>NC_140358.1:5682127-10555127 GCF_963514085.1 Chelon labrosus | reverse complement strand
GAGTTGAGACGGCTGCTGCTGCTCTTGCTGGGATGTGCAGTGCAGGTGATTACGGACGCACATCACCGCCACGCTTTCTGATGGTGGATGATGACACCTGTATTGTTTTACTGAACCTCCATACTCCATTTTGTAAAGCTGCTAAAAGGGTGGTCAGTCTGTTCATACTTTAATTCAGAGCAAAATAATGACTGAGTGGATGAACAATAATCTTTTTTTTTCCAAGTCCACTTAGTCAAACCTTTTATTTCTCCATCATTTCAGTTAATGGCATAACAAGTGTTTAACATTATTCTGAAGGCATAGATACTTTTTTAGGAAATGCAGAAGCTCCTGTACCTGGATTATTGGTGAAACATCCCTCAAACAAGTCCAGCGGCACTTTATTTAAACTTTGTGTTAGATGTTAGAAATCATCCTCAAATTGCTTGTCTTGCATGATCCCATATTATCACAATGAAGCGGCAGGAACTCGTGATCGATTGGCCTTTTGCTTGCAAAATGACTCAAACAATAAGACGCTTATCTACATAGCCCCAGGCCCACTCAATCGATTAATACACTCACCTCAGCTCTAGATCATTAGACTGATATACTTCATTGCATTGATATATTTTGATCTAACACACACACGGTTTCGTCCCCCCGTCTGCAGTGCGAGAAGAAGGAAACGTTCATTCAGCAGATCCAGTCTCTGGACATTGAGACGCAGGCGTCCATCGCCAGCTGTATTCAGCAGGTAAGTGCAGAATTAATCAAATCAAACTTTCCCCAAATTTGAAAGTCCTTCAGTGACTGACCCACAGCAGAAGAGATTTGGTCCACTGGACATCTCTAAGAGGATTTTTGTTCCTAAATATGATTTAGCAAAGTATTTCTTCACTGTCTGGCCTGTTGGCAGAGGGAGTGAAACTATTATACCTTCCACTGGTGCTTCAAGTAAGTGTGAAAATGAGCTACTTGTCATTCTGCTGGCAGCATCTTAAGGACCTCTGAGTGCTCCTTGCTGCCACCGTAGGATGGATCCTCCACCCCTCATGTTCACCTCTCCACCTCCACCTCTTTCGCATCATCATCTCTCCTTCATCTCTTTTCTGTTGTTTTCCTCTCCAATAAAGCCTAAATGCCAAATTGAACTCTTATAAAACTACCCCCATTAATAACTGCTGGCATTACAAAAACAGCATGTTGCTGCATACCAGTGTGTCTGAATTACAGTAACAGTATGTTGCCCACCAACCCATTTTAGTGCCAGGATTCTCAACCTAATAAATCACAGAGGTGAGAGGTCCCCCTCCTGTGTGGATGGATGCTCCCCCTGCTTACCGTTCTTATGCCTTCCACCCAAGGGCATTTCAAACCCTTTAACTTGATCATTCATTTTACATGCACTAGTCAGGCATTTTGGATACATCTTCCAGATAGAAATTCGAGATATACCTGTGGTGTTGTGTGTTTTTTTTATTTTTACCCTCCACTGTTCACAGATGCTTGGCATTCACACAGCGCTCTCGCTGTCTGGATAGTTTGTCTCCCCATCTGACATTCTGTGTCAGCTTTCCCAGTAGCACACATTGATCTCATCGTAGACACCTGAGACACTGTCCTTGCTGCAGGTGACTCAGGACCCACGGATGGTGCTGCCGCTTCAGTGGGCGGAGCTGGCGGAGGCTGAAGATGCAGACTTACAGCTGGTGTTCAGCTGCATGACCAAACAGATCCAAAGCCTACTAGCACAGAGGGACACACATCTGGAGGTATGAATGCACACGCTTAGAGGAACAGTTTGACAGTCTTTGAAAACAGTCTTATTTGATTTAAAGCAGAATGCACTTTAATCTCGGTCTCGCAGAAATAAAGCAGCCACCAGCTGCTGCAATGTTAGTCCAGATATAACAAATATAACAAAATATATAACAAAATCTACCATTACCTTTACAATCATATCTTGGTCAGACACATTAACTTCACTTAGTGACCAGGAGGTTGTAAGATGGCTGGCCCAATACGATAGACCAGCCATTAATCTACAGAAAAATCACAAAGGGTTGTTTTTTTCAGTTAAGATAATAAGTGAGTCTGGTAAAAGTTTTATTTATTTGTTTATATTTAAATTCCTGGGCTGAACCAGGCCAGCTGTCTCCCCCTGTTTCTTTGTGATAAGCTACGCTAACTGGCAGCTGGTGTTAGCTTCACATCAACCTACAGACATAATGATGATGCTGATGGTCGCATCTAAATCTTGAGAATCCAGCTAATAAGCAAATAAATGAAAAATGTAGCTCACTGGAAGAGACATTAAACTCCTCCATCTCTTTACATGCATGTGTCTGTCTGCGTTTGTGCAGACAGACGGAGTTCGACATGTTCGGTTGCGACTGCAGTGCTGTGGAAGTATAGATGTCAGCTTTAACACAGTAGCTACCCTAAAGTGATTGTAGCATCAGTGCTACTGGTTGTATTGCTGATACACTGATGCATAAAAATGTGTTTGGTACAAAAGTTTGTTTTCAAGAAGTACATAAGAGTTGATTCATTAAGTTTTAAGTGCGATTTGCTCGTTTCACTGTTTCAACATATCATTCATTCATTCATTCATTCATTCATTCATTCATCTTCCGTACCCGCTTAATCCTGTTAAGGGTCGCGGGGGTCTGCTGGAGCCTATCCCAGCTGTCTCAACATATCATAAGTTTTTATTTAGTCTCTACAGTAATTCTGGCTTTTAACCAACAGAAGCTGATATTAGCGAGATATAACCTGAGTGGAGTGTCGGACTGTTTAAATTCATTAGTGTACTGTGGAATTTGAGGTTAACTAGCACATGGTGTATGGGTCAAATTCTTTAATGCAGTGGACTCGATATATATTTGCGTGCCTTATTTAACAAAACAGACTACATTGAAAGGATTACAAGATATTGTAAAAGGAGCACTGTCATTTTGTTCTTTAAAATCCCAAAGATCCTAAAACCATCAATAAATGAACCCCAGATTTCACTTCATGTTCCTGTTTGGTGAATTCAAACAAATGCTGCATCCTTAAATCCACCAATATAACACTGTGATCTGTTCTTGGCTTCTGTTGGATTAAAAGCTATTATTATAGGTATTATCCCCATTTGGAAACCTGAGTAATGTTCTAAACCTTTAGCTACGGCCTTAACATGAGACCAGCGCAGCATAAGATATTTAATTTTCATGGAATAAATTGGACTGACTCAAATAATTCCTAATGGAACAAGCGCTCACCTTGCTCTCTGTTATCTAAATGTTGTCACCAGATAAAAAATGAATTTTCTGTTGCAGCAGTGCAGAAAATGTGGCACAAGACACAGGAGGAAAATTACAGAGAAAAGTCATTCTGCATTAATTTTGTGGAACAACAAAGTGACACTGTACCTGCAGTCGGTGTAAAATTAACAAACACAATAACTCAAAACTGCAATGCTTAACCTATTTACCCTCTCAAGTGATAATTCTGCTGCTGTATTTTCAACGCCATCAACCTTTATTGAATTAAACTCTACATCTACTTTGTTGAGTGTGCCCACGGAAAAAAACATATGACACTGAATCACTATATGCTGGGTTTTGTTTTCTCTATAAAACGGCATGAACACAATGCTTTTTAACATTCAGCCTTTTTTACTCTTTACGGGTTTAAAGATGCACAATTCATTCTCTCTCCGCATATTCTTTTTCCTTCACAGCTTTTGTCACTTTCAACATCCATCTCTTATGTTTCTCTTCTCCTTCCTCCCAGAGGATAGCCGAGCTCTGTCGGGACCGGGAAGCCCAGTCTGATTCAACCACGGCGCCCCTGGGTGGCCGTAGCGAGGAGCCGCCCCAAGGTCTGGCACTCCAGCTGGCAGACAGCAAGGCCAAACTCCGGCGTCTTAAACAACAACTGTGAGTGTGTGCATGTGTGTATATATGTGTGCAATGAAGTTGTGATAAAGGTCAGTGTGGAAAATGTTTTTTTGTCACACTTTACAATACGCAAAACTGGGGAGTTAGTCGGCAACGAGTCAGGAACAAAACAAAACGCCATATCAGACGGTGTATTAAATGCAGACTACGACATAAAGGTCACGGATGGCCAATTATAATTTCTGAACATTTGTCTTTTTCCACTTCTAATGTTATAACACTCAATTTATCACAGATACAAATGAAGGTAATAAGACTTAGACGTCGACTTCGATTGACTTTAATCATCCACAAGGGAAGTTGCTTGGTCACAGTAGATCAGTTGCACTACGAGTAAAAAGAAAGATGACATAAAATATAAGTAAAATCTAGTGAATAAATGAATGAATGAGTAATAAACCAGCAAAACAGTGTTTAGAAGAACTGCGTGACTGTGTCTGTGATACTGATGCGTGTACGTCTTTTTAGGGAAGATAAAGGTGATCAGATTTTGGATTACAAGCAGGAGATTGAAACCATGGAGGAGCAGCTCAAGAAGCTTCAGAAAGAGGTACAGACATGATGTCGACGTTGGCACTGAGAGAGAAACCTGCCTGTTTTGTGTTTGTTTTTTCTTGTTTTGGACACACACACACATGGTCTTTTTCGCACATAAAATGTAATTAATTTGGCAACAGCTATGATATATCATAGATCACGGCTAAATATAATAATTGTATATAGTAATTGGTTAACTGAATAATTAGGTTTTTATAGCAATTAGCCTTTAGCTTTAGTAATTAGACTGCACACACGCAGACAGATACAGTTTGGCCAGAAGAACATTGCTGTTAAAAGTATTTTGCAGTTGCACTTTTCAGTTTAGACTCATTATGTCCAAAAGCTACAGATAATAAGAGGTCATCATTCTCCAAGCTGAATCACTTGTATTTTCCTTTGTCAAAGGGCTAAATCTACTTAATACATGCATTTATGGACTGGCATAGCATTAAATGATGTTTCCAAATCACGAACTGTGGAGATTTGTGAACAGTATCTAGTCTAGTGCATGTTTGGGTACCTTCATTTAAATTACCTGTTGTTCCGTTCAGTAACTGAAGATAGATGCATTAAGGTTACCTTGATTTAAACCTTGTCCCCAATTTAACTTACGGTCTGGTAGAGAATAAGCTTCCAAAGTGTTGTTATTTTCTTTCTTGTGAGGCCAATTCGGTATTGTACACAATCACGCAGAAACACACAGACAGACACACACTTCCATCGTCGTGCATCAGACTTTGTCAACATTTGCTTTGCTGCACATCCCGGATCTGTTCTCAACCTTCTTTGACCTCATCCCCACTGGTGTGTGAATGCTTGTGTTTGCGCGTGTGTGTTTCTGTGCCTGCAGAACCGTTCCCTGCAGGGTGAGGTGAGGGGCATGCGTTCACTGCGAGACGAGCTGGACTGTGCCAGAGAGCGGGCCGCGCGGTCCGAGCAGCTCCAGACTGAGCTTCAGAGCTGCAAGCACAGACTGCGCAGCCTGGAGCTCACACGCACTCAGCTGAAGGTAAACACACTCACGGTGCAAATACACAACTTCTAAACATTCATTCACCCCAGAACATACATGTTTTTTTCTATATGTTAGTATGGGAATGCTCCATTCTGCACAACATCCAACTCACACAGATTTCATGCACACAAACTTTTCAAAGGGAGGCCCTCATACATTACAAGAGAAGATGACATCAAAAACATCCCTTTTAAACCTTTCTCTGAGTAGCTATTTTTTTTTAAAAAGAAGTACCACTTAATCTCAAAAGCCATATATTCCCTCTCATGGCCTTTAGCATTTCAATCAAGAGTGAGTGTGAACAACTCGGAAGCTCAAAGCCGTAGAAGGAGATTATATTGTGTGATGTCATTGGGATTTACTGCCCGGAGCTGCTTCATTGACAAAGAGCAGGAGTACTGCTTCAGTTATTGGGACTTTTACACCCAAATGAGATTTATTCTGAAGTAGTATAAGTGTTCAGGGGCAGAAAATGTGCTCATATTCCTGTAAAATGCCTCGCAGTGTCCTCACCGTCACCTTCTCGGTCTTATTTGATTCATTCCGCTGTCGTGCTGCGTCCCTTTGACAGCTCAACATAGCTGGCGGGACGAATTTTTGTTTGCATTTCAAATTAATTACAAATTCACGGTGAACTCTTGTGGTTGTGAGCTCCAGAGGAGCCACTTGTGAATGTACACATGTAAAAGTCAACCCTAAGACACACGGAAAGAGTAATTTTACCCCGATTGGCGTTATTTGCACAGTTTCTGTGATCATAAAGCATAAAACATTAAACTCATCAGGTTATTTGCAGGGATCTGAGAACTTTGGCTAAAAAAAAAATTCTGACGGGGCAAAAACAGTCAGTCAGGGAGTTTAATCACACTCTCTGGGTGTGATTACTTTTGGTTTAACAGCTAAATGGTGGTTTAACCGTTGTCTTGTTTCAAACTGTGTGCTCATTTAGTTTTTCTTACCACCCTGTGCGGTAGCGATATGTTTGCAGATTTCAACAATAGTTTAGGTTACAGCTGGAAATTATCATAAAAACTCAGCATGGTTAAACGTGTATCGATATTGGATATGTTTGTGACATGTGTAAAGCAGCGGCTAATATTTAGTTTAGTTTAAGTGGCAATCACTTGTGACGTATTGGTGTTATAGAGCAAAGGTTTCTTTCTTGGAGAGGAAACATGTCCAGCTTCTCCAGTGAAACATGCCTCAAAATACCAGAATCCAGAAATGCCTGTCATGTCGGGTTAATATTTTGTGAATCACAACCAGTACAGTATATTTCTTCATAGTTTCTTTCATTGTTTTTGTGTTGGGATTATAAAGATGTTTTTTTTTTACACTTTTCTGTTTACCATATCTGCTGTTTATATCAAGCTATTTATAAAGGTCTGATAAGTTAATAAAACCACAACACTTCCTGGCTGTCACTATGGAACAGTTTTCATCAGATGATTCTCAATGTATATTGAGGTATGAGCTCTTATAATGTCACTCTCTACTTATGACAATAGAGGAATTTATGAGGACTTATATGTTCTGATGAATGTGGGACATAACCAGAGCAGTAATCGATGCGGCTGGTCAGAGGAAGTGGCTACAGATCAAAAAAAATCTCACAGAACTGCTCACAGTATAAAGGGAGGCCAACAGAAAATGTTTGCCTTTCCTTTACGTCACCATATAATTTCACGTTTTACACTTTCTGGTGCCCCCTGCAGGAGCAACAGCAGCTGTGTGCAGCTCTGCAAGAGACGAAAAGTCTTCTCGAAGAGCAGCTGGCGGACGCACGGTCGCGCTGCTCCACGCTACGAGAGCTGGAGAGGGACAATCTTCTTCTGCGTCAGAAAATCATGGACGTGGAAGGGGTGGGTGGAGCTGTGATGCTGATTTTTCTGTTTGTATGCGTGTTTGGTTTTCCCGCACAATGAGAAGAATATGCTAAAGTTAAAAGTGTGCTTGTGATTGGTTCAGTGTGTATGTGACATTTTTTTAAAGGTGTGTTTTTTGTGCGTGTATGTCTAGAGTTAAAAATAAAATAAAATCCTAATTTACTTTTACAGCTTTTTGTGTGCGTGTGTGCATAAACAGATTTTGAAAGCTGCCTTTACGGTAATGAATATGTGTGTGTGTGTGTAGGAGCGGGACACCGAGAGGCAGCGAGTTGATGAGCTGCTGGAGATGAACATGAGCCTCGAGGCGGACCTGAAGCACAGCAGCAGTGGGGGCAGTGTTCCCAATCCAGTCGTTACAATTCACCAACGTTTCCTCCAATCCGAACTGGACTCAGACGAGGATCTGAGCAAACTGATTGGTCAGAATACCCGCCTCGCGGCACCTTACCATTTAAGACATTTTAATTAACTGATAAGAGATAATATGTTGAGGTAATTCTAGCCCAGGAGCTATCAATCAACAATAACTGAAACAATCTATACACATATCCATTTCTCCTTTTCTATCCCAACCTATCTTCCTCCCTTCCTCCTTTTCTTCTTACATTATTCTTTATCCCTCCTTCCCTGTGTCTCAGATGAGAAGCCACTGAGTGTGGAAGTTGGCGAGGCTTCGACGCTGAGGCTGCTGGGAGCCGAGCAGGAGAATGCGGAGCTGAGGAGACGACTGGAGGAGCTGCAGGCCCAGCAGGAGGTCAGGGTTCAGAGGTCGAAGGTCGTGACTGATAGGCACTATCGATTACACTTTATATCTCCTCTGTTAAAGGTTAAAGATCAATGTGGCTAGTAAACAGGAGACTTTGGTATATAAATAATGAACCGTGCTTTAGGGATCAGTGATGACAACAATACACTGAGGATCACTTTAAGAACCCATGTCAAGTGCAGGGTAAACTGCATATGGAGTTTCTACATGCATCTGTTTAACTTGGCACGTAAAGCTGCCACCTCTGAATCTGTCTGAGCTGTTATAGATGTTAATGAAACATGAAATGCAGAATACAAATAAATGTTAGACATCTCCTTTCTCTGCAGGCTGATCTTCCAGATGCAAAGGATGAGCTGACTTGTCTGGAGATGGAGCATCAGAACACACTCAGGGAGGTAAGCGGAGAGGACACTGAAGGAGGACAGTCACTGCTGGCCTGAATTTAACTGATATGACTGACCAAGTTTTAGGAGGGATTGGCCTGATTTGAGAGACACAATGTTCAGTCATAGAAAACTCCCAAAGCTGACATCAAAGCATACATTATTAATTACATCACTTTTTGAAATATATAGAAACCCTTCTCAGCCATATACAGTATGCAATTTGTTGATTAAGTTATCATAAACAGAAAATTAGCTGTGTTAATTGACCTTGCAAATTACATGCTCACTTGACGGCGTGTATTAGAATCGAATCACCCACAGTGAAATCACTGAGAATATTCACGAGCTCTGCAACCCCCTCAAATGTTTGTCACCTCTACTAGAAGCGGCAGACAGAAGTGAAAACTAAACTCTTTTCATGAGCACACTGTCCAGCAGCAGCAGACAACAGACAGACAATGAACACAGAAGAAACATCTCGCATGTAAAGAGACAGGTTTTTCAGCTGTGAACTGGCGGAGACCAAAACAGAGCTAGTATCAGAGTAACTTTTTTCACATGACCATGTGACTCTTAATTATCCATGGTTATCTAAACAGGTTATTGTTCACTGACAAGTTCACCATAATGATTCAATGAGGTGATAATATGTCACTGAACAGTTGGTTTTAAAAACACATATAAAAAGAGGGCAACATTGATTGTTATGTTTACCAAATGCACTTGTTAAAATTCACAATGTACTGCTTCTTTATTTCATATCCTTTCATGATTCATAATTTGAATACCTGCAGGGTGTTGGTCTGACAGATCAAAGTAGTAATTAAAACATTATTTTTGGCTCTGGCAACCTGCAATGGGAAATTGTTAGTATTCGCATAAAAAAAATCCAGTGATCGTAAATCTTAAATAATCACTATATTATAATTAAAATAGCCATTAGTTCTATGTTATGCAGTTTGAGAATGATAATAGGAATAAGAATGAAAATAACACATAACAACCTTACTGTTTGAAATACTAGTTAATACTACACCTTCCACTTTGAGTATGCTAGAGTAGACTATATCTACAGCAGCCCCATCAGCTATATTAAATCTGTGATAATGAACTTGTAAAATGGATATAGAGTCATTTTTAGTGAGATATTTGATAGCAATGGTGCAGCTGTTCAAATGTACAATTGCTTTAGAAATGATATATATTTTTACGGTATATTCAATATATACTCTGCATTGTACAGTTTAATTTATGAAAGCGGCTGCTTCACTTTTTTTTGGCCACCCGTCTGAACAGCTCTGTGGATATTTGTGTGGATCTTTATATTCCTGTTATCACCAAACAAAAATCCTTCAAATAAGTCTCTAACTCTTCCCTTCAGCATCTATCCGTCTTTCATTTTTTTCTTATGTCATTTTTACTTCTTTTTACTTTCTACTTGTATTGATCCTGGATTTATTTTGGGAAAGAACTAGGGATGGTTTCAGTTTTCATACTCAGACACATCTGTTCATCTTCACTGTGTCGAAGCACAAAAAACAGAAACAAAGAACAAAATGCGACAGATTCAAAATGCTTTCAAACACTTCTAATGTTCTCTGCAATTGTACCTTTCAGTATCAAAACTTGAAGAATGAAAATGCCACCTTGAAGCAGAGCCTGGAGCAGCTGGTGACCAAACTTAAACTCCTAGAAAACAAGACTCAGGAGGAAGAAGTGAGGAAGCCAGACAAAGCGGAGGAGAAGGTGGTGAGAGGAGTCCAGGGCTCTGAATCCTGCAGGGGAGAGGGCGAAGGAACGGTAAGGATACTGGAGGAGAGAGAGAAAAGAGGAGAAGTCATTAGGACGCATCGGGAAGCTGGAGTTGGTGAGGAGGTTCTGCGTGTTCAAAAAGGTGAACTATGTGATGAGGAGATCCAGACCAAGAGGAGGGGAGAGGCAGAGGGAGGGCAAAAAGAAAAGGAGAAACAGGAGAAAGAAACTGAACTAATGAAAGAACAGATCGGAGGAACAACAACATCAGAAATCCAAAGGCATCCCATAGAAGATAACACTGACGCCACAGCTACACACCTGGCTGTACATTCTCTGTCTGGTCCTGATGTGGAGCTTCTGACAAACCAGCTCCAGGAGGCCCAGGAGGAGGCCGACAGACAGGCCGTAGTGGCCCAGGACCTGCGTTCCAAGCTGGGAGAGCAGAGCAGGAAAACCTGGGAAGCGGAGCAGAGGCTGGTGCTCCTGGAGGCTGAGCTGCAGCGTCTGAAGAAAGCTGCAGAGAGCCTGGCAGAGGCTCGCAGGCAGATAGAGGTATGAAGGGTTGGATAGTTGGTTGGTGAGTTTGGTTGTCTGAACAGGTCAAACATGGATGGATTTATGTTATGTTATTTTAAATAAACGTAGGCTAATTATACGGAAAAGAAAATGAATTTATGTTGTCACAAAGAGTTGTGAGTCCAAAAAATGTGATGCTAACATGCAAGAAATTTCAACAACACTTTTGAAAGTTAATTTAAACTCATGTATTAGGTTATTGTTGGCAAAATTATCAAAGTACCAGCTGCATGGATTCCTTCCTGGACTAAATTTACATTATAGTAACATGATGTAGTAAATTCACTTTAATTTGCCACTTACAGCCTTTTTATGCTAATAATTTTCTAATTATTGCCTTTGACTATATAAATTACAACTAAAACAAACGCAGAGAAATTAAAGGCAAAAATGTGATCATGTTTTCAGCATTTGTAAAGCAGCACCACTGTAGGTGTCTTCATCCATTGTTTTGGTCCAAACTGAAAAATCTGTGACAGTCTATAGATAGATAGATAGATAGATAGATAGATAGATACTTTCCCTTGACTTCAAAATGATGGCCGCACTAGAAAATCATTCATTCATTTGTCCTAACCATAGACAGTATAAAGATGGAAGGCTCAACAGCTCCTCTAAAGTGAAGCCAAAGCAACTAGTGCTCCCCTTGGTGTCTGGCTGCAGTATAAGTCATAAGCTCCACCTCCTCCATGTTGGTGGATGGGACGTGTGCCAAACTAAAACACTAACATACACGTCAAAGATGGTTTCTGTCATTTTAAGTAGTTAAAACATTGTTAATGCATGTTCAAGTGTCAATTTTTTGGATACATTTCATTTTAGATGGCTCCAAAGTCGCAAGATGGCACCGCCCGTATCCTTGGGAAAATAGCATCAGTTTGGCCAATGCAAGGAAGTGGCGACGTGTTGTCCATATTTATATACAGTCTATGGTCCTAACCTGAACAAAAACATCATCATGTTGATCACTGTTAGCATGTAGCATAACATTTAACTCAAAGCAAAACTCTCCTAAAGGAAAGCCTCACAGAGCTGCTAACATGGCCGTTAATTGTTTGTCCTTTTCCATTTTCATCTAATCTGAAAACAGACTCTCTGCTTTACACTTGGAATTAACTGGAATTAGGAATACTTTCCTGTGAATTTTACAGTTAAATATCTGTCATTTTATAGATAAATATAGAAAACTGTGACACCTGTAAATTAAAATATTACGCAAATGTTTTTGCTGGGAACGTATTCCAGCATTAGTGATGCACATACTGTAAACACTATTCAGATGTCATGTCTTTGTGATAGACGGACAATTTCCAATTGTTTTTCCTCTCAGGTTCTTCAGTCTGAGGGTCTGTCTATGGAGGAGGAGCTGTGCCGCCTGCGGAGCCAAGCCGAGCTCCACAGGATGCAGACCACGGTCATCGCCACCCTGGAGGGAGAGCGGGCTGCACTGGAGAGAGACAGGGACACGCTGCGCAGCACAGTGGACGCCCTGCGCACCGCCCAGCGCAAGGTTCTAGAGTACACAGACACAAACGCACAAACACAATGTAGTGACAGCAAACATGTCTGTGAACAAAAGAAATTTGACTTTATTTCGGGGAAGAAGGGCCACAGACTGATGAAAAATAAACAAAATCAAACTGTGATTATTATTATTATTATTTGTTACTCGTTCTAAATAATCTTTCAACACCTACAAAAACGAATTCTGCTAATGCAACTAATACTTCTGGATGTGGATCTGAGAGCATGAAGTGAAACTGACGTATGAAGGTGCCAGAGAGTAAAACATTTTCTGCTCCCAGTATTGAGCGAGCCAGTCTGATTTGAGCCGTGATATTGACATACACTGACAAGAAACTCATCCACTCTCAGAGGAGAAATCCAGTTTAAGTTTTCGGTACAGCTTATTTAGTGCATTTTCCAAGATGTAGATTAAAGGAAAAACCAAACCACAAATCACTCCACTTTAGGTCGTTGAAGTCTTTGTGAATCCTCTGCTTAATGTTCTATTTGCAGTAAATATTTCAAGACTTAAGGGAAATTGCAAGCGAAGGGAAAAGAGCACTGCAAAGTCAGCATTAAAGAAATACCATAAAAGAGATTCCTGAATACCTCACACTCAGAAAGAGCCGCATATAATCCGTCTTCTGATGCTGTAATATTCATTTGTATCTCCCTCCTTCCTTTATGAGGAGAAAATCTGGCCTTTGCTGCGGACGTTATGCCGAAACATACACTAACCCTAATACTGCTGTATGTACATTAAATACACCCAGAATCGGCTGATAGAATTCAATATTCCATTTGTAATGTTGAACAATGTTGTTAAAAGACATGTGAACTCTGCTGTATCCATCAATATATCCTGAGAAACTGACTTTAATACATTTTGTTCTTAGCATGGCAAAGAACAGCAACAACAGACCTGGACCTGGCTGATTTATTCATCTTAATTATGTCTGTCACTTTTATTCACGACGGCACATCAAACTAAATGTAAATAACGTGGAATATTCCTTTGATTTCTAAGCACCAAACCGGTGCAACAGTCTGAATGTTTGAGCAGAGGGAGTGCTCTGCTGTCGCTCTGGATTATGAATAAAAAACCTGAACTTGTACATCAGCACGGTCGGTGCCAAATGAAAAATTTGTTAATTTCAATATTTGATGATTTCTTAATAAAACAGTTTCTAGTTATGTTTGAGGTAGACTTCACATTCTGACCACCGGAACGAAAAGCAAACACTCAGATTTCTTGGGTATTAAAACACTTGACGTTCAACAAACATGAAGTCTTTCTACTGCAGAAACCCCTGATAAAACATGACATCTCATCCTTTTTCTCCCCTTTGCTTCCTTGTTGGGTGTAGTCTGCGGAACTAAGTAGAACTAAAAACTAAAAACATTAAAAACAGGATCTGAATACTTGACCACTGCAGTGCCCAAGATAAATAAAACAAAGACTGCTCCGGAGAGCTACTGGAGGTCACACAAAGCCACAGGGCACCTTTAAGTAATTCAGGAGGGGAGTGCCATGCTTCAGTTTGAAGGTCAATCAATGTTTGTTGTCTAGTCGTCTACAGTGTGCTGAATGACAAGTTGTCCACAGCTTTAAAGCTATAATCTTTTGGGGTGGATGTTTTTTTTTTTTGGATGTTAACAGTTTAAGTTTAATTTTAATAGTCTATTGTATTAGCCTATTCTTTAGAACCTACAGTCATTGTTGAGTCTTTTTATTTTACTGACCTGAGCTCCACTAACAACCTCTTGGAACCTGTGTTAGTATATGTTGATATATGGGCAATCAAATCTAAGGACATCAGTCAGGATCCAGACGGTAATCATAATCTGTCTTTCCTCTTTTGCCAGGGTGACCAGTTGGAGCTAACCACCAAGACCCTCAGAGCAGAGCTGGAACGTCAGGGGCGCAGCCTAGAGACTTCACGTCGTCGGGAGGAGGAACTAGAGGCAGAACTCCGTGAAGCAACCTTGGAGGCTCAATCTTTGGCCAGGGCACGAGACCAGGCGCTGCTGGAGGCTTCGAGACTGGAGCAGGAGAAGGAGGTGTGTCAGTCGGAGCTAGATGGCCAACGTAAGGAAGGGAGGCAGAGAGAGCGGGAGGCCGCCAGACTGAGGCAGCAGCTGGAGAGCACGACCCTGGCCCTGGAGCACAGCAACCAGAGAGCTTGTGCTCTGGATGCTGAACACAGGTACTCATACTCCTGTACCGGCAGTTAACCTTCATCACATAATTAACTTTACAAGGCATCAGAGAGAGCTACTTGGCTGCACCATGCATTTATCTACAATGCCAACACTATTTTTCTTTAACCTGTGTCTGACACGTGTTTCTACTTCTGCTGCCGCTGGCGTGTGTGTGTGTGTGTCCGTAGACGGGTGTGTCAGCAGCTGTCTGAGTCCAAGGAGCTCTGCACTCGGCTGCAGGACCAGGAGAAAGAGCTCAGCACTCGATTAAGCATCATGGAGAAGGGTAAACAGCAGCTGCAGGAGCAGTATGCAGAAGTCCAGGCCAAGATTAGCTCACTGTCCCAGGTGTGTGTGCGAGAGAGAGATGCGGTAATTTAGCTCCTAGCAGTAAGTACTACTGCAGGGATGTAGTGGAGCGAAAAAACACTTAAACTCGCACTTTAATCTTATCTCGGATGGCAAAAACGACCAACTAATTCAGGAGATGATATGAATTCATAGGAATTGTTTCTCCTCCTGGAAAAAAAATAATGTTACCTATGTTGTGCGTGGACACTGTTACCAAACAATGCACTGCACATGGAATAAAGATGCCGCTCACAGTTTTAAAAAGCACCAGGAACAGTGCAGGGCTGTCTGAAATCAGCCCTTCTTTACTGAACAGTTCACAGTATGTAGTTGAAGTATTTGAATTCTTAGATTCTGTGAAATTTCTCCACGGTACCGTGATATTCCCACAGGGAAGTCCACGTCATGTATGCTTCTTTCTGCAAACAATGATAAAACGCTGTTCTCTGTTCTCTGTTCTCAATATGCTGTGCAGTTGGGACGACACAAGTTGAATGTTCTTTTTTTATTGTCTATAGTCAACGTCACTGCTTGATCAATATGTCTGAGAAGATTCTCACTTGTCCAGGTCATGGTATAACTATAGTGAAGAAAGCCCAAACAAGTCAAGTTGCCTTTGTTTAAGCTTTGTTTTAGATTTTTCATCTGCTTTCATATTTAGTTCAGATGATTTGTTTCTTATACAGATCATCTACTGTTTGAGACTGTCTTCAGCAGTTTTTAATCTTTAAACATTTTTACCTCTCATCTCTCTTATCAGGATCTATCCAAAGAGCAGTCGCATTCACAGAAACTGACCACTGAAGTCGAACATCTGAGCCAGAAACTACAAAGTGCCGAAGCTGATCTGAAGGCGGCTACAGATTCTCTCAGCCAGGCCCAGGAGAGAATAGAGTCGCTCTCGCAGTCCCTTAAGAAAAGCGAATCTCTTCTCCAGGTTGAACAGAGAAGAGGAAGTACAGAGGCTACGTCTACTTCAAACCCAGAATCGTCACAATTACAGGAGACGTCACCTCCGGATCAAGCCCCCAAGGCTGGCAAAGATGGCGACCTTTCCATGGCCCATGATCGTACTATGGGAGAGGCAGAGACGCAGCTGAGTGAGAGGGTGACTGAGCTGGAAAAAGAGGTGTGTATCTGTGCTTGAGTATATTTCTACAAATGTGTGTGCAACACTTTGGATCTCAGGATGTCTGTGTGGTTGTGTTCAGCTTCTGTAAGAGGGAGGTGATCTATATTATGTTGAAATTCTGGCTCTAGGGATGCTTGACAACTATCAACTCGTAGTAGGCCACTTCCCTGAGTGCAGCAATTTATTTCCGAAACCACTGCTTTATCTCTGCTCATCAGTTTTAAAATGTCACCTCGGCTACTGTTAATCTTCCTTATCTCCTCTGCTGCTCCCTTGCTTCAGCTCTTACTGTTTCTCTCTCCCCCAAATGCATAAACTCAGCGGCGGCTCCAGCATTGCCAAGGTCAAGAATTTCATCCAGTGTGCGTATCGTATTGCGTTCATGCTGTCAGGACTCACAGTTTTAGATTAGGATAGATGAAGCGAGGCACAAAATGCTCTCGGCTTTAATTGCTGGCCCAATTCATGGAGGTATAATCGCATGGCATCTGAGTGATGGAGAACGGGGTTTCATTTTTCACTGATTACTAACTGCATCAGGTGGAGATGATTTTCACCACTTCATAAAATTCTGGTCTGAGGTCTCATTGTCACGAGTTTAACTAAAACTGAGGGTTTGTGAGATGATTAATGGAAGAGGTAAGAAGACAAAAAATTGTCTCATCATTTTTTAGATTTTTCCTAATATATGCCCTTCTGAGAATTATTAGATGAAGATTAGATTTCTCCTCTTCGGGACTGAGACAATAATTTAAATGAAACCATCTGAAAAGCTTAAAGGGGAAATCATTCTTTGGACACAGTTTCATTTAAAAGGGGTCAGAAACTGAACATGTACTGAATGGCTGAATTATCCAAAGCTTACATAAAAGGCTTTATGTAACATATGAATCTTAAATGCAAATAATAGCTTCCAATGAATATATACCGCTTTAGTCCGAGAGTAAATACATATAGTTAGCGAAGGGAAAAGAGTAGGAAATCTAGAAATGCCAGTGTAAAAAATAAAAATCCCCTATGTATCAGTATAACTCAGCAGTCAGCACTATGCTGGTACGAAATGTGAAAGAATCCAAGGTGGAGAAAAAAAAAAAAAAAACTTGAGTACTGCACACAGAACTGAGATGCAGACTCTCCAGATGATGCTCACATGAAATGTGTTGCTCTGCCAGTACTTGCAGAAATGTTCAAATATAATCATACTGTGTAGTGGGAGTAGAGCTGAGTCGTGGTGTGCTGAAATTTCATTTTAATTTTGGCAAACATACAAGATTTTATACAATCAGCAATTTTCAAGAGTTTTTTTTTTGAAAATTTCTAAACAACATTTCACAATGCCCAATCAGCACATTCCTTTAGTCATCACAGAAGGTTACACAGAATGATAAATAAGTATGCACATTTGTTCATTGGACTATAAAACCTGTATAAAAATCCCATTTACTGAAATTTTTCAAACATGAAGAAATAAATACTGACATCAGCCACAACATTAAAACCACTGACAGGACAAGTAAATAACATTGACCGTCTTGTGACAATTCAATGTTCTGCTGAGAAACTTTTGGACCTGGCATTCATGTGGATGTTACTTAGACATGTACCACCCACCTAGACCAGACCAGACACCCCCACCCCATAGTAATGACACTCCTTGATGGCAGCAGCCATCCCCAACAGGATGCAGCCTGACACACACACAAAAACGCTTTAGGGACAATTAAAAAAACTTGAAAAACAGCACAAGGTGTTGACCTGGCCTTCAAATTCACTAGATCCCAAACTGATCAAGTATCTGTGGGATGATCCACAGAGGCCCCTCCCCTCAACCCATAGGACCCAAAGGCCCCCACTAACAACATTCTATTGCCAGACACCACAGGACACCCTCAGAAGGACCATGTCTATTCTCTGATGAGTCACAACTGTTTTGGAGGAACAACCCACACAATATTAGGAAGATGGAAGGAAGGTCATAATGTTATGGCTTATCAGTGTATTTTCGACATTAATGTTAAGACATTTCTGAAAGCTCTTTGAGACAAAAGATGAATTCCATCTCAGTATTTATAGATTGACAGAAATGTCACATAAAGCAGCTACCTGCCTGAGAGCGCGCTGAAAGGTCAACTGCAGATTCGGCTGAAATATGGATATTTATAGGTGTGTGTGACGCCAAAGGTAGCACAGCTCATCACACAGCTGCTGCTTTTCACGGCTTTATTTGCTCTCTAAATATAAAAATGAAAAGAGATTTTTCTCCCCCTCAGAAAGCAGTGGCGATTGCACGACAAGAGGCTTTGCTGACGCGGCTGGCTCAGTCCCAGGAGGCGTGTGAGCACCTTAAGGAGCAGCTGGAGGCTCTGCGTCGAAACTCTCTGAGCCTGCAGGACTCCTGCACCAGACTACAGGGGCTCAACACACAGCTACAGGTGATAAGACACAGACACTGAGCATGAGTAAGGCTGAAATTACCTGTTCAACCGGGAAACAAAAGAGCTTATTACTCTCAGAATCACAGTGTCTAAAGCACTATTGTGCACTGTATTAGGACATAAAGTTTATGAGGACATGTAACATTATTAGACTCTCTATTAGACTGTAAGGAAGGAACAGGCCATTTTCTACAGAACTCTAATTATGAGCATCTCTAAAGCTCATTTCATAACTGTTCCTACTGGAATTTGTTAATCTGAGAGAAAAGCTGCATCCTCACTGCAGCTGGGTATAATAGTCTGGGGAGGAAAAGGATAGTTAAGCAGATTCTATTATGTTTTTTCATGAATATGTTTCCAATAATCCAGAAATAAACATATTTATTTTAGACAGCAAGAGGATTTTTTAAATATTCTGCTGGTTGTCTACTATTTTGGTTTCATGCAGTATTTATCATGGTCTCAACAAAACAGTGAAATCTAAACCAAATGTCAAAGCATAGTAATATTTCTCAAATAAATAATGCCTCTTTCAAGCTTGTTAACTTTTTTTTTTCAACCGTTTAAAATTTAGTCTTTCTCTTCATACACAAAAACATACACCCAGGTGGAACAAGCATCACTGAGCTCCCAGCATGCAACGGTGCTGGCGCGCTGCAGTGAGAGCGAGGCCCGATGTGCTGCTCTGGAGGCCGAGTCAAAGGTGTGGGCACGGGAGCGGGACGAGTCAGTGGCCAGAATGGAGGCTGTGAGGCGCGACCACGAGCGGATGACGGCGCTGCAGCAGCGTCAAGAGGTGGAGCTGGAGGAGCTGCTGGAGAAACACTCTCAACTAAGGAGCAGCAACCGCAGCCTGGAGGCCCAGCACAGGGAGCTGGAGGGCAGGTGAAAAGGCTCACTGCATCAAATTAGACCTCACTTGAATACGTGACTTATTGAATATCACACAAACACACTTGCCTCACCTTGATCTTTTAAAGATACATATTGTCTTGGATTGTTAGTAATTTCTCCTTGGGATGAATACTGTGTTCACAATCTCAAGGTACAAGGAGTTGTTGGACGGTAAAACCCAGCTGGAGGAGAGAGAGCGGGAGATGAAGATGGAGAGAGAGAAGATGGAGGCAGAGGCCCAGAGGAGGCTGGAGAAAGAACGAGAGCTGGATAGGCTGAAAGATGACAACGAGAGGTAACAAATCCAGTCAGCCACCTCAGCAACGCATTCATCTGATCTGATCATCCTTTCACTGCACTCATGTTCATTTGGATTTCGATACAAGGAGCATCAGCAGGAAAGCTTCTATATGAAGCACTGCGAGCAACACAGGAATCAGTCTGAATGCAAATGTACAATGTGCCCAGAATGCATTTTTGTCTCTGATTTATAAGTCCTTTGAGCTGAGCACAGAGAAGCAAGAATACGCAGAAGATCAAACGAGGGGATTCAAGAGCCGCTAATGGAAGAAAAAGTTTTTCTTTCTTTCTTTCTCTCCTTTTCCAAGGTTCCTATCTATATGCAAAAAGAGAATATGAGACGAAGTATTCTTCATGACGTCTGTTTGTCATGAAACGGATCAGGTTCACTGAGATGTGAGGTTCAAAACCATTACAAGTGCTTTTGATTATATTTCCACTAGATGGCTGATGGGTATATAGTATAATGATAATGATCATCATCACAAGATACTTGTGTAATATAATTACTAAATCAGCCATCATCATCATCATATTGATGCAATTGATTGCTGCCTGAATGTTGCAAGTAACGGGCTGCATTTCTGGAGATGGGGAGAACCTCCTTTGTTAATTTTCAGACGACATGCAAAAAATACTATTATTATATACACCGATCGGCCACAACATTAAAACTGACAAGAGACGTAAATAGCATTGACCATCTTGTGACAATTCAATGTTCTGCTGGGAAACTTTTGGACCTGGCATTCATTCATGTGGATGTTACTTAGACATGTAGCACCCACATAGACCAGACCAGGCACCCCCACCCCATAGCAATGACACTCCTTGATGGCAGCAGTCATCCCCACTGGATGCAGCCTGACACAGGCACACACACACAAACGGTTTATAAGCAACTCAAAATATGGTGGAAGGTGGAAGGCGGTCATAATGTTATGCCTGATTCGTGTAAAATGTGTGTGGTTGGAAATTATTCTTATATAGGTTTAATGTAATAGTTTAGTTGAATTCAGTGAAGATATGACTTGATTTGTTCACAAATGCTCATAGATTAATCATTTGAGTGATATCTTTAAAGCAACTGTAATCTATGTTTTTTTATGAAAAAGATGGGTTTCCTGTAGTTAGGAATCTACAGAGATTTATCACCTGAATGTGTACCTTTCCTGAGCTTCACAGAGCTTTGTAGTGAGTCTTGCATAGTGTAATGTTTGGTTGCAGCAGGCAGCTGTGTAAACTACCTGCTCCAAAGAAAACGGCAGAAAGGCACAGTCAGTGACAAGCTGGTGAACATAGTGGAGGTAAAGAGTCAGGCGTGTCCCTCAGGAGTTGGTAAAACAAAGCCAGAAGAGAGTGAATATTTATCGGACAGACAGAAACACAACTTTAAATGAAGGATAATGATGTTCCATAACTCCTGTTAGCTAACAAGATTTAACCTGACGCACCAGATGGTTTGTTACACAGAACCATCTGGAAAATGTTGCATTTGAGCTGAAAAGGGGCAGGTACTTTCCAAAAATGCTTGGAGATTGGATGAACCATTTGTGTATCACCAGAGAGCGCTGAGGAGGACACACATCAAGCCTCAGTCTGAGGAGCTTTGGAAAATAGCAAGCAGTCAGTGTAGCTACCTATAATATTTAGCATGTCAGTAGATGATTCTTGTTATCTGTGGGAGAAACATATGCTCATTAAAGTAGTGACCGTTGTCACACAAAAACATGCCCATAGCTGTGGCTCACAACATCGTGATTGGTCTGCACCTCTGTGGACCAGCCTGAGGCCATACTGTAGCTTGAAGGCTGGCATAAAGATGTCATAGGATTTTGTGATCTCACAAATCTGGCAAGAATCTGGCTGCTTTGCAAGGTGAAATAAATATACTACATAAGATTATAAGGTGATTGGAATATCTTTGGGTTTTGGACTGTGGGATTGACTGAAGTGCAATACTTAGTTTAAGTGTTTGATTCGTTCAAATCAGATCCACTTCAGTTTCACTCCAAATCATTTTGATTTCGGGAAAATAAAATGCCCAAATATTTAATATTTCTTAGTATTACTCATCTGCATATCATCGCTGATGAATGAACCAAAATGATTGCTTCTATTTTGTATGAACACTCTTCTCTTGGACTCTTCTTTTGTCCAAGGTTATGTCAAATTTTATATCTTGGTTGTTGCCGGGCTTTGTTAGGACTAAATAATAATATGCATAATAATATAATAATGGGCTTCAGTTAGAGACCTCTTAGCAAACAAAGTGTGTTGGTGTTGCAGGCTGCATGCCCAGCAGAAGGAGTGGCTGGCGTCGCAGGCGGAGCTGCTGGCTCAGGGCTCGGTGCTGAGGGCGGAGCTGAACGCGTCCCAGCTGGAGAAGACTCGGTTGGAGGGGGAGATCAGCGCCCTGAGGGAAACCAACCAGAGTCTAGACCTCAGCAGCGCCCGGCTCACCAGCCAGTACCAGGTATTGGAGACGAACACCCAACTCACACAATAATGGCACACACCTGCAGATACACATCCGAGACGTCCGTTGACCATTTACATGCAAAACAGGATTTAGTGCTTCACAGCGGGAACACTCAGATACATTACCCTCTTGAAATAAAAACAAATCTATCTAGAGCATTATTGGGCAATTAAACAAAACATATTAGGTATTCACTGCAGGTTTGAGGGAGTACTTTGCATACACACTGTGGTCAGGGAGGAACAGTTATCATATCAATGGGGAACAGTAGCTGGCTGATTTCTAATACATGATATAAAGCCAATTTCAGTTTGACATATAAGACAAAAATGATATATTGGTTCTAACGGAACATGAATACCAAGCAGCTAATAAGGAGTGGGGCATCTTTTGACTTCAAAACAGTCTTAGTCTTCTGGGTAATGCTGTCAAACAAACAGCGAATATTGAAATTGTTCTTCCAGCGGCAAAGTCTCCAGTCTTTTGAGGGATTGGATCTGATTTGCCATAGAAATGGTTTGACAAGTCGAGCTGCAGATGTTTCTTTCTGCTGCTTCTTCTACATGCTCATGAAACCAGTCCTGCATCACCTGTTAAAGCTGGTAAAGAACATAGTCAGCTGAAATACGTGCAGCAAAACAAGTTTGTAGGAGACATGAAGTTGATGCATGATTCGCCCCTTAGACGAATTCAAGCTTTTTGCAACTATTCAGCTCTTAGCACATACGTACGTCAGGCTGTAGCCAGATTATTTTAGCATAAAGCCAGGAAAAAATGAAACAGCAAGCAAATTAACTTATTCAGACTTATAGACTAAACAAATCAGCTTTAATGTCTGGATTATTGTGTTTTAGACTTGCTGGTCTTGATCAGAACCTGGTTAGTTTATTTACTCCTCTTCCAGTCTTCATGCTAAACTAAGTTTATAATCTGCGGGCTGTGTTTAAATGCGAGAGTGGCATTCTTGTTTAAGACTCAGCAAGAAATTAGTTCATTAACAAGGATTTCCCAGAATGTCAAACTATTCCTTTAAATTGTAGATTAATGCTAATCATACAGACAGAATTGCTTTCACCCGTGAGTCTGATTATCCTAATTTGTCTTAAATTACACTGTTAGTGTGTGTTTATTTGGAGACGTGTTTCTTACTAAATCCACTCTTTGTCTATATAAGCACCTTATTCTGCCCCCCACGGTGCTATACAGGAGGTAGGTAGGTTTAGATCCTGGGAATCAAGCACCCAGGCTTCTCATTATACTGTAATGCAGAGGAAAAATGGAGCAAAGCTCATCTCGGAGTGTGTGCGGTCCCATAATTAACCTGCTTCAGCAGCTGTGCTAACTGATGGAGATAGATTGGGTGTGTGCAAAAGGACCAAATAATTGGAAAGCATTCAGTAAAGCAACATTCAGTAAACGTGTGGCCTTACCTTCCTGTAAGACCTTCATATTATTATTATTAATATAAAAATGTTTAATACATCTGTGGTTTGAAGGTTCTCTTGTGAGATTTTCTAAACTTGAACATCTGTTCGGCTCTTTTTACTTTCACTTCATGGTTCATGCACTCAGTGTTGTGGGTTTGTGCCGTAGCCTTGGCTGTAAACTCTGGTGTAGGCAACGTCTTAGGAGTCTCAGTGCTTCATTTTTGTGAAGGCGGAGCAGCTAAAAGAAGCCTTCCGTTATTTGTGAGGTTTCAGCCTTCGAGGTCAGTCAGTGTCAGAGAACTCTGATCTCTTGCTTTTCAGTTTTGTGACGTTGTGATAAACTATTTTTGTGACCTGGCAATTCAGTCACCATCATATCATTGGACATCTTTGTACCACTTTAGTTTACATTCAACAATTCAGCCTGTACAGAGATCCCTGCAGATCTAGTCTGTGCTTTCTTTGTACTTTTTATTTGCTTTTCTTGTCTACTTTGTCCAGTAGCAGTTTTTATGGGAGAACTCAGTGTTGTGTTCTTCTGCATTCTGCTACAGCCTACTTGAATTGCACTTTTGTAAAATATTTATATAGATATATATATATATTTATATATATAAAAAATATATTTTCATAATGACAAACGTATTTGTGAGTCTTGTGTTATCTTCCAGTTTCACTAAGTGTGATGGAGAATAGCTCAGATCGATAGGGGTTAAGCAGGCAAGGCGTAGGCTGGTGTTCAGTTGTCAGATTGTTGACACTCACGGTAGTTTTTGTTCCTAAAAAGTGAAATCTTTTTAATTGATAAAACGTAGTCCCTGATGTGGAGATGTGTGCTCTCCTTGGCACTGACGGGAGTGTGGGGGTGTTTTGTGAATGTTCTGCCAACTCAGTTCAGCGTCGGCTGCTGCAACAACACCTGGGACTGGCAGACAGATCTATTCCCTGTTATGTAAAACTAACTGGTATGATACTTTCATAGAAAATGTTTGTTTTTTTGTTTTTTTTTGAGAATGAAATCCTCCAAGAGTAGCTATTTTTTCAAATTGACTAAAATGTGCACTCATTGCACATTTGTTTCCAAAAAAGCGTTTAAAAGCGTTTTTTTTGTTTTTGTTTTTTGTTTTTTGGATATACCGTGACCTGGATGACTTTGACCTTCACAGACTTTTGTAACTTATAAAATTGTAATAATTTGAGAGCTGCTTTTGTATAATATATTATTTTAATGAGCAGCTTGTTCCACATGTAGAAAAGCTGTATACACCACCCTGCACACACTCTAGAGGTTAAGTATGTTCAAATCATTAGAAAGCATGAAACTGTATTACAGAAGTAAAAGGTTCTGACAGAAATATTATGTACATATTACACAGGGCATAAAATGATAAACAATGAGAAGAAGGGATAATTTGACAACTTATTTAGTGTATTTATGAACTACGAAACTGATTATATTCAGTGACTGGTTGTGATGCTCCACAAACGAGCTTGACCCTTTCTGAGTGTAGTGACTGTAGTGTAGTGTTGTGCACCATAAATGCCATATTCTGATTTTATCTACTACGAATTTCTGATCACGTTTATGCTCTCGTGTGCAGCTGCTGACCCAGCTGAAGGGGAACATGGAGGAGGAGAACCGACACCTAGTGGAGCAGAACCAGAGTCTGCTTAAGGAGAACCGGGCCTTGCTGGAACAGAGCCTGGAGCGCCGTGACCAGCACTATTCGCAGCAGAGGGAGTACCAGTCAGTACACACACACACACACACACGCACAAATCAGATCGTTAGTTTTGCTGGGAATTTCTACCAAGAAAACAGGACTGAGCCTGACTAAAATCTGGTTTCCTCACAGCAGCAAACTTTATGTAATGGGTTACAGTGAATGCAATTTGTTAACATTTATACAACAGTTTAAACAACAATTCATACAACTGCAGGCAGTTACACAGTCTGTATTCAAATCTAGTACATAGTAAAAGCACAAAGGTTTTTCGACTGCGAGACAACAATTTCACAGTCCAACAGCACTCAGCAGTCGTCCTTTTGAATTACTAACAGACTGTCAGCAGATTAATCCAGAACTAATAGTGAGCATGCAGAGCTGGTTTCCCTCTTTAAATCTAATGAAGCCAATTTCTCACAAATTATATTTTTTTTTTTTCAACTTCTATTCTTGGGATTTTTTTTTCTTTTGTCTGCTCAGTTCGTTTTGTGTTGAATTACACATTAAAATGTAACTATCGACATTTCACATTGCTTTACAGCATATATTAGTTCCCTGCTGAGCAACTTCTACAGCCCCCTGTGACTGAGACACCGCTGGGTCTCTGTTACATGTTAGAAATTATGCGTTGTTTGGAAATTAATTTCATTTTTTATTTTTTTTTGTCCATATCAGCAGAGTTTTTATGAATAAAAAAGAAATCACACACAACTGCTGAAAAAAAACGTATGACTAAAATGACTACCTTATAACAGGATATCAAAGTATTCAAAGTATGCACGAGAAAAGTAGAGTGATATAAATTTTTTAAAGCTAGCTGTGTTTCAGTAACAGACCAAATGATGTTAAAGGTCAAGGATTTGTTTGTATCTCATTCACTCCTAGCATTGTTGCAAATAGTTTCACACTACTCCACTGTAGGGGTGTGCAGTCAGGGGAGGCAGGTGAGGCAGTGCCTCACTAATCTCTCACAAACTGGGTTAGGTTTGTGTCTTTGGTGCGTGCCTGTGGCTAACTCTTTGTATGTCACCAATATAATGCTTGTACACAGTTTTATCATATGTCCTAATTTCCCATAGCCTAGTTAATGTATTTCATGTATGAGTGTAACATATTTAGTCTTGTTGATCTGACATTAAACCGCAATGAAAATTCACAAGATGAGCCTCATGGAAGAGGGCGCTAGTGAGCCACAGGTTCACGCTGTGGTTCTTCTTCTTCCATTTATTGGGATCTTTTCTCTGTTTGAATGCCAAAAATGGCAGATTGTATATCTAACCTTAGAAAATTCTCAAAACTAGACATTCAGTCAAACAGGAAGTGATAAATGAAGGAAGATATTTTGTTGAACAGTCTGTATTAAAAATGGATCAAATCATCAGCATATAAAGATTTAACAACTCAGTATTGCTATTGGCCAGATAATATTCACACTGGGTACTCTCGTGTTGAATGACTATGAATGAACTGTGGAACCGCGACGGCAAATGTGCACCCTCTCTCTTATCCGCTGTAGATTTGACATTGCTCCTTTGGCCAAATACCTTACCCATATGTGCATAAAGAATCCTCATTTGAGCTATGAAACTTAACCAGATAGTGTGGGATGGCGAATTTAACTTATTCCGTTGGGTTCATAAATGTAAATATGTACCTCACCAGCCACGAACCTCATAGCACGTCACTGCTCCACAAGTCCAGAGAGGCAATAATAGTAGTATCAAAAAATTCGAAAAGATAAAAAAAAATGACAAGAAAAGGGAGAAAACATGGTTTAAGTATGGTGCAACTTCCATATTATTCCAAAATACATATATTAAAAAATGTATTTAATACATACACCCATCAGCCACAACATTAAAACCACTAACCAGTCAAGTGAATAACACTGTTACTCTTTTACTCTACGATGTGATGTTCTTCTGGGATGTTCTTGGCATTTATATGTAACTCTGATACAAACCACCACCTAAACATTATTGCAAAGCAAGAACATCCCCATGGCAACAACATTCCTGGTGCCACATGCTCCCCAACTAAGGGTGGCTGTGGCTCAGTAGGTAGAGCGAGTTGTCCACGAACCAGAGGGTTAGCGTTTCAATCCCCGGAATGTGCCACATGCCGAAGTGTCCTTGAGCAAGACACTGAACCCCCAGTTGCTCCTAGTGCATGGCACTGGTGTGTGAATGTGTGAGTGCTTGTGTGAGCGAATTGGTAGATGTGTCTGTGACTGTAAAGCGCTTTGAGTACCAATAGGTAGAAAAGCGCTAAATAAAAGCAAGGCCATTTAAGGAGAACATATTCACTGGACCATTCATGTGATGGAAAAGAAAATATTATTCATCAAACCAGAGCACCTACATCCCACCCTCTGACTGGTGATAAAGATAATCAGTGGTATTCACAGATTAATTAAGACCAGGGGGTCATGATGTTACTGCTGATTGGTGTACAATGTAAACTTAACACGAAAAGAGTGGTTTGTATCAACAAACACAGTGAATGGAGCATTTTAGCATTTTTCTGCCCATTGTTGTAGTTTATGGACTAATCATCATCAGCAGATAGATGTTTCCAATAAAAACCCACTGCCCTCTACCTAACCAGGATTTTTACTGAAATCGGTTGTAACAGCGGGAAGGCAGCCCAGACAAGTAAACAAGTCCAGACAAGACAAAAAGGCAGGTCGTCAACTGTCAGGAGGTCAGAACACCAGTAGCTAAGGAAAAATAATCAGGGACATGGGAACAAGATCAGGTTTTTGTGGTTATAGTGGAAAAACACACAGCAACACTGATGGTCTGACAAAAAGCAGGTGGAAGACGGGCTATAAGAAAATAGGTACTGTGGGAGATAACTGGGGAATTAGGAATAGGTGTGCAGGTGAGTGTAGTACCTCAGGTGACTGGGACCACTGGGAAAGTCTGTGGGTATTTGGAGGAGGTAGCCCTGGAAAGTTCTTAAAAAACGCATGGGCCTGGGGGAAATGAGAAGTGGCTGGGGGCCAAGGAAGACTGAGCAAGATAAAAACAAGTGAGGCAGCCGATTTGACTGGAGCATTTAGCTGCTGAGACATACTTCCCTCAGAAAACGGAGCTAAAGGAGATTAAATATTGGATTTCCATTCATTGTGATTAGAAATATGATTTCAAATCAACGTTGGTATTGTGGAAATAAGAAACCATGTTGGTGTAAGCTCACCTCATCAATTTAAAAGCCTCCTCCGAGTGGTAGATATGACCCCACCAGTGACAGACGCTAATATTAAACACTTCTCATGTAGACGTGACTCTTTAAAGACGCTGTGGTGTCTGTCTAGAGAAGAGGAGATAACCTTCAGACCCTGCCAAGTTTGTTTCTGACAGTTTGACTTTAGCCCTTATAAAACCTGAACCGATATCATCCCCTATTATCTGTTGGTAAATGTAGAAATTACAAATGGTATATGGTATAATATGTACAAATATGGTACATATTATGAAAATAGAGCGCTGCCTTTTATATTTTGGTAATAATTACTACCTGGACTAATAGTACTTGTGTGGAAAAAATAATAAAAACAGCAAAGCTCTTTGGTTTTTGTTCTCTAAAGCTTTATCTGAAACACACATTCAGTCTCTCTGTCTTTTATTTGATGACATTTTCATCCCAAGGTCAAAAGTTCAGTACAAAATGATGCATTTTTAAAGCAGTTTATTCAGGCTGTGTGTTTATTCCTGCAGTTCAGGTTATATGAGCAGGACTCTGTCCCGAGCCAAGTAAACTGTGCTACGGTTCATTAGGAGTGAGGATCCAATCCAAACTAACACCAGGATACAAGTTCGAATAGTAGCAGGGGTGGTAGAGGTCGGATGTTTTTATCTCACAGCCAGCAACCTTCTCTTGCTCAGAAAAACATTCATTAAAAAAAAATGACGTGAATGAGTCAAGCTCCTATCCAGCCTTTTTCTGAAAAGCAAAGACCAGTCCACCGTGAAAAGATAACATGACAAACAAAATGACACAACTGTCCAATTTCTGTGCTATGTTTTAGTCCATATGAAAACCAGATATGCACAAATCTCACATGTCCAGTCTCCTTCAGATAAGAAATGTTGATGCGCTTGTGGATAAAATGCCTTTGAAAGACATTTTCTTTGGTAAAAACAGATTTAAAGGCTGAATACTCTTCACAGATATGTGGGTCTCCTGCCACTCAGCCGTCTCAGTTGTGCTCTGCTTTTGATTTTCTACTGAAAGGGACCGCAAAATACAGTATATTTAAGACCCGCAAAAGTCCAAAAAACAGCTCAGATTGTTTGATTTACAAAATCGTTTGAAATGTTGAGTGACACTAAGCAAATGATGCAGTGACTTTTGCCTTCCAAATTAATGCGGGAGGAAATCTTGTGTATCCAGAGAGCAAACATGTGAAGATGCCTCATAAGCTGTCATAAAAGGAATCAAACTTGCCTTCAGAAGTGCTTTATCAAGTCAGTTTGATTCAGTAGTTGAAGTACTGTACATACTCAGGAAGCCAAAAGCAGAAAATGCTGTGTTTTTATAAATATAAGTGTACCTGGCATGGCTAAAAGTGTCCAAAGGTCTTGATACCAAACATTCCTGAGCCCCGCTCATCTTTATTGACAGTAATAGTCATCTCATAATGTCAGTGACTTTGTGTTTATTTCATTCTGTCCTGCTTCGTATTTGTGCTCACAGCAGCTCGTGACAGATTCATGCAGATGTGCCGGTTAAAAAAAGTCTTTCATCACAGCATTTCTCAGTAGGGGAGGTTATAGGAAATGGTTATGTCAAACCCCATCAGCCACATTATATACACTGATCAGCCACAACATTAAAACTACTGGCAGGTGAAGTAAATAAGACTGACCATTTTGTGACAGTTCAATATTTTGCTGAGAAACTGTTGGACCTGGCATTCATGTGGATGTTACTTGGACATGTAGCACCCACCTAGACCAGACCAGGCACCTCCACCCCATAGCAATGACACTCCTTGATGGCAGCAGCCATCCACAGCAGGATGCAGCCTGACACAGGCACACACAAAAAAAAAAAAACGGTTTAGGAACAACTAAAAAAAAACATGAAAAACACTACAAAATGTTGACCTGGCCTCCAAATTCACTAGACCCCAAACTGATCAAGTATCTATGGGATGATCCAAAGAGGTCCCTCCCCTCAACCCACAGGGCCCAAAGGCTCCCACTAACAACATCCTGTTACCAGACACCACAGGACACCCTCAGAAGGCCCGTGTCCATTCTCTGATGAGTCACAACTGTTTTGGAGGCACAAGGGAGACCTGCACGATATTAGGAAGGTGGTCATAATGTTATGCCTGATCGGTGTACACACTTAAGAATAATCCCATCAAGTACCACTAATAAAACACGAATGACTCAAACACCCACTCCTGCTCGTTTTTTCCTTCTTCTTCATCCTCTCATCTGTTTGGTTCTGATGTTTTCTTCAGGGAGAAGCTGAGCGAACTCCGTCGGGAGAAGCAGAAGTTGGTGGAGAAGATAATGGATCAGTATAGAGTCCTTGAGCCCAGCATGCAGCCTCCAGCCAGCAAGGCCAAGTACCCTATTTATTTATGTTTACTTATATAGTACACCAAGCTGCTGTTTATTAACTAGACTTGCACAAACCTGTGTATCACCACGCTTATGCAGAAGATAGTTCGACGCTAGTGTTTATATGGAATATTTCATACATGAAGACAGAAATGAAAAGCATTGTAAAGTGTATTATCAATATTTTTAAAAGAATAATGCTTCCCTTGATACAGAGTCAGACAACTATTTTCTATCGGTGTTAGAGAAGACCAAACACAGAATTAAAAGAGAAGAAATATTACATTTAAAATCACCAGGGATTAAATTTTTTATTTTTATTTTTTTTTAAATCTGCTGCTGTCTCATGGAGTTTTTTTAGTATTTCCCATTTCTACACAACAGAGGTGGAGTGTGCACAGTTAACATGACTCACAGAGCGGTAAAGCCACAACACACACATTAATGGGACACAGCGGGTACAAATAAATAACCTAAATATCCTTTAAATGTCAAATTGGAATTGTCTCTGTACACTCAGTGGACACGTTATTATTTTCATCTGTGTTATTTACTGAAATTTAATACGACCACCGTAAATTCTGCTCCTATTTCTGAGTTTGTAATATTCAGTTTTGTTGATAATATCAAAAATAAATTCCATTCTCTGTTTTGTATTTGAGGCGGTTGCGGCTCAGCTTGTGGGCCGCAACGTAAAGTGAAAGTCAGACATTATTTTTGATAAATAAAAGAAGAAAAATAGGTAGCAAAATAAGCCCACGTTGAGCTTCAACAACAGAAGACTGGTGACTTCACTGCTGACCTGTCTAGGCCATGTCTTTTATACCTACACCCACACCTCCCGGCCGTAGCAGAGGTCACAGTTTAAGATGGTGTGGACAGAATAGTAGAAATATATCTCTGGCCACCATCACTCTCACCATTACAGGGCTTAAACATATAACTGAATATATGTGTCTCAGACAAACTCAACAAAAACATTATACATATCATAGAATTTCACCACTATAGTGGTACTGAACTGTACTGATTGCAAAGATGCATAATAATAATAATTATAATAAGTATGTGGAAAATTTGCATACAAATACGACAGTACAAACCTGTTGCTGCAGTTAGTTAGAGCACTTATGAGCTGACATCCACACTCAGAAACACAGGAAACATCATCAGCGTGTTGGCCTTTCATTTTCCACTTTACAATTCTCATCCTTCATTTCTTACTAGTATCGTCTCTAAGAGGATGTTTTGGCTGGACAATCAAATACAAATCAGGCAAATTTGAATTTTCCATTCAGATCACATTGGTTATATTTATTCAGGGTTTTTTTTTTCTGTCAGACCGATTGAAAGACACACAAAAAATTGTTATTCCCTGTTTTTGTCTAATGATGTTACCTCATCACTACCTTGTCATCTGAATATGTTCATAAGACATTCAAGCTCTTAGATTGATGCCTATATTTATACTTTGTCTACAGAATGAGTTTTATGCAAGAGCAATACACTGTATGATTGTAATTCTTTTCTATAACGTATTATATCGTTGAACATTACAGTAACAGAAGACAGTTCCTCCACCTCTTCTATTTCAGAACGAGGACAGCACTCTGATAAAAGCTTTCTCTGTAAAATATATCAGCATGAGACAATGAATAGGTCATTTGAGGTCATAGTACAGAGAGTAAAGAAGAAAAAATGATATGGTCAATTTTAGCTTAGTGTAGATCAGTGTCAGTGTTGTTCTCCTGTCTAATCATTTCATAGATAAATATATATGTATGCTGTCTTAGTTCATAAGTTGTTCCTCAGAGGAAGCATATCATAAGTAGTATTGTGTATTAATTGTTCAGGAGTTACAAAAGTGTATTTTGTCTGTGGTGCTATTACTCATTATGGTCATGACATTTTAATTACGGCATTTCTAAATGCATTTTCCACAAGAGCATTTCTGGCATACTAAATGGCATTTGGCACCTTCTGGAACATTTTGTTCTTATTTTGCATTTTCACATCAGAAAATAAACACTACGTGACACAAAATAGATTTTGTGAACAAGATGTAGCCTTTAACGTTTGGCATCCTACCACTACATTTGGGAAATCAGGGTGTGTACTAAAAGTGTATCATTGTGCACGCAGATACACACACACACACACACACACACACACACTCGCCTAGCTCATCCCTCTTTGTAAATGGTCCCTGTCCTCTGTGTCCTCATAGGAAATCTAACTGGATTGCAGACAGGATGAAGAAGCTAATCAAACCCCGAGGAGGAGGAGGAAGAGAGGGACGGGCTCTCTTCACTGCTGCGGGCAGCGTGGAAAACCTGGCCGACAGCACCGAATTTACATCAGAAACACACACACCTCCGTCTGGTGAGACCACACACACGTAGTCCGGCACACCGCCCCTCTTTCTCACACCCACAAACGCACAAAAACCAGCCGACTGGTTTTCACAAAGATACACTCACATGCTCACCCCATCAAGCGAGGCTACAGGCATGCATACAAATCATCTCATGACTACCAAGTGTGGTCGGCATTGATACCACTCTCTTCTCCTTAGATCTCTCCCTGTAGAGAGCCAAGACTCACTGAAGCTGGCTTTCTCTGCTGCTAACCACATGTTGAAAGGAAAAGATTCGCGAGGCTTCATTCTCTTTTTATGCATTTACTGACTGAGAGTTGGAAAGAAATCTCCAGGCAGACATTTTCAGAGCCAGGATTTAAACCCCAACCCGCATTCTTGATATCCCTTCTCTCATTTTGACATACTAATATTGTCGCCCATTTAATTTTATTTTCCCTTGCACTGTGTCTGCTATTATCCCCCTTAAATCCCTGATTACTTAAACTCGGCGAGTCTGCTTCTTGACAAGACAACTGCTGGTTTTTATTGAGTTCGTATCTCAGAAAGAGATCTGATCTCTCATCTACACAACAAGTTGAGAAGGCAGAAAATCTCTTCGAGGTGGAGAACCAGCGAAGACATTTCCCACAAATTCATCTCCTTTCTGTTTTGTACAATTAGGGAGACATTTGCCACAAACGTTTAACCCTGAAACTCAACCACAGGTTAACCTCAGGTACTGTTAAAATGTAATGTAGGCATGTATTGCATCCATGTTAAATTCTTTAACACTAATTAAAGTAATACATTTTCTAAAAAAATAAATAAAAAAAAAGTATGTTTTTATACTACATTGTTCATGCTTTTTGATGCAGTACTAATAACATTTTCTGACCTTGTTTTAGGCAAGTTTTGAATGAGTAAAGTAGAATTCAGTGTCATAATTATCATAATAATAATAATAATAATGATAAACTCCCATAAATGTAAAAGTAAAAATTAACTTATTCCGTGGGAATTTATTGAAAACAAGATAATATATTACAGATGAAGATATTTCACTGTAAAGTCTCATATTGGTAAAAAATTAAGCTGAAGAGAATTTTAAATGTTAAACAGGAGGATTTTAGGTAACATTACAGTGTTCTCTAACACTTTTCATTCTTTTTTGCATCTGTTAAGTTTGTATCACACAATATTTAGATCAGACGCTGTAAAAACAAAGAAATGTCATTTAAATTATGAAAAGACACTGCTTCATTTCAAATATTCTTCATTTATATTCTAAAGAAATGTCAAGCTGACCCAAAATAAATTAATTAATTTAATAGAAATAAAACACTTATTTTCCAGTACGTTTCTACTTTTACAACTGAAGAAAAAAAAAACATCATACAGCTCATTTAGTCCCTCACGGATCAGTGGAAGTTTTGTGAGTTTAATGTGTTGCTCAAGGACACTTTGATATGAGGAGGAACAGGAATCAAACCACTAACTCTGTGTATAATGGCAGTCCGACTCTACAACCTGAGCCACGGTGCTGGAAATCAATCAGGATGATTTGTCCCGTCTGGTGGCAGAGAGTGAAAATCTTTGCGTAGAGAAAGACAAATGCTGAAAACCTTCTTGCAGGTGTTGTTCTGCATAAACTGTAATCATATCTCAGAATGAATAAACCAGTGATGTATTGAAGATAGAATGTTATCACCTGTAGCAATTATACTTACTTTGTAGAAATATGGGATTTAGGTTTTCATTTCTTAACTATGAACTCTCTTCATGCAGTTTCAGACCCCCGTAGCGCTCCAGTCTCTCCCTCTCCGTTGAGAAAAGCTCCATCACAAACAGAACACGATATCTCGGCTCCTGGGACACCAGCCATGCGCACTGGCTCCGGGGGCCGCCGTAAGCTGGGATCCCGTCACGGTTGGGGGATGGGTTTGGCCAGAGGAGGCTCTGGAGTTTCCCAATCCTTTAGTCCCGGCGACCAGAAGACACCTCCCCGACTGCGGTTACGCTCCAGCCAGAACGCCCCCTCTGTCCTCTGGGAGGGAGAGAGGAGGGAAAAAAATGCACCTCAGGAGGCAGACACACCGTTGACCAGTCAGGAGAGCATTGAGGATGACGAAAGGAAAGGTGAGGAGGACAAAGTGGAATGACGAAGATGTGTATTCATTTCTGGACACTTTTATAAATGTCCACCCTAACAAGTCCCGTAGTCAGCTTCTCCTTAAAAAACAAATCATCCAGATAGAAATTATAAAAGTTTTTATGTGTGTTTGGAGAAAGTTCTATGGGGTGATAAAATGTTAAATGTCAAGCTAAATAAAAACTGGACTGCAAATTAAAACTGTGCCTAGAGTGATAATAACATATGCAATCATTCAGAAATACAGCTAATATTGTTTTTAATAAAACATTCAAGCGCCTATTAGACTGTGCTCTTCTCTGCCTTCCAGACAATCAGCACTCCAGTGACGATACCACGACTGCCCGAGATAGAGCTCCGGACTCACCCTAGTTCAACTAGTTCAATTAAAAACAAATGTTTTATATATCATGTGCTCGCAGCAAGCTGTTTTGATCATGTATGTCTGAATATTTTATAACAAGATCCTCCTAGTGTTTTTGAATACATGAATAAATTCTTCAATCAGTGATTCCCAGCATTGCTGTCTCACGAAGGAGTCTCTATGCTAATAATTAGCAAACCTTTGCAAACCCATACTGCACATCAGCTGAAGAACCACAAGTTCATGTCGACTTTTCACGTGAGCACAGGAAACACAACCCCATCTGAAGGCAGCATATGCAGTATATAGGGATGTAAATAGCCATACGAGTGTGCACCGTGTAGGTAGTCATGTTTAACTTTGTTAAAATCACAATGGCACCAATTTCTTATAGGGACTCCTTGTGTTACAATATAGATAAAATCTCAGAAGCATCCTTAGTTTTTCACAAACACCTGTGAAATTAAAGTTAAAGGTGCAGTGTGCAGTAAATGTGTGGAGCCACGTACAGATTCCTGCAGAGGACATTCAGAATACCTGAGTAGATTTCATGGGGTACATCATATAAAATATACGTATACGCACCTCAGATGTGGGAGAAAGTGGAGCAGAGCTGTAAGAGGTAAAAGTGAAAACCCTCATATGCAAATTACACTTGAGTCGTAAAGTTCAGCTCTTGAAGTGTTTCATCTCGTCATCCATAAACCTTCACAGGACTAACTAAAAATGTTCCTGCTGCTCCTTCTGATCAATTCTTCTTTAAGCCATTTTTTATTTTATTTTTTATTTTTTTAAAAGTCACATTTTAAAAGCTGATCACATTTTTTTGTGTAGACGTGCTTCAAGGCAAAACGCAGTGCTCATTAAATGTTAAATATTAGCACTGAAACGATCGCTGGAATTATTAATAAAGGTGGCACAAGATTTAAGTAATGAAAAAATGATTAAGCCATCTGCAATCCAGTTTCACTCTGACAGTCGGATTCATACGCAAAGCAAAATAAAAACATACATTTAATAATAAACCTTGTAGCCCTCAGATCTGATCTGTGTACAGAAGGATAAACATGGAGAGGCCTCGCCATCTGGCTCACATATGGTTGAAAATCCCATTTCATTTTAGGGTTTCTGTGCAAATCCAGTCGTTGATCTAATGGAAAATGATCTGCACTGACGCTTTCATGAGAGTCATCTTTATCTCCTTTCACTCCTGCACCAAATGGTGTCAGTGTAGAGCCGACCCAGGCCTCTGTCAACAGACAGACAGACGGATGGATGAAGAGTGGGAATTAGCATGTAGCTGTCTAAATGAGCAGACCTGAGAGTTCATCATGAAGCTAAAAGGGCCCTCTTAAAAGACAAGCAGCTACCAAATAACTTATGCCTCCCAGATTAGGACAAAGGTACGTTGGCATTTCCGGTATAGGGCCTTTTCTTTGCGTATGTGCAGAAGACTACGCTAAGGATAAAAACAGGCCATAGCTCTGTCTTTCCAGCCAGCCCTCTCCAAACACACATCCTGAATTATGATTTGCAAATGACAAATAGATCGCTAATACAATTCATGAATTATGGAGTTGTCATGGCGACATTAATCAAAGAGCAGCCTCCTTCTCTCAGCTCCGAACATTGTGTTTGTGGAATTGAGATGCATGACGGGGGTTGCACACCGAGCCGCCCGAGCGAGAGCACGGCAAAACGATAGCAAGATATTGGTTCTGCCAGTCACTCAGAGGCTTATTATGAGTGCAATGCAACAATCACGCGCCCTCAGGCACACAGACAGACGGCACCCACAGACAAAAAAAAATAAAACGGAAAGGCTTAAAGGTGAGGCTTTAAATTCTCGACAGTGGAGCCTTGTGAAAACGTTCACGGGTTATATCTCTCCATTTATAAATCTCTGAGCATTATGAAATTCTTAAAGAGGGGTGCTCAAACAGGAGGACGAATAAAAAGCAGGAATATGACTCATTGTTTTTTTTTTAAACTTGCTTCGGCACAATCTCTCGCTGTTGCTGCGGGCATCACAGGCTGCAGCCACACAAAATACAAAATAAAAGAACGTTTGAGAAAAAAACAGTGAGAACAAAAGTCAAAAAATGTGTAATTAAGTCATATCTCATCTCCAGCCCTGGTACCTAAAGCGATGAATGATGGATGGATGCCTTGGCTGACATCACGGTTGGATCTCAAGAGTCTGCTCCGCTGCTTAATTATTGAACACCTGAGGGGTGTAACGCCATCAGTGAAAAACAGTTTTTCAACCTTCCTTTTCAATGTTTTTGGCCTTCCGCTCCTTGTAAAGACCTCCCTCTCTACTTCCTCTTTGTCAGTGAAAGTCTCTCTTTCTTTTTTTCTAAGTAGACTCATTCCACCTCTGTGGCCCGCATATGTCTTTCCTCATCACCCCTCTCTGCCCGTTTACCTCCAGTCTCGGCCTGAGCTATCAAATTTTAATGACTGTGTCTTACTAAAGAGTCTCCAGTGACCAAAAACCTCACTTAAACCACTTAGTCCGCCGACTGAACAGGCTAGGCATCCTAAATACTTAGAGGTGCATTAGGATTTTGTTTAGTCTTGGTGCTTGCCTCTGAGATGAATCTTCGCAACTGTCAGCTGAATCCAAATCAAGCTGTTTTTTGGTTCCTCCCAGGCTTGTTACTGCGGTCTGGCTGATTTAGAAACAGCACACACCGCCGAAACTTCACTTTGGGTTAATAAAAAGTTATAATTCATGGATGGTTGTTAGGCATTTTCTCCCAGCAGAGCCCCCCCGGTTGGGCAGGCATCGAGACCAGAGAGCGGTGAGGTGATCTTTGATCGAGAAGTAGTGGTGTAATTTAATTAATTATGTTTTGCTCCAGGCAACAGGAGTCAGGGAGGGGATCATTGAGAGGGAACACAATACAAGTAGGTGGAGAAATAACAAGTGAGTGGAGTGCGCGCACATACACCGGCTGACCCTGCAACCTCGCCTCCTCACAAAACTGTCAGAATCTCTGTGCTTTCACCGGGCTTTTACTCAATGAGGTTAGCCCAAAGGTGAGTCTGTTCATCTATAACTTCCCTCCGTCTGTCTCCATCCACCTCCCCATCCCTTCCTTTTTGCCTCTTACTCCCTGCTCTCTTTCATTTCATCATCCTCTCTCTCTCTCTCTCTCTCTCTCTCTCTCTCTCTCTCACACTCTCTGCTTCATTCAGGATCCTTCCTCCTTTCCTAAGAGTTTGTCCCTGCAGCTCCCCTCCCTCCCTCCCTCCCTCCGCCTCCTCCCCATGCACTCCCTTTCTCTCCCCTAGTGTATTAAGGGGCTTTGACGCTCTCAGTAAAAGCTGATTTATTCTCTGGGTGGTATCGATCGGTTTCTGCATTAAAGATTATAATTCATTACCCCGGCCCCTTTTAATACATTAAACACTCAAAATAAAAATAAAACACCCTCTCCCACACACACACACACACATCAGACCTCTGGTGTCCTGAAGGTGCGGAAAAACACTCTTGTCGAGACGTCCCTTCTGTTGTCCTGGTCCCAGAGCTCCACCACACACAGACAAAGAGAGACCAGAGACTCACAGGAAAACACTCACATGTGCTTAGTGATACCCATAAATACATGTATAAACACTGACGGTCAGTGTTCAAAACTTTGAACAATGTCCCGCTCATTCATCGATCGAAGAGGAAATAACGTCCAATCATTATGAGAACAGATTCATTTTTTTTTACACATTTCAGAAAGACAGGACTGGTTCTTGTTTTTCCAATGTGGAGATTTGCAGCTTTTTTACATCATAGTACTGAACTATAAAGGTTGGTTAGAAAAAAACATTTGGGGATGGCAGTATCAGTCTTTCTGTTTTTTTGAGTAAAATATCTTTGTACAGACATTCATGGTTCTGATTCAAACATTTTGATAACTCTTTCACGTTTAAATTTTTGCATTATCAGAAACACTGCCTGGCCAAAAAAAAAAAAAAGTCGCCAACTGGATTTAACTAACCAAATAGGTACGAGGCGACAAGAGCATTTCCACACGTACAATGCGAAGGGAACTCAAGGGATTGGGACTGAACAGCTGTGTAGCCTTAAGAAAACCACTGATCAGTGAGGCTAACTGGAAAAAAATGTTTCAGTTTGCTAGGGAGCATAAAGATTGGACTCTGGAGCAATGGCAGAAGATCATGTGGTCAGATGAGTCCAGATTTACCCTGTTCCAGAGTGATGGGGGCATCAGGGTAAGAAGAGAGGCAGATTAAGTGATGCACCCATCATGCCTAGTGTCTACTGTACAAGCCTGTGGGGTTGTGCTATGCTATGATCTGGGGTTGCTGCAGTTGGTCAGGTCTAGGTTTGGGCACATAATGTTGCTGAATTGTCATCTTGGAATATGCCCATGCCAGGATTCATTGGGCTCAAATTGTGAAAGAGTGGTTCAGGGAGCATGAGACATCATTTTCACACATGGATTGGCCACCACAGAGTCCAGACCTTAACCCCATTGAGAATCTTCGGGATGTCCTGGAGAAGGCTTTGTACAGTGGTCAGACTCTCCCATAATCAAAAATACAAGATCTTGGTGAAAAATGAATGCAACACTGGATGGAAATAAATCTTGTGACACAACAGAAGCTTATCGAAACAATTCCACAGTGAATCCGTGATGCAATCAAAGCTAAAGGTGGTCCAACGGAATATTAGAGTGTGTGACCTTTTTTATGGTGGCGACTTATTTATTTTTTTTGCCACGCAGTGTAGACTGAACATGTCCCCCTCATGATTAACTGCTGCTGATTCCCTAACCTTTCATAGGCACACCATCAAGAAATACCACTATATAGAGTGTATATAAAGATGGACATCTTTATATATGTGCTATGATGTCACCCACTGTTTTGTATCAGAGCCAAGTTAAAGCCTAGAAAAGTGTTTTATAGTGGCCGCCTTCTTTTCCGATTGAGCAAGGACCTTCCAAATGTGGGAAGCGTGGCAGAGCAGATGAGGTACACTTGAAACCTGACTGGAGCACATAACTGATGCATGCAGCATCACTGGTATGTTAACTGACGGCAAGATGTATTGTACACACGAATATAAAATCAATACTTACTTACCAAAATAATTAGATATTGGAATCCCTTGTGGGTCTGTGGGATCTGCACAATTAACCAAAGGACAAGACATAAATACAGTAAAAAAAATGCTGGAAACTAATTAAAACTAGCTGACAAACAGTCACTATATCAAACATTAATCAAAACAATATCCATGCAACTCAAGCTCACCTCTGAATGTCCCTCAGAATCTACTGGAGTCAGAGACTATTTGAAGTCCTGGTCCTCGAGGATATTAAACTTTAAGATACTTTCACAGTGGCTTGAATTTTAAAGCATGGTTGTGTTCTGTGCTAATTATTAGCACAAATTAAATTAAAATAATATAATTTATTATATAATAATAATAAATTTAAAAGCAATATTAAATTGCTAACGGCATGTTAGCATTGTCACTGTCAGCATGCAGACAAGCTCTAAAAGATGATTTGTTCCACCTCAAAGTTGTCATTCTGTCATTTACATGCACAGCAGAAATGTCACTTTAGTCCGACTCCAATTCTTTGGCCACCAACAGAATATAGATTCCTTCCAGACAGGTCAAGTTAAGGATTTGTGTACTGCCTACGTACACTCCCCTGTTTGTCAATAACCTGGCCTCTGTGGGATAGTAAGGATTTAAGAAGCACCATGTGTCCCCTATTGATTCTACCCCAAATGGCTGCACCAATTCCCTGCACAAAACAAGATTGCCCTTCCCCATCGTCTTGACAGATTGATTTTGTATCTTGGCCGTGAGGACTTGAGGAGCAATCCTTCTGATTCTGCCTCCTTGCACTGTCACTCTGACGGACAATTTTCCCCTCCATCCTTACCTCTCCCTGTCTCTCTTCTTTCTCCTTCCATTAAAGGACTCTCCTACCTCTAAGCTCTAACTTCTCTCTGTCCAGCCCCCCCTCCCCCCTGGCCTCTGTCTCCCCCTCTGCCTCTCTTTCCCTCTGACAGGCTTTCAGACAGTAAATCAGAGACATTGATCCAGCACAGCGCCCAAGTGTCCTGGATTCTGCTAAAGAGCCATTTTCATTTCACAAGCAGTTTACTGGCCTCGCTACCCCCCCTCCCACCCGTAAACATCGCTCCCCTCCCTCTTCTCTCGCTCTCTCCATCATGGCCTCATCCATACACATCACCCATCTCACCTAACTGCCAGATCCTCATTCTCTCTGAGTGCCGGCCTCTGTTTCTTTCCCACTTTTGTTGCCGACTCACAATTTTCTTTGAAGAGAAATACCTTTAAAGGCTTGAAACATTTCAGTTATAACCTACAAGCTGATTGCACACACACACACATGTTTATATTATACCATTGCTCTTCTACAACCAGGGTCCAGAGCTCAGCAGGATCCCTAAAATTGGTCTTACTCCAGCAACATCAGGACTAATTTAACCTCCTTATATATAATTAGTTTGACATCAGCTCAGTGAGGGCTACTTTGTTAAAAGGTTTCTTCTCCTCAAGTGATTTCTGTACTTTTCAGTAGGGTTGTTTTTTTACTGAAGGTGGGAAGCAAGAAAAACCTTCCCAGAGCTTCTGTTGTTTTTCCAACATATATCACAGACGCCTCAGAAATCTGAAATTTATCTCAAGACTGTGGAGGAACAGCTGTACAGTATGTTTGCTTTTTATGAAACTCTGCAGCGAAAAAACCTTGTCTGCATTCAAGTGTCAGCTGTTGTTTCCTCTTGTACTGTGCAGTCTGTAAGTGTCTAGAAAAAACACATTTTCTTTTGTCGTTAAAAGAGCACTTGATGCGATGCAGTGAGAAGGATGTTTTTGTTGGTTTAACAGGGTAGGACTTTGTCCTTATGTCGCGTTGATTTTTGGGACATTAACAGAATTACAACTATGATTTATAGTGTGATTTCAATAAATCAAGACACAATCAATACTCACCGCTTTTTTACTGGTACATAAATGTCGCTACGTTAGAAGAAATTAAGACCACGTGAAACAAAGGAATAACGACTGGATATTTTAAAAGAAGGGAAATAAACTGGTGTTTGGGAGAAGCGGCGTTAACAGCCTTGTTCCCATTGTCTATTAAATAGTAAAAAGAGAGAACCCATATAACTATAATGTAAACATTAGACATGCTGTAGTTTTATTTATTAACAAATGTAAGGAGAAAATAGTAAAAGACGATGCCCTGAACTTTTTTTTTTTTTTCAGAAGACGGCTACACCCATACTCCACCTGGAATAAAGACAAGTCAAGAAATAGATCTGTCCTTTGAAAATGTGCCGTGTCCACCACGTCCACAGTGTCCACAGTGTCCACAGTGCTGCAGCTTATAACAGGTCGACAGAAGAAGAAAAAACAAAGATGCACAGCTATTGAATATTTTGGTTGCCATGACAATCTAATAATATACAGATGTAGATGGATTAAACATGGCAAATTATAAATGTTTTATGAGGAGCCTGGAAATAATAATTATTTTTTATACACTGAAAGGATGAGGAATGTGGGCTGTAACGTGATATGTGTCTCTTTTAATTTCACTGTAAGAACGAACACCCCTTTTCCCAAATGTACGGTTGTTTTCAGAAATCTGCTTGGTTCCCATAGTCTTATCGTCTCCTACATTTAAGCGCCAGATGAAAAAGTGTTTCATTGCTACTTGATTCATACAATAAAATTACTCTGTAAATTGTGGTCTGTATTATAAAGTGTCCTACTCTGCACATGGATGCAAGACCCCTTAAAATAAAGGTGGAAGCTGATGCTTGAGCTTCATACTTATTGTTTCATTTCAGATCCAGTGAACTGTGGTACAGAGCGAGCGTTTACACATGTCCATGTGAGTAATGTTAGGTCTATTTATAAAGAAGGAACACTAGTTGGTGTTGTAAATGCAATGTCTTTCAGAACACAGGTGGTGAACTTTTACAGAAACTGCTGTCTCCAAGATCAACAGTAAATTGGGCAAACTCAATCTGCTGATAAAGATCAGGTGATCTGAATGAAAGCTGCAGATCAGCTTTTGAGTAGATGCTGCAATGACATTTTTGAGTTGAAGAACAAACTTTGAATGTCGGCTTACAGCAAGTTGTTTGAGTGTTTGAGGGCTGATTCCCAGGAGCACAGCAGAATGGCAGAATAGCTTCAAAGTGAATTAATAATATTGCAAACATAGTTTTCTTGTACTGACAGAAAACGTGCCACAGTGGTGACTGTCACTGCTAATTGGCATTTAGTCTACTACAAGCCACCTAACTATGCTTAAAAATGCCCTATTTATTTTGTGGTTTAAGGCACTTTTACCTAACAAGACCCAGGTGGAATAATTCTTTATCTTGCCACTTCTACAAAGCAGGTTCAGAGCTCAGCTCAATGCGCAATGGCCTGAATCTTAACATCAGGAGCCATAACCCCCTGCCTATCAGCAGCCAGCAGGTTTGTGAGGCTCTTCAGGGACATGACATCCCTCTGCTGCAGATTCACAGGCTTGTAGACGTCAGGATATGACAGAATAAACCAACCTTGGACATAGCACTAAAGGAGTGCAGGAATACTGATCGTGAGCTGTGATGGTTTCACTGTTAATTTTGGGCTGGTTGTTTTTCCTGACCGTTAGACACCACCTTTAGGCCATCGGACAAATTTTCAGTAAAGACTTATTGGTTTGAATAACTTCTCAATAGACTGTGTTCGCATGTTATTCCAAGATGCACTATATTGCCAAAAGTATTCGCTCATCTGCCTTTACGCGTATATGAACTTAAGTTCATATACGCGTAAAGGCAGAACTTAAGAACTTAAGACACCCCATTCTTAATCCATAGGGTTTAATATGACATCGGCCCACCCTTTGCAGCTATAACAGCTTCAACTCTTCTGGGAAGTCTTTCCACAAGGTCTAGGAGCGTGTTTATGGGAATTTTTTAACAATTTTTCCAGAAGCACATTTGTAAGGTCAGACACTGATGTTGGACGAGAAGGCCTGCCTCTCAGTCTTTACTCTAATTCATCCCAAAGGTGTTCTATCAGATTGAGGTCAGGACTCTGTGCAGGCCAGTCAAGTTCTTCCACACCAAACTTGCTCATCCATGTCTTTATGGATCTTGTTTTGTTCACTGGTGCGCAGTCATTCTGGAACAGGAATTGACATCTCCAGATGGAGAAGCATGATTCGTCACTCCAGAGAACGTGTCTCCACTGCTCTAGAGTCCACTTGGTGATGTATGGCTTGCATGTATGGCCATGGAAACCCATTCTGACCCCACTCTGTCATTTTACGTGGCCTGCCGCTTTGTGGCTGAGTTGCTGTCATTCCCAGTCGCTTCTACTTTGTTATAATATCACTGACAGTGGACAGTTGACTGTGGAATATTTAGTAGCGAGGAAATGGACTTGTTGCACAGGTGGCATCCTATCACAGCCACATGCAGGAATTCACTGAGCTCCTGAGAGCGGCCCATTCTTTCACAAATGTTTGTAGAAGCAGTCTGCATGCCTAGGTGCTTGATTTTATACACCTGTGGTAGTGGAAGTGATTGGAACACCTGAAGTCAATTATTTGGATGGGTGAGAGAAGACTTTTGGCAATGTAGTGTAGGTCAGATCTTGGTGGTTTGACTGTGTAACACATTTTGAACAGTTATGGCTGATTTTTAATTGGTTGAATTAAATTGTATTTTAATTATATTTTTTTATTTAATTGCACTTCATGCGCTCTCAAAATAATGTTTCTTTTCTTTCTTGTTATTGATGTTATTTACTGTACAGTGGGCAATAAAAGAGAGTTGCACAGTGAAATCGTGTTGTACTGGTTTTGTGCAAAGGCAATAATGGAATTCAATCCAGTTCAATTCAGTTCATATGTAATTTTGTTGAAGTTTCCAGTATTTGGATGCCAACAAAGTACAAGGGAATGGCTTGTACTATGAATGCATACTGATTGTTATCTTGTTAACTCAACTCAGACGATAGGACAATAAATTCACGCAGATTATTCAATAATATGCATATCTGTCTCGTAAGTGTCTACAAGCCGTTACTCTATTGTGGAACAATTTTTACACAGAAGACGTCAAATAAAACAAAGTGTAACACAACAAAGAAGCCTTGATAGCGTCCTCTATTTTGAACTCTCTCCATGGCTTGCTATTGTTCTGATATTATGACATAATTCTGTTGGAAGGAATTTTCATTTTTCATCTCAGTTTTAAACGTTGCCGTGTCGAGGCTTTTAAAGACCCTGCACACCCACACATTTTCAATCATTGTCTCATTAGAGCCCTGACTGTATGTACTAATAAGGATGATAATTGTTCTATTAGTAGTGCAACAAAGCCGAGGTGAGTGACACATCAGTTAACCATTGTACATATAAACCTCTTTGGCAGCTTGACTCTTGAAGTCAAGCTTTAACGCTTGACTTCACTTTTTTATCAGAATGCACCTCAGAAATTCACAAAACACAGATATATTACATTATACATTACAATAAATAAATAGATGCAGGGTAGTCGGTTCTAACAGTCTTTAGTTACACACACTGGTAAACTGAAGCCAACACAATTTTTTTATTTCACACTATGACAGAAGAGTGTGTTCAGTCTCACCAGTGGGACTAACTGTTTGGTTTGATGGTAAAAGCTGATCGTCTTCAAATAAAATGTGATGAGAGGGGTCTGACGTAATATTACCACCTGGGGATGACTATTTTTTTATTATTATTTTTTTAGTGCATGCAGTTTGAAAATTTGACTCAGTGCTTTCAGCCACCATCTCTGAGCAGATATGTCACAGTCAACATTTTGAGAAAAAAAAATACCACTCAGATTCAACAGTGAAGAAAATAAGTCTTGAAATGTGAGCATGAAACTGAATCACTGTAATGGTAATCATCTACACTTGAGCAACACATTTCTACCTTTGCGGTACAAAGCACTTAACAATGCTTCTCTTTCACCAAGCGAGCGACTTCGGGTTCACTGTCTTTACCTAAGGACACTAAGGACAATAGACTGAACTGCTCTACCTTGAGTCACAGCCATCATTGTTATTTTTTTCCACAGGTTTGTACCTGTAAATGGCAACACACTGTGGGATTGTTAGGAGAACGCAATGCACATACACCAATCAGCCACAACATTAAAATCACTGACAGGAGAAGTAAATAACATCAACCATCTTGTGACAATGCAATGCTCTGCTCTGGAAACATTTGGACCAGCAGACCAAACCAGGCACCCCCAACCCATAGCAATGACACTCCTTGATGGCAGCAGCCATTCCCAGCAGGGTTAGGGTTACACTGACACAGGCACACACACAAAAACGGTTTAGGAACTACTATAAAAAAAAAAAAAAAAATAAAAACATGAAAAACAGCAGCCTCCAAATTCACTAGAACCCAAACTGATCAAGTATCTGTGGGATGATCCACAGAGGCGCCTCCCCTCAACCCATAGGACCAAAAGGCCCTCACTATCAACATTCTGTTGCCAGACACCACAGAACACCCTCAGAAGGCCCATGTCCATTCTCTGATAAGTCCCAAATGTTTTGGAGGCATGAGAGAGACCTACACAATATTAGGAAGGTGGTCATAATGTTATGCCTGATTGGTGTATTTGTTTAGTACATTCATCCAGTACATTCATTATCTCTGTCCTCTTATCCTGTAGAGGGCTGCGGCGCACCTTCAGGACAGACTAAACAAGCAAATGTTTGGCCTTGTGAAAATAACAAAAAAGCATAGGGACCCCCAGGTGGCTACCTTTTGGCATATTTTGCAATGATGACCCCTGACACTATACTGTGCATCTACAATACTCCACAGCCCTCCTAGGTGACTCCTTCTATCTACCCGATGACAGATTTCACTAGTTTGGACTTGGGGGATAGCAGATGTATGTCGTTGCCTGGGGCCCCAAAGAACCTAAGATCTACACTGATAGAGGTTTGCATAGGACTGCATCATATCCCTGCTAGTATTGGGTACATGATGGACTGGTAACTTGTGCAGAGATGGGGTACATCCTGCACAAGTTACCAGTTCATCATGGGACTAACACAGAGAGACAAACAAACAATGGAGAATCAGCAGTTATCCTAACTTAAGTCTTTGGACTCTGGGAGGAAGCCCAAACACCCGCAGAAAAATGAGAGGCACAAGGGCAACATGCAAACTCTACACAGAAAGGCCCCAGCAGGTGTGAAGTAAGAAGCTGGTCTGGGTCAGGAGTCAACAGCGCTAACCACTGTACAACGGAGCCACCAGCTGTGATCTAATCAGCCCAAATAATTACAATCACCAGTGTGAGTTGAGCATGGCGTGCAGCGTCTTAAAGAAGTCAAGATGAGCCAAAGCACTGAACTTTGAAGAAAAAGATTGCATCACATTTCTTTCAACACATAATTTTAGTTGAGGAAGCAGTTAATGGTGTGACAATATTATCACTCCATGAAGGACTGCTTTTATCAAGATCAAGACTTTCTATTCTATTTAACAGGTTTGTTTTTAAAAGTGCTATACAAATAAATCTTGACTTATTTACACGTCTGCCGCACACACTGAGAGGGAATTTGTCACAATTTTGTCACCTTACGCAACAACTGACATTTTAGCGCTATTATCTGACAAAATCTGCATATAAATGCATTACCTTGTCTCGGTGCGATTAGCTGCTCTGGCCAGGCGTGCAACAACACAATGAACAGCTGAGACACAGCATGATGAAAACTACATCAAGAGAGCATGCTGCAATAAAAACCATTCAGCAAAATTGCAAAAGAACAGATTTGCCTCATTTTACATACAAAGGGCTTTTCAGCAAAAGCAGAAACTGCAGAAAAATGCGGGTTCCGTGGAAGATTAGAACGATACAATGCGAAAGCAATAGCCCTGTCATAAAAATAACAACAACAAAAAAAAACAGACCAACAATTTGAAGTCTATTTTGTGTCTCCTGCAGGAAACTCTTTTAGGCACCAAAAAATGTTGACATGGCAGTAACCTATCTGCATCAAGCAATGTCAGCAACACAAGTCATCAGGCTGAAATTATTCTTCATCAAACACCTGAGCGTTCACTACCATCAGACCTGTTAGCCAAACAAGCAGCGGACGCTTTTCAAAGTTTGCTGTTGAAGGTATTAAATTTACACACACACCTTTATACACACACACACACAGACGTGTGTTGGTGGGCAGTGAGTGGTGGGTAATTTCCAGGGCCAACAGGATTATCAGTGTACATTGAGGAAGATGGCAGGAAATCAGCCTTCAAGTTAACGAAACAGTTAGTGTAATTGGTCCTCATCTGTCATCTCAAACAGAGCTGAGGACTGTTTGAGTCCGAGAGAGAAAGAAAGAGAGATTACTGACAGGACAGTGATGAAAACTGGTCGCAAGATAATGAGTCTCGTTGTCTTTTCATCCTCTCATCCTGTGTCTCTCTCTCCCTCCCTCTCTCTCTCTCATTATTCAGAGTGACTGGTCGGAGAGTAGCTTCACAGTCTGCTGCTTATTAAAAAAAACCCAGAGCGCCTTTAGATGTGTTCATCAGGCTCTCCATCCCTCTTTTCCCTCCATCCCTCCATCCTCCCACTGGCTCTGCATCCTCTCATCCCTTCATCCCCACCTCCCCCTCTCTCGGTATGAACTCCCACATCCTTCCTCTCTCTCTCTCTCTGTCTCTTTATCCCTCCCTCTTCCATCTGTTTATTTTTTCCCCCATGCCGTAGAGTAAAACGGTGAGAAAGAAAGATGAGGATGAGGGCGAGGAGGAGGAGAAAACGAGGACCAGACAGGGAGAGAATCAAAGAGCTCAGGAGAGGAAAAGACAATCCCCTTTGTGACAGAAAAAGCATTTATAGAAAAAGGAGGCCTTCTCCCAATTTCCTGTTGATATTCTTTGTAGTTTATTTCTTCCCTCACCTCCCTCCCCAGACCCAACTCTCCACCCTCTCCTCCCCAAGCGTCTGCGCCACCACGGCAGATTGTGTGGAATCAATAAAGATGGTTGTTGGCAGATGAAAGTCGCGGGGCGGGACGGTGGCTCGCTAAACGCTCATTACACTTCACACAAATCACTGCCTGCATCAAGCCGACATGTGACGACTACATCCTGCAACAATTAAAAAATCATACAGATGTGCTCTGGGGAGAAGCATGCTGGTGATCACATAAACACACATATGGCGTTCTGGTAGACAGACAGAGTGGACTGGATTTGGACAGCACATAGACAGAGTATAGAAATAAAGGGGAAAAGAGCATTACTGCTGAAAATAAATAGGTGAAGAGAAGCCACGAATGTGAAAAACAGTACAATGATGTTGCTAGTAGCTGCAGGTTAATTACAAATCCTGCAGCCAGAATTTTACTTAAAAGACAACTCTGGCATTAATATAACCTGAGGCTGATTTTCCTATCAGGTTGGGTCTGGATAATTATTATAGGGACACTCTGACAAGCTCAGATTGTTATTATGGAGAGGATCCCTTCAGGGGTTGATGGTTAAATTTCACTTCATCTAGTCTCTGTTGTAAAATCCCTTTCATGTTTTTGTATTTTCTGAGGCTTACAAAAGGAGATGTCATGCCAGATCTCATCAGGGGTGAAATTAACTTCGGCTAATAACATTAACTCATGGCTGTCTGCACCTGGTCTCTAGAAAAAGAAAAATGCTTTGTTGTAGGATATCTGGTTGTGATTCCAGTTAAAATGCTCACTGCAAACAGGATTGTCAGCAAGACAGAGTACAGATAGGAGTTACATCCTCCATAGGTAGCACAACTAGCAACCGCTTTAGTGAGGCCTCTGAAGGTAATCTATGAAAGCTCTGTGAACATGAAGATATAATCTTTTAGATTTGGATTTAAGTAAGCTACTATGTATTGTTGTTCCACTCTTCCGCTGACGGCTCTCTTTAACTCTTAATCCTATTTACATTGTCGTCTTCATCCAACAACAAACCTCTTGTGAGTTGTCACATCCTGGCTTCTGTTACGTGTTATATACACTTCCATCTCTGCATGAATCCTTTTCTTGATGCTCTATAGCAAAGGTGTTAAACATACGGCCCGCAGGATGAATATACAAAGAGCGAAAATTACATAGAAGACACTAACTGATATTTTTCAATAAAATTGGCACCTATTGTTAATTTGTTGCGCTGTTTTGAGCTGGAACTAAACGGCAGATGGCAGCAATGGGTCGAAATTGCACTAATTTTTCTAAAAAAAATAAAATAATGTTTCACAATGTACTTGTTCTTCATTGCACTAAAAAAAAGGGAAAAACTTGCATTTGCAGTTGATTATAGGTTATTATGCTAGCATGGTACTGGTCCGGCCCGCTTCAAATCAAATTGGGTAGTATGAGGCCCCTGAACTAAAATGGGTTTGACACGCCTGGTGTATAGGATCTGAGACTGTCAAAGGCAAAAACTAGCACTTTCAGTGGACTGCAGACAAACTGATTACGTTGCTGCCTTTTCATAGTTGCCTGTTATAGTTGTAAACATCTTTGTCCCTATTAATCATTTGAACTAAAACAAAAGGCTGAAAACAAAGCCAGGTTTGAAAAAAAAAAAAAAGGAATTATACTTTAAGTAATAGCACAGAAGTATTTTTAGCACAAAGTACTCAAAGCAGCCACAAATAATATATTGTATGTGAAAAGGGTCGCTTACGACGAACCTATAAATAATTATCACGTGAATCTACAGCCCCATTCAGCTTTACAGCTTCAGAACGGGTTACAGCTCATTGTTGAGTCGTACTCTTGCTTCTCAGCACCAAACAATTGACAGACACGTTTACAGAGTAGCTGGTGAGCGTAGTGGATTATGTAGCGGCAGGAGAGACATTTTTCCTTAAAACAGAGCTGAACGAGGCTGAGTATTGGACTTGCATTCATCAAACAGACACGTACACGGCTGCAAATTAAACAACTCTGTAAAGAATCGATATCTAAATAAGCAACTAACAAGTTCACTATATCATCTGGATGATTATATGTAAATAGTGTAAATGAATGAAAAAAGGTCGTTGCAGGTTTAAAGTATCAGACATAGAAGTATTAATGTTGCAGAAGCACTCCTCTCAGATAGATATGTGGGCGTATGATGAAAAGTGATAATTAAATGACTTTACCTTTAACGACTGTTTTATATTTTGCTACATTTTATGTTATTATCTGAAGGGCACAGGCCAGCGTACTTCAATGTAACAAATCATATTTCACAAGCAGATGTGTTTTGTGCGTTAAATCTGAATCTTCAAAGTAATCAATCTCAGGTAAATAAACCCACTGCAGTAAAAAGTGAAATATTTAGCTCTGTAAAGCAGTGAAGATGAAGTATTAAGTGCTATGGAATAGAAATATTCAGGTACCATTGTCTCAGCACTGAACCCACTCATGTAAATCTACTAATTTTCTTTCCTCCTCTTTCCGTCTTCTTCACTCACAGATATGAGAAAGACGAATATTCATGTGAAATGTTCCCTAGTGGCGCTCCAACTCATTGACTCATCCAATCACATCCTGAGAAATAATCACTTCTCACACTCAAGAAGCCTGTGAGATTTGTTTTAATAAGCTTTTGTTGTGTGTCTCACACACATGCACACGCACTGAAAGTCTAATATTCAAATGATGTAGCACACAGGACACATAACTCATGTTGTAAGCCTGATGCAAAGGTGCCACTGATCACAGGTAAAGTGTAGGCCTGGTTTCAGGAGAATCATCAACATAATTTCACACCTTCATCGCGACACCCCTCTTAAGCATTAGTGGGAAAAATCTGAAAATAAAAAAAGACATTTGCAGAAGAGCGACTGTGCACTTCACATAAGCAATCATCCATTTACAACTTATTTCCTGCTGAAGAAGGTCTTGATCTGCGTCGACAGCGAGGAGGAGAAATCTGGATGCTGAGTGTAGCGGTGTGTATCCACAGCAACCGAGTCTGACAAATCCACTCTTTTAGAGTTTACTCTTGACATTGGCCTTTGTTGGAGCTGAAAGATAAAAAAAAAAAAATGAAACTTGTAAAACAAGTAAAGAGAACATTTTACCTTGGACATGCAGTGCTTAAAAGCATTTTGGTTTTTGGAGTGTCTGCTTCCTCCAGAGGGATCTGTTAGTAGGGATTAGTCTCTCTCAGCCCAACATGGCAGAGGACACTCTCAAAACATGCAAACACACGCATACACACATAAAAAAGACTAGTGGAGGTAGTGCCAGGTGTTGGAGAACCATAAGGTTTATAGTGGAGACTTGGAGGCCTGCCTGCAGCGGGCGGCTCTGTCACACAGACAGACATTTCTGGACCATCTACCAGCCAGGCACCAGCACTCACCGCCGCTCCAAAATCTGCTGCACATCCATCAGAGTGAGAAAGGCACCAACACCTCACTGACTTTTTAAAGAGACACACCTGCATTTTTGGAAACTGTCCTCTTGAGTCAGCCAGCCCAGAGCAAAGATGTGAAAGTGCTGATTTCATGCTTCAAGCGGAGAGTTGATGCTGTGTCACAGTTTGAATCGTTTCAGTGTGATGAGTGGAAACTATGAGTAAGAGACCGGATGGACTCATGGTTCGTTTTTGATTACATAAAAAAAAAAACACTTTAAAATCTGACCTTAATATTGAATCTAATAGTTTTCATAAGTGTACTGACCATCTGTGAGTAACACAGTCATACAGAGCTACACCTGGCAAATATACAGCAAGCCACTCTCTTTGTTTTTTGTTTTCTACAAACTCCAAGGAGAAATATCTGGTAAGTTAACAGGTAAATGTTAACACCGGCTATTCATTGACGGCGTCTGTCCTCCATTTATATGCAGCATGCGAGGACTTATCTGTATGCTGCCTGTTGGCTTCTTTCTCCTTTGAATTTTTGCACTTGGTAAACACTTCAGGTATGATTGTCCAGGACTGTCGAAAGCATATCTCTCCAGCCACACACTGAAGACACACTAGATTTCTACTTTAGATAAAACAACATTTTCTTTGTGGCCAAATTAAGCCTGTTATCTTTCATTATAATATCAATTTCAGCTTATTGTTCTTTTTGGTACAGAGAGATAAGATCCAGTACAGATTGTTTTTCCACTGTTTAGACTGTTTTATTTCCCTTTTTACAAAGTTACAAATATATATATATATATAAAAGAAAACTACAGCTACTCAAAAATGCTTCTTCTAGACTCTTAAATAATACAAAGTAAATTGATCTTTGCGCTGCCTGTCTATATCTGCTATAAACGTTTTTAAAGTCCTTTCGCTTGTTCATAAAGATTTAAATAATCTTGACCCTTCCATCATCAAAGACTTTTTTTTTTCATTTTATATCCCCGACAGACCACTAAGGTCCTCCACTGCTTTCTTTTAAATGTTTCTTGCATATCCCATAAAAGTACTGGTCGGGCCGGCTTCTGTTTTTATGCCTCCAAACCGTGGCTCACTTGGCCTCTTGATATTAAAATTACAAGCTCTCTGGATATTTTTAAAAGGACATTAAAGACCGATTCTTTTAATCTGGGCTTTTCATTCGGAGTCATGTTACAGCTGAATGCCATGGCTTTGGCTTTAGAATTATAATTGAGTTATTTTATTCAATTTAAGCATTTTTTTTCTTTTTGCTATTGGCAGCGTTGTTTTGATCTTGCTCTGAGGAACACTCTGGCCTTATGGTTGTATGAAAGGTATAAATATATATGAATGAAGTTCTTCCTTGGCTTGTTTCTTACACTCATGTTGATAATCTTTGAATAAAGGTTACAAATACATCCTTTCATATTTTTCTTCAATAAGCTAAATAAAACTGGTTTGCATCATTGACTTAGACAAGATTAATTTGGTGACTACTTTAAGTGGTGGATTAATACACACTCCAGTGCTCTAGTGTTAGTCAGTATTGCGTGCTCCTGCTGATTATACTGTGTGTTAATGCGAGGTTGCCAGTTCTGCTTAGTTCCTGCTACATTTTTATCTGCAAAACATTTTTGTATTAAGTGCATCACAGTTTGAGATCTCATTATTTTTAGCAATTGATCTTCCCCGAGGCCAGAATTAAAGTGAAAAAGAAATCCTTCCTGTTTCTTTTTCTTTTTTTCCAGCCACTTCTGATTTAGTCTGTACTCAAAAAGATATAACAAAAATGAAAGTTAAGACACTTAACTCATTGCGTGAGTTAAGAGATATGGCTGCAAATGTGATTGGATCCTTCTCGTTTCTCTCTTATTCTTTTTAACTCCTTGTCTGTCGGGAAATGCTATATGTAAAATATGACTCCTCATTATGTGGTATTCCATTTCCATTGCGTTTGTTCGAGTTAGCTTTTCTCTGAACTGAGTATGTTCATCTAAATGTCAAAAAAAAATGTTCAGATACAGTTGAGTCTGTATATTTATGGACACTTATTTTAGCACAATGTATTCAAGTTACAATATAATGAATAGACACTTATCAGTTCATTAGGCTGACGAGTGAAAAGGAATGTACTATAATATCAGTCCTACACTAAATCTTATCTTCATGAAGGTTATGTCATTCAGTGTTTGTTTAAACAAATATTGTTAATCTTTGAATGTAGGTTACAAATACATCCTTTCATTATTTTTTTCCAATGAGCTAAATAAAACAGGTTTGCATCATTGATTTAGATAAGATTTATTTGGTGCCTACTTTAAGTGGTGGATTAATACACACTCAATGCTCTAGTATTATACAGTATACATACGGTATTTGTTCAAACAAATACTGAATACCATAACTTTCATAAAGATAAGATTTAGTGTAGGACTGTTATAGCAGAAAGTATTAATTTTTCACTAGTGAACCTAATGAACTGAGAGAGAAACTCTTGATTCAACTGTGTTTTGATTTTGGAGGCCGTGGTTTGTAGTACTATTGAACTGTAAATCAGCGGGCTAAATAATGAAGTTTAGTGATTCAATCAATCCAGTTTAACAGCGCCACAAACTACGTCCCCCAGAATGATCATTCTGTTGAATTAACAGCCTTTCTTCCTCTGTTTCAACATAAACTGAACATTAAAACAGTCATGAAGGGGATTTAATGCAGCACTGTTATGTTAGAATGCAACTGTTTTGTTAGTTTACCAATGAAACTGCAACCATTTTCAAAAGGCCGTCCTATATTTCAAGGATCTCAAATGTAAATGAACATAATCATAAATGAAATGCAAATGTTTCACTTTGTCAAGGCTCCTTTGCTGTATCCTTTGCTTCATCTGTATAATGAAGCACTGTGGCTGCATCATGTTCTGCATCATGAGCCACTCCAAGGCTTCCCTGTGCTTATGAACAATTTGCATCTTATGGCGAACCCTCTTATTTTTTTTAGTAGACTTAGACAATGATATGCCGACTTCCTGGAGAGTGATCTTCACTTGGCTCAATGCTGTGAAGGAGTGTTTCTTTAAGATGGAACAGTAACTGGAATGGTAATTCCTAAACTATTCTTCAAATCGTGATGTGATTCCAACAAGATGAAACTGTAACTTGAATATGTTTTGGTAAACAGATAAAATGACAAAAATCGGGTCAGTGTCCAAAAATACATGGACCTAACTGGATATTAAATCACCAGAAGCATTTCTCTGGTTCTTTAACTTTACTGCCACTGAGACCGTGGCATTTTCTCCTCTCATTTAAAATGAAACACTTACTAAACAATTAATTAGTTGTGTGGGTGAAGGTTTATTGTGGTTAAAAATGTAAAGGGTTGATTATTTTAAAGCACAGAGCAAGATGAGCCAGCTTCTATTCAGAATAAGAGGGTTGAGGGGCCCGGCTCCATCTGAACAACTCAAGTTAAAAGTTTGCAACCAAACATTAAATGCGGGTCTGTGCAGCCACCTGAAAGCTGTGTAGGTGAAAATGTAAATGATTTCAGATCGTTTTGTTAGTTCTGGGTTAGGCATTTTAAGAACGCATGAGATTGGTGAGACCTCTCTTTCAAAATGTTTTGGAGGCAAGAGGTGAGTTTGATTTATAGCAGCGGTAAACTCAGACATTAGGGGTTAAGGCTGCAGTTGTAATACCGATGCTTAATTTGAATAATTGAGTGAATGACTGATCATGCTCAGGAGCCAGACTGCTTGGCATTACAACACTATAAATCACAAGTCTAATCAAGACAAATGGGCGAAGTCATCATGTCACAGTTTGTGCCAACATAAACTGAAATAAAATTTATATATTTACTAAACTTCATTTAACCCTACAGATCAATCTGCAATGATGGCACTACACTTTCCCTTTAGTCTGTTTGAAAAGCAGGTGAGACGGCAGTCCGAATGAAGGTGGAACCTTGGAGGCCTTAAATGCGCTTGTTATGCTTTTCATTTAAATCAGACACTTTTCACCTTCAGACGAAAAAGCTTTTAACAATTTTCTTCCATCGCAGCAGCTGCTGCATTCAGGGATTCACACAAAGCAATTTTCATTTAACTGAGGCCTAAATACGAGCAATTTATTCCCAAACTGTGACAAGTCCTGGTTGGAGGAAATGTCAGAGTTTCTCTCTATGACACATAATTTACATTACTGCTCATCTACAAACACACTGTGCAGTTATTCCTGTCGAAGAAGCCAACTACACACACCATGCTGGTTACCTGAACAATAAGGTGCTGTCACTGGTCAGGCTGAGGGAGGGGACACAGGAATAGAGGCAGAATATTATGAAATGCTTAAATGAACTAAACTTGGACAGTGAAGGACAGGTATATAAACACTCGTTCCCTCTTCCTTAATACAGACGTAGGATTGAGACACACCATGGCGACGGTCAGTTTGCCAATGTTGGGCCGTTAGTAAGTATCTGTGACCCTGTCTTGCACCATTGCTACTAGTTGGACCCCAGCTGATCGAACATGTAACACGTCAGTGAGAGAGATCGCTCTGATTGTCGGTTCAGCTTCACAAAATAATGCACGAGAAGAGACACTGAAGTGAAGTTAAACAAAAGCACGAAATTCAAAAGGCACACGAAAGGCTCTTTTGAATCTAAAAATACTGATACACAAATACTTTTTAAGTGACACGATTATCAAGAATGAATAAACTCTAGACCAAATGATCGGGATGATTCAGGAGAGCTCCGTACAGTCTTCTGGGCTTCCAAGTGTTGTCTTCCTGCCGGTAGGAAGACTTATTTCCTCTCCCACCGGCTTAAAATGAAAGTGCTGTCAGTTCTGTTAAGTTGGTTTGGTGTTGGTACTTTTAGTGTAACACACTTTTCATTTATATGTAGAATAGCCACATACGTATGAATCTCTGTTAGCCAAACTAAAAATTTGGCTGCATCCACCTTGGGTTTCTGAGTCTATGTGCAAAGTAGGTTTAGTCCTACTCTGTACTCTGTGTTCAGCAATTAAGCTGTAACACTAAAAGTATGAACTGTTATACAAGAACAAAAACTCATGCCGCTCCTCACCTATAAGGATCACTGCTTTCTCACAGATGCCTTTGCACATTTTCAACATCTGGCTAGAACGCATCTCAAATGGTCTGAACAATCAGTCTTGAATGCTCCTTGGTTGCACTTACACTTGGCGCTCTATTATATCAGATAATTATCTGAGCCTCCCAAGACACAAGGTGCTGCTAAGTATAAATATGCTAAGTGTGGTTTCCAGGTTTGTGTGGAAGGCGGGTGCGCAGAAAATTTAAATAAAACCTGGCACCTGGCAGCCGTGGTGTAGCTGGAGGTACTGCACAGACTGGGTGGATGGTTAAACTGATGTTTTCCAACAGTTTGTGAATATACTTAAGTTCAACCACATATCACTATTTTGCAAATGTCTGACAAAGGCAGCCATCATCAAACCATGGAGTTTGTGCATGTATCTGATAAAATAAACAGGTAAAATAATAAGAAGGCAGTTTTACAGATGGTCAGTTAAGATCAAGGCAATGCTATTAAATGGAAAATAATATGCCTCATTAGTACTGTATGTCAGCGTCATAGCTATGAATGTGCTTACGTGTGAGTGCTTCATTAGCGTTCGGTGTTTCAGTACACTGTGCATGTATGTGCAGTGTATATAATTTAATGAAACACATTTAAGCCTGCCACATTTACACAATACTATGTGTCTAATGGCCTCTTGCGTGTGTGAATGTACTGGATGTGCAAATGGCACACAGTGGATGATGTAGAGTATTTATCACACCACTGTGTGTGCCTCTATTTGTGTGTACCGTAGCTAAATTGAGCTGAGCTGTCATCACTGTACATTAGGAACTGTGTGTGTATGTGTTTGTGTGTTCGCGTACAGTATGTGTGTTTAGCGTGAGACAGAAAAAGACAACTCACCAGCAGGGAAGTAGAGCGGGAGGTACTGCAGATACAGGTCCTTATCCGTCGGCAAGAACACACAGAAGATGACTCTGTCCAGCTGACACACACACACACACACACACGCACAATGACCTTTATTACAAACATATGCAATAGCTGTGAATTCATCAGCTGGAGGGGGAAATAATGTAAAAATGTGTGACACTGCGCGCTGGCAACACCAGGACAATGCAGCTAATGCATCAGTCCATTACTTCACTATTAGCTTCCCATTATGATCGGGGCACGATGTAGAGCTTATTACTCTGCCTGCTGGAAATGTGTGAGGAAAAGTGTGTGTGTGTGTATGAGAGAGACAGACAGAAACAAAGAGGTTAGAGACATGTACTTCTATTGTATTAAGAGTGTGTGGATGTGTCCGTGACAGAGAAAAGAAACTTTGTGTGTTTGTGTGTGTGTGCATGCCCCTGAGTGTTACGCTGAGATTTTGGCGCTTTGCCCTCGCTTTCTCTCATTACCGTGTGTGAAACACAAGTCGACTCAATCTGGCATCACTGCATGAGATTCTGTGCACCACCACAATAAACACACACATATAAAGAAAATCAAAACCATAAATGTAAAAGCTTTTAAATAATATTTAGAGAGAGAGTGTTACAAATTTATGAGAATAAAGACTCTGTGTTGTTTAGGGCCTGGCTCTGCAGTCTATATATGTGCATTATGTTCTGTATATCTGGACATCTAGTACAGTACACAACTCTAGATATAGCCCGATGATTAAAGTTACTGCGGCTACAGTAAAAAGATGCTTCCAGGGACACAAACTCCCCTCTACTCTGACAAATATTATTACCGCCCCAATGTCTCTACAAAGGTTCTGATTTCTTTGTGTTGGGTGAGGCAGAGCAATTTATAGCCAGGCTCTTTCTATCACTTTCTGCCTGGTGTGGGAGTTTGAGTCTCATTGCTTTCAAAGACAGACATTTCAGCAGCCTGCTAGCCTGCAGCCCGCGTTTTTCACTCCCAGCTTGCTGCACAATTACTATCACTCACGAGGGTTTGCATGGAGGCTAAACGAGAAGATGTGAAAATGCCTTGTAAGTAACTCCATCCCGTAGCCTAAGGTTTAAAACCTCTTGCCTCCACATTAAGGTGCATCTATTTGCATCAGAAAACAGTAGGGAATTATTTTTGACTGCAGCAGAGAGCCTGGTGATGCTAAGGCTAACAAAAAGTGACTTTATCAGAACTGCCTGTCTTTAACTGCCAAACACATTACACAGCCTGTAAATATTCCCTTCTCAAACATAATATCTCACCTGTTGTGGAAAATACACCGGTACTGGTAGACTGTATGCACACCGAGCCAATCTTGCATACACTTCCTTTTATAATAAGCATTCTAGTATTTTACTAGCTTTATTTTAGCCTCAGCAGGAACTGAGACGACGACCTCACAATGCCCATGTAGTAGTCATTCTTGAGCTTTAAGTTATTTTACAATTGCCCCAGCAATCATGTAATCGTAGAAGGTCAAGTTGACAATTTTCTCAGAACACTTTTAGAACCTCTTTTCACTTACATATAATATTTCACTTACAATCTGACATTCAAGGCTGAGCATTAACAGCATCTACAGCTGATCCCTCACTAAACCTTAACCCCTGACAGGGAACGTCCAACCGGGCGGTTTTCAAATGGAACTCGTGTTCCACAAAAATGCTTGTTGTTCAAGCAGCAACATCATCTGTGAGTTAGGCAACGGTTAATAGGCTAACAAATGGGTAATATAATGTAGGAAATATAAGATGAGGCTGCTGGGTATATAAACGTGTCCCTGAGACAAAGAAAACTCTATACTGCTAACTGAGAGTATATGAACTCACCACGGTAAACGGTAATAAATACGGTAAACCCGAAGGCATCATTAGTATGTTCAATATGTTCAACTCAAAGTGTTTAGCCTGACATTAGCTGCTCTTTCCTGCTCATTCTAGGATTTGTGGAAATTTAGACCACAACAAACAACGCTGGGACAGATAATCAATTATTGCACCCCTGTTAACACTAAAACTGAAAATAATGTGAGCCATAGCAACGGTAACTAATGACAGCCGGGTGAGCTCCATCTGCTGATGAAGATCTTGAACATATTCAGAACGTCTGAAACCTCTGTGAATCTAATTTGTAAAACGTAAGTATGGAACTTATGAGCTGCCTGGGGCGTAACTTTTAGCTTTGTTGGTGTTTCCAGAATAAATGATTCATGTTTTATTACATTCGACGTGGACATTTGGCACATTGCCCCTGTCCTGAGTCCATTCTGTGTCTCCAGTTTTCAATTTCATTTTCTACATTTACAGCACTCCGAGCAAGAGCCAGTCCCACAAAACACACTGTAAAAAAAAATGGAGCGTGTTCAATTAAAGAATAAACCAGTTTCCTCTGGTGAACACTCTTACTTTATATGTATGCAAATAAACTCACAATTTCAGTTTTTTATAATAATAATAATAAAAAAAAATAATCCCTTTAGGAGTAGTTATGGGTTGAATGCAAATAAGTAGCTGTGGTCTTGGCTTCCTGGTCTTACTTACAGATATCCAAGGATTGTTGACTGCATGTTCAACATGTAATGTTTCTGGTTCATTTGCTGCGCTCGGAGTGGCTGACTTCATCAGTTGACTTGTATTGCTACAGAGACTCTGGAGATGCCAGCGCTAACAATAACATCATCAACACCCTCTCTGGGAGACGATACAGCACGGTGGTTACAGCAAGGGAGAAAGATTAAAAAAGGAGCGGGAGGAGACCAGAGAAGTAAAGGAGGCAGAGGGGAGGAGAGTTTAGAGCAGGTAAATGACTGATTGGAAAGTTTCCGCTTTGTTCCAATCTCCCATCACCCTCTTCTCTCCCTCCATCCCTCCATCCCTCCCCTCCAGTCATCTCTTCCATCAATTTGTCTTTTCTCCGCTCGCTGTTCCTCCGGAGAGAAAGTGCGTGCGTGCGTGTTTGTGTGATTGTGTTAGTCAGGTTTAGTCCCGCAAGGAGCCAATTAAAACACCGACTTGGCCATGAGCATGAGAGGCAGAACTTGGGTGTGTTTAAATGTATGTGTGTGCGTGCCTTATTGTGTGTGTGTTTTCTCAATGCACCCTTTTCATTGCTCTCACCAGAAAACAAAAACAACAGCTGTGAAAGAAATAATACCTGGAGGAAAGGGTAGGGAAAAATTGCCAATCATGCAGACACACACACACACACCCACCTTGTCATGATGCGCATCGAGATACTCCCTCACAGTTGCTAACGCCTCATGCACAGCCTGTTCAGGTGGATATCCTGCACAAACACACACACACAACATCAAAAATATACACACAATTTACAACAACAGGTGCACTGACAGATCTGTGTTATATTGTTGTCTGCAGTGCTCTTTTCGAGACAGGTTATCTGTTCTTCCTCCCACTATTCTAACACTATGTGGTGTCTTCTCACTTCATCCTATCTTGTCTATTCCAGCGAGACGCAGACACAACACACTTGTTGGTTACGAGGAGACAGATGGAGAAAGACTACAGTGCTCCGTATATTCATTCAGCAGCCGAGACCTTGCTGGAAAATTATCCCCACTGCTGGAAAACCAACACAAAGGCAATGAAAATTCATCATCTGGCTAAAACCGCTCAGCCCGAGCAACACATACTGCGTGATTATAGAGCAATTATTCCATACATCAGGAGAGGGTTCACATAGGAGAATACTTGATGGTACAAATTAGCACTGAACAGTTTATTGTTATGGCATCCAAACAAACACATGCAGTATTCACATCGCAGGAGCTGTAATGTAATATTTCAAATTGGGTCCGCTATGGTTTGACTTTACTGCTTAGTGGAAAAAAAAAAACAGCAACATCTGCCTTTCAGTCTCAGTTTATTTAACTTCTTCCTACACATGTTCTCAGACTGAGTGAGCGAGCGGACTGACTGACACATGCCTCACTCTGTTAGCTTTATGAAACCTGCCTCTTAAGAATTACACTCAGAAATAAAATTATACTGCAAAATGCTAATACTGACTAAATCAGCAAAACCTTCACATCACATTTCATTTGTAGTGCTGTGAAATCGTGTCTATGCCAATGCTAAAAGCAACTCAGAACACTTGGTTAATGTGAAGGGAAAATCTTGGTCTTGGTTAAATGCTGAAAACTGTGATAATAATAATAATTTTTATCTGTAAAGCACTTTTTATGCAAGGACCACGCAGTGCTTTCCACAAATGGCCTAAAAAACCCACAATTACAGATTTAATAGGAACAAGACTCAAAATACAAGAACACGCTGAACTTACCAACAGAGCATCCAGATGGAAAATTATCAAACTCTTTAGTTAGTAATTAAAACTCGGCACAATTTAACCATATTACAGTATGTAGACAAAGAGGACTAGCTGTGAGGTAAGGAGTTGAGTTTGTAAAAATGTGTCTGAGTATAAAATTTATAAGCACAAACTGTGTTACAGCAGCAGATGGAACATAACAGTACAGACTCCTTCACACTTTGACTCTGGAACCGCTAGTAACCCATCAGATCTCACGGCCCTTTAGTTGACAATAAGAAATGAAGAGTTTACTGGTTTGCTCTGGTGCCTGTATTTGTATGTCATGAGCAGAATTAAAAAAGTGTTATATAAGAATTTGGTAACTAGTACAAGGAGACTAAGCCTCTCTGCAGAGTTGTGTACTGAAGCTGAACTATGTCACGGGAACTGAGGCAGGTCAATGAGGTGATATAATAGTGTAGATGTGAAGGAGTAAAAGTATTCATGTCTCTGTATGGTGCAAGTTTGGTCTGTTTTTTTGTGTGTGTACTTGGACACTGAATGCATTTGCTCTTTAAATATTTATCCAAGGTCAGGATCTTTCCTCCACCTTTGACTGCAGTGCTGTGGTCGGGGATGTGAACCGCGGTCTCGGTTATCACAATCTGCACTTTCTACACCTATCACCCACCTGAACCACCAAGTGTGACTCAAGGGCAATAAATAAAATCCTAGAGTGGCGAAAAATGTCACAAAGCAGCATAATCAAGGAAGCTGTTATGTGTCCTCCAAAATGTATTTACCCTTCTTATTAGTGAAGTAAGCAAACTAAAGGAGCTCCGAGCGTAAACTGTACACGCTGTCACAAGGTGGTGAAGAAGTGCACATCATTCAGAAATGTGGAGTGTGTCTGGCTGGCAGTCATCTTGGCACTGGTCCTACATTGTTTTTCATTTTTCTCACATTACAAAGTGGGTGAAACAGTGAGAAATAGCAGCTTTGTATTTTCTGTTTACATGTTCACATCATTTATTTGTAAGTATTCTTCAAAAGTGAATGAACAAAGAAGATTTTCTGTCTTTCTTTCCAATCAGCCAAAGCTCTCTGGCAAAAAGCTGCTTCTATCTGGTAAAGTGGTGTAACCTTTTGTTAGTCTGCGACCCACACAACACTCAGTAGGAGAGAGATAGAGGAAAGCTGAGAAACAGCTGCAACAAAGAAGAAGACAATGATAGCAAGTTGAGTCCATCGGGACTTTTGGCTTTTTTCTCTTTCTAACATTGAGGTGTCAAGAACTGGCCCTCACCCCGGAGTGTGTTTAAGCACGGTCCTTGACTCTCTCTCCTGCCAGCGTGAAGGGGATTACAGTCAATCTGACACAATCTCCAGCCTAATCTATCTTAATCTGTCGGTCTTAATCCATAGCGTTAATCTGAGAGCCACCTCTGGGCTGGAGGAGATAATGTGACAAGTGGCACCGGGTGGCTCTGCACTCCTTTTAAACAGACTGATTGATACCTGAAATAAGGGAGTGATGGAGAACAAACCCAGAGTGTGAAGGATAATAAAGACAGGCACGTACATCGTTGCCTTTGACCAATAAACATGATTTTAATGGATGAACACGTCATTTGCTGTTTGAGGTGGAGACAGACAAACACAGACACTGACCGTAGATTCCGGTGGAGATGCAAGGGAAAGCCTGCAGAACAAAGACGACAAACAAAGTGGTTACATTCGGTCGCCGATCACATGACAGCCCGCTATTATCACACACCCATTCGTAGAGTATGTCTATCTTTGTGAGGACATTCACTGACACAACGCATTCTCTACTTAAACCTTAACCCTCACAACTAAATTCCTATAACCAATATTTAACGTAACTGTAACATGAAGTCTAAATTCAGATCTTTGAAGAGTGAAGACCCTCGTTTCCCTCACAAAAAAAGAGACATACAAATACACACACATCACTCCACAGAAATCACACTCTCTGCTGGATCTCCATTTATTTCTCTTGATTGTATTGCACGGCAGCCTTTTTTCACCCTACTGACTTTGTCATCCAAAACTGCTGATCATCCTTTGCCGACGAGGCCAATCACAGACGAACTTCCTTTTGTCGTCTCCAGCAGGACTAACAGCGCTGACCAGGCATTGTTATAGTAATTATATAAGAGTGCATGGAGGCCATCACTAAGGAAACAAAAGTTTTTTAGCAGAAAGAAAAAAAAAAAGGTAATGCTTGTTATCTATGACACTTCAGTCCTGAATAATTTTGTGATGCACTGAAAATGAAGAATAGAACAGCCGGGGTGTCTCCTTCCAGTGAGGCCAGACAACGTGTGGGTTGAGAAGATTAATGTTGTCATGTTGCCTTAATAAAGATGACAGAAAACAATTGGTGTGGTTTTTCTTTTGTCATCGTTGCTGTGTGTCTTCTACAAAACAGGACCAACAGAATAAAGACGTGTCAAGGTAAACAGCTGTTTACACCAACAACAGGTTGGAGGAATGCTGATTTTCAAAATAGCATGCCGCCTGCAGCTCTTCATCTGACAGCTCGTGATGGCTATTCCACAATAAAGGTTATTTACTGGTAGTTGAATGCTTGGGTTCTAGTTGTTGTCGTCGAGTCTTAAGGGCGATACACCGAGCGGACGGTCGGCCATAGGCCAGTGTCAGCTTGGGCGCCTGTGACTTTAGTTTCAGCGGTGTGTCCCTCAGTGTTGGCAATGGTAGAATCCTTGTTGACGACTTCTCAGCCAATTCAGCAAGTTTAACGGGTGGCAGAACGAGCTGTTCAGAGAGCTCTTTCTGATTGAACCGGTCAACCTTGACAACCAGTGCACAAGAAGAGAAACTGAAAAGACGAAAGTGAAAAAAACATAACAACGTCCAAAAGAACTGAAGAAGCTACTCAGATGAGTGGTCTTTTCAAAAAACTCAGTTCAGTTTTAAATGCCCTTTTTGAAAAGTCCATAAGACAAAAAGAAGGCTCTTCTTGTTTCATTATCTTCATCTCATCTGAAGATTCAAATACGCAAATCTTTTTATAAGGACATGATCATCTAGAATGAATAAACTGATGACCGACAGATGAGGAGACTCATGAAAGATAAGTTATATGGACTACCACCACTTGGTAAATGGTAAATGGCCTTGCTTTTATATAGCGCTTTTCTACCTATTGGTACTCAAAGCGCTTTACAGTCAGAGACACATCTACCCATCTACTTGTTGGTATGAAGAATTATTTTCATTGGCTGGAGTATTTGTGTTCAAGTGTAACTGTAGACCAGGTGACATGAGGAGACATCACAGCTGGCCTTCGTTGCCGGTAGTTCGTTGGTGTCGGTTTGATGTGTCCATACCCTGAAAAGCTCCAAGGTGTAAGGATGTGGACCGCGATCCACAACATCTCCAGTTTGAATCAATTTATTTATTCTCTCTCCTCTGTTGTTCACTTTAACGTCTCCTTCTATTCATACCGGCTGTAAGGAGATCTGTTATTAGGGGGATGTTATTATACCTAGCTCACCCAAAGCTAATAAAAATAGAACTCAACAAAATTAGCCAAATCAAGTGGGAATCTTCCAAAGTTAAATTTGGCTTTTTTTTGCAACAAATTCACTCTTTTTCTTATTACGCCTCAAATCCATCTGGGCAAGGGAATGCTGCCGTCTGGAGAAACACTAAGAGTGCAAGAGAGCAATTTCATACTAAAAGAATAGTCAGCACATTAAAACCTTCAACCGAACCATTTTTACACAGAACAAGGACTGTTTATGATATTTACCAACACTGTACTTCTTTTCGACCAGTATGGACAACAGGAATAGTCATGAAGAACTTCTACAATGCACATATAAGTGCTGTTTTAAGAGAGACATGGAAAAAAAATGTGGACCTATCCTTTAGGTTTAGTCAGCGGCAGCAAGAAACGTTTAGTTTGCATTAGCAGTAAAATAAGACACCTCCAACACGGATGTAGGAGAGCCGAGAGTGAATTAGCCAGTACCATCAAGTGGATTAAATTACAGACAGTAGTATTTAAGAAGTGCATGCTGTGTTTCCTGTGAATGCCTTGTGAGCACTGTAGGTCATTTAAAACCCACTCAGTGAAGGCAGACTATGCCAGTAACCGCAAAATAGAGGCAATTGTAGAGTGTAAATACATGAAACAGTATAAAAATAGGGGTTTTGGCACGTTTGTGTAACAACACTGGTTCTGATTTGAGTCAAGCAGCCAGTAAACTTCAAATCTGGCAAATTCCCAGCCTGCTGTCAAAGACGGCAGAGCGAGCAGATGCCAGGATGCTCCCGCGCCTCCAGATCTGCTCGTGTGACCCGACTGCAGAGCTCATGACTCGGGGTGAGGGCGGATGTGACTCACAAGTTCATCGAGACCAAATATAAACATGAAATTTTGGGCATGTGCAGAAATTGTGAAAGTGCTGTAACTGTTAATAGATGAGTACAGAATACAAATTGTTCCAGCTGGCACATCTTGGGTCCGTTTTAAATTCTCTTCTTGAGGAGGGGAAACTACTAGAGTACAGATTGTATCCTCACACAGCCTCCATGAACATGTTTATTTTTCTACTGCACCTCTGACATTTTTTTTCATGTTGCTTTGGTGTTTTTCTTTGACTTAAAAACTGAGGTCTCTGTAACACCTCCTGCTTGTTGTGTTTCATACAGCCTTCTTACAACTCAGCACTCCCACATCTTTTTCTCTTCTCTCCATCTCAGCTTGAATGTAGTTTCCTTTGAAAAATCCACATGATCAAGCTTTTCTCTTTAAATTTTTAGAATCTCGTCACACAGCTGTCAGTGACCTGACCTCTCTTCCGACGCCTTCCTTCCTTCCCTGTTCATCCACATCTTTCACCATCCCCCTGTTCTCACCACAGAACGTGCAGCATTGTCGGTGGCCATCTTCAGGCTGTTCTTGTAGCATGACCTCAGCGCTTTCCTCTCATTCTCTCCAACTCCTCCTTGTGCAATCGGCCCCACTGTGTGGATCACATCTGCAGAGACGGAGACGGCAGTTAATGCATGAGGTACGGTAATATAAATATATAAAAGTTTCTCTTTGTGAGGAAAACAACACCGATTCCAATCCTCTAACAGAAGCTTTGTAGTCATGTCAAAACTCTTATCAAAAACAATGCAGGTGTCATCACGAGGTCAGATTGATTGAAGATTGTTTACTAAACATTTGCTCCTGTCATGCATATACTATCAGTTAATTACTCTGTGAAACTGGCATCTTGGCTGAAACAGATAAAGACATGTTGAATCTATTTTGTTTGGATTAATGCTGCGTCCATGTCACACCAGAGATATCGCAAATAGCGTTCGTGTCAAGGAGTTGTAAATACTCCAGAGAAAAGCTGGATTTTTCTGACAGCTCCATTAAATCCATTGTTCACCGTCATTACACCCAGATTCAGTGGCTATAGTCTTGCACCGTTGATAAGCACGGTTTTAAACTCTCACATCACCAGTCCTGCAGCCAAACAACTGTCACAAGTTGTAATGTGTAGAAATGTGTTTGATCCAACGTCTGCACATGGACTCACAGCACAGACAAAGCACAAAGCACTGACGGCGGCAAATAAGCAATGAGTTTGCAAAATAGATTTACTTTATACCTCCTATCTGCTGAAGGTAACATTGCTGACTCTTCTCTAGGCCCGCAACTATGACCTAACCCAACCAATAGTTCAAAGCAGTAAAACAAAGATATATGATATATATATATATATAAATCTAGTATAAATGTCAAAAGCGACCACTCAGCTTATTTACAGCTTATTTGACAGGTCCACACATTAAATCAGGGTTCCACATGGTTCAAACCTTATTTCACATCATGAGTATATGCAGAGCAGGCTGTTGTTGGTGTAAGGTATTGATGCTGTAAGGTACTGTGTGATACAAAATATCCCATTACATAATGATAGGACTCTTTCCCAGAGGTCTAAACTGATGGGACATGAAGGGTTTGTGCAGGAGGAAAATGGAGGGTGAGAAGTGATGATGGATGCCCAGAGAGCTACAGTGCCCCCAGGTGATCGGTCAAAACCAGATGATCAGTTCTCTGTTTGGATTGCACAACACGGTTTGAAATTTTTTATGATCCATAAAATAAAATATAAACTTCCTATATGGGGGGGGGGAGGGGGGGGGGGGTGTTCGGCAGGGCCATAAGACGATTACCAGCAGTCATGTTCAGTGTCAGCACCAGACTTAAGCTAGATTTATGGTTCTGCTGTGAGTGGTCCAAAAAAGCATCCTCGTCCACATCTCTCAGTGAAAAGCAGAGAAAATTCACTCTCCTCTTTGAAGTACACGGAGAAACTAACACAGCCGATCAGCCGCCGATCAGCATTTTAACAGCGTAATTACAGAACAACGTTGACACAACAGCTCACAAGTACAAATGCTTAGAACAACGTAAGCCACTTGCGTAGACCACAGATTAGGTTCTGCGTAGATCCATTTCAGAAATATAAAGCAGGATTTACAGTTGAGTCCTGCTACTACGGATGAGATGAGGTGAAATATTAGTTGACAGAACGGCAGCACAAGCAGTGAACACACTGGATGCTGTAATGTTGTGGATGCTGATGGCAAGGAACAGCCCCCTAAACGCTGTAAGGCACGTGGCCGGCTGGAGGACTCTCTATCTGAACGTACTCCTGAGTTTCAGGTATGAGAGGGATTTATTGTAATGACTTCCTTTTGTTCAGTTTCATCCCCACCACAAAGTTGACCTTCATCACCAGCTTGCCCAGTTTGTTGGCTCCGGTGCAATAATTTCACGTTTGCACCATTCACCTCATTGATGAAATCAGCTGGAACACATTTTTAGTTTTTTGACTCCCGTTTGCTTCCATTTATTTCTGACTAAAAGTTACCGAGCACAGTATGTTACATTACCTAGTAACAAAGCTATACTCTTGTATATTTTAAATGAAAGATTATCTTCACGTGAGTCAAACCCATTCACATCAGGTCAAGGAGAAGAAACACATTCACACCTTCACATCAGCGCTGCGGGACAGGTTTTTCAAGTTGAAATCATATTAGAGGGAAACCAGGGCATGTTTTTCATGTGTCAAACAATAATGTTTCAGGTAACAGACTGCCTTACATTTCCACATCACTTTTCATCACTGAATAAAATCTGAGCTGTGGGCAGCCATTCAGACTACAAAGACAAGCACTCAGCTTTTAGTAAACCTCTCTCTTTGTCACCTCCCATGCACAGTTCAACAGCTGGTTTTCACTGTGGAGCGGGAACACTATAAAGCTATAAAGCTATTGCTGTCACTGATTGAACGCTGCATGCAAATAATTTCAGGATCTAAAACAGCTAGGCTGGAAACCCTGAGTGTTTGTCATCAATTATAAACTCAATCATGCTTTACTAAGACTGTTTCAAGAGCTTTACCAAATTGAAAAGTGTCAAAACCCTGCAAAATTTACATTTCCTTTGTCTCTCTCAGCAAGTTTAAACAACACAGTTTTCCACTGTTCCTAATTGCTTGTACAATATATATATATTTTTTCTGTTATGTAGCTATAGCAGGCGGCACAGTGGTGTGGTGGTAGTTTGTGTGGAGTTTGCATGTTCTTCGTGTACTCCAGCTTCCTCTCACCATCCAAAGACATGTTCTTTAGGTTAACTGGTTAACTCACACCTAATTGGCTGTAGGTGTGAGTGTGAATGGTTGTCTGTCTCTCTGTGTTAGCCCTGCGATAGACTGGTGACCTGTCCAGGGTGTACCCCACCTCTCACCCAGTGACAGCTGAGGATAGGCTCCAGCCCCCCCTACGTTACAGAAAATAAATGAATGAATGAATGAATGAATGTAGCTATAGCTAGATTTAATTGATACTGTTTACTTTCTTTGTCATGTCAAGGAGTGATTTTATTTTCCTCTGAGATCGCTGAAAATTGGACTAATTGATTAAATAAAGAGTAAATGAAGTGAGGTGTACCGAATCAATGGCAAATGGAGGGTTGACAGAAAACCTCACAAACAAAAGCTGAGTGAGGAGCAGAGAAGGTTGCAGTTGAGACCAGCCTCTACACGCCTACGCCGACAATGCCACACATTGTGATGAGACTCAGCGTGTTGCCCTCAGCATGAATTCCAGTGCTGTCATAAGACCTAGGTGGACCACTGCCTCTACTAACACACACTGAAAAATCCATTTCAACAATACATTTAATCCAGCACGGAGACTTTTTTTTTTTCATAACAGGATCCTATGGAGTAGAACAATTTCCACTACAGCTCAATCTTGACACTTCAGTCTTGAATTAAGTGCCTGCTTTTTTTTTTTTTTTTTTTTTATAGTTGTGGACTACTGCAGCAGTAGTCGCAGTTATTGTAGTTACTGTGTGTGTCAGCATATACACCAATCAGCCACAACATTATGACCACCTTCCTAATATTGTGCAGGTGTGGTGCCTCCAAAACAGATGCGACTAATAAGAGAATGAACACCGGCCTTCTAAGGGCGTCCTGTGGTGTCTGGTAACAGGATGTGGTTCAGTCTTGTGGAGCACACAGCTTCAGGTTCATTTATCAGCTGTTTTACTGAATTGATTGCAAAAAATGTTTTGAACTGTTTTGGAGGCACAAGGGAGACCTGCACAATATTAGGAAAGTGGTCGTAATGTTATGCCTGATCAGTGCATATATAAGTATGATGTCATGAGGGTAATATCATAATAATAATAATAATAAAAAAAAACATTAATTTAAAGCAATTTAAATTGTAAAACAGCAACCGTTAGGGCTGTTATTTGCAATGGACACATTCTCCCAAAAGTGTGTGTCAAACTAAATGTCAAAATAATTTATGTCCCTATGTGTTCAGACGTGACTGCTGTTTTGATTTAATTTATTTATTATAGTGCATTATAAAGCCCATAAAACAAACCGATTTGCATCGGACAAAAAAAATAAATAATTCACACTCGTGAGCCAGATTTATTTCTTCACAATTCAAAACAATACGAGTCTAATGATCAATTAGATTAAAATGAATGTTAACAAAGCACTCTCCCTCTCAGTCACACACTCAGTTAACAAGCCACAGATTGCAGAGGACTGAGGAAGCTCTTTAATCGAAGTCTCATAGGATTGCAAGCCATTAGGCAGAAAGATTTAACACAGCGTTTGAGACTTTTTGAAATATGATCGGGTGGTATTATTTACAAACCAGAAATTCATAACAGAGGCATGAAATGAGCTGTTCTGTCCATTCCCTCCAGTACCATCTACAGGCTTATTTGTTGTAGAAATTGTTTTAGTTGTATCCATCAGCAAGGAAATTCTGTCAGCTAACCACAATCAATGGAGGATATTTGGTTAGCGACGCAGGGTCTGCTCATTACATCCAAGCAGTGAAACAGTTCAAGCTGACAAAAACAATTGCTCTGTATGTTTTCCCTTAATGACCAAGTTTCTAAAAGAAAAAGCTGAAAGATAGAAATCACTTTTGAAAGTGGTTTGACTTCGATTCAATTTCAAACCACTTGCTGTTAAATCTTTTGTATAACATAACCAGACCTTTCGAAGCCGTCTACATTCGATTCAGTTTAACTCAAAAAATGGATTGTCATGTAAAAAAGACCCATTTATTATTGACAATCTTTATGATGTGTTGGGTTCATCTCCACAAGCTGCAGCACAGCATTAATCAATAGTCGTTAGGATGAGCAAAAAGTGACTAAAATGGAAAAATATTCAGGAAGCTCACTTCAGTTTGTTTCCAGCTGAATCAACCTTCCCATCAGAGAATTCATTTGCATCACACAGACCACTTGTAATTTAGTTCTGAAAGAGGCTCAGTACTTTTCAATCCCCAGTACCAGTGCAGTTATGATTTTTACAGTCACTCTTTAAAACACTTTCTTTCTAGTTTTCAATGGCGATCTGAAGTGTTCAATACTAAAGAAAGAAATTATATAAATAATTATAATAACAAGTATAGAATTACATCTAAGGGAATGGCTACATAAAAGCTATCTGAAAGTGGCCAAATTAAATTAAATGAACACTGGATAGTATTCAAGTATTATTATTTTCTATTTCATTTTCTGATTTTCTGATTTAAGCTGAATTTGTTCATTTGGGGGCAATGACACAAGTACTAAACACAACACTCACAAATGATCACTTTTAAAGCCGATATGGTGAACTACTAGACAACTAGAAAACGGTTGCATTACGTTAACATTTACTTGAAGCTGAACCCAGTATTCACTCCCCTTGAAGCTCTGTTTTGGTCTCCACCTTCTCCTGAGGGAAATATCTGGTTCATTAGCTGCTAAATGCTCCAACGTGTTCATCGGCTCATCACTAACTCTGTCTGGTATTTGGAGCAGCTCAGGTGGTGCACACTAGGAGTTTATTGTGGTTTTATTTTTGCTAACAACAGCTATTGTGAATAAAGGAGTGAAGCAGTGTAGATTGTGTACACCCAAAACAATAAGCAACTCTGTTTATTTAACTCCATGTCATTCAATCTACTGTTAAAGACAAGTTTTCAGCTCCACTGTGGCACGTCTCACAAGCAGCTTGAATATGTGCACTGCAGTAGGTGAGGCTGTTTCACTTTTCATTCATGAATAGTTGCCAACATTTCAAACACGGGCTGCGTGAGGAGCTGTTTCAACACACCACAGGCCTCCTGCCATCATTAAACAAGAGACAAGGAGCTTAACTGCTGAAGAAACTTATAAAAACAACACTGTGTGATTCCTCTGTGCCCCCCCCTAAGGCCAGAAATGTATAGATGGTATGAGAGGGCTTACAGTGGAGTCCACAGATCTAGACTGAAACAACGTTGTCTGAATAATGTGACAGTCCCTCATCAAACTACTTACTGATAAGGAAGAGAGCAGTCCCTGAGAAATCACTTAGTCTGAGTGCAGGAACCCACACAGAAAGAATACTAAGTGCCTGTATATATATTGACATGGCTATTATAAACTAATATTCTCCTATTGCATAAATTATCAAGGGTTTACGACGTATTGCTACCTACATATTGCATGAAATTAGAAATGGTTGTCCAGTTTACTGACGGCAGAGAGGTTTAATGAGGGCCTCTTGACGCTAACTGCACAACTCGAACCTCAGTTGTGTCGTGTTGTAAAAGTTCTTCTCCAACAACCAACAGTTTTTCAGGCTCTATTAATCCAACAGTAGGCTCTTGTTTAAGGACAAGCACAGCTTCTCATCTGTAACGGCCCTTCTGGAGGTGTCATGGGGCTAATTCAGACAAACAACCAGTAATTTGTGATGGGAGGACAGCTCCGTCCCTCCCACCCATCTCTCCTCTTAGTCCACATTTGTTTCAAATCTCGGCTCATTGTGTCCATTCTGATCCTCGTTCCAGCGTTAATCCGCCACCAGACACTGTTTGCAGTCATCTCCGTGAGCACCGGCTGCAGGCCCATTAGCAGTTAAGTGCCACAGTATCAGCCAGGAACAACAACAACAGGCTCTGGTGACTGTGACTCTACTGTACTCTTTCCACATTACAGCTTCCCTGGCTTCACTGGTCCGTCAACCAACACAAGGTTAAGGCAATTTAATTTGGTTAATCTTAAATTTATTTAAAAATGGACCAACCAAGCGTTGCGAGACACAGCTCAACAGTTATCAGCGGGGTTTATCGTTATTGCCTAGTACATTACTTTAGATAAATATTTTATATAAGAATTCCTCAGAAAGAGGCAGTTTTGAATACTGATCTGCATCATGAAGTATTTTACAGAAAATCTCTAAACATCAAACTCATGTCCAAAGCAATAATGTCTCTCCTACTGTAAATTATTTGCATTGATTAATTGAGCCATGGCTTGGTTTATAAAATGTAGAAAAGAAAAGTAATCACCCAGAGCACTAAGCAGCAGTATATTCAAACAGCCTGACATGGCTACTCTTATTGTTTCATTACGCGGTAAGTTTCAGCCAATATACAACAAATACTGGATAGTCCTTCAACCAATCAGATGATGTGTATGACTGTCACTATTACTCTGTCCGTCGCAGCATTAAGCCCACCCAAATTGATTTGATTGGCCCGGCAGGTCTTTGCCAGAGCATAATCAGGTCCCAACAGAGGGACATAAATACCAGCCTGGAAGCCAGACCATCTTCCAGCCTACAAAACATTTGTGGAGATGGTCTGTCTTCCGGGCTGGTATTTCTATGTCTTAATATCAAATCTAGGAGGCTGTAAAACTGTGACTTGTTTGCTTCACTAAATCACTAAACGGCTGTTGGGGGCAGCCGTGGCCTACTGGTTAGCGCTTTGGGCTTGTGACCGGAGGGTTGCCGGTTCGAACCCCCGACCGGTAGAAAGCGGCTGAAGTGCCCTTGAGCAAGGCACCTAACCCCTCACTGCTCCCCGAGCGCCGCTGTAGCATGGCAGCTCACTGCTCCGGGTTAGTGTGTGCTTCACCTCACTGTGTGCTTTGTGTTCACTAATTCACGGATGGGATAAATGCAGAGACCAAATTCCTTGTATACACAAGTATACATGGCCGATAGACACTTAATCTTAATCTTAATAATAATCTGTCAAGTTGTTAGTTTATGCTCTGATGAACACTTGAATTCTTTGACTTTTTAATCAGATTCCTCTCAGAATTATAACTTTGGTTGACAGAAATTTGTGATTAGATCACAACTTATACTTAAGATAATCACCGCACTCTACTTGACAAGACTTTCTATTTGATTTATCTTGGTTTTTTTTTCTATCCTTTTTTTAATAGTGAAATGTTGTGATGCAAAATTCATCTAAATCCTCATCTCGGTACAGACACTATCCCCCAAACCACACCACCCCTCTTTAGCCCTCTTCTTGCTGCCTCCAAGTGAGTTTTAGAATTGATTTTAGATTACTTATTGATTAGGTTTTAGGGGCTTCATGGCCTCTTTTGTTGCTGAGGCCCAGCCAAAAACTAAAAAGGACAGAGTGTTTGCACTCAGGGCTCAACCTACCTGAGTGGATCAGACTTTTATTTTTCTTCTAACTTTTGCTCTAATGTCTTTTAATGTAAACCAGTTTTAGTGTCTCCTGACTTTAATGTTACTTTTCAGCACTGTTTCAAGATTTCTGAGAGAGCGTCCTACTTTATTGGGACACATCAGATAAAAAAGAAAAGAAAAAAAACTCTAGTTTAAAACTGCAAATGTAAGAGCTTCCAAGAACCGGCTATATGATGAATAACTATTGTGATTCATCACTTGGTGAGCAATTTATAGCGCATGAGAGCACTGCGGACGGCTCTTTAAATAGCAGCAGGGACCGATCAGAACATGCAAACTGGTTAAAATACACAGCAGCTGAAACACTTGCGTGTTTAATTGCCACGGTCAAACACGGAGGAGGATACGTGTGTTTGTCTGCGTGTTGTGTGATTGTTTAAGTTTCCACATGTCTGTTTACTCTCCATTCAAGTAGCACAGAGTGAGTGTGTGCTCTCAAAGAGTCGTTCAGCCATACCAATGCATCAACAGAGCACTCAGCGGTGACCAGGTTCACAGCTCAGTGTGCGTCAGTGTGTGTTCTCAGTACTGTATGTGTTGTGTTTGTACGGTTCAACAGTGGGTCACTTGGTGGTCATTCATCTGCATGTCATCTGCTAAATGTCACTGCTACACAGCTCACACACACACACGCAGACACACACTGCTAACAAACAAGGTCACTGTTTCTGCTAAAATTGAATTGTAATCTATAATTGCCATGGCGATTTGTCCTCATTGCTAACCCAATCATCTGTTTCATTCATCCTCTCCTCCCTCCCTCCATCCATCCTTCCTCACTCCATCTTTCTGGTTCACTCTCTACGTCCTTTGTCGTCACCCTCCTCCCTCCCTCCCTCCCTCCTTCACCATTACCTCATCCAGTCATCCCACCTCTCCTCTCGCCCGTTACCTTCTCCTCCACGCCGCCCGTCTCTTTCATTTTATCCCTTTTTCATCCTCCCTTCATCCCTCCCATACCTTCCTCTTGTCCTGCCTCATTTGTTCTACCCTTTCCTCCCTTGTCCCTCTCATCCCTCCATTATCCTCTTTACCTCCACATCCTCGTCTCTCCCTTCCCGCCTGTATTAGATATCCCCCTCACCCCCTCTTCCCCACTCCTCCTCCCTCTCTCTCTCTCTCCGTCACCTGAGGTAGACAGTTCTGTCAGGAGTCGGCCTTATTTACCGCCTCTCTTCGCTCCTGTTTACATTATCGATCGGCAGGGTTGCTTTAGTTCCACCATACATCAACAACCTCCTCCTCCTCCTCCTCCTCCTCCTCCTCCCCCGCCCCCCCACCCCAGTGTTACGGCTGCTGGCTCACATTACCCTGAAACACAGAGAGAGTGGGAGAGAAGAGGGGAGAGGTGGGGGGGAGCTCAATGGGGAGATGGAAAGGTAGCGGAGCATGTTAGGATGTGTGAGGGATTTACGTTTGAAGGAGAGTGTGTGTGAGTGAGTGAGTATGTGAGCAGAGGTGTTAAAGGGACAAAGTGTGTGACTGACAGCGAGAGCGAGAGCGAGAGAGAGAGAGACACAGACACAGAGAGAGAGAGAGAGAGAGAGAGAGAGAGCGAGAGAGAGAGAGAGAGAGAGAGAGAGAGAGAGAGAGAGAGAGAGAGAGAGAGATTTAATATGCCAAAAACATACACAATCGTCCTATGTGACTGCCTGGGGCTGTTATGTGGTTTCGCTGAAAAATTCAGATTCCTCTTTCCGTCAATTTAACTACACAGGACATGGCCAAAAGTATGTGGACACTCAAACATTGCACACGTTCGAGAGAATTACATTAATATGCGGCTGTAACGCTCTCCTTGAAATGTCTCCAAGAAGATTTTAAAACCTGACTTCAGATTATTCCCATTCAGCCTCGAGATCAGCGAACCACTGATCTGAGGCTGCAAGGCCTGGCTCGCTAACGTGAGAAGTGAAGTTGAGCTCAGAGCCCCACCAGAATCAGAAGTCTATTTCTGTATTTCTGTTCTGCACTGTCACATGGAAACACTGCAGATTTGGCGGTCCTTGCCGTTAATTACATAATCCTGTTTGTCCCTTAAGGGATACATGTGCAGAGTCTCTCTATCAGTTTTTGGCAACTTGTTGGGGTTCAGTTTTGCAGACTCATCATTCACATTTCTGCTCAAGACTCAGTTTTAGCCTTTTTTCTTTTGACAGCACACCCTCAGTATTTTGAACTGGTGCACACTGCGTCAGCTCCGGAGGTGTCGATGTGGAGAGCTTTTTGTTAAACAAATGTCTCAGGCTTGTCTTTCTTTTTCTTGAATGTTTTAGTAGCCGGTAGAAAGAGTGAAAAACTTGCTTCTGGGTTTACGTGCTGTGGTTCTGGGACCTGAACCAATCAATGGTGAGGAGAGGAGGAGGATATAACCTTGCCTCACCCTAAATTTAGCAAGGGAGTCAGAGACAGTTTTCCACATTAAGGATTTTTATGGATCGTTCGGACGATAGATAAAAACTTACATATTCCACAGACGGTAACGAAAAACAAAGCAAAAAAAAAAAGAACAGCAGGGTGTCCACATACCGTACTTGGGTGTAAAGTGAAATTATTCTTTGTAACAATGCTAGAAGAAGCTGAATGAAGTCTTATGTGCAGACAGTAGAACATACATGATGACTTTAAGAAAAAAAAAACTGTAGCCATAAAGGAAAAATAGCATGAATATTCAGAAAGAAACAACACATAAATGTTTCTACAACAGAAAGGAAGAAAACCTTACAAATACAGATGCTTTTTCAAAAATCAGTCCTTTTTCTGTCTCTCGCTCCGTTTGTTGATTAATGAGGGAGAAACTTAACAGACCAGCTCCTTCATGCTGATTTTGCACAAGCATTTTTGCTGTATACTTAACAGCAGCTATCATTGTGACAGTTGCATACGGTGCAAAAATGTGCATGTAATGGCCACGTTTTATCATCCTGCTCGAGGTTAAATTTCTCCAAATTGTCATTATATAGACATGCACACACATGGAGCGTGTAACACGATAGTTTATGATATACAAGGAAGAAATTTAACACCGCCTGCAGACGAGCATTAGCGTGCAGTATGAATTAATGGCTGTCATTCCTGTTGCTGTGCAGAGCAGCGACATATTGCGTCTTTGCGTGGAATACTGACCTTTTTAGACCTGCGAAAGCAGTGGAATGAACCATATTTTTACCCCGCAGAGATAATTCCCAAAGAATCTGAACGACAATCCTCGGATAATAAAAGGGTATTCTGAGCAATGACTGCACCCTGTTGTCATGTAATACTGGATTTCCAATTCTTTTTTTATGCATATTCTCCTCTTGCTTGGGGGATTGTTTGAAGCCACAGCTCTTTTTCATCCAATCCACAGCTAGTTATACTGTTTATTGTCTTCTCTTTGGCGTTTATGAATCTATTAGATGTATGATAAGCCTTCTCTAAGTCTGTGTCTTCAAATGTTCTCTCAGAGTCAGGTTTTACAAAAAAATAGATGCTGAATGCTGAATAGATTTTTATCAGAGAACCTTGTATTGCATTCCATGATAATATTACATATGGAGAACATTAGTAATAATCATATTTTTTTATTATTATTATTTTAAGTGGCAACCTAGAAGATTTTCATTTAGATAAATGTCTGTTAAATCCCCATCATGGACTTGGAATGAGGTAATGTACTGCAATATTTAAATTGTCACTATTATGAACTGGGTGTCTGTGGGGCAATCACAAAAAAGAATGTGGTATTAACTTACTGCTAATGTAATCTCCATAAAGAGATCTCTAGATATGAACGTTAAATAGCCACTGATAACAGAGACGGCTGCAAATCAAACTGAACATTTTCTACAACGGTCATTTCTGTAATTTTCAGACAGAAGATCAGTTTGAAATACTACAGGGAGTAATGGAAGAGGAAGGAGCAGTGAGGTGTTAGACGAAGAGATGGAGCAGACAGCTCCCACTTCAACTCCAACGATATAACCCACTCCTTTCACTGCGCTGTGCTCTTCACAGACTCCTGCCAGCAGCATGTTAAAACAACGATAGTTTGTTTTGCTGCCTTCAGAACGAGACATAGGATTAAACTACATTTTATGTTACCAACAGAAACTACATGTTTACTTTACCAAATCAACCAGAACTGAAATGTTCAATGTTGGTACATTAAATAAAAGCAACAACACAGTTTATGTGTATTATTGTGTATTACATTTATATCTTATATGGTTACCAATGCAATCATATTTGAGAAGATTTTCTAGGTTGTAGCTGGTTGCCTTGAGACTCGCTTACTGTTTGTTAGTTTAATACAAGGAAAGTAATCATACTAATGAACTTATTTTATTGTAAACTCTTTATCTGTCCATTAAATAGTCAGATAAATGTGACTGAATACAAAGTGCAAGAGTTCTCTGTAATTAAATGGGTCAAAACATGAAATGCAGATACAGTAGTTATGCGAAATATTTATTTATTTAGCTTTCACCACAGACATTTTGTCCGTTGTTCTCTCGTAGAAAGCCCTCTTCTCACAAAGTAGTCCTCTGTGGTTTTATCCTATCTTCAACTGCCTGGTAATACTGTAACGCTTTTCAGATGAATGAGTATATGATGCTAACAAGCTTCTTTCATCAGTGTGAAAAAACACAAATCAGTCTGACCTAATTATAATACAAAGGCTTGTTTTTGTTTAACAGACAACACTAAGACACAAAATGAAATGCAAAAAAAAAATATTTTAGTCCTTGTCACACTGTGTGATCTTCTTGCTAAGAGAGTAATAAACCGGCTGAACAACATAATGAAAGGAAAAGGCAGACAGGTAGTCAAGAAAGGGAAGCAGTAAGTAACACAGAAGCAAAAAAGCTAAATAAATTTTGCAAGCGTTTTGCAAATTCAGCCTGCAAAGAGACAGACTCTGTGTGGCGTGTGTGTGTGTGTGTGTGTGTGTGTGTGTGTGTGTGTGAGGACCAGTTTGATTTTTACACCACTGGAGTGAGGACATTTTGGCCAGTCCTCACCGCTTTATAAGGTTGTTTGAGGATTAAGATTAGGTTATGGTTAGGATTATTCACTTAGTCGAGATGGTGAGGGTTTGGGTTGGGGGCTAGGGAATACATTACGTCAATAAATGTCCTCACAAAGATAGCCATACAAATGTATGTGTGTGTGTCCTCGCTCATAAATGGGCGTTACATTGGCATAAAGCTTAAGAGAACTTGACTGAGTGCCATCCGGTGACACCCGCCCTGACTTTCCGTATTGTCTGCCTTCCCAGCCTTTTCCCTGCCCATTGTCATTACTCGTCACTTTGGCTCTGAAACCCCCTTCATCCGCTCTTTTTCCTTCCCTCATGGCCCCTCACCATTCTTACCTGAGAGGCCACAAGTCGCTGCTCTTGCTATTCATAATCAACAGCTATCCATTCGTCCATCCTTTCCCCTCCCCTTCGTCTCTCTCTTCCTCCATCTGTCCCCTGCCTTTCTTTATCTGCCTTTAAAGCAGGAGGCAGGAAAAAGGCTAGCTGGTCCTTTGTGTGCTCTGCCTAAGTTTGTGCTCAGCCAAGCGGACACAGCTCTTAAATCCAAGCCCAGGTTTCGGCACAATAGGAAGGCTCGGGTCTTGTAAAGGCCCCTATGATTCTCCCTATCTCTTCCAACTCTCCATGAAAAAGGCAGAGGGGCAGTTATTCTAAACAGGAGGAGAAGACTGGACGGAAAAGGGAGGAACAAACTGCAGACTCTTAAAAGAGCGGACATAATTCTCTTCATCAGAGAAAGGCGGCGAAGTCGTTCTTTACTCCCTCACACTCCCACTCTCCAACACTCTTTCCCTGAGCCAAGCAACACTGGAGTTTTTTTTTTTTTTCTTTTTGGATCCCTTTTTCTGCTTCAAGGCGAATGAATTAACTGAATGAATTAACACCAGGGCTGCTGCTGCTGTGATCATCATCATCATCACGCTCCTCCTCATCAGTAGCAGCAGTTTTGACGAAGGTTTTTAACACCTAGAAGGATCACACTGCTGACGCCCAGGCAGGAAGAAGCAAAAATGTCGACAACCTTGTCAAAAAAGGAAAAAAACGAGGATAAAAAAACCCTCCTCAACTAGCAAGGTATCACAGTCTGAGTGCTACAGTCTTTAGCCCAGAGCCTTGTCAAGTCTCTTGGCACTACTAAAGAAACCTTGCTGCTGATGATGATGGGAGCGGTGGGGGAGGAGGGATGAGGTGAGATGTGGAGGAAAAGGAAAGGCGGGAAAAAGACAGGAGTGAGATCCATGAGAGAGAGAAAACTCAAATTTAGGAATGAGGAAGAGGGGAAAATAGGAGTGAAAAGATATAAAGGTGAGGAAGAAGACGAGAAGAACAGGAAGAAACTAGGTGTTTAAGTTGTTGATCACGCGCGGCAGAGACACTGTCTACAAAGAAAGAAAAACAGACACGAAAGAGCGACAGGGAGAAAAGCAAAGCTAAAAGATGGAGGTCTTGGAGGAGAGGAAGAGAGGGAGTCCAGGAGAGCTGCAGTGAGGATTTTAATTAGCGGTAATTGGCCACCGAGGGAAAAGAAACTGGGAGACGGGAGGCAGGGAGGGGAGGGAGGGGAGGGAGGGGAGCATAACAGCCAGTTTTTGACAGATTGATATCTCTCTTGCTTTGTGCCTCTCTATTTCCTTCAGCACTTCTTCAAATCTCGTCCTTTCTAGCTCCATCTTGTTTTCCCTTCATCTTTTTTCCACCTCCAACTGTGTGACTCCCACTTTCCCTTAACAGTATCTTTCACTCTCTGCCAATTTCCCTCTAAATACAAGACACTGTAAATATAATCTACAGTATTTGACACATAAGACGCATATGTGCAACGATACTGAGAAGCTTTGCACATGGACTAAGGCGTTAGATAAACTTGATGTATTACGTGAGGTTTTTATAGTAGCTAGAATCTATTGAAGATGTGATAAATGGATGTATGGCCAACAGTTCACCTGAAGAAAAACTCAAACATGCAGACTGAAACTCTACAACGCTTAGCTCAATGTGCTAACTCTGGCCGTCGCCATCTTGGCAGTGCCTTAACAGAGATGCACTGTTGTGAGAATATTGCTCACTGATCTAAAATTGTCTATAATCGATATTTTTATGGATCGCATGAATCCCTATATGTGAGCGGTGTCTCTTGTAGTGACAAACCTACAGAGAGTTACGACCTGATTACAGCTCGACTCTACTCCACCGAGCTTTAAAGGCTTGGCTTGATTTTTTAATTGCCGTCACATTTTGTTCAGCTGTAGCAGGCAGGTTTTTGTTTCTCCGTCAAAAAGCACAGCCTGCTCGTAACTGAACTGCAAACAGGCGCAGTTATAGATTTGGATGGGAACACAGTGGAACATCAGGCAGGTAAACAGACTGATTTCTCTATCAGCAGTTACTGGAGCCTGGTGGTCTTACGTTCCTGTTCGAGCTGCCACGACATCAAATGGATGCAAATGTTCCTCTGCACCAGCTGGAACTGTAAAAAAAGCGACTGCTAAAAACTGCTAACAACTTAAAAGGTGGCAAAACAGAATGTCAGTGTTGAGACAACAGCTTGTTTCCGATTCTGCACCCAGGTGGCCGAGAAGTCAGTCATTAGAGGTTAACAGTACTTGAACAGATCTTAAAGGAAAACTCCAGCTTCGGTAATCGGTAATGATGACATGGAATTCACCACGGTAACTGCTGAGACCTGGGAACACACCAACGTTGCTGAAATACAAGCTGCCAGAGCGTATAGAAGCCGCCAGTTTGCCAAATGAGCTGCCACCTTATTAGGTAAACTTAATTTCAGTAAAACTGAAAGTGAGCTACGTAATTTTGACTTTGCTCACCAAATCAAATTGAAGGTAAATCTCTAAACTGACATCAACAGGTTAATGGATGTTAATGGTGATTATGGCTCTGACCTCATGCGGTCAACCTCTTTAGACCTGCCCTCCTGCACCCTCCGTCTCCAGTGGTGCACCTCGTGTTGTTTAGCAGGGGAGCAGACCTGGCTGGGGAGCAAGTTAGCAGGGTTACATCTGTGTTTATCGGTACACAGGTGAGCTCTGGGAAAATGGGTCGTCTGGACAACACTCCGGTCCACGCTCCCTTGTCTGGCAACCGCAAAACACACATCAGCGCAAACCTACACATGTGTACGAGCATCCATTAAGCAAAAAAGTGAGAAACACACTCATTTTATGCACACACAAACAGACAAATCTCAAATCATTCCACTCCTAATCAGCTCCTCCTTAATTACAAAGCTGGCAGTTGCTGATTTAAAGTTCTGGTTAATCTGTGATTTTAGGCAGGGCCCGCTCGAAAATTTCCAGCTGTCATTTGTCAGCCTTTCCCAAATTGCATGCGACTCATGCTAAACAGCAACAGTAGTGTGGCATGCGCTCCGGGTGTTGCTAGGTTACGATAGCGGGATGTTGCTGGTTAAGTGGCTGTGGGATAGTGGACGGACGCTCTACGTGGAGGGCTGACAGCAGGTCCTCTGGATCATTTGGCAACTTGTGAGTCAGATGCTCTTGAAATCCCACATCTGGTGGCAAGCCCATACAAATCAAGATCAAAGTGTTGGCTTTCAGATTGGACCCGTCTCTCAACCTCCCTGCCTCTCTGCTGTCGAGTTTCATTTTCATTTTCTTTTCCACGGCACCGTTGTGCCTTGACGTGGCCCTATGTCTGGTTTGTTATTTCCCTCTGTTGTTGCTGTCTTGCCTCCCCCTCCCTCCTGCTGAGAGGTAATCAAGCCCTGTTGTGAGTGTTTAAGCATTAGAGCAGATGCATGTTGAATTATTCTTGGGACTTAATATTTTGTCTGGGAAGCCAGGCTCCATACCACATGCTGGTTAATGGTCACGAACACATGAATGCAACAGAGAGGCGCACGCACGCGCACACACACACACACACACACACACACACACAGTTAGTCAATGAGTCAGAAAGATGTCAGTCAAGCAGAAGTCATGCTGACAGAGTTACAGGTAATAGAGTGATAGGACCTGACAGTCACCCTTCACTGTACACACTGATATTCTGTACTGCAGTGCATGAAAAAATTACATATAAATATGAATGCATAAAGGCACGGAGTGACAAGCAGCAGCATCCACGAAAAAAATCCATGTAATATCCTCAAAGTTAAACAAGTGAACCAACAAAGGAGAACAGACAATGTAAGAACTCATCTCCTCCTAATTCCCTCCCGTCTTCAGCTCCTCTCACATCTATGCACTCCCCCACGCTGCTTCGTTTATTTCTTTCCCACTCTCCTACTCTCTCCTTATCTATCTTTTCTACTCCTCCTCTCCATTCTGCCTTGAGCTCGCCTTTATCAGTGCTTTTTTCTCTCCTTTTTTTACTCTTCTCTGCCACTGTGAACTTAAACTCTCCGTGGAGCCGGGAACTGATATCACACAGGCTCAGTGTGGCTTTAATCTCTCTACTGCAAAAAACACACAGACACACACCTGGGTGGCCATTATAATGTACACGCCGTGGTTACTGCATTACAGCCATACCCTATTAGTGTCATACTTCTTTCATTTCATGTTTTTTTTTTTTTATTTAGTTTTTATTTCAGCCTAAACTGATGGTGACTCAAGCGATGTCATCATTTGAGGTATCTTATCAGATTCTGTTTTGCTCCCTCCGGAGGCACAAATGGATTTATTGAACTTTCTTTACATGCTGTATGTAGTAGTATTCCCCCAGAGCTATGAACACACTTTGATGTCTGCGATAAAAATCTGCGGAGTTCCTCTTTAAGAAATCCAATTTAGACGAATCATTCTGGCATTGAAAGCCTTGTTAACTATAATAAACCGAGTGATAACATTACTTTTCTTTGTCACGTTTTGTATCAAGCATTCAGTGCTGGGGCTGCATGCAGAGTTTAAATAAATTAGTCAAATGAAGCAGTAGTTCCCCATAATAACAATAATGGTTTCTTGGTAGGCAGCTAGCAAAATTAGCTGAGAAAGATGCAAGTACCGATGAGGATATAGAACTCCTGATACAGGTAGTACACTATTTGCTACAATGAAGTAGTGATGAAAGTGTGTAACACATCAGCTGTTATTATCCACAAATCCCTCTGCGCCAGTGCAGCATCTGAATGGAAGACAGACACACGTCTAAAGCCACGATAAATTAAAATGCATTAAACAAGCGAATAAAGGGTTAAATTTGTCTGGTTTATATTTGCAGGATAAAATATGATTAGTTTAACTTTTAATTCAAACCAGGGTTGTCCAAATAATGTGCTACCACACGTGTGTCCTCAGTCATATATTGATCAGCCTCAACATTAAAACCTCTACAAGAGGAGTAAATAACACTGACCATCTTGACAATACAATGTTCTGCTGGGAAACTTTTTGGACCTGGCATTCATGTGGATGTTACTTAGACATGTAGCACCCACCTAGACCAGATCAGGCACCCCCACCCCATAGCAATGACACTCCTTGATGTCAGCAGCCATCCCCAGCAGGATGCAGCCCAACACAGATACACACACAAAAACGGTTTAGGAACAACTAAACAACTGGCCTCCAAATTCACTAGATCCCAAACTGATCAAGTATCTGTGGGATGAACTGGAACAAGCCTGACCCAGAGGCCCTTCCCCTAAACCCATAGGACCCAAAGGCCCTCTCTAACAACATCCTGTTGCCAGACACCACAGGACACCCTCAGAATGCTCATCTCCATTCTCTGATGGGAGACAAGGGAGGCCTACACAATATTAGGAAGGTGGTCATAATGTTAAGCCTGATTCAAATATTCAAATAAAATATCTGCAACAAGGCAGCACACAGCTTCAGGTAAATTTATTAGTTGTTTTACAGAATTCACTGCAAAAATGTTTTTTTTTTACAAAACTACCCTTTTTTTTTGCTTAAACTCAATATCTTTGATTTTAGAACAATTGGTCAAACAACAGAACGTGCAATCACAAAACAACTAATCAGTTAATATTAGAAAAATAAAAACAACAAATTTCTGTGTTTTGGCTTCATTGATCAGGAAAATGGAACAAAATAAAGACGTTACCATTTATGTTCTCAAATACTAGAAAGATATCGACTGTATTCTTAATTTTCCAGTTTTCAAAGTTATTAAATTGAAATCTGCTGTTTGAAAACTACTTTTCAGTTCTTCTTATTAATCTAAGCGTCGGTTACTGATGCTCTACCCACAGTCACGTTGTGTTTTAGACACAAAAAAAAAAAAACCTGGATGAGAACTGTTGGAAGTGAAACACACAGAAAATTGTTTCCCGTCATGTTGACTCTTCATTTTCATCCCAACCTACACACTGCAGTGGAGTGCCACTTAATAATTGAGTGCCATTTGCTTTGCTATAAATGGAAGGCTTTGAGTGACATTATATGGAGATATACGAGTTTCTCAGAAAAATGGATCTACCTTCTTACTGAGAAAAAAACAGCTCACTTAAGTTGCAGAGGAAGAATAAAACATCCTTCTTTGGCAGTATTGATTTGTTTCACACTGGTTTTTGTTTTCTTTTCTTTTTAATTCATGAAGTGGTTTAACCTTTATTTCTCTGTGGAAACTCCGCCGTGCAGATTTCAACACCCTACATCATTGTCACACTTGCCAACGTATTCACACCTGGAAGCAGTCCAGTCAGACCTCATTGGAGTTTCTGGAAGTTACACAAACACTTGCACACTTTATACTCACACTTGGCCGGGAGGCCGTAGCCGCAGGTGATCTTGGCCTCTCCCGTCTCGCAGCCTTGAAGGGAAGCACACTCCTTTTTCAGCAAGGGACCTGCAGTGCGGTGGATCGCTCCGTCCACTGGAAAGGAGACGACAGGAGATTTAGAGAGTTGGCCTACTTATGTGAATCCCTTGCAATCTGACTACTTACAGGAGTCCAAATGTTGTTTGAAGTCCAGCAGACACATTTAATGGACTCACAGCTTAGTGCTCAAAGGACTTGGACGATGTCGGCATTAGTGGATAACTGTGGAATTCTGCAGGTTGCAGAGCCCAACTTTTGAGCCCAAATCCTGCTTTTAGTAAAAGCATCTGTCTCTCTGGATGTCAGTCTATTTAATGGATTTTGAGGCTACTGCCTTAGTTAATTACTTGATTTAATGTGTCATTAAGGACTCAGCTGACTTTGACTTTTTGGTCAATTAGTCTTTATTAATTAAATTTTCATAAATCTACATAATATTAAGAAATGAGTATCTATCTGCGATCCACACCACATCTAAAGACTGTGACTGTGTTCATTTCCAGGAGGCCAATGATGCAGCAAAAGCAATTTTACAGCTGTGCCAATTAAGGTTTCAGTCGGAGTCTTTGCAGTCCTTGCAGTCAGACACATTTCCTCAAAGTTAATATTAATACAGTCTTGATGTGAACAGCTTCATTATTAGTATTCTCAACATTATGGACCCAAGAAAGCGGCATTTAACTTTTAATTAAATCATACTTAGAGTGAAAACAACTCATTTAAATGCAACGATTCCTGATACACTGCAGCAACAAAAGCCATAAGAAAGTTCCCTTCCTGAGCAATTCTTCAAAGTCAATATATTACAGTATATGTATAGGAAACCATATAAACCTAGTTACCGAGGAGGTACAGGCTGAAGACCAAACACTGTCCTTACATGCTACTAATTTCCAACAGTTCTAATTTGTTTTGTAATACTGCTTTGTAATCAACATTATGAGGATTTTTTTTTTTTGTAAATGTTGGATGCTTAATGTGTTTATTCAAAGGTTGCCAGAAGAGAGACGAATAAAAATTAAGGAACGCACTTGAACGAGGGAAGCTGTGGTTAACAGGTTGCTTCTTAACAACCTAGGCCACCACTCCACACCCACGCCTAGAGGACACTTTTTTAATGATAGTTAAAAGCTGCAAAAATGTTTAATGAATGTTCCAGAGAATATCTGCTTTTGTAATAAAATGCTGAGGACTATACCAGCTACAGAATGATTAATGTTGATTAAAGTTTTTTGGCACTTGGTTAAAGTGAGAGATCGATTGTGGTCTTGGTTAAATAATGGAAACGTGACTTTAAGCACAGAAGCACAAGGGAAGACCACTTCATTAATATTTCACCCTGAACCGTGCTTTTGTTTGCCTAAACCTAAATGTCAGGCTCCAGTGTCAAAGTTGTGAGCTTTGTACGCCCACCGTCGGCCCTGACCACCTCCGTAGGATTTGCATGCAGTACATAATTACCATAATTAATACTGCCGCTCAACATAATCCTGGCAGCAATTATGTCTCTCTCAGAATGTAAACAAAAACAAATTAGGAGCGTATCCTATAAATACTTTCTGGTAAACAGTGCCGAAAGAGTGTTCATGTTTAAATATTATCGAGTGAGAATGTCAACGACCAGCATTCCCGCAATTTAACCTTCAGCAGCATCTGCTGTCTGGTAACATCAAGACTGTGCTTGTGCTGAAAAAAAACGTTGAGGCCTAATGCTCGAATCTTTTCTAAACAATTCATAATTAACTCAGAATAAAACGCATCTGTCTGGACTGGGTTTGTCTGAGCAACTATGAGGCTTGTCAGTATTTGGCGAAAACGGTACAATAACACCGATCCATATGTCGCGGCTCAGCATCTCCGTCTGACTGTATACGGACCAGCTGTTACAGCGGCGTGTTTTGGCAAACTGAGTACCTCCAGGCGGGGGTCTGGTTTTATCTGCACGTTATTGTGTTAAGTTGGCATATCGCATGCGGCGCTGAGCTGTGGTGTGCGATGTCAAGCTGTGCCACGTTGAACTGGGCTGCACTGTGAGGGAAGAACAAGTGCGAGGGTGTGACAGGCGAGCTCTGAACACTGGCTACCTCCTCGGGGCTCAGGCTCAAATGTATGTGTACGTGCATATAACTGAAATATTGCGTGTGTGTGTGTGTGTGTGTGTGTACTCCTGTCAAAGCATATGTGTTACTGCGCACGATATTTATGTGTGTATTTTTTATGTGTACGTGCGGCGTGTGTGATGAGTCCTTGAGGTGACACACGCACACAAACACACAGCACATACTAACTTTGAAGCAGCCCAACTCTGAAATAGAGAACGGGTGTGATAAGAGATGGAAAAGAGACGGAGGGAGGAAGGGAGGGGAATAAGGGAGAGCAGCAGATGTAAAAATAGTCTGGAGGGAGATAAGGAAACCGGCAAGAAAAACAGGACCAAAAGAAAAAGAAATGGAGATTGAAGTGAAACATAAACCAACAATATCTTTTGTTTTGTTTCACGCTTCATGTTTGGCAGACGCAAGTATGAATGTGCATGTCCTGTTCCCCAGTCTTATTAAATGGGCTGCGTAGTCCTGAGCAACAGCACTACTTTCTGACCTTATCTCACACATACACAGCGGTAATGTAATGCATGGACACAGCTGGTAAACATACACAATGAAGCTTGCACACAATGGTGCACATAACCGTGTTCAAAACAGACAAGATCATAAGTAAAACATGTCCTCTCATAGTTTGGAAGACAGTTCATTTTGCATTTTGAGCAACATCTATAGACACGTGTTACCATAAAGGATGTAAAACTGTTGATCCCCGCACGGTACCACAACTCACAGACACCTGATTAATGCATTGTTTTTTCAGCCTGATGTATCTGTTCTTTTATATCAGGGGCAGGAAAAGAAGAGTGGTCTGTAATCTAATTTGACACCCTTGGCGCTAAGGTGGTTGGCTGACTGTCATGGATGAAGTACTGAACAGGCCTGTTGGGTTTAAGCCACTGATCCACAGCCTTTGTACGAAGTGGCCATCACCATGAATCAGGCGACAGCACGACAAAGAGACACAAAAGGATACAAAGCTTAATATGACAATGTCCTGAGAATCCTTTTGGTATTAAGTATTTTGCGGTTACAGTCGGCTCATCAACTTGAGTAACTCAAATAATATCAGCGTTAAGGATCAGAATGGATCCTTTATGGAGATACATAAATTTATTACTGCAGTGACTTTGATGATTTTTTAATTTCAAACGGTGAACAAGGACAGTCTGTAGCCAACACACCCTGTCCTTTTAGCTGCAAATAGGGTAATTTTGACAGTCGTCATACTCGCTCCCACATGAATCACGCTTTGTGCATCTAGCTGAAGGAGGCTTTGACGTTCTCATGTTTAAGTTAGATTTCTCCTTGTCAAAACCGAGATGAGAAGAGTGGAGACAGTACAAACTGTGCTCAATCCCTCCTTCTCTGGACACAGTCTGAACGTGCTGAGTATGGTTAATAGACATACAGCACATACACACACACACATACATATATATATACACACACTAATTCAGCCTCCCCATGACTTCCACCTCTCTAATGCAGAGAAGCTATGCCTCTCGCTGCATTCACTGAAGACAGACCACGTTAGCCTTCTATCAGACTGTGGTAACTTCTGACTCTGTGGGAGCCAGTGTAATAGCCCAGCGTGAACACTGCACGCTACTCAGTAGACTCAGACACTGTTCTGTCACTTCAGTGAGGCCAGAAATATGAGGGGGGAATTCACGAGCAGAGGGGAGTGCAAATGAAAGATGCGTTTGAAGTAAAGCTGCACCAGCAGTACTTCTTCAGTGCAGGCACACATGCAGGTGTAGTAGAGCTCAAGGATGGCCTGCGACCGTGAGCATCAATATTATCTATTACTTCTACAGAACAATATCAGCGGAGTTCATCTGGTCGTGCTGCAAAAGGCAAAACGACTTAATTAAAATCCATTTTTCTTCATGAAATATTTAATTTTTTGAAATGAGCAGAAAAAGGAATAATTCAGTCTTGTTTTCCGCCTTCTTTTCCGTGGTGTTGAACCTGTAATGATGTTCTTTATTTGGGGACTGTGGTGATGATGTGGTTGTGTAATATCTCATCAACGATCGGATGAACTGTGCGACACTTTGTATGGACGTTCATGATCCCAGAGAATAAATTCTTAGGTATCAGATCGATCTAACCAGAGGGAACTTTCAGTCGGACTTAAGAGATGTGAGGTAGACTTTTTGTTATCTGTTTAATAAGAAAATATTAGCCCCTAAGAACAATGCAAACACTTAATCCAATCATCTCTCTCTTGCTGTAGTACATTAATTAACTACTTGGAGTAAACATCAGGTGACGTGACAGGTTTGCAAAGGAACAGAAACTTGGCAAAACTAAACTTCACTGCTGAACGCCTCAATCAGTCGCTCAGAGAAGTGTTTGAAGAGACGAACAAAGTCAGAATCTATGTGGTTTCACCCTGATCTTCTGCTTGCATTAAATGAATTCAATGTTGTCACTGTTCACGGGGAAAAAGTAGGCAGAACCACTGTACAAGTGTCAAATAACTTCAAATCTCTTATTAGAACTATTTCAATCAGGGCTGACGAAATGTGTTCATTCAAACACAGTCACTGTTATTGTGTGCAAACTATCATCCCGACATTAGAGCCTCTAGAAAAGCTCTGTCCAATATGACTCTCTATGAAATGCTGCATATTCTCTATTGCTGTGAGCAAGATTACATTTGGCCATTTTATCTCATCACTTTCAAAACATTATATAAGAAACAGGGAGTGATTTAAGGCAAAACTTTCCTTTCTGTGATATTCCACCAGTATAGGAGCTTGTAACATTGTGCATTGCATCTCTAATGTGCTTATTAAATGTGTACGGTTCTATTATCTTTACAGCAAATCAATTCCCCTATGGAATTAATAAAGCCAAACTCACAATGCCTCATTATACAGTACAGTGTGCTGGTATTGATGCGTCCCTCATTTAGACATCGAGACGGGGGAAGCCCTCACCAAATGAGCATCAGTATGGTGTCAAAGGATACTTGTTGTTCATCCTCCACTGACTCCATCGCATGCAAATGGTGCACCTGAGCTACTCAACAATCAGCAATAATTGGCTACACCTAATGCCACCAATAGACGTCAACAGATTATAATGAATTAGTCATGAATATAATTTGTATTACTAGGCACTAAAAAAAAAAAAGTACGTGTCAAACTCATTTCCACATTTTTTTTAAAAACAACGTTCATTATTTAGCCTTCATTAGCATACAAAATATCACATCAACGGTTTCTGCGACTGCAGCTCAGTCTTCCAGGGAATGAGAGGCAAAAAAACAATGGCGAGATGAAAAGACGCGCGAAGACAGAGAAAGACGATCTGGGGGGATTGAAGAGCCCGGCTGGACAAAGAGAAATGGGTTTGGAAGGGGATCAAGTGTAAAAAAAAAAGAAAAAAAAAAAAAGGGGTGTGTGTAGGTGAAAAGAAGAGAAGTTGGTGAGGCTACAAACAAAAAGGGAAAAGATGAATGTTAGGCGGGTGTTCAGAGAGGAGAATGGATTAAAAGGAGGCAGTGCACGGATGGATGCAGGAAGGGGGTAGGAATGAATGTTTTGGCTTCTCTAGTCCAGTGACCAGCCAGTTACAGTAAGCAGGAGGCTGACCAGTTTGGGTGTTATCGAGTCTCCTCCACAGGCTCTATATTGACTGGCTCTGGGGGAGACAGAGGGGGGACGTAGGGGGAACAGCGAAGTGATAATTGGCGATATGCTTACCTGGCGAGGAGCCTGCAACCCTCAGCAGGGCACACAAACAAACACACATACACACACACACACACACACACACACACACACACACACACACACACACACACACTTCCCTGCAATGTTATATGCCAGGACAAGGTTTACCTCCTGCAATCCCCAACCACCCACACACGCACAGGAAAATACACACAGGTAGATTGACATTAGAGTAAAACCAATCCTGAAGTCTCTCCTATGGAATACTAATACGGCTGCCCTTGCCAGCTGACCTCTTATAGGCCAAACAGGCTGTCGGTCAAACTAATGGGGCGGAACGCTGGCATATTGCTTTCCCACAATCCCTCAGCAGAGCCGGGACACTCATTTACTTCAGTCAGCTTGTTGCCAAGGCAACATTTAGGATGGGTCTGGTAGTGGACGGACGCACAAACATGCACACAGCTTCGCACGCGGCTCTATATGCGCTCGTATACACACAAACTTAAACGCACGTTCACAGACAAACGCGGTGCAACCTGTTAAATGCCGCTGCTATGAACTTACCCCAGCACATACACAGACACAAACACGGCTGTCGCTACCAGCAGCCAAAAAGACAAATTTATGTATGCGGCTGACACACAGACAGCACTGTCTGCATGGGGAAGGTACACTAAGTGCTTTTTGCCTCTTGTCTCATCTGCACGCCTCAAAACCAATCTTCTTCTCTCTCCCTTCATTCACAATACATGCTCCCTTGTTCATTTGTTCTGAAAGGGAAGCAGACAAGCCTATTCGCCGCCTGCATTTTTCTCCTCATCCAGTCACGGAGAAAGCAGGGAGAGGGCTGCAGACACACAAGGACCACAGCCGAGAGATTTCCAGCCCAGCGCAGGGTATCAAACCCCATCCCCGTTCTTGAGAATTGATTATGGATGTCAGCTCACACAGACTCAGCCTGGCTTTTCAGCTCTGCAAGGATTTTTGTTCTTTTTTTTCCCCCTACCAAATTAAAATATGTAAGTGAATGAAATTTTAATTGGGACCGTGCTCATCTTTTGAAAAGTGAGTCTGGATGCCTTGCAACACCTAAACCAATCATTTGCAGCCAGTGTCTTTTGTGGCTGGTTCACATCCTGTGCACTCGGTCCCTACAGACCCGGAGCGGGATCTGTGATACCAGCTGCCTGTGTGTGTCTGTAGCTGTGACTCTGTTTGATCAGTAAGTTGTTATTATAAAAGAAGTGCAGTATACAGAGGATTTAGAGGATAATATCGCTTTGAATGGTTCGCCGTGACAGTCCAAGATAGTTTTTGAATTTTCAAGTTTATCTTAATAAAATACTAGTACAAAAAGTGCTTTTGGTTGGTGGCTGTGATCACTCCTCACATCTGAGGCTGAATTACCAGCCAGGCAAATTGCACTGGGGCCCTGAAAGCACAGCCATTGCATCAACTAGCTCGTGATGGCTTCATTGAAAGTAAGTTTGGGAATGTGCCGCGCTAAGGCATGCTGTGCTTTAGTGCGGCACATTCAAATTCACACAATACAGCAGGTTTTTACCTGAATTTGAGTACTGTCAAGTCAAAATCTAGTTTCAGACGTTTCACAATTTTAGTTTGAGGACTAGAGGTCACATATTCCTGTTATCAGACAGAAAAAGCTTCAGGGGACTCGAGCACAGAAGCAAATCTACACTCTTTATTAAACAGAGGGTTAACCGAGGCCATGTTCATGCTCACACTGGCCACGAAACAATCACTTTACATAGTGACAACACAGTCTGACAGAGGAAAAACATTTGAAGCATCTGAAGCAAAGCTCAATGTCACTTAGCCAAGGAAACACTGTTAACAGATCAGTTCATAAAGCCAATTTGTAATAAACTGACCTAGGTAGACACCAGAGATTCACCAATCAAATAAATTGTACCAGACTGATCCTGCCCTTATTAAGCAGGTTGGGTATCAGCCAGATGTGACCGGTCCACTTCAAACACAATAATAATAAAGTCATTATAAGGGTCAGTGTTTCTTCTTCCATCAGATACATTCATTCAGGCACTGACTCAGTTTTAAGGGCAACAGCAATTTGCTAGCAATTAATTTGCTCAGTATCAGCAGATACACCGAGCTGAGGCATCAGCATTCACACTGGTAGGATCAGTGCATCCCTAGAAGATGCCCACTTAATTTAACTAACTCACTGACTGCTGAAGCCTCACATAAGTCAATAGTGCATCTGAGCATAGAACGGAGACTGCGGCCGTATGGCATGTTAATACAGAGACCCTCGGCAATTGTAGACAAAAGGTTAAAATCTATCTAAAGTTCAACTGAATAATGTCAGTGGAGGCAAGAGTGTGTGAAGAATACTTTCATGTAAATGATACCTGACTGAGAAAGATACCTGTTCAGATTTTAGATCTAAGCAGCTCAGATTGACATTTCCCTTCCTTAAAACTGCAATCACGATTTTCTTTGGCAACCTGAAGGCAGCAGGAACGAGCGGTGAATCACCCTTAAATAGATTTGTGCTGAATTTGCACACAGTTGCACAGATCCATTGGTTCAGGACCAACACAAGCGTGGTTTGGTTTGTGTGCAGGTTGGTCATGGTCATGGTTTGGCCACCTGGAAAAATACAATCTAATATCCACTGGTCTCTACCAACTCCTAAAGGGAATACCTAGCTATCTAGTTGCTAAATACTCCTCTGATCCTCCTCCTCCTGATATTTATCTGCCTGCTCCGCCTAAAAAGGCAGTCGGTTTTTACAGTTTTTCTTGCTGATAACCATTCACTTATGCAGCTACAAATTACAAGAGTGTGAGAGTAAATCAAAACAGCAAATCTGCAGACCAAAAAAGCTAAAGTGAAACAAGCAATCAAGCTTAAAAACGCTGAGAAGAGATTCAGATTCAGGTGATAATTCTCCGAAAATGAATCCCAACGTGAATTATCCTCATGCAGTGTCGCATACAGTGTACCAGAGTAGGTGTTAAACTGTCCTGACAACTTCCAGGGTTGTACTCCAAATGAAATAGGACACTGCTGTTCTCAACCTTGAAGAGTATTTACTGTGTTTAGAAATGTGGTAAATATTTTTGGCTTCTCATCCCTATGGACTGCTTGAGTTTAACTGAGGGCTGATGACATTTGTGTGGAGGACGCAGACCTGCGGAAAAACACTTCGATGCGCCACACATCCCGAAGGTGCACGCACTGACATATGGTGACCTAGAAGAAGAAGAATCTGTCCTAGCTCAAATTTTAATGGCACTGGTTCAAAATAATCAAACTTAATGATAAATATAAATGTTTACATATTTATATATTTATATACTGGCCGACGAAACCTCCAGTTGTGATCTGAGCTTTCTATTTGAGAAAACCAATCAAAGAAGCGACATGTTCAAACAGCAGATAAGCTTTGGAATAAATGAGCAACTGCAGCCAGTGGACATGAAAAAAGGTTAATTTCCTGCCCTTGAATTTGTTGTTGATGCACCGCCTGAGCTCAGCACTCCTCCAGATTGAAGTGCGAAAACAATGTCGGCAGGTGTGTGTTTGATCCAAGTGAATGACATTTACCCAGGTACCCTTGAGACCGAGTGGTAAAGTACTGTAAAGACCTTTTGTTGCCGTACCTCTGACGAAAAAAAACCCCAAAACAACTCACTAAAGATAGAATGAATGAACGCTCGGTTACTCGGTGCAGAGTGTGATCCTGAAAAATGGAGATGTATACGGAAAGATTTCTGTGTGTTTTTTCTACTCGGCTCCGTTCTTGCATCTGTCTATCCCCAGCGACTGACTCCCAAACACTGTCGGACCTTTATTGCTTTCGTCTTTCTTGTCGTCTCGCTCTAAGCATCACTTCTCTCCCCATCTCTCTTGTTTGTTCCACCGCCCCCCCACCCCTTGCCTCTACCCTTACCTCTACCCTTACCTCTAATTAACACCTACTGTAGGCTCTATCTGCCTTAGCAAACCCCCAAGGACAGAGCTGGAAAGAGAGACAGAGAGAGAGGAGAATAAATACAATAAGACTTAGAGAGAAATCAACTAAGGGAAAGGGAAAAAAATGGCATAGAAACAGACAAAAGACAGACTCAGATGGTGGCTGTTGCATATGTAGCCTACTCCAGTTAATCACTCAATCTTTTTTAAATGATCACAGATGCTGTGGTTATTTAAATTTAACTTAATTATATATATTTAATATTAACTTACATAAACAGGCTTTACACAAGCACTAATGTACATATTAAGGTGCGCCAGAGAAACACATCTGTATTTCTAAAGCCATGATAACATCGAACGATCCTGTATTGGCTTGACTGAATTGTGTGTGAACTGTGTGTGTCTGAAGCCACAGGAAAGAGTGTGCGTCCATTTTCGTGGCTCGAGCCTCAGCTGGTGTTTATCAGTAAGGGAGGAGCCAGCGAGCGTGGGGACACCGAGGACTTTGACAGATCATTTCAGGCAAGCAAATGCACTGTTATAAACTGACGTATGAATGCACGTGCACGCCAATATAAACTCAATATTTCACCATAGAGACTGGGAGAGGAAAAAAAACCCAGCATGCATGCGTATACATACAAATTGGAAGGTTATAAATGGCAGTGAAAGTGAGTCGGCCTGAAAGCCCGAACGAAGACAAAGAAAACAACCACAGGCAAATGCATCAGCACCTGAATTTGCAAGCATTAACAAATACACACACACACACACACACACACAGGTTGAGCAAAAGTGTGTGTGTATGTGTGTCTTAGCGAATGTGGCCACTGCATTAGTTGTACAGATTTATTACAAGTATCGATTAACCACGGACGTCCAACATCACACGCACGAAGCAAAGCACTGAGTCAACAATACACTGAAAAATGACTGTTTATATCCACAGCACTCTACAGCCATAAATTATTAACTATTGACTTCGCACCTGCGCGCACAAACACACAGCAACACGGGCAGACAGACACACACTGAGCAGCATGCAAAAGCACCTTGAACACCTGCCACAACAAAGAGCTACCTGCCACCAAACGCAGAGAGAAATACAGGCCGACACCGCACGCAGCACATAAAACACACACACACACACTTTTTTGGCTAGTAAATTGCACTGCATCTTCTGATTAAAAGAAGCACAACATTTTTAAATTATTTGGTGTCCACAGAGGACTATTTGCACCACAAAGCTGTGCCATTAATAACAGCTGAGGCCTGCGAGCGTCTTGGCAAGCGCTCCCGAACTTACACAAGCAAAAGGATCAGACAGGTTGTGGCTTACCTCCACCTCCACCGAGCAGAGTCTTGTTGGCTGAAAGAGAGACGAGAAAGAAGAAATAATTAGGAATATAACCGGACCGACAACATAACGAATATAGCTTAAACCTTCAACACCAGAGCTGAAACAGTAAACCTTTCTCACGGCAGACATTTTGATTTATCACACTAAGAAAAGCGCAGGTGTATTTATGATGGCGGCACTCCACATCGGACAGGCTCACTGTTTACTGGGACACTTAATGGAACTGGGACATCATGAATAAACCTGTGCTAACTGTGACAAGTTAAAGTGTCATGACAAGGGTCTGCTGAACAATGAATCGAGGAGGGGATGGACGAAAAATAATAATGTTGTTAACATATTCTGAGCTGAATTTCTCTGAGCTTAATTGGATTCTTGGTCAAACAAAACCAGGAAGTAGATCTGCAGTTTCCACAAACTACACATGAAATTAATGAATAATAAAGATTTATCGAGTGTTTTATTTTTTACTATTGCTTTTATATTTCTTGTTGCGCAGTCAGAATCTAAAAAGGTCCAGGACTCTCACCACCATCAACCAGTAACAGTAGTAAGGAACAAACAAAAAAGATTCAGACTAAATGATTCAACTGTGCACCAGCCAACTACTGTTTGTTTATTATCCCTACATAAATCATTTTTTTATTTTACTTAGTTCCACTCCACATTTTTTCCCCTGGTTCCCTCCCAGCATGCGCCCTCTCGGGGGGCCGCACCACAGTTTTCAGCACACTGGATTAATCAATAATGAAAATAACTGTTGGTTGCAGCCCTAATAACAACCTGCACAAAAAGAAGTATTGACCACAGCTGTGTTCAGGGTCCCATACGCTTTCTCACTGCGTCTGATCCCTGTTTAACCAACAATTAGTTCATTAACTGATCAGCCAGTCAGTGGATACAAAAAACAGAATAACAATGAATTAATCACTAGTTTCTCTAATGTGAGGATTAGCTGCTGGTCTGGCTTTAAAATACGCTGAGTTTTGGGTTCTTGGTCAAACAAAAAACACAGTGGAGCCCCTATAAACCTCTGATCTATACTGGCATATCAGAACATGAGTTTGGTCACCATTTGGATTTCACTATGTGTCGTGTTTTAACCAATACAGGAAAAAAAATAAAAAATACTTCTGCACACTACTGGACTGTCCTCCAGCCAATCAGCCATTTTTGTTGTAAACAAAATCAACTCCACGGTGCTCAGTATCAGTGATGCGTATGACCGCATCACTGATACTGTTTCTGTCTATCACCACATAAAGCCCCCCCCCCAGCAATTTGATTAGCCTGGCAAATCTTTGCAGAAGCATAATCAGTTCCCAACAGAGTGACTCCAGACCAACTGTCTGGCTTACAGGCTATCTGTGAACAAGCAACAGATTAATCAATAACAAAATATTACAATGGTTATTAGTTGCAGTCTTAATCACAACTAACTTTAAATGTTACACGGGTTGCTGCTGAGTTCAAGATCCCGTCAGTAGGTTTGAATGTTTTGCGGATTTCTTTGCGACCGAGCAATCACTGTCTCACTGCATCCAGTCTGTGCAAAAAGCCACTTTACAGATTATGATTAATCAGTGAATAAATCGATAAAGATTATCTAAAATTTCTAATATACATGCTAATGTAATTAGAATATTTTACATTACCTTATGTAATAAGAAAGTGTTTCAATCCCTTGTCTTCTCTGCCTATACTTTGACCTTTTATCATAATAAAAAAAAAAAAATAACACCTCATTGGTGCACATGAGCTCAGAATATCTTCCTTTGTGCTGTTGAACGTGTGTGTGTAGATGTGCTCTCAAGAATTTCCAATCTTCAATGACTTGAACTTGAACAATCAAGTTGAACATTTGGGTGGAAACTAAATAAAATTGAGGCTTTTGCTTATATTTACTTGCTGGAGGGAAAGTGTGCCTCCACATTTGTCCTTCAGAACATAATTTGTTACTGGTGTCAGCATTTCTCAACAGGAGTGGCTCTCAATCCAAGTCCTCAGGGCTCACAGTACTGCTGGTTTTGCCAACCAGTGAGTTAATTGCATTCACCTGGCATTGCAGGTGTAACTCTGTCTGATTAGATGGATAGAGTAAGAACCAGCAGGCTCCAAGCCCCATCAATGAAAACCAAGAGGCACAGCACAATAAGGACGAGTAACTTCACCGCATGCAAAGCTAATGAGTAAACGCGTGCTGAGGCTATAGTCAGAGGATAATAAACAACTCTGTGTGAATAAATGGACAGGAAATACGGTTCAATTTGTTTTTAGTTGTGAAAAAAAGTAAATCTTATGGCAAATTTCTACCACAACAACAAGGAGGGGGCTGTTACTTAAATAAAATAACAACATAATGAGCTCTTTTTACAGCAAGGCAAACACTGAATTAATGCTAGCAGCCTGGTTGGCCACTGTGTCCCAAATCATTACCTTCCCCATTTGAATCAAGTCACTGCATACACTTAAATAGTGTAAAATGCTGGCAGGGTGGATAAGGCTGGCTGGGGCTGCTTTTGACATATGCGATACCCAAGTGTTTTTCTCGCCCGCATATCTATGAATGGGAGGAGGCAGCGGTGCTTGCCTGAGGACATCTGCAAACTCCAACCTGACCATGAAAACCACGTTTTTCTTTTCTTTCTGTGCTCATGTAGCAGATTTCCGTTGTTAGGATAATCTGATAAGCACATAATCGCTCTGCGAGTGACAGTTACACAGTTACATAAGAACACAAAGGGAACGTCACTCATTTTATTTACTCCTTGCCAATAGGTATTGTGGCCTTGTGGATTGTGTATGAGAGAAGTGGGTTTTAGACAGAGTTAAAGAAACCAAATCCCATAGATGTCCTTCTTTCTCAGGGATCCCTCTCAACATTTTCACCATCCTCCTTTGCCTCATTAGTGGTAAATGCCACTTACTTTCAGCCTTTAAACACACTACACTTCTCTGCATTTGTGATTTACTGTCTCACTAACATCTCCCAGAGTGAATATGTCCACTCTCTAATTTGAAATGTGAGCTCCATACAGTATTCTTAGACTGTTTAGTGTGACAGTGTTAGGCTATTTGAGGAGCACTGAGAGCTGATGGATCTTATGATGAACTTTAATGAAGCTTACTCGGATGTAAAACCTTAGACAAATAAATTGTCTCCATTAAGTCTCCCATTCATCCTGTGCTGATTAGCTGCAGGCTGTGCACCAGGGTTATATCACCACATACTGGGTCTTGTTAATTCTTGTCGGTGTTGACTAACACACCCCAGGCCGTATGAAGTCCTGAGTGGTGAAAGTCTTTTTTTTTTTTTCTTCTAAAGAAAGACAAATATGCCTGAACAAAACAGGATGGAGCTCTGACGTGAAGCACTGGACCGAAACCATAGTTATCACAAGGAGGCTGGTGCTGGAGTGAATTGGATAGCCCACCTGAGACATCAGGATGTTCTCACTTCTTCCTTACCTCTCAGTAACTCTGAGCTAGTTTCAAAACAGTGATTGACTAAGTGGGGCCCTGTTAAAACATACACCTGCAGTGATTGATTTTTCTCAGCCACCTGGGGCAGCAACTACAAGATGTGAACAGAACTCGTTTAAGCTGTTATGGTGAACTTGTCAGCGCTGCTTATTTCCACCTTTGTGAAAGTCCAATATTCATTTTCGTTAGGATCTGTTTTTGTAATCACCCACTCCTTTGGGGAATATTAGACTCTGTAGCTGCTAAATGTTCGAATATGCTCACCAGCTAGCAGCAAACTGTGTCTTTTTTTTCCTGGTGCCGAGCAGCTGAAGTACAGTGGGACTGCAGCACGGCAGCAGTGTGGTTAGGGCGCATACCACATGGGTTCAAATACTGTTATCAGCAATTATCCAACAAAAATACAAAATTACAAAAAAGTCTTTGTAAGTTAAACAATGAGCTGCAGTTTCTCCGTCAGTCCATGTGGGACTTCTTTCACATTGTCATTTAATTTATTGCAATTATAAAAACACCTTCATCAGCTGCCATCAGCAGCCAGAGAAGGATGTTCAGCGAGAGGCTGCTCCTTCCAAAGTGCAGAACTAACAGACTGAAGAACTCCTTTGTCCCCCGTGCCATCAAACTGTTCAACCACTCACTGGGGTTTTCTTCATAATGTGCAATAACAAAAACCATGTGCAGTCACTACTAGTCATAATATTATTTGGGTGTTGGGTACTTGGTGTATTCTTGTTTATATTTTGTATATTTTGTACATGTATGTCCAACAGGGATTAATAAAGTCGTCTATCTGTCTGTCTGTCTGTCTGTCTGTCTGTCTGTCTGTCTATACCTTATAAAACTACTATAGCCAGTTAAAAAAGCTTGTAAAGACCGTACTAATGTATAAATTGGTTGTAGGAAACTGTACTAGGGGTTGCACCAACTAGTCGACGTCGACTTGACTTACACATATTAGTCGACTTTAGAAAGGTCGTTCAACCCCTAAACTGTACTATTATTGACAATGACAGTTTAGATATTTATCTGCAGACAAGGAGATGATGCTGATTATTATCCTGGCGTAACCAAACTTATTCCCTATTAGAATATGAGTCTGGTAACAGTCCATTATGATTTCATTTTAATGCGGCGTATTTCAACCGATACTGAGAAAAATATACCTCAACACGTAAACGCATAGTCGTACAATGAATCAGAGCCATTCTGCTGTAAACAAATTCAGCTTGGTGGTGCTCAGATAATGTGTCTAACGTGAACATTTTATAAACAGTTTAATATGTTACATGTTATGAACAAAAACATGTCCAAAAGTCCTTAGAGAAGAATTTCATTATTTATTTATTTTTTTACGTACTTTGATGTCCAACATGTCCAATAATATCCTCATCATACCTCCAAACTGCTAATGCAGGATTCACTGAGAGACAGTGAAACTTCTCCAGTCAAAAAAAACAAAACAAAAACAAAAACATGACTTCATTGCCTTCTGAATTACCAAGTCTGCCATTAGTGTGTAAAAACTTCTTTTTTCCTCAAAGGGACTGACACCAAAACCACACAACTGATATTTTAGATTGCTAAAAACATTTTCTCTGCAATCACGCTCCATTGTAGCTGCTGAAAACGTCTCAGCGAAATGCGGCACTGTCTGTGCTTGGGCAGGTACCTTTGGAAACAAAACAAACATGTTTACGAATGATAATAAAATGGCAATCATGACTGCCTCACACAGAAATTGTCCGGGTCCAAAAAAGGTCTGAAAGTGGGCTGGATGTGGATTTCTCTCTGAAGCCGTCAATTTTTTTTTCCTCCCTCCAGCTGTCACTGCTTGTGCGTACAACCGAGAGCATGAACACCATGAGAGCCTCTGAGGAGCGAGTGAGAAGTGTGGGCCGCTATCTCCACTTTTACAATCTAATGAATCAAGACAAAAAAAGACATGCAAAAGAAGACAAGGAGTTCTTGGAGCGTAGGCAGTCCAACTACCCAGCTATGGTTGTTATAAACACGGTTGCCTTCGCACTACACCAGAAAACACGACGTATGACCTACATCGTTTGAAGCACACTGAACCCTTAAGAATACTATTCTCTCTGTTTGTACTTCATCACACCATTTATCAAACACTAATGTGAGGTTGACTGCTTACCCTTCCTCCATGTTACAGTGTACTACTGGTGTACCAGGACACCACAGCGTGTCCAGACAGTGCAACCTCTGTAACATATATGCACTTCAACATCCAATTTTCTTTCTTATTTTGCATTTCAGAGTGCCGCGTTCAACTTCAACTTCCTGTCACAAGAACACAATATATCTTTTTTTCTGTCTCACTAGTTTATCCCACTCGTCATCTTTATTCATGGGATTATATAATTATTAAGATCGTCTTATGTAAGGTACAATAGAGCTTTGATAAATTTCCAGTGCTCGCATGTAATGGCCCACTGATGTTCTCTGTGTGGACACATAGGTGCTTGAGACAGAACCAGCCTCTGAGCCCAGTGGGAAAACAAAGGCTTCAAAGCAACCAAAATACCCATGTGCATGCACAATCACGCAGTGGCAGAGACGTGGACAAGCACACACACTTACACAGGAGCAGAGGGGTGTGAACACTAAGACGTGCGTGCACATACACTACACTTGCGGGCAGTCATGCGTAGACGCACATACAAATGCAGACAGTCGCATTTCAATGTTTGGGTAACCATGGCGACGGCAAAGCCCAAAGGTTTGTTACTGAAACCTAGTTAATTAGAGAGAGCGAGAGGGAGAGACAAGGAGAGAGAGTAATGTCGATACTCGGGGGGGAAAGTGTTTCACCATCTGTTAGAACCCACGAGTACCCCTACCCGCTCGTGTGTTTGTGCGCGCTGGCCGTAGTCGTTGCATGGGCAAACACAACTCCCTTCTCCCACGGCGATGCAAACATGAAGGCCAACAGTTTCTTTTTCTTATTGGTATTAGGTGACTAATTGGAATAGCTAATACTGAGCCGCTAAATAAAGCGTGCTAGCATCTGCTGCCGAGACACAGCAATTATCGAGTGGGGAAGGGATCAGGGTGATAAGTTATACAACTACACACTGAGAGAGGGAGAGAGGGAGAGAAGAGGGAGAGAAGGGAGGAGGGAGGGTAAGTTGACAGGGAGGGAGTGCGAGAGGAGGAGAAGAAGGAGGAGGAGGAGAGCGAGGTGTCAGGGGACGGAGGAAGGGCTCGGGGAGGGGGAGAGAGAGAAAGAAGGAGGGAGGGGTGACGGAGGGTGAGTGAGCGAGAGAGACAGAGATGAAGTGAAAGAGACTTGAGGGTGGAGAAGGGAGACACAGGACTAAATTTGCTGGGAACATAAAACAGCAAGATGGAGTGTACTTCTTCTTCTTTCTTGGGAGGTAAGTAATCGCACTAAGGGGGGAGAGAGACACATAGACAGAGAGGTCTGGATAGATTGATGCATCAGTGAAGGGCAGGAGCTAAATGCTTAAAACACGGCTAGGTAGAAGAGGAGGAAGAGGTGGATGAAGTTGGCTGTGTGTGAGACTAAAGAGAGGATACAAAGTCTCATTTGCTGCTTGGCTCAGGGTAAAAACTGGTGTTTAATCACCTGTGTGTGAGTGAACGTCTCCCTCTCTCTGTGGGATTATGTTAGAAGCCAGGACTAATGATGATGATGATGAAACAAGGCTAAAATCTACTTTACTTCCATGAAGTATTAAGCCAGTCTTCTGTCTTTGCTTTCTCTGGCCCTCCATCTTATTTTTCTTTCTCTCTGTGTCTTCTCCTCCTTATTCCCCAGGCCTCAGTGCAACCTGTTTGTGTATTCCTTGCTCTTTCTCTCTCTCTCTCTCTCTCTCTCTCTCCCTCTCCCTCGCTCCCCTACCCACTTGTCCTAACCACCATTATACCTCTTTCAGGCATTTCATTCCTAGCCATCATTTATTGGGTCCACTTGAGAACGCCAATCAATTTTCTGCTGTCCTACTGTTGAAAGGGACAATGCTACTGATACGGTGCAGGATAAACGCTGATAAACCTTTATTTAAGATTTAATAAAATATGAGTACAAATAAATAACACGTCACCTTTTCAGCAGAGAAAGGCACATAGTTTAATTGTTATATTTATTGACAACGTAAAGACGCTGTCTGCAAAAATGATTGTCGCCCCACCCTGGGCATCAAAACCAATAATCTAGAAAGATAAAATTATATTAAAAAAGAGGAAATGTATTTTATTGCAGTTGCTTTTCTCTTGCACCTGTGTTTACAGTGTTTCATTGGTTTTCCTTTGCAAATCCAGCTGCAGAGTCTCACTCACTCTGAATGTGTTTTTAGGCTCCTCACAGTCTCATTCACACCTGTGTGTAACAAAGTGTATATTAGTATGAACTGATTTGTGTTAAAGCTGATTTACAAGTGACATGCGAGGATGCTAACGATGCTAATTGCCTATACATTCTTGCCACGCGTTCACACCTGCAGCACCAAGATCACACAAAACAGCCGGCAGTCAAATTAATGCTTTTCAGTGAATGCAAAGGCAACTAATGCAATAGATGTCAAACAATTTAGAAACGTGAGGGAGGTGACCAGAGAACAACTTTATGCAAATGAGCAGTGGAGAAATGGCCAACTGAAGGCTAGACGGATTCACTTTACCCTTCCTCCCCCTCGTGATAAGGGTTACTGGTGACAGCTGAAGACAGTTTGCATATTTTCTCAACAACTGCACAGTGCAAACTGAAATAACCACAACTGACAGCAGGCACATACGAAAGACAAGAGAAAGACATTGAGTGACTTAGTGGCAAACAACAAAGTCAGTCAAAATCTCAAATCTAAAATTACAACGTCATCAAAATATATTTGACGGAGACAACCCTGGGCATTTTATTCACAACGGGTGAGGTAAAAAATGTAGTGAGAGCTTTTTAATACATTTTCTATTAAGGTTGCAGTTCATATTTGGCCAAACCATTTATTTTACATAATGTAATTTAATTCTTGAACTAATCAATTCAGAGAATGCTGAGAATTTCTGTTTGATCTTTACCTGTTGGCGCAACAAGTAATTTAAGAATATGTATTTGGCCTTTGATTGGCGACTCAGAATTTTCAATTATTTTTAACATTTTATACTACATATGGTTAATTCGATTATTCAAGACTATTCATTTTACTTTTACTTACAATAAAATGCTGTACTGCAAAGTTTCCAAGAGTTTGTAAAGTTGAATTCCAGATGGATGTACTATAAATATAGATTTTTATAAAGTTATCAAAGCTGTCTATTAGACTGACTCCCAATGGGAACGATTTTGAAATGTTTTGACATTACCTCCATCTACAGTAAAATCCCTCTGCACCCCTGTGGTGTTGACAGGTGGAGTTTACACAAGCATATCAAACATAAAGCTCCTCCACCTGCAAACCAACAGCCAGATGTCCTGAAAGACTTAGAGATTAGCTGGCTCATTTTGTATTTAAAAACATAAACTTCTGATCAGTTAATTAAGCACTTACCAATCAGAGACATTATAATGCAGCCACAAACCACTCTAAAAGAATACTAAATAGAAATATTTGGAAAAGTAACGTAACACTCCCACCACTTCCCTAAAAAAGCCAGTCACTTGCTTAATAATGGTTCAACCAGTAAACATCAAGCCAATCCAGTTGTTGCACTGACACCATAGTTTAGGTTGGCGATAGTTTGATCCTTGTGTTGGCAGGAGCAGACAAACTTTGAACAGTAAGCTTACATTCTGGTCTTAATAGACTTTACCGTATCCACATGGTGAATTAACGTGGCATTTGTTCAAGTGATCTGGTGGAATGAGGTTTTGGTCATGGTCAATCTGGACTGAACCGTAAAAGTTGCACCCTTACCCTTCAGGACACTGTAACATACTGCAGCTTCTAAACCTCTAATAGGTCGTAGTGGATAAATGATTCGTCTGACATGTCGCTCTCATTGGCATAAACGCTCAGGAAACCCTATTTCAATATTATACCCAATATGTCACAGAGGAGGCTGGATGACTATGGGCAGCTTGAGAAGATTTTGCCTTTTTGGTCCAGTTGGCAGTCAGAGTTGAATACCCAGGTGGTGTTTGGTTAGGTTGGTGCCAAAGAACCACAAACCTGTACAAGAGCTCTGCTGTTGAACGTAGACAACATTCAGTTTTGAATTATTAACCTTTTCGACCAACTTCAGCAGTTCTAACAGTTGTTATTATGCAGAGAACTAACTAGGACATGAATACAGAATCAGATCTTGTCCAATCTCATCAGCATGATCTAATCAACATTTCAATGAGTCCAGATTAAAATGTATCATGGGGTTCTTCACAGTTCTTCTCACAACCTAAATTGTGCCATCTTTCGTTGCATTTGTGATTAATTAGCATATTGTTTTGAAAGGAGTTTGAAGGGACTACACAGCTTTAACCCACTTTTACTTAAGACAAGAATTGCCTGCACAGGGCTATTAAACTGATACCATGAGGGATAACTACACGATAAATTACAGTAATTTACCACAGACACACTAATAGTTCCTGTAGGAGTATGACTGCTGTTTTTCATTAAGAACCCTGTGAAACAAAATGAAAAATTATTAAACTGATTGTAACGTGATCGCTCCATTTAACAACAATTTCCAGCAAAAAAATGTAAAATTACTTTGCTGCAAGGGTTACAACAGATCATAGTCACACATAGCCACTGCACTCAGGAGCACATACTACCATGGAGATGAATGAACACTTTCCTTATGTAGTTCTAACAAAAAGAGACGATAATAAGCTTTTTAATCATACTGAAGCATGGACTGAAACAGCATGATACTGCATAATACCTTCACATCAAGATATAAATGGCTTATACGGTAGAATGAGAAGATAAATCAGCTACTGTTTCTTAATTGCATATTTCGATAGAAGAATATGAAATACAGAAAAGCCAAACATACAATATGTTTGAAGTCGATTAGAAACAATGTTCATCTACCAGATGACAACTCTGTGCATATCCAACAGGAATACTGATTATTATCCAGTTTTTAAAACTCTCAATCACTGGCACCAGTACACCACTCTCAAAGATTCAGCACTGGCAAATATTAATGTCAGTACTACAGTAATATTGTATTATTCGAACTCTGAGTCTGACAACGGGAGTTTTTGAAATAAATCCTGGGAAGTCATCTATGGAAGAGCGCCAGAGGGTGCTGGTGGTGCAGCTGCACCCGCACCCTGAACCCCAAGGGGCCCACATGGGCCCTCTACAGATGCTCTGTGTACAGATGAGCTCCACACATATAAGCTGTGCACGTGTGGGCGTGATTGGAGAGGAGAGAGGTGTGCCAGCGTTTGCACCCGGGTATCGGGCATAACCAAGTTCTGCCAAGCAAAGCTACATTTAATACTGCTGTGTGTGCAGCATCCAGAGCTACGCTTTGTTGAGTCCACTGTGAGAGAACTGCCCAAAGGTAATAAATGCAAATTAATTGTGAGGTGTGCCTCTTAGGCACGTAAAAATCTCTGGTCGCAAAGCCTGAATTAAAACACATCAATATCAATTTAACCAGTGTTGATTACCAGTCACTATGCCTCTAGGAACCTTGTAGTCGACTTCCTGATGTTAGCCTGTATGTCTGCTCTGACAGAAGGACCAGCTTCTTCTCTACATCACTTCCAAGTGTGAGAAACCTTTCTCCTTCATTCCCTCAAAAGACTGAAATCCACCTATTCTTCATCTAAAGGGCCCCGAGACTGGCTGCATGTAGGCGGCCCCTGAGCTCCAACAGTCTGCAGGGCTTTGTGTGTGTGTGTGTGTGTGTGTGTGTGTGTGTTTGAGAGTGTGTGTGTGAGAAAGAGAGAGAGTGCACCTGTCACTCTAATGCGCGGTGAGTTGTCTGTAATTGCTGGACCATGGCGACCTGCTGAACCCCTGTAACAGAGCTCAGAGAGCCGCTGTAAAGAGCACCCCGCCACACGCGCGCGCGCGCGCACGCACGCACCCACGCGCGCGCATAGAAAACAACACTGCGCGCAGCCTCGGCGCGGAATGAAGAAGAAGAGGAGGAGGAGGAGGATAGAGCGTGCGCTGGAGGCGACACCTGTCAAGCCTTTACTAAACACAGTTGGTTTGTTTAGAAAGACTGAGGCGCCCTGAAGACTTGGGGCATAAACCGAGGTGGAAATAGAGATTAGTCGCACCTATTGCCGGCGTTTTGCGCTCAGGGAGAGACAGGGAGCCCTCCGAGGAGGAGAGAGGAAAGCCGTGTGTAGCATTAACGACGCTGCTGTGTGTGCAGCCGTTTTGGAGTTGAAGTAGCGAAGTTGACGTAGGTTATAGATGTCGGCAGAGTGGAGCTCACTGACAGCAAGAACCCGGAGCAAAAAGAAGCCGGAGAGGGAAAAAAACGGGACTTTATCCGAGGTTAGCGCGCTCTCTCTCTTTCTCTCTCTCTCTCTCTCACACTCTCTCTCATTCACACACACACACACACCGTCTCCAAACACATTAACCCTCAGTAGAGCCTAGAGTGAAACAACAGGGTGGGAGATAACTGGTGCGCAACGCGGAGCTTCGGTGCGGACAGACGGAAATCCTCTGCGTCCCCGCGCGCCGCCTTCACCCGGACTTAACGGACCCACAGAAATATCTGTTAACTTGAGAGGATGATATGACAAGGATGTCCTGAGGGAGCGAGCAGGAGAGAGGCGGGAAAAAAAAGATAAGAAAGGTATGATCTGGTTGTGTTGATGACTGTGCATTCGCAGGGAAACGGGTAAACGCTTCACTCGGGTTAGACTAATAATGGTTACATGGTGATGCCAACAAGCGTTTGTTGAAAAATGTGTGTGCATGTTTACATGGATGCGTGTCCATTCGTGCAGCTACCTGCTGAACCAGCCTCTGCACAGTAACGGGGAAGGAAAAAAAAAGTCCGATTTAAACAGCAGGGCTTCAGAGAGTTACAAGCAGAGGGAGATTAAAGTGAGAGATTATACTTTGTAAAGAGAAAGAATTCCCACTTGCATGTTATCTCTCATCTCTCCTAGCTGAGGCTCATTTCCGTCTCCCTCCCTCCTCCTTATGTGAGCAGTAGCGTGTGCGTGCGTTTCCCATATGTGTGCAACTGCGCGCAGTCTTTCTCTACATGTGTGTGTTTGGATGCATCAGAAAGCCCAAGTCTCCCAACAGGCTTGCCCTTCTTACATGACAATGTGTGCGCCCCCTCCCCAACCTCTCACACACATAGTGCACAGATAAGGGCCAGTGGGGTTTGATGCTTTGTTGTGCAGGACACCAACCAGACTAAAAAGACACAAACAAAATGTTGCATCATGCTCACTCATTTCAGCATAAACATACACTTGTGCACGTATATATATATATATATATGTACAAGCACAGGATTAGCAGTCATACAAGGCCATATTGAAACCGCAGATTAGAATGAGATTCTCAGGGCCAAAGCAGTACAGAACATGGGATTAAAGAAGAAAGGCAGGGTAGGATGGATGGGTGGATGGATGGAGGGATGCACGGAGAACAAGGGAAGAGTGTGGGAGGCAAAGAGGCCAAAAGAGGGGCAAGAGGGAAAAAGAGAGAGAGCAGCACAGAACATGAGATTAAAGTGTAATGTCCTAGAGAGGCAGAGAGCAAGAGAATCCAGGGCAAGTCATGCAGTTAGAGGGGAACTGCATTGGCAGAATGTGGCGAGAATAAAGACGAGGAGAAGGCAGCAGACACTCGTTCTCTATCGCCTCTCTTTTGATCTCCTCTTATTCACCCATCCAACAGCAAGAGGGGAGAGATGCTTATATAACTCTCCATTTGAAACACAATGAGCCGAAGATGGGTTGGAAAAAAAAAAAAAAAAAGCAACACAACAGGCATCTTGCAGATTGTGAAATTGCTGAAGAAAAAAAAATCTAATCAAATCTGGGAGCAGAGGTGCATGTTCCCAGGTTCATTTCCTGAAATGAAAGGAGCCTGGCTTACACCTCTGAGGCGAACTTGGCTGTTTAAAATCCTCCAGCTTAGCCGAGCCCGTGTTGCGTTTTTAACGGCACACGTGTTAAAGGATATGTTAATGCAGATGTGTTCAGCTCAGCATGCGTCCGCCGCTCACACTTTTGTAGGCACTAATTGAACTCAAAAGAATTAGTCAAGACAGATTAACCACTCCTTTCTTAGCAGACTTTGATCTTGTATTGTTGACTTAGCCGTGCATTCAGGGTGCTGTTGCCAGTGAAAGGCAAATAAAATACAATATTAAAATGTGACAAAACATATTAGATGTTCTTCGCAACGATTGTAACGGATATATTTTAGATTCTCCGGGGACATCCTCTTCTTGACAATGAAAAGAAGTGAAAAAGGAGGAAACTGATGAGATTTACTGATGATTTCTGGTCACATAGGTGCAATGCAACAAGTTGGAAACACTAAACCTGACATGTTTGATAAATATTTTAATATACAGATGCATCATAAACAACCAGCAGATGAAGAATTAGCATCCATTTGGTTTCGGGCCAGTATTAAATCTCCCTCTAGCTGCATTTCAATCCAAACAAAAGGGGAATATCTGTTTAATTCTCCAATATTTTCAACAGTAAAAGAAATACTTTTACAGTCTGCTGCATGGAGCTGATCATGGAGCATACAGGAGCTTTATTCAGAGCCAAAACAAGGGTCTGAAAGAAGCTAAAATGTTTCATAGTGCTGAGTGGAACTGCAGCATTGTACAATCTTTGGCGTTATTCTGCAACTAGCCCCAGTTTTCATCAGTAGCAAGGGCATTTTCCCTGATGGTGGTTTGTTCAGTTTACCAGTGAGTGATTGCATGTTCATGTTCAAGGCACTGGGTCAGTTCCCTTTGGCAAAACTGTGCTTCATGTATCTAAGTAATATGTCTGCTGTCCAGAGGCTGCTTCTTATCTATCACGCCCACGTGAATGATTTCTGACTCAGTCCAGCTATTGATTTATTATTTTACTAAATCTGACCTCCATCATCTTTACAGCTTCATACTGTAGCTTAAGTCTATTAAAAGCAGGGATGGATTCACGTCACTTTCAAAGACTGTCCACCTCTTTGTTCTCGCTCCTATAGTCATGACATTCAGCAGGAACGTCTCACTGCAAAATGTTAATAATCAAGCAGTATGAAACAAGGGCCGGGCTGCTACCAAGCGTCAATGCCTGTCGACTTTCACATGCTGTTAACATTTTGTTTTATTAATGATTCAGTATTGGAACTGGTACGCCGTCCAAATCAATACAAGACTGGAACAAATGTAAGATGTGCATGGCTGTCCTTGAATGGCTGGTGGCCTTTCATGGCTTTTTATTTTATCTAAAAAAAAAATCTTCAAGTGTCTCAAGATGGGAAATGTCTACTGGTCAACCAGATGAAGCGAACTTGATTAAATGGTGCTTTATTGAATAGCAAGAGAGGAAACGGCCTTGGCTTGGAACACAAAATAAAATACATGTACTATAGCAGAGCACAGTAATTGACGAATATACAATATATAGAAGTCTATGTAACGGTGGTTCTGTGACTCGTCTCTTAAAAGTAGAACAAACCAACATAAGAGGCGAAGTTTGGGAACTGTCTGCTATATATGGCTCTCCACATATACCTGCGCATTAGTGTTTCCAAGCACCCCGCCCTGTTAAAGCCCGTGTGTGGGAAATACTGCACTTGTAGCCAGATTTAGAGTTCATCCCGCCCCCGAAACAATGATTTCATAACCATGCCCTGAACAGCTTTACAGAGACTCAGACTCAGACAGCTACCAGGAAAATTTACTAAGGATTAGGGCATACTTTCTCTTCTTTGACATCAGGATGTGAGCACAAAGCTTTAGATGACAACACTCAAGCTGACAGTGATTGATTCTATAATAAGGCAACAACTCCCGTCTGAACTTGTCCTTTGTACATGTCAAGTCATCTAAGCTTATTTTCAGAATCATGCCAGAAACAACATGTTTGTAGATAGTCCCAGGCTGTAGGAAAAAAACTATGTTGATATTAAAATGCAGCTCTACAGTTGATGACAGTGGCCCATTTACACCCGGTCTTAATATGTGATCTGATTTGGTTTAATTATCCAATTTATTAGTCTTTGCATTTACACTTGGTAGGGGTGTAATACACACATCACCTTGGGATCCAAACAATCACTGGCAGAAAACTCTGATTATGTTGACATACTCGTGTTTATGCTCGCAGAACAGATGTTCTAGAGAGCAACATCCACTTGGAAAGTTTTGGCAGTGCATCAGTTGTTGTCAGCTACAGCATGGGGGTAGGGTTCCCCTTTAACACAGTGCATCTTTTATTAATATTATATGTGTTAACTCAAGCTGAACAGAAGCACGGAGGCTGCAGCTGGTTTTATTCAGAGACAATTCCAATAAAGTTTATAAAAACAAGATGCCTGTGTCCTCAGTATTGACAAAAAGAGAAAAAGGAAGTTTGTACTTTGTGTAGCACTGATGCCTCACAGCAAGAAGGTTCCGGGTTTGAATCCATCGGCCGACTGGGGCCTTTCTGTGTGGAGTTTGCATGTTCTCCCTGTGTCTGTGTGGGTTCTCTCTCCGGGTACTCCGGCTTTCTCCCACTGTCCAAAGACATGCTCATTAGCTGTGCATGTGAGTGTGAATGGTTGTCTGTCTCTCTGTGTTAGCCCTGCGATAGACTGGAGACCTGTCCAGAGTGTACCCCGCCTCTCGCCCAATGAGAGCTGGGATAGGCTCCAGTTACTTTATAACTTTATGTAGTTATAAGGCTGGAATCATACTACTTGCTTTTTTGATGGATAATTTAATAATGAACATGTTGCACTTGTTTTCATGGACATTACATCTGTTAAATACTCAGAGAAAATAGTCCAGTGTCTTACAATAGAGAATTACTGACATTTGTGTTGTGTATATTGACATTTGCTCAGTGGAGTGCATTCATTAACAGTTCCAGTAAAAATTATGGTCAGTGATTTTATGCATTTCTTTTTTCTTCTTTCAAAACATACTGAACTGTGCTCCCAAAACGAGGGTTCACACTGAGCTGTTAATTTGTGGACGTTCCAGGGTCTGGTTCCCCGGGTACCCTCTTGTTTAACACCATAAATATGCACAAAACCAGCTGAACATAAAATATTGCCAGTGTATGGACGGAGTTAATGGTCCTTGCTGTCACTGGTCTGTACAACATACTGCCAACAATGCCGCTCCGTCTGGGTTCACTATCAGCGCTCAAAGTCCGCTATCAGAATTTTGTGGTGGGAACCAAAGTCTTGGACGATGTTTCCCAGCAGTAAATCTACGGTGAGCTTTATATTTGCATCATATGTCAACTGCATCAGTCGCTCCTATTGGCCATGGCTCCAATCATGTAGCTTCAGAGTTGATATTGGTAACGCCCCACTTTCCATGTCAAAGTTTTATGTTTTTGCATGTCACAGCTACAGCTTGTTTCTTTTCATTAATATTTCTCAGTCTCTTGTCACCACATCGCTGCTAGTCACTTCTTGTTTTCTTGGTGTTGATCTGAATGCTCGTTGTCTTGGCCACATTCAGACTGAATCTAAATTTGCAAGTACTAAGGAAAGGAATGGTTTGACGGTATAAATCTCCAGCTACCGCTAAGTAATACTGGCACTTGATGGTTGATTAGTTTTTTTCTTCCCAGTAAACTTATTTTATCAATCATCCTACTGTGAGGAGCTATTTTTATCTCAGCTTTCTTTAAAACTTTTTAAAATGGACTCTGTGAGGTCACATAATTTGGCGCACCAATAACGATTTGGCAAGATTTGAATCAAACTCTGCTGATCAGACATCATCCATCACATAGGACCTAACCACACCCATAGAGTCCTGATGAAGAAGTGTTTTACTTTTATTTAATCACACATTTTTAAAGCTGGGGAGAAACACTTCAACTTCAAAGCCAAGTTTTGATATCCCAATTTAGAACATATGTTTATCTAACTGGGGTAACGCAGTCTATGGATAGACTAAAAATATCTAGACTTTGAGAAGAAATCCTTTTCCCTGTTTTGCTTTCCCTCTTTGTTTGACAGCGACCACTTTTACCACTCACTCCGTACAATAAGAAAACCAGAGAATAAACACCATCAAGCAAAATGGTGTCATAGGTCTCGCTATTCTCCTAGTATATTCCTTTTGCAAGCTATAGTAGGATGACGTATGGCACTGGAACAAATTGTGCTTTCAAATAATTGCGGTTGTGCCATGTTTCGGCTGAGACAGTCTCAAAAACACATGATAAATACAATCCGTAGAAAACCTGATAAATATATCCCAAAGTAGATGGCAGATAAGAGTGTTAGAGAGATGCACTACACAAGGGAATGTTTTAACAATTTGGGATGCTTTCAGACGCGGAGATATGAATACACGCACAAAACAAGTACAGCAGCCTTGCATTAGGCTGCGTTATATTGCATTACGGCTTTGAGTCTGAGTATGAGCGTGTCTGAGTGTGTGTGCCAGTCCATTTGCTGGGGGAGAGGGATAGTGTGGGAGATGCAGGCGGGTCAGAGAGTGGAGGAGTCACACAGAGTGAAGTTCATAGATGAGCTTTTGTTAGAGCAGCGGGGATGACTTGAGAGCATCTGTACTTTTCCCCTCACCTAGAGCTCTGGAGCAGCCTCCAGAAATACTGGCACCTCTGATTAAACACTAGAACGTGCTGAACAACTTGAGAAAAACAAAGTTACATTTGGTTTCATTAAATTTGTGAACATATTCATGAAGAGACTCTGAACAGACTTGGCAGGAATACAAAAATAAAACCCTGCTTGTTTGGGAAAAAAAAAGAAAAAAAAAAAGAAAAACATTCAATGAAGTTTTATTTAAGAAATTATGGACGACAGAGAGGAACTGTTCAGAGACTTGACTTTTGTAATCAGAGTTCCCAGACGTGCAGACTGAAGTATCCAAATACAAACCTCTGACACAGGAGCAGTTAGGTTTTTGGTTTTTTTTTGCAATCAACCAGGGTTTTTTTTTTTTTTCTCCTGAAAATGTATTTGTTTTACAAGCTTATAAATCCTTTATATTATACTAGTATGACATCTAACGGATCAAAATCCTGGGACATTTAGTCAACTATCATATATAACAAAAAGTGAATTATTAAATCTCAGAAGCTAGAGACAGAAATTGTTTGGTAATGTAGTTTGAAATATGACTAAAGCTATTGTCACAATAGTTGCCAATAATCTCGTGTGGAAATAAAATGAGCAATAGCCAAGTAACAATTTAACCTCTAAAAAGGACGTGACACACAAAGCTGACGTTTTTCCATTGGGTCCCGCACCGCTGGTTCTAGTTGGAGCCCTGATGGCAGCTTTCTGTCAGATTAAACATATTGAGTTGGTGGCAGAGTGGTTAGGTGGGAGACCACCCCTGAGTGGCTGTTCAGCTGTTCTATAGCTCCCAGCTAATAGTAGCTCCTCTAGTCTCTCTGTTGGATGACAAATACGGACTACAGCCACCCGCTGTTTCCTGTCACGCAATAGCAGAATGTATGTGCCGGCTGGTTTTATAGTTTTTGCGATGTGTCCAAGTGCAACTTTTTAATCCAAACACAGGCAACATGAGGCGACGTCGCAGTCGGGCCTTCGTTGCCAGTAGTTCTTTGATGTCGGTTTTGTGTGTCCGTATTTACAACTCAACTGTTACCCACGTTAAACACCTCTGAGACAGAGTTAGCAGCAGAGGCACAAACAAACAGAACTTCGCTGCAAATTAATTACGGATGATAACAAAAATCAGATGGTATTATTGGTAGCCCAAATTTCTGACTTTTTTTTCCACACCAAACTTGGGGTTGGCATTGTGCCAAAAATGGTTGTGAAAAGAAGATGTTTGTCGAGAAAATAAACCCAGAGGTAAAAGAAAAGCAAAGACCAAAGATGTAATCATCTGGATGAGGAGTTGAACTGATACAAAGAGGGATTTCTTTTGATCCTTCGTGGATGAAAGGCTCAGAAAGCTAATGGACAAGGACAGGTATGAATGTACTAATGAATAAACCAAGAACGTATTGCTAGGGTTTACTGATTACTTGGGGAATAAAGAGACATCATCATCATTTCATTTCTGAATGTGGATTTGTTATAGTGTTATATTTGTCTTTTGCTCTCAGTATATTTGTGTCCTAATTACCCAAAACATAAAAAAAGATTAAGACTTAAAACATTTCATGTTTTCCCCGTCGAGAAGAATTCAGGATTAGAGAAATGGATTTGATAATCAGAGTTAAACAGAACACCAGATAAGTCAGAATTAATTAAGAACAAATGCCCAAGTCTCTTGTATTAGAAAAAAAAATGTAGCACGATTGTATTGGCGTCAATGAACCAAAAACTCTAGATTGTCTGTTTTCCAATTTCATATCAGTTGCACCAGAGTTCACATCTGTTGCAGCAGCAGAGCGGGTCGCCCTCAGCAAAAATTAATGCTGCAATGACATGTGGTGCATGTAATTCGTTTGGGACTTGTATTTTAAAAAGCTTAATTTTAGATTTTGATGCTGGTACCTACTGTGTGCCTTGGCTGGCAGTGGTTTTCTGACATAGCCCGCTGCTTAATGACAGCAGGTGTTTGTATTTAATGTGTCTGGTAAAAAGCAAATGTGTGAGATAGTGTCAGGAAGAGCTTTCATCATATACCATTAAACGTTGACTTCAGATAGGAGAGACATCTTTGAGATTTTCTAACACTATTTTTGTTGTTGCCTGCACTTTCTGGTGTGTTGAAACATCTTTAGAGCCAGTGGAACCCAAATGGCAAGAAAACTGAAAAATATGGAAAACAGCATATCCCAACACCAACAATACAACAGCAATTAAATGTAATAACACAACTGTTGCTTGAAGCTACAACCTACACAAGAGCTGAAATCTCTAAATTTGGACCAAAGCAAGTGGAACTAAATGCCAAATTACCACCAACTGCCATGGCAACAAACGGTGGCAAACAAACACTGCCACGCAATCTGACACATGTGCACAAGTCAATTACAGAGGCATGTTCAGAAAGTGCTGTGCTCCTGCATGAATGCGAGGGTGACCAGCAGGAATTTATATTTGACCCGATCCATTGAATTCCAATAGATCTCTCAAGTATGCAAGGCTTGTCCTTGACTGTGAGCTTGAATAAGCTTTGCTAATTACCCTATAGCTTTTCTGGAGTGTGCTCGTCGTCTCTTTATAACGGGGAACAAAGGTAAACACGGCACAAACAGGACGAGCGTCTGACTGGCAGCGCTTTTACCTCAACCTTCACTTAACTCAGCGGCAGCCCATTTTACACAGAAGTTTCTCTTTTGAAAAACTTTAGCTCCAGAGGAATCGTTTTAAGTTCTCGAGATAACACTGAAATAGAGAGTGACAGGAAAGAATAGAAACAGATATAAAGAGTCGGGGGGTGAAACGTAAGAAAGCCTGTCAGCCGGATTTGAGCTTTCGCCTGTCACCGGGAGGCCACATGTACTTCATATCTTATTGGATTTAAAATGACTTGTTTTGTCTGTCGTGACACACACAGGGCTCCAGGGATTCTTTTACAAAGGCATAAGTGCCGAGTTCAACCTAGGAAGAGTTATAGTGACCTATCTAAGAGTGCCTTCTGGTGGACCGGTGTGTGTGTGTGTGTGTATGTGAAGGTGTCTGTAAATTACCCGTGTGTAGGTAGTTTCTGTGCATACTTCATTCTGAGCGAGAGACACAGAGAACGAGACGGAGAGAGAGCCGGAGAAACCTTCAATCATATTTAATGGGATTATTTATCCACATACTGTCATGAGGCGATGTGTATGCATGCTGGGCTGCGTGTAGAAATGTGGGTGTTTCTGAGAGAAGGGGTATATCATAGCTTCTCCTGGCACATAATATTTGAAGGCAGATGGGTGTGTAGTGTTTTTTTAGCAGATAAATTTGATGCATTCCTCGCGCACCGATAGAGAAGAGTGTTAGGCTGATATAACAGGCCGATATTAAAGCTGCTTATGCTTCTTTCAGACATTGGCCAGGTCACATCATCCACAGCTGATGTGACGGAGGCTCCACTCAGCTACTGAATATGTGTTTTTTTTTTATAAATATTATGGCTCTATCGCATATGGCTGAGTAGAGAAATCATTCCAGCAGTGGTGTGGGAGGATTTTACTCACAGCTTCAGGGGTGTCAGTCTGTAAAACCTGTAATGAAACCTGCCTCACCCTGCCTTAAGGAGCTGCCAACCCACCTAAAAGCTTTCATCTGTGAGGCTTTCACTGGTTTCTCTGTGTCCTGTGGTCTAATTGCCGTCGTGGAAGGTTTTTCAGTCCTGACAAGAATGAAATGCTGGGAGAAACGGTGAATCGTTTTGAAACCGTGATCCTGTTTTGCCATTTAAATAGTTGGATTTTAATTTGGGATTTTGCGGGCAGCAGCAGCAGCAGCAGATCCAGTCAGAAAATAGGGATACTCATCATTAGGCCTGAATATTTGTCTAACCCTAATTGGAGATGAAGCAAGTGGGTGAAGCAGCTTGAGTCAAGCTCACCGCGCTGAATATATTGTCAGCACCCAAGGCTGCAGCCCTCAGAGAGCCCCTGGAGAGATAATACAGTTTATTTACCGCTTATGCATAAAAAAATCTGTATGCTGTCTCTGTAGCCCACAGTGTGAGGTCTGACTGTTTTAATTATTAGCTGCTGTGTTTAAAACGAAGCCGCCAGCATTTTCATTATTTGCGCCGAATTTATGCAAAACACCTTCACTCGGATGTCGAGTTGGTGATTCTGAATGTGTGTTCGGTTGGCCATCTCTGCTCGATCTACCTTTGTTTCTCCTCATGACTACCTCTTTCTCTCATCACCACTACTGTCGTCTCTTTGCACCTCCTCTCCTCCACTCTTTAGTCCATCCCGACCTTTCTTCCTCCTCCTGTTCTCCTCTCCCCTCTCCAGCAGCGCTCTCTCTCAAAGTCTCGTTTACTCCCTCCTCTGCTGCTCATTCCCTCTTTGGAAACCGGCTTCCTCCGGGGCAAAAAACTCTATAGCTCACTTTGTCTCCCTGTCTGCCTCCATCTATGCTCCCCTCCTTCCATCTTTCCTCTTTATCCTCATTCTTTCGCTCCTTTTTCATCTTCTCTCTCCCTCTGACAATAGGTTTCGGGACCTATCTATTGAAATTACCCATTTGCACTGCTTGCCTCTCAGTGGCTTATCACCGCTGGAGTTTTGTCCTGTTCAGAAAAAGAGGGGGCGGTTATGGAGGGAAGGAAAGAAAACACAGCAAGAAACCCTCACACCACACACACACACACACACACACAGGTAGTAAGAAAGGATTTAATATGAAACATTTATCTTTGATTTTCATGCTTTGGCAACTAAAGCTACAGTGAAATAAATTGAACTTGAATGTAAAAGTTAATTTGGGTCATATAAATGAGTCGCATCCTGCAATGAATGCTACATCTAATGAAACAGTCACAACAACCTTAAACGTAAAGAGCTACTGTAGATTAATGAGGTAATAAGACAATAGCTGAAGCTAATGTTACTTGTCAGTCGCACACAAAACATACAACTGATGTATATTATTCACCGGCAGCATAAATAAATAGCATCAAAATAACCTGAACTCCTGCAAAAAAAATGTTTTGTCATTAATAGACAGATTAACAGAGAGGGACAGGAAGTTATGGGCGAGAGAGAGGGGATGACATGCAGGAGATGACACTTCATCTCAAGATGCAATGAGGTCTGTAGCCTCAGTTTGTGCAGCGCCCACTAAACCAGATGAGCTACATCTCTTAGTGTTTGCAGCTAATCTGGACGTTTCCAGATTTGAATCTACTACGGAAATTTAGGGAGCTGAGCATTTCTAATACTGACCTAATTCATAAAAATAAACGTCAGCCAGCGTTAAAAAATAAATACGAGAGAATCTGTAAAAGAAAGAAGAAAGAGAACTAGAAGAAGGAGGGCCGACAAAAAATAAAAATAAAAAATGGTACGGGGAAAAAAAAAAAACGTCCAAGATCCAAATGGAAAAAGAAGAATAGCAATCATGAAGAGACGGCGTTGAAGGCAGACAAAAAAAAGTTTTTGAGAAAAAAATAATTTACAGATGCTACTTAACACCTTCTGAAGGAGGCGGTCGACTGTATAAGCGAATTCAGAGTTAATTGACCTCAACACGATCGTGAGTGAGAGTAGGGAGATGGAGGGAAGCAGGGAGAGATTTCATGGTGTGAACTGCCATAGAGAGTAAGTGGGAGGCAGTGTTGCCACAGTGCATAATGGTGTTGCTATCATTATCGCTGGCTTGAAGAACAAAGAACAGAAGAGGCTGTTGTGTTTGTGTGTCAGCGAGAGAGAGAGAGACAGAGAGAGAGAGAGAGAGAGCAGAGAGACAGAGTGCAGAGAGAGAAACTTCAGTGCAAGGTCACAGGTCAAAAGAGCAAGAAAATGTGCGTGAGGATGTAAGAGAGAGTGTGATTGTGAGTCTTTTTATTTCTGGAAGTGTGAAACAGGTCTGGAGAACTTTCTGGGCGTACGTATTTGCGTTTCAGAGGCGTCCATTTTAGGGGAACAGCTGCTGATCAAGGCTGCCGGCGCACGCAGCGCCCAGGCACTGACAATACTAAAACGTTACTGTGTTAAACACATTTGACATGACATTCATCAGCGCCGCGATGCTTTCTCCTCTCCGTGAGCGCAACAACATAAACACAGGAATTTCAACAGCACTACCTCGCACTGCAGTCATATATTAAGGGATTCGGGGATTATCTTCAAATGGCATCACACAAAACTATATTGCAGCATAGAAATGCATCAAATATGGGCTAAAGGTGAGAGGAACATTAGTGCGTCGCTGTCACATAGAAGCTAGTGTACCACTGGGCTAAAGCACTGCACTTGAATCTCACAAACACATTTGTTCCATTTCTGAGTGACAGGGATAAAGTCACGGGCGGATTAATGCTCGACTTACTAGAGGGATGTTGTAAGGCTTGTTGTGCATCTTTTTTTTATTTATTTTTTTTTTTTGGGGGGGAGATATTATTTTCTGCTCCAAATCTGGATGATGCACTAAGCAGCTCCCGGTTCAGGCAATAGCGAGTCCACGTTTCATTTTATCAGATTGGACAGAATTTGATATGCATGGAGCCTTCAGCAGGGCTTCAATATTAGCAGAGGAAGTATTTGCCGAGCCGATGGGAGATAGATTAAAAGCATTGCAGTGTCAATAGTTTAAGGCGTCGCGTTTTTTTTTTTTTTGTCATTCCGAGACAAGAGGTACATGGAAGGAAACCAAGTACTGCTGAGGGTTGAGGTCCAGTCACAGCAAGAGAATATACATACATGTTTAAATCTAACACAATGTAGCACAATGATGTGGTTGACTATATTCTGTATTGTTAGTTACTGTCAATAGATCCCATTAAAAGACCAATGTTGTAAAAAAGTGAATTTGGACTCTGTAGAAGAAACTAATAGGTTTTAGTTTCCCCACATACACCACCCACCAGCACCCCTCTCTCCCTCTCTCTCTCTCTCTCTCTCTCACTATCAAGTTAAGGAGGTCAGGAACAACACAGAAGCAGAAGGACACATCATTGGATTTCTTTTTCTTTTCTAAAGCACCTGCTTGAACCACTTGCCCCGTTGCTAACTGCAACTAATCGATGTCCGAGTAGAAATTAGCAGCCCAAATAAAGCTAACCCCAGGTGTGCACATTACAACTGAGTGTCAAAGTGACACTAGATCAGAAAAAGACACACCGTATTGAGCCCTTCCCTCCCTCTAGATCTTTGCTGATTATCGCTGCTTTGTCGCTTCTCTCTCTCTCTCTCTCTCTCCTCCTCTGCCCCTCCCTCTCACGCTAAATGGATGCTGTGTGCTGCCGTGTTAGAAAGCTAGTCACATCCCTCTCGCTCTTCTTTTTAGCCCCTCTTAAGAGTGTCTCTCTCTCTTTTTCATTTCCCACCTCTACCTTTCTTTCTCTCCCCATCTATCCTTGACACGCTCTTTCTGTCTTTTTCTCTCCCGCTCTGCTCCCTCCAGCCTTCGCCGCGTCCACGCCGACACCCTCGACTGATTCTGCCGGAGCCATGGCCTTCAGAGCCTGACAAGAATTCAGTGCCCATGTGTGTGGAAGAGTGTGTGTGTGTGTGTGTGTGTATGTGCGTGCGTCTTCAAGCAGAGATGAAATATGAGCTGTTAAATATGAATGCGGGGTTATGTTCTGATGCCATGTAGTCACGTCACTCATGCATGGAGGAGCAGTAAAAATGTGCCCGCACGTACACACTCTGTGTATGACAAGTATCTGCAGAGCTTCTGTGGTATTATTCAGAATCGCATTTGCTATCCATTTGTCTGGGATACCATACAAACACACACAGAGAGGCAGGCCCTGGATTCAGGCTTCACTGACTTTAAACCTTGCTCAGGCTGACAGTAATTTCTGCCTCCAAATTACATTCCAATGGCTTCATAAATCTGCTGCCTCCTCCTCTGCCTCTTTCGGTTTCCCCCGTCCTTCCCCTGCTTCTCCATCTTCCCCTCTTCCCTGCCGACCCTCCTCTCCTCCGCTCTCCCGCCTGCTCCGGCCTCACTTCATTTTTCCTGTATAAACCTCTACCCTCCTCCCTCGCTCTCCCTCCCCGCCTCTATTTCACCGTCTCTCTCTTTCTCCTTCCCCCACTATCACTTGTTTTCTCGTTTCCCCACACTCCTTCTCTCTGGCGCTGGCTCGGTAAATGAGAAACAGGGAGGCAGAGATGGGGAGGTTACGTGTGCGGGGTAGTTAAACAGTCACACTCGCACACATAAATCTATACAGATGCGCGTGTACACACGCACACACACACACACACACACACACACTAGTACCCAAACACAGACATACACACTCAAAGATGTGCTCGCATACGCAGCGAAATGAGTAAGTGCGCGCAGTCAAACATCATAAACAGCACATTACTCTTTGATTGAAAGACAAGCGTTTGTGTTGCCATATATTTGCCGAGCCTCTAAATTGACTTGTGCAGGCGTACATGTGCACACACATTTTAAATGCACGCACATGGGCGTTTTAATGAGAGTGTTCATTTTACAGATAGTGCCTCTAGGTGAAATAATTGCCAATGTTGGGCCCGGATGGCAGGTCCAAGTGCTCTCTGGCCAGTTGTCTTTATGGGCCATGCCGGGCCTCGAACACACCCCTCATCTCCCTCAATGCCGCTTTAACTGCTGCTCTGCTGCAGCCGACACGCACATGCAATGAATACATGGGAATAATATGCATAAGCACACAATGTAGACACCAAGTTACGCATTAATACTAAACACACACATGCGCACACACCGAGAGCAGAGGCCAGCAGAGAACAATAGGCCGTCTGACAATGGGGCTCAGAGGAATTCTCTCCTCCATATTAATATTCAGCAGAGTGGATGTAGAGAGAGTGTGTGTGTCAGCAGGGACGCATGCTCATCAACCTCGCTAACACTGGGGTTAGGCAGCCACATGATTACAAAGTACTCAGACTTTGGTCCCCAGCCCCGTAACTATTAATCCCTAGCTCCTGCTCCCTCACTTCCTATGTCCTAGCTCCCTACAGCGCACAGAGCGACTACACTGCCAAGTATCGCAGCTGTCACTTTTCTTTGCTTTCCATTTTCCAAACTATTCTGATCAGCCTGATGAAGCAGAGGGCGAGTAGAAATGATTGGAGCAAGTCAATTTCCTGCCTTACCTCTCAACAGTGTGTGAAATTTTTGATAATTCTGCTACAAGTTCATCCGGAGGTGAAATCTGAAAACAAAATATTTCATTATTCCCGGTAATTTAAAAAATGAAAAAAGATGGTCTTTGCCACGATCCCATCATTTCCTCTTGCAGAAACTAATGCACGCCAGTAAACACACCTGTAATGCCACGCTTTATAGTTACCATCTGTACATTTTATAAAGTGATGCATATTAATTCTCCAGCCATATTTCTGTACATATGTTACTGTCGTCTGTAACTCTGCAAGGACATGAATCGCTTACGACTCACATTTGCATATCGGCACTTTTCTTGAACAGATTTGCTGCATAAAAACACAGCCAGCATGATTCTGTAGTCCTGATCTCAGATGTGTTGTGTACACGTTCATATTCATTTATTTATTATGATATGCTCAGTTTATTCAGTTCTTACTACCCTTCTTTATCCATCTACACATCAGTCAAAGAGAAATAACATGCTAATATCTGGTCACAGCTGAACAAAAGGAGGAGAAATAAAAAAAAAAACTAAAAAAAAACAGCGAGGGCATGTGAACGGCGGAGAAGCCACAGTGAAAGTCACATACTGTTGCGAGCCTGAAGGCTACACAGTTGTCATTGGCTGGCTCACAAGAGCAGAGTGATTTCTGTCCCCCGGAGGAATGCAACGTTCTCTGTCGTCTCTGTTATGTATTAAAAAAAAATAAAAAGTAATACAGAAAAGACGCACAGCGGATGGTCGGTCAGAAATGTTCACTGCATGGGTCACTGGTGCAAAGCATGGGAACCGCTCTCTTGATTACTGCTTTACTAGTGGTGCAGGGGGTCGTAAAAGAAGAAATCATATAACGGCATCCTTTTTTTTTTAATTCCCTCTTTTCAGGAGAGACCAGGCAGTAGTTTTATTTTGTGAAAAACGTCCTATTATTACACTGATATAGATGGCTGTGAAAAAAACTAAGAATTATGTGTGTGAGATTTAACTGGTTATAGAGATAAATGCGGTAGTGTGCATCGACACTTGGAAATCTTTATTTTTGTTTGGGAAACAGTACTCTGTTATGCCTTATTTATCAATCGTGTCTCATTATTATTAAAATTAAATTAATTTGGTTCAATCACTAGTCCAAACTCAAAGAAACTTAATTTACTATCTTGGAATAGTGAATAATGAACGATGAGTCAAATGAATGAATGAAAGGGATCACTCAGAGCTCTTTGTGATCCAGTGAAAGGCAGCTGCCTCCATGTCAAGGTGGATCCATTCACCTTTGACAGGTCCTGTGTAATCTCTTCCTTGGATGTTAACCACATGAACGCTGGCTATTAATCTGCGACATATTCCCTCTGAAAAGTGCTACAACTGCTACGTTGTTCTGAAATGGTTATGACTGAAAGCTCTGACCTTCCTCAAACTCCGACAAACACTGTTTTTATACAACCATCTCTCCTAAATCAGTAGTGGCTCTTTGCTATGATGTATGCTCCCCATTTCCACCGTCTCCTCCTCGCTCGGCCTGCTTCTGAAAATCCATCACAAAAAGTTTTGAGGACAGCCTCGACATTAAACAGCTTCACGTACTGATGTCTAATGTGCGGTGGCAGTGAGCTGTGGAGATGCTGCTGATGTTCAATAGTCGCTTCTTGTCCCGACGCCGGCGGGCAGTTTGTGTGCAGAAGGCAAAGATCTTAGGTCTTAGGTTGTTGGACCAGACCGTTGCAACCAAATACGAGGAAAATCCCTGTTATTAAAAGTGACATCTGCTGTTGATACGTGACTGATGACATCCCGTTAAAGGTCTTCATTCAAAATGTTGCATTTCAATGTGTAAATTATTAACACAAGAAGATTTTATGTGAAAGACAATCAATGGAGTTACAAAGGACTGGAACAATAATAAGGAGAAAACCAAACATAAAAGTATAAATCTACATTGTCCTTGAAAAGACTATTGTCTTGTGTCTCCTTAAACGCCAATCACACAGTCTGTTTAACATTCACTCCTACATCGAGCAGTTTTCATTACGTGCGTTAGCCTCACTCCACACATATAAATCACTTTATAGCTACAAACTGGACATCAGTCTGGAGCGGTTTTATTAAAAAGGACAATTTATCTCAGCGCACGCTGGCCAACTTCATCCCACACCGACCACTAACTACCGCACTGAACTACAGTTAAACGCATTCCTTTCCATCTGTGGAAACGGTTACATTAAAAAAAAAAAGAGTACACACACTGTGAGTCTAGGCAGTATGCTGCACAGTTTAGACCTTGAGCCCGTTGACCAAGTTCTTCTCAGCTACAGCATATGTCCTTTGAAAAAGAAAATGAGGACAGCTTTATTTGTCTCTATTTGTGTTTAAGCAAACTGCATGATAATTTCCCAGTTGGCTCTGTAGTCTACTTTACTCTGGGATGGAGTGAACAGGCGAATGTGAGCAGCAGAGCAGTTAATGGCCTTGATGAATCTGTCTCTGTACGCTCAGTGTGCCTGATGAAAACCTTATATTTCTAAAGCCAGTGTTCACTGGGGGGTTTGATTCTGCACGTAAGATACAGGCACTTAGCGCGTGGTGGTTAATGAAAGCTCCCAAGCTTTGTGTGAAGAAGAAAAAAAAAACAGACATAAAACATGGAGTTACCTTAATGGGAGGTTTGTGTCCGCTGGGAGCTTAGTGTTGCGCATATGCAGCGTTGACCTTCAGGAAGTATTTTCATGAGGTACTTAATTTTAAAAGGTATAACCGTTCTGATGGGGATAATTATTTAGCCTGTACTTTTTAGTATTCCATATTGTGCCAACGCTGAATCCCAATATTACATCTTGGCACCATTTAGAAAAAGTTTTAAAAATGATAGAACTGAAGGCATTTCATTTACATCACATTAAGGCCTTTTCTTTTTTTTATTTTAGTGATAATGACATGCAAGCTCCTGTGTAAATATTTGAATATTTTTGCCGTAAAACATACGAGCTGTTAGGTCATCATCGTGAAAGATCTGTGAGATAACCGAGATGTTTATTTTATTAGCAAATCTTACATTTCTTTCTGCTAAGTCCTAAAACTAAACTACACGTTGAGTTGAGTCTGATCTTAAACAGAAAAGGGTCTTTACATATTGTGCATGGATGTGCAAATAAGAGCCAGCTTACAAATGTTCACAGCATTAAATATTAATTATGCAGCAGAATGTACAGGCTGTAGTCCAGGTAAAAAAGCATTAATGGAACGCGAAGACAGAAGCTGACATCAAAATTATTTTGCTCAGCTTGTAAAATAAGAAATTACTTAATTTATTGAGATATTTAAAGGAAAGCTCTTCCTTAAACTTTAGTCAAGACCCAGCAATGGACAATTTTAATGCATCGTCACTGTGCGAAACACAAAGACATGCAGGCAGCACTTTCAGTCACTTAAAGAAACTCTTAAAGAGACACTTTTATGAGAAAATAAAAAAACAGCACCAGTCAACCAAAGCTTTTCAATCAGAATTTCAATACAACCCACAAGGTGTTTCCAGTTCCAACAAACTACTGTATACAGTCACACAAAAAACAAAAAAGTTTCATTGCCGTGTTCCAAATAGCACATTACATAAGAAGGATTTTCCACTCGAAAAAAATACCTTGTTACCCCAATTCACCCAAAATGAAAATTCTAAAACTATCCTTTCCTGCCGTCTTTTTTCAGGTTGGGGCTCACTAACACTCGGTCGGCTGTCCTGCTGAAGTCCAACGCCTGGATACGAGAAGGCTGTCCATTTCTACCAACCTGTGGGCGAACTGTTCACACTGAGCCACGTGACAGGCCACTGCAGTGCTGCACAGAGCGGACTACATACAGAACACACTGTCATCTGCTTTGGAGCCTCTGAAGACGATCTGTGTGAACTGGAAAGGAAGTGATCAAACATTTAACAGAGGAGAGTGCGGCTGAAACTGAGAGGAGAAAGAAACTCTTCTCTTGAATCCGGCTCATCCAGCTTGTACTCTCTCTAATGCCCCTCTGTCCATCAGAGCCTCCAAACGTGCTCATTACCATCACCGAACTGTGAAGTTTATGCTGTAATAATTGTTATTGTACAACCAGATCAAATTTGCCATACAGACACTTTGTTGGATTTTTCTGAGCCGTGGAAATTTCTCTCCTCAGCAATTAAAGCAGCCACCTGCCCATTCAAAGCAAGTGTGGCACGGCACAGTACTATATTTGCACGAGCCACTGAGTATCCAGGATTGCTTTTGACTTCGAAAGAGGACCCTTGAGCCCTCAACCATCTTCTGATTGTTTGCCCAACTGTAGAATTTGGGTGCAGAGGGGTGGTTTCAGAATTAGGCCTCTGGACACTTGCTGAAGATGACTTGAGTTGGCAGGCCTAAAAACCCCTTATCCATAGAGACGGAGAGAGAGAGACCGAACTTGGCAGCGGGACACACACACAACACACAAATGTGGGTGCCGAAGCAGCTTTGAGCCATGCTGGTGTTGCTACTCGTGGGTCCCTGGAGTACAGGCTATCATCATCCCTATCATCATTCACCCAAGCTGAGGAAGATTCAACGGCCTGAAGGAAAGAGGCTACACTTCTGAACGATTCAAAGAAGACTCTGAAGCGGCTGCAGCACGCAGAGATCCAGTCCACAGGAAGATACTCAACAGCACATACGACTCGCTAATACTCCTCTCAACAAATCCTTGATACAGGAAAAACAAAGCTTCAGCGGACGTGTAACACACCGAGACCGAGCAGGTTAGCAAGCCTTCCACAATCACACCCTGGGTCAATCAGACCTTTTTGCTGAAACACACACCTTTGAAATGAAGAGCTCTTCGCTCACATCTTGCTTCCAGCTGCATGAGAGGAACAAAATGACACGCACACATGGCTATGTGCTTTGACAAAGACTCATTTCAGAGCATGATTAAAAGAACATGATTAAACATGTGGAGGTGAGAAATCTGAGGGCATGAGGGAGTGAGAAAGAGGAGGGGGGGGGGGGGGGGTCGCTGCAGAATTGAAATGAAAAAGACAAACAAAGTTGACATGAAGGAGAGGAGAGGAGAAAAAGACTAAACCAAAGCTGATTGATCCAATCTCAGTGTGTAGGAATCAACGGACGACTGGAGAGGAAACGATAAAAGAGGATTAGAAAGAAATAGAGACAGGGGAGGAGAGGAGGAGGATCACTGCATGGACACTTTTGTAAACAAACCTGAAAGTGGATATAATGAAAGATTATGAAGGAGAGGTGGGCGGATAGGAGAGGTAGATGGTGTGAAAGATAAAGATGCAGAGAGAAGGGAGCCAGGGAGGGGAGAAGACAGAAGATCTGATGATCATTAAAAGGACGTGTCAATAGGAAATCTTGGCGTGTAGGCAAGACACACATACAAGCTTGTGCCAAGAGGATATTTATGAAAGGGAAGCATGTATAGTGTGGCACTGAGACATATGCTAGTTGATATTCATAGAGCATCCCAATATGGTCTCAGCTCCTACCTTGACACTACCTCTTGTGCGCCTGTGTTCTCTCCTATTTTCTCTGTCTCTAAAATGCTGTGAATGTCAGGAAGTAGTCAGATCCAAGCTAAAAATACTATTAAGAAGAGAGAAAAATCCAAGTCTGGGTCCACAATGAATTGTGTGGCGTACACTCTTTTTCACCCTGACATACGAAGTATTTCTTGTGTCATGCTGAGACAGAAGCTGGTTGTTGTTGATATAGATCTCATTCACATATATACACAGAGAGATGCTCACACAAGCATGTACAGGTACACAAATGAGGCTATATTTGCACCCATCTCAGACAGAAAATAACAACCAACCAATGCTTGGAACCATTTTTCTTTTTGCAGCAAACTCAGCTGATACCGACTTCAGTCTTCACTGCCAGGAACTCATTTCCCTTTTCCCTCTCTGACTGACTGGATGGAGGCGAGGGGACTCCATCTGTCTCCTCGCCTCCACCCCTTCCTCTCTTCCACCACCCTCCCCTCCATCCATCTCTTCTATTGTTGCCATCTCTTGTTTGCTTTGCATGGATTTTGACTGCAGCCAAGGGGCAATTTTGCATGTAGCACAGACACACACATACATGCACAGAAGGGGAGAAAAAAAAAAAATACTTGCCTTCAGAGGATTTGTTTATCAAATGTGCTGTCAAATCATGTCAGGCATTTCATGTCAGGGCACATTTTACTGCCTCAGGCTACCCAAAAGAAAGGATTCAAACTAGAGTGCGCCACAGTGTCATTTCCGCAACTTTCACCACTGTACATTATTCACATTCTATAAATAAAGTCCTGTGAATGTGAGTGTACAGAGATCATTTTATCTGAATTGTAAATTCACGTTATTGATGTTGGTGTAAGGGATTTGCTAGGAGACAAGTCATAAAACATCGACCAAGGAACATATTAATGTTGCAGAAAAATGCTTCTCTGTAAAACATCTCACTAAAACATTTCTGGGGATTTCAGAACCACTATCCTGAATAATTTATAGAAATTTCACGAACAATAACAACGGAGAGAAAATATGCATTATACATGTCAGCTTGTACTGAGAATGTTCTGTATGTGAATGCTTGGTGCTTGGTATGTTTATTTATTTGATAGAGCATTTCTCTATGTGTGTTCTGGTCATAACCTCCAACCGATTCCTTGTGTTTGTGAGAATCCAGCCACAAACTTGTGAAATTCTGCTTTTCTTTAGTATTTTCTTCATAGATTTATTTCAGAGTCAGATATAGTGCAGTCACACAAGTCCAGTGCTTCTCTTGTCTTCAAAACTTAAAGCTGCACTGTCGGCAATTAATCTGATTTGCTTCTCCCAGATCTCTCTCCCATTTTCATGTCACTCACTTCATTTCAGTTAATCTCACTGGGGAAAAAAAATCCTCTTCACTTATTTTCTTTCACTTCAACTGTCACTGTCCAATTTTCCCCATCTCTGTCGTCGTTTTGCTTTCTCCCCATTCTTGTAATTTCCTCGTCCAGTCACTCCACCCCCTCATTGCCCTCACTGTCTCTAAATGTCCATTTGTCTTTTGCTTGGTCGCTCTGACCTATATAATATTGGGCAGCTTCTTTTAAGTGAATCTGACGATCCAATCGCCAAATCTTCTCCGCTTAGGAGAATTTTTGCCAGCCAGTAGAAAATACATAACTTTTGTCAAGCAATTTTAGAGAAAGACGTTAATTGCTGCTCTGTCCTGTTTTTATTATGAGCAACTCGTTCTATTGTTTCATTTGAATGTAACAAGCGACTCTCTCTTTGATTTTTAAATCAGTGAATTATAGTATTTGTACTGTTTTAATCCAATTTCCTATTTTCTTTCTTTCAATCAGGAGCTGTGCACCAACATGGCAACTGAGAGTCTTGCTGAGCTCCGTGATTGGCTCTTTCTGCTCCTCCTGTGCCTCACCTTATTGGCTGAGGTGCTCGAACTGGCAGCAGCGGCAATTGCCATGGAGACGGGCGAGGGAGATGAGGGCATTGTTTGCCCCTCGGTGTGCCGCTGTGATGAAGGGTTTGTCTACTGCAACGACCGTGGCCTCAGCCTAATTCCTCCACTACCACTAACAGCTGCCATCCTCTACTTGCAGAGCAACCGGTTGAGTAACGCCGGGCTGCCTCCGTCACTGGAACGCAGCACTTCCATACGAGTGATTTACCTGTATGCCAATCAGTTGGATGAATTTCCTATACACCTCCCGCCTTCATTACGGGAGCTCCATTTGCAGGATAATAATATACGAACGTTACCGCGATCAGCTCTGGCCAAGTTACCATTACTAGAACGTTTACACCTGGATGATAACTCTATATCCACAGTTAGCATCCAGGAGCGAGCTTTTTCTGGGACTCCACGGCTTCGACTGCTATTTCTTTCTCGGAACCATCTGTCAAGCATCCCTGCGGGCTTGCCAGCATCCTTGGAAGAACTGCGACTCGACGACAACAGAATAAGCACCATCCCCACACATGCCTTCCGTGGGCTCTCCTCCCTGCGACGCTTGGTCCTGGATGGAAACCTGCTGGCCAACACACGCATTGCGGATGACACCTTTTCCCGTCTCTCTAACTTGACTGAGCTGTCACTGGTCAGGAATGCTTTGCAGTCTCCACCTGTCAACCTGCCTTCAACACACCTCGTGCGACTCCATTTGCAAGACAACGGAATGACCCACATACCAAGAGGGGCACTGGATGGGATGCGGCGGCTACAGAAGCTGGACCTTTCAGGAAACAATTTAACCAGTCTCCCTCGAGGACTTCTGAAAGACACAGAAAGCCTGGAGCTGCTACTGGTTCGAGGAAATCCCTGGTACTGCGGCTGCAACCTTCGCTGGCTTCATGCCTGGCTGCATGGACGGGGGGCAGCAGTGACAGTCAGGGGTCTGACCTGTCAAGCGCCTGAGTCTGTAAGGGGCCAGACCCTCAGGGACCTGACTTCTCTGATGGAGCAGTGTGAAGGCCCTCCTGCTGGTCCCAGTACTGGAGTAGGAGTAAACCCAGCAGAAAAAGAGGGAGGAGGTGAAGATGGTGTTGGAGGGGACCCAGCAGTGGCGTCAGTCCCCCATGGAAGCACCACCACAACCTCTTTGTTGGTCCCAACACAAGGTTCCCTCTTTACCCTGCGAGCCAAGCGGCCAGGCCTAGTTATGCCTCTGCCTCCAGGTGAAGGGGGACATGTATCTGCAGAGGCCCTAGAACTGAGTGTAAAACCTCTGTCTTCGGACAGTGTACTGGTGAGTTGGTTGTGCCCAGAACCAGCACCCTCCTTCCGCCTGTCGTGGCTAAGGCTGGGTAGCAGCGCAGCTCTTGGTTCCATCACAGAGACTTTGGTTCCTGGAGAGAGGAGACAGTATCTCCTTACCCAGCTCACCCCACGCTCCCATTACCTCATCTGCCTGCTTCCACTACGACAAGAGCCTTCTTTTGGGGGCTCAAGCATGGGTTCATCTCGAGTTGGCACCATGGACACGGACAGTAAAGACTCAGCCCCGGCCTGTGCTCAGATAGAGACTGGAGAGGCGCTGGTTAACTCCGGTGGGGAGGGGTCAGATAAGGAGGGACAGGACTCAGAGCTAACAGCCCTGCCATTGGCTGGGATTATAGGGGGTGCCACAGCGTTGGTAAGCCTGCTGTTAATCTTTGGTATCTTCTGCTGGTATGGACAGAGAGCAGGTTACATGTCTGGGGACTCAGGCTCATACAGAGGGGGCAGAGGTGGAAAACATTATGATGACTATGTAGAGTCAGGCACCAAGAAAGACACTTCTATCTTAGAGATCAGGGCGCCTCCTGCCGGGTTTCAGATGACAGCTATGGCCCACCAGCCCCTGCAGCCTAAGTTGGAGGATGTCACCTACATCCACACCATTTTCCCCTCCTCCTCCTCTTCCTCCCAGGCTAACGGGACCTACCGGAGCAGCCATGGAACTGGCAGCCTCAATGGCACCATCCTCAGCCAAACCAGCCACCATCACGTCACTTATGGCACCAACCGTGGCTACAGAGAGGGTGGCATCCCCGACATAGATTATGCCTACACGTGATGATACAGGGACACACTCCCTGAGCCACAAAAGCTCACTAGGCTGGTGACCATTTTGTCCTTGGTTTCCAAAGTACCCTCTGTGCCTCTTCTGGTTCAATTCTGATTGGTTTGCTAAGTAGAAAAGACTGATTTCAGCTAGTTGATTGGACATTGCTACAGAAGTAACAGTCCTACTATACTCTACTACTGTATACTACATTATACAGTAGGCCCTTCTTTGAGCGCTACATATAGTTATAAATGGTTACGTTTTCTCTTTTGAATATCTCAGTGTCTTTCAAACCTACTGTTCTTCTCAGCTCATAATAATACACAGTAACTTATTTGAGGTTGATATACTAGGCTTAGCTGATTTAGCTGGAGATATATTTATAATATGAGGAAGAGGCACTTGATGTGTATAGAGATAGCTCTCATATCTTGCTACCAACTGTAAGCTCTGTGCTGTATAGATAAAAGGAATGACAGAGGGAGAAATCAATGGTTGTTATAACCCACAGATGACAATGCATCATGGTTGACATGAAAAGATGTGTTCCTAGCCCCCTCCTTTCCTCTGGTTTACTCCCCTCCTCCTTTTAATTTTTCCTCCTTTCCACCTCTTTTTTTTTTTTGGCTGAGGCTCTTTCCTTTTATTTCTCTCGTGTCTTTTGTGGTGCTGTGAGCAGAGGATGACTTTGTTCTCGCCAAGGGAGCTGACAGCAGTGATAACAGTTCTGACAGAGACGGGAGACTCAAACCACAGCATGGGTAAACTAATGAGAGGGAGAGAGGGAGGGAGAGAGAGAGAGAGAGAGAGAGAGAGTATGTGGAGGGGTGAATAGATGGATGGATGGAAGGAGGGAACATAAAAGAAGACAAGGCGAGAGAGAGAGAAAGGGGGGTGCCGTTTTGGGGATCTAGACACCGAGAGATGTGTGTTGGCTTGAGGCAGACAACAGCGACAAAAAGAAGAGAAAAAACAGGAGCTAAGTGGAAAAAAAGGGCGTGAGACAAATGCATCAACGGGAGGTAGAAAAGCTGACAAAAGGAAAACAAGACGGGGTGTGGTTATGCTCACAATTGAAATGATGTGACATCATCATCTAAAAGGCGATGAAGTTTTGACATTTACCAACTGCACTCAGCAGATACCTGAGTGATAACAGACTGCATGCTTCCTTCAAGGACTGATGTTTGTAGTAGCCTGCGATCAAGTCAAAGATTCATCAGAAACATCAGTAGAACAAAAAGAAGGAAGAGAAGCATGGGAAGACAATCAGAGTGAAAATGTAAATGTAAAATAATTGCTAAGAACATCTATGAAAAACTTCATGTCAGAATTTTACAAAAAGAACTGCATGACTCCAGTTTTTATTGTGGTCTGGTCTCATTGATTATCTTCGCAAATGAAGTGAAAGAAACCTAATCATACATCCTATAATAATAACCCATTATCTTCTTAAGGTTATCTAAACCTTCGTAATTGGACATAAGTTTTAGCAGCTGATAACATTTTGGTGAAGAGTCTCGTTCATTACTCTTTGCAAATTTTTTCTCATGACAACATTTCTGTTCAACTAAATTTTAAAAAAAGTTGGTTGTTCCTGTTTTCATTGGTATTTAAAGAAAACTAAGAGGAGAAAGATCTGAATATGAGACTCATCTATCATGGTAAATGTCATTCTATATTGTGATATTTTTATGTATTGTAAAATACTGATTGGGAAAATGATTATAGTCAGAAATGCCTGCTTTTGGATAACCCAAGAAATAAAGCACCTGACAAATTGTAATATTTCATCACACTAATGACCAGAAATCATAAGAAAATCCACAATTTCATGTAATTTTGGAAACTAATGCTGTTCATACGGCACTGCTGGGCTCAGACTACAGGATTTTTCAGCTGATTTATCACAGATTCACCCGTTCAGTCAAAAGTCATTAATGTGAATGTTTACAGAGGCAGTCTTGAACTTTTCGAACCGCTTGCTGACTCATCAGCCCTGATAATGTCTAACATGTTTGATATTTAGGGGTTAAAAGGAGTTAAAATCTCAACGATTACAGTTTGGAGGAGACACAAATCCCAAAGCAGCTGAGTGTGTTGCCAAGCAACTGTAAACTTTATAGCCCTTGGGGCTAACGTTAGCTAGCATACTGTTGTTGACAGATATTAAAACCGACAGTTAAAATCTCACTTCCATTAAAAAATAGACAGGAGTGTTGACTGATTCCCCTTCACTATTTTCTCTGTTTCCCAACTATGAACTAATAATAGTCAACTCTTTCGGCATCCCCTCTGGATCACACAAGGTCACGTTTTGCTCCCTTCTGGCACATTAATCTTAACATCCTACCTGATTTCAAACCAGATCAGCAATTTAAATCTCTTGTAGTCTGTAGACCAACCAGAGATAACTTCCACATTACATCAGTGAAGTTGTTTTATGAGCAAAAATGCCAAATATGTCCTCATTTCAGCCTCCCATGTGTGAGCACTTGCTGTTTTTCTTACTCTTATGTGACAGGAAAATTAAAATCTTTATCTTTTTTTTACTGTGAGTTGAATGAAACGAGCAAATCAAAAATACTGCCTTTGGCTTTAGGCTTTAGGAATCTGTGATAGACATTTTTCAATATGATTTTATAGACCAAACAATTAATTAGTTAACTGAAATTGAGTTGCTGCCTCACAAAACTGTCTTGTCTCACAGTCTCTGTCATCATACTGCCCCCATCAAAGAAAGCTTTTAGCAAAAGGTCAAACTAAAATGTCAAATTTGATCTGATGCACTCTGGGCAGTAACGTTGACTCAGGTCGTCCATTTTTATAGGCCTTAGCTCAGCATAGACACAGTCCTGTTAACAGGGATCGCAGCCTGACCGCTACACTGTGCATTTCATCACAAACACGGCCACAGGGAAGCGGCACCTGCTTTCTGACTGCCTCTCACTGACCCCACTAAAATACTTAAAGGAAGGAGGAACCGCAAAAAAATATGTTGACAAACAGCCAGAGAATTAAAAAAAAAAAAAGGTAGAGAGCGAAAAATAAAGAGTGAGGATGGAGAGGGGTGATTTAGATAGAGCCTGTAAGTGTTGAAACCTGTTCTTACTCTCAGTAGCTCTCTTTCTCTTTTCCAGCCTGTGTTACTGTGTACCAGTAATATTGGAAGAGCTCCGGTGTGGGTTTTTTGTTTTTTTATGTCCGCATTTGTTTTTGTTTTTTTCTTTTTATAAGTAGAAATCCTTTTCCTTTAAAAATGTCACCCTCAGATGTGTTAATGAAAACACTCTCATGTATAAACATAAAAATGGGTGCAAAATACTATTCCATTTATTGGTCTGTCATCTTTTTTTCTACGCAGATGAATAAAGACTTCTAAAAGGAAAAACAGTTTCATGGGTTCTCTTTGTGTGTGTGTGTGTGAGAGTGTGTGTGCGTGTGGAGTTCATCAAATCGGAAACAAAGGCTGGAGACATCAAATAATGCACTGTGGTGCCTTGGAAAAAAAAACTAAAAATCAATGGGAAGCTCAGATTATTAATATGATTTATGACGAGATGGAGCAGACCTCGTTAAATCACACACAGTGGATGAATACATCAGCCCCTACGCGCTCCGATTCAATCTGAAAGAATCAGCCGACCCAAAGTATACACACATACCCTGAGAAGTTTGTGTTTCAGAAAGCGACATGAGAAAGCGTATGTGTGTATTTGTACGGACTTGTTTGAGCTCCTGCGTTGGGGTGAAGACATGCCTTTCATTCTAAGTGAGTGCTAATGCTTGTGTAAGAATGGATCAATATAACGAACGGGGAGTGTATAAGTGTCCGTCTTCGAGTAACTGCTTGTGATGGGTGTTTGTGAAGGAGGGCGTTCAAAAGAAATATACTGTGTGCAGCTAGAAATGGTTTGTTGCTTGAGATGAAGACAGAGAAGTGACTTCATAAGATTATCTGAAGGATGTGTGATTACACCGATCAGGCATAACATTATGACCACTGACAGGAGAAGTAAATAACATTGAGCGTCTTGTGACAATTCAATGTTCTGCTGGAAAACTTTTGGACTCGGCATTCATGTGGATGTTACTTAGACATGTACCACCCACCTAGACCAGACCAGACACCCCCACCCCATAGCAATGACACTCCTTGATGGCAGCAGCCATCCCCAACAGGATGCAGCCTGACACAGACACACACACAAAAACGGTTTAGGAACAACTCAAAAAACATGAAGAACAGCACAAGGTGTTGACCTGGCCTCCAAATTCACTAGATCCCAAACTGATCAAGTATCTGTGGGATGATCCACAGAGGCCCCTCCCCTCAACCCATAGGACCCAAAGACTCCCACTAACAACATTCTGTTGCCAGATACCACAGGACACCCTCAGAAGGCCCATGTCCATTCTCTGATGAGTCACAACTGTTTTGGAGGCACAAGGGAGACCAACACAATATTAGGCAGGTGTTCATAATGTTATGCCTGATCAGTGTCTATTTGTGAGTGTGTGGCAATGCACACTATAAATGTAATGAAACTGCATCTCCACGTTTCTGCTCTTAACAACAATGCCCTGAGTTCTTATGAGTCATTACAGGGGCCTTGCACTGCCGCAGTCCATCATCATGCGTCATTCCCTGCAGCTTAATTATTCAAACTCACATTACACCCAACCAAAAGATGTATGCTCAGAGACTATGGTACATATCTGTTGAGTCTGAAAACGTATTCTTACGCGGCAACAAATGGAATGAAAGTGGAGGCTTCCATTATGTTACATCTCCTACTATGTCATCAGTGCGAAATCATTACTCTGGGAGAGTTGTGCTTAAATTATTAAACACGTTAGAGATATCAAACTCATTTATGGTTTGCGCATGCAAGAACAACAGTAGTGCGTCGAGTTTCAGTGCCTTCCATTTTAATTCAGTTCGTTTCTAAATGCGTGGCCTCTATTTCTTTAACAAATGAGCTCAACCCACTGATGTGCAATAAAATGGTCGGTTGCATTTTAAAGTCCGTGCTCAGTATTTTCTTCACCACAGTGCTGTTAAGAATGATTTAAAGCTGCATCGCAAGGTAAAAGTGTCTGCCGGTGTTTGCATGCATTATAAGCTTATTTAGTAAAAGGTCAGTGTATTCCTCTTAATGCGCACCTTTTGGGGAAATGAATGTATGCGTGCACAGTCAACCCAATCTATTCCGCACCATAATCTTCTTGCACAGTTAGTTTGGGTACAAATGTCCCTACAAATTGTAGGTATTATTTACAGAAGTGAAAATTAAATACAAAGGCATGTAAGGATTGGTTGAGACTTCGGATAAACCGGATTTGGTTCTCAAATCAGGGTTTTAGGACAGTTTATTTGCAAGCGATCAGATTTAGGTGTCCAGAGATCACAAACTGACCTACATGGGTTGCCTGATAATGACACTGGCATTGCTATCTATGTACCTACACTGGTGACACTGCTTTAAATTGAACAGGAGCCTCCCCTCAAAGTGCCATCAGATTTTTATTTTGGCGTCTTTCCACAGACTGTTTTCCGTATTGTAGTAACAGGTTGGATTGTGTTTAGCGCTTCCATCACTATTGTTTATTGAATGTCATGTTGAGATGAAAAGATGTTTTCAGTTCCGATTTAAGTCTAGACCACGACTGGAATCACATTTCAAGCCACGTCCAAATCTGGCTTGGATATGATTAGCAAAAATTGAATTTGACATGGTTTTTGGTGTCTGGCTGATCTAAAATCAATGTGGATACAGTCTGGACATGCCAAATAAACAGATTTGGTTGCTGATTGAGTTTTCAGTCAACAGCGTAGCACAGAAACACAAACAGATGCAGCATATGAACATGACAGAGGCAGGACTCACAAAAAGAAGGTATACTCTACATCAGGAATCATGTGTGTGTGTGTATATATATATATATATATATATATATACACATACACATACACACACACATTATTATCCAATGGCACACGATCTACCCGTACAATCTTCGCCATCTACCGGTCAATCGCAATCAACATATTGGGCACCCCTGCTCTACATGAACATCCACACACTTGTCTTATAATAACACAAATCAAAACCATTTGAGTTTAATTCCTGCAAAAAAAAAAAAACAAAAAAAAAAAAAAAAAACACGTTGATGTCATGTTATTTGAACGGCTTTTGATTGTTGCCTTTTCCTTGCAGTCGCTGCAGCCCTGGACTCCAAATACCACCTTTCTTCTTACTATTTTTACTTTTTGACACTCTACTTCAGCTGAACTTGAAACTATTTTTCACAGACTTGTATAGATAAACCTAAAACCTCACCCCAGCTGTGGAACCACCTCAAGATGCACGTATGAATTTTCACTCAGTTTTTAGAGGCTGTTATGGTTGGACAACACTTGTATACCTTTGAATGACAGGGGAATGACGATCTCGAAGGACCACAGCCGAGTCGGATAACAAACACTGAAATGTCTGTTCTTATACAGACACACTGCAAGAAACCAATGAAATACCTCAGAGGAATAAAGTGATATAACAGCAACAACAAAACATTAAGCTCCGGTTGTCTGGGTTCTTTTGTTGTAGTGGATGGAGAGGACATCAGTGGAATAAACAAGGCAGAGAGCAAACTAAGGCAGCCTCAGGGGGATTATGACGACACCAACTGTATGAATTAAGCTGTCTATCAGAGAGAGACACTTTGGTGTCACTGCAAAACCCTTCTAGCGGGAAGAAAAAAAAATATTCCCAGAAAAGTTCTGCCATAGCCACGCTGAAAGCATGCACAAAGATAACCAAATTGCTCTCGTACTGCAATTGTCCTATTCAATTTCTCAGTCTTGTGTTTTTTTTTATCTTTTGGTTTCGCTTAATTATGAGCCTGTATACTGCTGGATTTTTCATAACTTTGCTGTTAGAAAAAAAGAGCAACTGAAATTGAAGAGAATTAAAGGCATTTATAACTTTAAGTAGTCTTTGTGTTATGCAGCTCATTATCTGTCCAAGACTGACATTAAGTGAATAATTAATGGATGTCTACTCCTCACATGATAAACCATCAGGCATTCAGTTTCATCTCCAGCCGACATGAGCAAACTGTGAAGAGAAACAACTCTGGCTGTGAAGCGCTCCAGGCGGCCGTCTCCTCCTGGATGCGGTCTTGCAGAGCTCTCAGCCGCCACTCTCGGTCGGCTTAATGCCCACCTCTCCGGGGCTACACCCCGGACCACACAAAGACCTCAGCACTTGTAGTTATGGCAACTTGTGATTTCTCTGGAGCACTGACTCTCAACCTTTCTTCCGCAGCTAGGCAGACACATCTCTCTCTCAAAAAAAAAAAAAAAAGAATTCCAAGAGCACTGTAAATTATTCATTACCTGGTTGAAAATGCCACAGAGTGGATTGCAATCATACCAGAGGTGTAGCACGCACAATCTGCTGCTGAGCTTTACATTCATTTTAAGGTAACTGTCAGGTGCCAGGCTGTGCAATACAAATCCTTTAAAACAGACGTTAAGAAAAACATCAACAGATATTTTGAAAAATAGCGGAATAACAACCATTAACCAGAACTGTTAATCTATCATAAACTAGGGATAATAAGGCATTATAATATGATATTTTAATATTACTCCTTTGGTCAACTATCAGATTAATCAAAGAAATAATCCACATATTAATCGATAACTGAAATAAAAATTTGGTTGCAGCCCCCCTCTGCCAAATAAAAATGATCATAATCCTCCATCTATAAAACAACCCAGGTAATAAAAGCATAAAATGCTTCATGAAAAGAAAATATGCAAACAAACACAATCTGTTGGCTGACGCTAGGTTATTGCAGACATACAGAGTTTCATCGCCGCAGTAAGGAGGTAAGGAGATGAGCTAACAAAGTGGTGGCTTTTCATTGGATTCATAAGCACAAGCAGAATACAATAATGCGCAAAGATTAATAACACGTCCTGCGTGCATGCAGGTAAAAGGTTCGCTCATAAATGTGCAGACCACAAACCCATCACATGATGTTGATCTTCAGAAGACGCCACAAGAAGACGGTGTAATAAATCTTTTCACTGCTTGGCGTTACCATGATTGAGGTGTCCTCTGTTTCCCAATACATCACAGCGTCCTTGATTTTTTTTTTTTTTCTTTTTGAAAAGCAAATTCACCCACGGTTAGCTTTCTGATTACCTGACGTCAGGAACCAAACATGAAATTTAGTTTTACGGATAAACATTCTTTATTTTCAATCATGATGATGATCAAAAAAAAAAATATATGTGTTAAAAGCAAACTGACCAAATAAATATCTGTAGATAGATAGATAGATACTTTATTAATCCCGAGGGAAATTCAAGCATGTACTCATGCACTAAAATTGGGGACAGGGGCTTTACAAAACAAAATGTTAGAACAATTCAAATAAATTAGAACAGTTCAAATAAAATGGTTCAAGATGAAGCTCATTTTATGTGTAGCTTGGATGATATAAGTCTGGTAACGTTTTGATGTGAAAAGTAGTAAATACGCATTTAAAAGCAAGATTTAAGAAATGTTCATGAGCAAAGTCATAAAAGTCAGTACTTAGTATTTCCCCTCTGGCACATATCACATTTTGTAGCAGCTTCTTTTCTTGATTTAGGAATTTTCATCCACTCTTCCTTGCAGAAATCTTCAAGCCCAGAGATATTTTTAGATGGACTTGCACACACAGCATTTTCAAGATCTCCCCACAGATTTTCTGTAATGTTTAGGTCAGGCTCCGCGAGGGCCCCCATCGAAAGCTTTAGCTTGTGTTTCTTTTAAGCGGTTCACAGTGGATTTTGAGGTCTGCTTCAGATCAGTGTCCTGTTATAGAAACCACCCTCTTTCCAATTTAACTTTCTTGACTGACTGCATGACATTTGCACCCAGAGTCTACTAATATTTACTGGCATCTGTCCTATCCTTCTGTGCATGCCATTCTGCCTCCCAAAAAGCTCAAAGAATAAACTGTCCACCCCCGCAGTTAACAGTTAAATGCTGCTCCTTGGTGATTGCAGCCCAATTTTAACTTCATCTGTTCACAGGAGGTTTGCCTTTCTGAGCAGCAGAGGAGCAGTTTTTTTATTGGAAAGTTTCTTGGTGTGCCAGATATTGTCTTGACTTCCGCAGCTCCCCTCAGCTGCCATTTCTTAATTGCATATCAGACAGTAGAATTGCAAGTTTGGATATCTGTGGACTTAACCTGCTCAGTTGACATTAATTGGCTCCATTCTACATTTATCATTCAGTTGCTCAGCAGAGCCAATGGTTATTAAGTGGCAACACTTTTTTCATGGTTTGAAGAGTGAGAGAAGCCCTTATAATTAAATTGCTGCTATCAGCATGGTGAATTTGGTAGTGGGAACCAAAGTCCAAAGACGGTGACTCGTTGCAGTAAGAGTTTGGGGATCTTTATGCTTCTGACATATGTCAATCAACTGTATCAACAAGTCCCATTGGCTGTCACCTCAAAGTTGAGATTATTTTACCTTGGTACCCACCCAGTTCATGCCACTAAAGAGTGTTTAGCATGTCATCCCTACATTCATTCATTCATTCATTCATCTTCTGTAACCGCTTATTCCTGTTAAGGGTCGCTGGGTCTGCTGGAGCCAAAGTTCAAAACCTTTGGCCACAACTGTCCTGCACTAAATGATTGATCAACGTGTCTCTCAGTCCAGCTCTGACCATGTCTGATTGTTCCACCCATGGACAATGGCAACAACAGGATAAGTGGATAAATAGCTCCTATAAATAGTCTTGTCATTTCCTAAGCTCTGATAATGCAGCAGGGCTGACAGCATGTACATCAGGCACCACTTCACAACAACGCCTGATAGATCGCAATTACAAGACAGTAATTGTGTGCGGTGTGTGCCGTGTCTACTCTCTGTACTTTCCACATGTGCGTGTGTAATTATGTGACAAAAGCAGCAGCATCGATGAGGACGTGTGAGCAGACAATGATCCTCCTTATATCTGCTGGTGGAGGGAAAGAGGACTTAGGGTTACTTTAAAGTCCATTTTGGAGGTTACAATGATACATCCTTTGTACTTTGTTCACTAAGCAATAATTACAAAGATGAGAGAAAATAGAGGCTTATTGCAGGGCTGCATTATACTTTATTATTCAAATAACACTGCCTACAATGAGGATAATCTTCCCCCAATGTGTTTTTAATTTCCATATCTAATTTTTCTCATTCACTCTTGTGTGTCTCAGTTTTACTGAGAAGTATTTGCACCGACGGTTCGGTGAAACAGTCCAGAATTCTAATCCAAAAGTATAAATAAAAAACATCAATCATTAAAGGTTGATAAACTCAACAACTTAGGTATTCATCAGGTGATCGGGGCCATAATTGGGTGCATTTTTTAAATTTATTTATTATTTTTTTTTAGAACTGCTCAAGCATTTCGGCTCGAGCAGCCAAGGAGCCAAGAACTCTGGACGCACAGCCAGAGTCTCAATGTCAGCCTGATTACTTGTCTGGCACTAATGCCAATCTTTAAAAAGTCAACACGATTATTGTCATAAAGAGCAGCGAATGCACACAGTTATGGTGTTATGGGAGTGCATTAAGCGAGACAGCACAGAACTCACACAGAGAGACTAACAAGTTTCTCTTGCAAACTAATCGATAGCCCTGCACATATTCAGTTGTCTATTTTGAATGTCAAATAGCCTTCAAATGAGGCGCTCCCTGGATCGCACACAAGCATCTTGAATCCCTTGATTTAAAGACTGACGCAGCATTGACTGACAGCGGTTTGAATCTCTTCTCTATTGATCGTCTCTATTTCACATCTTCTGATCAATTACGCCCGCACTTTTCCACATTTCCAGCCAAGGTTCGAATCGAGCCTTTATCGTTCCCACACTATGGAATAGCTCACCCCTCACTTTCAGGTCTCACTCATCTATCAACCCTTTCTATACTTCCATTTCCTGAGTGGCAGACACTGGATGGATGAAGCCTGACTGGTCATTTATTGTCTGATGGGCTGTTTGAGGGGTCATGATGCCTGCTTAATCGCGTCAGACAATCCCTTTCTTGTAGTTCGAGAAACTCTACAGTCCATTTACCCACATGGATGCTGTCCAAAGATCCATAATAACATGTTGTGAGGTTACCAAGCAAGTATTTCAAATGTTGTAGCGAAAAGTCTTTTCTGAGATATAAACTTACCTCAGAAGTCCATATTAATCATTTTTCTTCTACATTGTTTAATGCTGCATTTCTCCATTTTTCTAAACACTGTTGTGAATAAACAAAACCGAACATGATCAAGGATGTCAGTCCTCGCCGTACAGAAAGTCTAATTAAAACTACTTGAATATGTCATTGTGAAATCTATTGTTTCTCATATGAGATCTGTCATTAAATTGTGGATTATTTGCTGATTTTGTAACTTCATTTTAATTAAACCAAATCTAAACTAATAAAACACACACATATAGTATGTTTTTCTGTTTGTCTGTGGCTTATTTAGTCAACTATTTTATAGTTAAAGAAAAACAATAAAACTATTTATTTTAGCTTTCATTATGTAATTCTAGTTCATACTTCTTTAAAGCGTTATTGTTATTATTCATAAACTGCTGTAACGTGTGGTTGTGGAAGAGGCCTTTGTGTGTCCTTCCCCTGCTTGGGTTGGTTTTGTCCAGATGCTCTGCAAAGTACACCGAACCCTTTATCTCTCAACCACCCTTAAGAAAAAGGTTAAATTCCTGGTGAGCTTTGACACTCACAATTTATCTTTACCGCAGAGAGATCCAGCTGCATTAACAGCTTCCCATTCAGCGCAGGTACCATCTGCACATCAGCCCTGGGCCTACTAGGAGTCAAAACTTCACAGAACAAACAAGACATTTGAACGCAGCACTTGCCTTGATGACAAAAGCTCTGATGGGCCAAGTGCTGATGATCAAGCTGACTCCTTTTCTCTTTTACTCCCTCATACACTCCATCTCCCACATTGGCCCAATCAGGCTAATGAGGCTCGCACTTCCTCCATCCCTTCCTGCTTGCTAAAGTGGCGATTGATTGGAGGGGAGGGAAGGCTTTTAACAAGGGAGGGGTGGGAGAGAAATAATTAGCAGGAATGAGCTTTTCTGCAAACTCTTTCAATTTGGCTTTTCTTTTGCTGTTTATTTACTGACCCGGACAACATTAGGGATTAACTCTCCAAGGGTATGTTAACGTCTCATTGTCAGGGTGCAAATCAATCTGAGGCTGTAAACTGAGGCTCGTTCGTCTCGCTCCTCTCGGGTCACAGCCCTGTGATGGTGTCCAAGTGGAAGCAAGAGATGAGGGGGAGGGAGTAGATGGAAGAAAAAAAAACAAAAAACAGAAAACACAGCAGTGAAGCATTTCTTCCATCTTCTCGCTCAAATTGAGACACAAACTGGACAATGGAGCATCCCGCGGAAACTCGACGCACTGAACCTTGAAAGCTAAAAATTTTCTCTACACAGAGAGCATTAATATCGCTGCTCAAATGACCAGTAAAGTGGTCTTTCTGACAGTTGTACCGTAATTAACTTGGACAGATCTGGACTGGAAAAAGTAGAGCAGCACCGCTGTCTAAATTCACGCTGCAGCCAATTCACAGAGCCACTGAAGCCTCCTAACTTCACCCATGGCAAAGACACAGACACATGAGGACAGAGTGGACATAACAACACAAGACTTAAGTTAGGACAAGACAAGGATTGGGGGTGCGCATGTTAAAAAACGTCAAAAAAAAAGCACGGAGACTAGAAAAGAATAGCAAATATGTCAGTCACAATCACTGTTCTGAAGCTACTTTTAAAAATGAATCTGAATCATACAGAGCCTGATTACTCACAGGGATAAAGCTCAGATCTTTTAAAGCCTAAAGATATCAAACACGCCCACATCCTTTCATTTATTTTACCATAAAAAATGAGCCACTTCAAGAAGGCGTGTAATAGTAATTTTCTATTCATTTGATATGTCTTTTAATCACATGGAGGACTTAGAGAAAATCCTCAAAACAAATACCCGGAGCTTAGATATTAGCTTCCTCCAGAAGGAATATTACTGAACAGGGAGCAGGGTAATTATAGCATGCATCTCTCCTTAGCGACAGGCTACTATGCAAACATTAAAGATTTAAGTTTAGATTAACACAAGTACGTCTATAAAGAAACTTTCTAATATACAGAGCGTCCATAACATCCAGCCTGCAGCCACAGAAGACAAATATATATTAAAGGACATGCATGATTTAGACTGTAGTTGTGAACACACATTAAAGTGTGTAATTTCAGTGTCTTCAGATGTGTTCGTCACTGCTCTCTGTATGATTGTGAATCAAAGATGACACCCAGTGGCTCCGCAGCAGTGCTTTAATGCATCCTAAAGCATTTGCAAGCATCAAAATGTTCCACTCTACCAAACAGACGGTATGATTTGTACCGCTGGCCAGAGCCTGCAGAGCATGTATCAGTCGATTAAACTAAATAATTAATCAGCAAGGATTTTTAATTTACTGAATCAGTTAATCAGTGAAAAAAATCCAACAGTGTACTAGGCCCCGGCTCTAAAACGGAAAGTATTCCTAGCTTTTCTTTGTCTGACATGATTATAAACTCAATATCTTTGGGGTTTGAACTGCTGAGTGGATTAAACAAACATTTTCTTTCTGCCGCAGCATCAACTAATATCCTGCTATCTGTTTCATTACCTTGATCATTTTGCCTTTTTGTCCACCTCTAAACCGCCATCCCTTTGCATCTAAGCAGGTCCTCCATTCTTCGCGTCATTCCCAGACACTTGATCTTTGTCTGGTCCCCTGCTCAGCTCACTCTGGGAATTTATTGGGCTTTAGAGTCCAGATTACCGGTTAATTACTGTTGGTTTCAACTGCTTTAAATTCATCTGAGAACTCGTGTTTCTCTATAAACATGATTTCACCTAAAATATAATTACCTTAAAAAAAGACAAAATAATATATACATTTGTTGTTAAGATAAGTTTCACCTCACTAAGCTCATCATTAGTAGAAGCATAAATCTATTTTTAGATTTTTATTTGATTAATTTATCTGGGAAAGTACTAATCCTTTTTATAATGGCAGCCAGCAAAAGGTTTGCTCCACATTAAAATAACACCATCATAGGGGTCACTCTGCGGTCCTGTTACTTTTTATATTTAAAATACATGTTGCTAGTGCTTTTAGTAGATTAGTCAATAGTGGAAATATCTGTGATTTTTAAGCTGATGAAAAGGTTAACCAAAGTCAATTTGACAGTAATCAAAATCAACATAAACAGAGGATCCATGAGAGGGAAAAAAAAACACAGTAAAATGCAAATGTGCTTGTACGCAATGAAAAGTAGTATTAAAAGTAAACTTTGATATTGTGGTGCACCAGAAGTACTCTGCCCTCCCTTTGACCCTGCCTATCCCATCCCACTGCTTCCTGTTGACCTCGCTGATTAAAATCCATACAGCTCAGTCTTACTCTCATGGATATTCGCTGTGCACTATTTTATTGGCTTTAGCACAGCAAATCCTCTTTACACTAAATAAACTGGTTGTGTCTCCTTTTAGCAGACTCTGCACAACACTCACCACCGTCACTTTGGCCCGGTTTAGTAGCTGGTAGAGGGGAGAGGTGGTCATGGCACCTCTACCACTCTAGTTTGAACAGCACATCATATTTACTCAGAATTTGAAGCTGTATCAGCAATGCCAATTTGCCTGTGTAAGTGCTTGTGTATACAGACAGTTGACAGGCGTATTGTGAGAACGTGTCCATTAGTGCTGCTTCACAAAACACCAAGTCAGCAGCGCAGTGGGGATACTGCTATAGGAACTAGAGCTAAGAAAGTACAGTTACTACGGCAGGGAGAACCAGCGCAGTTCACGAGGGATCAGTACCCTGTTCTGCTCCAGAGGACCAGAATATGAAGCCATTTTCAAGTAAACAATACAACTCTGACTTAATTAATTTTTACACATGCGGAAAGGCCAGCTGAGAGCGAGGGGAAAATTTTGACTGAATATTGTTTTCATCTGAGCACCCTCATGCATCAGAACACACACAATGCATTTATACTTTCATAGCAGCTGTTTTGGGTCTTTCTTAGAGCTCACACATGGAAAGTGTTTGTCTGCAATGGCAAACTTGGTGTGACATTTTGCATCTTGTAACATGAGCTTGTCCTAAGAGGAGCTGACAAGCGCTCTAGGGTAGATGTATGGTAACTGCAGCAAACAGAGAGATAGAGAACATACACTGTGGGGCCTGCAAGCAGCACGAGGAGTCTCTGTTCTGGGATTTCCATCACCTCCTCAGACCCCTGTTACTACCAGAGAGGCTGGGAGGATCACAACAAGCTGCCTCCCCTGATTAAAACCTTAGATCGGTGACTTGGTGACTAACTGGCAGTCAGCTACAGATGAAATACAGTCTTGAAAACATGAACTGCTCAGGCGGCAAAAGTACTACAGCTGGCAACAACTTGATTATCCTTTAATAACAGCTACATAATGTACACGCCTAAAACAAACAGACTATCAAGAGATTAAGTACAAGAAGCTAAACCAGATACGGTGGAATTCGGAGTAGATCTGTGAAAAAAAATCACTTAATCCTTGGCTTGGTGCTAGAAAATCCTTTATGAAGTGTTTAAGCATGCAAAGATTCCCAATCTATATCGTCTAACGCACCAGTCAAATGAGGAAAATGCAGCTCAGGTGAAATCTGAGAAATAATTGTAGATGCTCCGAAGCAATTTAGAACAACAAGTCAGGCCTGACAATCTCCCATACACACTCCAGCAGCGTGGCAAAAGCAGGGACGTCTGCCAGGCTGATTTTGGCGCTAAGCACAGCGCTAAGCCCCATTGACAAAGCCAGCTAAGAATCAGTGAAGCCTTGCAGAAGGAGTGTGACGCTGTGCCACTGTAGGGCAATGCTCTTGTAAGGGGCTCCACCTGCAGAGCCGAGTTTTATCCTCTTAAAATCACCAAACAGGACGCCGAGCATTTCCCTCTCACCTTTCTCCTCCAGCTGTTCTAGTCGACGTCCCGCTGCCTGCCTGTCTGAGTCCACTCATCTGTGACTTCCCAACACCCCACCCGCTACATCATCCACAATCTCCCTCCCAAGCCCCGCAACCAGCCCCACTGCAGCAATCGGCCATCATCATGCAGGGGACTTCTCCGGAATCAATAAAAAATGCTCTGCCGCTGGCTTGATTTTTAATGCTTCACCTGATGGACGCACCCAAGCTCAAAATACACTGATGTTGAATTATTAATACACATCTCATACATACACCCTCAAACAGAGCACTGTGACAATGAAAAGTTTAGTTGATGCAGTTATGTGCTGATATTTTTAGATTTTCCAGATTTGTCTGTCTCTACATTATACACTGTGGGCAGACACCAGAGCTCTGATTACAACATCAGGTCATCCCACAGTGCTGCACAGCAGAGGACCATCTAAGCTAATAGCGTAAAAAAAAAAAAAAAATTAATTAATAAATAAAAAATTAATAAATCTGCAGTAAAATCAGTAAAAAAAAAAATCCTGTCAAAATGCCACAGTTTTTCTCGTTTTGTCCAGAATCAAAATAAATAAATGATTAGTAAAGCTTCACACATAAAAGCTGGAACCAGAGAAAAAAAATACCGGAGCGATTAATGGATTATTAAACTAGTTGCTGATTAATATTCTGGTGGACGTCTAGCGCTAAAATAAGCAACACACTTTTAAGAAATAAAGCAGTTAACCCTCTGGGGAAACGAGCAGATGTAGTATTTCACAGAGCGAGATGCTTTCCGGGAGAAAATTTGCATAATGGCCTGAATAACAATATATATTTTAAAATAACAATCAATTAGTTAATCGGCAGCTATTTTGATCATTTGAGGCATGTTTCCTGAAGATTCTCCCATGTGAGGATTTGTTTTATACTGGTGATAACATGTACGTGTCGATATTATTGTCCTATTATTCTCCACTGAAACAACTTGCTGGGTCTGATTTGTATTTGTGAGAACTGTCTTTTGACTTTGAGCTGAGTCTCCTTGTGACCTGAGCATCGACTGCACATCTAAACTTTTATTATTATTCCTGATGAGTCAAGCTGCAGGTTCGATCAGCATCTCAAGTTAATTCTTTGAATAACACACAGCATGTCAAGTCATAGTGGACTTGTTTTTGCAGCTTATCTGAAGACATCGTCGTCCTTCTTGCCAACCAGGTCGCTTTCTAAAAATAATAATGTTGCTCTGTTGGTAAATGTGGCGTTGCTGCCCTTCACCTGCCTTGTGACTTTCCGACCTTTTCTCCCTCCTTGTCCGTCAACGCGCTGCCCCAGCTGTCCATCACTTTATCCGTGCATCAGTCAGCTTTCTCTCTAGGTTTCTTATCTGTGAAGAGGTTACAGTACAATCTACAAACTCTCTCTCTCCCTGTCTGTCACCTGCAGGCCAGGAAAACTATTGGCTCCAATCTTGTATCTCTCAGCTGTTGCCACAGTGAGCGAGTTACCAGCGCCAACCAACAGCGTTATCTCTGACGAGCAGAGGAAAACCTGGGAGACCCTATCTCATGAACTCACACCTGCACACAAGTGTACACCCCTCATGCACTACCCCGCCAGACGTCACCTCGCACACACATGTCTACAGAGCCAGGTCCATGTGTGCCGTGTGTTTCTGGCACAAGCAGGTGCTGCTGTGCACAGGTGTGCACACACAGACTTACATGTATGTAATCTTCTCTATGCATCTAAACGCATGTGCAAAGGCGTGACACACACAGACTCTCAGCGAGCGGAAACTGTGACGTTCGGCTCTAAAGGCTGAGATAGGACCAGAATATTCTTTATCACTTGACGGTGCATGGCTTAATTTTAGGGACAGTTTTTTATAGTCTTGCCTGAAAGATTTATCAGCCAACCCTGCTGCTGCATTTACTTTAACACACCGAGTTAGCTCCTATGAAAAAAAGGACATTACAGAAAAGTACTGAGAGAACTTATCAGTGAAGTTTTTAAATCTTTTTCAATTTAACATCAGTTCGATGAGAAGAAAAGGAAAGTTAAAAATAGATGACATTTCATGTCAAACACAGTAAACACTACAGCGAGTAAAAGTAAGTGCAGAAATGGAAATGAGGAATAAAACGTTGAATGCGAGTGAAAATTCAGCTCAGTAGAGCTAAGGAAATTTACATTTAATCAGTTTGAAAAAAGGTTTTAATGCAAAGCTAGTTGCAGAGACGTCGTACCCTCGCACACGCGCTTTGCACAAATACCCACACTCTAAGAACTCATCATTCCAACGACATTTCATTGCGCAATCCATCTTAATCAGCTAGCCCATCAGAGACAATATATCCTCCCCTCCATCTCCCTATCCTTCTCCGGACGGAGTGATTGAGGGGTGTAAAGAGGAGGATGTTTCTGCCCACCGTCTCCTCCCCCCCCGTACGCCCCACCACCAGGACGGCTCTTAAGTGCTTGTGGGTTTTTATGTTTGTAGTGTTTTATAGGAGTGGGCAGGAGCCAGGGGCTGTAAAAGTGAGGATGGAGGGGGAGGCGGAGGAAAGCAGGAGGAGGAGAAGGAGGAGTGGAGAGTTACTGTAAATCCAATCTTTATTGAGAGAGACACAAACGACAAACAGCGGCCGTCCAACCTCCCGGCTCACCTGATCAATGAGTGCTGACTGAGGAAAGGAGGAAAGGGAAGGAGGAAGGAAGGAGGAAACAGAATGGAGCAGCATGGATCTCATTTCCCACCTGTTCGTTTACACGTCTTTGGTGCCCTTTTGTTTGAATTTAAATGCATCCATATATACATAAATATTGCTTGTCTTTGTACATACACAAGTGTGAGTGTCTGTAATCAATTGCTCACCGCCAGCCAGGCCTGGAAGCCCCCCCGCTCCCTCACCCCCTCCCAACCGACCTACCAGTCTGTCAGTATAGCGCATAATTGGCCACAGTTGGCTTCAATTGAATGTTTGCTGCCTTAGGGGCTAAATGATGCTTCAAGGCCTTTCAGAGCAGGCAAAGAAAATCCACAACACTCCGCTCTGCATGTCAAAAACCACAGGCTCTAGTTTGTCTGCTTTCTGACGCCGCAGCTTTGCTGTTAGACCCACAACGGGAGTGTATCTAACGGACTGGATGTCTGCTCGCTGCTCTCTTTTATTTTAATGTCATATCTCTTTAACTGCGACTGACATCACTCAAAGCTTCTTAGTCAATCAGTTAGTCATCTAGTGAAAAGGTCAGCCGCTTAGTCAACAAAATGACCGCGGAGACAGCCAGCTGGTCAGCCAGTCAGTCAGACAGAAAAGGATGATCGGACTCTGCTGCCCAAAGCTTCTTTGAGGGTACCCTGTACCTGCTTGTTGCCATGGCAATGCAGTCCGAGATTTAAATACTAGCCTGTGTCCTCTGCCTGCCTCTCTTTTATCTTCTTCTTTTCACTCCTCCAGACTCTTACTTTGTGTCAGTCGGCGTGCTGACTCTCTCTCACTCTCTGTCTCTCAGTCATGTTTCCTCTGGCAGCGTTGAGTTTCTCAGCCTCTCTCCCTCACCTTGCCTCGTCCTCTCTGCTAAATAACACTTTACTGGCCGTTTCCTCTTGTTAATCCCATGCTACTTTGCATCCTGCGACTCTGTAAAAGCCCTAGTAAAACACGCACCCCAACACAAAGTCGCCTCTCCAGACACCCAGAGACAGTTACTCGCTGTATATACACACATAATTACTTCAGCGTTTGCAGGCAGAAGCACAGATGAACGTTTGCGGGCGCGCAAACAAAAGCTGTAAAGCTGTAAACGAGAGTCGGCGATCAACATATTTGCTGGATGTTGGCACAGCACACACCTGCTGACAGTCAGCTGCCAATGAAAATCTATCATTTTCTGCTAAAGCCCCATCATCAAGCATCATTTAGGCGCGCTGGCCTACCTCACTCCACCCTGATGCTCTGCCCGTGCCAAGACGCCGATTAAATTTCCCCCTACAGCCCAGACAGCCTTGTGGGAGACAGTTTTGGATCAATGAACTGGCTTCTGGCTCCATCTAATGGTCACTGTACAGACTCTGATCCTACTGGTTGGAAAGTTAAAAACTGATGGAGGAAAATTAATAATGAGGGTACAACATTGATGTAAAAGCAGGGTTTTAAAAAAAGACAATTTTCATTAAGGTTGTATGAAAATATATTAGAAATAGCCAAATCATTAGTTTTATCTAGAATTGTTATTTACAGCTATGTTGGTTAAAATTACAGTTTATTTAATGTCATCTGGAACTGGTCACACAGCATTAGTCTATAAAAAAGCTGTTTAATAGCACGTTAGCAAAGGGGCTCAATTAACCAGCAAAAATTGATGCATACAATAATAACAGTTGGCTCTGGCTTGGCTCCAGCTTAGGGCATTTGTCGTGTTTCCGTATTTTGTAACTGAATATGTTCAGTGTTTGGAGAAAAACAAGAAGAAACTAGCAGCGGTTCATCAAGTGTGTGGAAATACTTCACTAAAGATGAAGTCCATCCATTCTACCGTGACATGCAAAATATGTAAGTCCTGAAATACAACACATGAACTACAGCAATGCACACTCATCTGATAAGGCATCCGCTAACGTTAACAGAGGAACGGTCCAAATCCTCTCAACAGCAGTCAGTTAACAACTTCACCAAACGTCCTGTGGTAACAGAGAGAAGGAGGCTCCACATCAACAGTTTGTTGGTGAATTTCATTGTCTAAAGTCATTAAACCTTTAGCTGCTATTATCCTATCTTACAACACTGCTGACGGTGCCGATTTATATAGACAATACATATCTGCAGCACTCATGTGTCATGTGGTTGTAGAGCACAGGTGTCAAACTGATCCATGAAAGGGCCGCTGTGGCTGCAGGTTTTCATTCCAACCATGCAGCAGCACACCTGACTTGGCTCAATGAATCAACTGAACTGCCTTCATACAGTCATTTCAGGTGTCCTCTTGCTTGATTGGAACAAAAACTTGCCAGCCACACCCACTGCATGGGTGCTGCATGGTTGGAATGAAAACCTGCAGCCACAGCGGCCCTTTCACGGATCAGTTTGACACCCCTATTGTAGAGCATATTTTTTATATTACAAGTGTCAGACTGATGGTGTTTATGGTATCGGTGTGAGCTACGGCCGACAGTAGTCCCTTTTCAACTTGAATTACCTTGCAGAAAAGCCTCCGTAGTTTCTTTCGTGCGAGACACTACAATATTTATTCAGGTCAAGGATATAGATTACTTTCTACTGTGTTTTGATGTGTGACGTCATTGACTTGTCGACGTTGACTCGACTTCATCACATATTAGTCGACTTTAAAAAAAAATCCGAAGTCATTCTACCCCTACTGCCCACAAATTTTTTATGGTAAAATTTCGGTCTGGGGAAGCACCGTTCAAAATTATTTTATTATGTCTACTGAAGAACTGCCGGGCCAATCAAATAATTTGGGCAAGCGTTAAGACGTTAATGGCCACATACACATCACGCAGCACAGCTGAGCTGATTTTCTTTACAACAAAATGGCTGCTGTCAGAGAAGCAAGACGTTTAGATTCTGCCATCAGGTCTGTTGTAAAAGATATGACAGCGAAATAACTATTAAGGATGAAACAACAGCGATTAAGGCATTTGTCAGGAGGCATATGTCACATAATTAAATACTCTGATTGGTTGTAGGCCTGTCCAGTTGCTCACAGTGGCATTTTTTCTCTGTATCCATTGAAACTCGCCCCATAATGAAATCCAAATGGCGTTACCAGACTCATATTCCCATAAGAATTGAGTCTGCCTACCACATGCTGAAATACGTAACAGACTAAATAATAACCTGAATCATTGAAAAAAAGAATCGACAGGCGAACACATATTGAAAATTATCTATAGATGCAGCAGAAGTCAGTTAATGCAAGAACTGTAAACAATAACAGATGTTTTGTTGCCGAACAAAACGGCTGGGGGATACTACAAAACCAAGACATAAACCCGTATGCAATAACCCGTAACAACGCTAAGTACACACACGGCATTAACAAACCATTTATTTTGTGGTGCCTATATAATGTTGTAAACTACACTTGATGTGGCACCTAATTAAAACTGTGATTAGCTGTCTTGACTGGCAGCTGATTTACTCTAAGGAGTAGGTGGGCTTTTTAAAAGTCACAGGAGTTATTTCACAAAGGTTTTTTTCAAAGAAGTCTTTCCATAACTGCTCAGTACTGAGACCTCACATAAATGCTAGCTCTGCTTTTGTGGGCTTTTGAAGTTTCCAGGGAGCTACTCAGCAGTCCTTCTGATTCTCATCCTTTTATTCTTTTGTACTATACTGGATTAAAGAAAGTTTCACAGCATGTTGGTAACAACATAAAAGCCTGTAGCTGTCCCTCCCACACACTGAGGAAACATAATACCCATAATCACAGCACAAACTTTTCACAGGTGTTGCGTGGTAGATTTATGTGCACGCGCATCGGTGCAGAGACGGGCTGGAGGCCGCTCTCAGTTTAGCACCAAGCTTTTAAATACATAATCCTTTCTCATGTTTCCTTCCGGGTGGCTTTTCTTCATATCGTTCTTGTGCATGCATTTCTTTTATTCTCCACTTTACTTCTGATGCAAATACGTGAAATGACATAACAAAATAAAAGCATGCTTTATCTAATTTTTCATTTTATTTTATCATGTGTAATATCGAAATAATTAGTGACCATGCTGGATGACTGGTCCAGTTTCTCCTGGATGAAATACACACCGGCGCAGCTAAAAACACACGCACACATACCTGCATTGACAATTGCGTCAATCTCCAGCTTGGTGATGTCGCCACTGTAGAGGGAAATCTTCTGGTCCAACTTCTCATTCCTCTGGTAATGACTCGGCTCAGAACCACCTGATAATGAGACACAGACACAGGGCATTAAATCTCAGGGTCGGTTTTATTCACCATGTAAGTCTGCACAAGGAATCTCTGTTGGTAATTATTGAACATTTAATACCACAGTAAATTTCAATTTCAATTACGGTGGAAGAGGGATCTAGTCAGAATGGACAAAGGAAGCTAAACAGCATTTCAAAAAAAGCTGCCATAGTAGTAATATTATTGTGCATTTCTGCTGTAGTCTATTTTGACCTGCAGAGAAAAAATTTTCCCCCCTGAGAAGAGCCTGCTCTACTCTATAGATTCTGGTTCAAAACCAAGATATACATTTACTGAGGTAAAGACAAACCATACTGAATAACTACCAGCAACAAAGGCTGACTGTAACATCACCTCACGTCGTCTGTGTCTGGGCCAAAAAGGTGCACTCGTTGGCTGCAATGGTGGCAGTAGTCATGCTGATCAGTTGTTCCTTAGTGTATTTGTTCTACGTCATCATGCCGTGAAACATTTGTGAACATGAATGTTAAGAGGACATGAAGATTAAAAACAAGAAGAGCCTTCCACAATTATGGAATGATTTACCTCTATACATCAGACAGGCCTGTTCTCTGTCTGTTTCTAAGGGTCACTTCATAAAACCCATCTCTTGTCCTTGGCCTTTGACAGATGTGTACTTTATTTTATTTTGCTATTGTCTTTTTACCCATATATTTTAAGCGCTATAAATAAAGTCGGATTGGATTCTTTGTTTCCATCGTCGTTTTGTTTACTTTTGTCATTTCTGTGTGATCTCTCTAACTGATTTAACGTTCTGAACAGCTGCTGACTCCAGTATAAGAGAGTAAACAATATGTAGTAGATGGAGTCAACTAAATTGTCATAATTGCAATTAATGGACAATGAAAACATTTTAAACTAGTATCCAGCCCTTTGATATGTGCAAAAAGCCCAAAATATTCTTGTTTCCTCACAGTCCTATGTCAAATAAAGGAAAAAGCACCACTGCCACTGAAGATTGAACAAACTGGACAGTGACTGTGACTGATGTTGGGTGTCCGACCTGCAGTGGGAGTCCACACGGGGATGTCATCCAGAGGCACAGAGTTAGTAGTCCTGTAGTACGGACGCCTGTCCTTCACAGACAGAGACAGCAAGAAGTCTGAGGGAGAAGTTGGAGGAAGAGATAAGTTGTTAGCTAGACATAAAAGAAACTTTTTGTTAAATATTTAATGGTTAAGGGACAGGGATTCATACTTCTGGTTGAAGAAAAGATTAATGAATAGATCAAAATAGGTCACATCACGTGGCTTAAATGGTAAATGGTTTGCAGTTACAGCACTTTTCTAATGAAAGCTTTACGAATGTTTACTCATTTAGACTTCAGCATGGATGTTTCTGATGTTTAAAATATAATTTATGGGCCTTTTTATGAACACAGCAGTAGGCTACTATGTGAACATCTCACAGACACACACAAACAGAATATAAGAACAGAACTGATTTGAGGGCTGCAGCACTAAGACAGTTGATAATGATTCAAATTCTGATTATACAGAAGGTTTGACATTTAACTAAGCAACTACTTGATAATTAAAATGATCATCTGGCGGACAAAGTTTATGTTTGTATGTCTAAAAATGACTTATATTGTGTTGTTTATAGGGTTTATAGTAAATAAAACTCTATTTAAATATCACATAAGACAAAATAAATGTTATTTTTATGTTTAGTTTTAACAGTATAGAGGCTTCAGTTTTAAGTCTGACAGCTGGACAGGTGTTGAGGTCACGTGACACCACACATGTTGCTCTTTAGTTTGGTGTCTTAGAAACATCCAGCAGGCTTCAAAGAAAGTTCAGATCTCCTCGGTTTTGGCTGATCATTCTCACCTTTGGTCTCCTTCCAGTCTCCGTCAGCGGAGTTCAGGTTAACTTTGAGGGCCATGGCCGTGAAAGTTCCTGTGTGGAGAGACTGGACCAGCGCGGCTGTGCTCACTCCGAGGGCGGCACCGAGGGCGAATTTGCCCAGCCAGGATCTCCCTCCCTGGGGTAAGAAGGAACCTTTGCCGTGCCTGGATTTCCAAAGCGCCGCTGTCGTTGTTGTAGTTGAGAACTTGTCAGCTCGGAGGGCAGCATTAATATGGCCGCGGACAGGACTTGTCGCTGGCTTTGGTCCCAGCTGGCGGCTCTCAGGAGTTAAAATGTGTTTGAACTTGACACCGGCTGTCTGGAAGTCAGCAGCTCGTACACGGGACAGTCGGCCAGTGGTGCACGGCAGGGTTCTGATATACGAAACCCAAGCTGACATTAGCAGTGCCATGCCTGAGTGACAACGAGGGGCTAGCTGCTCTACAACGACTTAGCAGAGATCTGAAATGGGCCACACCGTCGCTAGGTTTCGGTTTTGACACGGACACTCACTTCCCATGTGCCATTTTTGTTTTGGAAGTTAACATGCGGAATGTACCATCTACAAGGGGTGAAAGCCCAATGTCGCTAAATGACTAACTGCCAGCAGTTTCAAGCGAAATCATAAATGCTGTGCCCGGTGTCGGTATTATATTTTTATCAGTGCTGCTAGTCAATGTAATCTGCTACAACGAGACCAGTATTGATATATTTTTAATTTCACAATGACTCCACACCCTGACTCAGGTGACATGGTAGAGCCGGGACCAACGACTGCTAGTTTAAGCCTCCTTCACGACTGTCGTAATTATTAGTATTAAATGATGAGTGTGTACCGAAAAGGGGGAGGGGGGTCCTAGAATTTCTAGAATTTGTATAAAAAAACATTTTTTTAAAAAACGTGTATGTGGACCTTAAATACTTGCTAAATAAAGGCTTCTCATAACAAATAAATTAAACAAAGCCATCAATTAGCTGTAGTAAAAAAAAAAAAAAAAAGGTATATGTTTTGTGTAAAATAAATTAGACCCTACAAGGCATTTGGTCTCTCTCTGGCCATAATAAACACAGTTGTGGTTCAAGGAAGATTGGATCTTTATTTGACGATATCCATTACTTGAAGATACAATTCATTTTCACAGTTTCACTCGTCCAACCAGGATGACAGCCAGCAGATTTGTATGTTTTGTTTTAAATTAGTCTTATTATTGTTAGTAGTAAAGCATAAAACCAACCCGTCATTGTCTTATTGTGTGACTTTGCTTATAACGCTTCAGCGAAAGCTGTAGTGTTGGACTCATAACCCACACTTTAAAATAGCCAATGGCTGATTTTGCAATAACACAAAATATGACGCTATTCCATTTCTGCATGTGCATTTAAGATCCCATAAAAAGAAAAGAAGAGGAGTGTTAATGTGTGTTTTCTGTCCATTTAACTTCTACTGTCTTCCAGACACACATACATTGCCTAATATGTATCGCTCACACAGCCTGTCAGTCAAAGCTTGAGCCCTTTTCACATTTCCGCCTGGCGGAAACTGACAAAAAAAAAGGAACAAGCCTTCCTTGATAGAAGTGACACAAGCAGCACAGACGCAGCTCCACAGACCACAACCCGCCCAACCCAAGAGAGACGAAACTGCTGCGCATTCTCACACAGTACCTGGGAAACTTCTTCAAAGAGCTGACAACGACACTGGGGTACCCCACTTTCCACTTCTCAAAGCCTTGGACAGAGGAGACTGACGGTACTGTCTTTTAAAGTGTGTGTCTGAAAGTGTGATAGAAAGCAAAGGACAGAGAGAGTGTAACGCAGCGCATGCATATATGTGTGTGTGTATATATATAAATGACACTCCTATATTAATAATATAGCTCTGGGGTAAAGGATACGTCACTCTGTGAAATACAGTGTAAAATATGAACTGGTCACATATTCGAATTTATACTTAGAAACATTTGAATTAAAAGAGTTTCGGCCTCTTTAGGAGCTACAGCGGTGTGTAGGATGTCATCTATGCATTGTCATACCACCGTCTGTGTTTAATAATACAGATATGTGAGACAAACGTACACTTTAATCCTTTCATTTAATATCTTTAGTATTACACTGCATTACGTTGTCACATTAAAGATGGGACTGTATTAGTAATGGATGAACATCTTGCCTTGGGCGGGTCAGAAAGCGGAAGTGTGCGTCCATGGTGATAGTTCATGTTAGAAACAGGAAGTGCTCATCAAACTGGATGTACTATGTGTGTGTGCGTGCTGGTATTGCTCAGTATCATGTGATATCAATCCATGGGTTCATTTTTTTTTCTCACAGCTGATTTGCTGAAGTGTGATTGACAGGTCATGTATTATCTCTTTGTTTCATTTAATGTGAGTACTCAGAAACTGAAGTGGTAAAATCCAGTCTCATATTAAAAATCAAGTGGGTTTTCATCAATTACATTAATTCTACTTTCACAGCAGTTTCATCCTTCTTGAAAATGAATTATAAATGCATGTTTTCATCATTTTAATGCACTCATGTGAAATTAATATACAAAACATGAATATGTAGCAGTAGTGCAATTATCTCTCATATTTTAGGCTGTAATGTTGCTCTGAGATGTGACGCTCTTGTTTCTGAGAGTTTTAAATGTATTTTTTAGACACATTAACAATTTATTCATGTATCAGTGTGTATAATTGCTCACTTGTGACATAAAATAATAATCACCAACATCTGTGCATACAACACACAGACCTGACGAGCTTGGGTTTGTACTTTGTGGAAAAACATATTAAAGAGTAGTCTGAGCTAAGTGATCAGGTTTAAGTTTTGTTCACCTTTTTCTTGTCTTTTTACAAGTTGTCACATAAAAAAGACATTTTTCACACATAATAGAGCTGGTTACTAACGCTGTCACTGTTTCTCTCCGTGTTTCTCTCCTGCTTTCTTGTCGTCTCTTCTCTGTCAGACCTGTCTCCTGCATTTCTCCACCACTCTCTCCTCCTCTCTTCTTCCCAGTATGGCGTCGTGGGATCTGTCAGTCATCGTGGAGGACCTGGGGCCAGATGCCCCACCTGTCACCCTGAGTGTGGCCTCTGAACTCCACGTCGGAGGAGTTATTCTCAAGCTGGTGGAAAAGACACGTGGGTCATTCTACCTGTTTTCATCTGGTGTTGTGTCAGTCACACTGCCCAGACTGAATCAGGGTCACATATAATACAGAGTTGACACGTTCTAGTGCAACGTTATCACAAAGAATATGCTTAACTAAAGCTCGACTTATGATGATTTAATGCATTAATCAGTGCACTATCTGAATTCATTTTATTCCCCCCATTTCTAAGTACTCAGAAACTACCTCTAACAGTAACGTCTATATCCAGTTTGTCACCTGTTAGATGATTTAGGTTCTCATAAAAGCTTGTGATAAAATAAACTAAAAACATATATTTCAGAACAAGTTCAATAGCTCAAAAACAACAGACTTGCTTTCAGAAAGAATAAATATACACTCACAAATGTGTTCTAAAATAATAGTCCTGCCCTAAATCTTAGCATCATGAAGCTTAATATTGTTCAGTTTATGTTGAAACAGAATCAGAAAGGTGTTAATTCAACTGGATTATCATTTCAGGGGATGTAGTTTCTGGTGCTGTTAAATTGGACTGAATTAAACACAAAGGTGTGTCTGTTATTAAGCCTAGTCATAAATGATTCATCATTTAAACACTTCTTTGCTGAGGCACTCGAATAAAGCAGAGTCACTGTTAATATTATCCTCAGCATTTGAGCTGTTCCTACTGTGACAAGTCAAAATATCTGTTTCCAGTGTAACATACTGTACAGACTCCATTCTGCATGGTCAATGTTTCCACTCGGTGGCTCATGGTAGGCAATTTCACCTGACTCTGTGGCGCAACGGTAGCGCGTCTGACTCCAGATCAGAAGGTTGCGTGTTCAAATCACGTCAGGGTCAATTTCTTTATTTTAGTTATGAGGAACATTAGTTAGTAGGTGGCAGTTTCGTCAGAGGGTTAGTGGACCAAATGTAAAATACTTTATGAACAGGAGTTTCACTAGGTCTTATGAAAAAGTTTTCACAAGTTTAGTGTCTTTAATTATCTTCTTTCAAGCTGTGATTTTACCTTAGTATCAAGCAGTAATTAGAGTAAACTGCGAACGTCTTGGCCTCGTCTTATTTTTTGCACACTTAGAATAGAAATTCAGTCTTGTAATGTACAACACAAGCAAATGCATCACACAAATCTACATTTTTAAAAATTACTTACCAAGTAAGTACAGAGTATACATGTGCACATATATCAAACTGTGTCCTGTAGCTAATGCATTTAATCAAGACAAACTGTATTGAGGGGTGAGATGAATAAGGTACAGCTCCTTGATTTTTTTAGCCATCGGGAGCCTAAATCTCGCAACCTTCTGATCAAGGGAACGCAAAAGTTATCGCAAGGTAATACAAAAGTAGTAGCCCTCAAAATAATGATGCTCTTTTGGGACTCTAATGGTTACCACAAATAATTCACTTCCTCCATTGGTCAGTGTCTCCAGACTAGCTGGTGTCATGAAGTTGCATTGAAGTCAAAAGGTCCAGTTCTCAAAAAATCTGACCTTGGTCACGCTGGACTCTGTGGCGCAACGGTAGCGCGTCTGACTCCAGATCAGAAGGTTGTGTGTTCAAATCACGTCAGGGTCAAGTTGTTTGTTAATTTATCAAGAAAAACACCTTTGTCTTTTGCTGTTAGCAGGTGGAAATGTAACACAGTTATAAATGAACTAAATGTTTAGTTCTTCAGGTCGTCATATATCCAAAAACAACAAACTGAAACAAGCAAAGATCAGCAAAAATCATCCTATTCTTCTCTCTTAGGCACAAGTGAAAAGGAGGATTTAGCTGTTGTATTGTGGATTTAATTGCATTTACTGTAAATGCCTGTATTGTATTTGTGAAATCAGAAAACATGTGAGATGTAGACCTTCAAAGCATTGGTAAGACCTGGGCCTGTTACAGAAGCTGTGAACTCATGTCAGGGTCGGTTTGTTTATTCAGCCGTGAGAACCCTCAGTGTGTTCAGCTCTGTGCCGTCAGGATATTATGTTCAAGTGAGAAGGTGGATACTGTTCATTGTTGTTGATACAAGTGAGTCTGATTCCTCCTGTTCAGACACACTAAATACAAGTAAAGCTTGTCACCCTGACGTGAATGGAGCACCCAACCTTCTGATCTGGAGTCAGATGCACCACAGAGTGACAGAACTCTGTAAAAAGATATGTTGTTTCATGCTGGAAAAACATGTGTGACACAGACACTAAACCTGTGAAAACTTTTTCATGAGACCTAGTGAAACTCCTGTTCATAAAGTATTTTACATTTGGTCCACTAATCCACTGACTAAACTGCCACCTACTAACTAATGTTCCTCATAACTAAATAAAGAAACTGACCCTGACGTGATTTGAACACGCAACCTTCTGATCTGGAGTCAGACGCGCTACCGTTGCGCCACAGAGTCAAGTGAAAATGTCTACCATGAGCCCCCGAGTGGAAACATTGACCACTGGTGTGGGTGAATTCACTGCCGTCACCCCCAGAGTCACCAAAGGGCAGAATGTTTTTTTTGCACAGCCTCACTGTATGTTTCACGTTCATTCTGATTCATGTGAACAGTTATGATATGGGTGCATTAGCAGTGTAAGTGAAACCCCTTATTAAGGCACATTATGTGTTAAATAATTAGCATGTTTATGTAATGCCATATGAATAGTTAATTATCAAACAGTAGCTAAGTGAGGTTAGCCCATCTCAGAGTTCCACATTCACTTAACAAAAACAAGACAATATAGTTTAACTGCTTCGGATAGAAATATCAGTTAATTAAATGACTTCCTGAAATTTCAAGAGGTAAATTAAAGGATTCGTTTCATAGCATTCTCACATTGACATTATAAAGAAGACACATCAGTACTTGCAGCTACTGGATGTCCTGCTGACAGATGTTTTGTGTTCTGTGCAGAGATCAAGCGCGATTGGTCGGACCATGCACTGTGGTGGGAGCAGAAGCAGCGGTGGCTGCTGCGCACAACCTGGACTCTGGAGAAATATGGCATCCACGCCGACGCCCGGCTGCTCTTCATGCCCCAACACAAGCCCCTGAAGCTGGGTCTGCCCAACGGCATTACCCTGAGGCTCCGGGCCTGCTTCTCCAGTCCTGCCTTCCAGACCGTGATGGGCATCTGCAGAATGCTCAGTGAGTTTTTTTCTATTCTTCCATTCTTTCTTTTGTTCTTAAAACAACCTATCAGTGTGCAAGCCGATTGTAAGTTCTCATACTGTAATATAGCTTTTCGCAAAACACATGGGTGTGTAAAAGTGTGTCAATAATATATTGGAGTGTAACTGGCTGTAACAACACTCCAAACACCATTGCCAGGAAACAAGACGTTCACCATCTGCTTCATGCTTTCATTTAGTCTAATTTTGGCACTTCTTGGTCTCAATTCCTCACCAGAAATCCCCAGGAGGTGACAGCAGACTGGAAATGTTTTGAAAAGCAGCGGGCAGGGGAAGAATAAAGAGATCAGTGAAATAGTGGCTTAGAGTGTGCAAAGATGCAAATTAAGAGAGCTCACAAACAAGAACATAACTATCTTAACAAAGGATTTACATGCCATGTATTCCTGGAATTTCTCTACCCTAGAATGAGGAAGCCCTTTACTTGCAGCCTCAGCCTTATGCTTATTTTGTGATCCTGCATGCACCACTGTGTAAGACTCCTGTAAAAATAACCAAGTTAATTTGGTCCGTACACAGATAATAATATAGTTTAAACACTGAAGAAAACATCTATAAATCAGGCAGGTACAAAACTAGTACTGATGTTCAAAGCACAGCTGTGTTTGGTTTATTTGACATCTGCTTAGCATACAGTGGCAGCCATTTATGCTGTGCTGGTAGCCTACTCAACATAAGCTCCCTTCTAGTAACAAACAAATTGACCCTGACGTGATTTGAACACGCAACCTTCTGATCTGGAGTCAGACGCGCTACCGTTGCGCCACAGAGTCCTCTGGAAGTTTGGGAAACCGAGAAATTGTCAGTGAGAATTGCACTAATCCAAGTAGAACTTGACAGCAGTGATACTCAGACTTTGGGACCAAGAGTTTGATTGTATGGCTGAAGAACACGCAGTCTTTGATCCTGATGTAGCACGTATTCTACCACTGAGAACCCAGTGAGTGAGCTTTGAGTGGGACGTCACAAAAACAGTGTGGACATTTACAATTCACCTACTAACAAGGTGTTCAGGTCAGGTGTCCATTTAAAGTGGTATAGTTTCCTTTCAGAAACCGGCGTGATATCATGTCAAACTCATTTTAGTTCAGGGGCCACATACAGCTCGATGTGATATGAAATATTATAGTACAATAATCTAAAAATAACGACAACTCCAAATGTTTCCCTTTGTTTTAGTGCAGAGAAGCCATTCCATTACAACACAAGACTATGGTGCGTTCAGGAACCATATTGAACATAGGACATATTTAATGAACCTTCCCAAATACTAGTAGTCTTCTATGCTATTTCCCCGTTTTGCACTTGGCAAATTCATGCCGTATGTTTGACACCACTGCACTAGAGGGTATGGATTAGTTTGTTGATGGTGCAGTAGGACAAAGCTGTATGGAGCAAGAAACTAAAACAACTGACCCTGACGTGATTTGAACACGCAACCTTCTGATCTGGAGTCAGACGCGCTACCGTTGCGCCACAGAGTCTGACGATCCACTCTCCCCCTCTCCGGACTAGTTCTCGGGTGGCTGGGAAATACTGACCACTGGTGGTGGGCAACGTATTTGAACGCTGAATTTTCTGCTTGTGCAAATAAGATGCTAAAAAATAAATTAATAAACAAATAAATAAATATAGAATTCAAGGAAGTACAAGTAAATTTCTGCAGTGCGCACACACAAAAAAGTGACTTCTTCCTGCAACATTTATAGGAAGTATAACAAGCCTTATGGTCTATTAAAAGAACTGTCACAGCATTTTAACTCCACTAAGTAGTTCACATTTGGTTCATTCATCCATTGGTGATATGTATGCTGCCAACTACTGAGTAAATGTGAGACGTACACAGCGAGGCCTCTTGTGACTCTGACGTGATTGGAACATGATACATTATGACCAGGAGTCTGACACCCTAACATTGCACCACGGAGTCACATCCCTATCAAAAGTTTCATGTTGAAAAATAGATAACACAGACACTAAACTCGTGAGAACTGAACAGGAGCCACATTTTCACGACGCCTATTAAAACTCCTGTTCATGACGTTTCAGAGTCTTGCAGAAGCCCGAGCTAAAAAAATGACACCTTCACCACACATAACATAAATGTTAGTGTTGTATTATTGCTGAGGCACACTTTGTTTAATAAAGCTAATTAATTTTACATCCATTCTCTCTCTCTCTCTCTGTCTCTTTCTGTTACCTCCACAGACATCCGTCACCCTGAGGAGCTGTCCCTCCTTCGGCCTGTGGAGGAGAAGAAGAAAAAGAAAGATAAAGATATGGCAGTGGAGATCTATGACCTGACCGAGGTGCCCCTTTCCGCGGGTACACTCATCACATTTTATTTGCACTGCAGGCATGACATGCTCAAGTGATGGCTGATGTGTTTAATATTAATTTGCTTGAAACTGAAATACATTTTAATCAGTTCATAGCACCAGCATCAGTTTACTATGTGTAGTGATAAGAGTCTCCATAATGATTACTGAGTCTAGTCTCAGTGATGATGAGGCCTGAGCAGAGGAGAAGAATTGTTCAAACTGAGCCATCTGTTAGAGATTACAACATTTTCGCAAAGTCTACAGCCTTTTCTCCTTGGAAAATGTAACTGTAACACTCATACTCCCACTTCCTTTACAGTGTCCCGGCCCTGTCTGTATAACGGCATGCCGGCTCACTTTGCTGACTCGGCTCAAATGGAGGAAATCTACAAGATGCTGTCCGTCACTCAGCCTCCCCCCGCCCCCGAGGTCATAGCCAAGCAGTACCGCCCAGCGAGCGTGGTGGACAAGGCTCACATCAACGGCAGGTACGCTGACACACATATTACTACAACAAAGACTCACGAAGATGCTCCCGTTATAATCGCTTATCAAGAAACAGGCTGGATAATGAAACTTAAAGGTGATTTAACACAACTTTCTCCTAAACTAGCCACTATGTGGAGTTAAAGTAATCAGATTTATCTTCAATAAAGTGTGATTCAGATGTTAAAGTAAGCTGGGCCCTAGCTGAGAGGTCAGCAGTTCAAACCTACTTATCTTATGTGGATGTTGGCTGAAAGATACTACTAACACTGCCTATAATTACATTTGAAGTTGTTTGAAGGTCTTTTATGCTCTGTGATGTGCACTGAAGAGCTGTCATTTCAGATAAGGCGAGCACACTCAGATGATCTTAACACAAATTGTTTTTTGATTTTCTTTATTTTTTATTTCTTTGCCTTTCTCTTTCAGCTCAAGTTCAAAGCTACTTTAAACTTGGAGTAGCTAATAACCAGTAGCCACTGTTGCAAAAGCAAACATAAAAAACATCTCCAATAAATAATAATAAAAAAAAAGACATGAAAAGTCAAAACTTACATATAACAAAATAAACCATTGGCCTAAGTACAGTCCATGTCCTCTCAAGGGCAGTCAGTTAACACCTTCACCAAACGTCCTGCAGCTAAACATGCTCACAGTATTGATAAGCTCATGTGTTTATGTTCAGTTCTTATGTGACTTTCACCACATATAAGTTGACTTCAGCCCCTAGTAGTGCATACATGTTATATACAGTTATAAACACAAACATATCTGTTTTCTTTCTCTCTCAGGTGGTTGGACTCATCTCGGTGTCTCATGCAGCAGGGCGTCCAAGAAAATGACCGACTCTGGTTGCGCTTCAAATACTTTACCTTCTACGATATGGACCCCAAGGTGTGTGTGTGTGTTGTTTTTATATATTTTCCATATATTTTTGTGTGTATTTAGCATTACATCCCTTCTCTGATCCCATCCTCCTCATTCCTCCCGCCATACGGCTCTGCAGTACGATGTTGTGCGTCTGACCCAGCTGTATGAGCAGGCACGCTGGGCCATCCTGCTGGAGGACATCGACTGCACCGAGGAGGAGATGATGCTGTTTGGAGCGCTGCAGGTAGGAAATACTGCTGCTGAAGGGGATATATGCGTATGCCATTTACATGTTCTTTTCATTTACATGTTTTTATTTTTTTCTTTTAACACATTTTACGAAGTTTGAAATGTGTCTCTCTCACTTTCACACTCACGCAGTATCATATCAGTAAAGTGTCTCAGTCGGAGCCCCAGACGGTGACCTCGAACGCAGCCATGGACGACCTGGAGTCCGCCTTACAGTCTCTGGAGGTCAAGATGGAGGGAGAGAGCAGCACCGCATCTGAGTTGCTGGTCAGACTTTTGATATGAATTCAAGTTAAAACCTCAACTACAAAGATCATTTTTATGCTGCCAGGAGGACCGAACTGTGAAAGGACTGAAGATGTTCCCTGTGTTACCATTTGAAACATAATGTTGTAGAGGATATTTCCCAATTCAATGAGAATTGTCAATTATGCAACTGAAAAATAAATTCTTTCATCCAGGAAAATATGACGGCACCAGAGCTCAATGACTATCTGAAGATTTTCAGGTGAGATTTATTTTCCAAACACAGTCAAAATGGACAGAACAAAACAGAAATAGTTGATGCATTTCTAATTTTAACTCTTGTGGAAGGGGGAAATGCTGAAAAGAGTGTTTTGTTGAACCGTTTCAGGCCCAAGAGGCTGACTCTGAAGGGATACAAGCAGTACTGGTTCAAGTTCCAGGATACCTCCATCTCTTATTTCAAGAGCAAAGAGGAAAGCATTGGAGAGCCCATTCAACAGATTAACCTCAAAGGTACTGAATTGTATGTTTCAGTTTTGTATTGTCCTGCTTTGTTGGGAGTAATGCATTTGATAACAGTGGGAATAAAAAGTCCATAGACCCTTAAACGTTTGTACCTTTATTTTAAAAATAACAATGTGTATAATGCCACTGAAAACCAATGTGACACATTTCTGAGAAAAAAGATAAAAAATCAAATACTGAGAACACTTGCATACATGGGTATGTGGCTATGTTCAGAATCAAATCTCATCAAGATCATGGTAAGTTCATGGAAATGCTACACACTTGTCTTTATTTGAAGTGAATGTTTTCTAATGGATGCCATATCCAAGCCCAGCTGCAAAAACATAGATCCTGTCACCCAAAATGACTGGATGAATAGAATGAACTTTTGCCCAACATTATAACAAGGTATGTTTGGCATAAATCAGCACATCAGCAAAGGAACATCATAGCCATGATGAAGCATGGGGGTCACAGCATTATGTTTTGGGCTGATTTTCTTTAACTGGGGCTGGGTCTTTAGTGAAGGTACTATGATACTATGAACAATTTCATACTTTTGAATTGAAATGAATTGACTCAGCAGGCTCTGTTGTAGACCATGTCCTCATGGTGTGATTGAAAGTCCAACTCAGTCTTTACCATGTAAGTCTATGTTTTTCATACATTCCCTATAGCTAATTTCAGTACAAAATGCTGCTGTGCTTTTTGTCCTGCATGCAGGATGTGAAGTGGCTCCAGACGTTAATGTGGCAGCACAGAAGTTCCTTATCAGACTCCTGATACCAGCACCTGAAGGCATGAATGAGGTCTATCTGCGCTGTGAGAACGTGAGGCCCCTGTCTTTTCCACCACCTCTATTTCAACACCTCTATCTTTGTCTCCCCATCTCGACTCTGCCCACAGTCACACCTGTCTCTCTCTTTGCTCTGTGTCTTGTGCCCTCCAGGAGCAGCAGTACGCTCAGTGGATGGCTGCATGTCGGCTGGCCTCCAAAGGCAAGAGCCTCGCAGACAGCAGTTTCCAGAGTGAAATCCAGAGCATCCGCTCCTTCCTGGCTATGCAAAGGACCACCTCTGGTTCCCATGGCAATGGACCTGCCAGCGATGAAAGCATCAACACTCACAGTCTGGTATCACCACGCTACCATAAGAAGTACAAACCCAAACAGGTACAGGAAGATGTGGAACTTTTACAAAGAGCCAAAAACATAGCAGATTTGATGTCCTATCAATTCAGTAGGCAGCTACAGCAGCGCATTTATTGATCCTATATACTGAGTATGACATTTAGCAGTGGCCTTAATTACAAACTGAAATGAAAATAATAATTTTTCTGGACAGCAGTACAGGAAAATAATTATTTTTCTGGACAGTACAGTAATTTAGTGCAGCTGAGTTAATGGAACACTTCTGCAACTTGAAACTAGCCGTGGTTTCTGCTCAAGGCAGCAAAAATATAATTACATCTGATCTTTCACTCTGTGTGCCTGCTCTTCTAGCTGACCCCTCGGATCCTGGACGCCTACCAGAACGTGGCTCAGCTCTCACTGACAGATGCAGTGATGCGCTTCCTGCAGATCTGGCAGGCCTTGCCTGACTTTGGGCTCTCATACGTTGTTGTCAGGTTGGGTTTAAATTTTAATTTAAAGAATTTAAGAACTGATCAAGTGCCAGTGAACATATTAAAGACAAAATTCAGTGTAGCTGTGATAATATAAAGCACTGATATTTACTCTTACCCTACTTTTTTTTAAAGTAAATAAATGTCGAAGTTGTAAGTCTTTAATACACTGACATTGACCATCTTGTGACAATCCATTGTTCTGCTGGGAAACGTTTGGACCAGGCATTCATGTGGATGTTACTTAGACATGTACCACCCACCTAGACCAGACCAGGCACCCCCACCCCATAGCAATGACAACTCAAAAAACATGAAGAACAACACAAGGTGTTGACCTGGCCTCCAAATTCACTAGATCCCAAACTGATCAAGTATCACAAGGGAGACCTACACAATATTAGTCATAATGTTATGCTTGATCGATGTATACTGTATAAATCAGCGTAAAAAAACAAAGCATAACTAGTACTTCAGGAAAATACACAATTACAGTGACGCTGAACTGCATTCAGTACCAACATAATAAAGCAACAATCCAGGCAGGAATTAAGATATTTTTACATTCTACAAACAAATGGTAACTGTGCCTGTCACAAGTTACAAGTCATTCACAGGGATAAATCTTACTTAGAAAACCGTAAATTTTTTACCCTTCCCTTACAAATATGACAACGTATTTCGAGCTTGCCTGCTTTTCACATCAAGCACAGTGTTTCAGAAATCTTCCCAAACTTGAATTCATCCCTCAGAATTGACTCTAGCCTCATAGATGACTTGACAATACTAAGGAAGCTAAAAGATATCTTTGCCAAACAGGTTCAAAGGCAGTCGCAAAGACGAGGTGCTGGGCATTGCCCCCAACCGTCTGATCCGCATCGACCTGGGAGTTGGTGATGTGGTCAAAACCTGGCGCTATAACAACATGAAGCAGTGGAATGTCAACTGGGACATACGACAGGTAAGACCATGATCAGGCTTCGCAACAGTTTGCATGATTTCAGACTTTGTGTTTAGACGTATGCAGGTGTTAAGCTACAAACTATAACTCCACCCTGCATACTTGTAGTGTTAATATTTGGCATCCCCAAATTAAGCTGCTTTTCTTAAATCTCTTCTTGCAGGTGGCCATTGAGTTTGAAGGGAACGTGAACATTGCCTTCAGCTGTGTGACAGCTGACTGCAAAATTGTTCATGAGTTTATCGGAGGCTACATTTTCATGTCGACACGCAGCCGTGAAAAGGGCGACACGCTCAATGAGGAGCTCTTCCACAAGCTGACCGGTGGCCACGAAGCTCTCTAAGACTGAAGCACACAGACATTAAAGAAATGGATCCTTGACAGTACATCAGATCACCTGTGTGTCTCTATGGTGGAAAATCAAATAGGATTTTACATTCGGAGGATAAGAACTGTACAAGAAAGGATCAAAATAAGATATTCTGTTAATTGCAAATGTGTTAAAGCCCAGCTTATCTCTCCATCCAAGAACGGACCTAGCGTTTGCTCTCCACACACGAACAGAGTTATTTGTAAGCTGCATCAGTGCATGGCAGACTCATGTTCAGACAGTTCAAGACTTCACTGGTCCTCATGCTGACTTCTCCCTCCCTTCAGGGTGGACTGCTGCTGGGTTAAACCCGGTCTCGGATCAGCGGGATCAACAATCAAACTCACAGAAATGTAAAATCAACATCTGAATCAGCCAGCTGCAGCTTTTCCTTTTCAACTCACTATATCAAGAATATTAATCAGCTCTAGACTAAGTCATGCTTTGTCCAGACCTGCAGACACAAAGTCACTTAGACTTTTATAGTAAATGAATGTCACTTTAGAGCATTCACATTATTACCGCTAAGATATGCAAATAAATGTCAATATGAAATGTTTACCAAAAAAAACATATGAATAGGAAAGCATTTACTAAAATAAATGTAGTGTTTCACTTGTCATTTTTTTCTTGTCTTCACTCCTTATGGTCCTGACATATGGTGTTTGTTTCTGTTGTTTGTTACACAGGAAGCGTCTAACCAATTATCTCCCCTAACATGCTGTGTGTGAGTGTGTCCATATCTTACAAGAAACTGTTAAGACAGTCCGTTAAACCACACTGTCTGCATCCCCTGCTTTCTCATGCTGCTTACTCACGTGACTAACCACGCATACAAGGCGGTTTCAAAAGATCCTTTATTTAAAGGCCTGGCTGGTTTAAGTGCTTTGGTAGGCAATGTGACAGTTTATTTAACACTGAATGCAATGCAGAAAATAACACCTCTATACTAATGAATCAAAAGTGATGTTTGTCAGCATACAGCGGTTGAAGTGTAATAAAAATAAACCATGCTTTTTACGTAGTTCCTTCTCAATAATGAAACAAAAATAGTTTCATTTAGAATGATTCCTCAATGTCAGAATCAAAATCACCTCATTAGGATGCTGTCGTCAAACAAATGTTACCAAGGGAACTAAGATGAGCATCACACCAGTCATGGGACGCTAACATGTTCGGGTTACTCAGTATCCTCTGCTGCTAGTGCAGTGGCAGGGAGCACTCTGAAAAAGAGGACAAAAATTACCTGAATGGTCAAGTAAACGCCGCCCCTCTATTCATATTATACAAGAAATAACTTTTACGGCTGTATGATAGTGTTTCTTACTTGTAGGTCTCAGTCTCAGGGCTCGGCTGAAGTATTTAGGGAGAAGTTTACCCTCAGCATCACCTGCCGTCAGCAACACACCATTCTCTGACCAGAAGAACTCGATACCGTCTGTACAGTCAGATAAACACGTGAAACATGAGTAAGACATTGATTTCTACACAAAAGGTGGATGTAGAAAACTGGACGGCAGCCATCAGTGGTTAATCTTACCAGCAAGGGCTTTTGGGATATCAATAAACACAGCTAGATCACAGTCTTTCCTCATGCCTGATGGGAAAAGAAATAAGACTGTCAGTCAGATTTAACTAAATGTTCAGCAGACAAGCCTCTCTCCGTCAGACTCACACAGAGCATACCGCTGATGACGCCATCGTCCTCCGGCAGGCCGGGAGCCAGATGGATGTGTGTCCTCTTCATGCGGCTCAGGCCCTGCTGCTGGATAGAGCTCCAGTTGCGGAGGTAGGAGCCATGAACAGCCTCAGCAGGGCAGTCTGGAGAACCAGCCATGACCTGTTTCAGCTCCAAATCCGTAACCTGATCACATAAACGCAGACAGGGACAAAGTCTGTCTGATGAGATTAAGGTTTATAGAGGCTTATGAGAGTGAAAATGGTTTTGTTTTGTTACTTCGTTTCAGTGATCAGTCGTGAACATCTGATCAAATCAGTGGAAAATAAAACAAAAAAAAAAAACTAAATCCAAGGTAGGTGAGGGTTTTCATACATCTTATGTTCGGCTGACATGTCAGTCTTTGCAACAAATAGTCCAAATTAGAAAAAAAAAATAACATTCTCAGATATCTTTACCTAACACCAATCACACACAAAGTATTATCATTTTAGACTGACTACAAAAAGACAATAACCTCATCTATTATATTGGTATCTATTATATAACGGAATCAGGCTGGGATTCTGACAACAACATCATCTGCATTTTCTTGCGGTTTGGTGTGAACCTCTCAAAAAACATCTAGATCACATATACTCTTGTTACAGTTTGCAGGTGTCCACATCTGTAACGACACACTGCACTGCTCTTCTTGTACCTGTACTGAATGGCCCTGATTGGCTCGAATCTGCAGCCGCCCGTCCTCTGGGTGGGAACGGAGCTTAAAGCGCTGCTTGTCATTTGTGGCCACGACTCTCTCAACGTCTTCCTGCGAGTATGAGCGAAACTGCTGGTGAGCCAGGAGTTCCTCCACAAACAGGAAGCCATCTAAGGGGGGTGAGAGCTGTTACAGTTATGGTCACGTTTCCACAATGGATGCTGGATTTTTTTGGCTGCCTTCAATCAATAATTCACTGCAAACATTTCAAGCTGTTGTGTGAAGGCACAGAATAACATAATCTGTTTAAATACAGAGGATAAGTACTAAAATATACAATAACTATCACATTTTATTGTTATTTCTATCAGAACTTCATGGAAAGAGAAAATAGCTCCAAAACAGAGATGATCAAAAGATAGGATCTGTTGAATTTCTTTTTTCTACATGAACATGTAAAAATAAATCTACGGACTCTACTTGCTATTAAAGTCGTGTGAGAAGCAATGACAGTGTCAGTAAATGGATAATTGTGTTACCAGGACCAGATTGTGAGCAGCTCACCTGTACCCATTTGAAGACCCATCCGGCTTGCTCCATGGCGCAGTGCGTAAGACATGGATTTAGACAGACAGACATCTCTGTCCTGGTAGTGGAGAAGGCATCACTTAACACACTCAAATCCAGCTCTAATTATAGCTCTGTTTAAATATAGGACCTGGACTCTACCCTAGCAAATTTACAGTCTGAAAGCCCATTCAGTTTTATCTTTATGAGACAGAAAAGTGTAACTAGACTGATAAAGAGAGAACACTATGAATTGCTAATGTTCTTCACAGGGCTGTAACCTCTCACCTCTCCACCACGACTTCCTCTCCCACCTCCTCTTCTTCTTTTACCTCCTCTTCCTGCTCTGGTAGTGTCCATTACATACAGGCCACTCGGTCATTCAGACGGCTGTACATGTTTGTGTCACACAAATTGATTTCATTTCTACGAAACTCTATCTATACTTGTGGTCACTAAACTGTCAACAAACGTGCGGTCTGCTCCCACTTCCTGTCTGTTCCAGTTATCCGCTTGAGGGGGCACTGTGGCAGGCGGTGCCGAGGTAACTTGGCACCACAGAGGAAAAGCTGCATTTTTTTTTTTGTCCTGGAGGTGGAAAACATCACTCAGACAACTGCTGCCTGAGTCGGTGCAGGTAAGAAAATATATCATATTCTTGAAAAAATCTGAGGCAGCATCAGAGCGAGTGGTTGCTGCTTCTCTGCAGTCCACAAGCCTTCCCGACAGAACCTCCACACTGTGGCTGCTGAAGCTCCCGCTGCTGGAATTCAACACACAAGCGGAGCTAACTTGGCTAACAGGTGTTAGCATGTTTGTGTTGGGGATACCTGCTTTTCTTTCTGGAGAACATCGCATTTAAGACATTTGGGGGTTTCTTTCATATGTGCAATGTCGTTTGCCTCCTTTATTTCTCACCTATATGCCCTGTCTTGTTAAAAAAATCATCTCCTGTACGCAGACCCTGCCATTAGACCGAAGATTTCAGACTGGTCACCATGGAAACGTAAGAGACGTTAAAGCATGGTGGCAGTTTGAAGACTCTGGGCTGTCAGTTAACACACCTTCAACAGCGGAAGAGGCGTACTGTCCGTGAGTATTTTATTCTACTATTTCATTTTGTTAAATGATTTAATAACTCATGAAATGTTTTTACAGCTTCTGTTGAAATCTCATTTTAATTTTTTTAGTATTAGTATTAGCATTTCAACCTCAAAACTCACTGAGGTATAATTCAAAAATAAAGATAAATAAAGAAAGCGTTACTATTTTAATCGTAATCTGTTGTGTTGTACAATTTGTTCGTACTTCTATGGTTTTCATCTGTGCTATGCAAACATTTAGCTTTTATATGCAGTAAACAAACAGGCACTAAATGGTTTGTATCACACTTTGTTATATTTGTGGTTATAAGGACATTTTTTAAGCATTTATTTATATGCAGTCGCCTGTTTTTTTACCAGGTATAATGCCTACAGTGAAGACATATTCTGTATTATTACGAATGTTTTTTACTCTATTCTCATACATTGTGTGTTTCTATATATATATCCACACTCAGGTGATGGAGTTTCCCCAGCATTCCCAGCAGCTGCTGTCAGCTCTGCGGTCCCAGCGCCAGCGGGGCTTCCTCTGTGACTGCACCGTCCTGGTGGGATCATCCCGTTTCCTGGCTCACAGGGCTGTTTTGGCCTCCTGTTCTCCTTTCTTCCACATGTTCTACTCTGACTCTCCTGGAGGAAATGGCTCCAGCAGCTCTGTCACACTCGACAGTGACATTGTCACATCTGCTGCCTTTGGCTTGCTCTTGGACTTTGTCTATGAAGGTGTGCTGCAGCTGGAGGAGTCTCCTCCAGTGGAGGACATACTGGCAGCTGCAAGCTTTCTTCACATGAACGAGGTGGTGAGAGTATGCAAGAGGCGACTGCAGAGACGAGGGCCTCTGGCTGAGGCAGACAGCACTCGCTGTGAAGACAGTGCCGGTTTGAAGAAGGCAGCAGAGACAAGGAGGGAAGGTGGCGATGACAATGGAACTGATCTTATGATGGCCTTGGCAGCAGGTCACTCAAATCCAGTCACGATAGCAGCGCCTCTGTTATCACTATCCATAGTGACTGAAAGGGCTCAGTTGGAGTCAGTAAAGTCTGAGCAAAGGACAGGTGCAGGGTCATCAGAGACACGAGTTCAAACTCCTTTGAGCCCTGACCTCGCTGACACCACCCAGCCAGGCATCGACATCCCTCCTCTCCCACCAGGCCGGGAGCAGGTCCACGGTCTCATTACAGGTCAGTCTGCTCCTGCTTCTGGAGGTCACATCAGGTTGGGGACTGGGGGTCATGGAGAGGGATCTACACTCTGCAGTCCTTGTAGCACCACTGAGACTTACAGGTAAGCGTCTGTTTCTGATTTCTACACATTTTTAACCATAGAAAAATAACCAACATTCCATTCACGAAACAATTTACTCTGTACAAAAATTATTTCATAGTACACAGATTTGTGATAATTTTTATTTAAAGCCAGTTGGAAGCCTGAAATATTTAGTCTGATTCAAGAAGAGAACAGCAAGAAGAGAAATGAAATCACTTTGGAGCTCAAAGCTGAGTTTAAGCCAAAGGAGCACTGATGATCAGAATCAGAAGCTTTGTTACAGGGATTTGTTTTGGTACAGGTTTCATTGAAATATAAAACATGAAGATTGCTGCAGGTTAATAGATGAAATCTTGTCAGTAGGAAAATAACATTGTGTCTGTGGATATTTTCAGATAAAACCCAGAAAATACATCATAAATGCGCTCTACATTTTCATTTATTTTATATCTAAGTTCTAAGCTTTATTTTTTTACTTACTGTAATTATAAAATATTTATTTATTTACACTGAGGATCACAATACATGAATTAACAACACGAGACAGTTAATAAGTGAAATGTCCTTAAGGCTGGTTTCTGAAACACTAGAGAACTACTCATGCTTCATTCTTAAACTTGACATGTGATTTCCAAACTTGACCATATTATCATCATGTACACTAATATTAGATGTAATATAATATTACATATTATAAAAGAATGATAGCTATTTTTTTTCCCTTGACTTTTAAGTGAATTCTGTTCTACGACATGTACTGATGAACATTGGTTTTATTTGTTGTTACTAAAATATTCTTTATATCTTTCTCCAGCCACAGCAGCAGCCAGCAGCCCTCTTCCTCGTCTTCCTCATCCCGGGTCCCAGTGAGCCAGGCTGGTGGTCGGTCAGTGGTTGCTATTCCTCAGACAGAATCCCGCGCCTCCCCCAGTGCACATCCTGATCACCACCAACTGTCCCATGAGGAACTCTTGGAGACTGACCACAGAAGTACGTTAGGCAGTGGACAACAGATGGTCATGTTGATCCAAACATCAGCTCTAACGTCGCATTTACAAACAAACCATACACACTCAGCATCCCGCCGTGCGCCTCCCCAAATCCAAATTCAGAGTGCTGTATCCCTCCAACACCAACACAGCACTGGAGCTTCACCCACACTGAGAAATAAGAGATCCCACCCCCTTGTGGGTAGCGCGAGGACATGCAATGATGGAGACAATATGAAGGTCAAAGTGGAGGCCATTGTTATATCTGATGAGGAGCTAGAGGAGGAGACAGAGGAAAGCAGAGAGGAAGAACCAGTGATGGAGGTGGACAATGAGTTTGAAGATGATATCCAGGAAGACGAGTTGAACAGTCCTCAGTTCCTTTCTTCCCATCAACAGGGCCTCTTACAAAGCTCTCACTCAAATGACTACTCCTTCCCTTTGTCTCCCTCCTCCTCGTCCTCCGGTGCTGGACCTTCCTCCCAGGAAACGTCCTCTTACACAGCCTCCCTTATGCCTCCGTCCACATCCCGGCAGAATTCAGACCATCCTGCTTATTTCCAGGACCTACAGGACTCTATGGGGAACTTTGTAGAGGATGTCCCGACGTGTGGGGTCTGCGGAAAGACTTTCTCATGCACATACACTCTAAGGCGCCACGCCATCGTGCATACACGTGAGCGTCCCTATGAATGTCGCTACTGCTATCGGAGCTACACACAATCAGGCGACCTTTACCGGCACATCCGCAAAGCTCACGACCACACCCTGCCCGCCAAACGCAGCAAGGCGGACACTGAGCCCTCCCTGCCGCCACAACCACCACCACCTCTTAGCTAACACACAAAGGGACACTCTTATCACTTATACAGTACATACGCTTTCTGCCGTAACTCTACACCTACACAAGTCCTAAGGGTCCAGCATAATGTTCTCTTTTATAAAATATGTCCAGGGTTATCTACAGGTCTTTAAAACATTTCATTTTCTGAAACTGAATTTTAGAAATATCAAACCTCAATGGATGGTCTTGATTTCTGGCATTTCTAGAGATTTTATTTTATACATTCAGTTACTGAATTTAACACCAAACCAAACCAACCTAACCTTTGCTTAACCTTGCTCCAGGTTCTGTGGCGCTTCTTTAGACTATTGGGATTGTTATTTACACTATATAAATAATATCAAATTGGTATTATCTCAATAGTTGCATACTTAAATTCATATTTTATGTTTACAGACAATACAAGAACCCACACACAGTAAACACCAGCGTTGTGGCGATATTGGCCGTCGTCCATCAAACTAACTTAGTGTTGATCCATGACCGTTGTCTTCTAGAAACCTAAAACTGATCTGATAGCTGTGCTATTGTGTTACTGTTTGAGACATTCTACAGCTTAGGTTTGTAATTTTTAAATATCTTTGTTATTTTTAATACAGGTGGATGGGTGTAATAATGGTCATAAATAGGGATGACTGAAAATGGAACTGATTCGGGAAATGTGAAAGAATCAAATGACATCCTATCCAAAGTATTTGTTGTATTAACTTGAAACATTGATAGAGGAAGACTATTGTGTTTATATATTTTTTTAGGTTATATTCAGTGTAATTTTTATGACCGTGTGACTCTGTGCCAGGCAAATGTTACTGATTGTTATTGTTGTAGCTTTGTATCGTCTCGTGTTTTTTAGGATGAAACCAACAGAGCCGCTCACTTACTTGCACATTATGACATTTATAGTCATGTGGTGCCATTTTATAATTTGAAGTATGAGCTTTTCCTTCCATCACTTTTGATGAAGTCACTTTATCAGTAGCGGATTATCCGAGTACAGTATATTTGATTAGGAAGGAACTCAACTTTGCTAAATAGACTGCCTTGTTTCTTCACATATCTTAATTTCTTCCTTTTATCTCCAGTAAAAGTCTCAGAAGAAAGTAATTGACTATTCTAAATTAAAACATGTTTCACTCAGGCGGCACGAGGTGGTTAGCACTGATGCCTCACAGCGAGGTCGCGGGTTCGAATCCATGGACCGACTGGGCCTTTCTGTGTGGAGTTTGCATGTTCTCCCTGTGTCTGCGTGGGTTCTCTCCGGGTACTCCAACTTCCTCCCACCGTCCAAAGACATGCTCATTAGGTTAATTGGTGATTTTAAATTGGCCTCAGGTGTGAATGTGAGTGTGAATGGTTGTCTGTCTCTCTGTGTTAGCCCTGAGATAGACTGGAGACCTGTCCAGGGTGTACCCCGCCTCTCGCTGGGATAGGCTGCAGCAGACCCCACGACCCTTAACAGGAACAAGCGGTTACAGACGATGAATGAATGAATGAATGAATGAATGACAATCTCTTACCATTAAATTACTGCTAACCAAACAAATCTTTACTTCCAGTGGTCTGAACAAGTATCTTACTTTAAGTGAAGTTGTATTCGTTTATCTTGTCCTAACTTGTGATTTTGCCACATATTTTTTAGACTTTGCTCAACATCCACAGTTCTCAGTTAAAAGTTGCTAGAGGTTGAAACTTGTTTTAATGTTAAACTCGTCCTCATCCTTGGCAGAAGAGCAGATGGAACAAGGAGAGCGTATCAGAACAATATGAGCACACTTCAACACATGCAGTTTTCTCTTTAAGTGTCTGAATTTAAACTTTAAATGTGCCTGAAAGACTGTTTGAAACTTTTTTTGTTCTGCACTATTTCCATGTTCTGGCACACTTTCTGTATAATGACAAATCCGGATAAGCGGGAGAAGGCGAGATGAGACGAGACAAATGATGTTGGTATTTTAAACAAGGGACAGTGAAGTCAGTAATTATTTAGAGGGTGTCATAGAAGGCAGTGTGAACAATCTAAATGTGATTTTTGTGAATAAACACTGTCCCGTTGAAACAATCTGTAATTTTTCAGCGAATCTCACAGTGCACACTTGATCAATGAAATATTTTTATTTATTTCACTACAAAAGAACAGATTATACAAAAATATGCATATTAACTGTGTTGCTCTGCAACTGTAACACTCACTGAACAGGTAGTGTTTTCATTGTTCAGTAACCAGAAAACTGTACATTTCACTGATAACACGCTGAAGAGACACCTTTTATCAGGAGGTTCTGTCAGTCTTCTACTGGTCCATGGATCTGTGAAGAGACAAAATATCAGTATCCATCAGCAAATCTCTCTGCCTTTGTGTCTTGGAATTTGTTGTCTAATTAAATATTGTCAAGTATTTGTTAAGCTAAACAGAAATAAAACAGACAGTGCTACAATAAATGTGCACCCATGATCATTTTTTAAATTAACCTTACTGTATCTGTAATTCAGTACAGGTAATAACACATGGACTCAGCTGTAACTGAAAGACACTGGCTAATTCAAAAGGTTGTCAGACTGTGGAATTAACTTAGCCATGCTTGTGTAAGCACTTATTTTTGAGGTCCCAAGAATAAGACACTGGGGGACTTCTGTAGACATTTCATCAAAACAGTTTCAAGCATGAACCAAAGGACTTCTGGGAAAGGAGAAGAGATTTTGTAGCAGTGCATAGTTGTCAAACAGAATCCTGAGATGACACTCACCGCCTCAGCTACCTCAGGCCAATCCATTGCCATCACAATTGTGTCATCTGAATTTGGAGCCGTCTCCACGTTCCAGTAGGTCAGCTTGTCAAACACAGAGGTTACCCTCACTGTCCTGTCCTGCACAGATACACACACACACATATGATCTAGCAGTCAGACTGGTGTTCAGCATAGACAGTTCTGTGATTACTTCTGGGGTGTGTACCTCTTGGTCAGAGCCAGGCTTGTTGGTCTCTTTCAGCACCAGACCAGTGAATCCCTGTGGACAGCTGAGCTCCTGCCCCTTCAACTCACGCCCTCTGAATGACACAGTCTTCTCTGCAATGAAAAACAAGCACCAAGGATTGTTGTTAGAAAGGATAAATGTCAAATACAACTTGGTGTAGCTTTTTGAAGTGGCTTAATCATAATGATCGTGGTGGAGCACACACCTTTTCTAAACTAAAGAACAAGTCATTATTTTTGCTCCACTGAAGCATTGACATAGATTAGTTTAGTTTGTTTAGGACCAGTTTTCATTATATAAAGCATAAAAAAATTATCAAAACCATGTTGGCCATGCTAACAATTTATCACCACATCTGGTGAACATTTGTGTATAAATATTTGTTCTGGGTTTTATTTCCACCACTGTTTTCTTACAGCTGTAATCTTGTCCAGTAACAGCTTGTTCTCCTGATAGAGAAGCTTTAAAACATGCAGGTCTAAACTATATTCAGTGTACCTGCCTTGTTTGCGGTCTTTAATAGTAGCATCCAAGTATTGTGAGACCTGGGCCGGCCCGTTGTGTTCAATCTCGCAGGGCATTAGGTGGACTGGGGCTCGCTGTGCCTGACCCACGGATGACACATGAAGACAGGTAACACTAGTGTTACAGGACATCCTGCAGCCAGAAGACAGGAGAGGACAGAACAAATTTCTTTTAATAAATGCAGTCACTTTATTCTGTTTCTCCAAATACAGTTATTTTAATAACAGAAGTTTGTGTAATAGTTTTCTCTTCTCTGTGCAACGAAGTGAGGCTCTTGGAAGTTCATATACATTGATCAGCCACAACATTATCACGGGAGAAGTACATAACATTGACCATCTTGTGACAATGCAACGTCCTACTGGAAAACTTTTGGTCCTGGCATTCATGTGGATGCTACACGTATCACTGACCTAGACCAGACCAGGCAATCCACAGGACACCCTTTTGAGGGTGTCCTGTGGATTTTTTATTTGCAAAAGCGAGTTCTGGGAGCAACTAATGCAGAGTTTCCCTGAAATAAAGAGAATGCATCGTCTGTTAAAGATTATGTACAACGTGTTACTAAAAGGCTAATGTGGATATTTAAGAGAAAGTAACTCCAACATTACCTACAAGCAGTTTTCCAAACACAACAGTGAACTGAAATGTAGTATTGGACCTTTTCCGGTTAGCGCCAGACGCAGCCTGTGATTGGACGAAAGCTTCTTCTTCTACACTGAAAGATGTTTTGGCGGTTTTTTTCTTTCCTCCCGGGAGATGTCTCCCCCTCTCGGTGAGGGATTACCTTTTCACTTTGCTTTTTCCTCCTCTCTTGTTGCAACCATTGACTGTACAAAGATTATATTATGTTTGGAACCTCTGTCCCCTTCATTTTTTGTTTTTCCTGAATCGTGTACAAGTTTTGGAGTGGTGTGTGATTTAGGCGCGTTTCATTCAACTTTATTTTGACTTTTTAAAAATCACTTATGCTGCATAATTTAAAGGAAAGCTGTAGGTTAACACAACAATCCTGTGAACAAATCCTTCTGTCAGAGAGGATTTAATGATCAGGGGTTTTGGAGGGTGTAGATTGTGGTTCTGTTGAGCTGTATTGTGATGTTTGTTAGATTTTTTTTTAATATACCTTTAATGATATTAAAAGTGAATAAATAAAAACATTTGTATCTGTGTTTCCTTTCATCTCTTTTGTCTGTGATTCATTAATCCTGATCATGGTCATAAAAATTTCTACGGTTTTAAAGAGAAGTTGTGTGTTTTTTTAATTTATTATCTGTCTAAAGGTTCTTTCCTGAAGAACAGTATGAATTTTAAAATACCATCAATTAACAGGAGATTTTGTGTCGTGTAATGCAGTACCATGACTAACGGGGTGTCAGATATGCAGATCCAGATGTTTTCTATGCGATTACACGTCTTGCAATCGTGCATTTTTTCTTGGTGAGTAAAACATTGCAAGGTCAAGTTAAACACCCACAATAATTCTAATTCTGATGTAAAACATGTGAACTGAGCACTAACCGGTGAATCTTAAGTTAATCTTGAGTTTAAAACATGACTAAACATTTCTGAGCCATAAGCAACATAAGACAGAGAAATCAGGAGCAATATAAAGGGTGGGGAAAATTCAGCCCATTTTGCAGCAAAGGGGTGAACAAGGATCCACATGTATTAACAAACAACACACACAAAAGAGTATTTGAAACTGTAATGAGCCATGACTAATTAGACTTTATATCCAATAATGTTACTAATAGATTCCTATGGCTCACAGTGCAATTTGATATACTTCTGTTTTCAGTGTCACATTCAACTCCAAGAACTCTGTTACAGTTGGCAGCAGCCAACTCTTTATGTGGGACGGACTAAACCTCCTCCAACAGCAGCTTTTGAGGCAACAAGATACTGGTGGGAGTTCTGTCCACATTTCATCAGGACGGTGTCAAGAGCGGACCAAGCAACTTCAGGGAAAGGAGAAGTGATTTCCTAACCGCGCATAGTTGGCCAACAGAAATCAGAGGTAAGTTTTTAGCGCAAGACAGAAGACTGAACTGGAGCAGATATTTTAATTAGACATTTTTTCTTTCAGTTTGGATTTTGAGTTAAAAATACTTCCCGTACTATAATTTCAATGTCAACTTAGTCCTAATTCTGCACTTCAGAATTCATTCACATGTCGAAGTTACAACTTCCTTCCTCTTTTGAAGATTCAATATTAAACTTTATTAATGCAAAATGAAAAAAAATAATCAGCTTAATTTTACTGACACTGAGGACTAGAAATATAATTAATTAAACAGTGTTATTACACAATAAACACATTGTCAAAACCAACAAGTTCTCAGTTTCCTATTAGTTAGAAGGCACATATAGAGTCAGACTGGCAGCTGACTTTTGACACAGTTTGGAGTCATCTGATATGAAAGGATGGTGCTTGTGACTGTGATTGGACTCTGTGGTTTTGCAGATCTCAGTTGTATGAATGTGAACGACTGTGTCTTGCCTTCATAACATCATTGGCCACGCAAAGTTTATTGGACTCTAAACAATCCTAAGTGTGTCCTTATTTTAAGAAAATGTGGGCCAGATAACTTTTCAGACAGGAGCCAACACATTTCAATCAGTTTGTTCCTTTCAGAAATTTTAATTAATTTATCTTTCCACCATTTTTCAAATTGTTTCATTACCTTCATTGTTCACTGGACTTTTAGGTTTCATGGCTCAAGATACTCACCTGCGTTCAGGAGGTGATGATGAAACACCTGTCCTCATTGGTCAGATGCTGCTGAGGCTGCAGGTTGTTGTCTTCATGGCGATGTCACAGCTCCGTCAGAGAGTTGTACAGGGCTTCACTGTCTTCTCTTTTGTCTTTCTTCTCCTCTGGCTCGCCGCCTTTTTATACGGGAGTTTTTACTACTCATTCATGCCCAAGGCGGCCTTTTCTGCATCCGTGCACTATTACTACAGGTGTGTGTGTCAAATTCTGTCCAGCTGCACGAGAAACAACTGTCAGTTCTGTGTGTTTTGCTTTTTCTATGATATATTTATCTTGATTTCTCTGCAGGACAGACTGTGAATCTCCCACCTCTTTTTCATGCTCTTATCCGGTGGCCAACATCTCTCTGATGAGAAATAGGAAACATGTATGTAGGCCTATGTTTATTGTATATATTTATGAACATGTTGCAGACATTAATTAATTCATGCATTCATCTTTGTAAAGTAATATTTTAATATATGTTCAGGTGCTGACATTCGGTCAGGCTTATCAGATATCTTTGCAGCTGGAGATGCCTGATTCCCCAACCAATCAGGAGATGGGGATGTTTATGATCAAGACAACCTGTTTCTCCCAGGATGGAGGGCAAGTTGCCTCCTCTGCTCGCTTTGTAAGACGCGCTAACATTTGTTCAGCACCGTGGTGGCCATGAAAACACATGCAGTCAAATAATGGTTCATAACTATTGCAGAGGCTCACCGACTAACTGATGCTGTGTGTTTCTCAGGCAAGACAACTGCTGTCCGCCTCCAGCTCTCGCTTTGTGAGTACAGCACTGACGCATAATAACCCTTTAATCACACAACCTGGTCAGAGCCAGATTAGAGCTGCTTATGCTTGTGCAGAGCTCAACTGCAGCAGAAGGTGATCTCAGTGCTCAGTAATTGAGATGACAAGACAAATGTGTAAAATAATGACTAATAAAGAGTTATGAGCAAATCAAAGGCGGAATGGAAAGTGTCAATGAGTTCAGTTATTTAAATGCTAAAATGCAAAACCACCCTGGTACTGAAATGCAAGTCCTCTAATAAATAAACCTTTTAAAGTCTGTATACCACGCATAGAAGGGTATCATTTAAATTCCTTTTAAGGTTGTGTTTTGTGTTTCTTTTGTATGGAACTGCATTGAATTGGAATATTTTTACATAGCCACATACACTACATACAGTATATGTCAAGATAATAGCCTATTTGAATTTCAGTCAAATCTACAGATACAAAGAACGGCATCAACGCTGTTTTGGCCAAATGTCCACTGAGATCAGCTTTTGTTAGCGCTGATTAAAAATGTGCACATAACCCAATCAGATTTCTGATAAAGGTACTATAAGAGTTCATTATCAGTCATCTTTTCCTAACTGTTCATCGTGCCATCACATCCTCCGGGGACACAGTGCCATACATTTGTGAGGAAAGGCCAGATCAAATATTCTCCAGGGGTGAACTGTGTAAATGAGACTGTGTTGTTGTGTTGTGGCCAGAGCATGCTGCGATACCGTTCAGACCTGCTGAGGACCCTGGGAACGCTGCTGTTCCTCCCGGCCTTTCTGAGTGGAGCAGCCGAGCAGAAACAGGTGTTGGACGTGGAGCTCTTCTCAGACTACACAGACGACCCTGTGAGTCATGGGTAGATACTAGATATACACCGATCAGCCACAAAATTAAAACCACTGACAGGAGAAGGGAATAACACTGACCTTCTTGTGACAATTCATTGTTCTGCTGGGAAACCTTTGGACCTGGCATTCATGTGGATGTTACTTAGACATGTACCACCCACCTAGATCAGACCAGACACCCCCACCCCATATGACAACTCAAAAAACATGAAGAACAACACAAGGTGTTGACCTGGCCTCCAAATTCACTAGATCCCAAACTGATCAAGTATCTGTGGGATGATCCACAGAGGTCCCTCCCCTCAACCCATAGGACCCACTAGCAACATCCTGTCGCCAGACAGCACAGGACACCCTCAGAAGACCCATATCCATTCTCTGATAAGTCACAACTGTTTTGGAGGCACAAGGGAGACCTACACAAAATGAGGACAACAATGTTATGTCTGATCTGTGTGGTTAGTTCAAATTCAGAAAAGGCGGAGACACATTTAAATAGAATAGAAATAGTGAGAAAATATTTCACTGAAGCCTACATAACAGGTTTTTCTCCCTGTTCAGTATTCCCCTTCGGTCACAGCTGTCATTGAGATCCTGTCCAACAAGGTACAGATCTACTCGTCTCAGCTTTACGTTCACGCTCATTTCACAGGCATAAGGTGAGAGTTATTTACATTTCTCAGCAGTAATTCCTCATCATACCTGGATCAAACAATTTTGCCTTGTTTTTCTCTGTGTCCCCTCTTTAGATATTTTCTGTTCTACTTCCCTGTCTTATCCGCACTGGTGGGAGTGTCCAGTAACTTCATCTTCCTCAGCGTCCTCTTCATCCTGAGCTACGTGAGGCTGCTCTTGAGGAAGAGTTTGGTACCGAAGCGGGTGAGAGAGAACAGCCTTATGTGTAGCCGCGGGCCTGAACGCGTTTTGAGTTTAACTGAGTTTATTAGCCATTCCCCTCCAGGTGACGTAGCTCAGACTCATCCATGTTTGTTGCTCACAGCTCAGAAGAACTGGACAGCTGCAAGAGATGAGGGAGAACATGAACAACCAGCAAGAGGATGACAAAGATGTTGCAGCGGGTACAGAGACTAAGACACGCTAGCACAGGCGCAGTGAATTTTATGTAATGTTATTTGAGGTATTTGCATCAGTCACTACTACTGACAATGTGCTGTAGTGTGTTTGACCATAGAAACAAATTCTTTAACAGGTACCGCAGAGCAGCCGGGTCCCCTCCAGACAAACCCCCCATGTCTGAGCCAGAAGGAGCAACCTTTGCAATTTGGCAGCTGCACAGAGCCGCAGAACATAAATACACTTAGTCGGGATGAAATAAATGAATGAGAGGCAGCCTGAGGAAATTAATAAAGAAGAGGATGAAAGTGCTGGGAGTGATCCTGATAGTAAGGATAAAGATTTAAGACTGATATATGCCTGAAAATGACTGGTGTACTGTGTCCTGTCTCATGTGGTGTCTTAACTTTGACCTTAGGACCGTATCTTCACTGAATAAAGCATTGTGTTAAATGTAATGAAACTGATCATTAATATGATATACAGCACTATAACTAGGAGAAATAAAAAAACAACAAATAAATTCTGTTATAATGAAGAGCAGCAGGGTGAAATAGCTTTTCTTGGAAATATTATATATATATATATTTAACATGATATCATATGAATATTTATGTTATTTATGCAACACTTTGATTCTCAATAAACATCATAATGCTAATTACTGACTGTGTTCCTGTCTTCTTTCAGCTATAGATTTTTGGAGCTGTTTCTTTTGCAAGTTAAAATGTTTTTTGAGCATCCGAGACAAGGTGTGCACCTTATTTATACTACAAAAGTGTCTGAAAGAGTTTTGGTGTGCATTCAGTTTAACGGGTGCAATAAAACATTTTGAAACACGTTTATTATTGGAGGGAGGACACTTTATTCCTCGTTGTTTGACGCCATCATTCCTGGATGTCCTCTTTGCCTGTGGCACTGTTGGCCACGCTCCAGCGGCCAGCCCTGGATGAAGCTTTGGAAACTCAGTAACGTCACTGCATGCAAAAATTTGGCATTTGGAGTGTGAGGTAGCTCACTGATAGGCAAAGACTTCGTATCACTGAATACTAAGAGGTGGAGGACAAAGGTAAGGTAAGTTAAATACACTTGGTCATTTGTCATTATATTTTTCTATTTGTGTCGTTTTAAGACAGGTCAGTAACGTTGTTGATGATTAGAGTGCCGTTTAGACTTGTAAATGCATTTCCTGAAACATATTCAAAACTGTGCATCTCTTGTAAACATTTCCCTGTTGTAGAGGCACATGTTGGGCTCATGGAGCATATTCACCATCTCAGCTCCGCACCGGACACAAAGATGGACACCACAGATGAAAACCACATGGGTGGGATGCAGATGGAGATAGAGATCAAGCAAAGTGTGGAGAATGATTCTCACGTTAGACTATCAGATGAGGCGCACGAGCATCTGTCGGTCAGCGAAGGGCCGTCCAGCAGCTGTCATGATGAGAGACTGAGATCCAGACCCAGACTCCAGTCGACAAAAAGCTTCCCCCCTTACAGTCAGTGTATAGGCGGGCTAGGAGAGGACGACGAGTGGGACAGCGAGCTCAGTTCAGAGCCGATCACCACTTCCCAGCTGAATACAAAGGAAGTCAGGCCGCAAGAAATTCAAGGTGTGGAAAAAAAAGAAGACATAGACCTGACTGCAAGATGTGCAAGAGATGCAATGAAGGCCAAATGGAGGTTGAGGAGGAAGGAGAGGTCAGGGGGAAGCTATGATGCCAACATAGATGGCTGGGAGAGAGGACGATGGAGTGGGAAAAGAAGAGTGGAGGAGACTGGAAAAGAAGGTAAGCATGACGATGAGGGAAGAGAAGGGGGCTCAAACAGTCAGTGGAAACACTGGAGAGGTAGAAACTCCAGTTTTGAGAAAGGGAGAAAAGAAGACGAGGAAGAGGAGAGGAAGTTATCACCTATTACAGCTGTAGAGACAGAGAATAATAGCAGTGGGGAGACAACCCCAGAGGGTAAGGATGAAGACATTGATGAACTGCCCGGGACAACACTTCAGTGGTCCTCCTCACATCCAATCCTCTCCAAGCTTTTGCACTCGTCCTCCACGTCCTCATGTTCCTCCATCAACCTCTCTTCAGCCGAGAGTGACGAGGTCTTCAGTGAAGGAGAGGATGTTGCGTCAAAAAGGAAGACATTTAGAAAGGTGAGTCACAAACACAGGATAGACGGGTACACTTTGAAACTACATTCTCACCCCTGTGTGTCTGGCTGCTCTGGTTTTCCATGGAAGAGAGGTTAAACCATATTTTTCAACTGTTCTTTGCACCTGTGGTCTTGGTGATTTGCATGGGCTTCAAAGAGGACTTTGACAAGGTCAGATTTGAATGCCGTTTGCATGCCTAGCTGCTGCCTCTGTAGATATGAGAGCAGTGGGGAGCTGACAGCGGCGGGAGGACTAGGGAGTACATGTTCATTTTCTAAATAATGTTGTTTGCATTCTCAGACACTGGGTGATAGACAGGTATATTAGTAGGAATAAAGAGGGTTTTACACAAAACATCGAAAACATAACATCTGTTACGAAATAGTGACAAATATTTAAATCTTACATAAGTCAGACATATTCTTCAAAAGGCAAACTAGACATTTAGCGATAGTGTGTCTACTGAGCATGCTCAGCTCTACTCCAGCTCCTCTTGTTTTTAGATTTTTCATCTGGTGGCAGCTGTTTTGTGTATATACAAAGTAGATCATAACTGTTGAGGTACGTTCTGTTGACAACAACTGTGCAGACTCTTCACATTTTTGGTGTACACAGAAGACATGAAGAGGTTTATGCTACCTTTAATGCACATGTTCATAAGATGGTGAGACAGCATGACAAAAACTGATCAGGTGACTCAAAGAGAGAAATCCGAGTCACAATATGTCACTGAATCAAAGACAAATGCTGCCTTTGGCTTTTCACAGGAGATGGTTGAAATAATAATAGAATTAATATTTAAATAATAAAATAAGTTGTGGTTGGATATCGTTGAACCGCTCCAATTTCAAAGACCCAGCATGTCTTACTGGGATGCTTGAATTGTTGCATTGCATTGTTAATGTTAGTAGTAACATTTGTGTTGTTTTCTGCTGTGATGAGAAAGGCATTTTAAAGAGGGCTTAAGAATATAATTTTTTAACTAGAAAAAACACATAAGACTCGCTAAATATGGCCCTTTGCTGTTATTTATATTTCTTTCAGAAATTAAGAAAAATTAGGAGGTGTAATAAACGTACATGTTAAATTCTGCAAAATGATTCAGCACAGTTGCTCGACCCCTCACATTAACAAGGTCCTGGTTGAATCCTGCATGAAGTCTTTTGCACTCACATGCATGAAGATAGTCAGGTTTGGGTCAACTGAACTGGACATGTTTGTCTATATGCTTCACACCTTGTCAGAGAAGTAACTTGCAGGCTCCAAATCCTGAGCTCAATAGGCCATAGAGAAAAATGGATGATGGGTATTATAACTATTATATTATTGGTATACTTTAGACCATCCTGTAGCAGACAGGCACATTATAAAATCTTAATTCACATCCCCTTCTGTTCTTTCTCAGTGTTCTCCTTCCATAAAAACAACAACATGATCTGCTCTTCTCTTATGCCTCAGTGTCGCTCCTGGAAAACCTACCTGACCATGATGCACTGGTCTCTGGGGCGGCAGAGCTCCTGGGTCCAGCTGGCTGGACATCAAGGCACGTGTGTTACAGTTCATCCAAAATAGACCCAGACAGGCAGTCAGATATGTGAAAGATGTAGATGTCAGTCTATTTATTACGCTACACTACACTCTGCAAGTGAACGTAAATGTTACAGCTGCTCTGTTAAATCACTTCATCAACAGAACATCAGCTGTTTGGAAGACAGGAAAAGTCTGATTGTGAAGTTAAAACTGAGAAGACAATTTGAGTTTACACAACCTGTATTGGAGCAATAGAGATCAAGAGTAGAGTCAAGTACAGGATTGTCATCAAACATTGGATTTAAATATGTAGATCGTTACAACTGAACATACAACTGCACAATAAATATCCTCAGTCAGGATTCAGTTGACTTTTGCTCAGTTTAAACACATGAAAAACCTCATCAGTGCCTCATATAGTTTGGTAAATGGAAGTGTAGTGTTCCAGAAACCAGATGCTACCCTCATTCTGCTTTCTTGTTCCACTGAAAAGCATAATAATTTGACTCTTTGTCCCTCCCTGGTGGTTGCTGGTGTCACCAGGTAACTTCCAGCTGAGTAAAGGAGGGGAGGTGCTGAAACGCTTCAGCGAAGTGGAGGCTAAGTGCCTGGAGTGTCTGATGAGGGACCCTCTGAGGCCCTTTGTGCCGCAGTACCACGGCCTGGTAACCAGAGGGGAGCACTGCTACATCCGTCTGGAGGATCTGCTGAGTGGCCTGAGGAGGCCTGTTATCATGGACTGCAAGATGGGCGTCAGGTAGGCTTTCCTCGAGTGCCCAGCATCTCCTGATTGGAGTAACTTTTTAACTAACTGAAATGTTGGATCTGAAAACTTCAGGACTTCTAACTCCAGGCAATATGCTGGGAAATCAGGAGAGTATGTGTTTATTCCGGACTATTTCTATGTAGCTAACAGACTTTTGCTGATAGTTGTTTCATTTATTTTTTGGAACAGAAGTGAGTTTTTTTCCACTTCACTTTTGTCCTCCACTGGAAGATTTTCTACCCTCCACCTGATAATGTGTAGTTTGGAAAGTAGGGACTAGTGTCTATTCCTACATTTATGTACAGTTTTCTTCTTTCTGTTCTACCAAACATATACCTCTTCTTCTTCTGACAGTTCCTAAATAAGTCACAAAACTATTTAACATCAAGCGTTATTTAGCAGCTGGAGCTTTTGATCATACAAAGATCTAAACATGAGACAGTCTTCTCTGTTGCATTGATTACACACTTGTTCTCAAGTTTCAGTCATGATGCTAAATTATGTATTTCACATCGCTACCACATTATTTGTGGTTAAAAAAAAAATGGGTATGGAAAATGATATTGTTTCGATGTATTTCTGATGTACAGTTTGTGGTCTCCTTGTCAGGACGTACCAGGAGGAGGAACTGATCAAAGCTCGTACTAAACCAACCCTCCGTAGCGACATGTACCAGAAGATGATGAAACTAGACCCATCAGCTCCTTCAGCAGAGGAACACGCACAGAAAGGGGTGACCAAATGGCGCTACCTTCAGTGGAGGGATACAACCAGCTCTACAGCCACGCTGGGGTTCAGGATAGAAGGCATCATGGTAGGAGTGACGGCCTCTCATGTCGCTGCACAACTCATGTATAATTCCCTAAATATCTGTTGTGTTTTGGTCTCTGTGAGTCAGATGGAGGACGGCAGTGTTGAGCGGGACTTCAGGAACATTCTGACACTAGCTCAGGTCACGGAGGCGATGCTTTACTTCACCAGGAAACAGCTGGATACTCTGGTCAGCTTTGTCTTTCTAGAAATAATTTACATTTCCTTAGAGAACATTTCCACAATTATATCATGCAAAAAGCAAAATAACTTCTGACTGAACCTAAAGAAAACTGACTAATATAACTGGAACTGATCAGATCACATTTAGCATTTAAAACATGATTAGAGAAGTGATGTCTAATGTGCATATCTAAAGACATACAACAAACAACACAAAAGTTCTTTGTCATTGTGCCAGTTTTCCTCCTTCATGTTTCTCCTCCTGATGTTATTTGCTGCTGCTAAACCACTGCTCTACCCGCTATGTGTCCTCAGAAAGCGTACCACTCCAGACTCCTGGCCCTGAGTGACGCACTGAAGAATTCCACGTTTTTCAGAACCCATGAGGTTAGTTTACATGTAGATAACATTGACCGAAAGAGAAACAAGACAGAATCACGATAGCAGCTGCGGATGCAGTTTATATTTGTGTTTATGCTCATACGCATCCTATATTCTTACAATGAATTTACATACATTTACGTTTTTCACCTGCTCAGGTGATTGGCAGCTCGCTTCTCTTCGTCCACGACCACAGCAAGGCCAGTGTGTGGATGATCGACTTCGGAAAGACGATCCCTCTGCCAGACTCGAGGGAGCTGTGTCACAGCGTCCCGTGGAATGAAGGCAGCAGGGAGGATGGCTACCTCATCGGCCTGACCTCCCTCATCACTTCTCTGAGCCAGGCCATCAGTGTGGCCTCCTGGCAGCAGGGGGACAGCTGTGAGGAGGAAAAGAGTGGTACATAATGCACTCAGGCTGATGTGGACAGAAATGGCTGCTGTTACATTTAAACGGGACAACAGGGAAGGATTTGTTTATGGGGAACCTATCTTCAGAGGAGGAGGAAGAGGAACTTCAGTTTAGCTAAAATCCATAGAAATGTTAAGTGATTGTCTCACAGTTGTACATCTGGCATGTACATACAGTGGAGACAGAGTTTTTGTTACATTCTTTTTCTGCCAATACTAAAGACTTTTTTTCCATTTGGCTGGTCGGAAACACACGATAAGCTAATTTGTTTTGTTTACACCAGCAAAGTTCTCTCATTGTGAATAATACACACAAACGCACATTTGGTTGAACAGCCTCATGTTCAACCTGATTTAAGTCAGTATGGTGTTAAAACGTCTCATAATACTTAGAAAAAGAGACTTTAAAATACGGGTGAAGATATATTGATGAAAGAGATGCAATGTTTTTATCAAACATTTGAATTATTTACACATGATGCAGCTAAAATTTTGTTTTTCCTATTCACACATAAGATGGACCAAGCAAAGTGAAATAAACAATGAATACTTGTGTCTGCTGAATTTATACTTTAACTTAACAAATGTGACTGGTTGGTCATTCGGGGGACATTCTATGTCGGCTAAGTTCATTATTAATTCATCTTCTGTACCCGCTTATTCCTGTTAAGGGTCGCGGGGGTCTGCTGGAGCCTATCCCAGCTGTCATCGGGCGAGAGGCGGGGTACACCCTGGACAGGTCGCCAGTCTATCGCAGGGCCTCATTATTAATTCACTTAGCAAAATATATACTCATTTTTGGTTTGCTTTCCTCTGTTTCATTTTAAGGCAACTTAAGCGTTAAATTTGTTATTTTGAATGATATCACTGGACTCTGCTTTTACCACTAAATAAGGGACTTGTGGAATGAAGCACCACTGACAAAATTATTCACAAAATAACCAACCCTCATTTGAAAGTTGTTAGAGAATAATTTCACTTCCCTATAGATAGTTTGTGTAGTTAATAGTCAATCCATCTGTGTCATAGTGACGTTCTGTTAGATTACTGCTGGGGTCAGTTATCTGCCCTATTTTCTCTCTGAGGAACATGCCAAGGCCATGGTCTCTCTTTGGTGTCTTCAATCTCACTCTCTGGCTGTATACAGACACAGCTGTAGAGTTAGATGATAACGCCCTCCGTCACCGGATGACACTTTATATTTCCTAGCTGGTGTGAATCCTTATCTTCATGTTTATGTACTATAGCCAATTGGATGTTAACACATCTCCCCTTTGCTGCCTCGGCCCACCTTTCTAGTATAAGAATCTGAGCTTTACTGTTTGACCCTTAGAATTGAGGTGGACTCATGCACTTATGTTGTGATGACGAATCTTCTGTTCTCCTCGATCGAGCCTAAATAAACTCCTTCAGCATAAGACATACAGGACTCTGGTACTTCTTCTTTTTCATCGGCATCACCACAAATTCCTCACTAACAAAAGTACATCAAGATAAAATCCCAGAGTAAAGTCCTAGAATAAATACCACATTTGTTACATTACTCCATTTTGGCCCAGTGACAATATTCCACTGTTGAATATGAAAGAATAATTGCATAAGCAGCATTTTACTGCTGTGGCTCGTGGCTAGTTAAGGTGAAACTGCTTTTAATTATTAATTAAGAGAGGAAAGAGGGGAGAAAATAAGATTTCTCCTCAAGTTTGTACTGGTTAAAGGGCTCTTCAAAGAGCCTCAGCTACACTGATCAGACATAACATTATGACCACCTTCCTAATGTTGTGTAGGTCTCCCTTGTGCCTCCAAAACAGTTAGGACTCATCAGAGAATGGACATGGGCCTTCTGAGGGTGTCCTGTGGTGTCTGGCCTTTGAGTCCTATGGGTTGGGGAGGGGGGCCTCTGTGGATCATACCACAGATACTTGATCAGTTTGGGATTTAGTGAATTTGGAGGCCAGGTTAACACCTTGTGCTGTTTTTTATGTTTTGTTGAGTTGTGCCAAAAGCATTCTTGTGTGTGTGTCTGTGTCAGGCTGCATCCTGCTGGGGATGGCAGCTGCCATCTAGGAGTGTCATTGCTATGGGGTGGGGGTGCCTGGTCTGGTCTAGGTGGGTGGTACATGTCTAAGTGAGAGGTGACTGTTACACTACATTTAAAAAGACCACTTTTGGCCAATCAGCATTTTCATATCAAGCAACTAGAAAATGGAACTCAATCCCACTCCATATCAGAGACTCTTCAAGTTTTAAAAGTTTTAAAAAGTTTTTGAAGACATGGCTGAAAGACAATCAAGCTTGTGATCATTGATCTTTGTTTTTCTTTTTGTTTTTCCTTTTAGTTTTTCTTATACTTGTAATGTTAATCCTGTTGTCTTTTCATCTTGTCTGTGTCTGTGTTTTTACTGCGCTTGATCATCCTGCCCAGGGACTACAGGTGTAAATTAGCTATTTAGCTAACCCTGGTATAGAAGCTATTCTATGCATGGTCCCTGTCAAACAAAACCAATAAACTAAACTAAACTAAAGTAACATCCACACTAATGCCAGGTCCAAAGGTTTCCCAGCAAAACATTGTATTGTCACAAGATGGTCAATGTTATTTACTTCTCCTGTCAGTGGTTTTAATGTTGTGGCTGCTCAGTGTACAGTGATTTTATGCAGCAAAATTTTATATAAATTTAAAAAAGTCTTTTAAATGAAGTGAATGTAGAAGTATACTATAAAAATGTAAATATTCTAATAAAATTCAGGTACTCCAAAACAAACATCCTCGCAGACACATAATAATGTAACAGTGTGCAGCGTTGAGGATGTTGGATGTTGGTTGTTCCACCAGGTGGCGCCATATTAACGTTCCTGTTGAAGAGGTGAGCGGGACTGGTTGCCGTCGGTTCGGACAGCAGGCAGGAGTCAAAGTTTCCGCAATATAACAAGAAAATATAACTACGGTAAAGGAAAATATTCGGTAAAATGTGTCTAATTTTCGCTATCAGCGCAGTATTACGCCTTGGAGGATGTTCCGCCGTGCTAATGCTAGCTAGCTAAAACTAACGTCACCGCCACGACTCACATAAATTTCAAATAAAAATAAGTTGAGGCGGTTAAAATAAAAAAAACACTTTTGATTTTGAAGTTTTTATTTTATTTTATTTTTTTAAATCAAGTATACAGCAAGCTGTGGATGCTTCCCTATAGGTTTAAGAAGTGCTGCAGGATGGATCGTGCCGTTTCGTTTCGGGAAAGCTACCCCAACCTATCTGTGACACGTGTGGTCAACGACGGTAAGCTTGACTGATTCATCTTATCCATGTTATTAGCTGATCCAGATTTGACTTATTTAGGAATAACTTCTTATACAGATGCATGTTAAGATACAGAAGGGAAATAGAGTTTAAAGCATAGAGTTTAGAGCATAATTGACTTGATCACTGTGGGGTGCGGCACCTAGCTGCTGATCAGTGGTTGAGCTGCTCTTAACTCGTTGGAGAGAAAATCTTTAGACAAAATCTCGCCTGAATGAAAAAGTACTAATAATGTGAAAGAGAAAACACTTGCATTTGGATCCTGGTTGTGTCAAACTTAATTGTCCTACTGAATATCAATATATTGATCAAAATTAACTTCTACTCTCTTCATAGCACAGGATCAGTAGACAGCACTGCAGACATTTTGGCATGGAAAATTAGTGCCTGCCATTGTTCTTGCTGTTTCAGTGTCACTTCATTAATGTTATTAGTGACACCTGTGCCTCACCTGCCTGGAAAAAAAATGTCTAGGCATGCACTGCAGTTGTGCAGCAGGTTAGGGGGAAGTTAAGAGTAACTGGAGGATTCACATCACCTGGTCACATACAAAAAGGGACATGCTCAACTATCTATTAACAGGAAACGTTTGTATCCAAACTATTTTTCTAGCACTATATGAAACCTCTATAACTACTCGCTTTTTCCTTTTGATTAACATTGTAGGCAGCCGTTAATATGTTACTTAGATTTAGGGGTCTCTTGTCAGTTGATTATGTACACTAATGAAAACAAATGTATAATAGTATAACAGCCCTGCACTAAACCCCCCCTTTGTGACTGTTACAAGGTATTGTTTATGTTGAAACAGCGTCAGAAAGGTGGCAGTTCAATGTATGATCATTCTGGAGGATGTAGTGTACGGTGCCGTTAAACTGGATTTAATTCAACTCAAAAGTGTCTCTGTTATTTAGTCTAGCCCACTGAATAAAATGGGGTTGTCAAAATAATAGAAACATGTGTCAGTGCATAAAAAAAACAAAACTGAAACAGTTCATTAATACAAGGGCAACCTGATTTGTAGAGGTTTTTTTTCGTCACTCTTCCAAGTAGAATAAGATCTCTTAGACAACACAATACAATTCAATAGTACTATAAACTGTAGTCTCCAAAATGAAAACACAGTTGAATCAGCAGTTCTGTGATTTTAAACAAATGCAGAATACCATAACCTTCATGAAGATCAGATTTAGAGCGATATTGTTTTATTAGAATCCCTTTGTTTACACGACTATGTACACTCTGGTATACATGTCTAATTTCAATGTACACTGAGTTTCAGTTCGATTAGGTGACGGGGATAAATTTAATGCAGTTCAACAAACAATCAAGCAATAAATTCTCTCCTCTTGAATAGTTATGTTGTTGTTTTTTTAATTATTAAATGTACATACAAAACGCATCCTCAAAAATAATCATACAGTTGAATTACATTTCTTACACTGTTTCTACATAAATTGAACAACGTCATGAGGGGGATTTTGTTCATGTTATTTGTTTTCACTAGTGTAATAGTGTAGTGTAGGGTAGCGCTCTTCTGTGAAAGTCTAGATGCCTGAAACAGCCTTCTCAAATATAATCAGAGCAGACAAAATAATCACAACACCCATGACCACCAATTTCAATGGTGTTTTTTTTTTTTTTGTGAAACATTTTGCGTGCTTGTTCAGATTAGATGAAAATTTGCCCAGCAGCGTTTTTGTGTTTTAATATGACTTTATCTTTATTTGCACTTCGTAACACCTACAGACAAGTCATTTGGTACATTTTGAGATAACTGTTTTCCTCTCGACCGTGCCTATGTAGACGAGCGTTATTAATGTGAAGCATATTCTTCTGGCTTGGCTGTCGATGTTATGATTGTCCATGGTATAGAAAACCTCCTGGTAGCCTAAGCTAGCACATGCTAACTTTAGCTAACAACTATATGAGCGAACATTAGCAAAACATTCGGGTGTCTTTTTATTTTATTATGTGACGGTTCCTCTTCTTATATTGTATTATTCGAGCACGGGCACAGATTATCTTTTGTTTTTGTATTTAAATACCCGCCTCTTTTTCTTGCCCAGGAAGTGTTAAGTGTGTAAAGGTTAACTTCCGTCGTCTTCTCGTCAACGCGCATTAGGAGGACCAAGCTAAGCTAAAAGCTAGCTATAGAGCTGCTTGCTAGCACGTCGTGGTCGTCTTTGTGTTTCCTCTGGGCCGCTTGGGATGTTGGAGTTTCTTCCACGGCCACGACTTTGTGTTTCGTGAAAGACATAGGAGAAGCCCCCACTCGTACTACTTTTCGTCCAGGGCTGTGTTCTTTTTAACCGACGCTGTTTAAGAAATATGGCGGACGGCGGGCACTACTACAACGGTAAGGAACCATGTTCGCTACTGTATTGATCTCACCATCTGCTCTGCAATTTCCCCACGTTTCTATAGACCACGGGGACGTTATTGTGAAGAGAGTGGTCGTAAGCACTGATCCCGTTGACCAAGGAGGTAAAATTATGTCAGCTCCCTGGAGATACAACCACACTGGACAAGAGTCTTTACTTAATACCCAGTTATGACCATTTCAGTGTTCTTTGTATCGTAAATAAATACACTTGTAGGTTACATTAACTAATGTCAAGGAAGTTCCTTTTTTTTAAAAAAAAAAAAAAAAACCTTATTGGTTAAGAAGTAATAGGAAACGCCCTTGTGGTTAATTCTTTTCAAATGGGTCACCATGAGTGCTGATTTATAAATGGATAGTTTAATATCTGTGTGGATCAAACGTGTTATATTTGGTGTAAGTCATGACCTACCTTTCACCTTCTCTCACAGAGCACGATGATCGAACCGCACCACAGTTTCGCAACCGTAAAGGCAGAGGCTCCCACAAGGGTCGGTCGTACGACAGATCACGCAGAGACCGTCAAAGGGGAAGCCACTCGGGAGGGTTTGGAGGCCCTGGACCACGGTCTAGGCTCGAAGACACAGATGGGGACGTCGCTATGAGTGACAGCTCTCAGGACAACAGCTCTCAGAACAGATAGTAAGTGTTCAAAATTAAGTGCTGATCCTGATATGCTGATTTTATTATGTGCATTTGTGTTTATTTCAAGTGCAATAATGACGACTTCAAAATAACCACAGTTTTGAGTAGTGCATGCAGCAAAGCCTTTTGATGTGCATCTGATGCAAGCATCTGAAGGCGGGAGGCGCAGAAAGTTTACCCTAAACTATAGTTAGCTGCAGGAAGAGAAGGCAGAAAATCTCTGACTCTGAGTTGGTATGCTGAGTATGAAAACCTGTTAATCATCCACCCACACAAGATGTATCTTAGGAAAACCAGACAAAAGTAAAACTGGTAAAGTGAAATTGAATTCAGCATTGTTTGAGCGTACTGTTGACCTGCGCTATACGTAACGGATACAATAAGATAATGCTTTACGGATTAAGCAGAGGTGGCAAAAGTATTCACATTCTGTACTTAAGTAAAAGTATGGATACTTGTGTAAAAGTACTGATTCATCTCCTTTACTCAAGTAAAAGTAAGAAAGTACAGGCTCTGAAATGTACTTAAGTTAAAAGTAAAAATGATTTTGCCATTAATGAAACAATTCATCCGTTGATAATTTTGCAAAATGAAAAAGGTTCCAGCAGAAAAATCTATACTGAACTGACCAGAGGTCCTGCATGAGCATCTGGATCATTTTTAATAATAAATTAAGGGTTATTGGGTTGTTGTTGTTTTGAACCCGAGAGCTAGCTAGCGTTAGCTATATACTATCAAAACGATGTGTTCCCATAGCATTGCTAATGTTCCAGAAAAACGTCAAAAAGCTGATGATAGCAACAGAAACCACACCATAGCAGAATTTGTTCTTTTTTCAGATTAGACCAGTACTTCTCAAATAGTGGGCTCGGGTGGGCATGAGCAGCGACGTTCAGTATTAGTGTCTTTATTGATACTTGAACGATAAACAAGCCTCCAGTCACTAGATGGCAGCAGAGCTCAAACTAATCAACAGGCTGCCTGTTCAACCCAGTAGAAAAAGTACACAGGAACACCGTGTATTTTTCTTTATAACTGTGGGCATGTGCATAAAACCCCTTTTTTTTTTTTCCAAATATGACGCAACTGGTCTAAATCTAGGCTCAGTTTGTTAGTTTGTCAGTCCCCTGTGAATTTCCATCGATTGATAACGGGCACCTTCAGCATCAGGTCAACAGGCATTGCCAGCAGGCCGGTCAATTTACATCTTCAACTTTCCCTCTCTAGTCCGATGCTCTAGTCATGTCCGATCATGTCACGTCTTTTACGTCTTGTCATCCGTGGAGGTAAAAAAAGTAACGAGCCTGTTTTTCCAATGTAAGGAGTAGAAAGTACAGATATTTGTGTGCAAATGTAGGGAGTAAAGGTAAAAAGTTATCAGAAAAAGAAATACTCAAGTAAAGTACAGATACCTGAAAAATCTACTTAAGTACAGTAACAAAGTATTTGTACTTTGTTACTTCCCACCTCAGGGATTAAGTGGAATAAATAACACTGACCAGTTTGTCACAGTTCAATGTTCTGCCAGGAAACATTTGGACCTGGCATTCGTGAGGATGTTACTTAGACATGTACCACCCACTTAGACGAGACGAGGCACCCCCACCCCGTAGCAATGACACTCCTTGATGGCAGCAGCCATCCCCAGCAGGATGCAGCCTGAAGGTTGAATTATGCTTCCGCGTAGTGGTCACGCAATGGTCACGCAATGGCCACGCAGTTGCTTGGACGCAGTGTGAGACCGTGATGGTTCTGCGTGGGGTTTACGTGTCGAAATGCATGCCACACCGGTAGAGGGCGCTATGGTTTTTTGTGACCGACCGACCGACACTCTTGTGACTATCTCGCCTCGTTATTTACCTTCCGGCTTTTGCCGTAGTCACAGTGAACGATGGACACCGAGACAGAGAGACTGGCGTTGGAGCTCCAAATTATTCAAGCAGAGGAAGAAATACTTCTATTGCAAATTAGGGCACGACAAAGGAGACAATTATGTTTATGAGTGGAAACCGGAAAAGCGGTCTCCAGCGGATGTAGTTAGCGGACCAATCACAGCCAATGCCGCTGCGTTGCTGCTGCGTTGCTGTTGCGTCGCCTCGACGCGCGTCGAGGATTTTTGGGAGGTGCGCGTCTGGCCCTTGCGTAGGACGCACGGGGGTCCGCAAGGACGCAATAGGTCCGTAATAGGTCCGTACGCACGGACGCGCTGTGTCAACGCGGAAGCATAATTTCGGCTTGACACAGACACACACACACACACACACACACACACACACACACACACGGTTTAGGAACAACTAAAAAAAAAAACATGAAGAACAGCACAAGGTGTTGACCTGGCCTCCAAATTCCCCAGATCCCAAATTGATCAAGTATCTGTGGTATGCACTGGTACAACCCTCATCCACAGAGGCCCCTCTGCTTTTAGTAGGGGTGTCAAATTTTACTTGAATCTGTCCTTTAACAATTCAGTTTTGTTTCTATCAAAGGAAACACTTGTTTCTGTAGTTTCTTTGACACAATTACACTTTTCTGGATCGAGCACTGGCCGATGAACTTTGTTTAAGTTTCCGCTCCTCTGGAAACATCAAGGAAGTTCCAGAGTTGGTGAATAGGACCTACAATTACTGGAGAATGTCTCAGTATATTGCCTTGTTGTGTCTTCTCAAGCACCCCATATGGAAGACCTTTTCGGAAAGGAGATGGACGGTTTGACAGAGACAGGCGACAGGGCAAAGGGGGAGGCGGTAGAGGCGGTGGAGGAGGAGGAGGTGGCTTCAGAGGAGGAGACCGGGGTGGAGGAGGCGGCTTTGGAGGAGGAGGGAAAAACCGATCAGGCTGGTACAAAGTGACGGTGTGTATCATGACAGTCCCCAAGACATCAATACATCAACCTTCTGTCTTATCAAAGGAACTCACAATTTGGTTTCTTGTCTGTTTGACAGATACCACACGGAAGAAAGTATGAGAAAAAATGGTTATTGACAGCTCTCCAAAACATCTGTACAGTTCCCTACACACCTGTGCAGGTGAGTTTCAGTCTTATGATTACAAATATATAGATATTAGACTATTTTTCTCAAAATAATATAATTGACGAAAAAAGCTTCTGGGCTTTTAGCTGTATTAGTATCATGTGTGGTGCTTTTTAAATGCTTACAAGGTGCTGATGATTCTGCAAAAAAATTAGTTGCTCTTTATTTTTTAACCTAAATCCATTTCCCAGAGGCAAATTAGGAAACAAATTTTAAATAAATTCTAATGTTCTATGTTTCTTTATCCCTGTCTATCCAGTACCATGTTGACCATAACAGGGTCCATTTTTATGTGGATGATTCGTCTGCTGCCAGTGCTTTGCACAAATGTTCTCACAAGATCACAGACACAGACGGTTATAAGGTATGTTGGGGATAAAAATGGAAAACTCACTAACTTGTCCTTGTTTACCTTTACAATTAGATAATTTTACCACGCAGAACTGTTGGTTTCAGCTCAGATAATTGCTACGCTGCACAACGTTTTTTATGTTGTCTTTGAATAATTTTGCAACAACTGCCTTCCTGTAGTGAATAAATCACACTTAATCTAAAATTGAATTATGTGTGGAATATATCAAGGTGTCAATCTGTCTTTTGTTTCTTTAAGGTGGAAGTGCACGTCAACAACAGTGCTCCACCAGCCTTCCTCCAGTCTGACCTGAAGCCTGAACACTTGGTGCACTTGAAGGTATGCTAGAGAAAGCAAGAAGCCATCTAAATCACATACATTTTAAAACAGTGGTTTAAGTGTCAGAAATAATGTAATTCCAGATTAATTTAATGTGACTGATTATACACTGCACATTGACAAGTTAATTTGCAAATGAAATGGTGTGGGCTTTCCTTTCTGAGGTCCTTGATTTAGCAGAAGTGAAGAGAGGAATTGTAAATGTATTAATACAATAAGAATGAAGAGTTCATTAATGAGTTAGGAGGAAATTTCTCTCTCTTGGAAGTTTTGCTGTTCTGATGATGTTTCTCATATTGAATGGATCTCTTTCACAGCAATGCATGGTAAGCCGTTTTGACGCTTCCCAGCAAGCACTGAATTTGGCCGACATCCGAACAGACCCAGGTATTTATGTTTTCATACGTTTTTATTGTTCTAAATATGTGGCTGTGAATTATTTTCCTGTGTGGTATATGTGTGTATTTTATTTATGATTTATCTTATGTGACAGTCCTGGCGTCCCAAAACATTGAACTGATCTTGAATAGGAAGACAAACATGGAAGCTGTCATCAAGATCATTGGAGAAAACATTCCTGAGGTAATATTAATACTTTGATTAATACAGCTGGATTATCTTGAAATAAGCACAGATAATGAACTATAGGGGTGTGAGTGTGATCAGTCTTCTGTCCTTTTACCAGCTTACCTGCTTAAATCTGAGTAACAACCGTATTCACAAACTGGATGAACTCACTGAATTGGTTACCAAGGTGCCTAATCTGAAGGCTCTCAACCTTTCCGGCAATGAGGTGAGTCTGGCTGCTTTCTTGTCAAACATTTTTTTCCCACTCCAATTAGTGTGTATAATTTTTAAATGTTCCTCACACAATCTCGTTCTGTTCTCTACAGCTGAAGTCAGACCGGGAGCTGGACAAGGTGAAAGGCCTGAAGCTGGTGGAGCTGTGGCTGAATGGGAACCCTCTGTCTGACCTCTTCAAGGACCAGGCCTCATACATCAGGTCAGTCAGCAATTCTAGGGGGGTGAGAAGTAAACTTTTTTATGGTGAAAATTCAGTGGTGTGACTGTTTGTATGAGTGTCCAGAAGCCTCTACTGTATAACAGAAGCATGCAGTAGCCTGCTACAAACGAAGATCACACCTACCTTTGTGTTTTCTATGTAAAATGGCTCTGCAATAACTGAAACCATTTCCCCAGTATGATGAACATTGAACCAGTTGACCTTCACTAACAACTTGAGTCCAGGTGTGTGTTTGTGAGAGACAGACGGTGGTGAAAAACACTTTTTGTTGTTAATATTAAGTTATTATTTATTTGGAACTGTGAAAATCACTGATGGATGTATAACCAAAACCATCCCAGCTACCCCATCATCGCACATAAGCTTGAAGATGAAGGAAAAAAATAACCATAATAACATGCATATATTTATACCTACCTGCATACTGATTTAAGTCTGCATATAGTCATGCATGTACAGTGTACTTCAAGTAACCTACACGTGCACTTGCGCACATGTATACTGTACAGTTATGCATTAAGCATCTGGACATTTTAAAAGAACAATTATTTGTTTTTCACATTGCTTCTGTCTTGATGATTAACGTTTCCTTTTCACACTGGAAACTAAACATTTCTTACTTCCAAATGTTGCTGAGAGGACATCCACCTGCAATACAGAACAGTGTTTTCTTTTCAGCTTGCTAAACCCCCTTCCATCTTCTCTGCCAGTTCCAGCTTCTTGTGGGACGTCCTTTTGAGCTTTGGTCTCCTCTTGGTTTCATGGTTCTTGGTGACGCTCTACCCAGCACTCCCCTGCTGACATCCTGATTAGTTGTCCCATAAACCAGTGTGAAACACTGTCACACTGCACATAATTATAAATGAGAAGAAACACTTTTTAAAAAAAGATTTTACAAAGAATATATTTTGCATAACAACTCTAATATACCATGTAATGATTTCAGTAGTATGAATCCAGAATAATCTTGAGCAGTGCTGTGAAGCAGTGTAGGTTCTGTATTGGAGAGAGGGCCATCCATTTTCATCTTCACAGATGTTTGGATGAAACCAAGAGAATCCACAGCCAATGATTCCCCTCACCTCATAGCACCCATGCCCACTCGGCCCCCTGTAACAGGCGAGTATGGAAGGCTGGATAGCCCATGACGGGTAAGATCCCACCTCGAAACCCCGGGACAACCTAAGGCAGGCACAGTCACGATTACTCGGCCTTAGTCCCTGTGAGTTCATACTCATTGAGAGCGTGCTGAAGGAACTGAGAAGACGGGACTCCACAGGTGAAGCCGTTGGGCTGAGGTGGAGGGGGTTTTGTGTCATTATCAATGACCAATCATGAGCCATGGAGAAAAAACACTTGTCTCTTCCACCAAGTCTGATCTTGTTCGCCTAAAACAGGCCCCTGCTGTTCAGTGAATGAAGTGGAGAGTTTGGCAAATACTAACCTCTGAGGGCAATACGTTCTGAACTGGAGATTGACAGTTCAGTTTTGCCTGAAAATGTCAAATGAATAAAAAGGTGAAAACATTTCCTCTTCCAGTTTCTGATGGCTGTGACCAGTACAGAGAAGCTCGGTGAATAATCTCAGTAAGCAGAGAGGATAATTATCAATCTAGTTGAATGTATAATGGTTTTCAAGTCCCTCTGTAACCAGAAGCTTGGACACAAATTAGTCAGGAAAATGAAATACCCATAGTAACTTTAGTGATGCTGGTTTAGGAAGAGATGGGACAATCTCTTCGAGGTGAGATACTTAACATGTAACTACTTTGTTTGTGCATCAAGGGAGACTATGGGATGAGTGGTGGGACTGCTGGGTCCAGCTCACTTTGAGGCCTGCTGTCCTGTTTGTTCAACTCTGTTCTCAGGTTCTTTCTTTGGTGATAATCAAGGGTGAGGACAAAGGCGGAATCGCTCAAACGATGATTAATGATTGGCATGTCATCTAAATATTAGGCTACTTGTGCCATTGTATCTGTGAAGATTGCGTTTTGCCCCCCAGACCTTGTGTTTGGTGACATCAACTCCTCTGTTCCCCAACATCTTGGCCAGTGTGTGGGAGGGAAGTTAACCCAAGACTGGCGGTAACCACCTCTCTCCCAGAAAAGCATAACCTTTTTATTTTTCCTAACTCAAGATGGATGTGCTTGCTGGTTTCCAGTACAGTCTGGTAGATCGTGGAACTCTGCATGTTGGTGTGTGTGTGTGTGTTCCTAGAAAAGTGTGGTTGTTTTTCTTCTCCATGTCAGATCTGTGTATATCAACATATTGGGGGAGAGGGTGAGTATACCTGCTGGTAAGTACACTCTGGGTGGGAGAAGTCAAAAGGCACCGCATGAAACTAAGAGCGTTTATGTCAATTTGTGGATTTGCGTGTATACAGAGAACATTAAATCCCTTGTGGCCATGGTTGTAGTTACTTTTTCGCCCACCTGTACATGCATATATTCTCCCAAATGTTTTTCAAAGTATAGCAGCTTAAAATCTCAACTGAAAGGCATAAAGCGATGCTAAATGGATCAACTGGTATGACTGACAGTCATAATAAGTCTTATTTATTTGTGTGTGGGGGGGTTGGTTTCTTGTGCTAACTTTGCTGTTCTTGGTTTTTGTTCCCGTACCAGTGCCGTGCGGGAGAGGTTTCCCCGGCTTCTCAAACTGGTAAGTTCACATGTTTTAATTGTAAATTTTCTTTGGTCTTGAATTTAGTATTCACCATCTGTACAGTGAAGCAAAGACTACAAAGTGATAGAAAGGACCACCAGTGTTTATTTATCTCTCATTTATCTTTCTTCGTGTGTGATTTCCTTCAGGATGGTCATGATCTCCCTCCACCCATTGGATTCGATGTGGACACGCCTACTACTATCCCTCCATGCAAGGTGAGTGTATTAATGGTGTAATTTACCTTCAGGTGTGTACCAGATGTTCAGTATACCCACTCCATTAATGTTAATTTCAATAATAATGCTTTAAACTACTTTGTACTCCTACTGGTTAAAAGCCTCAATACAATCCTTGTCTCCTTCATGTGCCTGACAAAAGCTTCTTGTTTGATAATTCAGGGTAGCTGCTTTGGCTCTGATGAAATCAAGGCTCACATCCTTCGGTTCTTGCAACAGTAAGTTTCTACTTCTTTATATAGAAAATTGTCTCGCAACAGTCAAAGATAATGGCGATAATAACGAAGCAAACGTAAGGAAACTAACTGTACGACTGTGTTGCAGGTACTACAGTATATACGACTCTGGGGACAGACAGCCACTCCTGGATGCTTACCATGATGGAGCCTCTTTTTCCCTCACGACACCGTACTCCACCCAGAACCCCTCCAGGTAAGAACATACACTATATAGCACTGTATTTGATCCTGAATATTATTGAGAATCGGCCAAGTAGTAGTAGTATTTTTGCCTTTTGGCAAAAATGGCCTTCTGTTGATTAAATAAAATCTTTTCTCTTACTTGTTGTCTTCCAGAATTCTGCAATGCATTACAAAAAATACCCTTCTCCAAACTATTACTACTACTTTTCATTTTATTTTACCACACTAGTACCTTCTTCATTGAGCAAAATACATGACACCAAAGAACCTATTTGGCTCTTATCATGCAACATTTGGATATGAATGATTTTAACAAAATAACCAGCTAACAAATTTAATTTGTTAGTTTAACAGTCACAACAAATGCTAAATCATAGTTCTACTTAGACCAGCATTATAAAACTATGCAATGTACAACAGAAATCTTTCCTCCTTAACATTGAATTCTTCTCCTTACTTCCTCAAAGTAGACGTTCACATTCTTTAACATTTGGATTTTGTACACAGCAGTTGTAAAACAAATGCGAAAGATCAGGCTTAGCTTGGTCTGCCCTGATGCCAATCAGGACATCCAGTGCCTTTATTAGATCATTTTCAGTAAAGTTCAACCCATCACTGGCTGCCTTTAGCCCTGAACTCTCTCCTGCGCTGTAGTTACATTGATTGTCCCTCTCCTGGTGTTTAGGAGCAGTCTGGGAGAGTATCACAAAGACAGTCGAAACTTGAAGAGGCTCAAAGACTCAAGTGAGTTTCTGTGTTGAGCTGTTCACCCGTCGTGTCTCTGTTGTACAGACTGAATATATTTGTGATTCTTCCTAACATTTCTCTCTCTGAATCCTGTGTCCTTCAGCAATGCGGTTTCGACTGCTGAAGCACACACGGCTGAACGTGGTGGCTTTCCTCAATGAGCTGCCAAAGACTCAGCACGACATCGCCTCCTTTACGATTGACGTAAACACTTGGACGGTGAGTTGATGTTTATCTTTTGACCACCTCCTTCTTCTCTCACTATGAATTATTTCCCTGTTCTAACTCCGCTAAATGGTTTCTGTTCACAGAGCACACTACTGTCATTCACAGTGAGCGGAGTCTTTAAAGAAGGTGAGTGGTTTAGTCACAAGGATCTAAGATTCTTATTTCTTATCCAGTACAATATAAAAAGTGTTGATTTTGTTGCTTATGTATCGTTTGTGTGTTTTTCAGTTGTTGTTGATGGTAAATCCCGAGAATCCACAATGGCCTTCTCTCGAGTCTTTGTTACAGTCCCAGCAGGAACTTCTGGGTAAGTTTACATGGCTCCCAGTGGTTTGTATCATCTTCCTGTTGTCTTTCATATTATGCCTGAAGAAAATTATTGCCTTCATGTTACTAAGTTAAGAACAATGATGACAATACGGTTAACTAGATAAAACAAACGTCTCAGTCCTGTCTTCTGTAAAAAGAAATTAACTAAATTATTAGACAAATAGACATTTTAACACCAGTCATTGGACTTGTTATGTCATGTTAAGCTCAGATGCAATGAATTTCATCAAACCCTGGAACCATGTTGGCTAAATGGACTGTACTTTTCTTCAACATATGAGGTGCCAAAATGTGCAAAGAAAGTATTGACCCTGACTGAAAATACGTAGCAAACGTTGAAGAAGAGGAAGTTGATCATCTCCTGATATAAGCAAAATGTTCACACCTCATCTTTCTGTGTTCCTCCTGTGACAGTTTGTGCATCGTCAACGACCAGCTTTTTATCCGAATGGCCACAACAGAAGAGATCCGCCGAGCTTTTGTGGCTCCTGCCCCAACTCCATCTTCCAGTCCCGTCCCGACCCTCACAGCACCACAGCAAGAGATGCTCACAGCCTTCTCACTGGAGTCAGGCATGAACCTGGAATGGTCCCAAAAGTAGGTCTAGGTTTTTGTTCATGTGGTGTTGATGGTGCAAGATGATGGTGTTGCAAGATATCATGTATTAAATTAATTTAAGTGGTCTAATCGCTCATTTGCTGCAGGTGCCTGCAAGATAATGAGTGGGACTTCAACAGAGCAGCACAGATCTTCACTCAGTTAAAGGTAAAATGATTCTATTGTCATCATCTCTTTATTTTTACCACATTAGGGACATAATTGTTGTTGTGCCAAGGCCCTAATATGCCTCTTATTCCTTTTCAGTCTGAAGGCAAGATCCCTGATGTTGCGTTCATAAAATGAAGAGCTGAATCAAAATTTGAAATAAAATCTTAAGTAATTTTATTTTTGCCTTTTTGTTTTATTTTTATTCTTTTTTGTTTAGAATAAAAACGATATAGATGAGTTATGTTAACTGTTTTAACAGCCAGACTTCTGATGTTATGATGCTGTTTTTGGTCTCGTTGTAACCTGAGTTTTTGGTCATTTGTATAGAAATCACTACACATTTATATAATAAAGAAACTCGACCAGTGATGTTCATCTTGAGTTGTTTTGCTTTCAACAATAAAATATATTTTGTCACACAACTGAAACATTTCACTTCAGTATAAAACTTGAATATAAAGTTGCTGTCTGGAGCTTTCAGTCACTTCTCAAGGTCAGTTGGAAATGTATGAGGTTGGACACATGTCCTCATGATGACTGTGCAAACCCCAGCTGCTGAGGAAGACTGACATGATTGTAAGCGGACAACTGAACAACAAAAAATATCTCTATCCTGTAAACTACGCAGGTGCCTTAGCATTATTTGGATTTCATCAGGTAAATGAAAACCGTACAAGTGTATAGCTTTTTCCTGTTATAGTACACAAATCTAGTGGGGTTTGTGTTAAGTATTTAAATGTGTATATTTTTATGGACATTATTTGCTCTTGTGGATATTTTCATTGATTTTATGTGGATCAATGAAATCTGCCTTGAGTATGATACCAAAAGTCTAATTAACTAGTTTTCATAATGCAGAAGTATGAGATTTCTGATTTAGATAAACATTTCTAATTACACAGTAGCAGAAAGTTATTAAATGGATACAGCAGAAAACAACTGAAATTCTCAATAGAGTGTTTTGAACATGGCACTGAACTATTAGGACATATTTAAAAAAAAAAAAAAAAAAAAACTGGTTCTAGTTTATGGCATGTACATATTCATTGAAAATTGTAAGAAAAAGACCTGGTTGCTTTGAGAGTGCTAAATTTCTTGTTATTACATGGTGATATATATATATATATATATAAAGTAAGAAAATAGTCATCTTCAGAAAAGTGTCTAGTCACATTTTTCTTTACATTTTTTGAAATGAGCAAATTAAGGCATGTCGAACATTCATCAAGAATAAATGGATTGCAATCACATAACAATGTCTGGAAACGTTTTAAAATTTAAGAATTGCTTAAAACTAAATAAAACTGAGTGAATATACAACTTAAAACGTTACACTAGAGAAATAAACTATTATAAAGACTGGTACATTCAATAAAAGACTCTTCAAGCAGATTGTGCGAATTTGTAATCTGATTTTATCACTCACTTATATGTTATTATTCTACAGTATGGTAAATAAAATTCTTCAAGAACAGTGCCAGTAATCTGTCTTAAATGCTCAAGACTTTCATGTGACTATAACATATAAGTCCAGTTTATTTTCACTTTTTTCTTGTCATTGTTCATCCTATGTATATATATGTTCAAATGTAAATTTTTAATATGAATTCTAGATATTTATAATTTTAATATACATGTGTATACTTGATATTATTTCTCTACATTTTTTTATAATTAGTCATTTTCATTATTGGTTAAAAAAAAACCAAAACATTTTGACCTTATTAAGATGGCGGCTGGATAGGCCCGTCCCTTTTCCGGGTTTTGAATACGTTGCAGTGACGCGTTACGCACGTACGTTCACCATACCATCAGTTGGCGTATGATAACAATAAACAACCCTGAAACAAGAGATACGCACCAAGAGGACCTGTCGCTCCGATTCGACACAAACGCACCGAAAATATGAGCCGAGACAGCCGCAGTTAGTCGGAGTAACGTCTCGTCAAGTAGCGTAGGAGTCTCTTCGGTCCTGACACAAAGGATTTTCTAGTTTTGTGTCAATCCAAGGGGAGAACTAGAGTTACGGTTTACCCCTTCCTTAGCCCCCTGTAGCTAGCTGTGGCTCATTCCTTGTTTTTGCACACTTTGTTTTAGTCTGTTATGCAGTTGCCAGAGGACTGTACTCTTACTCGTTCTCCTCCGCCACCTCTTCGCTCCCTCTCCCCGCTCTCTCTGGCCCTATGTCTCGCTGGCTTTTCCCCTGGTCTGGCTCAATCAAGAAGCGGGCCTGTCGGTACCTCTTACAGCACTACCTCGGTCACTTTTTACAGGAGCGGCTGAGCCTGGACCAGCTGGGCTTGGACCTGTACAACGGCAGCGGTGTCATCAAGGAGATCAACCTCGATGTGTGGGTGAGTTTGTTAAAAGACAGGAGATGGTGGCTGTCAACTTTGCAGCACCGCAGCAGCCATCGTGTGTTTTCGTTGAACTCATGCACCCTCACAGTTTCGCAACTGCACTCGACTTCAACAACAATCTCCAACGTCATGCTCTCAGCCTGGCTCGCATTTCTTCGAGGAAATGTATTTATGAGAAACACATCACCACCCCATCAGATTTGGTGTATCTCTTACTAGAGTAAAAACACCCTGGATAGATAGATTTACCCCTGCCATGCCAACTCAGCTCTTCCTTTACTCAGAGTGATGAGACAAATATGAAAGCAAACATTTCTTTCACTTTTTATTTCCTTCACGCTTTATACTGACTGCTTGCTCTTTTCTTCAGGCGGTCAATGAGCTTTTGGAGTCCCTCGGGGCTCCTCTGGAGATAGTGGATGGCTTCGTGAGCACCATAACGGTGACCATCCCCTGGCAGGCTCTCCTGACCGATCACTGCACCTTAGAGGTGACCGGTCTTCAGATAACATGTCGACCCAAGTACCGGACCAGTGAGTTCATTTCATTTGCTCTCCTCTCCTTTCCTCTCCTTTCTCTGGTTTTATTTCTCTACCTGACTGGCCTCAAGCAGATGGGCTTGAGGCCTACACTGATCAGGCATAACATTATGACAGGGTAAGTGAATAACATTGTATGACCATCTTGTGACAATACAATGTTCTGCAGAGAAACTTTTGGACCTGGCATTCATGTGGATGTCACTTAGACATGTACCACCCACCTAGACCAGACCAGGCACCCCCACCCATAGCAATTACACTCCTTGATGTTAGAAGCCGTCCCCAGCAGGATGCAGCCTGACACAGGCACATATACAAAAACGGTTTAGGCACAACTCAAAAAACATGAAAAACAGCACAAAGTGTTGACCCGGCCTCCAAATTCACTAGATCCCAAACTGATCAAGTATTTGTGGGATGCACTGGTACAAGCCTGATCCACAGAGGCCCCTCCCCTCAACCCACAGGACCCAAAAGCTCCCACTACCAACATTCTCATATCAGACACAACAGGACACCCTCAGAAGGCCCATGTCCATTCTCTGATGAATCACAACTGTTTTGGAGGCACAAGGGAGACCTACACAATATTAGGAAGGTGGTCATAATGTTATGCCTGATGGTGTGTATATGAGCTGGGTTCTCCTCAAGGTTTCTATCTGTTAAATAGAACAGCCACTGTCACCTTAATGCTATGAGGGTTTCTAGCTCTGGGTTCTGTAAAGAGTCTTGAGACAATCTGATTTGTAATTAACACTGTCTGTATAAATCAAATTCCACTTGGGACATGCATCAGTCACACTGTGTTTATGAGATTTATCCCAGTGCGGTCCAAAATCACGATGACCATAAAGGCACATTTGTAACCAATTTATCACACTTAAGATTTATTATTTACTTGCATTAAAAGATGGTGTATATCTTAGGGTGTATAAAAGGATGTCAGTGTCATATCATGCAGCCAAGATCCTTTTTCATTTAAGAAAACATTTCGGTGCTTTTTAAGTCAAAACACTGGTCTAGAACTGCAACCATTCACTTCATCGGCCATTTGCTTTCTCAATGAGCTCATTATGTCTTAGGCTGACATGTTCAAAGTAACTACTTTGTCAGAAAAACAGTCTAAACACCACAAAATTAAATCAGCTGCATCTTCTCGTGTTTGAGTAACGAGAATAGAGGTTTTTGGTTTTTTTTCTTATAAAACTTATACTATTTCGAAACCGATTAAGTGGGGTTATCAACTCTACATTGGTCTACAGAAAGGTCCAGTTGTGCAGTCCAAATATGTAAATTGTTAATTTGATGTTCCACACTAAGAAGTTCACCCAGAATTACAGAAATCACTGAATCCAATGTGGTTTTGTTTGTCCCCAGGTGGGGGTTGGGACTCCCAAGGCTGGTCATCCAGCATGACCTCCAGTATGCAGCTGGCTCAGGAGTGCCTGAAGGACCCCCCAGAGGCGTCCGAGGAGCCGCCTGCCCCACTGGAGGGACTTGAGATGTTTGCACAGACTATTGAGACGGGTGAGTCAAAGCACTTTGTAAACAGGTGACAGTGTTGACATACAGGCAGTAGACTTTCCTACAGTAATAATGTGTACTCAGTATGGTGTTACATCGCTGCTGCACAAGGCTTTGCACTGTCTTAAATTAAATTAAATTTAAAACTGAACAATGGACAAATTCAAGAGTGTGTTTCCTGTTTCATTGTAATGTTTCGCCAGGTCAGAGTTCACTTTTATTCAGCTTTGACTCGACTGACATCTTGATCAAAATTATTTCTTAATGTAGTTATTACCTTAGCTTACCACTAACATTATTCCTCTGGCCGACAACACATTGAACTGTAACAATTTTTATTTGTTATTTATCTGAGCTGTATGACTTCACATCCTGTTTAAAAGCCAAGTGGGTGCAGTGAGCAGTCAGTGGCAATGAACTTTTTCATGTCTCTCATCTGTGTTTGCAGTCCTCCGTCGCATTAAAGTCACCTTTCTAGACACTATCGTCCGCATCGAGCACCAGCCCCTCGACCTGGAAACAGGCGTTGCCTTAGAAGTGCACATCAAACGGTAGGTCAGAGCCTCCTTTTCAAGATTCACTGCAGAGTGGAAAATAGGGCTGATTGTTTCCTATTGAGCACAATTATTTTGTATTTTTACAGTTATCTCTGTTAAATGAAGGGTGTATTTTAAAATACTAATGAGGAAACACCCTTGGAAAGTAAACGCACTAGTTTTAGTTGCTGAATTATGCAGGTACATTGCACTTTTAGAATAGGAACTTTTAAAAAGGTCACTTTTACAGTTCACTTGACAATAATATATTTTTAGAGAATCTTACTTGAGTTGGCTTTTAATTAATTACACTCCTCTAGAAATATAAGGAGAATCAGCACAGAAGACATTTGTTCTACAAAGCTTGTAGTTAATGCAAAGCTACTAAACACGTACACAGCCACAATATCTTTATTATAACATAAAATATACTTTCTTTTACATTTTATTTTTTTGTAGGTATTTTACACTACTCTGAAATGCTGCAAGTGTTTGTGTTTCTGCGTCTTTGATTCTCACTTCGCAAAATGTGCACAAACAGATGCTTGTTTCACTGCTCCTGCAAGTGGGTGACACAATAATGCCAAAGTACATATGTGAACAAACGAGCCGCAGTCATAAAAACATGAATGTACTCTGCAGTCCTTGTTATTGGGTGACACTGAAAGACTAACTGGATGTGAAGCACCGTATTTCACTTTTTATCACTCACACCACAGAGTGTGCAGAAATTTGACTTCTTATGAACTTTAATACCGTAACACTCCCACATCAGCACTTTCTGTCGGGGTAGAAGGAAAGCATAATGGAATCCAATAATTAGGTTTCGTCTCTCTCTGTTATGAACTTGGCCTTGTTTTGACAGACAACCTCACTGTGGAGCTCGTTTTAAACGGGGTCAGTATTGATGAGTTCGCTCTCCTGAGCAGGTTTTCATCAGTGGCTGCAGGCTACTCTTAAGGTGTTGTCAGTGTGGGTGTGTGTGACCATGACTGTAGTGACTGTGGACGGCACAACAGAGAGAAAGAGATTATTGTTTTTAATGATTGGATGTTAACTGCACTTTTCACAACATCTGTGTCCAGCTATAGCGGTCAAATAAAATGTACTAATTATTAATGACACTAAATTAGCAGAGTGAAGGCTTAAAAATGTAGAGTTATTGTTGTTCCAAAAAGACACTTAAACCCCATCAGAGTAAAGAAAGGTGTGCCCCTGTAGCTAACCCGGTTTAGCCAGGGCCTCATAGCCAGCGTCCTTTGCTGCACGTTGTCCCTGCTTTCCTCTCCTCTGATGCATTTCTTATCAAGGCATAAAAAGGCCAAAAAAAAGAATTAAGCCCAGTATTTGTTCAAGTAAACACAGTGCCTACTCAACATTATACATCTGTAAAGAAATGAATCCTAGGTAGGGTCATAACACAATAGCAACTTCTTTTCTTCATTTCTCTCCACACATTTATGAAACCGGACCTGTAGTATTTGTATGTCCCACGTGTGCCATGACTCTGCTGGCATTTCACTGTGACTCGGTTGAACTCTTTCTGTTTTCCTGGCTTATTGACAAAGCTGTAAAGGTTGGCTGTGTTGATCTGTGGTCAGTGACCAGACGGCCTCTCGGCAGCATGATTTTAGCAGGACTAATTCAGTGAGACACGTTACAGATGTAGCGTTTATTAAGCAGAAAGCTTCTGCTCCAGTAGTCGGATCATCTCTCCTCATGACATCAAGGCCTTGACTGTATTTCAGTGATACAGTCCTTGACCAGTGAGAGTAAACTGTCTAAACAATAGGTGCCACATGTACTAAAGGAGGAGTCTCTTTCCAATTAAGCTGGTTTTCTTACTGTTGCAAAGCAGGTAGACTATTTCTTTAATTTTTTTCTTTTATGTAGTGAATTCAGTTTTGTCATTCCACTAAATAATGTGTGTATTTTTGTGTGGTGTCGCTCCAGGCTGGAGTATTTTGATGAGGCAGTACGAGATCCAGCCAGCCAGACTGCCGTGCCTGTCGACATCCACCAGCCGCCTGCCTTCCTGCACAAGATCCTCCAGCTGAGTGCTGTTCAGCTGTTCTATGACAGCACTGGGATAGTACAGGTGATACGCTCCACGCTGTCTCCATAAGAATATGTAACCTTTATATCCAGTTTAGTTTATTGTGTGTTTTAATATGTATAAATAGCAACTAAGACAGTTAAGGTCTGTCTTTAGTCTCTGTTCTATTTACTTTGTTATTCTATTTATTTGGTTATTTAACATATTTAGATGTTGCATATAATTTGGCTTTGGTTATATTACCTGCCTCATTGTTGATTTATTTGAAGTGGCTGCTGTAACACTGAAAGGTTGCAGAAAACAAACAACACAGACCCTATTTAGTGTCTGAATTAAGACTAATTATCCCACAGAGTCACGTCACCTGACTGGTGGAAGTCACTGGCAAGCCATACTTTTATTTTCTTAATCCTACAGTGATGGTCAGACAAGATGATTTGTTGCCTTTCATATTAATTAATGTCACTGCAAAGTTTAAATTAAATTTCTAATTTGTGCCTGCAATTCCTTTTTTTTTTTCAATGTGGCAACTGAGATTATATAAAAAATCAATTCAGAGCTTGATTTTAATTTCATTGGCATGTATCTGGAAAAATGTGCAGGACATATAATTTTTACAAATACTATTAGAAGGTAGGAAAAAGCAATAGCCAGGAAATGGAAAAGGAAACGAGTAAAACAAGTAAACTCCCAAATTTTTGAGTGGATATAAATAACTTAAATAACCCTTTCTTTCCTGATAGAATCCTGTGTCTGTGTAAATCAAAGTCATGAGGACACTTACAAATCATACAGTGTATTTTCCCTTTTTCTGTTTTCCAATATGACAGTAGTTTCAGTTTAGATATGACTGCTTATTCTGGTGTCTGTTGGCCTACTTGACTGCTTCGTTATATAAAAACACTAATATGTTATGTCTTTGGAGAATCAAATTAACCTACTCTTTGGGTGCGGACATTTATTTTTGTACAGATGTAAACTGGCAGCAAATGGCACCTTGTAAAGGAGGAAATGTGTCACGCTAACAAAAGTGCTCAAAGATTTGTCTTTGTTTTTCAGGATCCTCCTGAGGAGGAACACCCAGATTCACCCACAGCTAGTGAAGGAGACGATGAAGATGAAGATGAAGATGAAGATGAAGATGAAGAAGAGGAGGAGATGGAGGAAAAGGCTAAGCCACTGTCAGCAACTCCCTGTCCTCCATCTCAGCCATTGCTCATAGGAAGCTGCTCCGGTTTCATTGAAACCACCGTCAAGATCAAACAGAATGACATGCTGCCCGGACCAAAGGTGTGTGGAGCTCTCTCACTTCAACTGGGTGACAATAAAATACAATTTCTCTCTCATAATATAATTCTCTCTTCTCTCTGAACATCAGTTGGAGTTGGATGGGAAGGTGGGCTGTGTCCACATGCTGCTGTCTCCAGATCAAATCACCCATTTGACAGACCTGCTGGCAGCACTCTGCATAGACACTGGTACAGCCAAACAGAGAGCTTGATGAACTTACAACAACACCTGTTGACTTTTGAACGGTCCAGATATGAACACGGTTTAATATTTGAATGAGAAGTTAAATCTGTGGTTGCCTCTGTTTCTTTTGATCCAAAGTAATACATCATGATGACTGTGTCATAATTTAAAATAGTTTACATACCATATTTGTTCAGCTGATGGTTTGTTTCTCTTCCACGCTCAAACTGATCCATTTTTCTGTCCTGACTCCTACAGAGCCAGAGTCTAAGTGTGGTGGAGTTCATAGTCGTCCGTTAGACTCAGACGACCTGCGTATGATTGAGGAGGACCTCAGTAAGCAGCTGGGCTCCAGTCCCAGAGACAGGGACTGGGAAATGGAGTCTGACTTGGAGCCCTATGTCACCACCCTGGAGAACGGAGGTACACATATCAGCCACTAAATAATCTGTCTGCCTGACATGCAGCATAACCTGCATGCTTCTACCGGCATGTAGTTTGTAACCATGTCAGACTCACATTCTTTGTCCTTTTGAAGTCATTGGCTTGGGTTTATTAATAGCATTAACGATTTTAAAAAATACTCTTGGAAGAAACATTTTTACAAGTTGGTAAAAACTTTAATGGCTAAACTGAATCTTTATAGTCTGAGTCTTGGATGAACAAAATAAATACAGTATACACCAACTTACTGACAGAGTTACATTTAGTATTCTCACTTACACAAGGTGCAGGACATCAGTCAGTTGGTTGCCTGTGCAGACATAATAATAATTTCTATGGAAAACCTTCCTGGAGTTGTGAAGAAGCTCCTGCTGCTCCTTTTCTTACAGAAGTGTGTCATGATGAGGTGTTTATGTGTTCATTGTTGTATTTAACTTGTCTATTTATGTGTGTGTGTGTTCATTCCTGAAGAAATGTTTTACTCCATGGGTCCTGCTGGGATGAACAGTAGTGTAACATCTGTCCGGTCTGGCAGTGAGATGTCAGACAGTGACATGGAGTCGTCCACACACAGTCTAGCTGGCTTCACGCAGCCAGCCGCACTGTCTGGACAGGTATAGACTATGTTTGTGTGTTCACGCTTTATATTTTTATGATATTTATCTGTTGTATGGCAAAAAAAGAAAAGAAAATGCTATTAGTCAATTCCATGTTCTCTTGTATTTCTATGTACCTTCCTTTACTTGAACTGGAACTTGTAAATATTCATATCAAATCACAAGCAACCTTTGATTTTCCTTGACAGGGCATGATGAACTGTCCTAGGAGATATCCTGTAGCTGGCTGCCTGTCGAGTCTCCCACAGAGCAGCAGCCGGACTAGAGGTATAAACTGCAGTTTGCAGTGCTGAGCGAAGGCTTTACGTTTGTGAAGGTCTAACCTGTCAAGTGGTGGTTAATTCTCTTTGAACTTCATCCTGTCCTTTGCCAGGGCGTTCGCACAGCGGCCAGGCGGAGCAGCTGAAGCCCGACGCGTTGCTGCGACTGACCATTGGTGGACTTACTCTAACCCTGCTGCAGGAGGACCCGCCCACGGGGGCAGACAGAGCCTTGTCATTGGCTCAGGTGTCTCAGGTGTTCTTCCGGGAGCTGGTCTTCTTCAAGGACAGCATGTTTAGCGAGAGAGACTTCCAACATTTGAGAGGTGGCTTCGCCAAGGCCTGCCCACACTCCCATCTCAGGTAGATAAACACACACACACTTTGTCTTTGGTGAGTTATAATTTATGTGTTCAGAGCTTTTTTTTAATAAATTCATAAATTCCCTTTCTCAAATATTACAAATTGTGGTATAGTTGTTCATAAATATAAAAAGAGGCTGATGTAAACTTCACAAAGGTGATAAGTTTCTTTAATGACAAGATGCTGCCTAGTGAGCAAATGACATGAGGCTATTCTTCAAGTACTACCAACCGTAATCAAGCTGTATAGTCCGTAGATATCGAGGAATGTTTTAAAAATTTGCATCTTTTTTTGCATTATGTAAACTACAGTGCACCATATAGCAAATGTGTTACTCCTTCCTTCTGGCTTTTCATTTATCGGGCTTCCACCCTGGCAATTAATGACATCGGTACACGTTAACACGTGCACACATTGTTGTTGAGGCCTTCCACAAACTTATACAACTGAGTCTGACTGACTGACTGACTGTCTTCCTCGTGTTATGTTTCGTCTTCTCTCCCAGACTGACAGGAGCAGCAGTGCAGGTTGCTTGTGAGATGCGGAGTGGGAGGCGACACTGTCGGGCCGTGACCTCTGACCTTTCCTTCAGCAGACTGGAACTGTTAGAGTGCCTCTGGGAGGACGGAAAGCCTCAGTACTGTGAGGTAGAAAATCTCTTTGTCTGTGTTTGGCTGTGCTCCAACTGTAACAAATTTTTGATAAGGGTGTCACATAAGATCAATACTGTGGCCAGTTTTTATTGCAAAGACAACGGTAAACAATCGCACATGATTATTAAAAGATTCCTCAGCGTGTGTGAACAACTCTGCTAGAGATCTTCATCTTTCATTTGTTATTACTGTCTTTTAGTTTTATGATGCACGAAATAACAGTTTAGTCTGAAAACCCAATGAAATGTGACTCAAATCAGAGCAAAAATGTTACATTTAAGGTAACCTTTACCTGTTGTCTGAAGGCTTTATGTTTGTCATTCTCTATCTGAGCTCATAAGGAACCGTTTGAGAGTACACTGTTTCTCTCTCTCTGTGTCTCTTTCCAGTTGCTTCAGTTCCACAAAGCTGGTCTGTTCACTGTTGGAGCTGCAGCCAGACCCTGCGCCCAGCTACACTACAGCCTCACCGAAAGACACCTGCGTAAGGTACGAGATGAGCATTTATACTCACAAATCCTGACTTAATATCTGAAAAAGCGTTCTTATCTCAAAAAATGCCTGTTAGTTTTCACGTTCAGTTTGTTATTGCATTGTAAATGGGGTTTTATTGTTAACTGTTCAGGACACATAATGGATGTCCCTGAGGTCTAACAAGTGTAATGAATGCATTCTCTGCTTAAAAAAAAAAAAAAAAGCAAGTCACTGAGGAAAAAATACTTAAATTAAACACACTGAATGGAAGTTATCTAGGTTATTATTATAGTTATATTATTATTATCTAAGTTATTTGAAGTTATCATTGTTTATGTCATGTTTAATGAAAACCCTGCTGTGATGAAGTTTCCTTATATGTTGATTTGATCATTTGCACGTGAAAATATAATTAAAATTTTTTCATAACCTTCAAAAACAACTGTAATGCAAATGTGATTCTGCTCTGTGACAGTAATCGTAAAACAAGGAGATCCATTAGAAAGGTTTGCCACTGAAAGGCTATTGATTAGTTAACCAAAAACATACACCGTAATCAGTCAAGCTGAATCATACTGAAGGACAACACTGACTGAAGACAGGATAACATATGAGTTCATCCATTAATATTTTGTATGAATATATTTATGCGTCTGTTGTCTGTTGACAGGGTAAGCAGCGGGTGGTGCGGCGGGACAGCGTAGTGCGGGTGGAGCTGGCAGAGCTTAGCGCCGAGCTGGACCTGGACATCCTCAGCCGACTGGGGAACCTTAGCAAAGCCTTCAGCCACTGTCCCACACAGACTGCTGGATCAGGACCCATGCAGGTTTGAAACCCTCATGCATCGTTCCATAAAAGAGGCAGAGAGGCATGAGGCATGGGAGCTTTTATCAAATCTAATAAAAAGATACAGATTACGTCACAGAGAAAATGGAGTTCATTGAAAAACCAGCGTACATGAATGCACCTAATACAAATATACAACAAATATATAGTCATATGCACCAGAAGAGACGATATCTGATGTCAGTAAATTTTGGATAACAATCAGTTATAGTTTTGATGATAGCTTTGAGCATTTTTCTGCACACCAGCCCTTCTTTATTATAAACCAGACGGCCACCATGGTCGTGCACAGTCATTCACTTTTACATCAGCACCACAATGAAACCACAAATAGCCAAAGCTTTTTGGAAAAGGCTTTAAGAGATAGTCCTAACTTGTCTAAGGGGTCATATTTCTGCGGGCATAAGCATGAACATAATTGCCAGGTGTAAGATTAAATAAACACGTCTCCAGTTTCCAGGTTGCAGTTAAGCAGCCCAGCTCTCTAATACAGCGTTACAGCGGTCAACACTAAATGCAGGGGTGATTCTCTGTAACTCTTAAGATTGAAACACTTCCTACAATCCATGTTGAGCTGATGTTTTTGGGTGGATATGTAAACTAAAAACGTTCTTCTTTTCTTTCACAGACACAGAGCAGCGAGCTTTACTCCTCTTTCAGCCTCCTCTCCCCACACGCCGTCCTCAGGCTTCGTTTCCCCATACCCGACTTGCGCCCTCTCCCTAAGCGTCGACCGCCGACCCAGAGGGCTGTGCGGCAGGAGACCTTGGTGTTGGAGCTGACCGAGCTAGAGCTCAAGCACCAGGAGGCCCCGGACCTCCAGAGCGAGCAGGCCACCTCAGGACAGCCATGGGCGGCTTGCCTCACCCAGTTACTGGAGGCCTCCTTCACCGACCTGCACGGTGGGAGCACATACAAACCAGTGCAGTAGATGTTGGTACCCATGAAAGGAGTAACCATCATTTATAATTATGTAACTGGACAAAATGTGTGTGTCTGGTTGTGGCTCTGTTAGTCTTTGCTGATTCATGGTTTCCTGTATTGCTTTATTAGAACAATTAATTTATGTGTCATCTCATCAGGGTCATATGAGGGCTGGGAGGGAGGCTCCTTCCCCTGTATCAGAGTGAGGAAGAACCGTGACTCTCTGCCCAGGTCAGTCCTTGTTTGAGATCAATTGTTCTAATTGCATGAACATAGGGTGACGCATAGGTTTATCTCAGATGCAAGAAGATTTTCTCTTGTGAAAGTGAAATAGAGTAAAACCTAAAACCAGTCACAGATTCAGTGTCAGACTCATAAAGCTGTTACGAGGCATTTTCTCTTTCAGTTTTCACGAGACACTATGAATTTGTTTTTCCAAAACTCAGCTAAAGAACCTCTTCTGGGCCTGAATGACTCTAAAAAACCTCTCAACACATGGACACAAAACACTCACTAACCCATAATGCATAATACTCTCTGTTAGGATGTCGTGGAGATGTAATCATTTACATCCATTCCCACTTTTTCAAACACAATTTCCATAAAAATATCATCAGGCCAGTGTGGAAGCTACATAATTCCTCCAGTTGTGCTGTTGAGGTACGTGCTGTAATCTGTTTCTGTGAACAGGATATCAGTGCGTGTGCGTGGAGCTGAGGCTCAGGGCCCGGCAGCAGGTCTGAGTGGGATGAACATGGGCCTCATCAGGGATCTGGGGGCTGCCTTCTTTGAAAGTCACTGTGAATTCAACGACAAAACCAGCTCCCCGTTTTCTTCCAACCGCACCATGTTTGAGACTGAGGAGGTGTGCCGGCGCAGAAATCAAATTACCTATCTCAGCTTATCAGCCGTCTTATCAGGATTACAGGCTTAACTCGTCCTCCTCACCTCTCCTCCTTTCTGCTTGTTTTAGATGGTGATTCCAGCCGACCCAGAGGAGATGCGTCAGTTTCAGGACCAGTGTGTCGCTCAGTGTCAGTGTGCTGTGGACATCAGCCTGCCACTGGCCTACATCCTCCTCCCCAGCAAACAAGCCTTCCAGAGCATCTACAACAGGCATGTCAAGATTATTTTTGTCCTCTCCCAAAGAATCTTTCTCTTTGCAAGATTTTACTTTACTACAAATTCAGTTTAGAGACCTACATTTTTCTCCACTTCTTGTATTACTGGTGTTTTTAAGTTATTAATAGCATCCTCTCCCAATCTTGTTTCTATTTTTGGTCTTTTTATTGGTCTTAAATCCTGCCTCTGAAATAACTGTAATTTTCCCTCACCCACCCATTTGTCTAAAAGGATCAATAATGATCTTTTGATGTGGGAGCCACCTCCCCCTCCTCCCTCTTCAGCCCGCAGCCCCGACCACAGCCGCCATCACCGCGACGAGTTCCAGCTCTGCAAGTCTGCCTTTAGACTGGGTGGGTTTCACTGCTTTGATGGAAAGGTTTAAAAGGTTTCCTATTAATTCCTCATAGAAACACTCAACTAACCTGCCAAACTAAATATCTTATATCAGACTTTGCATTTTATTTGAATCAACCATCGATGCATTTAATTAAACGGATGAAGTATGTTTTCCTCCGTCGTCTCTTGTTGTCACAGACTCTGATTCAGAAGAGGACGAGCCTCACTTCTACTTGGCCAGTGAATCGGATGGAAAATCTCATCAGTCAGCTCCTCAGGCCAACCACAACCTCAGCCTCCTCTCCCTCACTGTGATTATCGGGAAGGGTCGCCTCCAAGCCAGAACAGACAGGAAGGTGAGCCAGCTGGCTGCTAACTACTCATTTAATGAGTTTAACTGAATCAGATATTTAAAATGAAAGCATATTGTGATCTTTATGTAAATGTACACAATATTTTTACTCTCCCCACTTAGGACTGGTTTACATAAATGTGATTAATGTTTAAATGGGACTATATTGTAGTGGTAAGAACTTAAAATGTTCTTATAGCTGCTTTCAAGTACACTCAAGTGTGTTTATCTTAAAGTATGTTTCTTACCGTGTTTGTTAAATCATGTATTGATTTGCTTCAACTATTTAACTTTTTAAATTGACATGTTTGTATCCATTAATCTGTCAAGTAATTCATGTGTTTCATAACTACATCAACTATGCATTATTGATTCAGGAGGACCAGAGTCATGGGGAGCTTGTCCTTGATCTGGAAGGGGGGAAGATGTTCAGTGTGGCGCAACATCAAAATGACCCCAATCTCAATTTCCTGTGTCTGGAGAGCAAACGAGTGGAGCTCTACCATCGAGGTGCACATAGTGTTTTTTTTTAATTTTTTTTTTTAAATTAAGGTTTTCCTCGTTCAAATATGTAATAAAGTAGAAATGTCAAAATAAAATCTGATTTATCTCTTTTTTTCATCCCACACCGACGTAGCTGTGGTGAAAGACACCCCCATCCCGCAGCGGTTGGAAATGCCCAGCTTCACTCCCCCGAAGCACTTGGACCCTACCATCTACCCCACAGAGGTGGGAGTGAGCAGTGTGAGCGGCAGGGAGCTGGAGCCCCAGATGTTATCCACAGCCATCAAAATCACACTGGACCTCCAGAGGAATGTCAAGGTTTGTCCTGTTCACACACCTGATTCATCGGGTCGTGCAAGTTTGATGCTAAACATAGTTTGTTCCTGTGTTTGTTTGTAGGAGTTTCTTGTTGCCCTTCGACTTCAAGGTGCCACTATGCGACATTACATGACGCAGACCAACCAGAGCTGGCATGAGCAGGTGAGAAGCTAAATCAATCGAGGCCTCTTTTTTTGTCAAATAGTCGCCTCATTTGTGTAAAGTTCGTGAAAGGGCAGGTCCCGCCACTACATTTTATTTCCATGTAGTTTGTTGGCATTTTGAGGTGTTTTTCTTTCATGCTTGACTTGCCCCTTGGAATAAAACATGAGGAGAAACTATTCTCAGATGTCTTATTTAATGTTATGGCTTCTTCTTCCTTCTGTAGACCAACATTTTTGACATTCCACATTCCATCTGAAATAGAAATGTATGAATGTCAAGTAGAAGAGATGCCAGTTTCTCTGGCAGCAGTGAACCTCGCTGAATTCACTGAGGAAGAGTTGCAGCTGTTGCTTTTCCAAACGAAACTCACTTTTCATTTTCCTGTTGCTTTAAGATGTTATCTCTTATTCTAAGTTAAACTTCCCAAACTTCATATTACCGGCAGCTGCTTCCTTCGGGTGCTTACTTCTGGGGAGTCGAAGCTGATTTGTGTAGAGATAGAAATCACAGATGTACAGTAGATGTGTCTTAAGTGCAGTTAGACATTACAAATTGATTTTACAGACAATGCGGTTCTGAGAGTCTTTCCATACAAAGAATCTAAGACATAACAGAAAAAGCCAGACAGCTGACACACAAATGATCATTGGCTTGTGTTATTAGCGTCTCCTCTCGGTGCTCCTCAGAGCTAAAAAAAACATCCCTGGCAAACACAACGTCCCTGCCCCTCAGATAACAAGTATACACTATTACATTGTATCTGGTTAAGTATGACTTAGTATGACAAAATGCTTAAACGGATATATTGTTTCCCTGTGTTGTACAAATTGTGTTGATTCATACATTTGTATTGTGTATAAAAAATGAAACCGCACTCAAATCAGATTAAGTAATTTGATTTTGCTGTCTGCCAGCTGAGTCTGTTTGAAATTGTTTGTTACAGCTGGTTGACTTCCTGGATGTCATTGACGATCCCATTCTGGGATACACTGCACCGGCCGTCATCACTGTCCTTCACACGCACCTCGCTACCTGTGCTGTTGACTACAGGTATATGCCTACCTTCAAATGTACTCCTTCCGATATTATTCTCCCTCTTCTGTGTTTTCATCTCCAGTTTTTCTGTTTTCCAGACCCCTGTATCTGCCCCTGCGAGTGTTGTTCACAGCGGAGTCCTTCTCTCTGTCCAGTAATATCATCGTAGACACTGCCACCTTCCACCTCAGGTAAAGTTCACCACAGACTGAACATGAAGCTTGTACATAAATTCCCCTGCATCAAAATATTTCAGGTCTTTGGAGTAAAGGTCAACTTTAAACATTGCTGCTTTTTGTGACATTACATGGACATTACATATTTGTGTAACTTTATATGTTCTATTGTGGTCAGATTCATCCTGGATGACTCTGCTCTCTACCTCTCTGACAAATGTGAGTCCGACACCGTGGACTTGAGGAGAGGTAAGACACACAGTACACCTCACAGAAGAGTTGGACTTTCTTTTTACTTGTAGTAGGAGACCTTTTTGCCCTGATGTTTCTCATTTAAAGGCTTTCTTTATGTCTATTTACACTCACTTGCCGGTTCAATAGGTACACTAGTGGGGAAAAAAGCTGCATTCTATTGTAATAGTCCTCCACTAAATCTTTCCTTCATGAAGGTTGTGGTATTTGGTTTTTGTTAAAAACAGCAGAGAGAACTGTTGATTCAACAGTGTTTTGATTTTGGAGCCTGTGGTTTGTAGTAGTATTGATTGTGTTGTACCGACACATGTTTCTAGTATTTTGACAACCCCAGTTTAGTCAGTGGCGTAGGCTAAATAACAATATATAGTTTGACAGCACCACAAACCATGTCCTCCAAAATGATCATCCAGTTGAATTGCCACCGTTCTGATGCAGTTTTAACATGAACTGAACATTATAACATCATCATCGGTCATGAGGGAGGACTTAGTGCAAGACTATTAAATTAAAATACATTCGCTTTCACTAGTGTACCTAATAAACTGTCTAGTGAGTGTATGTTGAGAGTTACTCAGCACTAAAAATGCTTAGAAAGTCCAGTAAGGACTTATAATGTTCTGTCACGAATAAACTGCTCAGGAGTGAAAAGGAGGCAGCGTAATCCACAGGACACCATCTTGCCTGTCGAACTGCCAAAAATCAGATTGAGCTGTCCATTGTTTTGGTGGTCTTTTGAGTTTAAGTAGAAGAGTGCAATCCCCTAGTTGTTGCTGATACTCTTTAAACTGAAACAGAAATGACAAAAATCTCCTTCTCGTCCAAAGCCAGTTGATAGCTCATCAGGCCAAACATTAACGTCATAACATGACATAAACAGGAGTCGGTGTCAACATGACCTCTCAAAACAAGTTGTGCTCTAACAAAAACCAACACGTGTGTTTGCGTCCCACAGATTACGTGTGTGTACTGGACATTGACCTGCTGGAGCTCGCCATCACCACATGGAAGGGCAGTGATACGGGAAAGCTGGTGAGAGCTGGCCATCTGGTTTTAAACATTCTGCAGCAAACAAAAACATAATTTAGTTCAGTTTTTCTTGTGAAAAACCCCTAACAAGTTCAGGGTTTGTGTTTCTAAATATTTTCTTTAGAAACACAAGGAAATAGTAAACATGTCGTCCCTGTGATTTGGCTTTCCAGCCAAATGTCTCTTTCAGTGTTTTTTTGGCGTAATCAATTCTTAACTTGACATTGACTTGATTCATTCCATGTGGATTTTTATTCCAGTGTTGTTTTGTTTCTGACCTTTGAGTGTTTAAATAGTACACATATTTTTAAATTCTAAAGCACTGAAGCTTTAAATCTGATTTAACATTTAAAATGTAAAATTGTGTGAAAGATGCATAAAGGTGTGTGTCGGGGGAAACGCTGCAGCTTTGAGACTGAATGCTCCACAGCATAAGGGGTTTATTGATGACGCCTGTTGCATCGTTACCTTCTTCTTGCTCCTTGTACCACCTTTACTGATTCTTATTTCAATAACTTGAATGTTTCCTCTGTCTCCTCTCTTTGTTCTGCAGTCCCAGCCTCTCTTTGAGCTCCGTTGCTCCAACAACGTGGTCCACCTCCATACCTGTGCAGATTCCTGCGCCGCCCTCGTCAATCTGCTGCAGTACCTGGTCTCCCAGGGTGACCTGCACCCCCCGCCACGACACACCTCACCCACTGAAATCGCTGGCCAAAAATTACTGGTAAGATCTGTGTATTCACTGGAAACTACAAGTTATTTGTTAATATCACTTAAATAGTCATTTTGCATGTGTATTGACAAAGTTATAGTCAGTTTATCTCATCCTTAGAGCTTCTCTTTGGGTAAATAAAAAAACTGTAGAAAGCAATAGATGAGGAGGTTATAAAATGCATTGTAACACATTAAGCTATAGATATATTCAGATTCTATGCATGTAGCTATACCAGACTAACTTTATGAAAAGGATGTTATGTGTTGATTTTTTCGACTCAAAGTGGTCCCGTAAATCTTAAGAAGTGGTATAAAGATGGGATAATACTGTCTAATGTATAATATTCTTTCCTGTCAGCTGTCAGAAAGTCCAGCGTCTCTGCCCCCCTGCCCTCCAGCTGAAACTGCTGAGATCAATCAGTATGATCTGGCTGATGCCTTAATAGACACGGAGAAGAGCCATCGAGATGAGGGTTTAGACCCAGGTACCGCAGAGTTTATTTCCTAACAGGATATGGTTTGGCAGAATTCAACAGTGAGCTGTGTGTCCTTGTGTTTAGAAGACGATTATTTATACATGATTCACATATTAACCAATCAGTCTTATATTACACACTGTATCTTAAGGTGTTTTAAATATTCCCTTTAATACCTTATTGTACCAAAGTCTGTACCCTTTACATATATGGTCAATTTTGCCTGGTGGACATGTGCTCAGGTGGATTTTAGTTGCCATCTTAAGGGTGGAGGGTTAATAGTAGGACTGAATCTAAACGTCTTGTTTTTTTCTTGGCGTTTGTCCAGGTTCACCGTCTGTACCGAGGGGCTCTCCCGTCTCCGTCTACTTGTTCCCTGGTGAAGCCTCAAAGCAAGGCCCCTCTGTTATGCAGCGGGAGGACTCTGATCTTGACGGACTTGTTGCCACGGCAACAGAGGCACAGGCAGACATGCTGTCAGACGATGGCTCAGAGGGCTCCACCGACAATGACGACTTCTGCATCCTGGAGGCTCCGGGCATGGGCATTCCTGTGAGTCCACGTCCTTGATTTATGCTCCAGCTTTTTCTTTTCCTGGCAACATGAGTCCTCTCCAGAATCTGTATGCACACGCACAAAATATCCACACATGGATTTGTTTTAGCCCAGGGACGGGGAGCCCGTGGTGACGGTGCTGTCTCAGGGGCCCATCAAGGTGAAGGACAGTCACTTCTCCAGGCCACGAGGCAGCTCAGACCTGCTCCGAGCCCCGAGTCGCTTCCCAGTGCCTCAAAGCAGGGTGGTGCTGCGGGAGATCTCTGTGGTCTGGCATCTCTACGGAGGCAAGGACTTCGGTGGCAAACCTATGTCAATTCATGCCCAAAACACCAACAGGTAATACCGATTCCCCAGTGCACAGAGGTTTGATTTATCATACAACATGTTCATAAAAAGACGCTCAGAGTGTGTGTGTGTTTTTTTTTTGTCAAATTGATCTCCCTCTCTGCTTCCTTGCAGGGGTCGATCAGTCCCTGCCGGGGTTCGTGGGTCACCGTCTCGTTCCGTCGGTTCCTCTCGTCCCCAGAACTCCTGGCGCTGGGCAGGAGGCAGTGGCCGTCAGCACACCTTACTGATGGAGATCCAGCTCACCAAGGTACACCGCTGCACTGTAACTAAGTACATTTACTTAGGTAGTAGACTTATTGTAAGTTACATTTGACTTCTATTCCACTTTTTAACTTTTATGTAACAGCTGCTTCCCCGACACATTCTTCCTATTTTGTCCTCCAGGTGTCCTTCCAGCACGAGTCCTACTCTGTGCCAGTACCAGGCCAGGATGGGGATGGGTCAGTGGCGGTCGGGGTGGGTCCCGGTGGCGAGCAGCCCCTCTCCAGGCAGGTGTTCATCGTCCAAGAGTTGGAGGTCCGAGACCGACTGGCCTCTTCACAAATCAACAAATTCCTCTACCTCTACACCAGCGAGAGCATGCCCCGCCGAGCCCACTCCAACATGGTGAGACATTTTAATTTATTAACTAATGGTAGTGCAATCGCTGTTTGGCACAGCTATAATACAGTCCAGATCATGTTCAGTGAGGCAGGAAGAATTAGGTAGAGATGTATGAGAGACATTCTTGACAAAATGTTGACCGGGTGTGTCCATGTTGTAGCTGACTGTGAAGGCGCTGCAAGTGTGTCCAGAGTCTGGCCTGGGTGGTCCAGAGTGCTGTCTTCGAATCAGCCTGCTGCCACTACGACTTAACATCGACCAGGTAACACCTACATCTGAGTACTGTGAATTACCACTCTCATTGCAAGCACCTAATAACAAACACTGCAGTGTCGTCAGATCTGCAGTAAAATGTAGTGTTGCTCACTGTGTAGGTAATAAAAAAAAATATGTATGTGTTTTGAGTTTTAGGTTTTAGTCAAAGCTGTTCTGTGAATGCTTTATGAGAAACATAAAAAGCCAGACAAAATACATGTTGATAGTTTGTACTGCTCCTGTGAACTCTCCACGTCTAATCAGCCTTTTTTTCCGTTTCCTCATCAGGACGCATTGTTTTTCCTGAAGGATTTCTTTAGTAATCTAGCATCCTTTGTTAACCCTTACTTGCCTGTGGACCCGGCAGCTGAAGGTGAGAGATGATGTTTTTTGTATTATTTTCTGCATCAGTTAATGTTGAGGGATGTTAATACTTTAAACCAGATCCACCATGCAGTCATCTTGTATTTACCAAGTTGCTTTTTGCAGAGTTATGTCTATGGATGGTATCAACACTGTGGCGTCATTAGTTTTACTGCTGCAGGCTGCAAATCATTTAGATTATGAATTAAATCGTTTATTTATCTCTATTTATTTTCAGTGAAGGCAGATGCCTCTCAGAAGGTGTCTGAGGAGCTGGAGGCAGCTGCTGGTCTGGGACCTGATCTCTCAGCTTCTGTGGAAACTACCTACAGCGAGCAGAGCTCCTCCTCAGCCGGCTCCAACTCCTCCTCTGAACAGCCAATCTACTTCCGGTACGTCGACATCAGTTCACCGTTAGGGTTCATGGGTTTCAAAAGAGAAAGAGGTTTTTCTGTTTTATGAACACATCTGTTTTTAAGAGAGATGGCAGAACAGCTTAAAGAGAGAGTTTAAATGATACGTTTTCCCTCTTTCCTGATCAGGGAGTTTCGTTTCACCTCTGAAGTGCCTATCTGGCTGGACTATCATGGCAAACATGTCGTTATTGAACAGGTGAGAAGTAATTTAAACTTTCTCCTGGCCTGAACAAAAGTTCATAATAAAAACATCTGTAGGATTTCAGTGTGTTTGAAATTATTTTGTATTTTCTCACTCTGTCCTGGTCTTTGTGTCTCAGGGGACATTTGCAGGGATTCTGATCGGTCTGGCCCAGTTAAACTGTTCTGAGCTGAAGCTGAAGAGGCTGTGCTGCCGACATGGGTAGAAACACACAACACTCAGAAAAAACAAACATCAGTTATTGCATGAAACATTTTTTCTCTTTAATTTGTCAGTTGACCAAAATATCTTGTTAGTATTTTGTGATATTCTGACAGTAGATATGAAGCCGGTCAAGTTTTCTTGAGTATTTCTTCTGCGATGCTTTCCAGTCTCCTTGGTGTCGACAAAGTGATCCAGTACGCCGTCACTGAGTGGCTGACAGACATCAGGAAGAATCAGTTACCAGGCATCCTGGGAGGTGTCGGTCCGATGCACTCTGTCGTCCAGTTGTGTATGTTACCTGTGCCTGCTCCAAACAACCTGCGGTTCACAGGGTCATCTATCCATTTGCATGTTCTTTATTCTGTTTTATTCATTTTCTTTTCCACCTCTGTGCCCATGTCCAGTCCACGGAGTGAGGGATCTGTTCTGGTTGCCCATAGAGCAGTACAGGAAGGATGGACGCATTATTCGAGGTCTCCAGCGGGGGGCAGCATCCTTTGGCACCTCCACAGCATCCGCAGCTCTGGAGCTTAGCAACAGGCTGGTGCAGGCCATTCAGGTACTCTGTCTTTGAGTGCAGCAGAATAAACACGGTCTCAGATATTTTATGCATATTGCTTTACTGTATATCTCTGTTACAGGCTACAGCAGAGACTGTGTACGACATCTTGTCTCCAACACCCCCCCTAAATCGCTTTGCCATCACTGAAGGCCGGGCTCCCACCAGTCGACCTCGCAGAGCCGCTCAGCCTGCAGACCTCCGAGAGGGAGTCGCCAAGGCCTACGACACCGTCAGAGAGGTGCTTTCCCAAACTTACCCCCTAACCTTATCATGAGAGCAGCCAGTCCAGAATAAGTAGTCACAGGCCTTTCACCTCAAATTGTATTTTGCGTACTTTTAATTATACTGAAACAATAAATAAGTTGATCATCTCTCTCTTTGCTCTCCAGGGAGTGATTGACACGGCCCAGACCTTGTGTGATGTAGCATCCCGTGGCCATGAACAGAAGGGTCTCCCTGGTGCGGTGGGAGGCGTCCTGCGGCAGATCCCACCCACCGTCGTCCGCCCCTTAATTGTGGCCTCTGAAGCCACCTCCAATCTGCTCGGTGGCATGCGGAACCAGATCAAACCGGACGCCCGGAAAGAAGACTTCCTCAAGTGGCGCACAGAGGACACCCAAGAATGAGGACGACTATTTGTGTCTGTGTGAGAGAGAGAATGAGTGTGTGTGCGTGTGTGTGGTTATAATGTGGGAAGGTCTCAACTGTGGGAATCCAGGGATTGAATGTCCATTTGCGCGTGTGTGTGTGGGTGGGTGGGTGTTAGTGTGTGTGTGTGTGTGTGTGTGTGTGTGTGTGGACTAATAAGAGTCAGTGCGCGCTCTGATGCAAAAACAAAGCAACAGCTAACTACTACTGCAGTCTCTGACACCCAGTGTTTAATGTGGCTCTGTCACGCTTGGATGTCCCAGATTTCATTTTTGTGTTTTTCATTCAACAAGAGCTCTCCTCATATTCGTCTCCTCAGTAATACACTAGTCTGCGGATTCTCCTAACGGTCTGTGCAAACACATTGCCGTCACTCTCATCTAGCTTTGTTTTCAGTCCATCTAGGCACAGGTAGGAGCTTCACTCTCGAGGTTTCCTTGCTCACAGGGGAGAGGCAGGTGGGCACTTCATCTACTTTTAATTGTGCTATTTCAAACTGTTTGTAGCGGTGGTTCCTTTATTAAATTGTTCTGAATCTTGGAAGTAGGTGAACTTATGCCATGACAAGCCTCATCAGAAAGTCTGCAGCAGATGAATGAAGAAATTTGTTTGTTGGGGATCATGTGTGACCAGTGAACGAACTTTGGTCTTCTTCCAAACAATTTAATGAAGAGTCTTTTTACAAACGCAGATGTGGGCAGATGTTTTTATCCCAGCTTCACAACACAACGCCGTGTGACTGGTTTCATTTTATGGCCCCACTATGCACCTGCTTCCTTCAGTGCTGTTATTTGTGCCATAAACCTTGCAGAGTGTTTGTGTTGCCTTCCTCTAACATGTTCCCCCTCTACTAACACATTCTGGCTCATACTAATACATGACTGAATAGATTTAACAGATCACATGAAGCCTCTAAGTCCTGTAGCGTATTGCTGAAGCTTCACAAAGTTAAATGTTTTGCAAATGGATGTCAGTTCAACTCATCTCTGCTTCTGTTTCCATGGAGAGTTAAAAGATCCTTGGATCTGAATTAACCTGCTTTCTCTTCAAATTTACATGCCCCCATCTTTAGTTGCCTTCCTGCATTTTTTTATGTTTCTTTATTTGTTTTAGTTTTTTTTTTTAATTCTGTTAAAGCATAAGTATTGTCATACTCATTTTCAAATTAAGAGTTGGGAGGATGTGAATCTGGTGAAAATGGAGGATGGAAAGTTAGGGGTTTTGTGGTTTTAAAAATGTTTTACATTTGTATCTTTTTTTTGTTTAAAATGTGTAAGGGATAGGTTTCCCTCTGTGTGTGTGTATGCGTGAATGAACGTGCGTGTGTTTGTGTGTGCGCATGATGCATGTCTGTGAAGTCGCAAGGTTGATGCTTGTTACACCACTCGTGTGTAATTACTATTTACTATATCATAAACTGTATGAATGACCTGTATAATACAAAGACAAGGAATAAACAAAATTAATACAAAAATAAAAATTTGAATACAAAAACTGAACACATGTCGTGACTTTTGCTGTTGATTTAAATCTCAATCAGTACTATCTAGTAGTGGTTAGTCTATTAACTGGTGTATTTAATTCGTGTGTTGTGTCACTTCAGACTTCCACTTTATTATATTATGAAGTTATATTATAGAGGCAAATATTGTACTTTCTACTTTACAACCTAAAAAGACATCCTTACTAAAATATCAACAAGTTTGCAAAGTTTGATCAAAGACCAAGATAAAATCGATTAATATATGATATTTACAAACTTTGAACCTAAAGTTACCTTACTCAGAGAAAAGTCGTGTTTTATAAGTCATTTTTGAATGCAGGATTTTACTTTTATTTCAATGCTTTTAATTTGACATTCCTAATGTATTTCCGCTACATATTATTGTAAATATTAAAAAAGAAAAAGCTCTTACTGTCTAACCGATTGCCGTTCAATAGATGGGATGCACTAAATAGATTATTTATTTTGAAACGATTTTTTAGAAAAATTATAAAATAAGACAGAGACCCGGAAATAACAAGTGGAGTAAAATGTTCGGGGGCCTTTTAAGCGTTGCACCAGTGACATTTCCGGTCCACATGTAAACGTTGCAGCGTGTTGCATGTAGATGACAGACTAACGTGCTGTTTATCGTTGAAGCACTGGCCGTTATTTGTTGACATCTCAACGTCTGTTTGTAAACATGAAGCTGCTGACGCACAACATGTTGACGTCTCACGTGAAGGGAGTCGTCAAAGGATACCCGCTGCTCATCAAGGTAAACGGTCAACACCTGGTTAGCAGTGTGGCTAATGCTAACTCCGGTTTAAATCATCTCGTAGTCCGAATTTCCTGTGTTTTATTTAAGGACTCTAAGAAGGCGAACAAGTACTTCCATGTCGATGTGTAGGTTCGTCTAAGAAAAATAAATTAAGCTTTCAAGTGTCTGTCATGTGTTTACAAAGCTAATGTTTACAGATTAGCTAGCATTAGCTTAACATTTCCTCAAGTTTGACTGCAGCAGTGACACTTAATAGTTGTATATATGGAATATTTTTACAGCTCGTGACAGCATGTTGGTTTCTGATACGTAAATATAATGTGGTGTAACGTTCAATAGTGTTATATTGTATCTTGAATCTTTAAGGTCATGGTAATGGTTTTGCACTGGACTGTATTATATTACGCTGTCTCCCTAATTGTCCAGTCTAGCCCAACAGCACATTGAAATAAAAAAAAAAAACAACTAAATGTATATATGGTTGTTTTTTTTTACAGATCTTCAGTAATGTCACAACAAGTAACTAGGAGTACACATTGACAATAAACTTGACTGGTCAAAGAACACTGAGGCGCTCTATAGAAGGGGCCAGAGTCGACTCTACTTTCTAAGGAGACTAAGGTCCTACAACATCTGCCAGGCAATGTTGAGGATGTTCTCTAAGTCTGTGGTGGCCAGTGCGCTCCTGTACACGAGTGTTGGTCACTCTTAACATTTCAGACTCTTTTTAATTTATTTGTAACCACTTACCTCTGTATATTGGGAATACTGCAATATTTGTTTTCTTTGTGCATCTTACTTTTATTTGTTTATATGTTTTTATATTACTTTTTATTCTATTTGAATTTGACTCTGTCACGTTGCAACTGTCGCTTTATGGGAGCAACAGCAACAAAACAATTTCCTTGAATGATTAATAAAGTGTTCTGATTCTGATTCTGACCACACAACATTAGGAATTTCACAAAGAAAAAGTTGTTGTATTGATTAAGTAACTAATTTTGTTCCACCTCATGTACCAACATGTGTGTAATGACAATAAAACTCCTTGAATGAGCATGAACACTACACTAAAGACTTTACAAACATCCTAAAATGTGTCACTTGAAATTTATATGACACTGTATTTGGGATGAGTGGCAGAAGAGGTTATATTAAACACAGTCGTAATTTCCGGGCAAATAAAAACTTCCTGTTGATGAGGCACCTTCATTGTTTGCACTAATAAGTTGTGTCGCTAATGTTGTCTTTGTTCAGGCAACTGAGGTGAAGGTGAATGAGGTGGAATTCAACCCTCAGTTCGTCAGCCGGATGATCCCCAAGCTGGAGTGGAGCGCTCTGGTCCAGGCTGCAGACGGGGTGAGTCAGAAGATATAACTCCCTTTATAAGACTGAATACCGTTCCAGAAATGCATAGACAGCATTAGAAAATGTGAGATACGATCTCTTTTCCCTCTACAGCTGGGTCATCGACAAGACCTGCCAAGTGAGCTGGTGCCAGAGTACGAGAAAAACGAAGACTTCCTGAAAAAAGTGCACCGAGCACTACTAGAGGTAAAGAGTTCACAGATCTTTCTGTCAGTCCTGACACCAGCAGTACTTATTACTATAATATGAAACTGTATTTCTGTTAATAATGTGAATGCAGTTGAATTTGTTCTGAAAATAACAATTTATCTACTAAACCGCTCAATTGATTGATTACTCTGATATTTAAAATCTGAAAACATTTTGTTTTGTTTGACCAACCGTCTAAAACCCAGAGATATTTAGGTTATCTTTGGAAGGAATAAAGCTGTGAAACATCCTTTTGGAAACTTGTTTTTTGTCTAAAAATGACTTTAATCTTTAAATTGGTGATCAAGTATCTAAACAATCAAAGGACTAATCAGTTAACTAATAAACTAATAGATGCAGCTCTGGTACCTTTCCTCAGGCTTGTATACGTTTTGTTCTGGGGATGTTTCTAATTTAATATGGCTTATCTTAGCTCTTTGCTTTTTTTTTTCAATCAGACACATCTTAAAAGAAGAAATGTCTCTGTGCTTTTTTACACTTACTTGGACTCTTTATAAACAGAGCTGTAGGATCTTAATTATCATGTGGATCACTGCAGAGTTTTCTGTTTTTGTTTCACTTAATGGAGCAAACTGCCCTGATTGTCAGATGTGTGTGTATGAGAGAAACCTTTTGTGTATATTCACTCTCTGTCACATACAAAGGTACAGCTTGTACTTGGCATCCCGTTTCTATTACTGGCAACAGCAATTAGCTGCAATGCTCTCATGTGGTTGTTTTCCTACTCAGTGTTTTTGTTTTTCATGACTGCAGCCATTTATGTAGGGATCAAACACAGGGACTGAAATACTCGTCATGAACGCTGCATGGGCAGAAGTATGTCAACTACCAAACGTTAGACACAGATGTGCAAACCTTTCACAAGCTGCAGATTTAGACTTTTTTCTGTACTGCAGGTTGCTGTGCTCTGAAAGGTTTTGAATGTTGAAGTGATTTTATGTAGAGCTTTACTTCTTTTCTAAAGACTGTGATATTCTTCTGGCAGCATGTCACTGAACATCTGATGTGCTGAACATCTGATTCCAAACCAGTGCTGCTTATAGCATCCTCCACAAGGTGGAAGATAACCACAAGGAAGCAGAGTTTGCTCCCAAAATGGTGAAGACAAAGTTGGAGGCATTTTTTTCCCAGGCCTTTATTTTGCACCGCAGACAGTTTTTATATTGACAAAGCCTTTCCAGGCTGGCCTAGAAGCCGAGAAGGAACGTAACCGAGACAAAGAAAAGAACAAAAACCAGAAAGTATTTGAGTAGAAAAATGCAGCTAAACAGACATTTAATGGCCGTTTTCTTGTAAACAAAGAAAGGTTGTGTTTTTTTATACTATAATGTGTTGTGTCCTTGAGGTTTAACACATTTGTTAAATCCATTTTCTTTCTCATAAACAATTCACCAAACCAAGGTTTGAGAACATAATCAGTGTTTACTGTTTAGTAGTTTTCTCCTTTGTTGTCTAGCACAGTGTTACATTTCTTGGCTGCTTAGTTTTCCACCTGCAGGTCACCGAAGAGTTTGAAGTTATTGGCTTTAATGCTTTAGATTCTGACCCTCTGATAAGATTATTAAATATGTATATTACATATTTTAAGGTCACTGCTCTGTTTATAAGATTTGAAAGCTTAAGGCCATTACACTCCATTTACCGTCAGTCGTGAGCCCCCCTACGAGTCGGTCAGAGAGATTTCTCTGATTGATTGTTCAGCGTAGCAATTAGAAGAGGAATGAAAGTGTTACAAGTAAACAAAATAACGTTTTTAGTCCGTATCTAGCCTGGGATCAGCATGGTTCAGGAGCTTCCCAGCTAATAGTGGCTGGTTTCCCCTTTTGAATATTACAGACTACTGCCACCTGCTGGTATGAAGAGTTATTTCCTGTCACGCAGGTGCAGAGTGTATGTGCCAGCTGGCCGATGGCCGTTGTTGTATTCTAGCGCAGCTTTTTGACTCAGAGACAGACAACGTGAGGTGAAGTCACAGTATTCCACTTCTGTTGTCTGTGGTTCTTTAATGCTGGTTTAGTGTGTGTACCTTTGGAAAAGGCTGTAATTTATGTTTTCCCTGCTGCTCTGTTCAGCTCCTGAACTCATCCAGTCTCTGACTTTTCTTATCTTTAAACACAAAACTGTGATAATTCTCCAGACACAGTGGGGCATCCATCTTTACATGTGGTCTGGTCTAAAATATCTTTGGATGCTGCAGAGTTAAGGTTTTCCTGAACTGGACCTCTGAAGCTTAGGGCAAAGTGACAATGCTTTTACTTTCACATAATCACACTTTTTGTCATCTTGCTGTTGTTGCAGGTTGAGGTGATCGAGGGCTGCCTGCAGTGCCCTGAATCAGGACGAGAGTTCCCGATCTCCAAAGGAATCCCCAACATGCTGCTGAGCGAAGACGAGGTGTAGACCTCAAATGGGACTGTGCGTTTTCAGAGAGAAGCTGGACGCTGGTTTGAGTTGGTGCCATGAGAGGATAGGCCACGCTGTTTGTAGTTATGATGTCTAAGTGGCTGATGCTTCCAGCAGAGGGAAAAGATTTGAAGGATAACAGATGGAAATGTTCCCCCAGTTTAACCCCCAGTGGTTTTATCTGTATTTATTTTTGTAACTGTTTGGGCTCTTTATTTCTTTTTTTTTTTTTCAATAAAACTGTCCAGATTTTCATGAACAGAGAAAATCATTAGGTTTTTGTGGAAAATATGTATTCTTTTCTATTACAGACATGCTGAAGTATAACCCCATCTCGCCCTCTCTCAGGGTTTCAGAAAGTGCTGAGGGCCAGATGACGTGGCAGTGGCTTGTCTATATTTGGCTTTGAGGAAAAAGGAGGCAGAAAAAGCTGGCCGGCTAGAAGTTGTTTTTGTGGAAGTCTTTTTTTTTTTTTTTTTCTTCTTAAAGTTGCACATTACAGCTCATACACAAAACACTCCACCTGGGCGGGCTCTTGTGAGCTGAGATGCCCAACAGTATGCCTGATGCTGTTACACTAACAAAAAGAAAGATTTGAGGTCCACATAGATAAGTGTCTTTCAGTCGTTTCAGGCTGTCTGAGATGAAGCAGGAGCTGACAAGTTGGAGCAGGAACCTGTTTGTTCGCAGGCTGTTATCATTTTTATAGAAACCTCTCCAGAACAGACGATGAAGGGTGGGTTGCCCTGACCAGAAGCCTAAAGGCAGCCTGAGTCTCTCCTACCTTTTCCTTCTACTTACAGCAATTACAGGCCTCCACCCGCAACTGTAATAACGGTATAATGGGATGGCAGCAGAGCAGCAATAAAAGCCACCCCTGACAGATTAACAGTCCTCTCCAAGTACTGAGCTGTAATTAACAATGAGACCGAAGAGGAATAGAGAGAAAAGAAAGGAGTTGGATTGAAAGCATGAAAAGATAAAGACAAAAAAAAGGGATGGGCTGTCTTTTGAGTGATTTATTAAAATGAGGATAAGCCTTTCCAAAGATGGAGATCCACGCTAAAGCTGCACTTTGAAATCTCTGGGACAGATTAATACTTCTCTCTCTAGCAGCTTCCCTTTAATCATTTTGTTCCTGTGTAAATATTTTAATAGAGTTTCAGGTGATTAAGCCTTTTGGCAGAGATTGATAACGCTCGTCTGTGCGTCTGTTAGAGCGGATAGATCAGTCTAGTCGCTGATCAAACAAAAATCCAGACACAAACAGTTTTCAGTTTTACTGGGGATAATGCATCAGACTGTATCTTGACTGGGACCAGTAGCTTCCTGCAGTCTGGGCTGGACTGCCAAGAAAATATCTGGTATTAAGCAATATTCTGTGACCGCAACATTTACTGTAATAGTTCATCATTTTTGCTCAGTGTCAATGAGCAGTAGGGTGTCTCGTCTCTTTAAGTGACAGAATAACACCAGAAATACCTATTAGAGAGCAAAATAAATCACGATTTCAGACACAGGGATTAAGTAACTGACTTACTGCGTCTTAACGTTGAACATCAATGTGCTGCATCTAAATCAAGTCAGGTGTTTATCCTCTGTTTGACCTGTGAGTACAGAAGAGGCCCCTGTGGTCACAGGTTATGTTGGTCACAGACTATAGTGTGTAACAATGGGGCACATAACTCCCCTTAAGTGGCAAATTAACCCCCAAACTCCAAAGTGCTCCTTTCAGCCTGCTGGGCCCCCTGGGAGATGTTTACCTGCAGAGAGAGGGCGGTGAGGGCATTTTTGTGGAGAAAATAATTGCAAAATGCGCAGCTGTGTGTGTGCCTCGTCTGGTGAGACGAAGATGGCTTTTGCCTACATAATCACACACTCCCTTCACTCTGGTGGCATCCCGCCCCAGCACCACCACACAGGGCCGCCCCTGGCCAAACTGGGGCCCTAAGCAGAAATGTCTTTTGGGGCCCCCCCACCAGACACGCGCACACACACGCGCACACACACACACGTGTAAAGAAATGACGAGCACAAAATGCCATTTAGGTTTACAACCTTCATTTGGGGTAACAAAACAAAGAATTTTCAACTATGTACATGTATTTACAAGCATTTACAAGTTAACCCGTCTGCATTTTTTTGAAGCAAAGTCATCAATGAGGTCATCGTATGACAGCTGCTGTGCCAGTTCAGAGTTTATGCTTATCACAGACTCTTTATGGTACTCACGGTTGCCAGATTGGGCGGTTTTTCCACAAAATTGGGCTACTTGGTTTATGTCCGGCGGGGGAGTGTGACAGGTTTCCATAGGTGGCAACTTCGTGGTTTGGGCTGTTTTTATTGGATTGGGAGGACCAGCGGAGCGCTCGCGCTGGTCTCTCCGCCGCCGGAGCGCTGCGCGTCCTTTGCGCATTTTTAGAAAATGCGTCATCTTGTGCGACATGGGGCCCCCCATGGATCGCGGGGCCCCACGCGCTGCGCGTGTTCTGCGTATAGGGCGGGGCGGCTCTGCCACCACATCTCCACCTCCTCCCTCCATCCCTCCCACCCTCCCACCCAGACTCTCTCTCTCTCTCCTCTCTCTCTCTCTGTGTGTGTCTGGAGCGCTTCTCTCAGAGGATCTGCAGAATAATGGAGGCGCATCATGCAGCAGGTCTCCGTGTTTGCTGCAGAGCTTTCAGCCCAGCCCACACCAAGCTGGAGCTCATTTAAACCAGGGATCTGTTACTCACTGTAAAGTTTCTTCTGCGTGAAAATCCGCAGCACAAGGACTTCTTTCATATATTTCCTGCGTCATGTCGTTTTACGTCGTCTGACTTTTTCCGTGTTTTGATGTTTATATGAGGGGGACTACCAGGCCCACCATGGTTTTTCCAACATAAATCATTTTTTCCCTACGTTTCAGTGCAGCCTGCTTTCTGTTTACCTATAACGGGGAATGGGAGGACCTCATTTGTTTTTTTTTGTTTTTTGAAAAGCTGTAGCTAGATTTTCTGGAAGCGGCCATGGGCCAGTTTTTTGCTCCACAGATGGGTCCCTCGGAGGTGAAATCATGGGAGCCGTGCTGTCTTGGATGAAGTGCGCCGCTCAGGTTTTTGTTTGGAGGATTTGCGACATGGGCTGAGCTCCTGTGATGACTCTTTTCTCCTGAGAGATGTTATCTGAAGATGGACGACGGGAATCAGAGACGGATTAAGCTTTAACTTTTCGGTCAGACTGTCGCTGAATATCACGGGAGACCCGAGATCTGTGCGCATCAAATTTCCAGTCACTTAATTTGAGGGGCTTTGAAGAAGAGTTTGGTAATTGGCTAGTATATAATATAATATTTTTCTCGTAGGCTTTCAAGTTTTAATAGCTTTTTTTTTTAGATTTAGTCATTTTAATGTAAAGTAAAGCGTAAATGACAATGCGTCACTGTGTGTCTAGGGTTAAAACAGACGATAACAAGTATGAAAATGTAATAAATCCACTATAGTGGAGGCGAGAAGTCAGCAGATGTGGTTTTCTTTTTCCTCATAACAGGGGTTTGACCTAAATAACCGCAGATTTGGGTTTTGAAGTAGGACCTTTTTACGCACGACTTTTTTTTTTTTGCTCTTTTGGAGACGCAACTTTAGTTAAGAGTGAAACACAGTGACTTTGCGTCGGCTGGATTTCTCCGTCCCTCCTCACCGGACAATGTGGCTCCCCCGCCTCGCGCTGCTGCTGCTGCTCCGGTTCTCCGGTGTGTTCCTGGTGGAGGGGTTCAACACGTGTCAGTCCATCAACCTGGACGCGCAGAAGTCCCGGCGCATCGAGGCGGTCCGCGGCCAGATTCTCAGCAAGCTCCGCATCCGCAGCCCGCCGGACGACGACGACGAGGAGACTTCGCAAGGCTCGGTGCCTCCGGAGGTCATGCTGCTCTACAACAGCACGCGGGAGCTGATGAAGGAGCGCGCGCGTCTGGCCGACTCCGCGTGCGAGCGCGAAAGCAGCGAGGAGGACTACTATGCCAAAGAGGTGCAGAGGATTGACATGCTGACCCCCCGCACCGACACCAGTGAGTCCATGTGTATGGCGGGGTCTCAGTGTGTCCTCAGGGGACACTTAGGAGAGAAGGTCCTGGACAAAATGAGCCAAATTATATAATACTTCCTAAAGTTTCTGGTCTTTAAACATCTGTGAGCAACTAAACTCTGTAGTTCCAACATTTTATTTTACACTGAGAGGGTTAAAGTAATCAGTTAATAATTAACAAGAAAATAGCAGCAGCTTTCAATTTTCTATAGCCTGCTTTAACTTTGCTTTATTGTTCTTCCTGTGTAGTTTGCTAGATCATAGTCTTGGCCGCTAGCTGTCCTACTTTCTTACTTTTCATACTCTGCTGATAATATGTAAACATCCCTCCTAATGGTCATCTATACAACAATACATGAAGCTGCACTGACCTGTCCAATAGTTCTAACTCTGTCTGTCCAAATCTACTGTAAATAATAAGTCACACATTTAGCATTTAGTTTATACAATTATAAAATGTTAAATACAATTCTAACTTTCACTCTATTGGAGCTGTAAGCAGCAAGAATTACATTCAGGAAATAAGCGCAAAAGTGTGTAACTGTGATTTACCCTAACCCACGACTGGAATGGTGTTGCCAAAATAATTGAAACATGTACAGATACAGTACAATTCAATAGTACAACAAACAACAGCCTCCAAAATGAGAACACAGTTGAATCAACAGCTCTAAACAAATGCTAAATACCAAAGACTTCATTGAAGCTAAGCTTTAATACGGGACTGTATACAAATGCATCCATTTCCACTAGTGTATGAACTGGCACGTGAGTGTAATTTGACATTTACAATTTATAATAATAATTTTCACATACATAGTTGTAGTTTGTTGTAGTTTGTCATAATTATATCTGTATTCTACTGTGTTATAATTTAACCACCAACATCCAGTGAAGAGTGTCCACTATATACACCTGTAATATGATCATAATAAAATTCTTCATGTTTAGTTTTTATTCAGTAGTGGAACTTATATTGAGACCATTTCAGATGCTATAAATAGAGCGAAAATAGAATATTTCTCTCAGAAGTGGAAAATCTTCGCAAACAACAAAGGCCTACTTTTCTTCCCTAACTACAGCATTAGTTATTTGATCCAGGAAGAGTGTGAGCTACTGTTCATAAAACTGTAAAAACTACAGTAGATCTACACCTGGCCAAGGCTCTCACTTCTCAGAGTCCTTCATAGCAGCTTTATAGAGTCAGACTTCCAGCTGTGGTTGGCAGCTGTCACGTTAAGAGACATTAATCCTAAAAGGTCCATCAACACCAGGTTTTGATGCTGGATGCTACATGGTGTATAATTACACATCTGTCTGGGCGGTAGGTGAAGTTTTATCCAGTAAAACCCACGTACACAACAATATATTAAACATGAGACTAACACATTTAGTCACTTTGTACCAACCTATAATTTAGTTTCAAGACACTCATCAGCAGTAATTATGTCCGAGACAATGCATCAGTCCCACAGCACTGTTTTAACCAATAGTATAAATACAACATTGTCTAAAGCCACTGGATGTCGTCGGAGCGTTAGTCATCCTTTGTTTTCTTCCATCCAGATGCGTTGCAGCCCGTCACACCCAATCCCCATTACAGAGTCGTCCACTTCGACGTCAGCGGAGTCGATCTGACCAACAGCACCTTGGTCAAGGCTGAGTTCAGGATCTTCAGAGCTCCCAACCCGCAGGCCCGGGCCTCGGAGCAGAGGGTGGAGATTTATCAGGTAACTTCCAGAGAGACACGACTAGAAGAGAGAGCACATTTCACAGTTTATCGCTTTGACTGCAGCGCAATCATACATGCATGTAGTTGAACTACATTATTAATGGAGACGCTGAAATCTCTTAAAAATCACTTTAGAATAGTTTCCTGGCTTTTTGGGCCTCATGCCAACAACACCATTATGACACTGAAGCTTCACCCAGAGCCATTTATATGTTGGCTCGGGGACGATTCTTTATGCCTTACAGAAAATTCTAGCTGCAGGACACATCATAATTTACAATCGTGCTGACAGATTATTATCTATTATTCAAGCTTCATCTTTACGAGTGAAAAAGTAAACATATATCTTCACTTTATTGTCCTGCTTCTGTTGTGTCAGTTGCTACGGCCAGAGGAAGAGAGCACCTCCACTCAACGTTATATCGACTCCCGCACCGTTCAGCCGAGGGCCAAGGGAGCCTGGATCTCTGTGGAGGTCACTGAAACCATAAAAGACTGGGTGTCAGATCCAGGTCAGCTTCTGCACCAGCAACCCATTTCCCTTCCATACCACAGTGTTTGTGTAGTTCATCCCAACATATTCTGCTTCCTATTCCAGAGAATAATCTTGGCTTGAAGTTGGGCGTCCACTGTCCCTGCTGCACCTTTGTCCCGTCCACCAACAACATTGTTCCCAACAAGAGTGAGGAGCTGGAGGCCCTGTTTGCTGGTTTGTTGCAGTTGTTTTTGTTTTCACTGTATACCATCGTAGCCAAGTCTGTGCAAAGTACACAACAATCAACTCCAAACCAACTGTTTTACGTTGTAACCTTTTATCAAAAGACAGAGATTACAAATTCTCAGAGGCCTGATTATGCTGATTTTAGACTTTTGTGAGGACTGCGGCCACATAATGTAAATGCTGGCTTTTTAAAATAAATAAACATGACAACCAGTGTTTCAGAGATTTGACCGATTTAAACAGCAGAGGCAGTTTTTTCCCTGTGGCCATAGAGGTGAAAAATGTAGATTTAACAGACTGGAAGATTTATTGGCACAGAAAAGATCCCGCAGGTCACAAAATGTGAACATAAAAGCAGAGTGTCTTCTGCATGGCGCCTCCAAAGTGATTCATTAATCACTTTCGCACCGTTGTACAGGAATAATGGAGAAGCTGTGATACTGCTGAATACCAGACTGTCTGCGTTACTTCATCTAGGCCCCAAATTGTGGCACTTTAATCACAAGTCACTCTCAGCTGAGCCAAGTCTTTTTTTCCTTCGCACTTTCAAGAGAAAATTTGAACTTAAGATACTAATGTAAGACAAGCAGGGGCTTGTTTTGAGCTCTTGTGCTCCTGTTGCTCAGAAAGAGCCAAAAAAATATGAAATCAGACAGTGAGGCCATCAATCCTGGTCTGGGAAACATCTGTATCAGATATTATTGCTGCCATATTTGTTCATTCAAAACACTTGGAACAGAACTAGTTCTACTGCCGTCTGAGGAAAACTCAGTCTTTGTAATTACAACATGCATGAACAGACTTTGTGGTTATTACTGTTTATGAACTACTGCAGTTTTCAACTTCAGATTGCGCAAACTGTAGAAAATTAAAGGTATTAGTTCAACAGCTGTCGATTTTGGCCAGCGCCTCTTTAAAACGAAGCCGAGATTGCACAAATGTTGTTGTTGTGAGCAATTCCCATCACAGACTTTTCATGTGAATCATTTTTACGAGTCTGAAGAGGGAAACTATCCTGTGTTTCACAATAAAAGCAGAAAACTTAAACAGAATTCGTGTCACACAGTTTGTCTTATTTACTTCCTTGGTCCTTGGACCCCGAGACTGAAAAGCAACTGTGTCGCTGCTTTCTGTAGGTTTGGATGACGAGCAGCTTCGTCAGATGAGAAAGCCCGGTCAGGTTAAAGGTCAGGCGGACTTCAGCACCAAGACGCCGCACCTCATCCTCACGCTGCTGCCCAGCGACAGAGTGGACAACCCGGCCAAGAAGCACCGCAAGAAGAGGGCGGCTGCCACAGACACCACAACCTGCTCCCGGTAGGCCACCAACCATCCGCCCTTATGTGGTTTTGTGTGACTGAATGACAGCGCTGACAGGATTTGCAGTTTCATAATTCTGAAATCTAGTCGTGGTGGGCACAAGAATTAATTTTTTCCCTCTTGACCCACTTTGCGACTATTGTGTGGCAAAACTAATAGTAGTGACGCTGTGTTTAGACTGCAGGCCAAAAGGCGTGCAGTGTCTTATTTAGACTACCTTACGCAGCAAGGGAAAACTCTGGGAAAACTTGCATACTCATTAGTTTGTGATGGCTGGTTCTTCTGTTAATGTTCCCATGACCCAGCATTGACCATTAAGAGCAGGATGGGATCTGAAATGCCTATGGCATATGTCTGTCCTTGTGTGTCTCAGTGGTTCAGACCAGGGCTGCTGCCTGCGCTCGCTCTACATCGACTTCAGGCGTGACCTCAACTGGAAGTGGATCCATGAGCCAAAAGGTTACAAAGCCAACTTCTGTGCCGGCAACTGCCCGTACCTCTGGAGTGCCAACAACCACTACAACATGGTGAGCTTCAGGGGTCATCTATTTCTGTAAGATGACACATCACCATAGCTGGCTGCTGAACCTTAATACTGAATAGTGAAGGCTGTGCATCGAGGGCCTTGTTAAATAACTGTTTGATCAGAAAGTTCCTGATGTAAATCAACATTTTGGAACAAAAGAAATTGAGGGTTTAAAGAAATATTTTTATGTTTGTTAAAGAAAGGTGTCATTCTGGTGTGGTTACCAGTGCACTGACACTAGTATCAAAAAATACCACGTTTCCTTCAGATGAGCTGTTCACTTTGTACCTTCTGACATCTCATCTAAGCTCATAAGATCACAACACAGACTAATAACTTAAACTGCCCTCTCAAGTAAAGTCGGACTAAGACTAATGCGTCCTTTTTTTCCAAATTGTATTTTGCTCCAATCTGGAGATTCATGACCTTTTGTGCTGAATAATTTTACTGGAAACAGTGACAGACTTCCCAGTGCAGGGACACCGCCAAATTAAACAGAAAACATCTGTGATTGTCAGAAAACTCCAAGGAGCTCCTCTGCCTTTCTGGTAAAACTCTCTGGTTTCCAATCAACTTTCAGCCTGTCTTAAATGCGCTGAAGGTTTGACACTCAGGCGACACTTTCCCTTAAATGAGCTTAAAGTGTATTGTTTGTGGCGACTAAACACCACGGTTAGCTGAGATTGGTTAACCCCAGCGTCATAAATGGGCTGTCACCTCACAAGAAGCCTGTGAATGAACATATAGGCTTATGCAACACAGCGTGTCTGTCCCATTCAGCTTATGGCTTGGCCTGAACCTCAACTACTCCTACACCCATCACTCTAATAAACACGTGGAAGACTTTCATCTTTATTTGACACCTAAATCAGCTACAATGAGACATTTCGCTGCTGTCAAAATGTGATTTTAGTTCAACAGAGTTTGGCGAGTTTTGTTGTTCACGCTGATGTATTTGACAGAGGAGACATTGTGACAGACAGGAGAAATGTGATATAGTGCCCGTGGTTAAACTTGATTTTACAGTAATTGATCAAATCAAACAATGTTCATGTGAAAGCCACAAAGAAACTAAATAGTTATGTCTAAATAGTTGAGAATTGTTTTTTTAGGTAATTCTGTCCGTGTGGGTGTAATTTAGGTCAGATTTGATTAAAGAAATAAACGTTTTTAAAATTTCTTGGATAAGAAAATCAACTCATGCACTTATGACTGCATGTAACACAGGAAGAAACTGCTTAATGAAAACAATAAAGGTGACAGTTTGGTGATTAACCACTCAGTGAACAGCTTTTGTTATCTTTGACCAGAGCCACGCTACCGGCTAGTACTTGTTTCCAGTCTTTATGTTAAGCTAAGCTAACAGGCAGCTTGATATTTACAGTGCAGACGTGGCATCAAATTTCTTACATAACTCTTAATAACTCTGTGGGAAACCCTATTTCCCACAACATCAAACTATTATATAACAAGTATCTGGCAATGTTAAGACTATTCCTCATGTGAAATCAGCTAAAACCCAGGAAAAGAGGTGGAAATGTCAATTTTATCAGGCAAAAAAAAAGTATTTTTTCTTGCTAAAGTTTATTTCCACAGGGTTTGAATGAGGATTTCTCAGCTAAGAGTTTCAAATAGGATCTTCTGCTTATACAAAGTCTTACTTTTAAATATAGTTTTGTTGTTTTTATGATGTGTCTTGTTTTTGCCCAAGTCCTTTGCTGAACATTGCCCCTCATCCTTTTTTTAGGTGCCTCTTTGCTGGTATGTATGTGTGGGTGTACATGATGGGTATGAAGCCCAGGCAACAGAAACATGTCAGTCTAATAAATGTGTTGCTTGTACTATAAGTGTTTGTGCAGTTTTGATCACTTAATATTTATTCCTCTTTCCCTTGCACCTTGAGGATAGATTAAACACAGCTACACTTCTACAAAAACAGTTTTAATCCATCATGGTATAATTCTCAATGACAAACCAGTTGATAAAGTTTATTATCAAGTTCTTTAACTTCTGTTTATTTCTGGTCCCGGCTCAGATCCTGCCCCTCTACAACAAGCTGAACCCTGAGGCCTCTGCGTCACCATGCTGTGTTCCCCAGGACCTGGAGCCCCTCACCATCATGTACTTCATAGGCCGCACACCACGTGTTGAGCAACTCTCCAACATGGTCGTCAAATCTTGCAAGTGTCGCTGAAGGAAGCGAGTTCAGACGAAGAGGTGAGGGAAGAAGGCGGAGAGGAAAAGAATGATTACAGGACCAAAACTACGAACAGTTTCTTTCATGGCAGAATAAAGTCGTGAGGACACATGGATCCTTTGTTCATTAAGCTTCGCTGTCTGATTACCTTTAGCAGACTTTTGAGATGTTATTTTTTTACACCACCTGATTCAAACATCAGGGTTTTGCTTTCATTCTTCCAGGCATGAAAACTTCCCAGATCCTTTTTCTTTATTCTCTGGAACTTTCTGTTTGATGTAGGACACTGTAAATACGATCACGTTGCTCTATTAAACCTGTATATTAAAGTTAAAAAGGGGGTGTTGTGTGATTTGGCCACGTTTGGTCTGCCTGCTCCAGAAAAAGGATTCTTTTTATCAGGATCTTGATTCCACCTCCGTCGTATTCCTGCGGCTGTGGGCAGCACAGCGAGTCAGAGGTGTGCCTGTTTGCTTTAGGTTTGAAGGTGTTGATAGGAAGGGGGCGGTGTGGAAAGGTTTGCAGACGCAGATCTTTAGGACGAAGGAGGCAGGGAACACATAGAAAAGAGAGAGAGAGCGAGAGAGAGAGAGAGAGAGAGAGAGAGAGAGAGAGAGAGAGAGAGAGAGAGAGAGAGAGAGGAGCTGTGTCCAGGCAGAGGCCCTGCCAGCTCTTTGCGGTCCCGGGCTGAAATCTGCCCGGCGTAAACAGGATGTGAAAGATTTCCAGACACCGACCCGACCACTCACGGAACGCCAGATTTAAATGCTCCCCTCATCTTCTCTGTCTCTCTGTCTCTCTCTCTCTCTCTCTCTCTGTTGCTCGAGGTTCTGGGATTTGTGGTGGGAGGAGAGAGGGAGAAAAGAGAGGCTTTGAAAATGAGACGTGGGATGATAGGGCTGTGTTTGGAACGGCTACAAGTTTGGAAGGTGGTATTTTGCAGCCTTAGCAAATTTGTAACTATTTGGGTCGGGCTCAAACATTCCATAATCAGACTCTCGTGCCCATTTTCTCAAAGTACAATCATTATCTAATTGTAAAAAAGCTGTTGACTCATCGCTCATCCTGTGACGTTGTTTGACTTTGTCATACCTATGTTTACCATCAGCCTCACTGATTGACTCAGTCTCTCTCTACACCCAAGTATCCACATTGACCACTTTTGATAGAACGTCTAAAAGCTGAAAATAAAAAACATCCCCAGGGCTCATTTTAAATATAGGCTCTCTGGTATGCCAGTGGTTTGTGTGTGAGAGGGAGACAGAGAGTGGCTGGGTGTGTGTGTGTGTGTGCAGCATGTGTGTGTGTGCAGCATGTGTGTGTGTGGCTGGTGAGGTCATGCGTGATAACACAAAAATAATTCCTTGGCATCATTGTGAATTTTATTGTGACTAAATATGAAAAACATCTGCAGCAGATGTTTTCTTTGTGACCCCGCTAAAATTGAGATGTGTGTGTGTGTGTGTGTGTGTGTGTGTTTTGAAAACCCGACTGACAATAAAGTTTTAGTTGAATAGGAAGCGGTCCAGTCCAACAAATACAAGGCTGTCACAACAACTTCCAGTTATAGATGTATTAAGCGAGCCAGTGGTTTTCATGAATTTATATACCAGTTATGCCATGACCACAGGAAATATTCATTTTGAATTGGCTGGCAATAAAATTGTGTAACTGGATCCCTCAGACATTATTCTGGTCGACACTTTATGTAACGGCTGTTTTAAAAGAGTGTGGAGGACAGATTAAAAGGTTCAGCTAAATAAATTAAAAAAAAGTTTTTTAAATTACCTTAAGTGATTTCTAGACACATTGTCTCAGCTTTTAGAGTCAGTTCAGATGAATTAAACTTGTGTTTTTTGTCTAAATGCTGTTTCCTCTCACTGCTCTTTATGTAGTCATATTTCAGGATAGTCATTTTTTTTTTTGTCATTTTACTTTAATTTTCATTCCAATAAAAATGTTGAGCAAGTGAGCATCAGTCAACAATTTCAACTAAAATATCAGAACACACCTTTAAAAGTCCAGCATGTGTCATAATCATCTTTTAGACACGACATAATCTCCTCTCATATCATTAAATCAACACGGATTGCCTCAAAAAATGATTTACTACATCAGACATAACTTTCATGTCATCAGTGACAGACATGGGCCTGTTCAGAGCACATCTGTCAACCAGCAGTGGAAGAAGCACACAGTTATATTAAAAGTCAAAGTGCCAATAGCCCTATAAACTATATATAGTTTATGAAGTCAATTTCCTGCATTCAAAATTTACTAAAGGTAAAGTATGAACTCCCAGCTCAACTCACACAAACACTTAATGATGTCAGAAATTAAGGGCTAGCTCCTACCAAACAATAGTATAATTAAATAATACAAATTAAATTCCTCTCACAATTAACTCTGGCAACACATTTCACTTTGTCCAAAAATAATAACATTGCAGCTATTCTCAGCCTTCTGTTAAACTGTGTTTAGAACTAATTAGTATGTGTGTTAATTAGCATTTGTTTGCATGCATTAGTAAATGTTACCATGTTAGCAGTAGTGGTTAGTGTTAGCAGTTAGAAAGATGTTTTGTTTTTTTCGATGTTTTGATGTTAGGAGGTTTGTAGCCTTTTTTAAGGATGCTGTTATCACACAGTAGCGTGTTAGCTTGTTCATGAGAGGTCCATACAAACAGAGCCCTTTTGTGATATTTACGACGTTGTAAATAAAATTCATGTAGCATAATCCCAAGTTTAGCAGACAGTTATGTTTGAACCCACAGAAGACGAAATGTAAGGAAAGGCAAAGGTACTGCGAAAAGAAAGGGTTTTGGAAATATCATTTTCTCAGACATATGACACAAGTATGAAGAAAAACTTAACAAAACTAAATTAAAATACTTTAACTTATCATCTACAAGAAAAATGTACTACCATGGCCCCTGTCACTTCTGAAATATGTCACATCTTGTGTTAAATTTTCCACTTCCAAGATCGTAAACACAGTAAGCTGGCTCTGGGGGATTTCATGCGGACTGTTCTCATGAACACGTGCTGCCTTGTGGAACTTGGGAAGTACCTGAATACAAAATGTTTTGGGCTCAACTCAGTTCTCTGTGTCTTGAATCCACAAGGCTAACAGTTTAGCAAGCTAACGACAAAGTAACTTAATGTAGAAAATTTAAAGGGTTAATGAAAGGATAACTTGTCTCTTGTTGTGACGTTTTCAGAAATGACAAGTTTATAAATGTAATTTAGTTGTGTAGAGGTTCCTTTGTAGTTTTATATCATTTCCATTATTCCCTTACATTTCCTACAGTTGTTAGCTCGCTAGCTGTTAGCCTCGGTGCCAACAGTTGCCTAGCAGCGGTGTTATGACTTATTGATGACGTTTCCAATTAAATGTCAAATATTTTGTGTACATGACTTTCCATATTGTAACTACAAGTTTCATTTGAAGGCAGCTTTAGTCTTTTGTAAATATCGTTTTTAAAGCTTCAAGCACCACAAACAAACTTCTGTTGAGCTCCAATCTAAACTATCTGCTTGGTTAGATACTGCAACACAGAATGTTTTTTATTCATAATTTTGTTTCAATAATGTTCTTTAATATTCTAAAGTTAAATTCAATATGTTTGTCCTTACTGAAAGGAGCCAAGTTTGCATCCAAGCTGCCTCTGCTGTTAAAATAGCTTAAAAAGATACAAAGTGTTCTGCAGCCGTCGCAGTAAAATTGTTTTTCTAAGCGGCACTGAGAATGCAGCCTCGCTGTTTGTGTGCTGGGGTGTCAGTGCTCGAGCTGTGGTGAGGCTCCCTCCCCCTGAGTAAACTAGCCCCAGCATCTGTTAGTCTTTTCCACTTAACTACCCCTTGCTATATCCAACCTGTACTTATCCCACGGTAAAGCGCCTTGCTCCATCTCACACTGGGTCCCTCTGTCCTTGGGATGGAGGGAGGGACGTGGATATGGACCCCTGCTCTGTCTCACACACAAACGTCTTTCTTCAGAAACCATGTCTGCGCCTTTGACCTCGAGATGGCGTGCGTTGACCCTCAGGGCATCGACAGCACACCCATACACACATATATCAAGCTTGTTTAGCCCCCATATATGATTCATGGCTCTGCTTCTGGACACGCTCACCCACCCCTCCCCACGCTGACTGAAAATGTAAAGAGAGCCTTTGATAAAATCTGTAAAATGTTTCCAAGGATAACAGAAGGCGAGTCGCTCTCTCACATGCACCTTGTGCTTTCAGGTCAGACTTTAGGCTGAAGTCATTGCTTTTTATTTCTGGCAGTTAAATTAAAACACAGCTCTCAGGCCAACAGGAGTCCATAAACACAAAATATAAAGTTATACAAGCAGCAGATCGGCAATAAGACACATGAGTAAATAGGAGATACCGATGTGTGGCCTCAGCATTATTGAAGCCATATTCTTTGAGCAGTCAGACTTGGAGACCAGAGCTGTACTTGAGGCCCTACTGGGACAAAACAGCTGGGAGGCCAAACCCACAGAGGACCGGCTGTTCCCTTTTTAAACAGATGAGGGCGTCATTTCTGTGTTTTCGGACAGGCTGATTCAGTTTGAGGTAAGGCTTGAGGTTTGGGTGCGTTTATTGATAGTTGTCAATCTGTGGGTGACAGTGAAAGTTATGCATTATCATTTATCAAGTGAAATTTGTTCAGATTAGATTAGCCATAATTAGCAATAACACTAAAACTTAAAAAGTTAAACATTTTAGAACGTTTAAAGTGACATTTGGGAACTTCTTCATTTATTTTCTTGTAAAACACAATTTGTAAACCGGTAATTGATTATGAAACATTGAACTTTACGAGGGAAAAAGAAAACACATTACGCACATTTTCCTCGTCATACAGCATAAAAACCCGTTGAGATCCGAGGCTCCATTTAGTAAACTGTTATTTAGAGCGAAGGTGCAGATTTACTATTAACATTTAAATGTAATACATCTAAAAAATCTAAAAAAAAAAAGACAAAACGCATTTAGTGATGTTTTTCATGAGTCAGTAGATCTTGAAATCTTGTAAAATAATAACCTATAATAAATTTCCGAGTCTGTTAATTTGAGCATGTTACACTTCACCACCTGTGTCCCATATCATGAAGTAAAACAGAAACTTAAATTTCAGTTTAAGGCCACGTACTGAGTCTTGAACAGAAAATATTCTGGCACTCTGTTGTACATAAAGAAGGAAAAGAAATTGCCCTTCATTGGTCAGGACTCATATTGACAGTATTGCTGATGGATCATGGGCAGCAAACCACCATGAGCCGTCTGCTTCTCCTTCCAGACTTCTGTCAACAAGTGACAAAATATGTGGGAGCTTGAATCTATGTGGATTCAGTCAGTTACTTATTTTGGCCCTGGTGGAGGGCACGATGCCACAATAGCCTCGTGTAGTATTTCCTGATTCTGAGTAATGCATTTATCCCACAGGAGCCGAGTTCACTCAGGACTTTCAGGGTTCAGGTCACATTTACTGCTCTACAGTGGCTTTGTACTGTAGAAAACAGGTACTGTAAGCTACATACTTAATACCCTTTATGAGGAACTCTAAAGCACTGCTATTTTGGTTATTTACTATTTGTTTTGTTGAGCTGTTTTGCCAAAGTTAAATGTTTTTGCAGGATTTTTACTATTTAAAGGCACAGTGTAAAGCTTTCCTCTTTTCACTATCAGACACCAAATTAGATTCTATGTATGTCTGAGGTCTAACAAATGTGCTGAATGCACGTTCTTTTCCCTCATAACATTTGAAAAGTTTGAGACCTACATTGCTTAAGTCTGTGTTTACCAGCCTTCTGTCTTCTTCACTGCCCTTGTGTTTCCTGGCACATCGCTGCCACCTGTTGATCAGTGGGTTAGTGTGAAACCACTGGCTGGAATAATATGTTTGCCCCAGTGTATGTCCTGATAACAAGCAAGACGTTAAATGAACCCTTTAAGAAAACGTCCACAGTTATATAAAAACAATATATCAAATGACTGTGTGAGTTAAGCGAGGTCAGATAACCATCACTTTAATGGATAACTTTAAGGCGTTATGGGACATGTAACAGAGATCAACTGAGTACAGGTTGCACACAAAAGGAGTGCAAACGGATTTAAAAAATTGCGCAATTATTTAGTAAAAATAATAAAAAATTTAAAAAACTTTCAGCCAAGAGGAAAAGTGCCTACAAGCAGAATCAAGCCAAAGGTGACTTAAGGTTAAGGACACTTGATAGTATAGTTGGTACACACTTCAAACTTAAGAATAAGCTTTAAGAACTTTTTTTTATCCATTTGTACTAAAGACAAAAGTACAAAGATGTTCGACAGATAAAAACCCTTTGTAACCTTTGAAAATATTTAAGAGCAGTTTAATGAGCTAGCGGATGAAAGAACCAGGAAGTAGCAGTCACCTCCTTTCATCCCTCAAACAACTGGATGACTTCAGTCTTGAAGGTTTCCCGTTGTCGGGCCCTGTATGACGACATTACATGGAAGACCGTCACTGGTCCTACAGTGAGTTATGGCCCTGTCGTGCTTTGAAGCTGATGTTCTGTTGTTGTGGTTCAGCTTCTCCACCCACTGCTGGGTTTTCCCCGGGGAATTTTATTTTAGCCAAGGTGGTAAGCCACCCAGATCTTGACAGAAAGCCATCTTGTGATTAATTTAGTTAGTTCATAACAACCTCAACATACTTTAATACATATCATTTACTCCTTCCTTGTTGTTCCTCCCTTTTAATGTCATATTTTGTAAAAGTGCATTAGTTCTTATGTTAGCGGAAGTGGTCTTGTTTCAAGCGAGGTGGCCGACTCCTGCTGTGAAGTGCTGTGGGAAACCCTGCACTGAATTTAAAGCTCATAGTCAGTCCCCAAAGGCTTCACAAAGTCAAATTCAATTTGAGATTTAGTGTTTAGTCTGCTGACAATTTACTAAGATCAGCGGCTGAAAGCAAGTAATTATGTGTAATGATATCTGGATAATGATGTGACTCATCGCCTCCTCAAACCTGTGACTAGCTGTTTACTTCAGGTGTGGTCCATTTTAAAGTTAAGGCAGATTTATCTCTTCTGTGTTTTGAGAACAATGCATGAACAATAATTCCAAACCAGAAGATACAGTTTTAGTCACACCAGCAGTGAATGCGAAAGTCAGTAAGTAACAGTGCAACATTTGTGAGACTTACCATAAATACTAAACCATCCTGGACAACTGATACATTCATCATGGTGAGATTTTCACAAGGTGTGTGTCTTCTAAATGCTACAATTGTCAGGTCTGCTGTAAACCCACAGCTTTGATTCTGATGTTCTGTCACATCTGGACTTTGGCACCATGCTGTGAGTGTGGTGGTCGTCAGAGAGCACAGGCTGAATCTGTCTGGTCGTCTGATTGAGTCAGGTCTGACGGAGAGGCGTCTGGAGGTGGTGTTGGGGGATTCGATGGCGGCTGCATGTCGCAGCTGAGCTTCCTCACCTGCAGGGGACTCCACCTGTGTGGCAGCTGCCTCCTCATGCTCCTCCTCTTGGGCTTTCGTGGCCGCTTCTTCTTCTCCTCGGGGGCTGCAGACTGGGTGCGGTCGCTCAGCGTGTCTGAGGACTCATCGATGTACGCCAGGTTCTCTCCAAAGAAATCCAGCAGCTGGCAGCCTGGTGAGGGGGCTGTGTCGGCGTGAGGGGAGGGAGGTGAGGGAGGGGATGTAGGCAAGGGAGGCGGGGGAGGGAGGACTGGGCGGAAGGAAAGGTGATGCGAGGAAGAGTGAGAGGGAAATCTAGGGGATGCAGGTTTGTGGCTATTGTTTGTGGCTATTGTTTCCCAGTTTTCTGCTGGACTCCGTTTGCCTTTCCCTTGTGTTGCCTTGTTGTCCGTGGGCCTCACTTCTCCCTCCTTCACGTTGCTGACGATGTGGCGGGGCTGGAACTTGTGGAGTGCCGAAAATGACGAGGAGACAGAAGAGCCGTCTGATCTGGACTCAAACGGGGATTCTGATCCAGAGAGGGATTCTTCCTGCATGGCTGCACCTGCTGAGTCCAGCTCTGAGGTGGAGTGAGCCACGGGGAGGGAAAATGAGCGGGCCAGCAGGTGATGAAACGACTGGCCCTGTCCCTGCAGAACCACAGCAGGGTCAACCCTCAATCCCACCACAGCTCTTGGCACTGTTCCCCCTGCAACAGCACTAGCCCGTGGCCTGGGTTTGGCGACCCCGGCCCTCTCTAGTGACGGATGGGCCTCCAGCTGACTCAAAGAGCTGGAGAGACCAACCCAGCTGTTCGGCAGGTGTCCGTTCTCAGATCCCCCTCGAACCCAGTATCCCAGAGTGCCCTGGGCTCCTCGGCGAATGCGACGCCGCTCGCTACGTTTCCAGCGCCGGCGCTGCAGGAGGAAAGGGTCGTTGAATTCCAGAGGGTTTGGGATGCGGAAGTCCATGGACATGTTCTGTGTCCAGTCTGTAGCGTGGGCCCTCAACTCCTCCATCTGAGTGGGAGAGAGGGAAACATTAGTTTTCCAACAGAGGAGATACTGTATTTAACAAGTCTAAGTGCAGCTCTTCATCTCATTGTTTACATTTTTACCACTGTAAATCTCTCACCTCAGCACGGGTCCTCTTAGACAGCACCCTCAGCCAGTTGCCTATCATGGTGAGGATGGAGGCAAAATAGGCGAGACCAAACACTATCCACAGCAACACCAGAATCTTGAAGAACTTGCGGTCCTCATGGCCACCGCCTGGACGCAGAGAAAGTGGATTTTACTATGCTGTGATGTTTAGGCGATCCTAACAGGCACACAGTATTTTTATTTTATTACACAGACAGTCCTGGACCAGGCTGGGAGCTCATTTCTTAATCAATTAAACCTTAGCAGGGACAAGGCTGCAGATGTGACTCCCAACCTTTTGTACTCAAGAGACTTGTTCACATCATTGGAAACAGTTTTTGCTCATCCTCCTGCAAATATTATTTTCATTGTGGAAAATTCTGCAGATTATTTTTGGATTAAAAGCCCTAGGGCACAAGTTGATGACGTCAAATCATTTGCTTTGTCTGACCAACAAACCTCAACAACCCAAATATAGTCACTATTTGCAAGAAATAGGAAATTTTGCAGTATTTTTGCGTGGAGACTGAACAGTTAATCAATTATTACCAAGCTGATTAATCAACTAATGGTTCCATGCTTCCTTCATCAACATCTGAAAGTTGAAGTTGAACTTAGATCACAGACTGTTGCAATTAATTATGTGTAATGATATCTGGATAATGATGTGACTCATCGCCTCCTCAAACCTGTGACTAGCTGTTTACTCCAGGTGTGGTCCATTTTAAAGTTAAGGCAGATTTATCTCTTCTGTCTCATCTGAAAGTTGAAGTTGAACTTAGATCACAGACTGTTGCAATTAAAGATGAATTTTTGCAGATCCAGCTGTAATTAACTCAGACACAGTAACATAAATAAAAGTTGATGAAATATTAGCCTTCAGCTTCTTGGTTTGGCTGTTTGTTTTCCCCTCTGATGTGAGAACAGCTTAAAAATCTTTTCCCAGTCTTTACTAGCAACCTCTCATCCCAGAGCGAGATGGTATGAGCTATTAAATTGATGAGTAATTTTAAGTTTTGACAACGTTTAATATGAATGCATTTTAAAAGGCCCCAAAAGACAAAGTCATACTTAATTTCTACAATTCATCGAAGCAGAATTTAGACTTTCTTATCTTATACCCTGTCAATTATCATAAGCCTGATGTCCTAGCAGAGTGAAAAGAGACAGCGAGACATAACCTGGTACAAAGTCTCCGAAGCCCACTGTGGTGAGGGTGATGACCACAAAGTAGAGGGACTGCAGAAAGGACCACTCCTCCACTTCCTGAAACACGACAGTCGGCACGGCGAGGAAGATCAGGCAGCCAATCAGGATGGAGAGAACGGCAGAGATCACACGCACGGTCGTGGGCCTGACCTTACGTTTCTACGTGAGAATAACAGCAGAAGATGAGGAAGGAGAATCCATCACGATCAGTGGGTGGTTAAACATTGCAAAACACAAGTGAACAACATGAATTTTAATTACATGAAACAAGGTTAAAAATCTTTAGGATTCAATCTAAATGTTTAGATTTATGAGTTCATGCTGACATCCACATCACACGTCTGCATTTCATCCTTTAAATAAGAAATCCAGGGTGAGGTGTAATGTTTTTTCATTATATTCAAGTCAATAGGTGGACGATCTCACAATAGGGAATTACATTTGTGACCTTGAAGATAATATTTTGAATTTAAATATGTCCTCTTACTCAGCTGCAGTTACCAGTCATCATTACCAGCTTGTTCCACTGACCAGTTACAGTGACCACAGGCCCAGGCCTCCTTTTCTCAAAGCTGTGATTCAGTCAGGTGCTAATCTAATGGAGGTTTTGTTTCTTGGTCAGGACAGGCCATTCTCACCAGAAAGAGGGTCTCAATCTTGGCCACGGCTCTCCGCAGCACCGTGCCCATGTGGTCGCCCACTCCAGCGAGCAGTATGCCGAACATAGGGATGCCCACCAGGGCGTAGCACACGCAGAACAACTGGCCGTACCATGTCCGCGGCGACAGATTCCCAAAACCTGTACAAAAAAAAAATCTGAATATTTATACACAATAAACACAAGCTGTGCCCCTATAGGGAACAGATAAGTATCATCAGTCAATGGAGACCCAAAATAGATTGGGAGAAATGAAAACAACAAAACAGCTGACACTGAAATATGATGGATAAAAGTGCAAACTTCTTATTTAAAAACTTTAACATTAAAATTTTAACTATCACGTGTATGTAGTTTGTTTTCAGATCAGCATTAAACATCTGTGTAACTACAGTCTGCAGTTTCATTTCAAAAGCACATGACTTTGTCTCCAGAGGACTTGAGACAGCATTTTAAAGGATCTCCAGCGTTTCCCCTGCAGGTGTAGTGCTGCCACCTACCTATGGTGGTGATGATGGTACCACAGAAGAATAAGGCGGAGGCCATGTCCCAGCGAGTGGTTAGGTTGGCAGGAAGGCTGTTCACGTCCAGGCCAGCCTCGACTGCAGACACCACTTCCTGCAGGTGTGGGATGTACTTTAACTGTAAATCCATGCTTTAACACCCATCTGTGTTTGTGGCGTTACAAAAATTTGGATTTTTAGAGACTTCTGTTCTGTTGAGTTTAAGTACCAATACAACAAAGAAAGTTACTCCATTACTCCACGACAAGGAAAAGTTAAACATTTGAAATCTTTCTCAAGTAAAAGCCTTCATGACTCTAAATAAGCGTACCTCTGATGTGAAGATATAACACAAACTACATTATTATGTTGTTAATACTACATTAGTACAAGAAGAGTCATTACTGTTTTTACTAGTTTGAAGATGTCCATTAGCTTTCTCTATGTTTTAGTTACATATTTTAGAATTTGGACCTTCTTTGCACCTCAAGCACTAAAAACATCTCATGGGAATAAACTCTCAGTGGAGCTGCTTGTCTTAAACTTGTGACTGAGAGCCTCAACAAGACACTGCTTTTTTGTACAGGGATATTGGCCAAGAAATACCACTTTCATCCTTATTTACGCATGTAAAATGTGTATTTGGAAAATTGTGACCGTAAACTACCAACATAAATTAACTAAATGCTAATATTATGCCTCTGAAAACAGTGTACTCTGGTGTATACAGTGGCAGAAAATGGAAATCTTCAAGTAAAGTACAAGTATGTGCAGTAGATTAGAACTAGTAAATGTACATATTTATCTGCTACATAGTAACTCCATATGCAGAAATTAAATGGTGGTCTTGATTTTTATATAGATCTTTTTTGTCTGTTCACATAGCTGACATTCAAAGAAAACAAATACTGAAATACTTAGGTGGCAATAAAGCTTACGGGATTGTCTGGCAGACTGACTGACTGATTATAACACTGGTTCAGTCTGAGGGGAGACTAAAGTCTCTAAAACTAAGCTGAGCAGAACTGGGCTAGTCTGGAGGAATACGTTCCTATGGTAAACGAGGTCTCATTTATTTAAACATCCTATTCATTTTATTTATATTTTACAATAAATTAGTTAAATTTAACAAAGTAAGTCTAAAAGCATTTGCTTACTTGTAGATTAAACAGATTTTATTATGTGTCAAAGTTAGATATGAACTTTAGCCATTCTGATACTTCTAAATATTTACTAATGTCAAAGAGATATTGGACCAAAAGTTTATGTTCCTGTCTGCTGTATATTCCAAACGTCTGCTCTGCACCATGTCAGAGTTAAGAATCACATGATGCAGTACATACAGTATGTGTGTTGTGACCTCTGTAAAGTTAAATCAGTAATATATCTGTGGGAAAATACATACAGGATAAATAAATGATTATAAAATAATAAACAATAATAAATAAAATAATGTCTAGTATGTCCAGCGGTACCTTTACTAGGTTGCGAAAGTCCAACTCTGTGACACAGGAGTTATTGATGAGGAAGTTATCCCTGGTTTTAAGCACTTTTTCATGTGTCGAGATCTCATCAGGGGACTCCAGGGTCATGAAAACAAGCGCTCCCATTGCCAGGTACAACATGACCCCCGCCAGTAGGGTGGTGAGGGTGGCGCACCGCATTTTCTCCCGGTCGACCCCCCACGCCCCTCCAGGTTTAGGGATCGACGCTCAGAGGCCTGGGTCCTCCGGTCGGGCTCTCAGTCAGGATACACTGGGACACAGCTGGTCATAAACAGGAAGTTCCTTTAGAGACACACTGCATGTATGAGCACGGAAACGTACAGACCGGAGACAAAAGTGTTCTTGGAAGTCTTTAACAGAGTAAATGCATCAGCGGAAGCGAAGACAGTCACTGGCATGTTGTGAAATAACAACACTTTGACGTCCATTTAGTGACACCTGTAATTGTTATTCTGCTAATCTGGTGTGATATCTACAGTGGCCAAGCATTAGAGATGATAGATTTAAATCAAATTAGGTCATAACATGTTTACATAGGCAAGTATAAATTAGCTTGAGAGCTCCTGTTATGGTATTATGCACTACAGGATCAAATGTACAATATATGTACACCGAAAGAAGAACCATATGGAACCATGTAGACAGCCTTCAACATGCCGCCGGCAGGTTAACAGCTGGACAAACAGGCATTTATGGTCTTTGACTTGGTTGACCACCAACAATATTCTTATGTTGAGAATTTGCACACAACATGTTGCGGACCAGCAGAGATTTGGGATACTTTGTCTTCATCAGCACTAATTTGAGACCACAGGTTGAGCAGGATGGTTCGTGACGATTCAGCTAAAAGTGATACGTAAAAATCTGCCCCTTTAAGTTTCCAGGTAAACAAATCTGTCTGTGCAGATAAAGATTGTTTCCTCTGTGTCACACTGACGCAAGTTAGGCTCCATTTAACTTGGAGTGTGCCAGGAAGTTTTCTGCAAACAAACCATATCAAAAAGTTAACGCTGTGCTTCTTCCAGCTGGGAAAGAAGTGCAAGTCTGTCAAGAAATGAGGCAATACTTTAACACTGAAGGGAACCATTCTTCACTTCCACATGCTTTCTTTCATCATTCTTCTGTAGTGTTTTGTAACAGAAAATAATAAAGAGAGTACCTTCAGTCACTGATGTCAGGAGCTCATCCCATGTTAAAATTCCACAAATCAGGTGACAGAGAAATACTAGACTCCTTTTCTGTTTGCTCTCTGATCGACTGTATCTTTATGCTTCAGGAGTGGAGGATTGTGGGTCCATTTCGTTCCCCTTCTGGACCACTTTTAGGCACAAGAAAGTACAATTAGCTTAAAAACGAGCAGGCATTATCATGTATGTATATGTATTAGACCAGCTCTAAGCTGGCACATTTCCTCTTTTCTCGCTCTGTGTTTCAGCAGGGTACAAGCGGCATTAAATAAGTGTTCACATTGCAGGGAGTTTGTCATAATAACCTGGGTAAAGCTGACACACACCAGGCCACCCTGCCAGTGGTCTCACAAATGATTAGACTCTGCCAAACTCCAAACATACATCTTGACATTAATCGAAAACGTGTTTATCGCTTATCTTCATTTGGCTTCTAATGTTTTCTTTGAACCGTGTTTACCTTTGAGGCAGACACCAGACAAACAGGACTGGGATTTAGGAGCTTCTTGCTCTGGGTCGCCTGGCCCTGGTCGTCTCCGCATGGACCTTGACAGTGTTCTGAGATTTCCCAGAGTCTGGCCAGTCTGTTAGCATTCTGCGCTAATGGACTGCTGGCTTTGGTTTGCGTGGACAGGTCCGCTCTCTGCCCTTGGCTTCGACACTAACAGATATTATTAGTTATCACTGTCTAAACCTACGCTGGCATATTTTGATATTTTGCTAAGATATTGAGAGAAGGGATGTGTCTGACAGACTGTGATCTAATCTTAAATTAAACAGTGGGGCAGGTGGGGTAATAAATCATGAGGTGAGCTGTTTGGAAAGAAGCACGGGGCAAGGACAAGATGTATACTGGCTATTCTGAGGTTCACATTTAAGGCAGGTGTGTGAGACAAATCCAACCAACCTGAGATAGGCTGCAAAAACTTGAAAGGCTAAAACCTGCTGCAAACTTATCTCTACACGTCAATCAGTTCAGACTGTGTTCCTGCAGCAAAAGCCGTCCTCAGAGTCGTCCTTTATTGTCGCTTCTTGTTACTGAACTTGGATGTCTGAGCTTCACCGTGTGTCCAAGGCGATTTAAAACCAGAGGACTGTTTACATCTTATCTCACACGTGTGAATGCGAGCAGGATTTTGTGATGTGCTTGGAGTCCGATCAAAACCTCCAGAGACGACTGTGTTTAATAGTTAAACTTTAAAAATGAATGATGTTCTACACTTTATTAAAGAGCTAAAAAAAAAAAATCACTTTCATTTTTTCATACTTTTTATTTTGCCTTATTCTATTTTAAAACAAACTGGTGCAATCTTAAACATGATTTTATCACTTATTAATCCATCAGCTGATTTAACTACAATCAATTTAAATAAACTTTAGATTGCTCATGCGACTACCACTGACAGTATTTTTCCACACAGCACTACTAATCCCAAAATAAGTCTGTTTGGATTTCTGTTATTAAAGTTTGTTCACATGGAGTCAGACCGCTTTGGGGTCTAAGATACAAAACATTAATAACATCACTTTGTAGAAGAACATACTGTACTTCTCTTTGTCTGAATAGTTTTTGGCAAACAAGAGGAATTTGTCTATGCACAGCCTGTACGACATAAAACATGAATTACTTCTTTATCTTAACGTTGTCATTGATGTCGTCCGTGCCAAAGGGTTCCCACTTACAAAGCAAACAAAACAACTGATTTTAGTGACTGTGACCAAATGAGGCCTATTTGAGAATGCGCCTGAAACAAATAATTTCTCCCACCACAAACCTCCAGAGATGAACATGAAGACCGACTCAACAATTCACAGCAAAGGGTGAGAAAATAAAACTCCTTTAAATGCAGTTACCCCCCTAAAGTATTTGGCTCTTTATCAGAGAGCCCACACTGACGTCAGAAGGAGATCACAGGTTACGACTCTGGATCTCTGGTTTCATGCTCTGGGAAAATATTATGCTCTAAAATAATGACGGGACTGTTTAAGGCCAGAGAAGTAGCGTAGAGAACGGTTCGCCTCGAGGCTACAAAACCAAAAAACAGTTTTCAATGAAACGGTCAAACGCAGCAGCTGCACTAGCAGGAATGCAATCAAATAAATCTTGAAAATTAAGTTTCGGAGCGAGTTCTTTCTAAACCTCGGCCTTTACAGATCCGACGCTGACAGAACTCATATGGGCAGGAATGTTAAGAGTCCACAGAGCATCCCTTTGTAAGTCAGGGTGACACTCTGCTACTGTACTTGGTAACTTCTAATTAAAAAAGGGTAAAGACTGACTGATTAGAGAAAAGGCCTCAGAGCGACACGTGCATCCAAATCCGAGCAGCATGCAAGATAAAAAAAAATAAAAAAATATTTCTGCTTATCTGGAGACATTAAAACAACAGATCTCCTCAAAAGTAGCCTTTCAGCTCCTCGAAAGACCTTCGTCTTACCTTCCGTTTGGAGAAATCCTGCCGTCCACCTCCTGCAGCATGTGCCGTTCTCTCACTATTCAGCACTGAAGCAGCTTTGTGTGTGTGTTGTAAGAGTGCAAGTGTGCTTTCTCCTTGGAAGGTGTTTCCCCATTCTCGTGACCCTACATCACTATGACAGAGGAGAGCAGATCCTCTGAGGAGGAGGAGATGAAGAAAGGGACGAGGCAGAGGCGTGCGAGTACATGTGAAGTCCATTACAGCACTGTGAGTGTGATTAAGTGCCGTCACTGCAGAGGAAGAGCAGAGGACCCGGAGTTTCCTGAGCAGGACATGGGGGGGCTTAGCTCTCTAAATCCTTCGTCTTTCAAACCTCTGTCTTTTTGGGAAGTAAAAAGAGACACTTGTTTCTTCAAAGTCAAGAGTTATGGTCCACACAATTTTTCTAGCACTTAAGAGAATTGCATCGTGAAATAAAACAGGCTCTAAAGTTGGAAAGCCAAACTCTTCCATTGACTCTTTCATTTCTTTGATCTAGATCTGCCCCTTGAAAGCTTTCGGCACCTTCTCAACAATGTGTTTGTGACTGAGAGGCAAAGGGAGAGGACTCTGCGTAATTGCGGAAATAGTTCTGTGATTTAACCAAGATATTCCACCTAAAAACACTTTGAGGCTCTCTTCATTGGACCATGCAGCTCATTTGGACTTAATTGCACGCCAGCAGTAAAAGAAACAAATCACAAATTCACGGCCTGACTTTTCAGACACAACAGTTAAATTAAGAGCAAGCCTTTTATTCTAGCCGCAAACACAACACAGATACATTCACATAAAAGTGTCCAAAAGAAGGCAAAAAAATAATTACACAGTGACTTTCCCTCCTCGGGTTTAGACTGCCCAAAGACTACAGATCCCAGAGATATGAAGGCAGCTGAGAGGGAGGTGAGGCGTGTGTTTGTTTGTGTCTGTGCAGAAGATGAATGGCATCGGCACTGATTCAGAGCAGCAACAGTCCTCTGTGTCCTGACTGAGTCAACAAGCCACAATCTGGAGACGACTTCTAATAATATAAATAAAATGTACACACAAAAAAAAAAACCAAATCACTCCAATCTGAACACGAATACGTTTCAAATCTTCAGCACAAGTTTCTGAAGGAAAGATTCACATTGTTTTCAAGAAGGACACAAATAATGCTCACACGCATTATTTATTAATATTAAAAAAAGTTGATGGTCAGTTTAATCATTCCCCTGTTAATTCAGGCTGAAAATAACTTTTCTAAAACAGTGTAACTTTTGTGTTTTTAGAGCTGTGACTTCGGAAGATTGGTCTCATTTGATTTGGCTGAAGGGCTGGTCACACCATCGTTAATGTGTTCACTTTATTCCAGTGGAATCACAGCAGTGGTTTTGCTCCCAGGCTTTGTAAATAAACATAAAATTCCATCTTAAGTCAATTTTGACGCCAAATCAAGACATCTTAACAGCACTGACATTTTAAGGATGCAGAATGCAGTGTAGCTTATTAACTGTGTTGCACTATTCCCTTTTTTATTTAACCTCTTCTATCAGAGCATAGACAGCATTTAAATATCATTACATACCGTCTACGTGTCAGTGCTAACTGACTCTCCAAGTGTTGCTGACAACGTCATTAATAACTCTGCGAGTATGTTTAAGTTCCCAGAGGACATATTTCACAGAGACAGAGATTAAGTTTGCTGTTCCACCTTCTGGTGTGACCGTGTTCAAATGTCAAATTAGCTTTGGTTTTTGCAGATTTTGAGATTAACTCCCAGTAACTCTTTCCATGAACATGAGTAAATGTGAACATACACTCACTTGCCAGTTCATTAGGTACACCAGTTAAAACAAATTTGTTCTTATATAACAGTCCTGCACTGAATCTTATCCTGATAAAGGTTATGGCATTTAGAATTTGTTTAAAAACAGAGAGAGCGGTTGATTTAACTGTTTGTTCTACTATTGAACTGCATTGTGTTGTACTGAAACATGTTTCTATTACTTTGACAACCCCATTTTAGTCAGTGCTCTAAATACCAGAAACACTTCAGTGTTTAATTCAGTCCAGTTTAACTGCACCACAAACACCGTCCTCTAAAATGATCATACGGTGAATTACCACTTTTCATGCACCGTTTCAGCATAAACTGAACAATATCACTTATGAAGCTTAGATTTAGTGCAGGACTGTTATATTAGAATACAATCATTTTAACTAGTGCACCTAATGGAAGTGGCAATTGAGTGTAGTTTTAGTAGACTTGAAAAATGTGAACTTATCCTGTGAACTAATCTTGCAAATGGTACGACTTTTAACTGGACATCAAATCCAAACTCATCTACTAAATTTACAGTGTACATACACATAAGAGAGTGTCGTCTGTGGAGCAGGAAGAAAATGAGCAAGACAAAACTCTTACATCAATCAAATAAATTACATCCCATCCTTTATAAGACACCACCTCAGTTTATCTGTATTCTAACAAAATAAAGCTTCACGGGTTTTTGGTAAATTCATTGTTACACCAACACCGACTGCTTGTTAATGTAGGACAGAGAAGCAGAGCTGGAGGAGAGAGGGAGCTCAGTGCGTATCACCATACATGGATTGGAAACCAATGGAGGTTAGACTGAGTCATAGACATGTCCTCACCACACTCCCTCCCACACACACACACACACATATACAAACAGTAACATCAGGATGAGGACACACATGTTCATATTCACAGCTAACGTGTCACACACACTATATGCTTTCACACATTTGTTGTAAACACCTGCCGTTTACTGAAACACATTCAAGTGTCCATAAATAAGCCACCTCAAGAAGAAAATATACATCGTGTTTTCACAACAGGCCTCTCTTGGCTTCGCCCTTTTGAAAAACAAGTCAAACTTATCTTGACAAGTGCTTGTTTAGAAAAACACCAAGTAGGCACTGTTTCATTCAAAGTAAGCCGAGGCTTGGCTCGTAGGTTCGTTCTGAGTTACTAAAAACTAAACAATCCCTTTGGAAAAGTGAAGAAACATCAACAAGCATCACTTAATCACCACTTCTCTAACTAAATATACAGGTGGGCGTACAGTGAAGGCAGTGTGATGAACAGATACGTCTCCACATAGCAATTTGAGGATGAACTAGTGACCATCAAAAGACTGCTGGTGTTTATTATGTCAGTGCAGGCCCAGTTACCTGCACTCACATGTACAGAGGTCCATGGCTGATTGCAGCTTTTTCAAACCGGTCCCTTTATTTGGTCTGAAGGTCCTGAGGTGCGTCGAGTTGTTGGGCCGTCCGTCTCTGAGCAGCTGCTTTCGTCCATCACTCAGAGGTCACGTCTTTCCACCACATCTGTAAACAAGGCAGAGCGTGCAAATAAAAGAACGTCTTTTAGACTCGGACAGAATCAAAATCTTAATCAAAAGACCAAAATTAAATTAATATGATTACATAACTGTTATACAACTTATTTTCATTCACTAATATGTTGAAAAGCGATCTCTTCTTTGGAGGTTTCAGTCCAAAATTCAAAGATATGTTATTTATGATGCTAAGAAAATGCAGCAAATCTCACTCTGTAGAAACTGTGACTGAATGATGAACATTTGTTTTTGCATTAAAAATCACTGTACAGTGCACAAATGATCATTGCATTTGTCTTCTTTACCAGCAATGCTACATCTATGAAACGTTAGCTCATTGTTTTTTATTTTCCTGCTGTCGTGTTGTCCAATCATCTTCAGTTATTTGAAGGTTGGTGTTGAAAACAAACCCCACATAGGAGTCCCCACGCATTTACTTCAAGATGGAAAAGAAAAGTACATTTTATGAGGTACAATTTATATTTATTTTATATTTATAAAAGTTCTAACTACTCCTCTATAACCCACTGTTTATTCATATTAGGCTTATCCCTATCCTAGCCCTAGCCCTATCATGAACTCTCCATTCGTCAATAATGATGAACCTACATATTAATTAAACTCAGGCTAACGTATCCTTGATATTATTTTATGATATCTTTGAATTACTGGGGACATGAATATCTAAACCGGTGTTTCTTAGTGTTTATGTTACAGTCTCCGGAAGTTACCTGATGCTGTGTTTTAATCAGTCTCCTCCTCCTCCTCCACCTTGTTTGTGTTTTTCTGAGAGACGGGAACAACTGTTGTCCCCAGCAAACCTCTTCTCACAATGTAGGGACATGAGGGACCACTGGGGATGTCAGCAAAGCCTGAGTGATGGAAAGACAGGGAGACAGAAGAATAAATATGAGGATTAGTAGAAAGCAGATAAAGGACAGAGAGTGAAAGCACATATAAAGAGAACATAAACAGAGGTGCCTGCAAAAAGGGATTTCCTTGGCATACTGAAGATAGTTACTTATCTTATCACCTTGTTTTTATAATGCTGCAACTCCAGAGAAACATAATGTAATGTCTACTATGCTCTCTCTTTTAGCTCCATTTTTGGGCTCTGCCGACTCCTGGAGGGAACATCTGGCTTATTTTTATAACTAATATTATTCAACACCCAAACCTACGGCTAACAAAGTCACCTTTCATGACGACTTCCGGCAGACCATAGGGTTCATACTCTGTGTCGTCAAAGGCGGCTGACAGCTGCGTCCTGTTGCGGCGGATTCTTTCAGCCAGGCGGGCCGGGTCAGCCGGGATGGGGAAAGTACCTGAAAGTAACAATTTATCTCCAGACTTCGCCACCTCAGATAGTGGGATGGGGGAGACCGGAGGAGAATCCACCACCTCTTCTTCATCTTCCTCCTCCTCCTCCTCCACAGTCTGTGTGTTCACACATACTGTTGGAACGGCACGAGGATACAGGCTGTCCTCTGTTTGACTGCTGACACTTTTCATTTCTATCCTGACATCTGAGGTTGTGTTTAATTCGCCGGTGGCTCTGGAGGAGTTTGGTTTGGCCTCAAGTTTCTCTGCGTGACACTGATTTGATTTCTGAGGATCTTTGGCTGCGTGTAGTGGCGCCGTTTTCTCCGGTGACATTTGGATGAGCTCAGTGTCTGTCTTCATTTTGTATTGTGTTGGACAAGTGTCTGACCATCGTATGAAGTTAATCCCCTGGTTTTCTTTTTCAGATTCCTGAGTCAAGAGAAATAAAAAACACAGTCATTAAAGGTTTAATGTTTAATTCTGATATGAAAAATAACTGCATATTTTTACAGGTGTTCAACATCTATGAAAACAATAAGTACTGTTTGGTTTAGTACGAAAATAGCTTCATATAAACCTTTATTCCACATATATGTTGAACTGTATCCTTCCCCAGAAACAGATTTCGGCTTGTTCGTATTTTGGCTGTACACTGATATTTTCTGGATAGCACTGATTTGGAGTTATTTAATTTGAAAACAACAAATTCCAACCATTCTTCTCTTTGCTTTTCCTGTTATTTTCACTTTATCACATACGCCACATCTTCCTCGAAGATTCTCTGGAAACTGACCCGTAAGCATCACGGAAAAATGCATTGTTATCATTCTTTCTAAATGTGTTTCACTGACTTAGCACAAAGGGATTTTTTGCTGAAATATTCCTAAAACAAGAACATTTGGTGTAGAAGCGAATGATGGTTTGAATAAAATCACCTGGTCAATCATGGCGGTGTCCTGATTATAATCCTGAAGTGCGGTCATCTTTTTAGAGGGATGGACGGTCTTTGGTTCAGGATGGATGCTGTTCTGGAGTCTTGTGGCAAAACAAGAAAAAATATTAATTCTAGTAGTCACACATAAAACTCTGTTAAATATATATGTGTGTAATCAACTTAGATATACATGTTTAACTCAATAATGACTGATCAAATGCACTACCACCCTGTCACCACTATATTTACACATGTATTGAGCCTTGTTGTGAGTTACCTTGAAAACAACAAGCGACCTTGCAGCTTGCTGGAGGAGCAGTTAAGGAATAACTCATCTTCTCTGATGATTGTGATGTTATCCTGGCACTTCTGAGGATCCAGACTGTGTGCCTGAACCTGAGCCTCAACAGTTAGAGGCTGGCTCTGGACGAGCTCATCTGTCTGCTGCTGGTTTGGACTGATAGCAGAGATCTGATCGTCTGCGCTGGCACTGAACTGGTCAAACGCTGGGGGTGGTTGGGAGGACAGTCTCCACATGGCAAGCTCCTCGGTCTGCTGCTGGGTCTCCACAGAGAGTGCCCGAATCTTCATCTGCAGCGCCTCCACCTGGACAGGAGGGAAATATTAAATTCACTGAAGAAAAGTACGAGAATAATGAGTTTTCAGATAACTTGTGCAACTGTGTTAATGTAAGAGAAGGACTTGAAGTCAGTTTCCTTGTGGAGATTACCAACGTCTCCACTGTAAACCTGTTTATATGTTTAATTTTCCATCTTTTGTTAATAAAACAGAGATTTACATCAGTCACATCCTTGTGTGAGATAATTCACGGTCATTACCTGTTGCTGTAGCTGGTCAATGCAGACCTCAGACACTTCATTACTCTCTTCTTCAGCTCTTGTGGTTCCCGTATCGTCCATTTCTAAATCTTGTCCTTCATCTTCAATCCGCTTCACATTCTTTAGTAGCGACTCAGGTCCCTCAATCATGATTTGTGCACTACGTGTAGTCGGCTCTGGCGAGCAGGACACTTTCATGGTGCTTTGGCCTTGTTTGACTTGGTCTTCTTGGTTTTCACTGTCAGACTGTAATGTTGGGTTTGTGGTTTCTGAGACAGTCCAGCCCTCTGGTCTTTGTTTCAGCTGCTGATTTTCCCGTTGGAGAGCGAGCAGTTCTGTGACCATGTCTGCTGTTCCTTCCTGTTGACTGCATTGATCCTCTGCCATCACACAAGCAGAGTCATGGTGATTCTGAGGCTTGTTTGAGTCTACGGAGCCTGGATTTTCTCCTGGCCACATCGCTTCATCATCTTTACTGCCACGAGATGAAGGCTTTACAGTAGCCAATGTCCCCATCTTTGGTTGACTTGCATCTTTTGGTGCAGTGAAGTCATGTGCCGGTGAATTTGGAGAGTGAAACGTGACAGTACTTTCCCTCTCCTGACTCAGCTGCTTTGAGACCTCCGCCAACTTTTCATCTCGTCGTTCCCCTCTTTCTCCCCCTTCACCCGACTCTTTGACTGTCAACGTCACCTCTTCCTCTTCATTATTCTTGAGGCCGTCCAGCTCTTGCTTGCATCGAACCAGTTCCTCTCCTTGGCTGAGGAGGGCGCTCTCCTTCTCTTGTAGCTCAGAAAGAAGACCTGAGATGTGCAGAGTCTGCTTCTCAAAGGCCATTGTTAGCTGCTGGGTCTGACGTGTCACCTGAGAACAAAATCAGATTGCAGGAGAAAGAGGAACGGAGAAAATGTTTGAACAGAAAAATGTAATAAGCCGCTTCAGTTTGTGCAGCCTGTGTTTCATAACAGTTTACAGTGCACATTTTAAAAAGGTCAAAGGTTATTCTACTGCACAGTGTACTTCAGTCAGCTCAAACATTTGCATTTATCTGCAAACTAGGTACCTACAGGCTGAAAGGGTGAGTACACGCAGTGAAGTTAGTGAGGTAAATGTAAATGATCTTAACCACTTGTAAATGAGGAACACAGAGAGAGCTCGGATCATCTTACTGGACACACAGAGTCTAATACATAATTTGCATCAGTACCGAGGTTTTGCCTCCTGTTACCAGATTTATGGTTCTGTGTCAAATCTAGCTCAGTGCCCTACACCGTGCCCTGACGTGCACCTCTGTAGAAACCTAACAACACGACACAAACAGAACAGAACAGCTGTGATTGGTCTGATCTGCTGTTCCTCATTCACGTCACTCAGCGACCGGACAAGTACAGAAAATCCTGTCTACTTCTGCCTCCTAAACACTGTCTAATGAGACGTCTTCTGTCTGTGGTGAGGAGCAGGCATTTCAGTAAATGCAGCTGTTCAACATTTATTAAGTTCAACTCCAGTACGAGCATCTTTGTTTCATTTTGACTCATGAGTGCTAACTGGACACAGATGACAAGCCGCAGACGAGCCATTTACAGCGTAATCACAGAGCAATGCCGACACACCAGCACACAAATATGAATATTCACAACAGTGTATAAACCAAGCTTTAGATCAGGCACCCAACAGATACAGAGGTCTATGATTGAACCTGCTGTGGGAGTTATAGTTTCGGTGATAATTACAGAAACATCTTTCATCTTTCAGTAGCTGCTCTTTGTAAGAACATTAGGTACATTAAAACTTTACTTGTTAGCAGATTTTAGTAGTCAACTTCAGTTATATTGTTCCTAACTATTCTTCCATCTATCCGCAATTATTTACCTGGCTTTGCAGGGCCTCCAGTTTAACCTGGTACTGGTTAGCACGTGCCTTCTCCGTTGCATACTCCTTTCGAAGGCGCTCCACCTCTTTTGCCAAATCTGAGGCAACAAGCTCACCGCCTCCGATTGGTCTGGTGTCTTCCAGGTCAGTGACCACTTTACCTGTTTGAACATCACCTGACGGAGGTAAGGGCTCAGGATCTATCACGTTTTGGTCTTCCTGAATCAGGTCTGCCTGAGACACATGCATGTTGCGTTGGTTGGTGGACTGGCAGAAACGGTGGTGCTGCTCTGGTGAAGGGAGGAGTTTGTTGTCGCAGAAGACAATGTTGGAGTTGAGCTCGTCATCATGGAGAGTCAGGTACGTCAGAGGGCTGTTGGCAACTGAGTGTTTCTCCTCTTCTTGTGAGTTTTCTTTTAATACGTTTCTTAGTTCTTCCACTTCAGCTGTAAGTTCTGCCACTTTTGTGCTCAGCTCCTTCTTTTCATCAGCGTCTGAGTTTGATATTTGGTTCCTCTCCTCACGTTCTAAAGCCAGCTGTGCTTTCACCTCCGCTAGCTGCTTCTTCAGCTGGATATTAAGCTCTATCATTTCACTCTCCCTGTCTTCTTGTTCTTTAGTTTTCTCCTCGTTCTGCTCCTCTCCCCCCTCCTGGTCTCTTTCATCACTTCTTCTCTTTATCTCGACCTCCAAAGCAGACACGGCCTTCCTCAGTCTTTCTGTCTCAGCCCTTTCACTCTCGAGTTGTGTCTTCCATTCCTTGTCTTTCTCCTCCCTCTCCACAGCCTGGCTGGCTTGTTTGCGGCTGAGCTGTTTCAGACGAGCTCTGGCTTCTGCCTCGGCACGTCGCTGGGATTCAAGGTCTTCTAGTCGTTTCTGGAGCTCGTCACGTACGTCGTGAAGCTCAGAACGCAACACGGCATTCTCCCTCTTGAGGTCTTCAGGAGGGGTGGTCTGCTTGGATGTGAGAGAAGGTGTCTTTTCAGCAGTTTGCGACAGGGTGTGGTCGGGATCTGTCACTCGATCACCATCTTTAGAGGGTTTGATGGGGAAATCGGCAGCAGAGTAAGAGGAACCACTGTTGTTTGGACCAGAGATGTCACTTTTTATCATCTTATTATTACTGTTGTTCTCCTCCTCATTACTCTTTCTTCTGTGCCCTGTGCTTTGTAAACACTCTGTGTCTGGGGAGATAATGACACTGATGTGTTCAGAGTCTATTCCTTCTCCTGGCTCTCTGTCAGGAGGGTATGGTGTCGTAACCTCTGCTCTTCTTTCATCTTTATCTTCTTCTTCTCTCTTCTGGTCAGTTCGTGTGGCAGCAGGCCTCTTGGTTTGGGCTGACAGTCGAGGTGGTTGAGAAAATGAAGACTGCGGTGAAAAACTTTGTACAACAGGGCAAAACTGGCCGGGCTGTGGAGGAGGTGGTGGGGCAGATTTTTGTTCTGGATTGAAAAGGAAAGAGAAACAAATAAAAGAATAAAAAAACATATATTTTTAATCTACAGATCCCACATGCACTAAAAAGAGGGTATTTGTTTGAATGTTAAGTGTATTTTAATGAGAATGACAGATTGACCAGCAGGGGGCAGCACTGGGATAACAGTCTTTCAGAGTTCAGGGAAATTATGATGACATGCTCTGAAAGGCACATTAAAGCCAAACAGTCATCATTTTAACTTTAAAACATGACAATTAACCCAGAGAGCAACGAGTCCCTCAGATGAAACACACTAAACCCCAAGATAATCACTTGTCTCTGGTTTAGTGTCTATAATCAGACACCACATGCCTTCTAATTCCTCACCTTTGACCTTCTCTCTACAAGAATTCCAGTTTAATAACATATCATATGGTTCATATGTTATAATATACGGTATCTTATGGATTCGTCCTCCCACACACAGCAGCCTCCTCACCTTGCAGTTCTTTGAGGAGACGCAGGGCGTCGGCTCGCTCTTCCACCAGCCTCCTCCCCTCCTCCTCCAGAGCTCGCTCCCTCTTCCTGCTCTGCTCCAGATTCACTGCCACACCCTCCGCCTCACGCACCGCTTCCTAATGTGAGGGGGAAAAAAAAAATCAAATTAGGTGGATTAGACCCAGTCAAATCTAATTGAGCTGTGGATCCCACAGCAGTAAGAACTGATTGCATTTAGCTAATTAAATGCTAAATCCAACCTCAGCTTCATTGGAGTCAGCATTTATCAACAAAGCTCTGTTTAAAGAGAAATCTGTTTAAATCTAAGTCAGTAATAACTTTAAGGAGGGAAGCATTTTGTCATTTTTACATGAAATGTTTGTGTTTGTGCAAATCCAACATATTGAGAGCTACATATAAAGAGACATACATACAGATTCGGTATTTTATAAAAATAAAAATTACACAAGTATTTTTTAGCTTTATGAAATTCTTTCTGTTGCTATGAATGATTGAAGACGCCACAATTCATTTATTATTTATTTAAATATCACACATTATCAAAATATTTGGCTAACATATGGCACATTAAGATGTTTAAAAATTCATGGAGCCCATTTTCCACCTGCTGCTCATCTACTGAATAATTGACGAATGTAGACTCTGTGTCTGTGTGTACGTGTGTGCATTACCGCCAGTTTGGCTTGTGTCTGAGTCTCTTTCTTCTGGCTTTCCTTCAGCTGTCCCTCCGTCCACTTCAGTTTCTCTTTCAGAGCGTCCAGCTCTTTGTCCAACGCTTGCTTCTGTAGAGACAGCTGAGGAAATTATTACTCGTTAGCTGCTGGATAACAGAGGCAGTGGATTTAAAGAAGGTTGGAGGGAAAGGATTAAAGAAAGAAATGAGGGGAAGAGGTAAGAACAACAAAGCAGAAACGAATGGCTGTTGTTCCAAGTACAGGAATTGGGACAGGAAGCAGGACAGCAACCAGTGATCAATAGAGAGCCTTGGCGTTGTGTAATAGATTGTCTACCACTGAAGGAAAACTAACAAAGACTCAAGCTGATCGGCTTCCCACCAGTTCTGCACATTATTAAATTATTGTAAACACAATCAGTCCGGAAATGATCATTTTTCCTGTTGAGATAATTTATAAAATGCAAATTCCACAAAAGCTTGTATAAACTGCTCACTGTTCAAAGTTCAATGTCCAATGTCACTGACTTTGTGTGAAACTGTGCCTCTATTGTGCGACTCTCTTGAGCCTTATCAGATAAAACAAGATAAAAATCTGTGTGGTTTACAAAAAGCCTGCAGGAAAATTATAGGGGACACTGAATATAATAAACAGACCTTGTGAGCAAGTTTTACACCATGTCGAGAGGCACAGGAATTAAGATTGAAGATATATTATTTTTTTGGACGAGAGATTAACTTTTGTTCTGCTGATAAACAGCATTCTTTCGTGTTAAAACAAAACACGTCATGCAACATGCCTCAAACACATTAAACAAATCTTCACCCTCATCCTGCAGCCATTCCTTCACGCTTCTCTTTCTGACTTTTTCTCACACACAAGTTACACTTTATAAGTTTGTTTCATGCTCCTATAGCCAAAGCACTCAGCAACATCAAACTCACTCACACCGTCTTTACCTTTACTGCTCAACCTTTCCACTGGGGAGAAACCGAGAGGAGGAGAGGAGGACGGAGCAGAAAGGAGAGCAGGTGGGGGAGGAGAGAAAACAGAAACACAGAGAGCAAGAGAGTGAAACAGAGAGAGAGAGAACAACAAGGGCAAGAAGCAAGTATGGGAGAAAATGTGAGATAAGTTTATTGATCTTTGGTACACATGAGAAAAATAGTCCCAGGAGAAAGAGAGATGGGAAAGCAGGAAATAGAAATAGGAAACAGCTGAGAAAACAGGACAGACGTATCAACCGAAGCGTAAAAAATATTTATCACAGTTTCCAGAGTTGATACAGACCATATCTTGAGAAATGCAGTATGCATATTAGAAGACCTGTTGGCCTACTTGTGTGTACCTTGTCAGCCTGGGCCTGCAGGGCATTGTGCAGCGTCCTGGCCTGCTGGAGCTCCTGGTTGACCTTATTCACCTCCTGCTGATGCTGCTTCTCCAGACTCTGCCGCTCCCTCTGGAGCTCTGTCAAATCCTGGAAACAACAAAACATCATCTTCAGCTGTTAATGTGGAGGAGAGAGAATAAAATAAAAGCAAACCCAGATCTGAATCTTTTCTGTTGTTTCTGTGTCTGTCTCACCCTCTGATGTTGTTTCTCCAGCTCCTTGGTGCGTTGTAGGTGCTGCAGTCGGCTGCTCTCTGCATTTTGCCTCTGACACTTCAGCTCCTCTTGTAGCTGCTTCAGCTTCTGCTCAGCTCCTGATGCCTGCAGCGTAAGAACACACATGTGCTCTTAAACCGTTTTTACTTTAAATTACTTCCTTAATGTTACATAATACAGAACAAACGGTCTCCCTACACAGAGAGCACGGGTTTATGTTTTCACCAATCATTTTTCCTGCTAACTTTGACTTTTTATGCACAGAAACTACTTAATTCAGTTGTTTGCCATTTGAACATATGATTTAATCAGTACAATATCACACCAGTCCAATCACAGACGGTCTCCAACAACAGGCACAAAGAAAAATTTGACTTTTACTCCCACTTCACAACTCCATAACAACAGAATACCTTTAAGTCTATATAACATCATGGGTTTTGAATGTGTCACACCCATATTGTTATGTTTTGACAAAAAAACAAAAACAATAATATGTTTGCTGTGCATTTGAACACACATTTGTTGTCTTGTTTTAATCATTTAATGCTGACTAATGACATTCTAACATCAGGAAAGCGTTAATTAATGGGAGATTTGTCAGTCTATCGTTTGTGTTACACATGCATGCCAGATGGTTGTGTTGTTTTACAGCACTAAGGGGGAAAAAATGACGCTGATTTTTCTGGTTTAGGTTTTGAAAGTTCCAGATATTTTCTCAGGGAAGAGAAATATTGTGATAAATGAGGACAACACCCATTGTGTGTTAAAAAAAAACACAGCAGGGCTTCAAAGAAATATTTGTTTTCAGCAGTAGCACCACCACCAGTCGTACCATTAGTATCAGCAGCAGTGTGAGTTTTTACCCGTTCACTGTCCTGTGCCATGCGTGTGCGCGCCAGACTAAGCTCGTCTCGGGCTCTCTGCAGGTTGAGCTCCTTGGCATCGAGCTCCTTCTTGCTCTGCGTCATTTCATTTTGAAAGGCCTTCAACGTTCCCGTCTTCTTCGTCAGCTCCTCCTCCAGAGCAGAGATACAACTCCGCATTTCTGATAAGGATCCTGGTGGATGGACAGAAGCACAAAGACACAGTTCCATCATAGACAGTTACAGTTTTGAAAAAAATAACTAATTGAAGAAATATAAAAATAACATCTGGAAACCATAACAGGAAGTGCATGTAAACGATGCTTGGAACCATACTGCAACTCACTTTTTTTTTATATCTATGCTGTATTAATCTGGTATCGTAGACATGTATCTGAAAATATTACTCTAATAACATAATTTTCATATTTTTTCAGGACTTATTTACAAAAAATCCCTGTTTGCTGACAGATAACGGTTATTGAGTAAGTAGAGGGTGAGTTTTTACATGATCAGCAGCAATACCTTGATGTCTGACAACTGACCACCAACAGCCAACAGCACAGTGGACAACACACGGCTAGAGTCGACGCAAATGGGTCAATCCATAGAGACTGGATCAATGACCACCACAGCTGTTGTCACTTCCTGTCATAAACTCTGACCAACCCCATGATTTCTAAAGCCAGAGTGAAAGTCAACACTTTGCCTACCCCTAATTACACGATCTTGTCAGTTTATTAGGTAGACTAGTGAAATTATAACCGTCCTGCATTTTGTTTTTCTGTGACTGACACAAATTAGAATAAAATCCTGGCAGGTGTATGTGATTTACATAGTTACAGTGAACAGGAGTATAATAAAATACACAGCAGCAAAAACACAGTATGGCCAAAGTGAACAATGCAGCGCCCCTCCCCTCCAGTGTCCCTAAAGCTTAAAGTCAACATTTATTGTTTCACATTGACCAGTCCTCGGCGTCCTCTGAACAAAAAACAAACATCTGTTGTAGAGCAGAGGGAAAGAGAAGTGCTACGTCAGAATGATAAAATGCAGTAAGAGATATTCCTGTAGCTGGAATGGGAGCAGCCAGACGAATCTCCAACTGAGCCAGTGATTTCTACACAACCTCTTATGTAACAGCGGTGGCTGAGGTTATACAGTGCATGACGACTGAATTTCTTCACTAATGCTCAGTTTGCTAGGTTATCATCAGTGGCAAAAACTAGGGTGACCAGATGTCCCGCTTTGTGCGGGACAGTCATGCATTTTCATTACTTTTCACACGTCCCGCAAATTGAGACGTTGTCCCGCATTGTTATTGACAGTCAGACTCCAGTTTCGAAATGCATGTTTTACAATCTGGCATTTATCAAATAGCTGTTTGGAGAAAGCAGTGAGGGCTGTCATCAGGGGTCGGGGCGGGCTGTTTGATCATGTCAATCAAACTGGGACGCGGACGCAGGTTAACGGCGCGCCCACCAACAACAAACAATGCGAATCAGATCAGAACGGCATGCAGCGCGAGACATGGAGGGAAGCACAACCCGTACGACTGAGAAGAGGAAATGCAGCTATAATAAAGACTGGGAAACTATCTATCCAATGCAAGGCGAGTCTGGTAAAGTTTGCTGTGAAGTTTGCTTGAGTCATTTTTCCGTTTCACACGGAGGTGAATACGACGTGAAACGACACAGACAATGCGAGACAAAACGTGTTGCTCACCTTGTGAACTTGGGAAATTTGCATTTAAGCAAGTTTTTATATATATTTATATTGTAAAATATATTTGTTAAGTTTTTATTTGCAGGCTGTTATGTGCTACTGAATCAATCAGATGGCAAAGTAATGCCGTAAGCAAAGGGGCAGAATAGAAATGTTTATTTTTTCTCATAGTTCTTTTAGACTACCTTGATGCATTGGTATCTCACATTGTCCCACATTGTCCCACACAAACGTAGTCTTTGTCCCACGTCTGGCGAATTGGGATCTGGTCACCCTAGGTAAAACTCATTTGGCTTTATTGCTCAGACAAAGGTAAAAATAACTACAGCTCCAGTGAAGTGGGTCAAATAAATTTTAAACTAACTATGTATGGGTACAGTGTTGGCAGCTGATTCTGAATTAGTTTTAGACTTTTCACATTATGTTTTAATCCAAATGTTAGCACTTTGATTTGTTATTAAAAAAAATTGAAACATTTGTCTAGTTTTCATTAATCATTTTAGTGTTTTTATTTCTTCTCAGCTCTTTAGGGCTACAGTGGTTGCCATCTTTGCGTACAGTTAAAATGGTTGCAGGTGTGATGTGTAAGTCCCTCTGCTCTGCAGTGATACAACAGGCTCTTCTCAATTAATCTAGTCAACGTTATCATTTCCATGGCTGTTTGAACAGACCCACTCTCTCTGTCAGACCTGCTCACCTAAAATAGCTTTACCGAGTGGAGAGTCGCTACAGAGCAGCAACATCTCATAAAAATACTAAACACTAACACTTCTTTTCACTGATTGATAAATATACTGTACAGATACATCAGCATGGGACCTTTTACTAATCAGGAACACCAACATGTCCATAAATAGTTGTTTTTTTTTTAAACATAATTGTTACTTTTTACTTTTCACAATTTATATTTGCAGTCTATTTTTAAGTCTCATTATTTTTGAAGGTACACTAATGATCTATAGTCTGCAGCAACCTATTCTGACCAGAGTCTGCTGGTCTCCGATTTCTGTTGACATTATCTGTTGACATTAAGGTGGTTAATGTTGACTATTGTGAGTACCACCTTGAAATGTATTTGCGCTGCTGTTAAGAGTTTCACTGATCATTTTAGAAGCTTGTCTCAGTTAAATGGATGCCAGCATGTCCATTGGCTTGTTCTTTAGGATAAAACTTGCTGGGCTGAGTTGCATGTGTGTATGTTTTCAAACTGGAAGCTTCATGTTACCAGGGTGACCAACGAACATCCCCACTCACTTTCTGTATCCGCCTTTTGCTCCTTGCCCTTCCCACAAACCCCTTGCTCTGGTAGGGCTTGATTTGTGCCATCAGTGCAGGGCGTCTGGGGAGAGGGCGGCTGTCGCCTCCTGGCTGCTGGCCGCGAGTCATCCCGTTCCCATGGAAACGCTGCCAAGGGAGTGGAGAAGACATCCGATTGGTCGGAAGGGTGGCGGTGTGGAGTGGTCTTTTGCTGTTGTGGCAACGGAGCTGTGGGCTTGTCCGAGAACTGGAGCCGCTGCTGAAGGGAGGAGAGATAAAAAAAAGACACAAGCTGAGCTGAGCAGGAACAGGACGTGAAACTAGAAAGAACATTTAGCAGAGTTTTTAGACGACAGTGCTCTAGGGTTTGAGCTCCTTCAGTATAAAATAAACAAGATTTGACTAATTATGACTCACTGCTCTTCATGAAACTTCTTAAGTACATATTTCACTCTGTACAACATCTCCTGCATATTTATGATTATGACAAACACTGAGGAAAGAGTGGGGAAGCTGAGAGAAAAGTCAACACATTATTTTTTGATCTGTAAATAAATGTCCCACATGATGAGGAACTTAAGCAAAGAGTAGAAAGTAGCACAAGAGACCAAGTCTGGTGATATTTTAGCTTTCTCTCATTGTAAAAATGAAAGACTAAAACCAGCAACAATAACCAGCAGTATATATGGATAACATATTCCTCCGTTAGTTTCCATGTCTAAAAACATTTCAAATCAATATGTCACATCACTGCTTTGGTCATACATGTTCAATCATGGGCAGTGTAGTTTAGATGTAAAACTCTTTACTTAGTCCCAAACAAACAATTCACTCACGTTTGGTTAACTCTATCTAAAAACTGTTGTTTCCAATTATTTTAGTAAAAAACTTAAAGTTTTTTTAAACTAAAGTTAGAGCTCGGTCTGGATTTTCATAAAAATTTTGAACAATAATGCCAGCCTTATCATTTTTAACCTGACTGCACTTTGCTTTTAAAAAGGGAGCCATGATAACAATACAGTTGTTAAACTCTGTGAGCTTTTCTGCAAATATGCACACCTCGTCACATGAGCTCTAGTGTAAGGATAAAGTTAACAACCTTGGCTATTGAGTTTTGAAACATAAAAAGTCTCCCTGTCCCCATCACTAAGCCAGGTTGAAAACATTTACATAAAGTAGAACAATTGTCACATCTATCTCAACCACATTTTAAACAACAGCATAAATAACACCATGATAAAATTGAGACGGTCTCTTCGTTTTAGCTATTTAGAGATTTTGCTTAGAAAGCCTTCTCAGTCTTCTCGTCTGTAGAGGGTCATCGTTTTAATTAACAGATTTGCCCACCCCAACTACTTAGAGTTTTTAAGCCGTTAAGACTGTTAGTAGAAGACAGAAAAAAATAAAGATACAAAGTGAGACAAATCCTCCAAGCAGGGAACAACAGCTTTGAGATAAAATCCCCATCATCTTGGATTAGCCTACACATACCTCTGTAATAACAAACATGCTGGTACTTACCCGAATGTGAAGCGCCCGGGTCTGTCCTTCATCTTGCTGCCCTGTCCTCTCTTGTCTGCTCCCTACAGGACAAAAACACAGCATCTGGACTGAACGTAGCACCTACAACCAATCACCAGAGTTGAACAGGAATTGTGGACAGCCAAGTGGTTTGTTGACAAAAGAGGAAAGACAAACTCAACAATCCCCAGAGAGTGAAGGGCTGGGAAAGTATAAGGACTGAGGGAGGTTATTTATTACCTCCCTTCTCTTTTGGGAATGGTTTTTCCATTCAATTTTTCAAACTATATAGCAGGGGTCTTCAACGTTTTCCAGGCCAAGGACCCCCAAACTGATGGAGAGACGGAGCGAAGACCCCCTACTTATGTATATTTGTACTTAAAGACATTTTTAAAAAATTGCGGGGGGAATATAAAAAAAAAGTCTAATCAACCAAAACTTTCGCAACCCCCCTGCAGTACCTCCGCGGACCCCATAGGGCTCTATATAGTGCACTAATGAAAAAACTGAAGAAACTGCCACAGAGAATAAACAGAAGAGTCATAAATGTATAAAATTGTACCATTGTTTTCCCAGGGCGGGGTTGTATTCCAGCACGGTGTAGAAAACAGAGTTGTATCTGCTGGCCTGCTGTTTTGAAGCTTCTCCAACTCGGCCTCCAGTCTGCCACAAAGAAAGGGACGAAGGAGAAACAAGTCAGCGTGGACAGGCAAACAGAGGAAGCTTAGACGGCAGCACTGTTAAGAAGTTAATTTAATTTTAATATTAATTTTTCCCTTTTTATTGCACCCTCATGAAGAAATTCTTTCTCTGTATTTAATCCAATTGTTCACATAGGAGGGTGTACACTCGAAGCAGTGAGCTGCCCAGAGAGGCAACCAAGCCATAGACGTAGGGTGATGTGATGTTTGGTCCCAAAGCTGCTTCTTTAACGACTACTCTGGTCTTGATGGCACCATTATGTTGTGACACATCAACCAATCATATGTGTTTGTTTAACTTTTAACTTCTTTAACTTTTAAAAGGATGACGCCATTGACAATACCAATGAATGCTTATGCAACACTTCAACAGCAATGACATCATCTGGGTTTTGGTGTAGTTTTAAGAATCAGTTTTCAAACGTCCACTGTTCATAACAATACAATACAGCATACAATCCAACATACAAACTGTCGAAACAAAACCAATAATAAAAGAGCCAGCTGTCCCTGATGATTTCTTCTTGCACTGACCTTTTCACTTCCTGGGTCAGCTTGTTGTTGAGGCTACGAGCAGAATCCAGCTGGCCCTCCAAAGAGCATACTTGGGCCTGCTTGGTCTGAAGATCCTGGGTCAGTCGCTCCCTGCTGGTCACGGCCGCCTTGGCCTCCTCCCGAACACTCTGGAGCTCTCTCTGGACAGACTGCAGCTCCCCACGCACCTCCTCATACTTATGAGGCAGAGGGAAAGAAACATGTTTACGAATATTAATAGTGTTGTAGTAAGACTGTATACACTATACTTATTTAATGGAAGAACGTAACCTTTTAATAGGCAGCAGAATCAAGTCCAACTCTGACCAAACTACGTGCTCGATATCAGCAGTACCAATTATGATATTGCTAATAGTATGCTTCGCAGTCATATGTCATATGGAATAATAGCACATAAAAGATAGATATTAATTTATTTGGCTGCTCATACCTTCACAGTTTGTTTTTCAAGGCTGGTATGGATGTTGTCCAGCTGCAGCTGCTTCTGCTTGTTCTCTCTGGACAGCCGCTCCTGATGGATCTGCAGCTCCTTCACCTTCTGCAGGACTCGTCCAGAGAGCCCCACCGTCCAGTCGTCCTCAGCCCAGCTCATCTCTATCTGCCTGGGCCTGAACAGGATAAAGGAATAAGATTAGAACAAGCACTCTAATACAAGTTAATGTTTACTTCTGGATTCGTTCACAAGCGTTCCCTATCTATTCAAAATAGAGAGAGGACTTCTGAGAAATCAAGGTGACTTATTGTGTTTGGCATCCATGATATAATCTGCAGATAACCTGTCCTACGTCTACTTGGCAGATCCAGGAACCAAAGAGTTCCTGGAGGCATGGGATTCACCAGTAGGACTGAAACTCTCACAGTCTGAACCAAGAAGGAAGTACAGGCCTCTTGAGTAAGGTCTCAGTAGCGCTACGTCTGCTTGTGTAGTTAAATAGGATCCAATCCATAACACATGTATCTAAACATGCCATCTAAACATCGACCGTCCCTCCGGCTCTGTCATGTCTTGAATATATTATGTTGCTAAGGCTTTTATCCTCTCAGGGAGACGTCGGTTGTCACTGTTGGGCAGCTGTGACTCAGTGTTTTCCAACACAGCCCGACTGCAATGTTCCACCAGCACTCCATGCTCAAAATAAAACTATTCCATCTCAAACATCTGCAAGAGCACATGTTTTGCACCACGTACAGTCAAATCTATAAACACTGCTTTTACTGGGATTTTTTTTTTATGGGTAAACTTTGCATACAAACACACTTTTAAGCCGCATGAAAAGTAAGGAATGAAGAAAAGCCCGATTGAAAATGATGACCTGGCCAAACCTGTAGAGTTTTCACATGCTTTACAGCCCCAAAGCTGTCACTGCATGGCTTTAAACAAATAGTTTCACACATAGCACACGCGTTGTGTCATTTGTTTTCCTGCTTTCCCGCACTGTACAGTGACTTGAGTTTGCATTCAGCTTAATCAAGATGACACTTTCATCCATGCATTAATAAGAACAAGTGTCTGGTTAACAAGTTCAGAGTAGAAGAAATATACTGACTCATCCATTAAATATTAAAAATAATTCCAAAGTGAAGTTGTCAATAGCAGTCCATAACATAGGTAACAAGATATAATCAAGAGAAAAGCAGAAAATGTTTACAAAACCATGGCTAGAGAATTAATCTTCTGTTATCAACACTAATCTAGTTTAAGGATAGCATTTTAATGTACTGATAATCATAGTTATGGTGCTATGATAAACTTTATCATAGCACCTGTCAGTGGGTGGGATATATTGGGCAGAAAGTAAAAATATTGTCCTCAGAGCTTATGTTTTAAAAGCAGAAAAAATGGGAAAACACTGATCTCCAAAACTATAACTCTTGCGTGGCGTTCATGGTCTGCAGCGGTCTAGTGAAGTGAAGGTTGACCTGTGTAGTCTGATCCAAAAGTTCTTGCGGGTTCTGATTGAAAAAGGTCAGAACACAGCGCATCACTTTGTTTTGTATAAGGCTGTGTGGCTGCAAACCAGTTGGGGTGTCCATCCTGCCTAGTCTGATGCATCACCTTTTCTTTTACATCGATGGCCGGATTCATGTGCATGACTTATCTGGGGAATGCCAGGACCCAGGTTTCAGCAGAGAACTTCACATGATCAGTGTTATTTACTTCACTGGTGGTTTTAATGTTGTGGCTGGCTGGTGTGAATATAATGAATGAAGCAAACACTCAAAATATAATCCCTATAAGAAAGCAGCTTTATGTTGTCAAGAAAGCAGACACCAGTGGATTAAAATATAAAAAAGTGGTAATATAAGAACTGAATTTAGGTGCACTTGCCCGCTTCATAAATAAATAAAGAAACTTATTTTTTTTAAAAATGACACCAACAAAGAAAAAGTAATTATGCCCCATCTTAGTCTTGGATCTATAAGTCTCTGTGACTCTGTTTGCTTAAGTTGAGGCAAACAAAATGAGTAAAGTGGTCATGACGTGGAAACAGGTTTGTTAGGATGTGGACGGAGGAGGCAGAGATCCAGAAGCTGGACCCTGGCCTGTTCTGATCACGAGGTTCAAACAGATCAAGACACAACTTCAAAAAACGAAAGCCTGGATGACAGTTCAAATTCAATCACAAACAGCCCAAAAGATCCGCACAGTGACCAGACGTGACACATCCTTGTACCTGTTGTTAGTGTTTGGTCCATTAGCGGTCAGTAACTGACAACTAACCTAGCAGTGATGCTACAAGCTAACCACACAGCAGAGCTACTTACCATTCACTTCACAGGGTTACAAAGGGCGCCAGTCGCCGGGGAGCCTCACACAGCTGTGACGGTCCTCTGACACCGCTGTTTAAAGTACCCCCAATCTGTAGTTCTTCCGTATTCAGAAGGTCAAACGGGTTTTTAAATAGAATCGACGCTAACTGCTAACTGACAGCTTTAATATCTGAGACAAGATGCCGCGCGTCTCGTGCAGCTGACAAGCCAACAGAAACAGACTCGTTGAGGCACGAGGCGGGCGGGGAGGGGGTTAGTGACGTAGCGAGGGTACTGTTTGGGAAAACTCCTCGCGGTGATGTGAACCTCTGATGACCTCTAGCGACGCTCAGTGTCAATGTAACGTGTCAGCAAACACTTACACTAATACAAAAAATATATTAGATAAGATGAGACAAATAAAATCTTATCTAATATTTTTTAATTATTATTATTTTGTTTGTTTGAACATAAAAAAAAACCCATTATTAGGTATAGGATGTGTTCACTTACTACATATTAACCTACACATAAACAGTACATGCAAATGTGCATAAATACAAAATAATTACGCAAAGTAACCAAACATCGTTGCAAATTACTTTTCATACTAACATTTTACACATCATTATTTAATAAATGTATTAAATTCAACAAATTAGTATAGATTACTGTAGTAATCAGCTTATATGAATCAGTGCCCAAGGCCACAATTAGTAGTTATACAACGCCAGCCAAAAAAAGTAAACACTGGAGCAGTCACAGCCATTACATTTGTAGAATGAGTTCTTTGACTTTTGACAATTAAGTGCATTTTACTAATAATAAAAATAATAATTAAAAAAAGTCGAATTTTGAATGCACAACTTTTACTTATTTCAAAAGAGCTGGATTTATTTATTTTTGGTGCCAAAACCTATAATGTCATTGGAGAAAATTATAAATTCTGAAAATAACATTTCACACTTATTTTCTCATTAGGACCATAACATTCCTCCTATTATTTCACTGCATCTCACTACTCAAACAAAGACTCAAACTTTGCAGGACAGCATCATTCATGACTGGCTAATGAATAATTATTTTTTAAATAATTATATTAATCTGCTCCACCTCTATTAACTTCCACAGACACTTGATACTGTATCAGAGTGGCCCAAGCTACCTGTCAATCCACTGAATCATACTGCATGGAGATAGTGAAAAGATTTCTGTTTGATAGAAGCACTTCTGAAGTTTGTCTTGGTTGGATGCACACACTCAGAAATGAGAGATGTCACACTGCGTAGTTACATTATTATGATGACATTACAGGCTTACCTCTGTGTGATTAATTTACTGTAAACTATTAGTATAGATATTAATTGTGCAGTCTGGAAATGAGAAAGCATACAGTCCAGCTGGAAGCCATGTAGTAGAAACTGATGCGAACAGAATTATGTGAATTTACAACTACTGGATTGATATCCCACATGGTAGTGTTTCAGGTCCTCTGCTCTTTGTAATGTACAGTATGTGCACTGTATATGATTTTCTACTGATATTTTCCCACATGATTGTGTTTTTGTGTCTCATGGTGAAATAAGTCAAGTCTTACGGTTTTACAGTGGGGCCCTTTAAGATTTGAATATATATATTTAATGTACACATATGTATATATATAGTTACATTTCAAATGGAAATAAAGCAACAATTCACTCCTGTTGTAAAAGGAACCTCAGACAGATGTTAGAGTTTACTTCAAAGCCTAGACATCTAGGCAACCAATACTTCCGTCAATTTCTGTGAGGTTAATCAGTCCTTTCTATGATGAACACAGGGGTTATGTTTTTATTTTTTATTTAAAGACGGCATTCTTAAAAAGGTCAACTGTATACCAAGGTATTTTATTTTAAAAGTACTAATACCACAGTGTAGAAATACTGTACACAGGTAAAGTCAGTGTACAATATTGTTATAGTTAGTATACTTACTTTCTAAAGTACTAAAGTATTAAAATTAAAGTTAGGTTTATCCCTAATTAATCCCTATTTCTAATATATATGGATGTATATATGGATGAATAAATGGACCAACCTTGGACGTCCCATGAGTGACCGATTGAAATGACCTGATAGATGTTTTCTCTGTATTATGTTTGAAACATATAACCTTCCACTATATGATTGCGTTATGGTTTAATGCTTTTTGATACATATTGAGGCAGCAATAGAAGTAAACTTTTAAACTGTGTTGTGTTTTAATAGTATTTTTAAATTTAATTTACCAACATTTATCCATGACATGTTCCCTTTTAGTTACAACAACAACGGCGTCGAGGTAGATAACTGTAATTAGATTATAATGGGCGTTGCAACTGCTCATTCTTCCAGGTAGGCTCTGGATTTGAATGTAATCTGGGATTTGGTGGCTCAGTGCTGAGTGGTGTGGAAACCTAGCAACGGGCCTGCAGTTAAATTACATACATTGCCGTGTTCTGTCTGGTGGGGCAGACATGCTTTCACCTGAGAGTTAATAGGTGTAAAACAGAGGGATTGTGTGAGTAGTTACGTATTCTTAGCGTAATACTGGGAAATAACAGGCTGGTAATTACAGGTGTGCTTGAAAGATTATTGTGTGCCCAGTAGGAGACCATTTCTCAGAGGTCTTGTATGTTATTTCAAGGACTGTGTTGGATGTAATGGAATGCCTAGCAGTTTGAAACCACAAAGTATGCTAGTTAAAATTTCATGACTGCCAGGAATAACTCTGTCAGACAAAATGGTTGGAAGAACATTTGAGAAAATCCACTGCAATGTATGAGCCGAAACCTTCAACTGTACATAAAAGGGGAGCTAAAAGTCCTTTGCAAAAGAAAAGTTGTTAAAATGAAATATAAATAGCTTAATTAACCAACAGTCTGAAACTGTTGTGTAATTCTAAACACAGTGCTGTCCCGGACTGACACTCATGTCATGGGGTAAGCTCATCTTGTCACTCATTCTTTATTAATACAGGATTACATTTATTCTCAATCCCAAACTCACACGCTCCTCGTATAAGTACACACACGGTCTGCCAGGGGCCGCTAAAGGTAGCAAAGCAGGCAGGGGTAGCTGTGTGGAGCCACAGGAGATACATCCACTCTGATGGAGGCCTGCTGCACACTGGGCTGCTGACAGAGGCTTCACTAAACAACAGGAGGATTTCTGTCAGATGAGAATACGCTGCAACTTGGTAACGCAAGAAGGTAAGACTAAAAACCTCTGATAACAACCAAAAGAATACACACATACATTTGCATTCACACATACAATATTATACCTATTAGGAGTAACATTATATATACACACAATGAAATATAGTTTTACAGTATTTCAAATGTGACTGTCTGAGGATTTTAAAGTCATTTGCATCCAAAATGTTTAAAAATCTAGCACTCATTGACAGTTGAGGTGATTTCTAATTGTCTCTTTTGCTTCATACACTAAACGCTAAATATGAATGTGCTTAAAGTTAGATGTGACTCGTGTTATATCTACTGTTTAGTTGCATTACTCTGAATCAACCCTGTCCTTCTTTACCAGATGTTTCCTTGGTCTGCTGTTTTTACCCTTGAGCCCAAAGTGCCGGGCCATCGCACTGCAGATGAGCTGGTAACCAACACTCTCATGCTGGAGCTGGGGGCCATGGTGAAGCGCACTGAGCGCATCCGCTTGGAGAGGGCCACAGAGGGTCGGCGCCGCCGTCGCAGCTCTTCCTCCGCAGCCGACTACAGCTGGCTGGCCAATCCGCCGGCGCCACAGCCCTACGAGCTCACTCCCAATGACCTCCTGGAGCTACAGGACCTCTGTGCCAAGATCCCTCCTGCACAGTGTGGCCCAGTCATCGTCAGGTAAGAAAGATATGGAGACACAGGGAGAAATCATGTAGATGGAAACTGGTAGGACTTGGAGGAAAAGGGCTGAAATGTAACTGAAACAGAAAGTATGATTCAGACAAAAAGAGAGTGAGAACTAGAGCCAGGGAGACAGGATGCAGACAGTAAAAAAGAGAAAGAGATAAAGCCAGTTGTGAGAGGAACCTGAAATGGAGGGAGAGCGTAGAATTTAGAGAAGAAACGAAAGAAGTGAGAGCTTGGGATTCAGTCAAACCCATAACAGATTACCACAAGTTTAATTCTGCATTACAGAAGGCTAAAGCTAAACGGATCTGCTGGTGAATCAATTAGTTGAACTGTTCAACTTCAATTTTGACAACTTTTATCAAAGTTTATAACAAAAAGTGACTAAATAAAATGAACAAGAACCAGTTCTTCAGTGTGACTATTTGCTGTTTTTGTCATTTCTCGGGTTAAAAATATCATGGGTAATTACTGAAGTTCCACCAATCACAGTCACATCTGCAGAAATGTTATTAAATAATGTGTTTTAAAGGCTATTCAACTTCTAGCATACTGCGTAATCAGGGTTTTTACTTTAGCAGGGGTGTAGAAAGGGACTCTGGACCCCCTTAAACAGACTGCACTGCCCCTTTGGTGATAGTGGCACCTCACCCTTTATTTTTACCTGTCTACCTTTGCCTTCTTTGTTACTTTGTCTTTCTCTTGACTGTAAAAACCCTTGATCCGAGTCCACCCAGGTCACACTTATTCCTCTCACTGTAGATTCAGGAAGATGGTGTCGCAGATGGTGCCAGAGGTCCACGAGGTTCCCCGGCTATTTCGCTCTGTGCTGCGCGACTGCGTAGAAGAGATAAATGGAAACGAAGACATTCAGATGCAGGACGCGGTGCTGGGGAAGCAGCAGCGCAGCAAGAGCCTCTCCTTCGTTACCTTCCGCTCAAAGTTCCGCACGGGGCAGTTCTTCAAGAGCAGCGGCATGAGAGGCTCCAGGGGGAATCTGCAGCAGCAGGTGGATTGGTCCGACGAGGAGGAGGATGGAGAAGGGGAGGAGGAAGCCATCAAGGCCAGGGCGAGGAAGGGAAGGAGCAGGAGCATGCCAGAAATCACCCCAATGGAGCAGAGCGCTCAGGGGTGAGAGAAAGGAGGGAATTTGAGGAGAGGAGCTGGAACAAGGGAAGGGAAGAGGACCTGTAGAGGAGTTTGGCAATGGGGGGAAAAAGTCACTGAGCGGAGTAAGCTAGGGAGGGTGAGGCTAAATTATAGAGGGTAGGAATAAATTTAGGGAGGAAAGAGGGAAGGCAGCAATTAGGGGAAACGAGGGATATAGATTTGAACATTTTCTTTCATAACTATTTGGATGGAAAAAAGAGAGGACTTAATTGTTTTTTTGCTGATGAACATGAAGTTTTTTGGGAAAGAATTGTTGTTGTGGTTTTAGGATATCTGAAGCATTTTGTTGTTCCGATGGCTCCTCTTTGACACTGTTAACGTCATGCTAACAATGACAAGATTAACACGCAGATGTTTAGTAGATGCAATTTTTTTTCACCACCGTCACCACCCTAGATGTAAATAACAGGATCACGACAGTATTGGACAAACTTACTCTTATGTGCTAAATGAAACGCTTGTGCATCAACAGAGTTAGTACAATTTATCCTGAGGGAAAACAATATTTGAATTAAATTTAGCTTCTGTGCAGCAGGAAGTCCATCCAATAACTATTTCAGTCGGTCACAAATTGATGGAGGCACCTATGGACAGTGTCCTCCTTAGTCATGCCGCTAGTTCAGATAAAAATTGTGTCATTTTGTTGAGTAAAAAGCTTCAGGCATTGCTAAAATAATGTTCTCTGAGCTCTTGATAAATCATACCATCTCTCATTAAGTGTTTCTTTAAAATCATGTTGTTATGCAACAGTTGTAGAAAGCTAAGTTCAGCTCAAACAGCCACAGTTTGGCTCCATATCACCAGCCCCGTCAGTGGTGCTCTCCCATCAAGAAAATCCTTTCAAGCCAGAACAAAGTAGAATCATGTCTAATGTTATTTTTTTTTTTATTTACTGTGGAAATAACATGTACTTAAGGGAATAAATATACAGTATGCTGATTTCTTCCGTGATTAAAACATTGCTTTTTTTACAAACATGTCCTGGTTTTGTTTCAAATATAGCTGAGACTAAATGTGAGTGGTATCTGTGGTTATTCTGTAGGTCTGGCACCCTTTCTTTAAAAGGCTGTCTGTTTTTCTTTCATTTGTCGTAATGCAGACGGCAAAGACATACGTCTTTAGAATGAGAATAGAAACTGCTCTGCATAACCTGTCAGGGCTAATTATATCCCTGCTCACTAATCCTCTTATCCAGAGAAAATCTCACGACACGAATGCCAGCACCCCATTATTATTTTATTAATGCGCACTTTCTTATCAATACATCCTTATAACTATTTGCACTTTTTACACTGAAGTCAAGGCATTTGGCTAAAAAATGGGAAAAATAGGAACAATGTTTTCTGTCTCCTTAAAAAGCTGTGGTCATTTAAATAACATCCTGTACATTAGATAAAGTGGGGGAGCACAGACTGAATGTCACCAGACACTTCCAGGGAATCTGGATGATTGAGTCACTTCATTAGTGGACCTTCACAGCCAGCGTTACCCCTTCATAAGCACTGATCCTCTCTGCAGCACTGAATGAGTGAGGTTTACATCCTTTCCAACCTTAAACCTCTCATTTAAAACAGTGCTGTCACACAACTCAACAATATTTCGTGCAGTTTGTGCATCAATAACACTTCAAACATCCCTTCAGTTGGCTGTAACTGACTTCTTGAGTGTCTGCATGTTGTGTCACAGTTCAATAAGAGTACCCATTTGGCAAATAAACTTTGAAAACAGAATATTACTGAATAAAAAAATATTTCACATCATATCTGAATGGTGCTGGGTAAAGAATTACTGATAAATGAGATATGGTCATGCTTTTTCACTAAAACGTAGATGAACTAGGAAGCAGAAACATCAGTGGATAAACTATTGTTTTGGCTTTGAAATAATAAAGAATGGCTAAAGAGGGAAAACAAGAAAAAAAATCTTAATCATACGACAGTTTGCAGAATCAAACCATTAAATTATAGCCATCTGGATTAAATGTTCATGAACAGTTGGTCAATTATAATACAGAGCAGTTTTCTGCTCTCTCTCTATACAAAGTGGGGATTTTAGACAATTTATTCATTTTATTTGGACAGAGTTCAACATCCTCATTCTTCACTGAATTGTTGAACTTAGATCAGGAGTCTGTGGCTTGAGAATAACCGTAAAGTCTGTATTTGAGTCAATCCCAAGCCTCCATGAAACCGCGACAACCTTGTCCTCCATATACGTCATCTGGACACGTCATCTTGGTCCAGATTTAGCTTCACTTACTCTCATCTGATGTGCTCTTGCCCCTCCCCTCGGCCGCTCCTCTTTCCGTTAAGCAAAGAAGACGACAAAGACGATGAAGAAGACGATGAGAACGAGAAAGATCTTGATCATCAGCCATCGGTTGGAGGAGACCGACTGGAAGTACTTGAGGATCTCTGTGTGGGCGCCCTCCACGTTCAGCTGGGTGTCCTCCACGTTAGCGTCGATCCTAGGAGAAGGGCACAACAAGCAGAGTAGCCATGGATCGTTATTACCTTTCATTATCTCACTGTCAATGTTATGTTTCGACATTTTAGAGACGAAGTCACAAGTGGAAGCCTGGGATTTCATTCTGTTTTAACTGATGCAGACAAAATAATAACCTCTGCACGCAAGTGGATACAAACAAACAGAGTCATTTTGCTGTGAATAAAATCAACCCAAAGGCACCCAATGGAGGAATGTATTGCTTTGAGCACTAATCTTATTACTGTCAAGGCAGGTGTCATCATTGCAGCTCTAAATAATTTATGTAATGTTTTCGTTTTATTTTGAAAGGGTCCGTTTGACTTCCTGTCTTGTTATTCACGGCAGTTGTTTTCATGTTTCGACAGAAGCACACAACCCATTGGTAAGCTGCATTTAGCTAAAAATAGATTGATTATAATGTATGTCTTATTAGTATAATGTGTTGCACTGTTGAAACATCTTCAAAGCGTGATGTTAAAATGTGTGTGAGCACTCATAATTAGCGCTAGCTCGCGGTTAGCGCTAGCTCGCGTTAGCATCGCCGCTAGCTCCCATTAGCATACTTGGTTAATTTCATTAGCTTTGGGAGGCTAGCGCTGGGATAGGCCTTGCTTGTGTGTAGCTGTTGTGAGTTGCTGTGTTTGCTGCAATTTATCACTTTAAATTCATAAGAAAACTTCAATATGTTTAAAAGAGTTAATGTTTATTTATTGTGAAAAAGATAATAGTTATTTTATAATTCACAATTTTATTAATAGTTTTGTAAGTAACCTATTATATTTGGTTTACTCGTTTCAGGTTTATGACCTGTGGTCACCTGTGGTCATTTAATATAAAAGAAAATAAAAAGAAGACCAAGGATAAACACGAGTCATTGCTTCAGTGTGTTTCCTGTTAAGCCTTTTCGGAGGGCTGAATTTAAAAATCCGAACAGTCATAAACCAAGGTTCCAGCTCTACAGAAAAATAGACTGGATAACCTTGAAGCACGGACAAAGAACCAAGACCAGAAGAAAGTGAAAGACTGTTGAACCAATCTGATTGTAAGCTAATAGCCCTTCATAATACTGTCTGCTCATCTGCTAACTTGCTAGCCGAGAAACTAAATAAGCTAAAGCCAGAAGGAAGGGAAAACGTCTACAAGTCCAGGAAAACCAAGAGACTACTTAAGCCCAAGAGGCATAAAAGCTTTCTGTCAACGCTAGAAAAGTTGGTAACATGGCAGCATCGAAGGAAGAACTCGAGAGGCTTAAGCAAAGGCGTTCAGCAGCTCAAGCCGCTTTCACCAGAAGAGCCAACCATCTCACTTCCAGGGTAAATGCACTGGGAGAAAGTGAAATGATAAGTGAGTGGAGAAGCTTTAAATCGGAGCACTCAAAAGTAAGAGATGCAGGTTTTGAGTATGCGACAGCTCTGAGAGAAGCAGATGAACACGGCGAAGAGGTGGCGGAGCACATCGACGCAAAAACGGAAGAGTGCAGCCACAAGTTTGATGAAACTGAACAAATCGTCCTAAAGAGCTTCTGGACCAGGTTTGCTGAGGAGGCAATCACCACCATTGCCACCGAGGCTGCATCAGCCATGGACCAGGGTGAGACAACCGATTATCATAAGATAACTGGGAAACAACGCGACCTGATGAATAGAAACCTGGAGCGGGAGATCTTCGAACTTGAAAAAGAGGTTAATAAATGGATGAATTTGATTCCTAGACCCAGGGTAACAGAGTCAAAAGAATGTATTAGAAAGCTAAAGAAACGTCGTGAAAAACTTTGGGATGAGTGGACGTGGCAAGGTAACACTCAAGACTGGGTCCTACCTGGTATTGAAGAGAAAGAGCCAGGTGAAGCAAAAGAACAAAACCAAGAAAGACAGCAAAGCAAGCCTGGTCAGCAAGCAACGTCTCTTGGTGCTCAACCCAGCCCTGACCTATTCAACCCTGGGAACATTCAACTTCCTGTAGGGGGCATCCAGCCTAGCTTACTGAGCGCTTTCCCAAATATCAGCTATGGTTCATTTCCAGATGCTGCAAGCATGCAAGATGGAATGTTCAGAGCACCGCAAAGTGGTTCTGGCATGATCCCAGGACCTTACAATGTCAAGCCTCTGATTAGCCTGGAGAGGGCACGCTTGCCTACATTTTCCGGCGACATGAGGGATTATTACCGTTGGAAAGCTGAATGGGAAGACTTGCAAAGGCTAGGAAACCCACATGGATTGGAGAATGTGAGGAAATTCCACCTTTTAGGCAGTTTAGACGACAAAGTCAAAAGGGACCTTGTGTTGTCCAGTTGTGCATCCACCGCCGACGTATTCAGAGTCCTGGACAATAAATATGGAAACAAGCCAAAAATAGTGCTGCTGATCTCAAAGGAAGTGCAAGAGCTCCCCCCAATAAGGGGAAACCAGCCCAGAAAGACAATTGAACTGATTCAGGCTGTGGAGAGAGCACTTCATGACCTTCAGATCCTGGGGGAGGAAGATGCTGTAAAAAATCGGATAGTAGCTCAGTCGATTGAGAGCAAGTTGCCCGATTCCCTGAAAGAAAAGTGGCTAACACACAAAAACGACCCTGCAAGCGGATTTTCATCACGCAATCACTTTGACTGTTTACTGCAGTACCTGAAAAGGCAAGAAGGCATTCTTGAAGAACTAGATCAGCTGCAGTCACAGCCCAGCCCAGTGAACAAACCTGAGCGGTTTAGAGAAAAGAAAGCATTCACTAAGGCTACATCGGGAAACTCTCAAAAGACCTCTCCATCAGATTTATGTGTCGTGTGTGGAGATGATGTGCATGCAGGCAGACTGTTTGCTTGCAAAGTCTTCAAAAGGCTCAATTTGCCTAGTAAAAAGACTTACCTGAAGAAAATAGGAGCATGCTTCAAGTGCTTGCGCCATCATGGGGAAGATGGCAATTGCACCCTGAAGTATCTTTGCTCAAAAGAAGACTGCCGAGGAGAAGGGTCCTCAGATCACAACTACCTGCTCTGTCCGAAGCCACCAATCAAGAAAAGGGATAAAACAAGGGGAGAGCAGAGTGGTCTAAAAGTGGAAAAAAGAGGATTCGGCCTAACTGACAAACAAGAGGAGCTTCTTGCTAAACTCTCCCCAGAGCTGAAAGAAGAGTTTAAGGAAGCTTTCTCAAACAAAGTTTCAACGACAGTATGCGCCAGCAGCAATGATAAACCGAAAGAGTACCCAGTCATAATGATGCTACTGGAAGTGACTACAAACTCAGGCCACCTGGTTGGCACTTTAATCGATCTTGCATCAGATACAAATTACATTTCAATTGAAGCTGCTGAGCGTCTCAAGTTAAACGGCGAGAACATCAAAATGATTGTCCAAGGAGTTGGAGGAATGGAAAAGACAGTCACTTCTAAAAGGTATACTTTGAGGCTTAGAATAAGAAGCCCCAAGGGTACAGTGACAGAGCACAAACTCCTCTGCTACGGCTTGAAGAACATTGCAAAAGTAAATCAAGCAGTCACGCCGAAGCAACTACAAAAATTCTTCCCTGATGTTGCAGCAAAGGATTTAATCCGACCTGAAAAGATTGATCTTTTGATAAGTCATAGGGAAGGTCGTCTGGTCCCACAGCCAATCAAAGTGGTGGGAGACCTTGTCCTTTGGGATGGGCCCCTGGGCAAGACTGTTGGTGGAACTCACCCTGAGCTTTTTGAAGAAGTGGACCTCGCAGTGCACAGGTCTGACACACACTTTGCGAGGTCAATGAGAACAGCTTCAAGGGTGTACAGAGAGATCCTTGTGGACCCAGCAGGATCTGGCGAAGCTCAGGTGGAGAAAGAAGAAACAATCATCCGGAGTGCTGCTGCTACAAACAAAGACATTTTTGAGTGGTTCAAATGGGACAGTGTTGGTGCTGCCTGTAATCCCCAATGTGGTGGCTGCAAATGTGGGAGATGTCCCCCTGGAGGTAAAGAAATGACGCTAGGGGAGGAAAGGGATCTAGAGAAAATCAAAGAGTGCCTCACCTATGTGCAAGCGGACAAGCATTGTGAAACCCCTCATTGGGATGCTGCTTACCCATGGAAAGGAGACCCCTCGACACTTCCCGACAACCGACGTGCAGTGGAGGCAACCTTTCTAAATACGGAGAAACGCCTTGAAAGGGAGCCAAAATGGAAAGCTGCCTATAGAGAGCAAATCCATGAGATGGTTTCAAGAGAAGCTGCCACTAAACTCACTAAAGGCGAAATTGATAGATGGAAAGGACCGACGTGGTACATCAGTCATCTAGTCGCTCCAAATCCTCACTCAACCACTACTCCTGTAAGAATTGTTTGGAACAGCAGCCAAGAGTTCTTGGGGGTAAGTTTGAACGACCTCCTTCACAAGGGTCCAGATGTACTCAATCCAATCAGAGGAGTTCTTCTGAGGTTCAGGAGTCGATTGCATGCCGCCCTTGGCGATGTAAAGAAAATGTACAACTCTGTTTGGCTAAAGGACAAAGAAGTGCACCTTCACCGTTTCCTCTGGAGAGACTGCCCGGAAGATGATATAGGGGTCTTTGCCGTCGTCAGGGTCAACATCGGTGACAAACCCGCAGGCTGCATAGCTCAAGTTGCTATGAGGGAAACGGCAAACCTGCCCCAGTTCACTGCTATGGTTGAGGAACGCCGAGTTTTGGTAGAAGACAGTTATGTCGATGACATTTTGACATCCCACGATGACATCAAGAAGCTGGAACAAATTACCAAAGGGGTAGAAAAGATCTTAATGGCTGGAGGCTTCTCCCTTAAACCATGGATATTCTCTGGCCAAAGTGGGAGGTCAGGAGCCGCTGCCAACTCCAGCAAAGATAAGGCAGCTATTTCTGCAACTAACACTCTGGTATTGCCTAACCAAATGCAGGATGAAGAAAGCAAGGCGTTAGGAGTCGGTTACGAACCAGAGACCGACAAACTTCGCATTATGACTTCCATTAACTTCTCGAAGAAGCGGGGCAAAATGAGGACGGGACTCGACCTGCGTGAGGATGAAGTCAGAAGTAACACTCCAAATCCCTTGACACGCCGAGTGTTGTTAAGTCAGATTGCTGCGCTCTACGATCCCATTGGCCTAGCCACACCAGCTAAGCAGAGAGGGGTGATACTTGTGAGAGAATCTTATCAAGAAGCTGGGAAGGACAACATAACCAAAGATACTTGGGATGATCCTCTCTCTGCAAGACTCCGGGAGGCGTCTATAAGACTCTTTGAGGAGTATGTGAGACTTGGTCACGTCAGGTTCGAGAGAAGCCTTACACCACCAGGAGCCATAGGCCGCCCAGTGGGGGTCACGTTTTCAGATGGAAGTGAGGCCTCCTACGGTGCGGTCCTTTACCTCCGGTGGGAAACACAGAACGGAGTCATCGTAAGATTGGTTGAGTCAAAGGCCAAGCTTACCCCCCTTAACCAGAAAGGGGATGTGATTAAGGCTGAGTTATGTGGAGCTGTCTTCGCAAGCCGTCTTAGAAGGTACTTCGAAAAACACTGCCGCATCGAGGTTGCACACTGGATTCACTTTGTAGACAGCCAAACAATCCTGGGAGCGATCCAGAAGGATAGTTACGGCTATCAAACCTTCTTTGCGAATCGCATTGGGGAAATCCAGAAGGTAGGACCAGTAGAAGACTGGAGGTGGGTTGAGGGCAGTCTCAACATATCGGACATCATGACAAGGGGAGCATCTCCTGAGGAGCTTGATGAAGAGTCAGAGTGGCAAAAGGGTCCTGAGTTCCTAAGACGGCCAGAAACTGAGTGGCCAGTGAAGACAGCCAGCGAGGTGGTGACCACCGTTGCTGATGACGTTAAGAAGCTTAAGAGAAAAGCTTTCTCAGCTGCAGTAACCAGGGCTCAGTCAAAGAAAATATCTGACCCCAGCGAAGCTGATATTAGCGTAAACTTGGAAGACTCATCAAATAAAAGTCAGGGTCCATTTCCAGCAGCAGAGAAACCAAAGAGAAAACCCTGGGGTATAGATCTTGTGCGCCTTGTGGAACCCAAGCGCTTTAGTACCCTGTCAAAGCTGTGTGGTACTGTTGCCTGGACTCGACGAGCTGCAGAATCCTGGTTATGGAAGAAATGGCAGATCTCAGATCCAGCAAAGTGGGAGGCAGAGTTTTCAAGGCTGTCTGCAGAAGAAAGAGTAACAGCCTTTCAAGACCTGGTCCTCGCAGCCCAGGATGGTGTGGAATTTCATGACACGACTCTAAACCGCCTGGTTGTGTTCAAGGATGTCAATACAGGACTATTACTGTGCGGTGGGAGAGTCCAGTCTTGGAACGAAGACGGATCAGCAATACCGTTGATCCCTTTCCATTCGTGGCTGGGGACTTTGCTGGCAAGAGAAGCTCATGAGTCAAATCATGAAGGTGTTGCTGCCACACTTCTGCGTACAAGAAGAAAAGCTTGGATAGTGCAAGGTCGGAGAACAGTCAAGAAGGTGATCAATGAGTGTCTCACTTGTAAGAAGCAGAGAGCTAGATTGTGTCAGCAAGTGATGAGTGACCTCCCCCTGGAACGAACCAGCAGAGCAAACCCATTTGAGTACACCACACTGGACCTCTTTGGCCCCTTTGAGGTGAGAGATGCTGTAAAGAAGAGAGTCAAGAAAAAGGTCTGGGGAGTAGTGTACTGTTGCATGGCTTCTAGAGCCGTCCATGCCGATCTTGTCGATGACCAGTCTTCTGAAAGCTTTCTTCAGGCTTACTCTCGATTTGCTGCTCTAAGGGGGCATCCAAAGAAACTATGGTCGGACAGAGGCTCAAACTTCGTGGGTGCTAGGCCTGCACTGAGAGAGCTACACAGACATCTCGCCTGTTTGCAGAAGGCATCTGTTGAGGATATGGTTGCCAAAAATGGCACACAATGGCAGTGGGACTTCCATCCTGCGGACGCCCCTCATAGAAATGGAGCAGCTGAGGCAGCAGTTAAGCTTATTAAGAGAGCTCTTCACAGCCTTTGTGGATCAACCAGCTACTACACCTGGGGAGAGTTCCAAACCCTTCTTTACTCAGCAGCTAACTTGACAAACGATCGTCCCATTGATGCCAAAGCACAGGAGCAAGAAGACGCAGTGGAGTATTTGACTCCTAACTCCCTTATCCTGGGACGCACTGGACTGGGAGGAGATATGCATGGAATCAACATGGAAATTCACCCTTGGCGGAGGCTGAAGGCGGTCCAGACTGGAATAGACAAATTCTGGTCAAAGTGGAGTGAGCTGGCAGGTCCAAACCTGTTCATTCGGCACAAGTGGCACAGAGTGGAGAGGTGCGTCAAGGTTGGAGATATTGTCTGGTTAGCAGACCAAAATGCTTTGAGAGGACAGTTCCGGCTTGGTCGAGTCGTCGCTACACATCCTGATAAGAAAGGGATCGTCCGGGACGTGGACTTGAAGATCTGCATGGGATTTCCCAGCCCCCATGTATCCAGGGTTCGGAGAGAAAACTCTAATTTGCCTACGACCATCGTCCTTCGCAGGGATGTGCGGAGGCTGGTGATCCTGATTCCAGCTGAGAGCCAACAAAAGTAAGATAAGTCCTTGCTAAGGGTTACCTGAGAGACTTTATTGTTTAGTTAATAGGTAACCTTGGAAGGCAACTGAGTGATTAGAGGGCAAACCTACACTCAGTAGGAGGAAAGGTGGTGGTGCCTCCCTCCTTAGTTAGCTTTGTGTTCGCATTAATCTATGAGGAGCTCCAATCTACGAGATACCTACTGAGGGACTCTAATGACTGTTAACTGTGGCCTTTTTGGATCTTTGATCAATCGGCCAAGTGGGAGGTGTCAAGGCAGGTGTCATCATTGCAGCTCTAAATAATTTATGTAATGTTTTCGTTTTATTTTGAAAGGGTCCGTTTGACTTCCTGTCTTGTTATTCACGGCAGTTGTTTTCATGTTTCGACAGAAGCACACAACCCATTGGTAAGCTGCATTTAGCTAAAAATAGATTGATTATAATGTATGTCTTATTAGTATAATGTGTTGCACTGTTGAAACATCTTCAAAGCGTGATGTTAAAATGTGTGTGAGCACTCATAATTAGCGCTAGCTCGCGGTTAGCGCTAGCTCGCGTTAGCATCGCCGCTAGCTCCCATTAGCATACTTGGTTAATTTCATTAGCTTTGGGAGGCTAGCGCTGGGATAGGCCTTGCTTGTGTGTAGCTGTTGTGAGTTGCTGTGTTTGCTGCAATTTATCACTTTAAATTCATAAGAAAACTTCAATATGTTTAAAAGAGTTAATGTTTATTTATTGTGAAAAAGATAATAGTTATTTTATAATTCACAATTTTATTAATAGTTTTGTAAGTAACCTATTATATTTGGTTTACTCGTTTCAGGTTTATGACCTGTGGTCACCTGTGGTCATTTAATATAAAAGAAAATAAAAAGAAGACCAAGGATAAACACGAGTCATTGCTTCAGTGTGTTTCCTGTTAAGCCTTTTCGGAGGGCTGAATTTAAAAATCCGAACAATTACTGTGTGCTTTTACTTATATTTCCCACAAGTTTTCTAATACTGGAAAATATCCTCACTATTAATATGATGTTTTCAAACAAATCAGTGATTTCAGTCTCCGTCTCACCTCTGGATAGTCTCCTCTTGCTCCTTGACCATGTGAGCCAGCTGCTGGAATATAGAGCCCAGTTCCACGATGGTGCTCTCAATGTTCTGCATGGTGTCTGCACGGCTCTGGATGTATGAGTCCTGTAACCAGAAAGAGTTAAAAAAGGGGACACAACAGAATGTTTTAGTGCAATATTTTCATAAATTTAACAGACTTAAAAACGACTAATTTCTATTTGTGTGATTTTGATACCATACAACAACATCCCACCTGTTCATCAATAAGCTGGAGTTGCAGGGGATTGTTCTGAGAGTCCATATCGATGGCCACATCCCCCATGCTCCTGGACTCATCCTGCATCAGGACCGAGCTCTCTGAAAGGAGACAACAAGCAAAAACAAATACAACGTGATCAGACAGAAATCCTCAGTGGTAGAGGGGAAAAGCAGAAAGAACAGCGGGCACATACAGTAGCTAGTTATACCCGCTGGGAGAGTCAAACGTTCCAGGGAAATACCTTTTAAATTTGCGGTTGTATAGCCCTGGTAGTCATTGCGCGGCTCGCGACCTGCATGCGGCTCCTGGGCCCCTTTTTTGCGGCTCCCTAAAATATTTTTTAATGATAATCATTCACAAGGACTTTGTGCAGTTCCCTATTACAACAGCTGCTGTTTTGAAAGGTACACCGGCGGTCAAAACTTCACAACCTGGGCCATTTTTGAAAAAAACTCTTCAAGCAACATGCTCAATGTAAAGACCCTAAAATAAGAAAATATAAAGGTACGGGTACAAGTGCATTAATATGCACATATATACACATATAGTGGCAATTATCATTCTCATGTGTAGATATTTGGCTATCTATTATACTATTCAATACTTTTTGCTGACCATCAATTGGAAAGGGATGATAACGGGGCAATTATTACACTATTTAAAATAAGATTAAGTAAATGGGTCAAGAAAGATAAGTTTTCACATTTCTACCATTACCTGTCAAGGGAAAGAAAATTTAAGTGCCTATTAACAGACATTACAATCAAACCAGTAATGTCCAGTTAGATTAATTGTTACAAACACTCTTTACTTCCCATCTTATCCTCGTCCAAAGGTTTTTACAATGAGCACTTTGCTTGAGATTCAGACAGAAATCCTGAAATGCATGCTGTTCATCCATGTTTTACTGGCAGTGTGTTTGCATGCACAGGAAGCATCTGATCTCCCTGCACTCATTAGAGGGTCTTTGGTAAGAGGCCTGCGTAGCAAACCGTTTAGCTGATTGTTTGGTAAAATGATGAAGTGAGCAGGAGCCAGACATGTCGCATATTGCCTTTAAGCCAGTCCAAAGAAACTATAAAGGTGTGTTCACTCTGTTACACTCACTGAAAGAGCCGGCAAAATTTTGGATGAGAATGTTATATTCTAGGATTGATTTCGTCATACTAAAGGAATGCAGTTGGTCGAGCATACAAAGGTACACGGGTCAAAATGAAACCAGAATAAAACTTAATTTTTCCCCGTAACATTTTAGCCTCGTCTGCTATTAAGGGTTTCGGGGTTTGGTTTTGATTTTAGTGCATAACTGCTGCTTGTTTGTACTGACGAAGTTAAAACTTTACCCTCAAACGATGTCAGTGTAGAGTGAACACGCCATTATACAGCTACAAAAACATGCTTTGTTTACCTTTTGCTGCCATTACTTTAACATGAGACCCTTGCAAAGAAAACAACAGTTAAGATGTGGATAGACTTACTGAAGTTGTTGGCCATCATAGGAGAAGACGACACAGGAGGCTGGGAGAACTGCTCTCTCCTGCTGCGCTGCTGCTTCAGGTTCTACAGAAGAAGAATCAAAAGATCAAGAGTTAAACTGAAGAAAGCTCTGTCCGATTGAAAACTAGTTTTAAGTATTTCCTGTCTTTAAATAACACAGTATACAAAATGCTTCTCACCTCTGTTCTGACCTCGAGGACTGATTTGAAGTCATTGGACATTGAAGCCAGTTTGGACTGAAGACAACAATGAGAAAAACAAAGGGTGACTTCATTTAATTGCGTAGTTTCATCTACGCTCTACAAACATATTCTGAAGACATCATTTGGACAAAATATTACAATATTACAATTTTACACATTTTTAATTTTCCTCTATTTTACTAAATAAATGAATTAGGCCTTCATTAATATACCTGTAATGACACCACTATAGTGTTAGAGTGGGTTTGGATGTGTCGTCCACCAGGAGCTCCACGGGATCTCACCAAGTCCTGCAGCTGTGCTATCTGTTTGTTTAGACTGTTTATGTCCTAAAAATATAAAGCACAGGAGACGGACAAATCAGTATTTAAAGTTCGAACTAATATTTAGAGGACCACCACAATTCATGGGACGTTACACAACTCACTTGTTTAATGATGTACGTTAGCTCCTCGATCTCCACTGCCTTGTCGTCAAATAGAGATTTTCTTTTAGCCACTAAAGACACCAAAACGACACAATGTACAATCAGCACTTTGGATAATATCAAACATTTTAAATAATACTGGAATAAAATTAAATTAACACTTACAAATTGTGAGCTTTTCCAGTTTGGCAAATGTATTGCTCAAGTCTTTCCCAATTCTCCTGCAAGGACACAAACAAAAAGATATGTAACATCTTTGTCATGAACATACTTCAACTTTTTGCTTGTTTACGTTCTTAACACAAGTTAAATAAGAACATCTGCTGCCTTTAAGGTAGTCCTATTTACTGTGTCCATGAGAAAAGTCCATATGGACAGCTCCCTCGTGTGGTTTTTAAAACATTGTACTTGTAACTGGAAATTTTTAGCAAGTACCAAGTTCACAAGTTGAAAAGGTGATCAAATCATTAATTGTGATATTTGTGATCTTTTAAGTGGAAATTTTCACTTCAAAGTTCACGAGTAGCGCCGCGTTTGTTGACATTTTCAGAAATGGCAGGAAGATGACAAGTTAATATATATTAATTTAGTTGTATGGAGTTTTTTTGTTGGTAATGTTTGAGAAAAATGGTCACGTTCAGCCTCATCTGTTCATTATGGCTTTACCTTTTGTTCATTAATTTACCCAGACATTAGCTAGCTAAGCTGTTAGCTTATGTGGCTAGTAGATGCTAACAGTTCCCTACAGCTGACGTTTCTGCATGAGCTCCAAGAATTTTATTTACACAGCACCGCATGTGGTATCCCTGAGCTCACAAGTTTCATTTTACGACAGGAATTACAATTAAAAATCCATATCTATACACTTATTTAACTCATAGTAAAACGATTTACATATTGGGCACAACTCAAGAGCAGTGTTTACGAGCTGTTAAAACGCATAAGACAACAGACCGTGAGGGACTTACTTGGCCATAACTGTAAAGTCACTGCGCTGCCTGAGAGCGCTAAGAGCTGGTTTACTGGGCTGGACGCCATTCTGCCAGGAGAGAAACAAAGTAGAGAGTGTGAGACAGTGTGATGAAATAAAGCTAAAGAATGACTCTAGATGTGACGAGAGCTTCTCAAAACAACTTAGAAATAATCAACAGGTCATATGGGAATGTATTGATTCCAGTTTGGCTATACAGTGTCTCCAAACTATTTCAAACCTATCTATGAATTTCTGTCCAGCAGTTATTACATCAGTCAACATGAACACTGATACCATTATCTCAGTGATACGGACATGGGACACTTGATAGACATAGCCAAGTTGGCACTTTATCAGTATTTGTGAGAAGAGAAATCATACTTCATCACTAGAGGGGGATTTATGTTAAATAAGAGTTTGCCATGGTTGTCGTAGATGTTTTTTGTTTTCACGGCTTGAGTACAATGCCACCGAGACAGAGAATAAAAGAAGGAAGCAAAACCAAAAGTAACCAAGAGCTACCAAAAGTACCCAGAAAACACATCCGTGTGCTTGAGCTGTAAATGTTGAAGACGTGTTCAACAATTTTACATAAGCTGACCCCATTATTATTGATGTGGTGACTGGTGTTTATACCCATCATACCTGTCTGCCCTGGAGAGATTTACAGGCTGACTGGAACTCGAGGGTCCGGTCACGGCACGTCATCTTGCCGCCGATAAAAGGTCAGCAGCCCGTTGTTGCCAGAAACCACCTGAGACTCCCGGGTCCTCCTCCGTTGGTCCGTTTGATGAGTGTGGGCAAAATCACATCCAAGGTGGGATATCCTTCATGGACATATGTACAAATATGTCTGCGGTAACAAGGGTGAAGACAAGCGTTAGCCTCACAGGATGACATCTTAAAATTTAAGAGACAGAACAAATATTTCATCAGGCAATAACAAGACACTCGGTAGCGTTAGCATCAACAGCACGACCAAGAGATTAAACCCTGACAACGTGGCAGTAAATCGAAAATAAACAGAGTAGATAAATCTACAGGTGAGCTAAATATACATATCATTAGGTAACATCTGATAATCTGAAGTCTGGACCGTATGTCTGTCTGAGTGAAGGCCGCCCATAACGACACACAGCTGATCACGGCCTGACCGGCTAACCACACAGGCTAACGTTAGCTACACGGAGCTAGTCGGGCTTAATGTAGGCTCCCTCCCGTTTTACCTTGGTAAAATCCAACCTAAACCAACCGTGTGAGATTTGTTCGTTTTTTGTCGCCTCGGAGACAAAAAAAAAATCGACTGTTTCCAGCTTACCTGAATTGATATCACATCATTTTCGGGAGCCCTCGACGGTTTCTGTTCAAAAAAACTAATCAACCCAGGAGTTAAAGTTCCGATCCGGGTCATTTCCGGCATCGACGTCACTGCCACGTCTACTTTACTGGGGCCGGAAAATCCTTGCAGGTCCAAAGATTCACCACCAGGGGTCGACATGTCCCCTGTTTAAAGCGCCCCAGAGGAAGAGACATTAACATAGACATGGTTCAGTTTGTTAATAAGAGGAGTAATGTCTAAAAGTCTACAAAGGTCTTCATCAAGATGATCACTCCATCTCAAGTCCAGCAGTAAAACATAAGGACGTACTTCAAACATCTCACGAACCTTCATTTGTTTTTCATTAAAGTTGGGATAGTGGCTTTTTATAAAACGTGCAAAAGTACTGTCAATAAAATGCACTGGAGTGTTAATCTGGGAGGTCTCAGGGCAAATTTGAGCAGCTGGCATCAGTTATGTTGTCATAAGATTGATCCCCACTAAAGTTAATTCATCACAAGTCAAATCACACCCACTAAATGTTTGTACAGTGAATACTTTGAGGCCATTATCAGTCTCCCGTGCATCATGCGTCACCTAGTATCACATACTCTTTTTTGTGTCATGTATATATACTGCATATAAATTATATCTAGATGAATGAATTTATCTGCTTCTCTCTCTCTTCCTCCTCCTATTTTGTCTCTCTGTCCTGTTGACCTCAAGCAGATGGATGCCCCATATGAGCTGGGTTCTGCTCATGGTTTCTTCCTGTTCAAAGTTTTCCCTTGCCATCATCACCTTAGTGCTAGCTCTGGTGGTTTTAGGCTTTGGGTTCTGTAAAGCTTCTTGAAACAATTACGATTGTTATTGACACTATTTTAAAAAAAAATGTAATAGATTTTTCTCTGCTGCTGTTGTGTGGATGAGAATTCACATAATGAACGTTTGTTACTTGTCACTAAAAACATGGATGTGAAGTATTAGAAGTAGGACAAATAGCTGCCTCTTTCATGGTATGACATTAGAAGTACTCTATTACAATAGGGTTTTCTCAAAAATCGTAACATATTTCAAATAGTTACAATGGCTGTGTTTAACAATAGTGTTATAAGGGATTCTGAACCTTGTATTATTTGGTATACAGAACATGTCGATAGTGTCAATGTAAAATTGGCTGGGTTATATTATGGTGGCCAATTTTACGATTCATTTTACTCAGATGATGCATTTAAGTTTCACATAAAACAGGGTACTTTTGAGCGTGTACTGTATGAGACTTGTTACAGAAGAGAAGAGAAGAAGAATATGTTGAGGCATTTTTTAAGAAGACACAATCTCTGATATACATACCAACACAAACAGGATGTCCTATGACTGACATTTTACCCTAAAAGGAAAAATTAACCTTTAACATCCTGCACAGAGGGCAGCAGACAGACAGAAATGATTGGCTGCTGTCTCAGGTGAGTCGACCTGCAGGTATGGTATGGAGAGAGCGAGATAACATCCAGCAGCCTCTCTGATCTCCTCTCACTCCTACTGGTACCCGCATCCTTCGCCTGACAGGATCAAGCATGCCCAGACCACAACTATGTCCTCACCCATTTACCTGTTAGACCCTCAACCGCAGAAAAAAAAAAAAAAGCCCCAGCCCTGATCCCTACCACCACCCCTCATGTACTTCAGCTACACTCCCTTCACCTTTTTGTACCTCACTTTAATCCACCAAACCTATCTCTCCGTCTGAAACACCACCTTTGTGCTTTCAAACATTATTTGATGTTTTAATCTCTTTTGCTGAACAAAACAACCCATACCAGGACAAAAAAAGAGAAGAGTTTCTTCTTCAAATGCCCCCTTGTCTTTGTGGTTTGATCTCTTTTCTACCATTCAAATTCTAAATTATATTTCATTTCATAATATATATTTTTATTTATGTTTGTGGGTTTAACTTTGGTCCTGATTGAATATCAAATATCTTTGGCTGGAGGTGTGAGAGATTATTTCTGCCTTCAGATTGGATTGGGTTTATTGTGTTCACAAGAAAAGTCCTTATGAATGGCCACCCCTTGTGTTATTCACCAATTTATTTGGTAAGGTCAGAATTCATGTGTTCAAAAAAGGTGGAGGTGGATGTTAAGTTTAAATGGGCCTATTGTAATTTATCTTTATCCTTTCAGTATGCCTTTGCATTTTGTATATTAAGCTTGTTAAGCTGTTTGCCTCTGTGGCTTCTAGCCAACAGTTGTCTGGTCGGGGTGTCCTCATCACTTTCAGCTGATGTTATCGCTTGAACGACAACCATTTTGTGCCGGTGACTTCACATGTCGTAACCGCAGGCTGACAAGTTCGATTTGAAGGCAGCATTTGCACAGATGTTCATGATACCCAGAAGATGAACCTTTTAGGTGCTCTTCTGACATTTCAGGTTGTCATTTGTAGTTTTGAATCAAACACCTCATGTTGGAAGGATTGCTGGGACATTTTCTTTCCACATTCATGTTACGCTCATGATGAATTGTAATAGCCTCAGTTTAACCTCAGACTGATTTCTCTAATAAAACTAAAGACCTTCGCATCACGTCAAGCTGTACTTTGTGTTTTGTGCTAAAGAGCCAATTAGCAAATATTAGCATGTTGACAGGTTTGACTGTTAACATTAGCTGCATGAATGCTAACATGTTTGCATTTTGGCCTTTTGGATGGCTGGAATCTAATTAGCTTGAAAACATGTAGCATAATGTGTGTAAGTGTAGTAATATTTATTTTCCCACTTTACTACATTATGAATATTACAGTTATATTGCTGACATGCTCAGTTAAAATGAATTACACTTATTACGTATGAATTACGCTTTCATCTTCACGTTGAAGTCTAAACCTGTTGACCGAGCACATACTGTTTCCCATGTAGTAACAAGAACCATAAATCTTTTATCAAGGTTGATGTCCTCCAGTGGAGTGAGACAGACAAGGTCTGTGGATCCATGTTTCTGTTGAAGATAACGCAGTTTGTTTGTTCTCTAAAATGAAATAAATGTTCTTTGTGTTCATGAGAGACTTTAAAAAAACACTCACTTTCCTGCAGGTTTAACAGAAACCAGCGATGAATCTTCTATACGCTGCAAAACACGCTCTTTCTCTCTCTCATTCTTTTTTATCTGTGTTTCTCTCACACACACAGGAGCGGCGATACCATCTAACAACACACAGCTCGCAGGACAGATAGCGTCCAGTACCTGCTTCAACACAGCTGCTGCTACAAAAGCAGGGAGGAAACCGTGGCTGGAGCTATTAGAAAAACAGTGACTCTGAATACGGAGAAAAGCAAGGTGGAAAAATACAGGAAGTCCCGATACAAGTGCAAAGACTGAGAGAGACAATGAACAATGATGTGAGGTGTGCAGAGGCCGACAGGGTGGTAGACATGGTAGAAGACATATAGGAAGTCAAATGAATGTATAAAATCTTTGAGAACTAACAGAGAAACAGTATTTTTGCTTTCTCCAGTATATTCTGTAGCATTTTGGGGTGGTGGTGTCTGGTTCTGAGGAAGCAGAGCTTTAAAAAGCAGATTTTGGGGGAAAGGCATCTTTTCTGCATCGAGATATATGACTCACTCTGTCCTGTTCTCTCTCTGTCTCCCTAATCTTGCAGCTATATTTAGTACTGGCATGATGCCCTTCGACAGACAGGTTGGCAGCAGCACTTCGCTTCTCGGTTCTACTCTCCTCTCCAGCATTTCTTATCCAAATCCTTCGTCTGACTTTCCTTTCCTCTTCCTTGAAAGAAACACTCAAAGATCCAGCTGTCACTCACACAGTACTGAAGCTACAGCCCATCGATCATCACTAATAAGTCTGTCAAAGGTTTACAGCCAGTCACTGTGATTCAAATGCCATTAACATCATCATCTGCTCTCTAATATTAAATGCTAATGAGGACTGAACATCATTTTGCAGGCAGCTTTCATTAACGTTATCATTAATGGCAGTGGAATAGAAGTGATGCTGTAGACAGGTACGTACGCAGAAAAATAAAATTCATCCCTCACACTTGTGCAACAACAAATCTTTTATGCCCACAAGTAAACAGACTCAACTAAGAAGCTTCATAAAATGGATATACTCAAGTCCTCAGGTGTACATGAGTAAATCCACCCTGATTATCCACACACACACATATATATACAGTGTGGAGCTTTACACATTTGTACTTGACCAGTTTCTGACTCAGCAGTACAAACGAGAGGAGGAGAGGGAACAATATTATGTCTGATAACACCACATCACATCACATACGCACTGTGCCCAACTCCCAGGGTGGCACCGTAATCAAAAATGCGTGTTTACCTTTCATTACCGTCAAATGAGAGATTTAAACAAACAAAACGTGGAGGGGCAGAGAGGTCAAAGCAGAGGGACGTCAGCCGGGGACAGGGACAAAAAAGGAGAGGTTTGTACGAAAAATAAGACATTTCCTTTAATAACATCTGTAACATCACGGTTGTATCCTGGTATCAGTTTGAGTATATTTGACGATGCAGTATACACTTTGATGTGGACATCGAATTGATTAATTGGCATGTACTTTATATACTAATACAACAACAAAAAAACTGCATTTGTTTTCTACAATGACATCATAAAAGGGCACAAATGGTGTAGCAGCAAAAAAAGAGTGTCAGTTTTCTCTACACATAGGCTACAGTAGTACAGTGTGTTTGCAGAGAGAGAGAGAGAGAGATTTGTTGGCAAGGTACAGCTAAAATGAATACAAATACATTTCTTAAGTATGCACTACGTCATACACAAAGTCATGACAGGATATTAGAGATTATAAAATGTTATATAGTTTAGTAAGTGGTATCTATAGGCTACTAAGACACTGGAGGCTAGAACAGGGCTACCTTAACAGTACAATGTAGACTGTGCAGATACAAAGCACACTGATGTTTGATGCTCACACAGGATTGGCTATTTGACTAGAATATCAGTATTGTTTACATCTTTAAGAGCTGTGAAGTGGGAATGACTCAAGGTGCTTTCATTGATCAGAATTGGTGCTTTGAAATAATTTGGTCACATTAAGTAACAATGAGGCAGCCAAAAACCTATCGCAGCACCACAACTCTATTAGGTGGAATGTCACTGATACACGTCTGTATGAGTGGAGTCCTCTTGCTCCTTCAGCTCTGCATTTTTTTTTTTTTCCCCCCCAGTAGACTGATCTGCAGTATGTGCAATCTCAAACACAAGGGTACTTAGGTTCAGGGACTTGTTGGTTTCCCAAAACATTTGCTTGTTTGCTCAAAAGAAATGATTTGTTCCCTATTATTAATAAATGATGTCAATTCATGCAAATACTAAACACATGAACAGAAATAGCTGCATGTGAGTAAAAAACTTGTCGGAATAGTTAAAAAAATTGGGAAGTTTGCTTTTTTTGCCAAGAGACAGTCAATACCACCTCCATGTCTGTAGAGTATATATGAAGCCAGCCCATCACTCAGGTGGATTGGCTTAGTATAAAAACGAAAAACAAAGACTAAACTGCTAGCATAGCTCTGTCCAAAAGCAACAAACTCTGCCTACAGACTCATTTGAAGCTGGCACAGCTCTCTAAATGCCAGAGTTTGTTGTTTCTGCATGTATTTAGTCACCTACTGACAGAACTACATCAGCTGTTCCCCTTTATTTACAGTCTTTATGCTAAGCTAAGCTAACCAACAGGTTCATATTTACCACACAGATATCAGAGTGGCATCTTTCTTCTAATCTAAATGCGTTCCCAATGTGTAAAACTACACCTATAAAGCTAAGAATGTACATCAATAGTCTGAAGCTACAAACTCTTTGGGAAACCATCTCCTGTTCCACATTATCACACAGTGTCTGGTCAGTACTCAGAGGACCAGCTCAGCTCTCCTCTCATTAAAAGCGCTTCCCTTCAGAAACGTCCTATAGGTTCCTCTAAACCAGTGATGATCACTACAGATGAGACTGTGCTTATTGCTAAACGTGTCATTATCTAAAAAGAGGTCTGAAATAACACAGAGAAAGTAACAAATATGCTCTAATACTTGGTCATTAATATATCATGATATAGAGGTAGTGATTGAAGCATTGATTGACAGTAATAAACACTGAACGACAAGCATGGAAAACTTAATCTCATCTCAGGAGAGTATAAATACAGAGCTTATCACAGCAGCCACTGAAACAAAGTTCTGTTGCTCCAAGGCTGGCACATAAATAATTCAGACTGCACGCTGTTTCTGGGAGACTATTCTTCAATCAGCAGGTTCATATGAATTCAGGGGAGGAGTACGGACTCGAACCATGGTGTTTCAAAGCTACCGTTTCCCTTGGAGCCAAGACATCACTGTTAAAATGTTCTCAGTGACATTTAGCAGAGGCTCAGCGTGAGTGTCAGAAAAGGTTTTAAACTCCACAACCTGCCGCTTTGGGTCCTTCGAGCTCCGGCTTTAGCTCGTCACACTGACTGACAAGCTGCTCAAGACCTCATCCTTTCTGAAACAGCCACAGTTCAAATCCCCGTTCCCACCCAGCAGCCAAGCAGTCATGAACCAACATGGAGTTAAACCGTGAGATTCAGTCAGAATATAAACAAGTTATGTTCCGAGTGAATAAAACTATTTCCGTCCTGGGTCTAGCATGCAACAACAGCAGCCGTGTTTTCCTTTCACTGCGCTGGGGACGGCTGTTTGCTTGGTCTCTGTGTGCTGCTGACAACACTGCCCCACTGATTGTTTGAATTACACATTATGATGTATAGAGTCTCCCGTTTGTGGCCCATGTGAGCCGTCTCTGTTTAAATTCAATACATTAGGGTCACATCGGTTTAGCCGGCCACCCAGCGCGACTCTTTATGCAGACGGATTACAGATGAACAAAAAAAACAAAAAACAAAGACACAATATAGAATATCTTTCCAATCATCTTGACAGAATTATAATAAAATATAAAACAGAGGCATGTTATACAATACTTAATGAAGACTTTGCAGTAAATTGCAAATAAACAACAACTGACATATATCTGCACACTCGGTGTGGCACAAACAAAAGCTTATGGCTACCTGCATTCGTTTCACATTGTGTGTGTAAATATGGATGTATGTGTGGCCGAGTGTGTCTGGCTGCATTTGTAGTGTCGTCTGTGTTCCTGGTATTATGTGAAGTGTGAATGTTTGTGTGTGAAGCAGTGGACAGCCGCCAGGCCTCATTATTGTCATTCTCCTCACTGCCTGAAAGAGAGGCAAAGAGAGGCAAAGCGGCTCCTTTCAAACGAGGAGCCGAGGAAAGATGGAGACAAAAGGCCCAAATTAAACTAATGCTGGAAAGCGGCTTGGAGAGCCAGCCCGTGGTCATATGCTTTGAATAAGAGAGAACGGCTGCAGGGATAACCCATCTGGGTCTTTCAGTGGGGAGACCACACAGATACACTCCATCCCAGCATTCAGCTCAACTATAGGTCCACACACACTGGGGTGCCAGTTCATGTGCATGTCCTATGTTCTCCTGGTATGTCTCAGTGTGCAATAATCTGATGTCTCTCAAATCCTCTGCACAAAGATTGGTCTCAGTTTAACCCTGGAATCTGTCTCCATGTGCAGTTTCCCTTGAGCAAATGATCCACCGAGGCGCCAGACAGGACACCTGTGATTGGTCCTCTTCATCCACATTGTTCATTATGATTACAGGTGAAAGGATCTTCTTGTAGTCAGAAACCTCTGTCTACCTGCTGGCTCATGACCACCAAGAAAGATTTTGTCTGTTTATTCCCATGTCCCTCAAAGTTGCCATTTTTCCACCACTGCCATCCTCCACCCATCGGATGTGTTCTGTGACGCTACGTGTCTGCACGCATGTGCATGAAAGCAAGAAGGTAGACGCATGTTTGCACCCACATGTAGATCTACTGTATATTTAGGCTGTAATGATGCATGTGTTGCTTTGCTGCTGCAGGGTCTTGTGTGTGCTTACACTAATATTTCCTTCAGTTTGAGAAAACTAGATGTCCAAGCGTCTGTATGGTCCATGGCACTGATACTGAGAGTGGGCGATGAATCGACAGGAATTTGGTGGTGAGAGGGAGGTGAGAAGAAGGTGGGCATACACATCAAGTCCTCATGGCCTCACACCTGGAAAAATGAACAATAAAGAGAGGAAGATTTAGCATGAAAGCTTTTTGTTAAGGGACTTATTCTCGCACACGTTGAATTCAACACTTGTGCACACTATGAATCTGGTAATAAAACATCTACAGTATATATATCATTTCATGGGCTGATGCTCTTGTTCAAGGAAAGATTTTAACTTGAAAATATATCCACATCAGGAGCTAATAGTCACTCCATTGGTATAACAGGAGAATAATGGGAGCATGCTCTAGATTAAGAATTTACGGCTTTGATACACACTAAAGAAAATCTGCACTATCCATGCATTGTGCTTAAGTTGCACACTTGTCTGTTCCAAATGAAATAAAAACAAGTTCAAGCAGCACAGATGTGTTTTCAGACTGACTTGCAGCGACGAGGGTTGAGTCTCCGGCCCTTCTGGCTGCAGCTCTCAGCTCTGACGGTGCAGTGGCACTGACACGACGTCGCATCCAGGGTCCACTTCCTCCCTCTGCAGGGGCGGCAGCGAGGCGTCGGGGAGGTCGAGTTAAAGGCAGAGGGTGAGGGAGGGGAAGAGGGTGAGGGAAGGAGGCTGGTGGGAGGACGTGATGGAGGAGGAGGACGAGGAGAGGACGTGGCAGAAAGAGTTGGGGGAGCCAGGGTTCTGGATGGAAGAACAGAGTTGTTAGCTGCAGAAGTTTGTCTGTTTGATGGGAATGTTTTTATTTTTGCTTTTTGGTTTGACCTGATGGAGGAACTAGATTAAAATGAAAGAAATCATTTAAGTATTTAACTGATCACAGCAGGTACTCATCACACAATTATTAAGGTTTCATTTGAAAACCACAAACGTCCTCTACACATACAACAGGACACATCAGGGATCCTCAAACATCAGTGGGCTTTAACCTCTGGCATCATAACTGTCTGTACAAGACGTGATGGCAATCCATCTAACAGTTTAGCTATTTTAGGTTTTTTAAATATTAAGTCTGGACCCACTGGCTAAAAATGAAATGCAAGGCTTGTTTGAACACGTACAGTCTGAAACAAACCCACACAATGTAGTGAGTAGGCGACGTGTGACTAATGTGGGATACCGCTTCCTAAGCTGCTGACAAACTTTCTCCTCTTTCTGTCCATCTGTCTCTCTCTCTGTTACCAAGGCTTTGTTCAAATACTTCCTATGACGCCTTCATTTTCTGCTCTAGACGCCCTGCACTTCCCTTCTCTGAGCTCTGAGTCTGAGAAAGCTGTCTGCATCAGTTGGTCCATTAAACGGAGCTGGTTCTGCCCCAGTCTTCCCGGGAGGACGGCGTCTTTAATGAAGTTACTTAATGAGGCAAAGAGGGGCCATCTTTGTTCATGTCCCGATGACCACGCCTGCCGCTGGCATGGACGGAGATGGTGGCATTTGGGAGCAGATTACACAGATTTCACCCCTGCCAGAGTCTGAATAAAGCCTGTTGTGAGTGATGGATGGGTGCTGAGGGACGTCACACCCAAACTGAGCCACCTCTGGCCCCCAGGGGCCCGGAAATGACTGACAGCAAACAGAAGGGGAAGCAGATGAAAAAGACTAAAGAGGAAAAGAGTGCTAATTCTTTTATCCGCCACTGCTCAGGACTCACAGAGATCGTGGTACATGTAGCTCCATGTTTTTATTGTCCTTGAATATTTATAGTGAGATTATATAATACAGCATGTCACACCTCTAATGACAGTAAATAATAATTAACTACTAGTTAAATACTGTTTTGATTACTGAGATATGGAGTTTGCCACTGCGTGTGTAGGTGTGTGGGTGTGTGTGTGTGGGTGTGTGTGTGTGTGTGTGTGTGTCTGTGAGAGACCTTGACTCATGCAGCTGTAAAACAAACTGTCCTTCAGTAATAATGTAGACTAGATAACCCAGCTTTCCCCTAATCCAAACATTCACATTGAGGCTGAAATATGTGGGCTGGAAAATACTGACTAACACAAGCATCACCGTCATCTTAAGGGTTGGAACTGATTTTTTAAAAAAATGCAATGTGTGAACTGAATATTAAACATACACGGCTCTGGCGTCTCCAGTTGTCTTCAGTCTGGGCTTCGCCCTCTCCTTTTTCTTGCCTTTTCTCGCTGGCTTCAGATAGGGCCTGAGAATATCCAACAGATAAAATGTTATACTCTTTAAACGCTCAAGAGTTCATGCCAAAGAAGCTGGAACAGCAAACACTAAACACACTAAAATCAGTTTACTTTCAACTACAGTCTGTCTTTAATTTAAGATTCAAGAGGATTGGCTTCTTTTAATCAAATAAAAAGGGAGTTGTGTACTGGAGCTGAAACATTTCAAATCAATCTCCAATACACTCTTACTTACCAGTTCATTAGGTACACTAGTGAAACAGTTCAACACTAAATCTTATCTTCAAAGTTATGGTATCAAGCATTTGTTAACATAACTGAGAGAGCTGTTAGCTGAACTGTGATTTCATTTTGGAGGCAGTGATTTGTTTTGCCATTGAATTGTATTGTGATGGACCAACACATGTTTTTGTTATTTTGGAAATCCCATTTAAGTCTAGGTTGGCTAGACTAAATAACCGACACACTCTAGAGTTTAATTCAACCCAGTTTAACAGCACCACAAAGTACATCCTCCAAAATGATCATACACCTGATTTATCACCTTTCTGACACGGTTTCAACACAAACTAAACTTTATAACACTCATGAAGTTAACCTATTACTGTACCTATGTTCACTTCATAGTTTGACATACTGTACGTCATCTTATATCTAATTTCTTACGTCACCATCAGAAATACTGCAGATCATTGTATTTCATTTTGTAGATTAATTCACCTTTATTTTTCATGACTTATATGTTTATGTAAAATTTTGTTATATTAGCGGTGGAAATTTAATATTATATACATTTATTCAAGGAAATGATGCAAAACAAACTTATTTACTTCTACTGCATTTCAGAGGGAAATATTTTACTTTTCACTCCACCAGATTTATCTGACGGCTTGAGTTAGTTACTTTCCATCCTGACACTAACACTGAAGGGCACCAGCACAATGATCCAGTGATATAATGTAAAGCATTATAAGCCTGGCAGGGAACATGCTATTTCATAATACTTCACTTCAGTACAGTTTTGATAGTGTTATTACTTAACTCAGGTAAAAGAAAACTAGAGGAAGCAAGTACAGATATCTCCATAGGACACTCGATAATGATTGACTATTTAGTAAATTTCAGGAACAAAATGGAAACACAGATATACAGTGGGTGCAGACTATGAGGCTCCCCTGAGTCAGACAAAACATGGAACTGTTTGAAGAATAATAGACCTTTTTTGCTTTGACTTTTAGGGCCTTTGTTTTTTTAAGCTCTTTTGGTGATAACTGTTGTCTGTCTCAATTTGAGTGCCAGCCTTCACTGATCTGTTTAACTTTAACATGTGCCGTGCCCTCAGCAGCAAAGTGCACACCCAGCTCTGGTTTTATTTTTTCAGCTTTAATTGTCCTTCTCCGTTCTGATCCCATCTGCTGTATTAAACTATATCCAATTACGGGGACAGTGTTTACCAGTGAAGCCCTGACGTTATTAACAGATTGCTGTACTGCTGCTGCTGCTGTTGTTTTTGGAGCTCTAATTTACTATTAGGGATGCGTGACTCTGCTCCGTCAGTCTGGGAGAGAGCACATGGCAGGGGAGATAAAAATCATCACTATGGTGACAACAGGATGCGGGCTGTCCCACGGGATGATGGGAGAGAGTCACACAGATGCTAACTCGCTGAGGCACAAACACACTCACACAGAAACAAACTTGCACACACACGAAAACTCTCATTTGTATTAACACAAAATGTAAGCCAAGAAAAAAAACGTTAGAAAGCCACATGCAGCCATAAAGATCCACAGCATTTAACTGAAGGTAGATAAGTGTATACAGACGCATACATTGGAATCCTTTATTTATGTCCACATCCTAACAGGAAGCATGGGGACATAAACATTAAAGATGCAATCATATGATTGGGACACACAAACAAACACCAGGGACCCGACAGAAAGGTTCCTTTCACAGAGTTCAGCTGTCAGTCCCAGATGACGCTCTCTAAAACATGAACAGAAGGTTTTCTTCATGCTGAACACAATGGCTTCTTTTGCATTTACATGTTCACCTAGGAACATTTTTCTCTTACGTTTCCGTCCACTGTGAACAAATCTTTTTTTAGAACCATAGCTATAACCTTATGGAGAGCCATCCTAGTGATCCATACGCATACAATGTAGCCACAACATTATCTGTCTGTGTAGACAACATTACAGACTTTACAGCCATTAAACATTTCAAATAACTCACTGAAAATAAGTTTTGTTTGTTGAAAGAGAACTCAACAAGGCAGCTGTTTTTAATTGCGGCAGTTAGGGCACAACACCAAGCTGACAGTCGTCCATTTTCCAGTGACTCAGCATGTTCAAGCAGAGAGGAGCAGGTCAGTGAGAGCGTATACTCTGATTGGCTTACAAAAACAAGTGCACGAGGAGATAAACTAAAACGAAGCGACCAAGTTTAATGAGCACAGAGAAGGCTCTTCACGTTGGACAGCTTCATCTGACTGTACAAAAGAACTGACCAGCATGATACAGGAGAGGTCAGCTCTGTACGACAGTTTGGAGCTCTTCCTAGCTTCCCAGCTAATAGTAGCTATTCTCGTTTCCCCCTTTTAATGATGAACACATCATATTAAAATTGCCTGCTGCTGGTTCACCTGCTTCACACAGGTTCAGATCACACAGGTTCAACTTCTTGTTGTCGGTAGCTATTTCATATCTGTTTGGTTTGTCCATACCTTTAAACAGACGTGAGTATGCAGTGTCTTCTCTATATTTAATTGTAAGTGTGCCTGGAAAGCATACACTGATGTGATTTATTGCTGGACATGACACTGATGATGTCCATTTGGTCACTTGTTGAATCATAAAACTACATTTTTGCCAAAGACGTTGGGCTTTGTCCTTTATAGAGAGTTTTCAAATAAACCCAAATAACAAACTCAAAGCTCATTGTTGGACTCATAGGTGACTAATAAGTGTAACTTCTTTTAAATACTATTAATCCACATAAGTGTACTTGGGTTTTATCATTAAAAAACTATAAGAGTACTAGAAGTTTGAACATGAGATGATAAAGAGGGTTTGATGACGCCATTAGAAAATGGTTGAAAAGAAGCACACACCAACAGTATCAGGAAACAGAAAACCCAGAAATACAGAAAGAAAGGGAACGATGAGTGTTTTACCTTGTAGTAGGTATTGGCTGGAACTGTTCTTTTAATCTGCACACAGATAAAGCAGAGGGTGTTTGTTGTACACATGACGTCAAAGAAGAACAGGTACACCATGAATCTCTACCTCTATGCACAGACATAGGAGTGTGTTTTTATTACCTGCACTCACACTGGCTGTGCTCGATGAAGGGCAGCTCGATGAGCTCGTGTTTCATGAAGGACGTTCTCATCAGCTGCACACGGATTAAAAAAAAATCATTTAACATTTATCATCTCCTGTAGCAGACAGGATTGTGCATCTGAGTGCGTACCTCCATGGTGAGTGTATTCGTGAGTGTGGGCACACACTCCAAGGCCTCGTCAGCACAGCAGCCGCCACATCGCCTCACTGACACGCAGGACGGGACGAAGAGATGGTGCGTCTCCTCCGGCAACTCCCGCCAAACCTCCACCAGAGTGTCCCGAGGCTCGCAGCCGCTCCGGGAATAAACCTCCAACCACCGTCGCACTGGCAGAGAGGCAAAGGCAAATAATGTGTTAAATTTTTTCTCTTTCAGGTCCTCAAAGAAATAGGAACAAGAAGCGTACCTTCTCTGGCTTCCCTGGATTTGGGGGAGTCTGATGGCCGCCAGTGAGCAAGCTGGAAATTATAAAAAAATAGTGATTAGCATTGAATTTTGGAGCCATGATGCAAAAAACAAAAAACAAAAAACAAACACATAAAACAATAAGAGATTCAGATTAACTGCGGATGCTAAAGATGATTAGCTCCCCTATGTATATTTTGTTCATATATACAAAGTCAACACAGATAATACAACATTCATCAATTCACTCTTACTGAGTAATAATCAGCATTTATTTCTGCAACAGGCCATTATATGCCTCTAATTACTTCTCAACTATTGCCTTCAACTTCCTGTGTGACACTGCTGCCCCAGCAGATCTGCAGAGTAAAGTATTTCCTGTTAATGAACACCACAATATTTCACACCTGGCTCAATAAAGCTTGGTGGTAAATGACAGGAAGAAAAGGAAAACTCTGAACTTTGACACTGCTGCCGAGGCCAAAATAAAGCCTATAGCGTGACAGATAAATTAAACAGGCCCGCTTTGTTATGAAACATTTCCTGCACAGATGAGGTCCATTTGAGTAAAAATGTCAAAAATGTCCACGATCACATTTCAACCACATCTTCACCTCCACGACAGCCTGAGGAGGGAGCTGATGTATCTTTGAATGTGTTGTACCTGCTACCTTTGCCCTGAACCCTCTCAACTGATTATGGAAAACTTTCAGGAGAGTGAGAGCGTCTGATACTGGATTTCTTTCTTTTTAAGAAAACGATTAGTCTAAATGTTTGTTTGACAAATATATTGATCCAGTATTTCACTATTTTTTATCATTTCTTACTGTTTCACCTTATTTCTTATAAAACACACATTTATTTGAGTGTTTCTGATCTCTTATACTACACTCGGGGAGGCAGGTAATTACTTTTCAAATTAGAATTTTTTATTCAAAAACATATGACATCGTTATAAAATACCATGCATTATTAAACATTACACTAGAGCTCCCTGAACTGTTTGACCAAAATGAGCAGTTCCATCAATTCCCCCTTTAAAGATCTCACACAGTTCACATCCTTCACAAATAACAACAAACCATATCTCAACCTCTAAGATTCATCTCATGACCTTTTTAAGGAGCCCAGTGTCTTGGTTGGGAACCACTGTATGGAGCAGCTACAACAGCATAATGGTCCCTTACACATATTCATAACCTACTAATGTTATATATGATAATATATTGCATTTTTTTCATTACGTAAAGGATATGAATTTGGTAATGAAAAACACACAGAAAGAGAAACTGAATTTTATTGCCCTCTGTTTGGGCCTATGTGTGTGTGAAGACCAAGGCCACTTGTAAGGGAATGTAGACTTTGTCCAGTTGCCCCCTTTTAACTGCTCCACCCCCTGCTACACACACACACACACTGGTTTGGCCCACATTGATTCAACAATATTCAGTTAAGCTGAGACTGAGGCCATTTTGTGACTGCAATGAGCTGAAGTAAGAATCTGTATCAGTCTCTGAGACAAGTCTAAGATTAACTTCTTTTGGCAGCCATATTTGAGCTGGCACACACACACACACACACAGATACACACAGATACACACTCCTGAGTACCAGCCCAAAGCCATCTGCACTGCCATGACTGTCTGTCTAAGCAACCTAACTCAATGCAACTCCCAGAGCACACTGTACAGATGGGCCATGTATGTGTGTGTTAGCTACAGACCGTCTCTCCCAAACCAAGATTTATCTTTACAGACAGAGAAGGATGACCCCTTTTTTGAAAAAAAAATAAGCTGTCAGAGAAGCAGACAGCATGAAAGCAGAGACTCAGACATGAGGCCAGCTGTGAGCAGGTGAAGAGGCTTTCTGGTGCACGCTGCTGTGCGCCATGTAGTGTCTAGGATGATGAATCACTAAAACCTACAGTATACAGCAGCACAGAGTCAGAGCTGCATCCTACACCACTTCTGAGCACTGCTTGTTCCTGATAGGAGCCTCCAGACATAAATAAAGAAGAAGCACATGCAGGTCTCTCCAAATATCTGTGTGGAGCATGAGCCTATATGTCATATCAAGGACAATGTCAGCACAATCAATATTCAACACTTATTGTGAAAGATAACTAAAATGACCCCACTGTAAATTACAGATCCATCTATCTATCTATCTATCTATCTATCTATCTATCTATCTATCTATCTATCTATCTAAATGACGAATAATAGTAGAATTGAACCCACCTATTAATCAAAATAATAATACATTACATTCACAATAATTTTTAACACATAATGAAAATAACGTTTAGATTCTTCTGTAAACAGCTGTATTATGGTTTTACTAATGCTTTATATATTATAATGTATTCATAACAATTTTGGGGCTATCCAGCTTGCTATCTCTAGGATATACTAAATGGATTGATAGTACATGTGAAAGACTACTTGATATTTTGGTTAGAAATGTGTTTATTTACTTTCTTACTCATAGCTGGATGAGAAAATCGATACCACCACCTTAATGTCAGTAGCCTATGTAAATATGAAGATAGCTTGTTAGCTAGCAAAGACTGGAAACAACCGCTTGGGCTTTGATAAACCATAGAAATTTCAGCAACCAGCAACCTAATTAATTATTAAATGTTACTATTTATAATAAGTTAAATCTGTAATAAATAATAAAAAATACTTCCCTATGTATGTGTCAGACTATTGACTGGACTAACTGCTAGGTAATTAGCAGAGATATCAGAAAGTTAATGGCCCTAGTCAGAAACAATATGGGATCAAATAAGTTAATTAGCTAACTTTGATAACTTAGATTAAGTCAGCCTAATTTAGCTGTGCACTCTGTTCCCAGTCTTCAATCTAAGATTATTCAGCTAAAGTAAGCTAATTAAGCTAAACCAAACAACATAAGAACAATGACTAAACCAAGCAAGTGTATCTAAACTAAAGTAATAACAGGAAAGAAGCAAATATCAAAACAAGTATGATACACTGATAATAAACGTTTTTCTGGTCCACATGCACTGCTAAAAAAGTAAGGAGCCTGACAGTTAATTTAACTAAACTAAGGTAGTTTAGCATAAAGCTGCTTAAATGCTAACCTAAGGTGACCAGAGTTGTAGCTATTTTCTCACCTAAACCTCACTAAAACACATTGAGAAGCAAATATCCAACTAAATGGGTTTCTAGTCATGTAGTGAAAAGGGTAGAGAGAAGAACAACTGACTTAGCTGATTGAGCTGGGTTAGCATATAGCAGCCTTAATGCTAGCCTTGGGTAATCTGAGTAGTATCTTCTCATTTAAACCCCAGAAGCATATATACATAAAGCATACAACAAAGATAAATCCAACAATTCCTAACATCATTAATGCATGTTTTTCTAATACTAACAAATTGCAAAAAGGTGAAAAGTCTGACAGCTAATTTGGGTAAACTAAGTTAATGTCCCTTATCCTTTCCCTCCAAAAAGGTATGTTTGGTAAACAATGAGCTAGCTAAAAGAGATAAAGTGCCATGAAGGAGGAATTTACACAGCCAGCTAAATACAACTCAATACTTGTTCTGCTAAATTGGTTTTATAATAGCTACCTTATATATATCTAAATATGCCTACTGAATTATAGGGGTGAGAGATGCCAATAAACCATAATGCAACCGCTGCAGGGTTATGGTTGTGTTTTTCTGTCACAGAGTTGACAGGTGTCATTGACCTGGAGGATACCCTGCACAAAGCTATAACTTTCCTTCTGAATGAATTCATACCCAAGGGTTCTTACCCTAGTTTATCCTACTAAGGCCACCGTTCAAATAAGATGGAGACTGGTCTGGACTAGTCTCCAGGCTGGTGGCAGTCTGACCACCCCAGACATGCAGTCTTTTGAGGTCAAATGGTCTATACATACCTTGGCATGGGACGTCGGTATTCTGGTGAGCAGCAGGAATTGAAACATTCCTAGAATAACTTGAAGCATAATCCCCATTGTGTGTAGGAGTCCAAGGGGCACGCAAAAAATATTTTTGGACCAATCCAAAAAAGAAAAAGAAAAAGGAGGGGACTTGTCCTCCTGCCTTCGCCTCTGTGTCCGATTAGAGACGCAGATATCCCGCTTTCATTCTCCAGTCTCCCTTCCTTGAAAGGACCCCCAGGGTGGCATCCTCATTGCTGCAACTTTATTCGGTTGCATTTGATCAATTTATGATAAAAAATTATATCAGATCCCAACGTAAACTATGGACTCTGAAAGATTTGTTCGCTTATTAATGGGTGTGCTATTTAAATGACCCTCCCTACTTTAAGATATATAAAAATCTTAGGCTAATTTATTGACTGTAAAACCACAGCCTGGATAAATCCTGGTCTTTTCCCTGAAACTTATCTTAACTTTAAAGTGAAGCCTCCTTGTATTTATTTTGGGTACCGTCAGTCTGTGGGTCCTGATCCCGTGAAACCGGTCTCCGTGGGGTCCTGGGTGGCGTGACAAGGGGAGCAGCGCTAAAACGTGGTTCGCTCATTAAATCCTCCGTGTGGATGGGGATAAAAAAATATATGAAAAAATAAATCACGCCATCCCAGCTATAGGACGCTTATCCGGTAGAGATCCAACGCTTTGGTGCGACGTGCAGAGGGACCAGTGCCGCATATTCCTCTCCCCCGGCTCGGTCACAGTCTCTCCACTCTGCCGCTCTCTCTGAAAATGTGACGTTACTCCTCCAGGCGCATCTCCTCGGTTTTATTTATTTATTTTATTTATTATCCCCTTATGAATAAACCTAGAATAACGTCCTCCGCTGACATGGAGGTGTAGCTACAGCAGAGCAGTCCGCACTCAGACACACAGAGAGGTCTGGAAAGGTAGGAGTCTTCATTTGTTGTTGTGATCGGTTTCCTCATTTCCTTTTTGCCCTTGAGACGCACGCAGCGTAACCATTGCGCTGCCAACTTTTTCCAAACGGGACAGGCGCACTGGATTACAGGTGCAGCATGTCTATTGGTCCCGCAGTGGGGGGTCAGGAGAGCCCCCACGGGTCCCTTGCTTGCAGGGAGCTTGGCTACACCTCCAATTGAGGACATCCAGATCATGTCACCGGTGTATTTCTTTAAATTTGTCCGGTTTTAGTTACAGAAAATTGCATTTAAATATGAATTTAAATATGATACGGAAACAATAACTGGATTCAATGAATAGTTATTAGTAACTACTCTGACCAATGACTCTAGATACATTTGGATTGGCTGTAGATGTTTTACATGGACAAAACAATCAAAGTGAACATGTCTACTTGAAAACTGAGATAGAGGTTCTTCTGTTTTATGCAACAATGAGCAGATTAATCAACAAAGAAGATACTAACAGTCCTGTAATTGGGAACACATGAGTTATTTTAGCTGAATAAATAGTTTTTAGCCTTTTAAACAGCGGACGTACATTGGGACATACAACTGGAGTTAAAACTTATTAATTGCACTACATCATTAGACGATCATTTCCTGTCAGTTTCAGGTAATTATAGGAAACATATAGAGTTGAGTCGGCAGACTTTGAAACAATGAATGATAATTGTCTTTTACTTGGTGCAAGGTATGTCTGCATCAAAAAGCTGAAAGAAAAATAAAATCTTCCTGTAATGAATTGGTGATGAATTCAGTTTAAACTGAGTAATCATTTAAAAGAGATTCTTCTGTGGTTATAACAACATACTGATTATGAAAGGAGTCACTAACATTATTATGGGTCTGTTTTGTTAATCTGTCACAGTAGGTCATGACAGAGTGGCCAATAAAGTGGATTCAGTCATGATTAATTTTATTGGTGACATCTTTTCTGCATAAATATGTATTGTGAAGAAGGATCTTGACCTCAGGAAACTTCCAAATTAATAGATCCTTGAAAGAAAACAGGAAATATATTTGGGAAGCAAAGAAATTGAATAATGAAAACATTAATCTTTAGATTCCAGTCGGTGGGCTGTTGTCATTATTGTGGCGTCTTTCTAACATCCTGGCTACACACTAGGATCTGATTTATATTAATTGCTTTATTCTTCGACATTTTTAAGGTGAACACATCCAGGTTGTGTAGGTAGGACTGTTTCACTGCCTCCTATCAAGAATTAAAATGCGTTTTCTTTTTGGGACATTTTCAAGTCAAGTACAGCAGTATTGTGTAAAAGTCTAAGGGTCAATTTGTCACTGGACAAGTCAATGATTTATTTTTATTTTCCATATTACTTTCAATTGTTTTTAAAGTAATACATCAGAGAACATGCGTGTCAGAGTGCTATTTCAGAGCAGTGATTTGACACAGTTTCCCCCCACAGCTCATTAAACTGAAGATAAAAGTCAATTAAAACTGTATTCATAGCTGGTTTTCCTGTGTAGCAGTTAACTCTCCCATGAGCCTCATCTTCCATCAGTGTGTGTGTGCGTAAGCACGCCGACACCAGAATATCAGTCATTATGCTGTGTTTGGGTTATGACAGGGCACTCACACGCCACATGAGGGTGAGGGTGTCTGTGAGCTATGCGGGGACACAGTTTGTTATCTCCCGCTGATGTCTCAGGGCAGGGGCCACTGGTGACAAGACGACAGAGAGGGAAAGGGGTAATATCATATTCACACGTTAGTTCTGCCACTCCCCCCCCCCCCCCCCCCCCACACTTGTGCAATATTATTTTAAACCAAGTCTCTATTATCGCAGGAAAACAGTTGTTGTGTATCCTGGAGGATCTTTAGAAACGTTTCATAACCAAAACTCACAGCAAACATGTGACAGTGCTACAACTGTAGAAACAGATTTAAAAGCTCAGATTCTGACCACTGACATAATGGAAAGTAAAGGTCTGAATTCTGAAGCAAAGAAGATAAATAATTATCCAATTACAACAATACTGACTCCTCTGTGCGGTTGCTCATTAAAATGCAGACCGACGTCTCCGCCAATAAGAGCATAACGATTTCAGTCTGGGAAGGCATCTCTGAAATGGTTACTAAGTCAGATAGGTCTTAAAATCAAAACGAAAACATTCACAGTGTGAATGAGAGACAAAGCAAACAGGAAGTAATGATTGATAAGACAGATGATCTTTTAATCGTTCCTCTCCGGGGAAAAGATAAGGCAGCCAGAAAACACATGAGCAACAATCCCTAATATCTAAAAACTGGGAGGCAGAATGATAAATGTTGGCTGTGGAGGTTGAAGTAACAACTGGTAGTATACTCTTCTGTGCTGGAGCTTTCAGTTAAATTTATACATTTTTACTGTCTCAAGATTATCACATTAGTTTGACCATAAATAAATTATTCCTCCTAAAATCATTTTCAAGTCTTTACATTGAGAATTCATAGGTTCTGTTTTAAACAGATGCTTTAAAAAGTGGTGGGACATGCAGGGTATTTCTACACGGGGGGCTGAAAACTAAATTAGAGATCTGGGCTAGACGCATCTTTCAACCACTTTACCTTTAAAGTGTTACACTGCAGTCTCCTCCAAACAGCATGAGGCTCACCAAGGCTACGAGGACACTATGGAGTCTTGTGCAACCCAAGACATGAATAAAGAAAATGAGGCTGAGGAAATAAACAAAATGTTCCCGTGTGTTAATTAGTGGCAGTAATACAGTCCTCATCATGGTTCCCGGGGACAAAATAGTAGAGAGGATGGATGTCCTATTGGTGGTCACATCACTTCATATGAAGCACCAGCTTTAAGTGGTTCAACACACAAGTCCATTGATGTATAACTCAGCGTGGTCGTGTGGAAACATCTCTTTGAAACCCTCCCTCATCACACCCATGCTCTGCAGTTTTCAGAAAAAACATTTAAGGAAAAATAAGGTGCAGAAACATGTTTTAAACCTGTCAGAGAATAATTTTACTAAAACTAATCCAGCCTTCCACCTGCTGGCAGTTCAAACACCATAATCACAGAGCACAGCTGGAGACTCTCCTACTTGTCCGCTCCGCCAGTAGGGATTTTGTATTTCTCCACATACTCAGCATGTTTCTGCCGTAGGATTTCCGTCTGCTTCTTAAAACCGTTGACCCTGAGGAACAGCAAACAAAATGCCATCAGACTCAAATAAAATAAATTTACCATTGCCATGCTGTCAAAGAAAAGGAATAAACTAGTGCGAAGGAGCTCTTGCACTCACCTCGCCCTCTCTTTGGCTTCATTGTAAATTTCCGTGATTACTCTATCTTTCTCATCCATGAAGTTGTTGTGGACTTCTTCCAGTTTCCTGTAAGAGTTGGAGAAACACTTGAGTCAGGACGCCATTTAGAGTCTTTGCTTAACCTAAAAACTCCACACTCAGCTGGCTCTCTGTGTGCTCAGGAGTATTTATGAGTTTGTACAGCTGTTATGGCAGCTCCTCAGATCACAAAGAAGTGAATCTCAGCAAACACAAGTGGCACTGAGTCAGCGTGTGAAAACAGTTACAAGGCCACAAGTCGTGAGGTTGCGCCAAAACACACGACACGGAGACGTGTCCACAAATACCTCATTCATCTGGATGTGAATGAGCAGGAAGGAAAACTTGTGAGTCTAACAAGAGAATTAAGGAAACATGGACACTAGCAGATTGAAAAGTTTACCACGTTCATACTTCTTTGTGAGTAGATTTTTTTTTTTATCTTTCTAAAGCCATAATTGCACGGGATTAGTTTTACCTGGGGACACCATGTGATTTAGAAATTACCACCCCTCCCCCCCCCCATCTGTGTTTTGTGTGGCGCATTTGCAAGGGATAAACTGTGTTTTACTCAGATTTACTATCCATCCTGTCTGCTTCACCCCACTAAATGTCAGAGGTAATATCATACAATTTCTCAATACTTTTTGACAGCTTAAGTTACTGGAGATGAACACTCATGTGTAGAGTTTACCTGAAGAAGACGGCGTGGGCGCCAACGCTGAGCATCATAGTGATGACACAGTAGGCCACCAGGCGGAAGTTCCTCCTTCTCCTCTTCTGCTGCTCTTCTGCCGTTGTCTCCTGAGCATGAGACTGACGAAACTGCTCCCAGTAGCGATTGCTGTCCTGAGTCTCCGTACTGATGGAAAAATGTTCAAAGATGGATAACAATGGGAGACATTAGTCAGTCAGAAAATACAGACTGAATGAACCGTAATTAGAGTCTGGGGATGTGATAGATCAAATCCATGTCCAGAAGTAAATCTTAATAAAATTGTGATGGATGAGAAAGTAATCTGTAATTGTGAGAAGTTTCAACAACAACTATGTAAAAAAAAAGAAAAAAGGCTCATACATTCATTGTAGCCCTTTTAACTAATTGGTGAGGGCTGCATTCCACTTTAGGGAGATTCTGCATTGGTCATGGTTTACTGGGACACTTAATGGAACTAAATCATCATCATCTTTCTCTACTACACAAAGCAATCTCGTGTGCACAATGCTGAGTGAAACCTCAAACATCTGAAAGATTAAATAAAAAATTCCAAAAACAGGACAATAAATTGCCGGAGCTGTTTTCCTTCTTTGTGAAAGGACAGAGATGAATTCTTCGTTCAGCATTACAGCAGCACTTGAGGTTTAACTTGTTTAGGCGTCACAAGCATGATAGCATGACTGTTACAGCACACAAACACTGTACCCCAAGGCCAGAGATTTTAATTTGTCCTTTTGCTGCATGAGAACAGCAGACAGTTGTCATTTCACCCACGCTAACCATGTTAAAGAGGAAGGTCAGGTTATGTAAAACGAATAATCACACATTACATACAAGTGTATGTTGCACATTGAGCATACACGTTCATTTGTGTGAATAATCACACACAAATTAGCAGATTGTGTGAACCGTCACCTGGCTCTGTATATGGTACTGGAGGTAGATCTGAAGGCGTGACCTCCGCTGTATGGGTGTTGGATTTTGAAGTCGTACTCCTTCCTGCTCAGCTCTTTGCTCAGCACTCGGTAGGCCTCATTCAGCTCCACGAACCTGGTATGCAGCTCTGGGTTTGATGGATCGCTGTCTGGGTGAAGCTGCATGATGAGTGGACCAGAGTCAGTAATATAGTCTGGAGACCAAAGCAGCCAATGAAGCAATAGATATTCTGGTGCAAGCATGTAAATATCTGGACATGTGTAGTTTCATCAACAACACAAAAAATATTCTCAATATACTAAACAAATTCTTGCATATGTATGGTTTGCACTTATTACCATTCTGTAAAGGGTGAGTGTCCCACTTCTCATTTATGTCTAGAACCACATTGTAAATACACATGTCCATCCTTATTAACACTGGGGACCACAACATAAGAACAGTCAGGAAGTCCACTGTGGGAACAGTTAGCAAGAACAAACTAGGTTGTGAAAGGCTGCCCCCGTGTGGCCAGACATTTTCAAAACACAATAATACCTTTTTAGATTTGTCAAAAAACGCATTTTTTATTTCATCCACCGAGGCATCAGATTTGACTCCCAGGAGGTCGTAGTAGTTCACAGCTTTCCTGTGGTGAGAAAGAAAAGAATTCAAAACAAGGCAGGCACAGAACACATGAATAAGTTGTTTTCAACAATACTGACTGAACTCAACACACAAAGTCTACCTATGTGCATAGCTCTGGGAGAGCAGCCGCAGTCCATTCTTGCAGCACCACAGACAACTCTGACATAGACGCAGCTGAGCCTCCAACTGCATGATGGGAAAATAAAAAGGCTGCACAAGGAGGGCCAGTGCAGGGACGACAAATGTTAACATCAGCAATGCTACAAAGACGGACGGACTGTTACAGACAGAGCAGATGGATGTCTAAAACTGAAATATTCCAGACACAAATGAAGCAACAATTTAAATGTATAAAAGTGTTAAAGTGTATGTTGCACACTGAGTGTACACATGTTACAGATCTATTAGTAGTGAAAGAACATAATGTTTTTCTAATGGCTTGATATTTCTTTATTCATTTCTACTTGTTTATCAACTTGATCGGAAATTGCCAATGACTTTTTTCAGTTATTTTTTAAAGACCGTCCTTTAGTCATATTATAGTTGGGTAAAATCCAGGATTATTGTACTTTATGAATGCTTCTGAACATGGAAAACAGCTGCAGGTTGATCCCAGAGCTACTGATGACTGGTCTGTAATTGTCTATGAAATAAATGATGTGGACTGTTTGATTTAAGACTATCATATGAGCAGCTGGTTTCAGCTGATCGCCTGGAAATAATACAGCGTTTGTTAAACTAATGTATAAATGCAGTCTTTACCTTTCACTGCGTTTCCACTGAAAAAGCTGGTGTCAGCAAAGGTCCCCCATCTGTGGACATGCAAATGAGGACCACAACAAAGGACGGGGTGAATGAAATATTTTGGAGGGACTAACCAAAACACAAATACCAGCTGGTCAATCATCTGCTGAATCTTTTAACACAGGCTGTAATTCACTCTGACTCCATCTAGCTTTGTTTTTGGGGGGTCTGTTTGACCCATTGTGATTTCTTTTGGTTATTTTGTCATGTGTTGAATTTACGTGAATTGCTTTCAGACTTTGCATGTAACATGTGTGAAATAAATGAAATAAATACATCTGTCCAATAAAAACATGCAGACCTCGTGAGTTTCCATTGGGGGAACACTTTGTTTTGTTGTCTGAGCACAGAAGCTAATGCTAGCAGGGGCTAGCTTTAAGAGTCAAACAACGTCCCCTGCTAACGTTTTCTTTCTAAAATGGTTACATTTAGTTGGTAGCGTTTGGTCGGTTACATACCATATATGAGAACATATTTTAAAATTGTAACACGTTTAAAACCTGGGCTTAAGTAAAGGAAGGTGACATACCACAGGAACTCTGTTTCGTAAGTCAGTAGCTGTACAGAGAGTCGCGCTAGCTAGACCTAAACCGGAAACAGATACATTTTACTTTCAAAATAAAAGATGTTTCAGCTCTACTAGCCGCATGTGTGGTATTTCTAAAGCAGGAGGAATATGTCTACCAGACACTCATAAAATGATATTATTTCTTCTGCTGTTTAAAATAGAATTATTATGTGTGTGTTGACATTTCTTTTGTCTCAGTCTTACAGATGAAGACAAGGATCAAGCCCATCACATAAAACCTCTGAAGTTTCATCCTCTGTGGGTTGGAATGGTTTGAAGGAAGAAAGTGGCAAACCCTCTGTCCTGGTTTGGCAGTGTAGTGCAGATGTCTTTGGGTGGTCACCTGTGGAGGTGTAGATACAAGGTCTGCCTGGAGAGGCCCGCAGAAGTCACCACTCTTTTGCTGAAACTCAACACTTGTTTTTTTGTGATCACCAGCCCTTACTCTGTTCAGTAACAGGATGAAATGTAATAGTTCCTTGTGCAAACATGTCCTCTCCATTTTCTGTTATCCACAAACAGATGAAGGACACTTTCATCAGAAAGGAAACTGTGTTCAACTTCTTTATGTTGTGAGTACAACAATGCCAAGTCCATTAAACACCTCAGAGACTGTGCATGTATCTTCAAATTGAGGCACTGTGTGACAAGACTGTACAGAATCTGACATATATATGCTTGAGATATGTTTTTATGAAACAAGCATGTAACATAATGCATTTATGTACTGTACAGACTATATGTCAGACAAATCTATTCCAAATATATACCAAGGTTAATAAAAGCTCTGGCAGTGACCTAATGTTTGTGGCTTGAAGTTGAAGGGACCGGCTATATGGCTCGTCCTGTGTGTGTCACCATCTTGGATCATTATTTTGTCATGTTGAGTCAAGTGACCGAAAACTATGACGTGAAGTTGTCAGTGATACTTGGCAGCTTGACAACACGCCTCCAAGTGTGTTTTTACCGGATATGATCACGAGACTGTACCAAAACTTACCAATGACTTCCTGCACAGACACATAGTCAGTTTAAATATAGTCAGTAGTTTAAATATTCAGTTCTCCAGCTGTCAGTAAAATATTTCAGACAATACGGGTTTGTATTGCCTGCAGTTCGGATCTTTGACCACTTGTTGGTGATAGTGAGCTCATTTTGCCACCGGTAAAAAAAGGAGGAAGAAACTACTTAGTTGTTTTCATTCGCGATTCCACGTTCATGCTTTCACATCTGAAAGGTAAGATAAACACAGCATGTACAAGTTTAGACTTTCAGACTTAATAGATTATTGTCCAGGCCGTGTTAGCTAAAAAAAATAAAATAAAAAATAAAATACAGCAAAACGGGGACCGTGTGTTATTTTATCAGGGCATTTGAGACCAGTTCTCAGTTCTGGTTCATTGAAAGTAGTTAGTTATTTTAACACACTTACAACATGTATGCCAGTTAAAGTCAATTGAGAATATCTTAAATTGTATAACGTATTTCATCCTGGGCTAAACATATTGACAGGTGTCTCTCATTTGATGTTTCTTTTTTCTTTTGATTCATGCACTTTCCATAGGAAGTGATTCAAGCCTCTGTTTTAATACCTAACTTTTTCAGTATTTATAAGATGTTTAAAAGGTAAATCCACACTAAACCACACAGGATTTAAGACAGTTGCTCCACGTGTCAAAACTTACGAGAACAAGAAGTTGTTTTGGTCACACCTCAGTCGGTGATGACATTGCAGATGTTTTCCATATGTTACGATTAAAGACGACATATTCTTATTTACAGTCTAGATGTAAAGCCTCCGCCATGATATCTCAGATTAGGATGTGGCCAGAAGCAACTTTCTATAAAAATTTAACCGATGCAGTTATGAGTTCAGCTGCAGTTTTCTGAGTGGGTGTCAGTTTATTTTTATGTTACCTGATTTCAACAACACAAGTGATTCACCACAGGAGATTTTACGGTGTTGTTCAGCATATAAGACCCTTGGTCAAATGAGATGAAAAAAACATCATCTAGAACCATTTTTAACAGAGGATGGCTCCCTTTACTTGAACAGACAGGCATGCAGAAGAATAGATAAATATTAGAGTATGAACAACAAAGATGACAAAATTATAGGTATATTTTAAATGGATATTAATACCCTATCCCGTACACCTGGAAGACAAAAGAGAATTACATGAATATTCACTTAAATATAATCATTATTTAAAAGTTTTGTGTATTCGGCAGCTCTCTGTGTGAGCCATATGGTCACTTTGTGTAGGAGGCAGATGTCAGATTATACAGTATGTACTTAGAAACCTGTATGTTGCGCTTGCAATATTACTTTCTACAAGAGATTTACAGACTCAGATATGCATTCATGTTTTTTTCCATAAAGACACATACGGATCAAGTAATTAAGTCCTAATCTGCATTGGGGAATAATGGACCCTGAGGTGTCTGTGCTGCTGCACTGTGCACACTGGGGAGGGCTGCTGGAGTCTCAAGTACAAGTGGAGCTTTCTGAAAGGTATTCATGTGTTCAGATACATATACATGATAAAGTGTAACTGAAAAGGTCATCTTGAAAGTGTTGTTTTACGTCCTCTTCCCTCAGATTTAACAGGCAGACAGATCCGGCTCTGGAGGGTCACATAGAGGAGATGTGGAGGGAGCGTGTGTCCAAGGAGCCGTGGCTTTTCAATGGGGCCAAATTCAGGCTTCACTCTTTCTGCTTGGCCTCTACAAAACAACCACTCTCTGCTAACTCACCTCATGTCCCTTTTTTGGACTGTGCAGAGGACCAGGACTCACGAAGACAAAAGGATTTGTGTGACACCAAAAGGTGTACAAATCAGACAGAAAATGCTGTTTTTAGTAAAATGTCACGAGCTTCGTCCAATAAAGGCTCTACATCTAAACTGCCTTCAAACTCTGGGCCGCTCCTCACTCTGAGACTAGGCCTCACCTGCTACAAGGACTACCTGGGAACAAACTGGTCGTGGCGAGTGGCTGAGCTCCGTCAGCGAGGTGAGGCAGAGTTTGGTGATACTCTGGCACTGCTGGCGCAGCCTCTGGGCGTGGGTGCTGTTCTGTGTACAGAAGACAAACAAGTGGTGTTGATCAGGAGGAGCCAGAGGGTTGCAGAGGCAGGTGGGCTTATTGACATTCCGGGCGGCCACCCAGAGCCCAAGGTGACGTACAGTAAACAAAGTTAAGTGTCAGTTATGTGCTTGATGTATTACTCATGTTGTTACTCTGTCCCAAGGTGGTGTGTGAGCGTCTGGGCCAGGCAGTGTGTGAGGAGCAGATCAGTGTGACCATGATGCAGCAGAGGAAGGAGGCTGTCGTCTCTGAACTGTTCTCCTCTGTCTGTGCAGAGATCAGAGATGAGGTGGGCTTCTCTAGTTACGCCTCTAAAGTCATTTTAGACTTTAGACTTGTTTCTTTATGAGGCTCTTAACACCACAGCAAATAGTGATTAAGTAGAAACACATATTTAAGCAAAAGTAACTAAAGCAAATCTCTAATCATATGCACATGCGCTGATCAAGCATAACATTATGACCACCTTCCTAATATTGTGTAGGTCTCCCTTGTGCCTCCAAAACAGCTGTGACTCATCAGAGAATGAACATGGGCCTTCTGAGGGTGTCCTGTGGTGTCTGGGAACAGAATGTTGTTAGTGGGTCCTATGGGTTGACGGGAGGGGCCTCTGTGGATCATCCCACAGATACTTGATCAGTTTGGGATCTAGTGAATTTGGAGGCCAGGTCAACACCTTGTCCTGTTTTTCATGTTTTTTGAGTTGTTCCTAAACTGCATTGTGTGTGTGTCTGTGTCCGGCTGCATCCTGCTGGGGATGGCTGCTGCCATCAAGGAGTGTCATTGCTGTGGGGTGGGGGTGCCTGGTCTGGTCTAGGTGGGTGGTACATGTCTAAGTAACATCCACATGAGTGCCAGGTCCAAAGGTTTCCCAGCAGAACATTGGATTGTCACAAGATGGTGAATGTTATTTACTTCTCCTGTCAGTGGTCATAATGTTATGCCCGACTGGTGTATATGCATGACAATGGTGTGTAAGGTCCAGAAAACAGGACTAATACCAAATCTTAGATGAACAAATGAAGAGTATACTCACATACTGGTAAGCATCAACCCTTCTCACAAGTAATCCTGATCTCAAAGAACATAGAAAACTGTTCTCTTTTTATTCTATTTCCTTTTCACTTGATACATTCTTTATAAAGTAAAGCTTTTCTGTCTCCAGGTGAATATTCCTCTGACCTCCCTCGGAGCACCGATCCTGATGGGCGTCGCTCTGAATCACACCAGCGCTGAAAGGCCGAGTGCGGAGTTCTACGTCAGGTACTCATTTATTTTAATACTAGTTTTATCCCTGAACTTTATGCAGCTTTCCAGAAGACGAGTCAGTGACAGTAACAAAATTGTAGAATAACAAGACTTAATCCCAAATCTGGGAGGTAATCTCACAGTCCCAGACCCTTTTATTTGTTGTGTTGTATTCATTTATTTGTTTTGACCTGAATTAAAAACCCCAGACATTTTTTGGGAATTCAGTCTGGTTTGAGGTAAAACTATACAAATATTTTATAATATACCAATCTTTAAATTAAATGGTGTGCTAATATCAGAAAATGTCACTCTCTTTCTTTATGTAAACTGTCCATTGTGATTCAACATATTACTTTATCCATTTAACTAGGTTTGGTTAAACTGGCTAAACAAGTACATTAAAATTAGATCCCTTAGGACAGCCAGCAGATATATGGTAGAAATAGTGAGCGACATCTGGAGTAAATTTACCTTGAATGTCTTAAGACGTTATATCTGTGCATCCTCAGCTGCTCACTGACTTCTGACGAAGTAAGAAGGTTGTACTGGAAAGGAGGAGCAGAGGCCCATGAGTCCACAGACGTCGTCTTCCTCAGCAGAACGGTCAGTAGTCTGAAGTTGCAGGTGGTTAACCGTCTGCAGCTTTCTTGTTTTAGTAGTTGTTTTGGAAGCAAATTAAGACGTAAAGTTGGGTTTTAAATAACACGATTCAAGCACCGTCTCTTCTGAAATATTGAATATTGTAGGAGGTGTTGCAGCTGGACAGAAGCAGCCCTCTGTGGTCGGAGCTGTGTCCTTCAGCTAAAGGAGCCGTGCTCCTTTATCAGACAGTGAAACCTGACGGAGAACCAGACCAGGGCGGACGAGCTGACACCGAGTCGAGCATATCACAAAATAGGTCCAGATGATCTGATGCTAACAAAGGAAAGTGATCGATTAAAGTTTGAGTATTTATTTACTTGAAACACTCACTTAACGACACTGGTTTTAAAACTGCGAAAATCGCTGTATGTTTCTCACCATGGGTCAACTGTATATAAAGGTTAAAGTATCGTCAAATATTTTGAATAAAAATTCTAAAAAGTGACCAAAACCAGATTATCTTTTGTTAGTCCCAACAGGGAGTGCAGCATATTCTATAGTTTGTTTAAATCTTGCTGACGCAGCACACAGTTAAAAAAAAAATGTCACCAGTTTTCACAGATTGTGCAGCAGCATGTGTTTCTTCAGCTTCAGGTTTATTCACCAGTAACTCTCATATCCACTGGAACCAAAGTCTCTGTTGTAGTAGTAGCTCTGGTCCTGATAAGGTGCGTTCCGCTGAAATGTAAAGGAAAAATGACATTGTGAAATTAAATAAACGGTCACGATGGTCAGTCAAAAAGACAACATGCTTGTTGTAGAACTGTGACTCTACAATAATAACTCCAATGCTGAGCAGGAATTTATCTTAAGAAACCTTGAATTTGTGTGATATCTCTTGATAGTTTACTGTTGTCTTGATCTGTCTATTTTGATTGTGTATCCTCTTGTAAAGCACTTTGTACTTCGTTTAGAAAGGTGCTAGACAACCCCTTTTCCAAAAAATAAAAAAACACAAGGGTGGAACAAGGGTGAAATGTAAAACTAAAAACAGTGGCAACTAGGAAATATTTAGTCTAAAGAGTTTTATGATTTATATTTATATTTAGGGGGAGTCAAACTAATTCTTCATGGATTCTTTCATGGATGCAAATAAATTATGTGATTTATGTTTTTTGTTTTCATGAGCATTAAACAGGGTGGAAAAAGGCCCAAAACAGGCTGTGTGATTTTTATGAAGACAACTAACACGAAACTAACAACAAAACACCAAAGAGAATAATTTTAAGTGGCACAACCACTCACCAGTTTTTAACAATTATTCACTTTTTATTGACAATACACCCGTCTCATCACCACAAAGGAAGAACAAGGGAGTTTGTGTTTTAAAAGACCTGTATGGTGATGGTGGCCTTTAAAGACTTTAGTAACTGTTATAATTTACCAGGAAGATCCTTTTTCTTTTACCTTCAGTTAAGTTTAGGGCTTATGGTGTTCCATGGGGATCAGGGCTCCGTATGAATTAGTTTTAGCTGGATCAACACAAGGAGTTATTTCTAAACTTTGCTAATTTGGAAAGTGCCTTATATACGGGAGTGTACTGTATTATTTTTTTCCTAGGACCTAGGAGACTACAGAAAATATTGTGCATGTATGTTGTACTTTCTCTGTTGTTTCAAGTGAATAAAAATGGACCTAAAATAACAGTTTGTTACAGTGGAGTTTGTTTTCTATGTTGTACAGATTTTTTCAGCTGCATGGCACTCACATATGTTGGCTGTTGGTTCCATGACTGCGTCTCGAGTCTTGTGTTGTTCCACCCTAAAAAAAGACAAAACCAAATTTAACAACATAAAACGTAATAAAATATTATCCACCACTGTTTCTCGTGCTGACCTTTAGAGCCAGCCCATTGGTGCCTGTGTGAAGGCAGAGGGCCGTGGGGATGGGGTCTTTTCTTGTAAAGTCTGGGTTTCTTCTCCTGTTTGGGGACGGGGGGCAACAGTCTCCGAGCCTCGTCCTTGTACTCCTGCAGGAGCATTTGAGCCTCTTCCTGCTGCAGGTCAACATACAGTAACTCCTCCAGCAGGTCAGCCTGTTGCTCTGGAAGACTGCAGCTCACTGGAAAGAAGAAAGGAAAGTTGTAGAAGCTTGTTGAACATGTCAGCATCACTGCAGCCTCCAAAAGTTTCTGCATCTTCACCAATAAATCCGATTTAATGCATTTTTCATGAAAATGAAAAAAATGGCCATAAATTTTTATTGAAATGATATTTAGTACATAAAACAACTGGATAAATCAGCCTAATAGGACTTTAATACATTTTTTGAAACAACACTTCGCTGTGCTTCAGAAAGATGACAGATGTGTCCTGGCGTCCCACAACCAGACACAAACATTTTATAACTAACTTTATAACTTCTTAGATGAAAATAGACATTTTAACTGAAAGACTTGTTGTGTGAACGTAATTCAATTGAGACTTTTCAAGACGTGCAGATACTCTGGAAAACAAAATGGCTTTTTAGTCTGATTGTCTGGTAAAAGCTAAATTGCACAGGATGACTTGATCTAAGTACATTAAATCTCTCTTGGAGAAAGCATTGTCCAGTCATTCAGTTTGATCATGTGCTTTCTATAAAGCATCTTACCCTGGAGTTTGAGCAGGGAGGTCTCAGGTATTTTGTCCCCATCAGTCATCTGGTTCTGTGTCAGTCGTCTTTTCCACTCGTCAGCTGAGGGAAAGACCACCACCACCTGTCGTCTGAAGCCTGTGAACAGCTGCAGCTTGTAACGGCGTGCAGAGAAGAGGATGTTGCACTGGAAACAAGAAGAGATATGATAAGATAACTGGACTCTTGTGAACCTCAATTGTCCCACATACAAAGTTCTGGAGTGAATGATTATGAAAATAATACTGTGACGATGTATATAAATAAATATGATATAGTTGCAGATAATAAACTTATATAAATATATATAGGTGAGTTTTAAATGTTCGTGTCTCTTAACGCTGTCCTGTAGAGAAATTATTTAAATACTTAGTTGTGAAGTTACCTGGTCAAGGATGTAGTTGCCAGGAGTCTCAGCAGCTATCTTGAGCAAGTCAGTCAGACACTGAGAGGCCTGCCGCAGCCTGCTGTCCCTCTGTCCACCACTCTACATACAGACACGTCAAACACTTTAGATCACAAGACGATCGTCATCGTTGAATGTAAATTTAAGAAACTTGAGAGTGAAGGTGAAGGTTTGACTGACAATCATACATGCGAGCAGCTCCTCTGTTCCCAGTAGCCTGTACTGCTTCTCTGGATGCTGCTTCATGTGAGTCCTGGCCCAGAGACTCTTCCCACAACCAGGAAGACCCACCATCATGACCACCTTGTGTGATGGGGAGAAATCTTTACAATCAAACAATGGGTGTCTTTTTTTTTTTTTTATAGCCACATTGCTGCAGGCGATCAACCATTTTGGATCCAGACTGAATTATCTCAACAACTAGACACAAAACTGCCATGACATTTTAGACAGAAGTTCATTCAAACATTCAGACATGGTTTATGATCAAAATGAAAGGAAATAGCTTCAGCCTCGGCTGTACTTTACAAAAGAAACATGTTGTATGTGGTAAACACTATACTTGCTTAACATCAAATCTGTGAAGATTGTGAGTATATTTACAGAATAAAATGAATTCACCCAGCTGCTGCCTCACCTCACACTGTGCTCTAGAGGTAGGAGCTGACGGAGAGCGCACCCTCTGCTGGGCAGGGAGGGCTGCTAGTGTCGTGAACCCTGGAGGGCCGGGGTACCAGGGAGGAGCTGTAGGATCCAGGAGGAGTCCGACCGAACAGCTTTTACAGAGGATGTGAGGGAACAGGGGCCGACCCAGCAACACGGAGGAGTCCAGGGAAAAGGCCACACCCATTAAACGGCCGTTCTTGTGGAAAGAGAGCTCAACAGCACCGTCTGTGAAAAAAGACTGCGGGTGTGCAGGTGCAAACATGACACACACATACACAGTGAACATTGGAGAAAGCTCACTCCAGCTCCAGAACAATATAAAGTAAAACATTTAACTCACAGCATAACAGCCGATGATGTCGCCCTCAAAGAAAGGTTCTCCAAACTGCTCTTGTTTTCCACCGGACACTTTTTTACCGTTTCCATCATAAGCAAAGGACAGTTCATTCTCACCTGGTACAAAAATCGGATGGAAATGAAAGCATAATACAATTAAAGGTCTTTTAACACCAATAAAAACACTCCTAGTGTTCATTATCTTATCCTGAAAAGAAGGATTAAATAAGCGTATCCTTACCCAGCAGCAGAGAGGTGTCAGCCACCGACCACCCGACTCTCAGACCATAGGGCTCTTTTATTTCTTGGTCTCCTGGCTGTGGAGTCAACAGTTTCCTCTCCAGCCTCACCTCAAAGCCCACCCTGCCCTGTTGCACCCCGTGGGTGAGCCTGCCGCCTGACCACAGAAGGGGGAACTGAGCCCAGAACCGGGCCTGCCCGGAGGCTCCGTCAGCACCCACCTCAAAGTGGAGGTGACAGTCATCTGTGAAAGAAACAAGTGAAGTCAGGCATTAAAAAATCCTCTGCACTACTATTACAGATATTTTAGAAGTGGAAATTTAATCTACTGGCCTATTCTCCAGACAAAATTAGCCAAAAACAGACTGAAACCACAGATGTAATTAAATGTGTCCTCCAGTAAGGGCTGGATCCTCCCAGTGTGACTCACCTGTGACTAATTCCTGCTTCATCTTCAACAATGGCGGCTAAAACTTAAGTCGAAATTTCACAAAATACAAGTCATACAAATAGCAAAGTGAAAACAAGCTACTACCAAGTGGCCCAATCACAGCTCTTGTAGTCTACGTCGCAGTGGCGCGTAGGTGCATAGATCTCTGGGGAGGTGCAAGTCAGGCTACGGCGTTAGGGTCTGTGTAGGGTCTGGGCTGACGGCATAGCTATGGCGCCAAACTGACACAGAATTATAAACCACGCATCAGTGTGTACCACAGTACGTGCCACATTGAGAGCCACAGAGGACTCACAGTGCGCCAGCGCTACTGAGAGGATCCAGCTGTCTCTCGTGTTTCTTGTGCTTAGAAAATCTGTGAGAAAAATACTCACATGGATTTAATCTGACTTTATCTTCCTCTTGCTCCTCTGCCTCCGCCCTCTCCAGTGGTGGCTGTGGCGATTTTGCTCTGGTTGAGAAAACAGACGCTTGCTTAAACCCAATAGAGGCCAAGTTTACTGTTTTTAAATTAAACCATTTTAAAATGTTGCTTTTCCATTTTTAACCCTAGTCAGAGATTCAGAAGTCTCTTCTCTCTATAAAACATAGGATTTAGCTATGGGAAGTCAATCTAATACACCTCTGCTGTTGTTTCAAGCAATTACATGTCAAGAAACCAATACACTGTAATTGTGTTTATTATTAAGTGTTATAAAGTAGTATTTCATCATGATATACAGGAACAGTAATCCCATCTCAGTGCACGGGAAAGAGTTAAATGGGTTTCCCTCTTTGTACGATTCTGAGATATTAATGAAGACCTGAAGACTGTGAAACAAATATCAACATTATGTTATAATATCTCAGCTTCACACAGTAACTAACTACACCATAACAGATGTCTGAAAAATCTCAGTATTAGTGATAACCACTACTACTTGTGATTTACTTATTTACACTGGTTTGAAGGATATGATTTAAAAAGCAAGTGCCCCATGAGGCTGCAACTACAGCTTACCTCTTGTACCGTATCTCCTCCTTGAACTCATAGAAAGCTCGTCCTCTTATGTCCTCTGATGATAGAGTCTTGTCCTCTCCACGATCCTCTGCATGTCTCTGTTGGATCTCCAGCTGTCCTCCCTCAGCCTGACAGTCCACCACTCCCCCTGAGACACACTCATATCCTGACTGTAGTGCTGGTGGGCCTGGATCAGTCTCTGTCTGAGTGGCGGTGTCTGCGTACTCCCTGTGGTCTATTTCACTCCGCGTAGTAACGCACTCTTCCGTAGTAGGCGGTGATGGGGACAGAGAGTGGACCTCAGCTGTCTCTGCTGGTGTTAAAGGCATCGGTGAGCTGTCATTTTGTACTTGTACCTCTTCTTCGCAGACTGTCCCACTCTGTGCTGCCTCTGAAGCGGACCACAGCCTAACGACCAGCTCAGCTTTCAATCCTTTACTGTCCAAACCAAGTTCTTTAAGTCGCGACCGCAACTCTGTCACTTTTAACTTTTTAATGTCCGTTAGCTTCATTGTTATCGCGCGATGATAAATTCCGCTGTCTTCTTAGTGTAAAAGTTGCTTTCTGAGTCAACACAAAGTAAAATTAAAACACACTAAACCACACCAAAACAACAGTTCAATATGGAGCCCTGGATTGTGATTGGCTGTTTGCTTCTTCGTCATACTTTATGGCAGATTTGACACGAGTACGTATCACTACTGCCACGACAGACGACTAATGGTACTACACTTGGTGTTCACAAACGGAAATCAACCTTTTCACACGCCTGACATAAAGGTAAGGGTTTGGTCCCTCTGACTGGTATACAGGAGGCTGCTGTGTGATTACTGCTATTACTAAACTTTAACATCATTAGGAGATTACCACTAAGCCAACATGTTAGTACTGTAGCTTTTATATGTACAAAATAAAGTTCTGATAAATAAATCTTAACTAAGCTATTGATACCATCGCAACCTAAACCCTGATTTAAAAAAAAAAAAAATTTCATGTGTGAGAAAAGAAAAATTTTAATCAGAATTATGGCAGGCTAGTACCAGAGTAGTATTTCAAAGAGTAAATTAACTTCCACCTGTAGTATAAATCAAGTGTATTTCTGTCCCAGTCTTTTATTTATGGGGTCACTTTCCCCTGCCCCTCACCATTTGTTCACCCTGCCCCCACACAAACACACTCTTCTTCCTGACCTCTCCTGAAATTCAAAGGGCAGATATGAATCACTTGTGTCAAAAACAATAGTGTAGTTGACCTTTTGAACTATTTCATTGAAGCTGAGAAATCAGAAAAGACATTAAATTCTATTTGAGTTGGGTTATTATCAGATAGGATGTGAAAATCACTAGAAACATCAGTATTTGTTTCACATGTGTATTCTTAAACTAAAGCTAAATGCCTGCTCTTTTTTGCTGCAGGTCAAGATGTACAAAAAAACTACATTTTTTCCTGTTAAAACCTCAGTAGTATTCCTCTAGGGACCCCTCGGATATCTCCTTCAGGGGCCATCTGAAGAGGCTAGGTGGATTAAGGATGATCCCACTCTGCAGGATAAATCTGCACCAGTGAAGGAGGGCCTTGTGTGGCAGCAAGCTATAGCTGTTGTTCGGCAGAGAGTTATTTTGTTAATATTTGCATTTTTTAAATAGAAAATATAGAACCTATGTATGATGAGAAATCATCTTTAAAATCTCCGTGTGCAGAGCAGTAAGTAGTTATTGTACTGGCCAAATATTATAACTGATGGTGGCTGTCTGCATTATTTTTGATGTCTCCCCTACTTATTTGTTTGTGTAACCAGTTGCTGTGCCAGCACCAACAGCCACACCTGGAGTGTCACAAGGAGCAAAGACAGATTTTACAATGAAAAGTTTCAGAACTGGAGAACAATTCTCTTACATGATGAATTGTCCTCCAAAACTGAACATTGACGTTGACTTTTGTTTGTATGTGTGTATGAGTGCGTGTGCGAGTTCTGATCATGTTCTGGTCATGTTCCTCTAACAGTATAGTTTTTTGCTTGCGTTATACTAACTGTCGTAAGGACGATGAATTGATCTCTGCTGTGATGAATTGATTCCAGCCCCAATGAGGGTACGTATGCATTTCTTGTTATATCAAAAATAAATTAAGTAGTGTAGCAAACTAACACTTGAATACATGCTTGTTTGTTGAGTCGACTAACTTTGGTGTTAGGACATTTTGGCATGTCCGAGGAATTGCACATTTCAATTTTAAAGCTATGAGAAGCAGGATAAGTAAAATTATGCCTTTAATAGTTCTTACTAACACCAGCACTTCTGTAAATGATAAATTCTGAAATAACTAATTTTATTTTATTTTTTTCTGTTGTAGGCCCATCTGCAACGACGAACGTCCTCTCCCTCATACAACTGCTGAACTGAAGGTGTCATCAGTTGCCAGTAAAGACATTTTAATCCTTTCCTTTTTTGAAATTCCAAACAAGCAGCCCAATTATTACATTCTCTGTACAGGGAACAAGGACACAAACAATATTAAATATCTGGAAGAAGGAATAGGGAGATGGAAAATATATGCATAACCCACACATTTATTAACATACCAGAAAACACCACAAGGCAATAGAAAAGCTTCCAGTTATGTTAAAATGCACTTCTTAAAAATGTATGTAAACAGTAAATAATATCTGTCATTTGAATAGCTACCACATTAGCCAGGTAGCAAACCATCCTCCTTCCCACAGAAGGAAATAATCCAAAATACACAGCATGAACAAATGGCCTGCTAGTAGAGGCAGGAGCTCTCCCTCCTGGGGTCGGGTACGCACAATCACCTGCAATACCTGAAAGAACATACGAGAGGAGGAGTGCACAACATAATGCAACACACTGCTTTTGGACATAACACAGTCATCAAATGTTCAGTTCAGTTGCATCCAAATAATACTTAGTTTATTTAGGACCAACCCTCCATGTCTGACCACGTAATTTCGTTATATGATACTTGTATAATATAATGACAAATAGAAGCTCTTTATCTTTATCTTTATCTTTATCTTATTGAAGATCCATCTTCAACAGTGGTGAAGAGGAAGACACCTGTGCCACTTCCACCAGAGTTGGCATCCCTAGTAAAAGAGACAGAAGTTTCCATAAAAGCAGAGAGGCCTGAGTCAACTGCAGGTATGATTCTAATTTAGGTTCAAGCTGATGCTCATTACGGGAAGACTGTACTAGGATTTGTTTGAGCTGTGCTTCAGTTTTATTCATTCAAAATATTTCCATAGTTAAAGTGTAATTTTCATAATTACCAGGACGTATGTCTCGTCTGAATTGTTTCAGGCCCAGGGCATGACAGGGGTGGCACGATGGAATTTCCAGAGCTGCTGAGATGACACCCACCTGTCACTCATAGGAGCCATGCCCTTAATTCTGCAGAACTTCAATCCTTGATATAATATACAGGTTTATAATTAACAGGTGACTTATATATTGGTCAGGTTCATGTTGATGTGTTTGGCAGTTATTTCATTTGTTTTGATGGTAAATTGGGTAAGCATACAGGGTATTCAATAAATTATTGCAATCATTTGTGTGGTATATTCATAATGCGCTTGTGGCTGACTGGTACCGTCCGAACACTGGTTATAAAAACACAGAAAAACGTTGTCATTTGTGATTCATTTCAGTTTACCTGTCGACAGTCTGAACTTTCAATAATGGTGACATCAGCCTTCAGTTCAGCAACACTCCACTATTATTATATTTACTAATTTTGAGAAATAACCTCTAGAGACCAAAACTGTTTTGGTACCAGGTTGGAAACATTTTAGTTTATTTCTGTAGTTGGACGTTACTCCCACATAGAGGTTAACTTGGAGGCTACAGTTTGAGTCTGGTATATTCATCAGTGAACAGTTACCCTCCATGCTATCACATGAGATGTAGTAGCTGTCTGTTGTTCTGCTTAAATTAAACATATGCTTTCTACATGATCATTTGGCATCATGAGAATATATCTGACTATGGTTAATTTTGGCCTTATCAGCGACAATTGCAGTTTAATCACACTACTGAATTACATGCATCTGTTGTAGTGTTTTACTACATTCAAAGTAGCATTTATGAATTTGTTATAAACTATAAACTTTACATTTACACCAATTCATTTTTAAACACAAGTGTTTTCAATACTTGCACAGCTCATATTTGTCCCACGGGGGATTTGAACCCCGTCTTTTGGGGAATATAAAAAAATAATTAAATGGGAGGAGTCCCGGGAAGAGCTTTAATCCTATTGGCTGGTTTTCCGTTAATTCTTTATCATTGTTGTTTTCAGGCAAAACTGCCAAACTGTTACTGGTTTCAGACAGGAAAATTAAATAATGTGCAGATTTACAGTTTTGTAAATCATTCTAATCTAGATATCTTTATGTTTTAGGCTGTTTGACTAAATGATTACTCAATCGGCCATGCAAAAATACATGAATAATAAAATAAAAAGATATTAATTTACACCAGACATTTTGGACATTTGAAACTAAACCATGAATCTTAGAAATACTATATTCACTCAAAATTTATAAATATATACTACATGTGACAACAACATTCTTTCATAATGGGAAGTGTTTTATTTTAAAACGAGACAAATCCCAAAACATGAATATGGTACAAGAGGTAAAAAGCAGAGCAATGGTTAACATACAAAATCATTTCATTTATTACAGTTAGTTTCAACGCTGTCTTGTCTCTCTTTACTTCAGATTTCCTGCTCCACTGTGTGTGTGTCATTACAGCTGCTTGGGTTAATGATAGCAGGAAAAAGTTTAATTACTACTCTGATTCATTTGCTTTAAAAGCTCAGCAAAGTTAGTAGCCTCTTCCCTCTTCATTGACCCTGTTGGGCTCCACACAAATCTTTCTCAATATAAAAACCATCACAAATTAATGAAAGTTTTCCTCCTCATTAAATTCTCTACATAATTTGAGAAGATATGACTGCTTCATCGACGCCCTGAGAGCAGCTGCGTTCGCACAAACAGTATCATAATAAAAATCATCACAATAAGAGAGACAGTCAGTTGTGATTTTTTGTTTTCCGTTACACACAACAGAACATTCGAGTCATGCTCACACAGTGAGCCTGTTTCATGAACATGGTGGCTCAGTCACACTCTCACCACATGCTTCACAATAAAAGCATCTCAGTGCTACATCTGAATATTACACTCAGAACAAAAACATATTCTCCCTGATGAAGACAACAATTGTGCAAAAATGTCAGACGCCAGTGAAAATGTAAACAACCATGCATCTTAAATGTACTGAGTAAACTATAAAGCACAAATCCACAAAATCATAGGGACTAAAAGAAGCAACCTATAATATCACTGCGATTATTAGATCACTGAATACTTCGGTTTATGCTATTCTTATCTGTGTTTCCGTTTTTATTCTATAAAATCCCTTCGAACCATACAGAGAGTTGAGTTTAGATCTGAGTTGGAGTTTTCATTATTAAAGGCTGACTGCCTCCGTCAGTCCACTTATTTAGACAACTTGTTACACACAAATGTCTACAAATGTTTGACTCTTTTTATCACGGTGCATTTAGGTTTGAGACCAACTAAAAACACTTCTGGGCAAACTCCCCTCAGGTCTTTGCAAAAAGAGTTAAGTTCAAAAAGCCCTTCTTTCAACCTTCATGTTAAATCACAAGACACGTTCATTCACCTGCCAGTTCATCCTGCACTAAATCTTAACTTCAGGAAGGTTATAGTATTCACATTTAGAGAGCTGTTGTTTTAACTGTGTTTTCATTTTGGAGGTTGTGGTTTTAGTACTATTTAATTGGGTTGTACCAAGACAGGTTTCTGTTATTTTAACAACCCCTGTTTAGTCAGTGTGAAAAAAAATCTTTGTTTTTAATTAAATACGGTTTAACAGCACCACAAACTACATTTTCCAAAATGATCATCCAATTGAACTGTTCACTGTTTCAACATAAACTGAACATTATAACCTTCATGAAGCTAAGATTTAGTGCAGGACTGTATTACTATACATTCATGTTCTCTAGTGTACCTACTTTTTTGGCAAGGAGTGTGTTTAGATGCACTTGCCAGTGATGACTGTCTGTAATGGGAAATATGTCACTGTCAGAATTTCTCCTGCTGCGATTTACAGCTTGGACGCTGACATGGACTTGTTTGTCCATAATCAATGATTTGAAGGTGGTATACTTTACGTCTGTACAGGAACTCAAGTCACAACCAGGAAAACATTAGACATGTTTTTAATTGGGCGGTGGTCTAAATACTTTCTCCTCAAAATGGTTCGAAGAGACTTCAAGGATTGTGGATTTCTGGGATTTTTAAAGACAGATGACAGTGTAACATGAAGTTAGTGATTCTGGCCCTGCTCATTCATCAGTCGTTATGTAACACTGCCTTGCTGATAATGAATATTTTAAGATAATACTTTAGAATAATTCAAGATTCAACAGATCAAGCAGTAGAAAATATGTACCTTAAATATGGCTATCAAAGAACTGTGACCTGTTTTACATTTTCCAGTTAAAACTTTTCTGTCTTTAGGCCAAGCTTTCTAATAAAGACTAAACTAACTCCTGTCTATCTTTGGCATTTCTGTATCTTCTTGTTGCTTATTGGCTGATAAACAGTGCATCCATGTTGTTCATTTATGAGGCTCTGTTATATAAGATGGAGAATTATATCAAAATAAAATGAAGAGCTGCAGAGGGGACATTATTGGTCGTGATGAGGAACAAAATGAGTAGTTAAATATCACTACCTTGCACACTCTCTGTTAGACTAAAATGGTGGGGGTCGCAGGAGGATGTGGGGGTGATGGGGAGCCACTGTCGGAGGGGCTGTGTCCCAGCAGCAGCTCCTTCTCTCGGGGAAGACAAGGACCGCTGATGTGCTGGCTGTGAGAGTGGTAGAGCCGCAGGAAAGCCAGGATGGACTGAGCCAGCCACAGAGCCGTCACGCACCACAGAGACGCCTGAGCACACAGAGCAACGAAGCTTACAGTCACATGAAAACTTATGTAATCTATATATAATTATATAATAAACACACAGCCACTGTATAGGACATTAATGCTAAAAAAAAACATTTCAAGTCTCGCTGATATCTGTAAGTAATAACTTGAAAACCAGCCTTGGATCACAGCTCGTTTTATATAAAGTAAGCGCCAGGCATTTATTATCCTTCTTCTAAATGTTTTTGTTGGACCATTATGTTTGATTCTCACTTTGTTACAGCTGTTTTCTCTCTGCTGTATGTATCACAGAAACAGCTAATATACTGTTTGGCTAAACTGTTTTTTTTCTTGTACTCACATGTTTTACTTATTTATAATCACTATCTATAGATTAGTTTATACTACAGTGCTTTCACTGTTTCACAATTGCTTCCAGCAAAATCTTAAAATGATCAAGTTTTTGCATCAAAACCTCATATTATAAGTTTGCATCATCTGTCTTTAAAGTCTGTTTAGCTTACAACACTCTGAATTTCTGTGGTTTTCAACTTTGATTTTATTTATGGTTATCATGCAGATTATCAGTTGCGTGTTTATTTCAGCGCTCTCACCTGTGCCAGACTAAGCTCTGTGTAGAAAGAGGAAGTGTCCACATCCAAGTAAAGCGAAACAGACTGGGACTCCGCACAGCTGGACACGAACAAAAACAAGGGGGTGAGAAAGGAGTTCTCCAACCACACATGCAGATATTTTAAAAAAGGGACCAAGGTCGTCTGTCTGTGATGGCATTTTAAAAATAACAGAAATCAACACTGAATCAGAAGTTCAATAGATGTATCAATAAAGTTGAGAGATATGAAGACACAGACCATGAGATGATATAAACTTCACATTAAGATACATATCCGTTGAAGACAGCTTTGTCTTAAAATATTAGTGCCCATGCGTGCTAACTCTTGCTAGCTGACATTTTTACATTTACATTTGGTACAAACGTCCCTCTTTCTGTTACGCTGGAAAGACAATCAATCACCACCTCCTAAACCAAATATCAGCATGCAGGACGCTCCGCCACAAATGTACCTGTACGGCCGTGTGTTGTCATCCGTCACGATGTCGCACCAGGAACTGAATCCCAGAGACAAGATAACGCTGGCTCCTCCAGACAAGAAGAGCACACACACACTCAGCAGGACCGTGAGGAAGGACGAAAACAGGGTGCTAGGCAGAAAAAAAAAACACATCACAGACGGTCATCACTTACATAGCACGTACATAAAAACACACACTTAAACCAATACCACTTAAGTGGCTTAAAAGTAAATTAAGAGATTCGTTTATGCTGTTAAAAAGCAGATATTTGATGATCATCTTTCGAGTTGAACACATTTCAAAATCTCATGATAATAATAACAATAAGGCATCTCTGGTTAAGTTATAAATAAAATAAGACCTGGTAAAATGCAGCTATGAAAAATATATTTATGTGCACTCAACTTTATCATGGTTTATTTTTATTTCCTGCACAAAATTAATGACTGGAGCTCTAATACCAAAATCTAACTTTAATTTCAGATTGGTATTTAAGTAAACTTTAGATATAATCTATTATAGAAATATTCATATTTTTTTTTGCATGTACACTACCGGTCAAACGTTTTAAAACACCTTAATTTTTCCAGTTAATTTATTGCAATTCAAGTTGTGCAAGTCTAAGGAATAGCTTGAAACGGTACAAAGGTAAGTACTGAACAGCCAGAGGTTAAAAAAAAAGGTTTGGTTACCCAAAATTATACAAAAAGGCCTCTTCCCGGGAACACGAAGTGGGTTAACAATTTAAAGCTGTTCTGCAGCAATGAAGGTTGAATCAGCCTTGAAAGCTGGTGGTACTAATTCCTACAGGTGTTCCAAGTTTTCTTACTTACAACCCTCTCTGTCTGCATAACAGCAGTGTTGGAACACACTGTGGTACCAGACCCTCATGAGCATCAGGTGAACAGTATTGTACTGCAGAAAGTAGTGTGTTGCTACAAAAATGGTGAGAAAAAGGCAATTACCAACGGAATAGAGACAGACCATCATAACACTTAAAAATGTAGGTCTTTCCTACAGGAAAATTGCAAAGAAAGTCAAGGTGTCAGTGAGTACAGTTTCCTTCACCATCAAAAGGCACTCAGTAACTGGGGGAAACTCTGACAGGAAGAGGTCTGGCAGACCCAATGACACAACTGAATCAGAGGACAAGTTTCTGAGAGTTAACAGCTTGCGTGATAGGCGGCTCACAGGACAACAGCTTCAAGCACAGCTTAATAGTGGTCGTAGTAAGAAAGTCTCAGTTTCACCTGTGAAGAGAAGACTTTGAGCTGCAGGTTTGACAGGACGAGTTGCAGCAAGAAAGCCATTGCTAAGATGTCAGAATAAGACAAAGAGGCTCGCCTGGGCCATGAAACACCGCCATTGGACTACTGAAGACTGGAAGAAGGTATTATGGACTGATGAATCAAAATTTCAAATCTTCGTTTCATCACGCAGGATCTTTGTACGCCGTCGAGTAGGCGAGAGGATGGTTCCACAGTGTGTGACATCAACTGTCAAACATGGAGGAGGAAGTGTGATGGTCTGGGGCTGTTTTACTGGATCCAGGGTTGATGACTTGTACAGAGTGAGAGGCACCCTGAACCAAAACGGCTACCACAGCACTCTGCAGCGCCATGCACTACCCTCTGGTATGAGCCTAGTTGGTCAGAGGTTCATCCTACAGCAAGATAACGACCCAAAACACAAGTCCAAGCTATGCCAGAACTACCTCAGGAAAAAAAGAACAAGATGATTGAAAACATGGAGTGGCCAGCACAGTCTCCAGACTTAAACCCCATCGAGCCGGTTTGGGATGAACTGGACAGAAGAGTGAAAGCCAAGCAACCTACAAGTGATACACATTTATGGGAACTTCTGCAACAGACTTGGGAAGAACTTTCTGAAGAATATTTGATTTCTATTGTAGAAAGAATGCCACGAGTGTGTTCAGTTGTTATATCTGCCAAAGGTGGCTACTCAAATTGCTTATTTGTTCTATGCTTTCGTTTCAGAGTGCAATGAGACACTGAACTGAATAATTTCCAGTAAAAAAATGGAAAAAGTGTGGTTTTCTAAAACTTTTGACCGGTAGTATATATTCATTAGAAGCAAAGATGATTTGGGTAAATATACAGTATATTAGCAAAACATGTCCCATTAAAATACAATCATGCATCATCCTTGTTGCCACCATAACGATAACCGTGTGTGTGTGTGTGTGTGTGTGTTTCTCACTCGTCATGTCGTCCGTGCAGATAGAACAGACACCTCCAGCCCTGAGCAGCTCCGTACAGCACCGTGAAAATACCCACAAAAGTGGCGAACTGGCAGGCGGCCGGTGGGCCCCACTGCTGCACCACCAGGTGAGACACTTCCCCGGGCTGTCCCGTCAGCTCGGCCCGGTCCTCGGTCCTCCAGTAGCCGGTGGAGAAGAGGGCGCAGCGGCCTTTGAAGGCGGAGCCGTTGAGAGCCATCGGGACGACCACCAACAAACCCGCCACTACCGACAGGGCGTGAGCCGCACAGTGAGCCAGCAACAGCCGCCGGTCCAGCTCCATGTTTCAGGTCAAACAGTGGGAGTATTCAAGCTTTAGAAGAATAAATATTGATTGATCAGCTCATCCCCGGGTGTCTCCCATGTAACGACCCCGTGGTGGTGGGTATTTAAAGAAGTAGGGCGGGGACCGGGTCGTTGCTCCGCAGTAAGGACCGTTACACAACCAGAGAGGAGGAGGAGTCACAGAGGTCTCACTCTGCGGGAAAAACACAGGAAACCAGACTGGACGAACGTTCCGTAGTTTTTAAACATATTATTATTATTTATTTATTTTTAAGTAAAGCTAGCTACACTGCATATTTACAACACAAATTCTGTGTCACTGTAAACAAGCAGAGAGTAAGTCATGGCCGAATTTACTAAAGTACTGTATATAAGTACAATTTGAAAATAGAATGTTTGTAATATATGTAAATATTCTTAAATATTAGTCTTTACTTTGCATATTCTGATTAATTGTCCGAAATATATTCCAAATTAAAAAAATAAATCTATTATTTGATTAATGATAGTAGGAACACGTGAGAGGGACACTCCCTTTGTGTAGACTGCAAATATCTTAGTGGAGTGATACATCGACTTCACAGGCGATCATTTCATGTGTGACGTGACTGCGGCGACGTCACGTCTGTTTACGCTTTTAATCAGCTCATGCAGACGAGAGCAGGATGTAATCAGGCTGGAGACAGATCAATAGTCATCCATGAAGCGGCTGATCAACGCCGCCCATCGGCATTTATCTCTTCTAATTTTAGTTTAGTGTACATTCAACAATGGGATGCTCCTTTATATAACTGAATTAAATCCTAATTTTCTTAAGAAGTCATATTATTACACTTTTACAATTGTGTTTAAAAGCACACTTAGAAAACCAACATTTACAACTATGGGATTAGGAAGAAATTAGGCTCTGCATTTTAAGTATATCCTTTCTATTGCCCCACAGGCCTCTGAATTGGGTGTCACAGTTTGGTAGAAAGGAATGTGGGGTGGGGCCGGGTGAAATTCCTATCTTCTCTGTACCCCCTGCCCCCCAACTTGATAAAGTTTCTAATCCACTAAGAGAGAGTAACAGATTAGAGAAGTAAAACTAAAACAACAGAGAAACTGAAAATTACCACTGTCAGAGGGACCTATAGTTTGCTTATTGGATGCAGGACAAAAACATATGACATAGATGACAGTTAAAATTTATTTTTTGAAAGTTAATTCAATTTAAAAGAATTCTGACATGAAGCATAAAACGATCTGCAAAATGACTAACACAAAACAAGAACAAAGAGACCCAACACTATAACAAAGATATATCAAAATGAACACAAAGTAGAGCCATGGTTACATATTGTAACCCCATGTTCTATGATTGATGCTGCAACCCTATATCTTACAGAGCATAGCCTATAAAAAAATAAGACACAAAATAAGTGTCCATTAAATGAAGAGGGGAGACACAAAACAACTATAGACAGTGCAGCTTGTTGTGGTACATATTGTCCACAATAAACAATATTTGTAATGCATCCTTTTCTCTCTGTTGTGACCTTCTATCTGGATTAAAGTTGTGTTTTTCTCCTCTGAAAAAAGGCACCTTTATAATTCAGTCTGCAGTGTTTGATTAATAAAACACATGCTTGGTGTTTTATTATTTACTGAGGATGCAGCTTTGTATAATTTCTGTGAGGAGTAAAAACCATGACCACATAAATCATGAAATATGCAAAAATAGGGACGATTGAAGAAGCAACAAGTGGAGGGTCATCTTCTGGTCAGTGAGCATTTAATGAAGTACATCCTGGAAGGCGAATATTCCTGAACAAATTACCACATAACTGATTGAACATGACAACGGTGACACTTAACAAAAATGGAACATTATGAGTCTCATAAGGTTTCTATTTAGAACTGGCTGCATTTCTGGAAACAAAGCCGATATTCATACAGATTTGCTCAATGACTGATTTCATTTTAAATGGTCTATCCATATCTTCTAACATAAGAGTTAGTCTTCAGCCTACCCGTATGAACATTGAAACAGGTTTGTTTGCTGTGACAACTGAGGAGTCCTAATTACAGTGAGAGTGAATTAGGAATCAATGTTTTCATAAACAAGAGTAATTATAGCAATATAGCAAGCGAAAAAAAGTTTCATTGTTCATACTGTCACCTGATTATTGTTGTCAGACACGTTAAATAAACTCGTAACCTAGCATTAAAGGTTTGACAAGACCTTTAATGTTGCTACTGGTTCGTGTTTTGATCTATTGTGTTAACAGAGACAGGATTTAATACTGAGGTCATACACTGCCTGGCCAAAAAAAGTCACACACTAATATTTTGTTGGACTGCCTTTAGCTTTGATTACAGCACGCATTCGCTGTGGCATTGTTTCGATAAGTCACAAGATTTATTTCCATCCAGTGTTGCATTCATTTTTCACCAAGATCTTGTATTGATGATGAGAGAGTCTGACCACTGCACAAAGCCTCCCCAGCACATCCCTAAAATTCTCAATGGGGTTAAGGTCTGGACTCTGTGGTGGCCAATCCATGTGTGAAAATGATGTCTCATGCTCCCTGAATCACTCTTTCACAATTTGAGCCCGATGAATCCTGTCATTGTCATCTTGGAATATGCCTGTGCAATCAGAGAAGAAAAAACCCATTGATGGAATAACCTGGTCATTCAGTATACTCAGGTAGTCAGCTGACCTCATTCTTTGGACACATAATGTTGCTGAACCTAGGCCTGACCAACTGCAGCAACCCCAGAACATAGCACTGCCCCCACAGGCTTGTACAGTAGACACTAGGCATGATGGATGCATCACTTCATCTGCCTCTCTTCTTACCCTGATGCCCCCATCACTCTGGAACAGGGTAAATCTGGACTCATCAGACCACATGACCTTCTCCCATTGCTCCAGAGTCCAATCTTTATGCTCCCTAGAAAATTTAAGCATTTTTTCCCAGTTAGCCTCACTGATTAGTGGTTTTCTTAAGGTTATACAGCTGTTCAGTCCCAATTCCTTGAGATCCCTTTGCATATATGTGTGGAAATGCAAAGACCACAGGATGTGTCTTTCAACTTGGTTGTTTAAGAAATGAGAAGCTACTCATTGCATCAGTTGGGGTTAAATAACTTGTTGCCAGCTGAAAGATAATCACCATGCAGTAATTATCCAACAGGAGACTCGTACCTATTTGCTTAGTTAAATCCAGGTGGCGACTATTTGTTTGGCCAGGCAGTGTATATCTATTCATCAGTTTAGTAAGTTTTTCTATTATTTGCATTTCAGCTACTCTGCTTTTTAAAATGGTCCAATGAAAAAAAAATTAGGCTTATTTGTGCCTAATGTAGGAAGTGGGTGGGATCATATTTACAGTTTAGTGGAATATGATATATTTCATATTCACTTCCATGAGAGTATGGAGGTTTCTGATCATCATTGGACACTAGGGTCTTGTTTTGTGTGTGTGTGTGTGTGTGTGTGTGTGTGTGTGCTTTGCAGCCATGCCCAGAAACATGACATGATTACATGAAAGAGTGTCCTGTTTTTTACTCTGAGGTTTCTCAAAACCAGTTTGCATGAACACTGGCCTATGTAAGTCGTACATTTTACAACACCGGTATTTGCACTTACGCTTAACCTCACTTGTGGCCACCAGGACAGGTTACTTCCCAAACGTCCCAAAATGCCGAAACCGGGAATTGAACCAGGGGCCTTCAGTGTGACGCTCTGCCAACTGAGCTGTTTCAGCAATGAAGCAAATTAACAGGACATAAAACGACAACAGTTAAAAGGCACATACGTCGTTACAAGACAACACCATGACGTTCAGTCTCCTCTCCGTCTCCACGGCTCCAGATCTCGACGTTTCGCGGTGACGTACGTTTGACGCCTACACTGAGCGCGGTGGATTCTGGGTAGAAAGGTCAAGAATCGATGGCCGCGGAAGACGAGGATTTAATGCCGTAAGAAAGATTAGCGATTTACTGAGCTAACGAACACCGCCGATGAAAACTACTCCGCTGTTTTAAATGAAACCTTTACCCGTTGGTGTTGACGATACAGGAAAATATTCTAACGCTCTATCATCTGGTTTCTGGTACTCTGGTGAGCTAACGTTGGCTGGCTAACAGCCGCATTGTTATTGTTTCCGCATTAGAGATACACTCCGAGGTCCCCCAGCCGAGGCAGGGGTCCGGACTGCCTGAGTGATGTTTTTCTGTCCGTCCCGGGAAGATGGATGAGAAATCCAACCACCACCGACTCCTGATCGTCCTCCTCATGGTGTTGCTCTTTGGCGTCATTATGATCCAGTATGTGTGCCCGAGCAGGTCCGAGTGCCAGATGCTCCACCAGCTGGGATCCTGGTTTAACGTCGGCAGCGCAACTAGTTCCAGGCGAGCTGGCAGTGACATCCAAGACGGGCTCCAAAAAGATCCGTACATCGCAGAAGACGGCGCTCTGGCCCGTTTTGTCCCTCGCTTCAACTTCACCAAAGCAGATTTAAATCGCGTTGTAGACTTTAAGATCAAAGGGGATGATGTTATAGTTTTTCTGCACATTCAAAAGACAGGCGGCACGACGTTTGGTCGACACCTGGTGAGGAATATCCAATTAGAGAGGCCATGCGAATGCCACGCAGGTCAGAAGAAATGTACCTGCTTCCGGCCAGGCAAAAAGGAAACCTGGCTCTTTTCTCGATTCTCCACCGGCTGGAGCTGCGGGCTGCATGCTGACTGGACTGAACTGACCAGCTGTGTCCCTTCACGGATGGACTCCCCAGATGCTCCCAAGAACCTGCCCAGGTATGATAAGAGGCTGATGCCATACATTTTATTATACACTACCACTAATTATGATTCACTACAAAGCATCAACAATACACTTAGAACTGAAGAAGTTCTCTCCTTAGCTTTGTTTTTGGATGCAGGATCACTGCTTTAATTTTGCCAAAGCAGGACTTGCTCAGATTAAAGAAACGGGATAGTTTCTTGCATTTTACACCGTCTCCTTCACCTGTTTTTGCTTTTAATATCCAAACATTATTAATGGTACTTTTGTAGTTTTTCACATTGAAATAGAAATTAGCCGATATGAATGACCTAACTTGTCGCCTTTTTTTTTTCTCCAGTAGGAACTATTATTATATAACCATCTTAAGAGACCCTGTATCACGCTACCTTAGTGAGTGGCGTCATGTCCAACGTGGCGCTACATGGAAGGCTTCTTTACATGTGTGTGACGGACGTTCACCAACGCTAACAGAGCTGCCAAGCTGCTATTCAGGAGACGACTGGTCAGGTTGCACCCTGCAGGAATTCATGGACTGCCCGTACAACCTGGCCAACAACCGGCAGACCCGCATGCTGGCCGACCTCAGCCTAGTGGGTTGCTACAATGTCTCCGCCATGAGCGAGGAGGAGCGCTGGGCAGTGCTTCTGGAGAGTGCAAAACGCAACCTACGTGGCATGGCCTTCTTTGGCCTGACTGAGTATCAGCGTAAGACCCAGTATCTGTTTGAGCGAACCTTCAACTTGGAGTTCATCGCACCCTTCACACAACTCAATGGTACACGGGCATCCAGTGTTGAGGTGCCTTCTGAGACGCAACACAGAATTCGCCAACTGAACCGATGGGACGTAGAACTGTATGAGTACGCCCGCGACCTTTTCCTGCAGCGTTTCCAGGTGGCGAGGCAGCAGGAGCGCAGGCAAGCCAGGGAGAGGCGGCAACAGGAGAGGAGGCGGCTCCGTGGAAGGCTCACAACAAAGCAAGGGAGGCAGCTGAAGCCCACTGAAATACCACGACTGACCAACAGCCATTCTGTCAAAATTGAGGAGCAGCGGAGAGAGGATGCTGCTGAAGACGGTGTGGAGTCTGAAGTGCTGCTCCCGGACTGGTGGGATCTGGATGAGAATAGCACTATGGAGGACTATCTGGACAATGTGGAGCAATGGTAGTGATTGAGGCGAGCAGTAGGTTGTCTTATTACTAAATGTGCCAACTTCTGCCTTGTCTGTTTTCATGAATCCAAGTTTAGTAAATGCCTTCCATATTCTTTTTTTTGCCATGAATTGTTTCAACATCACTTTAATTTATTGATACTGATTGTATTTCTTTGCCACAACTGACATTCAAGTCTAGCTATCTGCAATCCTACCTAATCCTGTATACCTGAAGAGAGTAGCCTTCTACACAGATCTCATAGACTTTAAACACTTCTGAAATCTTGTGATGTAGCTTGGAACGAGGGGGTGTTTTTCTTTGGTACAAGGAACAATGTGATAAATTTTTCTATTTAATAAACACTACTGTTTGTGATTAACAATCTGTATATTTGCCAAATTGTTGTCTTGTCTGAAATGCATACATTTTCAAATGTACCTGTTTTTAAGTGTTTTTTTCAGTATCAGAAAAAGGAGAATGGAATTTTTTATAGATACCTCAATGTGTAGCATTAACTGTTATTGTAAACATTACTGAATGTATCTGTTTTTATATATAAAATAATTATTTTACATTTATTGAACTCCTGCTCTTTTTTTCATACGAAGGATTTGTCTTTCTGTGTCTGATGTCCTTCGTCTGATTGTGCACAAAAGAAAAAGCTTCAAGCTTTTGTGTTGTACTTGCAAACCTCTGGGACACCAGCAGGGAGCGCTGGAGCGATTATAATAAAATCAAAACTTCCTGATTTTACATGCCGAGGTGATATTTGACATCACAGTTTATTCTTAAATTTGGTTAGGCAGGATTAGGATCATTTGTCAGTCTGATCCTCACAGGATTTAATAAAGGGACCTTTATTCCTGTCTCTAAATTTATTAGTATTACACAGCAATATACAGAAAATATTCAAGGTTTTAGAGGTAATTAAGCTTTTAAAACCATATATGTATACATTATACAAATATTTTATAATTAAAAAAATAAGATTAGACCCAAGTTCTGTATTTCAGGACCTTTGCGAGGAGAATGTTATTATGGTCAATAAATTTCCTGTTTTGGCTCAGGTATGGTTTACTAATTTGAAAATCTTATATATAAAATAGTAAACTATAAATTTAGCCAGCTTAGTTACTTTCATTACAGTAATAATTTTAAATAAGCCTCTCACTGATAATATTATAGGCTTAAATCCTCTTTTATTTCAGTTTGGTTTTATTATGAAAAACCACAGACCGGAACTCGGTCAAACTGCCGAGCATCAGGTAGATGCTGCTAACATCTGCATGATTGGCTGACACCTGAATGTAAGAAGTAAATATTTACTGTATACAGTAAAAATGTTTCTACTGTATAAATGTGTTGCCTTAAACAGTAAAACAAACATTAATATACAATGAATTTTGTTTAAATGCGTTATATTACTAGACTTCGGAATTTCCGTTTTGACCGTTAATTAACGTTAGCTAGCTAATAGCCAAATGCTAGCACTTAACAAGTCAATTAGCCCAACTGAGTTCGCATTTAAATTATATCCTTAAATTAAATTATCCTCATCTGCTATACTAAGAAGGTTAATATGGTGGCACATCTTGAATATAATGGTTATGATTTTGTACTTTCTCGTCTTTTAGCCACACACACACCTATCTTCCTGGTTTAACCTACCTGCCAGGTGTTAAGTACTTTCATACCTGTCGTGCCTTAGTCGTGACTCTGATCTAACAACGAAGCAAACACATACACACACTCCCTCTCGTCCAACTCCTCCCTCTGCATATTGCCCTCCCTCAGATTTTTTTTTTCCAAATCTGTTATCCGTTCAGTCTGTAGCAGCTAACACTTCAGCTGCCGTCCAGCCAGACCCCGCTTCTTCTTTCTTTCACTTCGCGGCGGCAACACGTTTTTTTTTTTTTTTTCCTTTGCTTATTTCTAGCTAGGTTATTTCCTCTCTTCCTCTCGGCAGTGCACAGCGTATTGCAGGTCAAAAGGACGTTTATGTGGGGGAGAATAGGAGAAGACGTTTGTATCCGTTTGGATTGTGAACAGGTAAGAGGCTGAGGACGTCTGGCGCAGTTGACTGTGCAGCGATATCAATGCAGCCGTGCGCATTTAAATAACTAGCTGAGGTGTTTTATACAAAATATACATTGCAGCTATTTAAAATGCTGCCTCCACTCTCGCCTGTTGCGTGTACGCTTACGGCTTGCTTTGTTATTATTAAATAAGGGTTGTAATTTCGGTGTTATGCACATGCACAGTAGTAATGTACATGTACATTTCACATGCTTCAGGTCTGATTTCTTACTGTCTGGAGACAAACTATGCTGTCATAGTTTAGCCAGAGATCTGCACAGAGTGGTTTGGTTTAATAGTATTCTATTGCATATATTTAGGGCTAGTGTCGGTGTTTCTAGTACAAATTCTTCTGTCTTGCCAAAGAGTGAGAAATATCAGTGTCAAATAACTCCCTGTGTCACTTTGTTCGTATTAATACCGAGTTTAAATCAGTTACAGCTTTAGAACACCTGGAGGTCGACCCTGTTTGTCTGTCTGCAGGATTTTGCATGCACACATGCAGTCAGTGCAGGACGTTTAGTCTTGTCCTTGTTTGTCCTATAAGGGGTCAAACATTCAGGCCACCATTGCATACTGTATTATTACTACTTTCCCACACATAAAACACTGTATACACTCCTGGCGAATGTATTGCCATCATCTCGACCCACTTGAACAATACAGCCAGTCAAGACAAGTTCACGCGCTCTCCGGGCTGTGGACTATGTACCAGTCTAGCTAGTTTTTCTTTACTTAATATAAACACAGATAAACTGACAAACACACACACACACACACACACACAAGGGCATACGGCAGCACATTTCCCACATAACCTGTTTTCATTTCCCCTCTCACACAGACACACATTAACCGCCTGGCATCTTTTATGGTGCAAATAAAACCAGTCACCAATGTTGTAGCAGCACTAACAAATCAAAAATATAACTTACTGGCTCAGCTGCAGTATCAACAGTTTTTCCCACTTAGTTAACTTAATTCATTTTCTCACAAAGTTGATGTGAAACATCCAACTCAAACTGTGTGGCAAAGTGAAATCAAATCTCCAGGACCTACGCAGTTTTTATGAATGAAATAGGAAAGTTAAATTTAAGATGAATTGTGTTCAGGATATGTTCCTCCTGTATGATGAAATAGCCTTGTTGTAAGTCTGTGAAGGCTCTCAGTCATCCAGGTCATGGTATATTAAAACAAAGGTTCAAAAAAGACAACTGGACTTGTAGAGTTTTTTGAGAAGACGTTCCACCGCTCATCCGAGTGGCGGTGGAACTGAAGAAGCCACTCGGATGAGCGGTGAAACGTCTTCTCAAAAAACTCTACAAGTCCAGTTGAACCTTTGTTGGATATAGCCTTGTTGTATGTTAGCATCAGTGGGAGCTGTGGTGCTTTAATGAGCTGAAAGGATTACTAATACTTAACCTAATTACATCTCTCCCTCCCTTCAGACTGCTGGCTTTCACTCTCATTGTGATTTATGCTTTGCTCACCTTACGCTTTTGGATCAATCACCTGATCATTGATGTTTGCACGCATCCTTGTCACCACTCTTGAAATAATTGTCTGTTTACTGATTGATCATTTAGATCCATGTTTTTAGAGCTTACACAAACACATGAGCTCTCAAAATGGAATTTACCGTACTTTTAGATTTGGGGAAACTCCAAATTAAACTCCAGAAACTCCCAGATTCTCGTGTGAAAATAAAACAACACACAGATCCAGTCTGAAGGGTTTTCTCCAGTGTACGACTAGAGGGGGAACTTAACTATTCAATAATCATGTAAAAGAAAAGAGAACAGGAAAGAAGAGAGAGGGCATGTTCATTTCCAGTGTTAATCTGATAGTTTTAGTGGTGTGAGGCAGCAAGATGCAGGGTGGCACACGGCCTGTTCATCAGCCATAATGCGTACGTCAGAGCTCTGGTGAAGGTTACGCTGTCGGTAGTCCTTTGGCGCACTGTGTTTGATGAGGGACGCAGTGCGCTGGAGTCAACAGCAGCCGCTCTCATCTGTCCTCCTTATGCTTCCTCCAGCCGAGTTCCACCTACACGTTAACCCATCGCCCCGGTGCAGACACCTGGAGGACAGGCAGCAATATGATGACTTTTAATAACTAGGGGAATCTGTATTTATTCACCATGCTGCGTCCCCGCATACAACTGCTTTTTGCTGCATTGTACAGGTCGGACAAGTTCAATGGACCAAGATTATTTCAGTACAAAATGTACACTCTTTAATACAGCTGGCTTTGTCATTAAGTGGTGAGACAGTTCAGCATTTTAGTGGCATATCTAAGAGGATCTGTGCATCAGAGCTGAAACTGCTCTTCAATAAGTTGATTGACAGAAAATGGTTTCGATCCATTTGCAACCAACAAAAGGCCAACAATGGTCAGGTGCTAGCTTTGTTGTTTCTTTTTATAATTTTGAGAGTTCCTCAAGTTTGTTTTCATCCTTTCTTGAATATAGTTTCATTTTACTTTAATTAACTTATTATTGGACAACACTGAGACAGCTGTGTGGGCTGCGACTGCAGAGTAATGTAGCATCAAGTCCTTGTCTCTTGATCAGTATTTAGCTAAAAGAGTAAACACATCCAACTTCTCTTTATGTTTTTCCCTACTCCGTCCTTTTTCTTCATCTACCTCCCATCTACCCATTTCCTCCTTGGCTATTTGTTCTGCACGTATATCATCTGGCCTCCTCGTGTTTGATCTCTGTTGTTGTGTTGTGCAATAGAGCAACTTGGCAATAGATACTTCCAACTGATACTGTCTTCATGCTCAGCTTCTAAATGTTGGAAAGATCTGGTTGCATTAAGGAATTCAGTTATGGATGGCTGCGGCCCAGGTGGTAGAGAGGGGTTGGTTGCTAATTGCAGGGTTGGTAGTTCAGACTCTGGCCAACAAAAGGCCGGTTCAGTGTCCCCGACCAAGACGTTGAACCTAAAGTTTCACCCAGTAGCAGGCGCACTGGTTTATGAATAGGTGATGGGGAGTTCTATAATTGTACTATAAGTTTTCTGAGGAACTTAATGTACTTTGGCTTTTATTGGTGCTATGAACATGTGTAGACTACTTACACTACGAAAGTCCGTCATTAACCCATGCTGTTTTGTACAGAACTGATAATGCCAAAATGAGGTTGCCATTTTTGGTTAGTAGTGGCATGTCAAGTGTTGAATAGTAAATATACTACAGACGTTTACATTTCCTTCAGAATGGATTGTGATCTGTTGAGTCTTCATGAGTATTTTATTTACTTCATGAGTAACATATTTTTATTAAATTTGAAAACCAGATACCTGCAAAATTGCTGACATTTGTGTTAAGGGCTAATTAACATACTAAACTAAAAGGCTGACGATGGTAAACATATATCTGCTTTACATGTGCTTGTTGTGTTATTGTACAGATTCTGCCATCCTGGTGCGTTTGGCTCCATGCACTGCTGTCTCAGTAAAGCCTCACAGAGCCATGAGTTTGGCTGTAGACCTGGTTTTGATAATCATTTCTGCATTCAGGCATAAAGTGGCAACACCCTCTTATGAGTAACTAATTAATAAAATGACTTCCTGAACTGAAGTGTCAGGGCTACTATCTCACAAATTGTTCTGTCTGAACAGGTTGCAACAAATACAACCCTAAAGTGGGCACGTCACTTTTAATCTACTTACATATTACTGCCTGGAATGATTTCTCTATTTTAAACCATCCCTCTTGTCTTCCAGTATCTCTAAAGGCCTTGATAGAGGCAAAGGCAAAGCTAAACAATTGGTGAAATTTTTGGCAGGGTGAAACTCCTGAAGTTTTACTGCGGCTTTTATCAGCAAATGAAAGGTCATCGCTATATATATTCAGAAGATACCAGGTGCAGTATAACCTGGGATGGCTCTGAAGGAGAGCCAGAATTGCAGCGAAGCTGTCCAGTCCAGGAACGGTTGTAATGGCAACTGTGCACCATTTGGTGTCTGCTGTGGCGGGAGTGAGGAGAGGAAGTGAGGAGCATTTTGATGATGTGGGTTGCATACTGTTGAGCTGCATCGTCAGGGCGTGCGTAAGCAAAGCCTCTCGACACTGACGTGGACCTGAATGCAGGACAGGCAAAGCTGCAGGAGGAATGCTTGTCTCGTCCCCCTTGAGAAAAGTTTCTATTGATCTGTTGGTAGGCTGGGAGGAGGAGGAGGAACAGACAAGCATAATGGTTAAGCAAGCAAAGCAATTGCTGTACCTGCTCATCTCTCATCCCTACCTGTTTTGTTTTTTTTTGTTGTTTTTTTGGCTGGGATGTGTCTTTGTTCTTGTGTATGAAGGTGGGTGTATCAAATCAGTTCCCACCTCCCCCTTATCCCTCCTTCTCCCACTCCACTGCGGTGTTCTCCTTCTGGGCTATGTATCTGCATGCACTCGTACACTCACACACACTCGTTCACTCACACTCTCCCCCCCGCTGCTTCCTCCGTCTGTGTCTGCCGCCATCAGACGCAGGGACTGATAATATCTGCTCCAACGCCCTCTCCTCCTCCTATTTTTTGCACTCCTCCTCTCCTGAATCTTGCCTATTGTTTGTTCACTTTGTGAATAAATGTGCAACTATAGCCTCAGGTTTATGCAGGATAGTGTTCCTTTATCTTTCATTTTCAAAGTCCAAAATGCAGTTTGGACTTTACCCTGCTGTGTCGAGCTAAATTGTAGTTTCATCTCTGTGTGTCATCTCACTGATTATTATCTGTATTCACTTAGTGTCCAGACACGTCACTCTACTCCCTGAGAGCTGCACAGCAGGCTGCATGCATCATCCTTACATCATACTGCAGTGTTGTCCTCTGTTTGAAAAAGACACAACGTGTACTCCTCCATGTCTGTGAGAAGAAACAGCTGTTTGGAGACCGCTCAGAGCAGTTGTACAGTTTGAATATTAGCATGTGGCTCAACCATGACTACCATGACTGTGCTTGTAGCCACGAAAAAAGCCAGAGGAACAAGGACAGGCTCTGTGAAGGGAGGAGCTGAGTTTTAAAATGCTCCGTCATTGGTCAGTGACGTACCCTGCCTGTTTGTAAAAGTCCGTCTGATTGGCTGTTGGTTTGCATCAAACAAAGCGGCTGCAGTTGTGAAGAATTACCCCTTCCCTTTGCTGCCCTGTCTCTCCTTTTCCTACTTCTTTCCTCCACATTAATAACTGTCTGGAAATCATCTGTTTCAACCACACGTGCCAGCTTTCACCACTTCAAGGACACCGTATATTGCAAGGTGATTTACGTTAAGTTAGTCAATTACTTTCTGCTCCGAGGAGCTCACGGGAGTTGAAGTGACGTCTCTGTCCTGCCTACAATCTCCCTCCATCCTCCCTCTCTCCCTCTCCCTCTCCCTCTCTCTCTCTCTCTCTCTTTTGTATCACTTAATCAAGACATAGCTTGCCCTTTCCTGTTCGTTGCTGCCTCCCTTCCTCCTGTGTGCTCTGCTGCCCTATTTGTTTGTCCTCGCTTTCTTCTCTTTGGCTCTTTTGCTTCCACCCTCCTGCCTCGTGGTCCTCGTCAGGCTCCGTTCAAACAAGCTCTGCACAAGGTTGTCGCTTTCCATTAACATTGTCTCCTCAACAGGCTGCTGTTTTCTTAAAGCTTTAAATTAATGTTTCTGTGTTTGCAATCCACAGCAAGGCAACAAGCAAGGACGTGCAGCAGAGACGCCAGTGAGGAAGATGACAACGGAAGAATAGAGGGAACGGGAAGGAGGGATGAGACGGAGACTGAAGTGAGAGGAGGAAGTTGAACTCCAAAGTGCCTACTGCAAGGATTCGTTGCGGGATTACAGCAGCCCAGGGCTCAGTGTATGTTTGGCCTTGAATGGAGGCTATATTTTATCCTGACAGCCCCAGAGCCATACATCCCACGTTGCTGAGCTGCAGTCTCGATATACTCTGAGCTGAGCAGCCGCCTCGTTTCATTACTGCAAGGACATTACCGCGTAAGGCTCTGATTCTTTTTTTTTTTTGCTCTACAGAAATCTTTTTAGTTTCTCTGCCACACAGATATAACTACAGTAGAGCAGTGACTGCCCCGGCCTTGGCCATGTTGACGTGACTGTACCAGTGACTTACTGTGGGTGTCATTTGGTACAGGTGAATGCACAGACACTCAGCGACACATCCAAGCATGCCAGAGTGATGTCCTCAGAGTAGTTTCCCTCTTTTTTCTTTCTTCTTCTGAGACAGAGCTGGTCTCTGCTCACAGTCAGCCCCCTCCATCTCACCCCAGTGAAACTTCAGCTGCCACTTTTCCCAGGAAAAACTAATAAACATCCCCCACAATACACCAGCCAAAGGGACTCGCGCCACTAAGGAAAAAACCTAAAATATTTTTGCTTCTGTTTCCTCTGTGCTTTGCTGGGGATTTTTTTTTTTCTTGAATCACTATTAGTCACCCTTGCTCTCATCAGACAGTTTTCCGTCCATCTGCCGGCACCGCTGCTCAGTGTTTGTGAGCATCTCTGATGGCTGTCAGCATGACCATGGGACGGGATACCAAATGGCTGACCTTGGAAGTGTGTCGTGAGTTTCAGAGAGGCACCTGCTCGCGATCTGACGCCGAGTGTAAGTTTGCACATCCCTCCCGGAGCTGTCATGTGGAGAATGGCCGAGTCATCGCCTGCTTTGATTCACTCAAGGTAACAGTCCCTGCCATTTTACAGCTTGTTTGTTTCTGTTTAGCCTGTGTCAGGTTTGTTGATGCCTTTTGGCTCTGCGTAGTATTATATGAGGTTGTGCTAATGGACATTTACACACAAACTCATCCACACATACAATCCAGGGTTTTCTAGAGTTTCAGATCTGTTGGTCCACCTTTAGGGAAACAGGAGAAGAGGCTACAGTACAATATATCATTTAAAGATTCATTGGGGTGAATGATTCAGAATATAGGTGATGTACGCCCTAAACAATATGTTGGTGGAAACCTTGTTAACTCTGTCAGTTATTGCTTCCCTTTCCCCCTGCGTAGAGTTTTCAACGCTTCATTCATGAACCAGCTGAAAATGACATATTTGTCCTGTCACCATACAGTCTAGATCAGTGAGTTTCAACTAATGTCATTCCATGATAGTTATATGTTGTAAGCTATGATACAGTGCATTTCAAAATTTCAAACTAGATATTTATTTTGCTGCATTAGATACCCTGCTATTTGTTTTAAATGATTCTAATGGAGTAATGGAAATATCTTTGTCTATGGAATTGGGAACATGTGTACCAGAAGTACCATCCTACAGTCCATATCATCAATCATTTGCATTAAAATCAGAAAATCATATTTAAAAAGCAACTTCATCTTGAAATGTTTGCATTAAAATACAAAAAAATGGGTTTATTAACCCCATGTGTTTGACAAAACAAGGATTTTTTTTCTTATTTTGTAGAATATTTATATATATTTATTTTTTTATAAAATTAGTGTTTGAGATCCAGAGAGTTGAGTTTCATTAGTCTTATTGCTCTGTCATTTCTCCGTCGTCAAATGGAAATTGCTGGAACAAATGTGGTTGCGTGGCTTAGGATTTTCACAATAAAATCTGTGTGTCATGATTGATGCTCAAGTGGCAACCCAATATTATAAACAGAAAATTTACAAAGTGATTATTTCTTGTTTTGAGTGAATATGGACTGACGGGAGGGTAAACAGATTCTTGACAAGAAATATCAGATTTGTCTTAAGTTAATATTGGACTCTCACTGTGCCAATGCAGATATATATTTCTATTGCTTACTCTAACAGCACTAACTAACACTAGCCCAGTTATTTAGCTAAGCTGCATTGTTGCTTTCTTTACCTGTAGTTTTAAAATCTTGCATTCATTTAAAGCTGAACTCAAACATATATTTCACAGGTGTCTGATTACTGATTACTGTCTGGTTACTAAGCATTAATCATCACCTTTGAGTTAGTCAGAATCAATTATTTTCATGCTAATGCTCTACTGTGCTTTAAACCAGTCAAGCTGACATTTGATTTTCTATAACTAACACAACATCAGAAGAATGTCTTGTGGTTATCAGGATATTTATTGCTTCATTCGGCCCAGGCGTAGTTCCTCATAAAGCTGCTCTGCTGATGGTCTGTTCCTCCCCCACCACTGATGTGGGCTAGTCGGTCGTGCTGCTTCAACATCACTGCAGCTGCTGTCCTGACTCTCATCCTTTCTTCACCACCACAGAGCACTACTCAAAGATCGTGAAAAAAACTGTTTGAGTAGTGATGACGCGTTACTGTATGTTTGAGAAGTTTCAACCATCAGTGGCCGATTATGCTAAAATCAAGAATGGACCGTTGCTATGTGTGCGTGTGTGTGCATGCCTCTGGATGCATGTGTGTTTGTTGGAGGTTTTGCAGTGAGAGAGTGAGATCCAGACAAGGGGCTTTCTGTCTGAGTGCAGCTGCTGTCTCCTCGTTTATTGAGTTAGAATTTATTATTCAGCCATTTTTCTGTGTTATGTCCTCCAGAGCATGGAGAGAGAGAGAGAGAGAGAGAGAGAGAGAGAGAGGGGGCCTAGCAACAGCACAGGAGTGCATACCCATTGGATAGTTTGATCTTCCTGAGTGGCACGGCTGTTTTTAGCACAAAGCAACAGCCTGGCTCTGTACTGGTTACATTGACGGAAGAAAGAGGCGAGCTGCTTTGTACCAAAGTCACTGAAAGCGCATTAAAGGCCATGTTTGGTTGTTTGAAGCACTGGGGTCATGTTGTTAGTTTGACAGAGATCTGAAGTTGTTGGCAGTTGAAGGTCAAACCAGTTTCTTCATCAGGGGTTGCAGCAGAGCTGTAGTGCCAGCACATTATGTCCACAGCCACCTCGGTGCTTCTGCCCTCATTGTTGTACAGGATTATACTCAGCTGACAATTGTTGTTTTCGGTCAACTGACTAGAATAAAAAAAAACAAAGACACACCATGCTCTGTACCTAACACGGCTGCTCTACAGCATCACTCCTTCCTCCTGCTCTCCACCCACCACTCCCTGCATTGTTAATTTTTATGGATTTATCTGCTAATGGCTTCCCTCCTCACTGTCCCTCCCATATCTGGCATCTCCAGGCTGGTCCAAGCCGACCACTGTCATTCACTGTTGCTCCTCCATTAGCTCTGTCTAGTCGCTCTGAACCTGCTGCAGGGGAGGGAGGGAGGGAGGGGGGGAGGGAGGAGCTCGTTGCTTAGTTCCCTTTACCTTGTTAACCAGAGTGCAGTTGTCATTTCAAATGATTAGTGTGGACATCACATCTGCCCAGCATCAACACACAGTAGGTACAATAGCCGTGCTGCCTATGAATGACACCACTATTGGGTTTCTGCTGGACATATTGTAAGCATGGATGAATCCACAGAATACTTTTGCACATAATACATTTTTTTGTTCTATAAAATAATAGATACGAATCCAACACAAGTTCTCTTCGGTACAATTAGACACCGAGTTTACTATCATATAAGATGATGATCGGTTGCTATGGCTACCAAAATATAGAAATCCTAATATTCGAGAGACTGGAATCAGAACATTTATATACGTTTTGTGTGATCATGCTAACATTTGCTAATTAAAACTCAAACATAGAGCTCACCTGAGGCTCGTAGGCGGTTTTGCAGATGTTTTGTCACGATTACAGAACAAGTGAAAATTCATACCTGAATGCCAAAGTGTGGTTTTGATAGTGTGACCTGCAGGGATGTCCGTCCTTCAAACGATTGAGATATGTCCTAAAAAAAGATAGCAAGTCTAAAATTAAAGATGTCTGTTGATCAGCTAATTGATTATTTGACAAAGTCTTCATCGCTACATGGCTGACATGTAGACTGAGCCCAGACTTTGGTGAGCTGCACTTTTAACTAAAGAAAACCATAAAGTGTGTCTCATTTTAATGTGGGGCTTAATACGGCTTTAAAAATATGTCTGCAGAGGACATATTTATTTATGTCCCTACTCTCTCTTCTTGCTGAATGCATCAACAGCACACTACTGTATGAACAGAGACTTTCTCTGTATTGCATAGTATGTTGCTATGGTTACCCAAAGGAGATTCCTGACCCAATACTCTCCTCAGCACCGCTTATTGTTGGCCTCCTTTGCTGCCCCGGTGATTATATATTTGTATCTGTATCCATGTTCATGCTGCCAGAGCTCAAAGTCAAACATTAGTTTAGTCCAAGTTTTGTTTTTTGAAGCACGCATTGCATGAAGTGCACCATTTGGCTCATTAATGGGTGCTCTTTCTTTCCCTCTGAGGTGGAGCGGTCATGTTGGGCTCTTGGGACTCACTCTTCATTACAGACTCATCCCTAAACACACAGGGCACTGACGCAAAGCTTGTTTGCATCTCCAATGTAGGTGGGAGTGTTTGTGTAAACGTGTATACCATCCTGACCGGTTTTCAGCCGGCTGTGTGTGAGGCTGTGTGAATGGATGCTGCTGTAAGAAACACTGCGGTTTCCTCTTGTCTTATACGTGTCCTCCTCATCTGAGAGCGACATCATCCATCGTCGTCAGAGTCTCTGCGTCATGACGTCAGTTTGTCCTCAGACTCTGTCAGTTGTACAGCTTTGGCCACGATCACCTAATAGGAGCTGGTTTGTGTGGGTGTGGTTTGGTGACGAGGCCTGTGGCTGACACTCGGTGGAGGTAGTTTAGCAGGTTAACAGCTCATCTGCAGGGGGGGACTGCTGCCGTCGACCCAGGGGGTTTAATGTAGACTGCAGTTTCTCCTCTGAGTGCGCGATGACCTGCAGTGTTCCTGCAGCACCATCTTCACCTTCCCCAGTCTGAGGGAAGGACACTGCTGAGACAAATGAATTACCTTAAGAAAAAATCTGATTTAATATTTGTCAAAAGGCCAAAATGATAAATATGAAGGTTTGCATGTATTCATTAATGTGGCGTGTAGCCATGGCTGCTGATGTGGGATAGCTTTTCATCTAAAACTGAAATAAAATAAATCAAAGCAGTTTGATACGTTCAGTCCTGTGAGGACTTGAAACATTTTACAGAAATATTAAAACTTAAAATTAATTAAATTAGATTTCAAATGTTACGAGACAATTAATTAAAGTAAATCCACATATTATTTACTAGTAATATTAGCATAATTTGCATTAAATTGTTCAGCTGACTCATCATCAGTTAATTTATAATCTAAAACACTGCTGATCCCATTGCGCTCTCTCTCTCTCTCTATTTCATGTAAATGGCAACAACTTGCTTCAAAATGTGTAAGATTTTATGAGGTTATGTCATCGTTTACATCTGCATTTGCTGAATGAACCTTTGCGCTCATTTTCAAATTGAAAACCCAGCAGCTGCACTCTGGCTGCTCGACCAACACGTTCCAAGCTGCTTTGTTAATGAATAGTAATGAATAGTGCTCTGTGTTCATTACATTATCATTTCTAACAAAGTCTCGTTGGGCCAGGTGTGTTTCGTAATGAACTGTAGGTATCTGAACACATTGTTCCAGCAGAAACGTGTGCTTGTTTGATTTATTCAAAAAGCTTCGTGTCGGATAAAACCCTCCACATGCTTGTAAAATTTAGCAAGACACTTCTTCACAGCTTCAGGTGTGCCGTTTAACTTCTGACGTTTGGAGGTGAGAATAGAGAAATTATAATCAGGCAATTTCCCAACTATGCTTTTTAAAGCTGGTGTGGAAATGAAGGCATGTGTTATACATTTTAGTCAAGTGCTTCTGAACTATTACACATTATACATATTGGACCTTTTACAACATTGCATCTGTTGGAGACTCCTAGCTGTTTGTTCTGTTGCTTATTAAGATAAGATCTGGTGAGTTTATAAATGATTATTTCTGTAATGTAAAGATTTGTTAAAACTAATTCAGGTAGCTCATACTGATCTAACACTGGCAGGGACCATTTTTCTACTGCAATACTTGAATAACTATCGATGTGGGACTACTGTATTGTGCTTTTTAGTTTTATATTAACTAGATACTTTCAGTCCTGTAACCACTATTATTTTTAAATACTATATTAACATAAAGAAATTAAAAGTTTCTATTTTCCATTTGGCTCTTCTTTAAGCAACACTTTTGGATACATACTTTTTACTCTCTCTTGAAACAAGGTTATTTTCGCACTGATATCTTCCAGGTGGAGGTACAGAATCTCTCGTACAGGACAGTGAGAGTTGAGCATATGTTTTCACTCCAGTTTTATCTGTTGTCTCAGTGTTTCTGCTTTGCTACCGTGGAAAAGTCCAAAGCTGGCTCCAATGCCACACCTGTCGTTTCACACAAAGCGTAAGGGCCCAAAATGTCCAATTTTGCAATTAATTTTGACTATACATACATTTTATATTATATAGTTCAATAGAAAATAGAAATTACTTAAATGAGTGCCAGTTAAGCTTTCAGATCTCTGTTCCTCTCAGATCAGCTGCACATTTCTCATGAATTATGCAACGTAAGCTCTTCAGGGGCTTCATTAGTACTTCATTTCACCAAAATTTACAAGACATGGTTCTTAGTCTGCTCTGAAAATGCACTTGATCCTTTATGTTTAGTTTAACAAATTGTATTTGATTATATGCATCAAGACATGCCCTTGGTTGATTTAGTTTCTCAATCACATTATTCTCAAGACCCTGCTAAGTGTCAGACTGTCTGCACGCTTTTACCCTCACCTTTCTTATCTCTTTTCAGGGGCGCTGCACGCGAGAGAACTGTAAATACTTGCACCCACCGCCGCACCTGAAAACCCAGCTGGAGATTAACGGGAGGAACAACCTAATCCAGCAGAAGGCCGCAGCAGCCATGTTGGCTCAACAGATGCAGTTCATGTTGCCTGGAGCACAGCTGCAGCCCATAGTGAGCGCAGCCCGTCCGAAAAACCTTTCCCTTGATGCAGCGTGTTTGAAATGATTTGTCAATATACTAATGCTGTACTGTGTGTAAATGTGAGTGATGCAATAATCCAGCAATAAGGAGGCTCCGATATTTCTGTTATCAAGTGGTTATGCCTGCAGTTAATCCTTTCTTCTTCTGTCCACTTATTAAGGCAAATTAGACAGAAAAATACAGCATACATATATTATTTAAATTTTAAGCCAATGTTTCCTGCTTAGATTTTGATACTATGCAGTTATATTCAGGAATAGTGATGGTGGATTTAGAAGGCAAAGTGAATAAAAGGGAATTTGCTGAATATATAATAATACACAGAATATATTACATATTATCCATGCTCAAGTTTTTGTCAGGTATAGTAGCACAGCTGTAGATTTGTTCCTGTCCCTGTAAACACACACAGCACTTGTTATGTTACCACCAAATCCCCTAAAGCCAGAGAAAGCTCTGCCATAAATTGTCTTCCTTTTGTTTCTGCGGTTCTCTCAGACAACATTCCCAGTGACACATTCCCTGGCAACAAATCCAAGTATGGCATTTAGTCCATATCTCAGCCACATGGGCCCAGCCATGGGCTTGATGCCTGAGCTGCTTCCCAGCACTCCCCTTCTGGTCCCTGGGAGTCCCACCAGCCTGGCAGCCATGGGGAATGGAACCTCAGCACAAAAACATGTGCGCACAGACAAGCTGGAGGTATGCAGCCTGCATGCAGTTGTTGTGTTTCTATGTTTGGCAAAAGTATGATGAAAGGTAAATGTTGACCGGTGCTCCCGCTGGCCCTGCCAGGTTTGTCGGGAATTCCAGCGGGGTAACTGCACACGTGGTGAGAGTGACTGTCGCTATGCTCACCCCCTGGAGGCTGGCATGGTGGACTGCAGCGAAAACTCCGTCATTGTCTGCATGGATTACATTAAAGGCCGCTGCAGCCGAGACAAGTGCAAGTACTTCCATCCTCCGGCTCACTTGCAGGCCAGGATCAAGGCTACACAACACCAAGCTAGTCAAAACACGACGTCTGCGCCCTTGGTGAGTCCTTCCCAACTCTGTGACAGAGACAAATACTGAAATCCCTTTGTTATTTTTACCAAAAAGTAAATATTAGTGAAGACTCTGATCATGTGAAACCTGTTGTAAGCCAAGTCAACCTTCGCCAAATATGTTTCACACAACGGTGCCCCTGAAACAGCAGCAGATTTTCTTATTTTATATTTGCATTTTGTTTCCTTATGCAATAAAGGACCAAGGTATCAAAGTATCCTGCTACGGACATTTTCAAATTAGATAGTGACGGTTTTCATCCATGTCTGTTACCGTATCTGAGTCTGGATCTATAATGAAGCCGCCGTCGAGGCCTAACGTTAGCAGTCACCTTTAACGTAATAAAGGCAGAAATGATGCAGAAAAAAAACAAGGAGTCAAAAAAGTGGATGTTAAAAATTGTAAAAAGAAAATAATTATAAACATTATGTTCAGTGTTAATACATACTACCATTTATTTCGTTTCATTTTTGTTACACAGATCCGAGATAAATCAGATGGTATAATTAAAATGTATTCATGGAACAGCCTGGCATAACATCCATCAACAATGTGCTGTGTGTCTTAAGTTTTATATCTACGGTGTATTTTACTAATATGAGTAATGCTGGATATCCATATCTTCTGCTGCAGTTTAATGTTTCAGCACCAGCCCGTTAGAGCAGGGGTCTTCAACGTTTTCCAGGCCAAGGACCCCCAATCTGATGGAGAGATGGAGCGGGGACCCCCTACTTATATATATATATTGTATAAAATTGTGTTTTATATTAAACCGGTCCTATAGTGCCTTGTAGAAATGTACCTTGTTGTTCTGCATTCAATACTAAGATATTAAAATAATAAACAGGTTAATATATTCATGTTTTTATTTTGAACATGCAAGGTACAGTGGTATGGGTGGCCGTGCCACTGCCATTTATAAACATACCTCAAACTGATACCTACCAAGATTATCAATGTCAGTCAATTGCATGTAACCATGCACAAAAAATATTGAAATTGACATTTTTAAAACATGTGCATATGCATACAATACTTAACTATAGCCTAACATTGACAGATTCATGTCTTAATTTTAAAGATACATGTAGTATGGGCAGTGAATCCTGTTTTGGCGTGTTAAAAATCGATCCATTTTTTCATTTCTCTCTTCAAAACAGCTGCCAGCTACTAGCATGAATGAGCTCACGGGGAACCTGACAGAGTGTGTCACATACGGCCTCGTGAGTGGCACAGCAGCATAGATCGTTTATTTACATCAAGATGGTTGACTCTGTTGCCGTTTATGATCACTACTATCAGGAAATCGCCCATAAATATATGTTATATAATAGTTAGAGCCTTGATTCTTTTCCCCATAATCCCCAAGCTGTATAACATTTAAAAAGAACTTCATGTGTGTTTAAAAAAAATTGTGGAGGTGAATATAAAAAAATGTCTAATCAATCAAAACATTTTCGCGACCCCCCTGCAGTACCTCCGCGGACCCCCTAGGGGTCGCGGACCCCCTGTTGAAGACCTCTGCGTTAGAGAATGAAAGCATAGCAATCCCATTTTGCTCTTGGCCTGACCTCTGGGCCTACGTCATTCCAGCTGGTCCTATAGACTACACTGCCCTCCTGTGGTGGTAGGAAACATCCACACCAGCTGGATGATTAGTCTGAAAAACACTGACACCAGATAATGGGGTTTCAAGTGCCTGAGCTGTTATTAAAGATAAAAATTTCTTTTCTTTATCTGGCCAGGCTCTTCCTCCAGGGGCCGTGCAGTCTCTACCAAAGCGGCAAATCTTAGAGAAGAGCAACGGAGCTGCTGCCCATGTCTTTAACCCCAGCATGTTCCACTACCAGCAAGCCCTGGCTAACATGCAGCTTCAGCAACCAGCCTTTATCCCCACTGGTGAGTTTCTGGACAGACACCAGTGTTTACCTGTCACACATTTAGGAGTTACCCTTGATTCACAAATCCTTGAAACTTTATCCAGAAATAATCTGTGCAGACAAATGCAGTGGTAGGGAACTGGGTAACAATGTGGGATACAAGGAATTACAGGTGTATTGGAATCAGGATACATGCTGCGTCCATTTCTTCTCTGGAGTCTAACCGCTTGCTTTTACCTCTGCTATTACGTTACGCTTCTCTTCCTTCCACTGTCCCCTGTGATGCTTTCATGTGATTCACTCTTGTTTGATGTGTAATAAGAGCAGTTGAGGCCTCAAACGAGGTTTGAATAAATATATTACAGTAAGTAGTACAAACAAATAGCTGACAAAATATGCATCAGAATGCCTTTATGTGGGAATACTGTTATATGGACGGGTGAGTGTTCTTATAATCAGTCATATCGGACGATGAAGATGTTGGAGGTCCTTTGATTTTGGTTGGAATTAGAAGTTGGTAGAAGAAAGTGGCAGCGTACAGTGTCATCAAAGAACAGACAACACTGAAAACGTCACCCTTCAGTTTAAACTGTATTAAATGTCCCATGAAATGGTTTGGAGTCTTCATTGATATGCGTTTCTGCATTCATTAAACTGTTGAGTTATTATTTAACAACAAAGGTATATCATTTAGGTTATTACATTAAGGTTTAATGTGATTATATTTCATTTCACAGTATTTATGTATTGTACTATACATTTCACTAAAAGCAATTAGAAAAGAAAAAAGAAGGTATCAACACAAAGAAAAATATTTTTGTTTCATGGGAAATATAAAGAAACTGTGACAAGTGAAAGGCTTGATGGCTGCCAGGCATGAATTAATGATAAGCCAGAGTTATGCAGCCAAAACACCCACACTGTACCTGTGCTCAACAGAAAGTATATCTGCCCATTCTTTCTTTCTTGGTTTTTGAGTGGCCATTACTGCATTATAAAAATACCAATCAGCGCTGTCATATCTTTTCCCTGTCTTAACAACTTGTATCCGTGTGTCTTAATGGCACTCTGGCACGAGTTTGCAATAACTGCAGCAGTGTTGATGTTGCTTGTGTTGCCTGCACTAACCTGAAACCTTCAGACTTGCCTTGATCTGCTGTTGTCAATTATACCTTCTTCTTACTAATTTTCCTTCTTGTTGTCCTCTTGCTGAACATCTCTTCTGCTCTCATCTGAAACTTGTTTTGTGTTTCATGGCAGGGTTAAAGTACCAGGATTAAATATTGCAGATGATATTAAATTGCAGGTGCAGATGTTATTGCTTCATTTCTGTTTGCTTTCATATCTTTGATGTCAGTGGTCAACATGGAGCGTTGGAACCTTTAAGGCACACCTAGCCAACGGCCAGTGAGTTTATGGCTGTAGTTTTGGCGGTGTGTCCTGTTGGCACTAGTTGGACCAATTCAGCAGGTTGAGTCAGAGTTGGAACGAGTTGAAGAGAGAGATCATCTGACTGGCTGATCATCACCAGAGCTCGCAAGAAAAGTTTAAAGTGCACGCAGAAGGCTTTTCTAGTTTTACATCTTCTTCTTATTTGAACAACTGATTATCTAAAATGAATAAACTGCAGCTCAACTGATCATCATGATTCAGGAAAATCCAGCTCTGTAACAATGGTTTGCTCCTCCTAGCTTCTTGGCCTCCCAGCTAATAGTACCTATTCAAGTTTTCCCCTTTGAATGATGAATACTGACTACTGCCACCAGCACATGCTTGTAGTGTATGTACCAACAGGCCTTTAGCTGTAGTCTTTGCAGTGTGTTCAAGTGCTGTATGTGTACATGCAGGTGAAGCCAGCTCAGGTAGCTCAGGGAGGGCTACTGGCAGCAGAGGGCCGTTGGGAAAAAGAGGAAGTGGAGTCACTGTAGGCAAAACCCAAGCAGCCTCCCGTCAGTGCCTGGACCTAGTGGGGAGGGGACTAGCTATAGTCTATCCCTGCACAGACCTCACATGTACCAGCCCCCTTAGACCTCCCAGAAGCTAAGCTTAACAGGTCTCAACTAAGATGTGTAGCACTGGATTGAAAGGGAGTTTTAAAGAGGTTTTGGTAGATGTGTGATCCAGATATCTACAAAAGATACCAGAATATTCTAGTTTAATCGTTGAAAATGAGATCACGTCTGAGACAGCTGCTAGCCTTGCTAATGTTTTCATACAACAACAGTATGATGAGTCTGTCTGTTGCTGTTAAATGGAAAATAGATTATTTACAACTGTTGTTATTGTTGTCCACCTCTCTGTTTTGTTTCTTTTGGTCCAATTGTGAGTTGTCCATCCTACAGCAGGTCTCCAGTGATTTAATATTACACTTCAATAATGTTGAGTCACTCAGATGGATTCAAGTAAAATGGTCTAGTCTGAAGAAGGAATGGTCGACATTGTCTGACTTCTTTGCTGTCTAGCAACATTAGATGAAAAATCACGTAATACAACCAAACGTCTTTTCATTTGACCTTGCACACCTGGAAAATGTGAAATCCTTGGTTTCAGTGTATAATACAACTTTTCTGTTAAACAGGTGACCTATAGTCAGATGTGAGTTGGGTGTGGCAGTGTTGGAATTAAATTCACCAAACTAATAAAAATGTTGTTCCAAAATGGTGTTCCTCCTCAACATATGGCAGAAGTGTGACAGAGATGTCCATTAAACATGGTGTATATTTCCACACAGTTCATCAAAGGCAGCAGAAATGAAAACCCCTGTAGGGATGGACAAAGATTGTGTTTCAATGTCACAAAAAATCCCAGGACACTTAACTGGTTCACCGTACTCTACTCCATGACACCAGTCTGGTGTAGTGAGCCTTCAAGCTGGATGTTAAGACCAACAATGATCAATGCACATACTGACGTGTTTGACTCAGAGTGAATATTATTAATCATGTCCAAACAAAACATAGTAAGTCAGGGAACCTTACCAATACCACACATTTTATACTAAAATTAAAAATTAAATATCATGTCCTTTTCTCAAAGAGTTTTTAGAAATATTTTGCATCATTAAACATTTTATTAGAGAGAAATCATTTAGGTCTATTTTATGTACAATAAAATCTTCACACTTCTGCATAACCTATACGCTAACTCCCAATGCTCCTAAATGTGCTTTTATTTAACTGTCATCATTTGTTCCAACAAATAATTTGAAAGTGAAACTGTGCCATGTCACGTGCAGTATTTGTTGTGTTGTGCGACTGGATGTCCATGTTGATCAAGCTTGTCCCAGTGAGATAGATAAATATTCCCCCTGTTTACCAGAATACGTGGGTACTGGGAGGAAAACATTGTCTTTCTACTGTTACTATTTTCTCAAACTTAAAACAACTCCTCCACAAACGGACATTATATAGTTGTTTTCAGATTTAGCATTAGTCCGTGACTACTGAACGAACTATAATTTGTCCCAAAACATTACTTTTGGTTTTAGTTTGTAATAAATATGCTGATAGAAAGTAAATTTAAAACGACGAGACCAACTGGAATTTTTCACTAAATTAATGTCAAATTACAAGTACATGAAAATAGACATTTTCTCTGCTGATTTTAAATAGAAATAGTCGTGTATTCACCTTACAGGACTATTTCTGAAAAGAAATTTCTGTCACATTATAAACAGTATATGTTACTGTAAAATACTTTTTTCTTATGGTTCATTTGCTCCCTCCATACACATGCTCCGCCCATTGAATACAATTATCAGATACTCCCGTCTGATTAGATTGTATGACTGTGTATTGCCTTATTTGTTTAACTACCATTTGTTGGTGAACAAAGCTTTTTCTTTTATTTTGTAACCGGTTGGCTAATTAAATATGTAATTTTCTTTACGTCTTGTTTTTGCATGTGTCCTGATACTTGTTCAAATTCATCCTGGCAATATCACTTGACTTGTGCCATGACTTTTGATCCGACACATTTTGCCATGGTAACCATATCATTCCTGTCCCCCCCCCCCCTTCCTCCTCCTCCTCCTCCTCCTCCTCCTCCTCCTCCTCCTCCTCCCCCTCCCCGCCCACATCCTCGTCTTCTGTCTTTCGTCTGACTCGCCTGAATAAAAGTTCCCATGATGCACGGTGCCACCACCTCCACTGTTTCGTCGGCCTCGACCCCAGTCACCAATGTTCCTTTCGCTGAATCTGCCGCCTCGAATCAGGTTTGCTCCTTCGTTTCAGTTCTCTATTATTTTAGCTCTGTAGGTCTTGATCAGTCTTTTTTTTTTTCATCGAGCTAAAGAAACATCTGCTTGTGTCTCATGTTTTACGTTGACATTTCATGTGTCTTTGTTTTTCAGTCTGTTGTCATGTGAGCAAATGAAAACTATTGGTTTGAGAGGAACCTTTAAATAAGCAACTGTTTTGTCTAAATGTCTTAGTCTGATGTTGAACCATTTCATCTCTGTCTTTATGGTTGCTCTGTTCGATCTATTGACACACAGTATGTGGTCTTGCAAACCTTCACTAATGGAAATTGCAGTTTCAAAAATACTAACAGCATTGTTAAAAACATCAACTGACATCATTTGATACTCTATTAAGTCTCTTTTAGCAAAGATAGCTTTTCTCAACAAATGGTCACAACTTTTGTTTCATCTTCTTCCCATGTTCCTGAAATAGATTGCAGTAATCCAGAACAGATGCCTGTTACTGTCGTTCGATCTGGTCTGAGTATAATTGGGAACATTATGATCAAGCGGAATAAATGTGTGTTCAAACTCTGGCAACCTAAATTTCAATGTATGCATTTAGATTTCAGTGAAGAAGAGATAAAATGCTCAGTTTTACAATGTAGCTTCATGAAGCCATAAAGACTGAGATTACTGAGGAGTTAAGGATGTAGTATGTTTATAATAACATCAGCCCCTAATAGGATTAGTATTAGTTTGCCACAATTGACTTTCATGATTTTAAAAAATGGCTTCAACGCTTTTTTTAAACAGCTTTAGAAGAAAAACTTAACATTATCATACTTGTTTCTGTTTCTGCCCTTATTTTTCCAATGATCCAGCTCAGAAAAGGAACCATCTTTTCCTCCATAAATTTACTGCTGTTCATTTTTGTGCATCACGAGAACTTAAACATCGACGAACATAAAGCATCACTTGTTTTTGTTGATGTACCTGTTGTCATATAATTTTATAAGACACTCACTGACTTCAAATGACGTGAGAACCATAAGAGAAAAAAATAAAACTTTACTATATTTACTATAAAGATCAGGTGACTTTTAATCCAGTATCAGGTCAAAGATGCTTTCCGTTTTTTCCTCTGTCTGATAAAGACCTGAAAAATCTTCAGCCTGAATAAAGACGTTTATGACATTTAGTTGAAACTCTCAAAATATTGTCCTTTTAACACTGACAGTACCTGTATCCATGAAAACAACCTCAGCACTAGCTTGACCATCTTCCTTGGTCGCAATCAAAATGCTAAACATGCTAACTAACAACATTAGCCTTCTTGTGAAGGTTATAAACATACATTTAATACCCCCCACTCTCTCTCTCTCTCTCTCTCTCTCTCTCTCTCCAGTAGACCCCTCGGAGCTTTTGACCTCTGATCCATTGGAGCTCCAGTGCGTTCCCATGGAAACCCATTACTGTCCTGTTCCCAAACTGCTGGTGGCGGCTCCAGTGGCACTAAACTCAGTAAGCCTTTCCCGAAACCCCAGTTAAAGTCCCTGAAACCTGCGCACTGCAGCATGTGCCTCACCTACAGCGCACACCAACTGATTGACAATGTGAAACTTCTTATACGACAATATGAAACTAAGAAAGCTGCGACGGTTCATGCAATACAAGCCTGGACGTGTTACTGTTGCTTTACAGCAGCCACCCTGATGCATACTGACTCGATCAGGCTGAGCAATAGAGCTCCCTAGTTCTTAGAGCCATACATCCCCACACCTTAAAAGTGCAGCAGACATGTGCACAGAAACACACACACACACGTTTAAGACTAAAAGCCCTTTATGGGTTGGAGCCATCACACGAGGCGACCCAACACATTTTGACTGTTCCAAAATCAGAAACTCTGAAAACTTAATTGTGGAAATTCACACCATTTGAGCTGCAGACGTCTCTGCCACTGGTCTACAACCATGACATGTTTGTGTTGCATATCATGTCATGTTTACGTGTCAAGATGATTACAAATGTAACATTTGTGTTGTAACATGTATAGTTTGTTCTCATGGTCTCATGAAATGTCAGTAAGGAGTTGTTGTTCATTTGTTTGTGCCTTTGATTTTTCTGCTCAGCTGCAGAGGAGACTTAGTTTCCCAAAACGATTCAAAACACTTAATAGAAAACAGATATTAACTACTACTATTACAAAAAATACAGAAACCTGTTATAGCTCTTATTGGAAGAACATCTATTGTTTCATAAATATAAATGTAAAGTACGATTTGAGTCAATAATTCATGGCAGAAAAGGAGCCATTACTTGTCATGCAACACAACAATCTACAAATGGGTAGAAAATATGTCAATTAAAATACAATCACTTTTATTAAAGGGGCTAAGTTGTGGGTTTTTTTAAGATGTAGCTGCTAATGTCTTTTAAGAAACAATGATTGACGAAACAAACTGCCTTAAAGCAGGTGAGGTCAGGTTCTGTGTATGAAGGCTCGCTGTATAACTCACCAGTAAAAACCCAGACAGCTCACATTAGTAAAACTGATAAATCAGAGTGGTGAGGTTACCTGAGTCGTGATGTCTGATCAGTGATTGTATTTTGTTTGGGATGGGTAGTCGTGTAATGAATTGTCTGTGAATTTCTGTGTTCAACTTATCTGAAACTCCTGAATCAGATTTTTATAATTGGCACCACGTAAACTTTTCAACCTTTATGTCATTTATTGCACAAGATGGAAGCCAGATTTGTTTTCTGATGTTGTGCCTAAAGTCTGCGGTATATGCAAGGAGTTGCCCACTTGATGCAATATCTGAGTCCAAATTAATACCTCCTCTCAAACACAGAGATGCATTTGAAAAAGGCAGTTTGTTTGTGTGCTTATCTCCTTTCATGCGGCTTTTAAATTGAATAAGTGGCACAAGATTTTTATGTTTTACGGCTCTTTATTCAGGGAGAAAGTTTAGAACTTGAAAATGTCTCTTCGTCTTTTCTACGGTTGTGTCCTTTTTGTCAGAAGTCGTCAGACTCTAAATATTGAAGCCACACTGGTTGTAACCAGAATCAACTTGTGGTAAAGTGAGGAAATGGAGGAATGAATCACGCGTTTGATGTCTGATGTAGTACAAACCAGTGGGATTCTTGGTTTGTACTATTCTAGGCGTGTAAAATTGAACTTAACAACTTTGGAAACTGGACTGAAATCACTTTTATCCAAATTCAAATGTGCCTCTTTCAAGTCTCCTCAAACCGCCGCTATCAACACACTGTAAGAACAAACCAGTGCTCAAAGACAGATGTGTTATTTGGTACATTATTATAATACAAAATCACACCTGAACCAGTTTCTTCTCTGTGACAGCTGTGCTGTCTTAATGTAAAGATAAATCAGTCAGTTGTGTGCATACATACAGTAAGTGTTTCGAAAGAGATAATGAATCACATATTAGTTGTAAATGCTGCAGATATTCCAGCATTTCCCACCGAGCATTATTCATTTTAAATAATGTTAATGTGTCGTGAATGTATCTAATGCAAAAACTACACATGCCCTTCAAAAAGACAGGCATGCTGAAATGTAATGATTCACTATATATAAACTATTTCTGAGGTCACATAGGTACCATGCTGATACTGTGTTAAGACATATTAAAGTATGTGTATTGTTATATAGATTTATATTTAATGTCAATGGGTGGTGTGACTACTTTTAGAAATATCTTTCACTGTCAGAAAAGGTAGAGCAGAGTTGTACTCTTTGAAGTACAAATGTACATGACGGCACCATTTATTGCTGGTCAGTTTTTGTACATGTACCCTGGAAAGCACCCAAAGAGGCCAAATGCACTATAAACGTAACATATAATCATTAAATTGACAAAGTCAGCGTTCTAACATTATTTTTAGCATTTCTTTCCTGTTTCACGTTACAAGTCCTCTTCTGATGTCCCTGTGTCTGCAGCCCTGTTTCTGTTAACTCTTTACGTGAGAAGTAACAGTGTAGACAATATCCAGGAGGCGCTGCTACTGCTGAGACAAGGATGTAATCTCACGCTGGTTTAACACCCATCAACGCCGCCAGATGTGTTCAATGGGGGCAAGTAAGAAGCACCGCCTCCTGGGATTGATCCTGGTTTTAGACGAGTGAAAGCTTTTTCCTCTTTACCACCTGGACGCCCCAATTACACCTTAACCGTAGCAGTTAAAGAAACAGCACACTCGTTTGGTTTCTTTCTACTTTTAGTGAGAAGATCGATGCAGCTCTCATGTTTGTGTGCATGTAAATATGAAGCTAAAACCAGCCGCTAATTAATTTGGACTGGAAACAGTTCCGGCCTCAATCTGTCTAAAAATGACAAAGTACGCTTTACAGCACTTCTATAGCTCATTAATCAACACTTGTTTGTTCAATCAGTGCACAAACGCTCAGCGTTATGAGTTCCTATTGTATCAGTAAACAGGAGAATGTATCTCTCTCAAGGATCCACACCTCATTTGGTACCATGTTCAACCCACCCATTTGGTGATGTAAGATAGTTACAGATTTTCAGACCCTTAAACCGCCTGCAGATAAATCAGGGTCGTCCTGATTAATAGTAAACCAAGCGACAATAAACATATTAGCCCCCTTATTAGCCGTGAGTAGCTAGCACAGTAGCTACAGCAGACAGATATTAAAACTAATCTCACCTCCATTACTAAATAAAGAATAGACTCTCAGTGTTGACTGCGTCTCCCCAACCATTTTATCATTCACATTTGTTTAGACTTCATTCACTTGTTTATTTTTACTTCCCAGTGAGATCCCATGGGATGTTGAATAGCCTAGATGACAAAATTCCCCCGTACAGAAAATACTTGTGGAGAAATTTTGGTCTGGAGTCGCTCTGTTGGGAGAACTAATTACCTAATATACCTAATATTGGTCTAGCTCTACTTCTGATAGTCTCTTTCCAGTCTTTATGCTCAGCTAATTGTCTCCTGGTTCAAGCTTCATATTTACTGAGTGACATCAATCTCCTCATTTGACCCTCAGAAAGAAGGTGAATAAGTGTGTCTTCCTAAATGCTGTTTATTTCTGTCTGGTTTGGTGAATCAGGCAGTTTGTCGGCCCTTGTGTGTTTTCTCTCAGCACCTAGCTTGATTCTGACTTGATGAAAACAACAGAATGTCAAGACAAATCAGTTTGTCTAACAGCTGTCTTACAGCTTTGAAACACTAGCTTTGTCCAGCCAAGAACCCCCCCCCTCCCCGTCTATCGACCCTCACCCTCACATGCCTTCACTGACTGACTGCTGTCCAGCTGAAATACAAAACAAAAAAACAAAAAACAGAATACTTGATTAATAAATGGTGCCTGCTGAGGGCATCTGAATTTCTATTATCTGTCAACGCTCAAGATTGTGTTAGTTTGGGGAACTGTGGTTGTCATGAGAAAAAAAAAGAAATAGTTTTACCTCTTTCCCTCTCTCATTCTCTTGTACTTGATTTCCTATTTTGGCCTCACTGTATTTTTTCCACACAGACCTGAATCACAACTGTGGAACATATGAAATGATCGTTGTGATCAGATGTGGACAGTCAATACAGAATACAAATAAACAAAGGGCCTTATTTCTGGATCACTGTATAAAGATGTGATAGCTGTGTATGAAAATGTATTAACTGTTAAGTTTCTTTTTATCTGACATAAAAAACACAGCATGGAAATAATAATAATAATAATAATAAACTGTCATTTATATATAGTTAATACTTTGTGTAGACCAACAAGAAAACAGTATAACCTAAAAATCATTTGTACGCAATGATGGAGTCATTGTTAATGGTAATAGTTGTTGTTGCTATGGCAACAAAATGACAACATGGCTACCTTTCTATTATCCTTAATAGTGATTTTGTTTTTCTCACATTAATTAAAATGACATACAACACTAACTTATTCAAAAAGGGAATGTCTAATTAGTTTGTCTTGTTCTTGCAACTTGATTAAATATTTTATATGAAAACTTAAATCCTTGTTATATCCAAAGGTCCTTAGGGGAGGTCAGGTGTTTATTTTGTTGTGTTTATTTGACCTTAATTGTTGTTTTTTTTCTTGTACATTGTGTTTTTGAGAAATAAGAATGGACTTTGGCTTTTAAAGCAAACACCTTTCTGTCAGGGAGGTAAAGAGGCTTCTGGACTCACTGAAGGTTTTCTGTAAAGTCAGACTAGTCAGCGGTCGTCACTGGTCGCATCCCACAGACCGGACAGCCTGGCTCGATGTCGTCTATGTTGAGCTTTTGTTGGCGAGTTGTGTTTCCGTTTGGGCCCTGAAGGTGGTCCAGAAGTCTCTTCCTGCCCAGCTGTGCTGGGTGATGTCGATCCTTGCTGAGGTGTATACGAATGTGTGACGTTCACCTTGTTTGCACTTATGTACATAACTATGTCAAAATACTCAAAATTTATTTTGAATAAATACAGATAAAAGAGCTGATTAAAAAATCAATGTATTGTTAATGATACAGTATGTCTATTGTTTTATTGTTTTATTACAGTGTGAAAAGATTGCTTTGAAGGATCTGTCCTTTGTTTGTATGTTTGCTCGAGCCCTGTTCTTTGCCAAGCATGACATTGCCTAACTGTAAACTACAAATGGTTTGCTTCAAAAAAGCTTATTTCAGTTCAGTTTCAGGATCATTTCTGTTTCAGAGATAAGTGACCCTGACATCAGACAGGAGAGGTGGGTTAGAGGGAAGAGTCCGCCCGTGATAAACTGGTACTAACATAACGCTCATCATGAATAAACAGTGTCCAGATATATTCTTCTTTAAGCTAAAGTAAAGCACCAAAGTAAAGCACAGAGTAGCTCCATCAGCAAACAACCAGGAAAAACTCGGAGCAGACTTGAAATCACAGAGGAACATTGATGAGAGACGTGTTCACAGTGTTTTAAATTCACTTTGATTTCTGTCATTTTGTCAAACTGGTTATTTTCGCTCCCTTGCTGTCGTTATCCAGAACAATAAATCAGGAGTTTAGTCAAAGCTGCAATCAAACCTTGTTTTCCGATGTTATTCTCGCAGCAACATCCTTATACAGCTGTGTCCCTGCAAATTTGGACATGTGATGCTCTTCAATTGCTCTTAAAGCCAGCGATTTTGTTGCCATGGCACTTGTCCTAGCGGTGGATTGACTGAGTCATCCTGGAGAATTGGTTCACAGCCCTCTGACTGTTGAGTATTGACTTGAAAGCGTCTCCGAACGATGTGTACCCAAAACTCACCAAAGCTTCTTTACTGTGACTCACCAGCTCCCTTCATCGCCGCTGTCCCACTGTACAGCCATTTTAAAATACTGTGTGTTTACCCATCAGCTGAATAAGGTTTTAAATTGGTGTATTGTTACCATTAATTTCAGTTGTGTTTGTGCCTTTATTGTGCAAAATGTTCCTCATTTAAATTGACAAAAAAATAGAACATGTACAGAGTGTGTGAAACACTTTTATTTAAAATCCTTTGTTGGTGAGTCGTTAAATAATCTTTCCATTTGGGTACAATCTCAGACTGAACCTGTGGATGAGATGATGAGGGCCAAAGACTGTTCAGGACTAAGCCATATCTGAAAAACTCTCTCTGACACTCTAGGACAGACTTGAACGTGACTGCTGTTTCTTAGTCAGCTACTGCTTCACTCTATTTTTCTGCTTGTGGTGCTTGTATGTGCTGCCGTGCTACATGCCAATTTATTTTGCAGTGTATAGCTATTAAGAGTAAGTTACTGTGCCTATGATGAGCTCTGTTTTGACCTTAAATAAAACACATCATTGTGATCTCCTGGCTGTGTGTTTTGTTGTTCAACAGACATTTGTTTAAACTTTTTAACAATACAATTTATCAACTGTATTGTGATTTTTTTTTTTTTTTAACGTGACTTGATTACACTCACTGGCCAGTTCATTAGGTACATCTTGCTATAGTACTGGGTTAAACCCCCTTCTGTCCTGAGAACTACCACAGATTCAACAAAGTGCTGGAAACATCCCTCAGAGAGTTTGACATGAACATGTACTGACTGTACAGCCACGACGTTTCACCACATCCCAAAGTTGCTCTATTAGATTGAGATCTTGTGAATGTGTGAAGATGGGTACACTGAGGTCATAAAGGGGTGGACATGGTCAGCAACAACACTCAGGTAGGCAGTGGCATTTAAAAGATACTAAGGGGTACTAACATAACATAAGCGTACCAAGAAAATATCCCTCACACCATTAGACCACCAGCTGCCTTAACTATCGACATAAGGCAGGATGTCTCAGTTGTTTCATATTGTTCAAACCCAATTCTGACCCTACCATCCAAATGTCACAACAGAAATGGAGCCTCATAAGATCAAGCAACAGTTTTCTGTCTTCTGTTGTCCGACTTTGTTGAGCCCTTGTGAATTGTAGCCTCACCTTCCTGTTCTGTCCTAGTCACATTCGATGTGGTACCATCTTCAAGGTTCAACATGTTGTCCATTCCCTGGTGCTCGTCTGCATAATTAGGCAAGTAATTATTTGAGTTAATGTTCCCTTTCTATCAGCTCAAACCTGTCTGGTCATCCTCCTTTGCCATCAACAAGACATCTTCACTCAGATAACAACCGCTCACTGGATGTTTTCACCGTTTCAGACCGCTCTATGTGTGTGAAAATCACAGTAAATCAGACGTTTCTGAAATACTCAGAGCGGTTTGTCGGGCACCAACAACCATGCCACATTCAAAGTCACTTAAATCACCCATTCTGCTGCTTTGTTTGAACTTCAGCAGATCGTTGTGACCATACATGTCTAAATGCACTGAGTTACTGACATGTGATTGGCTGATTAAATACTTGCATTAATAAGCAGTTGTACAGGTATGCCTATTGAACTGGCCAGTGTGTGTATCTATCTATCTATCTATCTATCTATCTATATATATATATATATGTATATATGTATATATGTATGAATGAAAGATTTAAAGTGGAAGTCTTGGATGACTTGTGTACATTGCTTACAGTATATTAAATATTATATAAGAAACCACATTTGATCAGAAAATCAACACAACCCTTCCTGCCCAATGTTTAAACAGTGAGTCATACCAATCAGTGGTGTCACCCAAAAAAAATGTGTCCCTCACTGGGACCCATGTCGCTTTTATAACCATCCATCCACTTGCCTGAACAAATAACAAGTAAACACATGCACCTGTGGCGGAAATATAGTGATGACTGCCAATATGTGTTAAAGTGCTATACTACATTAATTCTGTCACATTTTTACTTTTTCCAAGTATAAGATAAAGATAGAGAACCACAAACTGTATTTCAATTGTAATTTCAAGTTTGATGCTGCTATAAACACATCCAAATGTCGTGTCATGGTATATTATATGTCACTGTATGGGTGAGGTAATCCTCTGGAGGATGGCAACCAATGTAATCGTTAGCTCGTTCAATAAGTTTGGAATTAAGTTAGTTCCTGTGACACATCTGCTGATTTAATTGGGAACATTTAAGCTTTCGTTAGTGACATACAGGCACTGTCAGTGGTCATTTCGACTTAGAGAATAAGAAATCTGTTGGTGACACATGTGATACTGACAGGAAACATGAGGAGAAAGGGGAGATCATTGTGGCATGTAACATTGTAGTTATGGTATGATGTATGGTGTGACAAGGGCAGTCCTTAAATTTGATATTTATTAAAGTAAAGGCTCATTCTACAACTATTATAGTCTAGAACTATTGTAATTGTATCCAGTAGCAATTCATTGGATCTCAGTAAAAACATAAATTACATAAAACGTAAATTGTTAAACTTTTTATTTGATTGCATTCTCAATAAACTAAGAAAAAGCACTGACTGCAAGAGACTTGTTTTTGTGTATGGGGTTAAATTAAGTCATGTATTCATGTTTTCAGCAGCTATAAATATTCTTCCTACTGCCTTAAATGGGCTTTTATTCTGAAAACAATCGCGCCGGAAATGTGGTTTTCGTTAGCGGAAGCAGGTTGTTAGCTTCAGGAAATCAGTTGGTGGAAAAAGCTTTTCTTTCTGAAACCAAAGCTTCCGTGAACGCACTCAAACATACACCGAGGCGGCGGTAAACAGAAACCAATGGACCCTGGGACTGCAACACTGAATCTGCGGGGTGTCCGTCGATAGCACGCCCGGTTCCCGAGGCGCCGGGCCGGGCCGGAACCAGAACCAGGCCTGGACTGTCGGGACACATCCAGCGCTGCGACACCGGCGGGCTGCTGTGTGAGGGACCTGGCATGCTGTCTGTTGGGACGGTGTAATGCTCCGTGACTTGCTGTCTATAGCTGGACAGCAAGTTTGCCGATAGTTGCGGTTTATCGGATCCGATGTAAGCTTGAAGCCCCGGTATGGCACAGCGGGAATTTAGCCAGACGCGAGGTAGCTTCAGCACTAGCTAACACCGGAGTTAACGGACGTCAACTTTTACTAACTAGCCAGACAGCGTTGGAAAAACGACAAATATGAGCAGTGGGGTTTATTGAATGAAGGAGGTTCATTTTATGTCGCCTTACTTTTGGCAATTAGCTCTTTTAAAGGCCTGGTCAATGTTTCTGGAGCGAGTATAGCAGCGTAGCTACGTCGTTAGCTGCTAGCTTAGCCTGCCTCGACCGCCCCAATGAAAGAATACAAAGTTGTCGTGCTGGGCAGCGGCGGTGTCGGCAAGTCCGCGCTCACCGTCCAGTTTGTGACCGGCACCTTCATCGAGAAATACGACCCGACCATCGAGGACTTTTACCGGAAAGAGATCGAGGTGGACTCTTCGCCCTCCGTGCTGGAGATCCTGGACACGGCGGGGACGGAGCAGTTCGCCTCCATGAGGGACCTGTACATAAAGAACGGCCAGGGCTTCATCCTGGTCTACAGCCTGGTCAACCAGCAGTCATTCCAGGTAGCTGCACCAGACACACCTGTAGCTTGTCAATCAGGACATCCACATGGGCGTAGGCAGCAGTGTTGGTAATTACACCACCCAAACTGAACTTTATTATTATAAGACCGGAAGCCTTGTGGCTAAAGGTGCACACATTAAATGCTCTAATAGTGTGTTGCCACCATGGTCGACTGACACCAACACATATGCACCTTATGATAAACATTCATTTGCTATTCACTGGCTCTGTTTGTGTCTATAGAGCTACCTCACATTTGCTTTATCATGCTCCAAACTTTGATTTTGCAAGTTTCAGCTAAAAGACAACTTACTAAAGCAAAGTGGGTTTTAGATAAATAACAACAATCTAAATATTGAGTGAAGTCAGTAATAACATTGTAATGATGAAGTCGTGCCCCTGTCAGACTGAAGTTGAAGTTCCTTTGCAGCTGAAACAGAAATTTTCCATCAGCTGTGTCTGCAGCTGTTTATATGTCTGTGTTTCCTGTTTTGTGGTAATGCAGACATTTCCTTCATTTTTATAACTTCTCTACGCTAATATTTACTAATACATTGGAAAGGATTCTAATGCCTCACTCATTTGTCTCGTTTGTTTACTGAAAACCTTATGGGTTCCTCCTTCTCTCGGCCTTTCAGGACATCAGACCGATGCGAGACCAAATAGTGCGGGTGAAGCGCTTTGAGAAGGTGCCGTTGATCCTGGTCGGCAACAAGGTCGACCTGGAGTCTGAGCGCGAGGTCGCCGGGTCAGACGGACGAGCTCTGGCTCAAGAGTGGGGCTGCCCCTTTATTGAAACTTCTGCCAAGAGCAAGACCATGGTGGACGAACTCTTCGCCGAGATCGTCCGACAGATGAATTATTCCACGCTGCCGGAGAAGCAAGAACAGTGCTGCACGGCCTGCGTGGTGCAGTGAGGAAGAGGTACGGACGTGCTATTAGCAAGGTTACATTTATACTCGGATCGCACAGCACAGTTGGCGGCTCGCAAATTTTTACAAAATGTGATGAAATGTCCCTGCGTTGCTTGTGTAAAGATGCTTCACGGCCTGAGGAGAAATCTGACACATGGATGAGTGTGTGCCATTTCAGTGCAGTGTGAGGGAGAGGAGCGATTTGGCTGGAAGTGAGAAAGACGAGTGGGTGGTGCTGCTCTGCACAAACCGTTGGTTTAGCTTGTTATCATATGATCGCAGAAAGTATGTGGCATGAAGAACACAACTGTGAGCTGCTCAGGGCCCAAAGAGCAGGGTTTAATGAAGCAGACAGTCCTGTGAGCCGAGCCGCACAAAGAGGAAAATGTAACATCCTGAAAAAGAAATATGTTCCAAAACAGGAAGTTCACTTTAGATTCTTGTGAGAGATACTGTCTGCACTAACCCCTGCCCTCTTGTCACACTTGCTAATGTCTATTTTTTTCTCTTTCTCTCTTTTTTTTTTTGAACAGATGGTGCGTTTGTGTGGATCACCACAAGTAAACATGAACCTGGGCACAGCCTGACTTTCAACCCTACTGACAAAAAACTTACCACAGCTGGTAAAGTTTCTGCTCAAGGCCGTTTCTGACAGCAAAGACATTGGTCCTATTTTTGATATCATAACTGTTAGAAGATGTTTCTGCTGCAACCTCAACGGCCTTTTGTGACGACCCAGGACGGAGTCAGACAAACTGACCTGTAAGAACGGCCATCTGTGAATTTCTCTGTTTTTTTTCCTCGTAGGTGGAAGTATCTCTGAAATACTAAGCAGGAGTGTTTGTGAGGTTGCGGCTACTTTTTAAAGCTGCTTTAATCACTATTATATACTTTATTATTACTTATATTATGTCTCAAGTTTGAAATTTGAAAAAAGTATTTCATAAAACATTTTGACTTTTAGGCATGCATACTTCAACCGGTTTGCTGCCCAGGTGTACTGCTCATTTTATTTAGAAAATCTTACGCTAAATATTTCTATTAACTTACATGTGTTGAGTTTTTAAAGCTTCGTAAACAGAGTGAATAACTGTGGAATAAACCAGTAATATTTACATTAAGAGGGATTTTAATTGTTGTTCTTTGCAGTAGCCTGAAGCAGCTAAACTCAACTGAAAATATGCATGTTTTTAAAAGTGAAAATGTTTACCTTGAAGTGATGAGGATGAGCCATTTTACTGTTTTTAGCCTGAATTCTGTCAAACGTCTCAACGAGGCATGACTCACGTGGACGCAGGTCTTCCATTTACCGTTTTCTCGAGGAGTCTGTGCGGGAGAACGATTTTGGAACGACCAAAGGAGGCTCACAGTGCATATTTGTGTTTGACTACATGACGTGTGTTGCTTTAAATTCAGGAGGCGCTGATTTCTCGTCGTCTAATAACTCCCGCCGCGATGTGGTTTGGTTTAAATTTTTTTTTAAGAGTTCTGGCACAGTTAATCAGACTTAACTTTGTATTTTTTCTTTTTCTTATAGTAATGTATTTATTAAAAGCTAATGATATGGGTAGCCAGTTTGAAACTTTTAATTTTATACTAGTTTTTTCTTTTCGTGGGTTTTCAGAATACATGGTATGTTGTACTTCTGTTTCTTTGAAGCTGAGAATTTAACAGAGCCTTAACATTTCTGCTGCACTCTGGTGTCATGTTTCTTTTTTCGAACCTTGAAGATAAACAGCTGTCATCGTTTGGTAATAAACATGCAGGACTCTCTGCGCTTGTGATGGGACACAGATAAGAGTATTGGCATTGATTCAGTCATGTCTAATTGTTCTAAATACTGAGCACCCAACAGTTTGGGAACCATTTCTCATTAAAAACGAACGGTGGAGGTTATCCTGTAATTTAAAAGTAAATATTTCCCACTTTTTTGCTGCCAAAACATCCCTCAGCCAGTGAGGCATTGACTCTACTATTCCTCTGAAGGTCTGCTGTGGTGTCTGGTACCAAGACATTAGCAACAGATCCTTTAAGTACTGCAAGTTGTGACATTAGGCCCCTGGGGATTCGTATTTGTTTGTCCAGCACATCCTACAGATGCTCAAATCGATTGAGCTCTGGGGAATCAACACCTTGGACTCATTGTGTTCCTCAGATCATTCCTAAACCATTTTTGCTTTGTGGCAGGGATCATTATACTGCTATAAGATACCAGTGGCATCAGGGAATACTGTTTTCATGAAAGGTACATGTACACGGTGTGTAACAATGCTTTGTCGTGTGGTATGTGTTAAAGTGACATCTACATGAATGACAGGACCCAAAGGCCTTTACCTCCTGTGGGTCTTCAGTGAGCCTTGGTTGGCTGTACCCCTGTCACTGGTTCATTGGGCCCTTTCGATGACCACTGCAGACCTGGAATACCCCACAAGAGCTGCAGATGCTCTCACCCAGTTGTCTAGCCCTCATAATTTAGCCCTCGTTCAAGTTGGTCAGATTCTTCCACTTGCCCATCTTTCCTGCTTCTGTCCTCAACTTTGAGGACAATATGTTTACTTGCTGCCTAATATATCCTGGTAATGAGATAATTAGTGTTGTTCACTTCACCTTTGAGCGGTCATAATATTATGGCTGATTAGTGTTTTCGATACCTGTAACTGAGACCCACACAGGTGTTTCTGTGCCAAGATGTATTCATTATAAAGTTATAAAGAGACTTCATCAGTTTAAATGTGAGTCATTTAGTGGGACGTTGTCTCGTTTTTTGTTTTTTCCTCTGCACAGTTTGTAAAGGAACCGTAGTGCATCTAGAAAGTATTCACAGCGCTTCACTTTTTCCAAATTTTGTTATGTTACAGAAAAACAAGAAATCACATGTACATTAGTATTACAGCCTCGAGTCTTTTCGAATATGATGCCACAAGCTTGGCACGCCTAACTTTCGGCAGTTTTGCAGCACCTCTCAAGCTCCTTCAGGTTGGATCGGAAGCGTCGGTGCACATTCGCATTTCTCCACAGATGTTCAATCAGATTCAGGTCTGGCATCAAGGACATTCACAGAGTTGTCCTGAAGCCACTCCTTTGATATCTTGGCTGTGTGCCTAGGATCATTGTCCTGCTGAAAGATGAACCATTGTCCTGAGGTCAAGAGCGCTCTGGAGCAGGTTTTCATCCAGGAAGTCTCTGTACATTGCTGCATTCATCTTTCCCTCTGTCCTGACTAGTCTCCCAGTTCCCCACAGCATGATGCTGCCACCACCATGCTTCGCTGTAGGGATGATAGTGGCCTGGTGATGAGTGGTGCCTGGTTTCCTCCAAACATGATGCCTGGTATTCACATCAAAAGAATTAAATTTTTGTCTCATCAGACCAGAAAATTATGCTTCTCATGGTCTGAGAATCCTTCAGGTGCCTTTTGGCAAACTCCAGGTGAGCAGCCATGTGCCTTTTACTACAGAGTGGCTTCTGTCTGGCCACTCTACCACACAGGCCTGATTGGTGGATTGCTGCAGAGATGGTTGTCCTTCTGGAGGGTTTTCCTCTCTCCACAGAGGAATGCTGGTGCTCTGACAGAGTGACCATCGGGTCCTTGGTTACCTCCCTGACTAGAGCCCTTCTCCGATCGCTCAGTTTAGATGTCCAGCCAGCTCTAGAGTCCTCGTGGTTCCAAACTTCTTCCATTTATGGATGATTGAGTCCACTGTGCTCACTGGGAGTTTTAAAGCAGCAGAAATCTTCCCCAGATTTATGCCTCGAAGACAATCCTGTCTCGGAGGTCTAAAGACAGTTCCTTTCACTTGATGCTTGGTTTGTTCCCTGACATGCTCTGTCGACTGTGGGACCTTATATAGAAAAACTCACATGCACACATACGACCAATATAGAATCACCAATTAACCTAAGGAGCACGTCTTTGGATGGTGAGAGGAAGAACATCCAAACGCCACACAATGGAATCAAACCCAGAACCTTCTTGCTGTGATGCATCAGTGCTAACCACCATACCACTGTCCAGTCAACTGAATTTACAGGTGGACTCCAATAAAGCTGTAGAAACATCTCAAGGATGATCAGTGGAAACAGGATACACCTGAGCTCAATTCTGAGCTTCATTGCAAAGGCTGTGAATACTTCTGTACATGTGATTTCTTAGTTTTTTATTTTTAATAAATTTGCAAAATTCTCAAAAAGAAATGTTTTCACGTTGTCATTGTGGGGCGTTGTGTGTAGAATTTTGGGGAAAATGAATTGAATCTGTTTTGGGATACGGCTGTAACATAACAAAATGTGGAAAAAGTGAATCGCTGTGAATACTTTCCGGATGCACAGTATGAGTTAAAAAAAAACTGACTACAGTTTTAACATTGGCATGTTGGCTTCAGCTAAAGGAGGAACCAGTAACTTTCAGCTACATGTAGGTATTTGTTTTACACAGACAGATGTGAGTGGCAACAAAACAGCAGAACACATTTCTGAGACTTAAGAACTAATTATTACGATGTATATATATATATATATATATATATATATATATATACTGGACAACTTAATTTGAAAGTGTTCATTTTAAGTATCTGTGTTTTAAGTAGCTTGTTTAGTAGTACAGACAAACTGAATTAAGTGTTTTAAACAGTAAATCTCATAAGTGTAGTTCAGCTCCACATAAATTACTTTGATGCTTCTAGTCAAGTCCTAAAGGTTTTCATTGTCTAAAAATACCAGTTGTCACAAATTGCCCACAGTTTCCACTTCCTTGTTGCAGTGTGTGTGTGTTTTTTTTATGCTGTCGGGTTGCTCTGCAGGTTGTTTTTGTGTTCTCACACTTCCCCACAGAGCAGAACGCTTGCTGCTGTCTGGTAGAGCCGCCGGATGCTCGTCGCACCGAGCTGGCATCAACTGTGACATCTCTGAATCCACAGGGTCACTGCAGCTCCTTGGTGGAAACAAACTCCCTCTGAATATCCTGTCCAGGTTTCTGCTGCATTTATATCTGTCAGCTTCACAAGAAACTAAAAAACAGCAAAAGCTAGGACTATGAGGAACCAACAACAAATGAAGAATTTGTTTTTGTTGTAGTTTAGGATTATTTGACTGGAGCCATATAGAGTCAAGAAGATGAGAATATTTAGGAAGAGGACCGCAAGTCCCATGTCTCATCAAACTACTCATTTAGTCTATACATTTATTGATCAATACAGTTGTAAAATCCAAAATTTCTATGATTCCCATCCATCCATCCATCCATCCATCCATCCATCCATCCAGAGAATATGCTTGGTATGGTAGAATCTTTAGGAAAACATTTGTAGGATATGTTTTCCTTATGGTATCTCTATAAATTCTTAGTACAGTTATTGAATGAACATTAAAAGTGACAATGTGAAAAGTACAAAACTATAGTTCAGATGTTTCCTGTCCCACAGGAGGACATCAGCCCCAAGGTCTAACTGAAGCATAAACCTTAAACACAATAAAGAAATAGGTCATTAAATCTGCAACAATACAAAAAGAATGTGCTCAGAGCAAGTGGTATACATCAAGAGTATGTTTTGCATATGGGATAAACAATAACATCTTTGAGAAAAGAGGTCATGGCCGACTTTAAAACTGTCACTGGAACAATATTTACATGCTGTTGCTGTTTGAAGAGTTTTGGCAGCGCTGACAACAGGGTCCAGTGGTCGGTGTCAAGTACAAACTTGTGCCCTGATTCCTCTGCGGAGCACCATCAGCTGGTTTGTTTCTGTACACCTGCAGGCCCCAGGTACAGGAAGTCTTTGCATGTCATGCTGCCCCCACTGTTATGCTCCATGTTGCAGAAATATGCTTGCGTGGCACAAATGGAAAGGACAGGACCATTAGTTCCCTCTCAGTAAAGAGCCTGGGCTCAGAACAAGGGCAGATACTCAACATAAACTTTGTCTCATTCACAGGAGGCAGGTGTTGAGTCTCAGGGGTCCAGATGAACAACTATGGACAGGATATGTGTCTCGCCAGACTGTATGATGTGTACTTACTTGTTTATTGTTATAACAGTAACCTTTGGGTCTGTTCTTCCCCTTAATCAACCCTCCATGTATCATGCACATGCTCTTGTTTGTATCAAGGTTTATTCTTGTTAATAAGTTTTTCCTTTTCCTGGGACTGAATCTGATCATGGCTTCTTTATGTGGAGTTTGCATGTATCTGTGTGGTGCTCCAGTTTCGTGTTGGAGATGGTACAGTTGCTGTAGATGTGGATGTGAGTGGTTGTTCGTTTGTGTTGGTCCTGTGATGGACCGCCTGATGTCATCTGGGATAATCTCCAACCCCCCTCGACCAGCTACAGGAGGAGCAGTTGTAGATAATGGACGGATAGTAGATTATAAGAAGAAGTCTATGTTAAAATCAGTTATACTTGCTGATTCCCTAATCCTGTACTCCTGCTTATCTTATGTGGTTCCTTTTAATTATGTTTTTATGACTAATGGTCCAATGTGTTTTTCTGTATTATTTGTTTTAATCCTTGTTATCCCCTGTACAGCACTTTGGTCAGTCTATGCTGTGTTTAAATGTGCTTTATAAATTAAATTTACTTACTTACTTACTTACTGATGAGACACCTTTAATCACTGATGACACAAACATGACACCTAGCAGTACGATTGGTAATATTACAATCAGACAGAGACATAGACAATGACTGATACTGAAACTGAACTGAAATATTACGATAAATGTGACGGCAGTCATAAAGGTGAAAGGTGAAATCTCAGCCTAATACTTTGCGTTGAGAGCTCCATCACAAACTATCTGAGAGGAAACCGCAGGAGACTTCTTTTACAACACACCTCTATTAGACAAGAATGGAACAAACTGTTTTAAGGTGTAGATAACCTGCCTGTTGACACCTGTTTATCTACCATCCATGGTTAACACTTATTTAAATCTATAAGATTTCAGAGGAAAGAGGCTCAGCAGCATTAAATGGCGACTTCACCTCTATAGAAGCAGTAAACATTTATTTTTTCATTGTATCTCACCCCAGTCTACAGTAACACCTCCGAATCTTCAGGTGGCGCCATGACGCAGTTCTAAAAAAAGACACCCACACGACGTCATCCCGCACAAAGCGGAAGTAGCTGTCATGTCTGCGGCTGCTGCTGCTGCTTCTGCTGCAGGATTGAGCTGTGATGAGTTGTGAGCAAAGAGATTAAAACATTTGACAGTGAAGCTGAAACCGAGCGGACATGAAGACGGTGTTTGTAACCGTCGGCACCACGAGCTTTGACGAGCTGATTGAAAGCGTCACGTGCTCCGAGGCCGCTCAGGTGAGGAGAGCTAAAAAGTTGAACAAAATGATTAGATGATGCCTTAAAGCAGCTGTTACTTGGTGCCACTAACAGAGGCTTAAATACACTCATTTGCCAGTTCATTAGGTACACTAGTGAAAATGAATACATTATAAATCTTAGCTTCATGAAAGTTATGGTTTTTGGCATTTGTTTAAAATAACTGAGGGATGTTGATTGAACTGTGTTTTCTGTCTTGGAGACTGTGGTTTGTAGTTTTATTGAGTTGTATTGTGTTCTACCGAGACACATTTCTATTATTGTGACAACTCCATTTAGTCAGTGGGCTGTGCTAAATAAAAAACACTTTATTGTTCAAAACAGTTTAACACCATCAAAAATACATACTGCTCAATGACCATACAGTTGAAATACCACCTTTCTAACACTGTTTCAACATGAACTGAACATTACAAGAGTCATCAGGGCTTTTATCTTAGAACACATTTATTTTCACTCGTGTACTTAATGAACTGGCGAGTGTATGTCCAGCCCACTGAGAGGTGCCATGATAACAAGATAATCACTGTTATTCGCTTGGCCAGTAGGTCATGATGTTATGGCTGATCAGTGTATTGTTCCTACGAGAACTACACATGCCACTAAATAAATACAGTTCGGTCCATATATATTTGGACACTGACACAAGCTTTGTTATTTTAGCTGTTTACCAAAACATATTCAAGATACAGTTATATAATCAGTATGGGCTTAAAGTGCAGACTTCAGCTTGAGGGTATTCACATCCAAGCTGGAGGAAGGGTTTAGGAATTACAGCTCTTTAATATATAGTCACCTCTTTTTCAAGGCACCAAAAGTATTTGGACAATTGGCACTGAAGCTATTTGATGGGCTGCATGGGCTGTTCCCTCGGTAGTCCATCATCATTAAGCACGTAAATGGTCTGGTGTTGATTCCATGTGTGACATTTGTATTTGTTAAGCTGCTGCTGTGAACAAACAACATGTGGTCAAAGGAGATCTCAGTGGGAGTGAAACAAGTCATGCTTAGGCTGAAAAAAAGAAGATATCCATCAGAGAGATTGCAGAAATGTTAGGAGTGGTCAACATTTGGCAGCAGTTTGGTTCATAAAGAGAAAGGAACTCAAAAAGGCCTGGACATCCACGGAAGACAACAGTGGTGGATGATCGCAGGATTCTTTCCATGGTTAAGAAAAACCTCTTCACAACATCCACCCAAGTGAAGAACACTCTCCAGGAAGTAGGTGTGTTAGTATCTAAGTCTACCATAAAGAGAAGACTTCATGACAGTAAATACAGAGTGTTCACCTCAAGGTGCAAACCATTATTCAGCCTTAAAAATTGAAAGGCCAGATTAGACTTTGCCAGAAGTCAGAAGAAGCCAGCCCAGTTCAGGAACAGCGTTCTTTGAACAGATGAGACTAAGATCAGCCTGTGCCAGAATGATGGGAAGACGAAAGTATGGAGAAGGCTTGGGACGGCTCATGATCCAAAGACAGAAGCAGCCGGATGAATTTTGAAGTGTATAGGGATATACTTTCTGCTCGGATTCAGTCAAATGCAGCAACGTTTATCGGACGGTGCTTTGGACAATGACCCTAAACATACAGCAAAAGCAACCCAGGAGTTTTTAAGGAAAAGAAGTGGAACTTTCTGCAATGGCTTAAAAGATCTCAACCTGATTGAGCTGCATTTCACTTGCTTAAGACAAAATGTAGGACAGAGAGACCAACAAACAAAGGACAACTGAAGACAGCTGCAGTAAAGGCCTGGCAAAGCATCAGAAAGGAAGAAACCCAGTGTTTGTTGGTGTCCATGGGTTCCAGACTTCAGGCAGTCATTGCCTGCAAAGGCTTATCAACAAAGTATTACATTTTTGTTCAACTCCTTGAATTAAACCTGAAAGTCTGCACTTCAGATGCATCTCAGTTATTTCATTTCACATCCAATGTGGTGTCATGCGGAGCCTGAATCATGAAGATTATTAGGTCACTGTCCAAATATTTCTGGGCCTAACTGTATATATCAGTGTGTTTACTGACCAAAGTAGTCATGTTTTTTTTCATTAGATTCAGTTGTGTTTATAATTACAGCTGTGACTGATGGTTTTGTAATAGTCTAATATTTTTAAAACCACATAGGTATATTTTGTGAACGTGAATTTGTGACTATTTTCATACCGTGTTAATTTTTCATCCCACAGGCTTTAAAGGCGCGTGGATATGAGCGTTTGGTGGTTCAGGTTGGAAGAGGATCTCTTCTTCCAGCTGCTGACAGCTGTCCACAGCTCAGACTGGAGGCTTTTCGATTCAAAGAGTCAATAGCAGAGGACATCAAGCAGGCGGACCTTGTCATCAGCCACGCAGGTGAGTGAATAAACAAAAGGCTCCTTAAGATAATGCCGTCAGTGTTGACACTGCCGGGGGTAAATAGATGATACACATTAATTAATTAACACGTTTTTATTCCATCGCCCTGAACTCAAGCTGTTCCATGAGCCAGGCCTTTGTCCATGTCATGAATTTTTCAACAGAGTGCAGATTAATAAATATTATTTTAAGTATTTTATATATTCATGACCTGCCTTGAAGGTATTACTGTCTTTTTTAAATTCAAAGGAAAAACAAATAGAGGTTTGTTAGCGGTGTGCAAACAGAAACCAGATGATTGATGCAGCAGACAGATAAAACACAAGGGCATCAGAGGGCCTCGGGCCAACTGTTGAAAACGGGAAGATATTCAAACAGTTAATATCATGTAATTGTATTTACACACTCAATACTCATTATCCAGTATTGGTCTAAAGTTCATGTTTTAGTGTTTAAGTCATTTAAAGGGTTAGTTGTGTATTTTCTAAAGTGTCTTTAAAACAGAAAGTATCATCCTCATATTTTTTCTGACCAACTCTAAAACCCCAAAGATATTCTGATTACTGTTATGCAAAATAAGATCAGAAAGCATCATATTTGAATAACCGAGGTTAATGACGTCCCTTAAAATGATTAATAAATCATGATGATTCGTTTTCTTTTGATAAACTAATCAGATAATTAATCAGCCGTAGAGTCGCTGCTCTGTCTTTTGAGTGGTGTGCGCTCCTTATTTTCTTGTTTTCCTGTCCCAGTGGACGTGTTTTTCCCAGGAGACTTTGTGACATGTCAAAGCAGGTAATGTGCAGGTGCAATTAGTAGCATTAATGATCTCTATTCTCCATTTAAGGTGAGTTAGGTCCAGGTCTGTGTATTATACATGTTGGCTGACTGTAGAGGCCTCCTGGGATACTTAATGGGCCAGAGTTAGTGTTAGTAGTTGCACATGGATAGATGATTAGACTACGAATAGATGATTAACATGTGATCTAATGGAGCAAATACCAAATAAATGAAAGGCAACATGAAAAACTGACATTAGGATTTAAAAACAAGAAAAAGTAGAAATAACAACATTAAACATTGCAGAATAAAAATGACAGCGAAAGATAAGTTCTTTCCTTATGGATCCAACAGTACAGACAATTGATTATCAGTTTTAAGCTTGTTTTGAATCGCTGTCAAAATAAATGTTTATAGTAAAAAGAGTTTAGTTGTAGTGACTGTGTAATTGAAGGGTCTTGTTTTTCTCCACAGGGGCAGGAAGTTGTTTGGAGACTCTCGGTGCAGGCAAACCTCTGCTGGTCGTCGTCAATGACAAGCTGATGGACAACCACCAACTGGAGCTGGCCAGACAGCTGCACATGGATGGACACTTGTTGTACTGCACATGCAGGTATGTGTTCCTCAAAGACCTTGTACAGCTTTATTCGTGTGAGATTATCCAGCAAAGATACAATAAGAGACTGTTTTTTTTTTTTTTAATCTCTTGATGAATGTTTCAGCACCCTGACAGAAACACTGAGGACCATGGACCTCTCCGTCCTCCTGCCCTTTGAGCCCGGACAGCCAAAGAAGTTTGCAAACTTTCTAGACAGAGGTCTCGGCTTCCAGTGAAACTTAAACTATACGTTCTGCTTACTTTGTTACAGACAGAGAGAGATTGCACACTATTGACACTGTTGAATGTTCTATATTTTTATATGCAATAATAATTCTTGTCTAACTTAAAATCCTAGTGTACGTTGTGAATTATTTCAGTTTCCATGAGTTTGAGTCACATTAATTCATCTATAAAGCGTTACAAAAGCTAAAAGTGTCAACACACCCCAAAATATTCTGATTACTCACCTTGTCTGACAGGGTTGAAGACAGAACGTTGTGCTAGTTCAGGGTAGCAGAAACAAAGACCAAACTTTTTTTTTTTTTAAATGTGATCATCTATGAGCGTCATTTGAAGATGAGTGACTGAGCTGTAGATACAATTTCAACTTTTAATTCTTACATTTTGTCTGCGGTGAAGTGTTGACATCAAGAGCTGATTTATAAATCTAGCGACAGTTAGAAAGGTCAGGCTCAATGCTGACTCCTAATTTTAGACAAAACATCTTAACTGCATCCATTTTATGAAGATGTACCACTTTTAGTCTCTGTGGCCTGATGGGAAATTGAGAGCCATTACTATGTATAGCTGTAAGCTTATCTCTGATGGGCATTTTGACTCGTTGCTCCAGATTTATTTTGAGGTGTGATTTGTATTTGTGGCATATGTGATTTATATTTACAGTCCCCAGCACAGTTGTCTGTCCACCCGCTGGAGGACATATAAATGCACAAACAAGTCAATAAATATCATTAAGTACTACTGGGAATGCAGTTTGAAGAACCTAAACTCTACAAGGGTGTCTGAATATAAAAAATATAATTTCCTTCTATTTTCCACTTCCACAAAATGTGACCAAAAACAGAGTTTTGGTGTAAAAGATGCATATTTCCACCGATAGTGAAGGAACAGAGAGGGGAGTTGTTCCAATAAGTACCACAAGGGTGAGATGAAGTTTAAATCTGTAACCTTGCGGGTTTATTATCATTTGTCCTTCCAGTCCAACCACAGCTCTCTACCGTCTCCAGAACAGAAGCTGACACTGGGTTGCTGTAAACCATCATTTAATGCTGATATTTTAGCTACTATTCCTTATTTTTGTGTGTCTGCGTATACTGTAAAACTGCATGAAATTATTTATTTTTTTTCATCTGCTTGTGCGATCAGTGTAGGAGAGGTCGTCATAAATCATCTAAACCGCAGAGAAGAGATAAACTGTATGTGCTGTAGCTTAACAGGCAAACTCCTTTTCACTTCTATTTTATACTTTCTTGAGTTTTAAAGTCTTTAAATCTGATTCAGGAAGTCATACTCTCAGATTTAGAGAGTGATAATGTTGGTTAGACACCACGATTCCTCATTTCTTTGAGTTTCTTCACTAGAAGAGGTTTTGTTTCACAGGAAACGGTTGGTGAACAGCAGCACGTAGTCTCATTTGGCTCTTCAGCCTGAACAATGCTGAATGTCATAACAGGAAACACTGTTTGTCCACTCTGGTTGGAGGCCCACATTAATGATAAAGTTTATTTTATTACCAACCAGCTTCTTATTTTATCTGATCTAACTTGTTCACATGACTGGCAAAACCTGTTTCACCCACATTTAGTTGCAGTACTGTAAGAAGTCATTGCCCAGGTTTCAAGAGGTTTAGATGGCATTTCATTCAGAAAAGTCCCTACTGTTTGTTTCTCGATGAATTTCAGCGGAAAGAGGATTCGCTGTGATAGGAAACCTGTTGGGACAGATGGCTTTCTTCAGTATAACGTGTCACAGCTGACAAAATAAAAAACACTTTCTGATTGTATGGTCAGATGGCTGCAGTTTAATTAAGTATATGGGTTCATTTTAACATACAACCAAAACAGGAAAAGGTCAACCACACAACATAGTGAAAGCACTCGAAAACACCTTAATGAAATACTAACATTAGATTTGCTCTCTAATGATTCTCATCAGACAGATATTAGACGTTATTTTCATCAAATATTGTTTAAATACGGGACTGTGTTTAAAGTCTGACTGAAAAGCCTTCTTTCTGCAGATGTTTTGGACAACACCATAACCTTATTCAGTTCAGCTACAGTTATCTAATTTGGTCGGCTTCAGTCTGATACACAATGCGATTCACATGATGTTTACACCAACTGCATGTGAGTCTAATAGAGCATATTAGTCTTTAATAGAGTCTTGTTTTTCCACACTAAAGTGTCTTCTCCAGCTTTATACACCTTTACAACTTGTTCTTTGATACATTATAGTAATTGTAAAGCATGATTTTTAATGCATTGAAGTTTAGACAACAGTACTGTGAATGTATACACTCGCATGTCAGTTAATTACAAAACGAATGCACCGAAATATGACAGCCCTGCACTAAATCTTAGCTTCATGATGGTTATAATGTTGGTTGTTACAGACCAAAACAAATGATAACTGGATGAGTGGCGAAAGCTCTTCAAGAAAACCAAACAAGTCCAGCTTTTGTTTTAGATTTGTCCTGGGAGAGACCATGAGTTGGATAAAAGTCTTCACAGACATTATAATTATAATTGAACTGTATGATAAGTTTGGAGGATGAAGGAGGATGTGTTTAACGTGTTTAAACACGTTAAACACAAAGTGTTTCTGTTATTTAGCCCACTGACTAAACTGGGGTTGTTAAAATAATAGAAACACATGTCAGTACAACACAATACAATCCGAGAATAATATAAACCACAGCCTTCAAAATGAAAATGCAGTCGAAACAACAGCTCTCTCAGTTATTTTGGACTAATGTTGAATATTATGACCTTTAAGAAGCTAAGATTTAGTGCAGGACTATCATGTTAAATACATTCATCTTCGTTAGGGGACCTAATGAACTGTGAGTTTATGTTTACATGCTGTTTAAAGTACTGTCTGTGTGTACATCAACATTACTCATCATCCTCACTCTGAGAGCAAAATGCCTCAACACTGATTTTAACCAAAACATAAAATCTAGTTTCATGTAGCTGTTGTATTTTAGCTCATTTTCTTGTGTTTTGTGTCCATTTTTACCAAACAAGAGGAAATAAAGTCCCATTTAATACTGTAAATCCATCAACTAGTGGATTCTGTTTCTAATCATAATAAAGTAGTAAAACACAGAAATGACTCCAGACGCAGCTAATTGAAATGAAGGCCGAGACTCCTGTACTCGGAAAACGACAAATTCAGTGGGAAGATTTCTGATTAAGGAACAAACGTGCCTTTCACCAAGACAAGAGTGGAATGAAAGAGTCCATACACCAAGTAGCAACTGGGTCAGACCGGAGGGTCAATCAAACGAGCCTGAATGCAGCGGTCAGTAGTGGATATCACATGGCAAGAGGGAGTCTAATCAATTCTTGTTGTGTATTTAGTTCAGATGAGGACACGAGCATGAACAACGCATTATTCACTTTCCTTTGGGACAATTAGATTATTTGATGTATAAGAGCAAGATGATAAAGATTTTACAGTATCCCCTGTTCATTTACAGACTTGCGTGACTTGGATGAACACATTAGACACATTTTATTTGTGTAACTGGTTTTATTCCAACCTCCTCTTGTTCCACATATGGTCACATCTGTCCATTTTTTGAGTCTGTACTCAGTAGTATAACCCAGTTTCACATAAGTTGTATAGTAATATGCTGCTCAGCCCCTCCATGTATGTGGAGTTTTAATTGATATGTAAAATTTAAGGTGGAATTTATATATACAGATGTTGAGATATTGAAACATGAACATAAACTGCTGCTACAGATTACGAAGCGCATTAAAATGTTGTATTTTGTAGCATTAGATGAGAACTCCTCTGATTTCACACATGATGGTCAGTTTACTCATCACAAGAATTACTTCTAAGCCTATAAAAGCAGTTGTATAATGTTTTCATCTTGAAGGAGGATTATTGTCACTGCGGTCTGAGCTCGGAGCCTAACACTGTATACAGGAAACCTGCCTTAAAAGTTACAGACATCAGGAGTTTCACAGACTCTGAAGAGCGAATCAAGCTGCATCATGGGTAGTGTCGGATGACGTGTTTATGCTTTGGTAACACTTCTCCAAGTGTCTAACCTCAAAACCTGAGTCAGGCCCGCAAAGAAGAACGAGTTTGTGAAAAACTTTTTTTAGTCTAAGTATCAGATTTAGTGCTTACCTAGATAACACAGTAGCGGGTGTTGAAGTAGTTAAAGTACATGCTCGCAACTATTTTAAGTTTGTCTTAACCCTTTATGGGGCAAGGAACAATATTTGGTAACTTCCACGCACATTTTAAATCGCGTCCCTGTGCCTCCCAGTAAAGTTTAGAAGCATCTGGTTATCACCCAGCCAATAAGCAAAGATCAAGGCAACATTATCATGTCAAATCAGTGTCAAATGTGGTCTGCAAGGTCCACCTCTGCATGAACGCTGAGCATAACTGCTTTATTAGGTACTGTGGAGAAGTGGCCTAATGTTGTCTAATGTGATAATGTGTATGTTGACACGTGTCTGAATCAGCACTTATGTTCTAATTATCTAAATACATGTCTACATTTGTTTACCACTTGAGAGCAAGGAACCATATATTCATTCATTCATTCATCTTCTGTAACCACTTGTCCTGTGAAGGGTCACGGGGGGCTTGAGCATATCCCAGCTGTCATCGGGCAAGAGGCAGGGTACACCCTGGACATGTCGCCAGTCTCTTGACAGTGGGAGGAAGTTGGAGTACCCGGAGAGAACCCACGCAGACACAGGGAGAACATGCAAACTCCACACAGAAAGGCGCCAGTAAACCCATGGATTCGAACCCGGATCCTACTGTAGTCTCTGCAGAGTGTCTTGTACTGTTGGTTGTTGTCTGCTAATCTAAAATCAGATTAGGAACCAAAGATGGAGAAAATAAATACAAGTGATGAAAGCAAACAAAGGAGAAAGTCAAAAGGTCCTATTCAATACTGCTAAATTCTCCACATTCAAAATCCATCAACTAGTAGCAACTACTTGTTTCTAATCATAATAAAGAATGAAAAACACAAAAATGACTCCAGGAAGAATTACAATACGTAAACATTTACACAGTGAGCTAAAATGAATAAGCAATGAATGAAAGAACAGACAAACTGTGTACCAGCAGATCTGCATGAGTCAGGAGAGGTCAGCACTTCTGAGGTCCCTCGCTGGCCTTAACTCCTCCAGTTTCCCCTTTTGAATGACGAATACAGACTACTGTAACCTGCTGGAATGAAGAGTCATTTTCGCTCTCACGCACACAATATATATATCTGCTAGCTGGCTAAGGTCTTTACACGTTTTCAACTGCAACTTGGCGCACAAACAGTTGCCGACCACAAATATTGTCAATAGCCTCAAGAACATTTCCTACATTAAGTTACCTGGTGATTAGCTTGCTAACTGTTAGCTTTAGTGGCTTATAGACGCCAACAGTTGCCTAGCAGTGCGCTCAGATGACATGTTTGAATAAGTTGGTGTCACTCTTCAGTAGCTATCAATAATTTGCCCCAGCAGTTCATTGATGGGCACAATGTGGGAAATTCTCCCACTAAAATCGTGTGGGTGGGGTAACTTTGGGCTAGTTTCATGTCATTTTGATGCGTCTTTTAGTTTAGAAAGGGAGTTGTGTGGCCCATATGGTCAGGAGTGATGACTACAGCAAATAAAATGTTATAATATGGAAACCTGACTGTGGTTTTTAAGGCAAATAAAAAATTGCGAACCCATCCATTAATGCAGCAAATGTTTCTAGTAGCTAAATGAACAGAGATATTACAAAAAGGCAGCACAGAAACAACAACAGTGTATTCTTGGGTTCCTTCCTAGAAACTGCCCCGTCCCAGGAACTGTAGTCTGACTTCTGCTCTCAGTGCCTCGGCCTGTTTTGCCTCTCTGCGCTGTTGTTTTGCAGATGTTCATTAGCATTTGGATATAACCCTGAGGCAGCCGGCTCCGCCTCCTGCGCTTTGATTGGGCCCACTGTTACTGGAGCTGTCAGCTCGGCTGCAGGAAGGCTTTCTCTCCTCTCAGTCTAGTCTGCAGCTACAGACGGGCTGACTGCAGCCAGCGGCAGGCTCCCCTCTGCCTTTGTTAGCTAGCTTGGAAGGCACCAAGAAAGGACACAGCCGCATCCATGCAATAGCACAGTTTTTTAGAAAATGATCATCTGTACGAATAAAATGGAGTACCCCCTGAGAACCCAGTACCAGCGAGTCCAAAAACAGGTAGGTTACAGCATTATCTGGCGTTATCCGGGGCTGGAAAATAGTTCTAACACAATTAAAGCTAGCGGCTAACTGAGTAGCGTTCATTCATTTGTCGAAGGGGTATTTTTTTTTATCAAAGAAATAACATCTTAACCTACTCTTGTATTCACCTTTGCTGGCATTTAAAGATTTAAACAACATATTGTGGTATCAAATAAGAGGAGGTGGAAGATGAAGGTTGACTTACCTGAACAGTCTTAAGTCCTTAAACTTTTTTTAAACACCCGTTAGTAACGTCAACGGCTGCACGTAGCTAACCTAAATAGCCAAAGTTCTAACGTAGCTCCCTGCTAAGTCAGCTAACGGTTTACCGAGCAAACGTGTGAAATCACAAGTAAAAAAAAAAAAAAAAAAAGGGCGACAAATGGGTTTTTATGGTCGGATTTCGGTGTAAGGGGATGTCACCTTTGCCCACCTCCCAGAGACATGTCGCGGTTTCTGTCTCCATCCGTTAAAAATGTCACGTAGAGCTAACATTAGTGATTAACCGTCGCTGTGCTAGGCTAAATTAAAACCTCAAAAGTGATATCTGCGCCGTGTTTTTTTGAGCTTAACATCACAGTGGCTGAACAGGCGACTCTGCCTTTGTTGTTTCTCCTTGGACGGTTCAAGTATTTCCTTGTAATCAAAGGGCACTATTATACTATTACACATCGATATATTAACCAGATATTGATGATATTTAATGTACACGAGCGTTAACGGCTGCGGTGTGAGGAGAAAGCTGCAGGTGACGATGACATCATCTCAGGAATTGGGGGAGAAAATGTCAAGTTTGGTGGCTGTGAAGTAATGCAGAGGCATTTATTTGCTAAAAAAATAACACACGAGCACGAGTTATATGCACAGTAGTATATGTGTATATGCCATATCCATGAAGGATTGTTGCGTCTTTTCCTCCTTCCTAATGATGTCGACTTTTTATTGTGCTGTTTTTGCTGGCTGAACTGGACTGCCAATCAAAGTTGTTTTTCTCCTCCGCCGCTGTTTTTCCGCCGTGCAACAGGAAGGGGGCGCTGTCTCGAGTGCATTCCCAAAAATACATGTTTGCTGCAGATTAGAGTCCAGAAATGGACCAAAAAAAAAAACACAGGCAGTAATGTGAGCAGCAGCAGCAGCTCTGCTCTCAAGTCCAAAGAATGCTACTTTTGAATAGTTTGCTGCTCATTTGTACATGTTTGTAATTGGAGACACAAATAAGTATTTGTGTGGTTGCAAAGGGAAATAAAATCTTATCTGAGTTTGATATGATAACATACTTCTTCTAGCTTGTGAATTAGAGGTGTCATAAATGACTCTGTTATCATTTCCTACCTGCTTTCAGTCATTGATCTACCTGTCTGACAGATCTTATCACTCATCTGCTCTATGTGTTTTTTTTTTTTTTTTTTTCATCCTACGGCACAGTGTTTTGTTTGTCTTGGTTGTGTTGTATGTGCAGCCTCCCCCCCCTCCAAACCTCTCTGGGCTGCAGCTGGTTTGTTTTTTGCACTTCTCCTCGAGTTCAGGTTGCAGAGCCAAAATCGTCCCCGTCTGCTTGTGTTTCCGGTGAGGGTGTTGGGGAGTTAATGTCGCCAGGACACTGGCGCATGATAACGACAGACCCCCTAAAGGCTCAATCGGAATGCAGATTGAATGTCCTTCTCCTATATCTGCAGCAGCCCCCCCCCCCCCCCACACACACACACACACACACACACACACTTACACACTACATGCGCACATGCACGTCTCATCTCGAGCTGACACATTTACCCTTGGAAGACGGCTGGTATAATTTTTCCACTTCTCTGTGTGTCATCTCAGTCCTGCGCTCTTGCTTCATATCCTTGCTTGAACAGTGCTGCTGTTTTGTTTGTCAGCCTGCTATCAAAGCCCGTCTTTGTCTCCACTTACCTTTCCTCCCCTCAGTGACGTCACCACCTGTTTTTCATTTCATCCCTGCCTCTTGGTCCTCTCTGATCAATAAACAAATGACCTCGCCTGTGTTAGGACGGGAGGATTTCTTTTGAATGTCAAATGATCTGCACCTGTGAATTATTTTTTTTTCTCACAACAACACGCCCTCTGTCAGATTTTTTTTTTTTTATATATATATTTATGCAGCCAGGCCGCACGTTTGAATTCCTCTTGTGAATTGAATACAGCAGCATCCCTAATATAAACATTGCCTTTGTCAGGCTTATTTTAGACAAGACAACATTGTTTGTATTACAGAATCAGTTGCTGCCGGGCATACTGTGAGCAGAATTAAAAGATTTGTGCGCATACGTGTGAAACCAAAAGATGCTTTGTAATGCACAGTTGCATGATGATGTGTTCCTTGTTGCTTTATATAGCCGCCTACACATGCTTGTTAGCAGTTGTTTTTTTTCCTCTTTATTCTGTATTTTTTTTCATGTGGGTGGACAATAAGGAGTGTATCAAAGCCTTATCAAAAGTACTGCTGTGTGCAGCTTCTCTGCCTTGTTTTCTGTGGCAATAAGAATGAAGTGGTGTGCATGGGTGTCTGGGCACAGCTTTGACAAACGGCATCTGTCAAAACCTTCTCCTGCAGCGTGTATTAGTCACAAATATTGATTAGTTTGGAGGGAAATGGGTCTTTAAATGAAGTGTGATGGATCACGTTTGTGGCTAAATGTAAGGTTTTCTAAAAATGAAAAGTTCCTGTTCAGTTTAGCTGGATTTAACTTCAGTTGGATGTCTGATCTTTGCGAATGGGCCTAGCAGATGTAGATGTGAATATATTGTAGATTGGACTGTAGGTTTATCTGAATTGTTTTTGTGCTGTCAGCCGGTTAAGCTGCGAGATTTGTCATTTCCTGCTCACTATGTAGTTCCTGTTTCATTTTTGCCTCTCTTTGTGGTATTTGCCCAGACATGTTTATGAGATTACGCAAAATATCAATTTCCTCTTTGATTGCGTGATCCCATTGATGACTAATGCCACCTCCTCGGCTGTAAAAGGGTAAGCAATTTTATTTGATAAAGGACAGAATGTGACCATTAAATGGTGACTTTTAGAGACTTGTTGACAACCGCGATGTGTTTGTCCCCTTTCTCTGAAGCCCATTTAAAGACAGTGGCGTGTCCCGTGTGGGCACCGGGTTCACAGTTCAGTGCAATGAAGTCTATCATTTTAGCTTCAGCCCGTCTAACAACAGCAGTAACCTTTTGTTGAAGTGATTCTCGTACGTAAATAGTGTTTCTCCCTCTGAATCAAAAGACAATGAACAGGCCAGTTGCCTGTGTCCTGCCCAGGGTTGTTGCGTCACTTGGTTTCTAATGATGTCCCACTGTGCTCCAGTCTGAAATGTTTTCTGTACATGCTAATTAAACCTAAAAGCCAAGTACATTTATAGTCATTCTGAAAAATACACTTAATGCCAGTTCATTAGATTCACCAGTGAAAACGAACGTACTCTAATATAACAGTCCTGCACAAAATCTTAGCTTGAAGGCTTTGGTATTTAGCATTTGTTTAAAATAACTGAGAGAGCTGTTGATTCAACTGTGTTTTCATTTTTTTTTTTTTTTAACCCTAACTCTCCTAAATGATCATAGAGTTGAATCACCACCTTTCTTACACTGTTTCAGAATAGACCAAACATTATATCAATCATGAAGGAGGATTTAGTGCAGGACTGATGTATTAAAATCCATTTGTTTTCACTCGTGTACCTAATGAACTGGCAGCTGAGTGTATATAACTTTTAAATAATTATAGTTGCTGATACTACCATGTGGAAGTTCCTTCTTACTCTATAATAACAGATTGGTTACATGTTAAGTCAGACTCAAAGCATGTTTTCTGTACGGTGTAGGCCTCTTCCTTTCAGTGTCCAAGCCAGTTAGTGCTTGATGGAGCAGTAACCTAGATTCTGCAGCTTGGCATACTAATCAGCAGCTCTCGTGTTTGCAGAGGGATACTTGTGTGAATGTGCTTTTGTCAGTCGTTGATTGGCAGGCACCTGTGTGCACTACGTTGCCTCCACATCGTTTCTCATGGACGCTGACAGACGAGAGCGGGTCAGGGTCCGCGTTTCATTTAGTGCCAACTCCACTCACTCGCTCCGCCTTTTTTTTTTTTTTTTTCTTTCAATCCTCCCGCTTCCTTTGGTTGTATAAACTATGAGATTAGGAAGATGTAAACGTCAGAATGAGACGGCTTGTTTAATGTGTGGAGTGTTAAAACATCTTTTATGGGCTGAGAATAGATTGTATATAGGTCAAGAGGTGGAGCCTTGTGCACGATCTGGAGGAAACCCTCATCCACTGCAGCAAGAAGTGAAATACCACATGGAGCTACCATCCAGATAAACATGGTGCAGAATGCCAAAGAGCTGTACGGGGCTAAAATTAAGTAACAAGGCCCGCTAGTTGACATTTGCTCCAACTAACTGTGGCATAAGTTGAGGTGTCTGTGATTTGACGGGACGGTAATAATCCTAGACGGCCGTTTGTGTTGTTTAAAGGAGAACTCTTTGCCAAAATTTGTACGGTTGAAATTGCAGCGAACCGTTTGGCGTGTGATCAGTGCTGTGCGCTCGAGTTTCACATGCAGGGGAACTGAGTCCTCGCCCGTGGCCGAGCTCCCGTACCCCTTTTCCTGGAGGCCACTGTACGACAGAGAGAGCTAATAAACGGCTGTGCCTGTGAGGCCAAGCCAGCTTCCCACTCCACATGGGTCTGTTTCTCTTGGCCTCAGGCTCCTTAGCCCAGTCGCTCCCATGTTTGTGTGTTTGGCCTCATCCATTTCTTTACTGCTGTCGAGCTTCCCTCTTCAAGGCCTCCTAAGCTCAACTTTCACATTAGTTCCTTCATCTGTGCTTCCTCCCAGCGTGTAAATCCCCCTTCAGAGCATAATTTTGGGTGTTTTTTTTCTTTCTTTCCGTACACCAGCATTGTTTTTGTTTGCTGCGTCCACTTTAATTTCACAGAAGTGCACTCCAGAGCACTTCTACTTCACTTAATAATGACATAGTGGATTTAAATGAGCCTGCTTCAGCCAACCTGACTGTCTGTGAGTCTGCCAAGCTCCCAGCTGAGCTTCTGTTGTTTGCTTGTTTTATTTGGAGAAAGAATAACGTAAGGAATGCACTCCCTTGCCAGCGGTGCCGGTATCACAGCATCACGGCGGCTATTCTTCCAAGTCTGCTAGTTGATTTAAAGCGTGGAACATGATTCCAGTCCAGAGCACAGTCTGGCCGGTCGTCACTGAAGTCCAACATCATCATCAACCTGATTTGTCTACAAATTGAAATCTAATAATTGTCCCAAAGGAACTTCAGCCCATTGTTGCTGGTTTTCGTGTAATTTAACATGAGAAGGACTACTCAGTATATATGGAAACTTAACACACGGTGCATAGATCAGTATAATCAATAAATACATGTATCACCGTCATTAAGGGTGATGTGACAGTTTTGATTTCTTTATTTTCTTTTTTGATTAAATAGCTTACACAGTTATTTTGTCCTAAGAATGATAAAAAAAAAAAAAATACCTCGTCTCTTTGTCTTGAAACTGCGTGTTTTGATCGACTAACCGTACAAAAAGCCCCAAAGATAAAGGAATTTACACAGACATCGTTGACAGACATATGAACACAACGTGGAAAACTCCTCAGAGTGAACTGCATTAATAAACAGTTCATGTTTTTTTTAAGTTTCTCGTCAGGAACCAACCTTGTCCTCTCCCCTCCTTGTCCTGGTTTCTGCAGGTGATGGTGAACGGTGAGAAGGAGCGGGTGTCACTGTTGTTCATGAAGGCTCTGGTCAGCAGGGGGAGCGTGGACGCTGTGTCCCAGCAGATGGCGTCTCACCCTCAGTACTTGGAGAGCTTCCTGCGTACGCAGCACTACATCCTGCACATGGACGGCCCACTGCCGCTGCCATACCGCCATTATATCGCCATCATGGTCAGTGACCCCGCCACACACCAAGAGCCTCATCAGTTACATCACATAAAAATAAACAAACACAGGGATCATAATAGCGTTACACAAAATTAAAGATACAGTTTGAGTTGGTAATTTTCCCAAATCTGCCTCCTCAATATTCTCGCCCCGTCACTTATAGGCTGCGGCACGACATCATTGCAACTACCTGGTGTACCTACACTCAGCTCATTTTCTGAGAGTGGGCGGGGACCCTCTGTGGTTGCAGGGTTTGGAGGCAGCACCCCCTCGCCTTCGCCTTCTTGACAACATCAACAAGGTGCTGGCCCACCAGCCCTGGCTCATAGCCTGCTCACACATTCAGGTACGGGACAAAAAAACAGAGACACACACATAATCAGTAATAAGACACTATTAAATGTTTCCCCACTGAATTGTTTAATATTCACAAAAATAAAGATTCGAGCTAAATCTTTTTTCTTTATTGTTGTTATCTGGGACTGAAGCAGCGTTTTGTTGTCGTTTCCTCAGACTCTGCTGAAGTCGGGTGAGCAGTGCTGGTCGCTGGCCGAGCTGGTGCAGGCCGTGGTGATCCTTGCCCACTGCCACTCCCTCTGCAGCTTTGTGTTCGGATGCGACGCTGACTCGGACTTTGTTCCACTCTCCAAATCTCCTAACGGTACCCCTCCGACCTTCTGCCCCTTTGATGCTGCCAACGGCAACGCCAACGTGCCTCAGTCCCTCGCCGCTCCCTCTGAACACATAACACGAAGAAGGGTAACAGACTTTTTCTTAAAAATCACTGAGTGGATACAGTCTGTTTAAATAATCAATTTTAAATAATGCATTTGCTGAATTTTTTTATGTTCAAAATATGCTGATATAAAATATTTTCTGCTGGCGCTCCCATATCTTCATTTTTTCCAATTAAATTGTTCCAAAACAAGTTAAAATAAAGTAAAGCTCAGAGTCTAAAACACACAATTGAGGAATATGATCTGATCACTTTGTGTAAATATGTAATGTCTGATATTATGTTAAATGCAGCATCAGAGTATTTCTTGCCACAGTAGCAGAGGCTGTCTCCTTCATGTGTTTAACTTCATCGCTCCGTCTCCTGGTGTTTGTCCCGATAGTCTCTGGACTCCAGTTGTGACATGATGTGTCTGAAGGAGAGGATCCAAAAGTCCCAGGAGGAGCGCGAGAAGAGAGAGGAGCGTCTTCTGCAGACACAAACACTCCAGCAAACAGGTAACCCACAAACAGACTGACACTGCTTAGATGTTCCCACTCGCCTCTGATGATTATCTTGCGCGTTTAAATTGGGTCGCGTGGTGTGAATCTTGAGCGATTACCACGTACACTTGGTGACGCACTCTCACTGCCTCTCCTACGTGTCTCTTGTCTCTTTTTTTAGACATGGAAGAAGAGGAGGAGATGATATGCTTCGCAGATCCGTCACGTTTTATCACAGACCCTGACTTTTGCTATCAGGAGTTTGCACGCCAGGAGGAGGACCACTTCCAAGTATTTAGAGTTCAGGTGAGGATGTTACATTTGTGTGTGTCAGTCAGCTGGTTCTGGTGTCAGTAAACATACAGTATGTGTGTAATGGTATTTAATTTTATGGCTACAGGAAATTATTGTGTCTGACTGGCTGGCAGGTGTCTGCCTCAGTCAGTACATCTAACATACTTCCTCCAGGAGATCAGCAACCAAATTAGATGTAAATTTGGTGTCTGCAGTCAGGCAGCCTCAGGCAGAGCAAGTTAAACAATATAGTTTTTTTTCTCACATCTGAGAGTCCATGAGAGACAATAATAAGTAAGAGTAGCTTATATTTCGAATAGTTGTATTTTTTTCTGCAGATACAGATGAAAAGTGTATGTGGCGTGTTGTTAAAGCCAGTTTACCAAGTGTTTTTAAGATTCTACCTTTTTGTAAATGCACAATTATGCAGATTTTTCTCTGGTTTGCCTTTAATTTTATGTGTGTTCTGTTTCATTTTACTGACTTGTCCCATTGACCCTACAGGACTATTCATGGGAAGACCACGGTTTCTCCTTAGTCAACAGATTGTATTCTGACATCGGCCACCTCCTCGACGACAGATTCAGGAGTGTGACCACCCTCCCTTCGTTGCACAGCGCCGACCTGAAGAGGGCGATCTGGAATTACATCCACTGTGTGTTAGGAATTCGGTAAGACTTTTATTTTATTTATTTATTTTTTTAATAAGTAATAAAATAATACGAACATGCCCTTTTAGTCATACAAACCTCTGCTTTTCATTGTGTTTAGTGGATAAAAATGTGTTTGCCTTTGCTCACAGTTACGATGATTACGAGTACGGAGAGGTGAACCAGTTGCTGGAGCGAGATTTGAAGCTGTACATCAAGGCTGTGGCCTGTTTTCCAGACGCCACAAAAACTCCAGTGCGCCCGTTGAGTTGGACTCCACTCAAAACTTTAGAGCGGGTAAGAGGGCTCTCTACCGATCTGTTAAAGGAAAAGGTCGTACACGTATTCAGTTGAGACTGATATCAAAACGAATCCAGCACAGAACTGCAGTTCCTCAAACGAACACTTGAAACTAGTTCCCAGAGCGAGTGAATCCCCACAGACTTCGATGTTAAAAGCAAAACTAAACATGTTTACGGCCTGGTGCAAAAACTGTTTTGGTCTGTGTAGCTAATTTACCCATTCATGACAAATTTATAGAGGGTGAATATTTATGAAAACACATTAATTATCATGTTGTATTTCTTGTTTAAAACCCAGTGTGGTCATCATTACTTTGAGAGCTATCAGCCAGACTTAAACAGGGACTATAGCTTCCTGGCATCTCAGGTGGTTCCCTGGCAAACGTACATGTTTATCACTGAGCTGTAGAAGTGCTGGTAGGGTGGAATATTTAAAGACGGAACCAAACTAAGCTAATGTGTTAGCTGCACAGACATGAGAGTATCTTCAGTCGTCTCATTAAATTAGCAGCAACAAAAACCAAACTATTCCTTCAACCGTCCCTCAACACAGTGTTTGACAGAAAACAGTTTAGTATTTATAAGTTTCTGCGCCGTGTGGTTTTGGATCTCGGTGTTAATCCTGTGTTCTCTCCACAGATACATGTTAATCTATTAATCATGGAGGCCCGGCTGCAGGCAGAGATGCTGTATGCTCTGAGAGCCATCACTCAATACATGATTGCCTAACTGCTCAGAGAGTAGTTAGGCAATCATGTTTAAAAACTCTTCGCCGGTACAGAGATGGAGACGTGGGACGAGAGCGGCACTTTTAAAGGACACAGAGATCCGTTGTTTTGCAGCTGTGCCTCATGAATGTGCTTTTCTTTTTCAATGTGTTTATACCATAGTGTGCCACAGCACCCTTCTCACCCCTCCTGCAAATTGTCTCATTGTGAAGTCCCCTCATTGAAGGTTATGTGCAATGATTACTAGTACTTTTAATTTTTACCTGTTGTCTTGTATTCCAGTTGCAGCAGTATGTTACCAGTGGCCAATTCTCTCCTTTTAGTTTGAGAAGTCTCCTTTTGTATTAACTGTGCGTTCCTCACAGCACCCCAAAAAAAATCTTCTTTTGTACAAGTTGGATGAATGTTAATGGGAGACCAGGGCCTTTGTTTTCGTTTTGTTGGACAATCCTAGTCAGTGTTGGAGGAGGACGTTCATGAAGTGGACTGTGAAGGATGACTGTTTTTCTTTGTGTTAATGCTGGTCAAGAACAAACAACAGTGACACTGCTGGAAGAGATCACATCACTATAGTTTCTTTTAATAAGCACTTTTTTAAACTTTATATATTTATATTGTAAGGTAGCTCAAAAGTAGACAAAGAGTTCGTCGGTCTGACATCTTTTCTTCTAAAGTGTATGAAGATTTTTTTTTGTTGACTGTTTTTTTTTTTTGTCAAACTTTGCTTTTGTAGTCTGCCCCAGATCTCTGAGTGAAGGTACGGATTCAAGATATTTCAGTGAAATGTTGTTTTTGTGTTACATAGAGAAGGATTTTGAAGGTAACGATATTTGCAGATTTGTGACAAAGCTGAAGAGGTCAGGGAGCTGAGATGTTCATGATTGATATTGAATTGGATATACTGTATTCAAAATGTCCATCAGTAGATCTGCACCAGCCTGAAGTTCAGAATTCAACTCAGAGCTTTTTTTGTGAGCTGTATCAAAGCTGATTATCAAGTCAGAATCCGCGGTAAGATTTGCAAAGCAGAACAATGTACGAACCAGTTGTTAAAAACTGTAACTGTTTGTTTCTCTTTTTATTTTTACAGTTTTGTAAACTTTGGGGTACTTTTTTTGTTTGTTTCTGTGTGTGACGATAGGACCTGCTGGTCGTAGACTGTTTAGAGTTAGACCTAGTTAACCGCAGGACGTAGAAATAGAACTGCATATCGACAAAAGAAAAAGTGCTGTTAACACAGGTGCCTTCAGGCTAAAACTGGAGTGCTGCTTAAGTGGAGGGACTACTGGAGGCTGAATGTGGGCTTCGGTCGCAGCTGGAAACACAGCCACCTAAAACTTTTCCTGCTTAATTGGGAAGTTTTTTCATTTCTCCTTGTGTTTCAACATTTCAGATTAATATTACAGCTGTGAACGCCCTAGTTTTCCATCAGACACCTTCTACTAGCCCCAGCAGCTCATCTAGAGCCTTTGACACAGATGGATGTTAAAAATGTTCAACTTTAGCAGATAAAAAAACAAAAATGGACAGTTATCTTAAAAAATAAATAAATAAATAAAAAACAACTGGGAAAAAAAAGAGAGAAATCAACTGAAAAGGCAAAAAAAAAAAAAAAACAGTTTTTGAAAATGTGAAAAAATGTTTTCTATAAAGATGTTCTATGAAAATAACTGACGCCTTCTGTCTTCTTTTCTTTTACATATTCCTTAAAAACATGGTCTTCTGTCATATTACCACAAAAGAACATTTTCAGACTTTGTCATCAAGTCTGTTTTAATTAATTAACAAATCATAAGTTGCTCTTTCACACATAAGGTTTGTGGGTCATTTGTGTCTATGACCTGTCCAGTGAAATTATAAAGGTCCATGTGATCCATGACTTCACACAGCCCAGATACTTAAGAGAAGGATGGGTTTTCTGCTCATTCATAACCTAAAGTTAATTTTGTTGGCAATGATAAAGAAGTGGATATGCAGTCAGGGGTCTTTACTCATTAGCCATTTCCTGGTTATAGCTTTCTTACTAGCTGCCAACAATATTCCTAATTATAAAAACACTCTTTGTGTGTTGGAAGGGAATACACGCTGGCACGGGCAGACAATTGTACCTTGATAACAAAATGTTAATTGGATTTCAAGTCTCAAATTTTAGAACTTATTGTCCACAAGGAGCTGTTTCTTGAGTTTTCAGTAACATCACACAGTTATTCTTGGCCTGTGGGGTGTAAATTACAATCTTATCTGCTGAAGTAGACTGGGAAATGTAACTGAAAGCGTCACAATACCGTACAAAATAAAAAGATGAACTGAGAAAACTCACCCGACTAGAGTTCATTGGATGCAATAGTGAAAACTAATGTATTCTAATAGTCCTGCACTAAGATTTAGTGACCCAGTCCCTTCCTCTTTTCTAAATATGTCATCATAACATAACATCTCAGCCATCTTATCATTACTGTTATAATATTCAGTTTACTCTGAAACAGTGTTAGAGAGGTCATTCGACTGGATGATCATTTTGGACGTTTGTGGTGCTGTTAAACTGGATTGAACTAAACACAAAAATCATTCTATTATTTAGCACTGCCCACTGACGACAAGGGGCTAGTCACAATAATAGAAACATGTAGACCGGTACAACACAATGCGATTCAATAGAACTACAAACCACAGCCTCCAGAATGAAAACACAGTTGAATCATCAGCTCTTTCAGTTATTTTAAACAAGTATTCAATACCATCACCTTCATGAAACTAAAACTTAGTGCATGCCTTGTGTCTTTGACTACTGTGTTCATTTACCAAGAACTTTCTGGACACCAGCAGCCTCTAGTGGCAGACCTGCAGCACTACACAGAGTTGACAGTGAGACGAAGTGGGTTAAACAGTTTATTGAATTGATTTCCGTTGTTCAGAACTGTCCGTCTTCTCTGGCTGACTTTACATTGTGTAAAGAAAGAAAAAGACTGAAGGAAGGGGGATCAGAAAGAGAGAAAAACTATCAACATTATAAAAAAGAAAATCTTAATTGGCTTATGCACAATTTGTCGTTATTACCCTTTCCCTGTGGGTAAAAACGGAGCAACCTTTGCCAAATACTAAAATACTGTATCAAATGGGGCGATTTTAAAAAATTCAAAACATACAGGGACTAACTGCTACTTTAATAAAATAATATGTAAATAGTTGTTGTTACATAAAGGGGGAGATACAAGCAGGCAGCAGTAAACTAGAGACATTAACGCCTGGTGCAGCTGCAGATAAACCAGCAGCTGCTCCTGTACTTGCTACAGACTATCAGCTGTTAAGAAAAATATTGGGCTTGACTTTCTAAAATAAGTACTTATGATTGGATATAATAGTAAAATCATGCATGTTTAAACAAGCTGGTCTTTAGTTTCCAGATTTAAGTGACCAGGTTGGGATTGGAGGGTTAATTATCATAATATAAAAACATAAAGGGGGGAAGGGATTGTTGATTGTGTGCTAACTTCTACCATAACACCAAATTAATATCCTTGTGCCGTACACAGAAATATCAAAGGCCCTGATATGCAACTACTGCATCATGGCGTCCTCCGGGATACATCACAGATGACATCTAGCACCATTTTTTTTTTTTAAAACAGAAAAAACCTTTGTGAAAAGAAGAGAGTGCTTTATACAAATGAGAGGCTAACATATTCACACAGCTACAGTGAAATGAGTTTAAACTGCAGGGATGTTACGTCTGAAGACAAATTTAAATACACAAAAATTGTAAAAGAGGAAGATGACAAAATAAAAGTTACAGAGTAACATCATGCTATAGTGTTTTAAATATTGGCAGTCAAAAACAAAACAACAAGGGGTAGGCTAGTACTGATACACATGGCTGGACAGCTAGAACAAATTGATCTAAAAGAAATAAAGGGAAGTTAAATTTGAGATCAACTCTTTTTAAGTCTCCAGAAAAAACAAAACAAAGTGTTGGTTTCCAGTCTGCCGTAAAAAAGAAATTGTGCAAAATAAACTTTTTTTTTTTTTTTTGCTCTCATCTGATTACGTCTGTGCAGAACCGTTTTCCTGTCGTTGTTTTTGTCCTCCGAAAGACCCTGAGAGGTAACGGTTGTCTCGTCTTGAGATGAGAATTCTGCGAACATTTCTTTCATTTTCAACGCAGATTTAAAAAAAAAAAACTAAAAACTTGGATTCAAAGAAAAGGAGGCAGACGCCTGGTGGGAATTTAAGATTAAAACGGTCAAGTATCTGCCTCACGTCGCAGGGCGTCTCTTGCAAAGCTTATGTACACACCGAGGATACTGTGTCAGGCCCAAGCGCTCCCTAAATGCCATGCAAATATTAGTGTTCCTTTGGTTATGTAAAAAAATCTACATGCATCTCATCCTTTACAAAAATAAAAGTATAGAAAATTACCGTTAAAAATGATCTGAGAATGCTTCTTCCAATGTAAAAAAAACCCTTGTCATTAGTAATATACTCATATGTATTAATATCTGATTTATTATCTCCACCTAAATTGTATATTAAAACTATAATCAAATATATTCTTTTTTTTTTGTATTTCTCACACACAAATTATTTAATTTCTTTAGTACTGAAAAGATTACAGTGTGAGAGGATATTCTGACTTGAAGCACCCAAATCCCCTCCAATAATATCAGGAAACAACGTTAAATAGCCTTCAAGATTCAGATTCTTTTTTTTCCTTCAAGATTTCATTTAGCTCTCCTGATAAGTCTGCATAGCATGCCGTCGTGTGCAACGTGTACATCACATGGTTCTTTTACAGGATTATAAACTCTCTCTTGTTGAAATGGTAAAACCCAATGTAATGTGTGTATTTAGTTCGAGTTCCCTGTGTCGCAGGAAACCTAAGTGCTTAGAAAATGCACAGGCTCGAGGAAAGGAAAGTTTTTTGTTTTGTTTTGTTTGTTTTTTTTAAATCAGGTGGACCTTTAGACAGTGGAGGCATACTGCTCTCTATAACAATGTAATACTTGGCTGACCAATCATTCATTTACCCTTGAATGCCCCGTGTGTAAATTCACAAATCACATTTCTTCATTTCTGTTAGTTCAACTGCACATCAGGGATTTACAAAATAAAAACACCCTCTAAGTGACACCTACCCTAACACGCTTGATCAAAAAAAAAATGCCAAACTGCAAATACATACCCTCCTAACTGTCGAGTCATTTTTTTTTCTGCTGAGTGATAATCGTACATTTAGTCCGGGTGAAACGTGTTGAGTCAAACATCTTATGCCTCCAGTCGTCCAAGTATTTATCTTCCACCTGTTCAGCGTTCTTTACAGACTCCCCTCTCTCTCTGTCTCTCTCACGGTGCATCAGAGTAAGCGCACCTGATTCGGATGAGCATTCATGCTGTGCAAGTGTCAGCGCAAAAAAACTGGCCATTTCTCAAAAAACAAAAAAAAAAAAAAACAACACACAGTCCATGGAGTTTTCAACACCAACACCATCTACATCCAAAGGTACCGTATCCACCCTAAAGCTATTCTGGTGTAAAGTAACTGAAGTACTGACTCCCAGCGGAGGGGAGTGCATGATTTGTCTTTTCACTCTAAAAACATCATGTCACGCATCTTGAAAAATCATCAGTTTGGATTAAAGAGAAAAAAAACAGAAGGCCAGCAGCCAAATTTTTGCAAGTGTTATTTAGAAAAAAATAATGAATTGAGAAAACTTGTGCATAGTAGCCTGAATCTCCTCCCTGTCCTCTGCATGTCTTGGCACGTGACATGGGTGAGGTCTGGTTTTGCCGTTTAAAGTCCAAGAGAAACGTCGCATTAGAGAAAAAAAAAAAAAGTGTCCTCAGCCAGCAGGGAGGAGGGGACACACCGGATGTTCTGTCAGGTTGTGAGGTTATCTTGACTGGACATCAGTTCCTGCAAGAAAAGACGATAAGAAGGTCACTTGTGTTGTTTTGTTGACTGGCTCATAAATCCACATTATGCAAGTTAGAGGTTAACATGACATATGAAATGGCAACAAGATAGTCAATTTAAAGTGATATAAAACAGATAAAAGAGGCAAATTCAATTTATTTAACCCTTCTATTATGTTTGTTTCTCAGGAACAGCAACAATGTTCCTGAGATCATTTATTGACTTCCAAACATAAATCTCTCACTTGATTTTTTTTTTATCACGACAAAAGACCAAATATTCAGTTTCCAGCTTAATGAAGGATTATACATCAAAGAATTTGTTCTGGAGAACCTGAGTGTACCTGGCTAATGTCGCGTGGTCAGCTGAAGAATTAGCTGGGCACCCAGTTGTGAGCGGAGCCCTGTGTGGTGGCTGGGCCCGGGTAGCCTTGGCCTCCAGGCAGTATGGGGTCAAAGTTGAAGTCAATGCCGTCTCCGTCCATGAGGTCACTGTTGATTATGTAGTCCACATCACAATCCAGGTTCTCTGTGAACATGTCTATGTCCAAGTCAGTGGGCAGTCGGTCCTGACCGGTGGGGAAGCAGGGCGGAGCTCCGAACTGATTCATCCCCTGCAGGTTCACACTTGGATTGGCTGAAGCGATGGGGCCTCCGTGATGAGAGCCCACGCCTGACACCGTGCTGTGCTGGGCTTTGAGAGCAGAGAGCTGTGACGGGTCCTGAGACATACCTGAGAGGATCATCCCCAACCCCATCTGAGAGTGATGCTGGTGCTGCTGCTGCTGCTGCTGCTGCTGGTGTTGGTGAAGATGATGTTGCTGCTGCTGCTGCTGCTGCTGCTGCTGCTGCATCTGAGCCTGCAGCGTGATGGGGGCCATGGCGTTCGGCTCCAGCACTTTACCCAACAACAGCTGGTTGGGTTTAGATCTCACACCCACCACAGATGAACCCAAACCCATCAGACCCACGCCTCCAGGATTGGGCATGATGGGATCCACTTGGGTCATCAAGACATCGCTTGGAGGAGGGGAGTCAGAGGTGAGAAGCGCCTCCAGGCTCGAAGGTACGTGGGTGCCGTAATGGCCGCTCCCACGAGAGCCAGAGCTGGACATGGGGTTGAAGAGGGAGTTGCTGAAGGTCGAAGGCTCTTTGCTGCTGGGGACGCACTGAGAGACGGAGGCCTGGGTCCCGCTGTGGGTGGAGGCCTGCGGGAGGCTGGATGATTGCAGCTGATGGAAGGAGGGAAAGCTGGGGCCTCGAGGCAGCAGAGTGGAGGCTGAGGGCAGCGGAGTGGGTGGTGCTGGTGGGGCTGTGCTGGGACTTGCCCCTCCCTGCTGCCCAGTCATCAAGGTGAGGCCGTCAATCAGGTCCAGCTCCTCCATGAGGGTCTCTGTGAGGGTGGGGGTCAAGCTGCTGGAAGTATATCTCCCCAGCAGACTGTCCTCAGGCAGGTTATCGTCGTCCTCCTGACCAGGAGCGATTGGGGAAAGGCGTCCGCTCAGGGTGCTGGCGTTAGAGCTTGTGCGTGGGCGAAATGTGGTCCACATGTCAGAGTCTTCCAGACTGCCACGGGACGAGGGGCTGCCACTGTTCCATTTAGGAAACTGTTGAGACGAGTTCGGGCTGTCCGCGCCCCCTGAACCTGTGCTGCCGTCACCCTGCAGCACGCTGCCAGCACCTCCCAGCCCGGCTGCTCCCGCCTGCTTCTTGGTCTGCTTGGCCCTCATCCGGCTCTTCAGAAGTTTGCTGCTGTTGTCCATGGAGGCGGCCCGGCGCCGAGGGGCTTTCCCCGTCTTCCCTCCCTCAGGATTGAGCATCCACCAAGAGCTCTTTCCTGTCGATTCATTGTGTACCCTCAAGAACTTGTTGTGGAGTGATAAATTGTGGCGAATTGAATTCTGATAAAGGGAAGAAAATTAGAAAGAATTACGTTTGGCAAGTCAAGAGTTACTTTCCTTACATTTTAGGATTAACCGCCTTTAAATTGGGATTAGGATTAACCACTGTTAAAATTATCCTTCCAAGACTGAAGCACAAATACACCTAGAGAAAAAATATACTAAAGGAAACTTTTATTTTGATCAAATCATGGCCCAATGTTGAGTCATCTAGATGAACCTACGAGTCGAGTCCCATTACCCCCAAGAGGCCACGGGATAAACAAGATATACCGATATACCGTATATGTACGTCTTTCTGACATACTAGTCAATTTTACGTCTACATTTCTGGATTATGCAAACTTGAAAAAGAGATTAGAAACTTAAAATGAACCAAAGGTGGTTATTATTTCTTCCTTCGGAAAGACTGGGAACCTGTGGTCTGGACTAACAGTCGAGTACAAGAGTACTTATTAGGTCAGATTTATCCCAAGTCAGGTCAGACCATTCAGCAAAAGGAAAAAATCCACATAAAGACAAAACAAAACACAATTAAAAGTGCTGCTTGTATGAATGAAAGTCAGTGGTTTGTTTCAAGTAACCCAAACAGAAACTTAACTAAATAAATACAATGGTACACTTTGTATTTAATACGTTTATACTGACAGGTGTTTTCACATTCTGTCTATATTTCCCCACTCATAGAATAGGACAGACCAGTGGATCTGCGTTTGCAGTTTTAACTCACCTTCCAGCCAGCTGAGCTGTTGCTGTCTCCTTTGTCTCTGAAGTAAGGCACAGTTTTCACCATCCACTCGTAGATCTGAGCCAGGGTCAGTCTCTTCTCAGGTGAGTTCTCGATGGCCTGGCTGATCAGATCCGCGTAGCTCTGGTTCCCCCACGCGTTGCGCCGGGAAGATCCTTTGCGGGGCGTCGCGCCGGCTCCGCCCACGCTCGCCACGACTCCGCCCTCCGCAGCCGCCGCCGCTTTCTCGGACTCGGATGTGATTTGCTGCGGCTCGGGCTTGTCCTCGTCGGCGGGCGGGGTCCCAGCGGCGGACTCGGTGCCGTCCGCGACCTCCGGTTTGACAGCCGAGATGTCGGGTCTCGGCAGCGGCCACGTGCAGGAGCGAGGTCTGCTCTGCGGCTCGAAGTCCGGGTCAATCGGGGGCACCGATGACTCCTCCATGGCGGTCCTCTGAACTTCCACTCAACTACAAGCAGTTACTAAAACATCCACCTTTAAAGTTTAAAGGTAACTCTGGGCCGACGACGGAGTCAAAACAACAACAATATGCTTCTCCCGGTGCGGGGGTGTCAACTGAGGGGCCTAGAAAGAGACGTAATAATCTGGACACACCAACAGCCTCGGTTAATCCTCAGATTGGAGATTAGGGAACCCAAATAATCTCCTTAATAGTAACTATCATAAACCTTCCGATTTATAGAGAATGAAGGAGGGCTGGGACCTCGGGCCCTTTGTTTGAATGAAATAAAAACAAAAGAGTGGCAATGAGCACCACAACATCTGGCTCTACAGATGTTTGGGCTCACCTGGAAATGAATCACAAAGTCTTGAGATACAAAACAATGCCATTGCTCTTAATAAAACCCCAATTTAAATATTTTGTAAAGGTTGTAAATCTGTTTTTTTTTTGTTTTTTTAAAAAAGAATTATCTCGATGTACAAGTGTTTTACAGTAAAACTGTGAAGACTGAGCAAGGATTAGCTCCAGTCCGTCTGCACTTGTAAACAACGTGGTGTCTGAGCTAAGACAAATAAAAGACTCAAACCTTCATTTTACAGAAAACAAACAGAAGAAAAAAAAACAAGAAAAAACAAAACAAAAAACACAATGACCCACAAACAACCACTAACCGGTTAATCAGAGTAAATGTGTCCGGTTTGTCCAACAACTGCTCCAAAGTGTCTTCGGCCTGTTACGTTGAAGCCGCTTTAATTAAACGTCCAAACAGGTCTCCAGCTAAGAAAGGTTTAAGATTTACGGTTTAATAGTTTTTATAAAAGAGGGACGATGGTAGAAATGTAGTAAGAGAAGTCCGTGCCTCAGGTCTGCACGATCCGCCACATTGCGTCCAGGCGCATGTCACCATCTGCCATGTTTCTCCACACTCCTGCCGCGGCACACGATGCACGAAGAAGCCGTTACAAAAAACCCTCGACCGAGGCCCGGAGCTCCGCCGATCTTCGCCCCGCAGTCTCGGTAAGCGAAGCTTGCAGCGTCTTCTCTGTGTTGGGTTGAAGCTGGGGCGCCCGGAGGTCTGTCGGCACCCACTCGCCGCACTTTGAAAACAGCACGATAGCCACCGTAACGCTAGCTGCGTTAAGCTCCTGCTACTCCAGAGTTTACAATCCGTGGAAAAGTCCGTGAAAAGCCGCCGATAACTTCCTCCAAGTGACCGCTTCTGACCGGCGACGACTTTTGTGAAAGTTCTTGTCGTCGTGGCTGTCCCAATATTCACTCCTTCACTATCTTTTCGATTTGTTTTGTTTTGTTTTGACTCGAGGCGAAGACTCCCTTCTGACGTCTGTTTACCACTGTCAGGCAACGCGCTCTGCGCCTGCGCGGAACAGAACTCTGGGAAACTGAGTCATTCGTGTGACAGCACAGGCGTAAACAGCAGCTCCTCGAGGCAACATGTAGGTTACCTGTTATGATGCATTATGTAACAGCACTTGGAAGTTTGCCAAGTGGGCTCAGTCCATGCAAGGTGTTAACTGTAATTAGAGAGGCGAGACTGTCCATAGACTACAAAACAACAAAACAACTGGTTTTAAATATAATCGTAATATTTCATGTGGGATTTTTGTGCTGTCTTTATGTGTTAGATTTACATTAGGGTGCTAAAAGGAAAAGGAAAGAGCTAGTGCAAAAAACAGTGAGCACAATATGAGCAAAAACTACGACTAGCCACAAGACCCATAAATAATTCAGGACCTCCTTGGTTGATATTATACCTTGAGGTTGCAAATACCTATTACAATTTGAATATGTGTGACTATTTGCCAACATATTAGGTACACTAGTAAAAATGAATGCATTCTGATATAAAGGTCCTGAACAAAATCATCCTTCATGACTGTTATGATAGTCAGTTCAGTTGAAACAGTGACAGAAAGGTGGTTATTCAACTGTAAGGTAACTTTTGAGGATGTAGTTTGAAATGTGTCTGTACAACACAGTGCAGTTCAACATTACCACAAACCACAGTCTCGAAAATGAAAGCACAGTTCAACCAACAGCTCTCTCGGTTATTTTTAACAAATCACTTCTGTAGTTATGAACTGGAAAGTGAGTGTATCTTTATAGATATAGACAGAAAATGCAAGCACTGAGCAAAAGGGACATGTCATCAGATGCTCTGTGTGCAACTTACTCATATTTACTTGGCCTTGGGTCATTAAGATAGTTGTAATCTATGTTTTCTCCACTCTCCACATTTTAGAATATAACAATGGAAATCTGCTCTTGTATTTGAGAACGACGTGCCTGACCAAATAATTCACAACTTTTATGGGCTTTCAACTGCATCTCATAGTTCAAGGCATCAACAAGCCAGTTCCATTTATTGATCTATTATATTTGGTTTAATATCTGTTGAATGGACATTTGGTTTGTGTGTTGAAGTCTGACAGCAGTCACATTTACATTTAAGATGTGACTTAGTGTGCACTAGTGTCATTAAGCCATTAGTTAGACATCAACATTTTCTTCTCACTTGAAAAGCTGGCTATGGATATGCAATCTAAAAGACAAATGTGTTAATGTAATCTATATCCTTTAAGAAATTGTTCAGTTCTGCTGAGGAGCTAAACATATAAGAGCTTTTTGGTTTGTGGTTGTTATCTCTTAACTTGACATGTTTCATTTTACTTGGCTAACTTTTCTTTCTATAATTTAGATCTGATATATTTAGATTTAATCTCAGGATATATATAATAACACAGTTTGATTAGAGACAGTGTTAATTTGAAAATGAAAACACATGCAGCACCATCGTTGACTGATGTTAGGCAGGATACTATGTTTGCTTTGTCCCAGCACAATCTGTGCTTTAACCTAGACTTAGCCTTTTATGTGGTAATCTTCTTTTATTTGTGAAGCTTCCTGGTTATTGTGGTGAAAAGTAACTCACCCCACCCATACTGCACTTCATCTCCATCTTTAATGCTTGTCTTTAAACCCTGCACTGGCTCTCATTAACTGAGTCATGACTGAGAAGAGGCTGGTGAGAGGTTTCCTGTGTAAAATGCTTCAGTGGCTCCAGGTGTCTGATAGCCAGGTGCAGACCCAGTTTCTCTGTGCTCTGCTATGACTAACCTAATTGCACATGCCGTGGAATCAACATAAGGGACTAGAGAGACCATGTGCTGTCTGCAGGTAGACCCACCACAGTGCTGTGTTTTCTCATACTGTAAGTTCATTATTTTTTTCTGTATTGTACCCACTTTCCACCAAAAATGGATCAGCGTGAGCAATAGTGAGTGATCTGGGCCTTCACCACTTGCTGCCTTCTTAGATGAAAATGAGAGGCTCAGTTTGAAAAAGCAAACACTGACATCTGTTTTAATTCAGCCTGAACACACAAGGCAACACACAAGGCTGAGGGGTTGTTAAATCAATTGTAATTTAGCTGTTTAAATTGACCTGAGGCTTTAATGATGATGCCTGAACATCCACACCTTTCTGTTTTAATCACTTGGTTCTCTGCCACAATGATTATTGCACAGGCCTCAAATTTGATAATCTGGTTTAGCAGGAAGTTTCACAGTTTATTAAAAGCTAAGTTTGTGGCTGTTTTGTCTGAACCTTGTACCGATGCCATTCATGTGAGTTCCACTGATACATCTTTTTGTATCTGGAGCGGCAAAGTAGAGGTTCGCACATCTGGATGGCGGCAGCTTCAGTACATCCATAAGTGTGGCTGTTCAGACATGTCAAAAAAATTTGCCCCAGAGCAATCAACCACATTTTTTTTAATGATAAGAGGTGTTTTAGTGAATACTTCTACTGGGCCAGCTGTCCCAACACACCATGACCAATTGAGAGTAATTTTTGCGACTCATGATACAAACATATCTGACGTGTCTCTTGGTAAACTAGTGAAGTGTAACAAATAATATTGATATTTTATTCTGCAACTACAAAATGCCAGTGAAAATCTGACAACTATGATGTATCTCACTGAAGTTTCAGGTGAGTTTTCATTGTAAAAAGGTGGACATGAAAAATATCATATCACAAGTTCTTTTTGATGTCTCTGGCCAAAATGCATACGCAAGGAATTTTTTTGTAAAACACAGTTCGTCACAGACACTGTTTTCAGTTGAGATTAACACTTTCCTGCCTTGAGACCTGGATAACTGTGTTTCTGAGCATTTTGTGACCACAGGAATGATGTGGTAGACGTAGCAGCCAGTAGACCTGCAGATAACAGAGACCACCAGCGTTTCTTCCTTAAATGTCAACATGGAGTCACTAGGTTTTATTTGGGTCCCAGATTCTGCAAGGTTTGTGACTGTAGCCTGTGGAGAAAGCCTAGTAGTCACTAAATGATTTAATACTTGCTTTTGGGTGTTGCTGTACAAGTAGCAAAAAGACCTGGGGAAAAAAAAAAAAACTGAAGTAGACGGTAAATCTGCTTAATGTTGTGACATTTTATGGTTTGATATTGTTAACTGTATATTAATGAATAAGTTGCAATTCCCCACTGAGTAATGATTTTAACTTTGGCAGAACAGTAATACTTGTGTGTCTTACTCTTGGCCTTATTTAAAAAAAAACACACACCTGTCTTATTTGCCATTGAATAATTGAACACTCTTGGTGGGTGGTTCAGTTAAGGAAAAGCCAGACACAGTCACACACATCAGTTACATCTGGGTGAGAATCACATCAGCAAACCCACTCTGAAGATGTACACTCATTTGCCAGTTCATTATGCACACTGGTGAAAACTAATGCATTCTACTATAACAGTCCTGCACTAAATCTTATCTTCATGAAGGTTATGGTATTCAGCATTTGTTAAAAATAACTGAGAGAGCTGTTGATTCACCTGTGGCTGTAGTTTGTAGTACTATGGAATTGTTGTACGTGGTACGGACACAAACAAAATAAAGACACAATTGTTTTGAAACCTGCAAATAGTAAAGACAGTTTAAACTAAAGATGGCGGTTCATCAGCAAGAAAAACACCAAGTGAGTGGACGAACTATGGGTCATACTTTAGATATTGACTTCAAACCACAAATGTATTTAAAAAGGCAATGTTGGCTGCCACTTGTTTCCTATAATAAAAGGCTTGGTTACCCATCAAAACTGCCCCAGGTGATAATGACAATGGTTGGTGTATGTATTAAATAAATTGCTGTATTTCTTATATTTAAATTGGACTCTGACTTGTTCCCTGTACTCGTATTGTCATTGATTATCCTTTTTCATCTGCAGTTGCAGAGCTGCGTTTGAATGAAGTAATGTCTCCTTTTGCTGCTTTTTTTTTTTTTTTTTTTTGACTGACCATTTTTGCTGCCCTCAGGAGAAGAAATGTGGAGCCATAAGACAAAGTAAATTTTCAACATTCACAACTGGTTCCTCAGTTGACTTTCTGTGTTTACTCTCATCTAAAGCTTTGTTTGCCAATATGTTTTACAAGCATGCCTTATGTGGAATAAGTTAAACATAGTCGACATAAATAATTAATCATAAGAAAGATTCTATAATGTGAAAATACAAATCTTGCTACGTTGTGGATCCTAAACATTAAACTTTTACTAAACAATCTTTGGGGTTTTCTCAGTTGTCATGGTGATGATCTTCATGGCAACTGAGCAACCACGTGATATGTTCCCGACAAAAGCTAATACATTGAAGCCCTCAAAGTCGAGAATAAACCTTAATCTTTTGCCCTGGGACTACTTAGGTCTGTTTAACAGACGTTTTGGACGTGGTCCCATCTTTGTGTCACTATTATAATGCAAAGCATTATATCTTTTGAGAAATTCCTGTTAAATGTAGCGCCATGTAGGTCTGCTTGCTCAACAGGCGTCTAAATTGTCGAGAAATATATTAATTGACAAGGTCGTAGGCACGGCTGACACTTAAAGCGGTGCCACAATGAGAAGAACTGTCCCAGAAATGTTTTTTTTTTTTTTTTTTTTTTGCGGAGATAATGTCACAAGATTTGCCTTCTTCGACCAAGACTTCAACTCCCAGAGGTCTTTGCGGCCGCCTGTGTGTTTACAACCAGCTGACATCCGGTGTCTTCCCGTCCATTAGCCTTCGATACCCAGAGTCAACCATAACGATACCCATCTGCACTCGATAATTTCCTCATGAAAATCGATCCCTGCTGATTCGTCAACTCAACTGCATGCAAAATCCCATCGTGTTCATCAGATGCAGGTGAGGTCGACGCGACAAAAAATCGCCGTTGCATATTTAGTTAGCCAGCTAGCCAGCGACATCGAAATTGGCTAAGAAAACACAGGAGCTGATGCTAAAGATAGCACAACCCTGTTCCTTTCGCAGGACTCTTTTTCGACATTGTATCAGAGCGAAATTCGGCGTTAATTGGTGTGCTCGGGTGAGATGCATATTTCAGCTGCTCAACGGCGTCAAAAATATAATTGCCTCATCAAGCCAATTAGCTGCGATGACTGAATTTAGGTGAATAAGAATCGTTAGCCCGCTAGCTCAGTGTTGGGCTAACTGCTGGAATCTGACTTAGCCACTTAGCTCATCGCTGTCGTTGCCAGACAACCTAAATTTGCTATTGAAATTGGCTAAATCGCGATGGAACAAGTTGGTTTGCTCACTGCAAATGTGCTTTTATGTAACTAATTGATCGTGTACAGGTGTGACGCTGTGTTGATATTGTTATGATGTTAGCTGTGGCTTTAGTGACATGCTAGCTCTGTGGATAATAGTCTGCTATGCAGCTATGGTGCCAGGCTGTGGGAACCAGCCTCACAGTGTTGCTGTTGTCTCTGTCAGGGCTCTGGCCCCGTCTCCAGCAGCTGAAGCACACCAGTCCTGTCCACTCTGCTCCACGTCCACGGACTTCCTCCTCGCTGAGCCATGACCACCCAGAGGGATCTTGATATGGTGAGTAACATCCTCCTTTAGTTGTTAAACAAGAGCAACATAAAGCTAAAATGATCATTTCTGTTGTCCAGTGGCATGTGTTCTCTCTGCATGTAGTTGACAGTTATGTTTGATCAGCATGGGGCTAGAGATGTAACATAAATGGTTCCCCTAAGTTAAAATAATTGAGGTGTTTGGGTTGTAGGAGTGGGGGTTGGTTATGGATTAGCCAACGTCCACAAACACTTAGCTGGGATAGTGACTGCTGTTCCTGTGAACGCCATCTGTCTAATCTCAGTTCAAACGTTGCCCTACTTTCCTTTGAAGGTTTTGATGCCAATTGATTGTATCCCCCCCACCACCACCACCACCACTACTACTACAGGAATGAACAACACTTATTTAGACCCATGTCAAAAAGCATTGTTTTTATCTTGTTTAATTAGACATTCAGCTGTTTTAAGGATAATGTAATGCCAGGAACACAATATTATAAGGAATGTTGTGCAATCATTTTAATAATCAATGATGGGTGCATCACTTCATCTGCCTCTCTTCTTACCCTGATGCCCCCATCACTCTGGAACAGGGTAAATCTGGACTCATCAGACCACATGACCTTCTTCCATTGCTCCAGAGTCCAATCTTTATGCTCCCTAGCAAATTGGAGAACTTTCTTTCCAGTTAGCCTCACTGGTGTGTGGTTTTCTTAAGGCTACACAGATGTTCAGTCCCAGTTCCTTGAGTTCCCTTCTCATTGTACATGTAGAAATGCTCTTACTTTCACTATTAAATATAGTCCTGAGTTCTAATGTTGTTTTCCATATGATTTCACCAAACATTTTTCAGTTTTGTCTGACCGCATTTCTTCCTTGAAGACAATGGTTCCCCACTATCCTTCCAGTTTTTAATAATGCGTTGGACAGTTCTTAACCCAATTTTAGTAGTTTCTACAATCTCCTTAGATGTTTTCTCTGCTTGATCTCAAACAGACTAACATCTTTTCCACGACCACAGGATGTGTCTTTCGACATGGTTGTTTAAGAAATGAGAAGCTACTCATTGCATCAGTTGGGGTTAAATGACTTGTTTCCAGCTGGAAGATAATCACCCATGCAGTAATTATCCAATAGGAGGCTCGTACCCATTTGCGTAGTTAAATCCAGGTGGTGACTTTTTTTTTTTTTTTGCCAGGCAGTGTAATTTGTGTTTTGGTTTGTTGGGGAGACAAAACAAGACATTTGAAAAGATTACCTTGAGCTTTTTTCATTTTTATTCTTTTATTATTTCATGTCAGTCATGAACCAAACAGTCACTTGATTAAAAAAAGATATGAGAAAAGATATCTATCTGCCACCATTGAACACAAGCACAGTACTATTTACAGCACACATTGTTCTCAGCAGAACATTGTTTTAAATTCTATGTAAACAAAAACCATGTCCAACATTTTATCTAGGAAACCTACATCAGGTAAAAACCCACAGCAAGGCAGAGTGGGATTTAAGGGATCGTCTATCTTGGCATCTACCCCCAGGCATTCACTTGTGGTTGACTATGTTTTTAGGAAGCTTGACCAGAATCAGAAACGGATAAGCCTTTGGTAGTCATGTTAACCTTTCAAACATTACTCACAACAGCATTTGATAGATTTAGTATCTTTATTTTGATTGGAGAACCTCAAGGACGGGTTTGATGCAGGATGTTGCCATGGGTACCGCGGCAGATTTGACTGTTTTTATTTTGTTGGGGATGAAAGGAATGAGGACAAAGCTTGTCAATGATGACATGGGTATGTAACCCCACATTGAGGTTATTCAGTTCATATGAGGGGGAGGGGAGGCCCGAGGACCACCAAAGGGGGGATTGTATTTGTAAACAGATCAGAGAGTGGGGTTGTCCCTCCCTGACGTCACACCTCGTGGTTAAGTCTCTTTGTTCTCTCCTTTGTGATTTGTGAACCAAGGAAAGTTAATTTTCCACCTTTTTAAGAAGGGCAAATGTCAGGGAAAAGTACTCCCATCTGTCAGTTCTCACTCCAGAGTTCAGCACAAAGATTTAGTTGATGGGGATGTTTGAGTAGCAGCGTGATTGATTTAAGATAATGGATTAATATGGGCCAGAAAAAAATGGATAACTTAAAGACCAGAGTGGATCAATAATTTAGGGCCATGCAATTCTGACCATGAGCTAACTGAACACACAGAATAAAATAGATGGACAAAGGGAATACATGGTTATGATTATGGCTGTTTTGAGGAGGAGCATACATGGAGAGATTGTAAATATTAAAAATATCACAAGTAGTTTTCAGTTACTTTAAATAACGTGTGTGACAGCAGGCAATGAAACATATTTATCCAAAAGAACTCCACTCATTTAAATCACATTTTTTGATTAATATATAATTATATTTATAACGAGGGGAAAATTTGGTGGTTAGCCATGACTGCAATCATATAGTCCATAAACCTTGTGGTATAGTGTGTGTATATATAAATAAATCCATTTTGGCACGCTGGCTCAGCCCAACATTGACTTTTTAAATACACTCACTTGCCAATTCATTAGGTTCACTACTGAAAACAAATACTTTCAAATGTAACAGTCCTGCACTAAATCTTATCTTCATGAAGGTTACGGTATTTAGCGTTAGTTTAAAATAACTGCAACAGCTGTTGATTCAACTGTGTTTTCATCTTAATGGCTGTGGTTTGTAGTGCTACTGAACTGTATTTTCTTATACTGACACGTTTCTATTATTTTGACAACCTTATTTTTGTCAGAAGGCTCATCATACAGTTGAATTCTTATTAACACTTATCTAACATAAACTGAACATTATAACAGTCATGAAAGGTGATTTAGTGCAGCGCTGTTATATTAGAATGCATTTGTTTTCACTAGTGTACCTAATTGGTGGTTTGGAGTGGATTTCCTGGAGTGTGACCCATAGACATCGTCTTATTTGGTGTCATCTCTGATAATCTCAAGTTTAAACTGTCCGTACTAATTGCATGTCTCACTTTGTTTGGAGGTCGGGTGGTGAATTTGGCCGATCAAGACCTCTCCATTGTTTGGTCCAAAAAATTGTTTTGTTTTCACGATCAGGATCAATTCTTTGCCTTTTTAGTTATTAAATACAAAACAAAAATCACAATAAAATGAAATTTAACTTGTGTAAAATAAGACGAAACAGCATGTAAGTTCATCATTCTGTATCTATCATTTTTTACCTTTTTAATACAATCCTACAGTCGGAAAAACAAAACAAAGCGACACATAAATATACATGGTAATTAAACTAAATCTGACTGTTATGCCATATGAACGTGTTTTATTTGTATGTTTTGCTGTAAATAAACATTTTAAAATGTATTAACAGTTTGTAGTATTTCAAAATCTTGTAGTATCTTGACCTTATTGTAATATTTCAGCTTTATAGGCATGTTGGACAAGAAGTCCAGTCTTTATTGGTTCTAACAGATTGGCTTGTGTAGTTGCCTGGAGGACACAAAATTCAGAGGAAGCCCTGCTGTTAGAGACCCTCCCCACACACACACACACACACACACACACACACACACACACACACACACACACACACACACACACACACACAGTCCCCCTTGGGGCTATGCGCTAGCCATGTAAATTTAATAACATGGCCCAGGGCTGTCTGGGACACCTGGGGTTATCGCATTAGGCCGACAGCCCGGAGCGGAGCGGCAGCACCCTGGAACTAAAGGGCCAGTGTTCTCCCCCTCAGCCCCACCCTTATCTGTTGTTGTCTCTAGCATCAGAGGCTCACTTCAGTGTAAGCCCTCGGTGAATGAAGTCGCCCAGTCAAAGGGTGGAGATCTGGTGTGGATAAATCTAATTAGACTGGAATGCCTGTCTCTTCACAGCCCTCTGAAGGTCACCCCATGTCTGAGGAGGTTAGAGGAAGTGGATGGATTTCACCGCGACTAATTAGGAAGAATTTTAAAGGAAGTTTGTGTTGGCTGGTACGTCATTTCTATGTACAGTTATTTAGATGTTTTTGTCGTTTTAGGTGCACCTCCGCCTCATCCTGGTCAGTGGCAAAACGCAAGACTTCACTTTCTCCCCGAACGACTCGGCCACAGACATCGCCAAACATGTGTTTGACAACTGGCCTGCAGGTACATTATATATGATTCAGTTTACTGTATTTTTCACTTTACATACTCAAAATACTCCGTAATTCATCAGAGTCCGTCTTTACGGATGGGACTCCAAAGGTGTACTGCTACATGAAGTAATCAAAACCTTTTGTTTGTTTATTCAAATTGTAAATGAACAACAGTGATATAGATATGCGCTTATACCATTACCAGTGTACATATATCTAAGCAATCTGTATCAGTGTGTGAATAAAATACAACAGGCTCATATTTATTTGAATTTTAAACATCTGTGTATGGATATCAGTTTCTGAAATCCATTATCGGTTGTAAGTAGTAGTAAGTCATACATTTATTTTTTGTGTGTTTTCAGGATGGGAGGAGGAGCAGGTGAGCAGTCCGAGTATACTGCGCCTCATCTTTCAGGGACGCTTCCTTCATGGCAACGTTACCCTGGGAGGTAAGACACCTCCACATAGACCTTACAGGTTGTTTCATGTACTTATTAGGACATGATATGAGACTGAAAGATCAAAACATTTCTGTTAAGTGAAAGCATTTTAAGGCAGATTAGAGTCAACACATAGTGACTTTTATTTTACTTCAGCCCGTTGAGACAGTTAAACACATCCTGAAAGAAAAACTAATTCTCACACAAGTCTCATGAAGTTCTGTTCACTGATGTCAATGTAAATCAGTCAGAAAATGTCAACACTCAATAATAATAATGTAATTATAATTATAGTATTACAAGTGGGTGTTTGTCCCAGGTTTGTTGGGTGTGTTTCATTCAATCTAACTGAGATAAACAGCCACAGGTACAACTACAGGATTTACAGGTGATATTATCAATAAATGACCAAGAATAAAATAATAATAATAATTAATTTCATCCACAACAACACGGACTGTCGTTACAAAGCTTCACATATGTCGGGTCTGATAAAATGGACAAATCTGGTGCCGCAGTAAGAGTCTTCCTGTAATCAAGCGGTTTAAGCGTAGTAGCAGTTGAGTCAAAACAAAGCAGTGGAGGCAGCAAATGAAAACAGTAGAACATCCGATTTAATTATTTTAATCTCCCTAATCTGTTAACCTTGTGGACTTTCCAACCTGTACCTTGCATGAGATTTACTCTCAGACGGACTGGTTCGGTGTTAAGTGAGAAGCTGCAGTAAGAGGGTATTTCATCTGGTGTTCTTGAAATAAGGTGGGACAGGAAGTAGTGTAGAGTCCAGTTGTAAACAAACTGAAGGAGATAGCAAAATGTGGTTGTCATTAGCCTCTGCTACTGTCCTCACAATCCTAGTCGGCGCCCCTTTTCATCCAGAGTGTCCAATGATTATTCCTCCAGATGGTTATTAAACCAGAACAATATTTTTAGAATAATACTTTGGTCTCATAGTCTGTCACCTCTCACATACTATCTGTGAATATACCATCATCCAAGTCAGGGAATAAATAAAAACAGGTACCTGGACTTTGTATAGATGAGTGGTGACATGTCTTCAAGAAACATCAAACATGTCCAGCTACTTTTATTTTAGGCCATGTTCAAACCTGGTTTTAAGCTACAAGGACAAGTGATAATGGTCTGGACAAATTGTGTGTTGATACTGCTAAAAGAATGTGGTCACAGTCGACTCTAACCTCCAGATGTGCTCTAAGACAGTGGCCCCCAACCTTTTTTGCGCCACGGACCGGTTTAATGTCAGACAGTATTTTCACGGACCGGAAGGTGTAGCAGATAAAAACAAAATAAAATGATAAGACCGGCATAAAAACTGTAGTATTTTCTCTATAAAATAATAATAATAATAAACGTAAATCCACTGTGTATTCATGTGCAACTTTATTAGCAGCGTCCTCATAACGTCACACCAACAACCGAACATGACATGAGTAGCGTCTCTGCCCCAACGCTCTCTGGTCGCTATGGTAACGTTAAAACATGTCTTCAAAATAAGACACACCACAAAAACTAAAAGTGCATGAAAATACTAGCTACTCACAATAGCACTGAATCAGTGGGAGCCCTGCGCTTGTTTTGCTGCAACAAGACGGTCCCATCTTGGGGTAATGGGAAACAATGAAACCCGAAGTGTGTTGCTTATGACCAGTCTGCTTCGTAATTTTGTTTTGGTTGCTGTCACTGCAGAAAACCCTGCTTCACACACACAAGATGTCGGAAATGGCAACAGCGTTTTCAATGCTGTTGTGGCGATCTCGGGGTATTTTGCCATGACTTTAATCCAGAACACCGGCAGAGCTGTTGTCTCGAACATACGTTTAAGACCCCCGTCATTTGCGATCTCGGGACGTATCACGTGATGGTCTCGAGGCCTTGACATGCGTCAAGAGTGAGTCATAAACGGATGTAATGGAGAGAATCCGGTCATTTTTCAAAATAAAACATCATTCAGACACAGATAATAGATCAAACGGAAATAATGGAAGTTATTTATTATTTCTGTGCGGCCCGGGGGTTGGGGATCACTGCTCTAAGGGATCTGATCTCGAATGCGTCCCCAGTTCATCTCAGGTGTGTACACATCTGTGCTGTAAGCCGGTCACTTGTGATCAGGTCACTCGGTAATCATGTTAATGCCAGGTCTGAGCAGTGTCTTAGACTCTCTCACACTGACTGGACATTCCCCTTCAGAGAGAGAGAAGGGTTGAAGGAGTTGTCTCTGAGTCTGAATAGTTATTGCTTGATTGGCTCACTTTTATGTATAGATGGAGAAAGTGACTTTATTACAGTAAAATAAATTGGAGCAATTACATTTATCTGGTGAAAAGTTAATAAATGTGCCAAGTCTCTCAAAGCTGATTTCCTTATTATGGAAAATCTTTGGGTTTAAGTATTTTCTTGTCAGTAACATCTGAATTGTTGCCGTAGCAGAAGCCACAATAAGATTTTTGTTGCTGCTCTAGACAGTTTTTTTTTATGTAGACTAGTGAAAATTAACTAATTCTAATATAACAGTCCTGTGCTAAATCATGACTGTATTATGTCGAAACGCCGTCAGAAAGATCGTGGTTGAACTGTATGATCATTTTGGATGATTGTAGTTTGTGGTACTGTTAAACTGGATTGAATTAAAAGCAAACGTTTGTGTTATTTAGCCCACCGACTAAAATGAGGTTGTCAAAATAATGTGTCAGTACAGTATTCAGAATAGTTGAATCAGAAGCTCTGTTGTTTTAAATAAAGGCTGAATATTATGACGTTTACAAAGCTATATTAGAAAGCATTCATTTTGTCTTGTGTACCTAATAAACTGGCAAGTGAGTTTAGGTTGAATAATAATAATCATCATAATGTGTATTTTCATGTTTGAAGCTCTAAAGCTGCCACCGGGCCGGACGACCGTCATGCACCTGGTCGCCAGAGAGACTCTTCCAGAGCCCAACTCTCATGGTGAGGAGCTTTTCTTTGTTTGCAGTGTGAATGTCGCGTTCGTTCTCACGACTCACTCGTCTGAGTAAAATAGAAAAGCGAGTATCTTTGTCGTACTTCATGCGTGGGGACCTTTCTACTTCCTGCCGCTAACCTCTGCTTGTTTTTGTCTCACGTCTCTGCTGTCCTTTCTTTGTAGGTCAAAGGAACAGAGAAAAAACCACAGAGAGCAACTGCTGCCTCCTCTTGTAAAGAAAAGACTCCCCCTCCTTCCCCTACCCCAACCTCACACACACACAAACATAACACACATATTAAACATGCATTCGCTCTCTCTCCGTTCTCTCCCGCCTGTCGTCCCGTCAGCTGCGGATCTGGAATAAATCGCAGGAAGTCCGTTTGGGGCCATCGCTCGCTTCGGTTGAACTTTTGTCCAATCTGAAGCTTTTTTTTTTTTTTGTGCCAATATGTGTTCACTTCTCTGCCCCTGAACCTTTACTCTGTCAGCCTAGTCGTAGTTAGACCACGACTTTGAACAATACCTGCGCTCCGTGTGCGGATCCCTTCGCCTCTGGAGACGTTTTTTTAGAGCTGTCATATGTAGTGATGAAGACCCAGGAACTCTTCGCTCTTCATGGACACAGAAGTGCTATAAAGGATGTGTGGGGCTTTAACCCTTCCCTACTAGTCACGTGGATGTTTCCCTAGGTCTTACTGAATGGTGTTAACCCTCTCATTGCACTTAACCAGTTTAATTCTGAAGTGTTTATTGTGTTTCACCTCCCCTTCCTCATGGCTTTTTTTGTTTTTGGGTCAGATGAACTGACCTTAATATTCCCTACGTGGTAGAAAACGTGCCATCCTCCTCATAGACTATCTCTGCCTCACTGACTGAACCGTTTGGTCTGGACCGATTACCTGCATCTGCTTGTTCCTGGCAGTGGACCAATGGAAAACTTTTATCAGGGAGAGTTAAACACCTGAGGGTCCACAAGAAAAACAGGAGCGGCAAGAAAAAGATGTAGTCGGGAGAATCGGCGGATCGCCATCAGGTGTTTGCCTGGTGGAGACTTTATTGATTAGACTGTCGACACGGCGGGCCAGTTCAACGCAGATGGAAGAAGAGTTTGAAATGGGAGGCGTCGGCGTGAGACCCTCCTCTAGCGGACACTGAAAACGAGGCAGAGGGAGAGATCCTCCCGTTGGATGAAGAGTTAAAAAGGAAAGTTTTGGTGGTGTTTCACCTCCTTTTTCATTTGGATGCTGTCGTTACTTCTCATTTGCCTTTTATCGTGGAATTCAGTAATATCATTAATATTGAAATTTAAATATATCGATTTTTATCTTGTGTATAGGTATGTGTTGAATTTTAGTGTGGGTGCGTTTGTGTGCGAGTGAGGGTGTGTGATGCACGTGGCATACTGAATGAGGACTAGTTGAGGGCATGTGGTCTTAAAAAAAAATTAAGGTGGTGCACTGGGAGTGTTGATGGTCTGTGGTTTCATCAGAAACAGTCGGAAACCTTTTGATTCCTTCCATCGAGTGTCCTTCGGTTTGTGTTTTTGTCAATCAGTGTCACTGCTATGAAGTTTAGCTCAGTATGAATAAATGTAAAAACTAAAATGCAATGTGGTCTACATAAAAGCTTGTATTATAAATTAATAAATCTTTACATAAGGCAACTTCTCTTGATTCAGATTTACTGTTTCTCCAACAAACATTCAGCATCATTCATTATTGATAAAGCTTTTGATTAATTTGATATCATATTTTAGTGTTATTTAATCCATGATTTGCAAGCTAACACGAAAGATTTAACTGCAAATTCAAGAAGATGGAACATTTAACTTAATTATTTATTAATATCTTTATCAGAGTAATTTCTCTTGTCAGTTTAATAATTGATAAATTCACTTAATGTTTCAGGTCCAGCTGGTCCCAGCTCCATGGTGCCTTCTGATTTAACTTAAGCACCTTCATATATAATAACATAATATATAAGAATATATTCTACTATATTGACAATCTGGAAATTATACCAATTTTTTGTTCTTTTCTTACTGCCATCTATAAGCTTATAGCCATTTCCTGTTGTGAGACAGTCGTACATCTACAGCTCACTGTTTCCAGTAGAAATATTCCTTCCAGAAAATGTTTTTTTTTTTTTTTTTTTTAAAGTTTTCACTTGCATCATTTAAGTCTGTTTGCAAGCAACATCGAAGTAACAAAAAGTAAAGCACATTTTCCACTATGTACACCATACGAATTTAAAACCTGATTAAACTTAAAATATATGACATTGGGACACAGCTAAAATAAACTAATGTTTTACAGCCTTGTGGTGGCCTTCATCAGTAGAAGGAGTTCATTCAGACGTGATGGGGGTGATTCATCTAAGAAATCACTAAAAGTGTGTGTTAAGTGCAATATTTGAAGTGTTCTATGTGGTTTTATGTGACCTCTAGGTGGCAGTGTTCCTCTGTGAGCCTGGTGACTGACGGGTGTCACGGTAAGATGGGGGAGTTTATAAAGTTGTTAAGAGTGTTTATGAAGGTGATTTTTCACTGGTGAATTTAAAAAGTAAATAGTTATTCAGTTTGACCAGAGTCTGATAGAAACATTTCACTTAAACAAACTGTATCTGTAGACAGTTTGTTAACACATGCTGTCATTGCCATCAAATGAGACTATCATTGTGTTGTTATAACTGGGTCATAACCTTGTGTTTTCAGCAGCTTTCTCCTCGTCTCCCTCAGAAATCTGCTGCTGATGTGTTTCTGCAAGAAGTCCAGGTTTCCAGTTGACACTGGCAGTGTACCTTAGGAAAAGTGCAGTCAACCCTCTTCTTTCTTACTGTACCTCCAAACCTGCTATTGTGTTGAACCGCCTGTTCATTTTACGTCTCCTCTCATTTTCCACTTATCTGAAGCTGTCTGGGGACAGAGTCTGAACAGGAGCCGACCACAGAGGTGATCAACAGCACTTAAACGAGAGCCCAGGGAGGAAATCTCTGCTCTTAACTCCGTCACATTCACGGCTGCCTCTGCAGGATGAATTGCTCTCTGTGGTCGGCGTGACTCAAAGCACGTGTGCAGCCAGTTTCTTGGGTGTACTGTGGTGGGCTGCAGTCCAACCACCACTCACTGCTGGTGGCTGGTCTGCACGCTTACCCCACTCCTGATATGGATGGCTTTACTCTGGCTGCGGCAGCTGAGTGTCCTGTCTGTCTGTGAGTATAAAAACACGCTGCTCAAGTTACTGTTGCACTTAAACTGTACACTAGTAAGAAACATCACAGTGAAAGGGCCAGTGAGGCCCAATGTGTAAGGCTCTGTTGAACATCATCTGAAGTGCTCAAAAGCTCCACAAGAGCTTCTGTTAATGGACTTCATGGTAAAACTTCTTTCATGATACACTGAGCAGCTCTCCTCCACTTTCTCCCCTCTTCTCTCTGTCTCCCTCTTCTTCCCACCATCCTTATCCTTAGTAATGGCTCTGGTGGCTTCAAGCTCTGCTTCCTGTAAAGTGTTCTGAGACTTGGAAACATATAAGTTGTCTTAAATAGTTAGAAGACCGCTACAACGCTCGTCTCTTTATCAGTTGCGTATGAAGCCAGAGCTGTTAGCAGTTAGCTTAGCTTAGCATAAAGACAGGAAGCATTCAGCCTTTCTCGCACCAACGACATTTAATTATCAGCTTTAGAGGAGGATTTTGTTTGGATGGATCAGTGAATAATATGTTTGATATATGGTTTGGTCTTTCTTTCTCTTTAAATGCACATGGAGACTGGATTAGATTCACAGAAAATAACCAAATGCCTGGATCAACAGGGGGTTGTGATATATGTGCTAAATTCTGTTCTCCAGAAAGTACTTCTCCAAATCCTTCTTTTCCCGTTGCACAGCTTTGGACCATTTTCTTATCTGCCAGTTTTTTCTCTTATGAAAACCAGCTGTGAACACACACACACAAAGGAAAGTACATACAGTAGACTGAAGGCTACTGATACAATATCAATTTAATAACCCTCTGATTTTTTCTCTCTGACCATTAATTTTGCCTCTGTTAAGCAATTCTTAAAATATTTTGAAATATTCCTTGTTGGTATAACTCTAGGCTTAAAGTCTGACAACACATTTTGTCAATTTAAAGAAGTATTAATGATATAAAGTATAAAAATAAACCAAAGAAACTGAAGTAAAACGACACAGGTGCCTAAAAAGACGTGCAAATCTTTTGTGTTGATCACAAAAAAACGATCGACTTGATGTTTTTGTGTCATGTGAGAGCTGTGTGGCATCATGTGTTCATTCCCTCGAGTGTATTTGTCCACACCAGAGGTCCTCTGATGGCATGAAATGAAAGAGTTCAGTAGGCCAGTGTGAAAACATACACACTCATGCAGGGGTGGAATTAACACAGCATGGTGTTAGCAAATGAGCAGCTTTCATGCTGACTCCAGAAGCTGCTGCTGTCTCTCTTCATTTCCAGGCCCTTGTTTCTTCTCCTAATTGGAAAACGACACTTGTTCTTATGGTAAATGAAGGGAAGCAGGAAAGCCGGGGGGATGTGGGACTTGACCAGGTGTGTGTAGAGGAGAGGGAAGGGTTGTAGCTTCAGCGTTTCCATGACCGAGCTGTAACAGAAGTGAGGGCGTGGTCTGTTAGCCGCTTTTCATTTGACCGTTTATTTTACCAGATGGTCCCCAGTCCCTTGTAACGTGCCACTGTAAAAGAGCTTTGACAACAATATCAGCTTTGTGCACCAGAGACGGAGAGGCAGAAAAAAACCTGCGGAGCTTATTCACAAGATGGAGACCTAATCTTTTCTCTGCTTTACTGTCGAGCAGGGAAAGGAAATGTTAAGCTTTCTGCTACAGAATTTACCATTTCTCGTTCACAAATAACCAAACCTCACAGATTTCCCATTTTTACTATGAAGGATTAATAATATAAAAACCTTACTACCACTGGAATATATTATTTCAGCCTCTGTGCTCTGGTAAACATTCCTCCAGTCCAGCTCAGAGTTCTGACTCTGACCTCTGTACATAGTGAATTCTTCGCACTGAACTCTGAACTGAGAGACATACATTGTCAAATCCTTAATCTTAATCCTAATAAACACTATTTTCACAGTGTCAGATTCTCGTTATATACTGTGTAAACAGAAGTAGAGTAGTTAGCTCATTGTGCTGTACATTATAAAATCACATCTCATGGCCCCTGGCTTGATACTGAGGTGCAGGAATATCACATTTTGATTGAAAAAATCTGATTAAAAATGATTCAGAATAATCCAGAAATCATGTTTGACCTGTTTAATCGTGATAAATTACCTTCTCTCACAAAAGTTTGCATTGATTATACCACACAAAGCAAACTATAGACAAAAAGTTGTAAATATTAGTGTGATTTTATATATACGACAAAGCAGAAAAACACCAGACACAAAAGTAAATTCAGACTTGTCTTTAATGCAGATTATTATCACATGTCAGTCGTAATATTATAACAGTAAGACACTGATGCACAGTAGAAATCAGAGAAGCAACACTCAGAATTTGTGCCACAAAAAAAGCCGATGATTACCATTAATTTTTAGAAAGTTAATTAACAGTCAATTAACCAAAACTGCAGCTGTACTTCCTGCTGAATCAAAAAACATCCATTCTCTTTACAGGTGTATTTCCAGCTTGTATCTCTCTACGTTAGCATGATCATACTGGAGCCAAAAGCAGGCTTTATAATCACTACAATAAGGTCGGAAAGTTTTCATTTTGAGGCCAAGAATTACACAAAATCTACTGATAGCTATGAAGGCAGACAGGAGGAAGGATAATAACTTTGCTATTAGATAGAGGGGTTTGAGATAAACTCACTATAAGAGCATTTTACATGAAATGATTAAGTGCACAAAGAAGGGGCCAACAGACTTTGACTAAGTGTCTTGGTTACTAATGATTTTTATGCACTATACGCCTTACAAATAACTGCACAGCTGTGAAATTGGTCGTAAAATGTAGACCATCATTTGAATACTGAGGTAATATTATTCAAGGTTGTTACAGCTTCTGCTCCTAAATTTGTATATTTGCCAATACTTTACCCAGTATGTATCTTATTGATACGAAGAGTTGAAAAAGAAGACATTAAGAAGTGTTCAACTCCTGACTTTCCTACATGAGCATAAATCGCGTATTAAACATTGGAATCTGATGATAAAACAATGACAGTTACGCTAACCTCTGCTGCTCACATAGCTCCCAGATGATTCACGGACATCACAAATGTTTTCCTCACAGCAACATGTTTCTGTTCTTCTTGGCTCCAGAGAAAGTTTGCTCATTGTTTAGTTAAGACAAATGGTCATCTGAGGGCATTGGCGTCCGACCAAACTTTCTTCCTTTATTTCTTTTAAAATGAAAAGCACAAACTATGAGGGGAGACTGCTCGTGTAATCACTGCCAGAGTCGAGGCCAAAACGAGTCCAGAGTATTTCAGACTTGTTACACACAACCCTCCAGCTGATTGCTGTTTGGTTTGTGTACCTGCAAATCATTTGATGATTGTTTTTAGTGTACCCTGCCTTTTCCTGCTGCTTATACTTAACAACCATTAAAATACTATATGTTCTGGTAATCATGAGAATCGATCACCACTTGCTTCAACGCAGCGTTTCTCTTTTCATCCTCGTTTACATTCAAGATGAAGGTTGCGGTTGAAGTTCAGGTGTCTCAGATTTCTTCACTTTCACGCTCCAACACCCGCTCTGATCGCTCTCCAGACATCATTAAAGTGAATAAATTTCCTGATCTCCGGATCTAGTCCTTGAATTATTTCATGTGTTCACATTGTGTGTGATTATTGCTCAGTGACACCAGATGCTGACCCAGGGCTATGGGCTGTTACTGTATGTCTGAGAAGAATGTGGACGAGTGTAACCCATATTCCTCAGTTTAACTTCAGTTTTTTAGGACAAAAGCTCAGCATTTTTCTGCATTAAAAACACATGTAATCACACAGAACTGCTGCCAGCTTCATAACACCGCTGCATCTTCCCAAACAAGTAACTTTAGTTTTTCCTCACGTTGCACTGCAAGCCTTCAAGTATTTGAAGCAGTTTCTATGGTATCTGCAAACTGTTGCTCTTTTAGAATTTATTGGTGCCCTTTATTGGACTTGTTTCTGTGTGTATGTTGTTCATTAAGACATCAAAATGTTTTACAGTTCATTGCTCTTTTACACTGCCTGCTGGAGCCGGAGCTGTAATTCCAGTTAGTGAGGGATCAGATGGAGGTCACTGCTGGCCTGTGGGGGTTGCAGCACACCACCAGTCCACCGAGCCTCTCCGGACTACATTACAGCTTTTATCCTCACTAATGGGATCTCTTGGTGGGGAATCCCAAGGGTGATGGGGATTAAGATACCTGGCCTCACTCCCATGCGCCATTTACCATGTGGGGCGCCGCAAATATGTTGCACATGCCCGGACGGCTGCTGGAAGCTTTACATCTCCACATACGCAAGGGGACCACAAAAATCTGAGACTGGAAGCAGAATTATGAGCGTTCACAGCCAGATTGTCAGAAATCGGTCTTGTATTCACCCTCTCCACACACACATGCAGCATTTCTACCTTGACCCAGTTGAATCGGACTCCGTTTGCAACTCATTGAGAGAGTATCAGCTGATGGAGTGCTGGGAGACACTCTGACTGGAGAGACAGCTCTAAACACTAACCTTATACAATGTTTGATTTGAGTGACGTTGTTGGATTTGTTTCTCAGCAGTTTCCTCAGCTAAACAGAGAGAAAGTCTTAACTTGGAGGACACAAAGAGTTGAGGGCGGAATAAGTCACCATGTCTTTGCTCTTCAAAAAGTTGTGAAGAATGAAAATCTGTTCTGTTTACTAAGATATTAAAACAGAAGAGACAGAGTATGGTTTCAGATATGTTCCTCTAGCTTGTGTCTGTCCCCACTTGTGTATTTTTAAACCTTCATCATGTTTGGTCACTACAGTCTGTGTGAGTCACGACTCAACTCTCCATCTGTGTGTCACATGGTGTCTGGGCAACTCTTTAAAAGAAACAGCACAGCTTAATGAAGACAAACTACAACACCACCACCTCTGCCTTCAGCTTGTTTGTGTCTTGTTTTCTTGTTGTTTACATATGTGTTATTCATCAAACTTTTCTGCCAGCATTAGATTCTATCTGTTTCTGGCAACATGTAGCTATGCACGACTGCTGCTTGTTCCTCTCCTTATTCTGTGCAGAAAAAGCTCCTGCGTGTTGCCCCGCTCATGTCCTCAGACTCACATTACAGTGCAGCAGCAGCTCTGGTGCAAAGAGCAGCAACGAAAAGGAAAGGTCAGGTGGAGACCATTGTTATAGAGCTGCCAGGACTCTGATTTATGGATAGCAGGTTCACACTGTTTGTGGGGCCTTAACACAGTCACTGTTTCCATATTTTTGTTTCATGTACAGGAAGTGACAGATATGATTTAGAAGGGAAATAGTGTGTAGGCTCTGGATTCGGCACAGTCTCTACTTCTTTTGTCTTGTACCAGGTGTAAATGTAATCTGAGGACTCTGCAGCTTATGTACAGGGCTGCAGCTATCTTTAATTTAATACCAATAACTAACCATTGCAATTTCTTAAAGATGCCACATGTCACAAATTGGGGAAGCTGCAAAAAATTATTTAAACAAATAATATGTTCTTGAAATAGTTGAGCTGAATCAATCATCTGCCAAGATATCTTGAGCAAAGCTCTTGAAGCTCCTTGTTATACGAGAAAACTCCACCAGTCAACTGTCAGATATAAGAACATCATCACACATTGTGCAATTTTCTGTGCAAAGTAAAAAAGAAAATAAAAGCATTAGGGGACCTATGACAGCCCGGCTCGGGTTAAATCCTCTGTGGTTTCCATGTGTCCTCGGGGTGTTTGTTGTGGGTGACTTGGCGGCTGAATGGAGTTGCTTTGGTTCTGCAGCAGAGCTGGTGAACCGGTGCTCTTTAAGTTGACAGTCATTCAACACCCTGCCAAGTCACAGGCTCATAATTCAACAACACCTTCTGGCTCCAGGGGCCCTGCATGAGAAGAGAGAACGAGTGATGGCAACACAAATAGTGTACGCAGCATGGGAGCTAGAGGAGATACGGCCTTGACATGATGGGCAACCTGAAAGAAAAATATTCACATGATGGCATTAAGGTGGGAAGTTAACTGGAGGATGGAAAAAACAAGACTTCTAGAGCATTAAGTTGCCTTGATTAAACCTTTTAAATCTGCTACTTGCTCTGTGGCACAGGTGAATGATGAGGTTCAAATCAAAATCATGGTTACTTTTAATATATATTGAAATATATGCAGAGCCCAAGAAAATGAGCTCTTGGTCACTTTATAGGGTTAACGTTTTTGGACTGATGGGATATTAAGACCATACAATGCATTTAAAATCTTGTACAACAACAACAGATATATTTGTGTGGATGCAATTGGCCAAGTCATTTAAAATATGCTTTAAGACCCAGCTGTTGCTCCTGGATTTTTATTTTCTTCTTTTAATGGCACTTTGCCTCATGTTACAGTGCATTACAACATCATGTGGTGTTAATATGTGTTACTGTCCTCTGCATTTAGTAGATCTGCCTATTATACAAGCCCCATATTATTTGCAAAATCATCAAACTTTACAGCAATAGTAAAGATATACAGAGTTCAGTCAATACAGCTGTTTATAAATTCATGTTGTAGGAGCAGTACATCCACAGAAATATAAAGAAAATATATATCGTGTCAGTAGGAGCAGGTCTTGGCCCAGCAGTAGTGTTACTAATCTGGATCTATTTGGGAGTTGAACGTGAGGACACGCAGCTGCGGGCCAGCCTTGTATCCCCCTCTCTCTCTTTTTCTCGTTTCTCTTTGCATTTTCAGACTATTGTCATCCGTTTTGCAGTCTGCTCCAAGCTGCCAGACTTTTGTCCTGTCTTGCATGGTTCAGGAAATCCAAATTTTTTTTTTAAAAAATGGGAAAATTGGTTCGAGATGTCAGATGTATTGGATCAGAGGTAAAGCTTTGTGGGAGATGGATCCAAAGTGATTAGCATGGGTTGTAATTTTTGCTCAGGATTACACAATCATCAATTCCTTAACAATTTGTGAGAGAGATATGAGAGGACGGAGAGGAGGAAGTGAAGACCCAGGGGAAATGGGTTTTGAAAAGTTATATTCCTCTTTATTTTACCTTGTTTTTCCTTTGAATAAAATATTTAATAAGACAGCTAAAGATGACTGTGATATTTATTGACAGGTCATACTGGTCTTACTGGTGCTGAACGCCCGTTTCTGAGCTTCCTCCCACTGGACCACTGGTGTTTTCTCCAAGTTTTCCATGGCTTTGTATGGGGTATCACTTCATTATAAACAGACAGGCATTTGCAAAGCTTTTGTGATCATCATAAATTCGCGGGCGCTCATGTCCTTTGTTCATCTGGCTGTGGGAAGCCTTCAGATAAGTTTACAATTAAACAGTTGTCGCTGGAATGTTTTATCATCGCTCTGATGTCTTTTAGGAGCTGCAAATCTCTGCTGCATCTCCTGTCTGTTGAATTTATAAGACCCCAATCAGCCGTGGATTAAAATGCTGGTCAAAAACAATAAGCTCCAGCTGAGCGCAGAGCAGAGATGTGTCATGCTGGAATCCAATTATGAGCGTCGTTGCCTCATCGTTCTGCCTGTGGCTGAAAGGAAACCCAGTCATGGGCACAAAACCTTGAACCCATGCTTGTGGCTGATCTGCATAGAGAGCATTATTCTCAGGAAAATGAGCTCTACCGCTTTCAGGGGTTGGTTTCGGACACAGGGAGTGGGCTTTGTTTCTGTGTGATGTGCAGGGTTTAGAGGATTAAATTGTGGGTGTGGAGTTGCCCTGAGCACTTGGACAGCTCTGAAGCCTGGTCTGAGGTTCTCTCTTCAAAGCTAACTGGGACAAGAAACGGACAGCCTTGTTTCTGTGAGGCAAGCAGGAAAAGGCTCCAGTAAAAAAATGCATGGCCAAACCTCAGTGAATTCCTGATGAAGGAAAGAATGCAGCATAAGACGCCACGTTCTTGTCCTATTAAGACTTTTTCCAGTGCAGTCTTTTGGCTCGCTCAGCTCCTCATTCACTTGCACAGCTCTGGCAGAGTCAGAATCATAAAAATCCATGTTGTAGATATCTGGGGAAAGAGGTGAGCAGTGGAAAAATACCTTAATTTCACTGAGGGAACACAGCAACAGCTCAACACACGCACTGATCATTTACCCCTTGTGAGGAACTTTAATTTACTCATTGGGGAGAGTGATGGGGTGTGTCGGGCCGCGAAAGAAGGTCTTGTTTCTCTTTGTTCACAGACATGTTGTTTAGTACACTGCCTCGGAAATGTCTGCTGACATTGATTATGTACTCTACTGTTGTATATTGTAAGGGAGCGATGTCACCAAATTAATATTGCATGTTACTGCGAGGATTAGCACAGAGTGAGGGGATCTGGCAGCTGCACTGCTCTGTTTGTCACAGCTGCATCTGGCTCATCTCTGCTAACTTCATGCAGCGGACTGAGGACAAAACAACAAATGTTGTTTAAGTTGATTAAAGAAATAAAATGGTAGAGTAAAATAAAAACATTCCAATAGACTCATAAATGTTAGAATGTCAGTATCAGTTGTTTGTGAGTTAAAGATCGGCCTTGTTCTATTATACCAACAAACAATTTAACTACACCGTCAAATCCAATTCATCTATTTTAAATAGCAATATATAAAAGTAAATGAAAAACACCAGTAAAATAATAATAAGATAAAATTTGTAATTTCTGGAATGATAATGAGACTGTGTGCTTTAAAACTGATGAAAGGTTATTAAAGTTTTTAGAAATTATATAAAAGGTGACACTGATCCTGCAGTGTGATTTGGCTTTCCCTTGAATGTTATTATTTGTAAAATAAAATAAACTCAGTAACCAGTGAAAAGAAACTAAAACACGAGTGATATGATCTTGTCTCGTAGCTGCGGGCATGACATTTTTTTTTTTTGGCTTAGACCCAAATACAGCAAACTGAAAAACTCCAGTTGAGACAATACATGCATGTGTGACCTTCTTAAAATCAGCACAGGAAACTAAAGAGCTAATTGTGACTTGACCTGTTGATCTGTTCGTCAAATGTAAGATTATCAAAGACTAACTGGCTGCCAGTTTAATATTTTACACATTTATTTTCATTAATAAGTTCAGGCTGAAGGATTTAGGGGAATAAATTAGCAGAACTTGAGTACAGTATCATAATAATGCTTTAATACGTGTAAAATCACCTCTGACTTCACCTTTGTTGTTTCTACAGTAGCCTAGAAGGAACAAACCAAGCACTGGAAGTGCCAGCCATCGTAGGTTTCCATACAAATTTGGAAAGGGTGAGGCAAAGGAAAAGTATTCAGCTGGTTGCAGTCTGCCACCTCACCACTAGATGACACTAAATCCTGCACACTGTTCCTTTAATTGGAGAAGGTTCTGTGACATTCAACCTGATTTCACAAGTTTAAGACATCAACTAGTGTAAGCTGTGTAGTGGAACATAGATTTCTACGGCATCTGCATAACAATAATAATAGGTTAGCTAACTTGTGTGTATTAAAGTGACTTCCTGTTTACGTAGCTAACTGCTCTTCACTGGCAAATGCTATAGATGTTCCCTAGCAACATGATTTACACATTACCAAAGCCTTTTATTACTATTTAAAACATGGTGTTACCTGCACTAATCTGAAAATAAACAAAACTAAGACCTTCCAGCTTATTGATATATTCTTGAATAGATGTTACAGTCAAGTCCTGGTTGTTACTGACAAGCTTGGGATGATTTTATTCCTCTGAGGTGCTCTGTGTTGTGTTTGGGGGCTGGGCTAAAAGTACACACACGGCCTGTTACCACATTACACTGTGGTCGTTATCAAGACTTCTTTGTTACCTGGCAACCGTGGTGTAAATTCTCTGGAGCAAAGGACTATGGTGGTAACATTCCAGAACGTTCCGGAGCATTCCATTCAGAACTCAGGTGCTCCTTGGCCTTTATTAACTGTAACTGTTGTAACTGTTCGCTGTGGTTGTCATGGTAATGAAACTACAGCATTTGCACTCATTACCACGCGGCAAAAGGAAAAAACTCTTGACTGAGGTGAAATGTGCGTAAAAATAATAAAATAAATAATAATAATTAATTGAGTCAGGTTAGTAAAATGCTGTTAATTAGCAAAATAAGAGAAAGTAGAAAGAGTTACCAATGCAGGAATATGTTTTAAGTATTACACAGAGATAGTTGGCAGCTAGCCTGTGGACATATACCAATTAGCCATAACATTATGACTGATTATCTGATTATCACTGCACCTGTCAGTGGGTGGGATACATTAGTCAGCAAGTGAACATTTTTTCCTTAAAGGTGACGTTAGAAGCAGGAAAAATAGACAAGTGGAAGGATTTAAGTGACTTTGACAAGAGCCAAATTTCGATGGCTAGATTCCTGGAAACAGGCTCATTGATGCACGTAGGGAGCAAAGGCTGGGCCGTGTGGTCCAATCCCACAGACGAGCTACTGTAGCTTAGATTGCTGAAACTGTTCATTCTGGTTCTGATACAAAGGTGTCAGAACACATAGTGCATCACAGTTTGTTTTGTATGAGGTTGTGTAGCTGCAGACCTGTCGGCGTGTCCACAGTGACCCCTGTACTCTGCTGAAAACTCCTACACTGGACACACGAGAGTCAGAACTGGACAATGGAACAATGGACGAATGTGGCCTGGCTCAGGTAGTGGTACATATCAATCTTACATCCACATAAATGCCAGGACCCCAGTTTCCCAAAAGAACATTACATCGCAACAAGCTCATCAATGGTATTCACTTCGCTGGTTGCTGGTCTTAATGTTGTGGCTGACGTACAGCAATAGGGCATCAAGCTAAGAAAAGACCAAATAGTTTTATCCAAGGACAAAAGCTAAAAGCATAATTAATATTGTTCTGTTCTTTGGATAGTCAAATATATGCTTATGTCATGAATTAGCATTTGTTTACCATCACTTTCAACTCTAACTCTGATATGTTTAGTCTTTACAGTTTTATTTATATATATATATTACACCCATATATATATTTTTTATTCAATAAAGCTAATCCACATTATTGTATATTCTACAGGTTATTATATGTTTTCCCATGAATTTGGCATACTTGCTAAACAGTGTCTTTGTACCCTCTAATACAACGAATTAATATAAATATATTTCCTGGGTTTGGTACATAGCTGTACACTTTTAAAGAAATCTATTATCTGGAGTTTCCCACATGGGAGAAAAGGTCAAGCCAACTTTTAAGTGCTTCATCATACTCTCGTATTTTATATTCATATATTTTATTAACACCAGGCAAAAGTATTTCTTAGCAGAAAAGTCTTCAGTAAACTCCATGAGTTTGAAGGAGAGATTCACACAGAAGAGTGTGAGTCAGAATGTTCACTCCGAGGCTGTAAATATTTGGGTCTGTTTACCGAGTCCTTTACAGAAGATTTGTTCCTCTAGTCAAAGGACACGAATGCTCTTTGTCTCTGTCTCCTCCAAAGAAACCGCTTTAGGAAGTGTGACCCATCTCATGTGGTCAGATGCTTTGCAGTCGCCTGTGCTGTGTATCTTTTATGGACTCTTTAGAGGATTTCTCAATACTCAAACCATATTAAAGTGATGAAAGCTTTGCAGTGAGACTGCCTGTCATTCGAGTTGAGGCCCACATGTTTGCGCTTTCCACAACGTGCAACAGCTGCAGGGCCTATTACTGCTGATAACTACGGGAGTGACAACTCTGTATTATCTCTGGTCTCACCAAATGACTCACATCTCTTAAGATTTCTGGCATTCCCTGAGTAATTTCTCCCTTCTGCTATCATTTAAAATGAGCCACACTTTTGTGCCTGCTATTCTGGAGTTCCTATCAAATATTTTTGGGACAAATATCTTTTTAAATATTACTGGGAGGCCGTGTGGAAAGTATTTTTTTTATTTTATTTTTTTTTTCATTAGAAACTGAAGACAGAATTTATTTTAATTTGTTAATCTCCCCGATGGACTGTATTGTTTTTAAGGTCGAGTTTTGTTCAGCAGAATACTGATGACAAAAAAATGAAACCAAAATCTTACAAAGTTTTCTTCAACCACATCTTATTGAGAAACAATATTTGCAAAAGCAATTGTTAACACACTTACACAACATGTCTGTCGCCAACATCCCCCTGTAGGAAACTGACACTTTGACTGTGATAAGTGGATTTATTTTGCCCCTAGGAACCATAAATCTTTTTGTAACTGTTACAATGCCTGATTAAACCAACAGCTCCTCTCCTTTCCATATATCCAGGCCAGAGAGATGGTTTCAAGTTGTTAAAGGAGGCCAGAGGTTGGAGCGACAGCATACCGTTTGGGATGGCTTCCAATCTCAGCAGCAGACTCCCTCTGCCCAGACTGGTTCAAGATATGAAAAGACACACTCCACCTCTCTCCTGATGGATTTCAGTTTGCATTCCTAAGTTCTGTTTTTGCTAACTCTGTTTTTTCCCTTTTTTTTCTTTTCCTCTTACAGCTCATGCAGCCAAACTGAAATGACATCATGCCGAGGGGAAGTCAGGCTGAATGCGTACCCACAAGGCCCTGCAGGAGGACCAGGGACCAACGGCAGGAGGGGAATCTGCTCAACAGGAGGATGAGATATTTATCAGAGGGGAAAATCTCACATTTGAAAAGGTAATTCCTGGCGTAGATGAAGCTGCAAAAACACGAGGACCGAAATGTGGAAAATATCTTTTGTCCTGATGATGAGGAGAGAGGGAGCACAGACAGATGGGATGGGAGGGCTTTGATGAAAAGGGATGTAGTCAAGAGGCAATAAATACATCTAGATGGAAAAAAGGGGACATAAAACACTGAGGCACAGGCTGGAGAGGAGAAAAGGGACATTCTTTGTGTTCCCAGTCTTGCTCTTTAAAAAGCTGCTCTCTGAAAAGGCTCCTGGTTTCTGTGGTTTCACAGTGACAACGGAGTCAGGCCTAGAGCAGGTCAAGAGCTGCAGGATTGTTAAAGGGCTTCGTTCTACAGTTTTTAGGCTCAGATAGCATGTTCTAATCTGAAGCCAATTATCAAATTAAAGCGTGCAGAGTAAACCCTGTGATCCTAGTAATAAATCCTTCCAATTGCTTAGAGAAACTGATGTGGGGCCCTCACAGCATGTCAGCTGAACGCTTACACAAGTCTTGATACCCCGGGCCCACCGTGTTGGCATTATAACAGGCACCATATCTGTGTTTGCTACCTTAATATACTGATATATTTAAGCCAGTTCCAGCCACAAAGAAACATGTAATGGTTGAGCTCTGTTTGTACATTATGGAGCTATTACAGGCTTTAACTTGCACCTTTTCCATGGAAATTTAAGGTATGCCTACTCACATGTACCTAGCATGAACTCACTCATCTGGAACTCTGAACTCAAGCTCAGCCCGGACAGCCACCAGTATTGAGATATAACAGAAAATCCTATTTCCTATCCTATTCATTTTCTCATTTGTTTTCCTGTCTCTCCCTTCATGAGGTGACAGACTAACTATGGACTTCCCTGAAAAGTGGCCAGATGTTAACAAACATGACAGCCTTTTTTACCGGACGGGGGGAAAAGTGGGGACTGTGTTTTCTTAAATGAATCATCTTGGAAAGTGTGAGAGCGTGGGTCAGAGAAAATGAGAGTGTTAAGAGCTGTGGGGGCTCGAGAGTTGAGCAAGAAGGTCACTGACCTCCAGGACCTGAGTGTTAAATATACAGACGTGAATGTGAAGAAAAATATGTCACTGACTCTGTGAAATATCTCTAGTGTGCTATTTTGTGACAAGGTATAATTTACTTTTTTTAATTATAATTGTTACTTTTTTCCCCCTTTGATATGCATCTAAAATGATTATTGACACTAGAGGACTTCAGTGAACTCCCAGTATTCAGCTGTGGTGTATTTTCTATACCAGAATTAACTAAACACTATATTTTTTAGCCGCCTAGTGGATTGGCTCTACCAGACCATACACTGGAAATGTGTGCACATTACTCATATTTGGCTTTTTATCAGCAAGAATAAGTCACAAGAACATGATATTCACACAAAGAAGTTATGCTGCAGCTGCACATTTTCCAATCTTTGGGTCTTGAAGTATTATCTACTTGTTAGTTCTTATCAGAAGTTATTTCCTCCAACAAACAGTCAGTTCCCATTTTCCGATATTTTTCATGTGAAGGGTTTTTAAATGTCTTAAAAAGTGAAAGCGTACATTATTAAAACAAAGAAGTAATTTTATATACAGAAAATGTGATTGTAAAGTCATATTTTCTATGCTGCGCTTTTGCAAAGTTTGTCCAAAGTCATGTCCACATCTGGTCTGTTCCCCAACCAGAAGGACTTCATGTGAAATAGCCAAGGGGGGGGGGGGGAATGAAATGACGGTCCCACCTGGTGTCCATGTCTGAATGCGAACAATGTGTGAAGCGGCATTTGTAGACTGCAGAGTAGTGTGGAAAAAAATATGCCACTAAACAGAGGCAGCAGTGTGTCAGTGTCATGGGGTCGATTCTGGGTCCGGATATTTTCTTTCATGTGGCACTGACGTGTTCTCGTGGAGTTCAAACGACTTTCCTCCCAAATACCAAAGACATACGCGTCAGGCAGATTTACCCTCTACAATGTGTGAAGTAATTGACTGTATTAGTCCTGTGGTGGACTACAAACCTGTTCATTTAAGCTTCTCCTCTTTATCAAAGCAGTCTGGGAGATTTGTTCCCGGCTGAAATGCTTTGTGACTTCAATAATCAGGTAAAGACCAAACAATTGAATTTACACTGACAAGTAAAACAAATTGCTTCGGAAACATCAGATACCATTACCAGCAGATGTTTTCAAACCATTTCGTTTAACTGTCAAATGTGCTGCTGGTGCCTCTTCTGAAAACTGAACCATGAACGAACCATGAAACGCGTGTCTGATGAGGAGCTGCTAATCGACCGTACTACAAACAGGAGACAGGTGGAACACCAGATCCTTAAAGGTTTCTTAAACACATCAATTTACGCAAGATAACAAATTGAGAAACTACACTGGAAAGTTGCTGACATACATTGGTATGGTTTGTTAATAAATAAATAAATAAAAAAAAAAAAACAACTTTAAAATGCTTAATGGGATATCAGTTTACTACTACCTTGGCATGTTCAACTCCTCAGTAGTTTAATTGAATTATATAATACTATATAATTATTAGCAGCTAAAATACCATGACAAAGACCAATCAACTTTTATGTGCTACACTGTTTTATTGAAACAGACAAACATCTGAAGGAAAAGACAATGGAATCAGTTGAATTGTATTTTAAATTGAAAGCATCGATTAATATTTTGGTAGATGCAATTAATTACATTCCTGCTGTGAATTAGATGAGTGCATACCAATGTTATGTCTCTAAGCCAAATATAAAGCTATGGTCCGCACTGTTTGTGTGGAGTATGTTCAGTTTAAAACAAAAGTGTAGAAGAAACTATTTGTTGTTTTGCAGGAAGTTACATGCCAAACCATTTTTAGGCTAGCTTTTATCATTGCAGTATTTTTAATTTCCCAAATGTGATCATGGTGAATAGTGAACATGTTTACCTGCTAAATGTGTTGGTATTGTGATTGTGCACATATGTTATCATGTCTACGTCACAAGATGGTTAGTTTATCTGTTTTATCCATGAACATGAGTATCATAGCTTAACATAAAGCATGGAAAAACAAGCGTGTCCACCAGTACTTCCAAAGTTCACTATTTGTATGAGCAATGTTTAATTTAAAACAAAGCTGTAGAAGCAATAGCATGTGGTTTTGGAGGGAGTTATGTGCCAAACTATTTCTTGGCTGGAACATAAACTGCTGTAAATCTGCAGATTATTATATATATATTTTTTCTTCAGTTTTTTGTAACAAACAAGACATAATGTGTTTCTTGGTGAGCTTTAGATGTCTTTGTAGACTGATTTGGTTACCTGTGGACAGAGCTAGGCAGCCAGTCAGTCCTCCATTTTGTCTTTTAACTGTCAAATGTGCTGTTGGTGCCTCTTCTGAAAACTGAACCATGAACGAACCATAACCCATGGACAACCTGATAGGTTGCTGCCTGTAGCTTTGTATTTACTACAAAGAGAAAAGAGCAGTGACAATCTTCTGTATTTTATAAATGTTTCCTTGTCATTTTAAAATCTTCCCATTTAACGTTTTGCAAGGACCACTGAAAAGAAGAGAATGAAAAGAGGGGAATCCAGTGAGAAACAGAAGCCGAATAGGTCAATGCCAAACACACACACACACACACACACACACACACATACAGAAATAAAATCTCTTGTACTCGCTGTGTAGCAGAAACACAGTGATACCATCACACTTGCAGAGTTTAGGTTTACACCTCTCTAGCTTTTTTCATGATACATTCCTTGCTATCCACAATGATTTCCTTCTTTATCTCAGAGGGAATATGCCTTACACTTAATCTGTCATCACCACGCTATTCACTGAAGGTTTTATTACAGGGACAAGAAGCAGGTTGGGTAGGTGTTTCCTCTAGGGTGACAGTAGCCACATTGTGCCGACAGCCTGACTTGTGTCCTTGTTGGGAGATTCCTCAGCATTCCTGAAAGCAATGTCGCAGTGACTGGGACCTCTGTTTTCGGCACTCCTGAAGCTTCGGGAAGCCCCGTGGGAGCGTCGGTGCTCAGCTTCCCGAATTCCACAGGTTGACAGTTCTGAAAGACCTCTTGGAAATCAAGGTCAAAGGACGAGGTGAATGCTGCAGCCAACAAGTTCCAACAATCCTCTGCCTGCCAGCTACAATCTCTTAGCGTACTGGTCTTCACTTTTATCTATCATAGCTCTTGGCACGGATTATAATTGGAGTGCAGTAATGCCAGAAACAAGATTTTTCTTGCTTGGGTGTAGCTGTAGGCTACCAAATTGAATGCCAAAAGTCTGTTATGATATGAAAATAAACACTTATAATCTGTTACTGAGTCAGTAAAGAAGAAACTATCATTAGTCTTGGTGATTCACTGCACTGATGTTTTTTTGTTTTTTGTTTTTTTGATGGGTTTGGGGATATTTAAACTGAGACTCTTTAGTCTGAGTGGTACCCTTTGTTTTTAATATGTTTTCTTTTAACTTATATTCATATATTTAAGGCCTACTGTGTCACATTGAGAGGTGGGTGGTAGGGGCTTTTTAAGTGACCAGGCAGCTAATGGCATTCCTTTTGCACAATTTCATTAGTACCACTTATAAAGCTAACCAGCCTGATTGGTAATCTTTATAGAAGTTCAGTTGAAGTTATCAAGTTTGCAGTATAACATGTTATAAAGGTTTTTGATAAATGTGTCATCAATGTGTCAAAATGCTAACGTGATAATATAAGAAAGTGAATACAGTAAACATTACATCTGCAAAATATGTTAGCTGACTTAACCAAATGAGTGTTAGTGATCAAATGTTAACATGTTAGCATACTTAATGAGATGGAAAACAAGGTAAATATTTGTCACTTCAGGTATTTGTATTGCAAGCACGTTGACCTTTGTTACCAAAAGGTTAAACAATTGACATTTGTCAGCCTCAGCGCCACTTCCATTGCTTATTAACCAAAGTTAGCATACTTATATACCACCAGTTAAATGTCTGCATTGTGATTGTATGCATATGTCAGCCAGTAATTCATTCATTCATCTTCTGTAAACGCTTGTTCCTGTGAAGGCTCGTGGGGTCTGCTGGAGCCCATCCCAGCTGTCATCGGGCTGGAGGCGGGGTACACCCTGGACAGGTCACCAGTCTATCGCAGGGCTAACACAGAGAGACAGACAACCATTCACACTCACATACACACCTATGCACAATTTAGAATCACCAATTAACCTAACCAGCATGTCTTTGGACAGTGGGAGGAAGCCGGAGTACCCGGAGAGAACCCACGCAGACACAGGGAGAACATGCAAACTCCACACAGAAAGGCCCAGTCGGCCCATGGATTCGAACGTAGGACCTTCTTGCTGTGAGGCATCAGTGCTAACCACCTCACCACTGTGCCGTCCCGTCAGCCAGTAATATTTATCAAATGTTAGCATTCGCGCTCACTTAGATAACAAATGGCTAGTCTAATTAAATATAGCAGCCTCATTACTGTAAGCAATTAACATGTTGACCTTTTTGACCAGACAATTTCATTAATTCATTCATTCATCTTCTGTACCCGCTTATTCCTGCTAAGGGTCGCAGGGTCTGCTGGAGCCTATCCCAGCTGTCATCGGGCGAGAGGCGGGGTACACCCTGGACAGGTCACCAGACAATTTAACAAATTAAATTTGTCTGCCTCAGCTGTACTATAGTGTTAATTAGCCGAAGTTAGCATGCCAACACACTAAATGGTGAACATTTTTAACAGTTAAATGTGTTAGCATTGTGATTGTGTGCATATGTCAGCCTCAGTGCTAGTCATTAAATGTTAGCATGCTGGCATGCTTAGCCGAGAAAGGAAACGGGGTAAATATATTAGCAAGTTTGCAGGATGACATTTGTGACCAAGCAAATAAAATCAAGTCAGCTAAATAGCACGGGTTAGCATGCCAGCACACTAAATGGGTAACAGTATGTATGTTAGCATGTTTATGTTAGAGGTGGTTAGCTTTTCTTATTATTTATCCATAAAAAATTTCACAAATTATTCTCTGACTGTACTTAGTTAAAATATTTGAAGGTATTTATTATTATATGTTATCAACGTAAAAATGGTACAAAGTGGGATATCGTATGGTCATCAGTTCCTTCATGAGTTGCAGATTCTCATATGGGACAGGGAGGGGCGCTAGGACCGTGAGGCCGGAGGCTGCACGGAGAGAAAACACGTCTTTCAGAGAAGAGATTTCATTTGTGTCTCTGAGTCTGAGCCGAGCAGGTTTCAGAGGACGTCCCGACACCCAGCCCACACCTGGCGCTGCATTTCTACAGCTGTAAAAGAGAGAGGAAAGTTTCCCTTCCGGAGAGAGATAGAGACGAGGGGAGAAACTGACTACCTGTCACCGGAGATGATGAGGGAAACTTGGGGAAATGATCCTGAGGGACTTGTCTGATGGGGAGGAAAACTTGACTGGGATGTAAACACGGACCATTGATCTCTAATCAGGAGGTAATATATTACATTAATAGTGTTGTTTGGGAAGTGAACACATTTCCCTGCTCTATCTACTGCCTAAAATGTTGCATTCAGGGGTCATTGCATGAATAAATGTGGGTGGATTTACAGTCTAGATGTAAAATGGAAGATTGTTCAGGACAGATATTTGGGTGATGATGAATTTCTTTATATGGTGTCGCTTTTTAACCATCTTCATAGTTTTAACTGAAATAATATGTGTTCTTCCTTGATGTGTGGCAGGTGTTAGAGAGAGCTGAACTTAGTTTGACTTTACTGCATGAATAAATCAAATTACATCAGTTTTAGAAGATTATGTAGGATTTTTGAATATCTGCCTTTGATGCAGTTTATTTGCAGTTCAGGTTCTATAAACATGTGAGTTTACACTTATTTTTCACTCATTAAAGATGCTCTATTAGCTATATTTTACCATGTACTCTACACATACAGTTTATTTCCTTCACATCCTAAATCTTAGATTATATCTGTCTTTCCAGAGCTTGGTTTGATATTTGAATCACATGTATTGTATTAAAAAAGCTATACAATGTGTCAGTGTTACAAACTCATTTCAATACTTGAGCAGCAGCCAATTTACCACTTAAGATGATGTGGCTTGTACTTTCCCTGCTTGCTCTCTTTTGTGCCTCCTTTGCAGTGTTATATGGACCAGCTCATAGGTGTGTAGACAGGCCCCACCCTGCCTTTTGTTAGCAATAATGCTCTGTTCCACCGCCCTGCCTCAACTTGTTTCACTTTTTACACACCTGCTCGGTTCGTGCCATGAGTGCCTCGGGATCTGCAGCCATTAGAGAGGGGATCAAGTATCTCCTTGTCCCTGCTAATCTGCCCTGAAAGCCCCACATACAGTGTGAAGTAGTTAATGGTTGATAGAAAACACCTTCTTATCTTTGAGCTTTAACAAATATTTGATTGAGGGTTGTTACTGTAAACAAAAAATCTGACCACTCAGCTTTGTCTTCATCTTGAAGCTTTTGTACCAAACGGACATTAAAATGCTTGTTTGCTTCCATTGGGCGGAAATCCTATTTTCCTGGTAATCTATATTGTAGGAACAAGAGGTTCATTGTTGCCTCGTCACACCAGATGAAATTCAGGCCTGCCTTGCAACATTTGTAAGCTGACCTCAGTTAGACGCTGTGATTTACAATCAACAATCAGTTGTGAGCGAGTTCAGATTTATGAGGGATTAGATTTTGTGTGTTTGTGAGGCCGCTTGTTTAGGAATGTTTTCCACAGTTGTTTTCTTGGCAGTCCCTCATCGCTAAACTGTTGTCCTCTGATTATTTTCCTACAGTGTTTTCCATCACCATGATGGCGCCACACGAGAGCTTTCTCCTAACTCACCTGCTCCTGCTCCTCCATCTTCTCCTCCCTTTCACCTTGTCTCTCCTCCACGCTCCTCAACAGCCGTCTGCCCACGTCCCCACGCTGGTCCCTCACACGCCGACCCCTCTCACCCGCTCCCGCTTCAGTGCTCACACTCAGCTGGACTTCACCACTCACTGCAACTCCAGCTGCTTCCACAGAGGAGAGCAAGAGGAGCAGAGGGAGCAGCTCTCTGAGCAGCTGGCATTTGAGACGCTGTACGCCGACGGCTCCCGCACTCTCACTACGGTGGACGTGGAGGGTGATGATGAGTTTGAAAGGGATGACTTTGCTCAGCTGCCCCTGGGGAGGAGATTTAGAGCAAAGCCCAGACATAAGCGTGTGAGGAGACAGATCTACGGAGCTGATGGCCGCTTTAACATCCAAGGTGACGACTTCCTATTAGATTACCCCTTCTCCACTGCCGTGCGGATCTCCACTGGCTGCACCGGTGTTCTCGTGTCCCAGCAGCACGTCCTCACAGCCGCCCACTGTGTTCATGATGGGAAGGATTATGTCAATGGGGCACGGAAGCTGAGGGTGGGCTTCTTGATTCCTCCCTCCATCAACGGCACCAAAACTGGCCTCACCTCTGGCAAGAAGTCTCTAGTTCGTTGGGTACGGGTGAAACGTACTCGTGTGCCAAAGGGCTGGATCCAGGGTCCTCAGGAGGTCAGCATGGACTTTGATTACGCCCTGTTGGAGCTGCGTTGGCCTCACCGACGTCCCTTCATGCGCCTGTCTGTGGCTCCCTCCTCTGATGATCTGGCAGGGAAGCGCATCCACTTCTCTGGTTTTGACAGCGACAGACCCGGAGAGCTGGTGTACAGATTTTGTCCCGTGGAAGAAGAGTCCAGCAACCTGATATACCAGCACTGTGATGCCCGACCTGGAGCCAGCGGCTCTGGTGTGTATGGACGAGTGTGGGACAACAGCTTAGAGCGCTGGGAAAGGAAGGTCATTGGCATTTTCTCTGGACACCAGTGGTTGGAGATAGATGGAGAGAACCGGGATTACAATGTGGCTGTGCGTATTACTCCTCTGAAGTTTGCTCAGATCTGTTACTGGGTGCACGGAAACCGACTAGACTGTGTCCAGGACTAAGACGGGGGGTGTTGTGAAAGTATAAACAAGGTGAAATGTCCCATTTCTCCTGAAGAAAGAAGAGTGAAACAGGCTTAATTCCACACAGAGGTTACATCCTTCAGTTAAACCACAGTGAAGCTCATCTACTTTTGGTCTGTATTTAATTTGCTCCCTTGAACTTCTGGGCCTATTAAACAAATTAGCCTGTGAGATCATCACCACGGCATCTTTTAATATGTTGTTGCCCACATTCAGATTAATAGCACGGTCAGTGTTTCCACAGAATTAACATAAGAGTGTTGTGAGTAGCAGCAGATTATTTTCCTTCCGAGGATTTTTATTTTTCCTGCTTTTTCCTTTGGGACATGGTTTTAATATTTTTATTGCTCTTTGTGGATCATTCACCTCCTTTTGCTTCAGCCTGCATTCAGAATAAAGCCTGATGTAGTTCAAGGACAGTACTTTTCAGCAGACAGTATATCTTCTCAGTGTGGACTGAAAACACAGAGAGCTAATTTTATTTTTTGAAAAATGCTTGATATATTTTAATAAACAGAGATTTATAACAATGTTTGTGTGAATGGTTTTGATTTCAGGAGTGGTGCTGAGCTGCCCCTCTGTGGTCATAACGAGTACTGCAGCTTCACTTGACCTGACGCCAGAGATTATGTTTTTTATTTTATCATATTTTATGCATTAACTGTAAAGTGCATATCTTTGAATTTAGATAAATATTCATGACATTGATGATATATTTGTCTATTTTTCTACAATAAACAAAACAATTGCAACATCAGTTTAGATTTCAAAAATCAGTGTAATCATGTTGCTGTAAATAGATAATCCTCAAAACAAGTTTTAAGAAATTCAATAAGAGCAGAACAAATCAGTAGTTTAGTGCTTTTTATTAGAGATAAGGAGACGATACAAAACATCCACCATTCAATATTCAGTCTAAACTCTGACCGCTGGTCCTTCATATACACATCGCTCCCCATCAGACCTTCATAACACCAAAGTTTTTAAATCCTGGTTTTAACAAGTACAAGGAATGTTGTGTTTTACTACATCAAATGTTGTCTGACCCAGAACCAGAAATAAAAAGGAATCACTCAAGTTTTGGAATTTGTATGTTGAAAAAGAAAAGAAAAAAAACCCAAAACAATGGAATAACAAAACAAAGAAAAAATATATATATTTAATAACCGTGTTCCCCCAGAGAAGGTTTTGATACATGTTGTGCAATCAAGAATGAATTAGTTCACACTACATCTAGTCTCAACTACACACACTTACAAAACTTAACTAGAAGTTTGGCAAAAAAAAAAATATAATTAAATGTAGTTGGAACAATTATTTGTCAGGAGTCAATGGTTGGAAAACTAAAGTTGTCCCTTTCTCTGCAATCCTTCAAATGGAACTCAGAAAGAACAAAACCCTGTCCTTAAACATGAACAATATGTGTATTTAAGTTTTATCGTCATCATCCTTCCTCAGTTGTATCTTAATGTTTTTCCTTTGTGTGTGTTTTGTTCGTAATCTTTATGTTGCATGAACTGAAATGACAGTCTGCTTTTTTTTTTTTTCTTTTCTTTTTACTGTCACTTGACCCCAAACCCACCCACAATATCCCTCCCCGAGAGGCCCACGAATGATGCTGGTTCTGCTTTTGCCCTTCTCCACACCACACTGGAATGAACAGCTAAACCCAACAGATGTGTCTGAAAGGCCTCAGTCGAAGCCAGAGAGGAGAGGGGAGTGGTATTTATATAGGGGATCCTTCCAGGCTGACTACTGATGAGCCGCCGAGCTTTTCTGCCAGGGTGTGCCGGTCTTTGAGGTCCTCCAAACCGTTCACCTGCCACTCGTGCTTAATACCTGAAAGAAAAATAAACGAAGCAGTCACAATTATGTATCGGTTTGTTTTCAGAGAAATGCATCTCTAACAGATTTTCATCAGGCAAGTTATGGTGGAAAATAAGGTTTGTATTCTTTAAGATTAACACGTGAATGTCCGTTGACCAACATGTTTAATTAAGTGTCAATAGATATGTACAAATTATTCACTACACCTGACAACTGGAGGTATTTACATCACTTTGGTGCAAAATTAAAATATATAAATCAAGTTCTGTGAAGTGACTTTAATCTATTGTTAACCAGGTATAAATGCCACACAGACACTAAAATAGAACAATTTTACTGCCTTTATGTGGTGTGCGCAAGTAAACGCCATTTAAACAGCGCCCTCTTGTGGCACTCACTGCCACGTAACTAAAAAGCTTAGTGTGGTCCAAGTTTGTAGGGGGTGCACGAGATGAAAAATGTAACGCACTGTATATCTCAAGACAAAGTTAGCAATGAAGGAGGAGAGGAACCAAGAGAGAGTGAGGAATTTGAGGCAACAGAGGAGAGAAGTGCAACAGATCTGGCTGATGATGGGGTTGATGATGTCATCTCCACGGTCATTTAAAGTTGCTGCAATTTTTGTTTAATGTGGCTAAAAATATATAATTTCCCCCAACTTGTCTGCTTTTGGCCTCTGAGCCTGAGCCCGTCATCCATCCTCTTTGCTCTTAAAAGTGGAAGCTTGTGCGTAACTTTGTTGCATTATATTGAAAATGTTTAGTGTTTCAGTTTAATTCAAATGCGAGAGTGCATTTTTTTGTTGTTTTTGAAGGTGTGGAGGACTGGGGGTGCGTCAACCCGGTTGGGACATAGAAGGGGGTTATAATTTTCTTTTATAAAATGTGTTGAGGAAAATATGGATATTCAAACAACTTCATGTTTTCGTTACGCCTAAATCAAGGCCCCTGGTCATTACCTTGCTAAACTGCTAGCCGTGGTGGCTTCTTGACGTCAACGGTTGCCTAGCAGCAGTGTTCTCACGACTTACAGGTAATGTTGCCACTTAAAAGGCGAAACATTTTGAGTACGCGACTTTCATTGTCGTGACCACGAGTTCTAATTGAAAGCATTATATCGTCTGATGATGCCGCCCAGCTGTGCCATCTAATTCAATCATTGTGTGACTTAATTAAAATGTTTTGCTCTTCAAACCATAAACATCTGATTTTATTATGTATGAAAGATGTTTGTTGTATTCATTCAGCACACCTCCTGTCTAAAAGCCACATTAAGCAAATAAAAAACAAATAAGAACCACATATTCAGGCCAGTGGCGCTAGTACAAAGGCAAAATTAACAATTTCTCATATGTCATCTGAGGTGAGACGGTGATATTTATAACATCAGAAGATCCTCGTTCAAAACTCTCATTGGTTTGAGCATGCCCCTGCCCTGCTCAGGACAAAAGCTTAGTTTAATATTCGCTGTCCTTTTAACTCTGCTTGGGTCTCGAACATCTCCAGAGGCTAGAACTGTGCTGGCTTGCTGCTTGAACTGGTAGCATTGAGAGTGCATTTAAACAATGTCATGAGACACCCGAGACTAAACCGTGAGCAGGAAACTCAAAACAATGAGCTGAAAGATCCTAAAATGATTTGCAGAGCTGAAGGTAACTGTTGAATCTGCTAATGGGTTTGTCACTTGACTCCTTTCTTTCATGTTCACATGATTTGAGTCAGTACAGCTTCAGGTTTGGATATCTGTCAGGTGTAGTCCAGGATTAAATAAATATGTTTGTGCTTGATGGTTCTCAATCTAAACCAACACACATACTGCTACTCACCTTCAAATTTCCTCTTGATAGCATCTTTTGAGCTGGCATAGATCATCTTGCTCTTCAACGGAGCACTATCTGGAGCCCTGTGAAGAGAGGGAAGACATTAAAGTCTAAAGACATCTCAATGGAGGTCATAAACCTATTAATGTTTGATTATGGCTGCCCTCACCAGAAGATGAAGACCAGGTCCTCCTTCTTTGTTTCTTTGGTCTCATAGGTGGCGTCATACAGGGCGTAGCGGCAGTCGTCTGGGGGCAGCATCTTCACAAAGTGCTGGTATGGATCCTGGACGGTGGTTCCCAGGTCACCGAGGAGGATCTCCTTACCATCATCCAGGACAATGTTCTTGAGGTCCTTGCTCAGGCAGAACAGAATGGCCTTCTTCCTCTTCCTCTTCTCATCCTCGTTTGCCTGTGCCTTACGCACCTTCATGTCATTGAAGACTGCGATGACTTCATCTGTCACTTTCACACCGGAGGCCTGCAGAGAGAACAAGCTGTTAATACAGGGTCCAGTGTGTTTGGCTGAAAAGTTGAGGTCTATTACAGCGTACAACCCATTAATACTAATTTCACCAGGATACACTTCGCTAAAAATGTAAATGAACCTGATTTCCAAGTTGTTTTATGGAAGACAAAGCAGAACACACGCGAGTTAAAAAAAAAGATTAATCTACAAACAGTTTTGGGTCAATTAAAGAAATCCCATAACAACCAGCTTTCCAGATGTAAATATGTTGCTTACTTGATCTGTGCTAATATTAAAATAAATATATTTGTGTGCAAGATTCATGGTAGGACAAAACAGTTAATCTGAATAGATCTAGTAGGGGTGGGAGAAACTGTGATGAGGTTTTCTTGCCATTTCTTTGACAGTACAGACCAAACAATCATTTAATCTCAAAATAATGAGCAAATAACTATTAATTAACTATTAACTATTAATATGGCGTATTCCACTGTGACAGTTTTGCTTAAATGAGTGGCCACAGTCTTCAACAGACCAGAAGTGGCCATTTAGGTAGAGTAAAAGCAGACATCATGAAGCTGAAGAAGGGCCTGAGAGGGCGGCATGTGACTATCACACACCACAGGAATGTTTCTTACAAGGGCGACTGATAAGGAGGACTGAAACACAAATGGTGCTGCTGTGACAAGCTGTTGGCCGTGGTGGTGGTGCAAGAGTTAAGCTGTGTAAAGCAATCCGAAAATGATCCAACTGGTTAGCACAGGTGGTTCAAATGAAATCAACACTGGTGATTCACTCAGTGCAGCCTTTTAGAAGTATTTATTATGAATAAGGTGAAGTTGTGACGACGACAAAGAAAAGAAAGAATATACGTGGGCCGTCCTGCTTGACCAAAGTCCACCTCGAATACGAACACTTGAAAATAAGTTCAGCTAACAGGTGTGGCTTCTGCAGGCATGACACATTACGTAAGTTTTTTCTGCAGGCAGGCAGACAGAACAGCCGTGTATCGCCATAAAGACGACCGTGTGGGCGAGGGTGTGGTCGGGAATTAAGCGTTTCAGTTACAAACAATGGGGCTTCTGTTGAAATATAGAATACAAGTCACATCGCTAAGTCAAGGCTGCCCAATAAACCCAGTCAGTCGTGTCTTCTGACTCCGTTTAAGGCCTTCATCACAGGAAAGTGCAGTCTCATGAGAAGAAAACTAATGCTATCTACCAACAGCGTGTCAGTGAAAAACCAGACATGGAAAGAAACAACAATGAAAAGGAAATAATGGGACAGGAAAGACGGAAAAGGAACCCGGCTGCAAAGCAACACTGGCAGACAGTGTATGTTTGTTCAGGGCGTCAAAGGCCTGTGTGAGATAACAGGGAATATCTGATTAATAATTAACTAGCAAACAAGCATAATCCCATCCTTCACTTCCTGAATTCCCCTTAAAAAACAATAAAAGTAAGGATTATACTTAAGTTAGACTTAAGATAGACTTAAATTTACATTTTTTTTAACTCATTTTGCATTTTTTTGCCCCACTAAAATCTTCCTCCATAGTGATGTTAAGAAATTACAATGACCATATTGTTTACATGGGTCATTCTTCAGTATATAAACACAAGTTACTTGAACTATTTGTCCGTTTCCATTACCTCCTTCCCACTACGTAGCTTTGGCCTAATTTTATTGTTTAGTTTCTATTAATTTCTTTGGTGTAGCAGCAAGCTAATATCACCAGGGTGATCACTATGCTACTTATCTAATCTTAACCACGGATACCTTTCTTTATAGAAGACAAGGTTCACATGACTCAGTGCCAGTCATAGTCCAAGTCTTTCATTCCTTTGCAGGCCTCACACCATTCAAACTCTTAAAGTGTTCAGCAGGCAGATTTACTTGCTGTGAGACCAGGATGCAGACTCAGCAGTGAAAACCACAAAACACAGCTGGCCGTTAACAGAAACTGTGATATTTAGTCATACATATATTTTAAATGTTTCGTGTTGTAGTGATGCACGAACAATAACGCCATATTCTGTCGTTTTCTTTATCTCTAATCGCTGATGATCATGTATGACTGAACAGAGACATAAATTAGTTATTCCATATTAGTACTGTGTGGTACTCTAATGGTGTGATGCGCAACTAGAAGAGATACGCAGCAGCGACCGTGCAGACCCAGTCAGTGGCCCGTTAGCTTTAGCGAGCGGATCCAGCGCTGCCAATCTGACGTTACATAATGGTGACAGTTCAGTAAAATATCTGGAAAAAGCTTATAGATAAAAAGGCAAAACGATCACGTCTCAATCGGCAGTAAGCTGACTGTAATTGCAGATCCATTATAATACGCCACCAAACAAAATGGTCTTTGCACCAAATTCAGGGTGGGGCCATGAATGCAGCACACGCACATGTGTGCGCTAGCTTGCTATATAAGGCAAAACTGGACTCAAACCGGCCAGTTAGTCGGTTAATTCACGCATTTATTGACACAATACAACTCGGTCATAATCCTAATATCTATCTGTTTGCCATCACTGGGGGCTAAAAATGTCCCCATCTGGAGCACGCAGTCAACCAGCGCCTAACACACCGACAGAGAGGGAGCCGTGTACAGACAAAGAAACAGAAAATCTCAGCTAGCGCCAGCCATAATGGGTGTCATTTTCTGAGTCCGCTAACGCGGCTAGCTAACAATACCCTGAGCTAGGTGGCCCTGAGGCGCTGCTGCACCTGCCACCGCTGTGCTCCATTACTGAGGAAGCATCGACGAGCAGAGGTGAAATAATGGAAACATGATGCAGTGAAAACACTGAAGCAGCGCCATGGCAACGGTGTGGATGTTAACCCAGACGAGGCCCTCTAAATCCGCTTTTTGTCAGCGAAACACGGCGAGATGAACGAAATGGCGCCAGCACTTCAGGACCGTTGGAGGTTTATCTGGTCTGTTATCTCGATCCTGTAAAAACTGCCGCACGGAAAGCTCTCCCGAGTGTGATGAAGGTAAAAAGCGGCTTCACGGTGGCCCGTTAAAGCTTTATCAGCTGTCCAACCTCCGGGATAGCCGAGCTGGTCGCTGCCTAGCCCCGGTGCTAACAGCGGCTCTTGCGGCACAAAACCGGCTTGGCATGTTTAATGCCGAAACCGATATCTACAAAATAAACACCGGCTGACCACAAACATTCCCAGACATGAAGATTAAATTGGTTTTAGGCAGCTAAACCCGTGAGAATATGTATAAAGGAGATAAAAAATAAATAAAACGACGGCGAACCTACCATTGCTGTAGCTCTGAGTAGGTCAGCGTCTGGTAGAAATTGAATGGACTGTGATGATGAATTGCGTCTCACACACTGGATACACAATGTGAACGCGCATACAAGCACGTCCCCGATTCGAGGAAGGTGCACGAGCGGGAGCGCGTGTCTATTAACCATGACAGTCGGGGTGTTTGTTTACTACTGACTAATGTATTTTAAATCTGAACTCATTAATAATTATATATTCTTTGTCAATATATCATACACACAAAAACATTTTTTATCTATACATATTATATATATTATATAATATTATTGACCACTATTGTAACAATAGCAATATGTTATCTTTTATTTTTTTTGAAGTGATTTTCAGCTGCTTTACCATCTCTAACTGTAATTGTTTTTTCTTCAGCCAGCATGTGTTAAACTAACTTTCATCTTCTTTACCGTTTCTAACTGTAATTGGTTTTTCTCCAGCCAGCATGTGTTAACAAATCAAACACACCAAAATGTGTAGAGGAGAGCATTATGGGAATATGTGTTAATGTAGTATTTGAACAAACCTACAACACCGTGCTAATATGTGATGTACTAAATTATAAAAGGATTACCAGCAGGTATATCTACCTCTAGGCTACGTTGTTGCTTTTGTCGCAGCCTATTTTAAAAACAAACTAGCTTTTGTTGCCATCTTTGAGAGCCACAGAGTAATTTGAGTATGCTTTCACAAACGGTGACATTAATGATTACAACGTTGGGCTGATTAATAAGTAATGCGGCCTCGCTGCTGTTTTGACCGACATTCAGCTGTCAGCCAGACGCAGAGCGGCTTCCAGGCTGGGGAGGAAGTCCTCCGCCATCCATCCCCTCTCCCTGCACATCCCTTCTCTCCCAATCTCCCCTCCCCTCCGTGTGGTTTTTGTTGAACTCACTTCCAAATATGGAAGCGAACGGTGAGCGGCGGCGGCGGCCGGTCTGTGCACGCGCCTCGCTCACATCATGCGCGTGGAGAGGCTCGGGCCGCGACGCTGATCACCATATAAGGAAACAAGGGACACGAAATTCACCGGAGCGGATTTTTTTTCCTTTTTTTTTTTTTTTTTTTTTGTGCGGCATCGCGTGGATTGGGAGAGAGAGACACCGAGAGGCGGTCAGCGCGAGGATGAGAAGCAGAATTCCCGTCAGGAGGAAGCGGAAGATGAGGGACAAGAGTGGCACGTGAAGCACGGGGAGAGAAAAAGAGGCAGTAATGGCTGTTAACACATTTATAACACATGTAAATATTTATAGTCCATGTGGGGAAAAAAAGGAGCAATGGGGTCGTAAACACACATCCTGGAGACTGACCTACATTCATTTGGTAGAATAAAAACAAAAACATATGAATGGAAACGCAGAGTAAGAAAAGTGGTGATTCATAGATGTAGTTTGTGATGATGTTAAACTGGATTGAATTAAACACGAATGTGTTTTTGTCATTGAAAACATGAAAATCATACAAACCATGAAACAAAGATTTAATGCAGGACTGTTGTATTGTAATTAGTTTTCTCTACTTAATAAACTGGCAAGTGTGTATTTTTCCACCTTAGCAAAAGATGTGGTGATTAATAACTATTTTCTATTGATCCTACCTGCTTATTATTATTTCCTATATACATTACTGGAGCTGGCTACATGCTGGTTTATTTTTCAAATATTGCACTTACTATTGTTACTGTTACTACTAATTGCACGTTGTATTAATTACTGTATTGTAGTTTAATTACAATGAAAACAGCAACTTACTAGACAGCTACATTATAGTGCATGTTATAGTACTATTGTATGATGATGATGATAGATTTATTTGTCCTATGCGGAAAATTGTTCTGTGCCATACAGTACATCTGATACATTTATACAAAGACAGTAAGACAGACAAGACGAAATACAAGACAGAATATACAACAGAATTTCCCTCACCCCAACCACCCCCACCCTACCATACCCCCACACATTCACAACATCTGGACAGAAGACACAGATCCCACTACACATAAACAGGATAATAAAGTGCAGTTATGCATACTGTGACAGTCCAGCTGGAAAGAAAGTGCATGGTGCTATTTAAAGTGCTGTCCTACAGGTAACTTCTTGTTCATCAGTGTAATACTGGTTGGAATGAATGACCGACTGGCTCGATTTGTTTGGAAAGAAGGTGACCTGAACCTCCTCCCTGATGGCAACACCTCATATGCCTGGTGTAGGGGATGTGACAGATCTTCATTTATTGCTTGACCTTTCTTCACTACCCTTCTTTCACAGGTCACAGCCATACTGTCTAGTTTTTGCCCCGCAACCTTGCTGGCCATGTTGACTATCTTGCTCAGTTTGTTTTTATTGGTCACAGACAAGGAGAAATACCAGGCAACACAACAAAAAAGTAGCATGCTCTCCACAAATGAGTGATAGAAAAGTAACATCATATCCCTATCCACTCTAAATTGTCGTAATTTGCGCATAAAATGCAGCCTCTGCAGCCCCTTTTTATAGATTGTGTCGGTGTTACTGTTCCATTGCAACTTATTATCTATTATTGTGCCTAAGTACTTGTATTGTATTGTATTGTATTGCATTTTCTGTATATACTATGGATTTTCTATGCTCTGTATTGTATTATGGTTTAATCATTCATCCATTCATTATCTGTTACCACTAATCCCCTGGAGCATCGCAGGGGGCTGGAGCCTATCCCAGCTGTCATTGGGCAATTTAATATTTAGATTAAATATAAAACAATACATGTATTCAATATTTTTTTTTTTGAATAAGTGGAAGGTTACACCTGATTTATTGTTTATGTTGTAAATTTTCTTGTAGTATTAATATTCAATTTGATTATTCTTCACTTTGTTAAAATCTTGATGTTTAAAATATCTATGTTTATTTTGATACAGGTTGCACTGTCTGGTGGGACACTAAACTGCATTTTTTTGTGCTTACTCTGTGCAAAGGCACTGCCACTCAATCTGACCTGATGTAATCTAACCTAAATGACATATCTAAACACAACCTTTTAACAGACAATTTTGTGGCTGCACAATTACAGCAAGTAATAAAATAAATAATAAGTTTTTGGTATAAATGAGAAACCAAACCTAAGATTCACAGGTCTTTATCAATGCTTTGCTACACAGTAAAGTTTTTGTAATAAAATGCCACTTTATAAAATAAAAAAATAAAAAGACATAAAGAAACATCAACTCTTTCAAGCTCTGTTTATTCTTTATAAAACAGCATTTTCTCAAGTCAAGGCCACCATGTCCCTGCAAGAGATGATTACATTAGCTGTTACTACAATAATGCATGCATTTATTAACTTTTGAAATGAGCTGTGCAGAAAAAGCACCAAAGAGGAGGGGAAGTGCAACAGTGACTGCTTGTACAACATCTTTCCTCCTCTCTTGGAAAGAAACAGACACAGAAAGTGCAAAATGATGGTCAGCAATTATGGATCCTCCACGTCTTTTAGCCCTGTATTTTTATCTTATGCATACAGTATCGTGCCATCACTGTCAGAATAAAGCATTATTAAATCAGTGTTTTGGGTCTCCAATCTGCATAAGAAATGATATACTTAGTTGTATAAGTGCACTATGCTCCTTCATTATAGACGCTAGGATCCTATGTATGCTCTCGGGTCATACAAACACATGGTTACTTTCCATTCCATTTCTCCATCCAAATGTTAAATTAATCTGCACTTCATCGTATTGTGAGATCTAGGGCAAAATTGCAAATAATCATAGTCCTTTAATCCACCATTCATTCTTAGTAGTCCTGTGTGGCTCCACAAAGAAAAACTAAAACCCAATAAATCCACTGCGTAGTCCTTCTTTTTAATTCTCAGTATAATTAATGACTTAAACTAATACATCCTGATTGGTTAATGGCTAAACGTAAACAAGGACATAAGAGTCAAGTCAGCCCAAATGTATTATTGTTGCCGTTCTGTAATAGGGTTTCATTAGGGGTTACACAACCATGTGAGTCATTTAAAGCAAAAGAGCTCTGAGCCAAGCACGCAATGGTTTCAAGCTGCATGTACATGATGATTATCAAAAAGAGTTATATAATTATAATCCACAAACATACGTTCTTCTCATATAGTATAGTCAAGATCACCTTTTTGAAGAAATATCCGTTTTACAGGCAGTCAGAACATCAGTGTGAACCAACAGTGTTACATCTCGCTGGCCTAATGAGCACAGGCCCAGGACATCAGGATAAAGATGAATTAAATTAGATCATAATCTGTGCAGGTGTTTCTTCAGTATTTGTTCTATATGGTCATCTTGCTTTTTATTTGTTCCATGTATGGATAAAATAACTGTTCTCTCACTGTGCTGACTGAGATCTTTAATTGTTTTACGGAATAAAAGCCTTTTGTTTCACCTCTGGGCTATGTTTCAGCTTATATTCACTGATATTTAAAGTGATAGGAGTAAATGTGCACCAATCAGCCACAACGTTAAAACCACCTGGCTTATATTGTTTTGGTGTCCTTTGTGACTTCAAAACAGTTTGGGCTCATCAGGACACAGACACAGGCCTTCTGAGGGTGCCCTGTGGAGTCTGGCACCAGGACGTAGGTAGTGGAAGCCCTTGAGTCCTGTGGATCAGGCTTGTTCCAGTGCATTCCACAACTACATACTGCATCAGTTTAGGATCTATGGCTTCTCTATGTTTTTTTTAGATGTTCCTGAGTATTTTTTGTGGTGTGGCATTGTCCTGCTGAGGATGGCTGCTACCGACTGTCGTTGCTTTGGAGCAGGGTTACCTGGTCAGCAACAACGCTTTAATAGGTGGTACGATAATATCTAAATAATATCCACATGAATGCCAGGACCAAAGGCTTCCCAGCAGAACAATGCAAGTCAGTGGTTTTAATGTTGTGGCCGATAGCAGTATAATGTTACAATATTTAAAGCTCTTTGGCCAAAACTCTTTGGCAGATTATATTGGGCATTCAATTCCTTCAACTATTTTCCTTTGGATTTTGAAGCTACGTAAATATATGTTCCATTAATATAATTTTTCTTCATCCTGTTATAACATCTACAAAGTGTAACATATTTCCATATTGGAAGAAACAGAGAAGCCCTTGAAACAATAGCATTAAAAAGCAATAGATAAGTAGAAAGTGCGTTTATTTGTCTTCCTCCACTCAAAGTAGTGACATTCACCCACCTGGAAATGCAAGTTTATGTCAAATATAAAGCAAATCTACAAACTGAATGGAATGTTTAAAGGCTAATAAGATAAAAAAAAAATATATAGCCGCACAGAAATATGTAGAAAGGCTTTAAAGTGAGCATTTTTAAAAGGTAATTATTTAAAGAAGACTTCTCCCTCATCTGATCAGTGTACAGAAGTTGCAGCAGAAACAGAAAATAAACACGTTTCTTTAAAGGTAAACATTGACTCGTCTATTAAGACCAACTGTAAACTTGTACATTGATGGCAGTGTCAATTTAAGTATCAATAGGAGAGACAGGGATGGTTTAAGTCCCTGCCTAAGAGAATTTGGTCACTTTTATTTAAGCCTAGAGTCAGAATAATGTGCATAAATAGAGTTGCTGGTGAATATTGTTACCCTGGGCCAGTGTGGTTGAGCTGCGGGTTTGCTCCAATGGGTGGCATGATAAGGCTTTTAGTGCTGTATGCTTGTGCTGTGTGCATCGAGATAAAGACGGTTCAGAGGTCCTCTAACTGGATTTCTTCTGGTCTCCGGCGCTCATCCCTCTCGACTTGTTCAACACCACAGTGGCCTGAAAACAGAAAAAACAGGGAAGACAGTTCATTTGACTGCGCGCTGGGTTGAAGAGTTGCTTACAACATCCGCTGACTTCAGTATTGCTGTGTTGTGGTTTATTCGCTGAAACCTCTTAACCATATCCATCCATATCTGTGAATCTGCCAGCAAGAGTGCGGTTGATCAATGTCAACCACTTCCAGTTTCGTGTAAGAGAAGTGAACTTCACCGCTAGTTTCATTTTCTGTATGTGCTCTCTTCTTGGTGGAGGCACCTCATTCATTTTTAATTTTGTTTAACACACGATTAAATGTTCTGAGAGGTTTCAATAGCCCACAGATAATTTATCATCAGACACTGTTATTTGCCTTTCTTTGCGCAGTCTATTATGACACCCATTTTTACTGCAGCGTTCAGTCCCACTGCTCTTATCAGCTCTGTTTCAAGGAGCAACAGTCGAACCGTTTTCAGCAAACAAACTGATAAACCCACTTTGGCCTATCCAGCACCAAAAAGCACACCAAGACTTAGCAAAGAGCTTGTGAATGCTGTCTCACATCTAACAGGGCAGCTGCAAAGCGATGATAAGTATAGTATCCGGTGTAATCCAACAGAAGTGCTTGTCAGAAACTCCCGGCTGATACACCTGTCCAGTGTCTGACTTTGTGTGACTCTGTATGATGGTCACATTCACGTCATACTCTGTTTGTTTATTCTTCCCACTCCTTTTACCCAAACTTAAACAATATCACTCTTAATGATAACCAGCTTTGCGTGTGGCTATTTGAAACAACTACAGATGCTACAGATGGTCAGTAAAAACAGTAGCTAGAATTCCCCAGGCTTAAGTAAATGTTAACTATATAATTATGTAAGAACTTTATAAGGTAATAAAATATATGTTCGCTTTTATCCGTTTTTTCTTTACCCTTGTGGATGAAAATTGAGAGAACTGTCACTGAGTTACATAGAAATCCACAGTGAACCTGATATTTTAAACACGCCACACCTGTTTTTTCTAACCACACCAAATGCTTTACTGTCAAATGGTCAGATATGACGGAGGAAAGCTTATTAGTAAACTTTGCCCTTGTTTATCACCACACACTCTCATACAGTCAGTCAATGAAATGATGCCAAAAGAAGAAACGCCTAGAGGCAGGATCAATCAAATGTCTGCTATATTTTGTAGACATTAGGAATTAACCGTTAAGTGGTTTAGTGATTAATGACAGGAGTAAAATTTTAAATTTGTCCAAATGTATCATTTTTACACAATAACGTAAAGTGGAAAGTTACTTGATATTCAACTGCATTGTCTGAGCACTTTTTGGGACAAAACTACTGTTATTTTTTCTCCTGTCATTCTTGTTGGTCTTTTCATTCAATTACTCCCTCTAGTGGCTTCAACTGGGAAATTACTGTGAATAAAATGTTGGATGTCGGATCATCTGAGAATGTTTGTGGCTTCACGTTGAATCGAGATGGAACGAGTCGGTCACAGAAATCATTCTGCTGGCTGTCCAAAAATATTCTCACTACAACATGATCATCCACTCTAGAGTGAAATTCAGGGGAGGCCAGCTCTGTACGACCGTTTATAGTTCTGTCATTTCCGAGAGATATTTCTTCTCATGCAGGAGCACAAGTACAGTATGTGCCAGTTGGCAGTTGACTGCAGTGTTCGTGATGTGTTCAAATGCAAATTTATGGTCTAGACATGCAAAGTGAGGCAACGTCACAATCGGCCTTCATTACTGGTGGTTCTTTGAGCTCAGTTTTTTGTGTCCCTGCCATAAAACTGAAAGCTGTGAAACACATACACAAACTGACCTCCAGCCCTTTTGTTCTCACCTGCTCCAAAACAACACCTGCAGCCTGGTCAATGGCTCCTCCCACAGTCTGATACCGACCAGAGTAGCGGATGAAGGCCCACGTCAGCATGGACACCATGACCACGCCCAGAGTGCAGTCACACACCAAGGCGAAGGTAGACAGGCCAATGAAGAGCAAGATGCCGGACAGCACGTAGAGGAGACACACCAGGACGAACAGCACAGCCGGAGTCCGGAAGGCACTGAAGAGGTTTTTTGACTTTCACAACAAAAAGAAAACTCATAATCAGGAACAGTTGTGAAATTATATCATCCTATTTACAAAGGTTTTATTTTTTTTATGCTTGATGCAAAATTCTTCAAAGAAAATAAAACAAACTTCCTCCTACCTCATTGTGCTTGCTGAAAGACTGCCACATCTCCTCCAGCTCCTTTTCCAGCTGTGCTTGGTAACGGTCACAAAACTCTTGTCCGCCCATCTTCTTGGTGGACGAAAAGGCATGGAGAGCCTCTCGGAAGAAAAAGTGATGCTTCTCCTCCAGAGAGTTGGGAGACACGTAGGGCAGGTCTCCCCCACATACCTTGAGCAAAGGACGCAGAGAGAAACAAAGCAGTCAAGATGTACAAGAGCAATACTTGTTTCTTACATTAGATTCGTTTAAATCGTACATCTTCACCAATAAATAAGACATATTCTAAACCAATGGCACTAAAGTCACTCTTATTGTGTTACCATTCCCACGCTGCACACAGAGGTGTGGTTACTTTACATGAACTCACCTTCTCCATGTTCTTGTAATACTGATCTTTGGCTGCTGCCACAGCTGCCAGGTTATTGGCCTCTGCTGTAGCCTGAAGAGACAGAAGTTAAACATGATGCCATATCTTATATCCCCTTTTTATCAATAGAAAACAGGAGCCAGTGCTGCTTCAAAGTTAGTTCAACTTGCGAATCTATTAAAATATTTAATTGCGATTAATTGCAAATTAATCACACATTTCTTCATCTGTTCTAAGTTAAGTTAGTATGCTTGCTTTATGCAAATGTATGTTATTATTACAGCAATAATCAAAAACAATGACAAATACTGTTCAGAATATTCGCCACTAAAATCTCCACAAAAAGGTACTGATGCTCAAAAAATATGCTGCAAACTATCCACCATGTTTGGGCAGGGGGAGGAGGACTCCCAGTATCAGCTGTATATTTGAGCCTTGGTGTAATTCAATTCAATTCTATTTATATAGCATCAATAACAATACAAATTGTCTCAAGACGCTTTAAAACATCTAGTCTGAAACCCGGCCTGAAACCCCCAGAGCAAGCCTGAAGGCGACGGTGACAAGGAAGAACTCCCTTTTAACAGGAAGAAACCCTGAGCAGCTCATTTGGAGGGACCCATCTGCCTAAGGCCAGCCGGGTAGATACAGAAAAGAGAGCATCCGGTAGTAAATCCGTTCAACATCGATAGTAAATGCAAATAACTTCGTTAAAGTTGAGAAAACCATGTGGCACAGCTTATATAGTTGTTTGCTTGTCCTCTGGCTGGAAAGCCATGTTACTGCATACGTCTGTTGCATGCTTGAGCGCCGGTTTCGTTCTTGAACATCTCCTCTAGTTTATTCTTTGATTACACGCTCTTGTTTTTCTTCTTCTTTTGATCAGAAGGACTAGACTACGCACTAGTTCAATTTTTTTTAATAACGGAGTCATAAAGATTTACTCCGTCTTGTCGATCACAATAATCATTACAGCCCCTGATGTTTTAAACCAGCAAAGAAGTTGTTGCCACTCTTGAACTCAGCAGGGAGACAGTTATTTGACTGTCTGTTGTTAGAGATCAGGCACTGGATCTGAAAGAGCCCTTGAATTGCCTTTCTGAGGAAGGGGTATGTGGCTTCATTAAACTTATTAATAAACGTATTAATTCTGCACATACCATGAGCATCGTCTTTGGCTGTGGTAAGTCTTCTCCCTGATAAATCTTGATGTAAGCCTGTTAACGCAAAAATGACAATATCAGGTACAATGAACTATAATGAGTCTTATTCATCATAGGAGCTGTTCAGATGAATATGTTACCTTGAAAAACTCAAGCAAGCCCCTGCAAGTGACTTTGTTTCCATTTATTTCTTTCTCAGCCAGACGATCAGGATGCAACAGTTTAGGAATCAGATTCTGCAGTTGCTCTGTGAATTCTGGGGCCACATCTGACAAAACAAATGTCTTTAAACTCAGGCATTCTGCTCAGTAATCTCCTTTAAACAAAGTAACATATTATGGAAATCTGTGGATCTTACCACGAAGTTGTCCCTTAAAAGCAGGGCTGGTGGCAACCTTCAACCCAGGGTGAGGTAACAAGAAGCAGGAAATTTTGGTGAAGCATGAATGGATGTGCTCCCTCACTGTTTGCAGCTCTTCATGTTGGGCCTCCTTAACCTTAAAAAAACAGAAAAAAAAACTCAGTGTTCAAGATCTGTTACATACAACTTTATTATTTACACCTTTATATAAATGTGCATTCAAAATACCCTGCCAACTCAACAGAGACGACACACACCTGTAACCGTTTATCCAGGAATTCATTGCCGCCTTTAAACCCGTAGGAGTATTCATAGGGAAAGCTCCAGTCCCTGATTAGAAACATCAAAGACTGCAGGAAGAGAAGAAACGTGTAAAAGTTTTTTTTTTTTTTTAAATAAAAAATTTAATAAAGAGATATTTTAAATCAAGGCTCAACATCAGCAACAATGACTTAAATACGAGGGTTTATCTTACCTGAAAAGGCTTCTGAAAGATCTCATCCATGGCAAGACGACCATACTCTGTGAACAGCTGTGAGGAGGAGGTGCTGATTATGCAAAGTTTAAACTTCAAGGCACAGAGCGAGAGTGCGAAACATATTAAGCAGTGAAATCACAGAATGACGCTTCTGTGAAAACCATATTATCTCACATCATCACCAGTTAAACCTGGACGCCTACTCATTCTATTTATTGTTCATTTCTGCACTGTAAATGAACACTGAGGACATCAGGACTGTGAAATCATCAACAATCTGTGGACATCACATGACACTGTCTCACAAACAGACCTGTAGCTGCTGCAGATCGTCCTCTTGAATGTTCTGCGAGAGGTTGTAGATCTAAAAGAGAAGCCGCGTTAGCACACTTTACTAGAACATCCAGAAGATATTATGATTCTATGATAATCAGAGGAGATCAGTCACTTGTATTGAGCTGGTCATGGTGCTGAGGGCAAAGATGGTGGCACAGTCCTTCACGGTGGACTGATCATCAAACGCTCCCTGAGTGTCCATCAACAACACGGCCACCTACAGCAGCAGAGAGACAAGATACCGGAATGATGTGTGTGAATACAGGTACAGTATATGTGGGAATCATGTCGCCTGTGTTTGGACCAAAATGTTGCACTTGAACACACCGTAAAGAATACAGCCATAAATGAAATGTATGAAACGAGTTGGTCTAGAGTTTATTGATTCTAGTTGATCGTGTTGTTGTGTAAGTATTTGTTTATTTGAATGTTCAGATAAGGAATGGAAAAACAATAAGGGTTTGCAACCAGTTTGACTAGTGTCAACAGTGCGGGACACAAAAACATCAGCCACAGATGCTCAACGATGGCCTGACGCAGAAAACGGTTGACCATTGCTTGGTGTGTCACGACCTGTAATGCCTTGATTCATCTGACCTACCGTCTACCTCTATTCATTAATTCAACTGTTACGCTCATTTGTAGCAGAAGAGTCAAATAAGCAAATCAGACAAGAAAAAGAATGTAGAACAACATAGAAATGTAGAAAACATTCAACTACAAAGCTGGATCAGTTTGAAATTTTCTCTGCTGATCCATACTCTAACATGAAGGCCAGGAAAATTAACCGTATTTAATGATTCGTTCGGAAACAGCTGAACTAAAATAAGGAACATAAATATCTTGAATCTATGAATATTTCTCTAAAATTAACGGTGCAATTGTTGCTTTCTTTCTTGCTGAGGTTGTACTGCATGTGAACTCTAATCTAGTAAATAAACAAATGTGTGAGTACCTCTGTTTCGTCGCTCTTTTTGACAAGAAAAACTTCGCTCCATATCTGGATGCCTGTCGTCTCTGGTTCTGAACCTCCTCTCCAAGAAAATCCAGTCAGAAGCTCGTCATCTTGACCCAGCCAGTTCTCATTATTCTGCAGAGACACAAAGTCAGGCTCCTTCAAGAACTGACAAGGATGCCATATTGCCCCGAACGTCAAATAAATCCCCACAAAGACAGTAAGTGCAGTGTTGAGCTTTCAAGTGATAGTTATCTCGTCAGTTAATTATTTATTTAACTGAGAGAGATAAAATAATTTATTGGCAGTCGTAGTTTAGGGCCTGGTGGTGGCACTACAGGAAAAGTAATGGAGTTGCCAGAATCAATGAGATTTATCAATGAGCACAGTGAACGTAATGCTTTACAAAATACGTACAGAAAAATCAAAGACAAAGCATTCCCACTGCTCCCATAGACTCCACTCCTTAACAGGGGTAATGACTAAATTCAAAATATATTCCTTTTCAGTAAACTCGTTAGATCACATGTTACAGCAGGGATGGGCATTTATGTGTCATGACTGCACACACGGTTTATTGTCATTCAAGACACAGACATGATAAGTTTCGAGATTCACACCTACAAAATGTGGTTTAACTAGCTGCTATAAACCACCCACTATAACCTGGAAGTATTCAAGCATCAGACAGTTTTAAGCTCTCTCGGGTGCAAGAAGCGACTGCAGAGAGATATGGGCAATCAGATATGATATTTAAGGAGATGAGACACTAAATGATCATGTCCAAGAACAAAAACCTAAACTAAAAAATGAGTAAACTACACTTGTTGCACTGAGTTTTCTTGAAGATGTTTCTGGTGATGAAGATAAAGACGACTGGTGATTTTATTTGGGACATCTGGATAAGGGGTGAAACCTCTTAGGGACAAATGATAAGACTGTGTTGTAAATGGCTGATAAATGATATATCAGTTCACCTCCCCTGTCCAACAAGGGCTTTTCCTTTTTACAAAGACTGTCTCCTTTAATCGTCTTTCAAGAGTCTAAAAATTTGAACATCCTTGAAGAGTGTAGGTAGATAGCCGAGTTCTGACCTGAATAACTGGCTCTCCTGTGTTGAGCTATGTGTCTGTGAGTGGTTGTTTTGTTTCCTAAGTCTTTGCATTTACTTAAATGACACTGCTCAGCCTTTACCTGCGTGTTTTGTCCTGGGGGTGAAATGTTTCTGCTTCTTTTTTGTGACATTGTATATGCAGTTCAGTGCAGTGAGGAATTAACTCGTACACTGGGAAAACAAAACAAACCCACAGTCTAAACATCTGTCAACCACAAAGTTTCATCCTTAATCGCTCCTTGACTTTGGTGTAAGTGGCCATTAAAGGGCTGTTAGAGTATAATTACTGACTGTGAAAAAACAGGACACCACCAGGTTACAAGTGAGTATCTGCTTGTTACCAGACCCCAGTTATGTGAATTTCAGGTGGGCACCACCCACAGATTATCCTAATAAAAATTCAAACTTCCCACCAATCATTTATATCTAAAGATGCCTCTTTGATGATGATGCAATGTCTTCAAGAAAGCTCAACAACTCCGGTGGCCTTTGTTTTAGATGTGTTTTAGGATGTATGACATGCATGACTGGGAACTTTCACAGACACTGATAGCTACAGCGGCTGTTACTCACCTTTCTGTACATGTAACGGATCATGAAATCAAGCAGGAAGCTTTTCCCTTTTCTGAATGCTCCGGCCACTGACAGCACCACCACATGTTTGTCTCGGACCTCCGGAGCCAACAGAATCCGAGCCAAAGCCTCTGTATCCAACTCAAAGGAGTGATTCTCCTTACACACTGTGACGATCTGAACTGGGCCTGGTTCACTCCCCATTCTTCAGATGTACTGGTCCCTGTGGAGATCACAAACAGAAGCACCAGGCTGGTATGGATGCTGGAGTACATTTCGGGATCCAATCCAATTTTATTATATTTGTGCACTTTATGTATATCTGCATAAAATAATTAACTTTAACGATTCAAAGGTTGTTGGCTAACGGTTAACATTCATTTTCTGGTATCCTATTTCTTTAAATCTAAACAATTACTCTACATTTAATAAATAAAATTGTGATAATCACTTTTACCAGACTATGGTATTTACCAGACACAATCACATAAACATTTGTTTTTGCACATCCATGCACAAGCTGTTTAGTTCATTTTCTAATTAAAGTATGTCTATGTATTCCTTGTATATTTTGTGTACTTTATAAATACATGATATGCATACGTGATAATAAATCAGATTCTGGTTACAGTTTCACAGGCAAGTTCATTAAAGTTGTATAATAAAGACACAATGTTTGCGTATAATCATAAACTAATGGACGAAATATTACTCTGAGAAACTGTGACACACTTTGTCTTTCACCAGACAAATAATCACTCAAGCAAAACTTGGTCACAAGAAAACTACAGCGTTTAAGCAATAAAGGCAACAAGGCTTAAAGGTCAGATTCTTTACAGACCACTCTGTGTAGCCGTGATATTGGTCATTCTCCCAACTTCACTAAATTATGAGATTTACAAGCCGTTACCTCAGTGAATATTATTATACTGCGTCTGCTGAAGAGTCAGACACACACTGATCCCTCCATCAGAGACAGTATTTATCTGTGTGAAGCGGACTGTGGGCAGCTCTCATGGGTGTCATGCTGCTCCGCCTGCAGCTTTAAGATTCAGCACACTTTCCAATACTCTGATCATTTCAGCTGCTTCAAAGGAATTCATTGTTGCCATTGTTTCTGGGGAAGCTGTCCTCTCCCACAAGGATTGAGGCAGGGAGACGCTTTTAAAACTAAAGTTCAACACCTCCAAGGTGTGGCACTGAAGAGCAGCATGCCAGCCATTTCTCTGCAGTAAATCTGATGGTTTGACTTGATGCAATGAAGGAAATAGTCTTCAATGCAAGTTCTAATAAACATAAACTGATTTGTACACTGCATTTCGATTCAATTTCAATTATTTAAACGATAATATCTCAAGAACTGTCACTACAGCTAAGCTAAGATTACTTGCCTAATATCTTGGAGATGCTAAATAGCTAAATAAATATAACAACGAGCCGACTAACTCACTGGTGAAGGGTTGTAGTCTTTAGCCTATATGGCTGCATGAAATCAAACATAATCAAAAAGCTAACATGTAACCGTTATTAGCTGTTAAAGTAAACGACTGTTAAAACCCAACGTTGCAGCAGTCGTTAAAGACGTCAACACAGAGAGACCTTTTAAATACATTTTCTCCACGCTTTAGCTCCTGTTAGAAGGTTTAAAGTTACCTTTGGTTTCTTCAAACGACTTCAACAAAACCTCACACGAGTCGAGAAACAACTGAAACGTAACTTTCCTCGTACTCTGGTATGAAAACAACGATGAGAACTTTTTTCCAACACGAAATTCACACACTTCCGCCTTCAGTCTGCGCAGGGTCTCATGGGAAGTGTAGTTTAATCACGGGTTTCAGCCTCTATTTCAGACGGTCTACAAACTTCATTCTCCATCGTGCCGACACAACGTCACAGCTTCGGGAAACGTAGTTTTTTTTAATGTTAAAGTAACGAATACGGAACTACCGTACAGCTGACGTGAACTAGGACTGACGGTTTGCATTTATACAAATTATACACAACAGATTTCTGCGGATGAAACGAGGGCTGTAGCTTGGCAACAGGGCTTATTTTAAGTCATTCAATGTAAATATGTGAAAGAATTTATTTTGTTGGCTGTCGATGTTGCGCCATCTAGTGGTGTAATTTATCAGAAGAACCTACCACGCCATGGGACCCCAAGGTTTGACTTTCTTTTAGTCTCCTGTTACTCCCTGAAGGGCTGAGGTCAGGTTCGAAGAGTCTCTCAAGTTCAAAGCTTTTCAGAGTGGCACAGGACAGGGGGTCAGCAAAGAAGGGTGTTGCTGTAGTGTAGTGAGAAACTGAAGGCCTGAAATACCATCAATGAATCTACAAAGTGAACACAAACACTGTTTCACTGCTGTGTAGTGCCAACTGCATTTAAATTATCCAAAGAGAACTGTTAGAGGTTCTCTATCCGACAATTACAGTCCACCTAAACAAATGTACATTTGGGGCTGGTTGTGTGTTTAAAAAAAATTTCTCATGATTTGCACATGGCAACTTTTACAAAATGCACAAATTACACACAGAAACACTGTCACATGGACTAATGACAGAGGGCAGGGTGGCATGAGTGTTTATAGATTGGCACAAGGCAGAGAATGGAGAGACAGACATCACATAGGCTATCAGTTGTAACACACTGTGGCACAAATGACTGTCTATCAGTGACTAACTGATAACACATGCCATGAGGCATTTCAAACAAAAACATCATAGGAAGAAAGTCTTATTAAAAATATGATCTTACCTGTCAATTACAGGTGAGTTGCGGGCAATAATATACCAACAGGGGTAGTCTGCCACGATTTCTTTCTGTTTGATGATGAGATATCCACCAGGCTGCTTCAGAAATGGGATCCAAAGCTGAACTAGTTGTTTGCAGTTCAATGGAGGCCGTTTGTCAAATACTTGATATACTTCTGGTTGAAGATGACATTTTTCCTTGCCAGATGCCCTAACCACCTCAACTGACTCCTCTCGATGTGGAGGAGCAGCGGTTCTACTCTGAGCTCCTCCCTTATGTCCGAGCTCCTTACCCTATCTCTAAGGCTGAGCCCGGCCACCCTGTGAAGGAAACATATTTCGGCTGCTTGTATTCGTGATCTTGTTCTTTCAGTCATTACCCAAAGTTCATGACCATAGGTAAGAGTTGTAACGTAGATCGACCGGTAAATTGAGAGCTTCACCTTTCGGCTTAGCTCTCTCTTCATCACGACTGACCGGTTAAGCATCCGCATCACTGCAGATGCCGCTCCAATCCGCCTGTCAGTCTCCCGCTCCCTCCTACCCTCACTCATGAACAACACCCCGAGATACTTGAACTCCTCCACTTGAGGCAGGACCTCCTCCCCGACCCGGAGTGGGCAATCACTGTGCCTAAGAAGTCATCTCCATCTGGCCTCAGTGATTACCGTCCAGTTGCCCTTACATTCCATGTGATGAAGGTGCTGGAGAGGTTGGTGTTGGCCCACCTAAAGCCACAGGTGAGATCTTCTTTAGACCCCCTACAGTTTGCCTACCAGCCGTGTCTGGGGGTGGATGTCATCTATCTTCTGCAGCGAGCTCACTCACACCTGGATGGTGGTGGAGGCTTAGTGAGAATCACATTCTTTGATTTCTCCAGTGCCTTCAACACCATCCAGCCTTTGTTGCTGGGTGATAAGCTGCGGTCGATGGGTGTTGGTGCGTCCACTGTCTCCTGGATCACTGACTACCTGACAGACAGGCCACAGTTCGTGCATCTGGGTCATGTCCTGTCTGATGTGGTGGTGAGTGGTGTGGGAGCCCCACAGGGCACTGTGCTTTCTCCGTTCCTGTTCACCTTATACACCACTGACTTCCAGCACAACTCAGAGTCATGTCATATACAGAAATTTTCTGATGACTCTGCAGTTGTAGGGTGTATAAGCGGTGGACAGGATGAGGAGGAGTAGGCCTATAGAAGGCTGGTGGACGGATTTGTGGGGTGGGCTGGAAGGAATCACATGCTGCTTAATGGTTTTTGGTGCTGTTAACTTGTATTGAATTATTAAGCTTAGACCATTCAGTAAAATGGGGTAGTCAAAAAACTAGATACATGTGAGTACAAAATAGTACAATTAAACAGTTCTACAAACCACAGCCTCCAAACGAAAACACAGTTTGATCAAAATTTCTCTCAGTTATTATTAACTTGTATCACTTAAAAATAAAATCAACAGACACAAGTACCAGATTTTAATTCACAAGAGCTGCATCACAGATTTTATTTGTTAGATCAAGAAATGTAAAGTTATTTAAATGGCAGTGAATTTGTCAAAAAATTTCAATCAAACTTTTCCTGATCGAAGACGGTTTAACTTACAACATCACATGGAGGATTCCAAATTCAAAGATGTTCATAGATCCAGTTACACAGAATCAACTCTAGCAAACATAATTTGAAGAATGACAAGTGTTAAGACAATAATAAAGCTTCAAGTACTTATGTTAATGTAACTGAGTAGTGCTTCTTATGTACAATCTACAATTTCACCTACATTATAAATTAAATATTTTTAATAAACTACTGGGTTAAAAGAAAAAAAATACTCTACTATGGTTTGTTTTTGTCTTTTACCTGTATAGAAACTTTCTTGTTTAAAAAAAAAAGAGCTGGAGAAGGTTGTATGGTCAGTGTGTATGGTCATTGTATTCTTCAAACTACTATTGAAGATTTCTTGTGCAGTTTATAAATCACACTTGAAGACACATCTTAAAGAAGAGACAGTACGTGAGCTGGAAGCACTCCTTCCACCCCTGAGAATGAACTTAATCTCTTAGAAAATCACAGTGGAAACCCTAAAAGTTATTAATACTTTCCCCTCAGTTTTGAGTATCATTTTGTGTATATTTTTCAGTTTTTCATAGATGAGGTTAGTCCATGTTTATCCATGTGGTTATCTAACTACACAACAAGATTTAGGGCAGTGTCAACATCTCAGGAAGAAGCAACATAAATCCCAACTTATGTTGATTTGACATAGTATTTGCGAAGCATTGTGATTTTAATTAATATCCACCGCCTGCTAGGTCCAGCAGTGACCCAGCCGCCTCCTGGGCCTCGGCATCGAGCTGAAGGATCTCCACGGTCTCCAGGTCCAGCTCGGAGTCACCCGGCAGCACTAGGTACTGGTACTGGTGAGACTGGTAATAGTGTAACTCGATGTATCCACTGTCTGACAGGGGGTCCTTCTCCATCTCTTCGCTGACCTCCTCCTGCTGGTATTCAACTGACTCCATGGTGACAAGTTCCTCATGGTCCGGGGTCAAAGGGCATGATGGGTTGTCAGCGAAATTTGGGTTATCAGTGGTGAGGATTTGAGAGGAGGACGTAGAGAGGAACAGCGTGTGAGACAGAGGATCTGCATGATAAAACAATATAAAAAAATTAGAAACGACATAAAGCAAGACATTTATACTGATAATCTGCTTTCACTGCTGGTTGAACAACCACTTGTCAGATTCTCCAGCGAGCATGTGGGCCCGTATAGCGCATAGGATCTGAAATAAAACAGTGGGTACTCATACAGAACACTAAGCTACGCTATTGCTGGGTTGCCTAGGTAATAGAAGGAAGTTGCCATGCCAACGGAACACAAACACAGGAACAATGCTGCATGTTGAGAAAGCTGCAGAGCGGGAGAAAAGCTGCAGGTAATGAAAACGTCACAGAGAGCTGTTACCCCACTGATGAAATACTGTATACCAATACTAATACTAAAACGGATTCATGCAGGGTCACATATGTTGCTCCTAGAGCAAATTCAGAGACATCAAGAGTCACAAACCTGAGATTTCCATTGAATCACAGATTGAAGGCACCTCATAGTCAGCTCCTTCCAACCTGCACACAGCAATCACAGACATTTGTTTAAAATACATCCTAATAAGAAAGAGTCTACACCTCACCCACTACAGGCAATTTATACTCACTTGCCAGTTCAAGTACACATTCATTTTTACTAGTTTACTAACGTATTTAATCATATGGTAAGAAAGCAATCCAGAGGAATAATACTGTTAACTGAAAAAAATATTTCAATACATTCTTTGTAAGCCCCCAACACGTTTCTATTTTTATTACTTTTTTTTTTTTTGCAGTTAATCAATAGACTATTTCCCACTTAGACTCCAAAATGCGAATTTAGCTGACACTAAAAGACAGCAATGCAAAGCTTTAACAGTGTGAATCCTACTCACAGTGCTGGCTTGTTGATCAGATTGCTGTTGGTGCTGTGATAACTGTGGGTCTTTCTCAGCACTTCGAGGAGCGCTGGCCGATACTCTGGACACACACACCACAGCGAACCCTTCCCCACTGACTGCAACAAGCATACAAATCATCTTGAAACATTCAAGCTGCAAAGGTGTTAGCCTTCAGGAGTGCTGATACATCTGTAATACATGGAGAGTACTTCATGATCACTTGTGATCACGGAACATATGGATTTAGTGAGTTGCCCAAACACGGTTCAGGAGGTTGTTTGCTTTCAGACGGAGAAATCCTGATTTGTGTACCCACCTGGCTCTTGTCCCTCTGAATGCGACGGAAGCTCTTGCTCAGGGAGAGGTTGTGTCTGACAGAGTTCCTCCAGCCTCCGGTGGCCGTTCTGTAGTATGGGAAATTGTTCACAATCCACTCGTAAATGTCCTTCACTGGAAGCCTCTTCTCAGGGGAATCTTCAATTGCCATGAAAATTAGACTGCTAAAGGAGTAAGGAGGCTTGGATGGGACCGGAAGAAGGGACTGGGCAAGAGTGGAGGACTCTTGCTGGGGCAGCGGTGTCATTTTGGCGAGGGGCTGCAAAGGTAGCAGGTTTCCCCTCTGATGCAGCCAGCTGAGACAGGTCAGGTCATCTTGGTCAGATAAGTTTTCCGGGCTGAGGCATTGTATGTTTTGTCCTTCGAGGCGATGAGACGCTGTGCAGTTCGAAAGAGGGGAGGAGGAGTGAACAGTCTCTGCTGTCGTCGGAGAAAGCGAGGTGGGGGACGGGGGGAATGAGAAAGGTGAAAGTGGGAGCGAAAGGCGGCAACTTGGGGGGGTCTGCAGGGGTGAGGAGGAGAAAGGCAGAGTGGTGGGACATGGGGACAAGGGTGGCAGTATATGAGAGCTATTCTCCATCTCTTTCTCAGGACAAAACCTCAAGGGTCATTCAGCTGTACGGATGCTGAAAGATACAAGAGAAAATAATGAAAGTCACAGCCGCAAGGAATGAAGTCTGACTAGCCCACAATTACTTGAACAACCCATATCACCCCCTGTATGAGACTGCTGGGACCTCAGGTAACTTACTGAGTCACACACAGTCCAAGAAGAGAGCACTCCAGAGATGCTTAGTCCAAACAGCAGTCAGACTCTTGAACTCTCATGAACACTTGACAGCTCATTAGGCACACTAGTGAAAACGATTCAAATATAACTTTCCTGCGCTAAATCCCACTTCATCACTGTTATTATGTTCACTTTATGTTGAAACAGTGTAATTCAACGGTATGATCAATTTTTGAGGATGTGGTTTGTGGTGCTGTTAAACTGTATTGAACTGAAAACAAAAATATTGTCAAAATAATAGGCGGTTGTCAAAATAATAGAAACATGTGTCGGAACAAGAGAATACAGTTCAATAGTACAACAAGCAAGTAATTCTCCAAAATGAAAACACAGTTGAATCAACTGCTCTCTCCATTGCTTTTAACAAATGCTGAATACCATAACCATCGTGCAGCAAAGATTTAAAACAGGAGTGTTACATTATAATACATTCGTTTTCAGTAATGTACCTAATGAAGTGGCAAGTGAGTGTTCCTGTGTGAATCTGTGGAATGTGTTATTACTTATTATTGCTTAGTCATCATGGTATTCTGTGAAATATTTGTTTTCTGTAGTGCACTACTGAAGTAGAGCCTTTATTCAATATTTATGAATACAGAATATTAAATATATAAGAGAGTAAGTGTTTTTCACTTAACTTTACTCTTTTAACTTTGGTTGGATACAACTGTATCTTATCTAGACTTTGAAAACTACCCTTCAAAAAAGGCATAATTAAAACGTGCAGGAAGTTTCCTCAGGTTCATTTTAAGTTTAAAATTTTGCCCTTTACAAGGAAGATACAATCTCTACAGCTTGGTTCAGTTAAATGTTTACCACCCATCTCATGAGCATTGACTTAGCGTTCAGAGTCCACTCCTGCAGTACTGTCTCCCGTTTTAATAAGAGACAAAACGTGTTCAGTGGACAGGTGCATGTCTCTTAGAGAGTCGGAGTTGATCGCACCGATCGAAGGTGCACCGATTACATGATTTTAACAAACTAAGACCGATCATCCACTTAGTGTGTACGAACAAAAAGAAAAATCACTGATAACGTCCTGAAACTTTGTGCGTGTGATGCCACATGGCTCTACAAAGCAGTTCAGGAGGCAAATGGCGGAACAATATAAAGTTTCATTTAGCTAGTCAAGAAAGCCGCCTTTTCTCCCTCACAGGTAACACACTGGGCGCTGTTAGCGTAGTCCTTCAAATGCAAATATTAACCCATTTCTCACCAAATTTCCAAAAACGGCGACTCTGGCAGAAACGGTCTTCATGCAAAAGGCCGGAACTCGTATTTGAAAAGTTAAAGGCGAAATCCTGATGTTCAAAAGTGGAGTCGCAGTCGGACACCTCTTCCTCCGTGCTCTGTTGCTGTCCGCGGTGTCCATGGAAACCAAAAGGACGCTCCGCAGTGTGCGCGTCCGCTGGCGCGCTCCCGTACCAATTATAGAGTCTGACACCATCCAGCAAAGGAAACGGTATGTAAATACAACAGCATTTTCTGAGTAAAATAATAATAATAATACCATATGATGTGTTAAAAATGCTGATAATTACTCTAATAACTCAGTACTGAATTTGTAGTTAAGTCAATATTTTCAGCAAATGTGCTTCAAGTATTGGAATAGTCCCTAGCATAGGATCCTTGTTATTGATCTGTATCACATTATTACATTATTACTGATGCATTATCACTGCATATTTGGTGTCGCAGCAGGCGGAGGAGTGTTGTGAGTGTAAATGTAAAGCAAACAAAGTGAGTTCAAACACTATTTTCTCTGAATTCTTGTATAGTCCACGTAAAAATTAGCATTAATAAAGTACAAGTAACTGATTATGATAAAGAAGTATAGTACAGTTACAGTTAAGTAACTAATACTATTGTATTCTGAGCTAATTATTATGTTTGGCTTATAACACCTTACACTGGCTTTATAATTCGATATTAATTACGGCAATGCTGCAAATACTGTAGAGAAAAAAAATGTCTAAGTCATGCACAGCAAATACAGGAAATAGTTTTGTACAAAGAAAAATCAAACTGTTCAAATTGAATACACAAAGCTAGATATATTTATTGTTTTCTACAAAAACCCAAACATTGTCATGCTTTGTCAAATGCAGATAAATAAAATCAAGGATTGACAAAAGAGAGGGAGAGAATGTTGCAGCATTACCATACCAGAAACATGGTACTGGAATCATGTTTTTATTCTGTCTGTCTGTCTGTCTGTCTGTCTGGTGTAAATACTGGAAAGTACGTCCAGAGACATTATATAAAAGGAAACTTGAACCATATCAGTTCTGATTAAACTAACCTCTTGATCAAAGCCCTTGTGTTCAAAGTTAGGTGGCCAAAAAGAAGCATTTGATGTTAATGTACAGTCACACTTTCTGGTTACATCAGTGAAACCATTTCAGTGTGAACATGTCCAGCTGACAAGCTCACCACATGCTGAAGCTCAACACAGCCTACAAATGTTAATGACAAAAGAGCGTATAAAGGCAGGTGTACAAACACTCAACAACCACAAAGTTTTGGGTCCAGTACACTCGGACATGAGATCATTGAATGCCTCACAAGTCACCTGACCAAGTGAGAGGTTAACCAGTATATAATGATTGGCTGAAAGACTGCAGTTGCTACTGTGATATAAAGGCGGAGCTGAGGTTTGGCACTTGAACCCATTCCCATGGAGTCCGAGGACAGAGATGGAAGGATCTTCATTTTCAGAGAACGCACCTGGGAAGGAAGAAACATCTTTAAACCTGAAATTCAGATTAAGCCAGTATTCAAATTACAATGATGGGAAATATGAGGCTACTGCCAGCATCTGGCTAGCTTAGCTTAGCTTAGCACAAAAACTGAATGCAGGGAGAAACAGCTAGCCAAGTTCAGTCCAAAGAGAAAGCTTTGTGTTGTCCAAACACTGGACAAGAAGTGAGAGTATTCCTTATTAACAACTTCCTGGGGTGTCCACTGGTCACCCTGAAACCAATTAGTCATGTTAGCTATGAGCTAAGCTTAGCTAACCAGCTTTTTATCTGCCACTTATTTATATCTTGTTACACAATGTTAAACTAGTCCTTTCAAAATCTATGTACCGTATTTTCCGCACTATAAGGCGCACTTAAAAGCCTTTAATTTTCTCAAAAAACGACAGTGCGCCTTATAATCCGGAGCGCCTTATATATGGATTCATTCTGGTTGTGCTTACTGACCTCGAAGCGATTTTGTGTCGTACACGGCGCTCACGGCGCTCAAAGCCGCACCGCTTGCAGCATTACGGCTACCATAGTCAGGAGAATCACGGAGCAATGCTCAGCAATGCAGGACGAAGGCAGAAGCATCAAACGAGGTGAAAATCATTATAAATCGGGTCATGTCGAGAGCTGTAGTTACACCAAGGGAGTTTTGGTCGGTTCTGTACGCGCCAGCATGCGGGACTTGTAGTTCGTTTAATTACGTATTTTCCATAGCGTTTTACTTAACTATCTTGCGACAAACTGTGACATTCTTGACATGTAAAATAATTTTTTTATCCTGAAAAACAACATATGTATAATCCAAGGCACAAGTCGATCGGGACCAGAAAATAATTTATCTTTCGCCATAGACTGCCGTTCATATTTTTTCGAAAGATAGGTCCCATACCCCGGAAGCAGAGGGGGCGGGACTTCGGCTCTCTTAATGCGCCTTATAGTCCGGTGCGCCTTATATATGAAAAAAGATCGAAAATAGACCATTCATTGACAGAGCGCCTTATAATCCAGTGCGCCCTATAGTGCGGAAAATACGGTAATTAACGTGTTTCCAAGAAACAGTTTAAAAAGTTAGATTCTTGGGCCGTTTTTTTTTTTTTTTTCTTTATCTCTTTTTTTGTAAAATATAGTGTATATATAATTGATCACTGAATATCACTAAAAGCAGATATGTTTTGTTGCTGTACTAATTAAAGATTTGTGTGTATTCTATATTCTTATTTATGTGACTGTTTATGTAACTTTTAAACACAATGGGAAAGAACACAGCACCTACACATATTACCTTCTTACGGAATATAATTAATAATGGATAAATGAAAACTGCGGAAAACAAATTAGTAGTTTAGAGCTCAGGTGTCGGTTTCTGCTGAAGCAATAAACAAAAATGTATTTGTATTAACGCAATTAACCCATCTGTAGCACAGAATGACTCTGAATGTCTCTGGCAACGCATTTCAGAGAGTTTGTCCAAGTAGAGTTACCGTTGCACATGTGCAAATGAGCAGTTGATCTTGTGATAGGCAGCAGAACCAACCAATAAAGATAATGTGCTGTTTAGCATCTTCCATCTTTATCAGTTGCACTGTGTACCCTAGTTTGTATAAATGTTTAAAGTAGTGAGCAAAACTGAGCAGAAATTCGTCCATGAAGCGATCAAGCTTTGTGAAGACAAAATATTTTCTTTAGAATTATAAACTTCAGATTTCTAAATGTAGTGGATGATGTCAATATTCGTAGACTAAAAAATACTTACGATGAAGAACATAAGGGCACAGGAGCACCAGGCGAGGGCCACAAAATAACCATCACTGCCAAACAGTAAGCCACATAACACTGTGAAGATCATCCTAGGGAATACATGAACAGACACATTCACTCAGTCAGCACAGCCAAGCCACATTTTAAAAGTAACTTAATAGCTAAAGGAATTTAACTCACTGACCTGATGATAATTAAACTGTATTCATGTTTTATTCAACAGACAATTTAATTATGATACACTATAATTAATTTAAAAAAATGTGAATTCAAGGTCTATTTACCCAACATATTTGTATCCACTGTAGGCGATGAGATCAAAGGTTGAGAGGTCGCTGTGCACTGTCAGCAAATACAAACTCAACAACATCACCAAGACCTCGATGATGATCCACACAAGGGCAGTGCTGGCACACAGGCCAAGAACCTCTGGACTGAACCTTCACACAAAGTCAACACCCATTTAGTCTATCTGATACCAACATGTTTACTGTGAGTCATAGAATAAATTAGATGAGGAAGAGTTGCTCACCTTTTCTGGATGCCAAGAGCCATTCCAGCCAGTAAAATGTAGGTAATGAAAGCCATTGCTAAAAAGACAAAAAGTACTCATAACAAGCTACTCAAAACATTCTGCAAATGATGAATGTGTGTTTATACAAAACTTACTTGGTATGTAAAGATCAGGAGCATTCACATCCTGCCTTGGAGTCAAAGGCGTGTCCCGATGGTAACGGACTTCCCAGTCCTATGAAGAACACACAAATGTTCAGTGTGTACAGTGTGAATCACTCAGTAGACTAGACTCCAGGTGTTATATTCAAATGAAGCTCTAGGACTACCTCATATTAAACAGTTAATCAGTTAAGCCCTGTCCACATATGAAGCAATTTGCTTGCTTTGCAGCCAACAGTTGGTCGCTAATCTATGTTGCAGGCTCTGGTGGCCAAGGTAACAACTGTATATTTCTGAAACAAGCGGAATTTATGGACAGAGATGCTGCTTCATTGGAGTTCACCAAATGCTCAAAGCACACCATCAGCATGGTGAATTTGGTGGTAGGACCAGAAGTCCTTGGGGAAACCATGTTTGCATCATATATCAATCAAACATATCAGTAATGTCCATTGGTTGTTGCATCAACCTTATGACTTCAAATCTGAGATTACGTGCACTAGTAAACAGAACAGTCCTACACTGAATCCTCCTTCACAATGTTCAGTTTATCTTGGAACAGTGTAAGAAAGATGGTAATTCAACTGTATGATCATTTTGGAGGATGTAGTTTGTGGTTCTGTTAAACTGTACTGAGTTAAACATGATTGTTTCTGTTATTTAGTCTAGCCCACTGACTAAAATGGGGTTGTCAAAATAACAGAAACACGTGTCGGTACGACTCAGTGCAGTTCAGTAATACTACAAACCACAACCTCCAAAATAAAAACACAGTTAAATCAACAGCCCTATCAGTTTTTTAAATAAATGCCAAATAGCATTTAGTGAAGGACTGGCAAGTGAGTGTATTCATGTTGAATAATATTTTACTGAAGCAATAGACTACTGTTCATAAAAAACTAATTTTAGCAGTGTATTTGGTGCACTAATATGTATTTATAGCAGAAGGATGGTGAACAGTGCCGTCCAGAAGTATACAAACAGTGAAATGTCTGTTAACATACTTCATGAGAACACAGGCGCTTCGTGGCTCAAAGGAATAAGATATATCAGGCTTTGGCGAAACAGACATTAAGAAAAAGATTGAATGATTATAGAAATCACCTAACATTTCAGTAAACACTAGCCTTGAGGTGTATAACATATTTCTCATACTTGTAATCTGTGTGTAATAGTAGATACAATGTGACCCTGATCTTGTAAGGAGAGTTTACACTCTGCGTGGTCTGCACATTATCAGGGCACATAATATTTGGACTGGTGACCTAATTTACAATCTGAATAAGTGTGTGGGAATTAACTGAGTCCAGTGTGCTTTTACATTCACACTAGCAATCACAGTTATAATGTCCATAAATAAAGCTGGAGAAGCGATACAGTGGCTGATTATCTTGTTTGCAAAGTTTCAGTGTGATATGTGTTTGAAAATATGATAGCAAAATTATCATGCAGATTTTAGCTATTAAATGTTCCCGTATGTTGTTGTGGGACAAAGTCTGTCAGGACAAATGGTTCAGATTACCTGATGTGTGTAAGGGAACATTAGGATCATAAGTTTCTTCAGCACGTATCTGGTGTCGACTGCAAAGAAGTATTTCAGCTTGTTCACGGACATGAATCTGCTGAACTGGAAGGCAAAGGAAATGCAAACATTAACTTAACAAATGGGAAGCGACGGTCAGCCAAAGTTAATAAATACAGTTGTGTCGTAGTAATTTTTTAAGAAGGCGGTGTCTGGCCTCGGGATTATACATCACTTGGGCATGATGTGTATCAATACTGCTGTACCAGCAGAACAGCATCAGTTTTATTTATGAGTCATCCACAGGTGACACATTGGTTTAAATTTTTTTTTCTTCCCCTTTCGGGTGATGAAAATCATAGACTGTAATGTTATATTAATGTTATATTAAAAAATGAAACAGAAAGCGTTCTTCTTGATTGAAAACCTGTCCACTGAATACGACAACCCTACACATTGAAGTTTTCACTGGATATGATTAACGCCAGGCAAGAAGCATTAAGCTGCTCCTAGAGAGAGCGTGTCAGTGAAATAATACCTGTGTGTTTGTGTGGTTCTTTGGTGAACCCGTGAAGAGGGGACACTTTTGGGAAGAAATAAACTAAATGGCACAAAACTAACAACCAACACAGAGGAACACATTTATTATGTAAGATCTGAACAGGAAATCTATTTCAGATAACTCCATACTTCTCCTAAGAATGTATATAAAGCCATGTTGTGACAACATTTGCACATTTGGATCTTTCAACACCACGTGGAAATTGTTCCAGTGTGTTTGAGGTACATCTAAACTTTACTTGCATTTACAACTGATGACTTCTAACTGAAGCAAGTAACAGACGCAAAGTGAGCCAATTGCAAATGAGCCATTCTAGTCCAGGGTGTAATTTACAGGTCACTGTCTTAAAATCTCTTCATCCATTCAAACATGTACAGAACCATATATAATTTGTGACAAAGTCCTGCTTATTCTCACCTCTTTGTTTACCATATCCTTTCCTTGGTTGGCTAAAGACGAGCCATACATCATTGCAGCGTTGGCCACTGGGTCAGTAAACAGGTTGTTCACCCCAGCACCTCCTTGCATGTCATTTGAGGGTGCTGCCATATTGTACCCAGGAGTATAATACCCCTGACTGTTCATTGCTGGTGCTGCTGAGCTGGTGTCGTCAAACAAAACCGAATCTGATGTGGGGGGAGCTGCTCGAGCTCTCGGCTTAGCTGTGAAAAAAAAAATAACACAAGTGAGTAAATGGGCATTGGGAGTTATATATTAAAAACAGCTCGCTTATTAACCCCAATATCAAGTAGAAGACACAATGAAATCCATGTGGACTGATTAACATATCAAGTTTTACCTGCATTAAGCAAAACAATGCTCAGTGATGAACAAGATAACACAAGGAGCTCTATAATTAATGCTGCCGTGTTTAGTTTAAGCTGGTGACCTCTGCTGTGTTGCAGCATTAATTATAAAGCAATTTTATGTTAAACTAGTGCACCTGCAGATGTGCTCAAACTCTGAGGTCAACCCATCATAATATGGCCCTCACCAAAGTCCATTTTCCTGCTTCTAACACCAACTTTGAGGGCAAACTGATCATTTCCCTCCCTATAATATCCCACCCACTGACCAGTACCATGATAACGAGATAATCAGTGTTATTATTATTCATTTCATCTGTCAGTGGTCACAATGTAATGCCTGATCGGTGTATACTAGACTGTCTCAGTTTTAGTTAAGTGCATCTACTAAACTGCTATACATATATCACCAGTCAGAGGTCATCACCAGTTCAATTTCATGAGCTCTGTGAGTGCATTAGCAAAATAAAAAAGGAAGTAGCTACTACGGGTGGGCATTCTGCAAAACTTTGTAAAAAAAAAAAAAAAAAAAGGGACAGCTCATGGTTTCCACTTACTTGCTCGGTATCCATGATTCAAGTCCATCGTAACGTTCGCTGACGTTAGCTTAAAATAAAAACACTGACACGTTAGCAACATTTTAGCTCGTTTAGCTGTCTGTACGTATTACTAAGCTAGCCCAAGAGGGCACTGAGGTTTCAAGTCACATTTAACGCTTATGGCGTTAAATTCTCAGATATTATTAAGAGGCTTCCTTTCAACTCTTTATTCTGATTATACATGCTAGCTACGCAGCTAACATGCGAATAAACTTAGTCAACGGTAAACGTTGATACCAGTTTATGCTAGCTACTACCAGCCAGACAAGCTAAGTTGATCACATCATAACTTTCATGATAATCGGCGGAACAGGACAGTCGGGATAATTTGCTTCATTGGTTGCATTATAAATGTCCAAATAACTTGTCTATGGAATAATTTCAAGTTTAAGAAGAAAATGGTGAGGATAAGAGCACTTACCTGTGCAGCTAACGTTGGTAGCTAGCTACGTGGCTATCAGACTGCTCTGGCTGATCCCACCCATCCACAGCGGTTGGTTGACTTCAGTGTGCCTGCGTGGCAGAAACTAGGGTAAGTAGAAGAGCGCTTACACAGTGCACACGGCTAAGGTTGGTAATGGGTCCTCCATGTTACTTTATACTAGCCGTAGGTTTAGCGGGGTAGGCTATATTACATCTACATCAAGGGAGCTAACTTAACTAAGTCTGAGCATAAAACAAAATGCAACGATGCATTTTATAATATGTTCTACAGCAGTTACTATTTGCAAAGACTCCCACTAACAACATCATGTTGCCAGACACCACAGGACATCCTCAGAAGGCCCATGTCCATTTTCTGATGAGTCGCAACTGTTGTGGAGGCGCAAGGGAGACCTACACAATATTAGGAAAGTGGTCATAATGTTGTGGCTGATCAGTGTATACTCATTACTAGAGAACTTATTAGGTCAGTTATGTCACAAATATACCACAGAGTCTTTCATATTCTGTTAAATTTGCACTGTCCAGAGATAAAAATGCAGTTGAAATAGGCAGTGATTAAGTTATTTTTTATTTTGAAAAATTCACTTCATTTTAATGAAAGTGTGTGCTTCCACTTGGCTTTATTTGTGTGACAATTTACAGCACATTTGCAAAAAAAAAAAACAACAGCAATAAACACATGATGATGAACACATAAAGCTACTGAACAGAAACCTGTGCAGCGCATTTAGTTTTATTTCCGATTATAAAACTAATTATGTGAGAACATTTTCTTGCTAATAAATAAGTCTGTACTATAAATAAAGAATGACAAGGTTTCAACAGTAAAGGGCAATATTCCCAACTATCTAATAAGAATGCTTAATTAAGAATATAGTAATGCTAAATATTATAAAAGATTTATTTAATTGTAAACATCTCAGTATAATGAACATAGTGGACATGAGATACATACAGTATGTACATGGCTGGGACAATCAGTACGGGCATGTTCAAGACTGCACTATCATATTAAGATAATCTGGCTAGCCCATGGTGCCTAAGCATAAATTGACATAGCGGGAATTACAGTACTCACTTAACCAAATAAAACATGACAATGATGTTATGCTCTGTGAAGCATGTGCGTGTGGAATGAGTGTGTGGGACGAGTGTGTGGGATGAGTGAGTGGGTGGGTAGGTGTGGATGAGTTATGTGAATACATGTGGAGAGTTTTAGGATGAGTAAATAGTAATGGAATCCAAACTTCCTTTATTCCCCCAGTCAATGTTTAGATTTGGAGGGAAACTGTGGAGTCAAACTGAAAATAAAAGCTTACACTCTCAAATGCAAACAAACAAAATACTTTTTAGAGGGAAACTGTGGAGTAAAACAGAAAGCATAAACTTTCCTCTCAAATGCAAATAAACCAAACTTTTTTTAATTGTAATTTAACAAAATGAGTATTGTGCAGTAATTTCCTGGTCAGCTAAAGGATAAAATAAACTGCTATTGGATGAATGGAGGTGTAATTGGGGAAAAGATGGCAGCGGACATGTTACGGCATGTCACTATTAGAGAGATATGGTACAAAGCAAGTGTGTCATCATTGCATTCCTGAAGCTTTAGTCACCTGATGCTCACCTTTCCCCCATATTTGTCTCAGATGATGCTATTACACACAGTGAAAAAAACTTCTTGCATGTGTGTCCTCAATATTACAGGGTGTAATATTTCTGAAATCTGAAACGTGAGTCCCAGACAAATGGGGCAGGGAGCAACAGGTATAGACCTTGTAAAATGTATTACCTCTGGCAGTTTCAGTTTTGTTCATGTCATCACAAGATATGAAAAGCCCAAGACCTCAGCTTATTGCCTCAAAACCTGCAGTATATAAGCAAGGGTCATTGATCTACAATATATTTTCTTTTGCTTCCAAAAAAAATACTTTTTTCCAGTGGACAAGTAGCTGTCTTTGCAATCAACCTACCTTTTTGAAAATATCAGCAGTCTTTATGCCCAGGAGAGGAATTAGCAGCAATATGAGACATTGTTCAACAGTCAGCAGCTAGTAGAAATCAGCCGATGCCGGGAACTATGTCCTCAGGGAATGCAAGGTCAGCAGCTGTTGTGACAGACTAAGCTTACCAAATTTACAGCAGGCGTTTTTTGAATCTTTACTAGGTACTATATTGTGCTTGCGAGTTAAAAAACAGACGTTGAAACGGGTGGTGAAATAACTGAGCAGCTTTATGCCACTGGACTGACTCATCACCACAAGCATGTGTGCACATTGATGTGGTTTGTAAAGTGAGAGTCACTGCTAAAAGCTTCAACACAAGTATCTAGATGAAACCAAGCTTTATTTATATTTCATAACTCATCCTGGGTTATATATGTCACCTTGAATTCATTCATGTGTAAGATATAATACATGTGTTACACTCATGATAAGAGAAATAACTTTTTTTGGAAAACACAGCTTTATGGTGAAAGATGAGAGTGGTCAAATCTTGATGTGAGTCATTTCTTCTTTAATATATCTGTAATTTGATTAAAATGATATCCAGCATTGACTTCAAATGTGTACATCGTTTCAAGACATTTATAATTTCTGACATTGATCTGAACATCACTTATCTTTGACTTATCTCAAAATTAAATGTATTAATTATAATGGAGTTTAATTACAAGTAAATATTAGATTTTATTGTGGGTGGGATTTTTATTTCAAACCGTCCATACTCATTGGAGATAGTGGTTTGCAGTGATAAAGAAAAAAAAAAAACTGTGATTTTTTTTAGTGTCATTTCTGTAGCAGTGATGATCTCTCTCCAATCTGCTTTTAAATCTTTGTCTAGTGATCACATAAACACGTTTAAACAACACTTCCACTTGACGCTGGAAAGCGTAGTAGTAGTATTTCCACCACTGCATTAGATAGCATGGCAGAAAAACTACTAGTTTCATACCATGAGGTGAAGCTGCCCGAGGAATCCCTAGTTCAACTCTCGAGAGGAAACTCTCACCAAATATGGGCAATGACGTCACGACACGTGATAAAATTCGTGAGAGATTCCAGACAACAGTATTTCCCGTAACTACGGAGGGGCGTGGTAAACCAATCGTGTTTCTTTAAGAGTTTACAACCTCACAATCATTTCCAGACTTCCGATTCTAGGTGTGTGACTAAGGACGGCAGGGTACACAGAAAATATTTTGTTTAAGTTTAAGGGCAATTTGGAAAACACGCAAGGAGGTGTGTTCTTCCGTGTCCCCCCTTGAAGACGTACACGTTTGGACTCTACCGATTACCGCAAAGGGGGAGTTCGCCCCTTGATTTGAATTGACAAACAGGACTCAACCCGAAAGTCTTTTCGTGATACCATTAGTGAGTCGCAGCTGGACTGAATTTTCTTTTCACTGAAGCAAAAAGGATGTACCGAAACTTTGGGAGCCAAGGCAGAGCCAACCCGCCGTACTCTGGGTCAGACTCTGCATCACTGGGAAGCACCAGCACTTCCACCACGCAACAGGAGCAGGTAGGTTTGCTTTCACTAATCTAGGTTACAGGTTTAAGGGTCAACTCAGTAAAATGCGGTGTACAAGTTTTTGAATTGAATTTCATTATACTAAACCTGTAACACTATTAATTTCACAACATATGAGTAGGCTATTTTTTTATAGTTTACACAAATTGTTAAATCCAGTGTAGTAAACAATAAACTGATATATTTTTAAAATTGTTATGTTTTACTTTGATTACACAGTTTACTCCTCACACAATGTGCCTTATTACTGATCAATGTTACTGATGATCTGTTACACTACTTTACATTTGTTCTATGTATAGACTATTTTTTGTTCTCTTTTCAGAAATTTACAATGGCAGGCAGCAGTCAGTTTGTACCAAGCCTCAATGCCATCACCACCAACCAGGACCTCCAGTGGTTGGTCCAGCCCTCCCTCATGCACCCACCAGGCCCTTCACGATCACCAGTACCTCCTTACCCAACCCATCCAGGGGCCCGGCCATTCATTCCAACACCATCCCATTCCCATCTTCTCAGACCAGGGGTCATAAGAGCAGCTACACATACCACAACTTCAACACGGCGCAGAAATGATGATTATGTAAGTAACTAGTCCTTCTTAGTAAAAGTGTTTGTTGATTTTTAGTTTCCACTTTTGAAAAGAGAATTGTCAGGCTGAGTGAAATCTAAGTGAAAACTCCCCTCTTGGGATTCATAGTTTCCCCAGGGGGAATACAGATACAGAGGTTTGGATAGTGGCTCAATCATTTCTGTGTAACTAGTGTGTAATATCCTGTAATTGTCTGTGACACAACTGAGCCTGTTCCTTCAGACGTGCACACCAGATCATCCATTTAGATGACGAAGAAGAATACAAGAATACAAATTAGAATTGCTGTGTAATATATTGCGTTTTCAGCTCTTTGGTGGATAAGAAACATTAACTTCCTAAAGACAGGCACACAATGTCGTTCTCTGCGTTCTTTGATGGTGTTTACTTTGAGTCGTTGTTGACATAGTGAAATTATCACATATCAGCTCAAAGATCTGCTTTCAGTTAGAAGAGCAATGTTACCTGTTAAAGTTAAGTGCACAATTTAAAGAAACTTTACCTTTAAGAACATCATCGTTTATTGTAAGCAGCACGTTGTGTCATTTCTTGTGGTTTTGTCAGGCACATATTGGCACATATCCCCGTCACAGAGTAGTAATTTCATGGTACAGGAAGTAGACTGTCATGTGACTCACATGGGTAAGTCATTTTATGTGACTCACACCTGAGTCACCACTGGGGTCTGATGGTGACTCACCCCCCAAAGGGCGGGAAATATCGATGGATCAACAGCAATTATTTGGAAGGGCGCTGGGTGGATTCAGAGTTAGGGTGTAACAAAGGCACAAAAGCTCAGACGTTTCTGAATAATTCAGCCGCCATGACTGTGATGACTCAGAGTGCACACATGGTGGTAGTGTTTCTCCTGTGTCATGTTGCCTATAGGGGACTCTCAAAAAATTTCCCTGTAAATCTGTTATTTTGAAATTAGTTACTTGCCAAAGCTAGATGGCACAATGTCAGGTTAACCCATTTCATGTATTGTAATAGTTCTCCTTCTCTTTCTCATTAAAGTTATCGCAGGAAGAAATGGAAAGACGCAAAATAAGAAGGGAGCGGAATAAATTGGCTGCAGCGAAATGTCGCAATCGTCGTCGGGAGCTGACAGATACACTGCAAAATGTGAGTAAACAATTATCATAACATTAATTCGTCAAAAGTAAGATAACAGTCTCATTCAGGCGTGTATTGAATCAAAATATGTCTGTGTTTCCCTCAATGTAGGAGACTGATCAGCTGGAGGATGAAAAGTCCCGTTTGCAGAAGGAAATAGCTGAACTACAAAAAGAGAAAGAGAAGCTCGAGCTGGTCCTGGAAGCTCACCGTCCCATTTGCAAAATAGAGGACTCTGATTCAGATTCTGACCCAAACCCATCAGTATCCTTGTTGGGAGCCATTAAATTGGAGCCAGAGGAATCCAGCAGACCTGGACCCTCAACCAAAGTGCCACTAAAGATGGAGAAGCCCAAACCAAAGATATCTATCCCCACCAAGCCAGTAACATCAACCCCCTCAGCTGCTGCCACTGAATCAGAGTCACTCCACACCCCTGTTCTCACATCTACTCCCTCTCTACTGTCCTTCGCAGCTGGTATGGTTTTTACCTATCCCTCCGCTCCTTTAGACACCGGCGCCTCCATCTCGTCCCAAGGTACATCACATCAGGGAAACGTCCAGCAGTCTCAAGCCCCTCAGCCGTGTGGGATAGCTCATCGCCGCAGCAGCAGCAGCGGTGACCAATCAGATCATTCCTTGCACTCACCAACCATCCTCACACTGTGATCGACGGTCCTACCGTTCTTGCAAAACACTAATGTTCATTTCAATGCAGTCATAGTTGTGTGTGACAGAAAGGATCTCTGGAAAATGTGGAATGATAATGATGATTGTAATAACCACTTTGAACTGCTTCTCTTTATCTCTTCAGAAAGTTGATTTTTTTGCTTAGATAGTATGAAAATTAGAGGCATTATCAGGATATGAATGTTACACTCTTTTTAGATTTCATATAAAATCTTTATATTTCTTAATATAAAAGCTCTAAGATGGGCTTAATATGTTTGAGGTTTATGAAAGCATTGCATGCTGAATATATTCTCTAAAGAATTGTTAAGAGTTTTTGAAATGACTGAGATAACACCATTATTAGATTATTATACTGAATACTGATTATTCAAGATAATATTAGTAACTTGTTACATTTTCTGTCATATGTAATACTTTATAATAGTCCTCAAAGGGAAATGGAGTACTTACCAAATGGTCCTTATTTTTGTACGGATTCTTTAAGAATCTTAATAGTGTCTATGCAAATTATTGACCACTAAGGCTGGGCCATAGAGAGTTAATATAGATTATATTATAACATATTTATTTTTGAGAGTGTAATATATATTTTTTTGGTAATGTTTGTTTCGGGTGGGCAGTGCCTTACTTTTGTCTAAACTGTACTACTTTGCAGACAATAAAGAACAAAGGTGTGTGCAAGATGTCATGGTGTAAAATTATTAGTACAGAAGGATATATACATACCAACACATTAGGTACACTAGTGAAAACTCTCTTAATATAACAGTCCTGCACTTGTGCATACACTTGTTACACAGTTACCTTAATAGGTAACTATAGCTGTCGGCCAGGAGCAGACATCATCAGGTGGTACACAACCTTCTTAGAGCGTTTCAGCCCTCAATCACAATGAGCCCAGACCTGGCAACAAACGGCATGCTGACTTGGTTGGGAAGCCCCTGCAACCTCTCATTGGCTTCGAAGGCCCATGGCACTATTAGCTCAACCAGCACTATCTTCTGGTCTTTGGTTGACCACAGCACAATGTCCGGATCTTCTCTAAGCCCCCATGTGTGCAGATATGATGGCAAAGGAAGGGTGTCATAAACGGATCGCAAGAGGAAGGAAATGTGGTAGGGCTCCAGTCGCCAAGCACCCTGTTGGAATCCCCTTTTGGAGGTCCTGCCAGCTGGTAGTGAAAAGGGCTGATGTAAATCTGAGTTTGTGGAGGAGTCCTCCTCTTCCCTGGATGGGCAATGCATCCCTGTGCCAGCTTCCAGTTTGGTGGTATTGTGCCTTTGGCGCAGATCTTCCTCATGATCTTCCACAACCTCCAGAGAAGTTTTGGGCATTGTTCCTACACCTTATATGGTATACCGCCGGGGGCAGCTCATGCTTTGGTTTTGTGGATTTCCTGCCATGTGGGCTCCTTCACATTCAGCTCGGTTGATGGTTTTTCAGGCTTGGAGATATTGCAGTTGACTCCCAGTCCCTGGCTCCTAATGGGGTCGCTGTGAGCTTCCAAAAGGAATTCCTCAACGTCCAGATTTGTGCTGGAGAGTGTGCCAGATTACTGTTGGCGGATCTCCCTTTCTCTCCTGTTTGGTTGCTGCAATGGTTGGTGCAGGCCTTTCACCTCGATTGTGCCAAAGCGTTCCTTAGCAAGGTTGTATGCGATAGTAAGCGAGTCAATATTTTTGTTAATTGGCCCAGCTACAGTTGCTTCCAGGATGCCATCAAGGTCTTCCAAGCAATGCTGTCTGACGATTTGGGCCATTTGATCCTCTTTCTCCTCGACGAATGGATTGGGGTTGCGGGAGAGGAGTTCACGTGGTCTCTAGTGCTGAGGCAGCTCAAGCATGTAGATATCTTCAGCACTGTGGGGTGCTTCCTGGATGGAGTTCTCCTTTGTCCTACCAGATGTGGAGTCTGTGTGCTATGCTTGGGTTGCCGATGTTCCACACCCAGCCCTGCTCTAATGTTGCTTGAGCCCTCTGGCGCTTTTGCAGGCTTCCCCGCAATGGCACCTTATTGTGAATTCCACACCAGTTAGTGTCATTTGTTTTAGCTTTCTCGTATTCGTGCTTCTTGTTCTGGCTGATATCTGTGTGTCTGTCCCATCGAGTCTCTCTTCCGTTCAATTTATGTTGTAACAGTGTAGGAAAGGTGGTTATTCAACTGTATGATAATTTTGAATGATGCATATTTGGTGCTGTTAAAATGCATTGAAATAAACATAATGTTTCTGTTATTTAGCCCAGGTCACTGGTTAACATGGTGTTGTCAGAATGATAGAAACACGATACAATTCAATAGTAATATAAACCACAGTCTCCAAAATGCTCCCAAACACAGCTGAATCAACAGCTCTCTCTGTAATTTTGAAGAAATGCTGAATTCCATAACCTTCAAATGTTAGAATAACCCTAACAGCAACTAATTTGCATTTAATTCAACAAAAATTAAGATTTTCTGCTTCACATTGTTTTTTTTTTGTCATCTATAAACTTGACATCTTTGGTCTGTTTGCTAAAAAACAAGCATAATCAAGACATAATCTTATCATTTTGTGCATACTTCACAATTTCACAGTTAATCAGTTAATTGAGAAAATGTCTGGTAGATGAATCAATAATGAAAGTAATCACTAGTGGCAGCTAGTAAAGGAGTTTGATTACTGCAGCATATACTGACACACTGAAATGACCGTTCTTTGACCCTCCACTGCAAACACTGTGGTCTCTGTCACTCCATTTTCCAGAAATGAAGCGAATCTCTTGCTAATACATCCATGGCTCAGAGAACATTGGATTGCTAAAATAGACAGAATGAGAGAGAGAGAGAGGGAGAGAGAGAGAGACGGGCGGACCTCAGAGCTAGAAAGCATGATGGAGAAAAATATCTGCGTGTATGCTGCTGTCAAAGGACGTCTGTGCATCACTAAGTGGGTAAAAGCATTACTGCCCTCTTCAGCTCTCCACACTGTGCAAGTAGGGATCCAAAAATAAAACTGATGAACATCCATAAAGTCCGACTGTATGACATGAAGGGAGCATCAATCAAACGCTGCTGGTTCAGACACGAAGGTCAAAACAACAAGTGTACAAATCAATTCTTCACTCTGTGTCATGTAAATGTTTGTTTCTGCAAAGTCAAGCACGCAAATAAAGGTCAGGACAGCGCAAAGTGTCATACCCACTGTATTTAAAGCTCTTCAGTGCACTACGAGCATAGCCCACCAATAAACAGCTAACGACAAAATAAATCTTGTGCATTATCTATGATTTAAACTGAAATTGGTTAGTAATGCTAGTTAATACAGATAAATCAAGATAAAGAAGGGATTATTCCTAATGTTACAGATTAAATACAAAGCATGAGTTACAGAAGAGAAAGCTGACAATCGCCAATTTAAACAAATTCTGTGATATGCTAATTGAACATCAACAACGTCATTTAAAAAAAAAAAAGTCATACAGGTGAATTTAAACAGCCTGTCTTGAATAGAATAGAATAGAATAGAAACCATTAAAACTCGTAGACCTTCCAGTTTGATACAAAGAGTTTCCAGTTAAAAAAAGTGGCCAAACCTTTTTTTTTTTTTCCAGCTCTGAATGAGGTCCAGCGACATCTATCATGTCTGATCCAAAATGTTAACAAGTGTGCTGGCTCTGCCCAGGCTCCAGCACATGTTGCATTATGCACAGCAGCAGCCCCACCCATGGTAAACCTGAAGGGCCTTCACATCAGACTGGTTCACAGGCCTATACAAATTGTGACAATCATCATGCACATATGGCACTCCAAATCCTGTCCTGAGGAAGAGAGTGCATAAAATATTACACATTATTGGGCGTCTAGCAAAAGCTAATATCAAATAGTTTCTTTTTTTAATTTATTTATCACAACTCATCTAGTTCAGTGCTATTGGAATTCAGTGGACTAAATATGGCTCAAAACTGGATTGAAGTTAATCTTCAGATCTGTGATTTAAAGATCCAAGATAATGTTGTCCAGTGCAATAGAAAAAAAAGGCTTCTACCAGTGTAGGCTAGTCCAGTGCATGAGATAAATTTATATATGTGACCCACTTTTTGGTCCCATTTTTTTTCTCACTGAAAAAGGAGAGTTTCCATTAGAGTCATTAGAAAAACACTGTAAAATTTAGACGTTATCATCTGGCAAATATCTATTAAATGTCTTTGAGAAGTCCTGAAGTGTGTAGTGTGGTTGTCAAAATCTAGAGTGGCACACATTTTATTTTTTGCAGCATTCAGAAGGCCCTAATGCTTTTTTCTTTTCTATTTTTTTTTTCGCTCTCTCTCTCTCTCTCTTTTTTTTTTTTTTTTGAATTTGTCTGATAGAGCTCATGTGTCAATTGTAGCTGCTGACAACCTGCCATCAGTCATCAGGTGAGCACACCAGATGAAGCTGGTCTGGGCTTCCCACGCTGCCTGTGCTTGAGCTTCCATCTCCCAGATCCCGGGCCACCATGCAGGGCAGATTGAGCTCAGTGGAGCCCCCAGGGCTGGAGTCACTCCTGCTCACACACTCCTCCTCCAGGACCAGACACAGCTCCTTCAGGTCCAGATTCTCCTTCACCAGTCCGTCCTGCATGCGTTCGAGGTCTGCGAGCTTTTTCAAGTACCCGCCCAGGTCCTCCCGCATCACTTTGGCTGCGTGGTGCCCGAACAGCTGCCATTCCCTGGCCAGCTTCTTCACTTTGAGCCGGTCGTCGTCCAGGAAGCAGCACAGGTCCCGCAGCTCCACGTTTTCCTCCTGAAGGCGCTGATTGATGACTTTCAGTTCCCTGATCTCGAGGAGGTGCCCCTGCAGCTGTTTATTTACCTCCTTGATGAGCCGACCGCGCTGGATCAGGGCTGAGATTTTGTCTGACTCTTCTTTACGCAGCCGGCTCACCAGCTCCTCTTTGGAGCAAGCCAGCAGATCCTCGTCAGACATCTTTGACAGTTCTCTGTTTATTATCTCACCTTCGCTACCCATTTTCTATTTTTTTAAAAAACACAAACCTTTGGGTACCTGAGAATCTATTAAAAGCGCTGAGATGTAGCAAGATTTAATGGTCCACAGTGTCATCACATCCTCGTCGCCTTCATCTGTGCTCCAGATGTTATATGCGATCACCACAGCATCAGAAAGGGAAATCGACACAGTGGCATGTGGTGTCTTTATTTAGATTTAGGGGTTCTTTCAATGTGACTTCGCCCCTGCTTTTTGCTATCTGTTCTGTTAATGAGGTCGTGTATGAAAATGCACCACAAGCCGACATTAATGTCAATCTGTCATCCTCTCAGCAGCAGGCTGTGTTCTCCAAAGGCCTCCAGGACATACAGCCGTCCTTATTTCTCCTCCTCTCGCAGTATTTTCAAGGCAACAGCCACCCCTCGCTCTCTCTCTCTCTCTCTCTCTCTTTCCTGTAGGCCTACATACAAAGGCCCGGTCGATCCACGGAGGCTTAATCCAGCAGCCTCGGATGCACACCCTGCAGATGTTGTGATTTTTACGTCGCTCGCATCGTCTCATCCGGCTATGCTCCGCTCGCCTCGGCTGAATGAACTCCTCTGGCTGGGGGTACAAGTCGGCACAGTGCTGCAGTGTCTTCCCTAAAAACAATCCATTCCTCCAGATCCGCAACGACACAGATCACCGGTTATCCGCTCACAGTACGTGCATCATCTGTGCTCATCCTCTGTTGCTGGACTCTTACCATAACAATGTCCGCCTCCGCCACTTCCACGGCTGTGACTCTCTGTGCAGCGAGAGCTCTGTGAAGCAGGACCTTTACCGGAAGTCTGTCTCATCGACCTTCCAAGTAAAAGCACCGAGTTGTTTTTTTTTTAATTATTTCCGCATAAACATGTTTCGATGAACATACTGAATTATAATATTGACCTTTTTCCAATTAAAGTTTCCACTCTCACTATATGGGTGTTAGTCGTGTTTCAGGGTAATCATATTAGTTAGCAGCATTTGTTTTATTTTGAGAGACTTAACAGGAAGTTATAAATTTTATGGTGACTGTTAATTTGACAGTAATCAGAAATGTTTGTGGCTTACTTTGATGTTCCCAGTGTGTCTTCGACATGTCATATTCAGGCCTTGTTTCTTTGCAAATGGCAGAAACGAACTGATTACGTGTGTAGTGCAGTTGATCTGACTCTGGATCACAGCTACGGGATTAAAAACATAAAGATTTGAGGGTGAAAGTCTCCTCCATGTGCTCTGTCAGTGTGGAACTTGTGCGCCCCCATTTGTATTTAAACCTCATTTTCCAGTTATGAAACTAAACCAACACGATAAGCATAATTTTCAATTGTGCACACGTGGAGCCACTTCCTCTGGGGTTTTCTGTCCTTTAAAATGAACTCCTTTTCAAAAACTATAAATTATCTGATCTGTGCTGTCCCCAAATCTCTGCACATATACGTAATATGATCTACATCTCTTTAGAGTTCACTACAAATGCTGTACAGTACAGTGTAGATATATATCAGTGACTCCTGGTTGTACTTTTTCTTTTCAAAGAACACTGGCGGAAAGTGTGACTGCAGCCTTTTTTTCCATGGGTTTATGCTGAGGCATTCAGCCACATCCTTCCGCCCTCTGTCCCACCTCCATTGTTTCACTGAGGCCATAACAATGTAGGGTGTTAACCGTGCAAGGGGGATCTGGGGATGGAATCAGGGTGTCATGTGAGGTTAGAAATGAGAGTGTTGATGTGCAGACACGTTCACGGAGTTGTTTCCCCCCTGCCATGTTGTGATTTTGAAGGACACATGCAGAAACACAGAAAGGGAGGGTGAGGAGAGGGATTTGCAGGGATTTATTTAGATTAATCGTTGTAGAAAAAGAGAGCAGATTGTGTACACGCAGGCAGCAAGCAGCGTAGGGGCCCCCTGCTCACACAGAGTCCTATCTGTGATCTGACACATTTTATAAGAGCACAAATGAAAGGACAATAGGCTTCTGTCTACCTGCCAAAAGCTCTGTTGTAATTTGAGTCTTCACATAATCATCTGTTATATTTTGATTTTTGTTCTTTTTTAAAAAAAAAGATGACTGACTGTAAATTGATAGGCTATAGATGCCATTTATGAAGTTTGTTGGGTTTATTGCATTGTGAAGTCACTCAGAGGGGGTTTGGTTAAGAAGTGAGACAAAACTTTAAAGACATTAATAAAAGCAAATGTCCTGTCTGCAGTCTACCTCAGTCCAGCAAATTAATCCAAGTTTCCATCTATATAATAGCCAATATGTTATATCACAAGTTATAATAAGTGTAATGTTACTGAAAAAAAAAAGATTCTTACAGTTTTATCTTAGATTGAGACTTAGTCGCTACATTTGTCTGCCACTGCTGAAGTCCATCACATAATCAGCACCTAAAATCCAAAGGACAAAATCATTATTATTATTATTATTGTTATATCCAACAAAGGTTCAAAAAAGGCAACTGGACTTGTAGAGTTTTTTTTTTTTTGAGAAGATGTTTCACCACTCATCCGAGTAGCTTCTTCAGTTCTAGGGGACTGGTGGGAAGTCTAAGGTTTAAATAGGAACTCCTCCCTATTATTGTTGTTGTTGTTGTTATTATTATTATTATTATTATGAACATATGCACATCATAGCCTTGGAATTGAGCAACAACCTACTCACATTGGATGAGAGACATCTTGGCTCTATAGAAATGCAAAACTGAAGATAATCACAATCACAGATAATTGAAAAGCTCTGACGGGAGGAGGTCCTGGCTGGTGAAAAATTGATTACTCTATCGGTGTGATTTCCTCATTATCTTGATGTAAATATAATAATGTTGCATAATGTTATGTGAGATCACTTTCTCTGATCACCCATAACAACAGATGAACATCTAATATCTCATAGCTATGTCTTGACATATATCATATCACGTGTATTCTACACAAAGTAATTTAATTAAATATATTTTCGACATATTTTTTATGCATTACTATCATTTACAAGGTTTCAAACCTGAAAAAGTAACAAATACCAGTGCAGTCACAAATTCGAAAATATGTTGTACAAACACAGTGAAAAGAGCTGCAGCTACAAAGAAGGAAAATTCTAATATAAAATATTTTTACCGAGATTTGGACCTTTTTCTGATGTAATGCTGGCTTTCAAAACATAGTTTCAGACTTACAACTTTAAAAATTATATATATATATATATATATATATACAAAGTACATAAAACAATGAATGAAATATCTTTTTAACCTTAAATATGACCCATAAACACTCACTCGCCAGTTCATTAGGTATATTAGTGAAAACAAATGCATTGTACTATAACAGTCCTGCACTAAATCTCCCTTCATGATTGTTATAATGTTCAGTTTATGCAAGAATGATGTAAAATCATTTTGGAGGACGTAGTCTGTCTCGCTGTTAAACTGTATGAATGAATGAATTAAACACAAAAGTGTTCCTGCTATTTAGCCTAGCCCACTAATTTAAATGGTTTTGTCAAAATAATAGAAACAGGTGTCGGTACAATTCAATAGTTCTACACACGACAGCCTCCAAAATGAAAAAACACTTGAATCATCAGCTCTGTTAAACAAATACTGAACATCATAACCTCCCTGAAGCGAAGTTTCGTGCAGGACTGTTATATTAGAAGGTATTTTCACTCGTATAATTTATGAAGTGGCCAGTTAGTGACTACAATACCTGACTGCACTAAGAGCGTTTTTCTGTGACGTCACCGGCCCGGAAGTGTGTGCTGCACGACTGCTGTTGTTGACACTGCGGACCCACGGAAATACAGGGACGTTACCAGTTCATAGATGTCCGTGGTATAAATACAAAGAAACGTATCTACTGCTAATTCTTTATTTGTACCTTCGCGTTAATTAGGTTTTATTCTACCGTTTTGTGTTTTGTTGGTTGTCTGTTTGTTCTCCTCTGACAGCTGCTAACTTAGCATCGGGAGCTAACCTGTAATGGAGGAAGTTAGCTAATTAGTAAACCATGGAGAGAACCTTTAAGCTCAATTAATAGAATTAAACACTCTGGAGACACGTTTTTATTGTTGCTAGGTGCTTTATACTGAGTGGGACAAGACGTCAAACAAGGTACAGTATAACCTATTGGCTGTGGGACACTTTTAAGCTAATCTGACTATTGATAGTTACCTTAGCTAAACACTAAATATTAAAAATGTCCTCATCTTTTTCCTTTTGCGTCTGTATTCCTGGCAGATGTCAGTAGAGCTGGATGTATTTGTAGGCAACACCACTATCATGGATGAGGTGGTTTACCAACTCTGGTTGGATGGATATACAGGTAAGGTTTACATCAAAGTAATTTGAATGAATAGGTGTGCTTTCACAAAGTCCTGGTGTATTTAAAGTGTTTTATAAAGATGTTAAAAGTCTGGATGTAACAGGATGAGCATGACTAGTCTAACTGTGGTTCCCATTCTGAGGTCAACACCTTTAAATGACTGCAAGATGAAATTAAGGGTCAGAAATAAAAGAAACAAACTAACATTAACACTTACCAAATAATGTTTTTCCCCAGCTTGTTTCCACTATTTTCTTCTTTGCTGTTAAATACTGAATAAATCCACCCCTTAAGAAAAAAATAAATTCACAAATTCAGTGATGTTCTCATCGTTGTCTTGCACATTATTAACAGTTTGAATTGTGAAGATACAGAGCTGCTCAGAGATTATTCACAGCGCAGCAGTGACTTAGTTAGTACATGTTATGATTAAAATATTTATTTTAACAATCACATGATTTCCATAGTTACGGTGAGATGAGTCATAAATTAATCACACATTTTTAAAAATCTGTAGTTAAACAAAAACTGTAGCTTATAGGGATATTTGTTCATCATTTTAATACTCTTATTGATCTGGAAGTGAACAAATATGCTTTCTTTATGCAAATGTGTGTCATTATTATTGCATCAATCTAAAACAATGACAAATGCTGCCCCAAATGTTCTCCAAAGTAACGCCCAAAATAATGCATGCTCAAAGAATATGTTGTGACAAGTCTGCCTTGGGCTGACTGATTTCACAAACTATGGGTCAGCCCAAGGGTCAACAAAACGTCTGTGTTAAGCGTCAACAGTTTTTGTGGTGGGATTAGCATTAATGCGTCACTGTTATGTTAGCTTTGACAGCCGTAATTATCTTGACTTCAGTCATGACTGGATCATTAACTCTGTGAACCTCTGTGATTTGTCCAACAGTGAATGATGCAGTTAAGGTACGCATGGAGGGAGGCGTGTTGGAGGAGTGTGAGGCAAGTGCAGATGTTCTTCAAAGTGACACCATGGACCAGTACAGGACTTTCCAGATGTGTGAGCGTCTGCTGCACAGTCCTGGCAAACTAGCAAACCAGCTGCTGTTTCAGATTCCACCACATCGACAAACTGTCCTTATAGAGAGGTGCAGAGATAATAATGATAATCTTTTAAACTTATAAATATCTGATTTGTTTGTTGCCCATTTCATGATTAAACTTGGTTACTCTTCACTTAAGGCAGATACTGTCATGGAATTTTTTTTGTCATGCAACCCCTGTCTTATTTTTCTTTCCTGACATTATATATATATGATTATACAGTGAGCAGTTTACTCTTTACTGTCTTGTTTCTTTTCTTAGATACTATGCCTTCGATGATTCATTTGTTCGTGAGGTCCTGGGAAAGAAACTCTCCAAAGGAACAAAGAAAGACTTAGATGACATTAGTGCCAAGACAGGGGTAACGTTAAAGAGCTGCAGACGACAGGTAAATACATTATAAACTCTACCATGATTGTTAATTTCCAATGTGAGTTTTGTGCTCAATATTAAAAAATATTTGTCTGCACCAGTATTTATTGATAGAACATGGTTCATTTCTGAAATATTTAGTTGTGGATCTGCCTTTTAGTTTAATAGCGGCCAGTTTGGAGTTACTTTAATTTGTTTTCTGTAAAAAGCTGGTTTCAACATGTCAACAAGCTGATTTTGTAGCAGTGGGTACAGTTTATTAGTTGTGCTAGGATAGCTGATTGCAGAGAAAATAGTTAGGCAGGTTTTGCTGAAGTCACATTGTTGTAATCTTATTAAATCGCCTGCCTCATGTGTTTAATTTCAGTTTGACAACTTCAAACGTGTTTTCAAAGTTGTGGAAGAGCTGAAGGGACCCCTGGTGGAGAACATACGTCAGCATTTCCTTCTCTCTGACAAGCTTGCAAGGTAATCAGTGAGGAGAATTGATTTCAAATTTAGGTTTACCCTTTAAAGCATTGCTTTAACTTCAAATCAGTCTTGCTGTAGTTTTTTATGTTAAATATTTTCATGATTTTGGAATAAATTGTAACGCACGAAAAGGCCAATATTCATGTCTGAAACACTGAAAACAACTATCTGATTGTCTTGTTCTGTTATGTTATCTCCTACGTCTCCTGTCCTTGTTTCAGAGATTACGCAGCCATTGTTTTCTTTGCCAACAATCGGTTTGAGACAGGAAAAAGAAAGCTGCAATATCTTACTTTCCAAGACTTTGCTTTCTGTGCTGGGCAGCTCATCAACAACTGGACAGTTGGAGCTGTTGGTGAGTGATTTTAGTTGTTTCTTGGACCAGTTTTCTGACATGAGACTTGAGGGGTATCTATACCATTTTAAATGACACAGCCTTCATTTAAGTTTAAGGTTTGCACAGTGGTAAAAATTATAAATCCAAGAAGGACACAAATTTTAAATAAACATTTGATATGACAACAGAATCTAAAAAGGGCTTGACGTGAAGTCTCCCTTGACAACGAAGGGAATGCTGTCTATGTTGATTGTGTAAAATAAATAATATGTAAAGCGCTGCTTTGTCAATGAGGCTCACTGACCACCAGAGGTCCTTAAGGTCTTGTAGGCCCTCATTAGAATGAAAATACATTTAAATTGTGTAAGTTGAGTTATTAGCAAAGTGGGAAAAAGGTTATTGAGTTGAGCAGAGTAACGGCACAATAACTGAGCTGCAATTGTAAGGAAAACATATAATATTTAACATAAGAAAAAAAAGACATTCTTTAAACTGATTTGACAGAATCTGACTTAAGTTTTCTTTGTAGATAACATGGTGGAGGACATGGATGTTGATCTCGATAAAGAGTTTTTACAAGAGCTAAAAGAACTTAAGATTTTAATCACCGACAAAGATCTGTTGGATCAACACAAAAGGTAACAGAAACACATCATGAGCCCTACATTTTTTTCCTGAATACTGAAGAAGATATTGTATTTTTAATTCAGTTTCATCCATACTCTCTTATATCAGTAATCTTTCTGTTTCTGTTCTCTCTGCTCAGTTTGGTCTGTACAGCTCTCAGAGGAAAGACTAAAGCTTTTACTGAGATGGAGGCTAATTTTAAGGTTAGAAACACCCTCGTAATATCCTAAATGTAGTCTGTTTGCAGTAAAAGGAAATAATAGTTTTTCAAATCACTGCTTTTTTGTTTTTGTAGAATCTTTCCAGAGGCCTCGTCAACATTGCAGCAAAGTTAACCAACACAAAAGACGTCAGAGATTTCTTCATTGATCTTGTGGAGAAGGTGAGTACGTCCTCAAAAAATAGTTAGATTTTTCCAAGTTGTAAGTGAAGACAGCTCTCCTGGCCCAGATTTTCTGAGGTCTGTGCCAGCTTCAGTCTGCCTTTGAGACGGTATGATGTAACCTCCTCCCCTTCTTTTCCCCCCACAGTTTATTGAGCCGTGCCGTTCGGACAGATGGACAGCTGCGGACATGAAACTCTACCTCACTCACTACACCAACTCTGCTCACATACTCGACACATTCAAGTGAGTTAATGTGCTTTTATTCTGCAACTCTTATCAGGCGGCGAGTGGCACCAGCCCTGGCACGGTTATCAATTCCCAGGGGTAACTCACACTAAAAATACCATCATGATTTTGTGGAGAGATTTAGGAAAACTAGAAAAATAACCCAATAAGGATATACACAGCAGCACCCATTAAACACAGCTCAAGCATTAAGTTGTGTTGAAATCCTCTAAAACTGACGTCTCTGTTCGACCAGTGGGTGTCTCTATCTCGCCCATGATTTCTTAAACTGTAGTCACCTTGTTTCTCATGCAAACACTCAGGAATTTAGTTAAGGGTTTACACAGCCCTGCACCACTACAAGCTTAACAAAGAGATATTCATAAAAAGAAATATAGACCCCCTCCTCGCTCCGATTACACTGAAGGGACCAAAGATTGCCTCATTTACTCTCTTCACCCAGATTTCACAATTACAGTTGGTCATGAGACTTACAGTACAGCCTCTTTGCTCCATTCACTCACTGTTTACTCTCTTTCTGTGTCTCTCTTCTGCCCCTCAGACACCAGGGTGTGTGGGACAGATACATGGGCGTCATCAAAAGCTGCATCTTCAAAATGTATCATGACTGAAGCGTTTTCGGCTCGACCCATCTTTTCTCCCTGCTCTCCCTCAGTTTGTTTACCCCGTTACTTTTGTTCCTTCAGTTTTTCTTTCTCTGTTCGTGATGAATTTCGCATCCTTGGTTATTGCTTCAAACCCCTTGTTTGCACCCCTAGTGTCCCCGCTGGGTCTGTACATTTGGTTTGTAAATAAAATTGACGTATTTACATTAAAATGCAGCTCTGTTTTATATTACTTAATGCTTTATGTTAGTGTTTAATCAGCTGTGATACAGCAGAGAAGAGATGCTATCGTTAACCCATCCCAGAAACAGGATTTACTGAAGTTGTGGGTGTTGGATGGAGTTAAGAGACAGAAAGAGAGAAAAAAATGATACAAATCATACTATTACTAGAACAGAGTCAGACGAGTGTTTTGGATTTTAAATGGGACCAGAAGATCACGTGTATGATGAAATGAGACTAAAACCAGTGTGTGGGATGTCTGTGTGTGGTCATGGGCATAAGGGACCATCCAGGGGGGCACAGTTGGTCTAACTGAGGGGGGTAGTAAGTGTGATTATTAACAACATCTCTTGTAATGACAGCTGCCATCTCTGCCACCACACAGACTCACAGGGCAGATAAACAACCAGAGACTAAGTAACGTTTTTTTTTACCTGGAGGTTTACTTTAGTTAAAAAAAAAAGAGAGAAAGAAAAAATATACCTACTTCTGCTTCTCTACAATACTAAAAAACTTTAGTTTTAGAATTGAATGCAAGTTATTTATTTGGTAACAGATGTCACAACTGTAAATTTCTTGAATTTTAAAATGTAGTTTGTGCCTAGAACAAGGATGACCTTTAAATTTGACTTTCAGTTGCGTAAACTAACAAGGACCAACATCCGTTGAGCAACATCTCTGAGCCAGTTCGCAACACGATAGACGTCAAATTTTGCAAGAAAAAATACAGCCGTAATGATTCCAAGTGCAGCAATGGATTAGTCACGCACAAACAGAGAAAAGCATAGTTGGTCAAGAGTAAGCATAGCGTCTTATTTTCTGTATTTTGTCCCAGAGAGCGCCACCGGTTTATTCAGCGAAATAAGCTGACAAATTTTCCGAGTTGCTCTCCACACACTCTCTCTTCCACTCTCTAATTTTTGTCCACATTCCATTAACTTCTCTCTCCCTGGCTATAAATATCCTGCATGTCAGATTGGACGAGAGCGAGGGCTTCAGTCGCTTTATGGAGGGGGAAAAAAAGAAAAGGAAAAAGATGGGGGAGGTAAGTATAGATAGATGGGGGGTAAATGGGAAAAGGCACTGAGGAAAGGGTGGGAGAGCTTGGGGCTTTTGCTGGGGTTTAGTTTAAATGAAACCAGGTGTGTTGTGGGACCAGTGAGAGGGGGCACTGCGTAAGAAGATGGGGGGCATGCGTGTGTGAATCTGTGAGTTGTTGTTGTGCCTGTGATTTGGACGGATTTGGAATTTTGGTATTTGGGCCGCAGACCAGGAATTTGCATCCTGGGGGGTCAGGGAGCAGGGAGAGGGGGTTTTGAGAGTGGAGGATGGCAGTGCAGGGGGCCAGAGGGGGGGTAAGAATGGGCTGTCCCTCTCTCCTCCCTCGCTTCCTCCTCAGACTCTCTTGCTCACTCCCTCTCTCCCTCCCTTTGCATGTGTTCAGCTGCTCCAGCTGTCGGTCTCCCCACTCACTCTCTCAGGGTCAAACAGGCAGGAGTTTAAGGGACCACTTCTGGACGCCAACTCAGCCGGGACGACCGCAGCCAGCAGAAAGACACACTGGTCAGAGGGGACACTGAGAGACAGAATACCCACTGGCAAAGATTAATCTGTGAGTTTTACTGTTTCTTCAATGTCTTATACTCATGAAAGAAGTTCAGAACTGGTGGATGACTTAACATGTTTGAAAGTCTTTTCAGGAAAAAATAACTGAGGTGAGATCTTTCCCACTTTTCTGGTACAGGCCATACACGTCACAGCTGCACCGCTGCTCTTCTCAGTGCTGTACTCTCCCAGCGGCACTTGGCTCCCTGCTCGAGCCAAGATAACGTGGCTAACAGTCTGGGTAGTTCTGGCTCTGACTGTAATAGGGGGTTAGACAGGAAGAGAGGCAGTGAGTCAGAGGACATGTATTATTGTAGCGTATATTGCAAAATTCTTCCACCTCACTCCTCTTATCCAACATTGAAAGTCAGTGTCACAATCTCAGTTTAGTCACTAAGTGGGGCAAACAACAATAAGACAGTTTGGGACAAACAGGTGCCAACTCTCTCTAAACCCGAATAACCTCGCTATGATTTAACAGTGTAGTTTTATCACTGTTTATACAGCTCAACAGACGGCTCCACTTAACTGTTGTGAATCAGGTGGGTTTATAAAGACAACAGGAAGGAGCGCTGTTCCCACGAGAGCAGCCGATTATCTCACGTCACACTGTCTGCTCTCTTTAAAGGAGACATGGCAGCATCACCCCTGGGACTGCAGAGCAGCTCAGGAGAACGTTTGTTACAGTTACAGTGTGTGAATTTCTCCCACAGGCCACCACCCATCATTACCTGTGGCATTTCTTAGAACAGGAGTCAGGTGGGACTAGGTGGGAGATGGAGACCCCCTGGTTGTGGATTTGCAGGTAGTAACAGAGCGCAGCTGGAGCGCACTGGGCCACCATGTTCTCAGGCTGCTCCACGCACAGCCGAGCACAGCAACACAAAGCTAGATGTGTATACAGTACAACAAATGACCATCTTGCCGTCTACACTCAGTGTGTGTGTGTGTGTGGTCCAGCTGTGTTTTTTCTGGTCACCCATGTGGTCACTTTTTGGGACGTCTGACATTTCGCTTGTTAAGTTGTGCTGATTGTGTGACTTTAAAAATGGGTCAGACTGCTGACCTGAGGCCGAGCCAAGCCCCAAGTGATAAACACACTTGATTTCTAAGAATAGCTTTATTATTATTTTACTAAACATTAATATTTACAGTTTTAAACTGAGGCTGCAAATAATGATTCTTTTCTTTGTCCATTTATCTGTTATTTAGTCTATTGTTTTTCTGGTCTAGTACATGTCAAAATAGTTACACGAAATGTCCATGGCAAGTTCCCAGAAGTCTTATTTTGTCTATCAGTCCAAAACACCAAAAATGTTTAATTTATTATTATTTTAACAAAGAATAGCAAAGAAAACACATATTTGTGAGGCTAAAACCAACAAGTGTTGAGTGTTTACTTGAAAAGTGACAGAAACTCTTCATTAAAATGCTTTCTGGTGAAGTTTCTCTTGATTAACTTATCGATTAATCAAACAGTTGTTTCAGCTCTAGTAAATCAGTGTTTCTCATTGTCAGTGATAGTCACTGCCAGACAATGAACTCTGAGATCCTCCTCCACATCCTGCAGAGAGATGAGAGGTTAGGGGAGCAGCGGCTGGTGGTTTGGCACCAGCTGTCCTCCTATGTGAACCATGGGGGGGTTTCCCAGAACCTGATACTCTGGGAACCACTGCAGTGGCAGGGCATCCCAGCTGAGAACCGGCGCCCACATCCTTGCCACGGGCATTCCAGAGGTCCACCGCCACTTGATCTCCAGCGGCAGCAAGGCGACACCCATGCATCCCTGCTGCCCACACTGAGTAGCCAGTGAGTGAGTGGACCCCGGGCTGATGGTCAGTTTGTTTTCGGGTGGTTTTGAGTCACATTCTTGCTGGTTGTAAGATTCTGCCTGGCCAGTTCGGGGAGGTCACGTACTGCGGCCGTCTGATTGCACGGTGGTATGTGTTCCCGTCTGAGCTGTCTGTACGAGAGTATGTTTTGCTGCTTTTCACCCCGCGAAAGGTCACTAACGGCCTGTGATGTCATCCATCGAGTATTTTACAGCGTCCAAGTCATCCTGCGGCCTTGTGTTTGTTTCAACCTGAAATACAACAATAAGCAATGCCTGCAAATGTGGCCTCTGGAGTTTATGTCAGAGCGTGAGTCTATGCACGTAGACAGGCTGTGATTATAACTTTCCTGTCATGTATTTTAGCTGGAGCTCACTCACTTTGAAAACAGCACTTCCTTGGATTTTCTTCTTTATTACTTGTACTTTTTTGGTCTGCCAGGGATGGAACGGGCGATTTGTTTATGGTTTGAGTCAGTTTAAACTTTTCAGGAAAAATAACTGAGGGATGGTTATGTCTCTACTGGGAGACAAATATAATTCAATATAAAGCTACCTCATGACTATTCTACTCTGTACAGAACACTATGGAAAAAGACCAGTGGTGGAAGAAGAACTCAGATTCTTTACCATAGTACAAACGTGATTAGGTTTAAAGTAAAACTGCATTCAAAGATAAAGTACCCTAATGGCACCTGTTGCAGTTAAATTTTGCAGCCGACTAGGACTTGAAACATGTACACACACATGAATAAAACAAAAATGGCTCTTTTTTCAGGATGTCTGCCCCTCTTTTGTTTTTGTTGTAGGACAAATCGCAGATGCATTGTTCTCAATTGGTGACCACACATGTAAAAGCTTTGCAGTCTTCCTACTGTTCAGCCACATAACCACTAAACACCTGTGTGGGTGTTCAGAGCCTTTAAACTACAACAGTCCATCATGTTTTATTTTATAGGCCATGATTTGTATGTAAAAGCAAGTAGTAAAACTACAATATTTCCATCTGAAATTAAGTGCAGTAGAAGTATAAAGTAAAAAGTTAAAGTTACAACAGACTCAACACATCTTTAGGAAGGTAAACTTCTTGTTACAGAGACAAATTTACTCATTTAGGTTTAATTTCACAAACTAAAGGAGCTGAGGAGATGCTGCTATAAAATATGCAAGTAATGACTGGGATTTATGTGGCCCCTCCGACGCAGCTCTGATACAAAGCAAACCTCTGGAGGCGGCGCTCAGCGAGACTGTTATTCCAGCGGCTGCCAGTGTGCAGACACAGAGGGCTTTCTGTAAGCAGCCAATATGAAAGTATTTCTGTTGACTCGGGTTATTTTCAGCCGAAGGTCGTAGTTCGTCACGATATTTATGTTTTTACCTGGCAGAGTATTTAATTCCAGTTATTCTTGCTGTGATCAAGGGGGTACTGTTTGGTTGACAAACGGTGAACCAAGTCCAAATGGCTAACCGTTCGTGGTCTGACTGACTTCTTAAAAACTGGCTCCAGTGCTTTTGCTTCAAGTTGATTTATCTTTTTTCAGCTTTGGGAGCAGCTCACAGCTTAAGACCGATTTGAGACTGACCCGAACTACTTCATGTTTGTAATGTTGTCTTTTTTATGTGATTTCCTTCTGTCTCTCTCTGAAACACAGATACCACTCCTCCACGGCCCTTCACATCGCAATTCTCGTCTGCAGGACACAGCTACCTGCCTGAAAGTTGTGCGTGTGTCTGTGTGCATGTTTTATGTGTGTTCCTGTCCCATCTCCCTTTAATTAGTGCATTAGTATGCAGGGTGCTTGTGTGTCAATCTTGTGTGTGTGCATATGTGTGTCTGTGCTCCTCCGCAGTGCGATTTCACAGCAACATACAGAAAGTGACACCTACACGGTAAAGATGGATGAATCACTCTCCCTTTCTCTTCTCTGCTCATTCCTTTCCTTTTATTTGAATCATCTTTCCTTCTTCTCATGTTGAAGTGCTGGCCTCAAATCCCCTCTCTTCTCTCTCTTTCTTAATACCCCATCTTCTTCTTGTTCAATGTTCCACATAAATGTTTCCCTCTCCGTACTTTATAGTGGCCGTTGCTGGGGATAAATTTGGTTTTAATGCCACGTTTCTTCAGGCCTTAGTTTTCCTTTCCATCACAGCAGGATTTTTCCCCTGAATGATAATGACCCTCTTTCCAAACAGTGGCCTTAAATACTTTGTTTTTGATGTGACATTTGGTTCCAGGGAAGTAGTTTAAAATGTCACACAACCTTTTACAGAAATAGACTTCTCGTCTGTTCGGCCCAGCACTCCTGCGCGAATACAGAGGAAATAAGTTTCTCTATCCCCTGCTTATATTTTCACATCTCACTACTCTGGATTTATTATGTATTATGAATATATTATGCAACTACTTGGCTCAGAGGAACTGTTCACATCTTTCTTTCCATCATTTTCTCACACTCGCTCTTTCTTTGCTTCGCTTTGCAGGAATGCACAGATGGGTATCACTGGGACCCTCAGACTGAGCACTGCAAAGGTAAATCTCTCTTTTATGTGCAGTTTATTCTTATGTCCTTTTATTTTTTAACTGTTTATCTCTATCTATATACTCTGTGCTTTAATATCCACATCTGAATCTTCCATCAGACATAAACGAATGTGAGACCATTCCAGATGCCTGCAAAGGGGAAATGAAGTGCTTCAACCACTACGGAGGCTACCTGTGCCTTCCCCGCTCTGCTTCAGTCATCCCTGCTCCAGAGCCCCACATCACGCCCACCGAGGCCTTTAACCCATGCCCTCTAGGCTACGAGCCGCATGGAGACAGCTGTGTGGGTGGGTGTCTGGTTTGTGCGTCTGGGGGCTGGAGGTGGACAGGTGGTCACAGGATGAGTGATCATTAAGTTTGTGTGTGTGTGTGTGTGTTATTGTGTAAATTTATTGTTGGTGGCCACAGATTGTGAGGGACAGGTGGCCGTAGCAGGTGTTGGGACTGGAGGCAGTGTGTTGGTGCAATCTGTGTGGGTGTGAGTGAGTATGAGTCCACGGGAGGAAGACAGGCAGTGTAGGAATTTGGAAGATTTCACACGAGGACAGCTGCTGCATTTTAAGTAACTGACTTGCGGCGAGTATCTTACTTGTGCTGGAGGATGGCGAGGTGTTCATCTGGCCTGCATGAGACAGCAAACATGACTCAACATGATATTCTCAGCTGTTGGGTGCAAGTGAGGGGAACAAAGATGCCATCACCTCAGTCACACTGTATCTGTATCTGTCAGTCATGATGTGTTTTCTCTGTTTCATTTCACCCACAAACACAGATGTCGATGAGTGTGAGCGAGACGAACATGACTGCCAGCCGAGTCAGCAGTGCATCAACACACTGGGGGCCTTCACTTGTCAGTGTCCGGATGGTTACCGCAAGGTTGGCACAGAGTGCATTGGTGAGACAATATGAATTTCTCCTGTAGTTAGTGTAGCCCAACTTGGATATAGCCATTTTCCGAGACACAGTCTGAGCTAAAGTTTGTTTGTTGGAGCTTAAAAACCTGCAGGAATCCTTCTGAAGCTATTTCTCTCTCTCAGACATCGATGAGTGCAGGTACAGATACTGCCAGCATCGCTGTGTCAATGTCCCCGGTTCCTTCTCTTGTCAGTGTGAACCTGGTTTCCAGCTGGCAGGAAACAACCGATCTTGCATTGGTGAGTTTTAATGTCATTTATGTCAAGTAAATATATAACAGTACAAGCCTCCACTCATGTAAAATCCTACATGCATAATCCTCCTTACATAAAAGTATGAAAGTATTAAAAGTAAAAGTACTTGTTATCCCATAGTAATGGTTGCAGTAGAGTAATATAACATATTATGTAAGAGAATTATTATTACTGATGCATAAGCTTATCAGAAACATTTCTGCGAAGAAATTACTGAGAGATACGAGGAAATGTTTTTGTATGTTATGCTGGCTTCTATCTCTGTTCCCCTCTCTCAACGTCCCTCCCCGGTGCCATTCAGAAGCAATTTAAAGGCACAGATCAGTTTTGTGGAAGAGAGGTTGTATGAGGTATTTAGTCAGCGTATAGTAGATCATGGTCGGCAGGAGAGCAGTAAACTGGTGTGAACAGGGTCAGCAGCAAAACAGATTTCAGAAACCTAAAACAAGACCCACATAAGAAAACAAATCGCTATCGGTTTGTTTGCTGATAATATTTAGATTATTATTACTGCTTTATGGTGACATCAGATTACCGTTTCTGACTGGGAAGCTGCCAGATTGCTCTGTTCAAAACCAAAAAACTAATTTTACCTCTTAGAGCAAAGGAACTGCTGATCCCTTTCATATTTATTAGTTAATGTAACTAACCATTTGGAAGGTTAATCTGTAATATATAAACTAAATATGCAACTATTTTAATAGGGGATTTATTGATTTAAATAATCAATAAGCTAGCCTTTTCCCTCCAACAGTCTAAAACTAGATTAAAAGCACAAGGATACAACAGTCCCCATATTTAAGAAACTGAAATTAGAAATATTTTTCTAAAAAGTCACAGTTTTTGGCTTAAAAACTCACTATAGAGTTTCATTGATAATGAAGATTATTGCTGATTTCTTACGACCAGTTACACGTACATTTATTGTTTCAGATGATGATACATTTGTATGTGAAATCTTAAATGCCTTAGACTGTTGTTAACTGCAGCTGTGTATAGTTAACAGGGCTGTGCTCTACAATAAGTACGACAGAAATCAGAGTAAATAAATAAACTCTTAGCTCTTCTCTTGCTGAACAAAAAGTAAAGCCTCTGAAAACATTAACATTAAATATTCATGTTGAAATATGTGACAAATAAATGTAAGATTTATTTATTAGAGGTTTAACACAGAAAAGCTGCTAATCTGCTTCTTCATCATTTGACATAAAACACTAAAACATAAGCCACAACTGTCACCACAAACTGAATCCCTAATGCTACATTTTATTTGGGACAGATGAACAGATCTTGACATCAATTGTTATTGACAGAGCTCGTCTCATTTGTTTTTTAGTGTAACCAAAACAGTTTCAGCTTTGGCAGAAGAATGTTGGACCTCTTTAGTTTTTGTAACAAGCTGATTGAGAAAATATGTTTTCAAGGACTTTAAATTTATTGGAGCCGTCGTTCTGATGTCAACCTTCATTTCAAATTTCATCTCAGAACCTGTGAATGTTTTTTTGGATGCTCTGGTCAGTTATGATGCACTTAGTTTATTCTCCTTCTTTCCTCTTTGTAGATGTGAATGAATGCGATATGGGTGCCCCCTGCTCTCAGAGGTGCTACAACACATATGGCACCTTCCTTTGTCGCTGTGATCAGGGCTACGAGCTTGGGCCTGATGGCTTTGCTTGTAACGGTAAGGGACTCATTCTTGCCTTTAATGAAGGATCAAAGTGTGATAGTCAAACTCCCCGGCTCTGTTTCTGTTCCTCATTGCTCGTAATGTTGCATAATAAATAAAACCCGAACTTGTAACTTGTCAGACATCGATGAGTGCAGCTACTCCAGTTACCTGTGCCAGTTCCAGTGTGTCAACGAACCAGGGAAGTTCTCCTGTGTGTGCCCAGACGGATACCAGCTGCTGGGCACCCGAATGTGCCAGGGTAAGCACACCCGCCTCCATTTCCTCCCGAAGTGAACACCTTCCTCTATGTTCCCTCAAGACTCACAAATGCTGCACTGAGTCAGTGCGTGTTCATTTGGTGGCGGCTCTGTTCTCGTCCAGTTCAGTGGAACATCATGGGCTGTTTGTCCTCTGCAGATATAAACGAATGTGAAACAGGTGAACATCAGTGTACGGAGAAACAGACCTGTGTGAACATCCATGGACGATACCAATGTGTGGACAACAACCGCTGCCAAGACCCTTACGTACAAGTGTCTGAGAAGTGAGTGACACCTTATGAAAGCTTGTGTGTGTGTTCAAACACAAACACACGCTTACACACACCTTTTCCCAATTACTCAAATATGTGCTGGTGATCAGAGTATAATCAGCCCCTGTGCTGAGTGCGGCTCCAGCTGCAAGATTACCCCAATTACTTTTTCCACATATGAGTCCAACTTTGCAACCTTTTCTTTTGAACACGTTCCAGTGCAATAAGAAAACTATTACAGCCGTGAACAAGTGCTGGCTTGGTAACAGGTGTGGGTCACTATTAACATATCCCACATGATTTGGTAGTATAAAATGTGTTTTAGAAAAACATAGGGGAAAATGGCTACTGTTCAATATTTGTTTAACTTTAAGGAGCTTTCCTCTCAGTCATATTACTCCCTCTGCTGGCAGATTTATGAACTGCTGCTTCTGATGTGACAAATGCCTGTGAACTTACTGTACTCAAACTCTGTGTGTGTTTGTGTGTGTCCAGCCGCTGTGTATGCCCCGTCAACAAGCCCGCCTGTCGAGAGCTGCCTTTCTCCATTGTCCACCGCTACATGAGCATCACCTCGGAGCGCTCCGTCCCCTCTGACATCTTCCAAATTCAGGCCACCAGCGTTTCTGCCGGGGCTTACAACACCTTCCGCATTCGCTCTGGTGACGAGAACGGCGACTTTTACATCAGGGTGAGAGCTGTTAGAGAGGGCTGAGGGGAGTGTGACGGAGTACTGATGTTATTTTTGTTGGTTAAGTTTACCAAGAGTTTTATCTCATAGTGCTCAGACTGTACAAACCAGTTTTATTCACACCTAGACAAAAATAAGAGGGACTTTTTGACTTATACTAGTTATACTAGTAGTTTGAAGTCATTTATGTCGTTTCATTCTTACAAAGAATTTAATGTTTATTGGCCTAAAAATCCTGAGAATGTTTCTATAATTTAATAGATGATTTAATAGTGCTTTGTGGAACAACAAGGAAGTTCAGTGATCTTAGTCTAACACATATGTCTGGCAATAAAACATGCATTTTAAACTTTGCGTTTTACAAGAGAAAGAAACGTGTGCAAAATAGTTTAACAGTTATAAAATAATTTAAATGTAACTGAAAGCATGAGTTATGAGTGTGTGTAGTTCGGATTTTCCTATTTTGTTTTAAAGCTAACTTTATTATGGTTTTGAATGTCTAAATAACTTTCTCACTGAACTGTGCCTTTTCAACACGAGCTAAACAGCTTTTAAACCTTTTTATTATTTCAACTATGAATACAAACAAACATGCAACCTGTACACCAGTTGTGTAGAGGCAAAAATATCCTGAATGGATCAAGCTCTAAAATCACAGAATATGACATTTCCAATAATGGAACTCTAAAGTAGATCCTACCTGCCTCATTAATCCAAGCTAAAGTTATAGTCTTTAACTTGGACCAGCATAAGCATGACGGCATTACTAAAGGCTCCTTCAAAGCCACAGAAAACATTAGCTAGTGTTTTTACAAGTTCCCATGAAAAGCAACATCGGTCCAATGCTCTTTTAAAACTTGTTGACCCTACACAGATGCGGCGCACTCCTCTACAAGTTTTTACTTTATTTGACTGATTTAAATTTGACTGACATTTCCCTGACTCTTCTAGTAGAGCAGAATCTGTCTGGACAGAACAGTTGTTTCATGAACTTTTGTGAGGTAATTTCCAGCACAGCTCAGCACGACATCAACCTGAGCTTTATCAGCCATAATAAGTGAAAACATCTGTGTGGATGTGCAGGAGCTTTGAAGCAACTCTCAGCAATAGTCCTTCTTTTTACCAGAAGATATTTTGATATGTTACAGAACAGAGTCGATGTGATCAGTCCCACCTGCTGTGCCAGTCTGCTCAATAGTATTTGTTTTGTCTTCTCCAGCAAATCAATAACATCAGCGCCATGCTGGTGCTGGCCCGTGCCGTGTCGGGCCCCAGAGAGTACACGTTGGACCTGGAGATGGTGTCAGTTAACCCTCTGGTCAGCTACCAGGGCAACTACCAGACCAGCTCCGCCCTCAGACTCTCCATCTACGTCGGGCCATACACCTTTTAAAGAGGAAGAGTGGAGGGACACAAAGAGAGAGAAAGAGAAATGTGGAGATGCAAAAAAAGAAAAATGAAGCTGTAAACAGAAGTGGTCGATGCAGTTCAACCAGTCACTGTGATGTTACATTAACAGATTTTTGTACTTTCCTGTCAGCCCATATTATGTGTAAGAATATACACGCAGTACAGTATACAAACACATTGTAGCAGCAATGTCTCACTGATAAATAGCAGCCTTAAAACAATTAATCCAGTCAAAGTTGTCCCCTTGTGTTTAATCTGATGTGTTTTTTTTTTTTGTTTTTTTTATCGTGTTATTTGGAATATTTCTCCTCATCTGTTCAGGGTGATAACAAATCTGTGTGACATGTTTTCTTCCTGCCTTTAGGTGCAGCGCTTCACAGCCCAGCGTCACTAGATTAATCTGTTGTCACCAGTTTACATCCTTATCTTCTGTTAGTCACTTTATTCTTGTCAGCCCTGTTTCCTGTTGACAGACATGATTCAGTAACCACTCACATCAGACCTCAGTACCCACGCTCCTCCTTCACCCTCCACTGTTCACTCCTAATGTTCGAGCTCTTCGTCGCTGCCGTTTCTTTGTCACATTGTGTTGTGCTTTGTTTTTTCTTGTTTAAGATTTGAAACCAAATAAAACAATATAGGGCCTACCTTTTCATCTGTGCGTGACAGAATAACTAAATATGATTTTTGTTATGCAGCATGCTACTCTCCAGAGCTTCGGAGCGTTTTAGAAGAACTGAATTATTAATCTGTCAACAGGTTTGATTTTTTTTTTCACACCTCTCCTGATTTTATTAAGACTTAAAGTCATATATAATTAATTACTAGCTGTCTGCCTAGGAGTCACCCACTGCCTCAGCTCCACTCATGCTCCACATCTCTTTGGCTGTGGGTCAGTCAGGCACTGCCAAAATGGCGACAGTCCGGGCCACCACGTTGACATGGAATAAGTATTCATCCTTGAAACCTTTCCTCTTGTTAGAAAGAAAAAAAGGCATCAATCTGACCTTAATCTACCTTCGTGAAATTATGTTTTTGAATGAAATAGGCTCACTGCTGCCCCGTGTGGTTGCTGGTGGAAAAACACCCACTACAAGTGCAGTTCTCAGTAACCGCCAGGGGTTCCCAGCCTCCATCATTAGGGGGCAGTATTGAGCCCATTACTTTTTTACAATATTGCTTTCTTAGATTTTATTTTTTGCTTTACAGAGGAAAATACTTAAATAATGAAGACAAATTGAATTGCGTTTCTGGTTGTCTGCCTCTCCATCATTAAGGAGCCATCCACTGACAAGCTAAAGCTGTCTACTGCACGTATGATAAGACACTCCTAAATGTGCTCATACTATGTCTCTCTTAAACCGCCATTAAATTAAAACAATAATAATAATTAAAATAAACTGGCTGCACAACATCAGCTCAGGCTAATGACTGGCCCCACTGACACGATACACTGCTTCATCTGAAAGCCACGTAGTGCTCAGTCAGAGGCTTATTTACCTGCTTTAGTCAAACCCACTAGCTGCATCAGAAACGTTTCCACGCTCTTGTCTGACCAGTTTACATTCAAATTGTCCACGACATCCTCAGTAACGCAAAGTACCCAAAGGCTCACAATACGAAGAACACGAACAGTATGCCTGAGCATCCCAGAGCCACCTCGTCTTTAACTGCACCCAGACACTTGACACAAAGCTCCCAAACAGGACATGTGTGTGTGTGTCTACAACATTATCCTAGCTGGCAGCTCACATCTTCATGATATCTGTACAAGCTCCATTCTGAAATGCCATCAGATGCAGCCTTTAATCCTTTAATAGTAACTTTAAACAAAGAGAGAAACGTCACTTCCTGTTTGGTGTCTGTCATGTTCATTAATGATCTAAAAAGAGCGTGTGAGGAAGATGAAATCTTGTATCCACTTCCAAAGATCTTTAAATTAGTGAGGAACTGTATCAGTTTAAATTAAACAAGACTGAAGCTCTAACGCTTTCTGTCTGTTTCTACTGTCACAGCACTTCAATGGTGTTAACTGATACTCCTCACCCACCAAAAAAAAGGGAAAAAAACAGAGACTGAGGGAGAAAGAGAGAGAGAGAGGGGGAAGCCCTTATTTCACTGTTCACTGCTGTTTTCTCCGCCCAGTCCTACACACAATACACCACACACACCTCCCATCTGTCCTCACTGGGGGGTGATGACTCACACACACCCTGTTTTATGTAATCAGAATAGACGGCCTTCAGCCACCAGGGGGCAGCAGATCCCACAGATCTCCTCTGCAGCAGCAGTCCAGGAATAGCAACAACCTGAGGAGACAGTGTTGGTTTTATAACCTAATTGGCTATTGAGCCTACATTTTCTCAAATTTTCCACAAACTTATACACCTGTGGGAGGAAAATCCAATGCAACTTTGTCTCCTTCTCATAAATAATGTATAATTCAACAACTTCCGAGCTCTGCAATGTGTCCTAGCACAGATATTTTCTTGCATAACTTGACATCTTGTGATGATGGAGAACAAAGATGACATGGCCTGGTGATGGTGTGGTAGGGTAGGAGGTGTGTGTGTGTGTTCGCAATGGGTTAAAGTAGCCCTGGCGTTTCCTGTTGGCATTCAGACAGAAAGAAAAACCTGAACTGTCACTGTCATGGGTGAATACCTTAACAGGACTGGGGGTTCAAGGGGTCAGCAGACTCTGGGGTTCACTTGAAACACAGTCTGTAACACAGAACCACGAGATTACTACAGAGAGACACTTAAGCAACTACAAAAACCTGCAAAATGATCATATGGGGATGCAAAATGATCACAAAATGGTCAAAAATGACCACAAAGATATGTAAAATTACCACCAAGACACAAAATACATAAAGAAATACAAAATGATTAAAACAGATGCAAAATGGCTAAAAATAGATGCATAATGACTGGAAATAAACCGTCGTAAAATGGCTAAAATGAACACAGAATAACCACAAAGAAATACGAAAGATTAGACTGAATCACAAAATAGTCTAACTGTTGTCGTGAATCTACTAATATGTCTTTCATTTTGTGGCGTAACGCTCTTGTAGGAAGGTGAAGGGGCCTTTTACATGTCTGAGCTCAGGTGCCCATGTGTCTCATAACCCTTTCAAGGACACTGTAATAGCTTAGAGTGCACACCGGAGAGCATGTGTGTCTCTGTTTGAGCATAATAATGTAACTGGAAGAATCAAGTAGAGCATTTTAAATGTGTACACTAGAAGGTTACTTCGTTTGCATCCAGTATCCACATTTTTAAGCTTGTATTTGTGTCCGGGTTGTGGGTGTTTACATAGGCGAGTATTTGTTTGAGAGTGGCAGTGCCCACACAGATGAGTGGGAGGAGTGTTTGGGGTGGCACAGGGGAATGTTGGAGCGCCTGGGCCTCGGTTGTTTGGCACCTTAGCCGGAGTATGATCTCATTTCGGGCAAGTCGTGCCCTGCAGCCCGCAGCGGGGGGGGATGGAGTGGGACCGGAAGCAGAGAAACCGAGGCTCATGTGGGTCACCAGCAGCTAAAAAAATTAGAAAAAAAATAGCAAACATGGCAGACCTTTCCATGTTGTGCCGTCCTGTTCTGTTCCTCAGTCTGAGACATGTTGCCATAATAGAGGAGCAATCTTTTCCCCTTTGATCTACTCCTATTGCATTACAAAAAGCTCTCAATGCCTCCCCCTCCACTACACTACAATACAGGTATTATATTTGTGAATGAAAGAGCGAGGTGGAGTGTCATTTCCCTCCACGCACAACCCCGAGCATAGAGATTAGTTCATTAATGAAAAGAGCGGGCAGTGGAATCTGTGAGACATGAAAAACAGGACGCACAATGCGACGAGGGCCGAGTGATTAGGGAGTGTAAATTAGTGAGGGCATGAGGCAGGAAATGGCTCTCTCTTCTGGATATTTGCATACAGTTTGCATGGATATATGAAGAGAGGGTTTTCAGGGGAGGACAATTACAAAATATGACATAAAAAATGAACAATGACAAATATAAAAAACAAGACACGCTTGTATTCATAGTGTGGCACTTTAAATAGACAATTTCAAATGATGCCTTATTGTTCTACAGAAACAAATAGACCTGTCATGTAGAAAGAGGAAAGAGTAAACTAATGCATTCTGTATTTAAAATGGACTGAAACCTTTCTCTGTTATCACAAGTTCCTCTTGATCAATGAAAGAAATACTTGGAGGGATAGCTCAGCTAACTTGAAATACACATAAACTATGACATGGTAGGAAAATAAATGTGTCCAGTATATGTGTTTAGGAAGATAATACACCAACTGGCGTGAGTTTAATCTTGGTCTACTTCTTGTTCTATTAACCAATAAATTTAAACCAATTAACCAATAAGTTTGAAGGATCCAGTTTGTGGTGCTGTTACAGAAAGACATATTCCTATTCATTTGGCAAAACGTAATAAAAATGGGGAAGACAAAATGACAGCCTCAACAAGAACTGTTCCACTGCAATAGTTTTAGCGAGATGTACTTAATAAAAGAGTTATAGCCAAAGAAGCCCTTGGAATAAACAGATGTGAAGAATTTGCACATTATTGTGCAGCCACATTAACAACACTAACAACTATTTTGAGCTCAGTTCTAATATTAGCATGACAATATGCTCAAATGATGCCCTAAAATACCAGGGGTGTCAAACTCATTTTAGTTCAGGGGCCACATACAGCCCGATCTGATCTTAAGGGGGCCGGACCCGTTACTTTTATTGAAAAATTGCAGTTAATGTCTTCAATTTAATGTTTGCACTTTGCAAAATTCCCTGTATGTTTGACGCCTCTGACCTACATAAAGTGTTTCCAGTACCACTCCAGCATCTTGACCTCCACCTTGTCTGTTATGTTTTTATTTAATTGCATATTTCTTGTTGCCCCCTTCCTTTTTGCTTCAGTTTTGTATACTTTTATGGTAAACTTGTTAAACAAACAAGAAATACAGAAAGAAATACACACTAATGTCACCAACAGCCATTTCAACTTTTGAGCTAAATTCTGTAGCATGCTAAAACACTAGCATGCTAATATGCTCAAATGATGCTCTAAAATATCTAAAAATATGTTGGTATGGTCCAAGTTGACAAATTATGACATGCTTGGTGTCATGTCTGTTTTCAGGATCTTGAGTTAATATATGTTAAATTGTTTGCATTGAAGCTTCATCTTGATAGTATAATATGTCACAAAAACATTTATATTGCAATAACCCCATCATTTTGTCTTTGGATCTCTTACATTACATTGGTTGTTTGCTAACTAAATTAGCTTTGCTAACAACTGCCTAGCAGCACTATCCCCATGTCAAAACCACAAAGTCATAAGTTCCATTTGAACGTCAGAAAAATAAAAAAACGCTAACATACCGATATTTAGCAGGGGAACTGTTTGCCATGCAAACGTTAGCGTATTAGCATGTTAACTAATTAGCACAAAACACAAACTCCAGGGGATAGTTATTACAATATATATTGTGGGGCTCATAAATGTCTACACCAATTTTCATGGCATTTTCAGATCTCACCCCTCTTACCCGTCACCGGAGGAGTCCACCAGGGCTCCGTCCTGGGTCCACTACTGTTCATCATTCATCTTCTTCCACTTGGCAATATCTCCTGCAAACATAAGGTTCATTTTCATTCCTACACAGATGACACCTTGCTCTACTTGTCTACAAAGATTCAACTATTCAACCCCCTGCCCTTTCCACCTGTCAGACATTAAATCCTGGTTCTCTTGCAACTTCTTACAAATGAACAGCAATAAAACATTCTAACAACTGACATTCAAAACACAGACACTCTGACATGTTTCAAATCCAGACGACTCAAAACACATCTTTTTAAAATAGCTTACTCCATCTAACCAGCTCATTTCTATGTACTTAAATCTGCCTTTATAATATTGCATTGTATGTCTTCTTCTTATGATGTTTTGTGTATTATTATTAGTATGTTTGCACTGACATGGTAGAGACTTACCTGTACCGCAAGCATGGATGACAAAACAGGTTTACATTTTAAACTCCACACATCACACAGGAGCTCCCTTTGCAACGCTCCCTAAACTGCCATCCTTTAATACAACAGGAGACATTTCTTGTAAGCAGATGGAAATAATTAGCTTATCATCCTGGTCCAATTACAGGTTCAGTTGCTGGTTATGTTCATTACCTCGGGTCAATGTAATCTCTTATGAACACCCTGGGAATTTAGTGCAGGGCATCACAGTGAGCAGGATATTGGATCACATGTCAGTGATTAACAACGGTGTAATTAAAAATACGTATGACTGCACATACGACATGCACTCTGCCTGAAGCCTATGTTGAGATACAGCTGCAAACAAAAACACTGGATCCCCTAAATGCACTTCAACATCTTCATTCAAACAACAAACAAATGTTAAACTGAGATGTTGGATTTCATGAGAGCCGTTGAGATAGATTCATACAAGGCTCTAAGCTGGACTCATGCCTACTTTACTTTCTGTTTCTTAACATGTTGCGTAAATGTGGTTACCAAGAGACGACAACGTGTTGCTATGGGTGTGTGGGTGTAGAGCGGCAAAAGAGACCAATGCTGAAAAGACATTCAGCCCTGAGAAAAATAACAGAAAAGAAAAACTCAGAGGTAACAGTGTGTGAAAGGCAGAGAGAAGCAGAAGGCTGGAGAGGAATTCTGTGAAACACAAAATACAAACTGATTGTGAAAGAGACATTTGTGGGTTCAATGGAAAGTAACTAAGTACTCAAGTATATGTGCAATTTTGAGGTATCAGCCGTTAAATCATGATGTATTATTATAAATTAAGTTACGCAGCTGTATGTAAAGCCATGAACACTAAAGTGATGCCTAAAAATAATTAAATACTTCTGTATATATTAGTATATATATATATTTCACATTATAGATAGATACAGACTATTTTGTTTTTGGCAGTGCGTTTAGTTGTTGTTATGTTTTTGAATGCAGGAATCTTACATTGTATTGCAGTAAAACCAAGCAGCTATAAAAATGGCAAATACTGCATTCAAGATTAGATTACTAAAAAGTAAAACTACTTCACAAAAAAGGCCCCTGCTAGAATATATAAAAAGCATTTACCCATCGTCACCGGTCAAGGTGGGGTTTTAACAGCTTGAATAAGTTCAATTGTTTATTCAAGTTCTTTCCAAAACTATGGGGTAAATACTTGCTATTTTAATGTATTTATCAGCCCCTGGCTACAAAAACTTTTACATCCACCCACATACAGTAAACTGCTCCTGAAATAGATTAAATCTTTTTGTCCTGTAAAAACACAACAAACCTCTAATTCCCACCAGGCAATTTACGGACGATAATATTTGAATTATTTATTTCTAAACTTGCCTTTCATAGGAATTTCTAATTTAGTGTTAACAAGACAGTACAATAATAACATCCACTTAGACACTGCTTTTCTGAAAAAAGAAAAAAAAAAAAAAAAAAAGAGGCTTGTCTATAACCTGCTACCTGTTTTCCAGCTTGTTGACATCCTACAGGTCTTGTTTGGTGTGTTTATGTATTTTTGGAGCACTATAGATAGAAAGCGGGCCGCAATGGAAGAGCCACAGCTGATAGTAATTGACCCCATCCATTCACGAATCAGCCCGGAATGAATGGATCCGTAAATTGCTCAGGACAGTAGGCAACATAGTGGGGGACGAAAAAAAAAAAGAAGTAATGACAGTTATGTGAGTGGAGTCATGTGATCGGTTTCAAAACGCTGGGTCAATAGAGATGTATTTTGAGCTTTGCTGCTCAAGGACAGCGAGGGAAAAAGAGGACAAACAGACTGAGTCTAAGAAAAGAACGAGGTGCAAATCCATTCAACCCACTCTTGCATCAACCCACTCTCTGCTTTTGTTACGCAACACCTCGAGCTATCTGCTCACCTCGAAACATATGTCCAGGTGAGACACATTAGCACTAAAGCTAATGCCAAATGTAAAATGTTACCGCCTCTTTGTGTTTTGCCCAGTTTTATCTGCACTTGACCTTTTGTGTGGAAAAAGAGGCGGAGAGTTAATCGAGGGGAGCCGGACACAGAGGGGGGAAACAGGCAGAGAGGCAGTCTCAATGAAAGATCTGTTGCTAGGAGGTCTCTCATGATGTAACACATCTACATCACGTCACCATAGCAACCCCGCATCAGCACCAACTGACTGTAGGGAGAAAGAGTCAGTGTCTGTGCTGGTATGTTACAGTACAGTACTCTTGGACAAAAAGTGTCTGTCCACAACAAAAAAAGAACATTGAGGACAAAATACTGGAACGTGTCCAAACAACTGTATAAATAATACATATTATTATATAAAACATATTTACATGGTAAATAAATACATGATAGCTTCCGAACTACATAAAGTCTCCACAGACTTTTCTTGGATTCACATGTTTTACCCTGAGAACTGCATGCAGCAGAACTTAAATATTCTGATCTTATCCTTGAGCATAGACACAAGCTCAGTCTCATGCAGTATAATAAAGCCTCTCGTGGCCGATGCCATTCTCAATAGAAATATCGAGGCTATTTACTGAGTTATTGTCCCCATGTTCTCCTGTGAGTCTAAGTATAATCCAGGGACCTTGGGAAAACAGAGAACTTGAGCACAACTAAAGAGCACTACTGAAAAACTTCTGTGCCCTGGCTGCTAAAAATAAACTGGTTATTGAAAAGCAAAGAGAAAAGGCACAAGGCTACCGGCTCACAAAGCCAAGCCAATAGAAGGAGGCAGGCAGTGATGGATAAAGGCGGGAGGTGAGGAGCAGGCGCGTGGGTGGAGCTGTGTGTGTGGGTGTTTGTATGGTTCATATTCACAGGTTGCGTCTGTTTGTCGATGTATCTGACCAACTTCAAATCCAACAAAGTTGAAGAATGAACTTAGAAGCAGATAACATGTATGTTCAAATACCGCAAAGAGTACATTACTTCCACTATAAATGTGAAATTGACTGATATGTACATAACACTTATCTTTGTGTTGCTATTTACATATTTACGGACTCATTATGTGGCATGGATGAATGAATCTGGCATTTTCTATCTTACTCAGGACCACAACAGAAGTGGTGAGTGTCCTGGCATGCATTGGGAGTGAGGTAGGACTCATCTACAGCAGTTGTTCCCGAACACAGCTCAGGCTCAGAAGCAAAAAGAAATAATAAATACTTGTGCAAAATTGTGCATATTTTCCCCTCCTAGATAATCACTACTTATTTGAACATGGGGGAACTGGTATACAACGGATGATGGCTGGTTTCAAGTCGTCTTCATTCTAATGGATCACAAGTCCGTAATAGTAAAAGTTCACAAGTTTCAATATCTTCTAAACCTCATGTGTTCATTGTTACAAAGGTTTTAGGCCACAGCACATCCTATCAAATATAAAGTCAAAGTTAAAAACAGACAAGTCAACACTTCCTGAATCATTTTAAGAGAGGTGAGAGAAACAAGTGAAGACAGAAGGAACAGCATAGACCAGATGCAAAGCGGATATGTTGGTGGTTCACAAGTGACCAAGGCACCCCTGAATAATTTCTCTTGGTGTAATGTGTCATGTTCACAACTTAACAGATTCCAACAATATAAAAATACTACAAAGCTCTTGATTATATACAAGTACATGCAGATAACCGGTTCACTTCGAAAAAAACGAATTAGGCCTTTGTTGCTGGCTTCAGCATCTAATTTATAGTCATAAGGTTTAGCTTTTATGTTTGAAAGGCGATTTCTAGGAATGTACCTCATCATGCCTTATTACCTAATGCATGGACTGTTTGTTTTCTGTAATATATGGCATCTCTCTCTCTCTCTCTCTCTCTGTCTATAAATATATGCTCAAAAGGAAGTGTACAGATAAGAATTTGTTAGTGAGAGAGTTTATTTTGAAATACTATTACTAATATTCAGTATAAAACCACTAAACAATCTATTCGTTCAAACATATTTGGGATGTAATAATCAGAACAGTTGAAGTCGACAGTTGTGAGTGTTGTCACAAATTCATCCCTGCTTTCTAGAGTTTAGGAGATGATCATAACGTTCATCCGCTTCTCGTCCTCTCAGTCAGTTTCCAGCGTTCCAAGTCGTGCCTCTCTACCTGTCCGTGTCCCTAAATGTCTAAATTTCTGAAATATATATATTTTTTCTAAACTCTTCTCTTTACTCCACATCGTCTCTCGCTCCCGCTTCGGTGCAGGAGTGGGAGGTGTTGCTAGGCGACAGATTAGCTCCTTCCTTTCAAGAGGCAGAGCGCAGACCTTGACTCTCTGGGTGTAAAAATAAACAGAAAAAGAAAAGACAGTCTTAGAGGAAAAAAACAGACAAGTATCATTCACCTCTGGCATGAGAACCACACTCGGTGTTTACCCTGAAAATATTTTCTATACAGCCCACCCCACTCAGCCTCTTTCCCCCTCTCATCCACCCTGAAGTGGTTCAAAAATAATCCACTTATTTATAGCCGCATTTACATTTGAGATAAACACAATCACTCAGTCATTATTAGCTAAACGGTCGGTGTTTCATGTGTAATAAACTTTCACACTACAATATGATGGAGCTGTTGCAGAGACTGATGATCCATCCACTCTGTTCCCTGCGACGTGATGACTAAGGTTGTGGAGGAACATGCTGCCCGTCCCTCAGCCGCAGTTTCACTCGCTGCCAACGGCTGAAGCTGTGAAAGTCACACCTGTTGGCGACTGCTACTGAAGAAGTGTGTGTACAGAGAGAGCCAGAATACTCCTGCCCTTTGTACATCTGCTCAGTGTGTGTGGTGACAGAGAGAAAGTGTGGATGAATGGGTGTTTGAGAGACTGAATGAGTGAAATGTGGCTGAATGGGGAAATTGGAGAGTGTATCCAAGGCCTTGTGTGGGTGAGTGACAGAGTGAATGTGAATGACTGAAACAAGATTTTTTTTTCTCCGTTTCATTATTGTCTAATTTGTCACTCAGAGCATTTAATGATGGTGTCAAAGGAATATAAAACTTGATTAAAATGTTTTTTTGTTGTTGTTGTTGCTTAAAATAATTGCTTAAACCTACTATGAGTGTTTTCTGGTGCGACTCGACTCGTTGTGGGCAAAACTGTGTTTTTTATGAGGTAATTTTTTAGCAAACAGTTGCTTATTTACACACTCAAAAATTGCAAAGCAACATTATCATTCATTTGGAGTCTGATGAATGTGGGTGCAAAATGTCTTTCAACTCGGTTTTTGGTCTCAACCACCTCCACAGGGAAATATCTGGCTTTTGAGGTGCTAAATGCTCCATTGTGTTCTGTAGCTGGTCACTAAAAGTGACTGACTGATGCTTGGTAATAACTGTTATTATTTTAAGCAGTGACGGCGAACTAAAACAGAAATATTGTAGCTGGACTGCTAAAAAATGAGCTCCCATAAGCTCTCGAGCTTTGTCCCCCCCCAATGACGTACTGCGTCATCACAATTTAGTATAGCATCCAGAGGTCCCAGGATATGGAATTCACTTCCTCCTCACATGATTAAACTTTCTCCAAGGTCATTATTTAAAAATTCTGTCAAAAACTTATTACTCTATGAATAAGCATCACCATTATTTTATTTATTTATTTTTTCTTTCTTTTTCTGTCATTTACTGTTTTGTCGTCTGTTTTATGTTTTTGATTGCTTTTTTTTAATTAAAGTTTAAATGTTCTTTTGAGGAACCCTCCTATACAAGCCCCTTGAGGGTTTTTTGGGGTTTCCCTGGCATGCCTTTATGCGTACCTTCTTTAATTACGTATTGTTAATGTATTTTTTGTATTGTTGTTGTGTCTTTATCGTATTTTATGTGCCAAATGAAATGAAATGAAATGAAATGCAGCAGCACTACACAAACCAAGGCAGTCAAATATTTAAGACTAGCGTTTATTTAAAGGAAGATGCTAATGTCTGCAAATGGCCAAAAAGTCTATGAGTTAGCGCAGTTTAGTATGAGTCTGTGAATATTCCCAGATTATTAATATTTCTGCCTTATTGCATTCATTAGTGATTGGTAGGATGCAATGCTAATGGCACACATTAACTAACTTTGCTGAGTATTGTGTCTCTTAATAAATTACATTTGAAAATGGTCAAATGTACCAGTGCTATTAAAAGTGTGACTGAGTGAACAGATTAATGAAACTTGTGCAAAAGTGAGGGAGAGATTGATTGAAAAGTGGGAAAATGAGCGAGTGAATGAGCGAGAGCCTGAGTTAATGTGCCTTGATGAGTGGTTTTACTAAAGAGGGTTATAAGACTAAATGAGCCTCCACATGAATACTGAGACAAACAGGAGTTTCTGGCACAAAGACGGCCCACTAATTGGATTCATTTGAGTCCATTTGCTGTCAGGGAGATGAGGCACTCATCTCTCCGACCCCTCGCTCTTCATACATCCTGCTCTCCATGGCCATGTTCTTCTCTGCCACCCACCTATGATACCAACACATCCCCCTCTCATAATGGCTGCGATTCTCATGACAACCCCAACAATGGCAGCGCTTGAAACAACACAGTGTGTGGGACACCGGGACAGCTTAAGTACCTACGAGACTGCTGGGTGTAGAAAAACAAACAACTTGGAGTGTTTTTGTTCAGGGAGCTCCTGCATAAAGATGCGTGCTATTTTTGCCCACAGAAAGTCTGTCTAGTGTTGTTTTTAAGGCAATCTCTGAAAACACATGCACAAGAAAGTGACATGTGCTGGGTTTCATATCCAGTGAAAACAAGATGCACATTTTATCTACTAGTTTAGTATGCAGAGGGTTTCTGATTGTGTAATTCAGTCAGTTACACAAGTTTTCACAGCGTAGAAAGGATTATCAAAATGTGTAATATTTTTATCTTGTTGTTTTGAGTTGATTAATGTCTATATGTCTTGCTGTTCCTTGTAAATCCTTGTAAGGTCTGGTCTCTGTCTCAAACTAGACAATTAAAATTTTGACATCTAACTCAAAGATGGCTTCCTGAAACCCAGGGGCAGTGTTGTACAAGTTCACACAAAACAGGAACTAGTTCAAAGTTCAGTTTGCACAGATAAAAGTGAACTAGTTCAAGTTCATAGTTCACATATTTTAATTTTGAACTAAGTTCATAGACTCCAAAATGAACAGATTGCGTTCATTTTTTTTCCATCCCTTGACTGTATATACTAGGAAATAACTCAACTGTGTGGATCAGCTTCTCTTTCAACTGCACCACCCATGCTGTACGCTGTAAATCGCACGTCGGCTGACAGCTGTCGTGAATGATGTGTTCAGTTCACAAAAATATGAGCGTTCATGCAAAACACTGCCCAGGGGTCATTTTGATTTCCCCGTTAGGCCTTGAGGAACACCTTAAATTAGTGATTCAGTCCAGTAGATTTCTGTTAAACAAACGTGGAGCCCTGTTAGTAGCTCTACAAGGCTCCACCGAGACACAGTTCTGCCTTGAATTAGATGCTAATAACGTATGAAACAATAAAACGCACATGCTTAGCAGCTATGACGTTAGCATGTTAGCAGCACTACAAAGATGGTGGCGGTAGAGGAAAACTCAAGAGATTATCGTAACTGGACTGCCAGAAAATTTCATGTAGCATTTAATCACTACAGTGTGTCTGAAAGGGGAGGAAAGGTCACAGGATCACAAACATCATTAAGATTAATCCTCTGGGAACCATGAAGTTCCATTCAAAATTTCATTAGACATTGTGGTGTTTCTGGTCTCGAAGATGCAGAGAAATCTACAGCATCATTTTATTCTAATTATTTGCTCATCTTTGATTAAAATGTTAATTTGATTTTTTATTCATTGTGTTTGGTTCCTGTTTTTTTTAATGTTACTTGATAAACACTAATCTGTATGTCCTGACACACTGAACATGACACTATTAAAGTATTTTAATTTCGCTTACTGAATAAGGTAAGTCAAGATGGAGTAAAATGTCATGTTCTCCACAAAAATAATGAAAAACTAAAGTTGGTGGTGACAGCCTCAGTCTCCTTCACCATGCCAGTTATCTGTAGGACAAAGTTATCAGGACAAGTGCAAACAAAGCAAAAATAATGCAAATATAATAAAGACAATGAATATATATATATATATATATGTATATATATATATATATATTTTTAAACTGCCAGTATGAAATGGTTTCCCGGGTGACTATGTATCCAAGATCCAGATTTACTCGTATCAAGATACTTGTTTCTTCGCTGGGGCCCCACTGATAATAGTGATCGGAGATTTCCTCCACAAAGTCAATGGTTTTCAGCAACTTTACTCCCTGTAAGGAAATGTCTTTTCCAAGATGACCCACTGGGCAGTGTCAAAGGTCAAAACCAGAATAAATGTGATTTTTTTTTAGTCAGTCATCCTTTGGAAAATACAAAAAAATAAAATGTTTGTCATTAAAGATTGTTGTTCGTCGTCAATTACTCTAATGATGGCCAAAATGAGACAAGGCCATAGATGTACTAATCAGTAAGCTAATGAGGTAGCAGACTTAAATGTATTGTGTGCATAATTAAGAAATTAAGAAACTATAACCCTGAAATAGTTATGTTGAAGAATATGAGGACTTTATTTACTATTAATTGCTCCACACAGTATGCTGTGGAGCACAGTTCATCACCTTGGGGTGGCTGAAGAAACCAAACCATGAGGACTTTGAGTAGATTTTGATCCAAACTTCTGGTGATGGATGAAAAAATTTTTATGAGAAAAATCAAGAAGAAGGAAATGCCATCATGAAGGATGAGCTCCTGAGGCAAATGTCAGGAAAGGGAGAGTTACAGAAAAGAGTGGTGTGGGTCAATACAGTAAACAACACTTTTTACAGATGAAAGAGGAAATGCTTTAGAGTATGGACGGAAACTGGCAGAGTGATTATCCTGGATTGCGCAGTAATGTTGTCCAGTGTAATATACACATTCACTGAATGAAAATAACCAGCGGGGGGGCTGGAGTCTATCCCAGGTGATAGGCGGGGCTAACACAGAGAGACAGACAACCATTCACACTCACATTCACACCTACTACCAATTTAGAATCACAGATTAATCTAACGTGCATGTCTTTGGACAGTGGGAGGAAACCCGGACAGAACCCACGCAGACACAGGGAGAATATGCAAACTCCACACAGAAAGGCACCATCGGCCCATGGATTTGAAGCCCGAACCTTCTTGCTGTGAGGCAACAGTGCTAACCACCACACCACTGTGCCGCCGTAATATACACATATGAGAACAAAATATGAAGGCAGGGAATTAGGAGATGACAACACAGGAGCTTCTACTGTGTGCACACAATCACCTGGTCTGTTATTTTAAAGTCTTTGACAGCCACAAACAGGTCACAAGTGTCCACCGTTGATGTTGAAATATATGGCAGCTGACTCTGTTGGGTTGCTAACATGGTGGGCCGATGTGAGTGTGTTGTGTGGCTATTACCAGTGGTTTATGCAGAGTATGTCAAGTTGAAATACCACATTCAAAACAGGTACCTACTGTCCAGCGGCTGACATTTACACAAGACTTTAGAAGCTCCATAAACACACCAGCAAAAATAAGTTTCTTTATGTTCTGTGTTTAACAGTGTTGGTGCACATCAGGTACAAGATTATTTTTAATCATCACCCAAATTTTTCATCCATTCTCATCTAAATTACCCCAAACCTCCAGCTTTGTTAAAAAGTACTAGCAAATACCAAGCGTCATAATAACAATAATAAATGTAATACTTGGTGACGCAATTTGGCTTAGTTATGCACTCGCGGCTGTAGGATCTTCTTTGCTTCCGTGACTTCCATTAAGTGCACTCAATCATACTCTTGTAGGCAAAAAATTAAGATCGGATATGTCAATCCATTTAATTATTTGTAAAACAAAAGCATAAAGCGATCAAACAAAGAACTCAAAACTCCCGCCAGCCTGCGATCAAAAAACAAAAGACTTCCTGTGCGCCACACCTGAATCAATTAGTGGGCACCTTAAATATGCTTCCACTATCCCCCACAGCGCCACTCAGGTGGATAGTGAAAATGGCTCCTCCAATACTAATTAGGGGTTGAACGACTTCGGATTTTTTAAAGTCGACTAATATCGACGTCGACTAATCGATGACGTCACACATAAAAACACAGTAGAAAGTAATGCAACAATGATTCTTGATCTGAATATATAGGCTATTGTAAAAATAAGCTATACGGAGGCTTTTGTGCAAGGTAGCTTGAACACGGGCTACTGTCGGCTGTAGACCACGTCAACACCATAAACACTAAATTGTCAACTAATATAGCACAACAGAACTGACATGAGCGTATCAATACTGCGCGCTGCAGATATGTATTGTCTATATAAATCGGCACCGTCAATAGTACTATTGACGGTACTTACTTCACGGTGTGTTGTAAGATAGGATAAAAAAGCGGTATATTTCCGAAGCCTTTTCCGTGTATAGCAGCTAAAGGTTTAATAACTTTAGACAATGAAATTCTCCAACAAACTGTTGATGTGGAGTCTCCTTCTCTATGTTACCGCAGGACGTTTAGTGAAGTTGTTAACTGACTGCTGTTGAGAGGATTTGGACCGTTCCTCTGTTAGCATTAGCGGACGCCTTTTCAGATGAGTGTGCATTGCTGTAGTATATTTGTTGTACTCAGGACTTACATATTCTGGATGTCACAGTAGAATGGGCTTCATCTTTCGTGAAGTATTTCCACACACGTGATGAACCGCTGTTAGTATGCTGCAATGTCCCACTGGGCTCCTCACCTGTCTTCTCGGAGGCGTGTTGTTATTGTCACGTGATCGGCGACTAGTCGACTTCCTGCTAAAAGCGTCATGGCACAGCAGTAAAATTGACTAGTCGACTAATCGTTTCAGCCCCTAGTATATTGTAGGCTGTAAAGGTTTTCCATGCAAGCATACTATTTAATTTAATGTTATTATCTGTAAACACTAGAAAACCCATAAAAGACACTGTCTGAACTGTAGCCATTGAGGCACAGTGGTGCATTGCTCTAGATGTAAATAGCAGCATGGTAGCATGCTAAAAATGACAATGCTAACACTAATTAGCAAATGTGAATTAATACCTAATACCTAAGTACAGCTGAGGTTAACAGGATTGTCATTAGTTTTGTAGGCATACACTTATCCTGTAAGCAGTAAAAATCCTACATAACTGACTGTCTGCAAAGTTGTTGATCTTTAAAGAAGGAAGAAAACTAAAAGAAAACAAAAGAGATCAAGGACGATGACAGTGACTGATAACTGGAACCAGATAATGTTTGGATTTGTGGATTATCATAGTTTCTGATTCATTTTTTGTTGATTAACCGTTTAATTGATCATTATCTGCAGTTCTAATTGAGATTTAAGGTGATTTACGATGAAACATTTTCTATGCCATCTGTAAATAATCACATTTTAATCAAATAAAGCTACTCTAGCTGTGTATTCATTCGTGATTCTAACTAAACTTAGTCTTAATTAAACCAAAGTATGTCCAAATTGATCCTGAACACAGATCAGGGTTTCTGCAGTTTGCATTTTTTAACGTTGCCCTCTGGATTCTCTCATTTTCAGACATCTTAGTTAAACCCACCTGTTCGTTAACACATCCAGAGACAAGTGCACCGCCTCGATGATCTGTGACACATCAAACCAAACAATGGGTCATCTGATGAACCTGAAACAAAGAGCATGAATCAACTTTAGTCCTCTCAGCCTCTATAATTTTGTCTTCTCTGAGTGAACTGCACTAATGAATGAGTGTGACGCTGCATCCAGAATAGCCAAGAGGAAAACTGATGTCACTGTCCTGACACATCTCGGTCTCCGCTTTAGCAACAGACTGGTGTGTGATGTGTCTCTCTCTCTCTGCTCTAGGGGCGCTGCTCACCCATGTGATGCACAGCAGGGATGACAAACTCATATCTCTCATTACAACGGCTGCAGGGACCTCCAGGGTAAAGCAAATTAAAACTATACAGACAAAATGGAAGGAATCTGCAAACTTGCAGGTCTTCCCTGATTATCTGGTAAAAATTTGATACCTTTAGGATCAGCTACCGAAGAGGACGCAGAGGTGGCTGAGTCATCCAATGAGGAAAAATGAGAGGCAGACCCACAAGCACCTGGGAAAGAAATGTAGAACAAAAAACAGACGCACACACACACACAGGAACAGAGACAAATGAGGCTGAAGTAGAATGATTTATCAATGAGATATCATCTGCATATTGAAAAATGTCACAGCAGGTAAACAAGTAATCAATGGTGCTGTTGACTCTCCATTCATCAAGACAATAACTATAATATGGAACAAGAAACATAACAGAAAATACAAGAAGATAAAGGATGAGGCCCTTTTAGAAACATTTTACACAGAATAAATAGATCTGACTTTGACTTCAAGACTTAATACAAAACAACCACACTAAAACGTAATGACTGCACATGATCTGTATTACAGGGAGTAATGTTTTGTTCTTAAACGGGTCCATATGATGTGACTGCATAAACTGATGCATATCCCTACAACATGAGCAATATAGCATACATTCAGAGACTAGATAGAGTCATCTCTAAGTGTTTGTATGTATGTGTATAGCCTTTGTTTATGAGGTTGTGGGGCCATATTGTTTATGAAATACGAATGTGTGTGTGTGTGTATGGGTGGGGTGGGGTGGGGGGTTACAGATGTGCTGGTCCCCACGTGTGAAGCACATACTACAGGTCTATTCTGGGAGGTTAAAAGTGAAATCTCCTCTCTAAAAATAGGACGAAGGAGCTGGATGCGGGGGCGCGCCTCGCAGTCCTGGGGCCGGTCACTGGTGGGATCTATTTTTAGAAACGGCGCCGCTATGCCTCACGTGCGACTGGAGACAGGTTTGCGGGTTGCGCAATACTGACTGACTGGCTCCGTGCTGGTTGCGTGCGCGTCAAATTATTAATGAATCTCATTCATTAAAACGGCTTCACTTTTTCATTCAGATCTCGAATATCGTCACTGGAAGTTTTACGGAGATCAAAAAGGACCCTGACTCAGACACGAACGTCATTTGTTAAACTGGTAAACGATCAATAAGAAATGGAAAATTCATGTTTTCAGTACTGACAGTAGGCTACGTTAATTGTTTGTTTTATTAAAATCTACATTTACAGCAAATTCCCACAGAATCAGTATTATGGATTGTTAATTTTTAATTAATCTCAAAATAATATTATTTTTACCGACCACCCAAGTGGACGATGAAAGGCAGCAGTGGAAATTTTTGTTTGACGTGGCTCACACAATACACACAGATGAAGCAAAAGCAGACTACACCTCGATTCAGCGTGCTCCTTATATTTAGAAAAATGCCAAAGATCGTCTCATGACAATGAGAAAATCTGCATGTCTAACGGAGACTAAATACGGTAAATTCTGTGTATGCGTAGCCTCAGAAATGATTTCCATTCACAAAAGACGAAGGGGAGACGGAGCCTCAGCATCCATGTCCGCCTCCTCCAACAGCAGCTCAGTGTCTGCTGCAGCTGAGCATCGTCAATCTCTCATGTTTGAACCACTGACAGTAAATGTAGTCGGAGTTAATTGTTGAATCGCACCTAACAAGCACCTGCCGTGTTTACTGACAGGTCCGGGCAAACAGGCAGTGACGGGTAGCTACCTCAGGTGCCAGACATATAAACACACAAACCTCTTTCGTATTCACCCCAGTCTTCCCATCCCCCTCACACCCCCCTCCTCCTCCTCCTTCTCCTCCAATACACCGGAGTCCGGTGACTCCGTTTACGTTTTACGCTTGCTCCGCCCCTTACTCGGTTTTGTCCAAATCGGGCTTTTTGCGTCGCCGGAGCTCCCGATTTCATCCCGACGTCATCACCGAGTAAAGGGAAGAGCTGACGTCGAGGAAGAGTCACCGAGAGGAGAGGGCACGGGTGAGGGAGGGGGCGAGTTTCACCATTGCTTCCACTGATATGAGGCATATCGAGCCCGCTCGCCCCCCCCTTCTCCTGCACCCTCCTCCCTCCGTTTTACGTCGGTGTTGGTGCGTTGGGAGCCCCCCTACTCCGGCGGAGTCCCAGGCTATATAAGTAACCGGCGAGCAGAGTCCCTCAACCAGATTTACAGGTTCCGGACTTCTGTGCGAAAGACGGCTACCTCAGCCGCCGATTCACCTGCACTCCGAAAGGAGGGACAGACACCCAGCAGCCGGCCAGCATCCGAGCTGGACGCTGTGGCGGAGCTAAGGCGGATCGAGACAAGACAGGAGAAGGTTTTTAAACCTTGCTCTGAAAAAAACAGAATAGCTGACATGAAAGTCCAATAACACACCTCAGAGCTTTTCCGCTTTTACAACCTGTCTCTCAATACATCTCGGAGACAGGGCACTTCAGCAGAGGCACGCCGCTAACTAACACTCCGCTCACAACTCTACAACTTGTATCTGGAGGAATTTCAGTTCTCCGCAGCAACAGGCCACAATGTACCGCTCAACCAAAGGAGCGTCCAAGGCGCGACGGGATCAGATCAACGCCGAGATCCGGAACCTGAAGGACTTGTTGCCCATTTCCGAAGCCGATAAAGCACGGCTCTCATACCTGCACATCATGTCACTCGCCTGCATGTACACCAGGAAATCCGTCTTCTTCACTCAAGGTAAGACCGACTTTATACTCAGGGTAAAAACGACCTGTTGATGATTTCTCTGCTGCATAGACACACTGCAGTTTCTCTCAGCGATGGAATCAACAAGTGCTTTAGTGGCTCCACGGACAAATCTCTTGATATAAATCAGGTTTTAGGATAAACTGTAGAACAGTGTCCTAATAACTGATCTTAAATAATCGACTCTGAATCTGTTATGTGTGGACATGTCAACCTGTCGCTGTTCGTGGTGCTGAAACGCTTTAACATCATGAGCGCAGCCTCGCCGCTGTCCGTGGTACTGAAACACGCTGCGGCAGCTACTTCTACTATTCAAGAGATCAGATACACTGTGTTCTTCTTTTTTTTTTGTTGTTGTTATTATTTTCAGGTTTTATAATAAATGTGACCATTTTTGTTCTTCTAGGAGGAGCTGCTGCCAGTCTTGAGGAGAGCGCAAGGTTTCTGTCTTTTCACGAACTGTCGGAGTTGATGCAGGCGCTGCCGGGCTTTTTGATGCTGCTGACTGGAGAAGGGAAGCTCCTGTACCTGTCAGACAGCGTCTCCGAGCACCTAGGACACTCCATGGTGAGTTTACGCAGAACTGATTTATTTATAGTTTTTTAAGGTTCAAGCTTCAGTTTGGGATTTATAAATAACATCTCCGCGTTTCATTCTCCAGGTGGATCTTGTGGCTCAGGGGGACAGTGTGTATGATATCATCGACGCCTCAGACCACTACATCATGAGGACCAACCTGTCAGCTTCCACTTCACTTGAGACAGGTAAGACAAAATGCACATATTAATTTCACAAGTTAAAGATATATATATTTTTTCTCGACCTAATACAGATCGACCTCCGGATGCCTTTTTGTCTTCTTATAAACCTCCTCTCATCCTCTCCTCCGCAGATCGTCTCTTTCGCTGCCGTTTCAACACCTCCAAGTCCGTGCGCAGGCAGAGTGCTGGAAACAAGCTTGTTCTGATCCGAGCTCGCTGCCTCTCTCCCCCCTCCACCTCTCCTGCCACCGGGTCCTACTGGACCTCCAACCCCGTGTGGGTGTGTTTTTGCTCCCCTCTGGAGCCTCACCCGACCCGCTCCAGCCCCGGGGCAGAGAGGGAGTCGACCTCCACCCCTCCCCCAGCTGACACCAACCTGTTCCTGGCCTGCTTCCACTCCCAGCATGGCCGTGACATGAGGCTGCAGACAGCACAGGACAGGTGAGCTCACATAAATGGTTTAACCCATTGCTTTAATAAATGAATTGGTATAAAATATGTTTATGAGATAACTAAAGTGGTGAAACATTATCCTTCTAACACATCACCGCCCACTCTCCCCTGCAGTGTGAGCGCCTATCTTGGCTTTGATGTGACAGCTTTACGCTCTCGCTCCTGGTACAGCCTCCTCCACCCACAGGATCTGTCACATGCCTCTGCTCAGCACCGCAGCCTATGTAAGTGTACTCTTCACGCAAACCTACTAGTTACAACAATCAGTGCCTACACAATTACACACATCGCACCCACTGAAACATCCACACAGTGAAAAACACTATGATGATTAACAGGATTACGAACTGATGCCAACTTGTGCCGCTTCTGTTGTTCAACAGTGAGAGAAGGAGGCGAGGGCAGAGCTGAGATGGTGGTTCGTGTGCAGGCTCAAGACCAGTCGTGGGTTTGGCTCTACATGGTTCTTCAACTGCAGCCTGGAGAAAACCCCATCAGCAGCAACAACTACATCATCAGGTATTTGCCCTCAAAACACACACATGGCCCACATCAGTTTGGTGACAAAAGACTGATAAATGGAGACAAAAACTTAACTCTCTGCTTCTCCTCTTTTTTTTCTTCTTGTCTCTCAGTGACTCTGAGGCCTGGGCAGTGCGTCAGCAGCTCAGCTCAGAGCAGAATCAGCTGACCTTGGTCCTGAGTGCTGGTACCTCTCAGCAGGAGGGTCTGAGTCTCCAGTCCCCAGAAACCTTGTCAAGCCCAGACCAGGTCTTCACCCCAGGCAGCAGTGGCCTGTCTGCCCAGTCCTTTGACTTTAGCACTGCTGGCTGCAGTGTGGGCTCCTCTGATGAACCAGGGAGCTCTGCTGCTGAGGCCATGCAGTTGGAAGGTGACCCCCGCTCCAGTATCTCCTCTCTGGAGGAGGAAAGCTTCTTTCAGCAGCATCCTACCGAAACCCCTTCAGCTGCCTCCTCCCCCACTCCAGTCACTGTTGAGACAGTAGCAGACTTAGACTTTTTAACCCAGAACATTCTTCTGCCCCCCTCCTTCCAGCTCGACCCTCCACTGCCGGCCCTCCCCCTGCCTCTTCCCCCTGTGCCCACCTCACAAGCTCAGCAGACCAAAGAGTTTGTGTGCACTCCCCCTTACACTCCCCAGGTTGGTGGGTCCAGCTTTCTGTTTGGTGAACCCCTCTTCAGCTTCGACCCCACTGGCACTACCACTCCTCCACCTTCTGCTACAACTGCCACTGCCAGCACTTCCATGGCCCCCTCAACATCCTCCACAGCCCCACCAACTACTGCCTCCAGCCCCACTCCTCCCACCACCCTCTCTACCAAGCTCCCCCTCGTGCTACCTACTCCCTCTACTGACCTCCTCTTCCCTATCGACCCCTGCAGTGGCTCCCTGTATGAGAAACTGCCCCCCACACCTGACAGCCCCGGAGATGGGGACTGCACAGTGATGACCCTGCCTGAGGTTCGGGGTCCCCTGTATGTAGATGTACCACTGGGGCCCTTCCAGTGTCCCCCTGAAGGCCTCCTCACCCCAGAGGCATCACCCGGTAAACAGCCCTGCCTCACCTTTTTCTCTCTTGACAGGGAGAAGGAGAGAGCAGAAATATCCCTCTTAGCTCAACACATCAGCTCACTGGCAGAGGGGTTCTACCTGGATCCACTCTTGTCCAAACTCTCTCCCCCCACCATATCACCCTCATCCTCCCCTCCCTCCCCCTTCCTTTCCCCAGCCATAGAAACTGCTGATTCAGTCCACATGCTTAGGGAGTTTTATCCCATCAAAGCATGGAGAGGTCTGGACATTCCCATGTTTCTTGACGATGATGATTCTCTGTTTGAAGAGAGCATCCTAGAAACCCTTCTCCAAGATGACTTTGCTCCCCCCCAGTCACCTGGCCTCTGCTCCCCGTCCCCCTCCCCTATGCCCAATCCCTCCAGCCCAACCTCTCCTCAAACCCCAGTGTGCTGGCACCAACCCTCCCAGTTTGAGGGAGTGGGCCACATCTGTAGCGTCCAATCGGCGCAATGTAACTCCATGGCTGGGTGCGGGGCGACTGTGGCTACTGAGGCCGGGGCGACGGCAGAAGGGGAGGGGCTAGTGGAGGAAGCAATGGAGATCGAGGTGGTGTCATCTCCTGTGTCCTCTTGCTCCTCCATTCCAGCTTCCCCTCCCCTCATTCTCACTGCCTCCCCAAGCCCCACCACCTCCACGCCCATCGGCTCGCCCACGCCCGCCGTGTCTTGCACTCAGTCCCTCCTGGAGGAACTGGCCGTCCTGGAACCCATGTTTGGGGCAGGTGCCTCGATCGCCCCTGGCTTAGGGCAACAACCTGAGTTGTATCAACTCCAATGTCATCCATCGCCACAGTGCTTCCACAAAGGTAAGAATATTTAACAGTTCTGTTAAATGAGGTGAAAAAAACATTCTTTGAAAATGCACCACTAACTTCCTCTTTCTCTCTGTTCCATTTTTTTTGTCTTTCAGATGGGAGTGGAAGTGTTCCTCCGTTCTAAAATAAGTCTGTGACTTACTTCATTAAGTATGGCATATTGTCATATTTTGTGGAGCCCCTTTTACTGAAAAGTAAAAAATTATTAAGTGTATAAATATACATAATGTATATACAACTTAAGGACTTTAACTCCTACATGTCTCCTAAGAACAAAGATTGGCTTTATATTTTTGTTCAGTCATTTATCTGTATACTACAAAACTGGTGCAACATTTACAAGATGGTGCAACTACATGGACTCATAACTGACTGGGTTCTGAGTCCATGTGGCGTCTCTCTGCTTCTCTGTTATATGAGCTTCAGATATGATCAGACAGAGACACCTCTCTGAACTTCTAAGCGCTCTTTAACTTCCAGACGCGCATTTGTATTCACTCGTAGTGAAAAATCTGTTGTGAACAAAAAAAAAATTATACATTTCTTGTTATTTCGATTGGGAGATGAAATACAGCACTTTTGCCTGACATGCAGCAACGCAAACCCAAACCTCAAATGTATTGAAAGTCAAATGTTTACAAATTGTTTACATCCTTTCGACGACCACCGTCAGTACAAAAGAAGAAACATTTCTTCTATGAAATCTTAGATTCAGTCTTCAGAGCTGGAGCAGCTCTGGTTTCAAAGCACTTTTCTTCACAGCCTTCAAGGCTACATCAAAACTAACAAACGGTATTCAACTAACCTGAGATACTTTGAGCTTTGAGTTTGCGACTTCAGACCTTTAACGTTTCATATTTATCTCTCCATCTAAAATCTTGTGTATCAATGTGATGTGCAAACAAAAAAAAAAGAAAACATGTGAAGAGATCATGGCATGTGAAGATCTCAAGAATGTCGAATATGTCCATTGCTTTACAAGATGCAACATCAAACGAGATTGTCTGGAAGTTTACCAGGGCTCTGATCATGCCACTAATCCACTGCTACATTGTACTGTACATTAGACTCTGAATGTGGGCTCTTCAGGTCCCTCCTGGCCTGAGGGCAGTCGGCTGGATATTCTTGCAGCATCAATATTTGCAATGCTGGCAGCTTATAGCGGCTCCTGTGTGCCTGAAACGGCCCTGACCTGCTGAACTCTGAACTCTTTATCATGTCCATTCACCATGGACAGTTACATCGTTGCTCCACTGGAGTGCGGTGTAGTGAGGCACAATTGACTATGTGAATGAGCGATTCTTCTTTTTTGAGAGGGGTTAGAATACAAAAGATTTTGTTTTAAAAAATGAAAAATAAGGATGGGGTGCTATTTCTATTCAGTTACCAAGCGACACGGGTTGAGAATGGTTTAATTCCCATGGTGTCGACATGCTCACGTAGAGTTGTCTACGGTCAAGTAAAGGATTGATTCCTACGTTCTAGCTATTAAAGGCTAAGTTAATATACATGTGTAAAATTATATTATTGTATGTGTGTTATTTGAAAAAGATGTTATTGCATATGCATTATGTCTGTGGATATAGGCATATGTTCTTTTCAGAAAGGTTGTACACATTTGTACATTTGTATGAAACAGCTATTGGTCTGTACATATGAGAAAGAGATTTTTATCGCATAAGATGGAATATATTCTAAACATCTTATTACTGCAGAATGGACATTGTGGACCAGTGTTCTATTGTGATGCTTATAAGTGTATTTGGTTGTCATACAAATGCATTTATATTAAAGTGCACTTAATGCGGCTGATGCATTTCTGTCGTCATAGTCAAGCCCCCTTTTCCTCCCTCAGCCTCATCATCATCATCATCGTCATCATCCCACCATCCCTGCCTCTTTTCCTCCCTCCCCTTCACTCTCCTCCATTTCTTCCCCTGGAGCGAGTTTCGCTCAGCAACAGCACTGACGCACACACATGACGAGACAGAATGAGACACTATCTGACTCAGACTGACGCACACACTTGGCATCAAGGTATTTGCGTGTAAGGATGTGCACACAGGCGCACACACGCACAGTTGGCCTCCCACTTATGATGATGCACACACGCACGCACACAATAGTAGGCATATGACCACCCCCCACACACACACCCCCACCTCCACCAACCCTCTTTACAAATCGCAGTAGCCCACATTTGCTGATGTACCTTCGACTCTATCTGCGCTCAGTGTGGTGTAAGACTCCATATATAGGCATTCCTGCTCAAGAGCTCTGACTGAAACAGCCTCGCATCTATTCTCAGACGCTATTCACAAGCATCAGAGAGGGGAGGGCTGGAGAGAGAGTGGGGAGACAAAGAAAGAGTGAGAGGAGGCTAAAATTAGAGGTACAGTAAATAGGGATATGGGACAAACCAATGCTTTGCTGCCACACACTGGAAAGGTAGACATAACCAAAATCACACTATTAGTATGATATAACTGAATTTCTATAATTCATGGCAGAGAAAAGATAGAGGATTGGCTTTACGGATGGAAAATATCTCATCAACATCTCATCATCTGTGCCACAGAACAGAAAAAAATAAAACAGAATTTAATGTCTGTAATGAAGCAAAGACTTCAACATTGCACCGTTTCCCTGCAATCGAACATTTTGTTCCACCACTACCTGCTGCAGTGTTAGTGATGGAGGTAAGCAGAGCGGAGGGGCCACTTTGCAGCTGACTGCTGCTATCTTCTGGTAAAGATGAGCACTGCACCTGAGAGGAGCCTGTACTGTATGTTGAGTGTGAAGCTATGAGTAAAAGGTTGTGAAGAGGGCAAACAGAGAGGACGGTTTATATTTCATATTGACCACATCAGTTTTCATGTTTAATCAAGATGCAGCTGACACTATTCAAGGCTTAAATAAACATACAGTCCATGTAGGACTTAGTGATATTATTTTGATGCTAATTATGAGTATTGGATAGGTACACTGATCGGGCATAACATTATGACCACCTTCCTTTCCTAATATTGTGTAGGTCTCCCTCGTGCCTCCAAAACAGTTGTGACTCATCAGAGAATGGACATGGGCCTTCTGAGGGTGTCCTGTGGTGTCTGGCAACAGGATGTTGTTAGTGGGAGCCTTTGAGTCCTATGGGTTGAGGGGAGAGGCCTCTGTGGATCATCCCACAGATACTTGATCAGTTTGGGATCTAGTGAATTTGGAGGCCAGGTCAACACCTTGTGCTGTTCTTCACGTTTTTTTAGTTGTTCTGAAACCGTTTTTGTGTGTGTGCCTATGTCAGGCTGCATCCTGCTGTGGATGGCTGCTGCCATCAAGGAGTGTCATTACTATGGGGTGGGGGTGCCTGGTCTGGTCTAGGTGGGTGGTACATGTCTAAGTAACATCTACAGTCAGGTCCATAAATATTGGGACATCGACACAATTCTAATCTTCTTGGCTCTATACACCACCACAATGGATTTGAAATGAAACGAACAAGATGTGCTTTAACTGCAGACTTTCAGCTTTAATTTGAGGGTATTTACATCCAAATCAGGTGAACGGTGTAGGAATTACAACAGTTTGTATATGTGCCTCCCACTTTTTGAGGGACCAAAAGTAATGGGACAATTGGCTGCTCAGCTGTTCCATGGCCAGGTGTGTGTTATTCTCTCATTATCCCATTTACAAGGAGCAGATAAAAGGTCTAGAGTTCATTTCAAGTGTTCTATTTGCATTTGGAATCTGTTGCTGTCAGCTCTCAATATGAGATCCAAAGAGCTGTCACTATCAGTGAAGCAAGCCATCATTAGGCAGAAAAATCAAAACAAACCCATCAGAGAGACAGCAAAAACATTAGGTGTGGCCAAATCAACTGTTTGGAACATTCTTAAAAAGAAAGAGCGCACCAGTGAGCTCAGCAACACCAAAAGACCCGGAAGACCACAGAAACCAACTGTGGTGGATGACCGAAGAATTCTTTCCCTGGTGAAGAAAACACCCTTCACAACAGTTGGCCAGATCAAGAACACTCTCCAGGAGGTAGGTGTACAGGGGTGGAGCAGCAATTTTAAAAGTTGGGGGGTTCTAGGGGTAGCACATGAGCACCGCAAACGCCTTTGGCCCCTGTTTCAGTCTCCAAAACTAATGCAATGCATTTCTAGATTTTCTTCATCAGGATATGCAAATAATATTGCATTGCCTGGACTTCCCTTCCTCATCCTACATAAAGAGCTCAATGTTAATATTCCTGAACATGGAAGTGTTGAAATATTTTATGTAAACTTAGAACGAACCTCTACAGCCTTGATTTTGATGAGGAAACATTCATTTCTTTTGTTGTTCTTTTATCTGCTTTTTATTAATTATTTCACATATATTTTGTTGTTCTAATCTGTTTTAACTATTCTTTCATCCTAGCTTTTATCATACTCTATATTATTATTTTATTCCTCTTATTATTTAAAATTTTAATAGTTTTATTGCATTTCAAATCAGCTTGTTGAAAAAGTGGGGGTGTTGCAACACCCCCATCCCCCACGGGTGTGTAACGCCCATGTAGGTGTATGTGTGTCAAAGTCAACAATCAAGAGAAGAATTCACCAGAGTGAATACAGAGGGTTCACCACAAGATGTAAACCATTGGTGAGCCTCAAAAACAGGAAGGCCAGATTAGAGTTAGCCAAACAACATCTAAAAAAGCCTTCACAATTCTGGAACAACATCCTATGGACAGATGAGACAAAGATCAACTTGTACCAGAGTGATGGGAAGAGAAAAGTATGGAGAAGGAAAGAAACTGCTCATGATCCAAAGCATACCATCTCATCAGGGAAGCATGGTGGTGGTAGTGTCATGGTGTGGGCATGTATGGCTGCCAATGGAACTGATTCCCTTGTATTTATTGATGATGTGACTGCTGACAAAAGCAGCAGGATGAATTCTGAAGTGTTTCGGGCAATATTATCTGCTCATATTCAGCCAAATGCTTCAGAACTCAGTGGACGGCACTTCACAGTGCAGATGGACAATGACCCGAAGCATACTGCGAAAGCAACCAAAGAGTTTTTTAAGGCAAAGAAGTGGAATGTTATGCAATGGCCAAGTCAATCACCTGACCTGAATCCGATTGAGCATGCATTTCACTTGCTGAAGACAAAACTGAAGGGAAAATGCCCCAAGAACAAGCAGGAACTGAAGACAGTTGCAGTAGAGGCCTGGCAGAGCATCACCAGGGATGAAACCCAGCGCCTGGTGATGTCTATGCGTTCCAGACTTCAGGCTGTAATTGATTTGCAACCAAGTATTAAAAAGTGAAAGTTTGATTTATGATTGTTAATTTGTCCCATTACTTTTGGTCCCTTAAAAAGTGGGAGGCACATATACAAACTGTTGTAATTCCTACACCGTTCACCTGATTTGGATGTAAATACCCTCATATTAAAGCTGAAAGTCTGCAGTTAAAGCACATCTTGTTCGTTTCATTTCAAATCCATTGCGGTGGTGTATAGAGCAAAAAAGATTAGAACTGTGTCGATGTCCCAATATTTATGGACCTGACTGTACATGAATGCCAGGTCTAAAAGTCTCCCAGCAGAACTGAGATTGTATTGTCACAAGGGGCGGCTGTGGCTCAGTAGGTAGAGCGGGTTGTCCACGAACCAGAGGGTTAGCGGTTCGATCCCCGGAATGTGCCACATGCCAAAGTGTCCTTGAGCAAGACACTGAACCCCCAGTTGCTCCCAGTGCGTGGCACTGGTGTGTGAATGTGTGTGTACTTGTGTGAGCGAATGGGTAGATGTGTCTATGACTGTAAAGCGCTTTGAGTACCAATAGGTAGAAAAGCGCTATATAAAAGCAAGGCCATTTACCATTTACAAGATGGTCAGTGTTATTTACTTCACCTGTCAGTGGTTATAATGTTGTGGCTGATCGATGTATATAATGGTGATATATAAAATTGATTGAAAAAATCGCATATATAAATAAATAATCAAAGTGGTGCTTCAAGTAATTAACTGTTCCAGCTGCAGTTAATGAATATTTCTGATGATGAGTTCTCTAATTAATCAAGAAGCTCTTCGGTCTGTGTGAGACAATTCAAGGTGGTACATCATCCAAACAGGAGCTCAGCAAAATGTACAGATACAGATTCTTCATATGAACGATGGGGGCGTGTACGAGCATCATTACGGCGTATGTTCTGGAGGGATTCAGATTATCAATTAGAAGTTATGCTCTGACTTTTTTAAAAATTTTGCACAGACACACTGATTCTCCCTCAAAATGTGGAACAGAATCTAGGATTGGAAACAGAAAACTGAATGAGGTAAATTAGATTAAAAACAAATAAAAATAGAATAAAAGCAACTGAGCTTTCTTGCAAACGTTTCACCACTCATCCAAGCAGCTTCTTCTGTTCTAAATGACCGGTTTAGGTTGTTATTAGAAACATCTGTGCATGGGTCTGTTCATGACCAGATACTCACCAGTAATTGGAGGATGTTGTTCAGCTGTCTGGTTCTCTAAAGTCTCAGATTCCAAACTCAAGTTACGTTTGGGGATTAAACTGTAGTAGTGTTGAGATAGCGTGTAAGTGGCTCCTAACTGGTGACTGAGTCCACCAACCATGCTCAGAGAAGAGTTTTCCAATTTTACATAGATGACTCCCTTTACTCCTCTTTCAAACCATCTGTCTTCAGCTGAGTCCTGACCTGAAGGAGTGTCAATTAGAGAAGATTAAATTCTGTTTTGGGAAAAAAATGGAGAAATGTTATCAAATCTGGAAATCTTCTTTAGATCCCTTCTGTCAAATCAAATCCTCAGACCAAAGTTAGGGTCCCCTTAGCTCCAGACACATGAATTTGCTGAGAGGTGTGTTCTGGGGTCTCCGTCGACCTTCCTTCTTTGCTTTTAAAAGCAGCAACAAACTAAATGAATAAGTCTAGTTTAAAGCCACATCTTCCAAAATGTATGCCATCAAGAAAAACAAAAGTAGTTATGAAATTAATAAATCAGCACTACTTGCAACAGTTCTGCCAGAATTATATGTTTAAGTGTTTTATTCATTTAATTAATTTCATTACTTATTCATCCTCATTGACAAGTTAACCACCTATATTTAGGGGATGTTTCATTCAATCTTAAGTTGAGTGAACAGTACAGTAAATAAATGTGACAAAATTTGGAAAAATGCTCAACACAAGTTGGCAAAGTCAAAGGACGTGTTGCACTTATCATCTCCAAATGATAGTTCAAAATGATATGATTACGTGAAGATTATCGTTTCTCCTTCAGCTTGATAAATGACTTAACTGACAGTTTCAGTTAATGAGTTATATTGGCACTAGTGCAAATTTTATGCAGCGCAGGAGAACAAACACATTTAAAAAAAAAAAAAAAAACATTAAATAGTAAAAACTCATTAATTTGAACAACAGAAATCTGAAGAACGATACGATCATAATTCCTCTGGAAGTCAGTAATATTGAATTATGCCACAGCACTAAGTTTATGTAATAATTAATGCGCTGAAGCCTTTCAATCCCAGATTGATAGAAAATGTGTGAAATGTGCAGGAAGCCATCTGTACAACCTGTCAAAAAGCCAAACTGCTTCCAGAGGTGTTAATAATAGATAATAACATCAAAGAGACTGAATATACAAATCCTTCCAAGACTGAGCAATTACATTTTCATTAGCTCGGCTCAGAGGAAATGAATCACCCGGGGTCATAAATATTTTCAAAGTTTGTGAGTATGTTTTGGTTGCCAAACTGTAGGTGTTGGAAATGCTGAGTTTAAACTATTTGCTGTAAATAATTATGTTAATATCAGACGTAAAAAAAGAACACAGAAAAATATAGGTTTTAAATCTGTTTATTAAGATCTGACACACAGAACATTAAGAGTGTTTTGTGGTACATGTATAAAGTCAGTATAAACAGGAATGCGGGGTCAGGGCTGAAGGACGTTGCAGGTCTTTATTTTTTCTTGCCCGAGGCGGAATCAGCCGCCGCCGCTGCAGCTGCTGCGGCAGCAGCGGCATCTGCTTTCAACTTCTCCTCTCTCTGCTCCATGAAGAGTTTGTACTCATCTGCTGATAGACTGAAGAGGAGGCGGGAGAGAAAGAAGGAAAATTTATATATAACTCTCACAGGAAAATACAACCTAAAGTAAGTTAATTTAATATAAAGTAATTTTTGTGGATTTAAAACGTGATAAAACTGAACTAAAGTGGATGACAAACATTATATTCATGTAATTCCAGAGGATGTTAAGTGATATTTAAGAGTTCTTGATGATAGCAGGAAATCCTTCAGCTATCTGCAACATTAATTCTGATCAGCTTTTGGCTTCAGTCCCCCAGAAACAAAGAGCGATGGCTTCTTTCTGGACTCACCACAATGCAGCAGTGCTCAACAACCATCCAGGGAGAAATCCATTGTAAAAGAGGCAGAGATACCAATTTCTCCACTGACAGTGCTCTCAATAAATCATAATGCACTGCAGCCGCAAGACAAGTTAAGTTTTAAATAAGGGCGAGAAACCGATTCAGGCAAAAGTACAACATCATTAGCTGGAGAAGAAATAGAAGCGGCAGAAGCACATGATTGTGATTGAATACCAAACTAGACAGCAGAATAAATGGAGCTCTGTGCTAGTCATAAAAGAGCAATTTGAGAATGCATGAAAGAAAATCACAGGTGGATCTTAGGATGCAAACCCAGCAGGTTTGTGGTTTCAAAACAAAGGCAAGATGAGCAAACAATTTAGAGAGATTAGGTGCTGATTTTATACTGACTGCATACAGTACAAACTAAATAATGTATCCCAGTGCACTATTTTTACAGTTAGTATTTATAAAATAAACTAAATAAACGTATCATTACTAACGGGATATTATGCAAGAAGTCAATAAATATCAAAATTCCACCTCATAAATAGACAATAAATTCGTTTTCAGAGAGTAGGGAAGTGATTTTCTATTCAGCTGTTTTCTGACCATCATCAGAGGACCCAGGAATGGATCTAACTGTCAAAAGATTTCCTCAAGTTGCTTAAGAGAGGGGCACCATGTGATTATTACAACTGCACTGTTCATTTCAATCTCAACCAAAGACACTTATTTTTACATTTCATTAATTAAAATTACTTTAAAGAAATGAGTTTTCCATTTGTAACAGCAATACAAGGTGCTGAATGCTTTTTATACGCACTGTATAGTACACAGGGGCTTGGGTCTGTGATCCACCAGTGAATCAAATCAGGATCAGGAATAATTTAAAAAAAAAAAAAAAAAAAAGCCAAAACACAATGAATATTTAGTTTTGATGCTATTTTACTCAACTTTTTTCATGTTTATTGAAACTGCTCCTTCCTACTACACCTATTGTGGTGAGGCCACTAATCTCCTCTGACCACTAGTGGGTGTTTGGTTGAAACACTGAACTAGGATTTGTTTGTGATCATTTCTCCACCAGCTACAAGTCTGATGAAATGAGATACAGAAGAACAAAACAGGGACTTACTCATTGACGATCTTAATGCCCAGCGATCGGGCTGAGCCGACGATGGATTTGACGACCGTCTCGAGGGAGGTGTTCTTCTTTTTGAAGCACTCGTCCTGAGCTTTCACCTGTGCGATTTCATACACCGCTCTCACCGACACCATGCCTGCTGTCTCATGGCCTTCACATACACAAAACAGAAGGCAAAGTATGACTAAAACGTAATAAAAACATTCAATAAGAAAATCAGGAACAGCTTGACACAGAAGAGGTCAAAGTAAAGGCAACGTGTGTGTGTGTGTGTGTGTGTCGAAGAAGCTGCAGCAGCGGTTGTTAGGAGTCATCAGTTGAAAAGTAGTGGAGGTAGCTTGAAACACAAAAGGTGAAGATCCATAATTCTCTTTTCCTAACACACCACCTTTGCCACTTCTTCCTCTGCTGCAGCTCCCCCGCATTTCATGAATATAACATCAATCAAAGCAACGCTCACAACCGGGCCCGTGGAGATACGTGCGTCCGCTACAGCCTGGGCTGACAGTAGGTGAAAGCTTAAGTGAGAGCTGACATACGACTGTAGCAGCAGCACTTCTCACCTGTCTTGCCAGCGCCTTTCGCAATGCCTGCTGCTTGTTTGAGGAAGTAAGAAACCGTGGGCTGGCCGATCTTCAGGTCATAAGTTCTGTCCGGCTGATGAGACAGAGAGGAAGTATAATTAGAGCCTGTGATCAGTGGGAATGTGCTCAAGGAGATTTTTAAATGGATTTTCATGGAAAAAAAATAGAATAAAATAAAATAAATAAATAAAATGTCAGTGAGTTCATGACTCCCAGCACCAGCAGTCCTAAGAAACCTTTGCTTATCTCATGTACCAGAAGTCCGTCAATAAAAGCTTCTTTAATCATATTTCTTCATTTATTAATATGACTGTGTCCTAACTCCCAGTCCCATAAGTCACTGTTACTACACCTGTCAAACTTTCCATTCTCACAGAGCAGCTACGCAATTTATGGTCACAAAGATGGCAGATTTACTTTTTGAAATTAATTATCATTTCTGGAACAAGTATTCCAGGGTAGATAAAAAATAAGCTCATCATTTGGAGCCAGCAAGCATCAATCTTCCGGGCGAACAGATTTTATCAGCGGTTTCAACACGCCCCAGCCTGTTCCTCTCAGGTATTAGCATGCGTTAGCGTTTGTTTCTCTAAAAGATAATTATCCAGTGACGCTTGAAAAACCCAGACAATTACCAGCGATACTTTCTGAATTCTCAATAACGCTTTCAACCATCTGGTTTAAAAAATTTTCTGTCTGCTGCACAGCACAAAAGGGGTCTTAACCTGTTTTGGCAGGCTGCCATTTTTGTTTTGTTAGAGAGCAGTAGAGCAACTTGGGAGGCAGGTTTGAAGGACTTCTTCTCAGTCAGGCAACTTATTATTACTGAATATTAATGGAAAGTATTCTAAATGACCTTCTGGGTTTTCCAAACATGACATGTTTTTAAGAGAAACCACCTCTTTGATCTGAATGTGTCTTAAAGCCCATGGCGAACAAAATGCAGCAAAGAAGCTAGAACAAAAAGAAGAAGTTAAGGTTTGACTTGACGCGTTTTTAATGCGTCTAGCTAACCCGCTTTAAAAGAAAATCTGATGAAAGTTGCCTCAGATAACGACTGTGGCTAATAAGCCCACAATGCTAATGATTACAGCTTTTGTTGGAGCAGACAAATACGCACAGCGAGATTTAGCTTTGGAATGGTCCAAAAAATCTCAAAATGCTCGCAACTCTTTAAAAGTCTCTTTCTATACTTCCATGCAGAGAAAAAAACTGAGACCAAGGCAGCTTTAGAGACTTCACAACACTGCCTGGAGTATAACTCTGGTGGAGAAACGAGAGAGGTTCATCTGGTTGGTTTTATTTAATGAACAATTAAAATTAAGATTAATTTTCTCAGTTCCTAAGCCTTAATAATGGCTAAAATTAGCTGATGATCTTAAAACACAGAAAAGAGTCATTACATTTTTCTGTATTGCTGATTTTGGCTGAAACCCACACATGATATAAACACTAGCAAATTAGCAAATTTCAAACATTACTTATATTTCTGGGAATTCATTCCATAACGATTCAAGGCATTATTTTTCTGAGCAAAAAGAAGTTCAAAATGTCTTAACTACTGAAGCTTTAATGCAAAAAATAAACACACATCAGCTGGTCCTTCCTCTAGGATTTAAAGCAGTGTGCCTTGAGTTTTTTTGGAGGAATTAAATCAAAGTATTAATCTTCCCACATTGATCTCAGAATTACTTTTTCTTTCTTCACTGTCGAGCCTATGCTGTAACAGTCAGAGTTTTTATTCTTTTGTTACTGGTTATGAGGTGCTGTTTTGTGAATTCATATTTCCTTTTGCCTACTTTATGTGCAATGCCACAATACTGTCTGACACATTATAACTCAAACTGTAAGAAAGCTGTTTATAGACATCCAGCAGCTACAAAGATAGATGGTTATTGATTGTGAGTTGTGCTTGTGGACACTTGGTTTTTATAGTTTCTTCTAGCTCTAGTTTTGGTCTCTTCCATCTCCTCAAAGAAATCTTTGCCTCTTTAGATGCTAAATTTTCCAGTTTTTTTAACCAAACATCACAAATCTGCTGTGTGGTGCAGGGCAGATTACTGTTTTCACTGGACAGCTGGCAGGAAATGACACAGATGGGACTGAATCAGAACAGGAAAGCTGCCGGCCACTGACCAAAAGAATGAGCTGAATGGAACAGCAGAGTTGGTCGACAACTAAAAACTATTTCTTTCACATAGTCATTTGATCATATAAAATACTGACCAGTGCAGCTTTGAAGATGATTGACAGAAAAAAGCAATCACTCGACTTTGAAGTAAGCTAAACCATCTGCATGGGGCGCTTTCATTTTTTTATGTCTACCCTGTACAAGTTTAAGTCAGCACATCTGCTTAGCCTTTCCATCTTTCCCTCAGGACCCAATAAAAAATAATCTCTCCAGCCTCACTGACTTATTCTGAACCCTTTTCTTTTAATCCAGATTCCCCGCTGGGGGCCTTTATTAGCTAATATCTGACATCTTAACCAATCAATACATCATCTGAGGAAAGTGTAGCTGAGATGAGAAGACACCAGAGAGCAGGTGATTCATCATCAGAGTCAGTGGTGACCTTTCGACAGTGAGTTTTCCTCAGTCCATGGAAAAGCTATTGTTTTCTAAAGCTTCAATGAATTGTTGCTGCTCTTCCAGTTTATAAAAGGCAACACAAACATTTACTGCAGCAGTTTTTCTGACAGGCAAAAATAAAAAAGGAGAGCGTAAAGAAGCAGTGAAAACCACAAAAATGTTTAAGAAATAGTTCAACATTCACGGAAGTACACTTGGAGATCACACTAAGATTTGGAGGAGGGGGAATTAGCTTAGCTTAGCATAAAGGCAGAAAACATAGTGAAAAAGCTGGCCTAACTCTGTCCGTACAAAATCTGCCTGAAAGTCTGAAGCTCATTTATTAATTGGCTATGTGTTGTTAACTTTGGACTCATTTAAACTGTTGCCTGGCAACTTCTATGACGACACAATACCAGGTGGACACTACAGTTTAACTAACTAATTTGGTTGTTTTAGCCAGCATAACTCTTTGGATTTCAGTAAATGTCAGTAATAAAGTGAACGACTGGGTGTATTTCCATGAAATTTGGTTCACACATTTACGCCTCTTTCAGAATAAACTGTAATCACTTGGCTCATCTCCTGACTTTTCTTTTTGTACCATTATAAGGTCAAGATTTTAATTTGTGCAATTTTTGTCTTCAAACACTGCTAAATTAATTGTGATCCCATCAGCTGTCATTTATGTTAGCATTTAGCTGAAAGCGCAGCAGTGACTAAGAGTGACTTTCTTGATACATGTCTGTTTGTGTATGGATTAAATAACTATGATATCAGGTTAATTATTACAGCGCTGACTTTTATAACTGTGGAGAGAGTCAGGCTAGCTGTTGCCACTGCTTCCAGTCTTTAGGGAGAGTTAACTGCCTCCTGGTTCATCTCTTACTTAACACACAGACATGAAAGTGCTATCAACTTTCTCATCTAGCTACCTGCAAGAAAGTAAAAAAAAAAAAAAGGTTTGTCCAGAATGTCAATTTATTTTTTTAAAGCGCGATGAAAGGCATGGAGACATGTGCCTAAAGCTACTGACAAGGCTGAGGTGAAAGCCCACTGAGAAACATTCGACTCAGAACGAATGTTGCATGCACATATTAAATATTACAGCACGCACAGCACAGCGTGACCACCAGCAGATGGCACTGATGAACAGCAGTGGGGGCCCCCAAATGTGATGGGAGAGCTGTTGCTGAATATTGCATGTCAAAATAAATTTACGCCTTTTAAAGGATTAGGCTTCACCTCCTTACATCACAAACCTCATTACAACTCACATTTACTCAGCTGAAAGGACACAACTCTGGATTTGAAACTGCACACAAGGTGGGAGGGAAGGTATGACGGGTCTAACAATATGCGGCTGGGTAAAATAAACACTACAAGTGCGTAACACCTCTTTTCTGAGTAATTCACATCTCTTGCTTGCACTTAATGCTTCTTGACTCCGTGTTCCTCTGGGTATTGCTTCATTAATGAATGCAAATGGAAAGGCTTACTTCAGTGGTAGAGTATGAATAATGGAAGTGCTGTGGTAATGTTATGCAGCTAGTGGAATTAACCACAATCGCGTGAGGGGGGTGGGGGGTGGTGGCGTAAGTGTAAAGGGTCAGGGATGGGTTAGAGAGACCCGCAACAAGCTGCTCATACGCACCTTGACATGGATCTTGATAGGGAGGGGGATGCCTTCTTTCAGCTCCTTGGTTTGCTCATTGAAGTCCTTGCAGAACTGCCCAATGGGGATTCCTCTCTGGATAGAAACAAGGGGTAAAATGGGGAAAAGAGGGAAATAAGTGTGGAAGAAATAGTGGAGGATTGCTTTAAAATGCATGAGGGTTGTGTGCTCACAAAACATTCAGCTGAACGTCACTCATGTCATACTAAGCTGCCAGAATGCAGATGCCTGGGCTGCTGTCAGTCAGTCAATCACAAAAGCTTCCAAAGGTCTGACTATATTCACATGCATGAATGGTTCAGGGAGCAGTCATGAGAAGGTAGTATATAGAAATGTGATGTATGTGTGTGTGAGTGTTTATATGCAATAATATTTTGCTGGAGATATTTTTTATTTATTTTCTTACACTCAACGTTCGTTATATTCACACTGAGATGCATCTGTGTGTGTGTGTGTGTGTGTGTGTGTGTGAAGCCCTCTGTTGCTCAAGACAAAGTGTTTGTGTGCGTACGTGTCTGTCACTCGAGCTATGACTGAATGCATGTTGGTGCCCAGAGCCAGAGAAACCCTGTGATGAATGAGCTCCCATTTTCCAGCTCCTGCGAGGCCAACCAGAGCGAAAGCAAAATGGATGGGTGACATTAAGTCAACACCCGGCCAACGCTGCTCCTTCGCAGTATTCCTCTTTGGAGCTGAATTCAGAGGCAAAGACTAATAAAGAATCTAATTATTACTGCTGAAATTTAAACTGACCTTCATTCGCCATCGTCCCCACAGGCAACACACTGATTGAAATGTTCATTTTAGAAATGAAGGAAGGAAGAAAAAAAGAGGGTGTTTTATACACAGTTTAATGGACTTGCATGCTTCTTTTTTCCTCCGCAGAGCACACTGAGCAGATTCTAATAATGGATCTGATGGAACGTCAGTCATCCTGAGAGGCCCTCCGTTGACAGGATGGGGAAGACATTTATTTGAACTTAACGGAGCAGAAAGTTCTCTGAACATCATCCATGTTAAAGGCTTCAACAGCACCTGATGACTGCTTATCAGTCCCTTGATCTACACAACCCCACCACTTCATTAGCGTCTAAAATGCTACTCCCAGCTCACTGGCGTTCCTTTGCATCCGCTAACGTAATACCAACAAACTGATTGAAATTTCAACACATGAGCCGGGGCAGGTTATTGTTTGAGCTGATGGGTGCTATCTGAATTACAATATCCTACTAATGAAATGAAACGCAGCTACATCCCTGGAGTCCTCACTAGGCTCTACCTTCCCTCCACTCTGTACTTATTAATAGTAATCCCATGTCAACCTCGGTACCTTCTACCCGTACTCCTCCCTCCATAAAACAACACACCAAGGGTAAACAAGCAAGGAGGGTGCACTAAAAGAAAGTCTAATTAAATATGGATTAATATAAAGGCTGTGATGTTGGGTATGAGTCAAAGTATACCCTCTGGCTCTACCTCACACATTCAGCTCCCGTTCCTTTCCTTCTGTTCAGCCCGTGTCAGATAATGATCTCTCCCACCGACTCGGGCGGCCCTTTCATGCCGCACAAAGCCCTGAAAAGGCCTCCCGGACCAGCAAGAGATAATGCCTGATGCTTCTAAAATGTGCTTAAGCACGGACAGCGAGACATTATGCAGACAGAAAAGGGACTGTGCTAAAGATAGACAGAGGCGAAGACTTCACACGGCCTTTCCTGACCATACAGTCCTTCCCTGCTAAAAAGAGCTCAAGCCAACATGAAAAAAAAGAGTGCAAATAAGACAAAAATTTGCCTTAGGATGAGGGACGCGACCCACTTGGGGCAAAACAGACAGTTTGCTCTGAGCGTGCACATTTAAGTATGCACCAGAGACAGGTAATCATGTTTTAATTAAAGCGTTTCGCAGAAGTCCAGGCATCGCAGTCTCTGAAGATGAAGTTTTATTTTGGCTGCGGGCTATTTAATAGTTTAACTGCTGTAATTACTACGATTGAACCATGTTGGTAATTGCAATCCCAGTCTTTAAATGTGGCAGAGGTCTGGCGTTCCATGAAAGCAAGGTTCAAGGTTGGCTCCTCCAACTTCCCCTGACATTTATCAGCTAGAGAGAGAGCTGGGGCAGTAACATTCATGCCCTGGCCAAATTGCTAACCCCACTGACTGCATCTGAGCATCTAATCATCCTCGAGTCCGAGCTGCTGGATAAATCCTCGCTCTTCCACCATGACTGATTAGAGCTCTCCAGTATAAAATGGCTGCAGCCCAACACCCGAGGCGGGGGCGGTCCACGCCGACTCTGGACAAGGGCATTCAGCAGCGCATCTTCAAAGCTTTCTGAGATCCTGGATACCGGGATTAATCGCTAATCTACGAAGATATTTCTCGCCGTCAAATCGACGCAGTAACAGTGGTGAGTAATTGCTGTATGATCCATTTGAGATCAGCATGGCCGAGTCTTATTACTCATAATTATGGGAGTAATTAGGCATTTGCAATTAAAATCTGAAAAGTGTCCATTTGATTTGACCCTTCCACCAATTTCTCTGCAGTCTTTTTTGACACTCCCTTCCGTGTTAATGTGATTGGCCTTTCAGCTTCACTAACTCTTTTTAACAAGATGTACCACTGGTGTGGCAGGATGGTGTGTGTGCGCCGGGGAGGGAACCTGATGGGAAGAGAGAAGAGACAAGAATGGGCAAGGAAGAGACAGCTGAGGTGTATTAAAGTTGTCAGAGTGTGGACAGCAATCGTGGTCAATATTTGAACAATGAGACGGGGTTTGTTTGATTGAGGGGAACAACGGGGGACAAGTAAAGCAAAGGCCGTGGGAGGTCCTCATAAATATGGGTGAGTGTGTGGGTATGTTTATGTATGAATACTTTGGCCTCATTTCAATCCGACAAGACTATCAGTTGAAGAATGGATATCTGTGCATATTAAGCTGCCAGGGATTGCTGACTGTGAAGAAGTGCTCATTGTGTGTGGTCGCAGGTGTTTCTGAATCTGGAAACAAGAGGGAAAAAAAGAAAGAAGAGAAAGGGGAGCAGGGGGGAAGAGAGGAAGAGATGGATGGAGATGAGAAAGAGAGTAGGTCAAGAGAAGAGTATTGTGCTTATGGAAGCATGGCTAACTAGAGATAAAGGATACAGGCACAGGATGGGGCCTTGGGGCAGGAGGCAGGATTAATTGCCCCTGGCACACAAGGCCACTGGATAAATTGCCCCGGACGGTCGGCCCGGAGGAGGGCTGCAATGTGGTGACAAAGGTGTTACAGTGGAGAGAGGCCGGTGCGAGGCGAGGTTAATTAAACTCTTCAGTGTGAAACACTCTCATTCATTACCTTCATTAACTTGTTCATTTAATCTGCTCCGGTGTTGGCATTTTATCACATTCAGCCTCAATGTAGCGTCATACAGCTGATTAGGTTTCATGCCGAACCCCTCAGCTGCAGTGGGGGTAACTGAGAGTGAGGGGCTGAGTAGCAGGTCAGTTCAGGTCTAACAGACACGGTCGCACACAGCAACAAGCGCCAAATAAATTGAGTTCACGCCGGACGTGCATTTTATTTGATTTTCCACAGTAGAATCAGTGGATTAGCCTTAAAAGTGGAATATGAAAACGATTTTCACCCCTAGTCTCCAGTGAACTGTGCTGAGGCCCATAAACATTAAAGAGACGAGGAGAGTGGCTCAAATGGGTGCAGAACTGACAATGTGGACCAAATTCACACTCGTCTTTATAACAACCAACACAAGCCAAAACTTGTCAGCAGTGGGTTTTTTCCGTCTGGATCTTTTCTTAAAATAGACACAGCCTTCACTTTTCATACCTGGCACAGGAAGAAGAATTTGCTGTTTGAGGGCACCGTGAAAGCGAGCAAGCAAGAAAGGCGGCGGTGCAACGAAATGGATTGCATCATGACAAAACATCCCATTTTCAACTCCATTAGGTCCCCCTTACAGTCCTGACAGTGTTGTGCTTTTTGCCACTTCACATGATTAATCACGTGTGGAGGCTGCAGCAGAAACATGGGAGCCTGAACTGCAGGCAGCCGTGGCTCCACGCTGGAGATGTCTGAAAAATCACAAGATAGGCTGACATGTGGAGAAGGGGCACACAAAGAAAAGAGAGTCGGGGGCTGGAATAAATGTTTTAACAAAGCTAGTGTTGCCTTAGTGGAGAATTCAGAGAGACAATGTGGGTTTTTTTTTTTTTTTTTTTTACTCAAGTTGTTATTTAAAGGGGAACTTGACAGGTGTTTGGAAGTAATGCTACATCCTTTATGTGGAGAATTAATTTGCTTAAAGTTGTAACAAATCTGATACGTTTCTTCAACTGATGTCACCTGAGTTTGAGCTAAAGTTATCTAGATCAAAAGTGTGTAGCTCTGCGGGCAGCTAGCAGCTGGTCTTTCCAGAATCATGCTGATCAATTTGTCTACAGTTAATTATTTCTAGATGATCATGTCATTGTGAAAATATTTGTGTATTTGAATGACGAGATGAGATGAAAGTGTAAGAGACAAAAGCATTCTGTGTGCAACTCTGTTGTATCGATTACTTTAGTCACCTTAGTTTTTCTTCTCGTGCAGTGGTTCTCTGAGCTAAATGTGCTGAATCGTCTGATAAGTCAGTGACAGGGGTCCGGCTAGAGCCAACGTTGCAGGACACAATGGACAAAAACTAGGGTCACGGACCAGCTAAATTATAGGAAAATGTGTGGAGTAAAACAAACAATATCTACTCTGTCTGTAGTGCAAAGCTGAATGGTGGGGTACTCTTTGCTTAGAGTAAAAGTCAAGTGCAGGAAAGTGAGTCCTCCATGTCTGGGGAGGTCAGCCTCTGGTCTGATGTGGAGAATGGCTCACTGTTGATGCCTTTAGCAGTCTGGGACGGTCTGTAACCCCACACGTCCTTCCAAACTTCCCCAATCATGTCCGAAGCAAAAAGTGATGAGTGCAGAGCGCTGTGGACAGCCTGTCCGCCTGGCTGCCCCTCGCCCTCTTCTCCTATTTTCGCTGTTCCCCTCGTCCTTTTTTCCCTGGCTCGCTCTCCTCGTCTTTCTCTATGAAAGTGAGCCAGTGTGCACAGTGACCTTCAACCACACCCATGGGGAACAAAAAAAGAAAGGGAATGAACGAGGAGGGGGTAGTAGCAGGAGGGAGGAGGGAATGGGGTAAACATGAGGAGAGGGGTGACAGACGGTGGAAAGAATAAGAGGGGTGAAGAACACACGCACGCACACAAACACACGAAAACCCACGCTGAAGAGAGGAAAATGGAAAATCTCTCTACTCTTGGAAGCCAGTGGAGCGCAGAGCTGAATCTGACAAGAAAGATGACTCTCCATCCCCTTTCTCACCAGTCTGATTAAACCTCTCACTCTAAAATGAACTGGGCACATAGAGAGAGAGAGCCACAGAGCTGAGGGCTGGAGCCTTAGGAAAAGGTGTCAACTGCCTGCAGATACACTTGAAGGAGCAGGACCTTGAGGACAAGGTGACACCGTGAAATTCCTTAAAACTCCATCTGTGGCTGACAAAATGACCAAAACTGAATTCTTGAACACGGAAAATGAGGCAGCCTTGAGAGGAAAAAATAAAAAATAAAAAATCGACTAGATCTTCCTCCGTAAATTCCCAATCCTTCTGTTTGAGTATTCACTAAGCTGTCCGTAATGAGTTAATCTACAACAGAGGAATGATTTTCTTGTGTGACTAAGACAGTAAGTAGACAGAAGGAGGACTAATTAAAGTTGTAACATCTGCCTTCTGAGCCTCCAAATGTGTCTACAGGCTACAAGCATCTTTCGCTCCACTTCCTCCGCTCTTACTCCAAGCACAGAGGGGTAAATAAGGTTCCTGCCTGCTCCCAAACAATGCAACTAATCTTCTGCAAGTGACATCATCATTACTACCGCAGCCAATACTGTAACCGAGCGCTGTGCAATATTCACAGCACCTTCTTGCAGCTAAACTTCCACAGCTGATGGTGGAGAAAAATGAGGAGAAACTGAGGAGGAGGAGGAGGAGGAGGAGGAGGGTGTGAGGTCTGAGCTGGAGCACGTAACCTGCTTACAAATTAACACCACAACCGGACAGCGTGAGTGAGTTTCTCCTCGTCCTCCTCTCGGTGTAGCACCACTCTGCCTCTTTCTTTCCTTCTTTCCTTTTTTTAACCTCTCTCATGAGCCATCTTCTCGGTTGGATCGGTCTGCGGTCTCCACTTTGACGATACGCCGGTGGTGAAGCTGCTTCTGCTGCTGGTGCTCCACTTCTGACCGACTTCCCGGCTGCTCCGCACACAGCCGGAGCCCGACCGTGCAGCAGCAGCAGCAGTAGCAGCAGCAGCCCTGCACGGCTCTCTGCCCCCGCTGCTGTGCCAAAAGATAAGCCGACAACAGCAGACACCGACACTGCGGGGAGGCGACAGATCCAGATCGAGCCACTGCAATAACCGCGGAGCCGGCGGACGGACGGAAATATCTGCCATGCTAGATCTGCACGGAAGAGGAAATCTTGATAAGTATGAGCTTTTTTTTTTTTTTTTTGCTCCTACAAAACAAACTCGAGTCTGCTTGGTGTGGCAGTAGCAATGACTTTGCCCTCTCACAGCCTCTCCATGAGCATTTTCCTGGAGCCTGATTGTGCACAAAGCCAGTGAGAATAAGACTTTTATCAGCGGCTCATCAACGACAATAAAAGAGACTTTATTGGTCACCGACAGCGCTTCTACTTGGGGAAAAAAACACAGTTCTTGCTGTAAATCAAGCCGGGAAGATCGAGCCCAAGTGCAAGACGAATGGTTCGGGTAACTAAAGCTTCTCTTTTACTACCAGCCATGCACGGATAAATCCACAATACCTGCTGTTAATAGGGCAGTTATGAAACAGGTGTTGCAGGGAAGCCGTTTAATAGAGGCTGTTAAATTGCCAGAGGATGCAAGACATCCTCACGACGGCACTGCGCGCTGGCCAGCTAACGATAAACACACATTTCAAGACAAAGCACGAGCATGATAAGTGTGTACAAATTGCAGCAACAAACCCCTTCAGGCAACTCTCCACCTGATAAATCAACAGATGTTTCAGTCGTGTGGCTTTAGGTCTGGAGAGAGGATTTATTCTGCATTATCGGGGATTGCGCTCTCCAGACTCCCTTTATTAATTAGTTTGCACATAATGGCTCAGATGTTGCCCTGATGCCCTTGGTGTTCCTGTGCCACCTCTGATAACTTATGAAGGATTTTGTCTCTGATGCAATTTGGAGCTCAGTGAGGGGTGTTTATGGAGATAAACTGCAGGTGTAGACAAATTCATCTGCTCTCCACATGGATTTCAGTTCACCTGGGAATCACTCAATATTAATAGAAAAACAAGCAAGAGGCAACCCCGCCCCCTCTGGATCTCTGTCAGTGTTGCAAAGAATTTAAGTGCTTTTTGGGTGATTATTTAGACAGCGGCTGCCATGGTGTGCATGTTGTACATGAGAAAAGAGGTGGATAAATTTTGGGGGGGGATTGGTTTTTAGTGCTAAATGGACTATACACAAATCTTTCACCGACACACCATTATATGTCATTACTCATGCTTACGGAGAAATAGGTTGCCTCACCTTGTCAACAGAGGTGTCACTTCCCAGACAGCAGAATGATGAATTTGGACATTATTGATGAGCTGAGTGGACACAGAGGCTGTCATCCCCGTCCCTCACTCAGAACAGAATAAATTACACAGCGCTGACAGGGAGTCAAAACACAAACAGGGACTGACAGGAGGATTTCCAGGGTGAAATTTAAGGCGCAGGTGGAATAACTTAAGAGGTACGACCTCGACAAAGCAACCGGCAACAGTGGCTTTAAACTTCCTCATTTTCCCCCTGCAGGCTGAGGTTGTTCCCCAAGAAAGACAAATTTAAATTCCAATATCCTTTCAATCTGCGGCTTGGTGAAATTCATTCAATTTTGAGGAAATGATAATCAAGTTGCTGCGCGCGGGTGAGACAAAAAGCTTCGCACACAATCAGATATTTCGAATGCTGGCTGGCATGATCCACGCCTGTCCTCCCACCATGCCTCCGAGCAGATTAATCAGTCGACATCGCTCCTTTCCTCATCTCTTTGATTCACATGTTTCAGAACAAACCCTTAATGTCTGTGATTTTTCAATACTCGCGGTGATGGATGCATATGGATCCATCCAGGCCAGGATGGCTCGTGAAATCTATGTCTTCATATAAGTGTGGGGGGGGGTCACCTTCTATCTGCATTTGAGTCTTTTCTTCTTCATCACTTTCACCCCTTCTCCCCCTGAGCTTATTTATGAACTATTACCGTCATGCCGTAACACTTTATTAGGCATGTAGACAGCCAAAAGGCCTATTAATCTTTCACTTGCAGTCTTATTCTCATTCTCCTCTTTCACACACACAAACCTCCCTTTTTACCCAAAGGAATTCCTCAGCCCTCGTCAATGATTCAGAAAGCACAGAGGAGATGGCAGAGCTCCTGTTAGTCTTACAGTGAAGGAAGTGATGTGTCTTCCATCGGCAACATATCAATACACATTTTTCACAGGCAGACTTTTCTCAGAGGCCGCAATCATGCTGACAATCTCTCGCTCGATCACACTCAACTGTTGCTGTTAGGACACATCTGAGCTGGTAATGATTTTATATTATAATGCCATCGATTCAGCCGAGGGGTTGACACCCCAGATAACAGACAATCCAGTGGTCTGTGCTGTGCTTTTCAGCTAAATACAATAAGAAGACGCTCGTTCGATTACACTGTAAAGTCAATGATGATTTCTCATCCTGCGATCAATATGAAGCTTTATACTGCCAGTGGCTGAGATATGAGCTGTAACACAATAACATGAAGCCTTGAACTCATCCTAATTAGCATTGCCTGCATGCATTCACCCGGATGTACGGCGTCTGTACACAAAGAAACGACAAATCAAACAACATGTCTAAACAAATAGCGAGTTATCAATATTCATCTGAAATGAGAGGAGAATTTGGGATGATTAAAGGCTGCAGCGCAGTATGGGAATAAACATGGCAGACTATGGAGGCAAAGAAAAAGCTTTGACAGGGCACCTAGCTGCGCCTGAATGCAATTAATTAATAATGAATGAGCTGAGTAGGAAAAAAAGAACAGCAGAAACAATAAACAGAAAAAGTAAGAGTAGAGAATTCTGGGAAAATCTCTGACTCAAAAAGAAGCAATGTGAGAACATTTATGGAAAATGAAGTCTATTTAATTCAAAGAACCGCAGAGGAAAAACAACAGCAATTTAATAGGCTTCCCAGCTTGAGCAGCCGGGGTAGATGTAGCTCTGGCCAAAGATGAAGGGTGCTCGCTGCTTACTCTGCAGCTGATGTATTTAACCACAGCAACAAGGATCAAACTATGTTAACATGTGCTTTTGAATTTCTGCTGGGAAAAAAATAATCTTCTACTGCACATTTGTCAGTGTTACTGGTGACAGATGGCACCATGCGAATAGATGAGAGCCGAGTTTTAATTCTGTCGATGTAACAGACTTTCCACGGTGCATTTGTGTGTATGTCTTTTTCAGGCATGGTGCCCACGCCCCAGGTGTGCGTATCAACCCTGGTCACGGTGAGCACAATGGCAGTGGTGGACCTCTACTTACTGGAGCAGAGCATGCTGGGAGCTCGTGGTGTTTCAGGACCTAGTGTGTGGCAGTGTGCGGCAGTGTTGCTAAGCGATGTGGGCTTTCTGCTCGCGCTGCGCTTCGTCTCAGCTGGCGTGGTGTCTGAGGCGCGGTCGCCACGGCGTGGTTTCGCCAACGCCCTCTGGTTCCTGTTCCTGTCCCTGCTGCAGCTCAAGCTCTTCTTCGTCTGCCATAACTACAGGCAGGAGCGCCGGCCGCCAGACCCACTGGCCAGAAAGACCCTGACGCTGCTGCTGTCCATCTGCCTGCCCTCCTTGTTCCTCATCCTGACGGGAGCTGACCACATGACCCCGCAGCGCAGGAAGCAGGAGGTGCGAGGTCGGCTCCTGTGGGTGGTGGTTGACCTCCTGGATGTGTTGGACCTGCAGGCGGGGCTGTGGGAAGCCCAAGGAGGGTCCACAGCAGGCACTGGAGGAGTCGCTGAGCAGAAGCTGCCTATTTGGGCTGAGGGTCTGGTCTTCTTTTACTGCTATGCTCTCCTGCTGCTGCTCCCATGCGTGGCCCTTACAGAGCTGGGGGCCACCGGACTGCCAGGACAGAGAGGACCCCGTAAGGAGGCTTTGTACCCTTGGCTCAGCTTGGTCACTATCAATATCTTCACCCTGGGACTGAGGGGCACAGGCATGCTGTGGTATAGGGACCCCCGTGTGTCCACTGTATTTCTGGGGAAGAACCTGCTGGCTCTGGCTGTGAAGCTGAGCTCAGCCTGGGAGAAACACAAGCAGGAGCGCGGTGCTGCTGGAGCTGGGACCGTGGCTGGAGCCGAATCAGGAGGTTCGACCTTGCCAAGCCAGAGCTCAGAGCAGGGAGAGGGCCAGGCCCAGGGCAAAACTCCTCCCACTCATTATCACTCACTGACTCGTTCCCAAAGCCACACTCTCTCCCATGTCAGCCTGGAGCCCTCAGCAACACCCTTAGGACCCTCTTTCATCTCTCATGAACTCTAGAGGATCACTCTCAACATGCACGCGTGCGCAAATGCAAACACGCACACCCAAACTGAAAACCCGGACCAGCAGAGTCAGTATCACATTCAAACAGATAACTTGTATTGAATTTCAGTACAGCAGTGATGGGTATAATGCAGAGTGTGGAAATGCATTTGGCATGCTTGTCTTTCTGCACATTTTGTTGTGCTAAGAAAAACTCAAAATGCATTGATGTGATTTGTGGGAGTGTATTTTTACAGTCAACACTGTGAATCTGTCAGAGTGGAAAGAGTATTCCAGAAATGTGTGTTGGAGTAGTGTTCATTGTTGTTTAATCTGGGCTTAACAGCCTTACCTGACACATTTTGATGAATTCTGTCCTTAGGTGGAGCGTTGGATTTTTTTACATCTATAACTTGAGTTTTAACTCAGATGTCTTGCTAAATATCTAATACCACTTCATATAATGTATGCGTGTGGTGGCAAGGAACACATAAGAAAAATTGGTTCGACACTCTTTTGGCTGTTAGACTATTAAATGCCAAAATACAGACCGTGACCTTTCAGTGTAAATTTTCTCTGTCACTTTACAGAGGAAAGTTTAATACAGAAGAGTGGTGATTCATTTTTTTCTTTCAGCACCACAGAGGCCAGATTCAAAATCCATCTAACAGTAAAAACTAAAAAAAAAATCCACTCTAAACTGTGCTTCAATATTTTAACGTAGAGTCAAACTCAATGACCCTTTAAAATCAAAGTGTACTCACAACCCCTATCTTAGGTATTTTAGATGCCTGAAGGAGCAAAACTACAGTTTTTCCACACTATAAAACTGAGAGAAATATCTGTTACCTGGATATGACTTTAGTAGCAGAGAAATGTATCGTGTACCTTCACATACATTTACCATTAATATTAGAAGTGATTTTAGCACAACAAAATGTACTTAGGACGCCAACTATGAAAAATGCGGACTACATTAACTTGGACGCTAGTATTCTACTAAAAAGAATAAAAAGCTCCTCAGTCACAACAAACTGATCCGATTGGAAGGAAATTCAATCCAACCACTTCTCCTTAGTTGTAATTAATCTATTCTTTCAGCACATGTTTGCCCCACAAGAGACTGACATCAGGAGATGTGACAACTTTCCAGGAGGCATCAACACAACACGTTGCTGAAACAAGTGTTTGAAAAGATGGGCAAAATCAGAATCAATTTGGGCAGCATTGTTGAAAATGCTGCTCCATCTTCTTCTATTAAATTAACTCAATGTTACCAATAAATGTGGGAATAAACTCCTTCCTCTTCTGTTGTATTAGCGGCAGATTTGATGCTCCACAACTCTACTCACGTCAAAAAGTTAATAATCCATAATCTTGTCGGATCATTTCATGTGGCGTCCACGTGAACAGTTCAGTTGGAATCTCTGAACAGGATGATCTCAATCAGAAATATTGTCCATGTAAAAGCAGTCACTGTTTGCATGTTCGGTTAAGGATGGGCAATAAACATTGTGCATCATCTTTATGCCAACACAGACTACACTACAGGTGGATTTTACTACACAAAGACTGAATACCAATGTAAGTAATCCCTTTACGGTTTCAAAACACATTGAGAATCCATAATCATTGTCTTTTGTATTTGTCTTAAAGTCTCAGTCATTTTATCATTTTCAAAAAGAAAACAACAACCTGTCTGGCTGCTCTTCCAATCCTCAAATCCGTTTGTTTGCCTTTGTATAAAATAGTTTTTTTTTTTTTTTTTTAATTCCTTCACAATTTGATCAAGATGTTGGACATCGTGGGTTTATTGGTCAGAGCAGCAGGTGTAGTGGATGTCAAGTGCCTTGTTTCCTCATGGAGCTGCGAGCCTCTGGGTTGCCGAGAGGCGCACACATTATGTGCACCATGTGGAACTTGGACATATGCCATGTGTATACTGTGAAGTTATTCCACAGCTGTTGTCAGCTACACCTCCAGGACAGAGTGCAAAATAATAAAGTGTTTCATACTCGCCCAGTGTTGACAGTTCATTGGCTATTTTGCCGGAGCATTACTGGCGGACTGTCACGCACTCACACACATAAAAATAAGAGGAGTCAGTCCAAATTATTCAGGGACAAATAACTGTCTCATTCCTGAAAAAGCCTCCACCAAATTAAAGTCAATCAGAGCTCATTCTGCAGGCACAGGAAATTGGGAAATGTTTTTATGTTTTTCTCCTGCTGAACTGGTGAAGTGAATGGAAGCCTCCCCTCATATTCAGAGCAGAAAGGCACCCTCTTTGCTTCACGGAGCGGCACACTGACGAAAGGCCGTCATTTATCACAATTATGCCAGCGGCCCCATCAGCTCAGATCCTCTCGCAGTAATCCTTGAGTGTGCTGTCGTGTTGTCTGCCTTTCATGCTGAAAGAGAGAGGTCTTGATGTGATGGGGTGCGCATGTCAAGAGTTGTAGTAAGTGTGTGCGATGTTTTTCAGAGCAAACCACTGGCTCTTTGGTCACAGAGGCTATGAATGCACCCGTCGGCCTGTCCTCTGAGCTTTAATGGTCCTATTAATTGAAATTGAGGCTATTTGTCAAAATGCAAGCACTTATTCTCACTGCTTTACGCTTGATTTACAGGCTGTATTTACAGATGGTATAAAGACTAATGTAGAGTCTCCACCACAGAAAGAAATTTTCATTTAAAGTTTCTGTTGGGAATTTCTCATCAGTTCAGAGACTTTTAAGGAAACGCCACAGAGGGATATCCAGTGTAGTAGACGCCATCCAACTCTCGCCTACTCTCTTTCTTTCATCTCCCCCTTCCTTTGCTCATTCTACATTTCAAACACATGCATTCTGGATGCACTCCCTGTTGGGCAACTTTTCATATTTCTATTATACTAAAAGCAGTGCCTGCATAGGCAGCCGCCTCTGCAAATGACTACCTCCTAGAATTTGTTACACGTGTTAAGCTCCAGATACAACGCTCAGCATTTTCCCTCAGCTCCCACAGACTCTCATAACCTGCTCATGAAGAAAAGTGCGTGAGCTGCTCTCCAATTTTCTTTCTTCTTTTGCCGCTCTCTCCGGTGCTCCCTATTCTTCCCCTCCATTCGCCTGTGCTAATTTCACTCCAGCCTGTTATTATTCTCATGTAGCAAAGCTGTCAGTTTCCCTTTTTTGTCTCCCATTCCTTCTTTTATTTCTCTCGTTTGTTTAAATTTGCCCCACAGCCGACAGGCAGCCTACCTCTCTGCACGTCCCCTGTCAAGGGTGGTTAGTCAGAGACAAGGAAAAAAAGTGAGGAGGAGAGGCTGGCTAAGATTAAAGGGCCGAGGCCACTGCCTAAAGCACAACAGCTGCCGACTGCCATTTATTTACCGTTTGCTACACGCGCTGAGAACTTGATGGAGCACGGGAGCCAAGAGAGACAAACAAAACAACATGCCGACCTGACAACAATGACATGGCAAACAGTCCAAAAAGAGGCACCTTTAGACAAACATATGGCTTTGTTTTGCTTGGTTGAACACTCGGTTACAACCCATCTCCTCTCGTTACCCCTAACGCAGCGACAGCTACAGTCTACAAGCTCACACCCACCTCGCCTGGCAGAAGGAGCCACATTTAATAGACAGATGTCTAAATCATTCATCATAGCGCAAACCATCAGCACCACTGCCTTCCAAAAGAACTTCAAAGTATTCGCTCTATGTGAAAGAAATGATGCAAAAGAATCCAAAACTCTTATGATATGAAATGCAATAGTGGAGACAAATGCATACTAATACTGGCCTCAGATGTTGGGGTGACTTTTGCCTGAGGCTGAAATTAAATGAAACAAAAGGAACTGGAGTCAAAACAAAGAGTTGATAAACGGAAGAGTATTCAACAATCATTTCTATAATTACTACCTTAAATACCAGTTGTAATTCATGCAAAGCGATCAATTCCAGTAAAAACCACTGCTGATAATACCTTCTAAAGCATCAATATGTTCATCAGTATTCTTCAGTGTTCCCGCAGTTTTAACCACTTGCTGCTAGAAAGATTTAACTTTTTAATAATGAATAATGATAATGTACAGTATTTCTTAACTATATCCTGTATTAATCTCAGATTCTGCAAAGTAATTAAAGCTGTCAAAACTGTGCAGGAGTAAAAAGTTTCATTTCCACCTCTGAAATGGGGTAGAATTTCTCAAAAGTACCTCTTAACTATAGCATGTGAATACATTTGCTCGGCTTCTTTCCACCACTGAAATGAAATATTCTTTGGACTATTAGTCTGACAAAAATCCAATTTAAACACATTGCCTTGGGTTCTGGGAAATCATGAGTGGCTTTGTGTCACTACTTTCTAATGCTTTATAATCTAAATGATCAAATTATCACTCACAATATTGATATGTGCAGGCATAAACGAAACCATAAGCTGAAATCATGAACTCAAAAACCTGAAATGTGGATGCCAAAAGGAAAGTTTCACATATTATGAACTTAAAACCAAGTGGGTTTAAGGAAAGGTGTACAACTCCAACGCCAACCCCATAATAATCTAAAGATAATTTTAGTGCTGTCTTGCATGCATTATTGAAAAAGCTTCTTGCAAAAACTGAATATTTTGACACGCCACAGCAAGGCATGTTCAAAAATGAAATTCACACTTGTGTTGCTTGTTGCAACTGGTAAAGCAGCCACTATTCTTAGGTTGTGTGTTTGCTTGAGATGTCACTTCATTTCTTCAAAATGATCACATTGCTACCAGTGCCTGTTTGGGAAAGGAAACAATGTTTTTTGAGGGAAGAACACAGAGAAATATCACACAGTCCCACTGATGCTGAGGTATCGTCACTCATGGTGGCGTGACAGGTGTGTATGGTGTGAGAAACCTGTTGTTCAAAAATGAATAAAATTGAGTTTTGCCTATTGGTTGTCTGCTATCGAAATTCTGCCCTCTGTAGGTGTGAATTAGTGATACCTCAAGGGAGCACACAAACTAGAAAGTGGCTGCTTTAACAGCTGCAACGAGCAGTTTGTATGGATTTCATTTAAAAAAAAAATAAAAAATGTTGGTGCTACCAAAGATTAAAGTGTACAACTGCTCAAAGGACAAAAGTGCCCTTTCCCAGTTGAATTTGGCAAAAGTGTGTATTTTTTTGCAAATTTTAATATTTCAAACTCAAATCCCACAATACTCCATTTTTACACTGTGTAACCTAAATTGTTGTGTTGTTACCACTAAGGGACAAAAGTGTCCTTATTTTCAACAATCTAAATGCAAAGTGAATTTTCTTGAGGGGATTATTAGAGCCTTGGATATGTCAATGATTAGTAGCAACGTTGATTCTGATGGATTTTAGTTCAGATTTACAAAAACAACTCCCTTTAAACCTCATTAAAATCCATTGAAACTGCAATTGCAAGCTGCACTTTGGCTTTTTTCCACATTCACTCTAATTAACTCTGTCTTTCAAGTAGCAGGATTGAAAAACTATAGTTGAAAAACCCTCAATTACACACACACACAGGTCAATACAGAGATCACTATGAACACTATAACATCACCTCTGCATCATAACAAACTTGGGAGCTACAAACCACAGCAGGGCAACAAGTAAACACAGCCTGTAACCATCCACTCCTCCCTCTTCTACTTTGCCAAGACCCACACAGCCGTCTCCTGCATCCCAAAGTGCGGCAAGAACATGCTGCTGCTCAGCACTGAACACAAGGAGCCGGCCATTAGTGATGAGGCCTACCACAAGCCCAAAATAATCCGGCAAAGTCAGTGGGGATCTGTCTGTCTGGATAAGGTACGCACACACTTTATTATTACTGGATTTATGTTCTTGTCTGAGATACATTTAGTGCATTTATTATTCAGTTTTTCTTGCATTTATTTAAATAATAAATTATATATTTAGGTGTGATGAGGAAGAATAGCCTATTTCATTCATGAATTTCTTCTTTTAGTTTTTTGCAGTGTGTAGGTGCCTACAGCTGCCACTGAAAGATCTGCTGTTGGCCACTGATTTTGTTTTACAACATCCTGATTGTCTTTGCTATCAACTCCTTTGTGTTGTGGATGGCTGTGCATCCAACATGGAACCAGGGCAAACTGTACAAGCGCCAAATTTTCCTGGAGGAGCTGGGAATGGCATCGATCACTCTGTAAATGCAACGACAACAGTGACTGTCCTGCGCACCAAGCCAGAGCGGCAGGATCACAGTGCCTGTATTAGTGGTTACTTAGGGACCTCCAAATCCCACAAAAGTTGACTGTGCATGTACTGCACTGGTCAGTGGGAGGCTACCAATACCTGCTGCAAGTGTGGAAAGTATATTTGCAAAGTGCACACATCCCTCTGCTGTAGTTCCTGTGCACACACGTATACACTACACATGTGTGCATGTGTTTCAACTATATATTTTTTTTATCCTGTTACTTGAAAGACGTAGTGAACCAGAATGAATGTGAGCCAAAGTGCAGCTGGCAATTGCAGTTTCAATGGGTTTTAATGGGAGTTGCTTTTTTTTTTAAAATCTGACACTACAAAAAAATTAATAAATAAATTAATAAAAATTAATGTTGCTACTAATCACTGACATATCCAAGGCTCTAATAATCGCAAGAAAAAAAATCTACTTTGCATTTAAAGTATTGACTTATTATTATTACAAACACTGGCTTATAAAGGGTTACAAGTCAGAAATTAATCAAACTTTTGGTATTCATGATTAGGACTGAAGTTGATTAAAAGATTTATGAAAAAAAAAGTAGAAAAAAATATTAACATATGCTATTTTTGTGGATTTTTTTAGGAGGACACTTTTGTCCCTTAATGATAAGAACATAACAATTTTAAAATCAGGTATAATCTACAAACGTGCCAAACTGAAACAATCATTGACCTTTTAGAGTTCAGTGACAACCGGAGTAAGTTGCTTAATTCTGTGATTTGGCTCAGAGGGAACTCAGGGGTCTCCGCTGTAGCTGAAAGGGGAGGGAAGATTTAGACGCGCCTTAAATGTGATAAGTACAAATCTTAAAATCAATTATACATCTAACTGATAAACAGTGCAAAGATGGTAAAAGTGGGTTATTACGTTCTCTTCTCTTGGCAGCAGTTAAATTCTGGCTGCTGCATATTTGAGCAGGAATAAAAGAAGCGGGATGAAATTGAATCATAGATTCAACACTTTATTGTTAGATAAAAGAGTCTGCTGGGGAAATAATTTCTGCACAAGCCACTGTATATTTCCCCTAAAAGTAAAGTCACAGGAAAACTTTCTGAAACATACATTGATTTTTTGGTCACTTGGAGGCAGCAGACGAACCAGCAATGGTGTGCAATCAACTTTTATGTTTAGGGGATAAACTTCTTAGTAAACTGTTGCTCATTTATCCAGCAAATATGGATATGGAAATTAGCCTTTCAGGCCGGGTTTTTGTAAAGCGTCTTGAGACGATTTGTATTGTTATTGACGCTATATAAATAAAATTGAATTGAATTGAATATGTAGCATTGATTTTGAGTTGTGTTTCTGTTCAACTGTCGACTGTCCACTACTCATTCTGACCCTTTGGCTGCCAAATGCTCTAATTTGCTCCCCAACTAGTCACCAACTGTATCAGTCTGAGAAGGTAGTGTTGTCATTTTAAATTCTTTTTCTGAAATCAGCTCCCTGCAGCAGCTCAAAACAACCACATGAAAGCAGTTATTTTCTATTCCACGTTGTCATGCGATCCATTTTTTAAAATGGCAGCTGTAAAGCAGACCTGCATAAACACAACCATTTCATTTCTATCATGTGAAAGATCTCTGATTTCTAACACTGAATAACTGAGTGACAACTCACTCACTGGGTTTAGGGGAGGAAGTGTCAACTGCAAAGCCTCAACACAGACAACTACCTTTATGAATGATGCAGCATTTGCTAGGAAAGAGACTCCAAGTACAGAAGTGAGGAAGAGTAATGGCTGAGGCCGGTTTTGAAGAGACGTACAGTAAAGCAAAATTTACTGGGAAAATAACTTAAGCGTTCATTGTCAAAAGGGAAGTAGCAGAAATTCTATTATGAATCTACTGTCAACAAAATGAGACATAGCACACCAGATGTGATGACCATAAATTGTTAAAATCACCTTCTTTTAGTTGTAAATCTTATTCTAGTGGGTGGTCAATTGGCTTGGTTGGTAGAAAGAAAATGTGATGGATATCTTGTACCATTTTCTGTACCAAAATATTACATAATGAAAAGAGAAAATAATGAGTGTAAATTCATTACTTTTGGCTTGTAACAATGAATTATTTAGAGTCTGTGAAAAATAATTCAGTAAGTGTTGATTTGACATTAAGTACATATGATAACCAGATATTTATAATAAAGCCTAAAGTAATTATGCAACTGTTACTGTCAAATTCAGATAAATATATTTTCCCACTATTTGACTTCTTTCTGATGTCTGAATATTTGCATTATTTTTATATTATCAATCCTGTGTTGTTCTCTTTTCTGTCAGCGTTGCTCACTTTTTCATTATTCTGTCTGTGTGTCGTCATTAAGCACTAAAGATGGATTAACCGTGAGAATTGATCTTGTTTCCTAGTGTGCAACAGCATGCAGGGCTGATGAGTGCTGTCCATTAAAGCGGTTAACAGGATAATTTGTATGTACACAACAAGCCATAGAAGTGCTTTCACACAGTCCTGCAGAGAACAATCCAACTTTAATCACCATTAAAGCTGCAGCAGATTGTGTCTTTATGGTGTGAAATAAAATATAAAAGTTACAAGAAAGACTTAAAGCAATACTCTGTGTTCAGAAGCAAAGCAAGGTTAATGAGCAGAGAATCAGCTGAGCTACAGAGGGATGACTTTATTTACAACAAAAAAAATAATTCAGCCTCTGCTACTCTTATTCACCCCACTTTGTTCACTGCTTGAGGACTGGCGGCTTACTTTATTATAGTACCAGCCAGTATTTATTTATTTTTTAACTTGGAATTGGCATCTGTGACGAAAAAGTTGTCGTGGTGCATCTCAGAGCAATATAAAAAACAAGACAAGCTCAGCTGTCTCTCTGGAGCAATTGAAGCAGAAAGAGGTATACAAGAATTTAAGACAAAACCTTCACAAGTTCAACCACATTTCATCAGCTGGCTTGTAAAGAGTGAGGCTAATGTATATGGACAGCTGCTGTGGATGGAGGTGTTAGTGTCTTTAGCCTGGAAACTGTGAGAAAATAGTTGCAGACGGAGACGGTGTGTGGCATCCACCTGCACAATGGAGCTGTGCGACTAGAATAAGAATGGGAATATGAATAGGACTACGAGAGGAGACGGATGTGGTGCGGATCTATGGTGAGATGACTATGGGGAGAGAGGCTGATATGTGATGGGTGGATCAGTTTGTCTCGCGCTTAATAAGAGCTCTGTGCAGATGGTCAGTTGATGAAATGAAGCCCTGCTTCCGCAATTAAGTAAATACTAGGGATTACTCAGAGCGAACAGATTGGACATGAAGTGGAATCGTCAGTAATTTTACCTGTCCCAAGACGGGGCCTAGTGGGGGTCCAGGGGCAGCTTGTCCTGACCTCACTATAGCCCGGATTACGCTGCCAGTATCCAATTTCTTCACAGCCTTCGCTGCCTTAGAGATCTTTGACATCCTGGTATTTCTGGAAAGCCTTAAATCTGTCTCCGAGTCAACTGAGAATCCATCCACTGAAAAACGCAGAAGAAAAAAACAAACAAATTAGCCTTGCAAGCATACACAACTGCAACAAATCATTCTCACGGCGGGCTCATTAAAACATCATACACTCGAGTCGATATGGATACCCATAGGCAAAACCAGTGCCTTTCCATTCTGCAGGAGGAGGGAGTAATTAAAATAATCTTTGCCTTCGATTGGCCCAGCATCAGCCACTTTCCTGGAGGTGGTTGCAATGTGGATCAGCAGCTGAGTGAGAGGCTTGCCACATTGGAAGACCCTGAGAACTGGCAGGATTTAAACTTCTCTCTGAAAAATCATGCGGTGCATGCCAAAACGTCTCTGTCGCTTCACCTCTGTATGAAATGTGTCACCAATAAACTATCTGTGCTGTTGAAGAGCCAACAGTCAAGGGCAGAGTAGAGATGGGAAACAACATCAATACATGGACAAAGGTTGAAGTGTCACTACCATGTATGAACGCAAAGAGGGGTCAGCTTTTTCATCCCACCTTAAAATGCATTTACCAAATTAGGAGTCAATTAGTGGAGTGGGGAGAACAGCCTGAACTCCTGGCCTTTCTCTGGGGAGACTGGGGACATAAAAGCAGGCCTATAATCCTTCCCTGGAATAAAAGTGATCGGGACACAGCAGTGGAAAAAAAAAAAAGATCAATGACTGGAGCCAAGGGACAAATACAAGTTTTAAGGTTGAGCCTTTGTGATTCAGGGGAACCCTGCATTCAATAAAAATAAGTACTTGAGGGGAGAGAATAGCTCCAGCAATGATTCATTGTAGGCAACAGAGGGTATCCAATTAGATCAACAGAGAGACAGTAGCAGAAAGATATATGGGACCCCATGCTGCTTTGAAGCAACAAAAAGGGAGAAGTTACTCCCAAGCAAAGTTGCCATTCTGTCTGGACTGCTGATTATCCAGCGGCCGTTAAAGTGCAACCACCATGAGGCAATATTTGTAAGGGCATTAAGGTGATACGCACTCTGCAGAAAGAGTCCATTTAGCTTGGATTCCCTCAATAGCTGTATTTACTATGTAACTCACATACCCCGCTACTTTTCAGAGGTCAATTTCACGCTACTCACCTAATGTGTTCAAGTTAGAAATGCAGAGACCGTTATGCATTAAATCTAAAGTGAGAAGGGCCGCTTCTCTTGTCAAACAATGACTGAAAGACTCTAACTGGAGAGATAAGCTAAATGACTAAAATGGCTATTTGAAGGTGAAAACAAGAGCTATAAAAATATGAAAGAATAAAATGACATACTGTACATCCACAGAGACGAAGCTTAACTAGTTTTGCTACTGAGAGGGAAAAACAGTTAGGACAGGCATCAAAAAGTGGGTTTAATTCCAATTTGGGGCAAAGGGAATAAAAGTTCTGCGCATGGGGAAATGACATCGTCATGCTTTAATGCACCGCAACTTCAATCTCTGTTGGAGTATGAATAATAAAACTGCAGTTCCCCCGCAAAATGAAATCACTCATCACAGGGCCATGAAAGCTGAAGAAGAATTGACCTACATATGGCATCACAACTGCACACACAGTGGGTTTCACGCAGCTGAATTTACATTAGATTCAAAGAATAAAGCAGCACCGACGGTGCAGCAGCAGGAAACATGGTTCAAGGCTGTACAATAAGCCTCAATCAGAGCCGGGTTAATGTTTTGCTGTGAATAATCAAATCAAAGCCGCAGTAATTTGAAAGGAACAGACACAATTTTGAGCTGCTCTTTAGACTGAACATTACATTCCAACGGCAATTACGGCCACAACGTCGATAACAAGGAGTACACAGAAACAGCAATTTGTCTGGCCCATGCAGAGTTACTGCGTGAAAGCACTTTGTTAAAACACGCTTGATAAATGACATGCCACAAACCCAGCATTTAAATGACCAGCTAATAAAGGAAGGTGGGCTATAATAGAGTAAAAATTGCTGCACATTTTGGACAATGCTGCAAATTGCTCCTGAACACTACAACATCGCTCCTATTCATTACAAGTTCAATTCACATCGTTTCCTTACAGTTATACCTTTAGGATTTGTCGGGTTTTGGTCAATAAATCGACTATGACAACCAAAATCCAAACTATAAATCCACAATTTCCAAGAAAATCTGGGACTTTTCAGTTGCCCCTGCTGCCTGTCAGATAAACAATCAGGGATAGAAACAACATCTTTGGCAGAAGTAAACATGTCAATAAAACTGAGCTCTCCTGAGAAAAGCTGGAGAAAAGTCCCACCTGTCGTGACAATGTGCAGGTCTATACACACCGTAGTGTGAAGATAATCTCCCCGTGTAAAAACTCGTTACATTTTATCACCTTTTCATTATTAGGCCTCAGAACAGTAACGTCAGCTTCCGTGGTGTGTTTCAACATGATTAAAACTGACTGCATTTCAAGGATAAAACTGACTTTGATTGAAGAAATTAATCAGTTTGCTATTAAAAATGTGATCTTAATTGCATTGGTGAGGCCCACCGCTGTTTGTTGTTTAGGCTATTAGGTTCACTTTAGTCTTCATTAAGGAGGCAAGCCAAATCGTAACCAGTATCAGCTTCAGTTATTCACGGATAATGATTTGACACATAATGATTCTCTATAAAATGAACTCTTTGAAAAATTGACAAAATGATCCTTAAGGTTGGTTTGATAGCACCAAACCACGCTCGACATGAGTGACACCGATACTTGCTCAGCCTGGAGGAAATTATGTCTTCTTCTCTTCCCATCTTTCATATCTTTTTGCTGCAGTCTGGTGAATTAAAATCTGAGAAGTAATTAATTTCTCAGTGGATTCTAGCTTTGTACCTGGAACCCCACAGTATCAATAATCTTTGTTTCATATTATCTGCCTTCTTGTGTTCAAATCTCTGCTGAATTAAATTGGAAAAAGAGAAAAAAATGAAGTCAATATTGCTCAATAACACAGATTCTCCTTTGCTACATGAAATGAAGAATCTTACCTTATTAGCATATCAAAGGAAAACACTAACAAAGATTCAGCGGAAGTGTAAATGTGTGTTAACCTGAAAACTGTACTTCAGCACAGGCTTTTCACTTCATCAGAGCAGCTATAATGTGGCTCCTTTATTATTCTCAGCAACTATTACTTCTGGCCATCTGACATCCACCACTCTTAAGGCCTTTAGTGCTTAGTATTTTAGATTACGTGATATGAGGAACTAGTAAAAGTTACCGCATCATATTAAAACACAAGTCACAAAAGTCAAATTATGGCCGATGGGACATAATATGTAAACAAAGCTGCAACCCCCAGGGCTTAAAACCTTAAGCCATCGCATGAAGAAAACGGCAGTTATGTAAAAGGGCAACTGAGGCTGGCTATAAAAGTGAGGCAATACAAATTTACCTTAATCTCCACCGTCTTTCTAATTTATTTTAAATATTAAACATCCTGACCTGAGAGTTTATTTAAACAATCTTCACTTTGTACCTGCTAGTAATGCTAAAGCTAAGATACCTACAGCTTTGTTGGAATATCCTACTTTCGTGGTTTCTATACTTAGAAGTACTATTACCATCCACTGCCATTATTCTGAAGCCTGTGCAACAACAGGTTTATCCCAGTTGGCAACTTCGGGTAATTAACAATGATGCCAACGAGAAAGTGCCAAAAACTGCATTTCTTCAGATGGCCACTTAAGGTTGGCTCCAAAAGCAAGTCAGTCTCCATAGACCTCCATTTTAAAAATGCCAACTCTACAGCAGAAATAAACATGTTTACAGCCAGGTACAAAAAATGGTTTTAATCTCTATAGCTAATTTCCCCACCTTAACAACTTTGAGGGGCAAGAACATTTATTTAACCCACCTATTTAAATGATATCAAAGCTTAAAGTTAAGCCATGGTGTCATCTGTCCGCCTCAGCTCCACTGACACTCCACGCCTCTGCCAATTTTTGAATTAGCTGTGAGTTATGCACAAACATGAGCTTTAAAACCACTCTTCAGGAATCCTCTGGCTGATGTCACAGAGTGTTTGTCCATCTTTACAGTCAATGATGTAAACCTATTGCCCTCTCACTCTTCTGTAGGTCTCAATTCTTAGCTTCACACTGTTGTGCCATCTCTCCGGTGGACTGCCTTTTCACTGCTAGTGTTCGGATGATGAATCCTAATGATTCTGCCAATCGACTGACTTTTCCTGAGGTTGGCATTTCTGGATCTGAGTGAAATATCTCGAGAACTATTGGATGGATTACCATGACATTTGCTACAAATATCCATTATGCCCACAGGATGAATCGTAAAGACTTCTGATCTCTCGATTTCTCAAGCAGTTCCACCAGCAGGCCAAAACTCTATACTTATCCTGTGAAATATATAATGTCTAGCATATGGGCTCTCACAAACCCAGCAACGCCCTGTCCTTTCCGCCATGGAGTTGACATTTTTGGTTTTGAATGAAATGTCTAGATGACAAATGAAACAGATTCCAGACATCTCTGCTCACAATGAACCTGTAAGACTTCCAGTACTTGGGTTTTGGATACCAGCAAACTGAAAGACTGTATTGTACTATATTTAGTGTTTATTAACTAATACTAACATGCAAACACGCTAATTTAAACTGAGCATTGCACCTGCTAAAAAAGCATATATATTATCATTTTATAGCAGCATTGTAGCGTTGGCAGAACGGCTCAGGATTTTACTTATTTTTGAACTGGTGCAGCGCCCTGTTCTATTTTTTCCTACTGTTCCTTGTTCGTTCTGATAACATGGTATCTGCAGCTTAGCTGATAATTCCCAACCCTAATTAGGATGATTTCGCTTAGCAGATTAAATTTACTTTAGCAAGCTTCTATCCTTGGTAAAGTCTGAAATGCGTGATCCATTACTTGATATTTCATGTCCTGAGGGTCTAATTTTGTCATACTCTGATAGGGACTGAATTATTTTTATTCTGGTCTCATCACTCAGTCTTAACAGAAATGAAATGTCCCTGTTTCCATCTCTTTAAACAGATAAAACCTGTCACAGTCCTTCTCCAAACAGAAGCTATGATTAGTATTCTTTAAAATCTAAAGAAATGGACCAAATTCATTCTTATCTTCTAGATAGATCTGTTTCATTCAACTCTTAGTTCAGCGGTCCATCTAGTGGCAGCGTTCACCTTTACATTTCTTAAAAGACATTAAGCCAAGAGGTTACTTCCCAGTCAGTCAGTGGAACACTTGAACACAAGCCGAGAGTGTGGCTTCGGAGATAGCCTCTGTCAACACAACTAGAGCCTGCTGCCAAACATATTTAAGATAATCAGGAAAAACCTTGGAGACAAGCTGCAGTCCCTGGATGTTTACAGAAAAAAGCACAAGCATATTAAAATTATAATAGCAATTTCCTGTTTCTGCATATCGAATACCATTGGAGTCATGATAAATGATTGGCGTCCTTGAATATATAAGACTAACAAATGTCTGTTAATAGCAATGACAATAAACATCACAGGAAGGACCTTCAGCAGCAGCAGGGAACTCTGGGATTGGGATGCAGGGTCTGTTTAGATGGCACCATGTTATGAATTAGGAGCTACAGATTTAAGTGTAATTGATGAGCCTAATGCAGTGACCAAACAGAACAAATGTACTGGGCTGTGATCATTCACGGAGCCACATAAAACTGGCTCGATACGATTAAGAGATAACGTCAGATGTAAAGTTATAGAGAGCCAGTCATATGCCAGTGCTGTTCCACTACATTAGTATTCATCCCATCAAACCCCAGGCCTAGAGCTATTGATTGCTGAATGCCAAGTGCTAAAGGCCAGTCAAATAAAACGAAGAACTCCAGAGGAGTCTGAATGATCCCTCAAGACTGAAAAGGGGAACCAGGTTTAACCTAGATCTGAACCTCCAAGTCTCATCTGTCTGAGTTCTTAACTCAGCTGTGCATTGCAGAAATAAACAACTCATTACTTCCGCAATTTCAGAAATAAATGAACCAAATAGCCTGATGTAACTCCAGAACTCATTAGTTTTAAATGACAAAATAAGCAGAAAGCTGCAAGAGTTTCTACATTTCAAAATTTCAATATGTAGATATACAGTACATTTTAAAAATAATATTCTGATTAAGGTATTAAATTCATATCTGACCCTTGCATGATCTTACTGTAAAGACAGACATTTAATCTCTGCTACAATATTAATCTGGACTGCACAGAGAATGTTTTACAATCCAAAACAGTCTCCACATATACTGCAGAAGAATCAACTGACCTCAATCTGCCAAAGGTCCATGTTTTTCATGTATAAGTTAAAAGAAGAAATATGTGGCCGACCTAAAGTCTGCGGGTTTGTGACAGGAGGGGCGCTGGGTAATTCTTTGTGTCTTTGCTAGATCTTTAACAGCTGCTAAGCGGCAGTCGGATCAGACTGGGCAGCTTGCAGCTCAAACTGTGTGTAACTCTGTGTGTCGGGTTAAGTGCCCATCATAACAATTTAATGCTGTATGGCCAAATCTACCTAAGTACTATCTAAGTACATACTCCTGTGCAGGGGTGGAGCAGCAATTTTAAAAGTGGGGGGGGTTCTAGGGGTAGCACATGAGCACCGCAACCGCCTTTGGCCCCTGTTCTCTTTCTAGATTTTCTTCATCAGGATATGCAAATAATATTGCATTGCCTGGACTTCCCTTCCTCATCCTACATAAAGAACTCAGTGTTAATATTCCTGAACATGGAAGTGTTGAAATATTTTATGTAAACTTGATTTTGATGAGGAAACATTAATTTCTTTTGTTGTTCTTTTATCTGCTTTACCGTACTCTATATTATTATTTTATTCATCTTATTAGATGATAAGATTTTAATAGTTTTATTGCATTTCATTGTCTTCATTTCTATTATTTTCTAGTTTCTGAGAGCAGTAACAGGGATGAGTTGATGTAGGGGATTTTCTTCATTGAAAAGAAAGTCTTAAGCTCCAACAAATACCTTTAAGTTACGTAAATGAACACCTATATGGCACTAATGCAAGAATATGTACTACTACAAAATTGAATTAGTTCATTTATGGATTGACAGCTTTCTGTTTCCCTCCTGTCTCCTAATTACATGACAACTTGAGTGGAAAAATAAGTCAATCTTCTGCTGCCTTTTCCTTTTTGGCATTCCTAACAAAAAATAATGCTTGCAAAACTTTGCATTAACTTTGTTTGCCACCTGGCTTGCTTAATAGTTTCGTTATTTACAGAGAAAATTCGACATTATTAACTAGTTAAATTACCGTTTCATACCGCTGCTCTGTTTGCTGTCTGCTGCTGAGAGTGAATGGTCGGCAGCTCCGTGTTAGCGTTTACTTTGCCGGGCGGCCGGGACTAGTGGGTTTGGTCAAATGACTGTGATTGGCTGGATGGCTGTCAATCAATCTAAATGTCTGGGGGACTGAGGCGCGCTCCATTTCAGTACGCTGGTACACAGCCAGGGCGGGCAAACGGTTTAATACCTCAGGAAAAAGTGGGGGGGATGAAATCAGCTTGTTGAAAAAGTGGGGGTGTTGCAACACCCCCATCCCCCACGGGTGTGACGCCCATGCTCCTGTGTTTATTCTTAGAGTCCCTAGTTTAAAAATCTTAAGAGTACAAAATTATAGCCACCTTTGCTCAATTGAGTTTATTAGTGACAAATCTATACATTTCGTGGGGATTTAGTTGCGAGTTTTGCACAGGCCTGAGCATGCAGATTTATTTTTCTTTCCAAAGATTGGAGTTTATAAAAACAAAAAATAGTAATACAGTTTCACAGAGCTCAACACGATGTCTTCCAGTTAGTTGTTTTCTTTCAGCCCAGACATTTAGTCATTTAGACATTTAGAGAAGAACAGCAAATTATTACTTCACACTGGAGAACCCAAAGACAGTAAATGTTTGGTGTTCAGATACAAAGACCTGTGCCTATGGTGCACTGAAAGAATGTCAGGTCTAATATGTAGGCTGTATATTTCCATTATTATGAGCTGTGTGTCTGTGGTGACTTTTGCAGAGAAAATGCAAAACTGTCAAGACACGAGCCGACTTTCATCATGAAGTCGTCGCAGGAAATTCATTTTGCTGTCCTTCGTTAAAGCGAGAAAACAGTCATTTTTTGAGAGTGGCTCAATTTGAGATGTTTCAGTAATGGAACAAGAATGAGCAGCCACAGTGAGCTGTTGGATGAAGAGCTGTTGGCAACACACTGCACAACTCCAACGGAACCTGTGCGATCCGCTGTTCATGTCGTGTGGAGCATAAAATCTGATCACAGTTACTCAAGGAATAATAGGAAAATTAATTAATGATTTTTTTTAGTAATTAAAAGTGTTGCCAATTCATCCAGGACTTAAGAGTTTCAGCCAATTGTAACAATTAATTAACTATCAAAACTGTTTTTGATACGACTAATTTATTTTCTGCCGACTGATGGAGTAATCAACAAAACCAAGGACTAAAAGTTTCAAGCTCATACAATACCTGTCCTTGCTGTAATTTTAACATACTAAATAATACGTGGACACAACATTTAGTATCTACACAATAGTTCGCTTCCAACACTTGTTTGCTTGTTTCAACTACATAATGTCCACAGCATGCACACAGCAGGTTCTGTGCAATGCTCAAACCAGCCACATGCTTTTGGCCACAGGCTGGTATTTTCCATAGTAGAAAAATAAGACAGCTAATGAGAAAAGCAGGCGTCTTCTTCACTACTTCAATGCTATTTTGCAGAGTGCTGACAGCTGCAGGTGCACACATGCACGTCACTGCAGTTCGGGTTCGAATCAGGACCTTATACTTGAATAGTGATGACTCCCACTCCAAACAACTTGAATGTATTATCTCTGCTTGCCTGTGATCAAATCCCAGGGAGGCCTATTTCTTTACCGGCCAAATTACATTTTCCTTCCTCCATCATCTTTGAATGGCAAACTGCCTGTACTTAGAATAAATCTAAAAAAGCAGCAAACAGCAACAATGAAAAATCAGCAGCCGAGGTGACACTTAAGAAATAGAGTGTCTGTATAAAAAAATGGGAAAACTGCTCTGACTTCACATTTTTTTTCTGAAATAATTTGGAGGCAGGCAGCTTGTTTTAAATGTCGAAGCTACATGGCTGTCAGTATTTTTCTGGTGTCAGAGCACAAAGCACAACAAAACCACTGACTGGTGTGCCAAGAAACATGCACCAGTTACATTTGAAGCTCAAGCTGAAAATGTTATCTTCTAATTTGCAGCAGGATATGTTTAGTTTTAAGCTTGGATTCATGATTTGTATGGCATGGATGTACAAAAAATACATTTTTATTGCTCACAACATCGTCAAGCTGTGGATGACACTATACAAACATGTAATGCCAGGAGAACGAGAGGAGGGAATGCAGTACAGCAACAGATTCAGATGATTGATTACACACACAGGAAGAGCCTCATGACCATCTCTAGGCGACATGTGAATACATGAGGCCCTGACATTATAAAATTCATTCTTCAGAATTGCAGCCCAGAAACTGCAAGCCGAGTGTGACGGCAGCCAAAATGTGACAGTAAACACTCTGAACTGTGAAGCCATCTGCTCCCTTGGGTCTGAGCTCCTGCTGCAGCTGGACCTCATGTTCTGCAAACTACTAAAATTGGGTTAAGAACTGTCCAACGCATTATTAAAAACTGGAAGGATAGTGGGGAACCACCGTCTCCGAGGAAGAAATGTGGTTGGAAAAAAATCCTGATTGCGTGATCGCCGTTCACGATCAAACGTTTTTTGAAATCAAATTGAAGAAAAACAACAGTAGAACTCAGGGCTATGTTTAATAGTGAAAGTAAGAGCATTTCCACACGAACAATGTGAAGGGAACTCAAGGGATTGGGACAGAGCAGCTGGGTAGCCTTAAGAAAACCACTAATCAGTGAGGCTAACTGCAAAAAAAAAATGCTTCAGTTTGCTAGGGAGCATAAAGATTGGACTCTGGAGCAATGGGAGAAGATCATGTGGTCTGATGGGTCCAGATTTATCCTGTTCCAGAGTGATGGGGGCATCAGGGTAAGAAGAGAGGCAGATGAAGTGATGCATCCATCATGCCTAGTGTCTACTGTACAAGCCTGTGGGGGCAGTGCTATGATCTGGGGTTGCTGCAGTTGGTCAGGTCTAGGTTCAGCAACATTATGTGCCCAAAGAATGAGGTCAGCTGACTACCTGAATATACTGAATGACCAGGTTATTCCATCAATGGGTTTTTTCTTCCCTGATGGCACGGGCATATTCCAAGATGACAATGCCAGGATTCATGGGGCTCAAATTGTGAAAGAGTGGTTCAGAGAGCATGAGACATCATTTTCACACATGGATTGGCCACCACAGAGTCCAGACCTTAACCCCTCGTTGGAGAAGGCTTTACGCAGTGGTCAGACTCTCCCATCATCAATACAAGATCTTGGTGAAAAATGAATGCAACACTGGATGGAAATAAATCTGTGTGAACTTTTTTTTTGTGGGGAGGTGGGGGGACTTGTTTTTTTGGCCAGGCAGTGTGTAACAGTATACGCGGGTGGATGTTTGGGCACCTTGGAAACAGACACCAGACTTTTACAGAGGTCAAATCTGAATCCGTCACTTTTAACTACGAGGACGCTGTATGAAGTAGCTTAAGTTAGGAAATGACTCAGCTATTTAATGACACCGATGACATTCACATGGGCAATATCTCTTCACTCAAAACAAAACTTTACGTAGACTCAACGTAGACTGTCCAGTAGCTTCATCATATATAAACAGGAGGAATTACAGTCAAAGATATCAAAGATAGTAGTACTACTACTACTGCTACTAATAATAATAATAAAAAAATGTCGAAATTACTATGATGACAGTTATTTGACCAATCGTGATCATTTAGAATAACCATTGGAATAGCGTCATTATTCACCTAAAAGGATCTAAAAGTAGGATGAAATTAACATAGTATTTCAATCACTATTTCCAAATCGTCTTCCATCATTTAAGGTTTGACTGGTGCTCTACTACTGACATCACTTACTGGCTTCCCCTTCCTCTGATATGGTCTAATGGCACCTGTGGGGAAAATTAGTGTCTTCAGCTGTTAATCTCGAGGCGCTTAACTTCTAATATGGTGACGGTATTTAGCCGCAGAAATTGAGCCATTCAATAAGGTTGAAAATCAAGCATTTAAAGTTTGACAATTAAGATTTATTAATTAAAATAAAATCTCAGCCATCATATATGACTGAAACTAACAGATCCAATACCCGGGGATAAATGAGGGAGTAAAATTAAAACAAAAACATATTTTTGCATGCCAGCTTGTCAACTACTGTGTATAATCAGTAACAGCATTATTAGAAACACTTATTTGACCTAAGCAGCTCCTTCAGCAGCAGACTGCTGCATCCAGGCTGCAAAAAGGAACGCTACCACAGGTCCTTCATACTAACTGCCATCAGGCTGTACAACACTAGCCTGAGTCAAAAATAACCCACATGTTAGACTTGGCCTCATTTTTGTTTTTTTACAGTCATTGTATGCACAAATTAAATCTGCTTTTTACACTGCCTTATGTTGCACGAACCACTACCTCACCGTCTCATAGTTTTTGCTATTATTTATTTGTAAAGTTTCCATCCACTACAATGTACATGCAATGTTCATACAATGAATGTCTATATATTTCTATTTTTCTCTATATATTTTTCAGTGTTAGTATTTTTGTATATATTTTTCAAATTTGTTATCGTTATTTTTGTAATTTTCCTGTCAAATTCATTATTGTTTTTTGTATATATTTTTGCCAAATTCCGCGCTACTGTGACATGGAAATTTCCCATACACATGGGATAAATAAACAATGTCTTATGTCTTAAGCACTTATTTGCAATAATTACAAGAACAAAGCTGAGGTTATTGCTGTTAGTTCCATGTGTGCTTTTCCTGTTGTCCACTAATAAAACTCTGGATTCACTTGGGAATTATTAGGAAACAAAAGTATTTTGATGTCAGTGGGATTTATTTAGTGAAACATAAAGATTCTTGACAGATGCTACTCATAATGAAAGAACTTCAGTCAAGTCTAAAATAAGGAAAAGACTCCCAATTTCACTGTCAAAACAGCAGAAGAACATTTCTGTATCTCCTGTGTGTAAAGAAAGCTCCTGAAATTCTGGATTTAAATTATATGCACTTCGTTATAACGTTAAATATTTACAACAAAATGTAAATGAAGACTAGTTGAAGAGTTTAAGGGCCCGAAAACATACCATATGGATTAAATGTTAACATCCACAATTTTGTTCTTGGCCTGTGGAAATGTTTTGCATGTCATAGGTCTGTGCTTATTTCCCGGGATCTTTACTATGTTGAATGGCAAAAAAAATAAACTAGAGATAAATAATGTAACACGCAGAGGGCTTGTGACAACATGTCTTTCCATCTGAGTCTCGCTCATTTCAAATGGTTTAAAAACACCAAACAAAAACCCAAATAATGAAATTTCACAAGTAAACACGTCCAAAACTGTTCAAAGTGGCTCACATCACTTATAAGAAACGGATTATATTTATATTTAACGTTATTGTAATTTCTCTGAAATGTATCCAGCAGTGTTAGCACTTACTAAAAAACTATTAATATGCGTAACAGACAATACTGATAACACTTCTTTGAAGCAGAAAGTCACACTTACGTTTTCATAATTAATAAACCCACCAGATATTTAGGCTTCAATGGAGTCTTTGACTTTTCTTCCAGGTTGAGCCTGAAACTAATATTTTGAGATTTGTTTAAAATGTTTCCTTTGGTGACCGGTTATTTCATGAAACCACTCGATGACAACCAATTACACACTTCATCTTTATAATACTAATCAGACACGCACAGCAGCAGCAGGACTTGGTGTCTGTCCACAGTCACATTGAACAGCAAGAAGCTACTTAGCTTAGCTAAGGCTAACACTCCCCGCATCCAGACAAACGACTTTGAATCGTAAGAACAGGTCAAACAGAGCAGAATTAAACTCTATCGAAACGACACAGGCGAATTAGTATTATCATACCTGTGGTTTGCCCTGTACCTTCACGCCGTTAGCAGCATCCTTCAGGGCGCAGACATCTTGGATTACTGAACACGGCGGAGTGTTTGCTGCCGCTGATCTCAAGGCTGTCACCTGCTGGACTGGAGGAGTAACTGCAACAGCTGTAGTGTCCGCAGTCTTATTAAAGGACAGGTTAGCATGGAAGGTGGTGTTTGTACCACAGCTTTAAGCTTTTACTTAGTCTAATATTCATAATAAGATTAACCTATTTGAGTGTTTACATTTTTCTTTTTCTTTACACAACTTTATACAACTGAGAAATACTGAACTTTTATTTCATTAAGCCTCCAAGTATTTGACACCTCGTCAGTAATACATTTCAGATTCAGAAGGATAAATTCTGTTGATTTATTTGGTGTATATATACACTGTAAAGTATGACCTTTACCAGTAGTAAAATTGACATGATGTGTATACATGAATGCATCAAATATTTTACTACAGTTTTTCTCTATTACAACTGAAAGAGAACTGCTATACTGCTTTACACCACTACATTTTATGTAGGTAGTTCATTCCTTCAGAGGACTAATATAGCATATAAACAACAAATAAACTAGGATGCATTATAATGGGTAAAGCTGAGCTAATACTGTCAACCTCCGTGTTGGAATACCACCATTTCTTGCATAGAATTCATCCATAATTATAATCCCTCCAGCTGCTGTAAGGACACTATCACATGTCTTTATTGGTTGAATTAGATTGTTCCAACTCTTGGTCTACACAACATAATTCTTAATGTAACTGGTATTTCCCAATCATAAATGACTTAGGGTTAGGGTTAGAGTTTAATGGTTTCTTCTCACTAAGTGGAAATAAATGCACATATTGAACCTTTTTTCTTATTACTCAGATGTGGTTTGGGAAAACACATTTCCTGTGTCATGTTTCAGCTGAACATTCTGTTGTAGTGGCGACCAATCATGCAGTGTCTTTGCAGTTGACTGACATTTTTTTTCATCAGCCATTTAGTTGCATTTTTTGTTACATGGACAAACACCTTTCACCTCCTCCCCAAATGCCCTCCTCAGAGGATTATTTGTACATACTCTTTTTATAATAGCAAATGTGGGGCAGGTGTTGCTAATAGGCTACAGCATTCATTTAAGGTTGGGCTGCACAGCTGACAGATGTATGAGTGTTTGACTATAAGCTTTAAATACAAAATATATTTAGCTTCATGTGTTAGCTTTTACAAAGTGCCCAAGTATTCTTAAAGCAGTATTATTTCAGTTTTTCTCCACTAGAGGGCGTAAAAAACAAAGTCAAATGTTGAAGCAACATACTTAAGTGACTACCTACAGATTGCCAAAATAGATGTCTTGGAGGATTATCTGTACATGATTTACAGCTGTTGCTGAATTTCTATATATTTATTTTTGGTGTGTTTATTTTGTTTATACAGTGTGAATGGTTGTCTGTCTCTCTGTGTTAGCCCCGCGATAGACTGGCATCCTGTCCAGGGTGTACCTCGCCCGATGACAGCTGGGATAGGCTCCAGCCCCCCCTCGCGACTGCTCACGGGGCAAGCGGTTACAGAAGATGAGTGAATGAATGAATGAATGAATGAATTTAGTTTATACTGTTAATCATGTTATATGTTGCAGGCTACTAAATATTGGAGCCTGAGGTATTACCATTAGCCTATACAATTCAAATAACTGTTAAGCAGATTATTTTGGACTGATCTATTTGCATTTTGTTCGTTTTTTTTTTTTTTTTTTGTTCTAGTCATGATGACTATACTGTGGTGAAACTGTGGGTTAGCTATAACATTGATTATTTTGATTTCTTCAAATCTGATCGCAAGATGTTGTGTACACTTTGGGTAAATCAAGTTTTCCAGTTACTATTTTCTTATGAGGTAAAATTCATTGAATTTTGACCATGAGGTGGATTTAGCAGCTCTATAAAGACTAACTCTTCTGTTTCAGTCCATGTGCTGTTGCTGGAAGCTAGACATTGTCATCAGCAGTTGATAAGGTCAATAAATAAATCAGACTTTCATTCTAAATGTATGTTTTACAGTACAGACTAAACATTCACCTGCATTTTCATCATGGGCTCATGAATAAGGCTAGTAATAGGATTGCACAGGATTTAGCCGTTTCCTTCTGGAAATGAAAGCGTTTGGTTCTGTGTGATGCAGTTAACTGGCTCAAGGAACTTAAGGGAATAAAAAATGAATTCATATTGTAACAGTGTCAGATAATCTCCCTCCTGTGACCTGGACCAGAATAAGCCTGTAATTAATTCTGTTTCACTTCCATAATCAAACAGCGTGAATATTACTGACAGCATTTCCATTAAGGGCAATATTTTTTTTCACCTGAACAACAAAGCTATCTTCAGCACAAGAATCAGCATCATTTTAGAGACCTAATCTTGTTTTTATTTGAAGAATGCGTTCTTCAGCAGATCTAAATGACGGTAGCTTATAGGAAAAACATCAAGAGGATGGTGTGTTATTTGAGTCTGTATTATTATTATTATTTTTATAAATAATGCAAGTTCCCTTAGAGGATTAACTGGACTGAGTCATCATTTACTCAGATACTGCTTGAAGGCAAATGTGCTATTGGAATAAGCAACCCAGTCTCATTTACAGCAAATCATTAACCAGTCAAATTCAACTTAAACACATGAACCCAGAAATAACACTGAAATAATGATTTATGAAAACATTTTATTTGAAATAAATTTAAGTTACTCAGATTAACATTATTTCAAGTTTCCTTTGAAAGAGTACTGTCCATGCTTTAGACAGTACTCTTTCAGATTTAAGTGATGAGGAATTATGAGATATTCTGTTTCTATAAAACTTTAGGTCAAATCAACCAGTTTACACTCTCACCATACAAAAGTGCTCAAAGTGACAAGAAAGATTTTAGAAAATACATTTACATTAAAATGTGAGGGGTGAAATTCAAAAAAACAAATATGAAATAAAGTTTGAGTACAAAAAAAAAGTACAATAATCAATACCGGCTCCCAAACAAATGCTTCTGATTTCTCACAGATAAGTCACTGACAAGTGAAGAAAATGATCCAAAATATAAACCCAGAGCAAATATTCACAGTAAGTTTGAGATAAAAAACAACAACAACAAAAAAACAATAACAGCAGAAATGAGTGCTTCACATTGATACAGAAGTGGTCATGGATGTTTAAGGCATTGTAAGACAATTAATAAATAATTGGATATTCTAAAAACTTAAAAAAATAGTACCATTAAAAACACAAGCAGGGATTCACGTTTCAGTTGCCGGTGTTGGTCACTTTGTGTAGAGCGCTCAAATTCAGTGAATGCTCGTTGGGAAAAAATTCTCTCAACAGGAATGAAAGGAGCATCTGTTATGAAAGACAGGCCAACAAAATAAGAATACGATTTATGCACCGCATCAAGTGAAACAGAAGTCACATCAGGTGACAGAAGATACTTACATAGATAAGCGTTTTGTTTTCCTCACCATTCTGGAGAAGATTAAAAACAGACTCCACGTCCGTCTTCTTCAAGACAAGATAATTTGAATCTACAGAAAGAACAGAAAGGTTCATTTTCGATGCGCTGACTGACAACAAATACCTGGATATTTCCCGCTGATGTCCAGAAAAGTGTCGCCTACATCTGGCGTTGATGAGGTTATGTGCTCGTTCCCTGGTTTCATCCTTTTGTTCATCGGTGCGAGGGGGAGAAGAAGGAAGAGGAGGTGCTGCAGGCTGAACCTCCGGCCACTGTTTGTCACGCATGGTGTCGATGTACCCAGCCATCTGTGCTTCTGTTGGGTTCACTTTGCTGAGGAAAGAGTTCACTTTCCTAGAGAGGAGCACAAACCAAAAAACTTCACACACAAAGACTCAACAATTGTGTTAACTGTGGGAGGGCGTTCACATCACACTTACTTTTTCAAGATAGGCATCACGGGTTTCAAGATGGCATCGAATATGTTTATTAGGATGGAATTTCCTGTAGAGACAAGAGTATTAGCTTTACCATCATGCTTTAGGTTTTTGTCAATTTTTCAAGTATTCTTAAAGCTACATGATTAAATTTTTCACCTCTAGGCAGAGATAACCCCACAATCAAATAGAGCCACAGCATATTTTAAGTTTGTCTACCTACCCAGTGACAAACCAAGACACGCACAAGCTTTTAGAGCACAATATATCAGGGTATTCATGAACATCATAAGCTGGAGATCCCAATGTAAGCTAAGCTGCAACAAAACTGCTGCAGAGATTGGTGCGATTATATTTTTCTTACACAAATCAACGATGCTTTGCTTTATGCTGCACAAACTTTAAAGCTCCCTCAAACTCTTCTGAGTCGACATTAGTTCCAAAAGTATATATGAATACAGAACCACAAGCTACATTTTATAAAGCATACAAAATCTGTTATATTTTCCTACCTTTGATCTCTTCTCAGTTTATTTCAGTACAGTGTAAAAATTAGTTTCCACAGGTCTAAAGATTGCCTGAGGTTGAAAATTTATCACAGTAGACTTCAAGGCTGCATTACTGTTGCATGGTGCAGCGGTTCAGAGATGAATTGATTAATGTATCTGACCAGGATTCTCTGACTTATTATCCTAGATATCCTGTAAACTGTAAGAGCCTTTTCCACAAGAAGATGCTGTATGGATGTCTGCTGTCAGTCCTGCATTATCTGAGCACATGAATGCACCACGCAGGTCATATAAAGCAAGCCAACCTTTCCCCTTAAAAAGCCATGTAACAATGAACAGAAACTACCTTCTCACTCGATTAGCTTTCTCAGGCAAGTTTTAAGTCTCCGCATATTGAATTCATAGTGAAGTACACATGACAATACCGTCTGATTTTAAACAGTGAACCAACCAGATATTTCTTTCAGCAGATCAAGTATGGCTTTGGTCGCCTCCAGGTGCTCCCAGTTGACCTGGCTCTTTTGACACTGTGAGTCCTCTCCTCTCTGCAATGTGGTCTGCGTTTCCTTTCCTTGAACCTTGTTTGCACCACCAGACATCTTCAGTGACATCTTCTCCTTTTTGTTTGACCTTGCACTGAAATGAAGCCAGGAAGGGCTTTCTGGGCTCTCCCGCAGCGAGCCTCCATTTTGGTTGCAGGGTGAGTCAGGCACTTCTTCTTCACAGCTCATTTTTGTTGAGGCCAAAGACTCTTGTGATTTAGACCGGGTCAGTCCTTTGATGATCATTTTGAAGTGAGAGGTTTTGTCTGTTTTGTCTTGGGGACCGTTTTCATTTGAGGAATCTGAGTTAATAGCAGGCTGTGGATCAGTTTCTGTCTCAGCTTCCTCAGGCACTTCTGAAGGAGACTCATACTCGGAGATAACGATAGTTGGGAGAGCAGCAGTGGGAACATCGCTGCCTTTCTCAGCAGTACTGGCACTGTGGTTTTCTGGAGATGCAGCTGTGGATTCTGCAGGTGGAGATGGCGTTATGATTTCTTTTGGTGCTTCTGTCCGAGGACTCAAGTTCTGCAGAGAAAAACAGCACAATCAAGTTATAACAGGCACTGGGCTTCATGGTACTGAGCTGCAGAGACATTTTAAAGGGAAACCCCACATGAAGTTTAGCTTACTTATTAGAAGGACTGCTGCACAATATGTGACAATAATCCCTCAGCAGGGTTATCTCTGGCTCTGCTTGAGATTTCACACATTTTTCATTCAGTGAGGGTCTAATGAAAGATCCTGTCAAGATGCATTGTGGGAAGTGTAGTTTGACAATTACTAAAAACTAAATTTAGTTCACAATTAATTATGACCATATCACACCTTTATATAAGTAAAGGCGTCAGCTGTAGTTATCAGACCATGTTCCATTCAGTCCATTTAGAAAAATTTCCATTTAAAGACAAATTGTTTCACAATATTGTTCTTCTAGTTGGCACATCTCGAATGCGGCTTTGCATTTGTCCAATTGTTCTTTGTCGTCATACTTTTTAAATCCAAAATGCTGACACATCAGCTTTAAGGTCTGATGGTGCTCTCAGAGTTATAGCTTCATTCATGATTTGGATCTCAAACACACGTGGACTAGTCTTGATCCTCTCGCAAGGTCTCGTGAGACTAGTCATGTGAAGTCAGCCATGCAGTGTATACAAAGATGGACGAACCCTCTGTGATGTCACCTTAAGCATGATGGCTCTTAGTGCACCATCTTGGCGGTGCCTGACTCCTAGATAAAAATAGCCAAAGAGGTGGAGCATGAGTGGTGCTAAGGCGGGCGAGTGTCACCTAGCCAGGCAGCTAGCGACCTGTGACGGCAACCGTTTGTCGTTCAAAGTGACCACGTCCTTTGTTTTGCATAGATTCAAATATAATTTGTGTGCGTCAATCCTACAGTTGCCATGAAAGACAAAAATTAGCCTTAGAGACTAAAACAGTTCTTTGCTCCAGGCTGTAAACATGTTTATTAATGCTGTAAATTTGAATCATTTTAACATGGAGGTCTATGGGGATTCATTTGCTTTTAGAGACGGACATATTACCACCCTGAAACATGCTTGGTTCCTTGAATGGTCACTTGAGACTAACTACCAACAAACCTAAAATAGGCTATTCCAGTATAGTACCATCTTCAGTCTAGTTTACTGTAGCTATATATCACCCCTTGCCACTAACAACGGTGATTTCTCCAAGCCTCTCAAAGTGGTGATTTTGAAATTTTCAAGACAAAGAAGATTCATTTTAGTAGTTTTATAGCATCAGGGTGACCATATCCATTTTCATAGTTTTTTTTCTGCAATGCTCACAACTTTCATGTCTTGTGTCTCATTTTTATATTATTGGTTCTAATAAAGCTAAGACAAAATAAGAGATCCGAGATCTGTATAAACAGAGACACTACTCCAACAATGTCCGACACATGATCGGACAAGTTGCAAGCAAGCCAACAGTTCATCAACATTATCAAAGCCACTCTTCATTTAGAGTAAGACTCAGCATGTATATTGTGTGCGTATGGTATGTTCAACCACAGTAAATAGGTCAAAGCTGAACCAGGTAGTCGTTCTGTAAACTGAAAGGTTACTAAAATAGGTTTAGTAACAGTTTTTCTATTGAACTTTGGTTGACAACACAATAATAATTCACAGTGTGATTAGCAGTTCATAAAGTCAGAATATCAAAAACTCAGTAACTTGCTTGCTCTCTTCAACCTGCGTCGAGAGGGAAGTGGCGGGGACCAACAACTGGTAACAACAAACTAAACAATGACATGAACTATACACCAGAGGAAAAGCCATGATATGGTCTGTCCTTCAGCCATCTTAGCTTCACCTCGCTGGAAGAGTGCTTTGGGTTGATACTGGTCAGCCTTACGAACACATTTTGGAAGTTGTCGCATGACAAATTATGACATGCTAGTCCTTTTATTAAGACATTGTGAGGCATCTTAAATGTAGTATTAGTTGCCGTCAACTATGATACATGACACAAAATAAGAAGATCAACCATGTGCTGACTGAACTATGTCTATCTAGCATGAACAGGTCAGAGCCCAGAAGTTTAAGTCCTGAGTGTAAATGTAAAACTGTGTTGTTAGCAATCTCAGGTTTTATAAAAGAATCAGCAAAAGTACAAAATAAAACTCTGCTTGGAAATACATTTAAGCAGCCGTGAAACGTTACCTCTTCTTCCTCTTGGGTGGGACTCAGGAAATAAGCCAAACCACTAAGAAGGCCCCACACGCCTTCATAATGTTCCTCTTCATTTAACAATTTCTCAAGTGGGCACAGGAACTGAAAAACTGGTTGAGTGTGGCCGATCAGACTGTCAGAAACCAATTCCTGGAAGAGAAAATAACACAATGCACAGTCATGAAGCTTTTGCGGGTGTTACGTTACACACCTAAGCTCTTCACGTGTTTCACCTGTAGGAAGTGCTCCACTGATAGTCTGGCTTCTTCTTTAACCTCATCGTTGACTTCCGACTTCTCCAGCACCAAGATCACAGGCAGGCTGGTGGAGTCCTGAAAAAAACATGTTTTGTGATATGACAGTTCTCCGTCCAAACCTCTTGTAAAACTGTATCACACATGAATGCAGTTAAACGTTGGGGTTTACAATAGCACGTTCGATTACAGGCTGGTGAAACAATGCTGTGGTTTCCTGTTCTTCTCTCTTGCACGAATGAATGAACAGGCGATAAAGAATAACAGAAAAACTCTAAAGTCAGTCACGCACCCAGCTCTCTAATTATCTGAAAAAATCCAATAGAAATTCCCAACAACAACTACATAGCAATTGATTATTTAACTCAATTTTAATCGACAAAAAAGTATTTAAGTAAGACAAAATAATAACGTTCGCTTGCTAAGGGCTTTCAAAGCTATCAATTGTTGCTTTATGTTACTGCAAATGTAATATCTTTTGGTTTTGGATTTTTGTTTAAATGTGTTATCTTTAGGTTATAAAAACACATATCCCTCAATGCGTTTATGTTGACATGTCTGCTCTTGGAAAAGCCTTATTGCAAACATTAGAAATGTGTAAATGGTGGTTCCCAATAGTAAGTCACTCTTCCAGTTTTTGGAGACTCCATACTCAACGCTACCTGGGATTTTTAGATTTTACCTTTGTTGTCCAAACTGGCTCCACCCAAACTCTATTGAGCCAATACTCAGATCTAGCTAAACAATTCTCACATATTGAAAAGAGTCCTCTCTATTTAAAGCTGTTTTTTAAAGTTTAGTTAATTTTGAAGCTTGAGCTATTTCATTTTTTTAAAAAACTAATAATTTTTGTCTCTTCATGGTCAGCACAGAGAAGAAGGATGACAGCAGAGACCAGTAACTGTTTCACTGTACTTGTGAACATGTGATTATTGGTTTATTTGGACAGAAAATCCTCCTTTCAGTAAGACATGTGAGCTGTCAAAACACTTCTCATGAGCACTGTTCACCAGACAGAGACAAGCTGAAACCGTGGCTATTGCTCCTTAAAGACTGTTAAATATTAAAATGCCAATATATTGGCATCATCTCGCTTGACAAGTGAATCATTTTGGCGTGCTGGCTTCCAGCTTGGACATCAAGTTAATGATTCAAATAACCATTGGACCTGTTACATCTAGAATTGAGCCAATAATGGTTTAATTGATCAGAAAGGCTGTTATCTGTTCATCATGACAGCTCAGTTCAGTGAGAAGCAGGCGAAGTGAAGTCAATAAAAATCAAGTCTAATTAAGCAGAGTACTGCTTTTCCACTTTCAGAAAAATCAGTCAATTACAAGAAGCTGTTTTGATCTAAATACAAAGTTGTTTTTTGGGGTATGCAGTTGGATATTTCTCCATTAACAGCAAAACAGCACAGGCACACAAATAAGTTACATGTTTCTATGAACACAATGAAGTCACACAGGATTAGTTAAAAGCATACTGTGTATAAACAAATTTATGAATCGTGATCTGCCATTCACATGGACACTAGAAGTGCACCAATATTCAAAATAATAGCTCAACCAGAACAAACATTAGTTTCTCTGTTGGTGGAATAAATAAATGTTTTCTGTCCATGTCCACCCCACACGGAGCAAACAACTCATTGTTTTGTTAGCAAAACACTGCAGTAAGAAAATTTGAAAAGATGATCAATACGCCTCAGTCTGTCATAGGCATCTTTTTCCTCTCTTAAATTATATCAGTTAAAATTCTGACTGATGCTATGCGTCATATAAACACATACTGTATATCCTAATCAGATCATTTTACCTATTTTACTTTTACCTGCCATCTATTGCGGAAATATATAACCTCCATGTAGGTCTTCCTGATGTCCCACTGTAGGTTCTCGGGGCTGTCCTTTTCCTCCAGGTGAACAGTGAAGATTACCTCCTCATCCTCATCGTCCCAGTCAGCCTACAACACAGTTAACTCCTGCTCAAAAATGCAGCTCAATCATTAACATACCATCCAAGGACAAGCTTTTACAGCACCCTGGCAGACAGATAACAAGCCTCCAGGACATTCCATGCTGTCACTGATATTTATAACTCACATGAGGGATGCTGACAGTCCAGCGGCCAATGCGCCACATCTCATATGACAGCTTGAATTCCATCATATCCTCCTGGACGCTTGTCAGATATTCATCCAGATCGCTATCCTCCTATAATGGTGTTTGGCCAAAAAGCAGTAATGAATCCGTCATGTTTAACAAATGACTGCGTTCATTTTAATATGTGAGAAGCAGCCTCACCCTGTCAGAGTCCTCCTGGCTATGAACGGAGCCCGCCATGCTAGTGACATCGTCATCGTTGGACACGTCGCTCTGGATCGACATGATCCTCATCACCAGCTCCTGCTCCATCTTTTTCATCTTCTTTTTCTTATCTCTCTTAGACTTCATTTTGTCCACAAATTTGGACCATCCTTTCTTTAACTTGTTGCCTAAGAATTTCAAATCGGGACATAACACAAATCAGGCAATGTCTTACCTCATATTACCTTTTGTTTACCTTAGTGCAAAAGGGACACAGTTTCTATCCTCTGTATACTGACTATTGTACATGAAGTGAATAACAATACATTCTCTCCAAGACACCGAAGAACGCTTTGGCTGAAAATCTGCAAAGACTTTGCACACCAGAAGGAAGTGAAGCAACTGCGAGTGGTGGGGAATATATGTGAGAAAAAAAATATTCAGATAATATAACACGTACTTAATTAGGCCTTGCAGCAGTACAAGCATGATTTATGATTAACAATCAGACTTTCAATGTTGTTGACTTTGTGATAAGCTAACTATTAGTCAATAAGTCAAAACAGATTTAATGAATTCTCACAGATTATGAAGGATGAGGGTGCCTCATAGTTTACAGTGTGACCAATGCAGATAATATGCATATTTTTTATCATATCACATATCATATTATTGTTATGACATAATCAATTCTTATTCAGTCACTGCTGTTGGATTGTTTTCAATACGAAGATCAGAGTTCCTCGAAGACAGCACAGAAATTGTTTGGCATTCAGCTTGCCGTTTGTGTGATTAACTGTCCGGACCAACAAACAAAAGAAGCGGGGGACTAATTATGTGCTGGAAGGCAAGCTGGTAAATGAAATTATAATGTCAAATAGCTCACAACACATCGCTGTTCATCAAACTGTTGTTCAAGACGTTACTCAAGCACAGTCATCTTTTCTCAAAATACCCACAAACCACTCCATCTGTCTTTTCCAACCCCCCATCTTCCTTCATTTGAAACCTCTTCCTTGAGAAATGATATGAAAGAAATGAGTTCTTACGTGTTCATATGACACAGAGCTTTGAACTGAATGAAGCTTGGAGTTGTAACACTAAACACACCTTTCCTTTTGCCTTTGATCCCGCTGCCATTTGAAATCCCTGCTCCCTGCACGCTCCTGGAAATCCGAAAGAACAGACACCAAACAAAACCAGGTCAATTCCAATTTCAAACACAGAAGGGGGCTGTTACAGTTATTGATTCGGGGCTCACTACCACTAGGTCAACTCAGTGGGGTGCAAAAGATGACAGGCACTCACACTTCACTGCCTTCGCCCTCGCCTCTGTCCTCCTGCGAAGCCAGAGAGACTTGATCTGGGTCTGATCCACACAGCTCCTCTGCGGAGCTTTTGGGGGTCACGCTGTCGAGCTGGCTCACAACCAGCTGGTTCAGGTTGTCGGGGTCGGACAGCCATGTGACCAACAGTCCCAGCCCTGAGAAAAGAGCCAACAGACTAATCCTAGAAACGTTGTCTTTCATGATGTTAATGCACACAGATTCTGCACACTATTCTGAGGCAAAAGATTCCAATTTTAAAGTAATAACAGAGTGTAATGAGTTCTGGTTTGAATCACTGATACAGCTGCATGATCAGTAATTATAGGTTCCACAGTAAAAGTTTTAAATGGATCATTAAGCACACAGGGGAATATGCACATTTACTTTTTTAGTAAGAAAGTTGATATTGCTGTTACTTCAAACGGTGAATACAAGTCTATGGTTAGCTGGTTAGCTTAGCTTAGCATAAAGACAACAAATGGGAAACCAGCTAACATAGCTGCATCCAAATGCAACAGAAACAACTCACTAATTAACACGATGAGTTTTATCTGGTTTATGGGTGATTATGTGACAGAAGGAGAAACCTCTGACCTCTCTGACTGACAATCATATCATAAAAGCTTACATCAAGCTAAGCTAACAGTCTTCCATCTTTACACTGAAGGTAATGATGAGCATGTTCTGATGTACATCTCAGCATCAAATTGGTTCAAAATAAGGCAAAAATTAATTTGCTGATTTATGTTGTCAGAAATCGTCGGCTAAAAAGTGCCGGCTAAAAAGGCATACCAAGTTTTAACTACAGCTGTAAAATGCACTTATTTTAAATGAGCAAATGTGCATAACTGCCCAAGCGTGCCCCATAGCAAGACTTGCACTGGCGGATCACTGCAGAGGGATCCTTCTTTGTATGTGCCCTGAAGTTCATGTCTAAGCTCTACAATGCCTCTGACAATAAGAGATTACATACAACTCACACTCCCAAAAAGAAGCCGCAGGAGGCTTAGTCCTTATACAATACTGAGATACGACTGAGAAGTAATTTAAAGCTTCCTTACCCTTTAAGGCAATGATCTCATTTAAGGCACAGCGGTTGACTTCTTGGCCCCAGAGAGATTTCGGAAAAAGGTTACGTACCAGGGTGTCAGAAAACTCTCGGAGAACTGCAATCTCCTCTGCTCTGGAGCTGAACAAGAGCTCTCTGAAACAGAAGCAGAAGAACAGGAAGTGCTATCACTAATGAGCACTAGATGTTTGCCAGCACTAACAAGTGTGATTCACAGCTCTCTAAAAGCCATGGGTCCAAAGACATCTAGAAAACAATGAATGAATGAATGAATGAACTTTATTGTCACTATAACAAGTAACGAAATTACAGCACTCAACCCGTCCGTACATACAATAGGACAGACATACAGTGATCCAGGCATGATCCAGTAAAAGTATGGTAACTTATTCATAAGTGATAAACATTATTGTGGTATTTATAGAGCTCAGACGTTTTATGATGAGCAAAGAGCAACTGAGCCAGTATGAATTCTGAGTCACACTAAAGAGAGGTGTAAAGATTCACCTGTCAGACTGCTTCGCATTATGCAAGTGCTGGGTCAGAATCCGAATTGAGCCCACGACTGCCTGGCAGAGATCAAAGTCTTTGGCTCTCTCAATGATGCGGTCGATTACAAAGTCAAACTCCCTGCTGAGCACCTGGTGCAGAGGCTGGTCATCACATGGCTCAGGGACCTCGTACCAAGGCAGGACCAGCTGAGCGTAGGCGCATTCAAACACTAAAGAGAGCCATAACAGTGTCAGCAAGTCGAAGAGGAAAATGACATTCACAGCAAGCTCCCACGCTCACTCCCCCGAACATCAAACTCCAGCACTGCACTGACTTTTAAGCTTGTCTGGTGAAATTCAACCACTCATAAAATAAATAAGTAAATAAAAAACTTTATTTCAAAACTCAGTGCAAATAGCAAAGCTTTTCCTCTGAACAAGAGGATGTATCTGGATTTCATTAACACACAGAACCGTTTCATTTCCAGTAAGGTAACTCTATTTATATATCATCAAGGGACGAGCTAAGAAACCACTGACCTGGAACTTTTAAACATGAGCTCCTTCGACAGGTTTAACAGTACTGAGATACATTTAAGGCTGTGAATTGTTCATATTTTTTAAAGTAGTATAGCTATATGGTCTCAATATAAAAATTGTAAGTGGACTAAATAATACTTTTATTGTATCTTTTAGATACATTTACATAGATAGATTTAAAGTTAAAAAAAGTGATACAACTGCGGGATAAGGACAAAGACAAAACGAGCCAAATCTGATGTGGTCTCTAGAAGGTTCACACATGTATTAAAGTGCTACATTTACCTTTTTTAAATTCCTCAAATGTTCAAAGGATTTCAATACTTGTGGAAACCTGAACCAATCTGATAGAGAATGAATATCAATCTGTAAAACCTCAAAGGAACAGAGCTCATTAAGAGATCAACATAAATTAAATTATCGATGCACAAATAGATGCAAAGCAAACACACACATCAGTAACGCAGCATGAAAGCCTCCGTCTGACTTCCTGTTTTAACACATCGCAGTTACATACATCTACAGAGGGTGTGTTTTTTATCTTTTCTATTCATAAAGCTCCTCCTCAACGTGTAACATGAGCTCCAGCTGCAGCTGTGTCTATGCGAAACTGTCCTTTTCCAACTGTGTCAAGTCAAAATAGAGCTGAAAACTGCTGACAAAACACCACGAAACCAGCGGTGGAACAGTGAGTTTTTACAGTGGGTTCAATCCCAGTGCAAACTTTTCTAACCTGCACCAAGACAGGCGGTTTCTTCTGTGAAAAACACCCCTCACCTTGCTGAAGAGACCTCTTCACATGTGGATACTGGGACTCCAGTGGTTGGGTCTGTTCACTAATAACTCCATCAATGCATACCTCTTCTTTTGAGGAATCCTGGAAAACAAGACACTGATGGATCAAATGCCAGGGGCTAAGAGCACAAATGCAACTGTATCATTTGTAATGTTAAACTGTGAAAACCTGTTTTTCAGGCCTCAGTGAAAAAACTAAAAACAACAACAACAAAAAAAAAACACCTCAGGCTAAATATGGTGATATCCCAATTTGACTAGTTCTACTAATCTCACAGCTCAGTTGAGAGTGCAAACACGGCGCAAAATAAATGACTTCCACTTTTATAACGATTTTAAAGACACAATTAGCACATATTTGTTTACTCGTGTCACCTTCAAATGCATGTAAAGGAGCCGTATCTCCGTTTTGTGCCATCACATGATCAACAAATGCATCCCACGCTGACATTTTCAATTGTTAACTCGGTATGGATGTGGCAACGCTGCTCGCTAAACGCAACTCCTTGATGCAATAAAATGCAAAACAAATGTTCAGAGTACCTGGAGCGGATTGCAACTCGTCTCTTCATCAGTTTGAGTGCTGCTCTCTCGGCCGCTGTTTCCAAACAACAGCGGAGAAGAAAGACAAAAGAGGAAACACATGAAGTACTGTGTCACTGTGCGGCCGCAGTCTGAAAAATACCAAACCAAGCCGAGAGTTACGGCGATGGAGACGCGCCATAGATACATCTTCCTTCCTTAAAGCAGCCTCCTTTTGCTCGTGGCACCGACTTTGAGCTGTCGTGTGTTGAATAAAGTCGAAGCTGGTTCGCTGGGTCTCATCTTCAGCTCTGTGGGGTAAACGGTTTGATCGAGCGAAGAAATCATACGCGGAAAAAAAGCAAACTTTAGGAAACTGGTCGAAGCGGAGCTGTGATTGGCCGCAGGCGCTTCCCGCGTGTCAGCCATCGACTGTATAGACTAGGTGTCAGCTGTTGATTGTAACAGGATGCCATCTACAGGTCGCAGCTTTACCTGACAACGTTCAACAAAATGGAGCATCTTCTGTGCATCTTCAACAGCAGCAGGGCTGTAGAGTAGAAACACTCAGTTTCAAATGAGGAGCCTCACATTTAAAAGTTTGCTTTAAAAAAATGCAGAGAATTAGAAAAATATGCTCCTCAAAGTGACAATACTATTCACTATTCAGATCTGAACACATAACCTAAGATTTAGTGCAGGGCTGTTATATTATGATACATCTGTTTTCAGTATTTATATATTGTTTGGGGCCAAAAATCTGTAGTATTTCCTCAGGTCATGAAGGAATATTTACTCCAGATGTTGCTAAATCAACTGCAGTCTTCCTCATACTTATCGTCAACACAAAATAGTAAACACACAAATAACTTATATGTCCAAATCAGTCACTTAGTAGGTCAGTTTAAGTGAGAGTGATTTTTTATTTTTTTTGCACACAATTGCCTCTTCTCATAAATTATTCTGATTTTGCAATGTCTATAGGAGTCTATAGGATAGCTTTAAAACTGCCATGTGTTTTGAATTTAAGCAAAGCTAGTTGCTTGTTAAGGACCACAAGGTGGTGCTGACACATCTCTTGTAGATCATACTGAGCAGAAAACCAAAGAGACGCAGCGTTTTGATTTTCACAACGAGACTAGGATGACAGGATTTTTGATCTGGATATAACAGATCATGTGCTGATCAGTCAGACACACAAAGATGTGACTGACAGGCCTGTGACTTACTGCTGTGTGTACATTCACAAACTGTGGACATGTCTGTCAAAACATTGTGCATCTGGATCTGGCAGAGACATAAATAGACACAAACAACACAACAAATAAAGGGTAGGAAAAAGCCTACAATTACTGAAAATAATATGGTTTCTGGTATAGATAGATAGATAGATAGACAGATAGATAGATAGATAGATAGATAGATAGATAGATAGATAGATAGATAGATAGATAATCCCCATGAGTGTAAAGCACTGAGTCCATGACCCCGTCAAGCTATGACATAATTCAGTCTAACAGCTGAAGTTACGCAACAGCCCGGTGAACAGAAGGCTTTTAGTGACCCAGAGTGAACGGTAGCTTCAGTGATTCGCAGACCTGCATGTGGACTGTGGATACAAACTGACCAGCAAGTCTATTTAAAGAGAAGGTCTTTGAAGCGGGGAAACATCACTGCTACGTGCACTTCTACTCAAGCAATGTTTGAAATATTTGAGACACTACACTAGATTTTGATTGTAGTTTCTTTAGAAATCTAGATACATTTTAAACATCTAAATCTGCTGAACCATGATAGACTTATTTTATATGCCATGTGAAAGCAACAGAAAAATGTTACTTACATATCAACTTGATAAAATACTCACAGGATGCATGTTTCTGTTTCTGCTCTCAATACATGCACATTTTATACTTTAATTAATTATACTTCAGTTTTTAAGTTTTACACTGTGCTTTACACTGATCAGTAACAGGTGTTTGAAAGATTGTGAAAATGCTTGCAGGATCACTGCAGCCTGGCAGATGTAGTTTTGTATCTGCACTTGTGGGACTTGTTATCCGTGTGACCTCAAGGAGTCACGGCATATCTTGAGCCACACAGACAGACAGTGGCTAACCGGCCGTGATCCCTGTTAAAGCTGTAATGGAAGAGGCTCGCTGAAGGAAGGATTAACTATGGACTACCTGCTGAGAAGGGCTTTTAGGAATGGACTGGTAGAAACAGTACTACACTTGATTGCTCCAGGTTAGAGGTCATGTCTCAAGACTTGGTGAATCACTGAAAGACAGATTAGACTGTGTCCATGGTGTAATCTGATAGCGTTGCTAACACAAGGCTATGTTGTCCATTCGTGATCCGTCTGGGTCAATTGTCCAAAGCGTAGCCATCGTGTCTCATCAAGATTAATTTGATTAATTTTAGTTGTTAATTTGGAAGTACGTGATTTAGTCTGAAGACATTTCACATGATCCAAAAAGTGAAAAATATGAAAGAATTAAACTTTTGATGAACTTTGAGAGCAGGATAATAGTTCACAGACCCCAATATATCTTTTCATATTCACTCAAATTATGCAGTCACATTTTCAATGAGTAATTATAGCAGCAGTGACTTCATACTCATTTCTAAGACGCTAAAAGCCCAGAGTTGACAGAGATCTTTACTGTGCTGCCATCATCTGCCACCTCAGACGATAAACCGAGACATTTCTTACTGTCTAGGATTGTTTCGATGCAATTTAAACATTTACCGCAACTTTCCAATATTCCGGCAGACAGAACTACTACTTCCATTACTACTGAAGATCACTTGATGGCCTGTACAAACTCAACCAAGAAGCACACAATGTCCTGTCCTGAGCAGGCTATAATCACATGCTTCTTGCCAAGATCATGTTTCAGGAGGAATTCAGTTTATGACACTCCTTAAAATAAACATTAATGCCAGCTGCAGACCAAATGACATTGTCCTTTCTTTTTTGCAAAAACTAGCTTTAAAGTTGTTCATCTGTTTCTACACGCTTTAAAGTGACAGAGATATAAAGATCACGCGATCGCAATAGTAAATAACTTGTGTGTCATAATGGTGAATGGCCAAACAGCTCAAGGTCAAAGTCCTCAGTCACACCAGTTGGAGTCAGAACAGTCTTGGCAGGAGACAAAAGTATATTTAGAAAGTTGGAATAATCCACCTTACTACAGGTAATCCTGAATGTTTGTCTGCAGCGAGTCAGTTGTGCTAATGTTCTGCTGAAATACCAGTATATGTCGAATACACCTGTAAATCTCTTGACTTCCTTCATATCACTTTTCTGCAAGCGTGTCTTGGTTGAAACTTTGTCAGCAGGTCAACTCTGTCAGCTGATTTTGGATCACTCCCAACTACAACCTGCAGTTCTAAGCTTACATTTCACACAGGAGGCTGCCAAGCGGCTTCCTGAAGCAACACGGCTGAGGACACACGCCACCAGGACACTTACAGTAAGTCAGAGTCTGTTTGTAATGGTACCCTTCATGCATGGCATTACATTTCAAAACCAGGCAGGAAATTCACTCAGTAGGTTGCCTTTATTTCTCTTTTTCTGGCAAAATTCCTGTGTTCAGGGAATGACATTCTGGTGAGGGGCAAAACAAAAAAAACTCCTCCGGTACAACTAGTAGAAAATACTAGTTGGTCCCTATAAATATAGCTCTGCATTTAAGTCCTTCCAAATGTACAAGATATGTTACAGTTAAACTTCACAACATGGACAGTGGGCATACAAAAACAGCTTAGATGACTTTCTTAAGCTCGTCGTACAAGACAAGCACAAAGGCGCCACCCATGCCTCTGAGCACATTAGACCAGGCTCCCTTGAAGAAGGCCTTGCTGCCCTCATCACGCGCAATCTTCCTCCAGCAGTCAATAGTGCCGGTGTACATGATGTCGGCTAAAGAAACAGAAATACAAAGACGTCACACATTTTTTCAAGTAACAATAAGGAAAACAGTTGATGTGTTGTGTTCATTACCTCCTTTGCGTCCAGACTGCATCATCATACGACGACGGACGGTGTCGAAGGGGTAGGACACGAGACCGGCGACGGCCGTCACAGACTGAGCGATCATCCAGCTCACAACAATGTGTGTGTTCTTGGGGTCTGGAAGCATGCCTGTGAGAGAAACATCAATCAAGAAGGTTAACAAGTGTCAAATGAGTCCACTGAGAACTCAACCTTTGTAATGTCTGATAATGAAAACTCACCCTTTGCTGTGTCATAGACACCAAAGTAGGCAGCTCTGTAAATGATGATGCCCTGCACTGAAACGCTGAAGCCCTGGTACAGACCCTTGATGCCATCAGACTTGCTGATCTTCACCAAACAGTCTCCCAGGCCTTTGAACTCACGCCCTGCTCCTGCTTTGCCAACATCAGCAGCGAGACGTGTTCTGGCGAAGTCGAGGGGGTAGACGAAACAGAGCGACGTGGCTCCGGCAGCACCGCCGGATGCCAGGTTACCTGCAAAGTATCTCCAGAACTGTTTGTGCTTGTCCACGCCGTCGAGGAAAACCTTCTTGTACTTGTCCTTGAAAGCAAAGTTGAGGGCCTGGGTGGGGAAGTATCTGATGACGTTGGCCAGATTCCCTCTCCAAAAAGAGAGGAAGCCCTGCTCTTTAGGGATACGGACGACACAGTCCACGATGCCCTTGTACTGCTTGTCAACTGCAATCTGTTTGCTGGCATGTTGTACCTGTAATTAAAGCAGAGATACTGCAATACATTAGAAACATTAACACAAAGAAGCAGATCTGCATTTTGCTTTTAACTGTTAACTAAAATCTGAAGCTATTTTAACTTATCTTCCTTAGAAGGACATTTGTAGCCATGTGCCAGTAAACAACTCTTTTGCTTCCATTAAACAATTCAAAACCCCTCCTCCTCCTGCTCCTCCTGCTCCTCCTGCTGCTGCTGCTGCTTGTGCTACTGAGCACAGGCCCAAATGCAGCAGTGGAAAGAAATGGCGCAACACTTGCTCTGACCTTGTCTGTTTGGTGTCAAGCCAAACTTATGACCTGTCATGGAAGAGGAGTGCTTCTGAACACCATAGGCGCAGTATATGGTCGTGTATGCCTTTTACAAGACACTGTATTTGAGCTTGGAGAGACTGCAGCTTTCTGGCCAGTGTATTACATAACAGGTCTGATACGCCTCGATTATGCTCATTCCTCATCTGTGATACAGCAATCTCTGACAAAGCGATTTACTATATTTAGTCCAGTTTCTACTCCTGATAATTCAGCATCTTATCGTATTATGTTGTTGCATTTAGTTAGAAGGGCACACCATCTCTTTGAAATTAGAAAAGCAGGACAAAAGATGTTGCAGGTGCCACTTTTGTGCATGTAGCATGTAAATGGGAGCTGTAACTAAAGTGCCATGAGAAAGTCAGGTGCATTAAAAAACTAAGACTCACCTGGAGGAGAAGCTTGACTCTCTCGATGGGGGCTACAGCTGTTTTGGAGATGGCAGCGGCAATACCACCAGCCAAGAAGTCCTTGGCGAAGGAAATAGCTTGTTCACTCATCTTCAGGTGTTATCAAGCGCCTACTTGCTCGGTGGGGTTTGCCTGTGGAGCTGAAATGGCCGAACTCAATCTGGAAGTGAGGGGATTTAAGGAGACTGAACGCGAGAAAATACGTGAACTTCGACTCCCGCTTTTCATTGGTCGTCTGTGGGGAATAGTGGGCGGGGCCAAGAGATGCCCTTTGATTCAGATTTGATATTATGCCCTGTCATTCAGGTACATAGAAACACGAGATCGAAAGTTTATCTATTACTTAAAAAGTTGAAAATAGTTTGATTGAATCATGTCTAAGCAAAGCTCACCTTTAAGTCGTTAAATTAATTATTTTTTTTATTTTATTTTTTAAATTACGCTCAAGGTCGTGTCAGATGTCAGTCTGAAGCAGCTGAAGCCTGAAGGCTATGGTGGATAAAGGTCATCCCATCTGTCCGTGTCCTTGCGCTGTCACTCAGATTCCCACAGTGGGAAGGACATGATTCAATCAGCTGACTGATTCCACGCAAAGCCTGTATCAGCACTCTGATTCAGTCTTACAAACTAAATAACACCGGACGTTGACTTTTATAACAGATTAACACTAAACAGGAATATTTGACCTGAAGTGGCAAGAAAATTACTCAGATCATTAAGCAGAAATACACTCATAAAAATACACTTTCTGCAAGTAAAAGTACAGAGTACAAAAGTGCAAGTACAAAAGTATGAGTGAAACTACAAAAATAAGTACAAGCCTCAGTATATACTTACTTAATATCGTTCTTCTGAGTAGCTAGTCAATTTCCCCACAGGGATCAATAAACTCCATGTACTACTACATTAAGGTTATTAGTTAATCTTTTTTTTTTGTGAATAAAATCATTAATTTGCAAGTAAAGGGTACATTATTTGGCCGTGAAATGTAGCACATATATGAAATAGCTGAAGTCATATAAAGCAGAAGTACCTCATAATTGAGTATACTTTTGTAAATGTACTTAGTTACTTTCCATCACTAGAAACAACTATAACCGGTTTTACTGCAGGGCACTCACTGAATAAGGAAAATGTATACAAGCAAACTGCGTGAAGGTTAAAAGACTTGAACTTACACTGTTGAGATTAAACTAAATAATCAAAATGGACACAAATGAATATTGTAAGTAAAAAGACACATTTTAATGTTAAAGACACATTTCTTCCATGTTAACATTGTACATAATTATCCATAACCTGCTTACGAAGCATAAACACTTTCATTATCATTATCCATTAAAAATATAATCAAACAGGTTGCCTGTCATACGACAATGGCATGCAGTCATAATGGCCAAATTTAATTTAAGAGCATTTGCTGCTTCATGTGAACAAACTATGGTAGCGCTATTTAACGTTAATGCAGTGATAACTGCAATAAGCCCCAAAATAAATATTAAACTCTCCACAGTCATAAAGGCACAATAATTCAAAAACACAGAATACTGTGGGATGAACTTCTGAAAGAGGTAGACCATGGATGACAGAAAATCATTTGCTTTTAATTGTTTTTGCTGGAAGTGTGGTCCAGACATCTTCACCAACGATTTCCCAAAGATGACTCCCCTGACCCAAAGTTCCTGTTTTTCAAGTAGCGCTTCACCTCCTGCAGCTCGTATGGCCCAAGGCTCTGGTCGACCCCTGGTGTGAGCTTGTAGCTCAGAGGTGAGACGATGTACCCGTTGCGGTAAAGGCACACCTGCTTACACATCTCAAAGCAGGTGAAAAGGAGGCCAAAGTAGGGAACGATCTGTGAAGGAATGGCAACAGGATGGGAGTTAGAGATGAGTGTATTTCAATATAATGCTTTTAGATAAATGATCTCTATGATGTGTTTACCTTATCCCCACACAGATTTGGACACTGATAAAGTGTATGTGCTCAAAACAGCTTAGGATTTTATTCAAATATGTAAAACAATGTACAGCTCTGATGATATTTGCAGCTGAAATAGGAGAGTGGAGCAAGATGTTCCACTCTGCTCATGATATTCCTGCTACGTATTAAACACTGAACATGACTTTCCATGCAATGCCACCTTACCCCTCCTCCCCTTCTACGTAGGCCATGGGTTACAATTCTTTCCCTGCCACTCATGTTCCAAATCACGTGCAGTTATTTCAGTCCCTACTTGCCTGTAACACAAGATCAAGCAGACCACTGCTCTGACCATAGCAACGCTTACCGATATAAAAGCCGACTGTACCTTTATTGTGCTGGCTGTGAGGCCGTTCCACAGTGAGAGGACGCCCTTGTTTCTAACAACCTGTATGAAGCAGTCAATCATTCCAGTAAAATGGACGTCAACTCCACCAAGATGAGGAAGACGGGCACTCTGCGCCTGAGAAAGAATGACAGTGAATTAGCAAAGTGATACAATGATCCAGTAAAGTAATAACTAGGAAGGAAGAGTGAAGCATTACAGGAATTTCCTGCTGCATGTAATTCAGTTATTATTTATCAGCAGAGGTGGTAAATGATAAATGACCCTCCTGCTTGTCTATTTACTGCAATCAGAGGGTGCTTGATTAACTCAAAGATTATTGTCATTGTGTGTTGTGCATACCTTTTTTTGTGTGTTTGTTTGTAGTAGTATAAAATATTTTCATACAATATGACAATGACTATTCAGGTTTGAGGGCATTATTGACAGAAGCGATGGAAATGTGGTAGTAAATCTTGATAAAATTATAATAAAGATTTCTAACACACAGACACACACAATGTCACACGCTGTGTCCTGTGCTCCTGTTAACCACAAGTCTGAAGACTGACTGTCATATGACAGAGGAAATGTATCTGCAGTCCCTTCAAGGCCCTCAAAGAAAGCACGCCAACTTAAGAGTATTAAGACTATTCAAACAGATTCATTTGTAGAGAAAACACAGAAAGTTTAAACTATACTTAGCTTAAATCATTACCCTAGGCTTCTGCAAACACCCTCAGCTGTTTCCTTGTCATCTATTCTCTGACTTGCAATTAATGTTTAACTCTTTATGACCGAGACTGAATGCTACATGAAATAAAACATTATTCTTCACTGTAAGGCAATGTAGTTCTCAGTGTGCCTGCTGTCTGTCTGATAGTTGCTGACTATCTTTGGAGGACTTATCTATAGCTTCTGCAGACCTGGGGCACTTTCACATTCCCAGCTGCTGTTGAATCTTGTGGCATCTAATAATAGGCCGATAGAACCGGATGTAGCATTCTGTCCTTTGCAGCGCCATTGTTCCTCCTGTGCTCCCACAAACATGCTAAAGACATGTCAAACTTTATTTAAAAGCAGCTGAGTGAACACTAACATGTTTTTTAAAGATAATCCTCACATAAAATTGATGCAAACTGACTAATTTGTAATTATACTCTGAAAAACCTTGTTGCATATGTTATTCTGATGCTCCACTTTTACTTTCTACACTCAAACACAAGTGGCAAAGCAAGCTAAGTCTGAATTTAGGTACACCACATCTGCCCTCTTGTGGATTTAAGGTGGTACTGTGGTCACTACACAAAACCTTCCTCATTGTAAATTTGCGCAATTATTCAGTCAGTAGTTAACAGGGGGTTTTCTTAAAATGTGTACCACATTACGGCCTCCATTGCCCTGCAGTTAGATGCTTTTAGCTTTTAGAACAATTATGTTGTTGACTAATAGCAGGCATGGCTATTTTAATAGGCGTGTTTCAGTTTTCCTAGAAACCACAGCTGACATTTAGTAAAAGCTTTCTGGTAACTTACTTGCATTTTCCGTTTTACAGTTTCAAATGGGTATGAGAGTGTCTGTGCCACTCCTGCTGCAACACAGCCATTAATGAAGTTCTGCAGAGGAGTGAAGCGAGAAGGAGGCTCCTGCCAGAGCTTGTCCAAGTTCATGTACACTGCATAGCACCCCACAGAAAAGGGAAATGCACCTGTAGACAAATAAAATGTACCATGAACTACAGTATTGTTCATGAAACACTTACACCAGGAAGTAAAGATTGGGCTGATATTAAATATTTTGGTAACTAAACTACAAAACCAGATGACTGCTACTCAAAGGAAGTAACAAGTAGCCCCATATCTCAACACCACCAAAGGGAAATTCATAAATTTGCAAGAATGTTCATACACACCCAAAACAGTAAGGGAAAATCCCCTGTAAAGAGCAAGCAGGCCTTCATTCCTGTAGATCTTTGACAGAGTGTGAACTACACCGATATACGTGGGCTGTCTGCAGTTCTGGACGATTAGTCTGGTCTCTGCTACCTCCAGAGGGTACGTGGCCAGAGCAGCAGCAACACCTGCTAGTCCACCTGCAAATATGGCCCTCCACTGAGAGATGAAGCCCAGTTCATCCATGTGGAGGTGGACTATCCTGCACACACAGGGAGGAAATAACGCGATTAATGACGCATTATTGTTGGCAGTCTGATGGTTTTATTAGACAGTTTAAAGTCTAGACATTAAATTTAAGCTATGTTACATTTATTAACCCCCATATATACCTCTAGATAAAAATTTCTGATTGAAGATTCTCAAATTTGAGGATTTCTGGTTGATATTAAGGGAACTTGTGGACTACTAATTAGAAAAGCTGATTTGGGATCACATGGTTATCAGTTCAAATCCTCTTTGTGTGTATAAATGGATGGCAGAGATTTCCCCACTGTGGAATCACATGAAGGATACAATTTATTTTATTACCCTAAAGTAAATATTTTTAAGTCTTGGAGAGTTGAACAGGAAGAAAAATGTATTGGGTTCTTTGCAATTATGATAGTTATTTGTACTTTAATTAATTTAGTTTTACAGACTAAGTTAGTTGCAGCTGAAGTTTGATGTGTATAGAAACTTTTTGTTTGTGTATCTTGTGCATCCTATCAGAGTATTCAATTTCTTTTCTTTTTTTAACTGTATAAAGCACACTTGGGCACAGACTTCTATGATTAAGGGACTAATAGGAATCTCCCCATAGACTACAGTAAGTACTCAAGTAATTATTTTTAATATTATTTTTAATTTTTAATTAATAGAAAGCTTCTTACAGTGGATTGCATGAATAACTGGCATCACGTGAGTGGCAGAGACAGAGAGGAGTGGGCTTTCTTTTCCTGGAACACGGTGTACAGAACAGGATGGTGGTTTATCGGGAAGTGGTGTTTACGTAGAAACACGTGAGAGGAAACCTACTTTTTCTGAGGTGTGCATACAGTAGATATTGGATTTATGACTTTGTGCAGGATTACCGTTATCCTCCCTGTCCTGCATGTTTATTTTGCCCTATCAGCCATGCTGTCGAAGCTGCAGCATGTTTTGTCCTGTAGTAACCCAACAGATGTAGTTGTGGCCTGCGCCCTGGATTCAGCCTCACAGGCAGTACTTCCTGTGACAAACCATCATAACAGAGATCAAGAGTAAATAATCAATGTAATGATAATATACTATCTATATACCAGGGGTGCATTATTTTGATCATTTGTCCTAAAAAATCCCTAGGAAAACAAGTTGTCATGTTCAGACCACAACAGTCCAAATCCCAAAGGTATTCAGTTTATTGTTACAGACTGCAAAGGTAATGATAGAATATTAACAGTGGTAGGATGCAATACATTGTATAACAGTCCATAATCTATAAAAGGAAATCAATTAATAGTTTAGTCAGTCAATCTTTGCAGATTTGTTTTGATATAACATTTTTTTTCAAGCAAAATTACCCCAAGTTTCTGCTTCTAAATTTAGACTTTTTTTTGTTTTATGAATGAAAATGGGAATATATTTAAAATTTTGTTTGTTTAGTTTCACTTTGGGTTATTGTACCATTGGAATGTATCCCACAGTTTCACATTTAAGATGTGTTTTCCAAATTGGTTTGCGTTTTGTGCGTCAGGGCCACCGTAGCTCAAATTCACTACCTGTGAGGCAATACTCCGGGCCATCTACCCCTCCCACTTTGAAAATCGACTGAGTAAATGCAGCCTCCTGATTGGCTGAAAATAGAAGGTGCGCTTCATAAGGCACAACAGGAAGTATATCTTTATCTACAGGAATGTAAATAAAGAATTTAAACGAACCGTTTTGTTATTTATTTATAAACATTGTCAGACAATACACAGTTAACGTGAATGCTGCTTTGTCTTCGCATGAAGCTAATATGTTGTCGCCTATTTTCAACTGTTCGCCACACAAACTTGCTAAGTCAGCTGACCAAGTTGGCTAACAAGCTAATTAAAAGAATGGAAACAAACACAAAATATATTGTGACAGTGCTGCAATAAGAGTACAATTACATTAAGATTCGCTTACTGTTTGTATGTTGCGAGGTGAACTGCAGAGTAAGGGAACAACCGGAGACAAGAGGCGAGGTTTCCTTTCCAAAATCCTCGAAGTCCCTCATGTTGATAGATGACGAGGAAACTTTGCCAGAAACCCTGCTTGCAGTGAAAAGTGCCCACCTGGCTTTTAATTTTCACCACCTCCAGAGGTGACGCGACGGTTTTGCTGAAAACCCCGGAGAAACCGACGCACAAAAAGCTTTGAGACCTCGTCAGTCTGTTGTCCTTTTTAACTGAGGCCATCACCGACTGGCCTTACTCTGAACTGTCCGGCTTCTGCGGTGATTTCACTTCTCTCTCAGGCAAAACCGAGGATTTGTTTATACAGGTTAGACATCTAAATATAAACAGCTATGAGGTCTCCGTATCCTGACCAGGGGTGTTATGTGACAAACTCACGTCACTTTGAGCAGAGATGTAGGTCAGGACTAAACACTAGAGGGCGTCCTTTGACCTGTTTTTAAACCGAGAGCCATTCAACTCAACTGTACATGTGGCAATGCTACAAAATAAGCACACTATTCATGCATTCCGTGTATAGGCTAAATAAATAGGCTAAAACGTGGGAGCATCCCATCCAAAGTGAATGTACAAAACCTGTTATACTACTAGATTATTGTGTATGAGTGTATGAGCAGCATTACAATGAGCTGCAGCTAATATTAAATAGGCGGCTTCTTCTGTTATTGTCTGCAAAGTAAATTGGACCTAGCTGCTAACTAAATAAAGTGCTGTCAAGAGTTCAACATTTACCTTTAAGTGCAGAGAAAGTGTGGTGTTGCACAAAATGGAAACATGAAAGTATAATAATGTCAAACTATATTTAAATAGTATTACTTGGGTAAATGTAGGTTATCATTAATAAGCAAACAAAAAATGTATAAACATATGTGACAGCTTTTTGTTCAATCCGGTTTTCATGCATAGAGCTCGAATGAATTTGCATTAATTTGCATTTTTTTATACTGATAATTACATTTTTTTTCTGAATATTTGTTTGGTATAAGTTTGAACAAATTTGACCTCATGCACATGCTACAGTTTGAAAGGAGGCGATGCCAAATACAGAGTATTTCCATTTTGTAAAAATATTCATTGTTTTTAAAAACTTAATTTCAAGGAAATATTGCAAGTTTTCCTTGAATACACTCAGATACCTGATGACTTATTTATGCATGGAGTTGACTGACTGAAAACATCAGTTAAATTTAAATACGCACATCTATCAGTGGAGGAAGTGAAAAGTGTGGTATATTGAGTCATATTTTTAACCTTTTGTCAGTAAATAAGCAGAAGTGAAATAATGAGGGGTTTTTGGAACCACATATTTTTGGCATTAGTGGTGTGACTTTATCTCTGCAAGTGCTGCAGTAGTCCAGCTCTTTGATTAGTCTTTATTGTGGCAACTGAGCATGAAATAAAAGTCTGAATATCCTACTCATGTAGAGCCAGGATCGGAATCTCAAAAAGCTTAAGTAATAGTATGTTTTTGAAACCACTGGAACAGTTGTAATATCATTTACACTTTAACACTTTTATTAATTTATTTAATTTTCAATTCGACTTCTGAGAGACACTTTTTCAAACATGTCTTGGTCAAAATGGAATGACAACACGAGGATGTGAAAAGCGCTGATTAGGTTCAATCCTTTTTTTGTCTCAACATCTGCAGTGACGCCGTCAACATGAGTCCGCACAAACCAGGTTAATCCTCTATCATATTTACTTTATAGCAGCAGCTTTAAAAATAAATTCTGATTCACAGTATAAGTGTATTCATCAGCGGTGAATTCGATGTCACTGTCTTGTTCCAGCTCCATGTTTGTTTTCTCCTTGTCTCAGCCTGCCAGGAGAGCCTCCCTCCCCTGCCGGGCTGACAACCTCAGATCCATGCGAGGAGCCCACCTTCTGTCTGTGCCGGGGCCACTTGGCTCCTTCACAAAGGCTCTCTGGAATAACAGAGCCGAGCAGAGGAAATGACAGCCTGATCACAAGAGGTTCCCCTCACTCCCCCTCTAGCTGCATACTGGGGGTGGAAAAGGGTGTGTCCCCTGTGTGTGTGTGGTTTTCACTGCTGCAAACTCACCAATTTTCATGTAGTTGGGATGAAGGTTCTGTGCAGAACTTAACTGACATTGTTAAATTATGTAGTCATTCAGCTGCTAGGCCACTGTTTAAAGTCTGTTTTTAATCAATATAATTTTTAGAGCCTGGATCACAGGCTGGTAATTGGAGCATTACTTAATATCTCTACACCATCCGAAGAACATCAAAGTAGCCAAAAGAGCCCTTTTTGTAAATGCTTCAAAATTCTTTGATCTCACTGTCATATGTCTTGTTGTACCCAAGATAATAGAGTGTCTTTCTTTAGAGATAAGTGGTGTGATGCCGGCTTTCTCTTATCAATTAATGCTTCAGTAATCATACAGGACAACACCAAGAATCTGCTGCCAGCCTGTCTCCTTCCTCTGCCCCTCAAATTGCCTCTGCCCACCAGTGTTTGTATAGAATACAGATAGAGCACTGCCCTCTTCCTGTATGTATGTCCCTCTCCTGAATGAGCACTTCCTCCATTAAGAAAAGTAGTGCGGGAGCTGCCTGCATGCCTTTGTGTCTCTGGGACTGGCACCTTGCAGTAGGTGTAGGCTGGCTGAGGCATTGTCATTCTCTGGATGTCATGCGCAAGTCAGCCCTTGATCTCCCACTTTGAAGTGCGATGATGCAGGACCCACAGAGCAGTGTGTGCATGCAGTATGAGCTCACAGCAGTCAACAGAGGGCGCCCACTACCAGAGAGCCTGGCTCAGAGGCCACGGTAACTGTCCTCGCAGACTGGTGCCAGGCTCACAGACTGCTGCAATAAAATTCTCACCTCATTATCTCAGACAGTCACATCACAGGCTTGTGTTGGCAGGGGAGGGGAAAGGGAAGAAAGGTTGGGGGTGGGTAAGAGGAACAGGCTTGGGTAGCTGACACTAGAGTCTGTATGTATGTGAGTGTGTCTTTTCTCTTAGGTGGGGGTGCACTGGTGAGAAAAATCAGGCGTAAGTACAATTCACTGTGGCACCATGTTCACACCTCTGCCGACAAGGCTCAGGACAAACTGCTCCTGGCTCACTTAACAGGAATGGGAGACTTGTTATTCATAGGAGCCTAATTTTGAATTAATGGTTTCTGTGATGGTGCAAACTGTGAAAGGTTGTCAGTGTTTGTAAGGAATAGTAAATGCAATTTTGCACCTCATTACTGGGAACAGTCTTTATTACAACAAACACTGTAAGCGCTGTTATGTCAGCTCTGCAGACCAGTATAAGTGCTCAAATAGTACAGTCTATAACATGTTAATTCAGCAATTAATGGAATATTTATAAAACAAAAATAATGACAGGATTCTGAATTTGTTGTCACTTAAAAAAAAAAAAAAAAAAGATGTGGGATTTTTTTAAGACAGTTTAAATTTGTGCAAAAAATACCCAATACTTTCCAGTTTCCTTGTAAAAACAATGCATCATGCATTTGGTCAGGATGCGAACGACCAGGAATCCCATTGTGTGTGTGAGGATGCAGAGGACAACTTCTGGCAGCTGTTGTCCCCTTATCTTCACATGTACAGTCAATAAATCAATATCAAATCTAAGGAACAGGAAGCCAGATGGCCTTCCCGCAACCTCTCCAGGCCAGGGCGCTCTCAAGGCCTCCTTAGCTACTGTACCACCGGTGCATGCTGCAGTCCTTTGAAGACATACACATTCAACAAGCGACTCAATGAATGACTAAAGGGAACAAATAAGCTGTTACGACTGTGCTCAAATCAGTGTTTGTGTTTCCATTGACATCAAAGGCCCCAGTCTGTTTGATATGCGGCCCCCACACCTTGTTCCGAGCCATGTACAGGTAGAAGGGAGGAGCAGCCCATTGAGCAGAGAGAGGGTCATGTGGTTGCCCCTCTAAGCCCTGGCTCGAGGGTAGTTGACCCAGACGAGGGGTCTGGTGGTGTCTCTTGTTCCCCAGGGAGCCATTGCTCCTTACAGCCATCACTAGACACATTATTTATTGGGTGGCCTATTGATTACGTGCTTTTAAGGAATATTCAGAGGAATTTGCAGCAGCAGCTGAAAAACAAGACACATCTTGCACTTTACACTGAAATGATTATGATATTAAGTGAAGATAGTGAAGTTGGTGGGGTGACTAGCTGCTGGCTAGTTGAAGTAAGGTCGGTGAGGTCGATTACCTACATACATCCAGACTCATCTTGATTTCTGTGTAGGCCAGGGGTCAGGTTAAACAGTAGTTTGATTGAATGGCTGTTCACAGGCCAGTGTGAAATGCCGGCTCTATTCCAATGTGGGAGCGGGAAGGAGGGGGTTTCTCTGGCCTTTGTGTGGCCCACAGTCTTAGAGCACGGACCCATTGTTAGAGGCTGACCAGCCAGCCCCTCAGACTCTCCTTTGCCCTGCTTTGTCTCGAGCAACGTGACCATTTCCTTCACTCAGGTCAGGGCAGGGTCGTGACTTTGGACACCAGTCTTCCCTGTCTGTCTGCCCAGCCAGCATACTCATAAATGCATGTAGCACTCAGACAGATGTGGAGTCGTCACATGTCAATATTAAAACGTTGCTGGTTCTTTGAACTAACAAGATGAATACAGGTGTAACCCTAAAATCCTATCTACAACAGTAACAATAAATGAGACTGATGTGATTGTTACTTATGCGTTGACACTCCAGTCTGTTCTGTGCAAGCCAGAATACATTTATGATCAATATAATTTGCATGGTGAGAAATATGTCACTTTTGCCTTTTGCGAGTGTGCAAAACAAACCACTATATACAGAGCTGAGATAACCTCTTTACTGCCTTTGAGTTATGCAACTGTTTAAATGAGTGGTGGACAGCTCCCTCCCTCTGTCCTGAGGCTGGACCTGCCTTATCATGGCCTGGCCATCACGGTGATAAGAAGAGGAAAGGACAAGGGGCCGTAACAAACAGTGTGCATGATCCAGGTCAACAGTGTAAGGAGACTGGACTCAAAAGGGAGGGATGGCGGACAAGAATATTATCTGATAAGAATCACAGAAGTCTTTTGATCTCAGAAGGGCTGATTCTGAGCTACAGGGTGTCATGCTGAGTGGACGAGCAGAATGACACAGCAGGTACAAACAAGCAAGCCCTTGAAGATCATCTGTGGCTAAAGCATATTTACACAGGAAGACGTCGGACTCACACACACTAACATACAAACTTGTTAATGCTTTCACACCATAGTAGAATTGTTATCGTCTTTGATTTTATGATTTTTTTTAGGCACAAATAATGGGCATTTTTCTGACACATTTAGCTAATAATGTTATTTGTTTTAATATGCAGCAAATCTTAACCAATTCAAGCCATAATCAGGCAATATTTTAAAATCCACAAATGACGCAGAACCACTGAAGAGGAGCTTGAACGTAGCAGTGTAGTCTGGTGGCTTTTGTCTCATAAGTCACCGATTAAAAGCTGTCATGTGGAGGCCAGACAGGACCCGAGGCAGCAGTGCAAGCTACAGCCTGAACCAAATGCCTCACTGTCTCGGCCCAGGGCAAAATGGAGGAGGGATTTTTTTTTTCCTGAAGTGTCCAGATGGGGGGTTAGCAAGCTGCTGCAGTGTTAAAGTGTCCTTGGTTTCCCCTTAGCAACAGTTAAAAACAAAAGAGCAGATCCACATATAAAAGCCTCCCTCTCTTTTGCAACACAAGGCCTGGTGAGGTGTAGTAAAAAGTTAAAGGAAACAGTTTGATGATAATACACTTTTACTTTTTCATTTTCAAGTTAAAATCTAAGAAGAATTAATGTGTAGCTAGTGTCTGATATGGCGTATTCCTCTGAGATATAAACTGATGACTGAAAAACATTACAGACTCATAAATGAGCCGCATGCCACACTGGATTAATGCCTAGCAGGTTTAGGGACGTGTTAATGCTGTGTTTAAAAATGAAAAGGTGAAACTTTATGACATTTTTAAGACATATATTGTATAAATAATACCAAGGTGCTTCAGTACCACAGAAACAATGAGTCACACTAACAAAGGTATAGAATATTTCCAGCCTTATCCTTTAATAAGGTAATATATCGCTATCATTATTTTCTCTTATTGTCAGCAATCTGGTTCGGAATTATTCTTTATTTAGACAAACTGCAGTTAAATCCTCCTCCTAGCTTGAAAAATACAGATTATGATTTCCTTAAAATTGTCCTTAGTCCACAAGACAATGACAGCAAGGTGTCAGCAACCTGTTACATCCACGCTCCAATTAAAAGAATTAAGATGTAAGGAGCCTTCATTATCAGCTCTCTCTGAAGGACATCAAAGGCTGCGGCGGAGTGAGAGTGCAGCTGCCCTGACGGTGTGAGTTTCTCCTCTCTCACTCCTGAGGAACTTGTTTGTGTTGAGGATGTTTACTGATCCCAGGAAAGACAAACAGCCTGTTTCTTTTGTAGGTACCGTAGCTCAAACACAGACTTACACTCTGTGTATGTGTGTGCAAGAGAGAGAGAGCGAAACAGAGCTTCAGGATATATTGTGTTGTTGGGCCATTGTTTATCTTGTCCCTGTCTTTTCAACGCACTGCAGGTTTCCCGTCACCAAATTCAATGCTGTGAAGAAGACGGACATGTGTTTTGTAAGTTACACACACTGGATTTGTACAAAATGCAATAAACTAACTAAAATCTACATATTGCTATTAACATCTCTAATTATAGTAAAATAGTATAGTTACATGTCAACCATCAACAAACAAAACCACCATTAAATTAGTTGTAATCTCCTAAGTAAAGCTGTGATACCTCAGCTCAACACATGGTGTCACTCTTTCTCATCTAAATCATCAGCCGCTGGAGAAAGCCCTCAGACTGCGTGTTACCTAGTCCACATTTACTCAAACCATCATGCTGTCAGCCTATTTCTGGCACAATATGTCTAACTCTGACAGCCAGAAGTGTCAATGTGAAATTTAAAAGTTACATATGATTTCTTTGTTGCACTTAAACATTACAATGCTGCCTCTTTTTGGCTCTATAGTTGCATTATTGAGTTTAGAATGGTTAGATCTGAAATATCACAATGGTGCAAGCGTTATGCTAAAAGATTTCCAAATGAGCATTGCAGCTGCATATTTGCTATTGAAAACTGTGTGCTACAGTATGTACATAAAAAAGACTTGCTTATGAATGTCCGCTACCTTTTAATTTTCACAGTGAACAAAGCAAGAATGCGTGTTAATCTTTTTCATGGACATTATGACACTTCCCACTTAACCCCAAAATCCATGTCACACTAAACTGATTAGCAGCCTCACTTCCTGTCTCTCTTATAAAATATAGACCGATTGACATCCGCGTTGCCTCGGTAGAGTGTCTCATTCTACAAGCTTGTATCAGCAAATGTCACTTTGTATTGAGGTTTCCTACTACGGCTATAAATCCTGGGGGAAACAGGCTTTCACAGAGCGGTTTTATGGCACAGAGACTTCCCTTCCATTCTGCAGGGGGTATGACGCTTTACACCGTTCATGTGTCGCACTCCTTTTAACTGGTACAGTCACAAAACTACCAGCATTTTTCTCTTCTAGTATCTATAGATGTGGAAACTTAAGCAAAGGCCGACACTTTATATTTGACTTTCAGCAAATTGCTCAATGTGAGTTGAGCTATGTTATTATGTCACATTTGGCTCTGGGAAACAGATGTCCATTTTTACAACTTCATGACATCTTAAGACTGGTTAGTTAATTAAAAATAAATAATTAATGTACTGATAATGACAACAAGAAATTAGGCATTAAAGGTTTGACAAGCATTTAAAGTGTTTTCATAATTGTTGACAATGAAAAACAGATTTGTAGTGCATATCGAGAAGAAACAAAGACAAAATCACACTGTTGTAAAATGGAACATAATGAAAGTCTAATGTTAGTACTGTCTTACAGGCTTGAACCCAATTTCATGCACATTTGAGACCTGTGCATCCCGACGTCTTTGCTACATGATATGTAAAACACACAATTAACTATTTTACTGCAGTGCCATAAAGTAATTACAGTGGCGCAGGCCTTTCATATACATAAAGCTATAAACCAACTGGACACTACCGCTTAGATGGAGACTGACTGGTTGGCTGTGTTTTTACGTTGAAAAGCTGATCTTCTGGACAGTTGGAAGTAGTACCTCATTACAACTAAATGTTGTAAGTTGTACGTAAAAGAATCGGACAATTTTAGTGACATTATCGAATGCAAAAATTCTATTTTAAAATCAAAATTGTTCTCTGCATTTAACTCATCCATTTGTACACATAAAGAGCAGTGAGCACATATGGAGAAGGTGGCAGCCACACAAGGCAGCAGGGGAGCAGTTTAGAGGTTTGGTGCCTTGCCCAAGGGAACCAGCCAAAGATACGAACCAGTGGCTGAGGTGGCAAATATTTAAATATTTTGTATAGGACTGCAACTAATTTAGTTAGCTGCAGTCACCATTCAGTAGTGAGACGTGCTATCACGATGAAAATGATTAAAAAGCCTTATGTCTGAAAAAGCTGGAATATGAACATTTGAGGCATTTCGCATGAAAAAATAAAGTAATTAAAATGCCTGTACATTTTCTGTCATTTGTCATATACTGCTGAGTAGTTTAATTTGCAACAGAGCGTCATGATTTTTGTGAAAAGTACAATATTTCCCTCTTAAATGTAGCCGAATAAAACAGACTTGAAACTAAAATACTCAAGTAAATTAAATACCTGTACCTAAGTAACTGTACTTACCTACAGTGCGTTTAGATGCACATCACTTTTCCAGCTTTAAATCTTACCCTCATTTTGACCATATTTGGGAAATGGTGTTTACATAGAACATGAGAAACTTCTATTCATATAGATAAATTAAATGTTGTAAATGTATTTTAAAAGACTATTTGTTGTGCAGCTGATGGTTATGTAGTTGCAGGCTGCTGCAGCTCTGTCGTAAGTCAAAGAAAAGGGCACAGTGCCTGCGTGTACACCTGCCTGGGTTTCCTCCTGCGCTGAACCTCTCACGGTTTGTGTGTTTGCTCGAAACTGGGAAAGTCGCCCGGTGTTCGCCTGCAGGTTGAACTCCACCTGGACCAGAGGGGGCTGCGACAATTTAACCACAGCTATGCGGCGAAAATGATAGTGAATGAAAGGCTCGGCGGGTTAAACTCTGGTCAGACTTTGTGCTGCTTTATAATCGTCGATCGTCGACTTTACAGGGATCTCTTTGTTTTCGATAGCGACACGTTAGCTGCTTCCGCAAAACGACGTCCGCACAGGTAAGACGAGTTTCGGTGTCGACTTGGGCACATTATGATTACCCCCAGTAAACACACATCGTTATAAGCTCATGTTTTCATTAACATTTTTAAACAACCCCACAGTGAATGTTAACATGTGTCTGTATGTATCAGAACAGAAAGGTGAGTTTCGGTGCTCCAGGTGTGTAGCAGTTAGCGCCCTCCGAGCGCGGAGCTGAAGGTGAAGCCATGTTGTCCTGACTTTAGCTGCTGAAGGCTGAAGGATCCCATTGTTACCTATCAAACCCAACTTTTATTGCCTCCTCTGTCATTTGGATCTGTCACAGCGGTGCAACGATTAGGGCACACCGACAGTCGTGGCTTGTCAAAGGGGGACAGTGAGTTATTTATGGCGGCAGGGACAACACACACATCCAGGCAGGAGTGGAAAGTGATTACAAATGTCCTTGTTACTGTTATTGAGTAGCTTTTTCATGAATAGTTAATGAATTATGTTTACTCTGAAGGATGCTCAAAACTGAACTGTAGTAGAGTTTTCAGTTTTTCAAATTAGAATTTCCATTTAAATTCTAATTTATTTTTTGATTCAAATAAGGAATACCATTTTTATATCCCACTGTAGTTATATGATTGGTGTTGCTGTGCTAATTAACATTTAACATAATGCCCAGTAGTTTCATTTGTAATATGAAATAAAGGTAGTGGAGTAAAAGGTATAATATTTCTTTCCAAAATGTAGCGTTTCAAAGGAGTCTTCCTTGAAAATAAAATACTTTGGTAACTGTACCAAAGTAGTTGTACTTACTTACGTTACGCTGCACACACTGAACATACAGCGAGTTTACATGCACGTCACTTTTCCAGCTTTAAATCTCACCCAGATTTCGATCATATTTGAGGAATGGTGTTTAGAGATGTCATGAGAAACGCCTATTCGCATCATTGCATGCATCATCATTATAGTAACACTGAACTCTGAATCACCGTGTTCAGCAGTGTCTTCATTTCTCACCACCTTAACCTTTATGTTCTTTTCCAGCAGATAGTGTTAAAATGCTCCTCATCGTGCAGGTTTCTAAATCCATCTCTAATTAACATTTAACATACAATCCATTTACACTCACACCCAACAGTATACAGTGAGTTAGAGTACACTTTGTTCATTAATTATAACACATACACCTGTAAAGGTGGTCTTCAGCACTGGTTGCAAAAGTGGCACAAATACTAAAGTATCTACAATTAATACTTCCAATTCTAGCTCCATCCATTCTTTTTAAACATCAGCATGTATCATGCATTACCTATATCTTTTACTCTTGTATGTATGCTTTATCTAGACGTATGCATTTAAGTTTGCTTGTGGCGTTTTTTTTTTTTTACTGTCTTTCTCTGTCCGACCTCAGTCAAATGGGTCTCCCATATAAGCTTGGTTCTGCTTAAGGTGCCTGCCTGTTAAACAAGAGTTGTGCATTGCCACTTTTCGTCTTAGTGTCTGTTCCGTCAAGCGTCTTTGTTATAGACACTTTCTTTAAAAGTTAAAGTTTACTAGATTAAAAGTGCATCAACTTTAGTGTTTTTGCCACATTTGCAGTAGGTTTTGCAAGTATCCAGGCAACAGAGTACAAGTATTAGTGGTATTGTTATACATATGCCAGTACAAATGTTGACTATTTATATGTTAGTCAACTAGGAAATTTCAGATCTTCATGTTTATCCCTTTGTTAGTAAAGTCAGTCAGGCTCTTGTTTATAAGTGACACTTCCAATCTGCCCTTTACTCTGAATACAATGTGCTTATCCTAAGTTTGCTCTGTGTGTGGCGTTTGTTTAGTATGTGCTGTACAGTGGTAGGCTCACATGCCCTGTGAATATGAGCTTAACCTCCCATGTGCAATTTGTGGGCGAGTTAGCGGCACTCCCCGTATACACGAGTCTGAAGATGAGGTGGCTTTTGTTGTATGATTTCATGAGCCACGTGGAAACTGGCATGAAAAGCAGTTTGGAGAATGATGGGATCAATGTACCCAGATGGTTTGTGTTGTTAGAGTGGATCATTTACCGGATACAGACATGCAATGCAAATATTGGCCATTGTATTTAAAGCAGGGGACTTTGCATGCTGCTGCTTCAGTAGTTACATAATGTTTTGACAGCGCTCAAAATAGACTGCTTTCCTTTTTTTAATAATGAGGGAAATAATACATGAAATTCTAACACCCGAGACCACCACCGAGTTTCATCAGCAGCTCACAGTGTCTCTCAAAGACTGAAGTTATTATTAGCAGGCGCTTGTACACATACACAAGTAACACTCAGTTTATAGGAATCTGTCGAAGGTTAGCTAAAGGTTCGCTTTTAAACATCTCCCTTGTTTCCAAGTCTTCTACTTATCTAAGGTTACCTTGACCGCTGGAACAATTCATTCTTTGTACTGAGGCAGAACAAAGATGTATTTTTATGCACTGTTCAGTACATATTCATGGTTTAATCAAAGAGGTGTTTGAATTTTTACACATGGTAGAGCTTTTTTCTGGATAATACTCAGACACTGATGATTATTCACGTCTGGTTGGTAATTAGTTTAATTTTCCATTTCGTGTGCAGTATTTTACCTGCTAGTCATATTAGTAATACCAGACATAAGGTAGAGGTAGACATGACACACGTGCTGCCTCATGGCTTGGAAAAACAATTGAATAACACAGCCTCACCTGTGTTCACCGAAGGTGTGGCAGTGCATGTGACTCACTCATATCGGCCGTCAAAGCGAGTGGTTCGGTTTGCTTTGAAGAAACGCCTCATCCGGTAATTCTCTGGGCGACCTGAGGACTCTGTAGCGCCACAGACATTTCCCTCGAAAGCTTACGCTGTCACATGGTGACATTTCATATGGACACGGCGATCCCTTGTTGAGGCTGGTTGTACTGATTGGCTCTAAACGCTTAAAAGGTAATTTGCTGCATTTTGTCAGAAAACATGAAAAAATGTTGGTCACACTTTACTAAAGCCTGATGTGACGTCTTGAGCTTTCCTATTTCACTGGCCAGCAGCCAAACCTTCAGGGATGATCAGTTTACAGTGACACAGAAAAACAGAGAAAAGCAGCTTGCAATTAGAAAGCCGCGAGTAGAAAATCAAGCAACCGATTCTTTGATCCTTTATTGATCTGCATAATTCTGTACCATTTCAAGGAGTCTCCATTTCACATGAGGGATCCAAGAAAGATGAGTACTTTTATTGATCTCATGTCCATGAGAAACATACTGATAAACTGTTGTGTTAGTTTGGAAATGATTAACACTGGTGACATTTACATGGTATCTATCAGAATAATATGCCAGTGTGAACCGTTGAAAAAGTGTTCAGTAGAAAAATCAGGAGTTCACATTTGCAGTGAGCTCTCTGTGACCAGCTAGTACATAGCTAGTACATTAGTCACTTGTTTACCTTTTGTTTGTTTTTTTATAAAAAAGCTTACTCAGGGAATTTCACACGAGAATTCCAATGTACCTGTACCTTCTTGTACCTGTGCAAATGGAAATACAATCTATTCTATTCTATTCTTATCACAAGTCAAATAATACACTTTCAGTATAAAGCAATAGAAAGGGGCTTTGATGGAGCAAAACTGGGAATGTGTTATAGATAGGAGCAGCTTTGCGGAAAGGCACCATAGTGTATTTAATGTGCTGTTTTGTTTATCTCTTATTTCACATTCTTGCACCAGGTCATGTGGTTTCTACATAAGTGGTGCACAGCCTGTTTTTACTGTGTCTCTCTCAGAGCTGAAGGATCCATGACCCCTATCCGTTTCAGGAATAGGTATCGCTTGTACAAAGTAAAGACAAAGAGAGGGAGAAGGCCTGTGTGCATGTTTAAGGAAAAATGTGTGCACACATATTTGTACCCAGGCTTTTGTGTTTGCAATCAGTCATTCAGCCACTGAGAGTACTTTACCTGTGCTAGTGCAACATCAGCAGTCTGAGCTCCCAACCCCCAAACACACACACACACACACACACACACACACACACACACACACATACTCGGAGGCACTGACGACAGAGGCAGAAGGAACATTTCTTCTTTCCTCTCACGCTGCCTAGTTATACCAATTCCCTTCTGCATTCCTCGCGCCGGTGCAGTCGGAGCTCATACACATCCACACTGATGCACACAAAAATGTGCACACACTCTTACTCACACAGAGGCATTATTCTGACCGTCTGCTACTGCTCGGGGAGGCAGAGCTCTGGTTTCATTCAGGCTTCAGGCAACTGCTAGAGTCTCGTGTTTGCGTGCAGTGGCTACTGGGCGCTTGACAACAAAGATATCATCTTGGGTGAGTCGCTTCAGTAACATTGAAGATAAAGCAGTCTTTTTGTGCCTGAAAGCTGGACTAGGATCTCGATGACAAGGAAGCTGAAGGTAGTGACTTGATTATAGTGGCTCAATTTCTTTTTTTTTCCCGCTGTGACTCTTGTGTGCTGAGGACAAAATCTTCAAAGGCATCTTAAGGTGGTGTTTTGTGCTGTTGTGCATTTCCTTGTCCCAAATCGAAAATAAAAGTACTCAGGCAGGAATGATGGCACTATATTACCGCAACTCGGCTACATGTTTTGCTTCTGATTATGATTATTAATTCAATGTTTAAGTTGTGTTTCTTTCTAAATTAACTCCATTTGGAAGTCCTCTAAGACCAATTACATCCCTTCACACTCCATTTTAGTAGATGTAATTCATCTGATGAGGTAGATTTTATGAGGGTTTTATGATATTCCACTTTATTTAATCTTCTGTTTAATTTAAAAGTTCAGTGTGGAATAGGTGTCCAAAAGTTTCTCCAAAGAATGTGTTCCTAATCAGTACTCCTCATGAGAAGGAATTAAAAGGAGATTAGGAGCTGCACAAAGGGATGGAGACCGCTGTTGATTTGGTGCTAGGGGTCATTAGTGAAGGGGATTGCATTTCTACCGAGTTCATTCAGAATTCTTACTCTCGTGTAGTGCAATGCCTTTGTTCCTTCCCATTAGCAGCGGTTTGACTTTAGTCCCTTTTCTTCTGCCTCATTTCACACAGTTTCGTGCTTTCAGTGAGAAGCACGGTGACTTTTAGCTGAGATGAGAATTCCTTTTGTCCCTCAGGAAACTTGCTGAGAGGAAGCAGCTGTAGCTTGCTGCCTTATTGCTGCTGCTTTGTGGATTTGTCCTTTCCTGTGGAGCTGGCCAGTACGAGTAGGAATAGTCCCACTTCTGCTGTAAACCTTACTGTGTTTCTCTCTCGACAGAAAATCAAGATGAAGACACGGAGATAACAGTGTTGAATCGTCGTTTTATCGTTGGAGCGAAATCAGCTTTGGACATGCACACGTAGACGCAAGAAACACAACAGTGAGATTTTGTGAGTAGATAAGAGGACGTTCATTCTATCCAGAAGTTTGGATTGAGCTCCCTCAGAGAATGGCTACAACAGAAACCAAAACTGTCGGCAGCAGCAGTGCTGCAGGTCTGTCATGGGCACGGGTCTGTAAGGAGTGCGGTCAGCAGCACGAGGGCCAGGAGAGCCACTTGTACGAATATCAGGACGAGGTGGACGATGAACTGGTGTGCCATATCTGTCTGCAACCCCTTCTCAAACCTATGGATACACCCTGTGGTCACACTTATTGCTTTCTTTGCCTGAGCAACTTCTTGAAAGAGCAGGACTTCTGCCCAGTGGACCGACAGCGGCTGCAGCTGCATCAGTGCCGTCCCTCCAGCCTGCTGGTCAGGAACCTGCTGGACAAGCTGACTGTGATGTGCCCCCACTATGCAGAGTGCCAGCAGCAGATGCAGCGCTGTGAACTGCAGCCTCACCTGCACAACAGGTAAGGGTTTGGGTGGGATGCTGACAGTTCATGACAGATGTTTTAGTGAATATTGTTTTACCCCCACCTCATTATTCTAACATTTACAGTAGGGCCATAATTTTTTGGAGACTTACTTAATATTTGGTAATTTCCTGAATATAACATAGTGAATCTGGCCTCTTTAATTGGTATTGATATCTCCTTTGAACACATATTGTTGGTTCAGAGTAACAGTTTCCAAAAGCATGTTCCACGCTTGACCTTTTCCCCTGCTGAACTGAAGGAATAGAGGTGCTGAAGGTTATTTTTTTTTTGGACAGAGCTAGACTAAACTAGTTGTTCTCCCTGTTTCCAGTCTATGTGCTTGGCTAAGCAAAACGGCTGCTGTTGATAGTTTGATATTTACAGATTACAGACACTCTTGTCTCACTCTCATAAAAAAATGCAAAAAATAAACTTAAAATGAGTAGTCTGTTAATTTATGATTAACTACTTTAAAGTAACTATCATCAATGTTTTCTCTCGTGCCCTTTCAAAGAATGTCTTTTCCTACTTTGAAGCTGTACCAGTTACCTCTGGTAGCACTCTTCCTCTGTAAACACACAGCCACGTAATTACTGAGCTCAAGACGAGGTGCAGGTTGGTCGTCTTGTTTTTCTCATGGCCAGTGTGGTCACTGTTATCGTCCCGGTGGCCAGCCATGACGCAGTCAGTTGTGGGAGGCAGGCTGTCCTGCCGCAGCCTCTCTGTGCAAACAATGTGGAGGCAAAGTTCAGGCATGAAGGGCCGAGCAGCAGTCCCAGCACTCTGACTGACTTAATCAGACTCAACCTGTCTCTCCAGACACCCTGCAATGCAGTGAAATGTTCTACTCATCTGCATAGTGCTTTTCTTCTTTTCTCTTTGCCTTCTCAAAACATTAGTTTTTGCTCCTTGAATTATTGTGTTTCAACTCCTGGTGACATGAAACATTTAGATACCACTCTTTCTAGTTCATGACTGTCATTCACACGTGCTGTTTCTAAAATAGTAAAATCCCTAGTCAAAGACCACTCATTTCCTGATTCTTCCTGTCTATCCCCAGATGTCCGGTTTTTAGAAGGCTGAGGGAAGAAGCAGAGAAGAGGAAGAGGCCCTCGTGGAATGAATTAAAGGGACGTAAGAGTGACGGCGAGTTGTCAGGGGATGCTAAACATTCAGTAACGCTGTCCCGAAATCCCAGCCGGGATCAGCCTGAGCCTGGCCTGATTAATCCTGCCTTTGAGGAAAGTGAGGATGGTAAGAAGTCATTTTATCATTACAACAGCCACCATTATATTACAGTGACACAACCCTGCAAGTCTGTTTTCTGTCCAAACATGAAAAGTAAATTCCACACGTCTGAGGATGTGTTTGGCAGTTGGAGGTTCATGTGTGGCAATGACGGTAAATAATGTTTATAGAGCTTCCCTGCTTTGGTTATTATTAAGACACACACAGGAATAACTGTTTTGAGCCTCAAGGGTTTGATTCCGTCTGTCTCTGGTGAATCATCAGCCTATTGTATGCCAGCTCACAGATGTTTTAACTAGACGGGTTCATCATCGGAAAACCCCCTTAAAACAACCTGGCAGCAGACACCATGGACTAAAGTCCGCTAAAACACAGTTGCCAGGCAACGGCAGAGAAGTTTTTATTCTTGCCATTATAAACTCTATTTTGATCAAATTGTGTCTGTATCCTCTTAAAATCTATGAAAATCAAAAAACAATGAATCACTGCACATTACAGTGGAAACGAGTTATAAAAATGTCAGTATCTTGAGTCATCCAGATTACATCTCTACTGTCAGATGAATTCATGCCTTTCCAGTGCCCATGGGACTAAGTAGATTGGTAGGATGGCATGCACATACCTGTTTGATCTGTGTGAACATGCCAGCCCTACGGTAGATATACTTTATGTGGTTCAGATGGAGATTATGAGCCGAGATCTCCTCTGCTTCACTCTGTTTCCAGTTGATGTTACTCTTCACTACGTACTGGAAAAACAAACATCACCTGAAGTTCAAGAGTCTGAAGTTACTGGTTGACTCAACACCGTGTAATTACATGCACGTCTCTACCGGTAAAGAAACATTGCAAAATTTTTGGTGAATTAAGTTTCTTGCTGTTTCTCTGTGAGCTAGATGAGAAGATTACATCTATATCACTGCATCACATTTCTGTAGCTACAGGTTGTTTTTCTGTAAGGTTTGCAAATTAAATGTAAACATTAGACATTTTTAAAAGTATTAGTGCATAGCGATCAATAAAAGTTTAAGTACTATTTTCATGGTGTTACTTCAAAGGATAATTGCAGCTAATTACAGCGAGGTATATTTTTATATTTCTGGTCATCATGTCCATGGCTTACAGTGATATTGTACTCACTTGGGTATTTGTTAATATCATGTAATATACACTGATCAGGCATAACATTAAAACCACCTTCCTAATATTGTGTAGTTTTCCCTTGTGCCTCCAAAACAGTTGTGACCACCAGAGAATGGACATGGGCCTTCTGAGGGTGTCCTGTGGTGTCTGGCAACAGAATGTTGTTAGTGGGGGCCTTTGGGTCCTATGGGTTGAGGGGAGGGGCCTCTGTGGATCATCCCACAGATACTTGATCAGTTTGGGACCTATAGGTCAAGTCAACACCTTGTGCTGTTCTTCATGTTTGGTGAGTTGTTCCTAAACAACTCAAACTTAATTCACCAAAATTTTGCAATGTTTCTTTACCGGTAGAGACGTGCATTTTATTACACAGTGTTGAGTCAACCAGTAACTTCAGACTCTTGAACTTCAGGTGATGTTTGTTTTTCCAGTACGTAGTGAAGAGTAACATCGATTGGAAACACAGTGAAAAAAAAACTGTGTCAGGCTGCATCCTGCTGGGGATGGCTGCTGCCATCAAGGAGTGTCATTGCTATGGGGTGGGGGTGTTTGGTCTGGTCTTTGTGGGTACATGTCTAAGTAACATCCACATGAATGCTGTGCGTTTTCTCTTCTACACAGAACATGTATAAATCTAAACTTTAGTTGCAAAAGCCACAGAAAATGGCAGTAAAAGATTCAAATGTTTTGCATACTCATACTTTATACCCTTGCTCTCATCCCTCATCATCTCTCATCGTCCTTCTTCGTGGTGGCATCCCTCCAACCACTCACACCAGGTCTCATCTACTGAGCGTGTTTTGTTTATAGTGACATGAATTTATTAATGTGTTGTACAGGCAGGTTGATTGAATTCAGGCACATTGATGATGGGAAATTTTCAGTTAAAGGGCACAAAATGAGTTTATAATTTCCCTTTACATGTAAAAGGACAGTATCGGTAATATCGCCTACATTTTTGAATGCCCGGTAGCTTTATACTTCATTAAATTGAAAAAATTAAATGTCAAACTTTTAGCTGAACAAAGGGAAACAAAGCATAATTATCAGACTTAAAACCTGTATATCAATCAGTGATCGTTGCCCCAGTGAACTTCTTTTAGTGATGATAGTTATCACGTGTTTATCAGACATTTTACAGTCAAAGAGTGGAGGATTGGGAACTTGATAAGTAGCAAATATAGCCATGTTTATTCTGCTCGGTTCTCTCACTCTCTTTCATCCAGACAACACCCCGCTGCGGTCCAGTTTGGTGGCCGAGGCCAATGTGGTGGAGCTGTTCAGAGAGGAACCAGAGGAAGAGCTGGGCCTTCGCATCGTTGGGGGGAAAGACACACCGCTCGGAAACATAGTCATCCAGGAGATTGTCCGGGACTCACTAGCGGCTCGAGATGGCAGACTGGCCCCAGGGGACCACATATTGGAGGTGAGAGAGAGAGACTAAATGAGAAAAGACACAGTAACTATCCATCTCTTCTGCAGCGTGGGGATTCAGAAATACTCATATTGTGTAATAGCTCAGGTCAACATGTCTTTGAAGAGACACCTTGAACTTCCATTCTCATTGTACTGTAAACACAGCGCTTTTCGAGCAGGGAATGGGAAAGTAGATCTTCCAGATAAACAAGTTTAGTTCCATGGCAACAAGGCGTGGTTTGTGTTGCCATGCACAGGCAACGTCACATCAGTGTACTCTACCTTACCTGGTCACTGACTCACTGCCTTTTCAGTTTGAGAGGGTCAGTGTTCAAGCATGAAGTGTCTGAAAATATTTAATCGGAGAAAGAGAGCAATACAGCCGGTTATTGGTGTCAATAATTTCTTAATGTGAATATTAGATGTAACCAATTCCAGTTCTATACCAGTGTAAATGTTTTATGTAGTTAGCAACTGATTTGGTTTAGTGTTTCATTTGCAGTTACACTTTTAGTTACATAGGGGAGACTGAAAGTGCAGAATAACTAGTGATCTCCACTATTGTTCCCCTCCTTGGATTTCTACCCTCTGGCCGTCCTGTTATGTGGTACTGCTGTAAACTGAGCTGACAGACTATTTCAGCTTCAGTGTGTCCTCTCAAATGCAGCTTTTTCTCTAAAGCCAACCAATCCCAAACCTGGAAATGAAAACAAAAACCCTCCAGTCAACAGGCCGCTCTCAGGATGTAAAATTATAGCTGCACAGTTTTGTGTGTTTGTAAAGTTTGTGGATGTAAAGAGATATGGTGGAGATGAGTGCAGATTACATCTCTAAGGTTTTGAAACTCAATCTTTCTTTTCCCTTTTTAAAGCAAAAATTCATTTGACATGCACTTACTTTAAACAGAGAAACTTCCAACTATTATTTGTCATGCATTTATTATAGTTAGATCATTTTAATATAGAAAGAGGTTGAAGGAAATGATACATAAAAGTCTGAATCACAAATTGAAGCCGAGCTTTACATCCTAATAACCTGTTTGGAGAAAAACACTTTGAAGAAAAATGAGCTAATTTTGTAATCTCACATTTAACTTGATAAAAAACTGTTACTCTCCAAAGCACACTCACAAGCAGGGTTGGGTCAGATTACTTTGAAATGTAATCGATTACTGATTACAGATTACATGGCAAATTTTGTAATCAGTAACATAATCTATTGGATTACCCAAAACATGTAACGTAATCTGATTACTTTAGGATTACTTTTTACACAACTTGTACAAGACATACACAATCTTATTTTCCTCTGTCTTTAATTCAAAGTTGTGGTGATGTTGCCAAGTACTGAACGTATTTTTGCCGACTGGAACAGGTCTATTCCCAGATAGCAAGAGGCTGGCGGACCACCGTCAGCCCACTGGGGATAGACCTGGCAGTCCGCTGGAGTTTTGCTCATCGGTTCACTGGCGGTCCGCGAGCGAGTTGTCGTCAAATGCCCCAATATTTTGTCACTATTGGTCTAAAACCTTTTTCATTTATTCAGTTATACTTCATCCATCACTTTAATAACATTTCATGTATTTTCTTAATATTCATGATAAGTTAAATTTCAAGAGATGGTGGTCCAACGGTGGACCACAAGTGGCATGCCACCAGCGGTCTGCTATCTGCCAATCTGATTTTGCTATCTGGGTTGGTTGACGTTGACGGTTCCTCCATCTTGGGTTTTGATTTGAACCTTTTTCTTGTCAAGAAACTACACAGGCAAATGGATGATAATGACATCTAGTGAACAAACAAATCGGCTGCTTGTCAAATGAAAACACTGGCTAGGCTATCATAAAAAAGTTGCATTGTTTGCATGATAAAATGTAATCAGGTAATCCCCAACAATGTAACTGTAATCTAATTTCGCATTTTTGTATTGTAGTCTGGGCTGATTACAGTTACTTGATTTTTATAATCTGATTACGTAATCTAGATTACATGTAATCAGTTACTACCCAACCCTGCTCACAAGCATACTTATTGTATAGTATGTAGTGCAATGTTTGTGCTTGACTGCGTTACCACTGACATTGTTATTTCCATGGTGTCGTGTTTCCAGGTGAATGACGTCAGTTTGGCTTCAGTTCCCCACACCCGCGCCATCGCAGTGCTGCGGCAGCCCTCCCTCCTCAGGCTCACTGTCATGCAGGAGAAAGGTTTCAAATTAAGGGATCAACGGGCTGATCATCACCCTTCCACTTCCACCACTCCCCCTGGCTCCCAACCTGCTCTCAGTCCCCATGGTAACGCTACCTCCAATCACAACCCCGGCACCGTCCTGCAGGTGACGCTAATGAAGAGTCAGCGCACAGAGGCGCTCGGCATCAAACTCATCCGCAAATCAGATGAGAGTGGGGTTTTTATCCTGGACCTGCTGTCTGGTGGTTTGGCAGCCAAAGACGGAAAACTGAGGAACAATGACAAAGTGTTGGCCATCAATGGACATGACTTGAGGCACGGTACACCTGAGAGTGCTGCCCAGATCATACAGGTATATTAACATTTCAGAACATTAACTACAAAGGACAGGCAATCAACAGTAATATTGACCATTTTCAAAGCATGATGTAAGTTTAAAGATTGATTTCTTTGCTTACAAGGTTTTCAAATCCAATATTTATGTAATTAGACATTTTAGATTGTTGCCAAAAAGCATCACACCAATGAACAACAAACCAAAGAAGAAGGCGCTTGATGTGCTACATTTCCCAACGTCTGTAGTTCCCACAACCACTTGAATGTAGCAACAAGGCAAACTTCCAGTCACTGCTTTCACTTACATTGCAATAGTGCAACATTAACAAAACAACAATAGACTCTGTAGCATACATAAAATTGCACAATAGTGAAGGACCTGACCTCAATGCACTGGATGAATCTGTACAGCACATATAATTGCATTCTGATTCTGACAAAATGCCTGCTATGAGGTCTTTTCACTTGATCGTGGCAGTAAAGGCAAAAAAATCTATGTGTCAACAAATTATTTTAAGTGTGATGCACGTCCTTACAAAATGCCAAGCCTTTTAGGATAGTTGTTGGGTATAAAATCAAAGTGATAGATGGACCAGTATTCTCACAATCACCACTGCAGCTGGTGTAAACATAAAGAAGATTCTATCCCAACATAGTTTTAAGCTCCTGCAAGTTGAATTCCAACATGAAATTGCCATTAACCAAAAGTCAGAAGTCAGAGGCATAAATATTGATATGGAAAATGGCTGACAATAGCAATCTATAACTACCAACATAAACACCAAAACTACAGGTAAAAATGTATTTACTGTTGTTGGCTTTTCATTTGTGTCCTTTAGGCCAGTGAGGTGCGTGTGAACTTTGTGGTGATGAGACCTGCAGACGCTGAGGAGGAAGGAGGAAGCAACAGAGAAGCACAGCACAGCCGAACAGCCAGGCGCCCACCTGAGCCACAGTACTTCAGGCGCCGATCCACCTACATGAAGGTAACGTGAAGTAGTTTCTCACAAGCCAATGCTCAAAATAGAAGACTTCTCCTGACCTCTTTTTCAAAATCATATGGTTTATGTTCACATTTATCCGTGCCTTTCCCAGCTCCTTTACATCTGTAACCACTAATGTCTGTGGCAAAGTCTTGCAAACTTTGCATGTTTCTGTTTACACAGTGTAATGGTTTCTCTCGCACTGACTTGTACCATACACTGTCAGCAGAAAGAACAGCAACCCCCGGTTAGGGGTGAGAATCTCTGAGAGCAGACACCTGCATTGGTGAGCAGAGATGAAAGCCCTTCTCTGGGGCCTCCCTCTGTCCTGATCAAAAGGCCCGGGGTGCTGCTCACTCTGCCGCTACGGGGCCACTGTCTTGTTGTTTTTTGGTTGTTTCTTTGGGAGGCAGAGGATCAAAGCTGGTAACAGTTAGCTTTCGCCTGCAGAGTCGAGCCTTTTCGTCTCGCTGGGGGGGATGGGTTCCCTGCTGTGGGGAGGAAGAGCCCCCACCTCCCCCGAGCTTCCCTTCCGATGGTTTACAGACTCCAGAGAGCAACAAGGAGGCTGGTTGAAGTTGTCATTTTCCACACATCTTTTCCGCTACGAGAGCCTAGTGTTGATCCTCACACGTTTGCTCTACTCTTACCTCTCAGCTCCATCTCAAATGTTTCACATTTGTTTCTACAAGTGGTTTTCTGAGAGGGATCAATTACGTCAAAGGATTCTGGAGAGGCTGAGATCACATGGCAGCACAGATTTGATGCATCTGATGGCAAAAATTAAACTTTAAGTTTTTTTTAAATGTTTGTTATTGACAGTGTTGGGAACGTTACTTTAAAAAAGTAATTAGTTATAGTTACTCACTACTTGTTCCAAAAAGTAACTGAGTTAGTAACTGAATTACTCTATAATAAAAGTAACTCATTACCAGGGAAAGTAACTATTTGCGTTACTGTTAAAAAAAAAGTTGCTATATGTCAAAGAATTTGGATTTTTTTGAGCAGTTTTCACAAGTCAGTTGAAATGAGTAGAACAGACAGGTGTTTGTACATAACTTTTGATATTTATATATATATTTTATAATTATATTTATATTAAATTTATTTTTATAATATTTATATTTCGGTAGGGTTTAGACGGAGAGCTATCGTCTGTGGTGGAGGTATCGGTGTTTTTGGCCACTAGCTTTGTAGATGCGTGTGTCGTTGTGAGATGCTTCATTAAATTAGAGTTGCTTACAGCGGATGTCGAGAAAGTCTTTGCTCCTGGACATAATGTACACATTACATGCACGTTCCTCCCTTTGACCACAATGAATTTTTTTATTTATTGAAGTAGTGCTTATATCTCCACCTTGAAAATGCCAACTTTTCATCGGATTGCTCCTGACTCGCCATCTCTGCTGCTTCATCGAATCTCTGTTGAGCTGTTGTGTGTGTGTGTGTGTGTGGCGCGTGTGCTGTCATGTGTGTAAAACCACTGGCTCTGATTGGCTACCATGAAACATGACTCTGCCTTAGCCAATCATAATCGCTTACCTCGTTATTAACCCACCTCCTCACTAGCGGTGAGCCAGGGGTGCGTTCGGATTACACAGTTTATTCAATCAATGCATAGTAACGCACCGCATTTAACGTCCAGTAACGTTAACGGCGTTGTAACGACGAGAAAAGTAATTAGTTAGATTACCCCGTTACTGAAAAAATGACGGCGTTACCTAACGCCGTTACTTTAAACGGCGTTATTCCAAACACTGGTTATTGATTAGTATTAACATGTCTCATTCTTCATACAGGATCCTCCAGGTGGGTTTTCCAGTCAGGAGAAGACTGTGAGCTTAAAGAAGGAGCCTCGGCTTTCCCTGGGCATCACCATTGCTGGGGGGAGGGATTGTCGTAGCCGTCTGCCCGTTTACATCACAAGTGTGCAGCCTGTTGGTTGTCTGCACCGAGATGGCACCATCAAAAGAGGTACAGAGCAGCACATATTCATTTTCTTGATATTTAGAAATGCTTCCCATGATGTGTCCACATGCTTTGGTTTGTTCAACCAAAAGTCCAAAATACAAAGACACTCTTCATTCACACTCTTGATTACTATCAAATGTGACACAGTGAAAGTATCGAGAGGGTGAATTTAATCTTTGAAATGAGAACTGGGTTAAATATTTGGCAGACACATTTTCAGTTTGAAAATATGATGACTGGCTGAGAAGGAAAGGGCTATTGTCTTTTTTCCTGCTACTATTTATAGTAACAATGACTTGCTCACGGACAGCAGAAAGGATGTGTGCAAAACTAGAGGCTTGACACTGACTTCTCTAGGAGAGGTTCTGTCTCTAAACCATGTACTCACCTTATTCTCATTAAAACGACAGCAGCTTGACTTTACCACTGATTAAAACATGGAGCATTTTAACTGAAATCATCTGTTTGTCTTCAGGTGACGTTCTGCTGAGCATCAATGGTGTTGATTTGACTCAGCTTACCTACAATGAGGCCGTTTCTGTGCTCAAGGCTCAGACGGCTCAGTCCCAGGTGGTGCTCCGTGTCATCCAGACCCTCTCTGAGGACTCAGAGGAGGACACCGAGGCTGCCAACAAGGATGAACTCGACCCCATTGACGACCCACGAGACGACACCCTCAACTGGACACCACTGTGGACTCGTTGGCTGGGATTACCAAGGTACAGTAGTGTCACCTTCAGTAGCACCAGTTAGCTGATATCTGTTCCTCCACAGTTTTTATGTGACGTGGTACAAAGTTAAGAAACTGAATTTGTCACTTCAGTCAAATGCACTGGTGCCGAGACATCGTCCTGCAGAAGACCAACAACGAGAGCTGGGGCTTTAGTATCGTTGGTGGCTACGAGGAGAGCCACGGGCAGCAGCCCTTCTTTATTAAAACCATTGTGCCTGGTACACCTGCTCACTTTGACGGACGCCTCAAGTAAGTTAAACCCAACCATGATTTCATCAGCTAGTGCATCCTATCATCACTGTTACTAGCCAGACAATAATAATCTGTGGTTCTCTTTAGGTGTGGTGATGAGATTGTTGCAGTGAATGGAGCCACAACTGTGGGAATGAACAACTCCTCTCTCATCCCCATGCTCAAGCTGCAGAAGAATAAAGTCACACTGACTGTGGTGTCCTGGCCGGGAAGTCTAGTGTAGCGAAAACACACACTGATTGTTTTTTATTTTCTCTGTGTCACCCTTTTAGTTGTCACATGAATTCACACACTTTGCCCTGTTTAGCTGCATTCTTCACTGAGACACTCACTATCCTTTCCGTGCGTAACTTGTTTTGTCAAGGTTTTAAATTTGTGATCCATCCCATGTACAAAGCAAATCATTTTCACAGGTATAATCTCAGCAGGTGCTCGTCTCTTGGTCTGGTGTGCTCACAGGGCAGTTGATGACTGTATCAGGGTGCAGAAATGTCGACAATCAGTAAATTATATGCTAAAGACAAACTGGAAGGATTGTTATCTTGAAACATCTTTGTTATCTTGTTTTTAAACTGTATGTATATTTTTTTCCTGTCCCATATTATAACATTGAATAATAGAATAGATCAGATGACTACATTTAACAAAATGGCTGCTGACTCTATAGATCGATGCCAAAGACAAACATACACCCCCCAACTTGTACCCGCTGCACCACTAGTGTGATTTAATCTACTTAAATATCACTGCACTTTCAAACTGTGCACGGAAGGACAAAACAATTGACTAAAATTGACATGAAGAACACACACAACAAACCTTTAACCTGTGACCACTGAATCAGAATCACATTGATAGGAAATCGCTTTGGTTTATTTTGTGTTATGGTTTGATGTTAATACATTATGAAACAGGAAATACACATTTTAGTAAAATCTTGGCAGGTCTAAAGAAGCTAATAAATTCTGAGGTTAATGTTTGGTCTTAATCAGAAGTGTTGTCAATACATAAATCAGACATTTATCTGCTTTTGATTTGTTCACAATGATACATGTCCATGTAGCAGCACTCTGTATTTATTTTCAAATGTTGAAATGGTTTGTACTGAATGATGTTGATAAGTGGGTGCCTTGTAGATATTGAATGACAAACCAGAATGTATACTTAAAGCCTTAATTGCAACTGTACCAAAAATGTGTTTTCTGTCATTATTTCCTCTCATCATGTTCTGTTCATAGGAATCCAAAGGAGAACGGCCTTGTTCAGACAAATGTGTGTCAGCACATTCCCAGTGGCCTTGCTTGTGTCTTAATGGATGCAAGACTTAATGAACAATTTATAGTGGCGGTGAAATATACGTCAGTATCAGCCCGTCTGCTGTTTCTTTATGTTCAATAAAATCTCATTAAATCATGGAGTTCCTCTGTGTTTTTTTTGGTGGATGTTTCTTAAAGTGACATGCCGTTTTGGATAGATAACCAAAACGAAATTTTACATAGTGTAGCTAAGAGTAAAGGACATAAGTACAAAAGGTTTTAACTTTTAAATTGGAATTGTCAGGGCAATCACTTTAACGTCCATGTTACTGGGCTGTACAAACCTCCCTTTGTTTTTCATGATGAAAAAGCAGTTCACAAGGGAACATGAGTTATCTGATATAGTGTCTAATAAAGAACACAAAGGATAAAGTACAAATGCATGAAATTATATAACATGGTCAATAATGTCAAACAAACTGTACGGCTGTACACTTTATCAGTCGGTTCAGCCTGACCCCTGGTGGTCTGAAAGCATAAAAAAGGTGACCTAGGTTTAAGACTCTTTGAAACACTTGAAAAGTGTTATTACTTCCTCAGAGATTTTTTTTTAGCAAGTATGATACGAAATGTCTGTATAAAAGAAGGAAATGATTACAAAAGAAGGTGTATGAAGAGTGTATTTTACCTTCATACTCCTTTACAACTTCTTCTGTACTATTACACACAGACACACTGGTGTTTGTACATGCAAACACACAAGACCGTAAGACCAGTACAGCTAGACAGAAATTCATAAAGTGCACATGCAAATCACACACACAGATACTCAACATAGTGTCAGTGAAATGGAGTAAGTCTGCGCTGGAAGAAATACTCAGGTACCAGTTTTAAGTAATTTAAAGACGGTTGCACGTCAAAACTTAAGTTCCATTCAAATTCTTGTTTCAGGACTTTTTTTTAGATGTCCTGAAAATAACGTACTGCCTGGTTGAGTGCTGCAGTTAACCACCCTAACACCTCATAAATTGCACTACAATTAATAAATCCTATCTAAATCACCTAAAAGTCGTGGATTAACTAACAGTTACTGAAAACGTCTCCAGTCTGAGCAACAGAAGGCTGTGAATGTGAAAACAAAAAAACAAAGGATCATAAAACCTACCACCCTGAAGTGAAACCTACCACTGCAGTACTTTGGGGGTTGTATTGAGATACAGTAGAAACATGGTGTAGTATTTTCAGCTCTCTGACCACTGGTGTGTAACATTAGGAAGTAGCAGCAGGTTATGGTAACAGCATTCCTGAGTTGTACAAATGTGTTGAGTAACTGCAGGCTGTCTTGTTAAAGTTAACGATTCAACACCTTGTTAAACATGACAAATAGCCACATTTCTGCTAGTAGGGCAGCAGGCCGCGGTCAAAGTGCAATAGCAGAGGTCAGTAATCATCAGTTTTTTTGAGTAGTATCAGAATGAGCTTTTAAATGAAAGAAGAAGCCGCAAAGAAAAATTAAAATCAACCATTTATTTTCTCTCTCCGAAGGGATTAGATCATCAAGACAAAACATTTACAAGAATAGTAACAGGGACAATACTGGGAAGAGGATTAAAGTCTCCTTTATACTGGAGAACAGATTTGAACCTGTACTTCTCTGTGGTTCTTCAACTACTTCAGAGGCACTCTAATACAATGCGATGCAGCAATCTGTTGACTAAGATTCAGGAAAGTAATACTAACACTGGAGAGAATGACTGACACAAAGGAACCATCTGCTCAATACACCACATACTGTAGATGCATGTGCTTCCAAACACATCAGGAGGACCACACACGGCACAGGGGAAAAGTACAAAACTACAAAACTAATGCAAAGTTGTGACAACATGAAATAAAAATAAAAATTTATGGAAGTGCAGGGTTCAAATCATAGTCTTCCAGCTTTAACGGATGACAAGTCACCGAAACGTCATCTTCATTGGCAAAAAACACTTTGTAACACGCACTGCTGTTGTCAATGGATGAATATTCAGGATGAACTTTAGTCTGAAATCCTGACTTTCCTCCAGGCACAGTGCAATAATCAGTCCTAACTCTGGCATCAGGTACATTGTCACTATATGGCTTACAAGGTAAACAGGTCCATAAACTAGAAAGGTATGCAGACATCTTTCATTAATCGAAACTATGGTACAGCAATATATTGGCAAAAAAACTAAAGAGCTAAGTAACTTTATGTAAACAATGGTATATCACTGTACAGCTTATTCTAACATGGTATTTACAGGTCAAGTTCTTGTACTAGCTAGTTCCCATGTACAGAGGATTAATGTATGTTAGGCAATTTCAACCATCCCACCCTCCTGCAAAGAACTGGATTCAAAGAGAGGAAACCCAACAAACAGCATCTGAATCGACAGACTTGTTGAATTACCCGAAGCCTTCCTCCTCCAGTTACATGTAGAGATATTCTTTAAAAAAAAAAATCATACATAAGGCAAGGACAGTTACAGAAGGTGGAGGCATCACATTCTTTGCAAGGGATTACTGATATCATAAATGGGACTCAGGCTGATGGTTCTTTGGGGTAAATGCACTTTTTGAGAGTTTCACTTGTTTTTCACACGTAACAAAAAACACATCAGAGTGCAACAAAGGGGACATGTTGAGTTCTGTTGGGAAAATGTGCAAAACCTGCTCTAAAGCAAAGTGACAGTGTTGCTTAATGTACAAGGTACTGGGAAATGTACAGGGTCGTCCCAAGAGACGTCGGCGCAGACCCTCATTCCAACATACTGTATATACAAGGCACTAAGGATAAGATTCAAGGGCCACTCATCCAGTCGGTTACCAGCATCCTCAGTCTGGTCTGAATATAGGATATTTGGGTAAGAATTCTATAAGAATCACCTGAAGAGAGAAAACGAAAAAAACTGATCATCTTTCAGGGCAAATCCATAACTGTATAATAAATATTCATTTATTATTCATTTATGACTGGAACACTAATTGCTCATATATAAAATATGTGTATTATGTGCACCTAGCCCCACATGTATTTATATTTATATAAACTGACCATTTGTTATGATGGTAGTACTGCGTTCATTTTTGCTTGATGTATCTAATAAACTGGATAGAGCGGGTTTATTCAATTCTAAGATTATCTAGAGAGTTATCTCATATTTTCAGGATTTCTATAGTCTATGATTAGCACCAAATTACATTATTTATTTTTGAAGAACATTAGATTAAATTTACAATTAAGTGTTCATTTAAACTGTACCAAAATACGATACATTATATCATTGTGTTTTGGAGTGTTGATAAAACAAAGCAAGACATTTCTTTGGGGCTTTGTTGAATTATAAAGGGCATTTTCAATATTTTATTAGACAAATCAGCAGATCACAAAAATGTTTGTGTTATAAGTCATAAATTTATGACTGAATTTTTGACACAGCTTACTTACATATTCCATCATATTGCTGCTTTCACATTTTCTTTTACTGAGTTTCCAGTGCAGCCCCAGCTGATGAGAAGAAAAGACACAAACACAATGACTGACCATCTCTTTCACACTCGAACAGACACAAACACACACACACAAACACACAAAGGAAAATCTGTCTGAAATCTCCCCTTCAGTGTTAGGGGAATTTGGGAGCGGGGCTGTCTGGTCTCACTGAGGTCAAACTGTGGCCAGACACCCTGAAGAGCTTCCTTTATACCTTTGCACAGCTACTAGCTGTAATTTGTTGCTGCGAGACAAAACAAAATTAACACGGCCATTTTACTGCTGACCTCGCGGTCCTCTCAGACCTTGTGCACCAGATCTGACTCAAACAGCTTTTAGGGGCTTATGGGACGGGTTGAAGTTTACAAACCAGATTAATGGTCATTCTCCATCATGACAACACTCAACTTAAACTGCACACAGACAATTAAGCACTTTCACACAGGTGATAATCTGCAATTTGGCATCTTTCTTACCTTGTGGTATAACCGGTTATTTTCCCACTCTAACAACTTCTGAATCGACCGCCTTGTCTTTGGGAACAGAAGACAAACACATGCACATTAATGTAAGCAGCAAAATACTCATTACTCAGTTTAACACATTAACAGGTAACAGTAAACAGCCACAGTGTTAGGGTTTATGGACTGAACTCCCAATTTACCAGCTAGTAATTTCCACTTTGTTGTCAGTAATTCTGAGTGGTAACACCACCTTTAAATGACACACCCTTGAGTTGGGGCTGTGCAGCGCAATGCATCATTTCTACACACAGCCACTAAGTGAACATGAGTTGTTATTACCCTCTACACTTAGACCAGATGAATTGCTACAACAGCCCTTGAGTAATCAGCGCTGATGTAAGGGAGAGTTAAACTGTCCAACTCGTGTCACTGGAGGTCTGAGACTTACTCTCTTGTTGAGGCAGATAACAGGCCATAGACTGCAGCCTACTGTACAGCAACAACACAGGCAGCCGCAAAGAAGCCACTTCACATTCACAGGCAAGTTCTTCTTTAAGCAAGCGTTCACCCTGCTGATGCTGGTTTTGAATTCCTCTGGTGCTACCTAAAAAACGAGAGAGAAAGAAAATGAACAGAGGGGCTGTGCAGAAGGGGAAGTCGTCAAAAAAACTTAAGTATAAGTCAAATAGCTAAGAGCAAGAGGGAGTGAGACAATTGTGCCACGGTGTTGTTGACTTGAAAGATTCCCAATTGCTCAAAAGGAACCTGTGCACTAAGATCAAAGAGCTTCAGAAAACCAAAAGGTAGATATTTACAGATGTTGTCCAGAGATGAGATCTCTAAATACTATGTCCCTGACTTGCTAACTACGCTCTAGACTGTTCAAGGCAAGGAGGGACTCAAAGGAGAGATAAGCTCAATGCCTGTGGCAGCGCTGGCTAAACAACTTGAATGGATGCTCATTCCTCACTGAGTCTGTACGCCATAAAACAGGGGTCGTAATCTTTTATGACAGGATGCAAAGGTCTCTTTGCAAACAGCCAAAGACCTCAGAATAAAGCCCAGCAGGGCCTGATCTGCACCCTTCAATCATCATAATTGTGACCTCATCTATCACATGTCACCCTGGGTCACAATACTGAAGGTACTTTTTATTGCCCCACACTTCCCTCGGCCTGCTCTTACCCCTGCAGCCTTTTTGTGTTTCTGCGTCCGACCCAGGAAGCTTTCCTTTCTTGTCTACGGCAGACTCTTCATTTCATTATTTTATCACCTGGAGCTGGACCATCCAAAACACTGGGGTCCCCGCCAACGGAGCCCCAAAGACGGCTTACTCATTGACAGAGCTGGACAGCAGCACATTCAGGCTCTTTTCTATGCAGTGTGGTACGTTACTTATAATGCATCTCCATCAGATCAAAACCACTCTGGGAAGTTTGAATGGGGCGATTCGGGGAAGTTGGGGCTGTTAAAGGCCCAAAGGAACAAAAGAATCAGTGCAGCTTTAATTGCTTCATTCTTCCTACTTGGATTTGAACAGAGAGCGGCCTGCAAGACCGAAGTGCAAGAGAACTAAAAAGCAACTGTACCTTTCCCGTGAGAACAGACGGAAATTCTGTGTCAAATCTGTTGCTCAGTCCAAACCTGGGGGGGAAATAAAGCATTTTAGATGAAAATGTAACCAAAACAAAGAAAAAAATCTCACTTTAGTGTGAACATCATTGCAAAATTAAGCAGATATATATTGCCCCATGCTTATTAGTTAACTTTAAAGTTTAGTTTAACTGACATTAATTCACACAAAAGCATTACACAAAACATATTTCTGTTTTTATATGGTTAGGCAGACTTCTTGCAACAATTAAATGTGCACTGTGAGATTGCTCCGGCCATCATCCTTACATTTTTATTATCTTTTATGCAGTTCAGATTAATGTGGCCTGCCATTATAACTCATCCATAAACAGTGCCCTCCTAATGTATATTAATAGTTGAGAGAATGTTTTTGCTACTTTTAATTTGGGATGAAATCCACATGTATTCACTAGACAGTTCTTTAGAAGCACTAATGAATATGAATACATTCTTATATAACCGCCCTGCCCTAACTCCTCCTTCATGACTGTTATAATAATATGCGGTTTATGCAGAAACAGTGTAAGAAAGATGGTAACTGAACCGTACGATCATTTTGTATTGGATTTAGTTTGTGGTGCTGTTATAAACACACTGAAACTGAAATAAACACAAAGGTGTTTCTGTAATTTAGCCTGGCCCACTGTTCACTCAATAGCTCTCTCTGTTATTTTAAACAAATGCTGAATATCATAGCCTTCATGAGGCTAAGATTTAGTGCAGGACTGTTGTATCAGGATGCATTTATTTGCGCTTGCATACCTAATGAACTGGCAAGTAAGTGTACAACTTTTGAAGATATATGTTATAGGTTATAAATATATAGGTTACTGTAGTTCTTGGTGTGATGATATTAAAGGTGGAAGAGTCCAGGTGTGATCCTTTATCCAGGTCACATATGATAAATGGTATGTCATCCCCACTTATCTGTACATGCAGGTCTGTCCAGACCTTGATCGTTCACCTGAGGAAGACTGCATGATGTGGTTGAATAGTCCACATAGAGTAAAGAACTGGCAGCCTGACAGCAATGTATAGGGTTTTATTTTAACACTAGTGGTGCTGCTTTAATAACAGCAATTCACAACAGTTATTTTTTTATGGCATGCTCATTTTTATTTTATCCACATGCAAATCTGGAGAAAGTTGGCAGCTGGGACTCAGCATCTTCTGAGATGAAGATGACTGAGGATTTGATTAAGATGACAGTGAGAAAAACTAACACAATGGTGCTCTGAGCTTTATGCTCTATTAATCACCCTGATAAAGTGCCTCCATCAAATATACGTAGAAAATAGGCTGACGTCCCCATGTAAACAAATAATAAGACTTGTAATAAAGAACTGCTAAACTATGATTAAGTCGGTGACACGGACAAGATAATAATGTCTGATAAAAACCCAAGGCTGGTGATGACAGTTTTCTCGGTCAGAAGATTTTTAGCCAACGACACAACATGTAAACTTGACAGCCATGAATATAGCTTGCTAATCTACCACACGCACAGTGGCCATGAAAACATAAATCCGTCAATGTTAGTTTTTTGTCGTAATAATGTCCCGTTTGTGTCCAAACCAACTATCCCCTGGGCTAAACATATGGCTAACTGTTGTGATTTGCGTTAGCTAGCATGCTAGCACCAGCTAAACAGGCTAAAGCATAACAAAGCGACACACGCACAGACAGCAGCGACAAACACGGCTCTGCTTACACTGTGATGTGCCCGGCCCCTCGCATGACCACAGGCTCCGGGCAGTATCTGGGCAAGTGTTCCTCGCTTACTACGTGCTCATCCTCTTCGTCTTCTAACTCATAAATGGTATCAAAGTCCGCCATGTTGGGTAGTAAGACGCTCATGACGTCTTCCTGCGGGGCCGCGCACGGAACGCAAGAGCGAGAGCGCGCCGAGGCGGGTATTTGTTCATAAAGCCAACACCGGTGAGACAGGACAGACATTGGAAGACACCATAACACATACAGGCGTCCTGCATCTTGTGACAGGGATAACTGATGAACTTCTTCAGCTCAGACATGGTCAAAGACAGGAAGGGCCTCAAAATATCCAGTCTAGCCACAATTAACAGGTCACTTCAGCTGATTACGCATGAACCCTACACTTTGAATAAGCATGAGACGTCGCTTCTAAAATGCTTTAAAGCTATCTCCCCTTTATAAATCAGACATCTGAAAGCCCAGTGTACCTGATGATTACACATACCCCGTTTAACATATTTCAAATGGACAAAAAGTATTTAAATGGTTAAAGAATTCAAAAACAGATCATGCGGATTACGCAGAACGTCAGACAATAATAAGCCTCAGACACTTCTATAGCCTCTCCGTTCGTAGGCTGTACACTTTGTTGGTTTCTCATATTTCATTTGTACACGGTTTATCTGGTTTTAAATGATTTCTGACTTTTCTGACTGTCAAGAAACATCCTGTAGACTAGATATAGCTACCACTGAAAGTCTAGTTATTTTGCTGCAAGATGATTCTTTTCATTTAAAGGAAAACACAAACGTCTGAAGGTTTAAATGAAAGTATCTGATACATATGTCCATCACTGCATGTCAACGTTGGATACTGTTACATTATTTATTTACAGTTGAGGTAGCTCTGGGGCCTACAGTTTACAGTTAGGTCATTTAAGGGAAATTGAACACAAATCTATCTTGCGCAGAAAAAAAACATGTCACCTTGCCATGGTAATCTAAAAGCTTAATTGTTGTGTATATCTTAATTTGTGGCATGCCAGCCAGTACTTGTGGGAAATATTTGGTTTTATGTATAAAGTGAGAATCCACAATGCACAAAGGCAAATCCATTTATGCAAATGTTAGAAATAAGAACAAATGACAGGTGTACTGCAAAAAAAAAGCATTTTATTTACATTTTGAAAGCTGCCATTAAACGACCTTTCTACCCGTATCATCAACATCTGCTCTTTGCACAAACGGTGCTGAAAATGTGCGTAAATGATTTATTTGTCAAGTCGAAGCAGTCTAGTTTGAAACTTCAATGGCATGTCCCTGATTTCTCATTTTATTCACAAACACATACACTTTATCACATACAAAAAAAACGATATTTATATCTTAATAACTCACAAACAATTTAAAAGCTTTTAAGTTTGAAACACGTCGATTTTTTTCAGTTTGCAATCCCCACGTTATTAGAACTATTCTATAAAAAGCAATATTTCAAGAGCCTCCAGCATTTCGTTGCTATAAATCAAATGTTTATCCGCAGCTATGTGCTTCAGGACGTGAGTCCAGATCCTCTGGCTGCCTATCAAGTGTCCTGTCAGCGTGTCGGAGTGCTCAGTTAGGAGAGATGGTCCAGAGGGTGAACTGTTCTACTGAGTCACAGTCACTTGCTGTATATTCCTGATAGATGGCAAGGTGTTCATTCCCTGAGGAGGGTACAGAGAGCCGTGGATTTCTGAGGGGCTAAGAGATCCAGGCACGGGCAAAGGGCTCACTGAACCCGGGTCACTGTGCACAGAGCCGCCGCTGCCGTCGGACTGACCCATCTTCTTCTTGATCAGCTTCCTCTCCTTGGCCCTGCGGTTCTGAAACCAAATCTTAACCTGAAAAGGCACACAAAATAAAAATAAATCATTTAAATAAATATGTTCTCGTCTACCTGCTTTAATAAGCTTACTTATGGTATTCCTAAACCCTTAAAGAAATAGAGAATATATACAGAAATGTCTACATAAAACATTATCTCAAAGATTTCCATAGACGTCGATGAATAAAGTATAAAAGAATAAAATAAAATACAATAAAAAAAAAAAAAAAAGCATAGATAGGACATAAAAACGTTGTCACTGAGTTGAGTAGGGACAGTAGTTGCCTTTCCTGCTTTATTTAATTTCTGTTGTATTCCATGTGCTTTACTAAAATGAAAATAAAAGAATAAAACGACTAAAAAGAAGTGGATAATAAATAATGACATTAATATAAACTGAATAATGCTTGTCATGTCGTAACGCTCATTAACTGACTATCAAAATGTAAACTGAAGGAGTTTTAGTAATATCAGCAGTTTTATTGCTCGTAAAATTACTCTTTGTTTCAGACAGTGGGCAAAATAAGACATACATATTAATACACATAAATAAAATATAAAATATAGACTAAGAATCTGTTCTTCTGTTGTATTATTTTAAAAACAGCCACATCTTACAGACATGACATTGCTGACCTCATACTGTAGGGCACTCTGGGAGGAAAGTTTACATTATACATGCATATACGAGAGGCCTATGCGTTAATACGCATGGGTTTATTTATATATCTTAAATTTAGTCTACTGCCTGACAGACACCTACCTGTCTTTCCGAGAGACCGAGGTTAACAGCCAATTCAGATTTCCTCCTGATGGTGATGTATCTGTTGAAATGAAACTCCTTCTCCAGCTCCAGTCTCTGATGGTCTGTGTACACTACCCTGTATTTCTCCTTCGTTCTTGTTTTACCTGTGAAGGTGAGAAATAGGCAAAACACCCCGTGAATATTTTGCCTGCATCTGTCCGCGGTTAAGTGGTCAAACTGGAAGATTTCCACAGAGCAGGCTGCATGCCAGGACCGGCCTATCTGCACATAGCATCTTTATTAGAGACGTCTTAAATCCACATCTCCTCGCCTTTTTTCTACAGATAGGCAAATTGAGCTTTTTGATCTTTCTTTACGCTTACTGAATTTCAAACAGCCACGGCCCAGATCCTCCACTGACCAGTAAAAAAGGAACACGGGAGATAAGAACACATCTGTAGAAAAGTTGTTGTTTTTTTCTGCGTAAAAGACCTGCAGGCAACAGGTTATTATGTGAAATTGTTGCATTAGTTTTACAGTTTTAGAGACCTGTTACAAGAGCACATGTCAATATTTCATATCTGAACTACTGAAAAGAAATATGTGATGATGAATCCTGTGAAAATAATTTTAAAGAAAAAGAGTTTGGAGGACACCACATGTCCAAAATAATAAAATGTTGGTATATTCGATCTGAAATACACGCTACTGTAAAAACATACAGTATGTACTAGTATGTACTACTCCACGTTTGGGATATTAGCTGTGAAAAATGTCACTCTTTCCGGCAATATAACTCTTGGAGAGGAAGGGAGGTTGGCGCATATCAAAGTGAAGAGGTGTTGAAACCAAAGGCCACTGCCTGGATATGACGGATGACACTCAAAACACCAAACAATGTAACAGGGAAGTCGACCTCACATCTCCAGGAATAATGGCATTAACATCACAACTGGGCCTGGCGCCGATTCCTCACACCTTTTACAAATTTCTTCCTCGGAAGAGAATACAGCAGACTGGGCTCCTGGCCTTCAGACAATCTTAAACTCAGAAGCATTGTAAGATATGGGAATAATTTATGGGCACATGTGACTGATTTCTGTTAAAAATTTCATAGAAGTCGAGTCATTTACAGAATCATCAATATTCTCATTCTAAGCACATATTAGCCGAAATGTAATCAAAACGCACCATGTAAGTGTCACAGGATCGGACGTTTCCCAGGTTATATCCACTTTCTGCTTTTGACATTTTGGCAACAATGAATTTAGACGCCTTTTGATTAAACGAATTCGATAGGAACACTTTACTTTAAATGGCACAGGGCTTCCCATGCGTGCGTAAAATCCTGGATCAAACGGAAACACAGCGGCCCAATAAATAAATAAATAATCCTTTGCCAACCATTTGTTGCAATAGCAGAGTATGTCCACGAATTGTACAATTTTTCTCACAATGTTCAAGATGATGACCTCACCTGTTGAAGACGACTGAGCAGTTTTACTCATCCACTGGTACGAATTGCGTCTTTCTCTATCAGGAGAAAGTTGTGCAACAGTAACGTTGTCTGGTGGCGGCTGTAAAACCGCAGATCCCGGAGGATGCATATGACTGTACTCAGATGAACAGTAAGGAACCTGTCCAGGAGATGAGTTGTTCATTGGTGTAGGAATAGTATTAGGGGGTCCCAGACTGTATGCGCCCCAGTCCTCCCGTGGGGCGCTATATGAAGTTCCCCAACTCCCCGCAGACTGTGCGTGCGTATCCATGTTTGGCACATGATGGTATCCAGTAAAGTCTGGGTACTGTGGTGTAGAAACAAAGTTCTGTGGAGGCAGATTGATGCTTGATCTTCTTATTGGCCCTTGGTGATACATGCCGCTTTCTTTGTCCAGTAGGTATCCCACATACATGATTTGAAGAAAAAAAAAAGTATTTAAATATAGCTAAAACAGCAAAGGGGTAAATGTGGCCTATCTCAAGGCGACATTGTTGCCCTGCAACTGTTAAAAACAATCCTTCTGCTGTTTATAGTCCAAATGGGTTCCCAAAGTGAAATGCGCCGTAGTTCCAGTCCGTCTCAAGTCTCACATGATGTGGCTCTGTTGACAAGAAGCTAAAGGTATACTATGGTCTGCCTGACGTCAGCCAACTCTTCAACTCTTGTAGATTTGCATCCAAATGAGAGTGACCGGACTGCGGGCCCAGCTGTCCCCCTTGCGCCTGTAGTGCAGCGCGTCATCACCTGACAGTGGGCCTATCCTGAACATGAGTTCTCAGTTCCATGAATAAATTAACAACACGGCCTATCAGCTGCACAGGCTGCACAGGCTGCACGAACCGGCAATAAACCAAAGCAACACGTCCTCAAGCGCACCAAGTGAAAAGGCCTGTGCGTAAATGCGCACAGATCTTTTTTGTAATAAAAGACCCGTTATAAGAATCCATATTCTAGTTATAGCTATAACGAAATAATGACAGCTAATGCTCTTTATTTATACAGTTTCACATTACCAAATTAAACCTTAAAGATCCAACACGCTTAACATTCATTTGGATTTTACTTTTACTGTGGGAATTCATCGATTTCCAGCCACGCTTCACACGTAAATCCCGATTTATTTGTTAAGATATTCACTTGCAAACGAGGTGCAAAGTATGAGGGACTTGTTCTTGAAGCAAGCCGGACCTTTAGTATTCCGTGTTCACACCTCAAGGTCGCACTTCACAGCTAATTCCGGTTACAAGGAAACTCCAACAACCCCCCCTGAGACAAACAGCGGCCTGTGACACATCAGGTCACAGGCCTGAAATTACAGGGAATTTATGTTTCTCAGACTTTACTGGATGCTGAAGTGCAGCTCGGCCCATTAATATTTGATCAGAAAATGAACATCGCCATTTAAGAGTTTCAGAAACTATTATTGACCATTTCTATAGATAGATTGATAGATAGATAAATAGATAGATGTTTCAAGCCCAAATTTGTTTATTGATCACAAACTATTTATGAGACAGTCTGATTTAGCTGTTCGTTGGGACAGGCCACGGCCAGTCCAGTGATTTGTGCTGGTTGTCAGATGTCTTTGCTCTAAATAATCTCTTTAAATTTACTTGGTTCCTGGCTTGTTGGCAGCAAGAAAAAGAAACAAATACTGAAAAGCATCACTGTGCATTTTATTTTATTAATCAAAAAACTCTCTCTTTAAAAAAAATGAATAAATAAATGTGCGTATGTGACTTACATCACTACACTGTGTTGTGTTTACACTGAGGTCACTTTGTTGACCTGCATTCTATGAACTATTCAGACTCACTCATGCCCTCTTGTGGATTTATGCAGAACTACAGCTGCTGCTGGTGAACCTGATGTCTGAAGGAGCCTGGCAGAATATTTACCTCAAGGGGGCAGCCTCCACCCACAAACAACATTAATTTACACGTATTGCACTGGAGAGATCATTTTATCTGCGTACAGGTCAATATTTTCCTGCACCTCACCTGTTTAAAGGAGATAATCCACCATGAAGTTATAAACCTGCATGTTTCACAGCTGGAAAAGTGTGAGGTCAAAATGATCAGCCTCGAGTTGTATGGACAAGAAATGTGGGGGAATGTTGATTATTCTTTCCTTATCTCTATCACCAGGCCAGAGTGAGACTGGGAAAACTCCAGAGAAAGTATAAATTAAACCCAATAATATGAGCCAGCAAACACAGAACTTAAAACTCAAAAATTCTGCAGCCGTACAACATTTGATACAACAATGCAACATACGTTTTAGTCCTAGTCATACCAGTGTGGCCTCTTCATAGACTTTGACAACCTTAGGAAAAAATGCAGTCTGTTGAATTTTTATACCAGCCACAGTCTGATCCTGGCAAAGGCTCCTTTCACTGAATGTAGAATAAATAAATGAAACATAAAAACGAAGAAATGAATATGGAAGTGTATGGATTATAGTTGTCTCACTGACAAACATGTAAATGTGTGGACTTTTGTGAAGATGTTTCAGCACTCATATAAGTATTTTCTTTAATTCTGTATCTTGATTACAGCTCTAAACATATTAGATGTTAAAATGAGTGTTCTTATAAGGTCCCTTAATGTTATTTAGTTCTCATTAACTTAATGGTGGCATTTATTTACAAAATGCCAGCGTAATTTCTTTTTAAGTTTCACATACACAGTACATGCGTGGTGCCTCTGTACCGATTGTATGTTTTCTCTAGATGGTGCAGTCGAGTTACTTATACACAGCCTCCAGTCTTGAAAATGAACAAAGCTGTTGGTCGTCGAAAGACAGACTCCTCCATGAAAACACTGTAACTGACGGATGTTTCATATGTTTTATATAAATTCACCATATTTTTTCTCCCTCAGAGATGTTGTGATGATGCGCAGATATTAAACATGTGGAAGTATTTTACTGAATTGAAACCTGAGTGAGATCATCTTAAGCTCTAACAGTTTTTTTTAAAGAGGGATCAGTCACGTAGTTATGAGTGATCTGCCGCTTCTTGTTTTACAGTGCCTTTGTTTGATCTTGTTGTGCACTGTGCCTTGTAATGTGCTGTTTGTTCTTGTTTTGTACTGTCTCTTGTACATGTTGTCGATATTATGAAATTTAAAAGCCCGTCTAAAGACAGACAACTTAGGCTGTAAACTCCAGTTTGTGTGGCACAAAGTAATCTCCAGACAACACTTGAGTCTCATACATCTGCTTTTAGGAACTGACGAATTACAGATTTGTTGACTAGTTTAATTGAAAATAAGAAATTGGTTAAAAGTTAAAATTAGCTGTGTGGTAACACGGAACAACACATGATTACAAAATGATGTGCACCCCATTTCTTTCTTGGGCTGTCAACAAATCTGCAAAAAACAAAATTACTTAAGAGAATGCATTAAGGAAAGCCACAATCTTCCTTGAACTCAGCATAGATGAAACAGATAAATGACGGTCTGTGGTGAAGCAGCACAGCAATTTAATAGTGTCACTGAAGAGCCCTCAGCATTTCTCTGCAGGAAAGAAGGCAAAACAGGACCATCTGCTGCTATTTTTAGACACACAATTTGACACCCAGACTCCAAACATGAGTTTGTCAACTGTAATTTAAACACATGTAAAACGGGACACGGCAGACACAAGTCACATTCAAGTATGTCTGTTAATTTGTTCGGGATATGACAGAAATAGATGTTGGCAGGAATGTGAAAAATGTTCAAAGTTACTTGTGTGAGAAAATAGAGAAAAGTTTCAGACCAGATGTTGTAAAGCGTCTTGAGACAATTTGTATTGTTATTGACACTATACATAAAAAAAAACCTGAAATTGAATAATATTGTTTATGAGTTGTTTATGTGTTTAATATGTAAAAACAGTATCTACTTTTCTGTCTGTAAATGTAGTGAAGTGTCAAGAAAATAAAATGTAATTCCAGCATATGTACCTATACTTTCCACCACTGATAGCTTCTCACTTTTTAGAAATGGTGATACACTGCTTGGCCAAAGAAATAGTCACCACCAAAAATAAAAGGTCACACACTCTAATATTTTGTTGGACCACCTTTAGCTTTGATTACATCACACATTCACTCTGGCATTGTTTCAATAAGGTTCTGTAATGTCACCAGATTTATTTCCATCCAGTGTTGCATTCATTTTTCACCAAGATCTAGTATTGATGATGGGAGAGTCTGACCACTGCACAAAGCCTTCTCCAGCACATCTCAAAGATTCTCAATGGGGTTAAGGTCTGGACTCTGTGGTGGCCAATCAATGTGTGAACATGATGTCTCATGCTCCCTCAACCACTCTTTCACAATTTGAGCCCAATGAATCCTGGCATTGTCATCTTGGAATGCGGCATCTCCGGATCATAGCATTGTCCCCTGGACTCATCAGACCACATGATCTTCTCCCATTGCTCCAGAGTCCAATCTTTATGCTCCCCAGCAAATTTTTTCCAGTTAGCCTCACTGATTAGTGGTTTTCTTAAGGCTACACAGCTTTTCAGTCCCAATCCATTGAGTTCCCTTCACATTGTACGTGTGGAAATGCTCTTACTTTCACTATTAAACATAGCCCTGAGTTCTACTGTTGTTTTTCTTTGATTTGATTTCACCAAACGTTTAAGTGATCACTGATCAATCAGGATGTTTTTTCTGACCACATTTCTTCCTCGAAGACAGTGGTTCCCCACTATCCTTTCAGTTTTTAATAATGTGTTGGACAGTTCTTAACCCAATTTTAGCAGTTTCTTCAATCTCCTTAGATGTCTTCTCTGCTTGATGCATGCCAATCATTTGACCCTTCTCAAACAGACTAACATCTGTTCCACAACCATAGGATGTGTCTTTCAACATGCTTGTTTAAGAAATGAGAAGTTACTCATTGCATCAGTTGGGGTTAAATAACTTGTTGCCAGCTGGAAGATAATCACCCATGCAGTAATTATCCAATAGGAGGCTCGTACCTATTTGCTTAGTTAAATCCAGGTGGTGACTTTTTTTTGGCCAGGCAGTGTTTCTGATCTGTAGAAAAAGAAAAAGGAGGTGCCAGGTACCTAAAGCTGAAAAGCTGAAGATTATTAACTTAATCAAGAACTAATCAACCCTTACATATAAGGTTGGGGCTAAGATGTTTTTTTCAGTTATGATAATCAAATCTAATGACAAGACTAAAACCATGCATGAAATTAGTTTGTGACTCAGAAGCATCCATGTTATTAGTTGAATAGAGGCAGGGCAGCTGTGTGGCTTATTGATGGAGTAAGCCGTATGGGGTCATTTTGGTTATGGTTCTTTGTCGGATCAGGTAACAATGAGGAAAAGCAACAGACACATCCTTCTGATGTTTCTGTGTTGTGTAAGCGCTGTGAGGATCTGTCATGTTGCTGAAGTTTTAAGAACGTCAAGTGATTTTAAAAGTTGTATTTTTCTGTGGTTGAGCAATTCATGTGTTGTTAATTAGCCAGGAGCACAACAATTAAGTTTAAATATAGACCTTTACTGGATCTCTTAAAACACTTTCTAAGAAAACACAAGGACAGCTTGTACACTTAATTTGAATCTGTCTGCCTGGCATGCCAGTGGTTAAAAAAAAAAAAAAAAAAAAAAAGAGAAAAATTGCACAATGTACATGATTCACAGCACATGTTGCTCCTCCTGATTAAACTCTATTTTCTGCTTTGGAGACAAGACCTGGATCTCTGGTCATCACCGTCTTCCACGACCCTCTGTGAAAACACAAGGCACACAGAGCCTACATATGTCTGATGCTATATTTACCGACTTCAACTTCACAAATGCAGTGAAACCAGCTCGCTCACTTAGCCCCTTTGTTTACCTCCCTGGCAGGAGGTGAGGGGGTGCACAGAGGGCTCCTACGCTGTAGGGCCTGGGAAAAATGCTGCGACCACAGTGGCATAATTAATGTGAACGTGGAGGGGTTGTTTTGGAGTTCAGATTCACGTTTTTTCATCTCTTTTCTGTGAAATGTCTGGAGCTTCCGCTGCCCACCCTGCCAAACTTATTGAGTCCAAATGTGGGACATCAGATCCTCACGTTTGCTGCCCCGAGCACATTGTAAATGTGTGGTGGCGGGCCCTCTCCTTTCATCCATGCTGCACTGCATTCAAATGGAGGGGAATTATGTGGCTTCAGTTACCATAAATGTTTCGTGAATGAATTTCCACATTGTTTTCTGCTGTGTCACCCAGAATGGGTTTGTACTGCTAGTTTGTTTCTTGGTTTTACTCTTTTAAAAATGTTTTATAGGTTTTTGTTTTATTATGTTCGAGATGAGTGTTAATCCTGATGGAAATATCTAAACAACTATTAAATGGGCTACCATCAAAAAGTAGCATTTATGTTCCCCTGACAATCAATCACAACATTAGAGGGAGAATCAAAAATGTGCTTTTTTTCCTGTAAAATATACCGACAAATATTTGATGGACACACATATCATTTTGTTCAGACATCTGTAGAGGATGAATCCTGCTGACTGTGGTGATCCCTGACTGTTTCTGTGGTGACACCATGAGGTTTTTGGGCTTGCCTTGATGTAATAGTGACAGTGCAGAGGAAACAGAGAGGAGAAACAAATAAAGCCCTTCTGTCAAAACCAGCAATGTTTTGTACTTTTGCTTTAATCCCCCTTTCTCATATGCGACACCCTCATCATCTCAACAGCCGCACGTCTACAACACATGACCGTATACCAACCTGCCACTGATCTGTTTGTTTTTTCCTCTTGCTCTTTGAACCACAGCGGTTCCGAGTCTTTATATAGCTGTACGTGTCGTTGGCTCGCTTGTTAAAGGTGGACTAAAGTTAGGTGTTCTAAGGGGACGGTATCCGGCTCATTGTTCTGTATTTTGGTGAGAGGCGTGGACGTGGCCTACCCACCATTCACCTTCTTGGGCAGGGGTCTGGGAATAACATTGTGAAGGCTTTTATATGGGGAGGGGGTTAACTTTTTTTCTTTCTTCTTTTTTGGCACGATTGTACAGTTTGGTCAATGGCCTCAAATCAGCGTATGGTACAATTTCGAGCTGCATCGCAGATGTTTTTGGCATACTTCCCCGAATTCATTAAGGGTTCTTTTTTCTGTGATTAATGAAGTGTTTTGCAGCTCTGTTTTCTTTGGGAAGAGGCTGCTGGAAGTGGTGGGTGGGGGTGAGGAGTGTTCATAAACGCAATTGTTAAATGAGGGAAACAAAAACAGACCGCACAGTGGGTGTGATACAAACGGGACATTAATGAATTTGTAAAACGTTTCTGAGTAATAAGTCCTGACAGAGGGAATCCCTCTGATGCGCTCCCTGTTTGTTCTGTTAATACGTTTATTTTCTATCCTTTCCTAATCTGATTGTGCAGTCAAAGCCTTGTCGGTTTTAAAAGTTGTTATTCGTTTTACTTTAGCCTATATTATTAAAAACACACTTAAATATTCTCTCTCTTTTCTGTCTGTACCCAGCTGGCTCCCTCCATATGAGCTGGGTTCTGCTCAAGGTTTCTTCCTGTTAAAAGGGAGTTTTTCCTCGCCACCGTCACCTTCAGGCTGGGGGTTTCAGGCTGGGTTTTGTAAAGCGTCTTGAGATTTTTTATTGTATTGTTATTGATGCTATATAAATAAAATTGAATTCAATTGAAATCATAGAGAAGTCAAGTTAAAGCCAAAACCCTTTGCATTACTTTTCACATTCCAACCTCGACTCATATCCTGCTCTTGGCTTTTCTGATGAGAGATTTATGCTCTCATGTGTTTCATTAGTAAGACACTCAGAACAATAATGGGAAGTTATTGTATTGTATTGCAGTTTACAGTATGACACTAAACCGTGTAATTCCTACATGGTGACAACAGAAATACTTTTTCTTACTATAAGTCATGATAATCTTCCCAAAAATGTACTGCAGCTAAAAAAAAATGTGTGGGTTTTGGCAGAAATATTTCACTGTGAAATATTTTGTTGCCACTATGTGCCAATTTGACAGAATAATGCGATGTGGTGAGTTAGAAAAAAATGAACAAAGGTTATGCTATAGTAGCAATTGCAAATGGAAAAAAAAAGTATCAAATATTTTTCATGCTGGGTTTCATTTTTTGGTTTCTGGTTTGAAGCCACAGGCAGTTGCTGCTTTAAATGGGCATCACATTTTCTGCACTCTGTCTTTGCAAAATAAATACACAGTATAAGAAATAAAAGTGCAAAAACACTGAGCAGTGTCCCCTGACAACTAAAATGCACAATGTTTCCTTCAGGCAACTATTGGGAAGTCACAGTTTAGGAATATTAAGATGTGTTTCTCAACCCTCAGTTGTCATTGGAAACTCATGCACATGTCATGAATAAGTTTGATGTAAAGGTGTTGAATAGACTTTTGTGAAATTGTGCCATGTTTCCAACCAAAAAAGGCAACATTAAACCCACTTTACCTCCTTACTTTATTCATCATTTCTTTCTCAGTCATAAATTTTGAGGGTGAGGTGGTCAAAATGACTTGATCCTGTGGTTGATTAAGTGGCTGTGCACAACTACAAGAAGAAGCAATGTTGTGAAATCAGTCTTGATTTCTTCTTCATCTCAGGTCTCCAGGAACATGGACTGATCGCTATGATCTGATCGTTATTGTTCATATTCATTGTTAACTCCCAAGCACAGAAGCCCCTCAGCCAAGGATCCTCATACTTAAGGAAAATTACTATCTGTAGGTGTAGATAGACAGAAAATAACATGACAGTCAAGAAATACCCTCCTCCTCTTACATCCTTCCCTTGTTTGTTTGTTCCTGATATATTCTGGAAATAGTCCACACCGGAGGTTGTTGACATGCATTTGGGAATGGTCACTCACCTTACTGTAAACATAGTAATTCCTGTGAGGACAAGCAGAGACAGTGAAGGGCCCTGTCCAGTGGCGTGTGGTCCACCCGGGCACACCCGATGCCGGTAACCAGAGGCTCCCATAGGAAGCCCGCTGTGTGGCGTCCTCCGGTCGGGAGCGGGATGATTAAGAGTTCCTTCCTTTTCCGCTTGGAGGGGCAATGTCCCGGTGAACAGACAGGCTGCCGACACCTTCTCCCGGCAAGGAAGTGAGTCTCTCAGGAGCAGGAGAGGAAACAAAAACTGATGGTGTATTCCACTATAAACAAATATGTTAATCAAAGTCTGAGAACAGAGATGTGAATTTGATTGAGTGAATCAGAGTTAAGTATAACCTGAAGACTCCTCACATTGTTGTGCGCAACATGGAGGCTGGGACCCTCCCAAGAGGTTGTGGGATACATCTGAGAGGTCGTGCATGATTAACAGGAAACAAAGACAAAAGCATATTTTGAGTTTGTATTTTTCCCACTTTTCTTCTTTATTTTTTACATTTTAATTGAGCAATATAGAGTTTTATCCCGTAAAACTATTCATATGAAACCATGTGCAAAGAGTATATCACCCTTTGCTGCTTGATAATTGATAATAGCAGCACTAGTGGTTCCTATCTTTTTGACTTACGACTGTACCACCTACCACTGTAGCTTTAATTGCTTGCAGCACAGTCAAAGATTGATTTCATCACAGGGAGAGACAGGAAAAAAATATCCAGTATTTCACAACAAAATGGTATAGAAACATCAAGAATATTCATATATTCAGTAAACATCTTTCACCATCACAAATGGTCCAGTGATAAAGTTGCATGGTGGGAACTACTGCTTTATGATACAGTTCACCTATTTCAACAATATTATAAGTCATACTGTAGGTCGTCTTTGGTTGCAAACCAATAAAGAAAAAAAAACAGACACATTTTGTGTGCTTGAATGTCACTGAGAAGAAAGATTTGCACTGGTCTCCTAACAGCTTGTAGTTCACATTATTGCATTTGGTCTATTGCATTTTGTTGCTGTATAATCCAAAGCACACAGAAATGTGCACAGTTCTGTGAGGCAAGAAGAAGTAAAACAACAGCCTGGTCATATCTAAAGAGAGTTTACAGCCATGCCAGAAGCTTTGTCAGGAGAAATAAACCAAGATATTAGATACATTTAAGTTTTGACCAGATGATGGTGTTAAATGGAAAATCTGGGGATCAACAAAGATTCACAAAGACCACTTATTTCTCCATCAAATCAAATCTATACGGCAACTTTTTACCATGAACAAGAGCCTCATGGTGGCGCTAGAGGAAAAGTCTAAGTATCAACTATAAGCATTCACCCTCTGGGAGTCATAAATGTGAGTAAAACATTCCTGAAGCCAGTGCAGTGTAGTACCTGAAAGGAATGTGTTCAAAGTTCAAGAAAATATAACGTGAGACTGCAGGTAATGTATAAATATATAGATCTTTATTCATTTATTTGCTTCATACACTCAGTTAACAGTGTTGGGGAACATTGCTTTCATTATAACTTGTTACACTACACAAATGGCATAGAAGCAGAGATAAGTAAAGTTTATGTTGCTGCAGGAATTATTAGTCAATGAAATAACTGAAATGTCAGACATATAAAACATTAAATCAAAGCATGACGATTAGTTTGGAGAGAAATAATACCACAAATACTGAAATGGTTAATTTCATACAATGCACTACAGACAAGAGTTAAATAAAAACAACAAATAAAATCAGAAATCTTTGTAACACCTTTAAAAATACGGACTTAATATATAGTATCAGTGCATAATCACTTCCCCTCCACATGAAAAAAAAAGGGTCACAAACAAAAACATCATTTGGAAATCAAATCAAAAATATCCACTGTAGACTGCAGTTTTTCTCTAGTGGTCAACAAACACAAGCTAGCTGCATTTCTACAGGGCGAGTGAGCTAATATAAGCGGGACTGGAGGTTTTGGTCCACAGTACTTTGAGCACATCCTGTATTAAAATGCTGATTTTACATGTTTCTGTAGCCTGTACTGGAAGCCAGACATATCTGCAGAAACCCTCAGCTTTATTATCAGTGAATACAGCAGCACCAGTAGCATATAAGTCTGGAATGAAATACTGGCATGACATTATGTGTTGAGGAAGGCTGTGCTAAAAAAAAGAAAAAAAAAAGTCCTTTGGTTAAATTTAAACATGAATCTAAATGGACAACAGAACTAGATTACTAAGTGACAGTGTTTATAACCTATATAAATACTAGTGCTCTTTGAATAAACTGTTTCTACAAAGCTCTTTCCTTCTAACTAAAGCTGTACACAAGTAAATACACAAATCCTGTTTCTGGGTTTCAGTTTGACCGGACAAAAACGACACAGTGTTCTTTCAATACTGGGACAGGAAGAACAGCCAACATTGACAGTCTTCCATTAAATGCTTTCTCTGTTCACGATAAATTTTAAGCCGTCTCTTTTTTCTCTCAGCTCTACCCTGTTTGCACTATTAAATTGTGACTTTAGAAAACCTAAGAGAGCTTAAAAACATCAATGCAGAACAGAGTACTCCTCTCCTTTTACCACTTTGGGTCAACCTGAGTTAGTTGAGCTAATAGTTTTAATGACATTACATTCTGATTTTTGCTTTGCGCGAAACTGAACATTTACAAGTAGCCAGTTTCTCTTCCACATTTAAAATTAGATTTTCAGTTCAAATTAAAAGAGTTTTCCTATCTGGACATTAACATCCTCAAAGGATGTTCAGATCTGTACTAAAGTTGGAATCATTGCAGTTTGTTTCACAGTAGATCAAAGAGATACCTGAGCCTGTTTTCAGCTGTCTGATACATCACAGTGAAAGTGGAACGGACCAGCAGCATTGACCTACGCCTGAAATCTGGAAAGGAATCAACAGGTTTCCTTTTGTTGCACGTCAGACGCTCTGGGAGTTTGACGATGCAGGAGTTACAGTCGAGGTGATTCATGAGCGTCCTCTCCAAATACTTCAAGATTGAATCTCAGGTTTTCCTCTCAAACGCTGCTACATAACAGTCCGGAGATAAGAGTCAAAACAGAGGGGAACAAAACAAAGGCCTTGAGGCTGTCAGTCTTGGACTCTCCAGGGGCCAAACAGGAGGTTACACAGGAGGGGTGGAGTAGCGCACCACATAGTTGTAGTCAGGCGGCGGGCTGTGACACTCCAGGTCGGCGTCCAGAGCCGAGTCGTCCAGACTGAAGTCTAAAAGGGGCACTGTGGGCGGGTACTTCTCCTTCTCTGAATCAGTCAGCACAGACTCCTTGCTCTTACTTACTGCATTCATCCTGAAAACACAAAGATATACAACTTAAACATGGCAGATGTAAATATCAAAATCTGAAACTTCCACAAAAAATAAAAGGAGAAATTAGAGGCAAGCTGAAAAAGAATAAAGATATGTAATTTAATTTAACTGACTGTGCTGCTTTTTATTTATCTAGAGCGCAGTAATCCCTAATTTACCTGTTTTGTGATTTTAAACAATTTTAACCTGTATCGGTTAGACTTAAAGCAAATAGTCGAGTAGCCCATCTATAAGAAATAAATGGGCAACCTCTAAGGGACTTTAATAGAAAAAAACAGCATCTTAAATGTGACAATTCAATGTTTTCCAGTTTTACATCACTGTAAACTGAACTGTATTCAGTTACACGGACAAAACATGGCGTTACGGAATTTTGCCAGAGATGCAGCTACGTCAGAGGACACATCCTCAGGCCTGTACAGTAAACAGACTCTCCTAATTGCAAAAAATACTGAAACACAAACCTGACACAATAGACACAACAAACCAGTGTGGCATGACCAAATCAGTTGACATCAGTTGACCAAGGAATGACCCAAATTTGCCTCAAAGCAATTTTCATTTTTACTAAATAATTTAACCCCCATGCGTTTCTTATAGTACTGCAGCATCTGTGAAATGATCCTGAAAGCACTTCTCATTGCAGAGGTGGATAGTGGAGTAGGTAAAAGCAAGCTGTTTTTTCTTGAGTACAACTTAATTTGATCGCTCTCACAATAGAGGGCTGTTTTGACATTGTGCCTCTTGTGAAGCCGTTTGACCAGACAAACCTTCCCTTATTCATGTATGATGTAATCAATCATCCTGCATTTTTTCTGCTTCATTTGTTGCCCAGAATATGAGTAATTGCCTGTGATTGTCATGGACGTTGCTAAGGGTTTTCAGTGCTCCTCTGTCTCTGGAGGCTAAAGGGTCAGTGCTCAGCGGGGAGAAGTGACGCCCCTGTCCTGGAATGCTATACTAATAAATAAACTACCTGGTTAACCCGGGCATCAAAATATTAAACAATAGAGAGCTTTTGCTAATGCCAAGCCCAGGGCGGAGGTAGAATGGGCCACGGGAAACCTAGTGAGTCAGGGTAAAAAGTAGATTAACTGTTTATATAATTTTAAAGCACACTCTTAAACAGAACTAGCTTTAGTTTTTGACTTAGAGTCAGCAATGACAGCAGGGGAGGCCCATTACAGTTCAAAGGTTACAGAGATGGAGCAGTTGTCCAGTAAGAAAGTCCTCCCCATAAAATATAGACCATTCTCTGGATGCCCGGGCTCACTCTTTCTGCTGCACTGAGGTCCTGATGGGACAAAGTCAAAGTTTTGAGATCTAAGGAGACTGTTGGCAGAAGTGAGTTTAGTAAGCTGTAAATTAATTACAGAGCTTTGGAGAGAGTCATTAACTCTGCTCTGTTACATGTTCACTCCTAATAATTTAAAAACCCTTCTATGTTGTTTGGATGCTTTCCTGTTGTCAGATTTTTCAGATTTGCCTTGGAACAATTTACTACTGTTCTGCCTTTAAATCCTTTAAGTGTAGGCCACAAAACCTCCAAGGAGCATTCATAATAACTTTCTGAGCAGGGAGCAACAGAATAATAGGAAAAGGTTTAAAGTGTCATTATTTAGTTTGAGGGTTTGACCCTGTAAATTAACCCTGCCACCAAGCTGCTATAAACTTCACATGTAAGCCTTAAGACACCAACAGAGACCCTCATCAGAAAAAGATTTACAGAAATCTCACTCATATTTGACTTCCCCCTTGAATAACCCCTAAAGTGAGAACATATTGTCTCATTGTTTTTTCTTTTCAGCAGTTTTATGTATTCTCAAGATCCACATCTTAAAGTCATCAAACAATCCACGGGATTTTGGAGTAAAGGCTGTCTACATCACTCCTTTCAGATTATATTTATTTGTTGCCTTGGATTATAGCAGACAGCCATGACTCATGAAGTTAAATCTCATGAAGTCTGGGGGGGATCTTATTCAGGACTTTCTACGTGAAAACAAAGAGTTTTTAATGTGTGCTCTTAAAACAGCCCAACCTTATTCTGCTTTTGTGGTCAGTCATTCAGTTTGTCACCTTCAAGCTTTTTCTGTCCCACTTTCCCTTTGTGCTGCCGTCCCTCATGCTTGGTTTCTTCACACAAAGGGGGAAACTAGCTGCCGACTTCTTTTTAAGAAACTCTGTGTGTGTGTGCTGTATGACAGTTATAGCGTCTACATTCCAGCACAGCGGGGAGGTTTCCAAGCGCTGTCTGTTTCTGGTTTAGTTCGCAGTTACTTGCAGTGTGTTTGTTGTATCTGTCACTTGCAGGACAGTGACAGTGTGGTGTTCTGCGGTGTTAATGTACGTACGCCAGAGCCATGATGCTCAGAGGTCGGCCCGCCAACGATTCGAGGCACATCAGTGTCTTCATGTTGTCGGACGAAAGGCTCATCCCGCTGTCCGAATGACCCTGATGAAGATGGAGAGACAAATATATGGTGAACACAATTGACATTTGCGTCTTTATTAGTAAAAATATAAGTAAGTGAGAAATTTACATGTGTATATAAAATACAAAGCACAACTTATTAAACTTTTATCATTAGAACAAGAATACCAGGAAATTTGTCCCTGAGAAATAATGAAACATTCTTCTTTACCAGTTCAAACAGTTCAAGTATAAGTGACAAGATCTGAGTCTTTGTCTGAAGTTCAAGCCTAGTTTAGCATAACTATGGTCATTTTTATCGTACAAATCTAGTATCAAGTATTGGGCAGAAACTGTGCTCATATACTTGCATTTCTATTTGTAAAATGGCTCGGACTCAGTTGCTCCCGGTACCACTTTACGGAAAACACATACTATGCCTATACTTGCAGAATCTGGGGTTACAACATGTAACCAATGTTGTAGGTTAGTAGGCCGTGCTGACTTTGCAGCAGCAGTTGGATGTATAATAAATTGGACATTTTAAACATTTAGATTCAACCTACTCACACCTGGAAGGCATTCAGGTGCAGCTCAGAAAGACTTTGCATACTAGATCTGTGTAATATTGTAGCTATGATATTAGTTAGGTGTAATTATCAAACATCAATACACAGTTGGTATAGGTGCAACTCTAACAACTGAGCTGACAATAAAATATGTTTTGAGAATTCATTTTAATTACTCATATTGGTACTTGGTATCTGCCTTGGTCCGACAGTAAGTGGTATCGGTGCATCACTAGCAATAATCCATATTGTACTGACTGTTTCTGGATTAGCTTTAGGCTGAAAAACTCACCCCATGATTCTCATTTGTCCCGTTCTCCATGGTAACCTCATCAAAGGTTTTTACACTAGCGGGACGGATCTTGATGTTCCTGGAAAAAAAGCATTTCTATTAAGACACTACAATGCCCTAAAAAGCTCTGCTGCCGTTTAGAGAATCATTTGACTATCGTGGAGCCAAATAAGCCAAAGTTCAGAAACAAAACCCCAAGAACTTAATCACTAAGATCAACAACGAGGTGCATCTACGACATTGTACTTTGAAAACACACCTTGTTTGTTTTGCATTTCAACACTCTGAGGCTAAAACAGCAGCTTAATCTAACGCAAGGGGTAACTGTCTTTAGTGCTTTTCAGCACCTCCTCAATGCACACACTTGGAGGACCTGTTAAAATCCAAGAGCTCCACAAATATTGTTTTAAGTGGACATAAATCTTGAAGCTGGTTCTATAGTTCTGAGGGAATTTCCTCACAGGAGCCACAGTTCTGAAAGTCCTCCGGCCATCGAGCTGCTGTGTTTGCTGATTTCTTATCACATGCCAATCAGGACTCTCATTGTCCTCAGGTCGGTCCTGAATGTTCCCCTGGTTGAGTTTAGTCTGAGCGCTAAAGGAACAATAATTGTTCTGGATATTTGTCAGAATAAAATAAGAAAATGATTTAGCCACTTCCTTTTCAAAACAGACTATGCGCTGCTTGGCTGTAACACTGTGAGGATTGGTTTACATATACGTAAGACAAGGTGATTTATTCCCTTTCAATGTCTTAACAAGTTCATATGGGAGTGCAACAGATTTGAGCCAACAAAACCAAGAGTTTACAGTCCAGCTAGTGGCTCTGTGCGACTGCACTCGGGGACAGCTGTGTTTATTAGTTTTGCAGGAATTTGGTCGTAAATCCAAATCTTGGACAAATATTAATTTTGACCTGATGATGGCTCTCGATTAAAAAATTAAGAATGTCAAAGTTCATGCTTAGTCGAGCATAAAGGTCCATGACAGAATTCAAGAAAAAAGCCACAAATGTGAAACTCATGGTGGGCAAGAGAAGTCAAGTGAAAAATTTTGTCTCAGCCCATTTAACAGATGCTCAACTATTTCACTATGTGAAATATTTTACCGTACTGATGTTGCTAGAAAAATAAGTCAGTGAAACTCCAAAACCAGTAGGATAAATTCACTAATATCTGAACAAACTTTCACACCAATCCATCCAGTTGTGGAACATTTTCAGTCTTGACCAATGTGGTGCACAAGTCAACACTGCTGTCACTTGTTCTATGCCGGTACTGTAGCTAAGAAGAACAGCTAAAACAGCGATCAGTCTGTTCAAAACGTTCTACCTTCCAGGTGTTAATCAAAACTCATATGATGCATGTTCTTACCAGGTGCTCCCAGAGTTGCGGTGTGAGGCTGGTCGTGTGGGTGTCTCCTCTGATGGTGATGTGGCAGTCTGCTCTCCCACCTTCGCTAGCAACGCTGTGTTGATGGGTATGTAGTGCTTACCCTCCTAAATCAACGAAACAGCCAGATTTATAGTCAATGCCGTGCGCGCTACGCAAACACACACACCCACAGCTCGTGGCATGCAGCCAAAGAAACCAGGGTCATGCCTAATAAATCCATAACCCTATTCATGAAGTTGGAGCAGAAAGCAGCAGAGTTCATGACCAGCCTGTCGGCAGTGAAACAACAGCTTTATTAATGAGAGCCAAACCCCTTCACTGTTCTTTCAGCCCAGTGTGAACTGTTTCTCATCAAGATCCAGATTCATTTGTAGTGCAGCATGCTGTAGTTTTGACGCAATGTGTGGCCTTGTCCTTATCTCTTATTACTTCACTGGGCAACCGACAGTTCTGTGCAGTCTTGGCAGGAGAAGTGAAATATAATTCCTTTTTCCTTTAGTTCCTATCTGTCTGCGGTAATGTACATTGTTGACAAGAAGCCAGTTCTCTTCAGTGAAAAGAAGATACATGACAGATCCTGATGACTGAAGATTGTTTGGTCTGAACAAATTTTCTGTAATCAGTGACAGTTGATGCTAAGTGCTCCTCTTGCTATAACAGCTTGGTATTCTTTTGCCAAAAATGCGTTTTTGTTTTAAATTTCATTCCCCTATGTAAGTTATACTGCTTTATAGAGGTGATAATAATCGTTCATATTCCTTTCAATAAAGAACAGAACAACCTGTCTTCAAAGGGTCGTTTAAAATACAGAACAATGTCACTCACTGGCACATGACAAGCCTTATGTTTCAGATTCTCTGCTTCACTTATGATCAGTCATAACCTGTTCAGAGCTCTTGTACAAGACATCTTGACACACAGAGACATGACATATGCCATTAGTGAAAGTGACCTGATCATATGTTGGGATTTTTTTTTTTTCTTTTTGCAGCACATGCACACAAACAACGCAAAAATCAACAAATGTAATTTAGCGGCTTCGGTATCTGTCACTTGAAACTGTTGTACTGTAACAACTTATTGGACACTTCAACAGAATGGAGCCATTGTCAATGTTATTAGTAACAGCCAAACAGCGAGTCAAAATGTCTGCAGTGAAAAGGCTTAGTCAGCTGTATTTAATTTTGGTATTTCCTTTCACTTTAATATCTTTGCATAACAACCAATTATGCTGACCCGACAGTTGTTCAGCCTTCTGAGAGTTATATAAAATCTACAAGCAGTGTGTAACATTCATACTAGACAAGGTTATCTTGCATCAAACTAACAATTACGTTGTTTCTCCATGTGTTTTGAAGTGTGGTTCCTCTTTCGAGGCCCTTTCAAAGGGAGCCAAGTGTTCGTGTTGAGTGTTCCTTCCCTTCTCAGTTGCAGTAAAGGGACCCTCCAGGGTAAAATGCCACAATAAAACCTTTTCACGCAGCTGGGCTCTGATCGGCACCGATGCTTCCTAAATATCTGCAGTGTTTGTGACTCACTCTGCAGAACTAGTGACTAATATTGCTAACACTGTCTTGCAAAGCCAAAGCATGGCCAGACTTCTCCAATATGTGGGGGTACTTTAAATACATGACTTCAGTATTTGTAAGTTAGTGAGAAAACACCTCCATAAATCTTGTATCTCAATAAACAAGTTTAAATAAAGTCTGACTTCACATCAGAACCCAACAGCTGGTGATGTTAAACTGTTGAACTTTCACACACTAAAGCTTTAACATGTAGAGTTCTATGGGTAGACACTTTCTTGTGTGTCCTACCTGCTGCACGCTGGCCTGAAGCAGGTCTCCCAGTCTTTCCACCAGCTCAGTGAAGGTTGGTCGCTCTTGCGGTTCACCCTGCCAACAGTCCAGCATGGTCTGGTATCTGTGAGTAAAGAATACACCGGTGAACACACACACACACTGCAAGCATACTGGATGGACATGATTAATGTTCATGCCAAGAACAACCGGCAGTATATTTGGGTTGACGTATTGTAACATTTAACAAAATCCGTGCAAAAACATTTAGCACCTTCAGGAAGAAAAACCTCAGGACTGGTGGTCTTCTGTCTCAGTGTCTTCAATAAACAAACCTCTGTCCACTGAGCAACCACATCTGGTCCACCTTTAAATCAGCTGTCATCTGGACCAATCCTGAGCCTCTGGGACTCTACCTGACTCTCTCCTTGTCTTGAATAGGAGAGAACACAGCCTCACTAAGGTCTCTGACAAGCTGTCAACGTCTATGCTCATGTGGGAAGACCCTGAGTCTTCATGTGAGTTTCCATTGCAGCAGTCTGCCTCATTTTGCGGATTCATTTAGAAACAGAGCACCAGGGCTGCTGTTTAAATTACCTTCACAGCATGTTACTGACTGATCACTGTCAGATCCCTATCCTGTTTCTGTTGCAGCCACCACCAGTGTCCCTATAGAGATATTAGGTTTTATGTAAGTATAGCCACTATGATGATGGAGTCATATTTAGTCAATCTCAGGTTGGAGGACTTGGACAAGCTGTTGGTCTCTTCCTGCGGTAAAGACTCCACCACCTCTCCATCTGTGTTTTCATGTGTCTGCTCCTCTCATCGTCAGGCCGAAAGAAGCCCATCAAAATGAATGTGGAGACTCCAGGTGGTAGGCCTCCTAACAGTGACAGGATGTGTTGAGCATGATCACAGCCCTTAAGCATATCATTGAGGAGGAAGTAGACACATTGTATGAATGCACAGTTTAAACCACATTTCCTGCCTGGTCAATAATGAGAATAAATAGCATGGCCCCACATGCTTTGGGTCTTTAGGGAATTTGGTGTTTCTGAGTGGGAAAATTCTGTAGAATTGAGCTAGTTCGTCCGGTTGAACAAGAGAGATAGAATGGGAAATGAGCAACCTAGTCATTGTACTCCCACTCGCCGGGAAGCATCCTTTAAATTCCACTGAAATGCATCAAAATAAGGGATCCTATTAACAGACAACATTCCCATGAACCAGTGCTTAAATATAACAAATAAAATGACACTGCCTCTAGCCTCATGTGTATTCTCATCATTCGTATATTCAGTTTGGGATGAGGGTCATGGTGTCATAACCCAGGATCAGGGACACCTGTGATCAACTGCAGAGCTCCTGACGGGATCAACAGATTTCACCGCACTGACTCCGAGTGCATTGCTGGGCATCCCATTTAAACTGATATCAGCAGCTTTTATCTTGACTTTAAATTAGAGGCAGGCCTCGCTGCTATAAGAATGTGAAATATGTGATCTGGCAGGTCTATTTTTTCAGTTCCTCAGTCCAGGCAGGACAGCCTGAGAGATTCTTGGCACCAGAAGGTCTGCATCTACAGATCTTTTGCTCTGACTTAAATCTCAGTCTGGACTTGATTTTGTGTATCATTTCCAATCACTGTCTCCATTGTGAGGCCAATGAATTCATTCGGTTAGCTTTATTTGGCACAACATGATTTAAAATTCTGGACCTTTTGATACCACGACATCATTAAGACGGAGCGCAGCTTTATGCTTTCAAAATAAATAAGATATGTAAAGTATAACTGTGCGAGTCGTATCAAATTAAAACCAGACGCAACGTATGCACACATGTCAGAGTGAGAGTAGAGCTCAGACTGTGATTGCTGGATCAGATGCACATTCAAAGGAAGAGTCTTATTACAAAAAAAAGGTTTGACAAGATAAGTCTCTGACTGACAGCGATGATACCACAGAAGTACTCAGTGTTCTACCACAGATATTTTTGTATCCTCTGGCCCCTGCTGAAAAACACTTACTACAATTTGAATGTAGTGCTCAGTTATGTCTGCACCACTGTCAAACAGAAAATGCTTCTGAGAGTTTTAGGCTTGCCACTGCAGAGCCAATCAGCAGCTAATGTTTCCTTCTGCAACATGTGGAGCAGGATTACCCTTGATTCTTATCAGACGCCCCTGACCTGCTGGTGCGATAGTAATAGGGGAGACAGAAACAATGCCTCCTCTTATTATATTGATAAGGGAGGCTTGTACTTGCTGCATTTGTTTCACTGGCCTCTGTAATAAAAGCCAGTAGCATGGAGCCTGCTGCCTGGAATAATCATGTGCTTTAATTACAATGAAGCCAAAACACTTCAAATATATACATACATATATCAGTATTTCTTTTCACAGATTAAACTATATATTTTAGTTTTTTCCTGAAGTGCAAACAATAAAGCTAGATGATCAGTACAGTAAGTACAGGAGCAGGCTTTTTACTTTCTTTTGCTCTTTACTGAAGTATAGTTAATAGTTATTCTTACATTTCAGAGGAAGAATATTCTGGTGCTCTCATCCTGGTCCCTTCTTTCAGTCTACAGCAAAATTCTTCATCCATCTGGACGCCGGGGTATGGCGAGGCACCTGGGAGAGGAAGAAAATGAATTGTCGTGCATAAAAAAGGTAATCCATTTGTTGGACTACGTATATCTTGAGAGATGTCAGTGTAACCTCTACATAAACATAAAACCATGCGTACCCACCAAACTATTAGAAAACATGTAAATATAAAATACTTTTAATGTTTGTACAATGACCCACTAATGACATACAGTAAAAGTGTAATGTTGACTCATGAATCTTTGCTTGCTTTATTGGGTCACGAACTATATCGTCTGTAATAACATCTTAATGTAAAGTCTGCTTCAGTTTCTGTTCTCTGGGGAAACGTGAAAAAAAGGTTAAATCCAATATCCAGTTTGGTTGGTTCTGGGAAATAATGCCATTAATATAATATTTGGACTCATTAAATAATATTTTTGTTTGCTTGAATCCCCGCACACGCTGTAATATATCATCTCTGTGGCTGTCCAGATCCATAGGGAAGCACAGATTCAGCTTGGCAAAGTGCACTGCATGAAGAAAAGACAGTCTGTGATTTGTGAAGGAAAAACATTTCAGCTGTCACATGCTCCATAATTCTACTTGCAGCCGGTGTGGACTCCACGTTTCCCTGATGTGAGAGTTGGTGTGTAAAATATGTGCAGTACGCCTTATATGATCTTATCAAGCGTCATTTCGACGTTTAACCTTATAAGGCTCCAAATCTAACTGATATCTGTACATATCTGATATATAGATATTGATATATGACATCTGTATGTATTATGTAAAAAACTGTGTCCTATAAAATGATCATATTTCATTGTATCTGTTTGTACCTTAATGTGTTAATAATTTAATTAATTATTCATCTTAATTTATTAGAAAGAAGACATTTTTAAACGCTTGTATCGAATCATTATTATTTAGTAAGAATAACACCATGTTATCCTTCCTGGTACACTTTTTATTATACTAACAAGCTAATGAAATACCTGGACTCACAAAATGACACACTTTTGGTTCACAAAACCATCTGAAAAACACACCTGGGTTACCAAAATCTGACCTCCAAACATGATCAGGTTGCAAAACTCACTCCATTGCCATTTTTTTTTTTTTGGACGCTTTGTAACCACGTTTCCTGATTTATTTTTCTGAGGACCAGCTAACACTACCCAGATGTGTTTCTTTAATGGAAAATGTGTGTCAAGAGCAAAGAAGAGGAAGAGAAAGAAAAAGGTGCCATCATGACGTCAGTGCTCTTTCTGTTGAAAAGAATATACAATTCGTCACACTCGACAGCACTGAATGGCGCTGATTCAAAAGCAGCACAGCCAAAAAGTACAGTGTAGCAACATAGCTTTGGACTCCTATGTTTTCCCTGCTTCCTATGGAGACCTTTGAACATATAATATTTCATGTTGAGTCTAGCTATAGAAACGTGTTGTGAGCTCTGTGCCATGGTGCGCAGGCAATCATGGGCCGACACACAATGCTGCCTTAAAGGCTGCAGTGGTTTCACAGCAGGGGCGCACTTTACACTTTACCGGCTGCTTGGTTACTGTGACTTTACGTTGCCAGCTGGGAAGAAGTGCACAACTTAAACAGGAGGTGTTCTCCTGTGTTTCAGTGTCCCATGCCTGTGCTAATAGGCTTACATGGGCACTAATGGTATTTGCATGAGTGCCAGGAAAATAGTTTCCTCAGACTGACAATGGAAGTCGAGGGGCTTTGTCCCGAAGGCACAATTACACAATGGAAGAAGACCGTTACTGCCCAGTACATCTGGTGAGACTGTATAAGTGGGGGCACCAAGCCAGTCCACCAATTTGGAGCTCTCTTCTCACTGATCATACTGTATATTATAACCCAGTGTTACACATATGTTGGGTTTTAAATGCATTTTTAAGTGTTTGAAAAACATTGTTAACCTGTAATGAAAATGAATTTCCACTGTAAATGCTCAAATAAAATCTACTGTATAACGTCTTATGATGGTTTTAACTTGTGACAGAACTCATTTTTGACCGAACCACATACAGTTTGGATGCAGATGATATAGGTGCCACCCTTTGCTTGAAAACTCACCTGTCAAGTCCCTGACTGTAAGGCCTATTTAAAATCTGTCATTAAACAAACCCAAGGTACCTTCGCAGCAAGTTTAAGTTCCTGTGTATTTAGTTCATTATAGATCAGATGTGTTTGTTTTTCTAACAAGGTTATTTTGCTGCTGTGCATGTTAACAAGTATAAATGGATGCTGCACTCTAAATGCTGTGACACTTACCCAGAGAGAAGATCTCCCACATGAGAACACCGAACGACCAAACGTCACTCTGAGTCGTGTAGATCTTGTCAAATATGGCCTCAGGAGCCATCCACTTGAGAGGCAGCCTTGCCTGTGTACGAGTATCGAGATAAGAAATAATTTACTGCCTTTTCATTGTTAATCTGAATTCTGAGAGCAGGCTTGATTCAGCTAACTCAGTTTCCTGAGCAGCGTACTTCAAACAAACACAGAAATTTGTGGGACATTTCCAGCAACTGCTGAATTTATTGAATCCTTGTTTCTGCCAAGTCAGTGGTAGCCTTGCTGTGGTTGCTATTTATTAATCAAACTGCTTTTGAAAATTTTTTTCTGCAACACAGAAAGCACAGCTGTGAAAATAAACTAATACCGTGAAACAGGCTTTGATAAACTTACATCTCCTTTGCGCACATAATCCGGGTCTTTGTAGATGTCTCTGGCGAGTCCAAAATCACAAATCTTTACAACATTATTTTCGGAAAGGAGGATATTTCGTGCAGCCAAATCGCGATGAATGCACTGATGAAGAAAAGAAAGAGACAAAATCATATTCAATGAGGTGTCCATAACATCACGTTTTCTTCATATTACTGACTTTGCACTACGTGCAGAGAAACACATGGTCAGGTCATCAGTGATATTACAATAGGAAATTATTTCTGTTGTAAATTGTTCGCAACAATGGCTTTATTCTCTCATCAGTCTCATCCGGTTTACACAAAACTATGAATGAAAAATGAAGTTTGAGTTTTAGACTGAGGTCCTTTAAAAATCATCTGTATAAACTGGGTCAAATAAGAAGCAATATTTCCTCTTTTAACATTTTTACTTCATTGTTTCTACCTGAACATTTTGCTGATTAAATATTCTGATAAAACATAAAAACACCCACATTAAATAATAAAAGATGTACACTGTTCTGTTGTGAAGAAGAGAATACCTTGCGTGAAGCCAAGAACTCCATGCCTTTTGCAACTTGGAAACTGTAGCATATTAAATCTTCCAGTGTCAGGACTCGCTTATATAAATCCTCTGATTCTGTGAAACAAAAGGACATGAAGTTTCCCCAGTGAGATATATTTTTCAGTCCGGACATATATGGCTTTTAAATTTAAGACAATAATCCTACTCATCTAGACAAGTTTTTAAACGCGGTCAGTGTGATCAAGAGCTCCCTACACCTGTCAGATAAATCAGAGACGATGGATCAGGAACAATTATCATGGGGAATCTGCAAATGTTAAGTCCTGAACTACAGCACGTCATCTTAACAATCCATCCTGTTACGTACTTGTGTCCTCCTACACACTCAGTCTTTTAAACATCCTTGTAAGAAGAGCGATAAAAACACGTTGCGATTCCTTCTAGTTTTAAGATGTCAGGTGAAACGTGTGGTTATGGTTGCAGTGCGCTGGTCTGAGGTCTGAGGTCTGAGGGAGGAACTCACAAGGAGTCCTACCACTGAGCCACCTGAGTAAACAGCTAATCAAACCAGAAATAACACATCAGAAAAAACATGGCTGACGTGCCGAGTTGAAGCCAGAGAGCAAAGCAATGCTCGGGTCATGACAGGAAATAAACAGACGCCTCCCCAGACTCAGTGGGGTGACAGTGGCTCCCGCTGCAGTGATTGTACTGCTGAACAGGAGGAGGAAATGTCCCATCAGACTCCGACTAGAAAACAATCTGAGGGGAGCTCTCGGCTGGAGGGGTGGAGCAGAGGTGATAGGAGTGGGGGGTGGGGGTGGGGGGAAGGAGGGACAAACAGGCATGCGGGGGTTGAAAGGAAGCAAGACGTGCTTGGCCTTCTTGGCCTTTACCTTCTTCCTCTTCCTCTGAGTCGCAATAGCTCTTATCTTCGATAAAGCCAGAGCTGGCTGAGCTTCCGGTGCTGGCCACACTCTCCAAACGACGCTTCATGAGCTCGCTCAGCTCACAGCCCGATCCTGTCGGCACCACCTTACCGTCCTGGTTCTGATCATCACACACACATAATAATCAGAAGAGGTTACACAGAAACTTAAAACAATGACGAACAGCAGTCTTGTGTCATTGACAGAAATTAAAAAAACAACGACTCATCCAACTTATCCCAATAACTATTTAGCAACTTCCAGTTACTTCCTACTCACAGTGCTGAGCTTGCAGCTAAAAAAATAAGAAAGCAAGAGAACACATGACTCACCTTACAGACAATAAAGTCTTCTCTCTTGCTCCTCAAATAGTTGGACAAGTTGCCGTATTTGCAGAACTCAACAATCATCATCAATGGTCCTGTTGAGATGATATATTTCGAACGATGATCACAATGCTTACAGTAAAGAAATCCAGAAAGACAGCGATGCTAATTAAAACATACACAGACACTTAAATGATATAACTAACATTTATTGAAGTACTTATAAATTCTTATTAGAACTCCTATACAATTATAGGAGTTATTATAGTCTTACCTCCAGGTTTTGTGCAGGCTCCCAGCAGGTTGACCACATTCAGATGATGGCCAATGTGTATCAATATCTTCAGTTCTGACATGAGGGCTTTCCGCTCATTCGAAGTAGCTCCTCCTGCAACAATATAGACATGCACGCATTCAGAATTGAACTGTATACGATTAAACATCTCGAAAAAAACTGATATACTTTTGAATAATACAAAATTCCCAGTGAAAATCTATAAAACACCATTTTGTCAGGCTTATCCTAATGTCTTAATTGAAATAAATCTTTGTAAACAGCCTATTTTTGCAGCTGAAAAGAAGAGAATTTATTATTTTATTTACTGTATAAAACATATTTTGTAGAAATCTGTATCGATTATAAGCCTTAAATGTTTAGATCCATGAATATGATTTTTTTTTACACATTTTCCCCCTTATGAATTTCAAATTAAAAATCCGCCTGTGACAGTACATAGAGAAACTAGATGGAATAGCAATTTTGCATAAGGGCCAGTGATTTGAAGCAGCTTTTGTTGGAGTACATCCTCACAGATAAATGCGGATAAAATTAGAGAAACAAAATGTGAAGTGATCGCATTACATGGCTGATTTTGATAAGTCTCAAAAATGATACACGGTCTTCACTTTGAATGATGACAATCAAGATTTAGAGGTTGTTTCATGTTGCTTTGACCAACCACATATTTATGAGCTGAAAGTGAAAGCAGCCGGGGGAGTCACTGGCTAAATCACGGTCAGTTTGGAGAGACCTGCTGCTTTCCATTAAGTTTGACCTACGACTAACAACAGCCAGAGAGTCTGTTCCTCTCAGAGAGCTTTTGATTTATGCTGAAACATGATCAATGATAAGAAAGTGAGCAATACATCTAGCCAACAGGCCTATTTTCGATTATTACTGATACATCACCTGTTACCACAAATCACTGATAGGTCTGCAGTTTGCTTCTCTAGTAATAAACAAGAGCGAGAGTTTTAACAATGAAAGATGTCACTCACACATAAAGTTGCGCTGAATGAAAAAAAGCTAAGCAAGTCAAGTCAAAACTCTCTGTTTCTTGGTTTTCCTGCTTTCATTTTGACCCAGCATTTATAGTTTGTTGTGAATATTCGGAAAGACTTTGGAATAGGACTGTAAATAATTCCTGGTAAAATCACATCCGGAGACAAGATTATTTCCAAATGTTTCTCTAAACGTGGCAAATATAAACATACTTTTTAATCTACATTTTGTACTCGTCTTTCATACTTTTGAACTCTTCTTCACCTGCAGATTTTGGACAAGCTCTCAGATGTGCAGACACTCAATCTCTTCATCAGGGACAGGGTTAGAGGTCTTAGACCTAACCTCTCCCTGCACTTTGTAAGGAACAGACATTGAATTCTTTGCTTGAACTAATACACCTTACAAACATTAATTACACATGTTCTGCTGTAGCTTATGAGACTGTAGTGTGTACATAAAGTAAATCTTCCGCAGAAATGTCAGACAGTCATCTGCTACGCATATAACAGCAAGTGCTGAGAAGTTTATGGAGGAGGTTTAAGCTTTCTGTGTACAATTAACTAGAACGACCATGTTCACAAGCTAAAATTATGCAGAACATGCATCAGTGTAACTCTCTACTTCTTCCTAATTTTGTTAGCATCAATGGCTTTTTTGACATCCTACCTTTCAGCATTTTGACCGCAACTGTCTTGCAGGTTGAGAGCTTGTCGATCCCAAAGGCAGACGCCTCGACCACTTTTCCAAAAGCACCATGGCCGAGAGTTTTGCCTGTTAAAGCAAGAAGATATTTGGTAAGTGGGACGACATCAGAGCTTTCCGTCCCTCGGGCAAAAAAAAAAAAAAAAAATGGAAAAAGAATGGATTCTCTGTAAGTCAGGCTATGTGATTAAACCAACCTGCTGAAGCTCTGATCACCAGGCTGGTTTATGGTTCAGTTAAAGACTGGACGACAGCACGGGTCACTGATAAGTAATCACCCTACAGCACAAGATGACCCCTATTCCACGTATCTTAACGCAGCTTTAAGCTTTTATTAAGAAATACTTATAAGATTTTTAGTCATTTGCAAACTGGAATGTGCAATTACACATCTCACATGTGGTCAACAAATAAACCATTACACCATTAATATTGTGACTAGGGTCCATGCTTAATTATTGTCACTGCCAGTAATGCAGAAAATAATAATAATAATAATAATAATAATAAGCCTGTGGTGCATTTCCAATTACAATCCATGAAAGCTAAATCATATTAAATACTGTCTTTGCCAATTAACGGCAGAATAATGTATTGGCAGGTTTACACGGAGCTTACCTAGTCGCAGGCGGTCTCGGGGAAACTCCCACTTGCTGCTGTCATACTGTAGAAGGTCATTCTGCTCCTCGAGGGGATACTCGTCAGGGTCAATTATGATAGATGGACCCATCTTATAGTGTGCAGGTTGCTGTTTTAAAGGAACATGAATTGTATGCTGTTAGTGTTTTGAACTAAGCCATGGAGATTCTCGCTTACTTTGTTTGCACGACCACATTATGTTCTCCTCTGAGGACATACCGTAGATTGAGACATAAACTAAGCACTTCCTGTCAGTAAATGTGCAAATCATAACTTCTGGCTAAATTTATCCCTAAATTAAACCATCTTTCACAACAGGCATGAGTCAGTTGTCCTCGGGAGCCAAATCAGCCTTCCAGAAAAGAACATAAAAGAGGAATGGCAAAGTTTTGTATGAAAGCAATGTCACGTCCCACATCTTGGCATGTGGTTCCTAAGAAAAAAGAACTGGAATGCCTTACCTTCCTTAGTTTGCGAATGAAGAGGATAAGCATGAGCCAGAGGAAGGTGGCTGCAGCTCCCGTACACACCAAAATTATGACCTCAACATTTGGCTTCCCTTCATCTCCTGGAAAGAGAAGAACTGTCGTCAACTACCAGACCTCTTTGGCAGAAAATCATTGTGTACTTTTCACCATCTCATAAGTTGTCATTCTATTTACAGGGATTTATGGAAAATTGGAAAAAAAGTGAAACAGTCTGTTACTAATTTGCAAATAAAGAGTGTGGTTTTCAACTGACGGCGCACAAACTTTTATTTGATGTCATTTTTTCTCTTGTTTATTTGTTTCTTCCTAAATTTTCTCTGAGTGGTTGTATATAAAAATGAAGTGGAAATACACTTTGGTGTTTATTTCTGGATTATTTAGGACACGCATACCACACTTCCTTCTGTAGCGTTTTCTGTTTTTCTAACCATCCTTGAATGGATGTTTTTGAAGTTTTTCCAGCTCTTATTTCAAGCAGTCCTTGACTAAACAGGAGAACATGCATACAGCTGGTTGCTGGAATATTTTTATGATAAAGATGGCAAGGTTAAGCACAAGCATAAATATTATTAAGGGCCCTGGAAGAACGATATCTCACTTTCTCATGTCATTGTTCTTGCAAAGGTACACAGGTAGATACATGCTGAAAGACAAGCCTTCTACTCCAATTATCCTCTGTGTGTTTCAAGTCCCTTGGTGGTTGTGGAAGTCATTAGTGGACCTCTTAACACTTCACAGAGGTTGTGTCCTCTAGGTAACGGCCCTCAGCCAAAGCCATGATCATAAAACACAAGAAGGAATTCACTTGGCATTCCTCACAGCCACAAATGTTCTGTCAAGGGAGACTTTTTCTCACTGAAGTCAGACCAAAATTATTTGTAGTGATGAAAATAAAACATGAGGCCAAAAGGGTCTCCGAGTTGTTTTGAGTGGATATGCAGATAATGCATTGATCCCACGGCTTGGACATGTGATTAGTGTATTTGATGTGTAAATGCAGCAGGCATATTTCTTTATGTTTTAGGAAGTCCCACAGTGTCTGAATGACTCACCAAGCACAGTAACAATGGCACTTGTTTTCACAACACCTTCTACATTTCTGGCTTCACACTCGTACAGACCCTCATCATCTTTCTTCACCCTCTCGATGGTCAGAGTCCCGTTCAGTCCCAGCGTGATGCCTGCAACACAAATACTTTGAGTTAAGTTTTAGTTAATGACACCATAAAGCTTTAAAAGGTGTGGCTTTTAACACTTAGGACTACATTTTTGTTCAGGCGCAGGATGGCAGTAGTGCAATAGCAGGTGAAATGCCTGAGCTTGTAAATATCATTTTCATTGCGGAGTGGGCGGGACTGTGCTAGCTTTTTACACTGGATTTGAGTAGGAGCTCACAGTCATAAAAAGATATCAAAATAATTAGCACATTTCTCTTCTCACAGTATATAAATATGGCTGTATAAATCTGTATAAATCCAACTGAATCCACCCTTACGTTGTCAACCATGCTAGCAACAACATACATTCAGACCTTTCTATATATTCAATCGGTTAATGTTTTTCTGCCTCAAATTGGTTAAAACAGTCACCAAAATTGCAAAAAGTTTATATAACAGCACACAGACTATTCTTTTCCTACCTGGGCTTTGTTCCACTGGGACACCATTTTTGTACCAAACAATGTAGGGATGAGGAACCCCCCCAGCAAGGCAAGACAGAACTAAGGTGCTGCTACTGTTCACATCTTGATTAGTCAGATTTTGACTCAGCCACGGCTGTTGTCTCTCTGTAACAACAACAAAAAAACATTAGTTAGACGTGCTGCTACTCTGTCGTTTTAGACAGAAACTCGTCAAGGGTTGCAAGATGTTCCTGTGTGTACTGGCCTGCAGTAGCATGCCCACACGTGACTACACTTCAGCTGAATGACAGATTTTATCTAAGAACATCAGCTGACTATTTGAAAATAGATACAATTCATGGAAATATTGTTGCACAATAGAAATGTACTACATGGCTCCTCACGTCCTGCTCTAACTTACCCTCCACAGCAAGCGCAGCAATCTTGTGTTCAACTCTGTTGTGGAGCTTGTAGGCTTGACACCTGTAACCTGCAGTGCTGTTTCTGGACACATTACGCAGGAACAGCGAAAGGGAAATGGAGTGGGAGCTGAGCTGGAGTTGAGACACGTTAGAAATGATCGTTCGATTTTTGGAATCCAACCACTGTAGGCCTGTGTAGAGGAAACGGGTTGCACGACATATCAGAGTGATGTCTTCCCCTTCGATGGCCGTCCGTGGCTCGATTGTGATTTCCTCGCGGCGATCTAATGTGACAAAGCAGAGGAATATGGTAATTTCTGGTTATGGTAAATTCACTTCAGTAACAGATGCGTGATTAGTGGTAAGATAAGGTCAAGTTAATTTACAGTATGAATTAATTGTATTCTACATCTGTTTTACACGCATGCACGCATACTTCTGACCGGAGATCCTAATTTGGACAACAGATTTGGATACAAAACTGCTCATCAGAAGGACAGGAATGTCAAATTTGCAGCTATTTCCTGTTTCATCACCATTAATTGGAAGCACGTTGCCGGTGGATGGCGTTGCTGATGGTGCTCCTGCACTCATCCATTTGGAGTGAGGCTGAGTATGTGCCCCAAGGGAACCGGACTGTGCTTGTTTATTCAGTTTGCTGGAAAGCATTCTCTGTTCCGTAAGAGAAGACAGCTGTTATCACAATTCTGTCCTCTTTTTCTTTTTCTTTTTTTTTTTTTTAGCAGCATTCCTTCATTCCCTGTCTTCCTCACCTCTGGAAGAGAGCAGGATTCCTCTTGGGAATTTTCTCGCTCTGGGAGAGTCTTTTTTATGGTGCATGGCATTCTCGCTATCATGGGTTCATCTACACCCCACGCCCCCATCTCCAATAGCGGTCCTTCAGGTGATGTGATTCACAGAACTTTTAAGGGAATGTGATTCATTTTGTTGCAAAGTGAACCGCTGCTTGTGCGTAGCGACACCTCATCCCTGCTGTTATTGCATAACTGTCTCAATGGATTTTCATTTTGGGAACATTTGGAAATGCTCAGATGCACATAAAAAAGTAAAGTCTCATTGCACATGCTCATGGAGAAAGGGGAATGACCTGCTGGCACCCGAGTAGGAATGCAGTTATACATAGCTGTTTAAAAATGCGTGCCCTTATAGCGCTCCATATGGCTCAGGACATGTTTGCCTCTCTTCCACCCTGAAGCCATTCAGCTACAGTGGAAGATGTTTTCAATTAATGCCCCCCTTTGGTCTCTTTATTGCACAATACAGTCTGCACATTCCTGCCTGTTCTTGCAGTTCATTACAGCGTGCAATGTAAGCATAGATCATTTAAAAGAATCCAGCTCATGGTATAGTGCGCTTTGCAATCCTAATAAAGCTCAGCAGCATTTCCATGCTGATATATATCTATAATGGTGTACTCCGGTGACCCACTTACCATCAACATAGAAAGGCATCGTCATTGTGCTCTTGCCGTTCACATTTTGGGCAACGCAGGAGTAATTTCCTGACAAATGTGCCTCTCCAATCACCAGGGTGCTCACGGTCTAATTGGGATCAACAAGACAATTATCATTTATTCTTCAAAGAATACAACAAATGCTTACTATCACAATACTTCAACTGTGAAGTGTCGGTGTGATTTATTGTTTGACTTTCATTCGCCATCAGAGCTGCCCTTAACAAACAAGTGAGAGGTCTGGACCAAGCCTGGTGTGTTTTATACTCTCCAGTGCTTGACATTGATGAAAGGATACATCTGGAGTTTAAGAGCCCACTAAGTCTCTGTCAGACCTGTGCCATAGGTCTAAACCTGGAGCTCCATGTCCATTTCCTGGAAAGCACTTCTAATGCCATACTCAATTTTATCACTACAACAATTTAATTGCTTGAATAGACAAAATAATAAGTGAAACTTGGGTGCGGGCCAGACTGCGTGGGGGTCTGTTTAGTGTTCATAGTGACATCTGTTTTTTGGAGGCAGTCAGCAAATACATCAAAGAGAGTGAATGATGTGGGTGTATTTTCTGCCCTAAACTTCCTGAGCTTGGAGGAGCTATTGTGTTGACTCTCAGAAACCCAGCTGTAGCCATGAAACTCTTTCAGCGTCCCTGCACTGACATTGTTCACTAAACAAACATTCAGGCAGTAAAAGAATGAGTGTTATATCAAATTGTCCAAGCCATGCCAATATGACGTTTATCAAAACATCGATGGAGTGGCCTAATGGTATTGTGTTACAGCTATTACTCACTATAATGTAACCTGATAGTGAAAACAGTCATTTAAACGATTGCGCACCGTCCTGAAGAGGTGACCTGACCAGACACACTGTGACCTCTGTGCCTATGTCTTCCCCTTGTGTTTTCCTTATATTATGACCAGGTCCAGTCTCCCTCTGTACTGGGCCTTCTGGGGAGCCACTCAAGAGGCCCAGCCCTGACTATGTTCTTATTCACGGGCCAACACGATTTATGTAGGGTGACAGAGAGGAATTTGCTTCCAACAAATCCCACTTCTTTTAAACTGCTGCTTGTTATCATTGACCCTTAGTCCTAACCCTCATAAAGCACCAGCAACTGGCCAAAAGCACTTGTAAATAAGTAGTGCCTCCCAATTTATGTCAGGCACACATTAGAACTGATGTCGGGTGGCATAAGGATGAAATCACAATTTCTTTACTTGCAAAATAATTCAATATGAAAGAGCAGAAATCATTAAATCAACTATACGTGGATGTAAAATGCAGGTCAAGACTGAACAAAAGGTTTTGGATTGAGAATAATCACTGGTGCTTTCTGCTGTCAATCAGTTTGTGCCCTAATTTGACCCAGTCTAATGGCTTTCTTTAACCTAATCCTATACGTAGACTAAGGTTACGGCAGCGGAGGCCTGCTCTTAATTATGTTTGGGGTCAACCTGTAGCAACATGGCTGTACAAGACATCCACAGTAATGTCTACAGTTTCCACATTATGAGCTCTGTTTTGGGCTGGTATGTCACTGATTAAAGCTGACATGCTGGTAGATCTCAAACTGATGGCGAAAACCATATTTTGAGACGACTAAATGCACTTTAGATCGTTGAATTAATCGTAAATGTATTTTTTAAGCATTTTGATAATCAAAGCACATTAGTTATGGATGCGACATGTGTGTGTGAAAATTTGGGATTATTATTATATATTATATATATATAAAGTAAAATGGTAAAGACATACCTTGTTTTTTCCTTTAACTAGTTCAGTCTTGGAATTTATGCTCTTAATGAAGTTGTAGGAATTATTTCTCTTGTTATGACGGACTACCAGGATTGGCTCAGTGTAAGGTAAGCAACTGCAGGAAAACAAAAAGAAAAGGAAAACAAAGCTGATCATGAAGAATGCAACACATTTTAGGTTGTTTTCATGGAAACTTTAGTACAACATTAGAACACATCTTGCCAGATCCTTGAAGTAAAATCTGCCATTTTATTGTAAAAGCCCTACTGATTTGAGACAGTCCAGGTCAAAACCAGGTTGTTGTAAAACAGAGAAAGCCTTGATTTAACCCCCCACCCCCAAACTCTTCACCGCCTGTGGTGGGGAACAATCAGTCTGATGAGTGGAGAGGCAGAGAAGGAAACAGCAGCAGCGACAGGAAGGGCTGTGCTGCGCGTCACCTCGTACAGGAAGACCCCCCTCCCCCTCCACACTCTGGCCAGAGGAGATAAGGCTGATCCTGAGACCTTGGTGGTCAGCAAGGGAGAGCTGATAACTTCTCAACCTGTTGGTAAAGTCATCCCCATATTTCTGCCCCCGACACTATCTACCTTATTCGATAGCCAACATAGCAAGCTCCCCTCACCTCTAAACTCTACTCTCTAACCTGCAGACCCAACGTTTTCCCTCCTCTCCAAACTTCCTAGGATTAAGATGAGATACGATCTTGAGGGGCTACATGTTGGATTTACAGTGACAGGTACTTTGCAGGGTCAGGGCAATATAAAACAAACATTTTGCACAATTGGCCTCCCACCAGGCTATAGCTGTTCCTCTGTCTCATTAGTTGCCTGCCACAGTGCAGCCACTGTTCCCGGTGCCAGCCCTGATTATCTTTATGCCTGCAGAAAGAGCTGCTTTGACCTTACCAACCCTCTGCTATTATTTCTCATAAATCTGGCAAGTCTGAGATAATTTAATGAATAGCATAACTGAGACACTAGTGGATCAACATTGTCTAGAAAGTAGCATAATTTAGTCTCTTTCGGTCCACAGTGTTGTTTTTGTTAATGAAGCCGTGGCCTGATAACCCAAGGGTAAAGGCCCATTGTTTTTCTGACATTACGACTCACAGGTCTCCTGCTGTCATTGACAAGCCAGGATTTTAGGGAATGTTCCAATGTTCCTTTTGTTTGTGGGTTCACTAGCGGTAACTTATTCATTTGACGTCAGCCATATACACACAGTTCTGTTCAGCTCTGTAATAGCTCTGGGATTCTGAGATTAATATATCTCCCCCATGTTTCCCCGTTAGCGAGCAGAACGGCTGACCACAAAGAAAGGGCAGTTCTCCAGGGCTGCGTTCCTTTGATTAATGCGTCATGTCCTGGGACATTCAATGTAGATCTGTTTTATAGAGGGATCCCCGGGTCAGACTGGTGGTTCTGTAGCCTACATTAGCATCTCTGTGTGATCCTGTGTGCTTGGGATTTTTATTTTGAGTTTTTGATACTGATTTGTACAAAAGCAGCAACAGTAGACTTATCTGATTCATTATTGTTGTTCATCTAGACCAGAAAAGCACACATTTTTATGAACAGAGAGAAACATTAGGAGTAAACTGGCACAGGTAACTGAGTGGGACACTACCATGTGGCATTCAACTGATTCTGTCAATTCAATTCTATCTGATTCTATTTTTCATGATGTCTTTCTATTACATTACTTCAAGCACTGAAAATATTTTATAGAGACAGACAATAATTGTGGAAGGTCTTTTTTAAACATTACAGTGCCTAAAATTTAGAGTGTAGCTCACTTTATAAGTGAAGACGTTGCATTGCACGGTTGCCAGAACCAAGTGATGGTTGGCAAGGGCGACCCGAAAGCTGTGCAGGTTAGCTGATGCTGCTTGCCAGACATGTAGGGTTGCACGTCCGCAGTGGCAAGCTCCGCCTCTGAAATACTTGGCTTTACTGTGAAAGAGTAGCGCACATAAACACACACACAGGTATGCACATACCGACACACGCATACAGACACAGAGAGAGAGAGATTAAAAGAGAAAAGAGGGAGAGGGACAATAGGTTAGATCGGGAATCTCATAATGTCTTTATAATGAGGGACGACAGTCATGATGGATGGCCATAAAAAACGTGCCACTGACACAGGTTGTCCTTTAGACACAGCGTAAGAGAAGAACGGTGGGATGATTGGCTAGCCCGAGGCTATAGGTCGGGGAACGACCCTGCCGTGGCCCATGTCTATGGGTCAGTGATTCAACCATGTGAGCTGTAATGAACAACAGGCAAAGGTACTTGTGCCACCTCAGGAAGCAGTCCACATCACTCATCACAGCCATTCTCTGCATTTTGAACAGCCTGTAAAACGAGGGACAAAGACTACCCAGACAGACATTTGCCATCACATAGTACACATCCTTACAAACAACTGATGAACAAAGTTTAAAATAGTACTCTGATGAACTGACGCCATGAATCCCTCTTCCTTTTTGTTAGTTGTGTATGTTTTATTTTTTTGTCATTCCGATAAATGTTTTGTGAAGTGGGAGAGTCAAAGATCATAAATAAAGTTTATACAAACAAGAAGGGGTCTGATTTTTCCACTTTTTGGCGCGCTATTGGGATTCCTCAAAAATATCTAAAGAAAGCAATAAAAATAGTTTATCTAGGTTTGAAGTCACAGCTATACACTGTCACAGGCAGACTCCTCTCAAGAGTTAAGAATTATGAGTATTCTTTGCCAAGTCATCATGACAATAAATTACATGTTTGGTCCTTGTTCTTCCCAAGCTGTATACATATTGTATAAGAACATATTGTTTATATGAGCTGCGCTGTACATACACATGTTGAGGACGCAAATAAATGCTGTGGACTAAGGGGGGTCTGGAGTCTGTGTGCAGAACAGAGCTTGGGCCATTTACACACTGCGCCAAGCCCCTTCAAAAGAGCCCCAATAATCAACAACAGCTGCCACTGCTACGTCAATCCTGCCCTGGAATCAACAAGCCCCCAAATTCCTCTCATACTAGAGCTGCTACCTGCCGTCCAACGAACTGGCCTGAAAGCAGCAGCAGTGCTGCAGCAGCCTCAGTGCTCAGACTAAGGCTCTGCTTCACTTCCTCAGGAATCAGTTAATCATTAACAAGTTAAAGTAGTGGCTTACCGTCAACCACCAGAGTGTAGCTCAGATTCCTGTAAAGGCCCTTCTCTTTGATTCCGAGGCTTAGAGTGAAAACACCAGCATGGTTCCGCTGCACATCATTGATGGACAGTTTATAACCAGACATCTTGTAACAAGTGGAATTCTTCTGGATAAGGACCCCATCCTTATACCTAAAATTGGAGCAAAGTTATATCATGAAGTTATTATAACTTAAGTTCAGGAACAAGACCACCAGAGCCTTACGTTGTTCTATTTTCCACACTTACCTATAAAGGTGTGTCTAACTCCTCTCTCTCACTCCGTCTCAGTTCTCAACTATCCACCTCCCCATCTCTTTTATTCTCTTCCGCCTTTCATTACAGGAACCAGGGGGCCAGGAGCCAAAGCTCCCTGGGTTATAACATGTTTGAAGGCCATCATCCATCTCTGGATTTAACCCCTCTCTTTCCTTTCATCCATCCCCTCGACCCCCTCTCATCCCTCAATCTATTTCCCTCACGTTCTGTCTACCAATAAATGTCATCAATTAAGACATGGTGTTTGTCAGTGAAATGATACATAAAAGAAAAAAAAAATGCTGTGTTTTTTATATTAGAGGCATCCCACACTCACTGCATAAGTTTTATTTATTGCGACTCTAAACCACTACATACCATGCTATCATGTCTGGTGGAGGCACGGCGTCGACCTTGGGGTCAAGCACAAGCCTTTTTCTACTTTCATTGACAGTCACTGTAGGCGGCTCATTCTTATAGAAGATGTCCAGGAATGGATGATCTGCAACAGAAGATTAATGATAAAAGAAGAAGAGAAGAAAGGACATATAATAGCTGTTTGTCCTTTAGTTGTATTATGATATTAATACTAGACCGTCCAAAGCATACTGACCATAGACAATGACTTTAGCTGAAACATTCTTAGATTTGGGGTACAGTTCAGCTTTGCAGTGGTACTCTCCCTTATTTGCCATGGTGATGTTTGGCAACTCCAAAACATTGCTCATTCCAAAAACCTGAGCAGGTGTCAAGTGTCTGGGCTTGTGTATATTATGTTGGTTTTCCTGCAGACAAAAGAAGCGCCATAAATGCAGCTAATACAATGTGTGATGGTCACTTTTAGATACATTGTGTCAACAGTAAACCCTGAACTTACTTCCTTCCCAGGAAAATACCAGGTGAAGTTGATTCTCCCATTAAAGGTGGTCTCCCCACTACAGTTGAGAACAAGGGTCTGTCCAACCACCAGTCTGACACGGTTTGGGGTGATTTTCACGTTATTAAGAACAAGAGCTGTGATATGGAGACAAATATAAAGACTGTGAAATGCAAAGCAATAAGAGAAATCGACACAAGTCTTTATTCTTTAAGAGTAAATTTCACTAGAAAGACAACAGACTCACTCTGTCTGAAAGGGATGTATAATGACTTGAACACGTGGCCGTTGACCACAGTGTTACAGGTGAGCTGTGAGTACTGTGCAATAGGACCATATGGAATCGTGAACCCCACCTCTGGATCCCAGTCTATTTTCTCTGGCAAATGTGGGGCCTGTAATGATAAAAATTATAAAAATTAAAGAGCACTGAGTCAGACAGACTAAAAACACAACCTCATTTAACGTTTAACTCATGCTCTACTGAGCTCAGCTGGGGAAAGACATCTTCTAGAGTGAAGGTCTAATCAGTTGGGGGGTTTTTTGTTAGTTTTTTTGCAGTGTAACCTCTGCAATTATTTATGCAATGGAGAAAATAATCACACTGTAGACGCGTGAAAAGATGAAAAGATGAACGTGCCTGCTGCTGTTTGTTCTCATGTCAGTGGTTGGTTGGGAGAAGAAGCAAAAGAAGGGAAGGAAGGAGAGCAGGAAGGTCACAATACCACTATCTGTGCCATCAGTTTGGTGTGTTTGTATAAAGGAGGCACAGTATATCAATCACAACCACATGCCGTTGAGTTTCATTCTGAGTTTCATTCTGCTGTATTGTGAAATCACTGCATTCATCTACTGGTATCTGCAACTTAAATCTAAGATCAAATGTTACCTGCTGTTTCCTGTGACTGGACACAGGCCGTACTGTTTTGGTGCCTTTCCTGATGTTTGTAAGAGAGGAGGGTCTAAATTTAGTCTCAGAGTCTATTCTGAGAAAAGCACTCTTGGAGCACCTTCCGGCTCGTACAGGAAGCAGACAGGATGACTCCCTTTACTGCCCATGAGCTTCCCTCAGACAAGCCACTGTCCCCTGTTTGTTTGTTTCTGTGTGCTAAAGTGAATTAACACACAAAGGGTGTGAGAACCAGTGGGATGCAGTGGGAGCACAGAAAGGAAACACTTTTTCCCCCGAAAGTTGATAACTAAGGATACACTGTGCTATGGTATTACTAGCTATCGTGTGGAGCTTATGGAACTTATAATAGCATAATAAACTACAGTAAAACACTTTGCTCCACTAGTGCAAGGCACGAGCATAAGGTGACTGTCTTTGACATGACTTACCACTGCCAGTGTTACAGAAGTATTAGGAGAGGTTGTCCGACAGGGGATCACAAGAGTGGTCTCATGTCTGTAGATGCCCAACATACGAGGTGTACGATCATAGGGTTCCACAAATGGTTGCTCAGGATCTGGGAGATAAAAAAAAAAAAAAAAGCGATAGTATGGTGGATTTTTCCCAGTGACCAAAATCAGAGAGAGTGAATGGTTCAGTTGCACAGATTATCCAGAAGGATAAGCGGCTATAACAAATGATAACAAATGGAAATGAATAAGTGCAATGTCAGGGCATTCAGCACAGTAATCAAACAGAGATCACATCGAAGATTAGTTTATTCTTGTCAAAACAGACAGCAGGGCAAAGACAGAGCCACCAGGTTAGGGGTGTGTTCCTACTGGGCAGCCGGGCATCAAACAGTAACTGTGGGAACTTCAAAGCTACACAAATAGTCTGTGAACGGTGTGAAGTCAAGCTTTAGTGGTGTGATAAAGGAACTATGTGTTGAAAAGTGTGCATGGAAAATAATCTAATGGACAGCTAATGAGGCCCAGCAGGCTGTGAAAACCACATTCCAAGAGCTTCCCGTTTTATATAATAGCTACATCTTAGATCAATATTTAATAACTTCATCTTTCTATCAACTGCTTGAAAGTAAAAAGATCAAATGGGCTGGAGCTAACATCCAATCTCCATTTGCATGATACTGTAACCGTAACTGGTTCCTTGTGACGGTTTAGAGAAGACTTGGAAAAACAGTAGCTATAGCAGGAAACCACAGTCAATGACCAGGGCTTCCCGGGCAATCCTGCTCACCCTTTCACCTCCAGAAACCACAGTACCACAGAATCCACTTCCTTTGTAACTGTAGGCATAGCTTATATAAACAATGAAAAAATAAGATAACTACTTATTTCCCTTTTCCTTCGTATGTTCTTCCTATCATCAGCTTTTCTTTTTTGCAGTTTTGTCCATTCTTACTTACTAATTCACTCCTTTTTGTCTTGCTAAAGTGAATGTTTTTTTTTCTGCAGGAAATATCAGATTGCTCTTTGTCCATTTCATTGTGTCCATTAAGAACCATTGTTTGTGGGCTCAGTTCACACCAGACCCTTCAACTGGCGTCGGCTGATGGCAATCATCCTATCACAACCGTTCTTTTTTAAATAACGAGTCTCCCATGACTTTGACAAAAACAAACAGCCGAAATTTGGATTAAGAAAAAAAAAATCAGTTCAAACAGAAACAACTCTTATCAGTGTTACAGTTTATAGACCAGTTCACTGTGTTTCTAAACATTATTACATTATTTTTTTTCCCATGCTGAAAAATGACTTGTATTCTAAACCGGAAGGGATTATCTGAGTGTTATGAAACTAAAACGTCAGTGGAGGTTTCTGTTATCCTATTCCAACTGGCTCATTGACTGTAGTTCATATAATGAAGGTTATGAAGTTCTCACCTTCGACATAGACGTAGGTTGAGGTGATGTGGTCTGAACCAGCTTTGGAGTATTTGCAGATATACCTCCCTGTATCACTGGCACTCAAGTGTGTGATTGTCAGGTTGCTGCAGTGCGAGCGAGAGGGATGCTTGGCCTCACACTGTTCCACCTTCACCCCCTCCGATGAGACTGATCGTTGGGCATTGCCAAGTGTCCAGTGCAAAGCACCATGACCTCTGTTGGAAGGCAGTGAGGGACAGTTTTAGATGAACTTATAGACAACATCTCTTAAATCACTCCTGCTGAGCCAAGATTTAAAGACTGAGAATAATTTGCATAAGATGTACAACTAAAAGTGTTTGATTTGAACCTTTAATATGAGTTCCACAGCGGGCCTGTTCTCTGTAAACAAAATAGTGCATAACTTGGATCTATTTTTAGGAAAAGTGTCACAGCTGGCAATGGCCTTACAAGCTTTTCAGTTCAGGATGGCAGCGGCTGATCCTTCCCTTGGGACGTTTTGGCTTGATGTTCATTCTGGGTTTATTTTGAGTTAATCTTGAGTCATCCGATAACTTGAACTTTCACATGGGAACATGTTTCTCTTGAAATATGTGCTTTGCTAACACATTCTTTCCACACAGAATCCATTTTAAAACTCTCATTAAAGAGATCCCAGAGGAACATCAAACATGTCTTGCATACCATGGACTTTGCCTGCAGAATCTTGGGTCAAGCAACCTTCAGTTCTCATGCAGTGACAGAAAACGAGACGGTGCTGTATGGGTCAGATGTCTATGCATATGGCCTTGTAGGGAAGCATTGCATTAGATAGCCAAGAATTTCTGAACATTCCTTGCAGGCCTGCAAAGTGATGCAATAACCTACATTCTTAACAAATGTGAATGGAGCACAGTTGGGTCCCACAATCCCTAAAGGACTGATAAATGTGGACCACTGCTTCCTGTCAAGCTTAATTGTAGACTGTAGCAAGTGGCCTGAGCACCAGGCATGGGCCATTTATTTCCCCCCTGGTCTTTCTGTCATGTAATGAGACCAGAGACGTTATAGCTGCAGTGAGTTCAGTAACTCCTGACTGAGCTCTGATAACTGACCAGGAATATGCGAGAGAAATGGGGGCTGTGACGATTTAGTTACAATAAAAACAGATGTTAGTTGTAATTGAGAACGATACGTGAGTAGGTTTACTGAGTTACATTCAGCACTGGAGAAATATAATGTTTTACACCTACTGGCATCGAAAACAAGTAGGTATATTAGGTGACATAATTACCTGCATATGAGGATCAAAGAGTCATCTTTATGAAGAATGAGTGTTTTGTCAGACGGCTGAATCTTCGGTGAGCGGTCTCTCTCTGTGTGTCCTGTTGAACACACACACAGCACTTAGGGAACAACTTCAACACACTTGTACATTTACAGCATCGGTTTAATGATGTGTGTCTGTCACCATTGCGCTACAGCGAATGAAAAACACCACTGGAAATTCCCATGAATCACTTCAGTGCTCTGCATGTGTGTTCACTTTGTGGAGCTCTACTTTTGCCTCTTATGCAAGTGATTGTCTGCTGTGAGCACAACAGGGATGTTTCCGGCGCTGTGGGGCTGTTGTCAATTGTTGTTGTCTTGGATGAGCAGAAAGATAGACATGGATGGAAAAGATGGAGGATGGAGATTATACAGAGAGCAGCTGTGCCACTTTTCATGGAAGGTCACAATCATGACTGAGGCAGACCCCGATGACTGTCTTTGCATGTGTTTCCTCACCTCACTCAACCGTCTTTTGTGGGTGCACCTTTCCTCTCTTTATGGAATAAGCGTTTTTTTTTCACTTACTAATGACCTTGCACTCTGAATGCTATTCTGAAAATATCATGATCAAAAACAAGAGGTCGAGATGCTGGATTTAAAGGTGCCCTTGCTTTGGCGTGCAGCCAGCTGAATCTGTTGATAGGTCTCTCTAAGAGCAATCAACATAGGAAACTTTGTGATTATCCCAGCTGTCCAGGAGGTGTTACAGTCCCATATGTGAGTTCCTCCTTTTCACTGAGATCCCCGAACCGTTGGTCATTGCGGTCAGAAAACAAGTTTAAGTGTACTCTCCAATTTGTAGCACATCTATAAGAAAGACCAGAGTTTGACATTGCAGACCCATGGACTAGTTAATGTAAACACGCGTGTATGCACATTTACATGCACACACAAACTCAGTCAAGCACACCTGCATTTACAAATGCAAACACATACACACACACAAACTCTCAAATTTGACCAGTATTTGTCTATTATTCTGAACAGCTGTTGCACAAAGAAAGAGCTGATGGTGCCAGTGTTGGCAGTGGCTCTCAATATCCACTTCCTCACAAAAATATTGTAACATCATTGTTTTATTGTTCAAGGTTAAGCAGAGGGGAAGGGTTGTGGCTCACACACTTTCATGTTATGATACCTCATGTTTTAGACTGCATATTACATGACTAAAAATCACAGTTTGTGGCCTTAATGAACAATAATTTCACACACAGTTCAAAGGTTAATAACTATAATATCTAATACTGGTTTCTTTGTTGCTGTCAAAGTAATTTTCTCAAGAACTTTCTAATTTGCATTTTCCTTGGCTCGCTGATTGCTGGACCAACAATAATGAATCAAACTGAAGTTGACTTATGAGGCAAGTCAGATACAAGGTAAAAAAAAAAGTCCATTGCTTTGCTGTCTGACAGACTAATTTCTGCACAGCTAACTTGTGGTTTACTTTAACTTAAAGATACAAATTCTGGCATCTCTTTGCACACATAACAACCAAAAACATCATCTTGACCTTGACTTTTGTGGTTAAGCGGCTCATCTCTTAAAACTAGCCTATTTTTGCCCTATTCTCCTTAGTAATGCACCCCAGATGGAAGAATCAGCATGGGCCCCCAGCAGCCCGCTAAAAAAAGACAAGAGAAGAAAAGGGAGAAAAAACATCCCGTGGTTGTCTCTCTACACCCACACCCTCAAAACTCCCACCTGCCCCTGTGCCTGCCCAGCGCTGACCTCAGCAAGCATCCCAATAGCCCTAACCCCCCGCAACAGCTGTGTGCTGCATTCCTCCAGGATATTGCCTGAAAAATGCCAGAAATGGCTCTTATTGTGTCGGTTCAAAGAGCCCTGAAGCTGGTTCTCATTAAGAGCCATTAAAAAGAAGACAAGCATGGAACAAACAGCGTGAAGGAGAGAGAGAGAGGCTGAGTGACTTCTGGTTCAGTTTCTCAGTCACCACGAATCTAACTGATTACTGGCACAAGGCCAAGTTAACTAAGATTAGACGAGGATCAGATTTGAGTGTCGTTGCATGTCCTTGTGTCGTCGCTTGGCATTGATTGAGCGAAGTGGCACAGGACATTTTATTTGGAAAACATTTGTGGTAGGTTCACTACAAGTCAGGGAAAGAGAAAGTAAAAATCTTGCAGTGACGGATTCCTGGATTACTCTACACTGTTCAGAAATGTTTGCTCAAATATTTAGCCTGAAAGAAAAGCAAAGGCCAAAGCATACTTTTCAACAAGTCTAAAGGATCATGAATAATATGTTATGCATGTTATTTAGAATTATAAAAGCACTCATTTAGGTGTGTTGTGACATGGTGAGAACTGCAACTACAATGAGATGATATGACATTAATAGTAAGAGAGAGGAAAACATGTATTAATGTCAAGTGTTATTTCATATTGAATATTTCTAGATTGCTCAGCAGCCATCTATATCAGCTTTCATACAATATCTATGTCATACAGTTTTACAACAACTTTAGAAACAGTGAAGAGATAACAAATGGTTACAGACGGGTAATGAATGAACAACAGGAAAGAAGCTTAGAGAAAATGCACGAGAAGAAGACACAAGTTGGTGTAACTATTGGCAAGACAAGACCAGCCTTGGTGATGCAGGTCATGGCTGTTGCGCAATAAAAACCACTATTACTGTATAAGATGACTGTACTGTCATTAAACTGAACAGGAAACCCCAGGTCACTGCCCCTCAAGTGTGTGGCATAATGTGCGGAACTCCCATCTCTTCTGTTGAGAGTACACTTCACGTCCTCGTACTTCCCATCCCGTCATGAAACAACGCGACTGTCTTGAGAGTTGGGGGGAGGAATCTTTTTTTGGTACTGCAATGCCAAAAGTAACAATACTGGCTGACATCTAACCTTGCCACCGTTTCCCTTCAATTTCTGTGACAACAAAAGATGTAGAGAGAGTAGAGAGTCAGTGACTGTTTAACAAAAGAGTGCATGGTCACTCTTGGTGAGTCATCTTCTCTGAAGTGTTACCATGGCGACGGGAAAGAAACATTTGTGGTTACTGAAGATATTCCTGAAAGAACTAAGGATGCAACCTGATGAACACATTAACAGTCTACAAACATAAAATGGTCTTTCAGTGCTTAACGGGACATGCTGTTACGCGTTTACCATTTAATGAATCAGCTTGATTCTTATCTACAGTACAATAAGTTAAAGAATGACACATCTCATTGTCATAGTAGCATCCTGCTGCACAAAGACTTTGTGATTTTAGGTTGAGAGTTTCAAGGAGAACACTGAGACAAATTTACTACACTGACCCAAAACTAAACCTCTGACAAGTCTTCGGACCACCTGCCATAATAAGAAGAGTCTGTGTGCTACAGTCCATGTATTATGCAGTATTCTTACACACTGAGCCCTTCTGAAAAACCTGCCTATTTGCCAACTGCAAGGTTAAGACAACAGTTACGGAGAGTGCCTTTTTTATTAGCCGTATATTAGCCTTTGGAGATTTGGAGGCAAAATGCCCCAGACTCCTCTTAAAACAGCAAAATAAAGGAACATCTGGCCATGATGGGTGGCCATTCCAGGTTATATAAAGCTGAGTGAAGCCAACAAGCAGGAATCTCCTGCATGAGACTCCTAAATAATAAACCCAGTGGACTCCTGTTCCATAATATATGATTAAGACTACTAGGCAGACAGAAGCTCCTTGAAATTGAAATCGCATGCAGGACTCTAAGAAAATATATTGCTGGCTCAGAGTGGATATACCTAGTATGAAACAGATGCCCCAATAATCCAATAAGAACAGCTACATAGTGCAATTTGTAATGTTGACTATCACTGTGTAAGGGAATGACTTCTGCTCTCCTGGTAGGTCTTCAAATCCAGGTGAGGGTATGTGTCCATGGATGTATTTTTCTTGAGCTGCCTGCATGGACCCATGGGCCCACTCCACTTGGCTGACCTCTCGTCACTCCCATTTTACAGTCCTTCTCAAATGTCCAAGCAGGGAAGAAGACATTACTCCATACAAATTGCACACAACATCAGCCCAGTCTGATAGAATGTCTAGATTGTACAGGAATAAATGTCTGACCGATTCAATGTGGGGAGGAGGACATTTAATTTGACTCAACTCTTAAATCATTACTTGTTTAAATAATTGCTTTGCTTCACTTGTATTTTTCCCCAGAATTAGAATAATAGACTCAATGTGACTCTACATTTAGAACCGATTACTCCTTAGGTTTTACTAACTACCTGGTATACATATCTATGAAATTCCCACACTGAAGCATTATTGTGTGCATCATATTCCAAATGATATGTACATTGCACAGAACAGCAAAAAGGTTGTCCCCTCAGTCTGAGCAGTTATGCTTCATCTAAATTGATGTCAAAAGGTCACAAACCTTGACCTTGCTCTTTTCTGAATAGATACTTTAGGGAAGAGCATTTACTTCTTTCTTCTTCACTATTGTATTATTTAAAGACTAAAATGTGCCTCACTAAAATTAGCAGTTCAGACCATAACTTTAATACCGTGACCTCACTGAAAGAAGACTACATGAATCTTGATTTTGGTCGATTACATCTCAGAATAAAAAGAGACAACCTGAAGACCATCAATTACTAATGACTCTACCAGTCAGTGGCTCTTGTGCAAAAACAATACCCCACTTTCCTCCTTGCCATTGTCTTGTGGATGAAGCTTGACATAACTGAGTATGATCACAAGGAGCCCCAGGAAGAATATCTTTGCTCAGGTAGCGTGTCACGTTTCCGTGACCTTTACTAGCCAGAACAATTCCAGGCTGCCTGTTGTCCCTGCATCCGCTTCCTCCTTGCGTCTTTCCCACGCTTTGTGTGTGGACAGTGAAGGAAATCTACTTAAAAACACTGTAGACAAAGCTTCATACGCTGAAAGTGTGTTTGAGAGTGTGTGTGTGCGTGTGTGTAGTGCGGGAGGGGGTTGAATGTGAATAGCATTTCCTTTGTTTGGATGGGCTGTTTATTTGGAAATGGTGAGGAAGCCTCAGTGTGTATCTCAGTGGCGCACTCGACCTGGCGCAAGGTGGAGGAACATCCATGTTTTATACTCTGTCTGTTTGACACTGAGACAATGAAGCTGATTGTGCTGATAGAAAAATACACACGGTCTCTTCCCCAAATGTTTCGTCCTGTTCCCTCACAGATAACAATTGCTGGAATAAACCTTTTTTTCATAATACATAACAAAATGATGATTTGCAAAATTTTAAGTATATCCAAGAAAGGTCCAATAGAAAATCACAAATAAAGTCAATCTTATTCTAAAATCTTGTCTGCCCAATTACCAGTCTGAAACATTTTATATTAATAATCAGCTCATTACAACGGGGTAAGACGACCTCTAGCGGCGACCATGAGGACTGCAGCCTGACTTTAATTGTTGACGCATAATTTTCTCAAAACGTGCAAATATATTGTGTATTTTCTGCTGTCATAGCCATAAAAAAACAAAATTAAAATAAATGCTGTAAAGATTTGGATAAAAGGAAAAATTATAAAACAAATTATCAATTAAACGCATGGTGTAAGATTACTGTTAAGAGATTAAATCGGATTAAAATACTCCACAATAACACGTCTCCTTCCGATAATTGACAGCTTATTACAACAAAAGTCTGTAAATCAATAGTGCATTCATTCATTCATTCATTGAAGGGAATCAAACATAAAATAACTGCGCGATGCTAAATGTCTGTTCTTTCATTCGTAAGTCGTTTACGCGTAAATAACTTTGAACGAATGGCTTCTTACCATTTGTGAGTGATAAAAAACACGAGATGACAACGATCAGTTTGAAGCAGTCGGATGAGCCCATCCTGCCAACTTCACCAAAATTCAAAGTTAGAAATGAAGTAAAACAGTCCCTGGCAGGGGCTTTCAATTCCGAAAAAAAGGTCAAAAAGTTTCTTCACAAATGAAATGAAATCAAATCTCAAATGTCTGTTAAAAAAATCGCCTTAAAAATCCACAAAGTCTTCAGGTGCGCAAGGAAAAAGCAGCAGTGGTTCTCCCGTATCCCATGGCGCGTTTCGCGGGGGAGCTCTCCCCAGCCTGGTAAGTCCAACTCCCGATCCTGCAGTGAGGAGACGGATGTACCGCTGTATCCTCGGGGCAGGTGCAACAACAACAAATACAAGTTAAACGAAACAAATTTAATGAGTGGCAAGGTCTAAAAGCCGAGCGAGAGGTATTTTGGTTCCAAACCAGCCTCGGGAAAACTCTCTAAACTATATGATCAATCAGCTTTTGGTGCGCGCATTGGACAATTTCTCCTCCCTTTCGCCTCTGTGCAACACTTCAGAGTCCATGCGTGACACACGTTTTATGGAGACATGGAGGAAGGACGCAACGTCACTTTGTTGGGAAGGATGAACTGTTCTCTTCTGGGTACTTAGGAGGAGGAGGAGGAGGAGGAGGAGGACACTTGTGAACACAGAAAAATCTGGACACACTAACAAATGATTATCAGGCATAATTTTTGATGGACAATTACCAGAATGCCATTGTACACTAATTGGACAATGCAAATATGCAATAGAAATTACACAAGCAATCAACTGTGTTAAATGAAATTATAAAGCAGATCAGTACACCACCTTTAGTTATTTCCTTAACCGACCTTTGTGTCTTTGACAAAATCAACCTACTGTGTAGCTAAGGATAAAGGTAGCGGCAGTTATCAGGAGGAAAAAACAATGAAATGCAAACAATCACTGTGATATCAGGATGAATCTATCGCCCAGAGTAAACGTTTGCCTGATTTATTTTTAACCCGAGTAACAGGATGCACTGCTTTTTATATCAATGTAAATAATCGTCTTTTGTCCAGTACCCTGCAGTGTGTGGATGTGCCGCAGACTGTTTTCTTTTATCACAACAACAATCACATTGATGTTGCAGGTCATAGTAGCAGGCACTGTAAATAAGAACATCCTGCCCTCACCTTTCCACCCACATCAGGACACAACAGCTGCCATTTTGGGGATTGGATCAGGAGTGGTCGTGCGTGCAGTAGAGTAGGTGAGGCATGCTCGTCCATCCCTGCAAATTGTGACAAAGTACATGACAGAATGCATGGGAAACCATTCAGAGCATACCAGTAGTGGGAGTCTTTTTGGTTTCAGCACTGTCATAACTCAAGAATTCAGAGAGTTCCTACTATCAGTATTTTAGTTAACAGTCAAGCATGGTTTATGTTTCCTGACTAAGTCACTGAAGGAAATGTGTACATTTTTGGTTAAGTATCAAATGTGCTGAATTACTTTCAAGTGAGACACCCCCCACCCCCACAATCTGGTGTTGAAGCAACAGCAAATTCTTTTGGGAATATACTTATATATGATTTAACATTTCAAGAGAACAATATCCCATAACATGGACAAGAAATTGTTGAGTTTGGTAAGAATCTAGTCTACGACTACAACTGTGTTGGCATGCGTTCAAATTTAAGTCCTCAGCACGGGACGCATTCCCTTTGGGCTAAGAAGGCAACAGATAAGTCTCCTGATGAACAATTGCTGGAAGTTGCTAGCTGAGAGGGCTGGATTTAAAGTGATTTATTTTAAAAGCTTGGGCTCAAAACAAACTGTGGGGGACTAACTGGTTCTACACACAGCAGCCCAAAGTCTTCCTTTTGAGCTTCTTGGGTAAATGAACTGGTAGAAATGTCTTTTTTTCAGGCGAGGTGGAGGGCGTCTGACTGACTGCCCTGCTGCTCAAACCACTGTAGTCAGTCTAGGGTGAAAACACTGTCACAGTCTCCAGACTCCATTCATGCTGCAGCTTTGGGTCTTGGTGGGATCTATAGACCAAAATATTACAGTTTCTTGCATGACAACAGCAATATGCAGGGAGCTGTGGAGTAGTGGTTAGAGGTGCAGATTGGGACAGAGGGTCCCATGTTCAGAAAAAAAAAAAATGAGTGTTTTGTTTCCTTTACTTAAGTTTGTCCATAGTAATATATGCAAATGATCACATGTTTAATAACTGGCATATTTGAGGATATGTTTTCAACGTTTTCAGACTCTGTAATACTAAATAATTAAGTAAAGTAATCTACTTGGGAAGTTTTATGGTGACATATAAAAAATCAGCCTGTAGTTTAAAACAATATTGTATATTCATATTAAATATTTTTCATTTAGGCTCCTCATTGTTGGATCAAGAGCAGAAATCAACAAACAACTCTAACTTAACATATATTTCTGTCTTTTATTTATTCTAAAGTGGTTTTAATGTGATATTTACACTGAGTGAAAACTCAAACACAACTTTAAGTGCCAACCTTTAAACCATTAATAACTGATTCGTATCAGTTACAGACAAAACTATGCATAAGTAAATCAACACACTTTTTTGTTATCACATTCTGTTTACAAGGGGAAACTAGCACAATAAAGGGTCATAACCGTTTTCACCAAATTGAGATATTTGCACAATTGATGTAAAACGAGAGAACACATATCAGATTAAAGGAATCTTTGTAATGTTATGACACCAGGTTCAGGAGCTAAAGTTTCCAAAAGCAGTACTGTGTATGTCATATATTATTTAATCTTACATGCCCCTGCCAGAGAGGGATAGAAAATGAACACTGCCTCGTTCTGTGTCTTTATTTGCCGTTTTAAAAAGGCCCTAAGTGAAATATATTTATTTTATATTTTATTCATTTATTTTTTTTGTTTGTTTGTTTCGCGGGCATATGCGACAGCTGTCAATCAATCGATTGGAGTTCCAAGGAGTGAAACTTAAAACATGGAACAATTTGTTTCAACAGTAAAATGTGAGTAACTGCCCGGTTCATCTTATCTAACTACTATTTGTTAAACAAAGCTTTTATTTAAGACAGTTTTTGTGGGTACAAACTGTAGTCGTAACTTTTTTTTAGCGTTAGCTACCAGCTAGCTACCTAGCGTTAGCCACCTAGCCCGTTTACTAGGTCGTTTAGCTAGCTTCTGACATCGCTAGCTATCTCGCAAACTAGCTGGGTTAGCTTGAATGTATACTAACCTCCTGTGTTTCCTTTATCCGGTGAAATCTGCAAATGTACGGTGTTTTTAACCCCGCCGGTCAAAATGTCCGTCATTTCAATCCAAGCAAATTTTTTGTTTTATTAAAATAGGCAATTTTATTGGTCGCTTTGGCAAGTGAGGACGAGTCGGCTCCTGCTACAACCCCAAGTTAATTAGGATTCCATCAAGTGCCACTGCTGTAATGACAGCGTACTACCCGACTTGACAGCCGCTCACTGACTTTTCACTAAGCGAAACTTAAACTGATAAATGGCAATAACAGGTAACTGTAATATCCGTTCTTTGGTGTTTACTATGCTTTATTATGTCTCGAGTGAATGTACTGGAAACACTTTCTTTCGCAATCGGGCCATTTTGGGTCAAGTGACTGCACAACCCGGCTCATACTGACTCGGCATGATCCGAATCCCTCGAAAGATCCGGGTTTACACTACTACTACTGCAGAACCGAATCAAAACAGCGCTGCAGCGAAAATTCAGCTGATTCACACTTCACTGCAGCGAAAATGCGTAAAAAGTTTTAAAAAACGGTACTTTCAATTAAACGATTATAAATTGACATGTTTAATATCATTCCTCAACCAGTAATGTTTGAAAACATTCACTGTTCCTAACTCCTCCAATAATCGGTGTCGACAACTCCATAAAGAAAACTTTAAACCATTTTCACAATTACCTAGCTTTGGATTAGAACAAATGGGGCAGCACTGGTTACGGTTGAATTGTTTTTTTTTATACTAGTAATACTTTTAAAGATCTGCGTTCAAAGAAACCAGGTAAGTATTAGTATGTAGCATAATGGACTTTATTGTTGCGAGCGAATAATTGCTATTTTTGAGACCATTACCTACCTGAATATTGTTTTCCGTGTTCCACTTAAGCGACCAACTGAGTGTGAAATTGACTTTAACTTCACATTAGTGCTTTTTGTCTCTGAAAGAACTATTCTTTCAGGTAGGTTTGATTAACTTTTCAATGCATCCAGAAGCTAGTGATGGACTATTTTTTTTTTCTCTTCTTGTCTTCCATTGACATACTGAAAAAAGTTTGCTGAAGTGAAGTTTGCTGTCGGTGTACTAGTCAAAATGATGTGTTATATCTGTTGTTTTGTGTAAGCTGTCACTTCCGGAGATGATGTGTCTTTTACTGCCTTGTTCGTGTCTTGTCAGTGGGGTTTATCTGCTTTTGTTCACACACACAGGTCTCACAGAAAACCTGCTGCAGAGACAGATGACAGACTATGATGAGGTGATAGAGAAGCTCTTTTTTGAAGTGTCTGGCCTCGAGGCTTTTCCAGAAATACCAGATCCACAGGTAGATAATAGCATATACATATGGGTAGTGGGATATTTACTCTTGATTTACTCAGATAGTAAACAAATAAACACCCATATAAAACACACTATATTGGGCTGCAGACACCTTGTCCATTTCAGTGAGTCACTGCAAAGTTTTACATCTGTTTTGTTTGTCTAGCACCAAATCAAAAATTAGAAGATTCCATATTTTTTTAAGTTGCATGTGTTTTTCTTTTTCTTACTCATATTACAGCTTGGGGAGTGTGCCATCCAGCTGTGGAACTGGGCTGTTACTAAGAATGTGGGTGCTTCTCTAAGTCAAAATCAGAAAGCCAAAGGTGCACTTCTAGTTCCAGTCCATTTTACTCAATTTTACAGATGCTCATATTATTTGAAAACATCCAGATATACCATCTGACACAATGCTGGGGGGTAAATACAGGGGCAGCCATGGTTGTGACATTTTCATCATCCTCACAGTGCGTCATGTTGCGTGCAGTCTGTTGTACTGCTGTGAGCCTGAGAATCCAACAGAGGGCATTGTTCGCAAGCAGATCTTGGTAAGCAAAACTGCAGCCACTCTCTGATTGCTCAACATTTCAGCTGGACAAGCCATGTTTGTCAGTGTCTAATGTTTACAGATGGCCAGCAAAACAGGAAGATCCTGGCTGGACTGCAAAAATCCCCAGATGGCAGATCATTTCTTAAAGCTTGCTGTCAAGGTGAAGAAAAATTAACACTCAAAATGAGAGAGAGATTCTGTCTTTAAGCTTAGAGCAAGCAGAAATATGTTGTCTTGACAAATTACTCAACATACAATACCCCTAGCGTCTGGAAAAACTCTATAGCCAACTAACGTCCAGAGGCGACAGTGCAGCTGACATCACTTTAGCCAAGGGGGATGTGGAGAAGGATCTGCTTCGAGTTCTGTCATACCAGGCAGAATCGGTGAGCTGTGGCGCATGTGATGTTCAACACCTTCAATGTGAATATTTGTTCTTGTGATATTTGGCAGCTTAGGAAGTGCTATTCTGACAGACTTCCAGTGTGAAGTGTGAGACAGCTAAAATGTGAACTGAGAAACAATGAGAGGGGGGAAATCTCTAAAAGCTAATAGGAGCATTATATTGTTTGCTGACATATAAGAGGAAGTACTGTTCTCCACAGGCCATAAGTCAAGGCAATAACCATGAAGCTGTTGTCTACATGCAACGTTGTAAAGACATGTTGCTGCACCTGCCGAAAGACGTAAAGTTATCTGTTATCACTATTTTTGGTTTCACATTTGTAGTACATATTGTTACTGAAAGTGCGGAGGATGTTAACTGTGGATATACTTTTTCAATACAGACTGCATACCTCGCCCTCATGTGCTGCAACTTTGGAATAGACACTTACAATCTGAGAAAGTTTGAAGACAGTGTATTTTGGTTGAGGTAAATATAATGTTTAATTTCTACAGAAAATAGCTGAGGAAAAACAAAAGTAGGAATGGTTGTCCTTCTTTTCCAGGCAAAGCTATGACATTGGGAAAATGAATCTGAAATATGCCCCTGGAGCTGAAGTCCAGGTAAGACAATGCTATACAAAGTTTAGTGATAGCAATGGCTATCATTTTGAAGTCAAAATAATATTTTTTATTTTAATTTTGCTTCATAATAGGCCAAGGTTTTGCGGCTCCTTGCCACAGTTTATTTAGAGTGGGACTGCCAGATGTTTCAGGACAAGGCTCTTAATGCTGTCAGCTTAGCCAACAAGGTGGAATATGAGAAGTTATTTTCATGTAATTATTTATATGTGCATTGTGAACCACGAACTTTGTATCTGACAGTATTGTGGATTTTGACAGGAATGTGTAAGCGCATCTGGACTGTACTTAAAGATCAGAATACTCCTGAGATGTGGGGCCTCAGACAATGATATCAGAGCAGGTTAGTTAATTCCAGGCCTCCATGAATTATTTATTCAGAATGTGATTAACATCGGGAGCAGTGGGATGTAATTGGCTGAAAAGTTGGGGAAGCAAATGAAACATTAAAATGTTGGTAGTTTTTATTCTGAAACCCCTGGGAGTCTGATACTCCAGAGGATTTAACAACTCAGATCAGGTATCCCCAATGAGCTGCTCAAAGTCAAACTGTAAAATTCTTGTATTGGGTCCCTGGAAATGTTAATGAAAAATATGTTTTCAGGACTTAATGAGATGCTGGAATCAAAGGTTTCTCTTGATGTATGTCTGAGCACAGTGAAACTACTCATGTCTGAAGACAGGTATGTCACAATTGCACGTGAACATGTGCTTATAGACACACCCAGACATTTCTCTATCCAACTGCGTAATATATGTTTTGACTTTTGTAGAGAAGTGCTGGCATTTGAGTATTTGAAACGTGTGTGTCAGCACTTTGAGTCGTCTCCTGACCTGGGATCTGCTCTCGTCTTGCACATTGAGCTACTGCTGCAGAGAGGCAAGGAGCTACTGGGCAAACAGAAGATAGAGGACATCATCATTGGTAGTTTTGCTTTATCAGTGATAAATGTTAAATAATAACATGAAACATTTCATAGTAACATTTTTTTTTTAATCATGCCCGCACAGGCCACTATGCAGGTAAACAGCTGTCTCCACAAGCCCTTACAAGTCTACATGTCATTGTGTGGGATAAAGCATCCAAGCACATTGAGGTATGCCAAACATAGCCTTCCTCATGCTTAATTTATAAGATATTTCATAATGCATATACACTTATCAGCATGAACACTCAGTGATCGGTTCTGTTGCCTCAGCAAGAAGGAAGGTATGAAGTGTGCATGTTTTTTTCTGTGTATGTGTTGGTTTTGATTGGTGTGCTGTCATTTCCTTGTATTCGTTGTACAGTTGCAAGAAAAAGTATGTGAACCCTTTGGGATTACTTGCATTTCTGCATAAATTGGTCATAAAATTATCTGATCTTCATCTAAGTCACAACAATAAACAAACACAGTCTGCTTAAATTACTACTGCACAAAAAATGTTTTCATGTTTTTAATTGAACACAACATGTAAACATTCTAAGTACAGGGTGGAAAAAGTATGTGAATCTTTGGATTTAATAACTGGTTGACTTTCCTTTGGCAGCAATAACCTCAACCAAACATTTCCTGTAGTTGCAGATCAGACCTGCTCAACGGTCAGGAGGAATTTTGGACCATTCCTCTTTACAAAACTTTCAGTTCAGCAATATTCTGGGGATGTCTGGTGTGAATCGCTCTCTTGAGGTCATGCCACAGCATCTCAATCAGGTTGAGGTCAGCACTCTGACTGGGCCACTCCAGAAGGCGTATTTTCTTCTGTTGAAGCCATTCTGTTGTTGATTTACTTCTATGCTTTGGGTTGTTGTCCTGTTGCATCGCCCATCCTCTGTTGAGCTTCAGTTTGTGGACAGATGGTCTTACGTTTTCCTGTAAAATGTCTTGATAAACTTGGGAATTAATTTTTCCGTCGATGACAGCAATCCATCCAGGCCCTGAGGCAGCAGAGCAGCCCCAAACCATGATGCCCCCTCCACCATATTTCACAGTTGGGATGAGGTTTTGATGTTGGTGTGCTGTGCCATTTTTTCTCCACACATAGCGTTGTGTGTTCTTTCCAAACAACTCAATTTTGGTTTCATCTGTCTACAGAATATTCTGCTAGTAGTGCTGTGGTACATCCAGGTGCTCTTTTGCAAACTTCAGATATTCAGCAATGGTTTTTTTGGACAGCAGTGGCTTCCTCCGTGGTGTCCTCCCATGAACTCCATTCTTTACTTATTGTAGATTTGTCAACAAAAATGTTAGCACGTGCCAGAGATTTCTGTAAGACTTTAGTTGACACTCTAGGATTCTTCTTCACCTCATTGAGCGTTCAGCGCTGTGCTCTTGCAGTCATCTTTACAGGACAACCACGCCTAGAGAAAGTAGCAACAGTGCTGAACTTTCTCCATTTGTAGACAGTCTGTCTTACCGTGGACACATGAATGTCAAGGCTTTTAGAGATACTTTTGTAACACTCGCCAGCTTCATGCAAGTCAACAATTCTTGATCGTAGGTCTTCTGAGAGCTCTTTTGTGCGAGGCATGGTTCACATCAGGCAATGCTTCCTGACAACAGATTTAACCAACACCTCCAATCTCATCACATTGATTGGACTCCAGGTTGGCTGACTCCTGGCTCCAGTTAGCTCTTGGAGAAGTTAGCCTTCTTTTCATTAGCCTAGGGTTTCACATACTTGTTTCACCCTGCACTGTGAATGTTTGCATGTTGTGGTCAATAAAAACATGAAAACATAATTTTTTGTGTGGTGTTATTTTAAGCTGTGTTTGTCTGTTGTTGTGACTTCAATGAAGATCAGAACACATTTTATGACCAATTTATTTGAATTTTTCTTTCCAGGCAAAAAGCTATTCTGAGGCTCTTCAGTGGTATAACTATTCCCTGAGCTTCTTCAAGGCAGGCCAAATGGAGCCTAATGTAGCCAAACTGCAAAGGAACAGAGCTTCCTGTTTCCTGGAACTGAGGCAACTGGAAAAGGTAGGACATACAGACACAACACCAACAGCAATTAAATAAATGTCCAGGATTTGCTGCATCATTTGTCACAAAGGTAAGTGCTCCTGCCATTTTGTTTATCCATGTGAATCGTGTTTGCATGGATATTAAAAACTTGTGTTTTCAGGCCAAAGAGGCAATTAAAGAAGCAGAGACATGTGATCCTGACTGCATTTTCACTCAGTTCATTGTGTACAAGATTGCTGTTAAAGAGAACGATGCAGAAAAAGGTAACTACAAAACTTTAGATATATACATCAAATGCATGGATGGTTTCAATGTGGCAGCTTCATTACAGCTTCATTATATTTCCTCTGCTTATTTGTGACAGCTGCCGCTGCAGTGAATGCAATGGGACTTCTGTCCAAGAGTCCTGTAGCCAGTGAGGACAGACTGCTTGTATCTGAGGATGCAGCGTCCAAGCTCCTCATTCTGGCTGCTCAGATTGCTTTGGAGGTAGAACTCATCATAAGGGTCTTGCTTGTTTCTGTACACAGTCATACAATTTGGGAATTTCTGATGGAATTATTATCACAATTTCTAGTCTTCTGGTATTATTATGATGACTTGGAGCCTCATATAGGTTGGGCATAGACTCAGTTGACCACAATCTGCATTGTTTGTGAGTGGGAAGCTGATGAGGGATCATATCCTTGTCACTGAAGGCCTACTGTGCAGGAGGGAGGGAGTTCTGAGAAGAATGGCAGAATAGCAGATGTTTGAACATGTCACACCTTTCCAGGAATTCTCCTCATTGTTTTCTTTGTTGAGTAAAAAGAAAAAGAAAGCTGCAATCCCAGTTCGAGCATTACAGCATGCCACCTTCACAAGCCTATTGCGCATGGACATAAATATGAGTAGAGACATGTTGAAATTAAGCTTTAATGGTTGCACGACACAGTTCACATGATTGTTCAATGTATATACACCAGTCAGTCATAACATTATGACCGACTGTCATCATTCAAGTGAATAACACTGATTATCTGGTTATCATGGCATCTGTTGGTGGGTGGGATATATTGGGATATATTGGTATTAGAAGCAGGAAAATTGGGCAAGTGGAAGGATTTGAGCGTCTTTGACGAGGGACAAATTAGGATGGCTAGTTGTTTGGGTCAGAGCATCTTCAAAACTGCAGCTGTTGTGGGGTGTTCCCAGTCTGCAGTGGTCAGCATCAAAAGTGGTCCAAGGAAGGAAAAGCAGTGAACCAGCGACACAGCGTGCACCTAGGAAACAAAGCCTGACATGTGCGGTCCAATCCAACAGGCGAGCAGCTGTTGCTCCAATTGCTAAAAAATTATGTTAACAAATTATTTTGTGGGTTTTGATTGAAACGTGTCAGAAACCACATTGCAAGCACACCCCCTTGCTATTGCTATAGGGTTGTACTCGGTCTGCAAAAATTCAGGTGGTGGTTCTTGCCAAAGTGGCATCCGCATAAATACCACGTCACAGGTTTCCGAGGGGAACACTACATTGTAATCAGATCATCAATGTTATTCATTTCACCGCTTGGTGGTTTTAATGTTGTGGCGGATCAGTGTATATCCTCTCCTAAGCAACTATCATCAAGCGTAATGCGCAGCAACCAGTTATTAGCAAAGATTTCCTTTAGTGTACTGTGTGATTGTAATGATCGTGGCTGGTGGGTGGTGGTAATAATGATGATGAGGTTGTTTTTCTCTCCTGTGATAGAATGAACAGCAGGAAACTGCCATGAGAGCGCTGGAGAGTTTCTGTGAAAACTACAAATATGAAGCTCGGGTTCTGACTGCTCTGAGGTCTGTGAGAGCTGGAGTATAACTTAAATATACAAATGAAAGATATATGGTAGGCAAAGATATAAAGTGTTAGCGGTAAGCCAGAATCCAGACAATTACTACAGTTTTTATAATGTGTCTTCAGGTTCAGGTTCAGGTTCAGGTTACTTTATTGGTACCCATAGGTAAACTAGGTTTACAGTCTAAGAGGCAGGACATCCTTTACACTTATAGACCACCACATGACATACATCACACAAACCATGAAACATACAGTATTCATGTGTTGCAATGGAACAGAGTGGTAGTATTTCACACATTAAGTGGGTGCATTTAGTAGAGGTGGCTTACAGATTGTTGTGAGTCTGTTCCATACACCTCTATGATCCACTGACCTATATTCCCTTACTTCTCCACTGAAAGTGTGTCTCTGTATTAAACAGTTAGTAGGTGAAAGAAAGGAGGTCAACACCAGTGTTCTTCATTCATATTTCTGTAGGTGTTTGGTTCGGCTTGTGCTCTCTAAAATGGAAAAAACGAGTGAAGAGACGAGGTGAGGAAAAGACAAAGTACCAAATATGTATAGTGTATATATAGTACATACATTTACCACATTCACTCCTTGCAGGAATGAGAATCTGGATGCCCTGCTGCCATATCTAAAAATGGGTGAGTACATATGCAACACAGGTTAAATTGCATTTCAGGAATTAGTGTCTCACTACAGTGTCCGCTGTGCGTCATAACCCTCAAATGTTTTGTTTGCTATTCCTGCAGCTCTGCAGACAGTTTCACGTCAGTCTCACGTGACTACTGAGCAACGCACAGAGGACGCCAACTGGTTCAGAAAGATTGGTACTAAGATTCTTTCATTCCTTGTCACTTCAATCTGACATAGCATGCTATCACTTAAAATCTTGCAGCACCTTCATTTTTTCTCTGCGTGTGTTTGTTGCAGCTTGGAACTCGGCTCTGCAGTGCGAGAGCAGCCCTGACAGAATGAGGGATTTCTTTGTTCTCTCTTACCAGGCAAGTCGCCTTATTAGCTTTGTCGGGTGAATTAATCAATATCTGCTGTACGTGGGTGTAGATCGAGAACACTTGAACAGGGATTAAACGTTGGTTTAGAAAGAGAAACATCAATTTACAGTCACAGTGATAGTTAACTCAGACTTTCTGGCTTTTCATTTAGAATAAATCCTTCCCGGCCTTACATTTATCAGAATACATTTAACCTCCATTTCTCCATGTGATGTAGACTGGGTGTACATACCTGATCTAAGTAAATGTATTCATGCTTTAGACCATTAGTACATTAAGACACTTCTGTAGTTGGATGTTGAGAAGCTGTTGTACAGAAACTGGGACTTATGTTACTTATGTTATTTCAGCATTAGCCATTAATAATAGTTATTCAATTGACCAACTCTGCTTTGGTTTAACACTGTCAGAATGGCACAGTATTTTAGAAATGCCACTATAGTGCCTTATTTAATTGGCGTACGTGTGTGTACTTCTTTATGGACCCATACATAGCTCTCCCAGCTGTGCCCTCCAGATCGCACGCTGCTCATAGGCCAGAAGACTTGTCTGCTAATGGCTGCTGCTGCCTCTTTGGAGCTTTGCAGGAAGTCTCCTCACTCAGCCCAGGTGTGCCACCCACTGCCCATCTCCTACATTTAGCACACTCTCCATCCATATGGATGGAAATTTACCAAGCCCAGTGGAGAGGAGGTGACTAACAACATTATTGGTGCTGGCGTAGGTGTTTAATTTCAATCTTTGAAGAGGAGGTGGACACTAGAGGGCGACAGTGAATCCAGAATGTTTGTTTTGTGTTTGATTCACAGACTGAGGAGCTCACTGGGGCCCTCGAGCAAATTCAGATCTGTTGGGAGATCTGGAAAACCTTGAAAGCATCAGGTACCTTAAGTAGCTCCAAATACCAGCAGTGGTTATTTGCTTACAGATATAAAAGTAGTTAAAACTGAAGAAGATAAAGAAGCAAAGACCTATTTTAGGTCATTCATCATGAATCAAGACTGAGCTAATCTGTATTCTCAACATGTATTTACAGGAAACTTCCCAGTGGACAAAACAGACACACTACTGCTGCTGTATGAGTTTGAAGCTCGTGCTAAGCTGAATGATCCCAAAGTTGAGACAGTACTGGAGTCAGTCCTGGAGCTGGAAAATGTGGAAACCAAAGTGCTAGAGACTATTGCAGGTAAGAAAAAACCCTGAATGTATTGTTAATATTATCTCAGATGAAATACCTAAATAAACAAACATTTTAGTATTTGTAACATTTGCTAGTATTGATTATATGCTTTATGTAGCTTTAGCCATGGAGCCTCCAGCCCACTTCCCTCTGCTGTGTAAGAAGGCTCTGAGGGTCGCTGTCTCTCTGCACAAGAAACAACCACAAGCTGACCTGGCCCGCTGCAGGCAAACCCACCACTATTCTGACATTTCATTAACGATCCATTTCCTTAAACTCGCTATTAGGATGAGTTTCTGATTGTGTGGATGTTTTCTTTGTCCCCATGTTAGCAAGTATCTTCACATCCTGATCAAGCTGTCCCTCCCAAGTGGTGTGACTGAGGTGGAGGCCCATGTGCTCAAGGAGGTATGGGACTACTATGAGGAGGCCCTGTCGATCATCGCAGCCGCAGTGAGTCAGCACCAATCACACAGAGACATCCCTTGGCTCCCACCTCCTGTTCCCTCCAACAGAACGGCTCCCTGCTATATAATTAACCCCCTCTCCTCCACTTCATGCCTGCCTGCTGTTCTAGAAGCCTCTTTTTATCAATGGGCTTTCAGCCGTACTTCAATTAGCAGATGCTTCCATTCACCACCCCTTCCTGCCAATTTGAATGTTAATGTGCTGTACAAGTCATCACACTGCCGGTGAGCTGCAGCTCTGAAAGAGACATGAAATTATTGAGGCATTACACTGCTTTAGAGGCAGCACATATTTCCCTTTTCATATTGAGTTATTACTCGAAAGCTGTGGAATTCTTTGGATCAAAGTAAAGGGACAAGATTAAAGTGTTGCAGAATATGAATGAAACGTTTAAAACGAGTTTGTTCATGGTTGGTTTTTAGTGAAGGTTAACGTACAAACGGACAGGATTTGATGGAAGTTTACTTGCTGCTTGCTGCCCAACCCTCTATAAACGATTTTCAAGTCAGTCACCCAGGTGGCCTCTGTTAAAAAGCCTTTTGAAGATCTTCCTGCTCTTCACCGTAGCCGGACGACTTCCCAGAGATGGAGACCCTGTGGCTGCTGACTCGAGCTTGGAACACGGGGATAACGTTGTACAGCTTGGCTCAATACCCCGAAGCGGAGAAGTGGTGCGGCCTTGCCATGAGCTTCGTCCGCCACCTGGGAACTCTGCAGGAGAGCTATGAGACACAGGTAGAATAAAAAGACTGAAGTGGTAGCAGCGTGATAGAACTTGAAACATCCTGCTAGACAAAGGCTTTGTCCCAGGGAACACTTGTCTGTATAAAACGTCATTGTAGACCTTCAGTTTCCTTGCAAAACACATTTTAAGTATTTAATATTTTGGTTAACAAAATAGGTATGCACTGCTAGAAAGAAAACAAAGTCTTTGAAGTCTAAGAAGCATTAAGTTATAGTTGTGTGTTGTGTGCTCACAGATGTCTGGTCTCTACACTGAATTCCTGGAACAATTGGACAAAGCAAAGAAACACCTCATGGAAGAATAGACAAACTAGGACTGGTCTGCTGTCAGTCTGCTGTTATACACTCCTGAATTTAAAGGGCTTTAGTTCCATCAGTTCACTGAAGCTAAATGTTCTTAATGTTACAAGCAAAATGTTTATCTGATATACTGCTTTAAATATGTATGTGGGACCCATGTAGATGGCCATGATTTTTTACAGTTTTGATTTGGCATTTGTTCCAGTCCCACCTTTTCACTCCTTCTCAATAAAAGCTAAAAGGCCAACAAACAATCCAATTTGTATAACTGCAAAAATTCAGCTATTCCCAAAGCCAATGAGTCGCTTAAAGCAGAATAACAAGCACATCAAAATCATAACTGAGTCACATATTTTATTTTCAAACAAATAAACTCTTGTCAAGTCCCAAAATAAAACCCAAACAAAAGTTGCAGGACTGTGTTCCCTCATGACTAGGACAGGGAAGACCATGAGGCCAAGTGTCCTGTACCACCTGCAGTGACAGGAAGGAAACTACTGTACAATCAAAGGGTTCATGTTTGCAAGCACTTACTGCACAGATGTGCTATAACATAAACATATTATCACCCAAAAGTACAAACAAGAACCCTGACCCCCCCCAACCCAAAAAATAAAAGCAAATATGTTGTCATTCCTCTCATCAGAACAAAGACCCTCATCAATTATACACACACGGAGGCATTCAGGTTCCATCTTGTTACCACAACCTCAATGGAAAGAGTAAAATGAAATCAAGTTCTTTGGGCTTTGACATGGCTGACTGAGGTATGAATACCACACACATTGTTAACAGTCAGCTGTATTTCAACTAAACACCAGAGAGGACCAATTCTAAACCTCTAATAATGTATTGATCAATGCTCCTGGTTTTTGTGATATTGTGTAGGTTTCTGCCTGCATCATTTTATTTTACAATATATATATATTTTTTTTAATCTATACACCCAGACACGTTCCACAAGAATCACATGTAGACAGGCCCTACGTGAGGGAACTGAATCCCCAACTGACTAGTTAAGTGTTCCAATAGGCATTTGAAGAGAAATACCAACAATACAGCACATTTGTATGGAAATTATTTCTCAAGAGTAGCTCAAACTTTACTTACCTGACATTTGTGGTCTATAAAACATGTTTGTCCCAGTTTGATTCACACATGCATGAAGCACAGGTGAGGGGGATCTGCTGGGGGCTTATTTACATTGTACAGCTACCACACCCTTTGAAACAGTCTGCAAGCAGTTTATAAATGGCTCTGTTCCCTTCGGTTATTCCCTGAACTCTGGTTTTGACACAGGTAATGACAGCTGGTTTAGCAGTGGTGCCTGGCAGGTGGGCACACCTGTTCAGAAAATGCCTGCAGGTACAGGTGCTCTGTGGGTGGGAGAGAGCAAGGGACCCCAGAGGTCTAGGTTAACACTTGTTGTTGGGTCTTGCTCTCCGAGAAGAAAAAGAAAATCCCTTTGCACTCTTCAAAAAAAACAACAAAAAAAACAAAAAACAAAAACAAAAACACGACCGTTCACTGGATCGGGGTCCATGGCGCTGCTCCTTCAGATGTGCCCTCTCACATGCACACATTCACATATAGCGCCACGGTCTGAACGGGAGGGTGGAGCAGGTCTTTACAGTCCTGGTGATGCCATACAGCCTTGAACAAGCGCCCAGCCTCGCCAAAAAGAGGAGACTTATAATACAACCTGATTACATGGTCCAGATGAAATCGCCTGTAATTAAGATGACTGTACCTCAAGTACGTGTTTGTTCACATTTGACAACTATGAACTCTGTGTCATTGCCCAAACTTGGCCTTTCGGTCATAGGGGACATGGTATCTGTACATTAAGATTCCTGAGCTGATCTAGCTCACCCCAGACACACTAAGAGCTCAACACAGTGGTTCAGCACCTGCCGGCAACAGATTCATTAAGAATTCATACGTTATAGATACACAAAGCATGTAAGGTTTACTCAAACCCAACTTTAGTGTTGTATTTGGTAGGGGGACATGGGGACAATCCAAAACAGGTTATATTGACTCTTTAATCGTAAGGACATCCAATACAATTATTGTCTTGTTCTACCCGTTTTAAGGCCACCGTCATGGCGGCAGATAGGACAGTACCATGTGACCAATCAGAAGAGAATCTGGGAAGGCAGAGAGTGTAATAGGGTGGTCTGCTGCTCAACATGAGTTAGGAGGCTCTGGCTGTCCAAACTGTAGTCCAATGGCCAAATTATCCTTTAGTTACTCAGGAAAAAGGTTGAAGTACGGGGGAGAAAAGGTGCCCACAGGGGCGAACTTCTTTTTTTTTTTAATCTATTGCACTCAAGTCAGGCCTCCTGACAGTTGGAGGACACAAAAAAGCAAGGAAAGATGAGAATGTTTCCTCTCAATTGTGTGCAGCCTCCCTCACAGACAACAGGTAGTCACAAAACAGAATTTGTATTTGATGTAAGGCAGTTTGGTGTTTTGCAGAGAGCCCAGTTACACTTCTCTACCCCCGTCCTTTACACAGAGCAGCTAAAAACCACAAGCAAAAAATCCCACAAGAAAAAAAAAAAATAATTAAACAGAACAAAAATGAAATCTAACAGCCCTCCAAATTGACAATTCTAGTGAAGTGTAAAATGTGTAGTTTTTAATATGTAGTAAAATCTCAGTAGGATTTTATCATTTATCTTGTGATTTCATAATATAAATGTAGAGATTCACAACGCATTTCTTCCTCTTGATCTGCCTCCCAAGATGTCTTTATCGGCTGCAGCACAGACAACTGGCAGACGACCAAACAGCAAGCTGGTTTGTGATAAATAGATCACCAGTTTGTAGGCTCCTCCACTAATTTCCTCAGTCATTATAAACAAGAGAGATGACTCCTTGAACAGTACCATCAGCAGGGCTCGATTTTATCCAGTCTTTTTAGAAAAAAGAAAAATCTCAATTGGTCTTCAACTTCTCATCTTGCGTGTCTTTTTAAATGTGATTTGATGAACATTTACAAAGTGTTCCAACTTGGTATGATTTGTCTCTGTTCCCCTGCAACTTCTTTTTGAATCCCAACTCCTCTCTCCTGATTTCTGTAAAACATTCTGATCCTCAGTCAGTCCCAGTTCACAAAATGGTTTATTCCTTTTCCCTTTTGTTTTCATTTGACAAATTCCTTTGGAATGACATTTCCAGTCTTGAATGGATTTGTTGAGAAACTCATGCAGGGGTGTGCACAGTCACAGTAATGGTGATAAGACTTCTTTTTCATTTAGAGAGTAACATAATGATGACACTAAAACTTGATATGAAACATATCTGCAAAAAGGAGGTGAGGAGAGGGAATTTTTGGGCTTGGGTGGGGTCTCTGGGAGGCAGGTGGGGAGCTCTGCATGGATGCAGAGAGGACGGCAGGGAGCTCAGAGCTTCTCTGAGGAGGGGATCCAGATGTAGGGTCCAGACTGCTCCTCGATGATTAGCTTGATTTTGTTGTAGATCTCCTCTAGTGAGTCACCCTGTACGATAGCTGTAGACAAACACACAGGCAGATGTGTTAGTTGGATGGTTGCATCACAACTGGAGCTGAAACAATGGGATGACAAATCAATATGTCGACAGACAAAAAAAATTGATTAAATGCCAAACATTTGCTTTTCAAATGAAACCAATTTCCCGAATTGTGTCATTTTATTATTTGCACATTGTCAGTAATAAGCTGGTTGACAGAAAATGTATCCGCACATTTTTCGCAATCAATTAATCACTTCACGTCATACACCTTGTTAAACTGAATGGTTGAATTTTAAAAGATGAGCTATTTATGAACCTAACAATTTAGTGAGATCATATCAGATTGATACATCATTAGTTAGAACCCAAATCACAACTACAGATATTTATTAAAACAAAGGTGCAGTGAGACCAACCTGTGAAAAACTCTCCAAAGTCTTGCTCCAGCTTAACTGCCTTGTCAAACACTTTATTGGCCTGCTCATACGTCTGCCTCTTATTCATTTCCCTGAAAACGACAGTAGTTATGGTTAGCATAACACACATAATTAGAGCTACTAATGTTTCAGTATGTTTAAGGGTTTGGACTTACATTAGGGCTTCAATGGATTTTGGTTTAATAAAGATGGCAATCGGATAAAGTTGTGCTTGCTGCAGTCGTTTTATGGCATTCCCAGACACATCCAGAATGCAGTGTTTCCCCTGTAGGCAGGTTGACAACGCTTTGTTAAATATGAGTTTCTGTCACACAGCTACACCACATATTCATGACGGATTGATTGTAGTTTTTATAATGCTGCAACGTTAATTACAAATGGCATGAATTAGCAGGCCACCTAACGTGCCTCTGATTACACCATGTGGCAACTCAACCCTAAATAGAAACACAGATCTTGACGCTCACCCTCTCAGCCACAGTTCTGACAGACAAGATGCTTGTCCCGTAGAGGTTCTCGTTGAACTGGCCAGCCTCGATGAATTTATTATCCTGAATGTCCTTCTCCATTTGTTCTCTTGAGGCCACAAAGTGGTAGTCCTGGCCGTCCATCTCGTTTTCTCGTCTGGGACGAGTTGTATCTGCAGATGCGAATGGAATAAGTTTATTTTTGTCTCTCACACTGTTGTGTTTGGTGCGTTTGTTGTGTAGAGGTGTTGCGTGTTGTCAACTCACGGGGTACACATGAGCCAAACTTGTGGGGAAACTCAGAGATGAGGTCATCGTTTACTCGGTCCTTCAATGGGCCTAAAATGATCACAGGCCTCGTGTAGTGGACTGAGTTGGAGACACAGAAGCCAGGTGAGGATATATGGAAATACAAACGATACATAGCTTCACTTGTGCTGCATGTATTTTGGAGCTTGAAGTGTTGCACTCACTTTCCTGTCGAATGACTGGCTCATAGGAAAGAATCGTGTCCTCCTGACCCTCTGTTATAACACAAATGAAGATCAGACATTTAACATCTCTTCTAAACAAATATAATAAACCCATCATTGCTGACTAAACCCCAAATGAAATACTGAATTACAGAATTTATTTCACAACTGAATATAAGGGCAGCTACAGTGCCATTCATCTATGTGGGCAGTGTAAATCAAACCAGAAAGACCATGAGATATTAGATTGACTCACTCGAACTACTTTCGCTGTCACTTGTGTTGGATGTCAGGCATTCTGAAAAAGCGAAAGAGAGAGTCTCAGATCCAAATCCAAAACTGTTTTCACATTCAAATAAAGTCTCTTATAGGTGAAAATTATTTTCACCTGCCTCCACTATGGCATTAAAAAAAAAAAAAAAAAAAAGGAAGTAAAGAAAGCAGAAGTCTAGTTTGGTGCAGCAGCCATGCACTTGCAATATTAGGGAAGTGGTTTTAGGTGCAAGCAATAGAAAAACAAGTGTTTCCTGTGATAGTATCCCAAATGACCAAATTCCCTGGCCAGTGTTTCCTATTGCTGCATCTGTGCGTGTGGCAGCGGATTTCATATCAGGGAAAAGACAAAAGAAAACAAGCACATTGTCCACAGTAGGAAGGCAGGAGCTGGCTGACTCAGGGGAACGGAGGAAAAAGTGTTTCCAACCAGAGATAGAAACACCCTGCTCTGGTGACAGATGTATTGTAGCTCTGTGTGACCTTCTGTGACAAAATCATGTATTGTAAAGGACCCTATGAGACATTCAGAATAAGTGTAGCACTCACTCACCCTCCCTTGGGAATGCATCTTTTGTATGCACTGTGAATCTGAGTAGGTGTGTGTGTGTTTTGTGGGAGCCCCCCGTAAGTCTGTGTGTGTGTGTGTGTGTGTGTGTGTGTGTGTGTGTGTGTGTGTGTGTGTGTGTGTGTGTGTCGCTCTAGATGTGCGTGGTTTTTACATTCCCAGCTGGGCCTGCAGTGACAAAGCATTTTTTCTCTGAGCTCAGGGGGACAGCTGCTTGACACAGTACAACCACACACTTACTCAAACTCTTTGATCCATAAAAGTCATCGCTTAACCCTGGGAAGTCCTAGGTGTCCCGACAGGTGAGAGCAGAGACCAAGAGAAGAAAGCAAACAGGAAGAAGAAGAGGTTAGTGAGAGTTGGGACAGAGAGGGAGAGGAGTGCTCCGTTGTGCTCACTAGGCTTGCTGTCACATGGCGCTGTGGCACTCATTAAGCCAGAGCTCCACAGCCTTTCAATTACACAATCCCAATCCCAATCCCATTAAATGGGATTTTGACCTGTTAAGTGTTAAAGCTTCTGTCCAGTTAATGAGATTCTTGTTGTTGTGGGTCAGTGACTGACTGGAGAATTGATCAGGACTCATAGCGCTGGCTTGCAGAATTAGAAGGCCCGTGTGTTAATGCAGCCAAGAACTTGCAAACACACACAGTGAGACACTCCTCCGGAGCCCACAGACAGATGCACAGACACACCAGAGAGAAGCCCACATCTCCAGGCTGGTGATGCTGGCTTCTCTCTGGGACTGTGAGAAAGGGATGAGAGTGGCGCCGTCACACAAACCATCCCTGGAGGTGAGCGGAAAGATGAAAGCTGAGAGACAGAACTGAAGCATGAAGGGGGAAAGACGAAAAACAACAGCACCCCCTCCCCACCCCCGATCACACAGCTGGTACTCACGTTCAGGCTCCAACTCCTGTGCAATATTCTCCTTGCTCTTGTAAAACGGGAACTTGCGTGAGAGGTTGAAGCTTTTTTTGCGCTTTACTTTGACAGGCTGCTTGTTGATGTGTGGGTGAGAAGGGGGGGAAGGGGCAATGAGAGGGTGGGACCAAAAAAACAGAATGGGTTTCAATGAAATCACTTGACAACCATGCAAAAAAACAAATGATATGAAACACACAATACATGTCAAATAATGAAAACGAGAAGCAGGTAATGGGTGAAAATGAATGGCACATCAATGTGAAGGAAACGGGCGTCTGATGACCAAATTAAACATTTTTAATATATGTCTCTTCATAATAAATTATGCAGACACATCATTACAACTGATTCATACGTCTGCAGCCTAAATGTGGCAGTCTGACAAACGTTCAGACATTTTGTTAAGTGCACATTTCTTCATATCACTGAGAGCAAGCTCTGTGGAGGCTGCAGAGGCCTCTTGTCTCCACGGAGCTTCTGCGTAATCTATACAGTAATATGAGCGCTTTTTGTGCTTGCTTCAGTGAGCAGGTGCTGGTCCCTTTCCCACACTCAGGGGGAAGTAGGCCATCTCCCTGGGAGCCCAGCAGCAGCTCTGAAGACAGCCGCTCTGGCACCGGGGCAGGGAGCAGCTGGCCCTCTACACTTACCCTGTTAGACTCAATCATGCCTGTCCTGGCGTGGAACTTGACTGTTTTTAACCTGGCCCGCTCCTTCTTCTCCACTCTGGGGGAGAAAACGGGAAATACTTTAGGTTTTGGCCGGCCATGAATGGGAGTCATTACGTTAGCCTCGTCTGACGTTAGCACACCGCTCCAAATGAAGGGGGACGCTACCTTTTCTTGCTTGGAATGACCCCAATCTGCTCGCTCTCTCCATGAGGTGTGACGAGCCTCGCCTGCCACCACTCGTCATCAGAAGCATTTATGACATGAAGGATATCCCCATAAGAGAAGCTCAGGCCTTGGCTGGGCAGGCAGCTGTCCCTCGTTCGATCGTAGTCAAACAAAGCTCTGGGAAAACAAAAGCTCTGGTTATACTCATTTCCTTTGAACTTGAATTTCTGTGGAGGGATTCCACACGCACCAAGAGTTCAAATCTGGCACAAAATGGCAGGTATGAATCTCCAGATCTACATAACTGGGCTTTTAACTTTACCTTTACTATTGTACTGAAATGTGTGCGTGTGTGTGTGTGTGTATATATAAACAAAAGGTGCATACATAACTTTCCACGTGGCATTTGTAACTTCTGTTTCCACATTCTTTCCACAGCCCAAACACGGTTTATTGTCTGAATGAGTAAGTCAGTATCTTGTCAGACAGGTAAACCCACTGTCATTTCTAAGGGTATGAATTCCTGCTTTACAGGTTTAAACGTTTCTTGACCTACAAGCCTATAACTACAAGAGCTACAGCACGGGTCAGTGGACAGGCAGGCTGGGCCAACAAACATTTTTTTCCTCCTCTGTTTTCAGATTTCACACAGCTGAAACTGGAGCTGGCCTTACATAAACAGTAATGGTGAAACTGTCATGATGCAATCCAGCTCATCGGTTTCTGTTCTCAACAGGGAAACAAGTGCACTTTCAAATCATTCTGATGAGACATAATCAAATGCCATGCCTTAGCCGAGTTATAACACCTTGATGTATTTGTGGGACTGAAGAGTGTGTGAGCACACGTGACGCTTTTTTTTTCCCTCTCTTCCAAAGTGCACCTTAGAAGCTGAACGCCTCCGCATTCCTGAGGCAGGGCTGGGAGGACATGGCGGCTCCCGCATCAGCCGGCAAACTAGACTGCTTTTCCTACATAACTGTGGGCTTAGTCACCCGCACAGGAGCAGGCTAGGCTCTACATGCCTCATAGGATTCGGTCTATAAGGGAGTCATGAGTCAGACTGGTTAACACTCCAACTATAGCAGGCCCCCAATGAGATAACACCTCTATACTTTTGATACATCCAAGTAAGGTCCATCGCTCGCTATTGAACTTAGGCTAAATCAATCTAGTAATGCAGCTATTAAGCTTAGGCTAAGTGAAGCGCATTAGTGCCTTAGCAGAAATATGGGGAAGCACTCGGCCTATGGCGTTACATCACACCGTCCTCTCACCTTGACCCCTGCGAGTCCTCAGTGACTCACTGTGTGTGTGTGTCTGTGTCTGTGTGTGTGTGTGTGAGCAGAAGGATGGCACTCGTTTTAATTCCTAAATGAGCCTCCATCCAGTTTGGCAACTGGCCCAAAGTGTCATAACACAGGTCACTTCGACGAGCTCCACTGTCAATCTACATTAAATAGTCAATGTCATACGTGGCATCAAAACATCAACAGGGAATGCCTGTGCGTCTGCTTTTAGACTGTGATGAATAGTATCAACCCCATCAATGCCCTGCATTAAATGTTACCCTACAAAAAGCTCTGTGTGAGATACCATGTTTAATCATACGATGTATGTCACACGTCATGCTGCTGTACTCTGACAAAGTGACTGCTGCTTTTGACAACACATGGATTGAGGCTTTATCCCCCCCCCCCCCCCCAGACAGGTTGGGGTTTATTATATAAGAGTGGTTATTCTGACAGCACGTCTGTAATTTGATGTAGTGAGTGTGTGGTTGTGTGTCCCAGCTTTACCTGACATAGAGGGAGCGTTTCTCACTGGTGCGCAGGGAGCCTGATCCTGAGCTCATGCTGCTGTTCATCATCTGCTCCCTCAGGTCGTGGATCTTAGACTCAAAGCGACTGTACTCTGCGTGTGAAGAAACAAACAACACAAACTGTGTCAACAGCATCTCAAAAATATAGGCCCTCGAGCATACACTTTACTTTTGGGTCTGAAGGTTGACAAACCCAAGGTTAAGGTGGTATTGCACATCTTGTGAGCAGTGTTCATGTTGAACACGCTCTCTCGTTTCAGTACAATATTATTGGAGCACTGTGCCTCAGTTGGTGCAGCAGTGAGCTACAGTGAATAGAGGAAAGGTTCGGCCAATCCTTAGGCTGATTAATGACCCCAGGAACAGATGGTTTATCACAGATCTGCCTTACACATCCAGTAATGTCTCATGTCAGGTAATTCATTATACAGATTAATTAAGTTCAACATGGGCTCTTTAGTGTGGTTAAAAAAAGGGAAGGCCTCCAACAATTTCAAATGCATGACCATTTGTCATAGGTGTGTAAATCCAGTTGCTGCTCAGGAGCACAGGGATGATGTATGAATCCACCTGGACCTCCTCATTAAGAATGCTCTCATTAGCCTGCTGTGCACAGCATGCTCTGTGCCCAGGCTGCTGGAACAAGCAAGGCCACCACACCACACAGCACACGGTGAGATAAACAGAGTGGCAGAGGCAGCTAGAAAAACTAGTAGGATGAGCTTGGCCACAAAAAGGCAGCTCTAAGAGCAACCATCTAATTTTTGTTTTGACAATGTTCTCAACCCTGCAGATGAAAGGACGTAAATCAAGTTAGAAGTATTAATGTTTTATGATGCACAGCTGAGACAGCTGCATGAAATTTAGCTTTAGAAGACAGAACTATGTGATAAAGTACAAGATTGCAGTAATGACACAACACGTTTTCATCATTATTAGTCTGTAAAAATACCAGTGCAAAAGAATATTATCCAGATTTCTTACACATTTCTGCCATGCCTGTAGGGGTGGACTCCTACCTTTCTGCTTAATCATCCATAGCTGGCAACACTTCCTGTGATGTGAACAACAAGAGATCAAAGTCCATATTCGGTCGAACAAGCCTTGCAGCTTCCTTGAAAAACAAACACCTATGCCTACAAAGATAATATACCCAAAGTTTGTCCAAGCTCCAGGAAAATTCTGGACAGGTGCAAAAACAAGCTTCAGGGTCGCTGAACTATAAGCCCCTGCCGAAAGCTACAGGGGATTCAAAGCAAATACTGATCCGGCCCGGGCCCGGTGACAGCTCTCCACCCTGGTCTTGGCTCAAAGGGTTAACAACACAACAGAGTCACGCTGCAAGGTGAGGTAACCAGACACCGCCTCAATGCTTGTAACCAAGAGCAACCTTCTAGCACTCCTAGAACAGGGACAGCAGACGCGGAAACAGCCATTCACATTAGTCCACTTGGCTTTCAGGCACAGGAGAGACGAGAGAAAGGAGCACAAGCTTGGGAGAGGAGGGGCTGAGGGACAAGACAAAGAGTAGCTAAATAGAGAGAGCGGTCTTAATGCCCTGCTTCACAAAACCACCAACCTGAAGGGCTGCCTGAAAGCTGTGCCAGGGAGATAGGAACAGTGCTATCAGGAGCACAGGTGGTAGAGCTAAATGTTTTGCTTGTTCACATTCCTAATGTCTAAATGATTAATCTAAATACTGTGGACGTCCAGGAGCTGCAGAGAGAGCACTGGACTATAATCAGCTTTACGCCTTTGTGGGAAGTTGGGGAGGGAATCACATGACAGCCATGAACTACAGCCGCGCCTTGCTGATAATAATGATATCAGAATACAGACATTTCTGCATCACAATCCATGTACACAATATATGTGTGTAAGTGAATAAGAAATCTCACTATAGTCAGTCTCTGACAAACCACAAGCACTAATTTCATTTACAAGGAAGCGTTTTCCAGTTTGTGTCAGAGGATTTGAAATAAAAAAAGACATGCCTGTCACACAGGAAGAGAAAGATAAAGTCACCATCTCCTTATTGCATCACAAGATAAAAAGTTATGCTAAAACATAAGCTCTGTATTGATCATTTGTGCCTCCTCAAATGGCGAGCAGGTGTAACGCAAACAAATCTTTCACAAGTGTGCGTGAGAGTGAGGAAATCAGACAAAACCTAACAAATCCAAGTCAACTGCACCACAAAAAGAGATGCAAATCAAGCAACTTACTCAACTGAGTGCTGACCATGTTAATGATCAGTAACTGACTGATGATTAAACATCCCCAGGGCTTAAAGCACTAACCGCCTAACACAATCTCTTCAGTTCCCATTCTAACTTCCATGAGATTTAAAGCAAACAGTCTATTTTTGCAGAATGAGAGTTAATTTGATTTTTTTTTTTTTTTTAGATAATGTCATCAATCAAAATAGTTTCTTCGCTCTCACTCTGCCTGCCATTATTTAACAAATGGCCAAATAAAACCAAAAAGACACTCCATTACACTGAATCAAAGAAATTGGCTCAGACTTCCAACAATAAGTACTTATATGAAGTAGAAATGAGCTAGGGTGTCCCAGTTATCTCATATGATTTAAGAGCAAGTTAGGGACAAGTCATGTGTCAAGCCTCAACAGATATATTCTTGACTGGTCAGACCCTTAACATGGATCAATCCCACATAAATTATTCACCAACATCCCTAATTCCAGGCACATCTTTGGAGTGCCGGGAAAGTGGGAGTCTACAATTTTGAAAGCTAAATTCTGGTTCCTTAAGGCAACTAATACTCCAGAGCCTGCCCATATTTTTAGGAGTGACCCAGAGGAAAAAAAGACAGCTAATAGAAACTGGGACTATTCTGTATCACTCACTCCCACTGCGTGTCCTCATTAGTTGTACAGCTTTTTTATTTTGGGGAACGGTCGCCTCTCTTTTGATCCAGTTATGCAACACAGCAGGCATGTGCTTGTAATGTGAGCGTGTGTTACGTTGTTATGGATAGTCGAGTCAGAGACTGCACTCACCCCGTCCAATGCAGACCCTTGCTTCAATATTCCTATAAACCCTGTAATGCACGCTGTTATGTATTTAATGAGAGTGCACAGAGTTCCTCTCCATGGCCCTCCTCCCATTTCCTACATGCAAAGATTTGAGTGTAATTACACTCCATGATAGTGGGTCATGGCGGTATGTGGAAACACACCCCTCACTTCCATTACTAAATGCAAGTTGGGATGTTCCGGTACGCCACTGAGAGTCTGGGGAGGCTCTTGCTGCAGCATGGGTGCCCCAAAGTGACTTCTCGTAGTTTAGTGCTGGCCCTCTATCAGAGATCCATGGATGCCCGGTCCCAGGCCCCTGAGAATACTCTGCCAGGAGTTTGGCTGGCACTCAATCTACACTTCCCTCTTCTGACTGACAGTCCTCCTTGTACAGCGCACTGGGGGTTCCTCCTGCTCCAAACTCAAATGAACAACATGTCGCACGCCACTTTAGGATGCCAGCAGAACTACTGCCGACAGATCTTAGGTCACCAGAGGGGATGCAGGAAGTCAATCATTTGGCAGCACTCGACTCGTTCGTTTAGAGCAGTTAAGAACTGTACACAAACAGATAAGTGCACTCCACTGAGTTACAAAGGGGGCATAGAGCTGAAAGCATGATTTGGTATGGGAAACAAAGGTTCCCTTCAACTAACCACATCATTATTCAAGATGCTGCCTGAATGATCTGGTATGCGAGGCAACATGAACTTTCATGGCAGAGTACAAACATTTGTGATGTGAATTTTGCAGCAGGAGGAAACCCTGTTCTGTCCTATTGTCTGTTCTGATCCCAGCCCGGGTGTTCCTTTAGCTTAGCCACATCCCACCTCACAGATCCTGTTCAAGCTCAGTTTCAATGACCTTGGGAGAGTTGTTGGACATTCGAGGCTTGAGTTTTATTCAAAGAGAAAGAAAAGTGGAGTGAGAGCATGCTACAACTTATGCCTCTTCACATTCCTGTCATAGCCTAACCTGAGAACTGAGCCTAGATATAAAGCTCTCCATATCCTTCCTGTTGTTGTTATAGCACTACTCTAGCATGCTCAAGCAAACACACAAAGACCGAAACTCTGAAACCCTGAAACTGCCAAGGCAGCTGTAATGTCCAACCAAGCTACTCTTTACCATTACAGAGAAAAGGGTGGTGCCATTTTGTTAAATAAACCATTAAATTTGAAAAAAAGACCTAAAAAGCTGAGCCACATGTGAATTCTGCTTTAGTCAGCATGAAAAGTGGACCTGTGGTCAGAGGGTAGTATGTGTAAAGTCTGTAGCATACAGACACACAACAACTAGAAAGAGGTGAGTTCACAGGTGAGGTCACTGTTCAAACCACCACCAAGCTGACAGACACCTGTTTGACCACACCTGTGTGTCCCCACCTAAAGGTTTGAGTTACATAAGAACAGTAAAGCGACTGTTGTAATGAATTGAACTGAACGAAGCTGGTTCACATGACTTCAAGTAAGTGTTAGTACAATTTCAAACGAGAATAACAACGATTATATCACATTCCAGGTAATGTGTGGTGGTCAACTTACACTAGCTACAGTAGGGGTGAGGCTATCACATGTCTGCCACTAACTTCTCATTAATTTAAATTTTAATAGAGCCCGTTTGCCTCTTACATGCGGTTAATTAAAGCTTTTTAGAGGGCCAGGCATAAGAAACTTACTTTTTTCATGCTATAATGCTAATGTAAAACTACAGGTTACTCCTAACCAGAGCAGCCAACTACCTCGGCAAATTAGCAATGAATATAAACATGTAACTTAAGCGGTTTCTCCCCGCTTCAACGTGACAATATTTTCAGACACCTTCCGTCCTCGTCTCACCTCAGTTAAACGAAACTGTCTTTTATTTCGCTGTCGCAGCCGGCAGTTTCTTCATCCAGCCATTAGGGAGTTCATGCGGCTTCTGCTCTGCTGCTGCTGCTGCTGCTGTTGTACCCGAGCCCATCCCCCATCCCGCACAGGCTGCTAGACAACATAAAAGTTTGTCGCTTCTCCACCTTTTCACTCTGAGCTCTTTTAAAGTTCCTTCTGGGGTAGTAACAGGGGTTTAGACCTCGTGCTTCCCCCTTAGTTTCCTCTTTCCATCGCTGCCCGGGTTGGTGTCCACAAACTGCGGCTGCTCTCAGGAGCTCGGCGTTTGAACAGGGAAGGACAACAGCGGGTCGTTTGCCCGCCTTGCAGTTGGCTCAGCGCTTCAGCCAGAGCCGCCCCTGAACCTGAATATTTCTCATAGGCTGCCTATACGGAGCGCTGCACCGCCCGCCCCCACAGGTGGACCTGATTCAAGCACTTTCACCAAGTTGAAGAAATTATGAGAGACACATAGAAAACAAGAACTCAAAGCAAGAACAATCAGCTCTGAAGATATGACGACTTTCATTGCCTTGTATGAGCCTGAAAATCAGGTTTCCTACATTTCCCGTAATGCAACCAGCCTGTGCATTCCATTTAAGTCTGAAGAATAGGTTTAACGTCACAGCCGGGTTGATCATCTTCCAGTCCAAGTTTCAAAACCAATTCCACTGTCAAATGGTTTTGTTTACTATGCTCAAAGGGACATCTCCAGCTACCCCTTGTGGTATTCACAATCAAGTAATTGTTACTGGAAATTTTTTGATAAGGTCAGAGTTATCCAGTTGTGACCTGTTTGTTGACGTTTTCAGAAATTAGAGGTTAAATCAATTTAGTTGCATGAGGTTCTTTGTAGTTTTGTGTATGAGTGTTTTCTTGGCTCACATTGAGTTACCTGGTCGTTAGCTTGCTTAATGGTTAGCCTCGGTGGCTTCTCAACGTCAACAGTTACTCAGAGGCAGTCTTTTCACGAACATGTCATAACCGCAAGTTCACAAGTTGCATGTGAACACCAAAACCCCAAGCTTAAAATCCAAGATGGCTGCTCCATATATCAACAGTAGCCATAAGCTACAGTAATATATTGTGTATTTTGCACTTATGTCTCATTAAGTCAGTCATACACAAAGTACTGTCCATCTTTTACCACCCAGCTCTTTTTCAAAACGTCAACAAACACATCACAAATCGAGAACATGGACCTTATCAAAAAATTCCAGTTACATGGTTGTAAATACCACAACATAGGTCCGTTAATATTTCTGTGACCTAATTTAAAGGCTGCAATCTTTCAGTTCAAGTTAGAAAACCAAGATACAAAACAGTGGGGTGTGCTCACTAGCTCATGTTAGCCATTGTCAGCTATGTCTGTTACAACAAACAGTCACTGTAGGACAATATGTCCACATGGACATTGACTTGGTTGGCGACATTTGTCCAACTTTCCAAATCAAATGCTGTCTTCAAGAGAGGTGTTTATCATGTTCAAATAAACGCCACCCCCTTGTCATCTGTTCATGATGCCTTTTTATTAGCTTACTAACTGTTAGCCTCAGTGGCCTCCAGACACCAACAGTTGCCTAGCACTGGTGTAATAATGACTTACAGCTGATGTTAACACCTAAACTTCAAGAACTGTGTGTACAAGACTTCCCATGTTGTAACCACAAACTCACAAGTTCCATTTGAAGCTAGCACAAGATACAATACAGTGGGGTTTTCTCACTAGCCAGGTTAGCTGTATTTAGCCAACCTAATGTTGGGAAATTTTCGCATACTCTAAGGACTGTGGGGAGCAGTTTGGGGGTTAGATGCTTGCTCAGGGCACCTCAGCCATGGACATGGCGAACCTGAGACCCCTCAGTCCCAAGCTGCACCTCTAACCACTACTCCACAGTTCCCCCAATAACTACATAACAACACTCTGCTAATTTCTGACACAGGTTGTGACATGTTTTCTCACATTTCAGCAGATGACGGAGGTGGATGGTAAGTTAACATGTTGTAATTTAGTTGTATAGAGTTTTCTTTGTAGCTCAGAAATTATGATGCACCGTGAGATCCACTCTCATTTTTAAATGCTTATGTTTTTTTAAGAGAATACTTAAACACTTATTTATGTCATTGCCAAGAGTTGGATAACAGATCAAAGTTGGATTTACCACTCACATGAAATATGAAGCTACACTCTGCAACCAGTTGGCTTATCTTGAAAGATCGGAAACAGAAGGAAACAGATGGTATCTTTTTTGTGTAATCATGCAAAAACTGCAGTTTTCAAATTTCTTTTTTTTCCCCACAGATTTAACAACCAAGATATGATATGTTAATTAGTGAGCTTTACATTTTCAAAGAGTCAGCTACCTGTTTCCTGTTTCCAGTCTTGGTGCGAAGCTAAGCTAAGCTAACTGGGTTCTAGCAGAACCTTCATATTTACTATACAGACGTAAGCTGTGTGGTAAACATGAATGTTGTCATCTAACTCTGTGAAGGTCATAATCTGCTGTAGCTGTAGGCAATAAAACAAATACTGTCCCACAATATCAAACCGTTCCTTTAAACGTGATGCCAGCAACATCTAGTTCTGTGATACATTTATATTCTCCAAGCACAAGTCAGTAAAGCAAATCACATTAACAATCTCTACGCACCAGGTCAATCTAGCTCACGAATCCCTTTGGGAATCAAACAGTTAGTTAAATTACAATAACTTTGGTGGTCCATTTAAACTGAATTCATGAACCATTTATGATACAATACATTATGTAAGATAGTAAGCCTCACCTTCAGGCCTATATTGAGCAATTATGGTGACAGTCTGTCCGGCTCTCTTCAGTGCTGCAGCCGCCTGCTCATGTGTGGCATTCCTTAGGTTCACTCCATTCACCTACAAAAATAAAAGGAGAAATTTAACGAGAAGAAAAAAAAAACGATGATATTCCCAAGGTGAGTCACTTGTGTAATTCTTGAGATCTGTAGAGAACACAAATCTAGTTAGAGGAAGCACCGCTGATCTTCAAGCTAGATAGTTTCATTTCAATCTAATGAGATAAAATCTAATGTCATCATTTGATGCTCAATTTTCTGATAGATAAAATCGCTTTTACACCATTAACTGTCCCTGTTAACACGCGTGATCCAGTACAAACATACATTGATCCTTTGATCGAATCATGCCTTCCACTTTTTTATGTATTGTCTGACTAAAAGCAGCTTTCAAATATATTTTAAATAACACAAAGTTTTGGGCAGAGCACCGCTAATCTCCCTCAGAGTTATTATAGATTTAATGTCTTGTTCAAGGGCATTTCAGCAGATGTCGGCTGGCCTTCTAAACACCAGGCCATCTTAATTTTATCATTATTTTGACAGCAGGAGTTGGCTGAAAATCACTCTGCCTCATACTCCTTACAGACTTGTTGATGTGGACAAACAGGATGCTTAAAGCTGAAATACTGACTGAGAGAATCCGGTCACCCCGCCTCAGTTCGCCACTCAGGTCTGCTGGCCCTCCAGCCAGGATGAAGGAGACGAAGATCCCTTCTCCGTCCTCCCCGCCAACGATGTTGAAGCCCAGACCTGTGGAGCCCTTGTGCAGCAACACCTTCCTCGGTTCCCTGCCAAACAGAGTGACAGCGTCAGGGTGAAGGGCAGGACACACAACACACACGAGTACGAATGAAAGATATGACCAAAACTGCTGTAGAAATAGCTAAAACAACAAGGCACACAGTTTGTCTGTTTCAGATAAGACCTAAGAGTTTTTACAAAGTGTAAATGTTAAATACATCCAAATAAGACAGCTACAAGGAGAAGATCTGATGACATTTTATCGTATATCCACTGCATTTATATTTGAAAGTGAGCGCTTTAAATAGAAATAGGTTTACGACCAGCAACACGTCCAGGATCCACTCAATGGTAGCTAACAATGATTAACCATGTAATAATCCTGCAGTAATCATAATGATACAGAAAATAGCTGATAACCACTTATACAGCACTGTTCACTCATTACAATAACACGAGCAGCAACAAGATTAGGTTCAAATGCCTATTCTCTATTGGTTATAGCACTTTCTGCCTATACATGGAGATCTCATGGACATGTACACACGTGTACGTACTAAAACACCCACTCATATTAATGCACAATGAGCCACCTCCTGCTCGACAGACCTGCTGAAGCTCGGCTTTAGCTTTAGCTGCTATGACTCATCCTCCAGCAGGCAATTCAGACTGCCTCAGTTTTAAGATGCTACAGAGGCCAAACCGCTGCTACAGCCCAGCAAAAGCCCTCTGAGAACACACTTCACACAAACACACACACTCTAGGAAGCCCAAACAGTTGACTCACACCCACACACAGAGACTTGATATACAAATGAACACATAAACATAAATGCACACACACACAGACACACAGAGTTTCCTCTCTCATCAGAAAACCCTGCATGGTTCCCATTAGTGGTCTTCTCTAGCAGTACTCAGCCTGCGGTCTACAGGAACAATTCCTACACAATCCCTAATGACTGCGCTCAAACTTGCTGTTAAGGCCATTTTCCCATCGATGGCTGCCGAGGCAGCATTCCAGACTCTCAGAATCATACCCATGAGTGACTGGAAAAAGCTCTGGCTACGCCACTGAAGGAGCGGAAGAGTATGGAAATGTCTGAATAGTAAAATTGTGCCTACAGCATTATTCATTTTAAATGAACTGGATTTAGAAGATATGGAGAGTTTTTGTAGGAGGACTGAAGAGATTCAGATCAGTAGCCATATAGGGACTGTTGGTCTGCATGATTCCTTTTACAGTAGGTTGTGTTTCTACAGGAGGGATTAAAGGACAGATTAAGTACAACTGTACAACAGACGAGCCTTAAGACAGTTGTTCCCTTAGGTTCTTACTTTTCTTCATAGCCTTAGAATCTTTAAGTACCACGAGATAAAAAAATGGCAAGTTGTAAATTATATGCTAAAACAACTGACTCTGTTTCAACCAAGTCCATCTTAAAATATCCTCGCTTTCCATCTTGAGCTTTTCATCTCAGCTTGACAAGGCACACAGATCTCCATGGTTACCTTAGGATCCAGATCCGGTGCTTGCTTCTGAAAGAGCATTTCCTAACTGTGCGATCAGGCGGGCTCCTCACCATCGGCATGGAAGATGAGACGTTGACTGTGAACATGTTGGCTATGGCACATCACTCAGCTCAGCATTAGTCCTCAACCCCTCTTCCTATCTGGTCATCCACAGAGAGGTGGACTACAATTTTAGAAACTTGTGTGTTCCCTATCTTATCCTCGTGTGCTGTGATGGAAAACAGCTTCTCTTCGGGCTGTGACAATCGTTCCCTCACTATCACCCGCAAGGCAAGACACTTAACCCTAACACTCCCACACAAATAATTTTCTTTGTTTTTCGACAGACAGAAGCTCACTCACATTTGAAATAATGAGGGTTCTGACGTATTTGAGGTGGTCCGAGTTTGATTCCCATTCACCCCGTACTGGTCCTTCATCTCTGCTGAGAGGCTACAGTGGGTTCAGCCCCCTTCTAGTCCAGCACACCAGCATTCCTCTCTGTCAGCCCGGCCCTCTGGAGACTAGGCAGATAGATTCCTTGCTAATTTGTCAGCGCGTAAACAAACAGAGGAGCTCATGAACGGACTTTCAGGACTTGCTGGACAGCAAGATAGATTTACAGAAAAACAATGTCCAGATCACTGTGGAATATTTTGACATTTAAGGTCTCTATCTCTTTCTATCTTTAGAAGTGGTGATACTTTCCAAAAGAGCGGTATGTTATTGTTTCTTTGTTGTATGTTTGAAAAGTCCAGGGCATTTTCAGGGAAAATAGGAGTGAATTCCTTTTAAATGCAGGGATCGAGTCCTCCCTCTTCATCACAAGACCTGCTTCCTCGCCCTCCCACCCCTTCGCCTTGTCATCCACGCCAAAAATGTAAACAGTTTTAGAGCGGCAAAAACCCTCTCTCTCTGCGCAGCCATTTCTCTAATTCAGAATCCACCTCCCCTCCCACTACTACATTTTCCCTCTGTGCTTTAGTGCTTCGGCTGAGGCGGTCGCAGCCTAATCCTAAAGCTGTGAATGGATATCTGGGCTGTGGGGTTCAGCAGGTCACGCTGCCCTGGACTCAGCCCAGTAATTGGCTCTGCTTGGCTGATTAATGGTGGACGCCACAGATGGACGCCATTTTCCACAGACAGACACTACCTCTCACAGCACTTTATCTCTCCCTTCCCTGAAAAGATTACATCAGTATAGAGGCGTGCTCTGTCTTCTCTCGGTCCTTTCACTGCCTAAATCTTACCCATAGATCTTCTGTGGCTGCCTCTTTTTTATGGCCTTTTTCGTTTCCTCTAATTTGACAGGGAAATATTTATTCACTGCTAAGGTGATAGACACTTTATACTTCATGCCTCTCACTGTGACTAAGAATAAAATCGGAGTGATAAATGATTAACGCCTCAGACGTGTTCTCAGCTGAACCTGTTGCGATTACCTTTATTTTAAACTCCGCTTTGTGCTTTTGCAGCTTTTAAAAGTGCCAACCAAAGGTCAAGTCGTTATTGATGACTGAATTCTTGCAATGACCAGCCAAAGGTTTTCTGTTTGTGCATGATTGTGTGAGGCACAAAAAGTTACTGATTAGCTCACCTGCTGCTGCCGTACTCAGGCTGCTGTATTTACCCAAGCTGTACCCAAACAAAGCATCCAAACTAAAAGCATTGTTGTGTACATACTGTGCGAAGGTTTTATGATAGGAAAGTAAAGGGAGCCTTCTTTCAACAATCATACTGTAAATAGTTTTATGCTTATCAGATAACTACAAAAAAATAAACCCAATTAATATTTGGTGCCAGCAGACAAGTTTTTCAAGGTACTTGGTTAGAAGACTGTTCTGACTGTGTGTACTGTCACCAGTGCATGCAGATGTATGTTTACACCGAACACACACATTAAACTCAGAGGCTTTATCTCTTATCGAGTCAAGTGTAGACAGAAACAAGGATTAAAAGCAGCTACTGATTACAGTAATGACATATCTTGAGAAACGGGGCAATATCAGATGGAGAAGCGAGGGGAGGGGTGTCGGGGGGTGTGTTTGCGATGACACCACTGAGGGGGATGTGCAGATGGGCAGAGGGCCGACACAAGCTCTGACTCATTCCTCACAACCAGCCTGCTCCACTTCAGCGGAAGCCAGTGCTTACTATAGAATCCATTTAAAGTAAGCCTTCCTGGTTGGAGCCAATGGGGAAAGCTGTTGAGGCTGGAGGGAGGTGTCTGCTATCTGCCTGTCAGTATGATGGAGCTGGATGCTCATCCGCTCTGATTGGGATCAAGTTGGTTGTCAGCCATGATGTCCTCGGAGACAATGCCGCTCTTTTGTGATCATACGGCGGACATGACACGCAACACCCCTATAGGTGCAAACAGGTGCATGCGTGGTCCCGGTATGTAAGCCGCTCTCAATTGTACAGCTGATTTGTGATTTATCTGGTGTGCAGGATGCATGCACATAGGTATGTGTCTGTGTCATAATTGTGCACTGAACTCAAAGCGTGTGCATGCGCGTGTGTTAGTGTGTGTCCCCAACTGTCTCAGTGTACAGTGGCAGCATGGTTGATGAGAGGGGTAAGACCTGAGTGCATGTCCTGGTTTTTGCAGTGGGCAGATGAATCATGACAGCTGCAGGACCATCTACTCCTACTGGTCTGCTGGCCTGTACCGGATCAGGCTCTTACCCCCCATTGCATTTATGGTAACGGCGAGACTCTGTGTTTATATTTACATACATAGAGGCAGGCAAAACATTCCAACGCTGCAAAGCAGAAACCTTGTGCTGGCCAGCTCCAGTCAGCCCCACTATGCTTATTTTCTCTCCTTTCTTTAAACGCCACACATACTGTATGTATATATAATACATAGAAACACTGATTTACACATAGTAACCTTCATCCATGAAGTGATGCATGATGGAAAAGATACTGTAAATAAATAACGGAGATAAAATAAAAAAATGAAAAGAAAACACAAGCCTTTGCCACAGATCCAATGTATGTATATTATTGCCCTCAGCAGTAACCACTAGTGAAAGTAGCTTGGCCCAAGATATAGGCCTAGTTTTATCAATGCCTCCTGACAGATGGAATTGAGCAGCTTGTGGGAGCGTGAAGCCCTTTCGGCTGCACTCCTGTGGTGATGTGTTTGCGAAGAGCAGGTACGGCTCCATTTTAAACTGCAGTGAACAGGGCACTTTTGAGATTCATAGATGTGGGCAGATTAACAGAAAACTGAAAGACATGTACTTTTAATTGAATAGAAGAGATGAGAAAAGCACATTGACGAGGGGCAATAAATAATGAGGTAATTTCTTTCATTTGTGCTCTGGAAGTTGTCAGTTGTTGTTACAGTATTTTGTTTCACATGTTTCATGAGAAGTTGTGAAAGATTAAGTAGTAGGCGCATCTGAATCGAATACTGAGTATGCCAAACACACACAGAAAAACACTCTTGCACTCAGTAACAGCATATAAAACAGTAACACAAGATGGGGAAACATTTACATGCAAACATAGAGACAGAAAGCCAAGAGAAGCTAAAAGAAGAATACCACCCTTCCAACTCTTCCTTCCTTCCACTTCTCTATGTTAGTCCTTATCCTCTCTATCCATCTTCTCTGCTTTTTAGCGACATATGTGCACAGATGTGGCACAATATTACTGCTGGTGAAGCAGGTGGGCTCTCTCTAGTCCTGTCTGAGGCCAGATCAAGAAGCTGCTATAGAGAGGAGGGTTAGCTAAGCAAGGCGTGATGGACTAGGTTAGTACCTGCCAGAGAAGGGGAGTGGACCTTGGCACAAGGGAGCAGAGGAAGGACAGAAGCCTCTGTAGAGGGCCTGGGGCACCTTGCTGTCCCCAGGTTTGTTGATGACACTGTATATAGGTTCGGCCCTGCTGTGGGGTACAGGAATCACAGTGAACGGGACAAGTGTAGGAGACAAATACAACACACATACCAACAAAAATGCGACAAATGCACATACAAGTCGTAGACAGCTTGTACAAGGACATAACAGGGCAACATAACAAACACTCGTCCAGTAACGCATTCACTCCAAAGCACACACTAACACTTGCATGCAGTCATACGCACAGAGGGAATACAGCTCCCTCCCCAGAGCTGTGGGTTAAGCTGACTAAAGGCCTCGTGGGACGCTCCAATCAAGCCCCTATGAATGCTACCCTGATCCAGTACTTGGATAGGAGCTCAAAGGTTAACACGGAGTCATAACAAGTACAAGAAGTGACAAGAGGCCTCTCTCAGCACACAGCCACCACACACACTGTCCCGCTGTAATATAGTATGCACCACCAGGGGTCCAATGAGCTGAAAACTGTGAATTAAGCTTTTCTATTTCTTCATCAAGCACTTTCTGAGGATGCTTCAAACTACTGAAATACACGTATCATCAAAAACACCATGATGGCACCTGTAAAACAGCAACATAATAGAGGGCACTGGAAACAAAATACATGCAAAATGAAAATGGCTGTTTTAAAAATGCAATTTACCCCGATACAAGTTTGCAACACAACTACCAACAAGTCATTCAATCTCCACAAGAAAACTCTGCTATGATTTAGCCAAACCTATGCATAAGGAGTCATATGAATTTCATGTACTAGAGGAGAATGATTCATAGAAGAAGCGGCCTGTGACCTACCTTGTGAAGTCTTCCTCCCCTAGCATGTGGCGGGGAACGGGCGAGTACCTGGACGGGGTGACTTGGGGCGGCGGGTACACTGGCTTGGGCTCCATTCCCCCCATGTAGTTGTGGCTGACGTGGTTGTCCACCATGGTGGGGAAGGCTGGAGGGAGGGCCAGGCCAGTAGGGGGAAAGAAAGAATGATTACAACACAGAGAGACTGCACATAACTGCAACTTATAAAATATTACTGCGAGAAAGATCCGCTTTATTACAACTTTTGTGTTGCCTTTTAAATGTTTTCCATTTTCCAGAGTAAATGCTAATATGTGGCAACACATTGGCACTTGAAACAAAGTAAAACGCTAAAAAGCAGTATTTTATGTGGATGTACAGTAAAACGTGAAATGAGTGCACCCATAATGTTCCAGTCATTGCACAAGAAAACTGCTGACAAATGTCACAAGTATCACAATTACAGCAGGTCAAAGTTGAACCAGTCCATTTGTGTGAAGTAGGATTGAATGAACAGAACAGACTGAGAATAATCTCCTCAAATATAAGTTGTGTGCTTAAAACTTGTATGATCATATGACTGCTTGTATTTATATCCAATGTCTTTTTAACGATGTCTCAGCATTCCCAGAACAATTAACTTTGTGAGAACAGTGATATAAGTAGAATTAGGCATAACTGGCCAAAGCCACAAAAATAGGAATACAAAAACTCAGTCATATAAAAAGAAATCATGACATTTTGGAAATTGGGTTGGCTTTTCATGAAGACAAACTAATAATCTGTATTCTATGTCTGTTGATGTAATGTTGAGCATTGCAATGAGTGTGAAGAGAATGATTCAGCAATTTAGATGTGAGTTTGTGTAGTTTCCGCACATAAATGCAAAAAGGCTGAACACAAGCAACACCCCGCACCCACCCACCCACCCACACACACTTCTTTCGTCCGAATTTACAATTTACATTCTTGATGGAGGCAGCCGAGCATGATAAATCACATCCAGATCCTGATCATCTGACCACGGATTACACTGTCAGAGCGGGGTTGAGTCTGCATTCAGGGACTCGCTTCAACCCCGACAAGTGCAAACATTTAGAACATACAAAAAGCCCTCAGTAGTCCCCTCTGATACTAAATCACTGTTTCCGTGGAAATTTGAGATGCTGCAGATCAAGATCGTGGGCTCTCATGAGCAGGTGGGATGTGAGAAACCATCCACACTCAGTGGGAGGCAGAGAACAGCGCTTGTTGATGCTGTGGGAAGGATTGTGTGTGTGTGTGTGTGTGTTAGCATTCACTACATTCACTATGTGGGTGCCTGGGCATAGCAGTTTTGGGTAGAGATCAGCTATTCAACACAAAAACTCTGAAAACATCCCTGGTAAAGACTAAAAAATGATTTGCACGAACATGGACCCAGACTTTTAAATGACTCTTAACTTTATGTCAAACATTTTCTATAAATAAACATGTTCTAGCTTTGGAGCTGTCTGCGTATGGACTAGTGAATATAACATTTCTGATCATTGTTCATTTCTTGAACGGTGCATAAATAGTGACTGAACTTGAAGAAGAGGTATAACAAGAAGAGGTAGATACGTACTGCTGGAGTAATCTGGAGGGGCATACATGTCATTCAAATGCACCGGTCCAGGCTTGGCCACCTTGAGGTAAACCATATCGGAGGTGTTCTTCAGTGCAGCCACTGCCTCCTCATGACGCACGTCCTGAAGCACAATGTTGTTCACCTGAATTGCGATGATTGTCAAGAGAGGAGAGGAGGAAAAATCTTTGTATCAACACCTGAAAGCCTCGTGTCTCTGCTCCGCTGTGACAACATCACGCATCACAGACGCCATCACACCAGCCAACACAATCATGAATCATAGCTTGAAGGTAATATGAGATTTCAGTACATCTCAACGGCAGAGTGAAAGGTTGGTGTGTTGTGCAGCGTTAACAGAGGTCAAAAGCAGTAGGTAGAGGTTTTATAGATGCTCTGAAATTAATTTCCACTGTTTCTCTTTTAAGATTCAGCTCCCCACTGTCAGTCAAAAGTTTTTAAACAGCAGTTTTGGTTACACTGGAGCAATGTGCACACTGTTAATAATGCAATAGAGAGTAAAGGAGATGGTACAGTACAGCAAATGTGAACCTAAATGGTTAAATATTCAGGATGGCATGGATCTATACTTTTAGCTCCCATTATGTCGTGTAAACGCACAGTGAAGTATGTCTGCCAAACGTTTCTTAAACACAGATCTTCTAAATCGTCTAGATGTCTTTTGATAATCACATAATTTTTTAAAACATCTCCAAGGCCAGAGACACAGAACATCTGAGATTGGACTCCCACAATGACTGCCGTCTAGTGTGACAGCAGATCTTTGTAATTTGCCTGTCGATAAGATGAGATGGCACCGAGATGAAATTTGTAGTGTGTGCTTACTACAATTAGGTGCAAATACAGTTAGAAACAACATACCCTTCTGGCTACAGCTCTATAACCATTGTGATAAAGTGGATTTTCCCAATCTGGTCTATGTTACTTCCAATAAAATAAGAATAGCACAAAATCTCATGTGTTTGCATTTTGGCTGTGTAAAATAAATGATCCATAAATGCTTACTAATGAGAGTTCAGTGATGAGGGTATCTCTAATTACGTGCAGGGTTTTCCACAAAGACTGTGTGATTAATGATTTCTTCTTTGATATTTAACAACCTAAAACTAATTTAATGTTTGTTACTCTTAAGTCCGGCTGTTGGACCTTTTTATTTTCTCACCTCATGGGATCATCCGACGGGATGGAGCAACCAACTAGATAATCTGGTGCACTTAACATGTCCCATAAATAGTGAGTCATACAGAGAGCCTACCTGCCCAGCTACAGAAATAGATGTTTCTAATCAGGACTTTGATAAAGATGAACTATTAATCTGTTTGTTTTCGTGTCAAACATGTGCTAGAGTAATGTTCATACAGCTAGCAGGCGGTCTCCGGTCTGCAGTCGTCCATCTTTCTGGGCAGCACCTCCTTCTATGATCTTGGTAATATAGATGCTGTTGTCTCCTGGGATATGCTGGTTCCCGATCCCTCCAGCGATACTGAATCCCAGTCCTGATTGAGCAACACACAGTCAGATGGTGAAAACATGTACAAAGAAGAGCTTCTGGTTGTGCTAATCTTCACCTATACTATATCTACAAACGTATCTGACCTTTGGGCCCTTTCAGCAGATTGACCTCCAGGATTGTCTCAGGTGGTGCCTGCCTCCGTCGGACCAGCAGTCGCACCACAGGCCCCGCCTCCTTCAGGGCTTCCACCGCCCGGCTGTGAACCACCTCAGACACGTCGACATCGTTCACACGCAGCACACAGTCGTTGACCCTGTGAAAGAAAAGGTTTATATGTATATTGAATATATACACACAACACTGCCTATGAAGTTAATTCACCGCTCAAAAGAAGGGAGACTCAGCAAGGTCAGTATAATCAGAAACCTCCAAAGCACATAAAAAAGCACTCTATATCATAATTTTTCCATGTTTCAGGCTTTGGTTTTCCAGTGAATCATAAGTTTGAGGAAGCACACAGAGCCTGGGGGCAGAGGGCTGTAGAAACCGCCTCCCACACGGCGCTGCCTGGCGGGACACAGTGTCGGTGAACGTTAAAGATGAGAGTAGAGAGGTTAGAGCAGAGAGAGGATGGAGAGAGCAGTGGAGCTCGGAAAGAGCAGAACGAATGAACGAGGTGAAGTGGAGGGGGGTGTGGAGGAAGGTTACATTGCAAAGAGGGGAGCTTACCCCAGCCGTCCATCCATAGCAGCTGCTCCTCCAGGGATAATCTTGGTGATGAAGATCCCCGGATCATCAGGAATGTGGGGATTGTCTATTCCTCCAGCAATGCTAAAGCCCAGGCCAGAGTTCCCCTGAACACAAGTTATGAGTGACATTGTCAGTACAGTACAACCAACACACACATGCATGCACTTAGATGTACATAAGTAATGGACCCAGTATGGGCTCAAGGTCGGTATAATATGGGTCTTAAGTGTATTGGTATCACGTGATTGATGCAGACTGCTGCAGGCATTTCCCATGTTTTCTGATGTTGCTTTCGTGGACACACATGTGTCCTCACATGTGTCCTCACATGTGTCCTCACATGTGACAAAGGGTACCGCCATTTATTCCATTAGAAGAGGACACTTCATTGTAAATGTCACACGAATTCTATCAACCCACAGACAGACATCTGTGTTAGAAATGCTCTGTGTCCACAGAAAAGTGGATTTATGATGTGAAGTGACTATGAGTTCAGAAATATCATTTCGATTGCATGATACAGTGCTTCTCACTCTCTGCAGGAGATAGACACTGGCACCTCCTGCCGTTCCTGTCCCTGAGATGACAGAGGACCCATTTGGATCCAGTGGGTCCAGGCACGCTGCTGCATCTGACAGCAGTGGCCACAGAGACAGGCAGCAAACAAGACAGCTGAGAAAAGACTTCACTTTATTATTTTCTATAATTAATGAGCAACAGTCGCAACAAATTAGGACAGAGGGAGGCTGAGGCCTCCCAGTGTGCTGCTCTGGAGACGAGAGAAGTACACGGGACCTTACCACCAAATGTTACACACCCACAGACCTTTTAAAGTGTGACTTTGCATAGTTTATTTAAGCTTTCTCCATGGAGAAATGCCACTTAGAGTGGATGGGGCAGGGAGATACTGTGCATCTATCGTGGGTTCTGGAGGTGCATCTATATGTGGGAGGAATAATGAGAGCAGAAACATATAGCTCTGCCACTACAGGCTGAACCACCACTGACAAGTGCAGTGGTGCCTGCTGAACAATTGAACAGGAGAGCACTTTACATTTCTGGGGTCTGCTGATGACATGTGCATCAGGATTATGTAAAGAGCCATGCCTCACTGCTGTTACTCTGTGCTCAGACTCACATGAGAAATAACACTTAGGAGTTTCTCATTGCGGTGACGCAACAGCTACAGCTTCACTTACACATGCTTTAACATATCATTCTAAATAAATGTACAGAAAGTAAGATTTGTCTTTGGTATTCATGTTCTTTAAGCTTGATGAGCAACGACTGAGCTGCTTACTACCACCTAGTGGGGAGAAATCCATGATGCAGAAAATCCATGAGGGATGTGTATGATGTGGAAAAAATGTAATAAGCAAGTGGAAGAAGCTTACCCGCTCTAAAATGATCTCTTCATATTTGTACATCCCATCACTGCCATTTACCTGCCAAAATAAAAAGACACAATCATTAGTTAGATCACTGACCACACATGATGTCATTTCCTTAAAATACAGAACAAAAAAATGAAAAGCATGTAAATGTTTCACCATAATTCTTTACTATAAATACAGAAGAAAAGGCTCTAAATAAAGACTGAACACAGAGCGCTGTGGAGAACAGCATTATCGACAAAATAGAAAGAATATACATTCATCAGATAGTGTGCATCTAAAAATACCGCTGTGAATTACAGATTTGTTTAAATGAAAGATACATAAAGGCTGTGACGCTACATGTGCAACCGCAGAATGCACATTCCCTACAAACAGGCAGGGTCAATAGGATAATGGATGTCGGTCCACATGGCAAACAGCATGTTGCCACCAGGAGGAGGCCTTTTCATACACACACAAACATACCAACATGCTCATGCACGGACACATAGGAAGTGTGAATGAGAGGGGTCTATACTGTACAGACAGCGAGAACAGATACTTACATAAGGGCCTGCATCTAGTGAGTCTGCGTTGACAATGATGGGGGGAGGGTTGGCCTGTGAATATGAAGAGATACACATTATCTCAGTGAGCGAGGCTGGCAGCACACAGACGTAATGCGGTACACACACACACACTATCACTCGGGAGAAAAGTGAACGGATGCCATAGGAACAGTCAGTGAGTCTCCTTGGGACTGAGACTGTGGGGGGGTGAGGGGGTGTTGAAAGGTGTGAGGACTGAGAATGAGGACTGGGGCAGCGAGACTGCTGCTTATTAACCGCCACAGCCAGACATCCTGCGGTCGCCTCATAAAACAAACCGGCTTGTGTTGCAGCTGCTGGGACAAAACGCTTATCCCACATCTACTTCCACTTTCATTTCACACACTTGAAACTTAACACCACATAGTATCACATAGAAAATGCATGGTTTTAGGATTTAGTAACCAATTTGTTTACAAGCTAATATTTACAGAATTACACAGACCTATGCAAATATGGCTATAACAAGGAACGAGGTTTTATTCTCTAATTTAGGATTTATCTAGTGTTTTGAACCAACAGAGACCTTTTATTGTATGCTGAAATCAAATTACTACTTATTTCTGATTAATACAGTTGTAAATGTAATACATTTGAAATTTTGATTATTATATGTTATATGTGTTACAGGATGTCTGGTTGGTAAAAAGGAAATATATTTATTATCTTCCACCTACAGTATGCACAACATCAGTTTAATATACTTGTTTAGTCCACAGACCATGGTCAAATATTTCTTATATTATATTATTATAGAAATATTACTAGGTATTTTACGTGAAACAACAACGAATCTGAAGATGCTGCACTGTGATGAGCCTCCTTTAGTGTTTTAACCGTTTATACTAAATATTTAATAGGAAAAACTAATCGTCTGATAAATGAGTGATGAACAGAATTGTCAGTTGCAGTGCTAAACCTTGATTCGTTAATGTTGTCTAATAATTCTGAACACTGACGTCTCCTCTGCCATTTAATGATGTTACAGGAGGGCTGGAGAAAGTAAAATATGGAATGGCTCATTATATTTTAGTTTTCTTTAAGAATACACGTTAAACATCAACGTCAAGAGTGTCAGTAACAGCATTTAGAAAGCAAATTAAATCCAACATCAAGTGCTATATATCAAGTTCAGTCCAATTAACTGGCTCAGCTCTTTTGTGCCACCTGGTGTTTCTCTCAGCCGAAGAAGCAAAGCGGCCGGAGTGGAAGCAGAGGAGGAGGCACAGCGGCCGTCCTTTAGTCCAGCACACTGACTGACTACTTCTCATTGATTTGATCGAGTCGTGTGGGTGAGGGGATGCTGACAGCGCTGCTAGGGGACCTTATACTTCCTGAGGTCCAACAATGAGGAGAAAATCACTAGCTGTCTATTTTATCTCCACCACCCCCCCCCGACTCCTTCAATCTCACCCTCCCATCTCCGTCATGTTCAAGCTGATGATCCTGATCTTCCTCCTGAATCCTTACATATTACACACTATTTATGATATGAATGTATAAGGGAACTGCAACATTTCCTTGTGTAATGTTTAACTACATACAGCAACACTGATGTAGTAGATTCACTGCAGAATTGGACAATTAGACAATAAAATAAAACATCCTGATAGGAGATTCAGTATTATCTAGGATTTGGTAAGATAAAATCAAAATAAACTATACTACAATAAACGATAAAACAAAATGATGAAACAAAACTACATGAAGAGATAAAACACTTTTCAACATGCCATATAGCTGCAAAACCTCTGTCTACAAATTCGGCACCTCCCAAGCTGTAGATCATTCCTCCAGTCCACCACCCGTCTCTGAGTCCAGTCCCTTGTAATGAAGGTTGCTCTCCAGATAAACCAGAGCTGCGGTTTTGACCTGCTCCGCTCTGTGGTGATGCGCTGTGACTCTGGACAGCTGTGGCTGCAATCCCCCCTCCCCAAGTCAGCATAATCGGGCCTTCATTGTAATCTGCATATGGACTAACAGATGCTCACGTCTGTGCTTGTGTTTGCACATTTTTTTTTTTTTTTACAAAAAGCGTTGCACTTTTCCCTCCCCTTCATCTTAGATCTCGACTCACGTCCAAAATCCATCGGAGATTTTAATGGCGAAAGCATCTGTACTATTTTTAATCCACGGCAGCCATGATAGCCACGGTCTCTTGTGAATGAAAACCAAAGTCAATGCAGCAAGAAGTGATGAAACACACCCTGAGGGCAACACAGGGGAATACATCAGCTACAGTTGTCCCCTTGGTGACTGACAGACTAAGCTATTGAATCCACTACTGTGACCACATGTGACAAAACACACCTGTTATGCCTGCGGTGCTTATTGTAAGTATCATAGCGGGCCAATGCTACCCAATGGGATCACTGAACCTACAAGTCGAGCTGAAACACAATAAGCCCATCAGTTGTAAAAAAACAGCAGTATTATCCTGGCCTGGGAGCTCTGCATAATCCCTCTATCTGAATTTCACATAACAAGCAACCAAAAAGAATATTGGAAGATAATCTCAATTCGAGTAATCTCGACATGAGTTTGTTTAGTTAGCAATTAACTCAGGTAACTTCCAATTAGACTGGATTACCGCTCCCTCTTTGGGACTGTGGATGACCTGCTGCCACCTCATGCACAAGAAAAAAGACAGCTGATCAAAGACGATGACATCTGGTCACCACTGAAGTTTGTATCACGTAATGAAGGTAGCATGCAGCTCCGTCTGAACTTTAGTGAATAGAGGAAAGACAGAAGACGAACACTGACTCGCAGAATCTGGCAGAATCTGGATTCTCCTACCGCAGGAGGAAAAAAAAAAGAAATAAAAACGGTCTCTTACAAACTGATGTCAGTCCAAGAGTGGATGGGAATGTCTGTCAGTGTGTTGCAGGTGAATGTGGGTCAGAGAACTTCAAGAGATTCGATTACAGATGTGGTACAGTGCCAGAGCTGCAGACTTGAGCCTGGAGACCTGGACTTCAATCAAACTTGATGAGGACTTGGGTCTCGTTTCGAACTTGGTAAAATCTTGGAACAACCAAAGATAAGGCCCCAACAGATGGCCACTCAGCATGAAATATTAATTAGTATGCCTGCGCTGCACAGACAAGGTCTTTGGAAAGGAAAAACACTAATATCAGCTCTTTAAAGGAAAAAAAACTCAAATGCAGCAACGATTAGCATACAGAGCCATAAAAACCAGCTATTTGACAAAGAAAACACATCACTTGACCTGAACTAGCCCTCAAGGAGAAGGTGACATGACATCTTCGTTTACAGCTTCTTTGATCTGTGCCCAGATTTATTACCTGGATCATGAGTTTCAATCAATAGCCCTCTGCAAGTACAATGGATTTTCCAGATCAAAGAAATCAATGCCATGAACGAGAGGAAGTCAGTTATGTCTCTTTTTCCAAAAATAAATACTTACTAGTTAGCAGCACGGGAGTAAAGTTAGCCTTTTGTTGTTTTTTTCATTATACAATGGGCATGGCAGATAGATGAAATGTACAGGTGGCTGAGATCCAGTCGTAATATATATATATACACATACAAGCCATCTGATCAGATCACAATGCATTCCCTGAGAATTTACACCTTTTATTCCTTATTTCTTATTTTCCATATCCAGATAATATATCCAGACATCATTCACATGTTTATTACATGTTTCCCCAGAAGACTTAACCATCAGTCTTTCAGGTATACATATGGGACCTATGAGATATGGCAGATATTGCCATTTAATTCAAAACATGAATTATTAAAGGTTTTGTGCAATGCAAAGTAGTTTTGGCCTTCAAATGGGTTCTGATATGGAAACAAGTGAGCATACTAGACACAAAGACCTCATGTACACACAATGACAACAAGTCCAGACTGCTTCCCCAGCATGAGATCATTACAACGAGTCCCCACTGACCACCAGGAGTGATGAAAACTCACTCGCTACAGTGCTTTCTTTCTCTCACTCCCAAGGTTCATTCACCCATCTGTTCATAATAGTTTCTTATTCATCAATCTATCATCTTACTCTTCAGCCATTTGAGATTGTGTGTCTGTCTCTTGTCTCTCAGCATCACTGTGTAAGCATATCATGTCCTGGTGGCAATGCACCACACGGCACTCACTTGGCTGCAGACCCACGGGACAGTGAAGCTACAAAGACTCCCAGTGAACATTGCAAGTGCAGGACACAGACATCATCCAAATTGTTAAATAATCAATGTGTTCCCATGGTAACCAGTACTCGCACAGTATTGGCCAGAAAGCCTGCTTAGCCACCTCCCCGTGCTTCGCCTCTCAGGGATCTCACTGTTACCTCACTGCAGTTTATGCGGCTCTGTGCTCACACATGCCTGCCATAGGTTGGATGTGCCTGACTGCCTTCAGCGCTGCCTGTCTACATCTCACACACACACACTGAGGTGTGTGTCATGTGCTATCACCACATATGGATTTGAGAGAATGAAAAGAGAGAAGTGTTCAAAAATAAAATTATAGCACAAGCAGAGTCAGGAGGATGGATTTAAGTGACTATTCAAAATCTCTGTAACAAGTATTTAAAGAACCATGACCATTTGACACGCACATGCGTCAGCTGACAAGTATTTTTGATTTTGCAATAAAACACAGCGTTTGTCAGGCAGATGTACCCTTGATCATCCACATCATGCTTCCTTGGCTAGAGCTAAGAGGAAAGATTCAAAAATTAATTAAAACTGATTTTCTTTCTTTTCCAATTTGCTGCTTTATGGGGGAAATTTGTTACCTTTGAAGAGCGCCAAGCTAGTCGTTTCTTCTTGTTTTCAGTCTTTATGTCAAGCTAATTTAGCTGGCTGCTGGGGGTAGCTTAATATGTACTATACAGATGGTGCAAATAATCTCACCTAACTCTCTGCAAGAAGGCAAGTAAGGATACCTCCCAAAACATAGAACATTCTGTTCTTTAATTAAAGGCCTAAATATGGTAGCACGCTGTTTCTTTTTAATTCATGTTACTACTGTGGCAAACAAATGGCAGAAAATATGGTCATCAAGAAAATACCAATTGAACACGGTGCTCTTTCCTGCAGCATATAGACCTGTCAGAATTGTGTTTTCAACCCCTCATAGGTAGATGGGAGAAGATGAACAAGAGGGTCGGCCACAGCGAAGAAATGCTGACACGGCAATAAACCTTTCCTCCTGAGCAAACATTTCCATATCAGTTCCTATCTCACCAAGACGTCCTGACACGGGAGCTCAGTCTCCTGTGGTGACATTGCATTGAAATATGACAGTCAACCCCTCTCAGATGATGCACCAAGTCAGTCAAATGATGCAGCCAATGGTGAAGGAGTCTCTTACTGGGCTTGAAGACGGAGCTAATAACAGGCAGGAAATCAAGGCTATGATGTTCTTATGTTACCTAAAAACATAGATGCCTCTAGCGGCACTGCGTTTATGTTTTCTTGCAGAATGTAGGATGAGAGGTGCGCAGTCAGTGGCGCTGCTCTGATCCTCTGGTTCTCATTGGCCTCTCGTAGGCCACGCTGCAGTCCAATCAATACCTACTCAATTACCATGCACCCAACATCTCATTCACGCTGTATCCCCTGTGCCAGGGGGAAGAGCGAAGGAAAGAAGCAAGGTGAGAGAAGAAGTGACAGATGGATAGATCTGAGAAGGATGAACACATGACAGCGAATGATGTTTTACTCGCAGACACCGTCAAAACTCAATGTCAGGGACAAAGGCGGAATAACGAGATGTAATAAAGAAAATCCCATAGCGGTAAAGGTCAACTGCTCCGTCTCTGCGTCTACAATGCCAGTTGAATTCAGGCATTTATTTCAATGAGGAAATTAATTAGTTCGCCCGTTAAACGGTCCCATTAAAGCTCAAAGTTTTCTGATTTGATGGCTGTGATTGAGCATTTTGACTATGCTGCCCTCCCCATTCGAAACCCTCCCAACACACACCACGACGCACATCTATGAAACTATAATTAATAGCCTGTCACAGCTGTCAGCAGCGCTCCCTCCTCATCCTTATGTAATATTACAAAAGCATGCTCTGGCTTACCTCGCTGTCATGTTGAGCAGCTCCAAATGAGAGCTGGCTAGTTTGACCTTCACAAGTGCAGCCACACAGGGAAAAGTACTTAGTGTAACGAATATTCATAACAGTGTTGCACGAGTGGGCCTTCTATAAGTCTGCTGATTGGCTTTGAACCTGACAGTGGCTCCCTCTTTCCGTGTGCCTCTGACATATATACACCGTGTGGCAAGTGTGAATTTTGATGTGTCTCAGTGGGAAAAGCACAGGTGGTAAATAATAACATTAATGATGGCTGATTTGTTCATGCTGGCTCGGTGTCACAGTGTCACATAAAACTGAACCGTTGTTAATGTTATTAGAGCAGTAACACCTGTGACTTTCAATCAACATCATCTTCTACTGATAATAGTCTTCAGTTCCAAGCATTATGAATGAAAAACTAAAAGTCTGAATTAGTGAATGAATTTTGAGTCATTTATTGCATAACACTGAAACGTAGTTAATTCAGCTCATGATCATTTTGGTTATTTTTTTTGTGCATTTGATTAAGAGTGATTTAAGCAGACATCATAAAATATCCTTGGGAAAACTATTTTAGTTGTGTTGGCTATGCTAATTAATTTGCGTTCACTGTGTGCTGACCCAAATGTAACCTATTATACTATGACTATCCGGCTACTATGACTACTATTTGGCCCTGCGATAGACTGGCAACCTGTTCAGGGGGATAGGGATAGGCCCCAGCCCCCTGCGAGCCTTCACAGGACAAACGGTTACAGAAGATGAATGAATGAATGAATAAATTTAACTTGTGGCAAACCTGAAGGAAGAAAACCGAACAATACAACTGGACAATTACCCAGTCAAAAAGCTGAGAGCAGAGAATGCATGTTAAATAGTTTCAATCATCTGACTCACCCTATTAATGCCTTTAATCTGTTCATTTATTTATTAAAATATACTGCCTACATGGTTCCTCATTATTCCTTGCTATGAAGTACTGTACATGTATATAGAGCAGCATTACAAGTGATGTCTCAGTGTTGTTTCTCTGATTGAGTCATCCTTGCCATTCAAATGTTGCTGCTAATGAGTGTGACAGAATTGCAGGTGCTCCCCCTCATGGCAACAGCCGACTGTCGGGCTAAAGATATAAACAGTCAGTAATCATCACAGATTCCTTATCCAGTTGCATCGTACAGTTACTGTACTGCCAGTTTACTTCAGCCTGGTGATCACCGGCACTCAATCACAAAATAACGGCTCAGTGAAAGGTACCACATGTGCTGTGGCGAGGCTCCACACTAGAGGAAGCCTGTCATGTGTGAGTGTCATCAGTATGCTTCACATAATGCCGCCCCCACTTCTTCCCCTACATCAGAGGTCACTGCAGCATGTTAGCTCACTGCTCTCGACTAGTTGCTACCCTTTGTTGCTAAGCTGAAAGAGCCGCTAAGCTTGTCCCTCTCTGGTGTTTTGGATCCTCAGCTAAGTACCGGTGACAGTGCACAACCACACACAACTCAGAGCTGCCATTTTGATGCTTTCACCACTGTCACGCTGCCTCCTCAGTTCACATGAGTGTATTACTCTTCTGCTCTGATTTGAGGATTTTCTTTTGTTCACATTAAAGTAAATTAATTCGTTTGTGTGCGTGTGTATGGTACTTTTTATTTTCTCTGTGCAAGGCACAAAGATGCTGATGGAGTTGCTGAGGTAACAGCTTTTGTCTGACACGAGAAGGTTAGACATATCATAATACGGACATTCACAGATTAGAAACCTGTATAAAAGTACGCTTGCATGAGTGGATGAGGTAGTTAGGAGTTAAAGATGCAGAATATATTTTAACTGACTATCTAAAGACAGAGGTTGTTATAGCTCTTTGAGTTAGGATTTTAGGCATTACAAATTAAACTGGTTTTAAGATATACGAGTGTGATTACAATTTTTAAAACTACTGTGTCTACAGACCTTACTGTATTACATACATAATTTGAGGATCAACTGAAAGGACAGAGCACACAGTTAGCTTATCGTAGAATAATGACTAGCAGGCCTGGTTCTGCCAAAAATCTGAATTTATAAGACCATTAATTAAAATATTATATCTAATTGGTTTAATCTCTAGAAAAGACTGTAAGTTTAAAGACAGAATTTAGCTGTTTACGAGGAGTTATATTGGAGTGGGTGACCTGTCATTTTTACATTTGTTTGTAAGTAATCAACCAACATGCGTGTCAGAAGTGGTAGGAAGTACTGACAGACATGAGACTAGTCAACTATCCATTGAAATAATCCTCAACTGCCTCTTTTTGCCTCCATCCCGCTCCAATCTCTAACTACAGCCCAAACTTATCAACTAGAAGAACTTTCAGAAAACTACCTTGCAGCAACAAACAGGGATCCACATTTACTACAAAACACACCTGATGGGCCGTGGTTCTCAGTTGTTTTTTTTTTTTTTCAATGGGAGCACCCTGCTCTGATTCACTTTTCTCATCCTCATTTGCCTCATTCCTTTCTTGATCACCCGAGAACACAATCTTCTGAGCTGCAATAAGACCCTTCCAATTTCAGACTTTTTCCCCTTTTAATTGGGAACATTGGACTGTGAGTCTGCTTCATGGTCCCACTGATGTTTTGAACACTCTCCCCCAGAGCCACAATGATCCCTCCAGAGCAATTTACTAGAAAAAGAAGATTCAGTTTTTCTCTTATTTCCTTTACCTGCACAAGATTTTCGTCACAAAGCCTAATATTTTCTAATTCCTTAGATGTGGCTGTAATGTGTGTAATGTCGGACTACAATACATGGCAAAGGTTTGTATATACAAATTACGACACAGTCATAAAACTAGAGAGCATATGCAGTACCTAGAGATCCACTGTAAAAATAATATGGGGGACATAACAAGGCTAACTTTGACCCAAAGGCCAATGAAAAATGTCTGACTCGGCCTGTCTCTGTACAGCTATAGAGGAGCTATCCTCCTGTCATGGTTGAAGTTTCATCCTCTTCTATAAGCTCCACTAGGGAACGCCCACACACTCGCATATCTCCATTCACTACCCCTTCCTGAGTTTTGGCTCACAACAAGTGTAGGTGTTGGAAGTGATGAAGAATTACATTAAGTAGGACAACGGACGAGGCAACAAAAACAAGAGCCGTGTCTCTTGTTTCCCTCTCGTAGTTATGAAAACATGAGCACATTTATCCATATGCTGATGTATTTAGCGCCAAATGGCAGAGGGGGGAAAAAACAGGGCATTGTCTTAAACGTTTGTAGCACTTTGGTGATTGCCAAATCAATCTGCCTCCTGTCGAGGGTCCAGATTTGTCTTTTTTTTTTCTCTCTGCCTACCTTCAGGTGTGTTCAGTCAAGGCTCTCTGTCCCCTAAAGAACGTGCCAAGATCAGAGCAGGCATCTTATTGGACTGAGAATATGATACACTGATCTGAAGACCTTTAATGCTCAAAGACATTTAAGAAGGATTCCTGTGAGGAAAGAAGTTGTTAGCAGCTGGCTGTCAAAGCACATATGTGATCTCTTGGACAGAATACAACGACAAAACCTATGGATGTCTAAAACAAAATGAAGATAAACAATTGTTTTCTGTTCATTCATTCATTATCTGTAATCGGTTATCCTCTAGAGGGTTGTGGTGGGGTGGAACCTATTCCATTCACACTCACGTGCACACCTACAACCAATTTATAATCACCAGTTATTTAAACCATCTTGAGCCTTGAGCTAAAATGCACACAATTTGAATCAAAAAAATCAGATATCAATTCATAAAATCCTTGGATCGATTTTTTTAAATATACGCTATTTCCTGCATCCTCTCGTCCTCTCGCAGCCGTCTCGCAAGACTGGTTTCGCATAACTAGTCCCACGGGACCGCGCAACGACATTAGTCCTCGTGTGAGGGAGATACAAAACACGACAGAAGCTAGAACTGGAGAGTACTGTCATGTCTCAGAGCTAATGTGGGGAAGCATTTGGGCTTTAAAAAGTATGACGACAGAGAAGAGCTGGAAAAATCCAAACCCAACAAGAGGTAAAATATTGTGGAAAATACGACAAATCTCTGAAGCCATTTGTTTTGAAACAGAAATATCTCTAGATGAATCAAATCGAATTGTGATCTTGTGATTTGGAATCGATTCAGGAAATCAGTAGCGATACCCTGCCCTACTGTAAGCACGGAGCAGAGATGATTACATGTCAGTGGTTATCTGACTGCACCAGAACCCAGAAACATTGGTCACGGCCGTCACGACAGTCATCACACGGGAGCTGATGGGTTCCCAGATAGTTTTTCTTCATATTTAGCACAAAACTACTTCTAAAATGCGAGTATTTTAATCATAATTACTGTTTATTCTTTGGACTGTTGGTCAGATCTAAACTCTGACTCTATAAAACAATATTTTTGGTGAATTTGTAATATAATAATGTGCATTAAGCTGTTCTTCACCCTCAACGCATCTTAGAACAAACTATAATTTAAAGCCGCTGTTTCTCGTAAGAAAACAAACGCCACGAGATTAAAGCAGAATTTTAATTTCACTGTGTTCCACAGGATCAGCTATTAGATTCAGTCTTTTATTACATAATCACAGACAGTTTGTCCACTAATTAAATCACTGCTGTAACAAGAAAACAGGAAACAGGAATATTTGATTTCATGAACAGAAAGACACACCTAATTTCTTATGTTAAGCTGCTTTAAATAGACCAAAACAACTACATCTCGATTTCCGTTAAGTACAATAAATGACTGAGTGGCTGAATTTCATCTACACAAACAGATTTCATTTCAACAGAAACATTCTGGCTGCATGGACTGGTGCTGCGTCATCATTCAGACTCCACGTCTCCTCCCCTGCCTCATTCTGGCCTGCTGAGATATTCCAGTGAACATATGCAGGGCTTGGATTTGGCTGATTACATAATTGGAAATTTTAATGGTGAATATTAATCCACAATGGCCCATATTGGGTTTTATAAGCAGGCTGATCAGGATCTGCAGGCTCTCAGCAAGCAACGTCAGTCTATGGACAATGAGGCTCTGAGCTAGAAGAGCTCTTAATATTGCACAAGTGGCACGGCTGACACAGCAGAGCACCACTACAATGTTCGATAATGCTGTTCACCACATACCTATAGCACCTTCATTTCTTATAGTTGTTGCACCTTATGTGATCACAAATTATGTTCTACCTATATACAAAAGATCTGTTCCTTGACTCGTACATTGTGCCAACGTGACGATGAAAACCAGAAGCCTTTGGTCGTCTGCTTATCAACATTGCAGTCTGTGGTAATTAGCTAGCTGAGCAGCGAAGCTACTGTGCAGCTCCGACTGAGCCTGCACCATGGCAACACACAGGGCTGTGTCTGAGCACAGGCTCCTCTACGCTTTCCCTCCCTCCCCCCATCTCTCTCCCTAGCTCGTTCCTCTTCTTCACTGACTCGTCCCTTTCTTTACGCCACACCTCTCACTTCTTCACCTCCTTTTTCCCGCTTCCCATCCCTTCCTCTCTGCCCTTCTCCGCTCCAAATCTCCCTCCCGTGCATCCCGTCCCCGCTTGCATCATCACAGCCGAAAACCGACACACCATAAAAGACACTCGCTGGTTCACAGCCGGGTAGGGCTCGGCGTTGCTGCTTTCCTCGATATTCTCAACACAGGACTGAGCCTTTTTATGACACACGAAAAATCAGTGTGATGAATCTACGTCCATACTGAACTCATCTGAATCAGCTGATGTTTTTTTAGGTATCATATAGTTGAATGGATTGTGTACATTTTAACAACAAAATGTGTGCATTTAATGTATCTGCAAGATCTTCACAGACAATACTAAATGTTTATGCTGAACAATTTGCATAATATTCACCAAGTATTCCTTTTTGTGTTCTCTATGATTTCCACTACCTGGCTACTAAAGTGTAATTAAGGATTTCTTCTTCATTTTTAAACAAGGCTAAATGTCTTAGTGGTGATTAGTGAGACAGGACTGTGGACACATTTTCAACTTCTGGACAAACTCTAGTTAGCTTCTATGTCCTGTATCTCCTGCTAAGCTACACCAAGATCTTCTCAGTTAACTCTTGGCAAGACTGCAAATATGTTTATTTCCCCAAAATGTCACGACTATTTTTTTTTACATTTCACAAGTGTTTGGACACCTCGAAGCACTTAAGGCCAGCGAAAGATATTTAACCAAAATAAAAGTCTCAAACCTTAAGTTTCTAATTGCTCGCAAATAGTGAAGGACAAAAATAATGGTTTGTGTGCCAAAGTGCTTTGCTTTGTATACACAATCATCCTCCTCAGCATCCTATAATCCGAGTATAGTATAAAACATCATACTTTCTGAAATGGGAAACATCTTCAGTGAAAATAAGGTAAAAAACCTCCTATGAATCCATAAGTTGTACTCATCTTATTTAGTTGCTTCACCATAATTGTTGGTCGATTGCTGCAAACTAACATTACAATATAAGGTCTGATGTTCACTTTTCATGTGCTTATTAACTGATTCAGGTAACAACATCCTGCTAGTCTATCCCAACAATCTGAGGCAGAAACTAGAACGTCATGAAAATGCGCTCTGACTTATTTCCAGCTGCCGTGTACAACACATTAAAACACAATATGCCTGCGTTGTTCTTTCCTCACACGTCTCAGTGTGCGTGACTTCAGCTTAGGCAACTAAAACAGGAAAAGCAGACTTGTTTAAAAAAATAGAATATTATATTATTATATTATTTATATTATACTATATTATGTCTTCAAGCACAAAAGCATCAAGTTTCACAGTTGTGGGAGAGAAGGGGGAAGAGTAGTATCAAATTTTGTCAAATGCCTCATCTATAGTTGTGATGAGTGACAATAAAACAAAAACAGGTCCTGATTAGGTTCCAATGATGGTAGCGAGTGTCATACAGTACTCAGTAGTTGTGATCTATTACAAACTGTACATTTAATATCTTTTTACAGCATTGTGCTAAATATTTTTGTAAAATCCTCACTATAGGGTCATTCAGGATTTTATATTCACTATGGAGTTTATATTTTATCTTAGAACTGAGATAAAACATTTATCTGTATATGTAATAGGTTATTAACTTCGCAAATTAAGGTAATCTCAGAATAGAGACATAGGTTTGAACCTTAGATTTACAAAAATGCATTCATCACAGAATAAAACATCCACCATGATCATGCAATGTACTGTATGTTTTGTTCTCCTTTATATAAAAATAAGATTTAGATGGAGGATTGAGGAAACATTAAAGCATTAGCTTCAAACTTCAGCCTTTGGGCAGAAAAGTGAATTAGTGTTGAAAACCGCCGTTCACTAAATTTTAATATTTGGAGCAAAAATTAACACATTTATAGACTTGCAAGAAAAACTATTTCAGTCTCTATAGTTCATTTCCCCATTCATGACAACAGTACGGGGACATTTTCTTTTACAACCCACCTGTTCAAATGGTATCAAGGCTTAAAGTTAGACATAATTAAGGGCGCGGCCACTTTCAGCAACAAGTCGATAGCTGTCTGCCTTGGCATCACCCGCTTGTCATAGCTCCACTGATGTGCCTTTGATGCTGTACTTCTTTGACCATTTTTGAATTACCCTGGAGTTGGGTGGAGTCAGGCGCTACCAAGATGGTGACAGTCAGAGGGTTTGTTACAGTTACGCTGCTAGTCAATTTTGACTGATCGAAAAAACAATCACATCAGCTGAATTAAGTTGTTGTGCAGAAGTGCAAATATGTATTTCAACATACTTATATAATAATCTAGCATCTCATCTCACCAGACTATAATAATGCCGATGCAGGTGTTTATCATTTACTTTGTTGTCACTGTAAATGAGAATCTGGTTTGGAGCTGAACTAACTGGTCTGACTGACATGAACATGAAGCATGGATTCATTTGAGTGGGTTTGATGCAGATATAAGAAATTGGTCTGTGCCGCGTGTGGACAAGAAGGCAATCAGAAACACACTGTGGATACTTTCATACAAAGCAACAACCACTACAGCTGGGTCTGGATGTTGTCTATATTTCTCGACAGTATACTTCAATTTAATCTACGCAAGGTCAAGAGAGACAATTTGGATGTGGCTCGTACTGGGAAAGGTTGTGTTACATTCTGAGGAAATAGCAACAGAAATGCAAAGACACACCACTGCGAGAAACAAAAAGTAATAAATCCATAAAAATCTAATCCAAGCAAAGGATGTTCTACCAGCGGTGTAATAAAATGTATGATATTAAGCTGGGATTGCTTGTATTGTTTATGTCCGTAATGATCCGAGGACACGCACTTTCTTGATCCTTCTCTCTTTGTCTCTGAGATTGAGATGTGTGTTTTTGTTTGTTCCTAAACTCAGAGGGTAGATCGAGTCGATTTTCCCTGATAGAAATGCCTGATAATAAATGGAGGAACATGTTTAAAGCCCATCTGTGGTTCTGTGTACATACAACAGACATGGGTCTGCACAACGTTAGCTGTCATCTAAGTGGGAGGAAAAACAGGAAGTCTATTTGAGCCAAACGTATGTTATCGCACGTCTATACTAATCACATAGCATAACTAATCACATACACAATGCACCATATATAATATTTAACTGCTATGAACTCAAAAAGTGTTCACTGTCACTATATATCGATATATGCAGTGATTCAGAGCTGCAGTGCAAAGAAGCACAGACCAACAAGCACTTGAGCTCCTAACTGTTACTTTAAAATAGGTTTAAAATAATAAAATTGAGATCATCCACTGCTAAATTTGGGGTTTGTCTTGAGCACATCTTAAAACAAGTCACTAGAAATACCATTAATCCAGTTTATGTACTGTATGTATACGTTAGTCCAGACTGGACACATCTATCAGGGCTGTTAAAGTGATTAAAGCTGACCAATATAGTCCATCAATCAGAAAGACATTTGGCTACCTCAGAAGGCAACTACATAAGAAAAAAATATCAAATGATGCAAGACAAATTTAGTCACATTAAGATTTATTAAAAGATTCTGCTGCTTCATTTGGTTATTTTTTTCTTTTTTGCGATAAAATATTAATAACAAACATAATTTCTAATATATGGGACAAAATATAAGATATTCTGGTATTAGTTTGTTTCACTCCATATCATATAATTGTAAAATGGGACAAAAAACCCTGTGGCCCTGTGGACAGTTTTATAACATATGTTAGTTATCATAAATCACAAATCAAATCATAAAGTATTTAAAATGTTCCTATAAGAATACAGAGATGGATATACTGTGGCTCAGTTATTGTGGCATTCAACCAGACAAGATCAGTGAGATTTAAGTAACGAATGAGATTTTAATGTGCTATTATTCTAAAGCACTGAAAACAAGTATCACTTATCAAACTAAATCACAGGTCCAGAGATGTCTGATGCTGCTGCATACTCTCCGAGTACTTCTCTACACCCCAAAATGAAGCCTTTGATTTGTACTATGTATGAAGAAAAGAAAGAGCGGAGGAGGAGAAGGGCCGTGGAAGACAGGAGGGGGATGATAGTAATGAAGAACACTGAAAAAAAAACAACACACACACAAAAATGAGAGGCCAGACCAAATGGCTGAAGGGCTGCTTGGATAATGCATTAGACAGAGATGGCACTCCGAGCAGCTACACATGGTAAGAAATGCACTGCTTCGCCAAATGTCCTCCACACACACAGATTCACACATGTTCCCAGAAAATGGAAGACAGAAGAAGAAATGTTTAGTAGCTAGTCACTGATTGGAATTCATATAATTTCCTGTAAAGCAGGACTTAAACTACTTAGCCAACGTCAGTTTTAAGAGCGCATATAATAAAATGTAGCCTGAAAGTACCAAAAACCCTGAGTAGTTGTCAGCGAAGAACAAATCAATAATTTCTAATTAAGCAGCAGCCATCAAGTAAAAAAAAAGAAGCAGATTTAGCTCAGCATTCTTCAAGCATCATTAAATTACTTTAAACTGAACTCAACACTTCCTGCAGATGTTTCAAATTAAAAGCCTTTTGAGCCCACAAGAAGGCTTTTAATGTGAAACATCAGAGCAGGAAGTGTGACGGCGTCTTAACACAAAATCAAAACGGCAAAATAGAACCGAGTGGAAATAATTAGTGAATGAAAACCGCAATTCTTTTAGAGAAGAGAGGCGAGGCGATTGTAGGATGTTGGTGTACTGATGAACATAACAAATTCATCAGGACAACAGGCTAATGTGAGTTTCTTCTGCAACAAATGACGAACACGAGGTTTATTCTGTTTTAAATAAAGACATAGCTCCATCTACCTTCGGGGTAAACACTGACCCTGGCAACTATTTGACAGTTTACTAAAAGAAATTCAGATGATCACAAATATCTAATATCCAGCAGCATGCTCTTCTTCTACTATATATAGTGACTGAGTTTCAAGTCTTTGAAATTACCAAATAGTTTTTATTTCTATTTAAGCAGTTAACGTCGAGTTCTTTGGTACTGACTACTCAGGATTTTGTGCACCTTATTGTGAAGAGTTACCAAAATAACAGCTGATGTGACGCTTGAATAAAAGCAATAAAAGCACAAGCACTGTTGAAAGCACCCACACACCCCCACAAAAATGAAGAGGAGTCAGAAGGCTTAGGGACTAGCTCTTCACTGATATTGATTGGACATACACGTATTCCATGGCAGCATGTGGGTGATGTAACTGGTGTACTTCGCTGAGGATGCTAGCACATTCTTGCTTAAGAGAAGTCTAGGATTTCGAAATAAAAGCTTTACGTGCAGCGTATCGCGATATGTGATTCTTTTCATTAACAACTACAGTGGTACAGCATTTTAAATGCCACATCATTCCATCAAAGGGCCTGTGTTTACTCTCTCACTGCAAATCTGATGCTTCCATTGCTGATTCAGAAGTCCGGTCTGCCCTGCACAGCACAGTCACATTTCTAGGCCAGTCTTCACTGTGATAAGCAAAACCCCCCCTAAATAAAACAAAGCAGGCAAGCAAGCAAACAAACAACATTCCCCTCCCTTCTCCTTTCTTCTCTGCTCTCCTCCCCTGGTTGGCAGTGAGAGCCAGAGAGGGGAACAGGCGAGCTGATATGGGGCTGAGCCCTGGCAGGGCCTCTGACAATGACCATATGGATCACAGGGGCATGGCAGCCTTGGCTTCCAGCAGGACACACACCTCCACACACAGGATCTGCAGCTTCAGGCTACTGCACCTGTAACACTGTACAAAAGCCTCCGTATACATTGCATAGTGGAAGCCAAACTGCAGTAATGAGTAAACCACTTGATGAGCAAAAATCTGCGTTGGCAGAGGACTCCGAATCCAGCATTTCAGAGAGGACCACCATGTTGAAACAATAAGAGCAGATTCAGCCTGTGAACGCAACACAAAGATAAAGAACAACAGAGAAGCTGAGTGGAGGCTTTTAAGGGAAGTGTAGGAGGTGGGCTTCATCACAGTTCAGGTTCTGGGTCACAGCTACAGCAGCTCTGCACCAAAGATCAAGCTCTTCAGCCCCCATAATGGTGGCTGGCTTGTCAAAGTTTCCACAGCATGCTGACGTCAACGTCTGACTGGCCTTTTCTCAGGCGCTCCATCCCTCTCACAACGTATTAAAAGCTAACTTTTGTCAAAGTGCACATAAATATTGCAGTGTACCTCGTCTCCCTTGTTTCATAGTGCATTGCCTTTAATTCACCAACCTCCCCTTACCTCCAAATTCTTGTGGGAAAAGCTTCATTTTTGTGTAACTGTCTGCGTAAGCACGGGAGTGTGTGTTTATACTGTATGTACGTGTGTGTTGATGAAGGAGGTTTGGTAGCAGACATCTGAATTTGTATAAGATCAGTAGAATCAAAAATTGAAGTCTGTCAGTTAAATGGTTCAATATGGTGTTTTTTTTTAGTTTTATTTAAATCTGCAAATACATTGACTGTAAGTGGAAAGAAATAAAAAATACTGTCTTTCATTCACATAGTTCCAGACGCATACTGGTGTAACCAGCAAGAGAAATTTTTTTCCTCTGCTTCATTAACATAAATGAGAAAGCTAAGTTCAGTGTTACATTGATAAGAACCAGCAGCTGCTCTACTTGCATCCTTCTATAATGCAACAAAGTGAAAGCTTGATGCAACACATTTTGCATTTGGAAAGCCAAATTTGCAAATTTGAAACTATTTTCAATGAACTATTCAACATGCTTGAGCACGGCTGGTCAGAGCCTGTCAAGGTTATGGAGAAACTATACTGAACTTTTTGCTTGAATCTTTTTGTTGCAGGGAATTCTGATCACACAAGAGCAAAGTTTGTGGAGCTCATTTCTACTGTAACTGCTCCACATTCTGCTCCGAGTTCCTAAAACTATGTCAGGTTGTTACTATCAGTACAGTGTGAAAGACCTACAAGGCATGACAAATATCAAGCAGATACCTTACACTAGATTTAAGCAGATAATTATGTAGAAATCAGGACCCATTTGGACATTAATGTGCAAAGGAAATTCATCTTCTACTACCTGTGCAAGAAAGCTTTGCTCTGTTTGCCCTACATTAAATGATAGTATTGGCTGAATACACTCTTTTGCCAACAAGTGACAACCTGACAGCTCCAATCATGAGAGCTAAGTCATGTCTACTGAGTTAAACAGCAGAGAGCATCCTGATAAAAAAAAAAAAGAAAAAGGAATGTTTTAAACAACGTCAGTAGTTCAGGCAGATATGATGAAGTTTATGGGTATGGTAGATGCAATAATGCACAGCAAAACCACCTGAAAACCACCTGGAGAAGGTGCTGCAGGCTTAAAAACAGGGACTAAGCTACAGTACACACCGACTTCAAACAGTAATTACTGCTACATTGTTTCTGCTTGTTTTTCCCTCCTACAGAATTTTAATAATGCTGCTTGGGCTGAGAGTGGGAGAGAGGGAGGACCAAGGTCCTCAGATGAAATGTCAATTCAGCACTGAATCCAAAGAGCGGTGTCCAAAGGTACTGCGACATCACTAGCAGGGTGAGTCTTCTGATAAGACAGAAAGATGACCAAACTGAAGCTTATGTCGCTTCACCGCTTGTGATGTGAAGGAGATTTACAGATAGAATTACGAAGGCAATGAGAGAAAGGATGGCAAAACACTGCCTTTGTGATGTCCTTATTTCTTATGGTTGAGGTTGCCTGGCCTTGTGAGTTGTTAGAACTGAGAGCCAGGGAAGACAGAAGGATCATATTTTTGACCCGTATTTAACACACTTCTAGCTACACATCATCCATAATATCAACTGTATCTTGTAGCTTTTATTATTTAACCTGTAGCTGAACTGAAATGAGTTCCCTCCTCTTCCCTCTATTCTTAATTTATTCATTATCATAAGTTCAACTCCAAGATGGTAATCAGCTGTCTTTCTAACATATCTATCGGAAAAAATAAATATGCAAATTTCCCTCTCTTACTTGACACTTAAAAAACAACAGTGCAGTAATGACGTGTCTCACTGGACTGAAAGTATTGACAGGAACTGCACCCGCAGGTGTAATGAAAATGTCATCCATCTTGGCGTTATCATTCACGCGCATTTTCCGAAGAAAACGTGCGGATATGTTGAGTGCACTTTGATACACGTCACACACTCGCCTTTTTTTCTTTTTTTTTCTAATACAAGCTCACTGATAAATCTCTCTTGATCTGATGAGAATATTCCAGGTTTAAGATGAGGCATTTCAAGATCACAGCAGGGGATCCAGCTCAAGACACTTGGACAAGGAGCACATGTAAATCCCATCCGTTAATGCTCTCCGGGTTGCTCTTGCAGGAATGGCAAATCAAATCTGACTGAACAAAATCTCATCAGACAGATGTGCAAACCGGTGACACCAATAAATCAATGTGACTGTAAAAAAAAAAACACACACACATGCACACACAGATATTTCTGATCAAGGCCTGAGGGCTTTCTAGTCAGAATCATATGGGAGCGTTGGACATGGAACGCCCACCGTGCTTGTGCTTCAATTTAAAACACTACTGCCACTACAGAGGGCTGTTAAAAAACAACAGGTCTGGCAAAGCATTTTGGACTAAATCTTGATGCTAATAAATAAAGTAAAATCCAATTAATATTTAAAGCTAATCATAGCCACAGAGTTGGAGAACACACAAAGACAGATTGGAGCCCGCGGGGGGAAGAGGGAGCTGAATGATGCTCCCAGTAGACTGAGGTCTCTACTTCCCTCAGATTTAAATTCAAAAGCTCTTGTTTTAAAGAATGTTCATATAATCCCAGCTGACACTGTCCACAATTAACCTAGCAGCCTCTTGACAAAAGCAGCACAGTAATTTTGAAAATACATGACAGAGGGAAAAAAAATGAATATGGCATCATTATGTCTTGGGGTGTCTAATGATTTCCTCACACATACATGAAATGTTCAGCGCTACAGGAGCCATTTAAAAATGTCAATGATCCAGCTACGAAAAGGCAGCCCTGGTAACTCTAAATGACTGTGCAAGGTTAATGCTTTTCATCGCGCCAGCATCCAAAAACACGGGTTGTTATTGAGGCTATAAGATAATATTCGTGCGTGGCTGGGCGTGTGTGATTGCTGCCCTGCTCTCCGGCTGTGTATAGGTAGTGGGGGGATGGGTCGCATTCACATTTCCCAGCAAGGATGAGCAATGGTGACTGAGGAGAGCTAGGAGGGTGGGGGGGGTGATGGTGGGTGTGCGTTTCCATCCACACCCGTTCACGGGAAGGGGAGCACATATCAGCCATTCACGTGCCTGTTTTAAGAGATGGAGGGGCAGATGCTTGTCCACGGTGTCAGTGCCTCTCCTGTTTCTCTCTCTGACAGCACCACCAACTGCCTCCTCTTACATAACCCCCTCCCCCTCATCAGGGCCGCTGCCTGCCTTTATTGGCTTATTTCTCTCGTTTTCAACCTTTGCATTTTTACCCTACTGACCCCCCCCCCCATCCTTCACTCCTTACCAGCACTTCTGATTTCATTGAGAAATGTAATAAATATGCGTGCTCCTTTACGTGAACGCCAGGTTGAATACTTTCTCTACAGAGTTTTATGGGGTGTACATTCACATGATACAGCAAGGAAGCGATGATCCTTTGAAAGGATGGCACAAAACAGAAATCTAGAGGGGTTCATCCATTAACGGTGCTGTTTCGACAACATAAGATCCTTGCATGAATCACGAAGCAGTCGAAAGACGTATTTCCTCAGGAAGAGACTAATTTGTACCACTGTAAATTGAATATGGAAATAAATGTGCAAAGACAGAGCAGTCAAATACTGATGGAGAATAAAATCTCCATGTAAGCAATAAATGCTTACATAATCACATCTGCTGTGAGCTTTCAAATGTGTGGAACATGAAATACGCCTGATTGGTGTGACTGCAGCTCTAATGGAATAGATATTAATACAACATGAACCGTTTGTTTTTGCCTCCACAATGCTAAAACATCTCCTTGGCCGTAGTGATCTGTTAATATCAGCCAGGTTGCGGCTCATGTGAGAGCTCAGCTCAGGAAGATCTCCTCCACTCTGCTGCTGAAATTTCAGCCTCCATTTTCTTCTCACCTTCCTTCTTCCTATCCTTCCTCCAAGAAGACACAATCAGACATAAATGGAGGAAAGACAATCAACGCGGTGGCTTCACTTGCCGCAAATACGAGACTGCACAGACACATACTCATGCACGGCAAGAACCATTCCTTGAATCTCATGCTCACCAAGCCACCCTTCCCCCACCCGAGCTCACTCTCATGCTCACATACATGCACCTTGCTTAATTAAAGACTGTGCTTCTGAAGCTGTTCTGACCTTTTATCAACCTTAGTTTATAAATACATGTAAATCAATGGAGATAATAGAAACAAAATGGGGCACACGTAAAGAGGGAGTTTCATTCACACTGTGCAACATGAAAGACAGGCAGCTCTGAGACACAAATTACTGCTGATTCTCTATTATACAACACGTTCATCATATTGTGATTCTTTTAAGCGAAATGGCCAAAACTTGCATCATACATCGATTTCATCATCGCCTTCTCTTCTCTGAGCTAATGGGACACACTCCCACAATTAGCTGATCTCTGAGCAATCCATTTCTTACATCTAATCTAAAAGTCTGTAATGTCAGAGTCGCCGGCCTTGAAGAAAACTTAACTGCAAATTGCCCCTCGGTCCCACATCAATGAATGAAAATGCACCATTTTTTGGCCTATGGTAACCGCATCAGCGTAAGCCTTTGACGACACACACTAGGTGTGTTAAATCTATATGCATTAGTCATCTGCATCACATGCAAACATGAAGATCGGCTACATGTGTGTGCAGTGAAACTGGATTAGTCCTGTTCTCCTTCCTCTGCTTCCAACAGATGAAGGAGTCAACAAATGGGAAACAGAGGGCTCGAGATGAATACTAAATATAAATTTTCATTTCATAAACTGACATCTTCAGATGATACGTGGTCATTTCTATTTTACTACAGCAACAGCTCTTCTACTTCCATTTTCCCCTGTCAGGCCACATAGGCCTGAGCTACCTAACAGAGTGAGGAAGATGAGTTACCTGGTCATACCACTCCCGGTTGGTACAGGTGCACTCGGGCCACCATCCTCCTTGTCCACTGGAGTTGTTGCCATTTACTTTGGGGCCACCTTTGGATTGGCCCTTTGGGTTTGGGCCTCCAGGGCCCCCACCAGACATAATCTTGCCCTTACTTCTCCCCAAAGTGCCCCCTCCTCCACTCATGCTTCCACCTCCCCCTGAGGCTGGAGGGGGTAAGGTCTGGCCTCCCCCGTACCCAGGTGGGTATCCATAGGGCTCGGCCTGCCAGTCTCCTCCATACGACGGGGCGTCCATCCTACGCAGGGCAGCCATACGGGTCACCTCATAACATTCTGGGCACTTGCAGCAGTGGTGGTGTTTGTGCATGCTGGCTGTGCTGGCTGGGCTGACGCTGAGATGAGCGGCGTGGCACTCTGTCTCTGCTGCCTCCTCAGATCTCACACAGCACGCTGTGATCGGCTCACAGAGTGCTAATGCCGATGGAAATAACACTAATCACAGGAATTTCTACAGATTTTCCCTTTTTCGTCAAATCCTGTCACTCTCCGCTTTATTCCTCTCGGATGTAGAAAAAAAAGAGATTGAGAGGGATGGGAAGCAGCAACAGGAAAACAAAAAAAAAAAAATACAAAATGGGCACGTAGTCTTTGTCCTCTTGACGTAGAAGATCAAAGGAAATATTTAAAATATTGTATACCGCCACACAATCAGAGACCAGCCCTGATGATAGAAATTTCCTCTTGCTTCTCTTGGTTCACAGTGATACGCATATAAATTCATAGGTATATATATATATTCTTTTGTTTATATATCATATATATATTTACACACACAAATACATATAAAAATATTACTATAAACAGACAAGCACGAATACAGATATGTACAAGGATAAATGTATATATATATAAATATCTATATGCGTGTGTACAAATATATATATAGATATATAAACAATATGTATAAATAAATGATATCCTCAGATGAAAATCTTCCTCTGTTAATTCTTGGTATCTTCCTGTGCTGTCCAAATCTCACGGTTTTCCTCCTGCGTTGAAAATCGTTGTCTTTCGCTCTCTGTCTCTTTTTCTCAGCCTGCAGAGAGGAGCTGAGCACTGGATCGCCTCTCAGCCAGCTTGCCCTAGATGTGGATTATTCAGAGGGATGTGAGCAAGCAAGAGGGAGATGGTGAGAGAGAGAGAGGGAGAGCGAGAGAGAGAGGTGAGGGAGGGAGGGGGTAGAGATACGTAGCAGCATCCCTCTAGCACCTCAGCCCTGACAGCCACAGCCAATCAACTTGCAGCGCTGCCATCAGCAGCAGCAGCACCAACAGGACTGAGCGCTTCACTAGCTGCTCTTAAAGGGGCAGCGACACTTAAACCTCACCGCTGCCTGCCTTGGGTGAAAAAGCACATCCTTACAATTCAAGGCGCATTTTATTCCCATATTTGTCTATTTTCTTAATATTTTATAGAGAAAAAGCGTCAGGAAGTAATAGTCTGCAAATAATCAATGCCAAGCGACCGCACTCTGATCTTCTAATTGCAAGTCTAATCCATGTTTTTCATCAGACCACTACAGCCAAAATCCAACTTACAATGAGCACCCCTGTCCCTCTGACTGATCACTGGTCACCTCCACGGTCATATGCAGTTCAACTGCTTTCTCGTACTAGTAACTGTCAACCTTGGGCTCTGTGTCACAGCACACATCTGTAAATAATCCCACAATGGAAGTAGAAGAAAATCCTTTCTCTCCTGGGGATCATTAGACCTGCCTTTTAACAGAGGATGCCTTTGACTCACACTGCATTACTTTGCATCACTCTTGGGGTGTACATTATCCCTCTTACTGCCTTAATCAACACTGCTGTTGAATTATTTTATGGTTAAGTCATGCCCGTGTACAGGACTGGGTCAAAATAAGTGAGAGAAAACTGCGCTCCTGAAGCCTCATTTAAGAACCATAGGGGAATTATTTTATGTTCTCAATGATGACATCAACACATGTGTACGAAACCAACAAGATTACACGCTTGGGCTTTCGAGTGGGTGGAGGATGAGATTGAGAGAGAGAATGTGTGAAGGGGAAAAAAGAGAGAAGGAGAGACTATATGGCTTTCATGTATCTGTGGCAGTTATATTTTCAGTAATGCGATAGGACTGCCTGTGAGCCATTTTGCATGCTTAAGAATTTGTGGGTTGATCACAGCTAGATATAAAACATCTTGACACTGTGGGTGAAGGTTTATTTTTTTTAGAGAGGGAATGCTACAGTGTCGCCATTAAAGCCCTGCATATATGCATTATTAATGAAATGTGACGGGGAACGGAGCTGGGTGTGTCTGCATGGGGGAGAGAGTATATTTATACATGCTCTGCATGTTACAGTGCTCATACATGAACACTAGCAGCTTTTCAGTGTTTTGATAAACGCGTAAAACGTAGTGCCTTCCTTTTAAACTGAAGAGGATCTCAGGACGAGGGCACACTGCATTGTGTTTCAGCCCTACCAGGAGGCACACACAGCAGGCTCAGCCTCACTTCATTACATGCAACAGTAACTCACTTCATTATGATGATATTCTTTCACTCTAACCTACAGAGAATTTCCCAGCAAAAGAGCAAAAAAAAAAAAGGAGAAACTTGGGTATTTTGAAGCGGAGGCCAGAAAGCCCTGAATGCCTCAAGTTGCATTGTAGAATGCAGCTATAAACCGTGCTGAAGCCAATCAGAGTGGCGAGGCGGGGCTTTGAAGCAGTGGCTCGAAAGACCGATGTAAGCATATCGATCAAAGCACACATGACCGAGCACATGTTGCAACCATCCCTCCATAGTCTCGCTCTGTCTCTCTTAGAAACTGTCCACGTCGCATTTACCGATCAGTACATTCAGAGGGTTTTCAGCATAAAACAAATAAAATTAATACTGTGCAGTGCACAACATGAGGAAATGGCAAGCTGGATATACATAATAAAAGAAGGAGAGATGGGCAGAGAAAAATCTCCTGCCCCAAATGAACGTCCACATACAAACACATCTGTGATATGTACGGCACATGTGTATGTAGGGCAGCATATAGTACCTCAAGGGGAAAGAAACATCTACATTTAAATATTACGTAATGTAAAATAGAGAAAATATATTTTTCTTTTTCTGATTTCTGAATCAGAAAAGAAGCAGGAAGGAATACAGAATGTTAATGTAATCTAATTTCATTAGAGCTTTTACACAGGACAGGAAATGTCTTAAAGGTTAATGCAGTGTTGGTGCACATATTGTAAGACAGGTGATTTTCCACACAATAAAGAAGTCTAGATTTTCTGTTTTAAGGTCTCTTAACTTGTGCTTCTTTAAGAAATATTTCAGCTATGTGCTGATCAAGTGAAATCTAGACTCACGTACCATATAATGTAAAAAGAAAAGTCCATAATCCTGCAAAACCTAGTTTTGGTTCTGCACTATTACACACTTATTTGTAAGGTCCTTACCTTAGATGACATGATTGTAATAACATTTTCATATATATAAGATTTCTTCATTTTTGACACAGTGCCAAGCAGAAATGTTCTGGTATTTCTTTAGTGACTACCTACTGTATAAATATTGGTTAAATGTGGTCTTGTCAAAATGTAAAACCAATAAACAATAACAAAAAGAGAACAGAAACTCACACAGCAGTCTGCCTAATTGTAGTCTGATCTACGAAATTTGTATAAAAACGTGTGAATAAAAAAAAACCCTGTACATCTTAATTAACCAAACCTATCATGGAGAAAGGCGAAAAGCTTGGTGGTTATAATGGACTCAGAACAACAGCAATCATGTAGCAGTCATGGAAAAATGTAGCGTGTGTGCAATCCTTGTTAGTATTGTGCCCAAATAAAAGACAAGAGCCTTATAGTGATGTATGTTTGGAATGAAGGCTGTGACCTCTGAACTTCTCCTGACATATGGCAAAAAAAAGGACCTTCAAGTTATGGTATAAACGAGGAAATGATCCAGTGCTTTTGAAAGGCGATGCTTCTCTGCAGCTGCCCTGACACTATCAGCTCAGCATCAGCCTGCACAGCACTTATTACATAAACCCACCTGGACACCCTGCAACAAACACACATACACACTATCATAATGAGCATTGCAACCCCCCAACCACTGCACGGACCATGTATTGAGCTTTTCAGTCATTTCCAGGCATTTCTCTGAGAAGCTGTGTGACTGTGTGACTGCTCCTTCGTCACCTGACCGGATGCAGCACCATAAAAGGACAGTCGGTAGTGAGACAGTCTTAAAGAGGCAGCTCCTTATCAACACATACAAGCTCCTCTACTGTAGCCTTAACTAAATGCAAGATGGGATGAAGAATCGAGTCCCTCTCAGGCATTATTGCAGCCACTTGTTTCATCTTACAGATAGAATAACGCCCAGACTTTAGGAGGCTGAATCTTCTTTACAGTAAATACTTTCACCGTTCAATAATCACAGCTGAATGAAGCCAGCCAGGTCCAGAGAAACTGGAGATACTCATCAGTTTTGCACTAACACAAAGTAACCTGCCAAGATGTTGCTCTCCCAGCAATGCAGACGCAGAAAACAAAGGCTACGCAGCTAAGACTCCTATTAATAGGCCTTAGTGCCAAAGAACAGCTGCTCCACCACACACGCCAAACACAGCACCTCCAACTGATGGAATAATGAGAGAGAGAAACATACACATGCAGAAAAATGAGAACAGGAATAGAGGGAAAATGAGGGTGACTTGGAAAGACGAGAGTGGGAGATTGTATCAGAGCTGCACCAAACAATGTTTGGTATATCCGGTACATGCATATAGAGCCAGAAGTGAAAAAATGAGGGAGCCATGAAAAGGGGTGCCAGGAAGGTGAGATCAGTTGGTAAAATATGATGGGGGTGCTGTAGGTGCACGACAGATGCCATAACAGAGGAAAGACGAAGCTAAGGTGCCCCGTGTGTGGGCAGAAATGCGATGACTAGAGGGGGCATTACCGAAGCATGGTGCTGAACAGAAGGGGAAGTAAAAATAGAGAGAAGAAAATAGAGAGACGCTGAGAAAACAACAAAGTGCTTATGCATCCATGAGTGCATGGGAATGCAAAATAAATGGTGTAATTACCCATTCACCTTGCCACAGAGTGCATTGCATCTGAAATCTGTGTGCTTGCTGAGTGTGCATCATCACGAATGTGCTCAATGCGTGTATGGTGTAAAAGCAGAACAGAAAGAGAGCGAGAGAAGGAAAAAAACAAACAAACAAAGACACGAATTAAAAGAGGAATGAAAAAGGCAGGATGAAAAACAGAGAAGCGGGGAGAGGGATAGATAGAGAGAGAAAGAGAGTCAGAGCAGTCTGTAGGGATGCAGGCGGGGGAGGAATGTGGTTTCCATGGCAACCTGAGGAAGGCTGAGCTCTGGGTGTCCGTTCCAGCTCTGCACTGCACCGGCCCTCGCCTCTCAGCCGCCTTGCTCTCTCTCTCTCTCTCTCTCTCTCTCTCTCTCTCTCTCTCTCTCTCTCTCTCTCCAGCCTCCCCCACTATATCTTTTTCTCTACACCCCCCTCTCTTCCTTCCACTCCCTCCCTTCCATTCCCTGCACCTCCTTAGCTCCCTCACCTCCCTCCTTCATGTGATAGAGGGAGTTACGTGCGCACACACACACACACACGCAGCCAGCTCCATATTATCCACACCAGAGTCAACCTGTGCTGTCACTGTATTCTTATGCAGACTTTATCATATGAGCACAACGAATCCATGTGCTTACAGCCTGAATCACCCTCTCTTTTACCCCTTCCAAGTCCCCCGATCCTCATGCCTCCACACCCCCACCCACTGCACTAGTTTTAGGCTCAGCTGAAAAGCCAACGCCTGCGGCCACTGTGCTGCCATGTGCCACTGGCCGTGTTGTAATGGGGAACGCAAGTGAACACAAGGGCTTTCAACAATAGAGACGAGGACTGAGCTTGTTGCTCATGTGCACAGCGGACTGACCACAAGCTTTAAGGAAACTGATTGACATTATAGGAAGTATACTGCTTTCTTGCCAGAAGTTACTATAAATGTGTAAAGCTCCCATTAGCATAAAGCCAGTGATAACACTGTGACAAAGCTATATTTAATGAGCAAATCTAAGAGGTGTATTGATCTTCTCACCAAACTCTTAGCAAGGACTAAGCATATTTATCAAAATATTAAATTATACCTTTTATTTTTTTTGGATTAGCACATAGCTTGAATGACGGTGTTTTCAGCTGGACGTAAACATTGCTGATTACTAGCCTCACTACAAGCATGAAATAATTTACAACAATCATTACTAACATAAGCAGTTCAGACTGAAATTACTTCACCAGTTCAAACTGATCAAACAAATTCACCAACTCCTGAACTCAGTGGACCCTCGGGCCGCTTTGTGATTCAGCAGCAGCATTAACCAAATGTTCCAAAGGTCATCAACCTTTATGAACAGTAACGAACATTTCATGATGCTGGGGCACTTTTCTAATACCTCGCTAAATGTCATGGAGAATGCGTAATCATCACATCATCAGCAGCTGCCCTGTCTCATGCCTTAAGTTCAGGTTCAGGAGGAAACACTGGGGAAGCTCCTCCTTTTTTTTCTCTCGCTTTACTCACCTTCGGTAAGTCGACACGGGAGCGAGACACCAGGCCAGACACTCGCTCCACTTTGTGAGGGCTGCTCCTGCTGGTGACTCGCACCCGAAACACGCCCTCGTCCTCCTGGTCCTGCACCACAGAGACGGATACATGTGTGAATAAAATCAGCCACGTTAAAACTGAAAAGACTCGTGTTGCAAGGGTAATCGTTCTCAACGTCTTTTGAAGAAAGGTCAAACATTTTAGAAAAGAGGACAATGACTGATACCGCTCACACATCTAAAGGATTAAGTTGAGAAAATTCATTCATTCATTCATCTTCTGTACCCGCTTATTCCTGTTAAGGGTCGCAGGGGTCTGCTGGAGCCTATCCCAGCTGTCATCGGGCGAGAGGCGGGGTACACCCTGGACCTTCTCGCTGTGAGGCATCAGTGCTAACCAGCTTGCCACTGTGCCGCCCGAGTTGAGAAAATTAAAAAAGAATATTTTAGGACTTTCAAAGGCTTCTGCAAGAGCCTTAGCATAAAGTGTCAGATCAGATGAGAGAAATCTGTCTAGTGTGTACATTTACTATTAACTTTACTATTTTTTTCTGTCAAAGTGACTTCCTATAGTCTTGCTGCGATAGAGGCAAGCCGTTTTCCTTGACTCCAGGCTTTGTGTTTAGTTAAGCTAACCATCTGTTGGCTTTAGCTTCATCTTCAGAAGTTAAGAGAAACAAGACTGCTATCAGTCTTCTCATCTCAGCTAGAAAGGAGAAACGTTTTTCCAAAATGTTAAATTATACTTTTAGTGACGTTGAAATCTTTTGAACAGGCACATTTCAGTATAAAGGAGAATCAAAGTACCTTCTGAAAATGTTAAGGATAACATTGAGCACAGTACTGTTTGTTGTGGAAACAGTGATAAGCCAGAGCAGCACAGGACAGGACATAATGTTTGAGCCAATCTTATAATTTATGACAAATGAAACTACATAGCAGCAAACCTGTAGTTAATCACGCCACCAACATAAATTAACTTTGACAGATGGAGTTTCATAGTGACACAGATTCTGCAGTACCTGACATCCACTGGAGTCATTGCCACAGCTCAGGCCACACAGAGCCTGAACTGACAGCAGAGGGCAGGCTTTAGAGCCGGCCATCACTGGTGCAAAGTTGCAAGAAGAGTTGCCACAAAACAAGCCCAATGATTTTCAAAGTAAATTATGCCTTTTCTCCCACTGAATACGTCCAAATCAAAACGAAAGCTCCATCTGAGTTCACGTCAAAAACACAAGTGTTTATATAAACACACCCACAGCCATAAACACGCTGGCGGCTGTACCTGGCATCAACGTACACGACGGGGTTAAAAAAAAAACACACCTTGGAAAATGACATTAATGTCAATTTCAGTTTGCAGAATTCTTAAAATATGTGTTTATTTTTTATTTTGCAACCATGTGAATCAGATGAACTGTGTAATTTTGACAGCTCCAGTCCCACGTGGCGGAGCTGACAGGCAGGTCAGCTGACACTTGTCCTGCCAGAGCTGAGCTAAGAGTATGACCTTTTCACTGTTCACACACATTCACACACATAAATCTGAGAAGACGTATTTGAAACGAGTTAATCAAATAATAATTCCAACTCATATAATATCTAAGAGGGCGGTACAGTGGCGAGGTGGTTAGCACTGATGTCTCACAGCGAGAAGGTCCCGGGTTTGAATCCATGGGCTGACTGGGGCCTTTCTGTGTGGAGTTTGCATGTTCTCCCTGTGTCTGCATGGGTTCTCTCTGGGTACTCCGGCTTCCTCCCACTGTCCAAAGATGCTCATTAGAGCACCAATTGGTGATTCTAAATTGGCCGCAGGTCTGAGTGTGAATGGTTGTCTGTCTCTCTGTGTTAGCCCTAAGATAGACTGGCAACCTGTCCAGGGTGTACCTTGCCCGATGACAGCTGGGACAGGATCCAGCAGACCCCGCGACCCTTAACAGGAACAAGCGGTTACAGAAGATGAATGAATGAATGAATAATATCTAAGATGTATGAAATGGTTCGGTTTCTTGTTGACCGTTTTAACTCTTTCATGATAAATAAAACAATAGAATCAAACAAATGACCACAGTTTTCTTAAAACCAAAACGCGAATTACTATGCAAGCATGAAATCAACTAAAAACGTCTTCTTCTCCTACGGTTTCGTTCCTTTTCAAAGGAGCTGTTTTCCACTCTCACCTGCTACTCTGCACCAAATCAGGGAATTTGCAGACTCATTTAGTTTCCCTACCATCCTCCACTCAGGTGACAGCATGGCTAGAATACTGATAAGCACCTCACTGGGTGTCCATTAAGCAGCACTCTCTCTCTCTCTGTATCTCCCTCTCTCAAACTTCCCACTATGACTGCTGCATCCTCCCATCAGCTTCCCTCTCTTTTTCCAGCACAGTGCCTGGGTCCCACAAACAGCTGGAGTCCAGAGAGTGAGGGATGGGGGAAGGATCAAGAGGCATGCTGCACTGAATTAGAAGCTAAACAGGGTGGATCACTGAACGCATGGAGAGGCGCTTTGGATGAGAGAATAAACTTTTAGTCACAGTCACCATTTATGGTTTAGGTGCTCTACAGTGTGAGTGACAGATTCTGAACACATGGCACTGTAATGAGCTGCAGTTTATAATTGAAGAGTCCAGTGATTCCCAACAAGTGGCTACTTGTTTAATGCACAGAGGGGACTTGGAAAGATTGGGAAGTAGCCTGGTAAGAGTTTTAAAAAGGATCGTTGGTAGAAATATTAAGATTGCTGAAACAGACCATCATGAGTTACGGATAAACTGTAAAAATAGTTACAGTAACTCAATGAATACATTGCAATATGAAAGCAAACTGGCCCTAAAAGACCCCTACACTATCTATTCAACAGCAAAAAATATTGCAACGGCATAATACATATGCCATGTTTTGTATGATTTTTCTACAATTAAACTGTTATAAAACATTCAGTTTAAAATCAATTTGAATCATTCATTTAAAAACCTTGCCAAAACCAGGGCTGTTGATAGGTTCCCTATTATGTCTTCTACACACGTTTACAAATGCATTTTCTGTTGAAAATAAGACCTGCACTGTGTTGAGGTGTAGCCATAAAGCGGACAAACTGTCTTCTGCACTCCAGCATCCATTTAATACAGTCAAGCACTGTAAATGACAAGTTTATTGCAGTTCCCCTGTTCAGCTGACTGTACATAATCCAGTTCAGACTTCCAAATACACATTGACATTAAGTGATTGACTAAAGGGAGGGGCTGCTAAGCATAAAGGAATAATGTTAGATTGAAAGTTCTCATCTCATGTGAGGATTGAATCGCGTAATTTCTCTCTCACCTTTGCCCCCCCCCCCCCGGTCCCTGTCAAAACAAGGGAGTGGTGACAGTGCCTCCTCTAACCCGAGAACTTTCACAACACCTGGACTGGCTTTCCCTGTCTCTGCTGTAAACCACGAAGTAAAGTCAGGCAATGCCAAGACGGTGATAGCTGGAGCCACCGCACTGAGCTTTAAAAACACTTTTCAGGAAATATATGGGTGATGTTTAAGAGGATTCATCCACCTTTATATACATCCTCAGTGCTGGATTGATGGCAGATACATTGCCAAAATTATTACAACTCATCTTGAGTTGAACACAGTTCGTTAAGTACCCATTTGGATTTTTGTAGTGTTACAGCAGATTTTAAAATAGATCCTAATATATATATAATAAACTGCTGCAAACTCTCTAAATAAGTATAAATATAACATAATATAATAAATACAAATCAATACACTTGGTTTTACTGAGCATATTTCTTAACCAGGAACATTATCCTTATTTCTTTCTGGATAATAATAACAGACAACCAAAAACTTTAGAGAATGGCTGTCTGCTTTGTATTTTATGAAATCCTTCACTGATATATCTATCAAAGGATTCAAAGCTGGCCGTTGTGAATTTAATTCAATTTTTATAATTACATTTAAAAAATGTTGCGCTAAAATTGAAATCACGTTTTTCATCCGGGGCGCCGCGTACTACATGGAGACGCTAAAGCTGCACCGCTGTGAGTGATACATCCAGACATACACACACTTATTATGCAGAAGCTACAGCATTTTTCTAATCTCCGCTAAAAACGGACCCAAGATCATTCAGTTAATGGGTTATAAGAGTCAGCCAAAGATCAATTTCATTAACATTTTGGCATAGCTCGAGGAAAGTTATACGGCAACAATAAAGCACATAAGTTATATAAAGAAACGGGTTCCTGTCCAATATACAAAGGCTAAGGGGATCAGTGACAACAACAAATGTCCATATTTATCCTGAGTGCATGGATTTATGGATATTTTAGTAGCTATAACATACAGCCCGAACCTTCTTCAAGATTCAAATATTCCAGGCCAACGCAGAATCTACTTTCTCTCCTTTCAGTATAGTTGTTTCTTTCTGCGTCCTATACTAAAAATATTCTAAATAACCATGTGACTACAAACACTTGTTATAATGAAAGGACTGGCTGACTTCATGAGAGCAGCCCACTGATGAGCAAATGGTAATCAGCGCTCTTTTGACTCTGTCTAATTTCCTCTTCTCTCTATACCCGTGCGTGCCTCCCTCCAACAATCTCTCCGTTTGACACTCACACTCCAGGTTGAAATCATAGCCGCACTGACTCATAATGTAACATGTTACCCATGTAGGAGTGAGAAGGACGCAGGTCACATCTTGTGTGTTGGCTACCTAGTAAATAGCACAGCACACAACACAGCACATGTGACACTAGATGCAAAGCAAACATTAAGCATATTTTTTCCAATCTATAATGTGAAGCAAGAAAATTACCTCCCACGCATCCTGCCTGCTGTCTTCTTTCACAACAGTTTGTTCTGTGTTCAGTTGCAAGGTCACCTCGTAACACTCTTGAATATCTGTGAGAAAAAAAAACTATTATGAGCTGTTCTTTGTTCACTCATTTTTTTCACTTGGAATATTACACACATTAGTTGTGAGCATTTTTCCACTTCGTCATGTTTATTTTTTTGTTTTTAAATGTTCAGCCTTCTAAGGAAGTTGTGTAAAACAAATAACCCACTGATCAATCAGTTGCACATTGGGAGATGTCTTGTTTTCCACAGTGGTGAAGCAGAAAAAAATGTGGGGGCGGAAGTCGCCTGTTTACAAGGAAAGTTATGTCTCCACATTTGAAAGCGTTCTTCTTATCTTCTTGCTGCGCTATATGGCTCAGGTACTAAGTTGTCAAGTCAGTGTCTCAGAAGAACACGTTACAATATTTCACACACACTGAACATTATCACCAACTAAAAACATTTGCCTACTCTTTTACTTCATCATCATTATGATCACAGATTAATTACAAAGTGGATCATTTCCAGTCTTGCTGCTTTGATGCTTCATTTTCAGGTGAGGCTCCTACACATGGTGGATACATGTAAACACTGCCCCCTAGCTGAGTAATGGTCAGTTCACACATGAACAGATCAGAGTGCTGAAGTGTGAGCTAAAATGTTAACATGTGCTAAATATGAGTAATGATGGCAACATTTATTGGGTCATACACCAAAGCAGTGGACAGATTTTAGATAAAGCAGCAACCTTCAGGGCTTAAGTGAACAAAATTGCAGTTCCTCGAATGACCACTTGAGGCTAGGTTTAAATTGTAAGAAGGTGGGACACCCCTCTCCTTGGGTTTGGCAGGTGCCCCATAAAGTGTGAGGCTATAGTCCTCACCACCCTTTGCTGTGTGTCCTCCCCTCTCTTTTGCACCATTAATACCTGTCTCTCTCCACTGATGACTACCTAATAAAGGCACAAAAGGCCAAATACATAAATAATTGTATGAAGGCGTAAAGCTATGCATAGTTATGGGTGTGGCTGCTTTGAGTGACAGGTGGGTGTCGCAACAAATGTTGATAGTCTTCTTCTACAGCATCACCCATCAACCTCAAATCCACCTTTTTGCCCATTTTTGGAATATCTGGGAGTTAGATGGATTGAAGCCCTGCCAAGATGGCATCGGCCAGAGGCACGACACTGATATTAAAAGTGCTCTCCAAGAAAGACATGGGTGACGTTACGGAGGACTGATGAAAGACGAAAAGGTGAAGGCATTGCCAGAATCATTACAGCTCGTCCTGAACAGAACACCAATGATTGTACTGAATTCCATGGCAACGCATCAAATATTTTCATTTCAAACCATAAACGTCAAGCTGCTGGCGACAATGTGAGGAAAACCCTCGGGATCCCAAAAGTCAATAGGAGTCATATTCTTCTTGAGAACATAAAAGCATGTTCCGAATATTCCCAGACAGTCAGTCCAATGTCATTCTTGACCAAAATTACCAACTGGTTGATCTACAGTATGTTGTCGTCCCTAGGGACACATATCACCAGCATGGCAAATAAGTTAAATATTATCTCATTTTGAAACGATAAAGAAGGTTTTCCCAGAAAATAAGATGGCAAGGAAAACTGTCCCTGTATTTTGTGTGGAAACGTAGTGTGTGTAAAGGGGTAATCAAACACGTCACTCTTTCTCAGAGTAGTTACAAATCTACATCCCAGACTATTCCTCAACTCCTCCTCGATTCTTCTCAAGTCTTCTCCACTCGTCACCTCTTGGCCCATCTCATGTGGTCACCTATTGAGTGGCAGCCATTTGATGAGAATGCACTGGGACAATTTTGCTGATGTCAAACGCAGGCCTGCTTCCTGCAGAGTTGACATAAAGAGGTTGCTGAAGAGTTCATCAACTTTCCAAAGTTCACTGTCAGGACAAGATGGGCTCCACATCTGAGATGCTTGCTACATAATGATGTGTCTCGCTTGCTGAAACAGACACCGAGACAAAAGTTCTGCTTATTGTGTGTACTGCATGTGTGTGTGAGACGAGGAGATAAGAGTCAGTACGTCCCAACAAGACACTGTGAGAACAAAAGTGTAAGAATGGAGCATGTGACTCATCACTGTGTCTGAATGTGGAGGAGTGAAGCCATGTGTGGGTTGAGGAGTTTATTGACCAGCTGACTAAAGAGCAGCCTCAAACTCTTATATACATGCAGACAGACACACTCACTGAAGGCCTATCTGCGTTTTACAGATGTACAGAGACAGACATGCATCCAGATACCCATGATAACACGTAAATCTACTTATTGGTAGTTACCAATCAGTTTTTTTATATTGGATGCTGTCAACATGTAAGTTTCCTTTTGATCGTGTCCTTTCTCTGAAACCTGGATAAACTAATTATCTTCCACTGGCTGCAGGACATGCTGTTAACACATCACTAAAATAAATCCTAATAAAGTATTTATTACATAACTGCTAGCAAACAGTTTTCCTATTTAAAAGGGAGCAGTTCATCTTCAATTATGGATCTAGTCACTAAAAAGATCTTAGTTCATATTTTAGCTCTAATATAGGAACACTCCTGTTTTTTATTTTATTTTATGAAAGCTCCACTGCAACAGCTGGAATAGGCTCCAGCCCCCTGCGACCCTTCACATGACAAGCGGTTACAGAAGACGAATGAATGAATGAAAGCTCCATTGTGTTTACCAGCTAGTCAGTAATGTTATCTACAGTACCTATCGTCTGATGCTGGTCACGTAGTTCATAGTGATCTAACCAGAGCTGGCCAGCTGACAGAGGCGACTGACATTAAAGCTGACAACACATCAAACCATCACCTTTCCGGCTAATTGAGCCTGTTGAATCGGTGGCTGAACCAATCGGTGAGAAAGATCACCCTAACTAGCTGTTTAGCTAAGTGAAACAGTGAACGACGGGAGGAAGTGACAAAACAAGTAACAAATGATAAAAGCAAGAGGATACACGCAGAATCTTTTCTAATTTTTCATCTTCAGCTCATCCAAACAAAATCAGTATGACTGAGAAGGATGCAGCTTCGTACAACAGTTCGTATGCCTAGCTTTTCCAGGTTCCTATTTTCAATGACAAATGCAGACTACTGCCACCTGCTGGTTTGGAGAGTTGTTCTTCTCACAGAATGCATGTGCTAGTCGGGTGTTGGCTGTAGTCTTGATGGTGTGTTCAAATGAAAGTGTTTTGCCTAGACACAAGCGACACGATGCCAATGTCAGCCTTTATTGCTGCAAGTTGTTGGATGTCGGCCCTATAACTAACACAAAGAGCTGAAAGCCATAAAGAACTGTCTTTAGCGACAAGAAGAACAAGCAGTCCTGCAACAGATGGTATGTCCCCCACAAAGCCATGATCAGACTCCAGTCAGTCTGAGATTACATAAAGAGACAGGCAATCCCCAGAAGAGTTGTGGGAAGTATTTCAAGATACCTTCAAAGTGCAAAAGTGCAAAAGAGTGCCTAAGAGAACTGCTGTTGTTTAAAATATTTTGATTGGGGGCTATTACTGCACTTTGAATTATTTTATTTGTCATTCAAATTATTGTTAAAAGTATACTCACTTTCATTTAGTGACAAACCTTTGCTCAGCACTGTATCTTCAGTCATTTGACCCATTGTTCATCTAAAACAGCTATAAATGTGTCTTGGAAATAAAAGTGCATCTGTTGAGTTTGCAGGGTTTGCTCTTCAGTTGCATCTTGGACACCTGGCTTACTGTCACACAGCTAACACTTCTAATTACGTCGTTCATCTATTCCTGGCAGCGGTAACAAGACAGACAAAGGTGCTCAATCACGTTTTCAAGTGTTCTGAGATCAAGATTCACAGGCACACAAAGTACAGAGTTGTTTCTTTTTATTTTACATCTGTGACTTTCCAAAAATTCTCTGTGAACTGTTCCAACCCTCACAGACCACATGCATTCCTGGCCACGAAACAAAATACATAATCCAAGCCAGAAGTCTCTTTCGCAAGACTTATTCCAGATCTCTTTTTGAAGTTGCGACTATTTTGGGATGGCCTGGTCGGAGCTCTGAGCCTTTTTGTCACAGTCATAGGGGCTTTCCTGCGCCTTCTCCCAGTCCTACAGAACTCTGCATGCAGGATTGGTGTGTTAAAGGCCTCATCTCTTTGTCATGTACCTATTCAACTGGACTGAAGTCATCAGTCTGCATGGCCCGGGGTGAATCATGCAAAAAAGAATGTGTCCCTGGTTCTTTACATGGTGATGAGCAACCCACAGCTCACTGGAACAACAGTGACAGAAAACTAGGTCACAATTTTAAGGCAGGGCAAACAATTCACCCCCTTGTCCCTGCCTCAATAACATTTACCCCAGGCATTTAGAGTATTCTGTAAGTAAAGTGTCTGTCTGCATGTGTGCCCCAACTCCCACCAAGCATACCCCCCTCCATGCCCTCCACTGTATGTTTGTACGCTGGAACAAAAGGGATGGATGCAGAGTTAAGGCAACCTTTGTTCGTGACTGTGCAACCATGCACATCCAATCAAGTGGCCAGTACTGAACCTTCCCACACTGCACTGAACACCTCTTTACTTCCCACAGTGTATCAAAGTTAAAGAGATCTTTTAAAGACAAATACTTGCCTGTAATGTTGACAGATCACTATGTTCAGATTGTCTTTTGCTTTTTTTATTATCAGAAAAACTTTCTAATTTTGTAAGTTCTCATTTGAACAGAAAAGGTTTACAACAGTACCTGCTCTGCTCAAAAAGCTTTCCGCTTTTCAACCTATTGTATCACAACCACAGTGATGAACACAACATAAAACGGTCCAAATAGAATCAGTTCACATGGCCCCGAGCATGTGAAGGCAAACACAAGGGGAGCGGATAAGAGGATGAGTAATGTTTATACTGGACTGTATTCTTATAAGTGCTGTGAACCGGCAACTCCTCCTCTCTGCCTTTCCTGATGAGAACCACATGTTGAATGAGGGGTGAACCCTGCACCTCAGACACAACGATCACAGGCCTCTTCTTCTAACCTCATACACTGTGCGGGGTGATCCAGCAATCCCAGAAAGTTGTGGAAGAGCACTGGCATGTCAGCCAAGAGCAATTTATTTTCCTGTCTGCCTCAGGCCCTGTCCTGATCGAAAATTCTTTGTGAGGAATGTTTGGAATCCTGATTTGGAAAGCTAATCCTCTCCGAGTCTACCTCACTGCAATAAATAACATATTACAGCTGATGTCATTAGTCACTACATTAAAACTGTGCAAAACTGAAGGTTTCATAAAAATGCTGTCTCAGTATATCCCATTAGTGTCACTAATGCCTAGAGAAATGGGACGGGACTTGGGTTTTTAATGGCTTTACCCCGTCCGGTGACAGATAAACATTAAAGGCCCCTGGAGGACCAGTACTTTGCTCGAGGTCACTTTAGGTGCAGCTGATTCTTAATAACTCTGAGGCTGAAACCTGTGTCATGGAGGAAGTTGGTAGCATGCAATAATGAAGGCTTTGTATAGATGCAAAAAGGAAACTGCTGATATGTTAAATGCCTGCACTTAGCTTAAGAATAAAGTCAGCTGAAAGGCTGTGATATAAAAAGATGGAGAGTCTACAGCCATGCTAACCGCTCTGGGAAGCTGTCCTTAGGCAAAGCTCTGCTATAAGCTACATGCTAACAATAACGAAGCTAACATGCCATTATTTAGCAAATATAATGTGTACCATGTTCATCATCTTAGTTTAGCCTGTTAGCATTCAAACACAACTGTATGCAATCACTACAAAACTATCCTTAGACATTCATGGCATGGCGGTGTATGTGTAGATGTAATAGTGCATTCCCATTCAGTACAAAGAGCATATCATCACAGGCAACAGATCTTGTCTTTATGCCTCAAAGTTGCATCAACCTTGCACAGGAAATTAAACTTTAAACTCCCTTCAGTAAACATCACCAGTAAAAACTGCCATAGTGTATGATGGCCCTTCCCCCTCAGAACCCCAGCAAAGAAGCAGCAGTGGGTCAGCAGAAGCAATAGCAGACCGGAGGGCGAGCATCTTATAACATGACTGTGGTAATTAGAAAAACCACTCAACCATGGGTTAAACTGGAGTAATGTGCTTTATCGGCCCTAAAAAGGAACACAGTTTTACACTGGCTCCTCTGAGCTCTTTCCCAAAACACCAAACCCGTCATGGAGGTGTAGCTGGTTAGAGCTAATAATAGATGCTCTTCAGATGAGTCGCAGTAGAAACTATGCACACTACAGGACTCCTTCAACATCAGCAATATTAGTTAAGTCAGCAGCGGAGTCGGAAGGTAATAACTGCTTTCTGGTTGTGTGTTCAGAGCAATGATCATGTTGACATAAGTTTATGGAGTTTAAAGTACAAGACACCTATTTGTAAAAGTGAAAGGAAGAATTGTACTTTAACAGTGTGACAAGGCTGAGTTTATAACAGCTCCGTCATAGATAGACTGTGTTGTGTTCGGCTTTAATGAGATTTCATTACAATCTGAGTAGGGTACAGAGAAGGACATACAGCAAACCTTTGTGAGGTGAACTGAAAGGCCTCTTTCATAAGACTTAATTGGGAAACATTAGGACTCAGTTAACTGCCTATACAAATTAATACAACCTGACCCAGTCCACATTCTGTGTCTGCCTGCAGCCATTCACACAACACTTCAAACTATATAAGCTACACTGAATAAATTACTCATATTCCTAAGGCAAAGCAAAAAGCTCAAGTCATGTGAACAGGAAAAGTTATGTAGAAAGTTCACCCTGAGGAAAGTCTGATGTAATTTAAACTAGAAGTCAGAGTTTTGAAAGACTCCCTTCCTCAAAACAAGTTCTTACCAAGAAGAGCTTGGAACAACTGGCTCCCCAGGATGGCAGACACTTTGCCCACGCTGGTCTTCAGTGCCTGCTCCTCTGGACTGGTCAGGTTGGCCTGGTATTGTCTGAGCAGCCCCACCGCCCTCTCGGTGTCTGCCTCACAAAATGAATACATGTCTCAGAGTGGTGTTCTCACAATCTGGCATTAAAGTGAACTCACTTGCCAGTTCATTAGATACACTAGCAAAAACGAATGCATTTTAATATCACAGTCCTGCACAAAATCTTCCGTCACGACACATACAACGTTCAGTTTATGCTGCAACAGTACAAGAAAGGTGGTAATTCAGCTGTAGGATCATTTAGGAGGATGTCGTCCGTGGTGCTGATAAACTATGTTGAATCAAACACTAAAGCGTTTCTGTTATTTAGCCTAGCCCACTGAGTAAAATGGGGCTGTCAAAATAATAGAAACGTGTCAGTACAACACAATACAGTTCAACAGTACTACAAACATGCCCAATACTTTAATGTGCCCAATTAAGTGGTAAATGGGGGTATTATGTCTGATGTAGCTGTATTATATCTGTAACTCTTTTTGAAGCTGTCTTTTTCTATTGCTTGTGATGCTGCTGTAGAGCAACACATCTATCTATCAATCTATCTGTCTGTCTGTCTGTCTGTCTATCTATCAACTATGACAAATCTGTTGTAGCCGCATCAATAAATCTTTGTGACAAATCACCAAATGTGATAAAATAGTAATATTGGTATGAGGTTTTAAAGTGTGCATTAGTGTTTCAGCCACCAAACATTAAAAACATTAAAAACCCAGAGGTGTGGATAAAAAAAAATCACATTTGAGGCTGGAACAAGTCCATATCTACCACTATTCCTTCAAAAACTACACTATCAATTCACAAAACTGTCTCTGACTACTCTCTAACATTAAACTAATCACTTATGGAGATCAGCTCAAAAACCTGTAGAAAATAAAGTCATTTCAAATAATCCTCTAATGCAGCACACATAAATAATAGTATGTCACAGAAGTTATGGAGTATTTTTTGTTGTGGACACACGTTCAGGAACAAAATATGGGGATTATTAAAAGCCATCACATATTAATAATAAGGATTTATGTCAGTATTATAACCAAATGCTCTGCAGTAGCACTGTTATCTGTCATATTCTCTGCAGAGCACATTAAAGCTATTTTTCTCTTCTGACAGGACTGTACAGCTGGTGGTTGAACCCGGTGGGTGGAGAGGAACATAACCGAGAGATGATGCACACCACGAAGGTAAATCTACTACTTCACAGTTCCCTACCTGATCCGGAACATTTCCATCAAGAAAATCTAATAAAAAACAACTATAAACTACAGACCGGAAGTTGCAATTTCAAGTTACAGTATTTTAACTTTTTCATTCCCCGAGGACTAACAAAAAAAGATTGTGTTACTCAAAGGATTATAGCTGGGGTTAGTGGGCCAGTGAAAAGCCGTGCAATAACTTTGATGGAGTAATGAGCTGGTATTAACCTAAAAACTTTTAACTTCAACCGAGATTTACAGCGAAAAAATAAATAAATAAATAAAGTAAATAAATGACACACGAGGGAGATGAAGGACGCTGCGTTCACGGTACTTACCATATTTATGCACCATGGTGTGGCCAACTCGAAAAGTCATGTAAAATGCAGTTATTGGGAGGGGTTTAGAAGAAAAACAATAAGAGCAAATCGCCTCGGATAATTTTCACAACTGTCGCTGCTCCCTCACAACAAGTGAGATGTTGAGTTTTAAATCCAGTCCCTGGACCCTCCCAGTTTGCCGGAGAGTTGCTGCCGCGGTCAGCTGCCTGATCCACACCCACAGACTGAGGTTAGGATGTGACAAGTAGAGAGAGAGTTCACTTCATGACAACTTTCCAGAAGTTTTGGGCAAAACGGAGCCAGAAAGTTCGGCATGTCCCTCCTCCCATCCCACTCATGCCTCGCCTTCGTGGATAAGGCCCTTTGGCCCATCCTCACCGGCTGCACTCAAACCCGGGTGTTAATTATTTAAAAAGTATCACCTCCAGATAACCTTGCATGGTAGGCTATTATCAGTAGAAATCAGTATGCTAGTAAAGCTGTGTGTTGATTCGTGGTTAACTTTTTTCCCCCTCTCATCACATAACGTCTTTCTTTTTCCCATTTTTTTGCAGTGTGCGCCATCTTGTGGCGTTTTAAGGCGGTGCAAGGGAATGTTTATTTTACAAACCCAGCAGGTTAGCTCTTGGGATGAAAAAGTTAAACGATAAACTAGCTAACTCAGTGAGTCTACGTCCTCTGGAGTCGAGGACTCCAAGCTTGAAAATATATATTTTTTAAAATCCAGAAGCTAAATAAAAGCTTACCGGAGCTATGTGTCCTGCTCCTCATCGCTGCAAGAGGCTAGCGGCTTGAGGCTACATTAGCTGCTACTAGCATAACGCAACAGCATCCCTGGCACAACATTGGACTACCGAGCTGCATTGTGGGTAATGTAGGCGCCGAGTTTGACAAGGAAGAAGACTGTTATATTAAAACAATTATATATGTTGATATTTCTTGCCCTCTTTTTAAAACTAAGCATTGTAAGCTCAGTAATGTTTTGTGGAGTATAATGCTAAATCAATTAAGTCATATAGTTATATAGTATAAGTTTAATTGTCTCCAAAACTCTTCTATGAGACAAGGTTAGGTTAGGTTAACTAAGTTCAAGATAAATTATTTCAGATACTTCAGCACCATTCGAGTTAAATTATAGGTAACTGGGGGGGGGGGGGCATGGACACAACAAACCCACCACCATCCCACTGCAAATGTTCCTGTTGTTTTATACAATTTTATTTTATTTTTTTTTTGTATATTTGAGTGTGTGTATATTTACTATTGCTGTTTTATTTATTTTTTATTTTATTTATGCATACTGTGTGCAACAACACCAAGACAAGTTCCTTGTACAAACATACTTGGCAATAAAGTCTTTCTGATTCTGGTTAAGATGCAGTTATTTTAAGGCAGGTTTTGAAAGTCTAGAGCAAACACACAGAAACTACACACCCTTTGTCCTTGAGAGGGAGACGTTTCTTTAATCAATTCTTGTAAGCACAAACAGCAACACGTGTTGTGGAGTATGGTTCATTCCACAAAAAAGGGACCATGCATATGTTCCACTACTACAACTTTCCTAATTTCACAGTTTTATTTTTTAATTGTATGAATATTTTTTCATTGTAAGTAATACTTTTTCTTTTATGTAAATATCAGAGGTCCGCAGTCTAATACAAAAAGCTGTCAAAAATGTTGTACAGTAGACAATGCCATAGAGGGTTGAATACAAAGTAGTAAAAAATAGTGTGTAAATACAAAGTAGTAAAAAATAGTGTGTAAATACAAAGTTAAAAAAAAAAAAAGTTGTTGTGCTTTTGGCTCAGGTTACTGTCACGTCATGAAGAATAGCAATACAGATCTACAGTGCATGTTATACAATCAGAGCGTCAAAACCAGCATTTAACAATCACCAAACATAAAAACCCTGATATACTGTATAAAACCATAAACACTTAAACTGACATCTTATACATAATGTATGTATAATGTAAAAAAAGACAACGTCTACTTTTCATGGCTTCAGAATACAGTGTTGGCAGTTCACATTAACTTGCTCTCTTCCTGATTCAGGTCCGAACCACTCTGTGTGTGGAAGGAGGCATCTGGTCTCATTATAAAAAGGGATCCAGCTCTTTCTTATTGTAGGTTGGAGTATCCGCTCTGTTGGACCCTGTCACAAGTTAAGAAAAGGCATAAATAATGATTAATAGAGGAATCTAAACTGATATAAATATCAACCTTTAGGCCACCAGGTTGTGAAATCATGCTAAGTTCATGTTCAACATGTTAGTGAATTATTATCATTAGGAATTAGAAAGTGGTACCAAAAAGTTAGTTGACTGGATTTTTTGTTTTGTTTTTGTGGTTATTAACACCATGTCAAACCCAAATATAGAACACTGTGTGCAACATTCAAATGTGGATCATATACATATTGGTAGCTAGTCCTTTTTAGTATGATAATGGTCAAAATGTTAACTAGAGGTGTAACATTTGTTGGTTAGTCGGTAAACACAAAGTTAATCTGCAACTGATTTCATAATCAATTAATTGCTTGTCATTTTTCAAGCAAGATAGCAAAACTAACCCGGATTTATTCTGTTTTATTTGATAGTGAACTGAGATAGATGCTATCTATGTGTAAAAATAAAATAATAACGATGAATACTCTTATAGACTTAACAATCAATTGATTGACAATGATCAGTTGCAGTCACCATATTTACATGTAAAATTACACTACCTTCTCTGTGACAGAAACAGTGTGTTTTCCTGGGAGAAACAGTCAGTTGGAGGAGTCAGTCACTGTGATCAACATTTTCATACAACGGACACAAATTAATATGGTAAAACCAGTGCCCAGCTTACCACTGAAAGATGTACAGTCCAATCATTATCACTATTGACACAATATCCACTGATATCCAGATTATTTTATATGTAAGACGATCCTGAAACACACAAGCATGACAGTGTAGCAATACCAATATCATGCAATATCATGAAAAAGATGCTGGGTAATGATATAAACAGATAGGGAAATAAACAACCATCTACTGTACTGTATGGCTCACCATGATCCAGTCAGGCCTGTCTACATCTTTTAGGAGGTGGCAGGTGTTGGTAGTAACAGAGCTGACCCCTGCACACCACAGCAGAGAGAACAGCCAGCGCTCATTGACCGACCACATGTTCACTGTATAGTTCTGACTCCGAAGATCCCTGTTAGATACAAACAAAAATATATTTCAAATAGAAGAAAGACAGGATCCACAGAAAGCAGGACTGTAAATATTTGCATACAGCATATTAAGTAAATGTATGGTTAGCTCTGTGTAAACTATATGTATCTGGGTGTATGGGCATGCAAATATGCATAAAGTATAACTCTTCTGTGGGTCTTTATTTGTCCATATGTTTTGTCTTAGCAGATCATTTTGCAATTTAGCAACACCAAAATAAAATACAGACCTGCATGTATGCATATGTAGCGAGAGGGATAAAAGGATACATACACACACCCACCCTGCACAATAAAAGCATCATGACTTATTCCAGTCACACATGTGTAAACATTGTCCATGTGTTAATTTGTGCCACCCAGTGAAAAGTAGATGTGCGAAAAGCCCATGTCATAAAGTAAGAAGAGGAGCCTGTGTACAGTGAGTTCATTTAGGGCTCAGTGCAGCACTTTATGAACTTCTCCAAACATGTAGCTACACTTCCTTTCTTTTGTAACTTTTGTTTTCATGCTTGGTTTTATTTAACAACAGTCCTTGGTTGGGACGTTTTTTGAATTTTATTCCCTGTGGGAGTTTCCTATGCCTCTATATTAAGCCCCAGCACCGTGTCTCAGCATGCTGCACATACGCCTTTAATTAATACTCTGCTGTGCATGCCCTATAGCACCAGCACACTCAGGTATGTTTATTATTATCATTATTTTTTTATTTTTTTATTTTTTTTACCTGATTTTACTCATATTCAGTTTGTTGTAGTTTACATTTAGGTGGCTTCCATTTTCTTGACGCATATTGTCTTCGTTGTCATAGATCTGGATGAAGCCTGGAGCCGTCATGTGTCTTGTTTTTGGAGGAAGCCACAAAACCTATAAAAAGAAAACATGTTAAAAATGTGTCTCATAATGAAATATTTAAGTCAAAATCCACCAGAATTAGAGTAAAAGGGCAGAATTTAACTTACCAGGCTTTGGTCAATTCCAGATTCTAAGATGGTGTTGACTATGTCCTCTGTGTCATTTTCCTGGTTGGGGCTATATAGGTCAAATAGCACGGAGATGTTGTGCTGTTTGGCGAGATCAAGGAGCTGACGTAAGGAGGGTATAGTCTGGATCCTGGCTCTTTCAATCTCCTCGTCTGACAGCTGGGACACGGAGTGGAAAGGATCTGTCTGGAAATTCAGATAATACCTCGTTTTTTTTGTTGCTCAATACAAGCAAGCGTCTGGACAAGCATGCACTGAAGCACAACCCTCACCTTTAAGAACCATTCGCCTGCATTCAGACTCTGTAATTCCTCGAAGGTTAAGTCAGTGCTGTTGTTGAAGGTTTTGTCGGGGAACTTTTCTTTGACATTTGTTGTTCGCAGAAGGAACTCAGATCCATTGTCATGCATCAAGAAGGGAACTCGGTCTTTACTAAATTCAAGAAGTAGTAAAAATAAAAATAAAAAAATATATATATATGTTAACATATTTGCATACACGTTTTTTCACCAGAACACAGTACAAAATGTACATCTGAGGCCTAAAACTAATTTCTTCATCAAACGGTTGTAGAACCGGTTTTTGGAAGGATATCAAAACCTGTGTTGGTTTTTCAGATCTAAGTTTGTTTTTGTTTTTTCTTCAAATAGGATCATTGCTTCATTTCTTGGCATGTTACTGAACGCTGCCACGATCATAAAATTTTACTGACTGTCACATAAATAATTGCACAACTGCATTTCTTTGACCACGCCAGCACCGTATTAGAAACTGGCCCCAAGATAAACAGTTTGTGGCACTAGACATCACTGAAAGCACTCCAGTCAGACTTCAAATGGTGGAAACAGTGATAGAGGCATGGCATTCCTGTAAGCTACGTTCAGCTCTTTCCATACAGGTGAATTGGAGCTATCATGCAAACGTATTGAAAGCCACACATATAATTGCTATCAGGTCAACATGTAATAATTATGATTGGCTTAATGGAATGCATTTCTGTCCTTGCGCACATTCATCAAACAAACTTGGGATCATCTCTGAAAACACTGCTCCACGGTGCTTCATAACACTAGGAGCTCACGTTAACTGTACCTGAGCTGCACATCTGTCTCGAAGACCGTCACGCCGCATGCGACGCTCCTGTTGAAAGACATCATGGTGTTCTCTGGGGCCAGCTGAACACAGAGAGGACAGATGGGTGAGACACACTCATGTGCTTAAGTGCCCTAACTACCCTGAAGCTGTGTGAACACACACAACCCCCGTACAGAGTGTTCAGTGGAGCTTATTTGTTGAGCCAGAAGCAAAGCAAACTAACAAGGACAACATATGGGGCCCCTCACATGACTGGACGTCTGCTCACACCTGAGCCATGGTCTTTGTTATAATGGCAATATATGAATATGCACAGTCATTTTACATATTGCATTAGCAAACAGATATAAATATATATATAAATTGCTTTGAATGGTAAGAAGTATTGATACTGGCAAGGATTATAGCAGCTGATTTCCCTGTTGAGTGTGAGTATATCTGGTTATTCTAGAGAAACTGGTAAAATGTGGAATGGACTGAGAGGAGCAGTGACTTCCTTTCAAAAGGGATTGGTCTTCTTATTAAATACATCCATTAAACGATGTCTGATTGATTGATTAAATATGCTACCATCTCAACCTCAGCACCTCTTTCCAAGCGTGTATTAATGACAGCACCAGATAGTATTTAATAGCAGCCAAGTTTACTACTTGGGGTGCTGTCAGCTAGAGCAGGATGCTCACCATCGGTGCACCTCTGTGGCCAACGAGCTTTGGTTTTTCAGGTAATTCATCCCTCCCTATCAGACAAGGAGACTGGATCCACAAGGGACACAGGAGGATGGCTGCTGATACCACTAGAAATACCGGTGCAATCAGGAACTTGGATCCTGGAGAAAACAAAAGTCAAACAATGATCTTTAGTTTCATATTTACACTGCCTGTCTCAAGAAGCTCTGCAGAACGCACAACCTGAATCTCCTCGAGCAGGGGAGATGTAAACAACTGGATACGGTATACATGCAGCATATGATGCAAACAAGAGTACATGATACTAGATACTATGCATGATAGAGCATTTATTATACAAAAGCTTAGTGGGTTTACAGCGTGCTCATAAAGCTATGAACTATGTCAGTGACAATGGTTGTAATAGTGAGCTGACTGGCATAATGCATGCATCATTACACCAGCTTATCACAAGCAAATCTGATAATTATAAGTTAAGATAATTAGTTATGGATGTTGATATTTCATTCTGTTTTTTCTGTACCATTGCAATGTCTGGGATTAAGATCATGTTTGTCTTCTCTAGAAGCTATTTGCTGATCAAAGCCGGTTTCAAATTGACAGACAATGTTTTTGTCTGTCAACAGTCTTTTAGTTGCCCATCCGTCATGCCTATGTAAACTGAAGGCAGTATGACGTGTACTGCAGATAATCCAGCATTGTGTATGAATACTGTTTCATTTTTCTGTTCTGGGAGCTCCTCTCCCATAACCTTGTGTTGTGTGAGATTCAGTGCAATGCTTGAATAAAGAAACGCTGACTTCCAGATCCTCATTGCAAGAATGGTTATTCCCTTTTTCACCCCACATAAACTCATAAATTATATCTGGCAGTTACCTGTTTTGGCCGTATGGAAGAGTTGAAAGACAAACAAGCTCAGCAGTGTCAAAGCTACAACGGCTCCAAACTGCAGGAAAGGAGCCGTGGCCTGGGAAGGGGACATCAAAAACATGTGATATTCTCACACAACCCAGAGCTACGAAAAAACAGAACAAACATTTTCTTTCCTATTATTTGTGCCCTCTCTGTACCTGCAGTGAAAGAAGAACAGTTGGCCATTCATGACTCCCCCAGAGACTAATTCCTGTGACCTTGCAAGTGACAATTATCACACCAAAAAATAAGAAGATCTGTAGAGAGGAAAAGCAAATATGACATTCAGTGATTTAACTCAACAAATTATGTGTATTATGTGTGTAAAATGTCAGGCAGTTTGATGTTTACAATACCTTGTGCAGCCAGTGTAAGTCGAGCTGTTCTCCTAAGGCAACTTGGAACAGTGCAAAGAGCTGCAATCAATAGGGAAACTTATGAAACGATACCTATGAACTGGTTTCACTGTGTTAGACGATGTTAAACACTTTAAAATGTTGTTCAGTAATTAACCAGGTCAATAAGGTCTCATAGCCATAATTATAGCCTCATTATCACCGAGACAATAGAACAGAATAGGATGCTTGATTTGTTCTTGGACATGTCCAATGAAATTAACATTGCTACATCGCAAAACTGTGCAAATTATAAAAATAGACAAAAGTGCATCAAGACATAAAACCAATAAATAATACTACTATGTTCTCACCAGCAGCAGAACGCAGTAGATGGTTAACACTGCAGCGATGATGATCACCACCATGAACCAGTTCACCCACACTTTCAGTTTTGTGAACCCCATCCTGATAATGGGACAAAAGCGGGTGGCACAGGGTCAGCAGGATAAAGGTCACATATAAAAATAGACAGAAAACAAGGAGGGTTTCGGGCTTTTGTACTGGACTCATTGTGAGTCTTGTGTGTGCCTATGTTTGCGATCACTCACCAGTTAACTTCATCCCGGTCATTAAAAGTAACCAGGCAAATGTACATCCAGCACAGGGAAAGCAGGGAGGCCAGAGCAACAAATGAGAACCACAAGCACGCACGCTGAAATGAAAATAACAGGTGGAATGTTGTTTTAGTAAGATGATAAAAATTGTTTATGTGTACACTCCATGGTGAAAAAACAATGGAAGAAATCCAATATTTTTGTTTTATCTGTACCCGCCATTGTGTTCTGCTCTGTGCCATGCCGTGCCAACTCAACACAAACAGGCCCGTCATGCTGTTTCTCTATCAACACATCCACTTCCAACACACTCTCATACTTTTCTCAAAATTAGAGACAACCACCATCCTCCCCCCACCACCACCTCTATAATCCTGTTCTAGTTAAGTCCCCAACAGGCCTGTTAGAACCTGTCACCTTTTTTTTAATTCTTGGCACGCACATGTATTTTCAGCGCTTCAATCATCACTTGCTTCATTTTGCTTTTTATTTGTTAGTGATAAAGAGAAGTGAATAGCTTTCTTCTTAATTTTTAAATCCTGTGGCCGGGCAGTGTGTTGGCCATAATTTATAATTCTGAATTAACTTCAGTGGAATGTTAATACCCGATTATAGAGATTTGTAAAGGTTTTGCTCAATTGAAGATCCTGGGGAAAAAAACGCTCACCTGGAGCGCTGCTGCAGACAATTGAAACACCTGAGGCATGATCTGATAAAAACATATGGTAAGCTTAAATACACACAGCAATATGCCTGAATAAATACTCACTTTACTCCTCCCTTGACTTGAGGACCTCCAGTTGCAGCTGTAAAAGCCCCTGCTGCAAACTCTGCAACAGGCTTCAGACATCCCTGCTGCTCCTTGTTCACAGTGAAGGATTCAGATTCTGCTCTGTGCAGCCTCGACACCTGATACAAACGAGAGGCCTGCTCTCATTCACTTCCTTAAACCTGTGGAGGAAAAAAAAAAGACGACTGTGACAGAAAGTAAATGGGAGTGGGGGGTTTCTTTGAGCGTTAAGGCGATCCCTGCTCAATAGAGCCTGTGTGCAAGGGTGGGGTGGGGGGTAGCTACTGGTTCCCTTTACAATGACCAACACCACAGGGCATTGTGAGCAGTGCAGGGACCGGCCGGAGAGTGAAATCACACTGTTCAACCCTTTGCAGTTCACAAAGCAGTGACAGGCACTGCAATGCACGGAGAGCTAGTGGAGGAAATGAACTATGAGAAAAACCCTTCCAGATGGTTGACAAGTTTATAGGGGATCAGATTGCTGATATTTCTGAGCTGATGTGCAGTGACAGGTCATGGCGAGACTTAAGTAAACATGTTTGAGCATATCTTTCCTCAGTCGTGTCAGGTTTCGGTCCCTTCCACTCGAGTACCTGGGAAACTTATTGCATTATTTGTCACCCACCAAACAGACACATTGGGTAATAAACGTTTCTGTTGTGATAAAACTGTTTCTCGTTGGACTTGATTTGACTTGGGGCTGTGACTTCTCGTCAGGATTATTCGTTTTGTTTTCACAGTCACAGCCCTCATGGCGATAGTCAAGGTCAAGGTTAGTAGATGTGTTTTAAACGGGTCAAGAAAATGAAGAAAAAAAATGAATGAATCACTCCAAATTAATATGTAAAAAGGGCCACCCAATCATTAACGTCACTTAAAAAGAATTAGGACATTATAGCCTGTTTGAGCATGTTTGGACCGTGCTTCATGTCTGAAACATAAGTCGCCCTGTTTCACTGAACAAGGTATATATTTACCAGGAAGATTTGAACCTGATATGAATGTTGAGTAATAACCTTTATCTGTGCCCAACCACGCTGTCATCTAGTGACGAGATGACAAAAGAAAAATGTCCCTGTTCAGTCAAAGAACAATAAAGGCCGTCATGGTTGAGGGCATTGCAACAGTGAGCTCTTATGTCTTTGTTTATTAAAGGATATTTTAAATGCAACACATCTCAACGCTAAAGCGTGTGTTTCCGCTGTGAAATAAATGTGCAACTCTTACCTGTGCTATTGTCCTCCAGATTAATGACAGCATGCAGACACGCCCTCCAAATTTGTTCATCCACACGACCTTTATCGCTGTAATATAAACTGTAATTAGGCAGCAGTACAGTGGGAGTACTTCTCTAATGAAAAGAGGATGACAGATAAAATCTCGAACATCTGACGGTTGATAAATGCATGGGGAAAACAAATAAAACTCTCTCTCCCTCACACACACATTCCCACTTTGTCTCATACCTTCACAAAGTTATTTCCTCTTGGACTGAGTCCCGCTGCGCTGTCAAAGTTACTGACATACTCGCTTTAAGCTTCCACTTTCCAAAAACCAGTTTCATTCTTTCTTTTAACAACTGTTGCCAAAAACCCCAGCAAGGTCAGTTTCACGTGTTCTGAACTAATAGTCATATGATAAAAGAAAAAATATATATTCCCACACAAGAGACGTGTGAATACAACCCATGTCAGCCAGTGTTGTGTTTTATGTGCTTTGTTTTTTTGTATTTTTAACAGAGTGAAGTAATTTAACACTAATTGACATGTTTCCTCCACTTTTATTTGTATTTATTCATTTTATTATATTCATTATGTACTTATTTGTCTAGGAACAGGTCGTTTTACTAATGCCTTCTCTCTTTTCTGGCTTCTTGTATTGTTAAGTTGTCATAATTCTGGGTGAATTAGGAGTTATATACAAAAAGCAATAAATAATCATGGTGCAACCTGCCAAATTTAAGTCAAATCAAGCTCATGTTCACAGGGATTTCTTAAAGTGAAGCATTTTAACATTAGATGACATGTTTCCAACATTACTTTGGGGGGTAAAGGCAATCTCCTACATCAGGGGTGTCAAACTAATTTTCGTTTGGGGGCCACACACAGCCCAAATTGATCTCAAGCAGGCCAGACCAGTAAGATAACAGAATAATAACCTTTAAGTAACGACAACTCCAGATTTTGTCCATTTGTTTTAGTGCAAAGATGAACAAGTAAATTAGGAGAATTTAAGAAAATAAGTGCAATTTGTTCACATTACTGTCTACTGTCTGTCCACTAAAACAGTAGATAAATAATTTGCACTTTGCAAATTCATGCTGCGGGCCAGATCAGACTCTCTGGTGGGCCACTTTCGGGCATGTTTGACACCTGTGTCCTACATGGACAGAAATGTCCTTGGATGGATTTTTTCGCCTTCCTTGCTCCTTGCATTGTTACAACCTTAAGTTAATTCACTTATATATGCAAAAAGTTAGCCCTGCCATAGACTGGCATCTCCCGATGACAGCTGGGATAGGCCCCAGCCCCCCTTCGACCCTTCACAGGACAAGCGGTCATTAAGAACATCAATGAATGAATACAAAAAGTTATAAGCTGTATACAAAAAGCAATAAACTATGGTGTCATGAAATATTGCATTGCATTCATTAGTGTAATCCCCCATGAGACAACATTTCAACCTGTCAAATTTAGCAGGGATTTCTTCATCTATCTATCTATCTATCTATCTATCTATCTATCTATCTATCTATCTATCTATCTATGTTTTATGCGCAGTCGAACAAATCACAATTGACTCACCAGTAATCCAACCGTTAAATCCCCTGCTGCATGTGGTGAGCTCTCCGAGACGCGCATAAAGCCCCACACTGTTTGCCTCCAGTCCTCTTCACGCGTTTCGGTTGCCTCGAGTCCGTGAACTGACTGTTGAATGGGCCCCGATGAATGGAGGAGGGAGGAATGAGGGGGTGTAGCCCGAACAGAGACACAGGGGAGGTTCCCAGAGCGAGTGCAGTTCAGGTGAGCGAGCGTCGCGGGGAAACGTCTTCTACCTGTACCGACAGGTGCACCGGCGTCTGTGACAAATAGCGTCGAGGTTGTAGGGAAGGGAAAGTGTTCTCAAAGTCACTTTAAACTATAAACTTGTATTTGTTGTTAAGGTTTTTTTTGTTTTTGTTTTTATAGGGACATTTCTCCAATTAGTTCAGAAGATAGGCGATTGGGCTTCTTCTCTGACTATTGGCTAGGTTGGAAAACGCGCAAATACACCTGTACAATATAGGATGTAGTTATGATAGTGCGTATTGTTTAAATCCGTCAAAATGATTATCTTCGGGCCATATATTTATTAAACAAGGTAAACCTATACATGTCTTTTTATAAATAAATATAACACTGCAACAAATTAAATGTATGTGGACCGAGACTCGTCACTTACGCTTCTACGGTATCTGACTCTGTGGCGCAACGGTAGCGCGTCTGACTCCAGATCAGAAGGTTGCGTGTTCAAATCACGTCAGGGTCAATTTCTTTATTTGTTGGATCCCTCTCAGTAAGATTCCGCACAGGTTTAAAATGTATGCCCCACTCTTTGTATGTCGTAATGGATGGGTTATATGTACAATACACACATATCAGGCATAACATTATGACCACCCTACTAATACTGTGTTGCCTCCCCCCTTTTCCTGCCAAAACAGCCTTGAAGGTATGCTGTGGCACCTGGCACAAAGATGTTAGCAGCATCTTTTAAGTCCTGTAAATTGTGAGGTGGGGCCTCCCTAGATCAGACTTGTTTGTCCAGCACATCCCACAGATGCTCAATTGGATTAAGAGCTGGGGGAATTTGGAGGCCAGAATTTGGAACACCTCCTCATATCATTCCTGTGGATCATGGCAGGGCTCATTATCCTGCTGAAAGAGGCCACAGCCATTAGGGAATACAGTTTCCATGAAAAGTTGCGCATGGTCTGGCAAGTCTCCCAGAAGAACACTGCCCAAAGCATCACACTGCCTCGGCCGGCTTGCATCCCAGTGCTATGTATTCCCCAGATAAACGATGCAGATTCAATACAATGTATGTACTCAATAACGACATTTTAAAAGATGTCTTTACTGTTTAATAAAACTGGACCTTCTACACGAGGAGTACTTTTGGTACTTTGCATACTTAACAAAAAGTAAATAAAAATCAGTGCACAGTTATTAACAGCTGCCTGTAGTAATTCTACATTGTGATATGCTCACTTATGCTAGCTTTAAATAAAAAGTAACTAACAGGGAGAACAACATTTTATAGACATAATATTTATTTAATGGCACCTCGACTAAAGAAACCCTGCAGCTAGAATGCCTGAACGTGGGTTCAGAAGACTGAACCTGTATGCATGTTTATTTAACCCAAAATGCATGATTTCCATTTTCCGAACCTTGCATGCATTTTTTTAAGAGTTGTTTGTGTGTCAAATATGCACATAGCATGCCTCCCACGCAACAACATTTCAGTTTCGTTTAATTGCACTTTAAAACTTGCAGAGACTTGAAACTTGTCTGTGAATGAAACTCCTGAACGTCATGAGTGGTTTACTTTGATCGGTCATGCTTTTATAAGTTAATTTCTCACAACAGCATACCCGAGAAATGCAGCCACATCTAGTGTTTAATCGAGCCTCAGGGTCTTTCTATAGAAATGTTTGATTACGTTCTGATGAAGTTGCAAAGCAGTGTATACAGTACATGAGAGGTTGTAACAGGTATAAAAAATTCTGGAGAATGATGGGATGTGTCGTCAGATAAAAATGGTGACCTGAGGGACTATTATACGTTAATGTAAGTTAATGACATGACGTTAATATATAATTTATTAAATTACAGGCCATCTGAAGAAGTTCAAAGGGTTTTACACTATTCAGATGAAGCTCTCTGTTGTGAGAGATAAGTGTAGTGTTTAATGAACACTCATGGCCCTGTGATAATAATTATGGCACACCAGCTTCAGTAAAGTCAGCAAATACATTACAAATACATACAAATACAAATACATTATTTTTGGCACGATGTGTCATTATTATAATAGTGTTTCATTTACGTCATGCAGTTGTTTCTTTCTAATTAACTTTTCTTAAACTTAGCAGTCCATATAGCCACATAAATTATGATAAAGAGTATAGCAGAGTATAGCAACATGTTTCAGACAGCCAACAGTGAGGAATCCATTAGTCTAACGTTGTTGTCGACATGACTCCTCCACGGCAGCAGGGGGCGCTCATGCACTGGAGCCCAGTTGTCGCTGAATGCAAGAAGTGTATACTGCTAGCTTTCAAACTGGCAGGTGAGAGATATTTCTATTGTTATAAGGCTGTCACTTTGTTTTTGTCCATCCAAAACTTTAAGCAACGTCTTTATGTATAGTACAGATGGTGATAATAGTGAATTCTTAAATGGCATTTGTTTAAAGGAGCTCGTTTCGAGTTAGCTAGTAAGCTAGCCGTAGTGAGCTATCAAATTGTTGGTACAAGTATCCGATGTCGGCTAAAACATTTATTTTACTTCATTTTACTTCCACCACCTGGTACAAACGTACATGCTATGTCTCTAATTTTACTCTTTGGGGACTGTATTATAGTTAAACTTAGTAAATTAGTAAGGAGACTTGAGCGCAGCTGACATGCAATAAGACGAAGCTTGTGTGTAATATTGTGAATTATGACTTGCGGTGCCCTAAACCATATGTAATGACTTTTCATAACAGTAAACTCCTCTGTTTGTAGGTGTTTTCGGTAACAATGGATCAGAAAATTCCCTATGATGACTACCAGCTGCCCGTGGTATTCCTGCCTTCTTACGAGAACCCACCAGCGTGGATACCTCCTCAAGAGGTATGTTACATTTTAGTCGAACCACACTCTGTAATAAAACCCATATATGCCTCTTACAGATGTTAGATAACTCGACTCAAGCGCCACAAAGTTCTGCTAGTTTTTTTTCTGAATCTGTCAGTTGCATTCGGTGATGGAGTCTTCTCGGTTGTCATGGAGATGGCACAGCTGTGGCCACAACACTGTCTGACTGTGGTCATGTAATAATCATGGGTGGATATATAAAGGTGTTCTCAGTTTTCTTTTGTCTTTATCTGACTTTCATTTACTCTCGTTTAGTGACTTTAATTTAATTTAATTTTTACTTTACTTTTATTTATTGTCTGGATCTCAAAAGCTCTACATTACTTACAGTCAGACTGTTACCACATATACTGCACACATTTTGCACAAAATTATTTTTTACACAACTACCACAGATGTAGCACATGTGCACTATACAGATATATGTATAATATACCAAAGACATTTCACATGTACAGTTAGAAGCTGTACCCATATGTGAAGATTCTCAATCTTCTAGGTCAAACTAACATAAAGTCATCTAAACATGTTTGAGTTTCTTGGAGACGTTTCACAACTCATCTAAGTGTCTTCTTTAGTACTGAAGAAGACCTGGATGACTGAGAATTCTCTTAACGGCGAGCACCTCAGATTGGTGTTGGTGTACATAAAAGGGCATTTAAGAAACTTTAAAGATTACAGGAAAACTCATTCTTCCTTCCACTAGCTTTCGCCTGGCCTATCAGTGAACAGCCACAGAGCTAAGAGAATCTTGCATAAAGCCCCGAACCACCTGCTGCTCAGTGAGAGTGAGTGAAAGTTTCATTTCACCATCATGACGGATGCTGAACAGATGCTAAACTTACTGACATCACATCTGCTCAGTGAAGTGTTGCCTCCCGGTGTGGTGGAAGTCAACATTTTTGTCAAAATGCAGATCTCACAACATCTAAAAAAAGACCCGGCAGAAATTTGAATTTCAGAAGTGAAGCAGCCACTCAGATGAGTAGTGAAATGTCTTAAAAAAAATTTAAACAAGTCCGGCTGCCTTTGCTATAGCTTTGTTTTAAATATTGGCACATATGTAGACACATGGTTTTGCCTTTTCTTTGCTGTTTTTTTGTACAAGTTTGAAGTTATTTGATTAAAATTGTTTCAGATGTTGCACATGTTACATGCATGAACTGTATCATAGTGTTTTTTTTCAAACTGCTTTTATTATTATTGGACCTGGAGTTAGTGGACATCAGAAAAAGATTCAGGGTGTGTTCACACGTGACGCTAAAGTGATGACAGTGTTATGCGGCTGAAAGCTCTGCAAGAAGTAGATTAAAACAGATTAAAATGCTTTAAATTTCCAGTTTTAAGGTATTAACTTTAAGCTGCAGCATATGGACCTCTTCTCCTCACCCTCCTTTTTGTCAAACATATAACGCTGAATATTTTCATGATAGTGCTGTCCTGTATCACCATTTTCCGCAGAGGTTGTGAACTCTTACCACATTTCACTCTCACAATTTTAGTGGAACTGCATTATGTCAGCTGTTCTTCCTTTCTTGTTTAATTTCTAGCGAGTTCATCACCCTGACTATAACAATGAGCTCACCCAGTTCCTGCCTCGCACCGTAGTATTGAAGAAACCTCCAGGAGCACAGCTGGGTTTCAACATCCGAGGGGGCAAGGCGTCACAATTAGGAATCTTTATATCAAAGGTAGGTGTGCAGGGCCGGTATATACATGATATGTTGTTGACTGATAGAAAAATATTGGGTTTAGTTACTAGGTTTAGTAAACAGGTTATATTCATGCACGATAAAGTGCCTTGTTTTGTAGAAAACCTATTAGTTCAAGGAGATTGCAGGAGGCCTGAAACCATGGTGCCATCTCAAGGAAGATACTCCCTCCTTCCAGAGAATAGATAACATGAAGATAATCTAGCATTGTAGATTATTGTGTATAAATACTGTTTAATTTTTCTGTTCTGGGAGCTCCTCTCCCGTAACCTTGTGTTGTGTGACACCCTGTGCACTGCTTGAATAAAGAAACACTTCGAGATCCTCATTGCAAGAGTGGTGATTCCTTTTTTCACCTCAGATTGACTGATTGTTTGGTCTTCAAAAATGTCCACATTGCAATGTATAAATTTGTGTGTGTGTGTGTGTATTATATGTTGGCAGGTGGTTCCAGACTCTGATGCTCACAGAGCAGGCCTACAGGAGGGAGATCAGGTTCTTTCCGTGAATGAGGTTGATTTTCAAGACATTGAGCACTCAAGAGTAAGTCAGAGCAGAGGTCCAAACAAACTAATTAGACACATTATTTGATAGTAGTCAACATGTGAGAGAATGTAGCATGACATCAGTAGAGTTAATCTAGTTTCAGTATATATATTTACATTCATATTATCTTCCTTCAAAAGTGTTTGTCTGATGGTCACAGCTTCAGAAAGCTGTTTTTTTTTATCAGTAATTCTTGCTGACATCTGTGGGGCACTTATTCTGAAACCATAACCACACATTTCAGTTCCTGTTTATGTGTACAAGAAACGTTAATGAAATTGGTCAAAACAGTACTGCTTAGGCACTGAGATGTAGATCATACGGTAATTTAGACCCGTCAGTTTTTGTCACTGCCTCTCACGCAAATATCTCTGTGTTAACGGGCAAATCACAAGATCTCATAGTTTATTAGTATGAGGCCACAGTGTCATTGTTGTCTAATCACAATAATGCATTATGTATTTTTATGTATGTGTATTCTGTCGATATGAATAACACACATTCTGTTGAAACTAATTTCATAGAGGATAACATTTGTCTTCCTTCTCAGGCTGTAGAAATTCTGAAAACTGCCAGAGAAATCCTGATGAGGGTTCGCTTCTTTCCTTACAGTAAGCCTTGGTCTCTTAAATTATATCAGGAGCATGATGACAAACCAGAAGTGAGCACTATTTTGTTATATCTGTTGGTGTTTCTTATGTTTTCTTAAGATAAGGCAAGATAAGATAATCCTTTCTTTATCTCACAGTGGGCAAATTTGCAGTGTTGCAGCAGCATATAAAGGACAGTGTTCTGATACAAGATTTGTATTACTGGGTAAAATGTTCCTGTCTGTATTTACCTTTTCTTTGTAGCAGCACCAAATTTTGTTGTTGTGAAGTGTTGCTATTAAGATGAGATAAGATGAAACGTAATTTTACACAGCCCAAAGGCATCGTTCGCTCAGTTTGTGTTTGATTACGGTAGATTCCAGTCTGTTCTGCATTTTTAATACAGATTGTATCTATCTATCATCCCCATCTGTGCTATTATGGTATTATACAGCTTATCAAAATGTAAAAAGTTCACGTGTGACAGAGGGGAAAAAGAAAGAACCTATCTCTCAAGAATGAGCAGATACTAGCATGTTTTAACACCTACGGTCTAAGATAACTATCTGATCGGATCTCACTGCAGGCATTCAGTGAGAAACAACAAAAAACAGTATTTGGAGTCAGTGAATTGTATCATGCTGGTAGGTTATATAACGCACCTTTCAGAACTATAATGATGTCCTTTGTGTGTTCTTTTATCAGACTACCAAAGGCAAAAGGAGAGGACTGTACACTAGGTGGCAGCAGAGAGAGAGAAAGAGATAGAGGTGGACACTACACGACACATCCGTACTTTCCTCCCACGCGCTCTGGCCTCTATTCTGTCTCAGCTTCAAGATGTCTGATGTATGACAAACACTTTCAGTCAGAGTCCTCCATGTGAGGAAAAAATATTATCTGTTAAAGGCTTCTTTTCAAAGAGAGTGGTGCAACGCTATCTGTGATCTACTATGATGATTTCTACTCCATCGAGATGTAGTCACAGGCAGCTTTTTTTTATATGTTTTTTTATGCATCAGGATCAGAACCATTGACATTTTACATGATGGATTATAGAACTAATAAAAATGATCATTTATAAAAACTGCAATCTTAAACTTGCAATCTCAAACATTACAGTCCTTTGGATTTGGAGACACCTGCAGTTACTGGTGGTAACAGCAAACGTGGTTTAATGCCACAGAATCCAGGGGGAATCAAAAACTAGCTATTGTGTTGTAATTGGCCTTTTTCCATCATTCTTTGAGCAACTGTGATTTTATGCTTCGTATGGGATGAGTCTGTGAACAGCAGAGCACACTGGTTACTCCTCTCTGGAAGTTAAGAGGTGTGGAGCCTGTTGACTGGGCTCCTTGTTCCATCACTCCATGAAATACATTCATAGATGCATTTTTGATGAACAATAGCAACAAGCGCTAATCTCACGTTTAAAAAAGCAGTAGGAAAAAAGTTTTCATTAGCAACAGCTTTGAAACCCGGCTGTTGTGTGGCGACGATTTAGGATTCTGCTTTCGCATTCAGATATCTGTTTGTAGATATTACATTAGTTGTAACTTAATACTGTTTGTCTTCCAGGAATGTGGCCACAGACACCCGCTTCAAAATGATGAAAATATGTAAATGTTGCTGTATTTATATCAGAGGGCCTTAAGCTCATTTATTTTTTTCCCCCATTCAGTTATCTTACAGACATTCATTTAAATGAAAATGTTCAAGATTGCCACTTTAAGAGTTTCATTTTAGCACATGGGTGCACTGACATAAAATAGAGACTGTATATTTTAGTACACACTGACACAAAGACAGTAGAGGCTTTCAAACTGTCAAGAGTAAATGATAGTGCAAGACTTCTGGTCATTTTTAAATATCACTGATTCGTTTTACGTGTTTAACTCATATTTTGTAATGGTTCATGAAATAAGTTAATGTAAATATACATTTCAGTGACTGCTTTTGGGGGCTACTTACTGTAATATTGTCATTTTTATGTTTCAAACATGACAAGTTTTACCTTCTCTGTTCATGTATAAACTTGAGGTGCCAAACAGCTGATAACTAGGACTTGTGACATGCTATTAAAGGTGCACAACACATATCTAGTAGCGGTACAGCCTGTAATGGGTGTGTGTCTGTGTGAAATGGAGGCTCTGAGGTTTTGATTTTAATAATTAGTCAGTTTAAACACTTGTTGCACACTAATAGTTTTCATAAATGTGTGTTTCCGATTTGATGAACGAGTCAGCATTTTTTTATAAAGTAACCTGACATAACATATCCAGAATAAAAAGTTTTAAACCCTAGTTGACTTTGACTTTTTACTGAAGACAGACTGGTTTGCTCCGGTGCAAGTAGCAAAACTTGTTCCACTCTGTAGGCTGGTTTCTCCTGAAACTGTCACAGAAGGGGAATGCAGTCAATGACAGATTACTAAAGCATGGTAACCTTGTGAGGTTTATTCACAAGAGACTGTGCATCATTCCTGACATTAAATATCCTAAGAAGAACAACTGGATGATCTCAGCATGTGCGGCTTCATTACCATCAAGAGTCTGTTCTCCATCTGAACTTACAGTAACTTAAAATAAATAAATAAAATAAGATACCCTTCAAGGCCATTGAAATCCTTCAAGTAAAGGCGTATTTAACTGATAGACTATAACATTGGTATGTACAGTTTACATGTTAATACAGCTTACATGTTGATTGTGAGCCACAACAAGTCTATCATCTGCACGCACACTCTCTGATCTGAGCAAATGCAACAAACATCTCCATTTCACACTGAAAAATGCAGAAAACTGGCAAAATGATATGAACGCAGTAGTCCAACATTCACGTTTAAAAAGCAATACTAGTAGCAGAAGAGTAAAAAAATAAAATAAAGTGGCTATATTATGTGTCGGTCTCTGAACAAAAAAAAGGTTAAAACAGTCTCTATCGTGTTTTAAGAATGTGTAAAAAAAAAAAAGAAAATAACGTGGTGCCAGAAATACACAACTCTACTTTCACCACGATACCTAATATTATTCCTATTCACAGTCAAAACACACCCCTAAGCTTCATTTTCAACAACTTTAAACTATTTGTGTGTTGTGCGTGTGTGTTTTTTTTTTTTTTAACGTAGCTGCAGCTAATATTGCCCCAGCAGAGGACCTATTGTAAATGTAGTGCTGTAACTATGTCCCATTCAGACCGTAACACCTCTAATCCTGTACACTGTAAAGGAATAACACCATGGCGGTGCACACAGAAGAGATGCTTAGCTTAGTTCAAGATGGACGGAGGTGAATGGCAACTTGATCTGCGCTCATTTCCATCTGGTAAGACAGGTGTAAACACTTCATGCTCTTGCTCATCCAGAAAAAAGGCACACTGATTTGGAAAACTGGAGGATTAGCCTGAAATCACAGAGAGCTGGAGGTCTCAAGTCCTTTTTTTTTTTTTTGGTTTGTTTGTTTTTCTTGTTGAGTCTCTCCCTCCTGGCCAGCCTTCCTCCGGTGACTTTGGTGGAATCTAGCTGCTGTCCTCGCCGTCCTGAGCATCCATCTTGGAACTTTCATCCACATTTTCTAGCGAGTCCGCCCTCTGTATCGACAGTTCGGCGGGGTCCATCATGGGCAGATTGCTCTGTTCCGGGTACAGCCACGCCTTCTGGTCGGGAGAGTTCTGCCGTTTCCACTCCGGGTAGTTCTGTCCCGCCTTGAGCACATTCTTCATCACCTTGAAGGAGAAGAGACGATACGATTATCAGAGGGCTGCAGTCTGACAATGAGGATTAAACCACACCTTCGTCCTCAGTCAACAAAACCGGTCACATAGCGCTGTGTAACCGGCTATACTGATTGTGGAAAACAGTTTAGAGCTCTGTGAGTCAGCGCATGTCACTGTTACTGATACCGAGGTGAACAGAATCGCTTGATGTCCAGATTGTGGAAAAAGTCAGTAAGCTATTAGTTATGCACATGGAGCGCAAAGAAAGAAACCAAGAAGTCATAAACATTGAGAACATCTCCACATCTCTTCCTGCTGAGGTTTAATCTGATGGACTTAACTGTCTTTTATGTGAGCCGCTTGTCAGCTTGATGCCAAAATGTTTTGAACATTTGTCATGTTTCTGCTGTTAATGATTAAATCTAGTACAAATCAGGCACATTAAAAGACAATGAAAGATTTAAGCAAGCATGAACCTTCATGGTAAGTAAATCTTGTCTTAATCCTTTTTTGAAAAAGGGCCACCGCTGGTTGAGGCAGTACCTCAAATCACAGCCTTGTATTGAGATTACCGTTTGTGTCTGATCTCTTGATATGTTACCCTGTGACTAGAAAAGAGTTTCAGCGTTGAGTGTATTAAGTTCAAGGCAAGAGTCTCTCAGGGAAAAGTTTCTCTCTCACACACACACACACACACTCGTTGATACACTTTACTCTGAATAGTTTCAATCTACGGACGATATGAAACCAGGGGAACGAGTTCCTCCAGGAGAGCGAGCTAAGATACTTCTTTGTGAGCAGCCTTACCGGGACAGGCTCCTAAATTGTGTTTCCACGGTTACCATTGTCCTTTAAGACACGTGAAACCCCCACTCCCTCATGTGCACACACCTCTCGCACACTCCAACTCGTGGACACACACCCACACCGTCAGACACGTTGATAAGCTGATAGTTGTGATCACTTTCAACTCTGCTGTGTACTGGGAGTGAAAACCTGAGCAACAAGTAGTTTGTGACAGTAGATACATACCCGAGGAGCGAGAACCTGGGATGCTTTGTTCACCACCCACTTTGGAAGAGAGCCTAGAAGAGAAACACGTGAAAGTTTAAGAACAGCTCTAAACATTTTCTGCAAGAATACAGAAAGGATTTGTTTTAGATCTAGTTTTACCTTTGGGGTCGGCTTGTGAAAGGTACGTGAAGGTACAGCTGTTTGGTCCTGTGGGCTTGATCAAATAGCCAGTTAAGATGGAAATGGCTCTCACAAGGTCGCTGCGAGGAGGGAATTTCTGTGAACGAACCACAACAGTTTGGAGAATAATGAGGAAAACTGTTTTGCATAAAAACCCCTAATGCGATCCAGACATGCATGCACACGGTCAAAAAAAAATAATTTAAAAATGAAGAACTACAGATGCCAAAGGAGCTGTAGAAACTGTATGTTCGAAAGCAGCGGTTGCTATGTGCCTTGGAGCGTGTGAAGGAGAAGGAGGTGGCGTACCGGGTGTTTGACTGAGAAGTTAACGATGATGTACTCGTCATCCGTCACCCGCCAGGAACGCAGAGTCACAACATCTCTGTTTTTTATTGGCTTTGGACAAAGCCCTGCAGAGAAAAGAAGGAGGAAGAAAAACAATGAGACATAAAAATCTTGACTGACTTCTGCAGTTTTTCTTTTTACCAACACAACCGTTGATCAAGTCCACCCTTGTTGTGGCAATAAATACACAGGCGTAACAAGAAGCCGCTCATTCCTCATCCCTGAGGACTGCACCAGCTTGGGGGTGTGTCGACAGTAGCAACAGGTTTTAATTAAATATGGATGTACTTAGCTATCGATGGGTTTAAAAAGGAAAATGTTAAGTTTGCATAAAGAAATATCATTAAACATTCTTGCTGGGGGCAGCTACTGGCTGCATTGTTTATGACTCTGTAAAGCAATGGAGTACAATTGACCTTTTTTATACTATGTACAGCACCTTTAGCACATCAAACTGTACAGATTTTAATCATTTACCGCACTGAACAAGTATTATTGACCCTTGTAAATAATTTGCCTTATCTGAATTTAATTGTGCAAGGAAGGTGAAACCGAGTCAGGCCTGCTCTGTAGACCAAAGGGTTTGTGATGGGACACAAACACAATGTGGGAAAGATTGAAAAGATAGAGGAGTGCTCACAGGAGTAATAGCCCACATCAGCGTTCTCAGAGAGCCTGGCGATGTCAAAACTCTCCAGCATGGTGGCATCCCATTTCTTACGGTACTGGCCATCATGAAGGACGTCGTACATGGTAGCAGCTGATACATCTTTGACTGTCATTTTGCACTGAAACACACATGATCAAAGTTTTTTTTATATATATAAAGAAACAAAGTAAAGAAAAAAACATGACGACCAAAATTAAGTAGAAACAGTGCTTACAGAGTTGAAATGAACTTACCTTGATCTTGTGGATTTTGGGGCCTTGACTTCCTTTAGTTGGAGGAGTAACTTCGATCCACACTTGCATGCCATTATTGTCATACTTGCTGTGCCAATTCTCGGTGGATAAACACTGCCTTCTGAAGTCAGCAAAGGCCGCATCGTCGGGCAAAATATTCGACTGCTGGGACATCTTTGTGTATTACAAAATAAATCTTCTTTAAAAAAAATAAACAAAAATCTTATCAAGCTGCTCGGTCCAGGGGAGAGAAGTGCGGTGACCTTTCTCACTGGTAAAGTTTAAGGCTTCTGTGGTTGTGTGCGACCGGTGAGACGAATATATGCGCGCTGATTGCTTATCAGGTCGAGCAGGATTTTTGTGCTGGATTCCTGAGCCATGCCTCCTCCGAACACCTTTCCCCGCTGACGTTACTTCCGGGATCCAGGTGTGCGTAAAGAAAAAAACAGAAAAGAAAAAAAAAAAAGATGGCCACGCCCCTAAAGGTTCACACGCTACAGCTTCAACAATCAAACACACACGCTACTAGAGTTATGAACTGACACCAGAGGAAATACAAAGATTTGATGGGTTTTAATATCAGAAAGGGCTTAAGTAGAAAACAGGGCTGTGTGTGCTGTGGGCTGAGCACCGTGGGCGGAACAGGGGAGTGGGTAGGTGAGAATTGCTCAGTGTTGATGCATCCACAGTATCATCACGACTATAAATGTTAAACAATAAACTATGAGTAGAAACATAATAAAATATAAATCTGGATGTATCCTCTGTATTTAAATCTGTATTTATCTGCCCTTAAAATGGGCCTATCGATGTAATTGTATAAATTACTCCTGAATAAAATCTTTGATAAAAAAATAAATAAAACGCTACATTAAAGCCCCATATAAATTATACTAACTACTATACAGCACAGATCAAGACATCTATAACAAAACATAAAAATGAAATCAATTAAAAACACTGATTTCAAAATATAAGTGTATAGGACATTTTGCATGAAGCCATTTATTCTGCACGTTTTCAACAACTTTTTATTTCCAAGCCACTTTCAGAATCAGAAAGTGTGTTTCTGAACTCATGGTTGACCACCTCAACCTTCAAACAGTCCTCTGAAGTAGTGAAACTGGCCAAAGTGACCACGCGATCGAGAAATGTTCCCTCTTAAAGATTTAAAAATAGAAAGACAACCCTCAAACATCCCTTTGAAGCTGTGTCCCAAAGTGGGGGCTGCAAATAATGGCCTGATTTCCCCCAAATAGTGTCACAACTCTAAAGGTCCCAAACAGAAATTAGAGTATAAAACAGATACACACAGAGATCAGACAGCGTCGTTTTAAAAAGGCCTATCTGTGTAGTGAATCTTGGCCGTAAGCTTTACGTAACTCCAGTTCAGTATTTAGTCACACACACACACTGCATTGCTTTGTCCCATAACGAACAGTGATGACGTCGGACTTAGTGCGCAACGCATTCTCATGCTCATATCTGGCCACACCTATCTGTTGTAACATTTTATACCGACATGCATTGCCCAATGAGTAGTTTCAGTGTACACACGCACACGCAACAGGTTTTTCATCTTTAGTTTAGGAGTGGTGTGCTGTCGATTATAAACAGCACAGAAAGTGTAAATGTGACTGGTATTTGAAGTGGGAAAAATAAAACTGATAATCAAAGTAATGGAGCTTTATTTTCTAGTAGAAGGAAAAGATCACAGCTGTTAAATTTTGGTGAAATATCTTTATTTTTATTCCATGTGATAGGCCTACACTTGTGTTTCATTAACTCTCCTTTTTATACATAAGATAGTAATAGTACATTATTCACACAAACGTTGCTAAACACGAGTAGACATCATATTTCAAATGGACAGACACGATTCAGAATAGCACAAAGCTGAGTATTTAGTCGGTGACACGTAATAGAAGAGCTGCTCATGTTAAAATGGTCGTTCGTGATGTAAGGAAATACTTAAACCTTCGAATCCGTTTTGTTAAAACATTTCCAAACAAGCTACAGCAAATGACCAGTGTCTTTTGTTGTGCTATGGCTAGTTAGTGGGTTTGTGTTACACTGTGTGTGTGTCTGGAGACGGTGCAGCCTTTTACCTGTGACTTATAAACCAAGCTACTGACTATACAGGAAAAAACATTACCAGGCCCAAGTGTCACCTTTAGGTGGCGCCTCAGCAGACACGCAAACAATAAATAAAGTAAACCGTTTAACATGCGTGTCAGCATCTGCACTTTTGGTCAAGCGAACAACGTTATCTCTATGTCCGAGTTACAAAATAAATAAAAGCATAAAACCGACAGTCCTACACAGGCAATAGCAATACAGCAAAGGATACTGCAACTAACTTCTCTGCACTTTTTTACAGCAAGGGGTGTTAGTAAGCATTAGCTGTATCTGAGGACATCTACCTACCAGCTCTACAAAACGACTATTGAAGCCATGAACCAGTCAGCAGGCTTCTTTGATATTTTACAATATTGTGGCTTGATTCAGTGCACAACGTTGGTGAACAAACAAGCAAGGCATCTGTGTTCTTATCCATATAAATCCTGCATGGTGGGCATGCTGCATGTTCTTGCAATAGTGTAATCAACACAACACAAATTATCGATGAGATGGTGGGTACGTCGTAGCGACCAATGTGTCAACTCTCCATCAATGTGGAAAACTTTTAACTTTTTTTTTTTTATTTAGACCCTTCTAGTAACTGAAAACTCCTCCTCAGAAGTGTTAGTACGCGTGCAGCTAATTTACCAGCAGTGGAAAGATAATTGCTATAGTTTTAATGCAGACATATTTTCAGGTTAGTAGCCATTCAAATGAACCTGGGATGGCTTCCCTTTGATGATAAAGGATATCAACTTCCTGGTTTCACATCTTTTTGCAGGAACTGTTTTAAATACAGCCTTAAATTCACACTGCCACTGCTGTAATTTACTATTAAGATGTGTTTAAGTGTATGTAAATGGTTCCAAAGGGATCATTTGAGCCTAATAGTGTAATACGTTGGTTAGCAATGGCGTAAATTCATTGGTAAGATCCTGTCTCTACTTCCTCAAAATAAGAAAAAAAAATAAAAATAAAGAAATAACCAAGTCGGATGAAACGGGCAAACTCTCCACTCAAAATAAAAAATAAAATACAACAGGCAGAGAGTTCGGCCTTGCAGGAGTCATTTAAATAATCCCAAGCAGTTTTACTTTACAACGACAAGAGTAACAGCACTAAGATTCTGAACTGTGCAATAACTCAAGAGCGGTTAGCTATGTCAGTCTGCAATCCTATATAATGCCATGCAACTGGATGAAATCTGAACATATCATTTTACTTATTCCATGTTTTAAATGTTTACTTTTTGAACCATTTTGTCCCCAAATAATCTGTTTCAATACAGTAATGCACATCCACACGGTTACTCTGAAAAGTCACTGAGTTGAAAAGGGGAAAAAAAAAAAAGAGAGAGACAGGTCCTCCATCCCAATAGCTGCGTGCCAAGGGTGGAGAGAGTGGCCACTGAGAGACAAGCTGTTGGTGGGGCGGAGACAGGCTGGGTGGGGGTGAGGTGTACTAGCATGAGCAGCTGCTCTCGGTTACAGTCATTTCTGGCTGTTTCTCCAGTTTGATGTCGATCACTGATAAGCGATAGTTAAGCAACAATGTGAATGAATTGAAAATTTCACTTCAGTTTTGCAGGGCTATCTATCTGTCACCTCATCTGAATGATTTCTTTCTTTCCTGCCCCGCAAACAAAATGTACTTATTACCAGCTTGTTAAATATTCTATACATTAAAGTAAGAATTTCTGATGAAAGTAAAAGGATACTGTCCTCTTTGCTTTTCTCTGGTGTGCTGTCCATCCCAGGCAATGCAGCAGCAACACGTCGGAACAGCTAAAAAACAAAGTCAGAAGAATTAAACAGTTGAACGTGTTAGAAACTGCTCTTACAAGAAGGCGATACAAAGCACAGTGCTATCAAACAGGGGTGGATGATATGGATACAATCCTCTGTTATGATACTGAAATATCATGACAGTCATTTTTCTACACTATAGTTTAGTGGGTAAACTAGCGAAAACAAATGCATTCCAATATAAATAGTCCTGCGCTACATTTTCCTGCATGACTGTTTTAATATTCAGTTTATGCTGAAACAGCATCAGAAAGGTGGTAATTAAACTGTATGATCATATTGTGGGATGTATTTTGTGGTGCCGTTAAACTGGATTGAATTAAACACTGAAGTCTTTCTGCTATGTAGCCTAGCCCACTAACCGTCAACTAAAATGAGGTTGTCAAAATAACAGAAGCATGTGTTGGTACACACAAACCACAGCCTCCAAACTGAAAACACAGCAGCTCTCTGTAATTTTAAACAAATGCTGAATATGAAGCTCATGAAGCTAAGATTTAGTGCATTTGCTGTTATATTAGAAGGCATTTGTTTTCACCGGTGAACCTAATAAACAGATTTGTGCATTTATACCTAAAATATGCTGTCAGAATCATCTATTTTTGTGTACGTCAGTTTGCAAAGTCAAATTTATGTAATGTCCATGAATCTACCAAAACTGAGATAATGCAGTCTTGCTGATTAATCTTGACAATGATAAACAATTCGTTTTTCTTATAATGGCATATATCATATCACCCAGCCATACTGTCCTTCTATAGACAGCAAGTGACCAACTAGTCACTCCTAGAAATAAAATAAAAACAAACACAAGAACCAGTTAAAGCAGGAGAACAAACCATGATTGTCATTGCCATTTTATACAAGAGCATACATATGAAGGTAGCACTGCTAACCGCCTCCACTGAGCAAGTCTATTATATTCACAGATCACAGAAATCTTCTGAAAGTTGTAGAAGTTTTAGGGAATCAGACAAAAATCACAGAAACCTTTGCAGAGAAAGTGAAACCATACTAAATCCTCTACAAGCAAAAGACTGTGGGATGAGAAATATAGTCGACAGTGCTATGATGGGCAACAAGAGAGGAAAGAGATGCAGAAGAAGTGGCGTAGAGACTTTGAGGGTAGAATTAGCTCAACTACCCAGAGAAAACAGAGTCGCTACCTGTTTGACATTGTAGCCAGTCTTTGCGCTGGTTTCAATGAACATGACATTGAGTTCCTTAGCTCTCTGCTCGCCCTCCTCCGTGGTGATCTGTCTGCTCCAGTAAAAGCAGAAAGGCAGGAGATGGACGAACAGAAACAGAAACATTGCAAAGAGGAAGAGGCCGAAAGTAGGAAGAGAGAAGAAACGGAGAGAAAAACAAAGAGAGCTCAACACTCAGTCTTGTTTTGGATGGGAGAGAGAGAGGTTAGTTTATAACTCGGACAGACGGGGAAGTGGACAAAGGTAGAGGAGTTGTTGTGCTGAGTAAAGACGGAGCAGGAGGAAATCAACTCCAGAGGTCACTCATTCATTCAACTGCCACACTCTAATCCATATAATGAGCGAACACATGGAAGAGATCCACATCTAAGATGGGCCTCGCTGACCTACAGGACATCATGACCTGCACTGGAAACAGGAGGATTTGTCAGTTTAACACCAGCTGTAGCTGAACACCAACCTGTTTGACGTTATAGCCAGCCTTGGCACTGGTCTCTATGTACATCACATTGAGCTCACGAGCTTTCCTCTCTGCCGCCTCAACAGAAACTTGCCTGCCATGGTCCCGGGAAGGGGAGGGGGAGGAAGTGTGGTGGAGTGTTGTGTCGAGGGAAACACACACAAAAAAAACAAACAAAAACAAGATGAAATGGAGAGAACATACAAGGAAGAGTAACAAAAAAGGTAAGGCAAAGAAAAGAAAAAAAAAGCAGAACAGAAAAATGATCAAATCATAAAAAACTTAAAAAAAATAAACTTGAATTGCTGATAGAAAGTTCAGCGTATGCAATATATTAGGGAATGATTAAAGTAAAAATCAGATGAGATGCACTAAAGGAAAGAAAAGTGGGACTCCAGGCATTGGCAGAGTTTTTACGTAACAATCCTCTTCTAACAAGTTTCTAATAGTAGTAAAAAGATAACATTACAGTATATATATCATGCTGTTAACAGACTATGACAATCATTATTATAATCATCCACACTCATCACACAACCGTGTACCTTTTATCCGCTAAGTCTGTTTTGTTCCCAACAAGCATGATAATGACATCACTTCCTCGTTCTGTTCTAACATCATCAATCCACTTTGAGGTTTGCTGGAATGAATTAAGATCTGCAAATGGAAAATAAACAAAACAGAATTATTGTACACTCAACCACATGCAGCCTTAAAAGACATTTTTTTGTAACAGCTAAAGGAAAAAGTGTGCATAGGTTGGACTTATTCGGCATGAAAAAGGCAGAACGTCTTATGTGAGAGAAGCTCATAGTCATGTGTTAGTTAGCAGAAGTTTTAAGAAGAGGAAACAGCGATTAGATGAAACCATGCCAAGATAGTTTTCTTCCAAGTTCTCTACAGCTCTACAAAAATGTTAGAGTACAGCCCTGACTCACTGGTGATGTCATAAACAACCACAGCAATGGTAGAGTCACGGATGTAGCTGGGAATTAGGCTACGAAAACGCTCCTGTCCAGCAGTGTCCCACAGCTGGAGCCGGACCTGAGGATAGGAATGTTGGAGAAGAAAAACAACAAAAAGGGTAGAGATAAAGAAAGGCACAGGAAGAACAAAGAAGTGGAGGGCAGACACAAAGGAAATGCAAGCCAAGCAGCAGAGATGAAAATGGATTTGTATGGAGGAATGGGGAGGGCGCAAAGAGGACGAGGGTGGCGCAAATTAGACATGTAGAGGAGACCCTGCTGAATCATTATTTAGGTAGGATCAGTGGATCTCTCCCCATGAAGTGACATTTGTAGACATTTTCTTTTATGTCTCCCATCTGCTTCATAGGTGACAGAATTTAGGAAGAGAAGACCCACCCTCCCCCTTGACAGAGAAATGGTTCAGTGTCCCTGCAGCTGATGCAAAGGGCCTGGAATATACCATCACCATGCCGTTCAGTGGGGTTTGCTAGTAAGTGCTCTTGTTTGTTTTTGCCCTTCCACATACTAAGCGAAGGACAAGGAGGAGAGGCAAGGCCATGATACCTACTGGCTATGTCATAAACCACCACAGCAGCGGCTGAGTCGCGGATGTAACTGGGGATGAGGCTGCGGAAACGTTCCTGTCCGGCTGTATCCCAGAGCTGCAGCCGAATCTGTGGCCAGCCACGAAACAAATGAGGGAACGAGGGGGCATTTCATGATCCGGCCAGGGGGATGGAAGGAAAACAAAATCTTGAAATAATGATGGGAACTAAAAACATTACACAAATCTAGGATAATGTAAAAACTCAATGTGAAATGGTGAGATGGAAATAAATGGTGGCTACTACATAAAAAGCAGACGCATGCTTTTCTAGCAATTTAAAAACTTAATCAATGATGTAATGATGTGATGAAAAACACAATATTTTATATAGTGCTTACCGTGCGATCTTCAAGGTACATAGTTTTTGACAAAAAGTCAATGCCAATTGTTGCCTGTAAGACAATTGTTGCAATTAAACAGTGATATTTATGCACCAACAGTCAATGTATAATGTAGAGTATATATCTAAGAAAACCTACTAGACCACATTATAGGTTAAACATTATCTACCTTTTACAAAACATTTTGAACAGTCACAGTAGGAATGGCACAGATGGCTCATATAACATTATTCCTAAATGCACAAATATCCTGATTATGAACAGATTTGTGGAAAAAACATCTTTTACTTTTCTGAATCAGGAATATTGTCTTATCCTTGTCTGAGAAAATTAGAGCAGTATCAGAAACCGTGTTCCTCATGTTCCACGTAAACACTGTATCTTGATTGATGATCAAAACCATTCTATTGTGCATGTAAACACACTCAGGGTTTCTGTTTAATTTTAGCTCTCACTTATGGCATAATGTTATGTCATCATACATGCAAACAAAGCACCTGTGACTGGAAGGTCATGGAGCAGCTACAATGAATGAATCATATTGATAACAGTTGTATTTAAGAAGCTGACCCTATTCCAGGACCGGAAGACACTCATTGAGTTTCTTGACACACAAATTCAGCGCTGTAACTTTCTTCTTACCTGGTAAGTGTTGTCGAAACTGTCATACATAAACCTGGTGATGAGGGAGGTCTTCCCAACTGTACACACACAAACACAGTAACACCTTAGTTGTAGTTTACACATTTGGTAACACAGGATTTGATATAGTAATTAAAAGAGTCACGCCAAAACTTAGCCGGTAACATAAATATGTATACCGGGACAAATAATGTCTAATGCTGAAAAAAAATTAAAAATATGACTCAGTGACATCACATGGTGAGTAAACTGCTATTATCACTGATGCAGTAGGACTGCTGAACCCACACGCTGAGCTGGCAATATGGGTGGAGTCAGAAAATTTGGAAAAAATAAAATAACGTAACTCCTGTTATTTATTTCGTGATATAAGTCTATAATTGTCGTGACAAAGAAACATCCTCAAATCACAGTCACGTCAAATAGCGTCTGCGTCGGTCCCAGCAGCAGAAAGTAAAAGGGATAGAAAAGGCCAACTGGTCTGAGCCCACTGGCCGACGTGGCTCTGCAAGATGCTGCCGCAGGAAGCTAGCAGCTAACGAGCTGAACAAGTCTACATTGACAAATGAAGATAGTTACTGTTAATTATTTTAAGGTATACGCAGCATCATGTTTAAAGGCAGTAATGTGTGATATACGTCTAGTTTCAAGTAGGAAATGAAGGTCAACATTATTTAAGTGAGATTGCGCAAGTGAGATGATGCTAATGCATCGCAGACTAATGACCACAATTATGAAATTGCTCGCTGTTTTAAATAAAATAATATGTAACTAATATGGCAGGTTTATTTAGTTTAATGTTAGCGTTTATCCTTGAACCAGTGAGGTGTTTAGCTAGCTTAGCGACCTACCGTCAGCTAACGGTAGCTACCCAATGACATCATCACCAGAGAGAAAAATCGGTGGGTTCGAAACCGTCTGCGTCCCTGTTATTCTTATAAACTGTAATGACATTGAAACCTTAACACCTTGCCTCATATCATTACTGTCCGTTGACATCCACTGGATTAGTTTGCCCTGTTGGCTAGCAGCAAGCTAAACGGAGAGGCTAGTTAGCTAATCTTGCCATTTCTTGTAACATTCCTTACATCCGACCAAATTAACACTTGGTTGAAGTACATCGAGTCCAGCTTACCACTCTGTTCGCCCAGAAAGACGAGCTTGAACTTTCGTAAGGGGTTGCCAAACTCTCCGCCGCCGGTCGTGGTTGACATTTTGTCAAAAAATAAACAGCTAACTAGCTGACTCGGCTAATGATGTGATGTCTAGACCGGAGAGGACCGAGCAGTGTATCTTTATCCTGCACTAGCCAGCGCTATTGTTTTCTTAAACATCCAGTAGTGAAATAGCGCAACCAAGAGGCAACCACGGAGAGAAAAGAAAAATAGTTCACAAAAAGCCTTTTCACTTTGCAGATTTTCACTAGTAAACAATTCTATGTTATTGCGGATAAAAAAATAAAAATTACGACTTCAATTTACTGAGGAAAAATAAACAAAGATGGGTGAGTATTGGGGGAATATTTGTTTATTTAATTTTTTTTCCATAAAGACTGACACAGGTAGAGTATTTTGGGGATATTCAGCCTTCAGCTGTATTCATTCATATTCTTATTGCTCTAATGACACAACAACAAAGATTAAAGACAAATCAAGCTTTGCAGCTTCAGTATACATAACATGAGCAGAGACGTCTATGCTTTATCTTATAGGACAGACAATGTACAATACGTGTTTGACTATGTAATGCTATGAGGGAATGCAGAGAAATGTCACACATAGTAAGTCATCATAAAAATGTTTATGTACAGGTGAAATGAGAACAATGTAGTATGACACTTTGTGGTTTGTCTTCGTTGGTGCTGAGTTCCTTTGTGTTCTGTGTTTTCTGTTAGAGAGATGATTTTCCTTGCTTGTCTCATCCGTCTGTGGACTCAAGTGTGATGTCTGCCCTGTTCATGAAATGGACAGACAACTGACTGTGACTCCAGGATCACACCGAAGTAACTTATATATTTGATCTTGTTTTGTACATGGCTCGGACTAAAATGGGCAACGTGCAATTGTGAATTTTTATAACATAAAGTGAACTACCTCTTTTGGCATATGCGTATTATGGGTAGTTTATCTGACAGCTATTGCACAACTTCCCATATCAGCATACTTGTTGCTATTCTCAGCTACTGGAGGATGTTAGAAAAATCGTCTTGGGGGAGTGGAGCTTTTTTAATTCTATTTAACACACATAAAACAGGGCTGAAGAGTGAAACAGTGAACTCATTCAAGGGCCGTCACATCTGTGCTTCCTTACCTTGCATTTCAAATGATCATTTTACAGTTGAAGATTGTCATTGGTTATATGTATTTAATATTTTAGTGTTTAGGGGCAGTACAGGAAAGACAGTAACCCTTGAAATAGTAAACACTGTAAAACTTACTGAATCTGAGTTGACATCATTTGAACTAAAGAGGCCTTTAATCCAATGTGCTGTCATAAAACACACAATTGCACATGAGAAAAATGTCAGCAGCATGTCACAAACATCAAAGTCACAAGCAAATTTTATGGAGACAATTCTGTACTTCTACTTACACTTCTGCTCAGCAATGACATGCAATAAATTGAGAAAGGGGGGGAGGGCATGATAGAGAAGAATATAATCATCACCATTAACCAGTTACAGAAAACCCATCTTATTTGTGTAAGTGAACTGACTCAAAAATAATTTAAATTGCGATGAGGTGTAAAAATTTGCACTCACCTGCAGGTTTTGGTGACATCAGAGTCAGAGGAAGCTCCAAAGTGACATCACTGAAAAAAAAGTTAAATTATAAAAACGTATTGAATTGTAATTTATGTTTTTGTTTTTTATTATTATTATTTTTTAAATACAGTAAAATGTATGCTTACCTTCCTGTCAGGCCACCCAGCAGGCTTCAGGAAAAAAGAAACAACAAAAGACACCCTTAGTTTGCACAATTTGCCATAATATATTATTTATGTATTTTATATATTTTCTGTTCAGTTTAGCCTTACCCTCCACTGGACACCATTAGGTTGATCTTGACTTTGTAGGTGATGAGGATTCCTTGCATCTCCCTTTCCCCTTGACTCCTGTGAGGAGACAGGAATAGTTTACCTTTCAGAGGTCAAGGATTTGGTTTAAGACACTTTAAGCAGATGATGCTATGTATAGCTCCATCACCACCACTCAATAAGAGGATGAAAACCTCTAACCCCTAAGCTGTTTGGTGAAAGACATGAATGACTTACAGTGTTGTAGATGCTAAGTGGGTGTCCTCGTCTTTTAGCCGTCCATCCACTGCAAGACCTCGCTTCTCTTTGTTGCTGGACAGCAGGGGAGTTAATTTGAAGGACTTCTCAAGTGTAGAGTTGGCATTTACTGTCTCTCTGTGTGTATAAATGAAATACAGAAATAATAAATTATACACATTCACTTAACAGCCATTATATGCATTGATGGTGGCAGGTATTATAAAGGCTGGGATATCCAGATATTTAATTCTGCAGAAAATGCGTAATCTAAACAAATCAAATTGAGTCTGAAATTATCCAATTCCTGTCTGTAAGCCTCATTTGATACAGTGAAAGACTTACCCAAACTCCTCGGAGCACACGTCCTTGACGTAAGTGTCAGAAGAGTAGAGGACCACATTTGTTATCTGCTCAACTAAATATAGAAATAGTTAATGTCAGAAGTATCTGTGAAAATGCATGACTCCTGAATCTATAGAGACGGTTTTAGATATGTTTATACAGCCTTCTCTTTCAGGTATTTGAATAAACGCAAACAGAAATTCTTATTTTGTAATTCTAATATAATTTGGAATTCATTGAATAATTTAATTCATTACTTTAACAATTCCTTACCTGAAACTTTGATTTTCTTCACAGTCTTGGTCGTTTCATTATTGATTTTTACTTTGACAGTGATTGGATCTCCGTGGTAATAAATCTATAAATGAGAATGATTGGTTTTTAATAATTCAGCAATAGAATATAATGGCTATAATGCAAAAATGACTGTAGAGTTCCTTTCACCTCTTTTTCAAGGGCGGCTTCCAAGTGGATTGGTTTGTCGCTCATCATGAACTGTTTACTTATGTCAGCCTTGGGTCCGGGATTGTTGCTGGCAGGTGCGAACTGTATTTTGCGAATCATCAGACGGCAAGTATCCCTAAGACCAGAAGAAATATATTGATAAGGGTTCAGGGATAGCCCTCGGCATGTCTTTTATTCTTCTTCTTCTTTTTTTTTTTTTCTGAGCACACATACTTCTTGTCGATGACTTCATCTCCACTATCGGCTGCATTGGCAATGTATCCTTTGACCTCAAAGTCCACACCACAAGCCTAGAACAAAACCAAACTCGGATAAATATTTTTCAGAGATTCAATGTCAAGAGTGAAGGGAAGGATATAATAAATCGGCCTTTAATTGTACCTTGCCAGAATCATTTGGCCCAGGCTGTAAGGAGACTGAGCATGGAAGATTTGGTGGCATCTGAAACAAGAAGACGCAGGGCACATTAATCATTTCACTATAATGTGATGACTTGAAAAGAAAGGTGAAAGTATGATCTGCAGTTTATCGAAATAACGCTGAACAGATTTTGCCTCCTCACCTGGAAGGAAAAAGGACATCCTTGCTCTCCAACTTTCTTCAGGAGGGATTCCTGCATTGGTGTTTTAGCTGTGGTATCACCTGTAGGTGGATACACCTGAACGCGCTGAACCCAGATGTCTCTCCTGAAGGACAGCCCAATGACATCCAAGTCTTCACTTCCATAGCGGAATGCGCAAGCAAGGTAGACAAATACTACAATAAAACGAGAAATAGTTGCATATTACTCTGGGTTGGTTAAATTGATCATTTAAAACTTTTAGAAATGATTGTGCACAAAATAAAAGTACCCTTTCTGCCATCAAGACCAGAAGGGTCCACTTTAATCACCCCATCTGCAAACAAGAAAATAGCATTATATTTCATATATATATATGCTACATATGAGGCTGCAATAGTGCCACGCACCAACTACATCCACTGAATCCAAGTGGTCAACAAAGTCTCTCTTCCCCAAGTACAGGGTAATCTGAGGAAATGGAGAAAAGCAAAGAGAGGAAAGCAGTTATTCCTCCACCAAGGTTACAAGAACTTGGAAGCTTTTTTGGGAGTTGGAAGAGTGGCATACAAACTGCACTCCTCCCTGTAACCAAAGGGAGCCCTGTAATGGCTATATTGTAGAGTCCACTTACATGTCCATTCCCGCTGGTCTTCTTGAATACTCTGAAAAGAGAGAAAATGGAAAATACAGTGAATCACACTGTTATTTCACACTATAAACAATGTTAGCCTCACTAAACACAAGGTTTTCAGGGTCAAGTCCAAATGTGCCTCTCCCATAATGTAATTGCTTATACTTAGGATCCATTTTCTAGTTCCAAACTTGTCTTATGTCATGATTTTGTAACAGCTTTCCTGCTTGTCATTTCTAATTACAGGATAACCCACCACCTCACTCCTTTCCTGTGAGGATGGATTAGTGCATTACATGGAAAAGAACCTGCTGGCACAAGTGTCTAATCTGGGCAAACCTTACTGTGTTGTGGTAAGTTCGTATGCATGAAAACATTATAGAAAATCCAAGGAACCAAGGAAAAGTTATATATTGCAAGAGAAATAGTAGTGGCGTATTCCTGCAAAACTCTTGCATTGTTAAATCTGTCAAAGTTTGCGTCAGTGTCTAAAAATATCCAGAGACTTTTACACTGTGAGGTGTAATCCCTTGGCGGCATCCGCATGTCTCACAAAAACAAGTAATCCACAGTGGTGTTTTGCCTCTTTCAAGCCTTGCTAAGTACGGTAATCCGGTTAAAACTTTTCCTTTGTCTTGTAAATATCTCTGCCAAGAACAAATCTGCACAATCCATCTTCAAATGGATTTGTCCATATCTTGGATCAATCATATGAAAAAAAACATGTAATGAGAATGTTAGAGGAGTACCAGAGACTGTTCTTGTTACTGTACGTCTGTGCTACTGAGGATGTCTGACCCCTGCACTCTTGTTTCCATAATATAAATCATAAAATAAAGGGAAAGTAGTACCTTAAAAAGTATTGATGTTACAATAATAATAATAAACTTTATTATCCTGTTTAATACATTGTTATACTCACTTTGACATTTTGATGGCAAAATTATAGATCCAGTCTGCAAATAAAAAGTTTAGTTTAGTTTATAATGCTAGACTCATCATCATTGACTCATGACAATCAAGACAACATTCCTCAAACTATGAAAATGGTTTCATATTACATTTGCAATTACTAACTTGACTCAATACTGATTCTTTTCTGTGCAATAGTTGTAGTATGTAGTATAAGGTTGTGGGTGAGTAAGAGAAGCCACTCACTTACCGTGCTGTCTGCTCTCTTCTCTGCCGTCTTCCCTAATCCAACACTGTTGACTGTGGAAGTGACTCCTAATCACTGACTCCCGTTGGCTTTTATACCATGACCTCCCACCCTTGGAGCCCTCCCTTCAGCTTACCCAGCCTGAAAGGAGGTTGTTTTTAATTATAATGCTACTGTTTTGGTCCATAGCTTGGATATAAATAATGGTCAGTCTTGGTCTAATGGTTTGGACGGACAGCAAAAGCATGGCATGTCCTGTTACTGTTTTGGCCATTTATTTATTTTTTTAATGGATTTAGTACAGTGTATGAATAATGCTGTGCTTTTGACACTCTGCACATACATGTTTCAATGACATGCTTAAACAGCACACAGCTGGTTGTAGTTTCTTAACCAATTTCCTTTATTTCTTGCCAAAGCCTATTTTATAAACAGTCTATTGACAAACAGATTTTTCACAGTCTGTGCTTGTAAACACCTTGGTTACAATATTGAGTTTAGTGGTTCACTTATGTAATATTGTAACAGAGTATTTATATAACTTACTTGCTCTAAAGTGTGAGATAGTTTTAAAATACTATTCAAGCAAGGTTAAAAGGTTATCTTGGAAATGGACTGTGTGAATGTTCAAGGACTCCCTTTCTTATAGCTTAGATTGGAGTAGAGTGGTATTAGTTGGATTTTAGTTGTTATGGTAGCAGGGATGACAGATGGCTTCTCCACCAAGCCTTTTACAGTCTGTGCTCACAGGTTTACAGAAAGCTAGGTGACCTGATGACTTACTGGTGTCCAAGCAGCAACTCCCGTCAGTTTGATTACAAAACTGTTCTGTCAAATCAGTTCTAGTGTTTATGGTTCTGATCAAGTTTGGTTTAGCAATTTGATAGAATTAAGTAAATTGCAATGTCAGGTTTATGCCAATCTGTGGCCATATTGGTATATCAAAAAAAGCATTTAAAAAAAGGCAACTGGACGTTTCACCACTCATCCGAGTAGCTTCTTCAGTTCTAGGGGACTGGTGGGAAGTTTGAGGTTTAAGTAGGAACTTCTGCTAAAACTTGCTGTATGGGTTAACAACAAGTTTCAGCAGAAGTTACTTGACCTGGATGAATGAGAACCTTCACAGACATATTGAGAGAATAATAGCTGATATGAAATGGTGGTTGTACCATAAACTCAGTGTTAAGTGTCATTCATGTTGTATTTTAATTAAATGCATATACTAAATTTCCAATGTCGAACTTGGAAAATTTGCGTAGTTTCCCTGAAATGCACAAGTTTGGCTTTCAAATATTTTAATGCACCCACATTTATTTGTCTTTGGACGAACCAGCCTCTGAACTGGCACTAGAGGCAAATCCACTGCCATAGAGGATCTTCTCACTTTCTTAGCTGGGAGTAATTGATTGATTAATAAGAGAGCAGGATGATTGGTTTCTTGGACGGATTGTCACACCTTGGCAGTCGAGGGTAATGAATGAGATCTGTGGATGTTTGCATTGGCCTCCATTCAATGGTCTTTTGGGGGCAAAGTTTCGATCTCTTTAAATCTGCCCAGGCAAGACAGCATTAATGTGAATTCCACCACCGGATCGTCCGCCAAGAGGTTAACCTCTTTAATTGGTTAATGCTCTTCTGGTCACTCCACTCACTCAACACAAAACATGCAGCTTCACTCTTAGATATCTTGACTTTACCCAAAAGATGCTGAAACTCAAGGCTGTTATAAGTAGGCAGTTAATGTTGAGCAGCAGTTCCTTATGTATCTTGCCCCTCTTTTGAAAATAAATATGTTTAAATGCCCTTTAATTCTAATTAATCACATGGCAAATATGTACATGATTGTGTTGGTTAATGTTCATTTATAGCATTGAATAGTCATCTTTAAAGGTGTAGCTATTGAGATACAGTAACTACTACTACTGTACATGAGTTACTGCATTTGTTACTGTGAAGGATAAAGTCGCTTAAAAAAACCTAGGCTAATCATATGTTCAGGTTAGTTCATTATGAACTGCGTATCCTGAGTTTTCTCTTTCCACTTTTGTCTCTGTGAGGGCGCACACAGTCCCATAAGCCCCTTATAGTTAAGCTGGTGCCATTTTAGGCACACACTTTACATAGACGGTCTATATTGTCCCTCGAAGGGATGTCAGACTAGACCCAGTGAATTACAGAGCTGTGGTATTACCGCTTCTTAACAACACGGTCTTCAGTGTGTTGCTAAATTAAGACAGTGATGCAGTGTTTGCTGTGAACTGGAACCCTGCTACTGCAGATGCTGAGGAAATTAATGCCTCTAATGCATGGTAGACTGTGCTATCAGTTAAAGCTTCAAAAAGATTTGTTGGACTGCAATACTACTACTAACGTATTAATCAGTGTTGCTGATTTTAATTTTGAATGCACATGAAACGGACTAAATCTCAGGCAGCCACAGGCTTGTTACTTGTTGGCCGTCTGTCACATAGGCTCTCATGTGACCTTTAGCCAACTGTATTTCTAACAGCTGTTTCTTAGTAACTCAGCTCATCTGATGTTGTAATTATGAATGGCTGTAATTGCCATCAGTTGCAAAAATGTCTGTTTTGAGCACAAGGTCATCTACAACTAGAATGCTTACTCACTACCCATTTCTAAAGCTAGATTTAGGTATTTTGTCTTCTCATCTATTCCGTAAAAATGTAGCGCCATACCTTAGCCCAGCCTGACGACAACATAGACCACAACAGCTATGATTGGCCCAGAATGCATTTCCTCGCCCACATCCCTCCGTGGCTGGCCTCTCCTTCTGCCTCCTACATACCACCGAGTGCGATGTCTTCTCTCTTTTCTGCCTTGCAGTGTTTTCCAACACAAGCTGCTCAGTTCCAAACACCATTTTTTGAAATACACAAAGAAATTACAAAACAATTCTGACACACAGACACTCATATTTTTCTCTAGATCCATTGTGGGACTATAAACCATGTTTTATTTGTGACGTGGCGTTGTTAGGGATGGTTTTGTTACGTTTTCATGACACAGTCTGAGCCAGTTTATCTTCCACTGATATTTTAGGTAAAACTGAATATGTTTAATGGAAATAAACTTTAGTCAATTAATTTTGTGAATTAGTTGTCCCTCATATATAACATAGACCTTGACTATAGTATAATATACTGGAATATAATGGAGGTACTGTTCAATATCAGCAAAACTAGAATTCTTGAAAATAAAGTTAATTAAACTCAGAAAATGATCTGACTGCTGGCATGGAAAATGAGAGTGAGTAGGCGATTCTCAGAGTCTCTGAGTCTGTCCTCTGTATCTTGTCCAATCCATTGCTTACATAAGAAGAACATTTGGTAGTAAAAAAAAAAGCAAAAAAAACATAAGCGAAACACAATGACTGCTGTTTCTGAAAATGACAACTGGGATAAAATGAAAATTGTCTGGACTTTTGCAGTAACCATGGTGAAAACAGTGTGCTTTTGATAATTTGATCATGTCTTCATGACAGCTTGTATTCTGATAAAGAGCTGTTTTTCAGCCAGTTTCCTACTGCTGTCACCACATTTAAGTGAATTTATTCAATGTAACTTTTTCAAAGCCTATAATAGCAATAAGGTGTTTATTATTATGGTATTCTGGGAGGTTCATGACAAATTATCTCAGCTGTGTTATCTTCCAAATTGTAGAATTGTTGGGAGTGTGATATTTTTCGGGTGCTTACGACACTTGGGTGAAATATCTCAACAACTGAATGGATTGCCATGAATCTTTGTAAAGACGTTTGTGGTCCCAAAACAATGAATTGCACTAAGTTGAGTGATCCCTGAGTTTTTCCTCTAGCACCACCATGAAGCTGACATTTTTGTTAATGTTCTAGCAACAATATATCCATTCTCCTCAGAAGAGGAACCCTCTGGTGACCTTTGTGATCCCCTCTAATATCACCAGCAGGTCACTGAAACTGAAATGTTTCAATATTTTTATTGAATTGTCTTAAAATAAGGTGTAGAATTCATTGTTTCCAGACAATGAGTCCACCCTACTCATTTGGTGATCCAGTGACCTTTCCTCTAGCACCACCAGGAGGCTGGTTTTGTCATATATTTAGCAAAACTAATGACCACCTTATCTGCTAAGCATTAACGATAATAGCACTGCATGTATCCATTGTCATTGTATAAATCTTAGCATGTCCCTGTCAACATGTAGCTCAGTATGTGGCAGTAAAGCTTTAGTGTCTTGATAATGGGTGTCTTCCAACTATGTGCTGTACGAAGCACAGAACAGTGCTAGGAAGAACTGATTATAGATTGAAGGTTGAGAAGATGCATCATCAAATTGGGATGGACTCTGCGTCTATTTGTTTTATGGGGTCTGTGGTTGGTGGTCTGCACATTTCTGCTGAGTAGCGAGAGGCAGAACTGTAAATGTGGGACTAAACAGCTTCCCACAGAGTTATACGCTCCACTTAATGGAGTGGGAGGGATGTAGGAGGGCTGAATAATGGGCGTTATTCTACAAGGGCAAAAATAAGAAAGTTAGTAATGATCATAACCATATGGAAACAGTGTTTTGCTGAGAGGGAAGGAGTGAGGAAGAAAAGTAAAGGGAGGGTGACAAAAAAAAAAGGGGTTGGGACAGGAGAAATAAAGGGTGGAAGTAAATATGCCTGACAGAGGCTGAATTGTTTTAAGATAAAAATCTTTAAAAATAAGAAAGAAAGTGAGGATAAGACAAACGGCTCACCTGTGAGTAGAAAGCTTTGATTTCTGTTTGGGATATCAGGAAAGAGACAGGACGGGGTGGAGGGGGGAGGATAAAATAGACAGGAGGAGAGAGAGAGAAAGAGGAAGCAGGCTGCTGTTTCACACACTGGTGGTGAAGTTGAGCCCCTCACAAGAATTCTCCTGGCTATGTCCGCCATCTGGAATGTCGAGTCACTTCCTCTGTCTGCCCTGCGCTCTAACAGGGTTGTCCTCTGCCTCTCTGCTCCCTCCCTCTGCTCTGACAGCACTCTGAAGAACCGCTGGAGACCACGCCAGTGCAGAGCGGACTTTTGACAAGACACACGCCAGCACACAAACATCCAGCATGAAAATAAGACCCCCGGAGTAGCCTGCGCCCAACCAGACATAGTCTAAATGGAATCTGGGCTTGGAAGAAGCAAAGACAACTGCATTCATCAGCTGAACTTTTTGGAGGGTGTTCCTTTTCCCTTATATGGCAACAGAGCTGGGAAATCATTTGAATTAGTCTGGTTTCTGTTGCATGCCTGTCTGGTTTTAGTGCTGACTGAGTTCCATCTGGTATGTTTTTGTCTCTGCTATGTGCGTGTGTGAGCGTGTGGGCGCCGTGTGTGAGGCTTGATTTGTTTGTTTTGCCATTCTTGGTTCTTCTTTTCCTGTTGTTTGCATGCGGGGCTTTTGTTTTGGGACAGGAGGAGGGCTTGTGTTTGTGGTTAAGCTAGAGGCACAGTTGCTGCCTCAGGGGTGGCTGCTTCATTCAGACTCCGCACCTCTTGCTGTTTTTCCTCTACCTCCTTCTCTCTCTCTCTCTCTCTCTCCCTTCCCCGCACTGCTGTGATGGCCTGTGTTTGTTGGAGCAACACACCCACCTGGGTGCTGCAGCTTGAAACCACAGACTGAACCTGGGTCTCTCTACACAAGGAAAGGTGGACTGGAGCTTCTGCTGAGGAGCAAGCCGTTGTTGGAATGGACTAATCACACAGTCCGCTGGATGTTTCTTCTTTCTGCCTTCAGTGTAACAGGATGCGGGACCCAGAAGCAACCAACAGGAATCCAGGAAGTGATTGCTGATAGGGTTGTTTGACACTTTGCCCCTGAAGAAAAGGATCATGGGAACATTTCAAACACTGAAGTGACTTGAGTGGCAGACCTCCAGCGCGATGCCACCTGAGCAAGTCTGACATTTGCATCAAGCTTGTGTTATATCAAGTTCATCACCTCATGTGGATTATTTTTCAGAACATATCTCTCAATATTGATTGTCATGGCTACGGCAGCATGGTACCATCGTGACATCAGCCGTGTGCATGCAGAGGACCTGTTGGCACGGGCAGGGAGGGATGGCAGCTACCTAGTGAGAGACAGTGAGTCTGTGCCAGGAGCCTATGCATTGTGCCTACTGTGAGTACACACATATTCACCCAGTTGAATAGCCAGTATAGCCAGTTTATCTTACCTTTAACTGGCATTATATCTTAGTGCATTCTACATAAGCATCTGTGACCTATAGTTGGACAAAATCCTGTATGTCTTCCACTTCCTTTATATTAACGAATGAATCGTTCAATAGTTCACTGAAGAACTAAACACAACTTCTACTATGTGAGGAGAAATCTAACAGTGTATATACCCAAATCTTGGGAGATTTGGGGATTTTTGGCATGATTCATTGATTATTCATGAATTAAGTTCTGCAGAATGTTCCCATCTGTAATTTGATTCAGCAACTTCTCTCATCCTGTCACATCCATTACTTTCTCCATCATCTGCCAGCAGTCAGCAAAGGAACTACTGTGGCTAAAAGTGGAACACAAAGTCTGTGCCAACTTCACACTAATGCCATCTGGGGACTAGTTAGACTGTTCTGTCCAAATAAAGTTAATCTCAGTCAGTCAAACCTTAGATTTTGACTCCCTGTTTCCCCACTTACCCCTCTTTCTTCCCTGGGGCCCCTGAAAGTGGGTGGGAGCTCCAGCGACCGCACTACGCTGACTGCTCATCAGCCCAAGCCAGATACATTCCTGAAAGCTGAGCCCTCTTGCTGCTCACAGTGCTCCTTCTTTCCCTTCATTCTTTTCTCAGTATATCATTCCCTCTTTTAATTTCTTAAATTTCTCCACTGTTTTCCTACTATAATAATTCCACTTTGTTCATGTACTATACAGTAGCTGGCTAATATATACTGTCTGACACAACTTCCATTGAAGGAACAGATGGACGTGATAATTTCAGGGTATCTCACACATTGTATAGCTAAAACAAGGCACATCATTAATGATCTGTAAAACAACTGCCGCCTTGTTAAAAAAATGACAGTGTCTTTAACTACAGTGAGAGATATGAAAATCAAACTTTCCATTTGAATGTTTGCTTTTGTAGTAAATTGCAATCTCACTAATAAGTTATTTTTGATTTCCAAAGGTTCCAACGTCATGTTCACACCTACCGTATTCTCCCTGATGCAGATGGTCTTCTAGCAGTTCAGGTGAGTGTTTATCACCAGATTAAAGGAAAACACGATATATGTCTGAAACCTTGGCACAAACTCTAAACACGGGAAGAAACAGCCAGTCAGATGCAGTTAGAAGGATCAAACAGTGGTTTGTTATTGCCTGTTGTAATGAGAACAAGAACACGTTTGTGTTTTCCTTTCTCTACAGACTGTTACAACTGCAATAACTTTGTTGTTTGAATGGCATCACTGCCATGTAGCTGCATGCTTGCAGCATGAGCTCAGCAACACAGTGAAGAAATTGTTTTTATGTCTCAGAGATTCCTACTCAACCCACACACTAGGTCATTGACCAGTGGGTGGTTTATTTGTTATGTGTATGTAAGGAGCTGTTTGTATTAGACATAATGAGTCCGTTGGATGTGGCAGGGTTTAAGTCAGGGATGGTATGTGTCTGTTTTTGATACTTTGAGCAGAGGGCCATTTAGTCAGCAAATGACCTAATTATTAGACTATAAAAACCTACTAGCACAAAGTTACAACCACACTCTATGTGGTTGAGAGAAAGCGTGAGAATGATAGAAACAAACCTTTTCGAGGCCAAACCACAAATTGTGTGACGTTTTTTAAAACTATGTCTGCATATTGAAATCCAATGACGAGTTAAATACTGAATGTCTGGCAGTCGTTTTTAAGTCTTTGACTTGGAAAAATCCTCTGCTTTCCAGTGAAGACCTTAAACTCTGTTGCTATTTCAGTTGTTTTTCCACTGTCATCAGTATAACCCTCCAGTACGTATTTTCCCTCACTGGAGTTGCTCCACTAACTCACTAGTCGCATGCTTGCCTTTTTGTTTTTCCAAGAGGGCCATGGAGCTATTTTGGGGCCAATTTTGTCTTTTGCTGTCTCTTATTCCTTTTCATTTCTTTTTAATTGCTTTTCAAGAGGTCCTTGTGGTTTAAAAAATACTATTTGAAGAGTTTCTGGCAAAACACACAGGTACCTCAAGCCAACAAATGGTTTCTTTGACCGCAGAATAAAAACAAAAACTGCTAAAAAGAGGGCACAGGAAAAGAGTTCACTTGGTATTGTGGTCTAATGTGTAGCATGCTGATTTTGAAAGTGAATTGGGTCACTGTGAGTACATAAGCCAGCACCTTTATTAATCTATTTTTTTGCCTGTGCTACTTAGAGGTAGATTGAAGTGTAATTGTGCAGGCTTTTATGGAAAGTATGAGAGAAGTCTTGCTTGTGCTTGTGGCTCAAATGCATCAACATATGCATTTTTTGGACTAAATGAGAATGTTAGCCCACGATGAAGCATGCAGCTGGATAGAGGAAGTAGCTGTCAGTGATACTTGCTCTCCTTTGGGGTTCAGGCCACAGCTTTTTTAATCCCTCAGGGATTCCTGTTATCACAGCGAATCATCTGCATGTGCCTTTTTCTGTCATGCAAATAAATACTTCTGCTTTGTTCTACCAAGAAAGATTTCGGAAGCGGTTTGGTGTTGCGTGTACTCTGTGAAACATTAAGTTAAAGTTGTTGTATTTAAAGTCATTTTTAATACAATTAGAGCAATGAACAGGCATCAAATAAGTCTTAGAGTTTAGTTTTCAAGTTTTTATCATGTTTATTTAGTTTAAGAAAGACGAGGATTATAAAGGAAGTAAACGACCCATTTTATTTCTCTTTTTAGAGCTGAATGAAGCCTGGGTATAACTTGTTAGAATACACCTATAACCTTTTAGCTATACATTTGTTACTGCTACCCAAATTTTGTGCACAACCCAATAGTGAAATATTTTTTTCTGATTTACTCAAAGAAAGTTAGTCAACAGAAATTAATTATCTTAATTGATTTATTCTCAATGTTTTTTACAGTACGTTTGTTTCATTGTTGTTGGCTTTTCACAGGATCATGCATAAAAGTTTATGCAGTTTTTATGAATTAATATTGGGTTTGTGTGTCCCACAGACAACACAAGGGGTGCAGGTGAATTGTTTCCGGACACTGGAGGACTTAGTTTTGGGGTACCAGCATCCGCACAAAGGCCTGGTCATTCCACTGCTCTTCCCTGTTCCCCGTGATGCAGACACTGGGGATGAGAGCTCAGGTGAGCCACCAGCTGTTTCACATATCAACTGTATGTGATGTTTTATATGTAATACACTTGCTCTTTGTTAACTTTTATGTTTCGTGTGTGCCCAGATGATGAGAAGCCTCCTCCTGTTCCAGCCTCTGTCAGCACTGCACCTTTCACAGGACCCACAGCAAAACCAGCCCCTCATGCCCTGTTCTTGGATAAGCTGCAAGAGCTGAACACATCAAAGTATGACTATTCAGCTCAATTTTATATGAACTATAAAACTATTAACTGAACTGAGCTGTAAAGTTCGTATCACATGATGTGTTTGCTACGATTCTACATTTTATTTACATACATTATGCTCTGCTGGCAGTCAAGTATAGCAACTACTTGTACGTTCTTCCCTCTTTTAACTTTTTTGTCCTATCAATAAATGATGATCATATAGTATCTGCGGTGCTCTTACACTACTGTTTTTCACAAATTTCTGTCTGAATCTGAATTCTAACCATTTTACTTTTTTAATTTAGTTTTTTTTATTTTGTTTCTTTGACAGTACTGCAGGTGAGGTGATCGCCCTGCTCAATGACTACCTCTTCAGTGAGCTGCCTCTCGACATTGAGAATGTGCATAAAGGGGCAACAAATCTGTGCCACCTCAAGCGTACTCTGGGTGCTGCCTGCCAAGGCCTCAACAGGTTAGCATTATTCTACACTTAATGTTAATGAGGATCACAAAGCAACCAGTAGTTTGATGGCTGTGAATGTATAAACGGTTGTCAGGAATGATTATTGCTGAATATTTTCCTTGTTTGCTGCATGCTGTGTATGTGCATATAAAACATTTATTTACAGCGATTAAATGAATGTACATGTATCGGTTCTGCAGTGAGATTGACTTGACTCTTTCAAGTCTGGAAACCCTGGCCAAGGTCTTCGACCATCCTAGCTGCTCTTTGACACCCACTAAGGCACAGGTACAATACAAACCAAGCAATATGCTTTTATAAGAACAAAAACTACCAGCAATTCCGTTCATAGGAGTTAAGGCTGAAGGTGCATTCTTATACATCTGTATATGCAAGCTTATCGTGCCTTCTGTCTTGTGTTTTCGGGATCAAGGGTCCAGAGATGGAGATGGACAACCTGCTGTGTAAGATCTCAGCTTTGGTCAGCCTTCTTTCTTCATTGGAGAAAAAGGTGTGTTTATGTATGAATACTGTTTCTGCATTATTGCATTTCACAGTTCTGAGTTCTGAGTTTTTACAATGACAAATCCTTCCTGTAATAGACCAGTTGGACTGTAACATTGTAATACCCTCTGCACATACAGGTGTTGAAAGCATTACAAGATGCTGTGACCAATCACAATCTGGCAATGCAGCCTAGCCCACCCACTCCAGAACCAACGCCCGCCAGTGTAACACCTGTGAAGAACACTGCCAGACAAGTGCCTGTTCATGCCTTTCAGGTAAATCAGGGTGACAAATGAACTTCATTTTACATCAGTAGAGATTCTACAATAACCCTGCCCTTCACTTACATCTTACTTTATGACAACGAAAGACATATCAGCTGACTTTATAAACGTGTTAACAGTTTTTTCCTTTGTCTGTGAAGGTGAAAATGTTTAGGTATGGCAGACAAACTGTTTCGGTGGATGTGGATACAGGAGTGGTGCTTTTTGACAAGAAATCTGGTTCATTTAGTATAGAGAGGGTCTCACATGAGAGAAGTAAGAAAAATCTTATAGTGCCAATAACATTATCTTGCCTACAAATATATTGTGTAATATAACATATATCCATACGTCTGTTGTTTTGTTTTGTGTGTATCAGTTCTTCAGATTGTCAAGTTCCATAGCAGTCCAGCCAAGGTACGCATGGTGGTTGACAGCCACCACAACGCACCGCGTGAGATGACGTTTGAGAGTGCACGGGTAAGACAAGATAACAGGTTTTCTAATTTACTGGAATCCACTGTTTCCTTTACCATAATTCACTGTCTTCTTTTTCAGAAATGTGACTCCTTCTGCCAACTCCTCCAGCTGATGAAAACCAGGCACTCTAAGCGGAGTGAACCTGATGTGATCTCCGTTTTTGTTGGCACCTGGAATATGGGTTAGCATTAATGTGCTGACAGTCTCTTTCGCTGTCAGGCAACATAAAGAAAATACCCCAACATGCTGAACAAGAGTGACTGATTTATTGTGTTGTTTTGTATATGCAGGTGGTTCCCCTCCACCTCGAAGCCTGCAGTCATGGGTGACATGCTGCGGGTTGGGACACACTCCTGATGAGTCGATCGCCTTGCTTCCTCATGACATCTATGCCGTGGGGACTCAGGAAAACGCTCAGGGGGAGAGAGAGTGGACAGAACATATCAAAGCAACCCTGCGCAGCTATACTCGTATTGACTTCAAACAAGTATGTCTTGTCTTCAAATCTTCTTCAAATGCGTTTTCATCAGTCACCAACAAACATATGGGATAATCTTAGAAAAGATTCACAGATGCACATACCTAGAATTTAACAAAGGGGAACTCCAAACTTGTACGTCAAACTCTTTATGCTTTACAAAGTCTGATTAATTGTGTCACGATCAGATTATGATCTGTCTTTTATTGTGAGTCATTTATAACAAGTAAAATGTAAAAAGTAAACACTATACATTCTGAGGAATTTAAATTCAAATTCCTGTTCTACACAATGATTGCTAATCAGTCATCTATTTTTATGTTATTTTATACGTTACGAAAACCCAGCTTGCTCTGATTCTAAACGAGGCCAAACCCTCGCGATTTGACACGTTTTTCCTCCAAACAAATTTGTATAATGCTAAAACAATTACGCAGCCACCCAGCTCATATGGTTTCTAAATACACAATTTATCAAAGCTCATCTCACTTTTCCAAATGCTCCTCACAGAAATCTTAAAGCAATTATCTAGCTATATAAACTTGCCACGCCTGAACTATTATTGTGTAATCTAATGTTATTCTTTAATTTTACACAACATGCAATACTTTAATCTTTTATAATGCCTCTGATCTGAATCTGTATACAATTATTTTTGTATTTTCTGGGAGAGTTTGAGTGGTTGTAAACTTAAAATATTTTAACAGCCATCTATATAAAGCATGAACCATACACTTTATACATACAGTCTACTCTACAGTAATGGTCTACAATCATTTACAGTTAGAATTAGCTCAACCCTGGCATTTTAGTCTTACAAAGCTTGTACTTTAACTTCCTGCAAATCTGTGATTCATTCTTTTTATGGTATATGCAATGAAAACACTTTCTTCAGAATTTTAAAGGACACCCACCCATAAATACTAGATGTGTAGACTGTAGAATGTGGACTCACATTTTTCAGTAAAAATACTTTAAGAACGTAATGAAATAAAAGTTCTTCCGCTGTTGTTACTGTTGTTATTTAATGTAATGCAAGATAATATCCTGTAGGTGGCAGTGCAGTCCCTGTGGAATATGAGGTTGGCCGTGTTTGTCAAGCCAGAGCATGAGAGTCGCATCAGCCATGTGAACACAGCCAGTGTGAAGACTGGCTTGGGGAATACGTTGGGTAGGCCACCCTGCATTTTCACACCACTAGAAATATATACAAAGAAAATACAGAAAATGTACAATATCATAACTGTTGGCACTAAATATTAAAGACTGATGATGATTAACCGGACCAAGATGTGTTTTTATTTTTCTGGAGGTCTGAGGTCGACTATTTCTCTTGTTTCAGGAAACAAGGGAGCAGTTGGGGTCTCCTTCCACTTCAGTGGAACATCATTTGGTTTTATTAACTGCCACCTGACTTCTGGAAGTGAGAAAGTCCTGAGGTGCATAGTGTGTAAAAGGTGTGTGTGTGTGCTACTTACATTTTTATGCTATGTTTTAAAATGTATTTCTGTCTTGCAACATATTTCCAGGAGGAACCAGAACTTTGTAGACATCCTCAGGCTGCTTTCTCTGGGTGACAAACACCTCAGTGCCTTTGACATCAGCCTGCGCTTCACTCATCTGTTCTGGTGTGGAGACCTCAACTACAGGCTTGACTTGGATGTACAGGTCCGACTGACACTTTTCATTCTTGTTTAAATGTGGAATGATAGGTAATTGAGATACCCCAGACATTTATGTTACTGCTTCTAACTCTAGGATATCCTGAAACATGTGTCTAAGAGGGAATTTGAGGAGCTCATGTGTGCCGACCAGCTGACCCGAGAAAGACACAAAAGGAAGGCCTTTCTCAATTTCAGTGAGCTCTAAATATAATATCAAGAATTTATTTGTAAAAGCACTAAAATGTCATTTTCTACCAACAAAAGAACTAATAATTAAATAATACTTTTTCATTTTGATTTGGCTGTACAAGTGCTTAAATTGCTCTGCACTTTTTCTCTTATTATCATGGTTAAGAGGAAGAGAAGATTGCTTTTCCACCCACCTACCGTTATGAACGGGGCTCCAGAGACTGCTACCTCTGGGAAAAGTACAAGTCTTCAGGGGTGAGTAATTAATTGTTTCACCAAAATATTTTACACTGTAGAGAAAAAAGCATGCCCACATTCGTTATGGGACACATAATAAGAGTTACCTGAACTTTATCAAGGTTATTATCTAGGCTCGCCTGTCATTTCTTTGGTTCAGTCTGCAGCTGAACTGGCATAGAATCCTAATATTCCTCTGGTTTTGTATGTTGATCATTTTTCTAAAGGAGATTTTCTGGTTTGTTGCTGTTATACTTTCAGCCTGTAGGTTTAATCTATTTTTAGAAGATTCTATACACTGTACTTAGAAAACTGCAGGTCTTTTCTGTAAGACCCTAGGTAGTTGTACTTGTGAACAGTTCTTAAGATTATTTATTTCTAACTTAATCTTTTTAAAAGGTCTATAGAGACAGGTGATTTTGGCAGCAGCTGCCATGACCACTAAAAATAGGAGGTTAAGATTTAACCTCCTGTCTGAAACAAAAATATCTGGCATTACAGGAATGAAGGCCCCCTTCAGTGCATATGCTATATATGTATCTGTCAATTTAATTAGTAAACAGACAAACATACAATATGTTGCTGGTGATACTATAGCTAATTCTGTTTCTGTAGGTGCGGGTCAATGTTCCATCATGGTGTGATAGGATTCTGTGGAGGTCCTACCCAGAGACACACATCATCTGCACTGCATATGGTATGATCTGTTGTTTTATATATTAAATTAAAAAAATAAAAATAAAAAATAAAGCACAAATAAATAAAGCATTCTAGAAAATGTGTTAAAGCTGTAAAGGCTGGGCAGTGGTTAGTATTTTTTTATTTGTGCCACCATAAAATAAGGGCCACCATGTCAACGAATAGCCCTCAACCCCTGCATCCTGGTCTGTGGTCCATAAAGAAACAGAGTCATTTCCTCTGTTTCAGCCTGAACGTTTGTTCTAACCTCAGCAAACCATCAAAGCACAACGAACATAACGAATTCTGGTTTGCAGCAGAACCTCTTTTTCCTTTTAAATAGAGTGTCGCGACACCTGTTGAAATATTTCAGGAAGCTCATGTTCCTTAGAGAGGTGTTACATAATTTTACAGGACATGTACTATAGGTAACTTGTTTTTACAAGTGAAGTAACATAATGGTTTGTCTCCTGCCAGGTTGCACAGATGACATCTTCACAAGTGATCATTCGCCTGTTTTTGCCACCTTCCAAGTAGGAGTGGCGTCACGGTTCAGCTCCAAAACAGGTGCTGTCATTGTTTTGGCCCTTCAGACACTAACGGCTGGAATGTGACTGACTTTTTTCAGTAAGTGAACAGTATTGCCTCTTTAATTTAAACAGATTCAAATTCCAGCATGGAGAAGGCCTGGATTGAGCTTGAAGGCATCGAGTCCATTGTGAAAACGGCAAGCAAAGCAAAATTCTTCATTGAATTCTATTCCTCATGCCTTGAAGGTATGGTGTCATATCAAAAGGAAAATCACAATAAAGCATCATGCAGAAAAGTAGCAGAAATACATTCATATCTATCTTTGCAGAGACACGACGCTCCAGTGAGAATGACTCACAGAGCTGTGATGTTCCTGGATTCCTGAAACTGGGCTGGTCCTACAAACAGCTGCCGAAGGTCAGAGGCTGAGGTCATCTCAAAATGCTTCAAAGCACCTTTTTAAGCCTTTTTGATAACTTTGGGTTTGTTCATCTCTGTCATAGCTCCTTCCGATTATGTCTGACATGGAGTATCTTCAGGACCAGCACCTGCTGTTGTCTGTGAAGTCATGTGATGGGTTTGAGTCATACGGTTGGTCACTATTACATTCAAACTTCATTCCATTGCACTGATGTTGTTGCTAGTCATAGCTATTAAAGACACTGTTTACTCAAGACCGTAATGCTTTGTTGTTGTTTATTGAATTTACTCTGATCACATCACACTACAGCTGGCTCCAGTATGTTATTTTAAGGATTGCTGATTTCATCTTTACATGCCATCAACACATTCATCGTGCTTAAAATGCTGAAATTTTAAACAGTTTCTTTGGTAATTCCCTTTTCATTCAAGAGATACAAAAAAACACATAAATAATGTGTTTTGAACTCATTTGGTCCTGTAACACCATGACATACACAAACTAGGTCTTACTGGATGGTTTTCCCCATTCATGTAATATGTCATTTCTTGTTTTCTTTTTTGTCGTAGGTGAATGCTGTGTGGCTCTGCACTCACTCACTGGTGCATCAGAGCAATTTGAGACATTTTTGAGTCACAGAGGTGAGGAGATGGGCTCTATACGTGGACGGGTCAGAATCCATGTTCCCAAAGACAGACGGGGAACAAGGGAAAAGGTCTATGGTGCGTCAGCCAAAACTGGTCTTCTTCAAAATCTCTGCCTTGCTTGCACTATCACTTCCCACTAAGCTTTCATCTTCACTGTCACTGAATCCTTTGACTCCTATGAGTCTCACATTGCTTCCTCTATTTGGTTCCTCAATGATCCCTGGCTTGGCTTTGCACTTGCTATCGACCGTTTCCTCTTTTGGTCTTCTGAATGACTGACCCTGACCAGATGCATCCTGAGACACTGAAACAGGAAAGATGGGTATTATGCCACCAGGTCAGGCACAACACACACAAACACCACTTTACTGTGCGATGACAATACCCTTTGACCTACATGCACCACACAGATTTTGAAGAAGTCTTTCTCATTACAAAATTAGTTGTTCACATCTTGTGATTTGAATTTTTCAGAGTGGTTCTCCTTTGAGAAAGATGATAAGGGTCCTGCAAGGGCTCACATGTCTCCTGCAATGACACGGATGCCAGTAACCAGGTGAGGACCTCTTAATGTTTTTGAGCGTAAATCATCAGAAGACATTCAGTTCTCAAAGAAAAACAATTTTCAGCAACACCATCTACCTTCTTTTCCAAAACCAGTATTTTGTTTTAGAAGTTTGCAAATTCTAACATGGTTGTGAGCACATTCTGCCATATTAACACGCTTAAATTTGCATAGCATTGTTTTGAGATCCATTAAATTTTCTATCCTTTTTATTCAAAACTGCAAAAACAATAGCAAGAAAAATGATTCAAAGGCTCAACAACTAGAGTTTGAAACACATGGCTATAATTTCCAGAATCTAGCTAAAATTTTGGCACTATCCTGGAATTGATGATAAATACTTGCCACCAAGAGCTCGTGTTTTGGTATTTCATATGACTTTAACCTTGTCGGCATAATAGTCAAACCAGACTTCTGGATTGTATGTCATTTTCTTATCAGAACCTGTAACCACAAACCCGCATCACTGAAGACTTGTGTTGTTTAGCACAAGGTCGCTTTGGTCTGAATACTTGCAAAACTACCATTGAGTGCCAAGGCACATATTTTAAATGGTTGTGAAGACAGTGAGTGGCAGTTGAGAATAGTTTTAGGAACAGTTATATCAAGTTCAGATGCCAAAACTCAAGACTAATTATATTCATTGCAGGTCCTCTGCAGTCCCTCTCAAACCAACTCCGAGCAGCTACACCAACCCAGCCTACTTCATCTTTGAAGGTGTGTCAGTGGCACGCAAGGTGGAGGAGGCTCCACCCCCGAGAAGAGACTCTCAGTTAATCTGGTCTGGTACTGAGGCCTTGCAGCTTCCTAAAGTCTCAGGCCGCCAGGGCTTTGACAGGAGACCCTGTCGCAGATCAGACTTTACAGAGATTGAAATTCCAGCCATCGTGCCCCAGTACACTTCAACCAATGACCTCCATACACCCCAAACCAACTCCTCCTATCAGCTTTTCCCTGCCAAAAGCCAGTCGCCCATACCATCACCCTCAAGTAACGCCATCTCACAGTACCAGGAACAGACTTCACAGCCCAGAGATAAATACCACGGTAGAAGTATTGTTCAGGACTCCATACAGCCTGAAAGTAATGTAAGCAACTTGTACATGAACCACTCAGCAATCATCAAGGAAAAAGCCAGACGGGATCAACACCAGCTGCTCCCAGAAAGGAACAATCGTGTCAAAGCAGCCAAAGCACCATCAGCTTTACCTTACACCCCTTCTCACTCAAGACACTGTCAGGCCTCTGCTTCGTGGATGGCGGAGCTGCAGCCCCCTGGACCTATGGGAGACAACTCACTCACTGCTTTGCAAATTGCCAAATCCCTCAGCGAAGTTGACTTCTTCCCCACAGAGCAGCAGGTCCCATCCCTACACAACCAGAGGCCAAATTACAGAAATGGTCCTTCCATGCATGGAGATAGAGGCTACAGCAGGGAGAAAGAGGTATGACCCTGCTTTCAAAGATGGATGTTAAAAGTAGTTGCATCTGTTTCTTTGTAAAAATTCTTTCTACTTTATCTCAATACACACAGGTGTCTGTCCTCCAAGGCGCACCAGAGACTGTACGGGAGCTTCTCACAGCTCTGGGTCTTCAGAAATACACCCTGGGACTTAGCCTCAATGGCTGGGATGATCTGGATTACTTCAGGTGAGATGAATGTAATAAATAAATAAATACTGTGGTAACTATTTGATAGTTATTAGAGCCACAAAATGTCAATTTGAGCTGAGTGTGACAGACTGAACCATTAACACAAGCACCAGTCCTGCAAATGGGGGGGTGGGGGTGTTATGTACGTAAAACAGTTTATATTTCCGTTAAATGTGGACTACACTTACAAGAAATCATTATAGAAACAGAACTAATAGGCATTTATTGCATCACCCAGGCTGTGGTTTCTGATTTGACATACATAGAGAAGTTAACTGTTAGGCCAGCTACCATACGTACCATAGAAGCTGTTGTCACTAAAACCAATGAGTATTTTCTACCAATGGACTGCTCCACTTTTATTTTTAAAACAGTTTTAAAACAGAACTTTCGATTTCTACTTCACTCTGTGTTGCATATTTAATGTAGTAAGTTGAAATACAGACCGCATTATGCAGTTAAATAGAAATACTGAAGAATAACCCACCTCTACAAAATGATGAAACACTGTTACCACCGCTGAGGGGTATTTTCCACAAAATGACAACAATGTGCTGCTTTACCTTTCTTCCTAAAACAGAACTTGGTTTCTCTTTGATTTTACATATTTGAAGTTGAAACACATTCAACATAATGCAGTTTAATAGAAATATTGACGAACAACCAACCTCCATAAGATGAATAACCTTTAGTGTATAATTCCCTGTAGAGATAACCTAAGTGTTCAAAAGAGACTTAGAAGAAGCAGCTGAAGTCCTAATTGAATTTCCACTGTCATGTGACAGTCATGCTCTGCTGTCAGGTTAGCACCTCGAACGTCATTGGTTACCACTTCCATTCACAATTTGTGCACAAATCAACATTCACTCCCAAATTCCCTCGTGTTTTCCCAGACAGAGTTATTTCTTGAGTTACACTGGAAGAACATTTTGCACCAGAAATACTTCTACACAAGCTCTCTTGACATCTATGAGTGTAAGAATGTTTGAATGTGAGCTTCTAGTGAAAGCCAACCTCTTCATGGCCAGTTGAAAGGCAGGGAATGACATACAGTGTGTGTTTTATGACTGACTTGAATGTGAATCAGTTTTTTTAAGGTAAATTTCAAATGAAGTAGGTGTAGTTTCTTTAATGTTGGATACAGTATATAGCTTCTTGTATCTGTATAGAGATGCTTACACCTCATACATTTACATAACATTACTGGTTTATAAAGTTACGGTAGGTTAAAACCTCTCCGTATGATTCATATCTGTAATTTTAATCAATAATTTATTCTTTCACAGTGGCATCACTGAGGCAGATCTGTGTGCTGCTGGAGTGACAAATCCATCCCATCGACGCAGGATCCTTGAAAACCTGCCCAGGAATTGGAACTGACATAGAGCGATGAAAAGCATTGATGGTACGAAGCCTTGTAATCTGCTCATTTAGAACTGGAAGAACTGCTAGGGCTGTCACATCAGCTGGACTTTACCACGGCCCTGTCATATTTTCATTTACTCAATCAATACTGTAACAACAGTTGGTCAGTGTCAACAAAGCACAGAGAGCATAATGCAGGAAGTGGCCACTGCACAGTTTGCTTTATTCATCTATCCGTCTCAATAGATAAAGAAAGAGGTAGGTGATATCAATGAAAGCCTTGATATGCATCTCCAATTACTGACATGTATAGAAAAAATGGATCATGGTGTCAGTGCCTCATGGATTTTTTTTTTTTTTTTGTTTTCAATGATTTTTTAATGACTATAAAGATGTAGTTCTTCAATTTACAGTGTTCACACAAGGCCAGTGTTTGCCTTCCACCTTCACGCCATCTACGGTGTTCTTCCGTTACGCGGTCATTATTGAGCCTGGACCAGAGCTTTTAAAAACCCTCTATTAAACCATTTGAGCATAAAATCCATGCATATCTACTGGAAGACTGCCTGGAAAGCTGGTATAGAAAGACCTGCCATATGTCATTTTGTTTACCATCTCTTATTGTCACTATCATGTCACTTAATCAGTACCGATGTCCACTGTGCAGGTTTAATGCATCGTTTATAAAGTGCCTAAAGCAACTGTTGATTGTCACTGAGCAAACACACGTTTCACTTCACGCTGTGGAACAGTGTCAAAAAATAAATCTCATTTGCATATTTCTAATCTCCATCCTGCTTGTATATTGTTTGATGCAGCGATGCGTTCAGGTGATTGTTGAGAAAGGTAAGTCTCTATAATGAGTAAAGAATTTACAAAACCATTTTTAACTTTACTAATAGAAAGATTCAAAATGTCAATGCAATGCATTCCAACTAGATGGTCCTTTGATATATGTGGAAGCTGTGACAGACACCCACACCTTTTAGCCATGTAGGGAATAAGACCTATAGCTCATGCCTTGGTATATCGTATGTATAATGAATTCATGCAAGTAGCCCAAGTACCAACATACTGAGAAAGTTGATTTGTGATTTCTTTTTCTCACTAGGTTCTGCACAATTTGTACTTTACATTTTTGTTGAAGTTCTTGTAGAGTACAGCTGTCCTTCTTTTAAAGCAAAAATGACCATAGTCCAGACGAATCCTGCTGTCAAACAAGTTATATAACTATATCGACTACATTTGCTCGAAAAGTCATGTCCAAAACCACAAGATGGTATTTGTCAGTATAATAATAGACTACTACAGACAGACATGAGACAAGTGTGAATCTGAGCCAAAAACAACTCTTTTTTCATTCAGCTGAAGTAGTTACTTATTAAAGCATAGCCAAACACATGTCTGCTGACAGGAGGTATGTGTCAGTGACCACTAAGTCACTTAGTTACTGACTGTCGTGATGACATCAGCTGCAGAAGTGCTGGGACGTTTTGAAAGGTAATGGGTTAAAAAGTCTCAGAAGTTTTATTTTTAGAATCACAATGACTTTGTGTTCTCCAGTAGATGATCCTTTGTTACAAAGCATCAAAGTTTGGTTGAAAAAGAGGAAATATAAATGTTTCCTCTTGACATGCCACTGTAATGACTAAGAAATATCATGAGAACCACTAGCATAGCTAAGTGAAACACAAGTGTGTTTGTTTCCTGTAAACCTCTCTGGGTGTAACTGACCCAGAGACGCACATTCACAGAGCTAACCTGTGGACTCACACAACCACATCACTATGGGTATTCCTCATGCTTATTTGTATTTACTATTTTTACCATTATCATGATTTAGGTGAGGTTATGTTAATAGATAACGGTAAATGTATCTTAAATAATCTTTCCCATGCTCTGAGTTATTAGGCTTTTATCAAAGCAGGACCGACCACAGTGTAAATCCAGAGATGTGCTCAGGTTTTTTTTTTTTAGATTGAGTCTAGATTGTGTTCTGTTGTTCATTTTAAGAGTAATTTGTCACAGGCATGGGTTCACTGGAGTGGGTATGATCTTGATTCCAGCTGTGGGTCACTCAAACTTTAGTTTTAAGTAACTTATTAAGTAAGACTTCATCTGAGTTTATTGCCTGCCTGCGACAACAGGACTGCACCTCCTGCCTGCTTTTATTGCTTTATGATCCGGCTTTATAATTCCACACCTTGTCATTTGATATCTTCGGCTTTTCCATTGGACTCACCTGACACCTTGTCAAACCAGTCAGTACTCTACTACTCCTGAGAGTAATGACTTAAAAAGGATTACACAGTATACAGGCTACTGTACAGCCATGCAAGTATTGAATCTATTGACTTCAGATGAGTGCTCTTCTGGTAATTACTTTCATCCCAAAGACAATGATGGAAGAATTTTTCAACTGTTTACTGAGCAGCATCCCAGTGGAGCAATGCTCTATTACAAAATAAAATCCTGCAAGAGTCAGTCAACAAACTGTTCTATAAAACTGTAATGTTCTCCTGGTTGTAAAGCAGATGAAAGAAGAAAAGAAAAGACGATTGTTCCTGCACATATACATGCATAAATACTTTGATATATTTGGCTGCACTCCAAGAACGATCTTTTAATTAATGGAGTAATAATCGATTTTAAGACATAATTGTCCAAAAGCTAAAACACTTCTGGCAAACATCTGTAACCTAAATGTATGGGAGCTTTACCGGAGCTGCTATAAGGTCAGCGGCTGTTGCTCACTCAGCAGTGTGACTGCCCACTTCCCATTTCAGCCTGTGTGTTACACCCTCCCACGAATCCTGCGCTCTCAGTGACTACATGACTTTCTACGACTAGAAATTAGACTCGTTATAAGTGCGTGTCCGATGCTCACCGGCTGGAGTTTATGTCCCGAAAACGAGACGAAAGAGGAGCTCATCCCGGCTGAATATTTCAACCCAGTGTGAAGTTGGGAGAGTCCTCTGTAGCGCCCGGATCCCCAGCCTGACATCAACACTTTAGGAGCCTGTCGGGGTGAGTTTGTGGCGGCAGTGTTGCCATAATCGGTTCAGCATGTGTAGAAGGGCGCACTTTGGGTGCTGTTAGATACTTAATTCACTTTAAAACTTTAAAACTATGAACAAGACATACTGGGAAGTTGCAAATGCTGTCCTAAGGTTAGGTTTTCGCTACTTTGCTATTCTTTTGTTTTACATTTCAAAGTGAAACATGTTACTTTTCCTCCACTACATCTGCTGTAGTTACACGTATCTCAACACTATCTAATAATATTAATCATGATCCTTTATAGGGTAATATTCTGCACATGGAGTATTCTTGCTTGTGATACTTAAAATACTGTGCTTAGGTAAAAATTGAATTAACCTCCATAGCTTACTGAAAACTGTATATATTTTTTTAAGACTTACATGAAGGATCCTGAATACACGATGAGCAGGGATTGAGTCTTCCTAGAGCCCAACATCAACATTGTGAAGAGAGACTGAGATTAGTTCAGAAGCCAGTCAGTTTTCTGTCAATCAACAATCAACAAAAATTACACCAATCAGCCACAACATTATGACCGGACAGGAGAAGTGAATAACATTGACCATCTTGTGAATATTCAGTGTTCTGCTGGGAAACATTTGGACCTGGCGTTCGTGTGGATGTGGCTTAGACATGTAGCACCCACCTAGACCAGACCAGGCACCCCCCACCCAATAGCAATGACACTCCTTGATGGTAGCAGCCATCCCCAGCAGGATGCAGCCTGACACAGGCACACGCACAAAAACGGTTTAGGAACAACTCAAACAACATGAAGAACAGCCCAAAGGCCCCCGCTAACAACATTCTGTTACCAGACACCACAGGACACCCTCAGAAGGCACATGTCCATTCTCTGATCTGTCAGAACCGTTTTGGAGGCACAAGGCAGACCTACACAATATTAGGAACATAGTCATAATGTTATGCGTGTTCAGTTTATATTCTTTATATATATATATTTATATTATATTTATATAATGTACTTTTTCCATGTCTCATGTTTTCTTTTTCCACTACACTTTTTTTTCTCCTGCCTTTAAAGCTGAGCTCAGAGGTCCCATCGCTATGGAAACAACCATCAACATCCCCGATGCACACAACCAGTCATCAGTGTTCACATCAATCTTCAACTCCAGCTGCCGCTTTGACGAGGAGTTCAAATACATCCTGCTGCCCGTGTCCTACAGTCTGGTGTTAGTGGTTGGCTTCATACTCAACGCCACGGCTTTATGGCTGTTCCTTAAGATGCGTCCGTGGAACCCCAGTACAGTGTTTATGTTCCACCTCGCTCTGTCTGACTTCCTGTATGTTTGCTCCCTTCCCACCCTTATCTACTACTATGCCAACCGTAGCCACTGGCCCTTTGGTGTCGCCTTATGCAAAATTGTGCGCTTCCTCTTCTATGCCAACCTCTACTGCAGCATCCTCCTTCTCACGTGTATAAGCGTGCATCGCTATCTTGGCATCTGTCACCCCATCAAGGCTATTACCAGGGTGAAACCTCATCATGCACACCTAGTGTGTGGCCTGGTGTGGGGTGTGGTGACAGTGTGCTTGGTGCCCAATCTCATCTTTGTCACTACCTCCAGGAGAGACAATGACACACTGTGCCATGACACAACCAATCAGGCGTCCTTTAAGGAGTATGTGGTCTACAGCTCTGTTGTCATGGTGCTGCTCTTTGGCATCCCATTCATGGTCATTGTGGTTTGTTACTGTCTGATGGCACGGACCCTTTGCCAGCCTAGACAGGGAATATCAGCCAGCCAGGCGGCTGCTGCCTCACGTAGTAAATCCATCAAACTCATCATCGTGGTGCTGGTGGTGTTTGCAGTGAGCTTCGTCCCATTTCATATTACACGGACCCTCTACTACACGTCCCGTGTGCTGGAGCTTAACTGTGAATTCCTTAACATTGTAAACTTTGCTTATAAGATCACCAGGCCGCTGGCCAGCGTCAACAGTTGCATCGACCCCATTCTGTATTTCCTGGCTGGGGATCACCTCCGCTCGAAACTGATGTCTCTTCTGACAGGAAAAAGATTGACGACAATCAGCCAAAACTATGAACAGGCACCGTCACAGCTGAACAATATGGGTCTGACTTATACGAACTCAGCCAATGGAGCCAGCGCGGAGAGGTCCTGACATTTCTAATGGATCGGTCAGGAACAAGTTTACCTGAACCTGTGTTCAACAGACATAAAGACCATGTTTTGATTTCCCTCACCTTCTTCAGATTTCAACAGGAGGTGACAACTCTGGTCCTTTTATTTGTATGAAGTATTACTTGGAACTCAACATGTAAACAGACAGAAATTTTCTTTGCTAAACATAATTTTTCTTTTTGAGAAAATGCTGCAAATGCAGAAGAAAGTTAGACGCTTGAGTAAACAGCTTTGAGACAAGAGGTCACAGACGCCTTAAATGAATGATAGAACATTCAGTCAATAAAAAACAAACTTTGATTGTGTTCAGCCCTACCCAGTTTTTGATAAGATAACCATGCTGTTTTGTCAGAAATGATGTAGTTGTGAGGCAATCCTTCCTGTTGTATCAACAGTGTTACCAAGAAACTGCAGCTGGAAGCAGTGTAGCTTCCGGATCCCAGCTGTTTTTGTCCTTCAGCTTTCTCAGCTGTCTGTTTTTCAACTGTGGCGAAAGACATACAGACGGCTCCGGACAGTCTCTGTGCTCTCAAATCCACCCACACCTAGGTCGAGGGAAAAGGGATTTTCCCTTTTCCTTTTTACCTTTGAGATATATGGAATTTCAAGTTTACAAATGGAGGTTAATCTCCATGATAGTTTAGCAGGAGTGGGAATCAGTGCCGGAAAAATTCTTCGCAATGATAAAGAACCTTCCACCCGAGGTTTCAATGTTGTTTTCACATTGTACTCCCATGATATCAAGCAGGATCTCTGAAGATGTTTTTGTTATTACAGTTGATATGTATCATAAAGTGTTGCCACATGAGTTAAAGGTGTCATAAACTGTATTTCTCATGAACTGATTGTGCAGTGGGCGGCACAGTGGCGAGGTGGTTAGCACTGATGCCTCACAGCGAGAAGGTCCCGCGTTCGAATCCATGGGCTGACTGGGCCTTTCTGTGTGGAGTTTGCATGTTCTCCCTGTGTCTGCGTGGGTTCTCTCTGGGTACTCCGGCTTCCAAAGACATGCTCATTAGGTTAATTGGTGATTCTAAATTGGCCGTAGGTGTGCATGTGAGTGTGAATGGTTGTCTGTCTCTCTGTGTTAGCCCTGTGATAGACTGGTGATCTGTCCAGGGTGTACCCCCGCCTCTCGCCCGATGACAGCTGGGATAGGCTCCAGCAGACCCCCGCGACCCTTAACGGGAATAAGTGGGTACAGAAGATGAATGAATGAATGATTGTGCAGTGAGTCTTTCCTGTCTAGTCACTGGTCAGGGAGGTCTTGTCAAAATCCAATGTAATGTAAAGTGACCTGCGACAATCACATAACATATTCATCTAACTCTTGTTTAGCTAAAGTGAAACTAACTATAGATTTTGTTAGGGAAGTGAAAAAAGAAGACTCAAACTGTGTGAAAATTATTTTCTTTAGAAATGTACCATTGACAGCAGAGAATGAAAGAGACATGCAGAAGTTACTAAACACGGTTGAAACATCTCCCTTAGTGGTGAGAAAGAAGCTTGGATCATTCATGTTGTCACATCCGTGTAAAGGTCAAGTAGAAGAAAACAACACAAATGAGATCAAAGGCCCTGAATAAATGATGAATAATGAATAATCAACATTTGGGGGAGCACTTTTGGATTGTTAATGACTAAATGTATAGTATATTGTTCCAGTGTTGCACTGACTGCAGTCAGACATCAGATTAGGTTTGATTCCCCTTGTGTCATTTTATAAACACAATCCTTTGGCATTCAAAATTCATCAAAGTTTATCAGATGAGTTTTTACCTTGAGATCCATTTTGAATAGCTCTTAATAAGAAATATCTAGTAATCTAAAGAAGGTTTGTTGAGAAGAAGACGCGTCAGTTTTGTGCACATTTCACCTCTTCACGTTGCTATCAGTGACAGCCTTCACTCAGTGGGAACTCCTTTATTCCTGCCATGCAAGCTTACTAGCGCCTCCCCGTGGCCAGATGTGGTAAAGACTCGGTGCTCCGTAGCAGGTCGGGAAAGCAGATGTATACAGGTGTGCGCTTTCAATAAATAACTTCAAAATTACTGTGATTATGTAGCTTTTTAATAATACCTGTTTTTTTTGTTGTTGTAAATTTGTCTCCTCACAGAATGCTCTGGGCACTCGACGTTGTTTTAAACACAAAGAAAGAAACTGGGTGAATGCAGCAATTCCCAGAGACTTGGTAAGATGGCCACAACATCCAGACTAAAGCACAGCCGGGGAAAAAATAAACTCTATTTGTGAATTATTCTTAAGTAAAATTACAGCCTCAACGATCACCTCAGCGTTCTACGGGAAAGAAGTAATAATCAAACCAATTTATGCCTGACAACATTTCAAGCACGTTCTGAGTACAATTTTCTTAGTAATGCCACTTGTAGAGCAGGTGCCTGTGCAAACAGGGACTGACGACAAGTAAACCTGAAACGTGGAAGATGGTTAATGCGTAATTGTTCAATAATGTTTTGGGGGGATTTACAGTATAGCCCATTTGAGACGCCCATCCACTTGAAGTTAAAATGCACCTCGTGTTGTTGAGTCTGAGCTCAGAAGGTGATTGACCATGGAGCCGAAGGCTGATGCCTTTTTTCTTACATTTAAGCTCAGCTGACTGCTTTAATGTGTGACAATTAGACAAAGTCCACATCATTACCTGACCCATGCTCCTCACTCACCTCATGTGTCTGCTTGCTATTTTATGAGTCACAGTTTCATTAAATAAAATTAGACCCGATTGATTGATGGAAACGATATGTATGATTTGCGCTCATGCTGACTGGAAATGTTGGTGACAGCAGAAGTATGGAGACACGTTTATACAGAATAATTCAAGACGCACATTGTAGTATATGTCTGATTGGATATTGTTTAATGAATCCGAAGAGAAATTATTATAGCTACACACAACTTTAAGATACTGTCAAAAAAACTGTTTATTGGATGATAATTAGTATTAATGATCTGTTGTAATGTTAGGGCCATTTTTTTTGGTAGTTTAATGTTTTTGTGGAGGCGTCAGAAACGATGATTATTATTAATTTGTTGCCAGGGCCCCACCCTTAGCCTGCAAGACAAGACCGCGGGTATTTTAGCCCACCTCAGTCACGATTCATTGTATATTCTTTGGCAAATTGCAAAAACACATATGAAGAAAGAAAAAAAACAAGGTAATTATTTGTTTTCATTGTTATTTTTATTTTGGGATGATATTTGATCAGCAGTCGTTACTCATTTTATAGGCGATAACACCTAGGGAAAAATAATTTACATTTAAGTGATGCTCCAAGTCAGGGAAAAAAAACAAAAAAAAAAACATTAAAAGATTCCGTATTTGATTAGATGAGATAAAATGATGGAATTATAATGAGCCTGAACTTTCATAAGTTCCCGATCATATCACAAAAATCGAAGAATTCAAGTGGCCACTGCGGTTTAAATTAATTAATAAATAAAAGGCTTTAACAAGCAAGGTTGTTTATGAGTTTAACTGTAACTGATGAAGATTTGTCCTCCGCCTCTGTTTAATGCACCGCATTATTTGGTGGGGTTGTTTGGATCCATGTGCGTCTTGATTCTTTCGGAGTTCAGAGAGTTTGCTTGAATTAGTTTCAGCCCCCCCCCCCTTATCGACCGTCATGCACCTCTGAATGAAACACTGGATGTCCACGTTCAGCGAGGATGTCTGCGCTCAAGGACACTGTGGATAGCGAGAGCAATCAATGATGAGATTCACGACATTTAGAGACGAGAATTATTATTATTACTTTTTAAAAACTTGGAGGGGAAAAAAAACCTGAAAGCCTACCTCCTTGAGGACTTCTTTGATGAATCTATTTAGCTGCACGCATACACCATTATCAAGTTTCTCCTATAGTATTGAATTTAAAATACCTTTCCATCCAGCTCTTCACAGCAAAAACTGCTGCTGCTGAGATTTGTGAGAGTGAAGAGCGGAGGGATTCATTTAATGCACCTAAAAGATTGCAAATAATTTATTAAAAGCAACTCATGATAATGGTCTTGAAACCTATTTTGAACAGTTTTTAACCTCCATTTCAGAGTTGTTTATATTCTAAGAGTATCAATACAGGCTTTCTGAGAGAAAATATCATGCTGATCATCTCACAATCATGTCATGCTGCCTAAAGTCAGAGAAATCTTGAGCATCATTCATTCATCTGAATAAATAGATAAATAATAGAATGTGACAGCAAACATGGACTATCCTCTTTTAATTAATCGGACTCATTGATGTTGGTGAAGTTTTTTAAAAATACAGTGCGCATTGATTGTGAGAGGCACCCACGCCTCGGCCTAAAGTGTTGCATTTGTTGAGCCTTGAACATTTTCTCTCTGTGTTTTTCCCCTTGTTTGGCAAATTATAAGGCAGAGACGAGGGATTTCAAGGACTCGAGGACTTCAATTTAATCGAAGAGGCTGAGAGTGGAGTGGAAGAGTGACACACGGAGGAGAGAAGTTCATTATTCTGGTGAAAAGGAAACCAATGGCTTTCATAGTCGCCATGGTAACTGGCCTTTCTTTTGCCGCCAGACCTATGATAAGGTACTTCACAGCATTAAGCACAATTATTGCAAGGTAAAAGGGGAACTATTGCTTTCCAATGCTAATAGATGTTAGATATTGATTGGCATGGCGATTCTTATAGAAGCGTGGCCCAACTGTTTCACCTGTCTGACTCTCCGCAACCTTTGAGGAAATTGGATGGAGGTGATGCTGGATGGGCCTTTGTGGCGCCGGGGGCTTCAGCTGCTCTTGCATCTTTACTTGAACACAGAAAGAAGAAGAAAAAAAAAAACACTTACTTGTGACAGTAAGAAGATGAAGGCAGATTTAAGCTGATATAAAGTTAGAAAATTGAAAAAAAAAAAAAAAAAGAATGGCATGCACGGTTATAGTTTCTGTCTGCGTGTTTCTCCCAAATCCGTTATTGCAAAATGTATCCTAACATAAACGCTAAACACCCGCTGCTTCCCATCATTAGCATGCATTTTGTTGTCAAGTGACCCCGCTCGCTTTCTAACACAATGGCGGGTAGGCCTTGGTGGCGAGGAGGTCAGCACCAAGCATAAGTCCAGGCTGTGGGGGGTGTTTTGTCGGTGGCGGCCTGCTTAGTTGGTGAGAGGATGGAGGATTAGTATAGTGGAAAGCATGGGAGGTGGTGTGCATGCAAGGAGGGATAGGGTGGTGGTGGTGGTGGTGGTGGGGGGGCAAATTGTTTTAACCCCTATTACAGCAACTGCACGGCGCTTCTCTTATCTAGGCCGCTGCAGCCACTCATTAATATTCTGTACATATGGCAGTGCTTTCTGTATCATTGTCTATTAATGGGAGGGATAATCGCTCATTCAATTATCAGGCAGTCAGCAAAAGACCAACCGTGCCTGCGCACCCCTGGTTCACACAGTGGCACAGCCCAAAACAGAGGTGTGCCAGTGAGAAGGTGAGAGCGATAGCAGGGATTACAACATATTAGCTACTTTAATAAGTCACGCACCAGGAATAATGTGAAGCAAATAGAGGTCTGGTGGTGAACATGCCTGAACTTTGTAGCAACAAAGCAGAGGACGGCTGTATCTTCAACCTTCTTCCCGTTCAACCGAGGAGGCGCGCACGGCTGTCTCACTCATCAGTGTCACGGCCGCGGCGCAAGTGATGGTTTCAGGGAGCTTTTCATCCCTTTAAAGACAGAAGCTACTCTTTTGTGGCAGTGACCTGTGGACGGAAAACGCCTTTGATAGCTGCGTGATAGACTCTGACAGCTCTGCTCAATAAAGCTTGACCCTGATGTCTGCAGGCCAGAGACCTGTGAAGTGATCAAATTTAGTGTTCATCCCTGTTGATCTGTGCCTTGTGGCCTCGGGACCTCGTGCTGCCTGTCTCCGTGCTGCCGAGGCCACGGCCTGGATATGAAGGGGTTCCTGATAATAGTGTGACCTCTGGCCGTTTTGACCTGGAGCGACCTTGTTGAGTCAACACGCAGAAAGAGAGAGGGAAGTGAAGAGGGAGAGTTGGAATTAGGTTGTTTAGTTACACTGAGTTACTTCAGGAGGTGAGGCACGAGATTGGGAGTGCAGAACTCTTCCAAGCGGGGGTGTTTTGGGGGAGTGTGAAAAAGATAGGAGGTGAAATGTTAACAAAATCTTATAAAATCCGTAGTTTGATAAATTTTCGCATTTTGAATGAACCGAAGGCGGCTGAGGCTGCGGCGGGCCTTTGTTGGAGGTCCCATTTTCACTGGCAGAGCAGCACGCTCACAGGGTCAGCGAAGTTACGAAAGTAATTAAAGCTCGGTGATTCACTGCCTGCTGCAGAGAAAAGAAAGCAAGCTGTCATTCTGATTTAGAAAAATAAATTACAATTTTAATAATGGGGGAGGATGGGGGTGCGAGAACGTCTAGAGCCTCGGTGGGTATGGGGGGAGGCGGGGGTGGGCATGTTGGGTGGGAGGAGGGGTCGAGGGGTTGCTGGCTGCCTACTTATCAATAGTTGCAATTTTTTTTTGAAACCGCATCGGTAGTACATTGCGAGAGCACAAGTGCCCTTAAAAAAAGAAAACCCTGGAACATTAACATACTGATTTCATGCGCATGGCAAAGGGCCTGAGCCAATATCAGAGAGGACTCAGCAGTCCTATTGTCTGCTGGGACTCTGGTCCCCTCTGATATGAAAATTCAATTATTTTATAACTAGATCTGGCGCTGCGTTTTGACAGTCGACGGTAGCGCCTTGCCAGCTGCATCAGTGTGGGGGACCAGAGGCTCCTGATAGCGAGAGGGAGGCCTTTCAGACATTGACATGTTTTTGGGGGACAAGATTGCCTAAATGTGTTGCATTTAAGGGCTGAAAGTTAATCTAATGCACCACCATTATCTCACTCAGGTAATTCCAATACCATCCTCAATCTATGTTTACGCTCATGCACACACCCACATACTCGCACATCCATTCATTCTTCAGCACTTTGAATCTGATTCCCAGGCTTTCTGCATCCAAACAGGTAATGTATTTATTTATTTCTCGGCAGAGCACATTCTCAGGGAGCTGGAAACTATATAAAATGGAAGTTGTTTTCTCAGAGACATCAGCAGTTTCTAGGTGGCAATTCAGTGGGAGGACACACAGAAAGACACTCTCTATGAACGCTGCTCAGCGTGTGTGTGTGTGTGTGTGTGTGTGTTTTCTTTCTAGAATAGTTTTTGCTTTTTGTCCATAAAGTAGTTACACAATATTCAGAGTTATATGCAAGTTCCTCTTAGTTTGCAGACTTATTTTGTTGTCTTGTGTTTCTTAAATATAGCATTTCCCCGGTGTTAATGTATTTACACAAGCACAGACACCAAAACTTTTGAGGTGGTATCCATGCAGACACATACGCTGGCCTATTTTCTTTTTTTTTTTCTTCTTTTTTTTTTTTATAGGACCAATCCTTTCATTACCTCAATGGCTCATTGTGAGTGTTCTGAGGGGGGTCTGTTAAGATTAGGGAACAGGAAGCAGCCCCCTGGTATGGTCCTCTCTACTCAGACCCCACTGTGTTGTGCTTATTAACCCAGCCTGGGAGAAGACGTACCTGCCTCCCCTCATTAGGCCGTGGTGGAGTGCACGCTCAGCCCGGGGAAGAATGGAACATTAATTAGTATTCTCTGCAGGGGGAACTGCCATTAGCACTTAATTAGCGGTAAGAGTACCATTCAGCTGGGCAGCAAGTTAGTGTCTAACATAATATGTTCTGTCTTTTTCCTGTGCGTCATGGTAAAATACTGATGAAAGACATTGGTGTTTGTCTGTGCATGAGTTCAGCTTCCATATACAAGACACGTTATGATTTTATTCTGTTTATCACCTCTTAAGCAGCTGGTCAGAGGAAAGATGCCACGGCCTGTTGTCTTTATGGTTTAGTTTCTGATCATTTTTTTCTTTTTGTTTGAATACATTTTGAACAGAGAAAGAAAAGACGTCTCGGTCCATACCTCTGTAAGATTTAACACTGATCCCTCGCTGCTGTGGACCTCCATGAGGCCAAATGCTGTTTTCTCATCCGCCCTCACAGCTCAGCCCGGGGTGGTAGAGTGGGTGATTAGAGGGCCGAGGTCAACTTTTCCCATTGGTCTCGGGGAAGTTCCTTTGATCTGCTGAGTAGGCATTCTTCCACCTTTTCTCTGTGCTTTCTGTCCAGCACCGTCACCACCGAGGAGGACAAGGGAGGCTGTTAACCCAGCTCAGTCCGCTCTGGTTCTCAGTCTCCCCCTGCACTCACCCTTCCTCCATCCCAAGCCCCAGCAGCTCTTGGAGGCACAGTCGGACCGTGGCAGCGGCACCTTTCACTTCCCGCAATCTGAGAGGAGGAAAGCTGTCATTTGCCAATTTGGCCTGAATGGGGTGGACAGCGGATTGAATGTCGTTTTCCCACCAGGCTGCGCCATCCAGACCAGCAGGGGAGGGAGGGGGATATAGGGAGCGGGGTGTAATGCTAGAGTAAAATTAGAGCTTTGATGGCGGCTAATAGTGTGTGATGGGTGGCACTTACGTGGATTTCCAGTAAAGACGCCACAGGTTCCCTCTCTCTCTCTTTCTCTCCCCATATCCCTGCCTCTCTCTGTCTGACGCACCTATAAGATTACGCAGGCCCTGCCCTCTTTCTCAGAGATGTGATTTCTCCCTGATCAGTGTAATTAGACAGCTCCAGCTCGCCCCGTGTCAAAGAGCTTGTCAGGTCCTGTTTCTCATGTACGGATGCAAACAGCAGCCATTGAGTGAGGGAAGACTAGCAGAGTTTGCTCTCAAATTACAGGTGGCATGTGAGCAAGTGCAGATTTTGTTACACGTGTCCTGGACTTTACACGTCACTGAAATGTTCTTTCTGAATTCACGCTCTGCTTTGGGTTCTGCAGGCCCTGTTCACGTCCATGGTTCAAGACATATGTAGCTGCGTTTAAACAGACGTTTCAGAGGTGTGCTAGAGAAAATGTAAAGGATGTTCACACTCTGACAATCATAATGATAGTATTTTGAAGAGGAGAAGTCGAGATTTTGACGGAAACAAAGTTAGATTTTGTAGTTGTTAGCAATTATTGCGATTATTAATTTGAAATGGATAAGAAAAACTAAAGCAGAATTAATCTATTAGTCAGGTGAAAGAAAAAGAACCAACATTAATATTAATAATAATGGAAAAACAATTTAAATAATTAACTTTAATAAAATTAAATTTGAATCCCTTAGTGTTTTTAAAAAAAATTTAAACAGCATCCAAGAAATTTCCAGTGGACATTTGTTGCCATTTATTACTAGCTTTATCCTAAGAGTCACACAGATTTAAAAAAAAAGAGTTTAGAACATGTTTAGAGCTATTAGCGCACTGCAAACTGAGTTTACAGTGCTGTGACAATCCATCCCACCCTGCTCCCGCCACAAGACACAAGGATGTGCGAAACACAACACTGCTATCTGCCTCAGGGTTATTCTCACACACACACAGACACCTGCACCTACAGTATACACACACGGCGTTAGATGTATTGGTAGCTTCTGAGGCACGAGCGGCACAGTGATGCTCTGACATGTGGAAGGTTAAAGGCTTCTTAAATATCCGTATCAGTCTGCACGCCTGTCAGCTCGACAATGACGGAAACAGAACACCGTTAACAGCGTCGGGCAATATCATCCTCATCTGTGCAACATAAGAGAAATAGATGGCTCTCCGCAGTACATTCCTTTGGACATTAGCCGAGCCAATGCACAGAGGATAAACTATAGTTCTGGTTTGGTCGCAAAAGCAAAAGTCTTTAACTCTGGTTTATTTTGGTTGAGTCCTTGCTTGGTGCAAATGTCAGAAATATAATATCCCTTTTTAAAATGGATCTGATTGCACTGATTTCATTGTTCTGTTCCTTTCTTGGTAATGCGTATATGCTTGTGACTGTGCAAGGTGATTGTCCTCTTCCTGCTGCACGGAAAGCATTGTACTCTGCCCTCCTGGGATGGGAGACGTTTTGTTTTTTGAGCTCTTTCACACCAGCTCTCCCTCTTTTTCTTTTCCTTGTTTTTTTTTTTTTTTTTTTTCTTAAACACAATAGCCCTCTCTCCTCTCACCCAGTGTGGCAACCCTTTCAAACGGGAAGCTCCAGGTCAGTTTCCCTTGCCAAGTTTTGCAGGCTGCCATGTTGTCTATTCTGCTCAGCTATTTAAAAAATGTTGAATATCAACAATGGCTTTCACTGGTGCATTGTCAACTTTTGTATGAAGCAATCTTGGCTGAATGAGATGGGTCCCAGAGCAGGGAGAGCTCAGCTGCAGTGTGCACTACTATACCAGTGACTGCCCAGCTCTCTCATGGTTTATATTTCCCCACCGCACTGAAGAGCCGCCTTGGTGGAGGTTTTGAAAGGCTGCGGGCTGTGGATGTCCCTGCCATCCTACAGTCCATGGTCCTGCTCCGGGGCCTGCTGACAGTCAGCTGTTGAAGGTGTGTCTAGCAGAGGGATTGGGAAGCAGCAGCAGCCTTGGGACCAGTGAGAGCTTGGTGAGTGTCCTCAATTTTCTGGTCAGAGTGGGAGGAGGATAGCAATAAAGAGAGGAGAGAAGAGGGAGGGGGCGTTGAGGAAGACGGGCGTAGGGAGCTTTGTGTTGTGCGAGTTGCGGTCTGGTCACTATATTTGTTAAGACACTGTCTGATTTAATGTGTGGAAATCATTTATTTTTAAAGGCCAGGCATGTCAACCTGTTGGTCTGCAACAGTAAGGTTTGGCAACATGAGCTCAAAATTCAAAATATAAAACTTGTCCATCCTTAAAATATATGTATTTTTTTACATGATAAGCATAAAAATGTAAGCTCCAAACACTCAACCGTTTTAACAAACACCCTCCAATTCTAAAGGTTTATCCTGTCTGATACCCACACTGGCTGCATCAGTGACTTTATGCTGAGCTCTGTAAACATCTATGATTGTGTAAGTGAATTGAACGGATGAAAGCAAGAATGAGAGCTTGCTTCCAGATAATGGTAGCTTAGGCTCTTTGTCCGGCTGTCAGCCAGGAGAGGAGCGAGGCTGGAAATCTCTCCAATGCAGCGGCAACATCTTGTATGTTTCATTGACACATCAGCCCATGAGCCGTCGCCTCTGCACCCCTCCGCACGCTCACGGTCTGTGTTGTGGGTGCGGATAGGTGGCCCATCGAGGTAGCTTCTAGCTGCGTTAGTGAAAAGCGAAACTCAATGTAGGCGGAATGTGTAAGTGAAGCGTTAGTAGTGCCACCACAATCAATGGAGAATCTCAGTGCTCAGCATTTAGTTCAACATTTCTACTAAGACTTGAGCATGATTATGTCATTTGCTATTATTTGTGTGCATGTATTTTGTTTTTGTCTTTTGCACTCAGGGGGTAAAAGTATTAAAATGGAAGACACTAAATCCAAATTTAACATCAGAAACCATAGCTTAAGGGATGCAGGTGCAGCTTCTTGAAAAAGCAAGACCAAATAAATGATTTCAAACCCCTAAATATACTTCTAATCTTGCTTAATCCCTTTCAGCGTAGTTTAGAAATTTAGTTTTTCATAATACAAATGTAGTATTATCCCTAAATTGCCACCTTTTTATGCACTCTCATAACTCTGGTATCATTAAGTCATATTCTTCAAATATAAAATGCTTTATAAAAACTGTTTACTTAAGATCTCTTATATTCACCTTCTTAATATCAAGGTAAACAAAGCTGAGAGGTGAGTCAAAGGACCTGTATTGTCCTCTGCCTCACCTCTCTGAGCTCAACCCAGGGCAAGGTGACCAAATTCATCTCAGGCCAGCCCATCCATTATCTTGTCAACACAGCCAGCTCCCTACCTTAGTTTGCTCTTCTCCCAGAAGACGTACTCTAATGAAATGTGCAATAATCACCACACTTATCTCGTCATACTCAAGGTAATTAATATATTTAGAGGGCGATGGCTAACTCTTAATTAAATTAGGCCCTTTTTCTTTTTTTTTTAATGAAACCTTGACTGGGACTAAATTTATGACCACTATCTGCTTTATCAAATGCTTGGCATGGAACAGAGATTTGTCATTTTCTCCCAAATCACGGTCAGATTACACTTTATGGTTCTCATGATTTATATATCAATTTATGCTTGTTTGTTTCTTTATTTAGGATTTAATAAATTACCTCTTATAATTACCTAACTGAGTTTTTGCCTCTTAAAAGCCCCAATTTCTGCAATTAATTCTCAGCGCTGTATCGCTGTTACATATTCATTTTGGTGGAGAATACAGATAACAACTTGGTGGCATTAATCATATTACAAAATTGGGTGTATTTAATTAATTAAAGTTACACTGCAAATTAATTGTGCATTCTCACAATATTATCTTAAGCTAATGAAGGCCTGACAAAGAGACTGTTTCATTTTTTAAAAGAGGCTAGATTAGTGGGATCTCAATTATGGCTAAAACAAAAGAGGGCTGCTTGCTTGGGCATGGCACAAAGCAAAAAGTGACGATTCAGCACTTTCTACCAAACACAAAACGGAGAAAGTTTCCATTGTTTTTGGCAAAACTGAACATGGCATTGATTCAACAGATACATGGAAAATAATGAGGGCTGTAATTAGCTGGTCGGGCAATAACAGTACTTAAAGTGATCCTCGTATAGAGGTGCTTGATAATGCCATTCACATGCAGCCGTTTTTAAGCAGCAGGCATCTGCTTGCTGACAGATGATCATAACTTCAATGCCGGGTGAAAAATAAGCATCTGGAGACTTCATTTAAATGCTTTTCTTTTATTGCACATACGCAGAAGAAAAAAAAATAGATGTTTTCATTTAATTAGATGTAGCATGTGTCTGTTTAAATGAAAACCGCACAGATTATAGATTACAGCTGTGAGCTGAGCTTCAGATGAGGAAGTTTAGGCGGCAGACTTTGTTCCTGAGCAGACGCAGGAGTCGTGCTAGATGGCTTAATACAGCCTCACCCAGTGGCTCAGAAGCAAAACCATATTTATTGAAATTTTCTGCTTAATTTAAACTGAACTGAAATTAGCTCTCAGTGGATTTGAGCCTATAATTCACAGTCATTTGGTATTTTATTTTTTCATTTAACGCATCATATACCAAATGCTTTAATGGGAATGTTTCCCCTAATCTGCTAAGTAAACGTAAAGAGCCTTTGTCTAAGGAATGACATCAAGGAGCTAGTAATCATTGTATATTCATTTAAAAATGCTTCCACCGATGTCCTCTCCTGTGATGTAATTTAATTTGCTTTTAGCTTCATTAGTCAATAACCACTGCAAAAGTGCTTGTGTCAATTATGGGAGCTCCGGGGGTCAGTGATGGATTTTTAACTGCTGCACATGATTATATGGAGTGGTCTTGTAACAGTGATTAACCCTGAGTGTGTGCGTGTGCGATCAAATGTGTTTGAAATCCCTAAATGATAAGCAGCTACAAGCCACAGAAGGTGATGAGGTGAAAAAACTATTCCCTCGGCTAAGTGAGATGGAGCAGAGCGTTGGGTGGTCACGCCTTGTCTGCTCATGACAGTGGCGGGTTAAAGAGATTACACTGGGTCCGTGTCAGCAGCCTTGGCCTTGCTCACACAGCAACATAATGAGGAAGGACATGCTTGGCCTGCCGGGGAGAAAAAGAGGCTCAAGTTTGAAGCAGCCTTCACAGGCGGTGAACAGCTTTTTGCGTGTTGTTTTACAAGCAGAGGTCAATAAGTAAGACGGTTACATTCCACAGGAGTGGAGCAAGGTGACTGTTGAGTGCAGGCATAACACTTCTGGGCTTCACTCCCCCATACCACAAACAATGAAAAACACAAAATACTTTGCTACAGTGCAGGGAAGAATGCAGTGCTCTCCATTAGCCTGGAGGCCTCCTGACAGACTTGCAACACTCCACTAAAGCTCCTCTGAAATCAATGCATCTGTCCTCTGAGTGTGTGTTTTGCTTCTCTTGAAGGTTTGATTGACAGTCCCCTCTCTTAATGACTGAGCTTCAGCTTCAAGGTGACAGTCAGAGATGATCATCAGGGTCGCATCCGGACATGTGGTGAGTTCACTAATCGCCCTGCTCCATGCCTTCCAAGTCTCTCTGACGACTAAGACTCTAAATAACTCTGAAAACGTGATGACGCAGAGCACTTCTAAAAATCACTATCTGATAATCACATTTCTCTTAAAGCCTCTTTTTATTCCCTGCCCTGATACTTCTCATCCTCGCATCTGCTCCCTGTCAGGAGGTGATGAAAACATATTTAAAACAATATTCAACAGATTTGATTATTAAGTCCAAGCATTTTCCCCATCACTACAACCAGATGCATGCACAATATTTAGTAAAATGCGTACATTTGATTTAAATCATCATGTCTTTCTACATTAACCAGCCTCTCATGAAATTTTAATTAAAGAGAAATGCAATATTACACAGATTAAAAATTTCCCACGTTAAAAATAATATTAGAGAGATTAGGTGAAGTTCCTGTTTCAAGGCTTTTAAAAAGGTCGTTGAAATGGTAAATACCTGTTGCTAAACAAGATCATACCATAGAAACTGGAATTTACCAAAGCATCATCCATAAAATGAATATTTTTATTTTATTTTAATTTAGTTATTTATGTCCTTGCAGAATTTACTGCTAAGAATTCCCTGCTATAATGATGAGCAGTGATTGATGAGTGTCAAAGAGGGTGATATAAAACATGTCATTTCACAGATTAAAAAAAAAAAGAAAAGAAAAACGTTTCTCAAACACAGACGTTAAACATATTTTTTTTTTTGTTTTGTTTGTTTTTGTTTTTTGACAACCACAGCTCTTACGCGTCAAATACGTCAAAAAGCCATGAGGAATCCTAGCCCTGCCTTGTGACACAAAGAGGTGACAATAGCGACACTTTTATTCTTTTAAATGACCCGTGAATATTATTTTTACCTGTGTTGAACTGGGAGGACGCAACCATTCACGCCGCACAATGGGAACAGCAGACCGTGCGTAAATTGCATCTTCATTTGCATTCCTGGTCCAAAAATCATGCAAATCTTAATGAGACAGTCTCCATTGTGGCTGTAATTGAAAACCCATTCTTTGTTAATTACTGTTTCTCAAAGGCCTTGTCCGCAGTCACTGAGCTGAAACAAAAAAAAAAAAAGTTATTGATTGTGGAGGTCGCGGGGTTTAAAATGGACACGTGAAATGATGTTGTTTGTTGTGGATTTGAAATGTGACCTTCGACTGGAAAAATTTCTCTGTCTTGGGATGTTTGGGTAACATATGATGAATGGAATAAACTCTAAAGGCAGGCTATAGCTATAAAAGGGCCATAAAAAGGCAATAAATGGCAGGCTATTATCAGTTAGTTGTTGGAGCATGAATGGCAGACAAGCAGCTTCTGTGTCTTGTCCTATAATATTAAAGTTAGGCGCGTTTTGCTCGCCATGAATTCAACTTGTCCGACCATAAAGCTCCACTGACAGCCGAGGAAAGATTGCAGACACGCCGAAGACCAGTCATCAAGGGTGGGATTAATGTCTTTCTGTGCCATTTAGTCGACCTGAATAGAATTTAATTCCCTTAAAGCGCTGAGCAAATAAAACCATTTTTTTTGTGTTTTATATTAATTTTATTTTATGGGCCCGGAGGCCAACGTTATAATCTCTACCCAAATATCCAAAATCTTTATTTATCTGATTCCTACCACGTTTGGGGAGTTAATATAAATGCCGATTCTCATTCCTAATAATCATATCTTACACCTTGCATTATAAGAGAAAATATTCAAAGTAATTTCTCCACAGAAATGGACGGTTTGAGATTTGGATTTAATTTCCACACTGCGTGCACACGCCCACTTCATTTTATTTTTTATTTTATTTTTTAAACATAAAATGATCCGCGAGTGAGCTGACTGCATGCAAGTTACAATGTTCTACATCCTCCCATCAGGATATCCACATATTTCCCAACATTCAACAGTGGGATCTTGCTGCAGCGCGCCCTGAGAGCCCCTCAGGGCTGTCAGGCTCGTTGAGTCTGAATCAGAGCAGACTGTGCTGGTGGTCCTCCGTTCCTTAATTAGGAAATTAGCTGCACAGAGGCCCTCATTACCAAACTCCGGGTTACTCCTGGTGTTTTTTTTTTTCTTTCTTTCTTTCTCTCTCTGCTACCGGCCAATTTCCATAAGAAGATTACAAGCGGATCAGTATTGAGATTTGCCCAGATAAACAAATAACTGGTCTCCGAGAATTACATGACTACTAATTGGACGTTAGTTTTATTGCTCCTGCTCTGTTTGTTACGCCCCATTGAAGGTGAAAATTAAATTCATGAAGTGATGTCTCTTTTCAGCTGATTTATTACAACTATGTGGCTGAGGGGCTACAGACTTCCCCTTCCTTTAAGATAACGGATCATTTTTTCTTAACGTTGTTTGTGCATGTGTCTGTTTTATTTTATTTATACGAGATGGACCAACTGAGTCACAGCCCCCAGAGTTACTCAAAGAAAAACATTTGTAATGGCTGGAAAATACATTTAATATCCCTAAGGCTTTTATTTCAACTAATATGGGCTTGGATTATGGTGTTGCTTTAAAAAAAAAAAATAACAAACGGAATATCCAATAATTTTTGTGGGAAAAAGAAAAACGGTAGAGTTTAATGATTATATAATATAATCGGAACATTGTATATCAGAAAGGACATTGATCTTTGTTTGGTATCCTCACAAAATATCTGATTTATAGCGACAAACAATAAATAATAATAAAAAAGACACATTATAAATAACGTTTCTATCCTGCTCTGCTGCGCGCACGCCCGTGCGTAATGCATGCAGCGGGCCTACGGTGGCTGCATTTTTAACTTTTAAAACTCCAGGAGGTGAAACGCTCTGAAATGCACATACCACCACGATCCCCGAGGAGCACATATGCATACCGAGGTGTTAATAGTCGTTTTCGATGGCCGATTCGCTCGTAATGATTAGCAGGTGTGAGGTTTGTCCCGACGAGCGATTGGTTTCTGTGGAGAAAATAGTTTGTAAGGAGACACATGCAAACGAAGGCCACTCCACGCTAATCGTTTTGATAAGCATTAACACCGCGGAGAGAAAACAAGTCAGCAAACAAACTGGAGTCGCCTTTTTTTTCTTCTTCTTCTTTCAGGGTGTCACTCACGGACCGTCTCAAACCAAACTTTTCCCCAGGGACTAAAGAGGTGGCCTGTCTCCTCCACAAGAGGTCGTTGATGTATTAAAGTTTTGCTTTGCGGCTCCCTTCACGCTGGAGATGCGTCCAGTTTAAACGGACCGTTCATTTAATTCAGATTAAATCCCTCTCCCTTATTTTATTCCCAGAACATTAAAGCAATTTAAATTATTTTTAATTAAACTGTTGTTTATGACACTTTATTTTATTTCCAAAAATCTAAATATATTTAAATTACTGCAGTCATTAGCTGTACTTAGTTTAATTAAGAATAAAACAGAAAACTAAAGAAGGAATTTAATTAATCCCCTCTGAAAGTTTTGTCTTTAGTCGTTAAAGGGAAATTCATGCTGTGGAGGTCTTTTCTTCTTTAAAGCGCCCAAAGAGACTGTTGAGGAAAAACTTTAAAGCAGGTAGCAAAATGTTTATTTAAAAAAATGTTCAGGTCATCTTTTAAAATATATATTTATATATCAATCTATTGAGGGTTTTCACAAAACATAAATCCTCCAGAGTAAAGGATTTTTATTGTCATAATATTATATATTTTTTTTGTGAATTGTGTTTGAAGGGAAGCAACAAAAACCAATCTGACGGCAGGTGGAAGAATAAGGTAAAAGAGATTTTCCAGGGGCAAGTTTTATTCACATATTCAATGTGTTACTTGAAGTGTTTGAACTTATTATGTACCGGTTTGGGCCTTTTGTGATCCACCTCTGTTTCGGGCTAATTAATTTACTGCCACTGATCCCACCACATGCATTTGCCGGCATACACAATGGCGAACACTCTTAGTTTTTATATAAAATCTGCATGTCTATACTCGGTCTTTAGATCTATTTGTATTCGTCTGAGTCCTGTCTGCAGGAAAATGTTCACAAAGTAAGATTTTCATGGATTTAATTTGTCATCGGAGCGGTTTCTGTGCGTTCAGGCAACATCTGCGCAATGACAAAAATGAATCGGCTTCATTTCTCGACTCATTCTCGGATTATAAATGGTGTAAATGTATAATATTGTGCCGCTCAGGTTGTTGAGCTGCGCTGCTGTTTTAAAACTTTACCTCTCCCTCCTCTAACCAAAACACAGCGGTGTGTGCTGCGGTTGATTACGCGGTGGATATGGGAGCTGCGCACTGATTGGTCGCCTGCTCCTCATTGTCATGCTGTCAATCCGGATCACATGGTCCGGCCTCCAGGCCTATTAACAGATGAGCTTGGCGAACAAGTTTACAGACTTCTGTTTCAGAGCGGAGAGGAACGGATCAGCCTTGAGCGGAGAGAACCCAGAAGCACCTGCAATCGCATTTGCCTCTTTGGGCAGAACTTTTTCTTTTCATCTTCTTATGTGACTGGTCAGTACCTCTACCTCTTTGACTCTTGGCGTTGTTTTGTGAACTTTTTTTTCTTTTTCTGCCTGCGAGTGAACACTAAAAGCCGCCTGAATGTATAACATGATGGAAACCGAGATCAAGACCCCGCTCCCGCAGTCCAACTCGGGCTCGGCGCCGGGCGCAAAGAACAACAGTGTCAGCGACCAGGAGCGGGTAAAGCGGCCGATGAACGCCTTCATGGTCTGGTCTCGGGGACAGCGGAGGAAGATGGCACAAGAAAATCCCAAAATGCACAACTCTGAAATCAGCAAGCGGCTTGGCGCTGACTGGAAACTTCTGACCGACGCTGAAAAGAGGCCATTCATCGACGAGGCCAAGCGTCTACGGGCTATGCACATGAAGGAGCATCCGGATTATAAATACCGTCCCCGCAGGAAGACCAAGACCCTGCTCAAGAAAGACAAGTATTCTTTGCCCGGGGGACTGTTGGCGCCAGGAGCCAATACCGTCAACAACTCTGTGTCTGTGGGGCAGCGGATGGATGGTTACGCGCACATGAACGGGTGGACAAACAGTGCGTACTCCCTCATGCAGGACCAGTTGGCCTACCCTCAACATCACAGCATGAACAGCCCACAGATTCAGCAGATGCACCGGTACGAGATGGCGGGCCTCCAGTACCCGATGATGTCTTCGGCGCAGACCTACATGAACGCGGCTTCCACATACAGCATGTCTCCGGCGTACACGCAGCAGACCAGCAGCGCCATGGGACTGAGCTCCATGGCTTCCGTGTGCAAGACCGAGCCGAGCTCACCTCCGCCGGCCATCACGTCCCACTCTCAGAGGGCGTGTTTGGGGGACCTGAGGGATATGATAAGCATGTACCTGCCTCCTGGCGGGGACAGCGCAGAGCATTCCTCCCTGCAGAGCAGCCGGTTACACAGCGTCCATCCGCACTATCAGACCGCAGGGACTGGCGTCAATGGGACTCTACCTCTCACCCACATCTGAGAGCAAGAGAGAGAGAGAAAAAAGACTTCAAACTTTTTAAAAAAGTACTTCGGATACTTGAACTTTTTGGTTGCTAAAGAAACAGCGTTCAGCAGTTTTGTTCAAAAACATTTTTATCTCGTTTGAGTTGTCCATTTTAAAATGAATTTTAAATGGATCGAAACTGAACGTTAAGCCCAGCAGAGTCAGTGGCATCGAAAAGAGGCTTTTTATCACAAGTATAAGCAATCAAGTTATGTAGAAGAATTGGACTTCTATATTTTAAATAATGCCATATTTTCTCTATACGAAAAGGCATGTGGCCTCATGAAGGGGCAGGTGTATTTCAGAAAAGCTGGATGGAAAGTTGGTTCATAAATGTTTACACTTAATTTGTAGAATGTCAGTTGTCTCGACTGTGTCCAAATTTTGTAGTCTTTTTGTCCCCCCCTCCTCATAAACTAGGTTAAATGAAATAAAGACTGTGCGGGTCGCAAACGCAAGTTTTATTTATAGTAAGGTTTTTGTTTTTTTCCTTTTTAGCTTGTGAACCCGATGTTTTTCACGTGAAAATGTTCAGATTTGTTTTTGTAAAAATGTTCTGTTCTGTGATGGTTTTGACAGTGTCATGTTTACTCATTATCCTGAACGAAAAGGTTTATTTAAACTGACGTTTCTACATATTTTAAGACCATCCTCTATTCTTAAATGCTGAATAAATTTCTACGAAACGTGATTTGTGACTCTGTCGTTTGTGTTTTTGATGTGAGCTTTGGAGATCTGGGTTTAGTTGCTCAAAATCTCCCCGTACAGATTATTGTTTTTGTTTTTCCAAAGAGGGCACAAAATTGGAAAAAAAGGATCTTCAGGTATAAGGATGGTCCGTTATGTTATCAATATTTTAAGATCACAACAGTTACATTTTAAAGAAAAAGAAAAGACAGTGATATTTTTACTTCACTCAGATTTCCTTCTATGCCAATGATTTGGTTTTCCAATTACTCCAGGTGCTTTAAAAATTGATTTGCATTCCTGGAGTTTACATATTATAGTTAAATAATATATAGTTTAATATTAATCTCTTCAGCCTGCACTTGGAAATAGTTATTTTTAAGCGGGTCAGCAAATAATTCTAGAAAATGTGGTTGTATCCTCTTTTTTTTTATTATTTCTTTTTTTTTTAAATCTGATCAGTTGCTGAAAAACCTGGTGTTGCCTCAACAAGCATCATTACTCCCATTTAAATTCAGCCACAGCCTTATTTCAAAAATCTACAAGAGATGAAAGCTGACCATCAGCACTCTACTGCGCAGGATGGCATTTTTCAGATTTGATCTAAATCAATTATTATTCTACTATTTTAAGAAAAAACAATTTGCACAAACAAATTCAAAAAACTGATGATTGTGAGAGCACGTTCAGAAAGTGGTTTCAGTTCACTCATTATCCAGAAGAGTTTTCGTGGCATTTAAATGTATAGCCCATAAAATACATAAAAGATGTGGAGCTCATGTGAAGTGTTTACTAAATTTACTTTCTGTGTCGACACGTGTAATTTGAAACTTGAAAATAATGTACGAGATTTAAAAGAATCTTCTCTCTTGACCTTTCATATATGTTCTGATGAGCACAGAGACTTTGTGCTCGTGTACATTTAAAACCCTTTGAATTAGCTGGATGATGGTCGATCTGTTAAATGCTGCTACAGCTGTTAAAATTATTATGACTCTAGAAACTATAATCTATGATGTGAATTTTGTTTTTTAACAAATTACACTGGAATTGTTCACAAACTTAACCCCCTTTGACACACTTAGTAGCAGACACTCCTATAATACAAAGGTGTTTGGGAGAATGGACTGGCCTGCTGTTGCAGTGTACCTTAGGATAAGTAAGCTCTGGCCACCAAGAGGGCCGAAGCAGTGGCGGTCCTGCTGGCCTTCCCACACTCCCTGTAGGACTTGATCCACGGCTCAGCACAGCGGCCTGGATTAGCCCCACGCACCTTTGTGGAGGGAAAGATTATCCGGACCTCCCTGCATTCACTGACAGGGTTTAAGTCACTCTAGCGTGCCAGCAGCCACCCGTCACCTAATCACACTCTCCAACTCATTTTTTTGTAATTAAGCAGCTTTTCTCTTCCTGCTCCTCAGTGTCAGCGGTGTTTGCTGTCGTCCGGACGGAGCAGTGGTTTGTGGTCATTTATCAAACTCAGAAGGATGGCTTTCACATCATGACTGCCTTGATAAATACACCAAGATACAGCATGTATTCGGCCTAACAGCTGAGATTACTGCTCAACAACTGGTGTAAAACATGTCTGTGCTGTGAACTGTTTTCTTTCAGCTCTTTATGTGATTGCTGGGACTGCCGCAGAAATGTAAGGTCCACTACTGGTTTAGGGCTGAAAATTTAGTTTCGGTGAAAGGTGTGCGGCCGTGCCATGTGTATCTATTCATTGCGTTTGAATGTTCTGGCAGTTAGGCCAATCGGAGTTGGCTCCCCACCTACACCCCACCCCCACACGCTCTCCCCCTGCTGAGTGCCCGGAGGGCCCCTCTCTCTCTCTCTCTCCTGTCATGTGGAGTTCTGTGCCCACTCAGCAAGTGCAGGCATATCCCACTTCCATCTGCCTATGACCTCACAGCCCCTGTTTGTTTAACCCCCTCTCCAAAAACTAACCTAATTATAACCCTGTAGAACATGGATTCAGCGGATTCCCAGTGGATTCTGCCACTGTGTGTCTGTGTGCACCTATCTGTGTGTGCAACGCTCCGGCTTAACAGCAGCAGTGCCATGGGCCATGTTTCAGTCAATCCTGTTTTTCACATGTCTCCCCTCATATTATGTCAGAACATGCCTCGTCAGTTGCACATTTTGTGAGAGTATACGTGAACAGGGTAGTAAAAATGATAGGAGTGCGCTTCGAGTGTCTCTTTATACGTCAGTGTGATGAGTGGAAAACTCATTACACAAATCTGTCTCGCAGACTGACATTTGTGACATCATTAGCTCTCCTGCTCGACTGGCTGGGCAACTTCCAACAGGAGCACACCTTCTGAAAATACTCGCAACTCTTTATATAATCTCTGTCTGAAATCTGGAACTTCCTGTGATGAGCACAACAGACATCACCTACAACGTAGTTTGACTGTGACGGATGAATGCATGAGTGCTGTTAGGGATTGCACCTATGACAGAATCAGACTGTGTAGATTTGCTGTGGCTGGGATATCCAGGAGACCCTTTGATCTGAGCCCGGAGGAGGCCGAGGGTGGCCTGTCCAGCTTGGGCCAGCCTGTCCAGAGTAGTGAGACCTGTGTGAGGTACTGAGATTGACAGCAGAGTGGAGTGTGTAGAGGTGCGGGGGTTGGGGACGGGGGTTAATCTGCCTGAACTGGGGCAGATGTTGTTAACGAGCTCCTCTCAGGTCGACTCCCTGCGTGGGAAAATGGCATCAAATCCTCCTGGGGTCAGGGCTTTTGGGCTGACCCACTGAGAGCCATCCCTCTCCAGTGCACCGTCCTCTGAATCCCTCTCCATTCACTCACCCACTCGTTCACTGACGCCGCTCACAGGAAACACTAGAAAATCACATTTTCATAACTCTCCTCTTTTAAGTACGCCCCAAATTTTCAGGTCCCTGCCTGAACTTACGTGAGCAGCGTCTTACTTCTTGCGTGATGTCTCATTAATGACAGCTGTGGTTGGATTGCCTTGCCTTACACAACCGCAAGGAATGCTGAGTGGGAACTGCTTCAAAGACAAGCATGCCGCCACTCAAGAAACGGCATCCGCCCAGCTGTGAGTTACTTGTTTTTATGTCAGCGGAAAGTAAATTAGTTGAATTAAGGCATTATAGACATTCAGGCGCCCCACCTGCTCTAGAGTAGGACATGTAGATAAATCAATTGTGGAAAATTACTTTTAAAACAGATTGATGTTGCTCTAGGAACATGTCAGATTTTTAAAAATCATTTTGAACAATTCAGGAAATAAACCAATAATCCGTAATAATTGTGGTTATGGACAAGAGAAATTGACTTGATGATGTTGTTCGACCTATGTACAGACCTAACAGACCGCACACAAGTTACCTGTGATGTGGCTACTCCTCATCAATCACATCCAGAATGGGCATGTCTCCGTACCATATCATGTCAACATGCATGCTTTCAGGTTTATCCAGACTAAGGTTTTAATGCGAGGGTCATCCATTAAGGTGTTTGACTCTGAAGGTGTGTTTACCTTGTCCCGGCAGGTGTGTGTGAATATGAGACTTGTCAAATATAAGACGGGATTACTGCCTCTTTTGTCCCAAACAAAACAAATACAAATCACACGAACAGCTGAAATGGGAGGAATCTGTTTTGTTTCGCTGCTGCTCGGTGTGTATGTTTAGAGAGTTTTTTTCTGCCGGTGAGCCTTTGACGTTTTGTTCGGCTAAGCGCTGCTGAGCTTTACTTGAACTTGTTTTCGCTTGTAATTGTGGTCGGAGAAAGATGTGTAGAAAAACCACGCACACGCACATCGAGAATGAAACTGGATCAAGAGGTTCCTTCCTGAATAACCTGTAATGACGATTACTACACAAACGGTTGCTTCTGATGTGCGTTCAGGAAGGCTCAGACACCCAGAGAGTCACTCTAGTGTAAAAGTGTGTCTGCTGCAGATGGTCTCTTTCTGTAACACACAACACTTTGTCTATGAACACTGGAGCATGTAGAGTTGCTTGTAATTTGCCCAACTAGAGTTGACCCCACTTCTGACCTGGAAGCCTGGAAAAACGGGCCGAGTGTACATGTACCAATATATATACTGTGCCTAGGGGATGGCGAAGTGAGTATGGGACAACTGCAAGACAATGCAGACCCAGGGGGAGAGAGACTTAAGGGGGCGACAAGGGGGAAGATTAGGCGTCTCATCTAGGCCACGGATATTGATTAGTGTTTGTCGAGGACAGTGAGAAGGAACACAGATTGACAGATACACAATGGTGGTGTGGTGACTCGGTTCCATCAGAGGCCCTCTGATCATATTGCTATTGTCAGGAGCCAGTGTTCATTCAGCAACCTGTACCCATGTGTGACCCCCACATGTACACACTTACAATGCATACAGAAGGAACACACATACACATGTTGAAAAATGGTATGAGAAAAGATTTATTTTCCTTGGGGGACTGGACGGGTTGGGTGCACTTTGTCTTTTAGTGTAGCCCAGTCTATATGTGTGTGTGTGTGTGTGTGTGTGTGTGTGTGTGTGTGTGTGTGTGTGTGTGTGTGTGGTTTATAGGATTGTAACCCTGGGAACTTAGGGGGAGGTGGAACACACTCGGCTATGGGTCAGTCCTGACTGACTCTGTCACTTATTGATTAGTTGCCATGGAGAGTTAGTCAGGCCATCTCTCTTGGAGGTGTGTCCCTGAGGGCCGGCAGCACTGCCCAGATGAGTGTGGAGGCTTTGTCTGCAGGGGGTTTAGTGTGTGTGTGTGTGTGTCTATCTTGCCTACACTGTGTGAGTAAGGGTTGTGACCTCGCCAACTCTCTCTCATCCTTTCTTCATCTTCATCCCTCCTCTTTTTGACCCCCTGCCGTACTTTTACTTGCACTTTACCGTTTTTCTTGAGTGGACCGACTCCTGGCTAATCTTCAATATCTCTGAGAAAATTCATCAATGTTTATGCATACACCTACTCCCAAGGGACCTGCAATAATGGGGATTGTAAACAAATTGTCCAAACTTATTGAGCTGTGAAATCCCCTTCACAGCCCCCTGGATTTGCCTACTCATACGATCCTCTCTCATCTCTGTTTTTCTATTGTCACTTTTCCAATCAAAGCGTAAGAAGGAGTGAGTGGCGGAGGAAGAATGATGGTCAGGGCTTGGTGGTGTCTGAGGTCCATCTGCAGTGGCTGACGACTCCAGTGACAGCCCAGCAGGGGACAGTGATGGTGCCGGACTTCACGCCTATCTGGAATAATTAGTAGAATCAGGGCTACAGGTAGAGACATGGGCGACACACCAGAGGAAACAAGGTGGAGGATGAGTGAGAATACAGCTCTTTGTGTTTTATAGTGAGAGTGCAGGTGTAAACCATCTACTCTGGACAAGTTATTAAACTCCAGAGGCTGATTTTGATCAAAATCATTCAGTTTAAAAGGATAGTGCCCTTATTTGGCAAAGTATTTGGGTTTGGACATTTTTTTCCTGTTGGTAAGATAATAAAACTGCTTTGTACAAATTAACTGCTGAGATCAGGAAACATACAAGTTCATGCAACTCCCACATTGCCCAAATTCATTTGTAAAGAAAGGACAAATGTCAGCGGAAAAATCCCCACAAACTGTCCATGGATTGATTCTCTCTGCATACAGCGAGCTAATCACTGTAACTTCAGGTATATTCCCTTTCAGCTGTCCCACTAAATAGTGAGCCATAGTCATGATCAATTGTTGGCTTATTAATATGTTTTCTGCACACACAGAACAGAATACAATCCAGTCATAAACGATAGAAAAGTTGGCCCGAAACTGTCTAAACTGTAACAAACTGGATTTATCGTTTAACTCTGGTCCTATCGATGTATGTACAATTTCTTAAAGTTTCAAAGATACTTTTAAAGAGGAAAAAGCAATCTTCTGGACTTGATTTTAACTTAAAATTGTAAATTTATCGTCGGAATAATGCAGACTTCTTTTCCCTTTCAGAATATGCGCACAAACTTCTTAACCCCAAACTTGACGACAGGCCCCCACTGTCCCTCCCTAATATCACACCTTGGATGCATAAACATGCCTGTGCTCCACACATCACCCCACCCCGGGGGGCCTGCATGGCTTTAGTGGCGCACTGTGACACCAATCAGGGGAGATGGCGGGCTCCTTTGTCATGCAAACAGTACTCGCTTCTTGTCTTATTCAAATGTCTGCCCTCTCTCTTTCTCCTCTCCCTCACTCTCTCAAACCCTACCCCACTTCACCCCCCATCCTCAACCCTCTTCCCCTCCACCCCCGACTTCAGCCCTCTCTCTGTCTCTCGCTCCTTCTCAAGTCCAAGTAAATCCTCGCTGAGAGAAGAGGGAGCCTCCAGGCCTGGGGCTGCTGTGGCAGGCCTCTCTCCTGGGGGTCAGCCTGAGTCTCGGTGCATGGGGCTGTTTCCAGGCCCAGCCAAGTCCATTTCATATTCAAATGTTACAATCAGGCCTCTGACCCACAGGGGGCTCTTTATGGTTGCAGCCCCAGGTCGCAGGGTCAAGATGGTGATTTAATAGCTCAGGCAGAGGAAAAGGAGTGGGGGAGCAAAGTGATTTAGAGGATGAATGAGTAATAAAAAAGCATTTTTCCTAAGTTGTCATGTAAATTTCAATCCTTATTCAATATGAGGCTCCCTCCACACTAGAGGCCTTCCTCAATGGCTTTCTAGTGGACTTTATCTTTTCAAAATGAAGAAAGTCCATTTTCTGCTTTTACACTTGACTTGTGTTTGGTGTAAACAGTAGCTGATGCTGAAGCGGCAGAAGCTTAGGGATGGAGATAAGGAGACGTTAAAGAGTCATCCTGCTTGCATGGTGCCACTGTGTCTCAGATGTCCTCATGCTCTGGAGTGGCCTGTTATTCCTGTCTCTGAGGGTGTGTTCCCAGCACGGCAGCTCCAGGAACATAGGCAGTTTTGAGTGTTGAGCATATATATACGTATACATATATATATATATATATATATATATATATATATATATGAGTGATGACATGGGCTTGCATGTTATATGTGCATAGGCTAAGTTATGTGGCAGTAGGTGGAGCTAAGTTGCACAGCAGACAACATTTGACCCATATAGCACAAAACTTCTGATGACTTTCAACTTCTCTTGGGTGTTTCTTCATTGGCACGACACCATAATCTTCTCTGTTACTCACCTTATGCATACTGCCTTCCAAAGGCCTGACTCATTTAAACCACACAAACACTCACAGCCAGTTTGAAGATTAAGCAAATTTATATATCTGTTCACCTTTTTCAAATATTTTCTCCCTTCAAAATGAAAAGAAATTTAGAAATGTCCATAAATAAATATGATATATATCTATATATCTCTATATCTATATCTATCTATCTCTATATCTATCTATCTATCTATCTATCTATCTATCTATCTATCTATCTATCTATCTATCTATCTATATATATATATATATAAGTCAGCGCAGGTCAATTTATATATTTATATCAGGTCAGGGCATCACTACATAAATCTTTATAGAGAGAAACCCAACAGTGCCCACTTGAGCGGCTCTAGGCAACTACAGGGAGGGAAAACAAACTTTTAACAGGATGAAAACCCCAAGAGATCCACACTCAAGGTGGCCAGACATCTGCCTCACCCAGTTAGGGTGAGAGATGAGCAGAGAGAGACGAGAAACAGACAAATACGGCTTGTTGGCAGAAATAACAAGTGCGTTTTCGACAATACAAAGGTAATGGCATGCAGTAATGCCATATGGAGAGTAAAAGAGACAAGAGGAGGGATGTTCAGTGCATCACATGAGCTGCTTAGGTTAAAAGCATCATGACTAAGGTGATCCAGCCGTAACTGTACAATGTGTCTAGTCTTAATAGTGGAGAGGGTGTCTGCCTGCCTTGGAACTGGTTCCACAAGAGAGGAACCTGATAATGTGGGCTCTGGCTCCCATTCTAATTCTGAAACTGCAGAAGTAAGCTGGCACCTACTGTTATATTGAAGAAATGATAACGTCTTATGATCAGCTGGATTACGATGTTATCATCCAGCCTAGAAGTAAGAAATGCACGGACTAGTTTTTCAGCTTCATTTTGAGACAGGATGGTTCAAATAATGACAGTATTAGTAGAGGATAAAGGGGGATGAAATGACAACAATTAAGTGGCAGCAGTAATTACGAATGAATATAAATCTATTGTTGTACCTTTTCAAATGGATGAGACACCAGTTGTAAACAGTTACAAGGATTCATGCGCAACCGACCTGCATTTGAACAACAGTCTAAAATATTAGGCCTTAACTAACTTCAACAGCTTCCTAATTTACCTTGGTTGCCCAAATCACTTTCCAGCTGTTGACAGCAGTTGGGGTAAAAAGGACAATACCTGAAATACTTCTGATTTATTTGAAGAAGGTTCCTTTCAAAAACTGAAGTTACAATCAGTTAAACGATCCAGCGATTAATTGACCAGTCAAGCATTATTCAGTAGCTAGTCCTTGACTGTAGAACTTTTTCAGAGTATGCTTTAGTTTAAATATTTTTTCCAACCGTTATTATAACATGACCATCTCACTGCACTGTTTTTGAGTTTCAGTGGAGGTGAACGCACTGACATATGCCGCAGAGGCCAGGAGCAGAAGACAACATGTTCAAATGAAGTAGAGGGGCCACTGCAGGGCAAGGTATAGGGCAAGCCTCAGTAGGCACAGCTGTAGCCCGTAGTCATTACTGCTCCTCTACTGGCTTAGAAGAAAGGGGCCGCTCCCGCCACATGGCCAGGCTGCCACGCCTGCCCCCTGTCCCCTGCCACACACACCCAGGGAGGCCTGGTAGCGCCAGGCGGCACCACTCGCAGTTTGCACTCCTCTCACGTGTGGCAAAGCAGCAGAGCAAAACAGAGAGGTGCTGCTGCAGGGTAGAGACGGGGCTGGGGTGGAGGCGGGGTGGGGGTGGGGGGGGATGGGTGGGTGTAAAGGTTAAACCAGGGTGGTGCTGGGGGGCTCGGTTCCTTCCCCTCTTATCTCCCGACTGACCATTCTCTTTCCCATCCCATCCCCTCCTCCACCCCTGCACCCCCCTTCTCCTCTTCCCTTTTGTGGCCTGTGCACCTGCAGCCCTTGAGTCTGGGCAATAAAGCTGAAGGATTTGTCTACTGGAGGTTGGAGGAAAAGTGGGGGGATCATTAGACAGCATGGGAAATACAAAAGCAACAGGTTCAAGCTGTGGTTGTTTGATACGGTGCTATGCCGTATTCTAGAGTGATGGGCTTGATGTAATGCAGTTTGACACAGAGAGAGCGACTTTAAGCAGATTTGAGCCCAGATTTACACCCTGTTTGGGTTAGTGTCATTATGAATCAGGATGATCATAATGACCCACGATCAGCTTTCAACCCTGAGCACTTCCATTTACGGACCCCATGTATGTTAATTCAACAAATCTCTGCTGTTCTATAGCTTTGAATGTCAACGTTCTTGAGCTAAGCTTGTTCAGCTTTGTGACAGTGAATACTTTTATGTTGTTTAGGAACAATTAATTCTGTGGTTTATTTGAGACATTTCAGATCAGCGTTGGAGAAGATTTGACAAAATATAAAAAGAGCAGAAATCTTCAAAAGTAAAACTAAGGATTTTGTTTTTTAGTATTGATTTTAGTATCACATTTTTAGCCTTATTTTAAAATAATTTGATTTTACTTTATTTAAACAGAAGCAGTTGAATTTTCTAAAACTAAAGTATAAACAAAAGGTCTCCCCTGCATCTTTTATGTTTTGCTCATGTCATCGGCACCTACAGCTCAAATTATTTGTTTAATAAAGTTGTAATATTGAAAATTAAAATGCATTTTTAAACAGCTTTACTAAGCAGTGAAGTGATAAAAATATAATGTGAGGCATATCTTTTTCTTGTACCGCCAGCAAATCAAAAGAAAAAAACAAAGAGGTGGCAGAAAAACATTTAGAGATGAGGCTCTTGGTCTTTTTGGTGTCTCATTTCTAAAAACACGCTGTAACACCAACTTGAAAATTGAGTAAACATGTTATTGGTGTCACTTTGTGTGTTGTAATATACGATATATTAATGTACATGTATAGAAATTGTGGTTATGATTCAGCAGGGAGGCTGGTTGTATAATCACAAGCCCGTGTGAAGGTAAGTGCACCACAAAAGTAAAGATTTTGACCAAACTGAAATAGTAGTTCACTTTAATGAGAATATATAGGCGAAAGTAAAATTGTTCTCAGCCATGTTCTGACGGGTCTCTGTTCAATTCCCCACCTGTTGTAATGTTATGTTCAGTCATGTAGAACTTTTCTCTCACCAGTTGCATGCCAGACCCCCCACATTGTAAATCGGCGCAAAGGGAAAAAGATTCAGCTCTTTCAGAAAGCGACCATGAAGGCAGAGGAAATCACTCTAAACGGTCTTAATTCTGCCATTAGATGAGAGGGAGCGCTGTGGGGATTGGCTGGCCCTATGCTCCATATTCACAGAAGCAGGATGAGGCTTGGAAGCCTGCTGAGAAAATGGTGTCGTAATCAGGAGCCGGCAGTTCTGCCTGATCAGGTACACTAGCCCCTCTTCTCGTTTCCTCAAATCCCTCCTCTTCCTCTCCCCCTCTCCCCTCATTTCTCTTCCCTTCCCCTGCCCCGTAAGGAGATCCTAATAAGAGTTTGGACGTACTGAGCTCCTCTTATGTGAAGACCTGGCAGGAGGGAGCAGAGATGAGGCCAGAGGTGGGGGTTTGAAGTTGGAGGTATGGAATTGTGGTGGTGGGATGGTGAGAGGGGCTCGTTTTTTTTTTTTTTGTTCCCACATTTGATTATTCAGGTTGGCTGAACTAAATTCTAAACCCATAAAATTCGTATCCCCTCTGGGGGACCATTTGCATATATTTCAGTGCCCCCTCCCTCACATCCCAATTCTCCTTTTTTTTCTCAGAAAGTGAAAGAGAGGGCGAAGCAACCAGGCCTGTCTAGGCTTTAAGATGTCACCGTGGTGTGAAATATGGGCGAACAAGCAGGGTCTTTGAAACTCAAACTAACCCCCCACCAGCCTCTGAGCTTCTGCCACACACACATATGTAGACCCAGTCATCCTCTCGCACTCCACTGGTTGCTTTCCTTAAACAGGAATTCAATTTTAAGCCGGTGTACATGCTCTGAAACTTTACTCTCGACTTTTTGTACTTTCAGGCAACATGTGATTATGGTCTGCTGTTTTATCTGCTGTAAGTTCCACTAAGGAAGAATGCAATATCTGCTCTTGTTACATTAGTGTGTTTGTGTTTATATGTTCATATGGAAGTGAGACTCATCATCAGCTATGTGGAATCATCAGTTTGAGAGTTATATACATGCAGTTACAGTATTTACACAATGACATAAGCCGTTGCATGTCAAACTCAGCCATTATACCAGCGGGGGCGAACTGCTGGAGGCCAGGAAGCATTCCAAATCTTTGATAAACATGTCAGAGCAGTAAAGCCTGGACTTGTAATTATGCCAATTTTACTCTTACCATTGCCGAAGTTGGGGATTAATTTTCAGACAAAAACGTTCTGAAGCCGGGTCTTAAAATTCCATTTAGGATGTGTGCCCAGCAGTGTAAAGATGAAGGGAACACACATGTAGCTGGACACACAGCGAAGCAAGTGGGTGAAGGCAGGGCTCCATATCGCCAGTCAGCCATAAGAGACACCTGTTCGTTTGTTTGGCTAATGAAGTCGAGGTTTTGTTTTTCACTGTGCCAACCAGGCCTGCTGGCACTAGTTTTACTGCCCATCTGTATGGATGGGTGAAGTTAGATGATGGTCGTTGGGGAAAGGGAAAAAAAAAAAAAAAAAAGGAGGGAGGGGGTAGTTGATACTTGATGGCATTTTGGTCACATGGGGTGAGTTGCTGTCATCCCTTAACCCTCCCCCCTGGACCCCTTTCCCTCCCCCTCCCGTGCCCACTCCCTGGTGCACAGGCAGAATGCAGTGTCAGGAGGGTGAGCACTGAGCGCCCATTGTGTGTGCTAACCAAAGCGGAATGCCCGGGTGACAAAAGGGGGAGGAGTGGGCTCAGGGCGCACAAAGCCAGGGGGAGGAGAGGGGTGGGGGAGGAGGAGGGGAGGGAAGGAGAGGAGGAGGGTGGGGGGGGCAATCTGCTGGGGGCTAAATAGACCCACTCACCCCCAAAAACTCTAGGCACCCTAAAAATATTCTCTCGTCACCCCCCACTTTGCTTTCTCACCCTCGCCAGACCTCCCTCCCTGGACTCTGGGGTGTACAGTGTGCAAGCTACTGGAAGTTGTTCATTTGTTCTCAACAGCATGAAAGAAGAATACCTACTGCAACAAAACCTTCACCCTATTAAGCATTGGTTTTGATGTTATGAGTCATAACCCTAAGGTCTAAAACAGGATGTATTTGCCAACCGTAGCCATGGTTTCCAGTCTCTGTCATCAGTCAGGGATGTCCTATACGCCCCATATATCACTGTCAGGTGTTTTCAAAACAGGCTGGGGAATCTTTTTCTACTTGCAAGCCACATTAAACTTCTGTGTAAAGCTTTCAAAACAAATTAAACCTTCTGATATCCAATTTCCACCTTACACTGTCCCTAACACGGTTACATGAATGAGTCTGATCACCACGTGACCTGTGACTTTGTATCCGTGTTTGCATTTAAGTGTGTGTATGGGGAGTGGGGGGGAAGGGGGGTGCACATGTGCATGTACTCACCTGCCTGTTCTAGAAGCCGAGAGCAATCTGTGTAGTATCGCACGTCAAAGCCAGCCTCACAACAACTCCCACACAGGACCTCGGGCAACAGTGCGGCCACTTTAAAACACGGGAGACAAACCCTGAATTAACTCTTAATGCCGCTATCTTCCCATGCATGTAGGAGCAGATCTGTTTTAAAACACCTCACAGCTGCAGAACCTTGATACTTCATATTTGCTGCGACTGTTTGAAAAGTACAACAATGAAAGCATCCGTGAAGAGAATGACCAAACACTGAACAAGCTGCCGCTGCATTTGTTTTTATTGTTATGCCCTGGCTCTGATGTTCATGAGTAATGAGTTAAGGTGTTAAGAAATCCCACAAATTATATTCAAATTTGAACTCCAAACCTTTGATCATCTTGAAAGTCATTTCCCCATTTCTTGGCTTTAGGTATTTAAGTGGGGTTAGTTAACATATTTTGTTTCTTGTCAACCTCAAATGACAGCAAGTGTTAGCATAATATGGCGGATTTGGGTAATAAAATTTGTTTTTGTCTGTATAACTTCAGTTTTGTCCATTATGCACAAATGTTTGTTGCATGACCTGATGCACCACCCAAGTGCGGATGCTGCCAGTGAAGCCACAGGGTCACTCTGTAGAGACCTTTCATCCCTTGTGGTCTTTCCTCTTTTCCAAAATGATGACCAAGCAGATCAAAGGGGGGTGCTTTAAAGAAAACTCTTGATGGAGACACCCCCCACTCCCTGCCTCCCCATACACACTTAACATCTGAACTCCTCTTCTTTCATTCATGCAAACCTCAGCCTTTCCCGTCGTATTTACATACGAGGCTGCAGGGCAAAGTTAGTTTCCCGTTTTATCTCTGGTGACTTCATAGGAAGTAGCTTGCTGAGTTGTTTTGGTTTATCTGTTGTTAGTAAAATGCACCGGGTCAGATGGAAGCCTCGGGGGCACGTTTAGGTCACAGAGTAAACCGAGCAAGGTCGATACCAGAAACTTTGTGACTAACACCGAGTGTGAGTGCCGTGGCGGCTGCTATTGTGCAAGCGCGCGCCTCATGCATGTATGCACATGAACGTCAGGTGAGTTTGAGCTGTCTGTGCTGATGCAGTCAGAGCCTCTCCATCAGTGCTGACCCAGGCAGCCATCATTGTTCTCGAGCTGTAAATCACCCCGCTGCAATCAGGGCACTGATCTAGGCTTCTCCGAGCCCTCTCCACTCCAGATGATTCCTCTCCTGATTGGCCTAACTGGACTCCTGTCTGTGGTGGCAGATTAGCATGGATTATTTTTTCTCTGTGGCATACCGATTGAGCCATGTTAGCATTCACACCTCCACACAGAGTCCCAGGGCTTTCCAGAGGCTCCAAAATGCACAGGGAAACCAGACTTCACTCATAGCTTTGATAACTTTTGGCTGAGCAGAAGAAACACAGCTGCTGGACAAAATAAGACAAAATAATGAATTCCTATCATACTCCTAGGGAGGTATAGATTTGAGTTCATTTATGATTCTTTGGTTTGTGTTTGTTTATTCTGCATTGAGGTATATCCTCTCATTGTTCCGCACCTTATATGCACAGGTTCATGCACAAGTACTGCATCTGTTCATGTGGTATATCAGTTCATTAACATGTCAGCCGGTGTCTTTGAGAAAAAAAAATATTTAAGTAAAAATAAATATTTTACATTATTTCTGATATTTAAAATGCAGTGACAGGGATCATAGCAATTTAAAATCTGTTTGTTTTATTCAACCAAGATAACCAGTCGTTATCAATCCTGCTTCTAAATCTGGCAAAATATATTAAAAAATGTGATCAATAAATACATTTATTAACACTGTTTAAATTTTTTTTTTAACTGTTTGTCCTCAACCTCTTTTCCTTTTTTTCTTTTTATAAAAAACAAAAACAAAAACAGCTTTTCTCCCTGATAATTTTTCATGACACATGTCCATTCATGAGCTGACCAGGTGAAACTTCGCGCATATGCGGTGGTTCCCACCTACTGCAGCTTACGTGGCTTTAACACGTGAAGTCTTTTGTTCTCCCAGTGGGGGACCATTAGCCAGAGCACCTTGTCAGCAGCAATCAGAGAGTCACCAGCGGCTGGAAAAGGCCAGACCCGTTGCCCCCCGTGAAGAAAGAGACTCGCTTGTATATCAGTATCTATGCAGTCTTCGAACTAAAGACAGCGGTGTGTGATATGAAGCGCAGTTTAGAAGAAGGTTAGATCATGTTATGATCTCATTTCTATTATTAACATGTTAAAAAGGTGGTGTTTTACATCTGTACATACATATTACATATGTAAAGACTCTCTCAGGAGCTGTTGTAATGTACTTTATAGGTCAAGGTTTTAAGTTCTATCTGCCTTTCCTTTTCTCCTACACATACTCAGAGTCATGCTTCCATCACTTCAGAGGCGATACTTGGCCTTAAGACTCACCCAAACCTTTCTTTAACTTGCTGTTGAAATAGTGAAGTTCAAATATGTGCAATCTGAAACGATATGGCATGTTTGAACACCAAAATAGTAACACTAAATAGTTCTAAAGCTACATGTTATAAGTTTTATCACCAATGAAATGTACTTTTAATAAACTTTCAGTATTCAAATTTCAGTCCTATAGTTTCTGTGTCCACACATGTTAACACCAATGAAAAATACTTTCCAATAACATGCAAAGTTAAAAAAATGCACACTGATTTATTTATTTTTTATTATTCAGATGCGTCAGTGGTTCATAAAAGTATTAAAAGGGCAAAGTACTATGAAATTATTTGCACTATGGGGACTTGTGTTTGATTCCCAAATGGGACCAACAACGTGAACTTGTAAACACATTTATCTCCCCACAACATGAGTAATAGTGCACACACAGACACACATTCTAGCTCATAGCTGGTTGAGTTATGTTGTCGTGGAGACGGTCATTGTGCAGGCCTCATGGAATCCTGATGACATCACAGTGATTCTGGGCTCTGTGTGTTCAGAGATCATGAGGATCACCAGCTTCAAGTTGGGCTGCTCGCAAAGAGGCCGACAGAGTGAGAGAGACAGAGAAAGCTTTAAATTCTGAACGTGCATGTGTGGGCTTGATACTCCAAAGTACGGTAGGCGTTTCACATCGCCTACTTATAAGGTACACGGAGAAGAGCAATTAGTTAAAACTCAAGGTTATTCGCTTTAATCCTGCTGGCAGGTATGTGGGTGACATGCACAATGTTTCAGAGCGGACAGCATCGTTTTTTTTTTCTTGATTCAAGTTTTGTTTTAATAATATCCGCATTTATCAGCATTTTGGGGACCTTTGGTTGAGCATTTTATTCCTTTAATATTGGGATTACCATAGAAAGTGAAGATAAGACAAGGCAGTAGGGAGAAATAAGGGTCAACATAAAACAAAAGTCCCCAAGTGGATGCAAAGTGGGAACGTAGCAGCACCTTTGTCTCAAGGCTACTAGTCCACCTCCTGGAGATCTTCTAAACAACTAGCTTCCATAATTACACCTTGTTTTGTCCTAACTGTGCTAAACTTGTTGCTAACAGTTCTGCAAGGCTATAGTTAGCAACCTAAAATGTTTTCCAGTCCTGGTTTTATTTGTGAATCTGCTAACATTGACTAATTAGCTCTAAACAATAGGTATATTATATATGTTTTGTGGGTAGTCATCCTCTGGGGACCAAGAATGTGGTGAAAGACTGGAGATCACCAGCGTCAGCAGGATTAGACTCACGATGTGGATCATCACTTATGCAACTATACTAGCGTGGCTAAACATCTAAACCAAGGACGCGAGACATTATTTTCTTATGTCATTCTGGTCAGAGCACTTGTTTTACTGATTACAATTCAGCGTTTTCTTCCTTTTCAGAAACTTGCAGTGATCTTTATTTATCTTTTCAACCATCAGCCTGTCTTCAGTAAATTACCCCTTTAAATGAGTCATACAGAAATGATGTGTAAAATCTGTGCTCACATACTGGATAAAATGTGTACTTGAATGTGTAACATGTTGCACATTGGCTGAGACGTTCACTTACATAACAATGACAGAGGGTGCTGAAGGCTAACATTTCACCAAGTTATGCATCAGAGAAAGATCCTCAGGTGGAATTGTACAGGGGGAGGAGAGGGAGGGAGGAAGGTAGGGAGGGAGGGAAATTACCTCTGGTGTACATATCCTGATGTCTGATAATCCCGTGCCTCATGTGTCTGAGCGAGACTTTCTTGGGCGTAATGGTAATTATGCTGATTTACAACTCGTTCCTCTGGTTACATGGGCTGAGCGTATTTTTCTAAGAACCGCTCTGAGAGGCTCTTGATATTTCTGTGTAATAAGGAAGGCCTCACTTTGATTTGGGCCAGTATTTGTCCACTAGGTTGGAGTGGTTTGGTGTTCCTTGTGCTTGCCTGTACTCCAGTGTTTGCCTAAATCTCATGAGTGTTGATGTATTGTGTATGTGTTTGCTTATTGTGTGTGTGTTTAACTTTGCAGGGTGGGGTGAAGGGTCCAAGGGGTAGACGGGTGAGGTGTGTGTGTGTGTGTGTGTGTGTGTGTGGGGGGGGGGTATGCTGGACCTCATCCTACTAAGCTTGCCGTGCTCCAGAAACCCGAGCACCAGCCTTTTAAGACAATGAGGAGAACACGTGAGACTCTGGCACATGGCGGCTAAGGTTACCGTACTCGCTTTTTCTCGTTGTGAACTTTTGGCCCCGGGACCAAAATCACTCCACCCAGATGACTCCTTCACTGCTCCACCTGCCTCCCTTTAATCGGTCCCTCCCTCTTTCCTGCATGCTCCTGTGCATCTTTCTTGAACTGATGTTCTGGATGTTCAGGTTCCTTAGCGCAACACCTTATTATTTAATCATACGTTGTGTCTCTCACCCTGATATTTCACCGGACTACAGGCCATCGCGGCTAATGAGCTCTAGCGCCAATTGCCCATTGACAGAATTCCTCCGTTTTCGTGCGTTGCTGTGTTTGCTGTCTGTCTTTCAAGACAAAAGGCTGGCAGGGCCCCCGCCATCAGATCTCCATCCATCCACAGTCCACAGGTGAACTGCTTCTACCAGCCAGGCAAACCTGACTTTCAAGTCTCCCACCCACACCTATTGGACTGCTGTCCTCTCACCTGTGTAAATATGAAAGAGAGCGAGATGTAGAGAGGGAGGGTGGAGAAGAGTGAAATGGTTACTGGGTGGGGCGCAGAAAAGAATACCACACAGCTGAGCAAACCTCCACAGCCATTGGACTTCACCTGTACACTCTCTACTTTTCTCCTCTCTGTTTTCTCTCTTAATCCATTCTCTCTTTCTACAACCGGCCCCACAGCGATAGTGGGTTAAGGCTTTCTTTTATAGCCACTGAATAGAGATTTCCTTTGAGGTTATGGAGTTGATACACTCTTTCCAACGTCACTTTTGTGCCATGGTCACAATGTACAGTGATTTACTTACTGCCTTAGGGAACACATACTCTCTTTAGAAGTGTTCTCGTGTAGGTGAAGGTATTATCCGGATATTACTCAGGAAATCCTTTTATCTAACTATATCCGCAGCAGAGTTTTGACTTAATTTGAAAAGTCACCTTTAATCTTGATCACACTATAGTAAACCGGCCTGATGAGTGAAGAATCCAGCTGGTGATTCGGATGGCAGCAAATTTAATACAGTAGCATGAAACGGAATCCCGGAAAGCTTAAATCTAAATAAAATAGAACTGAAATGTGTGGGTGATTGAGGGAGAAACGAACCCAAAGAGCGCCGCAAATAGATTTTGACAACATTCCTGAAATGCTTGACTACTGAAGTACAATGTATTCATCAGCAGCGTTGCGCCTGGCTGAAACATCGAAGCAAAACAAAGATGCCCCACATGCCTGCTTTTTGCTCTGCACTAGAAGAAATGTGCAGATGCAAATCTAAACCAAAACATTACGAAGAGAAAATCATGAAATAGTGCCAAGTGGAAACCGTAACCACCCAGGTGGATGAAAACAACAAGTGGACGTATACAGTGGCACTAGGAGCTCATATGTTGGGTGTGTGAACCTAGCTTAAGGTAACTGCAGCCCTGTTATTCAGTCCAATACTGTCTGTATCCCACTTTAAAAACAGGACATGGTATTAAAATGACGTTTTTAGTTCGGCCAGGAGAATTTAGTGATGGTGAGGAATAAGTGAAGCATATTACATGAAGTCAGGCAGACTCTCACACCTATTTACTTTCTGCTCCTGTTCCGTCTCTCTCCTCTGCAGGTTTGGGCCTGAAAGACGTGCCAGACCTGCTGCCAAAGCATCAGCCTCCACCTCACCCTGCAGACATGGCTGAACACACGCATGCACGCACACACACTGACACACAACGCAAGAATCATGCATATCTTTTATTTGTGTTTTCAAGCATGTAAGCATAACTTTTCTTTCTCATATTTCCATATGACACCCTGCACGCGTGCCCAAGACCCTTTACTGTGCGTACGTACACACGCACATTCTTGCCATCTCTGCGCTCGATCTCTGATGATGGAGTTGTCGCACACTTTCATGCCATGTGTCAGACCTAGACAAGGCAAAGACACATTCACACGGTCTTCAGCAGCACAAACGTAAACACACACACAAACGCACGCACGCACACACGCACACACGCACACACACATGCTTTAGATTTGTCAGTTGTCTCTCAGGCATGGCCTATTTTTAAAACGGTAAGCACACCTACACACATTCTCCCATGCTTGGGCACACCCATTACAGCCCATGTCAGGCAGCTAGTCTCTCCTCATATCGCAGGACAGCCTGCTCAGTTGTAAGGGAGAAAAATTAGTCAGGTGCAGTAAATCTCGACACCTGACACTAGTGGTCTCTCTTTAAAGTTGTTTTCACCACCGCCCCCATACTTAATGGTAGAGCACCTACTGATTACTGCACGCTCTGAGCTAGTCTGATAATTGCACGGTACATACCTGTCCAGGGTGTAAGCCCATCCGCTGAACATGGGGCCCCTGTGTTAAACGGCTCACTTTATTGTCGTAACAGAGAGAGGGACCCCTCCTGTCTGTCATTCAGTACCAGCCATTGTCAGGGTGCATCTCCCCCTGTGCTGCAAGCACCCCACACCAAGAGAACCCTCCTTCTCTGTCAAACATTTAGTCATTATGGTTTTCAACAGTCATCTTGACATGTGAATCAGAGCAGAGTTCTCAATCCTGCAGGTTATTTTCACGACACCTGAATGAGTCAGGCTCTGTGAGCATGTGTTTGGCTGCTGGTGATGTCTGTGGTTGTACGTTATGTATACTGTAACCACAAAAGTATTGCATACATCGGCTAGAAATATTTTGTGTTAGTTATTTTTGGTTGTTTTGCTCATGTCACTCTCTCTCTTAACTTTAAATCAGAAACCCTGCTTATCTTTTTGGCCCACAAGATTAAATCAGCAGCAGGGTTTGGTTCTTTTTTCTCATCCGACTCCTATGAAATCCCCACTCTTACATTATATGTGCTTGTGTAGTTACATGTGCTGCCTGTGTATGACGGATATAAGACTTTCATAAAAACATTATATTGTTACCACAACACTTGATGGCCGGTTGTAACACTGAATTTACCTTAATGTAGAAGCGAAGGGAAGGGAGACTCAATCACCTGTTACACTCAAGAAAAACAACGAGGAACAATAAATGCGAAAGTAAATGAAAGCACATGGGGAGGTTAAGCAGTCTAATTTAAGGGTATTTACCTGCGTGTTCCAGGTACATGCAAGCTGGAATGAGGAGTGGCCACAGATGTTTGTCACATGAGCATGTCTGAAAACCAGTCATTAGAGGTAAACACAGACATATCGTTGTAAACAAAGATTAATTAAAGCATCATACAAGTACCTGAAATTCAGGTTTATTAAAATACCTTGTATTTGCCATTTTCATGTTGCACTGTATTAATGGTTGCTTCATGCTTGATATTTCCTATAAGGAACATCACAATGAAATGCACACGGTTTTCCATGCAGCTGAAATAATTTTGTTTTCAGACACATTCCTCTTTTTATTCCTATTTAGACACATACACATGAACCATTATATGTTTAGAAGAGATTGATCAATAAAGTACTGAGAAGATATAGTCTCTTTCTATCAAGAATAAATCACATTGTCATAATCATTTCATGAGAAGAGGTAAGAAAAATGTTTTATTTGAACGTCTTGAGCAACAGTGTATTTACAATCCTCATATCTGTCCTTCTTTAAGTTGTATCTGACCAAAACAGATAAAAAGAAACAATAACATTAAGACATGAATGTAATAGGGAGAATTTGGGTTCTAGTTCCATGAAGTTTGTCTAATAAAAACAAAGACACTGATGTTTTATAAAAGCAGATGTAACAGTAGTGGGTTGCTGATTTGCAACTAAAGAAAGCAGAAAAGGGTGAACTCTGGACAGGTTTTTCTTTACATATTTGAGGTCATGGATTGAAGTTAAACACTAAAAATAACTCAGATGCACACGTGAGCCTTCAAAAAGACCACCGAGAAGTCAGTGTGTATGACACGCTTACGCATTAAGGTTGATTTAAAGCTGCTTTTTCAATGACTGGCATGGCCACTAACTCTCATTTTACTAGTCTTGCATTAGTTGTAGGGTGTTAGGGAGGTTTGTGCTGTTGTTATTGATAGCCACCGGCCTGTGGCTCTTCCCGGGTGACAGTAACAAGAGTTAAAACCCGTAAATCTTCACGAGACCTCCTTCCTCCCCTCTAATTCCTCATTACCTCACGGCAGGTTGTCTCATGGGAGATTTAGAAGGCCTGCAGGGCTGCTTCAGCACAGAGGAGTGTTTTACTGAGTGTGTGTTAACCTATGTGGTGAGTATAAGACCACAGTGAAGGAGTGTGGATTTAGCCCAGGTGTGTGACCACTGACCACTGACAAGCACCTAAAGCCATAGAGGGTTTTCCACCTTGGTGGTGCGTGTAAGTGTGTGTGGTTTCATGCTTCAGGTGGAGCGACGCAGCACTCTGACTAACCTTTCAGCTTAAAACGGACTCTTCCGCTCCTTGCAGTTCTGCTACAGCTCAGTATTTCAGAGCAAGTGTCCCACTGTATCCACTCTGCCTAAATGTTTACAGACCAATGAAAGCACTCTGGGTTGGTTTCCCCATCCTTTCAGCCTACATCAGTGTAACCTAACACCCAGCCCGTTCAAACTCATCTGTTTAACTACCTGGCTGCCTGTGTCTTAACCTGTGTCTTTAAACACACCTATAAAATCACTGTTGGTTCCCAACAGTTCAAACAAACTTTTTCTGAGCCTGCAGGAGCTCGCTGGAGCCCAGTGTCATCTGTTTACTAGCTCCCACTAGTGGAAGAAAAGCAGTACTGTCAAGGCCAAAGCATGGCTTGAATACATAGAGTTTAGTTTATCTATGTAAAGGATTTATTATTGAATAAGAGACATTAATTAAAGTTGGATCAAACCATCAACATAAGCTGGACCAGTTCAATTGCTAAAAAGCAGATGATGAAACACGCCCAAGACATATTTACTTTATGATTTTAGCACACTTCTTCATTCCTTATCCTGAATCATGCAGTAAAATTGTATTGACAAGTGGGTGTAACAACTTTTTCATTTCCTCACAGGACTATCCTCTCCGTGAATGCATGTTGTTGTGGTGCTGAAGTGAATCATTCAGCAGTTTGTGTGATCCCCTCTATGGCATTGTGTCCCCTGCGACAGTGTTTACTGATAATTGAGTAATTACCTGTAAAAGATAGCACTCCTGTGGTTCTGTTCAGCAGTAATCTTCCCATCTCTATCCACTGCAGATCAGGTTTTAGCTTGGGAAAAAGCTAAATACGACAGTTTAGCACTGCTCTCTGTGTAAATGTGTGTGAGTTACATGCTGTGCGTGCATAACTGGTCTTGTGCTATCACTAAACTGGCCTCAGCAGCTATGAAATCACAGGAAACAGGAAAGTGTTTAAAAAATCATTTAGCAAATCTGACAAGATGATGGTTGGTCATTCAAAATTGAACAAAATCGGAGGACGACAATTTGACATTCCTTTGTGAGTTTCACAATCCCACAGTGAATGGAAAGTTGTAACAGGCATTTTGTGAGTACACTAGTGGCCTCACCCACAATGGCATTTGAAAGACAAACAGCAGTGCATGCTGCTGGCCAGAGGTCCACAGCAGTGAAAGTGTTCATTCTTTTTGACTTACGGCAGACGAGGTTCAGCATAATGCCCGTGTCATTACAGTGTTAAAAAAAAACCTTTGTTAGTCACCCCTGTCCCTTTCCTGGTTTTCTTGGCTATTCCCTTTGTCTTGAAGTTTTTGAACTTTGCCAGCTTCTTCTCTCCTGTTCTCTTCTCTTCTCTCCCCCTCTCTCCCTCTCTCTCCCTCTCTCTCTCTTTCTTTCTTTATTTCTTTTAAACTTTCTGTCTCTTTCTGTCACTTTTCACTAAAGAAATGTTCCTATCTTTCATGACTTTCAGAAAACAATGTTCAGCCACCTACATGAACAAGGACACTGATTTTTCAGTCATTCATCAGAGTGACCATTAATAAGCCCATTCATATTATGCCCTCAAGTGACTGTGTTTCACTCTTGTGCAAAACATGTCTTTCAAGGTTTAGATTAAAGTTTACTGGAGAATGTAATTTCTTGCTTAGTTGCTGTGTGCATCTGCCACTTTGGAAGATATCTGTTTGACTCAGACTACCCAAGCTGCAGAACAGATTTGGATAAACTTTCATTACTAGCCTGTCTGGAATGCAGATTGTAGTTTTTGTCCTAAATCACAGTGGACGTGCATTGCGAAACTATTTTTTCATAGCCAGCACGAGCAGGAGGAATGAATTCAGCCACCGAAACTGTTTAAGTGTCCATGTAAGCACCTTGACTGTTGTTTAAACACATGCAGCACTTATAAAAATATCAACATATCCTCTAACAAAACAGTTTCTCGTCACCTCTGGCATGGGCGGCCAGCACAATAGGAAATTGTGCTTGCATATCTTGCCATTTCGACTCTCTGATGTGGCCTACTTTCTTTTCCTCTTCCTTCAGCATTTGTCCGAAGACTACCAGCTCCAAATTGGGCCTCAAACCAGGAACGAGTGGTACAGGCTGGAATATTTGGTTACGGATGCATTTCCATTTGATTGTCCAAAAAGGGGACGAGAAGAAGTAAGCGATATGACTTAAGGGGATCATATTAATGTAATGCACACACACGATAATCCCACAGGACTTCCTTCCCATTCCCATCAGAAACCACACCCAGGAGGACAGGTAACACGAGAACACCTTTCACAGGGTCAGATTGGAAGAGGTGGGAAAAACAGGCGAGATTGCTCTCTGGTTATTTTCACCCCTTCATATCTCTGATTTTTCTTTCTTTCTCTTTTACTTTAAAACTATTTCTCCCTGTCTCTCTCACCAGCCAAGTATCTGCTGATCCATTTTAATGCTGGTTGACTGATAATTTAAAGTGACTCATGCATGCCGTATAGCCGAACCGATTGGCTTGATTCGCTTTTTTTTTTTTTTAACCCCCCTTCGCCATTTGCCTTGGGGTTGACGCTCTCAAAGGGACAGTAATATGCACTGATGTAATGTGTGAGATATGGATCTTTTGTGGGTGCGTTATAAATTGTACCATAATGTGAGTGTGCGGGGAGCCGGGTTGGGGTAGGGGGCTTCACACGGAGGGCTTCTGAGAGGAGGGGTGGGTGGATCAAGCAGTGTCACTGGAATCCACAGTGTTGTGAGAGCCCCATACCTTTCAGCTTCATTAAACCAATTTCACGCCGAGGTGAGCTAAGAGAGGAAGCTCTGAATCTCAGCAGCGGCAACAATGGTGCATTGAAGGGATGAGGCGAAAGTAAATTAGGTACCACTTCACAGACGGCAAATTAAAATCTGAAAGTTGGATAGGAAAAGTTGAGGGTAGATGATTATGTCTTTATTGTGCCCTCTCCTCAATCTAGAAAACCCTCCCTTCCTTTTAGCAACCACCTTTGCCCCCCCACATCCCCACAACGGAATCCTCTAAGAAAAAATAATGATCTATTTCTTGTCTGGTAATTGGTTTCTAAGATGCTCCCACTCAAAGACCTGATCTCAAATACCAGGCTGCTTATGACCCTCCTTTCAGCCACTTAATTTGCTTCAGCTTATCAGTAAGATTTCATATCCGGGAAAAATCACATAAATTAAACATTAATGTGGGGCTTATTTCTGTGCAACACTGACCTCCAACAGCCATTGAGCTGCTTTATCTGGGCTGAGACTCAGTGTTTGTCAGTCAAACTGATGCAAAGTCTTCAGCGCAGACTAGCTTTACACTTGAGAGGTACTTGCAAAAGTATCATTGCATATGCTGTTATACCTTGACTTCGCAGTTAGATTTGATCGATCAGTCAGTGCTCTTATAGATGACACCAATGCACGAGTGCAATGAAAGAATAGGCTTCAATTTGTAACATCACCTTGTGTTCCTAGTGATAGGAGAGCCACGGTTTCCTCAAGATTAGGTTTTAAAAAAGAGATGATGCAACAAGTGAAAAGCACTCCCATCTTTCCCCCAGTGTTTCTGAAGAATGAGCAGAAATACCAGGATGAACAGAATCTAATTTCATTACAGGCAAAATGCATGCTGTTGAACATTTTTGTCAAGGAAAACTAAAAAAAAGTGTGTATCTGATTTTTTTATAGTTCTGTATTAACATACCATTAGCACTTTCATGTTTTAACTGACCAAGATGCATCTTATTTTAACTATTTTAGACACGCTTGGGCTGTTAAATGTAAATCAGTACGTCCGTTTTTTAAGATGTTTATACAGTATATAAAATCTTAATCTGCAAAGTCACTCGCACATGCACATTTTTAAAAAATACTGCAGTGAAACACTCTCTATTTAACACTCTCAAAAACTCAGTTTTTAAAGTCCAATATAAAATGGCTGAAATACAGTAGTTTTATTGTGTATGAAGTGTGTACAGTTACTCTGCATGAGTGTTATTTTTTTGAAATGAGATACATCTCAAAGCTCTGGAAACCCCTCTGCATTCGAACATGTGTATTTTTAATGTATTTGTTTGTGTTACTATAAATACCCAATTGGGAGTACGCTATAAGCTTGTGCGTTAATTGTAGTGGGTGCTAAAATGATCTCTCTTGGTGGCTGGTGGGGTCACTCTGGGAGCCATGGGGGCCCCACACAATGCCCTGGCAGCAGTGTGGCTTTTACTAGGCCCCGCGCTGCTGGCTTTACGAGAGCCAGACAGACGGATCCCCTTCACGCCGTAAAGCCATCAACAAGGGAACAAAGAGGGCAGGTGCTGAGGGCTGCATTGAGAGCTCACCTGCACCCAGCGGGAGAACATACTGTGTCCAGCCAAGCCAAGAGGCCCTCCACATTCACATCCCCACTCACCAGGCACTAACGGGCTATGGCACCGCCAGAGAGAAATGATTATTTCTCCTTACAGACGGAAGAGAATCATCAGTTGATCAGTGAAGAGTACATGTACTGTATAGGCTGTGGTAAATGATTTTGTTCAATAAATGTTGGCTTCTGTAAGTCTCCAAACAGGCCAGAACAGGTTGCTGCTAAACTCTGTAATTATCAACATTTGACAGGTAGCGAGAGTGAGGGCTTTGGGTGGCAGCCAGTTAGGATTGCTTTCCAGATTTTTTTTCAAGAGGTAATTGTAGAGGAGGATGGGGCATATTAGGTGTTTGTGTGTGTTGGGCATTGGGGTTGTACATGAGAAGAAAATAAAAAAAGAATGGAGCCAGTTTAGGAAGGAATTAGAGGGACATGTAGAGGGATCAAGCCGACAGAGACCCCAAAAACGAGGCATATGGTAAACCTTAGCAACAGACCATAACCCCAGCCACAGGTAGGCATGGCATCAGGCAAGCAGGCCGGCAGACAGGCAGCAGGGGCAGACTATAAGCTCCCGCCCCAGTTGAAGTGACAGATGTGTGGTGAATCTTTAACTCTGCCTGGTCCCCACTGTCACCGCATCTGTCCCTGCTCCTCGCAAAGTTGGCTCGGCCCCCTCCTGTGAGAAAAAGCCGACTAAAAAGAGACCTATCACTGGACTTATTGATTAGCCCAGGCTGCCCTGGCTGGCTTCATTTAATGACCTCTGGGAGTCATTATTGAAAAGTCATTGTCTTTGTGATTAGTTCACACTTTCCCCTAACATATGGGAATCCTCCTGTTGCAACCTCAAGGGTGACTTTCGCCTCAGTAGAACAGTTGTGCACTTGTTGACGAGCTGAAAATAATCAGAAGATATTTGATTTCTGTTTACATATATAATCCTCTTTCAAAAAATGAGGTCACACCGGGGGATACGCTTCACAACAACAACATAAATAAGAGGCCAACGTATGGTCTCAACTGAAACTGCAACCCCTTTCATTGTCTCCATTTAAATCCTACTATAGAAAAACATATCACTGACAGTATCAACGATACATCCTACTTTATTCTCATTTATGCATTCTGTCTAATCTCCTCAGACGGCCCAAATGGCAGGGACAGTGTCCCTCTCTCTTTCCCCACTCAGCCATGGCACTGGCAAGAGATGGTTTATTTTAATTGAAAATTAGCAAAACAAAACAAGGGCAAGAGGATCCCTGAATGGGGCCCCTTTCTCCGGGAGCTCCTGTGCCGTTGAATAATGCATATGGGAGAAAGTAAACAGCAGCCGCGGGCCTTGCTGGGGGAACAATGGGCCGCACACAGCCCAACCAGGGCGCCTGATTTTATTACTGGCCTGTCAATCCCCCCAGCCTGGGAACTGTGGGACCTAGGCCAGGCAGCAGCTGCTGACCGCTCCACACTGACCCAACACTCCCAACAACCTGCAGGATAAAACTCTCACACCGCTGCATACCTCCACTGACTGCACTGTCCACTCCTAATCTGTCCATTCACTCTCTCAATGCGACTGAATTGAATCGGTTTCCTGTTCAATTGGATAATCCCCTCAGTCTTATTTATCTGAGCCAATCGGAAGTTTACTTTGAAGAATAAAATGTTGGAAAATGTAACATAAACACGGATGTGAACATTAAAATTTCTTTGTGCTGTGAAATGTAATTTGCACCTCACTTCACACTTTTGGATAGTTTTCTGTGCAAAATATCATTTTGATTTAATTTGTTAGGTATGAGATCAACTCTCTCCCATCTCCGAGGCACTGATTTGGGGTCACTGTGGCCACTTGTAAACTTTTTCCTCCCACTAGAACATTCTTTGTGTGTGTGTTCCCTCTCTGGGCATTGAGATTCTGGTCTTGCTTCTGGCTTCAGCCAAGTCCCGGTTGCCATGCCGACTGGCAACTGGTCTCCCAGGATGAGTAATGATGTGATGTGGCTGTGCTCTAAAGTCCCAACAAAGACCTTATTACCGCTGCTGCACCTCATAACACACTATTGTTGTCAAGTGCTCCTGATATTAACCTGCCGGCACCGGGGCTTCCTCCCTTCACACAGGAGATGCGTGCGTGTGAGTGCAATAGTGTAAGCGTTTTGAGGACTAGTGCAGACTGAAGTTGGCCAAAAAGAGCCATACTCCATAATTTTGCCACCACTAAAGTTGGCAATTTCTATACTATAATAAAAGTCATCATTGAAATTTGGTAGTTTACTCGTCACAGTAACACCTTTGTCACTTTCTGAGGCTTTAATATTTAATTTGGTTACTCATCTCATCATGAAACCTATCCTCTGGCTTCAATTTAATCTGTATTTAAGCAAATGTCTGATTTGATGACTTCAAATCCTCCAAATAAACAGCAGCACCGGGCCTGTGAACCGTCCGCGGGGGCCAGACCCCAGCCAAGTGTGAACTGCCATAAAAGAGGGGTGTGCGGCATGTGTGTGTGTTTGTGTGTGGGGCTGCGGGATGTATGGGCAGGGTGATGCCACAGGATGTTTGAGTGTTTGACTTGGTTTAACAACATCCTCTGACAGAGACACCACAGGCTGCAGATGAGGTGAGAGATAAAACACAACTGTGATCCAGGCCTTCACCCCGGCCTATTGTCACTGCTTATCTCTAATGTAGGGTTATCTGCTAATGATGAGGAGGAGACAGGAGGACACAGAGGGAGGTGCTGTCACTGACAGAGAACAAAAAACGCAATTTTTTGTTAATTAAGGTGTAGTCTGGGGGCTGTTATCACCTCATAGTCTGTACTAGAGTTGTAAGCCTGTTTTGCTTACCCTAGATCTTATGTATACATTTCTAAATTATGAAATAAGTTGACAAATTTATTTTACGTGCACATGCAAAATGTGCACCCACTCATTACACAGTTATCACATTCACAAAGCATGAAAGTTAGTTATTTTGATACGTGTGGATGTATTAGTGGGCTGGTTGCTGAATGGAGGCTTCTTTGTTTCAGACTGATGAGGCATAAACTCAGGTGCATCACACAGGATGTCTTGTCCTCTCCAGTTTCCTCGGCCCCTGCCGAAAGGGGGTGGGCCGAGGAGGTTATCAGCACAAAATCGCCACTCCAGCGCCAGACTCCACCAGGGGGAAGAGTGGAGGAGGGGCCTCTGGTCCTGCATACATCACTGTCGCCGTGGGAAACCGCATCCATCAAATAAAGTCAAGCATTTACCTGTGTGGCTCAGGTGACAGTGGAGGAGGGGTAGAGAAGTGGAAGAGGTAGGTGGCCTAGGGGTGAGAGAGTAACCCTGACCCTGCGGTGGCAGTGGTGTGGGGAGGCGGGTTGTGTTGAGAGGGGTGTCCATGGGAGGCAGGCAGTGCCCTCTGGCCCGGCCCTAGTTCCTGCAGGAAGACAGGGTACTGGGGGAAACAGGACTATATCTCCCTTGGGAGACAATTATTTTTTTTTGCTAGTATCGCCAGAGCCTGCCCACATTTCGCCTCATCTATACCACAACAGGACTAACAGAAATGAGATATATTCAGCACATTTTACTTTTTCTTTATGTTTTTCTACTCTTTTTTTAAATCACTCTGCAGCTGCAGTAAACACCTACGCATATTTGCTTACGTTCGTTCACACTGGCGCAAAAGTCAATGAGCATGCATATGTGTCATCTGTAAAATGAGCAGGGTGTGGCATTCGCTTCACCATAATGACTGGCTATGTCATATTTCATAGGAAAACTCTTATTTCAAAAATTCTTAAGGAAGTAATTAAAAATAAATCACCACCCACACATTTATTAGAAAATCTGTTGTAGATACTGTATAAGAATTAATTACACTCCAAAGTCATTAAAAGTAGACTACGTCTTCATTTTAATTACAATCATTCTTTAATGTGATCACTTTGGAAGTTCATCATATTTCTCATACTCTAATGACGCTAACTTCCGTCGCAAACACCGTAATTCTTTTGACATATGACATATTATTGAATTAATTTTCCCCCCTGAATAAATCACTCCCCTGACAATGCAAAACAGAGATGAAGACACCTTGGTTGATAAGAGGGATATTTGGTTACACCTGGTGATATGTAGATAAGATTAAATTTGAGACAGAAGAATGAGGGGACGGAGGAAGGGTGGAGGGGATAAAGGTTTCCTCAGCGGAGCATGAAGAACAACATCTAAGGTGGTTGGGGCAGGGGCCAAAGGGGTTGTCAGAAGAAGACCTGGTCTGAACACAGACTCCGGGCTACACGCAGAGGTGAGGCACCGAGCTGGGTGTTGGGGTCTGAGGTATAGCGCTAATCCCTGGATTTAGACTGAGACAGTCTCCAGGACAGGGGCATCGGGCTGCTGAGTGTGGGGCAGAGTAGATGGCCGAGGGGTCGAAGGGTCGTGTTTACCTGCAGCAGGTATTTCCTCTGGGAACTGATAAGACTTAGGGAGGGGAAGTGCTCTGTTCCAGGTGAGTGCAGAGGGGCCCGCAAAATGACACCATACACAATCCCTCCCTAAAACCCCCCCTCCTTTTCAGGCTCCGCCCTTACACACACAAACAGGTCACCTTTATGTCTCATGCACTGACCTCCTTTTTTTGCTGTAGAATACAATGATTTAAAACACTGTGCCAAACATATTGGAAACTTCTCTTAAGTCTGATTGCTCTGATCTGAACTTTTGCTCCTGTCCTGTACCAGACGCTAAATATGTGTTGAACCCGAGTAGATTAAATCCTTTGTTGAAACCTTGCGCTTTAACAATATATTTCCCAGAATAGTTTATTTTGTTTTTGTTTTGGCTGAATGTACCTGTATAAGTCAGGCCAAACTTCCTTAAGGTGTGTCACTGAAGCAGGCAGCTGTGATATGGCTAAGGTGTCGCCTTGTTTGTTTTCCTTTCTTCCTCTTCCTCACCTGGCTCCCTGAGTCCCTACCCCCGGGTGCTGAGAGGAATCAGTGAGCTAGAACATGTTAACAAGCTCAGTCTCAACCACTGTATTGAAAGACACACATGCTCGCTGTACAGGGGGGCAACGGGGCGGGGTGGAAAGAGCTCCAGCCGATAAGCAATCGTGTTTTTTTGGAGAAACCTTATATGTATATGTACAGTCTGAGAGCCCCGTGACATGATAATGACGATTTTGGAGTGGGGTGAGTGATCTCTTCAAAGCAGGATTTGGAAATATTTCCCCAAAGGTATCTTTATATTTGTACGTAGAAAATGCGTAAAAGCAAATTCACGCCTATCTTCAAGAGTTTAAATTGTTTAGTCCTAAAACATTTTACTACCCCTGACAAGAGCTTAAACAGCTATAGAGTAAAGCAGGTGCTTTGTGGTTATGTGAGTGTTGACACCTGTGTGTGACTGTGCGAGTGTGTGTTATAGAAGATCTTTGGTGTGTGTCTTCAAGAGTTAGCATAGCTGTTATCAGCAGAGGAGGTGAGAGTGGTGTGTGAGGTAGGTGTGTAGTGGTGCACTCCTCCTCTGTTCTTCTCTTCTCCACCTCCTCATGCCCTCTCCGCTCCTCTTCCATCTCTGCAGAAAGCCTCATTAGTACCAAGGAGCTGCTGAGGTAGCACACGGCTGCCATTGTGGCCAATCCAAACATCAGGTCCTCTCCATCCGAGCCCCCCACTTCAGAACCCCCAACCAAATCCCATTTTCAGGCTCTGCAGCTGCCCGGCTCTGCCAGAGCACTTAGCCGCGTCATTCAATCCGGCTCTCCAGGCCTCTGAGGAAACAGGCCTGTTTTGTGCTTGGCAGTCTCTGATATGACTCCAGAAATGGAAATGAAGCCATGGATCTTCATTAGGAGAGGCAGGTGTCCATAGAGATTCAGCCCAGGTGAAGGAGTAGGGAGGGGTGGGTTGTGAGGGCAAAGCTGGTGAGGGGGGATTGGATTGGTAGTGGTTTTGGTCCTTAAAATCCAATGATGGTCCTGTTACCCTCCTCCTCATACGCACACTTACACACACACACACACACACACACACGCACACAAACACAGCCACATGCACACTTTTTTCGTCATCACCTCCCATCCACACCCCATCCCGCTCCTCCACCCCAGCACTTAATTGCCCATGTAATGAGCTGCAGTGAATGGGATTACTTGTGTGGAGGCACTTGAGGACCCTGTGCATCGGGGGGCACCTCCTGCAGGCCCTCATCTTCAGGGAATACATTTAGGAAGATGTTTTCTATGAAGTGCAGGGGCAAAAACCTCAGCTCTCCTCGCTGCATCTGGTCTAGCTGCAGTAGGCCCTCCACAGCTTTACCCTCCTCCCCTACACTCTCACCCCCCTGGGCCCTTTTGTTTCCTTAATTATTCATTAAAGAGAGGTGGCCTTTGCTTTGAAACCTGTGGAGGTGGATGAGGCTTGGGGCTGACCCACGAAGCACCAGAGCATCCTGGAGCCTGAGACGTGTCTTTGTGATAGGACACCTGTTATTCCTCTATCTTCTATCAACTTCAGCCCCTCTCCTCTAACCACACATTAACAAATCAGAGTGGAACAAAAAACCTGCGCATCATAGCCTAGGTTAATGAGGAATGAAACAATCCTTTCTGTTTATTTATTTGATCATTTCTAAGATGATCTGCACTGATTTAAATAAAGGAGTGATGGGATTAATGTTCATGTTTACTTTTTTAATGCAATCTAAAGTAATTATGATTAATTTAAAGTAAATCGGTAACATGATCAGAAAGGCTTTGGAGGCTGTGCAAATGTTATTTTGTGAGCTACAAAAGAGACTGTACTTTCCTGTCACTGTGCGTGTAAAGTGTGAAGGAACACTCTCCATGGTGTCCAGGGCAGCTTCTCTTCTCACGCTGTTTTTGGTAAAATATTAGCCCCCGCAGCCCTGTGCAGGGCGGCTGACAAATAGAGGGCTGTTGTCCCCCTTCTCTCACAGGGCTGAGGGTTAATGATCCCAGTTTCGGGGGTTAAAGCTTGCCAGTAGGCCTTTCTCCTGCACCCCAACAGATGTTGCTAGGACTTTAATGTGGTTATCAAATCGGAGTGCCCTCTAAGCCCCAGGAGCTCATTGTGTGCTGGTGCATTCCAGGGCCTCGCCGTGGTGACAAGGGATCCTGGGGGCCAAGCCGGGCTCCTGCTGAGCCTTCCAGCAGCCCCTCAGAGCTGACAGCTTGGGCAGCCCCTCTTCCCATACCACCTCCACCTCCACCAGCTCCTCTCTGTTCCTGCCCCTGATCCTGTCCCCTCAGTGTCATAAAGTCATCCTCCGTCTCTCCGCTATCCCACACTGGCCCTCTCAGCCACAAATGGGCCCACTCACTCACTCTCACTAGCCCACTCACATTCTTGGTCACACATTCATCCAAATTAGACACACAAATACCCACCATGGTGACAAACAAAGAATCATAGCCAAGATTAAATGTATTTTATTTGAGAGGTGGTGAAAAACAAATTTTATAATTTATGGGTACGCTGTAATTCAGTCTTTTTAAACACTGTGCAAGCTAATTAACAGATACAAAGTCAATACTGAAAAAGATACTGACTTTTGGGGAAATATTCTTATTTTATATTATTACAGTGTGTAAACAATGTCTATGGCCTAAACTGGTTGCAACAACCTGATTCAAAATGGTGAAATAGTATGAAATAAGTTTGTGTTTCCAGTATTGAAAAGAGGAAACAAGAAGACTTTAAAGCATTCGTGGCTACGTGTGTGTGTTATGTGTGTGTTTCTGGCACTTACACACACCTGGGAATAGATTCTGATGAGACAGAAATTTAATCTTTAAACCTGCTTTGGTAATGAGTCTGGTGAGCGCATACAATGGTAAGCAGGATGTCCCAGCTCATTTAAATTTGTAAACAGGTTGAGTGTTCGTAGGTGTCACAAATACGTCCCGGACAAATAGGTCGTATGGTCTTGCAGGCGATACTAGAACCCTGGGGTCAACCTGGGCTTTATCTGCGCTTCTCTGCATGTACAGTATCAATGGCAGCAGCTGTGAGATTGTTTGTACACAGATGCAGGGGTGCTTGATGATAATTGCCTCGCAGCTGCACTCCGGGCTTGGAACTGGGTGTTTTTTTCCCCCCTTGGTGGCTCATATTGTGTGTGAAGCGTTAAGAGCAGGAATGTGGGAAACAGTCATAATTAAAGTATTCTGTAACTCAATTAAGTATGCTTCCCCCCACCGTTCCCCTAAGCCATAACTGTTATCCTACACCCATCCCAAGCTAAAGGGGATCAGAGCCTGTGGCCACTGCATCTTCAGTCACCTAGCCTTGGGCCTTTAGTGTTTAACTAATGCAAGGACGGGCTGCACAGAGAGAGAGTTTTGTTACGTGAAAAATGTAAGGTACAATGTTATATGAGGTGGAGTAAAGACAGTGAAGTGGAATAAATGGGGAATTGGTGTTCCACGGAGGGCTGTGAACCTGGTTACCACGTCGAGGTGAGACACTCATTACAGCCGAGAGCCATTTTTCATGAGCTGTTATCAACTCACTGTGCACAGAAGATGGATGGATGACAATTACGCTGATGAAAACCTCACATAGCCATTTTAGCAGGAAGAGAGCATTTAACAAAATCATTATAGCTTTTTTTTGGAGCTACTTTATCAAAAAAAAAAAAGCAGCAATTGAGGAGACCTGTAAACACATTTAGCTTTAAACGCTTTTCTAAATATTTTTAATTTCCATGTAATATACAGCATATTGCATGTTTTACAGTAATAAAATTCATTCTTTTGGTCTCATACCCCCAACCCATGCAGGCCCGGTTGCAGGGTGATGCATCTGAGCGCTTTGAACAATGACAGGCAACAATCAAGGTGCTCAATTAACTGTGGAACGATTAAGACGTCAATTACCAATTTGATGGATTAGGCCAAATGATCCGATTCATTTTCTTCACCCAGCGTAAAAAGTGGGAGCAGCAATATGAGAAAATTTGTTGATTAATGGTTTGGATGTGCAGAACGCCCTTCACCGCAATAATATGTGCAACTTAAGATGATGGAAAAATCTCAGTAAACGCTTAAAAAATATATGTAGAGTCATGTTTCATTGATAGAAGTAAAATATTTAAGCACATTTAAGAGACGAGTGAAACTAGATGTGTAGATGAGTAGTAATTCTTTTAAAAGGGCATATATATATATATATTATTATATATTATTTTATTTATATTTTTTTCTAATATTTTATATTTATATGTTTTCTTTGTATTGCAGGAAAAAAGGGGTTAATGTATCAGATGAATGCATTTCTTTTCTCTGTTGCTATTGATGCTGATGATGTTCCTCTGCCCCTCTAACAATGGCCAAAACAATGTTTGAAGAGCGCCTTGAGACCAGCTTGGACTAAGGCTTTAGTTTTTATTCTGTTCTTGTTGTCAATGTGTAGAGGGATAATTGAGGCGATCTTTGACTATGGGATCTATTTATGCAGGGCATAATTCCCTCTGTATGCAGGCATTATCATGGTGTCAGAACAAGCACAATGGCACAATAAGGTCAATATAATGAAACTGCAAAACAATATGGTGTCATTCATATAATAAAATGTGAGCCACTCTTGGATGGTTTAGTCTTGTTTCTGTGATTGGGTTGTATTAAACTCAATTTTAAAATGATCTTGATAGTAAAATAACCTTGCATGTGTCTGAGATGTTTCATCTTATAGCTCTGTAAAAACTCTTAACTTATTGCATTTCTTAAGGATTTGTTAAAGATTTTTAATTTTTACTTTCTTCATAAAAGTATTACTATTAATTAATCACTGTTTTATTACAAACTTTTAATATTATTTGTGACTTTATTTCTATTTTCTTGTCCCCATTTTTCTGTTGTACTCAGCAGCATCTATAGAGCCAAAATTACATCAGTTATCCACTTTTTCACATTAGCAATTTGACAAATGCCCCCTTTATAACAGCCCCATATCATTCTGCTTGACTTTCCCCCGGGTCTGAATTCAGTTATTGATTGCCTGTTCAGTTTCACTTGGAAAAGGTTGATAAAAGGAGGTTTTCACTTTCTCAATTCGATGTGACAGCTCCCTAACAAGAATAATGGAAAGCGTCCATTCACAGGCAAATCAAGCTAATCCAGCGTGCCCCTCCACTCTCAATGGAGAAGTCACAGTCCTTCCCGGCCCATTCCATCACAAGCCTCTCTCTTCAGAAACCTTCAAAGTTAGTCCAACTCCTCCAAAGGACAACATTGCTCTTTGTGTGCCCCCTCTCACTCACCATCAAATAGATAAATAAATGTATACAAAGTCAGAGGGGAAACAAAACCCAAGCATATAATTGGTTTGTTTTATGTGTAATCTGATTTCACTGATTCCCGGTCCTCCATTCTGTCTGTTGTCAGGACGTGATGGATAGATGTTATCAGACCTGTTGGTGTGAAAACACTCTGGTCTACTTTAACGATGCAGATTTTACAGACATGTAATAAATAAGGCACTAGTCACATATTTTAAATTTGAAATGAGTAGGAGACTCACCTGCTGTTTTCACTGAGCGCGACGCATGTGTATATGCCTTTTGTATACCCCTGCTTGCATGCACACTTGCAACTTAAGCCACATTTAGGTGTTTAGGCATTTTGAGGACTCTCAGAAGCGGCGGGAACACTGGAACACACACTGAAAGTGGCAGGATAGTATCTTCTGCAGCTCATCAATAGCGTCTCTTTATAACGACCAAAGCATCTGAGAAAACCAGTTTAAACGAAAGTTGATGTTCGTATGTTTACATTTTTAAAGAATGCCTCTGTTTTGGGTCAAGAAATTAAAGAGGTCTCAATCGTGTTTGACTAAAGAATTACTTTGTAAGACTTTGGTTAGGCCTTTAAAGTGCCACAGGCTCACTCCCATTCTGCTTTTAGATGAGAGAAAAGGGAGATTAACATGATTTTGCTTTATCCACCGAATACAAGCCCCAAAACCATAAAACACAACCCAAAGGCATCCACGTCCTGCTCTGAATGTGCACTTGTTACTGCTCTCAATTCGGCTTTCAGCCCCCTCTAAAGAGACAAGGCCCAATCACAATATTGTCAAGGCTCTGTTGGTTTTCTGGTTCAAATCCTTGTTCACGCTGTTTGCTGAGTACTCATCTGCTGTGACAGCCTTCAGACAAACAGTGAGTCTTGAAAGAGGTCTCCCACAACCAGATCTTTCCTGCTGGGCAGCGGCTGAAACGCTCCTTTCTCTCTCCATCAAGTGGAACCCAGGCTATTGAGTTGGCCCCTGGGATCCCTCCATTGAGGTGGGCTATGGGCCAGTGCTTTGCCCCTCCTTGCCCCAGGCCACCCTCATTCTCCCAGGACACCTGTACCCCTAAACCCCATCGTGGGAACCTCCTCGCTGCCTGTGCCACCTGAGCTGCTCACTGTGCCAGCTGGGCACATCTGACAACACCATTGGGAGTCAAAGCATACAGAGACCAAAGATAGTCACAGCGTGCCAGCTTGATTGAGTTCTTAGAACTTTTTTACTGCCAAACCGTTGTTCTCATTGAAGTAGGAAAGATTAAGGAACCTCTGCAGAAGTTATGAATCAAACTTGTGTCACTTTGTGATCTATAGCAACCATTTAAGATTTGCATATCTGAAAAATACACTCACAAAAACACATTTCCAGCCTCAGATCACGGTCCTCCCTACGTACACACAACCACCCTCATGCGCCGTTCACTCTAAATCTCCATGGCACACTGCAAAAAATGGCATCAATTAATCAACATTCATGAACCGTTTACTTGAGCTGTCCTTTGTGTGCTGCAGGGCCTAATCCAGACAGAGACCAGGCTGTTCTGCAGCAGTGCAGACTGCGTCACTCCACCCTTTGTGGGAGAAACCCATCAACTGGTGTTTCAGGGAAATGTCTCCCCCCACTGAGAGTCTAACCTTCCCCCTCTCTCACCCTCTTCCTCTTGTGCCCTCTTAGTACTCAGGGCAGGAAGCTCTATCTCTTAGAGGAGGCCATCCATCTATCTTGCCTCTTCCAATCCAATTCACAGCCGCTCGTCATGTATGAAGACATCTGTCCATATTTGATCGGATATTCCATTTTGCTGCAAATGATCTCACCCTCAATCCCCACCCATGAAGGAGGCAGCTATTTAATGTGCTGATCCTTTCCTGCATAATAACCTGCCAATTCTTTGCCTTGCAGAAGAAGCAAGTTTAATTGGGCTGTGCATTTAGAGCTCTTCTACAATTACACAATTACAGCGGAGATGCATTTCTGCACGTTGCGATGTTTGCCCCAATTTACTGCACTTTTCATACAGTTTAACTCTGGTTCTCTTTTCAGAGGATGCAAATTTGGCTCATTTGGCTTCAAATGAACCATAATTGCTCATATTGAAATCCACACCTTTCTACAAGAGGTTCCTGCCAGTTAGTTCTCATTAAACCTAAGGAGAACAAATATTCCCAATTCCATTTCAGCACACATGCCATCTGTGTCATCTTGTGTTAAAAGCAAGGAAATTGGAGACAAAATGGATGCTGAGTGCATGGATGGAAAACTTAAGAATCAGTTTGTTCAAGTTAGTCAGAGCGGAATAACCTTTTTTCCCCTGTGATGCCTGTTTTCTATATTTCTTACAAGTGACACAGACTGGAAACGTTCCATGAATGTTGTAGAGAAGGAAAAAAATAAATAAAACCAAGAGACATTCCTGATTGAAATTAAAGCTATTTTCATTGTTTCCAAATACAGAATGTGTTTGCTGTGTGCAAGTTGAAAAAGCATTCAATTAAGTGCAGTCTAATTAGTTGCAATGGCATGTGCGGCTGGCCTCTCTACATTCAAAAAACAGAATACCGTGTCAACCCTGACATGTGATCACCATCAAACTGTTTTCCACTCCTTCCTCTTCTTTTATATCACCGTCTTGAAAGTTATAGAAAGAACTCTTTTTCTAAAAGGCCCTCTGATTTTGAAGTGGTGGCCTGAGCCCATTCCAAACAATGCCTTACAAGATACTGTTTAAATTCATATCCGCTCTTCCTTTCTTACAGAGGGACAACACAACAAACCACTGACCCAGTGATACACAATTAGAAGTGATGCGGCAGTTAAGGCTACAAGCAACTTTGTTTAACAGTCTGTCTTTGACCCTCCACCACTGAATAAATATAATGCCCCCAATGAGAGTAAGACACTGAGGTGGAGTGAAAAGGGAGCCGGGGAAGATTTTAAGCCACAGATAAGTAGTTAAAGACCTTTATAGAGTATAACACCATTATCCCTGCTGAATAAAAATAGGATTTAGTGTTTTTTCCACTTAATTTAAATCAAAAGAGTCCCCACCTTACATATTGCACTGGTAATGTAATGGAGAGAGACCCACAAAAAAGGCTTTGTGGCTCTGACACCTCCTATAGTGGGACTGTGTTGTCCTGTGAGCAAAAGGGAGAGAAAGGTTTTTCTTCCCTGCATTGCTATCTGCTAACACATTCTAATTGATGCTACTGCATTCCTCCACTGGATGCATTCAGTGAATAACGAGCCTTGGACTGAATACCCATGAATTGGTCCCCACCAAGCAAAGCAGTAAAGCCTTTGGCCCCCCACCTCTTAGCCTCCCCACAACGCCACCATCGCAACCACCACCAAGCACCACCTCCCCTCCAAACTTTCCCCAAAGCTCTACTCTAGCTTTACCGCCCATTAAAGCACAACCATTGTGCAGAGATGCAGCCCACAAAAGCTGTCAATCTCTCCGGGTCCTCCAAAGCTTGGACTCACACAGACTGGAGTGACAGACCCCCCCCCCCCCCCCCAACCCACCCCTGTTCCCCCTAAAATCCTCTCCCTGAAAACTTCTCAGCTAACTATCCCCCCACTAACCTCTCTCTCTCTCTCTCTCTCTCTCTCTCTCTCTCTCTCTCTTCCTCTCTCCCTCTCTCTCTCTCTTGCTCTCTCCAGCCTCAGCGCACAAAGCATCAATCTGTCTTCAGCCCCAGCACCCTTGGCCCTTTGTCCCATCTGCAGGTGCCTCTGAAAGCACCCACGGTCGCCCCAGCCTCTGCGCACGCCACGCCTAGTCCAGGGACAGGAACTGCTGACAAAGACCCAGTGTGGGAATGAGGGATGTGTGGAGGGAGGGAAGGGGGTGTCGAAGGGGGGCTGCTCTAAGACAGATGGCTAGGGAAGTCTCCCGACTCCTCCACAGGGGCTGTCAGTTTAAATTCAGAACTACGAATCAGACACATAGATGCAGAACCACTACAGGAATGCCCTCTAAACCCAGCATGTACCGGACACTTCAACCAGGACCAGAACCAGCAGCACTCTCTGGATATCATATACAGTTGGATCATATATTTCACATTGTTTAAGAAACACTGATTTAAACTCTGTGCCACCTGTTCTCAAACAATTAACATACTTAAAAATGAGTATGTTAATTGTTTGAGAACACTATGTTATTCCCATACCAATTTAGATTTTCATTAAATTCAGTAATGCAGAAAATCTTCACATATTAATGTAGTTCTTATTATCCCCTAACTTTGAAATAAATTTGACATTTTCTTGCAGTCGCCTCCACCCACAGCTGACTTTATTGAAAAATAGTTATTAATACATCATTATTTTTTAACATTCATAAACCCTTTTTAATGTATATTTTATGATGTGGTGTATTACTGCATTTGCTTGAGGAATTCAACGCAGAAAGTCTTTCCAAACACAACCTTTGAAAGACCTTCATAGACGCTTGTGTATGTAGATAAATTTATTTTCAGTTGTAGTCTTGAAACAGCAGGTGCACATATTATAATTTAGTCCTCAGATATAACTCATCAAATATGCCTTTTACTGCAATTAACTTTTGATGAAATGAAACTTGGGATCAACTGCACCCTCCCTCTTTTCCCTTGGTGCAACAAGTTCGTGACAGCTCATTTACGTTGCTAGGCTGCCACCATGTGGACATGCATTGAATTACAACAAGTAGTCAATAGGCAGGTGTTTTTTCCCTCTGTTTATCCGTCATGGGGAAATTCTCTCTCTGCATTTGACCCATCCATTCGTGGACAGTAGTGTGCACACTCTAGTCACCTGTGCCTGGGGGTTTGGGGGTTAAGTGCTTGCTCAAGGCCACCTTGCTCATTGGCTACGTCAGCCATGTCCATGGCGACTGTACTTTCTGAGGAGGTTTGGCATGTTGCCCAAGATCCTCAGCAACAGCTGCATTGTCGATAGCATCTTGACCAGCTGAATTGCTGTGTGGTACAGCAGCACTACTGCTATGGACCACAGACACCTGCAGAGAGTGGTGAAGACTGCTGAAAAGATTACCAGGACAGGACATCTACCACTGCGGGGCGCCGCTAGGGATTTTGGGCCCCATGAAAAGAATCTTTACAGGGCCCCCCAACACAGTGGCGAATTTTTTTGATGCTATTTTACATATAATTATGAATTTTAATGGTATTTTTGACTATCATTACCATTACCAATGAGGCATCATTTTGACAGAGGGGAGATCAACTATTATTGAATAAGAACAGCTTGATAAATGTTTGACTGGATTGATTATTTAACTAATATAGCAGTAAAATGTAAAAATCCAGAGTTTTCTTGAGCTAAAATGGTGAGAAAAGTGAGCTAGCTTATAGACCACAGACAGGGAGAAAGTTAATATTCCATAACTTTCCACCACAACTAACAAACCCACCTTTTTTTTTTTAAATACTGGGTGACATATTGTCGACCCTTCAACTCCTTCTCCTCTCTTAATTTCTTTTCTTTTCTTTTTTGGCTGCCTGATTTTTGAGGCATACTGCCGTCTCCTCCTCATTGCCCGCTGTGGCGCTGTGTGACAAACCGCCGGTGCGCTACCTGCAGCTGATCCAGTCGGACTGAACCATTTTACATAAATAGAGGGGGGCCCTGCAGGCGTTGATGTTTCCAAAATAAATAAAGTTATTGTTACCAGGACATTGAAAATAAAACATTTGTGATTATATGTTAGTTAATAACTAGTGTCATTATCTTTTCAGTATATTATAATTTCATCATCATTAGGGGCCTCTCTGGGCCCCCCTCAATCATGGGCCCCTAGAATCCTTCTCCTTTACCCCCCCTTTTCGGCGCCCCAGACTGCAGGGTCCACATAAGACCTGCCTCCATTCTGAAAAACCCGTTCAGTAAGTAGAGCAGGTTGTCCACGAACCAGAGGGTTAGCGGTTCGATCCCCGGAATGTGCCACATGCCGAAGTGTCCTTGAGCAAGACACTGAACCCCCAGTTGCTCCCAGTGCGTGGCACTGGTGTGTGAATGTGTGTGTGCTTGTGTGAGCGAATGGGTAGATGTGTCTGTGACTGTAAAGCGCTTTGAGTACCAATAGGTAGAAAAGCGCTATATAAAAGCAAGGCCATTTACCATTTACCATTCTACTACCCTCAGGCTGGAGGTACAGTAGTGTGAAATGCTGGACTTACAGACTAACTCTTTCTTTCCCACTGCCACCAGACTCTCAAACAGCTGACAAGAGTTTATAATAGTGGACTATTTGTACATGTGCAAGCTGAAACAATACAGTGCTTGAGTGTTTTGTTTCAGTTTGCGCATGCACAATTGCTCACTACATATATATTTGCGCTCTCATTGCTGACTATTGCACATACAGCCGAGGCAGTTTACATTTCTATTGTATTTTCACATGCTGCTACAAAATAAAGGCAATTTTACCTTTATTTTGTATTTATGTATCTATTTTATACTTTATACCGCGTGTGGCATTCATTATGGTAAACAAAGGAAGAATATCATTGTACTGGGAATCATGTTTAAATATTGTGCAATATAGATTTGGATATTGAATTGGATGCAAACCTGTGACCCTTTGGTATTATTTAAAAAAAAAAAAAAATCAAATCAAAGCAATTGCATCTCATGTCTCTACTTGAAGATCTTGTGATAAGGTCAAACGCTCCAGAACAGGTACTGAAACTGTCTTACAGTGAGACTGTTTCCATAACGTCATTCCTTGCAAGGACAGAGGTTTATGTCTGGCCCTGTTTACTAAACCACGTTTGACTCAGCCACTTTGAAAGCTCTAGGAATGACTAATGCGACAATGAGCCTCCAGTGTGTATATTGTACTGTTGCTGTACATTTTCAGTAATGACTGTGCCATGCTTGAAATCAAGTAGATTCACTGAGCTAACTCTGTGCTTTGACCTTTCTAGAAAGGTTCAAGGAGACAGTTTTTCTAATTTTTCAACGTCGTCAAATAAAAGGTGTAATTTCTTCATTTTGACACAAGGTGGCGATACAGTCCCTCTGTATATCTCCTTACGCAATCGTCAGTCTTTTGAGTTTATTGGCTTTTTATTGTGATTATTGTTTGCATATGATAAAGACACTATAAAGTATATTTATCCTTCTGTCTTGTGTAAATGATTGAGGCAGGAAACATCAGTTTTTTTTTATTTTGCATTTTGACAGAGGTGAAGATATTTTTGTATAAATCTGCAAATTGTGAGTTGTGGTGGAAATATCTGCTGGAAAATAAGGAATTGGAACACTGGTCTTTCTGTATGTTTAGTTCAACATGTGCAGATGGGCTCACGGCACAGACAAAGCACCAAGCACTGAGAGTGGCAAATGGACAAAGAATACGCAGTGTAAAACTGTTTTTATACTTCTTATCTACTCAAGGTCACACTGTTCACTCCTTTCAGCTATATGTCTGGCTTCCATGGAAATGCCCTGGAAGAACACAAGGATACTATACAACATGTGACATATACCTCAATAGACCTATAGTTTGAACCAGCATCTATACAGTGTGTATTGATTATGTGAACGTTTTTCATTACAGAGTGAAGAAGCTAAAACGTATAAGATATATCACATGGGATCTGTTGTGACCCGACATGCTGTATGTATGTAATTTTTCATAACAGCATGACCAGAAATATTGCTGGTCACGGGTTCTTTAGATAGGATGTTGCAAGACGTCACGCCAAATGAAAGGGTCAGCAATTTATGAGGTTACAGTGAGAAAAGCGTGTGTGCCTTTTCTGTTGCCTCAGCTGCATCTGGAGCTGTACAGGATATAATAAAACTTGCAGTTAAACACACACAGCATTTAAACAGATGCTATATACTACACAATTGAATTAATATACATATTTGGTGTAGCCAAGTGGCAGTGCAGTGTCAATGCAGTTGTAGAATAATTTATTTTTGGCTCTGGTTTGATGGACATGGACATTTGATGGACCTTGGTTGGACATGTTATGTGTTTTCTCTGTATCACAACTATGTTAAAGTAAGATTTAAGCAAGTTGGTAATTTATCTGAGCGGTGCATTAAATACTAGCTTATGCTGGAACCCATGTACTGTCTTACTAAAAGGATTATCTATCAAACATTTTTGACTTTGAGTTTGTAACTTGCAGGATAAACATGATTACAAAACTGGCATTTGTAGGTCAACTGGTTTCTCTTTGTAACTCAAAAAAAAACAAAGCTTTGTGCCTCTGCTTTTTATATGTCAGAGTTGACCACTAGTTTCCACTGAACATAAAACACAAGCCATAATTTTTTTTTTTCAGTGCTTTTGTGGTTCAGAACACGAATTCAGACACAGACACGCAATCTCACAGTGAGCTGCTGCCCCTATGAGTAACATTTGAACATTAGAAACAAGTACCTGTGGTTTTTAATCCACTTGCTCCTTTCCTGCCCCTTTCTCATTTTTTCAACACGGCAACATTGTATTTAAAGTAAGGGTGTCACCAATGCAAAATAAATGCAAACTTTGAGCTGCATGCAAATAGCTGCTAAGGTCGCTCATGATGTGATCTATAAAATACAAATAGTCTTGTAAGAACAGGAAGAGAATCACGTTTCCAACAATGCCATGTAATCTTCTTTTGATTTCACATAGCATGTACTGCATTTGAGGTTAAAGGTTCAGACATAATCTTTTTAATGAAGGTTTTCACAAGAGTTTCTTAAATACAAATTATAGAATTCATGACTCAAAATATTAGAATTGCCATGTTGTTTTTCAGAATGTGCTCTCCCATCGTGACAAGGATTATTGCTAGAACAAAACAATTATCTCACTTTTTTTCTTTCCTTTTTTTTTCTATTTTTTCCTCTTTGCTCTATGGGTTGGCACAAAGTTGTGTTACACCTCATTGGCCAGTGGGTCAGAAAGCAGATCCCTGGCAAGGTCCCTGCTGGCTGTTCCAATATCAAGCCAATGTTAAATATCATAAATTAGGATAATACTATAATTAAGATCCCACAACTAATTTGCATATGTTTTTACATAATCTTTTACGGTTTTCAATTTCACGCAGTTGCCCCTGCTGGCCCTTCATTGTTTCACTGTTATTTGCTTTTCCTCCCTAAAGTTCACATTTCAGATCACCTCCTTTCAGGCTGGAAGAATCATCTATACACAATTAATTCTAGCATACAGTATGTGCAGGAGATGCTTTCAAAAGTGGATTAAGAGGATTTCAAAAGGTTAGGCTAAAGAAAGGACCTGCTAATTACAGGAAAATTATTATTAATGTTGAGGAATAACTATAGTAGGCTAAAACTCTCAGAAAACATTAGGTACACTTGTGGAAATGAATGTATCTTAATATAACAGTCCTACAGTTAATCCTCCTTCATGACTGTCATAATATAATGAAGATGTACAATACAATACACTACAGTACATTTTAATTTCAATAGTACTACATAGCTACGATCCTTTCCATTTATGAGAACACAGTTGAATCAACAGCTCTCTCAGCGATTTGTATGGCTGCAATACGTATTTTTTTCTTTTCTATTAAAAGTTATTTAAGAGCCAGAAGAGTCAGACTGTTATTTTATTTTTTATAGGCTCTGCTGAGATATTTGTAGAATATTAATCTAATGCTTATTATCAATAGAAAACACATCAGCCTCACCAACCCAAAGAAGAAGTGTAGCACAAACTGCCACATCTTTCTGGACATGCAGGAAAATGAGATTGTATGTACATTGATCAGGCATAACATTATGACCACCTTCCTAACATTGTGTAGGTCTCGCTCGTGCCTCTAAAACAGTTGCGACTCATCAGAGAATGGACATGTGCCTTCTAAGAGTGTCCTGTGGTGTCTGGCAACAGAAGGTTGTTAGCGGGGGGAGGGGGGGGGGCCTTGGGGTCCTATGGGTTGTTCCAGTGAAACCCACAGATACTTGTTCAGTTTCAGTTTGCCTGTGTCAGGCTGCATCCTGATGGCTGCTGCCATCAAGGAGTTTCACTGCTATGGGATGGGGGTGCCCGGTCTGGTCTAGACGAGAGAATGCTAGTTCTAAAAGTTTCCCAGCAGAACACTGCAATAGTCACAAGATTGTCAATTTTATTTACTTCTCTTTTCAGTGGTTCATGTTGTGGCTGATTTATGTAAATTACAAATGTAGACAACATTACCCATAATGCAGTGGGAGCTCAACTCGCCGCACCTTCGTCGGGTGGAGCTTGTGAACGTGGGAACGTATGTGGGCTGCTGCTGCTTGAGTAAAAATTCTTTGACAGGGAGATGAGGCGACCTGTGCAGGGGGACTGACGGGAGAAGTTTGTTTTTGCTGTGTCGCCGGGCAGGTTTTCTTTCCCGAGTCAACGCGGAGGCAGGCTTGAGAGCGACAAATGCATTGTAGTAGTTTAAGCAACAGGGCACAGAGCGAGATGTCAGAGACTGTTTCAGACGTGAGGCACGGGAAGCGCGACTAGTACACCGCAACGCGGAAAATATCCAGGGGAGAGAGAATGCGAATGGTTCGAAGATATCGAAATCAAACAAAATGGAAACGATGTAGCGTCGCTGCGGCATTTCACATAGCTAGAACTAACGTTAGAGTAGAGAACAGATAGCCAAGGAGCTAGCACGTCAACTAACATACATGTAAAGTTATTCCCTGGAGAAGCTGAAGCGGAGCCCGGAGGCGTCTGTTGAGTCAGAGGAGTTCATCAGTACTGCGGAATCAAAGATAAAAAAAAGAAGATGCTACGGAGAGGACTGAACCGTCTGGTATGTGTGCCTGGCATCAACCCCACACACACATTGTTAGCTTGTGACACCCAGCTGCTCCTGCTAGCCTTTAAACTGCTCCTATTCAGCCCTAAAAGAAAAGAACCGCTAAGCTGTCACTTCCAGTAATCCGCATATGTGATGTTTGCTGCTTATACAAGAGGAAATTACCCATTTGCGACAAACTTTTTGCCTCACACTGACCGACAACACGAAACAGCTGTTGTGTCACTTCGTTTCTCTCAGACAGTTAGCTAACTGCTGGGTAAGTTCTCACCGGCCAGGAAGTCACGACAGAACAGTTGACGTTAGCTAAACTCAGTCAACTACACTCAGGGACACACGAGCATTGTTGAAGGTAACCTCGTGATGTCTGCCGTGTAATGTCGCCTTTATTAAGCATGTCATGCAGAGCAAAGTGAAAACAGCCTGCCACCTGTATGTGTAAAAGGAAAATATGAACTAAGAGAGCTACTACCTTTGCCTAGAGACGTGGTCTGCTTCTCTCTGGGGTGCAGAATGCTAAAAATATGCACTCAATTATAACCCACAAAGACATTCATCAGACCCTGTGTAGCTTGTATGGCTGCCATCAGATGAAACAATTAGTCTGTTAACTGATTAGTGGAGCAACACATTTGATTGTTTCAGCCATGTAAAGAGTCTAATGCAAAACAAATCCAATATCTTTGGACATTAGGCGTTTGAATACATGGCCATCTTTGGGTCTCAGAACTGCACAGATCTTATGGGCAGTTTATGCATATTGTCTTCTTACAAATAGTTAAATAGTTGATCAGTAAATCAGTCGACACACTAATCCGTATTGTAATCGTTGTTTCTTTCTCCCTAGGAAGCATAATAATTGTTTTTAACTGAACTTCAGTCCCTTATTTTGTTCCAATGCGACCTTGCCACTACATTTGTTCAGCATAAGAAATTGGTGTTTTGCCCGCATAAATTGCTCTGACATCACATTTCTTGATTAGTCATTTTAATGCATACCCTTTTAAAGTTCACCCGCTGGTTTCATTGCTCTTCTCATACGTTAATCATGAGTAGGCTCGGTGACAAAGGAGTAACTATCTGCATTTATAAATGCTAAACTGCCTTTACTGCCTCTTTATCATCCTCTCGTGCACCAGTAACCTGTTGTCCCCGGGCTGATTCCCCCACATGCTATGTGGGCAGTATAGATACAGACAGTGAATAAGTGGAAGCAATATAATAATTATAGTGCCTGACTCTCCTCCTGGCCTCTCTCTAAGTGTTGCCAGGTCAGCTGATTTTCCTGCTTCTGGAGAGGATTGCTGCTGTTCAGTGTGAGCTGTAAATAATATTTTGTGCAGCGCAGCCAGCCACACTGTCATTGATGCACACGGTGCCGTTATCACCGACTCTGGCTCTCTGCCTCCTGATTCACACCACCCTCCCCTTGCCCACGGGAGGTACACGTGCATCATGGAGAGAGGGACTGCTCACACCGACACGGCACAGATGAACCCTCGTGTCTCATTTGACTCTCCCACTATGACACGCTGTGCCGCTAAACCCTGAGTGTGTCTTTAGAAAATCATTAAAGATGGCTGTGGGAGCGAGCGGGGGTTTTCATTTGGGGGAAGCTCCAGAGTTTGTAATGCTCTTGACAGGAATGCAAAACCACAGTTGCCTTTGATGTTCGTTCAAGCCCTTGAAGGCAGCAGTGTGATCAGTGAGAGGTGGAGCCTGGCGGAAATGTGATAGTATTCATTGTGGGAGCCCCTGCCTTGAGTGCAGGGAGAACAGCACAGGCACATGAAAACACCATCGCCCAGGCAGCACCTCAGTATCTTTTTTTTGCACCATGGTAACTAGTAGGTCTCCTCCTACTCCCTAGCTCAGTTAAAATCACACATGTGAGGTTTCTGCTTTATATTTGGACCGTGTTAGAGTACTGTAGCAAATACTTCCTTTGCGCAGTTGTGAAGAACACCCAGTCTCCTGTAAATCATTCTAGTCTTGCATACACAATTCAGAGGATGTAAGCTCTGCAGGTACTTTTACCCTCTGCACAAAGGCTGGAAGTGGTCACACTGACACACATGGAACTGCTTTGTGTTTGGATTTTGTAATTTGAGAAGAATCTGTCTTTTAATTGATTAATTAATCACGTCAAACATTATCTACTTCTAGCTTCTCAGTTGTGATTTTTTTTTTAATATTAGACTTTGGACATAATTTTCTGATATTTCTCTAAGCAAGCAAAAATATTGACAGTTTAATTGATTATGAAAATAATCCTTTGTTGCTTGTGAAGAGGTTAGACTCTGATTCACAAGCAGCTCCAGCTTGGATGTCATGGGACAGTTGCTCAGTTTAACTCTCCATCCCGCTAATTCAGTTGTTTCAAGGCTTCTGTAATGAAGTCATTACTCCATCTCTATTACTCTTTCTAAATGTTCTGCCTGCCTCAGCTCTGCCTCTACTTGACTCTGACCCAAGCACTAGTACGCAGGTCTTCACGTGGCAGGAGATGTGTAAAAGACCCCAGGGCCCCAACTCTTTATCTCAGGTCAGCCAAGAGCACCTACATGTCTGAGACATACACACAAAACCTCTCACATTGACACAAGTAATTTCAAACAATACTGACATGAACGCAGACTGCAAATAACACATTTAGGTGCAAATATTTTTTGCAAGTATCTTTCCAGTGGAAACTAGTGTTTTGTTCAGCCATAAAAATGGTGTTTTTTGGCCTTTCGCTGCTTTATCACTAGCGTTACATGCTGACATCTGTAAGCAGCTGGGAGCGCCTGTTGGAAGCATATGAGGGGTTTTTAGTAATTATTGAGATACAAAACTTCGCTGAGCAGTGGGGATGAGGTTGCATCTGGGGACCGCTGGGCATACAAGGCATGTAGAGCCGTTTGATTTATCTTGTCTGTTTGATTAGGAGAGATGGGTATCGATTAGAGCGTTGCTCAGTTTTGCCGCTACTAGACCTGCATCCATGAACTGGCTGATGAACAGAAATGCTTACTCTGATTTCTTTCTTTTCCTCCCTCTCTCCGTCTGGCCTCCTGCTCCCTGCCCCGTAATGGAAACACAGCCAAAGGAGCTCATCTGCAACACACAGCGGGATAATAAATATATTTAGTGTGTGGTGGGAGGTGGTGGAATAAATGACTAGCTGATATAATATAGTGGGGGAGACCGGAAGGACCTGCGTGACTCAAACCAGAAAAACCTGGAGGGAAAGTAGAGGGCGGACCTGTAGCCTCTTTGCACCTCTCCATCTCACTCTCCACCTAATGGACAGACTTTTTTAAGCTACATGTAGGGGATAGCCTGGAAGAGGGCCATTCAGGAGGGATATAAGGGGACCATGAATAGCTTTTTGTGTCAGTTTTCCACTTTCTTTTAAAAGCTAGGTTGAATTCTCAGTTTGTATCTCTAAATAATTCAGGTTTTCTTCATTTATTTTGAATTCTCCTTGCATTGCCCCTCCCTTTCCTCGCCCATGTATCCTCGGCAGGCTTGTGGCACTCAGAATGCATCCTCATCATTCATATATGTATAAAGGCTCATCCAGAGATTTTCTGTGCCATGCTCCAGCTCTAGCATTACTCAGAGAGCATTCGCAGTGAGATGTGAAGAGAATGCTGAGATGTGTGTGTTTGGGCTGTGTGTGTGATTTTTATGTGTGCGTCTGTATCTCATACACTGTGTCTCAGCACGGAGGCAGAGAAGGAGACGTCAGCATCTGTGATGTTTCATCATCCCAGTTTTTCATCGTCACCTGGAATGATAGGGTACTCGCTGACACACAGAAAGAGGAACAGCATGTGGGGCTTTAATGAGTGCTAGAAGACATACGAACATGCTGCCTCCCACACTCTAAACACCTAGGTTAAGCAGCACCCTACAATGATTATCTCCAAGGCAAATTCCCATCTACAGATGCAGGCGGTGTTGCTCAGTCACAGTGAGCGAAATTTGTTATTTTAAAGCGGCCACAGTTCAGTGGCAGAAACGCTTGGTTAGAAAACCAGAATCAACCATGCCCTCTAAGCAGAGGCAGGAAAGGCTCACATTGATTTTTGTCATTAGTCTTGTTGCCCTTCTATGCAGTGTCTAAGGATAATTAATCGAATAGCAATTACAGCCAGTGTAGCTTGGTACCTTATTAAAGATAATGTCATCAGTGGGGATGTAGCTGAGATGGAGATTTTTAGGGCTTGTCAGCATTCGGATGTATAGTAAATGCCTTTTTGTTGGCATAGTGTGGCTCTCTGCCAGATGGTGACTGCTAAGATAACCATTGTATTCTTGTGCAGTTTGGTTAAGTTACGTTACAACCTTCACCTTCATCTCAGCATCTGCATCTGGTGATTTGTCACACACGCAAACGGAGGCTATGTGCACTTGGCTGGAAAAAAACATACGCCACTTAAAGCTACACTACTTTAAACTCTCTTTAATTATAGATTAAAGTGTGACTAGGCTGCAGCTCGCAATGTGCTCGCTTTTCCTCTTTTTAAAACACAAAGTGGGGAGGTTTAATCCAGTGGAGCCCTAGAAAATAATACATTTTTGACATTCTCTCTTAAGTCTTACTAGTTCTTACTGAACTAAAATTACCAATGAGGACAAAGTTCATACTGCAGAAGGTGGAGGGACATGAAATCCTAAAGCCTCAGTAAATGAATGTTTTAAGACTATAAACTGGTTAAAAAATAACTTGTTTGGTGTATATACTTCGTTTTTTAAAGCCTTGCTGGCTTTTTGACATTTAGGTTACATTCGTGTCTCGTGTGTAGTCTGTGTAAGCATCTATTTTTGTGGAACTGCATGTCTCGGGTACATGACTGACCACAGACCTTTGTCAGCACTGTGTGACATTGTGAGACATAAGGGTTCATCTGCGCCTTTCAGTGTCAGCAGTCATTCTTGTCAACATTTACTAGTGTTACACTAGTGTTCCTCAATGTTTTTTTTTCCAGAATTTTCATTGTCAAACAGTAGCTGGAGTAGTGTGTGCTGCGCACAAAGGTTACATTTTTCACGGCGGACAACTGTGAACAAGTCTTCCTTCAGTTGCCTTTAAAGGATTCAATCCTATTGCCACCTGTTACCTTGTCACAAAATGCCGTTTGCTTTTAGACGTTTGAGATTTCAAAACCTTCTTGTAGACCATATGTGTTGCTAAAAGCGTTTTCACAGTATCTGTTTGTTGCTTTTTGAGGCAAAGAGATGATTGAGGAATTAACTCCCAGTGTGAGGTCTAGATGAGCCCCTCCCTTCACATTGTCAAGGGAAACGGTGTAATGTAGGCCAGTACCAGCCCATGGTACAGTACACTCTGTGTCTTGTACAGCTGCAGGGATGCTAGTAGAACAATGGGCCTTTGCCTATCCACAACAGCTCCTTAGGATCAGCCCTCAGTTCAAGTTGGACTATTATTACTCTGTTGGGCCAGTCATCACTGTGTACAAACAGCGGACAGAGAAGAGAAGCCTCTGATATGGGGTCTTTATACTATGCCATGGGCCAAGTGCTGGTGAATCCATAATGGAGGTAACTCCTGTTATAGTACCACTATGGAGTAATGTCTGTTTTTCATTAACCTGGCAGTCTTCTGTGTAATACTGTAATTAAGTAATATTTTAGAGAGACTGGAGTATGTTGAGGTCTGTCACATTGTTCCCTTGTTCAGTCAACTAATTGATTATGCTAATGTCAAACACAATGAACACCTTCTGTGTGAAACAAATGATGCTTTACAAATAATATTTGATCTGATTTGAGCCGTACCTAACTTCAGCCAAAGTGCTATATCACTACAAAGCTATTGTACAGTTTCTTCAAGAATCCCAAATATTGTGATGGCATTGACAATCAAGGTGAAAAAACAGACTGATTTGTTAGCTAGTTGGAAGATAATGCTGTGGTACAAACAAGTGAACAAATTTGAAGATTGAATGCTGTTAAATACAGGTTTCTTTGTCATTAGACATATGAATTAAATGATGAATAGGATTATGGCACTAGTTTCATGACAATATCCAGCAAAATGACTGGCAATGATGAGGACTGAAACAACCTCTTTTTCCTCATTCCCCCTGCGAAGACCACTCATTATGCTTCATTATTTTTACTGTATTCATGACCTTTTTCCGAATCTGCGTGCTTTCTTTTCAGTGACACCTTGGCTCACATGTACATATGTTTCAGCTTCAGCTTCTCAGTTTCAGCTAAAAATTGCATTAACATTCCTATCATTAAGTAAAGGAGGTGACTTGTAAAGTTGACACAACTGTATAGATATACTGCATAGCAGACATAACATAGCTCTGTATGAATGGCACTGCACTGATAAAAAAACAAAAAACATTTAGGAACTGGTTAAATTGCATTTATGAACAAAACTCTGAGGTTACTCGTGAGTCTAATCTGTAATGGTCTTAGATGTAGATACTGAGGAAAAAGTCTGCACACAAAAATATCAACTCACTCTAACCTAAAGACTTAGTCTACAGAATGATATCACACGTATAACATTATTTTCCATTGAGGTAATATGAATTTACTGAATAGCGACTACAAGTGATAGTTGTGTCCATTATGCTTAGACATAACAAAGGCTCTTTGTGATGAAATTAGACAAATTAGCCCATGTAAAATAGATCCATTAAGGAATCGTTTGCTGCACAGGAAGTGCAACAAAGAAGTGAGTACTTCCTGAGGTCATTTTAATGACAAACCTTTCATTTCGATTAGAAGTGTTTTTTTTTTGCTATGTTTTCTTCAAAGGTTAATGTACCATCTGTAAAAATGTCTGTACCCTGGGCAACAAGTACTCGATTGTGCAATCAAAAGTGAGAGTTAGGACAGGCCAGTGGGCTGACAAGAAAGAGCAAGAGAATGACAGAACAGGAAGTGACAGATAGAGTACTGCATTGACTAACAGTGGTAACTCAGTACATGCATCTTTCCCCTTGTATAAAAAAATGTGTCATTTGTCCATTAATCCTGTCATAATGCGACTCTTAAGATGCTGTTAGGCCGTTCTCTGGCATTTATTCATTCCATTACTAACAGACTACCATTTGATGTGTGTGGCTGTATTTTATATTTAATATTTTAGTTCTCTTGGCACTTTACCTTCCATAGTTTCTCATCTATGTGGTGAGAGGAAAATGTGCTAATAGGAACTGTATAAAATTGCCAATAAGGTTGACCTGTGATGAATCCACTTAAACTGAGAACATCAACATAAAACCCAATACATTGGATGAGAAGCGCTTGGAGCAGAATTTTTATGTTATTGAATGACTGAGTCATTCACACATATTCAGCACTCATGCTGTTTACCAGTGTAGCTGCGTGAGAAATAAGATTGTGTGAATCCTGGTCTATATTTGCTCTGAGAATAACATGAAATGGATAGCTAGGCCGAATAGGATCATGGACTTAAGAATGAATCGGTCATTGTCAGCGTAGTGCAGTTTGTTAGAAGTACACATGCAGGATTTAAAGTACAAGCAATGATCCCCGGTGCTCTCTCTTCTTTGCACAGCTCCCTCACACCTCATTAAATGTGTTTAAGTAGATTTTCTGAGTGGATTTTTTGAAGCTTAATGGCACAGCTCCTGCATTCTGTATTGGAAGAGCTTAGTGTTTTTGTCCCCTGTACACAAGGTTACAAAACCACAAAAGCAGCCTGATCTGAACAACGCTGAACCTGCTGTATTCTTCTGGGTTTACTTTTTTCAATTTGCTTCAGTCCTTATATAAGAAAAAGTTACGCCATCGATTTTGTTTGACCACCGAATCTGTTTGTGTCACGATAAATAACACTTGCTGTACCACTGTCACAGTTGCCATCACTAGCTGTTTTTTCCTCTACGCACCATGAGATCTCTACTTTAGTTAAACCTCGATGGCAAGTATAACGGCTAAACATGCAAGTGCTTGGAGACTCCTTGCTATCAAGAGCAGTACAGAGAACCACGCATGGTATGCTTTCTGGCAGACTTGCAGTCCTTAAATGATAACGCATTCATATCAGGAAAGAACTGCAAATTCATAGTAATCAGGTTGTTGTTTTATTCCCCGCAATTTTACATGGCACCTGAGGGTAGTGCATAGGTGCATTTACATCAAAGGAACTTTCTCCAAAAGAAGAAGAACCTTTTGAGGAACTCACCTCTTCCGTATATAAGTCAACTGGAGGAACCACGTTCTAAATTCGGTTCTGGGAGGATGTTTTAGTTCCAAGAATAGCCCCTAGAAGATTGCATGACTTTCAGCATGTCACTCCCAGTGTTGAACAGGGCTTATTGTTCAAGTACAGTCACGTTCTCACAACTGAAACGAATAGTTTTGCTTGTAGTTTTAGGGGCTAGCAGTAATCAAAATGAAGTAGCCAGCAACTTTTTTATAAAGTCCTGGGATGTTAGATAGTTTTTGTTATGCCACCGTCCTCAAAGAGAATAAAATTCAAATATATCCCCAGCAAACTCGAGGACAGAAACAGAACTGTTGGCTGAGCGTTGATCTTCGAGGCCACGTGCTTAGTTCTCTGTGATGCAATGTTTTGGCAGACCAGTCCAGGTTACGGGTTCAAACCTGCCAGTGTTTGGTGTGAAGTTTGCATGTTTTCCATAGCATGGGTTTTCCTGGGTCCTTCAGTTTCCTCCAGCAGCCCAAAGATTTGCAAGTTAGATTGATTGTAAACTTCGTGAACAATCACCTCACATTAGTCCGTTGGATGGATTGATGATTGGTAATTGTTATATAGGTGTCTTGCAGGAACTGTGTATTAAATGATCCAAAAATTATTATATTTTCTAACGCTTGACAATGTACTGTCAGAAAGTTACTGTTGTGAACAGGCCTTGTTATTTTCTGGTTACTCACTGTGTTTGTTCGGCTAACAGCATGCAGACTGTGACAAAACAGGATAGCCACTGAATAGTGAGATGGTGTGACAGGACACAGTGTCATCAGACCAGAGTCATCATTGGGAGTTTGGCAGTAGCTGAATGCAGTCTTACATTCCCCCCCCTGCTCCCAGCAAAGCACCTTTCCTCCCTGTCCCAGCCTGTGCTTATTACACAATGTGAGCATAATTTAATTTTGAGCTTAATTTAATGTAAGGTTTCAGCCTTTCTCAATTCTCTAATGCAGCATTTATTTTTCACTGAGCAATTACATCTCAGCTCAATTGAGCAACGGCTGTTTGCTTTACTGATCTTCATTCATGTGTTTGTAGCTTTTTCATCAAGGATGAATCAACTGTTTGATGTTGACGTACTGGCACTTGACTCTGCTTTACTTACCTACATTGTTGGCACCAAATGGCTTTGTTTGACCTTTGACAATGAATCAAAGATAATGCGATCACTTTTATTTTCCCTTACTTTAGCATTTTTTGCTTGGCCTTTAATCTCACTATTTTGCAGATGAGCATTGCAATCACGTAACCGCTCAAAACTGAAGCGGGCCCCGTGGTCTGACCCTCATTATATTTTACAGTGAATCCGCCACTAAATCAATGGCCATTCAATAGCTCTTTTCTTATCTTTAGGACCACAGGGCATTGCCTACTTCCTAATTTTATACGCAATAATTTTCCTCATTTTCAGCATGAGCTGTGTGTGTATGTGTGTGCCAACATTTGTTTTAGAGAATCCTTGCTGTGGACCAGGACATTCTCATGCAGGTTGTCATACAGGTTGAGTTGCTTATCTTACATAAATTCTAGCCGTTGTTTATCTGATAGGCCTCTGACTTTGAAACCTAATGCATGCATACTCAGTCTTCACTAATGCATGTCTTGGATGTAATATTAGTTGTGCACCGTAGCATCTGTCTGAAGTGCTGCCATTAAATGTGTTGATGTTGTTTTTTCCAGAGTACACAGAGGAAAGATTACTTCCAGAATCACTGCATCTGATTCAGCTAAATGAACAAATGCAGTCCATGGGGTGTCCTTGTCTTACTGCTCCTGGGGGTTGTTTTTTGTTTGGTATATATATATAAAAAAAAAAAAACCTGGATATGCTTGACTCCTTGGTTCCTGTTTTACATTCTCTCTCAAACACTCTTCCTTCCTCCCACTCTCTGATACTCTCCTTCATTGTCTGGCAGCCATGTCCATCCTGTCCTGCTGAAGGGGTGGCATAGCGATAGGGGATGGTAAAGTTGACATCCATACTGAGGTGTGAACATGGCTGCTCAAGCACAAGGAAGCGTTACATAAGCCATTTGGTTCCCTTCTCTAGTCTAGACTAGACAGAAGAAGGAAATATATCAGGGTAACACCCAGAATCTGTCCTTTGATTTTGTGTTGTTTATAGTGCTGTGTTTTTGTCCCCACGTGCATAAATTAGGTGTTCAAGGCAATTCTTTGATCTAACCTCTTGTCAGAAACAGACTCTGGGCAGCTTGCTGTCCAGGTGGCCATAATTCTAATTCACATGTACCTTGGCTTTTGTCCAGAGTCAGATGTTCATGGTAATTTGTCCCCTTGACCCCCGTGTTGCTGGCCTACACGTGGGTATAGAAGATAAAACGGGTCCACTGCCAGCATAACCTTAATAATTTACTGACTCACTAATACCTTCACTTGCTCTTGAACGGAGAACGTAACTGTATTAAAGAAATGTGGCCAGGGCCCTCATTTTGGTAAAGCCTTTGGTTGTAAGAGGAGAAAAGAGATGACTGTTTGCAACATGCACAAGTTCCACTTCTAGACAACGGTTGTCACGCCTTTGTGAAGAGTGTGTTAGTGTGAAGAGTGTGGTCAAGCACTTACTTTTTTAGTCACCATTTGAAGTGAAGTTTTCATCTTTGCTTTACAGTTTAAAAATGATACTACTGTTTAATGCTTAAACCAGTTTGATAAAACACAGAAAACAGAACATGAAAAAGTCCAGTCCCACAGAAAAAGTTTGTGCAAGTTCCGTGAAGCATGCGTGAACTTAAAATAAGTTGGGTTTCTTTCCCCGATTGCTGGCTAGTTTCATAATGAAACCAAAGCACTCTTTTTTTTTTTGAAATATTTACATATTTAAAAAGTAAGAACAACATATAGTTATGTCATGAACATAGTTGAGGTCAACTTTCATGAAAAGTATTGTTAGATATACACTGCCTGACCAAAAAAAAAAGGGCCAGACACTCTAATATTTCGTTGGACCGCCTTTAGCTTTGATTACAACACACATTCGCTGTGGCATTGTTTCGATAAGCTTCTGAAATGTCACCAGCTTTATTTCCATCTAGTGTTGCATTCATTTTTCACCAAGATCTTGTATTGATGATGGGAGAGTCTGACCACTGCGCAAGCCCTCCTCCAGCACATCTCAAAGATTCTCAATGGGGTTAAGGTCTGGACATCTAAGGTCATCTCCTTAGATGTTTTCTCTGCTTGATGCATGCCAATCATTTGACCCTTCTCAAGCAGACTAACATCTTTTCCACGACCACAGGATGTGTCTTTCGACATGGTTGTTAAAGAAATGAGAAGCTACTCATTGCATCAGTTGGGGTTAAATAACTTGTTGTAAGCCGAAAGATAGTCTCCCATGTAGTAATTATCCAATAGGAGGCTCGTACCTATTTGCTCAGTTAAATCCAGGTGGCGACTTCTTTTTGACCAGGCAGTATATTATAAATTCTTCTGTTTTTCCAGAAGAATTCCTGAAAAAGAGATTTCTTTCTGATCATACCCTCCTTCTTTTCTTAACTGGAGGCTGATAATTAACATACAGATAAAGCAAATGTGTCTTATTTCTGGACTTAAATGGTCAACAGCTTGTCTCTGTAAGATCTTTAAAAAGGTTTATTGACTGTTCACTTACTTTACAGTTGAAAGAGGTTGAAATAGTTATTTATCCACTTTGAGATAAGGCACATGTTCAAGGATAAGAAAGAAGAGGTGGTGAATGCTAATAACTGTGTAGCAGCTCTAGTTGATCCAACATGTTATCATGGGCTACCAGCTGCCCACCCAAAGCCTTAAGATTTTTTTTTTTTGTGGGGAATATAAAGAAAAAAAATGAGATGATTGTGAGACCAGCATAGACTATATTTGTGTGTCCAGTTCTGATCTGCAAAATGTCTGTTCAGTGACAGTGAACTGAAATCTGATATACTAGGTCAGCATTCACATTGGTCCTGACTATATTAAACAGACTTAAACAGAAATGGTGTTCCTTGGCCACTATTAAAGACTTATAACAATGAAGTTTTATAACCTTTTGTGGAACAGTGTAATTAAAAAAATGTTATTGTGTGAATGTCTCTTCCTATAGAGATGTGTAGTTACAGCATCATCTTATTTCAAACTCAGAAGAATGAGCTCTAGCCGTACCTGACACTCAGTCAGTTTCTTAAGTTTCTCAGTTCCTTTTTTGGGTTTGTTTGTACATTTGTTTTTGAGATAAATGTTAGGAGAGATCCTCTAAAGTTATGACACTGACCTGGCTACTGTAGCTTGCTCTGTGATTCACCCTACCTGCCTTTTATGGAAGAGGAATGCCCTGGACAGCACATTTGTCCGCGAGTCTTGCATGTCTCTGGCTCTTGAACAGGCTCCTGAAGTCTTTCAGACATTAGGTTAGAGCAGTGCCATAGAGAGAGAGAGTTGCGACACTCCCATAGACCTCCGTTGTAAAAAATGGCGGCGCTTTTAACCGCCTACTTCCGGGATTTGAAAATCGGATTAGTTCCAAACACTGTCATTTGGGCGTTGGACCTCATTCACTTACATTGCTGCGCATTGAGTTGTTCCAGAGGTAAGTTGCTGAAATATCGACCTCTTTTGAATTGTCAACTGTCTATATTGTATCAGAGGCCCTTTGCGATGCTTATACTGGTCTTCATTTGTATATGCACAGCGTAATAATTTATATTTTATCTTGGTTGTTTCAACCAATTTTCTAGCATTGCCTGCTAGCTAATTAGCCAGCGCGACTTCCCCTGCTGTGAAGGTAGTTCGGTGATGAATCGCTACCACCTTTATAGCAACTTTTATTTAATTGAATTTTGGGATATACTAACTTTTCATTATGTGTTGGCTGTACTTAATTTGTTGTACTGTTCCTGTTCCATGTTCACTTGGCTAGTGTACAATTTGCCCAGCACTACTTGCTGATGCTTGATGAGATGCTGATAGATTGCTATCCCATGCCATGAGCTCGTGATCAGGGTATGTCAAGGCATTGTCGTGACTCGTGATTTGAGCGAGGGTTATTTAATTAGGAATGACGGGAATTTTAGGACTGGCGAGTTTGGCGTTGTGGTCCTGGGGGTGGCCACTCATCAGAAGAAGTGAGCTAGCTTCTAGGCGAATTCTGAACGGACCGCCATGGCAGACCTCTTTGCGTTATCACGAAGGTAGGCTAATAGCTGAATCGGAATTTATAAGCAAAATCACAGGGAAATAAATAGCCTAATACAGCCCAGTTGTGCTCAAATGAATATCATGAGACATCTACCATCAGATGAATGATATGGAAAAGTTAAGTTAGAGCCTCTAAAGCCAGTGCTACTACCCATGCGAACATGAACACTAAGCTTTTCCCTCCATGTAGCCTAAAACTTATCTAAGTAAGTTTTTCGTTGTCACCCTGCCTCTCCAAATGCAAAACTGACATTAACAAAAATGCAATAATGTAATAACAGCTGAAAAAGTACTTGGGTGTGTGTTTTATTTTATATTTACCGTTCAATAATGCAATCGCTGCTGTCTGTCCCATAGAAGAACATGACAGCCAGCGTATGTTTAGGAACTAACTGGGTTTACATGAACCACGTGACAGCCATAGCGGCGACATCAAAGAGTGTCGCAACTCTCTCTCTCTATGGCACTGGGTTAGAGTGTCAGTTTGTGTACACGCATAAATCCAAACAGCATTTTTCTTGTGTTGTTGTTTGCATTTATTATTCAACACTGATGAGTCAACACCTGGGAGAGAAGAAATTAAATTATAGTACCCACTCAATCACCATTTTGGCCCGTTGACCCTTGTCATTCTTTTCTTTGTCTCTTCCCTGAATTATTGGCTTGTGCTCAACAGCTTTCCAGTAGAGTGCCTTTCAGGTCTTTTTAATTTTCTGCTTCAAAGTAGAAAGGCTAATCTCATAATTCTGTGGGTGGAATTTAGGCCTCATCTGACTTAGCATTTTTTATACTTGAAATAACAATGCACCATTTTAGTTTTTACTGATTTTGACTTTTCTTTTAAGTAATATGTTTCTTGTTTGTTACACACTTTGGATTTTTGTTTTAACTGTGCTTGTTCATCGTTCAATCTCTAAGTGAAGAGAGGGACCCAAAATGACTAACATTGTTCTCTGTTTGTCTTTGTCTTTCCATCACCACCCCCTACCCCTCGCTGCTTTTTCCTCTAGCTTGGTGGTGATGAGAGAAGAGTAGACAGTAGGACTATCTATGTTGGTCATCGGCAGAGTCCTGTCAGTGAGGCTTTCATCCCTCCCAAGTTCTGCGATAACAGGATTGTGTCCTCCAAGGTAAGAAACACACTCACATGCATATACCAAGGGCCCACTCTGGCCATATACCAAGAAGAAATTTATGTGCAATTATTTGTACCTCAAGTCATCTGCCTTCATTTTTTATTCTCTTATTAACACTTAGAATGCAAAGTGATCTCTTGAACAGTCCCATGTCTTCTTTTCTTTGGTCCTCCTCCCACTGCCTCTCCACATACTAGTCTTAGCTCCCAACAGTAGGTGATTATTTGTCTGTCGGGGGAGCACTCACTGTGGCAGGGAAATACATGGTTGCTTAATGTACAGGAAGGATGGGCAATTTGGTTCCTTCCATTGGGCTCTGATAGTCTGCTCTAAGCAGGAAGTGGTGTGAGATGAGATGACTGGTGTAAGATGGGATTTATAGTGGTGCAGAGGGTCCCAGTGAGGAAGGGCCAATCAATTGGCTCCTGCCAGTATGTCAGGGTAAACAGTCTTTAATTACTCCGGCTGTAGTGTTTATGCTCCTCCATGCTGCTGCTCTCCATCATCCTGTTGCTTTTGCACTCTGCAATGACCAATCTCCGCCCCTCTTCCCTTGCACTCGTTGCTGCAGCATCATTGCACTCAGCCACCCTCTCTGCTGCTACCCCCATTTCTCATTACTTTCACTCTCTTTTCTCTCTAGCAAAATGAGATGTGCCATTCTGCTGCCGCTGCATTTCACCGCTCTCCCTATACACCGGGCCTTATTGTAGTTTTTGTGCAAGTGTGAGTGCAGGCACATGTCTGTGGTTTTGTGTTTCGCCCTGCTACTTTGTTGTAAGGCACAAAGTCACCAGCAGGTTATTGTTCAGACATTAATCTGGGATTAATGCAGATAAAAGTGTTGCTTCAACCCTGATGGTATCAGCGACACTTATAAAGTAACAAAACAGGCGGCAACCTGACACTTTCATTGGCTCTGCATTCATCGGTAGCCAAAACGATAAGATGAATAACCGATCCAAATCAATGGAATACCCTGGGTCCCCCAAGGGCCATCTCCTTTTGCTATTGAAGTTCCTATTTTTCTCCCAAACCTCAGACATAATTCACATTAGATGTTTCTAATCTATTTTCTCTTTTCAAGACTTTCTTCACCTAAATTTGGTTGGAATACATCATGCCATAATGTGTTAATTAGAGAGCAAATGGCACCAAATAGCCATCTACAGTAGTTGCTGTTTTATTTCTCTGTGTCTTACTGGCTTGTTTTTCTCTTTCACTTCACAGTATACAGTTTGGAACTTTCTACCAAAGAACCTGTTTGAGCAGTTTAGAAGAATTGCCAATTTCTACTTCCTTATCATCTTCCTGGTTCAGGTAAGTTTGTCAGTGTGCCAACCAAAACAATGATATGCTTGTTTTGCTTATTTGTAGTCATACCCTGTGAAGGGCTGGTGTATTTTATGAAGCAGGTGTAAACTCGTTGTTGAGCAGTCAAAATGGGTTAGTGTTCCAGTGTATACAATCTGCCTACATGATGGGTGTGTTTCTTGCGTGAAAAGGCACGTGAGAAAGGGCTTTCATTTGCATGTGGCTGTGGCAGATGTTAATCTTAACAGGATGTGTGAACTGTGCAAGCGTGGACCGTGTGTGCAGTCATTTCAGGTGCGAAACTGCCGTCATCCCTCCAGGCTTGAAAACAGTGCATCTCTGTTTTACTTTAGAAGCTGTCTTGAGCAAACAGACACAGTCTTGGAATCCAGTCCGACAGATTGTTTAACATTATGCAGTCTGCTATATTACGTGGATTTTAAAGGAAATTGTAGGTTAAAGAAAGAAAACAACGCCCAGGTTAGTGAAACAAAGGAATGAAATGAAGGTATTGTACTCGGTTTGGTGAAAGATTAAGCACACGCTTGCTTTGATAGTGTCAAGATTCATTTATTTGAATTTGAAAAAATAGAACAAAAGCTATTTTGAACTGAACAAGTCGGTTTTTTTTGGAACAGTATCTATTTTCAGTTTTTGGCAGGCTGTATTCAGTTCAAACTTTGCCTCTGCTACGTTTATAGGTTATGTGTAGTCAGTGGAAAGTTATTCTTGTGTAGTTGTTTAATTTAACAAAGTATGGTTGTAACTGCTTCTGTCTTTCTATAAAGAAAAGACTACTGTATTTGTGTTAGTCTTATAAGGCAACTTCAAAATTTGTTTTTGTTTCTGTCACTGTGAGCTTGTGTTGTCTATGCTGCCTTAAATGGAAACTTTGAGATGCCCAAAAACGCTGACTAAAATGCATTGACTGGCATCTTTATTTCACTTCCCTTAAGTGACGTCTCTCCTCTCCTCTCCTCTCCTCTCCTCTCCTCTCCTCTCCATTTATTGTTTACATCTGCTCTTGCTCTTCCGTCACCCTCTCCTCGCTCTGTCTCTTTTTCTAATCCATGAAATGGAAACGAACCTCTTTCCTTTTAACGGTAGCCTAAACTATGGCAGCACACAGCCCTCTAGTGTAAACAGGTGCTGGTGATGGGCCTGCAGAGGAGGGATGTGCTTTCCCTGGTCAAATACCAACCGAACAAGCTTGTAGAATGACTCCTCCCAGAAGCCCAGTTCTGTACCAAACTGTGTCGGGCTCAAGCGATAGCCGATCAGTCGCAATGTTTATTTCTCCCTGGCTTTTACAGTTCACTCTTCAGCCTTTATTTTTATTTTTCTGCTTTAACTCTGTGTTATCCTCAGCTAATGTATATAATTGCTGGATTTTTCAGTTGAGCGCTAATGTGTGAAATTATTGTGAGCTAATATAGTACACTTATGTGGGAGTAAACCAGAAAGAATGTTTTCATCTCCCACACCAACCGCCTATTGCTGCATCTACACACAAGGATTTTCCGTGTGTGATGCTGTGTAAAATGTTGTTTGTGTGTGAATTCATGTATGCACGTGTGTCTGCTTGTGCTTGTGATGTACGAGTCAGTGGGTGTCCTGGGTTGGCTGATGGTGTTTACCCAAGCTGCAGCGTGGTTGGCATTTCTCCACTAATCCAGCCTCTCTTGAGAGGTTCCTTATCCTTACCTCTCAGTTTTTCCCATGTAGCCTGCTATTATATCAGAGAGCAAGAAACAGGTACACGCATTATGCACTCATTTTGCACTTGCATCTCATAGACAGAAATAAATGTTCTCGTTTCCCCTGAGAAGTGCCATGCAAATATTTTACCACCAACCAAATGTCATGCATCCTCCAACTCTATTCTATCCTCCCTTTGTCTCACTGTGTCATTATGTCTCTTTCTTTCTCCCTTTATCCCACATAACCCCCATCTCTCTGCAGCGCTGCACTGCTGACGTCAGCAGCCAGGAAGCCCTCTGTACTTCTGAGAGCCACAAATAGACACAGGCTGATAAAAAAGCACCACTGTCCTATAAATAGCCCTGCATGTCTTTGCTTGAATTTGATTGAATGGGAATAGAGTGTTGTGAGAAAGTCAGAGAAGCTGTGATGACCGAGCAGGAGCAGAAAGGAGAGAGAGAAGGAGAGGGAGGGTGAAGGGGTAGGAGGACACGAGGACCCACAGCACTGCCCTGGGACCCTGGAGACTTTCTGTCTGTCGCTCACTCTGACACACTTCTCGGCTCAGATGAAGGGCTTTGTGCTGCTCTGCTCTGCTGCTCTGGTATCACACAAGCACATCAGCAGCAGTATACCAGTTCACTCCTATTGCTGAGATTTTTTGCCTTTGCATTTGGTGCAGTGGAGGAAACGTATTTGATCATCTGCAAGTTTGGTGTTTTTATTGTGAATCCATTCTTATACACTGAAACACAAGCTCTGGAAGGATAGTATGTTGTTTGACAGTAGCTGAAGTTTTTTTTCTGTGGGTTTTAGTTTCCTTTGTGTTGCAGTATATAGTGACTATAATTAGAATCCACTGGGTTACTACTATTGCGAGAATTGTAGGTAGCTGTGCCTTTAAACAATACACCGCTTGCCCACGATCAAATTCAGATTTATTATGCACATTGAGAGTTTCACCGCATTCTGATCTTCAGTGTGTATTCACTGTAACGTGTACGTAAAACAAGAAGGCATACCTCTAGAGAAAAAGCAAAAAAACTGGTGCATTATGGGAGGATAAAAAAAACTACATGTATCTTCACAAATCAGCAACACCTGGTGCTGATCAGCCTTAAATTGTCCAGACAAGGAAGCAGCGCTTGCTGATCAGTGGATTGAACAAAATAACGCAGAAATGTGCTGTATGAATAGAACAAACAATGGCAGCGCCACAGTATTTTAATACTCAGTAGTAATGAAACGACTGATACATTAAAGGCAGTTACAACAACCCTCATTCTGTTCCAAAAATGGGAGCTGTTGTTGGTACTTTTATGTCTACAAAGCTGGTCAAGTGTGATGTAAACAGTATTGTAGTGTGAGACAAAAGAATTTTTTTTTTGTATCACTTTAGATGAACAGACACTAAAATATATGCCACCATCAGTAGTCTGTTTCAATCCGGTATTAAACATTTGTCTAAGATCAATCAAGATCAGACAATATTTTGGCTGAAAATGCTTTGGAGATCATTTTCTCTCTGGGGTTGTGGTGTGCCTTTGTCGCGTTTGGCCATCTGGACACTGCATCAGAAGGACATGCTGTTTTTGCAGTCCTTTTTGCAGTTGCTATTTTTTCTTTCTGTGATTAGACAGATTTAAATCCAGTCAGGGACACAAGATATGTGTGATATTAACGTACCATAGGAAAAAAAATCATGTGCTCCATCACGTTCCCCCAGTGCTGATCACAGCAGTGCTGAAGGAAGTGTTTGGCATGCCAATCAGGGGAAGGCTAGCATGACCAGGGAAAACTGAGCTTTTCTCAAGAGACATCCACTATCCACTGGCTACATAGCCTATGGCAATATGAGAGATCTGAAGAGTCCTTAACACGGAACACCGTATACATACCCATGTACACACACTGCGGTTTTTTAAACTTTGAGTACCCTCACCTCTGGCTCACAATGCCTGAGGATACTGCGGCAGTATTATTACTTCTGCTTCTGTCTCACTGGAATCACCAATTACCACAAATATAAGACTCTACTCTAGTTCTGCTCTACTCCGAATGGACGATGTGCACTAGTCCATCTCTTCTTTGTAATTGCTTTATCCTCCAGTTAATTGTAATGAAAGTAAAGCATGGGTGGACTAGCCACCCACTTCCCTTGAGCTTTGTGTGTACGAGAATGGGTACAGAATGTGGCTCTGTATTCAAGACTGACCAGGTTTGCAGAGGGATCAGCTGGTTTTCAATCTCAGTTCAAGCACAGGTGAGGAATACACCGGAGGCGGCATCAGAATGCATCTCCTGCTCTTAGTCGAGCTGATGTCTATCTGACACTTTGTAATGCTCCTGGTCAGAATATCAATGAGTTGGATGTGTCGCGTCTGTGCGTGCTGTAATATGCACTCAAGCTCAGGGGAAAGACCAACCTTCATTCTGCTGGATCAGAAATGCTGCAGTAAATCCATCTGACACATAAGGCCATTTTTGTGCTGTGGGGTTTAGCTGGAAGCCTTGGTCAGGTGATGCTCTTTAACTTGTTTGGGATTAACTAGTTCCACATCCTTATTGCATGCATGCCTAAAATCGCAACACATACGCACATAGCGTTGCTCCACATCGATTACCTCGCACACAGTTCAGGCAGGTAAGGTGAGTCTGATAGAGCTTTCTGCTGGCCCTCTCCCATGCCTTGGCAGAGACACACAAGTGTTGGCATGCCTGCAGATTAAGCACTCTGTCCCCGGCTTACTTGATTAAAAGTTCTATGGTCCAGAACCTCCCTTGCTCCCTTCCAAAATGTAAATGCCTTCCTTGTGTTTCCTGCTGATGGACAAATATGGGAAAGAGCAGAAACGCCTCACAGAAACAGACTACACCCTGCATTTAGAGGGTTAGCCCCATCTTCTAAACCACACACTGCTCCTCCTGCAACCATAGCCTGCTGCTGTAAGCCTTTGTAGTGAGGAATTAAATGTACAGCTGGTCTGTATGAAGGTCACATGTTTATTGTAGAATGTTAATCATATATATGTTGTTTCCCCCAATAGGTGATAGTGGACACCCCCACCAGCCCAGTCACCAGTGGCCTACCCTTATTTTTTGTGATTACAGTAACTGCTATCAAGCAGGTAAGATACCGCCTAATGAGGCTAGTGAGTGTTGTAATGTCTTTCGTCACATTATATCCTTCCTCCTTCACCATATAGCATTTTAAGTCCCTCTGCCTTCACAGCTCCCTTGCTGTGATTTTTGTATAAAGTACATGACTAATGCTCTCTTGGGTTTTGTAATAATGTGCTCTGCTGGTGAATTCTGATTGGGGTGAAGATGAAATGGGCTCTAGGGGAGTGTGAACAAATGGAGGGAGACAAATTCTATTAGAGAGATACAAATTATCAAGGGGAGTGTCTGTTTCATTGACTCCAGTTCTGCTACGTCCCAGCTTCAGATGTATTGTTCTACGATTGCCTTTTTAGTTGGCCTACTGCTGGGACTTTGAAATACACAATTGTGGGTGGACTTCCGAAAATATATGGGATGCACTGATAGCACTGGACCGCCTTCAGTCAGGCTTTGAAGTGGGGACTCCAAGGCAGTCGGCCTGACTTCAGGAGTCAGGCCATGAACTCCATAGTGCATCTGACCATCCATGACAAGCCTCCCCTCTTTTTCTCTCGCATTTCATCTACCTAGAATAATTTCTCAACATCACTCAAACAGACTTTCTCTTCCTATCACCTTTCCAAGTAGTTCCTCTTTCTGGCTTGAGCTCAGTTTTGGCACATATTCTAGTTTCCCCCTCTACCCTCTGCATCTCTGCACCATCTCCTCTATCTCCATCACTATCTTAAAGTACTTATGAAGGACTTTATCAACACTAGATTCTGAGGCTTATGCTGCAGCAGCCCCAGACATTTTTTTTTTTTTTTTTAACCTGAGTCAGTAATATTTCTCCGTAGACTGTTTCAGTGCACTGCTGGACAGTCACCATCCCATTCTATGGCTGCAGGCACTCATACACATAATGATGAAATACTGAATGTAAAAAAGCGGAAACTTTTTCTGTCATTACCCTTTTCAGAACATGAAAACATTCACGGTCCACCCTCTCAATTTGACATCCATTCCACTGCTTTCTGTCAATTTGTCATAGCTGGCAGTATCCCATGGGTGCTAATGCCTCAGAGAAAGTTTGTACTTTTTGTTGTCCTAAGCAAATAATGCTGTTCTGATTTTGATATATTGCCGTAGGGCTATGAGGACTGGCTACGGCACAAGGCTGACAATGAGGTGAATAAGTACCCAGTGACCGTGAGAGAGGATGGCCGAAGGATACGAAAGGAGAGTGAAAAGATCAAGGTACCTTTTAGCAGACACATATGAACTTGGATAAACTGTACTAAGAAATGCCTTAAAGATACGTAGATATGAGGCTGCTGACGGCTTGGTATGACTGTTAGGAATGTACTGTATGCGTAGTAGAGAACATGCTCTGACTGCTGAGGTACAGTTGGTACAAGGTGGAGGTTATTTTTCCTGTGTAGTCCAGTTCTATTTGCTTTAGATAACAACATTTTTATTTGATCGGAAAATTAGACAGGTAATGTTTAAAGTGAAATAAATTCATCTGGCTTGTGTTCAAGGGCTGCTAGTGCTGCAGACTTCACTGAGAATCAGCATTCAGCTGTCAAAACAAAAACTGTGTTGTTTTGTATGAAACTGTGCACAGCTGCACAGGAGCAAGTTAACTGTAAATTACCTCCTAGTGTTAGATATACCAGTGAGTACTAAAGTAAACATTCAGCAAGCCAAAAATAAGACGGCTTTGTCTCAGTAACTGACAAAACAAACTGGAGCTAAAAGGTGAGTGAATATTGATGTGTAGTAAGACAAAGGACTCTGGATGCCTTGCTCTTGTTGCTCCTTAATTTGGCAATTGTTTACACATTAGTCGCAACAATTTGATAGGAAACTGGCAATGTTTATTTTCTAGTTCCCCACCCCCTAGTGGTAATGTAAACCTCTGTCACTCATGTTTTGCCAAATTCTTCTAATATCAGGCCTTCGAAGTGGGAGAAAGCAAACTCTGTGTTGGTTGTGCCTCTTCAGGTGGGCGATGTTGTGGAGGTGGAGGAAGATGAGACCTTTCCCTGTGACTTAATACTACTGCAGTCAAGCCGAGATGACGACACATGTTTCGTTACCACAGCAAGTCTGGATGGAGAGTCCAACCATAAAGTATGGGAGGCGTGAATATTTTAATCAAAATACTTCCTTAGTTTAAAACTTGTTTCTGTAACATTATATTAGGTAAAGGAACACTTATCAGCCTTGTTCTTCAGGTTTTGGTTCTTGTCTCGTTTCTTAGAAATATGTATCAGTGCATGGTTGTGCTAAAGCGCGCCAAAGTATTTCTTTTGTCCTCTAATTTGTTTGTACTGTCTCTGTAGAAGTATGGGGAAGCTGAAATGATCACATGACCTAAGTCAGTCACAGCTCACACTCTGTCTCTTCCACTTGTCCAGACACACTACACGGTGCCAGACACAGAGAAGGATCTGGAATCTCTCAGTGCCACAATTGAGTGTGAACAACCACAGCCTGACCTTTACAAGTAGGCAATCATCATGTGCTCCTAACAGATTTGCACGACAGACATGTGTTGCCTGTGGTTTGTTGGGCAATGGATTCAAAATTTCATGACTAATAATAATGTTACAGTTAGATTGTTGATGTTTTGACTGGTTTCATGGAATACTATAATACTATAAACGGGAATAGTGAAAAGTTAGTCTGTTTCCAGTAATCTGTCAACATCCCACCACAAAATTAACTTGTTTTATTTGAAAACTCTCAGTGTAGTTAACAGATTATATTTGGTTCCCCCTTCTGCGATGAAAAATGTTGTCATTTAGCTACGGGCTGTTCAGCTAATAAAAATGACAGCATGCAGCTGGCTAACTACCAGTAATTACCTGGCCTTCAACCCTCTTTACCTGATTTTAGGTCAGTAACCACATAGTCCTGTAAATTTTATGAACTCGACATAGATTTGATAACCTCACAATCCAATCCACTGTGGTACTAAGAGATTGTATAACATGCAAACCAGATGTATCATGAACATTTTATGGCTTCAGCTTCTGAGTGTGTGTTATTTTGTTCCAGGTTTGTTGGTCGTATGCACATCTACACAAACAATCAGGAACCTGCAGTGAGGTGAGAGCACTCGTATACATCCATCTCAGTCCACTTTAATTGAGAGCAAAATCAAAACATAGTTGCTAAAGCACTCATTTGTTTCATTTGTGTCACCAACAAATCATGATTCCATTGATCCTTTATTGCACACAAGCATTAAAATTAAAACGGCTGCCAGGCCTTTAGCAAATGCTTCCAAAGTACTCCCACGGGCAGTTATCATTGACTGCTTTGTAATGACCGTATAAACAAAGACCAGTGTCCTTCTCAAGAACATTGGGACCGGTGTAAGCCCAGACTGCTGTCGTTCTGTCACTGTGTATTTTAGAGTGGATGCCAGCTTTCCTGCCAGGTTTCCATTTAGAGCATAGAGGAGTGTGTTGATTGGACAGCTTTTGTATGACTAAATGGTCCGATCTATTGATGTGTTTGTGCAGGTCTTTAGGCCCAGAAAACCTACTTCTGAAAGGGGCAACTTTAAAGAACACTCAGAAGATCTGTGGTGAGTCAGAAAGTATTGGGTTTATTAAAATAACTGAAGATAATTACAGATGGCTCATTATCTAAAATGTTGATCTCTCTGTCTTTTACTCATTGTTTCTCTAGGTGTTGCAGTTTATACTGGCATGGAGACAAAGATGGCTCTCAACTACCAGGGCAAATCTCAGAAACGCTCTGCTGTGGAGAAGTGAGTTAGACAAGTCAGTGTAAGTTTAAGGTTACACGACATACCTTTTTTTCCCCCTCTTTTAATGAGATTTTCTTTTCTATTTTCAGGTCCATTAATGCCTTCCTTCTGGTTTACCTCTGCATATTGGTGAGCAAAGCCCTAGTGTGCACTACACTCAAGTATGTGTGGCAGAGCAAGCCTGGACAGGATGAGCCGTGGTACAACGAGAAAACCCAGAGAGAGAAAGACACAAATCTGGTGAGTGCATATTTTAGAAAACGGCTATGACATTAGGCCAGGTTGAAACATCAGACTGTGAGTTATGTGTTTGATTCAAGACAATGACCAGAAACAAGTTGAATCAAGACGAGTGTGAGAATAGCCAAAAATTTGAACTTTGTTTACTTTAGCGAAATGATTGGAATAATACATGTCTAGAGCTATGATAAATATTGAGCCTTGGAGGCTTTTAAAGTCACAGCTCCATCCATTGTATCAAAGCACTTTATATGCTTTAGTTTCTTCTGATCCACACGTGCAAAGCAACAAAACGGCCACTGTCGCACGGTCCATTTCACTGACTCAGTGAACCGTGAGCATTGTGACTGCCATTGCGTCTTAAAGTTTGTTACAAAACAGGACTGCTGAGCTAAAGTTATGGACATTGTGTACAGTTGTGCCCAAAATTTGCAGTGTAGTCAACCTATGGTGAAGTCCACAACAGCACATTTTCCAAGCCTGCTGACATTAGCTCAGCTTGTGGAGAAAACAGCACAGGATTCCACAGCAGGATGAGTTTTTGTTTAAATATGTGCTGCCTTATTTTCCAACAGTACCTTAAGATGTTCACCGACTTCCTGTCCTTCATGGTCCTCTTCAACTTCATCATACCTGTGTCCATGTATGTAACGGTTGAGATGCAAAAGTTTTTGGGTTCCTTTTTCATCACATGGGACAAAGATTTCTTCGACCCTGAAATCCAGGAGGGGGCCCTGGTCAACACTTCGGACCTTAATGAGGAGCTTGGACAGGTATGGCAAATGGATAAAGTTAAATGAAGCATTTAAATGCCAAACTTGTATATCATTTGCACAAGTTTCTATAAACTCTGTATTTCTGTGCATTTTTAAAAAAACTTTCACTAATTTATTTATTTTCAATCGTTTTACCTTTAGGTGGAGTATGTCTTCACAGACAAGACTGGCACCCTCACTCAGAATAACATGGAGTTCATTGAGTGCTGCATCGACGGCTTCCAGTACAAATACCGGGACGCAAGCACAGAGTTGGACGGATTCTGTGTCACAGATGGACCTGTGAGCAAACTACAGCAGAAAGCTGGCAGGGTGGGTGTTGTGGTGTCCCTCCATCTGTTGTAAAAATCACACAAGCACATATGGCAATTACATAGCTTGTTGCCTTGTTGCCCAGAAAGACCCTTCATAGGTCACCTACTTACAGTCTCCTTGACATGTTAACATATGCACGGAGGGGGGAAAAGCAGCTGTGTACTCTTGACATGAGCACCTGATAACACTTTACAGACCGTTGCACCTCCACACTTATGTTGATATGGAGTCAATTTATGGAGACAAGTAGTTGTAAATCCGCGGCTTTATCTAAACTCCAGCTACTGTATATGACTCTGTCTGCAGCTGTAAATTAATTATTACAAATTGTTAATCCGTTAGTTACATTTACTGTTTCACTATACTGAGTCTTATCCGTGGTGTGTTATTAGGAGAAAGAAGAGCTTTTTCTGCGTGCCCTGTGTCTGTGCCACACAGTCCAGGTGAAGGAGTCTACAGAGCAAGATCAAGGCCAAAGGGATGGACAGATAGACCAAGTGGATGGATTAGGAGTAGATGAAGAGGTGCCCTCTGCACCACAGGAGCAGAGGGGCTTTATTGCTTCCTCTCCTGATGAGGTTGCCCTGGTCAAGGGTGCCATGAGGTAAGAGATCTGCCATTATGAGTCAGTGAGTTGAACTCTCATTGTAAGAAGCACATAGTTTGAATATAAATGTCATATCAGAATGCATTTGGGAATATATATATACATATACATATTCTTTATTCTTTACAGTATTTATTAATAGCAAATTTGTGGTGATTTGTCTCCATTGGCAGATATGGCTTCACATTTCTGGGTCTTGAAAGTAAAACCATGAAAATCCGCAACAGGAGCAATGATGTTGAAATGTAAGTCAGTCATTATTTAGACTAAGCAGTGTGATTTCGATCATGTCTTTCTATTTGAGTTTTTTAATTCCATTGTGCACGTCCCGAAGGTATGAACTGCTTCATGTGTTGAACTTTGACCCAGTAAGAAGGCGAATGAGTGTAATCGTCAGATCCAGATCAGGTGAGCAAGTTTATTGCACTGACAGATAAGGCGTTGGCCCTTTGCTGTCACCATGTTGTGTGTCTAAATGATGGTGTGTTTTTATGCCCAGGTGACACACTACTTTTCTGTAAGGGAGCAGATTCTTCCATCTTCCCCAGAGTCAGACAAGAGGAGGTTGAAAGGATACGCATGCATGTGGAGCGTAATGCAACAGTGAGCGACAAACACTCTTTCTTTGCAAGGATATTAAAAGGATATTAAATTATTTTGTGTTTTCTTGTAACACAAGTTTCTGTTTCCCTACTCAGGAGGGCTACAGAACGCTGTGTGTTGCCTACAAACATCTTAATGCAGAGGAGTACGCCCAGGCAGATGCGGGGTTAAGGGAGGCTAGACTGGCTCTGCAGGACAGAGAGGAGAAGCTCATGGCTGTTTACAACCAAGTAGAGACCGGAATGAGTCTAATTGGAGCCACTGCTGTAGAAGATCGGTCAGTGTTTACACACCATGAGCATACAGCTTTCACTGATCAAAGCGCTAATGGGCGAAGTTGTGAAGTTGTGGCTGCTGCCCTTTCTTCCCATTAAGCATCAGTGCCAAGCAGTTTAGATAGTTAAAACTCCCTATATAAGGAAACTACAGAGTACACCTAAAATGTACATGCTATACTTGTGATTGACATTTTTGTCTTGCTGTAAAGAATTAATGCCTCCTACTGCACATGTTTAAGCGTTTTCACAAGATTTCAGAGCACTTTTTTATGTGTTTCAATTCCTTTATAATCTCACTTGAGTATTTAAATGAAAGAAGTCCCTATTCCAGTGTTTTTTAATGTACGCACACACTGCCATCTTGTGGTCAGGTGTCCTACACAAGCTCAAGCACACTAAACATTAAAATATGCTGCATGAATTTATATATTGAAATTAGAAAACACACAAAAGTATTTTATATTTATATATACACCGATCAGGCATAACATTATGACCACCTTCCTAATATTGTGTAGGTCTCCCTTGTGCCTCCAAAACAGTTGTAACTCATCAGAGAATGGACATGGGCCTTCTGAGGATGTCACTTCACTTCACCTGTCAGTGGTCATAATGTTATGCCTGATAGGTGTATATGTATATATTAGTGCCCTTGTTGTTCCAAATTTTCATGAACTATGTGAATTTGGTGCATTAGTTTGTTACATCAGAGGTAGTGTTGCAATAATCTTTGTTGAAACAACACCTTTCCTGGATTTTCTTCCGTATACATGTGCCTCGTTGTTATAATGGAATTATCTTTTCCTTCCTCGTCATAATAATAATGTCATGGGTTAGAATAGTAGTTTTTTTACTTCTCATCTGATATATCTTCTTTTTGTTCGTATTCCACAGGCTTCAAGAGGAGGCAGCAGAGACGATGGAAGCTCTGCAGGGAGCAGGCATTAAGGTTTGGGTCCTAACGGGCGACAAGATGGAGACGGCAAAGTCCACTTGTTATGCTTGCAGATTATTCCAGAGGAACACAGAGCTGTTGGAACTTACAGTGCGAACTCTAGAGGATGGAGGGAGGAGGCGTGAAGAGCGACTGCATGAGCTTTTGTCTGACTACCACAAGAAAGTTGTGCAGGACGCACCACCAGTAAAGGCAGGCACCACCAGGTTGGTACCTTGACCTACAGGATTTTAACATATGTACTCAGATTATTTTGTGGTCATATACTTTTCACATAATGTAATCTAACCAGAATCTTACAAGTTTGATAAAGACTGATACAGGTTGATAACTTTATTATCTTCTCTGTGTTGAAGGAGTTGGTCCATGGCCAGCCACGATTATGGTTTCATCGTAGATGGAGCCACTCTGTCGATGGTGCTCAACTCATCGTCTGAATCAAACTCAAATCTTTACAAGAACCTGTTCCTTCAGATTTGTCAAAACTCCACAGCCGTGCTGTGCTGTCGCATGGCTCCTCTGCAAAAGGCCCAGGTCAGAGTAACCATTTAAAATGTGGAAACTACTTATTCATTAAAGAACTGAAATGATGACCTCTGCTGTAAGTACTTGGTTTCAGTTATCTTTTATTGTTGCCTATCTTTATTACACCGTCTATAGATTGTTAAAATGGTGAAGAACTCTAAAGGCAGTCCAATCACCCTTTCCATTGGAGATGGAGCCAATGATGTCAGTATGATTTTGGAAGCTCATGTTGGCATTGGTAAGAAACATCATGGTGAACTTGACTGAATACTATATCCATGTTCCATGTTGTAGTAAAGGTTGTGTGTAATTATTTTGGTTGTGGTGTTTCAGGCATTAAAGGTAAAGAAGGCCGGCAAGCAGTGAGGAACAGTGATTACGCCATCCCTAAACTCAAGCACCTCAAGAAACTTTTGTTGGCTCATGGGCATCTCTACTATGTTCGCATTGCACACCTGGTGCAGTATTTTTTTTACAAGGTAGGAGGAGCAGATACTTCTGTCACACTGACTTTTTATTATTGTAAAAGCAAACCCTGTGTTTCCCAAACAACCTCACACATTCACTTCATTTTGTGTATTATGTGATGAAGAAATACAGATTTGACAAAATGAATTAATGTTAAATGGATTTTCTTTATTGTTAAACTCTGGTTTATGTGTTTTATTTACTTTATAAGCAGTTTTGTGATTATATTTGACTTTTTTTCTCTTTTCCTGCAGAACCTTTGCTTCATCTTACCTCAGTTTTTGTACCAGTTCTTCTGTGGCTATTCTCAGCAAGTGAGTATGTCCTGAGTCCCTTTGAGGTTCAGAGATGTTATGAACAAGAAGGGAGGCAGAGTACCTTAAAATCCACACTTCCTCGTCCCCCTGAATGCCCTTCCCCCAGGTTTCCCCCTCCCTCACTGCCCCTGGGATGTTTGAGGTCCGACATGATTAAACACTTAGACTTAGACTACATACATAATCCTTCTACAATACTATGTGTCTGATTGTGCCACCATGCTATATTACATATGGATATTATGTAATCCTGGTGGTGTATGTCTTGTCACGCTGCAAGGAAACATGACTCACCAATACATTATAAAAAAAATATACTCATGGATCTAGTTTGTAGCACGTGAATTAACTTCCTTATTAATTAGAAATACTTTAATTAGAAATACTTTATATTATTTATATGTATAACTTTCAAAAATTATAATAATCCCTTTTCAGAACATTGATCATGTTTTGGTATGTCTGTTTGTGATAGGTGAGAGTGAATTTTTCATTCTCCGTAATGCCGCATGGCCCCTGACATAGATCTTTCATGAGCCCATGAAAGATGTGTGTACTGTATATAAGCTTGCTTATATGACATGCTTTAAGTTATGCTGGTGTGTATGAGTACTTTCCTCTCCATGATATTAACCCCTGGTTGCCCCGTCCCTTTTCCTCCTCCCTACCAACTCCCTCTCCTGTCAATCCTTCCTCCTGCTCACATCCAACCCCAGCCCCTGTATGATGCGGCCTATCTGACGATGTACAACATCTGCTTCACCTCTATGCCCATCCTGGCCTACAGCCTTTTGGAGCAGCACATTTGCATTGAGGTTCTTCTGGATAATGCCACCCTCTACAGGTAAAGTTGGGGATTTTTTTTTTTTATTATTACTTATTTATTTTTATTTTTTTTTAGTGATCATTTGACTGAATGGTCAGTTATGTAGATTTTTAAGTTAAGAGAAATAATGCGAAAGCTGAAATGCACTTAAGTACTTGCACAGTCACTGAATAATGTTTAAAACGTATTGTGGTAATGCCCAAACTGGATACATTAGAACACTGTAACCATCAATGCAGAATGTAAATGTCTATTGTATGTTTCACATACATACACACACACACACACACACACACACACACACACACACACACACACTCATCTATCTATCTATCTATCTATCTATCTATCTTTCTATCCATATGCAGAAATATACTGAGCTATATGTATAGAGACTTTGTTCATTTTCCTCTTTCACAACAGAGAGATTGCTAAGAATGCTATGTTACGCTGGGGACCATTCCTCTACTGGACGTTGCTGGGAGTCTTCCATGGCTTGCTATTCTTCTTCGGTGTTCGATATTTATTCAGTAACCCAGCCCTGCAGGATAATGGCCAGGTTTGATTTATTTCGCTGTTCAGTTGTGTGTGATATAAACCTACACGATTAAGCGTCATTTCCTAACGCCGTCTGCTCGCTTGTGAATCCAGATTTTCGGGAACTGGTCATATGGAACGATTGTGTTCACTGTCCTTGTGTTCACTGTAACCCTGAAGGTAAGCTTCTTACCTGCTCTTCATCTTACCTTATGAAGTGATGATCAGAGCTGATATAAGAAAACAAATGTCTTGCTGAACGTTGACTTTGATCAGTGACTTTTCACTGCCATTCAAGCTTGCTCTGGACACACGGCACTGGACGTGGATAAACCACTTTGTCATATGGGGTTCCCTGGCTTTCTACGTGTTTTTCAGCTTCTTCTGGGGAGGAATAATATGGTGAGTCAGTGTAGTTGACCTTTGTTATTTTTTCATTTTTATTCAAACACCACAGTCCTTCCAGACAGCGTAAACTAATAATGTGTTGCCTTTGCCGCAGGCCTTTCCTGGGGCAGCAGCGTTTGTACTTTGTGTTTGCCAACATGCTGAGTTCAGTGTCAGCTTGGCTGGTCATCATATTGCTCATCCTGCTCAGCCTACTGCCAGAAATCCTGCTTGTGGTGCTCCGCAAGCCCCGCGGCCCCAACGCTCGACAGGTAAAACTGAAACAGACATGAGGAACATTTACAGACTTCTTTCTTTCTTTCTTTCTTTCTTTCTTTCTTTCTTTCTTCTTTATGCCTTAACTCTTTCTTTCCTCTGTCTTTTGCTCTTTCTTTCCTTGTTTATTTCTTTTCCCCCTTCTTTTACTTTTTTCTCACTCTTTCTTTCTTGTTTCCTTCCTCTCTTGTTTCCTTCCCCTCTTTTGGATTTATGATGTTAACATGCACTTTATTTAAACAATTTAACTATTTTTCCTTTAAAGCTTTAGTTGATGTTATTGGAACCGGATCATAAGAACTTCCACTCACTCCCTGGTCTGTGTGGTTAGATCATGTGCTGGGGACAAGCGAGGATCAGACCTGACATCTATGTCATAGTTTTTGACAACTAGCACCCAAACACACACCTATGATCTATTTTAACCCTCTGCTAGCAACTATGACACATCAGCTAATGTCAGGTGCTGTTTTGAATAATGTGGTGGGTGAACTTGTAGCCCTAAATCATATTTGAGTGTATGTGTGTGCCCACACGTTTGAAACAAGTTCTCTAAAAGTTTTCAAAGAAGGAAGAATATAGGGAATAAATAATATGCTCAAAAAACTACTAAGAGAAGCATACTAACAGATAAAGGAACTATAAAGGCAGGAACACAAAACGGATACTTGTTTTTTGTTTCACTGTGTCATTAAATTTAAATAAGCCTGAATATGTAAGAGCTTGTTGTGATTACATTTCAGGGGCTTTGTTTTCCTCTAGAAGACGTTCTCAGACATATTTTGTCATTTCAGTTCTCTCCCCATGAGTCTAATGTGTTTTCCAAGCAGCTGGAAGTGTTTGGTGGTATGCTCGTGCTTTTGGGTGTATCCCACTTAATTTTTGTTTTTAATTGTGTCTAGACTTGTTTTATTTGTGAAAAGCAACAAGCTAAATCAAATGTTTTGCACATATTTGAGGGAAGCCATGCTATGTGCACATTTCTGCAATATATTCTTATTACAGTGCATATGGAGTTCATTTGCTTTATGTCCGTTAGCAACGTGGCAGAATCAAATCAAAGACATTTAACTGTTTTGATTTTTTTAGTGGTTATAAATCAAACTATGGATTTTACGGTCTACATATTTAAATGGCAGCTCTTCCCATGAGTATATGGTTCTTTTCAAACTCTTTTTTTAGAACACCAACAAGCCTATTTTCGCTCATTTTCCCACTTTGTTTTCCAAGCTGGTACTATTGCATTTGCACTTTAACTCATTCTTTTTATCTATCTCACCCTCTTATTTTTTCCCTCTCTTCCTCTTTGGACTGTCCTTCCTAAAGATGAAACATCGCCTTCCTTCCTCTGGGACTTCTACTATCTTCATGTTGTCACAGACTGCTAGCACTCACAGCTTCTCATGGAGTGACTGAGGTCTCTTTTCCTTTCTGTCAGCATTTATACTTTTTCTGATGAATTTCTGTGTCTGCCAGACTTGCTTGTTTCCTGCGTGTCCTTCCTCTCCCACTGTTAGACTCCTTCCCTCTGCTATAAAGTAACTTGGGCTGGTGGATAGGCAACAATTTTTATTGTCTACTCAGTTTAGACAGATTAGGTCAGACAAGTCAGACCTCAGATGAAACCTCAGGTATGCTGTCCTCGGAAGGCATAAACGTTGACTCGGGTGGTTAGATTTGTTTAGCAAATTGGGATGGATTGGCGTGTGCACAGCCTTCCAGCAGTGTGGAGTAGGACAGGGTGTCTGTGCTATCAGCGTCAGTCTTCCATCGTTGTCTGTCCTGTTGTATCAGTCGGTGTCTCCCTCCAGCTGCCTCTGCTGCTCCAATGCCTGCTGCCTCCGCATGTCTAGTCAGGTGACTGCAGCACGTCAGAGCACCCTAACTTAACCTGCATGAGGCTCGAGTTCACAACCTCATCCTGGATCCTCAACGCAATCCCTGCAGGCCGCTGCATTTGTTTGTGTGTGCGCGTGTGTTTTATTTCATACATTCGTTTGAAAAATGTACAAGGAGAGTGGCCCTGTGTTACCTGGTCCAGTTAATAGAGTCATGGCATTTAAAACTTATTGTTGCTGGAAAAGGTGTCTAAAAGGCACCTGGACTGACTTTCATTGTCTACCTGTCCAGTTTTAAAGTCTTTCTGAATGTATATGTTTGTTCTTCATGTATATGTATGTCTGTGTGCAAGAGAGAGCACAAAATGAGGAGAGAGAAAAAGTATGTATGCGTTTGTCAGCATAGTGACGTCACTGGTGTTTCTTGCTTCGCCTTTCTAGAAGAAGCTGGTTCAGTCGAGCGCGGGGGGCCTCCAGTCTCCCCGGTCTTCAGCCAGGCCCCTGCTCATGAGAACCTTTTCAGATGAATCCAATACTGTCATTTAAACAGGTACCAGCCCACCTTCAGGACATTTAAGCCAATCAACGAATCGCTCCCCCAGTCAACCTCCAGCAGTTGTTGTCTCTAACTTTAAGTTTTAACAACAGAATCAAAGGCATAATGGCATACATGCCACATTCAAAAAGACGCATTGTGTTCATATGTGTTGTATATGCTGATATTGGCTGGCTGAAGAGATGCACTTTATCCATGCCACTTGTTTTGTGTCACCATATTCATTAAAATGGTCAAATGGTGCACTCATTCAACAGGTGAATGCACCCGCTATGTAGCAAAATGTTTTTGCATGGACACATGCTCCTTTCAGCCTTCCACTGTATTCAGCTCATCTTACCTGCATGTGCTTTTGAAATCCATTTTTTTAAATTTCAGTCGTGGACTGGCCGTCTCTGAGTGTGAGCTGTCCGTGTCGGTCTCTTCTTCACATCTGAAAGTGTGAATCGATAGAGCTGACCTGTGATTTCTGACTTTCTGACGTCCATGTGCTGTTTGCAGTGTGGTGGTTTAGTCGTGGTTGTTTTCTCCTGTGTGCACATTGACACCTGCATTGGTGGTCGCTGCCTGCTTACTGTCTTGGCTAATAATGAATGCGTTTGTGAGAGCAGTGCTTAGCTCGGTGCATGACTTTGGCGTAAACTCAACCCAAACTCTGCTGTTTTACAGGGGGTAGACAAGAAAACATTGATCACATAAATTAAAATGAAATCGCCAAAATATTTAGATTTTTGTACTGTTTTAAATATGGAGAGATTATGAATTAAATACAGACATTAAATGTATATTATTAATAGTCCAATAAATCTTTGAGGATAATAAAAACCCTTCCTCCTCCTGATTTTCATCCATCTTGGGCAACCAAGTCTGTATTTGTTCCACATTGCCACATCTTTGTAACATTTCTAAACAGATCATTTTGGAATTATTACAATTGTATGTATTTATAGATGTATTATAATAATTGGCTATTTGTTTACATCATACTGTCTTTATTAGACATTATAATCTAAATCAATAATAACGCTACTTATTCCTACAATACATTGTGTTAAATTGCCCAAGATGTTTTCAGTTTTTTTTTGTCCACCCCCTGGTAGAAGGACTGAATGTCACCACTTCCCATCAGTGTTGGGTCACCGGCCTTTTTGCAACAGCTTTCAGTGTTTAACAAACATTTTTATTCTCCCTGTAGCTGTCAGAGGAACGCCTCCTACAAACATCCAGGTAAACTACAAAGAGACCTAACCTTGTCTAAGTGCTTCAAAGATCAGCAAATGAGTGTGGGATAATTTCCTTTACTAATTTCTGTTTGTCTCTGGTGGAGGAAAGGGTGACTTTTCTGTGTCATGGTTTGTGGTCAATCGCAATGTGTTCTCTGATGATTTGGGGTGGTTTCAAGGTGTCCTGCGCTTTTTCTGTTGTTGCCCGTGATGCCAGCAGAAAGTAACATTTCCTTTGTCGTGCTTTTTCAGATTGCACCGGTCACACCACTATCCTATAAGCACCTGATGGAGCGCGAGTAAAAGGCAGCAAGGACTCACAGCAGCAGGATACAGCCTCATTCTGGGTCCCGTTCCAGTCAGGGCTGCCTGCCATTTTAAAATTGGTGGAGGTAGAAAAAAATATGACGACAGAAGAATGATGACTCTGGGAAGGGATGAAAAGTGGTTTAGCAGTCTTTTGACTTGCGTGTTTCTCTTCTGCCCAATCCCAAAACCACCCACTTTCCCCACGCATGCCTGCAGAGCAGTGCCCTGCATTATTTTATAAAATATCTACACAGGTGACAGGCATGAGTTTTCTTTTTCTCACTTTTTTAATACTAGCTTACAAATGAATGCATACATGGCTGCCTTGTCAGTAGCTCTATTCAACTGCTGTGTTTCAGCAAGCAGTTGTAATATCCACTCCATGAATGGTACATCTGCATGAAAGAAGGCTCTAAAGAACACTCCACTGATGGTCAGTCACTGTATTTTGCAAACATTTTATTTGATTACGGTCTCAGCGGTTATGATTCAAGAGGTTATTCCACTTTACGCTTATTATTTAAATGGTATGTTTTAAAGAAATGCGCTCATCAAAGATCCAAATCATTCAAGATGACAAGTTACTGAATGTCACTTCAGTCCAGGTCAGAGCAAACAGACTGTTAGAATATTCTTGTGGTTTATAGATGATTGTAATTATTTGATTTTATGAATGAATCTGAAGAATACTAAGGTAACGCAGGGGTTAACTGTGGCCATATTAAGACTCAATCCAAAAAGTATGTGTGTTTAAGTAAGATTGTGAAATGGATTAGAGAAGTTAAGTATATTCTGGCAATGAAACATTGCTCAGTCCAATTAAGATGAATAAATTAATATATGTGCAGTACTGTATATAGCTCAGAGATCTATGTTAGCATCTGCTCAAAGCCAAAAAGATAAATGTTATACGATCAGACTCCGTCCACACCAGTGTCACCTGGAAGTGACAAGTCGGTGTGTGTTTGTGTGTTACATAAGTGCAAATGTACTGGACGAGAAAAGCCACAAATGCCTGTGAAATGAAAACCAGGATTACTTGAACCTTGTTGATTTAGTTCCATGAGACATATTCTGCACTATTAAGGAAACTGGTTTCTTCATTAAGTAGACGGTCACTAAGGCACATGAATATGAGTGCAAATATACACCGCTTAGATGAGAGCATTGCACAAACAATAACCCACCACAATGTACACATTTATGCACACATGCACTAAAGCCTAAATGAGGTATCTATATTCATAACCCATTATCTAGCGCGTATATTTTGTCTCAGTCTGGCTGAAGTTGGAATATAAAAAAAATTAAGCTCCAGATCTGCAGAGTCAGCGTAGTTAATGCCACTGTGACTCTGCTCTCTCTGTTCTTGGTCAGATCTGCTGACCAGCAGGATGACAGGGTGGACTCTTTGGCCCTTTGTTCCTTCCTTTAACTTCTCGTGTGTAGTGCTTCATACATTCCATTTAAACATGATTCACTTTTAGATACTGTTTTGAAATATTTTTTCCTCTTTTCCACATATATTGTCTACTTTACATATTTATTATTAAGTGTAATTTTACTCACAAATGTTATATTTTTACTACATAAATCTTTTTTATTGTGGAGAGTGTTCAGCTTTGTGCCAGTTGAGTTAGCTTGTTTTACTAAAGCCCTGATGTGAGCCCACGCTGTTTCCATCTGATAGTCTTTGTCATGTGTAAAGAGACAGGCAGCCCCTTCTCTCAACAAATTCACCCCCAACGTCTTGAGGTCAGCCTGGGAGCCATGTTTTGTGTCGCCAACTATTGTAGAATCTGTTGTTGCGGTGATTTTAAAGTTTATTACTTCACTGATCCCTGCTCAAACTTTACTTGTACTAGTACTGGCTTTATGTTCAACGCCACTGACTAAAGCCTGACAGAGCTGATACAGTGCATCGGCAGAATGTAGTCATAATGCCAAATGGAGATTTAAGAAACTATGTTATATTGTCATGTCTTTCTGCTTCATTTCCTCCTAAAAACGGTCTAGGAGAGTGAACGCCATGTTTTCTACTGTGACATGCTGCCTCCAGACTGCACTGTGCCAGTGATACTGTATGAAGACAATGAGAGGGGCTGCCTGCTTTGTTAACAAATAAAAACCTTTAAATGACATCAGAAATACTATTTTCAGAGCATATATATATATCTAATGTTTTGCCTGTTTAAATGAAGAGTTAAAAACAATGGATTGTATTTTTAATGCAACCTTTTTCCAGCCACTTTTATAAGAAAATGAAAATATCTTCCAAAAAAAAAAAAAAAAGCACGAGAGGCTCTGTGGTCGTGGGCTCTATCCCTGTCTGTGAGGGGTAGAGGTGGACACCTTCAGGCACCTCAGCAGCTCTGTCATACAGCAGGGACACCTTGCCACCTCCAGCCTTTTGGGTCTCCAGCTTCAACACTCCAAACCTCCAAGCTGAATGTACCTCTTTGAAACCAGTGTATTCAAAAGATTTTCTGTAATAAAGCAGAATGTTTTCAAGATAAACCAACTGCCTTGTGCTTTGTTACAGCAGCACTTGTGTCAGCAGGTTCTGTGTGATGTAAAGATCTGTGTGCGTGGGTGGTTTAGTGTGTGTTTGTGTGAGTTTGACCACGCTAAGCAGATGCTGTGCAGTAATGAGATGGCTGAGAGGCTAAGCTGGATCAGCTGAGTGGCTGCGTATCAGGACGGCGTGCTGCTGCTCTCCCGCTGCTCCGTGTGTGGCCTCGTCAAGAAAACTTCGAGCACTGTGTGTCATTGCATAGCTGAGATCTACATACATATGCTGTCTGTACACATGCTTTCTCTACTCAAGTCTGTAGTGTTAATGAGCACTGATCCATTCAGAAGAGCTGTGGGCTGAGCAGTGGGGAGTTGAGAAAGGCTCTGTGTAACAGTATGTACACAATGACACCCTTTCATATTTGTTCTTTGGTTTGAATGTGATTGTTGTGTATTAAGGGCTGTGCTTCACATGGGCCAAACTTGTTGGCTGAGGGTGTGGAAGATTTTCAGTTTCCTTTTTATTTTTTTACAATAGCTCTATTCTCCACTGTGTGTGTGTGCATTATGGTAAAGATGGAGAGAGAGACGAGGGATGAACGCTGCGGACAGCCTACTGTTTACTGTTGCACAGTCAGCCTTATACTGAAGGCATAAAAAGCCAAAAAGAGCATGAAGGGAAAAGTTGGGAGGGAGTTGGCAGTGTGTCAGGAGCGGACTCTTGAGCTCTGCACAGTGCAGAACTGACGCAGAGAGAGAGAGGGAGAGAGAGAGGGAGGGCAGGGGAGGGGAAAGAGAGAGGCAGACAGCAGTGGCCAGATGGAGCCCTGTTTGTTTTGAAGTAGCTAACTGCTGCTGAGAGTAGACAGGCTGTCGGCACTTGTGTGTGTGTGTGTGTGTGTGAGGGGAAAAAACACACAACACCCAGTCTGGATAACAACGGGACAGCAAACTAACGTTTTACTGCTTATGTGGACTGGCCTTCTGTTGAAGCTGTTCTCAGTGTGGAGACACTCTATGCAGCTCAAGGTCAGAAAGAACCAGCACCAGCTCCAGGGAACTGTCCCATCTGGATCGTGGCACCCGCAGAATCAGGTGGGCGCAAGTTTCCCTGTTCTATCTCCTAGCTTGTGTAAAACTACACCATGGAGGACTATAGGACTCTGAAGAGGATGTGAGGCCTGGACTGCTGTTAATACCTCCCACGACAGCGTCGGTTCTCCCAGCCTGATCCTGTGATACAGACGAAGGGAATGGGCCCTGCCTCGCTGCAGGAGGAGAGAGAGCCGGGGAAAGAGTCCAAGGAGGAGATGGAGAGCTACCACTGCCTTCTGCAGGCTGGCTCCCAGCTTGAAAGCACTCTGCAGCGTGAGTACACAAGATGTTGATTGTCCTCACTTACGATAGCCACTATCAGGTTTTTGAATATAATCTTGTAGCTACTCCCAAACTATTCCTCTTTACTACATTACACATTGCTCATCTCAGCACAGCACTGTAGACTGACATGTACCGTAGCAGAGGTCCATTTAGTTTGATTTACAATGTTCACTTGTAACTTCTCTGAGCCATTACAGGAAGTAACCGGAGAACTGCACCATGTACTGTATCTTAGGTTAGTCTGCGTTATTGATGTACCAGTTCCTGCAGCTTTTCTCCAACAGTGGGCTATTGCAGGGATTACGTTGGCTATTTTAAGCCATCACAGATGGATAGATATTTATTCAAAGTATATGTCTGTAGCCTCAATATCTGTTGATTTTGGCATCCATCAGCGTCTGACAGTGATAGAGGCAAAACTGATGCCGTCGCTGTCAACTGAAGCGAAAATCTGATATAGTGGATTGCTTAGAATGTACTCAATGCATCTTGTAGTATTTGGGGTATGTTGTTGTGTCATGTATTAACTTTGTCTTCAAAAAGACACTCACACATTTGTCAGTCACCATTTTTGATTGTGAATTTTGCAAATGACTCGGAAATTAGAAAAAGAAGGCAAGATGATGGACAGAAATAGTGCCTGATGTGACTGATGTGAACAGAGCAGCATCCTCCTGAGGATAATGTGATTACGTTGGGATCTTGGCAGCCCTGAGTTATTGCCTAATTGATGGGCCTTTGGCTCTTTATATCTCCTGTGGGTTTATTTTACCTGGTCTGTGGACGTAACAGAGACAGCAGGGAGAGGGCCATGCTGAGTTTCTATTTATACCAGTGTGAAATGTGAACCATCTCTTAATCCTAATCTATTTACAGGGGACGCAATGGTAGTCATACATAAGAATACAATGCTATATGACACAGTCATTTTATGTAGTTAGTAGAAGTATATTTTATTTTTGTTGCCTATTGCCTTGCCTTTTATACCATCAGAATATCATTCTCAGTAATAGACTGAGAAACTTGGAGTCTGTTATCATTCTTTGAGTCATGAGTCATGTAAACAATGTGACGATTTAATGGATTTGGGCCATTTGGAAGTTTCACAGTACTCATGACACCAAATCTCATGACTCTGATTGTCGGACAAAACCTTCAACAAGACCGTACTCCCATGGGGATACAATCTAAATCTTCTGCTCCTAAATGTAAAGTATCTTGTGCCTTGTGTGTTTCCAGTGGCTCTTCCAAAGCGACTAAACATTTTAAATGTTTCCAGAAATGACACCAACTCTTTTCAAAGCTTTAACTTCAGCTGACAGTTCACACCCTTAAATGGTGTCGGCTACAACTGAAACCTGAACTGCTCAAGTGCCTCAACCTCGAGTAAGACTCCCACACAACTTCACGCATACAAAAGATTATAATGCAACATTTTTACTTATTTTTCATAAGCAATTTTCGGCATTACTGAGCACAGAGAGACAGGAGAATAGTCTCTTGCAAAGACTCTTGCAAAAGTATTTGATGCAGAATACATTATATGACAACTTGAATTGTGATTTATCAAAACGCTACAAAGACCACTAGCCCATTGCATAGGAATAAATACACATGCATACACAGTTTATACAAAATACTACATGAAAAATGCCATGTATCACTCCAAGAATTAATAACTGGAAATCCTAACAAAATACCCAAAGGTGTTATGTCACAGGTCTACTGAAGTGAATCTTAAAAGCACTGGCCCTCCCCTCGCCAAAGCCTTGCAGAGCTATTGTGCAGGCTTTGCCATTCTTGCCTTTCCAGTATAAAACCAATCTAGTTTTCATGTATGCCAGCAAGTAATTTTCTTCCACCCTTTTCTATCAGGCTGAGCCACCCACCAGTTTAATCCTCTAAGCATTTAAAGCTTCATTTAACAAAATATCTCGTGACCTAAAAGCAGTATGAGGCCAGGCTTCTGTGTACTATGAACATGCTTGTATGTGTAAGAGGGGATTTCTTGCCCTGTAAGGGATTACACAAGGCTGCTTTTTGGAATATCTATAATATCAGACTGAATGCAATGTCCATGGGTAGGTGCACTCTACATTTGAACCAGCCTCTTCTTATTTTCAATTCTGCAGTGTCACTAATATTCACTGAACAACGTGTGAGCAAGGTGTGCCATCGGTTAGGAAAAATGGGACTTCATATTGTTCTAGTTCCTCGGTCACGACTTGTGAAAAGAAAAGACGCAAGACTTTATATTCAGGCAGAAGTCATGTTCAAGCATGTTCCGCCTATTAATGCAGACGTCTCGCCGTGCCTATCAAGTGTATACGTCTCTGTTTGTAGACGTTGGTTTTCACTTCACTGTTCAATGTAAAAAAAACAAACTACATATAAATTCCCTTTGATTCAGTCTTGTAAAAGAATAAAACATGGAAAAGCTGAGAGCAGGTGAGTGCTTTTTATATGAGGTATGTTCAATAAAATCAGCGCGGATGGTTATCAGTGTTTGCACAACAGAGATAAGCTCTGTGACTTGAGCTTTGTATGCAGACTGAACGCGTTGGTCGGAGCCTCGGCCTCTTGACTGGCCGCAAATCTCTGTTTCCATCCACACTGGCAAACAGTTCTCTTTCTCTGTACGTAAGGACCGAAAAACAAACAGAGGTTATTTGACTTTCACCTGAGCACACTGTCCTGGATGTCACCTGGAGAGGTCATGAAGCAAACTCCACTCCAATACAGCACTTTGAAAGAAAAAAAAAAAAAACTCTAAAAAAGCACACTGGGATTTCTTTCATTATCAATATTTTGGGTATTAAATTGACTTTGGTAAAATGTTTGAATATATGTATAATACCTAGAAATATTCATATATTCGTAGAAATGACTTGGTGCCAAATTTTAAGTAGCACTGTGTTGTCTATAAGTCGTGAACAGTCAGGCCTTGGGCATGATTGACAGACTACAGGGCATTTTATTTGGCAGAGTTCTTTTAAAGCATTCAATCATGGGATGGACTGGTCGTCTGGCTGGGTGAGGGCGGTGCAGTGTTTCCACAAACTGGCAAGTTTATTAAACACTCTGCAGTTTGCAGCACAGGCCACCCTTCCTGTGATCAAATACAGCAGAGGTCTGCAGTATACTGTATGTGCACTGCTGTATTCTCTTCTCATTTGCTTTACATCAACTTTTAGTGCAGTCAGAATTGTGAAAAAAAAAAAAGCTTGCTTATCAAATATATGATTGCTTGCATTAAACATTTTAATGCAAGCAATCATACATTAATGTGACCTGTGTATTTTTTTTCGCCTTCCTCTACTTCTCACAGTATAATACAAGTATTCTCATGCATTCTAGCCACCAAATCATCTCAAAAACATGCTCGACACGACATATACTCATTTAAGATTTGTTCCAACCTCCTGAATATCCTTCAGCAACTTATATAACAACTCAAGTGTGACTGTAACTCTATCCTCCATGTGTGAGTGCACAGTCCAGCCATTGGTCCGTCCGTACCGTGGCCTGGCTTGTCTCCTCTCTGTTACAGACACACATCAAATATTCAGCAGGTACCAGTGGAGCTCATTACTCGCTCCTCGATAGCCTCACGGACACTATTACTGCAACCGACTCATGGAAAATAACACCTCCCTTGCTCTTCCTGTCTTTCTTTTGACTTCTCTCATCTTTTTTTCTGACTGCCTTTTTCGATCTCTCTGTTCCAGTTAATTTTTAATGTCTCCATCCATTATGGATGAGGACGCTATTTAAAATTTACTGCACAGTTAATCTGTTGCATGAAACACTGAACGGGGGAAAGGCATTTGGGGTGATTTATAGTACCCCCACACTTTGCGTAATATTGTTATAATTGTAATTATTGTTTGCTTCACATCTGGATTAACCCACCCCGGTGCATCAATGGGCTGATGTAAACCTAATTTGAAATGCACAGACTGCTCTGTAGGAGACTTTAACATTTATTGGTTACTCAGACTAGAACATGAAGCATGAGAGGAGATGCTGTCAGTACTCCATCATCGCTTCAGATGTTGTACATCATCTAATGTGTTTTAATATTGTCAGTGTCTTTCAATTGATGTTGCTTTATATCTGCAACAGCAATGCAGCATTCACAGCTATCTTTCATGGAACGCATTAATGTTTAATGATGTACAGCAATTATAAGATGAAAGTAGGCCCAGGCTGGTAAAGCTTCGGTGAGCCAATTTTTTATTTAAAAGGTTACACTTTGTGCATGATAATGTACATAAAAGTGATCACTTTCATCTGAGGGTGGATTTAATCTTGTTGCTGGCTGAAAAGCTTCTCAAATGTCATATAGATCAATCAAATGCAGTGTATGTATCGTTGGTTTTACACCTTGCCATCGCTGAGAAAAGCGGTTGAATGAGTAACACATTTTAAAAAACACTGCCCACTGTTCCAAGTGTGCTCACGTGTGCAGTATGTGTGTACATATATACATGACTAATGAAGCTGATTACAGTTGTTGTGGATACTGCTTTTCAGAATCCTTAGTTGTTAGACTTTGTGTATCTGCTTCCAGAGGTGACTGTCCCTGTGAGCTTGAAGGAGGTGGGAGGCTATATAGAAAAACAGGTGGCATACCTGTCAGGTGAGGACTATTTTAATATTACCATTTCCTAAGTTACGTAATCTACGCAATTTAAAGAAAATGATTACTAATTTGTCTTTTTTTCTTTCCCCCCAGGAGGCCGTGGGGAAGACTCCAGCGTCATCATCACCCTCCCAGAATGCTCAGCTTTCAGCGACATTCCAGAGGAAGCGTTAGCCAAAGTCTTTACGTACCTCACCCTCATCCCTCGGTGCGTCCTCCTTCATTTATTCCCGTCTGAATCTCTCCCCCTCTCTCTTTCTGCAGTGCACCAAAAGCTCAGTGCTTGTATTCCGAGCACAGCTGCTCTGGCCTTCACTGCTGCTCAGCTCAGGATCAAATGTCCTCCTGATGTCCTCTATGTCTAAAACTCATCCTGCCAGGAGATTAAGTTTAAATTGGATCCACCCAAGGGCCTTTTACATGAAACACAACTCATTTGTGTAGATGTAAATCACATAGAAATGATATAAAATTATAGTCAAACCAACTCATGTCATTGTGACTGTTTATAGTTTCACCAAATCCACTAGTCATTGCGCGGAGTTATACCAATGTCTATTTTTGTTGCAGAACGAGGCAACCAGGAGTCAAATTTATCATCATTTTAGACAGAAGACTGGACACATGGGCCTCTATCAAAACTGCACTTTCCAGGATAGCAGTAAGTGTCACAGTTTCATGGAGGTTATTTTACGTAACAGATTGTGTTGCAGCTCAAACATAATGTATGGGATAAGTAGCTGCTGCAATGTGGCCGTGCTTACAGGCTGCTGTTTAATTTATGAGCTGCTGTCCGTGGTGCTGAAAACCTGAGCAATGTCTAGATAAGATCAAATCATTTATGCGTCATATTAGAGTTTGAATACTTCCCAGTGGTGCATACTTTTAGAGAAACCTAAACATCCTATGTGTACTTGGATGCCCGGCTGCATATTGCTGCAAATGAATGAGTAAGCAAAAATTGTGTGATGACGCGGGATGCTGAGTGAAGGAAAGGATGGAAGGCGAGAGGGAGGGAGGGGGTGAGGGACGGAGGGGGGCATTGCAGAGAGCGCTGCCGCCCTCCGCCTGAGAGGCAGCAGCAGCGCTGCGTCTGTGGTAGGGCAGCCGGAGGAAGCTGCATACCTCGGCTTGGCACCGATTTTCAGTGATCCGACGGGAATGTACATTTAACCGAGATGGCCTCTAACACCATGACTGACTGCTTTTACCGGCGAGGAATGCCGAAGATCCGGAGGAGCCCGGTAAAGCTTGCTAGGTTGCTTATCCTGTCGTCTGAAGAGTTTGTGGGGAAGTTTTGCAGCGGGCAGGGCGAATGCTGCAGTGGCACCGGCTGTGGCTGCTGGCTGCTGAGTGTAGCACTGCGGTGCAGAGCGCAGTTATGCTTAGTCATGCGTCTGGCTGTGTGTGAGACCTGGACTAAAATCACTGTAGACAGACTGATAACGCATGTCTGTCTTTAAATCTGAAGAATGTTTCAGGACAAACTGATGTTAGAAGTGGCGTCACATGGCAAATAATAAAATGGAGGCATGTGATAAATATCCTGCTTAATAAGTACTAGTGCAGAGCTGGCATATGCATCATATTCCTGCTTGATGTAAATGTTCAAGTATGTACCAAAACTACTTCTAATTCATACATCATCTGTATGAATTGGCTTTATTTTTAGTTCAGTATATGTATTGTTCTCCTCACGTCTTCCTCTAGGTTTGACTGTTCTGTTGTAATACAAGCAGCTTGTCATAAGTAAGCTATAATGCAGATGCTGTCTAGGAAGTCCTTCTGTGTCAGGCAATGACCTCAGACAACCTACAGCTGAAATGCAGTGTATGATGTACGTGTGAATAGTGCAGAGACTGAACCTTGAATCTGCTGCGTTAAGCTGACAGTAATCGCCTGACTGACGGAGCAGTTGAGACCGTAAGTCTCTCCTGTCAGATGTGGAGCCTGTTAGCGTTTGTTTTTCACACACGTGTCGGCTCTGTGCAGACGTGTGAACGTGAACATATTGGAAACACTGTTTGCACCACAGTGAAGTGTTTGTGGTTCCATCCGAATCCTAATCAATTTGCCCATGGTTGACCTCTTCTCTCTCGTCCAGGCTTCCTTTCCTGGGAACCTCCACCTGGTCTTGGTGCTCCGACCCACTAGCTTCTTCCACCGTACTGTCACTGACCTCGGCTTCCGCTTCAGCCAGGAGGACTTCATGCTCAAGATGCCAGTAAGGCAGCTCAGTTACCAAACATGTCTCACATCACAACAAGGTACACCTCGTTCTTGTTACAACTCTGAGCTCCATGAGTCAAATGCGGCCGAGTGTATATGCTGATTTCAGTTTTTCAAACACTTCTCGGATGTTTCTAATATTTCCAGTAATCTAAATTCTTTCATTTGAGAAGTATCGGTGGAAAAATCTCATGTTTGTTGTGCTATTTCCGGCATGTGTATCTATTATGAAAATAGTCGTTTACATGCCAGATGGTTCCTTTCATTCTGGTGTCTACAGATAAAATAATTGCCTGTGGTTGATCATACTCCTTCCAGTATGGCACAGAAAACTGCCCAAACCCAAAATCTGTGGTGTGTTTTTAAAAACATGTAATGATATGCACAGTCCCAAGTGTTCTTGTGAGGTCTCAGGTTTTGTCTGTATTTTTAGGTGGTGATGCTGAGCTCCGTCACAGACCTGCTGCGCTACATTGATGAGAACCAGCTGACATCGGAGTTTGGAGGCACGTTGGACTACTGCCACAGCGACTGGATTGTTTTACGAACGGTAAGTCACAGGTTATGAACCAAAGTGGGACCAAACAATAATCTGTATCATCCTTCAACATCTCCCCGGTGTTTTCTTTTGTTTTCTGTGACAAATGTATAATCCTTTTCATGTAGCTGCTGCCAGATATTCAGCACATGACATTTAAAATACAGAAGAGAATCCATCTGTTCGTCAAACCTGTCAAGTCGGCGTGCTGTTAACATGCACTTGAGTGTCTGTGTCTCACTCTATCTCCCTGGACAGTGGACATTGAGCCACACATTGTTAAACATTTACCACATGAAGAAGCTCTATGCCACAGTGCCATACATTATCTGTGCACCAGTATTACAGAATTCCCTGTGTTTTGTTTGCTTCTGCTTCCACTGCAGGCTATTGAAAGTTTTGCTGTAACAGTCAAAGACATCGCACAGATGCTGCAGAGCTTCGGCACCGAGCTGGCAGAGACGGAGCTGCCCGATGAGGGGAAGACCATTGAGTATCTCCTCGAGTCTCACACTGACAAGTACAGAAAACTCAAGGTAAGGTTTCCACTGTATTTATGTCATACAGATTTATTAACTTATTTATGATCTAAATTCTCCTTGTTGATAGGAAGCAATCAGGTCAGTGTCGAAGGAGGGCCGTCATCTTCTCTCCAGCCTGGAGACCACTGGGAAGGAGGATGACTCCCAGTGGGACGTGAAGCTGGACTGGGAGACAGTGCAAAGGTAAACATTTATCACAGAGGAGGACTCCCTCATTGGTTCTGGAAATTCTCGAATATTCTTCTTATTGTAATGCAAACAAATAGCACGTGAGGCAAAGTCCTTCTATTTTTTTAGGCTTCTTCTTCAGCTCAGAGACATGGAGTCAGCATTTGATGGCTTCTTCGAGAAGCATCACCTGAAACTTCATCAGTACCTGCAGTTGCTCAGATATGAGCAAAGCTTTCGGGAGGTTAGTATTTCATGAACTTGACATGTATACATCGATCAGCCACAACATTAAAACCACTGACGTTGGAAGTGAATAACAGTACAGTGTTGTGCTGGGAAACTTTCTGACCTTGCATTCGTGTGGATGTTACTTAGACATGTACCACCCACCTAGACCAGAACAGGGACCCCCACCCCATAGCAATGACACTCCTTGATGGCAGCAGCCATCCCCAGCAGGATGCAGCCTGACACAGGCACACACAGAAAAACGGTTTAGGAACAACTCAACAAACATGAAGAACAGCACAAGGTGTTGACCTGGCCTCCAAATTCACAAGATCCCAAACTGATCAAGTATCTGTGGGATGATCCACAGAGGCCCCTCCCCTCAACCCATAGGACCCCATTTACAACATCCTGCTACCGGACACCACAGGACACCCTCAGAAGGCCTATGTCCATTCTCTGATGAGTCACAACTGTTTTGGAGGCACAAGGGAGACCTACGCAGTATTAGGAAGGTGGTCATAATGTTATGCCTGACCGGTGTATGTTCGATATATGTTTTTGTGTATCTGTAGTCAGTAACATATTTTAATTTATCACGTTTCTGAATACAATCATGCAGACACAAGCTACATTGTGGATGTAAAACCTTTAGGAACAAGCAGATTGGCCTTATATTACCGGTATAAATTTTCTTCTTAATGTGTCTATGTATGTTTTGTCCTTTTTCTTTTTAGACGGAGTTATGTCTGGAGCATCTCATGACTCAGGAGAGGGAACTGTCCATATCTGTGAACACACTGGCTCAAACAGAACAGGCTCTCAAAAGGCTGGACTGTCTGGAATCTAATGCACAGGTCAGTGTCTCTCCAATCAGTGTCTTAAATTCTGCAAACTGTGGCACCCCTGCAGGAAGCAGGCATTAAAAATGGGCCCTTTATCAATTGTCAGTGCACTTTTACCCTGTATTTTCTTGCTTTGTTTTGGTCCATAGCTTGTGTTTTTCTTTTTATTCCAAAAAATAACAAAATATATCATTTATCCAGAGGTCAATATAAGAATAGTGGATTTTTAAGGACTTCAATGTCTCAGTGTCTCAGTCAATAAATCTGACTCTTTCCGTCTTGTGTTTCCCTGTTGTCTCTGTTCAGGAGGTGATGTCTCGAGCCCAGATCATCATCCTTCATGGACACCAGCTGTCAGCCGGTCACCACTACGCCATGGCTCTCATTATGCAGCGCTGCAATGAACTTCGCCACTACTGTGACACACTCTCTGCTGCTCTTAAGACCAAACACTCTCTTCTTCTGCAAACACACCAGCTGCTGCTTTGTGTCGGGCAGGTATTAAGAGACGTGCAGTTATTTACGGGCAAGCAAGGGGATGCGTATATCTTTATAAATCACACATGCTCTTTGTCTTCAGGCTCAAACTTGGTGTGATGATGGCGCATATTTGTTGGCCAATCAGCTGGTAGATAGGTTTCAGTCTAAGGAAGGGGCCCAGGCTGCTCTGAGAGACATTGAGAAGTTCTTGGAGGCGGCGCCGTCTATGCTGAGCTCAGGACTTGACATCCTGGCCATGGAGTATGAGGCTGTCATCACACCTCAGCTTCAGGTTAGGAAGCTTGAAAAGAATGTCACATTATTTAACTCATGATCATAAGGAAAAAGGCCTTTTGATAGACTTAGACATGTCCTTCCCTTACTATCTGTATCTTTTGTCTGTTAGGCCCAGATTGGGCAAACATTTGACAAGCATGCAGCAGTACAACAGATGATCCAGAACAGACAAGCCTGTCTGAGGAAGCTGGCTGACAAGCATGTGCGGCCGGTCCAACTGGTGGCCCCAAGGCCTGAAAACCCCCCACGCTCCAAGTCCCCGCTCTTCTCCCCAAAGCATGGTACAGTGCGTGCACACATCTTATCTCCAAAGAAAGAATCATTGTTGGATTAGAGACCTTGTCACCTCATTTATGCACACTTGTACAAGAGTGATCTTTGTTAGAGTACATGAAACAGCACTTGTCTTCAGTTAGCTGCCCAGATTTGCCTCGTATACATGCTTTTCACAAGTCAGCTAAAACTCTAACCTAACCTGTTTGTCTGTTTTCCAGCAGCATTATGGGGTCTCATCCCAGCCCTTATGGCATGGCATCAATCCCTCTCCCCTTCGCATCTTTCCTTTAGGCACCAAAGTTAAATTAACACATCACAGGCTCCCAGTGTGTAGCACCAAGGTTTTCCTGAGTGGCCTTTGGGGTTAGCATGTCAGCTTTACAAATGAGCCAGAACAAGGGCAGAAGGTATAATCAGTCCACTGGGAATTACCGGACTGGTCTATTAGTCACGATAGCTGCTATAGAGCCATATGTGATTCATATACATTAAAGAACTTTTTATCTGCTTCTCTTGTCTCAAGGGAACCTACACAAAGCTAACCATATACAGCAGGATCCAATTAATATAGTATGTGTTATCTGGAGTGGGTGTCCTTTTTCCATTTGAGTGCGTCTATTGTGCCTCTGAATGCACCTCTGTCCCTTGAAGTATAAGTGTAAAAAGATGAATGAGCCCTTATCCACGTCCATTCTTGTCTTTAATGTCTTGTACTTTATACATAGTAAGCCAAGTTATAACAAGAGGGTGATTATGAAGCCCTCTTAGGCTCCTTTGATTCTCACGATGTCAAGTATCAAGAAAGGAGATAAAGGGAGATGTGGTTAGTTTGGACTGATTTCTTCTGGCACAAGCTTAACTCCACTTATTTGCATCCACACACATGCAATACTGTTGATGAATGTAACATGGCACATGCTAAGGCACAAACACTCAGTCAAGCTTGATGTAAGGATTCAGCTGCTAGGATCAAAAGGATGCTCACGGTTCTGTCAGACTGTTCTTTAGATCTGTACATGCTAGTTTCAGGCCTCACCTTAAGAAGAAGTAACTTATTATCAGTGATTACCTAGAATGTCTATCATGACTGATTAATTTTATTTTATTCATTTATTTTTCATTATTACTTAGCAATCAAAAGCAAGGGTCATGGGCAGCCAACTGCTTTGAGTCAACACTGTGCACACAGCCTTAAAAACAATAATTCTGTTTGATTTAGTGTGGGCACTTTGATTTAGTTATTTCTCCCTTAGAGCATAAGAAAGTAGACTGCGTTTAAATGATCCTCTTTGATGAGCTCCTGCTGATCTTGCTTTCGCAGGTGATGGTTTGAAGTTCACATTCGATATCTCTCTGCCGGGCAAGAGAGCATCACGTAAAAGTCCCAATCCCAACCCTAGAAAAGTAAGTAAAAACAAAATAAAAATGGTATTTTTATTTTTGTTTTGTTTAGTCGTTTCTGTTCTTTTTAAACCCCCAAAATGTGCGAATATTTGTTATCTCAAATGATGTCGTCCTGTTTGGTCCAGTAATTAGTTCAGTTTATCAATATTTCCTCTGAAATTACATGGGAGAGTCAGCGCTTTCCATCTGTTGTGTGTTCAGATAGAAGTGATTCACGACTACCAGGAGAGCCGGGGCTGTGTGTCGTACAGTCTGGATGGAGACGACAGCCCAGATCTCTTGAAGCGGTGAGGATGAGGCATCCGTCCACCCGTCTGTCTTGTCTGTCTGTCTGCCTGACCTCGGTGCTGCTCTTGCTGTTGTTTACTTTGTGATTCTCTTTGTTCAGTGCTAATGATGGCCTCTGGCTCTCTCTCTCTCTCTCTCTCTCTCTCTCTCTCTCTCTCTCTCTCTCTCTCTCTCTCTCTCTCTCTCTCTCTCAACTTCTGTGTGTGTGTTTGTGTCGAAGTCATGTGATGAGGGAACTCATAGAGACGGAAAGAATCTATGTGGAAGAGCTACTGTCAGTGCTGCTGGTAAGAAAACACACATGGTTACTTCTTCTTCTCATATACGTTAACTGTATATTTGTTGTATTTCCTGTTAAATTATTCCCGGTAGTACATCTTTTATTCTTTTTGTCACTTCTTCTATTGTGTTGCCATAAATGTTGCAGGGTTACAGGGCTGAAATGGACAACCCAGCTCTGTCGGGGCTCCTGCCCCCAATACTTCGCAGCAAGAAAGACATTCTTTTTGGAAACATGCCTGAGATCTACAATTTTCACAGCAGGCAAGTGACTAATGACTCACATGGCATATATACCAGTCTGACCATAGGGAAATAGACAGTAGTGGCTGTAAATTTCAGTCAGTCAGAACACTGCAAAGTGATTGTCTTTTTAATCACAGAGGTTATTCTGGTCAGCCACTGACCAACAGAAAACTAAAACACAAAGCGGCTGTTACCATCAGTTGCCTCCATTCTGTCAGCCATACCACAGAAATAAATAAAACAAAGTCCCCCAAGCCAAATAAATGAGAGATTCAGTTTTCCATTATATTCCATTTGTTTAATGGTATGTCTGAGATAGAAAGTCAATTTCCTGAACTATTTCTGTCCATTTAGTTTGACTCTTTGCACAGCCATTTCCTGTTTATTGCTTTTTTTGCTTTGTCGAGAATAGCAAGATTCCCCAAAAATATGAAAATGACCACAATTTCTGAGCTGTGAATACCTTTATATTACACAGTATGAAGTAATGCTCTTACTTGAATAGCAGTTAAATGTTAATCTGCTAGATGCTGATGCTAAATAAAAATGGTAGCTGGTTTACATGTGATATAATCAGGTTCATCAGCTTTTTCTGTGCAACCTTCATAAGAGGTGTTTTGGTTATAATGTAAGGGAGACCTACACGAATCTATAACTATTATTTGGTTATAAATTATAAATAAATTATTATAAATGCCAATAACTCCAGAGAGAGATTAAATTATAACTATGGTGGTTGTTGTTGTGTATGGAAAGGTTATGCTGCTAAGGCTCATGTGTGGGTGGGAATAGATTCAGATGATGTTGGTTTCAGTGACTTTTGAGATCTAATCCTTGGTCTTTCTCCTCTCTGGGTATCCAGGGTTTTCCTTCAGGACCTCGAAGGATGCCTGGACACTCCTGAAAGTGTGGGAGCATGTTTTCTGGAGCGGGTGAGATGATAAATGAATATGTTGCGTTACCTCTTCGTATTTTTTAGTCATTGTGCGCGTTTTGTATCCATATCATTAGAGCAGATGTCTCTTTGTTGTCTCCCCAGAAAGAAAGTTTCCAAATGTATGAATGCTACTGTCAGAATAAGCCACGCTCTGAGGCACTGTGGAGACAGTTCTCAGACTGTGGATTCTTTCAGGTCAGTTTCCATCAGCGGTTTTGACACAGTATTTTTCACACACTAAGAATTGAGAAGCGGTTGTCTGTCGCCGACAAGCGTGACGTTGTTTGTGATTTTATGTGTCTTTGTAAAGGAGTGTCAAAAAAAGCTGGAGCACAAACTGGGCCTGGATTCCTACCTGTTAAAACCCATCCAACGCCTCACCAAATACCAGCTGCTGCTCAAGGTTAGAAAGCAAACTCGTATCTGCTGAAGTATTTTTAACTCCAACCACAGAATCTAGTGACTAAACAGCACTATCAGTTTTCTAACTCTTGAACACTTGTATTCGTGTACGGATGTGTTTACCTACGTGTGTTGCTTTTGTGTGTTGTCAGGAACTGATTAAATACAGTACAGACTGTGAGGGCGCCTCTGAACTGCAGGGGGCGCTAACAGCCATGCTGGACCTCCTCAAATCAGTTAATGACTCCATGCACCAGATAGCCATCACAGGATATGAGGTGAAATGTCCTTTCCTGTGGATGACTGATAAGAGCTGGGCTTTTTGAATTCTAATTAGTATAAATGCGCTCAAACATGCACAGAATATATGTTCAACCAAGGCTTTCACATGCGGTAAATTCTCCCTTCCATTCTCTGCAGGGTGACATTTGTGAGCTGGGCCGTGTGCTCATGCAGGGTTCTTTCAGTGTGTGGATCAGCCATAAGAAAGGCCCCACCCGCATGAAGGAGTTGGCCCGCTTCAAGCCAATGCAGAGGCACCTCTTCTTGTACGAGAGAGCCCTGCTCTTGTGCAAGCGAAGGGAGGAGCACGGAGACGGGAGCGACAAGACTCCCTCATACAGCTTCAAGCACTGTCTCAAGGTTGGTGCACGTGCAGCTTTTTGAGACACTGGCTCATAAGTTAAACTGTATTACTAACTGAAACTTTAAAGTTATATGAATAATAATAAAAATCATTCTTATTCATATAACTTAAATGTGTCAGCATGGAGATAATTTTAATTACTTTAAACACAGATCAGCCACAACATTAAAACCACTGACAGGAGAAGTGAATAATATTAACCTTCTTATGACAAGTTCTGCTGGGAAACTTTTGGACTTGGCATTCATGTGGATGTTACTTAGACATGTACCACCTACCTAGACCAGACCAGGCACCCCCACCCCATAACAATGACACTCCTTGATGGCAGCAGCCATCCTCAGCAGGATGCAGCCTGACACAGATACAGGCACAAAAACAGTTTAGGAACAACTCAACAAACATGAAGAACAGCACAAGGTGTTGACCTGGCCTCCAAATTCACTAGACCCCAAACTGATCAAGTATCTGTGGGATGATCCACAGAGGCCCCTCCCCTCAACCCATAGGACCCAAAGGCCCCCACTAACAACATCCTGCTGCCAGACACCACAGGACACCCTCAGAAGGACTATGTCCATTCTCTGATGAGGCACAACTGTTTTGGAGGCACACAGGAAATCTGCACAATATTAGGAAGATAGTCATAATGTTATGCCTGATCGGTGTAAATTGCTGGTTACAATAATATAGTATAATTATTAGTAGTATTTGTTGATTTATATTTTACTTTAATCATCTAAATGAGAAAAATACCAAGCACCCAAAGAATTCAAATAAATGTAGTGGAGTATAAAGTACTAACATTATCTTTTTTTTAGCACCAACTAATGAAGTGAAGGATCAACTGGAGACACAGAGTTGATATTGGTGTTGTTGTTGTTGTCTTTCAACACATTTAAGTTGCCCAGCTGGAAACAGAACCTGGTTGTGTTCCTGTAACACTTCTTCTGTGTTGATGTGCTGAGGGTGTCACATCTGGTGTCACACCAACAGCTGCACCTCTTGATTTATTATTGAGGATGTGGGGAGGGAAGCAGTCACACAGCGGAGGCGCGCGTGCAAGCGCAAATGTTGGTGTTATGACAGGACAGATGTGTTACATGATGTAACTGTGATGTATGATGCGCTGCTTGTGCTGCTCCTCCTAATGTGTGTGTGTGTGTCTCGGTGTAAACAGAATATGTCTCTTGGCAGATGACTGCTGTGGGGATCACAGAGAACGTCAAGGGAGATGTGAAGAAGTTTGAGATCTGGTATAGTGGCAGGGAGGAAGTGTATGTGGTTCAGGTAAGGAGTCTAAAAAAAGTATAAAAGTATATTTCAGAAGTCAAAATAAGTCAGATAATTTGGCTGCAATTTTAAATAATTTCAGAGCTGCAATGATATGACGAATTAATCAGAAATAACTTTAATCACCTAATATTATAATGATTTTAAAGCAAACTTACATTATAATATCCTCAATTATGAACATATTTTCTGGTTTGGGGGCTGTCAATAAATGTCTGTATGGAAATCTTGAATAGATAAATGCATTTATTGACCTTTAAATGACAAATGATGATTGTGATTTTTTTCTTTATTTTATTTCTTTGTTCTGTTTTAATTAATTTTATTTGTTAATAAAAAACTAAACAAAGACAACTACTTTCAACTACTACAAATTCCTTTCAACTGTAATTCTTCTGCTTCAGTTATAAAAAAGAGAGAAAGAGAAACTGAGAGAAAGAGGGGCTTACATTGCAGCTAAAGAAGAATATGGCAGTCGGACATGTCTTGTTCAACTTGTAATGTTTCTCTCTCTCAGGCTCCTACACTGGAGGTGAAGATGGCCTGGCTGAACGAGCTCCGCAGAATACTGACTAACCAGCAGAAGTTGCTCAGAGGTCTGTGAACAACTTAATATGAGGGAAAATTCTAAGCACAGAGGTTCCCTTCATCCCTCAGAGCTTTGAACTGATTCTCACAGCCCTGAGAGAGCATGAGAACGCTCCACGGCTACTAGGAGATCCTTTTGTGCTGGTCCCAAAAGCAAGGAATTGAACGCACACTTGCAAAACTGAACTTCCTGTTCAGAAACTGAAATCTCTCTTTAAATCCCCCTACAATACCTTGTCTTTTGTTCTCACAGATGAAGCATATCAACACGGCCAAATGGTTGAACACATGCAGCTCTCTCCACCGCTCTCTGAGAGGTCAGTGCCTGTGGTTGACTACAGACACAATAAAGATAACGCATGACTCTAAGCCATAGTTGCATAAACATAGAAACACACAGACCTATGCAAAACACAAACACATGGAGTCACAGCGCCACTAAATGCATTTGGTGAGTTTTCATATCTGATCAAAGCTTGAGTGAAACATTTCACGTCGCCCTGGTGCGATGCTTTGTATGTGGCGGTGTGTGACATAGGACATAGGCCCCACTCTCTTCACTGCTGTCTAGTTGCCTATCCCCACTCCTCCCATCCCCCACCTGCAGGGGCATGCGGCCGTCCAGAGGGGTTCCCAGGGGCTGTCTGCCGGGGCTGGACTTTGTCTCGCTGTCAGCTGACGTGTTTCTGTGCCTGCGATCCCGGAGCCCCCGTCCCCAAAGCCCCCGGCAACGGCCCCGGCCGCGGCCCCACCACTGCCCCCAGCGCCACTGACCTGCCGTAACGCTCAGTGGTAAACTCAGCCTGGCCTAGCCTGGCACACCTAACCATGGCATGACGCACCTTGCCCAGCTTGGGAACTAAAAACACCAGGCTGCTGTGTTTGCATACTGATCGTCAGCTACACTCCCTTTTTGTAGCCTCCATCCTGGTTCATAACTGCCCCCCATGCTCCCTTGCTGCTTTGAGAGGCCAAGCACCTCCATGGCTTTCTAACAAAATAAATCCACTGCTCTCATTTCTGCATCTTAGATTTGCTATTTTGCATGAAATGCAAAGGGCAAACAAAAGAAGACTTTAAGTTTCATTCCATAAATTTTCTTGATTTCCTCATGACAACTGCTTTTTAAGATGGGGCTTGTTTTTTGAGATCTGATCAGTCATCTGTGAAATGTGCTTCCTTACTCAGTATTCAAAAATAAATGAACCATATCTTTAAATTTGGATCTGAACAAACTGAGACCAGATCTTCCCTTGTGTTGACACATGTGAACCCTGTGTGACCATTGTGTTGATGGTGTGTAAGTTCTACTCCCCGGCTGTTACGGAGAGGCTTGCAGATGGCTGATGTGTGTTCTGTGCTGTCTGGCTGGTGCCTAAATGGTCATGGCTGTGTGAGAAAGAACAGGACAGAGTTGTTCTTGACACTGATCTGAGGCCAGCTTTACTACTAGTATGTTTTATTTTTGTATGAGTCAGATTTGGGAAGCTGACTCCAGATTGTATGGCTAAGGATAACATCTATCCTGAGCGTTTGTGTGATGCTGCAAAGCATTTGCTGATTGGTATTGTTTTGTGTTATTTTCTCAGCATGCAGCAGAGGGTGTCAGTGAGCTCAGAGGACACCGAGTCAGGGAGGAGCAGTCCAGACCCCCAGCCACACTCCCCTAAACACCAGCACAACCGTAGGAGTGAGTAAATCTCATCCCTGCTCATTTATGCTACAATCAAGTAGATACTTACTAACTAAATCACTGCAAATTGAACAATTTGACTTGCTTTGCACGGTGTTCGCTAGTGTTTACTTCATAATCGTAAACTAATGTAGACATTTGACTTTTCCCCCCTCAGCAGTTCAGGTGTACTTTGACCTGAAGAACCAGGTACATCGAGGAATTTGGGGGAAAAAGGTCCAGCTACTGAGATTAGCTTTTGATTCTACGTTCTTGTTAATTGCCCAGTAAGTGATAAAGTGGGTGATCATAATGCAGACATAGTTACTAAGTATCTACATGGTGCCTTTTTAAAGTGTAATGTTCGTGAAGAAAGTATTTAGCACCGTCTTTGATACCAAGGTGGCGTCTCTATCCCAGGTTGGCCCGGAGCACATCACTCGGTAGACATCTGCGAGGGTCTGGAGGAGTGGCCTGGAGGTCGGGACGCCTTCCACCCATCTGACACAGAGGAGGAGGTTTTGGTGCAACTGGTGAGACACATCAGACAGAATACAATAGACCAAATGAAGACTATTGATAAATATTAAGATTCTATTCCTTATAAGGGAGTTTAGTTAGTCCAGGGAATAGTATGTATTTGTGTACTAAATCAACTGAACTCTGCTGATGTGTTTAATTAAACCTCTGATATCTACCTATTCACTAAATAAGACTCCGGTTAGTGAAACAGCATGGAATTTGATGGATAATAATAATTTTTTTTTAAACAATAATTTTGTGGATAAACATGGAGAAAAAAGATCATGTGAACCTACTGATGCTTCCAGCCCTCTGTTCGATTTTCTAAAACTGAAAATCTAGAATATGTCAAATGTGGTCTGAAAAATGTACCAAAAAAATTTGAGTTGGAAAAAGAATAAACATGGAAAATATATGGAGCCCTATTTGAAACTTCTGCATTTTTCGCCAACTAAGAAATACTGTAATTCTAACATCAGTCGTATTCTTTCATTTAAAAGCTCTATATTTGCATTACAGTATCTTTAAATTGTCTTTTTAATTCTCTTTACTTTAATTTTGATCCTGTATTCTGAGCTTGTGCTGCTGTGCCAGTTAATGTTGCTCCTGTTGGATGTTTTGTGCTTTATTGTGCCTTTGTAAGACACACCGTCAAATTTTTGCTTTCTAAAGCGGTGTTTAAATAAGTCTTCTATAGGTTAATATTTACTTACTTTGTGCTTGTGTGACAGTTTTCCTTCTGTGTTAGTCTCCAGGCAAATACATGGCTTTGGCTGACTGTCCCAAAAATGGACCAGAGAGCATCACCATCAAATGTGGAGACGTGATCCAACTACAATGTGAAGACAACAGGGGGCGCTGGTGAGTTTCCAGCCACATGATGTAGGTAAATCTCTCTGTCAAGGTCAGTCAAGATCAGTCAAATAGTCCACATGAGAGGAAGTACTGAGTAGCTAAATGATTTGTGATTAGAGCTAATGTAAAGCTAAACGAAGTAACAAAGTTGATTTAAGTAATTTCTCTTATGTTCTCTCTCTTATCTCAATACTTTGTGTTCTTCATCCTGACGGAAAGGCTAGTGAAAAATCTCAGTCGGCGACAAGAGGGCTTCATATCAGCTGCCAGCCTGCAGCTGATTATAGGAGACAGCAGCCAGGAACACTCCACCAGACTAGGGGGTCAGAAAAAGACTTCAGTGACAGTTTAATGTTGACTCATGGCATTTCCTGACTTTGTTTTTAAAAGTCTGTGTATTCTCTTGTAGACCCAGGGAATCTGAAGGCGAGGAAGCTCAGCTCTCCATAGAGAAGAAAGCACAGAATGTGAATCTAATATTTACCTGTGGATGATGAACAAACAGAAGGAACAGACTGAGCCATAGCTGTCTCATAATTGATGCACTATCCGCCACCCACTCTTCACTCCCCAGTGCAGCCTGCTTTCTTCAGCACAGTTCAATCATGAAAGAGAAGAATGTGGGAGTCAGCAGAGCTGATTTTCTTCCATGGCTTTGACTGATGATCTCCTGAACTAGCGTTTTCTGATAGTGAAGGTGTGCGGTGGCACCAGCACAACGGCGAAGGAGCCCCCTTGGACAATCAACAGCATACCCCTGGATCCTATTTTATCGATTGGTGATTACTGTCTCGTCCCTCTGGCGCTCCATCTGCAACACACACAGTCAGGGTCTGTGGATCAATCTGTGGACTCTTCATTCCAGATAATACTTGAGGTTACAGGATCTCTGAGTGCTTGTTTGTGTGTTCTTGTTTGTCTCAGTGTGTGCTGGAGGGATGCCAACCAGGATTTGCCTGAAACATTTCTTAAAACAGAGACTGTTGTACGTATATATGGTGTCATTTTTAAAATTCATTGTATCTTGGAGTTTCATCTTTGTGTGGTTAGTTGACACTCTCCATTGTTCGTTCTTTAAGGCACTGCTCTTGTACAGTCTGGGAGTTAAAATGCCAAAATGTGCCATGCCATAATGCCTTTTTTTAATTCCTGCTCTTTCAGAGTCTTTTGCATAGACTGTTTGCAAAGTCAAATGCTCTGTCCTTGCTTTAAACTGACCTCAGAAATATTCAAAAGGCACTTTAATGAGGTGGAAGGGCAACTGAAACTAAAAAGCCACCTATTGTCTACTGAATGCATTCTGTGCTTGCTTCTTTACCTCTCTTACTGTGTACTTCACCCTATTCTTGCTGTCCTTACCTTTATTTGTTCATGAATGTATGATGTGTCACCGAGGCAGGGGAGACATATACCCCCTGCACGGAGGCAGCAGTTCATGCGTCGATGATGGTAATGTAAGACACAGACGAACACGATGGAGATTGATGGCAGCGTATTCCTCTGTGTGTGCCATAGACAAATGGGAGGCGCGTGCCGCAGAGCGTGAAATACTGTCATTTTCCTCAGGATCTTTTGGTAGCTGACTGTCAGTCACAGCACAGACAAGCGTGAGTGAGGCAGAGGAAGAGAAGCAGTGAAGAAGATTCTGCTGTGTACTCATTCATCACAGAGCCAGTATCCTCCACAGCATTACAGCTCAGTTAAGCTTGCGTTTCCCATTAAAAGGGATCATACAGCCAACATGAAATGTACCCTCTGTGTCTAACACTTAATTAAATATTGATTGCAGACTTATATGAATTTACCACATCAAATCGAGGCCCCAGTCGGAAGCCTGCCTTTGATACGCTGCGTTTGATATGGAAATGAGTATAGAAAGCAGCACGGGCTGCTGCGCACTACATACTTCCTATGTTGTTAATTTATTTATTTTGCTGTCATGTTGTTCCTTCATATTGTGAGGTATTGGTGTAGTCCCAAATGAAATTATGTCTCCATATATTTACATGAGCTATGCTTGACTCCACAACACCCCTTTTTATTTTCCCCTTTCAGCTTATATAACAAAATCAGATGGTTCCTTTGTCATTTCAATCCAAAATGCTGCAGAATTTGCACAGATTTTCCAAATTGGAAAACAAAAACAACTGCTTGAAATATTATGTATCCAGATGAGCCAAGTAGCCTACGCTTGTTGCTGAACTCTTCTTTCGATGAAAATGCATGGCAACTGAACAACGGGCAGGTTTGTACTATTAGACGGTCACTGCTCTGCACTGGCTTCTTTTTGTAAAGCTTTGGTTCTGCAAAAATAATGAAATGAAAACACTGTATTTATTGCAATAATTCTTTTTGTTTTTTAAAATATCAAAATAATTTAATAACTGCTGTTTTAACTTGGTGATATGTTTGGCTGAAAGCTAAGGCTTTTTCATACACCCTGATTTAATCAATTATTTCTGCAGTTTTGTTATGATGGAGGCTGGCTTATAATAAAATAAAATTTATGCGGACTTTCTTTTATCATTTCTAACTTTTTTTGCGAGCTTTTGTTCACAAATAATTTAAAGAGACTATTTCTGATGATCACTTACCAGCAGAAGTGACAAGTGACAAATATACACACTCTGTGCAAGGACATACTAAATCAAAAAAGTTATACATACCCATATCTTATCATTTACTCAGGCATTCTTTAAAACAGGCTTCTGTGGTTAATTTGCATGTTGGAATTTATTATTATTTAAGTACATTACACATTATGTATTTATATTTCTTTCCAAATAGCTGTCTGCAACATATCTAACTGCTTTCTTAAGCACACACATCTTTTCAGCAGCATCTAGAAACTCTACTGCTCAGGTATGTTAAAAATGTAGGTCATCTCCGACACTATCATTGGTGTTTTTACAACTTCAAATTCATTACAATGCAGGTGTATGTTTAAAATCCATTGTCTTTCTAATTCAGAGGTCGGGATCTTCAACATCAACTACCAGCCTTTGTCTCGTTAACCCCATAACATGTTTTATCCAGCGGTAATAAAGAGACACTCGAGTGTACACACCATATTTCCCTTCCTTTGCACATTCTTCCCCCCAACTTACGATGCCCGTCAGGAACCACGTGCCATGAACACTGTTCGTGTGAGGCCCTCCACTGTCGCCCTGACAGGCATCTTTGGCCTCATTATAGTATCCTGCACAGAACATGACGGGAGTGATCCTGGCACTGCTGCTGAGCATACACTCTGTCCGATCTGTGAAGGGAACCTCGACCTTCTGCAACACGTTAGACGTGGATCCGAGGAAGCGCGTTCGGCCCCAGCCGCTGACCGTGGCCGGGGAGGACTCCTTCACTAAAGCCTCAGTGAAAGCCATGGGGCCTATGCAGATGGGCCGCACTGTTTTTGAGAAGTCCACGGGGCTGTCAAGATACAGCAGGGCAATGTCGTGGTTGTACAAGCTCTCGCTTGCGTTGTAGCGTGGGTGTATGTGCTTCTCCGACACTTCATAATCCTGCTCCGTTCCCTCTTTGATGTAGATGTTATGCTCCCCTGTAGATAGAGATGTCAAATATCACTGATTTCCTATATTACTCTACAATAACACACGACACGGATGTCTAAAGGTAGATGACAAAGAAATGTATCCTTCAAAGTAAAAATGACTGAAAATATGTATTAGCTTCTAAACTACAGACTATTTTCTTGATTATTTAAATGATTACTATGAGGTGATAGAAGATGTTGAAAGGTCACATTTAAATCTGTGTACACTTTCCTATCACATAAGAAGAATAAAGCAGCAAATCCTACAACAAAGCTTTCCTTCTTAACTTCTATGATTTAACTCTAATCAAATGAGTTGATGATAAACTTTCTGTCGACTGATTATTCCTTACTCCATTAGATTCTTACCCACTCTGATGAAGAAGGAGCCTTGTGCCTCCTCCAGGCAATGAGCAGCAGTGATAACCCAGTGTTTGTTGAGAATCGAGCCCCCGCAGAACAATTGACCAGTGGGACGTGCTATCAAGGCTACCTGAATAAAAGAGGCTGTGAATAGCTATAGGAAACTGAAAACACTGCAGCTGTTTCCTTTCCCATATGCTCTTCCTGTAACATGCATTAGATACTTCCATACAATACCTGCCATGGGATCTCTCCTGGAACGACCACATCACCACCAACAATGCGTTTAAACGGCTTTGACGGCCGCTCAGAGGGGACTTCAGTTTCACTGTACACCCACAGGGGCAGTTTCTTTCGAGATGGTCTTCTTACAGAGTGCTCCGTGGGACGGAAAGGCTCTGTGGTGGCGGCTGGAGTTGAGGGAGGGGACGTGGTAGTGGGCATGTCTGTGGTCAGTGATGTGGTGTTCTCCAGGCTTGCATTCTCATAGTTGACCAGCGACCTTGTGAATGCTTTGCTCACTTCTGCCAGGGCAGTTCTGCCACAGGGGAATTCACCTGATGTGAGGAAAGAATATTGCAGTATTAAGACTCATTTGACATTTAGCAGAGATGTTCATTAAGGCTGTACCTTTTGGTTCACAGCTGACCCCATCCGACATCAGCCTGTACCCCATCGCACAGGAGCATTTTGCTCCAAAGGTTCCCATCGAGTCACAGAAGTGCATACAATTGCCGTTGTTCACATCACACCTTTTTGCTATGACTGAGAAGGAAGAACAGCACATCAAATCCATTTTCTAATTACTATATATAAAATTACATGTCTTCTTTCAGATTTAGAGTAAGACACCAGTATTATCACCCCACATTATCATTCCTTCTGTTCACACTGCTCAATAAAAGATGCCTTACAAACGTGCTTCCGGAGTAAGTAATGGGGCCAAACTTCACAGTCCACATTCTGTGTAAAAATATGTTTAAGACTTCAGCTGTCTGAGTTAAATCAAAGTATTTTTAGTACAAAACTTTTTTCTTTTTGTTTTCCCAGACATTGCTTATGCGTTGACTTGTAGAAGTTGAAGTTGTTCACAGAGAAGGGATTTAAACTGTGGAAGACATCCACTAAATCTTTTCTTAAGAACATCGCTGTGATGTATTTTCACACAGAACAAGGGCTGATGTTGTCAACCATCACTTATAATGGAAGCACTTCAGGAATAGATGTCTAGATGGTCTTGACGAAGAGGAGGAATGATTACAACAAGCAAATCTTCTTTCAATATTTACGTCACTGCATGACTGTTGTTTTACGACAGACTTGAAAACCTAACCTTTAAGGGCACCTACAACACTGTCAAATAAAAATGTGAGGTGTCAGGTGCAGTCACGGTGCACAGAGGTGGCGTTTCAGCTGCTGTTTTTAGATGATCAAAAAAAAAAGAAACAATCTAATTTTGGAGCCTAAAAGCAGCTTGATGCAAGCCACTGATTCAATTTAGAAACGATAAGAGATAAAAAGGCATCTGGCTGTTTATCCTTTGAGACTGGGATCTGATCACGTCTGATATCATACATTTGGGTCATGAAGCGAAAAAATCAAATTTAGTTTGATCACATTTTTAAATTTAACCACAGGACATCCACTTACCAATCTCACAGATTCTTCCAGTGAACCCAGGCGCACACGTGCAGGTGTAGTAGCCAAGGTGGTCTTTACACGACCCCTGGTTCAGACATGGGCTGGATGCACACTGATTGCCATCTAAATATTTTAAATAGGTAATAAATTAAATGTAATTTAACATCCTGACATGAACACAGTGTCCTCTCCAAAAAAATAACACATTCAATTATTAAACACACTCTTACCTATATATCCCGCCCAGAACTCCATCTAAAAAACAGAGGAAAGCCAAAGATGATTGCAGTCTACAAAGATGTAAAATGTGGGTGAAATAATACCAAATTAAACAAATACACACTGTCTTTTCATCATTCTCAAAGGTTTCCCTAGCTTCTTCCAGGTCACACGCTTCCTCTATACACTCTCTCTCCAGGCTGCCCTGCAGCAGCTCCTCAAACAGACCAGTGTTATGACGTTTGTGTCTCTGCAGGATGCTGCCAGCTGCCTGACCGGAGAGAAACACTTGGTCTACGGCTGGAGCAGGGACTACAAACGGGGAAAGAACGTATAGAGACGTCGATTTAATTTTTCATGTCGCAGGCCACGACAACAAATACACGAACGTTAGAGATATTGTTGTAAAGAAAGAAACAACAATTCTCCACTTCTCACATGTAATTACAACACTACTACATAAAGCTAAGTAGCACTGGGATAAGCACACAACTAAAACAAACAAGAAGTTGGAGAGCAATAATTTGTCAGCGTCAAAGAAAGTCTTATAATACCTCCAGCGCCCAGCTGAACGCCCAAAAGCAGCAAACACCAAGAAACTAGTGCCATTCCAAACTTCTGTGCCACCCTGACAGACACACTGAACCATCACTCCAAAGTACAAATCTCTGTTTGCACACGATTGTGTTTGTTCAGAGAAAAACAGTCAGACTGTCTGGAAAATCTAGTGTGTTAACATCAACACTCAGAAAGAGACACCGGGGATATTCTCTGATTACATGTTTGTTTATTAGTAAAGTAACCAACACTATCCAATTTCACAATCGAGGATTAACCATCATTCAATCAGACTCTTAGATCACAGTTTACAGATATCTAAGAGAACAGTGTGTACTAATTAGTGGTAAAGTTGGAATCATTTTGTTTTCAGACACATTCCTCATTTTATTTCCATTTGTTTTTACATAAATAGTGAAATCATTTCATGAGAAGAGGTAAAAAAATTTTTATCCCAACTTTATGGGCAACAGTGTATAATCCTATTTAATGTATATAAATACATACATTACTTGAAATTTCAACATCAGTTAATTTTCATTTGTGAATTTTGTATAATACTTTCAGTACTAAAATAACGAAGAACTACACAATATGCGGTATTTGTTCCATCAGTATTGTGCTTCCTGGTTCAAATACATGAAAATGTTCTATTTAGTTTGACAGATTTGTGTCCTGTCGTCATACTGATACATTAGCAGTTTCCTTCCTGTGTTGGTCAGACCATTAAAAAAAAAAAAAAAAAAGGTAAACTGTACTTTTAGCTTCACGCCACAAGATGGCAGAAATACACCGCAGTACAAGACAATAATAAAGATTGGTTGCAGGATCATGTTTCCCATTATGCTTCACTGCAGCAGAGAGAAAGCACGGAGCCTATGACACAATACACCAGAGCTGAGGAAAACAATCAGAGGTAACTGAGAGTAATCGTTGAGGATGTGGGTACAATATGTGAGGTCGATGTGATTCACTGAACTTCTAAGCCGCTAAGCAGACTAACAGTAATGTTAGCTATCAGTCCTACAAACAATCACAACCTGATGCCATTGACAGGGTAGTAAAAAATGGACCAAAAATAATGGCAAATTTGTGTAGCTGTCAAAAAGTTTACCCCTCCAAGTCCTGACACCAATCCATCAATAATCAATTATTATCATATTTTTGTGATCTTACTGTATAATATTTGTGTGAGGAAGATTGCTGTGTAGAAAAGGAGTTTCTAAATACAGGCTGCATATAGTAAGTTGTTTTATATGTTGATAAAGATAGTTAAGCAAGATTTTACATATAAACACATATAAACACAATTAAAAATGTGCAGTCAGTTTTAACTTCCCAATCTCCCAAATCTTTACAAGGTTAAAGCCACAGGCCCATAAATTTAAAGCATGACTTACCTGTTTCATCTTTATTTTCATCTTCAGCTGCTGCTCCCCCTGTTTATCCTTGTCAGGTTACAGCTGAATACATTTAAATATTGAATGCATAATATACAGTCAGATTACAGTGCTCAAGTCTGCCAAAGTTTACAGTGTGTGTTTGCCACAGAGGTCACAGCTTGCGTGGTGTTAACTTGTTAACTTTGGCTATTTAACTGCTGTTTTTGCTGTGTTAACGTGGGGCGTTGTCACACAGTCAGATTTCTGGATGCATTGAATTAAAATGGAAGCTTTGCCCTTCAGTTATCTGTTGCCATAGTGATCTGATGTTTTCATTCACCAGATATGCCATAACCCATCGTCAGAACACCCAGAGCTGATTGGATGATATGATCATTTGCTATTATGCTCTATGGTGCACGCAATGTCTAAAGATTCTGCACAACAGGCCACAGCCTGAAAATTAGTCAAACTGGTAAGACTTATTTCTTTTCACCTTTGTCCTCAAAACCTTTCATAATCAATCAAAAAGACCGATCAGTACTCTAGATGATGATGTGGTCGAAAGGCGCTGATTCAGCATGTCAGATGAAGATTTAACTCCGGTGTCATTTTGTGGTCTGGCATATAAAATGCAACCCATCACCGGTTCTGGAATCCCCCCAGAGGGAGTCCAAAGTCTTCTCAAGTGTAGGCAACTATTGACTGAAGGCATTTATATTTCACTTAATCGAATCGAGACTGAATAATTCATACTTGAGTAATTTACACTGCCTGTTCAGTGCAAGAACTCCTCAGTCTTTTCTACCAGGAGGATTCTCATGTTCATTCACAATATTATTCCAGACATTCAGTGTCTCCAATAAATATTACCACAGTTTTCTGAATAGAATGTTTTCATTCCAACTTTAGTCCAAAACATTATTGCATGTTAACTGTGCACTGCCCCCGCTGAGTCATATTTCTAAATGTAAGTCTGTTGCTGAGCTCTGTGGGCTTGATAACTCTACTGGCATACTTTCCACATAGTCTCTCTGCCTAGTTTGATAGCAGAATGAATACAGACCATTGTCTGGGCTTACTACAGTATGTGCAGGAGAAAATAGAAACCATGTTTATAGCTTTTAGAGCGGAGGTGATGACTTGTGAATCGAGCAGCCTAACTAGACTGTTTTAGATGGACGGTGTGAACGGATAGAAGAAGTAAAATGTGACTGGCTATTGATTTATGAGGATCTCCCTGACATCTCTGTCTTCTGTCTTTCTTTGGCAGCACCACACAGCTTGGGAGTCTGTGTCGACTCCAATTAGATTAGTCACTACAGCGGGGGATCAAGTCAGGACCCAGCAGATAATAAAAACTCTGATGCTTGCTCAGTGCTATCGATTGTTACTGTACCGTATCTCCAGGGCTGTCAGAGAGATCAGGCAGCACAGACCTCAGTCTTTCACCAGGGACACATAGTCGTTTGCAGAGAGCTTATGTTTAGCTGTGGTAAAACCTTCTCTTTCTCTGTCTCATCTTTGAACCAGAATTTTTGTACAGTAGAGCTCAAACGAAAGCAGCTTGCTTTGGGACAATCCTCTCTTGTGATATTTTTATAATCTTATGCAATCTGCCTTTCAATCTAGAGAATAATCAGAAAATAAATTAGCGATGTAGTGTCAGTAAGAGTATTATAAGTCAAAAAAGTTGTAGTTACTGTAGTAACTGGGAGGGGCCTCCTCATTAGACCCTGTGTTTTGTACTATTATACTATATGTGAAACATTATAGCCCGTGTTATGTACAAAAATTCAGTGTTGGTGAGTTTAAAAAGGTTGACATTTGATCGGTGCAATACTTGTGATACTAGAATATGTTGTGGCCCCAGGGAAGAACTTACAGTAGTTATATCAGCCGCTCCCTCAGGGCTTCTTCAGGGCATAACGTGCAATATTCTTGTGAAATGCAGTGATGACATGCAAGCACATTTTTTATCTACATTAGTTTATGATCACCCTTTCCCCTCTGAGCCAAAGCTGAATAACTGGCCCACTGTCGGTTAGAGGAAACTTAGCTGCTCACTCATCCAGCACAGATTGTGCATGTCTAAAATGATCACAACATTTAAAGTGGAGTCAAAAGGTTATTTTAGTTCACGAGATGGTTCTGTTGGACATAAACACTAGACACAGGGGGGAACAGCGAGTCTGGCTTTAACTACAACCTTTACAGGTTATACCGATCAGCCACAACATTAAAACCACTGACAGGAGAAGGAAATAACATTGACCATCTTGTGACAATGCAATGTCATCCCCAGCAGGATGCAGCCTGACACAGGCACACACACAAAAACGCTTTAGGAACAACTCAACAAACATGAAGAACAGCACAAGGTATTGACCTGGCCTCCAAATTTACTAGATCCCAAACTGATCAAGTATCTGTGGGATGATCCACAGAGGCCCCTCCCCTCAACCCATAGGACCCAAAGGCCCCCACTAACAACATTCTGTTGCCAGACACCACAGGACACCCTCAGAAGGCCCATGTCCATTCTCTGATGAGTTACAACTGGTTTGGAGGCACAAGGGAGACCTGCACAATATTAGGAAGGTGGTCATAATGTTATACCTGATTGGTATATATCTTGTTTAATCCAGGCAGTCAGGTGGCGACAAAGCTATCCAAGGCTAGCTAGTTTCCCCCTGTTTCTAGTCTGTGTGCTAAGATAAGCTAGCATTTCTTGCCTGTAGAGAAGTCAGAGTGGTATGGATTTTCTCATCTTGTTGTCATTGAACGAGCAAATAACATATTTCTGAGAATTCCTGAAGTGATTTCTTTACAGTAACATTTGTGGTGATGAAAGGAAGCAGAATTGATGATCTGTGGAAAAAACAGTGTTTCAGCCATTGTCTGAGGGCAGATTAACTGATTACTGGTGATTTAGATCTCTGGAACTATTACTGATATTATTTTTATGTTTTTTTCTTTTTTTGTAGAGTTTATATCTAGTGTTGCACTCAAAGCCTGAAAGAAGAATTGTATATAGTCAGGGAGCTGTACACAGTGGTCCTCAAAGAAGCCCCCACCCCCTTCCCTAATGATAAAGTCATTGACATTAACGTGAATGTGATATTTCAGAGCGTCTCGCTCCGTTAATTAGCACGGTCATTTCTGTCATTTCAAAGCCTGATGTTTTGCAGCCATTCCCCTGCTTGCCCATGCAAGGCGAACACTGACATTTTACCAGTTGTTATTTATTTGCCTGAAAAATGAGAGGTGGTGTTCGGATTTAACGGCTTACAACACCAGTTGCAGTGCAATAGTTTTTAAGCAGACTATTGGAGCTCTTTCAGATGAAATCCTGCCAGTAAATGTAAAAAAGAAAAAAGAGAGAGAGAAAAATCCCTGGAAACAGCAAATATAAACAAGTTTAAAATGTCTTTTTTGTCGCTTTATCATATTTGAGGATGACTTGTTTATGAAACTATTCTGCATATGGTGGACGTTTTCACAAATCATTTACTAAAGTGAGAAATAATCTGATTGATTAATAAAGTAATATGATTTCAAACTCCATGAAATACTTAAATGGTAGTAAAATGCTCCGCTTGTGTTTTTCCACTCTGGTATAAGCTTGTCAAACCTGGTAAGGTTCAGTGGGCCGGTCATGCTTGGTCTAATCAGGGAACAGGTTTAGCTTAATTTGTAAAAGTTATGGGTGCTTTTGTTGGGCAAACAAAGATGAATTAAAAAAAATAAATAAATGAGCTGCATTAAGTGTTAGCAGTAGTGTGTGTAGCTAAGCTAACTCTTACAGACAGTGACCCAGAAACACAGTACTATTGTGTGTTCCTTAAAAACGAGAGCTTAAATCCACTCCTGGTTCTGTGAGCCGTGATGCAGCCAATCTGACAGACGCTGCCGGCTCAGGCATGTTCAGCCACCGTTAATGAAAAGTGGAGCTCCCATCCCTCCTGGTCAGCTCACTGTTTTCCTGATGAATGTCAAAAAATATTTTTTTTTGTGTGCAAAAAGCTGTACTCCATAGAGCAAATAAGGTAGAGACGACTAAAATGGATTTCTCATAATAACAATTCCACGTTTCTCCTGCTAAAAGGTGAAGATTACTCACCTGCCAGTGTAGGGATGAAGGCCTCATGTGTGTCAGATGCTCCGCATACATGTAGATCATCTGTCCAACAGATGAAATATGTGCCCTAACTCCGTCACATGAGAGATATAAAAATGCAATCTGGTGAGGGGCCAAGTCAATTATGTGTCGTGTTATGGAGGGCCGTGAGAAATACGACATTGCGTCTTACCTTTTGACCCTGACCTGTTTGGTTTTGAAATAACTTGCTGACTCCGTCCTGACCTTTGAAAATGATATTAATCTGCGTGAGCTCATTGAGACTCAGAGATAAATGAGCATGTTCAACAGTCCTTTAATGGCATTTGATGAAATCCATCACTTTTATGTGAGGGCCTGTGGATACATACACACAACGGTAGGACAACACGTGCACAGCCTTCATTTTCATTTTCGGTCCTTGGCTTTCACTACCTTGAATTTGCCACTGTGCTACATTATTATTTCTTTATGATCAACATGTGGATATTACACCTGATACCTAACACATATGGCACTGACCTCAGCTGCTTTCAATAGCATAATCTAAGGTAACAACTTCCTAAGTGTGTTCAAGGGAATTAAATCTATTTTCATCGCTACCGTGTCTTATATTAACTGAATAAGCCCCAAATTTACTCTGCTGTCTGCCTTCAGTTCTCTGTTGTTACAAATTCTCCAAACACCCCTTGACCTCCTCGATACCAGCTTGTATCCACTGTCAGCACGCCTGTAACAGAACCAGCCTGATTACCTTATCAGCCACACTCAGAGCTTGAATCAGGCTAACACACACAGTCAGGGGCGGACGGCGAACCCGGCTGCACAATACTGGAGCATTAATCACCCTCCGACACCTGACTGCTTGTCCCAGGGAATGATCTTTGGGACTGATCCTTAGCACCACATACTGGCTCCTCCACAAATATCACCTTGAGTGATTGTTAGTCCGGGCGAGCAGCAAATCAAGCGGCTGGTCCAATGTTGCGCTGTCATCCTGTTGAACTGATTTATAAGTGAGCTCAGAGTGTTGATGGGATGTGTGGCTGTTACATGCGATTGAAAATTGATTTTGAACTGCCATGATGAATACACACTTAAAGCGAAGAGAGGGCTGTAGCTTGCAAAAGCGAATGAAAAATATCTACTTGAAAAATGTGGAGCTTGATTCACATAATTTCCTTTAAGAGAAAACATCTGCTAATGACTCATTGCTGAACTGTATGGGCTGTAATATATGACAATAAGCAAGGCCTACAATACATAGTACCATATATAATATAGGCCTAACTTGTCCTAATTATCTTTGGAGAGCGGAATTGCAGAGCCTTGATGTAGCATTACCTGACACCATATATTACAGTACATGCAATATATATTCTCACTATAATGGCATAACGTCACCCTGCCACAGATCTGTAGAGTTTTACCAATCCTATTCTTCGTCTTCAGTTTACAGCCTCAAGCCTGTTTAAACTGCATGGCTTACTGATTTTAAGTAAACAGCAGCACCCAGAGAAAACCCACACAAACAAGGACGGCTCATGCATTCTCTTCTTTTCTCACCAAATGCCATTGTGCTGCCTTGAGTGATTTGTTGTTCCCTGGAATACCAAGCCTCCATCATCTCGCTGGCTTACATAACGCTCATGGAAATAACAATTAACCCACCCAAATGCACAAAAGTGCCTCCCACAAGAAGAACTTCCTCCACAATCTGCACTTGCACATTACATCATACTGGAGCCCTGGATGAAAAGACAATAAGGGCAGTGAGGGTACATTTGATTTCTGTTAAGCTGAATGAATACTGAACTCAGAGTTGATTTTAAAACATCAACAATGTGTGGGAGGGGCGTTTTTATATACAATGTGTGCCACAGTACTAACAGAAATGTCCATGTAAGCTAGTGTAAGTCTTACTTCTATATGATTTCTGCGATAGAAACTGTAAAAGCTTCGAATTCAACATTTAGTTTGAAGGTGCTTAGAGCAGATACCTTGGCATATTTCTAACAGTAACCAGCCTCTCACAATAACACTTGAATGAATGTTCCATAAACAGGAATTAATTATTAACAAGGAATTCTGCTACCGGCTGTAGTAATGTGTGTTGGTAGATTATGATAAGTGCCTCGCTGATTAGACTTGATTATTGGTTTATAAATCTTGGTGAGACAAGTTGGTACGGGAAATTGTTATATAGAATATATGACAAAAACAAAAAACAGGGCAGTTGTGGCCTTGTAGTTAGAGAAGCAGTCCTAGCACCTAGGACCAGAGGGTCACCAGTCCACGGTTGAAGTGCCCATGAGCAAGGCACCTAACCCTCTGTGGTCCCTGAGCTTCAAACTGCTCTGATTGTGTTCACTGTTTTGTGTGTGTAAAATGTAGAGATCAAACTGTATAAAAATAAAGATTAGGACAATAAAGATTCTTCTTCTCTTAAAACAAGAATTAAAGCCAACTGCAGAAAGTAACTAGGTTCAATGCAAAGTGCACTAAATATACTCCAGTAGACTTTGAACTATTTGCATTGTGTGATACTTTCACTTCCACGGGAACTCATCAAGATTTTTAACAAAATTGTGATTACTTCCCATCAAAATGCTGCTTAGAAATGCTCCTCAGAATTAGCAAAAAAAAATTATTAAATCTATTAATATAGATAAATGCAGTCTCAGAATGGGGTGATTTTGTTGCTAAACTTACTTTAATTCATTGTAAGGGTATCGTAACACTGTGGCATTGCTAATTTTACTGAAGTAAAAGAGTTCAGAACCAAAACAGACCAGTTTGCTGAGTGTGCATGCACAAGTGTGGAAAAACGTGACCTTAAGGTGGCGGCGCATTTTCCAGCAGAAATTTTGCAATCAGCAGACAAAAAGAAGTGATTCGGGGTTATTCCGTAGCATGTGTGTGGACACAGCCTGTGAACTGACATCAGAGTGACAGAGAGTGAGTCAGGAGTTTGTTTGTGCCGCACCGCTCCAGGGCTTTGCTTTAAACAGTGAGTGGATGAACGCAGCGCTGTGGTGTGACACCCTGCTGGGAAGGTCAAAGTGGGGCACAGGCCATGGACACAGTGGGAAAACAAACCACTGACATTTACACTCTCTCTAACCCTCGCTCTTTATAGCTCATTCCCAACATAAATGCCCTGAACACTGGTACTATGAACGTCCCTTCAGCAGGACACCCGTCAGCAACAATTCAGAGTACTAGTGTCAGTCAACTATTAGTCACCTAAAACACTTAAAATAACATGTAAAATGTTTAGTGCTGTCATTTAAAACACAGCCTGACTACAGAATACAACCACATGTCCCATTATTCCTTCCTTCAGTTGGTGCATGATGTTTTACCACATCATCTTTACACCACCAACACAAAGTTAAATATGTTGTATCATGTACATCCTCTTTTGTCATTGTGGCACATGCAAAGTTATGGGCCTTTTACCACTGCAAACATAGAAATTCCCTGGTTGACGTCATCTATATTTAAATATCCAAAAAAGGTTCAAAAAAGGCAACTGGACTTGTAGAGTTTTTTGAGAAGACGTTTCACCACTCATCCAAGTAGCTTCTTCAGTTCTTCAGAACAAGTCCAGTTGCCTTTTTTGAACCTTTTTTAGATATACCATGAATTGGATGACCGAGAACCTTCACAGACATCTATATTTAAAGATGAAGCTGTTCATTCTCACATATGTAACAACAAATTTGAATTAAAATGTAGCTCATTGCTCATAAAATGCTTTCTTCTCACTTGCATGTGTCGTGCGTGTTTGCCTATGTTATGCTAGCGGTTTTGGTGAGCTTGGTGATCAATTGCATCTCATATGAAGACATCTAGCGAGTGACCTTGCCTCCCCCCTTCACCCAGCGTAACCTGCCTGACCCTACAGTTACTAAGCAGTCAGCTCCTATTGATTCTCTGATCTGGTGATCTAAGACTATCGCAAAGAATAACATTCTCACTGCCGGTGAATCAGATGAGCTGCCATATCTTATGATTTATGAGGGAGTAATAAAACCATACTTTTTTTTCCCGCACAAATATGAGCCGAACAGCTGGCACGGAAAGCAGTAAATGGTATTTTTCATAAGCTTTAAACTGTGATTTAATTGCGACGATGAGGCACATGCTGCCACAATCAAGGAATAATGGAAACAACTCCTGGCGCAAGTAAGACATCTAACAGGAATCATTTTAAACTGTAACAGACAAATGGCACAGATGAACAAACACACACACATACAGAGCAGTTGTTGTAAATTGTATTGTAACCCAGCTACGTTAACAACAGAATGGAGCGTGGCAGAAACTGTAACAATGCAACAGTTTAGTTTTTCATTTAGTTTTTAAGACCAGTTACTGAAGCATTAGAGGCATGATTTAGGCATGATTGACTGAGTTCAGTTAGCTTGATGCCTTACTGAAAAAAAAATAAAAAATAAAAACAAAACATAAATTAGCCTAACTCTGCGTAAATGCTGCAAGATTTGACATTTTGAGGGAAAGCCTGTCATTGAAACCGGCCACCACAGCCTTCCTCCAAACGTCTCAGGAAGATTTGAGCATGTGAAGAAAGTTCGAAGGGGGTCCAGTTTCTTCTAAATATAGCAGCCATATAGATCTTGTAACCCTCAACCTGCAGGTCTTTTTCCTCTGCTGACACAGAGTGCTACAGACTTGCACGACCAACAGATGTGACATAACGCCCGAGAAGCTTAGACTGAAATCTGACTGGCGCTTCGGAGTATGAACTGAGGAAACAACGAAGAAAAAATAAACAAAACTCCTAACGAGGCTGGATTAAGAACCCTGAAACCAGTTGGAATTTTTATCTGTCAACGTGCTCAGTCACTGTTTGGAGGAGACAGTTTCATGCAAGTTCCAATAAACACATACATACAGCTTTTAGGCTTCATCTTAAAGGTAAGGACCCTTCATACAGTATGTACTTACGTAACCAATTTAAGATGAAGAAGTCATCCATGGATGGATACGCTTTGTTGTTTAAAAAAAAATATTGCTTTAGAGTTTCTTTAATATGCATTTTTTCTTTAAAACAGTAAAGAAAGTCAATAGTTTTCAAAATTAAAATAGTTCACACTGAGGTCTGAAAAAAAGGTAGCACAGTGAATGCACAATAAAATCACTGCCATAGTCATGTAACATGCCAGTCAGGATGGGGACAAATATGACTAAACATATAAATTTAAAGCAACAGCAACTGTTTGTATTTTGGGGATTTTTTCACTGTTTTGTTAACTCAAACTTGTGTCAACCTTTGGAACAGTACCATTTTTTAGAAAACTTTCCAGCAAAGCATCCTTAAAACTCATCCAAACTCAAAGGACATAGACATTAGGAAATTTTGCAACTGCTTTTCAACGTACAAACTGAACCCGGCAGTGACATTCTCAAAAATAAATTGCTTTCTCTCTGATCTGAACTAGTAAACCGTCTGATAAATCTATATAAACCAAAATATTAGTCAGCCTATCATTTTATATTGCTATATTTTATGCCCCATATGCTGCGTTTCGTAAACTGAAAGAAAATGCGCAGGCTGGATGTGAATGGGATAACGCACAGCTCCGTCAAGGCAACTGAATGAGAGCAACAGCAAGATGGTGTGCGCCATGCAGCACTGCCTCCCGCTTTAATTCTTCACCACATCGACGGCACTGCTCACACATTGGCTGCATTCATGGATGGAGCGGCTCGTTCTCGTCACAGCGGTGATACCGAGGGTCAATAAACAAATGTCCACTGTGTGAATCGGCGCTGTAACGGGTGGAGCGCTCTCACTTTGTGTATCCTGTTGATTCTGCCCACCGTGCGTTTAGAAGAGCACAGCCCGCCGGCAGAGAAAGCCCCAGACAAGAAAACCTGGTCGCAGAAGCTGCACTGGATGGCATCTCTCCCGGGGTTCGTTAGATAGGACGGCTCAGTGACTTGACTTCTATTTCTCTTGACTGGAGACCTCTGGAGGGGGAAACACTGCGCTTCATTCCGCAGCTTTTTGCTCCTCTCCTTTGGCACAGTAGAGTAGGTCGTGATTTTTTTTGTATGCAACATAACGGGATTCATGGTGGGAGCGTTTCCTTTCATCAATGTGCATTGATGTAGCAGAAAACGTGGAGGAGATAAGGTAGGTTAAAGCGCGGCGTTAAATCAAAGGCTGCGCATAGATAGACGTGCTCCGGCTGATTGTTGGTGTTCAAACTGTATGGGCTCTTTGTCTCGAGGTGTGTGAGTGTGTTAAGGGAGCATCAATAGTTGGATGTTTTCATTGATGTCTAATTGATAAACACCTTGCAGCACGAGTAGCTTCCACCACGGTCCATTGTCTCGTTGCGTGGCCCTGCTTTAACACCAAACACTGCTCCTGTGTTATGATTATTATTTTTTTATTATTATTATTAAAAAAAGCAATTTTGATGAATATGTCTCTCCTCACAGAACCCTTATCTCAGCACCTGGGACCTGTGGTAAGGATTTCATTGAGGACAGTCAGCAACTGGGGGGATTTCCATTCTTATCTAAATCGGGAATTACACATCCAAACTGGGATCTATGAGTGGAAAAGTGGCGAAGCCTAAAGAAGACAAGGATGCTTCCAAGGGTAAGAGGCGAACCTTGCCTTGCACAGACTGTTTTATCCACAGATCACAGGTCTGAATGCGACCGTGCACCCATTCATCCCCTGCATGGTGCTCAAATCACCCTTTGAGGTTAGACTGAAAACAATAGCAGCCATTGGATGGTGAACCATTTCCCAGCACGGTGCATGTGGATACTGTTTGAGATCTAAGCATTTGCTACTGTAGGCCTATATGCTGCACGATGTGTTTGTCTGCGATCACATGCTTTACTTGCATTGACTTGGTGACAGAGAGACAATAAGGCAAAGCGAGGAGTCAGTATGTTGCAGGTTTTAATCACAGATTGCGAATAAAAACGAATTTTACATTAAAGCTAACCCTTATTATGACGTTGAAATGATGACGGTGATATCCCTATTGTGTCACTGGCATCCTGTTGAAAGGTCCCTTTGTGTTTCTCCCTCGCATCGTACCCGCATACAGTACCGAGCTCTCAACACATCTGTGCAAACACGAAGCGCGGAGCCCAGTCGCTTGTCGCATAGCCAGAGCTTATGACCTATCCGCTGAAAAACGAGGGCCGTATCTCGGAGAAAAGGGGGAAGTAAACTGCCTATGCATTGCCATGGAGACAGAGCGGAGACAGGGTTGCCAGAGAAACGTGGCGGGACTCGTTATTGTAACCGCTCCATCTACGCTGGGGATGTGCACGACCTTTTACGCACTGGCACACACATTACTGCACCTTTGTCTCTGTGCTCGGCTCCTTATTAAGCAATTAGGAAAATAAATGAATAAATCCATAAGTAAATACCATGGTTGCTGACAGGAAAGCTGTCTAATTGCGTCAGTACCTACTATATGGAAACAGGATTAATGACCATTTCCCAAAGATATAAACACGGCTTTCCTGAGTGTAATGTAATAGCAACCCGCGTTTCCACAGTGGCAGCGTGCCAACTGCTGTCCTCCTGTTTATTTACAGTACAGCAATAGGCTACAATTGGATCTCCCCGTTATCATGTTCCGGTTCTGTTTAAGGTGCTCACAACAAATCAATAAACCTAACTGGCTTATTTTGGCAGCACTGGTGCAAGCGATGCTACCGTGAGTGATAGATGGTGATGAAACATCCTGTAGCACCTAGTACACATAGCTCAGGTACAAAGGTTTTTTTCTTATTTATCTATTTATTTATTTATCAGTGAATAATTAGCTTTTGCGATAAGGGTATTTAACCTCATCTGAAGCTACTGTCTTCAGAGAGCTGGACTGTAAACCCACACTTAATTGAGACAAAGCATCCAATGTTCCAGTTTCATGCACTCGCCTCTCTGATTAATTTGCTGATGTATTTGAAAAGCTTTCATGAAATAAAAGATAACGATTAACTTGTTATTTCAGCTACATGCACCAGAGTTTAATTTGATGTTTCTTTTAGCTACTTAATCTGAGGTTAAAATTACATTATAGGCTCGGATAGATTTTATATTCCTATGTATTAAATGCATTGTTGGATATATTGAACATGTTCAGTTTAACCATGTGATCATCAGGAAGCACTTTTCTAGATTTAACTGTCTATGTGCTATGGTAGACTGCATCTCTTTGCTTGTGTGTAATGTTTTTGGTAAATGGTGCCTGGCAACTATAAAACTGAGACTAATTACAAGGTGGAGGTGCCAGCCTGTCATGTTTTGCTGACAATACAGTGAGCGAAGTATGCTCAGAAGAATTGATTTTAAGATTAACCTCCACAGCAACTTTCCCTCTCATCTCCCACTGGAAATCAGTGACACGTGTGAGTAGCTGACTCGTTCAAGATCTACGGCATCTACTCTCGGCCGAGATAAAAACATCTTCACCAGAACATTCAGCGGAGCTTGTGCTAGTTTTACGGATGCACGACAAAAAGCCAGAAACTGGTGACTCTGCTGCCTTCCAATTTTAGAAAAAAAGCTCTCTCTCTTTCTCTCTCTCTCTATCTCTCTCCCTGCATCACTGTGGGGGTTCGCTTGGTGCCAGCTGCCCTCCATCAGAGACTTGAATAGCACAAGTGCAGGGAATTGCATGGGGAAAATAACTACTGACCCTGCCAAAGTTGGCAACCACCTGTCCCACAAATTATTTCAGGGAAACAGTCCATTAAAACCAGAACCACCTGCCATCTCAACAGTTTTTTTTCCCCCCATGAAAGGCTTTTCAGGGGGGATTGTCCTGCTTTTACAGAAGTGATTCCCCTTTATCTTACTCACTAGGCTGCTAAAATTACACATTAATGTACATGGCCATTGTTAGTTTAGTGTTGCAGTGCATCTTGAAAGTAATGGAACGAAACTTGAGTTTAAGATAAACAAAAATTCAGCTTTGGTTAAAAACGTTAATAAGCAGTGATGTGGCACGAGCTGCATGATACTGAGGTAATGTATTTTCTCTGTGTTGGTCCTAAGACATGCCATTAAAACTGTGCAGCCCAGCGACAAAATCATTTTTTTGTCACAGATATTATTAGGCTCGGTGAGTTCGACTTTTGTGACAGAAATCTATTTTCTCTCCGTGTCTCGCTCAGATAGGCCGCAGGTTATTCTGCAGCAGTACACGTGAAAACTGAAATCATGCAGAGGCAGAAAGAAACAGATACAGAGACAGAGAGAAACACTTTGGGGTAGAAGGAGGCGGTGTGTGTCAGAGCTCCGATATCAGCACCACTGAATGGTGTTGTGTTATTTTCCCCCTGTCCTTGTGAAGCTAAGTTGTGCAGACAAAGTGATGTGTCAAAGCGTGACGTAGGCACTCTCTCAGCTCTATAACTTTCCAGAGTCTGAAAACTTATCTGGAACTCTTGTGCATATGCAATAACGGGGTTGTATTGTTTATTACGCAGACATTTTCCACCCTAACCTTTTGGCCTTGTGACAGTATTACAATCCAGTCTAACGGCCTTCATCCCATTTTACAGCTCCAGTGTAAGGAAGCCACCATATATAGTTTTATGCACACTTCTTAATGTCATTCTACAACATTCTTGCAGGTTGCTCATAAATGCCACATTTATGTGAGCAAAGAACTTTGACTGCACCTCTATCAGCCCCCTCAGACTTTAATGCAGTGCCGTGATAGACTTCCCTCCTGGGCTGCAAGTGTCAGCCAGTGGATTCATGTCTGCTTCGAATAGCAGGCCTGGGTATAGCGGAAGGCATAAGTCTTGCATATTTTCAGGCGGATTAATTCAGCTCAAGGCCAGCCACGGAAGTGAATCAATAGATACCAAGAGAGGAGTTTGGAGCAGCTTCATTAATCACAATGCAGGCAGCTCTGTCTTCCACAACACTGACACCTGCTCTAATCTAATCAGCAAAACCAGATACCGTCTACTGTGTCATCAAGATCTTTCAGTCTAATGGCTGGATCTTTGAGGAGCTCTTCTCAATAGCCTGTGGTAAAGGGAGGATTTGTTAGGAGAAAATTATTTTTTTGTCGTTTATATCCTTTTTAGTGACTGTAAATTCTAAAGTATTCACCTATACTGACATACAGCCTCTCTTTAATTTAATCAAAGCAAATCTGTAAAGTAAATCTACATTTACACTCGATGAGGGCATGTTCTGCTGGAGATATTTGTGGTGTCAGAGCGTCAGAGTTGCTTCGTGTCAGATGCTTTCCCGGTACTGACGCAGATCCGGCTGCACTGCCTAGAGGAAACCGGCTCTCCTCCCGAGCTGAGTCTAATGCCACTCAGATCTCTGAGTGGCATCAGTGATCTGCCACTCTCCATTGCTGACTTGTGCGCTGATTGCTGTTCGAGAATGTCGAGTACCCGTCTCTTCAATTCCTCTTTCAGCTCGGGTTTCAGAGTGACCCGGGATGCCCGCTGTCTGGTGAATTTGACAAGAAAGTTGTGTCCTTTTTGAGAGTTGGATGCGTATATGCGAAAGCCAGTCAAAAACACATCTATGATCCTATTAATTTCTTAACTGAAACACGCTGGCAGTCTTACGTCATCCCTAACCCCGAATTCTGTAAATACCTGACTGTTGGTGCATTAGTCAGCTTGCTGCTGGTAATCCACAGAGCTGCATGTCTTCTGAGGTGAATGGCTTTGTGAGCTGTCCCCTCTATTGCAACATGCCTCACCTGGTTGCTAATTTCCCAGGCCACAGAACACGTGGAAATATGTCACTGGTATCCCCGCAAGCTCTTCCCCCTCTTTTCATTCTGTCTTTCTCTGTCTCTTTCTCTGTCTTATTCTCAGACATGTTTTTTTCTTGTCATTTCTTGATATGGTAATACTCCTCTTGGTAGACATTAAGTTGGTCGTGTCATTTGACTCTCAGTCCCAAATATTGTCACTTAGAGGGACTAAAGCGTTTTAATCCTTATTAACCTAAAGGCCATGAATTTTACTAATGTTTGACAGAGAAGCAGATGCGTCTATGTGTTATGATCTCCAAAACCAGCACATTTGCCTGCATTAGTGAAATTTTAGCTTTGTGTGACACACATTTTTTTTCTTTTTATTATTAGTTTGTTGTGATGTGACGTATCCTAATGTGTTCGAGCACTGTGGTAAAACTCTCTCTATGGCCTGTGTCCAATTTATTTGTGGTCCAACGATGTTGAGCACTGCCAACAATGATAGCGTGTAACCAAATTATTTCATTAAAATAATGGTGTGCATCTGAACGCACAGCAGCAAATAGGTGTGGAATAAGAGCTACCTGTGGATTTTGGATTACTGCAATTTTACTTTCAGAAATGCACTCCGTTCTACAGTAGTTAATCCCGTCTAAAGATAATCCCCCATAGTTATGGTTTTTTGCGTCAAACAGGCAGATAACAATAGTTGATGTATCTCCATGAGAACAGAAAAGTGGAATGTTTTAGAGTAGGGTGGCTGGTAGCTGTACGTTTAAAACTATGTCACATAAGGCTTTACGGTGACGTCACTTATAGAAACCTGCTAACCCGTTCTTGCAGCTGCTGATATCTGTGAGCCAAGTGAAGGTTAGCAAGTTTCATGTTGGCTTTAGTGGGGGAAGAATTAAAGGACATGACAGTTTTCACTATGGCCTATTATCGGCTAAATTGGACAAAGTTGACATCAGCGGAAAATGGTTCTGAACTGTGTAACGGCTTTCCTCTGCACTGCTGCTTTGAGGAGAGAACACGTTAATGGCATTGTTGGGTTTCTTGCCTTAAACTCATCATGTGGGAGAGGGGGAGATGACAAATGGCAAACAGAATCAATTCCTCCTCGTATAATACCTTTGCCAGGCGTGTGGCAATCCAACTCTGAGTGTTAATGGACTCATCGCCGATCAAATGCTGTTATCCCATCTGAGATGAAAGAAAGAGCTGGTCTGTTTAACGGAGCATGTGGCAGCACTGACTCATTTTTCTGTAAGGCTTCACACCACCTTGAGCTCGCTTTCAGATCGTGTACAGCCTGTGCCACATGTAGTTCCGCAGGAGATGCCTTCTTCATTTACCTTCAAACATAAGGCACCACCGAAGGTCTGTTATATTTTTGTAAAGGCAAGTGGGGTCGTAACTTGAAAAAACAGCAAGCACTGTACATCAAATAGATTTCATCATGTTTGCTTCAGACTAGAATCCTATATTTTTGGAAAATATCAACACTGTGCATTTTTCTTTTTTTTTATGCACAATGACATTATAGCAAAATGCCGTGTATGACACAGTGGAGGGGTGCTGGAGGTTTTGAGGGCAGAAAGAGGTCACAGAAGCAATTACAGCGTCCCAAGGTTACTGTAGAAGCCATGGGTTGCTATCATCATCCAAGGCCACCTTTACAGAGCCCAGAAAGACTGAAGAATAGCCACACATAAAAATTATTCTGAAGAGAGGGCGAATTTCCATTCAGAGCGCCAGCAGTAAAATATTTCTGTCAAAATTTCAAAATCATAAAATGTTCAAAGGTTTTATGGCCTGCTGGATTCTATATTTTAAATCATGCTTGGGATTAATAGTTGCTCTGGACACGAACTAATTAAAGTTGGTGAAAATTATAAAGGGGATTAAGGCGAGGTAAGAAAGGGAGGAGATAAGGCCAGACGAGTGGTAATAAACAAGGTCTACGGGCTGCAATGGAGCAGACCTGAGAGACAGCGTCGAACTGGACATCAGGCCTCCGTACTGCTCATGGTAAGGCTGAATGATTGCCTCAAATCTGAGCAGAATGCAGATTAGTGAGTGGCACTTTCTGAGCACTGGACAAGGTTTTAGTATCTGTAATGAGAATTCATGAGGAGGACATCAGAGCAGCGTACCACCATCTCATCTACAAGCATGAACTGCATAGTTAACAGGATTACCTGCCTCTTGCTCCCTGCAGTGCTGCAGCTGATTTCACAAGCAAGTTACAGCCAGGGCCACACTTCAGCATGCGTCACTGTTCCACCTCATCAGTGCTCGCTGCCTATGAGAAGAATCATCAGTGTGGAAAGAAGAACGGAAATCCTGATCTGACCTGATGGACTGGTAGATTATGGAAGATAAACGGATTTGTTTTAGATGGTGGAAATGGCCCTATCTATTTATTGTAACCTTTTGGCCTCTGTGAATGCCAAATGTCAAAATTGCCCGACTGTGTGTCATAAAACAAAATGCTGCAAAATATTCCTTAATGCATAGCAGTATGTGACACAAGCACGAAAGAGCAGTAAGCAGTTTTAGTCTGTGATGTTCACACTGGCAGTAAAGAGCAAGCTCTGGCTTATTTTGATTCTGGATTTTGTGCAACAAAAGTACTGACAGTCAACTACATATGAATCTTGGTATATTGCTCCTTGCAGATAAAGAGAATCAAAGTCAGTCTCCAGAAAAATAGGAACAAGGTGCAAAATATTATAGGAAACTGTTGAAGACTGATTTTAGAAACTGGAATACTTGAATTAATTTCTAGAACTTCAGGGTACCTGCATTTCACATTTTTCTACCAACCAGCTAAAAGAAGAAATGCATAAAGTAATGCAAAAAAGAATCGACTGAAATAAGGAGGGGAGAGGCTAGAAGGGCCAAATAATAAGTTATGTAAAAGTATTAAATTTTATGAAATGTATGAATACAGACATACATTTTGAAATTGACACATTAATGAATGTTAATACAGAAACAAAATAAAACAAAAACATTTAAATTTGTCGTTTCTTATATGTTATTTGAGAAAAAAAAATGAGAAATTTTCTGGTGGACATCCCCCCTAAAGCTATGAAGGACCTATAGTGCATCAACCATGCTCCCCGTGTTCCTCCTAGGGCCCCCCTTCTATCTACCCTGTTACAGATTTTGCTAGATTGGACTGGGGTAAAAAGCACATGTACATATTTGCCTGGACCCCCCCCCCCCCAGAACCTAGGATAGCCCCTGATCAGGAGAACATTAATCTTATAACCATTACCAACATATTTTAGATGCAACATGGGTCAGTGCATTCTAAACTTTGTAGATGTGATTTGAAATAAAGATACAGGAGACAGTTTCATGACCAGTTTACAGATACTGTAAAGGGTATAAAAACAATAGGTGCACTTAACTTAAAGTCAGAGGTGTGTACAGTGTAGATTCACATCTTTGGGCCAGGTTTAATATGAGGAAGGACCAAGGCACTTAGTATTGGTTTCCCTTAAGTTGGACTATTAAAGATGATATATGGCAAAAAGCCATTAGTATCATTCCACAGAGAAAGCTCATTCAGCATTAATGAGGACGGGTGATGGAAGGGTAATACATTCAGAGCAAAATATTTAACAGAGAGAAGAAGACCAAAGAAATCCAGAAAAAAACTGTCTAAGAAACCTTGAAGAAGTAAATGTCAAACTCACAATTGAAACGTGGGAGTGTGCTTTTTGTGTGTGCCTGTGTGTTAAAGGGAATAATATTTTAGTGCTCACTGTGTGAAAAAGATGAAGCAAGTGTTAAATGCAAGTGCGCCTTCTGTCTCAGGGATGTGAAAACGAATGGAGAAGAAAGACATTGTTAAGATGACTGCTAAATATAGCAACGATCCTTCACTGGTCCCTGAAGCCAATTTTACACAGTCTGGAGCAGCGAGCATCACGGCTGCGCTGCCTCATCCTCATCAGGGAGATGTCATTTACATAATGAGATGCTGCCACGGCAACAAAGCCCCAGTAAGCACGGGAGTGGGAGTCAGTGGGTGGTGGATACCAAGGTGCTTTCCGAACATGCACGGTTGTGAATGCACCACTGCAAATGCCGTCACGCGTGCTCTCACAAACATATGCTCTGAGCCTGGGTGAATCCGTACGGAGGGACACACTTGATTGGAAAATAAAGGGTGACAAGTCAACCGTAAATGAGCAGTCTCCTATACTGTCATTCAAAGGTACTTAGGCTTAGACTGAGTAGACTCCACTACATTTAACTGAAAGGTTTAGTTACCATGCTTGTCCAAGAGTATACAAAACTGTTTGTGCCTTTAAGTCCAAACGTGGAAACAACATGGACGCTATCATCCATGGCCACCTGCACATTTGTGTGACAACAAAAGCTGATCAGGGTTACCATGATAAAAAAAAATGTGCATGCTAATCATAAAAAATGTATGTAGTTGTTTAAAACTGTGCTGTGAGAGATAAACAAGTTGTGTACCAAAAGATTCTCAGACTTTCTGAGTGGTTGTTCCAGCTTAGGGGAATTTTCTCAGTTAGGAATTAATTTTTCAGATTGTTCCAAAATTACATGAATGTGCAAATAGTGAAGCGCCAACAGGTGGAATTTTCTGATTGAAGAAATGTTTTAGCTAAAGTTTGCAGACTCATTTCAAGTAGGCAAAGAATTTTTCTTCGGCAGTGTTGCTGCTTCCTGAATCAGAATACTTCCTACACCACTTACCAGAGTATTGTCAAGTCTGTGTGATTAAGTTACACTTTTTACCAAAATTTGTAAAAATATAAAAGCCCTGGCAAAAGCTACAAACAAACTGCCTGGAAATCAGGACATAAACATTTGTGTATTAGCGTTTTATTGCTTGGGATATGCATTTATTAAGTACATTCGACTGGCAGAAACACGTTTCATAAGCTGTATTTGGAGTTAATATTGGTTGAAAACATCCTCTGATGCTGATGTTCTACAACCATTAACCTTGCAGTCACTAGGCCTTTGTGTAGAGCGCAGTGTGATTCACTTTCCTACCTGGCTAACTTTTTTTTGTTTTGTCAGATGTCATCAGAGATTGTCTGTAGTGAATGATCACATCGTTTTCGGTGTAATTAGAGGAGACAAGTCTCTGCCTACACTGCAGCACAGAGGGAGAAAGACAAAGACATGGACAGCGAAGCAAAGGGATAAAGAGAGGGAGTGTGTGAGAGAGAGAGAGAGAGAGAGGGAGAGATGGCAGTCAGTGATCTAACAGTAATCCATAACAGCAGAACTGGCTACCATAAAGAAGATGAACAGTGCTGTAGGCGAGATAAAAGGTTACACGCAATCCTGGTAAAATGCTCCAGCTTTGCTTAAAGGTTACAGTGGAAAGTGAAGACAGGGACAATGTTAAATTGTGTGCCATCTATAATATCTGGAGCAGTGCAATTTAAAATTCCAGTTTGAATTTATCCTTCTGATTAACAGAACTATGTCATTTCAGAAGTGCATATGAGTATGCTTGGTCTACATTAAGCACTGCTTAACAGTTGCTGTATAGCCGGTCCTTGTGTCCCTGACCTTTATGTCATGTCCACGTGTTTGGTGAGCTGCGTAATCAAGTGGTCATTTGTTCTCCGTCGCCTTATAAAACGGACACACAGTATTTTATTTTTTATTCTTCTTCTTCTTTTTTTTTTTTTTAATCATTTGATTGTTCTATTCAGAGCTCAGACCTCTGTGTCACAGCAACCTTTAGCACACACTGCTCTGACATAGAAGGAAATATACTGAAGCCCCCAACTAGCATGTGTGTGTGTTAGTGTGTTTTCTGAGAGTGTGATCTCTGGATTTTGCAGGGCTTTCTGTTTGGCTGTACTCTGTAGATCAGAATAGACGGCATCTGGTGTTTGTTTATAGCGCAGATTTTTCCTTCATGTTTGTATTGTGATAGTCCGTCAGGCTGTGCGTTGGACAGTGTATATACAGATCTATGTACGTATATGTGATTGTGAGTTGCGAGTCATTGGGTTTGTTGGCTTTTTTTTTTTTTCAAATATTTGAATAATTAAACATTGGATCCTCTTTCAAAGTAGGATGCATACATTTCTAACATTGTCAAATCCTTAAAATTAAAATCAAAGGTTTCAGATTTGGTACCAACTACTAGACTATCCACACATGTGGAACATTTGGAATCCGGCAATCTTAAAGAAATCATTCCACTGTACAGAAAATCATTTATGAATGGCGTAGATCTCAAATAATTAGTTCAGGACAGGCCGCCCAGCAAATTCAACCTAAGAGCATGACTGACACATGAACCCCAACACTTCACCACTGGTTCCAAAGGCAAATCTTGAAACAGTTGGTACAAACTGATACACGTTTCAAACTGCATGCATCGTTTTTGGAGGAAGTTTTGCTGCCCAAGAAGAGCATTAGAGTAAAACAGTTTTCCAATGAACATACAGGCACTGGCCTTTGGGAATAATGTGCGTACCACCAGGATAGGCAAACCAAGGAATTGTTAGTAGCCACTAGGATCACCACTGGCTCTGGATAGATGAATCAAAGATTGTATTGCGCTAAAAATAATGTGAGGCCTTCTGTCTACAGTTTGAAAGTTCTTCATGGCATTGTACATTGTAAATCAGACTTTAACTCCCAATACTTCAGGAAGTTATGTAAGTGGAAAAATAAGGGTTAAATTAATAATAAAATAATGGTAAGTGGCACCATCTCTACAAAACAGCCAGTCCTCACAGGACATGCAGGTGCCCACATACTACACTGAATGAGTCCTGCAGGATTATTTCTTCTCTCAAACCTCTCTCCTGCCCCATTGTGTCCTGTTAAACCTTCACTGGACAGGAAGGAGGAGAAAGGAGAAGTGAGGCTGCACCCATAGCTTTGCTGCATAGTGTTTGTGTACAAATCTACAAAATAACGTTGTAATCTCACCCACATCCGGTTTCATGCGCATTGAATACACATTCATGCTGGACCATGAATGATTAATGAACAGCCTTTCAAACAATACCAATCTATACAGAAGGTCCTGCATCAAATTTCTCTTTCATGGAACGATTTGATGTGTCATGAATGTTGATGTGTCTTATCGACCCTGGGGGCATTTCTGGCAGGATGAACAGAATGTGATGTTAACACTGTTTGGAGGCAGGCCTCACACTATTTCTAAAATCAGTCATCACACAAATGAAAAACGAGTCCTTAGCTGTGAGACACACAAAAGCAAAATAAAAAGACTAAAAAATTATTATTTTGGTCTGGTTTATTTTTAAAATCGACAGCACAACAACACTGGCAATTTGAGATCTCTTCATTTTTGTGGTGCAGAGTTCCGTCATCTACTTATTTCCTCACAATGCACAGCATGTCTTTGTTTTGGTACAAATGAATTCAAACTTTTTTTTAAATTTAGCTATCCATTGTTTGTTCGATCACAGATTCTAAGCGGCGCGTTTGTTTTGAGGAGGACTTGTTCTACGGTTGCAGTTTCTATCAGTTAAAATGTGCTTGGTGATGCTGTATAGTATGTGTATGTGGGGTCTGAGTGTTTGCATGAGTGGGTGAGTGCTCATCTCTCCACACTGCAAAGCCTGGAGGGACAGATGGCTGCTCAGTCTCGTTGCGAGTTGTTCTACCGGTCTCTTGTCTTTGGCTCTGGGTCTCCATCCTGTCTTGGCCATGGCCTCACCATAATACCCACATACTGTATCCATACAGTCTACACATACACATATGCACATTTTGAAGTATCTGGGTTCCTTTTGCCCTGCAGGCTAATCAAGCTGCCTACTCTGCGCTAACCACTAACCCTGCTGCAGCAAGTGACCTGACCCATGCACGTATCCAAACCAGCGTGCTAATCGCTGCGACAGGCCGCTGGCTCAGCGTTTTTTTTCATTAAGCACAATGGCACTGCATTACTTTACCACCCTGTGAAAGTCTACAGAACTGTCACAATTCATAGTGTTAATGTAACTTTATTTTAAGGAAGTGAAGAAACATTAAAATGAATTTAAAATGTCCACGCTCTTCATTCATAGTTGAATCAATATAGTATTGGCATTTTCTTTATTGCAAATAAGCTTTCAAGTTCTTATAGATCCATTTCTTTGCTCAAATGCATCAATTTCACTATGGTTTTAAACTCTCAAATATTCTCTTCTCACCTGTGGTGTTTGTAATGTTTTTGAATCTTAATTGCATCGTGCAAGTTTATTATTTCTCCTCCGAGTTTGCTGTTCTCAGACAAATTCACCCCACTGAACTGCATGTTGGAAGGCAGTCCCAGTCCCTGATTGTGTAATTATCCACTACCTTAATAATCAGACACTAATTACCAGCAGATTGCAAGCCCAAATTGAATGAAAGGAGCAGTGCAAATTTGCCCTGTGTAAATCTGGCCCAGGCGTTCTACAATTTACAGCACAGAGACAGTGGAATGATGCGAAAAGGCTGATATATTATGGCGGATTTGATGAATGCTGCTCTGACTCTGCTCATCCAAATAAACTTAAAATCCTCGGTGGGATGCGTATATATTTGCATGTGCGGGCAGGTGTGGTAGGGGTGCACAAGTGCTTTATTTGATCATCTCTCTTTGCTCTCCTTTGTAGCACAGTTTGAGACGGAAGCTGGGAGTTTACATGAAGCACATTTTTTCGCATTGTTTGCTCCAGAGCTTGAACGCATACACACATGCACACGCACAAAACACAGCCGACAGTATGGATTGTCATTGTACACTGTGTGATTTAAGCATAAGGGTTGCTTCTGTGCACATGCCCAGTAGAGATGAATTTCACGTCATCCAAAGCTTATGAACATTACGCTAGTACGTAATACACACTTGTTGGCACCACATTCAGCACCAGCCATACAGTAAAAAAGCACAATAATTGTGACCTCCCCTTTAAATTTGAAATCAAACTCTTGTCCAGACATAATTACAGTACCGGTGATGTTATGTTTCTCACCCTCTTTTCCAGACTATTTTGAGTTGAACTTATTAAAGCTGTGCTCCCACTAATTAAGTTGTTTGTCTTTGCAAAGCGATCTGCGCCTGCCCACTGCTGCTCACTAATGAGTAGTTGTGCCACGCCACCCTGCCTGATGATTGAAGGGGAGATGAAAGCAAAAAGCTAACGAAAGAAAAATGACCTGATGGTGAAAGATTTTCTAACAGGCAGCGCTGAAGCTGTCGTACACGACGTTGAACCGTGCCAACTGGAGCTTGTTAACAGGCAGTTGTGTGGGTGCTCCAAGGGTTCCTGCGGAGGTTATAGACAACACAGGTTTCTTTAAATTGGAAAGCAGTGAGGTTTGAGGAGAAACTGAGCCGTGCTGGTGCACACCAGAGTCCCCAATACAAGTATGCAATTAGAAGGAAGGAAAAGTGGAACCGATGCTCCAAAATCTTTCTTTGGACTTTCAAACTATCATGTCCTAGAAACCTGAAAAATGTCTTTAAATTTGGTTTAGTGTTTGCTCTGTTTTTATTTGAGGGAAAATGATCAAAACATCATAACAGTGCTGCAACATGGCCCACTTCTGCATGCTCGGTATTTTATTAAACTAATGGACTTGAGAGGCCTATAATAACTTCTGCATCGCTAAAGCGGTGTACGTACTTATAATTTTGCATATATACTGTATATATATAAATACTGTGTGCACATATGGATGATGGAAAAATGTATCGTGCTACAGGAAACGTTTCAACAGTCTTTGATTTTTTTATCCAAACACTTCCTAAAACTTTTTTTACTAACCACAATCACAGTTTAGAATAAACTATACCCAGTAACCTTTTACATTTTGGGAGTCAGTACTGATTCTTTGACCATGGCCAGGTACATGCTATTTTATGTCAGTTTTTGTATACATCTTGTTAGATTGTTGCATCATAAATGTTGATGGGGCATTAAAACTGACAAGGTGCAAAAGAAGTTGGAAAAAAGAAACAGGAGACCGTCGGTCAATAGATATTTTATCCTTGTGGGAATTCTAGCTTTTATTTTGAAAGACCATAGTTTGAAACTTTACCTCAGACTGTGTAAAACCTAATCCTCAGAGGTAGGTGTTGTGGGAGCTAGTAGGGACCTAATGGCTTTCCCATCTGGTGTGTCTGGGCCCCGTGCTCCGCCATGTGATCTAATACACAACATGGCGTGAGAGCAGTCAGGTAATTTTAGTTTATTCTTAAGACATTGCATGAAATAAAGTGCAGAGTGTGTGTATGTGAACTTTGTGGGTGTCCCAACACATACCGTATGCACATGTGTGTATATAGATGTACATTTGCATGCAGATGCATGTGTTTGCTAGAATATTCTGTCGTGGATGAGGTGGCAGTGTGTGAGCGTGTGTTAGGAGCAGGACAGCAGAATATGTTCGCCACTATTTTAAATAATCATATTACCACTTCTAGATTTCTAGGGTCCACCTTCAGGTACTTTTATTAATATTTTGTCACTGCATAGAATTATACCCTTGAGTATTGTTTAAATGCAGATAAAATGCAGAAATGTCCTGTATGCAGAGTTGTGTACTGGTAATGTACAGGGTCCATTGCATGCAGTCGTGGATAGGTTACTTCATGTGACCCTGCTGGCCGGTGGGTTTCTCTCAGCCTCCCTCACTTCTGTCTGTCTCTCCAACTTAAAAGCGTGCCGAGCTGTAGGACACTGTCTGAGCCAGTAGCAGTCTGAATGCTGATGAATGTCTGCACAGATAACCTGTGACTGATCTCACTGTCCACCTCCCCTCCAGTTTAACCCTTGTGTAGCCAGGCGAGTCGAAAAGAGAAATAAATCTCTACTAACAGCATTAGCAGGGTGACTGAGTGACACACATGCACAGACCTACTGCAGTTAGGGGTTCATTTGTAATTTTAGTGTATTCCAATGTGAGTCTTGAGCTTTTTCATTTATCTTGATTCGCTGAGACATTTCTATAAATACTCCAATGACAAGTCCTCTTCTACAGACATTTTGCCCTCACAAAACATACTTTTATTTCATCACTCCAAACCTCTTCTAGCAGCACATTAGAACTCCCTATTTAGAAAGGGAGTAAATCTTTCTGCCTGTCTACTTTCCCTTCTATCACTTCCACAACTTACTCTCTTTACACTGGACTCGGTATAACACGCCTCTTAACTCCTCTTCTCCCTCCCTCAGCGACACTTAAATTTCATGCTGTCAGATTTTATGTCATTCGGCTGGCCAATGAGCTTGTAATATCCAGGGCCAGAAGTTTTACGGTGGACTGTCTGTGCTGTTTGCATCGGGGCTGGTTGCTTGAGTGCAGGGTGAGCAGTAATAACTGTGGAGAACTTGCCAGGAGTGCAGGCATTATGCCTGCTGTTAAAATATCAGCTCGCATTATGAAACTGGACTGTGCTGACAGTTAGCAGTCTGAACTCAGTTAACCTATTACCTTCACTCTGCATAGCATATCAGATACTGAAGAATTATTGAAAGAGATTTTCCAAAAACAAGAGTGCAGAAAAGTTAGCAACGGAGTTCCCAGAGAAATTAAATTGCAATTAAACAAACAGTTTGTTTTAAAATCTTCCCCAGCATGAGGAAGAAAAGGTCTCATATGCACAAAAGCAGCTACAGGATTTAGGATTTATACTTCAAACTGAACTAACTTCTGTATTCCTCCTCTCTACAAACTTCTGGGATTCTCTCATCTTCAGCCTTCACTAACTTGCTTCACACGCTGCATTATCCGCACACATGCTTTTCCGTCATATCACTTTATATGACTCTTAATGTATTTCTGTGCAGATCTGAATGCTTTATGCATAGACGTGCCACACAATGCCTGTTCACATGCAGTCGATGCATGTGAAGCAACAGTAACTGCAGCAACACAAGAGCATGGATCCCAGGGTGCACTGGGAGTGCTTGAGGAAATGTAAGCAGCTTAAGCAGTCCATGATGTTGTCATCTCTTCTCAGCTGAGCTCCCAAAATAACAGGCCCTCTGGGTACAGACTGGCAGAGCTGAGCAGGGGACAGTCAACAGACAGACCCAGAACAGCTCGGCCCAGATTGGACCAGATCGGACTAGCCCAGTTAGTTAGTCCGTTTGGGCTCAAACTGGTCATTTTCAACCAGGCAAAGATAAAATGATTCTCGGAGACAATGCCTTTACATGGTATGACAGTTCTCACCCTCTCTACCCAGAAATGTGCATCGCTCAGCCCATTTTGTAAAAGGGCTGAATGCAGCGAGATATTTTCCAAGAAGCCTTTTGTTTTGCATAATCACTAGATCACGTGTCGGACACTTGACTTTAATGAGTATGCTTTTTGCCTGAGCCTCATGTGGCTGGTGTGTTGGTCATGGTGCTGGTGGCAGCTGAGGTCGGATTAACGTGCCTCTCTCTCACACATGCTTACACACAAACACATACCTACTAGGCCCCATTAAGTTGCAAAGTGTGTCGGAGAAGGAGGACTCTACACTTCCACTGAGACAGGAGACAGAGAAGAGTGTTTAAGTCTCTTCAATGCCCCCCTTTCTCCCATCTAGGTCATAATGTAGGCTATAGGCGAGTCCATGTATATTCTCAGTATGGTAACACTCAGCAAGCATGCCTGTAAACGGATGATTGACGTAGAGCTGCCACCTCTGTGTGCCTCCCACATACTCTTGTGTTTGACGTCACTTACGGTCATGGACGTATATGATATATATGCACTGTAGGGCTATGTGGATGAGCTAATTCTCACCTCTAAATACTTTGCTCCATTATTCATTAGCGACAGCTGAACTTGATAAAGATGACAGGCTATTTCTGGAAGGCTGCACTTGCACATTACGAAGAAAAATAACTCCCTCTTGAATATTTTGCCATGTTTGTATGTCTTTTCCCTCTTATTTGGCAAATGGAAAACATGCCAGAGAACAAGAATTTAAGTATTTGACTTGTTTTTATCACTGACTCCAGTCCTTGGTGTTTTGATCGTACTTGCACATTTTGCATCTCTTTCATGTCAGCAGACAGCGAAAAAAAATGAATTTGTGATTATGGATGCAGATGATCGCCTCACTGTCCAGTTCAGAAAATAAATTAAATAATAATAAAATATTAGCCCTGCGATAGACTGGCGACCTGTCCAGGGTATACCCCGCCTCTCACCCGATGACAGCTGGGATAGGCTGCGGCAGACCCCGCGACCCTTTACAGGAACAAGCGGTTACAGAAGATGAATGAATGAATGAATAAAATATTTTGCGTGACTTGCCTGTGGAAGAGGACTAATTCCCCTCATTACACTGCTGCACACTTCCAAGGTAATTTCTCAAGCAAGTTAATACCCACAGTTTTTGGAATTTATATTAAAAAATAACAATTAATAGACATAATATAAAACACTGTTTAAGAGTAGGTGTAGTAGTTATAGTGGTCAGCAAGGACTCCTGCCCTATAGTTGTGTCATTGTATAACTATCCTAGATGTGTTAGAAATGTTTGAATTCATCTCAAATTTCAAATGGGAGGCCTGAAACAAATTTTTAAGAAACAAATGGATTGTAAAACTATTTTTAGGGGCCCAGATGGCGCAGCAGCGAAAATTCTCACCCACTCTGGTGGAGGTCAATTTCACAGTTGAGCGGTTCTAGCTTATGCACCGCAATCATATGCAATTGTCAGTGTTTGCATTTGGGAAGCGATTTAAGAATAAAATGTGTCCATGTGTATCACAGAAGACACTCGGCAGCCTACACCTTACCCCGGTCTGACAGTGGGACTTAACAGGAGGATTTAATTATTCCAAACTGTGCCAACAAAAGAGAGAACTAGGGAAATGCATTTACTATTTTAAAAAAAACGCATGTTTCACTTTTCTCACATTTTGTCTTGTCATTAAACTTCAACAATATATACTATATATTTTCTCGTCGCCATACGTCAACACTTTCCCAAGGTCAGAAGTCTAATTGCAAAAATCTCATGAGTCCAGCATCCAATTTTAGTTGTCAAACCCAAGGCTATGTGGTCAGTCGTTGCATTGCAGAAGCAGATTTATTTAAGGCACTGATTAGTCGCTAAGCTGTCATCATGCTCTTATACTTAGAGTGCCATGTTCACAGTTTTGCTCCTATGGAGAGTCAGTCCACCAGTCCTGCCTCCTGACACAGGTCAGGAGGCAGGACATGGAGAACCCTGAAGGCACGAAGAGAATGATGATGGATGCTGTGATGTGGTGATGATTGCTCTTGGAGAATTTCTCTCATCTTCTGGGTGCTGTGCCTTCTTTCAGGATGACCCCTGAGGTGCCGGTGTGTGACAGGTGGAGGGATAAAAATTGGGGTTTATGTCTTGGCAGAAATGGAATTAGGCCATTGGGGTCACATAGCCCAACACAGTTCATTTGTTTGCGTATAAAATAAAATAAAACCATGAAAACAATCTGAATCTGATATTGGCACTTAGAACAAACAAACAATGATATTTCTTGGTAAAAAATGTTCATGTTTAAAAACCATGAACCAAAAGACAGCATTAGTGAGTTACTTGTCTTATTATGTCCGACTATGCCTTACGCTCTCCAGGTCGCCTTGACTCTTTTTGTTTCAGTCTATCCCTCTGTACGTCTCAGAGTGGTGCTATCCTGAAAGACACCTCCCATCATCTCTTGCTGCTTTACCCACAATCCCCTGTGGATCATGAAACTGCAGGCCAGCAGCAGGAAAGGTCATGGGAAAGCACTGCTGCTCACTTTGTTGATTACTTTTCCTAACCTATTTTATTAAACCTTGCCGTAAAGCTTACGTTGCTTTGTGATACATGTTACACCATCACATTTTTCTCTACAAGATTTATCTCTATCTAGTAAAATCTGTCTATCTCTGTCTAGTAAAATCCACAGCATCCACAATGTCAGAACCAATGGGAAGTAGACAAAAAGCTCACTGTGTAGACTGGCTACTTGACCCTAATGGCTTTTTGACGTTCCTTAGTAATCAGAGTTACATGAAAAAGTTCAGTTAAGGGAATTGTGCTGGACCAGAGGTGCTTTATGTGGTGAACTAAAGTCCCTCTAGGTTTGATGCCCTCAGTCCATAATGGAAGTATTTGTAGTGAGGTCACATGAAGGACAAAGGCTAATCCAAGCTGCATTAGATTTAAACCTGATAGACTGCAGGGAAAGCACACGTTATAACTCTGTGAGAATGATGTGTACAGATGTAAGCTCCTCCATGGTGTCACCAGGGGTAGCATTTTAATGTTTACCGGCTTAGGTCTACTGTTCTGACATTAATAAGAGCTGTGATGTAAAGTCTTCACGGAGGGAACAGCAGAGTAACAACCTCTACTCATAACTCTTTGATGGCTTCATGACTCCAGGTTGCCGGAAGACACCTGTTGTGTGAAAAAGGGGCATCAGGTCTCTGTTTTGAAATTCTGTTGTCATGTTATTAAATGAAAAACTATTAATATCTAATTTGGAGCACTGTTGGGTTATGGGTGTTGATTTAAATACATGAGGTGATGATAATACAATATACAGCATGCCTATCATCATGAGGATTTCTTTCTTCGATAACTTTGAAATCATCTTAAAGGGGAACTACTGTGTTTTTTACAACCTTTTTACTGCTAGTTTTTTGCAACATGGCTGAATATTTTTCCGATTCTGAGGTTGTGGACGAACCATAGCAGTCGCAAATTACAGGTAAACAAGCCGACCGTCGCGGGTGCGCGCGCTGCTCAGAGATGACATCGTCCAGGTCAGAAGACACCATCCGGGGTCTGTAGGTCAATCTACAGACCCCGGGTGACGATAACAATACTAATTTTCTCACACAGTAATACATAATTGTTTTTACATATTGCACTTAAGATCAACCATCCCAACATCTGTATGTATTGTAGCATAACAAAGGAACTCTAAATAGTTTATTTTATAATCCCATTTTATGCAACCATGAAAGCTGATCTTGAAGCCTTTACACAAAAGAAGGACAGCCTGACAATAATGCGTATGGAGCTGATAATGACCTCCTCCGATCTGCATAGTGTGTCATGGATGAGGTAAGATTGTGGCTGTCATTCAAAACAGTCGCAAGTGTGGCTAACTGATCATCACATGTACTGCGAGGCGTGCCGCATGATTTCGAATGCTGCACTCGTGATGTTTTTGCATGCGGTAGTATTATGAAGCTCTGAGGATATTGGGTTTATTCCTAGTATCTCTTCATCTCGGCTGAATGGGACATCTGGCCCTGTAGCAATACAGCCATAATAACATGAGGAAATGGATGCCGTATCAAGAACTTCTCCCTCTCAGTGCCATTGTGGCAGTGTGGCATTTGTTTTGAGTGCGCTGCTTGGTTTTCTGTCGAAAACAAAAGGGCAGTGCTGTTAGCACAATCTGAACTATGACACCGTCAGGCTCATTATCTCCACCTAATGGCTGCCTAGATACATGGTAATGGCACCATCAGATTACAGTGAAATGCATTGCTTGATAGATCAAGCAGTAATTCTTGGTCTGTATTAAAAAGTAAGGACATAGTTAGCCTGTGCATGCCCATCAACATTTAATAGCACAGGCTTAAAGAAATCTGCTGTCACTGCTTTTAGTATGTTAAAATAAAACACAGTAAAAATGCACTTTGCAGAGACTGAATCAAGGCCTCTCCCGCCTGCTGCAAACAGCCCCTTGCTACACATATATGGCCATCAAATATTTAACATACTGTAGCGTAGTTGACAGGGATTTCAGCTGCAGAGGAGCAGTAGACAAACAGGTCTTTTACTTCAGAAGTGTTTGCTGAGGTCTACGATTTGTTTCACAGTTCAAAAGAAGTTTGCAGCATAGACAAGAACATATGTGATTTTTTTTCCCGTTGACAGAATACGAATACCATCCTGACATAGACTCTGATTCCCCACAGCTGTATAGAATCAACTCTGATGCTAAGTGGCAGGTGAAGCCTGCTCACAAATTAGTCAACAATGTAGGTATAAGCACCGATAGCTAAGATGTGGCAGCAATTAATGCTCAATTGATACACTTGTTCCTCATTAAACAAGTATTGACCACACTAATATAACACATCCCGTGGGAAAAACAGGCTCTTTTGATCGATTTATGCAACATCGCAAACATTGCAGTGTCTCTATGGCAGCCATGCTGTCTCCTGTCAAGCTGTGGGTGTTGTCATGGCAGTTATCTGCAACACTGAGAAGCAGTTTAGTATTTTGCGGCCTCAGTGTATGCTCATCAGTGCTGGCTGTTCAAATACATCCGAACAGCTGTGGGACTATTAATGAGGCAAGAGCACAATAATCTATGTGTGCTCTGGGATGCGAGCACGGGCTAGGTACTTTATTTGATGTATTTCATCTGTCCGTTCATCCATCAGCCGTCTATCAATGGGTGAATACGTGAATGAAATCAATGAAGCCGCATGAAAAATGAAGCCGGAGCATTTCAGTCTCGCCCTCCAGTTGCTTTCCTTAGCTCTGCACTGAGACTGTTCTGGAAAACAGTTGCAGGGCAACAAGCGGTTTTTGGTTACAGAATCATTTTCACACGGTCAACAACTGGTGGTCTCCTTTGGCTCACACCGTCCCTCCTTGTAGCTGTGTTTCTGTTTCACGTCATACGAAAAATATTCTGGCTGCTTTTCTGTTGTGTTAAAATAGTATGATATCCTGTACCTTTTATTTCACTATATCATCAGTTTTTCCACATCTTGTGCCAGATCAGACTAAAAATTATTGAATTCATGCCATTACATTGGTTGACACAGAACAAGTAAATGATTCATAAGTTTTTAGGCTGAATTGAAAATTAGAATGCACTGTAATTTTATTAATCCGTTTTTGTCATGACATGTTTTAGCCTTCTTTTGCTAGATTTACATTATATTTGTGAATTAAGGGGTTAAGACCACTGATGGGCGAACCCTCTGTGACACCACTCATAAGCACCAGCCATTGCCATCTTGACGGTGTCTGACTCCACCTAAGCTAATTCAATAATAGGCTAAGAGGTGAACCAAGAGGCGCCCGACACCTGTGGAGACAGCTAGTGACCTGTCATAGCTCCTTATTTATGTGTAATTTTAGTCCTTGATATAATTTAAGTGGGTGGGTTATATACAAAACTCACACCCTTTGCAATTGTCATGAATGAGATGTTTTTTTTTTGTCTGTGCCAGGCTGTGATCGACTTGTTTTTTGGAGCTAGCCTCAAGTGGCCATTTGAGAAACTGCAGCATTACACTTTGGTTCATCTTTCTGCCCTGGAAGTTGCCGCTTGGTTGAGACACACAGCAGTAATAGTGCCGATTGTACGCGAATAGCTTCCATGTCCTCAAATACATACTGTAACTGACACTGTGATTCTATAAAAAATGCATGAGCCAGGATGAATCACCTTGAGCTGCTTCTTGTTTTTCCGGATGTGGCAGTAACTATTGGTGACGGTGGATTCTCCTGCTTTTCAGTGACACGCATCTATCAAAACCATTTCCACTGTAAACCTGTGTGCTCACCATGATTGACGCTCTCTGTCACAGTGAATGAAAGAGTATAAACACAGGAACTGCTATCATATGCTCAACTATAAAGCAAACCAGATGGCTATGGGGCCCCTTGACCCCCTGGATAAGCATACAGCACTCAGCTTTTGATTATATCGGATTGATAGGCCTTGTCATACTGCTATTAGTGCCTAAAGCTGAGCAGTTGCAGGATACAGTGATATGACATGATGACTTTGATACTTCATGCAGACTGAAAATAAAGTGCTATTTTAAGAAACTGTTGGACTGGCCTGTTGTTGGAAATGTCTGGAAGCCTGAAGAATTGTCATCAATAAAATACTAGCACCACGGATCATCACCTGTTGCCGGTGAAATAGCAGGAAGGGTGTAGATTTCCCATTCCACAGTTGTTGTGTGTGTGTTGAGGGGTGTTAGCGTATGGCATGCGTGGGTGGTTTGATAACGCTGAGTAAAGCAGCTGTCTTAAGCAGTTCCTGTGTAATTGTAATCCCTCTGATCAGGCTCTCTGTAAACACCAGATAGTAAACCTAGCCTGGAGCTTGACTCAGCATTGGACACATACACACTCTCTTCTTCACTAACTTGCACTTGGATACGTGACATCTGAACTTGAAAACCACAGGATATATAATACTTGATAAAGCAAGCGGCCACTTATAGCACTTGTGTTTTTGATTGGTCACCATCTGCAGGACTGAACATGATGACCCCCCCCCCATCCATCCCATATTTGCACAGATGGTGCCCCTTGCCGTATTTATGCTGATGGCTGAGTATGATTCTTGTAAAACCCTCAGTTGGGATCAAAGTGAGAGGGAGGGAGATCTCCACTCCATGTATCATTTTTTAAATCCGTCAAGTGCGGTGCCCGCATAAGACAGATGGAACGTACTCCTTTTGCTGCATCCCTCTCAGATGTCAGTTTTATCACTGGTTGTGCCAGAAGCTTCTGCTGAAATACCCTCCATCTATTTTTCTTCTTCTACTCTCTCTCTCTCTCTCTCTCTCTCTGTGTCTGTGTGTGTGTGTGTGTGTGTGTGTGTAGGCCTTAGTGGTGGGAGGAGATCTTATCTAAACTTGCTCTGCCTCTGTAAAGCATTTATAAAAGATACACAACTACATGTCTGGATGGCCCGGCTGCATAATTCATGTCTTGGTGTAGAGCTAAATCCTGCACTCTCTCCGCTTTCCCTCTCTCTCTCTGTCGTACGCCTCAGCTGTGTAATGGGTTCTGTGTCGTCATGAAATACGGGTACTGTAGCACCAGCTAATGCCTACCATATCCCTTCCAGACACACAGATACACTGAAACAGACTCACAGTAACAGAAGGAGTCAGAACTGAACAGCTGCAGCTGTAGCCATACTTTATTTATCTCCATCATTTCATGTTAAAACATTCTTTGTGTAACACACTATTTTGATGAATTGCATGGACATTGCCAAGTGTTTCAAAGTGATTCTAGAAGGACACATAATCAATTAACACCCAGAGCTATCGTCTGAAACTAGAAACACATAAAGATGGCAGGTTCGTGCCCTGTAGTCAGTGATATATGTACTCTCGTCCGGATGTGTTTGGACAGTGTTTGCTGCAGTGAATTAGTGTTAACTCTGGGAGCCTGACACTTGGGATAAGCCCTGTGCAGTCAACATGTTTCATGGGAGACTAGGGAAAGGCAGGTTAAACAGAGAATATCACACACACTGTACGCAGAAAGAGCCAGAAGAGTGTCTGTGTCTGCACACCAAAAACACCCTGGGGTTTGTCCATGACATTAAGAGTTTAATTTAGTGGTAAATTTGTGTTTAGTCTTTTATTTATTTTTTTTCATCCAGAATTAAATTGGCAACATATTTGTATTATAACACCTGTTTTTTGTTTCATGTGAAATAGGTTAAACCTGTTTGAAACAGGGTGCTCACAGATGATTTCAAGCTACAGGTCATGGCATTATGAAGTCAGGATTATGTTTTCGTATACAAACATACTGTGCATGTGCATTTACTCGCACAGAGGAAAATAAACACACACACACACAGAAACCTTTCTGGCTCTCTGAGGACCCTTTAGCCTACCCCTACAACACCACAACTAAATGTCAAACCCTAACCTTTATCTTAACCTGTAATTCTAACCTGAATCCTACAATCAAGTCTTAACTCTCAAATATTCCTTTGAAGGTCTGTTCCACAGTGAGGACCAGTCAAAAATGTCCCCACTCCTCAGGGTAAGAACACAAATTAGTCCTCATAAAAATAGATTTACAAGTACACACGCAGATGCATCGTCTCCAGATGCCCCGCGGCCCCCTGGGCAGATGGACTCCCCAGACAAGCTCATCTACACTAACTGCAGTATGCACAGTGGTATTTGTTACAGAAGCTTATTGGACACAGATATACGTGCATTTTTGTCATACATGCAAAGCTAGATGACCAGAGACCATGACCTCACCATAAGCAGCGGGGCAGATAATCTCAGTGCTATCATGCTGTGAAGTGCATGTTGTGTGCTAGGGTTGCGGTTAGATTATTATTTATTTCATTTTTTTCACAGCGACAGAGCTCATGGAACAGGTCGGTTTCTATGGAGATCTCTTGTTGGACACTAAAATACTGATGTCATCAAATAAACATGAGCATCAGATAGAAAATGAACATAACATTCCGTTATAAACAAATTCAGAGTGTCTACAGGACCTTTCAGTATAGAGCAGAGAAACTTTAAAGATAAAGCTAAACCTAATTAAAGACTCATGTGGTGATCCTGGTACAGTGTAGTGAGTCTTAGCAAACCAACAGAAAAAATGATGTATTTTTTGGTAGCTGTGCCTCGGTGGCTGACGTTGGCATTCACCCAGCCGACTCCCCTGGTGCATTCTCATTTGGGGTGGGTGACTGTATAGTACGAGGACAATTATTTTGGTTTTACTATCACTGATGACAGCACCACCCTTCATTGTTTCCAAGATCTTCTTGTTGACCATTTGAGTGTGTGTGTGTGTTTAGGAGATTGTGTTGAACATATGATCGGTCAACAGCTGGGATGACTTGGCTGATGTTGTAGGAAATGTTCAGGCAGGGCAACTATTGTTGTAGAATTCATATTCTATGTTAATGGATCCGTTGTAAAGTGATTTCTTCTATGAAACATGTAGGGGCTTCCATGAAAGAAGGATTTCTGAAGGAGCGACATCTGTACGAAGTACGAAAGTTAAGCAAAACTTTCTAGGCAATGATCTGTGACTGCACTTCTAGGCTGTCTTTGCTTAAAATAATAATAAAAAAGTTTTACATGACATAGAAAAGAGGGGATTTAAAGGGAACTACTGGTTTTTACAACCTGGACCTTATTTCTGGCATAAAATACGATCGTTTACTCACTCATATAACTTGTGTGTGATTTGTAGTCAATCGGGAGATATTTAGATCCAGCCTCTAAATAACGCATTATGTGCTGCGAAACTCGTTCACTTCACCAATATTTTGTTATGGTACGCTAGTGCTATTCCCCATTGAGTCCGGAGTTAGCTGTTATCATCATCCGGGGTCTGTAGATTGACCTACAGACCCCAAATTTGCTACTGCTATGATTCGTCCACAACCTCAGAATCGGAAAAATATTCAGCCATGTTGCAAAAAACTAGCAGTAGCAAATTACAAGATTATTGGAATATTTGCAAAGAACAAAAATAATACTATAAATCCACAAGGCGGATGTGAAAAAGAGTGAAGAAAAAGTTTATGTGACTGGTGGTCTCTAATCTCTTAGGTAAGGAAGACAACTGTCTCAAACATTGACAACTCTTCCGGAATGACGACTTGTTCCAGTTCAACTTGTTCCAGAGAACTTAGTTCTCTCTGATCACAAAGCCTAACAAATGCCTGGATTATTTTCCATCTTGACACAAGCAAAACAACTAAGAGATTGTGTCCCTCTCAAAATCCATCATCGGGAAACTGAGCCATCAAACACTAATCCCATATATTTGATGATTCAGATTGGCGTTAGCTGTTCCTAAATCTCCTCTCTCTGAATGCCTGGATTTGAATCCTTTATGTAATCCTGCATCAAGGCCAAGCTAGTTGGGGCTCAGGTCATTTGGAATTGACAGTGTGATTCTCATGATTTTGTTCTCATTATTATTATTAGGCCAACATTTTCCCCCCTTCATTCTTAGAGAAAAAAAGACATTGAACCTTTCACAAACTCATGGTCAACATTCCTCTAGTACCTGACCAACAGCTCAACAGTAGTTTCATTCTGGACCATTGACGATGGACTATAAGATATTTAATCATTTATTCATGTGTATAGGGATGATAACTATGAAAGATTTAAGATCTGTGTTCTATTATAAAATTAAACAAGCACAAAAACAACAACATTGATGCTTTAAAAGTATAAAAATGTAGATTTCATTATCACAATCAATAAAAAAAATAAATTGTAATGTCACAGCAACTTCAATAAATCCAAAGTGAAAGAGCCAGAAAAAGAACTAATAGATAATATAAGTGGCAGCATGATGTTTGTCTTGTCCCTTGTTGCTGTTTTTCTGTAAAATACTTCTCAGTCATTAATGAAATTCTCTGCAGGGCTTGTGTTTGCGGCAAACATTCAGTAAAATCTCTGCAGTGCTGAGACTCACACTAATGGCATTTTAAGGTCACCCTCCTTTTTTTTCTCTACTCCTGTTCTTTAAGACTGCACATGCCTTCTCCGCCCACTCTCCCTCTGCTACCTTTCCTCCTCTAACAACGGGGAAGGCTGCAAATGCGCATTAATAAACTAAAGTTGCCCATCTGGGATCTAATCTGGTTGGCAAAGGGCAAGGGGAAGATGCTGCCCTCCATATCCGCTCTGCCAGAGACTGAGTTCTTGGCACAGAGGCTCGGATCAAGGTTTTTTTTGGTGAAGTAATTAATTAATAAAGAGCCTTGTCGCTAACTGCAAAAGCTTGGTGGTGATATGATTATAATGTGCTTACATCCAGCTAGATACGTGCTCAAAACTTAAATTTGGAGATTTAAATTTTAGAATTTCTGCGTCTCCACTTTCTCGGTGCTATGTCAGAGCTTACTGATAAGTCTAAGTAGATAATGTAAATGTAAAAGAACGGTTTACTAAGCACTGAAACAGAACAGACTGACCCTACATTAACTCATAGCAATGCAAAGTGGAATTAGCCTAAGCACTTAGTCAGCTGTGCACTGAGACAGCAGTAAGTGCATTGAGAGTTGTGAAAGAACAGAGGTTGGGGACGGTCACTGCTACCGCTGCTCCACAGCCAGCAGAAGGCAAGTCTACTATTCTCATTATATAATGTTATTTTTCCAAGAAAAGTACAAATTTGAAGCCGTTAAAGAACATTTGATGTCAAATTACAGTCCACAGCTTGTGAAATTCTAAAATGACTGGTATATTATCACATGTGATGGATTAGATTTTATAAAAGATTTATATTTGGCAGGGTTTCATGATCGAGCAGCACTGACTCGTCGTCTCTTTAGCTCTGAGCTGCAGGTCTCATGCTGAGGGTGCCTCCTGTTATGCAACTAGCTAGACGACAGCGTTCGGTTGGCAGTGAACGTTTTTTTTTTTTTGAGCATCTAAGGCCCCAATTACCACTGGAGCAATGAAGGACACATTTGTGACGTTTGCGAGCTCTAAGGTGCTTTATAAAGTGCTGCAGTGCAGGTTGCTTTTCTCTCATTTTGTCTCTACATTTTTTCATTAAGGCAACATATTGAGAGCTTATTTATAAAACATGTGGTCAAGTGTGCTTCCAAAAATGTTTGATTCAATAGAGCCACAATACCAGAATAGCATCTCTAATCTAGACAGATAGATAGATAGATTCTTTATTAATCCAAAACTGGGAACTTTCACAATCTAATCTAATCAAAAACAGATACATATGTCTCACACTTTATATCTTAGCTGTGCATTTTATTAATGTCTACATTTCTGTGTGTATATGTCACATGTATTCTTCAGAACAAAGCAGCAAATCTGCTTCTTGGAGGCAAGAATTTCGATTTCACATTCTGAACTAACATGTTCAAATGATCAATGTATGATGGTTACACTGAAAAGCCCTTTCCAGACACTCTTTAATATCCATTTATGCTTTTAATTACATCATTTGTGCTTTGCATGTTGTTTAAAACCTATAAACTGAATTAATATCTCATTTTTAAATGACAGCTTGCTTTTCAGAATTGATTCTGATTATTTTATGATAATTTTAATACATGGCGCTGCTGTGTCAGTGTTTTGGTAAATCTATGCAAATCCATGGGGCGTTTGTGCGTTTAGTTTGCGATAATTTTATGGAGGAGGTAGTCGACGGTGACACGGTGCTAATCGTCTTATGCATAAAAGAGGACAGATGTTTCCTGTTAAAATCCTTGACTGTAGATGAACTGCACATCATCAAACGTGCTTTCAAATCGTAGCTTGATGGGCAGGCAACACATCCTTCCTTGTAACCTTACTTTGTGAGTTCGACAGCTGGCACAAAGCCAACATGGGTAGAACACACGAATAACATGTGACTTTTAGCATATGATATATCATAAGCCACTTGGTGTCAGTTACTGCTCAAGCTTTGTTGATCCTATTACACTTGAACCTCCTCCCACAATGTTTCCTGAACTCAAAGGCCTAATGATCAGCAGGCAGCAGTATATGCTTTACAATCCTATTTGCTCCTGTCAGCTGTTAATTGCGGAGAAAGGGATCCTTAGCATTAATCTGCCTTAGCTGGAGTGTGCATTTGATCCCTGTGTGTTGTCATCGCATCTATAAAACGTTTGAGTCTGTAGGGATGAAATTAGTGCGTCTGAGAATATTTTATCCTTCATCAGAAAATAATTCTATTTGTACGTGTTGGATTCTCTTAAGAAATGAATTAAACTTAAAAAAAAATAAAATAAAAAATGTTTCCCAGCAAACATCTGATGTTCTCACAACACCAGTTGCATGTCTTGGAATATAAATAGTACGCCACTTCAAGCACATTTCATGTGTCATGGCTGCATATTTCAAATGTCTTGCGTGTCGTTTTATCGTATTAAATGACGCGTGAGAATGTTTGGGTTAGGGCTAAGGTCAGAGTGAGTCCTTTCTCAAGCCTACGCACAGCAAAATAACTCACAACAAACAAAAATAACACATGCAAAAACAAACGTACAGTGCTAATGTGACACGATTTGCCGTACTTCTCCCCGTCACGAGACCCGGTTGTGGAGATGTTTTCAGTCTACCACTGAGACACAAAACAACATCTTAAATTAAAAGGTAAGAAAACAACTGGCAATGTATAATATCTGTGTGTGCCAGACAGAACAGGAAATGAGTTTAGTCTCCTCATACTGATATTTTCAGTGAATTCCAAACCTACATGATATCTCTCACAATTTTAGCAGTTAAACTATAAAAGTAATTCTCTCATAACAATGCATACAAAGCCAGAAGCCAATTCCAATAGTCAAAAAAAGAGTGATTGTTTAAAATCAGTGTGACATTCCCCACATACTGTAGTATACGTTCACTCCTTGACACACAGATCACCAGCCAACATACACGCTCATAAACAGATGGCAAAGAACATACTATATATATATCTGACCCATCAAAGGGGCTCGTGTGAGTGTGTGACTGCTAACTCTGAGGCTGAGGAAGCTGTCAGAATGTGGCAAAATGCACACTCTCTGCAAGGCCACACTTTGATCAATACCTTTTCATGTGAGCGCTGCATGTGTCTATCATTGTGCCTTCACCGGCATACTGGAACATTCATCTCTGCAGACATGCCATATTGACAAATTCTTGCTCTCCCACAGTCACAAACCCCAAACCAACCAAACCTCTGCAATGAGACTTACTTACGCTGCACTGGATGGGACAGTGTGCCAGAATAGAAATGACTCTACTCAGTATTTCCCACTCATCGTATGATACAGATGTCTAAATATATCCCAGACTCTGAAAATACATAAAATCTATCAAGGTCACGGTTAGTTATGATGAATTTACTTTTAATTCCTTTCTCAATCTGACTTCAGTGGTGTCTCCCTTAGCCTGTGTGTTTCAGTGTCATGAGGCACATTGGTTTGAAGATGAGAAGAAGACGCAGCTTAATTTCTAGATGAATAAATAGAATAAGACTGCCGACTGCCCTCTGGGGCAGATTCATAGATTCTTTACTTACTGAATATTGGCGCAAATGAATTGCTTTACCCAACAGAGCACGACTGGAGCCACGGCCATATTGTGTTGCATTTGAGTAATTGCAGACATTAGTGGAAATTGTTTCCCTGCACTCTTTCATAGATTGTGCCTTTTATACTAATGGAACAGTTGATTTGAAAATTGACTTTTCCTAGGTACTTTTCCTTGCAGGTTTTATATTTATTGTAATTCCCATCAGTCTAGTTTACTAGCAATCAATGTGCTGACTGCGAAAAGCTACAGTATTCAACCAAAGAGATCATAAAGCTCCTGGTGAACAAGACAAAGGAAGAGACGAAGAGAGAGTGACAAACAATGAGCTCGGGGAGCGAAAAAGCATGTATATAAAAATGCAAGCTCATTCTGCGTTTCGACGAAAAACTCACATTCAACTCGACTTACTTTCTCCGCTGCCTGCAAGGTGACTTACAACCAAAATAAAATTATTCTTTCTTGAGATGGAGCTACACTGAACCAAAGGCATCCCAGAAGACAATGTGCTAGATTCTGCTCCTTGTAAAATCACATTGAGGCCAGGCTATTTCTGAAAGGCAAACCTCAGGCTACAGACCTGTGTCTGTGCTTAATTCTGATTCTAATTTAGTGAGTACGCCATTCGTCAAGCTACAATGAATACGCGCCACCTTTGTGATGGATATAAGCCATGACTTGAGTAAATTGTGCAAAGAACACTTTATATATGGAAGCGCACATCTTTTTTTTCCCCCTCAAGAGCGCTTCAGTTGATTACACATGTCCTTGAACCCCGTTTGAACGCGAGGCAGGAGACATTTATGAGCACAAGTGTCACTGATGATGCTTTGTCACATTAAGCCTGCTCCTCTGTGGACACCACCACATTTTAACATAAGCACAGCATTCATGTCATTACACGTTACATGCTTTATATTACATACGGTAAATACTGCGCACACGGATAGCACATCTGTCGTCCTGTTCCCATAAAACCTAAACATGTCCGATCATTCTTAAGGGCCCTAAAATAGATGAGCAACTAACCGAAGCAAGATACATCTCAACCCCCCTCCCCCTCCCCTTTATTTGTACCCGTTTCTCTTTACTGTGAGATTTATTCCTGTCAGAGGGGCAAGGACATCCATTGCAGTCCGCCGAAGGTCCAGAGTGACAACACTGGTGCCTATAGATCACCAACTATCATGAACCTGGGTGACAGCTCACTCTGAATGACTGGTCTGATAGAGAGTGAGGTCCCAGGCCCTGCCGTATCATCCATCATGCTACCTTCATTCCCAATATGCGCTCTTCATCAAGGCCGGGGCAAGGATGGAAGCTGTAAAAGATGGTGCCCACCCCCTACGCTGCTGTCATTCTTTAAGCCCCACTGTCACTAGCTTTTATTACGTCTGATGAGCCGACAGTTAGCCGGCTCATTAATAAACATCGGCTGGAATTAGACATTTGTGGACGTTATGCAGAGTCAGCTCTCCCAGTCTTTTGCACAACCTCACATTTTCCAGGTTAGCTTTGAGCTCGGTAATACTTAAATAAGAGCAGGCAGGGTGGTGAGGATGATGCAAAATAATCAGGATATCACAGGTTTAATTTGACAGTTTGGATTTTTTTTACTTATTTATGTGCAGGTTAAAGCGGCAGATTATTTTTGTTTAGCCTAATGTCACTTGATCAAATACATTAGCAGCACTTCTGTGCCTGAAGAACAGAGAATGTTGAAAGAAATGTTCTTGAAAGAAAACTTCTGTCATTCCCAAGCACCATTTAAGCTTTGATACTGCTGTGGTTTCCTTGGTGAGGGGCCTCAATGGATAGGATGTGCAGGGTTTTCAGGAGCTTCTGCTGGTGTGGAAATTGTTAGTGTAGCAGATCCTCCAGGAGCCTGAAAGAGGCACTGAGATACTGATAAGTCCTATAGGAGAAAAGGCATGTGGTGATTAATTGCACCGGGTGTGGAAAACTGATTATCTGCTGCCTGTTAGTGTGTGTCGGCGTGTTCTTGTTGAACTTGCCACAGTTCATCGGTGGAGTTCGGCTGTCTTAGTGTCTTCTCGTTCTTCACGTGATCCCAAATTGACTCCCTGCTCCCTGTGGGGGCAACATTATTCGTTGTAGGACTCTTTATTTTTCTAATCACTGAATTCAGTTATTTATGTCTCTAGTGCTACGTACGGTTCTGTCACTGCAGATTAAATCTGGGGCCAATCAGATAAATGGTACTCTGAGATGGATACAGATCCAAACATCTAACTCTTTTACATAATACTGCATGTGTATTTTTCGTGCATTGGAAGAAGTGAGCTGATGTAATGTTGTTTTCCACCATTGTGCCCATAATTTGCATAACGGTTAAAGCAAAGTAATTAGTACTTTGCCTCTGCAGGTCTATTTAAAGACCATTTAAAAAAAAACAACATTAATTGAATTCACATGCAGCTTTATACACGTGGTCTTTTTTTGTGTGGGTTTGTTATTTTTTGAGTCACAAAGGCAGAGAAACATTCGTGCGCTTCATATTCTCATTTGTGAAGAAGATGTTCTGTGCTCTCTGTATAAAACTGCAGTACACGGAAGTCAGTGTGTGGTGAGTGTGTGTGTATGTAATGTTTTAGACTATACTTAGTAGTTCAGCGTGTTCATCTGGGAGTAGAAACTGAGGCATCGCTGTAATCCATTCACGTTCCAGCCCTCTGAATAAGACTGGCAGAGGTTTACATGCAGCGCAAGATTGTGATATTATCACAGCATGTGAGGAGCCGATACCAGGTCATCATAAATGACTTCATGAGGGGGAGGATGAGTCATGAGTTATGTGTAAATGTTTAAAAAACTAATTACGCTGGTATCACGTCATAAATTAAAGCAGGATTAAGCATTGTGGTGGTTCGACAGACACGGCTGATTAAAAGTCATTTTGATCAAGTAATAAATGTGTGAAGCGGCATGACACTCATGTCCATTAGGAAAAGAAGATACAATTCATTTGGGCCGATTTGCTTGTAGCTAATCCATACACAGAGAGAAAATAGGTCAGTGATCGAAGCCAAGCAGGGACTGTGCCCAGATGAGGACAGATGCAGTGTGCCCAATACGTACGAACAGGAACGGAAACACGGGGATTTTCACAGGATCCTAGAATTCCTATAGACACGCGCCATGTGATGTTAGAATGTTATAGAAGCCCTCCTTGATGTCATTTACAGCAAGCATGACTGTAACCGTGAAAGCAAATCTGGTCACGACAGTGTGGCCTGGGGGCTTGTGCATGCCTTTGCATCTGCTTGTCTACTCGTATAGAAAATGGGGTGGATATGAGGTGACCAGGGTGGGTATAATCACCATTTGAGATAAGTTTCAAAAAACGTAACTTACAGAAGCAGACCGCATGCTTTGCCTTGCAATCCCACATTACTCCTCTAATAGACAGCTCTACAATCATTTCATTCAAGTGCAGAAGATCCCGGTTCAGTGCCTGCTAAAAGCCTGCCATAACACTGATTTTGAACATTGAACTGTTTCCCATTTTTATTTATTTAAACACTTACTTTTCAGTGACCAAGTATATGTTGAAGGGCTCACTGTTTTTCGTTTATTTGCCATTAATTTGACTTGTTTTGTGATGTTCTTGATCTGCCTAATTTTTCTTGTTCTCTCCTCAACTCTGCCACTACAGTACTATTTTTAAAACTATCAATGTCGCCAATGTTTGATGTCTTTTTCTTTGCCTGTGTTTCTGCCATGTGTTTTTGCTGTTGTTGTTGTTGTTGTTGTTTTCTTTTGTTTTTGTGTGCGGTGAATTTTCTAACCCCAGTTCATTCTGTTATGGCACCACCACAGTCCAGGATGACGCTGCCCCAGGTACCCAGGAGTACATTATGTTACGGCAGGACTCCATCCATTCTGCGGATATAAGGAGTAAAGGGTCCCCCTTTCGTGCTAAGTGTCACGAAATCTTCTGCTGCCCGCTGAAGCAAGCCGTCCACAAAGAGAACGCAGCGCCCGAAGGTTTGTTCGCACCCCCTCCTTGTTTTGATTTGCTGATGCTCCTCATCTCCCCTGCCCACTCTCGTCTTGTTTTCCCCTCTCTCATATTCTGTGTGAACCGGTAGTTCTCTGTCCCTCCGAACTAAGTTCTCTTTCATTCCTGTCCCATTTTTTAGAGAGCATCTGGTGTGCTTCAGCCCCTTTCTAGCATTTGTGTGTTTGTGGACAAACGGGTGATAGTGTGTGTGTGCGTGTGTGTGTCAGAGTAGTGCCCGACTGAATGTTCAGGGGTGTGTTTGTGTGAGTGAATGTGTTTCTGCCTGCATACCCCTTATGTTGGACTGAGGAGCATAGCATCTGTAGCTCCTGCCCACCCCTCCCTACCCCAAACCATTAACTCGGTCATTGCCACCCTGAGGCGCATGCACAAACCAAAACAAAGTGCAAAAAGAAAAGGGGTTATAGATGGAGGCAGCTGCCGCCCTAATGAGTTCAATGACTAGGCAGTTTCAGCATGTGCTTCCACTTCAGCTGGCCTCATAGAACAGAAAGGTGAAACTCTTTATTCTTCCTGTCCATAAAATTGTGTTTTATATTCATGACTAAAGAGTGATCTGCTCAGCTACATACTGCAAGTCAGCAAACCTCTCTTCCTCCTGTTCCCTGTGATTCCACTGCTTTTGCCTGTGGCTCTATTGTCTTGGTGGCTCCCCTCCTTCCTTCTCCCCCTGACTTGTATCTTTCCCTCCCTTTCCCTTTTTTCCTTCTTCCGTTTCTTTTCCCCGCATTAGTGCTTGCAGCAGCATAAGAATATAACCCCATACTGCATATGCTACTTAAATTTCTACAGTTAAATACATGTATTAAACTTAAATAATCCCTTTGTGCTCCAAGCATGCTGCCATACCCTGCTCTATCTGGCATGCTCATTTCTCAGCTATCCCATAATAGAGTGCTAGGATTGTAGACGTTGCTTTCCTTTGCAGACTTCCCAATAGGTAAGAGAAGAACTCTCTCACTACTGATTTGTTTTCAGCAATGTAATGGTCTGTGTGCTGCTGTATTTAAAAATGGGTCATGTTTTGTACAGTATTTCTCCACTTAGATATCAGTTAACCTGTTGACAGCTTTCTGTTTACCCGATGAAGGACTCAAGCACATGTACTTATCCCTGTGAGAAAAGAGAGACAGCGAGATAGAGAAGCAGCATACTGGCCGAGGTCTGGCAGAGAGAAGTACAGATGTATTATTCAGTTTGTCTGCAGCTCCAGCTGGACGTGACTGAATTTACAAAAGAAGGAGGGGAGACTTCAGCTCTTACGTAAGCCGTTCATGAGGACGTCATTAATGGTGATGCATGACGCGAATGGAAACTGTGCGAAGCTGCGTGTGCAGCAGGGTAAACAGATAAGACAGGAACATCCAACTTCAGGTTGTCTGCTTATATTCTTACCAAAGGCAATGAATAACGCATTAAATATTAAAAAATGCTCAGTGAGATAGTGCGGTATTGACAGTGCTGTTTGTTGAAATGGCAGTATTTGATGTAAATTTGCATGTTTTGAGAGATCTGAGCATGAAAGCCAGTCTTGTCACACCGTTACCATGGCAACATTGCATTGCAACTACTTTGCGTCTCACTCGTTAATGGAATACTTAGTGGCATAGTGAATGGAGTTTGTAAATCACAGTGGATTGCAGCATAGACAGTTAGGTCAGGAGCTGTTTGGCTGTATATATGGTTTGAATGAATCGATGACAGGAAATGGTAGCTAAGAGTTTATTGATGTTTGAGAAGCTGTGGTGGATTTGAGACAATAAGACCTGCTCTGAAAGGTGTGAACACTGAGAACCTTTAAGAGTTATGCTTTGACACAGTCTGTAATCTGCAATTTTTCTGATGCATAGCCTACCCCAGCACTGATGGCTGAGATTGAAGATATTGCTTTCACATATCACAGAACAACATATCATGGGCACATGGATTTAGACTATAGCACCTCATAGGATGAGTTGAAATAATATGGTAAATAGTAAATGCCGTGTTTTTTTTAATAGCGCTTTTCTACCTATTGGTACTCAAAGCGCTTAACAGTCACAGACACGTCTACCCATTCGCTCACACAAGCACACACATTCACACTGGGAGCAACTGGGGTTCCAGTGTCTTGCTCAAGAACACTTCGGCATGTGGCACATTCCAGGGATCGAACCACTAACCGCTCTAACCCTCTGGTTCATGGACAACCCGCTCTACCTCCTGAGCCACAGCTGCCCCTATCAGCTCATCTATGCTGACATGTACGAACACGTTGTGCCCACTCCAGGCAGAGCACTCCTCCAGCCTCAGGTCTGTGTGTGCTACCAGCTCTTTCTTTTCTCTCTTCTCTCTTCATTCTATCTTGATCTAGTTTTGCTTTTTATTTTCAATTCATTTTCTCCTGTTTCCTCCGCTTCTCTTTCTGTGTTTGGCTCTGTACCGTAGCTCCAGAGCAGAAACAAAAGATGGTGCCTGAGGGGGCCAATCTGTGTAAATATCCATCCATAATTCAAACAGCTGCAAGACTTTGTGTTTAGCGTTCCCGGGTATGCAGTATGTACACAGACAGACAGCCTGTGTGGTCCTTATAGAAATGTAAACACAGAAATGTATTTCTGATTGAATTAGGCAGCGCTTTGCGTTTGTGGCTCGGACTTTGATTTGCAGTATTTTCACTTTCTTCGCACAATGTTGACTTTATTGAGTCAGGAAAATGTGTGAACATTTCCTTTTAAAGGATCACACACACCATTGATTTGGCACATTACAATTTTCATTAATTACTCATCTTTTAGTGAAATAACAATTGGTTTCTCTTCTTTTCACTATAGCTTTCAGATATCTGAACTTGAGCTAATCAGCTGTCACTTAACGTATTACTCCATTAACTAACACTGAGCTCAGAAAGAATGCAATTAAATTGGTAATATGATTTGTCCTTTACAAACAGAATAATGTCTGGCACATTTGTTGCTCAACATCCAAGCCACTACTTGTCTCCGTATTGACAAAATAATTCATCAGGTGCCCACTCAGCCAAGAAAATGTAAGCAGAATTTCAAAAGGAACCGGTAGTAGCACCATTCATTTCCCACACTGAAAATGACACAATGCAATTACATTTCAGGGGGCTAGTGCTGCTGCTTATGACAGAATCTGGTTGAGGAGTCTCACCTTGTCCTGCACATTACTGCAGCATAGCGTACAGCCACAGGTTGCACTCATGTCGCAATGGCAGCTTGTTCAATTTCCTTTGTTTTCATTGCATTCAGTCTTCCTGCATCAAAGCAACAACTCTGTTCGTCTAAGTCAATACATAAATAGACCACGCATGAATAAATCATGTGTATGATAATTTGATTTGGTGCCTGGAGAGAGCAGGCTTGTGGGTGCCAATGTCACGTCAGCACTGTAGGTTCTGCTGCGCTTACCTGAGCACTCCGGTCATCTGTGAGAGCACAATGTGCATTTAGCATTACATAAAGCGTCTACCATGTGCTTTTAATCTTGTAGAAGAACAGTGAGTGCAAGCGAAGTTAATTTTCCTTAAGGAGGCGGGAAGAGTGGTGCATAATCACACGTGTATGAAAGTTTGGCTTACATTAAAATTTAATTTAATTTAAAGATATAATGTATAATATTTCCATTTTAAAAGGTTTCCAAATATTTGTTTTGTGTGCTTATGTTATTACTAGTTTCTATAACTTGAAATGTATGTGCGGGCTATAGTATAACATCTCAAAGTTATTTCAGTATTATTATTGGGCATGGATAAAAGCATGGGGTTATTCCACATTTGAATTCACCATATAACATTAGCAACACTTGCTCATTTAACAGTAAGTAAGCAATGCTAGCAATTAAGTTTCTTAAGTTACCTGTGACCATTTCAATAGAAGGAAATGACATAACTTAAATATATCTGACTAACGTGAATAAAAAGCACAATTTCTGCCTGGATGATGTCAGATTTTATAGGCAATGGTGTTGACGGCAACTCTCATTATCCCATGCTAATTCCCAAAGTCATCAAACTGCGTCTTCTGTTACTGTTTTCAAGAAAAAGTGGAGTGCATCAACTGTACGGTGTATATTTGCATCTATAATCACAAAATATTTAGCAGTTTGCTGCACAAGTGAACAGACTCTGTCTTTCACACAAACAGAACATTTCCCCGTCTTCCTTTATAGGCAGCAGTGCTGAGTCAGTAGTAATGCCTGGCTCCTCTGGGGCTTAAACTAAAGGCATAAACAAACAGCAGGAGTGGGTGTGCGTGACAGCATTGACAAGAAACCACTCTGGAGACCGACGGAGAAGTGAAGCAGAGTCAAGTTGCCAGGCTTATTACATTCCATCATTGTCTATTTAATTAAACACTTCTGTCGTATTCTCCTCCACACCTCAGGTCCTCTCCTCAAACATAGAAATAGCCACATATAGAAATACAATAAAGAAGTCAATGTTTGGGACTATTCTGTTCATAAAGAGAATAAAAAAACTTTGTTATGAAAGGACAATATGAGTGAATCTACTGTACAGTTCATGCATATGGAACTAGTCATATAAGAAAGTTTAGGCTGACACTGTTCTTCCTTCCTAACATATTTAAACAACTCTGAATTGTCGATGGCAAGCCCTAAATTGCTCAGTGCATCTGATCAATATAAATGGGAATATTCCCATCATTGCTATATACCCTGTCAACTGTCATTTGCTGTTGCATTAAGCTGTACGAGACTTCTTTTCAGCAATTGACTTTTGGATTCAGACTGTATTATATGCAATATTTTTAAGTTGTATGCTAACTTCAATAAATAAAATTCATTAAAGTCTTAAATTTACTGGGAGAGGATGGATATTTTTTGCATACCAGGGGATACAAAAGATGTTTCATAACCAACATGTCCATATCAGCAGCTTTACTGATACAGATAGCCCCCATCGATGCACTGCTTGACTCAGGTATGACAAACCTTCACCCGGCCCGACACTAACCCAGATTATGTCGCTAAGGGATGTGCTGCTTTGTTTTACGCAGGTACTCCGTTTTAACTACACCCTGGCCCTGAATCCGAGCCAAACACTGACAATCAGTAGAGAAGTCAGAGTAAAGTAACTGTGACACAAGCAGTGTGTAAGTTATCCCCCCGTGTAAACAAGCGTTAATCTACAGTATTTAACTGAGGTAATGAGGCACACGGCTGAGTCAGCACCGCATTAATGGGAGGTTAGCAAAGCATCTGCAGACAGCAAGTATACACAAATTAACATCACTTATTGTGGCGAAGAAGTTCAACAGATGTTTTAAAGTAGCATTATACACCGATAAACCACAACATTATGACCACTGGCAGGAAAAAATTGAATAACACTGAGCAATACCATGTTCTGCTGGGAAACTTTTGGACCTGGCATTTGTGTAGATGTTACTTGGACATGTACCACCCACCTAGACCAGACCAGTCACCCCGACCTCATAACAATGACAATGACAACAATGACTCCTTGATGCAGTCTGATACAGGCACACACACAAAAACTGTTTAAGAACAACTGGAGGCACAAAGGAGACAATATTAGGAAGGTGGTCATAATGTTATGCCTGATCGGTGTATCCTGTCTTTTTATACTCTACACTGCAAAGACTCCTGTGAGAGAAAGTCTGAATTCTGGCATGTCCTCATTTTGCTACTTTGCAGCTTCCTTCACCTTAACGTTACCTTATCAACAACATCCTCTCTGCACTCAGCTTCAACAACTGCAGACACACACACACACACACTCTCTCTCTCTCGCTCTCTAATGCTCTCTTTCAAACCGCTTATCTCAATAAACCTTTTACTCACACTCACTCCCTCTCCCAGGAATTAACAGACCAGACCTCTGTTTGCCCATTTTAATATCACACCCTTAATAATTGTTTCAACACCTCCCAAATGGTGAGCTGTGATCCAAACACATCCAAGAGTTGCTCATAAATGTATGTTCTACTTTGCCAAAAAAACCAATGTAGGGAATTACTAGCATTTTGTTTTTGTTTTCATCTATGTTGATTTTTTTTATTTCGGTAAAAAAAATAAATAGATAACAACATGTTGCTCTGAGGGATTCTCAATATCGAGAACTAGTTGGAAACCGTCGCACCTTATGAAGCTTTGATTTTACTGGTATTTACTGAAAAGGTTAATGCACATACACATACACATAATGCGCACTGAGATACTATAGTGGTCAATACATTGTACCTTATTGTACAATTGTATTAAAAATAGATTCATGGCTTTTTTTTTGGCTTTCATCGACTCATCTTTCCACGTCATCATCTAGAACCCCACACCACACCCGTCAAAGTCAATACACTGCACGCTACTGTATTTGGTCTTCTGTCAGCCCTGCAGCACGCCACCACTAGTTATTCAACCAGTTGTTTTCTCTCCCCAAATCATGACACAGACATTCACTGGCGGCCACTCTTCCTTTCTGTGTTCCTTCCTTTTCCCTTTGCTCAAAAGTTACGTGTCCAGTGTGCACTTTATCTTGCATCTGACAGTCTTTGATATCCAAGGCTTAAAGGCTAAAAACACGACTTAGCAAATTCAACTATTTTCTGTTTTGCTTTTCCTCCCTCAGTTTAGATGCTTGTTTCAGCAGGTTTTCTACAGAAACACAATTTTAGGCAGTGTCCTATATCTTAATAGTGGTTATTACAATCCGAATGTACCAAAGATTTAACTAAGGTAATTATCAATGCATCATTTCTCCAGTAGAGAAACGTTAATGTTTATTATTTTTGGCACTGATATTGAAATGTCCTGCTCAATACATAACAGAGTTGCAACCTATTAATGAAATTATTGGAAATTATTGGAAATTATTGGACTTCTTCTCAAAAATGTCTGTTGACATTATCTCTGTATGCTAACAGACAGGGTTTATATTATCTGTTGTCTTTACTCTGCCTGCCTCAAATATCCAATACTAGGTAGGCTCTACTCCCTTGTTCAGAGTACTGAATAAAACAACCAAATGATATATCTTTCTGCTGTAGCCATCAATTACACCTAGCTGAGTCATGTTGGTTGAACAATCTGACCCACTATGAATAGTCTATAAAAATAATGCATACCAACCTGGATGGCAAACCTGCCCACACTAGTGCTAGTACCAACCAAATATTGAGCGAACACTAATAACGTCCAAAACTATGCTAAAATCCGCACTGTTAAGACCTTAACTGACCTTTAACACTCCTGATTTCTATGCAATAGAAATGTCTGAACTGCCAAAGCTCACCATTAGTTAGGGCCGAGAACCTGTTTGGCTCTGATGCATACAGACAGTTGGAGGGTCATCTTGGGAGATGGCATGGTTATGTAAAACCCCTGCATGTTTTATCTTAAGGGTCAGCAAGTAATGTGCCAGCCTGCCAGCCAAGGCTAATGCTGGCTAGGATTCACATAGACACCCAATTTTTCCCATCATGTAGCCTGTCTGCAACCAAGACAACTCCGGGGAGTCAAAGGAAACACATTTTCAGGACTACAAAAGCCCTGCTGTCCTCTATATACAGAGGCTGGGCTGTATACTGATACGGCCACACTCTGCAGAAAAGTATTTAGTCAAGATCAGAACTGAAAAAGCAGCTTTAAATGCTGTGCCATCCAGACATCCTTTTCTCTCGCCCATCTCCCTTTTCTTCTATGCTTGCGTGCCGAACAAGAGACACATTGTTTGTTTACTTCCTTTCCAATGGCGGTTAAATGTCTGGAAAGTGTCCAGGCTCTTCCACAGTTGCCTTAGCCAATTTAATGCCGACTCACTGATCTGCATGCTGTGCAATATCCTCTTCCTTTGCAAAAGCTGCCAAAACAGCCACGTTGTATATTTCATCAGTATGATGGTTTACTATATTGGCTTTAACGCTGGTATACTGCTCTTACAGAGTCCATTATGATTCATCGGATTTTTGTCTTGACCTACGACATTCATTCAAGTTTGTCCAAGTTCATCTGAAAGTTCTTTTTCTTTAAACTAAAATCTAAATTAGAAAAGATGTGAAGTATGTCGAACAAGAAGAGATAATATTTAATGATAATATTTAAACACTTAAATGTAGAGTCGTCTCATATAACATCAAATCTCTCAAGGTCAAAGTAAAAGCTTCTTGATGAAAAACCACTGTTGAATCAAATATAACTCTTTTACTACCTCTTCCAACTCAAGTTGTGGTCCATTCTTGTGTTAACCAAGGTGTACAGTGCTTCTCCATTACATTCTGTGGGTGTTTGTCAAACAAGTAATTTAATTGGCCTGTATCAAATGCCCTTTACCTCCAACAAGCCCCAGGAGAATGTTTGTGCTCCTGTGTCATTCAGCCTTGTTCTTCCTCACTGTTCTGACTATGCGCACCCATAGTCGGGCGACTTGCATCAGTGTGCCGTGATCCGGAGGCCCGCAAGTCATTATCATAGACTGAAATCTAATTTTACAGCACGCACACAGGCATCCAAGCGGGCCAGTGCGCTGGACTGAATAAACAACATCAGAGAAATGTTGCATCTGTGCGGCTGTGCTGAACCTCAGCTGTCAAGTGCTGGTGAGACACCACGGGATCCGCGCTCACATGCAAACATATGTACACGTAGCCGCACCAATGAATGCAGAGCACTGCACAGCCAACCATGCACTGTCCAGTTTATGCAACGCCACTGCCAAATGGCTTCCCAAAAGCTTCCTCTGGCCTCGCTGCTGACTGTTTTATTTCTCACATCTGTTCTTTCCAAATTAGAATTAAATAGATGCACTTGTCTGATCTGCATTTTTAAAAACTTCTTGCATGTGCGTTTCCCAGAACCTATGGCTTTATGGCAGCTGTTAGTTACCTTGCCAATCCACTGGCTGGAGTGATAATTAGACATTGCACGTCTCACCAGGCCCTGCCAGCGTACATTGACAGCTGTCTCTCTTTGTTGCTCTCTCATTTTCTCTCTCTCTCACTCTAACACACACACACAGAAAGACAAAACCAAAAGACAAAAGGTTTTGTCATTAGTTCAACATGTTTACGGGGCAGAATGTTAAAACACGCACAAAACTCTCTACTGCATGTTTCTTATGTGTTGTAATAACATGAGTGCTTCTTCTGTGTTGGCTTTAGTGTGTGAGTAAGATGTCACAGGCCACAGATGCATGTTCTGAATGATGTAATGGGTAGCAATCAGGCAGCCAGTGAGGCAGTCCTTCAGCGGTACTCATGACCACACATAAACCTTCATCACAACGGGCCAGTGTCACGCAGCCTCCCATCTCTAATCTGCGCTCCTGACTGCCAAAGCATTGGTTAATATGTCCTAATCTCCTCATGTTATCTCCTCAATTGCAAACACACTTTGACCCTGGGTGATGGTGCACAGCACAGGTCATGCCTAGAGATTCTGGAGCGGTCGTTTTCCTACACTCTGTGGTGCAAGTCTGATTCAGCAGCAGTCCGACTACCTTGTTCTGACTTGTTGAATTTGAGTGCATGTTTGTGGGAGTTTCTTTTGCAAACTGAGTGAGCTACAGACACGTAATACTGCAGCAGCTGTGCTGCTTGGAGACCATAGACTTAGTAATATGATACAGGTCCCAGTCATTTGAACTTATCCTCCAATTGGTAGCAAAGGGCTCAGTGCAATCATTCAATCATGTTAAGGCATAACCTCTGACATACTGCATGACACATGGGCCTGATAGATTGAGGCTCTAATAGTGACAAAAGGTCACTGCTATTATTCCCTTCTGTGCTGTACTGGGAATACACTGAACTTCAATAAGATTAGGAGTCTCTGTCTTATTCACGTGTGTATTCTCCAGTGTTGAATTCAACCATTATAGTGCATATATATAAAATATATAAGTTGTGCTTGTAATCAGTGCAGCTGCATATTTGTACATAATAAAATTGACAAGTAATAGATTCAGTTCACAATAACCATTTAAACTAGCTCCAAACACACAACTTCAAGCTCAGTCATATGAATTAGATGGCATCTGTTTTGTGTGCACTGTACTGTATTAATATCAAGGAGTGCACAAGCACACATGTATATTCACTGGTACATTCATAGGGACCCTCACTGACGTATTCCTTTTCTTACCTTAAATCCAAAATGAAGAATAGCCAAAAACGCCTCACAATACTGAAATGTCATCATTACTATGACTAAAATTTCACCACAGGAAAACATGGAGCCTATATAAACACAGAGAACAGGATAGACACACAGCCATGCACTCTGCAGCAAAGAGTATACTGTGCTGTCTTCTGTTTTTTTTCTTTGTGTTCTGTCTTCATCCCTTTTGATGGGTTCATAAAGACGCCAGGACTGAAGAATGTATGAATATTTTGTGCGATTCATTCTTATTCAACTGTTTTGCAGCCCAAATCAAAGCGAAGAATAAATATAAACTGCTGCGCTGCTTTTGAGAATCATCAGATTTTTGATGTGGGGAATCATCTCGCCGCAGTGGGAGGCTGATGCCTTAAAAACCAATCATCATCATTTTTTTATTTTTATTTTTATTTTTTTGCCAGCTTATTAAAACATCAAAAAAATATTTACAGAACATTTTAAAAAGCCGTGCAACTGCAACACATTGTTTTATATATTAAATATAATATACTGAGCATTGCCAGAAACGGAGTGTGTTTATCTTTGTTCTTGCTGTGCGCAGCATTTGTGGCTCTTTTGATACACATTTGTGGTGTTTATACACCTAATTTGATTTACACCAGCATGCATTAGATTACTGACAGCTGTACGTGAGTGATACTGCAGTCCTTACAAGCACACATGGAGTCATAGCTTTGCTTTTGCAGTGCTTTTTGTTTTCTTATTTAACAGCATTTTTCACGGTTTATGGCCTCGATAGGAAGTGTTGGCATGTCATTTAGTATTTTTTAGAGTGTATGCAATTATGAGTGAATGTGTGCAATTTTACCACAAGGCTTAGGACACAAAAAGTTTTTATGGTTCAAAAGTGCCAAAAAACCTCAAAAGAAATTAGATAACAATGTGCTAAGACTGCAGACTCCATTGTGACATTACAAACCTAATGTGATTCTATAGCATCAGACTGAGAAGAGCACCACTGCTGCCTTCCTGCTGAGTTTTGGTCCACCTTTTCAAAGCACTTTAGGGTTCTCTGTCACCTTGGCACAACTCCTCCCACCTGTTATATTCCCAACTGGTCCACTACCATCCGTCGTCATTATGCTGCCATTGATTTCTCTGTGCGCTGACTTCACTAACAAGCACAGAGAACGAAAGTGAAAAGTGGGCTACTCCGTATTGGGTAGGGAACATGACCTATTTACCCACCCACTCCCATCAGTTGACTCATGTCTCCTGTCGTGTCATTTCCAGCTTAGTCAATCAGTTCCACCGAGCGCTTTCAAGTACACTCAAATAATCCATGCAGTCAGTCTGAAACCATGGAATCACACTGGCATGTCCACACACATTTTGATCTTTGTGTGAATGCACATAATCATTTTAACCATTTTAATCATTTATCAAGTGTAGCGCGAAAGATTTAAAATTCATACACAGGTATTCATCGCCTACTTTATGCACGATCGCTGAAGAAGTATTCCTTGCAACTTCCCTGCCCCTCTGATCTGCAGTGGAGCATCACTGCTTCCCCCGCAGGGAAATAAAACACCTTCCTTGAGGACATGCACCACTTGCAGGAGAAACCCAGAGTGTGTGGCCAGACTAAAATGAGCTTCATTAATGTTCACATCCAGTTCGCTGCGCTGCACATTTAACCTCATTGCATAATACTCACAGTTATCTTGAGGCCTGTGGTGGGGTTATTCTGAGGACAGGAACCTGGTTAATGGACAAGATCAGTGTGAATAATGGATACTTATCACATGATCACAAAAAAATAGATATAAGTCAGTTTCTTCCCAGCAAGAGAACGTAAAAAAACATATTTTCTTTCCTTTTCTAAATGAAGAGACCATATAAGCTAAATGTTTTGGTTTCATGAATAGTGGTGTTTTTACTTTAATCATCCCTGTTTGGAAGAGCACACCTATGATGACAGAGCATTGCAAGTTAGCGACTCTTAAAAAACTCAGCGAGCATGATATGTGCTCTTAGAGCTCTTCTTTGTGTCTCCATCAGTGAGTAGACAGTTTAAGCCAGCTGGTGTCTGAGATGATGCCTTTAATCTTACTCCATTCCCTTCCTTGATGTGTCATGCTGGAAGGGATATGTAGGACAAAATCCCTTCATTTACTGTATTCTGGAACTCTAAGACTGCTCTTGCCGGATGGGGTATAATTAGCATCAAGTTATTAATACAAACTTTCAGAAAGTCTGCAGCACACTTCCTTGATGTCTCTTTGATACCAGATGTCCCTCTTCACTGTGATGAGAGCCCATTTCCTGGGTGTGTTCTGGGAAATGGAGGAGGGCTCAGTTGAAAGAGAATAAAGATGATTTTGTCATTTGCAGCTCTCCCACAACGGTGGATATTGCCAAAGGGCTTTCAGTGACTCACCATATATGATTCACATGTGACTGCTCAGCCATCAATATTGCCAAGGGAGCATCTCTTTCACTTGATTTCCTCCTGCAGCTAACTCCTGTTGTGATCCTGGCAAGCACAGATGCTGGATGTTGTTCTGATAACAGGGATTTAAAGACTCAAGATTCGATTTGGCAAACGTGCTGCCTGTGTGCACACGTGTGCTTCTGTTATGTGGGTCTGCTGACTTATATGTACACAAGTGGGTGTGTGTTTACATCATGCTGTATCTTTCACTTGTCCTGCCTTGACTTATGGACAAATGTGGCATTAATGATGGTAGCTAACCTAGAAACAGGCAGTTGTGTGCAGCATCCCTGTCTATGAGTCTATGAGTAGCTTTAAACAGTTTATTTATTTATTTATTTTTGCATCTAAACAGCTTTACAAATAAGCTGACCTGAGTCTTACATCAATACTATACCATGTCTTTAGTCCTCTATGAGCTCCTGCTGTTTAACATACTGTCTAAGACTACGACCAGACTAATCAGCCATAGGGGCTTAAAACCACCTCCTTCTGGCTTACAACAATAGCTGTGATTCATCCACAATCCCCGATGGGACCTAAACTACAGGTTCATGATGTGCAGACACATCCACTCATATTGCACAGATCTGTACGCAAGTGCTAATATAATACGTTTCAATTTCCATTTTTGGAAACTGATTTCAAGTATTAAATAAACTGCTAATAAAACGCTTTTTTTATTTTTTATAACCTGTTCAGACCAACAGGACATGGCAGACTTGGTTAATTAGCTTATTAGTCAGTATGACCAAGCTCTAAGTTCTCCATTTACAGGCGACCAACACGGTACCAGGTTGAACAGAACAGCATGTAATCAAATGCTGTAAAATGCTCATGAAAGGCTGTGGTAGTATTTTCTGTCTAATATCTCCAAAAGACAATTGATTAACAGAACCAAAAACTTTTGCGTCTACACTCGTGTATATTGTACTTTGCAGAAACGCACATCTGGACATGCCAGACTTTGTTAATAAGCTTTTTTTCATCATTATGATTCAGCTCCCAGGTCTTTAAGGTCAGTGGCCAGGAGCTTTAAAGTATCACCGAGCCTCCCCATCTTTGACGTCTGAAGAGAAATAAGGTTATCTGGTTAGAGGACAAGAGAAATGGGGAGCCTCTGTAGCCTGCAGGTTCGCACTCTTGTATGTGGCCTGGTAGACAGCACGCTGCTGGTGCAACATTAGTCATTCCGAGCAGGCTGCTGCCTGAACTCTGGCCATTTCACACACTGTTTGCTGCCTCTGACTGAGGTTTCTCCACATCATTACAGCCAAAGAACTTGCACATAATCACTCTCATAGGAACATACACACATTGTAAGGGACAATGAGAGCAAAGGCTGTGTGAAAGCTCACACTATGCTATCTGGAAAAATTATGTTCTTTGCACACAGAGAAAGTGACAACATAGAAGCCAAACTGTGAAAATATATGCACAAATGTATTTACTTTGTTAAATTGTGTGATTCTTGTTGAAGGTATACCTATCACACACTCTACAAGGGACAGACAGTTTTATCTACACACAAATGTGAAGTATTATTCTCTAGCTGACAGCAGATTAAAATGGAAAATCTGCTACTTTTTCAAAATTTTATTTCTTCCTATAAATAAAACAACTGAGTTCAGAACGCAGTAAAAAGCAGAAGGATAAAGCAATATCCTCTGTATGTCCTAATGTTTGCAGTGTCCTACATTTAGATGACCCATTATCATCACAGTAGCAGCAGTTGAAGTCAGCGGTTAAAGAGTATATAGTATTTATACAAATAAATGAATGCATATTTATTCACACCATAAGGCAATATACTGAGTCACACACGCATGAGTATTTGTTGAAATCAGAACAAATAATCAAGACATTACTTCCACTTTATGACTCAAATTTAGCCGTGAATGTCCAGACTGCTAATAAATATCCGATGGGGGAAGATTATTCAGCAGTGAACTTCAATTTCATCTCCTCATCTGTTTGTATCACTGTCAAAGAAACAGACGCGATGTGTCTGGCAGATGCTTGACTCGCTCGAGGTCTGCGTTTCAGCGCCATCTTCATCTTTTATTGTCGTATGAAATGAAACCGTGTTCCTTTCAGTTGAGTAGCAAAAAGGCTCTGCAGTTATTCTCTGTGTGAAGAGAAAATATGGCAGCTCTGCTCCGACTTTAAAGACTGTTATTGCACAAAAGGTGAGAGGTTAGATGACAAATGCCAGGCATTCCGTATGCGCCTAATTAATTTTAGCATTTTAAAGTGAGGCGGAGATAGAACTGGCGATCGTTTAATGGGGATCAGGCTTGCACACAGCTCAGAGACCATCGCATCAATAGAGTATTGATGTTTAAAAATACCAAATTCACTGAAACTAAAGACTAACCTGGGAATAAATAGCATTACTCTAAAAGAAAACTACATTTTGGACTTTGAATGAAAACTGTTGGTGACTTGTAATATCTATATCTAAGAGTTGCAGGATTTTCTGACAAATAGCTGCTCTCAGTGACAGCTGGAAGTCATGGCAACCAAAAAGCATTTGTAGTTCATTCTGAGGACCAACTGGAAAAATAATGGGACTGATGTCATTCAGCTTCAGTCTACTGACTGCTTTCCTTCATACACTGAACACAGCCCTGTGGTTCAAAAGGAGCAGGGCAGACCACACAATCATTGCCACGGTTCTTCCAGTCATCCATGGCTGTGTTGTAGCCCCTCTCCTCAGCTGGAACCTCGAGTGACTGACGGCGTCTTCTTCTGCAATACCCAACCCCCATTCTCAGCACACATACTCTCTCTCTCTCCATCTTTCATACACAACCTCTTACGTATGTGCAGTCTCCATGGCAACGCATGGTATCACTATGGCACTGGTGGCTGAGCATGCCGCAAGCTGCTGTTGTAGTGGATTTACTGTACCCGCGCGCACACAAAGGGAGCAGACAGCCAGCTGAACGTTGCCAAAGGGCTGAATGATTTGAGCAGCAACCCTCTGAGCTTATAAGAGATCAATCCTTTTTCCCCTGATTATGCCTCGCATTATCCCCTTACTCTGTAAGGTTAGAAATCCTGCCACCGCACTTCGATGTCAAAATAAATTAATTCATTTTTCGCAGAGTGTTTCAAATATCCTGGTATATGTAGCACAGTCCTAGCACGCAACTTTGCCCTCTATTAAACACCACGAGCAAGGTTAACCACCCCATTTAGTCTGTGTTCGCCCTTGGAGGCCAATTTTCTCTGTGAATTTAAAAAAAATTCATTAAACCCTGGGTGTTACCATGACAGCCTCGGGTTATTATTAAGAGATGGCTTTAATTGTTGGGTTGTATTTAATAACACAAAGGTTAAAACTGTGCTCAACCTTGCCAGCACACAGGCCATCTACTCCATCTAACCCTTCCTCATGATGGTCTCTAGTGGCCAGAGATGGAAGTGCAGTAAAGTCTGATTGCCATCCAGTAGCCCTTGCACAGTAGGTGTGTGTATGCATGATGAATGACGTTGGTATGTTTGGGAGGTCATCTGTATAAATGTAGATGAAATTCTGAGTCTTTCTGTAGAATCGGTGGTGTATCAAATGCAAATCTGATCTGAGACCGCTGATGCAAACATTTTAGTAGCAGTTATTTAACATGCATGTTATAGGTTCAAACATTGCTATTCAAGCAGAACAGATGGTACAAACTACTCATACCGTGGCTGCATTATGATGTATACTATCAAACCTGTATGCTTTTAGTTTTTCTCAGTTATTTTCTCACTGTGTGCGTGCATGTGTGTGAGCACAGTACAGTGAAGGTGCCCCTGGGAGGCCACAGTAGACTGGCATTCTGGGGCACTACAGTAATTAATGTACCCATGGCACATTGCTACACAAGCAATCAAAGCATACAAACACACACACACAGCACACGTTCTCAGTTCCTCCGTGTTTGTCCTTGTGTTTTACTGGCTTGTCTTATTTATTGTGTCTGAAGGTGCTAGTTACAGAGGTAATTTGCTATTTGTGTCCTTTGTTGAGAAAACATGTAACATGTCTTACAATAAGATTAAAAAAACTCCAGGTTTGGTATGATGTCTGCAGCTAGTAGTATTTCAAGGCAGCATAGTTCATGAGAATACCAAAATGTCAAAGCAGTTAAATGTTAGAGTCCACTTTTGTCTTGCAAAGAAACAAAATAAAGACATAAGAGAACAAGCACTACCTTATGTAGTCTTCTGAAACTTATGAAGACGAACAATAGTGATGGAACTGGGATAAAACAATGGTCTATGGTTTATATTTTATTTTTTTTGTTAGTTCCGTTTGTGCCATTGTATGCCATTTAGTGTTTTGCCTCCTGCTCCTAAGAAAAGCACTAAAAGCAGGGGGGATGTTATCAGGCTTATACGCATTTGTAGCTTCTCTGGTGTAATCGTATGTGCTTGATTAGTGTCACAGTTGTACAATGCAGCCTGACTGTCTTCTTAACTGTCTCCGATAAACCCAGTCATCCTCCAGAAGGGCCACACTGGGTGCTTGAGCGATGGCCTGGATTTATCAGCAGTTAGGCGACTGATGAAAAACCTGGGATTAGTGTGGAGAGCTGTCTGTGTGTGTGTGTGTGTGTGTGTGCTAACGGCACAATTAAAGGTACTGAATAGAACCAGGCAGGGATACTGCATGTCGCAGGCAATAACGACTGTGACTGAGTCCTTATTTGTATATTTGTCACAGATCTTTACTTACTACCCCTATGTGACCTGCAAGAACTACTCCAGACAGTCACAGATTATGCAAGGCAAGACTAGTTAGTTTGTAAGTCTAATTTTCAACTCAGTGACAGACTTTATTACATCTACAATTTGACAACAACTAGAATTTTGCTAGTATACTATATTTACATGAAAGCACCAGAATTGTTTCAGGCACATACAACGTTGGCAAAATTGCCCTTAGCAGCAGTCACCTGCCCGGTGAGACCTTTAATTAATGTCATTCTCTTCTGCGCTCTTGCATATTTCCTGTCTGTCTTCACCGTCACTATCCTGGGAAGGCAAAAACTCAAAAATAGTCTTAAAATACTTCATCTCAAAATAGCACCAGATAAAACTAGACAGAATACCGACTGATGTTATTTTTGTGGAACATCTGCATCATCATCTGCTGCATTCACTGGATGTCTGTCGCTGCGCTCGCGGCCCGAACTATTTCTGTTTCCCCAAGAAGCGAGGAAAAGAGTTCCACATAAATTACAGATTGATCAAAAAGCATTTCTCGTGTAGCAGAAATATAAGTAAATGAGTACTTATTAGAACAGTTAATACTTGGGTTAGCATTTGTGACATCGCAAGCCTATATGGATATAACTGCGGCTTCATTATTATGGTGCAAGTTTCTTTTAAGATTCCAAAAAAAAAAACATGAATGTGTGAGGTTAATATGTAGTCTGTTCAGACAAAGGTCACCCTGCATTAAGAAAAGCCTGCGACTTTGAACGTTAATGATAGTAAACGGGAAAAGAAATGCTTTATATCTAAAGAGTGCCTTAAGTCATTGGAGACACGTCTCTTGTAAATCAATGTATTGCTACTGACCCATCAATAATTTTATATTTAGACTCCATAAGACCACAGAAATAAATTAGCGATGCTTAAGTTGCACTGCTGGCTGGTCTGGTTACTCATCTCTAAATAAAATATTCATGTTTTCTTCCGGTGATGACTTGCTGTTACACCCTGTGGGATTAGGTATTGGCAGATATATAGTCAATACAAGTGTAACTTTACACTATTATCTGTGAAAGTGCCTGATTTGACATTCATCTTTGACCTAAACCAAACAAGACTGTGGCTAGATTTTTATTCAGAGACAACTATCCGAAATACGCCTTTCTAAAATAGCAAATGATGGAAATTTTTTTTTGATATGGTGTAGATCAGCCCTACACCAGCCGCGAATCTCGCGACAACAAGCCAATTTCAAAACTTGTTTTGAAACAGGGTTCTGTTTTAGGAAGGTTAACCTGTCTATAGCTGGTCCACTTGCCCCATCTAGTGGTCGAAACCACACATTACCTGAGTGAGGATGCACTCGTTTTATCTCAGGCTGCAGATCTCATCAGTACATCTGCTCTCACTTTGAGGCCTGTGTGCTGTCAAGTCTAAATACAAACTAAGTTTAAATTTAAGCACATGCTATGGACGTATATGAAACAGACCTATTTAAAACAAAAAAACAAAAACAAACAAACAAACAAAAAAACACTTCATGGATTTTATTGAATAATCCTCTTGTTTCTGGTCAGTCTTCGTATTAAGTAGAACAAAAAACTCCCTCTACAGTTTCAAAGAATACAGAATTGTCTTTGTAAAACAACACTTTGTCTAATGCATCTCAGTTGATTGCGTATCGATATTTTTGAGTCGAAAGTGGACAGGCCTGTATAACCGGTTTAGTCAACGCATTATCGGATCATTTTACATCATTTTTTTTGTAATATGAGAGCAAAGTATTCTCTGCTACAAGAAGGAAGCCCGATCACATCCTGCCTTTTCGTTCACTCTTCTCCAATCTGACAACCCCCTCCTCCGAGCACAGAAAAAAAACATTGGACACACGCCTGTGTTTGCCGGATCAACAAGACCTCTAAATGAATGTTTAATGAGCATTTTAGAAGTCATAATGGCATGTCGCTAATGTCCTATAACGATCTTCCTGTTGATGGCCACGCCTCAGTGCTCTGTCTCTTCTACTACGCCTCTGACAGTTGTCAATGGTTTGAACTTTGCTGAATGTAGCCTCCTCGCCTTCACTTCACTGCACCAAGGACTGCGAGTATCCAAGTCACTGCTCTGGCTTCGCTGTAGAGAAATTATGACTTTTCCTATGAGGAAGTCTGCTTCAGGTAGGCTGCTGTTCCTGGTTTTCATTTTAGGCTTAATTTGTTTTCGTTTGTCATTTAAATCAGGTTTATTAAAAAAATATTCCTATTTTGGGGGGAAATTGTTTTCAGTGCTTCTATTAATGGCTTTGATAGTGTTTTATTTTATTGACAAGAGGTCAGTTTCCTGGTAGGCTTCTGTATGGGTATGGGTTGCTGTCCATGGTGCTGAAGAGGACGTGGCTTTAATAATAGTTCGCTTCATTTGTCTTCACGGATTTCCTCCGGAGTTTTTTAAACATTATGCAAATGTCAACTTTAAAAAAGAAAAAAAAAGTGTGCTTCGAGACTATGTATTCAGCAGAGATTTTTATTCAAGTTGAAGTATTTCGTTTAGATAGTTGTTTACTCTGTTAACGGTACTTCAATTTCGCATTTGACACTTAAATATATTTCGCTTCATATTTATACATACGTAATCCTGCTGTGCGTTACTCTTGTCCACGCTGAATAAAAAGAAATAAATAAAACGTCTGCGACAGTTTTGGTTGAGGGCTGTAGATGGCACCATTGGCCAAGATGCTAAATGTGCTCGATCCAGAATGAGGTAAACGCAAGGGAGGGATGAGGCTGGCGGTCAGGCTTGGAAATGTCAGAGTCAGAACATTGGTGTGGAGTCTGTATCTACAAAAGAAACAGCGCCGACCACTCTCTGAAAACCGACTTTTTCATAATGGCAATTCAAAATTCAACCATATTATCCACGTTAGACGGGGACGGAAGGCTTAAAGGTGGAAAGTTTATATAGTTTGATATTTTTTTGTCTCGGAATAGTCGTTAATATCAAATTAATGTCACGGGAATTTCCAATATAGGTCTGTAGTTTAACGACGTTAGGCTATATGGTGTCAATATAAATAGGCAAAATGGTTAGCCTAACAAAAGTGTTCAAAACAAGTGTTAATTAAGTTAATTATTAAAGCTTTTGATTCACGTAATAACGCTCGTACTCATTCAAGTACAAAATATAGGTTTTATATTAGTTATGGACCAAAAAAGTCACTGAGCAGCATTGGTAGTTCTTGTCTTTTCCCTCTGTTGGTCATATAAAATATCAATAATCTGTGATATTCTATCTCTAGACTTGATCTACGCCCCTTTTCTTGATATTTAAAATGCATTATTCCTTATGACAGCCTGCGCGGAGATATTCATTTCCTAATTGTGCACGCTGACTGGGTTTGCGTCTCACTATCAAACTCCCTGGCCTCCCCCTCCTCCCCGCTGCTCATTCTCCAGGTTGTAGGTGGGATGCTCTCAGCAGCACAGTTGAGTTTGCGCTGGTCTCGGATACTGATCCACAATGAGGCGCCTCCTGCTATTACAATACACCGCTTCGCTCCGTCAAACGAGAGAAAGGCACATGGGCTCTCCGTAGTGACTCGTTCACATCCTCTGCGTTGCGTTTCTAAAACGCGCTTTAAGTCTTCGGGATTAGGGGAGCCAGGTAAAGAGAATCGCAAGCAGTCTCTCGGCGCCTGCAAACAGGTGTTTCCATCCCGTGGCTGCGCATTGAGCTTCATTCAGGACTAACTGCCGATAACCATGTGCGTGGCTATGTACTTTAGTGTGATGATGCAAAACGGCTTTGAGACACTGGGTTTGTGCGTTTTTGTTGAGATACAGAGAAAATGATACATGTGGAGGAACATGCAGCGTGCTGTGGATCAAGTCTTTTTACAGCTTCGGGTGGAACGTGTGCTTTTTATTTTTTGTTAAATTTCACGTTTTCACCGGAGATACAACGGACAATTCCTGAATAACACTGAAATTATTGGGGACAAAAACAAAAAAACATACATGTGGACATTATCTAACTCGCTTTGCCGCACTACAGGGACTACTCCATTCCACTATTTAGCGCACTTTGCAAATTCTTTATTTTACGCATCGTTGTAGTTGGCTCACGTTGTTACCTTCGCCCTGACGTTTTCTTTCAGAGTCCAATTCTCTGGATTCAAAGGGTGATTATAGTCACGCTTCTCTGGAAGTTTTTTCCAGAACGCTGCCAAACTGGCTATGGCGGCAGCGATTGCCAGCTCCCTCATAAGGCAGAAAAGGCAGGCGAGGGAGCGGGAGAAGTCTAATGCCTGCCGCTGCGTTAGTAGCCCCAGTAAAACCAAAGGAAGCTGTGAAAAGCCCAGTCGACTGAACGTTTTCTCACGGGTCAAACTCTTTGGTTCCAAGAAGAGGCGAAGGAGACGACCAGGTCTGTTGTACAATTTCATCAGGCTATTTATTCTCTCCATGACTGACTCTTCACCTATTGCTGGGTACATTATATTTAAAAATCACATGAGAAAAAAAAAAAAGAAAAAAAAGAAAGAGCATACTTACTGCTGTTCATTTTCTCTGAAAGATTAATGTGTCTGCCAAAGTTGGTGGGAGAAGCTCCATAACAAGTTTATCCACAGAGAAATCACCTTTGGCATCTCAGGTTGAGCGGAGGGATATATTAAACTGATGCGTAATCCCTCACTGTCTACTTATTCAACCCACACATGACTAAATATACAAAAAAATGTTTATTAAGTGAATTGAACAAGGCTTTACTTTCACTTACAAGTTATGCACACTGTTAAAATAAAACTGGATAATCACTTCATCCTGAGAGGTTTACATGTACAGTATTATCATCTGGCTAATACCTACTTCCTATTATTCATAGAATAATGTAAATACAGTTTCATAATCAGCCTTATGTAAGACAGACACAAGTTGACTCACAGATTTTAATAAGCGTGTCCAAACTTCTGTTTAGAAATTCAAGCAGACTTCATGATTAACTCCAAAATGATACTTCCCACACGGGTTCTTTGTGGCAGTAGTGTATCCATCTGAAAAATACACTAGAAGATAAGAAGAAAGAAGCGGTGCCTTATAGTGAAATATAACATGAAAAGTATTACAACTGTATAGTTCTATGCTTCCAATAAGCATTGTAGTTATGTTTATGTTTCCCCAGACATGCAAGCCCAGGTCTTTTGGTAGTGGTTGTTTCTCATATTATTGTATTAACGAAACGATCTAGTGCAAAAGTGATCAGGGCTGTATATCTGATCTGATCACATCACATCTTCCTTTAGCCCAAAGCTTACCTCTTGTCGACAATGTCAGTATCTTTATGTTTGTGAATATGACTGCATCCTTACAGTATTCATTCAGCTCTGTGTTTTCTCCCCAGATGTATTAAATCTCATCCCCTTCGTTAATTTCCAAGTGGTTTTATAACTCTGTAAAAGATGCACATGGATGTTAGGGCGTTTATATAACAGTATTACTACCGTACAGTTTTTGCACCCCTCTGACTTCCCATTTCCATTTCTATCCTGTGGAGGAAGCAATGAGTACCAAGAAGAAGGCGTTGTCTGTGTGTCACTTACACACAGAGCCTCTCCAAACACAAATTGTTTGCATCTATAGGAAATAAAGTATTGTGTGTGTGTATGGTGTTTAGTGTATTATCAAGTCATTTTGTGTGTGCATCGTGTTCTTGTTTTGTGTTTACAATACATACTGATGTGTGTCCAGCTGTAGATTTGATGCTTGCGGGTCTTCATGCTGCAGTACTTTTGTCTAAGTGTCATAAAATGACAATGAAACCTGACCCGACAACACAATCATTACAATGTCCCCATTATATGGACTGATTGAACTTTCTGTGAAGCAGAAGTAATCTTACTAGTAGGGCTGGTAATGGCAGTACTGAAAGGTAAGTGAGATGAAAGGATAGATGAAAGGAGTGGTTAACCACAGTAAAGGACACTCCACTAGGGACTGTAACCAGAGGATGGAGAGCACTTAGCTCTTATCAGACATCACACTGATGTAACACAGACATGCTGATGAGAACCAACACTTTAAACCATTGACTTTAAAGCTCTTTTAAAGCTATTTTCTGTACAGTTCTTAGTAGCGTTTACCACTTTAATGGCAATATTACTCTTTTCATTGTTTCCAAATAAAATGCAGCTACTTCCTCACTATGTTAAAAATGTTAAAATGTTAAGTGTGCTGTATTTATTTTTGAATCCAGTAGATTTATTTATTTAAGTTCAGAATTTCATTCTAAATTTATTTTAAAATACTCACTCTTTCTCTATTGGACGGTTCACACACAGTATGGGAAGCATGTAGAGAGAAAGAGGGGTGACAGACTTCTGAACTGCCACATTAGCCATTTTTAACTTGAACACTATTTTGTCTTGTCCATCTGTGATGTTCTTCTCTGCTGTCGGGGCACAAAGTGTCTTAAAATGCTGCAGATCATACTCATTCCCAGATACGGGCTCTGAATCTATCTAGTAACACAATGTCCCAAAGTCTTCCCTCACAAGAAGCCCAAATCTAAATTGATGAATTTCCTAAATATTGTGATTTAGAGTTGCGTTTGTGTGACTGCCAAGTTTCTAAGCCCATCGCAATCAGCTGTTGGAAATTGCTCCATTTTGTCTCACCCCTGCTCCACTTAGCCTTCAACCAAAAAGGATTTTTGTGGCTTCTAAGTTGATGTCAAGCCGTAAACCCAAAGCTTCAAACTATCCCATCAGAAGGCTACAGATGACATTACCTGGCAGTCTGTGGTTTCATTCTTGTGTCTTCCTGTCTCTGCCCCCCCCACCCCCACCCTTTGCTTCCACAGAGCCCCAGCTGAAGGGGATAGTCACGAAGCTGTACAGTCGACAAGGTTTCCACCTGCAGCTGCAGGCAGATGGAACCATTGATGGAACAAAGGAGGAGGACAATGGTTACAGTAAGTTTCTCATCAAATATCTCCGTCTCACTCATACTTTTTGTCATGCACCCACTGGCATGTTGTACTGTCCACTACACACTGGACAGCTATTTACCATCTTACAAAATGTACAGAATATTAAGTCAACTTTAACATCAAATTCATGCCTTTTGAATTGGTTCAAGAGAGACAGTGAAGCTTTTCTATCTTTCTATTCTTATCTTAGATTTGATCATAAATCTTGAAATATTCAAAAGCATGCTGGTTTTATTTCTGTCCCAGTGGTTATATGGCTCATAGCAGAAAGACACTCAGTCTGTCCATGATGGTGCATTTAAGTGATGCAGTAAATGTTTACTTTTATCTAATCAAAGTCCTTCTATACCAACCTGAATACAGATCACAGCTACCCCCACCCCGACTCCGTGGTGAGAGCCAGTTCCTTCTTATACTATGTATTGATGCACCCCTATCATTGCCACAACACCCACCAGCCCTTTGTTTTCTAATAGATTAAACAGGAGATCAATGGAAGAGTACCAGCCTCTTCTCTGGTAACATCATGGCAGATATAGACGATATTGTCCCCTGTCCAGATTAATATATTCAAGGAAAAAGATCTGCAAGGTACACTGAAACAGATGTGTTGTAATACTGACTCTGTAATCCCACCACTAAGCCCACTGTTAACACTTCTGGAGCCTCTGAATTAGTATCTCCGTATTCATTTAGGTGGTGTTTCTTGTATATAAATAGCAGCTCTGTGTAAGTGGGATGTTGTCTAAGCAGAACACCTTGTAATTATGTGTAGAATCTGTTTCTTAAATAACATAATGCCAAAGTTAAATACTACACAGGGCTGGCATGGGCAGGAGTCAAAAACAATCATGATTAAATTACATCTGTACTTCTCACTCCGTCCACTCCGCCCCATCATGTCTGCACAGACTCACTTTCCTTACATAACAGCTGACCGGCACTGGCCTCAAAATGGGTTTTGAGGAGAAAATTAAAGAGTGCTGCTGAATAGGAAAAGGAGAAAGAGTGAAGCTCTTTGCACTGCTCCAAAAATAGCGTTGTTAGGCGCTGGGTGCGCTTGTCTCCATGGTGACGGAGAGCTCAGTCCTCTTGGAGCTACTGGTGTCTTGTGATGGTGGGAGAGGACCTTCTCAAATGTACACACACAAACACACACGCACATACACACACACAACGCAAGGATTTGAACATTGCTGTAGCTGGCTTAGAAGACGGTGTTAGACTGTGTTAATAAATAAAGCTGATATTTCCGACATGTTAATTAGGCAGGAAAACTATTTCACAAGCAACAAATCCAAGTTCCATAATCCAAGTGATATCTCAACTATGATATACAGTATCAGCTATTTTTCTGTGTTGCATCACAGCTGAACAAACCCACTGGGTATCTAGAAATAAAAATACAGAGCTCCTGTACAAGGAAACTAAATCCTTGTTTCCGAGTTAAGGCAGATACCGTTTCACTGTTCAAAAGAAACTCCATTCTCAGTCTTGTCCAAGCTGTAAGGTCTCAACAGTCTTAAATATTTGCATTTGAAAGTTTGTTAAACTATAAGGATTTTTTTCCACCAAGATTAGAGATGCAGTAACGTATAATTCAAAAACAACTACATGCAACTCCATCAAATCCCATTTACCGTATCTGCAGCTGAATACAAGAGTCTTACATTATTTATCTAATTCTGCCTTGCATATTTCTTTAAGTAACCCAGTTTCCTCAAGAGCTGCTGCAGTTCAGCACCAATCAGATCACAGTGCCTTGTAGTGTTGTCACAACAGCTTACTTTTACTACTTTGTCATCCTGTCATATTCAGGCTGCTCTAATTGCGCTCATGCTGCACCCAGAATGAGTAACAAATATGGCTTAATGGTTCAAATGTGACTTGCCATTGTTGGGAAGCTTCAGGTTTATTGTCACATTGAATTGGTTTGCTGTCAGTAGGTGGAACTGAGACAATTGTGAAGGAGAAAAAAAAAAAACGTCCCTCAGGCCTCCTCGCTCTTCTTATTCCATGTGCTCCTGTAGACCAGGAAGGGTCTGTGAGTGGGTGGCAGCTCTGTCATCCTCTTCAGTGTGCTCAGGTGTTTCTAGTAGCCAGGAAGTAATTGAGTTTCCCTTCTTGAAAATCTCTATCAGTACACCGGCTGGTAATCCCTCTGAAATGAAGTGGAGTGCAGATGTGTACGTGCGCATCGTGGTGGGAGTATCAAGGGAAAGAACTCAGCTGAGTGACGCAGTGTTAGAGGGGTGCAATCATGAAGACAACAACTGCTCATGTAGCAAGATCTTTCACAGAGAGGAAGACATCAAATCCTCAAATCTAAACTGTGCTACATACAGCAGAAACAGCTTTTAGTTAAGAATCCAAATGTGCGTAATTTATACTGGATTAAACCTGAAAATCCGGTTGGTTTGCAAGAGAAGTGAAGAGAGATATCTTATGAAAACACTTTCTCGCACCCCTTCTAGCTACAGCAAGATGCATCAAGCTGTACAATGGAGAAAGTTTGCAGATAAAGCCATCTGTAACCTGTAACCTGTGTTTCAGGCGAGAAATCGTTAAGCCTACGCACTGCGGTATTCAAAAATGTTTTAAAAAGTAGAAATTGCTTGCCTGGTGTAGTCTTCAGTTGTGCTAATACTTTCTCTTGGTTTTTCATGTCGGTCGCTTGATACATGAGAAAATGTTAGTGAGTAAAGTAACTCTCATACACTCAGGACACTGTCATCTTAGTGTCTCTCAGTGCAGCAGGTATGACCCAAATTCTTACAGTTTCTTGGTCTTTGGTCAACAGGGTCAATAAAAATAAAGTTGGCAAGCCTATCTATAACCCATTTGTCAGCTTAATAAATGCACAAGATTACTGTACAGCACACCATCAAATACTGCAGATACTGAGGCTGTAAATAGCAGGTGCTATCGGCTTGGGATGCATTTTGCTGGCAGCGTCAGGTGTACAAAGCAGACATCACCACTCTCCCAGAAAAGATGCACCAGTCTGTCATTCTCAAGGCTTCGAGATACAGTGGTGTGACTTTCCCCTGGGAGCCATCTTTTGATAGCTGCAATATTGTACAACTGTCACTATGTGTTTGAGAGGTGCAATTTTAGTGTGAGCTGAAGCTACTTAACCATGCGACTCAATCACAGTGTGCCTGAGAATATCACTGAGAATATTCGTGGTGCGTGGAGACAACAGACACAAACAGCATCGGTAAGCAGAAGGCAGTTTCAGCAGAAACGAACAGGAAGTCTGATTATGTAATAAATAAATAAAAAAATAAAAACACTGAGAGGGTATTATACTACAGAGGAAACTAAAGCACTATATGATTATAACAGCTGTGAAACATGGCTTGTGACCCATGCATCTAACTAAATGCACTCATGGAATTTTTAATCTCGTTTTGATATTATTGTTGAAAGCAATAGATAATTTATTATTTCAATACATGTCAAGTGGGGCATGAGAACAGACATGAGCGTATATCACTAAAGACTTTTCACATGGCATTTGAAGACACTCAGAATTAAAGATAAACTGAAAGAAAATGAAAATGCAGTGAAGGCAAATGAAACTTGCCTTCATTGTCTTCTGACATGCACCAAAAGCTGGAAGTCTCCATAACTGTCTTAACATTCAAGAAGGAAATGCAAAATGAATGTTATGATTCTCCTGTGGAACCTATTTATTGCTTTCACTACCACCCACAACTATGCACAACAATGTTTGTGACTATGTTCAGGAACAGACGGTACAATAGCTGAAAAGCTTCCGTCCCTGGGAACAGAAGCATGCACGCAGGCTCTCAGGTGGACGTTCACGTGCTCTTCTCTTATTCAGCCTGTGGGTTCAGTGCCAGCATCTTATGAAATACTCTTACGCACATATACCACACAGGATGACACTAATTAGGTAGAGATGTACCTGGCTGACCAGCTATAAGCTGCTGCTGGCTCTCTCAGCCTCACAACTTACATTTAGCCTGCTGGACACAGCCGGGTTCATGTATGTGTGTGTGTTTAAGCATAAGGTCCATGCACAGAGCTGTGCAAGTGCTTTGTTTCCATGTGCAGAAAAACGCGATTCGCAGCATCACAGCTAAAACAGCTTAATTTCACAGCAGTCTGTGATTTCTGAGCTGCTTTGTCATTTATTTTCTTATTTTTGTAATTTGCTTTTTTAATTACCCATGTCAGATAGTGGTTTGAAGCCATTGTGCTGTATCTCTAGTTTGTGGTTTGCTTCTGACATCTCACTCACACTCTTATCTAAAAGGATAAATCCCTTTAACCCTCTGAAGATGAATGCTACACAATTAAACCAACAGTGTTTACTAAACTCTGATTTAAATTGATTCCTATCTTTTTGGTGTGTATTAAATAGAGGCGAATGTGCACACTTTGCTTATTTCTTGTCCCATCTCTTTCCAGCCATTTTCAACCTTATTCCAGTGGGGCTGCGAGTGGTGGCCATCCAGGGGGTTCAGACCAAACTCTACCTGGCGATGAACAGTGAGGGATACCTATACACATCAGTAAGTTCCTCATCTGATCTATGGGTGTGTTTTTCTCTGCATATGTACGCTGACCTGGTCTTGGTCTCTTTATCCAGCTGTGTGCACACTGGCAGATTTGAATTACATGACATGAGAGAGTAGACAAAATACCAACAATAAATGAGGGAGGGAGAAGACAGGTATTTTAAAGAGCTTAAAGTGTTCAAGCGATCATTCAGACACATCGTCCTAAGCCTGATGAAACAACAACCTCGTTTCCTGATATAATTCAATGTCAACAAAAAGTTCAAGGATTGTGTAAGCAGGCTAAGAAGTGATGTATCCGATCATGGCAGCTGGCTCTTCATCTTTTGATTAAATGTGCAAGGCTATGAATTATTCAGTTGCAGGCTGAACAATGTCCCAATGTTCGTCTTCTTCCCAAATGCCACCACCGCCTTGTGTGGCAGGCGTCATTGAGGAGACTGACAGGCTGGTTGAATGTGCACCCGGAGTGATGCAGACAGACACATTCACTGTTGACAGACAGTCTTTTTAGTCAAATTACTAAAGATCTTTCTGTGCGGTAAAGGTCTCCTGATTGACAGCAACAAGCGAAGACACGGAAAACAAAACCTAACGATCTTTTGACTTTTACTTCCGCAGCTGCTCTGGGCAAATTATCTATTACGTACTTAGGCAGTAATTTGATGAAGTAGGAAGACAAACAAGCCTTCCGGGCCTGTATCTGTCTGGCCTGATTTCCTTCTGTTGTACACAAACAAGTCTTATTAAACTGGTTTATGTGGAGCCAGAACAATAACTTTAATAATTTGGCACTGAAAACTACACTTGAACTGCAAAAGAAGTTTTGGCATTTAGACAGTTGAACTGAAAAAAGTACTGCCGCTGAAAAAAGTTTAACTGTCAAAGTCATTCTTCATTCTTTTTTGTCATTCTTGACCTGACGTGTGCCTGAAGCCTTCGGCTGCCTGACAAGATCGCAAACATTTGCAGTGGCTGCGATGAGTTCATATCCAGTTTCTAAAGTGCAAGAATGTCTGTATTTCTTTGCTGTTTTTCTTTTCCTCACATGGATCCGAAGTGGGTTACAGTTAACTAGTTTAAGAATGGTCTGCAGTTTCGGCAAGAGCTAAAGAGCATATTTGTGTTTCTAGTACACCTATTGTTAATAGTGGCTAAGTACCCTGCCCTGTGATGTTGTTTTTTCCCCTATGAGCTTGAGGGCAGCATTACTTCTGTGAACAAGCTCTCATAAGCCAACACTAAATATTTAGCAGCTTCAGTGCAGAAACATGTAGTGCAGCTGCATGAGGTGCATGATCAGCAAGCGCAGAGCAGACGTCTGCCAAACCGGTATAATGCAATCAACTCAATGAAATGTAAACTTGACCCTGGACCATTTCTATGTGAAAAAAAAAAAACTTTTGGGAGGTGGGTATCTTAGGTCTTAGACTTGGACGATGGGCGTCTGACTAGGAAAGTGCCTGAGAACAGGCGGCAACAGCAGCTGGGGGGAAAAAGAAAAAACTGCGTTCAAGTCAAACGGTTTCTAGCGACTGTACAGAAAGATTTCATAAATGTTATCAGACCTTTTCATCAGCATAGATGCATTAAAACATCCAAGCTTTGGAGAGGCAGGAGGTCAGGATGTTTGACTTACTCTCTGCATTAAGCAAATGATATGTAGATTATATGGAAATATAATTATATGGGGAAAAAAATACTCCAATTGATACGTAATTTCCATTTCCATGCCAAGCAAGTGACAGAATGATGAAACTGAAAATCACTCACTGACGAGAAACTGTCAGAGTAAAAGCAAAAACAAACAACATCACTGTCAGAGTGTCATTAAGATTGGTAATATTTTGGTGTTAAGGTTTTGACAATTTTTATTTTCACTTCTAAAGTCATTGTTCTGGCTCCATTGGTTTAATGTTTTCAACCAATATTAGTTGAAGAAGACACGGTTCGTATAAGCCGAGGATGTCCCATAAATTTTACAATTAGGGTAAATAAAAGATGTCAGTTTCTTTTGGGCCCTTCGAAACAACATGAGCACTTCTAAAATAATCTACCCTATATGAACATTAGATCTCAGTAACTCTCAGTAAAAATAACTCAGGAAACGCAGGAAACTGAGGCTCTGGGGAAAGCTATGACAGCACACGGCATTATAAAGAACAGAATACAGTCCTGACAACCTAACAAATCATTAGAACTGTGTTGATTTACCTGCAGTGCAACAAGTTCATCTAAAGTCTAGTTAACAGCTATGTTCAAAAACAAAGATTTCATTCAGAGTAAGATTTTTAGGGACGCAACAATGACAACATAATCACTGTAGCCGTTATGTAGCTAAATGCTGCGTGGTCTGCCTGTAATTACATTCTAATGTGCTCTAGCAGTTGTTTGACAACATATCAATGGGTGTTCCTCCAGCTAAGCATGCCTGAGGGAAATATACAGGAATAATTGAAATAAAATATACACACACACAGACATTTATAGGGTTGTTTAACATGGCTCGACACAGCTCCCGGTGTGTGATTTTAACGGTATGGGTTTGATGTCTGTCAGTATTTAAGCATATGAAGCAAGTTGGAGGATTATCTGATAAAGCAAAGGGTGACAGAAAGAAGCAACAGCAGAAGTACTGTCCTATTTATAAAATGTTGTTTACTGCCAAAGGTTTAGGAGGAAAAAAATGATACGAGGCCGCTTAAAGCTACCTGAGATGGGCATAAGATTTAGCCTTGATTTCACTTTACTGAAATAACTCTGCTCAAAGCCTTCAATAACATTTCAATGCATGTGACACAGGGAGATGATCAAGGTTGGTACTGCTGGATTTCCTGTGTACTGTAACTTTTCTCACTGTTAAACAAAGAGACTGTTTGGGTATATCTGGGTCCTCCCCGTCCAGCTTTTCCAGTGTTGTTTTTAACAATGCATTTTGATGTGCAGCGCTGTCTGTTGGTCGTTATGTCCGGGATCCCATTTAGTATGCTATGCTTTCCCTTGAACAGGTAATCAAATTATCATGTGCATTACTTTACTCAGCATAAAGGTGGGTCCTGCTTACAAGAAGCGGGACCAGGATTCCAAAAGAACCAAAATATTAATCATTAAATTCTAAAACCACAAAACTCTTTTAAGATATAATACAAAGGTATTGTGTGCCAAAAGAATGGCAAAATGTCAAAAGAAAAACATACCATCTATGTTGTTTTAAATACTGGCTCTCATGTGGATGCAGTGCATATTGTCAGTACTTTAAATTGGTAGAATGCAGTTCATGGGGGATGGGTTGTACAGCTTTCTATTTCAGCTAAATTACAAGGGGAATTGAACCGAATGTGAAGCTTGCAGCCTATTAGCTCCTGTCTTACTTGGATTGTTATAATGGTAAAGTGCTGCCTTCAAGCCACACATTAAAGTAGGCAATATCTGGTCAGAGTAGGGGGGAGAATCCCTATCAACAGTGAGGAGACAGACATAGTTACATCATCTGGGTATCATATGAAGTGCTGCTCCTGAGCTCTAGGTGTATCCCACTATTCTACATCAGCATAACAGCATGCATGCCTGGAAATGTAAATGAATGGTGAGTGAATATTAGTAATGTAAGAAATAGGATTCATATGATATACAGGTATAATCTTATTATCTGTACAAAAATATACATGTATGATTGTTTAGGTTCAACCAAATGTTCCACATGTCCTTAGGTAGCATTAGTCTGAGTTGCCTCAAATATGCGGGGCACTTACAGTATGTGCAACTGTTTTTACATAACACTGTGTTCAGCACGTTTAAGAGCAGAAAACGTACACCAAGGAAAAGATAGTGTGAGAAATGAGTAGTGAGAAAAAAAAAGGAGTGCACATGTGTGGGGGAGGCAGAATGCACCGGTGAAAATATATTCATCCATCAGCGTCAACGTGTGGGAGAGAAAGTAGCAATTAATATGTATTTTACTTTACTATCTTTTACTTTACCGTTTGCCTCTCCACTTTTACAGAAGTGCTGTGTATACTAGTGTACATGGGAAAAAAAATCATTTGAGCCTTATTGAAGGAATGTTTTCAAATCTGCGAGTATGTTTCCAGATCCTGCGCTAAGTGGTGTGCACATATCTCACGAGGTGCCTTTGAAGTGGTGTTATTAATTTCCTGGTGGGTCATATTTGAATTAGTGTGAGTCACCGAGGCTCCAGTCGAGTCTCGTCTAGACTGCTCTCTGTGTGTGTGTGTGTATGTGTAAAATGGAGAGTTCACGGCTCTTTGGGCGGAGATATTTATTAGGCTACAATCGAGATTTACCATCTCTGACGACTAAAGCGATTTAAACATCTACATGCAATGGTTGTGCACTGTGGGAAGGAGTTCCTGCAGTAGACGTTAAACTCAGCACATTCTCAGCCTTTTACAAAGCTGTTCTGGACAGACATCCCGTCTCAACTACATGTTTAGAGTTAAAAGAAAGGTAATCAGAATAATGCACAGGATGCAGAGGCTGCATAAAAGGACATAATTTATTCTGTTTGTAGGATAAAATAAACTTACAGATGGATAGGTATCAAAAAAGCCTGTATATTGTTGTGCCCGTGCATTACATATTTGTGTTTTAGTGCTCTCCTGTTACATATGTAGTTGGCTCACACCCTTTCCTTTTTTCATCTATTTAGCAAGCACAATGCCTTTGGTAAATAACCACTGCTGTAAGGTCTCACTCCACTGAGCTGTGTCATTAACTACTTTGTGTTGTGTGTGTGCCTTTCTAGATTGAATGTGTGCGCTGTGTAGGTGTGCCTATTTGTGTTTGGTCTTTGCAGGGGTATTTTCCACTAGATTAAAACTTTCCAATTTATTCCAAAACAATGGAACACTATGAGTGCACTTCATCTTTAGTTGAAGAAAAGTTTGCTTTTCAGCCCAATCTGCAAAAAAAGACCAAAAAAAAGCTGGATTAATGAAGATTTGTCTTCACGGCCCGGTCCTAGTATTGGTTTATCAGAGTCATTTTAGATTTGATACGGCATTTGTCTACGCATGGGGACACGAGCAGCATTGATTTAGCTTATCGTGTGAAAAATCTGGCCAACAGCTTTACAGTGAATGACAGATCCATTATGCTAGTGTTTCTCCTCCTGATGACTGGATAGGGAAAACATAACCAGGCTGTAATTACTCCTCTGAAGCCAACGGAATATAGTTTGAGAGTGCATCATAACTGATAGTGTTCCCTTGATATGACTGCCTTACTAATGGAATAATCATTTTATAGTCACCCCTTACAACTACAGAACTGTTTAACTGTGAGTACAAATGGGTTCCCAGATGAGCAGTGCGTGTTTGTGTGTCCATGTGTTTTTCCTTCAGGGTCAAGGAAACATCCTTTCCTTGCAGTATGCTCAACATTTCATCAGCCTTCAGATGTCTCCTTCCTGTAGGCAGTTATTAGATCGTGAAGAGTCGAGGACACACTGCCGTAACTCCAGCAGGGATTCCCCCTTGCTGTAAAACATGAGACTGTTCTTTGCCCATGAGAGAACACACAAGTGTGAATGAATTTGTATATAAGGAATTTCTGCATGCAACGACTGATATTGAGAGGCGAGGCACATTACTGTGACTACAGAAAGACATGAAGAATAGATGTGAAAATTTCTTGGGCTTGTAACACCTATGAAAGTTGTAATTCATAAATCCTGAATTTTAGACATACTTGTTATAGGCATCCTGTGGATGCTACTGGAGCCAAAAATTGAATGGTAAATAAAAGGCAAGATGGGTTACAAACAGATGTCACTGTTGGCACTATAATAGGTAAAAAATAAATGAATAAGCAAAACTAAAATAAGGTAAAACATGAATAGATAAACCTCAAGCCTTCAGTTCTCTGTCCTCCTGCTCCTTTCCAACAGGCTGGCAGCGTGTTAAGACAGAGAAGTCTATAAGGTTTAATGAAAATACAAAGAGGTATGAATAAGGATACATTTTTCTTATACCATTTATATAGAATTTGGAGAAAGTAAGAAAAGAATGGGTAACAGACTCACACAACTGGAAAAATTCTGAAGTTCATTTAAATTATAATATCAAACACATCAGAGCCTTTATCTCACACTGACTTAGGCTAGTTCTATATGAATGGCGCCCAAAAGCATGATACACACTAACAATTCTCTAATAATATTTTACAAAACTGCTTGCGTGTTTTCATTAAGTGAGGTTGCCAGCTGTGCATCATTTGGATAAGGACTTGTCGTGGTTGGATATTTCAAGGAAAAGCGTCTGTAGTGTAATGGGATCATTAAAAGTCCATTTAGCCAAACCACCATAAAGATTTGAGGGAAGGGAAATGACAAGACAGGCATTTTTCCAATGCATTGAATATCCTGCTTTGTATTTTTAAAGTGATTTCCCCTCGCTCCATCTGGCACCAGAGTCGTGATTAAAGTAGATTTTTTACTAGGAGATTGGTTTCAGTGAACAATAGATAGGCCGTTGACTGAAGAAGATGCTACTGGAGCCCATTCAAAAGAATCTGAATGTTTCTGTCTATCACAGTCCTGTTAGAATAGAAATGGGGATCCCCTGCCATTGGCCCCTCCTTGCATCAATCTGAGAGAGCCTGTTGTCCAGAGACCCACTCCAATACATGAGCAACGGCCAGAAGCCTGTCCTCCATCTTGGCTCTAACTTTGCCTGTACCTTTCTGTATGCGTCTGTTTAGGGACTCTCATTATTCTCCCAGACAAGAGTAACCAGCCAAATCCACATAAGCTCATTATTAGAGGTAGAACAGAACTCCTGGCTCAAAAGTAGCTGTTGTTTTGCTTACAATTGCAGTTCGTGCACAACCAAGCTGGAGGCTTCCCAGTCTTTCTAAGTCTGCTGGTGTTGCTTATCAGGCTGAACAAGAGAGTTATACACCAAGATAGCAGGACAACACTGAATACCTCAAGAAAGGTGAAAGCAACAAAATATTAAAATATGATTTCTACAATTAGAGTCTGGAAAACAAAGACGATTTAGACAAAATAGATAGATAATGATTTAGACAAAAGCATTGACCTGTGTAGCAATAAAAAATGAAAAACTGCAAGTCTTGAATCACAGTTGACTGACAAAATGTAATTTATAGTCTCGCATCACATTGACGGTGTAGATACAGCCTATGCCCTGCGCCGTAACCTGACGTGCATCTCCCCAAAAATGTAACTACGCTCTGCGGCGACAGAGACCACAACAGCCGTGATTGGTCCGAAATGCATTACCTTGTTCAGGTGACTCAGTGGCCAGGCCAACACTTTGTTCAGGCTCATACGCACCGTCTACTCAGATGCCTTCTCTATGCTCTGTGCTGCAGTTTCAGTTTCAGTGAAAGTTACTGTTGATCCACATTAATTATCACCAACTCCAACATAAGAGCTCAGTTCCAGTCACCATTATGTGAAGCATAGAGCGAAACACACATGGTCAGTTGCCGCCTAATGTTTTGGTGGCTTCCATAAATGGAAGAATGAGATGAATGAGACATCTTGAAGAACAAACTATCTACATTTCACAGCAAATCAGCTCAACTAGTCCTCCATCACTTATACTGTAAGTGCTTGAACAAATAAATGCAGTACATAAACACACCACACCAAGGTTCCAGCTTGGCTTTGGACACGAGCAGGAAGCCATTCAAAGACTAGACCATGTTACTGTCTCTGCAGTTCTGCTGTGTAGTCAGGACATCTGGGGGACAGAAATGGCTTATGCTAAAAAAAAAAAAAAGAGCAGATGTTGTCAATCTCACTTTTTCTTTTGCTTGACATTGGTTTGAATGTTAAACTATTTGGGATACCAGTTTCTCACTGAATCATAACACTGTAAGCCCCCAGCTGGTTCCTCGGCCATCCTGATGGTTTTAGCATTTATTCGAATTGGATTTTGGCCCTGTGATGTTGAAGTTCAGAACAGAACTAAAGCTGAGCCAACAAGATGCACCCCTATTAAAGTGGTATGTCAAAAGTTTCATGTCATTACTGCTTTTGTCAGAGATTTTTGCCTTTGTGTGGTCAGTGAAGGCTAGATTAGCAAGAGGGGGTGATAAAAGAGTGTGGCTGCCAGTTACTATGGCGCAGTTTTTTTGTCTCGAGTGGGCTCGGAGGCTTGTTGTAACAAAAGACTCAATGCAATGTGGTGAAGCTCTTTTAACAAGTTCAACAAGTGAACATTTTCCAATCCATTACAGTTCACTGCTTTCATATTGCACAGTTTTTGTGTGTTTTAGCTGCATCGTACAGAAAGGCTTCAAATGGGAGAGCAAAGCCCAGCATCATCAGATGTGAACCCTGTTTGGTCCTTTAAAGTCCGGTTACTGCTGCACATGAAGAGTGATGGTGCTGAGCACTTACAAACAGAGAGCTGGTTATAGATGACTCCATGTCTGGTAGTGACATGTTGTTTGTCATGATCTCACAGCTGGTCTTTGGCCCTAGGGACACATCATCACACTGAATGTTTTTTTAGGGCCCAACTAGGCCTGATTTGGTCTGAAAGAAGTAACCATGCTACTCAAAATATTCACAGTGGGGTTTTCAGATAAAAATACATACAGTATATGTATATGCAAGGTGTCTTAAGAAGAAGGTGTCTCAGAGCAAGAACAAGAACAATTCACTGCTGACTAGCTTCTCTTGTCTTTAGCTGCATGCACTGTCTTATGTACGGTCCCTTAATCTGCCTCACGGGGAACTGTCTTCTAACTGATTAGACTCTGTTTTGCAGGCTCACTCCCCAAGCAGCTCTACAAATTGGACACACACTCCTACACCTAGGCACAAACACATACATACCCATGCACACACACACACAAAATCTTGCCTCAGGGGAAATAAACCTCAGCCACACTGTTGTAAGCATTAAATCTGAAATCCCCTGGAAGCGCTGGATTTGAAACGTAACAGAAAGGGCAAGTGAACTCTTGCACAGCATGGAGTCTGGAGAATGAATTTTGTATGTCTCTAAGGTGACTTCCCACAAACAGTGCACAAGAGGAAAAAAAAAAAGTACCCGGATAACCGAAAAACAAGAAACAAAAAAAACAAAAAACCTTGCTAACCAAGTGTAGACAGATTACCTCCTATTAAAGCCACCCAATAATAGCATGTTGGCGTTCAAATTAATAAAACACAAAGAAGCATAAAAAGTCATTATGACTGTAATACATAATCCTTCCTAACAAAAAGATAATTAACTTCCCATACATAATTAACACCTAGGACCAAATCAGAATATGCTCCTCATCTTTCCTGCATGTTTTATTAATGCGTCTCTGTATCTGTCATATCACTGTTATCTATGCTATAAAGTGCTACATTATTAACTACAGTAAATGGAATGAATAGATTTAGATTATCAAGAGATAGACATTTTAAAACAGGGGTTTGAGCCTCAAAATAATTCCTTCACTCTTCTCGTGGCTGAGTGTGCCTCGGCTGTTCGGTGCAAGATACCATTATTAAGTTGCACTCAAAAGTAATGAGCTATTGCATTTCAGCTGCCTCTGTTCATAACAGGATGTCAAAGACTCTTGAGATCGCGTGAACTACTGTCCAGCAACTGCTTATACACTGTATCTTCTTCTCCTTTCCCCCAGGAACACTTTACAGCAGAGTGCAAATTCAAGGAGTCGGTGTTCGAGAACTATTATGTGACATACTCCTCCATGATATACCGGCAGCAGCAGTCGGGCAGGGGCTGGTACCTCGGTCTGAACAAGGAAGGAGAAATCATGAAGGGTAATCATGTCAAGAAGAACAAGCCAGCAGCCCACTTCCTTCCCAAACCTCTAAAAGGTACGCCTGCCCAGATCCTTTTCTACAGTTTACAATTCATTACTGACATTTGGGTTATGGTTATAGTAACTGGTTTATGCAATGTGTTATCAACCAATGCATATATAGAGAGAAGGTTTGCACATTGTTGTTTGGTGTTGCACTCATGAAAAGTAACTTAATAGTTAATACAAAATGAAAAAGTAGAGGTATGACAAGAAGTTCATGGGCCGACTCTGGTTTTGACAGTGTGCGTATGTGTGGTGGGGCCTCCTACGTTATGATGATTCGTTAAGCAGTTCTAACAAAGCATACTGGCATTGCAATGCTTAAGATCAGGAACAGTTGTTAAAACTACATAATCTGTTAAGAGACATTTTTTTCATACTAAGAGGAAAAAGAAGAGTTTCTTTGATCAAATGTCCCAAATTTCTTCCTTTTTACCTACACAGTCTGCATAAGCTTCTTTCTACTTGACTCTCTGCTATTTTGCATTCCCCTCAGAGATGCTGTGAAGGACCTATTCAGCAGCATTCTTCTATAGCTGGTCACAATCCATTGCAGACACAGTGCAAAATTTGTTTTGAGCCATTGCCTGTAACCAGAGGCTGCAGGAACGTTTACGTTATTTGAATAGTAACACCGGAGACTTTAGTTTCATTGCAGTGAATTCACAGAGAATTCCACCCATTCACGCTGCATGTGCGGTAGTGTGGTTGCGAAAATCAGAGGGAAAGAGGGAGGAGAGAGAGGAAGAAATTGTCCTGTTCTCTGTTGAAAAGACCACAGTCCTTTCATCTTGAACAAGACACAGATTTACCTGTCAACGGAGAGGAGACGGAATGGGAGAGTCTGTTTACTCTTCAACGGGACAAAAGAAGAGCACTCTCTTTTTTTTTTTTTTTGTCTAAGTAGGAAATCAAAGGCTTGCAGTGCAAAATACCCAAAATAGGCAGGGCAGTTTCTTTGGATAGTTGTATCTGTCATCTGGCTCTTTATGCAGTCCCTTTTTTCAACATGGCCATTACTTAAGCCCAGTAAGCCCAGTAAAACATCCATTAATTAAATTGATTTCTTGTACTGACAAACATAAACACAATAGGAGTGAAATATATCCTGACATTTTTTAACCTCCCTCTGTAGACCATCATAAAGTGATCAGACAGTTTATACCAGAAGCGGACAGACTTGTAAGTGGGTGAGGAGGGGGGCTGATGCCATGGCACTCAAATCAGCAGGATCTTCAAGTGATCCCTCCATACAGTTGTCGGGAATAGGGAAATTCAGTATAGATTATTTAAATGTTTTGGCACTGGGCTGTAAGCATGTTTATGTCTGCTGTAAAGTTGGGTCACAGAGGTTCGAGCTTGTTACATACTCAAATCAGTTTATAGAAAAATCTCATCAAAGGAACTTGACTTGAATGAAACAATTGTTATTATGCTAAAAAAAAGTGTAAATGCTCCTTCATAAAGGACATCAGTATAAACTGATCAAATCAAGCCATACAGTTTTAATTAAGACTGAATATTCCTGAACACACCAATCATCTTCACATCAAATTCACTAAATGATGCAGATGCTATCCATTTGTGGATAAATATCTTAGTAATACAGCAAATGGGGGTTTCATTCAGTAATCCTGCAATAATTGTAATGCTGAATATTACAGCTTTGAGTGAAATATTTCATTTCTTCTATTTGCCAAAGTGATGCTGCCCCTTTTTTTGCGCCTTTGGTGGAGATCCTCTGGCCAGCATCTTATTAAGAATCCATATCTGGCCTCTGAGATCACTTTAATAGCTTTTCACTTTCATTTAAGGCCATCCAGGGGATCTGAAACACATTTAAGAGCAATACCCACAGAATGATTGCCTACCTATATGCTGGGAGAAAAATACAGAGAAAGAGAAGAAGTGAATAACAAGGACATATATAGGCTGGGTGAGACAGTAATTGTCTTTAAATCTCCCTTTAGACCATTTTTTTCTGAAAACTAAAAACCAAATATAGTGTTTTGAAGTCCAACAGCAAATGTGACAAATATTCTAAATACATCGTCTTTTGGACTGGACAAGCATTAAATGACCACGAAAGCCGCAGTATTTTTTTTTTTTTAAATCTTTTAAATAATTTAAATGTCATATATAGGTGGTGGTTAGAAGAGAGCTTTGCACAAGAAAGAGAGAGAAAGAGAAATATAGGAGAAATTGTTCCAGCTGCTCATAAAGATTCAGTGATGTTACAGGGCACCAATTAAGAAGCTGTCTCTGCACCGGTGATGGCATCTCCTCCAGGCATTACTCCCTACTCGTATGGTTCCAGTCTGTGAAGCTCATCCCACAGCCTCTTATTCTGTCTTCCTCTGGAAAGAGCAAGTTCAGCTCATGTCATTCAAACCCGAACAGGAAAATCCTCTTAAAATTCTTTCAGAAGGTCCTGATGCAAGAGACAAAGAGCTGCTTTTATCTGTGAGTGTGCAGTCTGTCAGATGGCGTCTGTCACCGAAACTCAGGGAGATTTATGTGGAAGATGTAATAAAATTACAAAACGGTTGTTGTTGGGGATTAATGTTGAAAAATGAAAAGCTGCAGGGGTGTTGATGTGATACTATAATACCGAGGTCAGTTACCTACCACTAATCATACAATACTGTCATTAACAAGAACGGTAACAATCATCAGTGGTTCCCAGCCAATTCCTGCAGATGATTGATGTGTGTACACTAGGATTGTCTACTGGATTGCTGCTCTAACAAAAAAATGCTGGGCTAAGTGAAGTGTCTGAAAGACTGGGTTTGCTGTATCAGCCACAGACTCCCTCAGGAATGAACATCAAATAGCATTCTGTGCAGAAGGATGTTGACAACATCCTGAAACCAAAGACTGTGAACCTCAGATTACTGATATTTCTTCTGAAAAGGAAGCTGCTGAGATGCAGATTGACCCAATGCTGCAAACACAGCAAAGCTAGAGCACTAGCAAGTCTTGAATTTATAATGCTATGCAGCGAATATGGGATCTTTTTTTTTTTTTTTTTTAACTTCAACACCAAGCAGATCTATCAGTCATCTCTCGATTCAGCAGTTTACGGTGACCTCCTAAAGTCTATGGACAATTGAACTATCGGCAATCTTCACGAGTTTCCCAAAACTGCTACATAAAATCGGTAAACTGGTAAAACAAATAAATAAATCAGGTTGTCACTTGAGAAAACATTAGCCTTCTTGTATATGGTGACAAAAAATAGCTGGACAAAATGTAATAGTTAAATTTGGTGGAGCTTGTCAGTCATAAATGTGACAAATTAGACTTGTGTTTCATCTAAAAAGTTGACCATACTCAGGTTGAACAATTAGCTATTTCATGAGTACTGAAAAAAGATTAAAAAACTCTTTAGTTCCGTGGTTTGTGTTTCTTTTACATTTACTCAGTCTGAAGAGTCAGTTCTTCATTTGGCATGAAACATTTACAGCAGGAGCTGTTGAAGCTATTTTGTACTAGTGTTTGTGCAAATACAGGATACGAGTTCGTTCCCAGTTACAACAAAAGCCCATCATGAACGGGTTATTCCAACTACAGAGAGTCTCTGGGGAGTTGTAACTTTCAAACAATACATGCTTAAATGTCTGGTCTAATGTGGTACTTGTGCTTCTTCAAAAAATGATTAAGAGAAAAGCTTGTGTTTATGAGTTCTGACGTGGCAAAAATCGCAAAGACAAGTGAAAAAAGATAATCAGGAAACATGGGTACGAAGAGTGACATGGCGGAAGCTAAAAGATTAAGACAGCCAGGATGAAAACTGAAAAGGAACACACACAGAAAGACAGCAGCTTTGGGAGATGTGTTAATTTTGGATGAGTCCAAATTGAACTTACATGGACATGATGGTACAGAGGTTTTGGGGCACTTAGAGTACGTTAAAGCATGGAAGTGGAAATATCAGTGTCTGGGTCTGTTTCTTGGTTTGGTTTCTTTTTGGACCAGTATTTTTAAGCAGGATGGTGTATCAAAGCAGACAGTCACACGTTAAAGGGATATTCCACCCAGGTGAAAGGTCTTCGATGGCCCTCTCTGAGGCCTAGCCTAAATCTCATGGACCATCAGAGAAAAGAAACGTCATCTTGTTGATGTTCTAAAGTGGATAAACGGAGGATTTGCTGGCTGTAATATGGAAGCCATTTTCATTACAGCTATAGTGGAGTTTAAATTCTTTCATTGCTACAGCAAATGTACACTGTAGATAAATGTATCATGGTTCTTGTTTTCTGTTACTGCTTAATCTACAAAAATGTCACGTTGCCTAATTTGTGCTTATCTTGTGTTTCCACAGTGGCAATGTACAAAGAGCCATCTGTCCACGACTTGACAGAGTTCTCCCGCTCTGGCAGCGGCACACCCACCAAGAGCAGGAGTGCCTCAGCTGTCCTCAACGGAGGCAAAGCCGTGAGCCAGAATGAGTCGACGTAGCCCTGTAGCCCAAACCCAGGCCTGGGGCCGAACCACAGAACCTTACCTCTAACAGAGCGTGAATCCAAGCAGACTTGTTTCTCCGATCAGCGGTTCAGGACTAGCTACGACAATAAACAACACATCAACACCCAGATACCATCAATAAAAAACAGTTAGATAGCATCTAGGTCAATCATCATCAAATCAGCATTGATAGTAAGAAACTTAACAGATAGATCATTCTGGATTAAAAAAAAATAATAAATTAACGTTTGTTTTGGGCTTGAAATTTATTTATTGGCCTCTCCATTTTGGCGATGATCGCATACCAGTTAGCTCATCCTTATCTTATTTTGTTCTTACTTAATTTCCTGTGGACAGTAAGTTTTCTTAGTCATGCAGACTCCAAGCACTCGTATATCAGTCAGACGGGGACAGTTAGACATGCAGGTGTTCAGGACAGCCAGTAATGGTGCTGGTCTACAAGGCTGCAGTGGTAAAGTACAAGCCCTGATCTCTGTCTCATCCATGCTTCTGTGAATACAAAGCCTATACACTCCCTGGTGTGGCACAGCTTAGTGCTACTGGGACTGTGGCCAGCCAGATGGTAGCTCTCCTGCGTCCTAGTGCACACGCTCAGAGACTGAGCTCTCTAGCATGGGAAAATGAAGCCTATGTTTAACTGACCTGAAATATAAGGGACAATGTGGCTCTCTTGCATTTTTTTTTTTTTTTTTTTTTCCAATTTCTGAGATGCCACAGCTGCACCTTGGTTTTTGCTAATTTCCTGAATTAGCCGAGAGCTTTTTAATTTGATAACCATGTTTGTTTTTGTCCCCTCTTGTTCTCTTCCCTAGCCATTGTTCGGTATTTGTATCTTTGTTCATTACTGAAAAGGGTTCCAGCATACCAAAGACAGAACGAAAGAGTGTCCCTTTAAGCCGCTGAAAACCAAGCCAGTATAAAGGCAAAGCTGGGTTTTTTTTTTCAATGTACATTTTTGATGAAAGAAAGCAACGATTTCGTGGAAAACAAGAACAATGGACAGAGGAAGTTATTTTAACTTAACTTTGGAGTTGGTAGCGTGCTTAATGTTGTGCTATTTTTGCTGATATGCTCGATGACCAAGGTACAAAACAACTATTCTGTGTCCCCATTCCCTTCTGTTACCACTGTGTCACAATGTCTAGCTCTTGTCCTCGTGATCCGTTTCCTCCCTCCGTGCTTGTGTCATACTTCGACTCCCCCGGCCACCCTTTTTTGTCGACTTCTATTGACTGATAAAGCTTACCATAGGAATATGGTGAAAGCCCCTTCCCAGGATGCTTGTTATGTGTTTGAGTAACTTATTGTTGTGACAATATTTTCTATACTTAAAAAAAAAGAATACTGTGGACTTTTAGGTGGCTCAACATTTTATAGGACACGTCATATTTGTAAAAGTGAAAGAAAAAAAAAACAACATAGAAAAATGAACATCTTCCCTTTCTTGCACAGGGCATGTACAAACACAAATATGTACAAAATGGACCCTTTTTGTGGGCTATGTACTCTTCCCTTAAGCTACATAACTTCTTTCTGGTACATGCTTCTGGGAGACTTTCCTTTCTTGGTTTCCTCTGGAGGTGGTTTGTATTAGGTGAACCTATCTGTTGCATGGAAGAAAGCAGGGAAATTCTGGTCTAGAGCTGCATGATGTAGGCTATGTGTATTAACCCATGTTGGATCATGTGTTCCAAACTACCTGGCTAAATCTGATAAAAGAAAAAAAACAACATATACAGGCAGACATGGCAGCTGTCTGATAACTTCCAGTTGTTTATTATTTGTTGTATACACAAAAATGCACTGAATAAAATGTTTATATTAAGATATACTTTTAAAATGTGTCAGACTTTATTCTTTGTGCGACCATTTGCCAAATTTATTCCACCAACCAGCCATTGCAGTTGCACAGAACACTGGATTGTTGGTTTGAATTACACTTTATTTGGCATCGTCTGCAGTGACTGGTGGTGTAGATTTGGGACTCATCTATTCTGCATTCTAACTTTCACCCTTGAGAAACTCCTGAACCTAAGCTCAACCATGGCAACTTGCCCGGACTGAGTGTCTCTATGTGACACGTTGGTGTCATATAGAGGTGGAATGTGCCTTTAATTGCCACAGAGTTGCAGCTGGTGTAGGGCTCATTCTATCTAATAAATCAATATATCCGTAGGACGTGATAGAAGTCTTGACACCTGAAAATTGCTCCAGAGCTGTGGCTTTTCACTGTGTCTGAATAAGCGCTGTTTTGGCTGAGTAACCTCACTAAGTAAGTAAGATTGCTTTTTCCAAAAGGCTAAACATGAGATTGGTTTTTAGCTAAAATGATTCGAATCGTTCCCAGAGAATAAATCATGTTTGTGCCAAGGCACAACAGCCGAAGGCTCCTCATAGTGAGGGGAAACTGCATGCTCTACAAGGTCAAGTCTTTACATAATTAAGCAAGAACATGAAAAAACGACAATCTTGTTTGATGGGTAAAATTAGAACACTTCAAGGCTATAAGGTCCTCATGAACAGCGACGACGCTACACAAGGTAGTAATCACCTGGCGAGTCGGCGATTGCTAAGACAGGCTGGGAAATAATAATGTGAATGATGGCGTTACACCGTGTTAACCTAGCGAGCTATGTTAATAAGGTCAGCCCTCTCTTTCACTTTCTCTGTCACACTGGCAAGAAGCACTTTCTTTAATGAGCTTTAATGAGGGGTTATGTCCATGATTACTCTGCTCCAATTTGCCACCCACACAGCATGCCAGATCATAAGGGTGTTGAAATGCAAGGTAAAGAAAAATCAAAACTCAAGTAAAAATAGAAAAAATGTAGAGAGAAAGGGTAGCATGGAATGAATTATGCAAAAATATTGAAGGTTTCCTAATAGGGATGCACCGAATATTTTCAGCCAAAAATGGCCCAAAAGAGCATTTTCGGTTTTCGGCCAAAAGACTTTTATCCCCGAAACAACACGGCCAAAAGAGGATGTTGTGATGACGCATGCAACAACCGCAGCCAGCATGGGCATGTCTGCCGTGTGGACGTATTTCAATATATAAAGTATTATTATAAAGTATTATATAAATATTATATAAAGACCCACTGATAGCGATTTGCAAAACGTGTGTTGCTGAAATTTCAAGAGGCGTGCATCTGCAAAGAATTTCTCCATTTCGGGTTTAATTTATCACCTGAAATCCAAACACCCAAGGAAGTTTCCCAGTGATGGCGCCGGTGCCCATTACGTCGATCACGATTGACCGGTAGATCGCGAAGGCAGTGCGGGTAGATCGCCTGCCATCGGGAAAAAAAATTGTCTAATCATTTATCTGCTGCACTTCCAAAACAAACAGCAAGACAATTGTTCATCTTTTTGTTTTGTTTTTTCATTTTTTATTGCGACATGCCCGTTCAGCGGCACACATCCACAGCCATGCACAGCTTCATTTAAGACTACCGTCTTTTTTAAAGGGACAGCGCTATTTTTCTAAAGGTGCAGTGCACCGATTTTTCTTAACAATAAAAACAAATATGCTCAGTTTAACCGCACAGTGGATCGATGCTGATTTCCAGCTGCAAAAGCTTCTGCTCCATTATTATTTAATGTACACATGTGTGGGGTCAAGTCAAACATTTTATTTTGAATTTAATTTAATTTTATATTGTGCATTGTTGGAATGTGCTAAATAATAATCTCTGCCATAAATATTTTCATAATTTTGTCATTTATTTACTCTTTGAAACATTACTATTAATGTATGCAATTGCAATGCCTTGATTTTAGTGAGGTTAGTAAACAGTCACAGCCATAAATGCAATGGTACTAATTAATTTCTTTCGGGTTTTCGGACTTGGGCTCTTCATTTTCGGTTTCGGCCAAGAATTTTCATTTCGGTGCATCCCTATTTCCTAATTAATTTAATGATATATGTCTGTGGAGCTGTTTCTGAATACAACATAGTCCATGTATTTTTTCATAAGGAAGAAATTTGTCACTGCAACAATGCGGCCTGATCTGTTTTTAATTGTTTTAAACAATCCAACAATGGAGATCTCCATAAGTAAAGACTACTGATGAATATTTTCTGAATTTGAATTTGACAAATGGCAAAAAAAGGATGTGATTCTAAACTATTTTTTAAAACCCTCTCACTGCTTTTACGCTTTGAGTTGCGCCATTGTACAATGGTTCAAGAACAAAAAAGACTTTTGCTGCTTATTAGAGCCTATTCATATTTGGAGTGCAAGTGTGAGAGTAGGCATCAGTCTGGCCTTTGGAGACATCCTCATTACGCCCATTGCCAGCAGAGACAGGAGGACTAATAGGCCTCCATAATACGGGCCCTGATATGAGCTACTTCATCGTTCATTTAGTTTGACATCCCCCTGCTCCCTTCATTTCCTTTTGCCCATCTCTAGACTCCATTCATTAGCATGGGACAGTCCAATTCATTAACAGAGGCTGCCAGCCTTGTTCAGAGATGGTGATGTGAAGGGAAGCCACTTTTCCTCTGTGGTATCTCATTCTCTCTCTTTCTCACCCACTGACCGATCAGCTATGCTGCCCTTCACTTGGTCAGTCTAATGAGCCTCACTCCAAAATTGAGCTAATGCAAAATCTGGGTGTGTCTGATGCATATATACAATACACGCTGCCATACACATATGCAGCTCAAGCAAAATCAAACAAAGTCACTGCCAGTCCAGTGCGCAAGGATTTGAGATTTTGAGGGAGATCGGGCTGAAATATTCTGTCACGAATCAGACAGAGCTGATGGAGCTGTGATATATGTGAGCACTGTGTACCTGTGAATGCTATAACTCATTACCCTTTATCACTGCCAGCACCAGCTGACTGGCTTCTATTCCTCTCTCTTTCTCACACCCAGTCTCCCTTTCTGTCTGTCTTTGTCATCTCCTTCACAATTTCACTGTCGCTTTGTTTTAATTATCAGAGCAACATTCTTTGTCCATACCAAAACGGCACAAATGTCTCTTATAACTGGCTTCATATGGATGATTGAATGGCAAGTGCAAAAACATTATCTTTTATCTTTTGGTCTTTTGATGCCACTTGTTATTTGCAGAGTATGTAGAGGATATTTACCAATCACTGCCAGTCAAAAACTTTGAAGTGAAAACAAAACCCAATTCACATTCATTTACTGCCAATATTCCTTAATGAACCATCAGGATTAGAACCTTTCCTCACTTATCAACTCCTTCCTTTTCTTACTGTCTTGTCACAAGAGGTGTGTTATACAGAAAACGATTTTCCATCTGCCAATCAAAAAGTCAATGCATGAAATTACTCTAATTACGAAACAAGCCAGAATGATTGCTCCTTGCATTTTGCACACAATTTAATGTACGACAAACGGAGTTAAGCGCAGCTTTCCTTAAATATTGATGCTTTTACAACCTTCTGAAGTAGACAACTGAATTTAATTGATCGGCTGGCGCGGAACCCACCCACGAGGGGCAGCTGCAGCTCATTTACTTCTCCTCCACTGGTTCTCCTCAGTCTCCTTCGACGTCTCTTCGTTGCGGATGATTCATTTACTCTATATGTTGGCATGTTATTTGCAAATAAAAGTGGTAAACTGAAGATTGAAGAAATTCTCTCCTTCAACATTTCGAGTTTTTCATAATTACTGGTCTCAATCCCTGAAGGCAGGTTATACTTAAACAAACAGAAATTAGAGCTGAAGCTAACAGACTATAAATAATGCTGAACTATCTGGCTCTATACCCTGGAGACATGCTAAGATTAATTAAGATGAAGTTGGGACAAAGAAATGTGAAAGACGGAAAAAGTAATAAAAAGGCTTCATAATGACATAAATAAACCGGGCTGTTAGTGTTGGGAACCAAAATTTTCCCAAAAACCTCCAAGGGAGAAAACAGCAGAAATAAGTTCAGTCACTGTGTAAAACAGTGCACAGAGCTGGCATACGAGCCCGAGTTGTCAAATGATAAACCAAACAAATACAGAAAATAAGTCTATCAGGCGGCAGCAACACAAATCGACTAACATTCCACAGGCTTTCAGCTCTCACAAGAAAAAAATGGTCAAACTGAATTAAATTCAACAAAATGCGTTGCTGCTAACCTTGAATATACTGTACCATAACTCTAAACCCCTCCACACTCATGTGCCCTCTGAGAGCAAGGGATCCAAATAGAGTTGGCTGCCGTTTGTCCCTTTAACAACCTCTCTTTCATCATCTTCCCCGTGTGCCCCTGGTTGGGACAGAAAAAGCTACAGCTTCATTCTCCACAGATTACCCTGAGCAGAAAGTGTCTCACACCTCCGTTTATCAGTGCTACCAGCACATCAGGGCACCAGGGACAGCCCGGGAAGATGGATAAGACACACTGCCCAGAGAATCCACAGTGATAACATTCACCACAAATAGCAACAAACAATACGGCTTCCACCGTTGGAGGTACAGTAAAGCTGCAGTGTAGTCTCCTGCTTTTTGTTTGATTGAATATGGATTGTTTATCAGAAAAAAACAAAGGAAACAGACTTTGGACATACTGTGTCCTTGTTACACTGTCCTAAAGCTGTAACGTGTGTTGCCAATTTTAGTTTAGAAAACAGAGATGTGGTATTCTTCACACTGCCTCTTGTGGTCCATAGACATCAGTAGAAAGTTGGTATCTACCTTACTGATGTTCTGTCACGTTTTTTAAAACAGCCCTTTTCACTTCATGCTTCTTAAACTTTCTGACCACATTCTGCTTTTTCTGCAAGTAAAAACCAAGGTCAACTGGCACACTACATGTGGGGATATATACAGAAAGCCTATATATAGGTCCTACAAAGTTCATTGTGTCAGTATATCTGAATGGTCTTGCACTTCCTCGTATGACCCAGGGGGGCTGGGACTCCGGCTGTGTGATAGCAGGGTCCCTGGTTTAGATACAGCTGGTAACCTTTGTTGCATGTCATTTTGCATTGGTTGTTCTTCACTTTCCCTTTCTAGCAGCTCTGTGTGGCTATACTAAAGCAAAATGCTGCTTTAAGCTGAATACCAACGCCTGTTTTGTTTTTCATTTGCCATTTATTACAATTAACTATCACAGTAAAGTTTTGCATACATTCAACAAAAATATGAAAAGTTTGGAGATCACCAAAGTTACATGCTACCAAAATAATAAGGCTTCATCCTCAAGGAACCATATATATAACATCTGGTGGCAATCCTTCAGTGTTGAAAAATTCATCCTCTGTGGACCATGAAGTTCTCTTTAAATATTCATGATAATCCATCCCACAGTTGGATAACATCACAGTCATGGTTTCATTTGAATCAAATGTAGAGTGAAAAAAAAATGAAAAGCATATTACTGCAACAATAGATTAGATTTTTATCCATCTTGCAATACCATAGGGGAGGTGCCTGACTGTCTTGGGTCAATCTGGGATTCCATTAATAGACTAAAGCAAATGAAACATAATGAACTAAGTTTTCAAAGTTGCCTGGAGTCTACCTGCCAAATACTTTGAGTAACAGTGTAGAAGTGTATCTAGGAGAACTGATGCCATTTTGAAGGCCATGGGTAGTCACACACAAAAGTTTTATTTAGACTTTCTGTTTACTGCACATTATTTTGACAACTAAAGGCTTTAGACAGTACTGTATGTTTCTGTCTAAACCATCCAGGGTATTTCCTCTAGCCGGGGTTGATCCACTTTACCTTAAAACTGTGATAACACGCATTTCCACTGTATTTAGTGCAACTTACTCCTCCATATTGGAAAGAGCATCATTGTGGAAGGTTTTAGTTACAGCATGATACTGTATTTAATCTGTATTAGATAACAGATTCAGACCACACTGTATCACAAATTACACTAAAGCTGAGGGAAAATCCATTATTATAAGCGCTTTGTCCACTTCCAGCAGCTATTGTAAATCCAGTCATGACGTATTCATTTACACATCTGTCATAGGTCTGCTGTACCTCCGGGCCTTCTGGATGTTTTATCTGCCATCATATAAGCACCAACCGTTTTGCACAAAGACCAACCATTATGCCAAAGATTATATAAATGCATGATGAGTAATTAGACTGACATGGACAAAAACTAATTGGTTCATGCAGCATCACAAAGGCTGGAAAGGGATATAATAAACCAAAGCAAAGTCACATATTTTAGCCTCAGAGGAAAGTCAGATTAACATCATTGTAATCCAGACAAAGGGAGCAACCCATTACTTTAATGAATAATCCCCAGTTAATAACATGGAAGGGCAGCTTTGGATGGGAATTGCGGATAATGTTAGGAAGAAACAACAAATGTTTTCTCTGCAGAGTATGGCAGCTGTTAATATTACAGCTTTTAGTTTGTATTAACGCCCCTGTGACATTGGGGTTAAAAAAAACGCTGTCGTTTTCGTGTTGTATGGACATGCTCTCTTATCACTTGAGATGGGAGATGGAGGTATACACATGAGATGCTACTTGATGGTCTAACCTTGCATCTTTTATCCCACATTTGATCAGGATGTTGCCTTTTCACAGTACAGTAATCTCCATGAGCTATGTTTGGTGTAAGTGTATATTCACTTTGTATAAATAAATACAAGATTCTAAACATAGTGCCTATAAAATATTATAACTTGACAAAATCTCAAAAGAAAGAGGCAGAATAACATCAAGTGTGTTAAAAGAGGTAAATGCTTTAAGTTTAACTCTGCCAGAAATAGGCATCAGATAGCCATCAATGAAAAAAAAAAACAACAAAAAAAAAAAACGGGATTAATACGTATGTGATTAATTCTTGCAAGTTATTTTGCACGAATCAAAAGACCTTACAATATTTGATAGGGGCTCTTTTGAGATTCTGGTCTATTGAGATTAAAGTCTGGAGACAGTTTCCATCTCCAGCTCATTAAAAATACATTCCTCCCTCCCTGAAGGATTATTAAATGTCAGAGGAAAATGTTATCTGGCAAAGAAGCTCCTCCTCTTTAAAACCGAGGAACAGAAACCAAAGCCTGATGTTTATGGCCAAGTGTGTAAGATTAACTTTATCTGTGCTACCAGTTAAATTTCAATAAAAATGTTGGGATACACACCACTGAAATAAAATTGGAAAATGTCACTATGTGAGTTATATCACAACAAAGGGGTGCACTACATACAAGACCAGAAGAATTTTAGTCTTTTCATCTCTTTTCGTATTGTGTGAGAGTTTAGGAGATTTTGTATTCTGCAAATTTGGTATTTTCTTAGAGAAAATATGATTGGTACATTGAGTTTGGGACTGTATGGTTGTGAGTCTAAAAGGACAGGATCAGAAACATTTCATCTACTTTGATATTGTGGGTTCAGTGGCTGCCTCTGTCCGAGGTCATACCCTCATTCTCTTTTGTCTTTTTGGTCAGTCTCCCTCACACCAATCAAAAGAAAAAAGATTTTTTGTTTTTTCCTATTTATCATGGAACATACTGAGTCATGTTTGTGAGAGGTCTGTGTGAAGCCAGTGTGGAATTATTGAAATTATCCTGTGTCAGACCCACCAACCATAGTCCTGTCTATTTAATTTCTGTAGAGGTTAACACCTTTCAGCTACATTACAATAAACGCGATTCATTCTTATGGTCATACACGTCATTAATTATTTTTGCTACCTTAAAATCATTTTTAAAAATTGTATTAATTCAAGCATGTCCAAATAACCAACACAGAGTGTTATGCAACTGCAGTAAGTCAAAAAAGGTTTTTTACTTTTCTCTTTTTCTTTTACCTGTTCCAGCTGAATTTGCTGCACAGCTTATTCAAATCCAAGTCCTGCAAAGCCAAGTCAATCCCCCAGGACTAGAGCAAACACTTGGTGTACTACTCATTTCCCATGCCTGACTAACATAGTCTCTATGTCATTTCCAGCACTGTGAATCACCCATTCTTATTTCTCAGTTTCCATAATCAAACAGTGAACAACAGATTTCTCCACCGCAGTGACCAATCTGATCTCACTCATTTCTCGTCATCCTTGTTAATTGCATTCAGTTTTATTTAGCATCATATCCATGTTATCGGCAGTCCCCTGGCAATTCCCTGCCAGTCTTCAATGTATCATTAATTACCACCCATTTTCTCATCATGCTGTATGGTGTTCTCCCTTCTTTCTTCTCGTCTCACTCCTCCTTTCTCCCCACTGCTAGCTTCCATGTGCAGGAGGGAATCCCAGCTCTTGCCTCACTGCAGTGGATGAGGTCAAGCATTATGTAACTGGGAGTGAACGAGGTAGACAGCCAGCACTCACCTCTCTTAGCATGCAGCCAAGCAACACGGCAGGCGCTGAGAAGAAGGTGGGCAGGCAGGGGCCACATTCAATATTTATGATGCCTCTGCAGCACAAATGCAATCTTCCTCTGCTCTGTACAGTAACATTTAGTAAACAGTTGTGTGGGGAAAAGATTTTGCCAGTCCTCCATCTTGCTCCATTCACTCCTGTGCATCCGCACCGCAGTGGATCATGCAGCAAAGTATACTTACAGGGATAAGAGAAATAAGAGAGCCTGAGGGAAAATTAATGAGAACTCAGATCACTGCATGTCTAATCAGAGGATGTGTAGACCAGATCTGACAGATGTGAGAGGATATTAATAACTAAATGTGTGTTATAATGTTCCACTGAATATGTATTACTTGTAAACAGCAATGCAAAAAGAGAGAATGCATGAAAGGTACCATCTAAGATGTATGTCCCAGTCAAAACAACAAGTGCAGCTTTAATATCCTGCTGGATTGACTGACACAAGTTGAGGACCAGGGCTGAATAGATACCGTTGGCCTTATCATACTGGTGGGATGGTGTGACTTACTGATAGGATATTTGAGGAAAGCAATTTGTTCTGCTGAGAAAACATGACAGGTTGTGAAGAGCATGTCCTCATCTGCATTTATATATCAGTAACACCCCCAACACAAATAAATGGCCTTGACATTAAATGTGACGTGAGAACAGAGTGAGTGAATGTGAGCTAGAAAATGACAGAAGACACATTGGAGCCAGGGGGAACGTGGAAGAGTGAAGGGAGAAGACACAGTTTGTGTAATGAAAACAACAGCTAAATATCAAGATAACTGCAAGGGATTCCTGATCATAGCTGGACTACGTGATGATCAATGTATTCTGTAAAAGGAGCATCTAGTATATGCTGTGGCTGGTTTCTGTGTAGTCTGCCAAAACAGAAAAATGCCATCTTGGCATTGTATGCGTCTATCCAATAAGCTGAGCAAAAGTGATTGTTCAAGCTATTTCACACTGATGTCAGCAAAAAAAAAAAAAAAATGACATTAGCATTTCATTCCATCCGTGGACATGTGGAAGGAGAATACTTCTTCATTTGTGTATGACAGTTGTTAGGATTAGTTTGGGATGTTTTTAACCTAAACCCTGACATGAGCTTTATCAACACATCATACTGCCCTGGAAAAGTCTAAATTAAAAATCAGCTTAATTGTAATTATGTGGATGGTTTGGAACGAGATGCAAACAGCTGATGAGCCAGCATCACACATTGTACTACGATGATCAGTAATAACTAGCCCAGATTCAGAGGGACTGAGTCCAGCTCGGCTCGATCAGTCACGATGCCTGTGATATCGGAATAGTTGATCCAGCCATCATAACACAGTAAGCTGAGAGCTTCCTTTCAGATCCCTCTCCTCCTCTCTCGCCTCCACCGCCGTCTTCCCCTTTATCACATAACTCCACACATCTCCCCTCCTCTTCCACACCATTACACTCCCTTTCTCAGTTTCTCTCATGGCTCTCTGTTCTGCTATCTCTTGGTTGTATCTCTCCAGCACAATCGCTTTCTCTCTCCCTCCAGCAGTAACCCTCATGTGCTTGGTATATGCCATGTCTTTAGTCTCTATCTCTGAATGCCTTCCTCTTTCTGATAATGTGGTGTTGATTCCACTTGTCAATAGTGGAGCTTGTGGTTAGTACAAATAATGAACATGCTTGGAGGTCTGGGGCTTAAATACCAATTAATGGCACAGCATCTGAGCTCAGAAAGAACCAGGATGTCGATATCTTGGCTAACAGTCTATTAGTTTCTAAGAACAGCTGAGACAAGCAGCCTAGGGAGACGTACAAATCTGCTTGGCTCAAATATTATCATAGGGGTTCAGACTCTGGGTCTCTGCAGTGGGGTGTGAGAACTTATCTTTATGACTGTCATGGCTTTAATGTCTCAGTTGTCAACATAAGAATTTAATGTAAAAAAAAAAAAAAAATGCTGAGAAACAAACATTCAATCCAAACATTTTCATTACAGTTTTCCACGCAATATACTGTATGTTTGTACTGAATTATCTGATCTTGTAACATAATGCCACCCAGTGTTTACATCAAGAAGCAGGGAGTTTAGCTCGTTTCATCTACAGGCAGCAATATCTGCCAGTATCACTGGGTGAGCTGGCAAGAAAAAGGAATCTCTGCCGCCCACTGTTAATCAACAACACATATGTACATTTGTGCACAAAGACTTAGCACAACCACAGGTCCACACTAAAACGCAACATTGCCATTTAGCAAAACCCCCACAATATGAGTCTACAGGGTAAATACAGAAAGGAATAACACACGGACAAACCAATGCATTTAACCTTAACAGTAAAATATCCAGTTCAAATGATTCAGAACAACTTAAACATGTCTTTCCCTCTGTCTTGGCAGTTCTGATTCAGTTAGCTCTGCCAACCTCCTAAAAGTTTCTTTTGTTCTGTTGTTGAGTTACAAACTCACATATGGCATAAATGTTCTGCTGGAGTGTGTTTTAAAATTTGAAGCATATTGCAATTACAGCTACACTCCAATTAGCGAAATAACAGCAGGTGCTTTGTAACTGACAGCTTTTCACTGGCTAAAGTGTGATCAAATATTTCTGCCATTTGCCCTCTGGCTGCAATTTATTTTTTTTTTTTTTTACAGGTCCAAATATGCGGTGCTATACCAAGACGCACTGCAATAACAGGTTTCCACTGCTGTAGAAGAGACACTGTGGGAGGTTTAATGAAAAACCGCAGATAACAGCCCTACTGCATTTTCTATAAAACATCAGCCATACAAGTTGGGAAAAACAACAAGTCCTCCAAGATATTGTAGCTTGATTTTTAAAACCACATGGATTTGTCTGAATTAAATTATAGAAGAGATTTAAACAAGAGTAAAGAGATGGCAAATAAATACAGCAGCCTAATGTTTTTATGGTGTGTAGCTACAATTTTGTGGTAGAAAAGTACGTGTGTGCACACTGTGTAGGTGCATTTTTCATTACTACGTGCTAGATGGGTCCATATTGAGTGTTCATATTGCACTAAATTAAAGCATCACTTTGAATTAATGACCATTAGCCTATCAAGGTGCTTGCCAGAATAACCTTTTAATAACTTATTAAATGCACCATGATCATTCTGATGTCAGAAATGCATGTCATGTGCTGTATTTCTATGTCATGATGTTCAGTCCTCCGTCAATAATTACAATATATAGAAACAGCATCACATGTCTGTCCTAATCACTGGACACTGAAATTGTTGACTGTACAATACATAAAGTCCCAGGAGATCCTAGAGAGACAGCTTGCAAGAGATCAACTGATGTACAGACATTGCTGTATAACCACAGCACATCTGACAACGTATGCTGGATTATTGTTTTAGTGACTGGGGCTACAAATTTGTGGAAGCAACAGAATAATGTATGTAAGGAGACAGACAAGAGAAAGAATAATACCACAGTGTATTAAGTTCACAGTGAAACATGGTGGTGAGAATATTCAAGTCTTTATCAACTCTGGAACCACCTGTACTGAACTGACTGCACGACCAAAGAGAAGAGAGTAGTAGAGACATGCTATACCCTCTGGTTTGCATGACTGAGGAGGATTCATACTACAGCAGGGCGATAAGCACAAGCGCACCTCAAGGCTTGAAAGAAGTACTTCAAGACCACAGAGTCCTGATTGTCATGATGACTGACTTCCACTTCAGTCCCAGTAAACTTTACGTATGGGGACACTTTCACGCTGAACACCAAGTGTTCCTGACAAATAACTGTGGGAAACGGCGTCAGATCATGCTGTGACATAATGGGTTGTCAGGTTTTGTGATTTAAAAAGTGAATGAATAGAGGGAGGAGTGTCAGCAAGAACAACTCAGTGAACCAGATAAATACAAAAAAAACACTGTTTTTTTTTCCAACTCTTTCACAGGGTTTACATTCTGAAGCACAAATGGTACCACATTCCTGAATTTTGTGCAAATGCACAAGTAGTGTACGCTACCCCCTGTGGTTTAAATCTTTGAGGAGAAGGATTCATGCTGCAGTAGGATAATGAGCCTAAAGACACTTCAAAGCCTTGCTATAACTCTGACTGTTCTAAACTGGAGGCTTTACACCCACTGTCCAAAGATTTACAGTCCTGAAATGTCCCAAACACAATAACTAGAAAATGAGATCTCACAGATAAATATGCTTTTCCAGTGGGTCATACGTGATGACTGAGAAGAATTGAAAAAAAAAAAAAAAGAAAAGAAAGAAATTGTTACCCATTATATATTAAGACAAGACAAGACAAGACAAGACATTTGAAATGTGGTTTCTGAATGCTCACTATTAACCATTAACTGGAGTAGGGGAAGTGAAATGTGAAAAAATGATGAGGATTAATGTGGTAATAGAGAATGAGGGTCCCTGAAGCTCTGAGTGCTGATAATCAATCTCTCAACAAGAGATCGAGAGAGGCCCTCACGGAAAGGAACAGATGTTTTCTGGTTGTGTTTCCTCCAGGCTGAGTGAGATGGGATGATAGTTCAGTTTATAGTTAACATCTCTCTCTGTGTACACGGCTGAAATATCTGCAAGTCTGTGAGCACGTGGGACAGTGAGATGTGTGGGTGTGTCATGTGGGAGCACTTGGTCGCGCTTGGTTATGTTCTGTTCATTCTCAGTGCCACACTGTACTGACTGAGCACATATGTTTCGTGCGAGTACATCACAATGCATCGAACGATACTGGTTTACATTTGTCTTAGAAAGATTTGAAAAGCAAGAGGAAGGAAAAGAGTTCACGAATCAGAGTCAACTTAACCAGACCCTTGACATTATTTACAGAAGGAGGATGAGAAGCAGGGAAGGAGAAAGAGGAGGAGGGTCAGTCATTCTGGGCAGCACACAGAAAAGGAGTCGGTTGCCATGGTTTCAGAGTAGTTGTGGCTGGTGTTGCTGGGCCGATGGCAGGCAGGCAGCTGGTTGCCTAACAGCAGCAGATGGAGCAACGCAGGTTTCCAAGAACACACAGGCACTGTCCCTCGCCTACATGTGTCATATCTTTCCCGTCATCATTATCCTATCCACACATAGACAACCACACACACACACACACACACACACTAACACACAGATAGACACCAGACTACTCCATGGGGAATTATGATGGGCTTTAGCAGACATTTAGCCTTTTATGTGGCAGCATCTTCACGACCAGACAAAGCACCATGATGTCATTGGTCTTTAAGTACATTTTGAAGTATGAGATTTACAACATACGCAGGAAATACAGAATTTGATCTAAGGGAAATAAATTCAATGAATAACAAGAAAACAATACAGATCCCTTCATGGATAGATTTTTAAAAAAAAAGAAAAAAAAGAAAAAACTTATTTGGAAGATGCTGACCAATAGATTTGTCCATATCTGGTTTATTTTACAAGATCACAAATATTGTTTTATATCTTGAGCTAAGCTCTTGCAAAATAAACCCATGAACATAAAAACCCTGTCTCAAACTGCGTTTAACTAAGCTGATTTCTGCCCACCCACGCGTATACAGTGTCGAAAGATGTCTCTGTGTCTGTGTGTTACGGCTGGCTAGCAGTAGTATGCGTGATTAGGGGAGGTGCACATGTCTCTGCATGTACAACACAAGTGTACATTGCTGTGCACAGAGTTATTTTAAAGTTGAGAAAGGCAGATAAGCAGAGGAGGCGGCTGAGAATGAATGAACCCATGACTCTGAACTTCAATAACTTCACGGACCTGAGCTTTTATCCTGCGAAAGATAACTCTGAACACAGCGAGGCAGAATTAGATATGAAATAGAGGAACTTACATCATCCCCTGTCGTCGTAATTTTCTGCAGTACACAATGGCATCAGATCATTAATACATGTGTCAACTCATGTGAGAAGGAAAGCATCCCATACCTTGCACTTAACATTTATGCTCACAAGTCTGCTGTAGAAAGCCTTTTTTGTGCAGTTGCTATGGAAACCATAATTGGAGTCCAGCACGATGGCACTGTTTCTAATTAGAGTATGGCTCTGTACCAAACGGAGCAATGCCAACCGGTTATTGGGTCTTATTATATATCTCACATACAGCACATTTGTCAAAGTTGGGCATAGCAGAGATGACTTACCCTAAACCAAAATAATGGCAGGAAGTGGAGAGAAAAACAGACAGCAACACAGAAAGATGGTGAGAGAAAAAGATGGACTGAGGATACAATCAATGGAGTGTGAGAAGCGGAAGTGGAGCAGTCATCGCAAGCAACAAACAGCTTTCACCATGACTGGGCAGCACTGCCTTGGCTGACCTCCCGCAGATGAGTGAACAGTCAAAACATTGTTCGGACAGAGTGGAACCTGTTCATATCCGTTAATTGGTATTAATTTATTAAACAGCTCCCTTCTCTCAACAGCATCTCTCTTACTGGACTTGAATCTCAGATTAAATTCTTGCTCATGAGTGTTTTACTGCAGACTTCATACAGACCCTTCAGTCTTGCTCACGGCTCTTCTTATCAACCTTTAATGTCACTGTTCCACCAAATCACATATCTCATTCATCTTGCCCCACGTGCTAAGCAGAAGGAATTGGAGCGACAGTGGAATTACGCCCATTAGAATAATTCATTTCCCATGGCGGGGCCAAATGAGAATGTATCAGCGTTATTAATAATGTGGTAGCTAGGTCCAAAAACAGCCCTCCGATGACAGAGATGGAGGAGGCCAGTCAAATTAAGCTGAGAAACTCACCACAGGCCTTGGGCTGCTGCTAAGCCACGCTGAACTGCACTTTACCAGCGAACTGAAACAGAGTCCTGAAGACATTTTATATGGACAAAGTATACAAAGAAGGACTAGTATGAGCAAAATGTATGCACTTGTACTGAATATGTGTAGTGCACTATGACACCAGCGTATGAACTCGATGCATTGATTCACTCCCAAGGATGCAGCAGGCAATTCATCATTTCTATAGAGTGCTATGCATTTTCCAAACACCTATAAATCATGGTCTGTAAAAGCCCACAGCAGGATTATTTATACCAGCTAGAATATCAGCTGACAGAATATGTTCATACACATTGATTCATACCCGAGTTTTGTTTTTGCCACAGGTTTGTAATTACCAATCAACATTTCAATAGTCGCTTTTATTGTGTATATTTATTTAAGAGTGACATTTTTGGATAATGTGCATTATGTTCCGTGAACAGTCATTCTTCAAGTGATCTGTTCAGATCCACAGGAACAGCAGCCTACATAAACATCTATTAAAATAAAGTAAGTCAGAGCCATTATTGTTCAGGCAGTTCAAACTACCACACCCATGACCTCTCTGAACACACACACAAATGCTCACTGGCCAGATGTTCCTGTCTGTTAACAACTGTACAAATTTACAAAACAAAAAATCTGACATTTGAAGAAGGTCATGGGCGCTCTTACGCAAACTCAATTGCTCAAATTAAGGTTTTAGTGCCATAATTGCGTTATCTCGTCTGCTTCGGGCGTCATTTAAGGGGCCAAATGGCAGCAGCATGTTCTAAGACATCAATCCCAAGCACAATTCTTGATTTTCCTGTGGGTGTCAGTCAGGATGAGAGAATAAAGAATAACCCATTCACTAATATGAAAACACTCTCCTCAGGCACAATTATTATCATGTTTGTTTTTTCATGGATAATTAATTTGGGCACAATCTATAAATGAAGATAATGAATCATCAAACATGCATAGTATGATGACGCCTTCCTTATTATTCCTTATATTTCTTGTTACTTTAAACAGAAAACAAACATAAACACTGTTGCCTCATCTTAATGATAAACTGAAGATTTGGAGACGGAATTACATTGTCCGCATTATTCTGATCTGAATCTGTTTATCTGCATATGAACTGTGTAAATCATTACATGTAGAATATTCCTGCCCACAGTTACAATCTTGTGTTAAATATTTTCAGCCATCTGGAATTTGTACCGTTTTAAAAGAGCACAATCATTCAAATGATTCCAAAAATAATATTTTGCTAAATCAAACAAAATGTGTTCATCGATTACATAGACAGTATGACAATATTAATGCATGAGCAAAGCCATGTCATCACACAGTATAATGTACAGTATCAGTCAAAGGTTTAGACACACCTTCTCATTCAAGGGTGGCAACACTGCGCATTACTATATTAACCAACTTCATGAAGCTGTCAACTACAATGGTTTTCAATTAACAAGTGAGCCTTTTAAAAAGTTAACAGTTGTACTGTGCTGAGGTAGTGATGGTATACAGCTAAAAGCCATATTCAGCTACAGCAGGTATCCATAATATACTAAGAACCACGATTAATTACAGTTTTCATTACAGTAAAACATGCAAATAAAACTGTCCAGAAGACTTCAGCTGTTTGAACAAAATCCATCATCTTCTATGAAAAAAAATAGGAAAGGACACAGTGTCAATCAATAGTGCCTCACATCCACATCTGTGTTTCCCTGGGTTCAAGTAGCAGATACATGACAGCATTAGCTGTTCATCGGACACTGTGTGAAACAGGCCTTTGTGGTCGATTTCTGATATCTGTTTGGTTGAAACCACGAAGAGAGCCACGCTTAAGTACAATCTGAGTGCAACAGCCACATCGTGGAAGTAACAGAAGACTCTTTTAAGTGGAAGGGTCATCAATACACCAACAAATGGTTAACCATGTAACAATTGTAGAAAAAGCATAGAAGGAGTCTTTTCTTTTAGCAGATTAGATTATAAATAGCTGGAGAAGAGCTCATATTACCAGCTGCCAATAATTCTGTGAGTCATCACTCTCAACGCTGACTGAAAGAAATACTGAGCACAGGTCATATTTGCATGTGGAAAATGATAATACAGTCTGCTTGAATATTTCTCATATATCAACATCTAAAGGCTATTATTCATTTCCTCATCCAACCGGCAGTTTGGGCCACTGAACTTCCATAAATAATTTGAGGTGGAACAAGCGTTTCAATTCTGTTTAAGCTCTTGTCTGAGCAAAGTATTTACACTATATTTGGATCTAAAACCTTTTGTGTTAAAATAATTAAGAATGACAAAAAATAATAATTAGGATTGGATGTGTGTGATCAAAGTGAAAACTCACAAGATACGTGATTCTCAAAATTGAGAATCCAACCCTATATTGCGTACCTAATACCACCACAAGACCACTACATACTGCTCAGTTACAGGCTAAACCAAGGATAAATGACCACTGTCAACCTGTTTGTATCCTTTCATCTCAAGAGTGAATGCCAATACTGAACTACGCTTACCTATATGCCACAATCTGGTATTTTACTTCACAGCTACCCAACCTCACACAAACAAGTCAGTAGCCTATAACATCACAGTTTAATAAATATTTTTGACAGACATACTGTTAGCCAAGACTTGTAACCTAAATATTAATCTAATAAAAAAACAAAAAAACAAAAACAAAACACAGCCCCAATGTAAGGTCTCCGTTTATAATTAAATAAATCAGCCAGTGAGATAATGTAACCCTGGTTTCTAACACTGTCCTTCTTCAGACTCTCGGGGCTGTGGGTGTAATGCGGGTTACAGTTCAAATCTTCTGAAATCGACACCAACGCGACAGGACAGTACATACTTAACTTCATTGTATTTTTTTCACTCGCACCGGAAGAGCGTCACATCCCTACTTGTCCCACCATAAACAACCGAAAGATAGGAACCCAAATTACTGTATAAGAGTGTCAGATAACAGAAAATGATAAACATGTAAATAAAATGCAGGAGCAGATGAAGAAATAATTATGAAATAAACTTAATCCTGTGAAGTCCCAAAATAATATTGCACAACTCAATATACAACATAAATTATTATAATAAAAACGCATCCTTAAAATAATCCAAAACTAACGTGTGCAATAAGGTTACTAGTATACTATATACTTTATATATAAAGACCTTGTTTGATCACAACAGCCTTGCAAACAACATTAAACCAGTAGCACTTGTTAGTAATGCGCTGATGGCACAGCGCCAACAAAATACAAACTACACAGCGAACGGCTAACAGGGAAAAATGCACTCACCGTTTGTAGAGCTTCACTTGGATTAACTTTATGCGCCAGTCTGGTGAGATTTTGATCGTGGCCTCAGATCACAGTCAGCCTGGACAAATCCAGTTCACTTTTCTTTGGAGTTATAAGCCCTTCTCCACAGCAGTTGCTGCAGATGTCGCTCAGACGCGCACTTTCACTATACTGGGATTTTTTTAGCTAGCATTTGTTTTCCATCGGAAACGGGTCGTGTAACTCAATCCATTTGTTTTATCTTTGCAACTGGTACACAGAGCTCCGGTAGCTGACGTCACCCTGCACCGACACCGCCATATTGGGAGGAAAATTACTATTCGGTCGACAACTGCGAACTAACTTGTCCTTGGCAAAAGCACACCTGGGGCGTGATAAGGGTCCGTGTTTAAAGTGCGCAGTAAACTCTGAAGCTGGCTCCATTCATTTTTCCTCAGAGTTTTCCTGCCAATATGGCTGTGGGAACAAAAAAAGTCACGTGACGCAAGGTATGCAACACATTCAGTGGTAAACAAGCGTTTCATCTTCTTCTTCTTTTGTTTTTAATGGTGGAAAACAGACAAACATTTCAGCTGGTCTGTTTGTGCCACCCCTCTTCACTTCCGGTGAACTTCAATTAGCTCAATCAAGGTTGCAAAAATACAACTTCAAAAATAATACTGAAAGTATTATATTATTAAGTTGTTGTAATAATTTGGCATAAATTTAGAACAGACAAAATATCCAAACTGTCTGCTGAGTGATAAAATTAGACAGTTTCTAGTAAAGCCAGTGTGTTAATAACATAGACTGTATAGAGATTTATTTATTATTTATTTATATAGACTGTGGTAAATAATAACAACATCACTGTTGTCTAGCATTAAGTCATCACATTTTAGTAAGTGTGTTTCCTTCCTCTCCTCTCCCCACCTTTTACGGTGACATCTATGCATGTCAGGAATATAATAGCACAGAATGAGTGAGGCAACCCACACCTGGACTGAAACACACATTTCTCTACTCTCATATAGAAAAACAAAGTCAACAATTAAAAGCCTGTGGTCCTACTGATGATCATGGAGCATTCATTCAGATATTTCATTTCTAGGTTACAATCCAGCATTTTCAGTCCTTGCTTTGTTTATTGACATTCAAAATGGCCTTTATCTAATAGATTAAAGTTTAATGAAAATCACATGCCATTTGTCTTTGCAACAGGGAAAAAGTCATCACAGTGGTGACATTTGATGGAAAATACTTTTAGAGTATTGCATAGTTGATATTTCGTAAAGACTCTGATGTGGTTGAACGTAGATTTTGACTGCAATGATTTTCTGTGTCTGTGAAGGTTCTCAGTCATCCAGGTCATGGAATATCAAAAAAAGTGTCTAAATAAGGCAACTGGACTTGAAGAGTTTTTTGAGAAGACGTTTCACCACTCTTACAAGTAGCTTTTTTTTTGAATGATTTTCTGTGTTTTCACTGAATGGTTTCAAGAGATTTTAGAGTGTGATCATTTAGAGATACATGTGAAAAGAAACAAACACACCTCTGCTGACATTGTTAATATCCACAGTGACACTGCGATGTTTCACTCAAGTTCTAAGAAAGCATTCACAGTCAGATGTATTCTGTTTTAGCAACAGCAGCTCTGGTTCAGTCTGGAAGAAGACAGGCCGCTTTGTGTGCAGTGCACATGTCTGCAGTATAAAAAACAAACTGAAGCTTGCTACAAAGACATATTAGAGACAAGGTATCACAAAGCACAATAACATTAACTGCATTGGTTCTTCCTCAACAGCTGTAATGAATCTATTTCAGTTTTATTGTAAAACAACATCTACCTTCCACGCTCCCCTCTTTTGCTAATGGTAGCTGTTTTTTCCTATGCCAGATCTTGAAAATATAACTCCGATGTGCCAAGTAAACACCACTGATAGTGTTAGAGCCAACCAGGAGTATATAGTGTTTTTTTGTTGTTGTTGTTTTTTTTGCCATTTCTAGTTACTCAATATGAAGTTATTTCTCCTGCCTTTTGTATAGATTGAATGACTGAGCTAAATACCATCACCTGTCTGAATGAATACAGAGGCCAGCACAATAAACATTGCTTCAGTGCCCAACTTCACCAGTTTTTATTAGTATAAAACTAGATCAATTAAAGCCTTCACTGTGCAGACACTTTAATTCAACGCTTAAATCTTAGAACACAATACAACTGCATGGATTGATTTGCAATGCTTCTTTCCTTTGCAGTTTTAACAGACTCTCTTACATATTTGGAATTCATGTAAACCTCCGCTCCACCCACCTGACCGTAGCTAAGCAATCTACATTCTTGCATAGTCTGTTTAAAATCTTATGGCCTGTTTTATCATATTGCGCACACTGGAATCCTGTGTTGGTTTGAAACTGTGTAATGATTTTCTCTGATCATATTGTAATTGTTTTCTCTTGGTATTACGACATACTGTATTATCAGAAAAAAAACTTGGGTTACATGACAATAGACTGCAGAATTTGAGTCAGTCTGTCAGTCAGTGTTTAACATCTGACAGTAATGTTAAGTGAGCAATACTTCGCTTTTGTTATCTCGGGGCATGTGTGTACTTACAGTAGATGTTTTGAATGCCTGTGTATTTGTATGTGAGTGTGTGTGTGTACGTATTTGTGCATCGGGTTGTCAGGGCTGTCCTCTACTCTTAATGGTTTAATGGGCACCCTGTGGTGCCTCTCAAGCCCCCCGGAGTGGGACACACTCAGAGAGTGGGGAGCACAAAGGCGCAGGCATGTCTCTGGAGAGGAGTGTCTTTGTGGCGAGAGGCCACTGCTGTGCTGACTGTTGCTGGCCTCATGGTGATTACCCTTCCCAGGGGGTCCGCATTGTGAGCCATGAGACCCAGAACTTCACCTTTACATACCCCCCTGCTACGCCTCAACAGGGGGCTGAAACTTACCCCTGTCGATCATCCCATTTCGGTAGAGAAGCTTGCTCGCCAAAAATCTGTCCAGGATTTTCCAGTTAAGAATGATCACATGAGTGTGATTCACAGACCATAACCATACAAATACAAGTATTTGTTATATAAAAAACGCGCAGACCATCTGGACCACTGTAAAAAATATAATTCTGATGGTAAAACACCAACACGTACAGTCGTATGTACTGTATGGAGATCCCTCCACTACATGCACAGAGCCACATACCACATACCACATGCATACAGTAACTACGTCTGCAAGCTCATCAAATTTTCTCTCATTTCATGACCTACTTGTGAGCAAATACATGTTTTATAAGTCGGGGAATTTCAAACACATCATGCTCACACACAGAAAACCAAGTAAAGTATGCAGATCCAGTCCCACACACTCTGCCCACTGACTTCTGTGTTCCACGCCAAACACCATCCAAGAAGCTATAACTGTGTGCGCTGACTGTGTTCCTTAATAAAGCGACTCAAGACTTAATGTGCCTTTGAGAAGGCTATAGCCTAGTGCAGAAGAGCAGGCATCTCAGAGCCTGGCTTCAGGTCCAAGGCGACGGAGGCGAGTAGCTTAGTTCCTCTGAGTCCACTGATCAGGGTCACACTGCGGGGGCCGGAACTGTTCAACGCCCACCTTTGGATCCCGCTGTCATGGAGACTGCAGTTGACTCCTCACATTTCTTTTTCTAGTGTTCATATTAGACTGTATATCTTGAGGATGTTGTCTATGCCTGAAGGATCTCAGTGTGGATGTAAATTAATTGAATTTATCACTGTTGAGTACTTACTAAGTACTACTGTAAGAAATAGACTCCCAAATCACGTCGCATAAAACATGGAAATACTGTAAAATAAACTTTGATGACTCAGAATTGAAGAAAATTCAAAAACTGAGGGGTGTTATAGAGGATGACACTGTCAAATGAATTTGGGTGCCCATGAAAAATAAAACATACACTTTCAATCGTTGCTATAAAGAGAATAGCCAGGTCATGATGATGTGCTGAATGAGGGGCTGCAGTGTCTTTTAACTGATATATATATCCCACATGTTCTTGTGTGTTGAAAGGGGAAAAAAAGCCTTTTGACATGAGTACAGTGTGCACAAGTCTACAGTTTGAGCAGTGTTCACTACGGAGAGCAGCTTTCGAAATGACACGATTACTGTTATATTGAGATACTAAGACAGAATATGTTCCCATAATTAGCATAAATCACAGACAAGCATCTCTGCAAGGAGATCAGATGGCACCAGTAATCAGTAAATTAACCATGGAGGACACGTCAGCATGGAGAGATGCACTGCAAAACATAACATGACAGCATGCTGGCTGAATTTGTGCATGCAGTGTTGTCTTGCAACCTGAAAACTGATGTTATTCTTTTTTTTTCTGGATGACAATTTGTAAGTCTCAAACATGGCAGTAATTCTTGTCATATTTTGTGTATTTACAGTATTTGTACAACGTTTCGTGCAGAAATGTTAGAGTGCAGCACTTACAAAAGGAGTCATCCACCTCATTCTGTACAACAGCAAGATGAGGACAAAGGGTCGTCCTTTCTTATCTCTTTGTCTCTTTTACATCTTCATGTCTCCTTAAACTCAAACTAGATACCCTGGTCTCATGAGGATATGTTTAATTTTTATGTTGGTGAGTGAGGATGCATCCGTGGTGTCTGATGGTCCACCGCAATCAATAAGCTCTCTGAGCCATGTCCGGGAACAATGTAAGAGGAAAGGTCTGCTTAATATGGATCCATTAACGACAAGAGCATTTCTTAAAAAAATGCTGAAATGAAAGTTAAAAGTTTTCTTTTAATTATTTTGCAGCATGTTGTTTAGCTTCAAAAATACTTTTTTTTCTAAGCAAAATTCTGTCACAGCTGTGCAGATGTGTTTAGCTGCTAAAGATTTAGTCTTGTGATGTTAGAATATTTTCTAATGCTGCGTTCTCAGAGGCAGCAGACAAAGAAGGATAGCGCAGATATTCTTCTCCCTGCTGACTTCTAGTGTTTCTTGGAGGATCCCAATAAAATCCCTCCAATATGTCCTGAATTTACCCCAGGGGCTCCTCCCAGTTGGACAGCCGAAGATTACCTTCACAGGATGACTTCCGGAAGGCATCCTAATGTATGTGTGAGCTCCTCACTACTGTTCCTTAAGGGCAGAACCATACTACAAACAAAGGGGACTTATTTTGGTAACTTGCATCCTATTGTCCCTATATACACCTCAGGATTGCAGATGGTGGTAGGGACATGGGATCAATTAGTAAATGGAGTGTCAGACTTTTCATCACGTCAGTGTGATGCAACACCTGCATCACTGCAGACACAATTTTGAACAGGTGCCAGAGGTATAAAATTCCCAATCCAATCTCATGACACAAAGGGGACACAAGAGCATCACTGCATTGCTGATTTGGAATTTCTAATTCTGATCACAGCCTTTAGCATGCACTAGAGATCACAGTTTGAACAAGACTGCAAAAGCACATCTCGGTGATCGGTCACATTAAATCTGATTTGATTGTCTCGACTGTACTGGTTTCATATTACTCCCTTCGTTTCCTGAACTGCATCTCAGAGGCTGTTTATGACCATTTAATGCTGGCAGCAATAACAGGAGGGGGAAGCAGTGAGTTGTGACGGCTGTGTGGGTCTATTTCCCAACAACCCTCTTCTTTTCAATTAACTTCGTTCACGCTCAGCTGTGATTCAGCTCTACAATAAGCATTTGGGAAAACATTTAAAAGCACCTCCTCGAGTGATGTCTAAATAAGTGCTTGTTTAATGGAAATATTTAGACAGGGGATTTAGGGTTACATGCTAACTGGTTGTGTTCTTTCTCAGCCTCCATATAAGCTCTATGCTATATTTGAGGTTTGTTGTCTCCGGTATAATCAGTTCAGATTCCATAATGTCTTCCCACCATGCGGAGAGATGAAATTTGCACTGAAGTGGGCACTCCAGATAGGATCACATACACCAGCTGTTTCACAAATCAGGATTATTGGATAGATAAATGCAGATGAAATTCTTTTGCTGTTTCGCTTACACAAACACCCACAGACACGTGATCGTGTGGTATGAACAGAATGTTTAGAAGAGTCCTAAACATGTATAAACATATACATGCAAATTGTATTTATGCCAGTGTTTGCATATGCAAGAACGAATGAAAGTGCACCAATTGGATGCAGACAGCACTATTATGTCCTAGCATATTGGCTCTTACACAGTTCTGGAGGAGATCCCGACTGTAAAGCCAAGCACCAACCCAGAGCCTCGAAGGTATGCTGCTGATCGCAAGAAAACTGCAATGAACTATTCATGACTCTTCCATTACACAGGGTTTTTTTCCATGCTTTTCCTACTTTTTTAACAGCTGTGCAAAACTTCCCATCATAGGAGAGGTCAAGAGTGATTAAGATCATTTTTTGGCATTGGTTTGTGTGTGCGTATGCGCGTGTGTAGATCACCCAGGCCACAGTGCAGCACCGCATACTGTGAGCCCAGGAATCCTGAGAAACCTAAGAAAAAGAAATGACAAAGAAGATTGTATTGTGATTATTGTAACACGGAACACAGAAAGCAGAAAGCCTGAGTATAAAATTCCTACTGTCACATGCTATTTGCCTTGTGTAAATTTAATCCAGTTGATTCAGCCTAGCAATTTGTCATTAGAAAACAGTTCAGTCAGCCTATAATTAGAGGTCTGGAGCATTTGACTCTGGGATAACTACACGGAAAGAGAGAAGAAATTGACATGTTGTGACTAAGCCATTTTTAATGGCCTACCACAGGTTTTCATATAGCTTTAAAGGTAGTCTTTAAGAAGAGTGAACCTGAATATGGTGAAGAACGAGAGTGATGGAGAGAGAGATGAAACAGGCTGTTCTGCTCTGTTTAAGACAGTAGAGAACAATGCTTTTCTTAATCAGACGTTGCGATGAGAAGTTATGAAAGTCTTACGGGAAAACATTGAAGGAAAATGTTTCACCTGTCTGCAGACAACACAGGTTCCTGAAGAATTCTCACCGGGGCAACCGTCAAATGTCTAAGCAGGATAGTGTAATGCTGCATCTAGTTTTGTTATCTTCCGAATCAGCACACTAACATGTAAGGAACAAGCCAAAAGTGCAACAAAACAACATGATTTGTTATTCTGTAAGAGGTCCCTTAATATTTCATTAGGCTGTTGTGCAGACTGTTCAGGTGGGATGAATAAAAACAGCTTAAATGGGCTAAGCTCTGATGGTGAAACAATGCTGAATTTTAGCCACTGCGAAACACCACAGTTTCCATTTATAATTTTTCAAAATTGTGGATCTTGGTTCGTGATGTTGATCATCTTACTACTTTCCCAGTGAGTATTTAAAATAACATCATTTCAATAGGGTTAGCAACGTTCAAAAGACAGTTACCAACTCCTGTGTGACTTTACAGAAAGCACATAATGAGATGCATCCAGGGGCAGAGAGAGCACCCATGGCGTTCAGGCCACCAGAGAGTGTTGGGCCAAATGCATTTCTATTAATGATCACACACAACAGCTTTCTGCTGCCTAATGCCACTTGAGAGATGACTTGCAAATTGCCTTCCCTCTAATTATTAGCAAAACTCTGCCTCCATCTCTGCACCGCTACAACAGTAAATCCCTGTCTTTGAATATGATTTGATTGCGGAACGTTAGCTTTGTCCACCATCAAATCAGGTTATCTCTGTCTATACTGCAGTGCTCCGCAAGCCAGGTTTTGTCTTCAAAAATATAACTTCCGCTTCACAGGTTATGGGTGAATACTTGCCATATGGCCCACCGCACCATATGTTGTGTGCAGTGGTAAAGGCAGAGGGGACTAGAGAGGAGGGTAAAAAGGGTCAGCTGTAGAAGGTGCGGTACAGTGGTGTGCGTTGAGTGTCAAAACTGTGTGGCTCTGCAGCAGACCTGCTTGGGTTATGTAATGGATGAGCCTAGCCTGTGAAGTCTCTGCTGTTATCATTAATTCATGTCACCCAGGACAACATGCACAGTGGCTGAGGAGCCACAGTGGGAGACACTGAGAAGGAGGCTGATCCTGTGGGAGGATCAGGCGGCACAGATGATGGAGGGTTAGAGAATAGGCTGGGAGGCCAATGTTTGGGCGTGGTCACACAGAAAATACTACAACAGTTAAGCGTAATTTTACGAAATTGTGGGCAAAAGGCATTTTGATGAAAGTTTCAGCGGCTGAATTGTGTTTCAGGTCAGTGTTCCTGCAAATATTAAACTGGGGCTTTACCTCTGCCCTCTGTTAAAACAAGCCCATGTGACAGAACGATATGACATCATGTGGAGGAGCTGAACCTTTTGTTCTTTTTCCACAGCAGTGTGCTAAATCTCCAAACTGTGGAAGTGTGCAATTTTTTGGTCTGACCGTAATCAGACATGTCAGAAGGGGAAAGTTTTAAATCCTACTCTAATTGTTTGCCTTATTTCTAGAGACTTTCTGAAGACCGAACAAGAATGCTCGTTTTTCCTTCATTTTGTCGGAGGCTACAAGTGCAAAATTAATTTGTGTTTGTACAAATAAAAACACTACTGTTTTATACTTCAAACCTGTTACAGTGTACTAGTACAATCTTGTGTTCGTGTTTTCTATTTTGGTTTTAACTGCTTTACCCTTGTGCAGAGTAAGAATTTTTATTTAGAACAAGGTTGCCAATGGTTACAGATGACCATTGTAGCAGAGCAGCAGCTACACAAACATTCTGTTTAGATGCTACAACGACAGCAGACATATGTAAGTGCAGGCAGCACAGAAGTACATGAGAAACCTACAGGTTTATGGGTGGAGATTAATGGTGCTATAGCTGACCTCCTTTTAAGTTCCACAGGGGACTGACCAGGGGTCTGTGTCAGTGCTGTCTGCTCCTCTGTGACACATCAGAGGGCAACACCTATTTTCTCCCCTTACAACTAGCCCGCTGAGCTGTTGTAGCACCGATATGCCTTTGGTGACACAGTTATACGTGTATTGGGGAGGACTAAAACATTTGACTTGCACACAGATTGGCATACACTTTCTCCGTGTCTCACTGCTTCCTCTATGTGATTTACAGACCAATTCATGTCATTCGTGGCCTTAACACTAGCCTAACCTATGACCGCACTTAACCTCACCACTCCCAGGAGAACTCACCATCATGATCAGCCGCAGTCAGGCTTTCAAAAACAACTCCCGGAGGATGAAATGAGCCATGAACTCTGTGCAAGTCTCTAAAGTCATTGCACTGATCTTCTTTTGAGCGGAAATCGGCTAGTGTTCAAAATTGTCCACGCAGCGTAAACATTTGGCATTTTCACAAATAACACAGAGACATTCCTCAGCGGCGTCACAAGCTCATTTTCACTTCAGCCAGATGGCAGGTGGCTAAGCTGGATGGGAAAGTTGTTGTCATCAATCAATAGAGAGTAAACACAAATGCACCAGAGTTCCTCATACTGTAGAAATGAGAAAACTCGGGGCAGGGAATCAATAGAGCCCTTTTATAATTGGAGGTTTATAAATACACATAGCTTGGCTTTGTAAGATGTCTTCATCAAGACAATTCTTCCTCTTTAATGTCAAGGTCAGAGGTCACATCCCAGCGTAGTCTTCGCTTTATTAAACTACAACTTAGTTTTAATTGACGCCCAGACTGATCTTATCTTGGTAATGTAATTTGAAATATCTTCACGTTGCTTTATTAACTACACATGTATTATTAACTGATAGTGCATCCAGATTACAGAATGGTTATGATTAGATTATTAAAAGGCATTATAAATGCTGCAGAAATTCTACTTTAAACTGGCAGAGATTTTTTTCAAAAGAGATCCTATCTTGCCACCAAAGAATGCAAAGATATCCAAATTTGCAGTTTGTCTCTCTGATCTATTGTAGCAAGTATTATCAGAGGATTTTACAGCGCTGGGATGGAGTGCTAGATAATTATCATCAGTACAGTATGTCTGTTCGTTCCTGCCTTCTCTCCAATATTCAGATTCTGGTTATGTAATCACAGCATGCCCGGTCTGTGGAGGCTGACAGCGTTGGATGTCAGGCTGCAGATAGAGATCTCTTTTATAAACCTGAAAGCCCCAGCGAGTTATCAAAAGCAGTCCACGCCTTCTAAATGGAGTATTTCCGAGGCTGCAGGTGCGATGAGGGTGTGGGTATATGCCATATCAAACGCTTGTTTTTGACAGATTAATAATAAGAGGCCAATATGAGCTAAACAGCATGGAGGTTTAATGGACCAGGGAGGAAAGGAAGTGGCTAAGGCAAGGGCAACGGGTCAAGCCATGTCTGTTGACGGTAAAAGGAAAGATTAGGAGGGAAGTGCTAGTCTTCTGTTACTATACAGTGAGAATAATTTTGAATGTGAATGTCTTGAGAGGGATCGTGTGGAAAAGTGTATGTTTAACCTTACAAAAATCTTCTGAACAGCTGTGGTGGATATCTTTGGGGGGGGGGGGGGGGGGGGGGGGGGACAATGTGTTTGACGCTACAGTGCTTTTCACTTCCCTTAGAGTCAAATGAATGGTGACACAGGAGAAATGAAAAGAGTGTGCATGAAAGGAATGCTTAAAACCCTGTCGTTTGCAGTTAACCTCCGTATGGACTGATTCCATACTGTTCTTGCAGCCAAGCTATGCAGAAACCCGAACGTCCACATGTCTACCTTCACATGAGCGTGTTCCTTTCACCAACTCTAACTTTTTTTTCCGAATGAAAACTTGTTATCTGCATTATAGCTAAACAAATTCAATCAGTAGTCATTTGTTGGGAACTTATATCTGGCTCTTGATTAGGGGTATTGTGAAGTCACTAAAGGACTTATTCAAAAGTCTGCCAAGCTTTTAACAGCTGCAGTAATCTTTGAAAGAGCAAACCCCACAAGTACATGAATAACAAGTTTTAACAGAAACACTGAGTGCTTTTTTTTTGATTGTTTGGTTTTATGCTTGAACTTAGAAGAAACATAAAAGCACAAACAAAAAAAACCTGGTCAGTCAGCCAGATTCCAGTGTCAATGCCCCCTATCTTCCGGCTAATCTCACTTTACACAAGTCTTTGCAATGGGAAAATTGCCTGGAGTCAGGTTTCTCTTAGCAGCTTCACATCTCCTCATTGCGCCAGTCCTCCCCTCCTCCCCCTCCTCATCCTACTCGTCCTCCACCCTTCTTCTTCCTCCTCCTCCTCCTCCTCCTCCTCCTCCTCCTCAGTCACATGCCATCATCTCATTTTTGCACCAACGTCCTGATTTTGCTCCAGCCCCTATTTCCTTTTTGGTGCATTATGAGTCCGCAGCCAGCCAGCCACATGGTGTATTAGTGCTTTCACAAAGTGGCTCTGGAGGTTAGCCCTCACAGGTGGACATGCTCCCTGTAGAGTTACAGCCTATCAGGCCGATCCATTTCACACTGAACAGTCATTAACCAGCCCTGTGTGATAAGAGACAAGAGCAAGTAAAGGCTCTTTAGGACTAAATGGCTCCAGGCTGAAGATTCAAGTCTGGACTCAGTTCATTTTAAGTGGGACGATAATAAGGGGCAGGACAACTGACTTGTATACACTATCGACTATTTAGCTGTTTTTCTGCAGCAGGGACCTGAAACACACCGCCACTTCTTTCATTTTATTTTTAAAATTGTATTTTTACACAAAATATTTAAATAAATATTTCTGCTTGTCTTTTCTTAGCCACTGATCAGAAAGATACTACTGCAGGGAGATGATAAGGGGACAGAGGTTCACGCTGCAACAGTCCCACGAGACTCATGTCAAAACACACTCACTCGCATTCTGTCATTATTATGTCAGCATTAAAAACTTATCTAGCGGACACAAAAGAGCCTGTACCCGATGACAACAAAAATACTGTGGATATAAATACATCAAGGAGGGAGATGGAATTAATTATGGCCTCTGTGACATGTTGCTGTGTTCTGTCTGGCTTTCCTGGGCTGCATTTTACGTGCAATGCTGCCATCTGCTGAACAAAACGAGGAGTCGATTCGTGCTGAAACAATGAAAACAAAGGGGGAGACATGAGACCTCTTTGTGAATTATAAAAAATCTGAGAACTCCTATATGTGTCTCATTGTGAAGGTATGGAAAAGCAGTCAAAATATAACATCAGATGAAGTATTAGATGTCTTATGTCAGCACTAGATTATATATGCATAGTTAGAACACGGAGTTCGCACCTAAAAGACACAAGGTACTCCACTCACACCACTCAACTGTCATGTCTCACTTGGATCAAAACAGACAGGTAGACGTGCTCCACTTAGGTTGGGTGAAGGCTTTCATGCTGCAGTTGAGTTTCTATTTGAGGAATGTTAAGTGCCAAGTGAAGTTTGAAATGTTTAATTACAGCACTCCTCAGGCTGAGTTTGAACAGTGTAAGCTAAAAATATTGTGAATTTGGTGCCACTGCATGGCACCTCCTCTCCTCTCCCCTCCTCTCCTCTCCTCTCCTCTCCTCTCCTCTCCTCTCCTCTCCTCTCCCATTCTCTCCTCCACACCTCTAAAGTATGCTGCACTAACCTTATTTTACCATGCTCCCCAGTGAGAACTAAACTCCACACCAGATAGCCTTGCTCTCGGATAAGAACAGAGAACGTGAGGCTCTTTGATGTAGCAAATGCAATCCAGCAAAGGGCATTGAGACACACCCTTCTGGCCAAAGAGAGGTTCAAGCTATTTTCTTTGCATCATTCAGACCTCGAGGCTCCACAGACCCATAAAAACACGCCATCTAATCCGTCGGGGCCCAAATGGCCATCTTTTAGGGCTAACTGGAAGAAAGGTCAGTGGATTCAGATGCAACATTGTTCTTAGACATTTAATTGTTTGCAAGCAGGCTAGACTAAGAGTGTGCCAAGATTAGTCGCGTCTAAGACAGCATCCTCTTTTCTGGCTGGGCCGAGGTTATCAATGGGACGCTGAGGGCGGGGGGAGATCAGCTTAACCGTCCTGCCTCTTATCCTCTCTTACTAACCTACATTAAATTAAATGAGCACAGAACCAACTCCTGATATGTGTGAAAACCCTGGGAGATTACACAGTGGCAATTAATAGGAGTAGCTAAGATTACAAAATGCTTCTCTCTCTCTCTCTCTCTCTCTCTCTCTTCCTCTCTCTCTCCGTGTGTGTAACCCTAAAGGTCTTCAGCCGGACATGCCTCCCACTGTCCTTGCACCCTACTGGGAAATGTCTCGCCGAAGTCCCCGTTTGAGAGGTTTCTTGGTATTTGCCCCTTCAGCCAAATTAACGCAATGTCACTTTTGTTAGATAACTTGATATTAATTGTAGGATTAAACCAAAGGACAAATGGCATGTGGCACAGTGCATGTTTTACCTACGAGAAATCTGATTGAAATAAACTGTAAAAGTGACATAAGAAAATCTTTAATTCACTTCATAAGGTGTTGTGTTGTCCTGCTTTCATCCTGCATTTTGGAGCACATGTTGTGCGGGATCTTTCATCATAACAGAAGTAAGGTTTATAATTGAAACATGAGGTAACCGGTGACAGCTCAAGATCAGTCACATTGATCATGACAGGAAATCATTTACATCATTTATCAGCTATTTCAGCAAAGATACTCATCACTAATCCTCACCAGATGACTAAATACTAATAATATATTACACAATAATGAAAATGTAAACATGAAGGCAGACTTGCATATGCTTGAAAAAGCAATTGCAATAATACAGGAAGCCACATAATGAAGACTACTTAATTCTGTCTGAATCCAGATGTAATGGATGTGATCAGAGACCGGCAGGGAGTCAACAGTAAGACGTCAACACTTTCATGTCGTCCCTTTCTCACTGTGATCCAACATTTCGTCAGCTGTGCCCTCAAAACACTCTTTTCACCTCAGATCCACTCTGCACCTCTCGGCTAGTGTGGTGCATGGGAGCGGATCAGACCATTAACCAGGGGCTGCTGCTGCTCAAACACTTGAGCTCCCTCTAGTGGACAAGACCGGCCACTGCGACGAGGCAAACGTGATCACGAGTAATCCCATTGAAGGTGTTATTGTTCAAGATATAAATGGTGCACTGAATTAAGGGTAACCTAATAAATGGGATTATTTTAAAGTTCTCATTTATACATATATTTTTTTTTACAAAAACACGCAACATTTTCAAGGACGACATGGGTCTCTCTCTCTCTCGCTATCATCCTTTCTGAGGCGGGGATTAAAAACAAGGCCTAGGATTTGGAGACTTGTGGTTATGACTCCTAATTGAAGGTAAAGAAGGGCAAAAGGAGTTCGCACAAGTAACTTCTTTTATTTATTTTGTACACATTAGGGCGTTTCATCCTTGACATCCGTGACTGACAATGACAACATGAGAGGAAAACAACAAAGTTTAGATTTGGCAGTTTGCTCTTTTAAGGAATTAAATCAGATGCTTAACATCTTAGGAAGCAACACCTGGCCCTCTCTGCTCATCAGACCGCATCCTTAATTACATAATGGGATGAATTAATTGACTCCATTAATCCAGGTGACCATCTGTTGCCCAGTCTCAGCCCAGACAGCAGCCCGTGATAGTGTAAGCCAGTCCTCACCCAACCTTTCGTGCCAAGCATTATGGCCACTCTATTACAGTCTGCAGCAGTCCTGTCTCCTCCTTTAAATCATGCAGTGGGCCATTTGACATGCTTTAATTTTTCTTTCTTTTGGCTGATTTGAAGGAAACTGAAGGGGTAAAAAATGTGTTTTTCAAGGGCTTATTTGACATAGATGTCAGGAAGAGAGTGTACATATGTACACCCCCATACGAATTTCTTATTGCAGCTCAGCTGTCACACCGTAAAAGACGAGGAACAAAGCCGAAACTCTGTGTCATGTCATTTCTGAATAGACAAAGCAGGGACTTTTTTCTTTCTGGAAACTCTTTATTTCTCTGTCTCTCTTCCACCTCTCTCTCCTCCTTCTCTCACTCCAGGGGCCTCAATCTGCTATAAACTTTAATACAGTGTTCAGATAGGTGCTGCTTAGAGCCCTGCACACACACTCGGCAAGCTGGGAACAAAGACCTACCTCCACCCTCTCTAGCCTTTTAACTTGAAATCAGCCACCTTATCACTTGCTAGCAAAGGCACACTGGATTTAAATGAAGAGTCTTTTCTTTCCTCAGTGAATCGGCCTCAGTAGTAGCAAGAGTTCATAGGTTTTTCCGTCCATTGGTGGAGAAAAACAAAATGCAGCACTCTAATGGTGGGAGAGGAGAGGAAAAGAGGCAACGGAAGAGGCAACCAGAGAAGAGGCAACTTGGCAAGAACACTTTCATGCAAGTCCCTAATGATACCAGTCTTCAGAGAAAGGATTAGTGAGGTCTTGGTGTAAATATAACACACTTCCTGTTTACTCTGAACAGAAGATGCTTTAATCTGCTTCATACTAAACTTTTTTTTAATGTTTGAGAACGGATGTAAAGTGACTGTAGGCAAAGATGCAGTTCTTTTACACCCTGTTTCCCAATTAATCATTTCGGTGATGTGAAGTTTAAATAAATATGAATCAATTAATCACATCTGAATTATGGTCAATGACTGGGATGTCTATTTTAGGATCCATTGAATAACCAAAAATCTCTGCTTATGAATTGAAATGTCAGAGCAGTGGCAGATAGTTTTGTATATTGTCCAGCAGAGGGCAACACACAGCTTCTTTGAGAGTCTTTCTGAGAGAAGTGGCCTCAGCTGGCACACTGTTTTCCGTTTAAGACATTATAATAACACCAGCATATTTAAGATAACATAACATAAGATTAGAAGAGAACATGTGAGGACTACTTTCCTATAAAATGTCAATCTTTTTCTGCCCAAAATGCCCCAGTACTTCTTATTTTGTGCTAATAAGAACAGGGTTTTATGGAAACCAGTTAACAAAACTGGTGATTTAGTGGTTTGTGTGATTGTTTCTAAGGCAGTTAACTTATGACACTAAACTTAAACCAGTATGTATGGCTAAGCTGTGCAGATTTTTTATTTTATTATTTTTGCACTAAATAAATCCTTTTCTTTAAAAGAAAGGGGCCATAATGAGCAGGCTTATAAAACTCTAAAGAGGAGGGAGAATAGAGACGCAATGAGATGAGATGGGCGAAGTGAGGGGAGAGACTTCATGGTTTGTGCCAGATCTGTGGTGCAGGCAGAGGGAAAGAGGGAATGAGTGCTCCTCTAGTCTTAGCCCCATTTGAAACAGATGCTGTTTATAACCCAAAACCTTAATGGGGAGCTCTCTGGTCTGGTGCTGCCCTATGATCACGTTCCAGCCTAGCTCCAGTGCCCATCTTTTTTTCTTGTATGGGGAAAAATGCCACAGGAAAAAAAAAAAAAAAAAATACATATCTGCTCTCCTCCTCCTGTACCAGGGGCAGCTCCTCTGTGAAGCCCTAGATTTAACCAATCAAACCCAGCTCTCTGTGCACACTTCAAATAGCCACCCCCCTGAATTTAGCCCTGCATGAAAAGAAGCCCTCATCTCTCCTCCGACCACACAGCAATATGACCAAAGACATGCTTATTATTTTATAGAGTGTGATCTCTGAGCGCATGTAAAAGCAAAACCTAAAAGTGTGGATTTTCAGGTTACATGTGATCCCTTAATAAAGCTGCTCCAGGCTGGCTGGCACTACATTTCACATGAAGATGTCAGATACAGCATATACCAGGTTATATGTGTACGATACGGATATAGTATTGCATGTGTCCCGGATGTTTTGCATAATACTTTTTTTTTTTTTTTTTTGTAATTTCAGTGCTCTGAAGAAACCAATTCAAGATTTATTTTGATTTCATGAACCTTTTAATCTGCTTCTTCCTGGTGAGTGCACAAGATCAAAGGGAGAGCCGACCACATCTCATCACGCAAGAAATAACATAATATCTATTCCATTACTGAAAAACATTGGCAAGATTATGACAGATGATTACTCATCTATATGCTATCTCAAGCAGAGAATTAACTGGTATTTAGTTTTTGCCCATTGGTCACAGTGGAATTTCCATTTTTGAAATGCACATGTAAAGTGCACCCAAATGAGGTAATAAAAACAGCTCAATGAAAGTGTGTACACATTATCATTTGCCTTTACTGTGGTTAATCTTGATAGAATCAGTAGGTGTGCACTATCTTTTCAGCATGCTATTTCGTGTCTTGTGATTTCCTTTGTTTCATTGTATTTCACCTCTTTGCATTCTGTAAAGCAGGTGGCAAACACTGGCAGCTCCACAACATCCATCTGTGACTGGCGAGCTTAACAGACACATTTACATTTGAGGCTTTTTCTGATCAGTATGAAAGCTACGGAAACGTTCTCGGGGTTTGTACCTCACTGTGGAGTGATGACACTGCAGGGATGGATCACGGAGTCAGACTGTGCCAAGCCAGAGTCTGTCAAGTTCTTTAGGCTGGTTTTACAGCGACGGACGCAGCATGAAGTTGAATGTGATTTAAAGGTTTTGTAAGGTCAGATTTACTATGAGGTCGCAGACATGGCATGAGCATGTCGACACATAACCCAAGGGCACACACACTCTCATTTATAGAGAGGAACACACTGGAAGAACATTGGGGGAAATATACACTTATTCCTTGGCTTCAAAATAAAAACACTTCCCATTCAACTAAAGAGTAAACATTGTTGCCTCTACTGTTATTTCGTAGACTAGGAAATCTTTGCTCAGAGCAGTGGAGAAGCTTGAATTCTTCTGGGGCTCTGTCTAGAAAGGAGGAGTCTGTTCTACGGTGGATTTACTTGACTGGAATTTGGAAATAAAAGATCTTAACAACATCTTAGCCTACTCTACTCTATCTGACAGAAGAAGAATCGCAGACATAGAAGCAGATTGCAGCGAGACTGATGTAAACTTAGCTCTTTATGGTCTCTGTAAGAATTCCTTTCTCATTGTTGTGTTGTGTGTGAGGTTTCAGAAGTTTTTTTAAGGTCATGTCACGTCATCTTTTTTTCCTGTTTGTCTGCTTGAGCAGAGCTGCACAGTTGCACAAGCTCTGTGATTACGTCGCTGTAATTAAATGTCAGTGTTGATGAATCGGATAAATGCTCACTGAACCAACCTGTTTATTCATTTACACTTATTTATTTTTTTTACATTATTTGTGTCCCAAGGACTTTTGTACCCTATAAAAACTGCTCCATTCAAGCATTTTGACACCCCTCTACCCATAACTTACAATATAATTGACTGTTTTTGCCCATGCATTAGCCCGGGATCACAAGCCCCAAAGGTTCACACATCTCTTTTCTGCACAGATCAAATGAAGCCAACTAACCAACACACTGAACTCCCTCACAAGGAAAATTGGGCCGCATAAATATGGATTTTAATGACTGCCCAGTATTTATCTTTCTTCTCCACTCCTCTTTTGATGTTGCCATATTTTCAGGCTAAAATATGAGTAACATCTTAATCAGGGTATGACAGGAAAAGCACTGTATTTCTACTATTTCCTTTGATTGTTGTGTTGCTGGAATAGAGATCCCCGTATTTAATTAGTCATGTAAACATAGAGTACTTTGGCCTAATACTGGGGAACTAACTGCTAGAAGGAAGGAAAACCAAGAATTTACACCCAAGTGTCTGTGATTGACTTTTCTCATGGACTCAGAGCTCAGACAAAGACTCAAAAGGGGGTCCAAGTGGGAAAGGCCTAAAAAATGTGCCCAGCAAGCTCCTTCAGTATTTTCCAGCCGCCCTTTTGTGGCCACCGCCACATTTCTTGAATTGTCAGTGACTCTCCGGCACCATCTATACACATCAGTCACAGGGGCTGTCTTATTTATTTTATCTGTTGTTCCCCCTCTTTCTCTTTGTTTTTGTTTCTTTTCTTACTGTCAGGTATTTAAGGAGCCTGCCGGTTTTATAGAGCCTGCTGAATGGTCTTGATGGACCGGAGACTCAAAGGACAGCATGTGACCCATCTGACCAAAGCTCCTTTATGCACCGCCTCTCTTTGTTGTTTTGTTTTTGTTTGTCTGGGAGAAAAGAGAGAAAAGACCACTTCATTGGGTAGGAGGTTACCAACTTGCTTTATTAAGGCATTGGGGATTCCATTAGCCACAGTCAAACAAGGCAATAAATAATAACTTGTGACCTTTGAAGTCTTACAGACTGAGAAGTGGCAGGAGTGAGCTCCTTTTCGGCAAGTCTAGATATAAGCAGACACCTCTAGCCCGTGGAAACTGTTTGCTGGCCAAACCGCAAACTTGTTACTCTACATTGTTTTATCATCACCTCACTCTGGACATTTTATTTTTCTTCCTCGCAACCACAGGGAAGCAGTCTCTGGTCTGGTGGAGCTGGCCAGTGCACCAGGGAGGAGTAGTGGAGTAAAACAAGGTTCATTATGAAGTGTGCGAGAAATGGTGCCTTCACGCTCCAGTACACATGTTTGCTCAGGGGTGATTAACTGCCTCCCAGAGAGGAAATGCTGTATTACTTTAGCTACTATGTTTCTGAGAATGGGAGGGTTATGCCGGGTTGTTGACTAAGCGGTTCGACCTGAGACTGAGTCTGGTGGGTTTCATTCAGGAGTCTCAAAACTTTGGCGTTGTCCCACTTCTGCGTTTACTCATTCAGAGAAGACAAAGTGGATTCTTTTTGTTTTGTTTTGTTTGTATTTTCAATCTACTGAGACAATGTGTGAGGGTTGTTTAATTAAAGAATAAAGAGAGCACAACCCCCATCAGACCTACATTTCATTGGGTCCTAAATTTGCGTGACCTGACCAGGATGGGGCTTTTGCTGAGTTGCCCCATACAATGGCCTCTGGGAATTCACTGCCTCTGTGCCCCGACTGAGTCCCCCACACCCACCTCCAAAGTCCTGAGGTCCCCTGCAACTCTGCACCACTTCCTGTAATCATCCCCACATGTGGTGGTGGCATTTAGCCTCTCCTACCATGGCACACGTCATTAGGCCGAGCTTTAAGCAGGTCTACCTAGCTCCAGGGCAAAGGGGAAACTTTCTTTATGCAGGTGGGGGGTGGATGTGGTGGTCGGAGGTGGGGGTTAATGAACCACCGACTGAATCATACCACCTAGAGAGGTTTTGACATGCTGAGGTAGCAGTAGCAGCCTACACATCGGCCAGCGGCAGCCCTTGTCCAGCTCGGAGGCTGAATTCACGTGAAGGGAGTGTCTGTAGGAGTGTTAGGTGGCAAAGGTCAAGCCAGTGAAAGCTGTAAATCCCAGAAGGGGACCGGCCTAAAGGTCAGCCAGTCATGGCGATTAGAGGAGCCATCTATACCATGAGAGGGAATTGGGGGTGGCACACAAAAATCCCCCACGGACTCTTGCATTCGAGGACAGACACCATTGTTTTCCAAAAAAACACTCGTGTGGTTTATATTTCAGGATAATAGAGAGAACTTCCTCAAAAGAGAAAGGAACACTTAAGCAAACATATGAATAACATGAAACTATGTCTGTGCTATTGACTAAGGGTCTGGAGACTTAAACTGTGCAAGCCTGTTACTGTTTGTTACTGTAACACTTGTCCTCCAGCATCAATATTATTTCTTTGTCAAGCCCTCTCTGAAGTAAAACGTATGATTTCTTGACAACAGCAATTTCTTTGATCAGGAATAACATAAAACATACAATCAGAAATCATATAAATGAAAGCCCACTTAGTGGATTCATGTTATTGCCTGATTCAGTTAATGACTTTACCATCGTAGAATATGAAAATTCAGAGAAATGGGACTAAATGTCAAGTATAAATCTGCGTTTTCTCAAATAAAATTAAAAGTTCGACAGCCTCTGACAAGGCAAAAAAATTATATATATTTCGATTTCGAGGAAGTTTTAGAGTGCCAGTCTGTGGTTATTGTTTGCAGAGACAAACCACACACAGCTTTCATACTGCTGTGTTTATTTTTCGCCGGTGCATGCACAGCTGGTCAGTGAGACAGTCTATTTTCGCTCAGCAGCCACTTAAAAACTCATCTCTGCCATTTATGCTGAGCGGTATTTTTGGGATTTCTGTGCACTCCTGAGACTCACAGGAGCGGTGCTGAACACAACATCTAGCAAATGGAGTTTTAGTCCCGTTATTGTTGCTGGCTTATTCCTCATCCTCACAAGACACACATAGAAAATTAAAGAACAGTCTAGTTTTTTTTGTTGTTGTTGTTTTTTTTTCAGCAGAGGCTTTGTTTTCCCTGGTCAATGAAAACAAAAGTGTGTTAAAATGTGTTAGGCTACAACCAACACCTTGCCTCTCACATTGTATTCACATTAATTTAATTTACTGGGATACTGGAAATGTTGTTTTAACCCTAATGTTCTGTTTGGGGTTCTGGAGACCTTGTGCCTTCTGTCACAGCTCAAAAAACATAATTAATGTTTTTTAGCTTGAAACTTCTTTGCATATTTTAATTTTATAAGTGCTCAGTTTGAACGGTGCCTGCTCCTGTACAGTAAAAGACACACCAGCAAATGATACCCTACCTGTAAATCAACACAATGTTCAATGGATTCTTCCCTGAAATAGGACAACTGATGTTATTACATTTATCTGTGTGGAGTCTGAAACATTAAGGAAGCCAGTTATTAATTTAAATTTTAAAAAAAGCATTATAAATTGCATAAACTATATTATTGTTGCTTTAAATAAATCTTAACTGTGCTGTTTTATCATGCCAGATATCTGCTGATATGCAGTGTTACCTAAAAATACTTAAATGAAACCTTTATGATGACAAAACGCTTATAAATGAATGTGGTACAATGACCCCCCCCCCCCAGCACAAATGAGAGGATGAAGTTTGTGTGCGGCATAGTACATTTTAACCCAACTATTTTGGGTTATTATTTGTTGTTATTCTTAAACACAAACACTCAGTTAAGGCTTCACTTACGTCCACACAATAGCTGTAAATTCTTCAGCCCCTTTCTAGGAAGCTTGTGCTTCACTTCACACTCACACTGTGACCTCATTCACCTCCAGACGAGTTAACTATGTCCCCCACTCACCCCTGGTCCAAACTTAGGGAGGACTAGCGGTGCACCACTTAAAACGAGCCGGCCGAAATAGAGGCGTAGCTATCACCTCCCCACATTCACAAATGCCCCCTTAAATGAGGAGAAGTCAAAGACAGAAATTCTAATCACTTGCCTTCCCCTCCTTTTTTGTTGAGGGAGATAAATAACGGATAGAACACAATTTGAACTGAGTCCAAAGGCAGGGGAGGCACTCAAAGTATTGTTGGATGATCTCCACTTAGCGGAGGCAGGGCCTGAAAAGACTGCTGTCTTGTTAGTTAGTGTGTAATGAACAACTTTCACAAGCCAGTTGGTCAATGGGAATCACAATGTTCCATTCTTGTGCTCTTAGAAATTCACATTGAAGATGGCTGGCACTCCCCCAACTTGCCTTTAAAACAAATAATGAATGAGCTAATACTAATGTCATGATAAACAATTCATTTTCATCTGGTATGTTTGTGTCATATTGGTCACCAGAGATCTGAGCTTCATCATTCATGTAGTTGGTTAAAAGGAACGAGACTGGAGGCGTACAGAGGCTGAAAAGGACCGCCTCTGTTTGGTAATCGTTCTCTCTCTATCTTTTCATATGACCAGACCTTTCATTCCATCCTTTTTTTACTACAAAAGAAAAAGAAAAAAGTTTGTCAGTCCCCTGTTTCTTTTGTTGTGTGCTTTCTTCTCCATGCTCTTTCTACTTTTATCCTAATCCCAGCCATGCATGAGCGATCAGTTGTGTCCTGTTGTTTCACTGTTCTGCTAGTTTTCAGTCAGTAGGGTTCCTCCTTTGTTCCTTTTCTTTGCCAAACACAGAAAAGGTAAGGAGAAGAACGAGTAATGAAATCTCTTCTGTAGACTTAGGTCTTTGTATCCCTCATCAAGATTTTTAGATATGGCTCTGACTGTAATTAAGTGGGATTGTTGCTGTGATGCTGCTCTCTGCTGCCTTTCCTGTTGGTCTTTAGAGAGTTTGGGGAAGGCTGCATCAAAGCTTATATCTGGAGTCCAGCAATCATGGAAACTGCACTGTTTTGATGTATGAATCCAATAAAAAAATGAGCGGACATCAGAAATCCTTGAAAACCGGTATCTGACAGGCCAAGACACGACTTGCCTTTGTCTTCAAGACACAAACAGACGACTGAGCATCTGAAAATCTACCTGAAACCAAAAACAGAATTATGAACACACTCCTGCAGGAAGCCATTCTGGTTTGCCCTTAAGACACCTCAGAGGAGGCTTTGATCATGCTTTGAAAATTTAGATGAAAAAAAAAAGCTTATATTTTCTTTAACACTTTCATCCAAATGAAAGTTTACCTGAGTAAGTTAGAGACTGCCAACTTCACTATTATTTTTCAGTCTACATATGTGTGTAGACAGAGACCTGTGCAGATCTACAGAACATGTGGTCCAGTGTTGAGACCACTGCTGTGCGCTATTGCTAAGGTGATTGTTATTAGCGTGATCATGGCACTATGCTCTCCATATGGGCTCAGTGGGGACAGAGGCTGAGGCCCGCTCAAAGAGACAGTCATTGTTACAGGCTGATCTCTAATCTCTGTGGTTGTCTGCCCTAATTAAAAGTCTTGTGGGTGCGTAGGGTGGCTGGGCCTCTGCTCTGCAGGAAATTATGATCGCAAACGTCTTCCTGTCGAGTCCTGCACTTGCCACTACAAAGTGATGCAGGCCGCCATTACCTGAATGGGCTGGAATCAGAGCAGACAGCCGCATCATCCCAGCTCTTAGTCTATCAGGGCCGTGCACAAGTGGCCATTGTTGACGCCAAAAACAGGATTAAGGAGGGTCTTCAAGGGAATTGATTTTCATGTGAGAACAATAGCGGGGCGCAGAACACTGGGGCCTGGGTCTGAATCACACGGCCAAAGAGCTTTATGAAAAGGGGTGCGCCGCGAGCACTGAGATTAAAGCAATCAGGTTCTTTACCCCCTCTCTTTTTGGATAACCCTCCTCCTTCCTCCTCCCTCCCTCTGTTCTTGTCCGCGCCGCACAGTAATTTTAGCCCAAATAATGACCACAGAGGAAAGCCTGTTCAAAAAGTGTGGAGGAAAAAAAAAAGACACAAGTTGTTTACTTTTCCCCACATTTCCTTTTTCACTTTGGCCTAACAAAAGTTCAAGAGCCATTGACAGGGTGGAGGTATGTGAATCACGATGCAGAATGTCTGAGCAGATTCTGGACACTCTGCTCCTAAGAACCAGGCCAAAGGCTCATCTGTGTGTATAGAGAAAAGCTGTATGGAGTGGGCTTCTGGGCTGGGAGGCGACATGGTTCTTTGGCGGGGAACAGTATTGGGGTGAACATGACGTGTCACTGAGAGGGGATCAGGGGTTACGGATGAAAGGGATGGCCGCCTTGTCCTCTGTCTTTGGCTGACTGCGTGCAGCTGTGGGCACTATTGTGGACATGCTTATTTGCATACGTTTGGCAGGAGCTCCAGGAGGCAGCACAGGCCAAGAGGAGCGGCCCTGTTTAAAATGGAGGCAAAAGGGCAGGCAAGTAAACACCCAGTGTATGCAGATACATACCCATACATTATCTGGACTACAGTACTCACAACAGCCCAGGCCAAGACAGAGAAAAGGCTTGTTATTCCGATGTCAACATGTAAATATAAACAGTAGTGAGAAAGAGGGTTTACGTTGTATTTCAGTGGGTGATAAGGCCATGACACCCTGATGTCATAATGACAAACTGAACGACTGACGACTGAAGGAGTGTGCTGTGCGGGGCTCTTGGCTGGCGGCAGAGGGGTGTGTCCTAGCCTGACTAGAGACAGGTTTATTGGGTCTGATGAGTGCTAAGCTCCTGCGCCTAGCCACAATGGAGCCTGTGATCTCCCTTTGTGGCTCATTGGGAAGCACTGGTGCGCTCTGCAGCCCCCGCTCTGTCATTAGACAGATTGTGAACAGGCTGCACAAGGCCCGGCCAGGGATGACGGAGCCACCAGCCACTTCATTAGGGGCATTATGAAGAGGACTGAAGCTTTCTTCTCTCCGCCTGTGTCCAGAATTCACAGGTCTGTTTAATCACATAATTCTCCTCAAGTGCCCCAAGGAGGCTGCAGCACAGCAAGGGCCCTTTAGACCCATGACAACTTGGAGAGATTAATTATATTCATCTTTTGGAATATCTGCAGAATAAGAGGGAATTTGATATTGGCTCGCTTTTATTTTTTTTTTTCCTCACGTCTTTTTCCAACTAGGTCTTTGATGTCCTCCTGTTATTGTTGGGGGATGTCTGTGCAACCCTCTGCTGCTGGAGCTTTGATATGCTCCAGCAGAGGTTAAGGGTTAGCGTCCAGAGGTCCAGGGCCAGGACGTTCTAACTTCTGTCTTGGAGAGGGCTGACCTCTGGACCTGAGGGTTGGTCAGAGAGACTCCAAATTCCGCCTCCCTTTGATGCACGCTCTTTCACAGCAGTTAATTAGCCAGAGTGGCTAAACGTTTAGCCTGGGCGTGAAAGAGTCTGGGATAGCATGTGTGTCCAAGACATTGCCCGCTTTTTTTTGTGTGTCACAAGGTCTTTTGAAACAATGTGGTACTTGGACAACTTGTTTGCAGAGGATAGTGGGCGAATGCTACAGCCCATTCACAAAAGCTCATTGAGAAGGAAGAGTTTTGAGAAGGCCTTTCTGGCAATGAAGAGAAGTCCTTGACATTTCACTTTTTTTTCCTCTGATCGACTCGATTTTCCTCTTCTTCTGCGTCTTTGTTTGTTACAGGAATCTGTCAAGGAGAAGAGAAATAGGAAAACCTCTTATCATGTAAAGCCACAGTGTGTGAATCATTTCAAGCCAAAGCTACATATCTTTCCCTCATCTTCATACAGTCTTTGGGGGCATTAATATAAATTTCTGCGGAAATGGCTTTCATCAAGTATCCAGTGAGCAGCCAGGGTTTCAAGCAGGATCCAATTTTCTCTTCCTTCTCTTCCTATAAGCAGTCATGAGCCAGACTGGTAGCCTCAGCTGTAACATACTGGATTCATCACTGCTTATATCAGTTCTTTACTGCGGCACGTCAGGGATAATAATTTCCCCCTGTGACAGTTTGAAAGGGCAAAGAAAGCCTGTTTGTTCAATTTTGGAGAGGCAGTAAAACTTCCCCTTGCTTCCTGGTCTTCAGTGAACAGGCCTGCACTAACAAGGTAATATACTGGGTTGAGGCTGAACAGCAATAGACACATCTGTGCTTTTTTTTTGCTGCTACATCTATAAATACTGTAAGTCGTTAGTCACTGGTGACAGACTTAAGTTCTTTTTTCCTCCTAAATCTTCTTTAGCCTTAGGCAGCCTTCAATCATTTGTCCATAGAGCAATATCAAACACAATTTCATTTCATCTTGTTTGTTTTTCAGATGGTGGGAGGAGGGATCAGGGTCGAGTGGTCTAGCTGATATTGTAGAGGTATTGATCCACTATTGAATGCACACTGTGTCCAGACAGTTTCCATCCCCAGGGACCCACGCACTAAATCATTCTCTTATTTTAGCCTAACTTGTGTGTCTGCAGAGTTACCAGAGCTCTCAGGGTAGACAAACTTTAAAGTAAAAATACTCACCCTTCCTGTCTCTCTCCTTCCCTCCCTCTCTCTCTCCCCCTCTCTCATGTTCTGCCTTCAGCTTTACATCCATCTGTTACCCCGCTGCACGTTATAAGGATTCAAATGTAGCTGCTACCATTGCAAACTATTATCTCAAATGCATGTTCCCAAACAAGACCCTTTTGTCTTAACAAGCATGAAAGGATTTTAGGAGATTTACACTCTGCCTGTGATTTAAACATCAAGGCTTAACCTATTTCTTTATGAATAAGCAGTTGCAGGGGATGGGGAGGCTCTCACCATATAACTTGATGATTCACTCATTTGTGGATACATGGAAAGAAACAGCTTTAACAGCTTTGTTACTTAAATATGTATCTCATGTGTACGATCAACCACAATATTTTCTTTATTTGTGATGATGCTGTACTTTGGCCTGCAGAACTGGAAGCTCAATATCCAAACACAATGTTCATCTGTCATTTCAAGAGGGACATTTTCTGAGGTTTTAATTAAACAATGGCAAACAGAACAGAGCTTGTTTATTCACCATGAATCACGAGCTAAGCTAAAGACCATCATTTACTTTAGTCATGCAAACATTCAAAGTGTTTGTTGAATTATTTTTGTACTATAGAGATTATTCTCACCAAAATGCCATATATCCAATTGTTGAATTATGGGCATGATTTAAAATTATGAAGCGTTCAGTAAGAGGATCAACAATTAAATCCGACTCTCATGCTCCAAACTATTTTCTCAAGTCAGGACATCTGTCTTATCTGATAATTGCTTGAGTGCGTGGCCCGTCCATGTGCCGTTTTGTTTGTGTGTATGTGCCCGCGTATGCCAATTGCTTGGTAGTCTGGGCAGGTTTGGGAGTAGTCTGCACTGTTCTCCAACTAAGCCACCTGCAGCTGGGGATCGATGAGCTCTCTGGCACCACAGCCCCACCCCCCCCCGCCCCCCGCCAACCGGCCCCCACCTCCAGAATCCCATCCTGTCCCTGGCTGTATCAAGCAGACCAACAGGGGGCTGCCTGTTTCTTTATTTCTGCGGTTAGAGTGAAGTTCACATCCATACAATGTCAAGGCTGCACACAGGAAACTAATAGCAACATAAGTTGAGAAAAAAAAAGAAACTCACAAACAACAAAATCCTACAAAACAAATGTGTGTGCAGTTGCAGCGCGTCAGTGTATAAAATGTATAAAATGTTTTCAGATATACTGAACAATAGAAAATGACTGTTCTTGTGGTTTTGATCATTCAAGCAACTATAATTTTCTAACAACACTAAATATAGGTGATAGTATCTGAATTGTATGATTTGTATCGCACAATTTAACATGTTACAATCCATGTCATATCCAGCATTCATAACCAGCAAATAATTATTAAATAAATGATTTATTACAGATTTTTTTTTGTAATTGTAAGCATATATACACGTTTGTTTTTAGATTGTCTCTCAAAATTATAATTCACACATACCTGGGCTCTGGTGTGCAAATAGGAAATGAAGGATGATATAGTAAAAAACAAACAAACAAACAAAAACATGCTTTTGCAATAATCAAATATGTGTATTCATAAAATATTTAATTAAGACACATATTTCTGTGTACAATTGCATTACACTGTGTTGTGAACAGTCTATTAAATGTCTGTATGGGTGCTAAATAGGTTAATTAAGTAAGGACTTATCATTTTTATGTTCCCCACATGGGATTAGAAACAATACATGCACATACAAATATATGCATTTAAGACCCACACAATCACAAACAAAGTGATATGCACATTACTCACAGCTTTAAGGCAGCACAGGTAAAAACTGACCATTTGGGATGGTTCACTGCAAAACCAAGATGAAGATTTGGAAGCCTGCTGACTCAAATCCCTGTTATTATAGAACTCCTACACCTTGTCGGCCTCATCATGGCACATGGGTTTTGACAAGAACAAACTGGTCCTGCTGGAGAAGTGGACGTTGTGCCAGACCCTTACAAGGCACTCCCCGCTGCAGATTCAGAGGAGAGAAGTTTTCTATTATCAAGGACTCTCCCTTAATGATGAAAGTAAACAACATGAACATGAGTGTTTAATATTTCATAGCCCACCCACAGGTGTAGGGTGTGCAGGGAATAACACATACATCCACACATACCAGTGCGGGGCTGATTAAGATGAGGGTACTGTCCCAACTGCAGTTTGCCAGGTCTCCTGTGTCTGCATGTGTGTGTGTGTAGCGTGTGAGTGTGGCGTGTGTGTAAATGTGGCATGTGTGTGTGCGTGTACGTGCATGCAGGGTCTTGAACATATTTGCTGCCTCAGTCTTTTATTTTCTCTTCCACCCTCTCTCTCTCTCCTCCACCCTCTCTCTCTCTCCTCCACCCTCTCTCTGTGGTGGTATATGGAACATATGGGAAATTATTGTGGGGTTATAAAGGGCTGTTGACTTCAACAGACATGCAATAAATTAAGCTGTTTGTGCAGGGGAGGAAAAACACAAGCTCTTTAGGAACGGTTAGTGCAGATTTCCTGTTCAGACTTAACTCATGCTCTCTTTCTTTTTCTGTCTTTTTCCCTCCCTTTCTTCTTTTCTTACTCCTCCTCTTACCCTTCAGCCTGTTCCCTCAGTCTCTGTCTTGACTCCCGCTCACTGTTGTAACACAGGCCACAGCACAATCTCATTCTGTTCTCTGAGTTGGTGGTAACACAGTGGGATATATCCACACAAATTACACACATAAAACTCGTAAAGCCTGGAAAATATTTTAATAGTTTCCGCACCCCTTTAGTGGCAACAAGCTGCATGTGCAGAGCTGGTGAGCACCACCAACGTTATTGGTGCAATTAAATGTGAAACACAAGAGAGGAACATGGGGGAGTGGGAGCCCAAAATGGCTGTAAACAAGGAAAATGACACTTGACAAGTTGTAATTTATGGACGTCGTTTCAAAGGCAAGAGACTCACCGTTCCTACAGTGGCAAAGAAGGAAGAATAAGTCACAAGGATGCAGGCATTAGAGGAACTATTCACAGAATGTTAGTGCATCAAAGCCACACAGAGACAAAAAAAGAGAAAGAAAAAACTGTGACTTCAAAGTCGAAGCATGATGAGCAATGCAGAGGGAGAGAGACAAACCAGAGACAGGAAGTGTGTGTATATGTGTGTCAGGGAAAGCTCTGCAGGATGATAGTACCCAAAGCTAGCACGGGATGGGGGGTTGAGGTGGGGGGAGGCCCCTGGATACAGGCGTACTCTCCACATCTCAAAGAACCCAAAATCACACACACAAACACACACACACACTGGCTGTCTGGGGAAGAGACGCCATTAAACAGAATAGAATAGGACTTGAGCTCTCACACCCCTTCCCCATCCAGAAGCAAATCAGCGTCACAATTTGCGCGTTCACTCCCCAAATGAGGACAAAACTGAACCAAAACAGTCACTGAAAATAAGCGTGCTTCGAAAACTGAAGGCATTGTCATACTTGATGAAAACTTCCAATTTATCCTTTGATGTTGGCAGCCAAAGCCAGATGTGTATTGTGATAGTTACACTCTGTGTTTTCACTGCAAATACACTTAAGAACCCCAGTATGCCTTCGAGTCCTCCACTGTAAATGGCTATGTAGTTTGTTTGTCCTTGTCCTCTAGTACGGTTGATGGGAGCACACCAGTGGTACAGATAAACTATGCCACTCATCACTGTCAAATCAATAGTTTACCTTTTCATTATATGACAATGTTATGGGAAATGTTTGGTGAGGTTTAGGCATCTAGCAGCTTTATAACTTCATTATTCGTTAAGAATACAGAACCTTTATTGTCATTGTTATATTAAAATATTAAAAGTGCAGTCATGGTTATAGAATAGTTTGAAAAGTAAAACTAACAGTAGTCTGGTGACCAGTCCATCCACCCGACCTCCTCCCTATGTGGATTTTGTGTCTGTATTTACTTCATTTCTTTCCAGTCTCGCCACATATGAAACATATTCTTTAGAACAATGTAATTATGTGTAAAATAAGCTGCTCGTATATGCAACATATAGAGTCGTGTACTGAGGGAAGAGCAATCTCCAGCAGTTTTAAATTAGTCTTAACACAGCGATTTGAAATGTGTCCCAAATATTCTTGTAGTATAAACATCATATTCTTTCAAAGTGGTGTATCTAAAACAATTTGCATCACTTTAGAACTTTTAAAACCACAAACAGATTTCTTAAAACTCATCTTTAAGTCATTTGTCATTTTTAGTCATTCAATTATTAGGGTAGTTCTTTCCTGAAGGGCTCCAGGCCCCCCTCTTTCACAGCTTTCCACTTTCTTATCTGCATTTCAAGAATTACATTTAAAACCAAACCAATAAAAGGATCTAATGCAAGTGGTGCAAAGGCACCAAACAGTGAAAATTGTTTAATTTTAGCAAACTGCAATCACTTTACTTCAAAGAGCTGCTTCTCTCAAATCTGATCCATTTGACAGAATTCCACACTGGACTAAAGGATGTAGTGGAGATTAACAAAAATGAACAAAAAGTCTCCACAGTAGATATGGAAGACCCTTTGCCTCGTAAATACAGAAGTTAAATTTGCAGTGTTGATATCCTGTAATTTGCAAAATGACAAAATGCTTGTCTGATTCACTAAGCACCTCCAATTGCAGCTCATTAGCTCAGTCAGGGGGAAGCATTCTACAAGCACAGAGAGAAACTATTAAAATACTTCCATTAACCAGAAGAATAAATATCCCAGTTCAAGCCCATAGTGTCTTCATTTGGGCTCAAATGTGAGATATGCCGTTGCTATGGTAATATGGTGATGGCTGTAGCCCTCCTCCCAGCTGTTGGTGGGTTTTGTGTGTGTGAGAGAGCGAGAGTAAAAGAAAGAGAGACTGTGTGACTGTGTGTTTGTGTGCGTGCACACATGCATTGATGCTGCCTCCGTGCTGTGTTCCCCTTTCAGTCTTCAGAATAGTGTCTCTACTAATCCGTGAAAGTTGCGGCGCTCTGAACCAGTGGCCAAGCCTTTTCCCACTGAACCAAGGCCCAGGGTCTGCGCTCTGCTTCACACTTGATTGGTCCCTCCTGTGGCAGAACTCCCCTTCCTGCTGGGCGTGGGCCCGTCCCCCTCGCTGGGCTGCTCAGTGCTGCCTAATCGCCTTCTCCCCACCATAATTACCAGAGCTGAAGCCCAAGACTCACCAACACACCATTAGAGTCTGGCCAGCCCGTCCTCACTAGTCCTCACACATCGACCACTTGCTGTAGCACCGGCCCAGAGACAGGCCCAAGACCAGGCCCAACTCCACCAACAGAGCACCTGTTCATGCCTGGGATGCCCCGCAGCACTGTGGACTTGGCTGGTGCTGCTGCTGGGTAGGATAAAGCGAGGGAGTTGGCAGCTGTGCTGTTGTCCTCCTCCCCCTGCAGTGGAGGTGATGTGTTTATTTGGGGTGGGATGCTGCAGTGAGAAGCTGTGAGAGGTAACTATCTCCTTGTTGTGCTGTACAGAGTACCAGAGAAACCACCCTGCAGAGACAGAGCCCTTTGATATGTGACCACTTCAAACCCACACATACAATGGAAGCAGTCAGTTGTGGAAATAGCCCAAGTTGATGTTGTGTGGGCAAAGTGAGACAAATTTGCTTTGCTCAGAACCAGCCCTGCACTTTATATTTCCAGCCATATATATTTTCGGCATAGCAAATACAACGCATGTTGTAAATTCCAAACATTGACGGTCTAGCAATGTGTGTAAAATCAGAAATAGAAATACTCCCACTTTCAATTTTGTTGTGCCCACTAGGTTCTTAAATTTCATACGATTGCACCATTGGTGAGACCATATGGGACTGGGCAGGTGAAACGCAGTGACCTGGCAAACAGTCCAAAGACTGATGAGAGTCGGGTACACGTCAGAAGACACTGGGTGCGCTGGCACAAACTGTACCTAGAATGTGGATCAGACAGACACACAGCACTCGTTAGCTTATTACTGTCTTATAAGGAACATTTTTGCCTTGCATGGATTGGCAGAGTCCTGCTAGCCACCCTCTTCACATGGCCCAGGCTCTGTCAGAGCTGATCAAAAGACATTTCTTCACATCTCCAGACGCCAGGGAAAAAAGGAGAAGAAAAGAGGGAGAGAAGAAAAGAGCCAGAAGGGGGCATACTGCTCTCTCTTTACTCTGGTCTTTTGGTGAATGAGGACTTTTCACAATACCCTCTCCTTTTTCTTTTTTTTATTCTTCCACTGGCAAAAAAAAAAAAAGCAGCATTTCCCATCGCGTTTCACCAAATTGTTCTTGCTATATCAAAAACAATTATCCTCAGGTGAAGAATGCGCCTGCAGAATTACAACCATTCCGGGGGGAGAAAGAGGTCTTCACAAATCTGAGTGGCTTCCAGGCAGCCAAGACCCCCTAGAAGTGGTAATGAAAAGTGTAACTTTAGCCTCCCAGCTGTACGTCTCAATCCATAATCCTTCCCCAAAAACCTCACGGTAGAGCCGCCTACCACTCCCATGGCGTTCCCAGCCTGTGCCGGGCTGGGCCTGCGCTGATTTATGTGGCAGTCCTGTGTCATACTCTCAACCTGAAAGGGATTTGCTCTCCTATATTTACCAGGGTGGTCAGGGCAACTCTCTAGGAACACAGAAAGCCCAGTCTCTGGGCCTCACTCCCACACAGTTGTTTCACCCTTCTGTGTCAATAACTTGGACAGTTCGGACCTTAACAGAGTCAGATGAGGCTCCAGGGTTCCCATAGAGGGGTGTTTCAGCAGTGCAGAGGTGAGTGTCTTTGTGTGCATGTGTGGATGTTTATGTGTGGAGAGTTATCTGCGGCATACAGTAGCTAAGTTGGTGAGTCGGCCTGTGAAGTTTATAACGGGCCCAGAAACCCCTGAAATGCAGAAATAGGCAACATTTAAGCTTTTTAGCTGTTAAAATGTATTTATTGGTCCTTACGTGATTCCATGGCAACTGTTGTTTTATAAAGGCGCAGTGAAATTCCCCATCTAAATGATATACAGCGTGTTCATTTCTATTTCAGGCACAGAAAAGTCTTGGAGGAAAAGGTTTTACAGTAGTCTCCTGGTAACTCAAGCCAACAGCTACTGAGAAACACTAGATTAAAAATGTATGGATTTCCAGTGAATTATTCTGTCAAAGTTGAAAAGAAGATGCTAATTGGTGGAATGATAACTAATTGATGACGTGAGTGTAAATTACAGATTTTCAAAGAGTTAAAAGACATAAGAAAGAGCAGTCTTAAGCAGGTCTGTCTATCACAGATTTTCTCTTTGGTGCAGCAGACTTGGGTAAAAAGTACAGATTGTGCTACTTACCAATACAGCGTGACTAAGGTTCCAGTAAGTGTTGAGAGCTGAGGACATGTGGGTAGATGAGCTGTTGTGGATGGTGGTGGTCCACCCTACCACTGTGCATCCATCCAAGTCAAGTAAACAAGCCAAGGTGACCTCTAGACAGCTGGGTTTACATCCTGTGGTTGGTTGTCTACGTAGTGTGGCAGAGGGAGCAGCGGGTGGTTGACGCAGACTCTCAGAGAGGGATCAGCTCATCTTATTTTATGTGTGTGTGTGTGCGCACGCGCACGTGTCGGTGCGCACGCTCGAACTTGAGACGCATGCACATGTGTCTTGTATGCATGTGCAATTGTGTGACAGCCATGTGGTTAATACTGAACTCTGTGTGGTACATTTTGAACAGGAAATGAAAGCCTTACTGCTTGGAACGTGCCCAGCGCATGCCTGATATGACACATTTTCCACCGCATTGCTTGGTTAACGGCTAAAATTAAGAGATCTTGTTCCTGTTATCACCTCCCGACCAGAATTTTTAAAGAAAAGTGGCATGACCAGAGGTAGACGTTTGGACCAATGCGAATGCAGACAAAATGGCCGCTGTTGCTAAGCTAGCAGAGGAGGAAGAAGATGGAGCTGATGCAACTGCTGCTGCTTGAAAACAGAGCGAAGGTTGACTTTTCATTATATCAAATCTCACATCACGCCGAATCGTTAACATTTTTAACATTTCGTCCACTTTGTTTTAGCCGCTAAATGTTGTCCTCGTCGATTTTATTTCACATGTACGGTGCACGCTGTGTTATGCAAGTGACTCGTTCTGTCAAAGGTTTCCTGACATTACAGCTTCACGCTGCCTTTTAAAACACATGTAATTTAGTTTTCCCAGTAAGAGATTGTTTACAATTTACACAATTTGGAAAGAAAAACCTGTGTAAATAAACAGCACAACCGACTTCAGTATTAGAATGAGAGACTACATAAATATTTTCCGCTAGGTTTGTGAGTTATGAGAGGAGTAAAATGTGACAGGTTCATCTGAAAGTCTGTTTGAGACTTTTCAGTTTTTTTTTTCAGTTGAAAACCTTCATAGTATAACACAAGAAAAGCCTTCGATTTTTTTTTCAAATTCTCTTTCTCCCTATGCATTAGGTTAACTCTGGGAAATCATGAGAGAAATACTTTTCTTTTAAATTTTAAGAATAAGACTGGTAAGTTTCTCTCCCAGTATAGTTTCTCACTGATTACAGATTTTAAAGTTTAGATTGTGAAGGGGTAAATGTTGCGGGGTTTTACAGTATGCTCGGGGAAAAAAAAGAAGTTAAAATATATAAACTAATCAAAATCAATGAGCCTTTTATTTGTTAAAAACACTTTTTCTTATAAATCTTATAACCCCAAATTTTACAGCGACATTAGAGCAGTTATCTTAAATAAGACGACTGACATGAACTCCACATCCATCAACAAACAAATGTTTGTTGTTCGCACTCTGACTGCCGTTGACCTACTCTTGTAAATACAATACAAAAGATTGGTAAAGAGCTGAAGATTTGTGTTGCGATTTGTGTGGAAGTGTCCCGATGAGTAGGAGGGACACTTCTGACAGTTCAATGTCCTCTCTGCAGACAAACGTACAAAAAACAGATGGCATCCTTTCATTTTGCAAACTGAGCGAAGTTTCCCATTTCAGTCCAGGACAAACACAGTTCTTGATCAGAAACTCTTATTTATCGGCGCGTGTTATTTGATTGTGATGAGAGCCTCCCATTCTAGGGAGTGTCCCTTGAAGAAATAAAAAGACTCGGAATAAGAGAATCTTGGCAATTAGATGCAACCTTGAAACAGAGAGCTAATGAATTTCATTGTCTTTTGATGCCACACGTTAAGTTTTGCAAACGTGAAAAAAAAAACAATGGAAAAGAATTACAAAGAAACTTATAAACAGATGGCTTCTTCAACAAACAGCTAAACTAACAAAATGTACGTATAATCACTTTCTGATTGTTCTCGCAGAAGCCATTTGCCTGACATAAGCCTGAAAACTACTTCAACAATTCTCACATAACTTTCTTTTCTTTTTCTGCTGACATTAGGATAAAATCCTTCATGTCCATTTATAACAGTTTTTCTGTAATAGGGCATATTTGGTACGTGTGAGAGATCAAGAGCATTTAAAAAAGCAACAACCATTCCAATGACCTTTTCAAAAGTAAATCCTGTTGTCTAATCATTTAATACTAATAGTTTTTTATTTTCAACTTTTAAATTGAAATGAATAAATGTCTTGTTTTTGTATTTACCTTAAAATACAATTTTAGTTTTTAATTAACATCTTTATACGAAATCAAACGATTGTTTCGTAAAACTAATTTTCTGCTTAATTTACTAAAAGATATAAAATTAAACAAATAAACAGCACGTAACCTTCAAACTTAAGTTCAAATTACGGAAACAATATCAAATCATTTATTATTTGTTTAACTTAAATGTTACGGAAATTACAGAACCGACAACTGTAGAGTATTTGAAAGCCGAAAAGGTCAACAATGGCCAACGTTTTGTTTTAATTTCATTTTCATTTTAACGCGCATGCCTCTTATTTTAATGTTTTCATTATTAGCGAAATTTCAGGAACTTGACGATTTCAAAATAATTATTTTACACTATCAGCCGGTAAAATTTATGTCAACACAAAATAGTAATTGTAATTAGTGTAATCAGCAGCCAAAGAGTGTGTTCATGCAAATGATCGTGCTTTCGTTTCCGCTTTTCCAATATAAACTTTGCTTTGTTTCGCGCCACCACGTGTATTCCGGATATTTTGTGGGAGAGTAATAATGATCATAATTCACTACATAATGATCGTAAAGTGATGCTGATGGTGAACGAGAGTACTGTGAACACAGCATCAGTGTCCCTTAAGAGAAAGCATTCAAGCGGGAGGCCTGCTTATTTCACAGAGGCCCCATTTTCATTTTGTCAAGTTAAATTGATTCACCTGAATGTAGTGGTCATATATCTCTTTGAACGTATCTTAAATTAACCCAGCTATAATTGTAGGGTACAAAAGAGATGTGTCAGAGTCACACCGCTGATGAGAAATAAATAGAGAACAAGGTTTTGTGGATGGTCTTCAAAGGAGCTTCAATTTCACACCGTCAAATTAAAACACCTTTATAAGTTAAACTGATGAGAGACAGTCCTGCTTTTTGGACTTTGGGCTTTTCTTTAAACATAATTATAATTTAGATAATACAATATATGGATGAGTAAAAGTGATAACTACGTTTTCGTAAAATAAATAAATCTTTAACGGTTAATAACTGTTTTGAAACAAATTTTAACAATCGTGTTTTTACTTTATTATTGCCTGAAAGTGCGGCCTCAGTTTTCCTTAACCTCGTAACAGCATATAACACAAATGTGAATCTGCGCCGTTACCTGTTCTGCAACCACAACACATCTCTACTGTCTGGACTGAGCACTGCCATCCATTGTTTTTTTTGCTCATGTGATATCTGCTGCCTGTCTCTGAACATTTGTAAATATGACACACGCAGTGTGTGACCTGCCCACATGCTCCTGCCAAAGCTGATGCCTGTGTGAAGGACGTGACGCGAAAGTTTGAGTTGAGGAGCTTTCACAACCTTTAGCTTGTTTTTAAAAACACATACTTGCAGCATGTTGCATCTGTACTGCAAAGTGAATGCTAAAAGTGCCTAAATGCAAAGCAGCGAAGAACATCCTGCCTTAATAAAATCACCACTTCTGAATTTAGATGTATTCAGCGTTATATAACCAGTGAGTTGACTCCCAAAGTCCTGCAGCTTGTTTATGGTGACATCTTATTGCCTGGTCTGTGAAGTACTGCCAGTATGTGTCTTCATTAGTTTGTATGCACTGCTGGCGTGCACTCACCAGTAGCAGCAGTGACAGCCCTTATCCCTCCTCTGTGCCCCACCTCATACTTAAGCCTTGGATTTGAAGGACAGGCAGCTCAGGACAGAACAAGTGCGCCAAAACAGAGCGTAAGCAAAGCTTTAGAGCATGAGGCCACACTCCAGTGTATCCTTCCTGGACAACAAGTACACTACACTCACTCCTTAAAAAAAGGACATGTCACAGTTAATGCTTCACCCGCTACATAGTCAGTGTTAGCTTAAAAAAAAAATAGTTAAATGGCACAAACAGTGAGCAGGAAATGAGCTGTGGAGTGTGAGGGGTCAATCTTTTGAACAAACAAAATGAAGACTCCATCAGCCCAGATCCTCACATGTTGTTTTAAAAGCGTCACAGCAAGATGGACCCTGAGTCCATTCAGCAAAATCATTACAAGTTCACAACATTTTGTTAAATTATGGAGGAACAAAATAATAAAATATTCACCGATAGCAAATCAGGTGTTGTTATTACCTTTAAATCTGTAGGCTAAATTCTCTATTCCAAAACGAGAAGTTTCCTCCCGGGGAGCACCAGGAGGTGCTGTAAAGCAGTTAGACTTTGATAGCACAACACCAGCAAAAACAAACATGGCTGATGAAGGGGTCAGGGCCGACACTAATGTATACTGGTTCAGAGAGTTAATGCAACATTAAGGTTTGTGGAGTTTTAGAGCCCGGAGCATCAATATTGAAAAAGATCCCTCTGCATGCCCTCCTACCTGGGGCTGGAGAGCAGAGACGCACCCTGCTATGACCACAGCTGAAATATTCAAAGTCATGTCGAAGATTGCAGCGCTGTTGTTAGCATGGTAGCTAAGGAGCATTCAGCAATGCTTAGCACCCCACAAAGCAACATGTCGTAATCAATGTGAAGCTACATCTTTTTCTAGTAAGGAAAACTTGAAATCACTAGACATCTGTTATTGAATTTATGTCACAATGTTTGCAAATGCATTTTTTTAAAGTTGAAATCTAGGCTGGTTACTGGTTAGTAAAAAATTCAGGGCATTTCAGCAAACTATCTTAAACAGAGGGTTGCAAGCAGTTTCAGTGCATTTCAGTAGCCGTCCATCTGCCCATGTTATCACAAGAAACTCTAACGATGAAGTGACAAGGATGAAAAAAGAATGGGTTTTGTTGGAGAAGAGTGGATTGATTGAGACAGTAAACAGTGTTGAAAGCTTGGTTCATTGAGTCCCAGATTAGGCCGAGCGGAAAGTGACAAACTAAAAGACGAAGTGAGGCGACCTGGTTCTCCTTCATCCTCATCTGAAGTGCTAAACCTCACCCTGACTTTGTAACGCTGAGGCTTGTGAGTCACAACTGTGAAGATATAATGTTATTTAAACCCAATCTGTCACCAAATGGAGCGAAAAAAATGCTTGCCAAGTGCACAAATCTAACATCACCACTTATGAGACACACACTCCCACACACACGAACACACACACATACACCTCCCTATCTCCATGTCATTATACTAGCAATATCGGCAATTAATAAAAAAAAAAAAGGAAAAAAGTGAATTTGTGGAGTTGTCATTAGCACGATTGCTATCAAAGGTCAGGTTAGACATTAAGGAGTAAGTGACAGAAGTATCAACACTATTATGTGACTTAATATGACACGATTATGTGAAATAATTAGTTCCCATAACTGCCAGGTTATTTCAGACGGTAATGAGCAAAAATCCGAAAATATTTTGTTGACGTGATAACATACAGTAATGAATAATTTCTCAGCGACGAATATTATGGCATCCCTCTTGGGTCTTAGTTGTTGCCTCAGTGCGTGACCCATTTTGCCTTTCAAACAAACCAGAAACATTGCTAATTTTGACAGCTCAATTTATGGGCGCCCAACCCCTATCAAGTCTGCCACCTTCTGCAGCAATATTGAAGTTGGCGACAGACAAGAAATACTGGTGTGGTGGTGCCCTGATGGTGCCCAGGTGGTGCTCATGGTTCTGAAAATGCGGGCTGCCACATGGACATAATGGATAAATGGTTGTCGCCTCCCGTCCGCGAAAAGTTAGCTTTGCCAGTACTTCTTAACTTTCATGTGGGCAATGGTTGAAGAAATATTCAGGTTCTTCACTTTTACCACACGATAGGAATATTGTCACAAGTAAGTCTTTGCGGTATCATTTTCAGAACATTGTTATTCGTAATGTTGCTGCTTGACAAAATGGGGCTAATTTTAACCTCATTAAATACCGTTGTGGAGCTTAATCCTTTGTGACGTGTCATTTCATAAACAGACAGACTATCTGTGTAAAATGTGTATTTGAAAAATAACCAGAGACTACAGTTGTCACGTAAACGTAGAGTCGTAAAAAGTATAATATTTCCACCGAAACGTAGTATTATAGAACTATTAAGTAGCATCAGCTAAAGTGTTCTTCAAATAATTATCTTTTGTAACCTACGTTAATTTCATCGTAGTATAAAGTAAAAAATCATTCCCAGATATTTGAGCGGACACCTGGAATTTCTATAATTTTATAATTAAAATGCAATGTCATTCATTTCACGGCTAATATATTTCACATCAGTGTATGTTTTGTATTATAGCTCTATTGCAATGTGACCTAATGAGGGTTCACAGACTAGCGCAATGTAGTGGAGCTTGGTGTCTATATATCTGTATATATGCATATATAAATATACTATAATTGATAATTTTGTGATGGGTTACTCTTTTTTGTGTGCATTTTGTGCATATTGTCCCAAAAATGTAATTCACAAGTATATGTCCTTGGTTAGTGTATAAATTAAAAATAATCTTACTCTGGGACGGTGAGCGCTGAAACCTGTTCAGGCGGTTTGACTCAATCTTTACGAAGGTCAAACAATTCCGTTCAATTACTTTGAGTCAGTTCGTTTAAATCAGCAGATCTACTCTATAATAGAATGGACTAACTTAAGTACACTAAAGATATATCATTCAGGCATTAGAATTCAAAGTGCTGAGTGAAGCCGTACTTGCAACCTCGGGGCCGTATTATTTTAAGTACCAAATCAACATGGCTGCTGGGCTTGTAAGTATAATAATAATCTAAAAGAAAAAATAATATATTGCCAAAATGAAGTTGGCAAAGAATGCAGGGTGTGCACGTGGCAGTGGGCTGCTCTATAAAGACATCTGCTGATTACACAGTTTGGGGAGGCCTGGTAGAGAGGAGCCTGGCAGTGAAACGTGTAAAGAGATTGAGACCACACGACAACTGCTGAAAGAACACAGCACTCAGACCCTCACAGCCAGTCACTCTGTGCATGAAGCCATAGAGATGTGAAGCGGAAAGTTGCCTTCACTCTATTTTAACACTACAAGAGAACCTGGGCTACCCAGGGTGGCAGAATAATATTGTGCCGCCAAAATCCAGTCGAGGACTTACTTATTTTGGTCAGGCATACTACTTGGCAGGCACACAAAATACCCAGCATAGGCTGGATTGAATTTTTCACTGCTATTGTGAAGTGTTAGAAAAAAAAAGGAAAAAAAAATCTCTATTTTGATGGTGCAGTATTGAACATGTTCTCTCCATACATCAGATGTGTGCTGCGTTCACCTTCCCAAGATGGTGGCAAATTGGTGTCTGTCTGGGCTGACAGTGACATGCCTGCAGACAGGTCTGCCTACATGCATCCCTTCATGATGTTGTGTCAGTGCTCCGTGTGTTAAGCGGAGACAGAGACCTGCTTCAGGTGGCCCATGTGCAACAGCATGGCTCCCCAGAGAGAAGTGCCACAGGGACGTACTATAGATATCTCCCTACATACAGCAGAGAGACTGGCCCTGAGAGCTCCGGCACAGCATACAGAGCCTTTCACCTAACACGGCCAGACCCCTACAAATAGGCAACGCGCACACCCTTCTGCAACTCTCAGTGCTATAACTGTCACCTATGATTTACTCATCAACCTTCTCATGTGCTTATGTATCTTCAAGGTTGACTTCAAAGTGCAAACAAACAGAAAGCATTCGGTACGGAGAGTGAAAATTTAAATGAAAATTCAGTGGTAGAAGTATGGCAATCTCCAGATAGTATTGCAGCATGCTGAAGCATAAACGGAATGAACTTAAAATCAATAGAAGGAATTTAAGTTTTTTTTATCATGTGATGAAAACTATTTCCAGTTTTTCTTTTTTTTCCTGGTATATATCAGCGCAACTGCATGTGAGAAAAAGTTTCATCCTTGATTTGTTTGGATATGTTTCTCTGGTTTGCTACACACAGGCTCTACAACTGACATACAGATTCAGAAAAGAAACAGACGGACCGGAGAGAGTCAACTATCTGTTCTTTTATCTTTTTCCTTTTATCACATGTCTATAAATATTGGCTGGAACAACCTTTCCTCAGTGGGCTTCAGGTACTTTTGTTCAGCGAGAGTGCTCATTATGATTGGGCTTAGTGTTATTTGGAGAGATGGCAATCTGAAACAGCTTTTTAGCTTTTTTTTTTTACTGGGCAAATGTAAGTATTTTTTATCTTGAGATAACCAGATAAACACAGTGTTGAATCTTAATTGAGGATTATCTCTAAATTATGTTGAATTTAGCACTATCTGTGCCAAACTGACATGTTTACAATGGGCTTTGGTTTCATCAGGACATCTGAGGGCATCTGGTTCTACCTCTGCTGAGCCACATGCGTCTCTCTGATCATGTTTAGCCAATGAGTCCTACGTGTGTTTTCCCTAAGCCTCCTCTCTTCCCCTGACCTCTCACCCAGGCTCTCTCCTTTTCTTTGTTGTTCAGGTCAGAGTCCATGCACTCACGCCGACGCAGCCACATGGCCACGTTTTGGTATGCAGATACACAGACACAGGTAAGTCTGGTCCAGGTGCACCCCACAGTGATCCTGACCCACTCTGCTTCACCCCACAGCTCTCAGGTCAGGCCTAGAGCCCAGCAGGTTTCCAGCGCAGGTCACAGAAGGCCTCAGCATCCCAGAGATGAGACTGCAGACTGGCATGAAGAGGAGTGTTTGATGTGGCTCAGAGCAGGGCTATGTTACCAAGTTACTAAGGCTTTAATTAGCTCCAGCAGCCGCTACTTTCTAGTTGACAGGCCCTCGCAAACTCCACTGTCTCTGTAATCTCTTACAGGTGACTGTCAGTTGCATGTCAGTTTGTTGTATAGCGACAGGATGTGTGTTCTCCTTTAAGTCCACTCTGCTTCAGAAAGCAGCATCGTTGTTTACCAAGCTAATTAACTGTGAAGTGACTGAAGACAAGATTTGAACGAAGAAAAAAACTCACAACGTTATAATGACCACAGCATGTTTCCAAATATGTTATGCAAATATGTCTCCAAGTGCCAATCCCTCCCCATTACTATCATTATTCTTTTTTTTTTTTTTTTTAAACCAGTTTTCTATCTGTTTTCCATGGATGCAATCATGATACGGAGACGGTGAAATTCTCCCGGTGACAGTATAAGTGTCACTCTGCATTCTTTATCTGGATTTCCAGCTTGCACAAAGACATCTTAAACACTGAAAATTGCCCTCTGAGGAACGGCAGCAAGAAATTGATCTCAGATTAGATGAGTGCACCTTGTTCCCCGCTCCCCTTTGTCACTCCCGAGTTGGTGGATCTTTCCTTAAAACTCCACCAGAGATGAGAAAAGGGAGACTTCACAGCTGGCTATGGCATACTAATACCCTGGACTCATTAAATTAATGGGGGCCAGATTCCTCTTACTGAATGTGCACTGATGCCCTTTGAGTTTGCCGGGGCTAGAGGGTGTGCAGCACTTTGAAAGCTCTGACCGGCATATTGAACATGCTTTAATGGAACCCTTTTGAGACTCCTGGTAGGATGCTCAGTAACTCTTTGCCTTTAAGTTCCCGCACCTCTCTGTGTGATCTCGTCAGATAGCCACTCTATGCTCGGATTCAGGCCTGAAGAGGGGGAGGGGACCATATGCGTTAAATGAGGCCAGAGGTGTCCATATCTCAGCAGAGGCCATTCTTTCCTGGAGATGTGAATCTTTGAGACACGGTGCTGAGCAAGCTTTGATGTAGAAAGGTGCTCAGTGTAAGGCTCTGAAACAGGAGGCTTACAGTCCAGTATTCAGTGGGTTTCCCTTCAGGGAGGAGAATCTGGCGTCTCGTTGGACATTCGTCCATAAAGTGTTGATTTAATTACTCCATTCTGCTTTTCTAAGTCTCTGAGGCTGCACCGGGATGAAAAACCCTCAAACGGCCATTATGAACGTCGCTGCCCATTTAATGTGAAGGCACCACTGTGAATTGCTCCATAATATACGTAAGCCGCAGGAATTTAGAGAATCCATTTTCATTGCCAAGGGTAACAATAGCAGGATTTCAAGGTGTAAAGAGCAAAGTAAAATATATTGTTTTTCATGGCAGCATATTACAGTGAGTAACACTTAATACAATGAGAAAAATAGAATATTAATATATCAATTTTGCATATTTGCCCAACAGCAAAAAGATGAATTGATAAGAAAAGAAAGCTGGTGAACCTGCATTAGCATGACAAAAAAGTCCCTTTACAGAACTAATACGTCTCGCATATAATTATCAGAATCACAAGTACTGGATGTTAGAATATATAGAATTTATCCTCAGTTACATTAACATGTTAAGATAAGAATCATTTAGGATTTAGTGATTTCTATACTAATACAACAGCCAGACAAAAACATGTAGGTTTTTATTCTGAGCTGAAGGGACATTCTGATTTAAAGATAATCTTCCTTACAGTTCTGCTCTGTCATCGTGACTATATGCTCTTGAACGCCATGCCCTTGAAAAAACATCATTGACAATGATGAGATTATACACAGCCAGGAAAGAGGTAGCAGGGCTCATCCTGGCGGGCTGAAATACCCTTTAGACGCAGCCGAACAAGACAAGTGGCGCGCATCTACAGTAGGACACTGACAGGAAGATGTCGCGTCTGAGCCTGACGATGATGCTCGAGCTGCTGAATGTAGTGAATAAACAGAAATCCAGTTGAGCTGAAAATGGCTGACTCAGGCGCACAGCTGAGATAGCATACGATCTCTCGTCTGCAACTCTCTCTCCCTCTTTATCTTAGCCTTTGCTTGTAACAAAACAGCACTGTATACCTCTATACAGAAATTCATGTTGGGCAATCTTTTGATTTTCGTAGCTAGCTTTGACAGTAATGATTTCATGAAGCCTTTGATTTGAGCTCGATCACCATGGCTGCAACATTGCTGGATATCGCTCCTCATTAGTGATTCCATAAGCAGAGAGCACTGCACTGTTGTAGCGGCTGCTACTTACATGCCTCCCACCCTAAAGTGTGGCAGTAATTTATTCTCTCCCCAGTGCTCATCATCCTGATGCAACTCACACAGTGACAAGAATCCATCTCTGTGGTACCTGGCAACGAGGCAGGGGGAGGGGTAAAGGGAGGGGGGATCACATATTTTGTGATCACAATCAGACAGGAGAGGACAGGCAGTTTTAGTGCCATATTTATCCCACTAGAGCATCCCGTGAAGGCGGAAACTGATCTGATTTCATCAAATATATGCACAAAAAGTCATTCAACAAGTCTCATTGAGTTTAAGAAGGAAGGTAAAAACTATTCACTGATCTGATCCTATATAAGCCATCTTCTGCTGCCAAAAGTATTTTCTCAGAGTATGGCTTAAGCACTTCAAAGTTAGGTACTACATAAGAGAGCATGATTCATTTGGCAGCTTGTATTGTCCGGCTTCAAAAACCTAAAGCTAGCCAGAGACACCACTGTGGGCTGTTTTCAGCTTCAGAGAAGAGAAAGAATTTGGCTTGAGCTTAGGCCCTTCCCCATCCAGAGATGGGGTCTTTTTCATCTTATCGTAGTCTTAGTGCATTGGTGTGGTGACTATGTGCTTCACAGGTGGGAGTCTGCCTCTGTCAAATAAGCTAGTTCACTAAGGATGGGATTTGCCGCTGTTATTTTTCTATTAGGGAAGAATTATGCTAAGCCTTTAGAGGCCATCTTTGCGTTGCTATGGCAGCCCATATTTCCTACCGGGTTGCGACCTTGAATGACTACAGTGCAAAGCCAAGTAGCCCCAAAACCCTTTGAGGATTAGAACCAGTGTCTCATAGTTATGCAAAACACCTCTGATATGATTGAACCTTGAATGGATGAATGACAAACTTTATTGAGATTGGCTCTCTTTTCTTCTGATCTGATTATTGTCATCTGATTATTCCCAATCACTCTGTGTGGCTTCAAATGCGGTCTTTCCAATGGCTGTTGTTTAGGGCAACTACTCTAAAGCTTTTTCATGTCAAGCAACCTCATATCTTTGGCTGTTTTATCAGGGAAAGGGACAATGGGAATAGTGGTGTTACAAATGTGATACAAATCCATTCATCTCAAACAGAAAATGCACTACAGTGGTAATATTGATTGATTCTAATTTTAACCGCAGGTTAATGAGCTATATCTTTTGTAACCATAGATTCTGGAGTTGGTTGTGATCTATAAATTACAGCTGATTGGGAGTTTCCTTCCCATAGCTAGCGCAGAGCAAGAACAAATTTTTCTCAAGCTCAACAGTCGTAACCGTGTAGTTTATGCTTACAAAAGCAATCACAGGTCAAATGTCTGGTGCAGCCAAATCAAGAGAATTTGTTTTTCGGCTCTATATTTTGTCACAGTGCTCCGAACTGTTTTCAGACCAGCCATCAAAGCATCAACTCTATTCGGAGGCATGTATAGACAGCTACTCAAAGCTGACACAGACGTGAGGCTTTGAAAGTATGAGATTGACACTATTGTGGTTACAAAGCACAACAGGAGACTACTTTGAAGGGGAAAACGCTTTGAGTATCGGATTTCACTTCAGAAATAGTGGCCGAAGACGAGCTCAACTATTAGAGGTGCTGAATTGGTGTACATTAAACAACAAAACCATGTGCACTATTTGCTACTTCCGTGTCTGTGTCCAAAACAGGAATAAGGGATGGTCAAAACTCTGCTGTGAAAGTTTTGAAACCCAGGGATAAATATGTCACTTTTTTTTTCTTCTTACTTCTGTATCTTGGGACGGTGCAGGCTTGTGATGCAAATAAAAAGTTGACAATGTATCCAAGTGAGGAGTACTTTTTTTTACTTGACAAAATAAAGTGCTGCTATCATAGCCACGTCTTGTTGGCAGTTTGGGAATTGATCAGTCTCAATCCCATGCTGCATCTTTGTCAACTGGCAGGTCTGCTGAAGTTGACACATTTTCTGACAGTGCCTTGTCAATGACTGCGCTTGAGTGAAATCCCCAGCCATGTTTGCTCACTGCCAAAGTGGTATCTATCATCTTATTTTTTTTGACAAACTCGTCACACCCATCTCTCAATCTAATTGGTCTTTGAGGTTCCTGTAAGACAAAGACTGCTAATCTTACTGTGTGCGTTTGAACAGTGCTTTGCCATTGAATACTTCTCAAGTCTTTGAGCTCGTGTTCAGCGAAGTTTGAAAAACATGACAGTCACATTTTAGGTGCTCTGATGTCACACAGTCTTTCTGGCTTAAAAGTTCACTCAATATGAGGTTTGGTCTACTTTGATGTGGGGTCTCTAGTGATGCGATTTTAGCATGCTATCTGCCTCTGCTGTTCTCTGTCACCCACTCCTGCAAAGACTGACATGGGAGCTGCCAGAGCCGAGATTCAGCCTTTTATTCCTGGTGACTACAAATTAAAGATACGGGGAAGGTAAATTCAGGCAGCACCATGACAAGCAGAAGGTACAAACTTCGACTAGTATTTACTCCTGCAAGGGAGACTATTCTTAAAAACCTAAGATATAGACTCTACCTGTGATCGGGTAAATATATTTCCCTGTTCACAGGAAGACAAAAAATGTTATTTTTAATGTCTGATAAGCGTTAGGAGCCTCTTCCTCTTCAAATAGCATGCAAAACAAAGATATCAAGCACAGCTTTAGTAATGCATCTGCTGATTCATTTACATAAACAAGCTCACCTGCTCTTTTGTTAACGGAATAAAACCCCTGGAAAACACGCAGCGAAGTTTATTTATGACTTATTCATTTAAGTTTTAAAATATCCCCCCTGAAACAAGTTACAATTCATTTCCTGCTCATTATGCAACATCCCCTGTCTCAACATGAGATTGTGAAGTTGCAGTTCTGCGAGGGGGGAGTGTGTGTGTGGGGGGGGGGGGGGGGACGCTCGTTGATAAAGATCTAGTAATCTTGTTTTATGCTTATGGCGGCGAGAGGAGATCCTCAGCCCCCCCGCGACGCGACGCTCACCTGGAGAAGCAACCGGGGCTCCGCATGACTCCTCCGCTGCTCACATCTCCGTGTCCTGAGAATTGGGATTTAGTGAGGATTAAAGGAGAATATTTCAATTTAGAGCCGGAATTTACCTGGCTGTGCCAAAGTAATTACGCGACCCCCTTCTGGAAAAAAAAAAAAAAAAAAATGCAATTACGGAAACGGTGAAACACACCTACAGCCGTGGAAGGTATAAATGGCTCTAAGTCGAATAAAGAGGAAATCGAGGACTGTAATGAAAGTAATTAAAAAGACGTCGCAGCAGCCAGAACTCAAAATTTATTACACTTAATAGTCAATAGGTGACAGAACAGAAAATAAAACTGCGCCATTCACTTAGCCCTTACCTTAACGATCCCGTAAACCATTTAGTTTCTGGATTCTATTAATGTTATTTTAGGTTAAATGCACTTAAAAGCATTCTCTGTAGAGAAGGCTGCTTGAAGGTAAAGACTAGGATTTAAAATGGATTTTTTTTTTTATTTAAGTTCAGAAAGACATCGTGCGCATTATGGTTTAACAGGTGCAGGGCGGATGACATTTGGATGTGTTCAAAGAATACAAAATAAAATTAATCTAGAATATCTCCCTTGAATATGAATTTATTATCGCAGGGAAACTGCGATTGCATCACTGCGTGTGTACCAGAAGAGGACATGTGAAAAAAAACGAGGATAACAAATTTCATAATATGCGTTTTATTATTTCTGATACAGGACATTTTCAAAATGAGAGCTCCCAGATACATGATAGTACTTCTGGGCTATTTTGAAATCGTGTTACTACTCTAAGGAACTGAAACTAACGTTAAACTGAACTTTAAGCTTAGAGTTAGGCTACGTGTTGATTATTTCTGGGTAAAATACACGTAATGTTCTTCTTTTTGTTAATTTATTCCGTGTTGAGTCATGACATAGTTTTGGTTTTGAGCCTGCGCACAAGAACAAAGCAGCTATGTCTATATGTATGTTAGTTAGAATTGGGGACATTTTGAATTAAATTAGGTGCTTCTGTTCGTCTGGGTGATTTGTGTAAGTGTTGTGTTGAGAACTGACTCGTTTTAAAAAAAAAAAAATGAAAAAAAAAAAGACTCACCAATGATATTTGGATATTTCGTAAGAATTAATACAAATAAAAGGCCTTGGATTAGTTTTCAAATACGAATCAGTTTCACTCGTTAATCGTCACTGGTGTCATTTTTGCACATTTTGCAGCGTGATAATTTAAATCTTGCTTTATTAATATTAATTTATTAACAAATTGAACTTGTGAGAATAGGTATAATAGGTGAGCAGTGCTTTACAATAAATTCATTCGTATTTAAATTCACGGTGTAGAGCCACATTCTCTTCTTTGGATTTGGTGTCGATTGTACCAATGACTATTCGTTTCGCCTTTCATCACATGAGAGAGAGAGAAAAAAAATCTACCTCTGTTCTGTCTGTGATGCGAGGAGGACGAGACAGAGGCCCTCTGTGGGTATATCCCATGTAAACAGGGCCCTGTGCATTGTGTAAATTAGATGGATTAGCCCCTGCTTTTGTTGGACATGGTGTGTACACACGGACACCGATTCAGCTCTCCTAAAGCCATTTGGGCCCTCATCACTTTAAGGAAGTCTTGCATTCCCAAACCTCCATCCGGAGATGATCTAAAGGGGGATTCCTATTCAAGTAACTCAGCATTCGTCATTCAGGTTTTGTTTGGCGAAACGCAAAAACGCCGGATTCAGTCGGAGAATCTATTATAGTTAACAAAAACGAATAGAAAACATCCTGCCGGTGTCAAATGAAGCCCAGGATATACCCACGAACCAATAGATGCCTCTAATTATCGAATTCACGACCGTTTTGGTTTGACTGATTGATGATTTTGATTGATGGAAACCGGAAACGGGTTATGTTGAACACACTCCACGCACACACACTCCACACACACACACTCCACACACACAGCCTCATCGCCCACCTGCCGCGCGTCCACGTGAGCGCATGCATGTAGGCCTATTTGGAGGCGCACACATTAACATTTGCGCAGCATTTCTTAAAAGTCCCAGTATTTGCTCAAAACTAGTTAAGGGTTAATTTTTTATTTTAATTTTATTTATTTTTTAATTTTGATTTTTAAATAAATAATCCTGGGAACAATTTTCTCTTCCTATCAGCCAATTTTCCTCCAAATGTTTTAAAGGGGCTGAGCGGCTCACCTCCCTCATGCCTGCCAGACAGCTTCAAGGGCATGTTATTTTAACACTATCTCATATGCCGCGCTTTAATTTTGCGGGAACTTCACGACGGAGAGAACTGTAAGGTCCATTTATCCAGCCTGCTCCTCTACTAAAAACTTTTATTTACTCCGCGTCCTTGATAAGAACATGAAACGCAACAGATGTCTGAGACGAAAGAGGAAACGTTATTTCATCGGACACCAATTACTGTCGAACTGGCCTAAATCTAACATCGGGGTTCTTTTATCACTTCAGTGGCGAAACTAAAGCCGATAGGAAAATAGTTTAAATGCGGGTTTTTGATAAGGACTTAGGAGACAGAGATCAGAAGGCCTGCGGGCCCATGGGTGACGATTCCATAATTATTCATCCACCTGTAGCTGAGTCTTCTGCTGATTTTTTTTTTCTAAACACAGAAAAATAAGTAAGTAAGTAAAAATAAGTTGTACTTTTTCACAGTATTCGCTGCCTGTTATTAAAACTTTGCTGCTGAATATTAAATTAACAGAAGAGAGTAGAATGGTGCATTCACGGCCCAAATTTTGATTTCAAAATCCCTCAAATATTTTATTCTAAACTTCACCCTTTGGTTTGCCCGATGACCCCTCATCCATCGTTACGCAGGACTAAAGTAACTCAAACGGCCTAAATCACCTGCATTTCATTCATCTCTATCCGCCACATCTGGAGAGAGAACAAAACCACCTTCTTCAAAGGCGCAAAACTTTGGTATTAAAGTTAGAATTAAGATAAAGCAAACATTTAGCATCACTGGCGCTCGCAGGGGGTTTGATTTTTCATCGCTCACATGCAAAAAAAATAAATAAATAAAAAATAAATAAAATCCTGTTTGTATTACATTTCAGAAGCGCTGAGTGACTTTGATTCTTCTTAATATGAAATGATTCCCCGTCTTTGTGTTTGTTTGTGAGTAAGCGGATTAGACTTAAATAGAGAAGGGTTTCAACACGTGGCGATAACCTCGTTCAAAGAGCGGAGCGATGAAGGAGGTCATCACACTTTCTTTATTTCCTTCATTTTATTCGTGTTTTTAAAGAACATATAAAAATACCTCCACACTTCATTCAGATGAATTAAGGGCTGATTGTTCCTATAATCAAATATACAAACCACGTCCTTTACAGCTGAGTCAAAGTCACTCTTTTTCCAAGCAATATTAGTAACCAAAATTGCGTTTTTTTTCTTTACAGCAATCTCTATTTTAAGCAAACCCTCCTACGTGTTACAGTTAAATGTAAAATTCTCATTTTCTTCATAATCCTGGAGACTGCTTTCATACTATGTACAGATGGTAAATCTACTCGTTGTTTTTGCATGTGGTAGAAAGTTTTAATTAAACATTTCCTCTGTGTTTTATGAATGTCTCACTGTCTGTTCCTCTGAGCCACTTCTGCAATCAAGGGGAATCATAGGAATCCAGCAACTACTTCAAAGCAAAAAATGCCTCATGAGTCACTGCTGCAAAAAAAGAAAAGAGAGAGAACTAATTGTATCTGATTTTTACATTTAAAAATAAGTAGTATCTCTGTTTGGAAATTTGTGAGTATCATGTTCCAGTGTAATGCAGAATTTGACAAAATCGATTCACCCTCGGCCTTCCCTCTACAGGTGACAGTAGGGGAATTATGTTCAAGCAGGGATGAGTTATTACCAGATTTAACATTTTTAACTGCAGTGCAGATAAAGCGGAAGATGAAGGCAAAGCTTTACATTCAAAGGGCAGCTGAATAAATGTATATGTCAGGTTTCATATCGTCCGATGAAAGTGGGTGAAGAAACTGAATATTTGTGTTATCAAACGAAATGATTGAACTGATAAAAGTAGGTTTATTTCATCTTAATGGAATGGGTCGTTTAATTCATTAGGTTGTTGAATACTTATATTTACATATCTAATTTTGCGCTGTACAGTATGTCTACGGAGTTAATTGTGCCTAATTGTATGTGTCCTGGAATGTGTGGGCTCATCATACTTGTCTTGTTGTCTGTGCTTCCATGTGCCCGTGTGCCAATGCAAATGTGTGCCCATATGTGGGTGTATGAGTGTTCCACTGTTACTCCATGTCTGTGTGTGTGTGTGTGTGTGTGCCCATGTGTGTTGTATGAAGCCTATTAGTGGAGTTTAACCCCTGTGTTCAGGGAGTCACATCCCCTCAACACACCAGGCTCCATTCTTACTGCAGCACGTTAACATTTTACTCTCTTCCCTCCCCACCCACCCTGTTCACTTTTGTCCTAAGAGGGCAATTAAGGAAACAAACGTTTTCCCCAAGATAAGCTGGCAACCAGCTTTGCATACTAATGCAATGCCAAGTGGTTACAAATAGTGAGTGCTCTAATTACCGGCACTATTTTCAATCAGAAATTGCTCAATTTCCCAGGATGAGGTCTCCATGGCTGGAGAAAAAAACACAACCTGACAGAAGCAAGAGACAATCATTTCTATGTGTGTGACTGATTTTGCCTGCCTGTGTGTGTGTTCACGTGCTCACATGTGTGCATGCATGTTGGTGCAAATAAATTCATCTGCCTCTGTCTGTGCAGACCCCGGCATGACCCACTCTATCGCTGCTGCCCTTGACAAGTCAAGAAATGGATCCTGTCAGCCTCTAAAGCATTTAGCACCACAATTATCCCCTTTCACAGCCTGGATGCATTAATGTAAGCCACACCAGGCAGTAGTTGCCACTCGGTGATGAGCACGATGTGGTGAACCATTGCTGGGTGAGCAATTTGATGCAATTGTGTTGCTGTGTGATCATCAGTGCAAATCAGGGCCTGCTCATTTATTAAGCAATTTCTGTTGGAGAAAATTAGAAGGAAGGGCCTTTTAATTTGGCAGGAGATTGTAATATCTCTAAAAGCAACCATAACGCATAATGCGGCTGACATCAAATTACAAAAAAGGGAAACGTGACTGAGTAGGAATCAACCCATCAGGGAGGGGTCAACTATTCTGAGAGGAATGGCCATCCTCATGTGGCCACCAGGAGTGGGGGGGGGCAGCGCAGACCAAAGTGACAACGACTCACTCCCTGCATGTGAGAATGAGTCACTCCATAGGATGCGCACGCAGGACCCATCCGTTGGCCTTAGCTGACCTTTAGCTCTGACGGTGGCTAATGGAGGGCTGGCCCTCGATCAATGCACTGAGAGACTGGGCTCCCTATCCCTGCCCTTTCACCAGTCCAGGAAGGGAGGGATGCTGCCAGAAGCCACGCCGCGGAGCCATCGACCCTGCCACTTTCCCATCCTGTGGGTGACAGCTGCAGTGCCAACGAGCCTGGGGACGCCACGCTGCCCTGCCACGTAGGAAGGACGGCCAGCAACTCTGTCTCAGTGCTGATGGGAGGGAAAGTCGCAAATGATCTGCCTGTGAATGTCACATCCGTGTAAACAACCCCAGCAATCACTTTGCTGTTGAGTAGAGTCTGATATGATGACCTGTTCTGCTGCTGAAAACCTGCACATAAGAGAAAACTTGATTTGTTTTTGACTCAAAACTTTTTCTGAATCTGTTTCAATATGAGTTTTTTTCCGCTGCGGTTATACTGAGTTACAAACATGTAGCGCTTTCAGGATGTGCAGCTGAAACTATAGACGTTGTATAAACAGAAGAAAAGTTGCCACCGATGTGTTAACAGCGTTGTTTTAAAAATGGATTCCATTAAATTTCTTCAAATTGTGTTGAATACAGTTGGACCAAATGCTGGGAACGCAACCTTTTGTATGTAAAAAGTTAAAGTCACATCTACAAAGCCCGATCCCTGCATAACCCTTTGTCAACTGTTAAAAGTTGTGTTGGCAATTTAAGTGTTTTTGGCATGTGTTGTGCACTTAAAGTGTTACCGTAGGGAATATATTTTCTCATGCTGCACCATGTTGCTACGATATGCCTGATGTTGTGCTTCCTAGTGTACTTTGTAACGCAGATGGCACACCACTGTATACCTTTTATCAGAGCACCCTTTTTTTTTGTCAACAGACAATGCTCGCATAAAAACACAAAACAATATTTAGTGTGCATTTTAATTGCACAGGGTTTCAAACGTGACAATATTCAAAACAATAGCAGATAAAACATTCATTCCATATGGAGAGAGAAAAGAAAAGATCCAAGAGGTTCAGCACAGATTGTTCTTTTTATTATCATTAACATTAATGTGGTTCTGAAGCCCTGTGTGACCTCCTCACAGCAGCACTTTATCTCAGAAGTCATTCATTAGAACAAACAGAAGGCAGGCAGGAAGACAGCGAGAAAGAGACATGTGGAGAGAGCATAGTGTAAAATAAATTAGATTGTTCTTATTTGATGAACCACTTTGAGATGGTGAAAGAAAGCATGCGTCGCACATTCAAAGGAGATCCAGAGATACAGTATTTGCAGATGAAGATGCTGTGTGGAGCCCATGATCCAGTTGTTGGTTTTGTGCTATGTGTGTAATCACAGCCAGCTCTCACTGCCCAATTTGGATTGTAAACTCTCGGGAAGGCTTGGAATACGGGTGTGAGTGAATGTTTGGGCTGATATTGGGTTACACAGTTTCTGCTTAAGATCATGAGCTTATCCAGGCTGTGGACAAACTCATCAAAAAGCTTCTTATGTCGTCTTCCTCTGATATAAATGGATTGTCTTTCCCTTATGATTTGGTCTTGTGTTTACTGAATAAGATTATTAGGATGACAGTAAAGGCTACTTCTCTCAATTATAGTTTCTTTTCCATCAGAGCAGTCATATCGGCACCCCCCCCCCCCCCCCCCAGTGCTGCTTATCTCACTATGTCTGTAAAGGTTCAAATGACCCTTCTCTATACATGTCCATGTGTGAATTTATACGCATGTGAGGATAAAATAGCAGTAATGCGATAGAGTGGTCAGAGGCTCGGCTGCACGGGAGTGGGGGGGGGGGGGGGGGGCAACGGTAGTGGGGAAGGACGGGGGGGGGGGGGGGGGGGGGGGGGTGAAGAGAGCCGTGTGGATCCTTGGAGTGGTGTGACAGACTCCCCAGCCTCCTGGTAGGATTTGTTGGAATGTGAGAGAGGAGGATTTTAGCACCAAGCGAGCCACGCCAGAGTGCTGCAGACTTCATGCCATCTGTCTCAGCCTCCATCCTCTCTTTGCCAAACTCATCAGACCTTTATTTCCTCTCCCTCGTTCTCCTTCTCATCCCTGTTCACAAGAGTAGCGGACATACTGAGATCTGCTAATGTATTGGAGGGGGAAAATGGCTGGGCTTAATAAACAGATTCAAAAATCTCGATTGATTAATATGTATTCTTGGAGCTGATTGTCCGACAGCCCTGATGGAGATGAAAATGTGTGTTCAATAGCCTCGCCATTTGTTACTTGACCAACAGAGAAAGGGATAGGGAGTTATTCATACCATAGCAGATCTGTTGATCAGTTAATAATGGAACATGTTCCAAGTGAGAGCCAAAAAGTTCACTTAATTTAGTGCCCTATTATAAACAAGCCATTGCCTTAATTAATTTGTGAAAATGTGCACGTACAGATATTTTAATGTGATTAAAATGGATGCAAAATAATATTTAGAGCTGATGTGATTTTTGTGTCAGAGACTTAAGAGAAAAGATGGATGCTCTATATATATTTTGAGAGGTTTAAGTTAATTTCACATATTCCAGTCCATACAAAGGAAAATGAACCACATCACTTCACTGTAGAGAGATATGCAATGTAGGCCACAATTAAATCAAAAGCGCATTTTCATATCAGATGATGGCGTGATTGTATGGTGTTTGGGTGGGACTGATCTCTCACCCTCTCTCTGCATGTGGGCAGTGAGGCAGGACGCTGAAGGAGATCACAGGGAGGAGCTGTACCGACTCCATGTCCTTAACCTGTTCGTAGAAGGGCAATGGAGGGTGGAGGGAATGAAAAGGAAATGTACCCGAAATGGAACACCAGGTGGCAGGAAGTGGGCAGGAGGCCTTTGAAGCTGACCCCTGGTCTCTGTGCTGGGATAGCCTCAGCAATCGATTGAGCCAAAGATGGCAGGAAGGGGAGCCAGGTGCCCCCAGAGGGCCTTCAGACCACGCAGATCTATTATGGGCGAGGAGGAGAGAGTCAGCCGAGGGGCCCAGCCCCACTGCTCCCAGTCATATCACTGTGCAGACAGCCAGAGTCAACTGGCTGCATCCTAACAAGCAGGCCAATACCGAGAACAGTCTGGTGTACAACAAACTCAACAGGCACAATGTTCATACTGTAAGCTTTAGGAAGGGCTTCCACTGTCAAATCTGTATATAAAACATTGCATAACACTGAATAATTGGTGTGAGCGCATAGATGCTAGCGTCTGACAAAGGAAATACATGCAGATCAATGAAGAGTCTTTTGGAAATTCAGATGATAGAAAAACACTTTGAAGGAAATAGAGACAGACAGAGTTATTTTGGTACATTAATATATTTATTTTTTTTACTGAATACAACCACAGATTGCAGTTGAATGACTTGAGAACTGTGCTGCAGAAGTTGTGATAATCCAATAACAAAAACAAAATTCAATAATACTCTATAACAGAAAGAGGAGAAACCATCAAAACGTGACAAAGACATCACGAAAGCAGAAAATTAAATCAGCAGATGTTATTGTGCAGGTGTGCACATGTGACTGGCGGGCTGCTAATGGATCCAGCAAATTGTTAACATTACACAAAATTTGCCAGGAATATCAGCAAATATCAGGGCAGCCATTGTGTGTTTTGGAATACTTTTGCCTGTGGCACTAATGTAAAACATCCAGCGATAAAGCTGAAATAATTAGAGGCTTGCATGAATCAGGCATTCCATTCATAGTGTTCAGCTAGGACAACACTAGAAATGCGCAGGCTGCTTTGTATTTTGGCCAGCTTTGGAGGAGGTGATTGCTATCAGTGTCTACATGCTCAGCCCCTTGTATTTCTATGTTTACTGCACACAACATGCAAGTAAACACACATGTGCACACACATTTAAACTCACAAACAGAAACCCAGATCCTGACCCCCCCCTTCTTCTCTCTCTCTCTCTCGATGCTTCCCTCCCGGGCGAGGAAATGAAAGCTAGGCGCTCGGCGAGGATGGCTGGAAGAAATGAAGACGTGTCTGATTTTCTCAGCGACCAATAGTGTTGCAGTGCTCCGTACTCTCTGCCCTCTGATAGGCCTTTGTCACTCTCTTCATCTTGAGGCCCATGTCATTCCCTCTAATCCCCCTCCCAAACACAAACAGGCCAATCCTGAGACCAGGCTCAGGGGCTGGGGAGGGAGGGATGAAGCAGCTGAGGCATGGAAAGAGTGAGGGATGCAGTACAGGAGGAGAGAAAGAAGCACCAGCAGCTGATGGTAGTGTGAGAAGGAGCCAATGTGTTATTATTAATAAAGCATTAAAAAAGTGAGCACATCAAAGCATACAGGGGCTATGCTATCATACATGAAAGCAATGCACTATGGCTTAATGTTTCCTAAGGCATGTTATGGTGACGCCGCTTTGATTTGAAATGCATTGTGTGGAAAATGGATTTACAAGACTGAGGAGAGAAAGCTTGGTGTGGGTGCAGACCATAATTTAAAACCTGACCTCATAGGCTCTTCAAAGTCTCTGCGAGTGTGGATATTTAGGATGTCCTTACAGTACGTGTGAAAGACCTAAACCACAGCTACATTAACAACAAACGTGCACACGTGAGGGATGAGGAGAACACCTGCCAACACAGAGAATAAAGAATGACAATCACAGCAAAATCATATGTAATTTAACATTTTGATCATTTAAATTTCAAGCAAAGGGTGCCTCACCTGATTGTACAGCGCTCCTTTGCTGATCAAGGCCTTCAGGAAGTGAGTTATTTTTTTTTTTCCTCATTGTGCCCCCATGGCCAGGTAATTATCCTAATCTACCTTCCTCCTGTGCTCCAGCTCCTGTGCCACACTGGCTCAGACCACCTCTGTGGCTTCATTATCAGTGCTGGGACTCGCTAATGGCTTGACGGCCTCACCGTGCAGGCTGCCGGCGAAGAGAAACCACAGGAGCAGGAGAAGAAGAAGTAGCAGGAGGAGGAGGAGAACAGGGAAAAGAGGGAAGAAAAAAATGAGACACTAAAGAGCAAAGGGTCTGCCCTGAAGGTTAACATCTCAATCATGAGGGACAATACTCTCTAGTCCGACGGCTTCAGTTTTTTAAGCGTCAGCGGTCACTGACGGAGGGTAAAGCTACAGGAAATAGCAGTGTCAAATAGGCAGTCAGGAGATCGGCCAAAGTGCTCTCTGCATGGATGACCATGAGGTGTGTGTCTTTGAGATGGCAGGTCCCCGTACATACATGTACAAATCCCCACCTTGCATGTTTAAAACAGCCATAACCTCACAACATACAGAAGGACTGGGGGTGGGAATTCAGTTTCAGTTTTTTTTTTTTGACAAATGACACCCTGACAGTTGGAAAAAAAAATGTTGGGGTCCCTGAACAGATTTCTCAGTTACAAAAATAAAATGTGTTGGATTAGACAAAGACAGACATTTTTACATTCTACTTTTGAACCCCAATGAGAGCACTGACAAATGCCACCCCACCCCCTCTCCGTCTGTGCCATGATTGTTTTTTTCTCTCCAGAAATGTCATATAGTTAAGAGGTGATAATTCTATATGGCACAAACAGACACAGCCTTCTTCCAAGTGTACATAGCATATAGGCTGACAGATTGAGATGGTGTAACATGTCTTTGCATCACTCTAAATAGGCATGGGAGCTTTAAGGATTCTTTACATACCCTGAGAGGTACAGTGGAAACCTTTTGAAACAGAAAAAGAAGTCAAACGCATTGCCCTTAAGGTAACAAAAAAAATATTCAAAGGCTAAAAATAATGCAGTCCTAGTGATGTCTGAAAAACTATAGTATTCCTTTTTTTCTGTGAAGCTGTAGCCTACATTTCAGAAAACTCCAGCAATGCAGAATACGGCAGTGATACGCAGCATCCCCTGAGGGTTGGTGCTAACGTTCAGTGTGGTAAGAGCAACGGATCAAGTGTTAAATGCATACTTAAAAAGAAAATGCTGAAGAGGTCAGCTTCAGTAAATCTTATGATGCATTTTTTTTTTCTTCCAACAGTTTCTTTCCGGGTTTCTGTCAAGTCACACCCTCAAATCGTCTGAGAGCTCTCAGGCTTTAAGCGTAAGTACAAGCCATTTTATGTAGCTGCTGCCTAAATGATTAACTCTGATATTTATTTTGAATTCTAAGAGTGTAGGTGGGTTTTACCACTCAAATGGGCAACATTCTTCTTGAACACCTCCACACTCAGACATCGAGTATAACAGATGAAAATAAAGCCATGCTATTTTGAAGTCTTGTAGTTGTGTGCGTGGAGCCAGGCCATCAGCAAATGTACTGGACTCAAGACATCCGACCACATAAACAGTACAGTCTTCTACAGTCCTTAATCAAAATACAAAAAAAAAGCAGACTTTCTTACTGAATGCATCTAGATGTGGAGACAGTTGTGATTTTATGATTCAGTGTTTTTAGGTATCCATCTCCATCCATACCTTGACAGCAGCTCGATTGCTGCAAGATGCTGGAGATCACATGACAATTCATCAAGCCAGGCTTCAAGATATGTGCTTATGGCAGATCCACAGAAGTGCAGACAAATCAGCATCCTGTTAGGAACTATAGTCAGCCATGGGCATGTTTTAGGATGGTCACTCCTAAAGGAGTCTGCACACCATGCCCAAAATCTCCACCTTTAGGTATCAAAGGCCACAACGAATAGAATTAACTACATGGGACGTTTCAGTTCCTTATACATACCTTTCAAGGTCTCACGACAAATGAACATTCCATCGACGTGCTAACTACATAGCTGGCTATGCTGACTGCATGCTAGCTTTCAAAGAGATTGTTGCATTTAGCCTGTGATAGATGATGACAGACAGATGGTTTGTCCATTCACCTGCCAAGTATTCTTTTGGGGAAAAGGCCTTGCCCTTTTCTGAACCGTTTCCAAGGTCAGCTTCTCAGATGGCTCTGTGTAACAAACCATCTGGCATGTCAGGTTATCTCCACCTGTGTTCAGGAGTATTTCTCAAAGAGATGTCTGTGGAAGATCCAATGTCATGAGAACATTATTTTTGTTTAACAGAGACACCCGCCACTTCGGTTGGACCACCGCAGGACCGTATTTATAAAAATATATGTATAAACAGGTAGTCAGACAAATAATGTCTTGATTATCTTGTATGAAATCAGCCATTAATTACACATGTTTGTCAACTGAAAAGAAAGCTGTAGTTTTCCAGATAAGGGTGTGGAGATATGTAATTAGAAACCCAGAAGTTGCACATGAGATGTAATCTCTAACCTATTAGAGTTTATGATAGTGTCAGATGTTAAATACTTGTGATTTTTGCATCCTTTGATATTATTTCTGATGAAATGCAGCAAACAGGTAACCAAGTTCATTTTGGGAATATATACTGCATGAGTCAAAAGATGTAGTTCAATGAATGGTTTCACATGAAGCTAAAGGGTAGTTTTTTATCTTCACAACAAACTGACTTTCTTGACTTGCAAAATAACATTTCAAACTAACAAACACGTATGTCGCTGTAAAGCTGTTTTGTGAACTGACCTTTTAAAATAGAGTATCTTGAGGTACAAGAACATGTAATGTTAACACAAGATAGTGTGCAGGTGTACTGAATGTTCCATTGGAGACTTCAATATAAAACACCGGTTTTCTGCTCATAGGACTGATCTCTATAAGGATGTTATAGTCTCAGCATACCTAACACAAAATCTAGTACAGCAAAGTCATGTAATCACTCAACTTTGAGTGTCATTAAACATTTCTAGGTAATAAAAAGCATCTAAGATTAAACAAAAAAGGCAATTCTAAGCCTCCTAAAGGTGGAACTTGCAAGGACTTCCACTGTAAATAAAATTTAAGAAGGTAAATTGGCAGATGGAACACATTTTGTAATGGTACTTTAAAAGAGAAAACACTCCACCTTCTTGTGCTACTAAGGCTAAACATTGAAGCAGTTCCAGTATAGAGTACATCTTAGGACACAGATATTTGGTAAGCATATAAACGGATAAATTAAGGTGACAGTAAATGTGCATGCTTAGGGCTCAGGAGGATATTAATACATTCTCCTCCCCAACATTGTTGTCAGATGGCACATGCAGCCATCAGAAGGGTACAACTCTGTGTGGGGTTGGGTACAGACAAGCATGAAGACATGCTTTATTTTTTTGTCAGGGGTAATGTGATGATACTTGATGCTATAACAGTCTTTTTGCGCAGGATTGTGAATCAGAAACATGCTATATATAAATATTCTAAAAGGGGTTCAAATGGGATAGAGAAAGTGGGGGAAGAAAGATCTGCTCCGAAAGACGTGTTCTAGGTAATTCTAGAAGGTGGGGTATAAAAGTAAAACCTGGCCTTTCAAGGTCAGAAGACAGCTTGGAGCGTAACGGTCTGGTAACCTGACCTCAGTCAAGTTCTTAACTGGCTCCTTTCCGCCCAGCACTGTATACTGTAGGCCTATATACTGTGACTTCTCAGTGTGTAACATATACAGAGGAGGAGATGTGCAGCTGAAGGCGGAGGTGGGACAGTTTTTCCCTCCACAATGCTAACATGTAAAAACTTTAGTTGCTTCCATAAAAGGATCATGAAGGAGTGTAACAACCTGCTCTTCTGCTGCTGCTGCTTTGCTTTGACGAAACCAAAATAAGAACGAGCCAGGACGAGCGTTCCCTCACAAACAAGCATCTATCCCAGATGAAATATGTGTTTTCTGTTGCGCTCACTAAAGAAAGCTGAAAAGTACACAAACAGCCCTGGTAGAGAAGATCGCTAACAAAACACTGTCAGGTAAAATGTTTTTCAGTTTTTGGATTAATTGCGAGTTGTTTGTTTGCATGCACCTACACGGAAAAGAAGCATTTCTGCTCAATTGCGGCTGACATTTTGTGAAAGAGTACAAGTTTAGAGGCAAGAGCAACAAAAACAATCCACTAGTAAACACTGTCGAACGTAACGTGCTCACCATGAAATCCGCAGAGACTGAAAGTTTATTTTTGACCTTGGCAACAATAGTTTTAGAAAAATAACCTTAGTTCTAGGTTTTGCTTTTTGCTGAACTTTCAAAGATATAAGTGATTACAGAGAAAATGATTTCACCACATGAAATATTATATTTTAATATCTCACGATGTTGTATGGGATTCTTTTCCATTCCTCTCCATTAAGGAGTCTGTTGAAAAGTTCCTAAAAAACCAAGGGGAGCTGTAAATTCAGGTGCTAATTCCTCTAACAGAGACAATAATATGTGTAATTCAGACAATTCTCTAAAGGTTCATTGTTCGAATTGACCATTTTTAACATTTTCATGTTGTTTTCAAGGTTTGCTATAGTTATGGCTGCTATGAGAAAAAATCAAGTACTTTTTCCACCATTATGAATATCTAGCTCTACACAGGAAAACTATTTAAGTTGGTAAAGGGTAGAACTGGCTGAAATTTAGCCACCTTCTGAACTGTTGGTGGCCATCAAATTATTGGGTTTGCTGCATGGCCATTTGTTTTGTGAGTCCAGAGCCGAACTAACATAACCTGGGTTTTCTTTTCATCAAAAAGCTTTAAACTAGTCTTTATTTCCAGGCTTTAGTGAGAAACAGAGTATAAATCCCTGATCTCCATTTTCCTAGGCACGTAAGGTGAGCTTTTAGTTTTACAGGGGAGTCTGTTAGTCAAACAATGGGAGAGCATTAAAACATGCCAATACAGCGGTATTAGTCAACAGCCTCAGTCAATACACCCTACTGGGCGGCATGCCTTCCTACAAACACAAGCAATTGCTTTAGAAGGCCTCGGCACCAGATAGAAACATCAATTACAGTAAATTACACCAAAACAGTGTGTAACACTTCAATTTGTTTAATCTCCCAAGCTGTCTGAGCTGTTCTGGATGAAAGCGGAGCAGGGTAAGATAACATTCAATAGCCCTAAGATGCGTGGCACTATCTATCCTTGGCCATGTTTATGCATAGAATTGGGGAGTTATTTATATTTTGATTGCTTGGACTTACTTCGAAAGCATTATTAAACACTCAGAAATTAGTTTGAAATATTCTTCCTGTGTGCTGCCTAGATTTTAAATGCAGAACTTAAATATAGGAGCATATTAAGGCAGCCTTTCAAAAGCCACATCAGCCCCGATGTCTGCCCAGTTTTTTTTTTTTTTTTGGTGTTGAGACTTTGAAATTACCATTTTATCCCATAAGGCTAGTCAGTTCATAAAGTTAAAAAGACACGCTAAGGCAAAGTTCTGGATGCTTGTTCATCGGAGCTTTCATTTCAAAGTTCTGGGGCAGAGAGTAATACATTCTGCAGTATTTGGAGACAATGGAAACAAAGGATAAAAGACATCATGGTCTACACGCTATATTTTCCCGCACTGACGAACCACAAATGATAGCCTGCTAAAGGTAGCAACCATGCGTCCGAAACCTAAACTGACGAATTTTAACGAAACGGTGCATGAATGACTTCCCCTCCTCGGGTTGATTATCCAAGAGGGGTATTGGTTGCTGGGGACAGATGAAGATTTGGCTGTTTCACTGAACATTTCGGGAGGGGGTTGGGGTGCTGGAGTAAATGAAAGACAAATGCGAGTAGTGCCCACTCAGCTATTTTCCCAGTCAAGATCAAAGGCACGCCGGACTGGCCGCTCCACGGGGAAACTTGAGATGGGTCCTGCCTTTGTTTGCTGTTGCTAAGAGACCTGCAGAAGGCTGAAAGTGTTTGCAGTGGGGTACAACATCAAAACCATTTCCAATATAAATTTTTAGGACAGCCATGTATTTGTGTCCTGGTCTTTCAGTTTACAGAGCTCACTGAAAACAACTTACAATAATGATTCATCCCTCTGTTAGTCATGGAATAATGTTTGTTTATAATAGAAAAGTAGTTACAGACAGTTGCGCATGAGAACGCTTTGAGAGGGTATTTGTCAGTAGTGTGAACAGTATCAGCAGTGTGACAGTGCACTGCCACATTGATACACACACAGAAAAAAAATAAATAAATACCGTAAGAGCAAGATAAATGAACTTTTCTGGCCGACCGCAAGAGCGCCCGCAATGTAAAAGTGCATACAGTGTACAAACACAACTTAAATATTGTTTGACAAATTTATAAGCTTAAGCTTGGCTTCCCAACGAAGCTAATTACGACGCTGTTATCTATTAATGGGCCCCATGATAGTAAGGGTGGCTAGACATGTGTCACAGAGAGCTCATTACATATCATTAGTTCAACACTCCAATAATGTCTACACCTGCTGAGCAGAATAATGACTTGGCCCCTGATATTTGCAGGACTATTGTCTACTAAGCAAAGCACCACCAGGAGAATAGATCCACAGGCTTAAAAGCTGCATGAAAACTGATAAGGCTATACAATAACAAAACATTTTTTTTTTTATTATTTGGTGTAAGCTACAGTGAATGCAGAATGACAACAAAGACAACAGCGGCATTAGTCTGTTATTTTTAACAGAGTTGGGGTTAACTTGCCTCTTACATTGATTTTCTTTTGTACACTTGGTGTTTTATAATCCCCCAGAAAAAGATAATTATTACAAGATTTGCAATTTTCCATTACCGATGGTCACAGTGATGGTGTGGTTTACTTCCTAATAATAGACTTGTGCTATTCCTGTATACTTAGAGTGTCCCTATCTCACCCAGTGTTACATAACCTGACCTCAATCTTCTAGCTTTTTTTTTTTTTTGCGTAATTAGAGTGATTTTACTCTCTAATCTAATCCTTTAATGTTAAATATAAATCAAATCTTGCATTTAACTCAGCTGAATATACAATGCGGTATGGGCTATGGTGTACTATATGTAAATGCATGGATCCATACATAGAATAGTACGTGGAATCAGTCTTTGACTAACGGGACACATAAAAACTGCAGTAGCCAGAAAAGTGACCTTCATGTCTGGAACGATGAAAATTAGAATTGTGCTGTGTCTGCCTTGTGTTTTCACTACTCGAGCCAATTGGCACGGCGCTGGCGTCCTCTCCCCGGCTCCCAGTCTGCCGTGATGACAATGGCAACCAGCTACCGCATGGCATGTAAAAATGACAAAAATACTAGCAAGCCAAGGGACATTCGGAAGATCCGCAGATAATGTAACGTAACTGAAAAACCACTCTGACAAGAAAATTTATTCTCGGGCTGTTGAATTTTTATAACATCCTCCTTTTGGTTCATTTTTTTTTATTACAGTGTGTTTCCAGTGGCTTTAAAAGGCGCCAATTTCTAGCTGGAAGAAGAAGAAGAAGAGGGGGAAATGAGAATCCTTGAGGAGTTTGCATCCTCTAAAGGGCTGAATTTCTTCAAACCAGCAAGAACTAAAAATGGCTACATTCAAGTGTGTCATGAGCTTATCTGCTGTGTCCTGCCTTAACCCGCTCTCATCAGTGCTAGTGTGAGGCTTTGGCAGAAAACCAGAAAACATGCAGTATACAGCAGGCAAACAGTGACGAGACTAAACAGATTCATCTTCTGAAGATTTTTTTTTCCTTTAAACGAGTCAAGGCTAATCCTGCAGTTATTGTGTTCACATGGAAGAAAGAGTTGTCTTCTCTTGTCACTGTGACCAAGGATCCACCCCTGCTCGACATCAGAGCGAAGACTCTGCAGCCAAATCTACAGCATCTGCAGCCTAAACTCACTTTAATTGGTCTGAGTAGTTGCTGCATTAGCCGAACATCATGCAGATCTACAGCTACCGTGTACAAATCTGTGCTGAGCTCGAATTAGTTTTTGACTGAGAACAACTTTGTTCATTTGGCTGCCACCTGCTTCTCACTAATACAAATACTCCCCTACAGTTATCAACACAGACTCGTAGTGGTTCTAATCTATTTGCGAAAATATGCGGCTACATTCATAACTTTACCGCCAACATGCTGCTTTGGTGGAGGGATTAAAAAAAACTTTGATTTAATACATTTCTTGACTATTTTACAACATTATTTAAATCGGGAGCCAGTTGTTCTTTGGGTGTCTTTCTTTGCAGTGTGCAATATTGCAATTAATAAATCATCTATGAGAAAAGTTATGAATAATGTAGCCTCATAGAGCTATCAGAAGTTTGCACGTTTAATCAACACAGAAACATAGTAGGGAATGTTTGAATAGTTACGGGGCCTGACAAAAACATCTTAATTTAATTTGCCGTTCATTTAGATTTGGCTTTTAAATCTTTCCATTCAAGCATCATCTTTACACTGTGGATATCTTTAAATGAGAGATTTATTAAAGATCAAGAGACACAACTTTGAACAAGAGCTTTTGTTTACTTCTTTGTGAAGTGAAATCTACAACGAGCTTGCAGGCCGGAATGATTTGTGCTTCCTCAAGGCCTTGACAGGTCTGAATGATAAGCTAGCACAGTAGTCAAGATGCTTCCCAAGAAACAGTTCACCTCTGTTTTGGACGATGACTGCTGCCTGAACCCTGTACCCCCACTGAGGCAATAAAACGGCTGGATGACTATAGGACTAGCAGAAAGGCCAGTAGTTTATAACTCAGCAGAGGCGAAAATACAGCCTGCATGAAGACAAAGATTTAGAACGGTAAGAGATTGGAATTCCCTCAGTCCGAGGTCAGAAGGACAAAGTTACCTTTTTCAATTCCCTGAAGGCAAATGAGGAGACCCTGGACACACGTTACATCCCTCCTGCTTTAGACAAAGGACATGCTGCAGTGAATCACTGTGAGATCTCATCATTCCAGTCAGTAATTCCTCACTTGGCGTTTAAACGACATATCCTAGTAAAAAGGGCATTATAGTCAGTTTAATGCATTCGCTCTGCTGAAACGTTTTGGAACTGGATAGAACTAAGGATGAGTGCAAGAGCAACATTTCACCCTGTTTATCCCAAATGACTGACTAAGTTAAAAGTTAATTTGCTTGTGAAGATTTAATGAAGACTAATGTGGCTGATACCCAGTGCAAAGAATGCCAACATGAACAGGGGGCATTATTTTACTTTTTCTTTCTTTAAATTTAGCCACACTAAGACAGGCAGATGTCCTTTACACCTTCAGCCACACAATAACTCAGATTTTTGACTGTAAGAAGAAATTCACACAACTACACCAAAAGAGGAGATAACAGATCTGCTAGCTTAGATTTTCTTCTTTTTTTGGCAGAGAAATGTAAGTGAATTGGAAATCCCTGTGTAGACCTTTAATCGTAGCCTTTACAGCTGCATTCAAGATATTTAAACATAAAAAAGGGATCAAGGGCATCAAAGCCGCATAGAACAAAATACACGGATTATTATTTTCCTTTTTTTTTTTTTTTTTTCTTTGCAATAACAAAACCTACAGGAGTATTTTAAGATGTAAAAGGTTTATGTGTTTGTTCACTTCAAATAAAGCCATGTTTTTTTTTTTTTTTAAATGAACACAAAAAAATGTACATTGTATCTTTTAAATGTAAATGTGTTAAAAGCGAACAAAACTTCAAACATTAGAGCATTATTATTTTAACAAGGTGCATGACGATATAAGGGCAGTTTTGAGGCTGGATCTTTTCACGCCAAGAAAGAAGTGTTGTTGGGGAGGATTTGCTGTGAGACTCCCTTTTCATTCTAACGGTATTAAAAAGAGAGAAAGACCGGGAGACAGAGGAGGGAGGCTGACGTCACAGTCCAAGAGTCACCCGCCGTGTGTTCGGCGTCTCCAAGTAAAGACTTATCTGCAAAGGAGTTTGGACGGACAATGTGGGTGGACAGGGCGTGAAACTACTATCATCATCAGTTCTGAATGAAAAAAAGAAAACATATCTTCCACAAAAAGGAAGGCTCATTCCAATTCAGCTGCGTTGTTAGGACAACGAGAACCATCCCTCAGATGATTAGTTCCACTTCAAAAGAATTTACTTTCCGCGGTGGAAACGTCCCCCTTTTGTGTCCTTACACGGGGTTTTCTCAGCCCAAAAGAAGAATCGTATGTTTAGTCAGCCTGTTTATTATTCCTTCTGTTCACACTACAATTGTATTAAATAAATAGAGTACCGCTAACAAAGGCCTATTAGCCCATAAACATGTCCTGGTACACACAAAAAAGACTAAATCACAGACTCTGCACAGGAATTAAGATACTCTAGTAAAGGCAAAAACTACACTGCTCGAGACATGGTGCCAACTCCGAATGTCTTGTCACCGACATCATGAAACATGCATGTTATGTTGCACATATTTTGTCTAACTGGGGATTTGTTATGTGGTTCCATCTCAATTTTGAGAGACACCGCCCCTTGCAAAACAGCGCTAGTCGCTGGTGATGCTGTGAAGCAGCAGTGCACGTGTTTGCACGTATTTTCAGAAGGATGAATGGATTCTTCTTCCTCACTTCTGCTAAGTAGACTGCCCAGTAACAGTAAAAGACGGGCTCGTTGGTGAAGTAGTAGCAATCTTTGAAGATTCTAATAATATGCAGACTAGCAAATGACCCACTACAGTGAGAGTGTTAAACATTTTAAAATCTAATGCTTTAACTCGCAAACAAATGGGTTAAAATTAAAAAAAAGATGAGCACACACTCAAAGGTTTGAAAAAAAAAAAGGTAATTAAAGGTAATAATTAAGTCATTTTAGGCACAAATTACATTTAGCTTAATGTGATTACTAATGTGTGGTTAAAGCAGCAGATCAAAGAGTTACAGCAGTTAGCCTGATCATTAACTTTGACTTCCTCCAGATTTTAAAGACACAACTTGAATGTAAAAAAGGCTCCGCTGAAGTTCTTCTGGCTATTCAGATAAACAGACACCTTGCCTGAGTCAAAATCTCAAAAGGGGCGGAGAGACACATACTGAACACACTTAAATGCAGATGAGTGGGAAAGAGATAAGTTTTTGTTTATTTTTTTTGGCACAGCCTGCAACCGGCAGCTGTGACGTTTTGGTAACTTTTATTAGATTAAGTTTATTTCTGAAGTTGAGACTTCAAATCAGAATAAAAACAATTCACTACACTGAAAGCCTTTGGGCAACTTCCAAACAGGAACAAATAATTTGCACGTACAAGAAAGCTTAAAGTGAGGAAGAATTATTGTTGAATATATTATTTGCAGCAATTGGTCTTTTGATTAATATTTTTTATTTTTTTTTACCATCTGTGTCTTGTTTTCATAAAATTCAACTTGAAATCAAAGGTTGAGCTAAAAAAATAAATAAAAAAAAGTCACACTGCTTCAGTCAGCTCAGTGGCCCACTAGTGCACCATATTTGATGACTGTATGTTCCAGCATGAATACTGACTGGAGCTATGCCTGTTATGGCTCAGGAGTATCCATGCTCCCCTTCATGATCAGTGATGAGTCTGCTTGTGACCTACAGTACATTAATATGCTCAGCAGAAAGAAGCCTCCTGGCACAAGGCACGCCAGCAGCAGCCCTTTAATGTTGGCAACTGTCAAAGCTTTGATTTCTGATTGATGAGTAAAGTCAGTGCAATAACAGAGCGACACCACCGGTCTTCGTTGCCTTTCCACCCCAACAGGAAGCATGTAGCGTAATGCTGTGACCTAGCCCTGCTCCTCAGACTCCTACGGTTGCCCTTATTCCATTCACATTGCTCTAAATGTACAAAATGAAAAAACAGGCAAACAAACAGAGAACCTGGAAAGTGGTGGGCCATTTATTTCCTCCTGAGATCTCAGAATAAAAATGCAAACTGTGTGAACCATGCACGTGGCTGAAACCTGGTCTCAGCTAGTCTTCACAATGAATACAGTTTAACAGCACCACAGCCTACTGCTTCCACAGTGACCAGAATGTTACACTAGGTAGACTTACTGTCCCCTTATATAGCATTAAACAGACATTAAAACTAATTGTGAATAAGATGCTACAATGAAGTTGTAAGCAGACATAAGTGCTAATTTACAGCATGCATTTGCCAAACAGACTCTCCTTGTGGTACTGAATGCCAATGTAAAGAAACACAGTGGTAGCTAATGTAAAATATGCCTTCATGAGAGGTTATGATTGTTGGCAAACAGTGTAAATTAATTCAAATCTGCATAGAAACTATATGTGTTATGATTACTTTTTGAAAAGTTTGCATGCTGTGTAACTGGTCATTGGATGGACTGAATATAACATGTTATTATGACCCTTATAATGAATATATAACTCAATATATGCAATATGTAAACTGTAAAGGTATTTTATGGCTGTTCCCTAAAATGTCTACCTCAAAAAAGTATTTTTTTTGTTTTGTTTTTTAATAAATGAGCAGGAGCTGACTTGTAAAAAGAAATAATAATAAAAAAATAAAAATAAGGACTTTGCTCAACACCAACTAATTGCTCCTTTCATCTATCCAATTAAAAACAGAATTTTAATCCAAGTATTTTATTTCTTGTTTTGATTGCTCATCGCGTGCCACAGCTTTTTAATCAGGACCAAAATGTAAGTATCGCATATTAATTCTGCACCAAGGAATGAGGCGTTATTTACACTTCTGATTTCCATCCATCTCTCCCAGCGCAGGGCTCCTCTTGGGCCAATCCTGCAGTGACTGGGCTTAATTGACAACCACACCAAAAGGATGTGTTGGCAAAGTTAGCCGCTGACTGCTAACGTTTTCAATCCATAGCCACTCAGGTGTGCATGTGTGGGAGGGTGTGAGGAGGTTGTTAAAATGGTGCCGAGGATCAATAGGGTGCTGTTGTTAGTGAGAGACCTTTCAAGAGAAACATCAGTAAGGTGGCATCACAAGTTGTCATGTGTGATGTTTGTGAAATGTATCTGGAATGTCTCTGCCTTCAGCTGCTTGAATAAACAGTCAGCAGCGAGGGCTCGGATCCCTTACATTTCCTGTAATAAAACAGCTTGGTTGCATGAGGTAATCTCACCCTTACCCAAATGAGATGGTAATGCCTTCTCTCAGGGAATTCAGCAACACACAGCAGTACCTAGACGGAGGCTGTGCACCTCAAATGGGACTAATAATAGAGCCTCCATTCCCTTAACTTCCAATCTATATAATATACTTCAAAAATGAGATCAACTATATGGGTCAGTGGGATTTCTGTGAGGAAAAAAAAAATAAAAAGGAGAACCCAAATGAAAATATGCTCTGCTGACAACAGATCTAAGGAACGCAGCAGCTAATAAGAAAATTATTTGGGCTGGAGTAACGGCTCAGAACTTTAATTAACAAGGCTGGTTTTAACTGATTGAAAGGGAATACATGTCCACACTCACGCGCATGTGAGCCTAATTATTTTCCACTCCTTGATTGTCTAAATAGGCTTTATAAATAATAAAAAAAAAAAAAACGCACAAGTGACTTGAAACGTTCAAAGGAAATTATTTTAGAAATGGAAATGATCAAAGAGCAGTCTTTCATAACTTCTGTGATCAGTGAGCTAGAATACACAGGGACTTCAGTCCTCCTCGCTGCTGTGGTCTAGGTTTCACTTTAACTTGGGAAGAGACGCATACACACACAGCACTGCTCCAACCCCAACGTTCAGCCTCCTCAGAGAACAGTAAAAGACATTTATTAGGCCCCATTTTAGCTCGAAAAGACTGAAAATTAAACACTTAATATGATATCCTGTATGTTACGCTATGCCATATGATGAGACATGTCATGCTATATGTTATGCTATTCTATGCTATAATATATATCTCAGGCATCCTGGGAGATGAATTGGCAACATGCAACAATAGAGTTTTTTTTTTGTATAATACAGTATGAGAGTGAATAATAAAATCCGTGTAGACTTTGCATTGCCCCTGGCACCTTGTTCACATGTGTGTATTACCAACAGCCCACGCTGGGCTCCTGATCGGTTTACACAATTTTTTATGTTACCGGTTGGTATCTTTACTTAATGTGTTGACATAAGAAAGTAGTTTTGCAACATGTAAAAGCGCAGTTTGGTTCTTACGGTACAGTTGCGTGGCAGCGGCATCTTTGTTTTTTTTCCTCCTGTTTATTCATGGCCCCTCAGTTGTACACTCTGAATAAAGTTCTTGCAATGATGTGTTTCATAAAGCAACTACATTACCAGTCAATGCTGTGCTGTACATACACAGTTTGATTCATTTGCCGTCACGACACAGTGGCTTTTGGATACATTAGAACTGTGAATGCTGTTCTTATGTGCTATATTAAATGATTCACTGTACTTAGTCTTACTATTTCTGTGTGGCATCATTTGTCTTGATGCACTCTTTCTTTTCTCTTTGTGAATGCAAGTTGCACTGCTTTAGATGTAGCAATACAAAGCTGGTTTTATTTTAGTGCTTTTAAAAGTTGCACTGATTTATGTCACAGCTGCTTCGTGATTTTGTATTCGTTATACTGAAGGCACCTAATTTCCGTGGGAATTTTTTGCAGATAACATTTTCTATGACACCCCGGTTACACAAAAAGATTGCATAATTCTGTCAGTGACATAACTGAAGGAATACTGTAACGTTCGCAGCAGCAGCAACAGACCGGGTAACATAAGCGGAGCCGAGGACTAATTACCTCAGCCATATCCCACTTTAATAATGGACTACGTCACACACTCTTTTTGTGCACAGGAGATGGATTTTTGATCCCCTCGCCTCTTCCAGATACCTTGAAAACGGGATTAGTCCCTGCAGTCTGAAACAAATGCCATCAGTCCCGCCTTCTTCTTTTTGAAAGTCATCTGTGGAGAGGTGCAAACTTCATAGTCAGCAGTGATACTAGTGCAGTACTGATGCTGGGGCAAAAAAAAATAAAACATGCTGCAGCTGTTTTTTGATGTTGACTTTGCACAAATGCTCACACACCTACACAAACATGCACAATCTCCGTACATCTAATTACCATATCATAGCATAGGCCCAGTACAAGATTATCGGCCTTATTGATTATCAGATGTCATCTTAAATCCGTTACCTGGGCTCCTCAAAGCTGCACTAGTGGCTAATTACTCTCTCTCATGCCCCTTGTGCTCCCTGTGGCATGTGGCTAATGATAAATTATTTCCATCAATAGGTTTTGGGTTTTTGTTTTTTTTTTACTTCAGAGGGAGCTAAATGACACTTTAGTCTTTAAGGATTATTGTATTGATGAGCGTAGACAAATAAAAAAAATAAAAATAAATCAACAGGTTCCCTTGCATGCCTTCCTGTTCCCTCAGTGCTTGTGTCTGTCTCATGCACTTCAGGGTCAACACCACACCAAATCACATTTGTCCCCTCCATTAATGTCACAGCCTTAATGCAACATATCATCACAGCGCAAAGCTTGGTCTAACTGTAATTGAAAAGGCCCAAGGGGAATTCCTGGGTTGTGTGTGTGGGGCCCCTTATTCCCCACCATTCTACATCCATCATTGTAGAGTTAGGCCCCGGGGTGATCTTGTATTGCTGAAGGTTAACAGCGAGATTGCCATGCGTCCTCACTTACAGCTCTCTAAAACGCGGCCTCTTGGGCCCCCTACTACTGCTACAAACACAAGCTATCGGTTGGAAACTACACACAGAATCATGTCCAGTACATATCAATTTGACTGCCACGTACCAAAGAGTGCAAACTTGAGCGCCTCAACACATCCATGTTCAGCAAATGGATGGACTTCAATAGGGATGCGATCAGAAACAGAATCCTTCCTTCAGATGTCGAGTTCACAGGCTTGATTACGCAGCCGTCTTGCAATGCATACTGCAACAGATAAAATTAAACTCTCACGATTACTTGCAGCTTTGAAACACCATGAATCGTGATCAGTGTGATACCCCCTTTTTTTAAGTTCAGCCTCAAATGACAGAGATTTGAGAAATCATACAAAGAATCTATATCTCACAACAGAACTGAATTGTTGCTAATAGATGGTGATAGTTTTGAGAGACAGTTGAGACCACAGGCATGAAAGATCCCTTTTTGTTGTTTTTGTAAAATCTAAGGCAACATGCTCTTTAGGAGTCACAATCAAAGCCTTTGCAACATTCTCAAACAAATGCATCAAATGCATTTTGTAGAATGTGAATCATTAAGAGGAAGCTCTAAAAGATCATATACTGTAGAACTGTTCAGAAAGACAGATGAAGATAACGGAATGGAGTCCTGCTCCAACATGCAGATTTAAGCATATTCATATGGCTCTCCTCGCATACATGAAAGCCACCAGCTGCCCTCGCCAGCGAGTGGAGGACATTAAGGCTCAGACTGGTTGATCTCTGATGACAAGGGTCTGGAGGAGGGATTAGAAGGAAGGGAACTAACGTTAGGGTCATTCCCTTAAAAAGACGGCTGTGCATCTCATAGGCCTGGAGCTTGCAGGAGTTGAAAGATCTTCAAAGGTCTGCTCACCCCACAGTCTTCTGTAACTCCCCAAAAACCTTGAAAGTATGAATGTTTGAAAGATGTGGAGTGTTGAAATATTATTTATTTTCCTTTTACGTTGCAACAGGCCACATACAAAGAAAAAAAAGAAAGATAGAAAATACTGCAGGCCACATCTAAACAACTTTTACTTTCAGTTTGGTGTTTATTCTTAGTGCGAGATGATCATTGTCAGTCATATGGTTACCTCATGAGCTTACCAGCTCATAGGAGACCATGAAAGTATTTCAAAATCTGGCTCATCAAAAACTGTCAAAATATCTGTTATGTAAGGCATGGATAATAAATGAAAAAAGAAAGAAGACATCTTTTTAAGAAACATCCGCAGGGGTAAATCGCAATGCATCAAAAGACAAATATGTATTAGATATGAGGAGAGGCGGGACCTTTCTCTCTATCCTGCTGTACGTTGGCCGCTCAGCCATTCTCTAGTTAGTTACACCAATTTCTGGTAAATTCTGGCGGACAATAGGCAGAGAGATGAACATTTCAGGGGCTTGGGCTTAGGTTGACAGTGGAGCGACCACTGGGAAGACTAAAAAGGAGTCTAGTTTAATAAGCTCTGGTACAGGCTGGACTACACAGGGGGTTGGCACCGCTGAAACCAGAAAGCTGCAGTGCAGACGAAGATGAGAGAGAAATCTAAAGGATCAGTCTGCTTAAAGCACAGCACTGGTTCTCTACATTGCTTTTCACCAATTTATTGTTCGTAAACTAACTAAACATGCATATGACTGTAACAATTGCTTTGTCTTACATAAGAGCCTTGCTTCTGATGTATGTGCTTTATAAGCCTATTAATTGTCAAGCTGTCAAATTAACACTGGCTTAGACATGAAACAGATTACCTTACTAACGTTCTCTGATAAGAAGTGACACGCGCTACACGTTCATTTCACTCCACTACTTCATCTCTGACAGATGCATTATATACAGTGTTTTACTTTAGAATCAGTGTTTATTCATTTTTACAATTGCCCTCATTATGCATTGTTAACATCATTTATGCCCACATGTCAAACCCCTCTGTGGCGACAATTCGTCAACCTGAGAGGCAATGTGACGAAGAAAAAAAATCAAGCAGCAGTGGAGCTGCATCCAGTTTATCATGTGGCGTTGCCATTTTTCATGGACAATGCAGCAGTGTTTTTTTAAATTTTTTTTTTTTTTTAAAGCAGCAATATGAGTCAAGTTCCATGCATGTCTCTGGGAGACTCTGGCGGAGGATACCTACTTACCATGGAACCACACTGGCAGAGATTAGGGGGCCATCATGAAGGAGCCATAGAGGGTGAAGATAGCCAGGAGCTGTAGGGATAGAGATAGATGAGACAGAGGAACAAGAGGATCTGGCAAAAAAAAAGGAGGAAAAAAAAAAAAACAGGGGAGGGGGCACAGAGGGGTGGATGAAAAGAAGGCAAGTTCAGGAGCAAAAACACCACTGGCTTGACCTAGGGAGGATGGGGGAAAAGCCAGAGATCCAATTAAAAACACACTTGGTCAGTGAGAGTCAACGCTGACACAGCCTCTCCAGCTAGAGTTAAGTCCCTAAACTGCACTTGGAAAAGTATGGGAGCCGCACAGTGCAGTTACGCAAGATGTCATATGCGGTTATGATGATGCATAAAACCAAAGACTTGTGTGACAAAGCAGCCCACCCTCTGGTACACAGCTGGGGCTCAACCCAAGCATGGCATAACAGCAACCCGGGAGGGGGGGGTGGCGCGATAATAATTCGGTGGATCCCAAGGTGAAATGGATGTATTTACGTTAAATTGATGTATACCCCTTTCCAAAATGGCGCCTGCGCTTGTTGCTAGGCAGAGAGCTCAAAAGTAAAGATGGCGGCAGACAAGTGGCAAACTGGGAAGCGGAGGTCTAATCAGTTGTGATTACTGGGGGGAAGGGCGTGGCAGGGTTCAGCGTTTATAGACTATTACCATGGCTTCGTCAGAATATACAACGAAATGGTTCCATACTGCAGTCAGAGAAATTCACCGTTTAGGTTGCCGCATTCTGGTTTTCTGCGTCACATAACTGCAAACTGTTTTGCTTATACAAATACGGAGGCGTCTTTGAATTCCAAATAATGTTTGATCACCTCCATTATGTCTTATGCGGAAAGACGTTATTTTTAGAAAGAGAGCGGAAAAGGGCAGAATGTGACAGCGTAGACAACAGTTGGGGGTTTAGAAGAAGAGCTTTTAGACTGAAATATCGAATGTCTTAAGATTACTTTAAAACACTAACACCTAAAGCATTTGATGCAAGAAACTGATAAAATTGCAATACAAGAGAAAATGTCCCGATACATTTCAGTCATCACATCATTAGAGTACTACGGATCAAAGTCAACCAAGTTTATTCAATTTGCTTGAAGAAAGAACCACTTCACAATTTAAATATTTTACAATGCCAAGCACTTGAAATGATCCGTCTTAGGTCATATCACACTACTTAGCACGATAACTTCAACTCCATGATTATTTTTTCATCCCAAGTAGGACTGATGCAGCAGTGCCAATTCACTATTTATTAGAAGAAGTAAAAAAAAATGTAAAAAAACTGGTTCAGACCGGTTGCCGTCTTATTAAAATCGAAGCATGCGGATGGTTCTCACAGAAAGACTTGATGGAAAGTTAAAAACCAAAATTAACTACGGCCAGCCTCGTGAGGGACTTGCAAAATGCATCATCAAAAATATCTGAGTCTCCCAAAAGATGTGCCCCCACGAGTATGATGTACCACATACTCCAGAACACACAGCACACGGGATGCATAAACAAGTTCGTCATAGATTCCATGCGTTGCCATCTCCAGAGAAAGTACACTGCATAGCTTATACGCGCTTCATTTTTTAAATAGCATCCAAATCCAAACAACACCATTACCAAGTTCTCTTGAACTTTTGGAATATATGGTTACACTAGTAGGAAAACATCATCTAATACAATCTTGGACCATTTAGCCCACGTATTTTTGTGGGCGCCGAGATGACTTCTCCTCCATGAAAACCTTTCAGTCGAAGACAGAACATACATACATACATTACAGCTAGTTAGCTGTCACATCACCTTATATTTCAAAGAAATGTAAAGTTAGCAACCTTCTGACCTGATTTTCTCTTTGTATTTCTGAAGCTAACTCGTATATAGAATGGCCCTCACCATTCACATGTTTAATGGTATGAAATGCTGACAGGTACAAAGAATAAAGCTTTGCTACTGGCAATGGAGAGGAGGTTTTTCCTCTTACATTATCCATCATAACTGTGCCCCATTTGACCTACCCAATAATCAAAGTATCGCAGTACTTTCCTGAGCAGACCAGGGACGCATACTGTGTGTGCATCATCTTTAGGTACCCATTTCCTTTAAATATCGCTGAAGATGTCATTTTTGACACAGCAAACAGAATGAGCTGCACACAAACAAAACAAACTCACTAAAGGTGAGTTCATCCTCCGCACCGGGATTAGTCGTGAAAGTGAGTTTTGCAGAGAAAAAGACAGACTTCAAACGGAAATCTCCTCGGCTTATTCCTGTAAAAATAAGGAGGCGTTTGTTGAAATTTCCTGTTCACAAAGGTACAAAATAAAAACAAGCAAACCTGAAGAAGAAATGTGTGTACTACTAGCAGTGTGCACAGCCGAATAAAGAAACTAACATCCCATTTTTTCTGGTTTGTGTCCAACTTTTTCAACTTTTATCGCTACCCAAGTGAGACCCATATATGTTTTCTATAAATGATGCTATAAACAGAGAAATCTTTAAATTCAGACTGAGTGTGAGGTGCCTAAAATTCTTTGCATGTAAAAGCCTTTTACAAAGTAAATAATTGGTTTGTTTGTACTATAAATACAATGAAAATTGGGATAATATTAGACTGTGCAGTTATTAGTATATTGTATAACTGGAGGCAAGTTGGGTCATTTTTGCTGCTTGTTGACCACCAATGTACTTTTCAAGTGTGCGCGCATGTGTGAGAGAGAGCGGAGAGAAAATATGAAACCAGATTAACAGCAGGTAAAATCAACAAGACGGACTTGAAAAGGAATTTAAAACAGAAATGAAAGGACGTCGTCCGTCGATACAAAGCACGTTCGTGGCCTTCGTGGCGAATACACCTGAATTCCAAAAATAAAAATAAAACTATCCATTGCGCATTAAAGAAAAATAAATTCGGACAGGTTTTTGTTGTTTTAGCAACTCACAATATCACATTAGAGTTAACCCATGGATATTTAAGGCTACCTCAGTCACATCGGTGAAATACAAACTGTAACTTCTGTGCAGGCTAGCCGAACACGCCGTGCAGCCTTAGCTTGCACAAAATTGCAAACCTGCAAATAAGGCGTGGACGAGTAGTTATTTTTTCTCGAGAGAAAGAAGAACAAAGTTTGAGTTCATGATGAAAATGCATTGATTAGGTTGTACACACACGCCGGATCAAAGAGAATATAGACACTTTAATAAAATATAGGATACATAATTAAGTGTACAGTAGGCTTATGTACAGTAGAAGCGTATGCAAATTAAACGTTTCAATAGTAACACAAACACTGTGGTTTATACTCGCACTGGTCTTACTTTGCACAGAAATATGAAATAATCATATAATACAGAGCACAAGAGTGTGCAATGAAAAAAGAGGAGAGAGTGGAACTTAATCGAGAACAAAAAAATTAAAAATTAAAAAAATTAAAAAAAATATATATATACTGAGCCCCGCGGTATTTTAATTACAGACACTCGTTTGCTGTGCCCGTTACGCAGGCTTCATGAGAAAAGATCTTGCAGATATTTATTTCATGTTGCCACACACATAAGTCATGAATAATATTTCTATTCATCCCGAAGTACATTACACCTAGTTTACATTCAACAAAAACCCCTATAGTTAGGGCTACATTCAGCAAGACGTTTCCTTTCACTTTCCCGGAATATATTCTAACTTCAGAGGACTCAACACGCAAATTCCCATAACATTTTTTTTTTGTATCGCTTAAGATGGATATCTTTAATAATACTGCAACACTGCGAACGATTAGGCATATAGGTTACACTTTGTGACTTTTCCTATAACCCACTGTAGGGAGATGTACAGGCTACAAGCCAACCCAACCAAAAAAAGGCCTCACGACAACAAATAAAGCTCGCCACATTTCGCAATGCAAGATTCAATAGGATGACTGCATGACAACGCGTTACAGAATATTTGATACAACATTCACAAAAGTACAGAGGGTAATATGAATACAGATTTAGGCTACAACAGGAAAAAAGGGGCCCAAAAAGTGTAACTAGTCCACATGCGTCCCAACAAGGACTCAGAGAGATGGGATGTTATTACATTGCTTTGGTGGGAAGGAGTCCACGCTGCTGTGGCATGTGTACCATCCATTGACGATACTTTTCTGAAAGGGAGAAGTGGAAGAGAAGGTCCTTGAGCCCTGGGCAAAAGTGTGACCTGTCTGGCTGCAAGGGTACTGAGAGGACTGGGACCTGTAGCTGCCTCTCTGTAGCAACAAAGGGTCCAAGAGGGGCTGTGACCTATGTGTGGAGTAGTCCAAACTGCTGTCAAACGTGTGATGGAAACGTGACCTCGGGGTCGATTCGTCTCGACTCTCTGGGGACAGGGGGACATCTTGAGTGGAGGTGGGAGGATGAGGGGGGCTGATCTGGGTCCCATCCGAGGCCCGGGCTGACCTGCCCTCCGCAATGTGACCCCCGTCACCAGGACGCGCGTCGCCGCCTTTGGCGACGTGGGCCTTGTTGCAGTGGAGCTTCATATGCTTTCGCAGGGAGCTTGGGTGGGTGTAACACTTGTCGCAGCCCCTGACCTTGCACATGTAGGGTTTATCACTGGAGTGCACATGAGAGTGCTTCTTTCTGTCGCTGCTGTTCGCAAACCTCCGGTTGCAGCCCTCGAACTCACATTTAAAAGGTTTTTCACCTAAACGTGCAAAGAGAGAAATGACGGCGAGTTACGAAAAGGCTTGTAGGCCGTGCATGCTCTGTCTGTCCATAAAAGCTCATGATGACACAGCCTAAGTCAATGGGTGAGCACTACACATGTCCATGTCATACAAAAGGTATTCTAAAATTGAAAAATGAACATAGTTTCTGTCAACGCAATGGCTGCATGATTTTCAGTGACTCTGCGCACAGATCCGCTTAGTAGGTCACATCACCCTTGATTATAAATGTCTCAGAAATTTCAAAAGTAAATCGTTGCTCTACCTCAGGAGCCGTTCAAGTACAAAAGTTCAAAACTAGCTGCTGAAACTTTGTTGCAGCTCCAAATGCAACAAGTGCGGCTGTGTGTCTCCAAATGGAAGCAACGAGGCTGTAGTTACGCATGCATTAAATTAACCTGTGGCAGCAATTGGAAAGATTGGTTTAAATTCACTTATCATGCACACGATGAATTATGGCTATCAAGGTGCAAATTGGTCTCCTAGCATAAAATTGCCTACAGCTGCCCGCTCTCGCACATACACACTAATGTAAAGCTGGGCACTGCGTAAAATCTGGACTGGGAAATAAGTATAACAGTAAAATAACTCGTACAGTGTTTGTTAAATTACAGTTTTTATCTTTTGGAGTTTCAAACAATAAATTGCAATTAAACACTCTGCATGTGCAGTTGTGCAACAGCTTGAGAAACACCATAAAACGTCTCTGTTTCTCTCTCATTAGTAAAACAATTTACACCAGAAGTAAAAGGTGTGACCAATAAATATAGTTTGTCCAGACTTTTTTTTTTCTCTGAGGGCCATTCACTTTATTTGTCGAATTATAATTTAAATGCCAATAATTCATTGTAATGGCACTACAATCCGTGATATGTGTGCAAATACGAATAAAATAGGATTGCACAATACATCCCTTTAATGAGGGGTATTTGAGTGTTTACTCATACACGTTGTGTAGCAAAAAAACTAAAGAAAGTCAGGTTGTGAAGTGAAACGCATTTTTTTTTTTTTTATTATTATTATTTTTACATAATTTCTCTGCTTCGTGACAATTAACCATCAGAATGATGGAAGCCGAACGAGCACAGGGCTATAAATAATTCCTCTTCCTTAAATGTGACTCATGTCTTTTACATCGAGGTCATCCCTTTACTCACCTTTACATTTGCTACTACAACACAACTCCTACATCACAGTGTGGTGTGCTCTGTTAGTGTTCCTGCGCACAGGGGATGAGTCCCTGGGAGGCAGAGACAGCGTAACGGCTACGTCACAGCTCTCCGGTGTCCCGGCATTTATTTAATAATTTCTCTGAATGAAGTGGGAGAGGCACCCAAACCGCTAGGCCTGCTGACTACACTCGTTTGCAACTGTCTTACTACTTCTCATCCGTGGTCCCTGCATGGAGGCTACACATGCTTTTCTGCTGCAAGGCGGGCAGCAACTGAGACGGCAAGAAGCAGCACGGAAAGCTTTGCATAACAACATTTTTATAGTCTCAGAGTGTAGGCCTAAATAAAACCAGCACAATAAAAAAATAAATATAATAATAATAATAATAATAATAATAATAATAATAATAATAATAAAACTGAATTTTAAAAATATACTGAAAATATAAAATATGTCCACACTGGTAAAAAACTGCTATAGCCTACTATTAAATATTTATGAATGAGCTTTTTGAAATTGAAAATACTGGCCACAATTTCAATAACACTCTATTTCACATTGTCATCATCACTGTTGTCATTGTTATTATTACAGTTATTCAATTCTTTGTAGTATTATAATTGTTAACTGACCTGTGTGAGTCCTCTTGTGGATCTTTAGATTTTCTGATCTTGCAAAAACCTTCTCACAGCCGTGAAATGGGCAGGGAAAGGGCTTTTCCCCTGTGTGGACTCTGACGTGGTTGACCAGCTTGTATTTGGCTTTGAAAGGCTTCCTGTCTCTCGCACAATTCTCCCAATGACACACATATTCAGAGTGCTCTGGTCCTCCGACATGCTCCACTGTCACATGGGTGACAAGTTCATACATGGTCCCGAAGGCTCTGCAGCAAGGCAGCTTCCCAGCCCCCTCTTGGCCGTCATTCCACTTGCACACCAGCTCGTGCTTTACTATTTGTTTAGAGCACCTGAGGAAAGCGTCGCCTCCTCCACGCTGAATTGCCATGTTCAGGGGTTTGTACAGACCCAGGAATTGTGTGACAAGTTGCTGGCTGTTTCCCTTGGGGCTGATAGTTTGGCCATAAGGGTGAGTCCGGGTGAGGAGGTCGCCAGGTAGACCCAGCATCATCTGGCTGCCGAAATCTCGGGATGCGTCGGTGGAGGCGTGGGCCTGCTCCTGATAACTTGTGAAAAAACTGTGGCTTCTGTTGTCTCTGCAGCCAGGGAAGTCACGATACCTTCCAATCCCACCATGATGGTTAGCTCTTGATGCCAGTTGATCAGTGACGGGTGGCATGCCGGCTCCAGAAAGATTGGCTCCAATGATAATGCCCCTAGGGCTGTGCTCTAACCGGTGACTGGGGTATCCAGAGTCTGAAAAATTGGGAACCGAATGGTCAACATATGCACTGGACCTCGTCTCGGGGTAGTCTCGCAAATTGTGCGAGGGGCAGAGTTTTAAGGAACTGCCAGTGGGGTGTCCCATGTGCTCTCCTGCCAAAGGTGGCAGCACCACGCTGGGTTCAGTATTGCTCTCCCCGGGGTTGACGCAAGAGAGAGGGCAGCCACTAAACCTCGAAAGGCTTGTCATGTTTTGTTGTGAGTTTGGCTATGAGTTTGCAGAATCAACCAGTTCAGCAGTCAGGATACACCTAGAAATCCTGCTTCCATTTTCCTTGTTGTATATCATCTGCATGTGAAATTCTTGGCCGTGAACTTCGCAGAAGTAGGAACCAGACTCAATTTCGTTAAAGTTGGTGTGAGTCCCATGCCGTTCACTTTGCCCTCTTGATTTGTGGCAATAACCGTGGTAGTAAAAATGCTTCGAAACAGGCCATGGTGCAATATAAAAGCACAGCAGGCAAACCTGCTTTTAAAAAGGGAGCTTTGGGATTGGTTGGAATGCGCCGTGATTGACAGGCGCTGGGTTTGTTTTAAAAGGGACACGCAGGCGTTCACTGCACGACTCCGTTTTCAAATATCGCAGAGAAAATGCTTTGAAATGTGCCGCGATACTCCCAAATATTACTGCCTCTTTAACTTCAGGCGCCTTCTCATGAGACCCCATCTCTAAATCTCTGCATAGGAGAAATGTACAGGTTAATGTGTAATACTAATCATCTGGTCGAAGTCAAGTGATTCAATGCAGACAAGAGCAAAACACGACACAATCACAGTCTACACCGCCTTTTATTTCACTGCAATCTTGCCAAAGCAAATGCCCTACTGCTGCCTCGCGAGAATAATAGAGAGACCGCTCTGTGCGTGTCTGGGCCAATTACTGTCAAGACTTTTTGAGAGGAATGCCTTATTTAAAACGAGTGAAAGTTACAGGAAACTCATTCTATGAATTAAATCAGTTATTTAAAATAAAGGATCATTTGCACACCATTAAAATGCATGAGAACAAAGTTTAAAGCAGGGTTATTATATACTATATACTGAGAATTTGAATTATATTCATAATAAAATTATCTGTTAACCTCATATCTTAAGGAAACAAGACTCTGACAAAGCAACAAGTTGCCTACACGACGAGCAGGACCATTTTTTTTTTTTTTTAATAATAATCTTACAGTAAAAAACTGTCAGAACAGGGTGCACTATTTTACACCATTTCTGGACCTAAACTTTTTTCTCATTAAGTCTAAATAAATTAATAATCTCCAAATGTGCACCCCGCGCCTCACTGGCTGGCACAAATGTAGAGAAAAAAAAAAATCGTTACGTAAAATGTAAATTTAAAACGTGGCAGACAGCAGTGGATAGGCTTCTCTGTTCCTAGGAAACTTAAACTTTTTCTTTTTTTTTTTTTTTTTACTTTGGGGTGCTGTGAGGACAGCAGCTCCAGCTCTCCACGCTGCTCTAGTGCAGCACATATTTCTGCACGTCTCCTCTGGCTTTATCAACGCACTTTCTTCCACTTTCCTTTATCTGTTGCTTTCATTTAAATCTACCCGACAGTGACGCAGGCTCCGGACTACAGTTTATGGGATATAAAGGTGAAGACCCCACTAATTTCCAAAGAGAGTAGTCGGCGTTTTTTTTTTTTTTTTTTTTTTTTTTTTTCCTCTCTTTAACTTTTTGGAAAAAAAGAAATTAATAATAATATAAAAAATCCTTTTCCACATTGTTATGCTGACGTCACCTGCAGTGGGTCCCAGGCAGAGACAAAGCCAAGGGGCCCACTTGACGTTAAGTGCTGCAAAATAGTAGACAGGCCCAGAACTGGCCTTATTCCGTCCTGATTGTAATGGACGCTCATGTTTGCCAACCTTTAACCTCGTGCGTTTCCGAAAATGATTGAGGATTGAAGGCCAGTAAATGAAAGTTTCCAATCTGTCATTCATAAAGCTTAAATGACTGGCAGACATGCGCCACAAATAATCCCAGCTCCTTATCCGCAACAACAACCAAATAAGAATAATAAGAAGAAGAAGAATAAAAAGAGGACTGTCTAGAGTGGCCGCACTTTTATGATTTACCGTGATGAGGCTGTTTAGGCTCATCAGTTCAGAGTCACAGCAAGTGAAGTGAGAGCTATAGGCCTAATTCATTAGACTGTGATATATTCCTAATGGACTGTTAAATGACTAACATTATTAAATGTTAATAACAGCTGAATTTGCTAAAATGTTAAAATGATCCTTAATGTGTTCAGGAGTTAATTAGGGTTTGTCCTATTAACTAGTGCACATATTAAGCCTCCTCATTTCTCTGGAAGTATGGTAATAAAAAGCGGTCAACTAAATAGGTACCATCTCAAACAGTAATTTTCTTAGTTTAAAATTTGCCGAATAAATGTAAGAAAATTATAACAAAAATAATGTCAAGGTGGACCAATTACACCTTTGAGAAATAAGAAATAAAATTAAGGGAGCGATTAAAATGACTTCTACACATGTTATTCCTTAGTTGAGGACTTTTATCGTGTTACTATGAATTATATCAAGATAAAAACAGGCCAAATCCATGATGGCGTGGCATTTTAAATGTGAATACTGCACATATATCTATACACCTTCAGTTTAAATATCTACATTATGGTAAATTTTAACATTTTGTCATCTGAATCTGATTTTTGAGGCCGGTCGTTTGTGTTAGTTGCTCAACAAGCCAGACAAAACGCTACTGACTGTTGCCTCCAAAATATCACTCCCAACAATCAAACCATTCATGTCAGGGAACACGCTTTACACATAAGGTCAAAGTCACTCCTAGTTCAGTGAATATGCACCAAACAGGTTTTGCTAAAAATGATGCAATGCAGAGTTAAAATGGAACACAAGTCAAAAACCTGATTTAAAGTATAACGCCATGTCGTAAACCGCACTGAAAATTCGGCTGGTTTGAGGATTCTTTAAAATAATGGCACTTTTTTGGAAAAAAAAAGCATTTGCAACAAACACGTAAATAAATACACATGTAAATATGCATATTTATCCATTAATCTATCCATTTATCATTATTCACAGTCTGTGTACACATCATTTTGTGTTACAGGTGCTTAATCTCAATGTAACGCAGCACACTGAAAATAATAAAGAGAGAACAGGGAACACAAAATTATTTCAAGTACCCAAGATCTTATGTCTGTAACAGCCTATGTGAGTATTTGTGCATGGTGTTTAAACAACTGCACACGGTGTGCTGAGAAATGATAATTGATGAGGGACGGCAGTGCACAGTCTTGCCATGACTTTATGAAATTTAGATGAATTAACAGGTTTGGGATGAGTCCATTTGGAGACAGATGCTCCAGTAAATCACAGCAAGAAGTCAATTAGCCCTCTCCATCAGCCATATGAAGGCAAACTCCAAGTGCTGCAGTCACTCAGGGCCCAACTGACCATAAAAGCTATGAAATTTGCACAACGACCTATCCAGTTATTATTGTACTATATACAGTTATGAAGCTGTGAAGAATAGCATGAAGCAAATGTTGGAACATTTCTCCATTACTAAACCTACACACAGCACACAGATAACCCCAATGTGACACGGCCAAGCTTTGCATTGTTAGATTCCAAATTACAAGACGTTTAAAATTGTCATGTATAGAACTATAGTAATCGTGCTGTATTCATTATAAGCTACTACACTTGCATGTCAGAATACAATAACATTTGACACTGGTTAAACAATGCAGTGTGTTACATATTTGCTTTCTCAAAGCATTTGGAAAATAAGCGGATGCACATGTTACATGCGCAAAAACGAATATGAGGCAAAAAGCAGCATTTCTTCCGGGAATGTATGAAAACTCCTTACCGAACACTACAAATACAAACCAGAGCCTGAGCCTTCACACAGTTTAAGCTCCGCAGAACGTAAGATAACTTCCGCATGCAGAATACAGCCCATTGAGCACACAGGGCACATATCATTTACTATTAAAATCAAGAAAGGTCTATTCTGATATGCCACATTAAACCACAGTAAAACCTGCAAGTTCATTCAGCACAACGACCATTCGAGCAAAACAGTGAATCACAGTGCCATTCATGTAACAGTGCCTCTGGGATACGTTCATCATTTTCTGCCCATTTAAAATTTAAATACAGAAACCACAATCCTATATACACAGATATGTAATAAATGTAAGTAAGTCATGCCCATTGTTTATGGGAGATTTCACTTCTGTCTGGTCACTACTGAGTTAACTTCAAGTCCACAAACTTGTCCATTGCACTAGCGGCCTAAGTCAGCCAAGCATAGTGTGGGCTACAGGCCAGACAACATGGACTAAAAAAAAAATTACTCAACTTTGCTGCAAGAAAAAAAAAAAGGGGGGAAAATGACTGTGCTCCTATTGGGCAATTTCTTCATACAAGAAAATATCATGCATCTAGGTCACTTATCAATGTATGCTCTCAAATAACCTTTATCACTGCTGCCTCTATCACACCTAGTTAGAATAAATGTACAAATGTGAGCCGTTTACCATGTAGGCTGATGGGTAGGTTCTGCTCTTTTCCAGCAGCATGGGCCTACTGTCACAGAGGTATGCACGCTAAAATATTCTGATATTTTAAGGTAACGCGCATGCTCAGTTGGAAGAAGATTATGTTATAACCATTGGGCTATCCCAACGCCCAATGAGGTGGTCTCTGCAGAAATAACTAAATAATCAAATTATATGTACCGCAGTCCTGCAGAAAAACGTGCTGCAATTCAACGCACTGGGTTACGGATAAATTGTAACCAGATATTTTAAACCGCCTCACAGTTTTTTAATTAAATACAACCAAAACAAACTGGTTATACGAACAAATATTTTATGCAATGAAATTCTGCAAGGATTATAATAAATATGCGCATTTGGATGATTTAAAGAAACGTCGTTAGGAAATTTGGTAAAATTAAATAAAACAGATATGTCAAAAAACAAATATTAAATAAATGCCAGAGAGCGGAAGGCGACCTGATCAGGCGGCGATGTCAGATATTTCTGGGGAAAATAGCTGGTGTGTGTGAGACAAACGGTCAACAAAACTGCAGCCACATTAGACCTCTATAAAGTTGTAGGTCCACCTCTTACACCTTTTAAAGTTCCCCCTTTTTTTCATATTGTTTAGTTAAAAAAATAACATCAGCCCAACAAGGCAAGCTGCTCCCTTCGAACAAGAAGAAGCACATGAAAAAAAGAAGAAAAAAAAAAGAAAAGAACCTGAAAAATGTTAGTAAGCAATTCTAATTCTTCCACTTAACGTTTTGATGATAACCCGAATAATTACAAATTGAGTGCCTGAAGTCTCCCCCCACTTGACAAATTCCACATTTGTAGAATTAAATAATAAATTTTTCACTAAATGCCACTTTATCCGAGGAGATCAGCAGCAGTTTTAAATTTAACTCTCAAGCAACAGTTGCTTTACATTAGGCCGAGCTGTTGACAGCTCCCCCTTTTCTCAGCAAGAGCTCAGTGCCTACGCTGCTCCGTCGCTCACAAACATTTGTGACTCATCTAAACCATGTCACTTAATTATTTCATACCGATAATATGGCTGCAAATACGCGGCACGTAACCTTAAGTGGAGAATTGGAGCCTTAGCGTTTCAACAAGCCAATAAAATATGGAGGGCATATAGGAAAACTTAACAGTCTGCTTGTCACTTGTGAAAGTTCAGAAAGGTCGCAATAAATCTCTGTATGTGTGTGTGTGTGTGTGTGTGTGTAGGCCATGCGTTTTTGTGTATGTGCTCGTGTGCGTGCGTGCGCGCACGCGCATACTGTGTGCCGTGTGAGAAGACGAGTGTGTGAGAGTGAAGGGGGGAGCAAACTGCGAGAGGCTTCGTGCAGGGAGAGAGAGGGAGAGAGATAAAGAGAAGGAGAGAGGGAGGGAGATACAGGCTCTCAAACAGGAAAAAAAAAAAGAGAGAGTAGCTTACGGAGGAAAAAAGATGAAGTTGCTTCAAGTTGTTGAGGTTATGTACAAATAGCGCAAGAGTTGAATGGTCATAAAAAAAAAAAAACAACAACAGAGGAATGCGGGTCCTTCCAACAATTAAATTAACATATGAGTAACAGGCCTAAATAGTGAGCAGTTCGCTTTAAGAAAACTAAATCCCATGCAACCTCCTAAACAGGCTATAATAAAGTGTAGATTTACACACTTCCACAGCAAGCAGTCCACACAGGCCTCCCCTGTTTCTAGCACAGAAACACGACGGATAAGTAAGAAAACTCACCTTTTCAATCTATAACTCTTTCTCGAAGAAATGTTCTGAGAGTGAATGCGGTAGGATGAGGGCGAGAGCAGAATGAAGGACTGATTTGATTTTTTTTTTTTTTTCTTTTTTTGGGTCCAGATCCCCCTAAAATAAAGAATGTGAGCAGCTCCTTCCTGGGACAGATTGAAGGGGAAAGGATGTGAAAGGCTTGGAGTTAAAAAGCGCCGCTTGAAGCACTCAGCGCGTCTCTGAACTTGATCAGATTTTATGTGTCCTGCAGCGAGTCAGCGGCAGCCCTGTGAAACTTGCTCAATGGCACGAATTTTTGGCTGAGCGAAAAAAATCTCAGGATATTACAATTACTGCCATCTTTCTTTCTGTCTTTTATTCCTCCGTCTTACACCCTATAGAGCTTTTGCAAAAGAAAGAAAAAATACCCCCTCCCCTTTCAAGCGGCTTCAAGAAAGCCACATTTTGGAACTGCGCCAAGTACATTCAAGTTTTCAGTTAATAAGAGCCAAACTGGTCACATGAAAGAGAAAAATAACAGATAAGTCAACGAGATAGACAGATAGATAGACAGATAGACAGATAGACAGATAGATAGATAGATAGATAGACAGATAGATAGATAGACAGACAGATAGATAGATAGATAGATTTCGCAAACTAATTATGCCTTACATAACTCCATTAATACTTTTTGACTACTTTAGAGAAATAACACAATCTGAGCGGTGCACTGAAAGTTTGAATGAAATGAAAGAAGGAAAAAAAAAACGGCTGTGGGTATTATAGCCTGCATACATTACATTTATTTTTATTAATAAGACTGTTTGGTACTTTCTTAATGAGTATAAATCGTCATAAGACATGCGCTCCACATAACACATTCAGGATCTGCGTAAGAGTGTTCCGTTATACCTGCAAAATAATGCCCGCAAGAACCAATCAAATGAAACCAATTGAGTCGAACTGCCATCTTCAATCCCAAACTGTGCCAATCACCAGAAATCCAGCCAATTAACACCCTTCTTCGCAGTCACGTGTCAGAAGGGTAGCTGCGCGCTGATTGGCCGCCGTAGCACTGCCTCCCGAGTTCATTTATGTTCTGGGAGTGAGTGATTGACTTTATCAGTCCAAGGACATCATCCGCTTGGTAAGGGGGGGAAGTTTGATCCTCTTTCTCACGGATCGCAGTCAACGGGAGTTTTTTTTTCCTCCCAACTCTTTACATAGGATTTTTTCCCCATTTTGACTTGTTTTTTTTATTTTAGGATTTTTCGCTCAACGTGCTAAATCCCTGCGCAGTGTCTGAAGCTCGCGCGCTCCGCTAAACTGGATTTTAATTTTATTTCTGTTTTCTTCCCGACTCCTAAGTTTGCTTCAAGCTCATGACTATGCTTCTTGATAGCGGTCCGCAGTTTGCATCGTTAGGAGTGGGGGGTTTCGGGACACCACGGCACCACGAAATCGGGAACAGAGACCCGGGTCTGGGACTGAATCCCTTCACTGATTCCTCCCATTCCGCAGCTTTTAAAATAAGCCCCGTGGCTCACGATATCGCTTCCAGCCAGACATCAGCTTTCACTCCGCAAGCCACTGGATATGCAGCTGCTCTGGGCCACTCTCACGGCGGGCAGGTGGGCTCGTACGGCGGGGGAGCGTTCAATTCAACACGGGACTTTCTCTTCCGGAACCGGAGTGTTGGAGAGTCCACAGCGCCGAGCGCCCAGCATGGGATCTTTGCAGCTTCGGCAGGGAGCCTCCACGGGCCGCCCGGGATCACCGACAACCCCGGGCATTTGTTGTTTCCAGGACTTCACGACCAGGGAGTGAGCCACACTTCATCGGGTGGACATGTAGTTAACAGCCAAATGCATCTTGGCTTACGCGGGGACATTTTCGGAAGACCCGATCCGTATCGTCCGGTGGCAAGCCCTCGGACGGACCCCTACGGGGCTCAGCTCCACAACTACAACCACCCCATTAACATGAACATGGGGATGAATGTGCCGACACACCACGGTCCCGGGGCTTTCTTTAGATACATGAGGCAGCCAATTAAACAAGAATTATCCTGCAAATGGATAGACGAGAACCAGATGAACAGACCCAAAAAGACTTGCGACAGGACTTTCAGCACCATGCACGAGATGGTCACTCATGTGTCCATGGAGCACGTCGGTGGCCCCGAGCAGAGTAATCACATCTGCTTCTGGGAGGACTGCCCGAGAGAAGGGAAATCTTTTAAGGCCAAGTACAAACTCGTCAACCACATCCGTGTGCACACGGGCGAGAAACCCTTCCCGTGCCCGTTCCCCGGATGTGGGAAAATATTCGCAAGGTCGGAAAATTTGAAAATCCACAAAAGAACACACACAGGTAAGCATGAACAATATCACGGCATGGCGTGAAAGAACATTTTAAAAGGGAGTGTAGAAAACAAAGCGTGCGTCTCAGACGTCGTTTCAGGATGAGTGGTTTAGTTGTTTACAAGAACCATCTGAGAATGGGTGTTTATTATGCTGTGCGGTACCAATTAATATTTCTGGATTTGTGAATTACTTTTGGCTGAGAAATTCATTAACTACACTGGTCAGCAACTTAATTCCATTCATTCTTGTAGCTTTAGCGCTCAGAAGTTTTGTGTGATTTATAAGCATACTTTACGCACTTGACAAAGTTTCAGTACATCAGCTGTATTGGGCTGTTTAGGCAGATATCGGACTCGTATGCTTCCTGAACACATAATTGCTACTAATCACTTTCCTGCTTTGTTTATAATTCTAGCTCTTGCTCAGACATTGCATGGCGCAGAATGCCCTGTTGATTCAGTGTTTACTACACGAGAGCAGACCAGTAGTAGCATGAAGGAGCAGGCCTCTTGAATAAATAAAGCCTGACAGAGCAGTGTGTAGTAGTGGGGCTATACCCATGCCTCCCCGAAAATGTAGGCTACTCTGCTTGTTGAATAATAGTCTGCAGACCATTTACATCTCCGGGCTTCGCGTTTACAGGTGGTGTTAACAATGGGAGTTTGTTTGTGCGGGCCATTCACGGTGTGTATTTAATCCCGCAGGTGAGAAGCCGTTTAAGTGTGAATTTGATGGCTGTGACAGACGCTTCGCCAACAGCAGCGACAGGAAAAAGCACATGCATGTGCACACATCAGACAAGCCATACATCTGCAAAGTGTGCGACAAGTCATACACACACCCCAGCTCTCTCAGGAAACACATGAAGGTAATTAACGTCTTCATTACTCCTTAAACACATTAACACACACACACACCACCTCCTCCTCTGCCACAGACAGGGACGATCACAACTTCAGGCATTTCTTAGCGTGTCTGTGGCACAATGAAGAACAAGTTTGCTGTGTAAAAAAAAAAGTATACATTAGTCTATTTGTGATGCTTAAATCTTACTACGTAAAAAAGAAAGTGAATGGGTTGTTAATATTTCACTTTGTTTTGTTTAAGCTGCTTTAAAGAAAAGCTGGGATGTTGAAATTTTTGAAATTCACAGCCTACTCTTAGGGACAAAATATTTTAATCTACACATTAATGGCGTGTTGATGTAGATATTTCTGAAGTTGCACGGATTTAAATAGCCTGTGTGTTTACAGTTCTAGCTGCCCTAGAAAACCTAGTCAATCCGCATTTAAGCTCAGCATCCTCTTTTAAAGGCCACGGAAGAGCACTCATTATTTAATATTATGCATCAGTGACTTACTACTGCAGTGTCCTCTATTTTTATTTATTTATTTATGTATTTATTTTTAGGTACACGAGTCTCAAGGATCTGAATCATCTCCAGCAGCTAGCTCTGGGTACGAGTCGTCCACACCGCCGGTGTTGGTCTCAGCCAGCACCGAGGACCCGACAAAAACACCGCCGTCAGCCGTGCAAAACACGTCTGGCCACAGCGAAGGACTGGCACCCAACTTTAACGAATGGTACGTTTGAAGTCAGAAGAACAAACCCTCTCTCAATGTGGATCACGGGGATGAGGATACAACCTTAAAAAACTATTCATTTTCACGTCGCACACATACACAACACTGTCAGACACACATAGATCATACACCACACACACACACAAATGGGATTGGAGCAACAACAACAACAACAACAACAACAGGAGATGAGAGCAAAAGCCAGCAAACCAAGCAGGCCACGTCCGTTCTCAGGATAAGGAAAATTTGACTTCTATTCCGCAGTTTTGAGGAAATCAAATAAATCACAAATAAATCAACATAATACTTTCTCAGTATAAATAAATGTTTTTTTTTATCTTTTAGTTTACAGATTTCAGAAAAAATGTTTTATTTTTCATTTTATGTATTTTCTCAAATTTTTATTTAAAAAAAAAGAATAAAAAAGGAAGATTATTTCACGCTGTTTTATATTGACGGTGGCGCTCTATCGCCGCCTCTTCAATTGATTGTTGAAACTTCAAACAGTCTTAAGAAACGTGCCAAAGTCTTTGTCATGAACTTGAACACAGAAAAAAAAAAAAAAAAATCATAAATAAATATTATACTCGTGAATGTATTTCCTTGTTTGATGGGGTCGAATCTGTTGTCAACGTCCGTTTTCAGGTGGAGAAATGTGGTATTAGGTTACGATTGTTACCGTTAAATATAACGTTGCCTTTTGTTAATACCGTTGTAAATACATATCCATGATGCCATATTTATCAATTTGTAATTTAATTATGGGTATAAGTTCTGAAACTTAAATGATATTTATGGAAATGTTTTCTAACAAGAACTGTACAGTTTTGGTCATAACCAGCTTAACATTGAACAAATGATAAAAACTCTAAAGCTCCAACATCGCGATTGTATCCTTCTGTTATTTTCTTTTTAACCAATAGGCCTACATGTGTCTTATTTGGATCGAAGAAATCATCTATATGAATATTATGGATTTGTCTATATATAATGCAGATATTTCCGTCACTTTTATTTTCTTTATGAGACCATTGACATGTAAAATCATTGACTTTGTAGGACTGAGTTCAGTTGAGCTGAGAAGCTATAAAAACGGTTCTGTTGATATCTTTATTTTTGGTTAAATTTAAACTTTTTGTGTATTTTACTTTCATAGAATCAGAAATAGATGTCAACTCCTAGCATAAACTCAGTATTGAAGGAAAAAAAAAAAAAAAGAAGAAACCCATCAGCCTATTGCACTCCTATACAGGTCTTAGACGAGTGTGCGAAGTTCATGATTTCCAAATCAAGGTGACAGTATATTTTGAGTATTCTTCAAATTTGGGGTAAAGCACCCAAATATATGCGCCAATAGTGGCAATCTTTATAGTTCCAGCAATGTCTTTGTGCAAGTATGTTTTAAATGTGTGCATCGGCAACAATGGAACTGTCACAACACAGTATCTTCAAAAATAAAAAAAGTTTTTTTTGTCTGTCAGCTTGCATTGTTTTAAATGTAATTCTTCTGTGAAAACTAAGCGTGTTATTTGTTGTGGTGTTGCATATAGAGCAGTTTGATTACACATTTGCTTGTTTTGTGTGAATAACTTGTCAAGATGACATTTTTGTGTTAAACAAAAGTTAGTGGAGGGAATTCTAGATCTATGTGGGTTGGGGGGAGAATACGGTCAGTGGCGAAAAGAGTTACAGCATTGCATTGTAACCTATTCTCAAGAATTAAATATTATGCATACACAAAGTATATTGTGCTCATATGAGAACAATTTCAGACCACCAGCACTACTTTTAAAATGAGAAAATGTAAAAAACGGTACCTCTTGACAGTGATATATGAAATAAGTTTATTTAAATAATTTAAGGAATATATGTTTTATATGCTATTTTCTATACCTTAATTTAAAAGAAGTACTTTTTCTTATTCCCAACACCTTTCTGCCCCGTGTCCAGAGGTCAGAGAAAAAAAAAAAAATATCTGATGTATAAACACAGCTAGAATGTGATGTTGTAACACTTTCTGGGAGAAATGGGTCACACTCCAAGTTATTCCTGAAGAGCAAAAATGTTTTACTGATGAACTGTGTCACTGTGCCACATCGAGGCAACCCCTGTTACAACAGCAGGCCTATGCGTTAGCCTATTTAGCTACCAGAGTCAGACGTTACTTGTACTTTTTAGGCTACTGTATGTTGGTTGATTTGTTTTACCAACTATTTATGAAGAAATGTGAACGGAAATTTTGACTGAAAATTAAAAAAAAACATTATGAAAAGCGACTTTCAGACTGCGACGTTGATTATTGTCACCATGTTGTTCTGCACCCCTGCACGTAAGGCATATACGCCAAAACTGTCTGCCCATCATGCTGTTTGTATCAGACTAGTAGGAGTCACTTGAACTTGACACTGATTAAGGCGCCATCTTAGTATCTTGGCTGTGTGTGTGTATGTGTGTGTGCCTTGAGTGGGAATACTGCAGGGAGCAAGTTAGACAAGCACTGCTTGGCATGCGAGTTTAGAGGGGATCGTGGGACGTGCGTTTATGAAAGTTACACATGTAAAGTTTTTTTCTTAATGGGCGATTACGAATAATAATTATAATAATCCTAACGTGCAGGCTGCAAGGGACGGGCAACTGAGGACACGGCGTGACCGTGAAAGTGGAGTGGGACACGTTGCCAAAAGTGGCACTGCCTCAGCGTATTACACTGCCCGATTAACAAGGCACCGCTACATAAAAACAACCAAAGGAGTTACCACACATCAATGGGCGCCATAATAAGCATTTAAACGGCGAAAAAAACAAAACATTTCTGCACCACAACAAGAGCTCACGCACAAGCCTGAAATCTCTCATATTAATACGAGCCATGCATCCAATGTTATATGCAACAGGATCAGATAAAATGCAGGAAATAAACAAATGCACATTATAGGTGTTTGAAAGTTTGGCCTAAAATTAAGGCTTTACTGATTTTATTCCTATTAACGTATGAGACAGAGGAGTACTTTTGCACCAACTGGCAGATTTGGGAATATTGATTCCAATTCTTTCTTTCCTTTTTTTTTTTTTTTTTTGCTTGTGCGCAAGCGCACCTCTGGCATTTCGTCTGATTTCATTCCTTGTCACCCCCTCCCACCCACCCCTTCCCTCCTCGCCTCCCCGTCCTACCCTCCTCCTCCTCCTCCCCCTCCTCTTCCTCCCTCCCTTCCCGGCTCGTCTAGTCGCACATTTCTGGTTGCTCCTCTCAGACATCGTGACGTCAAATAACCGAGACCCGGCTTTCTCTGAAAGTCTTCGAGCTCACATGGAGGCTGCATCTTTACGCACGAGTTTGGAACGCGCTGCTCTTCTGTGTCACAAGGGGAAAAAATATAAACATGGCAGCGAAAATAAACATGTTTGCATTTGAACTCGCACCACATGTACTTTTCGTAGCCATTAAGCACCAGATTGTAGTGGATGTGGGTCAGTGATGTGTGAATGAAGTGTAATTCTACAAATAAATATGTAAATAAGGTACATGTGCTGTATACTGACGCCGAATACAAGTCATCGTCTCCAGATTAGCTGAGAGACCAGAGCAGGCGATTCAATCCAGAAGAGGAAAAAACATGAAAGGCTCCTTTCTGGTGGAGTCTCGATGGATTAGAAAGCAGTGATGGTCACGTGGAGGCAGTTGTGTAAAGACTAGCGGCTGTATCACAACAATGTCCCACTGGCTCTGAATTACGTTAGCGCTCATTCATCTCAAGTTATCTTATGGATGGCTGTACTGGGCTGAGGGCTGTGGAGCCGGAGGATGGCAGCTGACTGCTGGCAGCAGCGTATAATCTATTTTTATAGAATCTGTTTGGAGTAGTGGAGGAGGAAGGGATCGGAGCCTGAAAGTGGGGGGCGAGGGGTTTGAGTTCTGTAGGGGGGGGGGGGGGGGGGGGGTGATATGCACTTCTGGCTCGCGCCTGTCGCTGAAGTTTACTATCGGATTGATTGGTCAACTCCAAACCCTTTACCTTCCTACGTCTCCTCAGTCCCAAAGCATTTTGCTGGCTAAGCGGGAGAGCGCGCTCTAAGAGGATAAACTGGCACAAGCAGGTCCCCAACGCCTTTTGTCACGCAACGGAGTTTATATCTTAACAAACCCAGTGCTAATATATCATGCATTAATAATTCAGTAATTATTAGACGCAACATGCACAAACTTCCTCATAGTGAATTCCATAGTATTTCGATGCGTGTAAGCCACAGCTGCAAGGATGTTTGTTTGCATTGGAGGCTTTCATGTGGGACTTAAAGCAGGGACATATGTGTCGCAAAGGCTTTGCAGGGACTGTGTTTGGTTCTGCTCAGAGGAACTTTGTGGCACTTGGCCCTTGATCTGAATCAGATCTTCTAGGGGGACAGCGCCTGCACACCCGCACACGATGCGCTCTGCCGTCTGTAACAGGCGGTGCAGGTTCCTTCCCGCACCGAACCAAGTTCTCGCCAAATCGGAATCATCACGAATGAATTCAGTCATCTGTGTGTCAAATGCCGTGTTTATCTTAGCAACAAGTTAACGCTGCTGATATTTATAGAAGCAGTCTCTTTAATGAAGCCATTAAGCCTGCGAGGATAATATTTTGTCAGTGAACGCACCATGACAATTAGATTGAAATGAGATGGATTTGTAACATCATAAGGCAAAATGTGTCTTGGTAAACAAATAATTGCATAAGCGCTGACATACATCGGGTAATTACCCGCGGAAGTTGATGTGCTCGCCAATTATCGATGCTTATTTCACCTCCAGCAGGGTGTTGAATATGCACTCACAAAGTACCTTAATCCACGGCGTGTCTTTATATCTTTAGGTGTTTCATGGCATTTGTGATGCTAACTGATTAACACAAAGGCTTTGTGTTTGAGTTCAATTACTCTGACTGACTCATAAGAGACATTTACATACCTCATCATGATACTGTAGCCTGTGGGAATTTTTTGCTGATGTGGACGTGAGTGAAAGTTGTGGACCTGCCAATTCCTAAAACAATATGAAGCAATTTAGTTACTGAGCTCAGTTTCTAAATAAATCAGGCTTGTAAACCTCAAAAAGTGCAGTAGATTAACAGATTACTCAGATTGTTTCGATCCTGTTAACACAGACAGCGCCCAATAAATAAAAGAGTACTAAGGGGCCTTCATTAGCAGATTTATAATAAATCGTTTCATCCCAGCACCATCATTTACCTCCTCCCAGTACACACACAACATGCACTTCTCAAATAATATTTCTATTACGGTATGGGCTGAAAGACAGTCTATTAGTAGGATGTCCAACAGGAGACAGCGGTAATTCCCCAACATCTGGCGGGGTGTCAGAAACTTGATGAATTCCTTATCAGAGCGGGCGCAGGAATCATCTCTAATAGGTCCCCGGAGTAAGGGCTCTGGCAAATGCTCACTCAGCAAAGCAGATGTTCGGCGATTGTGCTTTGCGCTTGTCTTTTGACGGATATATTTTCAACACTTTTGAGAGGTGGCAAATGGGCAAATGAGCAATTGACATATCTTTTAATGACCCGTTGGTCTATCCTGAACGCCGACGCCTCCTCCCAAACAAGCAATAACAAGAAGTCCCCCCTGAGCAAAGGAGAGTCGGTTTATGAATCCCTGAGATGCGCATTAGTGGAGAAGGTGTAACGCAGAGGATTAAATTGTTAAACAATGTGCACCCTTAACTGTTACCATCTGCAATTAAATCGTCAATTAAAGCCATAGCAGCACTGGCTGGGCATTTGGCTTTTATATCTCCCGCAAAAGTCAACAGAATGCTGCTTTTGTTCCAGGTTGCATAAGTGATTCAGCGCTTCCAGCAAACTTTTCACCTGAGAGCCTGCGCCTCGCAGGACGGGTTCTCCTCTGAGGGGACGGACAGCAGCGCTCACATATTCATTGCCCGTTCACAATAAAGAGGACAATGCTCGTTAATGTCCCCCTTTCTGAAAGCAACGAATTAGCATCGGAGAGCGCATTTCCATTATTTAAAGAGTTCATTCATCATCTCTCGTGGCGATTTCTTTTCGCGCTTGCGCAATGCTCTGAGTTCCCTGCTCGAAGTTGGCTCCTGCAACATCAGAGACGAGAAGGGAAGCACATGTGTTTTAATATTAACACCCACATGTTGAAGAGGGGTGATGCACACATATATTCCCCGCGAGACATGAAAGAATAATTGACAGATAGACAGCTGGATAAAGATAGGATAAGATAACACAAGAGATGAGCCCATATCTCTTGCACAATTCCGATTTGTGTCCCAGAAATGCCAGTCTACACGTAAAAAAAAGGGCCAAACCCTGGTTGCATAATGTCAATTCGCAATCTTTAATCCGTTACGGATATGCATGGAGCCGGGGTAGCACCACAACCAGCAATCCCCTTGATCCCGCCACAGCCTCAGCACGTGTGGACGTGATTCCTGGCTTCACACACAAACGGAGGAAGGAACAATGAAAGATAATTACCTTCAAAGTTTCCTTCTTTAACTCCATATTCAGGCAGGTAGTGAGGGTTGACCCCGTTTCTATTTTTAGGAGGAGAGTTTACTGACAGTAATCTTTGTGATGTAAATTTATGGGACATTCATCATGATAAACAGGGTCCCACTGATGATAATGGATTGTTTTTCAACCAGAAGGCATACATTAATATTTTGAGAGTAATATGCATATTTTAGATGGGTTTGTTTTATGATAATTTTGTGTCATTCTTTACCCAATGTTAAATTCACTTCTCCATCACTCTCTTTTGCTGCAATAACACTCGCCTCTAATGTGATCTGTGGTGTCTTCTGTGAAACAAAAATATTCTGTTGTGCAAAACCACAGACAATACAATTCTTAAAAAGTTAAAAGCGTTCCCACACATTTTGAACCGCCAACTAAATAATATTTGATGTCCCACGAACATCTGAATGTTTTTAACATCATTTCTTTGATTTTAAATTAAAATGAGAACAGACTTCTAAATCCATATGACATTTCTGTGCACTTGCAGCACTCTTTCAAGAGGATAAACATGGCTAAGAAGCATCATTTCCGTGTGTGTTAACATCTGCACTAGGCCAGTGACAGGCACTGATACGAGGATGAGTGAAGGGAGAAAGCATGACTCAAAATGGCAAACAGAAGGCTGACTGCATCACAACAACAATGCAATCTGGATTTTCATATGTAATGCCCCAGCCCTTGTTAGCCCTCCTAAGCCCCTGATCAGAGGTGATCTTACTGTAATAAGATGCATTTGGCTAACTGGGCCTCACAGGAAAAGACCAGGTTTTTGTGTGGGTGGCGGGGGTTCTGGCGCTAAAGGAGAGTGATATTCAACAGCTGTGTTATACAGGTTTTCAACAGCCATAATAAAAAGTGTTAGACATAGCACCAGTTATTTTCCTCCCACTTTTCCACTAATCTAGACTCCACGATCCCACTGTTCCTTTTGGCCAAACAGTACACCACTGGCTCATATTTTCTCAGCATTAGCCATACTGTTATTTTGTGGTTTGTAGGTATTTTCACAGTTCAGCTTCAACTGCAACAACTAAGGCAAGCCAAAGACATTTTCTCCCTTTGACGTTTCGGCAATCATCTCCATCATGGTCGGAAAGAGGACAGTGTGAGAACACACCTTCAACTTTGTGCCATACTCGGCGGACAGTGCTTCTGATTCTTTTTTTTTTAACTATTCTATTAATGGTCTCTATCCTGAAACAATAACAGGCGTGGAGGGTGTGGGGAAAAAGAGAGGCGGAAGTGTGGTAGGAGAAAAGAGACCAGGTAGGAGGGCCTGGTGAAGGAGGGGGATGGGAAAGTCAGGTGCTGGTGGAAATTGGCAGGCCATTGCCAAAGCGACCTCATGCCAGGATAATGCATGGGGCCATAGGTGTCCCCCAAGCCAATCCCAACCCTCATGCTGATAGCTTTTCAATGCCTGTGGGACAATCTCTCCAATAATTGCTTTTCCTGTTTCAATTCTGGTCTTAGGGCCGGTAACAAAAGAGAAGGGACTTTGTTTCCCACAACCACTGCAAAAGTGTGTGCTGCCTTGCATCCGGGGTCACTTTGAGTCACCATACAGTTCTAAACAGGACTGCAGTTTAACTTATGTTATGTAAAACACCACAAGCAAAGGTGTTGGATTTGAAATGACAAGAATGACACAGCCTCTTGATTGGCAGATCTCTGCTTAATATATTGCACATTTTCTGTCAAGAGACTTTAGGAGGTTGTAATTTATCTCTTGTTTGTTCACATAAAACTTATCCAAATATTTTCATTTTCATCTCTGAGACACCCTATCCATCCTCTGCTATGATAACCAATGACATATTTTTCTCCTGATGGAAGGAGTGAGGTCCAGGGAGCCTGGTGAAATTCAAAACCTCCCTCCACAGTTTTTGCAACAGTCGCGAGTCAGTGTACAGTATTTACATTACATTTTTATTATCAAGCTATTTCCCCTTCATTTGATATATATTTTTTAAATGCATACAAACACTGATAAATATATGTTTGTAACATACAAACATATTATATACCAATTAAACTAAACGCAATTGTCACTATTAATTCCGATATTTTAATATAATAATACAAATGACTTTTTTTTATTATTTTATTTATTTTTTTGCTTTGTTTTTACGCATGATTAAATTATCTGACGCAGCGCATTTCAAGTTAAACGACACCTCCAAGGCTTCTTTTTCTGCTGCACTGACCTCCCTCTTATTGCGATGCACGCCTCGAAATAATAGAAAAAGAAATGTGCGCACTCTTAATTATTAACGACCCGCTTGTCTTATCCTTGAAAGGTTTGGGCGCAAGTTCAATCAAAGCGCAGGGCCAAAAAAAGAGGGGAACTTTTTACGCACCGGTGCAACAGAGAGGGAAAACCGCTTGAGATCAGACAATTTAAATAACAACCGTCGCTAATAAAGAAGAAATAAACGCGGGTCTTAAACATATCAGCGCGTCAAATTTCAACCTCTCTCTACTCTTACTCTTTTTTTATTAAACGCATTTTTTTAACTCTCTTCTGCGGGGGAAAAAAAAGAGCAAAACAAAGATAATGCAATTTAGATTAATTTCTCTTCTAAATAAAACAAAAGGGCGTGGGGCTATAAGTCAGCCTGGGCGTAGGTCAGCATACAGTTTAATATTGCGAAATGTTACAGTTTGTTTTCATTCCTGTGGAACATAAATAATGTATACCTTCTCCTGTCTGTCACTTGCATTTAATATGCCGTCGTTCATGCATTAGAAATGAAGCTGGTGGTGGAAGCTGTTGTAAAAGGTGATATCATAAGACGGGACACTGGGAACTGACTCAAACTTCAACGACCAAGTTCACGCCTTGAGAAGAGATTAAACATTGGCCCTTAAAAAAAAAAAAAAAAAAAAAAAAGAATATGGATAAAAGAGAGAACAAACTTACTTGGCAGTCTGTGAGAGAGCTGAATTTAGAATATGTGAGCTGTGGCAAAGCTCACTGCACCATTTAGATCGTAAAATGACTCCTGAATCTGCTGGTTTATGATGTGAAGCAAAATCTGTGTGGAGATGAATTTAATTTCCAGCCTTATACAGTCAACTTTATGTGGTGAAAAACTCAGCTCTCCCCTTCCACTGTTTTTTTTTCTTTTCCTTCTATTTGGTCGAAATTGGCAACAGTGTGCCAGTCCAGTACCCAGTTTAATTTACCTTGTCTTGGGAATGATTTTTCTGTATTACCTAAATAAGGTGAAATCTGGGCCATGCAGACCCTCTACTGCTTGTCGGAATCAGTGGAGTGTGAAATTGCAACACCAGACAGCCGGGATAATAGCTCAGAAGGGGGCTAATGTCCCTGTTACATTCACAGAACATTTTTATAATGACTGAATTAAAAAGGAAAAAAGTATAGATTTATGCTATAGCCCGTTTTCCCCCCACTTTCTTCTTGTCTGTGCTTTAGCTTTCTGTAGACACATTTGTCCTGTTTGGATTCATCAGTGTATATAGATCCGGGACTGTAAAACAAAAAGAACCTGTGCGGTGTGCCTTTCCTGGCTCTCCTCTGGACCCCTTAATTCCCTCTTTGTTCTGCCTGCTTTGTCAGAAGAAGACCAGGTGGAAAAATTATTATTATTACTGAGCACTGCTTCTGCTCCATCATGCATCCAAGGACAGTCAGTTCACATATGACCACAGAGAAAGCTTGCTTGTCTTTCTAACACATGCACACACATTTGTACTCCAGCACACACATAAATTACATGGAGATTACGAGGACATGGTTCTGTTCTGTGAGAGATGTCACCAGCAGGGCCTGATTTGTCAGGCTTTACTATACCCAAATTTGGTTGGTAATACGTCTGCTTTTAGATCATTCCAAATAGCCCCCCAAATCCCTGCGACTCACCATTTAACACTCCCACTGGTGCTAAACCTAATCTTTCCTCTGACTGGGGTCACCATTCTGGTGGTCTTAGCTTTCCAGACACTTGACCAGCTCCTTCCAGCTCAGTCTGGCGTGTCCACCTTAAAGGACACAAGGAAATGCTTCATAAACATATAAGGCAGATAGGACCTGTGGCAGTAGGTGCTATAGGTACAAACTAATATTAAAAGAATAATAAATGCCAAAAGTCTATGCGGGGTTTGCTAAATTCAAAACATAAAAAGAAGTTTAATAAAACATTTATCAGATGTTGGGTAAACTGAAGGGCAAGTCAAAGTACACTTGACTTTACTCATAAATCTGCTTCCCCTGAGGATGTTGCTCTGCTGATGTCAGAATGTTCACAATAATCCGAGCTTGTTCTCAGAAGCAGAACTTCACGAATCCCAAATCTAAATAGGCATGTTTTCATGTTCTCTCCAGCCCACAAACTAAACCCTGCCCTCTTCATTAGGAAGATATAGTGTTTTTAGATTGTTTTGATGTGGTCGGGGAGCAGACGGACCATTGGCTAAGCATCGGAAAGAGCAGACAGACAGACAGTCCAAGCGGTTTAGCCTTGTTTAAAATTATTAATCCACTTCTAATTCCAGCTGGCCCCCTGACAGCATAGAACCCTATCAAAAAAATCAGCGCCTCCATTGTGAGGCCTGGCAGAAGGGGACTGGGCGTATTTTTTCTGCTCCAATCAGTTTCTAGAGGTTGGGCGATTAAAAAAAGAACCTCAAACCCCCCCTCTACTCGCACAGCGGGGGAATAACGGAATCATTAATTCCCCATTAATTTCAGAAAAAAACTAAATGTCGACTCGATGTAGTGCCTCAGACAATATAAAAAGACAGGAGTTGCCGACTGAAGCGACAAGTGCTCTGGGTTGCCCAAAAAGTGTTGAAAGGTGACATTCCAAAACTCTACAAATCTGTTTGTCAAAAAAAAAAAAAAAGAAAAAAAAAATACCGTTATGTGATGTTTAACATTTATTCCGGCTAGAATTCGTAAAACACAGTCTTTAAAAGTCACTTCAATAGAGTACAGATTCCAGATTCTTTCATTTCACCTGTTTCATAAAGGGTTGCTGTCAGTTTTGATCTTCAAATAGATTATTTTTGTAGGAAGAAAGGAAAAAGTTACTTGGTGAAGATGAAGAGTTTAATCACAGTGAGTATGTGGTGTTGATGCCTAATATAAAGCTACATCAGAAGTCATTTGTGTTGTCCATAAATTTTAAGACACTTCAGTTGTACGACACAGGCGTCAGTCATGTAAATACTTTATGGGACAAAAAGATCTTTAACTTCAAAGTAACTAAATGAAAATTGCAAACACAATGGCTTCTGCTTAGAGACTGACCGTGTACGCCACAGAAACTCCTGCAATACACGAGGATTTATTGAAATTAACCCATTTTTTTTATAGATTGGAACTTTTTGTTCAGTTTTCAGAGCAGTTTGTGTTTGTTTGCCATATGTCTTTCATGGCTGCTCCCCTTTAAATACAGTCAAGGAATTTTGAAATTTATTAACCAATTCACGTCCACTGTGGAAATAGAGGAGTCAAAGTTTTGAAAGCCATCTTATAAGGCTTTGGAGTTGTAAAAGTTAACAGTGTTGATGGTTAGAATTATTTTCATATGTAGACACATATGTGGGTACACACACATACTATATATACACATATAGTATGTATAAAATGTGAAAATCATTTTGTTATGACCCACCTTGAAGGAGTGTTTGTGATTAAGTTACTTCAAGAGATTAAGTCCTGTTTCTGTGACTGTTTCCCATTATTCAGTGTAGCCCTTGTGCAAGCTGTTCATAAATACAAGGATGTTCCAGCCTGCTAACCTCACATACAACAGGGTGGCAGGCGGGTGGGTGGGTGGGGAGGGTCAAATCTCAGAGGGAACAAAGAGGTGGTTCTGCTCCGTCTCACCCTATGTAAACACCATACCACAAGCGCACAAGCACACAAGCTCCAAGCAAGAGGATAGGTTTTGATTAGGAAGCGTGGTCAGGCCCCAAGTGCGGGCCCCTATCATCACCCTTTCATGATTCCACACACACATACACATTCACTTACATACAGACGCACACATACACACACACACACGCAGACATTCATGGGGCCATTATAGCTGTCTCTGCTCAGAGTGACAGCCTTTCATATCTGTCTGTCTCCAAGCCAAGTGGTTATCATCTATGCACCCAGCCATTAGGAAATGTCACAAACACACACGCTGACACATACATGCGAGTACACGCATGTGCGCGAAAACACACACACAATTTCTTCAGGAAATGAGGCCCAATTAGATGTAATCAATGGCGGATAAGTAAAAAGCATTTCAAAAAATTCAATGCTTTTAATTTTTTTAAATTGATTTTTCCACTAATTTCTCGCTCCCCCCTCTCTTTCTCCCTCACTTACTCGCGCGCTCTCTCGCTCTACATCTCTCAGGGTGACTTTTGAGCACTCCGAGATTGACAGAACAAAAGAGATTGTTGTGGAGATACTAATTATTTAATGAATTCTTTATTTATTTTAAAAGTTCCCTGGGTGGCGATGTGCCCAGACTGTTACAGTAGATGGAAAATTACAGACCGGAAGACAGTGAGTGACACATGAACAGAAGCAGAGGGGCAGGGGGTGGGCCATGCCATCCAAACATGCCCATGCCCTTAAAGCCATGGCAACTTGCCCCCCCCCCATACCGCCCAAACCCCTGCAACCCCCTCCACCATCCTCTTCTCTCCACGTTCCATTTGAACAAAACTGCCATATTAATTGTGCGCACGCTCACTTCAGTCCAGCTTTTATTTTTCTAACTCTCTGTTCAAAGTTCAAATTTTCAAGAAACAATCCTTAAAATTACAACAAATGACAGCCAATTTTCCTCAGCGAGGGGCCACATGTCCACTAGAATGAATGCAAACCACAAAAAGAAAATCTTTTCTACACATAACAGGCTTTTGTCAAATTTTGCCCCCCCCCCCCCAAAAAAAAAAAGCCAATAAGTAGGGCATGGGGAGAGCAGGCCACTAAAGACCCGGTCATTATTGATTTGACAAGTGAGTGAATAATTCATCTCTAGTGGCAGGCATCAGCTGGGACAACCGCTTAGGAGTACTACTATGAGAGACGTATCCCAAATCTGACCTTTCCTCCATCTCTTCCTCCAGTCTGTTATGTAGTCTAGCACTCTGATACTGTACATCCTGTGCTCCACCTTTCTCCGCCTTCCTCACTTTATGGAAACTCCTCTTATGGTCTCTAGTAATCATTCCAAATGTTCCTTTCAATCCCAGATTTTGTATGATTTCGTCAGCCAAGTGCTGCTTAATTTACGATCATTTCCAGCTTCCCTGCAGCTCTTGGCCAGCAGGACACAAGGACAGCTTTATGCATGGGTGTAATTCACACACTCATTGGCACTGGCCCCAGCAACTGCCTGCTATACAGAAAAACTGATTTACACACTACCTCAGCAATAGGAGATATTAGAAATCAGACAGTTTTGATTGGCTGAGTCATGTTCAAAGCTGTTGCCTGATAAACACAGATGTGACTGCAGAGCTGTTAATATAAATCAGACGTCCCCATTCGTGCCAGTACTATGCTGCTGGGCAGATGAATAACTGCTAGTTAGTCAGTGGTTACGACACGCACGGTAGTGCAAATCTGCTATAAGTCAGCCTTGTTAGCACTAACAAAAACACCAGGGAGATGAAAAACACTCCTTGTGGTGGTGACCTTACTGAAAGGTCACGGGGCTGAGTTCCAGGATTGAAGTCGCCAATTCTCAGTGGCCGTCTGAAACTAACAAATCACTGGCCCAGCCATGGCTTCCAACTTGATTTCTTATAAAACAAGTTTCACTTAAACACAAGCATGTTCTGATCATAAAGTTACAGTCTCACAGGATATCCCAGTAAAATCTGAATTACATTGAGTCTCTGACACACACACCTTGTGAGAAAATGACTGGGAGCTGAGCAACCCCTGAACCTATCCCATTTGTACACAATAAAAAAAGGAACTCCAGCAATTTATTCTACAATAAAGGAACAGTCGTGCTCTTGAATAGAGGCTCTCGGGGTGTCTCGAGCACAGAAAGGCAGAGTTACTTTCAATCTGTACTTGGACTACCTGCTGAGTTACCAGATCCCCGGCGAGTGCGAAGTCAAGCAGACTGCTTCTCTGACTCACGCTGCCTGCCACCACCTCCACGCTGCATCATGATTTATTCCATGACAACAAGATGTTGGGACTGTAAGATTAAGACGCGTTCAACAAGATGCCTGACTCTGATCACCTGGTAGAGAGAGACGTGTAAACAAGTGTTAAAGCACACACATGGTCGCTTCACCCTGTGCTCGCACATATTCAGATTGGGTTACGTTTATTTAAGTACAGTGCATATATCACTGACTGTACAGGGCAGATATGCACACACACACACACAGCCTGCCTGTCACTAGGTCAAGACACCATAAAGAGTGTCAGAGCAGGCTGAAAGATGAAGAGTTATGTGCTTGAGCTGTCTGTGACCTTTGCTGTTTTGTCCATATGATATGACTCTGAAGGGAGGGAACCCAGCAAAACCTCAGTGTCAATCCCAGCACTCTGAACATGCATACCAGTCTCAGACTATACTGGCAGCACATACTTCTACTTCTTTAGTCGTCTTTTTTCTTCTTCTATCTCGACGAAGAACAACCAGGGCTTTAATTCTTGAAGTTTCTTTCTTTCCTGCTCTGGTTCTCGCTTACTTCCTCTCTCCCCACCAGCTATATCTCCCACCTCACTCAACACACACACATTCACAGGGGCCACAGGGAACTCCAAGTTTCCATTCATGCTTCTCATTATCAGGGCATGTCGGTATTTTATGAGGCCGTGTAAACCACTGAATTACTGCACTTTAAAATGCATCCTGACACTATTACGTGACCATGCTGATGGAAAGGCCTTTCATTGCTGGAGCGGGGACCTAAAATGGCGGACGACAAAGGAGCATGACTTGTTAATTATTTTTAACTGCCGGATAAAAATGATCATGAAGTAAGGCAGGATACACAAATGGCCAGGGCCACATCATAAAGTGACTCCCTGTCTCTGGAGAAAAACTAACTTCAGCTTTAGAGGGGAAACGTGAACATACGCCAAGCAGAACAATGAGAGTTGCGTGTCCACTTATAAAATGCACTTTATTTCTTAATGAAAAACAATAAAATAAAATTACATTTACTAATGGGACCTGATTTCCCCCTTGATTAGCAAGAGCTAAAGCAAATTTATGTTGTATTTAAAAATGCTGAGCTGATTTTTTAAGCTTTTATTTTAAGCTCTTGGTATAAAATGAAAATAAAATGACATTAATAAGAAATGAACCTACGTAAAATTCAAAGTGGCCCATTTAACGCCGAGGACAATTGCAATATATTAAGTTTGTACCATTTTTTATTTGTTACGACACCCCATATTAATTACAGCAGTCAGGGAACTCATTAATCCCAATTGTCTTTTCAATTTTAATGAAGTGATTCTCTCATTCAGACATGACAGTATATTTTGTGTGTGTGTGTGTGTACATTTGTGTACAAAACCCCCCTGCCAGAAGGTTTTTATGTTTTGTTTTTTATTCCTTGCGTGTACACAGGTAAATCTTATGTCAAATGCATTTACTCGTTAAAACCAGTCACATCCATTAATCAACAAAAGTGTTGTATGGTTATATTTAAAAATGTATTTAGCTTGAGCATCAGCTCACCACAGAGGATTATTTACATACGTTGTAAATATGATGATATATGAACTTGAACTTGTTTTTATCATGCAATGATATGGTATCAAGCACCCTCTCTGTGTCTCACACCCTTCTACATTTAGAATGCTCATATGTTTTATTTGACCAGTGCCATCATCAAAGCCAATTGCAGCCCTTCCAATATGGCCCTGGGCTGTCATGTTCGCACAAAATGTACGTCGTGCACACGTTTATGTACATCGTGCGCAGAGTTCCATCCCTTTGTCAGTCCGTGCATGTGTTTGTGCGCAAATGCATGCACATATGTCGCGCGAGCGCATCTCGGAGCGTCTCGCTGGAAGTGCAGCTGAGGCAGGAGCAAGCTGTTGGTCGGCCGGGCGTTGACAATAATAGGTGGCAGACCAGTCAAAACAAGCCCCGTTCTTCGAGACCGGGCCAAAGTGCTGCTGAAGAGGTTCTTTTGAGGCACCCTTAATGTGGTAAAGTGATCTCCTCCACAATTGGGACACTCCAAGAGGCCATCCCTGACAACCGGAGCACAGCAAACTCCCTCCCCTCTCACTGAGCCTCATCAGTTTCCATCAAACCTCGTTGGCCTGGATTCTGCGAGCAGATATCCCACAACATAGGGGCTTATATTTCCATAGAGATAAATCACCTTTAACTATTTTTTTATTGATATCTAATTTTACCTCATTTGTTTATGTATCATGTTCCATAATTATATACTTAAAGACTCAGTTTTGTTGAGCAGCTGATATTCAAAATGCAACCGAAATGTTTTTTGGCTAATTAACAATTCTCCCTCACCTTTATAAGTACAATTACCTTCCATTTATTAGCAGTTATTCCCGTGTTATTTATTACCAGCACTATGGATGCAGGGGTGACTTTGTGACTGAGCCAGTTTGCCAGGGTAACCCCTGTTGGCCCACATGAAAAGCTTCTGACTTTGCGGAGAAGCTGTCTGAATGAAACAGAGGCCTAGGTTGAGAAAAAGCCAGACAGTGCCCAGAACATGACAGCAGAGCCCAGTTGGCCTCCTGACAATCTGGCTGACAATACCAGCAGACTTAGCACTCACTTTTTACAAGGGCTGCCTCAAATTGCTTCTCTCTTTCTCTCTCTGCGGCACTCACAAAAGAGTGAGTGGCAAATTGAAACTGAACTTTATTTGAGGCTGTAGCCAGACATAGTCCATAATAAGTATGGTTGCCCTGATCCAAATAAATAATCAGCATCAAAGGAGACTGTCTGAAACACAGATCTGACCATTCTGGCTAACTCTGTGTAAAGCTCCCAACGTGGAATAGAACTTTGGGCTCAACTTAAATGAAAAGGGAATTTCTTTTCTTCTTCTCACCCTATTCTAACTCTCCCTCTTTTCTCTCTTTACTTCTTCTTCTTGTCTGTTAAAACATGTGGTCAGCTGTTATGCTTCCATGTGGTCAGATGATCAAAGCTGGGGAGCAGCGGTAATTGTCCCCCGCTGAAGCCCTGCCCCGGTTGGGATCAGGATCCCAGCAGGTGGGGGGGACAGCCATGAGAACGGAGGGAGAGGGTGGAGGAACGCAAGAGGCCCTGCCTGGCAGAAATAAAGACTTCCTAAGGGCTGCTCACTGACAACAGAGCCCCAAAGGGAGAGTGAAAAATGAAGCCTCCACACATTCGGAGGGGTTTTCACTCAGGGAAAGGGGCCGCGATTGGGGTGAACATTAGGGAGAGAGGGCAAGATGGAAAGCATAAGAGAATAGGATTATAATATTTGCTCAGAGCGAAGAGGAACAATTGTGCGCCCCTTTCACTGAGTCCTTAGAACTGAGCCTGTGTCGAATCCAAGGTTTCTTTTTTTCTTTTTTTTTTTTGAAGGTTCATGAAATATGGATGCTGTTTATTTCACCTGCTAACCCTGCCTTCTCTGGTCAAACACCTTCTACAGGCAAACACTATCACTGGCAAATAAAGAAGAAAAACTACAGAAATAAATTTGGCAGCCTTTCTTGTAGAACACACAAATACACAGGCCACTGACATGGATGTAAACACAAGAAAGCACACTCTTTCCTTTCACAAGCAAGCCAACAAACACATTATTACCATACACAAACAAAATTACACACACACACCAAGACGGGGAAAGACCACGCATACCTTGGCCGGTCAGTGTTTACCTGGAGACCAGAGGGAGCTGTGAATGCTCACAAGTCGGGCTACTTTGCATGTATGTGGGAGCCCGCAAAACACTTCTCACTGCTGTCCGTCATTTTGATTGCCCAGCATGACTCCTCCGCCCCAAAACCTCCCAACACCCCCACCTCGCAACACCCCCCCCACAGCCAGATGGCTTTTTTTTTTTTTTTTTTAACTGTCTGTGGGCTCTTGCACCTCTGCTATACCACACTAAATCCCTGAGATGGCTGGGTGCAGTGGAGGGTTTGGAGCTCTGCGTGGACAAATGGTTCGGAGGTAGCAGAGCAAATAAAACGGATTAAGAGGAGTCTTTTCACAGATACTTCAAAACTATTTTGGCGCTGAGCCATGGATCCCCCTCCACACCTCCCCACCAACACTCCCCCTCGATAGGACGAAAGATCAGACAAGCAGAAAGAAATTTTCAGAGCATACAGGCCTCGTCTTCAGCCAATAAAAGACATAAAAAATGCCTGCTCTTTTATTACAAGCAGATCAGATTTTATTACAATCAGACAAATACTGTAGTCTCATTAAACATCATGACCTTATATCAGGCTACATGGTACGTGTATTGTTGCTCCAATTCTTTAGTTAAAGGGATTTCTAAATATTTGTGGCATTAATTTAGCACACAGTCAGAGTAAAAAATATTTGAATGTGGCTACTACTCCATATGGAAGGACTTGACTATTTTATTCAGTAGTATGAACAAACCATAAGGTAACAACAGAAGACCCTCAGCCTCAAAACTCAGCACATTAGTCTTCTTCAGTTTTACATCATGGGAGTATGACATTTTTCACGCTGACAAAGTGTGAGAAGAAATATAAAGCCAATGCAAATTTCAGTGCATAATGACTCATGCACCTCCGTATATAGGCACTGTCACTTTCATAACAGCACTCTATTAAAGCTGTCTAACAGTGATTGAACGATTTAAATTCTCCCACTAAAATTAAGCAAATTTCCTCCTTCACTGTGTTAAATGATATAGTTACTTTAAAGAACACTTTATTTGAACTGTAAAGTGCAGCCACAGTCAGAACACAGTGCATCAATAGAAGGTGATATGAAGGAAATCCAAATGTCACCTCTTGGCTCTATCCAGCCAAAGGTTAGATTCTTGACTCCCCGCTGTCTCCTGTCATTAGGTTGCTTGGCAACGAGCTACAGGCTATAATTAGCTTAGCAAAATTAAGATTTCCATTTTGTTAACACAAAAACACTTATCTGGAAAGTGTCACATGTTCACTGAAAGAGATTCCAAAGGCATGCATTGAAATATGAGTGATGATTTTTTCCTTTTTTTTTTTTTTGAAGACGTGGCATGCTGTGGCTGTCGCCGCTGAGTGAGATGTACAAGTGCAGCTGTTATAGCATACTTAATGAAAAATCATAAGATTGGGCATGATTTCACCCTGTGAGCATCTGTCAAGTGTTATTCTCATATGTTTTTAGCATACTAATTTCAAAACTGTAACTGTCCCTCCATCCCTTCATCCTCCTCATTTTACAAATCTGCATCAAGGAAAATTTCTCAAGGAACATTAAACCTGTTATGTCTTCCTACACTTCTTCTATGCATCCACCCCCATTACCATGAAGTCACAGGCCAATAATTGGATGCTTTTATTGAGGATTCTGTGATTTCAATCATTCACGTTCTGCAAAGAATCAAAGCAGAAACATTAACAGCATCAATGCTGAGCCAGTAAACTGCACTCAGCCTTGCCTCCTGACTATGATATACCCCATATACACACCCATCATCTACCCCTCCATCATTTTATCCATCAGTGCACTAGTACATCCCGCAACCACTCATCATGGAGCCAGACATCTAGTTATGACTTAAAGTGGAGGGCAGCGACACCAGCTCCTGCTGACGTGTTACCAGGCAGCGACGACAAGGTCACCAGGATCACTCAATTAGCAGGGGTGACAAAAGACCCAGCAGGATCCAGCCCAGCATCCCCCAACGCTGACAGAACATCAGCCACCACAAGCAGGGGCCCGCCCGCTGCCACCTTTGTGTATGTGTAGTTGGTTATCATACATGTAACTAATACCAGCGGTGTTCTACTGAAGCTACTGAACATGGCGGTTGATATTCAGTGCTTTACATCCATGCCAAACAATGTAAGGATGCCTCCTTCGTGTTGTCAGGCGAGTAACAGGATTTAGAGTAGTGTGGCAGTAGAAAGGCGGCATAATTAAAAAGTGAAATTATCTTGGGTTTGGCAACTTACATTGGATGGATGTTTGCTCAGTTATGATCAAGATAGTATAGTGGGATAACAGTGTCCCCAAGCAATGACATTTATGTTTAAATTCTTTGTTTTGGCAAATGGGATTGCAAGGTAAATGCACCTGCTGCGAGGAGCGCATGGTTAGGACAATATAAGCGCTGTGTTTACAGGTCAAGAAAGATGGTAGTTTTATTTAGAACTATTGTTAAATTTCCTGTCCGGTACATTAAGTCACTGCTGCCTTTTCAACATTTGACCAAGGACAACATCTTTCCTTACTCCTAACCAAGTACTTTGATTTCCATAATGTAACCACAGAACCATTAATTATGCCTTATAATCATCACAAGAAAATATTACAGAAATTATTTACTCAAAAATTTTAGGTACATTCAGTAAAGACATCTTGGGACAGGTATCATCACCAGTTCTTTACAAATTATGTTGAAAAAAGGAATAACTAAGGTATTGTTGTTGTGGCATATGTGGTATATGCATTTCTACAGGAGCATTTTAAAAAGGGAAGTTCTGCATATACAGTGTATTCTTACTCTTAATTGAAGAACTAGGACTATAATGTTTGCCAATCATGTAATTAATCTTTTTAACTAACAAACAATTTAGTATATTAAAATGTAAAAAAAAGTAGTCAAAAAGTTGGGTTCTGTGATTTTTGCTAAATAAATTACTTAAATATATTCTCTGAAGTCTGATTGAAGCATTTGCGGATGCCATCGATGGTCAGATCATGACTACTGGGTTATAATAAAATGACAGCAGCGGTCCGACACACGGGGGTTAATAATCAAGCGTTTACGTGAAGGTAAAATCCCATGAGGATTCATTACAGCAGATGTGCAGGTATCTGTGGACAGATACATCCTGCACACGTCTTTGTGTCTCTCTCTTCGTTAATGTACTTTTTCCTCATCCTCTGTCTGTCAGTCTGTCAGGGCCATCTGTGTGTATTTCCCCTCCGTGGCAACCTGCCTGACTGCATTTCTCTCCCCCTTTACGGTCTTATTTGCAACAAAATGACTCCTGTCTAGATCAGTGTTCGGTATTTTCCTTGCAGCAAAAAACAACCTACAACCCGGTGTGGGTGTGTGTGTTTCTTCATGCATTCCTGTTGAGTTGTGGATGCTGGAAGCTGAGAAGATACTGCCAGAGATGTCTGTGAGAATGGCAGCATTGTTAATTACAACCTTTTCTTTGATGGGTTCTCCACCTCAGCTCTGATATGTAGGGCAGTAGTAATGGTTATACAACACACACACGAGAACACTACAGAAGGAAATAAAAAGATTTATACTTAAAGAAAGAAAATAAAGTATTTTAAAGGATTTGTGTGTGTGCGTGTGTGTGTGTGTGTGTGTGTGTGTGTGTATATACTGTATATAGCAAGTCTTGAATCCAGTGGAGGGTTTCTGGAAGAATGATAAGACACTGAAAGCCCCCAGCATCTTTGAAGTTCTTGTGTTAAATGCGTTCCCAGAGTGATCAGTGGATCCCTCTGTCACTCACTTCACACACTTCCATTCATTCAGGCAAAATTGTGTTTTTCTCTTAGAACATTCAAACCGCAATAACAACAACAATCACATCGACTATGTTATCACACAGCAGGGCAAAGATTAAGGAGTGGCAGCTGCCTGTTGCCAGGGAAAACAGATTGTTGAAGTCCGTCATTTCACCTCTTTCCTGTCTGTGTTTTCTGCTCTCCTTTTCCAAGACGGGAGAGAGTAGGAGTGTGAGCAGTGAACACATGACTTATCTGACTAATTGAGTGAATACGGAGACTGGTTTATTATTAGAAAGCAGAGAAGAGCAAACAAGCTGAAGAAGAGGAGCTGTTTGACCCTAAACGCAAATTGCATTTCACAGTGGCAGTAAACTCTGTGTTATACCCTTAATTAGAAAGCATTTGACCCTGCAAATTTTCAAGGCCCGGATGCGAGACGAGCACTGGGTCAGAGCGGCGCAACAACTGGCACCACAGCTTACACGAGAAGCCTTCGACAGCTGCTCTCGTCCAGCAGATAAATACAGTCATCAAAACAAACACGCCTCGGAGGCCAATGAACTTTATGTGTCTATCTGTTGCGTTTGCATGGCGCAATTTAAATTCCACGTTTGTTTATCTTCTGCGTTCCCCTCGTCTGAACCCCCATCACACACCAAAGCAGGTACTGAAAGGTTACACTTCACTAATGGTTCCCTTTTGGCGCTCATTAATTGCCCGGTGATTATCTTAACACTCTGCAAATAGTCACACGTCACCTTGTGTCCCCACAAGCCAGCCAATGAAAAGCAAGGGATGAGGACGCAAAAGGAGCTAAGTAAAAAAATAATTAGATACAACCGGTCAGTGAAATAAATATATAAATAGAATTATGAGAAGAAAGAAATGTGTAAAATGTTTTACTAATTAACAAACTAACAATAATCAATCAATCAAAAAAACACAATTCCTGTCATATAAACTTAGAATAGCATTTAGAATATAAAGCCTATTAGCTACAAGCTCAAACTGCTGTCTTGTTGGAGTCATGTAAGCCTCAGCGAAAAAGCTGAGCATAGCATTCGTTTAACAGTATTCCATGTTATCCGTCTCTTAGTCCATTTCTGTAAAGCTAAAAACCACACATTTGTCACATGAAATCCAAGATCCATCCCTGACATTTTACATGTTGTTCCCCGACTGGACCACTGTCAAACTGTTCACCAGGCTTCAGAGAAAAACAACACGAGAGAATAACATCTAGCTTCTCGGGCAGAGGGAATTCAAGAAAAAGTAGGGTAAACGTTTAAAGATTCATAACTGTGCAGAATGTTTAAGTTAAAAGAACAATTCAAAGCAGAGCTGTAGATTTGCTCCTGTGGAGGAGGAGTGAGACGAAGGCAGGGGACGACGGGGGAGACAACAGCCAGAGGTGTCATCTCTGTCTGTTGACTCTACACGTGTGTAGTATTTAATTAGCTGTAATCCAATTGAAGGATACGGCTTCCTGTTAAGAGAGGTGCAAAGGGTCGAAATAAACAGCTTACTAGACTATTAAACACTAAAGATGCCGCCTATAGGAGGACAAACCCCCTGACCTTACTGACACATTTAGCATCAATGCACTCCTCAGGTGTGCCGCCGGGAGCTGCTTCGTGTTTGTGCTGCTTTAGCTTTGTCAGATCTATGAGCCGCGTTTTTGGCAGTTATTAAGACAGAGAAAACAGGAAGAGAAAAGCAGAAAGAGGGGGAAATTGAAAGGGCAAAAAGAATGAAAGAGAGAGGACATGCAGGATCAGGGAAAAGATCATTTCAGTTGGTCTTATCTTGCTTTTATCGTATCTTGCCCCAGGGTGTCATTAAGGTAAGTTTTCTGAAAAATGTCCTTTTCGGGAGATCAAAAAAAAAAACAAGGCTAACATGTGTTTCTAACTAGAACACCAGCTAATGTACAGAGAACATGGTGTTATTAGGTTATTATGATAGTGATCTGTCTCCCTCTTCAAAGCCCCTGTATCAAAACCACCCATGAGGTGTCGGCTTGTAAAGGCTCTCTCCCAAAGCTCATCCAATCAGGCTCAAATCATCATCCAAGCCTGCTATTCTGCAGATAAATGAAATGTGGTATATACACGATTTAGAACAATTGGTTTGAAGGGTACAACAGTTGGTTGATGCAGAAGGCAAGGGTTTCTGAGGAATAAATAAAGCTGAGTGGTCAAAAAAAAAAAAGACTGATTGGAACATGGCTGAAAACCATGGCAACAGACTCCTTAGTAAACAGTTTATGGAAGCCCAGTAGGAAGCCCGGCGTTTGGGTAAAGACAGCCTTGCGCTAATCAGTGCATACCAACACCTCCAGTGCCCAAACCTCCATGAATTTCTCAGGAACAGATGTGTCAGACCCTACTCTGCTCTGCTGCAGAGTCTAAGCCAATCAGAATTGTATTCCTCAAAGAGAATATCTGCATAAATTATTGTGTGTGTGGATTCACGTGTGCTTAGTTGGGTACTTTTTTATTATTATTAATTATTCAAGAAACCCAGATAGAAATAAAAGTTACTTCGCTTTGCGAGCGGAAACAAAAAAAAAAGGACAACTCCACACTGAATACCGAATACTGCCACCTCTGAAACCAAAGGGTCAACTTTTCAAAAGAGCTTTTATCCCGTGCTCTACCACAACTTCTGAATTTTAACTCTACAATAAAAGACTATTGTTCTCCAACAAACAGGCAGATACATCACACGCAAATCCGTGTATGCACGCACATTTGCAGATGTGCACACAGACACTCCTTCCCTGAGCAACTCCTAGCCCCTCTGTGTTCTCTCAGTCTGTTCAACCCTTGATGTAACCATAATGCATAATGCAGCCCATCATTTATCAAATGAATCATGCACTTGGGCAAACAGAGCAGCTAGGTGGTAACACATCTGAGGTCAAGGGGATGATCTTTCAGTAACTGCTCTGCATTGTGGTATGTTGCCAAGTTGTGGCACTGGACAGTGAGGTGGTCGTGGTGTCTGTGGATGAGGAAAGTGTGTGTGTGTGTGGATGGAGGGGGGGCACAGGGGGGCTGCCAGTGCAGATGCCCGCAGACAGACCGCCTTGCCTGAGAGCTGCCGGAGCCTCAGACAGCTCTCTCCATCACCCCCTCCAACTCTCCCTCCCCTCCCGTTGCCATCTGTGAAGCGCACACACACGCACGCAGAATCACAGCACCCACTAACTAAGAGACAGAGGGACACTTAGCCACGTTAGCAGCCTTGCTAAGACCGCTGTGCCGGGTAACTGCTGACATGCTTTAAAAAGACTAAGAGAGTGAGAGTTAGTAAAGAGGGAGGGATGGAGGAAAGCAGAGCTGCTGAGCCAGATGGCTGGTTTAAGCTAAGCGCTGAAGAAGATTGAGATACCAGCCAGGTGAATTTTCCTCGCAATTTTTTTTTGACAGGTGGGCAGAGGAGAGCCGTCTGGGGCCGACAGTGAAGCCATGTTTTCAATAAGCAGCTACCGCGTGGCATGTGCAGCCGGGCTGATGGTGCGACTGTTTTATGTGTGTGAATATGTATGTATGTCTGTTATTCCATTTCTCCATGTCCATATTGGCAGTATGGTCACATTTTATTTATTTTTTAATGAATGTGCACGTGTCCCATGTATGTTAAGCCTCTGTGGTTTAGCTCACTACTTGTATCAATTACAGTGATGTTGACAAGTGTAATGACAGAGTTGGGACCTTTAATAGGCAAGTGTGTCAAGGAGACGAGTAAGCCACTGTTTTCAGCACTCTTCACTTCTCTTTTCTTCCTCCTCTGTGTGCTATTTTTACTTATCCCTCACTTTTTCACTTTCCCCCTGTTTTCTTGACTCCTCTTATCTATTGTCAGGTTTAAAAGGTCATGGAAGGTGATGATGAGCTTCTCAAAGCTTCTCTCACATCTTCTCGGCACCAGTAAAGTTTTTGGTTTATTTTTTTTTGCACACTCTTGAGAGTGAACCCAAGCTTTTTCTTGTATTCAGTCATGCTGACTCATCCACAGCGTGTGTGAAGAGGCACTGATGGTATATCTCCTTGATGGCTGTAGAGGTAAAATTTGATTCAGTGAAAGTTTTTGCACACTTTGGTATTCAAAGCTGTACTTTGTGGAAACTTATGGTGACCATGACTACATGTCAAGTCAAGTAAAATATAGTTTAGCTTCTGTCACTTTTTTTGTGAGATAGAAAATTGAGCTGGATTCCAACCAGATTCATGTCCTGCACATGTTTAAAGTTCAATAAAAATCCCACCTCGGTGCATCTTTTCTCATCTGACAGTAGCATAATGTTGAAAATGTGTGCCTGCATGACTTGGTTTGAATTGAATGAGCGCACAAACTCTGCAGTAAATTATGTAGTAATTGCCTACAGTTATCGTGGAGAATTTTCAATAAATTATCACATTCTGATTGTTTCAAAACGTATTTAAAATCAGTCTCAAGTGTCTGCGCCAACAGTGCGAATCCACTACATCGATCTGGGATGCCGAGACAAATCTGCTGTTAATAATTAATGATTAGTCTGGAAGAGGCAAATGCATTTAGTGATCACTTCGGTGAGCGGAGACAGTGACGATTTGTTCGTAGAGGATAAAAGTGCTCTTGCATAGATGAGCTGGGCAGACACACACACTCAGACACGTACACACATCCATGTGCACACAGTTGCATTGGATCTAATCTGTAATGCATCCAATATGTGGAGCTATTGGCCAGCACTCTGGGAGGCAAAGCTACATGGCACAGAGAAACCTGCACGCTAGTCTCCACACAGCTATCCAATCAGCATCTTGCCTGGCTCCCATGCCAGTGGGCCAATCAGATGTCCCAGATGCAGCCCACTCCCCAACCCCCCACAGAAATGCACACATATCTGCCCTATACACACACACAAATCCAGCTGTGATTCTTGGACATAATCCAAGTTGCCTGTCTGATAAGTAGTGCAAGGTGGAATCTGTGTGTGTGTATGTGTGCGATAGGTCATCCATCATAAAAAGAGAGCAGCATCACATTACCGATCATCGCGGCCCCCGCACAAAACAGAGACGAGATGGACACTGAACGAGAGCTGGTCACTGGGCAAGAGCGTGACACAACAACAGACGTACAAGTGAGAATTAGAGAACAAAAGAGAGACAGTGAGTGAGAGGAAACGTGACTGAGAGCTGCAGAAATGCAGCCAGCCACTGAATCATTCTCGCACACAACGCTTTGGCCCAGATCAGCCAGAGAGATAAAGGAAGAGGATTACACTCTGGCTGAAAGACTTGGAAGTATCTTGAGTCTCCTTTGACACTTTGCCACTTCTACAAAGCCACCTTGGACAATAAAACTGTCAGCTAGCATAGTGATTAGAACAAGAAAACACGCACAAGTACAATTGTGAAGCATGTTGTAGTGACTGTGGAGGTCATTCAGCACAGTAAATCAAAATTAAATGTCAAGATTTACAGAAAGGGCGCAGAGAAATGAGGGAAATTGAGTCATTGCTGTGGTTTGCAGTGTTCTTAAAATGGATGGGACTCATCAGTGGTACAGACGGCTGGTTAAATCCCATTTAGAGTACTGCCAGGCCAGACCAGACCAGACCAGACCAAGCCAGGCCAGGGCTTTTGGATGTCAGTTGAAATCTGTTAGGTTTAAGCACAAAAGCATTGATGTTTTTAGACAAGTTTTATGGTGTTTTCAAAACATGTATGGGTGGCAGCTTGTGTTTCATATGGCTATTACTTACAGGAATTAAACAAAACATCTCTCTCTCTCTCATGCTACCCACACTCTCCACAACTGTAAATTCTCATGTCATGTTTTCAGTCATAAAATGTCCACATTGTTCTGTGTGGTAATGGATACAGTGATTGCACTCAAGGACTGTTGAGGACTGTGTTTTCTTTTCCTTAACTAGGTAATACCACACGAAATTTAAATATTTGATCATTTTATGACTTCAAATGTCTTACCTCTCCCCTAAGCTACACCTGACCATGCTGTTTCAGACCGAGGAAGTGCCAAACCAGAGCCCGGCCCTCCAAACTCCTTATATGGAGGTGCACCTGGGGGAATGCACCATCTGTGATACAGGTGGAGGGGGAGATGCAGTTTCAGAAAAGGCTGCTAGGAGTGCTCTAACTTATAGGGTTTGTACTATTCACTCACATGTTCCTATTTTTTTACTTTTCATTTTATTTTTCATGAAGAATGGTCGGACAAATTACAAATTTGACCTGGTTCTAAATAAAAGTTTGGGGGACTACTAATAATTTCACACTTTCAAACCTTTACCTAATTTAATGGAAATGCACCAACTATTTGTAAAGATCTGGAGCAAAATGGTGGACGGACCATCAGTATCTCTTCCTACTGGCCAGCTGCTAGTAGCTAAAGATGTTTTAAATTGTGGTACAGCTTTTCTGCAAATTAAACTCATTTTCAACTTGGATGCAATTGCATTTTCTCCAAGTCTCTCCTCGAGATGACAGTAAGAGTGTGCCTTCACTTCCCTCAGCAGCTGCTTGTCAGCAATGCTTCTTTCTGATGACATTAAATAGCTTATTGGTTTCTGCAAAACCTGGAATGACTGCAGTTTTTCCCTCTGCCCATCTCCTTTTGTGTTTTTCTTCTTCCAAGCCAAATTATCAGGGTCAGGTTTATTTTGGCATAAAAAAAATCTATAATTCTGTAAGACATACACAGACACATAAAATCCTGTGCTAGGGTGCGTGTCTGGTCTGTAGTAGAGAACTACCAGCAGCCATGGAGAAACTTATCCAAAAGGGTCAAAGGCATAATGGGTTATAATCTCCTTGTGGACAGCCTTCCCACCTAACAACACTGCCACTTCTAACAAAGACCTTGGCCTCAGCCTTCAGCTGCCGCTTCCCCTCCCTGGCTACCACCAGCATACCTCAGACGACTGCTCCATTGTCGTACTGCCTATCGACTTGTTAGATGAATTCAAATTTCACATGTCTATTAAATGAGTGTTGCCCTGGTGATTAGCAGATCCTACTAATTGTCACTCCCTCCTCCTTTTTCCTCCATTTTTTTTTGCTTCCTTCCCCTCCTCCTCTTGCTCTCCTGCCATTTTCCACATGGAGGAGCAGGGAATGGGGCTTTGTGCCGTTGGGCCCCATGCCCCATGTCGAAGATGGCTCTACAGCCTCTTACCCCAGCCACGCTCCTCTCCTGAGACTCCACAAACCTGTTTCTGCACTCTAGGGTGTATGGAAAAGATGGGCATAAAGGGTGTATATATGTGTGTGTTTTCGGGACATATAGATCACACAAGCGTAAAGAAGTACATCGGGCTGAGTGGATATGCATTTCATCCTGTCTGAGGCCAGAGTGCGAAGACATATGACAGGATGAGGGCAAGCAATCCCATGCGCACCTCGCAGACATGAGCACAGAAACACGGTCGTTCTCGACACACACTCCCACACGTGCACCCTGGCAGATAATTACCCTAACAGCCTCTGGAGAGCAGAACGCCCATGTGGGCCCCATAACCGCTTTAGACAAGGGCCATGGCACACCCAAGACCCTCCTTTTTTGTCTATCTCCCAAGCCATGTGTTTGTTTTACTTGACTCCTTGAACTTGATCCATGGGTCTTCCCAGTATTTTGTTCCTTGTGCATCCCAGTGGTGCTGGAATAAAGCACACAAAATCCAGAAACAACAAAAAACCACTAGCTGCCATCTTAAAAATGACACTGCACTAATATATTGTTCAATAAACTTTATTGAACTACATTTACAATACTTCACATCTTGGAAATGTTTTGAATGGATGATCAAGTAAAGTGTAAAGATCATTTTATAGTAGTGTGTCTGCTTACAGCTTGGCTTGCCCAAATTCTACAAAATCTTCATGAAATTACTGCACGTTCTGTGAGTCACCCCCTTCATTTCCAACATAAGTAGTTACTGCAGGTGTTGGATGAATGCAATGAAGTAAAAACTGGGATATTTCCCACACGCACATCAATACACCCACACACATATGCCCTGCTCTGATCACTTTGACAAGTGTGTCATGTTGGCGCTATCTGAAAACTCTGCAATATTGGGATTTTGAAATCCTTGAAAGCAAGCAAGACGTAAAACTCTCCTCTAGTCTTAAGCAGAGCTCTAATTACCCCTCGTCACAATTAAGCACGGTGGACAACAGCTCCTAAAACTGTGTGAATGGTGCCTACATCCAGCAGCACCCCCAACAGCTAATGTTCAACACTAACCAAGCATCACACGGCCCTACATTCATAGGCCAAGCTACAATGGAAAACACTGCAGCGGGCCGGTGCAGCCCAGACGGTTTCGTTTGCACTTTACCAGACCTTACAAAACAGCAACGCCTCATTGAGCCACAATTTGCTGCTAGTTTCCTACAAGAAGCAAAACAAAGAACGGGGCGGCCTGGTCTTCCTTTTTGTGCAAAAGCAGCGGACCAGAGAGAACACACGCACACACCAACACGCAGCCAGAGAAGGGGAAGTGCAGAGAAAAAAAAAGTGAGAACAGCAGAAAAAACACACTCCAGAAGCTGTCAGTTCTTTCAAAGGACAACATGAGTAAGCTCCTGAGCTATGACATTGCAAACCTCCAATACACACAGCGAACCACTAATTTTACTGTTGTTGGTGTGCAGAAAGCGGTTGTGGGTAAATATGTAAGTTTTCTTCCAAAATAAGTACACCGCAACTTCATTTTCTTGCATTGTCCTCGCAGCAGCTACAGGAAGGAGCAATGGTTTGTCCTCATGACTGGGTCATGGACATGGCAGTGTTTAAAAAACGCTTCGGGATAAAATACTTCTGTTGGGACTATAACTCTGCTTTTTTTCCCCCATCTCAGTAGCTCCTTCTCTCTTGTTGTCTCTCTCGTTCTTCCTCTCTAGTTTTACTACCACAATAATTCCTGAGTGAATAAGAGAGTGTGTTCTGTGTGCGTGAGCCTGTCAAGGCTGAAGTCCTGTATGTGCATTTGTGTAGTCATGCGAAAGCGCGTGTGAATGAGTGTGTTGCCTGTGGATGAGTGCTGCATCAGTGAGGGTGCTGAGGGAGACGGAAGTCTGCAAAGTGAGAGGAGCTTACTTATAGTCAGGCTATCAAACAGACAACAAGAAACAAAACAAAACAAAAAAACAGACTTAGAGAGTTTGGCTGTTTCTGCCCTGGCACACACGACACAGGCAAATAAAAGGAAACCCTGCAACTGCTGCAATTATCTTCGGAATGAGGATAATGCAAATGACACAATAATGTCTAATGGATAAAGGCTCCACAATAGCTGTATATATAAAGCTGTATAAATAAACAAAGGCAAAGAAGCGCTTTACAATGCACACATAAAACCAGATTCATTAACATACAAACCAAGATCAAAACGGCTTTTCAAGTTCGGTACATCATAGCCTACCCCTCAAAGAACTCCTTATCGCAGTACAGTGAAGTGCGCCCTACCACCCCCCCTTCCCTTTCAACCACCTCCAACATTACAGTGCAATTTGAAAAAGAGAAGAACAACCCTTTTAGAAGAGTAAATTGCGTTGCCATGACAACTTGGAGAAGTTGATCTCCTGACAAGAAGGTGCAGATGATGTGCTGATTGTGCCTTGTGTATGAGAGTGTTGGCTGAGATGCCCTTCCCTTCCCCACCTTACCCCACCCTAATTCTGCTATATGCTCTTCTAGCTGGCAGCTGTTGGTGCTGGTACAGGATGTGTGTGTGTGTGTGTGTGTATTGTTTCGTTTGCCTGAGTGGATGAATAAATTATGAGCGTTTTAGACCTTTGGGACACAAGTAAGCTGCTCGCTGGCCCTCTGCAGGCTTTCTAGTACGGCCAAAAGGGTCCGAGCTGACCACTAATTGGAAGTGGCGCGGTGATCTGATGACACTGCAGGGATACTTTGGTTTGTCACAACGTGTAAAGGCTCCTACATTTCAAGGGTGGCCGCCTTCAAGGAGGAGTTAATCAATGCACAGCTTAACGCAGACTACTCAGGACAGACCACAGTTGCTGGTCACAGGGTAACTGAGGTTAAAATCGGTGAGACATTTCAGGAAGACACTCACTTCCCCTGCTCACTTTGAAGCTATTGCTGCACAGAAACTGTACCTCCAGCAATACATCACACACGAAACTGTACCTATATATTATGTCAACGCTGTCATCTAAAGCAGGCAGACAAGCACATGATTTTTGTACCTTACCTCAGCCATAGTTGGATGGAAGACTGCACTCCTTTAAGCAGACAGCCATGATAGAGAGTCTGTGAAAGTGAAGATAAAAATGCATAAGCTTGCAGCATCAATCATGGTCAGAAAATAGTGATTCCATACGTAATTGATTTCCATGGCATGTGCTCTCTCTACAGCACATATGATACTATTTCCCAACTATTTTCTTCACACTCAAGACATTCGATATGGGGCCCGGAAAGATGGAAGAGGAAAAAGGTGTGAGGGTTCTGGGCGCATTCCTGCTCCTAAACATGTCATATGTTGACATCTAATTCCTTTGTAAAGCAAAAAAGCATCAGATGTAATATACTTCTCATGTCTGAAGCCGCTCTCCTCCCTCTCTCTCTTTTTTTTTCACTTACTTTCCCTCACACATGCACATTAACAGCCACCCTTTACAGTGGGCTACGTTACTTGTAAAGTTGTGATTTACACTTGTGTACTAAAAACAGCTTGAGACAAACAAACACATTAAAATCACAAATGCTGAGGTCTTCGGTGTGTGCCGGCGGTTGGGCCAATTTATTGAGCCCAAATGTCCCAAATGTAATAGTGAGACAGAAACTTGTTAAAAGCCTGTACACCAAAAAAAAAAAAAAAGAAAAAGAAAAACAACCTGTTTTCACATGATGAACTTTAGCTACAAGGTGAAATCTGAGAGTTAGCCTCAGATAACCCTCTGCCATACATAAAACCTGTATGCTCCGAGACCCCCTTTGGTGTTGTGAAATTAAGAAACCAATTTACTCTGCAAACACAACATGCAAGTCTTGTTTGCCATGTTGGGGGTCTGCAGGAACAGTGGTTGGTTGCAGGACTGAGGATGGAGATCAAGGGTGTCTGTCTCCAGGACCAATATACACACACAAACACACATATCACCCAATCCTGGACCCACTGGTGACTGTCACCCACACCACCCCCACCATCGCAGCCACCACCCCGGAGAGAGCACCCACCTCCTGACCTCCTCCAACAGGGGGGTCAAAGGGAATTTAACACGAGAGTCCCACATTCCTCCAAGGTGATAATTGCCGTAGCTGCTGGCAGGGGGCCATCAGGCGCAGGGTAAACAAGCAATGACTCCCTATGCAGACCCCCCATTCCCCCGCTAAATAGTATGCATGACTGTGACCTGGGTAAATTATGCCATCAAGCCTAGCGTGACAGCGTGTCACCCAGCACAGTGCAAGCAGTCTGTTTGGTGTCTGAGCACCCAGGTGTTTCAGTTAACTGTAACTAAACCATCAGCGAGACAAGCCATTTCACACATACTGTCAGCTACAAGCTAGAGGCCAGCGGCTAGCTGCACTAAATATACTGTTAGTCAAGATCTAAGCTAAGCAGACAAACTATTCAGAACAACAGTTTTGTCATTACAAAAAAAAAAGTGCAGCATAATCGCACGTCTCTATCTCCTCTGTAGCGATAACAGCCTGGGTGCAGGTAGAGGTCATGTATTTTCCACTCTGGACGTGTTTCCATTTACTGCTCCCTACTGCATGTCTTGTCTGCATACAATTTTTTATTCAGTAAAACATAAGCCCTTTTAGTTAATTTAACCTACAATTAACTAACCCTTTGTCTGTGTGGCCAAACCCTGATGTAGCCTATTCTTCTGTGTATCAGACCTCTAGCGCTGGCCCAAAAAATGCATTACTGAAACAAAACATTAGGTTTCATGTTCCATCATTACACTGAACATGGACAATGTTTTGGGCCCCATACACCAAACCTACTGCTGGACCCTACAAGTTGTAAGATTGTACTCCTGTAAGAGTAATATTTCCTAAAAACTTCAGTCTCTTTTAAACAATATCTGTAACATGTAATTAGTGATTCTGATTTCTAAAAAGTTCATTCTCGTTGTGTGTGAAAGCTTATGATTTCAAAAAAATTAAAAAATAGGGAGAGATTTTAAGGAAATTGGAGGAAATAGTACAATGGTATCTTTGCTGCACTGTAGGTATTGGATGTCAACAGAAAAATAGTAAGGAGACTTTTGTGTCACACCGTGCAGTGTGGGTTGTGACCAGATTTATTGTAATTATTTATTTGCAGCTCTGATATAAGAGGAAAAAGGGTAGTGTAGCACGGAATATAGTGTTCAGAAACAAATAATATGATAAAGCTGCTTTTCATTATGCTGCTTCAGCTAATGCATTATTATTATCCATGTTAGTAGTTAGTAGTAGAAGCCTGTTTTGTTTCTGGACTGGAGTCATCTGAACAAGATAGAAGAAGTTGAATAAACAGTTTTCATTCTGCTTGTGTTATAAGGTTAGGATTTTTTACTGTTATCTTTCACCTAAACCCAAATTTTGACTTTTAGGAGCCTGATGAATAGGCCCTGTTCTCTGCCCACATGTGGTCCCTCCAGCCACACACTAAGGCTTGGGGAGGTTATAAAAGCCGAAGGGGTGATTAAGAAGCAGGAATAATGGCCTCCACAAAACGAGGAATGCGTTTAACTGCTACAACGGCTCCAGAATTGTTCAAAATCGGACCGCCATTAATATCAGGAATCATTCTGATGCTCTTGAGCTGCGAACATTACAGAGGGTTTTAACACAGTTTTCAAAGGAACTGGCCCTGGGAAAACATGAGAAGCAAAGGCAGAATGTGCTGTAGATGTATGATTTATGTCTGAGGATGACCCGAGAGGATTTAGGTTGGGTATATCTGGAGCTGTGCTGACCTACCCACCAGTTCTGCATTGTTGGAGCTCGGTGGATCCTTCTAAATCCAGGATTAGAAAAGTCAAATATACAAACACCTTCACCTCTCCTCTCTTTCTCACATACAGACACGCTAAGAAGAGAGGGAGGTCGAAAGAGTTACCATTGGCTGCTGCCTGTCTGCGAAGCATGCCCAAACCCGAAACCCCATCACTTTCCTCATTACTGGAGCTTCATGGCTTTTTAGGGCTCTGTGCTTTATCTGGGATTTCACATTTCCCAGCCTGCCACTTGACATGGCTCACCCAGCTGCCAGCAATCAAATAGCACAGGGCAGCAGCGGTGCTGGCTGAGTCTTCAGGCTGCACCTTGATTTGAGAATTGCACATCACAGCCACTGGCCCTGCTAAGCTTTGGTAATTACAGGCCACACATCCCATCAAGCCTCCAACCCTATTTCCACCCCACATCATACACTGACCTGGCATAATGGGTAGAGGGGAAAGGGGTGCATACAGAGAGATAACGATGGTCACGGGTCAGGGTGGATTTTAGGGATGACGATCTTTGCCTCAAAAGGTATTAGGGTTGGGACAGTGTTGAAGAAAGGACTGATAACATGTTCCATACTGTCAATTTTGGGCTGTCACATATGGAACATCCTTTTATGTGTTTAGGCGAGTCTGTGTGCTGGCATGCGCGTATGCTTGTACCTACAGTACACACATTGTATGTGTGTGTGCCTAATTGAGAGGTAAGCAAAAAAAGTTGCCTTTAAAGTTGCCAATAAATATCCTGCCAGTAATGTTAAACACCTGCCCGTAAAGCCCAGAGGAATGCTAAATGAAACCAAGTTGCAGAGCCTGTCTCCTGTCTGGGGTCTCAAGTCAAGACAGCAGGATTTGTAATGGCTGTAACCAGGATTATTGAGTTCAAGCAGAACAGCCAGGAAGCAAGAAAAAACATGACATGGTCGGCACCAAAGCATTTCCTCCCCGTAACAGCCAGCACAATGAGTTGTGTGTCCCCTTTACAGTAGAGAAATGTTTATTCCAGATTAATCCTCAGTTTAGTTACACAGCAGACACTCACCATCCAAAACATGTCAAAGCACATCATGGCAGGATTTTTTTAACCACCGCCATTACAGATGAACGATCAAAGCTGCTCATGGAGTGTTGTATAATACGAGAGGACACATGGGTGTTTGAACAAAAAGTGTTCCCAATTTCTTTGTGCAAGTGTGAGCCAGATAAAGTAAGACAGATGATTACTGCAACTGAAAACATGGCCTCCTGACCTTCTTACCCCAGTGTCACACACCAGCAACCATCTCATACATGCACACACACACACATTCTGCTGGAAGACACACGAAAATGCATACATTAAAGCACATACATTCACACGTATACAGTGCAGAGCGAGGCTCTTGCTGTGTTCTGGAGCCTCCAGGGGTGAAAGAGAGCATCTACCCCCAGAAGCCAGAGAAGCTGTCATTTGGCCCCATCTCTGGTTTCGATTCCCTAAACTCCTGACGCCTTCCTCCCGCTGCACCTGTCGAGCGCCAATAGACCCCCTGCCCAGACCCTTTCACCACTGAGAATATATGGCCCTGCTCCCGGGTCCAGGCTGGCTAATTACTACTGGCCTCAAATGCCACAACGGGACGGAGCGTTTAGCTGCTGTTGCCACCCTGAGGCCCAGCTCAGCAATTCTCCCTCTTTCAGGTGCCTGTCCATTCCTCAACAAGGGCCAGATAAGGCTGACCGCGCACAAGCATTTATTTCCAGAGTCACAAGCTGCCCCATTCAACCCAGAGATTAAGCACTGCTGTCTACACGCAACCATGAATAATGAAGCTATCACTACAGACAGGCAGGCAGCAGCAGTGTGAGTTATATACACCGGTAATCTTACAGGCTGCTGCACACACGTGCCGAATGTACACAGCAGCAGCACTACTATAGAGCTCATGCATTATTACAGAATGCAAGAATGCAGAAGACTCACTTACAGACAATTAGCGGTTTATAGTTATAGTATAGGATCTTCAACTTAGCTTTACTTCTACCTTACAATAGGACAATTCAATGATGTGAAAAGCCAGTTGGCCCAGGTGCCAAGAAGTGTTATGTGGCCCCACTGCTACTTGAACTAATGTTGTGCCACTCTCCATTCAAAGAAGAGTCAGCATCAATAAATGATCAGTAGCATAGTTGCATTATAGGGCACCAGCACAACTTATTTGCTTAAACATGTATCGATAGGAAAATGTTTCAATTTAGCAGTTCCATTTAAATGTGGCTAAAAGTTATATCTGCCAGTTTGATCTCATAGCTGGCTCCAGCAGTTGAATCTGACAGGTACTGATTGCTAGGTTAAGCTAAACAGAGTCTTCGCACATCCATATATAATTATTACCTGTAGACTAACCGTGACCTCTATACCTCGTGCCAAGATGACTGCTGCCAGTCAGGACAGCAGGTGGTGAGGTGATGCCAGCAGCTTGCTCATCATCTTCAAAACTAATGTCCATCTGTCAGTCGGTCTTTGACGGGCAGATGTACTTCTGTGATGAGACATCGAACCATAATTATTTAATCAACAGGCTACATTAAAGACAGTCCAGCACACTTCAAGATGTGCAGTGTAGTGTAAATGTGTGGTTTTGTGGACATTTAAAACTTATTTCATCAAATATATTATAAGGCATAATTAAAATGTCTGTTTAAACGATAATTTGACTATAAAACACACGCATCACCAATAATATTACATTAGATATTTTTCTACTCCTCAATATTCTGAACTTGCAATAGTAGTACAAATTTCTCATCTTCATTTCTGGAACAGAGCACTCCCTCAAACGGCCTGTAAACAGCAGTAGGCTGTACCTGACGTGAGGGTGGATAATCGCAGACACCACGTGACTGCAGCACTTTCCGTCTGGACGCACGGCAGGGTCTGTCAGAGCCTCCCTGGTGAGGACGCCACACACGCGCACTGGACGGATAAAAATAGACGCCATTCATGTGCTGAGGAGACGCTTACAAAGCTACAAGAGACACATCCAACTTGGCAAACTTCACACGAATCGCTTGTTTTTATTGCCGTCACTGTGAGAAATCTACTCAGTCTAATCTACTCAGTTTATTCTATCAAAATGCGCAAAAGCGCACCGAGCGATCCCGCACGGATTTCAGTCATCTCCTGCACTTGCAGATGTGTTTTCTATTGTATTATTCCACACACCTCAACCCCCCTTCTCTCTCTTATAGCGACACCGACAACATTCCTTAATTCACATCGCCTGTGTTCTGCGTCACCGGCTTCACGCACGGGCAAAGTATGGCACCATATCTGAACTTGCATGGATGAAAGTGACGGCGTTAAAGCACTCAGTCAGAGGGCGACTCACTCAGCCTCCCGTGCGTCTGTCTGTGTCGCCTGTGTGGCGCTCTCCTGCAGCCTTCAGTGAGCATCACTCTGTGGAGCCGGTGCGAGGCATCCTTTCATGCAAACACCGGTCCTGGACATCCTACACAGTCCGTCCTGCGACATATTTTTAGTTTGGACCCGTTGATGTCACTTCCTGCTTGGGTAATAGCCTGCACAAATAAGCTCGGGGATGTGGAGGGGTGTTCGGGGAGCCACAACAGGGAATTTTCGAGGTCACGACGAAGGCAAGTTCACAAGGTCACGCCGGAGAGAAACGTCCAAAAGAAGCCGTTACTCTTTAAAATGACAGCTATCATCCCATCTGCCTCATTCCCACTGTGCCCTATACTTTTATATAACCAGTCACATCCACATCATCCTACCCCCCTGTGATGCGCCGGCGAGGTTCATTTCCTGGTGCGCTGTGCGCATTTATGGCCACGATTATGCAATGAATGCAGCATCATCAGTTTTTTGACAAATATATGAATCACAGCTGGTGGGAATATGATGAGGCATAATGAAAGCTACAGTTTTCACATTTCTGAGACACCTGTTGGTGTCAAATTAAAATAATGTTTTAAAATACTAATGCAGCTAAATTCAGCTTTCCTGTTCTGATTTTGTATAAAACCACCTTGTTCCCGGCCTACGTGGCTTTAGTGGCTCATTGCTGTTTTTAAGCTTTGAGTCAGGCATTGCTTTAAGAAGTCTTCATGTCCTTTGACACACATTAAAGATAAGTAGATAGAATCAAAATGGGGGCTTATTTTATTCTGGGTGCCCCAGGAGAATTATTCAGTGTGGTAGGCATACTGAGCTGAAATGCAAGATGGGTGACAGAAGCTGGTCTGAGAGTGAGTCCTGCCAAGAGCCCTATCTTCTTTCCTCACCCAGGTCTCTCCTCTTTACCTTTGAACCCAGGCCCAGCAGTCCATCTCTGATCTAGAGAGTCTCCTCTTACCCCTATCCCCTCATAGGCCCCTGTGATAGATGACCGTCAGCATGCCAATACTTCACAATATTTCAATTTCCTGCCCAGGAAGAGGAATTTAAGGGGTTGAGCGAAGTTCAGAGGCACAGTGTGGTGCCTAGAGCTCCCAACCAGCCCCCAGCCTCGTGCTGAGAACCTGAGATCCAAACATTCGGCTGAGAACATTCCAGAAACCAGGTCCTCTGTATGGCAACAAAACAACCCCTGCCACCTCCGTCCTGATTGAAAGACAGGCGCGCAGAGGAATCTGGCAGTGAACTCGAAAGTGCAAAATTCCAGATTATTTGTGAATATTCTGTCTAGAGGATGTCTGACACATCTGACAAGAATCATCAAGTACTTGTATTTATTCATCATGAAACATTTTAAAGAGTCTATCAAAAAAAATGTAATTTCCACTTAGTTTTGTCTGAAACAAACAGCTCTGGTATTAAATCTTTAGAATTCTTATGGGAGAAGTGAATGTTCAATTTTAATATTCACTCCTTAAATTTCATCCTGTCGTGTAGGCCACTGTGTCAGTAATTTAGGGGGGAAACACATAACAGTATTACATGAATAATGAAGACATATTTGACTTTCTGGCTCTGTTATATTTATATGTCATGGTGATTTAAACAAACAGGATTATGTATGTTGTGTATGTTGTGTATGTTGTGTACGTTGTGTACATTGTGTCAGTCTGAGTGAAGCAGGCACATATCCAGTATGTGTAGGACTGTGCGAATGAACATAACCTGTGCACAAACATACATGTATGCGTGTCGTGTAGTATATTTTGATAGGGTGACGCTCTCATGTGCCTCTGTTGTCTCTTAAATGATTGGCTGGATCAGTCAGGGGGCTGTGGCAGGCAGGAGGACAGGCAGCGAGGCAGGCAGTGCAACCTAGTGGTGGAAGAGCGGTGTGTGGTGAAGAGGGCTGTGCACTATGAATCATACACTAATAAATACGCTCTTTCACTTGCGCATAAACACACATGGGCGCGCTAACACATAGTCACACTCAAACCCACATGCTTTGTTAATTCAGTGTATACTAATTTATCTCCTTGAAACACATGCTCGTAACCTCTAACCCATGTATTTGATCTAATGTCCTAAAGAACCAGCATAGCCTTCCAGGTTTAAAAATAACATAATTCCCTACAAGCCACCCACATATGTGACTTAACGCTCTCTAACCAGGTTGTTTGTTGTATCAGCCCACACTCCTTGCCCCTCCACCATACACTCTCTGCTCCTACTTCCACCAAGCCTTGAACCAAATGGCACTGGGGGAAACTTTAAAGTCAGGAGCTCTGTGACCATTTGACTTTCAAAAACGAACATCACTTTGCATCTGCTGTTGAATACTATGAAATTGACTAGACCTGACTTTGTAGCGGTTTCCACTTTTTCCCAAATAAACCAACTGACACTCTGAGATGATCAGCCTAGGATCGCAATTTATTCCCAAACCCCCAGAGACTTTACAATTACAGATTACCCCATCATCCAGATGTGTTTTAGCTGAGATTGAGGGGGCAGAAGGAGGAGCTTTGAGAAGGAGGGGGCTGTGCAGAATTGGGTAGGTGGAGCTGGTCACCAATTTTGGGATAAAGACGAATACAGCATAGACTAGTGTAGTCCCAATAGCGGGGTTTAGCAGGGGCCTAGCTCTACTACGGCCCATTTTGCCTTGAAGGGGATTAATAATGAATTAAGGCACTCCTACCCCCCTTCTAAAAAGATATTCATGCATGCTAATGCATCCATTATTTATAGTGTGCACGGAGGCTGGCTATAGTGGCCACATGCAAGTGGGAGGGATGTAAGGATGAAATAAGGAGGTGGGGGTGTTTCCCCCCGAATGAAGCTCTGAGGCTCTGGAAGCAACATCCGCCCATTGTGGCTGGGCTGGGTGGGGATGGCATAGGGACTGGATATGGAAAAGTAGGAGGACGTGGGGGATGAGAGGGGGGCCTCGTTGCCAGACAGGCAGCTCGTGCATTAGGAGAGGGCCGCCAAGTGTTGTGGGGGGAGGGGCGGATTAAACAAATAAATACATGATAAGAAATAATCATGCCAGAGAGGGAGGGCACGGTGGAGACAAAGAGGCTAAGAGGGATCGAAGCGGGGGTGTTAGTTAAGTCAGAGGGGATTTACTGTCTGGACCGAGCCACTCTTGATCACAAACTGATGTGGAAGACAACTTTTTTGGATGTTGTTTGCTGCTTGAGTGGCTGCTTCGTTCAGTGGCTCATGGCTGTGATTATGCTCTAATACAATAGACTTCAATGGCATGTCCAAGCACAGGGTGGAATTGGGTGATATTTCATGTTACAGAAGTTGACAAAGTCAAAGCAAAAGATGAAAGGTAGAAATGTGAAACAGAGAGAAAAGTGTGAAGGTGAGAGATGGAGGAAGAAAAAGACCAGGCTGCACTCCTTTACTCCTTTTATGTGCACAGCATGCCAGGTATACGTGGTAAAGCAGTGCAGAAAGGAGAAGGACAAGTAGAATGATAAGATAAAGCACAAGCATGAGCCAGATGAGCTTTCCACCCTACTGATCCCCATATTAGCATAGATACAGAGTCATAAGCATGGCAGGGAACTGGTGTTGTGGAGGTGACACAAGAGCCGACACACCCCAGCTCATCTCCATAGATATCACCGGGGCCATGCAGGTAAGACATGCATCAGGCTTATCTAAGCTATGTCTGCATGACATTTAACATTCTGTCAAAAAGCTGACACCTTTAATTTCAGTAATCCTTGTAAGTGACTAATTCTTAATACCGTTCAGACTGTCCCCAAAATGATGAAATTAAACACTACTTTAAAACTCTGTCCTGTCAGCATGATTGTTTGGAACGATCGCACAGTCTCCGTGATGGTTGCTTCCACAAACTGCACAACTTATAGATAATTCTGTTGAAAATACTTACAGATCAGTGTTATGCCATTGCTCATTGGGTGTAAGAAAACACTCCTGCTCAAGATGTGGTGATATCTAGGGTATGAGGTTATCGGTGTGGCTTTGCACAACTTGTATTATGTGCTAGTGGTGCAAATCCTCTACATTGCAGTTATGAATAACTGTACCATCAATGGATGAAATATTGTTACATGAGCTGTGCGATTCAGGAACAGTGCATGTAACCGTCAGACTCTCATTAATGGCAGACGTGCAACATGTTTCTGAAGAATTAGCACTGGAGGCAAGACCTCCCAGAAGGGACAATCTGCATTGTGCAAACATTGCAACCTTTGTTCCCCCAACAAACACAAGGTGAGGCACTTAAGTGTTTTTTTAATACCAAAACCTCAACCACACACAGGAAAATCCATAAACATTGGAATGATGTCAAAACAACATTGTGAGGTTTGACGGTTTTAATTTTCCATTGCTCAAAGTAAAAATGGCTCCTGCAACATTTCCTGCACCCCTGGTGATTTTTATGACAAATACAACAGCAGCTTAATTATACATGCGACCACCGCCATAAAAGCACAACCATTAACAACCATCTTGTTAACACAGAGGACCTGCCTTGAAAGTGCTAGAGTCGCATTTTAAAATCTTTTCACTCAGCGCCTGTCTGCTGTGGCAGATTGGCACCATTTAGCAAAAATATAAGAATTAATGTGGCAGCACATACACGCCTCACACATCCCTTCAAAGAATAGGATACTGACAACGGAATGTAGTTTTGATCACCTATTCTTGATGTACTGACTGAAATATAATAGAATAAATACAAGTTAGTTGAATTTCATCTAGACATATACAAGGGAAATAACCGTAGAACAGACACATTTACTGACTCTGCAGCTGCAAGGATGCAGAAACTGGCTTCGGATGACCCTGACCTGCCTCACCGTGTCCCAAGAGAAAGTTGTGGAGTCTCCAAACAAGAGTGAACTTCCAACCCTTTCCTGAAGAGGCTTTGGTTAAGTTTCAAAGGCTTCCTGGTTTTACTTTACTGGCCAAACATGCCCCAGCTGTACACAAAGTGGACACTCTCAATGAGACCCTATGGACGCAGAGGGAGATCAGACACCCCTTGACGCAACCAAACATCCAAGTTAAAAGCAATGGGAACAGAGGAGATGCCATTGATGTTATTGCTTGCTTAAACAGGTCAGCCTTCACTCATGGCAAGTGTGGTATTGCTTTAAGTACTACTTGTGAGCAATAGTTCAGGCCCGCAGGCCTCTACAAAGAGAACTCAGTGTTTGTCACTGTCATGAAACAGATCAGCCATCTGAATATTTCATGCTCTGGTCTTTAATCTGACATCCATATGGCCTTCACAGAATGTGTCAATCTCTTGAGTGATAGAAAGTAAAATCCACAAAACACACCTCTAAAGGCAATACCATCAAGCGACATTCACTCCAAAATGCATAGCCCTATGTTAAGCAAATGGGCAGAGAAATGGTGACCCACTGATTCCATTATTTGTCATGGTACATCCATTGTCTTAAAGCCTACCTTATGTGCCCCAAGTGCCTTTAAAGACATGTTAAGAGAAAAGAGCTCTCTGCCTTGGAATGAGCTAACTTAATTATCATAGCAACTGGCAGTGCTCTTTAACATGTCAATGGTACTTGGCCTGCATGCATAATTTTGCTGTGTTATTGTGGTGGCCTCTGCGTTTCTCTGTGACAAAAACCCAAACCACAGGCACGGGGGCCTATTGTCATGGGCGCATCCATCTGGATCAAGGCCATTAGAGGATATTTGCACTTCCTCTGTGGCTCCTGGCTCTTTTTGACATGCGGCAGAAGGAACAGGCATCACCCACCAGTGCAGGGCCAATTGAGGTGTAGATTGACCAGAGGGACAGTGAAGAAGGGCAGCCAGCAGGGCAGCGCTGCTGTCAAATCCAGTGATGGACACCCACGTGGCAGCTGCTAGTTGCAGTTTCTAAGGTCCTATAGCAATTGATGGGACATGACGAGGCAGGCGCCCTGGTTTCATTCTTTTGTCCCTGGGGATGTTGGAGGGTGTATCAGAATGTCAGAGGCTTTTGGCCACAGCACACTTCTGGTGTCAGCTACCTACGATGTACAGCCCCTTGCTTGCCCTGACATACACTACATCAACAACAAAAAGAGGCTATTCAGGTAGCAGTGACCTATAAGTACACTATGCCTTTGGACAGATAACAACTCAACATTAATACATGAATAAAACATAAAAGTATATTGTATAGTGCAAACACAGCTTGAACAAAGATAAGTGTACAGGCGATCTGAACACAAATACATAAATGGTGCCCTGTGAAGGGGAGGAAACATGCTGATGATGCTCAAAGATAGGCCCGATGTGGTTAACACCACGGCATTTGCAGGGGCCTTGAATGCTACTTTATATGCGCATGTACAGGTGAGTGAACACGATTAATGCTAAGAGTCTAAATCTCTATACACATATGGAAAAACAGCTCTCAGAAAAATATCAAATAGAACCAATTCAGCTCCAACATATAAACACGTTAGCTGTCAATCCCCCTCTCGCCACATGTAACTTATACGCTTGTCGCTGCATACATAGCCTCTCAGAGCTGTGCTGGAATGCTGACAGCACAGAGATACGAATCTTGATTTGATTAAGAGTTAGAGTTAGGGTCTAAGCGCTGGAGCCAAGATCTGTACGGGCGGGTGGGCAAGGCAACTGTTGCAAAGTAGGTGAGGTGGAGAGGAGGGGGCAAAGTGCGATGGCAAAGGGGGGTTACCTGTGGCCCTGGCTCCAACTGGGAGTAATTTGGAACAGACTGCTCCCAATGTGTTCATTAGGTTGTGATTGGGCTGAATGCGGGTGGGGAGGGCCTGCCCAGCCTGACGCTGAATAGTCCTGATTGTGCCCAGCATAAAACGCCATCTGTTTCAATGAGGCAATGAAGGAGCAAGAGAGAGAGTGAGGCAGGAGGAAGGAGGAGGGAGCCACTGGTGAAAAGTCATGTTTTATGATGTCTGGTCAATTTTGTGTACTAACAAGGGGACAAAGATGACGAAAATGTAATGCACAGCAGAACTGTCATCTGTCTTTGTCTTCATTGCAAAAAATAATATATATAATAATATAACTAATGGCTACGTGTGAACATATTTTCCATGTAACCAAACTTTGAGAATATAAAGACAAAACTGCCAAATATGACCAGAGGTAGAAGGGTGTCCGTTTGAAGCCTAAAGGCAGACTTCAGTCTAGCCGCAGCATGCCACAGTGACCAGACGGCTAAAGAGACAAGGGGATTGGAGATGGGGCAGCAAGGTTTATTTACGGGCTGCCTGCTTCAAAGCTGGGATGTTTTTGGTTAATCCTGTACTCATACCAAGAGCAGACATACAAATGTTAATCTAGGTGTTTACACGCACATTTACACCGTCTACTTTGCTGTAGACACAACATCATCCAAAATTACATTTGCAGGTCTCATGCGGGTAGAAATACAGAAGACAAAAATATCTTTTTACTCAGTCAGCCTTTCTTTCAGTTTCTTTTTTTTTTTTTTCTCCCATTGCATGGCCCTGGGAAGAAAAAGAAGAGAGCAGAAGAGAAGAAGGCCACTGTTTGCTGCTCGACTTTTGAAGCGTCTTTATCGGGCTTGGCAGCGTGGTCTTGCGTGTCCAAGCCTCGTCGTGCTTTTCATCCTTTGTGCTGTCCAAGGTGTGTCCAATGCACTGGGGCTTTGTGTGGGGAGGGAGACGACACATCACATTCTGTCTTCTGTCCCAAGCTGGGGGATGGGGAGATTGGGGGGGTGTACAACAGAGGGGGGACAAAAAGCAAACTTATAGAAGGCCGCGGCTCTTCAAAGCCGTGATGCACAAAGGCTTATAAAGCGTTACTTCATGCAGAGTTGTGCCAGATGTAATTGCGGGGTTCCTGGAGATAGAGAATCACATGCAATTCCTGGCCCCGCCCCTCATACCATGAAAGGGCTATGGCTAAGAAGCTTCAACTGCAAAGGGGAACGAGCAAATAAGTTTGCTTCACTTTGATGCACAATGAATAAACGTTAAAGATGGGGTATGAACTTGCTGCCTCGGAAAGGTCACGTTATGAACAGAGCTTGATAGATGCAGGGGAACCCCATAATAAATCAGAAAGGCTGTAAACTGCACTGATTGACAAGTATTTACCCACCCCTTGTTTGCATTGCCATAAGCTTCATAGTATACACTCTTTCAAGTCTGTCTTACTCCTTTCAACAGAAAATTATGTAGATTTATTGTTAATAGGCCCAGAGGTTGGCAATGTGAGGGCGGTGCATGGCAAGTATTGGTAGGCGAGGCTGTAGTTTCCCTGATCTACCTGACTAGTCCTCATCTGTTTCCTGTGGCCTCCTGCTGAGATGGGACGGGTGTTGAGTGTGCATTGTTAAATATGTTCCCGGGCACAAATGCTGCCACTGTCAGGTACATCTGCACAGGCTGCTCCCTGTTGTGTGTTTGTGTGTGTGCAGGTGGGTATGTGCATGTGTGCTGATGACAGTGAGCAGTGATGGGTGCGGAGGAAAGGGTGGTGCAATCACTTTAGGTCTGCCGATGGGGGTTCCCAGAGGAGGGACACGCCCCGGTGTTTTCCAAGACAGAGACGAAGGTGAACACAGCAGCAAATTTATCTTTGCATCTTACAGGTTAAGAAGATACTTCTATAACCCGAGAACAGTGGATTCCTGTTATCTCTCCATGTGTCATGTCCAAAGGCCTCCTGCCAAGAATGTGGAAACTGTGGCGTCTGTACCCACAAGGTCAAGGCTTGGATGTCGTGCGCAAGAGACTTTAAATGTAAAAGAGAAAAATTAAGGCATGCGGTGCTTCATCAAGGTGACATAGTGTGAGCACAATAATAGCATATAAATGTACTTCAGTGGCTCTCATCTTTGAGGGTGGGTTTGTTCAGGAATCCATATTTGTTTCACTTCTTTCTTTATGGATCACAACTCAAATTTGTTTCATACCTTTAGCAAAGTGAAAGTACCTGTGTCGGTTCTATGCTACAGGAATTACAATTGCGTTTTGTGGCAGAGAGAAAGCTTTCCCGTGATTAGTGTGGAAATGAAGGATTCTGTGAATATCCAAGTGATTAAATGGCACCTGGCAGAGCAGGGGCACCAAAGCCTCTTCTCCTTTGCATATCAATACGTTGGCATTAGTGTGAAATAGAATAATTCTGAAATGGTTGTGTAGAATTATTTTCGACATAGGAGCCACAATTTGTGCACAAATAAGGAAAACAATACACGATCAAAAAATAACATGAATGCTGCCAACCCGTGTATTGTAACAGCTGCCATTAGTGCAGACAACAGTAGACGATGGTTAAATTCAAAGAGATCAACAATAGGCAGAATGATAATGCCACAGTATTATATATATGTACACACTGATGCCTGTAATGTTGGAATAAAATATTTTTTTATCTCTTCTCATGGAATGATTGTGACAGTGTGATTTGTATAAATAGGAATAAAATGTGGAACGTGTCTGAAAACAAAATTATTCCAACTTTATGGGCAACAGCGTAAATGTATAGTGAACACTCATAGTTGCAAAAGTGTGGCGCATTGATCACCAGTTGGACGATCTCTATCACAACTTGTGCCCAAACTAAACTTTTGGATAATCTGAAAGCCGACCCATATCTCTCCACATGTATCCACCATTCTCAGGTCATAGAACAAAGCGCAAGGGTCAGCGAGCAGGTGTCAGGGATCATGGTATCCCAAGGGTACACTGAGTCTCATCCCAAAACCTTTAACATTTTTCAAAGCCCTCCTGCAGCCAAGGCCCTCATCAGCATGTGCCCCCAATGGCCTCATGCACATATGTACCACCCCACACAGCTCTCTGGTGGGTGAAGGAGGAACCTGAGTGCATCACCTGGAGCCCCCACTACGAGAAGATCAGGCTTGGTCTGTCCAAAACTAGCTAGAGACCCAGTAGGGGTGGGCGGTAATGATGCTGAAGGGGCACATGCACATAGAGGGGGCAGATTTCATTTTCTCCATATTTCACAAAGGATTTTCACACATTGTGGTTGAAGACTATACAGAGCGGATTTCACCCCATGAGAGATAATTACTCACATGGCCCTGTGAGCTTGGGTTCATATTCACATTTGCTAAAATTTTAAAGTTTTATCGCCTTAGATTTACTCAAGCACAATAAAACATTTTAGTTTGCCTGGAAACAGAAAGTGATCTTCCCTTTCCAACTTTTGACGATGGACAGCAACACAAAAAGAAGACGAAGCACCACCTGCTTAGAAAACAAATAAGGTACGGGCATTTAAAAAAAAAAAGAGGGCAATACTACTTGTACTAATCCTACATTCATTTGATATGTGAAAGTGTCCATTGGGCCTTGATAAAGTGATGTGGTTAAAACCACTGATGCAGCAAATCTAAACCCCCATCCCCTTGTCTGCTCAATCAACCATCAATAAAATCTCTCCTCTTCACTACTGCTGACAAATACAACACGGGCCATGCCCTACCTTACACGAGGAAAGAGACTCCACGGCCCTATGTTACATGCAAGAAGCTGGGAAAAATGAAGGTGTTCTAACTCTCAGCAGATTATACTTTATCCAAGATGAAGGGCTGAAAAAGAACGAGTGTAGTTCAGTCAAACTAGCTAAACGGGTGAGAATTAAGATGTTGCAGCGTGGGATGAGGCAGTTATGCATACATAACATGTTGAGGCTGGGACCCCCTACTGGGGAGAGGCACGACAAAGCCTTTCTAACAGCAATACCTCTGGGACAGCTAATGATTAATTAGCTTGTGTCATTAAGTGAGGCAAATGTCACCCGAGCTTCCTGGGGAAGCTGTCACACCATGTGTAGGCTACTCACAAGTTTCCCCCTCAGGTGCTGGTGCAGGGGATGTGGGGGCTACTTAACTGTTACTAGTCAAATCCTGACATCTAGTGGTCAAATGAAAAACTACATCAGTCATCAGTTGCAAGAACAGCAAGAATTTAACCAGAAACGTTTTCTTGAGCAAAGCTTCTTAATAAAATCTTTTAAAAAAACGAGCCTAACCTATCTCCACCGTCTCTAACAACAGGCTTATAAACAACGAAGCTATCCAGATTCTGTAGTCTCTGATCCCTGATCACTAAATTAGCTTGGATGACCTCTGACCTTTAAGTGTCATTCACCTCATTGACCGTGGCACTGACATCAAAATTGAAGACCTGATACTTTATCACACCAATGTTACTAGGGAAACATGAGCTGGCATACAGGCAGTAAGACGGACAACATTTTAATTACGATTAAGAACAGGCATTACGCAAACATTTCACATATAGATCGCCAAATATTCTATTAAAGTTTTTTGTTTTGTTTTTTTAAAAAAGCCTGAACAAAAATAATAAAAATAAGAATGAAATTGTCTTACCAAATAGCTGAGGTGCAAGCCAGGGTTGATAACTTTCATGTTCAGTTTGGAACTAATCCGGACAAGAGAGACCACCGAAAATTATAGTTAGCACCAGCCAAGTTACTTCCTTTAATTAAGCTGTTTTCTCCATCATCTAATATTGGATTGTCACTACACACTCGCTCACACTTTATTTCTCTCTCTTTCTCCATCTCAGGATCAGTTGGTCTTTGAAGGTCAGCACTGAATCCTGGCCTGCTATAAGACCAGACCAAGAAGAAGTGAGAAGGCCCCTCTCTTCACCAGGGAGTGGCAGCACAACGTGGAAAGGCTTAACACACACACTCACTCACACACACAATCTGCCTCACTCTCACACAGACATACACATACAAAAGCACACCTGTCAGGGCCTTTCCACTGCGTGAGCAAGAGCAAAGAAGTCTGGCCCCCCCTCTGTCTCTCTGTATGTGGTATCCCATGTCTGTTATATTAAAGCAAATCCATTCAGTTCCCACTTTCTCATCTGAAATAATGGCATGAGCAATTTTCACATTTAGGCAAGCAAGGACACATGCAGTCTCTCTCTCTCGCTCACTCTCCGTCTCTCTCTCTCGGCTTAATGAATGGAATCAGATCTGGGCCCCTGTGGCTGCAGTCTAATCTTCCTTTGAAGATTTCTACAATTTACAGACCAAAAAAAAATAAACCTGAACCTCCCTACATGGTTTTATTCCTTAGCAAAATACACCAGATAATAAGACGTCTACTCGTATCTATTTCTACATTTCGCTTATGTCTGTGCATGTGATTTGTGTGTTACTGACCACAGCCAAAAGGGCCCGGGGCCTTGCCAGGAGCATCCCAATTGTGCCAGTCAACTGGTGTGTGACGTCCATTTGAAGGGGGGGAATCTGTCAAATAGAATGATTGAATTAAAGTGCACTTTGGTCCAGAGTGCTCTCTCTTTGCCACTTTGCACCATAACATGTCTTGTCCTAAAATAATTAGATTGAGTCTTTGGGTGGTGGAGTGGCCGGATCTTCAATGGTCAAAAGAATGGTCTAGCACTGAATGGAAGCCTCCCATCTTAAAAAAACACTTTATTTCTTTACACTTGAGGTTTGTTGTCTTTTGTGACCATTATCCCCCATTCACCAATTGCTTTCATGCAGCTGTGCCCCTCTTAAAAAGTCTTTGTGCCAGCACCATGAATACAGGGAATGTGTCCATGGCAGGTAGCCCTTATTGCAAGTTAATCTCCTGAAAGAGCCTCATACAAGTACTTTTAAATTCTCCCCAAGCCACACAGGGCTCATCATCAATCGAGCACTTCTCCTCTTTGTAGGGCTGATGAGTGTGGTGCATGGCCGGTGACAATGGCTGCCAAGTGTGGCAAAGTAATCACCTTCTGGGGAAAACACTAGTAATTACTTCTAAACTGTTTGGGCTTCGGAGACAACTGCTATTGTGCAATAAAATGAAAGGCTCCCTTTAGAGAGCAGTGCTGTGATGGTTGCTCTCAATCTGTTTGTCATCTGTTTGTTTACAGGGATTTTTCTGTGCAGTTCCCTGCTGCACCCATGCTTTAGCGTATGTGTGCGTGTGTGTGCATGTCCTTTACGAGTGGGGACATGCTGTGCCCCGACACAGGAAAGTCCATTTCTACAAAACGCATACGAAATTACTTTTATATGATGATAATAAGACTCTTAATATCAGACAATTAAAAACATGATCAGTGTATCCTCCATTCCCAAACAGTATGTTAAATGAACACATTGTTTATTCGGGCATACCTGTATCCATCTTGTATTGGGCTCTTAATAATAAAGAGACAGGTTATATTCTGAGCTTAACAAATGAGATAATACAATTCATGCAAATTCAGTTCAAAAAGACTTACTCAACTATTGTGGCATTATATATGAAAGGTAGGTGTTGAAATTATATCTTTTTAATATTTTCTATGTCTAATTAAGGAGATTTTTTTTGCACTATTGCAATTTTTTTTATTATTCCATCAATACGGAAAGATATTGAATTAATTCTGACTGAGACACCAAGAAATAATCTCTAAAACTGCTACTATGACAAGACAGAAATGCCTTGACTGTTATAAGTCTTTAATTTCCCTTGTAATCGCTTTAATATCAAACATCACAAACCTATTCCCTCTAATAAGGGCATCATACTCTCAGGTTTTAGAACGTACATGTGAGTGAGACGTGGAGATTCTCAATTAATACAAGGATTAACGATAAATACAGACAAGACATGACATTTAAAAAAGAAAATAAAGAAAAATCTTGCTCTCTGGAAAGTAGCTTTCATTTCAAGGAAAACTCACACAACACCATCTAAGCTTACTTTAGCTCCACAATAAGCTCATCTTGTCACTTTGACACCGTCGTGAGTGGGGCACGACGGTGTAAACGTCTCGCAGGGTTCTCCGAGCTATACGACAAACGTAGGAATTAAACCCACCAATAAGTCACACGTTCCACTTTTAACACAGCCAATCAGTCTTTCAGAACAGAACATAAATAAAAACAAAACACGTACAACTGATTAGGCATAAAAAGTACTCATGTCTGTCCATACTTCCCCATTTTGATGAATTTAGTCACTGTCAAGTGAAACAAGGGATTTCTTATTAAAAAAAAAGCCAGAAAAGGCTTTTAAAAACATAACATTTTGTTACACCGTAAAAGAAACTGCACTTGTGAAAATGTATAAAAGATAAAATACACCGTAAGAGACACAGACTTTCTCAAAGGGACTGGAAAATACATCCTCTTTTAAAATCTACTGACACACTGTACGCGTCGGCATCATCTGTAAAAGCCTTATAATGTATAAATAGGTGATGTCTGTTTTGTAGTTCCTCTGCTTCAGCAAATGAAACAAAAACCAATTAGTTAACATGATAGCAAAGAATTGTCCATACTTTCTAATACAGCTAACACAAATCATAAACAGTAGCATGCATCTGAAGTCCTGTTTTTGGACTCTTTGGAAACCGTTTTTTGGAATTTAACTTCAGCGTATGCTCACCTTTGAGCTCTGATTTGATCTTCACCTACTTTATAGAGAGTGGAAGGAAATAGTTTACCATGTACTGAGTGACCATCATTTAGTTGCAGGGCTGGTATCTAGAGTTCAAGAGCTGGAAGAAAAGCAAACTGCATCTACCACACTACAAATGAATATATCTTTCTTTGGAGCAGGATTTATAATTAATATTATTATTATTATTTTGAGCAGCACACAATAGTTAGCTAATAATTCTAATTGCTAACATGCTAGCAAATACTTGTATCTTTATACATAAAACAACTTCAGCGTTCACTTGGAGTCCTGTTTCTTACTACGTGAAGAAAAATGTAAAGAAAAATGTAAGTTCAACATTTACGCACCTTTTCATTCTGTTTTGGTCTCCGCCAACTCAGTAAAATGTCCAGGTCTTTAGCTTGCTACATAGTTGTTGCTCTGTCTGCAATTTTGCTTTGCAAAAGCTAGCATACAGTGAGTTACAGCAGACTGATCGTGCTGGTCATGAAAGAAACTAAATTTAGCAGGATAAAGACCCATATATTTTTCTAAGGAGCATTTAAGTTTCAATAAACAAGAGGTCAATAAACAGTTGTTTTCGAGTCATCCGCTGAATCACCTTAATGAGATAATATGCCATGTTGTGTTGTTGTGTTTATCATCTTGTTTTGTAGCTTTTCTGCCCTCTAGCGACCAAAACCTGAACATTCAGCAAATTCAGATTGAACCAATTCACCATACAGTATATCAAAATATCCACTTTAGCTTAGCTTTTTCCATGTTAGAAATATTAGTATTTTTATTATTATTCCAGCACATTGATCAAAGTGATAATATGAGATTTTTTGTCTGAAATTTTTTTTAAAAAATAGATTGTGAGCTTGCAATGCTAGTCCTGGATGTGTTCAGTTTTGGTGGATAACAAATGAGGGAGAAATGGATGACGAAGCTGGAGACACAAGCACTTGAGGTCACTGTGAGCATTCATATTGTACTGCGAACCTAACAAGGAGCAGGCCTGTGGGTTTCCCTTTAAACCGCGGCCCGTTCACGTAAGAACAGCGGAAACATCTCCCCACCGTTGTGCGGTCACCAGCATTTCATTTGCAATCTAAATCTAAAACACAGGGTGCTCGAGAGTCACATCAAAGGGCTTTTTGATAGCTAGGATAGAGCAAAGACTTGAAATAAAATGGCTAATTACGAGTGTTGATTAGGCCATGTAAGCTACAGACTAATTGGATTGCACAATGCAGTGCTGCTTTTGTTTTCTGTGCATTTTAATGAAGTCTTTTTCATCCTACAAAGGCTGAAATGTACATGCAATTTCTACGTTTCCAGTAATAAAAAGACAGAAAATAACACAAATGTGCACACTATGTAAACATTCAATGAAGAGCCTTCCAGGTTTGGTTCTTCTGATGGAAATATTGAGATATCCACATCATTAAATGTGAAAGCTGTCTGTGTTTAAATAACCATCGGGGGCTTCATGTTAATACAGTTCATTTCAGTGGAATAGATTTTTATATATAACTATTGAGTCATTGTTACATTTGTTTGAACTATTCAAGGTTAAATTTCCTGCTTTATCTGGTTAGAACTTGAGTTCAGTTTCCATTTTTATATGAAAGCTGTAAAGTTGCAACTAATAAATTAATGCAATGGTAAGTGTTTTTTTTAATGCCTATTGTTTTTTTTTTTAAATATACAAATGAATATGAGAAAAAAATGTGTGTTAGTCCTTTGCGTTAATGTAACAAGTCTTTTCAGTGCTGCAGTCAGGTGTTGCAGCAAATGTGGAGCTTTTCATTGAGTTTTAAATCCAGTTCATCCAGAATTATAATTATTGCAAGATTAACACAGTTACAACCAATCAGATAAACAAGAACACAACTAAAAAAAACTCAAAGACTTATTCTGTCCTTTAACAAAGATGATGCTGGGGAGCACAGCCTCAGGTGCTCAGATCTCAGGTGTTGCAGAATGAACCAAAAAAAAATATATTGTGAAAATCCAAGAATAAAATCTGAGGCTCACGTGGGCAAGATGCCACTGTGGCATCTTGAAAATGTTAATCCATAATAACAAACTACATCTGCACATGAAGACAATGTATGTATTATACACCGATCAGCCATAACATTATGACCACTGGACAGGAGACATACATAACATTTATCGTCTTGTATTTGTGTGGATGTTACTTAGACATGTCCCACCCACCTAAACCAGACACCCCCACCCCATGGCAATGACACTCCTTGATGGCAGCAGCCATCCCCAGCAGGATGCAGCCTGACATAGGCACACACACACAAACGGTTCAGGAACAACTAAAAAAAACATGGTGTTGACCTGGCCTCCAAATACACTAGATCCCAAACTGATCAAGTATCTGTGGGATGATCCACAGAGCACCCTCCCTTCAACCCATAGGACTCAAAGGCCCCCACTAACAATATTCTGTCGCCAGACACCACAGGACACCCTCAGAAGGCCCATGTCCATTCTCTGATGAGTGAGAACTGTTTTAGAGGCACAAGGAAGACCTATACAATATTAGGAAGGTGGTCACAATGTTATGCCTGATTGGTGTATGTCTATATTGTGATATTACCAAGAAATTTAAAAGAAAATATCAAATGTGTAATGCTTTGTATATCAGGACTTTAAAGCAATCTATTATATGTTTGGTACTGTGATTGTAAACCACCCTCTTAACACTGTAATTGCAATCCTAAAATGCTTCATCTGGATTGATTGCATCAATCAAAGGAAGGCTGGAGTCCTGATCACAAGAAGCAAGCATCTGACTGAATCACTTGTTACCAAGGAGATTTGAGAGCCTGAGATCCTAGCTAAACCCTAGCTAAATTGGAAGATGGGCTTTTTGTTGCAGGGAGAAAAGACAATATTTATGTTTTATTCATTTTTAGACTACAATGATCCTTGAAAAAAATCCTCCAGAGGACAAACGGTCACCGAAAATGAATGAATGAATGAATGAATGATCCTTGAAATAATATATTTTTATGTCCACCCCTCATTTTGATAGTCTTGATAGCTGTTTTCTAACAAACACATGAATACATATATTACATACACTGAAGGGGGAAAAATGCATGATAATCTGATTCTAACATTTATGAAAGTGTTATAGGCTACAGGATGGTGAAGCGCACTCGCACATTCATAACAAAACGGATGGGAGGGGGTGTGTGACAGGCTCCAGCGGTGGTGGTGGTGCTGGTGGTGGGGCGGGGGGGTTCTGTGCAGGTGTCCTTGTTTTCTCTGACACCTCGGAGACAGGAGTCGACCGTAAGTAGCCTAAGACTGTTGAGGGGGAATTTGGAAAGGTGATAAAATAATAAATGTCTGATCTGCCATGAAATCCGAAAAGAGCAGCAACGGAAAGATACGCCCGTCTGGATGAGAGACCCCCGCTGGGTGAAGACACGCAGCGTATGTTAGCTGAGCCGTGAAAGCTCGCTGCCATCGTCTGGAGCTGAGGCTGAAATGGGAGCAAAACGATGAAAAGCGAGCGCGGGGGAGCGAGCATCCACCAGCAAAACACCGCATCACTGATCATCTCAAGGTATTATACATCAATTATAGATTAGCAATCCGCGATCACTGTCTGGACGTTCTGTGCCGACGCTGGCGGCTTGAACGGTGGCATTTACTGTCGCCTAACTCCATCTTTATTTTTTCACTCTGCAGATGTGGGCTGCGAGAAGAAAAAGGCCCGCTCGGAACGCGAAGGGATTAATCACTGATCACGATGAACGGAGAATCAGTGTTGATCATCCCCAGCTACCCGTGGATGATCCTAGACTGTTTTCACGTGCCGTGGATATGTCACGTTAGATGAAATGCGTTTGGGGGCAGACGCATGTTGAATTTTGCACCTGAAGAAAAAGCCACTGAATAAGGAGCAAGACAGCAGTTTGTTGTTCATCACACCCTGAAAAGCAAACTGCACCTGAGCTGGTTTTCGCTCCTCTCATCCTCCTGGTCAAGATGGGACTAATCTGACTTTATGTCAACGCTCTGCTGGATGTCAGATGAACCATGTCAAGTTCTCACGAACCTGGTGTGGGCACAAATTCCACTGATGTTCCTCCAGAGCTTGCTTTCACCGGCTCCACTCGGGACCCGGTCTGGTTCTCCACTGCTAACAGCGTGGCCAAGATGGTGCTCATATCTCTGATTGTGTGTGTGTCCCTGTTTGGAAACGTGGTCGTTCTGCTGGTGTTCCAGAGGAAGCCTCAGCTCCTTCACGTGGCCAACCGCTTTGTCCTCAACCTCCTCTTGGCAGACCTGCTGCAGACCATATTAGTCATGCCCTTTGCCATCGCAGCCACCGTGCCAGGCGTGTGGCCCCTGGATGCTCGACTGTGCCAGGCTCTGGTGGTGCTCATGCACCTTTTTGCGTTCACTGGGGTTAACACCATTATAGTTGTCTCTGTGGATCGCTACTTGGCCATCATCCATCCTCTATCTTATCCCACCCGTATGACACCTCACTTAGGCACCAACCTGATCATCTGCACCTGGGTGCTCAGTCTCCTGCAGAGCACACCTCCTCTCTTCGGCTGGGGGACCATTGACTTTGACCGCCATCACAATGTCTGCTCAGTGGTGTGGTCCTCTAGCCTTTCTTACTCTGCTGTGGTGTCCACCTTTTCGTTCTGGCTGCCCGTGCTTATCATGCTTGGATGTTACTGGATGGTGTTCAGAGCAGCCCGGAGGCAGAACGCTCTTGTACACCCCATACAGAGACAATCCTACTGCCAGCCCCACCCGCAGGACTTCCAGGGGCCAAGCAGTCCACAGCGGCAGCCCCAGCCGCAGCCTCACCCCAACGCCCAGCCTCAGCCTCAGTCTCAGCCTCAGCCTCAGCCCCAGCCCCACCCCCAGCCTCTGCCCCAGCCCCAGCAAGCCAGTTCACCTGAGGGCCCTTACTCAGCCAGACGATACCCTGTTCGAGCTAGACACAGACGTTTCCACTACCACTGCAAGGCAGCTCGTGTAGTTTTTGTGATCATGGCATCATACATCTTCAGCATGGGTCCATACAGCATTCTGAACACTATATCTATGAGCACCAGAGCAGCTGTACCTCCTTGGTTATCCTCCCTCGCCCTTGTACTTTTCTTTTTACAGTGCTGTCTGCACCCTTACATTTATGGCTACATGCACCGTAGCGTGAGGAAAGAATTCCTGGCTTTGCTTTGTGGGCTGTTCTGCAAGCAGGGCCGTCCCAACCAGAGCTCTGCTGTGGAGAGCTGCTTCACTACAACAGAGGGACGCTCTGGAGCTCACCATCACCTGCCCAGCCTGGCCGCTCGAGTCTTCCCCCTACGGACTTGGGAAGAGTGCACAACGTCCTCCTCTCCTACTTTTGAGAGGAAGTCAAGGGATAGCCGAAAAGAGACCACCTCTACCAGTGTCAGCTCTGAGAGGGAGCTCACAGTTCACAGCAAGCAAGGCACATAAACTGCCTCAAGCATTCATTGGTATACCATTTATTCTCACTTGAAGTGTACGCCATGGAAGATAATTAATCGTTTGCTTGCATTAGGAACAGAGATTGAAACATGAGGATCTTTTATTTGTTATAAGCCTGGTTAAATGATTAATGTGAGGAAAAATATGTCTTTGGGGAAAAAAAAAAATCCAGTCATTGTTGCATTATGAATGTATCATGGAACTGTCTGTGGGAGAGGAGCACATACATATGTTATACATGTGGTCTTTTATGTGTAAATGCAGTTTAAGGAGTTGCCACATGGGCCACACATGTCTGACACTGTGCAGCTGTTATTCAGCTGTGTCTAAACAAACCATCCATTAGTATTTTAAATGTATGCACTATTGTCCTGAATACTGTTATTTACAATGGGCACTGGAAAGAATCTAAATTCAGTTTATCAGTCTAAACCCGGACTCACCGTGTCAAGATTGATTTGGTGTTCTGACCACTTTGCTCTCATCGTGGGCCACTGATGTCTCTGATAAGGTATTAATCGGCTGTATCCGCACAATCTCCTTTAAACTTCTTGTGCGTTATATTCTCTTTGACCCTGCTGAGGATGCAAGATGTTCTGCCCTTGTGTGCAAGGCAAGCTTTGTTTGTAATTTATGAACTCAGGGTATTGCTTCTAGAAATATGTGTAGTGCTCATTTCTGTTTTTGTATCTTGTTGAGTAAGCAACCTGAGGTCTGGTTACATCCTTGTCACAGTAACTCTTCTCAAAGCGCCTTTTTAATAAGTAAGTAGATAAGTGATTCATTGTGCCTGTCAGTTACAAAACTCACAAGTGACTCCCTTTCTCTGATGGGATGGCCACATATACCTGTACATGTTTATTTTAGTCCTTTGTTTACTTTAGCTAAAGCTTAACTGGACTCAAGCCTCCTATTTCAGTGTGCCAATGTGTATTTGGAGTATTTGCTGCCTTTGTAATGTCAAGAAGTGTTTTTTTTTTTTTTTTTCTTTTGAAAAACCAGTGCACAGAGAGCAGGAAGGTAAAATATAACTCCAGTGGACTGTTTCCACTAGTTATTTAGGTTGCATGCTGCAAGAGCTTATATAACAGATTTCTCATATTCCACGGAACACTTGTAGATTTGTAAAGATACCTCCTGATACAGTATTTTCATTTTCATGGAAAAACCCATCTGCTCAAAGCCACGGAGAAGATGCGTACTTATGTAAGAGCTGTATGCTTGCCATGACTCAGAGAAAGAAAATGCAGTGAGTTGAAATGATGGTGTGCTTGCATACATTATGTGCATTGTTCCAATAAGGCGTGTCTAATCTCTGTTTTGTCAGGTTTTTATAGCTTTTGGCGAGAGAAAAGATGTTTTGCAGAACGAACCAGGGTGCTTCTGATGTATTCTTCTACTTGTCATTATTATTAATAGACTGTGATAGTTTTCTCGGAAACAATGGCGGACCTGCCCTAGATTTGAGCCTCTGTGTATTTAACAGGTCCCTGAAAAAAAAAATCCAGTATTATAGGTGACAATCACAATGCTTATGTTTGTCAGACGAGCCGTAAAGGACAGTGTGTATTGCAGTATAACAGAAATTAAAAGAGAAATAATGTCTTTAAATACTTATTTTTGTGACTTCTATCGTGATTTTGTATTATTTTGGTTTCATAGTTTCAACATCAAACAATGTATGTTGTTTAATAAAGTAAATGATTGGTAATGTAATGTGAACAAGTGTAACTTTATATTTAAAACAGCTAAGTTTTCCATACCAGACAATGTCATGGCAAAGTCAACATGGTGCTGGAAAACATCCCATAGATAGTTTGGTCCATGTTGGTCTATGAAGCTTTATGCAGTTACAGTGGATTTGTTGGCTGAACATCCATGATGCAACTCTCCCGTTCCCCCACATCCCAAAGGTGCTCTGTTAGATTGAGATCTTGTCACTGTGGAGGTCATTTGAGTCGTGTTTAAGAGAACAATTTGAGATTATAGTTCATTTTTGTGAAATTACGCATTATCCTGCTAGGAGTAGCAATAAGAAGATGGGTACACTGAGGTCATAAAGCGAGGGACATTGTCAGGATCAAGAAAATATCCTCCACACATAATGCCTCCACCACCACCCTGAATGGGTGATATAAGGAAGAATAGATAGATGCTTTCCATGTCATTTATACCTAATCCTGACCCAAATGTCGCAGTAGAAATCAAGACTCATCAAACCAGGCAACACTTCCAATCCATTGTCCAAGTTCGTGAGCCTTTGTGAATTATGGGTTCAGCTTCCTGTTTTTAGGTGACACCAACAAGACATCTTCACTCAGAGAACCATTCATTGGAAATTTTCTCTTTTTCATATTGTTCTATGAAAACCCTAGAGATGGTTGTGTGTGATAATCCCAGTTTTCTTCTGGCACTAACAACAATACCATTTTCAAAGTCACTTATACCGATCAGCCATTAAAACCACTGACAGGTGAAGTAAATAACATTGACCATCTTGTGACTACAGTGTTCAGCTGGGAAACTTTTGGACCTGGCATTCCGGTGGATGTTACTTAGACATGTACCACCCATCTAGACCAGACCAGGCACCCCCACCCCATAGCAATGACACTCCTTGATGGCAACAGCCATCCCCAGCAGGATGCAGCCTGACACACACGCACAAAAAAAAACAAGGGACAACTCAAAAAACAGCACAACCTGGCCTCCAAATTCACAAGATCCCAAACTGATCAAGTATCTGTGGGATGATCCACAGAGGCCCCTCCCCTCAACCCATAGGACCCAAAGCCCCCCACTAACAACATCCTGTTGCCAGACACCACAGGACACCCTCAGAAAGCCCATGGCCCATTCTCTCATGAGTCATAACTGTTTTGGAGGCACAAGGGAGACCTACACAATATTAGGAAGGTGGTCATAATGTTATGCCTGATCAATGTACGTCATCTTTCTCCTCCATTCTGAGAATCAGTTTGAACTTCAGCAGATCGTCTTGACCACGTCTACATGTCTAAATGAGTTGCTGCCATGTGATTGGCTGAATAGGTATTTGTGTCAACGTCCCATTGGACAGGTGTACCTGATGAAGTGGCCAGTGTACATATACACGAAGACAAAACTAGACTGTGCCTGAGGAGAAAGAATAAGATAGGGCTGAGAATAGGGTACTACGCTGGATTTGTCTGAATTAAATCATTCAATGGATCAGGATTCTTCCAATTACTCCATCGCCATAAACTTATGTCAATGAACAAATACAAAGCAACATGACTGATTGTTGGTAACATATGGATTTGAGCTGCTGGAAGACAAAAACGTGGCCTTTTGAATTAATTGCATTTATTCATAAAAACCTTAAAAGTTATCACCTCGGGTGATGACTCTGCACTGCTCAAAGCAAAAGGCAGCAGTACTTTATGTATTAACAGTTCAGCAAACCACTTATTAAAGTCTAAAAGAGTGCATTTTAATGGTGCATATATACTCAGTAAATTCATGGACTGCGTTATGATTAGCTAGGTGAGAACCTATTGTGTGGCCAAACAAATCAGGTGTGTCATCGAGAGATCACTGTTAATGTGCAACACACTGCAGCTGTAACGTATAGATCTATGACACAGATGTGCTTCTTAACTACGTGTACCTTTTGATTCTAAGCAAAACTAAATGTAGCTGTCAAATTCAAGAAAATGGACATGTATCATAGCAATGTCGGTTTTTATATAATTTCTGAACTACAATACAGGCTGATATTTAAGGGATTATAGCCCCATTTTACCTTAAAAACAAAAAGAGAAAGAAAAAAATCCCATGGTGACAATCTTAAAGTAGTATTCTCTCAATCTCTCCTTCTCTCTATACAGTATATGTACACACATTTTTTTTTATTATTACAGTACAGGAATGAAAAACAAAACATTTAGCCAGAAGGGAATAGAAAAGCAAAATACAGAGCATTTTACCTTCTTTAGAAAATTAAAGTAAAAACATTCCAACAAACAAACTGCTCACTATGACAACTAGACCATTGGCACCTGCGCTGATTTTCAAGGCGCCTTTCAAGATATTACTGGTCAACAGTGAACACCAAATTATGTATATTTAAAAAGAAAAGTAAATAGCAACAGAGGTTTAAAGCACAAGAGGACGGGGCTTTGCTCTTCAGGTTTTTCTTATGATCAGTGATGGTTTCAGTTCAGATCAATTCAGACCATTAAATGACACATGTCCAGCACTGAGGAGGCCGGTGCTGAGAAAGCCAGGAAGTCAGTCTGTCCCCCCAGTCATCTAGTCCACTTTGACCACACTGTAGATCTTGTTTACAAACCAGAAGCAAGCGAAGAAGCCAATTGTACCTGAGAATAGAAAAAAACAAGTTAGAAAAAAAGACTTATTGGGAGATTATTCACACAGATGTCATATGCAGACCATGAAACTATATTAAAAACTAAGACCTTGAGAGTGTGGCTGTCTTATCAATTCTTTGTCAGACATGTGTGAATAAAGCGCAAATTAAACAAAAAATGACAATGTAACAAGGAAGGAAACTCAGAAAACAGTAATATTGTACAGCTGGTGTACAGTTGCTGCACAGTCAAATTCCATCTACTAGCTTCAACAATAACTTTTGGCAGGGTTGGGACTGCAGTCTCTGAGTAGCACTTCACTTTGTCAAGAAAATAGCACATGTGCCTGAGCTCTGCAGTGTTAATAAACTATATTGGTCAAAATACTGGATCAATTCATCTGGGTATAAAAGTCTATCTGACTGCTCAATAGGAGCCATGCAGCCCTATCCTAACTTATGTTGGGATCTAAGTTGGGATGAATGTTGGGATGAGGTTTAAAAAAAAAATAAAAATAAAAAAAAGACAGACTGCAACATAAAAACTTAAAAAAAGGGAAATGAGAGGGATTAGGATTAATAGATCAAAACTGGAAGCAAGGAGGGAAACTGATAATCTTTTACTTGAATCCTTGGATTACTTCTTGGTGATAATCTTTTGACATTCCTTTGCTACTTACGGTTCTGTCTTAAGATATTGTCAAACAGTGTTGCAGTGACAAGCATGGTTACAGGCTAACTTTTACTTCCCTAATGACAGTGTAACACCCAACAGCATGCCATCGTGATGAGCCGTGTATCTGACACATAGACTAGGCGTGTATTTGCCCCTTATCTACTTAATATCATCCTCTTTCCGTGTACACACCCCTAGTCTCATTCGAATTTATGAGCAAAAATGCTCGACGGGGCCAGAGTTCTTACCAACATGTGTCTATTTTTTTACCATAAGGCAACAAGGCTGCATTTGTCTTAGCTATGTGTGATGATGTGTGCGGTACACAGATCAACACATTGTTAAACACAGAGCTGGATTGTAAGTGCAAGCACAACACTTCTTATCATCCATAAAGTGGAAATGTGGTGGTTGCACGTTTTGATAAACACAACAAAAAGGAACTCTGAGACAATACTAGGCTCTGTCTTGTCAAACAGCAGTACAAAAGACCCAAATAAGTCTGCAGAACTAGATCTGACCAAGAGGGACAATCTATTCCCATTTCCCAAATTCTCTCTGATTTGTGTTAAACTTTAAACAGACTCACAAATTAGTTCAGAAGCAAATAGAGCCCCTCTATTGACACAGTACTTCTGCAATGCCACTACAGAAATAAGAAGGCCAAGGCTTGGCTTTCACTAAATGACAAGTTATGGACAGTTACACAATACTGAGTGCAAGTTCCTGTTATTGCTTTCCTGCAAACAGGATTCAGAATCCTTCACCTACAGCTGAGGCGGTGATACAGAAACGCTGAACAAACAAAGCCCAATACAAACAACACACCCCTTTCTGTCTGTGTGATACAATGAGCTATTTGAGTGTCTTCACAAGAAATAAAACTTGGCCTTACCTGTGAAGAGGAAGAAGATCAGAACCATGATCATAGTGTATCCAAAGTAGAGAATTGTACTGGCCGCTCCTATTATTTGCAACTTTGAGAAGAAGTAGTGCACAGCGTAGATAAACAGATAGACTGCTGTGAAGCCGCTGGTCAGGAAGGAGCGCCACCACCAATGGTAGTCCTTGACACAGAGGACAAAATATGACAGGTTAGCTTCCACTGCTGACGTGTCAACCAACCAGATGAGACAGGATTCAGGGCTGAACATTCACTTACTTCAGCACACAGGTGGAAGTAGCACAGTAGAATTGTAGCCTCAGAGCAGGTGATGAGAAGAATAATGAAAACCAGGAACAGGAACCCAAACATGTAGTACATCTGATGAGACCTAAAACACAACAGCCACAAATACTTCATGTTAATAGGGATTAGGAAACATGTGGCAAAGAGCCAAAATCCTCCTCAATGTAAGGACGGTTTACAAAACAGGAACTGCAGACCAGTCAGGCCAGACAGCATTCCTGTATTCTTACCAAATACTGTTGAGAATAAAGAAGAGCTGGATGAAGATGCAGCCAAAGGGCAGGATTCCGCCCATTACTATACCAGGGATGGGTTTAGTAAAGAAGGACTGCTCAGGAATTTGACGGGGGATTTGGTTTGTCCGCACCGGTTGCTCAATTGCCTTGACAGGAGCAGAGAAAGGAATTACAAGATTGCAAACTGAAACACGGATACATTCCACATTTAATTAATAATTTTTAACTGGCAAATTAACACACAAGGAGGCCTGACTCACAGATTTCTTGAATCCAAAGTAGGCACCGATGAAGGTGAGAGGCACAGAGATTCCAAACCACAGGGCCAAAATGGCCACCAGAGTGCCAAAGGGGATTGCGGCTGAGGAACCCTCCACCCACAGGATCAGGTTCATCAGGAAGAAGTCTGCAAATACAATGCTAGAAAAGAGAGGTGGATGAAAGACAGTGACAAGGAGAAATACAATACATGTCACAGTAATAACAGCAGTGTACAAGGCATGTGCAGAGTGACTCCAGCACTCAAGCACAGAAATGAAATACAAACAGTAGACAAATGAACAGCAGCTGAGCAAATGTGCAAGGTGGACCTACCCTGGGCACAGAAGTGCTGTCAGCAAGACGTTTGTCTTCCACTTTTCACCTCCAAAAGCTGAGAAGAGAAAAGCAAGAATGGAATTGTGGTAAGACCTGTCATATTGTCTGTGTTGACTACGAAGATTGGAATTTGCTACAAAGTTACAGCTGGACTCTTACTTTTGTAAAGACGTGCAGACACATAGCCAGCAGGTGTACCCAGCAGAACCCAGAGCACCACAGCACACGTCATGAGAGCCCCTCTGTTGGCCGGTGACAGGAAACCCAAACAGGCCAGGACTACAGAGGACAAACAATCGTCAGTGCACTCATCCAGACATACCAATCCCATTTTAAATTAAGGACAGAAATAACAATACAGAGAGAGCTTTAATGCTACTCTAATCTGCGGTCCCACAATTTCAGATTTTACTAGCTTAAGTTAACTATATTTCAGAGGCTGCAGATGAAACAACAATATCATTCTGAAAACCTGAAATATTTGTTGTTCTGATGCCTGACTAGTTATTGTTTTGATAAATAATTCTGCTAAGAGATAACCAGTTGGGCTAAATGTTAATCCTTCATCATCCTCAAAGTTGTGCATACTGTATTTGTTTTTCACATGCATTATATTTGAATGCTCATTATTCTGAAATGATTGACATAAAACAAGTATTATCATTCTGACAACAATAATGTTAATTACTATTACAATAATATTAATGTTGACGTAAACGTTAAACAAGCTGCGGTGAGAACTGTGTGTCCAGAGAAAATGTAGCGTCACTCCGTGATGTATTCTATGTGGTTAACACAACAAAGCAATTTATAAGAATGATGGTCTAATTCAGTGTGTGTAACTACTGCCAGCAGTATATATTATAGCCCAATGTAAAAATGGTCCTTACAGAGTGTAGTGAAGGTCATGATGAAGATTTGTGTGCCCTGTCCAAGGAACACAGAGAGCAACATCCCTTTCCTTGGGGGACGGAACACATCTCCGTGCACCTGCTTCCAGCCTGACTCCTCCTGGGCATCCTCCTGGGAAGGGAGGAAGACAGCAATATGTAGTATTGTGGTTAACATTTGCAAATAAAACATGAAAGTTCTCCAACCACCAATCAGTGAAAAAAAATCAAGGAAAAATAAAGTGAAGACTGGAGACTATTTAAACCAAAAGCTGTAAAATTTGGTGTGTCAGTTATTTCCTTCCTGAAACTTATATTTTGTTTTTGGAAGTTTTAACTTCTAGCTAAAAATACCCACACCACATTTTACATTTTGTTCTAATGTGACTGCTTGCCGCAGTCATAGACGCCCAGACACCTGATTCCATAACCAAAGAGAAGTTTTGCTCAAAGCGCTTTTCAAAAAGCTTACATATGGTAGAGAGGATTTTTCCTTGGTCGTTGGAATCTTTATGAGGTCTCCCTGTGAAATGTAACAAAATATTTATAATCCTGGGTACTTGTGCTCATTGTGCTGGATGGTAACTCAGTAGTTCAACATTTTGGACTGAAAGCATTAGCCAAATAACTAATCAAGATAGCCAGTAGACAGGTTTCAGGTGAAACTCTCCACCGCCCATACTTGGGACTTAGCTAAAATCTAATAATTGTATTATCTCCTGAGATGCTAAAGAATATTTCAAACTATGGATACTGAGTGAAATCTTAACCCCTAATAACCTAAAGACATCTATGGACATTTCATTAAAAAAAAATGCTGCTCTATAAAATGACTATGCAGCAGGTGACTTAAAAATAAAAGGTTTTTCCTAATGAATAATTGAAATTTTTACTTGTTACAGCACTGTCCATTTTTCTGTTTATTCAAACAACTACACTAGCCATGAATATACACATCCGGATCAGCTCCAGCTGAGAGATCAACAATGCCTTTACCTGGTCCACCTGGTTGTATCTGGCAATGTCCTTGTGCAGGGTTCTCAGCATGATCATGGCGACCATGCCAGATAGGAAGAGGACAATGACCAATGAGTTCATGATGCTAGAAAGAAATACAAGACACACTTTAACATCAACTAAAAAATATCAAGAGGCAAAGAAATTGGAGAATTCTCACGTGCACAATGTAAAAAAAAATATATCTGCATACCTAAACCACTGGATGTTGGTGTGAGGCATGGAGACCAGGATGTAGTCCCACCTAGAAGCCCATTTGATAGCATTGTTTTCCTGTAAGTAAGTTAATGAAAACAATAAATTACACACATAATGTTATTTTTCCCATTCTAATAATTACATCGAAAATGGTACATATGAATTACATGTAATTAGTCAAATAGTCTGGAGGTCTACCTCAAATTTGACAGAGTAGGTGTAAATTATTGACACGTCAGAATCAAACTGTCCAGGGACCTCCATTGGGCTACCTCCTTCACAGCTTGGGTTTTTTTCATCAGCATGCTTGATGCTGTTGATGTGAGAGAAACACAAATTGTCAGATTATTATTGAAACGTATAACGGTTTTGGATCATTGGTTGCCATTCAGTTGCAACAGGGTGAGGTACATTTGATCGATATGCGGTGGCCTCACATCCGTCTACTAACAAACAGAATTTACCTCTTTGGCTCCAGGGTAGCAGCAACCAGCCGAGCCCCTCTCCAGCCTTCTGTTGTTCCACTGTGGTATGTGATCTTGATGTCCACATGGTTGAAGACGTAGAATGTGTTCTTCTTGTTGAACTCCGCCTGAAAAAAAATGTGTGATAAGATTAGATGAGATTATGAAGACTACTATTAGATATGACTTCCAAATTCATATTTATTGTGCACATTTCTATTGTTGCCTTCTGCATTTGTCCATCACATCCAATGTCATATTTTAAGAAAATCATATGTCACAAAAATAAGACAAATTATAAACATAATAGTTTAAACAGCATAATGTGACTAGATTATGCTATATGTTTGGGATTTTTCGGGTATTAAGGAAACCTTATTTTCAACACCAATAAGGAAATTCAAAACAATAAACTATTCTGAGTACAAATATGTCAACTCACATTGATAACACAGGCATCCTTAACTCTGCCATCTACTGTAACAAGGCAGCCAATGGGGAACCCTGGGTTGCAGTACTTCTGACCATCCTCCACGTCATAGCACCATGTCACCGGCATGTTGTCAATGATCCTGGAAAAAAGTTGAAGAATAACCTCGGAAATATCTCTTGACTAATAATGTTTGCATTTCTTTATGTCCACTCATTCCTAATCTTCCTTCAAACAAGAACTTCATACTAAAGTACAGGGGAGTACACCAACTACTAACCAGTGGTGCTGATAGTTCAACTGCATTCCCATCTTGAGAAAATCCAGTTTGGCAGTATCCTCCTGGCTGCCTTTCTTGTACGTCTTTGTGCACACCGGCTTGCAGTTGACATCTTGTTTGAAGTTGAACTGTAATAATTAGGTGAGAGACATACCGTATTAAGAGAGAAGATTAAACGCACAGAATTTGAAATAAGCAATGCCACAAACCCTATGCAGGCCAACACTTTCTAACAACACTCACTTTGTATGGTGATGACTCAATTCTTTCACCAAACAGCACCTGTCCGAGGTTCTCAGAGGGCCTCATTTCCTTGTCATCTTTGCAAAAGTCAAATCTTTAACAAATCAGACAGATGCACACAATGAGAAGATGACACAAAGCAAAAAAACAAAAACACATATCCGGACATCACACAAATAAATGACATCAAGAAGAAATTAAATGTACTTACACATCATACTCATAAGGCAGCACTGACTCCACTGAGTCCAAGCGATTGACAAAAAGCTGAATCACAGTCTGTAAAGAAAAGAGAAAGTGTAGTGTTGCTTTCAGTCTATGTCTGCTGAACTACTATAAAACTGCATTACAAGCCAAAACTCTCTGCTCTTAGTGCTGAGGTGTCAACAGGGCAAAAACAGGTTCCTCTTGTCGTGGGTCTGTCAGTGCAACTGATCAAAGTAGTAAATGCCGCAGTCATGACCAAAGTTTTAATACACCATTATGCTGAACCCAAATACACACAAATAGTATATATGTGGGCTACTTGATCTAAGGTCCCAACTTACCTCGATATCGCCAGGTAACGTTAGCAGCAAAGTGTAGCACAATGGTGGCTATTGTCAGTTGTCATTTACTATTTGAATCAGGCTTAGTGTGCCAATTGTGGGAGACAAAGACTTCCCAACAGAAAGTATATACATTATCTTGGCGATGATAGTGAAAAAAAACAAGTAACAATTCATCAGTAAATTGCGCTACAGTCCCGGTTCCAGGTTGTAGCCGGGGCCTAGGAGAGGACTGGCTAGCTAGCAAGATTACGGAAGATAACAGAGCAGTACAAATAAAACGTGCAAAATGCAATTTTAGCAAATAATCCAAAACGTCAGAATTGCGACTATTACGAATAAACCTTACCTGGCAATCTTCACCACCACTGCCTTCTTCACAAAAACTCACAGGGGCTAAACCCGGAAGGTAAAACGCCGAGCACGAACAGAAATACGAGACGAGCGAATAAACCAGTACAAAACCAAAGTGTATCCGCTTCTTCATTTTATCGCGGACACGGCTCTTCGAATATCTGATAAACTATAACAAAGGATCTTGTTCCTTCTTTTAAAAGGAGGGTGGTGTTAGCTAGCTGAGTACGGCAGGCTAATCGCTAGGTCTCGGACACTGAGAGCAGTGACTGAGCAGTGGACCTTCTTCTCCGGAGCAACCAGCAAGTCGGTGACGTCCAACTCTGTCAAGCTATGCGGAAGTCACAAGATTGGTACCGGAAGTCAAGCAACTTTACCTTCGAAATAAATACGTACTACAAGTAATCAGCTTAATGTGCAGAATTCGTGATTTTTAACGCGTACACAAATGTCCATGGTAGATTTTATTGTATAATAATTTCCGAAAATATGTTATTAATACAACAATATATGCAAATTACTTTTTTAAACCGCACACGGACATTGAAAGTTGTTTTATTTTGAAAGGAAGAAATATCGGTAGCCACATTTTAGTGACACCGTGGAAGTAAAGAGTGACGTTGCTCCCTCTTCCTGGTCCCTGTTTCCCTCTCAAGATCAGTACATTGCTCTACATGCAAACAAGTTAGAAACGAGCTTTTTGAAATGATTAGCTTAAGAAAATACGATGTCGGCGGTACAAAATATAAGTGAGGATATACATGAGCGAACATATGTAAGAGAAGTGAAAGAAAGAAACGCGGGTACACGACATTCAGATATCGATTCCCATACTGGTTAATTTACAGCATGTAAATGAGGGCCAAGTAAACCAGAAAAACCGGAATGGGTTCTGTGACTGGTACACGTGTGCAGCAAGAAATGCAGTAGCTACTAGAAAGTACAAGAAGCCCTAAATGAAAACTGTTTGGAGCAATATTTAGCTAGATTGTGTAACATAAAAATATAAATTTGGATGCCTTGGTGTTTTTAACACACAAATATAAAATGTGAAATCTAATTCTCTATAATTCCCTTTAAACTACCAAATGTCATACAGGTTCTCTGCTGTTTTGTGTTGTGGCTAATGTTGTTGCAATTATGCTTAAGTGTTTGATTGTGTGTGTGTCTTGCTGAATTAGAAATAGTAATATATTTTTTTGTGAACATAAGTTATGAAGGATTATAATATGTTAACATATCTGCAAAAAAATATAGTGATCTCACTGATTTGCCTCTATTATTAATAAGCTCTGGGCATGAGGCATTCATTGGCTATTGTAAAGCGCTTTAAAGCCTCATTGTACTTGTACTTCTCAACGGTTAAAGGGAAACTATTTTAGATTAAAGTCAAAAGTTAAGTTGGCATGTAAAACAGTTGATCTACAAGCAAAATGTAATGACTGTTGAATGTGCAAATATAACAATATGTTAAATAGTTAATATAAGCCCTACTGTGACCAGCACCCTCCACAATCAGAATCAGAATCAGAATACTTTATTAATCCTTCACGGAAATTGTTTTGTTGCTGTTGCTCCCCTAAAGTGACAGTTGCTAGCTGAAAGAGCAAATACAATAGATGTTCAATAAATGTTGAATGAAAAACATTTATGGGTAATGTACCATTTAATATGGTATAACAAACCTACTTTTACTTAAATAAATAATGGAGGAAGAGGAAGGAAGTGTTTCTGTCGCTTTTCTAAACCCAATTTTTTCATGCACACAATGTCTAAATATTTTCTTAGGAAGCAAGCAGATTCAAATAAGCCACAAACTAAACAAAACATTAAAGAAAGGGGGCATTAACTGGTTAATAAATCCTATTTATACTTGATGCTTACCTATACAGTCTTAGTGGATTCAAAATAATCAGATTCAGAATTATCACCATGTATGCTCACATGTACAAGAAATATATCTAAGTGCTTACAAAATATAAATTATACAAAATATACAAAGAATATTTTGAATGGCAAGTGGGGTGTGCAGATCATACCTGGATGTGAAAGTGTCAGGGGTGCACAAACTATGTATACAGTATTATTTATTCAGTAACAGTGCCAGCTAAATTCCAGGAAACGTCCCGCAGTGTAAAGCATAGACTTCTTAGACCCAGAGCCAAAACCATCAAAACAGATAGCCTACTGTATATTACACACCCTTGGACTTTGAACAGCAATGATGCTGTTAATAACACCCCCTCCATGAAGGAAGGAAATGCATTAGACTGTGCTAGAATTCTCTTTCCCCTGGATAGGTCTGTGGGCCTGTAAGTGGATTTATGAATCAGTTATAAGAAAGAGTGCATAACCTTCACTGGGGTGAATGTGTCCTGCTGTGAGAAGCCGGAGTTAGCCAATCAGACGGATATCGCTAAACAACTCTAATGAAGCCTTCCCTGGTGATTTGGGAGCTGAATGGTTTCTTATAAAACGTTCTTTAACACTACAAACATCTGATCAGTACCACGTTTTTATTTATTCGAGAGGAAGAATGTCGATCCACGTTCTGGACTGTAGGGGGCAGTCGTCTATCTGGTGGCGGCTGGTCTGCCGGAAGCCGAAAGGAAGAAGAAGAAGGGCGAGCAGGAAGGGGGAGAGTCGTTGTTCACCGTCATCGAAGATTGCACAAACCCGCGGCATACTACAATTTGGAGGCGGCTAGTTGCGTGCTTGCATGCTTGCTACAAACTAAAGCGTCATACTGTCGTGTTATGATCCAAAAGTAGCGGGTTTGAACGTAGTCTTTTGTTGGTAGTAGCAGTGCTTCCTCGCTAACGTTGGACAAGTAACTAGCTAAAACCGGTGGCACGTTTATCGCCATTTTGCGCATTCAACAGCCCAAGACTTAGCCAGCAGCAAGGTAATCGCCACATACATGTATCAGTACGAAAGGTTGGAATGCAACGATATTTGCTTGTTTTGTGCCCAGTTCTCTGAATTTCAATTGCACGGCCGCTCTTTCTTGCAGCATGGCAGAGGCAGACCGACCAGGGAAGCTGTTTATCGGAGGACTGAACACAGAGACCACCGAGAAGGCCTTGGAGCAGTACTTCAGCAAATATGGCAGGATTGTCGAAGGTGCGAATGGAGCCACTTTCTGCTACATTTTCTCATTTTCAGTCGTATGGAATTTATTTGTAATGTCTGTACACGAGGCCTCATCGTTTCCTTGGTCACCGCACGTACGCTTCCAGCGAAGGCGTATTTTCTGATTTGGTTTGTGAAGTTATTCGTGTTTGTATTTAGAGGGAATTCTGCAATATATCTACACCCATCTAGTTTTACGACTTGTTGTCAGTTGTCTTATATTTCTGCTACTTACTCTACAGCACAACCCCCACATCATCTTTAGTCAAATGGGTACTTTTTGTGTAGCGGGAAATGAGTGAATGGGACGTGTTGCAATAGTATTAAGCTTGTGCTTTGCATCTCAAACGTTTGGAAAATGAGTTGCCTCTGTTCTGGTGTAAGAAAATGCTGCTCTGTGGGTCTACAAGCCAGCGGCATTTACTTAGTTTATTTAGAATGTAGGTTAAGCAAGCCAGCAGCATTTGGTTAGCTTATATTTCACAAGGTTTGAGTTAGCGTCTGCTGCTGAGCGGGCCATACAAGCCAGCAGCATTTACTTAGTTCATTTAGATTGTAGGTTAAGCATCATATCACATGACTATAGGTTTGTTAGGGTTTCTCAGTTGGACAGGGCCTCTAAATGTGTTTGCCTGGGATTTTGGCACAAGGGATTGTAACATCTAATCTTGTGTATTAATGAATGTGCTTTGCATCTCAAACTTTTGGAAAATGAGTTGCCTCTGTTCTGTTGTAAGAAAATATATTTAATTGGATCACTAGACACAAACTCATTTCTTTGTTTCAGTTCTGTTGATGAAAGACCGTGAAACAAACAAATCAAGAGGCTTCGCATTTGTTACTTTTGAAAGTCCAGCTGATGCAAAGGATGCAGCGCGCGAGATGAATGGAAAGGTATGTTTGCTCCTCGATTAGGCATCGTCTTGGAAATATTACCATGCAATTGTGATTGTAATTGTAACTCTTTGACCACAGTCTCTTGATGGCAAGCCCATCAAGGTGGAGCAGGCTACAAAGCCTCAGTTTGAGAGCGCTGGAAGACGAGGACCTCCGCCCATGCACTCACGCAGCCGTGGTCCACCCAGAGGGCCCCGTGGGTCCAGAGGAGGTCCTGGTGGCATGAGGGGCCCCCCATCCAGAGGTAAATTTTGCAGAATGCATGTAATCGTAAAAACGTCTCACTGAATGTGTTTTTGTAATGTGTTGTTTGAGCTAGGTGTGTTAATATTTTACATTTCTTGTCTTTCAGACTACTATGATAATTCAGGGAGTGTTGAACCCTTCTTCAAGGGGATGTCATCCAGAGGACCCCCTCCAATGAAGCGAGGGCCCCCAGTTCGTAATGGAGGCCCCCCACACAAGAGACCCGCCCCATCTGGTCCAATGAGCAGACGTAAGTGTCTTCGTACTCTGCTGAATTTACATGTTTAAGTAATTTCAAAACTATTACTAGCATATTTTATAGCCTCCAGATTTACAGATCTACTTCCCCATGTGAAAAAATAGATGGTAATTATTTGGTCAATAACTAGCCTTCTTACTGTTACATATTCCAGCCCCCATGTCAAGGGACAGGGATCCCTATGGTCCACCTCCACCTCGCAGAGACTCCATGATGTCCAGGAGGGATGATTATCCATCGCCAAGAGACGATCACTACAGTTCTAAAGACGGGTATGGAATTTATTATGTTGGTTACGTTATACTGTGTTATGAAACTAACCCATTTTGCGCAATTTGTTGAATGAACAAAGGTCTAAAACAGAATACCACTCCTATTTACTTCTGTTTTCAAATAATTTCATCCAGGTGAAGATATTAGAACATCCAAATTCACATCTGATGCTGCTTGAATGTAATATGGTTATACCTTTTTAGTTAATATGATGACTGATCACCTGTAGTTTTTTCAGTCACATTATTGTAATGCAAAATTAAAATAAAATTGTGCAGATCTTGGGGCAAAAATATAGTTGTTGTCAGTTAGCTCTTAAAACTATTCAACATATCACGATAACTGATTTGCAGTTAATTATACTATGCTTCACAGCTACTCCAGTCGGGACTACAATTCCAGAGATTCAAGGGACTATGGACCTCCTCCCAGAGATTATTCATACAGAGAATATTCAAATTCCAGTTCCCGAGATGACTATGGCTCCATGTCAAGAGGATACAGGTATGAGTGTGGATTGATGCAGGATGTCAAAAACTGTTGCCAGAGCTCACCTGGTTATCAAATAACCTATCCTCCTTTTATGCAGTGACCGAGATGGTTATGGAGGAGGCCGGGAAACAAGAAGCTATATTGAACGTCCCAGTGGTGGCTCCTACCGAGATTCATATGACGGTTACGGTAAGATACAAATCTATGAGTGTAGTGATCACAGATAACCATCGGCACGAAGAAGAGCTGCACCAGTAACCAACCCGATCATAGCATTGGCTACCGACCTGTCCATTCAAAAGAGGCCGCAATTTCTCGCCTCCTCAGAGGACACGACATGGCAGTTTTTCTTTCCCTGACCTGAAATCCAAGTTGCATATTTCCGCACTCCTAAAAAAAAACATTGGCATCTCAACCCCAAAACCTAATTACTTAAAATCCAGAAGCCTTGTCGACATATCACATTCTCAATTTCCGCTGCATTCATCAAGAAAATCCGTGTGTGTGGCAATATCATTCAGACTAATGCAGAATATCTGATGTGCCTCAGAGAGTTTGCAACCATAAGGACCCTCAAAATCCTCGGAAACATCCATTGTCCAGTATGTATTCCGTAGCAAAGCTCTCCCTCAAGGAGTATCCTTCAAAAACCATCAAGACAACTGAATACCTCGTCTTTACCTACACTTGGAGCTCTAAAAGGAAAAACGGCTACCAAAATCATGGCATGCTGAAAAGGGCAATGCTGCCTGTTTATTCCCTGTGCTTGGATATATTACTGCACATATCAACTAAATATCAATGTGAATTTTAATATCAATAAAATGATGGGACATTTAAACATGCCATCCTTTAAATTTGTTACATTAATAATTCTATTGGCAAAAAATGAGCACTTTACAGTGCAAGGAAAAATGTGTAAATTGAACTTTGCCAATTACCTGAACCATTGACCCTGCAGGTAACTCTCGCAGCGCCCCACCTTCACGGGGCCCCCCACCATCCTATGGTGGGAGCAGTGGAAGCAGTCGTTACGATGACTATGGCAGCAGTTCCCGGGATGGCTATGGCAGTCGTGACAGTTACCCCAGCAGTCGGAGCGACCCATATCCACCTAGCCGTGGTGAGCGAATGGGCAGGCAGGAGAGGGGCCCAGCTCCCCCTGCCGAGAGAGGCTACCCTCCTCGTGACTCGTACAGCAGCTCAAGTCGCGGAGGGCCACGTGGTGGCCGTGGTGGCAATCGAGCCGATAGGGGAATGGCTCGCAGCAGATACTGAACTGGACTTGGAAATCACATTAAAGCAAATGCTGTTCTCCGTGCACACATAACACGTGTTTTGGAAGAAGTCTAACACCAAGACAAACTAGACATGTCTAAATCTGTGAAGCTTAGCCTTGAAGTGTATCTTGACTTTCCCAGTTTTTTATGTGTAAAGTTTTTTTTTTTTTTAGTATTTCTCTTGCTCATGTTGCAGTATAGTTACCACGTGAGTGTTAGTTTTTGTACATTCAGTGCTGTTGGATCTGCAGTGCCCTCTAAGTGTGGCTTTCCTACTCTAATAAAGCTTTTAGTTGTACCTCGACCACTGCTCGTCAATTTTCAAAACGACCCCAGAAAATAACGTGAATGCTATGTGACGACATTATCTCCTTTACGAAGTTCTCTGTAAAGCTTAAAGGGAGTCTGCTCGTGCTATAAATATTGGAGTGACACGAGTTCATTCTTATCACAGATGTGTTCCCAACTGGACACTACTGTTGTCAAGGTTAGGCAAATGTTACTGTCAAAATGTTCCAGTGTAGTTTCCTTGGAAATGGATCCATCACCCTAGAGCCATTTGATGGCATGCAACGACAAAACCAAAGGCAACAACAACCAAATGCAACTCGACTGATAGTCAACAGCTGGTAAGCAAAGCAAACCTCTTTGTTTCTCCTCTGTAAATGAGTATTGTCCTGTATTGCAATCTCCACTCAAATGGTGATATTCAAGACAACTTTTGCCTCGATGGACAAAAAAAAAAAGGTCGTCAGCTGAATGAGCCTTTTTTATAGTAATCCGTTTTCAACTTAAATAGTCAAAAGTGCAACAACATCCTGCGAAGTTTCTTCCTTTTTCACCAATGAAAGTTTTTAACATCTATTTTGCCAACTGAGCCCTCAACAATTCTTTTTGCCTTACCAATCGTCCAACCTCAGTAAAAAGATTGGCAACTGTGCAGTTTACACGTGATAGGTAATGATGTCTAGTAATTTTTTTTTCTCCTCCTGGTAAAAATCTGAAAGCCATTTTTTAAACTGAACCGTTTGCTCATTACCAAAACCTTTTCCACAAGCATGCCAATTCAAACAATGGAGACCTCTGGAAGAACCCCGTCGTCCTAACTGCCCAACTGGAAACAATCTCTGAAGCAAAATTTGCAGCCGGACCAAAGGCCACAATGTCACTTTCAGATATTCAAACAATACATAATTAAGAAAAGGCCAACATGTTAATGTTATGTTCTCATTGCAGGATGAACACCGCTCCAAGGAAAGCCCATGCAATGTTGCTGAATTATGTCCTCAACCTGATGGACCAATTAAACCACGGTGCGCTAGTGTAGGTATGTCCAGCAGACAGAACTGTAATCCCTTGTATACATATTGAAAAACTGACTTGAAGATATGGTGAATGAGCCTATGGCCCACTGATGAAAGTATTGCAGTATATTCGCATTATTATGAATTAAGTGTGTAACCCACTGCTGTTTGAAGATGCCTCACTGCCATGTGTGGCATACAGTTAAGATCAGTTGCTCACAAGGGGATGAAAATAGGTTAATGATTACCTGTTTTTATTAAGACTGTAGTTCATTTTGCTGACCCCAGAACCACGTGAGCTGTAGCAGTAAACGGCATTTGTTACATCAGTAACTACAAGTGTCACTAAATCAACCAGAACCATTCACGATTGACACTTATAGCAATGTTGGCGGTATGAAATTAAAGACACATGGTGGAATGTGATGAATGGAAAAGCTGCATTTGTAATGTTACTAATGACCATTGAGATTCTTTGGTTATAGGGTTGTATTGCAGAAGAATCTGACTGCTGTGTAATCTGTTGCTTACTGTCTTTCAGATGCGGGCACAGACTTCTTTTGAAAGTGCGGGCTGATTCCTTTCAAGTGGAACGACGTGTTGAATGTGGGATGAACCAGGCTCAGATTGAGTTTGTGTTTTTTAATAAAGACTTTAAAAAGAGCTGGTTGTCACTGTTTTTTTCACATCGCTAAGCTTTTCAGCTAATTCACCATAAAAGAAGCTTATTGTCAGAAACCTTCAGTAAGAGCCATGTTGCATCTTGATATAAAGCATAATTGTAGATGCTGTGAATGTTTGTGTTTAAGAAATGCATGCCAGGCCCGCTGATCGCATATCCGAAGTTATTCCTGCGGTAGATGATGCATATTTCTCTTGCGAGATATGCTGATGCACAGCTGTTATCAGATTTTCTGAGCCTTGCTGTGTTTCAACTTGTAATACAATATGAGGCAAGCTCCCTTCTGCCAGCATGTGCTACCGTGCAGGGAAAAAAAAAAAAGCCGTGTCTATTGTTGAGGTGCCGATTTGCCAGTAGGGGTGATCATCAGTTTTTGCGTGTAGAAACAGCTTCGTCCTTCCCCCACCGCCTCTTTTTTTAACTTCTAGCAGAAGTGCGGATGTGAGTTGCATATAGATACGGAACAGGCCGCCACTTATTTTTAAGCAATGCTGGCTTAGGCAATGACCATTTCGTGGAGCTATGAATCCAGAGGAGCAGACGGTAACGTGGTTGATATCACTGGGAGTGCTCAGCTCGCCTAAAAAGAACATAGCGGACCCGGAGGAGTTTTTGAAAACATCGCTGAAGGATGGGGTCGTCCTGTGCAAGCTCACGGAGCGGCTCATACCTGGCTTCACGCCCAAGGTGAGTTACTGACCAAAGTTAATTTAAGTCAACAAATTGCAAATGATCGACTGACTTTCGGCGACAAGAAGGGAGGGGTTTGATGAAAGTGATACCGACAGGAACTTCTCCCTGCAGCGGGCCTCGCATTTTTTTGTGTTGATCACTCAACTCGAGCCGTGAAGTTTTAGCACTCGGCTTTTCTGCGCTTTGTTGCGATGCTTCAAATTACATCAACGTTAGGTTGCCAGGTCTGGTTTTCAGACGAGGCATGTCGAGATGTGGTTTCCTGCGAAGCGACATAAATGTTCCGCATTCTTCACATGAGTGAGTCGGTGTGAACACCCACCAAAACAGGACAACTTGGGCAGCAAAGAGAGTCCACTAAACACTGACTTTAGATCAAGCGATCACAAAGGTGATTTCACTGGACACGCGTTTTTTAAAAAAAAAACTTTTCTTTACAGGTGTTCAACTTAATGGGCGTGAATAACTTGTGTTTAGTTATTAAGATGACAAACTTGATAATGATAAATAACAGTTGCAAAGACCGTTCGTCACTTCCTCCTGAACGGCTGCTCCTCTCTTTACGACCTCCCCCTTTGCAAAAGCGGCTTTAACAGCTAGAACAAAACCGGAAGTAGTAACTTCTCCTTGTACGACTCACTTTTATGTCTAGTTTTACATCCCCTCTCTCTGCCAGACATTCGTTGCATTTAAAATAACAGCCTGACTCAAAACGATGAATCGGTTATTAATTTCTAAAATATTTCCACGAGTCAATTAAAATTGATTTTATTTTGAAAGGTTGCAAAGTAAGCGGAAGTCTTGATTAAAAATGGCTACTTTGACGTTTTCCGTGGCGTTAATGGCTATGTTTGCATGAAGGAGACGCAGGAAGACTCGTCCACAGTTATTTTTGTAGGCTACAACGCTCGGATTGTCCGGACAGTGTTACTTTAAGCGCTTTTTACGCGTGGCTAATGTGACGGCAGCGTGCGCCCGAAGCATCTGATGAGTGTTTGTGTCAGATGTCTGTTTGGCATACTAAGCCGAGGTATGTGTTTATATATTTATTTCGTTTGCTCAGTACTGCCAGGATCCGAGGACTGAAGCCGACTGCGTTTCCAACATAAAGGAGTTTTTAAGAGGATGCTCGTCCCTGAAAGTGGAGGTAAGTTGCCTCACTGTGTCTGTCAAGTTTTATGTTTGGTGTTTTGACATGGGCTGACCTTTCTCTATCATTATCTCCTGTCTTAGCCCTTTTAGCCTTCTGCAGCCCACAGGAAAGATTTGAACACACTCTTTGCTTGTGTTGTGATCTACTTACCCTGCTGGCATATGCTCTCTTCACACGTCCATGTGGAGTGAGCCATATAAACAGGCATGCTGTCACTCACTCTCTCTGACCAGTGAGTAAGGGGACTGCCGCCCCTTATGACCTCACTCTCTGTTTTTAAATATCCACAGCTAAGTTTTGTACTGCGTTTACTTTCTTGTAAATGAGCATACTGTTTTTATGCTCCAGTATTTGTTATATATCTATATATATATATATATATATATATATATATATATACACACATATATATTTTGCTGCAGGTTAAACGTCTTCTAAAAGGTCTTCTAATATTGGAATGGGTCAAATCATTTCCAGATGTTGGGAGTTTTCTCTGTTTCTGCACCAGCCTGTTTGCGACTGCCACATTTGGACATTAATGACTGGTCCGGCTTTAAAAATACTCTTCTCTGGTCATGAATCGCATCACTTGGTTTCTTTGAACAGCTGATTGAGTCAGCAAGCCTGGTTCTCTGCAGAGTGGAGCAGTGCAGTAGTTGTACCCAGCTGGCTTGTTATGTCTGGGAGGTCCCCTTTGCTTTTATCCAGCAACCAACCTTAGCCCATAATTAGACCTTCTGCAGCCAGCCAGTAGCTCATGGGCAGAGGTTTTTTTGGAGAGACGCTGTCAAATGTATCAGCGAGGGAATGTCTGTGGCACTAAAGTGCACCCTGCCCACCTTCTGGTCAGTGATGTGATCATCGTTACAGGACTTTTTTCCCTCTCTTTTTCTGCTTTAACGCATAAGGTCTGTTTGTCCTGTGACTAAACAAAGCAGTCTTACTGCTTTCACTTCTGCTCCGAGATGCAGAAAGAGGAAGCACCAATTACTGTTCATGACCTGAGATTTATTTTTTTATTTTTTTTGCTTCTTGAGGATTTGTTTACTCTAATTTTATATTGTACTACAGTCATTTAGAGAAGCATGTATTTATAACATGACTCACTGAGACTAACCACCCCAACCGTGGTCAAGAGCTCAATACTGGGGTCATTACCAGAATGAAGCTGGTTTCTCCTTCATTTTGTTGAACTGGATCAACTGACTTTCTTCACATATTTTCTGTCTATTTGTTGCCAAAGACACAAAACCATTACGCACGACGTAAACATTTTGTTGCTTGTTGAAATGAAATCAGAGTAAATCTTGGTAGTCATGTCGACCCTGAGGCCGATCACATATCCAAAGATGTAATTGTCGCACTTAACGCTGAATGAGGTTTTATGTAACCTGTGACCTCTGTTATGCTACTCAAACTCTATATTTAAGATGTTTTATTTAAATTGTGAAACCCTATCTGCGAGAGGAAAGAAGATAGGTGTCAGACACTGGGTGAGTGAGTGAGCGAGCAAGCGGTGCGAGCGTGTGATGCGCACGCGAGTGAACAGTGACTCGCAAATGAATTGGGCACTGTATATTCACTATCTATTTTATTACGAACCACTAAGCCACAAAATATGGGTCATGCTCAACATGTCAGTTTTTATCTCTGTCTTGTTACAGGCTTATTCAAATCCCTGTGAGCATTTTATTATGTGTGTGTGTGTGTGTCTTTCCATTGTCTGTGCTGCAACCTGGAGTAACTGACTCTCTTTCTGCTTGAGCGCACTTACAAAGCATTACTACTCAGATCTACTTAATCACTGGAAATTTTTTGACTTACTCTATTCCCACATCTAATGGATTCCAGGTTGTATGGGCACATAGTAGAGTTCTTTGGTCTGATCCTCTCCCTTGTTTTTCCATTCAGGGGTTTGAACCAGAGTGCTTATACACTGGCGAGAATTTTGGAAAGGTCCTAACAACTTTGCTGGCAGTCAACTTTGCCACACAAGGTAAGGGTTTGCATTTTGATATGTTTTGTTCTCTAGTAAATTTAAATAAATCCATCATATGTAATTTGATAGTTAAGGAAATGTTTATCTAACATCTAATGTCATGAAAATAAAATAATAAATCGAGGTCTTGATGAAATGCCTTTTCACTGTGCTCCATTGTCACTTGGTGTAGAATATCCAGTAAAGGATTTTCAAATAATGAATACACAATAAACGTAATTATATGAGAGGATGGTCCAGGTGAGGTCTCATGCCTTATGTATGTGCCTCAATAAAGACTTGGTGTTATTCTGTGTCATATGTTTCTGGTTTTGTCCACGGAGCCCTTCGTGAAATCATGACTGGGTTTGTCGTAGAGCAGCAGCTGTCATGGCAGTGTGTGTTTGTGTCACGCTGTGTGCCATATTTCCTCATGTGCATCCGTGGCCCAATGTGCCCTGTACAATATGCAGATTTATTTAGTTTTTTTGTGCATTCAGATTATGCTCCATTATGAGGTAAAGTGTGACAATACGAGCTTCTACAGGGGCCTGCCCCCCTTTTTCTCAAGTGCATTTCCTCAATGAGGACATAGCATGAAATAATTTGCAATGCGGCAGTCCTGCAGCAATTTGGGACTAATCGGTTTGCTCAAGAGTCCTTGTTTGGGGGCACTGAAGAGGTCTATCTCCAGCATCCCACGCGCAGCTGCCACAGAACTAGCTGCCTTGCAATTATTTAGTCACTGTTTGTAGCCCAGTCTGCCACCTCTTCATGCTTTATAATAGGTGCATAATGTTCCGCTGGGAACATGTGTTTGCAGCTTTCCTGTGTGTAAACAGTCTAGTGGGATATGTCATTTAGATTGTTCCACGGTAACGGTGAATATGTAGAATTACAATATTAGCACTGCAGCATATGTTGTTTATTTGTATGATTAATTCACAGAACATTGTGTGATGTCTTCAGATTGTTTATTTTATCCGACAAAACCCAGACACCCGTAATTAAGAAGCTGTTGGCGATTTTTGCTTGAACTGTTTGATTTCACTTTGAACCGTCATTTTTTATCTGTACAGTAAATTGCTCAAAGCTTTCAGACAACATTTTACCTGCTGCACATTCCTTTGGTAAAATGCAATGATCAATGTCTAAGCACGGAAATGAAGGCGCATAGTGCACAGTGTGAGCTACGGACCGGAATCCTGCCAGAGCCCTAGCTGATATGCAAATCTTTTACAGGCTAGCCATGCCCGGCAGTCGTTCCTCATAAGCAAACTTGATTTGATGTGGATTAGTCACAAGTTAGTTGATTTGATCAAACATAAGAGGACTGTGTTATTTGAGATCTTCTATCCTTCTGTGTTTTTGTGCTCTGCACTTATTTGTGTAGGATAAATGCTATGAATATTGTATCCGTATAAGAATAACCGTGGTAACCACAGAGCCGTCTGACTGAAGGACTTGTTAGGCTTCTCTGTGTGTGAGGAGAGACATGCATGAGCTCCACCTGTCATGGCTTTCAGTGTCCTTTGAACCATACTGTGTCACTTATGCTTCGGTCTGACACACCCGTGCATCTTAGCATATGGACAACAGTTGTGAATCTTCTTTTCCCCTCTCTAAATATTCAGTAGGTTACATAGACTTCACTGAATGGGTCAATAAGATCACATGAAAGGTGTTGCTATTTTACTGCCTGGCTGTCTTATAACCTCAACTCTTTCTTTTGTTTCTAATTGTTCACTCATATATTTTTTTCTCTGTAATTTGCACAGGGGTTAGACCGTAGACTTGGCTAACCTCCAGTTCACATTTGACAGACACTCTTCAGTGAGTGTTTGCTGCTTGTTAGCATGTAAGAGGTTTGCAGTGCTGCCGTGTGTCACTTTCCAAGTGAATACTGGCAACAAAATTGATACCTCCGTCAGAATATTTCCAGAGCTGCACTCATGCTGCGGGACAGATGGCTGCCACTGACCCTAAATCACAGTTCTTCTGCTGCAGTGGCTGAGTGATGACACCGTAGAGAGGTTGGGTGTTGGTATCATAAATTTTCTTTTCATTTTCTCCGCTAGTCACTCCCTGAAGTGCACTTCACATACGGAAGAGGGTGTTGGGTCAGAATGTATCAGTTAGTCATAGCAAACATATTTGCTGAACCAACACGGACTGGTCACAGAAAAGTTGTACATTCATTTGTACATTTGGCAAACTAGTGAAAAGAAATACATTCTAATATAACATGCCTGCACTAAATCTTAGCTTCTTGAAGGTTAAAATAACTGAGAGAGCTGTTGATTCAACTGTGTTTTCATTTTGGAAGCTGTCGTTTGTAGTATTATTGAATTGTATTGTGTTGTACTGTCAAATGTTTCTATTATTTTGGCAGCCCAATTTTAGTCACTTGTGTTAGGTTAAATAATTCAGTCTGATCCAAAATGATCATAGCTGAATTATCACCTTTCTCACGTTGTTTCAGCTTAAACTAAACAGTCATGAACGAGATGTAGTGCAGCACTGTTATACCAAAATGCTTTGGTTTTCACCAGTGTACCAAATAATTATGCAAGTGAGTGTACATATACGTGATCTAAAGGCTGCAAGTGGTTTTCTGTTTTTACAGCTGCTCGATCTTTCTTTGGAGCTGTGTGTCAGTTTTGGTTGGATCACATTATTCTGTGAGGAATTGTAAATTTGTAGCCTCTGTGTGGTCACAGTCCTGGGGCTGTGCAAGAGAAATGGACCGTACTCACATGAATTATCATCAAGTTGTCAGCCCCCAATCTGTGTGCACCTCCATGAACTGTCATGATGTGTGTGTGTGTGTGCGTGCATGTGTGCATGTTCAAGGTTTGTGGGATGAGCCCGAGCCCAAGGGTTCAAAAATAACCAAAATATGAATTTTCCATGTTTCTTCTGTGTGTTTCCATAGACTGTGCCGCTGAGAGATGTCCACAGTCCGGTGCCTCCTCTCCTAGTCAGGCGACGTCTTCACATACACTGTCCTCTGCCAAATCAAAAGGCTCTCTGCGCAGACAATCCAAATCAGTGGTACAGTCCCTTTCTCTAGCTATCGTATTGCACTCATATGCTTGAAAACGTGTTCAAGTCCGGTTTGCTTTTGTAGTTCTGCTTTTCTCCAGATGACTCCATATCCATGCATGCAATTCCTCAGCAAAAGTAATACTCAGGTCAAGGATGGAGCCAGTGTATTTCATTGTACTGTATATGTGGATCAGATTTAGCTTTATTGGCCAAATATATCTGTGCACAGTTCAAGTCAAAACATTGGACCCACACAACTATGAAGGAACACAAATTATGTTATCTGTTCACATTATGTTTTATATTTGAGACTATTCTTGGTAGGCATCTTTTGCTTTGACAACTTTGCACACTCTCAGTTAGCATATTGAAGTAGTCACCTGGAATGGTTTTACAACCGTCTAGGTGGAGTTCCCAGAGGTGTTGAGCACTCTTTGGATGCTTTGCCTTCCAACTCTTTCCGAACCATCTCATTTGGGTTCAGGTCGGCTGATTGTGGCACTCCATCACCCTCCTTCTTGGTCAGATAGACCTTACATATCCTGGAAGTGTGTTTGAGGTCATTGTCCTGTTTAAAAACAAGCGATGGTCCCAATAACTGCAAAAACCAGATAGGATGGCATGTTGCTGCAGAGTGCTTTGGTAGCCATGCTGGTTTATTGTGCCTTGAATTTTGCATAAATGACCAACAGTGCCACCAGCAAAGCACGCCCACACCATCACACTTCCTCCAGATTGACAGACCTTCATGTTTTACAGTAATGATGGACTGTTGTTTTTCTCTACTTAGTGAGTCTTTCTTGGCTTAGGATGGTTTAGAACGTCAGTCAAAACTTTTCAGGCTCTTTACTATAGAGAACTATGTACCAGCCCTACCTTTGCCCAACACAACTCATGGTGTCAAACATATTAAGAAACCTAGAAATTCCATCAATTCACTCTTGCAAGTCACACCCGTTAATTGGGAACCATTCCAGGTGACTACCTTATAAAGCTGACTGAGTTCATGAAAGTAGTGGACGAAGCAGTCATCAAGGCAAAAGGTGGTGAATGTGAAGGATAGTTTTGAGTTTTGCAGTATCAATCTACAACATAGAATGTATGCTATAGAAATATAGTGATAGGCCTTTGTAAAGAAACTGCACATGCTCACAAATGATTTTTTTCTAAAATCTCTACACCAGGAAATGTCTGAGAACGGTGGCGGAGGGCAGGTGATGGTAAAAGCCCGCTTCAACTTCAAGCAGAACAACGAGGATGAGCTGTCGTTCAATAAAGGCGAATTGATCCTTGTGACACGGCAGGAGGAAGGGGGATGGTGGGAGGGCATGCTCAACGGCAAGACGGGCTGGTTTCCCAGCAACTACGTCCGCGAGATCAAACCCTGCGGTGAGTAGGACTGTACTATCATGAAATTACACTTTGCTTGGTATCCCCAGTATCCCCAGCAGGATGCAGCCTGATACAGGCACACACACAAAAATGGTTCAGGAAAATGGGTAAAACAGCACAAGGTGTTGACCTGGCCTCCAAATTCACTAGATCCCAAACTGATCAAGTACACTGCCAGGCCAAAAAAAAAGTTGCCACCTGGATTTTACTAAGCAAATAGCTACGAGTCTGCTATTGGATAATTACTGCATGGTTATCTTTCAGCTGGCAACAAGTTATTTAACCTCAACTGATGCAATGAGTAGCTTCTCATTTCTTAAACAGCCATGTCGAAAGACACATCCGGTCGTCGTGGAAAAGATGTTTGAGAAGGGTTAAATGATTGGCATGCATCAAGCAGAGAAAACATCTAAGGAGACTGAAGAAACTACTAAAATTGGGTTAAGAACTCTCCAATGCATTATTAAAAACTGCAAGGATAGTGGGGAACCATCGTCTTCGAGGGATAAATGTGGTCAGAAGAAAATCCTGATTGTCGTGATCACTTAAACGTTAGAACTCAGGGCTATGTTTAGTAGTGAAAGTAAGAGCATTTCCACATGTACAATGCGAAGGGAACTCAAGGAATTGGGACTGAACAGCTGTGTAGCCTTAAGAAAACCACGAATCAGTGAGGCTAACCCAGGAAAAAAAGCTTCAGTTTGCTAGGGAGCATAAAGATTGGACTCTGGAGCAATGGAAGAAGGTCATGTGGTCTGATGAGTCCAGATTTACCCTGTTCCAGAGTGATGGGGGCATCAGGGAAAGAAGATGAAGTGATGCACCCATCATGCCTAGTGTCTACTGTACAAGCCTGTGGGGGCAGTGCTATGAGCTGGGGTTGCTGCAGTTGCTCAGGTCTAGGTTCAGCAACATTATGTGCCCAAAGAATGAGGTCAGCTGACTACCTGAATATACTGAATGACCAGGTTATTCCATCAATGGATCATTGGCACAGGCATATTCCAAAATGACAATGGCAGGATTCATTGGGCTCCACTTGTGAAAGTGGTACAGGGAGCATGAGACATTGTGTTCACACATGGATTGGCCACCACAGAGTCCAGACCTTTACCCCATTGAGAATCTTTGGGATGTGTTGGAGAAGGCTTCGCGCAGTGGTCAGACTCTCCCATCATCAGTACAAGATCTTGGTGAAAATGAATGCAACACTGGATGGAAATAAATCTTGTGACATTGCAGAAGCTTATCGAAACAATGCCACAGTGAATGTGTGCTGTAATCAAAGCTAAAGGCGGTCCAACGAAATATTAGAGTATGTGAAATAAAATTATGTTTTAACTTGAGTAGAACTAGAATAAAAAAAAAAATTTCTTCTTGTGATTATGAAATACCACAAGGTGATCACTGGTGTCTGGATATTTGGTGTGAAGCTTCTCTCATGGCTAGCCTATAAAGATTTGTATATCCTCTCCTCTACAGAAAAGCCATTGTCTCCTAAAGGAACACCGCTGACCAAGAACTACTACAGTGTGGTGAGTCACTGTTATGCAGGACAAACTTAAATATATTCTTTTTATAACTCTTATTTCTGAACGGTCGTTTGAGTTAGTTCTCTTGCATCAGACATATTGATTGCTAGGACTGACCTGTCCTGGTTGAAAGTGACCAAATTATTATATAAGTTATTAAAGGGGAACTGCTGTTTTTTTACAACCTGGACATAAAATACAGTCGTTTACTCACCCATATAACTTTTGTGTAATTCGTATTCCTTCGGGAGATATTTAGATTTGCGTATATATCCATGTAGTGGGAGTGACTGGGGCACCCGCGACGGTCGGCTTGTTTGCCTGTAATTTGCTACTGCTAGTTTTTTTGCAACATGGCTGAATATTTTTCCGACTCTGAGGTTGTGGATGAACCATAGCAGTAGCAAATTACAGGTAAACAAGCCAACCGTTGCGGGTGCGTGCGGCGCTCAGAGATGACATCATCCAGGTCAGAAGACATCATCCGGGGTCTGTAGGTCAATCTACAGACCCCGGATGATGATAACAGGTAACTCCGGACTCAACGGGGAATAGCACTAGCATACAATAACAGAATATTGGTGAAATATCGCGGCAGATAATGTGTTATTTAGAGGCTGCGTTTCGGTGCCCCGGTCACTCCCACTACATGGATATATACGCTGATCTAATTATCTTCCGAAGGAATACGAATTACACAAAAGTTATATGGGTGAGTAAACGACCGTATTTTATGCCAGAAATAAGGTCCAGGTTGTACTTAAAGGGGAAAAGTAGTTCCCCTTTAAGTCTAAGAATAAGTTAGTAATGTTTGGATCAGTCTAATAAATTAGACATGGAAAGTGATAGATCTCGTCTCAAATTGAATGCAATTTTGTGGAATCCCGATGGTTTACATGGTTGAGAAGGCTGCTGAGAAAAAGCAGTAGGTACGTAGTAGGCAGTAGGTACGTCCCGATTGGTATAGGGGCTGATCCAGGCATTTTAAAAATGATCGGTCTGCCATAAACCAAAACCACATCCTGGTAGTGTCAAAACGTCTTAATAATATTTTCTGCTTAGCGTCAAAGTTGCAAAAAATCATATAGAAAGAAAGGAATCAAAGTAACGTGCCTAAACACGTCTTTTGTGTGGAAATACTTTACTCAGGAAAATGAAGTCAGTCAGCGATGTGGATGCTTGGCGAGGTGGTAATAGGATTATTATTATTCAGTGCTGCCAACTTGATTCACCATAAAAACAAACAAAAATGAAATACCCTCAGGCAAAGGCTGCGTCGAAACTACAACAATGAATGCTGGATTTAAAAGAAGAGAAAAGACAAAGACACTGCGAAAAATATCACAGAGAGGGTTACAGAGTACAGAGAGTTACAGCCAATTTCTGTAGTACAGGACACAAGTTTTCTGGAGCCAAAGAACAAGCTAGCCCCTCCTCGCTCCATTAGCATTGACAGCCCCATTTATTGGACTTAATCCAGTTGCACGGTGCACAAGTGATCTAGGCGAAAGAAGTAAGCTAAGAAAAGCCTTTATGAATCTCCACAGGAGGACATTTTGTTTATTTAAGATTAGATCAGGACTCAGATTGGCCGATACCAAATATGAAAAGCTCAGTATTGGGTTAGGGGGTAAAACAACTTGATTGGGACATCTCTAATTTACTTGCGGTCTGTCTCCACTGAAAAATCAAAATCAAAATAAATTGCATGTAGCTTTTTCTGGATTTAAATACTTTTTTCATGTTTTTAACTTAACAAATACTACACGAGTATAATATTTAAATTAGCTCTGCGCCTCTCTGTTTGATCTCACTTTAATAAAACAACCAATGAGGTATTGTAGACTTATTTCTGTGATTATTAGCCTGGTTTACCAGACTTACTTACTTTAACTTTTTCGGAAATGCTGTGTATTTCCGGAATTTGATAACATTGTATGTTCTGTCAATTGTGCTGCTTTTGAAGGTCGTACAGGACATCCTTGACCACGAGCGGGAGTTCGTCAAAGAATTACAAACCGTGCTGAGTTCTTACCTACGACCCCTGCAAGCCAGCGACAAGTAAGAGCAGTGATAAGGAGCTGTAACAATCCATTAGTTACACTGAAGGCAGAGATCTTTTTGTTTAATTGTATAGTAGTAGATGATGAAATCAGTGTTTACAGATAGCCAGTATTGTTGTTGCTCAGTCATTGTTGTCTCCACTTATTGTAATGTTGTAATGTTTGTTTTCAGGCTGAACAGTGCAGACAGCGCCACACTGTGTGGAAATCTGGAGGAGATCCTTACCTTCCAGCAAGGGCTATGTTCGACTTTGGAGGATTGTACCAAGTAAGTCATTCAGGACACCCCCTCCTGCTCTCCTCCTGTTGAACTTGATCAAAATGGCGTAGTATTATTTTAGTCTTAGTCTATATTTTTTCATTCATTTCCTACACTGCACACATTCTATACCTACTGTTAAGCAATGCTGACCATGCTTCATTATGTTTTTGCAATCGCTTCCTTCCTCCCAAACATCTCTTCCTATTCATTTCAGCATGCTAGAAATATCATCTTGCTTGCTGAGACTAAAAAAAAATCTCACAGTTACCGTTGCCACACATTTATTTGCGAAACTGTTAATGTCTTTTGGTGCATTTGATGGTACACTGGTTGGGGAACATTGACATCTACCACCACAGTAAACAAGTAGTAATGTGAAGAGTGTACACTCTGAAAGGGACTGTATAATGTGAACTTGAGACATTGAACGTTTTTTAATAGGTCAAAGACTGCTTAAGATACTCCACTATTGTTACTCTGAGAAAACACTTGAGTGTCGAATAACTGTATTCTGCCAGGTTTGTATTTCACCTCTCAGCTCTCTGAATCTGTCTCTGTTTCTCTGACTTTCCAGGGTCCCAGAGGGGCAGCAGCGAGTGGCAGGTTGCTACTTAAACCAGATGTGTCAGATCAAGAGTCTGTACCTGTCGTATTGTTGCAGCCACCCTTCGGCTGTCTGCATCCTCACTGACCACAGGTTAGCCCTCGCACCAAAAACACCAGAGGCATACAGTACTGTGATGGAGAGAAGACTTGCTTTGATATTACATTGGGAAAGAATAAGTTTTATCTGCTTTGATTTACTTTTTTCCAAAACTGAGACTACATCCGCAAAACTATAATATAGAAAAGTAGACGTGGGTCATTTGTGTGTGATTTGGGGGACTACTGCGTGTTGTTTTCTGTTGATCAACTGTCGTTTGGATTTAAGCCACAAGGTGTCAGACGTCCCCTATGTAAATGATATTGACCTTAGTCTGAGCAGAAAGAGCTCCTGTGTGGTGATAGTTCCCCTCAGTTTATTATCACCGTTAAAATGCACTTTTTAGCAATATTGTTGTAGCAATATTTAGTAAGAGCTGCAGATATGAGCTCATTAAAAATAAAACTGTAGCAAAACTATAATTCACATGATGTAGCCCTGGATAATGGTGAGGCACCTCGTCAGGTTCTAGACTGTGAGCCGAATTACACACAGGAAGTGAACTGTTGACAGGATATATAGAGCTGTGGTTATGTGACAGGCAGGCAGAGCGCTTTTTCACAGTAAGCACATTTGCATTTCGGTTGCAAGAGCCCTTTTCCTTTTTTGCATTACATTTACCCAGTGTTATCAGTTAGCATTGCAATGTGTGCAGTTGATATTTAGAGTTATAGAAACTCATGAATGGTGTTACTTTGTGATGATTCATGATGAGAAAGTCTGCAGCAGAGGGATAGTGTTGGAGAAGAAAGCACGAAACTGCACAAAACCAAACTGATGATCTAATTTCTGCTGCAACTTAATCTGAATTGCTTTTGATATTTTCTCACGTGGACCACAGATGTGATATACTCTTTTTTATAAAAAAATGGAGTGCCTCTTAAAAGTTTCATGAGGTTCGCTTTCCAGCCCCCATAATGTTTATATGTATATATACAAATTCATTGGAGGTGCTGTCACATAATTTAATACCAACATTACATTTAAACCTAAAAGCATATGTTGATTTTTATACCCCAGAAATAAACCTAGAAACATGTAACCAAGTCTTTTTTGATGCTGCTGTGAGCTGTTTGAGCTGCCTGCTGCTGTCTGCTCATTGGAGTCCAACTGCAGCTCTGGTTGCAGCTATAATCATTATGACCACTTTCCCTAATGTTGTGCAGATCTCCCTTGTGCCTCCAGAACAGTTGTGACTCATCAGAGAATGGACATAGTGTCAGGTAACAGAATGTTATCAGTGGGGGCCTTTGGGTCCTATGGGTTGAAAAGAGGGGTTTCTGTGGATCAGGCCTGCTCCAGTGCATCCCACAGATTCTTGATCAGTTTGGGATCTAGTGAATTTAGAGGCCAGGTCAACACCTTGTGCGGTTCTTCATGTTTTTTCGAGTTGTTCCTAAAGCGTTTTTGTGTGTGCGCCCGTGTCAGGCTGCATCCTGCTGGGGATGGCTGCTGCCATCAAGGAGTGTCATTGCTATGGGGTGGGGGTGCCTGGTCTGGTCTAGGTGGGTGGTACATGTCTAAGTAACATCCACATGAATGCCTGGTCCAAAAGTTTCCCAACAGAACAGTTTTGTCACAAGGTGGTCAGTGGTATTCACTTCTCCTGGTCATAATGTTATGACTATTCAGTGTATTATTAAACTGTGCCTTAGTAGAAATGGTTTAATGCTTCCTTCAGTTACTCATGTTATCTGAAATGTAAATTTTTGTAGTGTGCATGAAATTTGTCCTGAACAGTCAAAGACATATTACCTCTAGCCGAGCGCTAACAACGATGCACTTGTGTGTTTTTTAACAGTGAGGATCTAGACAAGTTCATGGAGAGCCAGGGAGCGAGTGCTCCAGGTATCCTGACCCTGACCACCAGCCTCAGTAAGCCCTTCATGAGGCTCGACAAATACCCAACTCTGCTGCAGGAGTTAGAGAGACATGTTGAGGTACGTGAGGAAACAAACGTCTCCAAATATATACTGAAGAAATCTATAATTAAACATTGCATGCCTACTAATTTCAGACAATGTATATTAATGTCTTAGAAGTTAGTTAAAAATCTACAGGAAGTTAGTTTCACTCCATCTTTTCCTTTGTTCATTTCATGGAGTATAGTACAGAGTATGTCCACTTGTTTTGTGTTAATGTTTAGAGGGCTTGATTCAGGCTGTTATCTTTGATCTGATGTTTCTTTCTGTTGCAGGAAGCCCACCCAGACTATACTGACATTGTAAAGGCAACAGCAGCATTTAGGAGCTTAGTGGTAAGTCTGGACATGCAGAGGGATCTTGATGCTTAAACTAATCTGAAACTTCTCTGTTGATCTTTAGCATTGATTAGTTTCCTCATTTTCATCAGTGCAGAACAAACCTTCGTTAAACAACCTGTAATCCAGCCACATCAATTCTCAGTTATTGGATCGTAAAGCTGGTGGATTTCCTGTTTCTGGCCTTTTTTTCCCGTGACAGTGTATTGTAATCAAGCGCAGCTTAGCGTAGTGAGGGAAAAGAAAACTTAATGAAAGTTTTTTTTTTTTTTTTTTTTTTTTTTTTTTTGCTTTATTTCATGTGATCGTGTTGTTCCTATAGTGGGTGTTAGATGCAATGCTGTCTTAGAAGGGCTTAATTAGAAACGAGCAACCGCACTGTACCTGAATGAACTACAGACACAACTGAGACACAGTTTCCCCGTTGTAGCTAGAGTTCCTTGTAAGAACAGACGAAGTGACTCACACGTCTCTTCAGCAGGGCCCACAGGAAGCGGGAAGAAAAGCATCACACACAACCCTGCCCATTGCAATTTGCAAGTTTAAAGGTTCTTTGTGTGTTTTCACTGTGTGTGGTTAGTTTCTGCAGTTCTGCACCTACAGAACATCGTTCTTGACTAAGGTGCACTGGAAAGTCATAGATGTTGCGTTGTCATTTTTCCTACTTGAAGAGGGAGAGCCCCAGCATACCACCTGAACATTTACTACTTTATGTTGCAGGTTACTTGCTATACCTCTAAATAAAGAAGTAAAAACAACGTCAAAAACAAATTACATCCACAGTAAGATAAGATAACATAATCCTTTATTTATTTGCAGTGTCGCAGCACACAATAAAAGGAAAGTGCACACAAGAGTTAAAAAAGTAAAACACCAAATAAATACAAAAAAAAAGAAAGGCAAACACAATAGAAATATACGTATGTGGTCTTCTGGGAGCAGGCAGAGTAGTACAGTCTCACAGCAGCAGGAAGGAAGGACTCCTTCACACAGAAAAAGAATCTTTGCTGCCCTTTACTCAGAATTTCTTAAAGGCAAGAAAGTACAACACAAGTAGTGGCAGGTACAGTAAGCTGTCAGATTTATTTTAACCGGTACGAAAGCGCAAATTTAACCGTGACATTTCATCGAGTGCTTCATAGATTTGTGTTTGTGTGTTCAGACGCAGTGCCAGGACCTGCGGAAGCGAAAGAACCTGGAGCTCCAGATCTTGTCGGAACCAGTGCGCGGCTGGGAGGGGGAGAGCATGAAGAGCCTGGGTCATGTGGCCTACATGTCCCAGGTCCATGTGAGAAATGGTTGCAGTGAGGTGAGAGATCAACTGTTGTTTTTTTTTTTTTTTTTACCCAGCAGGTTGTTAGGATTTGTTTTGTTTTTTTAATCACGAGTCATTCCTTGTAAAACAAAAAAATATTAAGTTAATTTATAAATCAAGACTGCTGGGTACATTCCCTCCCACAAGTCAGATATGAAATAATGGCACAACAGTTTTTTTTTGTCTTTAGTAATTTAAAATATAATTCTTATGTTCTCCTCTTTCTCAGTTCCAGGACTGTGCCATTATTTAAAATTAATGTTTTAAATTATGGCACATAAGGATACCTGCAGGATACTTTAAATACAAATAAAGTATGCCTGCAGATACCTTATTTGTACTTGCAGGTAGATTCGGCTTATAGTCATACACGTTTACATACGTTTTACCAGAGGCACAGACAATAGGCAACCCAGTGCAAGGATTCAAGAGTCTAATCATAGCTCAACTTTTAAATAAAGTATTGAGTAAGTGTTGCTTCGCTATCATTTCAAGATAATATCGGTTCAGGAAGAGCTAGAAATATGAAAGGAGGTCATCTTAGTTTCATTAGGGTGGAAATAAGACACTTTCCTCTGATGAAGCAAACACTGATGCCCATTTGCACATGTGGCTCCATAATTTGCTTCAGAGTTTAGTTCTGAGTCAATAGCTGCTTGTGGGACAGCACACTGGCACATGTAAATTGGTGCCTACATGTCTTATTAGAATCCCAGAGTTCATGAGCTGCGTGCCCTCAAGCTTGTCCTCCTTTGTTGCTAATTTCACTTCTCAAGTGTCAAAACAGAAACCTATGTAGGCTAAACGCCGAGCAAGAAGCCGTCTCCTCTTTCTTGTGTGGTTTCTGTGTAGGGGTCGTCTTTGAATATGTGGTTGGAAGAAAGCCCAAGTCGACATTTGGATTCACCCTCTTTCTTATCTCAGTCAACCACTTTCCAACCACCACACTAGTCGCTGTATTTGGTTTGCAGCTCAAACTCCGTATCAGCTCCTTTTTTATTTTCCACAAGCACATCGAGAATGTGCTTGTGGAAAATAAAAAAAAGCTATAGACATGATTTGGGGTCCGTAGGTGACGACCAAAGTAGATCGGACTTGGTTTTTGACAAGCAACATGACAAACCTTCCCAACAGTGACAAACAAAAGAAATGGCTGCTGATGAAGTCATTTCTCTGCATGGATTCAGTAACTAATAGAACGTGTCACAACCAAACCTTTCATCTCTTGCAGGAAAAAGAGGAGCGCTACCTGATGCTTTTCCCTAATGTGTTAGTTATGCTCTCTGCCAGTCCCCGGATGAGTGGCTTTATTTATCAGGTGAGCTATAGTGTACACAGACTTGTATTTATTAATCCTTAAAATAAACATCTGAGTAATACTTGTTGTCTTTTACGGTGTTTATTGAGCTCAGAAACTTTTTCCACCTTCAGCAGGGGAATTTAAAAAGCTGTCCTAAGTTGAACTGCCTTAGATTTATCTACATCTAGATAAATACACATCCTCTTCAGTACTAAATTGATATGTTCTGTTTCATCTTCTGTGGAAACACTATCTGGGGAAGATAGTATCTTAGAAAAGAAACATTATATAGACAGACTTCTGCAGCCTATTCTTACTTTAGAAGGCATTTTACACAAAAAGAAGCCTTTTGGGATTTGACCCATTGAGATTGCTTCACATAGATGGATGTCTTTGTAATTTTTTTTTTTTTTGACCCATCCAAAACCTATTTCAGAGTATATTATTTTAAGACGAACTTAAAAACACATGAAGCGTTTGCTTTAATGAGCCAGTTTACCCAAATTACATTTTGATTGTTTCTCTTTTGAACATAGGACTGTGATTATTCTTACCACGCCACAGCCGTGGGAGTGAACAGAATTTTAAACTTTTAAACTAAGATTTTTAATGTGGATGATGGTAGCTAGCAGTCCCGGTCCGAGTACGGACAAGACGTGACGGCACCACAAACTGTTTTTTTCCTTCAGTTTACAGTATTCATGTATGTGTCTATTATTTGATTGACTAAAATCCATTTATATTAAAAAATGTTGCTTTGGGGGCAAATATTGTTATGCGATTAAAATGCGATTAATTGAGATTAATTAATTACAAAGCCTCTAATTAATTAGATTCATTTTTTTAATCGAGTCCCACCCATAGTAATTATATAAGATCAGCTGTGCTATCCTGTCCTGACCAAACTGTCCCACATTGTGGTTTAGGTGATAACAAGATTTGCAGTACAGCATCAATAATTTATTTCTCTCCTCCTTTGTTTTTTTTTTCCCCCATTCAGGGAAGACTGCCGCTGACGGGGACCATCGTGACGAGGCACGCAGAAGATGCGGACAATGCCCACTTCGCCTTTGACATTACAGGTTTGCATCTGAAGTTGATGAAAAGGACTTGTATACTGGGGACAGCAGTGTTGTAAACGATATTGTTCAAACATGGAACTAATGGAAAGATTTGTAAAATATCTTGGATCAAGCATCTGCTCCTTGAACAGTTCATATAGGTGTCATTCCAGTCCCAGCTATCTTAATTCATGACGGTACCCTGAAAGAGAGCAGCACGCTTGTGTCTGTACTTTGCGAATAAAGGTATATTGACATTGACTTAAATAAAGCATTTGTTTCAGATAATGTGGTAAACATTTAGCCTTAAATTGTCAATGTCATTTATCTGTATTTGGGGTACCATTGTAAGCCTGGACAAGTTTATCACTTAAGTATTTGATCATGTATTTGTTGCTGTCATGCATTGCTAAAAATGACAAAATGACATCTGTACTCCTCAATTTGGCAGTTGTAGTTGCGGTTGTGTTATCTGCTTCTCTTATCAGCTGTATGTATCGGCCATATGTACTCCAACTTTCATTGAACAAACACTGTGTTCATGTGTTTTTCTGCTGCAGGAAGCATGATTGAACGTATCACAGTGTTCTGCACTAGTGCCCAGGAGTTACAGGAATGGCTTGAAAACCTTCAGCCTTTTACCAAAGGTGGCAGCCCTGCAGGCACAATTTCAAAGGTTAGGTCACCAAACATACACTCACATAAAGTCAAAACAGTACTAAAAGTAAATCCTCCACAAAGTGTGAAAACGGATTCTCACCCTGAGATGACAAACTCACATACTCGTCTTGCAGTGCTCATATACAGTAAAACTCACACACTTGCTTGTCTGCTTTGCTTCCCATATAGAACGTGGATGCCAAGCCACTGAGTATGGTCGGTACCCCGACTCACCTGTCCCACTTGGGCAGCCTCAGCGCTGTCAGTCGCGGGCCCCTGGAGCCACCAAAGATCAGCAAGCCCTGGTCTCTTAGCTGTCTGCGCCCAGCGCCTCCCCTCAAGCCCTCCGCTGCACTGGGCTACAAAGAGGTAGGAGTTTGTAGAGGTGCACAAGCAAACCCACGCCACTTTCTTATGATCAGCCATGCAGCACACCATTGGTCAGGGACCCGAAGAATCCCCCCTCCCCTACAAGTCCAACCCTGGAGGTGGGGGGGGTCAAAAAAGGAAAAAAGGATTTACCACCACCTTAAAATAATGCGTAACTAAAAATGTTGACTGAACCAGCACTGAATCCAGTGGGTTTCCGACAATTAAAAACTGATTCAGCTACTTAGATTTTATATATTACCGTATTTTCCGGACTATAAGGCGCACCCGACTATAAACCGCACCCGACAACTGCTGGTGTTTTAATGTTTAATTACCGTAAGAGTTTCTTCTACCACGGAGGGGATTGTCGGGACAGAAATTACTGTTTGGAAACGCAAAGCGTCCCATTTATTTACATTTGACAAACATAAATCTTTCGATCAATGAAACAAAAAATCAATCGATCAAACTTTCACATCTTTGACATTACAAACAGCATTCGTGCAGTGCACAAATAATACAACGGTGCGCTCTTAGCGCTCTTCCTGCAGTCATAGTAGCCTACCGTCGTAGTGCAGTATAACAAAAAACAAAGCTTACAACGCTTGACGAGGCAATAACGTTAAATGGCTAAATTTAATTTGTTTGTAAAAGTGCTTGCCTGTAACACGGCAGCAAAAGTACAGTAACCCGGCTGCTCAACAAAATAACCAGCGTCTTTTTCGAAAACAGCCAACACAGCAGTAAAGTTGCAGTAACACGGCCGTTTACTGTATCAAAATAACCAGCCTACTATAGGTACCAGAAAAGTCAGTTCTTAATCCTCGTGTCATCGTCTATGACATGATAGTGCGCCCCTGGTGACCGTTAGCTGTAAAAATCCATCCGCCTTTGTATAAGCCGCAGGGTCCAAAGCAAGTGACAAAAGTAGCGGCTTATAGTCCGGAATTTACGGTATATAGTTTTTCACCAGTAAAAAAAACTCCAGTCTTATCCCTAATTTTTGCTACCAGGTGAATCTACTCTGGCAGAAACCTGTAATGTAATGGGTTGAATTCAACTGTGTGACACATATGGATATGTATTATTTTATGGACATTTAATGCCCCCATTTCCAGAAAGTAAGTATTAGGTGAGATGACCTCCTAAAAGTACAATGTCTAAATGAGTATAAGTCTAGTAGTCCAATCTCATCCAGATATTCATTTTTTTTTAAACTTAATTTTGTAATCTGCATACTCGAATAACTGATGCCACTGTTGATGAAGACAACAAACCTTTGTTTATTCATTTCTAATCGTTTACGAGAAATTAAACTGCACGTGGTCACAACCTGACCTGGTTGACAAGCATAACAGCACAGTGGGCGTGCCAGTGAAAGCATGGTTACGCAGTAAATAGAAAAGAAAAGAAAAGATACAGGTATTCTGAGGAAGTGTTTTGGTCACGGAGTATGCCTGGCATTTAAGAACAGTGACTGCACCGGTGGTTTTGAGCTGCTTGTTTTTGATGAGATATGATGCACACACTGTGATCCACGTGGGAGGTAGAAACTGCCACGCATTTATCAGTCAGCACTTTTAAAACTTCCAGTTATGGACTCCTACTGTCTAGAGGTGCGCTGAATGTACTTGATCAGTCAGCCTGTGTCTTGGTACTTTTTTTTTTTTTTTTTTTTTGGACGAGCTGCATTTTAAAGCGGCCTCTAACCCCAAGCACACACATCACCGAACTCATTCTTGTCCATTGTGGGGGCTGACGAAGCAGCAGGCTTGCAGCTGTACGGGTCTTTTATAACCGCAGAGACTGCATGCATACTCGTGAAAACAAAAACAAAAACAAAAAACCACTTTCTTCCAATCTTTCCATTTCTTCATATGTCTTTCTTTTTTTAAATACCCCAAATATTCAACCTATTCTGCGTAGACAAAGAATAGGTGAACAGAAGAGGTGGTGTAAAAATGTTCACCATTAACTCCCTCTATCACATCCTTCTCTCATCAAACACATTCTCCCCTTTTTTCTCTTTCTCCACTCTGCTTTCTTTAGAGGATGTCTTATATCATGAAGGTAAGGTTAGATCTCACTCTGTTTCTGTCTGTGTGTGTGTGTGGGTAAGGATGTGGGTTGGTTAGATGGGATGGGGTTGCCTGTGTGTGTGTGCGCGTGTTAACCCCGGCATTCAGCTGACATGTCATCGCTCTGTTTGCTTCACTCCTCTCTCGTTGTCATCTGTCGGTTTCCTGTTTTCTGTTGCCCTTTCTCGTTCCCTGTAGCAAGTAACTCACTATTTAAGGTATCAGCTAGCTTTCGAAAGGGCTTTCTGGTGCAACAAGTTGTAGCAAATTCTTCTCTATGTGCTATTTTTGGACTTGTAGATGGAGCTCAAGCGAGTCTTTCCCTCAGACTGGAATGCGTTCGCACATTTAAATAATCAACAGACAAAATATGTTGTCATAGTTTAGGTGATGTCCCTTTTTCAGTGGATTTTATATCTTAGGAAAACCTGGTGGGAACTGATGTTTTCCATGTGTGCAAAATAAAACACAGCAACACTAAATTAAATGTGAAGCTCACCCCCGTCGGCAGTTCTTTGACACCATAGCTCTATCACCTTTATAAATCTGCTAAATGTCAGAGGCTTGCGACTTCCTTCTGCTTTCAGGTGGTCGGAAAAAAAACACGTTCTTGAAATCGCTAAAAATCACCAAACACGTGTGCACTGTGTGTGATCTGATGCCAGTTTATTTCAAGAGGGTGGATGGTGCGACACGCAGCTGGTCTTGGCACCAAAAGTGCAGCGCGCCACTTACTTGGCAAACCACTCCACTTCACCTCGCCTTCCACCTGCGTAACACGAGTCCACAAAACACCAAGCCAGTATGGAAAGAACCTTTGCGCTCTGAATCCTGGAGCCTCTTCTAAAATTTTTTTACAGAGGATTCAGTCAGTTATTCCTCCTGATTCTTATGAGAAGAGACGTCAGGTGTAGTTTTGGGGCGCCCCGTGAATGGGTTTACGCTCGTTTTCCAGCTGCGTGTTTGACTAAGCTTCTCAGTTCCAGACATGGCAGAAATGACATCATGTAAATTACTATAAATTATTCAAAAGTTTGCACTGGTTCAATCACATCACCAAGTATTTGTTACACCTCCACTTTTAATGTATTCAGGAGAGGAAACCCCTGCCTTGACTGTTTTTCAGACCTTAAACTCAACTCGGCAGAAAAAAGGGAAACCTTTCGTTCATCAAACCACTCTCTTTTATTGTGGTTTGATGCAGCATAAATGTAAATGATCATTTAAATTTATCAGTGTAAATGAACTGATTAAATGAATTGATAAAAGTCAGTTTCCATGGTTCTATGGAAGTATTTTTCTTCTGTCCTTTCACCTAACAAAAATAAATAACAGTAGAATTCATGTGGGTTCATTTAAAATGACAACCTATGCAAGGCCACTGAAAACCAAACACAACACATTTTAGATCATATTTTGTCACATTTTGATTTGGGAAATTGTTTCCACTTTTCATCGCAAATATGCTCCATATTGATCAGATTGTTAGAGCATCTCCTGTACCCCCAAACGATTTTTTTCTTTTTTTATATGATGCAGGAAGTAAGTCTCGTAAAGAAGTTTTGTTATTATTTCTGCTTTGTTTTTTTGTTTGTTTCGTTACGCCCCGTTAAATCGGGATGTATATCAACCAATAGGTTGCCGTGCCGGTTCAGTTGCAGTCGTCATCACATGCTTGCTGCCTTGTTTGTTGATGGTATTTCGTTCCTTGATGTTGTGTGTCGACACGGGATGCACGTCCCTGTAAGCTTGCATTCTGTTTGGATTGGAGCCTTGGCTTTCAGGTGTGTGTTTCATTGTGTGCATGTGTGTGTGTACAGAGATGTCCTGAATTTTTTATTGCACTCCTTCAGGACTCCAGTAAGAGCCCTCGGCCGATGAAGAAGTTCCTGCCGGGCAACAAGAAGAAAGACCGCAAGCCCTCTGATGACGAGGTTCACATAAGGAAAAGTAGGAATTTTACTTTACTGCAGTATGGAGGGAATAATACAAGCTTAACCTATTTTGCCAAAACGTATACTACAATTGTTGTCTCAGAGATTATAATAAGACTCTTGATTGAAATTTGAGCAGAAGCAAACGTCACATGTACAAGCTAAGCTATTGTTCATATATCATTACATTCATCATCATCACTGTGGTGACAATTCTTTGAAGTGTCCTCACTCAGAAATGCCCAAGGAGCTTATCAGCTTTACATGAAAAGTATAAATGAGTATACACATTGAAAGAGAACCTTTTAATATGGTTTTCAGAATTATTATCTGTGTATATTCATTGTTGATGATAGTAGTAATGTGTGTCACCACAACACCATCTGACGAATGAAACAACGTATTTCTTATAACGACGATCTATGGTTTTTAATAGGCACAGTCGCTCTGGAAGAGGATGCTCAGATACTGAGAGTGATTGAGGCTTATTGCACCGGAGCCAGCCTGCACCAGACAACCACAGGTATGTGTTTGTGCAAGAAACAAAAGAGAAACCGATTATTTAATGTCATTTTAGATTGGATTTCTTCAACGGCCGACACGGCCGTCATTAAAGATTGCCCTTTAATTTGTGTGTGTGTGTGCATGCAGCAGTGCGGAAAGAGTGCATCCCTCAGGTGCTTCTGCCGGAGGAGGAGAAGATCATCGTGGAGGAGATGAAGAGCAACGGGCAGACGGTTATTGAGGAAAAGTAAGGATATCGTTACTGTCTTTCATTTTGTTAACTCTTTGTGTTAATGATTCATAAGTATTTGTAAAGATGAATTTTTTAGATTTAGAAATTCAATATCGATCCTGTTTAGGAATAAATCATCACACACCTGACCTGGTTATAAGCCCAGCCTGTATAACATTCATAGACAAACTGATTTTACTTTCCTGGACAAGGAGCAGCTGCTTATAAAGTAAAATCTATACTTGTCTTGTTTTCCTTTCAGGAGTCTAGTTGATGCTGTGTATGCTTTAAAGGACGAGGTCCATGAATTAAAAAAAGTGAGTAAGATCTTTTTGGGTGTTACAGTTGTTGTGATTAGTCATTAATGGATTGAATGTAATGAAAGTGTTTGACTAAACATTTTTCTAGGTGGAAATGTGGTTTAATGCAGCAGCTGATGACTAACGCCTTTCGGTCGTATATCGGCAGATATTAATAGATCGGATTAATAAAATCAGAACTCATCAGCCTTTTATTTTTTTTTATGCAAATAAAGCGCAAGTACCAACATATCAGCGGCACCCACACCAGACTTATTTCTTACAGGAAAACAAGTGGATGAAGCAGTTTTTGGAGGAGGAGCAGAAGTCTCGCAAAGAGTTGGAGAGAATGGTCCGAAAACTGGCCAAGCAGAAGAATGATTGCACTCGGGATGACGGTAGCCACTGAGCACCTCCATTCAATCATCCTTGTTGCGACTGTGTGTGGGTTATTGGGGGGAGGGGTCAGGGGGGGTCAGGTGTGTGTGTATTCGTGTATCTATGTATCTATGTTGCGTCTCCACATTTCAGTCACACACAGCAGAGTTGGTCTCTCTCTCTCTCTCTCCCTCTCTCTCTCTCTCCCTCTCTCTCTCTCTCTCTCTCTCCCTCTCTCTCGCTACTTTGCTTCAAGTTCTGGACCTCGATTCGACGTTACGATGAAATCTGATCTGTCGTCCTGATCCAGCCTCGCTAGATGAGACTACAAACACGCTTCCTCGTGAAGCCGCTCGGTTGAACCAAGACGTTTCAAACATTCTGCCCCGTGGCGACTGGCACTGTGAACACCCCCCCAGCAAAAGGAACGATTCTGGACAAGGACAAAACACGTTCTCCACTGTTTCTTTTGCTTCAGTTGGAACTAGAAAAGGAGCACGAAGCCATCGAGTCTAATATGTTTTCCCTTGCATGCACGCCTGTTACGAAGGGGACTGATGCTCGACTCCTCATTTCAGGACTTTGTCATTGTCGTATTTTATTCGTCGTAGCGGGGGGAAATAGATTTATTGTGCTTTCACGTGTGACTTGCTTTTTTTGTAACATTCTAAACATTCACACCACACATTTCCAGGCAGTTTATTTTTATTTTATTTTTTTCCCAGCGTTTAAACAAATCAAACAGGTTTAGCTCATCACCTTAAATCTCCAAACCTCGACTTTTTATTTAAAAACTGCATGAATGTACAGTGTTTCTACAGTATGAATTCTGCACCAGAAATGTGATGATCGAGTTATTGAGATATTTAGTCCAAAGCTATCAGGGAAGCAGCTGCTTAAAAAAATAGGAAAGACTTAACTGTGTATCATTTATTATACCAGAGTACGCAAATAATGACAAAGACATTACCCTTACTCTTCTAAACTATATTCAAGAATCCTTTTAACATTTTAAATATATAGCCTTGCTTTATTTAGATTATTTTTTTTTTAAATCTTTATTTATTTTTCACCCAAGCATTTAATTGTGATATTAGCCTTATAGATACAGTTCTGCTGCCTTTTCTCCTGTCCGGAAATTTAATGAACTACACTGATAAATATAGGCGGGAGATAAATCTCCCCGGAGGAAATCGTTATTTTTTTTTTTTCCATTAAAAAGAGAAAAACATTTCTAATGAGTATGCCTCAAGAGGTTTCCTTTTGAGGTCTCTGTGGTTCCAGCAGAACTGAACGAGACAAACATGGAGAATAGACAGAGAAAGATGTATTTGTTAGCGTAGAGCTCAACTGTTCAAGTGCCTCCCGAAGAGGTCGATAAACTTAAAGAAAGTTTAAGACCAGCTGGGACTAAATGTATAATTTATATGGAAAATGTCACAGTTAGTATGCTGCAATAAATCAGTTTGAATGAATCGAGCTTAAAGGGTATATACTGGGTCTGAGAAAAAAAAAAGACAAAACAGGGCTCTGCGTACTGTTTAAAGACGGAAGCTTTTTTTTTTTTTTGAAGGACCCATAGCGGTACATTTCCTCATGAGGTTAAGTGTGTGCACTAATCTAATCTTGCTGTACTGCAGACAAGCATCGAATGCTGTTGAAATGCAATAAGTGACTGCTTTACTGACCGACCTCTGGCTTAGCACCAGCGTGTCAGACCAGATTTGGAGAAACTGCAATAATAAGGAATGAATCAACCCAGTCAGTTAACCAAAAAAAAGGCTCGTGGCATTAGGTCCAGCCACCACACACTCCCATTCATCAGGTTTCTTTTGCCTTTATTTGTTCTCTTGCTATTAATAATTATTGTTTAAACGTCCCTTGTTTTTAATCAGAAGTGATCCAAAACATATATTATTGTAATACTGTACAATCCTGTTACGAAGTGCTGTTTTTGCACGCACCTCTTTACAGGGACTTCAGAGCACTGTATAGAGAACAAGGCAGCACTGGTACTTGCAGAAGTCTTGCTTAAGGGTACTTCTGGAAGGTGAATGCCTGTTTGGGGGTGCTGGAGCTCATCTTTAATGGCTAATCATGTTTGGACACTCTTTGGACACACGCCAGAATGTCTTCAGCATTACTGCTGCTCCCTGTACAGATGTGCGTCTCTGTCTCATCATATGTTTGCTGCTGAGATTAACATTATTGCAGTGTCTGTAAAGACTGTTTTCATTTAGCGCCACATACTGTAGTTTTAAACTCCCGATAGCCTCAGTGAGCACTTACTGGTGGGAAGGCGTTGAACCCCTGTTTCTGAAATTTAATCTCCAGACCACTGTGTGTATTGTTTTTTGTTTTTTTTTTTTTTTTTTTCTGGAAAGATTGTTCTATGCAATTATTGTCGTTGCAAGTGTAATGCTTTTTTTTTTTTTTTTTTTTCTAGATACCCTGTACTTTATGTTTGGTATCATCATTCTTTTATTAAAAGTTTAATATAACAAGCAGAGTTCATCTTCTGATTTTCACCACGTGACAAATGGAAAACTCCAGAGGTTGAGTCAACCACACAGAACATACTGTGTGCTCCTCCATTCATACTGGAAATCCACAGACATGGGCTTTTCCATGCTACATTCGGCACACGTGTGGTTCAGGAATTTGTAGGTTGTTGAGATTCGGTAGCAAGAACCCCTTTTACAGGATGGAAGGAGTGACTAGCATAGAAGACATCCTGTAAGAGTGTGCCGCCTCTGCATCTACACACACTTTCACAGAGATTCACTCTTTCCATGCTCTTGTACTCCGCCACGGTGGTGAAATGAGAAATGAGGGTTTTGCAATGTCTGAGGTGCTAACTTTAAACTTGCGCTGTCTTTTCTTTCTGATGAGTTGGAGGTGGTAGAACTGTGATATTACTCAACATGTTCAGTTTTTTACTTCCAACCTCACACCTTCAGGATGAGATCAACTAGGTCGAAGTGTGAACACTATTTGACTGTGTATCCTGAATACAGGACAGTAACGCTGCGGTGTTTCAGAATGTACTTCTCTGCCTTTTTATACTCTACAAATGTAGATAAACTTGATTTAAGCTTGATTTAAGCTTAAAGTAATGGATTATACAATTAAAATAAGTTCTAGGACTTCGATGAAACATTCATACACCAGCTGGAAATTTATAGAAACCATTGGCTGCCTGAAAAGAAGGAATAAATACATGACAAAGTGAAATGTCAGTTTAGGAGTTTAGAACCTTGCAATGTACTGGTGCGGCCCCTAAAATAATTAAGATCCTCTTCCACCAGTGACAACAGTCTGTTTGATGTGAAATATTAAAGCCCTTCACGGGCGGTTGTCTACATCTTCAGTGATCACATTTGACTATGTGAGAAAATGCATCTTGACGATGTGGTTTGTCGTGTCCCAGAAATGTGAAACCGCAGTGACCCAGACTGACCCAGAATTCAAAATGCCACTGACTTCGCTTTCACAACAAACACCAAAAGTTAAGATTTTATGAGAAGCGCTCACAGAATCCTTTCAACAAGCACTGTTAATACTGGTGAATCTGAGATTTTCCAGTTCTACTAATTCACCCTAAGTCACTGTGTAAGTGGAGTGTTTGCTCCCTTTGCTTAATACCATTTTAAATATTCCACTTTTTCCACATAAAAATGCTCTACACCAGGAGAGGGTAGCTCGCAAGCTTTACAGCTTCTTAACCTGAGAGTGAAAATAATAAAAATAAAATATTTTAAAATGTCTTGTTTTAGTCCAGTCTACATTACTTTTAACTAACTCCTAAAATGGGGCAGATACAAGAAGAAGTGAGAAGAATAGAAATGTTTGAAATTAAATTTTCAAACATTTAATTTCCCAGCCATCAAACAACATGTATACAAATAAATACAGAACAACTACTACTACCACTGAGAAACATTGAATAAATTAAGTCTATTAAAATTAAAGAGTATTCTCAGCAGGTGTAAAGTTTTTCCCCTGAATGAATCTTCATCTTGGGGTCCATGTGCTCGAATCGAAGTCCTATAGTTTGTACATCCCAAAGGTTGTTGCACTGTCATTGTAGTCCACCAGTGAGGGGTTTTGTACCCAGACACTGAGCTGGTTTCCTTTTTCCAATGTGATCAGCCGTCCCTGTGTCGCTGTGCACATGTGAGGGATAGAGCTATTGGTCAGGCTGCAGTAGGCCTCCATCACAGTAATCTCCTTTTCTGTGTCGTTCTTCCTTAGCTTGACCCTGCTGACCAGTGCGAGGAGACTGTCGGTCTTGGAGAAGGTCACCCTGGAGTAGACATAGTAATCGCCAGACACAAGGATTGTCAACCAGCTTTTTTGGTAGTAGTTGATGTCCCTGCGAACTGAGTGCTCAGTATTCCACTGGAGATAATCTGCTGCAGAGACAGAAGAAGATGTTGAACGGATTTGTTTTGCTTTTAACTATGAAATGGATTTTTTGGTCACTTTTTACAGTATTTTCTAAACTAATTTTCTTACGTTTTTTGCTTTGTCGAGTGCCTCGGGCCACTGCCATGTGGGCCAGGGGTTTATAGTATGTTTCCTGTTTTTCTGATGACAAAGAAGAAGCTGCAAAACAGAACACATGTCAGGGACATTGATGAAATTGAGACTGATGAATTCTTCTAAAATACTTAAATGAATCTTAAGTGTACCTGTGCCTTCAGCTGAAAAATGTTTGTCCTGTAAGGATGAAAAAAGTAGAAGATCAGGAACAGGTAGCAAAACAGACTCTCTGATGATGTTTATAATATATGTACAATTAAATGTCTTTGTTGCATTCTTCATGAAATGGTCTTGCTAAAAAAAAAAAGAAAAAGGTATGCTGTGAAAGTTGCACTTCAGCCGCTTGATCAAGAGCATTTCCTGCGCTTCAAGCAGTTGAACTGGCCTCAGCGTGAAATTTTTACACAGAGCAAAATGTGGCGCCCCACACAAGATATAAATAGGTGTTGTTCAAACCCATGTGCAGTTCTGTACACTTTTGTGCGTCATATTTTAGAATAAAACCAATAGTTCATCTGGCAATTGGAAGAAATTAAGAATACATTTAATTTTTTTAAGTTTGTGTTTTTTTATACACTATCTTAAGTAGTGTTGTCCAAAGTATATTTTCATTATCTTATAATATCCCAACTACTCAGTTAAAATCTTCATGTATGTAGAAAATCTTTACCATTTTGTCTTTGCGGTACAGGTAGATGAATCCTCCAAGAGACAGCAACAGATGCATCACCACTACACAAACCAAAAACCGGATCAGAGGCTTGGTTTGGCCGTGTGATGGAAGTGCAGTTGGGATCAGGACCGGCTGATTCCTGCTGAGGCGAGGAGGCACCGGCGGTGGAGCCAGGCTGGTCTGGTAAGTGTTGATCATGGTGGAGAGGAGCGGTGGAACCTAGAGAGGCCTGACCTCCGTGACATCCCATGCGCTTTTGAACTGCTGCTCTCAGGCAACTGAGTTTGTCTCTCGCTACTTCCTGGAAGCTTTGAGCTCTTCAGCTTGCAGATCTGTGACAGGTGTCTCTTGGTGGGTATCTTTGTTTGTTGCGTGAAATGCCTCACTGCTTTTCTTTCCTTTGTGTCAGGTAAATGTTTCACTTTTCTTTTTTTTCTTTTTGGCCAGTGAACCCAAATCTCCATGAGGTGTTGTGAATAAACTGCTATGACGTAGAATTATAGACTTAGACTTCTTTAATGTCCATAAAACTTACATAAAATGGAAAATTGTCTTTGACAGTGGCATAAAGACATACAAGCAACACACCCACATCACAGACAACACTATGCACAATAAATAGATGAATATAATATATAGGTAAAAAACTCTGAAATCAGTCCAGTTTAACCATATTTAAAGTTGGCAACATTACACATAAAGCATAAAGGCTTGTAAACTGAGTGTTCAGTGGTATATTTTTATATGTGGAATTATTTTCTGGTTACCTGGTCAACACAGTGACAACAGAAAATGTCAGAAAATAACACACGTACTTTAAGGAAACGTTTCCCTTAATAAAACACCAATATTCATTCATTCATTCACCCCCTGTTCATAATAAATGAATATAAGATCAGATATTCCTTTAAAACCATCCATTCATTTATCCCACAGTGGGATTAATGTAAGGCTTCAGTGAGTTCTAAAGCAAAGCTGGTTGTATTACAATATTGTCTTTTAATATAGCGGTTGTTTAATTGACGGGAAATTCAGATGGATAAAAAGAAAAGAACGTGGCATGCAAACGCTCAGCTCAACTTGTCTAAGCATTTAGATATAAAACAAGGTCGTCAATCTTTGATAACCATGATGAATCACAGGATATGAGAGCTCTGCTTGGTTTTGGTCTTCTGTAACGATACCCACCATTGCAGCCACACAGTTCGGTGGGGCTAATGTGAAACGTTTCTTATGTGGGATATTTACAAGTAGTGTGCAGAATGTTGCATGCAAGCTGGTTGTGGGATTAGTCGCTTTTAGTCAGCGCTTCACAGTGGTCAGAGTCAGTGAAGCTTTTTGTAATCCACAGGCACTTTGTCATGTGTTTCTTTCAGAGCCTTAACATCCAGATTAAGATCTCCAGGTGACAAGAAAAATTTGTCTTGTTTTTTATTTTATTTTTGTCACTACGGAGAGATCAGGTCAAACTAAAATATCATATTCAGCTCTTCTAAATTAACAAGGTACATTTGTTAGTGTTTGTGTGTGTGTGTGTGTGTGTGTGTGTGTGTGTGTGTGTGTATAAATTGTCAATAAAATCACATTTGAATTTGGGTAAATAATCCAATATATGATTCATGTATAATTTACACACACACGTTAGGAAATGTATGGACCTAATTAACCCCCCCCCCCCCATCCTTATCTCAGAAAGATAGCTATACAAGAACACACACACACACACACACATAAATATATATGTAATGCAGCCATAGGACTATTGTTCATTTTCTTGGCAAATGCCAAATCCAGCCATTTGTTACAACAGCTCACAGCTTCCCCTAGTGGTTATGTGGTTAAAAACATTTCCAGTGTTTCTCATGAGACAGTTTTTTTTTTTTTTTTTGTGAGATATGTATATATTGATGTTACAGGTTAATAATCTGTTACACTGCTGTTCATTTCTCTCACTGAAGTCACATTTTACACAGTGTTGTAATCTAACAACACCAAGGTTCTCATCAAGTGTAATACTGTTATGTGGAAGACAAACTTAAAATGGTCAGAAAACAAAAGCAGGACAAAGTGAGGACAGGGTTTTATTTTATGTAAGACATAAATAACAATCATTGTTTTTTTTGTTTTTTTTTTCTTTTATGCATCTGGATGTTCATGATTCAGATCTCTGGTCTGAGGACTTGATCAAAATGGCAGCAGATGCATTCATCTAGTAATCTGACAGCGGTCCCTCAAAATACATACACGGACAGTTGCATATATGGGAGGTCTGCACATGACCAAATTAAACAACAGTGATAACAGACATTAGACCACATGGCACTGACTTTACTGTACATTCAAAGAGCTGGCCTTTATCTTCAGTGTGAAGTCAACAGCAGGGTGTTGAAGGCAAATGTGTGTGTTTTAGTTGCACTTTGGATTCAATGAAAAAAAACATGAGTTTTTAACTTTTACAGTCAGGGAGTCGAGAAATGTAAAACCTCTTTATGGAGTGTAGTGGACAAAAAGGGTGTGGCGGTCACTGTGCTGGCTGCCGTGGTCCTCTTTTCTCGGGCTGCTGACCTGAGGTTGTGAAGTGCTGAGTGAAGCTTGTCTGTGGCCGTGGAAGAAACCTGACAGCTGTGTCCTCGGAGTTGGGTGCTCCACTGTTTGAGCAGACAGGGGTTCTCCGGTGCACTTCATGAAGGCCACGAAGCAACTGTAAAACTGTAAAAGAACAGAGGAAGTTTCAATCCCAGTTAGCAATGGTTTGCAAAACAAAACAAACAATCTGTGCTTGGTTCATTTTGTCTGGGCTAACCTGGTTGTTGAAGAACACGTAGATAATGGGGTTTACAACGGTGCTGAACTTGGCCAGGATAGACGGCACCACACTTACTATGGGAGTGACCAGTCCTGACCTACCGAAGGTAGCCATCAGTGCCATGATGCCATAGGGCATCCAGCAGAGCATGTAGCAGGACACCATGGACAACACCATTAACAAAATGTGCTGCTCTCTGCGCTGAGCTGACAGCAGATTGATCTTACCCACCTGAAGACAGAGGGAAAAAAAGATCAGAATAAGAGGTATAGAAAATACTGTGATCAATCCAAATACTGCCGTTTAATTAAGATGTGGCGTAAGATGTGATGGACTAACACGTTTCCATGCCTCTTCAGTGTACATTTTTGTGTTTTATTTAGATTCCCTGTCTTGTTTCGTGGCATTCAGTATCATCGTTTGAGACCGATTTAACCTGCACTACATACAGTATGCGTGATGTATAGTTTTTTGTTGCCATCTGGTGGCAGCATCAAAAATGCAAGTATCACCTGTGGCACACAGAAAGGCATGCCGATACGCTCAGCCTTCACTGGTCATGGATCACTGAGATGAATGAATGGAAATAGACAGCATCTTCTCTGAGTTTTTCCTATAGAGTCAAAACCTAACCCACCGGAACAATGTGAAATAAGCTATGATGCCATACAAAATCAACACTTAGATCATTTTCTTTCTCAACACACAGCCGATTCAGTGGTATTCCAGTAAAAGCAATTTGTTGCTGTTTCCATAGAGCAGCAGCTCTAAAAAGATAATGATAAATTGCTAAAAAATGTAATCAACAGAGGACATTCTTACGTTTTGTCCCTAGTGTATCAAGCTCTGTGAGGACCCCACATCTTTTTATTTATAAAATGAAGGCATGGAAGGTTTCATTCCCCTTTGTAAAACAAACAAAGAAAAAAATACGACTCCAAACCAAGTCAAGAAAAGTCACTCTGATCATGACGACACCATTATTTCATAGTTCATAAAAATCCATATGTCCAGCAAACTGTACTTAATGTGTAAAGTCAGTTTAACACCTTTTAATGCCAGTGAGGAATTCCTTATTGTAGCAACAAGCCAAAATGATTAAACTGTTCTTCATATTAATATTTTGGACTATTTATAAGATGCCTAATGAGATAAAATAATGGTAGAAAATGACTGATGAATATGAATGAATCATTCCTGGAGTGCCATGAAGAAGAAAACGACAGTACACTTGAACCCAATTAAAAAAGGGTTTGGTGATCTTTTTAGGGTTATTTAATTTAAATTAAATAAGTTTATATATACATCCAAATAAATGTAAGACTAAATGAAACATCTCCTAATTATTGTTTCCTGTACTGCTATTTTATTTTTTATAGCACATCGCTGACTTAACTTGCTCTCTGTGACATATGACTACAACATCTGGAAGACTCGTAGAGCCAGCATATATGAGTCAGTCACCATAGAAATAAATACACACTGAAAAAGATTACATTTTGTCCAGCATCAGTTTGGTTACATGCTCTGGAGCATTTCATTGCATCCGTACTGCTGGTCTTTTCTGATCTGAGGTGGACTAAAATTAGCTCAGATACATCATAAACCAAACGGTTAAGGCAACTATCTTGTCTGAGTCACCGACTGAGCATGAGCCTCCTCAGTATTGATTTCATACCAGTGCGGCCACCTCTGTGTGTAATTTATGAATGGTGAAGCGTGTGTGCGCTGTGAGGGAAGCTTTTCAGGAGAGAACCTTCTGCTCTTTCTGCTGCACATCTCTCATACACTCAATTACACTTCTTGTATGGTATTAGACCATAACCTTTGTAACTCTGCCTCCATAATCATGTAATAACTGCTGACAACCGTCAATCAGCTAGGTTTTGCATGACCGAACATGTTCTGATCTCCTGATTATATATAATCAGAATCTAAACCACCCTTGCAACTGACTTTCAATAGTAAAACTTAATGCACAGGCTTCCTCAGCTCGGTCAGCAACATGATTAAGGTATTTAGCTGGGCATAGATAACAAATCCTGTGGCACAATATTCATGAATTGGTGACCAAATTGTGCATGGAACAGTAAATCTCAATCGTGTATGCGAGTTCATAGAAGAAACATTACAGAGAGAGAGCAATGTGACAGGAATCTAAATGTGGTGCTGCTGTGGGGAGAAACGAGAGAAAAAAAATATAATAATCAGGCTTGGTCCACACAGGTGCCGTTTATATAAATGTCATCTCTCCCTCCGACGTGTCAGGATAAGTCACCTTTGAGAAGCTGGCAGAAGACGCCACAGACAGATTGCTCTGTTTCTAAGAAAAGCCCACGTTGAGGTTCTCTGTTGGTGCGCAATTCACCGGTACAGTAATCAAGTCTGTAAAGCCCTTTTCTGCTTCGACTCCCTCGAGTCTGTTGAGTTCTAAAAAAAATGGATGTGCTTGCATAAGATGAGGTATCCAATAGAAACGGGTTGCTTGGAGGATAAAAATAGATTGTAGGTAATTCACTGATGGGAGTAGTAGAAGCGAAGAGCATGGAGGAACCCAACGACAACCGGGTGCCCTTAATTACCAATTATTTGTGTGACTGGCAGGTTTATGTAAGCCCCACAAACGCAGGCATGAGTCACTGGAAACTGAGAGGGGGGTCATTGCCCTTGAGAACACAGCCCGACCCCATATACTCCGCTGAAGACATTGCCCCTCGTTCCCTGCTGGATGAATTGATTCTAAGATTGTAAACACAGACCAGTGGCTTCTAGGATTATCTGGTTTGATGCTCCTTGAAATTTCCTTGAAAACACATGATCAAATGTTAGTGGGAGCCTGACAGCCATCACTCAACCTCCGGGCCTCGATCAGATGTCTTAAGAACACCTTGACAGCCAAGAGCCGCAAAGCGAGCCCACTTTAGAAGAGCTATTAAGGCTTCATAGGAGAGCAGATGGACAGTGATAGGCAGCACTTTGAGCACATTATCCAGAGAGAGGTGCAGCTCTGTACGCGGATTCTCCGCCGTGTGTGTTTCATACTGAACATTTGTAAATTGTTTATTGCTGAATATCAACAGAATATCAAATGAAGCTATTAAATGATGATAGACAGGTATTAAGTGATATTAAATCTGAGTTACAATCAGTTTTCACAGATTTTCTATAGAGTGTTCCCAATCTGACCTATCTATCTAGACTGCAGCTGTCACTAACAGTTCCATTTACACCAATCAGGCATAACATTATGACCACCTTCCTAATATTGTGTAGGTCTCCCTTGTGCCACAGTCGTGACTCATCAGAGAATGGACATGGGTCTTCTGAGGGTGTCCTGTGGTGTCTGACAACAGAATGTTGTTAGTGGGGGCCTTTGGGTCCTATGGGTTGAGGGGAGGGGCCTCTGTGGATCATCCCACAGATACTTGATCAGTTCGGGATCTAGTGAATTTGGAGGCCAGGCCAACACCTTGTGCTGTTCTTCATGTTTTTTGGAGTTGCTCCTAAACCATTTTTGTGTGTGTCTGTGTCAGGCTGCATCCCGCTGGGGATGGCTGCTGCCATCAAGGAGTGTCATTGCTATGGGGTGGGGGTGCCTGTTCTGGTCTAGCTATATCTATGCATCAGCTATATATTGTATTTGTATCATGATGAGATTCTTCATGTACGCTTTAGTCAGATGTATGTATCTATGACAGATGTATGTTTATCTGCTCCTACTGCTCTCTCCTCTCTCTGCCCTCTCTCTTTTTCTGTCTCTACTCAGTCAGCCTCGAACAGATGGGTCCCTCCATATGAGCTGGATTCTGTTAAAAGGGAATTTTTCCTTATTGCTTGCTCTCGGGGTTTAAGGCTGGGGTTTTGTAAAGCGACTTGAGATAATTTATATTGTTAATGTTGCTATAAAATACAATTGAATTGAATTGAACAGATATCGTTTACTCATAACCCACACAACTAATATGTCTGGTAATGTGGGTTTTTGTCCCTCGTTTGACACTTCAGCGACGTACTCTGGAATTCATAAACTCACCCTCTTAATGGCAACCAGGATCCGGCCGTAAGAGTAGACCATGAGCAGAAGGGGCAGCAGCAGACAAAAGATGAAGAGACACAACACGTACGACATGCTGGCCGGCGAACGGAGCTGCCACTGGACGGAACAAGTTGTGCCGGGACCCTCTGGCCCATAGCTGCTCCAACCCAGCAAAGGTGGCAACGTCCAAAGGAGAGAGTAGAGCCAGGAGCCTCCGATGCACAGCCAGGCCTTCCTGAAGTCCGAGATGTCCACCTGGGAGGAATGCAGCACTGTGGTGTAGCGCTCGTAGGAGAGAATGGCCAGGGACACCAGAGACACAATCCCTTATGAAAGAACAGAGGAGAAAACAGAAAGAGGATATATTTTTTAAAGCCTTTCCAAGGAATCTTTCCAATTGAGCCAGCAGCAGCTTTACACTTTCAATAATGAATTCATATAAAGTAATGCTAAGACTTCATTTACTTCATAACAAGGAACAGATCTGGGACCTTTCTGGGAATCTGGGAAATTAACTAAATAAACAGAACGCAACTATAAATTTCTTGAGCCTTTATTTTCATTAAAATGAAATAAAATAATACACAGCTGTTTTCATCTGACACGTGAATTTTCTTAATTCCATGTCAGGGTCATGGTATTCCATCCTGACGATCACCTTCCACTCAGCCCTTTCTCTTCCACTCTTTCCAATAGATACTTTTCTACTCGTCGTTGTTGCTACGTTTTGAGCTGAATTTTTCGAATTTTCCTCACTACTCATCCCATACTGTGTCTCCCTTGCACACCGGTCTGATCTGACTCTGATCTGCTTCTCTGACCTGGAACCCTGCACTACTCCCCTCCCTGGACCACACCTCAGCCACTGACTGCTCTCAGCTACCAGCCTGAGCTTACCTCAGCCTGTTGCTTTTTTCCCCTTGCATTTCATTAAATGGTTTGAGATCATTTTTTTCCCTTGTGTGTGTCTGAACTTGGGTTCACCTGTTCTCTCTATCTCAGCAGGACGGTCATAAATGTCTACAGATCTGCAGAAAAACTCCAACATTACTGCCTACATTCTCACCAAGGACCCACTGACTGACTGAGCGGAGCGCAGCTGACTCACAAGTTGGCTCTACTTTGTACAGTTATAGTCACTACAGGTCATGAAGCTGCAGAATTATTTTCCAGTAAACATATTAAGTAGTATTTTGTTTTGCAAATGTGTCCACAGTCAATTCAATGAGACGCAGTTATGGAACAGTAAATCTCAAGCGTGTATGTGCATTCACAGAAGAAGCATAGGCGGTAAGGAGGATCAACGTGACAGTGATCTAAATGCAGTGTTCTGTGGAGAAAATATAAATTCATGTCCACATTTTCTCTGATGGCCAACTCTGTGACCAACTGAGCAGATTGCAGGTGACTCACAAGGTGGCTCTGTTTTGTACAGATATTTTCTACAAGTCTTCATAACCAAGGCACACTGCATAAGCGTGACTTTTACCCAAGCTCCCCTACAAGGATGAATATTGCATTTAATCAAACTGTCCTGAACTGTTCGACGGATTGCCATGAAACTTGCTGCCGATCAGCCTCAGCTGTACTTTGTGTTTGGTACAAATTGGCAAGTATGCTAACATCTTGCTAAGCTAGCATGGTAAACATTGTTCATCATTATACCTTGTTGCGGCATGCTGACATTAGCCTTCACCTCCATGTCAGGCTGTGTTCAGGGTTAGACAGATGAAGAGGTCAAAGGGTCACAGATGAACTAAACCCATCAAATGACATGTTAGACCTCAATCATCCTTACCTCGACACAAGATGAGTAGGATGCATCGGTCTACAGTGGGAAGTAACTGTTACTGCGCATCATGCGGTTGTATGCAATTAAAGAGTTCATATTGTTTTTGAAATTAAATACAGCCTCTGCAGCAAATATACATTTGAAAATGAGCTTTTTAAAATGTACACACACAAAAAAAAAAAAAACAATTGTGTCATGTGCAAAAGTCGGTATCTGAGTAACTCCCACTCTGACTGCTATCACAGCTAAGACATGCTTTTACAGCCAGATAAGGGTCTTTCTGTTCTTGATGTAGGAATTTTCCCCCCACCCTTCCTTGCTGATATCTAGTGAGATATTTTTAAACCATCCTGCGCACACAGCATCTTTAATGTCAGCCTACAGATATTCAGTGATGTTTGGGCCAGGTTTCCGTATAGGTCACTCACTTTCATATCACTGCCTTGACTGTATGATGTAGCATCCATGATTTGAGGATGTTTAGTGGAATCTGTTTTTCTGAAAGTGTTGTGTCTTGGTCTTATAGCTGCTGTCTTGACTCATACAGTCAGCCTTCAATCACGGTATCCCTCTGGTGTGAAGGCATCAGCTTCATTTACAGGTCCTCTGTCATTTGCTGAGAAGAGTCCATGTTTGTTGACCCCTTGACCTGCCTAATAACTCCTAATGGCTCAATGAAAACCTAATTTAATGGAAATCTGAGATTCTATAAGTAGATGGGTGTGTAACTTTCTAATTTGGGTTTATCTTTGGGTTCATTAAATAAAACTGAATTGCATTAGCATTTGATGAATGTTTCATGCTTTTTCCAGAAGAGGCTGATTAACTTTTCACTTGACTTAAGCAGCAGCTTGTCAAGGGATGCACAGATATTTGCATGCAAATGTATTGTTGTTATTACTGTTCCAGTTCTTGTATTTCACTTGTGTATTTCTCCCCTATACTGCATTATACTTATCTTCTGGAGGGTACCGTTGGGACAGGCAAAGCGTAATTGTTTTGGGGCCCCATGGAAAAAAAAGGGGCCGCCTTAATGGTTACAATTTTTTCATATTTTACAGTACTCCACAATCCCCTCCTAGGGGCCCCCTTCTATCCGCCCTAGAACAGATTTCTGTAGTGTGGACTGCATCTAGGATTGCCTCTGCTTCTCCTACTATACTGCAGAGAATTTACTTTTGAATGGGAGTTATCTTACTCGTTATGCTTGTCTGAAAATCAAAATGACCATGCCTTTAGTGGTGCTTAAATCTTATCTAGATACTCCTGAACAGACACGCCACAGATTTGGACAAAATCATCACTACACAGTGTGTTTTGCTGTGTGTTTCTGAATTCATCGTAAAAGTGTACGGAAAACAAGTGTAAACAAGACCAAACGTACTACTTTTACACTGCAACTCACCAAAGAGGGAATTGGCGAAGCCGTACCACTTACAGCCGTACTCTCCAATGAGCCATCTCCCGTGCAGGCTCGCAGCGAAACTAAAGGGCGTCCCGAAAACGCACACGAGGATGTCGCTCAGGCTGATGTTCAACAGGATGAGGTTGATGGGCGTCCAGAGGCAGCGAAACTTGGCGAATATGAGCAGAGTGAGAAAGTTGCTGAGGATTCCCGCCACGAGGATGAAGCCGAGACATACTGCCACCACCGTGTGGCCGGTTCGGCTCAGCCCACCCGGGTTCTGAGGCGCCGTGGAGTCCCCCGGGGTGGCGTCGGTGCTGAAGCTGGAGCCGGAGAGGGAGCTGTCGGTGGTGCTGAAATTGCAGCCGCGTGTGTAGACGACCATAGCAGTGAGACGAGAGAGGGGAGCTGGAGAGGAGCTGGACACGCTCAGCAAGCAGCGCAAAGTCTTGCTCATCCCCGATACAGGAGCTCTGCACGCTGACAGGACCGGCGCAACACACTTATTAGAGTGTGGAGAGAGTTGAGTGCCCTGTGAACTTCTTTATACCTGCTCTCCTGTAACGCACGCAAATACCCCCACCCCACTCACTGGCGATTTCGTCTTTCTTCCTTAGAATCTCTCAAGTTATTATAACGCTTTCTTTTGCACACAATGGCTGTGCGTAAATGGAGTACATCTCCTAAATTCAGTTTCTAGCTGCAAGCGCAGTGCCTTTCACGGCTCTGTGCTGATTCAAATCCGGCCAGGCTGCATCGAGTTCCATAGGGTTTTATGACTTTTCATGGCAGATACAGGCTGGATAAAGCGATTGTCCGAAATGAAATTCTAATTTTACAGTCACACTGGGAGGAAATGACTCCCGCCGTTCCACTCGAGAAATACAAACTTTGCTGCATGATTTTGCTAAGCTGTGCGTTTCATATTCACTGCTGCTTTCTGTTCCGGGCTGCTCCTCCGTAACTCCAGCAGCACGCCGCCGCAGGTTCATCTGAGCGTAAAGAAAGTCCCCACAAAGAACATTTCACACCTGTTCAGCAGTTTCTTTTTTTCTGCACATCAGCCATATAATAAGTCAGCCTCCACAATGACCTGCGAGGACCGTGTCAGTGCTTCGGTGTCATTCTATTTAAATTACATTTACCGTTTTCAGATGTGCTTACAGGCAGCCATGAGTTCCTCTTTTGAGTTCCTCAAAAACATTTCTGTATTGTGTACTGGAAATTGGGTCCAGGTGGTGAAAAGTTCGTTTGTTGCATGCTACAACAGCAGCAAACAACAGATGCTCACAGTAATTGATTGCTGTTTTCAATCAGATGTCAAATTAGATTTTCCTTTGTGAAGAAAATGGAAACTGGCAGATGCCTGTAAGTATAGAAATGAACTAATTATAGAAATTATGAAATGTGCAGAACACCCATGGGTTCCTGAAATGCCACAGAACAATCCACTCCCATTTTGGAGCATTCCCTTCTTTGTACCTAAATTAAATGTCGCCCCTTTTTCTTTATTCCTCAGTGTGCTATCTGAGCTCTCGGTGTGTGTGTCCATAATGCTGAAGAAATAGCAATATGTTGCTCCTGTAAGTCACAGTGGATGTATTATATAACTGTTGACGTCATTTTTCTCTTTGACACCGTCATAGCTGGGGACATTGCTGTGAGTCTAAACTGTGGAGCCAAGTGGAAACCACATACAGCAATCATGGACACCGAAGTCCTATTTTCTGTCTTTGCAATCAGCATTGCTGGCTTGTTGAGTCACACTCAGTTGCTTGACCCCCCTCCACCTGCCAATGAGGGCCATAGATTGGCCTTATTACGCTTGCAGCAAGGGTAGAGGATTGATTTCAGGTTTAAGACCGTGCAGATGTTGAATCCCCGCAGCATTCTGGAGACATGCAGATTGTTTCCTCGTCCACAGCTGCTGCCAGTCTTCTTTCTATAATAAGATACTAGTCCACAATAACTGCAGATTCTTTTGCACTTGATTCTGTCTTTTTGTTTTACACTGCCATGTGAGCTCTACAAGCCAAAGAGCATCAAAGTGTATCCCTAGCAGCTTTTAAAGCAACCCTGACTTGTTTGACTGCAAAATTTTGTTTCTGGGACGCTTCATTCATTCATTCATTCATTCATTCATTCATGTTCTATAACCGCTTGTCCTGTGAAGGGTCGCGGGGGGTGCTGGAGCCTATCCCAGCTGTCATCGGGCGAGAGGCAGGGTACACCCTGGGCAGGTCTCCAGTCTATCTCAGGGCTACACAGAGAGACAACCATTCACACTCACATGCACACCTACGGCCAATTTGAAATCACCAATTAACCTAACAAGCATGTCTTTGGACGGTGGGAGGAAGCCAGAGTACCCGGAGAGAACCCACGCAGACACAGGGAGAACATGCAAACTCTTCATATAACGCTTCATATTACGTTTTTCTATAGAAGCTCTTCCACTAAAGACAATTCCACCGAATTTTAAGAAGAGTTTTGCTTTTCTACAGAGATCTTTCTTAAGAAGAACCTTTCCGTAAATGCAAATACTAACCTATACTAACTTGGATTGACCTTAAACATAAGTAACAGTGTGAAACTAGTTTTGTGGTATCTTGACTAAAAAGGTTAAGGCAGGCTTGGAAATTTGACTTACAAATGATTCACTTTATGTTTCATGTCATTTAAATGCCTCTCTTATTTAGAAAAAAAAAAGCAATACCAAAATGTGAATGGGGACAAAAATGGGGAGCTTGTACATGATTTAACCAACTGCCCCAGAGTTTCAGTAACGCCATTATTCATGTGGTAATTTGTCATTTGAAAACTTGCAGATGGTATTTAACATGCTATCGTCATTAAAATACTATAATTAACCTGCATAATTAACGCTGAATCTCATTACACCAACGCCATTCGGGCGCATTTCTGGTCCGACTGACGCAGCTTTAGATTCACAAAACAATCCGGTTTGATAAGCTCTCTCAGCCTTGGAGGTATAACATTGGTATTTGGCTGAAATCGTTTAATTTGCACAGGCTATTATTGATTTATCTCTAACCTTTCCTTCAGTATTGGCCAATTTCTTTCTATTGATTTGCTCCTCATATCCAACCTGTTGTAAATAGTTCATATGATCTTTCCATAACGATAGCTTAGGAGCAAGGGGGGAAAAAAATCATAGAGCTGTCTTGTTATTTCAATTGTTGCTCATAGATCACAGGGGACTTTTATTTCAAATTAAAATAGAAAATGTCTATTTGCACAGACTGAATGAAGAAAAATGATCTTCCTATATACTTAAATCTGGTTTATTCTGTTAATTTGATGCTCTTTACACTATAATGCGTTTATTTAAAGAATTTACACTTAATGAACAACCTTTAATCTCCCCATGGCTCTATTTTAAGAGAAATTCATTCATCAAGGCTTCCTCCAAAATGTACGTATGATTCTCAAGTTTCTTGCAAACAGATCAGAGCATCTGCAACGCTGGAAAATGTCTTTTTGGCTGGCAATATTTTGGAAATTTCAAGTGCACTATTGGCACTCAAAGCGCTTTACAGTCACAGACACATGTACCCATTCACAACCACACACCCGCTCTACCTACTGAGCCACAGCCATAAAAACAGTCAGTCATACCTATAACTTCAGCCTAGAAGAGTGCTAGAAGAGTGTAAGGCATGTCTGTTACATCAATATGTATAAACTTGAGAGATAACAAGGTAAATAAAGTGATGATTTAGTGGATAAAAAGCACATTTTCTTATCTCATTTGGTTTTGTGCGTGATACAAAACTGCTCATAAACTGCTGTGCAGATGTGACTTGCAGATATGCGTGCGTTCCTTTGTGTTAGAGGCTGCTGCATTTCCCTGCTCTGGCATTGTCCTGAGGACTGATAATAAAATGTTGGGTCCCTGGGCATAGACACGTGAACGGCCCCTCGTAAACTCACACCTGGCTCGGGGTCCGCGAACCTTCAGGAACGGTGCCCAGATGGCCCATTGGTTAACCCATCTATGGGCGATACTGTGCCAGATGGGAAGAAACTAATATTAGCACAGCACCATCAACAATCCACCCCTCATAGTGAGGAGACAGCTACTCCCCCATCTGTGACCACAAATGAGGTCGACAGTAAAATGTGGATGCTGTCAGCTCCTACTGACAAAGAGAAGGAAACAGTTAGTGACGATAAACATTTGATACATTATATATATATATATATATATATATATATATATACTCTCGTATATAATAGCATTAAGCAAGCAGTCTTGTGGATGTGACACTGGTAAATAGAGCAGAGAACAATATGTATGACCTGTATCCCCAGCTTATGTCCAAACTCATTTTAAGCTTATTCACATGGCTAATGTATTGACACAGCTTTTGTGAGCTCTAACCTGAATGAATAAAATTAATAAAACTGAAGGACATGAAATTAATTCTTATAGTATTATTAGTTGAGCGGATGTTGTGAATGTTTTTTTCTTCTATTAATTCCTTACTCTGTCAGTCAAAACGGCCATCTACAGCGACTGAATACATTTTGTAACAGTTCAGTATGTATTTTTTCCTCATATCATTCATTTCATAGTGATCCGTTTTATTTTTATGTTCAAGATACTTCATTTTTTTGTCAACCTTTCCCACTTTTACCACTGCATCTCGCTTTGCCGATAAATATCTGGGGGTTGGATCCACAGCTCCTCCACACAGAGCGTGACTCTCTCAGCCGTTATGGTTCTGACAGGACAAATCTCTCTAGTTAGCATGTTTGTTAATTTGAATCATTTAAGTTACTTTTGACTGTGTTTGTTGATGTCCTTCATCAAATGAAACATAGCTGGTTAAGATGTACTTATATAACTGGTTAAAGCACTCCATTACAAGAAGTCATGCATTCAGACTTTTGCTGGAGGGACGACACTACCAGCCTAAAACATATCTGACCAATGCAGTTTGTCATTGGTCAGTTGTCGGTTATTTTGCTTCCACTGCATATCTTTCTTGGAAAGAAAGCACATTTCCTATTAGAGATTTATGGAAAGCACTCATTTGAGGTAACATGTAAGGCTGGTGACAGTAAACTGATGTTAAAGTGCATAGAAATTTACAATCAACAATACAAGACTTTCCAGTTTTGTTGTTTAATTTTTTTAAGGGGTTTGTTCATATATACTTAAATATGTCATCAGAAAGAAACAACAATTGTATATTCTCGATATTATGCTTACACGTACAATTTGAGAAAAGAAAATGTCATAAAATAATGATCGTAAAACAGCTTATCTAAGAAACTTTGACAATTTCATGTTAATGTGTACTTCACCTGACGTATTTACCCCATTCACCTCTGGTGTCTCCTTTTAAGTAAACAATAATTAAAATACCAGCAACAAAATGACAATAAAGGATCAAAAGTAAAAGTATTCATCATACAGAGTATCTGGTTGCTTGTTGCAATGTTAAACTATTTTTTATTTAATTTTTTTTGCTTGTTTTGTGTGGTTTGATCTTTAGTAATGCATCCTATTTATTGATTTTTTTTTTAATGTTTAGAGTAAGTAGAGTTGGTAAGCACAGCTATCAGATAAATGCAATATTTTCCTCTGATATGTAAAGGAAAATGAACAGGCCATAAAATGTAAATACTCAAGTGCACAATTATGTCCAAAGTTTAGTAATGAGTAAATACAGTTATGCTGGTTGGGTGATTCTAAATTCGGAGTGTGAGTGATTGTTTGTCTTCCTGTGTTAGCCCTGTGATAGACTGGCGACCTGTCCAGGGTCCTCCTCTCACCTAATGACAGCTTGGATAGGCTCCAGCCCCCGTCATGACCCTCTAGTGATATGTGGTAATAGGGGATGAATAATGAATAAATACACTTTCTATCTCAAACATTTTGTACAGTACATCAGACTGTAGTATCAAACCTGCCATTAGGTGTCAGTGTTGTTCATTTTACAAGTTTTCCTCCACTGCTGCTCATTACCACTGCAAATATGGTGTTTGGTTTCATTTAAATCCATTTTACGCTATGAATATATTAAATTGCTATCTGTGTATCAACACTGAATGACGCTTTAGATCTCCATCTGTCTGCTCTGACATTTATTCAGATGTGTGTACATGATTCATTTATGTTACATTACTTACACTAACTTCACAAGATCACAGAAAACAAGGCATTAACATCACATGACTATCCTTCATTTTTTGTTCCCTGGCTCATGTAAAATATCCTCACGGCTGCCCAAACTCTGGAGCATATATAGACAGATCAGTTACATCAATGTTTATACACTTAAGATTCTCTCAATGTTCACACTTAATACTGGTCTATTCACTAATAAAAATGTCTGCATACAAGAAAATGCCCTTCGTTCAACTGCACCGCAAAGGGAACAGCGACATATACAGTGCTCTGAGAGAGGAATGACAGAGTTGAAGAACCGGTTTGTCGGAGGATGTTCTCTGTTAAAGAGGTTGTTTCAGGTACTACATGCTGAGCTGCGGAGAATTTAACTGAGGAAGGGAGAGAGTGGGGCCGGGAATGAAAGCACTGCTATCTGTTCTGGAGTGAACAGAAAGACAGGTGGCTTTACAAAGCCACAGGTGTGTGGTGCCGTTGAAGTTGTTGTCTGCCTCTGCTGCTTCAGTCCTCTCCTCCTCAGTACCAGTACAAGTCTTTCTTGTCCATACTCCGTCCTGCAGAGGAGATAAATGGAAAGTAATTTAAAACACTTCTAAATGATGTTCACAACCAAGTTTGATAAGTAAAATTAAGCTGAAATAAATCCATCTTTTCTTTTTTTCATACAGTAGTTTTTCTCTGTGAGAAGATCCACACCTTTTCTGAGTGATTACTAAGAAACAAGCAAGACACAGATAATTAACAAACACCCGGCATGTGGTTCCTACACTACAAAGTTCCATTTCGACTAGTCACAAAAGGAAATCCACAGGTGTGTTAATGTTGGCACATATCCATTAAATGTCTCAGTAAGCCATGACAGTGAACTAGAATGCACAAAGGCAAGACACCCCCGGAGAGGAATGCAGCCGTAATTAAGACACACATACTTTCCTTAATGTAACAACTTAAAGACTCAGTCTTCTGCTTATCTGTAAACCTGTGTACTGACCACTTCCTCAATGAATGACTAATATTAAATCTGAATTAGGAGCAAAATGGCACACAACCACTTCTGATTGTATGAAATCCTTTATCCTATTATCATTTAGCCTGTTTAAATGAAAGCACTGCTCGTGCCTGTGAATTTTAATGTGACTGATGTGATTAAACCTTTAGCTGCCTCTCAAATTCTTTAGACAAATAAGTTGCACTTTTAAGTTAGTATTCAGCTGGTATTTGTCGGGTGAGGGATTCCTTTCCTGGAAGGAAAGAAATGGTTTATTATAAAGAGTTCTACAGCTTTACACTACTCCCAGGAAAACCAAATGGTCTAAATTAATAAAGTAGAAGCAGGGATGTTGTTTTCAAAATCCTAAAATACAACACTTGAAACATAGTTTACAAGAAAATACTGGAATCTATGCAACTTGACATACCTTTCCCTTGAGCTATACAAGCATGATGACACTGCTAAAGGTTATTTACTTAGCTCTATCTCAACCACAGAGGGCAATTTAAAATGATTTAAACAGAGTAAAATGTATGATGCCCCCCTATTCTGGGATAAAGTAATTGAGAAAAAGGTGTATGTGTAAATTCGCAGATTAATTGTTATAAGGAAATTCTTATTATGATCCTTTGTAACCACTAAGGATTTCCTGAACCTTATTATTGAACTGCTTCTTAATCTGAGGTGCAGCTATTTTCATTTCAATGACTGAAAGTTTTATTATTATTTTTTAAAGATGCTGCACTGCAGCTGCAGGATTACCAGGTTCCACGCTGACAGCAGGGTCCACGGACTCTCTAAACCCTTGAGGCACTGTCCAACTGGGAAGCATTTCTTGCTTGGAGCCGGAGGCCATGCTGGGTCCCAACTCACCCCGGTCACTGTGAAGTAGGTGTAGCAGGGATGTGGCATATTGTTGTCCGGTAAGACTCAACCCTGCTGGGGGCAAGGGGTATGCGAGGGACTGCAATCCTGGGCCCTCCCCACTGATCGACTGCCAGGTGCCAGGAGAGTCGTCTGCAGACCTGAAGGTGAGGAGGCGTCCTGCTACAGGGGGTACCTGAGGCTCGGAGTAAGTGTCAGCAGCACTGCCCTGACAGGAGTTGGGATCCTCTGCAGGGGGAGCAAAGAAATAAGCCATGCAAGATGAACAGGATTGAATATCTTGTTTGTAGTCATGTCATGCAGTGTGGACGGCATGTGCTTACCCAATTTGATAATTTTACGTATTTTCTTTGTCTTTGCTGCTGGTGCTTTGGACTTGCAGACTTTGCCGAGAGCACGTTTGAAGTGAGCGTCCACCATGCTGCTGATGTCCCCCTGGAAGTAAGTCAGGACGACACACTGAGAGTGACCCTCCACCTTAACGGCTATTGGATTATCTGTTTTATCCTCCATGGGTCAGCTGTGCCTTAAAAAACAAAAAAAAACAACAACAACAACACAGGATCATCAGAAAACACTATCAGCAGTGGCAATCTGAGGTTCTGAAGTGTGCTGTAGCCCCCCGATCCAAACCAGTGAAATTTGCCACAGGGTAACTTGACGGGGGACCCTAGAGGCGGTTCTGGAGGACTGCAGATGTATTATAGGACCTCTATAGGTTTAAGAGAGTTCATGACTGTTATTTGGCAAATCATTGCTCGGTTTGCCTGTCCTTACAGTGCGCCCCTGGTTAGCAGTATTCTAATCAATAAATTATTAATCAATGACATTAAAATGCTTCATATAATATGCTTTTCATTGAAGGATACTGACAACCTGGTCCACTGTTATCCATAAGCCCTGTTTTAAATGATAACATGGACAGATCAAATGTATTTTTAGCAACCCATGTCTTATTCACTTATCGTTGATGGAAATTAAAACTCAAGTTTTGCATCTAAACTTTCCTTGGATGACTCACATCATGGGGTGTTGACATTTAAAGCAGCATGGACATTAATTTCTTATTAAAAAGCGTTTCACACAAATAGCACGATGCACTGTTCACACCAAGTGACAATAATTCTGAAAATCACTGGAATTAAAATACCTAATTAGCATGTCAAGCACTGTAACCTACAACTATATGTAGAAGTGAAGTGCAAATATTCAACCTACGTTCATACTGTTGTGAGAACGGACAGAAATAAATGACAACATAAAACTTGCTGAACTACTAACTCTGCTTAGGAATAGAAACCCAGGAATATTTAAAGTAACTTGCTTCTCTTACCTGCCCTGATGATTGACCAAAGATGACTGGGGAGCGCAACCTAGCATTGACCGGTTGATCAAGACAAAAATGAGCAGCTGACAGGATTTTTGGAAAAGATTTCGCCTTGCTTCAGTTTAATCATCCGAATGATCAGTTTGTAAAAAGCAGCATTCCCATCTACAGACAAAACATTTTGCTCACAGAGCCTCTGAAGTTAGTTGATGTGTTGGCCTGGGAGGGCGTGTGATGCTTCATGAACACAGACAACTATGAGCTGAATGTCATCCAGCAAGTTTATCCAGAACCTGAAAGACGGCTTATTAAAACATTCCTCAGTCTCAGTGTCAAACAGCCACAAACTCATTTAACAGCAGCTCTGAAGAGTTGAAGTTTTATTTTAGATTCAGGAAGATTCAATATCAAGGACATTAGAATATACACTGACCAGCCACAACATTATGACCACCTCCCTAGTATTGTGTAGGTCTCCCTTGTGCCTCCAAAACAGTTGTGACTCAACAGAGAATGGACATGTGCCTTCTGAGGGTGTCCTGTGGTGTCTGGCAACAGAATGTTGTTAGTGGCGGCCTTTGGGTCCTATGGGTGTCATTGCTATTTGATAGGGGGTTCCTGGTCTGGTCTAGGTGGGTAGTACATGTCTAAGTAACATTCACATGAATGCCAGGTCCAAACGTTTCCCAGCAAAACACTGTATTGTCACAAGATGGTCAATGTTATTCACTTCTCCTGTCAGTGGTCATAATGTTATAGTTGATCGGGGGAAGTTCTATGTACTGAACTTTGTTGTATGTGATTGACCTGTCGTTCTATATCCCACTGCAGTAATCCAGGACTATTTGAACTGTTTGTTTCAATGCTTAGGCCTACTATAAAAATGGCAGGCCAAATATGTGTTGCACAGAAGTGTATTTTTATCATCATATAATGATGCAATCTTTGTGGTTTCATAAGTGGGTGAAAACAATCTTTTTATTTCCACAATCTTTGTAATATGGGTTTACAGACAGTTTCCAGTCAAAGAAACAATAATATACGTGCACAGAGTTTTACTTTTCAGTCAAGAAAATCCAGCCTTTGATGAATAAAAGTGCTCAGATTCACACACAGCATTTCCAAGACTTTAACTTTTGCCTAAACCTTCACTCAAGATTGTATGGCGAACAAAGACAAATTAATTATTGAAAACATAAAATCACATAAAATGTATTAGCAAAATTCAATGAAGATGTTAAAACTTTGGTCTGATATATACTACAAAAATGTGACTCTTTACTTTGAATAGGCTCTCTATCTTTGAATCACATGGATGATTTTAATGCACGGCGCAGGAATCTCTGTGGACCCATTGTAGCGCCATCAAAATGTGGTTTCTCTAATCCTTTCCTTCCCATTATATCATCTTTCAGCCTCACTTCTATCAGTGTTCAGGAGTGAACAATGGACGTCTAAATGCTGCCGAATGGCTCATCCAAAGGCCCACTAATGCCCCCTACTGATGACGCTTGGGTGCTGTCCTGTAGAGGAGGATGTGTTGTCAGAAGCAACTGACTCAGAATTAACAAGATTTTTCTTTTTGTTGGGGCTGCCCACTGTTGCAGAGCGACTCCAGTCTGAAAACAGGGGAACAATAGACAGAAAACAATGGAGCATTCAGCTTGAAAACACTTAGTGTTGACAATATGGCTATTGCACTGCAATATGTCCTGAACTCAACAAGCACGGTTTTTACCTGCGCATTCACTGTCTCTGAAACGTCCGCAGCACAAGTGGATTCTCCACTGTTTCCTCACATTTTCCTTCATCAAACAGTGGAAGACAAAAACAAAGAAGCCTGGGACAAAAAACAAAAGCACAGTCCTCTGTCAGTGTGTCACTTAATGACAAAATAAATATATATATTTTTTTTACTTCTCTGTTTTTCTCAGTGTTTGGTTTCATTTACATTTTAATGTATTACCTTTGACTTTAAACTCTTTATTTTCTTAACCATGCTAATTTCCAAAAACGAAGGCCATCTAATTAAATGCTTCTTGAGGTGAGAGAATAACAGATGTGATGAAAATGAATCACTGTTTTATAGCTTAACACAGCTCATAGTTACCCTGCAAAGCATTGAAGATTGTGAACAGGTACATCAGGACTACTCTGCCAGGTCCAAATGAAAACAAGCCTAATGGCCACGTCAGGCCAAGCAGGACAGTGAGACTGGCTACTGCCCTCAGGTGATGCATGGTGCCACGTGTCTTGGCTGACGGCTTATTGACCTTCATCTGTCTGATCTGAATCAGAACAACGATGAACACACACATGTTGCACAACAGGATCAGAAGAACAAATGCCGCCACTGTCACGTAGAAGAAAATATCACTCTGCAGCCAGCAGCTGTAGGAGGAGAACGATGAGAAGATGGTCAGTATGTTGTACTTTACTTTGGCACAACATGTTATTCTCCACAGCGCAATATTATACACATTTTATCCGTAGTTATTGGTCACTTTCCCTTTTTTATTATCCAGCATTTGTGTCAATGAGTCCAGTGCTGCAGTACTTACAATAGCTCAGCGGACTCATCGGGCGCAATGCTGCCATATGCATCTTTATCTACAGCCAGCACCAGGCTAACTATCACCAAAGGAAAACCTGCAAGAACACAAAACATTTTTACACCATTGTCCCATTGCAGTAACCGGACATATCCATTGTTTAACAAATGGAACCAACAAAGTATAAGATAAGCAACCCAGATACATTTGGTGGATGAGCATTATTTTGAAACTTCTGCTGCAACCTCATGCTGTCTACTATTAAAAATGAACGATGAATAAATATAGCACAGCAGGGTACACAATGGAAGAAATATTACAGATCTCTTGAAATAAATTCAAATTCACTGCAAAACCTGCCGAACAACAGTGGAAGTTTATTCCTGCAGAAAGAAGTTCATGAATTTCTGTCTTACCCCATCCTACTGCGCAGAACTTGAGGATGTAGGAGGGAACATAGGTGTTGAAGACCTTGACCAGTGCCAGGTACATGTGCACAGCCTCCAGGCCCATCCAGGTGAAGGATGCCAACAGAAAATAGTGGAGGGCCGCAGCGGTGGAGATGCACAGGCCGTAGTTGGAGAAGGATGAGAGCCAAGAGTCAAGAAGGAAGATCATGCTCAGGCCCAGCAAGGCAGCTGACAGGTTGATGAGTATCTTAGACGGGTAGTCCCTACGCAGCTTCCTAGAAAGTGATTAGCAGATAAATACAGTGTGAGTCTCATAAATTGAAATTTGAACGCCGCAACAAAATTACCACTATTGCTATATTAGCACACACTACGTATATAGAGCGTGACCTGGCGCAGAAACAAATGTGATTTCATGCGTAAATAAATATGGCACTTCACCATAAAGCAGCATATCCACTCTCTACATTTTGATCTCCAGCTTCCTTATGGCCAAAGTTAATGGTTACAATAAGATGGTCAATGCAGTCTAAAGCTCTCACAATGTGACAAGCCTATACAAGTAGCGTCTGTGTGAGTGACTCACTCAAAAACAAGGTAAGTGAGCAGAGTGATGCCTAGGAAAATGGAGGATATACCACAGCCAACATATGAGAGCAGTGTCAGAATGTAGCTGTCAGTTTCACTGATGGGAGCTCTGGATACATCCTGAAACACAGTGCACAAACAAGACACATTGAAATCCATTAATTTAACATTTAAGACCCTCTCAGAACAGAATGAGGAGTAGCAGTGCAAGACGTTACCGGTTACCCAACGATAATAACTCCATTTAAAAACGAATAATATGACGACAGAAAAGATTCACACAAAGGGGCTTTAATACTGGCATCTTGCATCATTGGCACTAAAACACGTAAGCAGACAACAGCGGACCAGATTGCACACAGTATGCTGATGCTTGTGGGAGTTTGTTCCATGGTTTAATTAACAAAAAGCAGACCAGCCACTCACCAGGAGAACAGCAAACTGTGTGAGGTGATCACAGAGACAGCTGGTCTGATAAGGAGAAATACTCTGGGTTTGACAGCCACTGCTGTTCCAACCCCCCTGCCCAGCTGAAACACACACAAACCAAAAAAAAAAAAAAAAAACACCCACACACACACACACACAACACCCACACATTGTTTCATTAAAGCTTCTTATCAACTCAGCTTCCTGTTTTCCTGTTTTGGAAGCTTTATTAATTTCACTGGTCCCTAAAAAAGCACAACAACACAGTAAATGATCTAAACTGATCTAAATCCATCTGTACACAAATAAAAATAAAACAGACTCACCATTTTTGTCGAAGTCCCAGAACATGCATCGCACCTTGTCAGGCTGTAGAAATGGGGACACAAGGTTAGAATCAGAGTGAAACAGATAAACCTTGTAATAACCGACAAACTGGCAACCATTTAATGTCTCACCTGTGCAGGCGTTTGATGACTGAGTGTCACCACCACTTGATCCTCCAGGTTGATGACACGGCTGTTCCTAATGCTGGCAGCTACTATGTGAGAGTTTAATATCCAGTTGCTGTGTGTCCCATTGACTATGAACTGGTCCTAATAATGTAGTGGTTGTCACATTAACAAGCAGCACAATAAATCATGGAGAGCAGTGGTAGTAAAACTTTCATTATGACCACATTAAGAAGATAGCTTAATTACCTTTGCTTTGTGGCTATTTATGGAAATAATTAAAGAGCTGATATTGTTCTTCTTATTATCGTTCAAAAGCCAGTTTGCTTAGTGTAGCATAAAGAAAGGGAAAATAAGTTTCAGTTTGTTCAAAGGCAGTCGAATCAGTCTGTCTTGTTTGTTGAATCTGTAGAAAACTGAATATAAAATGGTTGCCTGGCAACCTCAGGAAGTCACTGCACCCAGACAAGGCATATGTCTGGCAAATGACACCCATGTAAAACCATTTTTTTTTTTTTTTTTTTTTACTTCAGGTTGATTAAGGAACGCGTTTTCAGCCTTTATGCCCTGACAAGCTAACTGTCTCCTACAGATGAGCAAATACAAGTGTTGAACTCTTCCTGCAAATGCCACAATCATAAACACTGTGAGAACAACTCTAATAAAAAAAGGAAATTCACAACATAACAAGTAGCGACAGAGGATGATTTTAGAGAAAAGTACCTGAAAAAGGTCATCTGTTCCATAAAACTGAAACTGTACACGAGTTGTGTTTCTCAGTTGAGGAGGGAAGAAGTCTCGGATTGAAGAGGGCAAAGAAATGGTTGCATTTGTCTCAGGCACTGGTTCAATCACAAAGCTCTGGCTCACAAAAACCTGAGAGAGAAAAGTAGTCACAGATTACTTAATGCAACTTCACGGATGATGGAGTTTGCGTGATGTGTCCTTGAGGCCACAATGTGTGTTCATTAACACAGTTTCCTGTTCTTTCCCAGTTGCTCAAGGACATAAGTGTGACTGAAATTGCCCCTAAGCAGTCACGTGGAACCATTACTGAGTTAAGTAAACATTCCTCTGGTACTTTGTGTGAAAATCGCTGCCTCTTTTATTGCATACTGAAGCATTTAACTCACCTGTGGGTTTGTTTCCGGAGAAACAGAGGACACGCCAAAGGTGAGGCCACCAAACTGATCTGGATCCACGTTGATCATCGATAGAGCCACTGAGGGAGCTGTTAAACTTAGTGTTTCATTTTGGAAATCCATATTGTCTCCCATTTTTTCTGTCAGATTAAGGATGCTTTTGCCAAGAACAAAAGACAGACATTATAACAACTAAAATAAATAAATAAAACGAGTTACAAGGAATGAAAAGAATGGAAACCTTACACACCACTTCTCGTTTTTTTCCTTACTTGTTAGACACCGTAGCGAGATCAGTTTTAGACAGCAGGATGTTAGAAACGGTACTGATGATGCTGACTCCAACAGCAGGCTTGACGATGCTTATATCAACAACTTTATTGAGCTTTTCCATCACTGAATGCAGCTGCGAGGAAGAGAGCTCCTTGCTGTCATTTAACTGAACCTGTACAAGGTCCCGAATTATATCCACAACCTCAGCCACATTGTCTAGAAAACATTAGTGCTGGCGTTAGTTTCTGTTGCGATACGGCTTTGAACTAACATGAACATAATAACATAGTAAACACGTGTGACTGATTGTCTCGTACCAGTAGTGACGGTGATGTTGTCGAGGTCTGTTATTGCCACAAGCCGTTTACAGTTTTTCATATCAGGATTGGCCCAGCCGGTTTGATCAGTTTCAGGGTCTAGCTTACTGAAGAGAGAATCAAATGAAGCAGAAAATAACACACGTGCAGGACAATGTCTCCGGTCTATTTCCTGGTCCTCACTTAATAAGATCACTGTCAGTTTCTGACAAAGAGTGATAAAACAAAGCCTTTCCTCTCCTGACGATTATGATCAATTCTTAATAAGCATCAAGCCTGTGTTTCCCTAAGGGACCATAAAACCTGTTACCCATATTATAAATCACTGCTGCTTTAGTGATATATCTATAACCTAATGTTTGACAGAGATAATGCATGAGAGATTAAAGTCCTTCATTGCTCTAATAATTCCATATAGGAAATTGATTCTTTGAGCTGCAGGTTGGCAGAGATCCATCAGAGTTATATGTGTGGCGTCAGAGCTTGTGCACGGAGTGTCTTGCTGAGCTGTATCTATGGAAACAGATTGTTCTGACTAAGATGGACGAACGTGTTAGCAAGCATCTCATCTTTCTTCCCATATGTTACTACCAATAGAAAAACGAGTATCAAGTGTAAATACACCACAGAATATTACTGCATTTTTTTGTTCAATTATAAAGTATAAATATGTAAACATGCTTTATACAGGGCCTATTAGAAAGCATTCATCCAAGCTCATGGTATAGGTCAATGTTAAGGTCAAGCTGAAACTTTTTTGAAAGACATTTCATCCAAGTAGCTTCTTCAACTCTAAAAAAAATCATTGTGGAGTCGGGGTTTAAATGGGAACATGTGTGGTCGTTGTCCATCAGAAACTGTCTTGGCTGAGGTCTGTAACGGCCATTACCTGTAATTGGAGGAAACTGTTTGGATCCTCTTTTCCTTCCCCACTGGAAGCTACACTAACGACCCATTACTGGCCAGAGACTCCAGTCTCAAGGTGGGAACGGGGGTGAAACTTCTTGGAGACAGGGGTTAAGACTGTCTTGTAAATTGATGGCAGATTATATCTCAGTCCAACTCCTCTGTTCAGAGAGGGTTGTTTTTTTTTTGTTTGTTTTTTTCGGTGTTACATAGATGGCTTCGTCTTTCAAACAGTCTGTCTTCTTTGGCTTAAATGTGTCCTCAAAGGTATGTCCTTTGGGTGCAGGTGGACGATCAGCTCCGTCACATGACTGTCTTTTTGGTCTGAAGACGCTACTTGGATGAGTGGTGAAATGTCTTCAAGAAACCATACAATTGCAGTTGTCCTTGTTTCTGGTTGTTTTTGGAATATTCTGCTTTTACTGTTTCTTTCACAAATTGAATCATGGTAAAATATAATGTTTTTTTAATGTCAAATTGAAAACAGATTTCTTCAAAGTCATGTCCACTAATATACACTGTCTGGCCAAAAAAAAAAGTCGCCACCAAAAATAAAAGGTCACACATTCTAATATTTCGTTGGACCGCCTCTAGCTTTGATTACAGCACACATTCTCTGTGACGTTGTTTCAATAAGCTTCTGCAATGTCACAAGATTTATTTCCATCCAGTGTTGCACTTTGAGCCTGATGAATCCTGTCATTGTCACCTTGGAATATACCCGTGAGCATCAGGGAAGAAAAAATCCATTGATGGAATAACCTGGTCATTCAGTATATTCAGGTAGTCAGCTGACCTCATTCTTTGGACACATAATGTTGCTGAACCTAGACCTGAGCAACTGCAGCAACCCCAGATCATAGCACTGCCCCCACAGGCTTGTACAGTAGGCACTAGACATGATGGGTGCATCACTTCATCTGCCTCTCTTCTTACTCTGATGATGATATCCTTCCAGTTTTTAATAATGTGTTGGACAGTTCTTAACCCAATTTTAGTAGTTTCTGCAATCTCCTTAGATGTCTTCTCTGCTTGATGCATGCCAATGATTTGACCCTTCTCAAACAGACTAACATCTTTTCCACAACCACAGGATGTGTCTTTAGACATTGCATCAGTTGGGGTTAAATATCTTGTTGCCAGCTGAAAGATAATTGCCCATGCAGTAATTATCCAATGGAAGGCTCATACCTATTTGCTCAGTTAAATCCAGGTGATTTTTTTTTTTTGGCCAGGCAGTGTATAATGTAAAATAAGTGGCTGTAAGTATTCTCCCCTTTAAAGTGACTGACCTGATTCTGTGCAGCTCCAGCCACTTAATGCTAGTAGTCTCACAGTTAGTGAAATAGAGAGCCCCTGAGAGCTGTAAATGTGTCTCAGGTGGGTGTAGTATAAAGACACCTGTGTCTGAAAGGTCCAGTTGCAGTCCCTAATCATTATTCCTGGCAACAATTAAACCATAAAGACAACAGAACACTTCAAGCAACTCAGAGAAAAGCTAATTGAAAAGTTGAAATCGGGGAAAGATACATCTGGAGTACAGTTTAACCCATCCTTTCACACAAAATGAATGCAATGAGTGCAAGAAGGAGACTAGTGACGGACACCTGTGATAAGTGTGACGGAGTTGAAAGCTTTACTATCTGGGATGGTAAAGCTACCGTTTGCCTTCTACTTTAGGTAATACAGTTCCAAGAGTTTTTCTTCAGCATGCTATTAAAGAAGTGTCATGACCCATTTTTGGCATTTCTTTAGGTAATAATCTTGAAATAACCGTTTAATTGTTTCGGTTTAAATGCTAAATCTGCTAAAGGTAGCTGGGCATGTCTTACCAAAGTCTGTGTGCTTTCGCTGATATAGGCTTTTGACATCCCATAACTTGGGTGACCTCTGGAAATGTCTCGGGCCAGATGTATACACCATATTTGATTGATGAAATAGTTTCTTCTTTACAGTTTGCTGGCACTGAAAAAAAAAAAAAAAAAAAAAGGAAAAATGTTGAATTTTGCCGCTGTTATACCATAACTCCTACACCTTTTATTTGTCTCAGACATACAGCTCACCTATGTGCTTTATTGCCATTTTGGTAGTTTGAATGACGATGGAGCCGCTTTCATACTTTGACGTCAAGGAAACATTAATAAAAGTTTCAATTTCTGCCACGCTGTTCATCCTGTATTCCTGAACATGGAAGGTACAGTAATATCTGTGGATGAAATATGCAATTAGCAATTAAAACAGTGCGTCAGTGAAGTCAGTAGTGAATTAAATACAACAGAATGGCAAAACAGACAGTGGCAGATATATCTCTGTATAGTCTTAGAATTTATCTTTCCTTATGGTCACGTACTGTTTTTGTTTACCACCAGAACTCTAAAAAAAGGAAACCAGAGGGTGTGGTTTTAGCTTAAAAGGTGCGGAATAAACTGTTGCAGTGACATTAAATATATAATATACATATATCAGGATTAAGCAACTAACATGAAGCACATACTCACCATCAAACCAACATTTTGCTTCATGTTGCTGTAAAATATCACAGATGAATCAACCAGAGCTGTTTATGTCCCACAGCAAGATGCTAGTTAATAAGTTCACACAGTGGCACCCACCTGCTGCCATTCTTTTTTATGACGAAATTCAGTGCAACCATTGTTTTGTTCCCTTCCAGCTGTTCTTTCACCTTTTCCAAAAAGAACAGAGAACTGCATATTAAGACCATTTTTTTGTGTGTGTGTCACAGCTTTCAAGTGCCTCTGTGTTCTCTTACCCATTTCTCGATAACATCATTTGGTTTTGAGGGATTGCCTGACATACTTAAGGTCAGATTAACTCTAAAGAATGTGTCTGGTCCAACTGCAGATGTGAGAAGACAGATAATACAACAGTTTACATTTTAACTGTGTCTGTAACAGTTCAACAAATAATTCTGTATAAATTACTCAAGCAGATATTGATTTGCCATACTGATGAACAATGAAGAGAGTATCCAAGAAAAGGCAACAAAGACTGTATTTACTGTGTAGAGGGTTAAACATAAATGTCAAGGCAGTCATTCAAACCCTAACCCTAAACCTAATCCAGAGTGATGTCCAGTTTTTTAATAATAATAATAATAATAATAATAATACATTTAATTTATAAGCGCCTTTCAAAACACACAAGGACACTTTACAAAACACAAGGACACAAAACAAGACAGAGCAGAAAAAATAAATAAAAAATGGAACAGTGCAGTCACGGGGAGTAAGCTTTCTGGAACAGGTGGGTTTTGAGTCTGGATTTGAAGATAGGGAAAGAGTCGATGTTTCGGATGTCCGGTGGGAGTGAGTTCCAGAGTTGGGGAGCAGAGCAGCTGAAGGCTCTGCTCCCCATGGTACTGAGGCGGGCTGAGGGCACAGAGAGGTGGATAGAGGAGGAGGATCTGAGGGAGCGGGAGGGGGTGACAATGGAGGAGATCAGAGAGATAAGGAGGGACGAGGTTATATATGGCCTTGAAGGTGTGGAGAAGAATCTTGAAGTCAATCCTGGATTTGACTGGGAGCCAGTGGAGATGCTGGAGTACGGGGGTAATGTGGTGAAACGAAGGGATTTTGGTGATGGTGCGAGCAGCTTTTTCCCAATTAACAAGACATTAACGTCCAGAAACTGGGGACAAATGTTAAGACTGTCCTGCAAGTGGCTAATTATGATTGCCTCTGTCCATCTACCCTGTCCAGAGTGGGGTTTTGACAGATGATTTTTACTGATGCTGTTTTTGCTTCACTCAACGTCTTCATTTGCGTTGTTGTGTTTCTATTTTTTCTGTTTAATGTTTTCATTCTGCAGCCAGAATTGTATTTTGTGTGAGAAGAAATGAGAGAAGAGCAGGCAAGTATGAGGACGTTGCATAAACAGGCGGTGAAAGTGAACTGTGGACTGACCGGACGTTTCATTGATATCTAAAGGCTCTCTGGTCGTTGACGTGTTAGCAGGTCTCTCTGGCAGGCTTTGAGTTGGAACTGTTTCTGTAAATTAAACGACATATTTACAGCAAAGCTCTGAACAAAACAGATGCTGCATCTGATTAAAAACCACAATTACAATGATTAATTTAGACCCTGTACAACGCATTGCTTTTTTTTTTTTACTGACATGCTCACCTGACGTAGTCACAGCAGGGCTGACAGTCGGTAGGAGTGTCGTCAGTACAGGAAGTAAGACTTTGAGGCAGACAGGTTGACAAGAAGAAAAAATAAATTAATTAAATATGGCATTAATGCCAGAACGCAGTCGAATGATAAAATTCTCAGTTCTCTTGTAATAAATGGTCTCTCAGCGTCTAATAGCTATTTTTAGAAATGCAGAAATGTGTTTCTAATGTATTTCTGCTTTTTTCTTTTTCTTTTTTTTATGAGTCTATGCTGCATCCTTTTAACACAGCCACTTAACAATGACAGTGAAAGTGCACGATAATTAAATAACAATGTCAGCTTTGTTCCATTATAAATTCAAGTACTGAACAAATATCATTAAATTATGTAAGCAAATTTAGATTAAAGAAAGGGCCATGTGTACATAATCCATTCAGACAATAATCCTTTTTGTGTCCGGGTTAATTTTTGACAGATACAGAGAAGTAGTAAAAGAGAGCAGTGTTTATGTGTAGCAGTGTATTTTATGTAACTGATATGGGACTGTACAGTATAGATCATACTCACCCAAAGGAAGTACGCTGATGCTGCTAGTGTCAACTGTTAAGTTGAGGAAGTTGTTGGAGATGTTTAGATTCAGCAGGGTAGTAATGTCCGCCTGAACCATTTCCACATTAGCAGCAGGTTCCACGTTTATATGGACTTCACAGTGATAACTGAATGCGAAGCACAAGAAAACGTCAAGGGCATGTGGTGGCTTGTGTTACTTTGTTGTAGGTTTGGGATTCATCTTACCACAAATTGCATGTGGAGTTTGGTCCCAATCCCTGAAAACACAGAGATTTTCATATGCTTACTAAAAGATTTACATTAGCTTAATATAATTCAAACCCAGATTGTTTTCTAATCAGCTTCTCTTTGGGGATACTGGTTTTCCTTTCTGGGGAATATCTAACTGAGGACTACCTAACAGTAGAGTACCTGAGTTTGTTGTGCATGTTGAGCTGCAAAATGATTAACCACAGGGCAGGTACGGCTGTATGGGAACACAGATAACAGAAATGGCACAGACAGTTTTCACTACTGATGTTGTGAATAGCACATGTTTAGTGTTAAGGTGCGCCTCTATCATTAACTTAACCAGCAAACACTGATGCAACTCTCTTCTACATTAACTCAGATATTTTACTTATACGCAAATCTGAGATTGTTGTGTCTGTCCTTGAATTTTGACCCTTTTTACTATAGCCCTTCTTCACTAAGCTTATGAATAGGATATTCTACTTTTCAACTCCACTACTTGTTATCTTAAAGCATATTCAATTTTACATATCAGCGCCATGTGTGTACATTTACACTGAAGTATTGCTTCTTTTGTCTAAGGACTCAAGTTAGAAAAACCGAGTTACCTTGGGGATGATACAATGATTTCCAGGACAGAAACGTTTTGAGGAAAAATGCTCTCCAGCTGATAAAAGATTAATAAGAAGAAGGTCGGTTATTCTGCCAGGCTGAATTGACCTTATTGTATTCAGGTGAGTTCTTCGTACCCAGTCTCCTGTGATTTTCTCCAGTGGCACGGAACAGTTTTCAGGGTGTGCAGTGTGCACTACGAATGTCCACATTTTGATTTTGTAGAGTGACCATGCTAATAAATAAACACAAGGAAGAAGGAGAAAATAAATTGAAATATAAAAATGAAAATCCTAGACCTAGCCAGTTAGACCTGCAGTTACTGAATCACATAGTGTATTATCTACACCCTCATTCAGCTCTGAGCTATCACGGTAATTTGTAAACCAGAGCAGCTCACAGTAGAAAGAGTTCATACTGTATTTACCACAGTGTAGGCTCTTCTCAGGAACAAGAGGGCAGTCATTTTTCCAGTTCCGCAGGTCCCAGCTCACCACATCCCCGTCTGCACACCTCAGCCTCCCCAGCTCCTCGGCACTCCATTCTTTGGACCATATTCTGAACAAACCAATCTCCCCAATGAGGTTACTACCAGTTTCTAGCTTCACTTCACCATTTGCTTGTACATAATGAGACGCCCCCAGAGTGAGAGTGCCATTTTGGGATAGTAGCTGTGGTGACATCTCATATGGGGGCATCTCTTTCTGAGTAGTTCCATTGATGTAAATCCTCAGCCGCCGAGCGTGGCCCGACCAAGTGAGACAGACAGTGTGCCATTCATTCAAACGCAATTCCTTTTCCACTTGCCATTCTTGTCCAAACAGCCCTACAGTCAGATGTGGACCTTGGCCCTGAAGGCCGAGCTCTATCCGGCTATTTCTCGGAGCTTTGTAGACGAAAGCTGTCCATTTAGTAGAAACCGTGCGGCGTACAAGCACGCACGCACTCAGCTCCCTCAGGGCCGGCACCGCGGCCTCTGGTTGTAGCTGGCACAAATGATGCAACGAGTCAAACTTCAACATCTTACCCCACATGCTGGTGCTGGCAGAGGCAGCTGAAATGATACGTAAGTTTATGAAGTGTAAATATGAATAAAGTCGCAAAAATGAGTCTGATGTAAGAGATCAACACAATTAATTGCTTACAGGTTCTTTCAGTTAAGTTCACATCTTTTTTTTTTTTTTTTTTTACATGGTCAAGTGCTTTATCTATTTAAGGACTTTAAACATTCATTTAAACTTACTTGATCCCAGAGGACACACTGACATCAGAATACACCAACAAATGGTCAGAGAAGACAGGCTTCTGATGGAGGTCATGGCAATAGATATAAACTCCTTCAGTGTCGCTCAAATGATCACCTGTTGAACGGCGACAGTCAGGTTTATTCATTTGCATTCACCTTGAAATAAGCATCGCCGTGATTAACATACATTTACGCCACCAAATACAGTAAAGACTTACCATGGTCTTCTCCTTGAAACGGATCCGCTCAAATCAGTTTTGTCAATTAGATTAAGCAATAAATCTCATGTCACGAGAAGCCGGCTGAGCCATAAGACTGCTGGCCAGCGCCACTTTATTACTCTATAAGAAGACATCCACTCCCTGTCCCTTTAGTTCCCTGAGTTACTCATTAAACACTGGCAATAAACATACCCAACAAACATGATAATGACAAACCCATGACATCACAAAAACTTTCTAGACGCCCCCCATGAGCAGATTTTAAACATCAGTGTTTACTCTGAGCACAGCTGGTGTAAGGGTTAGATTCCCGGTGGCTCAGTGGGGGGTTCTGAGAATACGTAATGAAGATGTAAAGGCCGGACGATGTTGGGAAACAGGCCTGCTTTGACACGTCACACGCCTCAGCTTGCATATATGTTGAACAGATATAGCTTGCTGTAGCATTATCACAACTCTTCATCTCAGTGCAAGCTCCACAGGTTTGTTATGTAAGATTCCCTCTTTAAAGAAATCCTCCTACACGATGACGGATGCTTCTGAGAAAAGTTTAATTATTCTAATGCACCGATGATATACAGTAGCTTGAAACAGAAGAGGTTATGATTTGTCAGATAAACAGAAAACAACATATGTGTAGTTTTCAGTTGCTTAGATGAAGAATGTCCCCACAAAGTTTCTTTACCCTCAACTCAGACAACAGAGTGGATTATGTGCATGTGTGCTTATGCATGTCTTCTTGTCTGCATGTCAAGCAGTGAGTCATAGCAATATTCTTTACAGTTATCCTGAAGTGATAACTGCTCAAACAAATGTGACTATATCAGTCTTATTATCAGCAGCACAGACTTGAAGATAAGATAAGTCCACGGTACATCCTTCCATCAAGCTACAACAATTTAAACAACCAACACATGCCATTAATGCATCTCTTTTTAACCCATAATTCATTTATTCATTCATCTTCTGTACCCGCTTATTCCTGTTAAGGGTCGCGGGGGTCTGCTGGAGCCTATCCCAGCTGTCATCGGGCGAGAGGCGGGGGTACACCCTGTACAGGTCGCCAGTCTATCGCAGGGCCTAATTTTAACAAAGAGTTGTTCTTTTTTCCTCTCATTCTTAGCTCCATAGTACCACCAAGTGGTCAAGTTTGATTTTCTTTTTTTTTTTTTCCTAACTCACTTTTGGGAGCCTTTATAACAAACAGCAAGGTGGTATTGGTGGTAGTATTATTAAAGAGTATATTGGTACTGGTAAGTATATTAAAGATTTTATTCCAGCTTGCAAACATTTCCACACAGAGCTTCTTTGTTGTGCGCAGGCTTGTTAACAAGGGTCTCATTCATGCATTTTACTTTCCTTCCCTCCTCCTTCCCTCCCTGTCTGATAAGCCAGAGCCAAAACGGGTTCCCCAGAGGGAATATGAGAAGGTGTGACGTGAGGTGCCCAGGTGGGGGGCTAGTATTCATTGGTCCCTGGGTGAGTCTGGTTGGGAACCTCTCCTGCGTCATTAGTGATGCAGAATGAGGGGTATTCCCAAAGAGCTTTCCCACCGCTGCTTACCTCTGCTGGAGACAATCTTGCAGAGGGGCAAACCTCATGGAAGCTGTAAATCTATAATTAGTCTTTGAAATACCTACCTATTGAACTATACTGTTTTTATTGCTTATTGTTAACCTCTGGCCTCTCAGAATCTGTAGTGTTTATGACAGCAGCTGTCTTTATAAGTGTAACATATGAAGTTACTTTCTTAGAGTTACATCTTTTGTTTGCGAAGGAGGTGAACAACATACACTTTAGAGAAGGACCGACAACATTTTGCCAATGGGGGCGTGTTTATATGCTCTTCTGCTTGCGGTAAGTCAAACATTTAATCAATTTCCTTCAATAGATTTGTAAACTTTGGCTGTCTAATCTATCCTATTTCCAATCAGAACATTGAGTTTGAAAAAAAGGCAGAGTACAATTAGCCCAGGGCTAAGGTATCATATTTGAATAATAAATCATAATTAATAATTACAGTTTTACAAACATGTGATTAGCTCATGAAATATAATACACTCTTCTGTGAGTAAACTCTGCATTTTATTTTCTTTAAAGTGATGTTTCATAATGCTAGTACAGCACTTCTTTACTATTTGTTGCAATGGACAAATAAACTATAGCATGCTTTTTAAAATTTAAATTGAGAACAATAAAATTAGTACAGCAAACACCTTTTCCCCCCGAGAAAACATTATTAGAATTGTATTCTAAACAACCTCCAAGAAGATATTAAACAGGTTCTTGTACTTTGACAGTAAGTTTTGCTTAGGATGCTTCTGTCCTTTTACTTAAGTGAGATTTTTAATGCTTTGAAAGACTTTGAGTGGAATGTGAATAATTTTCCAATCAGGTTGCTTTGTGTGTTTTATCAGGTTTGGAGTGCGCTGGTGCGATCTGATCCAGACTGTGATCAGGTGCAGTTCTTAGACCCTAATGGCACTTGTGTTGCATGTCCTGTATGTGGGCCTGGAGAGCAGCTCTCAGAGGTAACACACGTAATAATTCTTTAATAGTGGCAACACCATTCCCCCTGAGCTGTCCTCTATTTCCTTTTACCTCTCTCCATATTGTCTACATTGTGTGTTATTCTCAGGACTGTGGCTTTGGAGACGGTGGGGACGGCGTCTGTATTCCGTGTGAGGAAGGGACGTTCAGCACGGATGCAGATGTGGCTCCATGCAGAAGATGCACCCAGTGCAATCTGCTGAACCGCCTGGAGGAGGCACCATGCTCACCCATGAGTGATGCTCTGTGTGGGCAGTGCTTCGCAGGGTGAGTTATCAACACAGTGTGTGCACAAACACAGATAACATTTGTTTATGTGTCCAGTCTTTGAAGATGGTTGTGTACTCAGGTATTATGAACTCAGGAGCATGACTGGGGAAGTGGAGCTGTCCTGTTTGCCTTGTTCCCACCATGACACGGGCCATAAAGAGTGTTTACATTCGACAGCTCCAGGCTCTAAAACAAGTATGATCAAGAGATAAACCATAGACTCTATGGCACCATTGTTAATAAGCAGGGATAAATTGTTTTATTGACTGGTGATTTTCCAGTTATGTTGTCAAGGAAATGTTTTAACTGTTGTTCTCTGACAGAGGCTGCCATCAGCGTGAGTAATTTAAAGGAACCTAAGGAGAAGAGTGAGTATCCCTGTGAATTTTAAATGGAGCAACACTTTTATCCAATTTGATTTGACTAACTTTTATGTTTACTTAAGGAGCAAAAGAAGAAACATTTTCAGTGGTCCTGATTGGTTCAGCAACAGCTTCCTCAGTTTTCTTCATTGCTCTGCTGCTTTGGCTTTTCCTTCTGACTGCAGAGAGATTCAGTGAGTTACATAATGTGTAGTATCTTAGACATATTTCTCCCAAACTGTCTTTTCATTGCTTGACTAAAAGGCCATTCCTTACATTTACTGCGACATATTCAGAGCAGGTGCCTGAGTACTGCTCTCCTGAGCCTGAAGGATTACGGTCTGCAGCCGACTTTCAGTGCGCACATCTGTCCAGCCCCTCAGAGAGAGCAGCACCACCACCTGAAGCCCCTTCACTGGCCGTTAAAGCTGAAGAACCAGCAAGGTGCAGCAACCCTGTCATTACATCTGTGCTCTTCACTTACATTCATCAGGTCCTATATAATTATTCACACCATTAACTACTTTCCTTTCAGAGGCCTAAACTCAGTGAGCCACGAGAATGAGTTGCATCCTGCCTCTATTGTGATAAATGTCACCACCAACATCAAGTCTTCCGGTTCAAACAGAGACAGCGTCACACATGAGGAGCGACAAAACGTCTCCACAGAGGAGGTATTGATCAAGACTTTAACAAAGCAGAGCTCAGCCACACTTTTTGATAACAGGGTCCAATAAAGAAAGTATACATATTAGCTATACGCATAGTTTGATAGTGATATATAAAGTTGGCTAGCTTTCACAGAGTTAAAAAAGGTTATATTTACATTATGCCTTGTTTATTATTCATTAGTTGTTGAAGGACACAACCTATTAACTGGGATTTTCACAGTGGTGTCTAGCTTTGGAGGTTTTTGTTGTTGCCGTTGTTCTGAGATATTCGATGCTGAGACATATGTGATCAACCTATTATCTAATGCACTTTCATGTGACAATAAGTTATCAAGAAGGTTATCTAATAATTTAAAATAACAGTCTTATAATATTTCTTACAATTACTTTTTATTGTTCTGATAAATTTCAATACCAAATCCCATCATATGATAATTTATTTTGCACATGTCATGCCAATTTCAGATGGAACAACAACTGCAGACAATATGGGAGCTTGCTCAAGGTATGTATCCTTGTTTTCTACTACCACAGTCCTTGTTTTGTAAACTGACACGGGATTTTAATGTAAGATAGTAAAGAATTCTAGTCACTGTGGGATTATGCAACCATAGTCTTCATCATTAGCTATCCCAAGACTGCTGATAACAGACCACATGACATTTAGCCAAGCTTCTTCTCTTTACATAACTATGCTGCATGTCCGGGTTGATACATGGTTAGCATGTCCCTAAGCTGTTTTTGCAGATGCATAGGTTCTCATTCCAACTCTTTCTACCAGGATGGGTTCAATTGCTTCTAAAGTGTGTCTGTACTTTGTCTGATCTGCCTCCATGCAGGACAAAGTATTGAGATGCTGGACTACGACACAGTCCAGGACTTGTCCTTGCTTCTTGACTCTCCTGAGAACATTAACATTTTGAGGAGACTTGGCCGGTCTTTGGGCATCCCACCTCGGGTCATTGCGCATATCCAAGGCTTCCAGGACCTTTTTCAGTACCTGCGCACCTCCACCTACACGCTGCTGCCCCAGCTGGCCCAGGCTGCTGCACTCTTGCCTCATTCTGGAGTCGTTGCTAGGATACACAGAGCTGTGGCGAACAAGTGACCACTTAGACCTCCAGGATGTGTTGCCATGGATCTAACTGTCATACAGTATTTCTGACCTACTTTGCATGATGTCACCGGATCCCCCCTATAAACCAAATACTTACCTTTGGGAAAATTCATAATTTCAAGAAAAACAAACTGGTTTTAGTAAGATGTGACATTTGACCATTGGTTCTGACCATTGAGAAGGACGCTTAACAAGCTTAATTTGAATAAAAGTATAATTTTAATAGATCGTATCATGTGACAGCACAAAAGTAATCATTTGGGCTTTGAGCCTTAAATAATACATTATCCAGGTCACTGCAACTGAACCCTACATGCAGTGTTATTTCCTGTTTACCATGTAAAATAGATGAGAGGCCCTCTAGCTGAAGCATGTGAGCAAGACCAGGACAGAGGATGTAGTGTTGATGCTTAGAGAAAGAACTCAGTGCTCTGAGAAAATGTGTTATTCTCTCATTGGGAAAACGTTTGCCAACTGATGACCATTTCTCTTGATCTCCAGCCCTACAAATTTTTCCACCACATTAAATCTGGTAAGCCTTTAATTTTTTTCCATCACTGCTTTTTAAATCCACGTCAAAGGAAGGCGATAAGCAAATTCTCAGTTATGTTTAATGTTGTTCTTTCTTTTACTCTGAAAAATCTGTAAATCTTACACACCTTACAAAAACTTTTATATCGTGAAATTATTCTGTTTGCTTAATCCAATCGTCCTGTTTGGTTAAAGTATCGAAGTTATTTTAGTTAACTTTTCTTGCTTTCTAATGTTGTCAGCACCATTTATGGTTAAACTTTACATTTATTAGGATGCAGCAACTACCCCTTATAATCGCAAGGGGGCGCTCCTGGCTCTCACTGCAAATGTGACCGGTATTTTTCACTTCCCATAACCCCCACCCCCAAACCACGATCGTCTATTAAAAAAAGGTGAATCAATGCTCAATAATTAATTGTTACACTCTGGGTTTTTGCGCGGCTTTTCTTTTAGGGTTGAAGGCAAACAGGAAAAAGTTTAAAAACTCTGCAGTTTCTGCTTTCACTTTTAGTATTTGAATTTACGAAAACTATTTGCAGTGTTGCAACTACTCTTCGTGAACCAATGGTTTAATTTTAAGTGTAATATGTGACAGTGTGATTAACTTTCAAATGTACTCTCTTTTTTTAATTCTAACGAACAGATTTGGATTAAAAAAAATAAATGATATGTAAAGCTTCTGGTGTAGAATTTCTAAAGATGACCATACCTAAAACAAAAGGTTTCCGCTGCACTTTGTACGTTTAATTATATTGGTTTCTGGAAACGGATCAGTGTGAGACCTCTTTACATCTCACACTCTCTTTGGTGTCCACGTCCCCGTGGTGTCCGAGTCCTACCGGCTGCGATGTGTTACGCGCTCCTACTTTAGAAAAAACAGAGAAGGAAAACTTCATAGAAATGGCGGAGGGCGCTACGACTCTCAAAGGCTTGCGAGCCCAAATGGGTAAGAAATCTCCTGGCAGTCGTAGCTAGATATTTGTATTTTGACTCCGTTGCGTTTGGCAGTGTAGAAATAACTTTGTAATGTTTGTCGCTGTTAACCGGGTCATTTGAACGTGTTATATCGCGACCAGCTTTTCAAGCTAATAACGTTAGCTCGCTGCCCGGTTGTCTACTCACAATGGACGCAGGATATATATTTATATATATATATGTATAACTTCCTCCCGCTTTAAAAGTTAGATGGGCTGAATTTGCCAAACTTAGCTGATAGTTACTGTTGATTTTAAACGGGAACCAGGCGAGCTTGTTTAGCTCACTAACTTGCAGTTAACGTTAGCTTAAGTTGTAACGTTATGTTTTGTAGCCCTGGAGCCGGTTGACATATCAGTCTTTTCTGCTACTTATCTCTACTTCGGCCTTGTTTAAATCACGTTTTCCAACAATGCGCTGTCTTGTGGGTATATTACACTGGATGTGCATTCTCTGTATTCCTGGTAAGGCTAGCTAGCTGCTTGTAACTGGTCAACCTCAGTGCTCTAGATAACGTTGCTGTTCACTTGGGGATTCTTGTCTAAAGGGATCATCTGCTCTCTCTAGCTGATGGCTTTTCTGATAGCAGCTCTTCTGTCATGTCTTTTGTATTAATGTTGACAGGAATCTAACCATAGAAATTGACAGACAATTTGTTTTCTCCAGATCAGATCAGCCTATTCATACATCAGCACTTCTGTAGCTTCCTGCTCTGAAACTCATCTTATCTTTCACCAAATGATCTTCCCTCTCCTATATATCCATAGGCTGACAGTTACTTTTATTTGCTGACATATGGCATAACCCCCGCCACTCTCCCGGGAGGGTGACCATAACAATGTCTGACCTGAATTTCGGATAAAGCTGGAGTGTCACTCACACTGGGCTCTTATAGGAGAATAAAGCTGTGCATTTGCTTTTCTTGAAATGTCTAGATGCAACGATAACCGTGTTCTTGTTGGAACAGCAGTCTTGTGTCATTGAGTTTTTTTTTGGTAACAGTGCTATGTTGGCCAACTGAAACAGCAAAGTCTCTATCAGTGCTTTTCATCCACGCGTCAGCTGGCCCCATCCAGACGCAAACATGGATGTTTACTGTGTTTGCATCTGCGGGCATGAATGCATGGTTTGTTATGGCTGGAGCAGCAGTTTGGGCTGTTTTAGGGTAAGGGAGTTTTCTGCATACCCCGTTTGGGTGTATGCATTTTTTGCTCCTGGCAACAACTGGCCCATATTTAGTGCTGATCTTCTTCCTGTTTCCCTTAACTTTTCCATTCAGCCTTTTTAGCGTGGAAACCAATTCTGTGGTTTTGTGAAAATATCCACCAAGTTTGGAGTTATGTTATGTATGCTGGCTTTATTAGGAACAAAATAATGTCCTGAGCAAAAGTTTGCGCAGCCTTCAGTCTGAACGGAGGGCTGACAATAATAAAATGATGTTAGGAATCTAGCTCATGTGCACAGTCATTTCCACAAGAATGTGAGCAAGGAGAAAACGTACCCTATTATTATGAAGGGAGATCACACTACAGCAAGTCACACAGCAAGGTTATCCAGATCCTGGCTCAGCAAATGCTGCTGTAGAATTAAAAGCATGAAAAGTATTTCTGAGCTGGTTGGATTTAACCAAAGGAGGAAATGAACCAGCCTCAAATTCAATGTGTAGTTTCCTGGATGTGTTCACTTGGCTCTGGCCTTGTAGCACACATACACATCTTTGTTTTGATTTCACCTTTTAAATTGGATGGCAGGCTCTTCATACAGTGTGTTTGCACAAATGTGCTCACATGGCACAGATTTGACTAGCAAAACATGTTAATTTGTATAGACTATAGCTAGCGTCAGACCATCCTCAGAATAGTTGGTTCACAAGGCATCAAACTTGTTCCAAATTGTCTAGATTGACAATTGCTGTAGGTGGCCAGTTTCTATCTGTTAGGCACAGTGTTGAAATTTGCCAGAATAATTGGCAGCTGAAGATGGCTGCTGAAAATTGAGCTACACACAACAATAAGAGGCAACAGCTGTAACAATACATATATTTGTCACAAATTATGGAAACAGGAAGTTTGGTTCGATACGCTTGGCTCTAACTTATTTTTAAACCGTGAGACCTATAAACTAAATGATTATAGTTGTATAAGGCTGAAAAGTATAAATGCAGCCTGCTCCTTGGCATGTAACTTTTAATTTCAGGATATTCACATTTGTAGTGTCTGTTTTCAGTTCACTATATACAGTGTTCATTTCACCAACACTGTAAGACGATACACACCGTTGGTTTTAACTACCAAAGCTGTGCCATTAAGGAATAGGCAACAGTTGAACTGATAATTATTAAAAATAATGGTTTTGGGTGAGATCAAATCCTGTCAGTGCCCATATCTGCTAAAGCAATTAGTCCACCTGGAGAAAGAGACTCCCTAGGAAACTGGGCTGTGTCATCATTATCCTGCTAGTACTGCAAATAGCCAAAGCTTACCTTTGCATGAACAGGCCTCGGTAATCCCATTGAAGATTTAGTGTGTTTGTATGTGCGTGTGCGTGCACGTTCGTGAGCATGCATCAGCAGCATTATCTGACCTGAAATCTCCAGGCTGTGGACGGTCAACAAAATTGGACAAAATTTACCAAAGAGAACAGAGTAATTGTAGGTTCAAGTTGTTAAGTTGGAGTTAAAAGTCCCAGGATACTTTTAGGATGCAATGTCAAATGGTCATCCACCCTTATATTTAGCAGTGCAGACACTTCCTGTGCAACAAGCTGCTTAGTTGTACCATGCTTCAGGGCACAATAAAGAGTGCAGTTGGAAGAAGGGGCAGAAAGGAGACCTGACTCAGTGATCTAACTCTTGCTTCTCCCTTACGCTGTGTGTTCACTAAACCAACCTTGTATGTGACAAAAACTGTCTGATGATTTTACTTGTTATTTAGAGATCTAGCATTTGACTGGGACTATTACGATGTAATGCAGACTATTTCCTGTTTAGTGTTTTGTCTGGCTTGCAGAGCTGGGTCATCATCAGCCCCCCTGGTGGTCTTTATTGCTGCCATAATAACCCAGCAGCCCGAAGGCTGAACTCCAGCCGGTCAATTAGTATATGTGCTCCACTCCACTATTTGAGAATCTTCTACTAAGACTGATGAACATAGCTCAAACCAGTATAGATATAGCTGTCCCTGTGCCCTTATGAAGATTTTGCAGTTTGTTGAGGCTTCAATACTGATTTATGTTAATATGTGCAAGTCTCCATAGTGATGGAGTGATGAGAGACAGCTCCTCTGATTGGCTCTTTTCATTTCTATGAGCACACCTGGCTCTCTTGAGGTCTTTTGGGAAAACAGTATCTCTTCCTCCTGATCTCATTAAATCAACACATGAATGTGTGTGTCAGTGGAGGGTTCGTGCATTTTATTCCAAGATGCTGTTTCTGAGTTACTTTTTTGTCATCACAGCTGAGCCACCGTGTTTGTTGAGATTTAGTAGAATCTTAACAGGCTCAGTGTTTTGCACAGAAGGACCTATTACATGCAGTGTTACAGCTGATTCTATTATGCATAAATAGTCTGCATTACCTTAACATCTGCTACCCACTTAACCCCTTTGCATTCCTGTCTGCTTTTACTTCCCTTTAAAGGGCAGGGGATGCAGTTTGCTACCATAAGTTGGCTTGAAATCTAAGCGATATGCCGTATGACAAAGCTTATATCATCAGAACACAATATTTGAACAGTCTCTTTTTAGACTATCCTGAATCAACCTCAGTTTTCTGTAGTGGTGTTATGTCATTGACAAGGTTATACTTCTAGTAAAATACTGTATTTTGTGCATCATGAACATGAAATAATTGTTGCTTGTAGGTCGACACTTATTCTTCCCTTAGCCTTCAAAGCCCTACTGCTGTGTTTACTGTATTTAGTTATGAATCATTTCACGTCCGAGTCCATATCTTCCATGATACAGGCCAAAGGATGGTTGAGAAGCTCTTCATCCATCCCAGCTGCTCTGTCACTTAGCAACAGTTGCCTTGTTACACGTTGTGTCCCATCTGTTTTTCCTGACTATTTGCTTAAGTAAATATGAAGGTTACGTCAATAGCAATTTCACCAGTGTTCCAAAATCCATATGCTAACCTTTTCTGTGTGCTACTACACAGTGTGATATTATTATTATACTAGTTTCCTTGTTTGCTTTGTGGTCAGTGTGTTTTTTTTTTGTGTATTTTTTTGTTTTTAATGATTCATGTGATTAGTTAAGAACAATCTTGTTGAGTTGTTAAGTACCATCAAATCTTTTGCAATTGACTAGAGGGAATCTCAGGGAAAAAGTGAAGTGACTTGTTCACTTGTTTTGAAAATTATCTGCAGACTTTGACCCTTCAAAGGCTTCTTTGACTGAACAACATCGATGCTGCTGTGTCATACAGATATTCATGTGCATGCATATCTTACTTAACTTTTCCGGTATTTTTGCTCTGTCCTGGTCACGCTGATATCTGGTTTGTCGAGCTCTTACATTTCTGATGTCTTCTTGTCAGCACTCATACATTTTGCTTTGGTTCAAGGGTGCAAACAAAACCTATTTAGTAATCAGCTGAGCGAATAAACCACTCAATTTGGCAGTGCTGCTTCATGTAAGAAGGGCCTATTGTCCACCCTGCTTTCCAGAGAGTAAGGTAGTAGAGTGGATTTCCATACAGACAGGACATGCACGTCACGCTTTATTATGAGAAACCAGGATCATTGCCTGTGGTGGACAGTGTGATTGTTTGTTCATGCAGCCACATGCTAAATGGCATTTCTTACTTTGATGTCCATTAAGTGGCTTAGTGTGACCATTTCTGTTTGCTATAGTTGCCTCTTTTAAAGGCAAATGTCTATATCCTAGCTTTGGCTGCATTTTTAATGCTGTATTATAAAAGAAACCTTCCAATGATATGCTGGTGGAAGTGTTTGATGTGAAGCAACAGGATGTTAAGGATTTAAATTAGGGCATAAGAAACGGCAGTACAGGGAGATAAATGTGTCTACCACAAAGTAGACATGACTACATGAGAAAGCTACTGGAGATTTGTCGATACACCTTTTAGACGTTAAAGTATGACATTCCAGTTTGTGTTTCATGTTTATCTTACCATATACAACAACAACAGCTTTTGTTAGGTGTAGACAGAGTTGATCTCAATTTAGTCTTACTTCTACGCCTCAAACTCGTCACCACAGTCATGCCCCGCAAACAGGCCTGCATAGTATCATGAATTGGCTAATTTTGTTTCCTCTCAGCCTGATGAAAGACAAAGTAGTACTGTTGCATGTTAAGTAGTGTTGGTCAGCATTGGTTTGACTCTTCTGTGACACTGCATGAAATAGATCACAGGCTTTGTCAAGCCAAGCAAAACTATCCTTTGGTTTATCCACATTAAGGGTTGTAGTTGATATTTTCTATTCTTTCAGTAGATAAGGGAACAAACAAGTATTGTTACTCCAAACTGATTAAATTAGTAATGTCCCATAGTATACCATATTTTTTTTTTTGATAACTACTGGCTGTGTCCCAACTGAATGCATGAATATTGGGAAAGATATTTCCCAAAATCAGGGTTCATCAGAATTTTCTAAACATCACATGCATTACCCCGCTGGTTGGTGGTGATGTAAAGTGTATGGTATTCACTTTGGTGATCTGTAGTGCATGTGTCATAGATGGACTAACACGTGTATAGACAGTCTGATCTTTGTTTTAAAAACACAGTGTTACAAAAAGTATAGGTGTGTTGTTTTGTTAATTCTTATGATCATATGAACAATGGGATTTTAGATTAACAATGGAGAGAGTGAGACACTTTCTGAACACAGTGAGAGGTGTTAATCAATACTGTGAGTATCACATGACTGACTATTGTTTTGCTCTTTGTCAGCAGTTCTGTTGAAGGTTGAATGCGTGCCAAGAAGAAGGAAAGAGACTGATGACTGATGCCGGGCTAATAAAGCTTGATCATGTCCTCACTGTTTCCTTCCTTCCTGGCCTTGTATCTCCTTAGCATGGTTTTCATGTGAATAGTTTTGGCTGTACTACGCCTTATTGTGGTGCTTGAATGGGAAAGCAGATTTATTTGCTGCCTTGGAAGCATATTTGTAACCCCTGCATCTAAAACTGCTCTGTAGTCTGTGGGTATCAGAACAAGATGGACTGTATGTTCACTGACCGGTGCAACACCAATTGCACCGATCAATTGAGTCCCCCCCCCCCCCAAAAAAAAAACATTAGCTGTATACCAGAAAGCCAATTCCAGATTTCTCTATTACAGCAGACCATCCCTCCCAGATTTTCACAGAAAGCAGTGTATGGCTTGCCACGGGGTTGCCCATGAACGAGGGGTTATGTCTGATGCTGAATAGCTGGATTGTTATGTAGCTTCAAATCCGTTGGATCTTTCTAGAACTAACATTCCTATGGAAAACAAACAAAGCACAGAGAGAAACAGCTGATTTCAACTTCACTGAGTCGGAAAGCAGTTCAGTTTTTTTATTTGTATCATTTGATATACCTGCCTCGGCAGACATGACATAAAGTGAAAGTAGTTTTCTGTGTATAAACTGTGGGTGCCTGTGTGTTCTCCTACATACAGCTGCAGCTGCACAGGCACAAGCCGAGGAACGGCGCAGCTCGTCAGGGAACAGTCCCGGACCTACAACCAACGCACCAGCTAAACCTCAGGGGTGTAGGCCAGGTAAATGACACCACACCCTGACACAGAGGCGGATTGCTTCTCACAGAAACTGCCCTGTCACGGCATTGTTGTCTTCTATAATTTGAACCATTATATGTAACACAGTCCGCCTCCACCATTCTCTCATTGTGGATTACTGCAGTTGGTCATCATCTTATTACTGTAACAGTTGACAAAGCTTATTAATGACAGTCACATGCACACATCTGCCTGCCTAATACAAAGCCCTTTGTCACACTTCGCTGCACTGTCTACTCTCAAGTGTCTCTATATGAATTGCTGCATATGCTTATACTTTTAACCACATATGCACGTGTGTGTTTGCAGTCATTGACGGTGCCGCTCTTAGAATAGACGACCGATTGCGAGTGGCAAAAGAGAGACGAGAGGAGGCAGAGAGACAACAGGGTAAGAGGGTTTCTCAGATTCTGTATGAAATTATTTTAGAGCAAAAAATTATTTAGAGCAAAAAAATATGAGATAAATCAAAATGTCAGTTGACAGAAAAATCATCCTGTTTTGATAATTTAATCATCCTTTGATTGGCAATGATTGTTTCAGCTTTGTCACATGTAATAGTAACTTTTGGAGTTTTGGACTTGCACAAAATATTTCAAGATGCATGTGGTAATTGAAACAAACTATCAATCAGCTCAATCGTTACATTCATTTGTAATGAATGTAGTAGTTAGCAACGCTTTATGTTGTAAGTTCTTAATAAATAATGATTCCAAATAAGAAGACAACATACTAATAAATCACTTTATTCCTGCAACGCACTCGCTGTCAATGCATGAACATACTAAATGTGTCATCAGCTTTGAGAGAGTCTCAGATCATGGAGCGGGAACGCAAAGCCAAACTGCAAGTGGAGCGTCAGATGGAGGAGCGTCAGAAGAAGGTTGAGGAACAGCGAAAGAAGGAGGAGCAGAAACGACTGGCTGTAGAGGAGAAGAGGAAGCTGAAACAGGAAGAGGAAAAGGTAGCTGCAGCACTGATGGAGGGTACATCTTCTAAGCAGTGCTTATTGTTGCACAATTAATTACTGAACCAAGCAACAAGTGCAGATCTTTGGTTCTGTTTTTAGAGGCGAATGTTATTCTCCTGTAAATGTCTTGCCTTTTACACATGCCGCCACTTTATGATTAATTTATGCTTTTAGGAGCACTACGAGGCAGTGATGAGGCGGACAATGGAGCGTAGTCAGCGAGTGGAGCAGAGGCAGAAAAGATGGTCTTGGGGAGGACTGTCCACTGACTCAGATGGACGAACAGGTAGAGGCCCCTTCATCTATGTGCTGTCATGTTTTACCACAGTTGAAGTTAAATCCACCAACAATATACATGAAATCAATTTAAAACAGTTAGGCAAGCATCTGAATAATGCCATTGCTAAATGAGATGATTTGAATTAAAGTTAAGTATGTTAATTATAGTTGATTAATTATTACAGTTAAATGTAATATTTGCTACCTGTTCTTCAAAAAGTGTTGACTGTCCTTTTATTTTATGTCCACCACAAACTGTAGCTATCCAGTACATTTATTGCTTTAGGCAGTGGGTGATAAGGAAAGGCTGATGGCTATCCACCAGGTTTCGCCTCCATCTCTTTCTTTTTATGAAGAATTTGCCTCCTCTTCTTGTGTTTTACTGCTCCTCCATGAGAGCTGTCTTTTCCCACAGGAGATTCTGATGCCAGTGCCTCATCTCCAGTAACTATAGTTATCTCCTCTGCCTCGCCAGAAAAGCCACCAAGGAAACAACAAGGTTTTGTTTGTTGATAATTTGCTCTCCAATATAGCAACGCAGCATGGACTGGCACTGGCACACCAGATAGCTAGGTTTCCTACTATCTCTTCCACCAAAACTCCCCATCCCACCACACCCCACCTGCATCCTAACTGGCAGTTTTTCACTAACATTTTTTGTATGGGGCTTTTGTTCTGAAAGTGCTTTGCGTTTGAATATTAGCTGTAAGTGTAGGTTTAGGCTTTTCATTCACAATGGTCTATAGGGCTGGGCAAAATAACCCTATAAATAAATATGAGTGATCTGTCCCTTAATGCACCAGTGCTGCCTGAACTTGCCGATAGCTTTCAACAAAGAACCTATATTCTCTAATTAAATTAAATAAACACAGTATAAAGCAATATAGCAAGAAAAGAGTAGCCTCTCCAAAGGGAAACACAACAAGTTTATTTTAGCAACACAACCATGATGCAGAATATCCCATATGTCCAAGAAAAAGTTAGCAGAAGAGGAATTTTCATTTTGCACTTTAATGTATTACTATTTTCCAGTTTTTGCTAACACTTCTCCATATGTTAAAACAATTTAGTTAGGTAAGACTTTTTGAAGTAAAAAGATGTGAAACAAGTAAAAAATTTTTACTCGGTTCAGATCTAAAGTTTTCGGTTTATTGCCGTGCAAATAGTTTGAAGATGAAGATGCACAGAAGTATTTGAAAATGTATTGTTTTAATACTTAACAACTTAAATGTGATAATCAATATTGATTTTATGGAATATTGCCCAGTCCTGTCATGCTGTTCCAGGTCGGATGGGTCACTTTGCATGGAATCCTATTCTAATGATATTCAACTAAGACTTATATTGCATCTGGTATGGACAATATAATGCTGGGGATGCTCTCTTCTTTGGAGTGGTCAGAAATAGGCATCCACTGTGTACTAACCATAATGTCTAGCTCTGAAACCATACTGCCTGTGTTATGGTATTTATATATAAACATCAATCAACATTGCATTAATAGCATGGGATTTATTCAAAGCGTGTTAATAAAGCACTTAATGATGAACTTATAACCCTTTGCCTGTTAGAGGGGTTACACTCTGGTGGAACCTCGTACTCCCTTGTGCGTCTGAAATTCCTCCCTCATTGGCTGCCCTCCTGTGTAAACCCCCGCCTCCCTTGTCTGTCTTTCCTCCTCCCTTTTAGTCGACAAGCGCTCCACATCCACTATGAACCTGAAACAGCCGTCTGAGGCTGGCATCAGTAAACGTCTATCCTCCTCCTCTGCCACCCTCGTCAAATCACCCGACAAACGTAAGTCTCCTCTCTTCCCTCCCTCCCTCCCTCCCTCCTTTCCTTGTTTCTTCTCTTTCATTCCGTCCCACCCTCCCTGCATCCCAGTGCTGCATTTTAACCAACATACTGAACGACAGACAGTCTATTTATCAGCTATGTAAATGTTTTTCTGTGATTATTAATGTATGGATGTTTCAAGGTAACTGTTGGTGACAAACCCACCATTTCTGCAAACTCAGAATGAATTTTGACCTGTGCCCTTTCTCATATCCAAGGTTTTATCACACAGGCTCACTGGTGCACAGATGGATTGGTAACAATGTCTCAGTGTCTATCTCTGCTTCCAGACACCTCACAATTCTACTGCATACATTCTCCATGCATCTTTTGGAAGTACTCAATCAAATTTATGAATTATAACAGGACCCAAGCACGGAATAGTGATGTCTTAATGACAGTTATATTATTGTTTAGTTGTAGGGAAGCCTTTCATTCTTTTGTCACAACGTCCACAAGCTTATTCTGATCCACAAAGAATGTATTGGGGGGAAAAAATCACAAGAAAATATTTGATTTCTGCTGAAAAAAATAATTAAGTGATTAATATATCTCCAGGGCTTCTATGGGATGCCAGTGCCATTTTCCTTCTATGACATTCTTTCTAATTTTTTTTTTTAAACTTCTCAGTCTGTTTCATAATCATCCTACCACTTAAAAATATAAACCTATACAGGACAGTGTCATATGATTTCACCGTTGGGTGTTTCATCATTGTCTCTCAGGGATTAAGCCGAGGAGTTCATCTTGTAACCGGTTGCCTAGCAATGGTGATGCTGCACAGGCCAGTAAGGAAGACGGCAAAAAGCTTCAGGTGGAACAGACAGGTGCAGAAAATCCCTTCTCCATCCCACATGATGCTTTCATAACAGAGATGGTGTACAGTACACGTTCTGTCAAACTACTCCACTGCATATTCAGCTCTGGCAAACACATAGCAAGCTAGTTTTCAGCTTTTTATTTGGTTCAAACATTGACAACTGTTAAGATTATTACTAAAAAAGGCAGTCTGATTTACAGGGAATGAGGCAGCATGATCAGATGAGACAGTCTCTTAAACTGGGGCATCAGCTGATGTCAGTTCTAACCTGGTGACTCACATAAAGCCAAATGAAGTTCATATGACTTGTAAACCGTCTTTGGGGTTTCCTTGTTAAGTCCTTCCAGTGCCTGCTTGGCTATAACTCCACTCTCATGTCTGTAGGCCGTTCCATGAAGAAGAGAAGTTCCTCCCTTACGCGAGTAAGTGTGGGCAGAGGACAGACCCCTGCCAAGCCTGATAAGGGGACAACGGATGATCAAGGTGGCTAGCATGAACAATCAGCATGCTTTGCTCAGGGCTCTCTCTTTGAATAACAAGCACGTGGCTCTGATGTTAATGGCTTCCACATTCTGATTCCACAGTCTTCCCAAGTCCTTAAAAACACTGTCCGCTACCAAGAGCTTTTGAGGAACTCCTTTATTGCCGTTCAGTCTTGTGGAGCTTAAGGGGTTTTAACTGGCCGGCTCTTTTTACTGCATATGCCCTTTTTCCATATATATTCTCTTTCAACTCAATGACTCTTTCTTTGACTCCAAGGCAAATGCTAACTGACTCTACATGTCGCTTGTCTAGGATTTACTGGGAAAAATGCTTGTTCAATGAATCCTTTAACCTTCTTGCTGTCTTAACCTACCAGATCATGCACTATGCCATGCTGTGCCATGTTTCTTACTGACAGCTGATTTCTTTTTAACTTTTTTCTTCTCAAATGTCAACACAGGAATTGTTTTGTTGTGTGGCCTGTCTGCACTAACGTTGTATTGTTCTGTTGTCACAAAGTGTTGATTGTTTTCTCCCTTCAAGATGACGTCACAACTGGATTTAAGTTGCTCGTGCTTCAATGTGGTGTATGTCAGTGCCATCCTACTGTAGCACCTCAGAGCTCAGAAATGACCACAGCAACTCACTGCAGTTTGCAAATTGCTATTAACTACCAATGCTTTTGTTTGTCCCTCATCCATATTAGCTCCTTTGTGGCAGTGAGATTGTAAACTTGTTCCTGTCCTGTCCATATGTATTTTTTGTGTGGTTAACCTGAGCAATAATACAACACAGCTAGCATTACCGAATTATCATTTTGGATCTATAGTTAAAACATTTTCTTCATCCCAATTCTCCCAACAGATAATTTTCTGTCTTTGTAGCGATAGCCTTATCACAATCTAATGTTCTTACCTGGATGCAGAGCAGCAAGCCATGCTGTCATGCTCCTCGGCCTTCCACTCAACCGTTTAGAAAAATCAAGTCTGTCAACAACAGATGTCCTCTCAGTAAGGGGTTCCTAAAAGGAGTGAAAATCTCCTTTTGAAGGGCTAGCATTTAGGGACATGTGGCAAAATAGGCCTTTTAACTCTTAAATATCCACTCTCCCCTGATAATTTCCTGTTTGTAGCTTAGGTAGCCACAAAAGCCTAAATGGGGAATTTTCAGTTCTTCCATTTCATGGAAGCAAGGGCTCTTTGTTTCTGCTGTGAAATCAAGGTCCACCGAAGTGCTTTTGTAACATGCTGAGCTACTACAAAGCACCATAGTCAGGCTCCTCATTCAGATTATTTAAAATATGAACCTTCTTCATCTCAGCCATTGAAGACATTGTACAGCAGAAACTAACAAACTCTTGCAATCACAGTCATTCAGTCCTTTCACTTGGTCTTTCGTCTCATCTTCCGTTCTAATAGTATTCCTCTGCTCTCTTTGAACTTCATTAATGGTTTGTTTTTCCCATCAGCACACCCTCCTCTGCCTCAAGGGACCATTGATTTGACCTCATATTCTAATCTGACTTTTGATTTAACTGATCCTCAATTACTGGACAATTGGTCTTTGGTCTGTCTCACTTCTTCTCCATGGCGTCCTTTACTCACTATCTGTTATTGACTAATTTTGTCTAATTTAATATTAAGTAAAAAGATGGTTGATAAGGAACTCATGGATTATGGAGACATAACCTTCTGGTTCTATATGTTGATTCTCTCCTGTTAAATCACATGGTGACCTTTCTTTCTTTTGCCTTCATTCCCCATTCTTATCCACCCTTTCTTTCTTGGTCTTTTTTTTCTCTGCTGATTTTCGGCGACATTTTGGCCGTGTAGCTCGCAGGCCACCGGCCAGTACTGTGGATGGAGAGGTCCTTAGTCGCCTGCTCACCCCCACCCAGGCCTCACTAGCTAGGAGCAAGAGCGCCGCCGCCCTGTCCGCTGAAGGAACAGATGCTCCAGGTAACCTCCGCTTAGGAGACCCTGACAGAGAGGAACGATGGCTAGACAGAAACCTTGGTCTCCCTTGCATTTTATCAATAATTAGTTACTTCCTTCACTAGATGAGTTCATCCCAGTGCCCTGCTGCAGACCGCCCTGCTTTTTGAACACTCCCTTCAAACTGAATGGTTTTCACACGGTGGTGGTGGTGGTGGTGGAATTACCAAAGTCTGTCTACAGCTCCCTGTGTCTACACTGTGTTTAAAAGCCACTATTGTGCGATCAGCTGTTTTATGTATGTACAGTAAGCATTTGCAGTAAAGTATTCTCACGTGAGAGGACATAGTTTCTCAATAAACATTGAGACGCGCATGAGTGCAGCTCACATGCACTCTCAGATCTGATACAATTGACCGTTGTGTGCTGTGCCCGAGCAGGGTAGACTTGGCCAGGAGAAATTTTCTGTATCCGAGAAGCCTCGGTCCATGCCGGGAGATTTACTCTAAGCTGCTTACCGAGTGGTTCTTGTTACGTCAGAATGAGACTGTTGTGCATGTGTTCTGGTATTGAGACCAGAGAGCTTGAGACTCAATAAGCACTTGAAGTCACAAAGTTTGGGCTCACGTTATGTTGTCAAATGAGCTCTAATTACATCCAGCTGAGCCTATGTATTACTGGCTGACCTGCATGTCTTACATTTAATGTGTACTGTTCCTTTATGTGTAGTACTGTGATGGGGATGATCTCCATTACATGACTCATCAGTTGTAGTTCTAGCATTGGAAGCTTAGCATTCTAGCATTGGAGTCTCCCACAAAGATGAACGCTTTGTTCTGGGTGACTATACGTTTCATTTTCAATAGTAGTATTAACTATACTGAAAAGTACCATCTAATTTCAAAGCCGCAGCTGTATTCCTTATGTTGGGTTTAGGCTGTAGTGTTTACTGACCGGCCATTACAAACCCATTAGCGGTTATAGATCTTCTGCTAAGTATAGCCCCAGTAGAAACATGACTCATTCACATTGGCAGTACTGCATGACAGGCTAGATTTCATTGTCACTGCTCAGTACGCAGTCAGAATGAATTACAGAACACATTTGTGACCAGGCTGTGGCAGGGAGAGTTCTCCAGGTCTCAGGATTATGATGGCTAATCTCTCTATCTAACAGAAAGAGCAAGTCAATGGACAACACTATTTCTGCTCTGAACTAAGTACAGGCTGCACTTAAACTTGCTTCTAATGATAGTGCCTTTGAGCCGTTGTCACTGAAGGTTGATAGTTATTTTGCTGCTCTGAATTACAATTTTATATCTGATTACATGCTGCTGAAAGACAGCTTTGTCCTGAGATCCATAGCTAATGTCATGGTTCCTGTAAGATCTAGAACAGATGGCATCAAGGACTCAAAGATTGCATTTTACTCACATTTTTTAGTTACTGTAATTAAACACAAAACTGAACACATTCAACATTCGTTGTGTGTTTTAGTGTACTAATAAATCTGTATGTATGTTTGCAATGTCGGTATTTGTTGTGATTTGTTGGTGGTAGGTTTTATGTAGTGTGCGCTGTGGTGCTTGGTGTTCAGGTTTGTTCCATGTTGTGTCTGAAGCTTTGGCACCAGCAGGGTGTTGGGGTTTTTTGTGAGATTGTTGGCCCCTTGCTCGTCATGTCTCCAGTGATTTCCAGCTCAGTTGAAGCTTCGTAAGTCAAGCTAATCCCTGCATAAAGTGCTATATCTAACAAATCGCTATTTTGTTTTGTGCTCTTGTCCCCTTACAAAAACTTTCCTGCATTTCTTTCAACCATCATCTGTCCCCCATTCCTCTCTCTTGCTCTCCATCCTTCCCTCATTCTTTCCCCCATTCTCTTTATCATTCTCTCCTTTTGCTCTTTGCTGCTTTGCTGCCCAATGTGGTCGCTTATCACTCCTCCCATTGGTTGTGCTGCCATGGTCCTGCGATGACTGTGTCCTTTACCAGAGTGTCACCTATGTCCTCGCTCAGCCTCTGCCAGTCCCCTGCACCCACCGCGTGGACCCGTGCGCAGCCGCAGCATTGACCGGCAGAAGAGCGGCATGACCACATCGGTGTCAGCCGATGGAGCCCTCGACCCTTCACTGGTGAGAATACTGCTTGACCTTAATGTTACTAACACCACTGACTTCTACTGTAAGAAGCATATAATGTTTGTAAAATAGGTTTATCTGTTAACGGTTATATTTCATTCTGCAAATTTTATTTTCTGTCATTTACAGTGCAGTCGTGTGCTCCTAAGGATAATGTTGAATTTACATATCTCTCTGTCATGGAGCCAGTTTGCATTTAGTGATGGAGTAACCTGGATGCAGGGCTTTAGATGCCATCTCTAATGTTATTTATATCTAAGGGAATCAAAGAGTGGAAAACTCACGAGTGATTAAGAAATGGCAGCATGTGTATGCTACGTTAAAGTGACATTGCTCAGACAAATGAGCATAGGGAACCAAAAGCTCTGATTTATATGCACATATCCTGCTACATTTGCCTGTCAAAGTACCTCTGCAGGATGCTAAGCATAGGGAAATCTCATTCCACCAGCTGTTCTTTGACCTCACTCATTATTTTAAATTCGCTCATGCATTGGCATAATTTTAACCTGCTGCTACTCATAAGTCATATCTCCATGTTCTCACTTGGTAGCCTGTACTGCCTGGCTCTCTCACAACCTGTCTGTCCTCCTCCTCTGTGGTTGTGAAGGCCTTCATTGTCATAGCATGAGACAAAGGGGTTCACAATGGCCTGATTATGGAGAGATCAGGCCATGCAAAACTGACCCCACCCAGACCCTGGGGCCTCATGTTAAAGGCCTTTGACTTTTCTCACAATCTATTTGTCTTCATTCTTCCACATGCACAGACTGGTGAGGAGATAATTGTAATTAACCGTCTCATGCTCGTCACTCAAACGTTGCGTGTCACTTTATGGCTAAATGATGTCAGACTGCCTCAATGAAAAGTTTCTTCTTGTTTTCTAATTATGTAGATCTATTTAAGAATACAGCGTTAATGGCCTGAAAATAAGCTTTAGGTTTTGAGCAAGAATCCTTTCTTTGTTGCTTGCTGTATTTATGGTCACAGTCAAATGTAAATAACTGAGTGTCTTTCCAATCAGTTTCTCACTCACACAGTGACAGTGTGCAGTTGTGCAGTTATTCTCCTATTTAAAATTTCCTCTCTCAAAAGGGATGATGATCAAGCTGTGTGACTAGAGCTTGATCAGAGTAGAAAACACTTACATATGTAAATAAAATGCATTATAGAAAATATTTTGCTTATTTTGCATTCATCACCACTGCTTGGCATGTACAGTTGGTATATTTTATGTCTGAGGGGGACCTCAGTCACCTTGCTGTGCACCCCATCATCATGTCTACAGTGCCAAACATAATCTGATAGTGTTACTATCACAGACGGAAAGGGACATAAAAAGTAAAACTAGTTACTTTGTTATTGTGATCCTCCATGTTTTTGCACTGTTCCTTCAGGACTTTAACACAGACTCCTGAATCTGTCAAATCAGTTTCATAGTTTCCAGCCCTAGGATAGAGTCCCTTCTAGGGTCCCAAGATTTCCAAAAAATGCACAGTGTTCATTTTTCTCCATTCTACTTCTGGCTTGCTCATCGAAAATACCACATGATTTCATGCCTCAGTGCCTTCTAAAATGAAATGCAACTGTCTAAGAAGACGCAACTTCTGTTTCACTGAAGTGCTTACAACTTTTGTACACAGTTCCCTCCCACTCGCAAGTGATCCTTGCTTCATGGTATGGAATCGAAAGTTTGGAAAACCGTCATTGTTATGGTTACGGAGTGATAATTTTTGATGTCAGATCAACCTATTTGCTTGATTACAACAGCTTTCTTGAAACAACCCTAGTTGAGATATTTTCTTTAACTCCTTCTCCCTTTCTATCTTTTTTTGTGTGACACTATAGAAGGATAAACAGTTACCATTGCCTCAGGGGCAACGCCCTGCCTCCCCATCCTCTACGCTGGGGCGCAATCGTTCACCCTCCCCTGCCCCCAATCCAGCACCAAAGAGGACCCCTTCCCCAGTGGCAGCCAAGTAGGTCTCCCACACAGCTTCATTGATTGTATATTCCCCTCTAAGTTCTTGGAGGGTTGGTTGCAGTCTTTCATTTGGATTTGATTGTAAATAACAAATGAACACATTTTCCTTTGACAGACAAAGTCCTAAGACACGCCCACCCTCGCCAGGTGCAATGAAACAGCGCCCCCCATCTCCCCAGCCTGCATCAACTAAGCCCCCACCCATCCAGAAACCATCTCTCACTCCGACCGGGCCCCCAACCTTACGAAAGCGGGACTCAAAGACCAAGGATCTGTGTCCTGGCCTGCCGGTGGCTCCACAGTCCTCCGATTCCAGCAAAACCAAAGAGAAAGATGGTGAGCAATTAACTGTGATTACAATGCTGCCCAATATGGGAATGTATTATGTTTTGTGAACACATTTGTCAGCTGACAGTCAGTACCAATATTTACCAACACTGATGGTTATCCTGGCAGCCAGGATGTTTGCACTGCTGTATCCAGACACATCTTCTCTTAACTGAATAAATATTACTGACATTCTTAGCCACCTAAGTCCAACCAATTTACAAAACATATTAAAATAACTTATTTGTACTCTGATATTTCACTGAGGCACGTCTGGTATTTGTCTCTGAGTCCCTTAATCTTTTTCAAATGAAAGATTGTTACTGCACAAAGGCTTTGTGCTGATCATCCTCCACGCAGCCATTGCTCAGATACGGTTCCATTTACGCTTAATTAATGGATTGCAAAGAGAAGTTATATAAGAAAATGAAACTGCAAGAGCTATTGGATCCAAGTAAACTGGCAAAAGCACTTTAGACAAATTGTTAAGATCTGCATTAATCAGCTAAATCAGCCCCTTTAGTGAAGTGTTGTTGCTGGTGATATTGAGAATTGTGTTTGTGTGTATATGTTGCAAATGTTGTGACTGCAGCTTGGGTTGCAGTAAATCTCAGTGGAGTAGAAGACCTGTTAATTCCCAGCCGGACTCACATCCTGTAAGAGATCTGGATTTGTTGTTGCTTCTGCCACCTCCTGGAGAATATCATGCTCTGCAAGATGACATGGCTTTAATAGTGGGTTAATACTACGTGGAAGCAGGAAAAGAAAGTTTTCCTCTGTGCATTAGAAATGTGTGGAAAAAACAACAAAGCTGCAATTTGGGTTGGCACATTTGTGTTAAGAACTGTATGAAAATGTTCAGAATCTATTTAACTGTCCTGTTTATTCATTTTCTTACCATAGCCTTATACTTTCCAGACAGACAAATGTATTTCTTTTTTCCAATGTTATGTGCTGTACAGTATGGGAATTCTCAAGGAGGATAAAGTACTCTCAAAGAGCACAGAGACGATCATGTGAAAGTTACACAACTGTATCAGGCCATGTTCTCCCTTGTGTTCTGCTTCTATCTTTCTCTGTCACGGTTAGTCTCCTCCACCAATAAGGGTCTCTCTCTCCTATCACTCATCATCAGTTGTCCCAAGGAGGCTCAGATGTGCTCTCAGGTCAGCACATACGGGCCCTAATGGACAACAATGGTCCTAAACTTATCTTCTTTCTTCCCGGTCAGACTCAAAGGCCACGTCAGGCACTAACTCAGCTGCTGAAGCAGCTAAAATCCTGGCGGAAAACCGCAGACTGATGCGAGAGCAGAAGGAGAAAGAGGAGCAGCTTAGGATACAGAGAGAGGAAGAGGAGAGGTAAGTAGTAGTAGTAGTAGTAGTAGTAGTAGCAGGTAAAACCAAGCATAGAGTTTGAGAAGTAGTGAATCTGGTCATATTTTATTGGCATAAAAAGTACAATCCACATTCTTCCAGCTAATGAGGCTTTAGGACTAAACATATTCACACTGCTCCCCAGTAGAAATTACCTTAGTTGTTAAAGAACTTTTTCTTGATTGACTCAGAGTGAGAAAAGAAGAAGAGGAGCGTTTAGCAGAGGAGGCTCGACTGAAACGCCTGGAGGAGGAGAAGAAGCTTGCAGAGGAGAGAAAAATTATAGAAGAAGAAGAAGCCCGCCTGGCAGAGGAGGAAAAGGTGAGACTGGCAGAAGAAGAAGCACAAAAACAGGCAGAGCTCCAGAAGGAGCGGGAAGAGGCTGAGGCCAAGGCCCTGGAGGAAGCGGAGAGAGTCCGTCAGGAGAGAGACCGCATTATGCAGCAGAACCAGCAAGAACGTATGGAGAGGAAGAAGGTATGATGAATGGATGAAAATGTCATTATCTCCTTACACTGATTTTTAACATTCATTTAACCAGTATTAGATGAGTGTTTTATTCTCAAGCGTCTTGACCATAATGGAATTGTAAATACTTACAAAAACCAAACCTTTCCATTTCAGAGAATTGAAGAAATAATGAAGAGAACAAGAAAAGGGGACCAAAATGACTTCAAGGTGAGCTGGTACACATCAAAGTGTTACACTGAGTGTTTACACTGAGTGTTGGTTAACATCTTGATCATGTCTGTGCAGAGAGATGACGATAAGGGGGAAGACGAGGACAATGGAGATGAAGGAGAGGACCAGATAAACTTTGAAACCAAAAGTAAGTGTTATGCAACATTCCATTTGATAGCACCTTCTGGATACCATAGTGCAGTGACATTTGTGTCATTTTTGAATTTGGTATTTTGTTACTGAGAGTGATGATAGTACTGCTCAGTTTTGTGTGTGTTTGCATATGCTTTAAATAGAAAGCTGGTTTGTGTGAATTTACATAATTCTCTGAGTCTCTTCCTTTGATGCCGTAGCCGATACAGATGACACTTCCATGGAGAACGACAAAGATGAGTGTGCTCTGTCTAGTGGTGATCTTGCAGCACGAGTGGAGCCCCTGGGCAGTGTTAATGGAAAATCTGAGGCGGATGACAAGGAGAACAACGGCATAAGCACAGACGAGACTGAGGCAGTAAGGTATGACTAAACTGTAGATACAGAAACCTGCATAGAAACTGTTCACATTATGGTTAAACTGCTGGAAATAGTGTAAAGAAAAGTGTGACACCTGAGTAACCACTGTTGATCAGAAAAGATTTCTTTTTCATCTCTAAACAATCACTGCTGTTGGTTTGTGTGTAAAATACCAAATACCAGCAGCAGCGTGTTCATTTGTCATGTCTCCTAAAATGTATAATAAAATACTAGTGCTTCTGTTAATGCCCAGCAGTTCAGAAAACTATTTTAAAACATTTTAAATATACGTAATATACACAATAGTGTTTTGTCTTTCTGTTCCCAAGTCACGTTCCTAACCCCCTCCCACTAACTCTTTCCTCCCCGTCTCCAGTCCGGTCCCTAAAGGCCGCCTTGTCGAGGGATCTGAGTTTCTGAATGAACAGGACTCCACTAAGGTGGGGGTGGTCTCAGGTCTCAACGGTAAGTCCGGCCAGTGGAGCTTTGAAGAACTCATTGACCTCAACGTCCACTCCAAGACTAGACCCCTCATCGAGGCAGAGGACTGTAACCAGGTCTTGATCAACTGTGACGGGAGCTCTGATGGGACCAGGGTAGCCTTTGAGGACAAGGGAACCCCCATCAACACCCTGCATTCCTCAAATCAACCCATAGAAGCCATGTCAGGTGAGCCGTCAGTTATACAGACCCTCAATGTGTATACCTTCATGATAGACTGTAACTTTTAATCTTGTGTCTCTGTAGAGATTTGATGCTGAAGCCATTGTGGAGGAGCCTCTTAGTGTTGCACTCCTAAAGTTCCTGTCCAGCTGAGTTCCTTAAAAACAAATCCTCGATCAGTTCCAAATGGCTTCGTCCTCCTTTCTCCCCGTCGTCTTCTTCCAGACGGAGGAGCTCAAGATGATAGCAAAAGACCACCCCAAGTGCTACATTTGCACCCTACTTGATGAGGAAACAAAAATATTCAAATTATATGTTATTAAATGTTATGCTTCAGGGAAATTTTGAAGATTCCTTCAGCATGCTTGTTCCAGGTCTATTTTCTCTGCCTGTTGTGACTACAGTTTTTTTTTTTTTTTTTTTTCAATGCTGTGTCCAATTTTGATTACGTTTTTTTAAAAGTTGTGTCTTTGTCAGGGGTGCATTGTAATTTATTAATTTTGGCTTCTTTGTTATTGTAATTATTGTTATCATATGTTTAGTCTCTTTTTCTCTTAAATGAGAATATTCCAGCACATGTGTACGCGAGGCTGTGTGAAATACATTGTGAATTAATAGGAGAAATGTTGATAGATTCAGATTTGGCGGGGTTTGGGTGGAGATAGCATCCTAGGTTTTGCGTATGGTTCATCTAAATTTACTTGACTGGCTGTTTTTTGCAGCATCCAGCAATATGGCCTTACCTTTTTTTTCCCCCGAAACTCATATTTTTAAGTGTGAATATGCAAAATTGTGAGCTGAAGCTCATACACGCACAGTTTGGCTGTCTCCCATCATGTGCTTATACATGGAGGTGGACCCTGCTTCACAGTCTTTGACTTTTCCTTTAAGCCCCATATTTCATTTCCCTTAGTTGCTTCTATCTTTGGCCGCTAGGGGGCTCCAGGAGCACAACAGTTACATTTGAAGGTGAAGAAAGTTGAGATACATGTCGAAACTGTAGTGACGTTTCAGCAGTGTGTTGATTTGGGGTCAGTTTATGCTTTTGTTGTACACATGTATATAGAATTTATGTTTACTAGCGTCATTGTAATTTACATGAGAGTTTGAGTTGGATTCATTTTTAGTCTCATCTCTCCAGCAGTTTGAATAACCTGTATCATACTAACCTAATGCACAGGTGAAATCTGTAGCTTCATTCACAGCTGCTTCTGAAGACGTTTTTTGTTACTGAACTTGAAATCTTGACTGTTCTGTCTCACTATTCAGAGTTCACGTTTGCTGAAACTAGAAATCAGGTTTTCAATGATATAATCTGAACTGAAACACCAGTGCACACTTTGTCATCCATTCTTCAGTCGGTGTGGTTTTGTCCTTTTAATTCAACTTTTTCCCACTAACCTTCGAAAATTCCCATCGCACTAGCTGCTGCATCCGACAAAATTCATTTGAACTGTTTTTATAGTATAAACTTTGTCTGTTTGTTTATATATGAAAATACATTTCTACATATATTTAAGTGTTATTGTATTGTGTATATAATCAGTATTAGGCAAATGAAGCCATGTTTAAGATGGAGTGGCTCAGGATGTGGATAATTAATGTGTCTGTGTACGTGACTGTTATGTTTCAGTTTGACTCGTGCCCTGTGACGGGGTAGTCAGGTTAGGTTTGGGCAGCCTTGAAACCCAAAATTTACATAAAGCCCTCTTCCACATGAGCTCTGCAAAATAAGAGGCCAAGTGGGGATCTGCTATACGTTTCCCAGGATTATAGTATGTGTAACTGTGTGTATCTGCATGCCCTCATTTTGATTATTGCCTCACAGACTAAACAAGTTGACGTTGTTATGACAGAGCCGTAGCAGTCAACACGTCTGACCCATGATGCGAGTCATGCCTGTGCCTCACAGAGCGTTACTGTCATCAAAATATGTTTTATATTATGTCAAAAGATGTGGTTGAAAAGTAAGGGTTGGCACATCAGCTCAGGTTTCAACTGTTCTACTGAAGAGGGCGCATCCACCAAACTAAATATGGCAGGGGTCAGACTTTTGCTTTTGCTCTTGATTTTTCATGAAATCTTGAAATTCCCTTTGCTTGGCTATTTCAAGCAAACTAGGTTTGTGGACCTTAATTTTTGCCTTGTCCTCTGCTGGCTTACTAAAATCTCCCTGTGTATAAAGACTCTGGGCTTTCAGATATTAGCTTTGATTAATAAGCTGGAAGAATGTAACAGACTCCATAAACCGTCCTGCATTATTTACAGTGTCTCTGAGCTGTTAGCTTTTAGCTTTCATACATTATTCATCTAGGAAATATGAGACCCTGCACTGTCACAAATTACTTGCTATGTGTAAAGAATGGCTTCAGAGGAGTAGCTTTATTGTTCAGACTCCTTGGAGAGCAGTTTGTGATATATCAGGAAGTAGTTTCTCTGTGGTTCTGTGATTTGTTCTCAACCAGATGTTTTAGGAGTCTCATTCATAATACAAAACTCACTTGTATCCAAACCCCCCCTCACTTTCCTCTCATAAGTATCACCTGTTTTGGGGGCTGTTGTAGTTGCTGCTTGAACAGATATTGTCTATTCCAGGTCCTGCTGCATCTATGAGGGCTTGCATAGAGAGCTGACAGCTCTTAGTCCTCATTGTCATCTATAATGATAGGATAGAACGGTGCCTTAGATTGATCTTTAGTATTTTTACTGTATCACAGTCAACTGAGAAAGCTTGTCCTTACCTCGGCCTCGACAATCAGTCTGCCCAACAAGGGCAGCTTTGTGAATATGAATATTTCTCTGGAGGATTTACTAACCTTGTCCACAAATAAAATTTGTACTGTAAATATATCTAAAGTGTACTGAGAGGATACAAACTGTTAAAACAATAAAGTCTTGCAAAAATAATCCATTGCAATGATTTCATTTCTTGCTGCAAGAAAGAAAAATAAAAAAACTGGCTTCATTTCACTTCTGTTTATTCCGTTCAACTTCACTCAAAATTTTGAATACATGAAGAGTTTACAGCGTCACTCTCAAATCCTAATTCGTATTTTAAATTTCATGCTAAACTGTTTTGAAATTTTCATAATCCATTCAAACATTCAGAGATGTAAGAGATTTCTAATCAAAGCTGGTATGTATGAGCAGCAGCAGGCATGAAAAAGCATTTTTTTTTTTTGTTCTCAGAAAGATTCCAGTAAGGCACTAAAAAGACTTACGGCTCTACAGAATCCTGGATTACATCAGAAACTCTGCTACCATGTTAGTATCCAACCACCGATACTGAAACAAGATGCACTGATGTATATGCAGATAAATGAATAAAAGCATATTTAGGTAAAACAACCTCAAGACTCAATCTTTTAAAGAGAAGTTTCACCAAAATTGACTTGGTGTTTTTGTTCCGAGTTGCCGTGTTACTTTGAGCTTCAACATCTACTTTTTCAGAGTAACAGTCTTCAAGTCAGTTTTGGTGTAAGTCCACTTTAAACAATGATCCCCTGCACAGCTGCAGCTTACAGCTTCTTAGCGCAGTCGGGGCAGTAGATATGATCTCCGTTGATGATGAAGCGCTTGTTGGCCAGCGAGAGGGAGCACCTCTTGCAGTTGAAGCAATATTCATGCCAGGAGTAGCCCTCGTAGTTCACCACATTGGTGCCGTGGCCAAATCCTGCACAGAAAGGGGAACATCTGTCAGTCAGCAGCAAGACGGATGATTATTCCTTTAGTTAACAGAAATACAAAACTGTTCTTTAAAACATTCCCGGTTTGGTTTTAGATGATAAAGACTGAGAACTTAATGTAAAAATGGGCATATTTAAAGAACATTTTAGTGTGCAGACATGCCTGCTATGCTGGGATCCACTGCTGCACTAAAAATGCGAAATGCTACACTGGACATGCATTTACATTTCGGGATTTTTGTCAACCAAAGTATAAAATAACATAGATAACATGGTTGTAGTTACACAAGATGGGAATTCTCTTGATACTTAATACCCCACATTGTAGATTATGCTGGCAGTTGATTGAAAATAATAGAAATGCTACAAATTCAATATCTGAATGAATGGCCTTTTAACGATGTAATAATTACCAAGTTACTGGATATAGTGTAGTTATTCTGTCAGGAAGCTTTTGCCAGACGATCTACCTTTTCTGTTGTCTCTGTCTTGATATACATCATATACCAACTCTTCCTCCAAATGCAATATTGCATTATGCATTATGAGTCATCTGCCAGTGGAAACCCTGCCATCTCCTTTTCTACTGTCGGTCTGTCCCCATCATGATTGTGCAGAAACAACCAGTTCGACCCTTCAAGTCAATCCCAGTGCGTATTTGCAGCCCAGTTCATGGAAAAAAAAAAAAAACATGTTGATGCTGCCCTGACCTGTGATTGGGTTCTTGCAGCCGTGGCACTTCTTGGCCACATCGGTCTTGTAGCAGTCCACGCAGTAGATGTTGTTCTCATGGGAGGTGAAGCGAGCTCCTGCCAGAGGTTTACGGCAGGTGTTGCACACAAAGCACTCGGAGTGCCAGGGCTGGTCCTGGTAGCTGATCCCTCCAGAGCTGATGGGCTGAGAGGAGCACAGAGATCGATAAGTCAAACTAAAACGACAAACCTGAGTAGCAGCCAAAAATCCTCACAAAAGACACACAGCGATAGCATCAGTGCTTGTACCTGCTTGCAGTGGAAGCATTTCTTGGCAAACTTCTTGTCGTGGCACGGAGCACAGTAGAAGTCATCTCCCTTGGTCAGGAAACTCTGTGTGCCGATTGGCTTCTTGCATTCAAAGCAGATGAAGCATTCCTCATGCCACACCTTGTTCTTGTACTCCACATTCTGGGATCCTAAAACACAGAATAACAGTCTGTTGTACTGAAAGTATTTCCAACATTATCATATCATTTTGTTTCTTTTAAATTAACTTATTTGCATATAATATGTGTTTTGTATTTTTCCAACTGATATTCTTTTCAGAAAATGCTCTTTGGCACAAAATGATTTTCTTGTGTTGAACCATGTCATTTGCCATAAGAAGCAAATCAAGGAAAACTGTCATCAAGACAGCAAACTGACCTGGCATGACCACCTTGTAGCAGCCCTGGCACCGGTTTCCATCCTCCCGGGAGCCGCACTTGCCGCACATTATCTTGCCATCATCCCGAGCGCTGAACGGCTCACCGGCCAGTGACTTGTAGCACTTGGCACAGCGGAAACAGTCCTCATGCCAGTAGCGGTTCTTATGGTGCAGCTCCTGCACAGAAAAAAAAAAGAATGAAAGCGAGGGGTGAGCAGAGGTGTCCTCATGCAGACCACATTAAAGTGCAGTTTGTTTACTGATCATGGGAGGACTGAGGCTCAGGGCCAGGACACAGAACAGGTCCACGCGGAAAGCATTAAGGTGGAGATGAGGTGAACTGGGATGAGGTGAGCCATGAAGGAGTCAGAGGACGTAGGTGGTGGAAATGTGTTGTAAAGTATTAAAGCCCCATTAGTGGTAATGACATCTTTTCTCGCATTTAACTGCCTGTGACTGAGCGGTGAGAGTGTTTTGGAGGCAGAGACCCGTGCTGGATGACAGACAGACCTCCAGTGAAAGCCTGAGAGCACTCAGAACACACTGTGTTTGTGTTAACTCAAAACATCTATAGGGCAGACTCTAAAATTCAAAGTAGGCACTGTCACATTGTCATGGCTTACTGGGACGGAAACTTTAACAGAACAAAGCTAATATTAATGTTTTTACCACATACAGTACGCTTGTGCATGTGTTTGCTGTTAAAGGGGCCGATGAGCAGATCAGAAAACTACAAATTGTTCATCCATAAAATCTCCTTTTTTAAAACTGCAGCTTCATGTATCATTAATTAGGATATTAAGTTATTTATGTAAACGTGCTCCTCTGGAATCTGCCAAGAATCTGTAGAAAGAAACACACAGTATATTTGCAGATGCACACTTTAACAGTATATTTGGAGATGCACACTTTAACAGTAACAGATGCGCTCCCTCACCACCTCCTCCTCCTCTCCTCATTCCGTCTTCTTTGTTTTTTTTGCACTATGTATTATCACCTTGGAGTCAGCACCAATGGGACGCTTGCACTCGGCGCAGGTGTTGGCGCAGAGCTTATCGAAGCACTTGGTGCACACGTGCTTCTCGTCCTTCTTCACGTACTTCTTCCCGTGCAGGTTGTCCCGGCAGTAGTAGCAGTCGAAGCGGTCGGTCATGGTGGAGGAAAGATAACTCCTGGGACCTGTGGAGACGTGAGAGAAGAGAGCGTCAGGCGGTGGCCCGGGTCCAACACATCTAAGACTACACTGAAAAAAATGCCACAAAGCTGGGAGAGCCAATTCAGCTACGATAAATATATGTTTGCGGCTCAAATACTCTACAAAAGAAGTACAAAAGAAAAGAAGCAAATCAGAACCTGGAAATAGGGTACAATAAATCCCACATATAATGATTTTAGATTTAAGATTTGTGAACAGCACAATGATGCTCAAGTCAGTTTCTGTGTATCTAATAATCTAAACCTTAAAATAATAGGATTAAATGTGCAATAGTTGCATGGTTTTATGTTTTACTGTGCTTTCCCATTAAGAAACGCTGTGATGCGACTCTAAGAGCAGCATACCAAACAGATGACAGAAGTGTGAGAGAGGTTTTAAAGCAGCCCACAGATGTCTGATTGTTGTCTGCATGCTTTCTGGCCTCCAGACTTTTTTATCAAGCTCTCCCTGGAAAGTTGAGCTCATATTTTTAGACTCTTTGGCTCATTCCCTTCACCCCCCAGCTCGAGGATCTCTCTCTTGAGCCCTCTCCTTTGTCTGTGTTCTGGCTGCGTCGTATTTATTAGACAGAAGTGTAAACACTGTAAACTGACTGGACTCGCTTCTACATTCATCAGCTTTCATGCGTTCCCAACACAGGCGACGTCCAGAGGGAGCAGTTTCCTGGAATCTCAGAGTGGAGGGTGGATGTATTAAGTTTGATCTAGATCACTTTAAAGCTTCTCTCTCACACGCGGGACGCCAGGGAGGTCAGCTGAACAGTGTGTGAATTTAAGCAAAAATTGATTTATTCTGTGCAACAGACAACATTTTAATCCAGTCGGTTCAACAAGATTAATCGAGGGGACAATTGGAGGAATGGCATTTTATCTTTGTAACCATAGGGACAAGGAAAATATTTATCAAAGGGGACTGTAGCTATTTAAGTGCTAAACAGCCATGTGAAAGAGATGAGAGTCCCGGAGCGTGGTATGTGCCCCCGTGTGTGATGATGGAAAAATGGGAAAGATTTTGGAGTTGGGTGCTATCCAGGGATAAAGACTGGACTGACTGAGCAATGACACACCTTCTCCACCTATACTCACACCGATGTAGCGTTTCATGGCAGTGGATCAGGCAAAACCCACCCACTCCAACACAGTCACCCTTGTCAAATCACACACCCAGTAAGTATTACAGAGCCCAGACAGCCCGGAAGGCTATTTTAGACTTGGTATTTAAAATACCTTCCATAGGGTACCAATGTGGAGTGGTGACTACAGGGACTATGCAGCTATTGTGGCTCCAGCTGAACCATGCCCAATACTTTAATCTTTTGTTGCAAACACCGTGACAGCTGCCCCCTGTCAAACAGGCGTGGTATGCACCGACACTCAGCTGCAGAGGATGAGGAGTATACCACTGTGGTCCCTTTGGGGAGGAGTTATTCTTTAGTGAGAAAGGTCACAGTGAGACCAGTTTGAGAGGTGAGTCAGAGATTGGATGGATTGGATCTTCCTTGAAAAAGGACCCCCTTAACATAGCCCAATGTTGATGTCAACATGCTGTACAACATGTTTTTGAGAAGGTGCCATGCAGACTCCAGGAAAGACTGATCTTACACCTGTCAACTTGCACCAAAGACCTAGAAATTAAACTGAGCTCCAAATGTTAGAATGTCCTTTTATGATGATACGATATATTTCATTCACTCATTTATTTTTCTGTAACCGCTCGTCCTCTGGAGGGTCACAGGGGGGCTAGAGCCTATCCCAGCTGTCACTGGGCGAGAGGCTGGGTACAGTCTATCACAGGGTTAGAACACAGAGAGACAGATAACCATTCACACTCACATTCACACCTACAGCCAGTTTTGAATCACCAACGAACCTAATGAGCATGTCTTTGGACGGTGGGAGGAAGCTGGAGTACCCGGAGAGAACCCACACAGACACAGGGAGAACATGCAAACTCCACACAGAAAGGCCCCAGATGGAATCAAACCCAGAACCTTCTTCCTGTGAGGCATCAGTGCTAACCACCACGCCAGTGTGCCGCCCAACAATATAATTACTATGCATTTTAGATTTCAGGCTGGTAAACTGAGTCAGTGCAGGACTCCCACTTGTCAGTTTATTGGACAGTTGTAACCAAACTGTTGAATTGTGTTATATTACTTTGACAGATGTACCTTGAAGAAACTATTTAATGCAGGTGTGTGATAAATATAGTTGCAGCTAGTTGTACCTAGTAAAGTGGAAAAATGGAAGAACAGTCAGTGCCCGACCAGAAGAGGTGAACATTTTAATCGTAGACAGGAAGTGAAGAAAATCTTTGCTGCCTTCTTGTTCGCGACATCAGCGTAAAAGAATTTTTTTTATCTCTGCTGCCATTTTTTAAGCTGGTTAAAAATAATAATAATAATAATAATAATAATAATAATAATAATTATGAAAATGCAAAATTCCCTTAAATATGGGTTTTATTTAAAAATAACTGTTTATGACAAGTAAAACGCTGTGGTTTGCATTTTATGTAAATGTACAAGTAACAGTTTGGATCAGAGGTTCAAAATAAACCAGTTGGATGCAAAAAAAACATTAAAGAGCTCAAAGATTTCAGGTGGGAAAACCGCCCGTTGAGATTCTACCATTCATTTTACATGGGAGGTTGTTTGAACACATCAGCACCTTTGATAATGGTGAAAAACTTTCAGAAAACAAGCTTGTTTTTCTTAGCTCTTAAAGAACTGATATTTCAAAAGCATATCAATATTATATATGTATATATGCATTTATATATTCAAAATCTTAATAAGCATCCTGTGCTATTTTACCTGAGTGTCTGTAGAAAGTCATGTTTGATTCCAATCAGCCAGAGAAGACGATAAAAGAAATACGATGCAAGGACGGTAGCATCCACAGAGGGTCAGACCCAGAGACCTTGTGCCTCTTTAAGTCATGGAGGCCTGTATATACCCCTCTGTGACCCACACACACCCCCAATCCCACATACAAATCCAACCTTCACCCCTCCATTCCTTTTTAGGGTATTAGAGAACAGCCAGAGTATGATGCTGGGAGAAGAGATTAAGTGATACAGATGGGATTCCACTGCTCTAACATCACAAGGTAAAAAAAAAATGAAAACACAGCCTGAAGGTTTGGAACGATGGCCGCGAGGGATAATAGATACTCCCACTGCCCCGACCTAAAATGTTTTGTTAGACTGTTCAGAACATGTATGGATGACATGTTGGATCACTTAATGTCGTAGCTCGAAGGGATGACTCACAGGAGAGGCGAGCTGATGTCGCTGATTGAGCTGAGGAGAGACAAAGTGCGGTGGAGTCTTACATAAGGTGCTCTCCTTATGGCTTCATAACTACACGCGTCATAACTGTGTGTAGATATGGTGTGTGGACAACTCACATTTTCCAGATAAGTGCTGAAAAAGACTGAGAGAGGGCAGAAATTCTTGAACGCAAGTCAGTGTTCAATTCTTCTCGCTGATTATTATTTCAAGGGAGAATATTTCCTTTAAATCCACAGGAAACACCCAACGCATTCTTGATAGAAAAGCAGAAAGATGTCATCAATCCTCTCACCAAAAACAAATGCTCTAACAGTAGGAAAACTCTTTAAAGGATAATCTTACCTCACATGGGGGAAATACATAGCTGTAGATTTCTACTTCGGGGGCATACAGCTAAATACTGCCTCACAAACCATTTTGGGAACGAACTTAATAGTTTAATATAAAATAACCTGCACAGTTGTTTTGGCCACTCGGTGATGAATGTGATGAGCCATTAGCTGCCAGAAACTTTCCAGATTATTATTATTGGATTATTACCAGATCATAGTCACGTCAAATGTTCCTATAAAATCCTAAACTCTCATCCAGTCATTTATCAGAGTTGTGAAATGTCTTGAAGAAAACTCAGATAAGTCCACTTGCCTCCTGAGAGAAAAACCAGGAAGTAAAGCTACTTATTGCTCCACCGTGCAAATAGCTAATTAAAAAGTTTTTGGAACTATTTTGCCTAAAAATACCTCCAAGCTGCATCCTAAAATGATGTTATTAGAGCAGTGAAACAACTTTCCATGTAATTTGCACTAAAAACAACGATTAAATCTGCTTTAAACCCATTTAAATAGCACAATTCCTGCAAAACAAGTAATGATCAAAAGTGTCTTGAACACTATCATTACCATCTACTCTGCAGCGGCATCACAGATGGCACTTTACTGTGATTTGTTTGGGCTTTTAGAGTCAAACAAGCTTACGCGCAGAATGCAGGCCATAGTGAGAATGAGAGTCGACAGAGAATGGGAAATTCACTGATCTAAGTTGGGAGCTATAATGCTTTCCATTTAAAAGGAAATGACACAAAACAAATCAAAACAGTGAGCTAGCTCGTGCATCTGTGTGTTTGTGCTCAGTTGTTTAAAGGGCATCTGGTTGTAATTACAGATTTGATTTGGTCCATTACCACAGAACACAAGATTACGTTTGTCCCCTTTTATAATCTGTCACCCAGTTACTCTGAGCCCACAATGACTAATTAATGTGCAGGGAGGCGCCGCGGCTCCCGGCCTCCAAAAGTCTCCGGAGCGGATGATCTGCTGAGTGTTACATCAGGAAATCTCTTCTTCCTCTTCACTTCATTTACAGACTTCACTTTGGATTCTACTTCTTACAAATATTTTAATCTCTAACCAGACACTTTTACTCCCTCGTCTCTTCTCTCGTCCTCTCTTATCTTCCATTTACAGCATTCATATTTCATAGAAAGAGGTGCGGCGGAATTCTCTATAACCTAACAGCTGAAGTAAGGAACAATGATGATGGTAGCGGTGAACAGAAAAACGATGATGAGGATAATTATAGAAAAATTTGCCCTATTGCCCTGTCTTTGTCAGGGTCAAGTGCTCTCATGGTGCATTCAAGTGCCATTCCATTTATTAGAAAGAAAAGGCACATTGTGGTTTCACGGTTCATGTCAACATGACCATTAATCCAGGGATGCATGATCACTTTTTAATCAGCACATGTTGCCAAACTATGTTGTAACAAACACTGTTTAAATAAAGAGTTAAATCAGTTTTAGCTATCAGGACATGTTTGTTTATTGTTTGTCTTCCTGTTTAGCTTTGTTCTGAGAGCACTAATATAAAGTACATCTGGTTTCACACCATGTGCTGCATGTTAATAGTCTCATCTGCAGCAATCCTGTTAACTCCAGCCAGGGACCGGTGTCCTGATAGACGATAAAACTGGAATGCGGTGCCTCTCCTCCCCACCTGCCGTCCGCAAAGCCCTACTTTTTACTAGACATAAATACCTCCTGATCATCTGGAAGAACAAACAAAACTATAAATATCAACTGGGATCCTGATTAAATATGTAGCTGGCGATGTGAGTGATTTAACGTTATTGTATTTTGGGAAAATTGGGCATAAAGGCTTAATGGTTGTGCTTGGAAACAGACAATAAATGCCCCCTCACATAGGGTGCATAAACTCAGTTAATCGTGAGATGCAATGAATATCATGAATTTTAAGGTGCAGGCTCTTGGCTACACGCCCATCACCTCGCTAAATGGTAAATTTGACATTTGGCAGCGCTGGAAAACAGCCGACTTCCTGTTTTTCAGCGTGTACTTCCTGAATAAATGCGAGCACATCGCTCAGGGTGACTTTAATAAACAGCCGCTCTCATTTTGCTGTTACCAACAGCAACAAGAGCCTGGCCCATGTGTCGGAGGGAGCTCGTTTCTCGATGTGACCCTTCGCCCCGGACATCATGTATCGTAGTCATCCTCCAAATTTGGTTAGTGGGCAGGCAGACCGAGCCACGCTATCTCTGTCAGGGGAACAGTGACTCACCATGTACGCACAGAAAACACAGCGACAAGGCACGCTGCTCACTCTTCCACACAGAGAGCTGTATTACAACACGGAGACAAGGTCAGGGCGTGGCTGCGAGACCCAGACACGCTGAGGTCAAACGTGTGTGGAGAAAAGGCCACGAGGGGAGCTCTATCAACACGGTAAAACCCCTGTGCAAGGAACATGGCTCGGATCAGAGTGTTGGTAACGCACAGATAAAGCCTTCACTGTGGGTCAGTGAGCACTTCAGCTCTCACTGGTCTCACATGATTCAAGCCTCTGAACACAGGGAAGTCAGTTCTTTCCTCAGATGTGTGGAGTTATACTTCACTTCACAGAGAAGAATACATTCAGTTGTGGGGTTGACTGAAGATTTCAGTTTGTGTCACACGGGGTCAAACTTATACAGTTAGACTCGTCTCTTTCTATTTTATTGCCTTTGTCCTCTCACCTCTGATCTGAAGACAGCATTTAATAGCTCGAGTTGCATAACCCATGTCCTCATAATTGTTTTACTCCAAGTAAAAGTGAGCTTGTGCTTTTTGTATTAATGTCCTTTTTACTCTGCTGGATTTCACTGACAGCTTTAGTTACTACATCATTTAAAATGTGTGATTAGCCTCTAACAGGAAAGCAGCTCAAATTTGCTTCAGCTACAACAATAAAGTGCTCACTGCACATTAATGCATCTGTAATAATACTCTGAGAGGGGCCACTGGACATAATGACTATTTAACATAATGCATAGCTATTACATGCGGTGGAATAAATTTGCTTTGTTGGTATTTTACTTAAGCAAAGGATCGGATTACGTCTTCCACCACCCAATAAATTCACCCTGCTTTCTTCTCGCACAATGAACATACCCCCCTCTCGGTCTCTTCCATTCTGTTTCACACTGGCTTTTTTCCCCTCAGCTCTTCCTCCTTTATTCGCAAAGTAATGATGTGCAATTCAGCTCGGACTTCTCTGTGGCTTAAGAGCAGATAAGGACTAAGACAGCCGTGCATCCACAGAGAAGATACTTCCTCCACTCAGCTCGCTCAGCAGACAAACAAGCAGCATTGCCTATTTAGGAGTCTTTTGCAGGGATGACGAGAGCGCTGTTTCATGTGTTTCATCAACATGCACTCAAGCACACCCTCTCCCGCTCTCTCTCTCTCTCTGCTTTATTAGCAACAATAAAGAGATGATGAAACTGTCTTCTTCACCAAAGCATGTCTCTGCCTGAATAAACTGCTGGCACAGAAGGCCCCAGATGTCCTGCTGCTGGCCTGATGGTTAGGCGATATCACAGGCGCTGACATACAACAGCCTCATTGAAGGGTGATTTAAATTATACACCACATATCAGCCTTTGTGAATGAATAATCTGTAACTGTCCTGTTGGATTTGTGCACCGCTTTTGTTCTGGTGTTACATAAAAACTTTAAAGACATGAGACACGCAGTCTCAAAACTGATTTATAAATAGCTGCAAAAGGCCCTTGTGAAAAAAAAAATAATAAAGTGGCCTTTTCAAAGTCGAAAGTGGGTTATTACTTAGTGACGTTCAAGGTTTATGTTTGTTTTGAGGGATGGTGAGGTCATTCCTTAACCACAAGGGTATCCAGCGTGCCAGTGAAAGAGCGGTAATCTCCAGGTCTCTTTAATGACATCATGCATTTGGTTTGGCAGCTTCCCAAACCAGAAAGGAGTGGATGGGAATCTAGTGTATGTTTTAACAGTTTAAAACCACCCACGGTCCCCTTTGGCTGCGCTGTTCATTATCCAGACAAAAGCATCTCAGCACTGGATTAACGTTAGGACACACCATCTGATACATAAGATAGATCTGGTGAGAGCAGCACAGTAGTCCTGTGGCTGTTTGTGCAGGGGAAGAGCCTCCTTATGGGTCATATCCATATGGGATTAGAGAGTGTATGAGGGAGGGGTGGTCAGAATATTAGTCACAGTTTAATACGTACAAACTGCCAGAGTTAAGTGAATTTCTCCCTCATATAATGACAACAAAATTACAGAATTACACAATGTCCACCTTTTATATCAAATATAAATACGATTAAGATGTACAGATGTAAAGAACATGTTTCTTGGTAGTTATTATTTAGAGCTTTTTTTCTTGTTTTCACGTAAAGTGCGTACCTCAAAACTGTAGGCTACTTTAGAACAAATGTACTTAGAAATAAGGCATTATTTCTATTAGCATATCAATACCGTTAAAAAGTTCTAAGTTTATTTTACACATTCATGAACATCTGGGACTGGAGCACAGAGATGTTGGCTGGTGTGCCAATCCATCACCTGTTGCGCGCACACCCACCGTGGGCAAAATGTTCAGATTAACTCAAAGAAATTGGTCACACATTTGACATATTGTGTCTGCACGGAGCCTTCTTCGTAATTGCCCCAAATTATGTCGGAAATCTCTTCCGATAAGAAAAAAAAAGAAGAGAAGAGAAGAAGCCGCAATTACGCATTTTACATAACTCGTCTTAAATGGACCAAACGACATCCTGAGAAACTTCATCTGTCGCTCTCACTGTTTTATATCACCTTAAGTCAAATAAACAGCTGTCTCTTAATCCGCGTCAAACATAGCTGTGGTCTGGACTCACCTCTGCAAAGCGTACTGATGAGATGAGCCCCTTTCACTCTGCACCAGCAGTGCGTCCGGTGGGTTTGGCCGAGAGGTAAAATCTGCGCAGGCGACGCTGCTTTAAAAGACAGAGGGAGTAGAAAAAAAAAAACTACAGGACATGAGCCAAACCTCTGTAAGCGCCCATAAACAATGACCTCAACCAGGAATTTACAAGATCTCTTAGTAAAGTCCTCACTGCCCCTGCACTCGCGGCGAATAGAGTCATGAAGAAAATAAAGTCGTAATTTTCCTGCATCAACGATCACTGAGACTTTACAAGTTTGTGTCAGGGTTTGTGTCTGCTCTGCGGGAATCCCTGGCCATGGCAATGTTATTCCTTGCTGTTCACAAAAAAAAAAAAAAAAAATGAGAGACACACTTGTTAACTTCACACACTTTTGTCCCACTTCTGTTGGCCTCAGTCGTCTCCTTCTTTGGTAATGGATAGAGGAATAACATCAAGATGACTCATTCTTAACCCAAAGTAAATACGTGCAGCCTGAGAGTCTTACCCTCAGAGTTAATCCACTGCAGCTACAAACTGATGATTAAATGCTTCAGAGGTGTTACTGGTATACTACACATTGGCCCGTGCCAGCTCTTAAAATCAGCTGTGTCACTGAGACTTAACAGCGATTTGCATCACCGTCTCAACTACATCCAAAGTGCATCCATCCACTGAAATAAACATCTCACCCTGAGGAGAAGATGGGAGTGATGATCTATTTCTTTGTGCAGGGAGGATTTTTATGTTCAGAAGTTCATGTCTGTTGTGTTTAAGCGTGTCAGGGTCACTCAATTACTCAAAATCATTTATACTACAATAACAAGTTCATTCTTAACCATATAAGATCTTAACTGCAAGTTCATCAGTTTACTGTGAATATAATGTGAATGTTAATGTGCTTTACAAAGATCATCATAACTGTTGTGACATGAGCTGAGTGTTATTTGGCGCCACTTGTTTGGTCTGTGAAGATCCTTCTTTCATTGACACTGCAGGCTGGATAACATAAAGGCAGGTCATCACAGCATTTCATGCATTCATTACACATTCAGAATCAGAATCAGAATCAGCTTTAATGGCCAAGTATGTTTCTGTCTTAAATGGATCCAATTTGAATGTTAAAGAGGGTGCACAGTACAAAACGCCTTCTCTTCTCATTCTATGATTTACAGTGAGGTTTTCAGTCAAATTTGTTATCGAAAACATAAAATACTTGGGCGGGGGAATGGGTGGAAATCAAGTTTTAAACACCGTGTGCTTAAGAGAGAGGGAGCTCGACTCCAGCCTGAGTTAAGTGGCTATTTAAAATGGCCATTTCCTCCCTGGGCTGTAGCTCCACTATACAGACATTCTTGAGCAGACTGGAGGGAGTTGTGCCCATATTAGGAACACGATACCTGATATCTGGCACAAATCGAGCCTTAGAGAATCAATGCCATCAGCCCTGGCAGAGCAGGGTCCACTTTTCACATTCGCACAGCTCTCCTTTTCACATCTGTTTTTGGGTTCATTTGATCATCGACACCTAGAAGTGACATAAGACTGATGAATTCAAGTTTATTATTACCCAGAATCAGATGCGATTATTAGACGGGAAGATGAGGATGCACGGTATGTCATTTTTTTATTTTCCAGTAATCCAGTCAGTAAATACAGCATCAGAAGAAGTCATGTTATTTTCACATCACGTAAGCTTTTAAGGATTAATTTATTTTATGTCAGAATGGAAAACTAAACCCCTAGAACATTCAGCCCAGACTTAAGAGATGTGATGTTACTGTCATTCAGACTGCTAAACGTAGTCAAACTGACAACAAACCATAATATCTTCAATATTAAGATGCCATGCTTGTGACCCCTTAAATTAAGCAGTGCCGACCTCTGACCCCTTGAACTGTAACAGGTTGCAGTTATGAAAAAGTTAAGAAAAGCTTAACAGAGCCCAGAGAGTGTAAAACTATCCAGAAATGAAATGCAAAGGTCTGAGAAAACTATTTAGTGTGGCATTACAATTTTATTGAATATCTACCATCTCGTTTTGGCCCTGGACACTTACTAATGGAAAAGCCATCACTTTTAATTTGATCAGGGTCTGACAGTGTGAAGATGACTTTATCCCACTCTGAAATATTTGGAAATTCATAGACAGCAGCTTAGGGCTACCTGCCATCCTTGCAAAGCTATTAAGATTATAAAACTATTCTTGGCATTATGAGAAAATCCATTCTCAGATTTATGAAACTCAAATAAAATCGTCTCTGGCACTAATCTTGTTTCTTGAGGATGGCTTCATCTCTGGAGCTCAACGGCTACATTCTTACACAAGCCTGACGTCCAGCAGGGAAGCACACCAGCCAAATGAGGAGACCAATTTAATCAAAAGCACAGGCTTCTGTTTATTGACCATTGCACGCACATGAACAGGTGAGAGTATATTTACACAGATGTAAACAGTCAGTACCTGCAACACAGAGGGAGAGAGAGAATGCAGTGTTTCTCTATCACACTCAAACACAGTACATCCACACATACACACACGTACACTTGCAGGCACTAAAACACACACACACGCACAGAGAATTTGGAGTATAAAGATAGAGTGGGCTGTCTGAAAACACAGAGCACAGCAGGCCTCTTTGGTCAGCTACTTCAGACAAGATTTCCAATGATCAAAGCTTATCACAAATCACTATTCAGTGAACAGAGACAGAACACATACTGGCAGAGCAGTAGGCAAACACCAAAACCTAGTTTTCCTTTTGCGGGTTTCACATCATTTAATGTGTCAGTTTAAGAACGGTGGTACACTTTTCTGTTTGTATATATTTTACTTATTTTTATTTTTTTACCCCAAAGAGCCAGCAGAGGATGGATGATTCATGCTCTGTAGACGTCATGGCAACAGCATTCAAACAGCAACTTGTTGCCAACACGCACGCACACAAAGTACCTGAATGGTCAAATAAGATAAGATGGAACAATGCCATGAAAGGATTTTTAACTATTCCCACTGCCACTGCAACGTGGACACGTGTCTTTACAAAGTAACTCAACGAACCAACTCAACTGCTACTCAACATTAATTCACCTTTCATTTGAGCCGACACAAATTTGCTAAATGTCCCACAACTTTCCGAAACATAAGGTAAATAATATAAAAGCAGCTGTTGGATAAAACACAGCAAAACAATAAAACGTCTGAGCATGCTCAATAGATGAGTGCAAATTCTTGTATTCTCCTTCTGCAAAAAATGCTCAATAACACAAGATATAAAATAGTGAACACCATAAATCATACTGTGAATAATATCTTCTCAAGAGGAATGCCTGATTAAAAAAAAAATGAAACAAAAAAACACATTAAATTTAGAAGTTCCTGCACAGCAGAAGATAACTGTGGAAAGCCTGCTCATCCTTCCACCTCTGTATCATCCCCAACACACAAACCCTCAATCAAACACTTCTATCCTCCCCTATCCATTTCTCTCTCTTCGTTTCACTTTTTTTCTTTAAATCTATCATCCTCCTCCGGCATACATTTCGCATGCAACCAGCTTATTTTATTTTATTTTTTCTTTGGCTCACCAAGATGCCAAAACACAAAACTGTTGTGTTCAGCTAAGTCACCAAATGTTTTCTGGCTTCAGTCCACATCAACACAGTGTTGCCAGGACGACATCATATCAACGCTTCCTGTTAAACCCGCATCGACAGCTGTTATACTCGGCACCCAAAGGAGCTCACAAAATCTTCCGTTCTTCTTGCACACCCACAAAAATAGCCTCTACAGTGTAGACTGATATACTGAAATAAGTTAAATGTAACACATCCAGGGACGGGAACCCTTTTAAAAGTCTGTCTTTGTAGGACTTTGTGTTGTTAAACTCCCGTTTAACTTTCAAGCTATTAAACCTCAAGAACTATAGGAACATCCAGCATTTAAACAACTGCTGTTGTTCTACTCGGGCAGTTCTCCAAGTGAAAAACTGCCACAGTACTAATGTAAATATCTGGTCATATCAGGGACGGCTTGATTAAAACAGTAACAGGTGGGCTTGTCTTGTGCAGATGATAGTATAATACTCACTGTATAAATTCTAGTCCATTGTGTTTTTGAGAAAACTGTCAAATTGTGAATGTCTTTCAGTTTTCAGTGACTGATCAGACAAAACAAGATATTCAACATGGGAATCGTTTGCGTATTGTGTAGGTCTGACATTTCACAGATTAAATGATTAATCAACTAATTTATAAATCTGATTAATGAATATTGAAAATAGTCATCAACTGCAGCCCTCCTACAAGCAGACAATCAGTCCAGAGAGACAATCAGGTCTCTGACTTGCCAAAGTCAAAATCCCTTGTGTGCTTCCTAATAACATGGTAGTAAGTTGTTTTGGTGTCAAATTCAAAGTTATTTTAACAAGATAATATGAATCATAATCTTCCATGTAACAATTGTAATAGAAAATGTGTGCATTTCAAATGGATATGAAAAATGTGATTCAGCTTAAAGTTCTTAAGCTGTGCTGCAAAAACAATACAAAACACTTTAAGGTTGTCTGCATTCAGTTTTCAGAAAAGCTGAAAATGCAGGACAGAAATGGCACTAAGCTTTCTCAGTTCATTTGGATCTCGTTTTCAAAACAACAGCCCTTTCGTTCTGCTGTGAGCGACATCAGCGTCTAAAATAAGGTGTAAAGTCTCTCTCTATGTCACAGTCAAAGGTCATTGGGAGAGATCCACGATTTTCACTGCCAGGTTACACTGCATCACATTGTTAAACACTATTTACAAGCAAATAGCACAAAATGACAGCCCGAAAACGCCCACTGAGGATATTGCTACCTTATGGACAGAGGTGTCGGTTTTGTTTTTAATTTATTTTTTCTCTTTTTTACAAAGGAAAAAGTCTGAATGACTGCCCAGTCACAATTGGCTCTGCTTCCCGGAGCTGATCCAGTATTGGGTTGCCATGCTTAAAACTACAATTCCCAGGCACTTGATTGTAACCGAATGTACAGTAAAGTTGTCCACTGGGTCAGCTTGATGCACAGAGAGAAGGCAGCAACATTCAAGGTCAGACCCGAAACACAAAAGCCCTCGACCTCCCATACAAAGAAAACAACAAGCATCCTCATGCATGCATATCAAAGTTATAGTACTCTTGGTATATACTGTACATCGACAAATTAGCTAGTGGTTGGTACTTGCATTAACACACTAACACATGCTGCTAGACCTCTGTGCAATGCTACAGTAAGGTGATTAAAACACAAATTTAAGCCAAACTAAGCAAAACTGACCAAAAAACCCTGCAAATAAATATGACTATATTACAGCAATGGCAGATGCCTGAGAGGTTTGGAAATGAGCAGAAAGAGACAATGAGGTAGAGACAGTGAATTGCCTATAGAGGAAGTGAGAAAATGTAACATGTGGTGGGGGAAAAAAAGGCAAGAGGAATGAGGAAAAGTGCAACATCCAAAGAAAGAAAGTGTAAGAGTGAAAGAAGGAGTGTCAGGTACTGGTCTTTTGCTCAATGGCTCGGGTCAGTTTGGGTCGGACGGTTGTCTGGGTCTGCACTGAGAGGCTATTTTCACATCCGAAAGCGGTGGTGGGGGTCTGTGAAGGGCGGCTCTGAGTCATCCATGGGCAGCACCAGGCGCGTGCCCCTCATCACCAGCTCATGGTCTCCATATGCTAACTCTCTGTCCAAGTCATCAGAGGTGGCAGCGCCAGCGAAGGCTGAGCCGCTGGTAGTGTGGGCACCTGTGGCATCTGTACTGACAGTAATGTCACCATAACTCAGGTTGATATCGCCGTCTGTCAGGATGAGGTCAGAGTCATCATCCTTCAGCTGGCACTCATTCTGGGGGAAGAGGAAAGGTGTCATACACGCACGCATTGTGAATAAAACTGTTTTCGCTCATTATTACTTTCTTTACTGCTATATCTTCAGTTTAAATATGAACCTCAGTGCTTCATTATTCATCAGTATAACCTTTTTCCATTTGTTAATACAGGATGTAGACTTAGCAAACGCAGTTCAGTAAAAATAGCTCCTGTTTTAACCAGCGTCTGACCTCATAGGCCTGAGGGCTGGTGAGGAAGCGGGCGAGGGGGCCGCAGCAGGGAGGCAGCGTGGCTGTGAGAGGGGGCCCGCTGTGAGTCAGGATGGGCTTCAGGTAGCTGGAGAGGGGGCTTGAGTCAAGGATATATTATGTAAAATCCAAAAAAAAACAAAAAACAAAAAAACACCAGGAGGCTGATATTAGAAACAACAAACAGAAAGGCCGCTGCAAAGTGTGGGGATGCCTGATCAAAGCAGCAGGAAAAGTGGAAAGAGAAAATACTTAAAATGCATGAAACTGAACGACCTTCACACTAGAGAGCCAACAGATGAGCTACTATGCCATTAAGTCTATAAGCGTGGCTCCCTCTGCTGCCTGTTAACGTGAACTAAAGTAGTCATCACTAAACTCCAATATGTTTGATTCCACCAGCAGTACGGGCATAAAGAAAATTTAATTATGTCTGAGATGCTGATAAAAACCAATCGTTCGTCAGCAAAGGATACTTGTGGTCGAAGTTGTACCAAATTCTGAAAAGCCAGGCACTTTCTTGTTTGGTGCTCCTTCTCTCTGAACCTTCAGCGATACTCATCTGGACACAGACAGAGAACAGTCACTTGGGCTTTTTTTCCAGTGATCACATTACTTTAATATGAATTCCCAGAGGCCACGCTTACCGAGTTGTCTTGATCAGAGTCCACTCCCACTCTGTTGAAGAACAAAAAAGCACATGTAAATCAGCTGCAGAACTGTGCTGTAAAGCATGTTTTCCCAGTTCTACGAGGTCCTGATCAGCAAGGTTTGATCAAAGGGAGGGATCTTAAAACAGAGCAGGGCAAAAGGTTATAGTCAATAATGCTTGAGTTCTAACGTGGCATGATAACCAGATGAGTTAAACACACGGACCATTAAGTTTAGACAATCAGAGACGAGCATTAGGAAGAATCAATCCACTTGACCTTATCCAAACCTCCTTCGCGTCAGAACTAAACAGTACTGAAACAAATCTAATCCAGTCTGTGCCTGGAATGGGTTTGAAAGCGTGTCGTACCGTATGCGCTGGCAGGACAGCATCTGAGTGGTGCCTCCTCCACAAACCCAAACAGTGAAGAAGACCACGAGCAGAGTGGTGGAAAACATCATCTGACGAGCGTATGTGGCAGTGTCCCTGATCGACAGGGCAAAGGTCATTGCACCCCGCAAGCCTACCAAGCACAACACAGAGAAAGTTATACACAAGGAAGCATCAGGTGATCTAATTGCAAGCCTGTGTTTGTTATTATTTAATCTACACAGAGCACACCAATACATTTTAAAGTTCCCCACTAACCTGCAAACATCATCATGTGCTGGAAGTTTGACCTGATCTTGTTACGTCGTCCCAGATTAAGAAGGAATGAGAGCGGGTAGATGTTAGCAGCTCTTCCCAGAAACACAGCTACCTGTGTGAGAACGAGGTTAAGAAGAACAACAAAACAAAAAGCAAAGCGACCAAAGCCTCTTCACACTGCGTCACACATGTCATGGTCTACTGTATGACACTGGGATCTTTTTCTTTTCTTTTGCATACAAGTGTAAGTGGCATAGGTGCATATTCCTTTGCTGATATGGGCACGCGAGCGGACATAGCTACTGCTCAAATCAAGCAGAAGGTTAGAAGGACTTGTGAGCTAACATGCAAATTCACGTGTAAAAGATACAAAAGCTCCAACAATGAACATGGGATTAAAGACGTGGTTCTGGAAGGTGAACAGAGTCAGTCCCATGTAGGAGAAAATGAAGTTCTCTGCCAGGAAATTTAACAGTTCAAACAGCTGCAAGAGAAAAGGAATAGTTTTAGATGACAGTGAAGGTGGTTCGCAATCAAATATTAATACACTGTGTTTCCCATCAGTAAGGTAAACTGACAGTTTCATTAGTTACATACTTTCCACGTTCAAAAAACACACTTCAGTATTCAAGACACGATGAAACCATTTCACTTCTACTGAAAATTAATTCAACTTTCACGACAAGAATTTTTTCACAGCCTTTCAAGATATACACTGATCAGGAATAACATTATGACCACCTTCCTGTGGTGTCTGGCAACAGAATGTTGTTAGTGGGGGCCTTTGGGTCCTATAGGTTGAGGGGAGGGGCCTCTATGGATTATCCCACAGATACTTGATCAGTTTGAGATCTAGTGAATCTGGAGGCGAAATCAACACCTTGTGCTGTTTTCGTGCGTGTGCCTGTGTCGGGCTGCATCCTGCTGGGGATGACTGCTGCCATCAAGGAGTGTCATTGCTAAGGGGTGGGGGTGCCTGGCCTGGTCTGGTCTAGGTGGACCTGGCATTCATGTGGATGTTACTTAGACGTGGTACATGTCTTAGTAACATCCACATGAATGCCAGGTCCAAAAGATTACCAGCAGAACATTGTATTGTAACTAGATGGTCAATGTTATTCACTTCTCCTGACAGTAGTCATAATATTGTGGCTGATCGATTTAAGGAAATAATATAAAAGAAGCTAAATATAGAACAAGAATGTAATCCTCTTGTGTTTATTTCAGATTCATTTTTTCTCTCACTAAGATTGTCAAAACACTAAACGGCTGGATTCAGCTAAGTTACTTCGTGTCGTCGGTCCACGTCAACAAAGTGTTGCCATGGTGACATCCTATGAACATTTCTTGTTAAACCCGCATTATGTGCAGCAATACTCTGCACCCGAAGGAGCTCACAAAACCTTCAGTTCCTCTTGTACACACATCAAAATATAATACAATGTAGATTTAAATTGATTATGTATTTTTATAATATTCTAGCTCTGCTTTTCAAGACGATTCAACAAGTACAGAGTGAGCAGTGCTGTGGTTGTAGACTGAGCCTGACCTGCTTGGTTCTGTCCTGAGAGTCAGGAGACAGGTTGTTGAAGGTGTAGTGGGCCTGAGTGATTCCACAGAAGAGCACTGCCACCACACCTGCAACACACAGAAGAGGGATGATCAATACACTCATTATTAACACTATGATGCATTAGCAAACTCATGCTTGTCGTTTTGCTTCCCAAAGAACTCTTCAGCTTGTTGACATGACCACATGTCCTCCAACTGGATACAGCCTGAAACCTTTTAAATTAAACAAATTCTGATCCTTTATAATGAGACGGCAATACTACTACCATCACCTTCAGACTGTGGATATGCGGATATGTGTGTGTTACCTGTGAAGCCACAAGCCTCAGCTAGCAGGAACGTGCTCCATGACATGAGGAAGAACAGAGCGGTCTCCAGCAGCTGGAAATCCCTCAGCTTGGTGAACTTGGTCACGTACAGAAAGGAGTCAAGGAATTTAGCAAGATACTCAGATACTGCTAAATGAATTCACATTACACTTTGACTTAGTGATTTAATCATCTGAGAAAACATTTTTCTTAAAACATGTGAATTTGAAGTAATAAATCTGCCATTAAATGGTTTGTTGGAAGTGGTTCGTTTCTTCTACTGTCTAGCAGCTTCTAATGAGGCAGCTTTGGAATAACATAACAACGTAAGTACACTTATCTAATTTTTCTTATCGAGTCAAGCTAATAATAATAATATAGAAACCCATTCATGAGATAGATAGGTTTTTAAGAACTAATATAAATTGAGAGTCAAATAACAGAAAAGATATGAGTGCGGTGACGACTCCAGTGGCCACTCCCAGAGCAAAAGAGCCACTGAAAACCCCCAGGAAAACCCCAAAAGACTTGAACATCGCCACGACTTCAAAGGTGTGGGTGTTGTCTCCTTGAGGCTGGTATGCTACTATTGACCTGACAAAAGATAAAATACAAACATTTAATGGCAACCACTTACCCAGACAGAGTGTTAAACCATGTCACACATCAATAAAAATAACAGCTGGCAGTAGGTTTATATGGTTAGAATTGTACAAGTTGAAGCCCACACAAAATAAATGTTGCGTTCAGTTGTAAAATCTAATGTAGCCGACTAACATGTACTGTAAACACTAGCCTTATCAGGCAAACAGCTCTGCCCAATTGCACATTCCACCGCCACAGTAGGTCTACTCGGGAGTTACACTATTTAGAAAGTATTTCAGGTGTGTCTCTGGGTGTCACAGCAAAATCTCCAACTCATGTAAAGTGAAAGGATAAAACAGAGTAATGCAGAGGTTGAAAGGTTGAAACAAAAAGAGCGTCAAACTTTATTATGATAGTTCAGTATTAATATTAAAAATGTTAAAGCCAAGTGCTTTGGTTTAAAGTCTACACTGAAGTGATATGGCGGACAACTTCTGTATTCTTTGGACTGTAAACATGGAGGTATGTTTTTAATGTGGTCATGATTTCTGGTCACATGTTTCCATCAAGCCTGCACAGGGGGGTGGATCAACTGTTAACCAACGCAAACCAAACCATGGTGTAGTTTTGGTTCACTTTACTGTCATTACTAACAATAGAAAAAAAAATTAGGAAGTTTCGTGTTCACCGATGAGTGACAAATTCACTGTTAAGACCGAGAAAACATTTCTGTTTGTGAGGGATAACAAAGATCTTTCATAGTCTGTAACTTATTCTAAAAGACATACTGCTTTTATAAATGGAGACAAAAACAGCAGGTTAAAAACATTCATTGACTGTTTCATTTTTGTTATGAAAAACCTTGTGTGGTTGAGAATCAATACTGAACTATCCAAATAAAGTCACTCAAAAGAACAGCATCGTCCTTCCCATTAAACCTGGCTCAAATAGCTTTAGATTCAAAGACAGCAAATGTAAAATATTTTAACAATTTAGCTGAGGTGTTTTTTTTTTTATAAAATGTGACCTTTATTATTAAATTTAGTTGCTACTTGAACCAAGTGTGACTGTAATCAGAGTCCACCTTCTCCATTTGCACCCCTCCCTCACGCACACTCACAAAACAAACCCCCAGCCATTTTGTCTGTCAAGATTCCTAGCATTCTGCCGACTCCTCGGCTCTCACGGCGTCCTCAAAATATAAAAGCAATATGTTCTCAGCTGACTTGCGACATCAAAAACACTTAACCAAAAAAAAGAAAACAATAAATAATGTAATGTTCTGCATCTCTGGTTGAATAAGCCGCAGTCTGAAAACAAATGGCTGGCGATTTGTCATGTTTGTCCCAAGGCACCGCAAAGGCACACAATGCCATGCTCTACTTAGTGCACCCGTTCAATGGGCCGGTCAGACTCTCTCCGTAGGGCCCGGCCCCTCCACTCTGCCTGCTATTATAACTTACAATTCTGTGGAGGTTACAACAGTTCCACGCAAAGGAGAGGAAAAAATGTTTTTAGTTCACATTTAGCAAGGCTTAACTGTGGAGCTGACGAATACTGCTTCCACCTTTTTTTTTTATTCAAATACTTTGAAGACATGCTTTGAGTGTTATGACTGGAAAACAGACTTACGATGAGAGAACAACGGCCACGGCATCATTCAGCACGCTCTCTCCAAACAGTAACGCATACAGGTCCACGTCCACCTGCAGCTCATTGAAGATAGCCAGGACTGTCACTGTGAAACAAAGACTAACAAACTCAGCTCCTGTGTTTCCTCCATGTCAACGAAATAATCACAGCAGGCGTCAAGAGCTGTGTTCCAAGTCTATACTATATGCTGATACTATATTTTACATGTCAGTGGTGAAATAGCATTATTTAAGCAATTAAAACATTTCACTGAAAAGATGTAATTGTAAGAAGAACCAAAAGATTAAAACTACAAAAACATTTTCAGTGTATTTACTACTCAATTATTTATGTGCTTTCAGAGTTCACCCTTTACTCTATGGATCAATTTCTATCTCAGTCTATACTGTTTTGTGAAAACACAATTGTTACACTCATGTTCTATGCAACTTCCTGCATTTAAACCAGTGTTTAGTTTCGGGAGTTTGAGGTGTTTGAGTCTATGAGCAGAACACTTACGACCAGTGAAACAGGTTTATAATTAGCTTAACCTGGAGGCAAAAAAAACTTTGAAGTTTTAGAATGCGTACCAGGGTCTGTGGCAGAGACAATGGCTCCAAAGAAGAGACAGTCAGTGAAGAAGAAGTCTCCAGCCAGCTGTCCCACCTTCTTCATTAGCGTCACACAGCCGTACATCAGCAACCTGAAGGAGGAATAGCAGGATTTTGCCAATCAACACAAACATAGAACCTTTAACACCAGTTACTGATGCATAGGAATACTGTTGTGGCATAGAAAGTCTTTTTACATGTATGTCTCAAATATTAATATTCTTACCCAATAACAAAACATGATATTACTGTGCCCAGAAAGGCATAAGCCAGAATGGATCCCATGTTAAGGAAAAAATGTCTCTGAAAGACAAAACAATTAACAATTATTATTTAATAATAAGACAAGAATGTGTCAAAAATATTTCCTAAATTAGATAATGAGTCACAATTTAGTTTTTATTACCCTTTTCAAGCTGTAGCCTGCATGAAAGATGATAGGAGGTAGGAGAATATTGAAGAACACTTCAGGGTCAAAGGTCACCTGAATCATACACACACATACATACAGGACTTAGGAATGAAACAACAAAAGATAAATGTTGTTTTCATGGATATTTGTAGGATTTTTTTTTTTTATCAGCAAAACAACTTAAATTTTATTAATTAATCACAACTGACACATTTGGGACACTGTGAAGTAGAATCCAGGACAATCAACAAAAAGGTGCTGTAATAGTAAAATGACAAGATGGAAAAGGGGAACATCTGCTGTACTAATTTGGAACAGTGCAACATTAAAATGTCATAGTATGACACAATATGGTGATGAACGATGCTCAACCACCAGCGTGCGGTGTTATGGCTTTAAAAGTGCAACCTGTGTAGCTTCACTTGTTGCTTTTGCTGTGTGGGTAGTATTTCCTTAAGAATATAGCATGTAATCGCAACCGTTTAGCAGACAGAATAGTCTGTCCAGAGTGAGAAACACACCCCAGCACATGACCACTGACTAACTCTCAGAGGGCAGCCCCCTGCAATTCATTTTGTTTTAAGAAATAAGACTTTGTCAGCGCTGTCAAACCCTTTCACAAGCTTTAGACTGGCTGACTTGATTCTGTCCTTCTAAAAACAAAACAGCTAACACCATCGAATGACAAAGGCTGAAGCTAACAGTTATTTTCATTATTCATTTCAGAAATGTAAAATTTCTGTTACCAAAAAATGTAGGTGAAAAATGTAGATTTGGTTTTCTACAGTGTTGTTCGCATAATTCACTTGTTTATCAATGAAATGTTTAAAAAATATATAAAAACTATGTTGGTTGTGTAGTCATTTAATCATCTGATTGTGTTAATTCTGTAGTAACCAAGTATGTAGTTTAGTAAGTAAGATGTAGAAAGATATCTAAAAATAATCAATGCAATTTCTTGCCATCAAAAATTACAGTTCACATGACAACACGATACACTGTACCTTGCGCAGCATCTCATTATCTTGCATGTCGTTCACTCCGTTGGCACTGATCTCTCCTTTCAAAGTGTACTCGTAGAATTTGCCGCCAACATTGACCAGCAGAGTGGCGGGGCTGGCGTTAACATGGCAGGTCAGGTTAGCATTGTTAACATCCCGAGGAACATGAATGCCATAACGCAAGATCACACCAACAATTACACCTGGGAAAAGAGGCAGAAAGAGAGTTATTGAAACTCTGAGGCCAAAAGTTCTCCAGGGGATATCACTAGGAGAGCCAATGAGAGGTCGACATGATAGCAGGAAAAATGATGGAAACTAGCACTTGTAGCTAACTCTGGCTTGTTTACAGCAAGTAACTTGTCTGTTGATTAATGAGCATTGTCCCTATCAAATAAATAAACAAATAAAATAAAAAATTATACTGAGGAAAGCTTGAAATTGAACAGAGGCATTAAATCTTTAAGTAGTATTATTTTCTGGAAATTAAAGGGAGATAAAGTACAAATCTCAGCTTTACAAGGCCAAATATCATGAGCTCAGCTTCCACTATGAAATAAAAGCCTGGAAAATCTCTATGTGAGAAAAAATTAAATTGTCAGACAAATTAGAACCACATGTTTTAGACTCTCAAAGGCTCCACAACTTTGTTAAAGGTCCTACATAGCCACACATGTTCAGTTAACCAGGCTGTAAAGACCTGTTGTGAGTAGGAAGTTGAGTGGAGCTACTGTATGCTGAGAATTACATGACACCAAACACTATGAACTCCTTACAATGATAACATGTTAGTTCCTCTAATCCTTTTAAGAGCTAGTGCACTGGACCAAATAAAAATCACCTGGGTGTGTTGGTGACTCAACAATTTTTGATAGAAACACAACTTAACACGGTTCTCGAGTCACTGAAACAACTTCTCCCAAAAGCCAACATCGCATTCCAGTTAAAAGTTGGGACTCAAAGGCCAATCATAGCCTTGTGATGAACGTTCAAATGTGTGGTTCCTGCAAGACTCACCAAACCGAACACCTAGTAACTTGGATCCAGAAAAAAAAAACCCAATAAAAACATGCTTGATCCATTAAATTAGATTTATCAAAAATCTGACACCTGCTTATGGTGAGGCAAAGATATCCTGGAAACTGTAGTTATAAGCAGTGACAGTGTTTGCTAATGGTCAAAGGACTGAACAATCAATTCATCTTTTGTATACAGTCATATTTCATTACTAAATGAGGTCTATGAGGCCTTATTGGTATTTTTAAGACTTTTCAACATCGGCATATATCCTGCTTATCATTTGTGAGTAACAGTGTGTGAGTGGAGGAGGTAGCAGTGAATCATTGTTCAGCCTAATCAAATGACATCCATGTGAAGCACATTCATACTTAGCCTGAACTCACCACAATGTAGGGAAGTGAAATTCTGGGCAGGCTTTTTTTACGCTAAGCTAGTTCTCTCTGGGGGGGCACACGTTGTAGCTGCTTAGATTCTGAATACCAAGCAGGGTGCAGAGGAGGCGTTTACAGCCGTAACTAAGCTTGTTATACCTTCCAGCATCAAACCAGATCAGCCTGCTGCCTGTATGTACTAAAATATGCTACAGCTCTGTAAGTTACTGCCAAGGTTGGAGTGATATAAAAGCTAATGCTGACACGAAATCATTCCAAATCTAATCAACATCACAAACTGATAGTAATGGCTCTGGTGACGTCTCTCAGTCACGCCGAAGCATCTCACCATAAATCATCGCCAGCCCGGTTTCGTGCAGAAACCTGAACCGCCTGTGTTTGAACAACCAGATGGTTAAGATGGTGAGGGTGAGGAGCATGATGAAGATCAGCAGGTCTGCACTGTCCTGCCTGTGGCTCTCCTCAGCTTTTTTCTCCGTAACGATGTTCTCCATGGCACTGTCCTCCTCCAGGGGTGATGATGCTCGGCAAACACAGATGCACCCAGACAGGCACACTAGCATGAGCAACCACAGCGTCCTCGTTGCCCTCCAGGCACTGTTGACAGTCATTTTAAAGACCATTGCGGCTATTCGGCGGCCAAAGGCTGCAGCGCTGCCGAAGATAAAAACAAACTTTATGCAGATATTATTCACGAAGTGAGGGGAGTAGGCAGCAGGAAGACGACAGCAACAGAGAACCAAATTCCGGCCCGGAAGTGAAAAGTAAATTTTCCAGAAAGTGTAAGATGTATATTTCGTTGTAAAAGCACCATAGCATTTTAAAATGACCTGAAAACACACATCTTACTACAAAATATGTTTGGGAAGTTTATACGAGCTGTGAATGAAAGGAAATATATATGCGTTGGTTTTTCACGGAGTAATTCCACAGGTGGTGATAAAAATCGTAACCGTCGACTCTTATTATGAAATCCCCGATTTTCATCATCCTGAACAGGAAGTGAAACCAACAGTCCCTTATATCTCTCTTCTTCTTTTTTTTTTTTTTTAATCTGCTATAGTTATCTTTTGCGAGATTAATAATTGAATCAGTACATTTTGCAAACATGTAAACACTCTTAATTTAATGTTATAACGTGTCTTTTAATCTGTTTCTCTGCATATACAGCATTTTTCTTTTCTTTTTTTTTTTAAAAAAAAGGTTAAAAATACAGCTTAAACATTTTACTTGATCAATATTCGAGTAACCTGTTTTTAATTTTATTTTCGCTAATCTCGTCGGTGTAACACGTCTCGCGATACAGAATAACTAATAAATGCGATGTTCCAGTTTATCGGAAAACTAAGTTCCAGTGGCAACATTTTGTCTGGACATATTTTAGTTCGTTAATTAATTAAGCCATTGTGTGTAGTGGGTAGGTACAGACCTATATATGGAGATATTTTTATAATATACATGATCTGTAGAATGACTGTAAGACAAACAATAAGCTTTGTGTCGAGTGTGCTGAAAACTACGGAAAGATTTCCGAGGAGTACCTGAATGCAGCCAATTTTCACAACCATTTGTATTTTCGTTTCGGCCATGGTTGTGCTAACGCTGTGTAGCTAAGCAGTGTCAATTTTAATTCGTGGTTGTTGCTTTTTGTATAATTTAAAGATATTTATGCAACTGCATCGTCCAAATTACAAAAACTAAGATGACATCTAAACTGAAAGGTACGTTAAAACCGCTTCTATTACTTTAGCCAGCTAAGCTAATGATAGCTAGGTTGCCTCTGCTAGGATGGTTTTGTTGAAATTATTTGCCAATAATAAGCACAATAGAGCACCAGAATATGGTTCATGTAAACTGTGAATAAAAGTGTCCACAGCTTAAAGTTAGTGGCGGTTTTATCACCTGTGTAACATTGAAAACATTTTGCTATAATGCTAACCATGCTACTTAACGTTACCCGCACAAAAACTGTGATTAACGTTACATTTGTTAAGTGACGGTTATTACCTGCTTTCACCTGACGTTTGCTCTGACATGAAGTTAATCTTAGCATCACTTTATAAGAGATGTAACTCAAAAGCAAACTGTTTTCTAGTAATTGTTCATAGACTCATTTGTTGTCAAAGCACTGTTGCTATTCATTCTTTTATCTACAAACTGTTGTTTAATGGAGTCTTTTACTGAACTTATAAATAGCTGTTTTTCCTATAGTGACGATGACTGAGAAGACGTTTTAATTTATTTACTTGGTTGTTTATTACCACATTATATTAACGTGATCATTATACCACTTCATATTGCAAATGCCGTATAAGCAGACTAATATATTTTCTGTACAACACCACAATAGAAGCAAAAGAATGAGAAACAAACAAAAAACATCTAATTTTAATTTTACTAATGGAATCACTTTAAATGAATGAAAAATATGACACATGGAAAATTGTAAATTACTATGTGCAAATGTGCTGTATATGTATTTATTCTATTTAGCTGCAACTATTTAGTTGTTACACTTGTTATAAAGCCTCATCAACTTGAGGCGAATTGGTCCAAAGATCAGTCTAACTAGTGACGTTCTGCATAACCTACACATTATTAAATGCCGGAGGACACACTGAAACCGACAGACATCTAAGTCAAACATCAGAGTCTGTTTCTAGTGGACTGACTCTTTAGCGTCAATAATGCCCAGCAGGCAACAATACATTTTATGGATTTGTTTTTAATGATGTGGTTTGATTCTAGTTGGGAAGGTCGGCTCCAAGAACAAGGAGGATGCTCCTTATGAGTTGGAGAGCCAGTTTGTTCTGAGGCTTCCTTTGGTAAGATTATTGGTCTTATTCCAATTTCAGTGAAATGTAATTTGGCCATTAAGTGAAAATAATATGGGTTTCTTTTTTCTGTTTCAGGAATACGCCTCAACAGTGAGAAGGATTGCTCAGTCTGGCAGTATGAACATGAAAGACAGACTCACCATCGAGTTGCACCGTAAGTAGCAGTTATAATACTTGTTTCACCTCATTGTTTAATCTGTCTGGTTATGTATTTTAAATCCAGGCCACAGTTTTTAAGATTGTACATAATTCTACTAAAACATACATTTTTAGTCTTTGTAGTTTGTAATTAATAATGCACTGATGTTTCCTATTTTGTTGAAAAGTGTCAGTTTGACAACAAAATCGAATTGTTGGGATCTTTACTGCCAAATCCTATGCGTCTTGTGTGTCTAACAATGGTGTTAGTTCTGTCATCACCCCTTTAACAATCATTTGTCCCCCTCTTATTCGTAGCTGATGGCCACCATGGCATTGTTAGGGTAGACCGCGTCCCTTTGGCCTGCAAACTGGTGGATCTGCCTTGTATGATTGAGTCTCTCAAAACAGTGGACAAGAAGACATTTTACAAGACTGCTGATGTCTGCCAGGTAAACCACTGCATCTTCATAGTATACAATGAAAGTATTTGCTTTTAGCCAGGTATAGCATCACTGGAACATTAAATGAGTTTAGGATTCTAATTGTAAATAAAAGTTAATATTATAGTTTTTAATATTGACATTAAAAAGTAAATAATAATAAAATAATAAAAAGAAATGGATTATGGTTCTTTTTTTTTCTTTTGTTAATTACAATAAGCTATTTACCATTAACGTTTTTCACATCTGTGGGTTAGATGCTGGTATGTACACTAGATGGAGACCTTTACCCTCCTTTGGAGGAGCCAACTGGCACCGACCCCAAGAGCAAAAAGAAGGATAAAGACAAGGACAAGAAATTCATTTGGAATCATGGCAGTAAGTAGATACACATCCATACACAACAGCTTTCTGCTCTGCTTGTGTTGAAAACTTGGCACATCAGCAATTTGGAAAGCACAGTTTCCCCTCCACATCTGATTGACCTATTTTGACTTCACTAATCGTCTTGTTTTGGTTTGCAGTCACCTGCCCCCTGAAGAACACACGCAAGAGAAGATTTCGGAAGACTGCGAAAAAGAAGGTTTTGACATTTTCATTTTCCCTTCAGCAGTCCCCTCTCACTTCCCGTCCATCTCTTTAGCATCCAGTTTGATGATCCATCTCTCTTGGTTGGCTCACTTCCAACATGGCATTTACATTTCATAAAACAGGAACAGTGGTGAAAGTAAAAACTAAGATTTACATATAAATAAAGCCTTTCCATCTTAGTTTGCCCCTAAGGCATGCAAAAAAGCAATTTCACTATTGCTTTGATCAAACTGAAAGCCAGTGAGCTTGAGCAATACACTTCTACTTTGTCTTCTGAATAAATCTTCCTTAAGGTGCCGAGCCATATTGATTTGGCCCCTTCTGTTTTTAATCGCTAATGTGTTTTCTGGCATGCAGCCAGCTGCTACCTTTGTGTGTGTGTGTGTGTGGGTGAAGTGAGAGATGCTGCTAAGACTACAAGTAACCCAATCTCTCTCTCACTTCCCTTCTCTCTCTCTTGCAGTACATTGAATCTCCTGATGTGGAAAAGGAAGTGAAGCGATTGCTGAGCACAGACGCTGAGGCTGTCAGTGTCCGTATCCTTTTAGACACCTACAAATATTCATGCATTTTGAAAATCCCCAATGCCGTTAAGAGTATACATAACCAAGCAAAGCAAGGGTGTTTTTTCCACGTTGCCTACCCGTAAAGTTTCTACTGATTCAGGAAAGTAATCCAATGTATTGCACACTTAAGTAGCAAATAGTTGTAACGTGATATCTAACCTGTAGCGCCCACTTTAGGACAAACATAACTGGTTCACCTGACTTGACTCCCTCTAATGTCTTTGTGGGAGAAATCACTGTGCAGTGAAGCTATTAGTGGTCTAGTGAAACTCTAAACTTGCCTGACAGAATAAGAGCACAGCAGGGCTGCTGTGGGTAGCTGCTTGCTGTGTGTTAATTGAGATGGACCATTCATTATCATTGCTTAGTTGGTCACAGTGAAGCTAGATTCTAATTATAGTTTTAGTGCATGCATACAGAAGCAGACGTACACGACACGGTGATGAATGTTAACGTTAAGGTGGTTTCTTGTGGAGTATGATCTGGTTTTTACCCATCAAGTCTACTTCAAAGAAGAGTCAAAAGTCCTTTAGTGCAAGGGTTGAAAGGAATTTACAGAAGCTTTGTGGACCTTAACCCATGATGTTCAGGGTGGGAAGTTATAGCCGAGGATGAGTCCAAGGAAGCAGATCAACATGGCTCTCTTGCCAACCTGGACTCCTCACCTGGAACCTCAGGACACAAAATGGGTCATGGGTCCTCTGGTAAATAATATTTACTTTAAAATCAGATAAAATGCAGTGGGCTTTGGTAGCATGCTCATATTCTGTCCATTTAAAGCAGTAAAAGGGACATTTATTCAACACAAATCAATAATTGCTAATTGATACTGTGTTTTTGTTATAGTGATACCATAGATAATGAAAATATGAAAAAAAATTGACAATGCCATATTGTTGAATAAGAATTGTTTATATTTGTTAGAAATATGACCGAAATATGCACTGGGATAATATGAGTGGGATTTTTTTAATATGGAAAATGAAACTTTCTGTTTCCTTTTAGTGGACAAACAATGAGTTTGTTTATGCTTCTGTGGCTTGTACTGTATTGCCAAGTGTTAGAGCAGAGTCTGTTTCTTTCTTTGTGTCCATGTTAATAACTCTAATGTGCGTTCTGCATGGTCAGTCCAGCGTGACGAACTGAGGGAGATCTTCAACGACATCAGCAGCTCCAGCGAGGATGAGGAGGACGAAGGGGACCGGCACGAGGACGAGGACCTGAATATCATGGACACAGAGGATGATCTGGTCCGACAGCTTCAAGACAAACTCAACGAGTCTGATTCTGCACAGCACGAGAGTGATAGAAACAGCCAGATAGGTGAGAGGACATCAGGGTTTCTGTGCAGATCCAAGTTCTATAATAGTTATTTTTTTTACTTTGTTTGTATGACTATTTCAACTGCATGCACTAAATTGTGTCTCTGCTAGATAGATGAAGTCAGTTTTAGATTATGCAGTCTGTCACGTTGTGCTTTCGGCTTAGACCTGGGAGTGAAAGCTCAGTTACTTCTACCAGCAGTTAATTTTTAAATCGTGGTGGTCACGGCCAAGAACTTGTAGACTAAAAACAGGCCAACATAAAATTATAACAAAATGCCCTCAGATACTTGTCAAAAATAACCTTAGCCAAGTGTGTGGACTTTTAATCAGAGCTGAGTTTTCTAGGTCAGACATCACCTAGACATCACCACGCTCAAACAAGGAGTCCTACTTTCACGTAAAAACACATGCTGTGCCCTCACCAAGAGAGATGCACACACTGACAGCTCTCAGCCCTCCTCCTCAACTAACCAGTCTGACAGGTGTTGTGGCTCAGCGTGCAGCTCAGGCAGCTGTCCAGTCTGACAGTACAATGCCTCCTTATCTACATACATGGAGCTGTCAGTCAGCAACACTAACGGTCAGCTCCACTGTAGCATCCCAGCAGAGCCTAAACCCAATATGTCAGATTCTGGCTGTGCATGTTTTTGGGAGCTGTGCAAAGTTGGAATGGACTAGTCTGCGAGGACTTCTCCCTGCTTTATTTGGCATGTTACAACAGCTGTATCAGAGAATTGAATTCCAATATAGAGAAGCAGTAAATGGATACAATTAGTGTGGAGGATAATTTGAGGATGGTGGAGCCACAGGTTGTTGTGAGACACTTCCACTTTGGCCAGATTTAATGAGAACTCAGTGTGGAGCCCAGAGCAGACTGATTTACTCATGTCTTTTAGAGCTTCATCCTGCTGGCACACGTCCTTTTAAATGGACTGATTGTTCCAATTACCACCAATTTGTCTAACTGAAATGGAGGCATCCTTGTTGTTCAAGCAAGCTAAGGTGAACAGTGTTGCACTCAAATTATGTTCCATCATTTCAACATTATCTGCCCATACTTAACTAAAAGCAGAAACACAAATGTCATGTTTTCAGAATTTATTCATGACATTCCGAGTACATGAATGTCCTGTTCTTTCCCTCCAGTAATGGAGTACCAGGTGCAGATCAACAGCGTTAAGGCCAAGCTTCAGGAAACACGCGCCCGGAAGAAACAGCAGGAGGAGCTCATCATGAAAGTGGAAAACCAGGCCCTCAAAGTAAGCAGTGAACACGAATACACTTTTATCACACAGTCATTCAGAAAGTAGGTCTGCATGTGCACCATGTAAACAAGAACATGCAGATGAGCTCGGAGGCAAAAGTCTTCATGCAGCATAAATTCTGCTGTGAAGTGAAAAACTTAAAAATTAGGTTGATTACACACCATGTTGGAGGCAGTCTTTTGTTTGCATTTTAAAACCTTAAATATGACGTCTCTCTGGCCAGCCATTTACTGTCAAAACACTGTCGTGCACCAAATATGACAGAAAAATCTTCTGCCTTGTGCTGTTTAGTGGAGACTTTACAATGAGCGAAACATAAGCAGACATGGCCCTTTTTATGTTGCCATTTAGAGCTCTCATTGCCTGGTGTTTTGGGACTGTCAAAGACCCATCTCCAGTCGTTATTATCACAGTCGTGTGGAAAAGGTCATCTGTCTCTGACTAGCATTCCAAGTGGCCTTTCTGTCAGAGAGGAGATAGTGACATGAGCAGCTCAGGCAGACACACATTTAAAGCCATCACAATTTAATGAGGCTCAGCATGTCGACTCGAACAAATCTCGTTTGTCTCTCTACTCTCACAGAACCGCTTCCAAGCTTTGTTGGACGAGATTATTCAGCAGGAGGAGCGCGAGATGGAGCAGGTAAGAGTCTCTTTGTAAAAACTGAGGATCAGTGCTTGCTCTGAGCTTTTTACTGCTTTTGAGCTGTGTGCATGTATTTATCTCGTATGAATGTCGAATACCATGGTTTGCCATTGTGCTTGCTGTCCTTTTAAACCCAACCGTTTTCGTGCCTCAAAGCAAAGTTCAAATCCAATCAAGTGAAATTTAATTTGTCAGCAGCTACCAGCGGTGTCCTTTTTGCAACTATGACATAGTGGCCGCCCACTCTCTCGGGTCGTTGTTTGTATTGACAAATGAAGGAAACAAATTAATGTGAAAAGACATGTTAATCATCATCCACTTACCCTCCAATTACACCCTGGGGCTGTTGGGTATCAATCACGCCTTCTATTTTCTGCTCCAACAGCTGGCCTCCCTGCAGGAGCAGCTGGACTCACTGATCGAGAAGTGACCACCAGGGGGCAGTCTCATGTCATCTTCAACCACACTTCATCACAATGAGGAAGAGGAGGACAGCCTTCAACCAAGGAGGAAATCTTTATAAGCAGAGCTGCTGCGTCATTCCTGCCAGTTTGTCATTTTTATAGTTTAAATATCCAGCACACTGACTTCTTTACTAAAAATTGTCCGAATGTTTTAAGTTGACGTTTAATGTGAGTGTTTGCTTGAGCTCAAGCAGTTTAGCTTGAAGAGTGAATATTTTCTGTTTTGCTTGTCACCCTAAAGCTAAATCTTAGTAGTTTTTTTTTTCCTGTATGACAAAGAAATGACAATATTGTATTGTTCAGTTACCTTGGATTTTTACACATATATTTACAGGGAGACAAACATTTGTTAGAGCAGCACATATTCTGAAGGTGGAAGAACATTTTCTTAAAGAGATAATAACTCTGGTAAGATCCAGAAAAATGTGGCGGCATATAGGAGTTTGTGTTGACATCTTGGGCAAGAAGAATGGGCCGGCATGGACAACTGGAAGAGAGGGGCCTTTTGTTGACAAGTTCATGGATTACATGTTTTAGGTATAGATCCAGAGGTAGCCTAAAGTGTTGTGTTACCTTACACCTCATTGACATGTTTTAACATGTCCACCTGTATCTTTTGTTTGCCATAGAATAAAGCGAGACGCTGTGAAAAGAACTGAATTCTGATTTATCTGACCGAATTAAAATTGAGAATTTTGCTTGGAAAGAATAGTTAAGTGAAATGCCATGATTGTTATCTTTAATCTTGTTATTAGCCATTCAGGCTGTTTAAATGTTAAAAGTATTAGTTGGTATTACCTCTTTTGTGTGCACAGTTCAAAGCACTGAAGGAAATTAAGAAAGAAAGTGTTCTAGGTAAATGCTATAAACCCATCTCCAGGCAATTTGATGTTTCTACCACTGTTTCCAATTTCTTTAATAGGCTTAAGGTCAGTTGGACCATAGCTAGGCTCCTTACACACGATCACAATTGACGCCAGGAGAGTGGTGGAAACGGAACTAAAACCCTGAAACACTTACAAGCTGACCTGCAGATAAAATGTCTTGTGAATGAGAATGGGTCCATGGAGGAAAACCTATGATAGCACCACTTAGGAAAGAGGAACAAGTGGAAAAGGTGCATGTCAAAATGTCACAGTGAACCTGAGATAATGCACTTGGCCCCATAAAAGCTTTTTGATAAGTAACTGTCAGTGATTTTTAAAGCGGTGATTGTCCATTTGAAACCGATTTTGTCAATTTATTGCAGAGGAAGTTGCATCTTTAAGTGGAGGGGTTCTGCTGATGTCTGTATGCTACCACAGTTTTACATATTGTTTATTTTCATTGACATTTGCAGTCCGTTTATGCATTGGCTCAGCTGTTATTGTGCGATAGCTTTCGTCATCAAAAACGTGACTAAATGCCAGAGGAGTTTTTCAAGTGCTTCACAAAATGATTGGAGAAAAAAAAGTCAAGTTGTTGAAGCAACTTTTGGCTTTATGAAGTTGTGATAGTACCATTTTTCTTATATTTCATGAAGCAGATCAACTGATAAAGACAACAATTTGTAAATGAATCAATAATGAACATAAACAGTTGTAGACTTAGTTACAGTCTACTTCCTGTGTACTGTCCTGCAGTGTATGATGTCCCATGGCTGGACAGCCTTGTCACTAAACCACCATCACGTCATCAGAGTACTCTCTGTCCAGAATGATCTTTACTTGTTCGAGAGTGATCTAGGCCTTTCTCATCCACATGACTCCCAATGGCTGCTTTTTCCTGCAAGGATTGCCCCACCAATCGCAGGGGTAGGCGAGGGATTAGCTCCTCAGATTAAAGTGGCCATCTCCAAACCCTGTCTAATCCTGCCATCTGTCAGAGAGCAACAAACCAGCCAAGACTCTCTCTGTTAGGCTAATTAGAAAGCCAGAAGAACAGACACCTAGAGGGAGAAAGAAATCTCAAAAACACACTCATTTATCTGTTTGGTGCAACCGAAGGCAGAGTGACAATGGAAGAGACATACCTTCTCAATCATCAAGGAGTCAGGAAGAAAATTCTGGCTGGAGGCACGGGACCATTGCCGCACTTTCCACCTGGGACAAAGGTATCCCAAATCACATTTAACCTGATGACGGTAGATTTAAGCTCAGAATGAGTCCTAGTACAATTACCATTATACCAGAAAAATTGCAGAAAAAAATGTCTATTTTTGTCCCTGATTTTCGCTGTGTGTTGCATTGCCCACTTCAATTAGATTCTGTTGAATAATTCATGAAGTGAGAAAATTTATTCTGTTTCTGGCTCATCCACACAGAGCAAACATTTGGTCAACCAAATTGCAACATGTTTTTTTGGCACAGTGTCTTTGTTTCTGTTCATCCACTGATCTGCTGGTCTCCGACTTTTTTCCCCCCTTCCTAGTCACATCCAGCCATATGGCACCAAGCCTGGACACTGTGACAAATATTTTCCATGACAATGCCAGCATGAATTTCCATTTACCTGTGTGTCTGTCTTACGGTGTGTGTGTGTGTGTGTGTGTGTGTGCTGCCTCCTGTTGAGGTGATTCCCAGTTGCTTACACAGTTATCAGAGCATTATACACAATCTGTCAGGCTATAAATAGTAGGTTACAGGCATCCAACGTCATTTTACAGTCGGGATGATGGTGAAGCCTTTGCAAGCGTTTTGCATGCACACAGACAGATGGAAGGCATGAAAACTGCATGTCTGGGTTACATAAGAAGAGTCTGAAATATAGCATGGCAGTATTCAGTTCAAAAATCCTCATTGTAAAGAATAAAACTACAGATTACAATAATGTCACCAAGATTAAAGGGGGAAAAGAAAGCTTTAACAAACCCTTCAGTTGGTCCAGTTAGTTCAAGGTAAATTGGATTTATTCCATCTTATATCAACTGTATATCAGAGACAGAAAACATGATTTAAAAAAAATGTGGGTAAAAAACGTGAAAAACATCTGCATGCAAAATATAGACATGCTGTTTTTAAAATCCAATAAAATGATTTCTTAATCAATGAGTAAAAGGTTTGCTGATTAAAAAGGGTGAAATCTATAGAAATCCACTGACTTCCTGACAATAATCCCAGTCCTTGTTAAAGACTGTATGTGTTTTAAAGTGCAAAGTAGTCATCTAAGTAATCAGTTTTTGACTTGTTTGTTGCATTTTGTGTTGGAAAAACACAGTAGGTCTAATAAAGTGGCCCCTTTGCATTCATCTCTTTAAATCTTCCTGTCCCCAATCTCTCTTCGCATCCAAGCTGGTGTTCCATTTCCAGACTCTGTTGGACAACTTCGAGAGGACAGTCATCGATGACAGTCGACTGGCTGGCAGACCAGCTGAGATCTTTGTCGGAAAGATGTTCAAGATGGAAGTCTGGGAGACCCTGCTGATGTCCATGAGGACTGGAGAGGTGGCCGAGTTCTGGTGCGATGCCATCGTGAGTTGAAGTACAGAAGGCACCAACATATTCCCCCAAGAGGTCCCCACGAGTGTTCATGAGTGAGGAAGGAAAGCTTTTGCTCCTCATTATGATGCACATGAATCAACCTTCTGTAGCCTCCTACATGCTCAGTATTATAAACACAAACAAAGCAGTCTTTTTGTGCAAATGTTAGTGTTTTTCCATCTGGAGAAAATTTTAATTTGCAAGTGAAATTGAGGCTACTTCTTGTGTTTTCTTGTAGGACTAATTGGCACTGGGTGGCAGCACCGTGGGTTAGCATGATTAACTTCACTTCTACGTCTTGTTTCAGACCCTGTGCTCATGTTGTCGTTGATGTGGTAATTTTGCAGCACACTGGCTTGTACCCCATTGTGTCCAAAGGAATGAGGTTGATTGCTCAAGGGAAAGACCCCCTAGAGGGCCAGAGACACATGTGTGGCATGGGAAACATGTTCCACTATCACTCCACTGGTTTCCCAGAGCTGGATGAGATAATGAGAACTCCTCAACCACTCATATTTATCATGGAGCTGTTGCAGGTAAGCACCATTGGCTAAATGTTGTGTTCAAAGACAGTGTTGGCCACTAATTATGTTCAGTGAACAACTTTACTCACATTTTAACACGGTTACACCTACAGTTGTGTTAAAAATAATAGCAGTATGTTTAAAAAAAGTTCAAAAAACGTCTAAAAACTTTTAGTTTCATACACGCAAAATGTATTGTACTGTTCCAAATTAAAACATGAAGAAACATTCATCAAATGTGTTATTACTTTACAGAAAGTGAAGAAAAAGGAATATTGGGCTGATCAAAAAAATAGCAGTGTCACTAACTGAACTCCACACTGCTATATTTTGAACACACCCCGTTCAACTAATGATTAAATTACACAGAATCAGCAGCATGTATGTCATGACTGTTGGGTCTGTCGGTTTTCTGTTACTACACCTACTAGTGAATTATTTGCCATATAGAAATATCATTTCTACCAAAAAAGGCGATTGAACTGGTTAGTGATGTTGGACTGCTATTATTTCTGATACAACTGTATGCCATTTTCTAAAATCCACTGACAAATCTCAAGCTTCTCTCTGCCTAAAACATTCAGTTTTGAAATATAATATTACCAGAATCCGCTTGAGACTCACCAGGGAGTCTAGCAGCAGCAGCAGCAGCAGCAGTAGTAGTAGCAGTAAATTAAATCTTTCCACTTTTCATTTATTTTTTCAGATTTTTTTGTACATGTCAACTCTTGAGGGGTTGAAAATTTTAGATTCTTTACTTGGGTAAAACTAGCAAAACCACAAAGTAATAGTACATACAGTATATAAGAGTAATTCGTTCCTACTTTTGAAAATGAACTCAAATATCTAAGGTAAAAATACAGAGACTAATGTTACATGTCTTCTTACATAGTTCTAAAATATAGAGTCCCGACCTCTGATTTATTTTAAACCTTATCTGTACCTCAGTACAAATTATTATCTTGTCCAACAAGATAAAAAATAATTTTTTGTGTATGTTATTGCAGAACAAGGTAATTACTTGTTTTGGTGACCTTTCTTAGTTCCAGCAGAACATTGCAGAAAAACTCCCACCTGAGCACATGCAATAAAGCTCTTACCTGAAACCAGCTGCGTGGCTAGGCAGAGCCTTTTAACACTACAATTTAGTCTTTGTAATGCAGTTGAACAAAAGTACATTGAATTGGAAATAACAAAGTACCTCAACACTGAATTGAAATAATTGTGTTTTTGTGCTCAGTGTCTTTTTTTTCTCTATTTGACATTTTTGTTCTGTTGTGTTCTTGTCCTGCCCCCGCTGCTTCCAGGTAGGAGACCCCATGTCCTACCACCGAGAGTCGTGGATGATGGAAAAGGATGAGAAGCTGCAGACGGTGCCAATTCTCCACATGCAGGGCAATGCTCTGGTCAAGCAGAGACGTTTCAGAGAGGCTGCTAGCAAGTACAAAGAAGCTGTCCTGTTGCTGAAAACGGTCCAGTCCAGGGTGAGTGATAGATGAGGGAAGAAATGCATGATGGAGGGAGCTAAATTACTGCGGCGCAGGCTTGTAAATTTTGAGGTTTTCTCAGGATTTTAGGTTTTTGGGACATGTAGCTCATCCTTTTCCAGGGGGACACTCCTGTTTTCCTGTTTTGCTCTGCTTCACTGTGGCTCTGATTACAGGCTGTCGGGTGGGTGGGCTGGCAAGGGAAAGAGGAGGGAGAGCTGTGGGGGGGCTGACTGTGATGAGAGTGGGGTGTAAGAATAGAGGAATACTAAAGGGAGATGGGGGAGTTGTGTATGAGATATGTTGACAAGACAGCATGCAGAATTGTTTTGTGCAGGAGAGTGATTTTTGGCAGCATTCTCAAGTTTGATGCTTACAGATATCGGCCTTTGTGCAAACAACTAGTAAACCTCAGTTGGACAGAGATGATGCTTTTTTTCAGTGTCCCAAAGTCATGAATCTAAATGTGAAAATATTCAAACCTGAATTCGCATGAATTATTAAAATATGTGTAGGAGCTGCCGAGCAACATAGCAGCACGGCGAACATATTTTTGTTCTTCCTTCTCTGCATGTGTGTAGGAGATGCCAGGCGATGTGGACTACATTAACCTGGGTCGAATGATTGTCCCCCTGGAGTTGAACTACTGTCAGTGTATGTTGGAGCTGGAGGAGTATTATGAAGTTATAGAGCACACCACTGAGCTGTTGGAGAAACACAAAGGTAAACCCAAAAGTTTGTTTAAACCGAACACAATGATTCAGAGTTTTACTAATTGAAACACATATTTAATTCACTTTTTTCCAGGGAGAATTAACAGAGCTTCGCTATTTCATTATTTATTTTTTTCCCTCACGTGACTTAACTTCACATTTGCACTATGCACCGCTCTATCAAACCTCTGAGCCGAGCAGCTTCTCTGGAGCAACCAGGGTTAATCCAGTGCACAGAGGTAGTTCAATAGTGCAAGGTTTTCATTCGCTGCCCCAGAGATGTGAACCAGCTAACATACCATATGTTCACAGTGCTCTCCCCTCAAGGCTACCACTTTTCCCAAATTCAGAAAGGAGCGAAAAAGCAGAATTTCTTCATCAGCATTAGTTAGCTGATTTAATTTAATTTAAATATGAGTGCCATTACTAATTAAAAAGTATGCAGATCTTTAATACTTCTCATGTTCACTTATAATTTATAACACTTTAAAATCTCAATTGGAGGAGAATATTTTCATATCATTAATAGTTAGGGATAATAATGGGGATTTCCATTTTTGTCCACACATGCCTGAAAGCAGGGCTGGGTGTTCTTTATAAAAATGCTGCCGCACATGGATCTTTATTGATGAAATACATTCAGAGCAATATCACATAAAAAGAATTTAACTGCAGGCATTGAATTCTTAAATTATTGCCTTTTCTAGAGGTACTTGTGGACAAATAGTATCCAATAGTATTTAATTGTGACAGCTTTATAAATATTTGCTTTCTTGACAAGTGTTAATTATTAAAGGGGAATTACCGTTTTTTTTACAACCTGGACCTTATTTCTGGCATAAAATACGATGTTTACTCACCCATATAACTTTGGTGTCATTTGGAGTTGTTCGGAAGATCTAGCGCCGCGTATATCCATATAGCGGGAGTGACTGGGGCACCGAAACGCAGCGGCAGATAATGCGTTATTTAGAGGATGCGTTTCGTTGCCCCAGTCACTCCCACTGTATGGATATACGAGGCGTTCCGCTGGATCTTCCGAACGACTCCAAGTGAGTAAACATCGTGTTTTATGCCAGGAATAAGGTCCAGGTTGTAAAAAACGGTAATTCCCCTTTAATAGGATTGTTGTAACTTGTGTGTCCTCCTGAATACAGGAAAGCCAGGATGCAGTTAGCATGTAATGTCTCTTGGCGGTTTATTGTTTTTCATGTCATTTCGAACTCCAACTTTTGGCAAGAAAGCAAACAGCATTATTTCCTAAAATGTAGAACAATTTTTTTGTAATTAAGTACACGAAATAAACTGAGGGCTTGCACACATTACTTTCCACTAATGATATGAACAAAAAATTTCATGATCTTATGAAAACCTGACAGGTGAGAGTCTGAAGCCTGTTCTGGGTTCGCTGCTGCTGCATTCACAGCTGCGTCTTCAATAAGAGTGTGTAGGAGGGTTGAGGCTGACGTTACAGAGGGTTTTACAGTTGGAGCAGCCTTGAGAATTGGACTGTCATACCCATGGCTACTCATATAATCCTAGAGAGGCTTCACACGCTGGCACACTCTCCACTTCAGAGCCTCATGAATTATACCCCTCACCCAGAAACAGGATCCACTGAGACAGTCTTTATTTCACACTCTATATCCTCAACCTGGATTTTCTCTTTTGCACTATATTTTCCTTATTGTGTGTTTGTGTGTGTGTTCTTGCATTACTCTTGTTGTGGACTCGCCTCACCTCTCTCTTGCAGGACAAAAAGTCCCCATGACATAATGTTTTAGGATGAAGACTTGTTTAGAGAAAGGTTAGAGAAAGGTTAGGTTCACATTAAGGTCAAGGGGAGGCTATTGGATTGAGGTAAGTTTCTAGGAAGTTAATGTAAGTCAGTGTACTGTCACCTGAAGTGATGGAAGAACAGGTAAAGGTAAAGAGGAAGAGGAAGCAATGTGTGTGTGGCTGGAGGAGGAAGGGTGTAAACCTGCCTGTGAGTGAGCATGAAAATGAAAAAATGGTGGGCGGGAGTTTCTGAGCTCCACTGGCCCAGTTCGAGCAGCTGTCACAAAAATGCAGCCCTTTTCCTACGGTATGAAGAGAGCTCCACAAGCATTGCAACACATTCTTCTCCTTTTCAGCTATGTGTATCTTCAGTTTCATTCCCTGTCTGTTCACACTCTTGTCTCCTTTTCTTTTCCCTGTTGCTCCTCTTGTCATCACAGTGTCATGTTGTCTGTGTCAGTTTAAGTCAGCTGCTCTGCCGCTGTTTCCTCCCTCCAACCCAGTTGTTCTTTAGAAAAGCCTCTCTGCAGTGTCTCTGCTTTTGCCGGAGGCAACAATAAAATCTTCTTAACTCTTGGCTAAATAAAAATTTGACACATAGAGAAATTAAATGCAGAGGAACGGAGAAATGGAACCACCAGTTTCTACCAAACTCAGACAGATACATTTCTGTGTGTCCGTTTGTGTGCATGGCCACATATTTCACTTATTTGCTTTGACTGCTTCTATTTATGTAAATCAAGCAAAATAGTAACACACCAAAACTAAGCTATGCTAAACCTGCTGTTGGCTTAAGTTTCATACGCAGGCAGCAACGAGTCTTACCTGACTCTCTGCCAGAATACAAATAACCAGAATTTGGTAAATGTCAAACTTTGGCTTTAAGACATGCGGCTTTAGTGAAGAATAAAATTGTGGTATGTATTGTAGGTATTGTTTGGTTTGTACACTCAGGTCTGATCAGAAATACATATAACGACACCATACACCTACTCCTTCTAAATGCCACCTCACCTCAACTAGGCATTATCAAATATCTTTATATTAGACATAAGTTCCATGTTTTTAATTCATGCTTAATTCATTTTATTTACTGTGTTGTATTTTTTCTTCTGTTTCTCAGACTGTGTGAAGGGCTACTACAAGAGAGCCAAGGCCCACGCTGCTGTGTGGAACGAAAAGGAGGCCCGCAGAGACTTCAACATGGTGGCCCAACTGGACATCACTCTGGCCTCGCTTGTCAGTCGGGAGCTAAAGGCGCTGTCGGAGCGCATGAAGGAGAAGTACTGGGAAGAGAAGGAGAAATACTGGAACATGCTGGGGAAAAAGGAGAATAAAAGTGAGGGAGAGGAAGAAGAGGAGGAGCATGATGAGGAGGAGAAAGAGAAAGAAGGGGTGGAAGATGGAAAGCAAGGCAAGGAAAGTGCAACCACAACAACTCACGATGAAGTGGGAGAGGAAAATGGTTCAGAAGTTCAGAAAGAGGACCTCGAAGAAAAGAAGATTTCCCCAACTGAGGGAACAGGTATTAAAGAGGAAGCTAGCTCTTCTACGATCAGTCCAAACACCTGTGCTAAAACAGAGGGGAAGGACTGGCAGCAGATGTTGCGGCTGATCATGTTGCTGCAGGACGAGGGAAACTTCCTCATTAAAGAGCAGCACTTTGAAGAAGCTTCTGTAAAGTTCAAGGAGGCTATAGAATATGTGGACTTCCTTCAAAATAAGGTAAGGGTAATGGGTGATGAAGTGAAAACATTTCAAATATAAATAGAGTTCTCTGAATCTGAATCTAAAATGAAACTTTTTGTGGGGACATCCAGGTGGGCTTCAGGACTGACTCTCAACATAACTGCCTTTGTTTCAGTCTATTCAACGTGATGAATAGTCAAACATGCCAGAGAGAAGTCTTACAAAATGATTGTGGCTCACTGTGGCTCGAAAACTGTAATCATCTGTCATTGTTGCTTTTTTTACTGAAGAGCAGCTGTGGCATTGTAGGTATGCTGGCAAAGTGAAGAGCAGAGAAAGGGTGCTAAAAATAACAGCTATCCACAGAGATATCACTGTCACACTGCTTGCCTGTGCTCCTTCGCTTTCTTAAACTTCCCTTTCTTTTCTGCCACACCTCACGGTCCAGGTCCCTCGTGCCTCTCACTCAAATCAAACTCCCTCTTCCCGTCAACCCATCCTTACATTCTTCGGCCACCTCACGCTACCATCCCTGGCATCCAGTCTTCTTCATCATTCCTCCCAACCTTTTTCTTTCTTTTTCATTTTTGTGTCACCTACTGACCATTTCCTCTGCCATCGATCACCCTCTTCTTTGCACCTCCCACCAATCCTGTCCTCTCATCTCAGCAGGTGGATCAGGAGGGCGAGGACTGGGAGTCTCTGGAGAAGGTGCGTCTTCCGCTGTCTCTCAATCTCAGCCACTGTATGCTGGAGCTGAAACAATACCAGCAAGTGGTGGAGCTCAACGACAAGCTGCTGAAGAACCACAAAGGTAATATATGTTGGAGTGAAGGCAGTTTGTAGCACGGGAGAAAACCGTTGATTTGATATAGAGGTAAGTACGCGAGTATATAAATACACTCTGGTTAAGGTGCTTCTGTAAGCACCATCATTTTTAAGTTTAAAAATATCAGGTGTCAGTACAAATGCCTGGCCCAGAGCAAACGTCTGCCTGCATCAATTCTTGATCTCTCTGTTTACCAAAGAAAGAAGAAACCAAACAGCAATTCTCTGTCTCTCCTTTGTTCCCCAGGCATCCACCCATGGACATCACAGTCAAAAATGAATTCATTGTTTTCTTCTTGTTTCTGCTGTGATGAATTATTTATAGTTGAGGCTGATCTGAAATGGGTGTTCTTATATTTCTCTTTTCTTTCTATTTACTCCACTCCAGCTTTTACTTTGACGTGTCGTCTCATTATTACCACTGAGTGTAGTTACGGCATCCTCTTTTTACCTTGTTTTATTCTGGCTGAGATCCTGTGCTCCTTACATGTGAATATACATGTTTACTCGCTTTTCTCATACTCCACAGGTAACTTTAAGGCTGTGTACCAAAGGGCCCGAGCACACGCCGCACTGTGCAACGGGGATGAGGCTCGGAGGGACTTCAGTATGGTCGAGAGACTGGACCCGCAATTCAAACCCTTTGTTCGCCAGGAACTGAAAAAGCTGTGTGAGAACCTTCGCATTATGAACGCCCGAAAGAACAAGACTTACTGGGATATGACGCAGGAGAAGTGGGGGCCTCATGGAAGCGAGGCCAAGAGTGCAGCAAGAAAGAAGAATGTGAAATTTTCTCAGAAAGCTGCAGACGAAAAAACTAAGGCGGGTAAGAAGACTGAAGACAGTAAGAGTAAAGAGAAGGAAAGCTCAGAGAAAGACCCCCCTGCTGAGAGAGAGGAAGTGGATGACACAGAAACAGAGAAAAATCCAGACGTGAAAGCAGAGCAGAGTAATAAAGAGCCAGAGTGTGGGAAAGCGAGACGGGAAGGGATAGATAATGAAAACACAGAGAGGGTCGTGGTCCATGAAGCTGGGCCGGGCGCACCAGATAATCGAGCAACAGATAAAGATAGCGGCCCTGCCCCCACAAGCTCAGGCAAAGATAATGTAGCCAGCAAGAGATCAGTGCGTGACAAGGCCAGAAAGAAGGTCAAATGCCAATCACAAGCTGCACCGGACCCAGGCCGAACAAGCTCCGAGAATAAAGCCACCAACGGTGGAACCGACAGTGGTGGCACTCCATCAGAATAGACCAGTGGGTTGAAATTATCTTGTGTAAAACCAAAGGTCACAAAGAAAACTGCGGACAAAGAGACACACAGAATAGAGAAAAAAGCAACATGGCTAGGGGAGGAAATAAGTTATAAACAAACAAGCCTCAAAACAGGAAATATTGATTCGGCCACATAGAAATCCAAGTATAAACACAAAAAGAAATATGTATATAAATAGCCTATTTTTGGCTCCATTAAGTTTCATTATTCAATTCTCAAAGGGATAACTGCAGCCGCATAAAGAGAACAGGCAGACGAGGAGTTTGCCAAATACAAAGTCTTATTTTATTTCTGTACACAAAGAATAGAAAGCATCCAGTAACCCACTTGTTATTACAGTAAAAAGCCTTTCTTCAGAAAACCTTTTTGTTTTTATACAGATTAAAAACTCCAGAGAAAAGACAGCAAGAAGTGTTTGAGTTCTGGACAGAACAGAAAACCAAAAACCGTTAAACAATAAACACTTGAATGATTTATGAGGTATATTAATGGTGATTAAAAACTAAAATAAAAAAACTCAGTTCACCAGTAAGGTATGAGTGATTATATATTAGTGTTATCAACACCTTGTTTGAGGTTAGGTGTCCTGTTATGTTTTGTGTTACATACAAGTGTGTGTGTGTGTCCTTGTTACATGTTCAACAGACGTGCGAAGGCAGAGGGGAGGGTGTGATGCAAAGGCAGGAGAGTAATGATGGGGCGGTGAGCATGTCGACCAACTAAATGCAGTGACAGGGACTCTTGCCTCCGTGGAGAGCCTTTTACTTCAATCACACAGCTTCAGTCATGCCACGGAGGGTGGGATGTGTGTGTGAGTGGGCGTGGGGGAATAAAGGGCACCAGTAGAAATATAGAAATTAGTTCATGGATCAGACCTCAGGCGATCACACAGTCACGCAGAGATGAGACTTGCTCTGTGACTCTCCTGCAGCTGGATCAGGTGGAAGTGTCAGACAGCAGCAGAGTGAAATGTGGCTACAAACTGAGGATGATAATGGAACTGTTGTATTAACAACCTACTGCATTTATGTCACTCGGCCACCTCTAAAAATAAACATGACAAATGTTGACATGCAGCCCTAAGAGGAATGCCTCTCCTTCTTTTACAAAACTTGTCACTCACATACAAAAGTACAGAGACACTGAGGGTGATGGGTAATCATCAGCGTGTAATGAGATGTGTAAATACCGACAGATAAATGTCTATGAATAAACACTGTTTGTCAAGGCTTTCTTTTCTCCCACGAGCTGAGCGGCTGCTCTTTGTTCTGACTTGTGAGAGCTTTAACAAAGCAAATTCTTAAGCGGTGCTGACGATGCAGACACGGATTCAGCAACTAATAATGACTATCTTCAGCAGCTAAACGGTGGCGGGCTTCAGTGGAGGTGGAAGTTAGGAAAAGGAGACTTGTGTTTGGGAAACAAGGCTCTCTTTGGCTTCCCTTAAGGCTTTTAGCATTTGTATTATGAACGGCACATCATCTTCCCATCTCACAAACCTGTGGAACCGCGTCCTTGGGGATAGTTCCCTAGCAACAGTATCAAAAGTAACAGGCAGCGAGTGCTGAGGAGGATGGTGTCAAATGTGAGTGCTATGTGCCTGGAGGGGGAGCCCATAATGAATGCAGCGCATGGGTCTCAAACTCATGTATGTGAGGTCAGAGTGCTTTTTTAAGATTTGGGCTGGATTCCTCACCGTGTACATCCGTCTTTCCTGTGAGAATTATGTGGTATGATTGCAGAGAAGCTCACAGAGCCAGAGCTTCGTTGTTCCAGGCAAACTCTAGTCCTGCTTCTGGAGATTTTGCTGTGGCAGGCACATCAAAGTGGATCTCTCCCACCAGCCCTCAAGCAATAAAATGGATTGTTTTTTTTCTACACTTCCTCTCTCGTCTCTCAGATCTTTAGTCCCTCCAAGCAACCCCAGCATCACGGGTTGACTCATGAAAGCCATCATTTGACTAGTTGCAACTTATGGACGTTCACATGCTTCGATCCACACTTTCCTGTCACCTCCAATCAACCTCAGGCCTGCGCTAAGGTTGACAGACACTGATACACAAACATGTGACGCAACCTCCTTCCCTGAATGTAAACTAAAAAAAAAGTCCAGAAAGACAAACTGTTGTCTTATGTGGATTCCGTTTGGTTTAAGGCATAAATTGACTGTGCTATGTTTGATGACCCTGATGTGACGAGGCCAAAGCCACTTCAACCACATGTCCTTTCGTAAATCTAAAAGCAATGATGTGTGCAGTAGCAAGGAAAAAAAGCACATGGTCGTGTTAATGGCTACTGTTCTTTTCAGATCTACATGGAATTATGGGATTATTAGGTAGGATTGCGTTATGTGCGCGAGCCGCTACGTTCGCGAGCCTCCCCCCAGCAGTGTCTGGAATTGGCCTTGCAGAAAGAAAGCGAGCCTCAGCCCGGAGCTCCGTCTTCCTCTTTCTCTGCACACAGCAGGAGTACATAAAGATCCCAGAGAGGGGGTCTGCATGCTGATATTTATCGCCAGACATTTCCTCAATGAAACCCAATTCCAGTCACAATACAAACAGGCTCAAAACTGAGAACTTACATGAATAGATGAAATGGAATTCCATTTTCATGAGAGTGTAAGCTGTGCGTAGTTGCGGTTATGCAGTGCAGCAAACGTTACTGATCATGCAGGGATCCACTTGTGTGCATAATGCGTGAAGGCTGTATTGTAAATAGGGAATATGTATGTAGCAGCATACCTCTGTGTGGTGTGTGTGCGCGCACGTACGACGAGTGCAATCGGTTTTGTCTGGGTGTAAAGGGCTCACTTAGGAGAGGCGAGCGATGACAACGACGAGCAGTTTTAGGGGATTAGAGGAACACAGTGTGTATGTGCATACAGAGGCGCTGTGCTAGCGGGCACTTTGGCTGTCTTAAATAAATCACGGATTTAACTGATGATGTGTCATTCTCACACAGTAAATAAGCGCATTGTGGGTGCTGTCAACTCCCTGACAATCTGCACCACACAGCCACATGAAATGCAGTCAGCCCAGCCCCGATCTAGTTTACACGCGTGAGCTTTAACTCACCACCTCCCTTTAAATTTCAAAAATAACAACCATGGTAACACATGTAAGGAAAAAAAAACAAAAAAAAAAACACACAGAAGATACAGGAATTTTGACAAAAACAAGAGGATATCCTTCCTTTTTCTTTTTGCATTTTTTCATGGAAGGTCCAATTTGTGCTGTGGATTGATATAAAGCTTCACACCTTCGAAGGACTACACAGATACTGGATAGCACAGTGTCTTGGCTGGGCAATTTTCTCTAGTCTTTCAGTGACCTGCTGCTAACGTTAGTTTCCTTTGGCTCATTAACACGGTGTCAGGCTGTGCCACTGAAGTTATGAAGCACAGCCTGGCCAAAAGGACATCAGCATCAGCCTTTAGCAGTTAGCATGAAAAAGGCTTTTAGTGCACAGAGTTCCAGTAGAGGGTTAGCTCAGAGTATCATAGCTGCTGCAGTGGTCAAAAGGCCTGCTGCTCTGTGGCCTGAGCTCAGCCATATGGAGCCCCTCCCTCTGCCATCAGGCATCCTTTCAGGCTTTCGTTCTTCTCCTCCAGGACCACTCAGGGTTAGATGTGTGATGTGGTGCCTGAAATTATGAAATATAAGGAGATAAAGAAGGAATAGATTTTACGAGTTTTGAAATACATGCATAAGACCAAGAAAATGTTCTTGGCTACAATATAAAAAAAGGCTATAATTATGATAATCCCATTCTTTGTTCAAGTACAGGCTTTGGCAGGCTCAGAAATTGCAGTTTAAATGAAATGGGACAGTTTATAAAGTGTGTGACAGTGATGCTCTCTGTCTTTCTGGTGCTACAGATTCCCTCTTATCTTACTCCTCCTCTCTGCCATTTAATCTCCCTGTCCCTCCCCCCGACTATCGACCCGCAGCAGTACATATTTGCTCTCCTCTCCATCTCTCACACTCCCGAGGGCCATGAAGGAGCAAAGAGTCTGTCTCTGAAGTGTGGACGGCGGCAAAGATCCGTGCAGCCGAGACACTCACCCGGTTCTGACGGGAAGACGTTTCTCAGCTGCTCGATGACCTCCTGGAGCTGCAGCACCGTATCCTGCTCATGCTCCAAGTCATCTCCTGACACACACACACACACACACACACAGAAAATGTTACACATCTACGAATGGACACGTGCAGAATGAGAAGGATGCACGGTTTCACATTCAACATGCGCGCACGTGTCAAACCCTGGCTGCACGTCGCTTACCTGCTGCTTCTGTGTCAGTAGTCTCTCTGCTGGCCGGCTCACCGTGGTGCCCCCCACCAGACACAGGGGAAGACAAGGTTGACGGTTCTGATCCGTTGGCCTCTGAATCATCTTTGGGCTGTTTTGAGGAAAGACTTATTATCATTCACTCTAAATAATAGTTCATATCCATCATGTTTTAGACCTCAGAGTGATTTGGTCTTTCAAAAAATAATGAATGTGAAGTTCAATGGCACTCAGCCAACAGTTCTCAAACAACGACACACCGGAGCAGAATTATATAAATATATATAATATATAAAAAAGACAATGTTGCCCAGCAGCTGTTCCACAAAATCAGGTTCCTGTGATTTGTGCTTTGATAGGCAGATAAAAAGATAGGGAATTACACTGCACACAGCAACACTGCAGAAGACCCGCTGTCAGAGATGGAGGATGGTCTCAAATAACAATCACAGATGCATAAAGTAACTCTCGAGGATATTATATGCATCCTACCATCAGTGTAACGCTGTGGCAATACTCTAGAGCTGAATAAGTTCAGTAGTTGTAAGGAAACTGAGGTGTCTGCAGAGACTTGGAAGAATGAATGCGTACGGTGTACCGCTACAGACAACAGAATTTTATTTTCTCAGGAAATGAAACTATGATATTGTTTAAAAAAAAAAAAAAGAATTCAAATAGCTTTTTTTTACCCAGAAAAATTTTCCTCTTCTGCCACACACTTTCTTTTTCCAAGACTTTATCCTGAAGAATCAGCATACTGTCCCTCTTTCTCTCTGTCTTTCTCCTCTTGTCATTCGCTCCCTTAGCTTTCTACTTATTGGATAGAGTGTGCTATTTAGATACTCCCACTGATAAGATTTTACACACTTTTCAGTAACCGCTGACTGTCTGTCAGTTTCCAGCTCTTCTATCTACTTTTGTCACACCTTTCCTTCATTCTGCGGTAAATCCGTTTATATGACGCTCCAGAGTGCTTTAAGGCTTATCCTCTTCCTATATTGTACTTCTTTGTTCTCGAATTCCTCTTCTCCTTTTTCTGCTTATGATAATGTATTTGAAGGCCTGTGCTACCTAACGTATGCACTGTGACGCATACAAATGTCGAAAACCACTGAACTTGAATTTATCTCTCTCTGCCTTTTTATTCAAACTGCAGCTCCAGAAACTCTGACATCCCTTTGAGGCAGCAGAAGCTGTAAACATACTGTAGTACTAACAATAAGGATAAATACCGTGACCGTGACCAACTCAGTACACTGTACTTCAGGACAATTCGTCAGTAAATCTCAACTCTCTCCATGACTCTCTATCACCCATGCTGTCTCAGAGGTGAGTTGCTGTACCTGTAGCAGCAGTTCCCTGAGCCTACGCAGCTGGGACTCTAGCTGTTTGTTGTGGTCCTCCAGAATCTGCATACGGGTCTCCAGGCGCGTCTTGTGTTGCCGGAGCACCCGTGCCTCGGCCAGGAGCTCCTCATCCTGCTGCCCATCCGCCGTGGGTGAACCCGGACCGCCCTCTCCTGCCTCAGTCAGCATGGGAACTGACGCTGCCTCCTCGTGCTTCCACTTGAGCCGCCTGTACTCGCCCTGCAGCACCCTGAGGACCCACGGCGAGAAAGGAAAACTGTCAGGTCTACTTGTTGATGCAGCAAACACAACATTTTCACAACTTCAGATTTTCATCCAGGTCCCATCTGACACAAACTTCTGCTGACTGACTATTGGCCGACTTGTTAAAAAAAAGTGGAAGTTGTTTGATTCTGGTATTGATTTATTGTTCTGGTACAAGCCACGAGAATACCACAGAGGAGGATATAAATTGAGCTACATCCAGCAGCCACTGCAGTCATTAATATGGACAACAGAGCACACTACAAAAGGGGACATGGTTTGTAGAAAAACTGAACCAGGTCAAGGTTTCAGACGTCCAAAGGGTGCAAGTGTATGTGTGTGTGTGTAGCCGTATTTTGCTGTGTGTGTCTTGAAAGGTCACAACCGAACTGAGGACAAGATAAATTTATTCATATGAATGATTCACATAAAAGATGCCTCTGGTAACCAATTAAGTAGATAGCAGAAAAAAATGAATTTGCTTTATTTATGGAAAATGGCCGAGCCTCTAACAAACTGTAAATTCAAATTCAAGTATTAACATACTGTGTTTCAGGCGAGTTTTACACTCGTACTGCAACAATCAGTCCATAATGGGCTCTTTGTTTCCCTTCTTCTGAACACACTGATGCATGATTTACAAGAGCAGGTTATCGCTACACTATTTTCAAGGCTTTTCTTTTTCTTTTGTTAGGGCTGTTCAGATGGATTTATAGTGTTAATGTGTTTACTCTCTGCAAGAGGTTTGTAAATGACAGCAGGCATGCAGAAAACAGCGTAATAACCCCTGATAAACACACACACACACACACTTGTGCTGTGTGTTATTGTACTTGTGGCTTCATGATGAAAACCGTTCCCTGAGCCACACTTTTACGTCTTCGCTACTTAAACCTCAATCAAATCAACTGGCAAATTTTATCAAACGCAGCTACGAATGCTTCAAAGTGAAACAATGGTGGGTGTGATAGATTTGGTGGTAGCAATTATAGTCACCTCAGTGGTTCAGAAGGATTTTCTTTCGTGCATGATAACACAGACATTAGATTTAGTGCCCCCATATCGACAGACCTGTTCTCGTTCTCCAGGCGGGCCAGGGTGCGTTGGAGCTGCTCCTTGTCCTGGTGCTCCAGGTGAGCCAGCAGCATGTGCTGTCCGCAGGGAGAGTCATGGTCCAGGGCTGGGCTGGAGTGACGCAGGAGGTACTGATCTTCATCCCTGAGTCCCCCACACAGGAGACAGCACACTGAGCCACCAGCACACAGCCACCAGCAGCACAAAGCAGAGCCAGCGAGGGAGAGCAGACAGGCCAAAGCAAGGCATGGCAAGCAGGATGAGGAAAGGGTTTACAGGACGAGATACAGTCAAACAAGACGAGACACGACGGGCTTGGACACTGTGCCAGGTTCACAGTACAAATACAGAACACTTGACTCGCCAGGATTTTAAAAGTTATTGGAAATGGAAGGGGTACCTTAATTTACTACACAATATTTTGTTCAAATAATAAACACTTTATTGACAGTGGAATAGACAACTTAATGCGCTGATTTTTGATAGCACACCTAGGGCTGTTAAACAGTAAATGGATCTGCTTGGCAGTTATTTTAATGGAAAGACAGTTGTTGCGATAACGCTTTTGCCTTCAAAGCAAACAACTTTATTGAGTCGGTTAGAGGCTTTGCATTGTTTTGCCAAATTTTATATCACAGAACTATTTATATTCCTCATCCCAACAGACTGTTTATGTCCAGCAAAGACCAGATACACCTTAGTTGCAGCGTCCTACTGCCACTACAGTCATTTTTCTTTTTTTAAGCTCCTCCTGTTCAAAAGCTCTATTGAAATTTGTGGAAATTTTCTATGGAAATATATTTGACTCTATCTTACATTTGTCAGGAACATTTAAGGTTCAGTGAAACTCTTATTTTTGAGTCACTCACATAATACTGAAGGTTTAATTACTGAATTACTGTCTTTTACCTGCCAGTGAGTACAGTGAACCCAGAACAATGCATACAGGAGGATGGTGGAAGCTGATCACACAGGCAGCATGGTGCATGGTTCAGGACAGAAAGCAGTATGATGCCAACCAAACACCAGCTGGTGGCACAGATAGCGCAGTAGCATGTACAGAGCCATGCAGCAGAAAAAGAAAAAAAAAAAAACAGACAAACACTGACAGACAGAAGGACGGGTTGGACACGGGTTGGACGGGTATGCAGAACAAGGGTAGAAAACAACACTGCTGCACACGAGGCGTACAATTGAATTGTCATGCATACAAACTCAAGCATAGATGCAAACACTGTATGTGCTACACACATTTTTGTGCAAAGCTTCATCCAAGCAACACTCCAGCATAGATATCAGTAGTAAAAGGTGTCGTGTGTCTGCAAAATATTGTCGTTTTGTCTAAGTCCTCTTAATATACTTTCAACCACGGTGGTCTCTCAAAGCAGACACATGTCTGAAGACAAATAATGAGCGCTCTTCATAATGTAAACACACAGACACACATCCGTAGCCCTGAAAGACTAAACAAAACTAGCAGTAGTAGTTGGACATGCAACCTTCACTTTAAAGAAAGCAAAAGGAAATTATTCTCAGACTGTGAAGAAACAGTTGACAGCCCACATTGGTGTCAACAAAATAAGACATGGACACAAATACAAGATCTCAAATAACCACTCTTTCCACTTCTTCAGCTTTTCCCAAAGAGGACTGGCTGCCTCATTCACATCAAAAATCATTATTCCTCTCACTGCTGTAACCTCTCGCCACAGCCCGCCATTCAGCCAGCTCCCACAAACACACACACACACACACATGCGCTTCGTGGATCCACACACAGCCACACACCTTAATCGCAGCAGGTGTGTGGATGATGAAGGGGAAGTGTGTGCACGCTTCTCGCTGTGGGTCATTTTCATTATGCGGCTGATTATTTATGTGATTACCCAATCTTTCTCTAACATTCGGACATACATTAACAAGCCTGAGCGCACACACAAACACAGAAACAATCAATGTATCAAGAGGGAACACACGCACATAATCCCTACAAAGGGCTGTGGTTGTAATGAGGGGGTTTGCAGTGTGGGGGCGGCGGCATACTCACAAGCTTTCATCAGGAGACAGGCTATCCGTGAAGAACGAACAATTCTGGCTCTCCATTTCTGCCAATCTATGTAGACACGCACAAACCAAGGACAGCATGTCAAACATGCACAAACAGACACACAAAAGAGAAATACAAGACAGTGTATTAGTGTGAGCAAATATAATAGAAAAGGTGTTATCACACACTGGGGAAATATGTTTCACCAAACACAAGGTTGAAACAAACAAACTGATTAGGTTTGAAACTGTGTGGATACGACCTCTGGCCTTTTAGTATTGTGGACTACAACTGAACTGCAAGCTCTCCAGAAAGTTTTGACTAACAAGACTGCCGAATGGCAAAAACTCTACTTGCCATCGAGTACAAGTTATAAAAATGTCCACACAGAGAGAGAATAAAACTGTACTATAAGCTGTCTACGAGCATGCAGGCAGTAAAAAAAGCTCTTTAGAAATGTGCTGCTGTCCAGCACCACAGACAGCAACTGTATGCGTGTGAGTGTGTGCAGGCGCAGTGTGTGTGAGAGGGAGCCTGTGAGAACGTGGTGAGTGAGGGGCTGTGTGGTTTTTCAGGACCAAGGACAGTGCTTCCAGTCCCGCCGACTGTCAGTGAACAGCTGCACTGTACACGCTGCTGTTTCACTGTAACACCAAATGAAATGTGCTGAGGTGGGGAAACCTTTTCAAGAACATTAAAAAAGACAGATTTCTTTTTATTTTAATGGCATAAATAAGAAGACCTGGTGCTGGACAAATCATATTTAGATGAAAAAAAAAATGTTTAAAAAAGGATGAGGCTCAGCAAGGTAGAATGGGTCAGGTTGGCTTCTTCTGTCTACATCTGTGTCATTGAGTAAGATACTCAATGAATCAGATGGAGAGGGCAGCTCCATTCATAGTAGTGTGCTGCCATCAGTGCATGCCTGTTTGAATGGGTGAATGAGAGACTAACTGTAAATGGCTTCGGATGAATGGCCTATATGCATTTATTTACTGAATAAATTAAAACTACACTGAATAAATAGATTACTTGTGCTGAATATAGCACAAACATGAAATAATGCTGCATATTAATTTGGAAATTTTAGTTAATTTGTAGCTAAGAAATACACAAGCTTATGTTTTTGCTAATGTACTAGCTCTAATTTGTTTAGTACAGCATCTACATAGCCATGTTGGCTAGTATGCAAATAATGCATTAAAACAAACAAAAAATAATAATCTGGAAACCTTCCATGAACCCATCATGTTTTCTTTGTGTGTGTATTAACTTGCATTAACACACAGATGCATCAGCAAACTAGTTTCTAACCATCATCTTCTCCTCTGGTTCCTCCAAATACACGTATAGCTTGCACTTAAATGCACAAGGCCGTCCTTTCTCTTCCTTTCAAAGGACACAGGAAGATATATACAGTGGTAATCTAAAGCAGTTGTACTGTATGTTGAAAGTGGTTGCAAGTAAGCAGTCAAAAACAGCTGCAGTCTACTTAATACTGTGTTAACGGTATATAACAGTATTACATGATCAAAGGTTCAGTTTCTCCTTCAAGTAACTAGCAAAGAGAACCAACCCACTGATGCAAATGTGCTACGAGCGTAGTGTCTGCCCACATACAGTACGTACAACGCACACGCACGTATCACATGAAAGCAGTCTTCACTGAAGCAACATTCTTGGTACACACACAGACAAACGACACACTCCACGCGCTACACCATCTTTCGCAGAGTGTCATCAGCTAAAGGCGTGGGGGATGGAAGAAGCAGGGGTGAGTGATGTAAAGGATGGCAGGGGCATACACATTACATCCATCCTTTCTCCTTCCAGTTTCCAGAGAGACCACAGCACTGAGGCATTTAGGACATGTCCATGTCCTATTACAAGAGCCTCGGCCTCTGAACCCAACCGCTCAGAATTCCGTCCACGACACTATTCATCAGAAAGGCTCCACAAACCTCCAGAGGCAGTCAGAGACAACAACAAATGAGGAAGAAAAGGGCAGAACATAATAGGAAATCATGGTATGTGAGTGTCTTGTGTCCACATGTCTGTTTAGCGTCTTGAAATAATGTAAATGTATGTGAGAGGAAATGAGAAACGCGCGAGAGACTGGGGGCTGGAGCGGAGAAAATCCTAACAGAGTTCTAAGAGGTTTTTATTATCTTCCTCTCATCTATCCTCTACGAGACGTCAAAGCAGTGGCGATGATGAAAGGAAGGAAGTCCTGCATTGATGTGAGGGAGGGATGAGAGATCCAGAAGGAAAGGGAGAGACAGAGGCTGTCTCTGAGTTTGACATGATTACAAATCTGACTTTTCCAGCCCTAAACATCAAATATTCTATCTCCCCTGAGATAACTGGAGACTACATTAAAGCCGTAGATTAACATGTATCCCCCTCATTGACTGAAGGGCACTTTGACATAAATGAACACGCACACATACATCTGTCTAATGTGTCATCCCAAGGGAAGAATTTCAGACACACTGACCTGCCAGTGACGACATCAAGTATTTGATATCAGCTTGACTTTCTATTAGCGTTCAAAGTGAGCAGTGAGTTGTGATTAATACTAGGGATAAATTCAAATAAGAACTGCGACTTCCCCTTTTTATCTGGTATTAACTCACAGGTAGAGAGGCATGAATGAGAAAGAAGCAAGCAAGGAAGGAAGGAAGGAAGGAAGAAAGGAAGGAAGGAAATAAGTCAGTTCTGCATGTCGAGTACAGAAAAAATACCCACCACTGCCAAAAAAGGACTGTCTACTCCTATTATGATGGTTCTCAGATCATGCTGGAATATTTGAGCACGCTCACCCCGTTCTCTTTTTTTTTCTCTTGTGTCTAAATGTGCTACTGCCGAAACTCATTTAGAAACTATTTTGATTCTTTTTTTCCCCTTTCACATGCATACTTGGTAACAAGGGATTCGATATTTCTAGCTGCTGGGGTTCAGTGTCTTGCTGAATATATATCGATATGTGAACAAGAAGAGCCAGGACTGACACTACAAACCCTGTATGCACTGCAGTTTACCATAGCGGAGGCCTCAAAAATGGTTTCTAATGATTTTTTCTTAGTAAAATCTAAACTGTGCATAAACTCTATAGACAGTAAATGTCGAATAAATGTCTACAATGTCAGATTTTAAAATAAGATAAGATGATCATTTAATATATCCCAGAGACATAAGAACCTCTGTTGATGGTTTTGTGGACAATTATAACTATGAAACATCCATAGCTGGTGTGTATAATTAATTAGTAAATCAATTACCGCTAACACGCCAAACAGAGCCTGACATGAAGCAATCATGTCAACAAACGAAAAGAAATCATCCATGCATTCTTCCTAATAACAAGGATTGAGCACGTAAGCAAAGTCTAATACAGTTTACATCTGGCCCATGGGACTCCAGTGTTGCTCATGGACGAGCTGCACTGTCTCGCTTGACAAAATGTTTTTTGTTTTTGATTGATGTGACTAATGTAGTTTGTAGTATTTCATATTGCATATAGAAGCATGCTGCCATAAAACATTGCTGACCTACGAGATTCATGCAGGAAAGTCTACAGACACGTTCAGGATGTTCACTGATTTTGGAAACAATGTTAAATGTGATGATTTATATCTACATTATGAAATAATTAACTTTGGGCTGAGATGCCAGCTGAAGTGTTTAAATAAAAAAGTGTTAATGTTTTATATATACATATACCTAAAGTATACCTAAAGTATAGCTTTGTAAATTTGGCTGTAAATAGAGCTCCTTAGTGATTCCTTTATATACAGAAATATATTTCTGTAAATAGTTATTTACTATTTTGACCCTGTGGGCTTAACTGTTTTAAACTGACATTTCCCGAGTAAATTGAGAAAACTTTTCTATAAGACTGTCTCACTTTCTCTAGATTAGGCTGTCGCACCATGACCACTTTCCATTACTTTCCTTTTCCTGTTTTTTGAATGATGCAGGTACAATCAATGCATTATGCTGGCTGAGACTGTTCTGAAATGACTCAAAAGTAAACAAAAAAAAAAAAACTGTAGTGTAACTGACAACAAATGAGTGTATGTAAGGTGATATAACTGAAAATATATTACTAGAGGAAAAAGAACGCTAGAGGAGAGAGAGAGAGAGAGAGAGACATAAAAATAAGCAAAACAAATGTGTGGGTGGGAGACAATAGAAGAGAGGGAGGAAAGATAAGAATAAAAAGGAACAAGGCACAGAAAAGAGGAGAAGGGGAGAAAAAGGGAAGAGATAAGAGGGGTAAAGAGGACAATTGTGCCTGCTCGCTCATTGGTGTGTGTTTCCTCTGTTTTGGCAGGGTGTGTGTAAGAGCCTCAAGGAAGTAATATACAGTGGCACACTTACCAGCACACAAACACACACACACATACAGTCTCCTACGCACACTGCAGGCTCAGTGGAAAGGGATGTGTGTGTCCAGCTCTGCACTGTGGGCAGAGCTGCCAGGAGTGTGGGAGTCCAGCACTGTGTGTCCTGTTTATAACATGCCAGACAGAGACTAATCCTCGCCGACAGCTCCCAGGTGACCAATGGGCTCACTGCCCCAGCAAGTGACAAGCCGCTAGGCACACTGAACCCCGCTGACCTCCACGCACACAATCACACGACCGCAAACTGCTCCACTTGTGTGTGCCAGCATGTGTTTGTGTGGAGAATCTGAGTGACGGAACCTGCTGGGCGGTACAGTCTCTATCCTGGCTGGAGTACAGTGCACAGCACAGCTAAATCAATACCTCAATCAATGCATGGCAAAGACTAAAGTGTGAGGGAATAGAGACGGGGTGGAATGAACATAAATAAGAAGGGGAATGATTTAAAGTGGGCAAAGTGAAAGAGGTAGAGACTCAGTTGTAATTATTTGATATGTATAGGTCTACCACGGAGCAGTAAGCCACATACCTGCTGGCGTAATGTTCAATCCGGCTGTGTGTGTCCGCATGGGGCAGCTTGGGTGAGGAGCACGGTCTAGAAACAAAAAGAGCCCATGTCAATACTTCACAGGGGCATTTTTAATACTCTGCAATTGTGATCTGTGTGTTTGCAGAAAAGCCATATCCAAACTTTATCGACTCAATGCAAAAATCCCAAAGAGCTTTAATTATTTACATGGAAAACTTTTGGTTTTATTAGAATAACAAGAAAAATCTGAGATCATCTGAGGCTGCTGTATGTTTGTGTAACTTCACTACTTTGCTACATTTACTGGAGAGTGACTTTGCTGATTTTACAGAAAGAGGTTCTAAAACATGACAGATTTCACTGATTAAACCCAACATCCCGACATTATTGGCCTACGGTGCTTGTGAGCAGGCTGCACAAGTGAGAAGTAGTTCAGAAAACCATTGTATATGGTTATAATAAAACATTTTTATTAGGAGGGTATTCATACCAATAATCTTCAGCCTGCGAGGGAACATCACAACGTTAAACCATTACATACGTATATATGAACCATATGGAAAAGAAATTAATCTTGTTTTTCATGTTTTTTTCTATGATGCATCGTAGGTGGTCTCATTATTTCTGTGACGTTTTTGTTTTATAATTACATATACTGCAGAAATATGACTAGATGTAAGCAACAACCAAAATAGAACAGTTCTTGTTAGAGACCGCTATTTCCTGGACATAGATAATACAATAGTGTATGCCGCCACTCTCATGGCCTTCTCTGATAAAGATACGCTGCTACGTTGCAACGTTAGAATTGTTACCTTGTTAAAAACTCCCGATTATAACCATGTTCTCCAGGTCTAATGTCTCCAGGTCCTGCCTCTGTTGTTGTATCTGTTGAGGCACTGGTTTGAGTTCTGTGTCTGGGCTGATGTTATATTTGAGGTTATTAAAGGTGACCATAGCAGTGACATGGTCAGTGAAACCATGGACCCATGGCTATGTTAAATGATCCTGGGTAATGCCGTAGCCTTGAGCTATGCCTCATAGTGATTCATGGATTTTAATCTCATGGCTCTTGTTTTTGTCATATTGTGAGACTCACTCATGTGCACCCGAGCCAGACTGAGATCACAGGACTGACATTATGTTAACTTTCAACACAGCGAGTCAGCTCATGATAAGTAGCCTGCAGCAGCAGGAGTTTGGGTGTAACTGGGAGACAGTAAGAGGCAGATGACAAGAGAGCAGAGACAGAGAAATGACTGTGTTTGTGTTTCCATGTGGGACTCACGTCTCCGAGCTCTCAGCTTCAAGCACAGATTGCACTGGCAGGTAACCTCTCTGCGGATGCTTGGTGAAGTACTGCTTTGACCTGAACTTATTCTTCAGAGTCTTAGCAAAGTCCCTCATCTTCTCTCCCGAGGTTGTCTGGAGCATGATTTAGGAGTCGACGGATGGAGGCGGGGTTGACAGGTGAAGGGAGTGGATGGGAGGATGTTAAATTACACAGCTTTTTCCAATATAACATCGTGCAAAATCTGCCTACACGCTGGTTTGTCTTGCTTTTAACACTTTCCTCACTCTCCTTTTTCATTCAGTTTCTTCTAACCTTACCTCTGTTTAAAATCATCCCCCTGGCTTTTTATTTCCTGATCTCTCTATCATAGTGGAAATCAATGGGCACCTGCCTGTATAGCACTGAAAATTTAGCTTGATAATATAAAATATTGTCTATTAGAAAAAAACACTGTACAGATGGCCTTTTACTATATTTTACACCTTGGAATTGATCAGAGATTTAATCTGGCAGCCACTTTGTACACTCCACCTACAGTATGACAGCTAATCCTTTAGAAAGAACTCGACTGTGCATGCAACCGCTTAAGACTACGATTTTAGCGTAATGTGTGCTCCAAATAGCACTTTATGTCTGCGCTATATGAGCCAAAAAGGATGTTACTGCTGAGTGGTACTCAATTTCTGCTTACTATAGATCTGGATGCAGCAGGGTAAGCATATGTAACAACACACACTTAGTGATGATAGAGACCTTACAGTGGAGAGGTGCCTAATCTGAGTCTGGCGGCAGGAACCAGGAGATAGCAGTATGTTTTTTTTTTTCTTTTGAGTAGAGCAGGGCTTTATCCATCCCAGGCGACCTGAATTTGTATTCAGTTAAAGCACTACATAATGGTTGTCTTACTGGAGTGTAGTACTCCATGATGGGGTAGTGCAGCTTCTTTCCCTTGCTTGTGCGGCCAGTTAGAAAACATGTTTGGCAGATGTCCACATTGAACTGCTTCAGACTGCGATACCTGTCAAAATCAATAAAACAGAGAGGTTGAGCTGAGCTGTGCAAGAGAAATGGATGGAGCAAAGTGGGTCTGTGGGTCTGTGTGTGTACTTGTATTACTCATGTGGTGCAAACATAAATCTGTTTACAAAGTCAAGCTGTAGGGACTTTACTTCCTTTGGGGGACAAAAGCAAGTCACAATAATGTAAATCATAAAGATTTAGGGTGAAAGTGGTTTAACGTTAAGGTGAGATTGAGTTCAGGTGAAGGTTGGAAATTTTCATTTTAACGTCTTTTGAATATCAGAAAGGTGTGTGTGTAGAGAATAAAGGTATACTGCATATTTCTATGTATAATTTATAAGCGTGTCTGCATGTATGCTTTTTACACACAGCCTGGTGCCCTTGAAAAGGATGCAATCGATTACAGACACGTGTTAAGTTTTCAAAATTGTGATTTGTAACTCTATCTTAAATAATAAAAGATGTATTGTGATTTATTTCAGTTATGTTCTTTCTAGTTAGCATATGAATGTGAATTCAGTATATCCACACCAGATTTGATGAAGGTGAAGAATATCGCAGAATGACAGGAACAGCGCCTGCACACTACAATCTGCATAAGATTATTTTCTTTAGGTGATGTCTTGGTCAGGGACCTTCAAGCGTTATACTTGAATAAATGAAATGTATTACAAATGTTGGAGTGTACGCAGGTATTGTGTATTATTATTATTACAATACACTGCATCTTGGTTTCAACATCTCCAATAAGTTTTCATCTTTTGAGCACTGATTCATACATGTAGTAGAAACAGGGAACACCAGCTGCCACTATTTAAATTGATCTATGTACATGGCACACACACACACAGGTGGGCTTACCTGAAGCCCTTGATGGGACATTGTTTGCAGACGTAGCATTTGGCCTGGTGCTTGGTTGACTCTGCAGCAGTTACGCGGTGGAGGACAGGCAGCCAAACCATCGACTGGGGCTCAAGGCTCATCCACTCCAGGAAGTGAGACACCTCAATGGCAGGTTTCCCAGGGGCCTGGGAACGGAAGGTTGGAGGTAGGAAAGAAGCACAGAACAATGTAAACAACCCAAATATAGACCGACAGGCAGGTACATGAAGCAATGAAAGAAGAAGGCATGCTTGGTTCTCAAATGTGGTCTTGCAGAGTGCTATTACATAAAAGGAATCAAAGGGAATACAAGGCGAAAAATATGCACAAAACTATGAGCTATCTTTTGTTTTTATACAGCTCCTTAGACAGTTAGAAAGTTGGAACACAGTACAGTATGCTTAAGTTCTATATCTTTGTAGACTGTATGTGTGTTTGTGTGTCTGCATGTGGTCCATCTCTCACAGAGACAGCTTGTTGAAATTTCCAGAAAGCGGGATAAAAAGGAAGTCAACCTAATAAAAGAATGACTCGCCAAGCGCTAAAATCCGTGATGTGCTAAATTCTCATTAAGTCTGCATCAGAGATGCATTAAGAGGTTGATTTCCCTGGAGCTCTCTCTACTGCTCAAGCAGAGTAACATAATAAATGTGTATGTGTGTGCACTGATCACACAGACTGTGAGGTGCACGGAGGTGTAGCGTCTCCAGGGGATGAAGGAGCTCCTCTCTGTTAGCAGAGTGGTGAGCTTGGCTCCATGTGGGAGGTCGAATAGCAGCCCCTTGCATACCGAACACCTGGAACCGTCACTGACTATGCTGAGCACGCCACTGCATCACAAAGCAGCACACCCAACAGATGGGATATTTTCAACATCATTGGGGAAAACAGAACGATATACAACCAGTTATCCATCAAAACTGTTTGCTTTCTGCACAACATTTCCATTAAACTGCATCTTTCCGAACCAAGATCTAAACTACAATATTTCTGACAGAGAATTCAGAGAATTAAGTTATTCCTCAAGTTGAATTTCACCTGCACGTACAGAAACACCTTCAGCAACACTGTGTAGCTACCTTACTCTGTCTATTTCTCAGTAAATTCCATCTGCTCCTCTGTCAGCAAAGTCAGTGTCAGTGAGGTGGCAGCAAATGCTGCACCCACATCCCCACAAACTGTTGTCACTCATTTCCAAGTCAAGTGATAAACGGGCAAATGGGTCACCCCCCAGTTGGCATTACATGGGTACTTCATCTACAAGTAAATGTCCTGACATGGAGCAAATGGAGAAAGGAATTGATTTAAATCAGCCGTAGCTGATACAGCAAGCGTGAACCAGAATAGAGTGCGTATAATTAGGATGTGCATGGAAAATGAGGGAATTAAAAGGCTTTGCATAGGCCTCCGTCCAAAACAGCCTGCTCTTAACAAAGCAGTGATTATCTGGTGTCCTGAGTTGAATGCTGAAAGTTAAAGTTCCTGCAACCCACTACGACATCCAGACACATGCAGCAAACATACTTCCTCATCAACTATTGCTTTTGTGCTACTGTAGTCTGAGACCTATACTTCATCATATCAATATTCCAATAGCAAGTAGTCTGTAAGCAACTTTCCCATTTAAACTTGGTTTGGATGGTTAGTAACATCATGCATTAGCTGAAGCCGATTGTATTTATGTGCATTAAAAGCAATCCAATGTAATATTCATGTGATGTGATGTTTTACGAGGAAACATTTTGAAATAGTTCGGTGCAGCTGAGAGTGCTCTAGGTTCCTGAAATGGTGCTCTTAAATTTCTCTTCCTTTGTAGGATGACTGTGCAGACGTCAGTAAAACACAGCTTCACAGAGCAAGTGGGTTGGAAACCAAAAGGCAAAAGCTTCAGTTTGGCCTTCATCTTTGAAGATTAAATTCAGTTACTTGATCTGCACAATGGGTGACTGACATGTTCATGACCTGAGGCAGAAGGAGCCCGTTTTAGAAAAGACATCGTCTCCGTCAGCATTTACACACTTAGTCGGGAGGTTGTGGAGAATATACCGTGGATCCCATATACAAGTTGGCATTTTGGACATCTAGAAAATGCTGCACAGTAGCGAAGACTTCATCGCCACTGTGCCGACTACTTAGATCATTCTTCTTGAATTCAGCAGCCTACTTATTCACCATACTGTAAGGAGCGCCCTCCCCCAGTGCTGCCACCTTGTCCTCCTTGGGTGATAAGCCCTTGAGTCCGAGGGAGCAGATGATTGCACATGTCGTCCATTATCTCGGACAGTGCTGACTTGCAATTTTCAATTACCCGAAACAGAAACACCACAAAGCTTATTAACTTCAAACTTTCTGTACAATCACTCAAAGAGCTGAACTGCCCGTGCATGTAAAGAGAGCTGGATAACTGAAATCCTTTTGCCTTTGACCACAAACTTATGAGTCAGCCCTTGTATTACTGTTCTGATTTCTGGAGGTCAATCACTATTTTCATTTATATTAATTAATACATTAGCAGGTTTTACATAACAATAGTGTGAATAAGTAGGTTTTTAAGGCGGCCTTCAAATTTCTCATTAGAGCAATCAAGCTATTCAAACAATGAAACTAGCACTGTCCTTACAGCGTGCGAATATGTTATACAAAAAGGACACTGGACCATGAATATTCATATAAACAGCATGGCTGCAGAAGCTGAATCTTTTGACTGTTATATGATCGAATGTGGTGAGCTAAACTCACAATATCCTTATATAGTATGTGTGTGCATGGGCGTAGAAAACAGAGCATGCTGTCGCCTTTCAGCAGATGCATTTAGGCGTAACATGAATATATGCGACTGAGTTCTCACCATGCGGAAGCAGCTACGGACACTTGGCTCCACATTGCTGCCCCCGAAAGCAGCAACTTCACCCAACTGCCGGGGGATCTGGATGGCTTCGTGGAGGAGCAGGCTGAGGTGACGCTGGTCTGTCAAACCTCCGGTACCAGACACCTGCCGGAATAAGTCTGCAAAACACACATCCAGTTACCAGTAACGAATCTAACTGTACACCAGCGTATACAGCATTTATTGTGCACAGTGTTAGTATACATGTATGCAATTATATGTATGTATATTACCACCACATATACATCTGTTGATTAAGGGCAATTGCATTTGTTTCTACATTTTCTTACAAACCGTCAATTATGAATTTAATCTCAAATGCATTCACAACAATTACAAAAATATGGCTCTCGGGATTCATAACAAACTGTATGGTGAGCAAGTAATCTGCAAATAAGGCTTATCTAACCTATTTTTTTGGCAAAAATGACTGACATATAGACAGAGACAGAATCAGTATTAGTGGCCCAGCCGGTCAATTTAGAGATGAAAGAGCTGCATAAGTAGTTTCTTGTCAGATTTTGAATGAGGCCTTTACCAAGCTAGCTGGGAGTCTGGCTGTCACTGAGGAAATGAATGCTGACAGGCGTGTGAAAATGCTGCACAAAAAGAGTATAAGCATCCCATGTATCCTCTTTTCTGTGCACTTATTCAACCCTGTAGTGAGTATGTTGGGCTTTAACACCTGCATGTTAAACAGCCTCCTCTATATAGGCCTCATAGCCAGAGCTCAGGTGTGTTTGACATTTTAAATGCTCGCACTGTTTTATGGAGAGACCACCACGGTGTACTGTTATATTACATCTTAAACATGCAGCCTGCAAAGCTGCTAACGCTGCAGAGTGACAATTGTATTTCTGGATTTGGCTGCACAAGCCATACATTATCTGACAGAGATGTTTCAATCTGGACCAAAGTGGTTGGCCAACTTTAAAGTGCAGCAAAAACAAAAGTCAGATTCTGCAATGGCGTTATTTGTACGTCCACTTACCTATTGTATATTCAGAAACATAGTTTGGGGGATGCATTTAAGAGGACAGAAACTGAAAACTATGTTTTTCTGAAAATAAAAAGAGAGGGCAGTGACAAAACAGTAAGTGGTGTGTGTCACATTAGGAGTAAAAGCAACACATGTTGAGTGTTTGAGCATAGGCAACTGATAAATGAAGGCAACTTTAGTAATCATAATCCCTTTTTTGAATCACAACCCCACCACTGACGATAAATACCCACCATCTAGGTCTCAAAGAAAAACAGGCTCACTCAAAAGAAAGACAGACAATCAGGGACACTGCATGTCTACCTGAAGCCAAAATAATAAGACTGTCTCCCTTCAGGGACCGATCAATTGAAGGTAAATCTGTCATCTTTCAGACCTGACACAGAGGGTGTGCCAAGAATGAATAGTCCTGGCATGGGTTTGTCTCAGATCTGTATCAACTCCACGCTAACCCTGCTCCAGCTATTGTCAGTTCAAATGCTCACTGATGGCTTACAGGATGACTCGTGAACTGGATTACAACATTCATTCATTCATTCATTCATTTTCTGTATTCTGTATTGTCTTACAACAGAACAGTACAAATATAACTCAGACTGGAGCATGGGACTGATAAAATATTACAGCATCATTTATAATCGAAACAGAACAAAGCCTCTTTGAGAGTGTGCATGAATGGTATCTCTGGCAAGCAATCCTTTTAAGGCCCCTGGCGTACTTTGTACAAGTAAAGAAAGCTTTCTCCATTATGGTAGCGCAGTCATTTCCTCCATTAGACTAAGTGGATGTCTTTGTGTAATACTGGCAATCAGGGTCGTTTTGTTTTGGCTCATTGTTTGCAGTTGAGGAAATGCATTAGACATCGTGAACGAGAATGAGGCTCACATTTGTACTTCTCCTGCACATCTGCATTGCACAGGCTCACCAGTCCCATCTTGAAGCTGAGAACCCGCATTTTGCCATTTCGAGCACTAGAGGAGAGAAAACACAAAGATCCAGGGTTACAACTTTTAGAGAGATAATAATCTGAAATCAGAGTGTACTGGGACGTGATAATATATTCAAAGAGTAGAAGAATTACCCGGGTCACTGCAATATAGTACATGTCAGTGCTGTAGTGTGAAATCGTATTAGACCATTCTGAGTAAGTAAAGTCACTACAGGGACTTGATGAAGTATTGAGTCTATGGGTTTATGCCTAAAAGAGCCATCATAATAATAATAAGAAGAAGAAGAACAAGAAGAAGAACAAGAACAAGAAGATGTGTCCCCAGATGAATAAATAAATACTGTCCAGAAGCAATGACAGTGGACAGACACTGCAGCACACATGAACTTTTTTCCAGCTTGAAATAAAAAAGAAATGGTAGAGCTACTGTGGAAAAATTTGAGACACAAACACGGCATCACAGCTCACAGGTCTGGTGCCAACACAGCCTGGAAGAATTTAGTGCCGAGCTTAGCAGCACTGACAGAAACCAGGCTTATCGAATTAACACTTGAATCATTAAGAGATAAATCAGAGAACATCACATTCATCAGAGAACACGAGAGCAATGAAGTATGAAATCAAATCAAAGAGTAAGTTAAATTTCCAGAGCTGGATACAGCTTTGAAAGTGTTCAAAAAAACAGGGACACAGTCGGGGGCACAGGATTTTTAATTCAAAAGGAAGTGAAAAATTATTCAGGCCAGGCTATTAGAGGCCGGTCAAGAAAATTAGAGTCACAGGGAGAAACATGAAAAGTGAAAAGCAGAGTGTCATTTCCCAACTGGATTCAGGGCTGGAGTGGATTGGACGAGTTTGAGAGTGCGTGGGGGCGACTGGCTGTCAGCACCTTGCACACACACTTTGTACTGTGGGCTGCATGCCATCTTCAATATGCACCCCAGTGCTGCTCCTCGGGGGACACATCACTCCTGCACACCCGGCTAGTGTGACACACATATAAACATATACCCGCACGAGGAGTAGCTTTGATAAACGCTAATGCACATTCATTGGCACAAACACACATAAAAATGGACGCACAAACACACACCCCATTCACATTCCCTGCTACTATTTATTGGAAAACAAAAAGCAATTACAGAAATTTATGCAGAGGGTAAAATCTCTGATTGTCTCTCGTTAGTAGCAAGTAGTTAAGAGCCACAGACTGAATTTACAGCATTCGTGGGCTTATTCCTGTATTTCTGCATCTGTGCTCAATGTTTTTTCCTTTGGAGACACCACAAAAAAAGTCAATCAGGGACAAAGACGAGTGAGTGTTGGCGTCGAAGAGGATTTGTTTCTACTGCGTCTCAGAGGGAATGATTGGCCCTCTGCCTGGACATTGTTATTGGAGCTTTAGCCGTGGTGTGACTCTTTATAGATGTCTGTAGAACAAGCCATTGAACTGGTTCCATCAATCTCCAGACAGACTGTTGTCCAATGGTTGTGAGGAATTGCTAAAAATAGCTTTTATTGTAATAGTTTATATGTCCCAAAAACACAACTAGCAACGTAGGTGAATTCCATATAACTCCATATCTCTCCGTCACTGATAGAGTAAGGGAGATACTCAGTAACACTGTTCTCAACGTAGCCAGTGAAGGCTACAAGATATATTGCAAGAATACTTTGTATACTGTACTGTATATACTCATGGTATTAAAAGGAAATCACCTGAATTGGTGCTTTAATGTAAAACGTCACGAGCACTTTATGACAGAAATTAGTGCATTGCTCAAAAAATATTGTATTTTTGTCAAAGCCTGGCACCTATATTACCCACCAGGCCACTCGAGCAGAGACAGCTTGGCTGGAAAGTCAGACGTGCTCTACTATTAGTGCCTCAAGCCAATAACCAAGCAGAGATGACGTGAGATATATTTGCAGCAGTACTCCAAAAAATTGGCACATCTCTCCTTTAAGCAGCCATCCAGGTCAGTGACAAGTAGTGTAACCATCTTGGATGATGGGCATTTAATTTTTTTTTTTTTTGCCTGGACACAGGCTGTATGATTGACACCCTATAGACAGTCAAATCTGCAAATATACAGGGAACTTGAAAAGAAAGTTAGTCATCTCTGGAGGTAAGGACACCTCTTGGGAGTTGAAGGAGAGCTAAAAGACAAAAGTCTCTGTCTGCTGGATGTATAGACACTTACTTGACTAGCAGCTGATGAAGCTTACAAGTTAAGCAGGGTTTAATGAATGCTTCAGTTTTTTCTTGACAGAAGCATTTGCCTCCAGCTCACCCACCTGTCGTAGACGTTGAGCAGCCAGTTGAGACACATATCAACGCAAAGTGGAATGTTGACCAGGATGGACCTCTCCTCCTCCAGCCTCTCGTACAGAGCCGTGAGACCGTGAATCACATCCACCACATCCATCACATGCTCTCCCTGCTGCAGCTCCTGCTCCCGAAACACCTCCACAAGGCTGCTCAGTGCCACTAGATCCACTAAACACAACACAGACGTGCATGCGGGAATTTGAATTAGTCTCTGCTTGGCAGTGCACTGACAACATAACATGTATGTTTTGAATATGACACACGTTTGTGCGATATGTTGCTTCGATGTGTGTGCACACATGTGAAAAGTGCTAAAGCCTAAACACCTATGTTAATTTTGGGACACAAACACAAAGACACAGCAGGATCATCATTCCCACCTCAGAAAATGAGCGTGCAGGCGACAGCGGTGCTTATTCATCCTTTTTGCCCATTTAAGCCCTACCAGATGTTTCAAGAGAAGTGACACAAATTTGATTTTGCTCTTCTAAACTAATTTGATGGCCCATCCCTAGGAGTGGAGCTAAAAGGGTGTCCGTGGATGCCAGGTATAATTGGATAATACGATAATAAGGTAGAACAGAGTGAGGAGATAACAGGAGTATGCTCAGTGTTGGAAGGGAATCACCAAAAAAGGAATTTCTCTTATAAAGAACTGCTCAGTCACTCACAATGTGTGCATGAGAGAAAGAATGAGAATTTTGGAGTTATCACAGAGAGGCCAAGCAATTAAATTCTGAAATGATATCAACTAGTAGACCAGAGGAGGGTGAGATAAGGGAATGGGCGAGAGAAAGGAAGTAGGAGATTGGCTGAAAAGGGTTTTTCACAGCGGTCCGTGCGTGGTGAGTTTTTATTACAGCAATGGGAAAGATGGTTGGAGGAATGGGGTAAGAGAAATAAAAAGAAATAAGATAAACATGAATAAAGAATTGTGCATAATTGGCCACTTGCAGGGACCAACTGAACTAATGAAAAAGAAAGAAAGAAAGAAAGAAAGAAAGAAAGAAGGAAGGAAGGAAGGAAAGGCCATGTTCGAGGTAGTGACCCTGCATGGGAATACAATCAAGCTTCAGCCAAGCAGGACAAACTAATTGCCTTCTATTTTGTAACTGAAATGGACCAATTAATAGCTAATTAGCTGAAATGCTAATGATCCAGGCCTTGATGAAAATGAGGAGGACTCTGGTAGTTGGGTAGTTCTACTGGCTCTAACATTTATCAATACATGTGATTGCTGCATTTCGAAGTCAATATTAATGTAGACGGCAACAAATGTTTTCATCTACATTTCCATGTAGGGTTCAAAGGAGCGATGATTATTTCAATAACTGAATAAATACATGTGCCGTAGCCAGTGTTGTACAAGTTCACACTAAACAAGAACTAGTGCAAAGTTCAGTTCGCACAGATAAAAGTGAACTAGTTCCAGTTCATAGTTCACATATTTTAAGTTTGAACTTGTTGTCTTTTTTTTTTTTTTTTTAAATGAGCAGCTTTGAACTATTGTTGTTCAATAGAATCTCTGACTGACCTGCGCATCCATCCCCAGTCCGTGATATTTTTTCTGCCAGGATCTGTGCTGCCTTTTTTGAATAACCATTGACAGTATATGCTAGGAAATATTCCTGAATGGGGGCGGGGGGCGTTGTTATTTCCCTTCAGACTGAGCGAAACTCACGTCTACGTTCACAGTTGGAAAAATTCTGCGTTCAGTTCACAGCTCACCAAAATATGAACGTGTTCAATGAACCCCGTTCATTGAACACGTTCATGCACAACACTGGCCACAGCTAATCATTATCTTTCATTCCGGGGAAGAGCTTGTCATAGTGCACTACTGATGCTGCAGGATAACAGTATATCACTTAAACAGTCATTGCATCTCTGCAGACAGAAATTCCATAAATGAAATACTGTACATACGCCTCAGAGCCTTCTGCACTCGTCGCAGCTTCATAGCTGTTCTGTATGCTGAGAACTTGATGTTGTTCAGATCCGCTAATGGAAGGGACGGAAGAGATAAAAAGAGATTAGAGAGATGAGAGAAAACCAACGCATCCTGCACCAACTCACCCTGCCGTTAAAGAATTAGATCTTACTATCTGTCCCCCTGTTTATCACACCACAGCAGAAGTAATTTGCTGTATTACTATTATTATCTGTGTATGTGTCTGTGTACACGCATGTATTTGTCTAGCTGAGCATGTGTTTGTGACAGCGTGCCTGTCTCGCCTGGAAGCTCCCCCTGTCAGATTAGATCAATAGTAAAACACATCATGTCAGTTAATCACAAATAATTAAAGGCTAAGTGAAAAGCAATCAGAGCACTGGCAAATTGGGCCTCATGGGTTAATGACAGTAGCTGTGTAGTCCCCAAGGAGTTTGAAATACAGGTTCCTTAATGAGCTGTGTGACAGGACCTTCAAAGTAGAAACCCAGTGGTGACATGTTGCTGGTGAAGCTGCAGCCTAGTGGGGGTCCTGGGCGAATAAGCACGATGGTGCTTTAATTGTCTCCTCACTCACCTAGCGCCTGGTACAGTTCTGTCATCTTTGGATGGTCCCAGCAAGTTGTCTGGGCCTGGTGGCTGACAGAAAAATGAAGCAAAGGCAAAAGATTTCATGAGGTAGGCAAGAATGGGGGTGCACATTTTTCAGGCCAGAGAGATCAAGGTAAAAATGGAGAACAAATGAGCCGAGGGAGCGGAGACAGGCAGGTGTGGCACACAGTAAAAGGGGTGAGATGAAAAGATGGTAAGTAAGAGAGAAAGGTAACAATGAGGGGACAGAATAGGGTGACCATTGTTTAAGATAAGCCAAGAAATGTTACCCCTGGAAAGTGTAGACACATGTCAAACACGATGAAAATATTCACGTTTAAGTATTAAAGGTGCAAAACTATTGCTCTGCTGCAGATATATACCGACAGTAGCTTAAAATGTTACATTCAGAAATACACTGAACTCCAACTCATACCTACATCAAAAACATACATTCACACCACCTCCCCCTCCTTCAACTCCCTGGGAACATTCAGAAAATGTACCATCTATAAAATAGATCCAATAAAAAGGACAAGAGCAGAAAAATAAATGGGAAACCCCATAGCAAGAAATCCGCCGGTCTCAAGGGCCTTTTAGGGCAGCACTCATCTTTTTACCTGTGCAAGTGATCATTGATTGGTACCCGGTAGAGTGCTACTCAGATACTACCCATCCTCTCTGGAATAGTAATATAACCCATAAAGAACCGACTAGGAGACTAAAACAAGACCCACAAGGTTGTGTTGCAAATGATTAAGAACATAAATACTTACAGTCTGGAGAGAAACAAACTGTACAAATGCATACACCTGCCCCCCCATCCTGCACACACACACCTACATTCACAGCTCATTGGTAAAAGCGGTGGCACTCCAAAGGTAAACCGTATTGATGAAGGGTAAATAGATAAACACATGAGTGCTCAGGCAAACAGGGCTCACGGTGTGGCTCAATACAGTTTCTTTCTGAATCATTTAGTATTTATCCAATCTAATGAATGTCTGGGCAAAGGAAAGATCTCTGAAAATATGAACAAAAATGTGTGCTATACCTCAGGCACATACAGGTACGCTCTGATTTTGCTTGTACAAATGACACAATATCTCCCAGTCACACAGACAAACAGTTTTAGAGTAGTTTCCCGAAATAGTTGGGTCGAACTTTGCTGTTAAAGGTGTTTTTTCTTTAAACCAATATCTCAAAAGTCTAAATTGACTGAAAAAGTGCTTATTGATGGCCTTTGTTTCCTGTTGGAAAAATGAGAACTGTTGACACGGGAACAAACAACTGTAAGGTGAAGTGCAGAAAGAAAGATCAGCATGAAGTGTAGTTTTTATGTTGACTGAAACTGACATAGATAGAGACATTACTACTGGTTGGTATTTGCAATACTCATGCTTATGTTCAGTGTGAGTGATCATGTCATGGCCTGTCAGTTGATCTGTACATCTGTTTTGGTCATTAAGAAAGGCGCATCAAAATAGCGTAGTGTGAGTTAACACATTGTACAAAGTGTAAAAATGCACCCAGGTTTGGTCGTACTACTTCACGGAAAAATAGTAACAAATTACCCCCACTTTAATCCAGCCACTTAACCTGCCATGAAAACAGTACATTTACTGTGACAATGCCGACACTATCCCTGTAGTAGCACTTACTTGATGTAGTAGGGCACTTTGTTCGGGGAGATGGCACGCTCCCACGGTATCTGCACTGAACCTGCGCAAACACAGAGTGACAAAATCAATTTCAAAATAGCCATGTCATGCATGAAAAGCCATTGTGCACAATGTCCCTGGCACCGTGTCCACACACTGTGTCCATTCAGATCTTCTTAACAGAGCTGCTGCAGTGTACATCAGGCACATTAAAGCCAAACAGACAAGTCTATTGTGTGGGGGCTCCACTGGGTGTTGGTTTGTTTGGCATGGCCTAATAGAATAAGGGAGGCTGAGGAGTCGGCAAGACAGGATGACTATAGCATTTTAACTGTTCTCCAAACCGAAAACACAGGGAGCTCAGCTGATAATTAGAGAAGACAAGCTGCTCCAGAAGAAACAGGAGTCAGACAACACAGCAACACACGCTGATGACATGTATGCAACCATACCCATAGACACACACCACGCCACTGTCAATTACTGCATTATGACAATTAAGACTTGCATGTTGTTGCTCTGTGGCGGCACAGTGGTGTGGTAGTTAGCACTGATGCACTCTACCATATGTAAGAGTCCTGCATTTAAGATCTGACTTAAGTAAACTAACAAAAGTATTGTGATTTACATATACTGTATTACATTATTAGATTTAATTCCGGTGCATCTGCACACACAGAGTGCAGCATTTAGTTGGTCAAAGTGAAGCTCATTTGGACTGTTTATTATACAGTGTTGTACAAGGAGTTGTTCCTAACCTCAGGGTTGGTTCCCCTCAAACGGCTTGTTGTGAGAAAATTAATGGGAAAGAAAATAAGAAAAACACAGTCCTGCCACACAAACTTAAATCCTCGAGACTTTCACTTTTCACTGATATTTGGTTTTTGGGAAGAGTTTTACTTCTTTGTGCATCACACTGTTATTTAAATGAAACCATTTCAGAAATACAAACGCATATATTAAGGAATCTTAAAAAAAAAAATGAAAACCCTGAATATAATCCTTTATATTTTTTTAGGTCATCCAGTTATACTTAAGCGCAGTAGTGGAGTATATGTACCCAGTTACATTCCACTGAGATATAAACCCATATGCGCTCATAGAAGCACCATATGCACTCTACCATATGTCTATATGCAACGAAACAGCAAATATAATGTGGTCATGTTGGTGCAATAAAAGCACACAGACATAAACCCAGACGTTTCTGCAGGGCACAGTGGGCTGAGCTGGCACTGGAGTAGCGCTATATAAGTCCCAGTGTGGCATCTCAGATCCAGCGTGACAGCAGTAAATCTGGATGGGTTTGGCGAGGACACTGGAGACACACAAATACACACCACCGATTCAGATATACTCGCAGAGTGCAGCCCCGCAACGTACAGCTTTTTAACTTCTTCATCAGTTTAAACTAGGCAAAACAAATCACATTTTCAGCCCCCCGCCACCTCTCCGCAGCCTTTGAAGAGCAGCAGGTAAAAGAAGAGACGGAATTCACAAATGTGTAACGCTGCTCGAATGAGAGCAATGACTGTTGAGATGAGCATCGCTGGGGATGCTTCTTGCAACAGTGTGCTGGAGCTGATGAAGACAGACAAACAAAGCCTGCCAGCTCCACCTCTAACCCAAATACACACACACACAGCACTTTACAGCATTATCACAGCTAAACTGTACTACACCTAACCTCCCCCTCACTCACTCACACATACATTCTAACTGAGATGGTGCCTTGGCACAGCATGACACAGATTGGTGCAATATGAGGCACCAACTTCAAAAAGCAGAAGAGGACTCTTACTGGAAAGGAAGTGCTGCGATCCAGGGCCAAAGTCTCTATGTGCATCCTGGAGCTGCTTCAGCCGCTCCTCTATGGAACCCTGAGGAGACACAAACACACAAAGTTAAATCAAAGGGAATCGTGCCGTTCATCCCTCTCCACCAAAAATACCCACAATAGGAATGCACACACACAGACCACCTGCTTCTCCTCCATTAGTTAACTGCAGAATATAAATTACGTCTTTCTCCTCCTCCGCTGCCCCTCTTGAAGGACTTTGAAAGCCTTTGAAGAACAGCAGGTAGGAAATCGAGACAGAGATTACAAAATAATTTATTTCGTTGAAACGAGGACAGTGGATTCTGGTGGCGGTGTCGTTGCTGAAATAAGAGAAGATAAAATGAGAGCGAAACAGGGGGTTGGGAAGCGTCATGTGTGTTGAGTCAATAACCACGGAGACTGAGTTGACAATATTAAGTTTGCCATTCCCTTTGTAAAAACATTTCCCAGCAGTTATGTTTTCCACCAAATGGGATTTAGTCTTCCTAATCCTGGTTTATTTGAAATGTATTGGATTTGGCACATGAATCATTGTCAGCTGGATGTTGAAATCCGTCCTCAAACAATGGGAGGTAAATCCACTCGCTGTGAGGTAGAGGGACTGATAAAGAGAGAAAGAGAAAAGAGAACGAGTGAGGACCTCACAGTGAAGCCCAGGCAATACGTCGTAATGTGTAAAGTTGGATACTGTATATTGAACTAGCATTTTTCAGCGTTCACACATCATTGCTCCCTTGCCAGACAATAAAACAAGATACATATATAATCTGGAGCGTGGTTTTAAATAGTTTGAGATTAATATAGAGCATTGTCAATGTGCCGTGGAGATGTTACTGCCAACTGTGCCGTGTTGCACAGTCGACTTGTCGTGCAGGCAATTTGGGCTGCCATAAGGAAGACAAATGACAAAATTATCTGTGATCGACAAATATTAGCTAATCAAATTTGGAAATGCATTTTCGCTGGCGTCAGAACAGCCAAAATCAACAGGGCGCAGGATGTTGCTGGGATTTAGCATTCAGCATTTTAATTAAGAGAGGAACGGGACACAGAGAGGCAGGCAAAGAAAAAGGTTTCTCTATCCTGTTTTCCTTGTCCGGTCAAGATGCCGTGTCTGTGCATCTTATTGCATTGGAATGAATGCTTTGGATGAGCAGAGACACCAGATCAACCGAGGTGAAAACAAGTCCGCTCAAAGAAGGCTCACATTTGGGACACTTGTCGTCTCTCCCACAATCTGGGAGATTAATATCTGCTGGTGACTTTGGATACTAAAAGCTTTTTAACATATCGGGGGGATTAGAAGCTTTCACGTACTTCCTGAATCAAAGACCAGGGGACACACCTACTCTAGCACACAGAGCATCAAAGATTTAGCAGACATTGTCCTGTAAAAACTTTTTCATAATGGCTCTTTTTGCCTCCAAAGCAAATGTAGATCAGTCAGATGACTCTCAATTTCTGTTCTTACTTTGTAGACCGCTTTGGAACAAATTTGTAGGGGATGTGTGAAATGTGTTATTGGATTTTTCAGGGCATGTATATTCTTCTCAAAAATAATTTAAACTTCCATCTGCATTGTGACTCATGATGCCAGTGGCGCCAAAACTGTATTGTTGCAGAAAGACTGACCACCAAGTTTGTTATTTTTCAAGCAAATTCTGCCAGGATCAAGTAATTTACCACTGAGAAAGAGACGCTGACCTTGCTGTTTGCACTTGAGCACTCTGAGGTCTACCTTGGGTCCAGCTCACGGTCAATTGTAGTCCACACTGATTACAACCCGCTTGTGCTCCTGTTCCACATGTATAATCAAATTAAGCATCTCACACAGTGGGCTTTAAGACCTGGAAATCTGACATTAGGAGGGATCTGGCATTTTGATCAAATTATACAAAGTGTAGTCTGAGAGGCTAGGTCTTTTTTTCACTAAAAATAGCAGGTAAGGTGTTTAAAGTGTCTGTTAGAAGCTACTCCTACTCCCTCTACACCTAGTGAGCTGGGTGGTAACAAAGGAGATGACAGAAGGAAGGTGGGCTGCTGTTGTGTCTCTATATTATATGCAAGCTCATTGTATCCCACACATTAGAGGAAACATCAGTAACAATACCTGCATCTGGAGGATATGAAGTGCCTTGCTGGTTTTCACTCGAACTAGAGACTTGAACTTGATGAACATGAACATGAGACCCTTACACAGGCAGGGTGCCCATTAACAAGAGACAGTTGTGTCCTATGCATTATGTATTAATTACCATAGTACACTGCTCACATACAAACACATTACCAAATTTTACCTTTTCATGTCTTGAGAAAAGAGAAACTGTAACTTTAGATTGATACTGATATTTTTCCATAAGCTACAACACCCACAATAGTTGCATTCTGGCTGTGAGATGCAATGGTGCATCAAAAGCATATTCAAAGATTTGCTGTATTTAATATGCATATTGCTTGGATTCAGTACACGTTCATGTGTTGAGTTTCAAGTGTGAACACGCTACTTGTTTAGAATGCCGATCGAGGACGTCGTAGGAGAACAGAGCCGTGCTCAAATCTCTGTGAAGTTTCCTCAAACGCAGCAACTCCGACCTAAACGCTAACATCAGCATGTTACAATGTTCACAGCGACAAGTGCTGATGTTGCCGAGAGGTATGAGGTTTGTATCTATTTTCATCATCTTTGTTTAGATGCATATTTATTTATAATTAGCCCTCAACACAGAGCGCAACCGACACTGACAAGAATACCATTAGTTTTACTGTGTTATGCTCTGTTTGCACAAACCATAACCGTCAGGGGATCCCAAAAATGACTGTTAATATCGTGAGGGACACGCACGTGTTTAATTTTATGGTCTATTGTCTACCGCACTTTGGTTCTAAAGGAGAGGCTGAGGGGTCAATGAAAGACAAGACAATGAATCTGAACATAAGTGATGGGTCCACCAACATTACGTTACAGAGCACCTAACTACAATATTTTCAGCGAAGACATGTGACTTGGTGATATTATTTCCTGCAGCTAATCTAATAGGTTTTACAGTATTTGCAGGTGAAAGGGTTAAGCAATCGACTTTCCTTCAGTCAGGGCAGAGAGCATGGAAAAACATGGGCATAGACATCAAGCATACAGCTACTCTATGCTGATCTGTTCTGTTCTCTATCATCAACTGTTTCAGTCGGAATAACGTCGGAGCCACAGAGGCAGTGTGAAAGTCAGGGCACAGCGACTGTGCAACGTGGATGCAGGGAATTCATTTGCAAGAACTGCTAATAAAATCATTATGTTCAGAGGAGACTGAGAGAAGACAGAGAGGCTGGAGTGGCATTTAAAGCATCATGCCAGGCTGAGAATAAAGAGTCATGAAGGGGATGTTTGCACATGAGTTGTAGGGGGATGAGTGGGGTTTGTTGTGTTCTGGGTTTCTGATTGTGGTTGTAGCTTCAAAACAGTGCTGTTACAGTAATGTTTAGAGGATGGTCCCTCCATACATTCAGCTAGATTTTGAAGGAAAGACAAGTTCAGGGAAATTTTTACTTTAAGATTAAATGGCTTGGATTCATTGAAGAAGTGCCCCCTGCATGTAAGTGTGTGGGTTCAAATCTTGATTCATTTTCTTTTTATTATTAATTTCTCTTCATTAGGAACACTACATGAGGGTCAAAACAGCCTCTATTCTGGGCAGCATGGATTTCACAAGATGGAAATTTTCTTTATAGATTGTTGTCCATTAATTAGTCCATCCATTCATGAATCTACATAAGTACTTTACTGGAATCAGATGTGGTCACTACGAAGGCCCCTCAACTTATTTAAGGTTCACATGAAACAACAAAGCACCTTGAGAAGCTTTTGCTTTGTGAAAAAGTTGTACTTCTGGCGCGACTTCACCTGCTACCAAGGTGCATGGAGGAGGAAAAGAAATTGTAGAAAGGTCAAGACTTCAGGGTCATCCCCGATGATGGCCACCAGCCTAAAACGCATCGGTCTAAAAAAGTTGTTCCATTTCCTAGAAGTGCTTCGGGAGTCTTGACCTTTCTGCAATCTTTGCTATGTGACATGGTGAATTATCACTCTGGAAGTAGCCATCAGGGTATGGTGAATTGAGACCACAAGTTTTCATGGGCATCCACAATACTGAGGAGTAGAACAAACAGACATATTTTCCGAAACTATTTCTTTAAATCTACTTAAAAAAAACTTGAGTACAAAAAAGTTGTGAAATCACAGTGGCTTCAGACTAAGCTGCAGGAGAGAGACTGTGATGCCTTTTGTCTGTGCTACTTGCAGGTGGACAGTTTACACCACTAAATCTCCCTTTTAAAAGGTCTCATCATGTACACACCACTTCATCCTAAAACATACTATTTTTCCTGCATCGTCAGCTTGAGAAACTTTTGCTTTGTAAAGCAGTGCATTATCACGCTGGAAGTAGCCAATCAGAACTATGTGAATTGTGGCTACAACGGGATGCACATGGTCAGCAACAATACCCTAGGCAGTGGATTCAAACGATGATTGATTGGCATTAAGGGACCCCACGTGAGCCAAGAAAACATCCCATCTTCCTAGAGAAGTGCTCTGTGAGTGTATTCCCCTTTTTAACTGTCCACCTTATGATGTGTGAAGGTACCAAAGACCATTTCTACAAACGCCCTTAGATTTTTTCACACATTTCTAAAAGCTTCTCTTTAAAGAGCGCATTCGCACCGCATTAACAGCTTCTTAATGCCAGCTGCCACGGCACTGAAAATGATGTTGAATACACTTGCGCGCTGTTATATATATATAGAATATAAAGTGCTGTAAACAAGTCAAAAGAATGTGTTGAACTTGGAACGGTTCAGCATGAAAATGTGACTTAATGTGTAGTTTAAGGAAGTAATGGTGTGACAGCTGCTCGAGGCAGACGCTGCCGCATTAATCCTGAAACAAGTCTTTCTATATCACATTCTTACAAGTCTCATGAATATGCACATCATCTACTGTGACTGTCATTTTGTCAGGATTTCTGTATCAGCATGTGGCAAACAACATGTTCAACACACAAAAAAGAGAAGATATCAGGAAGTGTCACTTCAGCCAGAAGAGATTAATAATTTGTAAGGAGGATGACAACTGAAATAAATTGTGTGTTAATATATACATTAAAACCGGTTTTATATCAAACATCTCTTCACAAAAAGAACATCAGTGTTGCCAATATTTAATTTATATTAACCAAAAGATTTTTTATTTTTTTTTTTTTTTTTTGGGGGGGGTCTCCTCTTGGTTGCAGAGCTTCTTAAGATGCTCTTATCCTCCTACGAGCTGGGTAGGAGACCCTTGTTCATCTATTGTCGCTACTTATTGTCATGTTACACTTCAGTGTGTCACTTCAGTTACAATGCTTTTGGGAAACTTAACATGGATTTTGCAATCATCTTCGTGGTAAGATGCTTTTTGGGAAATGGGGCCCTTGTCTTGGTCTGACCAGTGCTTATACACTACAACTAATGTGAGCCATCTAAATGATTTACTCGTGTCCTCAAAGTGACTTCCTCTAAAAACAGTCCTCACAGGAATGAAGCGCTGCTGAGAAACCACAGCTGTTCAAAATCCGGTTCATACTGAGACTAGTGCAATTTCTTTACTGTAATAAGCTACATAGAGAGAGCTTTTTCATTTATTGTCATGTAAAACATGAAAATGTCTTCTTGTACTGTGAGCAACAACAATAAAGGAGATCTGATTCTAAAAAAACACAGCACACCAATGACTGCCTGTAACAGTAAGAAAGCTGTTTTGCATTAATTTCACTTGTTCAGGAACATTTGGAAAATGGGTTTATTTCATTTTCTTTCTGAGAGTTAGATGATAGTAGCATTCTCATTTATTAAACAGTAAGCATAGAAATAGATCCAAAAGGCATTTAACCTAGTTTAGCATTAAGAACAGGATGAAACTGCTGACCTGGCTCCCTCCCAAAGCACCTGTGGTATCTAATTTAATATCTCTGCAGCGACTACATATGCTGCATATTTTCCACAAAGTCTAATTATTCCTTTAAATCTCATCCTATCAATATGCAAGAAAGGAGTCTAAAAGTCTAAAAAAACACCTTGGTATCAAACTTTGAGCTATAGGGAAAGCTTGTGGTGTCTTTACTCTGCTACTTTACATGAGCAGATGGACAGTTGCTGATATCTGAGGCTTTACTACAACATATGGGCAAACTAAGAGAACATCATTGATCTATTAGACTGCAAAAATGACCTCATCTCCCCCTTAAATGGTGTCTAAACTTCCCAACACATTCATCTCCTAAAACACTATTCCGCTGCCCAGGCTCATAAATATGTGAGAGGCATGAATCAGTCATATGGCAGCAGTATGGGCATCATTAAAGCCCCAAAAATTACACCTGGAATCACTCTCTTGTGTCCTCACCGAATCTGACGGCTGCAGAAGTTACTGCTGACGGTGTCAAATAGGCAACCCAGACCCCGCTCTAAACTCTACCTGAAGCACTTTCCATCTGCTGTTGAGATGCTCCAGGGCGCGGGCATTCTCCATCGACAAATGGACATCGGAGATCGCCAGCTGGTGGGCTAGATCATTGATTTGCTTCATGCCCTCCTTCACCTGGGTCAGTTCCTCCTTAAATAACTGCGAATGGGGCAGAGAGGGGAGGATGGAAAAGAGAAAAAACTATGAAATCCAAAATATAATAAGTCTACAAAAACGGCAGACACAGATGGAGTCAAAGAAAAATCCAGTCTGGACTAACTCCACTCATAACAGGTAAAAGGAAATTGAACTTGATCCCTTAGAAGTTTCAACACAGTTTTAGAAACTAAAGGCCATGTTTCTAAAATCAAAGGGAAAGAAAGTACTGAAGTTCTTGACCTAGCACTAGCATCTGTTCAAAAATAGATCAATACCAGGAAACCTATAGTAAGAAACACATAATATCATACCATAGTGGAGTGTGAGTGTGTGGGCATTTCATGTTTGCGTACAGTGTCTTCAGCAATATACTGACACTGGTGTCCCCATCATCTAAAAATGATTTAAGAAAAAAAGACACCTAAAAAAACAGTAAGTTTTATTAATAATAAGGCAACAAATAAGATTTCCTGAATTACACATTGCTTTTACAGTTAGTTTCTCAGAAAGGAGAACGCCAGGCTTTTTTTGCTGAACTTGAGCAAACTCAGCCTGGAGACAGCCTAGAGTCACATGTCTTTTAGGGATTTCTTCTCTGCAGTTCTCCCTAATGGAGTCATTTCGTGACAATTCACGTAAACACATTCAACTCCAGCACGGTGAAACAACGCTGACGCAACAAACTGATGCGTCAGTTCAAATCGATGCATCATGTTTATCATGATGAATGCTGGTAATGACCCTGAGATCAACTCCTTTTCTTGCCAGCAAATGTGCGGTTCTATTTGTTTTATTCATTTTTTTAAATGGTAGGGTTTACATTATTTGTGATGGAGAGAAGATTAAAAATGTCACCATGGGATTTTAAGAGGCTGTGGCAGGCAATTTCTATACCGGTCAATGCATCTAGTAAACTGGTGTCGAAAATAATCAATAGTTGCAGCCTATGTGTGTCTAATGTGGATTTATAAGTGTGTCCTACGTGCATCTATGTGTCTGTCTTTCAATGTTCATGCGTCTGGGCGTAAATGCAAGAGAGTGAGTGAGTGAGTGAGTGAGTACAGATGAGGCCAGCTGACAAGCCTGCCCTGAAGACTCAGCTGAACATGTGCTGGCTGTGACAGGAGTCCAAACAGTGACATGATTATTGTGAAGTGCACTCACTTCTAATGAATAGCGCCACACAATTACAGGCAGCGGCAGCACTCGGCACTGCCTAATGACTAAACCAATGACCTGCCATTTGTTTAACAATGTCTATTCAACTGAGAATTGTAACCCCTGCCATCTCACCGCGTCATTTTGAAGTCCCGCGTCCTTGTCATCATCTGTCAGATCACAGCTATTCCGACAGGGATGTGTTTGCAGGCGAGCAAAACAAACAATTTAAATCAACACAGCCTGATATGAATCTCTCACTTATTCATGAGTAACACATCAATGCTGTGTTTTTACGATTAAAAAAAAAAGGTGTGTGTCACTCTTTAGATGTTTGTTTACGACGTGTCAAAATGTCACAATGTGTGTTTTTTCAGGGATAGCCCGAGGGTTTTATCTCCAAGGAGACAATTAAGTTACTCTACAGGTATACCAATTTATATCAGGATTCATGATAATGAGTCTGCATGTAGGTTTGTGTGTGCATGAAAACAACGAAGAGAAAGAGGAAGAGTGCGGGTTTTCAGAGTGTGTATACCTTGGTTGCGTCTATGTGGTCCTGCAGAGAGTCTATGAAGAGGTCTCCGACAGGCTCCCAGGCATCTCTCACCCCTTCTGCCTGCTCAAGGGCCCCTGCCAGCTCTTCCATCGCTGCCTGGATCTGAAGGAGACGCTCCAATGTCCTCTCCATGTGCCTGGAAGTTTAGTTGAGAATGTAATTCCTTACAGTTAACTGCCTGATCCATTAAAAGTTGGAACTGATGCGAGCAATAGCCAGAAAATAAAAAAAAATCTAAATCCATAGAGAACAGAGTCGAATTGACCATTTATCCAAATTTACTTGCTGTCATTTTCATACGAAGTGGATTTGTTTTGTGCACAATTATGTGTTTCATCCCATTTATTTAAGTTTTAATACAAAGAAATGATAAATGTGTTTTTCTTAACTGTTTCTGTAATGGATTAAAGTTGTCACATACTGTAATCAGGTTATAGTAATTGTATCAGGTGTAATATAGTGCTGCATATCCCCACTATGGATCAGCACACACGCAGTCGTAAGACATAGTAACATTCAATCTTAAAAGTTACATGCATATTGCTGCTGCATGCTCTTTATTTTTAGATTATTTTATTTAGATTTTATTTTATTAGTGTATTTCCAACGAATGTACATGACTGTTACATCACATATCTTTGAGCAACACTCTCTACCTGCATTTTTTCCTTCAAAGGATTTTAATTGGGAAAAGAAAGAAAGAGAGTCTGCTAATTTTACTAATAAACAAAACGCAGAAGAAAGAAACAGAAACAATAAATGAACAAAAGAGACAGTCTGTCAGCTCTTTACATATAGCAAATCATTTATATTTCAATGTAAGCAAGTGAAAAGAAAAACGTCTCAACTCTTAAAGTTTAGCTTTCTGGTAACAAAGAATTTTTTTTCTTCTTAGTAATGGATTTTGTAAGTGCACTGACTGCAGAGTTACTTTTATTCACTCATGTCCTATAATTATTAGCTTAATTTAAAACCTATTCACCAAAACTGGAACGGTAACGCTTTCAGTGGACAAAAAACACTACTATCTGTCTGTAATTCCTCTTCCAGGACTGACTTTAATTACAAATCTTGATTTATCATCACTCTCAAAAGCTGCTTCCCATTCACTGTAACCTTTTAAAAATATCCTTGCGCTTTTGCAGCCACTGGCATGGGCTCAATTATAAGACAGAATGCAGAAACCTTGTGGTTGAAGAAGCTGTCAAATCCTTTACTTGAACAAAATTGACAGCATTAACAAAGTCATTCAACATCTTGCTTCGGCAAGACAAATGGCTCAGTGCGAGTGACATTCTTTTATATTTAATTGTATTAAATTACTATATATACTTTACTATAATATACTAGATAAGCAGCACTTTACTATTGTACTGGGCACACCAAAGGGTCACTAGATAAATCTGTGGGTTTGTGAGTTGGAAAGAAGAAAAGACAAAAAGAAAGTTCTGTTACACAAATTTGTAGTCTTCCAATCCTTTTTTTATCTGTCGGGGCCCCAATCTTTTATTCAAATCACGCTAAGTTCAGAGTGGAAATATATCTTTGATGGAACTTCTAACAAGTCGAAGATGTCTGAAATCTTTCGAGCTGTCAGAAAAATGGAGTGAACTAGAAGTATAAAGCTGCCTCCCACAGAAAAGCTAAATTACAAGCACTTCAAAGTTGCACATGAATAATACTTAGTACCTGAGTAAATTTACTTTCCAATGATAACACCAAAACTGAACAAGACTGTTTAAAGGTTCTGACCTATGGCGGTCCACACAGCGTGCTGTCAGTTTTTCCCACAGGTCACTTGCCACGTTCGCCTGCTTCCATACCGAGCGGCTCACATTCAAGATCCGCCGGCGTGGAGACACCTCTGGAGAGGGTGGAAGAGGTCAGGTGGGGCCGCGTGGGGGTAATGGAGGGAAATAACAGGGTGGAGAGGAGAGCATGGGTCAGAAGTCAGAAAAGAGAAGAGCAATGATTTGAGAAGGAAGGTGTGCCAACTCAATGAAAAGTAAAAAGGATTGAGAGAGGCAGGGGGCAAAACAACACAGTGAGGTAGATCACTCAGTATTTCCCTAGTGACCATCCAGAGGTGAGAGCCAAACCTTATGAAGAGTTCACGACGGTGGAGGAACAGGCCAGTATGCTGTATTATTGATTTGAGCAGATGCAGGTCCTGTGGAGCTGCTGAACAGAGTTAATTGGCCCTGACCCGAACACTGTCCCTAAACTCAGTGTGCTACTAAAGTACAGATCACTGTTAATAACAACTAATGGAAGATTTCACCTGCGTGGGTTCTACCAAATGAACTCTGGGGTTCAGCTGGGGTTTGTGAGTATGACATTTTGGCTGGCACAGCAGTTGGCACAGAGTGCAGAGGGAGCAGACCTTTTCCATCGGTCAGGGTCTCCTCTGGCTCCTGGAAGGGGTGCTGAGCCAGAAAGGCCTGGGCAGACTCCAAGACAGAGTAGATAAACGGCCCGCGAGACTTGACATCCTCCATGAATGCCTGCGTGGAGACAGAGAGCCGAGAATGAGAGGTGTAAGCTTGTTTTCAAACTCAAATGCTGCTTCCTCAAAAGGATGCGGGGGAAGATGAGTCAGGCTGAGCTGAACCAGCGCCAACTCCTCAAATTAGACAGCCTCATGCGACATAGACTAAAAGCAGTATTATTATTGTGCCCATTATAAACTGAATATCTATGGGTTTTGGACTGCACTCTTTTTTTTGGTTGCTTTATAGCATGGCCTCGCTGGACTCTGGGACATTTTAATAATCATTTTTCATAATTTCAAACATTTAGACTAAACAATGTTTCAATTAATTTATGAAAATAATCTACGTATCAATCAGTAATAAAAAAACAACTGTATTTAGCCATAACTCAGGTGAAATTTATTCATATGGCCATCTCAAAAGAACAAAACAAACAAATTAACAAATATGTGACAACAAATCAGACCTTCATTATCATCAGAACCTACAGAACTCAGGCCATATTTTTCTATACTTTCTATCTCTATGTCCATGGCTGAGGTTCCATGAGCAAGCACCTAAAACCTCCCAAGCTGCTTGCCTGGCATCCTATACGGCTGACCACTGCTTCAAGTGTGCTAACTTTTGTGTGTTCATATATGCATGGTAAATTGAAAGTTGATTTAAATTTTTTACTACTACTTTAGAGTAGCTGGCTAAATATGTCATATCATATTGAATTACTCCAATACCCTTGAAACCTACCTAACATCACAAATAAAACATAGTCAACTTTTATGCTTGCGAGCCCTAATACTGCCCAAGTACTGTAGCAGTAGAACCTCTGGCTGACTAAACTGAGCACAGGAGTGTTGTTGTTTATGAATGTTTTACTTGCTAGAGAATTCAATTATTAGTCCTTTCTCAAAGTTACATAGTGTTGCTTGGTGATTACACCATACTCCACTGGCTGAAGGGCCAACATACCGAAGAAAGACCAAATGGCATACATGGAGTTAAAAGTGTCCTGTTCTAACGTATGGGTTACTTATAGCAATCACTGGACACACACATTCGCGCACCCATACAACCATTTGAAATTGTATAGCTGTCTGCTTGAGCTGAGAGTCCAAGTCTTAAAGGAGACCAAATCTACTGGGAGTACTGGTCATCGGGTCTCCTAGCACAGAAGAGCCAATTATGTGGAGAGCCCAGCTACACTGGTCCACATTCAAAAGTACTCACTATGCAAATCGTAGACAAGGACGTCAGTGTGTAAGAAAACAGACACACATATACACGTCTTTACTCTATACTTCACCACAGGGCAGATATCCAGAGTGTCCCTAGGGGCTTGAAGAAAGCCAATGAGTCAGCTTCTCTATTCTTCTTTGTTCTCCGTAAAACATACTGCAGGTATGAGAATTAATGCCAGGGATATTCCCTCTCTTCAAAGTAATTTATTTAGGTGAGCGTTCTCAATCCTCTTACGGTGTGAAAAGATTACAGTTTCAGCTAAAAATTGACATTACTAGCTGGAATTTGCGACGGTGTGAACCACAGCAGTGGCAGTGTTTCAGTGCAGGGCCAGAGCCCGGCGGGCCTGATAACACCAGGCAACCAGAGTTAAACAGAAATACTCAAATGAAACACCAGCAAACACCAGCCGGCACTGAGCAAACATGCAAAAGTGTGTAATGATGAGGAGCTGTGGCACCGGGAGATAAGATTCCCAGTGCAACAGTCATGAAGAAAACCTGCTGCCTGTCTTCCTCCTCTTCCTCGCACACTTTTTCTCCAGTCACAAATTCCCTCCTCAGCCTCAAATCCTCGCCTCCTTCCTTTCCGTTTCCCTCTTTTCATCCTCTTTAGCTTTCTGTTCTGTGCATCCTCTCTTTAGCTGCTTTGCTGCCCAAAGAGGAGCTGAGCCATGGATTCCCTGAGCCAGCTGTCATGTTAAAACTTTAATTCCAGCTAAATTTCACACTCAGAGGCTTCATCTTTGGTTGAGGGAACATTAAGAGCGAAGCCTTCAGATCAGATTAAGATACATTATGGAGTAGAAAAAGTCAAGGGGAGGAAATGAATTCAATGACTCGGTCTAAACATGTTGATGGCATTTCTTTTACTCCTCCCTCTGAATGTGCTTCTAACGGCACAGAAGTGGATACATTTTCACTTCATTTTCCCTCTCGCATGAAGGGGAGAAGATTGCTTATACAGAAACACAGAAATCCTTCCCACTGCATGAATGCTTACTCATCCCAATACCCAAACACACACAACTGCACACTCTCACTCTCCAAAACGCATCTTACCCCGTTATTACCACCCCACATACATGCACAGTAAACATGCTCCCAAATCAGGACACACACACACACACATATGAATGCAGTAGAGCAGGATCTACACTCACACAACGACATTAGAGCAAATCCACTTAAGATCAATAATTCACATTTCTTAAAACGCTTTAATTCTCCATAGAAAACTCAGATGCAATTTCCCTCTCTGCTTTGTTGGAAAGTTTTAGAGCGACCAGACGCCCGGGAAACGGAGGCATCACAGATTATAAAGGAGTGCTGAAAATGGGACATTTGAGGAGAGGAGAGGAGAGGAGGTTTGTGCCTCACTAAATAGCTCCATCAATGTTAAAGAGATAGCTGTGGAAAGAGGGAGCACGAGTTTAAAGCATAAAAATCCCATGAAGGAAGAGAAGGAGAAGGGATAAGAAAGGGAACCGGGAGAAAAGACTAGGACATTACAGGACAATGTGAGATGTAAGGGTTTTTTGTTTAGTCTTTGTTGTCCTGTTGATTGGGACTGCTGATTTGGTAGTGCTCCGGTCGAGGTGGGAGTTGAAGTGGGGTAAAGCCGACACCACAAACCTCTCAGTGTCAATACAAGTCGCCTTTCAGACACACTGCACAAGCTGACAGCAAAGAAAATTGGAAAGAGGGAGGAATGGAAAACTCTGCTGTAGTTACAGAACCAATTACGAGTGTGTGTGTGTGAATGTAGGCTACTGTACTGTAAGTGTGCGTGTGTGTGTGTGTGCCTGCATGGCTACACCCGTTCCACCGACTTCACAAGATACATCACTCACGACCAAAGTGATTTAGTGGGAAATGAAAGAATATCCCGTGGATCTCCAGGTAGTGTTTCTCCAAATACTTCATGTCACAGAGGAGCAAGAATCCAAAGTGCATGCATTTTAATGGATCTGCCCTTCACAGCTCACACGCACACACCTTATTTAAAGTCTTTATATGAATCTTTATTGTTTCATGATTTTGATTTTTCCCATGACAATGATATCTTCTCTGTAATGTGTGATGCAGCTGCTGCCTTGAGCCTTGACAGTAGACATACATCTGTCTGCTGGGTAAATGTCTGTGCCATGATCATGAGTCTCCCCCAACACAGTGCGCAGAGAACAATATGACATCTCAATTAAAAAGCTTTCAGCTGAGAAAATGTCCTCCCTTAAAGACATCCCAAGTGGCTATCAATTAACATTTTTTATCACTTCAATAAAGAGTCATTGACTTTCAGTCATCATGCTGCCTTCCAAAACCAAGAGAGCCTAATATGAGCCTAACAAGATTTTGGAAATTGCATGTATATACAGTATAGTCAGTGTGACTAAGCTGTAGTGAGGAAGAGATCTATGCATTACTCTCACTATAGCTGATTAGGATTGTGTGAAAAGGTCTGGGAGGGTTAGACATTGGTTGGACCAGCTGGGCTTATTGAGCTAATATTTGTATTTAGATGCACACAAACATCATGCAAAGTCTGTATATGACAGCATCTTGTAAAAATACTACATGTTTTTTTATATTTCTTTCATTATATCTTTAACCAGCAGCTACACATGGCTTTGAATCAGCATCGGTTTGATCTTTCAGGTGAACCCAGGTGAGGTGAACTAGATTCAAAGTATAAAATGTGCAACTAAACTAAAAAAATCAGTCAAGCACAGTTTGTACACGCCAACACCCACCAGAGAAGCAGTTTAAGAAGACATAATTAAAAGAAACGTAAGGGCAAAGCGCTCGAAGAAGCCTCTTTGTGATCATAAAAAGGAACGTTTCAATTGAACACATGTCATCCAGTGCCCAGCACACTCAGATGTGAGCCAGTAGCTGAAGTTAAATTATGTTCAAATTATGTTTTTCAAAATGAGAGAGAAGCAAACACTGGTTTGTGCAACTGATCGTTAACATGGCAGTTTTTTTGTTAGTTTAGTGAGCCCACAAGAGATTTAAAGGACACTTGAAATAAATGAAGCATGCAGGAATTATCTAAAAGGAGATCATGTTGCTGACAGTAACTCTGACTGATATTCCCCAATTCCTTCAACTTAAATACTGACAAAAGTAAAATGTTAAAATGGCTACCAATCCCATCAGCTTCAAACTGTTAAAGCTTGTGGCCTTCATTCAGCATGCAACTCACAAAGAGATGAAAGCTGTGATGGAACAGCAAATCCTCAAGAGGCTCCGTGTTAAAGTGTTTATTTGCCCAAGAATCATTGAAGTCATGGCCGTACTGTGCAGATCGTGCATCACTGCGTCTAAGCGTAGCTTTTTGTCCTTTTACAAATATTCCCCATGGTCACAACTGTGAGTACAGTAAGTATGTCAACAAGCCTGGTTGAATAGGGACTAAACTTTAAATCACTGAATATCCAGAATGTGGACACACACACAGAAAAATATTCTGGTGCTTTAAAACAAGAGCTGCAAAAGTTTTCATAATAGATAGATGGTTTTAAGTCAGGGGAGCTTTGAATGCCAAACATTTAGAGGTTATACTATGACCCATTAGTATTTTGACTTGTCTTCAATTGTAGTAAATTTAATAGCTCTGCCTTTTCAACTATTGATCCGACAAAATAAAGACATTTTATAACATCCCATCAGGTTCTTCTGTGATGGAAAATAAATTATTGTTTTGGTCAAAGTTCATTCTAGTGAATGAGAGATAACAGCAGTTGAAGTGTTTAGTACTTTATACTGTCATTGAATTTTTTTCTGAGTGAAACACAAAAAAAGCAGGGAAGGACTAAACCTCGCAAATGTGGGCTGATCGGGTGAAGGGGTTTATGAATAGATTCATTCATCAGTCCAATCGGTATGTCACGATGAGTCACCACAAGTGTGTTCATGTTTAATAGAAAGGAGAAAGAGGATTTTACACTCTTTCAGTATAAATTTATTATGGTGTAACTGAACAACTAAATTAGAACTGGAGGATGTTATTTTTTATTTCACTGTCAGTTTCTTTATGGATTCAATAAACCACCAACTTCCAGCAAGTTTGAACAGTTTTTGGCCATTTTTTTTCTTTCCGCACATACTACGGTGCACAGAGCTCAATCTCCGTCAGAGGTATCCACAGCAAAACACACAGTGAAAGTTTCTGCTATCTGGTATTGACTCAGACAGGACAATGGACTTAGCCTTGATTGACATCTCTGATATCTACTAAAGTTATCTGCAAATTCAAAGTGTGCTATTCCGTTCCTCACCTTCTCTGCAGAAGTACTCACTCCAGATAACTCACATGTATCTTGACTGTGATGACTGTCATCGAGTAGAAGAAACTCACCCATTTTACAAACACTGCCTCGACACTGTCTTCACACACATTACACAGTTCACAGCACACAACCCCAGGCATGGCCTTAATCCATTTTTCACTCTGCTTCCCTACAAATGTAGACATAGGCTTTTAAAGCTGGGAAGGACAAGAGCAGAAGTCTTGTCCCCACTGTCACACACAATGCTAAAATAATATCCCACTGAAACTAAATATCGGCACAAGTGTGCTTTTGTATAATAAATGGAGTGCATATATGGACATAGTACAGAATAGGCTGTGCATCTACTGTGGAAATTAATTCATGGTAATTTGCACTGGATGGATATTTGGACTGAAAAGGTATTATCATCCACATTACCTGGTGGAACTCCCTCTGGTGCTGGACGGCGCCCACGTCGCCTCCTATGGGCAGCTGCTCCGAAAGCTCCTCGTCCTTGGCTGTCAGCCATTCTATGATCTCCTGCAGAGAGAGCTGTAGCTTCCCGCTGTTGTCGGAGAAGGCTTCTAGCCGCACCCTGCCAAGACACACAGAGAGTCGATTTAGCAAACAGCAACATTTTCCAACACACAAATCAAATATTGGACATTTGGTCTCAGCCTCCCACTAACCAGAATGGTAATATCATACATATTTTGTTAACATGCAAAACTATTATCCACATATTTAAACCTTTAGTTTCAATCATAACTTCAAGCATGACTCATGTTATTACTTGCATCCTGTGATCTGGCCACAGGATGATGTTTTAAAAGCTGACACTGTGGCAGGTCGGCTAGCAAAGTGAATAAAAGTGGCAAGTCTTTTTTGAATCTTTTTGGGCATTTTGCAAAAGCTTTAAATTTCTCTTCAGTCTGAGTGTTTCTCAGTTTGCGCAGCTATAAAACGTGTTCAAATGTGAGTTAGCAGCTATATCATGCCCTTGTTAAAGTTTGGGTTTCACCTTTCCCTGACAAATGCATTATACATGATATCATATAACACAAACATTTCTTGTGGAGATTTTTGACATCCAGTAGCACTCAGGCACTGTCAGGCCCTGATATATTTGTCTTACGCAAACACAGCTCTATAAACTGTTCATACATCTGTACTCTCTACTTCCATTCCTCTACATACATTAACTAGTGATGATGCAGACTTTTTGGAAAAGTCACAGTCATGTAAAACACATATTTCATGGTTGTTGTTTAAAAAATAGTTAGCTACAGGATGTGAAATGTAACAGGGGAAATCATGACAGGCATAGCAGTAACATTTAAAAGGTTCAGGGTATACACAGTTGATTTCCTCAGAAGTAAATATGCAGAACTGGATGACATCCAAGACAAATTAAGCATTTTACTAATCCAAAAAACACCAATATAAAGCATCACGTAAGGTACATCAAACTTGCAATAGTGGGATGACACAACGCTGTCAGTCACAGACACATACTGTATATAGAGGCACATGCAAGACACACAGTGTCACAGGTGACTGCAGCAGTTTTGCTGGAGTAAACTAAGAACTAATAACAGGGAGAACTTATCTGCTTGCCACCTGCCAGCAGCATGAGAGATGTCTGAGGGAAGCACTGCTCTTGCATCAGCGGCACAGCTGCCACTGGAGCAGTGGGGGCTGTGTGAAAGCATCCCAGTGTTTCAATTACACACCAGAAGCCAGCACTCAAATATCATTATTCCTGCACATCACAATTTACCAGCACTGTCATATCAGAGATGATGAGTGGGCGCAAAAGCAAGAGTCAGAAAGAGAGGCACACCATCTGAGTTCTACCTCTGACAACTGTAAATGAGGTGGGACTTTTGCAAAAACATAACAGGGCTGGTATTCAGATGACAGCACGAGAGAAATCAGAGCAACACTTTATGATTTCAGTTTAAGTCTAATCAGGCAAAATAACAACACTAATGCAATTCTGTAAGACACAGGGTTAACTTAAGGACGGCCAAATGATGAGCTGTCCAAGCAAATGCTCCTCCATTATCTCTCTCAACCTGCAACATTAGCATGCCGCCATCAGCATTGCCATATTAGTGGCTCAAAAAGGACTGTAAGGCAATTTCCTCCAAATTGAATTTGGCACAGATGAGTTCTGACACATGAGGGATTAGGTATCACTTCAGGGAAGCCTGTTGCAGGAAGGCATGTGGGAAAAGCTTTGAGACGCTAAGGGGAAAAAGACGGAAAGGTGAAATCAAGCTTGTAAGTGCACATTTCAGGATTGATAGGCCTCTCTGTTCAACCTTGTGTCAGAAAACCTGTGTGAAGCAGACCATGATGTCCCCTAGCCTCTTGTTGCCCCTCCAGCTCTGCTCACTGTGGTAATTGAATCAGAGAGGAACTGTTTTTCTGTGGCCCCAGCAGAACAGGCTTTCAGTCTATAACAGGCATGAATACACATACACACACTCACTCACTCAGCATGAATGGAACGAGGTTCCTTTTTCAAGTCAGAGTGAACCCGTGCCTCGGATATGTCTAAGTAAGGTCATCCATCAAAGGATGACCCTGGTACTTTTGCAGAGAAGCTTCAAAATGCGTCAAACCACCTAGCAGAGATTCACATGGTCATACAGAAACATGCCCAAACAATCACACACACAGCACACGCTCCCATCACTGCCGCTGTCATTACACACAAAGAGAGGGAGACAAATAGAGCACTGCCTGTGCTGTAATGGAATCGTCGTCACATGGTGGCTCAAGAACCACTCCTGCTCTGCTAAGCAGCAGGGAGGCCAGGCTAAAGGTTTTCTTGTACAGGAGGCTTACTGAAGCTATTTTATCTCCACTGGAAACATTATTACATTACTTTAAGTGCTATTTATGGGCCAAGTACTGCTGCGTTAGATGGAGAGATGCCTTTATGTGCCCTGAGATGCCGTTAAGACAGGACCAAAAGACAGCTGTCGTCTGTATAAAACTTAAGCAATGTTAACCGTGATTGGAATCATGTTTTTGACCACCGGGTTACCATGGTAACATTTATTTTTTGCTGCCAACTGCCTCCCCATGTCCACCACCTAGTTCTTAATGCTGCAGGATGTAATGTTAATACTAACGGAACTGGAGGAAACTGTAGAACTGAGGTATAATCTGAGCCACCTATTTCACATTAGACATGTAAATTGCTCATAAGACTAGTTCGACATGAACTTCTGTCATCGACCTCCAGCAATGCTTAGATGGCAACGCTTCCCCTGAATGCATGTGTTTCTTTGTACACAGAGCATTAGAAACATTTTTAAGTTTCGTTTCACTCTTGGTCAATCAGACATAAGGAATCAGACAACCTTAGTTACTTTTGCAACTCTTCCACCACAATAGTCTGAATGTCTGCAGGCTACCATGCTTTCTTCTCCAGCTCCGGCAAACAGTCATTACTGTTTGATGTGAAATGCATTGCTACCAGTGCACATGCACAGGAATGTTGCAAGAGACCGATTTACCTGATATACTGCATAATAAAGAGAGATTTACCTGGCGATGATCAGGTAAATCAGCTTACTGTGAACTACATGTAAAAGTCAAACACCACAGCTTTAAGAGGTGGGGCTAGGGTAACGGAATCAGCTTCAGATTTAGATCAGGTTTAGTAAATGCTGGCATAGTCATGCTGATGAGATGGCTTAAAGAGTCTGGAGTCTGCTAATGTTGTTTACTTTAGGCCCAGAACAGCACTTTAGTCCACCTCTGTGGCAGTCCAAAGCCCATTTCTTTCTTGAAAACGATTCACTAAATATTTTCATAGTCTTAATTTTTAAAACCCTCTTCAGTGTTTTTCTAGAATCACTCAAACTGAAGTAAATGCCGTCTACGTTGGGGACTATTTTCAGCTGCAGATTAACTGCTCTAAAGAGTATTTATGGCTCCATGACTGTGTCTGTGGGACTGAAAAACACACTACAGTGCCTTTGTTCATGGAAATGCAGAAACATGTTACCCAGTCCAACAATATGGTATTAAAGCAGAGACACTGGTATCATTCATTATTGGTTTTGGTCTTATCATGGGATTTACTTATCCTGGAAATCACTCTATCCTTTTCGATTAAAGATAATGATTAGAGAATGTTGGCTTATTTCTTTGGTGTTAGTTTAGAATATATCTTTAATGACAAGGCATGTATCCGCGTGAGAATAACAGGGGAGGAACAATACCAGATGTTCTCGTTCCGTTTGTGATTGGGGAGACTCGTGTCTTTATGTCCCTGTCTCACTCAGCTTGATGACAACCAAAGGCTTGATAACCACATCTGCAACAATCAATGAAGTGTGGGCTAATAGGGGTGGTTGAGTGCATGGCACATTGCTCCCTGTGTTTGTCCTAAACACAGGACACATCCAACATGCCGAGTCGTCTACTGGCATCACGAATAACTAGACTGATATCACATAATGAGATAGTAGAGTATCAACTGACACTGGGTGTCAAAATAGCAGTTATTGTCATAGTGAAGACTGCAGATGTTCTCATTTCCTGGACTGGATTCATGCAAAGAGATAAAATATGCGACCCAACATTAGAGAGACTGGTCTTTGTCATGAATGTGAATACACATATTCTTGCTGCAGCATCAGAGGCAACAATCAACGGCACTGGCTCGCTATAGGCTCATCGCCTTTGGGCAGCTGTGGAGAGGAATCCTGATCACTGTGTTTTGGATGTAAATATAAAATTGCGTTGCTATTTAGCAAACCTTGAGTTTTGTATTCAGTGTTGTCACCTTCGGAAAAACTCCGCTGCATGCTAATAACTGTTCCCACATTTATTGTCAGGCAACACCCAAAATAAATAATATGGTCAAACAAAAATCCAACTCCCCAATCAGTAAGAAAGATTACACAGAGAGGCTTAGAGCTTGGTTCAATGATTAATTAATGTGCAGGAGATGCGCTCAGTGTTTCTGCTTGTTTTAGGAGAGAGGAGCATGGAGAGAAAGCTCTGTGAAGAAAAGCTTTGAGCACAGCCCCGTTCATACCCACCCCCTGTGTGTGTTTTGCATTTCATAGTGGTTACATTGCATTGCATTTTATTGCATTGTGGAACCAGTGCAGGCGTGCATACAAACTCGAACCTGTGAACACAAACATGAAAGTTGAGCCCAACATCATTTTTACATTGTCACATGACAATTAGGAATCAGATGAAGCTGACACTTCTCGAGTCAAAATAGTAGTCAAGTGCTGATCCCGTCACTCTAATCACACAGAGAATACAGCAAGAAATTGCCAGAAGGCGTCATTATTTCAGTGTCATATAGAGCACACTGGTGGCTGATGATCAACTCTCTTCCCAGTGCATCTTATTGAATAAAGGCAATATTAATGCATTTCATGTCACTGCTTTTTGAAGCTTTCCATTTGAAGCTTCCCACCAACTTTGGCTGTTTTCATGCTGCTCCAATAAACTATTCCACAGTCTCAACATTTTTCCCTTCCATAATAATATTATATCAATTTCGTATTTGTGGATAAAAAGATGTTATCGTGTCATAAAGTTTGAACTCCATTCAGTCTTTGCCAAGACACATGACAGAGTGCACACTGGTGATCGACCAGTCATAGCTTGTCAACTCAACTGCCACCATTTGTGTGAATGATGCTGTCTGTCTAAAGTCTGTAACAAACAAAGAAATAAGCACAAAATGACTGTGGACTTATGGCTCTCACCTTAAGGACAGGAATGCCTTTAACTTTGCCATTCTGTGTGTGGCGCACTTTGTTCCTGTTGGTTAATGTGAAAGTAGCATTCTGGAAGGTGTCACACTGGACAGAAGATTAAAGAAATTCTACTAATAATCTGAAATACTAATCTTTTTGGGAGTTGTGAGTCATCCCAGTTGAAGCATCCGTCATCATCAATGATGATACACTACAGGATAAAACGTTCACTCATTTACGGTCCCAACTCCCCACATCTTTCCGACTTACTCATTGTCCATTTGACCTTCATATGGGTAGCCGCTACTGACAAAAATGAGACCATTTGAATTGGAGTGGTGTTTGGCCATGTGTACCAGGTAACTACAACTGAAAGGAGCCTAACCTGAAAATGGAACCACACAAAATGCTCTTTGTGTCTATAGGCACAAATGGCCATTTGAATAATTGCAGTTGTTTGAACTTCTGCCTCTGAAGGCTGCAGTTTGGGGTGAATATTAGTGACCAACAGCAAACTGACCCCCTGAAATGAATCTTACGGCAGCATAGACACTTCTGGATTTTGTTTTAGGTAAACATTCCTCCAATAAACTCTGTAAATAATAACATAAGAAGATGCAGTCAGAATTGTACTGGGTACATGAGGATGTTAAGCCAACATGTGTGACTATTTGCCACACATTTTCTTCATTCATTCTATTGTTTAACATCTTTTCTGAGCAGACACACATGTGCCCCTGTCACAATTGCACACCACATATATCAATACAGGACCCCGGACACCTGATCACTGTCACTCTAGACAGCTGCCATCCCTCAACTGTACTGGCGTATTCTGTGCACAAAATTAATGTGTCCAGCTGTGTAAAGCTGCAGTAGGTGCAGGTGTTTTTCAAAATCGCAGCAGTAAGGTAACAGAAAATTTTAAACTTCAACATCAATAAATCACATGGTGTGATAGCAGTAAACTGTGTTTCGCTCTCTTTCTGCTTCCCTTTTTGATTGTCTGCACTGCAGGGGTAACGTGTGTCATGTGTGATACATTCAGGGACTACTCTTGTGGTGGGGGAGTTTTACTGATGCCTTGCCTAGAGCGTTTCTTCCAGCAGCCATCTTACAGAGATTTGTGGAAACACACTTGATGAGTGACAAGAACAGACCAGCCACTGGGGCTGTTTCTCATAACTGGAAATACTGTAGTCATTTAAATATATAGATCAGCTATCAGCTGACAACCACAGGGAATACATTCCTGCAACAAATCCTTCACAGCTACAAAGGATGATTCCGCATGCCTCCCAAATGACAACACACACATTAATACATTTAGAAAAAGCTAATTACATAATAGACCTACAGATGAATTCAGTTTACATCTGACTGAGCTTGTGTACTGCTACTTTGAAGTGTCTCTTTGTTTCATGAATAAATGAAACAATAGTGTAGCTTTAAGAACAGAAATTCAACATCCTTGTCTGTATCAGAATGATTCATATAAATAACCCACATTAAAATATCCTACGTGAATCATACAAACTTTCACATCATACTTTCGTCCAATGTATGTAGAATCTCAGATGCCTCTGTTCATAGATAGATAGATAGATAGATGCCTACAGTATCTAAAGTAAACTCTGACGTGATTTTACAGTAAGTGTCTGTCTGAAGTGCTTCGTGTATTGCAAAGAGCAATTCAAAACTGCACTGGAAAGACCGGAATGAAAACCGTACTGAATGTCAATGCAAAGGCAGACACAAGGCCATACAAAGAAGAGGGTGAGTGTACAAAGACGAACAAAGGAGCAAGCCGACACACACTGAGCACATGTCATTGAGCCAGCAGATAGTAGAGAAGAAGATGTGGGAAGCAGAGGCACTTGAAAATAACGAAAGACGACAAATAAGAAACACAGGAGACCACTACTGAAATGTCAGTCTCATCTCATGGCTTGAAAATAGTAACAAATTGTTGAAGTTTATTGTGTTTATGCTTGTGTGTGTCAATGAAGTGCTGATGTTATCCATCAGAATCATTACTCCGAGTGTGTTTGAGTGGGGGTATGGATATGTATGCTTATCACCATGTACACAAGAGTTTGACATGATCATACAATATTCTGAGAAGTGCAGAGATATGAGACTCCTGTACTTAGCTGTGACCAATGGGTGGAGCCATTATTTGTGGGTTCGATTGCAATGTTGGAATAAATATCAGTATTTTTCTCCGCATTCATTTATTATAGATGGCCCGCTATGTTTGGCAGAGCAAGGAGAACAAGGAGAAAGTCGCCAACATACTTTAGTGAAGCAGGAAATTAGGATTAATATTTTTATTATTAATATATTTGACTACTGGAGTCAAATTAAGTGCTTAAAGAGGTTTTCAAGACTGGGATTCAAAAGAGAGGCGTGGTAAGACAGTGCTGATCGGTGAATGGATCATTGAACACAGTGGTGCACTAAAGCACAGTGTGATCAATTCGCTGCCGGTCGGTCAGCTGACTGAAAAATCTTTTGTGGCTGCGGCCACTGCTGCCTCAGATATTACAATAAGAAAGGCTGCCAAGCTCCCTTCCAGCAAGGCAACATAATCAGTTATATTTTCTGTCAGTGACTGTGTTCAGGAGGAACTTTCTTTCTTTCATTACATGTATTTTCTTTTCTTTGTCAGTTAATTAACCCAGAGTAATTTTAATTATGTCTCTGTGTGAATCAGCAGTTACTGCTTGCTTGCCTCTAGGTCTAGTACTAAAGGTTTACTGTACGATATATGCATACAGTAGTGCATTCTGATAAATATATAGGCATAGATGCACATGCATGCTGCTGTATGCGTTTGCGTTGTAGCCTTTACTCTTGAGACGTTGCAATGTGTTTGAATATTTGTAGTGTTTTTTAGAGCACCATGAAAACCTTTTAGTGTTTCCATGACATGGCTGTAGACATTATACAGCACATAACAAGTTCATTGTTGGCGGAGATAAAGGTAACCGTGTTAATTTATTTTATTGTTTATAGTAATTGTGCTGGAGACAGAGAGAACAGGTGTTGATGGAGGTCGTGCAGCTGGCACAAAGGAGGTCAAAGGTCAAAGTTGCAGCTAGCCATTATCTAAACCATTGTGGAAGAGGATTGTATGTGTATTTTCACAAACCTACATATGCATTTATTTCTCTCTTTTCTTTATTTTTCTTTTTTTATGGATACTGTCATCTACTTTTTGTCAGTATGTCCAGATCTTTGAAATTACCACAAATTTAAATGTAATGCGAATAGAGAAAATTGCAATACATACACATTTCCATCAGGAAAGGTTCATAGATTTAAACTGATTGTGTGCAGTAGAAGTATAATAATCTTTGGACCAGAGCTAGAAGAAGACCACCATGGGAAGCAGTCCAATGAATAAGGTACCTCCAATATTAAAGAAAACCCACTTTCAGTCTAGACACTGTTGGTGCTGATTTAGAATAAATCTTGAGGATGGGACATCTTCACTTGCATGAAACAGTATATTATCACTGCTTTATTCAAAATATTCACTTTTATTTACAACTCCTTAATGAATGAATGTAAAAAATGCTTTTATGATCCACTATTATGTGATCAGAAAAACTCCAGATCAATTAACATGCATCATTTGACCTTTTGTATGCTGTGGCACATGTAAACATTGCTAATATACAAAATGTTTTTCCAATCCTCAAACGCTCTTTGTTTTTGCGATTCTAAAATCAGTGTATTCCCTCCTTTGGGGATTGGATTTGCTTCATATAAACCATTCAACATGCCTCGGTGTAGTGTGTGCACATACCTGATTATTTCCTAGTCAAACACTGCAGCAGTCCAAAAAGACCAACATTGTCTCTAATCTGATTTGTTCTGCACCAGATTACTGGTGAGAAATCACAGTTCAGTGCTCTCTTTACTCTTGTTTAATTTCAAGCTGTACACACACAAGCACTATGTGGTAACTTGTGAAATTATTCAAGGAGCGCCTAATTCCTCAGAAGTTTGTCTTATCACTAAAGTGTATCAGAGTTCTCTGTCCTGGCAACAGATATGTTCTCTTTAAACTGTGATTTCTTTTTATTTTACATTCTCATTCACCAGTTTACCTGCCTTCACCCAGTGTGACTCACAGCCTCTCAAGGAAAAGCGAGAGGAGCATTGTGCAGGGCGAAAATGAATGATTAGACAAGTAACTGATTGAGACGTTTAAGAAATGCTTACAAATGAAACTAAGGGTAAAATCAAAACCTTGGAATGTGAGTTGGTTCTGCAATATTTGGCCTTGGAGCGCAAACCTTATCCATCAGTATTAAGGAGTAAGATTGTGAGACATGTATATTAGCTCAGTCTCACAATCGCTCAAAATGATTCTCAAGCAGTAGTGAAAAGAAAATCCACACCTTCAAGCAAAGTGAATGATTGATGGTTGAATCCTGTAGCAGAGTACCACCCACACTAGCCATCCTATCACTAGGCACAATAGAAGCATTAGGGTTTCACCCCTGACCTTGGACAATATAATTATCATTAACATGTAACTGAATAAGTCCTGCAGGCATCATACTGTTTCTTTCCGGAGGGTGATGTAGGAAAAGTGGGGCACAGAATCACCAAAGGGCGTTGCACTAAGATCAGACTGTCTCTAGAAGGTACTAGCAAGCATAGAGGGATGTGGAGGAGAACAGATGTTGGAAGGGGGATGGAAGCATACAAGAGAAAAAATGCCAGAATACCAGAGAAGAAAAGAAGAGAAAAAAAAGCAAAATGGTAGAGACTGGAATGGAACGTTGATGGAAATAAACAACTGCATGAATGAGAACGATACAAGCAGACAGATAAAGTTGTGAAAAGAGATCTGGACATTGAGGTAATGACAATTAACGTCATGGCATTAATTAATGTCAGAGGCAAAAACCGAATCAGAGGTTTCCCTTTTGCCCTTAGACAGACACTGAGTGTGGGTGTCTGTTCTCTCTGCAGTTATCTGAACCATGCAGCAAATAAATTCATAACATACCACTGAGCTACCCACATCAACCCCTGTGGGCATTCCCTGCAGTGCAAAACAGTGGGCATGTCAGTGTGCGGCGCAGCCTGGAGCTCAACAATGCCTGATATTGTTACCAGTGTGGTTGACACTGTAATCAGTTAAACTGCACGGAAGCAAATTCATACCTGCAACCGACTAAGAAGCGTTCTGTGAAAATACTACACTGAGTGAGATCTGTGAGGATTCATCAACAAGCTGTTTGTTTGACTGACTGGCTCGGTGTGGAAATCTAATAGGATACAGTACAGCTGGTTTCAGTGGCACATTAATATAAACATACACATGAGAAGATGAGTGAGAGTAGTGTTTTGTAAAGCTATAGAAATGATCAGATACAGAGCAAGCTACATGAACATCTAGAAATCATTCTGATGGTGTGTACAGCCATGCTAGAGGCTTTAATACAATGTAATTAGGGACAGCAGTGGAGCAATGTCTAAGTGGACCATAAATGTCTGAACTGGCTTCATGGCAGTCAGTCCTATAGCTGTGATATATCTCACTCAAAATTATAAAGATAAATAGTCGAGTAATCTCTGCAGGATTCATCCTCTGGAGACCCTGACGTCTGTATTAAATCTGAGGGTGAATCAAAATAGTCACATTTGTTTAGAAATGCTGATTTAACACCATCACAATCAACTATAATTGCTCAAAAAACACAAACACGGATTTGTCGGCTTAAGGGGATATTTTTCACTTTGAAATGCATCATTCAGTCATTAAAGGCAGATGTAATGTGACAGCTGCACAAGCTTCACAGTGTTTCTTTTTTTTCTTCCGGTTTGAGAACGATGCCATAAGCTCCTCTTTCAAATTTACTGAATATATGTAGAGTCCAGGTAAATGGATAACAAAGGAACGAAGAAGGAATCTGGATAATTCCCACTGAATGAATTACACAACGACTGAAAAAATAACTCACCCTTTTATAAAAACATAGTCTCTACTGAGCAAATAGCATAAATGCACTGCAACCTCCCACACTCTTTTACTGTATTTTCCTACACAATAGATACAGATGGCTGAATAGCCACAGCAATATGCTTGCAGTAATAAATGTCTCCTTTACATATATATCCATAATCATTCAGCTGTGATTGTGATAGACACAGTGAGATGTACTGTTGAGGCCCACTTGTTTTGGGCCATTATTGCAGTCACATAAAACCACAGTTTGAGATCGCACAAAGCACATCGCAATAAGAACAGCATGTTTACATTTTTTGCCAATGGCGTCAAATTACCGTTTTGTAGTCAATAACACATGCCAAACAGCTGGTGAGTGTGAGCAGAGCGGCTCAGGGTGTGATGGTTTTGCCAGCTTTCTGTACAGGATGCCACAAAAAAACAAGTGATCAATCCCCTAACCTTCTGTTATCAGTCCAATTAGCTAAGCGACACAGTGTCATGCTGATAAATTCTCTGTGCCACTGCCATCTGTAAATGCTTAGAGATTGCATGTTGTTGCACATTTCCTCCTTATCTTAATCTGCTATATTCTCTGGGTGTTTTCAGGAACAGGGGCATAGAGGTGCTTTCACGTCATCTGCAAAGTTAGGGAAAATGTTCTGCTATTCTTCAGTCATGCTTGTTGTAGGCCAAATTATCTACAACTAGGTCTGGCACAGACATCGCATAGACATACAATTTTGTACAGACATCCATGTTCCCCACAGAATGAACTATAGTCATATTCTGTCTTTCAATAAGCACCATAATCAAGTCGAATACCTGCTAAACTAACAGCATTTTCCACTTTTATTAGTTCATTGATCAATTTGTTATCTGTAACCTTATCCTGTAGAGGGTCATGGGCTGCAGGAGGCGATCCCAGTATACCCTGGAAAGGTGGCGAGTTTATCACATTCCCATTCACACACCTAGATCCAAGTTAGGATCACCAGCTACCCCAACATGAAGGTTTTGGACTGTTGGAAGATGCCAGAGCACCGGGAGAAAAATCACTAGCCCTAACCCACACAGAAAGGTTCACACCAGAAAACACTGCATCACTGTGCAACCCTCCATTCAAAGCAATTTGTGTTAAAAAACAAATGTTAGCCATCACACTGGAAATGGTGAGCAGGGTTACTGTAACACCTGCTGAACATTAGCACAGCGGCATTATAACTGCGAACAGGTTAAGATGCTGATATGAACATTTGTTCAAAGCACTGCTGTGACTCCTGAGCAGTTGGCATGGATGTGGATATTTATGATTACTAAAGTGCTACACCCTCAGTTCCAGTACAGTACAGGTACAGTATAATATACAGAAAGGGATAATGTAGGAGTGTTTATAGGATAGAAGGCAGTGATCATGACTTTTATTGGAACAGAGCCTCAGCCACCTGTCAATCAGTGCCAGACAGGGCATTGTAAAGCCAGCCGTCTGCACTTGTCCGGCCTTTGGCATTAAACGCAGTCAGACGTTTCCTCTGGACAGCGCTCCCCCTCAAGGTTGGACAGCTTTTCAGTCAAGCTCTTTCTCTTTCATTCATTCATCCTTCTTTCTACCCTGCCCCTCCCACTTCCCCGCATCCCATCTCTCCTGTGTGATGATTTAATACCAGCCGTCGGTTCTCTCCCTCCCTCGCCCTCCTTCTCCCTCCATCGACTTCCTCCCGCATTCCACTCTTCCGCTCACAGCCTGATGAAGTCGGAGAGTCGCTCGGGTAAAAACAGCCACTGCAGGCCATCCATAGTGATCTCATTACACACGACTGCAGGGCAAACTGTCTTAACCAATTTAACAACTATCCTTCTTTAACCTCCCCCCTCCTTCTTGCTAGATACACCAGGGTCAAGTAAGCAATTAAGGGGCCAATTGTCTAAACAGGATGCCAGTAGAATTGAAGAAACAGAAATGATGCAGCATGCCCAGACAGCTTCCAATTAAGAATCAAAGAATAACATGAACGCCCTCTAATTGTTTTGCACTGTCGAAGCTCTCAAGTGTAACTTGTGCAATGACAGTAGTAACCCATATTATATCAATAATGAATAAGCTGACTGGAAGGAGTACTGAAATATGTATTACTGTGTGACAGTACATTATTAGACAAAACTTTTTAATTGCGTGAACACTATGAATAGCAACAAGAAGAATGGCGGAGGGAAATGGAAAACAAAGAACCAGACTACATATATAGATGTTACATATCTTTAGATTCTATTCCTGTGTGTGATTTAAATTAATCCATATTAGCATAAAGGTCTTAAAAAGATATAACCACACAATGGCAGCTGCTACGTTACTACCACTAATACTACATAAAAAGTACATGTTCGCTATATTGTTGCACACCTCGAGTTGCAAACAGTATACACCCAATGACAAATTTTGGCCACTGTTCAACAGGAAGTTGTTGTTTTTATTTCCCTTTTGCTGTTTTTGATCTGTCTTTCCAACCAGAAATGCTTGTCTTAAGAAACATTCAGTAAACTGAATGAATCTCAAAACACCAGGATGTGTTTAGACTATGGTGGCAAACAGCAAGCTAACAAACAGATTCTGTAAAAAAAAAATAAAGAGTTGGATGCATTTTTGGAACTTCAACAGCGCCTTGAAGAAATCATCACACATTTGCATGTTTATGTCTTTTGAGAGAGCCAACTTGTAGATTTAGAAATGCAATCAGCACATTTGTTGCCACAAAGCTGAAAGCTACAGCGGGAGGCTCATATCTCCGGAAACTTTTCCCTTCTTCTCTCCTTTCTTTGAAAACATCTGTCCGCTCAAAACGTTACAGACTTTTCCAAAGTGTCTTAGCGTCGGGAAACACCAGACATCTTACCGGATGTTGTGGGACTTGCGTTTTATCTCGTTCCAGCAGAGGTTCATTTCTCCTGTTTGGTGCGGGCCGCCTCCTCCTCTCAGTCTCCTGCACTCGGTCCCCTCCTCCTGCCCCTCACCGTCCACTGTGGACTGGCACGGCACACAGTGGCATCCCGGCCACGAGGGCCGCCCCGCAGCTAAAAATAAATTAGAGAGAAAGGGGAAAGAACGGAGAGCGCCCAGGTGAGTATTACAATCTCACAGTACTGAATTGAGCCTGCTGATAATTAATATTCTGTGCTGATATTTAACCGCTGGACGCCTGATTTGATTTACAATTATATAAAGAAATTAATTATCTGTGTTTGTGCTTTGAACTCCGACTGGTGCTAAGAGAAACTAGTGCTTGCAAAAGGATCTTAGGTATGTATTGAATGTGCAAAAACCGACATTGGAGTATTACATGCGTTATTTTGGCTGCAGTCTGAGCGGTAGCAGTGTGTCAAGAATTCGCGACACTCGGCGTCAAGGGGTTAAAGCCACTGAGGGTAGGATTAACACATTTCTGGCTTTGGCAGAGATACAGTGGTGTCAATATAAAGCACTGTGGCAGACAGCAGAGCATAATGTTTCGCCACTCCATCCCTTGAACCCAATCCATGGACACTTTTTTTTTTTCAGTCGTTTCACACAAATCGAATGGAACAGATCCATTATTATTTAGTTTAATTAATGCAGTGCCAAAGCCAAAGCCCTCTCTTTGAGTTCAGGGAGGCTAGTTTGTCGAAGCAGTGCAAACATAAGGAAAGAATCTGGCTCAACTCTTTCTGCAACACATTGTCATTGAAAGATGCAACAATGACTTTCCAATTCAGTTTAAATATCGGTTATATTAAACTAGTTTTGGTGTCTGACAAGCTTTCAGACATGTCAATCTAGAGCTCAGTTTTCAGAGAAATGTATGCAAACATACCACCATATAAAAACTCTCATTTAATGTCTTAAACCCATTCATACTATTCACAATAATTGTGCTGGAAAAAAAAAAAATAAATAAAAAATCCAGCAGAATAACAAACTATCCATTGGCTTCCCAAGACAAATACATTATTTATATGATGATAAATAATGAATTCAAGACAAGAGAAATTTAACTGTTGAGAGCAGAACCTCCAATCCTTCAGCCACGAACAAACCACGCATTAATCAATCACAACTGGGAAAACAAATACAGTCTAGCTCCAGTGAAAATACCTACTTTCTCAAAGCAGAGAATGAAAACTTTACAAAATGCGGAGCGTCACGCACGCACGCAAAAATGTATGCAATCAGGGGCAAATTTAATAACTCAGTTCTGTGTGTAAGATAGAAAACCTGAATCATGAGACACCAGCAGTTTTATCCCATTATTCCATTCCATTAAACTCAGGGAAACAAACGCAGACAAAAAGCCTCTTTTCTCACAGACTTTCAGAGTGAGGGGGCATGTGAGGCAAGACATGAAGAGGTGCAATCCCCTTGATGGAGCTGGAGGGAAAAATAGGCAACCCACGCACACAAACGCACAACAAACACACATGCACCACAGTAAGTGGCGTTCAGGGCAGGAGAAGCTTTTTCAGGTTCACGGGTCTTGTGTTTGGTGACATGGGCTGTCCAAGGCTTCCTGTCTTTTGTGTTCATTTCACAACCTTTACCTTTGAAGCAGCTGGGTCTCTCAGCTAACACCCTCAGCCTCATATACACACGAATACATACACACACACACACACACACACAGACACAGCAATACCAGCAGCTTCCCCTGTGTTCAGTCAGAAGGCTCTTATCAGATTGTTTTTAAACTGGTCGATCTTACTCTTCCCCACAGGAAAACACAACCTTAAACCTCTACAGCAGCAGTCAGCCATTCATCTTCTGCAATGCATACATATTGTATAATGCCGCACTCACGACTCACTCGCATATACAGTTCAACAAAAGTACTCAATGGTCAACAGTTTGCTTAAATGGCTGAGCTGTCTTTATAACCCTATTGATGTATGCATTAGTACCAAATTTCCCAGAGGGTGGTTTTTGGAGTTTGACCTTTTCTTTCTGGTTTCTTTCCAGGAAGTTAGAGGTTAGAGGTAGACAAATCATCTTAGAGAGTGTCCTGTTGGTTCGGAAGTTCTCATAATTTAATATTTAAAAAAAAGGCTTTAGATTAATTTTTAGTTGTTTCAAATGAAAAGACTAATCAATAAAACAGTAAATATGGAGTGATATGTGAACAAATCAAAAAACAGTGGGTATCCAGCCAAGCAGACCATCTGTCCAACTTTCTTTCTGTCTACATAAACTGAAAAGCAGATGATGATGATGATGATGATGATATCATGTTATCTGCTTCATGTTCATTAGACATGAGGCAATTAGTAAACAATCAATAGACTTCTTTCTACTCCTCTAGTGTGCAAATGCTCTGCCTTTCTCAGTTTTATGTGATTAATATTGATCAGACAGAGCAAGACACTGAAGGCATCAAAGCCTGAGATAGAAATGCTTCATTTTTCAATGTTATAAAGTCCAAATATAGGAAACAGGAAGGAAAATAATCTATAAATGTAAGAATGTAAGAATTCAAATGTAATTTAATACGACAAACCCACCCATTGTTGTTATCCATAAACAGTGTTTGTGTAGTTAAAGTAATGAATAAAGCTGATTAAAGTACAGCTTATTTTGCACGCACATGTAAGTTTACCAACTGTTTATTTGAGGGTCACAGTGCCAAAAGAAGATAATGATATGTTTGTTTCTGAAAGGGGCCAATAAAGTGTTAAATTACTAAGTCACTGCTTCCTTTTAAGTACTTCACTCGAGCTCAGGTGGTTTGTCTGAAACAAATTGGGCCCAAAATGAGCCGACAAGAAAGAGCTTTTGTTTCTTTCAACATCTGAGTGAAAGACTCCTCAATAATAGGTGTTTCCAGCACACTCATCCCCTCTCTTTATCCTTTCCCTCCTCTGCATCTGTTTATTCTCCTCCCCTCCACTGTAAATTCTCTCTCTCACTCTCTTCCCAGTTTGCCCTGCAGACCATCTCACTTCAGATTGGCTAGAGGATTTTTTTGTCCATTTCACATGAATCAACACCATCTCGTTCCAACTCCTGTCTCGTGTTATCTCTCCGCTTCCTTCCCCCTCCTTTCCTCTTCAGACAGCTCCTGTTAGTGCAGGTGAGTCTTGTATGAATCAGCGGTCCCCTGGACAGAGCTCCCACTCTTTCCCGCTCCCGCCGTCTCGTTCCTTCTCTGGTAATCAGAGGTAATGTGTGCCTCTGCATATTTCAAGAGCTTCGAGGACCTCACTTGAGCTCAGATACCATCAAAAATAAAAGACACCTGTTTATTCTTTGTACATATTCAATTCACTTCACCGCAGTGTTTGTGAATGAAACATAAAATGAGGGAACAGAAGCTACACACAACGCAATCAACAGAATGATTGTTTGTTTGCTCTGGAAAGCGGCCTCTTCAAGAAGTGAAATGGAGTTGAACAATGACAACCATCAACCACACCACTGCAAACATCAAGCGAATGCCCCGAGGGTGAAAGATAGTTCTCGAGTGAAGAGGGAACCGAGTGACAAACGGCACTGTCAGACCTCAATTCTCACCTTTTCTTGTGCAGCTTCAGTTTCACATACAGACATGCACTCATACATCATTGCACCTGGAAGGATGTACTTATAAACTTGTTTAAATATTTTTAAAAAAGTTCTTCTGTTTTCCTGCGGGCCACATGAAAAGCCATCACAGAGGGGAAATGATGTCCACAAAAATCACGTCATGCATATGTCTGTTATTTCCATCTCGTAGGCACACATCTGCATCATGCAGGCATGTATCAGGCCACGAAGCAAGACATTAGGGGGTTCTGTATCTCACTTTAAACTTCAAAAACATGAGTCAAGCTTTAAGCATGCATTATTTACAGCCTTGATTGGATGTGGCATTGTTCAGTCAAGCGTACGTGCTGTGTGTTTTCCAAAGATGCTAAAAAACCAGCTGAGATTTCACTGACATGCCACAAAGTGACACAGACAATATTCATCTTGCTGCTATGGCTACGGCACTCGCCTCCACATTTCTGTGACTGTTCCCGAAAGAAATCTTAACTTAACACTTTTGAAATTGCCCAGTTATGTGAACAGAATAGACAGCATATTGGCCCCTTGTTCTTTCTTCTTTTCTTTTTTTTTTCCTGACCACTCAAGCCAAAGCAACCTGGAAGGACATTTTCCACACAATATGTGAATTTCAAATCAAAGGAGCTGAAGACGATAAAAGCGAGCACACAAAGCTTTGCTGGATTTCACTGCAAAAGAGAAAAGACGGTGCAGATAAAGCATCAGAGGATCAAAGCCACTGTGCTGCTACACCATGTCTACACGTTGATATTAATCTGCAGGAATCAAGACAGTAGCTCAGATATCCCCAAGAAGCAATAAGATAGCCAGGATTTACTTTCATTATTGGAGCTCTGCAGATAAATGCAATTCTTTCACAGTGTACAATGCCTACCTTAATGGTATAGACTTGCTGCGCCGTTACGACTCCAGACTCACATTGTTAAACCTGTCACTGAGGGTAACTGAGTGTTGACATTATTTACCCTCTCTATTGGCTGGCTTGGCGGAGAATGCAGAGATAAGTTGGGCATGCAGAGAGGGATAAGAGAAAGGGAGAGAGACGGAGGTAGGGAGTGTGAGGAGGGGGGAGGCAGAAACAGGCACGGAGAGAGATGGGTGACCTAATAAGCAGAGACTTCTTTCCTGGTCAAAGACTTCTCTGTCCTTGTACATTCCTGCTTACACCTACATCCCCCCACTCCCACAACCAACAGGGAGAAAAAGGCCATCTGCCTGATGTCCTTCGTCCCACACACACTATGAGCAGCGCACAGAGAATTCCACTAATCAGTCTGGAGCCAGAGAAGAACTGAGGCAAAATAAATGATATTCCTCCAGCAGATACTTGCATTTCCACAGAATGTTCCCACAGAAAGTTTTAGAAATTAATAGGGAGAGCAAGAGTCAGCCACAGTATAACAAGAACATTCAGCATGTAGCAGAGTATAAGGATAATAATAAGGTAGGAAAGGTTAACGAATGAACAGACACAGAGAATGAAGACGAAGAGAAAACACAAATGCAGATCATTCTAAAGCTTTTGATGGTAGTTTTCTTTGTTTAGATATTTAGCTGTAGCATAGGTGGGGCCTCAGAGAAAGCAACAAAACCACATTCTTAACAACTGATTGCCTCCAGATGATAAAATCGAAGGCTGGTGATCTCTTCAGTGTGTGATACAGTAATCATTGTGTTTGTACAATCATTTCATCCTCTGTACGATATATAATGAGTGTCATAATGTACAATGATTCGATCATTCTGAGACACTTGAGACTTGAGAAAAGGCTTTTTCTCCTTATTCTTAATCTTCTTCATCCTTATCATCTTCGTCTTACTCTTTTAGTCATGTCCCAGCATGACTTTTAACAAAAGGAATTATTCACTGACTTCATCAAGTCATACATTCATTTTTTCTTTATATGTACTGCAAATTAGAAAATATCAGCATGGAAACAAAATAAACTAAACATCAGCATGCTGGCTCTGTTATTGTTGGCATGGCCAAAGACTTCTCCGTCCTTTTCCTCACCACCAAGAGAAACCTTACAGATGACTTTTAGCCTTAGTACCAAAGAGGTGAAGGGGCTGTTATTCATTCAAGGTTGGCAGGCTGCAGATGGTTGGGCTCTGGTTAAGAGTCATGTGTGGAATGAGAACAGTCATCCCAATCTAGGAAGGAGAAAAGCAGGGGGCTGGACTGGGAATGGATGCAGCAAATTTAGATGCAGTCAAACCAGATTTTCCATGCACCCTGGCAAGTCCATGCGGCGTAGTATATTCTCATCTTTATGCAGCGTGAAATACATTTCATCTTCCGGGGAGAGTCAGCTGGCTTCCTCATTGCTCCAGCTGCTTTGGATGTCCTGTCTGGCTGTGCCATTGGCTGACATAATGGGGTGAAGTAGCAGTAAACTCAAACGGTTCATCATGAATGATCAGGGTGCACTAGCATTGCCTTGGTCTTGGTATTGTGATGAATCTGGGTTAATTTCAGATAGCTTCAGCCTGTAGAAGCTTAAAGATGTTCAGTATTGCATTTGACAAAAACTAACTTAATAATTTTATTGCCACATCAGGTTTATTGTAGATACCATGAGTGGCCTTGAAGCACTGATCTGGAGGAGAGCAAAAGGAGAAAGTGTTTTACAAAGGCAGACCAGAAGTTAATGAATATGACTATATGTTCCACATACTTTCCTTTTTTTGTGCAGAGCCGATGGTCTAGCCAGTGCAGCCACAAGGTTTCATTCTTAGAAATTAGCCATGACTATTAAAATATACCTCAGCTGTGACAGATGGAGTGATTGTACTGAAATGGAACTAATTCCGCCGTGTAATTGCGAAACACATCCTTCTGTCATCAGGCTAAAGCCAACAACGATTTGTAATGCTTTTACACCCACAATTACAACACTTAACAGAAGTGATAAAACCATTATGTGCTATCCAAGAGAACTGGCAAGTGCTGATACAAGCGCCCAGGACTCTGCGGCTGCGCTTCACTGAATGTGCCGAACACTGATTTAACTTCAACAAAGAAATGCCAAGCCAACAATGACTCAGTATCAGTGTCCAGGAGGCCTCCTGCTGAATAGTGTTTGAATACGAGTCGATGCAAGGGTACTTGTGTATTTCTGTGAGTGTGTGTGTGTGGCTGCGTGTTGATGAGTGTGTTCTGGCTTGTTTCAGTAGCAGGCTCTTGGCTTTGTGCCTGATGGGGTTTAGTGGAGGTTGGACCACTGCCTCCCTGCTGCTCTGCCCCGTCGTCCCACAGCCCCTCGACAGCCACCAGTTACAAGCAAAAGGAAGAAACGCACACACACAAACATCTTCCAGATCCCAGTCCTTCTCTGCTGCTGATGCAGGATGAGCGAGCTGAGTCCTTCTCCTCACAGCTGCAACCGTCACACGCTGCTGGAGAAACTGGAGGAGCTCCAGTGACACTGCACGCGCACATTTTCACATAGGCACACTATTTTGTCTATTTAAAAGTATGCATGCATGCGCACATACGTACACACACACACACACACACACACACACACACACACACACACATTTACTTTTAGAAAAAACACACATGGCTTCCAGCGACATCAGCTATACCCTCCACACCCCTGCCGAGCAAAAGCAGCTGTCAAACTCATACCATTCCCCCGAAACATCGTCACACTCTTTCCAGGCTTGACACTTTTTGTCATTGGCAGACATGTGGCACTGTGGTTTGTGATTGGGAGCAACCAAAAGAACAGCAGGAGCAAGGAAAGTCTTTCACTTGCCCTCCTTCTGCCATCTTCCTCCCATACTCCCATCACGACAACACATCGTCATGCTTGCAGTGTTTTGCCCTCTAACCAGATATTTCATTACCCTTCGTAATATATTATCTTTTCAAAGACGAAGTAATTTCCTCCTGGAGCAAACATGCCATCCACACACTTAATTATATTTACATGATGCATTGCTCTCTTTTTTTTTTTTTTTTTTGTCCTGAAAAGATGGTTTTGAAGCAAGAGTTCGACAGAGAGATACAAGCTCAGTTAATATTAACACCATTATTGCTGAAGGTGGAATTTGGGGAAGAGGATTGGTTTTGTTGACTGAGGTGCATCAGGTGATTAACAGTTTCCATTCAGCTCTATGGTGAGTGGAGTGCTTCTAGAGGAGCACTGAAGTATCGAGTGACTCTCTGAAAATGTTTCTCTGTGGTGTTGTGTGTAAGTTTAAGCGCTTTTAGTGAACTCTAGCCAATGTGCAGTCTTTAAAATCTATATTGGAAATAAAAAATCAATAAGGTTAACAAAAACTTCTTTTTATTGTCCACTTTAAGTAAAATAAGTAACAATTCCAAAGTGTGGATGTAAGGATGTTACGTAGATATGTATCACTCACCTAGACCGTACCAGACCAGGCACCCCCACCCCATAGCAATGACACTCTTTGATGGCAGCAGCCATCCCCAGCAGGATGCAGCCTGACACAGGCACACGCACAAAAAGCTTTAAGAACAACTCAAAAAAAACATGAAGAACAGCGCAAGGTATTGACCTGGCCTCCAAATTCACTAGATACCAAACTGATCAAGTGGGATGATCCACAGAGGCCCCTCCCCTCAACCCATAGGACCCAAAGGCCCCCACTAACAACATTCTGTTGCCAGACACCACAGGACACCCTCAGAAGACCCATGTCCATTCTCTGATGAGTCACAACTGTGTCAGAGGTAAGAGAGATGCCTACACAATATCAAGAAGGTGGTCATAATGTTACACCTGATCAGTGTATATTAAGGTTTCGTTTTAGTAAAACCCTCCCAGTACTTAAAAACATTTTACTTTGTGAAGCCATGTATTGTCTATGGGCCGAGTAAGGGAGACACACATTCTCCACAACTTAGAAGCAAACCAAGAAAAGTTGAGATGAGAGTGACTCATGCACAAGGTGAGCTATTTCCAGTCCAGCATTCATCATCTGTAATAAATATGTGCTTGATGTAATCACTTAATAAAAACACAATGAACTTGAAAACCATTCCTATTTATACATCCGACAGGTACACAGTGTCCGTTTGCGGCTGAGTGTCTGGACACCTGTCAAATACTGAATGAGGACTCTTCTTTAGGCTCCAGCTAACCAACAAAGAATGAGAAATGCTCTACTTGTCCCATTGTAAATAAACAAATATGACTGTTACTGTAAAACTTATACTACTTTGAAGTAAACAAGACTCAGTGGTATACAAAACATACTTGGCAATTTGGAGTAACTTTTGCATTGTGCCCTGAGTAGCCTCTATTTCAAACAGCAAGGAATAGATCACAGGCAAATGTCAGCTTTACTCAGTAGGTTTGACGATGCCACCGTTACAGACTGCTTCCAAATGAGCACATCGTGAAGACCTTCCATTTTTATTTTATACAGTCAGTTTGCCCTCCCCCGTCATCTTTTCTTTCAAGAAAATTTAATTTACAGCTTAAATGAGAGCCAAAAATCCTCATTGCAATTTCACATACGGCTTATTAAACCATAATGTATTCCAATTTGTGTGCACGTTGCATGCAAATACCCACCTTGAGATTCATCTGTTCAATTATGTTTATGACTTATAATAAGAGTTTAATAGAGGTGAGATTTAAGGAACTTCTTCTGGTCTTGAATCTATTTTAGATCTATTTTAGGGATGAGGATGTCAGATGAGACATATAATCTAGTTCCCATGCCATAAAATGGTTGCTGAAAAGGACAAGCAGTTATAAATCAGAGTTACAAATTAAAAACAGAGGGCCACAGGGCTTGAAATTAACTGTGAATTGGAAACAGAACGCGTTTAGGGATGCTAAATCTCATTTCTTAAACAAAAGCAAAAATGGTGATTAACTTAACAGATTGGAACACTTTTCTCGGGTGAGTGACTTCGAGCACACCTTTGGCAAACTTAAATTAGCAGACTGAAAAGAGCAGAGGAAACGCTTTGAGACTGAGCAGTCAGATGTAAAACGAAACCCAGTAGCTTTTAGATATAATAAAGGTAGATATAATTGTGCTTAAAATGATATCCAGTCCACTGTAACTCCAAATTACGTACTCTTAATCTCCTGACATATGTGTTAAGTAATGCAATGCTGTGTTTGGAATGTATGCAATCCTTTTAATCCATGTGACAAGGAAACTGGCAGATAACTCAGCAGTAGAGAAGAGCTCAACAAAAGAGGATTTAAAACATATCAGTCCAAATCTCAAACAGATTATTCAGTCAGTCATTTATAATTATATCAAAAAGCATTTCGGGATTAGACGAGACATAAAACCATTCATCTCTAAGCAGTTCATATTTTGGCCCTCGCTGCACTGTTTAGAGTGCTGTGTAAAAAAGAAAAAGAAAAAGAAAATATATCCTCGGAAAGTCAATAGAGGCAGTGCTTTGTGTTTGAAATATTAATTTTCTGACAAGTGCATCTGCTGTGTTTAGAGTTAATCAAAGAAAATTAACACAAAGAAACGCACGTACCACCTCACAATTACTGTGTAAGCATTGCTGATTAAAAGTCAGCCCTGTCATCACTGACTGCCATGCAGCAATATGTGGAGAGGGAACGCCTGGTTCAGAAAAGAGGTAATTTGACAAACCCCAAATGAAATCCCCGCTAATTAAGATGAGTTTCTTCCGCTGTGAGATGAAATATTCTGTTGGGAGTGAATGCACAAAGAGTCAACTGAAGTTTAGAACATTTTATTTTTCTTTCTGTTCGCAAAATATCTCTGATTCCTTTCATAAAGTTTTATCTTTAATCGCACACTATGCACCCAAGATGTTATATGTACTGAGATCTTATTTGACTTTACTTTGGGGGGAGCTGTGGGCTAGTGGTTAGAAAAGGTTCTTTGGTTTGACTACACGCATGGCTGAAACTGATCCCGATGCTGTGTGTGTCCATGTGTTACCACAGAAACAAAGAAAAATGATCACGAAGAAAAATCACCCCAAACACTGATGTGGTCATTTCTGAACTTCTGTGTGCTTTAGGTAAAATAAAATAGTGCAAACTAACACTATTTGTCCTAAAATAAACAGGTTTGGCTGTTTAATGTGACTACACCAGATGCTAACAATCAAGCCTTTCATCCGTCTTCCCTTGGAAGAAGCCATATGTAATTTGGTCTAGTAACAGGAAAGCAGCCAACAACAGCACAGAAATAACGCAATTCAAAAGCCGGGGTTTTGTTGTAGCCCTGTTTAGCATTTGGAATTAATAGCACATGTTTAAAACAGGGCGGCACAGTGGCGTGGAGTTTGCATGTTCTCCCTGTGTCTGCGTGGGTTCTCTCTGGGTACTCCGGCTTCCTCCCACCGTCTAAAGACATGCTTGTTAGGTTAATTGGTGATTCTAAATTGGCCATAGGTGTGCATGTGAGTGTGAATGGTTGTCTGTCTCTCTGTGTTAGCCCTGTGATAGACTGGAGACCTGTCCAGGGTGTACCCCGCCTCTTGACCGATGACAGGTGGGATAGGCTTAAATGATAAAAGTAAAAGCCGGCATAGATGTACACGACGAAGCCAATAAGAAAATACATACTTTAATCTCATTTTCACCAGGTCTGTATTGCTGGATTTGTGTTACCTAACTTAGGTCCCAAGTCATCTATTTTCACGGCTCATTTTACCAATAACAACTCGGTTCGTTTGGTTTCATACAAAATGTGCTCCTGCTCAACGATGCCAGTTAGCAAAGCATTTCCTTTTATTTATCCTGACTTATTTCTCATTACATCCAGTAATGAGCTGAGAGGGTCTGAATATTGAAAATTTTCTGTCTCACTATAAGTGTTATTCTTTGATACTTTCTGGTGCTCTCCATATTCTCCTTCGAGGGTTTATAAACTGGTTTGGAGCTGTTTATTATGTGACAATAGAATGGACAGTCCTCTTAACTTGTTGGTACCTCTGCTGTAACCCTGTTTGGTTTCTTTGTGCTTCCTGTTTTTACTTTGCAAGCTTCTTCCTTGGTGTTTCTTGTCCTGCTTCACTTCCTGTGTTTTCCCTCTCAGGTTGTTTGATTGGTTTCTCCTTGTGTGCTCCGCCCTCATTAGTTTCACCTTTGTCTCGTCACCCCTCTGCCCATGCTTCTATAGTCCTGCCTTTGCCTTTGCCCTTTGTCTAGTTCTGTTACCCCTATGAGGTTATGTCCTCTGTTTTGTCACCTGCTTGTTGTATCCTTGTGTGTCTTTTCTACCCCTTGTGGTTTCCACGTTTTTTTGTATAGTTTTTGGCTTTTGGATTTGTGCTGCCTACCCTGGAGCGCCTTTCGTTCCTGTTGGTTTTATTTTATTTTTTTTATTAAAGTTATTGTATATCCTGCTCCTGCCTCCCTTTTGTGTCCTGCATCACCACCACAAAACGTGACACTTGTGTTATTACAAGAGGATACTATATCTGTATTCTGTCTTTTTAAAAGTGTTCTTCATTTATTCACTACTTCCTTCATAATAAACACTCATTTGTTCACTCAGTGGCGAGGTCTCAGGCCGTTATTTTCATCACTTTGCATTATCACTGTCAGCTATTGAGCTGCTGGATGGGTATTTTGGCATATGTAAAATGAAGAGCATTGCATCGTGGGATTGTTAGCAGGAACTAGTGCCAAGGACACTACATTATTGCTACAGCCATTATTTTGTCAATCACATTATAAGTGCATTTATATTGACATGAGTAGCACAGGCTTTTGTATTTGTGCGCACAAACATCACATCCTGCATAAATTGGTTAAAGCTCTTCAGGAAACTAGAGACTAGCAGCAATGTGGCAAAAAGAGACTGTAGATTTTCTCTATGACTGACAAAAAACAACAAACCAGTTCCCCATCCGTTTACTCCAAGGAAAAACTGTCCACAAGTTTCAGTCAACAGGGTTATAGCAGTCTTGGAGTGTCGGGTGAACCCAGATGGAGTGGTTGACAGTATTTTGTTTTCAAATACAGAACAGTGACAGCAAGAACAGTCCATATATTTCTTTTTAATTCTGTTTGTTGCACTTAGATGCATTTGGCTGGGAATGTAGAAGAGGGTTAACTAGGCAACCAGAGGACTGAACATCCAAAAAGATGGATGACAAGTGAATCACTTTATATGAGGATGGTGCAAGAAGTTAAGCTGGGATGCAGTTGTGTGTACAGACTTTAGGCTGGTTTCCGAATGAACACACACGTGCACCTTCATGGCAGTATCATGAGCGCTGCAATAAATACAACAACAACTAACGTAAAAGTCCTGAACTAATTCTTCATTAAGGTTATGATATAAAAAAAAGTAGTAGTAGTTGTGTACTAACATGTTTCTAATATTTTTGACAAACCCAGTTTAGTTAGTGGGCTAGATAACAGATGCCCTTTTTTGTTTAATTAAATACAGTTCAGTAGCACCAAAACCTACATTCTGCAAATTGTTCATACAGTTGGATTACGCTGTTTCTTACGCTTTTTCAACATTAACTGAACATTACAACAGTCATGAATAGGGATTTAGTGCAGGACTGTTATATTACGATTCATTTATTTTCACTAGTGTACCTAATGTTTTGGCGAGTGTAAATGTGTTATTATTTTTGTGTGGTATCTTTTTCTGGTAAACCCTGTCGCTGTTTATCTCATTGGAGGTGTACCTAGCGCATAGCTACATAGCTGTGAACCTGCAGATACAGGGACATGCACAGGCAGGAGACTAGAAGATGACAGAGAGCCAGACTGAAATGTGCGACACACTGCAAAATATCTCATTTCAAGTCAAAAATAGAAATTTATCTTAACAAAATATTGCTGAATATGTCCCTGAAATATTTTTTTTCCCCCACATTGAAAGGAGAATAAGGTATAATTATTGAACATTCACAGCAACTGAGTGCCAGTGTGTGTAATGATGAACATCCGTGGTAATAAAGGCTGCAGAAAGCACAAATCAACAGGGAAAGAGCTTTAATGGATTCAACACGCCACTGAGGCTCATTTGAAAGCATGAATCTCATTAAAACCGCAAGAAAAGGATTTTGACGGGCTATGGTGTGATATTTGGCTCTCTGCTCAACTGTCCACACTCACTGGCTTGTCAACCTTGTCACTTCCTATTTGCGAAGGGAGCTATAGAGATTCCAATGGACAGGAATCTGGTTGACAGCTTGCTGTCTATTAAAAAGGTGACAATGGATTCCACTGATTATCTGCAACCTACAGTGGAAGCTGCAGCATAAATCAGAGTTTGACTGGAAAAGAGGCACTGAGCAGCAGTACCGTTTGCCAAGCAGAGGAGGAGACGCAAAGCACACAGGAGATATTCAGATTTACCAAGTATTACAGCACAAATAGAAAATGCAACACTGATGTTTTGCCTGAGTCACAAAACATTGGGACACTCACTGCGTGGCTGACTAACTAATGTAATCGGGACAGGCACAAATCCAGTGTGAAAGCAGCTGTTTGTGTAAACAGGGTCGTGTCTGTTTTCCTCTCGCTGAACACAAATAAATTTATTAATAAAATATGTTTCAGGAATCATTTACATGTTCAAAAACAGGAGAGACTAAATGGAAAACGAAGAAATTGGGACACAGAACGGGCGCCAGTGCAGCCAAGAGCTTAACTTAAATGAGAAAATGAACCTTTCAATTTTTCAAAAGCCAATCTAAATAGCAAGTCAGACGGGAGTAAAATCAATGGCTTGGCACTGTATGGTGCTGATTAGTGGTAAGTAGACTGCAGGTTGGGAGAAAAAAAAGAGGAGAGAATAATTTGTTTCCATTAGATGAATCTAGGGTAGATTTCAATGCAGTAATGAAGAGCTAATGATAGAAGAGAGTTTAAAATATTCAGGTAGCACTCATCTCCTGTGAAACCCTGAGACCTGCATTAACATAACCCGACTTCTTTTTACCCTTCTTAATGCCCCCAATTCAGAATCTATTCATGTGTACTGTTGATCACTTCTACCCAAAGGAGGGTAAATCCTGATTTAGGCCCACACAACATTTGCTGTATATCATTACACGTGGGACAGGATTGCAGCATGGCTGGAAAAGAAAAAGCTGAGTAGGCCTTGCAAACACATTCCCAAACAAATTGTCCTTTCAGTGAAGGACAGTAGGCAGAGAGCTGGATGGAAAGAACTGACCCGACATTTAAGGCTACTGAATACACCGTTGCACAGAAAGTGAACTCTGAATGAATCATTTCTCCTGAGTTTGGAACAAGTTTGGACGCCTCCCTCATGATAATGGATGATAAAGTGGTGAAAGCTGGGAAATGATAAACAGTAGATGCTAACAATTTCTGCAATAGCCAGGGGAGACTAAATGTTCAAACAGAAGTCAGATGTCAGGCCGGTACAGAATGGAAAAATATATATATATATTCTGTAATAGAACATTTCTACAATCCTAAATGTCATAAGAGAGCAACATGTCATCAACTGAAGCCAGCCCGTTTCAGCTAACTAGCAACAGTCCACAGTGTGGTCACAGTTAGCATTACCACTGAGCGTCAAGTCTCTCCAAACAAATACACTAAGTCATGCAGGCAGGCATGTAACTAAGTCACACTAACTTAAAACAATATAGCTTACTGAACTAAATTTTAGCGGTGACTTTCTTTCTCGCTCCGTCTCTTTCCTCTCGGCCCCACCCACCTGGTTACCCGGTAGGTTAACTTGAACATCACTAACTGGCTAATCAAACAGATTGACACCTGTCCATACCATTTACGACACAAGACTATGGTGCGTTCAGGAACCATGTTGAACATAGGACATTCCATATACTTAATGAACCTTCCCAACAGACAAGCTTCTCCTGCACTGAAATGCAGAAAGCTGCGTTGTCTTTGTGCTTTAGGATATTCTAAGCACAAAGATAATCTATATTCTGCAGAACAAAGTCAGGGTAAAGGCCAAACTCCAAAACAGTAAGAGCAGATTAAATGTAAGTAAGTGGATGTCAAAGATCTAACCCTTGATTTATACATATAATTGTTTTCTACTGATTGGTGGTCACATGATGCACCCATTATGCAGAAACATAACAGCAGATTTGTCAGCCTATTGATTTTAAATAAATTCATAATAATGGTCGAAACGTGAGGTAATGTTCCCTAACCATGTGACGTGTTTTCCCCTTTGATTTAGCGTGGGCCTAAAGCAGGATTTACACTGCACCCTTTGTTCTGGAGAATGTAGACCTCAAGAAAATTGTTGCAATTGATTCATCCTCTGTTTTGCCTCATTTTCTGAAACCTCTTTACTGTGTTCTAACCGACATCAAGAGTAAAATGGCTAAAAAAAACGAAACTCTTTGAAAAATACGTAGACAATCACACGGGATGAAACAAGCTAAGACATGTGTTTTGAGAGCAAGCTCGACATGACCAACATCTATAATATCAGCACACTAATAATCCCTCTTAATTTCTCAACCACAAGGCGAGTGCGCCGCCATGCCTGGCAGCCGTAGCTAGACAGAGCTAAATGCTAATGTCAGCATGCAAACCTGTTCACAGAAAGAATGCTAACATGATGTGTTTACCAATTATAATGAAATCCAGGTGAGCAACAAGTGCATAAGTACTGGACAAATCAAAAGAATAGCATCAGAGGAAAAGTCAGACAATCACTGATTCACTATTATTTTCAGCCCAGTAGTGATTTTTCCATAATCATCTGAGGATGGTCACAGAGCGTAGACTTCATCCTCCATCACAACCATGAATGTCTGTCTAGTAGTTTTAATAATATGTCATTTTGAACCATAGTGGTGGACCAAACATCCACCACTAAAGCAATGCATCTCACATTAACACAGTTGTGTTACATAATCAAACCAATAATCAAATTGCATTTAAAATCTGGCATGATTTTATTTGATAGCGATCATATATGAAACATCGTAAACTGTCAGTGCCCCCAGTGAAAAGAAAGTCAGAGAATCCTTGCTGAGGCCACAGTATCCTGTGCTGATGGTTAAAGCAGCACTGCTGCACCTGCGTACATATACAGCACCTCCCATCCATGTACAGGACACATATGACAGGGACACATTTGATCCACAGCCTGACAGTGAAGAGCCAGTCACTTGTCAAAATGTCTGTATACATTTGTTGCTCTTTTCTGAGCAGCACACTTTGCCCTGTTAGTGCAAACTCTTCCTTAAGTCGCAACACAGAGAGAGCATTGAGGGTGACGCTGACAAGAGCTTATAAAATAATTATGGTCCAATCCTCAGCCAAACCTAGACAGATAACTCAAGCTACACAGGTAATTTCTTATTTATCCACTCTAGCATTTTATGTAACATACAGCACTGCTAACAGACTCTGTAAGAAACACTGGCCAAGGTTTGATGAGGGTTCTCCAAATGACAATGCGGCTCCTGTTTCCTTTCTGAGGTTTGAAGTCACTAATGCTCGACACAGTTCCTTTCTGCTATTGAAGCAGTTAAGGAATAAAAGGTCTGTCCAGACCAAGAAACACAGGCACTGGCCATATGAGGATCTTTCATTCAAACACCAAACTCTGCCAGTTTCTCAGCTACCACCTTAAGGAGACAACCTATAATGACATGACAGATTACGCCTGAATTTTTCATACCTTTTCAGCTTAATTTGAGGCTTATGAATATTTGAAGCACCACACACACTGCACCCACAACTGATGGAAGTAAGACTTAAAGTTCGCTGCGTTTTTTGTTGGGTTCTTTTGTGCTCCTCTGAGGACGGGCCCCAGTGGAAAGCGAGTCTTTAATCAAGAGTCTAAGCAGACTCATAAACCATCCTAAAAGGCTTCCCTTAGGCACCTTGCTGGGTAAACAATACCATCACTCTGCCATGATCCTGAATTAAGATATTACCACATGCATGTAATTAACATTTGTATTCAAGCCCAGAACAATATTTCATCTTGATTAAATATATATTGAGCGACACCTACATGAGAAATGTTGTGTCGTTTTTTCCCCCCTCCCGAAGCAAACGGTAACTGGATTAAATGAAAGCAGAAAACAGGACGTGGAAGGTTTTTGTGGTGCAGAAAAGTAGCAAAGCCCTATCAAAGAAAGTCCCCTCTTTGAAAAATGAAGGAAGTAGCCCTGCTTCAGATGTGAGTATTGTCCACAGTGGCACTGAAGAGAGACCTGGTGTATGGTAATGTGTCTCATTTTTTGAGGACTGGCCTGTGGGAGACGAATATGAGCCATGAAGAAGTGAGCGAGAGATGGACTGTGACTACCGGCTTGGAAACTTAAATGAATGCGGCGTAATCTTTGAAGAAACTGACGCCAATATAGCTTTTATTGAAAATGCATTAATTTAAGGTTCTTTTGGCTGAAATAATTATGAAAAAGAGACCATTTTATTCCAAGGATACTGGATTTTGTTATCAAAAGAATACAGTTTATAGGATATTTTGAGCTTGTAAGGCTGCAACAGCTTCATGCCTGCAGCCAGCCAAAATACATCCTCTCTCAAGTGAGGAAACAAGGAGCAAGGGAGTTAGAAGGTACTGAGGGAGAAAGGCTTTGAAGATCACAGTGTTGCCATCAAGTCTGGCGTTTGGTACCCCATCAACACCCTAGAAGATGACGTTCCCTATTTCCAGTAATCTGCACAACTTCCCTTTTTCTCGTCTCTTGTTACCTTCTGCTCTTTTACCGTACTCAATTCCATAGATGGTGGGAGATGTTAGGGGGATAATAGTGTTTTTCTGGGGTCCTTCACATCCTTTTTATTCCCATTAGCCTCAAGTTGTCACAAACCACCTGACAACCAGCATAACTATTTGTTACATGAAAAAGCAGCGAGACAGTGAGTGACAGGGAAAATAAAAGAAAGTGTGGTGATGAGGATGCAGGGGGAGTCGATGAGAAAAGAGGAAAACAACAAGGAAATAGTCAATGTGAGACACGGATCTGAGCGGGGGAAAAGCTTAGCAGTAATCAACGCGGGCAAGCCCCACCGGAGGATGCACATTCTCTGAAGAAACAGATGAACATTTCCAGGAAAGTGACTCACTTCGACAAAGATTTTTGAGGAGGGGGAGAGTGGAAGAAAAACAAGGCGATACAATAAGAAAGGGGGCGAAAGTAAAACACACCATACATGCCATATTTTATTGGCAAAATCACTGTCTCAACCTCAGGGCTCTGAGAGAGAAGAGCTATTTCTGAACCTCACCACAAACTGGTGACAGGAAGATTGCCAGTAACAGCACCACACATCCCTCCTCGCAACACCACAGGATGCGCTTCAGAGTCAACTGTCTCGCTGTGTTCAACCTCACACCATTGTTCCGAGAGCCATCATTCACACTAACGAAGCATATTGTCCTCATAGTGAATCCTGTAGCATTGGTGTCTGCCACTTTCCTGCTTAGCCTGAGACTTTCTCTCCCTTTCATGGAATTTCTCAGACCAAGACAGACTGTACCTGCGCAGTCATTATCCTCTGTGAGTTTTCCTCTGCTGTCGATGACCCGACTGCCATTGTGGCCAGTTTACCTGTCTCCGCAGCGGCTCTGTTATTTCTTGCCGTCACATTTGCCTTCAGCTTAGTTCATTTTAACACCATATCTGTAAATGTACAGGTGTGCTGCATAATTTTAATGATTATACATTTCCAGTTAAAATCAAACTGAAACATAACTGTTCGATTTCACATTAAGGTCGCAGGCGAAGGTCGGCCATTTGACCCTCGATTCTGTGGTGTGTCCAGCACCATTGCTACAAGTCGGACACATGTTGGCAGCTTTTCACCTGATTCAGTACGTTTAATAGGAAGTGCAATGGGGTGGATAGAGGACGCTCTAAGTGACCGAATAGCAAACAGAGAAGGATCAGAAGTGATCAGAAGTGACAAAAGTAAGCAAATGACAAAGTCAAGGGTGCACACTATTTTACATAATCTAATCTGAACATTCAAACATACAAACAACAGCACGATCATCTAGAATGAAGACCAACTGATCAGCATGAATCAGGAGATGCTAGCTCTGTACGACGGTTTGTCGCTCTCAAAACTTCCTAGCTTCTCTGCTCACAGTACATTTTCCAGTTTCCACTTTTAAATGCAGCATGAAGACTACTGTCACCAGCAGGTATGAAGGGTTATTTCCTTCAGTGCAGGAACAGAAAGTATGCGCCAGATGGTCATTGGCTGTTGCCTTGGCGGTGTGTTCAGACACAGGTGAAGTGAAGCTACGTCACAGTCGGCCTCTGCTGCCTGTAGTTTTTTTTTTTTTTTTGTATCAGATTGGTGTGTTTTTACTTTAATTCATGCCCTGAACTTTCTTAATAACGGGTTAATATGCCTTTCCAGTGAGCTGTAGCTCTTTAAACAGCTTGCATAGCCGTTTAAATGTGCTATTGTTCTTACTTGTCCCCACTCTGTCTGCCTGTGACTTGCAAAGTTCAGTCAGGTTTGCTGACTTTGTCCGTGCTTTTCCCTGCTAACGCTAACACGTTCCCGCTGAGCAGAGAAAGAAAGTGCCTGAATAGCCTTTGTCAGTAAGAGAGCATACACAGTCCCAGAGCTGTGACATTCAAATGGAAAGCAGACTTCATTCAAGGCACTAAATACACCTGTGAGTTCCTCACTTTGGCAAATTAAAATGTCTGATGTGGAAAAGGCTCAGCCTCACATTCTGCCACAAAAAGAACATCATAGTTCAGTGTAGGAAATAGACTCGAAACTTTGGCCGTAAGGAAAAGCGCAAGTGTAAATAAAGATGTTAATGAGTGAGGTTGAATTCTATATAGTTGTCTCAGGGTCCTGGTACTAAAGAACCATCCATTGTAAATGTCATTGATAACGTATTTTGCTTTCTCTACAATCACAAGCCAAAATGTTTGCTGCAAAGAAGGACATTGCATGACGACAAAATAATGGCTCCACCTTTCTAAAACATACCAAGGCAGCACTCTTTCCCTAAGAGAGTTGAAAAGAAAAGAAGAGTGTAAAGCTTCTTAGGGTGTTTAAATGTCGTCTGAAATGTTCGCGCACGATTTCAGAAAATCTAACAAGTTTACCCACTGCATTTGTGCAGCAACTGATCAGGTGTGTTGAGGTGAGAGACGAGAAAGCATTCAGAGTCTAAACTCTCTTAAGTCATATGCCATAAATACTTTTGAGGAGTGACAGTTTGAACCTTATCCTGATTTGTAGCTCGCCCCTTTCTGTGAGTGCAGACTTTACACATCACCTGTGGATGTTTAGAGCAGCTATTAACACTTTTGGTTTACACTTGTATGAACCAGATTTATTTTCCTCTCACTGTACAGCAGCATTTTCTCTCCCTTCTTCCCCCATATAATCTGTGTGGTGATACTGTTGGCTAATGCTATAGCCGATGATGTGTGTTTCTGTGCTAAACAATGTTTGAGTGAAATCGTTTTTTAAATCTGCCATGTCCAGGAAGTCTGCTTTTAGGCTGCACTTAATTAAATGTAACGGTTTTGTAGAATCCAGTTCACATGAGCAATGAGGCTTCCAAACATAAGTATGCAAAACAGAAGGACTTGAACAACCGTGCTGTGGCAGACTCTCCCTCCCCTGATGGTGTGTGTGTTGGCTGGTTAAGACGTTGGTCGTCACTGGGGTTTCTGGTCACGCTATTCTGCCTAACATTATTACACCACCCATCACTCAGGCCTACTGTGTACATTATTCATGCCCCCAGAGGAGTTCGTCGGGGGCTGTGACTGCAGGTGCTGTGACAGAGCTCTCAATCACAGGCACCCACGCCGTCTGCTCATCTGACCCCACCGTGACACGGGAACCCCCGGTCCAGCTCAGTTCAGCTGTGGAATCAGGCTCAGAGCTGGGAGTGAATGACCGGCATCTGGTTTACAAGTTAATCCAAACATAAAGTAATCTGGAGGCTACATTCACAGGCACTGCTGTGTTTGAGACGGAGGCCTGGGGGTCTAAGATGCCCGCCACACAAATAACGACCCGCACCACACATATCAGCTCATGCCTGTCAACTTCAGTGCACTCCTGGGTAACAGGAAGCCAGGGGATTTTATTAACTTGTTTGTTCAATTTCACAGAGACACATAACTCGTGCTGCCATCACACATACCGACAAAGAACTTCACAGATGTGCCGTAGCCTATGAGCTAAGATGTGTATTTCCTTTCCTCTGCTGCTTAGATGTGTCCTATCATCCTTCATAGCGATGAGAGAATTCTGGTGGCTCATCTTTTTGCTGGCAAAGTGAAAAGTGGCCTGCAAGGCTATTTACCTAATATTCCCGCAACTGATAGATAGATTTACATGTGATCTTTCACGGCTGTCCTGCAGCCCACATCCAGCGCTCAATCAGTCATTAGAGGGAGTCGAGCGGAGCTGTCATTGTCGAAATGTTGTATTATTTATGACTCTGCCTCTCTGATAATGCGGGTAAGGTCTGCCACATCAGAACCATTTCTCTGCAGCGTGATACCACTCAGATCCTTGACTCATTACCACACAGGGTGACAAACCCAGAGCTCCCCACAGAACCGTGCCACTAAAACTTTAACAATTCAGACTTTCTTTTGTTTTTTTAAAGCACAAATAGAGCAGGTTCCATAACGTAACACACAGCTATGTTAACCCCTTTAAATAGAAAATCCAGGTAGGCAAGAGAAGCTATGTAACATTTTACACCGCAACTCAAATAATCACGTCAGCAGTGAATTACTGTGAGACGCTCTAATGTGGAGCTAACCAGTAATGAGTGGTGAAGGAGATTGAACTGAAGGAGACACAGTAAGGATATTCTGTCAGTTTGAGGAGAAAATCTGGGGCAAATTAATTAGCGTTGAGGAAAAATTTCTCCTCTTTCTTCCAAGTCATATTGAGCTTTGGCAGAACCTTGACTTGTTTAACTTCCCTGACACGGTATACATATGTAGAAATATTGCTGATTATCTTATTTCACTCCTGTCAAGCCCTGTGACTTGGAAATAGATGAGTATTTTACCTATTTCTTCCAATTCTTCCTCTTCTTGTTATTTACACAAAGCCCTTCTTGACCTAAAAATATCTTGTTACTTATTTCGTGGAGATTTAGTCAGTATTGCTTTGAATTTTAAAGGATTGTTGCCGGACCTGAGGTGTTAAAGTACAAGCGAAACTAAAAAATTAATTCAAATACACAAACAACCTCTCTTTGTACTGGCTTATTGGCAAAATGCCCTTTGTTCCTGTTTGTTTATGTCCTGAAAGTGGGATTTTTGTTTGCCATGCAGTGAAAAGTAACACTGATCATTCCCACTCACGTAACTGGAGAAGACGGTTAAGGTTTTGGACTAGTGTCATGGATACAAACCAATCCAAATTTTAACATCTTTTAAACCCCCTCAGGGTACAAAATATGAGTTAATGTTTAAACAGTTCATTACATGTGTCCATGGCAGCGTCCGTGCCTTTGCATGTCCGATTCTAAATTACTGACAGCTACAGCATGAATGTCTTTAAGGTGTGTGTGGCTGTTTGCTTATCTGGGTTAGCCCTGTAATAACCTGGTAAGCTGTCTTCGGTGTTTCCCTGGCTACAACTGAGGCCCCGTTCAGACTTTGCAAACATTCCTGGAGAATCCGATCACAAGTGACCAGAGTAAATTACAGGTGCGCACACAGAGCCTTTTAACATATTCTGTCCTTATGGCTGTTTACTAACTAAATAATAATAATATTAATAAATCTAAACAAGAATAAACAAATCTAAAGTATTTAATATGAGTACACTGTCTGTGATTCTGTCGTTAAATAATGTATCGGCAGTTGGTTAATTATTGATGTTGAATTTCTGATGATCATGTTAATGTATAAGGAGTTAAGACTTATTCTCAACGCTTTATTTCCAGAGAGTAAGGTGAGTATGGAAGCGTCAAAGTTTCGAGGTATAATTTGAGTTTATTGCAGGTCTCGAAAAATAATTGACGTCGGGGGAGGGATCAATAAATAACAACATGTTAAATGTAATGACGCAGACACAGAAAGCAGCGCTGTCTGTGGTTCTGAAACAACAGTAGAGATCCATTAGAGACAGTGACTGTCAAAATATGCGCCCTGCTGTGCCCTAAATGACGTTGGAGTTTATTTGCATACAGAATGCATAACTGAGATCAGATAAGCAGATGCATTTTAATGCCGGGTGTGAACACACCTACTAAGAGCAGGTAACTTTTGATTGGATTGCCCAAGGGTATGTTGGAATAGACTTATCATGATCTCATGAAAATATGTAAACAACGTCAGTTCTCCTTGCTGTTAGGTAAAAACAGCCGACTTGTCCTCATTGCCTCATTCAAATGCCCTTCTCCAGCAGAGGGGCTGTAGAGTAATGAATGTGTTGACTTCTGCAGAGCACTCTTAGTATCTGTCTCCACCACTATAAGCAGGGATTAACTTCCTCCTAATGAAGGGCAATTCAGTGCAGGTATTAGGACCAATGGTTGCCATTGTAAAGACCTCATGTCCCTCACCCTGACAGTTACATTGCTCCAGGATTAGCACTTAGGTTGTGAAAATGGCTGCTGAATGCTAAACGAAGACTCAGCGTGCACACAAACGTATACAACCACGCCCACGCTCACAATTATTTAGCCTGACATCCACCGAAGTTCAAATTGCGTGTGTCTTTTATAGGTGCAGAGCCACAACAAATGCATGCACGCAAAAGGTCAATGATTCTGTCTCTGAGCCCCTTCAGATAGCTCCACTAATGGCTCATAACACAACACTGTGACAGCATCACAAACACACACACAGCAGCCAGCAAATTCTCAGTCACCCCCACTCTGCTTCGCATTGCACACATGGTAACGGTCTCGCCTGCTGCCCCATCTGCTACATGAGTAAATTATGGGATACTATAATTCATTCTTGTCAGTTTGATGACAGCAATGACAGTGCTAACAAAAGCAAATTAATCAAATCTTGTAACATTAACCCAAGTCATGAGATCTGTCACTTAAACAGAAGCACCAATACAACGGTGTAAAATTATTTTAACTACTTTAAACAATGATTTAGTTCAGGCCAAGAAAATGACTACAATGATGGGATTTTCCTTCGCCCTGTCCATATGTTAGCTTCAAACTGTGGTTTTCAATCCATACATTAAGCTCACTTGGGTCACAGTGTTCCCAAATGTCTAACAATGCTGGTGCCAAAAAAGTAAAGCACCAACCCTTGACCCCAGGGACACTGAGCACCAACCTTGAGAGATAAATCCTTTCTCTGTGAATATTTTGGGCGACAAGCTGTCTGAACTTTGTGGAATGTTACAGGCAAGGATATTTGAAAAAGTGAAGATGTGAGTGTACAAAAATATCCTGCTGCTGACGCATTCTCAGAATTGACGAGGCAACAATTGTGGTCAACTTGTGTGCCATCTTAATTCTCCGCGATCGAGCCGAGCCGTTCAACAAATGTCTTTGTGTTAGAGTTCACAGCCTCCTGAGAACCTTTCAGCACAAGATAACCTGGTCACAATACTTCCCACACAGCTACCTTATATGAAAAAAACATTCAGTTTTCTGCCCTTATTACAATAAATAAATGTATTTCCAAACCATTTACATCGCCAGTGAAAATAAATGTTCCACAAATATGCCTATTTACATTCAGACGTTGTTTGAATTTTCCACAGGTGGTGGACGTGCTTGACCGTGCAACCACAGCCTCCCTCTTTCATTTCTTTGGGCATGCATCTCTATTCCAATTTTGCAAACTGTTTGCCACTAGGTTTGTGTACAACACACAGAGCTGACTGTAAACGGGCAAAATGTTGAATTCAGATAAAAGTCTTATTCTGAACATCCAAATGTAATATGCTGTTTAATGCCCCATACCAAATTCAGAATATTGTAATTTTCTGAAAAATAGTGGAATATTAGAGGGCATGTGAAAACAGTGTAAGACTTGGATTGGAAAAAGGAAAAGTCTTGGTTTGGATAAGATTAGGGGTCCTTATTATTTATTATGCTTGTAATTAACATGGTTAAGATGAGGGTATAAACAGCAGTCACCCATGTTAAAGTCTGATGTTTAGCTGACCAGTACATCCACCCCAACCGCCTCTCTACACAGACTTTGTCACAGGAGAATAATGTCATCTGAAATCCTGTTGTGCTCAGATTCACATTATCACAGCATGTTATTATGTTGCACTGGCTGAAATAAATAATGTTATTTAGCTGGAAGGACAAATAATTTAACCTTGTTGAGGAGCAAGATTTATGTAAATGGTACCATCTGATAAAATGTCTCTTCGGTGGAAAGGCTATAACAACGCATTTGACAGTTGACCCCAAGAAGAGACAGTATTTTTCAATTTAATCAGCATTTTTTTTTTAGTGTTGTAAATCAGCGGTAACTACAGCTGTAGGCAAACGTTGCAGAGTAAAGCTGTTTTTCCATCTGTAATGCAGCAGCTATATGAGGCATAGAAACACAGAGGGAAAAGTGTAAAGTTTGAATTGCATAAAATGTTCAAGCTCATCTACCTACCATTTGTACAAGCAGTGTTTGAAGTATTTTACTTATACAGTACTTTCCACCAGTGGCCTTCGCCATTCATTTACCTCACACACTCATAAACACGCTGACTAGTTAGTTTGCTTTGAAGCAGCCCTTACAGAGGAGGGATTAAAAAAAACTCCACCTGCCTCAGCTGCTTTAAAATACCGATGTTATTACTTTTTCCAGTGCACTGTTCTCACACAATAATGGTACTTATGCATAAATGATAATCACATTTCCTCCCCGTGGCCCTTGGTGACATCCGAATGACATCAACTGTGCTTATGTATAAATGATGTGCACATCTATTTAAGTGTAACTCACTAACCCACATTATGCCTATGCTCTGTACTTATACATAAATCTCTTTCTTTCACTGTAAGCAACGGTACACATTTGTATACCGCCTGTTCAATCTGACATCCATTTAACACTTGCGTGCGGTTCTTTCCTCAGCCACGCAGGCATTGTAACTCATATGTCAAATGACAAAAATCATCCTTCAACTCAAATCATGGCTGTTACTTCAAGCTAGCCTGAAGACATCATATTGTAATTTAGGAGTTAATTGGCACAGCAGCATGTGATTGTCAGGGACATCCATCATACATGAGGCGGATGAATTTTTAATTTCTTCCACCTTCGTACAAATATAAAAAGGGTTCTTGTAAACATTGCACTTACAGGATGACAAGAAACAGCATTTCCCTTCAGGATTTTACAGAAACAATTGTCTGCTCAAAAGAGATAACCTGCATACATAACATCAGCATTTATGGTCATCTGCCTGCTGAGGTGAAAGTGTGCAATGAGCGCTAACTGGCGTCAGTATGGCATAAAACAAGCGTCTAATCTAAATCACGCTCTCCTAATCGCACTGCCCTGCGATAACAATATCAGGAATCAAGTAAATGGTGAGAACAGGTCTTGCTACGGGCGGGGGGGGGGGTAAGCAGAGGGGAAATATCCTCCGACTGAAATGAAATGTAATTTGGACAGGGGACGGAGGAGAGGGGAAATGTTCTGAGGGAACTGGAGCAAGCATCTGTCTCCAACGAAGGAAATGTCAGGTCCTGTTAATCTTATCTGAATGGCTGCCTGCTGACGTGGATTTAATTTTACTCAAGTGCACGCCTGCTAAGTTGCGTGGGTGCACACCAGACACACATGCATATACTGTAGCAGTGTGGACTACGGTGGCCCAGAAGTGGAAAAGCCAGGGAAGAAAACAGAGGGGAACCACAACATTTACACATGAACCAATTAGAAATTATTATTATTGGACAAAACTAATATTATTGTTTTAATTAATACATTATTACTATTAAATCTGTTTGACTAAATTGGCTTTGTTTCAATGTTCTGTTGTATTATAGTGTTTTCTAGTTCGTTAATGGACTTTCTTTGCCACTGCGTTTTGCCATGCATCACTGCACTGTGCACTCAGAGCCATCGTATGGAACACATATGCAAAGCACCTTCTTCGCACACTACCGACCCGCACCTTACCACCCACCTCATTTACACATATAAGTTCTTGTTTCCTGAAATGGGAACGCTGAGATGCCGCAAACATAAACAACACAGCCTACTCTCCCACGCATTTCCACACTGGCGTAAGAAAAAAAACAACCACCAATTTACCCATTTACAATTCAATAAAATACACAACCACATACACGCACGTCACAAGAACAAACAGTAAAGCTAATTCTGTCGAGAAGCTATATATCTGTTTCTTCACCACCCCCACTCCCCGAGTGTTACCCATCATTCTTAGAGGCGACAGGCATAGAGAGCAAGGGAGAGATACATGCTAAGTGAAATGGGAAATAAAGAACAGAAGAGGAGTGGGAGATGTGACAGCGACAGGGAGGCTAGTGAGAAAAGCGAAAAGATGATAGGGGAGTGCCACATTTGCTCATCCTCAGGCCCACTCCTCTGCACCAGGAGCCAGGCCTCTGGAGGACAACACACATGCAGCCCGCGGCTCGTCACAACACACAGGACCCTGAGGGAGGAACGAGAACAAGAAAACGAAAGGGAGGCAGAAGATTCAAATCAAAGAAGAGATGCGGAAATCAAACTGTGACAAAGGAGCAAAGACGAGGAATTATAGTGTGAAGGAGGGTGAAAAGAGTGGGGAAAGAAAAGCGAATGTGATGCCCCAGATGACAGTGTACTGGGTTTCAACTCTGTGGCACACTCACAATGGGCAAACAGGCTAAGCTGCCTTGAACATAGATTAACAGAGAGCCATAGGAACGGCGACTGAGCTCTGCAGTGTAGCTTCATGCATGGTCACATGAGATTTTTAAAAACATAAAGTATAGTTGACATAGTTAGCCACTTTAAGATGTACCAAGTAATCATATGCTTTATGGTTTATTAACATACAGATTATAATATAAAGCAGGAAATTATGCTGCAAAGGTTATGTGGTAATAACCAGGAATCAGGATAGATAGAAGAATTACAGGACTGGGAGCTTTGGAGGGGATAAACCTCAAGGAAACATGTTGGTGACTGCTGTTCATGCTACTTTGTTCCAGATTAGCACTGGAATCCAGTGGTATGGGTGCTGCCACATTAGCTTATTCTCGTGCACACTTGGCTGGGGATGCTCTGTGACACAGCACTGCAGCAACACGAACGGAGGCTAATTTCAGTAGCTGGCACGTTGGAACAGAAGCTTATTATGTAGATGATGTACTTTGTTATCAATATAGTAACAAGCAGGGACAAAACGTACAGACTGTCAATCACCAGCTCAGACTATAATGCAGCTGCACACAGATAAGAGAGGAAGAAAAAGAAGACAGGCAAATCTCCCTTGCTGACAAAGTATAGTGAACCCTTCTCAAATGACCTGGGGCAAGATAGCATTTTAACAGGCTGCAATTCCAAAACCAGGTCTCTTATGTGCAGCCGCTGAGGCAAAGCGATGTTCCCTCATGGCACACCAGTTGGATGACTGAGTGAACAATGCCCAGTGCTAATTTCCCTACTAACCCAGGGCATCAAGCTGGGGCTACATCCTCAGAACCGCTGCAACCTCATTGTGTATCTATACACAAGATTCTGCCTTTTTCCTGTGCAACAGCTACCTTTTCTGACCTCCTTTAAACTCCTTGCTCTCTCATTTCTCTCTGTGGTGCTCTGATGTGAAGACTGGGCTGAAGCGCAGTAATTTGGAGTTAGAGATAAGAGCAGGAGGAGGATATTACTTGTGGCTAGACAGTGATTGAATTGGCTCCGGAGGGTCAAACACACCTAAATGACAACACGGCAAAAACCCAGTATCCATTTATTTAACTTGAAGGAGCCTAGAACTATGGGCCCGCAACAACGACTCGGTGTAGGCAGACACTATCATCAAACGCACCGTAGCGGAAAGCAGGAAGGAAAACAAAGGGACGCAAGCTTACATCTCTCTCTGTGATCACCTGAGCCTAATTTATGTTTAGGGAGGAGAGCAAATATATCTGCAGCGGCATCATTTCAGTCAGGTCATTTTAGGGCTTGCCAGAGACGGGGAGCAGGTCAAGACGATACATAAAGAACTGGAAACAAGATGCAGAGAAAACACGTATTCACTTTTCTTTATGTGCATGTTCGATTTGTACATACAAATTTACAAAGAAGAGAAATTCAATAAGATTTTAAGCTTACTTAGACTGAAAATTTGTGTCTAGATAAAAGTGCAATGGAGACAGAGAAATAAGTTTAAAGACCTTAATATATATCTAAATATTAAATACTGAAGCCCTCATTCCACTGAAAAATAGTGACAGGACAAATGTAACTTGGAGACAGGTACATTTCCATTTCAGTCCCTTAATTAAATAATCTCTCATCCTATTTTATTTCTTCTTTTATTTCTATTTTACTTCTTCTGCAATGGTTTAATGGTGCCCACCTGGAGAATCTGTTTATTTTGATGCAAAAGCGCCCTAATATTCACATAACAGCAGAGGACAAAAGAATGCACTGATTTGTAATTTCTCTTGTTGATGAACTAAAATATCTGTTAGTATTTGTACTGAATCCTGAAGGAAAGCTTGTGTGTAATTAGGTTAGAAAAATGGGTTGAAATAGTGTTTTGTTTTTCCAGCCAAAATCAGCTCGCTTTGTGTCCAAGCAGACGGGATAGCTGAGTCAATACAAAGAGTCCAGTGAGTCTAAGAACCGACATAAGCTTTCATACCGTTATTTTTTATCCACCTATACATTTGAAGCAGCACTAAGTAACTCTTTGGCCTGCAGAGCAAGCCATAAATACTGCATTGACATATTCTTGCTGAGGAGAGCCACAGAGTCTAGTGGTAATTATCTGTGGGTTTATAATCACGGGCCACTCCTTTCACATTATTTGATGCATTAGTGTGATTAGTGAAGCTTTTGTCTTTACAAACTCATCAATGAGTGACTTGAGTTGGACACAGTTCAGCAGATGACACCTGGAGCCAAGGGCCTCAAATAAAACAAAAAAACATAACAATTAAACTCAAACCTCTAAAGATTTCTCCCGAGTCTTCTGGCATCTGTTTGCATGTGTGTCTGAGAGGGAGTGTGTGTGTGTGTGTGTGTGTGTGCTGCATGCTTGGGTGGAGAAAGTGCCTCTTTTACACGAAAAAACTGCACACATGAGCAACTCCAGAAGTAACAAACAAACAAGCGTGGAAAGCAGCAATTCCAAAAATGACGTAATCTCAAACATCTTTGCTTCTCTTTCCAGAAAAATTCAAAACAGGAGTTTGCATGCTTGATAGTTACCCAGCGGTGAAGACGTGATTGACGTAGCTGCAGGATCGGAGCCTCCCTGGAATCGAGCCAAGCCTTGTGGCTGCTCTGCTCTGCTCGGGCGGAGGGGGGGAGGAGGGGCGGGGGGGAGACCTGGACGTGGAGTAACAGTGGCAGCAGCAATCTCCTCACACAAAGGGGGAACCTACAATACAGGGAACAGGTCAGAGACTCCTCCCCGGTGGACAGAAGGAGATTTGATAAGAAGCCGAAAAAAGGCACATCATTTAACAGCTGTCTTTTGGACTTTAATCCTTTACTGGCGCCCGGGCTAAATGCCCCAGACCCAGCCCCTCCTCAGCCCCCCCATACTACAAACCCTGTGACATTCAGAGCGGGAGCAAAGCAGAAATTGCAGGAGTTTTAAAACCCGGTGACATGGAGCATAAAAGCAAAGGTTTCACCCAAGAATCGAGAGAGATAGACAGCGCAGGGTGGCAAGGCTGTAACTCAGCAAACCTCTGTGACTCCGGCCCGCTTGTTGGGCTGTTTATTATCAGCAAAGCACACTTGGTCTGGAATATAGGACTGCTGAGACACTGGGTGCTGGCCACTGGGAAGAAACAGGGAGTAAGGCGATGCAGGAGGAATGCCAATGAGTGTCCCTCTCTCTTCCTTGAGATATCTATTTTTTTCCTCTCTCTGCTACAACACTGCCCTGCAAGACAACTTTATCCTGGCCGCGGGTTTGATAGCAGAGTTAATGGCAACGAGAGTCTTTTCTGTCATTCCAAGCCTCACACCCTGACCACTAACCAACAATAAGAACCTGCTCTGGTACAGTCCAACTTGGCACAATGCAGTGCAGACAATGTCCGAGCATGCTTGGCAAAGAGGACTCCTGAAAAATAAGAGGAACCATTTTCGAGCGAGTTTGTCGGCAAACAGGCTGGCTCAGAGGTGTGTCAAGTTTCCAATAAAGCTAGCGGGGGTGCAGTGCAGGGGTTGGGAGAAAAAGAGGAGAGTTCTTCCTAACAGTCCAAAACAGATATAAAAGTTTAATGCCAAGCTAGCAGCAAGCATCCAACGAAAAGAGAATGAACAGAACTATTTTCGGAGTAGTAAGTGGCATTCATAATTCACATTATAGTTTTATATGAAGAAACAGAATATTCCTTTCTACTTATTGTTTTCTTCTTCCTGCCTGTAATATGTCAGGAGTATTGACGGCTGCACTGTCACTTTGCCACTTTTGCGTTTGTGTAGGAAGGTGTGTTTGTTTACATTTGTGTGACTGACAGAATATATCATTGGTTTAATAGACTCAATATGCAAAATTTCTATGCGACGTCCCTTGAGGGTGTCAAAATGAGAAGCTAAATGAAACAGCCCAGCGCTGGATCACCAACAACTGCAAGAGACAAAGTGAGAGACAGTTTTCATTTTCAATGCAGACAGCCCGAATCCGGCACAACAGCTATTTCAGTCTCTCAATCTCAGTAAATTAAATTTTCCTTATAACGAAACGCAATAATGTAGGGCTATTAATATGATTAAAGGTTGCCACACATATTCGTTTAGTTACAGCACGACCACCCAGAGGGAGACACAGCGGGGAGCTAACGAGATAGAGGGCAAGGAAGACAGCGTGCAATAAAATGTTAAATACAGTGATATGTTATGAACAAATAAGGGCAGACATTTGCCTCATACATGAAACTGTTAAATGTTAATAAAACGCAAAGACACACAGGATGACAGGAAGGTTAATCAAATGCGAAAATGTCAATAAATACAGAACATATCCTCTACTTAGCCTGCACTATAGAGGCTGTATAAGCTACTCTGGACAGAGACGTGCAGATTTTATGCAACAAACGTCTACGAAGGTGTCTGCCAGTCCACTTCATAAATGTCTGGAGAACACTGCTGCTAAATATATACATGTAACTTGGATTGAAAACCCTCAAAGAAGAAGCATCCACTTTACTGAAGCAGCTGACAATGAAACTAAATAACCAATCACAATGAGTTCAAGGCCAGTTTTAATTTTGCTGTGCAGACATGCAACTAAATAAAAAACCAAAATACACAAATACTTCAAGTAGCACAATAGCACAATAATAAATAGCAGATAAAGTGTTTCAAGGCGAAAAATAAATAGTTGGACACTGTTTGAACCTGCACTTCAAAGAATTAGCTTCAGATGAGACAAAAAAAAAAGAAAAAGAAAAAACGCTCTTGGCTAAATTCCAGGAAGCAGATGCAGCTATTATGTTTGTTCCATGCAATGTACTGCTAACAGCACTTTAGCTAAGGCCATTCAGTACGACTCCAGTCAGAGTTTGGTAGTTTGGGTTTTGGTAAACCAGAACGCAGAATAGAACATTGTAGCATGAATATGGAGTCATTACCATGGTTTGTCACTCATAAAGCTAATAACGGCGACCATCTTTGTTTGAAAATGAGATACAATTGTATTTGTGTAAACATGATTCGACATATTTCATAGTGTTCTCTCATTTTTTCAATGTGGCACATATAGTACGTTGTCAAACCTGTAAAGATATTTTCTTAATTATCAACACCAAACTGAAAAACGACCACAGGCTGGGATGTTGCCTGAGTCTCGACAAATAAGTAGCACTTCAAAAACACACCGCAAGGAGTGCAGGCCACAACCAACTAGCTCATAAGTTCTGCGCTTGCGTGAATTTTCTCTTTATCAGGTGGCAGTAGTCTGTAGTCGTCATTCAAAAAAAGGAAACCAGTAGAACTACTGTTAGCTAGGAGGTTAGGAAGCTAGGAAGAACCGTTGTACGGAGCTGTCTTCTCCTGAACCATGCTGATCAGTTGGTTTACAGTTTATTCAGAACATGTTGTTGTGAAAAAATGAGAAGAGTACCCCAACACACTGACAGTAAACCATCATCTTGGTGTATCAAGCCTTTAAACACACTAGTAATTCATTTGAAGTTGCTGTTGCCTAGTACAGGTCTTGACTTCTTCAGGAACCGAAAAGAGCTGTATGTGGAGCAGGACTCCAGCTGTCTATAGGTGTTTTTTCCCCTCAAGGCCATCAGCTGGGATGGATCCTTCAACAGCTATTTGTAGTCATGGGTAACAACCCCAAGTGGCTGACTATCCTTGTCATTCATAACATGTGTGCCCTACAAACCTCAATAAGGAGGCTGGAGAGAAACTATACTGTACTAGTTCAGAGAGAACTGACATATTTATTTATTTATTGTCGTATTTTCAGATGTTTTTTTAAACTGTTATCCAGAAAACCATGAACTGTGGGTAACTCCCAGTTTTCATCAACAGTACACACACAAAAAAAGATAAATTATTACCAGCATCTGTAGCTTTGATTTTGTCCATTTGTCTGTGACTTTACACCATTCGAAAACGAAACAGAAAATATTTTTCTGTCTTGTGATTACTGTATGTGAGTCTGACTGCACAATGTATGTGTGTCTAGTGGTTCCTTTGTGTTTTTAGATGGGTTTTTAATATAAAGATCACTGGTTTTCTTTGTGTAAAAGAAACGTAAAAAACATTTCAACTCATATGCTTAATCTTGTGAATGCTCTACACAATTAAAAAAGGGTTATTGAAGTGTGAACTGACCCCACAAAGAGCCCATAAGCAGCTGTCAATTCCACTGCAGGGCAGGCCTGAGACCATGAGGGTGGGCGCTGGGATTAGACCACACAGATTACAAACACACAGCTCTATCAGCCCACAGCAAAACTCAATACAGAATTATCAAGATATTGCAGTTTTTACGCTCGGCTGGAAGCTGGTGTATCAAGGAAAACAAAATGCAATTGAAACAGACATAGTGAATTAATGACATACATGAAGCATGTGATTTTTCTGTCAGTCAAGCTCCCAGGCCACAGGAGAGACACTGGCAGACAAAAACATCAGGTCTGTGTGGCGCGATGAGGAAACTGCAACCCTCCTCAAACCGACATAAATGCCACATTTACACAAACTCCTAATATTTGCATCCATTTGCAACAGAAATTGATGCCGTACGTGCATTCATTAGCATCTCCTTTCACTGATTTGCCAGAAATTAATAAATATTTTTTTTTTTTTAAACATATTACAAAAAGATCAAAACCCACAAAGAGAATGATACTGGAGGACATACTTGAACCACTGGAACAGAGGGTGGCCTTTATTTTCACAGCCTTTATTTTTGTCGGGTTTCTGAAGGATAGTTTATATTTTTCCTAGACTCCAGAATATCCAGCTCCAGGACGGTGGTCAAGCCAAATATCATGTCCTTGACAGACGTGCAGTATGCTGACAGAGGGCTAGACAAACAGACAGCCAGAAAGAATGATAGTCAGCTCATTCTCTCACAGAAGTGAACACTGACACTAACACGATGTGTTACTGAATACTAACATTCCCGTTCTGTTTCTTCCTCACTTCTCCCATGGACGCCCACTGACCCTGAGAGTTTAGCCGCCTCAAACAATATTTCAAAAGGGATTCAATCAGTCCGAGCTTTCATTGAGGACACCGAGTTGTCAAAGCATTTTTTTCCAAGGTGGATAAGGGGCACTTGCTGCCCCAAGTCATTTTCACGCATACTCCTACTAGCCTTCCCCTAACAATAAAGAGGCATGAAGGTTTAGTCACATAGCTTCAGAGGCTGCCTGTCAATTTAAATAGGGCAGCACAGTGAAGTGCATTTCAACCGCACAACGCAATTCACCACCCACAGTCTTGACGCCCCATGTCACGTTCACGTTGCTGGCCAGATAATGAAGCATTTTGTCATTGGGAATGAGTGTGCACTCACTCAGAAAAGTCGCAGTCATGTTCCAGAGGCATGAAATAGGTTTTGATGGAAGTAGGTGAGATATGGATTGGATGGACTTGTATCAAACTTATCGGAACAAACTGGAGATTAAAATCTGAGGGCAGGTCAGCAGAAACAACCAGAGCTCTGAACCTTTCGACAAGGAGAAAGGTGCATCTATATATATAGACAGTTGCCCATACAGTTGGAATAATTTTTTCCTCTTTTTATTCCTATTTATACAAATCACAATGTCATAATCATTTCAAAAATGACAGATGTATATAACCTAAAAGTTTGGAGAAGATGTAAAATGAATGAATAAAGACTGTGGAATAGATGAGGAAATAAAGAAACATTTGTGGTAGAACTGGAGGAGAAATAGTATGGAAAAGAGAATACAATATAATGAAGAATGAAGAATAAATATAGGAGATAAAAAGAATGACAGATGAATAGGCTGGATATCGTTTATTCTGGGAGAGACTGAGTAAGACAGGGAAGAAGTGAAAACATCCAACCAAGGATCCCAGGAACATGGCAGGAGTCTTGGTCCAGCACTTCCCATTAAGCCGAGGTGTATGGAATGAGAAGTGAAGTGCTGGGAGGACTTTGTGTCAGTCTCACTAGTTTTAAAAATATGTCAGCAATCCCATAGCAGGGCTCTGCAGTTAATGTTTGGAATAAACACTATCTTTACTGTTATACAGGAGCTGGATCCCAGAAGCTCTTCTCTGCACACTTACCAATACAGAGATGTAGCGTTTTACACTTGTACAGAACCGTGACTAAAAAAAAAACTGAGTTGCTGATCTGAACTTCAAGTCTATTGTGGGGTTTCTTCACTGTAATACGGCTGTTAAGATAACATTATTGTCACTTAGATTTGTTTCTGCTGAGATTGCCTTAATAGAAACATTTTTTTCTGAAGTTTTTTTCATTTGAAGTCAGTACAGTATGATAACTGCATTCATGATGTGATTAAAATGTACACACAGCAGAGCACTGTCACGCAAATCTAAACTAATACATTTCCATTATACACTGAGTAGATAAAGAGCATAAAAGTAGACTAAAATAGCTAACAATCCATAATTCCGTATATTCACTGACTTTTCGGGGGATGTCTTTCACAGTTTGGGCCTGTGGTTTCAGTCAGTCAGTCTTAATGTGGGTTCAACACCAGGATGTTAACCTCTACCCCATGTACTGGACCGGTGGGACGCACTGGAAAACCTCACATGATCGCCACAAATCAATGTTGGGCCACAGTGCAAACAAGTCCCTCCAACCAGGCTAGTTTTTGGCCGTGCAATATTGTCACTAGTTTTTCATTTAGTTGTTCACCAATTACATAGTATACAGTATGTCTGAGTGATAATTAATCATAGACCTCTGCTTATATATTTTGTATAAAGCAGAAATAATTTCTGACTGAGTCTGAACTCTCAAATTTTTTATCTCATTTAGCGTTTGGTACAGCTTAAGTAATGATAGTGGGTGAAAATCCATGTTGATGTTGTGAATGACAGCCTCAAGATTGCATTTAATTCCTGTTTTCATGTTAGTGTTAATTCATGTGTTTTATTCTTCTCTAAAGAATCCCTCAAAGTTCTATTTTCTCACTACAGAAATATGGTATGTTTTCCTGACATTTAAGTACACTACTCTGTATCAGAGGCTACCCATACGTACTTGGTATTGGTGTATCCTTGGATAGTAGAACATATTATTTATCAGGAACACAAGTCGCAGTAACAACTTCATGAGTTTCTCTACCAATAGAATTGTAGCTGTAAGACATATCATTTATCACATCAAACCCAGAATTGTCAACGATGTAACGTCAAACACAGTGGTGTTACAAATGTTCATAGGACTTCATTTATATTTGGACTGCTTCTGCCCCACCATGCAGACACCGCTGAGCTTGAATCCCAACTAGATTGTTTAAGGACGTCTAAGGTTTCCATATTAAATTGAATTAATCTATTTTGTGAAAGGCTATGTACCCAGGATGACCCGGGCATTTTAGTCAACTATATACCTAAATCCAACCTCCCCTTTATTCAAAATTCTTAAAAAGCTGTTGCTAATCAATTATGTGATTTTCTGAGAATGAGTTAGAGTACATCATAGCACAGGAACAGCACTGTGGACTTTACCAGCGAGCTGAGGATCACATTGCCTCAGAAAATGGATAGTGTCTCTTTTTCTGGAGTTTCACAGGGTTTTGTGCTTTGATTCATACTTTTTACCTTGTACATTATTCCCATAGATAATATTATTAGAGAACACCTATATTTCCCCTGCTATGCAGATGACACCCAACTTTGTTTATCTATAAAGCCAGATTAAGCAAATTAGCTAAACCTCATGCATGTCTTAAAGACATAAATCCTGGATGACTTGTAACTTTCTACGACTAAATTCAGCCAAAACTGAAGTATTTTATTTGTCCCTGTACACCTCAGAAACTCACTTTCCAAAGGTTATTTTGAATGGTATCGCCTTGACCTCTAGAAGTTCTGCGAGGAATCATGGAGTTATGTTTGACAAGGCTGTGTCATTTAACTCACACATAAAACAGATCTCTAGAAATGCTGTCAGAATTAAGAACACCCTGTACCAAAGTGATGCTTTAGTTGACCCTGAACCATCCCTTAGTAAAGCTTCTATAGGCTTAGGCTGTCAGGGGACCTCCCATGATGCACCTCTCTTCTCTTCTGTTTCAGTCTCCATGCATTAATGGGCCTCCATTGCATGGCACAACCCTCTCCTTTTCATGTCTCTCTACCCTTTTCATCTATGGGGATTTATCATATCCTACCTAGCATCACCAGTTAAAAATATGGTTTACACCCAAACTACAGTCTCACCAGCAGCAGTGGAAGTGTGTACTAGAGCTAAACACACATGTCTAACGTGTCTAAGTACAGCTGCTAGCATTGTACTCGGTTAGTCCTGTTCCCATGGGGAATTGACGTGTGAAAATCACACTTCAAGCTTCAACTTCAATCAATTTTTGCAGTTGCCAGCTTGTCAATCACGTCAAGAAGCAGAAAGCAATAAAAGAAGAATCTGTAGCATGTGGCAGGATCCACCTACACAATCATCTCTGCAAAACAGAGACACGAAAACTGCATTTCAATGATTAGAACAGATGTGTATATATCAACATCTACAGGACCTCTTTGAAGGGCTCACCTGTTTCCTCTCTCACCTTTCTTGTCAACACTAGTAGGCGTAGGAGTCTTAGCCAAAAGTTGAATATATCTGCTCACCCCAGCGTAACAGCTTGGTGCCCAGCAGAGGTGGCGAGGCACACAGAGTGACCATCTCTGAGCATGTGCTCTCCATTTCTGTGTCCTTGCTACCACCTTGCTCTCACATTGCTCTTACTCCATTATTCATGCTCAAGCATATCCAAGAGTCAGCTAAAGGTAAAAACAAGACAGTCTCCGAGTTTCTTGAAGCCACTGAAGCCATGTAAGTGCAGTGAGGGCCTGTCCTCGAGGGACAGAAGCTAATGAGTAATGTCGCACGGTTTTGTGTAGCATGGTTTTGTTTTGGTGTAAATCAGAACTGGAACTTTTGCAGTGTCCGTATCCTTGAGAAAGAATATCACTAACAGAAAGTTTATTCCAGCTGTGAAGGAGTGACTGAAGCATACAGTTAGTAGGGCACTGTAGATAGTCTGAGGGGAGCACTGTATGCAACCCTAAACTCTAAACTATAATGAGAGAAACAAGAATGAAAAGATTGCGTGAGATGACATGACTGAAAACTGCTGGTAACGGCGTAAAGACAGGAGTGACGAATGTGCTGTTCCACCCACGCGCTGCTCCCATGAGTCGACGGTCTTGTTGTGCTTTGATGCCAGAATTTCTGTGATAAGAAAATTTCCTTCTGTGTTGTTTTTCACTTAACCACAAGCACAATGTGACTGTAACCGCATAGCTTTTTCATATGACAAACAGGTAAACTGCTGTGTTTGATTAGTGCTATTCTAAAATCATCAGCTGGTGGTGGAGCGACGCAATCATCACATAATTCATGTCTGAAACAGCTAATCTGCATTTAAGACGGTGTTAATTTACCCTTAATTTTAGAGGACGGTAATTATGCCTCATGTTTTTGGGGCAAAAATCCATTTAGCAAAGTCCTAACACTCTAAATATTGGGCTGCTTCCAACCATGGACCGAGATATCAGTTTGTTCTGGGTTGTAGCATCTAGGACTTCAGTTGTGCTGCACAGCTCGTAGCAATATTTCATATGTGCTTCAGTTGTCCTACATGCCTTTGGGAATTTGTTGAAAGTGGCCTGGCTCAACTGCAATACTGAACTTTGAACGATTTCCAAATGGGAGGACATTATACGATGCCCATGTATCCAGTCAGACGTGAAGTTTTTTTCCCCAGAGTGTCTAGCGAACTGGGCTCTCCAGAGGTTAAGTGTTGAGATTACTTGCAGGCCATCTTCTCTGGTAATGAACCCTGTCTTGGTACCAAGATGTAACTGAAGGAGCACAGTAGCCACAAGAATCTTAGTTATGTTGATTTCCCATCTTAAATAACTTTATTTTTTCTTGTGGGAGACACAACCACAAAACTTTACAGCCTCTTATGAATAATTATGATGATACCTTGTGTTATTGCACTTGTATCTTCGACACTGATAGCCCGTCTATGATACCACAGCCAATAAATATGACCATTAAATCTGTTTTTCTTCTACATTAACAATGCCCCTGATAAACAGCTATTGAATAACAATTTCACTGAGCCAGTTTGCTGCATGCATCCAATGAACCCATGTTGTCACCTTTGCTTTAAACTATTAATGATTTTCACTTAAAGAATGCATTTTTTTTTCTTTTCCGCTGCACAACTTGTGAATTTGTCTAATGTATAATCCTCAGCATTATTTTAACCTTCAGCTCTCCAGTACTGTTCCAGGATCAGCTCACCCTACCCACATCCCTCCATTAACATTGGATCTATCATTTGTGAACGTCCTTAACATGCACCTTGATAAGGCCAAAACGTTTTTAAGGTGAGTTCCAGCAATGTACTTCACAAACCCTGACACAGTCAAGCTCCCTATGTCAGCATTATCCATTCCTATAATGTAAAAGCCATTAGATGTAATTGCATTTTTTATGAAGCTCCCATGGAAGCCTGCTGTGTCTAATCAATGGGAAGGCTTTTCATTTTTAGGAGAGGTTTCTGGCTTTGTGCGAGGTTATCTAACAATACTCCTTGAGGGGTCATCCAGCTCTATTACCCTGCATGACAGCATCACTCCCCATTCCGATGATCACACACAGAAACTAGAGAAGGACTCCTTTCTGGTCTAAGAGCCCCTATCTGGTCCTATAATCGCCCACCATGCTGGTGTAATGGGATTTCTGTTGACTCTAGTAGATTGTTATCCTGTTCCGGTTGATTGGTTACTACATGCTATCTCGAGGCCATATCGACATCAGTAGACGGGGTTTAGTACTGTTTTGTATTTTATTTTTCTTAATCGGGCGCAGACTGGCTATGAATAAATGACGTGTGTTATGTTAGGCAGATTTTGTTTATACATGGAAGAACATCGCACAGCAAATTCCGTCTGGTCAATGCAACGGGATCCTCCACAATAATCCTGTGAATAACAGTCCACACCTTTACAGTAAGAAAGTGCACAGCTTAATTTACTGTTGCTGTTTACTACCACATGTTCAAGGGCGTAGGAAGCAGAGAGAAAACGGGAACATATGTGCTCAAAGGCTAAAGAGGATTAAGGTGTCCTATGTAATAATCCTAAACAAAACAAAGAAGTATGGCAGAAATCCACTTCGCTGCTCTTTATAAACAGGGTTTTAATGTCGACTCTTTTCCCCCACAGGAAAAGTAGAAACACTAACATACTATAAAACCACATCTCAAGCTAAGAAGAATCAAAATTGCTTTAATCTGAATTATTTATGTTAACAGTAGTTCATATGACAATATGTAATGTCAGAGGTGTTGCTTATTGTGATGAACCCGGAGGGAATTATCACCCCGCTCTGCAGTTTCTGTCAGCTCAGCCCAGTATCCATGAGAATTACATCCATACCGGACGATTCTGCACCCAGCGATTTACGTGCATTGTCAAGGTTCAGTGCCAGCACAAGAAGGACTGTGACCTTAATTTAGCGAGACTAGAAGTAAGGCTGTGAATGTCAAGGTAGCGGATGGACATGAAGCATTTCTGTCCAACTTTCACGTTTGATGTTAAATTAACACGCAGTTAACATATATAGTTTATATAAGTTTTTATTAACCAAAGTAATTCCCTTTCCCCTAATCGTAATCTTTAAGTGTCTATGCTACATCAGCCCACGCATAACTAAAATTGTTATAGCAGAAAGCCAGAACTGAGTGAGTGAAACCAGCAAATGGCAGACCAACAATTGGCAACCTGCTGCTAAAGAAAGTGAAGCATTTAGCGGCTACAAAAATATGTTGGAGGTTCTTGTTCCAGCTTTTTGTTAAATTTGGCTACATAATGCAGACCAAGTATTGTGGAACAAGTTAAAATGTGGGCTGGTAGATGAGAACAAACCGTAACTTGTAGGAGCCAGCCGTTACACACAACTCAGTCAATTGTCATCACTACAGTTTTTCTCTAATTTTAACCATACAGTCATTGTCATATGCATATAATGCATAAAGTAAGAATTTTGAAGATAGTAAACATAGTCAAAATTCAGGCTGTTTGAAAGCTTCCCCAAATTTGGAAAAATAAAGATATACTGTAAATAAATAGTTTTAAATAGGAGGAATGCAAAGTATTCCAAATATTACTTAACGCTATAGGTTGAATATGATCTTAATACATGATTTTAACCACTAAGCGTTACAACCTCAATCACTCGACACATTCACTACACACAAGATTCCACTGCCAAACCATCTGCACTCTTCTTCGTTTTCACACTCGGTTTTAGCGACACTCCTCAGTAGCTAATGGCCACATCACCCACATATGCAAGAGAAATATGTCAGTAAACCACTTATTGTTCATATTAATTTTCTTTACGGCTGGAACTGAGCTCGCTCGCTGCGTCTATTGTCCAATTGTTCACGTTTTCTGTACAATGGCGACCTGTCTTAATTTATTCTTGTGGTCACCACGTAATAGGAAACAGAGATTGATTTATGCAGGACACAGACAGCCTCCTCAACCCCAGAGAGAGAAAATAAGCAAGTGTGAAGTGCTTGTCCAGATTCCAGGAATTCGTTGCAGAGTATCAGTCATCTACCTCCTCCACAGAATGTAGAAAATGACAGAAGAAGATCTAGGAGGAGTGTTGTTACAGCATGTGTTGGATTAATGCAGAGCAGAGAGAGCCTCCCCCTCACCAGACAGGGGCATGCAAAATAGTGCGATCTAATTGCTAAGGAAACTGTGGAACTGGAAACACGAAAATGAGCACAGAGGAACTCACTCGAACCATGTTTTCAAGTCTCATCCTTTTCACCACGGTTCAAATGCATTTGACCAGACAAGAAAGTGGCCCCTTCGCGACTTGGTCACACTTGATTTGATCACACTTCAGACTCCCGCAACCACACACACACACACACACACTCTACCAACAGCTGACGCTTCTTTCTAGTATTTTTTAGTGATATGATGAAAAGAGTAAACATACGTCAGGCTAATTTTTCAAAGTAAATGCAGATACAGAGATCTGATGTGATTCACTCCGTTGTTTATTCGTTTACTACCACTTACGGATCACCCACCCACGCACACTTTTAATATATCAAGTTGATTTTCTTGCTCAGGTCTCTCTGAACATTGTTGTCTGAATGTCCAGCCTTCACCGTCCTGATGAGAGAAAGTGGCAGTTAATAGAAATGATAATAAATGAATTTGACTCAACTATAATTATCACGACAGGCTAAGAGTAATGAGTTCAACAAACATGAGCATGTGCTCTCAAGACATTTTTCACCCTGGGCTTTGCCTCTCAGGTTACATAAAGGCTGGTCTGAATACTATAATATAGTAATAGCTGGAGACATTATTCCATGCCAACAAAGGCACTTACAAAGAATACTCGCCATTATTTTTTAAAACAAAAGCCAGTATTTTAATAGCTCGTTTTCTCTCATTCTCCGTTTAATTTACAACAATCAGTTTTGCATTAATTTAGTATGTCAGTGTGCTTTTTTCAACGCACTGTGGAAATCCTGAGCACCCAGATGAAACAGGCAATAGTAAACGTAGCTGACCTTATAGTAAATAGAGAGGGATTTCGGTCACAGCTCTAAACTGTGTTCGAGAGGAAAAATGACACCTAAAAATAACCCTACATCTTTCAGCCACAACTGCTCTCCTTCAAAGGCTGGCTATATGAAAGAGGGGCAATCTTAGCACAAATTTCATTTTTGAACTCCCACACACACACACACACACACAAATGTCTTGCTATGTGGGATTTACGGTCCCTCTCCTGTGTTTACTTTCTAATGTTTAAATCCAATCACGGCTGTCATGTTGAATCTAAAATGAGTTGCTCCTTATCACAGTGCTGCACCCCTTTCCACCACCTCCTACCTGGACCTGTCAGGAGTCTGGCTGACGACAAACAGATGCCAGCTAACCTTGTCCTTGTGGTAACTGTGCTAGCTGCCACTAAAGCACTAATGTTACGAGACTTCCTGGGGGCTGTTCTTTCCACAAATCACCAGGTTGTCTGCTTCCCCCTACGTCCGTCGTTATGTTTAGCAGCGCATCCTGTTCTAGGCTCAGGTCCTTGAAATGCCAGAGTTCAGTGGCAAACTGCAGCAGCACTGGGCTAAATGCTGCTGAGTTATGTTGACAGAAACATGGCTCCCTCTGTTACCTCCAGAGCCTCCAGCAGCCTCCCCGCCACCTCCCCAAAAAAACAAAGTGACATTTCAAGATGGATGGTATTTAAGAGTTTTATTTTGAGCGATGAAATTAGTCAAGGTTAAAGACAGAAAAGAAAATACAATCAGGGCATTGATTTCAGGACAGTAAATGGCTATGCAGGGATCGATTGGGAGTAATAAAGGAAGACCATAAATAAAGCTTACAGCACTGAGCAGTTGTATCAGCCTTAGTGCTGTATAAAAATATTGCATTACAGTTTAAAAATGCAGCATTCAGCTAGAGGAACCCCATCCAACCGGAGGTATTTCCAGCCTCACGTGCTTTCCAAAATATGCCTTTCTTGCACACAGCTTATCCGGGTTCATATCATGTCATATCATATCTGAGGTAAGTCTGACCATTTTACTTGTATGCTCAAGTCTTCATTCCTTCGACAGAAAAACACATTTCCACTGCTACCTGGTAAGGAACCAGCTCAACCTGGAAAATTACTACCTGTCCTTCTCAGTCTTTACGTCCTCTGTACTCTAATTTTACCCGTAGTAATAAGATCCAAAACTGTATGAATGGGACACTGTTAAATATGAAGCTAAAATCAGGTAGCAGAGCTTGGCATAATGCTTATTTTCTCACCTCCACACATGCCAGGAAATCGTTATGTCAAGTAAACTTGAATGACGAATTATTAGTTTCTAATCGTTCTAGAAAAACGTTGGCCACAGCCTCCTCTATTTCAATGTCGAACAGGTCTGAGGACTTTAACAAAAGTCCTCAGACCTGTTGAGGTGGACTGGCAGACTAAAGGTCTTGAAAAAAAGAAACCTACTGATACATCTATAGCTCACTCAATTCTAGCCTTTGTGTTTAATCCACTTAAACAGCAAGGTAAAACCAATAGTTGGAGTTTTATTGGATGGTGCACCATGTCATTATAAAGCTGTCAGGTAACAAGCCAAAATTTCAGGAAGTTAACGACCCAACCAAGATATAAAGGGAGGTACAATTCAGGGGCCAAATCCTTAAAAGGCTTTAGATGAAGACTGGAAGCGGTACAACGGTGCCACAAGGCTGTGCCATTTTGAAAGCTCCTTTAAAAGGGGCTGGCATATGCAGCCTTCTTCTACCTGGACCCAGCCTACCACAAGAGTCACCGTGACTAATGGATGGAAAATGAGAATATGGTGGACTTCCCCAACAAAACAGCAAATGAGGAGTACACATCCAAATTTAAGTAATAAATATTTAATCTCTCGAAGAAAAGAATAAAATGACTAACTCTCTCCATGTACGCTGTGTCCTAATTGCCCTTCTAGGTGCTGGGAGAGGTGTTTTGTTAGGGGCGGAAACAGATGGTGACACAAAGAAGAAATCCTCAATAAACCAGATTGTCTCATTCAACGACACTCATTCGAGTCTTCTTGGTGCACAAAGGCAATCACTTCAGAGACTGTGCCCTTTGAACGATGTCAATGATTGCGACACAGCTTTTGAAAGAGCCCACATTACCCAGTGCTTCCAGTCTTTATGCGAAGTTACACCAATTGTCACCTGCCTTTAGTTCTTTATTTACTGGCTCCAAATGAGTAAGTATTAATAGCTGAACTGTACAAATTGTATATCAACAGAGCACCTAACTGGTCGTCAAAGGTAATAATATCACTATCCTGTTAGAACCAAGAAAATATCTGACTTAAAGTTAGATCCTGGTATAAGATTTACATATTAATGTTGCACTTCAAAGTCCTGTGGTATCAGAGAGGAAAAAGATTGACATAAAGCATGAAATAACTCTTCTGTGACCAAAGGCCCAATGAGATCCACATCAATAGGCTTCTTAAATTTAAATATGAAATACATAGCGAGCGAAGTAAGAATGGAGGAAATTCCACGCCCCTGAGCTAGACATCTTGAGAAGAATAGACTTCTTCCGCTGCCAATTCAGTAAAGCCTGCACAGCAAATTTCACACAACCATTTTGTGCTCTGCTGATAAAACACTTTGAAAGCCCAATGACACAGACAATGCCTTCAGAAAGAAAAAGCCACGTTTTGTCCCCATCCCTTTTCATCAATGTCCCAAATACAACCAAGCCTAACCGAGCGGTGGAAAAGATATACCCAACAGAAACTGACTCCTTCATCAAACACCCACTCACAGTTCTAACAAATTTGCACACCGCTAAAGCATTCCTGCTAAGAATCTGATCGTGTTTTGCTCATTAAATGACTCAAACTGTGAGCACATCGCTGCTCTAAACGCTATTTGTGATTAGGTCTATTAGGCACGTGAAGAGGATCTGACACAATGGCACTAGAACCCTGCACCTGTCGCCCTCTCATCCACACCCCACTCAATTTCTGTCAATGAATCATGTAGCTCACTTCATTTCCATGTCCCACTCGAGCTCTTTATTGATGAATAAAAAGACGTCGCTGGTGAATGAATGCTTGCTTTTATTGCCTCATGCAAGGGAAAATGAGATGGATTATTGAGTGAGAATCACATCGGGCTTCCACCTCATTGAGTTTTACTGATCTTGTGAGCCTTCATTTTGATAAAGATTTCACATCTGGAAGCTTCACACTGTGTGCAGTCATCATCTACACCAGCGGAGCACAGAATCAACACACAAACCCAGGCTGGTAGGCCTTTTCCCCACACAGTCTGTCTGACAGAAAAAGTTGGTCAATTAAGGAGGTCTTTGGGTAGCAATCTCCAACCAAGCCCTGGCTGCTTCTAATGCCACCCTCAAGCACTACCTCAACACCCAAAGGCTCATTAAAACAGCTAGGAAGTTCAGTGAAATGTAGAAAAAGAGTGTAGCCCTTTTTCTTTTTCACTAAACCCCCCTAAACCAAGGTTTAGTGATAACCTCAGGCATCTTCATCTTTTGTTTTGGATTTGGATGTGTAAGCAATATGTTTGGAGCTCAATTAAAGGACCACTGTATAGACAGCATCTCGATGTGGGAAGGCAGCGGCCGTCACTTCTAGATAAAAACATCAAAGACCCTCTTTTGGGGGGAGAAACAAGGATGGGCTATGTGGAAGACAATCTGCTATGCACGTAAATATAGTAGGCTCATTCTAAGCTAACAACAGCACACCAATTTGAAGTTACAGAAGAATACACGTATACTAATAAACACTGACTGTGAATACTAGATTCTATTTCTCCTGCACACCAAGAGACATATAGACTGTTGAAGAACGTGAAGAGCAAAAACAAAATAGTAAAAAAATAATTAAAACTACGTGCTGTGTGGATGGGATTATGTCAGTTCAGCTCTTTTCTACTATGGAGGAGATAAACTCTTCCTGCGGTATCTTTGCTGCTTTAGTTAGTCCCTCCTGACAAATACCTAAACTAATTTTGTCTTCATAAAAGGGACATGTTTCAGAACTTAAACACACAATTTGCTGCTTAACGCATCTGTGTTCCACACCATACCTTTTGTATTGTGACTAAATAGCTCTGCAGCAGATACAAGTTGTATCCTTTATTTTCATCTCTGTCACTGGACACACTCTCAACACACAATAAAAAAAATTACCAACAGCTGATAAAACTTGCATGCGAAAGAGCTGAATGTATGGTTAGAAACGACAAGCCAATTTTGTAGGTCTACACAAAATCAAGCAACCACTGAATATTGAGTGTCACTGTAACCGGTATATGTGCCATGTGACAACGGAAAGTTCAGTTTTAACAGAAGAATCAGGGTGCAAAAGTGTGATTGTCAAACTTATCTTCAGAACATGCATAATCAGTGTATACAGAAGGTTTTGTTAGTTGCTGTTGCCAGATTATATGTTGTTAACATCCAGTAGGGCTGAGGTAAAAGAAAAAAGAAAAAGAAAAATATTAAACCGTGGGTCCATTTCTTTTACACTCACCACAGCTTGTTTCTATCAAATGACCCCGAGGAGCTCATTAGGATTGAACATGTGGCCGGAGAAAATAAAGCAAAACTGTACTGGGCGCAGTAATAGGGTGGAACAAGTGGCTTTGTGTCTCAAAAACACTTTACTTCTGCCTCTCTGCCTTTTTAGCTGTTTTCAACTTACAGTATGATATCAAGACAGACAACTGTGCATAAACAATTCACAAGGTGCTGTGGAACACTTGGTTTCATTTTACAGTCACAGAGGGCATTTCTCTCTTTCTGCTGGCTTTCTGCTCCCCTCGGAGGTAGAGCTCTGAGGCTGCCGTGTCTGTCATGGAGAATGACAGCGGTGGCACATCATCGCCCGCCACCTCACCCGCCACAGCCAACCCCATCCTTCATGATCCATCTAGCAACGCCCTCCCACACTGCCTTGTCCCCCTTTTCACAACTTCAAAGCAGTGTTTTGCCCATTACCCTTGGGCAGAAGCTGCCCTTCTCTGGACCACGCTGACATTCAGATGCTATTTGGAGCCATTAGGCCACCAAGGTCAGCACTTAACGTACATTTTCACAGCTTCAGGCTTCACTGTTTTTTTCCCCCGCTTTTGCTTTTTCATTTTCTCATTTCTTACTCCATTATTGTTGTTTGGTGCGGCACACTGCACACAGGGCAGTGAATTGCTCATTATCTGGGACTTCTGGTCCCTTAACATGCACTAAAAAGGGGAAAGTAAGAGGAGAAAGCCAGAGCATTCAAGGCAACATTTTTAGTCATCACAGTTACAGCTTCTGATGTATTAGCTAGAACCCCAGGCTCCCCTTGTAACCCTGTGGAGACCATCTTGATTCTTTGGAGGGAAAATGGGATAAAGGCCAAGAATGTGTGATTTTAATCGAAAAAAACTCCTTATCAGATATGCCAACTAAAGCCAGACCAAGACAGAGCAAGTTTTTTTCATGTTTCCTTTGTTTGCGCAGTCAAGGTTCATATATTGATGGAAAATGGTTGGCTTACTCAGGAACAAGACTTAACAGGGCAAATAAGCTTGTCAGAGCTGTCTGTGGCAGGGCCAGAAAAATGAAATATGGTATCACAAGTCCAGCGCACAACCCTTCAAAAATAATAAAAGACCACACTTTCACACATATTCCTGTCAAGAAAGAGAACACCCAGCCATATCAGACACCTTATTTGGTCTTGATCCTGTCATCATTTAATGTGTTAGTCCGTCAAATGGAAAATACCACAAGTCACAGAAGCAGCCCCAATTTGTTTGGTTTGTTTATCATTTGCTATTGTGACTTTTTGTCTTCTTTGTGTTTCTTCCAACTTTTTTTCACAGCAGTGTATTAATGTCAATACCCTACACAAAGCATTGTTATATAATATCATGTGGAGATTGTGTAATGACTAAAACAGGCTAGTACTTATCATTATGGAGTAACACTTTGCAAAATGTGTTAAAAGCTGCAGAAGCAAAGTGAGAAAAGAAAACTTTTAAACTACTGACACTCGTACTTTTACTTTGCGCAGTAAAGTTTTACAGGAAGAGTTGTTGCAGGACATAAATGCTTGGATTTAATTTTTCCACTCCTATTATGACACATTTTTATATAATATTCATATTCATGCTGTGAAATGATAAGAACCCTGATAGCTTTGGCCGGAGGCAGAATACTCTGCAACGGCTGAAGTAATTGCATCAAGACAACAGGAGCATTTTATTTTCTGTGTGTCTCTATCATGCCCTTCAGGCATGTGCAGAGTATCTTTTGTTTCCTTTCTCTTGCTGGTTCAAGATGTTTGAATTGATCAGTTCTCCTGGAGCGAATCCCAGCAGAGCGAATGAGCAAGCTGTAAATTAAGTTTAATTTCCTAATGACAAATGCAATTCTACTGCAGCAGGGGTATGACATTCATATTTGATGAGCTACTATATCTCACTTCAAACGTCTCAATAAACCATAGCCTTTTTTATTTTATTTTTTTGTAAATAGGCAGCACTGCACTGAGCATGCCGCAGCCACTCACTGCCTGGCAACTCCCCATCGGCTGCTATTGCTCATTCACAGCTCTGTGAGATGTCAGGGTTTGGTGCTTATGAAAATTGAACTCCAAACTCATCTTCACCGCAGGCCAAAAAAGTGCTGAACAATGCCTTGTCACTTTCACACAGCAGAGAGACTAATCTGGGAGGTGGAGCAGGCATCCACAAACCTAATGTCACATTCTGGCGTACTGACTCTGGGAGAAGGCCGAGGTGAGTGTTTTGTGGTGGCGGACGAAGCTAATGTGTGTAAAAACGAAAACTGGATAAAGATACCAAGAAAGGCTGACTTAAAGAGGGTGGGCTGCTTTTATTAAACACCACCAACATTTATTCCAAACATTAATTTCTCTTTGCTATCAGAGTCGTTTCAAGGCTGAGAAATGAAGGAAGAGCAGGAACAAATTGCTTTCAAGTTCTGCAGAGTGATCCCTCTGGATGGCACAGACCGGGATGCCTCTCCCTCTAATTATATCTCCCCTGTTGTATTTAAAAGCATAAGATGTAATTAGAACATTTAGTTTCATTTAAAAACACTTGAATTTCTTCCCCCCTTCTCCTCCTACGTGCCGCAATTTAATTATATTCAGCATATCGCAGAGTCCTGACAGTAACAGAGTTTCTATAGAGATGACCGTGGCTGAGCTGTGCTTGGAAATCCTTCAGAGTAGTGAGCTGTTGCACGTCAAACGGGGCGCGCGCACACAAACACACAAACAAAACTGCTACAACAAGCACAGGGTAGAGACTTCCCCTCTATCATGGTGTGCTGTAGATACATGCAAATATGCAAACACGTGTATAAAGTGGCACAAGCTCAGGCAGCCAGCACAGACACGGAGCAGCAACAAACAAGCACATTATTCACTCAGGTGTCAGCCTCTTGCACACGTACAGGCCACAGAAGGTGCACCTTTATCACTGAGAGCAGAAGCCACCCCCACTCTTCCCTCTTTCTCCCTGTCTAAAAGCAACTCCCCTGCCTCCTTTCTTGCCTCTCGACTTGCTGGAGCAGCAGAGGCTGCCGTAGGTGTCCTCTTCACAGCCGTCCTCCTTGCTGTCTTGATTGGGGCTTTGAAGCCAAGACGGCAGAAATCAATGGCGATGTGATGGCCGCTGTCACACTCGTTAGATACCCTTTTCTCATGGAAGAATGGGCTGCATTGCTGGTCCGCAATACAGATCAATTATCCTCAAACGCTCACAGAACAAAGTCACCTCACACGCATGCTCTCATACTCTTGCTTTCCGACCTATTTGCCCTCCACTCTCTATTAGCTATAACCTCATGTACTAACTGTAGTGACTCAAACCCACTCCAGCTTGTGGCACATCTAAGATTAGATGCTGAGAAGCATTTTTACAGAGGATTTGCTAGTCATAGAAGTGATTTACTCTCTGCTTTACAAATCAATAGCCATAATACTCAAGCATTGGCAGCTGGCAGAAGAGAGGTCGCAGTTATCATGGAGATGGGGTTTTTGTGTCATGCAGAATATACAATCTTATGCTCCAGCGTCTTCTAATGCAAAGCTGAGACATGGCTCCGTACTACCAAACAACTCCTTCCACAAAAATTTCCAATTAAATTCTACTGACCGAATCAAAGAACAAATGAAACCTTTTGTTTGACAAAGCTTGTGAAGAGAGTGCAACTGCACAGCAGTAACACAGAAACCCAGCAGATTTCTGTGGGTAGATTTGTTTTATAAAGCGATTGTGTGTTTTAAATAATGTTGACAGCAAGCTTTTACTTGTATGGAATGTTTTGATTGGTTTGCTAGGAGTGACGTGTTTTAAAGTTAGCTCTGGGCACCAATGCATTATTCTGTAAAATGCTACAGTAATGTGCTTAATGTGCTTTCAGCAACCAGCAGTGTTCTTTGTGTAATCACATCACATTTCTGTTGCTTTGCAGTTTTTTTCCATCCTATTTCAGTGCCGTAGTGCTATTTATTTTTGGAAGGACCAACAACTAAACTGGGAATAGCAGTAGAAGAAAACAAGCTAACAAAAGCTGACGCTGAAGTGACTTTAAATAGGGCAATTATGAAGCTCTTAGTGAAATCCCACTGAGAAAGCTGAGATTGGTTATCCATAGCTCACACTGTTAACACAACTGACAACTAACGGCTTCCACAGTGCGCCTCCTCAAGTTGGACATAAAGCCTCTGATTTTCCCCATATTTAAACAGCAGCGCTCTTATCCCCACGGCCAGCTTTTCCCTTTGTGAGGCCACACATTGTTTGGAAACAATTGCGTGAGAGTATAACCTGGACCTTCAGCATGCAACTTTACAAGAGCTGAAAACGCTGCTTTTGTTGTCTTTCGGAGGTTTAACCTGTTACCTAGCAGCAGTGATGTAAAACCTGACTCAATGGCGTGTCGCTTATAAGTGAAAAAGTCCAGGATTGACTGTATTTTTGACTGGTCTTCTTACTTCTTAATATGACAGCAGGAACACTGAACGTTAAACATTATTATTACTTCATGATATGAGCGGCTGGCTTTATAACAACAAGGGAAAAAAAGCTGTGATGGACAAACACTTTCCATAATAATCCTCAATAATCCCCCTTTTTATTTGTTATGATTTGGAGTGGAGTCTGAAATACAAACATCACTAAATAAACAGCAGGGAGGATGTGCATCAGAGCACTGCTGGGGACCGGCTGCCTTGTAACAGAATCAATCAGGAGTCATTAAGTGGCAACATAAAAGAGAAGCGCCTCGTGTTTTAGAGGAACGTCACTTGACTCGAACGTGTAGAGATGATTATATCGCTGCCAGGGGATCCACAGCAGTGTCACACCTGTCTATAACAAGCACCACAGTGGTTTATTGAAATAAAGTTGAGGCCTCCAAACTGCCTGTCACAACAGCTCTGCCCTCTTTGCTGCAGGCTGAACATTTCAGTTACCTCTCGCCCACAGAGGAACTAACTTAAGAATGAGTCTTCCTCACGTCTAACCCAGCTGGTCTCCACAGAACTAAACCACCACCACCACTGCCAGAGCATTCATAAAATGATATTCATGGAAAATTCAGCTCATTCATTTTTTAAGAACTGTGTCCTCAGGTTGTGGAGAAGGAATAGTAGAGCTTTGAGCTGAATGCTGTCATCAGCATGTTACTATTCTCACCATCTTAGTGTAATGTGGTAGCATGCTAACGTTTGCTAATAAGCAAGAATTTTATGGCAGTCCATCCAATCGCTTTACCATGGAAATATACCAGAAATGCCCTCAGCAGAAGTGATGAATACCTTTTGAAAATCATAATGTCTCTGCAAGTAAAAACCCTATTCCAAAATGCTGGCTTCTGTGCGGAAAATGAAAAAAAGTACCTTTATGCTCCATTTGCAAGGGGGAAAGGGGGGGATGAATTTGGGGGAAAATGGGATCATTAATACCATCTAGTCCTTTAATAACCCCCACATGGCTCCCTGATCACCATGAAAGTGAGATTGATGGGGGTGCAAGAGGGATTCGTAGCACCACAAGACTATCAAATCTGATGTAACAACATTTCAAAGGAAAACAGAACATTTTGACCTGGCAGTGTTGCTGAATTAAATTTCAGAGGACCAAAAAAATGTCGTCTAGCTTCCACTGGGCCCCATGATTAATTGTAGCCTATTAATACGTCAGTCCACTGTGTAATTCAACCACAAAATTGAACCCCGTGTTGATTCAAGAAGATACGTTTGATCAGCTGACCGCACGTGCTGTCCGATGTTCTGATATATGACAGGAAAAGTGAAAATTTGGACCCGCTGGTGTTGGGAGATTAATGTTGAATGCCTACTTCTCACTGTTGGAAATCACTTTTTAAGAGTACAACTGAGTAGTGTCTTCCAGGAGAGACAGTCTGAACATTATCAAAATAAACATTTATTACATCTTGTCCTTCTCTTGAATGTGGGCGTTTAGAATAACTATAAATAACTAAATAACCATAACTATATTCATGGCTTCCCACTTAGTTGGCCGGCAAACTAGTTGACCACACTAGATCTTTTCAAGTATGCTCGTGTCTTAAGACATGCGACGCTGGTTCTAAGCTTAGCTCTGACATTCACCCACCTTGTTCCCACCCATGGCCGTCTCCGGGTGTCTCCTATGGATGTTAAGACAGATTAGGGAGTGAGAAGGGGGATGTTCACAGTTTCGGCACTCAAATTAGCGCAGCATGGGGCCTGACGGGTTCAAAGAAACTCGAGAAAATGTTTGTGTGAGCGTGCGTGCATGCTCACACTCTACCTGTGTGGACGGCCGTGCCACCTCTGTGTGTGTTCGCGTCTATGTGAATGTCTACATGGGTCAAAAAGTGTCCAGAGGAGCCACGGAGAGCGAGTTATGGTGTGATGTCAGGTCTAATTAGCCAGCCTTGCCTTGGGCTCATTACTCACAGACCACAGGGAGGAAGGAAATAGGATGAAGAGGAGAGGTAAAAATGAAAAGGCCACATGGGGAGCACTCACCACCATCTGAGCTTCATCTCCACTGCTTTCTCACTAGGAACGCCACAACGCTTTGATAAGGGCACACGCACCCCACTCAAGACCTTGTATCACCCTCCTCTTGTTCCTCTACGCCTCCCCACGCTCCACATCGACACAGCTGCCTCTTCAAGCACTTACAAGGAGACTCAGCCAGAGGAAAAATAAAGTGTGGGTTGAAATTAAGTTGATCCAATCTGAGGATTAAATAGAAATGTTGTAGGCTCTGCAGTTACCATGGAAACACATCTGTATCCATGTTTAGGTTGATTGGAAGCGCCTCACCTTGATGATGAAGTGGTTGTCAACAACATATAACATGTGATTATAAAGACACGCCCAGGAATCTTCAAGATGAGGGCCAGTGGGTAGCAAAACGTTTTCAGCGGTAAAAGCTTTCATGAGGATTGTCATTATTAGTGAACATACCGTGCAGCTGATTGCTGAAAGGTTAAGTACGATGCTTAATAATCAGCAACGGGGAAAGGGCTGTGCTCGTTTAATTATAACCACTAATAAAACCCTGTGCTCAAAACAGAGGATAAAACAACTAAAAGAACAAAAGAAGTGTTCCAGGAAGAAGTCAAAAGTTTAAAACTGAGATGTGGGCATTTTTGACTCACCTTGCCTTGTCTGCCATTGTACTGACTGCGAAATGAAAAACTTAAAATAAGACCTTTCACCTTGGACTTCGCGTGTGTTATCCATCGGGTCACGCAGTTCATTTAATCATCCACTCTCGACTCTCCTCCACCACCTTTACGCCAGTTTGAAAAGATGGCACACGCCATAAAAACAACACATTTCTCACCCCTTTACATATCAGACATGTAAGCTGCTGCAAAATCATAAAAAACACCTCTCCCATTCAAGACATCAGGGTTCAAAGGGCACGTATGATAAACAGGATTTTCAGGTTATGGCAGCGTGACTTATATAAATAGATATAAAGGGGATGTGCCAGACCCCTCTAAGTGGTATTTAATTTGCAGCTTCAATACAGGAGATGACCTTTACATTTTATAAGACCCTATGATAGCAATAATACTGCCCTCACCATTGTGGCTGTCAGACTGAGGCGTATACGGAAGCAGACGAGTGTGTCTGTGAAGGAACTGCTTAAAATTCACATGCAGTAAAATGAAAGTTGCCCACTGTGAAAATAAAAAAAAGTAAATAACAGTGTTTGTGATTAAAATTGCAGATTAAAATAAGAGTTACTGAGACAGGTCATTTCTACTGTCCAAAGACATGCTCCTTAGGGTCATTGGTGATTCTAAATTGGCCGTAGGCATGTGAGTGTGAATGGTTGTCTGTCTCTCTGTGTTGGCCCTGTGATAGACTGGCGACCTGTCCAGGGTGTACCCTACACACGACAAGCGGTTACAGAAGATAAATGAATGAGTTCATTTTCATGTCAATTCAGTTGTTCAAATCTGAACTGAATGTGCACAGAAAACACAAAATATCTGATGAGAATAGTCAATACTGAAAAAAAGTGTGGTCTTCACACTGTGTATGCTCCAAGTGCAATTTATTTATTTTAAACAGGCAACGTTTCGATCCTATGGGATCTTCATCAGACAATGAGGGAAATAGTTGGGATGACTTATATCACGTGACCCCCCACAGGGCACCTGTCTAGAAAAAAGAGTGCACCACGTGAGGTGACAATTGGCATAGCATGTGCTCAAAGGCACTGGCTTACATGCATTAAACCACAAGAATGATCAAAATTAGGTGTGTATCACAATTAGCAGACAATTAAAAAGACAATCAAAAGAAGTTTTTGATAGTACACATTGATATATACATATACTGTATACACAAGTACATTACAAGCAAATTCATATATAAACTTTTGAATGTAGAGAGTGAGCAATCAAAGAAAAGGCCTAAGGTCAGACTCCATATTGAGGCCCTTAGGAGACAGTGTATTTAGCATATATATATAAAATGCCTCCCTCCTAAGGAGAAGATTGTCAATGTCTCCTCCACGTCTGGGGGTGGAAACATGTTCAATACCAATGTATCTCAAGGTAGACAAATTATGTTTAAAGGCATTAAAATGAACAGCCACTGGGTTCTTTTGGTCATTTGATCTTATGCTGCTTCTATGTTCTGAGATCCGTGTTTTAATGCAGCGTGTAGTCTTACCTATATAAGTTTAAAATAAATAAATTGCACTTGGAGCATACATAGTGTGCAGACCACACTTTTTTTCAATATATATCCTTTTTGTCTAGCACCTGAACTATTTTATTTGGATGTGCGCACCCGGATCCACTTTTAAATAGTCAATACTGAGTCATCACTTTGAGTCTTTGGTGATCGGAGTGGGTGTTTATCAAACTAGTAATTGTCAAGTAGTGCCTAAAACCTCTGGATTTACTGTACTTTGACTTGGTTCTTTAAAGTTGTTGTTTCCAAGTTGTGACTAGATTTAGCTTGAAGCTTGAGGTCATTGTCTCGCAAAAGTTAAAATATCTGAACTGGCACTGGTGTGCAGGCATTGCTCTTTTTATTCTTCTACACCAGTCACAACTAATGGGCGGCTGTAGTTGAGAGCTAGCTGTCCGCTAATCGATCCCCAGCCCTTCCACATGTCGAAGTGTTCTAGGGCAAGACACTGAAACAGAATTTGCTCCTAATGGCAAATGATCACCTTGTTTTTGTAGAAAAGCTCGGACCATATACGCTTTGGCATTTAATCACAGCACCATAAAGTGCTCTGGTGCTGTGATCTATGGAGTAGTCCACTATGCAGGCATCACTTCTAACCTGGAGGGATCAGACAATGTGCTTATTGGACTGGTAATTCTCAGAAAGACCCACAAATCTGGATTTACTTTGACTAGGCATTGTTGTTTCTCCAATAATTTCTGCACCAATCATAATTGGTGGGCAGCTGTGGCTGAGGGCAGGTTGTCTGCTAACTGCAGGGTTGGCAGTTGGACACGTACCCACATGTCCAAGTGTCCCAGGGCAAGACACTGAACCAAAAGTTGAACCATCAACCTTGAATGATCCGAACAGGAGTTTAGCACACCAATAATCCTCAAAGTGAGCTACAAAAGTAAATCTCGATTTACTTTGGCTTGGTTCTTTAGAGGTCAGTGCATTTTGTGGTATTTCAGGTTTGCTTTTAAAACCAGAAACGAAAACTGGAAAAACAACTGTTATGTGGTTATTATTTTTAAACCTGTTTATTCTGTAGTCTGAAACAAAGAAGAAAGTTAATATTAGACCTAATTTTCTTTCTAACATGCTTTTTAAAAAAAATAGTCACATTTGCAACATGTCACATTTGATCGACTTGCCGTATTTTCTTTCAATGAAAACGAAAGTAGCCTACATCTGGCTCATCAATTTGTGGCAATCAACATGTGTACACTGCTCTCACAGGCATGGGTCATTACGACAGCCAGGGGCACGTTGAGTACAAACTTTTCAGATGTTTCTTGTGGAACAGCTTTGGTCTGTCTTGACCAACAGGAAAGTTTTTCGTGGAGCGCTACAAAAAACACTGGCAAAATTAAAATAAAAAATGAAATTATTATTATTATTATTATTATTATTATTTTTAAAAATGCATGAATGCATGTTATAATCGAAACACTTAAATCATTGGAGAGTCTTGTATGTTGTATTGTGTGTGCTGTTTTTGTGTCTTATTTTTATCTACTTGAATTTTAAATTGACCCTTGGGGAAAAATAAAGTGAACTGAATTTAATTACACTGAGTTGTCATCTTCTTCAGCTACAAAAATGTCCAGTTTTATATGAATCAAATTACAACTTTCTGTTGTTTATTTTCTGATATTAAAGGACAAGGAGTCCAAAACCAAACTTAAAAAAAGGACACAAACCTTTAATGTCACTGAAATCCGTGTTTTGAACTTGGGTAGATTTAGCTTTAAGTTTGAGGTCATTGTTTTGCCATAGTCAACATTTTTATGTGGCACTGGTGTGTTTTTTTCATTCAATGATTTCTCCAATAATTTCTGCATCCATCACAATCAATTACACCCCTGCCGTGTGCTCTGGTACCATGATCTACACTGTGTTGAGACCACTTCTCTCTCACCCCAACATGTGTTAAAGTCTTCTGAGCACGGCTCCCTACAGAACCTCACTCACTTACAAAGAAATGATTAAACCTCTGTTAGGTAAATAAATGCCAAGTGCAGCCAGTTTCTCTGCATTCATTTCCACAACATCATCCATCCATCAGACTGTGAAATATGGATCCAAATAATAATTTCCATAATAATAGAAACAGTCATTGTGTTTTTCAGCAGTTCTCTGAGGTGTAGAACTGATCCAAAGGTAATTAAAAGTTTATAACTGTGTGAGTGTGTACGCTGAATGTAATAATAACTGATATTATCAGCAGTGCGCGACTCATTTTACCTTCACTTTACCGGCCGTTCTCATTTTAAACTTTAGCTTTCACCTGGACCGCCTCGGGCCTGCCATGATGCAGATGAGCATCCTCACACCAACGCCTCCCACATTCCCATGCACTTCCCTCTAACGAGACGCGACACATACAGTCCCTTGTGCACAACACGTGCTCTTTTCCCAAGCAGCAGCATAATTCCAGGATTGTCCCTCTGTCTTTTCTGTTCAGTTGATGTACTATCGGGCACAAACTAACCCTTACTCTAAATGATGGAGGAAAAAAAGACAGTAGCCTCTTTCTTTGGATTTCCTCTCAGGAACATATTAAAGAGCTAGAGTGAAACAAGCCGGGCCAAATCTCTTGTGTTTTGAATAAGATCATGAAAGAGTACAGGGATAAGGGCTGCCAGTCTGAATTCCAGAGATAAGTTTTGATGCTCGGGCCGTGTCTATGGAAGACGCAATCAGACTCTGGAGTACACAGCAAAGACAAGGCTGGCATTCACAATAACGGAAACCAAGGCAGCTTTAGATAAACAGTAAGGTGCTATTGAGGTTGCCGTCTTTCTACCTCAGCACCTGCTTCACACTGTCATCCACCCATCCATCCATCTGCAGCCCCACAGTACTCAGCTGATTAAACACTAGTGATTGATCTATGCAGAAATCTAAAGTTCATGTCTTTTATTTGTCAGGCTCATTTACATACAGACTGAGCTCTAAGAACAAATGACGCCTTGAAGCAGTTTCTTACTCCCTCAATCCATTAGATGTGGGGCTGAATGCTTGAATACTTCATCTTAACCAGTAACTGGGCTCAGAGAGGGACGGAAGGTCCTGTTTAACCCGACCAGGACTGTGTCAAAGGTCATTGTTTCCCCAGAGTTCATGTGAGTTTTTTCTGGGTGCTCCAGTTCCTCAAACAACACTAGACAACGCAGTTTTACTTAGTTGTCATTCAGAACACAGAGGCTGGAAAAAAACATTATCTTAAATTATTATCTAAAACCAGACTTGACTTTAATTAAGTAATAGCCATAAGACCTGAAGCAAATGCCACATCTTCTGGAAGTTTGTTCTGTGATCTGTGCAGCATCGGGCTAAAAGTGTTTAACTGTGAGAAAAATCATCAGACCAGTGTCAGTTTAACTCAGTGGGTTGAAACTGCAGCAGAAGATCAGAGATGTATTTTAATCCTAAACAGTTAAGAGACCTGCTAAAGAGAAATTGTGTTTTAAAAGAGGCTTTCTGGCAGACTGTAATCAAGTTCAGGGTCAGGGTTAATTATCAAGTGTGATAAATCTAACTTCTGTTGTGACATGAGTTTCCTAAACTGTCTGAGGGCTTTAACCTACCTCAGAAAACTCAGAGGTTTAGTTATTTTTTCTCTGTTACAAACAATTTCTTAGACATTTTTTCAGTTATGCTTAATTGTGCTTGACTTAGGTGAGAAGATTAGTACCATGTATCCAGCCAGTGCTGGCTGTACGTAACACCAAGAAGTATTTAATAAATGGTTTATATGATACAAAGTAGTTTTACACAGCTACAAAAGTACTACAAAAGGGCATGTTAATGAATAAGCTGCTAATAAACACTAGGATGACCTTAGATTAGCATAAAGAGGCAGGAAGAAACAGGAAATCAGCTTTGTCACGTACAAGATATAACATTAACTGAGTTTCAGAGGCTACTGGTCAGAAAAATGTATCCCTGATTAAAGCCTCTCTGCTATACCAAGCTAAGCTAATCAGCTAGCACCCACAAAATCACGCTGAAACTATGGCAACTGATCTTGCAGAATTTCTTAAAGACGTTTCTCCATATAAGTACATTCTTTATTTCTGAAGGACTGGTGGGGAGTTGGTTTAAATAGGAACATTTGTGGGTATTGCCCATCAGAAACTCATATGACTAGGATCTGTAATGTCCAGATACTTACCTGTAGTTTTTTTTTGTTATATAATGACCCATTATTGGCCAGAGGCTCCAGTCCCAACATGTGAACAGGGATTAAACTTTTTGGGGACAGATGTTAAGGCTGTTTTCTTGTTGTCTCCCTCTCTGGAGAGTCCTTGATGACTGAAAAAAGCTACTTGGGTGAGTGGTTAGGTCCAATTGCCTGTCTTCAGCTTGTTATTTGATATACTATACTATGACCTGGATGACTGAGAACCTTCACAGATACTCACTGACTTAAGGCCCAATCTCTTCATCTTCTTCTGTAACCGCTTATTCCTGCTAAGGGGCACGGGGTCTGCTGGAGCCTATCCCAGCTGTCATCGGGCGAGAGGCGGGGTACACTCTGGACAGGTCGTCTATCGCAGGGCTAACACAGGGACAGACAACCATTCACACTCACACTAACACCTACGGCCAATTTAGAATCACCAATTAACCTAATGAGCATGTCTTTGGATGGTGGGAGGAAGCCAAAGTACCCGGAAAGAACTCACGCAGACACAGGGAGAACATGCAAACTCCACACAGAAAGGCCCAGTCGGCCCATTAATTCGAACCCGGGACCTTCTCGCTGTGTGTCTGTTTTTCCATTTATGACAAATGTAAGGTGAAGGTACATGTTTATATAAAAAGTGTGCAAAGCGTGTAGAAGCTTTGAGTGTCAGATGGGTGCCGTCCTAGGTCATTAGTTGTCCCCATAAGCCTCAACACCTCCATCTATGTTTTAAGCCATTTTTGGATTAGCCAGACCTTTAGCAGGGTCAGACTAAGCTAAGATGGTGATAGCGAGAGGAACCATACTGAGCTTCAAAAAGAAAAAAACACTTGAGACTGGTTTTGAATCTTCTCATCTAACTCTTATATATGTTTTATTACCCCAGTACTAATGTGACTCATTATGAACATGGTAATAACTTTCAGAATTAATTTGATCTGCTCAGAGACACCTTTTTTCCCTAAAAAAAAACCACAAAAAAAAACTAAAGCCTTGCAGGTTCTTTAAAATTGCAGTAGCATGGCATTCATTTTTGAAATGTCTTCTGAAATTATTCTTCAACCAAAGACTTCAAAAAGTTTTCCTTAACACATTCTTTCCACCAATCGGATTTCATCCAAAAGGTTACCCAAAGTATTTTCTATCATCAGCCAAGTCTTGAAAACTAACACAGATTGTCGCTGAAGGCCTGCTCGTTGTGGCGGCCACATAATTACCAGAGGTTAAACCACAGTGGAGGGTTTTTCCAACTGCTCCATATAATTTCAATCAGCGATGACAAACTGTTGCATAAGAAGCTCAGATTAATAAGATAATCATTCTTGTCAAAGCAGTCTGTGGGGAGTTTCAGTTTAGACTGAATACAAATATTTTAAAATCACCATAATTAGTATTTAATAAAATACTTCGCAGGCTGCATTTCTCTGGAAGTAGACTTGTCTAACTTTATCTAGGGTTTAATCAAACTGTTGCACAAACATTACTCATTCATTTGGTCTACAGCTTTATTATACGACCACCAGTTTTAATTATTTCAGCTTTGTTTCGTCCCTGCTAGTCCAAATCGTCTGACTTCCACCCACTTGCTCATCTGTTCATCAATCCCCAATCACCCCCTCAGTATTTATACCAGCTACTTCCACCAGCTCCCTCCCACATTGCAGTGTTGTCAATACTGCCAGCTCGTCAATACGCTCTAACCTCCGTAGCTCTAGCTAATCCCCATTTCTACCTATTCCTGTTGTCCATCTGTTTTTACACCTGTCTGCCACCTTCTCCTGACTATCAGACTGTTTATTTGAACATTAAGTTAAGTCCATTTACCTGCCTCGATATCTGCACTTGAGTCCTCTATCGCCCCGCACACCCCAGGCAATTTACAGGTTGACAGGTTTAAACAATGCCAATAAACTTTCGTCGTAGTTGGCATGGAAAAGCGCTCTCACCAACTGTTATTAGAGCATGTCACTGATTTTCTTTTTTTTTTTTTTAAAACTCAGTGATTGGATATTTCTGGCCTAAATTACAGTTTGTACCTTCAAAGGATCCAGTTCTAAATTGTTCTTTGAAGAGTGTTTCATGTGATCAAAGCTGTAGAAGTGCTCCGGCTGAGTCTTGTTACATTGTCTGCAGTGAAAATTAATGGGCCTTTACTTGGAGGAGCAAGGCAAGAAAATATCTCTGCAGACCAGAGCCAGCTCCTAACGCACACAGGCCGGTAACAGCAAGTGGGCAGACAATTTGCGTCAAACGTCGTTCTCATTCCGTGAGTCAAAGCTCAGTCAAATCTTAACACTTAGACACGTTTTAAGACTCAGTGTGACTTTGAATTTCATTGATGGCCGTCCGAATAAATATCCATAAATCTGCATAGCTATAATACAAAAGGGTTTCTCATTAAAAAAAATTCTGAGTATCATCACATTTTGAATTATTCCCGTATGGCTGTATGCAAATATAAACGCTGGCATTCCTCTGTAGAGCCCTAAATGAAATATGTGAACTGTAGTTTCACTACCTGCTGGAGCACAATTACCACAGATAAAAGTGAGAAAAAGAATTATAAGATAATTATCAATACCGAAACTCAAACTAGCAAAAATGTATTAAAAGCTCTGTTTTAATTTCACAAAATTTAAGTGAATTAAATGCGCTCAGAGACGTCAGCGGTTCATGTCTTCGCCCTCTTGGTTGGCAAGCAGGGAATATGCCTCAACATGAGAAATAAGAAGCTTGATGACTGAGTGGGTGTATGAAGTGTTTAACGAGCATCCTGCTCCAACTAATTTGTGATGCAGAAAGCCAGATGATTTAGTCCTCAACCAGAGTCCTGCCATGGCGAAACGGTACAGAATCTGTCAGCCGGATGTTCACCGATCAGAGCAGCATATGGTGGAAAAGAAGAGAGGTTTTATCGTCGCCAGACAATATAGTCGGGAGATGCAAGGTTCCCATCGCACCATGGGGGTTTGGCAGTTCACATTCACTGGTTTTAACATGACTCACTCCCTCCTCGCTAAGACTGAGCTCCAACAGGAGATCGACTCTAAAAATAAAGACCAGGCACCATCAGCATTTCCTCTCATACTATACATCTTCCTCTGGTACTGATACAGTCACAGAGGCATGGTGGACAATGAAGCAGTCAGAATACTCCCTAAATTTGTAAGAAAAGGCAGAGAAAGTAAAGACAGATCTCACTGACATACACACAAAATGTTTTTCAGTGCAATTTTGGTGCTGTGAACGAGGATCTCTGGAGTATATGCCCAGGCTTTAATACGTTAAGAGCAAAGGCTTACAGCAGCATCTACTGGCATATGGAAAGGTCAGCATGACTGGAGAGTATTGGAAAGGTCAAGTCAGTAAAATGATCAAACATCTGAATCATTGTGGTTTAGTCCAGGTTTATTCCACAGCTCTCGGATCTTTGGGAGAGAGGACAAAGAGAAAATGCTGGCTAAGGCTTGTAGCCTTCAGATCAGTGACCTGCGACCCTCTGACACAAAAAGCAGGGTTTTTCATGAAGAAACACGGTCTAGCAGGGCAAAGAGTTGCTGCTGCCTTGTAACATTTCTCCAACATTGGACTGGTCTGCATAGCAATAGGGTTGAACTCTTAACACTGCAGTTTCCATAGGAACTAAGTGAGTGATGTAGCTCACAAGATGGATTGATGAGATGCTTTAAGTGCGGTAGCAAAAACGAAGCCAAGAGGCACAGAAAAAGAAAAAAAAGATTTGAGCATAGCTGATAATTGTGAGGGATTATGACCTAGCTTGGTGAAACATATTGAGATTAAATTGGAAAGTCTTTGCCGTCTGAGAACAGAACTGTAAAATGTAAAGAAGCTACTGTGTTCGCTCAGGGGGGAATTCACAACCCGCTTGACTTTTGTGTATGAACATTTATTTAAGTCAAGTGATGCTTTAAACAGAAATTTATATATAATTTAAAATAAACTAGTCTTTGTATCTCAGAGCAACCCACTTCAATGATTCATTCAGTATATTAAGCAAGCTCAATTGTCTGGTAACTTTTTTATTGTGTTTGCGTGCATACACAAATGAATACATTTAATGTATTTATTTGTGTATGCATGCAAATATGTCAACACATTGTGCATTCATTGTACAAAGAGGATGTATCCTAAAGACTTTGGTGTTTTTCCTTGACACCACTTTAAGTTTCACATTAAAAAAAAAGTTAAATGTTGAAACAATATTTGACGGGTTAACATGAAGTTCCGTACAAGTATTAATGTCCACTTTTAAACTTGGTATCATTTCCTTCAGCACTGTCATCAGGTGAACCTAAATAGGTGGTGGCAAAATGTCTGTAAAACTACTAACATAGATGTCTGCCGTAGCTCTCAAGTGGCAACAGACAACTCCACAGCTTTCCCATGACGAAATTTCCGAGTGGTACTGACTGAATTACTATTGCTATCTACACCAGATAGCAATTTTCCTTTCTATGTTTCTTTCCAGCCTAGTTTCCTTGTTGCCCCGGGTTTGTTTTACATCTGCTAGCTGTAGTGTACAAAGCAAGAAACAACTGCTAAGAAACATGATTTGAAGAATAAATCCAGATCTCAATACAATGTTAAAGTCAGTAAAATACCCAGCTGTATTAAGAAACCAGCTTGCTTTTGATACTGGAATAATGTAAAACGAGTGTCTGTGTTGAATCCAGTCTGGTCCTGGGGCTCTCTCCAGTGAATGAATGCCTGTCCGATGTTCACTCTTGTTTTTGCTCAGTTTCTACCCATCTTTGCCTTCTTGACAACAGGGATCTTTTTCTTTTGAGAGACACAACTGAAAGCTCATATTTGCCTCAAAGAGCGAATAAATGCCATAATGCAATTTAAAATGCAGTTTCTGCTGTTTCTATCAAATTGCACCGCCACCCCCCAGATCGGGTAGGGGTTCCTTAGGGTCGATCAAAAATATGCAGGGGGTCTAGGACTCAAAAAAAAAGGGGAAAGGGGGACCTGACTACCCAGGGCCCGAGTAGAGAGAGGGCCCATGAAAATCCTGTTGTTGTTTTTTTTGTTTTTTTTAATGAATTGGGCCCTCCAATTAATTGGTGTCATAATATATTTCAAATATACTGATAACATCAGCTGAGAGAATGAACTTTGTGTCACAGCCCTCCCAACATATTATTCTGGGGGCCCCCTCTTGGAGACGCAAAATAGTTTAGTCCACCCATAGACAGCGGCCGGCAACAAGTACGTCAGTGAGCGCAGATTGAATGACCTGGAGGCGAACTGTCATCATGCCGCCCAAAAAACACAATTCGGGGTATCAGAAAAAGAAAGAGCGGAAAGAAAAAGAAATAGGGCAGAATGAGAGGAAGCAACTGTTAACTGCTTTCTTTCTGAAAAGTGAACCGAGTTTACTTGTTGTGTAGCTGCATCCAATTAACGTTAACGTTGTCGTAGTCCAGAGTCAGTAAATCACATCCTTACATCTCGTGTAAGGCTTTAGCAAGGCTTTATTTCTTTCTCTGCAAGCTGAAGAACAATTTTATTGAAAAATTAGATAGTTTATTTGATTTGATTCTCTGTGTACAGTTGTTGGCTCCTGTTCAAGAATAAATGTTTTTAAATCAAAATGTGTCATGGATCAAAACATTAGTACACAAACCAGATGTAGCCTAATGTTTATAGGTGTTTGAGCACAAGTAGGCCAAATGCATCAATTCAGGTGGTGAATGAAAGAACCAGTCATCAATATAATCTCATCTGATTTTAGCTTTAAACCCGATTTATGCTTGTTTATTTATAAATAAATGCCCCCAATGTTTTTATTTTAATTTTTTTTGCTCGCACACTGGAATGGATAGGGGCCCACTGACATTAAGAGTGTACAGGGCCCAGAATTTGGCGCTACGCCCCTGGTTACAAGCAAACGAAGAAGATGATAAGCACAATTACACACGGAAGGAGAAGAAGAAGAAAAAGACGACGACGATGTTTCAACTTGACAACATGGAGAGATGGCTCAAATTAAAAAAAAAAGACTGCTTGTTTCCAGGTAGCTTTGCTAGTTGCTAGGGTAGCCAACCGTCCCTTGAAAAACGGAATCGTCCCGTATTTAGAAACAAACGTACGTGTCCCGTATGGAGCTGAAACGGGAGGCACTTTGTCCCGTATTACCGTGAGTAAAATGTCAATGGAATTTATGAATAACAGGGCGCTTTATATGCACATAGCAGTGACGTTTGGCCCAGATTTGGCATGAAGCTGTCATAGGCGGCATTCAGTTGGCACTGGCATAAAGCATATGAACCGAACATGGCCCATGTTGAGTGTAGTATTCAGTCCATATCAAATTAGAACTCTGGGCCACATAATGTGAGGCCGGACTCATCCCACCCTTAAAATTAAGTTTTCAATATTTTGAATGAGTTCACAGATCACATATATCGGAGTTTATCCACTGACTAATGCAAACATACTTGTGACTTCTGGACACACTGGCCACTTGTTCTTGATGATGTCATGATGACATCCTCATGTTACCAGTAGAAGTTTTTAAATAGGAGTCATTTCTAACACTCACTAATAGTTTGGAGGTTGTGCTGGAAGGTCCAACCTCCAAACTATTAGTGAGTGTCCGCTGACTCTGGTCTGTCCAACCCAACAGCCAGATGATCAGCCCACTGCGGCTGCAGGTGAAGGTCTCAGCCTCCTAAAGCCACCAAGCTAATGCTAATGTTGTAGCCCTCAGCCAATCCAGTGGAAGGCCATTAGTGGCCCTTATAGTATTGTTATACTATAATAATAGACAGGTTCTTGTCCCTGCCTGGGTTTTCTCTGGGTGCTCCGACACCCCCCACTGTCCAAAAACATGCACATCAGGTTCATTGGCGATTCTAGGTGTGCATGTGTGAATGGATTTTGGTTTCTTAATGTTAGTCCTGTGATAGACTGGCGACCTGTCGAGGGAAACCTCATGATGTCACATTCTGCTTCGATGTCATGGCTCTGATTAGTCGTTCAACCAATCAGAGCCATTTTGTTGTAAACAAATACTACTCCATGACACACAGATGAGTTGCTCTCAATGTCTATTACCACATAAACAATTTGATTGGCTCAGCAGATCTTTGCCTGAGCATAATCACTTCCCAGTGGAGAGACTGCAGACCACATTTCCCATAAGTTGGTCTAGCTTCCAGACTAGAATGTCCTACATACATAAATTTCCCAAATAACAAGATAACTGACTCTAATGTGAATAATTATTCAAACTTGTTGTTTTCAGACGTATATAAAACCTCTGACCAGATTACAAACATTTTATTTAAAGCACTACGAACATCTACGAACTGTGAGTGTTTACAGTAAGCTCGACAAAATTATAAACCTCGTCCATTACTAGGGTTGGGTATCGTTTGAATTTGAACGATTCCGATTCCGATTCCGATTCCTTGTTTCGATTCCGGTTCCTAACGATTCTCGATTTCGATTCTTTTAAGAGGCAGGGTCAAAAAAAGTTTAGGATATTTTAAATGAGCTAGTGTAGTGGACACTATGGACATAATTCACCTCGTTCCGTGCTTTAGGGACGCTGTCTCTTTAAGAACACGCTGCTGGTTTGTTGTTATCATGGGCAGCGCCATGTTTGTTTTGATATCGTTAAAGTAGGAATGAATAAACGACACGCTGTTGCGTTGTCAACGTGAGACTCTCTCTCTACCTAGTTTATTACATTCTACACTAGCTAGCCAACGGTCTTTCTGAAGGAAATAGTCTGACCTTCTCCATCAATTTTAATTCTATGAACTTTTTCCTTTTTATGAACTCTATACGTGGGTAATTTGTTAGCTGCCTCAATGTTGGCGCAAGACATAGTATTTAATGTATATGTATTGTTTTTTAAGACATATTATTTAATGTATATGTATTGTTTTACTAACCTCCGCTGCGGAGGACGGTTGGCGGAGGCAGCGGAGGACGGTAGGCAGAGGCCGGCGGAGGCCAGCGGAGCCAGCGGAGGACGGTCGGCGCAGCGCGTCAAAGACGCATTTATTTCTACTCCATGAATTCGGAGGTGCTTTATCATGTTCGACGTGCACCCTCCTATGCACGAAACAGTCTTGTCGCAAATGTTGCATTTTTCCGAGATTTCGTTCTGTTTAGAAAAGTGAAGCCACACTTTCGACTTCCGACGCACGCTATCCACGTTCGACCACAGACATTCGGTTAAGCCAACACTTCCGGTGGACGCTTCTTCGTTGGTGTTCAGCGGTTTCTTCTTCCGGTCGGCGGACTGGGAATCGAAACTAGGAATCGAAAATTAAACTTTTGAACGATTCCGGGAAAATCGCTAAGCTAGTCCCGGTTCCAATCGATTCTCGATTCTCGATACCCAAGCCTATCCATTACATCACTGCAGATTCGGTGTTGCCCAAGCACTCATCATGTTGCCAGCTATTTCAAAAAGAACCGCAGAACCAAACATATACACAGTTCCTACTATTCCCATGATGTACTGCACCCAGTTTGTACTATATGCTTCCAACAATAAATGACACCATAATGTCATAATGTTTATTATTAATTAATTAATAATAAATAAATGTATTTATTTATTTCCAGGCCGTCTCCTGCTCTTTGACCAATGAGCTGACAGCTGGTATCCCGCTCATCTCATTGGTTGAGGTACTGTTGCTTGCGAAGAAGATACCGGAAGACAACAAAGCAACAACGTTTCCCCACACTTTCTGTTTGCACTTTTCTTATTGCACTACTACAAGAGGAATGTTCTGCTTTCTATTGTTTTATATTAATTTATGCAGTTTTAAGTTAAGCAGGACAGGTTTCTGTTTAAGAAAGATACTTATTTTATTTTAAAAATAAATTGTTGAATAAAAATTTGTTTTCCATGTGTTCATATCACTCAGAAATATGCATCTAATTCAACTGAGGTTCGAGTCAAATAGCTGAAAAATCGTTTCACACACACAAATAAGGGTTAAAAAAAATGAGGTGTCCCTTATTTATTTTTCAGGGAGATGGCGACACTACTTGTCTCCAAAGCTAAAAAGCCATATACAATAGCTGAGGAGCTAATTGCACTAGCAGCATCAGCTATCCTAGCTAAAACCATGGTGGATAAAAAAGCCGCAGATGCAGTCCGGTCAGTACCGCTGTCTAACAACACTATATGCCGCTACTGCATCTGTTTTGTTACGTAATGGAAATGGAAGCTGCTGCATAAATTTCTGGAAACTGCATAACTATGCTGTTGTGTTATATTATGCCAAGAAGCTACATAAGTATGACTTTTTGTTCTGGAAGTTACAACTGAAAGCTCATACTTGCCTCAAAGAGTGAATAAATGCCCTAGATCGGGTGGGAGGGTCCTAAGGGTCGATCAAAAATATGCAGGCGGTCCAGGACCCCAAAAAGACTGAGAACCACTGGTCTAGTCGACTTTACTGTTGCGCCATGACGCTTTAAGCAAGTAGTCGAGTAGTCGCCGATCATGTGACAATAAAAACACGGACGCCTCCGAGACGACAGGTGAGGAGCCCAATGGGTCGTTGCTGCAAACTAGCAGCGGTTCATCAAGTACATGGAAATACTTCACTTAAGATGAAGCCCATTCTACCGTGATATACAGAATATGTAAGCCAGTCCTGAAATGCAGCAAAAGTACTACTGCAACGCGCACTCATGTGAAAAGGCATCCGCTAATGCTAGCAGAGGAACGGTCCACATCCGGCTATACTGGCTATACATACCTGCAGCGCACAAACATGTTTGTTTCTGCTGTAAAGTTGGGCATTTTAACGTGGAGGCCTGTGGGGACTGACTTGTGTTTAGAGTCAGCATGAACTGGCTATTTAAGCAACTGGACACTTCTGAGAATTTGTTTCCACTTGGTGAGTATGAAGCAATACTAGCATGAATAGCACCACTTCGCTTAAGTACAACCTCAGTTAGCATGTGAGTTTCGTCTTCCCACCATCATTTCTCCTTTTATCCCCTGTCCAGTTTTACATTTATTCAAAAACTGGATTAAAGCTCAAGTTACTGCTTGTCCTGCTTGAGAGTGAACGGGCCCGATATAGAACAGCCATATTTTACATAAATACCCCTTCCTGTGCGCCCATCCTAAAGACAACCCGTGTAATGACATGTGTCACTAATGGAGCAAGAACGTCTTAGAAATACCAAATAAAAGCAGGGAGAATTAGTTGCTGCCCGCCGTAGTGACCTTTTCTGTTTGATAAATCATAAAGCCTCAGAGACTGCCATTAGCCTTGTAGATGAATAATACACTGCTTTGAGAAATGATCTTGGATCTGCAGGATCTGGAGCTGTATCGACCTGGCTAGCCTGCACTAGCAGCACAAAAACACACACGCACACTTGCATGCAAAATTTGCATTATTCTGCCTTTTTCTGCCTCAGATGGGACGGAGACAATGGAGCTCTATTGTCTCTATTGTAGTGAAGTGAAATTTCTATTTCATCATTCAGGAAAGAGAAGCGTTCCCATGATGCTCAATTAAGCTTCAACGGGACGAGCCACACTCTCAGGACAGCAGCTAATATAGACAGTCATGAGGTTAGGTTCAGATTCATTTTAAGATGAAACCACATTTCATTGGCTTTGTGAGACAATGTAGAGGCTTTTGAATTTCCCTTGTTGTTCAAATTTCTTTATCGGTAGCTCTTGAAGAATAAAATTAAATTAGGCAGCAATCAGGAGCCAGACAACACATTAAACCAATCAGGTAATCATAGATTTAGACAAGCGTAATTACTTTCAAGGTTGAACACATGGTTAGAGAGTCAAGTGTGATTTCTGAGCGATTTCACCGTGGTAAAGTAGTTTGGCTTTGTTATCTATTAAATACTGGACAGTGTGAAGTCATGAACTCTGCAGCTGTACAAATCCTGCCAAAACAGGAACAGCTCACCACTAATTGATTTAAATTGTATTCAGATATAAATGACACATCCTATATTTCATGAATGCAGACAGACAGAGAATTAATAAACAAACCCAGACAGAGTAGTCGACACAAAAACAGAAGGCCGTCTGCTGGTAAGATGGAACTGAAAGGACTACAAAAGAGAAAAATATGGATTTTTTTTACGTTACGTAATAGTTTACCTCTGTAAGACCTGTCCCGAGGTACCTTTTGCAAAAAGGCACAACGTTTTTATGGATCATAATGTCCTTCTGAAATTCTATTACCTACCAAAAAGGTTTTATTTTCCATCAATATTTAACAACATGAATGGATTTATTCTTTTTCAGGTTGGGTTTTATTTTACACTCTTGCATTCATTCTGATGACTTATAAAGTGGGGCAATCAACATAAGTCTCATATTCAGGTTGATTTTAGCCAGGTAATATATAACGAGTCTGAGCTGGATTCCAATTATTGTACTCCAAACTGATTTAACGCTGTTAATGAACTTGTTTCTAGTGATACAATGGATGGGTATCTGCCACAGCCACACATGATCATCCACATTAAATACAGATTCAGTCACTACAAAAAAAAAAGAAAAAAAAAGTTGGTTTTACTCCATAATTTCTGACGCATTTTGTGTGGATAATCGAGTGTAACGCTATGAATGCTTCCAGATGATAACTGTCTGAAAGTATGTGCAGTTATCTCCACATTAAGAGCGGCTGTAACAATACAATTAAAACGGCGCACGCTTCTGTTTCAGCTGCTGAGTGTGTTCGGCTTTAACATGTGGTTTGTGTCATTTACTGATGAGAAAACGACAGTAAAGTTCTCCGTTTCCAATTCAACAATCAAAACCATATGTAGGAAATAAAAAAACAGCCGTATTGGGTGTGTGTCTCACTTTGCATTAATTATGTACAATACAAAGCGGATTAAGCTGGGATAGGCTCCAGCAGACCCCCGCGACCCTTAACAGGAATAAGCGGGTACAGAAGATGAATGAATGAATGAATGAACAAAGCTGATTAATAAACCAGCTGATATATTAGCCTGTTTAGACATACACTGCCTGGCCAAAAAAAAGTCACCACCAAAAACAAAAGGTCATACACTCTTTTAGCCTTTAGCTTTGATTACAGCACACATTCGCTGTGGCATTGTTTCGATAAGCTTCTGCAATGTCACAAGATTTATTTCAGTCCTGTCTTGCATTCATTTTTCACCAAGATCTTGTATTGATGATGGGAGAGTCTGACCATGCTTCTCCAACACATCCCAAAGATTCTCAGTGGGGTTAAGGTCTGGACTCTGTGGTGGCCAATCCATGTGTGAAAATGATGTCTCATGCTCCTTGAACCACTCTTTCACAATTTGAGCCCAATGAATTCTGGCATTGTCATCTTGGAATATGCCCGTGCATCAGGGAAGAAAAAATCCATTGATGGAATAACCTGGTCATTCAGTATATTCAGGTAGTCAGCTGACCTCATTCTTTGGACACATAATGTTGCTGAACCTAGACCTGACCAACTGCAGCATCCCCAGATCATAGCACTGCCCCCACAGGCTTGTACAGTAGGCACTAGACATGATGGGTGCATCACTTCATCTGCCTCTCTTCTTACCCTGATGCCCCATCACTCTGGAACAGGGTAAATCTGGACTCATCAGACCACATGACCTTCTTCCATTGCTCCAGAGTCCAATCTTATGCTCCCCAGCAAATTGAAGCCTTTTTTTCCGGTTAGCCTCACTGATTAGTGGTTTTCTTAAGGCTACACAGCTGTTCAGTCCCAATCCCTTGAGTTCCCTTCGCAAATGCTCTTACTTTTACTATTAAACATAGCCCTGAGTGCTACTGTTGTTTTTCTTCGATTTGGTTTCACCAAACGTTTGAGTGATCGCCGGTCACGATCAATCAATCATTTTCCAAGCGCATTTCTTCCTCGAGGACATTGGTTCCCCACTATCTTTCCAGTTTCCACGAGATGTGTCTTTCGACATAGTTGTTTAAGAAATGAGAAGCTACTCATTGCATCAGTTGGTGACAAATAACTTGTTGCCAGCTGAAAGATAATCGCCCATGCAGTAATTATCCAATAGGAGGCTCGCACCTATTTGCTCAGTTAAATCCAGGTGGTGACTTTATCTTTGGCCAGGCAGTGTAATTTCCCTGATCACCAACCATAATAATTGGAACATGAATGCAGTCAAAGGGCCGAAATGAATCAATGAACCGCAAAATGTATAGATTGAGGAGACTTTGCAGCTAACCAAGGCCCAGTCTGAAAAAGTAACAGTGGTGGAAGGTAACTAAGTACGTTTACTCAAATACAGTCTTAAGTACTACAGTCTTGAGACACATGCTAACATGCTTTCTAAGCCACTAAATTAATCTAGCACGTTTAGTTACTGGTAACTTTACCAGGTTTAAGCCTTTACACAATGAATAGTACAACTTTTTAAAAGTAACCAATGATTTCCAACCTTCGTAGTTTTAAAAAGTAATGTATAGTATGGTTTGCCTTTTAGATGTCTATGAGTTGTTAAGAGCTCTGTGAAATAGTGTTTTTGTTCCCTCCCTAAACCTTTTACATGGTGGAATTTCAGTGAATGTTCAAATGACCCAATATCTCATGCAATCATTAAAAACTGTTTTGGGTAACAGAACTATGTTATTTCTTCTTTTCTCTTCCTTTCATAAATTAGGCACACAGATTAACTGTGACATTGAAGGTTTAACATTGTTGTTGAACTGACAGGGTTAAAACTTGTGCTGTTTGCACTAATAGCCACCTCTCTGAAACTGTAATTAGTGGAGTCCCTGCCACTTAAGTGTGCGTGGAGGTGAGTAAAATCATGGGAATAATAACTGAAAGTGTAAAAATAACACACAGGTTTATAATAATTAATTAGAAATAATCATTTTCCTACATGTATGATTGGATAGCATATGGTCAAGATTTTTTAAATGACAAAAAATAAGGGTTAAAATTTTTTAAAATACAGACAGACAGAACCAATAGTTGCTTTCAGGAGCTGGAAGAAAAATATGTGTCTAACGCAGGATTGGGAGTCATTTCTAATGAGTTCATCACCTGGTGTTTATCAAGGAGGGATTTCAAATTGCCATAAGTGCACCATTATGTCTGCAAAATGATTTCAAATGACTGTCACCTAAGTCGTGTGATCTTATTTCCTGAATCTAAAAATAAGAGGAAAAAAAAAAGAAAAAACATCTAGGTCTGATTGAGGTGTGGCCCAGCGGCTGGTTTTACAAAGGCATTACTTACATGCAGATCACAGACGGCACCAGCATCCCATTTCCCTCACAAATTGCAGATATTAACATTTTCTACGGTCCTCTCCCATTATCATGCAAGGGTCGAATGTATTGTGTTTCTTTTGATGAGCTGAAGCGGCAAAATTACATAACACAAGGAGACAATCTCAGGTTGCAAGATGCAGGTCGCTCGCTACAAATTTCATGAAACAGGCCTTTGAGCCACATTAAACAACTCACCCGCAATACTGACAATGAATCCATGAATTTTATGAATGGCAATAAACCAAGATGGGAGTCCATCCAGCAGCAGAGGACAACTAAGCCCAACTGAGGACACACTGCCAGACATGACACGGCACTGATCAGTACATCAGAAGATGTCGGCTTTAATTAGAAGATGTTAGCACATGTGCAGAAGATGAGGTGTGACCAGTGGAGAGCAGACGCCATGTTACTCTAACCAGACCTGACAGAAGAGCGATCGGTACGCTTGACAGTAAAATTTACTGGAAACAGAGGAAGCACTTAAGTTATTCAACACAGTCTGGAAAAGAAGCTCGGCCGCAGCCACAAGAATTACAGTATGTTGCGCTCAGTGCCGGAGCCATTAACTCCAATTAGAGGACAGAAGCAGTAAGGGACTGCTGAGGTAATGCTATTGACCGGAGCGTCTACAACAGGCTGAAGATCCACCCCAAAAGGCTGTGTATATGAGAGTCCACTTGAACAGATTAGATGCAGATTTGCATTTAAATTATACATGTTGTTTAGGAATGGGCCATTAAATCAACGCAGTGGCAAGAGAGAATTTCGTAAAATCGATGGATTTTAACTGTAAAGATGTTTGAACCATTCGTCGTTCTTATTTATCACATCACATTTATCACATTTAGTCATACCCCCCTGCCCTACATACTGGCAAATGCAGATAAAACCATAAGAACAAAAGACCGGCGTCTCTGGCAAAGAAGATGAGAGGTATAAGATATCACCTTGACATCTTTAACTCACCATACCACTGCCTGATGGGCATAGTGGGAAAATACATGTCTGATCTCTTTTTGGACACATTGTCTACGGCAGAAAAACTATAAGCAAGAGAGAGTGAGAGAGAGAGTCTGTGCTTAGCATCCTAACATCTCCACAATGACAATGCTAAATACAGTGATAACATAAAAGAATATTTGTATTCCTGAAAAGAATATCTGAATCTAATATCAAAGCAATCAATCCTATAAGTGGAAATATTTCACTCAGAGATACATTCTCTAAAATCTTTCTACAAAGTTCTTTGACAGTGCAGTCATATATCTCAAGTAAGTGACGGATTTGACCTGCTGGTGACACTTGATGAAAGGTCAAAGAATCACTCAGGAGTCAAGGAGGTGTCATCTCCTCAAACGTCTGCTTTAAATTTCATGGCAATCCATCCGTTAGTTGTTGAAATATTTCACTCGAAGTAGTCGACCGATCTGCCCCTGCAGTCATGCCCCTCGCTCGTGTAAAACCACAAGCTACAAACATACGTACCACAGAGAGAAATTTATGAGCACGCACAAATCTGCACACACGCAAACTCAGATATCCAGCACAGCACGCCCTATGAGCTATATATTATGCCAGGGGTCTGCTATCCTCCTCTCCCACCCTGCCGTATTAAGGATGACTTGCCACGCGGGGCCACACTCTGAGCTGGTCCCCAGAGCAGCTCCCGGAGCAAGGCCCGCAGTGCCGAGCAGTAAATAACCGGCATAAACGTGTCACAGGAGACAACCTGCAGACGCCAACCCATTTAATGTTAATAGGAAAGCATCGGTTACCAGATTCTAAATAATAGCTCGCAGTCAACATGACCAAGGATAGTTGCAACAGGCACAGGAATTTATGGAGTTAGCAAATTGCTTTTCTATCCCCATTCTTCCCCCATTTGTCCGTTTGGCCATGTCTCAGCGCAGGGTGGGGATGATGGAAAGGTGCAGGGAGACGATGGCACCGTTGCAGCCGGCTTGACTGAGCACACCTGTCCTGCGGCCACGGAGTTTGGGATGATGATGCTCCAAGGTGTACAACAACTATCCGTCCATCTGGGTCTCAGGAGGGACAGCCCTTGACAGGCCACTGAGATATTTCTATTCCAGCAGCGGCGGAGGTGTTTGCGTGTGACTAGTGGCACTTTTTTGTTGGACAAGAATTGTGGATGCACTCAACACAACTGGTCTGTGGGAAGTATTCTTAAAAAAGGTGAGGCCCCAGTGTACTGCTCTCACCTGTTAAAGAGGGCTGGCATTCAGGCTAGCGTTATTATTATTTAAGGACGACTGATCAAAGATTCTGAGTTGCTGTTTATCCATTTCTCCATTGAACGATATGGCAAGCAGTACTCTCAGTTTTATTCATTCATTCATTTATTTTCTGTAACTGCGTGTCCTCTGGAGGGTCGCCGGGGGAAAATGGAGCCTATCCCAGCTGTCACTGAGAAAGGTACACCCTGAACAGGTTGCCAGTCTATTGCAGGGCTAACACAGAGAGACAGACACTCACACCTACGGCCAATTTAGAATTCTCAAACTCATCAGAGAAATGTCCCAAGTTGGCTGGCAGGTCAGAAGCATCTGCAGCATCATGGCACCCTAGGCTAGCACCAAAGGAGAGTCCCCTAGACATCCAAGTTAAAATGCCTAACTAACAAGTTTACTGGCTAGTATAAAAAAAACAAGGTGTGGTATAGTTACTAATTCATGACCACTGTATGAAGGGGACACAGTTATTTAACTCACAAATTTAAAATATATTAAGTCTTAAAGTTATGCTGAAACAAGCGTGTCTGCTTTGAGTGACAGGTGGTTCAGGCACTGCCAAGATGGCAACGACAAGAGCCACCACACCAGCCTTCAAAACGTCACAGAAGCTTTCTCCATTTTTATACACAGTCCATGGAATTAAAACTAACAGGCAGAGAAACAGTTTTTCCTTCCTCATTCAAATATATCAGGAATATATATGGTTTTAACGTTAGCAGTAAAAAAGGGAAATACTTACACACACTGGGAATAAAGTGTCTGTTTCATGGCATTTCAAGGCCACACCTCGACTTCATCAATTACATCAACTAACAAAGATGAGGAGACGTGAATGTGGCAGTCAGGTTTGCACGGTGACAAGCATGTGGAGATTACGTGCACACGGGCTTCGACTTCTCCCGGTGATTACCATAAAGCCAAGCATTAGTGAACTCAACCACAAACAATAGCGGCACTTAATTAAGCGTCTCTACCTCCTGCATTGTCACAGACACGCGCCTTGTCTGGTCAAATAGCCTAATGTGTTCCCTGCTCTCTGCATGCACAGTTAGAAAATGAAACATCGAACCGAGGGGGGATCAAGTGACACAACTGAAACTCTGATTAAACGTAATTAACGTTTCATGGGATTCAAACTCTGTGGATTATTGGGTATTTTTATAGCTCTTTTTTTTTTTATTCTGGGCAAAAGTGAGTAGCAACAAACAGCTTTGTCTGAAGGGAAGAAAATGAGCCTTCTGCTATGCTGACTGTGTGCAGATCGCAGTGGGAATACAGAACATTACTGCTAATTATATTTGTGTAAAGAAGAAGGGCAGCCTAAAGAAATGTCAGAAATTATCTTTTAAATGGAGGAAAGTTGAGTCACAAAAGCTCGTTCACTGCAACTATTCAGCTTGACGACATAAAGTCAGGTGTAAAAAAAAAAAGAAAATAATCATTGAGGTCTTCATCTGCCCTGCTGGAGAGGTGACATCAATAAGGTCAACGCTGGGGTCAGCTGTAATTAAATTACAACAGCAGTGTGGCCAGCTCGACTCAGTTGAGGTCTCTCTTGAGCTCACGACTTGTAAGCTCATCGTTGCTTTTTAGAAAGAATATATTATTCTTGATCACAGCTGCTGTCCTACACCTTTTTTCATTGTAAATAAAGAAAATTCTTCTGGGTAAGAATATGTCGCTACAGCAGTTGGTAGGTTGATAATTCTTAACGCTCTGCTAGAGTAAGTGAAGACCCCGGGCAGACTTTAACAGAGGATGACATTTTCAGATCACTCTCCTGAATTAAAAAAAAAAAAAAGGGAGGAAAGAAAAACATGCCTGAGACAATCTTTAACACAGTTTGTTCCCTATATAACATAATAAATAATGCAATCCCAAGACACATGTTTAGGGATTCATCACAGATGGAAACAAAGCATGAAATAAACCAGCTCTCTGCCTCAAAGCATTGCTTATTTAGGATTAACCTTTCACACTTCTCAGAGAGTCCAAAGAAAAACACAAATGACAGTGAATCCCAACCAGGGTTGGCTCACTTCTGCCGGAGGGCGCGTGGAATAAGCTCCACAAATTTTTGGAAAAAAATAAAAATAAAAATAAAAAATGGCAGTTTATTGCAATTTATCCACAGACTGAGTCATCTGAACATCACATGTTGCAATTGAGAGTGTGTAAAATCTAGGTAGCGAGCAAGCAGAGAAGCAGCGTCTCAAGGAGGCTGCTAAATGTAATGAAAAGCAGTGTTCATAGTTAAAATGGGATGAACAGTCTAATTAGATCAACGCATAAAGAGCAGAAGTAGTCCCTTAAAGGTAATGAATGAACAGTTAAAAGAAAAAAAAAATGGATAATAAGATAGTAGCCGAGATTGTCCAAGTGGTAACAGGAGTGCAGACGTGACTAAATCCTCCTAAATATAGCGTGACTAGCAGGTACTTCAGAGGTAGCTCATCTGACAGGACTGTGAGGGTACAACAGACAAAACCTGTTGGGATCCACCAGCTTAACATTATCTGGCACAGGTGCCCGTGTCACTTTGAATGCATAAATGACACTAAAATGGGCTGATGTTATACGAATTAATCTACATTCTGGAAAGTACAGCTTGGGGGAGGGTGCTGGAAATGTATAACATAAAACCTGACCAGGAGGCATGTAGAAGGAAAGAGGCAGTGACAATGGGACACCCTCGTAATCCTTTTAGAGTCTTTCCCTATTATAGTTCACCGCCATGCGGAGCCAGTTCTGCCAAATCCGGAGACAAACATCAACACACAGTGTAATACGTGAGCTGCAATGGACATCACAGCATTTGCCATTTGTCATGAACTGTTGTCATGCAGTCCTCCGTATCAAAAAAACGTGCAGTTAAGTCGCCTTTCAAATAAATGATCTACTGTCCATAAAAAAAAAAATACTCGCAGCTATGTAAAACAGATTCAGATGGCCAGCGCTGGAAGGTCTTGAAGGATGACAACATAAAACCCATTTTCAGAGGAATTTCTCTCTGAGATAGGCTGTCCCTCATGCCCCCTTTGGGAAGCTCTTTCTTTTTTTCTTTTGAAACACTAAAATAAACCGTTTACAGCTTCTCAAGACCTTCAATTTCATCCTGGGCCGAGCCATGAACAAGAGTTACTCGGCTTTATGATCAAAGATGAAGGAATACAAAAGCAGCCTGGTGGGAAGAAGGGAGAGGAACGCTTTTGATGTTCACAACCAAATTTTTATGCAGGGAATTTCTGTTTGTGTGCTTGAACATACGGTTCAAGTGTGGAGTTACTTCCCCAGTCTCTCAGGTGAGATGTTAAAAGGCCAATCAGGATGCCTAGATTTGAGCTGACAAATCTGCAAAATAGATGACAACGCAGGCCAAACATTGCACAGAATGGGAAAACTCACTTCAACTGAGCTGGTTTGAACACCTGCCAATCAGACAGGAGCAGGTTCAGATCTTGTATTTGAGTTAATGGGGATGATATTTGGTTCACATTTAGATTTAAATATGGTCTGCTACTGCTGCTGTTGCTGCTGCTGCTGCTGCTGTCACGTCCTCGGAAGCATAGAGGATTACTTTCCTCCCTCCAAATATTTTCCTAAATTATCCCACACTGTGTTGCATCCCGAGGCCCTCAAAGGAGTCTCGGGGCTTAAGACGCACACCGTGTAATTGTAACCATAATTACTCGCGACATCCAGAGTTCAAATCCGGCTCAGCACATCAGTCTCCCATCACATGTCAGTCTCCACCCATACAAATTGATGAGGCAGAAAATAATCCAAAATGTTACTTTTCTCTCTTACAGGAAGACTCGCAGCAAGTTGCAAAGGGAGGGGGGAAAAAAGATCCTCCTTCGGGCTTCACAAAACAAGCGCACACTGGAGCGCACACTAAACCACTGACTGAATCCACTTCCTCTACAGTCCGCAATTAGAGAAAGGAGAAACTGTCTATGCACAGTCCTTTTTAATCAGCGCATGAGCTGGACGTTGTTCAGAATAACAAAATTCGTGCACATTAGGAGAGGCTGCCAGCCAAAAACATCCAGTTGCGCACCTTTTGTCGTGGCGACTCCACCGGCCAGCACACACACACGCGGGCAGTGGTCACCCTGAAGCTCATGAAGCAAGCCTCATCCACCAGACGGGTGTCGTTTGATTAAAGAAAAAGAAATAAATCCAGGTGCCAAACTGTTACCGGGAAGACGCACAGTACCCTAACTGCAGCACAACAGCCAGCCTCCGTCTCAACATGCGCAAGAGTAACCCAAAGGCGAGTCAAGAAGCCTGTCACAGTGTCACAGCATGCTCCTCTGTTTGCCCTGAATGTGAGGTTAACCGGCTTCCACCGAAACACCATTCCTGCAGAAAGCACTTAAAGAGAAGCTGCATTGAACCATAAATCTTACCTTCTTTTTACCTTCCCGAGGCGAGGATTTGGCTCAGGTAGGACTGGCGCGGCTCAGTTGGACGCGTTGGCGAAGCTGCCGCTTGTTAAAATAAAGCTACTCCCGTGGATGCAGTCGAGACATGAGCTGAAGAAAGTGAACAGAGCAGCAGCGGCGGCGGCGGCGGCGGCGCAGATGAAGATTTGAAACGGCGGAGCAGCGCAGCGCTGTACCGGCGGCGGAGTCTGTGCCTCTTACATCAGAGGGCTGCTTTCTTTAAGGTGGCTCCGCTCGTTCACATCAGCGACACAACATGCGCCGAGGGGCTTCATCTCCTGCTTTTAATGACCTCAACAAAGATCATGATCGGCGCAGTAATCAGGAGCTGGAATAAAATTAAAAGGAAACTTGCTTTACGAGAGATGGAGGTGGAGGAGGAGGAGGAGGGATGCTCTCAAGTCACACCGTGCAGAAAAAATAATTCAGGAAATAATTTGGCGAAAGGTTGAGAGAGCACATATATGAAAGTCTTCATCTTCTTTGACAGCGGAAAGAAAACTGCACTAAAGCCTACAAGACTTAAAACAAAGCTGTGATATCTAGTTGTATCCTTCCTGACAAAAGTTCAGGCGCCTTCAAAAAATAAGAATGAATATTTAACACTTTGCAATGTCGAGATCAGTCTGAGACGATTTATATTTTCAAAAAACATATCTTTACAAATTAACACAATAAATCAATTAATCCGAGATTAGTCGATTAATCTGCAACACTTTCATATTTAGTTTGTTGTCTAAAGTTTTCATGATTCCAAATTGAATATATTTGGTATTAGTATTTAGTTCCCTTTACAGAGTTAACAATTAATCGATTCCTCCTGATGCTTATTTGACAATAAAAAATATAATTTGTTGCAGATTATTGCTCATTTTACAAGGTACCTGTGGGTGTGCTTCAGTCTGAACAGATCTTGCCAAGACAAAATGTGGACAATGTGCAAACAACAGAAGTTATTTTATACTCTCTGAGTCACCTGATCATACCTGCAGTGATTTCAACAGGCCAGGAGCTTATTTACCATCAGGACAGATCCCCATATAATGAAAGCAAAGTGCTGTTGTTCCAGATGGTTTAGCTCCCAACTACAATATATAAGGCGCCTTATCCATGTAACAAAACGTTTAGCTGTTGACTGAAAGAAACATTCAGGCCCAGTAGTGTCCAAGAGCAAGATTTTAATGGGTGTCCTGCAAACGGTGACCAATTGTGAATGTTATTAAGACAAAACTGGTTCATTTTATTTGCTTCTCAAGTAAAAGCCTTACACTTATTTATTTTCAACAATGTGCAAGAGCCAGTTTTTGCAGATGCCAAGCTGTACATAAGGACAACACACAGGAGCGTTGTGGTCGATTATCGCTAAATGGACAGTACTATAAGTAAAAATAACAATAAAGAGAAAAATCTATGTACATAAAAAGATTTTCGGGTGCTTTGCAAGCAGCAGGCTTGGAAGAAATGAAATATATACAAGTCTTTAAAAAAATTTGCAAGATGCAAGTTTTTCTTGCAGTCTGTTCTCAGCTGAGTTGAGCTTCTAGCTCTGCTGTGTGTCGCCCTGCCCGTCGCCTGTTGTCCGCTGTCGGATGATGTTACTCTGAAAAAAGTATTTTAGGCCATCAAAGCCCTGAGTGAACAGATACTCCAGGTACCAGCTCCATGGTTTGGAGTGCTGAAACACACAGAGACATCAAAATCACGTCAAAGACATCTGAAGATTTGTATGATCAAAGATATGACTAGAAGTCTGTGAAACAGGTCCGACACACTTCAAACTACACGTGAAGTCTATTATGAATGCAGAAATGAAAAGGAGACCCATCATACCGTTATACAGCTGAGGTCCATGTCCTTTTTCCCCGGCCAACACTAATAAAGAGAGAATATTAATAATCATTGTCAGCCAACCCTGGTGAATCTCATAAGATCACTCCTGAATGCTGCAGTTGGACCGAACCAAAAAAAGGCACGTGTATTATTAAACATGACGAAAACCACATCTCACACAGCAGCCATTAATAATAAAATGCCCTTCTGTATTAATGTATCATCTGAGAAAGATACATTAATAACGCATTTGTCTTGCATGTAGGTCTATTAACCAAACGGTACGGACCAGCTGCATGCAGATTTATCAAGAGCTTTGTAGGGTTTGAAAATAAGCGCAGGACAGGTTTTGTTTGAAGCTACACGGAAGATGATGCACGCTCACCTTCTGGTGAAAGTCAACAGCGTAGCTCATGAAGGCTGGATGGTGGATGAGGTTGAAGCGCTCCCAGTGCTGCGGTACATTGCTCTTGAGCAGCAGCTCATCTCCTAGCTGTAGACCCATCCCTGGATGAAACATTTTGGAGTTCCACAGGCAGTTGACCATGATGATCAAGTACTGGTTGAACTCGCAGTAAGTCTGCCGGTTGATGTGAAAGGCTTGCTGCAGAACAGAATTAAATAGAGTGATAGAATTAAAAAGTGAAAAAAGAAAAGGTTCAACTAAACCTACCAATGTAAATCAAAAGGTATAGTAAAAACATTAAAGTAGACCAGCAACTACATTTCTAACACATGAATATGTTTAAAACATAATATCTGTAGCAATGTCATTATTTTCAGACATGTATAGATATTAAACATCATTTGGCTTTACCTCCGTCAGTTTCTCTTGACTCTTTGCTGATGCCAAGTTCACTTTGTACCTGAATAAAACAAATAGTCAAACACCAGTGGCCTCTGTGATCATGAATCATAGCAAAACAGTGTGTCCCCTATGGCCCATCAGAAAAAATATCACGCCAATTACATCCCAATTTTCTTTTGCCATGGTATTTTTACGCTTAGCGTTAGTAAAATTATTTAAGAACCCTGGGGTGAAGTCAATTAACCGACACCATACGGATTTGTGTTATTACAGCCTGAAGTTATAAACGATGCTTGAATTTCACATAAAAAGCAGAACAGGGCTTAAGTGTATTGCCTCTTAGCCTCTCATTATCATAAATCATTCATTAGCATGTAAGTGCAATGAAGCTATTTGATTCCAGTTCTGTTTCTGCATCAAATATGAATAAGCATATGACACAGTACATTTAGGGTAGCCTACTGCTAATGTATGCATCGAGATAAGCTCATGGCAGGCTGTTAAAAATTAACACAGAGATGAAGAGGGCCCACCTGTACATGATGTAGGCCAGGCGGTCCACGCTGACAGGGTTAGTGGCAAACAGGGCCGGGTAAAAAACTCCAGCTGGAGGTATTATCACGAGGGGGAGCCCATACTTCTGAAATGTGTCACACACCTATAGGAGAGCAGAAATACAAGTGAAAATTAGATACACCACAGTAAACTCTACACTCACTAGCCAGTTCATTATGTACACAAGTGAAAATGAATGAATTCAAACATAACAGTGCTGAACTAAATCCCCTTTCATGGCTGTTATAATGTTCAGTTTATGATGAACATTATAACAGTCAGCATAAGAAAGGTGGTAATTGGACTGCATGATCATTTTGGAGGATGTAGTTTGTGGTGCTGATAAACTGGATTGAATTAAACACGAAAGTGTTTCTGAACAAAAGTCCACTGAATAAAATGGGATAATCAAAATAACAGAAACGTGTCAGTACAACACAATACAATTCAACACAACCTCCAAAAAGAAAACAGCTCTGTTATGTTAAACAAATGCTCAGTAACCTTCATGAAGCCAGAACTGTTGTATTAGGATGCAAGAGAGTGGATGTTACATTAAAAATAAACTACTTAAATTTTGCATTGGAACTTTGCTTTAAAGGGGGTCAACTGAAATCATTATTTGTAAATTCATTGATATTGCTCTGTTATTGGAAGTAATAATATATAAAGTTGCAAAAAACTGTTGATTAATGATTAAGAACAGATTTTGTTAGTTATGATGGAATTTAGTTATTTATTTAGCGAATTATCAATTAATTAATAAAAAATAATTCATTTATTGTACAAAAAGAATATATTATATACTGTAATAAATTACTACAAACACTTTTAAGATGCAGAAGTAAGAAAATGTTCAAATAAAATAAACAAAAAATAACAAGTGTTTCTGTTATGCAGTTTAAACCACTAAATGACTAAAATGGGATTTGTCAAAATAATAGAAACACCTTAGTGTTTATTTCAGTACACTTTAAAAGCACCATAATCTATGTCCTCTAAAATGATCACAATTGAATTACCACCTTGAAACAGCTTTAGGATGCATACTTAATGAACTGGCAAGTGAGTATATATCACTGCTAACACTTTTACTATCCACTCTATCTTTTTTTAGAAGTTGCATTTATCCTTTGCTAAATTATAGATAAGGCTGAAAACTACTGTTTATGTAACCAAAATCGTCGATCTTTTTAAGGCGTGCACTGAGGAGAGAAAAAGAGCGTCTGATTCAAAAATCCTTCAGTCGGATGTAAAACGTTATGAGCGGTTGCCAAGCAACCAGGAAAGGTGACAGGAGGTTAGCGGTGTGCGTGGTGGTTTATTATTTTTGTCTTGTGCATTTTTAAAAATATATTTTTTATGTTCTATTCAGTGCTGCTAACTTGACCATGAAACCCATGAAAAGGAGAGTTTTTATCTCAGTTATGGTTAATGTTAATGATAAACAAGGTGTAAGGCATATAAGAGCTACACTGAATAATCATTTGTGTCAAACGCACCAAATAAATGAACAAATTAGTTAAATAGTCTTTAAAATACATCTGATTTTACAGAGTCAAAAAATAAATTGTATTCATTGACTGAATGTATTTATTTTTTCCAGATCTTGGACCATAAACGACTTCCAACCTGGAACTAATTCAAACGCTAACGTAAGAGAAACTTTCCCCTTAATCAGTGCATGTGGGAACAGTATTCTACATTCAAACTGTACACATGCATCGACCAAATTAATCAAAAACACATTCATAATTCATTTACCGTCTCATAGAAGCCCAGGATGAAGCTGAGTAGAAGAGAATGGTAGCCCTCGAGCTGAAGGCCAACAGTGGCCAGCCGACCCACAAAATGAACCAGCTCCATTACCGAGTCCTTGAAGCCCGACAGTGTCATGTTTCTGCGAGGTCAAAGCAGAGACAAACTTCTAGTTTCCGACTGGGCAAAGGAAAACCCCAGAAAGGTTGAGAAGCAGCTCACAACACTACAGATAACAAATACTGCATCTGGAGTGATGTTTTGAAATTGTACAGAAATACAATCTATAATCGATTAGTTCTTCACTGAGCTGTGGTATGGCTAAATACCAGAGGTGAGTTTGGAAATGACACTGAATACAAATCTATCTTTCCACTTATTGGATCATTTACTGTGGGATGAAACATGTGAGAAGTCCAGGTATTTATACGTAACTGTCACTAACTCCACCCTTTAATTTGGAAGCTGGAAACTCATCTAACTGGCTATTAGAACTATTCTTGCCGCCAAACAAATTTCAGTTAAAGGATTGATCAATAAATAGGCCCAGAACCAAAAGGGGAAACATGTCAATACACAATTCTACCCTGGCTGAGTAACAGATGGCTTCAATTCAAGCTAAAAGGTTGTTTTATCTGACTATGAATGAGCAAGAAGCTTGATGTTAAACTAAATTTGATAATAACCAAACAAAAATAAGCAAATAAGACTGGAGCAAAATCTCCTCACTATTCTTGCATCTAATCTGTAACCGATTAGATGTGAGAAGTCTCAAGAACCCTAACTTTTATGCTCTTGAGTAAGTGCACAATGTTTCAGGTCTACTGGTTGATTATGTTCATGGTGTCAAGAGGCAGCAGGAAGTGGATGAGGTACTCACATGGAGGTGTGGCTGTTAAGGCTGATGTCCAGGTCGTCCTCCAGAGCGTACACTGAGTGCCAGGTCAGCCACTTCAACAGCATACTGTTGAGACACTCCACCAGTCCACACTGCAAACAAGTCACATGAAAAACAAGCAGTCATTAAAGACTGAACTGATAACAAGATCTGTACTGAGTGCCTCATGAATACCAGGTAAACGCTACATAGTTTGTATAAGTTAGAGCAGAGGGCTTTGTAATTCCAGGCCAATATCAGGAAGAAGTTTGCTCGTCATTTGTCTCAGAGAGAGAAGCCTACCTTGAAGAACAGTGAGGATGTCAGGAAGAGCTGCATAAGAGGCTCAAACAGGAGCCTTCCAATTTCTGAACAAGAGGAGACAAAAAGGTAACAACTGCAATTTATTCAATACACCACAATTACCGGCATATGCCGCAATATGAAAGGCCAATGTGACATCAGCACGGTCAAGAAGGTCTGTTTGACAGACACAAGAACAAAAAATAAGTTGTGGTTGTGGAAGTAAAACTCACGGGAACTTGGGACCACGGGAATGTTGCTCAGGAGGCCGAGGATCTGTGGACAGAGCAGGGAACCGTCCCAAACACTGAGAAATTTGTAGAGGAAGGCCTCAGAGCTGGAAAATCCCTCCTGGTGGAGCAAATGTGACAAATTGATGACAATATGTGAGATCAATCATTCGCGTGGTCATACTATTAATACACAGCAGGTGTCAGGTTAATGAATACAGGAAATAGGGTCTGAGGTACGGAGGCATTTAAGACATGAAGCTCACCTGGAGAAAGTGCTGTGAGGACAGCAATCTATTCAGAAACTGGAGGGATTCTTCTGTATTCTGGCTGACTCCTCCGTCGGCACAGAACAAAAGCTCTTAACAAAAAAAGTGATAAAGGGGTATTTAGCGAGTGAAAGAGTTGGGGGAATATAAAAAAAATCAGCAGGAGATCTTGCCTCTTCACACAGTGAGATCCTCCCAGTCCCTTTTAAAGCATTCTCTGAAATAATCCCCTTGATATGCCAACTAAGTAATATGCTGGGGTTCAAATCAAGGTCATCTTTGCTTTGGAAGTAGCTTCCGGATAGAAGATGTCACAGCAGTTTTGTAGTCGTCCCACTGCCGCCTCCGACTTACCTTCATGGAGAGCGTAGCCTAGCCAGAAATTGAGGCGTAGGAGGGCAGACTCATCTTGTACACAGTCCAGGTAATGCAGTGCCAGACTGGAACCCAGCAGTGAGCCCATCTGAGCAGGCAGCTGGTGGAGGTAAAATATAACAGGAAATATAAGACAAGTATGATTGAAAGGCTAAAACAATCAAATATCCACAGATGCAAACAGGCACACATATGCAATGGAAAACAAAAATTGCTATACTTACAAAGTCAAACTTCACACTGAGACACTGACTGCCTCAGATTACTCACAGATCAATCTTGATTACTTGCTAAAGAATAAGAACCAACAAATGCCTGTGTCCTTGTCACTGAGTGAGCCACTGATCCAGTTCTGACCCAGTTTGTCAGGACACAGTAATCACCATAACGACAGTACTGGGACATTTATATTGTGCCTTACTGTGCACCAACAGCTGTCTTAGTATAATAAATAAATTAGACAGAGAATAAAACAGACTGTAAATGGACACAACTCAGCTCTTCAATAATTATGGAGCAACTTTATCAATACACTGAGAAAGCACCTTTCTGCTTTGCCAACCAGAGCGCAGGCTGTGAATGAAACAATCAATGATCCTCTGTCAATGTCTGCTGAATAGTTTTATGCTTGTAATTGACTGCACTCATCTTCGTTCCTAAGACAAGCTTTCTTGGCTATAAACACATTTGGTGCCATCACCATGCAAAATTGTTCACATTGGCTTTGTGGGCAATGAAAGAGGTGAATTTATGCAGCATCATGCATTAAATTCTGCTGGCCATTTAAAATGACTTATATTAGTTTATCAGGTCAATGAATCCGCAGGGTAAATAGACGTTTATGGAGGGGCCTGTTTAAACGACCATTTGCTTTGTAACTTTGCTCAGTACGTTCCTCAGATACAACTCATCTCAAGGCATTTCCTTTTATTACTCTTAAAGGACAGATAAACCGCTGATGATATCTGTAAAGAAAAAAAAACAAAACACCTATTTAAAAAGCAAGCCGTCTGCTCATGAAGTCAGTTTTATGCTCTAATCTCATAAACAGATTATAGCCAGAGGCCACCTCTGCTGTGATTTCTTTATGACTAAGTTGGTAATGGCCTGGCACAACCTGCACACAAAATGAGAACAGTAACACAGCCCCACCCTGTGGCTGTGAGATGATATCACAGTTTAAATAGACTCGGGTGTACAGTGACATTATGTTGATATATTATGTGCTTTAAGCCCTTCTCCTACTCTTGTGTAATGGGTTTCAGGTGATTGGGTGGTTCTTAATAAGCTCCCGTGGGCATCACTTCCCACTAGTCCAAACCTTCTGTAATTAAAAAAAGACCATGGGAAGTGTTAGCAATTTTGGATGAATCTCTTTTTCCTGTTTTCAGATATTTGTATTTTGTCTGAGTGAGATAATTGTAGGTTAATTTAGACCCATTTTGTTTATTTTGCACCTTCTTTAAAACTGAACAAAAAATACTCTGAGGGTTGTAATCATTGTTGCTGCTGGTGGTCCTTGGGAGATGGGAAGAGTGGAGTCTTATTTTCATGTTGCACCATGTTTCCCCTACGCCAAGGACATTATCACTCATACACACTAATGACGAAAACATTTTGCTGCCTGAAAACAAAACTGAAAAACTAAAAGCTGAACTATGCAGGATGAGGTAGATGGTAACAGAAAAGGTGTCAGCAGGAACAGATGCAGAAGATTTGAAGAAGAAATTACCTCTATGCAATGCATATTTTCCAGCAACTGAGCAAAGGTGTGGAGCTGCACCAGGGGGACCACCTTTCTGTTGGAGTCAGTTTGAGCATCTTTGTTGGCTATAGATCTCAATGCCGGTAATTCCAGGTGGCAGTGTTTCTGAAAAAGCACACATATAAAGGAGAAAATACAGGTAAATGCACAAACATTTCTTGTTGTTTGTTCGGTCATCTATAACCCAAATATACTGAATTTACAACCATTAAAAAAAATTGAAAAGTTTAAAAACAAGGTTATATGTTGAGCTGTAGTTCGTCGTTGAAGTTAGAGGGTAATACAAACCGTGATCAAGGTCTCTTGAAGTATCAGCGTGGCGTATTATTTCTAACATTATCTAACTTTCTAGTGGGAATTAGCACATGCTATTTTGTGACTGCAGACATACGACTAGAAGTTATCTTATCTAATGTGCTAATTTGTGATTAGCTGGGCATGACCAGTCTTTAAAGGACCAACCAAGCCTTGACTTGGAGTAGCAGTTTGTTTACAATAAAATTTCAATTTGTAGCTAATAACCGTACTCCTTGGATTCTGGCTTCTTACAACTCGACAGGGTGACATGTTGATAACGTTGATGGTTTTAGCCTCCAGTTAACCATAAAAGGGTTTATAAAGTCTACGGTCTACCAAATTAAATGAATTGGAAATTATCACAGGACAGTAAATTGAACGCATTAAGGTTTTATACTGTCACATAAAAAAAGCTATTTGAAGACATTACAGTGTCCAGAATAGTATTTTCTATTATTTATTAGGATGTGAGTGGAACTGTGAGAAAATTTAAGTTAAAATGTTATAAAAATGTTATTAAATGTCAAAGGTTATCTGGTTTGCAGTGTTGAATTCATATATGTTAACTGTAGCTAGCAGGAACACCACATGTCCATGATGTCAATTCTGTTAAAATAACATCACATTTAAATTAAAGGGAACATTCTCCATTTACTAGATTTAATTTATTTAATTTGTTTATTTCAATAGTTGTCATGACGAGGAAATCCTTATCCAGGGATCTTAGAAACAAACCATCATCATCATATCTGACCATGTTATTTCTTGTACTCATACAGTAGTTAGCCACTGCATGTACAGAGAGCTGAAAACGTTTCACCACTTGAGAACATTTTAAAACAGATAAATGCTATGAGACTGATAAAATGCTGGGATGGTACTGACAAGCTGCAGCAGTAACTGAAGTGTAGCAGGAGTGATTCCAAACACACTAAAGTGCATCTGATAACTTTTCCATACCCTTTTCTTAGAGTTGGTTTTATCCTTATTCGTAAAGACCAGACTGACGTTGGAAGCAACCTGTGGGCCGTTCCTCTTCTGAACAGCGATCAGTGCTGATTTCCAGGGGGAGATGTGGTTCTTAAACCCACTCTGTAATAAAAAGCAGAAAACATTTAGTTCATTGGTGCTTTAGAGAAGACAAACAGACAGTGTTTTAACAACATTACTTCATAAATCATGCACAAACCTTCATTTGTGATGGAATGGAGAGTGTCACTAGTTCAGGGCAAAACACTTTGTAAAGAGAGAGAAGGTGCAGGAGGAAAGGCTGCCGACCCTGAAGAAACAATATTGAGCATCAGCACACTCAATAAGACACATCTCAACACACTCAATATCTACATTTTTGATTGATGTTCTCTAATAATGCAATAATAACTTATGACATAGAGGAGCAACCATTTATGGGAAAATGTACAGCATTGAATAGATTTTCATACTGAATGAGTAGGTAATGTAGTTTATCTGATAAATGGTCTCAGATAACTTAATCAACAGGATGTTTACCAGTTTAGACTGTAGCTCCAGCAGCTTCCTGACTCTGAAGACTCGCACTACAAAGATAAAATGAGGCAATGAATGGCACTCAGAAGTGACAAGAACATTAAGAAGAGGAAATACTGGCTTAAACATGAATAATTCATACTACGTGGATCATATTTCAGGTGTTAAAATAACTGCCTCACCGCTTTCTTTTCTGGTCAAAAGGTACAACAGATGGCAGATGAAAGGGCACTGAAAAAAAATGAGACAAAATGTAATTCATCATTTCACACCTCATTTTATTGCAGCAGCAGACAACAAGGGAGTACCATTAGAGGGAAAGGACCTGATCCAATATGCAGTTTCATTGAGTTTTCTTGAGGGCTCCACCAAAAGAAACATCCTTCATATACATGTAATTTTCAGTTTCAGGCATAAGGGATATATAGTTTTGGCAGCATATTGACACAGTTAATGAAGTGTTTTGATCCTATTCAGCCATTAGCTTGCTAAACTATTTTAAACACCAATGGTTCCCTAGCAGCGGCGTTCTCACGACTTAAAGCAAATGTTAACACTTGAATGCCATGCAGTTTGTGTACATGACACAACCACGGGTTCACAAGTTCAATTTGTAGGCAAGAAAAGGTCAGCCAAACAGAACACCAGCACCTCTGTTTTTACTGGTTCCATCTTTCCAGCCAGGCACAAATTAGCCTTTATTTAATCACACTATACGTGTCATTTAAATAATTTTTTAAATGCCAAAGAAACCCAGTAAACCCCATATGTGTTACTCAAAGACACCCTTAAATAAATAATATACAATTCTGACCTGATGTCATGCTTGACCTCATGTTATAACAACACAAAGATCAAAAGCATACATACCAGATCTTCCACTGTGACGAAGCTGAAGATGAAGCCATAAACAGCCCTAAGCTGGTCCTTTGTGTCGACCATGTCAAACACAGTCAACACCCACTTTATGAAAAGAATCTGAAAATGACAAAATAGTAAAATCTTATCAATGACACTTCTTTTATCAAAAGATTTATTAAAAAAGGAGATCAAAATGTAGTCTATAACCATGGTTAAAAAATGCAAACTCAGCTATTATCAGTTACGACATGCTACAATTTAAATTACTCTCATGAACAGAAAATTGCATGAAAGAGTTTGGATGAATCAAATAAATATTTACAGCCCAAAAACATGAAGTAAACACTAAATAGTGTGTAACTGGAGGTTTTAATGTTTATAACAGTAAATAATTTTATTTGCACATACCTGAGTGGTGATAGGTATTTTCCCAACACCCAGCCAACCCACTGCTCGGACAACAGCTTCCTGTGGCACCACAGTGGCAGGAATCAGACACTTCAATACCCGGACACATGGAGCATTGCCTGCACAGACAACATCACTTAGAAGAGGCCAATGTTAAAAGATACTCTAAAAATAGTAACTGTCCTAGATACTAATGCACAATTTATACTTTGTACAGGTTTCCATACAATTAAAAAAGGATTTAAGAGTTAAAGAGTCATGTCTGTGCACACCACACTGATAAAACATTACTACACATGCAATACTATTATTTCATTGAGTAGCTCATTCTTCTCAGTTAACCTGCACGAAAACATAAATTGTATCATATTACACTTCACATGGTGGCTCCGAAGCTAACACACTGACTGAATTTGACTGAGAGTTTATTAATAATCTGCAAGAGTTCCTTTTCATTCTAAGAATTTAGTACAAAGACAGATAGGACAGGTGAATTATAAGCTTGACTGAAATGTGAATTCAAATATTATTAGCCTTGTGATAAACTGGCTACCTGTACAAGAAGTACGTTTGCTTGGCATATGATCAGACAAATTCTGCCCCCTAACTCTGTACAAAAAAAGCACCAAGAAACATAAATTTCCATCATGTAGATGGGTTCTTTCTGCTAAGAACCCCACAATTACAGTGGTATCCAGACCACATCTGCCGCCAAGTGACCATCTCTTACCCATACGGAGGCTCATGGCAAACTCCAGCATAACAGAAATGGCCTCTGGAGAAAGTCCCCTGTTGAAGGCCACCTTCTCCACCAGTTCCAGGTTTCTCTCCAACTCATCGTTCCCGGTCACAGGAGTTCCTGCTTCAACTACAGGAGGCAGAGGTGACACATTAGATCATGTACCCGTTCTTGGTAAAATACTTACACAGTTGAAGTTGAACAAAATGAAAGTAGGTGGATGGGCACAGTAAATCTGTTTTCTATAACAAACTCACAATATTTTACTGTTTATTTCATGCATTTACTTACCAGCGTGAGGACATAAGTTGGAAATCTAAAATGTACAGTTTTAAAACAGACTATGACATTAGCCATATTCTGTCATTTGCCATTATAGAAATAAAAAAATTAAACAGTAATGGCAACGCTGCTGAAACAATCAATACATTTAACATGGCTAACCTACCAAAACGTGAACCTAGATTTTATATTGTGAAAAAGATATAAAATCTACAAAACATTTGGTTTGGCTAACCAAAGGTTTTCAGTTTTTTTTTAGTCATGTACAGATAAATCTCTCCACGACCAACCCCCAACTATCACAGTTACTACAGCAAAGATTGATGGCCACTACTCCAGAAATTATCTACAAGATCACTGGCTGAGGCACAAAATGTGGAAGGAATAGAAGTGGTCAGATTCTTAGTGAAGAACATCACTTGGGTATTCAGCGGCACTTGTTTTGTGATTAAACCTGATTGAATATTTGTGTGATACAGTCGTCTTACAGAAAACGCAGTAATGATCATACTTTAAAACCCTTACAGATGAGAACTTATTTAAAAAAATATCTCAGTTCTTTAGAGCTGCTGTCATGGGAACCAAGCCATTGTCAGCATGAATGTTAAATCATCAACAATAACCACACAGACAAAAAAGTCTACACATATGAACAACACCGATTAATATGAGTCTTTAAAAACACTACACTTGGTAGTCTGTAGATGTTTGTGAATACAAATCGATATGAGGATTTCAACTGACACTGGAAGACTGGAAACATTGGTTGCCCCCAGAGGCCTAGTAATCAAATGATAGCTGATGGGTTCCCAGATTTAAATTCTCTGCCCCTAGATCAATGCAACCCCCACATTTCTTTCTTTCTACTCTGTTCTCTAGAGGTCAAGACAAACTTTTAAAAGATGGAACTTGCTTCGATCAATGGCAGAATTATTGCAATAAAGAGCTCACTTGTTTATGCCCAAGCATTTAATCCACTCCGTGGACCAGACAGTTACTACCTCTTTATGGGATGGTTAGGCCCCCATAGTTAAGAAATGCATTTTTAGTGACAGAGTACCAAATAGTTTCTCTCTACAATCGATTTGCACAAATTTACTGAACTGCTGCGATGTTAGCTAGACATCCAATCATGTACCCCATCTTCAGTCCATCTCCAATCACTCTTTCCAGTTTCACAAATAACATAGTTCACTGTCCACTAGACACACAAATTCTGTGACTGGTTTATTTATTTATTTATGTTGTTGTTGTTCTGGGATTAAAATGAACCCTTCAACAGCTACATCTCAGAGTCTGCTCTTCTTTCTCAAATAAATTCCTCACAGCAAGACATAGTAACCTTTACTTTCTATTTTAGGCTTGGAATTTGACTTAAATGGAAATCCCCTAAAACTCCATCCATCTCATTGTTGGTTAGGGGACTTAAATCTTTTCTAAGGCTGGAAAAGTGAAAGATCTCTCTGCTAAATATTTCCATGAACGTATAAATCCCTCTACTTGAATTAAGGATCTATGAGTTTAGGTGGGCTGGGTATGTAGCAGCAGGCGGCCATCTTTGTTTTGGTTCTTGACTGAAACGGTATTTATAATAAATTAGACGAAATATTGCTACACCAAAAATGTTTACACATATCTTTGGGATATCCTATAGACTGACTATAGCTTACACGTTTTTGAACAAGATTTCATTGGGCAACACACTTTTCAACTAACCGATGTTTTGTTGCCAGTGTCCCGAACGTACACCAACACATTAGAGACACAAACTGACTAAGAAACGTATCATTTTAGCCTTGTCTGTTTCTCGCCAGCTATTTGCCTGTGTGTTATAATGCTAGACTGTTTATAACACAACAATTGGTAGCAGTAACGATACCCTCTGCTGTCGACCTGATGGAGTTCATCTCCGGGTCTTACCGTCAGAGAAGTACTTCAGGGCCAGAACAAACGGGTCCTCCGCCTCGTTCTTCCTCCTCTTCTTTTCCGCGACTCGCAAACTTCTGTTACAGCTCCGACCTGGAAGAGATTGGTCGCTTACGGACGACTGGTCCGAATCCGAAAAGTTTTGTGTTGCTGCCATTTCAACATTGCTAAACTTTAAAAACACTATACTCCCATCTGCCTTCAGCCATTCAAAAAACAAAACTCAAATCATCCGCGCGACCGTTTGTCCTGCGCTTGCGCAGTATGGTGCATCCGCTATGTTGCGTCACGGGAGTTGTAGTCCTTTTGGAAGCCCGAGTCGGACAAGAGACTACAATAGTCGTCTGGCTTTATAACTTGCGTAGAAACTTGCCAAATAAGTTTAAAACCGGTCAGTATTTTCTAAAAAGAAACTATTATGACTCTGATAAGCGAGGAGACTGGTCAAATACAGATGTGGTTTTAAATATCAGTAACATCAGTTTCAGAAAATGATGCACGCAGGAACTGAATGGAACTGGTGTGTTTTACAGGGTTGAATAAATAATACATTTTACAGACCTGATGCTGCCCTCTGCCCCCTAACTCCCTCCCAGCTGTAACTGACATCCTGTCCAGTTTGCATGCTTAGGGAAATGAGCAATGAAAATGGCTTCACTTGTTTCAATGTTAAAAGACTTGAGAAAAGGACTCTTGTGTACGAAATATGCCATTCAGCCCCAGTGATCTACTGTGGGCCTGCTTGTTTTCTTCTTATATGTTGGTCAGTATTAATGGTGGGATTTCCTGTAACACAATAAAATAGACAACAAATCCCTTACAGTGCATGGACACAAAGAAAAGCATTACATTTACTGTGATTGACTGAAAATATACAAAATGATTACAACACATAAGCATCCAGTGTTACAAATGTATGGTATGCTAGGCTGTCTTTAGTGGAATTAAATACAAGTGTGCTAATAAAACAAACAATGTTTAGCCAGTCTCTCCTCCAATTCTTTATTTTAAGTATATCTTTTACAGAAATATTGTGAATCTCAAAATTGACTGCATGTTCAACTGCAATAGGAATGCTTTTCACATCTTTAAAAGAAAGGACAAATAAAAACGTAACCCATGACAAGAATCGACGTATAAGACTTAAACTGTGAATTACAAACGGTAAAATTCAATTCTGAACAGGCAAAAACTCTTTTTTTTATTTGGTTATGTTCTGCTGTACAAGCTAGCAGCAGACACCTCGGGCAGCCACTGCTGTGCTGTCTTTTCCATCTAAACAACTTCACTGTGATAACTGATCTGAAAGGACAGAGGATATTAAGCTTATCTTACTTTGGGATAAACAACATCATGCATACTCTTGCGAAGACCATAGACTGTAGAAAAAGTCAGCTATGGCAAAGACCTACTGAAATGAAAAAACAGATGGGGATTTACATGTTTCAGGTTTCTAAAGTAGCCTTCAAGTAACACTGCACCAAAGTAAGACGTAGATATGTAATACTTATTGATGTATAATTTGTACAAAATTCTTTCAGCAGTCTGTTTTTTTGTTAATGTCCTATACTCTTGACCAAATTAAACATGCTTGGGATTTGTTCATTATCAGTCTCTCCTAGCTACAGTATAAAAACAAATTAGAAAATCAAGCTACAAAGATTCTTTCATGAAAAACAGCATTCTTAAATCAACTTACAACATAAATGAAATTCATACTTAAAAACGCAAACACGTTTAACACAGTGTAGGACTGAAATAAATAGGGAACAGACTAGTGTGACAATGAGCTAAGCTCATCAGAGTTTCCACAGGTATGATTGTCCACAGTTATGTAGAGGATGTATGGGTCAGGAGTTCTCCGTTTCACAGTAAGAGTGCAGAAGAGTAGGTAGGAGTAATCAGTCAGCCAGCTGGACGGGACAGAGTATGTGTGTGTGAAGGGTGTTATTACTAGGAGTGACTGTTTCCTTCAAAATTTGAATTACTACAATCCCTTGAGGCGCACCCGGTTCCCTTTGCTATGGCTTGGACCAAAGTGGAAGATCTTAAGACTGCTTGACTTTGTTCTTTTCCTGATCATTGATGTGCTGTTCCTCCCTGCTGTCCTCTCTCTCCGGCCGGTCATCACTCTGGCGGGCAATGAGCAGTCGGCAGGTGAGCAGAATACCAAAGACTAGAGCGTGGGCATAGCGTTTCAGGGGGTCTCCTACTAGCTGGTGGAAGAATAGGACAGCCAGCATGACAAGCAGCAGCAAGAAGTTGGCTACGTCCTTCGGCCTGCCCGGCACGAGGGTAAGCACCACACCGCAACCCACCTCCAGAGAGCCAATGATCTTACGAAGCAGGACCGAGCTAATCCCAATCTTTTTCAGGCCTGGCAATGCCTTGGCATAGCTCTTGTAGGCCCTTTTCTGAAACAAAAAAAAAAGATCTTTTTAAATATCTCTTACATGTAACAGAGTACTGCAAGCTACAATGGCTGTCTTATAGTGAGTCCATTTCAGGATCATGTAAGGTCACCATTCTTGTCCAAATGCATTTACAGTTGATGATCTGTGGCTGCAGCCTATTGATCCCTGCCTGAGAATAACAGTAAGTATATAACTATGATAAGAAAATATAATTTGAGCTCCATATTAAAAATGTTGTATACTAAAATGTAAAGGCATGCCCTCTATCATTTTCTACGTAGGATAGCTCAACATCAGCATCATAGAGGTGCATCACAGAAATTGCTCGAATGCGCCGCCATTGCTTTTCAGCTGCTAAGTTGCTCGTCATATAAAACCACACACACATGCTGCAAAAAGCAAGCTATCCAAACCTCCAAATCTGATTATTATCCTCCATGCAAGTTTGCATCTTTAATAGAGACCCTCAGGGCACGTTTCACTCAAATAAGAGGCATTCAGTCATTTATTATTCATCCCTGCTTCAGTGTGTACTGGTTAATGGCAGATGAATTAACGACTGTTATATTTATCTCTCTCTATATATTGAGAAATATAGCTCGTTTTAAAACCGCATTATTTTAGATTGTATTGAAATATACATGCCTAGCCTGTGTGCTAACTGTAATTGCACGTTATAAAGCTGATCTAACCGTTTTATATAACCTTACATGATTCTCCATTGGAGACATAATGCACCACAAAGACAGATTACGAGAGCAAGTCAGTTTAAGCGTTCATTTTCCGTATCTTTTACTATTTAGGTCAGCGTCTCCACTCATTTTTCGAGCCTGTCGCATCTGTATCCGAGGCAGAACAATGGCCTTTACCCCCCACAGATGGCTAAGACTTAACGCTACTCACCATTTCACTGTATGCATCTTTGCTTAGCCTCGGAGTCAGCTTGATGGTACCCATAAACACGAAAAATAAACCCAGAGCAAACGAGAGGGCCACAATAGTTATTGTCCTTGGCGAAGGCATTTTTAACAACCGCACTCACGCGTCAGGCTTTTCCCACTGAATTGAATGAAAGTAGTCTTGACTATTTCCCGGTGTGGATGCACCAGGGGGATGGGCTTCAGGACGAACCACAAAAAATGGCGACGCGGTCCCTCTCTGCTTTGCATCCAGAAGCAGGAGACAACTGTTATCATCCATAGCTCAAGCAGCGGTACACTACAGCTACCACCACTCATAAATAACACGCTATTATAGCTGCTATAACAACAATTAATCGTCTGTAACTCTCAAAGGTAACCATTTTGACAAAATACACATGTTCAGCTTCTTTTGCGAGACTTTGAGGTTGCCAAGCAACCAGTAAATACACCCGGAAGTCCCCGCGCCAAGGAAAGAAATTAGCCCTACATTCAACTCATGTAAAACCACATATTAACACGTTTACACACCATATTTGTGCCCATTAATTCAATTTGACAGCTTATGTATTGTTTTTTTTTGTTTTGTTTTGTGTGTGTGTGTGTGTGTTGGACAAAATCCGGACTGTTATTTCAACCTGGTTCCAGTGTTTATGCCAAGCTAATTACAAGTCTCCACGTTAATTCGGCCGTTTCCTTGACAGAGAAAAAGGTCAGTTTTATTTACAGTTGTCCTAGTATGCCTGACAGCAGCACAACAAATTATATTCTGTATTTTTCCCCCTCATTTTAATGACTTTAGTGTGTATTTTGCTGGACGGTGTGTTTGGTTAACATTTGACACAGTCATGCTAGCTGTTTCCCCCTGTTTAGTCATTATGCTAAACTAAGCTGGTCTCTAGGTTCATTCGGTCATTTGTCAGAAACAAAATTAACAAAGCACAAAAATGTGCCTTTTTCCATGAACAAAAACAATAATTGTCCTCATGTACAGAATTACATGTAAACTATATGTTCACGTAGGCAATTGTATATGACGTTTTTGCAGGGAAAACTCATCACCATCAGTCGACAACAAACAAATCTTTCAACAACACTTGCTACTGCTATTGCATTTTAAAGACATGAGACATGCAAATATAGAGACAAAATGTTTATTATACAGTTTTATTATTTCAGAAATATCCCATACTATTCCCAGCACACTACTCGTTGCGTGAAAAATTTCTAACAATCATAAAAAAAAAGGATACACTTCAAAAAACATGTTTCCCTTACATTCAGATCTGCACAAATTAATACAAACACAATCCCATTTAACATTTTGGCCAAGAATACAAGTTCATCTTCAATTAGTAGTATTTTTGAAGTTTTATATGATTAATAGTATTTTTTCATTATTCAGGCCTGCCCTTCACTACACATTGGAATCTGCAGTTTCACTCCAAAGGTTCAGGGATCAGGTAATGCGTCTACTGTAAAGGAAGTGATCTAGAAATAGATGTGTGTAGAGTTGTGTAGTGTGTGGTATGCTACTGCTGTGGACCACGTCCTCACACTCAGGTGGCAGGACACAACCAGGACTCACTCTCACTGCCCCTGATCCTGACGTTCCTTCAGAGCCAGTATTGCTTTTCGGTAAAGATCTATCAGGAGACAGGGTCATCTTTTTAAATTAAGGCCGTGATTTCATCATTTCAGAGTCCACAGTGTTACTGAATTTGATTGGTGGGTGGAAGAAGAGGATGAGGCTCACCAAAGGTTGCAGAAAGGTCCACAGGCTGATAAACGGCTTGAGGTGTCCCCTCTGTGTTGATCTTGTTTTTTCTTTTGACTTTCACTACTTTCTTCTTCTTCCGCCTTTCCCCTTTAGCTGGACCTGAGAGAATACATTAGATTTAGACATCTAATCTAAACATTAGATTAGATTTCATTTTAAAACAGCTAACAATCAAACAAACGTAGTCAATTAATTACTTCTGACAACCTTTCAGTGGCTTCTCGTCATGTTCGGGTGATTCTGCCGCACTCAGAGTCTCCTCTTTCACCTTGGTTTTGCGTTTCAGTTTGCCTTTTCTCTGAGGAATCAGGGCACTGCTGGCTCTGTCTCTGTGACCAGAATTTTCTTGCTCTCCTTCGTTTCCATCACCCTCCTCTTCCTCCTCCTCATCGTTGGCTCCTTCTTCATGTTTTTCACCTTTGTTGACCTTAACGGCCTTCTTCTTCTTCTTAGATTTCAGCTTCTTTTTCAGTGTGGTCTCCTGAGAAGAAACTTTTATTTACTGGGACGCTCATAATCAAAGATGCCTTCACAGTTATGACAAACTTTAGGAAATATATGAATAAGATAACAAAGATAACTTAAATACAAACAGATGAACATAACTATTATTGTCAGAAAGAGGCTCAGATGCAGTTAAAGATTTTTTAAGCTTTAGACTATTCGTTAACACAAAAAAATTAGGTTGCTTTCTTGGGTTATGCAAAGTCAAGATGGACCTTTTTTTTAATGTTGTCTAATATTTTATGGACCACTTGAATAATGGATTAATCATGAAATTAATCAGAACTAAATGCAGTTAATCCATAATGAAAATAATAGTAACAACTCCAGCAAGAATTTAATTTTAAAAATACTGATTTAAAAACATTTATGCCAACAAATAATCACCGTGGAACAATAACACTAAGGCAGACATAATTTCAAACACACTATTTATCTATAATCATCAAATCATTAAGCATTATTATCTTTGTGATAATTGTAAAATTTATGACTGAACTATTTGTTGCATTGGTTGCCAGATGCGTCACTGACCTTTTGCAGCATGTTACGAATGGGTTGCAGCTTCCCTTCTCCCTTTGTCTTCTTTTCTTTGTCTTTGGGCCGATGAACCTGACGTAGGTCTGACTTGCTGGATCGCATTCTGGGGTGAGAAAATATTTGACTAAAAATGTAAAGTCAAATTAACAACTCTTTCTTGCTGAAGTTGACACTGGGCTGTGCAATATTTGATTGAGAATTCTCTGAATTTAAACATGTCTCTTACCGTTCGACCTTAGATTTTCTGCGTACTTTCTCTGTCTTTCCATTTTTCTCTTTCTCTCTTGGCTCCAGAGGCCTCTTGCTGTCCTGGGCTACACGAGTACAGAGTTCTGGATAATCCAGACAGACAGCACGCAGCAGCCAGCGAAGGCCTCGCAGAGTCTTTCTGTCTGACCAACGTCTTAGGTCCATTAAGGCTGAACAAGGCTCCTGAGTTTAAACAAAAAAGGTCAGTGTCTGTCCACCAGCATCTCTGCAATTGTGTTCTGCTGTTTTTTCTGCCCTCCATATTTCCTTTCAGCATCAAAATAAGTTCTTCATTTATGGAATTTTGAATAATACTCACAATATGGCACAGAGAGCGGCTCTGGTTGACCAGCTTCTCTAGAGACAGAATCTCAATCAGTTCACCTCCCAGCAAAGCATTCATCTTATCCTGTTTGTTAGCCAACCTGAAAAGAAGATTACAACTATCACAATTGTCCTGTGAATTATTTCTAAATGTTTGCTCGTCTGCCACCAGAGAGCACTGTTTGTACTGCAAATAAAGCTGAGTGTAATTACACCAGAATGGGCTTTCCTGCCACTCTCGGTTGCTTCAGCAGGTCAGCGAGAACTTCCTTCACCTCCTTTATCCTCTGCCTGTCACTGGAGTCCACCACAAAGATGATCCCATGGGCCTCTCCGCAGAGGTCCCTCCAGGATCCCCGTGACTCTGCTGATCCTCCGACATCCAGCAGTGTGACCAGGTAGTTCTCCACTCTCAGCTCATTTCTGATGCAGCCATGAGTGGGACCTGCTTCCACACCATGGGGGACTGCAGGAAGAAAACAGGTGACTCATTTGTTTTATTTCTGCTATAAACTCTTCAGGTAAATCACTCTTAAGGTCACCAGTACATTACCTCTTAACATCCCTTTGATGGAGGACGTTTTTCCCGCTTTGTCAAGACCAACCACAAGAATGGTCACCTTCCTGTAAAAAAGTAAGTACCTTGAACCAAAGTAACACAACATAGCCTAAACAATGATAAATTAACTACAAATTCATTTTACACAAACATATTAAAAGTCAGTAAATTAGAGAAAATGTCTGCACTCAACAATATTAGGATTTCATTTGATCACGCTTTCATTGTGGTCGCTATTGCCAAAGTTTGGGATTTAACTGATTAAACAGCATCATTTCATTTCGCTCCCATCTTTTTCAACGTATGTATTTGTACCTGATTGGCTCCTGAATTTTGGAGACCCAGGTGCAGCAGTTGCTCATCAGGTTGAACATGTTTACTTGGGGTGAGGAAGGTGTGCACAGTGGCCACCATCTTCTCTGGAACTGGTATCTACAAAACAGATGGTAAATCTTAATTCAGTTGAGTCACCTGAGGTCATGGCCACACAAAGATGCTTTGAGTCTGACTCCTGTGGATTTAGGTGACATTCACAGATGGTCACCAGAAAATGTTCACTGCCAAAAGTTAAATTAGCTGTAATCTATTTTTTTCTTTCTGCTTTTTCTTGGATCAGTTATTAATCAATTTATTTTGTAGTTGCTCTAAAAACAAATACAATTTTTTTTTCACTGTAGCTAGTTTTAATATTTTCTTGTATGGGCCTGATGATGTGCGTAAGGCCCTCCCCTGTGAAAGCTTCCCTCCGTGTCATGGGAACTATGAGTAGTCGCATTAGTTACGCAGTACACATGCAGCAGGTGTGTCTGAGGTAGTCTGGCCATGTGCTAAAAAAACACTGACAGATCTTCTAGGTCTTTGTCCAGTGCATCTGTTCGGGCTCTGTAATCTGCTAAAGCCAGTTTAGAATGGCCCACTTTTACATTATTGTTAAATAGCTGAAGCCACATTTTTGATTGTAGAAGAGGTCATCAGAATTATATGCATAGGGCATCTGAAATCACCTTTTTTTTTTCGAACACTATAAGTCCAAAAATCAGAGGTCAAGCAAAGGCCACTGGACTTGTTGGGTTTTAAAGACATTTCACCACTCATCCAAGTGGCTTCTAAATGTTTTTTGATATTAAAAAGCATAAATAAAGTAAAATAAATGAAATACAGAGTACCCTAGCTTGTACAATTAAAATAGTATAAAATAAAAAACTGAAATAAAGGTTTTGACAAACTAAGCTATTACAGTAATGCTGCACTGAATCAATGTTTGTATATTTTGTACTGTTTTACTAAAAGCAATCGTGTATTTTTCTGTATCATTAAAACATTTGACCAATGAGAAACATGCCACACTGCTGTTAAGAAATGTATAGGTCAACTGATATTAGTGATCAACCTTAAAACAATAATAATCTCAGTCAATGATATTAAAGACAACAAATACTCAGTAAAATTGCAAAACTTTTTGTGCAATGCAATAAAAATAGATAATCTGAGTTATAATGGCTTTGAAAAGCTTTTGATGGAAACAGTAAACCTACAGGAGACCAACAGTTTATTCATTTGTACTTTCTGCTAAAAGACACAGTTTTACTAATATTTCAGATCGGTAAACATGACACATGGGTGGATCAAAACAAAGCATTTTAAAAGCATGTAAAACTTTTAGAATTTAAAGGTTGAACAAGATATTAGAGAAATACTTACAGAAGTAAGTCTATGTCCATTCATATGTTTGGGTGCGCGTCTCTACTAACATCTTGTACCCATCTGCTACAGAACTAATCAGGCTCACACTAAGCCTTTGGTCAGCCCATGTGGGAGGCGCAGCGCGAGAGATGTTGTTCTGGCATTTCATCCAATCCTAGAGTTCTCTGAGCTAAATGCCAGTCCCATTGGATGACGTGGTTCTTCTTTAACGCGACCAAAGGAAGGTGCATATATCCGTACAGGAAACCTAAATGTGTTGGGTGGTGTGATCTGTGACGTGCAGTGATCTCCTTTGCTTGTTGATGGCAGAAAGTGGAAGCATGCAGAGCTTTTGAACAGATTTGAGATGTACAGTTTTAGAGATGATGCCATTATATGGTCCTGCAGTGTCACAGCACAGTGTTCTTGTTTACAAGTATAGCTGGAACTCAAGGTTTTTATACAGCAGCCCCATGTTTTGTTACGTTTTATTTGATTAGATGTGGCAAGATGATAATATCACAAATAACAGTGTTGTATGTGTTGTATGTATATCATGCAGTGTATGTTATATGTCTCTTTATTTTATTATGGGATGTCTTGTTAACAACATTTAGCCTAATTTGCTTGTTTTGTGTCTCTTTAATTTAAATACACACACAACCAGTGTGGATAATTAAGAGAAAGAAATAAGATGTGATGTGATTATATTTCAGGTGAAAAGAGATTAGGAAAGTTAATCTACAATGCCACATTTTATTTAAGAAAGAGAGGGAGATGAGCTTTAAACCTTTATCTGTCTAAAGAAGGATCAACTCAACATTATTACATAATGGTGTTAATACAATAACTAAGCCTGCCCAATACGTTCTGTAGTGTAACACTGGCCACTAGATGGCCTCATATTCACAGGATCTATTTTCACTGCCAGTGGCTGCTTTGCCTCATATAGTTGCTGTAATTAATGCATTGTCTATATGTTTTAGTCCCTGACAAGATAAGATGTTTCCCCTGAAGCTACAGTAAGTCTCAATTTACTTTTCACTGAACAAGCTTTGCTGAAGCGTATTTGCAAACTCTATACCAACCAAACTACAGTAATAATTATTTTATCTAAACAGTTACATTGAGTGAAACAGATTTCTCCAGTAAATCATAGACATATGACTGTTTAGTGGCATCTTTCAGAGACTCGGAGCAGTGGTTTCTGTGCAGGCTTTATCTCATTATGTCATTAAACCAATGTCCAATGAGGCACTGCCCTCCTCTGCTGAGTAAACTCCTCCAGACTGACCACAGCCCTGCGTCAGCTGACACACACACACACACACACACACACACACACACACACACACACACACTGCTAAAACAGCAGCAGTTGGGCGCCACTCCCCTTCTGCTCCTGTTGGCAACATTGCAAACATATTTCAGAGAAACCCCCCCATGCTGATTTTGCAGAACCCCCCCCCCCCCCCCCCAACTGCTGATTTTGCAGTCTCTGCTTTCCACTTTAACCTAACAAGTATTTTATTAGTATTGACTGTTAATGTTTTGCTCAACATTAAACATTATTCCTAGATTTAGATAACAAGATGGAAGCCAGTCATGTCTGTGTGATAAATATTTAGTTACAGCTTGTAGACGGCTAACTTGACCTTGCATAAACACTGTGAAAAGGAGGAAAATGCTAGTTTCTCACTATGTTTACATGTAAAAACAAATCTGCCTACCAGTGTATCCAAAACTAACAATTTATAGTTATGTGTATAAAACAGGGTTATTTTGGGGTAGGACAGTATGACTTATGCACACCTTTAAATAGCTGTTGGTCGGCTTTCAAATAGTTCAAAACAAAGATAGGACACGTGGTTTATTTGAGTTTGTAGTGAAGGATTTAAAATAGACCAGCAGTGTACCCTTTCTGTGACCCGACTGGTTGGTAATACAGCGTACAGGGGAGGGCTTGGTGCTGTGTAATGACGTTTTTGTATTCCACTTCCTCAGGGCTCCACAGATCACACAGCCTGTCTGGTCTGAAGTCAATGACCCACACCGCTGCTTCAACAAACACATGCATTAGTAATGACAAGCCTTCATACACTGTGTCGAGCTGCTTCAAAACGTCCAGCTCATGTCACTTGACCTTAGAGGAGATCTGATTAGGTTGGAAGAGTTTGTCATGTTTGGGACGAGCTGTGTCCAAACACTGAACAACTCCTTTTGTTCTTTTGCAGCTGCAGAAAAATGTCATCCACTAGTTTAGAAGTTTTCCAGTAGAAATGTTTGGTATTCCACGACAGCTGGTGCCCTTCTCATGCACCTTACAATTAGATAGGCTAACACCTGTTTGCATAAGTAGTTGAGCAATTGTGCAATTCATTCTGTTCACTTGTCTCACAAAAAACACTCTAATGCGGATGTGCTCTATCAAATAGTAATGTAGAAATGTGTGTGAACTGAATAAAATTAGTGAAGTTTTAATAGCTGATACGGTGTGTGTGCGTTAGCTGCACCTGTTCGTGTGGCAGCTCCACTCTCAGACCTGCAGGTCGCTATAACAAGGCCAAGTCCACCCTGCTGGTGGAAACTAAAAATGGAAGTGTTGGAGAAACTGATCTCTCTGTGCTCGCCCTCTACAGTATTGCCATTTGGATCAGACAGATACTGTATGTGATAAACATACAGTGTGTTTCTCACTGTATTGTCTCACATTTCTCTCCGTATAAGCAGCAATTAGAGAGAAGGAAGTCCCTATAGAAGGAGGCACAAAAACATGGCCTCTCATTACATATCCAATACATTTCTCTCAGTGGTATTTAGTATGTTGGTTTAGATGAACACAGAAGCCTCTGTGTTTATTTAACTTTGTCATCCTCCTCTACCAGTAATAGCATTAGTCACTGACTTTGCAACAGCCCATGGACACTCCTCCACTACACCACTGTTTTTTTCCTAAGTATCTTATTTTTATTTTTATTTTTTAATTATATTTATTACCCATACTACCTCTGCAATAACATGTAAATATATAATCCCTGTAATTTCTGTTTACATTTACACTTCATTCACTTTACTCTTACAGTCATGTTTGCATCCTCCATGGACAGTTTTGGATAGTTAATACATTTATGTCATATTTTTTTCTTTTTTGTATATAGTTTGTATTTATGTGTCTATTTTGTTTTTTTTATTCCTTTAAAAGTGTCTTGTTCTTACACATCATGCTGCTCACTTGTGCCTTAAATTGATCCCCCGGGGACAAATAAAATTTTTCTGAGTCTGAATCTAAATTTGAAACATACCACACGAAGAGCTGCTTAAAACTAACCCTATTGGGTAATAACTATAACCTCTCTAATACACCTCAATTCACTCTTTCTATACATATTTCTTTTTCTTCCATTGTTTTTAATCCCCTTTTATCCCTACAGTTATATTGTGCATAGTTTTTCTCCAATTTCTATTCAGTGTTTCAGTGCTGGCAATTTAGAACATTTGCAAAGTAGAAAATGTGTTGATTTTGTTGATTTAAGTCGTATTCATTCCTATTTTTTGTCTTGTAGATAGATAGATAGATAGATAGATAGATAGATAGCCTATTATAGTGTATTTGTTCACATATTTAGCATAACAAACACTGTGCTCTCGTTTTTCAGGTTTTTAGAGTATGTTTAGGTGAGTATATTTGCATAGTTCCAACAGTTTTTTTTCTCTCGAGTCTAACTCTAACTGTTTTGTTTATTTTGAAAAGGCCGCCCATCACTTCCGGTTTGATTCTGCGTGATTTGACGCTGACGCTGTTACCCGAAGACTGGAAAAAACGCGACCTGACAGCAGTCGCTAAAGGGTGTCGATGAGACGGAGACACCCAAATCTCCCCTACAGATCGTAGTCGGACTCTTCTTTGTGTTTGAAACAGGAACTTACCGAAGATTTAGATCACCTTTGAGTTTGGACGATGGTCGCCTTGCTGGAGTTTCTGTTGAACCGACTGACAAGGCTGAACTCTGCCGATCCTTCACACTGACTGACGGTGCAGCGCGACGTACAGACGGTGAGGTGTTTTCCTCTGAAATCCCCCCACACGGGACGACAACGCCACGTACGGCAGCCTTGAAGTCAGACAAGATTATAAACCCTGCGGCGTGTGAGCCTGCAGTGCAGCTTTGGCTCAGCCGAATAATGAAGTTAAATACGATGAGACGCCAGTGATGATCAACTTGGGGGGAAAGTTGGGAGAGACGGCGGATCAGATGAAGTATTCACAAAAAGTGATGTTTTTGGAGTTCACATTAAGGTCGTTTCAAACGCTTTAATATGTTGGAGGTGACCACAGAGGAGCAGGAGGAGAGGGAGAGCATGGACACGGAGCAGTGCCCTGAGAGGAACGGGGTCATGACGGTGGTGTCGGGGTCACACTGGCAGGTCCGGAGCCGTCCTCCGCTCAGCGTCCTGCTGGCCACCGTCCTCTACTTAGCAGAGTTTATCACAGCCGCCGTGCTCAGCAGCATGTACCACAAGTCGGAGGATGTCATCTGGATGGGCTTCACCATCACCTTCATGCTGGTGCCCGCCGTGCTCATTCAGCTGACCCTAACCTTCATTCACAGAGACCTGGGCAGGGATCGGCCCCTGGTCCTCTTTCTGCACCTGCTGCTGCTCGGCCCTGTCATCAGGTAGGTCAGGATCGGGTTGGGGGGGCGTAAGTTATCAGATGAAAATCAGTGACTTACTTTATGCAAAACGTTTCTATAAAAAAACTCATGAATCATTTTGGTTCCTTTTCACTCCTTTGTCTATCTGACTGAACATGAAAGTTTCTCTTTCCATTTGTAAATTAGCAATCACATTTTAATATATCACTAACATGCACTAACATCATCTTATTATATTGGACATGAGCATAGCTGCAACATTTAGGTGAGAATTTAACTATAATAAACCTCTTATCTGTTGGTATGGGAAAATGTAAATGATCTCTATTTTCTTATGTGTTAGAAAAAATGAAGTAGGAAAATAACTTGCACATTAAATAAAGGATGAAAGTAAATTATTTGCTGCCGTATGTCTGAGCAGAGCTTCTGCTTTCCACTAATGGTGTAGGACAGATAGTGGGACACAAATGGACGATCTGTGCAGAGTGCATTAAAGCCCTGCAGTCATCTTTAAGAGCTGACGTGATGCTGAAGTAGTTCAACAATATGGAGTTGTTGTTTTTTTTAAGTGTTGCATTCTGACTAAAGCTAAAACGACTGATCGAATGGTCAGTCAACAGAAATGTCCAATTAGCTTTCAGTTTAGTTGCTAAAACTAAGATGACAGCAATGTGAGAATCCAACCTTCATGAATGTTATGACGTCAAGTTTTGTTTTGCTTTGGCTCAGTGACATACACTCACTTGCCAGTTCACTGGGTACACTAGTAACAAATGCATTCTAATGAAACAGTCCTGGACTAAATCATAGCTTCATGAAGGTTCTGGTATTCAGCATTAGTTTAAAGTAAGTGAGAGAGCTGTTGATTCAACAGTGTTTTCATTTTGCAGGCCATAGCCACCATAAAAGGTCAGATCTGTACCCAGTTATTTGACAACTGAGTGCAATTCTCAGTTGTTAAGGTAATTATCAATTTCATCTTAAAATGGGGTTTCAATATTCTGGACAAACAATACAATTTAATTTTTTTGATTTTTCCTTCATGTCTTACATTAAAGATTGGAATAAATAATCTTCTGATTAATCAATAATAAAATAGCTGCAGCCTTTATGTTCACCAGTGTAACATCCTTTACCATCAAAGCATCAGGATCATTTTGGTTGAAACTGTTTTGTTTTTTGTTTTTTTTTGCTCTGAATAAAAATTACACATTGGGCATTTGGTCACTGAATCACACTCCAGATGGAAGGCATGTGAACTATGACGAGCATGGATCGCTGACTACACATGACAACCTCCCACATCGTGAAACATTCAAAACCAACTGCTGTTTCCTCTAAATATCCCTTATCTTCCTTTAATTCGAAATCCACATGACTGTGGGGACGCCAACTCTGAACCATTCTGGTCGGTCTAGACAACTGAAATCACTCTGTCAAATGACTCTGCCCAGCTGGTATTTGCTCCAGTAACACAAGTTAAAAATGACGACTCCACTCAGTTGTATGACCTCATTTCAGGATAAGGACAGCTGATCAGGCCTGATTGTATCACCCAGAGGAGAGAGGTTGCAAAAAGGGGTTGTATATGTTGTCAGAAAAGGTTTATAGAACTAATACTTCTTGATTTTATTCATGGAAAAAAGGAACAAGGCTATCCTAACTTTTAAAATGTCAGCTCAGTTTTTTGGGAGGAGTTCTGTTTGTCGTTCCGCGCTACAGCCATGGTACCTGTTTGTCGAACCGTGACTCATTTAAGACGATGTAGGTGGGGACTCTTGCTTAAACCTACGCTTCCTACACTCCTTCTGCCTCTGAACTTTGATTTGTTGAGTAGAGGGCCCAGTAGTGCTGTTGTGAATTGTAAGAGTTCGTTGAAGGGTGTGTTCTTTTATTGGGCAAGAAAGTTGTCTTCAGCTGTGGGTCTGATACAATAGAGGGACTGTTTTGCAGAAGAGAGTGTGGCTAAAAGGGATGTGAAGGGTTTGATTTATGGCCCAGCTTATCTAAATTATAATATATTTCAACACCTTTTGCAATAATTTGATGGAGTTGATTTATAAATAAAGAACCAAGGAAAAAGAAAAATCCCACTCAGACCTCGTAACACTATTAATAGGACAACAAATGATCTTATCTTCGACCCTGAGCCAATGGTTTCCTTTGAAATCCATCATTGTGTAAACTAAAAGAATTCAAGGCTCATGCAGTTCCTGCTTTACCTGTTCTGCTATTTTAGCTCAAAGAGCTTCACAAATCAGGTTAGTGTAACATGACATGGCAACCCTCAGTTTTACAATTCCCGCTGTAACTGGACCAAGGTCATGGGTATATAAATATTTATTGACACATTTGAGATAAAATCCAAATGAATGAGTCAGATAGACCACCTGCAGCTCTGCACGGTGGAACAGTTTTAGTCTGCATGTAGTGTTCCACAACAGTGATGTCCTTAGAAGTCCTGTATCAAGGGTGCATTCATGATTCCACCACATTTGTTTGGCTGTGAGAAACGTGCAGTAGTGGTGGCAGATTTATTGATATGTGTCTGGTGGGTGGTTTCATTCTCGAGGGACTCTGAAGACAAAGAGATAGGGCCTCGGATGTGTCCAGTTTAGTGGGATTGGACACGCTGTAAACATCAACTTCCTCCTACTGAAAGTAAGGTGTTGGAGGAGCGTTCAAGAGCCGCCCTCGAGTTATCTCATGATTAATCACATGTACAGTATGCCCAGAGAGATTTCAAAACATCATCCGTAATTTCTAGCCTGCAGTAACATGTAGCAATATTTAGTGTCAGTAAATAGGGAGGAAATAATTAGACAAACTGGTGTAAATTGAAGCAAAAGAGGAAACACAACTGCAGCAGGAAGGAATTAGTGCTTCTAGTAGATGATAACAGAGACATTATCTGTATATCACTACGCTGCTGCAATGGCAAGTGTAGATGCACCGGAAGAAGCATTATGCTGATACTGAACTGAATAAATAGCTTTATTCTCTGTAAAGTACAAAAGAAAAACTGTTCAAATCAAGCACAAACTACCTAATTACATGTTTGCATTAGCTAACCACTGAGATTTTATGTGCAGAAGATGTCAGAGAACAAATATGATAAAAATATTTTATTGTCAAGTTTGTAAGTAGGGGAAAAGATGAGCAAATTTTACTTTTTGTTTTCAACTTGAGCCCAAACTTTTGAAGCAGTGAGAGTACATCAGATAGACCACATAGAAGAACAGATAAGTCTGACGGTGCTGCAGAAAAATGTGAGCAGCTTTGAACTAAAAGCAGCCCTATCAGTCAACTTCCTTTTGATCCTGTACACCAACATCTAGGAGTGCTCAGGTCAAGCCAGTGATTTGAAACAGCAGCAATCTTGAGTGCAAACATGCTGGCTGCATCTCTAATGTAAACGCTTATTGTTGTTATCATCTGTTACATCACAGCTTCTAATGCAGGAGTAATGCAGATCAGTCTGATCTGTTCTTCTTTTTCATTTCCAGCTCTTCTTTTTCTTTTCTCTGTGACTCTGAACAAATCACCTCTGCTCCTTCTTGCCTCAGATGGGAGGCTTCCTGTGTAACTTGGGGATGGTGTAATTGCTGATCTTGTGGCTGCAAACATACCATATCTTGCATCAAAGGAGGAATTTCAACTCATAACGGTTACAGATAACTACATGTATATGCTATTTTTAGTTGTGCTAGAGTCTTATGAAAATAATGTGACAGGATCCACACAGTCAAAATAAAATCTGTATGGATGGTTGTCTGCTTTGAGGCGAACTTTGTCTTGACTTGTTTGACTTCTCAGAAAACAAAGACGCAAACTGCATAATTACTGTGTCGGTTTGGACCAGTCTCAGCATGCACAGCTTTAACGTCATGTGTTAGAAAAGCCATGCCAGTGAGCTTGATAAGATCCCAAGCAGCCAAAACAGGTCTTGCTAAAGAGCTGTTGAATTTCCTGAATGCTGTGTATAGGCAGCGATTATGAGTAATTCTAGATGTTTCTTTTGAAAGGCAGTTCCTCTTCTTTTGTGTGGTATTTGTAACACCATGCTGATGTTCCCAACACCGCAGGAACAGATTGCATGTTTGGACTGCAAATACAGGGCAGCAGCCTGTATTTTCCTTTTTTATAAATCCATAAGATGCTGCCTTGGAAGTCAGCATATTGATCCTCTTGGCTAATGCGTTCATCTGTCGTGCTGTTTCTTTATTCCTTCCCTTAGTGTAATTCAGTCTGCCTTGCCGTCGTTACACGGTCTCCTAAGTGCACGTTGGCTGGAGTTCAGTACCATCATCCTGCATCCTGAGTACACTATGCTGTCAGATTTCCAAGAAAAGGATATCAGTAAATCAGGTTTTTGTGCCTTCTCTATTACTAAAGCTGAATGTCCCCCAACTGCCCGTGGAGGCATGAAGAATAAAATAATGTGTGTGAAGATAAGAGGCTTCTTGTGAATAACGACAAGATTTCTCTTGCCAGTCTGGGTCAAACACAGTTTAGGGAACAGTGTGGAAGTTGTCCCACGTTACAGTTTCCCTACTAGAAGCAGAACAGAAAAGACATTCCAGCACAGTGATGTGAGATTTAGTGCTGCAGCAGGGGCCCTGAGAGTGCTGGGCGTTGTGAGCTGAATACAGATGTGAAACACGTTTGCGTTTAGTTAAATATTATACAAGGACTGCAATGTTGACATTTTGACAAGTACAAAACTTGTACTTCTAGTTTTGGTACTTTCCTGTGCCAGCTTGAGTGTCTGTTGTGAAAAGATTTGGGGACATTTGCTTCAAAAACATTTGAATTTTTACATTTTAGGTTTTTCATTTACAACATTTGTTAAATTTGTCAGATGCTTTCTTTAAAGCGAGCAGTGTGCACATCTTACGGAAACCCCGTTCAGTGTAAAACCTGTTTTTCTCTTCATGGGTGGTGTTGATTTCCCTTCTGACCGACCATAGAGAGCATTTACCTTGCAAACGTTGCCACGCCCTGAAATTTTCAGTGGGTCGGTTCATGCCTCAGGGAGCCGTGTTTTCTGACTGCCCTCTGCTGGAGCTTCATTACATTGTGTGTGTCGAGCTGTGATTTGCAAAGAAGCATCTCTTTATTACATGAAATGAGTTTTGTCACTGTACCTAATGTCAGATTTAAGTTCTTAAACTAAAATCAAACTGCAGCCACTAGCATCTGATTCTTTTCTCATGTGTTTGCCTAACAGCCTCTGTTGTCTTTACGTGGTCACGCTCTCTTGATCAATGCTGATGTTTCAACACAGACGCCTACACCTCCCATCATGGTTTCCTGTAACTTAAACATAACATTACACTGCCCTCTGTTGGTGGGAAAATATTAGCTCAACCTCACTCCCTCTTCTCTCATTTCCTCAGGTGCGTTGAGGCCTTGGTCATCTATTTCAAGGCAGGTAGAAAGGAGGAGCCTTACGTCACCATCTCCAGAAAGATCAGCCTGAAGAAGGGACAGGGGACACCCATGGAGTGGGAAATCGGACAATCAGAGCGCATTCTGGCCATGCACAGGAACGCCTTCAAACGTACCGCCGTCATCCAGGCTTTCCTGGGCTCCACGCCTCAACTGACTCTCCAACTGTACGCCACTATCCAGGAGAAATACAGCTTCCATGCAAGAAGTAAGAATCACTGGGGGATCATGGTTCAATCTGCTCTTCCAGTGTATGGGTATCTTAAAAAAAAGTTAACAATTAAAAAATGACGAAGGTTGGCAGCTCTTTAATAGTGTAAAAGTCCACTCTAAGTATGTGTAATTGCACTAAAATAAAGTTGGAAGATTTTAAAATAACCTTTGAGGAAACAGGAAGAGCTGTGTATAATATCAAACAGCAAACTTTAGCAGAGAAAAGAGTTAGCAGCCTTTCTAGCAGCTGTACTTACACCTGAGCTTAACAAGGTGAAGTATTTACCATGTTCCCATCATAGTTCAGCGTGTTAGTTTGCTCTGATAATGGCACTAGAAGGAAACATTATGGGGCTTCCTTAGTGATATATCTCCTGACCAATGTGTTTAAAACTTGGTCAGATTTCTAACATTATCCCTCCTTCTGCCAATCTGCAGCTGTGGTCGGTGTTTGTAGAATATGAGTGCTTGAAAGGAGCTGATTATTTAGCATTCAATTCTTCAAAATAATTTTTCTTTCAAAGGTTTTATATTTAATTTTCTATTCAGGGATATCATTTTCATCATATTAGACTTAACATTAACAACAGTTAAATCTGAGATCATTCATGAACATACTCACCAATTCATTCATTCATTCATCTTCTGTAACCGCTTGCCCTGCGAAGGGTTGTGGGGGGGCTGGAGCCTATCCCAGCTGTCACTGGGCGAGAGGCGGGGTACACCCTGGACAGGTCGCCCGTCTATCACAGGGCTAACACAGAGAGTTCTGTTTTCTATTAGTAACAATTGTAAATTTTATTTTTATTATCAGCTCAACGTCTATTGGTTTTACCACTAACCCTGTGAAGGTCATAGGGGGCTGTACCGTACCTCAGCTGACATTGGGTGATTTGCAGGGTACAATTTGCAAATGTTATCAGTCTAGGACAGGGTTAACGCACCAAGAGAAAAACAACAATTCACACTCACAGCCAGTTTAAAATCACCACCTCAGGCACACTGAGATTATAATAAGGACCAGCTCTCCAGCAGGTTTGAATCCACGTTCTTGCTATGACTGGGCAAACTGCTGCATCACTGTGGTGCTCATAAGCTCTGCAATGTTAGTGAAAAGTGTTATCGGAGAAATATCCAAAAAGTGTTTAAAAAATGGCAACTGGACTTGTAGAGGTTTTTTTTCCTTTTTTTTTTTTTTGAGAAGACGTTTCACCACTCATCCAAGTAGCTTCAGTTCTGGGGGACTGGTGGGAAGTCTGAGGTTTGAATGGGAAACTCTGTGGGTAACCCATCAGAAACTTGCTTGTTGTTTAAACAAGCAGAAACTGGTGCAGCTAGTTTCAATTAATGGTTAGATACTTACCTGTTGTTGAGGGGGGACTGTTTGTCCCTGTCCTCTTGCCCTATGAATGGTGCCCTAACAACAGATAGAGGCTCCTGTCTCAAGGTGTGAATGGGACTGAAACTCTTGGGCACAGAAGTTAAAACTATTGTAAATTGATGGCAGATTAAATCTCAGTCCACCTCCTCCAGGTATGATGAGGATTCATTCTGAGTTAAAAAAAAAAAATCTCATGGCTACCAACCATCTCTTTAACTTAGTTCTGATAACACTATCACGATTCCACTTGAAACTTGAAGCGCAACCATATTTATAACTATTTATAACAGGTGGGTGCCTGTTGATTTACTCTGAATAGATCAAAACCACATCTGAAACACCTAATGCGTTTAGAAATGGTGTAAAATCAAGGATTAATTGTCAGAGTTATTCAGATTATTTGTAGATTTACATGCAAACATGAGTGGTCTCAGGCTTTTGAACCCTCCTGTGTGATATGTTCTATGCCATTTAAAGTGAGATCTTTTTGATTGGTTTAGTGTTGCTGTGGATGTTTGTCTAACAGATGACTTGTGTCTGTGTTCACAGTGACTCTGATGGTCATCGCGCTGATCTCCGTCATATACGGGGCTCTTGTGTGCAGCGTTCTGGCAATCCAGATCAGATTTGACGACTACAAAGTGCGGCTGCGCCCTGCAGCTTACTTGTGCATGATTGTGTGGAGAGGCCTGGAGATCGCTACCCGCGTCACTGCTCTGGTTCTCTTCAGCACGGCTCTCACTTACTGGGTTACCCTTGTCGGCATGGTTAATCTGCTTTTCTTCTTCTTCCTCCCCTGGGTTGAGTTCTGGGCCAGGAAAGGTTCACTGACTGAGGGTGTGGAGAAAAACTTTACTAAGCTGGACACCGTAGTGGTGCTGTGCATGTTCACATTGCTGTACGCCTGCATCAATGTCTTCTGCTGGTCGGCGGTGCAGCTTGACCTAAGCCATCGAGAGCTGATCGAGATCAAGCAGCGCTGGGATCGACTGGCCATGTACTACGTCGGGCGCTTCGTTGAGAACCTCCTCCTCATCACACTTTGGTACTTCTTCAAGTCGGACTTCTACGAGTACGTGTGCGCCCCGTTGCTGGCCGTCCAGCTGCTGATCTGCTACAGCCTGGCCGTGCTCTTCATGCTCCTTTTCTACCAGTTCTGCCACCCTTGCAGACGCCTCTTCAAGCACAACGTCCACGACTGCCTGCACTGCATCTGCTGCCGTAAAAGGAGGCACGGAGAGAGGGGGAAGCGAGGGAAGACGACGACCTCCTACTCCACAGCTGCCACCATGGTGCTGGTGTCGGAGGAACCCCTGGAGCTGCTGGACCCTCAAAACTCACAACCTCGTGATCTCACCAGTGAGCTGGGGGAGCGGGAGACAGCCATTGTTGAAGACATAATGGAAGCAGCATGAGACTTGGCGATTCATCTTTTGAGCAAGAAACATGATGCGCTTAACAGCAGATTTTCCCCCTTCTTTTAAGTGCACAAAACTTCACTAATCCATGGTACTGATAGTGACTCCTGATGTCTTTATCAAGGACAATTACATACACTTAGGGCACCATGAGGCTTCAGAATACCAAAGAATGTAGCATGAGTTATGCACAAAGGCTGCTGTTGAGAGAGCAGCATTGAACCAGGTGTGAGGGAAACGTGCCAAGTGTGTCTCAAGTGCCTAAAACACTGACCGGGACGTAACCAGTTTACTTCCTTTCGGGGTTTTCACAAGTGAAAGCCCCTTTGCACACGTTTGCATCTGCACTAAAAAAAAAATAAAAAAGCAGGAGGGAATGAAAAGGTCAGAAGAACGTTCATTTTTCTTCCTCATACCCAGCTGCTGTGATAAATGCCTTTTTGTTGTTCACTGTCCAGTCTGGTTGCCTTGATAAATAATAATATGAGAAGAGTTTAGTGTAAAAAGAAATACATAGAACAAAAAATAACAAAATTGTTGGGAATATTCTGTTAAATAGGTGTTTAGTGAATATGCCTCAGCTCCAAGTTAATTCAGATTTAATTGCATTTACAAAACTGACACTACATAAGCTCCTCCTTTTACTGAAGTGCTTTATTTTTTATGTTTTGTCCTGTTGGTTGATACTGTGCCTTGACTACTATTACATTACTTGAACGTTAAATAAAATGATGTCAAAAAACTTTTTTTCCTTTCTTCTTGCCAAATGCACAATGAATCTTTATTTTTCCTATAATGCTAGTTGCGTCACCAACCAGCAGGGTTGGGTTTCCTAAGGTGTAAGGAATACTTCCTCATTCCTGCTGTCCCTGGAGTTAATCTAACGTCGGTTTCCAGCCGTCTGGAATGTGGTCACTCAACTCCAAGAGGGACAGCTCTCCTGAATGGGGCAATTTCACTCGCCTAAGTTTTTGTTTCCTTGTGCCTCTTCACGAGTAAACACACCCGAGAAAGAGGGAGGAGTCCGAACAGAAGGTATAAAATAAGAAGCGCAGGCAGACTGGGGATGCAGGGAATGTGCTGGGAGTCAAGATAAGGTGCACAACATGGGGAACTGGATTATTAACAATGGATTTACAGCCTTCATGTTGGTGAGTATCTTCAGACACATTAAGGGAGATTTTACGCACAGCATTGTGCACAAAAATTAGCGAAATAGAGTACTTAAAGGATTAAAATGAATTTTTTTTTTAGAAAGTTTATTGTATGTAACGGGGAAAGCTGAAAACTTGATCCTGGCTGTGTTTTCAGGTGGTATGGATGGGCATCAACACCTTCCTTTTCGTCTGGTTTTACCTCTTCTATGACTTGGGGGATCAGTTTTTCTACACTCGTCATCTTTTAGGGGTAAGTTAAGACACTGCTAACACCTCCACAGAGAATAAACGGTACTTATTCCTTGGAGGAAGTACCCGTAGTGTATAAGTAAATGTACGAATGCAACAATGAAAAAATCTAAACAAAGTCACACTTCTGCTACTTGTAACTGTTCCTGTAACTGACATTAAGATATCAATATAACTGATATTAAAAAAAGAATAATAATAATTAAGACTGAAGCAAAACTAAGTCTTACTTTAGTGGAGTTACAATTAACTTTGTAGCAAGCTTATATTAAGTTATATTCCTTTTACTTATTTTTTTAAATTCTGCAATCTTAGATTTTCTTGTTTTCAATTACGTTATTTAAATGAAACTAATGTGTAAAGTTTTATCTGATCTGCTAACAACAGACAACTGCTTTTCTTTTAAGGAGAACGTGATGAATCAGACGAATATATAGTGTATAGAGAAATAGTTTAGTAATGTACAAGTACCTTGAAATGATCCTTAACCACAGTACTTGAAATAAAGTTAATTACTTTCCTGTATTGCTTTTCTCGTAAATACAATTGCTACTTTCCTCCACTGATTTTTCATCTGCATGTAATATTCATTCCAGTCTGCCTTGGCCTGGGCCAGAGCTCCTGCAGCTGTCCTCAACTTTAACTGCATGCTGATTCTGCTCCCGGTGTGCAGGAACCTGCTCTCTCTGATCCGAGGCTCCTTCGTGGTAAGATCATGATGTTGTCATGTCACAGCAGGGCGAGGTGGTGCTCCACAACCCACGCAATTTTCTTTCATAGGTCAAGCCTTTTTAAGCCGTCAACTAGTTTATCAAGTTCTTTCTTTTTAATTGTTTGCTAAACTTTTTTTTTTTCAATATCAAAACATAAAAGCTGTTTGTCTTGGATGCCCTACACAGTTTAATTTCATATTTTGAATACCAACAGTTCATTAGACACACAGGTGGTTTCTGCTCTGGAAACTAGTCTTTGCCATCTCTTACTTCCCACTGACTTTATCTTTGCAGTGTTGCAGCAGAACTATGAGGTCGCAGCTTGACAAAAATTTGAGTTTCCACAAGCTGGTGGCGTACATGATCGGTCTGATGACAGGTGAAATGATGCATGCAGTTTTCCATCAGGTTTTTAAATGGTTGTCAGTACAAGACTCAACTTTAGTTCTCTTGGGTGGATATTTTAATAAACTTGTTCCCTAGAGTTGAACATTGGAAATCAAATGAGTTGAGTTTTATCTATTATTTTGGTGCTGTAGATGTAAATTTTAACTGATGCAATTTTTTTGTTGTTGTAGTGTAAAAAAAAAAAAAAAAAAAAAAGGAAAAAGGAAGTCATTGTGACTTTTCACCATTACTCATTTTCCCCACAGTGGGCAAACATGTCTGACTTGTTGCTAATCAGAGTTAAGATCAACTACAGGTTTCTTTACAGGCTAAAATAAATAATGACTTTGGGTGAATTTAAAAGACCATTAGTTACTCTTTGGTTACTCATACAAAAAATGACAGAATACTAGAAAAGGAATTTAAAAAAAATATGTATATATAATCCAAAGATATTTCCAAAGTTCAAATCAAACTAGCTTTTTTTAAAAAAAAGTCTCCTTCGTGTGTATTTACAGCTGTTCACATGATCGCCCACTTGCTGAACCTGGAGTGGTACAACAACAGCAGACAAGGTGTTTATGATGAACTCAGCACCGCTCTGTCCAACCTGGAGGACACACACAACACCACCTACCTGAACCCAATCCGCACCACAGACATTGTAAGTCATCCTGAGTAAATAGTAACTTTTTTTATTCCACCGTTGGCAAACTGTACATACAGAATGTCTTTATATTTCTAGTTTTTTTCTCTATATATTTTTCAGAGCATTGTTAATTTGTATATATTTTTCAAATTTGTATTGTGTCGTTTTGGTAACTCTTTTTTAACCATGTCGAAGTCGTCATTGTCTTCTGTATATATATTTGCCAAATTCCGTGCTACTGTGACAAGGAAATTTCCCATACGTGGGATTAATAAACATGTCTTATCTTATCTGTCTTATCAAGTTTTCACTCGCACAGTATAAAAATGAATCTGAAAACACGATGCATTCACTCATCTGATACATTCATTACATTAATTTCTCGCTTTTAAAACATTGTGTAGAGAGAGAAACCTTGGAATGAGCAGCCAGATGAAAGGATTTTTAGCATGAGCTGTAGATCCTGCATTCTGTGGTTATACATCCAGCATTTGTTGAGATATCTCACTTAAAATAAATGTTAACCTCCCTTAATAAAGTTATTAGAACATATTATCCGGAGTTTTTTTTACTTGGTACAGCATTTTGTGCGAGTTGTTGTGCTGTCTTGCTCACTACTCTCTTTCTGCTTGTGTCTCAGGATCCACAGCAGATTCCAACCTACTTCGCCTTCACCTCCATCGCCGGCCTCACGGGCGTCATCATCACTCTGGCTCTCATCCTCATCATCACCTCCTCCATGGAGGTGATCAGACGCAGCTACTTTGAGGTCTTCTGGTACACACATCACCTCTTCATCATCTTCTTCGCCGGTCTCGTCTTCCACGGAGCTGGGTAGGCACAGGCGTCTGCTTTCTTTTCTTTTACATGAATGCTATTGTTGTTATTGCAACCCTGTTTCACTTGTCTCTCTTGTATTCAGGCGCATTGTGAGGAGTCAGCGGGCAACAATTCCGCCACACAACTTCACCATTTGTAAAGACCGCCCTGACGACTGGGGAAAGATTCCTGAATGTCCCATCCCACAGTTTGCAGGAGGCTTCCCACAAGTGCGTCTTGTTGTACTTTTATTGCTACAATTCCTAGAACAATAGAAACTCCACCAGTCAGTAATTACATTTAATTTAATTTAATTACATAATCTTTTACTGATTTCAGACCTGGATGTGGGTGATTGGTCCAATGATTCTGTATGTCATTGAGCGCCTGCTGCGTTTCGTTCGTTACCTTCAGGCTGTCGGTTACAGGAAGGTATGTTTGATATATATATATTACACATATATTACATATTGTATATGTTATTACATTTATATGTAATTGAGTTGTTTTGTAGATTACTTGCATCCATGTGCATTGTTTTTTAGATTGTGATGCGACCGTCTAAAGTGCTGGAGCTGCAGCTGGTGAAGAACGGCTTCAAAATGGAGGTGGGTCAGTACGTCTTCCTCAACTGCCCGGCCATCTCACGGCTGGAGTGGCACCCGTTCACCATGACCTCTGCCCCTGAGGAGGACTTCTTCAGTGTCCACATCCGCTCGGCCGGGGACTGGACCGACAAACTCATCCAGATCATGCAGGAGCTGCCAGAAGGAGCTCAGGGACCCAAGTGAGTACTTCCATTTTTGTGCTTTTTATTTTAAAATTGTGTAATACAAGCAGGATTTCAGGTGATCCCTAGGTCTCTGTGTTAATTATTGTTTTACATAGTATTCTCTTTAATGGTAAAAAGCTCCAACAAACATTTTTTTTGTTCAGTGTATGTGTTTGACTTAAATTATTATCTAAAAACCACACTGCAGTTACTCCAGTGCAGTCCCCCAGCCGTGTTGTTATTGAATTAAAACTCAGTCTCTGTCACTGATTAAAAAATCATTCAGACATCTTTCCCATCACACAGTCTTTATCAGCAAATGGAGTGGTCCATTTGTCATTGCTGATGTTTAAATTTCCATTTTTTTCTGAGTACTTAGAGACCATCTTATTCATGTTGTCCTAAGCATGAGCATCAAATGATATAATATGTTTTAAAGCTTCACAACAGCTACTAATGGACCTCACCGCGCCACTGTTTGTGTGTTTGACACATACCACACCACAATGTACCGCTGTGGTAGATTGTGGTGTGGTATGTGCCAAATACACAAACAGTGTGGCATTGGTCCATGATACATACTTCTTACGATAAAAATAAACATAAAATATTTTTATTCAGATGTTGTTTTTTGCTAAGTAAACATTCAGAAACATTAGACACGTATGAGAGGTTGAGCACAGTCTTCTGTGTTCATAAAAATGTAGTTCAAAAATAAAACAGTGATTCCAGGCTGATTTCAAACCCTGTACACTAAAGTGGCTTGTCTGTATGTAACCTTTAATCTGTACCGTATGGACGTTTATACAATCCACATTGATATAAGTGTTGCAAGGCTCATACTTATGTGGCAGTGCTTGTAGTATGGGAATGATGATGTTTGCAGTAGTGAAGATTAGAGGTAAAATTAAACGAGTAAGATGGTTCTGCAAAGGTTTTATTTAAATTTTTGGCCTAAAATGAAAAAAACACAGCTAATCATGGACTGATTTTTTGTGTCGTTTTTTTAATTTTAATATCAGGAATGACACCTATATTTATGGCAGACATTTAGTAAAAATGTCTGTTTTGTAGTAGTTTTCTGGGGGAAAAAATGTTGGCCATTAACAATGTGGTAACTTCAACACAGCATGGTGCTAATACATTAGATTTATTTTTTACTCCCCAGTGGACGCAGTTATAAGGAAAATAAAATGGGCCTAACATGGAGCCTTGGGGTACACCACAATAGACATTAGCAAGACTTGTCAAAGGGATACTCCCAGTCAACTATTAAAAGGACTAAAATAAATCCAGATACCTCTGTAGTCTGTATATGTATACACATATTGTTAGTTTATATACATTAGCTGGATTTGCCAAGCTGTAGCCAACAAGTAGCTCTTTAAAGTCGGTGTTTGTTTATTGGTCCTAATGATGGAATTCATTACTCGTTTGTCCTTAGAATGGGTGTGGACGGACCTTTTGGCACAGCCAGTGAGGACGTGTTCGACTACGAGGTCAGCATGCTGGTTGGTGCTGGCATCGGCGTCACTCCCTTTGCCTCTATCCTCAAGTCCATCTGGTACAAGTTCAAAGACTCCAATCCTAACCTGCGCACCAGAAAGGTGAAACTCCCACAATTGGTCTATTTCTGACATTTGAACCTGTAGATATATTTCACTGTGTTGAAATGTGCTTGATGGATGAAAGACAGTTGCTTTTGTCTTTTAAATAAAGCCTGCTGTGAGTAAGAAGGCGAGTCACCAGCAGTGTGGCTGGCTCTTTTGTAAAGGGATCACTGTTTCACATGCATTTGCTTCCTGGTTTCAGATCTACTTCTATTGGCTTTGCCGGGAAACACACGCCTTTGAGTGGTTTGCTGACCTTCTGCAGGGGCTGGAGAAAGAAATGGAGGAGAGAGGCATGGGGGATTTCCTCACCTATAAACTCTACCTGACCGGGTGGGATCAAAACCATGTACGCAAATCAGTCATCACTTTACGCAAGCCGCAGACCAAAGTGCAGATAAGCTGTACGAGATCATTTCAGCTGTGTTAACTAATTCCCACCACATTATGTCACAGGCAACTCATGCGAAGGTTCACTTTGACGACGACATAGACGTGGTCACAGGGCTCAAGCAGAAAACTCACTATGGCCGACCCATCTGGGACAAGGAGTTCGAACAAGTCCGCAAAGAGAACCCCACGTAAGATAAAATCCTCTTTTTAGAAAACCCCAAAACATCTTTAATCTCCTATCAAAATACATACAATATAAACCACTGAGCAATAGTAAGTAAGTAAGTAAATTTAATTTATAAAGCACATTTAAACACAGCATAGACTGACCAAAGTGCTGTACAGGGGATAACAAGGATTAAAACAAATAATACAGAAAAACACATTGGACCATTAGTCATAAAAACATAATTAAAAGGAACCACATAAGATAAGCAGGAGTACAGGATTAGGGAACAAGGAAGGCCAGGGAGTAGAAGTGAGTTTTTAGCCTGGATTTGAAGGCAGAAATGGAGGGGGCAGATCTAATATCCAGGGGGAGCTGGTTCCACAGACGTGGAGCAGCAACTTCAAAAGCTCTATCACCCCTTTGTTTGAGCCGAGAACGCGGCGCATGGAGAAGCCCTTTACCTGAGGATCTCAGGGACCTTTGCACTGAGTAGGGCTGCACAAGGTTGGTGATGTAGGTTGGGGCCTGCCCATTTAGTGCCTTAAAAACAAATAATAAAACTTTAAACTGAATCCTAAAAACAACTGGGAGCCAGTGCAAGGAGGCCAAAATGGGGGTGATGTGTTCACGCCTCCTAGTGCCAGTTAGAAGACGCGCAGCTGCATTTTGGACCAGCTGTAAACGTCTAATTGAGGATTGGGGGAGACCAAGGTGGAGGGAGTTGCAATAATCCAGCCGCGATGTAATAAAGGCATGGATCACTTTCTCAAGGTCATTGTGAGATAGGAAAGATTTGAGGCGGGAGATTGTTCTGAGCTGATAAAAACTATTTTTGACAACAGAGCTAATCTGTTTGTCATAGCAGAGGTCGGAGTCGAGGATGACACCCAGGTTTCTGGCATAGGGTTTAACAGATGGGGTGAGGTGATCTAAGTTTTGCACTACAGTGCATCTTGAATCACTGACAATTTGTGTTTCTTTAATTTTAGAGAAATAATCTGAGATAGATTACTCAACTATATCTAGTAAATACTTTGCAGATTAAGATTTTACATACAAAACATGTTTGATTTGTAAAATATGATGCATTATTCAGAGCAAGAAATCTGCTTTTTACATTAAGTCCTTAGAATTTCAACCTATTTTCCATGCCGTTTTTTAAAATTCAATTTAATTTCACATTTGTGCCGATAACTTAGTTGCACTTTTATATTTTGTTTTTTAGATTAATGTGCATCCATTAAAAAAATTAAATAATCCACAAAGCAAAGGGTGAAAGTGCTGGAAGTCTGGATCCACCTTGTTTCTGTTAGATCTTCATCTTAGTTTGTCACATAAAATAAATTTAAAAAAGTGCCTGAAAATAAGAAATCCTGTAATTAAATACCTCAGAATTCAGTTCAGCATTTGATAAATGTTCTGTTACTTTTCATTGCAGCTTGAGAATTTATTTTTCCAAAACTTGCTTTTGTTTGTGTTTCCAGGTCTGTGGTTGGAACTTTCTTGTGTGGCCCTGAAGTGCTAGCAAAAGTCTTGCAGAAGAAATGTGCCAAATACTCAGACGTGGATCCTCGCAAGACCAAATTTTACTTCAACAAGGAGAACTTCTGAGCTAAATAAATACATTTAAAAAACTAAATCAGGAAAGTAGCATTTATTAAGAATAATGATTAATGGTGAATGTCTTCCACTGCACAATATCTGATGATTAAAGATGACGAACCTGTGTAACAACCCGTGTGACAGGACAGGTGTGTTTTGATACGGCCTGTTCTGCACGCTGCACCTACTCTGATAGAGAGCCACGGCATGTGGTTTTCAGTGGCACTGCTCAGGGACCAGCTTTCTCTTCTTGCATCATATTTGGCTGCATAACTGTCCTTGTAGTCCTTGAACCAGATTTCAACACATTTTCACTGTTACAGACACATGAGGACCTCAGCTTCCTAGATTGGATTAGAGTAGATTCATTTTACATAGACCGAAATCTAATTTTAGGTCTATGTAAGTTGCAACTATCAAACTTCTTTTTATACAACTGTCCAAAATCAGATATGATATAAAAAGAGAGTCCTCACATGTAGGAAACTCAAACAAGTTAAGTTTGAGTGTTTTTGTTTCTTTGAAACTTTATATTTTTATTATAATAATTTTTATTTTCTAACTTTCTTTGTGCTTTTCCTAATCTTATACTTTCCTCTTGAGACAATTTCCCTATGATGAAGACCACTGTATATACTGTACATAACACATTGTGCTGTTTAAATAACACGTAAAAGTTTTACAGGGTACAAAAGCTCTTAAGCTTTGTACAAAAGTTTGAAATTGACCTTGTAAACATGTTTTTTTTCTTTCTAAAGCTTGACTGGTTAAGGAAGCAGATTTCTTGGAAGCAGACAATGGTTTATCATCACCTGTCAAATTCTCTAGTATTTCCTCATGACAATGAGCCTGGAGAAAGGCAGTCACGTAGCCTGTGGTTAATCACATTCTAAATATATGGGAGACAGTTGTTTTAATTGCATCTATTGTTTATACAAATCCTTGTGAATAAATAAACAATTTAAGAAAAGGCAGTGTGTGTTTTCTTTTATTGACAAAACTGTTTCCAGAGCTGCAACATGACAACAGCAGGCTTTGGAGGAAAAAGACCACAACACGTTTACTCTAACTGGTCATCATTCACCATCAGCACCCTGTCTGAATCCACTTGCAGCACGCTTTCACACAAAACAAGCAATGTAATTAAAAAATAACAGCAACTATACAATATTCCAAACTAAGATGAGACGTCTTGTGTGGGAGCTGCTTGCAGCGGTGTCTGGGAGGGGCAGGCTCTGAGTCCTGGCATAATGAAATGGAAAGAAAGGAAGGGAAGTGTGTCAGAAATAGAAGTGGTTCCGTGACGTTCACAAAAATGTTCCAAAAAATCTCACACTTCCTTTAAGGAATGAATGTATGATGGAAAGAAGGAAACTTCACCTGTTCTCTGTTCTTTGTTCAGTATTTCACAAGTCAGTCTATCAGGGTGCTCCGCTCGCCGTCTTCTGAATCTGCTCTTTGAGGATGAGGATGCTCTGCCGCTGCTCCGGGGGCAACATGGCGATCTGTTCTGGGGTCAGCTGCAGGACCTGCATGATCAGGGCAGCCTAAAGAGGGACAGAAAAATGTGTGACCGATGATGTTTATTGGTAGTATTCGGTGCAAGGAAATCCTCTATTGGCTTTTGTTCTCAGGTGATACATTTGCAGTGAACGTGAATATGAAACTTCAACAGGTAGCTGATAAAGCCAGAACCCCGAGACCTGCTGGTTATCATGATTTTATTTGTGTCTGTGTGTACACAAACATGGACATGGTCCTTCTGAGGGTGTCCTGTGGTGTCTGGCAGCAGGATGTTGTTAGTGGGGGACTTTGGATCCTATGGGTTCAGGGGAGGGGCCTCTGTGGATCATCTCACAGATACTTGTTTGGGATCTAGTGAATTTACACCTTGTGCTGTTCTTCATGTTTAAGTTGTTCCTAAACCGCTTTTGTGTGTGTGTCTGTGTCAGGCTGCATCCTGCTGGGGATGGCTGCTGCCATCAAGCAGTGTCATTGCTATGGGGTGGGGGTGCCTAGTCTGGTCTAGGTGGGTGCTACATGTCTAAGTAACATCCACATGAATGCCAGGTCCAAAAGATTACCAGCAGATCACTGTATTGTCACAAGATGGTCAGTGGTATTCATGTCACCTGTCAGTGGCTTTAATGTTGTGGCTGATCGGTGTATGATACAAATGTGACCGATAAAGCGACACCAACCTTCTCCTGGTCCTGTGTGGAGACTTGACTCTGCCCTGGACTGAAGCCTCCTCCTGATGGGCGAACACCAGAAATACCAGGACCCTGCAGGACAAACACACCATTGGCTCTCACGGGTTGTCAGGGGGAAATGATTTTCCAAACCGAGCCAGTAAGACTGGTTTCTTTTCGACTGTTACTCCCACAATTCGCCCATTAGACGCAGCCCTTACCGGTCTTGCAGGTGGAGGAGCGTTTGGACCCATGCTATGCAGCATGGGGCCTGGCATTCCTGCCGGCATGGGAACCCTGGGACCCGTGACTGGACCACGAGAGTCCCTCGGGTCACGGCCTGCAGAAGGAAACAAAAACCACAGCGCTCACACTTCACTGAATATATTGTGTGGATCACTGTGAGTCACTTAAGGAACAGTATTATCAACTGCACATAATGCCGATATTACAGAAAACAAGGAAATAGAAGTGTTTTAACCAGCTACCCATATCACGACTACGTGCACACAGTCAGGTCAACATAACCTCAACCTATGAAGCCTTATTTGAGCAGCTACCTCTGGTTTCCATCGGTGGGATTCGTGGCTCCATCATCATATCTGGAGGGGGTCCGGCTGCCACGTGGGTCATGTGCACAGGTGGAGCTTGGTGGGGAGGTGGCGCTCCCATGTAGCCCCGGCTAAATACGCACAGACACAAAATAGGAGCAAAAAAAAAATAAAAAATTTTGAAACTGGACTGAACAAAGTCACAATTACTGATTATTTGACATGGCTAACATTCTTGAGGTTTTCAATATATCCACATTCAGTAACTATTAGTATTTTGTGGTTGCAGCAGAGTCCACCATTCTGCAGTAATTCATCAGCATGTCATCCACTGTTAGAGTTCACCAGTGTTCCACCCTGCTATCAGGATCAGAGTTATACCGGTCCTTCAGGTCACCACTGATCAGATGTGGCACTTCCTACTGCTTCCCAAGTGTTCAACTGGCCAAACAGGGTGGCATACATCATTATCAAGCAGGAAACCTAACGCACTCACTTGTCAGTTGATTTGGTACACTAGTGACAACGAATGCATTCTGATCCAACAGTCCTGCACTGAATCTCAGCTTCATGAAGGTTCAGGTATTCAGCATTTGTTTCAAATAACAGAGAGAGCTGTTGATTCAACTGTGTTTCATGGTACTATTCAATTGTATTCTCTAGTACCGACACATGCATTATGAACAATAAAACACTGGAAACACTGGAACAATAAAAACCAGCCAACGTGAGCGTGGAGTCGACACCCTGCCCACCTCCAGTGTCTCAGCCAGGACCAACTCCTCCACAGTATCCTGCTGCTTTGTGAAAAAATACTTGCATCGTGTGCAGCATTGTGCAAGCATCATTTACAGTATTTTTCTGCTCGTCTGTTGTATTTCTGACAAGAGCAGCCAAACGTAATTACTTTCAGCTAAACATCCAACACAGAAATCATCAGGTTGAGAACATAAATGTCTAGAACTGACCGCCGCCCTAAAAGCCACTCCTGTTCTGTTATCAGGGTCTTACTTGGGGTCTATGACTTCTCCAGTGACAGAAAGCAGAGTTCCTCCTCTGGGATCATTGGGGCCATCTCCCAGCAGGCCTCTTGGGAGGATACCGCCTGGTCCTGAGAAGAAAAATCTATACATTAAACCACATATTTTCTTCACTTAATCAGAACATACACGGTTTCTGGTCAACTTCTAATGACTAATGCCTCAGTAATACTCCGCAGCCCTAAATGGGCTCAAATTCCAGGTTATAAGAACAGCACACACCTGTTTGCTCAGGACAGACATTTCAGCAAACAGCCAGGGCTGTTGGCTAAAACACACAGCAACCACAGCAGACTGCCACAGCCCGACGTCACAACACAAAGGGGGAAATTAGGAACACAGAAAAAAAGCAGGAAGAAAGTTGTGGTTTCCCGTTAATATTAACAGGGTGTAAAGGATCAGAAATCTGCCTGAAACATCAAACAAATCTCCGCTCGCACACAGAAACCGTAAACCTGACTGTTCTCGTACTTGTGTCTGCTAACTCTTTTTTGGCCATGACGGGCAGGAGGCAGGCAGAGGGAAGAGCAATGTTCAATTATATTAGATGCATATTTAACGATAGAAAATCAACACAAAAACAAAAACAGACAGGCAGCTTGATTTTAACGAGAATGCTTAACAGTACAATCCTGCTTGGAAGTAACCTCAGCAGTTTGGTGTCGTTATGAATTGACTCATAGCTTTGTGGGAGTGAACTGAAGGTTTAGGAATCGTCTATTAGCAAGAACAACAAAAGTTCAACCAACGGACTGCTCCACAGCTGCTTATCTGGAAAACATATGGCACCATGATACTTTGCTGTTGCCATGGGAGCATGCTTGGTCTGAAACATTGTTCAGGTGGTGGTATGTATCAAAGTAACATCCCCATAAATGCCAGGACCCAGATTTGCCAGAAAAAAAACAACAACATTACATTGTACTGAGAGCTATTCACTTCACCGGTTGGCAGTTTTAATGTTCTGGCTGATCGGCGAATGACTGCTGTTAACACTTCATCCTGGCAATGTCTGGAGTTTGAGCTGAATGCCGCCATGTGTATTTGTACCGAATCAAAAAAATGAGTGGGAGCCGTGTGAAAATCTGAAACGTGTGAACGTTATTAATTCCACTCTCAGAATTATAAATACCACATGTAATCTTGTTTAGTTACTAAAAAGAAAAAAAGAAAAAGGGCCAAGATCAGAATCCATGATGTCGACGGGAACACAGGTACGGAGGGGAAGCAACACTCCACCGGCTTGCTGAGCCAAATTTGCCAACAGTGCTATGGCAAATGCGCCATGGCTAAAAAAAGGAACACAAACACGGAACAGAAAATGAATATGCCTTTTGGTGCAAAAACCAACCTTCAGCATGTGGACTCTAACATCTACAGCCTCAAACCACAAACAGCCGACTCTGATAAGTAATAACAACATTTTGTTATGTTTGTTTAAATGCCAAAAATGGGCCCCTATGAACAAAAACTAAACATAACCAGTCAAATGTCACTATATTGTCGTTTGTACAGATCTGATACAGAAGAGTTCACTAAAGTGCTCTCTAGTACTGATAACCATCAAACTGTACAATCCAGTCTGACTAGACGATAGCTGGAGGCAGAACGCCTGGGCGGTCTGCACAAACTGGCTTCGACTGTTATCTAAGAGGTGCATTGTTACAAATGTAAAAAGTCCTTTTGTGCACACATTTGTCACTTTGTTTTATTTGATGGCTCCTCTCCACTTAATCAATAGCAGCACCATCATTTTGTTTCTTTTGTTTATGATTTGATCGGACTGTAAACATGATATTCTGCATTACGTCTGTTGTTGCAGTTGTTTTGTTACAAGTTTTTCTCTAAAACTCTCAGACACGTGCTCAACTTTTCTGAAATTAAGGATTAAAATTAAAGTTCTGCATGTTTGAAGATTTGTTAAAATAAAAAAATAAAATAAATAAATAAAATAGTCGTGCGGAAACTCTTGATACTTGGCTCTGGACTCAAACCTCTATCTTTTCATATACAGTGTCACTACCCTCATGTCATGGCATATGGTGTTGTAGTTATGATAGAGGTCTGAGATAATAATCTTTATATAAACAGTTTAAAATATCTACTCAGTTATCTGCTCTAAGGGCTGACATTTGCAAGGACAGTGCTGCACCTCAACAATTGCTACGACCTGACTGGAGGACTGAGGGAGTACAGTGATACCTTGAGGCCGCTCGATAGCAGCTTGACCCGACGATCCTGTGGGAGAATGCTGTAGGTTTCCTGAGCCAGCATTAAAAAGTGAAAAGAACAGGAGACACAAGACTCAAGAGAGCAAAGCAGCATTGGAGCGCGCTCATGAAATAATCTCATGCACACACAAAGACACAGAAGAGGGAACTTATAGCAAGTAAACAATGCAATGTCTAATATTTAGGGGTTAGAGAGAAAAAAAAAAAAGAGGAATATGTTTCACTATATTCCTCACGAGGAACCGCTCCGCTAACTGCATGGCTCTGGTGACACCTAGTGATCTCAAAGAGCCATGACGTGGTTTTGATGTATATTCAGAAAGTAATCCGACTTCTTCAAGTTTTGTACACTGTGTTTTAAAGCAGATTTAAATTTCTAGAGTTTTGCCAACGTTCAGTGCAAAAGATTCTCTGATTTGATGGCAAATATGTTCTTTTGGCAGAATTTCAAATACTCTAACCTTTAGATTCTTTGTCACCTCCTAATGAAGGTCCTTGATGCTCAGTTTTTTCTGAGAAGAGCCACAGTGATTGCAAACTTTAGCAGTTTCACAATTATTGTGCTCCCGGAACACTAAAAACTTTAGGACCGCTTGCCTTTTATGGTCTACAGAGAGTTCCTTGGACTCTCTGTAACTGTAAACTGACTGTCTGACAACTCATTTAAGTGAGAGATTTCAGCTTTTAATTATTAAAAACATTGCAAGTATTTCTAAAAACGTGTCGATTTGGATTAACACATGCAATAAATGAAGGGTTTTAACACTTTCTATATTCACCTTAAAAGAAAGGCATCAAATGTTTTTTGAATTGGCCAAATTTATAAAAAAGTTAAATGCACAAGAAATACTGTACTGAAATTTTTTATATGCACAAAGCCACTTAATAATCTGCAAACAAATCATTACTGATAATTGTGGTGTACGGGTACAGTATATTTTTAAATATTACAATTTAAGCATTTCTGATATGAATGTTTAAGTACTGTATGAAAGCATCCTTGGTTTAAAATATTCAGGTTGACTTTAGTGCCTACTTGAAACAACCTTGAACCTATAACACTTAAATCGACTATGCACATTTTATAAACATAACTCTTTATAAAAAAGACGTTCACAACAAAAAAGCAAATAAACCAGAAGCAGCTACTGCATGGCAACCAAGTGGCAACAAGTGAGCAAATGTCAAAAACAGCCACATTAACCTTAAGAACTACAGATGTGAGAGTTCACACAGACATATCCAAAAAAGGTTCAAAAAAGGCAACTGGACTTGTAGATTTTTAGAGAAGACGTTTCACCACTCATCCGAGTAGCTTCTTCAGTTCTAGGGGACTGGTGGGAAGTCTGAGGTTTAAATAGGAACTCCTCCTGAAAAAACTTGCTTGTTATGCTAATAACCAGAAACTGGTGCAGCTAATTTCCTGCACCAGTTGAAGTCTATTTAAACCTCAGACTTCCCACCAGTCCCCTAGAACTGAAGAAGCTACTCGGATGAGTGGTGAAACGTCTTCTCTAAAAATCTACAAGTCCAGTTGCCTTTTTTGGATATACCATGACCTGGATGACTGAGAACCTTCACAGACATTTCACACAGACATGACTTCTAAAAAGAGGCGCAGCAATTCGAAAGTGCAATGAAGTACGCATGCAGTCTGAGGATTACCTGGAGGTCCGACTGGTCCTGGTACAGGCCCTGGCACAGACATTGGTCCAGGTACAACACCCATGTTGGGGGGCTGCATCATCTGAGGTGCCCCATTGACATGCATCCCAGACTGATCGCATAAAAGAATTAAAAAAAAAAAAAATTACTACTATAAATCAGGAAATATAAATAACTAAATAACTAAAATTTATTCTTGAGAGTCATTTTGTTAATGTATAAAAGCATCTACTTTCTGCTATCTCGTCTTTCTTATGAGATAATAATAAAAGCCGTTATTAGACGAGCTGAGGCAACTAAAAGTTAGATTTAAACTGCAACCGGTTTCACTCTACTGATTTCAGTGGTTAAATTTACTTCATTATTAACCAGAGAAATGCACAAAGAAGAGACGTGGCAGACCACTTTGTAAAAACCTACACTTTGAACAAATGTTTATCTACATGCACGTTGCGATTTGTCCAAATATTGTCCTCAATTTTTCATTCACTTCCATTAAAGTTTCCAAAATGGATTCATTCAAGCAGGTGGTTTTAGTCTGCTTAGAGCTCCAAGCGGCTCTGAACCAACTTTGGACGCTCCTTGAACAGAAATGTAATGTGGACTTAAAGAGTGAAGAAGTGTTCTGCTTACCACAGGTTGAGGCTGAGGCGCTGGCACGACGGGCTGTGCAGGCGGGGGATTGACTGGCGGTGCTCCTCCAGCCTGTCCGCTGGGAATCAGAGGCTGGACTGCTGTTTGACGATGGAGCATTTTCTGTACGCAGAGAGACACGTCTCAAAAATTTGTTTTGGTTTGGATCTACCGACAAATGACATGGTCTGAGTCAAGAACCACGAAAGTACGCTCATTTAAGATTACACTAATCACTTCACTTCTCTCACCAAGGCTATCTCAGGGTCAACAATCCGCATGACCACTTGGGCCTGCAGCAGCGCGTAGGCAAGCTGAGGGTTCTGCAGCAGCATGTTCCTTGCCTCCTGAGGACTGTTTTGCACACACAGCTGGAGACAAATCAAAATTTCAAGAAGAATTCAATATTAGAAACCACAAGAATCACACGTTAACAGAGGGAAAAACCAAGGTCCTTCAAAGATTTAAAAAAAAAAAAAAAAAAAAGCACTTTTCATGCACCTATATAATTCAGGTGCATGTCGATGACTAATGAAAGTTTTGGCAGAAGCACCAAACATTTCGCCTAAGATGTCTGTAGTATCTGCATCGGAGCACAACACTCTGATCTGCATATGGAGCTATCCTACTGACACAAGCTTTGGTGCAACAAAAGACTTTCCCAGCTGGGGGAAAAAATGTCTGCAGTGTGGTGTTTCTTTGAGCTTAATGAAGCAGACTCCCAGCTGTGCAAAGATAAGCCTTTTCTGGTAGAGCGGAGAGAGATAGGCCATACAGCAGAGCCTCTGTTAATGAAAGGAACAGCATCTGCATACAGCTGTCAGGCTGGAGGTGATTCAGACCGACTGCATTTGTCACCATCTTTCCTGGAGACCAAGAACAGTAAGCAGCTTCATGGAGTGTCTTTACACATGGAGCTTTAACATGGACAGTTCTCAGCACAGGTGTAAATACAACCAAGACGCACTGAGATCTGGGGCCTGTTCAGAGCTTGCACTGAGAGCCGATCTGGGTGATCCGATCACGTAAAAGACAGGTGTGAACACCCCCATGACGCACTGAGATCCGATCTCTGACTACATTTGAGGTGGTCTGGGTCGCATGTGCCTGCATTCCTTTGGTAGTGTGAATGCAACGCGTCCTGAGTCACATTAAAAACCGACTATACTCAACAAGAAAGTATTTAGTGAGTACACTGTGTGTGATTCTGTGTAAATTATTGATTCAGACACGTTAATGCACAAGGAGCTGTCTGTGGTTAAGTGTATCCTCAATCACGGTGTCTTTATTTACATTTATTACTGGAGATTACAGTGCGTATAGAAACTTCCAAGGTTGGAGTTATAATCTGAGTTTTGTGCAAGTCTAACTAATGTCAGGGCAGAGATCAATAAATAATAATTTATTGTCTGCGCCAAAGTCGCAACATACACACATAAAGCGGACACATTTGGAGGAGGTCTGTGCTGCATGCGTCCACATCCTTATTTAGCAGTGCAAATGTGCTGTGGGCAATATCGAAGGGGGATCTTTTCAACTGATGTCCTCCGCGTAAGAGTCCTCATTTGATTCGCACTACAGCTTTGAATGTAGCGTTGAAAAGTACTTCATCACAAAACAAAAAGGTGGCGTGCACTTGGCGCAAAGTGCTTCAGCACCTGAAGAGATAACACATGTGCTATTCTAGATGATTGACTGGTCAGAAAAGACAAGAGCACCGTAAACGTTGTCTATTCATGAGTGGGGAGATTTTTTAAATCATCCATGTTGTTAGCTAACAAATCTAAAGAAGAATGAATTTACATATTAAGTAATTACATATGAGTGGGTGCAATGCATCGCAAAATGGTATTCACATGCTTTATGCTAATTATCCATATGGAGTGAAGCTGAGTGTATTCCCTCAAATAGTGACAGGAGGCTTTATTTACCTATGTCACCAGAGATTGTTCTGTTACACACGCTGACAGCAGGTGGTTTGCACCAGTGCCATTATTATGGTGCTTATGGATGCTTCCTAGATGATGTAGGAGTTTATTTGCATACAGAGCGGGAAACTGATGTCAGATCTCAAGTGGTCACTTCAGACACATTTTAATGTCAGGTGTAAATGGATGTACTAAGAGCTGACACGCACACATACAGTCTGAAAACGCCATGTCGGGAAAATATTTTCACTTCCATTAGATTCCTCATTAGTTGTACTTTGTGTTTCTCCTTGGTACTCGGTCATACTTGAAACAGCTTGCAAAAAAAAATGAAAATAAACAACAGTTCATTTTTATGTGGTTGCCTCAACAGCAGTGCTTTAAGCAGACTCATCAAAATGCTAAAATGCGGCAATTTGTGAAAACAAGACGCTGTATTGTCTGACCTATTCAGGAAAACATTTACTGTTCTACAAACAGCTGTGCATAATTCACCAATACGATATATAAAGGAAAGTGGATGCAGCATTTTCAGAGGTGGAAACATAATACTGAGGAGATCATAACTGTCCACAGACAGTTCTGCTGTTGAGAAAGCCGGAAGACAAAATCCAACAGAAAGAAGTTCATTTATAACTAAATATTCCTAGTTACCAATTTTATACAGTAGTAAGAAAAATAAGGGAAACTCGACTCTGAGGAGGAGGAGCTCAAATACTTACATGTAAACAAAGGTAATAAACAAACCTACCTTCATCTGTTTCATAAGTTCAAACATCTGCTCTGGTGGCAGGCTGGCCACAGCTCTGCTGATGGACTCCGGGGCCTCCTCCGGCTGAACATTATCTCCATAAGGAGACTCAATAATGGGGGCCCCTGTTCCCAAACCTGGGCAAGAAAAAAACAACAACTGATAACTAATGCTCTGCACATCTCATTCAAGTAGTAAACAGCACCAGAGTTGGAGATGATGCAAACATACTTTTGAGCTCTTCCTTGTTTTTCTCGCTGGCTGCATTGTCAACACGGAGAGCACGTCCACTGAACTCTCTCCCATTCAGGTTCCTCATGGCACTAAGGGCCGTCTCCTGGTCCTGATATTCACAGAAGCCATATCCCTTTGGCTTGCCTGTTTCCCTGTCATATACTAACCTGAGAACAAGGGGGCACATATGATGAGCATGACAATATCCACATAAAAGTTTATTTTAGAAAAATAAGTGCTATCATTTTACAACCTACAATAGTAGAGGGTACAAACTTGATTGACCATTTGTCTTACTTACCTGAAACTCACAACAAGTCCGACTTCTGAAAATATATCTTTCAGTTGTTCTTCTGTAGCTTCATACGGTATGTTTCCCACTGAAATAATTATTAGATACAAAAAGTTTACGTTAAACGGAAATACGCATCTTAGTTTGCAGTTAGTGAGCTAGTTCTTTTGAAGTTAGTGAGCTAGTTCTCCCTCGTTGCCTAGCTAACAGCAACGCTAGCGGGACATAAATGTTAGCTAGCTTTCATTCATTAGCCATTAGTTTATTGACTATGAACCTAAAGGAGGGACCAGCCCCTATCCGATTAAGTAACGGAGACTAACTTACCAAACACTGATCGTAATGATCGATCAACGGCTGGGTCTCTATTCGCGGCAGCAGCTGCAGCTGCAGCGGCCGCGGCAGCAGCAGCTACGTTCGCCATTTTGGGGACTGAAATGAGCGTGACACCAGGAAGTTAGAAGGATACATCCGTTTGTGGTAAAGGCATAAAGGCCGCGTTCGAATCATGATTCGAATACTGTCACTTTTCCTAACTGACCTCCCAGAAAATGACACTATCTGCCAACAACTTATTTTTCCTTATTTATGTATTTATTTATTCATTTATTTATTTATAATTAGCAATAGGGAATAGCTGAAGAGAAGAGGTTAGCACAGGTGGAGAGAAAACAGATGGCGCTGTTGCTAAACTGTGTTTGTCGCCGACTTCAAACCACTAAATTAGATAGTGGTCGAGGTGTACGTTTGTAATTCTTAGTTACAAATGAGACAAGTGACCAGATTCAGATTTCCAACAGAAGAGGATTTGGTGAGTATTTCTTTAATCAAATCAAACCATTTTAAAATGAGCAACTCATAGTGTAACCCTTGGTGGACTATCAGGGGCCTGTTGCAAGTTAACGGTTAACACCTGTAACGTCTGATTCAATACACCGGTTTAGATTGACAACGAGGTTTAATTGATAATTTATAATGAAAAACTGATATCCATGTGTTAAATAACCTTAAGTAACATTAAAACACAAGGTTTCTTTTTAATCATCTTCTTAATTAAAAAGGTCATTGTGTTTTGACAAAAAACACCAGTTCATTAGGTAATCTATTGAATGGATCCTAACGTAATAGTACTGCACTAAATCTTAGCTTCATGACTGTTGTAAGGTTCAGTGTTGAAACAAGACAGGTGGTAATTCAACTGTATGTTTCTGTTATTTAGCATAGACCACTGACTAAAATGGGGTTGTCAAAATCACAGAAACGTGTCAGAACAACACAATACAATTCAACATTACTACAAACCACAACACAGCTCGCTCAGTTTTTTAAACAAATGCTGAATGCCATAACCTTCATTAAGATAAGATTTAGTTCAGTATCAGATTCTAAATGTGACTTAAATTGTGATGATGACTTGTTCAAAAAGTTATGTTTCCATAACCACATAATAATAGCTATTAATATTACAATTGGCACAAGTTATGTTTTCTGCTTGTCTGTCTCCATATCCATAGTTTAATTTACAACAAATGTAATATCAGTATTTACCAATACATGATTTTATGTTTTTGCTATCTTCTCCTTCTTTGTATCAGATTTTTTGGAAGGTGGTGTGGACTAAAATGGTGAGTAAAATCATTTTAGACATTAGTTTTATGTCATCAAGCTGAGTTTACAAACTGCATTTACTTTATTGCTGCCTGTATAAATAACGTGTATGAAACTGCCATAAGTTAACTTCAGGGCATCATCTCTGATCTTAACTCTCATCAGTAATTTCTTCATGTTGTTAGCTGGTTGTTTGTCCATATCTGAAACATGAGTTCTTTTTAAATTATACTTACTTGGTATGTAGGCCTTGGGCACTGACATGAAGATGTCACTGATAATCTGAATCCTAGTGTTGTGTTTGAAAAATCAGTATGCCTTAATATATTTTACTATGTGATATATGTTATGTATTTAGGTCTATTGTGTGAAATTTGATGCTGTGAATCATACCTTTTAAATACATCGGTCCTATAAGTGTTTTTTTAGTAGCTTCAATTAATATTTCAGCTTTCCATTCATTGTTAATGTAAACTGTAGAAACAATAGCCAAAATAGGCAGATTTCTCAGTAGTCAATACGGTAAGGGGTATAATTACTGCTGCAAGCAGCAATTATATTGAATTAATCAGCAAATTATCTTCTTCGTCAATTATTTAATCATTTTGGCCGCAAAATGTCAAAATGCCATTTGTAATTGGCATTTTGTCAAATAAGATGTATTCCGATGTTTTCATTCTTTTGACCAAATAACTAAAAGATCCAAAGAAAGTCAGCTATATACAGTCTATGACTAAAGCATAAAATCTTTATTTTTAAAAGGGAGAACCAGTTAATCTATAGCCTTTTAGTGGAAATATTACAATATTTATATTATCAAATATATTTTATTAATGTGTGCTTGGCCTGATTTGTCTTGATTTGTTAAACTATTTTGATTGTGTTTTTTAAATGTATTTGCTTAGATGGTTTTATCATCTTGCTAAAGGATAAATCGATTATTAAAATAGGTTATGTTAATTGTCTTGGTGAATAAAATACTAATTGTTTTATCTCTACTAATTTAGGAAAAGACAAAACAACATGTCGAATTAATGATGTGAAACATGATGTGAAAAGTGCATCAAAATAAATTAGGAATTAGATGTGGCATCTAGTGATGAACTCCAATATATTAATATGTTTGTGCAATACAGCAGATCTGTCACCAATTGTACTTTTAGAAAGACTGTAATATTATACTTTTGTTTATTACGTGTTCATTAATGAAGTCATAGTTAGTGATGGGGTTGTACTAAATTATACTCAAATCAGTTTCTGATATCCTGACAGTAAAACTTCTTACACATGTGCAGTATAGCTACATTAAAACCTCATAGTTTCAGTCAAAACTCAAGATTTCTTTTATTGTCACTGCACATTACATACAATGAAATTCAGGTGCACTCCCTGAAACGATGCTTGAGTATGCAAGAGAGAAAACACACGACTAGCATACATATGTAGCATACATGCAGCTCACGCATACACGACATAAATAAATGATAATGTATCGGCAGCAATAATATGGGACAAAGCTAAACATTCCCTCTGCAGATGTTGGCTGTTTGGGCTCAATTCTTGTAATCCCAGAACAGCTGATGGAGATTGATTTTGAAATGTCCAGTGGTTTACATAATTACAAATAGATAGTTTATAATTGATGGAAGCGGCAAGACAGAAAAGCTGTGGTTCCACTGGGGCTCGAACCCAGGACCTTCTGCGTGTAAAGCAGACGTGATAACCGCTACACTATGGAACCAGCTGTCCGGTCGGAACCTTAGACCGGATCATAAGGCATATAGTGTTCGGTTGTTTTTACGATACGGCTTGGGACAGAGTCCTGAGAGTCCGCGGACATACACTGCGCCTGCTTGTAACGCCCTCTGTCCGCCGCTTCTTTGCTGTAGGCTGCTGTTTACCGAGTACCGGTGAGCTTCAATCTCCTATTAATCATCTCTCCTCCACAGTAACGTTTAGATGCAGGTGTTTTGGTTCAGTTGCTAGTCGAGTCCTCTTGGGACGTTTTGTTTTTGTAGCCGATCACACGTTGTGATAGCTAACATCCGCCAGCAGAGCTTAAAGCTTCAAGTCAAGTGATTCGATCTGTTCGTGTCTCCAGCCTGCCGCCAGGATTAACGTCTCTAATTTAGAAAGCTGACTTGGCTTGTCCAGCTAGCATGGATCTAGTGTGTACATGTTCCAACTTGTAATTTTATTTTTGAAATCTTGGGGTAACATGACGGTTTTTTCCGTTAAACAGGGCACTGAGTGGTGCATTTTACCAGCTCAGGTTACTTACGGTATATATGACAGTGCTCCGACTGCTGTCAAGAAGACAGAGATGTCCTGAAGTTAGATCTGACAGTGAGGCTGTACCATTTGCACACTATTCACTGCCTAATAACAATTACTTTACCAAAGTAGTGAGTGTTTATGTTTATTATTTTGCAGCTCAGACACCACCTGTCTTAGAAGTTGAAACATTACACATCACTGTTTGTGCGTGACATTTAGACAATCTCTGTAGAGCGCAGCAACTTAAACGGAACAAAAAGCTCAAAACTTCTAGGTCGTCAGTTCATCTGACTGATTTAACTGTATGATGTGAGTGTTTTTGTCACTGACGGATGAGGCTTCTCAAGCAATCACCTTTCTAGATTATTTCAACATGTCCGTCCCTCGAGGTAGAATCAGAATTCAACACATGCTGCATCTATTTCACAGACTCTGAATCTGGATGACCAATATAGGTGTGTGATATTAGAAAGTAGTCCAGTGTCATATTTGTTGTCTGTCTAGTGATTTGTCTTTATTGATTATTGATTATTTTGTCCAACCAGCAGACAAAGATTTATAAAACTATTTCAGTAAAAATGTATGTTGTTTAATTTTCTGTCATCAACAACATTTTCAGTTTAAGTTCTCACTGAAATAGAGAAGAACAATTAACACAACAGATTAAAGCTGCAGTTACGTTGCATCATGTGTTGCCCCCATCTGGCAGTGAAAGTAATTACAAGACTTGGTAATCAGCAAAGACCCAACAATACAATATCATCACGGTGCATAAATGACAACATGATATTTTTGCAGTACTAAACATTTTTTCAAAAGGAAAATGATCTCTATTGTCAGCGCTCTGTCAGATGAACTGAACTGTTATAGTCACAAAAGAATCCACTGCCCCTGATGTCCACACTTTGTGAGTTAATGGTGGACTCAAGCTTTGCTCTTTTTTAAGCTTCACTTGTCTGTTGAGCTTGGCTATGCACACCCGAGTTTCAGTGTTAAACATACTCACATGAAGTATGAAGTAGGTGCTGGCTTTGTTTTTTTATTGTCTTAGCTTGCTTTGAATTGGGAGGTGTATTAGTCAAACTATCCACTGTTGGTTGTTTTTACAGTTGAGCTGTAACATCGTTGGCCGAGGTGACTTCTGGATGGTGGTGTGTGAGGTGAGCCTCATTTTCACAGTATTTCCAGAGTATTTTATTTTTATACAACACTACTTGCAAATCCATTGTGTCATATATATATATGTGTGTGTGTGTGTATAGGTTCCCTTCTTCCCTTCCTTGTTAAAACATTTAAATAAGTCCATGCACTTGATTTATACACGCATTGCGTATTTCTGATTTTTTACTCATGCCACCATCATTGCTTTCCATCTTCCTCCTGCTTGCTGACCATTACCTCAGCTGACCTCTGGTCTCACCAGAAAAAAACTCAACAGCACCATCTAGTAGACTGAAAAGCTATTGATTTTATTAATCTTGTACCAAAAACTTGGTGTCTGTGTATTGATACAATTTTGTCACTCAAAATATCTTACTACTATGCTGTATAGATTTTTCCCTCCACTCCTAGACATTACACAAACACTATATGCCGGCTACTACTACTGCTCTGGTCAAGTCCTGGGCTTGTGTTCAGAAATCGTTACAAAAATCCAGAGATCTTCCCACATTATTTAAGTTGAATATATGTAATAGCTACATAACCGATATACTTAAGATATTTTACAAACACCACCCTGTCCAAGGGCAGTAAGAGGACATCTGTGTCGACCCTCAGTCCCTTCTCTACTTAAAGTTTTCTCCAGTTATGAAAAGTCATGCCAATGGTCCTCTGTGTATGTTCTTTTTTAGATTGTAATCCCTCCCCTGAACAGCAGGGGTGTTTTTTTTTTTTTTGTTTGTTTTTTATCTGGAGTGTCAGAAACCATTCTTGAATGCTTTTTAGGTTTTGCTGGGATTGTCTCCTTAATACCTTAATACTTCTAGTTACTATAGCTTACATAGTCTCCATTATGGTTTCTTCGTTTTTCAGTTCTGGCAAACCAATCATTGCTAACTGACATAGAAGACATAAATGGTGCACCAGTGCTAGAATGTTTCCACAGACACCAGATTTTAAACTTCAGTATGCTGTGAATTACAGGCTCAATCAGCATTGTGTGAGCTCATCTGACAATAGCTCAAATGTAACACACATTTATTTATATGTATAAGTCCTGCACTCCAGCTTTAAAACAGTTTGACCTCTGCTGGTCAGAAAGGTTCCCCATCTTGTTTATCTCATGAAAAAAAAAGCACACACTTATATGTGGTTGTTCACATGAAAGAAGCTGACACAATTTCACATGTTATGTAATATTTTACTGATTTAAGTGGCAGCAGCGCACCGAGAATTGCAGCACTGTCCAAAAAAATGAAAGAAATTACTAAGTGAACATGTATATTAGTATGCATCATTTTAATACTTCAAAAAAGGCTTCACTAAAGCTTGAAGAAAAACTAAATGTTTGTGTAGGATAAATATGACATATTTAGTAGAAGAACAATGTAAATAATAAATTAATAAATGTACATAACTAATATAACTTGTGTGTGTACAAAAAAAAGCCACAGGGCACCTTTAATTTTCCCTGCCCACATGCATGCATTTTTATCAACACAGCATGACCCACTTGTGAAAATGCTGCTCTATAGTGCTTCTAGTGGCCAAATTATCCACAGTGTACCTTTAATATCCCATTCAAACCAGTCCAGATATACAGTATCTCTGTGGGTCAACTTTTGTGAGCTGACTCTTCTTCAAGGTCTTTCAACCAACTGTACTGAATGCAGGAAGTAGGCATCCTGTCTTTAGTGAACTGGCATTTCTACCAAGGACATAACTTTTAATTCAAGTGAGAAAGAAGATTAAATCCCATTACTTGATGAATTTGACGGTGCTTTACAGTGGGCCTGCACTGTGGGCTAGAGTCTCTGTTAACAGTAAGAAGCAGAGTGACAGCTGTCTCGTATGAAAGGTTCTACTGCAGGTCAAAGTCTAATGAATTAATCATGACTGCTTGGAATAATCAGAGCTTCAATGAGTCAAAAGATTTTGCTTGTAATCTCCCACTACATAATAAAGTGCGCCCACCGTCTATTGTAGCCCGCCTTTTTTGGAGCAGACCGGTGCAGATGTTCTTGAGTTGGACTTTCAACTGCGCAGTGTGTTCTCCGTTAACAGGGCACACCATTTTCTGTTAGATGCCTATGGCCTGTGGCCATTTTGATGGCCATCTTCTTCGACACAATACCAATCACTCTGTAGACCCTGCAGAGAGCACACCATTTCTATCACTGGCATATATCCACATTCTGAGTTGTCCCCTTGCTCTTACTATGAGGTCACATCTATTTATTCTTTCTAGAAAACAGTTCAAGAATCGTCTCCTTCCTCTCTGTTTCAGACAGTGGAAAAACTTTACATCTAAATGACATCTAAATGAAAATCAAATCAGGTTATTTAAGATTACACTTAAACATTTGATCAGTCAGTCCCAGTGCTTTGTCAGCCATGCACATCATTTCAGCTTTATGTCCCTGTGTTTACAGTTAGTCCACTCTGGAATTTCAGACCAGTCCCAAAAGAATAAGGATAAACTGTTCTACTTGTGCTGATGAAAAAGTGAAAAATGACATTTGTGAACTGTGTTGTTCCATCTACTCAGGAAAATCCTCAAACGTCACTGTTAACAGTTGCCATAGGCCCTGTTCCATCAGTGTTTCCAGTGACAATTGCTCACAGTAAGGTATGGAGATTCTCCAGAGTGACCGGGCTATTGATTCTGCAAATTCATGTTGCTTTTGACTTTTACGTTATACATTTTCTAAATCAATTCACCTTATTTTATCAGAATGTTAGTAGAAATATCAGAAGCATATATCTCAAAACATGTAACATCCAAACTATTGCATGGCTATAAAGATGTTTATGTATTTACTGTATGTCTTTTTGGTTAAGTGATCATATAAGTTTAGATCCTGTGATGCAGTTTGTACAGGTGAATCTGCAGAATTCAGTCTTTAAAACTTTTAGGGGTTTTAACATGATTTAATTGGAAGTTGGCAAAAAAGTTGTGCTAAATGATGTTCTGTAAATGTAGCTGTTGTCTGGAAATGCCATTGGTTTGACAGTTTTGCTGTAGCTCTGACAGTTTTGCTTTGTCAGATCTTTTAGGGAGCATCTCAGGTAGTGTTCCTTGTTTTCTTAAGAAACAAGGAACATGATTCAGTGCAAATGGGCTGCAGGCGGCAAGTAAGACCATGTGAGGTATATCGTAAACTTGCACTGACACATGGCCTATACATGTGTTCAGACTAGAACTTCTCTGTGTATTCTCACATCCTAAGTCTTGACCCATGGGAGGTTTCTGTCCTGGTCAGTCTTTAACTCTTTAACAGGAATCCTGATTTGTTCACTGACTTAAGCCACTTTTACAGAAGTGGTAATCTAATGAGTTGTCAGGATCATCTGGCCCAGGTGTCTCTGTGAGATGTAACTACAGTAAAAGAATTAAGTAACAAAAGAAAGGAAAACTAGATGCTGGCAACATTATGTGTATCTATATCACTGATGATGATTAGACTTGTTTTTGCTCAAGTGTTTTTGCCCAATATCTATATTTGTACTTTTGGAACATCTAGTTTGTCTCGTTTTGTTCCTCCGTGTCATGTTGCCAAGAGAACAAGGAATAGCTGTTACTGATCTGTTAACCATACACAAGCTCCCTTCAAGCACGCCTATGATTCTTTCATAAAAAAATAACACATTTATCTATAGATTTACTCTAAAGCGCTACATCTCCGGTCAGTTTGCTTGGTTGTCATGTCTACAGGCATGTCAAACACAAAATCTGATGTTATTGCATTTAGGTTGCAGGCCTTTGTGATGTTTGTGTGTGTGTTGCATCTCTTTACATTGAGATGTTATTTTAACAGGTGGCAGAAAGACACAGGAAGCAGACAAAGAGAGGGATGAAAGAGTAATTCAACGAACGTCACCTAGCTAGGAGTCAAACCGTCGCGATCATATGGTACGTCTCAACCATAACTCTTAAATGATGCTGTTTGGTTTTTTATTTTTTGAAAACCGCACCTGAATGTAAATATTGTAATCACACACAACATAGGCTGTCTAGCTCATGTCCAAATATCCTCGCTGCAGCAAATTCATGCTGACGTCTGACATACCACTCTAAAAGTATTATTCAGAATGCTGCACATCACTGCACTAAATATTATAGAAACTATAGTCACAGCTGTACTGGGTTTTTGAGGCAGATATACAGTAACAATATTTGACACAACTCATAATTGACATAACCATTTTCCACGAGATAAGGAAGAAATGATAGAATGATGACACTGTCTCAAAACATTCAAAATATTAAAAGAGACTGCTTTACCACTTAAAATATTAGTTTACTGCAGTCTATGTCTAAACTGTGCGGCTGTTTGTAGCAAAAATTCCATAAATATCTATCACGTAAGATTCGGTAAGGGTTGATGTTCGATGTAAAGAGACAGAGCATTATCAATAGCACATCAGTCTGCGCAGCAGTCAAACAGGTGCTCTTTGATGGCCCCTGAATCTGTTTTGGGGAGGTTCATGCTCCAAAACATGTCCGGAGTGTACCTGCCAGTACATGGTCACTGAAAACGGATTTATATTAATATAATATTTGTTTAAACCATGGATAGCTTCTTTACAAATTAAATTAGAGTCTGTAGTGTGTCGTGGACTGTGTAGAAATCTAAATGACAAAAGCTTTCAGCCTTACACCATTATTATATTTTTAAAGTAATGTGTGGTTACTGTCATTGAATTTCAAGACAATTATACTAGTCTGCAGAATATCTGGATGTTTGAATCTTTGGGGGTAAAACGCGAGGAAGTGTGCCGTATAAGCACTCTGTGTCTGACTCCATTAAAGTACCCTGCAATTAAAGATTGAATCCCACCGAGCTCCAGTCTGTTTGTTATTCACCTGTAGGGCTTTATCCGGCGCTAGGACCCAGGGTGCGCGATTTTCATCTCCAGCTGCTGCAGACCGAAAACTGGCAATAAGGGAAGATCGCGAGGACAAGCCAAAATTTCATACTGTATTCATTCTACTTTAAAATCATATCCCCGGCCCCGCACCGAAGCCTCCCTGCAGACAACAATAGCTTGTTGCGCTGTGTGCAGGCTTTGTGGCTGTAGACAGCTCGGAGCGCAAGGTAAGACGGTGCAATAGCATGCGATTACTAATAACAAAGGCGTTACGGGCGAGCAGGGGGCATTAAAGGGGGCATTGCACAACGCTATTGAGGGCGAGTAAAACTCTGCCAAACTTTGACCTGGATATGTGTATTTTCTAGTTGTTGGTGTCTTGCAGAAGCTACGGTAGTTGCGAGGATGTTTCGCTGTTATCCCACGGCATTATGTAGGATCGTGTCACATGTATGGACAGCCAAGTTGTGTGTCGAGATGACATCCATGAGTCTGCTGTCCATGCGTACCGGCTGTGGATGCAGTCGGCGATCCTAACGCCGACACGGCAACTGTGAAGTGGTGGGTTTTAATTTCACACTGATATTTAACATGATGTGGACGGCGCATCGGGCCATCCATTAACCTGGAAAAGAAGAACATCACCCTTGACTGTTTCTGTGATCGGCTGCCATCCTCCCTTCGTTTGTGGTAGAATAATTCATTACTTATACCAAGATGGAAGAATAATGCGCTTGGTTTTTAGTCGGTGTTCAACCTCCGCTGCCTTCCCAACCTCGACATTCAACACTGACCAGGTGAACCACGAACTTAGACGGGACATCCTCGTCGCTGTCAAGCATGGCGGCCTTAATAGGGTCGATAATCTCCAATATGACTCACAGATAGATGACCACGTATGCCCACTTTGAAGACGACATACTTCAAAAAATCAGGCCTTCGAAATAAACAACGTGCCTTCATCTGTGCTATCGCTGTTGTCATAGTGTATGTGCGGAATAGCACATCCCCGCTCGACTGATTCATACTTGCATCCATAACAAGTTTTTTTAACCCCACAGCGTCAGATATCCGACGTGGAGCCTGTGAACCAAACTCGTCTATAATTGGTGAAGCCCCGAGCAGCCGGTCACTACCGGGATAGATCTTGCGCGGTCGTTGAGGTCTCCGGGTTACCCCGGCTCAGACACAATGCGATGTGTCAGCTGCCGACTTTGTGATACTCCCGCTTTGTGCCGACACGGTTCCGTACGGTGTTCCACTTTTTTACTGATCGGCGATTTTTTGTTTCCCAATTTCACATTTGGCCATCTGTCAACGATTTGGCTGCTTGCACGCAGCCATTACTGAGCGAATGGCGAAGGGCATGTTAGAGGCTCTCACACAGCGATCCACTCCGCGACAGGAAAGCGGTGAAATAGTTTCTGCTCGCTCTGCTCTCGGTGGATGGACAGTATCGTTGTCCTGCACCGCCGTAGTGGTCAGAGACGACACCGATCATGCATGGTAGTAAACAAACTCTTTCAGTCACACGACGGTGTCCGCCTCGCTGTGTGCACGTTTAGGCGATTTCCTCACCACCGCAAGTGTTGAGAAAAGTAGGAAATTTGTTGGCCTAAAGGAGTGGATACCCTTGTAAACAGCAGGCCTGCACTGCTTTCAGGATCCAGGTAAGACAACTGGCCTAATTACAGCAGGGTAACCTGTGCTGCTTAACCACAGTGCCAAAATGTGATTATGGAGTAAGAGAGCTAAATATGCTGTGGTTGTTTATCTTTGGGGGAGCGTCAGGCAAGTGCAAACCTCCTGCAGACCCTTTTAAACTTTCATTTGTTTGTCTGTGTGTGACTGGAAGTTGCAGGTGTGTTGTCATTCTCATAACTGCAAACATAAGCTACTGGTCCACATATACTCTGCTCCCTCGTCTTTGTTTGGCAGCAGTAGTCAGTTAAGGAAAAGCTGACCTCATGTTTCGGTGTGAACTTGTTCAAATTGAAATGAGATTGTATTGTTCTTAAAAACAAATGAGAGGTTCCATTTTACATCAGATTATTTTGTATTTGTAAAGTATCGTGATAATGCTTGGCTGTGTTAAGGTCAATGCAGTTCCTGTATATTGTTGTCGGTGGGCTGAAGGCTCTTGTCCTTGAATTGGTTCTGCTGTCTTGGTTTTTGTACAAAAAAAATGTGCTAGAAAACTGAAGGCTAACACTGAAATTCAAAACCTTCGCTCAGAACTTATAACCACTTCTCTGTAGAAAATCGTGATTCCAGTTTAAACCTCACTCGACCTGATAGTAACAGGAAATGTGATGTTGACATGCAGCACTATGCAAGAGGTGAATGACAGGGAACTGAAGATGCACTCTAGAGGGAATGGCACTGTCTTTGTTCATATGTTTATTATAAATGTTTATTAGCAGCTATGTTTACAGATTGTTTTCACACCATCAGACCCTTTAGGTCTAATCCAAACAAAAGGAAACAGGAAAAGCACATGTTTCAGTTGTCATGATGAATGGCAGGTAAATAATTAAGTTGTCTTTTTAGTGATGTTGGATTCTTTGTGTATTTTTGTATTTCTAGTGAAAGGTTTTGGACAGCGTGTTGATGGCAATAATAATTCTGTCTCTGTGCGTTCAAAATATCAGTTTTGGTTTGCAGACAAATGTGGAATGGTTATCCAGCTCTTTTAATGCCAGCTGAGCACAGAGAAGACACAAGTGGAAATTTAGAAAAGAGACTTCTGCTACGTTGTTGTGTTTCCAGGGTTTAGCTGAACAGATAGAGGTCAGAGCTGGAAGACATGTATTTGAAGCTAAATCTCATTAGAGGAGTGAAGTTAGATCACAGATGACAAAGTTCTTTGAAGATAACACGGTTTTATGTCTCAAAAATTGGTGTTCCTCTATCGTCTCCAAGCCAGTCCATCAGCCCAATGCATGAAACTGAAGAGCCCCCAACACCCAGAGTCTTGCTTCCTCGTGTTAATTTCCCTGCAACAGACCCACACCGCTCCCACTCTCTCCTTTTATATTTTGTCAATTCCGTTTAGAAACTATCACCCGCAGCTTACTGTTAATTGAGCTGATTGACTCTGAAACGCACCCAGCCAGTCAGAGACACTCGGAGCCTACTCTGGTTTAAAACAAAATACAGTTTATTACTTCGTTACCCCGATAAGCCTTTTCAGTTTAGCGCACCGTTACACTCTTTGGTCGCGATCCCCCATTCCCCTTGAGCGGCTGGAGTTCGCGTTGCATGCCGGTACCTGCAGTCCTCACCCCTCCCAGCCTCTCCAGCGTCTAATCCTGGGCGTGGATAGCCGAGCACTACATCTCCCATGCTGTCACCGTGCACCCTTCTGCCCCTCTCTCTCCTCTCTCTCTCCCACCAGACTGGAGACTGGAGATACGGAACGGACTGTCTTGACGACCCCCCCTACCCTCCCCTCCTCCTCCCTCCCTCCCGCCCCCCCGGACTTTTAGAACCGAAAACCGTCGAGATTAGTGAGCAGCCACGGACGGCAGAGGCGAAAGGCTGGACACGGCCGTATCACAGTGGTGCCTGTGCGTCGTTCACATGCCATCTGGACGAGCGGGTTCGTAACTGTTTGTGTCATTAGACATCTTTTATCTCGGCTGCTGATTAGCCTGGGAATTATTCAATATTTCGGATTGAGAGAGTCTAAAGGGGGCCGGGAGAGGAGAGGTTTGGTGGGTCGGGGGCTCGGTGAATGCCTTTCAACGCCGAAGTGGCTCAGTCAGTCCACCAAAGGGCCGATTAGAGAGACGGGAGCACTTCACATTAGGTCGGCCGGGGATAAATAACAGTAGCCTGCCTCAACATGTAAACCACTGGGAGTAAAGCGAAGGATTCGCAGAGACTCCGCTGTGCAGGGAGCTGGAAACCTACCGGAGGTACTGCTGGTCAGGAGTTAAATATATTGTTTGCCCCCTTTTCGTGGCCACTTCAGCGGTTCAAGCCTGTGTAGTAAGTTGCCAGTCTGCCCTCTTTTTGCCTACTTTCTACACCTATTTCCAGTAACACGGTGGAGAAATTGACAATCTGGCCGCGTTACTTTGTGGGGCTGATGAAACGGGGTGATGGTGGTCAGGAGTTTAGTTTGTTTGGCTCTCCCTTCATTCTCTATGTGGCTTTGCATTGATGTTGACTTACCTTATCAGGCGGAGATGTGACACATTGCCACATTGTGCTCCTGCGTCGCAGCCCAGGCAGCCACTCGATGGGGGGAATCTCTCCTGCCACTTGCTATAATTCCCCGAAACATCTGTCTTCATCTCGAAACATTTCAGAAACCCTTCCCGTAGGTTTAGGGATGAGGACTGCCTGTCTTCTCCGCTTGTTTGTGTGCAGATGAACCGATCACCTGAGAGCCAGTTGCCATTCTCTCATTATGGTGACTGCTCGCCATCTCCAGCTCGAGAGAGAGCGACCCGGAGCTCTCCAGAGTTTTTCCGTGCTGATATTTATAACAGACGGAAATGTTGTTTTGTGAGTGCCCCAGTGCCACCGCATGCATGTGGTGTTACTGAGCACTTCTCAGATATGACATTGGGACGTGTGTCTTTTGTGCCGTGGGCTGGACACCGAGTTGACCGGGTGGAAGTGGGCTGCCACGGAATAATTTGGCTTCTCCGAGGCTGTTTTTCTCAAAGGTATTTCCAGGCTCGACTTTGTTTGGTCTGAGCCGTGTTGCCCACGGCGTGTGCGCGGACTGCTGCATATTTACTGGCCTACATCAGAGCGTATGAATTCAAATGTAGTGGCGGAGCAGACCTCGATCGCAGCACAAAGACAAACTAGCTGTGAGCAACTGTTGTACGGTAATGTATGCAGACCCTCCTTGCACAGAGCGGTATCTGCATCGCTGGATCCCTTTCAGTCCGTGCTCGCAGATTCCAGCAGAGATTGGTGTGTCAGTCATTATGTGTATCATCTTCGTTATGTTTCACTGACTCCACAGTGAAATGTTTCCATTTCCCCAACGCTTTGACATAGATTTATTTAATTTTTTTATTTTTTTGCACAGTCCCTTTTGTAGTCGTCTCATTTACTTGCAGATGCGCTCGTCTGCGCTCACCTCTACCTACATACGGGGGGCTGTTCTGGCGGGTGTCCCCGGTGTTTCAAATGTTTGTCTTCAGGTGGCATACAGCTTACTTAACTATTATTATTAATAATCGTGTGCATGGATATGACTGGTGTGGATTCTGTTCAGAAAATGTCTTTTGTGAGTTTTAAATAGAGAAGCAATGGGTGGGATTGCATGTCTAGTTTTAGACTTACTCTGCATGACCTCCCACATTAAGATCGTAAATAATTCATACATAATCCTTTACTATATAAACAAGCAACAAAACTTTTGCCTATTTCCAGTCGCCCACAACATAATTGGCATAAAACACACTGACATTCGCTAATAAAAGATCATTTGAGCAGTTACAGCTGATTGCTTCATGGATTACTGAATGAGTCTGCTGGGGACAGAGCCCGGGGTCCAAGAGGCCATGGACCGCTAAACAAGAGCATGTGTTTGTAGTGACTAGTATAGGTAAAACCAAATTACAGGGCTTTTGCGGTAAAACCAAGGGTGTCTTAGTTTTTGTTCTGACCTTTTAATATTTAGCATCTGCTGATACCAAGACAAAAAAAGGTTTTTACTAATTGTTTCCTAATACAACTAGACAGCGCCTGCTAAGGCTACAGTAAGCCTAAAGTGAAGTTCGGACTTAAAAATGTGCTTTCATTTTTGTTGAGACACTAAAAGGAGGATTTCACAATTACTGCTAAAGGTGAAAAGTTGTGTTCGGCAAGCATCATTTCGTGATATCCCAATTAGTCTGGAAGACAAATTGTGGTCCAATATGTAATTGTGGTAATGTTAAGCTTCAAGCAGACATACTCTGAAAATTGACTTTTTATTGTGGGAGGTGGATGTATACGTCTGAAATGGATTTTAAAATGTGTTTGACAGCAGCTCTGCTTGAAGAAGCATATTTCCTTTGATTGTTTCCTATAATGTTCTGTTTTCTATGTCATAGTATTTTATATAATATCTCAGAGGAGTGTCATTGTTAATTCCCTGTTGTCAACAGGATTTAGACAGTCTCTTTCCACTTCCAACATGAACAAAATAGTGTCAGCAGAACAGTAGAAGTAAGGTTAACTTGAAAAAAGAAAGAAAAAAAACATATACAAAATGCTAGCAAACATGAAAGGAGTGATCTGGATCTGGGTGTTTGTAGTTTCTTATTTGTCTCTGCCAGATATATGTTGGCTCGCAATTGCTTCATGTTGCAAGTAATGCATTAGATCTAATTTCTCTCGCTGGATATACAGTTTTTAGCAAAGACAGGATAGAAGATCACAGACAAATTGTTACTATTTCCTGCATATGAACAAATAAAACCGTAGGGAACAACACCACAAATATGTTGCACCAGTTTACCACACTTCTGTCTGCTACCCTAAAATTTCTCTGCTCTGATGAAATTGTAGCATATCTGATCTCCAAGCATGTCATGTTTTGTGTGTGGACCAATGGCTGTTGCATAGAATACTCCTTATTCATAAGGGTTTAAGTTAACGTTTTTTGTGTGACACCAACACGACTGTAGTGATCACACTGAGTGTTTTTTGTTTTCTTTCTTGTGCATTCTGCAGCATATCACTGTATTTCACGGAAAACTCTCACCTGACTGACTCAGCTACCCCCCAAGGCATGTTGTGCTAAAGAAACACCTATGCAGGTAATTCTTTTTTTTCTGTTGAACTTGGATTACTTGATTAGAGCATTTTGTCCTCATATCTAATTAACAGTGGCCTCATGAACTTCTCTTATTACTCAGGTGGATCCCACACTAATGAATGTAGGGGATGGAGGCACGGTGAGCAGAGAGATCAGTGCTCCAAATAAAGCCTCTACTAGTATGGTGGGAAATCCCCCCCAGACGCTGCCCCCTGAGTTCAGAGGAGATGTTACCCTTGGTCAGCAAAACAAGACCGCTTCAACAAAAGACTGTAAGACGGTAAAAGCCTGTCTGAACACTAGCAATTGCAACCACACTCCTGAACTTTCTCCACCTCAACAGCCCAACAATGCACCAATGTCTGGCTCAGTCCTCACTAGTCCAGAGAAGAGGACAGACAAAAGGACAGAAGCCCCTAAACTCAAAGCTGATGGTGCTGGGGTCTTCCAAACTCCTCAGTGGTCAAGTGGTGTAAAAGTAAACCGGGAGGATTTACTCAACCCTTGTCACAGCAATGGGAAGAAATCACATCCGCAAACGCAATCTGTGCAAAGTGTTCCGCCTGGGTTTCAGTGTTCTGCCATGTTTAAACCAGCCCAGCCTGTGGCCTTCCTTCCTTCCACTAATTTTTCTTCTCCACTTTGTAAAATTACTCTTCCACCAGCATTGGGTCAGATTGCAGCATTGAGAGAGGCCACAGCCAGTCAGTTTCAGAAAGAGATTCAGCCTCAAAGCTCAGGTGTCGGAGCGACACCACTCATGCGAACCTATCCTTATTCGTTGCCTGTGGGACGGACTCCAGCTGCAGAGAAAAAAGCAGGCACATCAACCGCAAAACTAAAATCTAACCACTCATCAAGCAAAAATGCCAAAACCGTAGGAGAACATAAATCTTTAGCCTCTGTGGTAGCTTCACCTGCTATTTCCCTACCATTACAGCACCCATCACTAACTTCAGCAGCACCCACCCACTACACCTTGTCTCCCACTGCTGCCATTTGCTGTGGCTCCGCACTAGCCAGCATCACTTCTCAGAGCAGACTCCTGAACCATGTGGAGAAAGGCAATAGCATAGACAAGGCAACTATTGGCTCTCTTAAAACAATGCCTCCCTCTGCTTCAGAGGACCACACACCTTGCTTGGTTGAACCCAGAGACGTACCTCTTGATTTGTCTGCTAAATCAAAACGCCTGAAATGCACAAGTGACCCTCCAGTTAGTGCGACAGAGCCCCATAATAACGAGTCAAATCAGAGAGATTCTCTGAATTCAAAGAGGACTCATTCCACTAGTTATAGCTCTGGTGTGCAATACCCTGTCTTACCAAATACCCACAGAAATGGATCTCACCAAAAGCAATTGAACAGGCCCCAGAATCACCAGGTCCCAGAGCCTAAACCAGCGTGGGGTAAGGGACCTTCACAGGACTCGATAAAAAACATCCCTGGTACATATGTAGGTGTGGCTAGTCCCATACTGGCTTCTACTCTGAGGGGGAAAGATGGCAAAGGGACCTTTGCAGATGAATTTCAGAGTTTTGCAAAGCAGGAGTTTATATCTATAATTGACCAAGGAGAACATCTGGCCTCAGGAGGAAAGAAGCCATCCTGTCTGATGAAGGGTAACCAACATTCTCACAGTAACAAACACAGTAAAAACACCAGCACAGCCATAACTAAGAACAGTCCCGGTAAAGGAGCCCTAACGACTGCCCTGTTGAGCTCTGCCAATGCTCAGATTCATCAGAAACCTGGACCTGGCAAAACAGCGGTGCCATTCTCTACCACTGTTGTCAGTCCAGTGTGGCAACAGCCATCTCATCTTCCACACCAGGCCTCGTCTGCTCAGAAAAAAACTACACAAGGATCTCCAAAGACCAAGGGCGCCACAGAAGGATGTAAGTTTCAGAGTGCTCATCACAGCCCTCTGTCTAACCTTGCATCCATTGTAAAGCAGCAAGCTCTTGAAACAACAGCTGTGACAGGTGAGGCTAATACTCAAGCCTCGCCTGTTGCATCAAGAAAAGCTGATGGTGCCAATCCACTCACTGGGAGCAAAGACATCCATTCTAAACATACTCCTGATTTTGAATACCCATCATCCTGGTCAGTGGAAAAATGGCCTGGTGTGCCATCTCAAGGGGATTTGACTCAAGCTACGAAAAGACAAGAGAAGGCGAATGCTACTGAGCCTCCGGAGAATAATACTGACATACACACCAGTCAGGGAGAACACATGGGACTGCAAACAAAGCAAGGCTCCTCAAAGCCTGCTGGCCAGTCTCATCTCTGTGGGAGCAATGCATCAACAAATGGGAACAGGATGGAGAGCAAACTAGCCCAGGTGTTAGAGGGGGAGATACTGAGGAAAGAAAGTGGGACGTCAGACGGTCCTCCCAGTGAAAAATTGGAGGGCATGGTTGCATCTATTCTTACAGGCCAGTGTGCAGGGGGAGGCGACAAGTTTGAGAAGAAAACAAACGGAACCAAAGAGGAGTCGCCAACCAAAGCAAAAGCTGCTGCCGTCAAACAAAAGAAGAGTAGTCCTAAGAAGCCAGCAAAGGAGAAGACTCCAACAGACACATTAAAGAAGACTGTAGGAAAGAAAAAGCAAGACACAGAAAATACTCCAACCAAAGTGACTTCCAACAAGAAGGTAAATTATCAGTGAATATGATTATAAATTCTTTGAATTTCTGAAAGGCCTTCATTCATCTCATATAATCTCTTTGGTTGAATTGTGTGGAAACGTTTAAGACAGTAATCAATTTTTTAAATTTTAACTACTACAGTTTCCATTCAGAACCTTGTATAATAATAGTATATGACTGATGATTTAACGCTCAAGGTCTCATTGTTAGTTTGATGCATGCTCTCTATCACCATGAAAGGTTTGTGATCAATAGCATCCGATACAGTGTGCTCACTCTGTCCCCTGTGTATTTCACCAGAAGAAACAATGTGCACCTGTGCTTGAACAGAGTCTGTCAGCGGGAAAACTTTCTCCACAGAGTAAAGCGCCGACTCCAAGGGACAAGATCAGCCCCATCAAGGTTGAGCAACCAACCTGCAACAAAGCAGGTAAAGTCTTTGTTTCTTATAGTTCTATGACATTTACTGACCTTGGAAGTTCTCACAGTGTGCACACACTTCTGATATCTATCAATTATTCAACGCTGTTTTCAGTTGTGTGACACATGTTGCCTGTGATTGAGCTCATGGTTAGCTTACGCTGAGCTTACCTTGTGGAAACAGAAAATGCCTCACATATTCACTGGAATTTTTTTGATTATCAGTCATAGTCTAGGCATAGATGCTGGTGGGAATCTAACAATCAACTGTGATTTAATCAGTTGCAGATAGTGGCAGCACTCCTCCGAGTGTAGAAACTTCAGAATCTCTCAATAGCTCAGCTGTCCCCAAAAAGGAGGCCGAGACTACAGAGTGCTCCTTCCCAAGACTGAGGAGAGGACGCCGGCGAGCTGATGATGCTCGACTTGACCTCTGGGGCTTTGCAACGCCTTCTCCTCCACCCCCACCAATGCCTCCTCCCCCAGTTTCCCCGTCACCTCCTCAGACCCCTACTCAGCCCGCCCGTCGTCCCAGAGGAAGGCCTCGATCAAATCCCCTGCCAGAGCACTTGCTTCAGGGGAAGAGCAAGGCCCCCAGTGCAGAGGGTGACGCGCCTGCTCATAAGAAACGGCGGCGATGTCGTAGCAAGAAGTATCAGACCGGTGAATACATCACTGAGAAAGACAAGCTGGAAGATGGAGAGCATCTTGAAGAATCTGACTCGCTGAGACAGGACACTGGAATCCCTGCAGGTATGCAGTTTCTCTCCAGAGACCAGTTAAGTTTTTTTTAACTGTTTCCAGCCCAAGTTTAATCACAAGTACAGCTTATATGATAACAGCCATGCATTACGCGACAGTAGATAATGTATTGTTAAAATCCGATTAGAGCAGAATCTTAGGATTTCATACCATGCACAGCTGAAATGAAACTTTGATGAGTTGTTGATTCACAGGAAATTTTGATTAGAGTTGAGAGTTGCAATGATAATTAGTTGGTTGACAGAAAATTAATTACAAATTATTTTGCTAATTAATTGACTTGGTAATTAGCTGAGCTGATGAGTTGATAATAAAAATTGTTGTTAGTTATTATTTATAATTAGTTTTAGTCCTTTAAACACATCAAACGTTAGTCGGTATCAGCCTGAATCATTCTTTTTTAATATTGTAAACGCATGAAACCTTTTTTGGCTGCTGAACCTCGTTTGGTTTTGTTGGCTTTTGATGGATATTTGTCATCATTACTCATGTGTCATAGATTTTCATTCTTTTAAAAAATATCTGATGAATGAAACGGTACTGACTGAGGCCTTTTTTCTATTCTGTGGAATAAATGTACAGCCACTGTGCAATACAGTGTGTACACGATTTCTAGTTTCTAATGAGGACAACTTTCTTGTACTCACATTGTCCACATGATAGTTGAGTTCAGTGAGTTTTGACACAGAACAGAAAGCGTTAACCCTCTCTTATGATGGATACCAGAGTTCGGTCTCAGTTTGTAATAGATTTATAAATTAGGGATTCAGAATTTATCATACCAATGGATGTCTGTAATTAAGAAATATTAATGAGATCAACTAGAATAGATACATATGTAAAGTGTATGGATACAGCACACATGAAATTTGCAACTAGTATTTCTGAGTATTCTTTTCCCACCTGTCTATCTTATCCACGTCAGAAAGTCCACATAAAGTACCCATTAGTGTGAGTGTGACACACAGAATGAGTATTAACAGAAATATGACAGACTTGATTGCTAAAGCAGGGCAGAGTAGTTCAGAGACAGCAGTTACCCTGTTTCAGAAGATAAGATTGCTAATCCAGGGCCCATTGGTTCAGAAAGTAGCAGCAGGTCTGATGTCGGCACAAAACGGCACCTAAATTATTCCAGCTCGGCAGCTGGGTGTTAGCTCGAAGCTGCTGCATCAGTACACCCTTTGATAAAAAGCATCATGTTTACAGATTAAGATTGTTGAATCACCTGGTTGGTACCAGTCAGAATAACCTCCAGACTAATTTGTCATTACAGATCCACAGGCAGATCAGTGTCCAAGTCCCACTGCCTCCAGTCCAGAGCCTCCCCCAAGGAGACCCTCAGTCACACGCTCAGGATCAGTCCGCTACCAGGAGAGCGAGGAGTCTCCAGAGTGCAATGATAAGCCTTCAGGGAAGAGGAAGTTCAAAAGCAAACACTTATGTGACAGTGATGAGCAGAAGGTGAGTTCCTGATGCTGCTTGTTGGATTATAGTACATTTCAAATCACATGGGGTTTCAGGAGCAGGGTGTCAAGAATATATAAGCTTACAGTGCCCCCCTGTGGTCCAACAAAACAATATGTTTGTCATATTTACAGTATAGTGGCATTTGGGATTACTGTGTATTTCTCAGGTATTTCATATGTGGAACATAGTGCTCTAATCAATAATCTGTGTTTTAGAATAAGACTAAACGCAGCAGCTTGGGGAAGCGCGGCTCCTCCATTAACCTGGATAATGATGATGCTGGAGGAAAAAGACCAGCCAGTCCACCATCCACTCCAAAAAGTTTGCCATCTTCTCCATCCAATAAGAAAAGCTCCTCTGGAAAAAGCAGTGGTTCAGACTCTCCACCAAAAAGGCCTGTTCCTCCTGAGGTTCGTCGGTTGATCGTCAATAAAAATGCGGGGGAGACCTTGCTGCAACGTGCTGCCCGCCTCGGCTATCAGGTAAAATCCCACCTGTTTACGTGTATAGTATTACTCACATTAACCTTTTGTAAACAGTGCAGTCTTATTGAGTGATGATAATAAGACTGTCCATCTGTCCTACCTCTGTTCTACAGGACGTAGTCCAGTATTGTCTTGAAAAGGACATCAGGGAGGTTAATCGACGTGATAACGCCGGTTATACCGCTCTCCATGAGGCATCCTCTCGAGGGTGGACTCAGATTGTCCAGATGTTGCTGAAACACGGTGCAGATGTCAACTGTAGTGCCCAGGACGGAACAAGGTGATGCTTCAGGGTGCATGATGGTTGTTCTAGTTACTTTCAAGTGTTATCATGCGTTTAACCTTCGTAATCAATTTAACTTTTGCAAACAGCAGGTGAAAAAATAGTATATCGTTGTGTCGTCTCTATCGTTTTAAAGATGTACAATCCATAAACGGCATTTATGTTTTGTTTGTAGGCCCCTTCATGACGCAGTAGCAAGTGATAACCTACCAATAGTCTGGCTGCTTCTGAACCATGGTGCAGACCCAACTCTTGCAACCTACTCTGGACACACACCAGTCAAACTAGCACATAGCCCGAGCATGAAGACCTTCCTCACAGGTATGTTTTAATTTATTCCCCTCAGTTTCCATCAGAATAATTAGTTGGGATATGTAGAGAATTCGTGAGAACATTTTACCTTAGGTCAAGTTCAACAATCACATCAGACAAAGTAAACAACACAGCCCAACAGCTTCTATAAAGCTAATTGAAGTGAGACATGAAAATAAATAATCAAACTTGTATTTGCCAACTTTACAATCACCCTTCAAGTAATATGTTGACAAATTAATAAACTCACTCCCAGTGTATCACATCTGGCACAGTGAGCTATGAACAATACCGGATTCATGCAGCATATATGAGACGTGCACGCAAACACTACATACACAAAGTTTGACAGTAACTGTTGTCTAATGTGTGACTCAGATTGGTTTGTTGTCTTACAGCTCAGTTAGGTTGTCAAAAACTGAAAACATTGTCCTCGTAAGTTGAGACGTTCAGACACTGTGCTGAAGTTGAGCTTGACAAGTACATATGTTGACGATCAAGCTATGATTAATTTATGGCTGTGAAGAATCTAATTAATCAAGAATATATTATAGCTGACAGTGCACAAAGGTGACATAGCTTAACAGCATTTGTTCGTCTGTCATTACATCGCATTTGGGACCTAAGTTTGAAAACCTGAGACAACTTAAAGCAGTTTTAAATGCAAAATGAACAATAAAAGGTGAAGCTCCCCTTGACAGTTGGGGAAGGTTCAGTTCACACAAAAGGACTCACTTGCAGTTTAAAAAAAGAAATAGCTGGCAGAATTTTTATGAGTAAAAAGTTACAGTAAAAGGCTGAGCAGATGACTCACCATGGATTCACTAATATGGTCATATTACTGACTAAAAATGAGCATAGCTCAAGCCTTATCAGGAGACTGCTGTGGTACAAAAACAGCAGTTAGAATAAAGCTTTCAGTGATTAAAGGCATAGATTTAAATCTGCTTCCATGTGTTCAGTCTACATAAGTCAGGTAATGTGATTACTTACACGTCTGCCTTACCGGGAATCTTTTGACACGCATGATTTATTCTTGCTGTTCATAGTAGACAAAAAAGAAGCCAGCTCACTGCAGATATGAACTTTGTCTACTTTTATGGTGTTGGCATGTTTTCTCAGGACCTTGCCAGGTTGAAGCTAAAGTCATTGATTTCTTTCGGGGTTTCTTTCACTACTGATGCTGCCACAGTATCAACGTTGTCCTCCATATGAGTCTCGTGCCATTCTTCTCCTATAAACTGAGAGCTGAAGGCTCAGTAGCTGATACAACACATCGCTCCAGTGCCTGTTTTCTCTTTCCACTTCCAGCAGAGGTTGCTGCAAAGTGAACCATATCAGAAATATCTACATCTTAAATTACTTTGCCAATACTGCATACTGATTTTTCTGTTCTCCCTACATACAACCACAAAGAACTTTTTACCTTTGCGTCTAGTAGTCATTACATGCTAACTGCCACAGTCATGCCAAGATTTTCTTTTTTGCCCCAGAATATTTCACAGATCTGGAAACCCGCAGCGAACAGGACCCCAGTTTACCCTGGGATTTCTACAGCAGCTCCCTGTTTGGTAAGAAACCTGACCGCTGGATCTGTCTATCTACTCAATGTTATCCTGTCCGTCAATCAAATATCCTGCTTAATTTGTAAATCCTTTTGAAATATCACTCCTCCACTGTCCTTGAGGCAAATGCATTAAGTCGTGTTGGAGCACTTATCAGGTCACTGCAGAGAAAAGAAGCTAGTTTGTAGGCTCATGGTCAGTCACTGGGACGTGGAGCATCCGTGTTGTGCTGTAAACAGCCACAGGGATGAAAAACAGGATTAGAGTAGCACGGAGGAACTGAGGGAGCATGTGGTCGGAATAAACTTAATTAAACATAATTAGTCCCCACATAACGGACACATATATTTTTATTTGTTATTGCAGCTATTCCTAAAATAATTCTGCTTTAACTATTTAAATGCTAATGTTACACCTGAATAATTAAAATAGAGTAGGAGACCTGGGCTCCACCAAAGGATATTCATTTATGTTAATTATTTCATCTGATTTAATCACTTTATCACCACTCTCCTGATCATCATTTGTCTCCTTCAGTATTTTATACTGGCCTGTGCATTTAATGTTTAATTTAGATTATGTTAACAAGTTTAAACCGCTCAGTTACTGTTTGTTTAATATTACATTCTCTTCAATATTCTTCAGAAGAGGTTGATCGGGCTTACCACCAATCAGACATAGGTCACACCGGATGTTGTGTTCTACCTTTATATTACCTTTTATTTTGGTATTAATATTATACACATTCCTGTAAAATATGTATGGATATGGCATGATCCCTTTCCTGTTTTTTTTTATGTTTTTGAAGGGACTGGAGATATAAAGGAAATTTATCTAGCTTTAAAAGCGTTATTACGGTATGAGAACATCCACAGGTATAAACCCAAACAAAAAATATTAAACTTTCATTCTGGCTGGGGTTAGGGTTAGGAAAAATAGGGAAAAAAATAAGAAAAATAAGAAAAATAGAAGTAAATCAGTAAATGATGATTAAATATGTTCTTTGGTGATATTTTTTCATATCCACAATTTCTATGGACGGTGATTTCAATTGAAGCTGTGAGTGATGCCATAAAATTTATATTCTTGAGTGACCAACGTTGTCAGTCCCTCATGTACAGTTCATGTGATGGTTGGTGTGAATGTAGTGACCACTAGAGGGCGCCCTAACCTCGTGGATTCACTGAGTTCAGTAGCAGCGCAGATGCAGCCGGTGTGTCCGCCCTTGTCCTTCTCACCTCAATGAACTTCACTTCACAGAGACCGACCAGGAGCCGTGCTGGGACTTCCTGCTGTCAGAGCAGAACCAGGAGCTGGAGGAGGACGTAACGGGGAAGACTGACCAGGATTCGGACAGAGACTGTCTTGTGTTCGAGTTCTCCTCTGAGCCTCTTTTACCCTGCTATCACGTTCAGGTGTCATTGACACAGGGGTGAGTTCACAAAGATGAGATATTGTTATTGGCAAGAATTAATCGAAACTAATGGAAACTGTTGTCGGCATCTGGATCCACGTTTAGAAAGGCACACACTAACATTTGATTGTTTGCAGAATAAAATTAGGCATGAACTGTGTAAAATTGTTCTAGTGATTTAGATTCTTGATGCTGCACTGCCACAAATATGTCACAGTTTATGTCAGAAAGGCTGTGATGATAGTAAACACCAATAGCTGTGACTCATGAGTAAACTGAGTTGAAGGTGCAGGTGCTGTCATGTCCACATAAAAGTTTTTTTTAATATTTATAATACAAGCTCAGGTGACATCATTATGAGGGCTGACAGAGTTACAGTAACTTGCGTTGCTGCTTTGTGACTCATTGTTTTTATGAAGGTACTGTTAGTGTTGCCATGTCTAAACCTAAAACAGCAGATATACATTTATACGTTTAGTATTCTGTGTGATACCTACAGTTAATCTCAGATGTTTCTCTCTCTCAGCTTCTGCAACTGGTTCCTCCTGACTGATGTCCTGAAGCGACTGAAGATGTCCGCACGGATCTTTAGAGCTCGTTATCCTCACTTGGAGGTGGTGAGTTTGTCGCGCACTGAGCTGTGGAAACAGGTATCTGTCAGCCAGGTGAGCTCCGCTTTAGCTTCTCCGTACAGAGGCAAAAATAAGGAGGAAGACAAGGAGGAGGAGGAGGAGGGACTTGTGGATCTGGTGCGTTGTGTACCAGAGATCCAGAGACTACTGGGCTCCTCCATTCACATCCTACAGGAGGATGAGGGGGAGGATGAAGAGGAAGAGACGCTGACAAACACAGGGAAGCCTCGCAGTCGATAACCTCTCTTGCACTGCACTCCTCCACCGACTGTTGACTCTTTGCCCTTCCTCACAAGCAGCAGCTCAAAGGAAAACTCTCCGTCCATCATAACGAGGGTCATGGGTTCTAACTCCAGCTACCATAAAGGCTTGACACTCCGCCAATGACCTTTGACCTCAGACAGAGGTGATCTCAAGGACCTGCACACGGGGGTGGTCAGTGCTAAAAAGCAGCTTTCAGGTTCCTATCTATAGGTATATTTGAATACACGAACAAACCTTTTTTAATGATTATGTATGTACATGGTAGTGTATATGTATATCTTGCCATCAGGGTTAACACATTTGGTTACAGAAATGTTTTCTTGTGGCAAGGGATGGATAATGTGTAGGACGTTTTTGTTTGAGCTTGTTCCTGAGGGAAAGCGATATTTTTCAACGGGAGATAATCCGAGACTTTTATCTTGGTGAACTCGTGCGTGAAGATAAGACGCTTAAGTCAGGGAGGCCGCTGACCCAGATGGTTTCTCTGTCGACCTGGGAGACCTGGAGACCTGCAGTGAGGAGACCATGGCACATAGTATTTGGACATGATTACCCGCCCAGCTCAGAGCCTCTTTCCATTTCACATTATCATCCTCAAGAGATCATTACTGGACGGACCTAATCGCTTACGATGTATTTTTTTTTTTTTTTCTCCGCATTTCACAAAGTAAGCCTGGGCAGCACTAAGCCGTCCCAGTCCCTACTCGCAGTATAAAATAATGTTGTTCTGGACCTTGAGCTTGACAGTTTGTTTACAGAAGCGGACAGATAGTTGTGTTCTCCACTCCTCCTGAACTGATGCAGAATCCTGTGGATCTCTCTCAGAGGAAAAGTTGAATCACCTCTGGAGTCCAGAGGAGCCAAGGCGTCCTCTTTAACTGCAGCCACGACTGTCTCCCACGTCCCAATAAGATGTGTCCACATCCTAGAGTGCTTTGTGTTGCAGTGTTTTATCTACACTGTTTGTTGTGCTTAATTTAATAGTCATTAATATATTTGACCTCTTGTGTATCTGACAACCCTATCTATGAGAAATGCTTTCTATGGTTGGTGCTTCATTCTGAAATGTACTTATTAGGATCCCTTTATTCTGAGACTTTCCTCCCTCATTCAAAAACAGTATTTCAAAAAAAAAAGGAAAAAAAAAAGAAGCAAAAGTACAGTTTTATTGTACTGGTGCTAAGATAGATTTTTGTGTTGACAATCAATGAAGTTTTGGTTTGAAGTCACAAACTAATAAAAGATATTTAAGATGAAGAGACTTAAGGTGTAAAGAAAAGTATAGTTTGATTTAAAGAAAATGGGATACAGCAAGACTGAAAGACTACGACGTGTGAGAGATCCTGAAAGAGCCTTTTATTTGATTCTTTTATAAGAAATCAACAAGAATAAAGCATGATTGTGAATCATAGTTTTTATCTCTTTGTTTTCTCACATTATCAGAATAAATGACATGTTCATGGGATATTCTTTCTCAGATGCATTCGAAATTATCCCTTTCTTTACACATAATATTAATAAGCCTGACCTGACTTTAAAAGCATCATTGTGGCTTGTTCCGAAGCCTTTAACTGAGTCACTTGAGAGTCAGCCTTGAGCTGCTTTAGACTTGTGTTGGTGCTGTTTCCTGAACCTTTAACTGAAAAAAAAACAAAAAAACAACAACACTAAACCTGCAGCTACAGCCTCTCTGGCCTGGTAGGACAACAGCTGATAGAGGCTAAAGGTAGCCAGAAGACCCCAAGCCCCTGTGAAAGGACATGCTAACCATGTGGCAACCTACACATGCTGCATTCGTTCTTAACATGAAGAAGACTGGCTAAATACCCAAAACATTTAATTGATGCTTCACTTTATAATCATCAGTCTTTGTACAGGTAACGCTCAGAGGTTGAGATCTGGTCTTTCCATCATCATAAAGAAATTCACTCTAACAGTTATGTCAGGCGGATATGACATCTTAAATTTATGCTGTGTTAAATCTTCATTTATTGTGACCCAGTAAAATATATACTGATTCTTACTTCTCTCTGTTACTTTATTATGACAAAAGGAATTATACAAAAAAATAAATAAAAAACTTTAGTTGGAGTTGGAGAATGAGGCATCGGGTTTAGGAGGACAACATTATCCTGTGACTCTCAGCTGTTGCTTGATTGTCTCCCCTGTGTAAAAGCCTGGAGGTGCTCAGAAAGCCAGTTTAATGACAGCAGAGCACACACTGTAAAGCAGATGAAAGCTTTTAACCACACGGCTCAGCGCACCCTGATTTGTGTTGGTTTCCAAGGTCAAGATCGAGTGTGGCGTTAGTTTTAGTGACCCGTGTTTTCTAGTGTGGCTTTATTTTATCCACTAGAGGGAACCAGTGACAACAACTCCATCAACATCACTGCTGAAAGGAGAAATGTGCTGATCTCACTCATCATGAATTTACTAGTAAGTAATGGCTTCTCTGGCTCTGATGTATAATGTGAAAAAAAGAGTCTGTTATTTCATTATCCTGTTTTAGTCATCTTACTGCGTTGGATATATAGCTACAATCTAATCAAAGGAGTGGTCGCCGCCTCCTTTGAGTATCAAAAAAAAGAATCTGAAAACAGTGAATTTTAGACAAAGGGGTCAAACTGTCTTTGTTCAGTACGTGATGGAGGCTCATGTGGTGACGTAACTGAGCTGAATATCAGAGAGTGGCGTCGTGTTAGACGTGTTACAACTTCTGTTGAGCCCGCAGGGCAGCTGCTCCTGTTGGGAAAGTCTGTACCCGGTGACTAAAGGCACCACCCATTACAATAAATGAGGAGTCACTCGCCAGTTCATTAGGTACATTAGTGAAATGCATCCAAGTGTAACAACACTGAATTAAATTTTCATGACTGTTGTAATGTTAATAATTCAGTTAGTAATTCAATTGTATGATCATTTTGAAGGATGCAGTTTGAGGAGCTGTTAAACTGTACTGAATTAAAGACTAAAGTGTTTCTATTATTTGGTCTAGCCCACTGACTACAATAATGTGGTCAAAATAATAGAAACGTGTTGGTACAACACCACATGCTACAAACCACAGTCTCCAAAATGAAAACACAGTTGAATCAACAGCTCTCTCTTATTTTAAACAAATACTTAATACCACAACCTTCTTGAAACTAAGATTTAGTGAATGATTGTTTTCACTACTGTACATAATGAACTGGCAAGTGAGTGTATATTTTACTAGTGTTCACAAATGTAGACCAATAAGTGCTTAAAAGTGACATACAAGTGCAATTAAATCACATTTACTGAAGCGCTGACAATAAGTTCCATCCGGATGAATTTACAGCAACAATTTCAGCCTTAAAATGACGATAAAATGTAAGAGTGTGAACCACAGGTAAGTAAGGAACGAGCAAATTCATTCTTCTTAAACCGCTGAGCCAACGTAACATACTGTAACTCCGCCTGGGAGCATTCGTTTGAAGCCTCGCTGTGAATGCAAAGTGACGAGATGCTTCATTATACTTAGACGTGACATACCATCGGCAGCCCCTCGCAGGGCCTCCCGGTACAGATGGTCCTAACCACAGTGTAACCTGTGCAGCCCCCATGAGGTTACTAGAGTTCAGTCACTGCTGCGACCGGGCTTTATCTCCCAGCAGTGATAGCATGTGGCTGCTGCTCTGTGTGGATTCAGATCTGATAAAAGTCTTTCAAAATATACTTTTTTTTAATATTTATTTATATAAAGAATCAGCTCTGAAATACATTTTATTTTAAGTGTTTTGGAGATTTTGAGCTACGTGCTTTTGTCTGAAACGTCCCCCAGATGATTCACTCTTGCAAGCGTTCGTGTTTCTGTGTCATTGGAAAATCTTGACTCTGCTGTATACATGAATCAGGCCTCGTTACATTACACATAGAGCTGGCCCCTCTGGTACGCCCTCCACGGCAAGCCCCTACCACGTCTCGCCACTCATTGGCCTCCCGTTGTGGGGCAGCAGACTCTTATTGGATGAAAATGAGGGCAAGTCTGCACAAGACCTACTGACAGACTAACATGGAAAGAGGAAGGAATACGGCCTGTTGGCGCTTTACGTTGTTCTTTTAAGGAGACAATAAAACGACAGAAAGGATAGATCAAGTGTATATGAGCGCGATGGGAGATCTTTCATTTTACCTGAACTTATATTAAAGACCTTTTAGCTAAATCTTCCGTTCGTTTAGTTAAAGGAAAACCTGCCAACGTTTCCCTGAAAAGGCTTTTCAGGTCATTAATGATTATTTTGTGCCCATGTCATGAAAAGGAGCTCTTCTGAAAGCGTCTTGCGTTTTTTTGTGTTCACTCAGGACATCTGTTGTCTCGGATCAGCTTATGTAACAGCGCTCTTTGAAAACACACAGAAAGGGGAAGTCCTGCTCAGCCTAGATACTTCCCTTTCTCTCTGAAATCAGCTCCTTGTATTGTTGACCAGAATCCTAGAGGAATAAATGTTTTAATCTCACTCAGTTTCGCCTTGGGGAATGTTTTATTACTTGAGACAGATCAAACCAGCATTCATCCCGTGAGACTGCACAGAGTCGGTCCTTTTGTTATGATCAGCAGGATTTAGATGAATGTGTTCCCTCTCTGCAGGCAGGAATCTCTGCAGGAGTCTGCTGTGTGTCTGTTCATGACTGCGTTAAAACGTACTGATAAATCATTCTTGCCTTAATATAACCCTGTAAGTACGTGACGAAAATGTCCTTTGTTCATTTGAATATGAAGACATCTAAGGCCGTTTGAGGCTTTCACCCCTGCAGCTCTAAATATAACCCCGGGGGAAAATAACACCGTCATGTATTGGCCCCTAAGTGTGTTGCAAAGGGGTTGACCTTGTTCAGACGTCTGACTTTGCTTCTGTACGCAGCCAACATCAGGCAGCCCGCACGTGTCTGAGCGATGAACCCACTCACCCAGACGTATCACTGAAATCTAGCGACCATTTAGAAAATTGCACTTTGGATTTTTAGCTATATAGAGGTCAAATGAACGAGAGAAGGCTAAAGGTTAGGTACACTCAGCACTGCAGGCGTTAAAATGTTTGCATGTGATTTAAGGATTTCATGTTTGCATTCAATTTACTGCTTGGGTTGAAGCACTGAAAGGAGCTGATGTGTTAGATTTAGCTGCATCAGCTGAGATGTTGGAGCTGAAGGTTCAGTTGCAAAGATGCATGAAGTTACCAGTTTCTACCTCGCAGTAAAACTTCCAGTAGGACTGCAGCAGGTTAAAAAAAAAAGCTGGGATGCTAAGTGAAACTGTCTTGCATTTAGAGTTTTACTTAATTAAAAGCATAAAAACATTGGTTGTTTAAAGCAAAGAAAACTGCTTATTGTGCAGAAGGATATCTGCAGAATAATATGTGTTATTATATGAATGATTAACAATGTAATGTTGAATATAGTTTTATCACTTTAAATACTGCTAGCATGTAGATTTCCTAATCTAATTTCTTTGGAATCATATTAATAATGAATGTAAAAATCCCTAAATGTGGCATCCTGGTCAAACTGAGAGACAGCATTTTGTATTTTCAGCCACGTTAAAGTGAGTAAATGCTGCTTAAAAAGACAAAAGCACCTCTCATTTCTATGATTCACATCTCACTCGAGGTCATGTTGTTCTCCCGAGTGAACAAAAACAACAGATAAACCCCCAAACTTTAAAGATGCAGGAAACAAACGGCGGTGTCGGAAATCTGATCCTATGTTTTTTTTCTGAGGATTGTATGGGTTTCCAATAGCGTCACTTACAATGGAGGCCTTCAAGTCAGTAAACACAGCCGTGCCATTGTCTCGTCCTTGTATTTAGCAGGTTGGACTGAATGCAGCACTCAACCAGAGGCGGACACAGACACTGACCTGTGGAAAACTCGCCTACTCTTCTCTCTCTGGACAGATGACCCTGATTGTTCTTACCTAACTACCTGATAATTAGAGTAAACTGAGGACCTGAGAAACAGGATGCCATTGCTTAATACACAAGAGACATTTTAATTCCTTTGGTTTACTCAATAGGGGCAGTGCACATTAAAGAACATCATCATAAAAACACATACTGTGCAGTAAACATGTTGGATTTGAGCAAAAATGCAGTTAAATCTCCTAAATTTACATCCAATGATACATTTGATGCTTTAAATACAGTTTGCTCTGAATATGTGTGTCCTTTTACAGCTTTACTTCTGTTACTTCACAGTTTTTATTCATTTTAACTCAAGTAAAATCTTTCAGCTACTGCAGAAGGTAGTAAAACGTATTTGAAACAAGAACTGGCATACAGAACATCTTAAACCCCCTCCTCATATAACATGTGTCCATGACAGCAGGTCGCGTTGACCTACATAAACAGCACGTAAAGCAACATGGTTTAAGCGTGTTTGAGCACCAGACAAGGCCGGGCTGAGAGGATTGTTCACTCTCTGAGATACTCTGTGTCAGGCTGTAAGCTTCTCCAGCTGGACTCCACACCCACCCACTCGCCTCTTACATAACCTCCTACGTTCCTCCTCTATTTCTGCTCGGAGCCGGCACATACTGATCGTGGTGTGGTGTGCAGCAGCAATGGCCACGAGTGACGTGCATGTGTACCACTATGGGTGGATGGTAGTGTTCTGTGGAAAAGTGAAACTATCATCAGATTTTTTTTTTTTCTCCTCCTGTGCAAGGGTCCCAGCAGGGAAAACAACACACGGGCTGAATTTGTTTATTCTAAAACAGGGAACAGATACCAGTCGGACGAGGTCTTATCGTAAAGTCGAGGGAAAAGCAGGAAGGAGGTGGTGCCTCTGTGTGGTAGGGGTTCAGTGGGAAAGCCTCTGCCTCGAAGAGAACACGGTGTTCCCAGCTTCACAGCTGTGTCTCCATGCTGACGAGACAAAGAGCAGAGGCTAAAAGACTGGGGCAGCAGCTCTGAAAGCTCACACTAAGACTCAACACACAGCTAAAATATTTGATAGCTTTAACAAATACATACAGATTAGTTCATTTATGTTGTCAATTCAAAGCTACTTTATATATTATTGTCTGGTTTAATTATAAAACAAATCCATGTTACAGGAGTAAAATAAGTATGAAGGCAATGAATTGCTCATTAGTCACCTTCTATAATGTTTAGTATAATTTTGTACTGCAATATTAATGTATATATATTTATATAGAGTATGAAGAGACACAAAATTGCCTCAAAGACAAAAACAAACTCTGAGTGTCACTAAAAGATCTCAAATATATGCAAAGTAGTAACACAGAGAAGAAAAGTGGACACAGAAAAAACTAAATGCTCCCAATGCAAACACAGAACGAATGCAAACTGAAACAAAAAGACCAATAAGAGACTCTATGTCTGTTTTGTATCTTTGTATCTTGGTAACGTTTCCTTCGCAGTCATTTAAAGGAAGTGACAAGAAACAACCACAAAAATAGAATGTCTTTATTGTCATTGTAGTGTGACAAAATTAAGGTGGCCTGAAAGACCCAAAGCTGCCACACTGGAGGTAAAATTAATACTGTCACACCAAGTTCCCAAAGAAACACAAAACAATGACAAAAAGAAACAACAACAACAAAAAAAAAACCTCAAAGAGACACAAAACAACTACAAAGACACAAAACAACTACAAAGAGACACAAGACAACTACAAAGACACATAACAACTACAAAGAGACACAAGACAACTACAAAACACACAAAACAACTACAGAGGAACAAAACAACTACAAAGAGACACAAGACAACTACAAAGACACAAAACAACTACAAAGAGACACAAAATGTCCTCTGAAACACAAAACAAATACAAAGAGAAACAAAGCAACTACAAAGACACATGAACTGTCCTCAAAAAGAAGCAAAACAACAACAAAGAGGCACAAAATTACATCTAAGAGAAACAAAGCAACTACAAAGAGACAAAAATCCAAAAGTAATTGTTTATTTGTTGCCAATTCATGACGCAGAACAAATAACAATGACTCAGAACGCCTCAGGACCTGATTTAACTAAAGTTGCTTCCTCAGTGCTTGAGCTGAACTTCACACCTAAATCAAAACTGTGTTAGTTGTTGATTGAGGGTGAAAACAGTCAGACTTTAGGTCACACTGATATCCTAATTGATCACAGTACAAAGTCAGCATGGTAATAAACAAAAACAAGGCCGTTTTTCTTCCACTTCCCTGTACACGGCAGCCACTTCTGTTTTCTGAGCCGGCACAAAGTCTTTTTCTTGAATAACTTAACAAAAAATGCAACGCTCTTATTATTTCATGTCATGCAAAACCGCAGGAGAGACGTCATGGGAGCCGCTCAGACACAACTTTCTGAAGAAGCCCGTTTTCTTCATGGAAGTCAGGGAGAAGTCAAACGCACAGAAATGTTAATGACATCAGTGAGCGTGCTGGTTCACATTATGTCTGCAGCACAAGGCGGCATATTGTAAGTCTGAGCACAATGATGTGGGCCTGACATGGGGTGATTTTACACCATGGCAGCGCCTAGCAACGCTAACTGCTTTGCACACAGGCAACGTTCGTCACATTACACAACAAACCTGTTTTGATCCCAAACCAGTGTTATCTTGAGATCAAATTAAAAACCTCCTGCAGGCCCCCTTCACGTTGGGTTCTCACATATCACATAAGCAATGCTCGCAAATAACCGAGTGCACTGAGGAAAGTATTGAACATAAGAACAGTTTGAAGTGCGAGTTGCTCCATACTATGTTCGTTTGTGCTGTTTACCACATTTTATAGATTTATGTCTCTTAACAACAATCTGTTTTAGCAATATCCTTCAAGTAAAGCATGCGCTGAGAATCAGATAAATGAGAAATGAGAAAATATGACACCTCTTTTAATTTCCTGTTTGTATAAAAAGATCATAGTTTCTGGAAAGAAATGATACAATTAGGCAGCTACAACACTTGGCTAATATCAGTACAAATTATTATTATTATTACAAATACACAGGTTAATTGAACGTAAGCTGTGGTGAGTTTTGTTGCGTTGTTGGAGGTCTCCGTCCATAAATGTATTACCCGTTCCAGATTGCATTTCATGGGTCAGGTGTTCGTCATCAAGTTTAGAAAGAGCTGATAAAACGTGACGCCCAGTTGTACATTAAACTGTCCGTGATAATAAAGTAATCAGCGATATCAATAAAACGCTGCTTGCACCTTCGCCATAATTATATTCCAACCTTGAAATATTAAGTGTAAAATATATCTTTGTGAATCGACTCAAGTTAAAGTTTGAACACAGGAGTATTAGAGTGTGATAATACGACTTTCTTTTGTGTAAAACGTCAGATCTCATCTGACACTTAATACGAGATTTAAAGATGCAATCTTTATTGCTGAATGTTGACGTCTGCAGGACAAAGTTATGCACACGTACACAGGACATCTTCCAGCGCCATATTAAGTTAAAACCTGCTCAAGGCCTCTCTGAGTGTTTTCCTCAGTTCTACCCCAATGCATTTACAGTTTCAGGTTTGTCTTTTGTTTGACTTCACTCAGAGGTTTTTCTGGAACGTGCTTGCATATTAAAACAAACAGCACAGTGAATACATCAGCTGTTTGCTCAGGGAGCAGTTCTGTTCCCATAGAAAAGTTCAAAATAAGGGTGTTGAAGTGATAAGGGTAAACAGTAGGTGTGGCAGCCAGACATATATTGGCATGGTAAATTCAGATATGAGCCTTTATTTGGGATTATTGACCCTTAGACGACACCCTCCAGCAACCTGCCTCATAAAGAGATAATCTCTGTCCTGTCTAATTTTCTGGAGCGTTCTCCCGGTTGGCTTGCGGTTTTACTGCCGTTGAGCAACAGAAAGTGCTGCTGAGCGAAGCAGAGTACTGCCCGGGAAGGGGCAGCAGACGCTGTGACTGTCTGCCAAGTCTGCTGTCACGCAGCCTCGTGCAGGCTGCAGGGTGAGGTGAGGCCCTGCCATCCAACAGGCCTTTCAACATCACTGTCCCGGGATCTGTCTGTCGTAATTCACTCAGCTCAGAACACGTTGCAACACCTCAGCCATGCCAAAATGATCTGAGCAGCACTTTACAGTTCAGTATTCCAGACCTTGATTAATATAAAATTAAAAAAACAATATTACCTCATCTTGTGGACTTTAATGTGTCACTGCATGTTGAAACAGCACTTCCTCTTCTCTTTTTCAAATCTGCAATGTACCGAGTGGTTGCAACCATTTGGTCTCAGGTTTCTCAAGAGGCACGCAGACAGAACTGCATTACAGATCATTAGTATCATGGTTCAGCCCTATGAGATCTGTTTGAGAGTGCAATGGCAAATACAGCTTAAAAAGATCTCACTATTTTACTGTAAGAAATATCTAAACCAGTTATTTAGTGTACTGTACAGTTAATTCTCATGTGCCATGTGTCATTTGCTCCTTAAAACTATAAGAATTTAAAGTGCTTGAGACATTTTCTAGTTTTAAAGTACACTTTTTGATATTTTGGGAAGCATGCTTATTCATTTCCTGGCATACTCTCACAGATCTGTCCCTTAAATAGCCTCACCTGGCTCTGTGTGACGTTAACAAAACCATCGCAGCTCTAAGGCTTACTAATTAAGACGTTAGATCTTGTGTGTTCACTCTGTTCAAAAATAAACCATGTTAACGTAAGACTCTTGACTAAGGCCCGGAGTAACTTCTGCTTGTGACTGCGCAGAGCCTTGAAATACTCCAGAGACATAAACCCCCATCAAGCAGTAAATTGTGTTCTTTAAGCTTTAGTTTTTTAACACATCAAATTAACAAGACCTGACGTGTTAATAATAAGCTTTAGAGGTGCTATTAACATACCATCACCTTTTAAGTTTGTGAGACAAACTTGTAAACAGCAAAACAGCTGGAGTGACACTGGCCTGTGATTGATATCCAGTCGTGTTTGCTCCTACTTGATAAGTAAAAACTGAATAATTGTTCTGTTTTAGATCTGTTTTTGGTCTTCACCAGCTCCTAAGAGAAATATATGTCTCTTTAGCGTCTTAATGCTTCCCTAAGATCACCAGCTAGTTGTTAATTATATGTGTCTGCTGTTTGATGTTGTAGAGATTTTTCCCTGAAAACCGTAGCCTGCAGTGGCGATAAATCATATAAAACTGCAGACTCTTGATTCACCTCTTACAAGTGACTCATTTCTCATCCTCATTTAATTTTTTGTTACAAAAAATATCAGTTATTTTAAGTGTGAACTGAAACAACTTGTTAATATTAGTTTGTTGTGTTTTGTAGATTTGAATCATCTCGGTGTAAAAAACATATTTCTACTCAGATGCCCGTTGTGGCCAGCTGTCACCAGCTTGGTTGACCCAGTTTCTCTGAGTGGGCTGAGGCGAACTGACCAGCACAGCCATTTTGATTTGCAGCCATTTGTGTAGCCCATTGTGAGGTGAAACAGAGGAGAAATGCAGCCTCTCACGACAAGGCCCGGAGCAGTCCCTTTTTTTTCTTTTTCTTTTTTTTTTAATGTAAACTCTTTGCCCCCAGCGTTCCTCGCTGCTGCTGCTGCTGGTCAGAGCATTTCATTCAACCACCTGGATGCCCTTCCTCATCACACTAGAATCTCCTAATCAGTGCTGTGCCTTTGAGAGAGAGGGGGGAAAAAAACATTGCGACCGGATTGGCTGCTCCTGGTGAAGCTGTTGCTAAGGGGAGGGTTTCACTCTGTGATGGATGGATGTGGCAGCGACCACTCTGAGGAACATGTATACATCAATTTAATGTTTCATTTATGCTCCGATTCCATCGTGTTCACCGTGACAAAGCTGCAGAATTATCTGACTGATGTCATCTAAATCTCCTTCAGTGGTTTTAAAGATCACATTCTCTGTGCCACCAAGGTGCTGTTTTTTATTTAGCAAATTTGTCTCACTGAAATAAAAAGTGTTATCACCTCTGGTGGTTCAGAACACTCTACAGCCGTTTATGGCCCTCTTCCAGATACTATTTCCCACAGGTTGAGATGATTAGTGGACTAGTAGTGACTTTGTAATGTCAGAATTAAGATGGAAAACACAAATAAGGCTCACTACATCCTAAAGCTTTCCAACTAAGTATGTGCACAGAACTACACTTAAGTCTATAGTTGACTATTGTGAATAAGGTTGCTGGGGCTAAAGAGCATGTACATCATTTATTGCAGGGCAGTGCTACTCAAACATTTGCATCTGCACAATTGTCTATTTGCATAAACAGCGATGATATGAAAGTGTCCAGTGTTCACTTGAGGAGAGCCATGACTCCTTTTATAGCACAGCTTTACATCTTCTCCTTTAGGTAAATCCTCTGTAGTGTACTTTTAAAATCCCTCAGTGCAACATTACATAAGGTTGTAAAGCTGCACAGCAAGAAAAAAAACCTAAGGTTGAGTTTACATATAGTTTAGTTTTTCCATAATGGAGTTCCATTCCTGCACAGCTTTGAACACTTTGCACAAGAAGTGAAACTTGTTTGAGCATCATGAGGAAAAGTTTAACAGCCTTGCAGTTAAAAGTCAAACAAGGAGGCCAACGTCAAGTTTAGTTATTTATTTCAGTTTTACTGCATCAATATAAAATTGGTTTTGAACTAGCCAAAGGGCAAACAAATGAACTGTCAACACCTTGATGAACCACTGAAGCAGTCAGACAGACAATGGGGAAGTAACTGAACAGGGCATACAAAAAGAAAGTCAAGGCACACCATGTTACAGTACTACCAAGTGAAAAGATTTGAAAGATCTGCAGGTAAGAGCCCTTTAGCTCAGCATTTTTAAAAATACAGTTTTTTTTTTTTAAAAAAAACAAAACAAGAGGGGACAGAATAACCAGCATTCAGTATCTCCTACAGGCTGAAGCATTTTATTCAAACTCTGGTGACAAATTTAAATTTGAAATGAAAAGACACAGAGGTTCTGCATAAACCAGAGCTGTGCTTCATCAGGACATGAACGGGTTCAGTAAACCTCCACCGAGCACTTCAGTGTCAACCTCTGCAGACGGACACGCGCAGGTTTCACTGGTTTCAGGTACAATGGGAAGGGGAGGGAAGAAAAGTGAAGTTGGAGTGCTGCTATTCAGGAGTGCTTGTCCTGGTCAGTTCACCGTCAGTTGAGCTTTGTTGGAAGCGATGGAGGGGCCCCTTCACAAAACATCCCATTGTTGCAAGTCAATCAGTCTGGAGGAGGAGAACGAAATGTGCAGCGACTTCTATCTCATGAAGTTCCCTCCTCCGATTTCTCTCTTGTATCTGTTGGTGAGGTGGTCCGCTTGCATCGTGAGCTTGGACAGAACGCCAAACAGTCCCCTGAGGTGATAATGAAACTGGTGCTCCAGGTCAGAGTTCTCGTCCACAAGCAGATCCCCCGTCACCGGCTTCTGCTCCTCCTGCTTCACGGCCATCTCCAGGAAGCTGGCGCCGCTGCTCATCTCCCTCTTCAGCAGGCCCCACTCCATGTCATTCTTTATGGACTTGAGGAGCAGGTAGTGCTCGTACATGTCCCTCTGCTTGTTGGGGCACGGCGGCTCATTGTTGTTGTTGTTGGGCTCCACCTGGCCGGCCGCCTGCTCCTCCAGGGGCACGTCTCGCAGCAGGCTGGGCACCATGATGGTCTCGTCCATGTTATTGGCAGCTGCTATGAAGCGGTGCATGACGTTGATGAGGGAGTGCTTGTTGCTGGCTGAGTCGCTGCTAATCTGCATCATGTTGAAGGCTTTAGGTCGGCTTGGTTGCAGTGTAAAAAAAAAAGAAGCAGGCAGGTGGGGCTTTTAAGGCAAAGCTGCTCTGTGTTTTAGAGATGGATGATCTGCAGGAGGAAATGAAGGGAAACATGAGGACGGTGCACACGATTGATCTGACTGAAAAAATTCAATACACTGAGGCACAGGATCACAAACCCAGCACCGAGTACAGTTTGACTTCAGGAAATAGAAGCAGCCCGTTTGACATTCACACAGATTAACGTGCAACTAAAGCCATTTTGACTAATCATCTCCATTGCCGCATTGAAACGCCTCATTTTCACCAACATGACCTTGACTTCCTGCTTCTAAAAACTCTGCTCGCGTTAGCGGTTTTGAAGAAGATGTAGAAATAAAATAATAATAATAAAAAAAGATGGAGACTGACCTGAGCAACGAGGTAACCTGAGGGAAAGAAATCTTAGTTGGCGTGCTGATTTAGTAAAGCCAAATCTTGTCAGGCACTGCACACCACCAGCCAGGAAGGAAAGCGACTATTTCCCCATCTGACTGGAGGCTTAACGCCGCCTTTATACTCGGCAGCCGGTTGGGCGTTAGAGGAAAAAATAAAAGAGATAAAACCCTCCCCTCTCTGCAATTTTTCCACCGAGCTAATTGGGCTGCATGCAGGGTGGAGGCGGCCCTCTGCAGCATCTGATCCCAAACTGACAAATGAAACGAGACCTCGCAGCTGCCCGTCAAATGGATTTGTCTGCGATTAGCTGCACCCTAGTTACCGCTCATCTTTTCCAGGCCGTTACTAACCCGAAGGCTGCACTGGAGCAAGCTGTAGGGCTGTAGCTGTAGTGTTAGTTTTTAAACTAAAGATAATGTTGCATTTTTTTTGATTAAATTACATTAGTTAACTTGGAGTTTAGTTTTTCCATCGCTTGCACCTCCTGTCTCATTTTGCATGAATTAATGCTGCGATTACTGTTGCACAGTACTGCCACCTGGTGGTCAGACCGCGTCGTTTCAACTAAAGTATCATCAACAGCCACAGCTTCATCCTGGTCCGCATATTAAAATCCTCTATTCCACTGGAATATTGAATTATTCTGACGGAGATAAAGGTCTTACCGCAGGCGTTTGGTTTGAAAAGGCACCAAATATCGATGCGCAGAGGCCTGAAGGTGTTTCTGCTTTTATGTGAGCAGAGGTGAGAGGTGTGGCAGGAACGGCACAGGTGTATTTAAAGTTAATTAATGAGAAGCTGTCAGAGCTCTGGGCTTCATTAATGGCATTAGTTCCACCTGTGATTTTCCTCAGAGCAAAAGTTGCTTAGTCTAGTCTAACATGTCAACGTTTGTTTTTGTTTTTTTTTGTCATTGAGAGTTGTCTCTAAGCAATTGCCCATCCATTTACAGGAAACACAGAGAAAAATAGAAAATAATAAAATAAAAAGTTGCCCTCAGGGATTGAACGACTTCGGATTTTTCAAAGTGGACTAAATGTGTGGTGACGGCGGCAGAGTGCCGTGGTGGTTAGCACTGATGCCTCACAGCAAGAAGGTTCCGAGTTCGAATCCTGCCTTCACGGGACAGGCGGTAACAGAAGATGAATGAATGAATGAATAACAGCGACGTGACTAATCGATGATGTCACACATGAAATGCTTTGCAACAATGAAATCTGAAAGGATTTGGACCGTTCCTCTCCTAGCATTAGCGGGTGCCTTTTGAGATGAGTGTGCATTGACGTAGTACTTTTGTTGTATTTCAGGACTCACATATTCTGCCAGTCCGCTGCTAGTTTGCTGCAATGACCCAGTGGGTTCCTCACCTGTCTTCTCGGAGGCGTCCGTGTTGTTATATTGTCACGTGATAGGCGGTTTAAAACGTCATAGTCGAATTTTCGGTAAAACCCCTAGCTGCCCTATAACAACATTTTATGTATTTGATATCTAGTTAATCTTCTAGTGTCTTGAAGTTTGATTTTCCCCACATTTACCACTAAATGTTTAAGGAAACCAGAACTAAATTTAGATATTTAATATAATTACTTCCATCCTTAATAAACTACACTGGCAGAAGATGGAATTTACACTTATACGTGGTGTTCGTGGAAAATGTTTCTCTGATTCGTATTTTAACTTTACAAAGTAACACTGAATAAAAAGAGTGTGAACATCTGTGAGACCTGTGTAGGAGTTAAATTAACCTAAGTACTGAGGTAAGTTGGCTGGTTATTAACAGGAATTAGAGATGATCGGTTCACACAGATGTCAACAGGCCTTGGATGTTCCTGTCAATATACGAACAACAATATGAAACATGAAGCCTTAAATTATAGCGATTACTTATGACCACAAACCCCTTGATCAACTATGTTAGAATTTCTGATGTGTAGTCTCCTCTCTCCCACTGAGGGAACCATAAGAATTAAATCTGATTTGATAAATTAATGTTGAAATAGATGTGCTATTGTGGTATTTCAGAGTTTTGAGCTTCAGACTGTTGACATAAATTCCTCACACAATATACAATATGACATGGACTTTAAGTGTTTCCAATCTTCTGAATGTATTTATAGTTTTATGTCACATTTAAATGAATATTTTCTTTGAATTATTGGGTCAAATAAATCGGACCGAAGTACCAACATCACACTGAAAAACTGAATGCCTCTCACATCTTTTATTTAGTTGCGTGAGAGACGTTTATCTGGCAGGATATTTGGGTTTCTTCTCTTCACATGGACGTCTGACATCTGTGGCACAGACACATCCAGAGCTGCAGGCAACACACGCTGTTAAAGATGCTTAATTTCATCTTTATTTTTTCAAGTATTTCACATACATGCATCAACAAAAGAGTAACAATTTAACACTGAAAACTGTCATATAAAGTAGGCTGGGCTTGTAGTTGGCACACAGGAATGCAGGCTTCTCACCAGTACTGGCCGTCATTTCATTAGTGAGGCTCGTTTAAATCGTACATACTTGATTTCAGGGTGGCGCCCTCTCCATAGGTTTCACACATAGGTTCACATAGTGCTGCAGCAGTTTTACATTTATCAGCTTATGGTCTACATTTACTCTGCTACACACTTACTTACAAAAATGACAAAATAAGGCAGCTGTGAGACACGAAAATGAACTATTGACAAATTAAAGAAGCAATAACTATGTAACGACATCTACAATTCCCTAATTAAATCCCATGTGTAACAATGATCTCTGAAATGTCTGGGTCCCTTTTTGGTCAAACTAGGCACCGGGTCTTGTCCCTTCTCATTTTCCTTGAAACATTTTCCCTTCTGCTCATTGGTGAGATTAAATAAAAGAAGAAGCAGTGAGTGTTTTTCCCTCTCTAAAATGATATGAACTACACACACATATATAATATTAAAATGTCAGCTCAGTTGGCACCAAGAGATGTCCATGAGTCACCTGCAAATACGGAGAACAGACACGTTGTCACAAAATCACGTTATTCATATCTGAACATTAAAATCATAAAAATGAAAGCTGCCGTCTACAGGGAGGGGAAGTTCATGATCTGTAGTGATTTATGACTGATATGACATGATTTAGACTCCCAACAAGTCATTTTCATTGTCCACATACAATAACTAACCTGTGGAAGGTGACTGTTAGACCATCTCATACTGGTTGTTGGTTATGTATCGAGACAAGCAGCAGGCCAGGAATATCCCGATGAGCTGAGAGGGGAAGCAGTTTCACAAATTATAGTTCATTACAAAACATGGACACGGTCTCAGTCAAAATACAATACATTGATATTCTTGTGCAAACATCAAACTCTGGATCAGGCACTATACACACAAACTACGCTGCCTGGCCAAAAAAAAAGTCGCCACCTGGATTTAACTGAGCAAATAGGTACGAGCCTCCTATTGGATAATTACAGCATGGCGATTATCTTTCAGCTGGCAACAAGTTATTTAACCCCAACTGATGCAATGAGTAGCTTCTCATTTCTTAAACAACCATGTCTAAAGACACATCCTGTGGTTGTGTAAGATGTTAGTCTGTTTGAGAAATCACTGGCATGCATCAAGCAGAGAAAACATCTAAGGACATTGAAGAAACTACTAAAATTGGGTTAAGAACTGTCCAACACATTATTAAAAACTGGAAGGATATCATCATCAGGGTAAGAAGAGAGGCAGATGAAGTGAGTACAAGCCTGTGGGGGCAGTGCTATGATCTGGGGTTGCTGCAGTTGCTCAGGTCTAGGTTCAGCAACATTATGTGTCCAAAGAATGAGGTCAGCTGACTACCTGAATATACTGAATGACCAGGTTATTCCATCAATGGATTTTTTCTTCCCTGATGGCACGGACATATTCCAAGATGACAATGACAGGATTCATGGGGCTCAAATTGTGAAAGAATGGTTCAGGGAGCATGAGACATCATTTTCACACATGGACTGAGAATCTTTGAGATGTGCTGGAGAAAGCTTTGTGCAGTGGTCAGACTCTCCCATCATCAATACAAGATCTTGATGAAAAATGAATGCAACACTGGATGGAAATAAATCTGGTGACATTTCAGAAGCTTATTAAAACAATGCCACAGAAAATGTGTGCTGTAATCAAAGCTAGAGGCAGTCCAACGAAATATTACCCTGTGTGACCCTGTATCACCTGCTGTAAGTGTCCACAGCAAATACAAGGTTCAACTATTAGTTTTACAACATGATAACTAACTGAGCAACGTTACGATGGTCACGTTTGGTTTTACAGTCACATTATCCAGATTTCTAATCAGAGCTAGTGAGAGTCTCTAGATAACAAACGTTAAGATTAATAAATGAGAGAGAGAGAGAGACAGACAGACAGACAGACAGAGAGAGAGAGAGAGACAGAGAGAGACAGAGAGAGACTGTTTCAGTGTGTGACAGATACAGCTCAGTGTGTCCGATAATTTGTATCATATCCCCATGTCGGAGTGCACTCACAGCAAACAGTGCTGTTTGTGGTTAGGGTTAGGGTTTATTTGCATACACAGCAAGAAACTGTGGTCGGACCTTGAGTGATAGCTCCAGACACGTGTGGAGATGTTTGTTTGCTGACGGCAGGGGTGAACACGCAGAATTTAAACTGAGTACATATGATCTGATCACTCAGGACACATGTTAATAACAGGTCGAAAAAAGGCTCATGCCAACCTCCACGTCCATTGTAGACATTCAAGGAAACGAGGAGTCACATAAAACAGAGTATGTTGCAGCAAACAACACGAGCTCCCTTCAGCTTTTGTCTGACTGACATTAAACACAGAAATTAGCCACCTGGAGCGGGCTTTTTGCTAAGTGCATTAGGGATCTCCATCCAGTGATGCTTGCTAGCTGATCTAATCACAGTGCATATTGATCTATGTGAGATCAGAGACCCCACAGATAAAAGCAACTGTGGTTTAGGTCCAACCATGACCATGGTTTAAAAGAAAGATATTTTTTAATGGTATTATATTGGGTTCGGACATACAACGGACATGAAGAGTGAAAATATAGCATGACCCATGACCCGTCACATTACTGAGCACTATACCCGGCGGAAATAAGTCTTAATTTTGGCTTTTATATTGATTCTTCAACTATTAAAGCAATAAAAGAGATTTTGGACGAATTAATGAACCCCTTAATGAACCCCAACATGGGGAAATGTAGTGCAAATATACACATCCCACTCAAAGTTGCAGATGCACTAGTTTAGTTGAACAATGTTTTTATGAGTGTGCCCTGGTTTTATTTTGTTGCGGTGCATGCGGACAAAACAGATTCCTCTCAATAAAGATGAAAGATGGAAAGGAAAAGCAGAAAAGGTACAAAAGGAGACTGGTGACAGATGACAGGCAGTCAGCTAACCAGGGAGAAGGAACTACAGACAAACTCTCTGTGCCACTGCCAGAAAGAATAAGAATCTGGTTACTGAGCTTTGTTACTAGAAACATATTAATATAAAGTTTCTGAGTGATATCACAGGTTTGTGACATGATTACATGGACACTAGTATAACACTGATAAAAGAATAATAGCCAAACGGCCGCATGTAACTACCTCAACCAGGAGACAACTTTACAATGAGAACAAATTTTCGCTAAGTTAGATGAAGTAGTCTATAATACTTTCATTAGGAAAATATTAACGAGTGATAACCACATAAATGCTGGATCTGATCAGTGCACAATAATTACATTCTCTCTGTGCATGTTTGCCCCATATGTGGGTTTAAACTTCAGCTGACGTGACAAGTTTCCTTGAGGAACAGAAACATAAAGTTTGGATAAAAACTTTCATATTTCAATGGGCAGAACCAATTTGAGCCATATTCTTATTGACATTTTGGGGCATGGAAACACATATATATCTTATGGTTTGATTGTCTCTAATCAAAATTTCATTCAGAGATATTGTCCCTGTAAACTTACAGGTTCGCACATGTTGTGTTTACCGTCACTGAAGAAGAGTGAATGATAATCTCTACACGCTATTTTTGAGCAGAATATGTGACATACCTGGAAGAATGCAATCCCAAAAGAAATCCCAGCAACAATTCCCAGGTTGGCCTCCATCACACTGGTCACCAGCGCAAAGCATCCCTACATAACAGAAATGAGTACTCTTAAGATATCAGCACAACAAACCAACATCAAAAACTATTGGCAATGAAGGCCGACTGTGACGTCATTGTCTGGACCAAAAAAAGACTACAGCCACCTGCCAGCTGGCACATACACCGATCAGGCATAACATTATGACCACCTTCCTAATACTGTGTAGGTCTTATTACATATTGTGTCCTGTGGTGTCTGGCAACAGGATGTTATCAGTGTGGGCCTTTGGGTCCTATGGGTTGAGGGAAGGGGCCTCTGTGGACCATCCCACAGATACTTGATCAGTTCGGGATCTAGTGAATTTGGAGGCCAGGTGCCGTATTCCCAAAGATTCTTAGCGCAAAGATTTCCTCCTAGTGGCCAAATTTTAAGAAAATTCTTAGAATCATGATGTTTTCTAAGAATTTCCCCTGAATTTCCCCCCTCTGGTAGAGACAAAGGGTCTTCATAAAGAATCTTAGCTCTTCAGAGTGCTCCTAAGGTGAGATCTGTTAAGAGCAAGGAGGAGGACTTTTAAGAGGCTTGGGAGTTTCTTAAGCAGAGGAGAAAAAATTACCAGCGTGGTACATGAATATAAGGAAATAAATATAACTATCAGCATGTGGATACTGTGCAAGTTGGCCTGAGTTTTCATACATTTTGTAGGATAATTTTAAAGCATAGCTTAGTCTTCATAGAGATTAGATTAAGCCTACTGATTCCATTCTATGCCCATTATCACCAAAAGTGTATTTTTATTTAGCTTTTAGGATCAACCAGTCACACCTTTTGAAATGATGACAACCACACCTCCTCACTAAGATAAGAGTTTCTGTCCATTCCTTGCTCAGAGTTCTCAGAGAACGATCTGGAATCACTCCTGAGATGAGACTCCTTGGTAGGAATTTTTAGGCTAAGTTAGGAGCTCTCTGAGAGGATTCTCAGAATATTTAGGTATACGAGGCCAGGTCAACACCTTGTGTTGTTCTTCATGTTTTTTTTGAGTTGCACCTAAACCGGTTTTTGTGTGTGCCTGTGTCAGGCTGCATCCTGCTGGTGATGACTACTGCTATCAAGGAGTGTCATTGCTATGGGGTGGGGGTGCCTGGTCTGGTCTAGGTGGGTGACATGTCACATCGACGTGAATACCAGGTCCAACAGTTTCCCAGCTAAACGCTGAATTGGCACAAGATGGTCAATGTTATTTACTTCTCCTGTCAGTGGTTTTAATGTTGTGGCTGAATGGTGTATGTTTTGCACTGTGAAAAGAATTAGCTCTTCACACCAGGTGGTGGCAGTAGTCTATATTTGTCATTCAAAAAGATCTACTATTTAGATTACTACTAGGCTAGGAAGAGTCTCCAGAGCTGCGTCTCCTGATTCACGCTGATCAGTTGGTCCGTGGGTTATTAATTCTAAATGATCATGTTGTGGAAATATTTGTGTATTTGAATATTTAGATAGATTTAATGTAAAACGAGGATCCTTCTGTGTGACTTTTGAACTGTCTACTTTTGTTGTCGACAGGGGCCCGACTAGTGGCAATGGTACGGACAAAAGGACAAAACGAGGACCACAATAGCTGAATGTTGGCTGATCGTCTGCTTGGTGTATCACAGCCAGACAGTTTTTGCGATAATCTGATTACTGTGCCTGTTCTCAACTCACTTGTCTGTACACTTCATTTGCAGCCTTTTCCAGGTCTTTCAGGGTCTCCGGTGTGCACTTGCTTTGTTCCTTACAGCAGCTGGCAGGGATGCCCTTCTCTTTAAAGTACTCTGTGGTGCTCCAGTCAGTGTAATTATACACGCCGCAGCATTGCAACTACAGGGAAATGTTTACAACAAAATTAATACAAAGTTTTAACAAATTTCTTTAGGCAACAGGAATAAAACAGCTGGATGATCTCGCCACAACACAATGAATGATGTCACTGCAGATGTTTTGGATCCTCTGCTGGAAAAACACTCACAGTGACAAGGGTAACATGTCTTAACCAGAGTTGCAGTGTTCCTTGTTTTCTGGAGTTTTAAATTGTTCTTAAATAAACAAGAGTCCTTTGGTTTGTACAGTGACACACAACAAGGTCACATAAGAGTAACTCCATTAGATTAATGGAAAACTTTCCACTTACATTCCTCTGGATAAGGTCAATTGCAGAGCTGCCGTTGTAGGTCTTCACAGCGTTTTTATAGTCGGTGTCCAGTGTGGCCTTGATCTGGTGAATACAAATTCAAAGCAGGTTACATATTTAAATGAGCTCAAGTGTCTCATTTTTAAAATCGTTTCGATGGCTCACCTCATGCCTGAAGACGAAGCCTGACACTCCAGCCACGAGCTCAGCCAGGAAGACCATGGTCAAAAACATGGCATACTGAACAAACAGAAAGAGAATCTGTTACACAAGCTCTCATGCGACAGGGAATATTTCCAACCGCTCCTTCACCGACCAGTTTGAGCATCCATGGGCTTCCGCGGCACGTAGCGAAGCAGCCGAACAGTCCGAAAATAACGATGATGGCTCCGGTCCCGATGAGGACATATGGAGCGTTGGTGCTCTCCTTAGAGGCCAGGGAGAAATAGGCCTCCAGGCTCACCTTCCCCCACACGCCGACGGCCAGCAGGAGCACGCCTGTAAACTGAAGACAACAGCAGGGCGAGTCAGCTCCACCATCAAAGAGCCACAGGGAAACACAAGGACGGCTTTTATGGCTACGGCTGACACGAGACCTAAGATTAAAGGCCCAAAGCCACCTGGTTGGTTACTCACTGCTACAGTCAACATTCAGCAGCAAGACTTTTCCAGCCTTATCTCACCTTTCAGTGGTTTTAGGTAACAAAAAATGAATCACTTCAAGACATAAGATTTGAAGTTTAACAGTGAGACAAGTCAAATCAAGGCCAGCTTCATAGATTTTAAATATGTGCCATTTAGTCTGGTGCTATTTTGGACTTTAAAAAGAAGGGAATATAGAGGATTTAATCAGACATCAGACAAATATTTAAGGTGTTAAATATAGAGCAATTTTAATAATCTAATAGATGAATTTGTGATGCAACAAGGTCAACATTTTACTGTTGTTGGTTGTGGACACATTTCTAAACATGTCTTTTCTGACATTTCCAGACCAATAATAAAATAAACCAGGACGTCTGGCCAACGCAAACTCAACCCTGGACACAAAATTACCTCTTCCATCATGTTTGGTGAGAATTTTGCTCAAGAAATATTGAGTTAAGTTGTGACTATGTGTCTAATCAAGACAGACCAGTAATCCACATCGTGTCTGGCAAATATCAGGGATACTTTGATGTAAAAATCCAGGACAAAACACAATTTCCTTCCTACATTGATTTCCCTAATTGAATCTAGTTTTCTCAGGGGACCATGTACAAATGAAGAGAAACAGGCGAGTTAGGAGTGGGGACTGCGGCTCTGAGACTAGATGTGTAGCGAAACAAACAGCCTCCACATACTTTAATAAACTTATTAAAAACACACCTGGGATATGCCTCAAGCCTGTGGTTCAATCATCTCAGCATCTTTTTCTGCAACGCTCCCCACACAAGTCATCAGCCTGAGGGGAGGGCATCAGCTCGACCAGCAATAAATTGCCAGATGAAAGCACAGACCTGAACTTTGTGTTAGCTGTGTTTGCTCAGTACAAAGATTAACAGATAGGCCAACCAGAGGTGTCCATTTTCCTCTTAAGACAAGCTCATGTTTATTCTTTGTTGAAGTCATTTTTTTTCTCAATTACTTTGGTGCTCATTTTGATAATAAAATAAGGAAATAGTAAAATCATTCACTTAAATATTTCTGGAGTTTGGACAGAAAAGATTCGGACATTCACGTATTTATGGGTTATATTCTTCATGTTGCTCTATGCTATGAGGTCTTGTTTTAATTTCGATCAAGGAAAGTGTTACCTTATCTTTAACACAAATCAAGAATATCTGCAGATTTATGATAATGGAAACATTTCTGGAGAGGACTGCTATTAGCAGAAATATACACGGTGTTGATGCTAAAGAACAGCAGACTAAATGCACATCAGAACTTTCTAAAGCTGCCTGATGCAAACACAAAACAAGGTGGTGAACACATGATAAGTAATCAAACTGAATACAACAGGCATTATCGTGCAGATTTCTGAATCATTTTGCACCGTTTCATTGAAATAGGTGGATAAAGACAACGGAGACAATCCTCTACAGTACTGTTTTGTAATGGTTTTAGATACGACGAGTACTAATAAACTTCGAACTGTGCACAAACAAAGTTTCCAATGATAAAACCCTACATCTTAAAAACAAAAATTCTAATTCAGAACTGTTCGTTTATGTTATGTCTCTTTTGATTCTGGCTTTTATAAAAAAAAGTGTGTATTTTATGGTTTTCTTATATTGTATATTTGAGTTTTGGATGCTTTCTCTACACTTAGCCTAATCATAGCATTGCTAGCTGCAACTAACAAATTATTCCTTAATGATTGATTGACAGCTGGCTGCAGCCTTATGGATAATTAAACTGGATTAAATGAATGAATTCTAATTCAAAACAAAACTGTATCAAATAATTAACAAATCAATATCAAAACTCCAATTTAAAGCTTTAATAGTTGGTTTTATGCCAAAAGAGTCTAAATTATGAATATGCATATTGTAGTCTTCTTGCCAGTTCATTAGGTACACTAGCGACAACGATTTTTTTTTTTTTCTAGTATTTTGACCATTTTAGTCTGTGGGGTAAAGAACAGAATCATTTTAGTGTTTAATTCAACACAGTTTAACAGCACCACAACCTTTACAACGTTGTTTAAACATAAACTGAACTCTGGAAACAGTCCAGAAGGATGATTTAGTGCAGTGACTTTTAAATCAGAGCGCATTTGTATTCACTAGGGTACCTAATGTTTTAGCAAGTGAGTCTGTTTAAGTTTTGGATGCAATTAATCGATTAACTAAAGGATTAATCAAATTTAAAAACTAACTTTTAACCATATCGTTACTCGTTAGTTGCTGACCCAGTATTCAGTTAATTCATCATAACTAATTAATTCTGTCATTAATGATTAATCGATTACTGGCTGCAGCTTCATGTACAATTATATATGACTGCAGAACAAGCCTGATATGTTTGAACTAATTCAATTAGTTGGATGTTTTTTAGCTGACATCAAAAGCTAACAGGATATTTCATAAATAAATCTCAAAGTTCGCTTCAACGTCTCTAACTATCGGTGGATTTTCAACAAGTAGTTGTTGGAGTCAACATAAAAAACGACACAAATCTGACTTTCAGACATTTATTTAACGTGTTTCAACTCCTGCCGAGATTTGAGGAGACGACGTCGTTAGCCTCGTTGGCACCGCCGCCGCTTTGAGCCCATTGTTGCTCTCTTATTAGCTTGTTGTGTCCCCCATTACACGTCCCGGAGACTCACCCAGAAAATGAGACTGTAGGAGATGAGGAAAGTCTTCAGGCAGGTAATCACGGGCTTCGTCTGAAGCCGTCGAGACGGCGGCGACATGCTGGAGTTTTGATTTTACAGCCGAAAAGGGAGGAAAAGTTCACTTCACGGCGTCCGAGCGGAGAGGGAAAAAATAAAGTTGAGGGATAAATCAGAGGAAAGAGGGGAAGTGTCGTCACTAACCCACATTCACTTTCCTGAAGGCATAAACAGCTCTCCACTAGGAACAGCAGCGTCAAGGTAGCGGTAACAACGTGTTACAACGGAAATACCTTTCAAAATAAAACATGGTCCGGAAAATGGAAGACGTTCATGTACAAATTAATCAACCAAAAACCTTAATGCAGACTCAGAACACACACAGAAATCAGCAAGGATTTATTTATTTATCAGTAAAGTGAAACCGAAAAGATAAAACTGATTTTCTTTCTAATAATTTTGAGTAAAAATTCGAAATAAATTAGAGGTTGCTGCCTACTTAGATTAACACGGGTTCAAAAAAAAAATCTTAGTTAGTGACCTTAATATGATTAACATTGTTTTCATTCTTATTTTCTCAACCATTTCCTAAATTTTTTCCCTTCATGACAATTCTACAGTTTCCAAACAGCTTCTTACTAGTCGCTACGTGTGCTTTTAAATTGACGTCAGGAGCTCTATTTCCTGTCTAATTTATTCCGTCTTTATAATTAGATGACTCCTGGTGATGTGACACACTTTGTTTGTACTGAGTTACATCAGCTGCTGACTGAACCTGTCACAACGTGGCGCATATGTAAAGATGAACATGAACGACTGATCATGTTTTTTCTCCCCCAAATTAAATCTATAATGAAATGAAGGTCTTCCCTGGCTGTGGGCAGCGTTAAACTCCCTGTGGGATATTTTTTTAACTAAATTACACGTGTGAACACTTCCAAAACAACAACGTGTTGTATTAAATTCAAAAAACACAACTAAGACAAACATTTCACAATAATTACATATTACAGAAAATAATAAATGAACTGTAAATTCATTTGTAGCTTATTATAACCTTCAGTGTCCAGACTTGGAAATCTAGGGGTGGAGTTTATAAAAATCTGTAATCGTCATGTTTAATGTAGCAGTGGGAGGAACCACATACACAGAAGAAGTCCGTCAGTGCCACCAAGTGGTTTTGTTTCTGGTGATGAACTAGAAGGATCCTCTCTTTATAAAAACTGCCGAGACTAGTGAAACGGGATCGGTTATTGTCCTCGAGGGATTATTACTAAAAGGTTGTTTGCCTCAGTTAGAAGTCAACTTTACTTGCAGGGATAAAAACAACAACTGTCTTATGTATTGGACTCTCCGAACAAATCTGCACAGCAAAAAAGAGACTTTTTTTTGTTTGTTTGTTTTTACAGAAGTGTCATCGTTGTATTTCTGAAATGATCACCACCCCTTCAGTCGCTGTGTTCATCTTACTGTTCACAGGTGAGCTCATCTATTCAAAACATTTCTTTATATATGTCAGAACTATTTGTCAGATATTTTGATTAAGTAAAAGTCTAACACAGCAAAGTAAACAAAGTGCTCCATTAGTCAAATCTCCTCATCGCAAACGTTATTTCTAAGTAAAAGTCTAAATTGCCTATTAAATGACTGAATTATTCTAAGTATGCAGAGTTGCTGGTTTTGGTTGAAGTGAAACAAATCCTGCAACTAGATTATTGTCACGTTTTACTGACCAATCTACTGATTAATTTTAATCTGCAAAAAGTCAGAATAATGATTCAAATCTCCCAATCCCAGAATTCTTAAACTTCCCGCAAAAAAAAAAAAAAAAAAGAGGCCAGTTCTCACATTTAACAAAGCAGAACCATCTTTGGCAAGTGACAAATAAGATTAAGAAGATAAGTCTACTACAACTAATTTGATATATGGAAGTTTAATCCGTAACATTGCATCATATTCTTTCAGCTCATTTTATAAAATCTTAGTTAAAAGGGAAGTTTCTAAAGTACGGTGTCTTAAATTAGTAAAAAGTATAAACAAACAAAGTATAAATGAATCAGATTTGTACTTAAATACAGTACTTGATCAAATGTACTTCTGATTTCCTGTAAGTTTTAACCAGACATAAAAACGTGAGATTGCTGGAGATGGCTGAAGCTTCCCTGCAGCTGGGAAATACCTTCCTCTCAGCAGTAATAACATTTGTATTAGCTACAGATGTGCTGAATTTTTGAGGTGGCTTGGATGAATGCAAATGAAGCCCATCCTTCCCTTCAGGGATGAACAGCCCCTTCGCGACATCTCCCAACATGCAACTGGCCGAAATCCAGCCAGGATGAATTTAAACTGGGCCTCTTCAGGTGCTCCTCTCTGCTTTGCTGACCAGGCAGTTTAATTACAGCTCGGCTCCAATCACCGCCAGTTAATTACTGAGCAGTCCCCCGTCTGGGCCAAGTGTGTTAAAGCTTCCGTTTAATCCTGGGAGATAATAGCGTGACCCGAGATCCACACAGAAAAGCACATGTGAACTCAAACTTTGATGTGGATTGATTGAAAGGATGCTGGCTGTTATCTCAGCTTTGACATTGGAGATAGATGAAACTTCAAATACCTTCTTGTACGTGATTCATCCCCGCCGGATGGACTCCCTTTGCCTGCAGTGTGCATGTCTCTGCAGTAAAGTCTGCATTGTGAGTGATGCACAGTGTGTGTCGGTGTCTAGGTATTCTGCATCAATAGCAGTATTTTGCTGGTTTTAGTGATTTGTTGCTTTTCCTTGTCACACACGATGGGAAACTCATAAAAAGACACAAAACTGTTAATCGAGAGAATAACTGGCAAGTCAGCTGATGTCTACCAACAGCATGTGGATACATGTAGAATACAAAGTGTAAATACTCATGTTCAAGTACATCAAAATTGCACATAAAGGGAGTACAGAATATATATTTTCAGGACTGCAGTAGTTTAATGTGTTAATGTGTAATTAAAAATGCATCATCTCAAGGAGCTTATGCATGATGTTGCATGTCACCTGAAGTAATGTCTGTCTCGACTCAAGCCCTGCAGAGCATCAGACTGATGATCTTAGCTTGTTAATTTACTGTGTGACTAATTCTCCATGAGGAGGGAAATAGTCGTCCTGGGGAGCTTAGCTGAGTGGAACATTAGGCTCATTATGAGAAAAACGCTGACGACGGGTTTAATTCATGCTGTCTCTGGCCTGAGCTGCCTCCAGAGTGTGGAAGTTGAATGTGATACGTCATTATTAATAGAAAGTGCGTTAAAGGAACTTTTATTTTGTTGAGGACGGGTGTGCCAGAAAACGGAGCAAAGGAAGAAGCAGAACGGGAACTGAGCTGTGAGACGTGGGTGGAGGTCGACAGACTGGAAAGTTTGGCACTCATTTCTAAACATGGAGTCATTTTCGGGATTTCAAGAGGGATAATGTGCCCGAACCACAACTGCTGAGAAAAAAAATGGATAACAGTGAGAAAGATTTATAGTGCAGACAGTACAGTGTATGAGCCATGCAGCTGCTTCGAACATGGAAAGTGATGAGTAAGAGACAAAGCCTCCAAGTGTGTAATGAAAACATGCTGTTTGTCCAGATTCGTTGTAAAGCTAAAGACAAATCTAGTTTCATAACATAATGAAGGCCAGAAGACACTACAATATAAACTATAACATGCTTCTTTTTACGCGCACACAGTCCATTCAAACCACTTGCAAAATCCTATTGACAGGAACTTCCAGGACCTCCCATTAGCGTCAGTGATTGTAAATCCAGGTGTCTATGGACAGGAATGTTATTGGACTTCTTAAAGGAGGCCTGAAATGAGACACCCTGGGAGAGAATCATGTTCGCCTGTTTCTGTCTGACCTGTATTAAGATCATGTACTCTTGTTTGTGTCATGTATATGCTGGATGTATGTCTTCTGCTGCTTTTTCTCCTCCTCTTCTCTCTCACCCCACATCTCTTCTACCAACCTCAAGCAGATGTGTTGCCCTTTAGGCTGCTTGAGGTTTCTTACTGTTAGAAGTTTTCCTTGTCAACGTAGCCTTTGTTTTTGCTTTGGGGGTGTCAGATTCTGGGTTTTGTAAAGCATCTTTAAATTAGATTAGATTAGATTCAACTTTATTGTCTTTGCATGTAGGACAGGTACATACACACTGAAATGCAGCTAGGCATCTAACCCTGAGTGCAAGATTAACCCAATAACTAATTTATAGATTGGTATATGCAGTATGGACAGTTAGTATTACCACACATGTATGTGCACATAAATGCACACACCACACATAAACATGCGCCTACGTATACACATACCTATCTACATAATATATGTATATATATGTACATACACATATACAGACATGCATATGCTTGTTATAGTGAATGTTATTAAATCTTGAGATAGTATGTACTGTAATATAAATAAAATTGAATAGCATGTGCTTCAGTCCTAACATTTCAACAACCAGTGAATGAGCGTTTGACATCTTGATCTCATAAAACATGTTTTGTTTTGTTTTGTTTTCTCAGCCGGCTCGAGCACCACAGTCAATGACAGCTACAATGAGTTTGCCGAAGAAGATAACACTCCTCAACTAGACCACAAAAGTGCGTATGGAAAACACACACCTTTTCCACTCATATGGATGTGTCTGATAACCAGCTGTAAGAAGCTTTGCGATAATGTGTCTTTTAGATTTTATGGAGAGAAGATAAGAGGTGTGAGACGAGGGATTGTTCCTGTCATAGTACTATACGTTCAGTCTAAAAGTAACTAAACTATTCTCAAGCTTTATTTTGCATCAATACTCATGTTTGCATTGTGTTCAGTTTTAGCCTTTTTGTTGGAATTCCTTTATATTTTGTTGTAATTATATGAAATTTACCTTTTACACAAGAAACTGATAAAAGAACGAAAACCATGGTGGTACTGACTCTGTAATATTTATATATTGAGTCTGTTTGGTTGTTCTAGGTCAAAGTCCAGGGATGCTGTAACTATAAGTTGTCGTCCTCTCTCAGTTTTGTTTTGTCACTATGATGAAATATTTTATTTAATTTGCTGCTGCACCGAAACAGACATTTATTTTTTTATCATTAAGTATCCTCCAAATAATTGTTCATATATTTATTGTAATATAATTATAATTTATTCTGTTTATATTGCAATATGCAGTGAGGTCCATATACTGTATGTTTGTATACTTATAGATTTTCTAACTGTTTACAAGTTATATAATGATTATGACTTAATGTTCAGACACATTTAAGGTCAGGTTTAATTTGAGAGTATTCACATACAAACTGGAGGAACTACAACCATTTTTATACACTTTCTACTATTGTCATGGATTAACATTCATGCATCTAAGAGTATGTTAAAAATTGTGAAACACACAGGGTCAAAACAATCTTCAGGTTAAATGAATATATATTTGTGAGCATTTCTTAATTTCTCAAAGTTAATTTTAAATTAAAAACCCAATCTATCTGAAACGTCCAGTGTCGCTGGGATGAATGCCATGAATGTCACCGTTTCAACTCCCTACTGTCCACCATTAATTCACACTGATTTGATCTTGCTTACTCTTTAAACTCAGACCCTTACTGGTGTCATTCTCCGAGTCTGACCAACGGCGAGGCGACCTGCCGCTCCCCCCGAGGAGTGGCCTACAGGAGCACGCTGGGGACCCGCTGTGAGATGAGGTGCGATCGAGGATACAGACTGGTGGGCAGACGCTCCATTCAGTGTCTCGCCAACCGCAAGTGGTCTGGGACTAGTTACTGTCGCAGTACGTAGAGACTCCATGTTTGTTTTTACTATTAACAAATCCCGTGATATTACCAGAGAGTATGGTCTGCACATCCAAAACCTTATAGTGCTTATTATGAACCCATTAAAAATCAACTTCATCACTGTAGCACTGGTTGACATGTTCCCTTATTACAAGGGATAGAGGAAGTATTCGCTTTACTCACTGGTGCAACAAATCTTTGTTAATCTGTCACTGAAAATAGTTCTGTTATAATTATTCATCATATATATTTTTTATTAATGAAACATTTTATTACCACTGTATAAAGACTTATAATAAATAGACTTACTACAAAAACTATTCAAATAGGTTTGACACAAATATGAGAAGGAAACTGCAAGGTAATGAGACACTGTTAAAAACAGAGAATATATATACATACAGCGATCAGCCATAACATAATGACCACTAACAGGTGAAGAACTAGTCATTGTGCAGTGACTAGCAGGCCTAAACGTCTTGATGCCAGATACCAGAAGTCTAATGATGTCCATACTTGAATGGGTCAGGGGTGTTTTGGCAACAAAAGTGAGGCCTAATATTAGGCGTGTGGTCATAATGTTATGGCTAATCGCTGTATAGTACACAAATGAAATGGTCACAGCTGTTTGGTATTATTTTGTTCCTATTTAGGACATACTGTACATTGTTCTTGTCTAAACCCTAATGAGTTCGGGGTGATCTTCCTTCAGAGATGCGCTGTCACGTGCTGCCCCTCATTACACACGGCAGATACACCTGCACTCATGGCTTTGAGGTGGACTCCAGGTGTGAATTCATCTGTTTCACCGGCTATCGCATTGAGGGGGAGCACTCACGCACCTGCCTTCACAGAGGGTCATGGAGTGGAGTTCAGCCAGAGTGTTCAGGTACGTAGAACAGTCTTACAGTCTTACAGATAAAGCTGGCCTGATGTTCATGCTCAGAAGTCTTTAGAGGGTTTTTAATTTACTGCCATGACATGGACTTAAATTCAGTCCATCTGCTGTAGATTTTCATCATTCTTTCTCAAGACTGGCTCCCCATGTGTCCACTCTCATGGTCTAACAAAAACAAGCATATTTCCTGCTCCTCTGTTCTGGACTGAATCCAAGCTGCAGCCTTACACTGTTCATATTCTGCTCTTTATTACTGTAGAAGTAAAACAAAACAAGAAAAACAGATATCGCCATTCAGATCAGTTTTGCTTCCTTTAATGTCTCCAGTATTGTTCTTAAGTTTCCAGCTGTTCATTTCAGATACCGATCCCCCAAAGATCAAGTGTCCTCCATCCAGACTGAAGGTCGCAGAGCCTGGAAAACTCACTGCCAGGGTGACCTGGGACCCCCCCGCTGCCTCGGATACTGCTGACAAGTCACTTGAGTACGCCACTCCCTTCCTTTGTTTCCATTTCCTGTTCACTTCAAAACTGAATTAAACACTTGGCCTCTACTTGTGTCTCTCTGCAGAGTGATATTAGTGGGCCAGGAGCCAGACACCGACTTTAAAGAGGGAGCAAACATCGTCCGATACAAGGTGTACGATCAGGCCAGGAACAGAGCTGCCTGCAAGTTCATTGTACGTGTTGAGGGTAAGCTGCCAGCTGTGATTTCTGAGTCACAAAATGACTTTAAACACAACACTTTAATCTCAAGCTACCATCGTGCTTTTTATGTTCACATTTCCACTGCGTTCTCCGTCCAGTGAGAAGATGTCCCGTACTGCATCCGCCTCTGCACGGTTACCTCAGCTGTTCGTCTGACGGGAACAACTATGGCGCAACATGTGAATACCACTGTGATGGAGGTTTTGAGCTGAGGGGGGTATCCAGTCGTGTCTGCCAGTTCAACCGCAACTGGGACGGAGGCCCTGCTGAGTGTGTTCGTGAGTACCACAGACCACCACAGCAGGGCTAAAAGTGGCAGTATAAAAATATGAAAATATGAAAATACTCACCTTTTGCTTGTTCTCTTACTTCTTTAAACATGTAAGACTAGTTCATAAATACATTTATGACTGAAACAAATAATCCATTATTTAGTCCAGTGGTCCTCAACTTTGGGGTCACAAGATAAATCATGGGTGACAGTAGATAAATGGGTCTGTTCATGTTGAGATACACACTGATCACCCAGTTAAGTGACCCATATGCATCTGGTCATACACGTAATGTAAAAAAATAAATAACTGCGATTTATCTGGTCACCTTCTTCCAATGCTTCCTGCTCCAGGTCTGATGCTCACATGTCCACTGTAGGAGCTTTAAGCCGTGGACAGGGGTCGGCATGGACACCCTGACTGGTCTGCAGCTACACAGCCCCATAAAAAAACAAACTGTGATGCAATGTGTGTTCTGACACCTTTATATCAGAATCAGCCTTTACCTTTTCAATAATTTGGGCTTGGAAGACAAAATCTTCACTTGCTTGCCACTGTATCCTCCCACTGTCCAGCTGGCCATAATTTATTGATTTTCCTTTTTTGGGGCTCAAAGTTCAATAATTTTTGGAGTTTAGAAAATAAATCTGTGTTGTTGTGAAGTTCACAAGCAGGACAGGAAACTACTGGTTTAACATTTAACACTTCATTGTAACTTCTATGCGTACTGTATATTAATACTCTTGAATACAGTACTTTCAGCTACCATTAATACACTGCATACATAACAGTATGTGTATAAATTCTGGATCTGTGATTTTGTGTTTGAAGCAATGGAGATTAAATCTGACGTAAAGACGGTCTCTGCCCTCATGGATCAGTTCTATGAGAAGAGGAGGCTGCTGATCGTGTCTGCACCAAACATATCCGACCCAGACTACCAGATGCAGAACATCATGATCCAAGTGAGAAAGAACATGTTGCTGCTGGATTCTTCACATGATCTGATCAAAATGTTTCTGCAAAAATGTTTCTTCAGCGAAGAAGAACAACCTCAAAGACCCGTATTCTTTTTGTCTCCAGAAATCAGACTGTGGTTTAGACCTGCGACACGTAACGGTCATCGAGCTGCTGGGCTCCCCGCCTCGAGAGACGGGCCGCATTAAAGAGAGTCTGCTCAGCTCTGAAGTAGTCGAGGGTTTGAGGTAAAAGTGAGACGCTTCATTTAGTAATTCCGGCGTTTTATGGTCTCATCCACTGCACCGCTCTGTCAAGAATCTCCAAATAAAAAGGAAGTTTCCATTCATTTGACTTTAAAAGGGAAAAAAGGTCTCTCCACGGATTTACTCTTCTAAAAACAGCAACATAATCATTGCAGAGTAGAAGCTTGGGATTTCAAAAACTCTGACAAAACATTAGGAGCAAACATCTGGCTTTGGTTCGCCTGGGAATCAATGAGATTCTTTTGAAGTCCACCAGAAATGGACTCAAACATATGGCAACTAATTCATCTTAGAAGAGGCACAGATGAAGATTATTCTCAGCAACTGTGCAATTTGAGTAAGGGGCACTGCTCAATTTTTCCAGACAGGAAAATCTCTTCGTACCCTTCAGTCTCTCCACTGACACACAAACCCCACAGTAAGCCGAGTACTGCACTCTGAGGCACATGGTGTGAGTGTGGTACATCAGCAATATATATAGCTTTAGTTGAGTGCCAGCAAAATTCAGATTAAAACTGCACTAAATATGTTAATGATGAAGTGACTGTGCTTTAAGGAAGTAGACACAAGTACTATAATTATCTGATTTCCCTCAGCTCTCGGTGTTTTATTTTCCCAAGTCTTACAGTGCACAACCTCTTTTGTTTGTTCCCATGGAGCAGTTTCCAATTGCAGAAAATAAGAAAAAAATAAAAATGCCACAGCACACCACCACAACTACCCGATGAACATAGTGAAGAATAGTAAAGAAATAAGAGCTAAAAAGGAAACACTGGACTTTGAGGTGTTACATTAATCCTGTTTTCAGCCTGTCATCTAGTGGTCAAACAGATAAATAACGCTACTTTAAACCTACAATATTAGATTTCTTTTTGCCACTTAGGTACATGGCAACACTAACACTGACATATCACATTACAATGTTGGTATTTTCAGACTCGGCAGCAAACAAGTGTTTATTTTTTAGCAACATTCTAATTATTTTACCTGTAATTGTTTTTCTGTGTCAAATTCAGGTGCAAAATTCACACTTATTCACACTTTTAGCTCTTTTTTTGGTTGCTACCAACACCCAAGGGAAGTATTTAGCTTTTTAGCTGTTAAATCTTCTGCCATGTGCAACAGACATTTGCACAATGTGTCCCTCTGCTGAGTCACCCCTTCCTCATTACATAGCAATATTATCATTGCTGTGATAAACATAAATATTGATTATGGATTAATTGATAGATACAGTGAACAGTTCTTTAATAATCTAACTGCTTGTATTGTGTTTCTCTATAGGCAAGTGTTCAGAATCTCTAGATCCTACTTCAGCATGTTGCTGCTGGATAAGCTTGGACTGGACCGAGAGCGCTTCATTACCCCGGTAGCGTCTGATGAGCTGTTCTCCTATATAGACAGCTTCCTGCTGGATGAAGAGGAACGCGAGAGGCTCGAGCTCCACAGAGATTTCTGTGACTAATTTAATAAATCTCTCTAGTTGCCACGGCAATAAACTGATCATCAGTATTACTAACACAAGATGAGGGCGTACAACAACCAGAAACCAGGTCAAGAAGATTTGAAGGGAAAAGAGGACAAGATGGCAGTTCCTCGTGTTCAAATGTGATCACTATACGACACTGAAGTACAAGCACTGGTTGCTCTGAATGAGATCATCAGCCGAGGGGCAGGGAGGACAGAAAATGGTTGCTGCATAACATACAGCATATGACAGTGAGGTAAATAACACCAGCAAATATATGGATATACTTGGTTGAATGCATGAGGTGAATTTATTTCTTTTTAAACAATCTCTGTTGGTAAATCTGAATACATCTTTAATGGAGATCCTGAAATAATCTGAGTAAAAATGAAATTATTGGATGGATTCAGATATAATGTGCAACGTTTGAGACAATCAGGCATGTCTGGGTTAAGTTCATTTTTATTTGGTGAACAGAATATTCCATGTAACCATTTAAATGTGACTCTGAATACAAGTTAAAATTCATTTAAAACAGACTCATTATTTAAAATAAAGGTTTTATTGCAAGTTATATAAATATTCTTTTTATATTATATTCTTAATGTGAAATACAAGGTTTTGGATTAAACTAAGCTTAATTTTGTGAATGCATTTTATAATTAATTGTTTTCCCACATATCAGTCTAAGTTTGTACATAATTATAATGAAATGGGTGAATAATTAAGACACTGTTTCTGTGCTAAGTGCTGTGCATAATTTTGAATTGCAGTAATATATACAACCAGAATTTTAAAAACAAAGTGACTGTGTCAGTGCTCTTAAAATAATTTTAGTGTTGTGATGCTTTGGCACATTTTCAACAGTAACACCAGTCTGCAGTCAGTGGGGCCTACTAAAGATGAACCCCATAAAGTCAGATGTGAGCATTCAGAAGGCCAATGACCCGTGTGACTACTCGCTTCGGTAGACAAGCTTCTGCTCTGACAAACAAAATGAATCCACAATTTGTCTCAGAGGCCTCAGCTTCTCTCATTTCAGTATGGATTAGTCCAGGCCTATGTTGTCCTCACTTGCCCTTTCCTTTCCCCATCGTCGAGCGCAGTGGAAGAGTGCCCTCTGCCCACGAGTCAGGGTACTGCATCATTTTCTGCCACAGACTGACCTCCTCTCCAACCGAGTCCAGTACCACTTCCTCTTTTCCCATTTTCACAGTGCCTGCGGGGGTGAAGATTACTCAGTGAGTGAACAATTAGTCATTCATTATTAATGATGGAAAAATTCCTTTATCAGCATTTTCAAATGGGGAAAAAAAGATGGGGATGTCCCATGAGTGCGTTTAGATATAACGTTATTACAATAAAACTAAACTATTATTACTTTTTTTTTTTAAATTGAAGATTAACTTAATTCATTTTTTCTCCAGTGTCAATGCCATTTCTCTTCCTCACAGTCTAATCTGTAGGTGCCCACACGAATAGTGAAACTGTTTTTTTTTTTCATGCTATAATCAGCTTTCCGTTTGTAGTGGCTGAGATCACTTCCTAATGAGGGCTCAGTGTATGAGATGGGGGACCAAATCCACAGTCCTTGTTTGGCAGAAATGCATTCATTATCTGAAGCTAAAAATAAAGCTTCAGTGGTCAGTTAGGTGTTTTCCCTCTTTATTTGTCCTTGTTGAGCTGCAGTGGATGGATAGTAATATAAAGAAGGATTTGACGTTTGTTTTGCCTGACAAATAGGGAGTTGGGTTTGAGAAGACAAACTTAGATCACAGGTGTGAACAACTTCAGAGAGGCTTTTCTGCAAGGTAATTGAAGCTTGAACACAGGCTACTGTTGGCTGTAGGCCACGCCAACACCAGAAAAACTGTCACTCTGACACTTCTAATATGTGGCTCTCGCTCAGCAAACTCTCAGCTCTGCCATAACTTCTGTCTCTTGCATGGTGCATTCACTAACATCAGCTCCAAAAAAAAAAAAAAAACACGCTCTACGACCACAGCAACAATGTCATCTAATATAACACAACAGAACTGAACATAAACACATGAGCTTATCAATACTGTGCACTGCAGATATGTATTGTCTGTATAAATCAGCACTGTCACTAATGACTTTGACAGTGAAATTCACCAACAAATTGTTGAATCTCTGCTAGTTTGTTGCAATGACTGACTGGGATCCTCACCTGTCTTAGAAGCGTCAATGTTTTTATTGTCACAACTCCTAGGTCACAAAACTATACATTTCACAAGAGACACATGAAAATCAGGTGGGAAAAAAGAAAACAATGAGTTCTATCTTCTACCTTTTCCAGGGCTGAGGCGGACTCCTCCCAGGAATTCATTGCTCGACATGGCTTCTTTGTCCCACACAGTCAGCTCCAGGCACATCCCTTTCAACTGCTCCAAAGCCAGGTCCTTGTACACAAACGTGTGATCATAGTGGGGGTTCAGGTTCTTCTTCACAACTGGAGTCTTCCTCTTTGTGGTTTTTGCCTTAGTTGGAAACAAGTACCTGCAGAGTCACAAACACAGAGTTACTTCAAAAACTCAGATGCTTCTTTGGAAACGATGACTGTGGTTTAAAAGGTCAAACGTTCATCACCAACCCTTTTACAAAGCTATCTGATGTGCCTCCTGGTTTCATTGCCATCAGATTCTTTGCCTCCTTAATCAGGACATGCAGCTCTCCTCCCTCAGGAACTGCTTTTTTGCCTGAAAAAGAGAGAACACAGATATTCTTAGAAATCTGAGGCAATGTGCACAGAAGAGTTTTCTTATTGTAGCTTTACCTTTGGTTTTCTCAGTTGATGGCTTTTTAGGTGGGACATACTTCAGTGAGATCACCAGCTCTCCCTTGTACTGAGCAAAGGCTGAAGAGGGTACAACAGGGGCTGCCTATCATAGAAAAGTCCATAATATTTAGTGTGTACAAGAAACCTGGACCCAGTAAACACACATCCATACTGAAACAATATAGAGTCAGTCAGGAGTCAGTGATGCACAGAAAAAAAATATATAAAACACAGCAATGCTACAGGAAATGTACCAAAGTAGACTGTCAAGAGGACAACATGGACATAAAACAAACCAAATTTCACGCTCTGGAAAAAAGGGGGCATCCCAGGAAACAAAGAGCTCCCAGGAAACAAATTATAGGAAACACTGAATGTTAACAGAAACTAGTTAATGACATATAAATGGTCAGCTAACTGAAGTTCAGAAGTCTAACTAAACTTGTAAGCGCTGAGGAGCCAGGGTTAGACGGGCTTTGGCTATATGACACAGTGAAAATTTTAAAGGGCCCATCACAGTACGTAAAGAAAAATAATTCTAGTTGATCTGATCTACCTTCGACTTGAGAGCAACACAGTCTTCGTAGCCAGAGTCAAGGTCTCGGCAGTCCAGAGGAATCTCCACCTCTCCAAGGAAGGCGTTGCGACCGAGACGATCATAATGCCAGACTGATATCAACATGGAGCGGGTGAACAGCTGAGAACGGCTGATGGAGTACTGGTAATGAGGAGAAGATGTAGTGATCAAAGGCCTGTCTCGTGGTTTATACAGTGCTGGGCTACAGTGCAAATCTTAAATAGATATAAGGGTCGGGTGCTGGGGGAGTTTTAAATAGATCATGGAACACAGATTAAAGCAGAGCATGACTTCTATCTTATTGAAAGTTGCATTTAAAATCTTTCCGGTGTTTAAAATTGCAAATCCAAAATTACAGAATCTTTCTTTAGTGGACTCATCCAGCCTTTCAGCAGTGGCGTTTGTTACTGTATTTAAGCTGACTCTACAGTGGAAGCCAGGACCAAAATCAATATTTGACAACAGCTATTTTAATCTGCAACGTCAATATCAATCTTAAGGTCTCTGTAGGTGCGGCCATTATTTGCAGCAGGCATGGCGCAAGGTCACTAATCAGGGCGTGTCATTAAGTCAACAGCATAAGGTCAACAGTGACGGTCCAGTTAGAGAGGTGCTAGCTTGTAACCCCATCACCTTTAATGTTTCTTTGTAGATGGGGTTGATGGTGTTTCTCTTGATGCTGGTCTTCTTTTTGCTTTGGCGAGATTTGTCGGGGAGCAGATAACATTTGACATAACTGAAACACAAAAACAGAAACGCATGTCAAACAGTTTCTCCCGGTCAAGACTGCTGGTCTTTTGCTGCATTTCCTGACTAAATGCAGAGAAGAAAAATTATGCTGAAATTCAATTTCCTGTGAAGCTCAACTAATCACCTCTGGGATGTGTTTATCAAGACTCAGTAAACATGGCAACCCCTTATCTACACTGATCAAAGCTGTGTTAACATCACTGAGGGGTGAACCACTGAGCAACAATCAACACTGCACTACTGTGAAGTCCAATGTTTAAGCAAACTTTTTGAGAAATTATAGGTTCTGCTTGTTGGAGCTTTACATAACTGCTGTGGATGGAGAACGTATTTATAACAATATTTAATAACAAGTAATAATAGTAATATTTACGGGTTGGAAAGCTTCCGTAAGGCATTTCCGTAAGCCAGCTCGCGGCACTCCTTGATGAAGACCTGGAGGCTCTGGGTGGGTTCGTCATAGCTCATAGAGAAGACGATATCTCCTTTCACCTCTACAGTGTCAAAGTCTCCTGCTTCGCTATAAATACTCATCAGGCTGCCCAGTGTGCTCTGCATCAGCAGATGACAATGAAAAATTAATATTAATACCAAATGTTTTATAAATAATAACATGACATGTATTTCCTAAGACTTAGTGCTACAGATCACAGAGTAAAAGAAATACAATGAAAATAAAGACACTACAGATGAAGAAAGTACTACAAGGCAGAAAGCAAGGGCAAACAAAGTAATTAAAAATTAGCAAGATGTACTGTCAATACAATCTGAATCTTCAAAGACAACATTAAAGTCATGTTAACATCAGTTTTTCACCCCTTAGGCTTTGGTAAGCATAGAAACATTGTAGGCATCAGATTTGCACTTCCTGACTTGCAGGAGGATATCCTGAGGTTAGAGATGCTCATTCAGATTAGTGAACATTAACTCTGTTACAAGACACATAATGAGCTGCTCTTCAAAGAGCATTTGGAGGACTAATGTGAGCTGTGAGAAATGTCAATACCTTACCTTTGAGCTTTGCAGGCTGCTGGCACTCGAAGCTATTGTCTTTTTATGAAAGTTGAACAAGCTGTCGATATCTTCCTCCTCTTCTTCATCTTCCTGAGGTGCCATAATAAACATTTAGCAGACTTATCACACACACCCAGAGTACTTTTAATGTTTTATTAAAAACATGGAATCTGATGCAGAAAATACAGTGAAGGACAGTGAAGTTGTACCAACATCTACACCATCACATTATAATTAAGTTTTATCTGGAAAATGTTAAAATGTCTGAAGCATCAACCATATATGGTTGGTTCTATTGTTAGCCCCAAAAATCATGTCCATCCATTTGGAAACCAGTCACTCCGTCTGTATACTCAGATAGTCTGAAAGCTTTACCACGGCAGGTGAAAGTGGACCGCGTCCAACTACTTCTGTAAATTCCTAAAACAGAAGGATTTGACATTCACATCCACTTCACAGGGATTGGCCGGCTGAGATGAGAGAGAAGCAAAGAATCGCCCTCCTTTTTCCTTCTATTTTTACTCAGATTTCTGGTGCGACTGATTGGCATGTTGTACAAATTAGATTTGACAGTCTAACCAAGGCCTGATTTTCACATATTGTCTGCCAGAAAACCTTCTTGTCTTATGCTCTTGCCATCAGTGCTGCTCAGTAGCTGTCTAAGAGCTTTCATGGTTTAAAGATCTTAAGTGAAATTATAGTATTAACAATGCTGAAAATTGAAACATTTAAAAAGAAAAAAACATGGTAGCAGAAACTCTTCTGGTGTTTCATATATTTAGGTACATGCTGGTGTTCCCAGAAGGGGAAAACTCAGGCCAGTTATACAGACAAAATTAAATCCCGGACAATTAAATTGATGGGATTAATGAAAATATAAGAATAGTGCTGCTCCCCCCCCCTTCCTTCCACTTTTACTTACTTGTACATCTAAGCCTGGTACAGAATAGCTCCTGCTGCCCATTGAGGCCTCCGATGTGTCACATCCATCACGTAAGTCCAGTGTTGATGCATACTCTGTAACATACATACAGACCAGTATTTAAACATTTGTCATACGATTAGGAAGGAACAACCACAGCACTGCACATGTTAATATAAGATACTGGCCTGAAGGTTTTATTGGTCGCTTGACACTCTTCTTGAAGAGTCTATCAACTTCCAGCTCTGGACTTGGACTGACTGGTTTAAGTTCCGGGACCTAAAATTACATATTATAAAAAAAAAAAAAAAAAAAAAAAAAAAAAAAGGATATATGGTAACAAAAGATAACAGAAAAGTTTGTTTGAAACCACAGGGATGTCCTCCCGGCCAAAACAAAGCTAAAACATAGGAAACTGGACTTGGTCGAGTCTTGAAGACATGTCACACTCATTCAAGTAGCTTCTTCAGTTTTAAATGACTAGTGGGGAGTTTAGGTTTTCATCTGGAACAACATTTAGCTTTCACATTGTTTAGCTTTTTTAGACATGGGAACATATCTTACATCGTTAACTTCTGAGTTTGTGCTGACAATAGCTGCTTTGACTGGGACGGTCAGGCTGGACACGCTGGATCCTGCTGGGCTGGACCTAGCTGTGTGGTTCTCTCCCCTGGTTGACAAAATTGATCAACATTCAATCACCACAAATTCTTTTATTTTTTTACTTTCATAAATTAAAAACCTTTCCATGTGCTCCGGTGTTCATCAAGGTGCAATATACTGACAGCAATTTTATACCATTTTTCTCTACTTTAATATTGCAATTGCAGCATGTGAGGTCACATACATAAGTGCAGAAGAAAACCCTCAGAATAGGTTATCATAGGATATCAAGATAGTTCCGTTAAGTAGATACGAAACTTCATGTGGGGGGAGGGGGAGGGGGACTACTTCCAAATGTTATTTTGAAACAAATGTTTGTAGTATTAACCGGAATAAAAGTACAGGTAAGTTTACCTTGGTTGCTCAGGAGTCACACGGCCAGACTCTGTCTCAGTTTTACTACTAGCTATGCTGGCATTTTCTGCAGACTCTGTGTCACTGCGAGTTGGCTTTGTCCAGGCCTCTTCCTTTGATTCACACGATTCTCTTGAAGCAACTGATCCTGAATTATCGCTTGAATGACAAAAACGCAACCACAGGTTTCTTTTCATGATCTGAAACAGCTTAAATTAACTTTTTGCAAAAAAACTGAAGAATGACGACACACCTTTTGTTATTTTTCTGCCGGGGCAGAGGCACAGGATTGGGAGGAATTATTTCAGTACTTTTCAGGAGCTTTTCTGCTGTTGTCTCCCGTTTCTTTGCTGTAAGTGAAAAAAAATCAACACAAGCTCAACTAAACTCTGTCACGTTACCGCAGTTTTTAAGATTTCTCTCCTTGTACTACTGAACTGGAACAATACTGCTTTCACTGTGGCAGACAGAGGGCTGTTTACATTCCTAGCTGAACAGTTGATATCCACTTCCTGTTTCTGTACTCACACAACGGCTTCTTTTTCAGGGAAACCCTCACTAGGTCATGTCCAGGCACTGCAGAGTAACGGTTGACCCTTTGATCATAGAACCAGTCACCTGTCCTTTTCTTTAGATCCCTACAATCCAAAATAAAAACATTAATAAACAGAATTTACACTCATTCAGCAGTTAATAGACTTGTTAATGGTTACCCAACATGTTGTAAGTTATTCACTGTGAGCATGTTAGTTTTTGCAGCACATTCATTAGACTATTATTACTGTATATGGTGGCTTTGCTTAACACATACACACACACACACACACATATATATATATACACAGAGAGAGCGAGAGAGAGAGAGAGAGAGAGCGAGAGAGAGAGCGAGAGAGAGAGAGAGTATAGTGTATTTATGCAAATGTTCGAACAAAATGTTACGGAGGCAACTTGGAGGGAAGAGGTCAGGTATACCGGGTTGTTGAGCCTCACTATTTGCTCACATCCACATAAATCATGTTTTGTCATCTAAAGGAATAAATATGATCTCCAAATACTAACCTCTCTACTTTGTATCTGTGTTACAATACACAGAAAACTTGACATACTCCATAAAAGGACAGGCATTTTATGTTCTTTTTATTTGTCAGTAAATACTAATAAGAAACCAAAACCAATAATGAACTGAACCAGCAAGTCTGTGTATTCAAAGCCTGGCCATGTGTGTCAACAGCTTCACTGTTTCCAAAAACAGTTAACTATCAGTGAGTCACACTTTTATATTGAGTGACATGCTCTTTTACTCCCACGAGCACTGTAGATTAATTTGAGCCAATTCCTTGTACTTTATTTGGGCGCCAGAAATACTTGTTCAATGTACTAGTGCTGAAAACCTCCAGTGACTCTATGAAACTTTACTTAGTCTTACAAGTTCTGAGGGCATGAATGGCTTGAGGTTTTGCATACGATTTGTGAAAACATCAACCTAATTCACCAGACGATTCAAGGGAGATTATGATCCAAATGTCACTCACGATTCCTTGGCACACACGCTGCAGAACCAAGATCCATTGGGCAGAACTGTTCGGCAGTTGCGGCACACTTCGTGATTGCACATCTTACACTGGGTGGAGAAAACTGTCATTCGACTCAGAGGCTCAAGGCATCGGCCACAAATCCGCTGGCTGTATTTTCTACTGCCACGTTTGGCTCCTTTTCTCTTGACATCCAGCAACTCAGTCTTAAGCTTCCTGAAATTATAAAAAACAAAAAGACATAACCACACAGTTTTGTTCAACATTAACTTTCTGTAATTGAGTTGTGTTTAAAAACTATTGAAAATATCACGTACATCCAGTTGTATAATTAACACAAGTGCAATACAAGGCATCCAGACATAATACATCCTAGTAAGAGATAGTAATAGCACAGTATTTCTTATTCTGACTCAGATATCTGCATTTGTAAGTGTATTTATTTTTAAGCCAACATACACAGGTACTTTTGATAAAGATTGTTTTATTTATTTTACAATCTAGGAGGCATACTGTACATTATAGTTTCGGCATCGTGAGGCTATGAAAAGATATCCATGTTTGTGAACTATTAGTGACAACAGCAATACTGATACTGGATATGTGCATAAAGATGATGTCTTCCAATACATGGGCCCTGATGATTTATTTGTCAGATCTTTAATGTAAGAGCCATAATGCAGGCATATTTGAATGTGTTCTGTGTTAGGCATAATTAAAAGGTGTGGTTATAAATAGCAACCTATCCTTATCAGGTCAGGCGTTCCACCCGGAAGTTAAACAGTTTTGAATGAAGGTGTATTGATTTGATTAAATTAGTTTTAATTATTAAGACCTGACCAAATACGCGATTTCTCACATATTTTGGTATATCTCACCGCACTCGCTGCTCCTCAGCCACTCTCAGCTGCTCGTCCCGACGCAGCACCTCCAAGATCAGCTCCCGCTCAGAGTCAGACAGGAATCCCAGGTTGATCATGTCTGCCGCCTCTGGCATTGTGTCTTCAACAAAGAACACTTAGTGCAGATAAACTGGCTCAGCCTCGCTGCTGTCACATCGAGAATACCTGAAGACACAGAACCAATATATAAAGACAAAAAGAACAAAAAGAACATAAAGAATTGGCCCAACGAATAATGTCTGTACTGACAGATTTTACACAGGATGCTTCGCTTTACTATTGGACAGCATGCTTTTCTATGATCTCCTAAGGCAGCCTAAGCAGAGCTTAGTTAAAAACAGGAACTTAGTGACCTGATGCCCTGTGGTGAGGATAGATATGTACAGAAACTGTTATGTGGTCCTAGCCAAATGACTGAGTGATCACTCATTCTTCCTGCTGCCCGCCCTACAATGAAGCCTTTGCTCTTGGGGGAGGTGTTTCATTAATCAAAAACCAACATAATAGAGTACACACTGCTTTGTTATTTAAATCTTACTGCAGACACTTTTTGATGCATAGCTTTGGAATGAAAGAGAATAAAAACATAACAACTGCTAAAAAATAATCATCCACGGGAATCTTGATAATTACAGGAAAGGAGAGGCTGTTAGTCTCCAACTTTGGAGCAAGCTTCACTGTACTGAGCTTTCCAAGAATGATAAATGACTAAGAAGAACCAGGACGTGAGAGGACTTGAAAATCCCACAGAAACCCTCTACCAGGGTGAAGGGTGGTTTTAAGCAGGACAGGCAAAAACAACATGAACTTGGCTACTATGTAGGGTTCCCACCCTAAGGATACAGAGAGAGAGGGAGAGCTGGGTGGAGTTTAGTAGCTCAGGCATTTACTTAAGCCCAACATCAAGCGTGTCATCCTGCATTTAAATTGCTTCCAAGACAATTAAAGCGAACATATAACGCGCCTATTTGCCCAGTGGTGAGAAAGTGGCTCTGGTTCTAAGCTGCATGCAAACCTGAGTCTTGTTTCCTCATTGTTTGGATACCTGAGGCCAACTGACTTTAGCAGGAGAATACCTGCAGGGCAACTTCTAGACAGATATATGATCTTCAAATCTTCGGGGAAATTAAGTTTATGTCCGTGCTAGATGAGATTTAAAGCGGCGCTTACTGAAATAATAGTTAATCTTTGACCACTGAAAGAGGAAATTAATAAAATTCGTATATAGCAGCGTGCATTTTGCAGAATAGAAATCCACGCATGTCAAATCTGGAGCGACCAGATAGTGGTTAAAAAGCTGTCTGTCTAATCTAACTACTTTTAATAGTAATAATAAAAAAAAGTGATTTAAACAATAAAACGTCTGCTAACGGCTCCAAACCTCGAAACGTTGACACGTTACTAACTGAAAATTAAATTAGCGCTAACGTCGCTTCAAATGTCAACCTCAAGAGTCGAAAAAAATAGCTTTTAAAGGCACCGTAAATATACACGATTATTTCTCTAGGTAAAGTCATAATAACTGCTTCTTTTTTTTTTTTGGCTAATTAAAGATAATTACACGCACCTGCTGGCAAACGCTGACGGAGTTACACAGAGAAGAGTAAACACAACAAAGGCAGCGAACATTAACAGGCTAGCTAACTTTCATATATTACATCGACGTGTAGCCCTAAACACAAAGTTAACTCACTCTTCTGCTGCTGCTGCTTCTTCCTCTTCTTTTTCTACGACCATAACCGTACGTCCTCCTCCTCCTCTTCTTCTTCTTCTTCTCCTCCTCCTGTCCTCCCGTCTCCTAAACTGTTGACTCTGTGCGGTACAGGAGTCCCAAGAACCGGAAGATAAGGAAAGTTTGCAGCTGACACAAGGGAGCGCCTCACTATTTTCCATGACAGGTGCATTTCCTTTGCTCTATTAGCCAGAGGAGGGCTGGATGTGGAAAATTTTACCCATAGAAACAACCCCATTATTAGCCCTGTCTACTCTTTACCCCACTTCCAACTGTTTTTTTTTTTTTTTAGTTTTTCTCGTCTTTGTGGCCATAAATTGCCTGTTTCACACAGTGAACGTGACAAGTGTTGCATATAAACAAACACAGTGCGCCATTTATTGCTTCTGAGGAAAGAAAAGTAATAACAGAGGCGCCTACATGGATACTTGGGCTATACTACTATGCCCTTATTTGTTCTTAGGGCGGATGTGAAGACATGGAAGAATAACATTGTAAAGCCAGTGATGCCTGGGTCTATTTGACCTACTTGTAAAGTGAAAACAGTTTGAAAGCAACTAATTTATCCGTTTAAGGGTGAAATAATAAGAAATAAATTCATATTGTTTCATATCTTAAGTGTGTATGAAGGATGCAAACTGACTAAAAATAAAAATTCATGTCAGCTGTGAAAACAGACGATCAAATTAATGCTTAAATGTGACTGCAGATTTTCATACATCAACTCTTAAAGACAGAAATACATACAGAAATGTAGAAACAGCCCAGAGAAGTTATGTATGTTTTGTTTTTGTTTCTGCATAATTGTCATCTTCGTGTTCCATATTTAGTATGCCATTATTTGTTGTTAGGGTGTATGTAAAGACAAGGAAGAACAACATTGTAAAGCAAATTGTGCCTGGCTCTACAAAACCTACCTACCTATAAAGTGACAGCAGTTTAATATCCAATTTAGGGGAAAGCAATATCCCAGAAAAGAGGATATTTGTGGACATGATTAATAAAGTCAAGACATTATGTCCTAAAACTAAAGTATTTCTGGATAATTTAAGCAAAAGTGGCTGTGCTGATTTGAATATATTTAAGTTTTGATGACACATGATTGATTGATGATAATTATCAGGTGGATATCCATAACCACTCTGCTGTTTGTACTCACGTATACTTAAAGTGGACATGACACACACATATTTTGGTCCGGGTACTGTGAACATTGTTTTAAAAAACACCTTGACCAAAATCTATTATAGATATCGATTTAAATACTTGGGCTATAGTACAATGTCAATATTTGTTTTTAGGGCATAAGTAAAGACATGGAAGAACAGCATTGTAAACTAAATGATCCCTGGGTCTACAGAAGCTACCTGCAAAGCTGCAACAGTTTGAAAGTATACATGAGATGACTCATTGTATCTATTTTGGGGAAGAAATCATATTGTTTCATATGCTGTGTACTTATGGAGGGGGAAAAAATGACTAAAAACAATAAATAAATACATAAAATACATGCTGAAGAAAAAGCGCAATCAAATGAATGACCTAAATTTAACTCTACATTTCCATACATCAGCTCATACAGGTAGACAGGAATGAAGTAAATGTAGATTACAGAAATAAATGTAGAAATAACCTAGATTAGAGTGGATGTATGTAAATGTAGAAATTAAGTCAAGACATTAGTCCTTTCTTCCTTACTTAAATGAATTTATTTTCTTCCATATTTATGCATTAATATATTTGTCCTCCATGTGCAAACAGGAGTGTGATTGTTTTTAGTTAATATTGATGACACTTATGACAATTGGCTAATGATAACTGACAGGTTAAATGTCATTCAAGTTTAATTTAACAGCGTCAATAACAATCGAAGTTGTCTCGAGGCACTTTACAGAGCCTGAAACTCCCTTTTAACTTGAGCAGCTTCTAAGGAGGGACCCATCTGTTGAGAGGCAGAAAATATCCGCAATAAGATATCCATAATCCCTCTATAGTTTGTAGTCTCAGACAATAGAGTCTCAGTCGCTACTTAAAACATGACTACAGCTCTTTTGGAAAATAGTACCACAGCAACACATATTTTGTGTTTTCACATCCTGTTACCTCTACAGCAGGCACAAAGGACAGAATAAGGAAAAACAACATGCTGGACCACCACAAGCTGCCAGAACAGCTTCATTACGCCATGACATTGATTTGCACTGGACGGATGAACCCCAATCATCCAGAAGATAAACCCTTATTTGGGTCAAAATCTCCCATATCCTCTCAACAGGTTCAGACCCGATGACTTGTAAAGGCCACATCATATGATTCACATCATGTCCACACTCATGCAACCCCTTACTTATGCCTCTGTATGGAAGTATCTGCATTCTGCTTCCACACTAAATTATTCAGGATTTACCCACTGTTTGTCACCCGTCTATGGAGTTTTATTCAGATTTTATACAGCAGTTGACCTTTACTAGGCATTTCACTAGGCTAGACCCAGGTTGGACCCTCTTTATTCCTCTAGAAATGTTTCAAATATCTGTGGCACACACCCAATAAAGTGCTGGAAACATTTCTCACAGCTTTTGGTCCATATCGACACGATAACATCAAGCAGTTGCTGCAGATTAGTGGACAACACCTTTATCTGCTGCTCTACTGCATTCCAAAGTTGGTCAATTAGATTGAGATCTAATGACCGTCAAGTAAATTGTCCCATTGTCATGTTCAAGAAACCAGTCTGAGGTAATGTGGGCTTCAGGAAACGGTCCTTCATCCCGCTGAAATAAAGATAAAGAACCGTGGGAAGAAAAGACGGGTATGGTCATAAATACACGGACATGGCCAGCAGTTAATACCCAGTAAGGCTGTGGCGCTGAAATGATCCAGTAAGGAGCTCAAGGTGTGGTAGGAAAATATCCTCCGCCTCCCTACACCCCCAGCAGCAGCCTGAAATATTGGTATATGACAGGATGGACATGAATGGAGTAGCTTAGCAAATATAATATTGGAAATAACCATCACAATGATGTGAGTCATATCTCAGTCTGTAGATTTTCATTTCAGCAAACAACAAGGGGTCTCGTGATTAAACACTTGAGTATAACACAACAATGAGGTGTCCTTGAGCAAGGCACTTAATGCCCAGTGGCCAAAAGATAAGGCTGCGGTTGTGGCACGCCTGGCCACCTGCCAGATTTGATTAAAACTGCATGAGCATTTTTCAACCAGCCCCGGATAAATAAAGGTTTCTAAAAACACTACGGGAGCTGGTTTCACAACCTGATAAATAGTGAAATCAGCTTCTGTGGTGTTCAGGTGCACTGGAAACTTAAATTTCCTGCCTGAAATAAAGCAACTGCAGCAGATTAAAATGTCTGGCGCCACAGTGTCTGCTCAGTATCTGTGTTTATATCTTTACTTCAGGATGGTCTACATTCCAAGTCCAACACAATATGGTGAACATGTGGTGCATATGACTTAACATGCTCTATGTGTTGGATGTTTGTTGTCCAAATTGCTCCAGTGAAGTCCCTTAAAAGAGAAGCAACGTGTTTTGCTGTGTCATCAGCCCAGATCTGCCACACTTCTCTGTCAGCTTTCTTCCCAGAAATTTTCTGGGTGGCATCACTGGCTGCAGCATCCCTTAAAGGTGAGGTAACGTTCTGATGAATGTGTAAAATGCCACCAGTTGTTCTCTTCAGCAGTCGACAGGCGACAGGCCAGCCGTCCTCGGAGCTCGGTATGAGACCAAGATTTACCCGGTCTGCAACATCACACAGCTGGAGCTGGGGATAAAAAACACAAATATAATCTATTTTTATTCTTGCAATAAAGCTGATTAGATTTTTACAGCTACAGACTGATAAATATGTAGGAACACATTCTTTTGAGTTTTGATGAAAGCCACATTTCTCCTTTTGTAAATTCCAGTTTAATTGAGAGCAGATTTCTATGATCTCCATAATATTGAAACACGTGTGGGGAAATAGGGAAAACAGCAAAATCAGGACAAATGAACCAAATTCAGTGCATATTTAAATTTGGAAATGAATTATTCTGTTGATTCTGCAAAAATACACTTAGAAATCTGTTGTTATTTAGTTTATTTATTGCAAGTCTCAGGACAATTAAAAGGTTGACATGTAAATCTTGCCTGGCTTGTATCTGCAATGTCACATGTTGATTCTGTTTGGACTTAAAAAGTGTGTAAAAACAGAAAATTTTAAAATGTTTCAAACACTGATTGAAGAAGTTTGTCATGGTTGCAGGAGGATTTCACACACTGCTGCTGGAATATTACTCTGTTTACAACATTTAGATCTGTTTAAACTTTATCAAGTAGAGACAATGTGTGTGGGAGTTCTCCTCTTTAATAACATTTTAATATAAACTGAATTTTTTTCTGAATTATGTTCTAGAAACTAGAACTTTTTCAATTATTGTAAATATGAGTCATCAATGGTGACACTACCACTAGAGGGAGTGAGTTAGCGCTCCTGTTACAGCAATCAAGTAATCTGTAACTGGATACAGATCTATTATTGTCTATGATTGAACATAAAACCACTTTACTTGACGATTGTCTCCTTGGTGAATCGTGCAGCGGTCAGACGCCCTGTTTGCCACAAGGTTTTTCTGTAAAGCTTCAACAGCATCTGGGTTCCACTCGCAGGCGTGAACATGACTGGCCTTTGCATGTACCAGATATGGGAGAGTGAAGTATCCAATACCTGACACAAGACAGAAATGTGGTAAGTGAAAGTAACACTAGCTGGGCAGTGAACAAATACCTGCACCTGGACTTAAATAAGAAACAAAGAAAATATCCTCGGCCTTTGTTCATGTCATGTAACTTGTCCTTTTAACCTCCATAAATGGCTTCTATTACAGACCCTCTATTTTTTGATATTCTGCACCATATGTTTATTAGCATCCCAGCCACAAACTATTTATATAGTATGTCCAGTTTTATTACCTGCGTACAAATCCACCACAGTCTCCCCTCTGCAGTCAAATCCAGCCACCCGGAGCTTCTCAGTAATATTTCCAGCTGAGAACATGCATTTTGTGACATCAAACTCATAACTGAAACAAAGACAGGTAGATATATGTTTTAGACATGTCAGATTTATTAATTACTATGTCCCCAACAACTATTCAGTAAGCAAGTTGGCAACAAGACTGATAATTACTGAGACCTACCTTATGCCATTGTCCACATGTTTGACCCAGCTATGATCTCCCAGCAGCATTGTCACCTCAGGAGATCTAAATCCATCTCTGGATATTCGGCTCATCTTTGCCAGACGCTTTGCCCCCAGTCCTCCTGCCACTGCACTCCATAACAGCTGATCTAAGTTAATAAAAAAAAACAGTCAGTGAATGTCTTAATGAACTGTTCTGTAACGTTGGTATTAAAAAGAGGCATTGTCAAGTTTGAGAAATGTACCCATTTTCTTCCACAGTGGCGAAGAGAAGCAGCTGTCTCCCAGCAGGACGAGGTCTCCGTGCCGCTGGAAGCTACGAGGGAGGTCCCCCCTCAGCTCCTCCACCCATCTTTCACCATGAGACTCCAACAGCTCCTGGAGGATTTTCTCCAGTTTGTTACCACTTGTCTGTCCCCTTGCTTTCTTTGACTTCAGAGGAGACTGTGGTGAGAAAATAACAGGCAACAAGAGATTAAGAAGAAGAAGAAGAAAAAAATACTTGACCGGCAGTATAGTAGAGTCAGTTGCCTTTTCACTCACCTGACTCCAAACTATTTCAAAAGCACTGTCTGAAGCCATCGTGAAAGATCGCAGATCAAGTTGTGATCTTAAAATGGGCAAGAGGACAGTCCCATCTGAGTCTTTCACTAAACACAAACTCAGATCAAGAGCTCCTTTGGACTGAAGACATCGCCTGTGAGAAAAGATACGTGTTAAATATAATTCCAGACAAAAATACACTTTTTATTCAAAGAACCTTTCTGTCCACAGTTCGTAAGAGTGCCTGTGGATCGGATGCTAACTGTTAGCTAACTTAGCATGAGCCACTATTCACTCGGTATATTACCTGAATTCTTGCGCATGACACCCAGACACACGCAGACAGGGCACACCGTCCATTTACAAGCGAGTAAACAAATCCGCTTTATTTATATGTGAAGGAAAATATTACTAATTTGGCCAACAACAAATATTACTGGTGGTTAATCAGTATCTACACGGCCGCAATAGACAACGCGTGTTTCCAGTCGGAGTGTTTTACAGGACGGACGTTTCAAAACAAACTTTATTGCACCCATGAACATAGCTGATGCTTGAAAACATTGAGAAGGTTGGTAAACTTTACTCATGCTATATTTTTTAGGGAGCGACGACTTGACTAAATTAAGGTAATTAAGGTGTAAATTAATAAATGATAGTTCATTTGAAGAAACTGCTAAGTGGTGCCGATAGGTGGAGGCAAAACTCGTTAAGACGAGTTATGGTTGCTACGGTAACGGAATATTTCAGAAGCTGCATAAATAAATAAATAAAGCCATTTAAGTTTTTTTTTTTTTTTTTTTTCAGAAGTGGCATTAAATGGCTACCTTAATTTGGCTTTAAATCTGTAACAGTGTAGTACTTAAAACGTATTTTAAAAAAAATAATAGTCAAAATTTATGTTACTGAGGCCAAACGTCCAAAAATCCGGATCCTACAATCACCATAATGCACCTTGATAGTGCCCTTTTTTAATGAATACAAAATCCCCTTGTCTATGTACTATGTATCACTTCTCATTACTTCTCATTACTCATTATCAAAACATATAAAATCATGGGGTAAAACAGTTTATTTGATAAATAAAATCAACAATAAACAATGTAGCAGAACTATAATATTCATCTGTTGGCATAAATATAATTCTTAGCATGCAAACTGCATAGAGGATAAAATACTTGTTGATGTGTTTTCTGTGTGATTGGAGATAACGATAAACACGATATTAAAAATTTAGTGATCACTCTTGTCTCACTAATGTCCATTTGGAGTTAGTGTTGGTTTGTTGATGTTGTGGGGACGAACTTACATTTTCCTTCTCTAAGGATAAAGTTAAAGAGTACATTAGATCAGCCATCACAGCCTTAAGTTTTCTGCTTCCATAGAGATCGGCTCGACTCATTCTCCTTGATCCGTCCTTGTAAAAGTACCATCTGAATTTAAATTCAGTCTTTTAGTTGTCTGCAGTCATGAGTACTTTAAAACCGAAGTTGGCAGTTTGGTCAAAGCAACATCTGAGAGGTCATGCATTAAGTCCCCGTCTTGAGTTGTGACAAGAATAACAGGGATCTCAACTGATCAATCAGTGCAGTAGCTTATCAGTAATTGGTGATGATTGGTCCTCTCTCTAGGTTGTTTATGTTTCAGTTGTCCCTGTGTGACTGATGTAGTGTAATCTTGCATTGTTGTAGCAACAAGGAGATTATAGAAGCTGTATGACTGAGCTGAGCCAATATTGAACCATCATAATGTCATCTTTTATGTCTTTACCGAGACTTAGCTTAGGCCTGCTCATTAGCTTGTACACCAAGTGTAAACATCATTATTATCACTAGCCACAAACATGAAACCACGATGAGGTTACGAAAGCTCATGCACAGTTTACAGTTACAACACAGACTGAGGTAACTAGAAATAAGAAAAAATGCATCAGAAGAAGCTATCTTTATTTTGTTACATATAAATTACAACACACTGAAATCAACCTTTTCCTGCATTTCCCAACGTTGTTAGTTACGACAAATGATATCATGTAAATCACTCATAAAATTACCATAGATTTGTTTTTGTGCTCAGATCAGGGCTATATTTTAGTACATTCACCCTAAGATTGATCCACAGTACATATGATCTTATTATAAAATATGAATTATGTGTAAGCTGACTCCAGGAGCTACTGGTGCCACAGTTAAGAATAGATACTATCAAGATCAATAACTACAAGAGCCTTCCCTGACTATTCATGACATTATGATAAATCCAATCAAAATATTTTGGGCCTTGCATGAATCTTTGGCCAGTTTTGTTGAATTGTAACTGGTGTCATGACCTGACCACTAAATCAACATATCATAATTTTATGATCGATATACTCTGGCATTTGTTTGAATTTGTTGAGATTTAGTTGTGTTTTTGCCTGATATATTATAGAGTACACCTGTTTCGCATAAAAATGTTTTGTTTTGTTTTTTGTTAGATCTTCATATACACTGCCTGACCAAAAAAAAGTCACCACCAAAAATGGTCACACACTCACACTTTGATTACGGCACGCATTCTCTGTGGCATTGTTTTGATAAGCTTCTACAATGTCACCAGATTTATTTCCATCCAGTGTTGCATTCATTTTTCACTAAGATCTTGTATTGATGATGGGAGAGTCTGACCACTGCTCAAAGCCTTCTCCAGCACATCCCAAAGATTCTCAATGGGTTTAAGGTCTGGACTCTGTGGTGGACAATCCATGTGTGAATATGATGTCTCATGCTCCCTGAACCACTCTTTCACAATTTGAGCCCAATGAATCCTGGCATTGTCATCTTGGAATATGCCCGTGCCATCAGGGAAGGAAACATCCACTGATGGAATAACCTGGTCATTCAGTATATTCAGGTAGTCAGCTGACCTCATTCTTTGGACACATAATGTTGCTGAACCTAGACCTGACCAACTGCAGCAACCCCAGATCATAGCACTATCAGAGTCCAGTCTTTGTGCTTCCTAGCAAATTGAAGCCTTTTTTTCCCCTGTTAACCTCACTGATTAGTGGTTTTCTTAAGGGGAAAAGATTTATTATCTTAAAATAAAATAAAAAACATCTCTCTTATTTACTAATACATTTATCAGAAACTAATGACACAATTCTAAGAGCCTCCAAAACAATAAATGAAGTACCTTGAAATAATAATAGACTTATAAAAATTGGCTTCTCTAATTTACTAGTAAACTAATCAGAAAGCAATTAGACAATTACAAAGTATCACAAATTAATTACTTCATATCTAAAAATAATGAGATTCTGTCTGATAGGAAACTTTCACTCAATAACGGCTCAGTATCTCAAACTAAACAGATCTTCCTCAAAATGTTGACTCGGTATCTCAAATGAAATAAATACTTTCTCAAAATAAGGAATAAGTAAAATAAGAAGCTGTCTCAAAATCATGACTTAGTATCTCAAAATAATGAAAAAACAGATGTAGTAGTAATACATGATAAAGACGAAGCAGAACACTGCAGATAAAATGAAACACAAACATAGTGCCAAGCTTAAGACCGAAGCATGATACAGACTTTACTGACCTCTGGAGTGTTTACCTCTGCTCTCTGGAGCCTGTAAACTACACATGCAGCTGCACTTGTGGGATTAATGCATCTGGTGTCTAATTAACTACACTGGTGGGCCCTACACTTCTGCACCGTCTCCTCCCTCGGGCAAAACGACGGGCGAGCAATTTGACATACTAATGTGATCCAAACTGGAGCTGCGTCTGTGTCCTTTGTTCCTTTTCATTTCACCTGTCCTGCCCCTTTAAGATTAGACATTTCAATCTAGGCGTGTTTCCTGCTGCCATTGACTAAAACGGAGAGCTGGTATCCTGCGGGGAAAAAGCACACCAAACAGCTTTACATATTCCCGATCACAGCGGCGTCTATTTCTAATTTTTCAAAGGATTTTTAATTTTTTTTTGCATTTAAACGTGGACTATTTGACCATGTCTGGCAGCATGGCAATAGTCCACTATCTGTGAACACGCAGCAGCTCGATCATTTATCATTTATCGAGATGATATGAATGTCAACTGGTCAAGGTCCGCTCTCCCGATGCTACATCCACGTTTGGATTTTCAAGCTTCTGGTGGGAAACATCTGCCTCAAGCATTTGGGTGAATTTCTGATGATTTCCAGGAGCGACGGGACCGTGAAGGGATCGAGATTGTTTGTCTGAGCAGCACACGGCGCCTCAGTGTGGGAATGACATGCTGCAGTAGAGACGGGAAATAATATGGACTAGGAAACGTTGATGATGTGACTGCGACACTTAAATGAAAAGAAAATGCTTCCCACTCGTGTCTTTGTGCAGAAACCTTTGAGTAAGTCGTCTGATTTTGACACAGTAGCCTAGTGTTTTAAAAAAAATGACTGCATGAGTGCATATCCTCTCCAGCCCCATCAGGTTATTGTCTGAATCGATTTGCAGCATAACAATTTACAGTAACCCAAAGAAGACTAGCATCTGAAAAGAGTACACCATGTCGGCGGTGATGATCACACGAAAGGTGCGAAAATGGGAGAAGTTGCCGGGTAAAAACACTTTCTGCTGCGACGGACGGGTGATGATGGCCCGGCAGAAAGGAGTCTTCTACCTGACCCTGTTCCTCATCATCGGGACCTGCTCCCTCTTCTTCGCTTTCGAGTAAGTCGTTCTTCTTCATTCTGACTCCTAATGAGTTTATGAAATGATCATCAGCTCCTCCAAGTCTTTATAACTCACTTTACGGCTCTTATGATTCTTCCTGATCCAGAAATCCAGAGTATATCTATAGTTGCTGGCTATATGTCCAGTGAGTAACCTTATCCAACATTTACCAACTCTGAAGCTTCAAGGACTAATCGATTAATCAATAGAAACTCAATCTACCTCTGTTTTTTTTGTTTGTTTTTTTTATAGTAGATGATTTTTATTTTTTTTAAATCTCATCCAAATTCTCAGATATACCTACATTCTTTAATTTTCTGTGACAAAACATTAGCCCCCCAACACACACATCCACCCACCCACACACACACACACACGCTCCATATCGATTGATCTGGAAATTATTTTCCCAATTAGCAGCGAGAAATGCGGTGTGTACTTTACCGGAACTCAAGGTGAGTCCTGTTTTATCTTAATATCTCACTTAACACTCAGATATATTCTGGTTATTGCCCTGCTTAACATCACCGAGGAAAGGCTGCAGTCTGAAGCCTGCAAATATTTGATATTATCACATGGAAAATTCCTGAAGTGATAAATCACTAATGCCAAAGGTTGCTCCCCCTTTTAGTCTCATTTCAGTCATTTAGATGTGTGGACTGTAATTTTAAAGGTTAATTGGATTTTTGCTGAATTCTAAAATAGAACTGGATCATTGTTCTCTTGTGTAGTCTAAGTTGATGTGTAACATCCCATAACAAACAAGAATGTCCGTCTATTATCTGTGGATCCATGTTTTGTTTATTATGTTTCACTTCCTGACAGAGAAATGGTTTATGACTGACCACATACTGAGGGGGTTTAATATTTAATGTCCCTAGCTGTCCAGCTTTGTGTCAGGTTTAAGAAAGGAAAGCTTTTTTTGTTGTTGTCTCAGCAGTTCTGTCTCAATCCACTACTCCTCCACTCAACCCAGTGGACTCATTATCCCCACAAATACCACTGAGCTGCTCAGATGCAGCATGTGAACCCAGATACAGACGAGTGTAAAATGAAGAACATGAGTTTGAATGAGCTCATAACGCAGTCTTGCTTTCAGCTTGTGTTTTTGTTGCGCTTTCTTCCTGATTCTCTTGCCAGTTTTCAAGTGACAAATCAGACCACAATGATTTAGCAGAAAATCCTGCAGTGTTAACACAGTAACCCCTCTTGACTCTGGGCGTGTATGCAGCTACCAGGCCATATGGATTTGGAGCATAGCGGAGGAGAGGAGTAGCTGCTCTTGCATAGTGCCAGGCCCTTCCTATCTCTATCTGCACTGCACGTTAATGACCTCCTGCTTTTCTTTGAGTCTGGACAGAAGGAGCTGTTGTCCGGCTCGCGGCATAGGGAGAGAGAGATGATACTACTCACACTGAAATATCCAGAGCTCAGAGGAGGCATTATGGCGACTAACGGCTGGAGGGTCGTTAGCTTGCTACGTTCATATTACAGCAGAACATAATTATCTCGCGTGTGTGTGTGTGTGTGTGTGTGTGTGTGGGGGGGGGGTGATATTGAAGTTGAGATGAGGCCCAGGCAACAGGGGGGTAATTGTGAAATTTGCCATTACATGGCTAGTAGATACATATCTGATTTAAAGCTCTGTCAGAATAAAAGCCTTCTGCAGAAAGGCTATGTGCTCTCTGCGTTCACATACTGCCCATTTGATAATATGTTTAATAGAAGCATTAAAATAGTATTTCCAGGGTTTTTAGTTTTGTATAAAAGCATAGCTTCATCTAGTATTAGGACTACAACTATAACAATTAATTGATCAACCTTGTATCTGAGCATTTAATAATCTTTACAAAAAGTGGAGAAAAATGTCCGAGGTAATTTCCCAGAGCATCCAATGTAGGAGACACACCAAATCAGCGCCAAAGAAACACTGACAACGAAGGACAATTTTGATGTAGCTTCCTGTGTCTGGACCAAAAAGTAGCACTTGAGTATTCTGCAAAGACTACAGTCAAGGGCCAGCTGGAACATACGTTCTCCACCTGCGTGAAAGGAATTAACTCTTTATATCAGCAGATAGCAGTAGTCTGTATTTGTCATTCAAATGGGGAAACTGGAAAATCGCTGTTAGCTGGGAGGCTAGGAAGCAAGGACGATCTAAACCATCGTAGAGAGCTAGGCTCTCCTGAACCATGCTGATCAGTTGGTCTACAGTTAAGTAATTCTAGATAGTCATGTCGTAAAACGAGACGCAAAAAAAGAAGAGCCTTCTCTGTGCACTTTGAACGTTTTGTTTACATACGTCACGTCCATTTCTCTTCTCATGCATTGATTTGCTAGGCTGATCAGCCAATCAGAGAGATCTGTCTGACCGGCACGCTCTATTGCTTATTCAACTTACTGAAACGGCTACAAAGCCTCTGAAAGGGGTCAGACTAGTGACAATGATGCGGGACACATCACAAAAACTAAGGTCACAGATGTTCACTGACAGCCAACACAGCCTTGAAGGCACCAAAAAAGCAACACATTTTCACAGTTGAGTAGAAATAATGAATATTTAGTCTTTTTAGCCATGATAGCAGTGTAGCTCCATGCTGATCTATCATTTGTCCAGGAGTAAATATGTTAACAGCTGTTGACACATTCATGTCCCTCTTAGTATAATGTATATTTCCTGAGGATCATTGTCCAGTATTTCAGTTTAAAGCAGGAGTTTCTGAATGCATTGAAGTGTTTCTGCAGAAGGCTTACTCTGACAGAAGTTTAAATCGTATATGTATCTACGTCTGGTGCTTGCCATGTCTTGGTGAGTTTGACTTGCAAAACTAATATCATTCCTGATCTGACAGCCTCAGTTGTCTTTTGAAATGTTAGCATGTACACACTCTAAGATTCTGAACATGATAAACATTATATCTGCTTAATATCAGCGTGGTAATATCGAGATGTGGTTGTGTTAGCACGCCAATGATTGCATTTAGCCTAAAGGCAGTACGTGCTGAGTGTGTAACTATCAAGAAACAGAGCAAAGCATTCACTAAGAAATTAGTAGATCATTAATTTCCGTCAACAAATTGATAAATTATAAATCATTGCAGTTTACAAAATCATTACCAAACAATAATTTAGCGAACTTGTAAAAGGCTTGGTGTTGATTAAAAATAGTGTCGTCTCCTGCAGTCTACTGCATGACACTGCGTCAATAATATCTAGGTTTAAGAATCAAAGCTCTTGAGGATTTGTTCCTCACATGTGGGCTTGAGGCTGAGCTGCATGCTGCACTGTGGCATCGATGGGAGAACAGTGAGGGCAGTGTCCTGGCGCCGGCTGGCTCATATCCAACACCAGCCCGAGCAGACATCTCACTTTTTATCACCAGCCATCGGCACCCGTGTGGGGAGACCTCTCTCTACTTTAATTTGTCTTAAATTGCGGAAATGAGCGGCCGACTACACAAATGGAAAGACTCATTAGGAACAAGTAAACAAATTAGTCACCGAAGACATAGGCCCAGCCTGTTTTATTCCTTAAGACTGCACGTCTTTACCCATTGGTTTTGTGTCTAATATGATGCTTTTAAAATGGGTGTTTTGCATATGTGTTAAACTGCTTGCTTTTAAACAGCGCTTACACGTGATGTTCACAGGCATTGGCATTTATATACAGTATCTGCAGAAAGCTTCCTCACAGTTGGATGTTCACCGATTTGGTTTGTCTTGGATGTGTGTGTATATGTGTTGTGCATACGTGCATACATACAGTATGTGCATGCGGGTAGCCACCTATTGAGCTTGGCTGAAAGAACAAGAAACTGGAACACAAGGGCAGTGTGTCATCTGCCTGTCTCACCGCAGGACACTCAGCTACAAGACTAGAGAAGCATATGTGCATGTAATGAAAATTTGTGTGCGTCGTATCTTTTTCCATTCATGTGCTTGTGGTGCTCAGTTGTCCTCATGTCGTTTCCATAAAATGTGAAGAAGAAATAAAGGAGTGGTAGAAGGGCACAGCTGAGCCTGCAGAGCAAGTGGCTGCAGTGTAGAGGAGATCTTGTAACCAACCTCTGAGCCTCTCTCAGCATCTAACACCACCCTGCCTCCCTCTTTACCAATCAGAATGCAGCTTCCTGCGGAGGCCAAATGAGCAATAACATGATTTATAACCTGTTCAGACTGCTTGCTCCATTTACAGTAACAGTGATCCACAGGCTTTGTTCTCTGGAAGTTTCCCTGCCAGGAGGAGAGTGCTGCTTTTCTGTGAAGGATGAATTGATAAATTTTACCCACATCCGCTTTCATACAAAAAGGGAACATCCATATGTTTGCTTTGTCTGGTTTTAAAGAGATGCTCTTCTAGGAGAAATGTTGTTGAGATGAATGGCTCTTCAGTCGCGCAGTATTTTTTTGTGGTTGAATGTAAATATTCAGATAGTCTTCATTTCACTTATGAAATAGTCTCTGACGCAACAGCTGTGATCCTTGTTTAATCCTAGGGAAAGGTCCATGACCCCGGCTCTAACGTTTCATCTCTCTCATATTGTATTTAAATGTTGCATAATGACGCAGGCAGATTTAAACCGAACATCATATTATAAACTCAGGAGCACAGATCACATCAGAGCAATGATGTATATAATTCATTCTAAATAAATGTGGGTAAAACTGACAATTTTTTCCTCCAGATGGTAAAACAAGCACCAGATGTCTTCAGATAATGATAATAATCAGTAAATGTTGAATGATCTGTCTGATGGTTCAAAGATTGTCATTTATTTATCCACAATTATGCTCTGTGGTTCAAATGTAGCACAAATGGAAGAGAAACATTTGAGAGCTTTTACAAAGATATTGTGTCGTTTTCTGTCTGTATCCTGAAAAGGAGTGAGGGCAAGCAGAGTTTGTGAGCTTTTGTTTTTTTTAACAGCAGTGCCCTAGAAACAGTCACAGCCTACAGATGTTTGTGTGACAGAGGCCCACTGTTGATTTATGTGTAGTGTGATTTATGCAGGACTGCCGCAGCTTACAACTGTTAAGTATTAATAAAACGAAGGACTTGAGATGTCCAACAGCGGTTAAATGTCATGAGTCACCATGCATGACTTAGCAATTTATTCATCCTGGGTTCACAGGTTTTATTGGATGTTAAGGTGCTGAAGTGATTTTAATTCTGTGATATTGTTTCTTTAGAAGCTTCTCGTGTCTGAGCTCATGTCATCCCGACTTAAGAGACAAAATCCTCTGAATCAGAGGCTATAAGTAGATGTACACTAAAATCTAATGCCCACCCAATGTGTTCATGTAGGAGTAGCAGTAGGTAGCTAATCTCTATCTCTTATATAATAATTTGATCTGCTTCATCTTATTATAGTTGTTTCTGACCAGTAGGTTTATCAGCTAACAACAACCAACAAGCTGTCTGCTAAATACAGAAAACTTCACCTCCACTCTTTAATAATTTGCTGATGGGGCCACATTAAATTAACAAAACAATTTGGCAATATGCATTTGATGGCAGACTGAACCATAAAAATCACAAGAATGAAGATGGGGCCACAGTAACGGGCTTCCGCTACCTGCAGTGTCGGAAATACAAATTAGAAAGGGAACAGCAATGCTGTCCAGTTATCAAGATTTTTCCCAGTTTGATGAGTGCATCAGTGTTGATCCGTTGTGCCAGCTGCAAATAGTCATTGATGGAAGAATCATTACCATCCGCCTCTGCCAGTGATTTATTATAGAAGGTATTATAATGTGTTAAAGGAACGGTTCAGCATTTTGATCAACATTTGTTTTTTTGCTGAAAGTTATCGGGAGAGAATTGATTTTCAGTAAATGTATAGCTATGGCCAGCAGCAGGTTAGCTTAGCTTGGCATAAAGACTAGTAACTGTTGGAAAGAGCTCTCCTGGCTCCAAAGGCAACAAAACCAGCCTGATAGTTAATTTAAAGCTCTTAGAATAACTCAATTCTCAAGCACAACCACAAACTCTTGTTTCCATACTTTCACACAAACCACCTATAAATTGTTATTATGGTGACTTCAAAAGGCGATGTGTCTACTTTGTTCACAAGAAGAACCCATATGATTGCCGCCGCCTTGTGGTATTCACAACTTCAAAAGTGGAAATTAGCTGGTTAGCTTGCTACATTGCTTGCTACATTGTTAACCTCTATAGCTTCTAGACACCAACATTTGCCTGGCACTTTTCTTATCGTAATCATAATCTGACACGTTTTCTTTGAAAGCAGCACTTGTTAGCTTTTAGGTGGTAGTTGGCAGATAAAAAGACAGAAGGCTGAGCAAGTTAGAGGAGGAGTGTGTAAGTGGTATGTGAGTGTCATTTGGTGGTCTGATCGATGGCCTTGCTGATGAAAACATTTTCCCCTCACGGACACAGGATATGATTAAATCCAGTTTTCCTGCTGCTTCTTTGATGAGTGATGAACACACAGCGTCACTGCTCCAGGACCGCCCTGCTCCCCAGCAACAGTGGAAACGGTCACGTCCAGGAAGGACATGGGGGGGCTTGATGGGAAGTAATGATAGAGTGTGCTTCAGATACCCACCAGTCATCAGTGCGGGAATTACACTTCGTCGTCAGGCTGCAGCCCCTCAGCCTGAATCCTGCTCTCTGCTGCCTCTGCACTAACAAATGGGACTAAAATACGTCTCTCAGGCCTGCACCAGTGGAAATCTCTATTGATTTGAACTCTGTCCCCTGTTTCCATTAGTGTAAAAAAAGACAATGCAGGAAAACTGCTCAGACTAGTCCAGTAGGTGTGGTGTTGTCAGTGCTCAGGTATGTTGACGTACCTGCTTTATCTACATACGGCAACTGAACAGGTGGACTTTGTTCTTTGCCATCTTGTGCTCACAGTCAGTTTTATTTTCAGCTACATCCCTTTCCTTTTTTAAACTTCCTTTCAGCTGCGTGAGCGTGGTGGGAATGACAATAACACCCAGACAAGACAAAGCAGAACTATAGTTAACGCTGTAGTAGATGAGTAGACACTGAGATCATGTATTTTGTCCTAATGACAGTCCACAGATATTCTGTTGTTGTTGGCTTTAGCATTGAAGAGCAGCCACAGTGGTGAAAATGCAAGTGTTTAAACCAGAACCTGTCACATAGCATTAAAAGTATTATCATACATTAGTTGTGGTTTCAAGCACATTGTATTTTTAATCTTGTTGAAGAATAAGATAAATTCCTTATTAACATATAAAATACCTTCAGTATTTTCAGTATAGTTTTCTATTGACAAACTCTCTCGCCTCTGCTTGTTCTGAATATGTATAATTTACTTGAACAAAAAGAGAATATTGTGTAAATATAATGTATCCTGATGATTTTGTGTGGCTGGTGTTATGCTCTGACATGGAGGACAGGTGTTTGTGTTGTTCAGGAAACGGTCCGGCCCTTGACAATCCTGTAGTGCAACATTAGTCTTGCATTATGAATATATGATCTCACCCTCATGGGAGGGAGATGAGGCCACACAGTTTAACTATTAATAAACAGCATGTGGAAGCCTTTGTTGCTGCTGCCGCTGCTCTCTTCTGTCACAGCACTTTGCTCTGCAGCTCACATCTGTTATCGCACTGAGCCAGCAGGCCTTTTTGGAGAAGCCCTGCTGGCTCTAATCTCAATGGCCTGGCAAATGGAGCTATGCAAATGTTTCGCTTGTCCATACGGCGTAAGGTGGTGTTGTTTATTCATGGCCATGACTTCGGCACGGTCCACAGAAAGGACAGTTCTCTCGGTTCGTGACCTTCTGGTCAGAACAGCAGTTCAGAACTTGTATGGTACCGTCATGTCAAGCCCTCTACACACATGCTCTTTCTGAGAGGGCTTTCTTGTTTCTGTTAAGGCCGCGACACATGGGCTGTTGGCTACAGTCAGGCTGTTTGTGGGCTTGTGTGGCAGTGGGTCCACCACCTGTTGGTGGCTTTACACCATTTTCAGCATGTTGAATCGATGGTGGAACAAGTCGGTCTGAAAGCTCTCTCTGATTGGCTGTTCAGCTTAGGGAGCCAGTAGCTAGGAGAAAAATGGAGGTGATGAAAGAAAACAAAGCTAATTTTACATTTGGATATGAACATTTTCATCAACAACATGATCATCTAGAATTAATAACCTGTAGACCAGTTGATCAGTGTGATTCAGGGGAGCCCAGCTCTGTACGACAGTTTGTAGCTTTTCGTAGCTTTCTAGCCTCCCAGCTAATTTTCTCGTCATCCAGTCGCAGAATGTAGGTGCTAGTTGGCCACTGGCTGTAGTGTTTTTGTTGGCGCAACTTTTGGTCCAGCCACAGTCTGCCTTTGTTGTTGGTAGTTCTTTGCTGTCAGTTTTTGGTGTATCCGTACATTTTTAAGGTTGTCTACGATTGTCACTGTGTTGCTGAATTCAAAAATCTACAGGGCAGCAACTAATGATAAATGGTGCTATTAATGAATCTTTTAATTATTGATCTTTGTCCATTGACGGCTTTACAGAATAAGGAAAACCTAGTTTCTTCATCTTACTGATATAAACTTAAACCACATTTTAACTTATCTTTCTTTTTCTACAGATGTCCATACCTGGCTGTCCATCTGTCTCCTGCCATCCCAGTCTTTGCTATCCTTCTCTTCCTCTTCGTCATAGCCATGCTGCTGAGGACCAGCTTCAGTGACCCCGGGGTGCTGCCACGGGCCCTCCCGGAGGAGGCCACATTCATTGAGATGGAAATCGGTGAGCTGCAGGAATGGTTTACAGATACTTTTAGAAACATTTGTACATAGTATCAGAGGAGGGCATTCATTTTCTCCACAATAAACCTTAATTCCTTAATAAAAGGAATAATAAAAATGCGTCTTATTTATACAGTATGTGAAAAGTTTTACACCTCAAAGTTTTGTTAATCTGCTTCATCTGGACATGCGTGAGAGTTGTTTTATCAGATTTTATTTACTGTGAACGTCAGCACAATCAGATTGAAATGTTACTCGTCCTGATTGTTGCGCAAAATTCTGTGACATAACCTGTTTCCAAAGGAGCCAGTAAAAGACAGACGAACACATAATCAGTGAAAACTTTGGATGTTCACATGTTGGTTATCATCATGTAATATTCGGATTGTGTTAAATTACTAATTTACAGAATTGAATTTCAACTCGGTTTTAGATTTCTTTCCTGCAGTTTTAATGTTTGGTTTGTTGTTGCCAATTGCGCTGGAGGTTTTTTGTCGCAGCAGCCAGCTGGTCCCAGCAAAAAGCTGCACATTACCAAACAGACATCAGACAGATGCAGTTAGTGACTTGCTGTGGTGCATTTAGCAGCTAAAGAGGCAGATATTCCCCACGGGAGTTGATTAAAATCAAACCTTGGAGCCACAAGAAGAGTGAATATTTGACCTACATTCATCAGATGGATAATAATGTTGACCCATACATGCTAAATGTGCAAACAGGTTTTCAGCATTTTATGGTGATAAGTCAGTCTAGTATTGAGAGGTTATTTGTGTGTTCCTTACGTGGCTAAAAAGTGACTTACTGTTAAATATATATAAATACATCTTTGTAATTTTGCATTACTTATTTCTGTCTTTAGAGTCCTTTGAAATATACAGTGGCATGACTCTGAAGTATACCTGTTAGCATTTTTAAGTGAAAGAGTTTTTAATGATCACTTTCATATTAATGGAAATCACAGATAATCGTAGAAAAAGAGTAAAGTTGCCCCAGAAGCCTCCTCATTCATGTATCACCTGAGAGTCAGTGCAGGTTTCTGCAGGTTTTGTAGTAGCCTCACCTTGTCTAGTGCGCCAGTCAAGTACCTGTCCTTGAAGTGTGCAGAGCTATTATACGCAATCAGTGCTGATATCCCAGGTGCAGATCTCTTATCTCTATTTGAATGCTAAGTTAGTGGTAGGACAAATTGTTATTAGAGCTCATGCACTGTTGCACCATTGTCATCTAGTGTGTTGCATACAACCCTGTCTGTATAAAATGACATCCAGAGATGTGGACAGCAAATTAGGTGGAAGTAGCTCAAGTGAAAGTATTTTGGAGGCATAAATATTTCAGTACTATGTCAGCTAAGCAGCACGCGGACAGCCTCAGACCTGTTGGTTTATTCATGTTTGTTATGCTTTATGTTGTTAAAGGTAGGGCGTGCTCATCTGTGGATATAGAGCTCAGTCTAAACAAACTTTCATTACAAGCACTCTGTTTGTCTCAGAACCATCTGTCTGTTAGGAATGGCAGCACTTCCGTAAACAAAACTAAATAAGACCTGTTGTTGTTTGTTGTCTTGTGCATTATTGCATTATTACTGCAATATAACTGCAGCGTACCACCTCGCCTTTACCTCCGCTCTGTGTGTCTGTGTGGTGGTTCAGTGCTCTGTGTCTTTGTTAAAGATTCACAGTGTCCTTCAGCCAGCACGCGTGCTGTCACACTCCATGGGAGGAGACTGGTCTCTGCTCATCACAGAGGAGGGCTGTAAAAGGAAGGCTGAGGCACTTGGGCCTCTGAGGATGGGTTAGCTGGCAGCCAGCGTTGCTCTCATTACGACCGTGACTCATTCTGCTCTCTGGCTGACGATGGCTCAGTGGTCGAACCGTCTTTAACCTCAGTGACCCTGATGGAGAATGGACTACTTCTGCATGTAGTCCACATGAGGAAATTAGACATTATCATTTTGATTAGGCCTGCACCTAGAACTGAAGCAATTAGTCAGGTAGTCAATTGATTGACTGACAGGAAATGACTATTTATATAATCCATTAATTGCTGACTGATCTTTTAGGCAAAAATGCCAGTCATTCCCTGTTTCCAGCTTTTTCAGACGTGGTGATGCGCTGCTTTCCTTTATCTAATGTGATTGTAAACACTCTTCTGAGGTTTTTGGACTCTCTGAGGAACTTTAAGGCAAACATTATGGACTAAGAAATAAATTAGTTTAGCCTATAAAAAGGCAAAAAATAAACAAACAAACATTTAAAATGTTATGTCTTAGTTGTAGTTCTAGCACTATTTATCATCCTACAAGTAAAATGTGGACAGCATTTGCTCCACAACCTGTGATCCAGCTCATTTATCAACAAATTACCTGTTACCTAAGCCTGTTATCAAGGCATTTCATAAATGGACTAACTTATAGATATTTTGGAAGGTAGCCTTATTCCATCAGTAATGAACATAAACATTAAAAGGCCTATGGATTTGAATATGATGAGCTCAGTCTCTGAATTAAGATGTGTTGTAAATATACAGTTTAAAATGTAGAAGGCTTCTTCCCCGTATATGTATAGTGTTTGGCCTGTTCAAACAGCGACGACTGCTGTAGGTTTAGAGGTGCCAGTACATATGACTTTGTAGTTCTGACATTAGACAGACTCACACTATCCTGGTAGTTAATGGCAGCTTCATATGTAACACACTGTTGAGAGTGATATCAAACATATTTCCCAATATGTCAGCCTCACCCCACATCCCCTCCATGTCCATGTAGGTCTTGGTTCCACATGCATATACACATATATATATATATATATATATATATAACAAAAAAAACATCATATCTTTAGTATTACTTTCATTTTATATTTTCCTTGACTGTGTTTGGCTTGTAGCCTCCCAAACCTTTCACCGACTGACTACTCCTTTTTTGGGTTTCATTTTTTACATTCCACTTAACACAACTCTCAAAATAGCAAGATACTCCCAACTTTAATGCTAAAATAGAAATAGGTCACCTGACCATGTTGTGGCAGCTTAAATGAAGCACTTTATTTATCAACTTTCTTCCTACAGTTGTAGATGTTATACAGTGCGTTTTTTTTTGTTGTTTTTTTCCCAAACGTTACTGGAGCTGTTTGCCGTTGTGGCTGCGCTAAAAGCTATTGGAGGAGCAGGGCAGGCATGTTGATGATTTCACTGCAGCCTCGACGCTCTGTCCCCTCATCCTGTTAGTGGTAGTCCCGAGGGGGAATGCTAATACAGGGAGCGGCATCCTCTTGGAATATATAATGCCACCAGCAGATCGAGCAATGCTACCCGAGGGAGAGGCATCATTCCCCGTGAGTGATGACTCGTAAATGTATTCTCCACTGGTTTATCCTGAAGGCCACTAATCCTACATTCTGCAGGAGCATAAAGCCAAGTGTTTTATGCTGTTTTTTGTGTCTTATGCACGGTTGTGATTTAGAAGCTTTCCAGTGTTTTATTTTACATAACTGAGTATTCATCCATGGCTCAATAAAAATGATAAATATGCAATTTAGTTAATGTAGAATTTTTCTCTGAACACTTTCTCTAGTCCAGATAATTTAATTTCCACAAATACTGCATTCTTTATCTTAATGTATCCTCACAAAGTCAAATGAGCATTCATGCTGTCTTCCATTAACTCCACATTGGCGCCTGTCCACTGCAGCATGTTAATGGCTGATTTCTCCTGAGCGGTTACTCTCCTGAGAGATTTCAGCTGGAAACCTTGTGGTCATTAGACGGACTCTTAAGCCTCCCTGCTCATGCAGTGTCACATAATCTGAAAATTCAGAACAGACAAGAATATTGAATATGATTGGTGGCCGCTGTGCAGGAAAATAAACTGTCTCACGTAAAAGATATGATATAATAATACATTCGTTTCACTGTAAGGAAGGTTAGTTAAAGCCTAAGTAGAACATGACATGGTGCATTGTAGTACAAATAAATAATATTAACTGCTCAGAACATAAATCCACTACCATTAATACTTTACTTTGTTTTCATTCACCAACATGCTCCAGGATCATTTGTCCAGATTTATGTTACATTTTTCTTATCTCTAAATCTCACATTCCTCACTTGTTTAAGAAATATCCAGCAGGTGAAGACATTACTGTGAGCTCCTGTCCAGATCTGTATGATCCAGTGTAACAGGACTAAAAGACAATAAATTGCTTTGGATTACTTATTTCAGAATCTTTTTATTTGTGGCCACCACCGCTTCATGTTTTTCTTTTTGTTTCCACAGAGGCCGCCAATGGGAACGTCCCAGCGGGTCAACGACCCCCACCCCGAATCCGCAACGTCCAGATCAACAACCAGATTGTCAAGCTGAAGTACTGCTACACCTGCAAGATCTTCCGACCACCTCGAGCGTCTCACTGCAGCATCTGTGACAACTGCGTTGGTAAGAAGTCTCTTCTGATCTGCTGTTAGCTACTGTTCTAACAAAGCCTTTACAAAGTAGAACAATGAGACGGGTTTATTTCTGCTTCGCAGTAAAACAAAGGTGAGGGAAGTTTTGTGACATTTTTACTGGAGCTTCAGCTTTAATCACGTCTCACTTGAAATGATTTAAAAACATTTAAAGCTTTATAAATAAATTTTGAACTAAGCAGACTAAAAACCTTACAAGGACAGTTTTGTGTGTTTGATGAACCTTTGAGGGCAGTTTGAACCATGAAGGTGTGTAGTGATGTGTGTATGTCGCTGTGTCATCTGTCAGCCCTACGGGAAAAACAATGATTGGCTGCTGATGATTGGGGAATGTGTTTAAAGGGAGCGTAGCCTCCAAGGCGATATGAGAGCAGACAGGAGAGGCTCAGAGAAGGAATAAGTGCTCAGTCATTGTGAACACTGGTTCATCTGTGTCCACCTGCTGCACACACACAGACCTGGCATGACACAGCATCATGCCTCAGTCAGTATTCTTCCTTATACTCTATTAACTGGTGAAAGTCTCTGACAGAATATGCATCAGACCATTTCACTATTATATTATAGAGAGATACCAATGTACAGTTTAGTTGTTTTATAGTATATAGTATAGTAATAGTTAAAGTATACCAATATTGAATGTACAGTGTTGAGGATTATTGTACAATTTGGGGGACATGGTTTTAAATCTACGGCCATGCTAGTAGCAGCGTGTAGCTGTTATTTGTGGTGGTTTGTGTTAACACCAGTTGTTAAAGTCTGGACACACCAAACCGACATCATGGACCAAAACATTGCACTTGAACACACCATAAAGATACATATGTTATACCCCGACTTAAAGGAAACAACTCTTCATACCAGCATTTGGCAGTAGTCTCTATTTATAAGACCAACAAAACCATTGCATAGATCTCATCTCTCCTAAATCATGTCGGTTTACAGTTTGTTAATTCTTGATGATCATGTTGTTGTGAAAATATTGGTGTATGTTCAGATTAGATAAGGATGGAAAAACAAGTAGAATCTTTTGTGTGTAACCTTTGAATTTAATGGTTTTCTTTACTTTTGACATTGCTGTTGTCGTGCACTGGTTCACTTAGCTGAACAGCCAATCGTCACAAAAATTAAGGTCACAGACTGTATTGTGGTCACATGGCCAGTTGTCAGCTTGGTCTGTCCCAGCCCTTAGTTGACAATGGTGTTTAGCATGTAACCTTTCTACAGTGTTTAACCTTTTTAGTTTAGCATCTTGGTATGCTAACATGTGCTAATTACCACTAAATAGCAAAAGTAAAATCTGACATTGATGTTTGGTTACAAACCTACGAAATCTGTGCAAAGCAAAATTTTGACAAGACGGTGGTTCTAGAGGAAAAGTCATAGGATCAAGTCATTAGCCTTCATCTTCAGGGCAACATGGATGGCAGTACCACATTTTATGTTATATGGCAATGGATTTAGTTCCTTAACAGTATAATATGAATGTGACCTTCAAACATGAAGCATTGAAACAGTTCTTCATTCCACCCCCAGTGTGTTTTAAATATGTTCGTGCTCTTTATGTTGTAAACATGAAAAGGATCCATTCATTGTGACCTTACATCTACAAACGGCTCCAAGTCTTGTATTTCTGCCTCAGTGTTTACTGTATATTATTGTGAAACTCCATCTAGGGAGTGCAGCGAAGCCTGCAACGGAGAAAAGTGTAAAGCAAGATGTTTTCCTCCATTGTCCGTTTGACCCTGTCCTTCTTTCACCTGGCTCAGCTCCAAATGAAAACGAGAGGCGCAAAGGAAGTGGTCGCTATATTTAGACTCCACTCTTACAGAAGCTGTTTCACAAAGCTGTTTTTAACTAAAAGACTGACTCAACTGGAGTATTTTTAACAATCATTTGATATCTAAAATTGTCTTCTCTCTCAGAAGGCTGTTTTCCATATTTATATTTCACCCCTTTCTTCTTTTTCAGACCGTTTTGATCACCATTGTCCATGGGTGGGCAACTGTGTGGGCAAGAGGAACTACCGCTACTTCTACCTGTTCACTCTGTCCCTCTCCCTGCTCACAATTTACATCTTCACCTTTAACATAGTCCATGTGGTGATGCGTGAGTATCTTGTCACTCGTTTGTCCAATCAGAGAGAACGCAATGGTGCGCTGCATTAAATAAGAATAACACATGTTTAGATAAATGAATGTGGCAGGACTACATGAGACACAAGCACAATAGCATCTTATAGTCTGAATGTAAACACATGCTGCACCTGTGCTGAAACTACGGCTTATTTCAGACCAGGCTTTTCCTGGACAGTAACATGATGACCAACAGCTTGACATAATTCTCTGTCATCCTTCCTTGTTTTACTCAACACAGACGGCTTGAAGACAGAGACACAAGAAATCACGAGGTCTATTTCTTGTCAGGATAATTAGCTCTGGGCGCGTTATCTACTGTTGACGTGTAAGAACTGTGCCTCTTCAGACGAAAAATGTTTAACTTCTCTCTTTGTGTTTCCCTGTTCACAGGCTCAGTGGATGATGGATTTTTGAGCACCATAAAGGAAACACCTGGAACATATCCTTTTAAGTTCTGACCGCAGGTTATTCCATAAAAAATATGTTTGCAGGATTTTAATTGAAAAGGAGAATAAACACTTCTTCACTGAACTGCTTAGCCGTTAGCTAGTGTGGCATCATTTTTAGCCTTTCATAAACCAAAAAACACATCAGAAAATCTCTAAGGAACTGAGAAAACAGTGTTTTTGTCAACTCTAATTTAAGCTATACTACAAATTTCCCACACAACAATTCTGTTTCTTTATTTTTAGTTTTCGGATAACTGCCAGGAACTCACAGCTCTAGCTTCAGTCGTTTACCACTACATTATGTACCATCAAGTGCACAGGTCCTTTTACTAGAGTCTTGTTCGGGAATGCGTCATTATGAGATAGTGGTGTCAACTGATATGTTCGCTAGCTACAGCTAAATCATTGCTGGCAGACAAGAAATTTGAAGCATATCATGTCACACAATCAGAAAAATTATTATTTTTTATGTTTTATTAAAATTGTTTTGTAAACTGCTTTATCTACCATGTAAGAAGCTTTTAACATTATATAATACGTTTAAGGATTTAATTCAAGCAAATGTTAGCTGCTCCTTACTTTGGTTTTGCAGATAAAATGATAAAATCTCGTTGTCCCTATTCTCTTTGTTCTGACACTGGATTTAATCACGTTACATAATTTTCCACCATTTTGCTGTCACCTGCTGTCCACTGTTTAATCAGTGACTGTAAGTCAGGCACAAAACATCTGTTGCTGTTTTCTTAACTGGAGCCCACTGTGCTGGAGGTGCTGGTGTGTTTCTTCACCCTGTGGTCAGTGGTGGGACTGACGGGCTTCCACACCTACCTGATCTCTCTCAACCAGACCACCAACGAGGATGTAAGTGCATCTTACTGTATGTTTAAAACATGTTTGAATCAAAAAAGCAGCAGGCTGATGGTGTTCGACCTGGTACAGTCAGTGATCTCAGGTGGATCCTACTGTCTTCTGCTGAGAGACTGATGTGTGTTCATACTGCAGCACGCCACAAATTTAAACTTTTGTGATTTCCACAAAGTTAAGTATTGATTACTTTTTGAGGCCAGAAAAACCTACAGCTCTCCTGAGAAATGTGCGGCAGAGCAGGTTCGTCCGTATCCATAAAACTCACCAGCTTTTTTTTAAGTAATTTTTTTCAGCTTTCTAGTTGTAATTCCCGCTGTCCAAAACTTTCACTCCTCTCCATCATGCTGCTGTGTCCTGCTGTGACCCCTCGGACAACAATGGCTAATGGGAAATGGTGTTTGTTAAAGTTACTTAAACATATAGGTCAAGCCATTATACTGAGGAGTTTTAGTTATTAGTGCACTGTAAATGTTGGTGGGATTTTGAATGATGTTTTCTTAGATCAAGTGACTAAGGCTGTGTTCACAATATCTAAAACCAGCAGGCTGCAGATATTTTTCAGTGGAAGCTGGCAATATGACGCTTCAGACCAAAGCCGCACATTTATAACTGCGTGTCAATGATCGATATAAAAAGATAAACAGTTATCCTAAATGCATTAATCCTCACACGTTTAAGAGTTCAGATGAAGGTTAAGACGCTTATTTAAAATTAAATAAGGTTAAGCTGAAAGTATTGGTAATGGAGATAAAACTTCAAGAATCTGTCTGTAAATATCGGGCAGCGAGGCGTCACGTGGCTGGAAAGATAAACACACATCGCTGAGGTGTAAACACCACTATTCTAAGACCAGAAAGCAGTTTCCTTGACAACGGCACCGCCTTGTTCAGCACCGAAGGACAGAGGGCTTTTAAACTGTAGCTTGTTAAACAGAGTTATTATACTGTAGGCTGGAGGAGGCAAGCAGAAAATGTTGTGAACTCCAATAATAAGAAAATGGAGACTGGAAAAACAACTCATAATGTTTTGATTTAGCTCAGCCACGATGAAATGAAAAATCTACCGCAGTCTGAGCCACATGGCACATTGTCTTCTAAGTGCAGTTAGGTCCTTATATGCTGATCAGCCACAACATTACCACCAGCTGGTCAAATGAATAACACAAATTATTTCATCATCATGGCACTGGTCAGTGGCCGAAATACTGCAAGTGAACATTTAGTCCTCAAAATAGACGTGTTAGGAGCAGGGAGAATGGGCAGGTGCAAGATTTGAGCAACTGTGACAAGGACCAAATTCTGTATGGGTGTGCGCAGCTGCAGATCAGTCAGGGTGTCCATGCTGACCCCTGTCCAATGCTGAAAGCGAAATTAATGGTTACGTGAGCATCAGAATTGGACCACAGAGGAATGGAAGGAGGTGACCTGGTCTGATGAATCATGATTTTTCACGTCAGTGACCACGTGCCTATGCGTCGGTCATTGGTTGACATTGCTGCGCTTGGTTTTGTAATAATTATACTGTAATGAGACAATGAATGTTATTTAGTTCACCCGCTGGTGGTTCTAATGGTGTGTCTGATCGGTGTATATGGGCAGGGGACGGATTATTAAAATGGTTGCAATGCCTTAACCCTTCCTCCAGTCAGCATGTGAACAAATTATAGCCGAAAGTCTGTCAAATTTGTTATATAATATATAATTTCTAGACCTATCTACAGTTTATGCTGAATCCTGAAGTTGGACAGGTCAACATGGCCTAATGACGTAAAAATATGAATCAATAGCTGTGAAAGTCTTCGTGAAAGTCTTAACAATCAAGCTGTTGGCTTCTTTCTCAACTTGTTGGCTGCTTTTAAAAGCAGCTGCTGTGGCTAAATGGGGAAAAGCGTATTGATCGCCGACTGAGTCATTATTTAGTCACCGCACACAGGAACAGACTCACACGATGAATGGTGAGGATGCAGGTGTACGAGTTACTTGTCTGTGTATATACTGGCGTTAACGGCTTGTATACTTTAATGGAGGATTTGTTAGGCCAGATCTGACTGCAGAGGCTCTGACGAGAAGCAGCGGCAGAGATGGTGGGAGGTTCTAGATGGCTGAAAGCAAGAGCGCACACTCATACTTTGTTGTAATGATTAATTTATAATTCCCCCCTTTTCTTTCCTGTGGGATTGCTGGCCTCATTTTTATTTTTTTCCCCCCTGTTCAATCCGTAATGAAGCACTGCAGCGTGCACCTACTGTCTAATGATGCTCCAGGAGTTGAAACAATGGTTGTCAGCCTGGCTGTTTCAATATCTGTGATTGGGCTAATAATAGATGCATCGATACCTGCAGGGGCTGGGCATGACGCCAGAAACACTGCTGTGGAAGAGCAGAAGGGGGAAATGGAGAGGAGGGATAGAGAGAGGGGAGAAGGGGAAGATAGAAACAGGGGAAGAAGACGGAAAAAGGGAAGGCACCTTGAGTTTTATAGCTGCTCTATCCAATGTGTCACACACACACACACAGCTAGACACACAGATCCATGCAGTACTGTGCTGGCTGCTGACCTACATCTGTAGCAGCTAAAACAAAGAAGGAGGGTCAGTTGGTGCAAACTGTACTGTGAGACGTTATAAATATAGATGCACATAAATCAAATGAAATTAAATGACGGTGATTTCTTCTCATCCTGACTTTATTCAAATGATCAACATGGCATTTTTTTTTTATATATAATTCAAACTGAAAATTTTAAATGTGTATCAAGTGATGTGGGAACCATAATCTGATCACTTAAAGTTACCAAACTTCACATATTTGTCAGTGAATTATCAAAGTGATTTTAAACTTTGTCTGCGTCCAGTGGCACTGAGTCCCATTAAACCAGGAATCCTGGATAGATTTTAGTAGGTCAAACCCCAGCATGTCAGTGTAAAGTCCAAAAATGGAGCCATGCTTTTGAATAAGGTATAAGCACAGGAAAAAACATTATGAAATAGAATTGAGTGAGACTGTCGGCGAGTCAGGATGTGTTTGAGATGTTGTTTGAGAAGCTTTGTTGCTTCACTCGCTGAAGTTGTGATACATTTTGTTTTGCTCAGATTAAAGGATCCTGGTCAGGGAAGAACAGAGTCCAGAATCCTTACAGCCACAAGAACATCATCAAAAACTGCTGTGAGGTGCTGTGTGGGCCAGCGTACCCCAGGTAACCGCTCATACACGACTAGTTGATTGATTTTGTGGTAAATCTTTCCCGTCCTGTTTTTTGTGCTAAGTTTTATGTCTCTGATTTTCTTCCTGCTGCTGTCAATGAGTTCTGTGTTAGTGACAGATTAGACTTTAGATTTGTCTGTCACCTCATTCTGGTGAGTAACGAGCAGGACGCAGCTGGTAACTGATTTATTTGTCTCGTCCTCAAGCGTCTTGGACAGAAGAGGACTGATGCAGGAGGATTCACACGTTTCTGGAGCATGCTCTGCTACCGCCTCCTTTAACAACCCGGCGCCACAAACCACGGTGAGCGCACACGAACACACTGTAGCCTCCTCATCCACACACACCGACGCTGGAGTGAATCCAGGCTACAAAGCACAGAATAATAAATACCAAGCAGACATAAAACACAGTTGGAACCAGTTGACTTTATTAGCCATTTGTGCTATGCCTACCTTTTCATATAAATGTGTTGTGTGTTGATGTTAAAGAAATGTTTCTATATTTTGGACAAAAGAGTGAAGCGTTTTTCGTCAGTGATGCTAACAAAAAATGCTGACATTAATGCGTAATTACCTCACAGCATTTTAGATTACCTGATTGCTTTGGGAAAATACAGTGACTGTTGCTGTATCCATAAGTGGTAGAATAATAGTTTCCTCTTGTACTCCCTTTAGTAATTTCTTAGGCTCTTGTCATTTTACTGCCTTGGGTCTAATTAAGTAACTACATGATTTCATGCCTCATATAAAATCATGTTTGCTACTGAGCAGATGTTTTTGGTCTTCTGAGATCATCACACACACACGACAACAAAACTCATGTTGTGACGCCAAATATGCTTTGGTGGCAAAAGAGGAGAATAATCAGAAAGAAAAGAAGAATCTGATCTACAGAACAGGAAATCTATCCAATTTAAAGTATGTGCTTGGAATTATTTAACATTAAGTAATTATCAATCAAACTGTTCAGTTTTCACCTGAAAGATTTCAAAATTCTTCAAAATTCTTCTTTTAAAGCTCAATCAAATCTGATTGAGACATCCTCACATGTTCACTCGCATTTTTTTTAAGTCCTAATAAACAACAACTAAACATGTTTTGTGGGCTTTGATTCATTATTAAGAGATTTAATGTTAAAGCAATTAAACCACGTCCTTGTAGCACTGAGCTCCACTCAGTCCACAGTCCTTTGATTAGGCCACTTGATGTCTTGCATAGCTGTTGTTTCATTTTAATTTCGTTCATTACTTTAACTTCATCCAGTGGCTGCTAAAAGTCTCTCCGTTGTTTAATCACCTCTTCTCTGTCTGGGATGTAATCACAGGGAGCGGCACATGAATTAGCCTTCAGAATTCATTGTAGCTGCATCTTTGTATCTCTGAGATATAGAGAGTGATTCTGTCCACTTGTGTCTTTTCATCATGCCGTCCTCTGTCCACAGAAAACCACAGCTCCACTCATCCCCAATGAGCACACACCTGACGAAGCCAAGCCGAGCATTGCTGCCCCAGCAGAGAATAGCCCCTCCCCCAAAGAGGAGCACCCTCCGGCCGCTAATATCCCGCCCCTGGCTTCACCCGAGACTGATGCAGAGACATCCATCGTCAAGGACAAGGCCCATTAGCTGCGTTGGGGGCGGCTCTCATCAGAGCCACTCCTCCAGCATCCTGCCTGGTCAAGAACTGAAACATTAATAATCAATGTCTGATTACTGTGCGGGTGACTCAGTTATTCTCTGACTCCATTCCCTGAGATGAAGAGAGTTTTTGCTGCAGCTCTTCCTCTTCCATCCTCTTCTCACCGGTAGCTGCAGAGCTGTTTGACTGACATTTCCTCCTGCAGGAGGAGGAGTGATTAGCAGTCAGCAGCAGCTTCCCGTCTCCTGAACACTGCATGGAAAAGACACACAGGGGAGAAGCTGCTGAACGACTTGCAAAACAAAAACTCCCCAAGCATACGACAACCCTGCAGTTCACTTGTGGGCTTGCTCTGATTGTCACTAGTACATTTGTTCTTATTTAAAATTGTATAAAGACAGTGATTGTGAGAGGCCTGTTCAAATATACTCCCTGCAAGTGTCTTGCAAACTCACAAGGTATCACTTCCGGACAGAGTGGAAAACTTCCTACATAGAGTCAGTTTATGTTGTGCATACATCACATGTCCTATGCAAACCAAGAGAAGGCTGGACGAGCACTTTTGTGAAGAGTGTGGATAAAAAAAAGTTTCACCTACTCATACACACAGCGTCCAAGCAGGAAGAGGACATATCCTCAGCTGAGAAATCCTAAAGGCTCCTTCCAGGCAACGTCTACCTTATATTCTGATACTGCTGCATTCAGTACCGTTGCCACATCTTTTTTCTTTTTTCTTTTTTTTTTTATGTGATCTGATGCAGACCAATGGCTGTCCTTCCACTTTTCTATAATCAAGGACGTATTGTGCTTTAAAACACATGAAATTGAGTTATTCACAGTTAAAGTCTTGTATCCAGGTGACGTTCAACCAAGGTGTCTGTGAGGAAAGGCCTAATGAGCGTAGACACTCGTAGTAACAGTGCCTTATCGTGATAGTTGCACCATCTGTAGCAACTGAGCTCCACCAACAGAGACACCCTTGAAACAGGTAATGTTAGATGAGACTTTATACAGAAATTAGTCCAGTTGTTCCCAACCGGTTGATTACAAGTTAAATGTAGAGTGATGTTCACTAATTAAAGGAGTAGTCTGACATTTTGGGAAACAAGTTTATTCAATTTCTTGCAGAGCGTTTGATGAGTAGATTGACAACATTCTTGTTTGTCCATTTTGTATGACACTACAGCCTGCAGACAGTTAGCTTAGCATACAGATTGCAAACAGGGGGACATAGCTAGCCTGGGCAAAGCTACATTTTCCTGTTTGTACACAAACAAGATATAACTTGTTAATTATTGAGCGACGTAGCGGTAGTTTTATTTAACCTATTTTATGTCTGCATGCTTTGGTGATTCTAAATTGCCATAGGTGTGCATGTGAGTGTGAATGGTTGTCTCTCTCTTTGTTAGCACTGGCGCCTCTCGTGGGGAACACCAGCTGTTATAGGCTCCAGCCCCCCCGGCGACCATCCAGAGGACAAGCAGTTACAGAAGATGAATGAATGAATGAATGAATGAATGAATGAATGTCTGCATGCTAAGCTAATTGGCTGCTAGCTCTCCTCTAACCTCTAGCAAGAAATAATGGAAATGTGTTTCAAGTGAACATGAAAAAACACATTTTTGCTTTTTAATGATACAAAATTAATTTTTCTCCAGGATTAATTAAAAATCAAATCTGAGAAGGAACAATCACTCTTTGGTTGAAACTTGGAGCAACCTGTGAAATAGGTCTTACAAAGTCTTATGAAGTCATTATTTAATTGTAAATGTGTTTAGCGGGTGTAAATGTACCGAAGACTTCTCAGCTGATGAGCAAGGATAAATGACAGAAGCATGTGCAGCCGGAGTTAATTATTCAGCCTGTGAGCATCTCTTCCTGCAAATCACGACAGAGCTGATCTTCCTCAGAGTCCTCTGTTTTCCTGCCGTCTTCTGCCTCTCTCTCATATCTAACTCTCCTTTGCTGCAACGGTTGCAACGCCCACGGCCTGGGGCAGCTTCCACTGTAGCCGACTGTGGCATACTCATTATCGCAGAGAATAAAGAAGTTCAGTCCTTTTCTTTTTGCACATTTTTTATGTTCTTTTGGTCGCAGAGATTGCCTGAAGGGAGAGCAGCGTCCACATAGAAGAACAAGGGAAAGTCCGGCTAATTATTAGTGTTTAAATGATGTTAGCTGATAGCGAGAGTTTGTACTAGTGATTGTGCTGTATGCAAGACAGAGTTTGTGCTTGTGAAATATAGTTGTGTAGAAATGCTAGTATTGTATCTGAAATCTGCCCAAGATGATTTATTATGAGAGCGCTCGGTTTCTCCATAATCTCCTTAACATATATTTTACAATCAAGAGTAGAAAAGACATTTGAGGACCTTGGGATTGTTGTTCCATGAGGGTTTAATGTCATTTGAAGATGGATACGAGACATCTTTTGGACAATGAAAGATGAATCCACGTCTGACGCTTTCAAATGTTTTCTGATTTATTCATCTGTGCAGGATTTGTTTGGTCGGAAGATAGAGGAAGGTTGATGTATTCATATTCAGAGCCCAAACATATATATTATCATAAATTCAGGAAATGTTTACATTACAAAAGCTGGAAATTGAACATTTTGATCATAACAAGGTGAGGCTGTATTGTTTCTGTGTAATAACTGAATATTTGTTTGGAAAACTCTTCAACAAATGTTAAATTCCAGTATGAATGACTTAATCGGGCCCAGTTTTTAAAGATGTACTTGATTCAAAGTGTTCAAAAACATTTTGGTGTGTTTGATCTACTTGCTTCACCATCACAGAGAAGCCAATGTCTGTTGCCGATATTCAATAAAAAGGGACGTTTGTGTTTCAGAGCAGATTTTAAAAGGGCGGATGAACTTTTTAATTTTCGGCTGAAGGTTTGCAGACTGTAGAGCGACCCAGCTGAACTCTTGTATTTGATTCTTGTGTTAAACCCATGATCAGACCTGAATGCTCTGATCAGTCTATTACATTGTATTATGTATGCAGATACAGTACTACTATACCATTGATGGAACGCTTATTTATGTTCACTTTGTTTAGTATCAGCACTGTGATTATGTGTATTTCATTCAGTTTCATTCACTTCTTTTTACATGATCAATGTGACTGGTAAATAAACAACCTTGTATTATTATAACTGAAAAGAAGATTCTTTCAGTAGGAGTTAGTGCTTTAAGAAACTCAGAGGAGGCCGATCAGCCAGAGGTCATGTGTCAAAACTGGTGGGTTATTCTGGAAATGGAAGAAGACTTGCAATGAACACACACAAAACTTTGCTTCGTGGTGAACTTTCCACTTTTGCAGTTATTTAAGCCATGCTAGCAGTTATAGCGTTGCCAGTTTATTGCTCAATTCCCAATTTTTCTCCAGAATGAGAGGTGGAGGACTAAATTTATACTTTCCTGATGATAATCTGAGTAGAAAACACCCAAATAAATGCAAAGACACAGTTCACAGTGATAAATGTTTTACTCAAAATGTAAAACAACATAAACACAACCGAGACAAACATTCAAATAACCAAATGTTACACAAAGAGAAAAATGATCCTAATACTATCAAAGAACAGCCTGTATAATGGTTCTAAGTTTACTACAAAATGCATTCAATATGAAAACAATTACAATGTTAATGCTACACAAGTAAGTAGCAGTAGTCTTGCATTTAAGTTTTGAGTGCTTTAAGTGTGCTGCTACTCTCTACTGGTACACTATACCAACCTTCTTAGTTTCATTCTCTTGGTACCCGGAGTTCTCAGAAACAGTCCGCATCCTCTCCTGTGAATTCATAAAGACACTTATACTACATTACCCAGGGGGCACTAGGTGTTGCTTGTCTCTCCCTCATCCTTTTCTTTCTGGTGAAAAGCAGAAGAATATGAACATGTCAGAAGTGATGGTCAGGATTTAAAAAGACAGACAGTATAAAGATAGATAGCGGAACTGCTCCTCAAAAATGAAGCCAAAGCAAGTAGGGCTCCCCCTGGTGACTGGCTGCAGTATAGGTCATAAGCTCCACCTCCTTCATGTTAGTGGATGGGACTTGGGGGACCTAAAACCGACCCCTGAGGAACACCATATTTCATACTACACACAGATGATTTAAAATTATTCACAGTAACATAAAACCTTCTGCCTAATAAATAAGAGGAGAAGCAGTCAAGGGCTGTCCTTGATATTCCCACCCACTACCTCTGTTTTAAAGAATGTTATGATCTATGGCATCAATCCCGCACTCAGGTCTAGAAGTACCAGAGCTGAGCTCATACCATTGTCAGCTACCATTAAAAGGTCATTTGTGGCTTTAAGCAAAGCAGTCTCTGTGCTGTGGTGCTTCCTAAAAACAGAATGAAAACTTTCAAATATTTTGTTCTATTCAAGCACAGAGAGGAGCTGCTTTTCTATTTTTATTTATTTATTTTTTTAAATATAAGGCAGGCAAAAGAGATAAAGTCATTATTCTTCATGTGGTTACCTACTGGAGCAGCTCTGTTAAAGACCTTTGCTGGAAACACATTTGGACTCCATAGAAATTTCCAGTCATTTTCCCGCCCTCTGCTGGTCACCAGGAATATTCACATCTTCAACAAATAAATGGAAAAAACACACAAGTGTTTCATCAGAGGACATGCAACTATCAATAGATGAAACTCCTTCTCCACCTGATAAAACCTCTGTCTGAGGGTGTCACCCTGATCACAACAATGACAATAAATATCCATGGTTTAATTTATTTTTATCACTAGTCTTATCTTATTGTGTAAAAATCCTGTTTATTGAAATGTGTCTGTATTATGTATGTTTGTATTTGACTTTTTATCCTGCCTATCTCCGAACTGCTAAACAATCTTTGCCTGCATAGTGTCTGCAGCAGGAACATCCTTGCCTGGTCTGTGGATGCTGGTAAAGTCATATCCCTGGAGTAGGAGTAGGAGTCTGCAGCTGTGCAGTCATTGCTGCAAGTGTTTTTTTTTTGTTTTGTTTTTTACATTATGGACTCAAGTAGCCTTTGGTCACTTTTCATGATGATGTGGCAGCTGTAGACAAACTGGTGGAAACATTTGCATCTAAACAAAATGTCCTACAGATCTCTCTGAATCTGATCACAGTTGGTTTCACTCTGTTAGTGATTTAGATTTGTAGAAGGACTGCCTCTAAGTTCTTTGTTGAGGTCAACATACACTTAATAACTGTAACATTTTATTGTTTAATGACTCCTCTGTGAGCCTGACCTGGCGTCCATGACCCTGGAGTAGCTGGTTCCTGACAACCTGAATAAGATGTCGCCTAAAGTAGGTTAGGTCGTTTGTTAACTTTGTGCGTGGTTCTGCTTCTGCCACCCATTGTGACTTTCATGATGACTTGTTATTTCCCCATGTCTTGTAGTGCACCTCTTTGACATTCATAGATTTACAAGAACAACATGTTCTGTTTGTAGTTTTGTTCTTGTTTCATGGTTGCTTTATTGTTGCACAGCTACTGTTTGTTTTCACCTCCTTGTCGACTGTTTTTCACGACAAATGTTGACACACTCAGAATCTGGATTTGAGATTCAGCACAAATATCAAAGCCAGAGAAGTGTCACTAGAAGAGTCCGTGAACAGCGGCCTCTTGTGGTTTTCACAGCCTCATAACTGAAAAGGTTAGAATTCATAAACTGGTATGGATACACCACTCAGGCAAACATATAAACTTCTCAAAAAGTCAGCAACTTGGGAGATTTTCAGTCACTAGGTTGGGAATATCAAAAGATGGTACTGTAAACACGACCCCATGTGAAGGCAGCATTAACATGAAGTTATAAAGTGCAGACAGTTAGCTTAGCTTAACATAAAGACAGCAAACTGAGGGAAACAGCTAGCCTTTCTGTTGTCTGCTTAGCCTACCAGCAAAACTAACAGAATACAGTTTATTGATTGCACGTATATGTTTAACAATTGCTATTCCTATTTGTGTTAGTGGTTCTAGTACAATGATTGCATTTTCCCTGTTTCCTGTCTTTATGTTATACTAAGCTAACTACTAGCTGCTAGTTCTTGTCTAACTCTCAGCTAGAAAGCATGGAAGTCTGTTTCTAGAGTATCTAAATATTATTTTAAACATAACCAGGAAGAAGCATATATCTGACAGATCATTTATTTCCTTTAATTTATCATAAGTCCCCCAGATTACAAAAAATACCTGCAAATCAGCTGCATGGCTGTTCAGTGCTAATTTGCTAAACTAAGCTGGTGAACATGGAAAATACTGTGATTTGTTCTTTTTGAGCATGAATTTAGCTCAAAGCACCACTGAGCTAAAGTACGACAGAGGAGTCCCACAGCTCGTAATAATGACTCCCCCCAGCTGGGATAAAATAACTTTTCACACTGCTACACCACCTCATCTTCACCTCCTGTCAGCAGTTGTGTAATCCGTAATAGTTTCTAAATCTTATCTAAAAGTCCACTTACTATCTTTTTTCTTTGTCTCTCAGTCACATCAGTTTGCATCTGCATTTAGATGATGCTATGTTGTCATGGAGATATCACGACCGTTGCCACAGCAACTGCACAAGCTCCACTTGCTGATGAAGACTGTGGGATGTTGCAGAAACATCTGGAAACAATTAGCAAGTTGACCTAGAGTTAATTTAATGTCATCAAAAAAGCCAGGAATTAATTATCCAGGACTGAAACAGATTGAAGATACCTGTAATAATCACCACATCTTACTTTTATGAATTACTTTTATTGCAGTTCTATTTACAACACATGTTAATCATTGTCAACGTCACTTCATAACAAGTTTAAGCCATTTTCAAGTTACATGAAAAATATTTTACATTCTTCTATTTGTGAGACTACACGGAATGACAACGAGACACTAAAGAGAATGCTTTAAATCCTTACACTGTACCTTCATAATCTGACACTTTACATGACACTTAATGTAAAACAATAACATAATTCAGACAATAGCAACATGTTCATTCAAAAAGATAAAAGTACCCAGCTGAGAGATGAAAACATCGTGTGCTGCTTGCTCAACAGTGCAAGCAAACTGAAAAACAGAGATATATAGTTTTAAAGATGAGATTGTTACAGTCCACTCTCTTAACATGAAGAGATATTTTAAACCTGTATCCACAGAGTGAAAGAAGTTTGAGTATTTTTCCCATCACTTCTCAGGAACCTTCGTCCACCGTCAGCTCCTGCAGCTGCTCCTGCACAGCCTCAACCTGCTGATCTGTCTCGGGCTTCTCCTCTTTCTGTTCCGACTCCTGCTCATGTTTCTCTGTCTCTTTGTTTGTCTCCTCCTCTGTCTTTGGCTCCTCGCGTCCGCTCTCCAGGTTCTCGGAGCTCTCGAAACAGCCTGAATCCCTCGGCTCCTTGGCGTCCTCCACAGCCCTGTCCTCCTGCTCTGGCTCTGACTCGTCTTCAGCTACAGGAGACAAAATGATCATATTTCAACACAGAGCTTTCCTGTACAATCCCTTTATTTAATTGTGGACTCTTACAGGTCCTTTTATCTTCTCCAGACAGAAACGTTAAGGAAGACTCTGAAGGAAGTATGGCTTGACTCTGTGCAGCTGCTAGCGGCTTACTTTTGGATTTGTACATTATTTTCTCTACAGGCATCTCCTTTCCCACACAGAATACAGGTGTTGGTTGTTACATTCACTCTAGGGGGCGCAGTAATATAATCCTCCAATCAAATGTGCAATCTCATTTTTTCACAGTTGAAAAGTGTATTAATTACTGCGCTAAACGATTTACTTGTCCCATGTTGGCGACTGTTGTATTGTGTTTTGTTCAGTATTTCAGAATCAATAGTGTTTAAAGAGTATTTTGCAATTTGTCAAATATTTTCTGCTAGCTGGATTTAAATCAGCTCCAACTCTAAATAAAAGAGAAGGACGCTTAATTACAAAATGTTAAAAGTTACTTTGGACTCATGACTTCCATGACCTGAAGTCTGAGCTTAAATGTAATATTAACAGATGATAGGAGTAAAAGCTTACTTTGGCTCTTTATTTGAATAAAGCAAATACACTGCTGTTTAAGAAAATCATCCAGGCAGCAGCAAACAACAGATATTGCAGTGCTGCAGAACATTTTGATGCAAATTAAAATCCATAAACTATATTTCTGACGCACAGGCGAGCCAAGACATTAAGACCATGTCAGATTTCTGACTGAGCCAAACTGCAAACTGTGAATTTAATGTGCTGCAGTGGAGTCATAAAATGTATCTAATCATGCAGCTGAGGCAGAGAAGGTTTTATGGCAGCGTTAATATTTTACACCGCTTAAACCTGGTCTGAGTTACCTGAAACCATCAGTAACTGTCTGCTGTTAATTGGGACATTGTGTCAGACGTGGCTGAATATAAGACATTATTGGCACGGTGTCATCACTGTGTGTCAACCTACAGTCTCTGAGTAGTTCGGTGGCATTCAGGATCTTGGAGCGCTGCTCTGGATCTGTGATGTTCAGCTCGTTCAGATGAGACTCCTTCAGTCCTGCAAAGTCCTCCAGGCTCTGGAAGCCGTGCATGGACAGCAAGGAACTCAGCTCCTGAAACGAAAAAAGAAAATAAATGAGTATGTTTTACATTTCTGATGACTTTTCAGATAATGGTAAGAACTGCCCCGTTTGTCTCACCGTCAGGCCGATGCTGTCCAGGACTTCCTCCAGAGTTTTGGGTTTGGATTTGGATTGGCGCTTCTTACTGTTGCAGCATTTCCTCCTGGCAGGGGGACTCTCATCGGGCAGGAGGTTGACGTAGATGAACTTAAAGGAGCCCACCTTGTTGTTAAGCTTCCCTGTCCAGGTGCCCACAGGGGGCTTTTCAATGATGTAGATGATGTCTCCTTTCTGTAAGAGAGATGATGAGGTGATTATTAAACAGCCTGAGATAAAAGAATAAGAATGCTTGATGAACATATTACTCTAAATAATTATTACTAGTGTTGAAGAATTACCTTACAGACATTTTAATTCCCTTTAACATTGTAAGATTAGCATTTGCAGTGACACAGCCACTACGGCAATTATGTTATTCTGTCAGACACAGTCAGTAGAGCAGATTAAACTCTCCCTCCGAGGATGATCATCAGACCAACCGTCCTGTTTTCATATGGTTAACAAGTTCCCTGGAGGACAGCTCGGAGACTCACTTGAAGTTTCAGTGACTCCACATCGTAGGGGCTGGGAGTGAAGTCGGTGTGGACCACAGCCCGACCACAGAACGGTCCATTGTAAGAGATGCCGTTCTCCTCCAGTCTCATGCTGTCCCTCTGGCAGTACCCACTGTCCAGGCTCTGTCTGTCGCTGCCTGATGAGGGTAGAGCACAGGGTCACAAGAATTCAATAAAAATTAAGATTTTGTGTTGACTTATTTTTGTGAAGCTTGTATTAGACTAATGTGAGCCCAATTTTTAGCCTGGTCTAAGCCTCTCTGTGAAATGGAGGCAGCCTCTGAGTCTATCTTGAGTCCCTAACAGATGGACACTTACTGCCAGAGAGCTGGCGGGTGATGGGGCTGGGCATGGTGTCCTCTGAGCCTGTGGAGCACACGGACGTCCTCTGTCCTGCACTCAGATCTGGAAGAAAGTCACCGGAGACTGGAGACAGCTCCTCCCCGCTCTCCCCCTGGAGACACAGAGGACAACAGACCCGGACACCTTCAGTTGCCTTGATACATAATGTACAACTGGAAATTTGGGCCTCACTTGGGCGAAATGTTCCTAAAACATTTGTTTTAATTAACTGTTATCAGTCAAGTCAGTAAAATTAATGTTTGATTAAAATAAACTGAAGAAAAATACATTTTTATTAATTTTATTAATTAATGATTAATTAGAATTTATTGATTCAGATATTTTTCGAAACATTATAATTATTTTTACATATAACAATTTATCAGTTATACTTCTGACTTCTCTGCTATCTATTTACTACAGAGAAATGAAATAGTATTTAAGCAAATGCACAACCTACGTTATCGAAAGTAAAGTGATCAAAATGATCCAGCCTGTAAATTCAAAACTGTGACAGATGTTGTGTTGTTGTGCAGTTATGTTACAGCAAAATTTAATAATATATAACACTTATTATTTTATGTGTAGAAATTTAAAACTGAATCAAGTAAAATACAGGCACCTATACTATACTACTAAAACTACTGAGTTACATTCAACCACTGAAAATCAATCTTTGTTTTGAAAAATGCAGGACATGTGCTTCTCCACAAGGTGGAGACAAATCCAACTGTTTGTAACAGCTCTAGCCCAGGACGGAGAGTGTTTTTGTAACAGCAACACTTCTTTAGTGCTAGTGTTAATGTTATTTTAAGTTATCTTTTTTATTGTCCCTGTTCAAACACGGTCTTTACCCCTTCTTCAGCGAGAGCCTTCTGCACCATCTTTGACGTTTTGCGGGTCATCGTACGTGAAATGACGTTGCGCCACTTCTTTCCCAATTTGCTGCCACTTTTAGCTGCTTCTTCTGCCATCACCCCGTCTGCCACCTGAGACGACAGAAAAAACAAATCATCAGCTGCTTGCAGCTGCTGCTGCAATTTGTCGACGAATGTCAGCCAATAACAGGAAATGTTATTTAAATTGGAGTAAAGGGTGTGAGGATTTAAAAAAAAAAAACTATGCCAGTGACATACTTTAACTCTGGTCACAGAAGTATTTATTTCTCACTAACTTTGTGGCTTTTTTTCTTGCATTCACACATGCTGCTGGTGCCCACTACACCCCCTACAATCTTTAGTGGTGAGGTGCTTGAAAGTAGTTACTAAACTCTGTCTGCAGCCGAACCGGCAGAGGGCTCAAAGCGAATTAAGTTAGTTACAGAAGGATGGTTTATTACAGAGTGGTGTACTTTATTCAATCAGTGTTTGTACTGTCAGGTTTTCCATGCATTAATAATGCTTCCCTTCATAACTGAGTTTAGTTTGAACCTTATTTGATTAAGCACCACAGTGAAGGCCGACAGCTGTTTATCTGCGAAGAAACCACAATGACAAGCAGAAAGCTGCTACACACAGAGAGAAGGTGCTACAGTTAAACTATCAACATTGATTTTGACGTTCAAAACTAATGTATAAATAAAAGTGTTATAAAAATGTTGAACCGTCAGACTTCTGCCTGACGTCTGTCTCATGCAGAGGCTCTCTGCTTGACTAGCTCACACCAGAGGACATCCTGTCTGCATGTGGCTGCTATTTGAGCTCTGTGTAATGCTTCTCTTTCTTACTTCCTCTCTTCTTCTTCTATACTTCTACGTTTTGTCCTCCAACTTCCACCCAGCACACACTGCATGTTACTGGGAAGTGATTAATATGCTCTGTGAATTTTAAAGTGTTAACATCTGTTCACACGTGCAGCAGCGTGTAAAATCTAGAAGCACAAACTGGGCACTTCTGTTACAGACATTTATCTGGATGCAGCATCATTTACTGGATAAAATCGTCACAGCATGACGAATGAGGAACAGTGTGATAAAATATCTACAGGAACTGTCATTTAGGAACCCAAAAGATGGCACGAGATAGTCTGCTTCTCTTTTTCCAAACTGTGATGTTGCGTGTGTTGTTATTTATATGTTTGAGGGGAACAACTTACATTCTCGTCCAAGGGGAACTCCTTCTCTGACACAACAGGAGAGGTGGGTTTGTGCTTCATAAAATCCTTGAAGCTGCTGGACCTCTGCAGGGTGAGCTGCAAACACAATACGAAATGCATTTATGTATTTGAATGAGAATAACGAGAGTCCGTTGTTTGGTGGTTTTTGGTGCCACACTGATAACACTGCCCCCGTGTTTGTGAACGTGTAACACGTGATCTCTTCAAAAGTGTGAACACAATGAATCTGCATAGGGATTTCTTAGAACTGTTTCTCCTTGTACTGTTATAAAAGAAGTGGTATATGTGGGTCATTAGACATCTGCATGGTGCTGTGGCTACATTTTTATTTATTTTTTTTTTATAAATGTAGCTGAGCAGCTTTGCAGGAAACACGAAGGAAATCATGTGTGGTGATTCATGAGAGGCCCTGAAATAAATATCTTGTTTTTACGACTTTTAAACCCACTAAAGACACAAGGTGAAGAAGACATGACAACACAAATCCAGTCTTTTTAGATAACTTAGTGCCAGTATGAAGATGTCTGCAAGTTTAAATTTGGTTTTGATTATTTTATTTTTATTTTTTTTTCTAATCATTGACTAATTGTTTGGTCAGTAACATTGTCAAAAAATATTAACTACTTTGCAACTGAAAATTCATTAAAACTGTGGAATAATTTGGGGAACTATGGAACTACTTAAATTATGAATCTGTTCCTGCTTTATTTCCTGTTCATCAGCTGATATCAGACACATCCCTTCAGTTCTTGTCTGGAACATAAGGTGTCTTGTTTTTAACCAAAAGAGACAAATGTTCTGCTCTTTTGCATAATTTTCCACATCTAGTTTCTTCTAGCTGTAGTGGAAACTCTTTTATCTCTTCTAATTTTCCATGTCACTGTGAAAAATCTTATTGCGGCTCATCCTTCTCTCTTTTGTAGAAACCACAGGAAATGGGTAAAACTTCAGCAACTGCTGCAGCCAATCATTGCAGACATCCAGTGGCCCACGGTTCACATCTCTCCTGAACATTTAAACTACCTGTGAAGAACAAGTGATCTCTACTAGGTCGCAATTTACTGGTAAATGCCACTGTTCTTATTTAACAGAAACAAAGCTTTCAGCAGAGTCAGTCTTCTATTAAGGGTGACAACCGCAGCAGAGACCATGATGCTCTCTAGCTGGTGACAATTATGCGTGAGGAGATGTTTGCCGAGAACAGAGGCAATGAGATGTGCAATGACGAGGTGCAAATCAGACCACAGGCGGAGAGATGTGGATGGATAGGGGCACTGGTGTTGAGTGTAGGAGGCTCGCTCTCAAAGGGAGCAGAAGCCACAGAGCTCGATCTGACTCAACCTACATCTGCAGCAATGATTCACTCAGCCAGAATAGAGGAACTTTACTTTTCTGAACAAAGCACAAGTTGTGGCCAAAGCGTAGTTAGAAAACTGAGAAAATGCTCTGTTTCAGACAACAAATATCTCACTGTGCTGTTCGTTTTGTGTGCGAACGTGTGTGCGTGTGGCTTTGTTCAGCTCCACCGCAAAGGTTTGCGCTAACTTGAGCTGACATCCTGTGTTGAAAAAATGTGCACACAAAGACAGCTGTATGTGATGTTGTAGTGCCAACAAGTGTGTGAGGAAAGTCTCTTCACAGCCGCAGTACAAAGTTTAAAAATATAAAAGCCAAATATGTGTACATTAGCTTCAACCTCTCGCCTCCCTGCAAAGCAAAATAAAAACCTAAAACTCACCTTCTTCTTCTGCACCTGATCCTTCTCCGAGGCATTTGAGGGCCTTCGCCTCAACATCGTTGTCCTCAGTAGTCCTGAGATCTCCTTGGATGAAAAGTTTTGAGAAAGCGCGCCCGGTTTTAATTAGTGAGGTTTTCTGTCACTGTGCTGTCACAGCCAAAGTCAGATAAAAAAAAACAGAGGAAGGCTGAGGTGCACTCGGCAGCCGAATGAAGAGCAGAAGACAGGAAGTCACATGGCCACGCTGAAACAGAAAGAGGCAAACCCCCTTTTTGGAGCTGAAGACAGAGAGGGCCAGTGAGTTCATTACATGATAGTATCCTTTGAGCTCTCTCTCTCTATGTGGCTCAAAATTGAACTGACACACGAAACAGTTCATGAGGATTTGACCAACAAAAGTCAAATAGAAAGTACCTGATTAGGGAATCATACTAGTAATGACTGATTAACTGACATTTTAAAGTCAACATCCTCTGTTGGGTAAAAGCTCTCTGGAAGATTGTTAGTAAGGGTTTGTCATGTCCTGCTGCAGAGTCACAGCTGTACAGAAGAGCGAGGACACATCCTGCAGCCACTGTGTTACAACATTTCTCCTCCTACACAGCTTTCAGCAGAATGTTGAAGTGAAGGTTCTGGCTCTAAAACCTCGATCACGTAACTTCACACCTGCATTGTCGGCCATCTTTGTGCCCTCATGACGAATTTAGATTTTCAGGTTGTTGTTTAGCTGTAGTAATAGTCAGCACATGCAGTATCTGGCATTGCAACTGAAGTGTGGAAGTGAAAGACAACAAAGATGACACATTTAGAAACTCAGTAACGGCTCTGCAGCTGCTGCAGTCGCCTGACTACAGGCTACAACTGTGGCTACAGGAGGCCGTAACAAACAAAATCATAAACTAGTGATCGGAAAGTGCAGCAGGACATATTTATACAGGTGGTGGGTAATGAGACTAAGTCAAGCTCATAGTGACACTTTCAAAAAGTCCAAGATACGATATTTGTCACATGCACAGTTGTACATAGTATAATGCACAGTGAAATGTATTAACATCAACTGGAGTGAGTCACAGAAATGTGCACGCTTTTAAATGTACACTCAGCCTACAGGACAAGGCACTGGTAGTAAACGCAGAGAGGGAAGTACAATGCAAGTTGAGTTTAGCTTGTTATTTTGGTGAGGAGAGAACCACATGATAAGATGGTGCCCTATTTTAGTTTCCTGTCACTCGACTGAAGGTTGGTAAGAAACTGTCTCAAGATCTTAAAGGGACAAAAAACTAAAAGCAACACTGTGAGAGTTAGAGGATACCTGACACTTGAAAGATGGATAAATATTAACAGTGTACAAAGAATAAAACTATAAAGTCCTGCATTAAAAATGTCACAAGTTTATACAAGTTTATATATCAAATCTACAATATATTAAATTTGATAAACTGATGATTTATGTTGAAATGTGATATCTTTATCTGCAAAGTAACAAGAAACTGTCATTGCTGTTGTCACTGATACATATAGTGGAGTACAAACTGCAATAATATGTCAAATATTGTAAACTAAAATAACAGAAGATACATTACGCCAATTTAATATTAGATCAACAGTTTGTGATGTTCACAATGGAGAAAATGCAGCAATGTGCCAAGAAATACAGTGAAGAAACGCTCGCTTAACATGGCTATAAACAACACGGGCTGTCTTTTATATTTAGGATTTCTATTTATAATTTAGTTCTTCCTGTTTTTAAGACCATAAGATGCATTTTGGGGAGAACTAGTGGCTATAATCGTACCTTAACAAGAAAATAAATTTTAGTGACGTTGCTGAGATTATATTGATAAAATGTCGACCACATTTTATGACCAGTAGTTCAACAGTAACTAAGTAACAAACGGGACTTTTGTGCAACAATGATCTCATTCTTGTTCTTCCTCTTTTCCTCTCTAAACACAGCAAAGTTTGGATGTCAGTGACAACGCCTTTTCTGTCAGCTGATTCTGTTTAAAACCATTTTTTATGCTCTTTTATGTTTGACCAGAGCGTGCAGACGCAGGGTGTGGAGTGTTGGCAGCCCGTTCACACCTTCAAGTCCGAATAGTTGCCAGGCAACCAGGCGCCTTCAGGCAGGAGCTGCTGAAAGCTTCTTATGAATCGAGTTGATCTGCAAACTGCAGTTTAGGCCTCAGTATGATTTGAGTTTTAATGTAGATTATTTAGATAATATTTAAATACATTCAAAACAAACACTAAATGAATGGATTACATTATGTTTGCTGAAGTCGTGTGTGAGAGAGCTATTGTAAAACGTTGGCAGTTTTGTTTTAAGCTGACTGTGTCACACATTTGTTCTTTGTTTTCAACTAGGGGGCATAAAGGAAGTGAGTTCAGCATTGTGAGAAACACACTTTTTAGTTTTTCTCTCCAACAGTTGAAAATTTTAAAATGTTTCTCACAACACCCAGGGTCAGATCCAACAAGGCCTCATAGAAAACCTCCAGGAGTCTCTTTAATGGAGAGGTAAACAGGTGAACATTTTCCACAACCAACCAGTTAGTTTTCATCTTTTAACGGAAGAGTCTTCTGGTAGAGCATCAAGCAGTGTCTTCCAGTATACTGGATGTTTTTCCATCAGTGGCCACAAGAGGCATTTTCCACACCTCAAAAAACTTTGAAAAAAACGAAAGACGCATAGGTGAGTTTAGCCCAGTAAATGCTAAAACCAAAAGGTCACCTAATTACATACACTGCAAACATGCATTTTATCATTTAACTGCTAACAAGCATGATGACACTATTCTGACTCTACACTTTTATTCATTCCTATATGTTTTTAACATGCTTTTTAAAAATATTTAACTCAACTCAATTTAACTAACTCAGACAAATATTGTTCTTGGAAGAACAGATGCTAACACAGTAACTGCTGAGAAATTTGCAGTGTTACAGCAGCATACAGTTAAGGACAGTGCATCTTATGTACATTGGTGAAAGTGATGAACTTTGCTATATACTGTGTATAATAGGTAAGAATTGCGTTGCATATACTGCACATGTAGTGTAATTGGCATTTAAGGACAAAACACCACACTTCAGAAAAAGTAATTCCTATTTCCAAACACTTGCATGCATCTAAATATGTAACATTAAACAATTTGAAAATTGATTGCCGGTTATTTGATGCTCTGTAAGAATGTTTGGGAAGATGGTTTTGAGTGTTGTGTTTCATTTTGTAGGAGATTTCAGTTTGTGTGTTTGAGAAACTAAACAACAGTTTCCGAAAATGTTTTTAAAAACTGTTAAAGTTTTAACTTAAAGATAGTCTTATAATTACTGTTAACATTTTATTTACTGAACAGATGCAAGGGTTTTTGACCAAACTGCTACGACAGGAATGATAACAGGAATGGGAAGTTTTAGCTATAATATTAAACTTTACTGAGCCAACTTACTGGATTATAGCCTGAAGTTTAGTTGGTGGAAAATATTTAGGCTTAGTTAATGGGTAGCCTTTCACACTACCTCAAAAGCAGCCCAACAACTAAGCTCAAGCGGCTGTTGGCTAGTAACTAGCCATGGTAACCAGGAGAGACTAACGTTAGCGCTTAGCAAAAAACTCTACAAGTCCAGTTGCCTTTTTTGAACCTTTTTTGGATAGTGCTTAGCTAGCTCTTAGCTCCTAGCTAGCTGCGTTAAACGCAGTTGGAAATGGCCTCTGTGATATTTCACACGCTAAAGTCACCTTTTAATCTTGACCGCGCAAGATGATTACTTCTGTCTGATTGATTGGTTGATTAATTGATAGATTCAAAGTAAAAACTCAGATGTTCTGTTGGTAAAAATTGCTGACATTTATATTTATGTTTTAAACCTTTGATCATTTTGTTGTTATAGTTATGCAACTTCAAGCTATCTATCTATCTATCTATCTATCTATCTATCTATCTATCTATCTATCAAATATGATTGCATTCCACACATCCGTTTTAAAGTGTTACTTTAATAAAATAGAAATTATATTAGCTGATCAAACAAATGTCCAGTTTAAAAACTCAACAGATAAAACATCAACAAAAGATTATTTTACAATTTGAACACCACAACATCAGACATTTATCCACATAATTAAATAATGATATAAATCTGTTAATTAAAAAAAAGCTAATTTGCAGTGCATCTCTTAACCCATTAGGCTATAGCTGCTCAGTAGAGACTGCATAGGGGGTAACATTAGTGTGCAAGTCTGCTGTGAATGGAGTGCAAGAGTGACTGAGACGCTCAGGAGATACTGTGGAGCAGAGCGACGGCCAGAGCAATGAGTGTCAGTGAGGATGAACATATGGATGCAGAGGATCCAAACTCAGCAAAGGGCTCTGTGTTTCTGAGCATCCAGTCCTTCTCTTCTTGTAGTTTCTGATTGTCCAGCTCAGGACCCACCAGCCGCCGGATAGTCTCATAGTATTTATTCAGCCACTGGAGCTGGAGAAAGACAAAACCACACTTACTGAGTGCTGTGAAAACTGGATCATGTTGTTTAGTATTCCAGCTAAATGATTACCTTCCAAATCAAAAAAATAAATGCACAAATATAAACAGAGAGGGGTTGATACTACTCCTTTCTGATCTATGGTGTTCAACAGGAATCAGTACTTTGACATTTCTAATTTCCTGTGTACATTCGGCCACTTATCACATCTTTAGTGATTTACTATGTTAAGTCAGAGGATTGCCAGAGTTGACAAGGTTTGACACTCAGATTAGAAAGAGATCTGAAAGTGCAAAAATGTTCTAAATTATTATAAAAAGTATGGAATTAAAATGGACAATCTAACTGAAAAGTTAAAAATTTAACACCATCCTTTTAAGACAACGATGTTTAAAAATATCTCCCACTTTGTCTTATCAGATGTAAAGAACCAAAACACAGAAGTTGAATTCACACATGGTTTTATTCTCTGACTGTTTTGATCTCTGAGCTGCAGAGAGGCTATGACTCAGTGTGTAAAGGGGGATTTTAGGAGGAAACCAGTGCTTGTACAGCAGGAAAACGAAAAACCTGGTCGACATCACACTTTCATATACCCAAAGGTATTAACAAATTAAAACAGGAAACTCAACATAGCTTAACAGCTTGTTACTGAGCATTTGTTTACTGAAATGTGCCAGGTAAGGACAAAATAGATTTCTTGTAACTAAGACATTGATTATGCAGACAGATACTAAACATACCTGTTCTGAGCTGAGGAGCGAGGTGTCAATCAACTTCCTGTCATAAGGAACCAGTGACACTGTGTCAAAGGTCAGGTAGTTGTGTCCATACTGAGGGATAGAAAGGCACATTTACAAAAAGAAATCAACTTGACTGTAAAAGCAGGACGTCTTTAATGTGAGATTATCAATAAACCGTTTTGTTTGGTTTCTACCTTTGTATGAGCTGGTACGGTCACAGCAATATCTTCGATCCTGATCCCAAAGTCATTCTCCTTATAATATCCAGGTTCTACAAGAAAAACATCATCAGTTTTGTACATTTTAACATTTGAGGCATGAAATGCAAACTTAGTTTCCCCTAACCCCCTAGGGTATTAGCCACTGTTTTCATCTTGCTGGCACCTCTTACTATGAAAAAAAACCAAACACATTACACAAGGCTGTAACCAGTGTACAGGTATGTTGTATTTATTTAAATCTGCAGCCCTGTCTGTGATCACCATGTTGTGTTATCTGTAGTGCATGTGGATTTATTCTGAAAAAGAAAAAGTCTCACCGATAGACGAGAACATGCCGGCTCTGAAGGGAATGTTGTTGCTCTGAAATCCAACTGGCCCTGAAAAAATACAAACATATAAACTGAAACACAGTGCAAGCCATGCTTCATAACTTTTGTGTCATAGGAACACTGTTTTACATTTTTCTAACAAAATAAACTTATAAAAGTAAAATTTTACTGAAGAGATTAGAAAGTTTAATGCGATTTCATGATCACACTGCCCAATGTATGAAAGATATCAGGGAGAACTAGCAGGGATAATAAGCCCTATAGGCCCAGTGCATGAATTCATTCATGGTTGATTGCAGTGTTCTGGCTAGAGTGTGGTGACAAAGTAATTCTGACAAGTAAGATGGTGCCTGGCCATTCAGACTCTTAAAAACAAGTAATACAATTTTAAAACGAATCCTAAAATTGACTGGAAGTCAGTGTAGGGAGGCCAGTATCGGTGTGATGTGGTCACATCTTAATTTTTCCAGTTAAAAGCTACATTCTGCACAGCCTGCAGACGACGTATTGAGGACTGATCCGGCCCAGTGTACAGAGAGTTACAGTAATCTAAGTGATAAGTAAAAAAGGAGTAAATAATGCTTTCAAAATCATGTGGGGAGAGGCAGCACTTCACTTTACTCAGAAGTCTTAATTTAAAAAAGCATGTCTTGACCACTGAACAGATCTGTTCGTAGAATTTGAAGGCAGAGTCATATAGCAGACAGAAAGAGGCTAAAGGGCCATTGCCACTGTCAAAACCATCTAAGAGATCAGGTTGTCCAAATAATATAATTTTTGTTTTGTTCCTATTTAGATTAAGGAAATTTGCCTCCATCCACGATTTCACATCCTTTTGACAGTTCAGCTAAGCCTATATAGAGGCATTGCTATTGGTCTATATGGGCAGATAGATTTGTAAATCATCTGCAGAACAAGGAACAAGATGTTGTACTTTTTAAAAATGGAAAAAAGAATGGTGCCCAAGACAGAGCCCTGAGGAACGCCACAGCTAAGAGGGGATGCAGTTGAAGAATACTGGCCTACCTGGACATAGAAACTCCTGTTTGATACCTGAACCATTTCAGGGCTGTGCCTTTAATGTCTATACACAAGTCGAGATGTGGCATAAGGATGCTGTGATCTGCTGTGTCAAAAGCAGCAGTGAGGTCATTAAAAACTTTTAAAAGGGCAGTTTCTGCACTCTGGCACAATTTAAAACCAGACTGTAACTTCTCAGAAATATGTTTGAAAGCAGCTGGAACACAGCCAGACATCAGAGAAGAATTAATAAGGTCGACAATAAATGGCCCACGGGTACTAAAAAACATCCTTGAGGAGATGAGGTGGGATGTTATCTAAGAGACAGTAAGATGGCTGTGAATGCTGAACTATTTAAGTTAAAAAGGAGAGCGACACCTGCTCAAAAGGATCAGAAAAAACTCGTCATACAAGAGAATCAGCAGGATCTGAAGCAGGGGGTGAGGAGAAAGACCTGATAGCAGAAATCTTGTTTTTTAAAAATGTAAGCATTTCCTCACAAAGCTTAGGTGAAGGCACAGTACAAGTGGAGTCAAGGGCATTTACAAGAGAGTTAAAATGAATTTGGGCTTTGTGGCTATTATTGGATATAAGACTGATGACTGATTTGACATTCCAGCGTATCAAGTATATGAAATTTACATTAACTGTGATATACACTCACAAGCCAGTTCATTAGGCACACTAGTATTCTGTGGAATGTATTGTAATATAAATGTCCTGCACTAAATCTTAGGGTTATGGTATTCAGCATTTGTGGCAAATGACTGAGAGAGCTGTTGATTCAACTGTGTTTTCATTTTGTAGGCTGTGTAGTACTACTACTACTACATTTTGCAGTACTATTAACTTGTATTATGTTGTACTGACACATATTTCTGTTATTTTGACAACCCCATTGTAGTCAATGAGCTAGACTAAATAACAAGCATTTTCGTGTTTAATTCAATCAGTTTAATAGCAACACAAACTACATCCACCAAAATGATCATACAGTTGAGTTATCACTTTATTTCTTTTGGTGTTTAAACATAAACTGAACATTATAACAGTCATGAAGGAGGATTTAGTTCAGGACTGTTATATTAGAATGCATTAGTTTTTACTAGTGTACCTTATAAAATGGCAAGTGAGTGTATTCTTGGACTGTTGGACAAGATACTGGTTGAGATCAACTAGCTCTGATGATTAACTTTTTCTTTACTGTTTTCCAGTGCTACATATACCAACCAATTAACTGATTAAAAAAAAAAAGGAAAGAAAAGAATAGAAAAGAAAACCTGCACTGACCGTTTTCTTGTGGGTTGTTACTAAAAAATCCCACATGGAAACATTTTTATGAATAATGATACTAAATCTATCCAGACTTTGAAATAAAGTCTAAGGGATTTTTTTGTTTTATTTAAGAAACTGTAATCTGTGTTTTTATAGGTTTTTAGATTTGCAGATATGCTTCCTATATAAGGAACAAGACAACGGAGACTAATGCTTTAACTGCTCCATCTCTGTGGAACAAATTTAACATATTATCTGTAAAAGCCCATCTCTACAGGCTTATATTTTTATAGCTTTTATTTTAGTTGTTTCTTTTCTGAAACAGCGTGCAGTGGATTGCCATTTTAATGAAAATGCATACACACAGAGACACTCGGAGAGTAACAAACTAATAATGCAGTAATGTTCACAGTGACATTCACCCTGTGGCTCATTTTCTGAAATTGTTGTGAGGTTTTTACTGATGCAGTCACACCACAGGCGACTGCATTTCAAAATGTGTGTGCACCCACAAGAGAATTGCTCACCAGCTTATTAGTTTTCTCATGCTCAGTCATTAGCGCTATTGTGTAATCAAATCCCATTTAATGTAAGAATTTAAACAGTCTCCAGTGCATCCAAGTCAAGGTGCTTTTACAGATTACTAAAATCTGCATTAGATTTCTGTTTTAGCATGTATTCTGTGCATATTATATCCGTATAAGAAAATATGGAAAATAAAAGAGGGTCTCACACTCATGGACTCCAAAGTAGTTTCCAACACCGTGACCTGTGCCGTGCCCGTAGTTCAGGCCCACCTCCCACAACGCCCGGCGACCCAGCATCTCCATGTTCACACCTGTTGACAAAAACCACACAAAGAGGTCGAATCAAACATCCTGCTGCGCCAACTCTCAATTACTGTGGAGGAAGAGAACTCTCTAGTGGTGAAACAGGAACAATTGCAGGGAAGACTTGTTATAATCTCATTTTAAATGTGCATGAATGTTTTCATTCCCACCTCTTGTTCCTGAGGGAAAAATGGTTCGAGATATCTCAATGTTTCCCATTAGCACTCGAGTGAAGGCCTCCTGTGAGACGAGACAGATGGTAAACAACAGAGAAATGGTTGGAAATATTTCACACATGGTGGCATTAAATGTATACTTAAAAGGCTTTACTACAAAGACTGTTGACAAATGATCCACACTGATATAATAATGTCAATAAGGATAATTACTTTTTTATGGATGAAAGAGACACAGAGAAACTCATCTGTGACTGATTGGCCATGTATCTTGCTCTGACAGACAAAATGATGTAAAAATAAGTGTCAGAGTTACCCTTTGCATGGCTGTTGGTGTTCCCCAGTGAACCGTCCGAGTGATGTCAGTGGTCCCGTCTCTAATAGTAATGAATAGATATGGCTGACTCATTTCAATAGCATGCGGCATGAAGTGAAACTGGAAGTGCATGGGGGAAGAGTGTTTTTACTCACAGATACTGGCCGCCAGAGTCAACCAGGTACATCTCATCAACTGTCAACCTCCTGCTGGTTTCTGGTGTGGGGCTGCACCACAGAAGAGCAGAGAAAAACAGGAAATGATTGCTCTACTGCACCATGCCAGTGTTTATAAATGTTTAAAACTATTTTATTACATTGCAGCTGACCAACATGCCTTAAATTTGTAGACTGTTTTTATTAGCTTTTGCACGAGTGGCAAAGAGCAATAAGATAATATTAATATTACTGAACAGACTTTTAGTCTTACATTTAAAAAAACAAGAGTTTTGAATGTCCTGTGTTTGAGCAGGGCCAAGAAGTGTCTAGACAGACACAATCTACTATATGTGTTTTAGCCTGGCTTCAGACTGAAACACATACAGCATAGCCTGTCAACACCTGCATTTAATATTTCAGATGTGAACAGGGTGTACGCAACAAAAAATAGGTGCCACAAGGTTCTATTTTAGGGCCTCTTTATCCGTTACGTAGATAAATAATTTGCCAGCAGCTGTGAAATGTCATTTCATGTCTTTTCTTGTATGGCTGATGAATTAGTGGCATCTGGGAAATACAGCATATTGATGAGATTCAGAACAATCAACATGTTTTAAATACATTTGGGTAAAACCAAGTCAGTCCTTATGTAACAAGGTTATCAAAATCTAAAATGAAACCTTCATTCTTATTTCACTCAAGCTGAGCTGTGTTCTGCTTTTTAGAATTGTGTTTAGTTTAGTCATGGTTGGGTCTTCAGTCCGTATGTTTGTATCTTGGCACCATGTTAGAAGTCAGTGTCGTCCTGTTAACATGTCTGATTCATGTCAGTCAGTGAAACTGTCAGAATGCAAAAACTGAATTACCGAACATGTTTCAGTTGTTAAGTGGTTTATTTTAAATAAATTGTTAGCTTGTAACCACATAGAATACTGTTGTTTGCGAGTGTTAGAAAAGCTAAAGACAAATAAAAGACATTTTCAATAATTGAATCTCACCTGTAATGGGCAAGAGCAGCATTTGGTCCACTTGCAGAGATAGTTTCAAAGCTGGGTCCTCTGCTGTCCTTCTGTTTGCTGCAATGATGTTTATGTTAGCTGTGAAACCTGACTAAAATGCAAATGTCTCAAGTTGACCTTGAGTATTTTAAAGTTTCAAGTCTTATTCTTGCTATGTAAAACTGGCCCTCCTTTGCCTCGTGAATATACATGATGACTGACCTGCGACACTTATTGACGTATTCTGTAGCGGTCAGCTCCGTCTCAGTCCCCTGTGGCACGGCCTTTTCCAGCCACATCAGCAGCTGGATGACGGCAACAGCATCCCTCACCTGCACAGAGCAGCAGTGACACACAGAGTCTCAGGCATCAGTCACAACACCACAAAACAAAGAAGATGACATGTTGTACGGCTGCTTAAACATCTTTGGACAGGGTGACAAATCTATGTTGCTTTGTGTTCACTGTAGTGTTCAAACTATCAACGAAAGTCATTAATTCCTGGAAGGATAATGGTCTCAGTTGCCCAGTTGAGCAAAACTTCATAATTAACAACCACAAGCGTTTTCTTCAGGTGTTCATAATCAACTCTGTGTGTCCGTGTATGGAGGACATACGTGAGCGTCCCTCAGTATTCGCTGCTCAGTTTCGTCTTTTACAGCTTTAGTCGTCAACACAGGAGAGTAGGAGCTTGTCATTAGTTTGTCCTGCGTGATACAGAAAACAATAATTAATGCATAAAATCTTTGAACCCCCTCTTTCAAACACTATATGGATTAACTGTTAATGGTTTTCTACCTTAGCGATACTCAAAGTGCTTTGCACAGCTTCTCATTCAACCACACACCAAAGGAGGAAGCTGCCATCAGGGTAACATGCTCTACCAGCTGAGCCACAACAACTGCTACATGGATTACTGCTATCATGAATTGAAACCACTAGTCATTTACGGGATGCTGAGTGACAATGTTTGGAGCTTGAAGTTATGCAAATAAATGGCCACGCTGTATTTTTAAACCTGCATTATTTAATTTTTTCGAGCATGAAGCTTGAAACTCAGATATAAAGTATCAGTGCCATATAAAGCAATCTATATATCTCATTTCTTCTCTCCTCTCCTCTTCTCCCTCATGTAAATAGGGGATTATAGAGAGGAAAAATCCTATAGTCAACCCAGCGCTTCTGCCTGTCTCTATCTCTTTCCTACTCCTGGATAACAAAGTCCCCTGCATGAGGCTTCTCTAACTCACTAAAGTTTCGTACTGTGCTGAATCATCCACAAATAATTGCAGGAAAATATGGGGTCATTAACAGATTCTAGTCATGTGAGTTTCAGGTGGACACCACCCACACAGATGTTCAAAGAACATCCTAAACTCCCCACCAGTCATTTAGGGCTGAAGAAGCTACTTGGAGGATGATAAAACATCTTCACTAAAATTCAAATAAATCCCAGGTCTTTTGTTTTTGCACAATCTGGATTTTTGTGTACTCATTTGGCAAGGCCTTGACTGTAACATTCATTCACATATCTACGTTCAGCACTACAGATTTAAAGTCACAGTGGATCAAATTTAGAGCGTGTTTTTTCTTTTGTAATGTGACTTCTAGTAAATTCCTGTATTTTGTTTCTGGAGGGAATTTAAATCCTTCAAACATGATTAGATCTGTACAAAGTGGGCAAGAGCTAACATGAGTTATTAGACCAAGATGAGGAGGATAAGGATTAAATGAATGAAGGAATATTCCCCACTACTTTCTTTGTCTCCACAGGTTTACTGGATGAAATCCAAACACACTAAACGTAAATTTCATTTGATGCTTAGTATCAGCTCGTCACTCCAAAGACGAGTCATGACAAGTATTTTCACTCAAGTTTACACTGACTCATATTAACGCATAAAAAGTATTGAATAGTGCAGCTTTTCCAGATTTGGTTTTTGTCCACAACTAAAATATGTATCCTAGCAGCTCCAAGCAGTGACTCACTACATTTGCCTTAATGATAAAGTACAGCGACAGTTCCAAATAAAAAATAATCTGAAGCTAACAGAAGACAAAATTATTCTGTACAGTGAATATAATGAGATAAAATATGAAGCATACCTGTGGCGTAATGATTTCATAAAGAGCGTAGTTAGTGTACTCTGTACCGATCCACACTTTAACCCCAGGCTGGGCCACATACGTCTTCACATTATCAAGGACGCTGTCGTAACTTTTCAGCTGCACACAGAGAGCCCCATTGCAAGAGGCGTTCAGGTACACCTTCAACTCATCAGACACCCGGTCCATGTGGAGAAACAGCCTGGCAGATGTTAAGGGAAAACACAAAATGATTTCCACTACGGGCACGTGATGAATAAACATATGGACATTAGGTTGGTCTGAAGTATTTGTGATGCCAGTAAAAGCGATAAAGATACCAGGTAAAAAAAACTTTGAAAGCTATCCCATGTGTAATCCATGAAAGAAGGAGTTACCAGATCTCATCCATTGTGAGCAGAGTGTAGGAGTAGAAGAAGGGATTGTATGGGATGTCGTTGCCGCGCAGATTAAACAACCCTGGAAAACAAAAATACACTCTGTCAGCAACAGCTCACACATTCATTTAGACGTCGGCGAGATCCTTGAAAGGCCACGAAGGCCTGACTGCATCTATTGTTTGTGTCTGACCTACGTGACTTTCTCTGTGCTCCTGTAATTTAAAGCAGAATCGCTAATTCTACAATCAGAAGTCAGGATCGGGCTGAGTATTAACAATCCTCCTGCGTGGGCTTTAAGGAAGCTGCTTTTGAATAATTCACTCTCAATGTACAGCTGATAATCAAATGTACTCTGATATCCTGACTCATGCCCAGATTACTACATGTTCGATTAAATCCCTTAAACAAACTGCAGCTGATAATATTGAATTATATAGTTCAGTTGGACTATATAATTCAATAGTTTTGATATTTGCCCTTCTATGTATTTTTCTGACTAGAAAAGCAGCTATTTAGAATCTTTCACCCACCCTATGGCTTCCACCTTTGTACTATAGTACAGTGTTATAGCTTTTGTAACAAATATTATATTAAAAAAAAAAACAATGTGCATTTACCCTTCCCAAGACCGTGTGTGTATCTCTCTGTGTGTGTGCACATAATGTATGCTGCTTTCTAAAGAGTAGAGAAGCTCCACAGGCCTGTCAGTGGACTACATGACGTTACCAGATGGCTTCCTAGTGGCAAGATGTGAGTAGCTGTTGTGGTTGGCTGCTGCAGTTTGTTGCTGGGTGACTTTTATGCTTTGTATTGTTTTTTTAAGATAAGCTACACCACAGTTAGCATACTATAACCTTTTTTTTTGTTGTTTTTATGCAGCCTGGCGCTGGGGCGTTTTCTGGAGTTTGTATGTTCTCCTTGTGGGTTTTCTCTGGGTGCACCAGCTTCCTCCCACAGTCCAAAGACATGCTTGTTAGGTTTATTGGTGACTCTAAATTGGCCATAGGTGTGTAAATAGTTTTGTGAGAAGGTCTCCAGAGGACAAGCGGTTACAGATAATGAATAAAGTCCAATGTGGGTGGTCAAAGTACTGATCAAAGTATCGATCCAATATAAAGGATGGCTTTATTTGGGTTTTGGGAGTTTTTCACATCAGCTATATGTGGCTACAAGGCTGCAAAATGATTCCTTTAATACACTCAAACAGCTTCATTGATAAATATGGAGTTGCTTACAAGCTGTTTCATCCAGCGCTGAAAGCAGAAGAGCAGTAGGTTGATAGGGATTGTCCCTCATCTGACTCCGTATGAGCTCCACCTTCATTTGCCAGGTCCTTTCTGTGAACAGATACATTTTACCTTTAATATTTAAATCCAATTACTTGATGCTTTCTTGTGTTGGACAATGAGTTTTGCTATGTAAGGGAACAGATGAGCTAAAAGTAGCCTAGTCATTCATCCAGAAGTTGCACCATGAATGAAGTGGCGATTAATCTATTGAAAGCACCACTATGTTCAGCAGGCAGCTTTATGTGCTGTCTAGTCTCAATAGGGTGAAGAATGTCAGATGGTTAAAGAAAATAAGGCTGAAGAGAGTGTAGCAAAGCTTAAAGCTAACAGAATCAATAATTCTCCAAAACGCATCACCTTTTATTTTAAACATTCAGCAATTGTTCATAGCAAAATATTAATCAGTGCAGCTTTAAGGCTGCAAATTAATTCTGTAAATGTGATGCTTCCCACTAAGTGCAGGCACACATCAGAGCTTTTCTGGTAACTGTGCCGTATTCTTTGATATTCCTGTCATCTTCAGACTTCTCATCGCATATTGAGCCAAGTGGAGGAACAAGCTTCCAGTGTAGAAGACAGCGTTTATAAAAGACTTACTTAAAGTGCTGTATGTAATGATTTTTCCAAATTGAAGACAAATGTATGCACACACAGAGACCATTAGCTTTATGATGCTCTCCATTTGTTCCATTTGTCTATTCTCCGACCATAAAAACTAATAAGACCATCGAGGGACCAGACAACTTCCTCCACAGTCTGAGTTCATATTTGATTTGTCAGCCACCCGTAAAAACGTGCTGTTTATGGCTGGGTATTTGTGGCCCTGCTTATCACTCTCTGTATAGTTTGCAGGTATTTATCAGCACATAGATAAAGGGAGGTAGACGTGCAGACTGCAGTGCCTACATTTAGTACACAAACACATGTAAGGAGACGTACGGATGACTCTGTCAGGGAGGCGGGTGAGGTTGTCAGGTGGGATAGACGGTCTGTCCTTCCACACTTGGTCGACCAGGTTAATGGGGATGGACTTGAGGCTGCGATTGCTCGACTCCAGACTGATGTCGTAGTTTTCCTGTGTTTCTAATGGAGGAAATTGCAGATGATTACACACACTGAACCGAATCAATCCCAAGTAAACAGTCTGCGCAGCGTCTAGAGGCTCCGTCAATAATTTTCCATCTACCAGGATGAGCACTTTATTGATGTTAACCTGGACTGACAGCAGAGGGAGAGAAAGAACTCACTGAGAGAGAAGAGGAAGGGATCAAAGCCGATCTTGCCGCCTGGTTGGACCTCAGAGATGAGCCACTCTGCCACACTGCTGATGGACACTGGTGAACATCACAAATGAAAGAACTGTAATCAATTTAATCACTTCTGAAAATGGAGAAAATTAATGAACATATATATATATATATATATATATATGTGTGTGTATAAATATATATATATTTATCATTTTGATGCATATTCAATCAAACCTCTTTATAATAAATTAAGAGGTTTCTACATTACATTGTAGATGCATCATAGGCTGCAATACAACCACAGTGCAAGACAGCAGATGTTGTGTTTTTCATAATCTACATAAACAGTTATATATATAAAAAAGTTGAAACAAGGGCAACTGGCAATTTAGCCACTCTGCTGGGGAGTTTGGGTTTAAATAGAAAGATTTGCAGGTGTTGCTGTTCAGTAACTCACTACTCTAGTGTTTGGTAACGACCAGAGGAAACTGTTGTGATCCTGTTTTATGTCTACAATGAATGGTACCCTAATGACCCGTTATCAGCGAGAGGCTCCAGTCTTGAGGTGTGAAACTTCTTGGAGACTAGTATTAAGACTCTGTTGTAAATTGATGGTAGATTATATCTCAGTCCACTGACCATGTTCAGAGAAGGATTTTCCAGTGTGACATAGGTGGTTTCCCTTACTCCTCGATCAAACCATCTGTCTTCTCTGGCTAAAATGTGAACATAGTTTTCTTCAAAGGCGTGTCCTTTGTCCTTCCTATTTAAACCCCAATTCCTGACCAGTCTTTTTGAGCTGGAGAAGCTACTTGGATGAGTGGTCATCTATCAGTACTTTCTGCTTTCCCTACATGAATGTGGCTCTCAGCTCTGACAACCATGTGATCCTCACTAACTTATTACAACAAGCAAATGTTTCTTTAAACAGGAGAACCTTTGTTGTTGACTATTTTCAGCTGCATATTTATACACATTACATACTCTAGTGAGTATTTTTAGCGCATTTGTGACTGACCCTACCCTACAGTGATAAGGTGGAAATAAACATTTCACTCAGTGCTGTGATCTTGCTAGCTCTTTTGTTTTTAACTACTATGAAGGGGCACAGAAGATTGAACTACACCATGTTTGTCTTGATCAGAGGATCAATTATTTGTTATGGACCTTTTGTGGGTTTTCTTGACATCAAGATCCTTTTAACAGTCGATTCAACAATTTAATCAAATCATAAAAGTCCAATTAAGACTGGCAGAATTAGGAGAATTCTGTTTTTAGTTGAGTTCTGAGCCCTGCTGAAGTCTCTCTTGTGCTGGGCCTTTTAGTATGCTGTATTTCTGTTTTCTGTGGTTTGCAGCATGTTCATTCACAGTTCGAGTCGCAGCGCTTTGATCTCTGTCTGTTGAAATCCCCACGTGACAATATGTATCGAGACAAGTGATAATTTGTGAGTTTCTCTGCAATAAAAGCTGCAATGTATTCAATTTAGTGCTGTGTGAAAATGTGTGAAACTCAGCATGCGCAGTGTTTAGAGTGTTTCTGCAAGACAAAACAAGTTGCGGCTTTGGTTTGTTTGTGAGCTATTTTAATCACGTGAACCCTGTATTAACAGGTTCAGCATCTGATGGGCTATTTCTGGAAAGAAAAAAGACACACAAATATTTTACTGGAATCCGTGTGTGCTGCTGTGTTGTCATAACAAGTAAGCAGAATACAATCACCCCTACCATCTTTTTCTAGCTCCCAGTTGCAGTCCATCTGTCTCTCAGCTTGAACCCAGTAGCGGCTGTCTGTCCACAGAGTGGCCTTGGTCTGAGTAACCACAGCAGTGCCTGAGGAGGGGGAGAGGCAGCACGACAGCTGTGTTATGAGGGGGCAGCAGAGACAGTGAATTACAAATGACTATAAATGTCAGAGTTGAATTAGAACGATGCATGACGAGACAGCTAATCATGAAGTATGCGTGGGGAGAAACAAGCCGGTGGTGTGTGTGGTGGGTTTATATTCAGGGTTCAGGTTATTATTCAAGTGCTGCACTCTCACATCGGATAGATAAATTTAAACAGCAACAGCTGAGCACACCCCTGAATCGAAATTTTATCTGATTCTTGATGGAGGCCCAGCATTTGTGACCTTACTTAATGGGGTCTGTCTACTCATCATTTCATCCAGGCAACAGCTGAACACAGCAACACGCAAGATCATTAATTTTGTTCACTGTCATGAAAACAGAGCTCGTTATTTAACGGTCAAGTCACTTCGTGAGGGCGAGCGGCAGCGTTTGAGAAGGTGCAACAATGCAGTGAGTGAAAGTGATGGAAACAAATGAACGAGGAGCAGGATGTATGGGGAGGATGTGGGATGAAAGTAGAGGAGCTGTGTGACCATGGTGCTCAGATGAGGCGGGTTGAGTCATGAGGAGGAGGAGGAGGAGGCAGAAAAGGACTGTACCTGCGGAGCCTGTAAACCCAGTCATGAAGGCCATCCTGGCGTCTCGTTTTGAAATGTACTCACTCTGAAGGGAAAACACAGTAGGTCAGACACACACACAAACATCAACACAAGCTTTAAGCCCAGATGAATTAATTATGATGGACAACAGATGTACCAGGTGAGCGTCGGTGCTAGGGATAATGTAGGCAGAGATATTCATGAGAATCATTCGCCCTCGTAGCTCCTGCAGCTGGAGAGTGGTATTTACGGCTGTACTGGGGAGGTACTGCAACACACACAGGGAGATGACACACACACAGACACACAAAGTGAAAAGTCTTCAGATTTGTTTTAAAACCTGAGGAACTGATGATTCATCTCTTTCTATATCTCCCTCTGTAATCATTAACATTGTGCATGAGTGTTAATCATTAACTGTCACTGTGTAAAACTCATTTTACGACAGTAAAATATTATGTGACTCCTTTGAGGTCAGTTTGATTTTTTTTTTTGTTTTCTAAATCAATTGTAAGCCCGTTGGTCATTTTTAAATCCCACAAGTTGATCTTACGGGTGGGGTCGCAGAGCAGTTCCTCTCAGTTCGCTTGTATGCAATAGCACCAACAGTGTTTCCTAAAATTAGATGCACACAGACACACACACAGTGGTAAAAGACCTTGGAAAGTGACATAAAGCAGTGACCGAGCCGAGCTGCATCAGCACATTTTCAGATCAGTGTAAAGTGACGCTCTTTTTTTGCATCGAATCTTTTCAGAGACTGTGTGATCAATGTGACTCAAGGTTTTATGAGGACAACAGTCAAAGTAAAGGACACCGGACAAGCAGAGATTTTATTATCAACTATGTGCACATCTAATCTCTTAACTCCTTCTCTGACAAATTTTATGCAAAGAAATCCTCACGAGCAAGCCAGCAGATACAGAAAGAGCAGACTGGCAAAAAAAAATTCAATTTTAAAAACAAACATGCAAACTGATTTTAATTACAATCCAGACCAGTCCTTTAATTGTTTTGTACATATGTCCTGTTCTTACTTTTTACACCGCCTCACAGAGACTAGTCTACATGAACATAAATAATGATTGACTCATTAAAAGTCTCCACACAGAGAGCAGAGACAGATCAGATGAAGAGGAACTTTTTATTACCTGTCAGTGCTGCCAGAGAAACAGCCAGCAGCCAGCTATAGGGAAGCATCTTGGCACAGTGAGTCCGTTAGGAACAGATCCACACACAGAGCGGTGGCTGGTGATCTGATGTGCATGCAGCATATGTGAGAACGTGTGCGTGGGTGTCTGCTAGTGGACGACTGTCCTCTCTCCCTCTCCCTCTCTCTCTCTCTCTCTCTCTCTCTCTCTCTCTCTCTCCCCCCTCCTTCGACACAATCTCCTCCCTGCGGCCCTTCCTGATAGGAATCGTGCAGTGGCTTTGGGAGTGGATCTCAAACAATTCTTTGCTTCATGATCTAAAATGTGTGTCAAACTACAACGACCATCCACCACCTGTGATTCCTCTCTATATTTAACTGGGTTGCTCAATAGTTTTCCATAGTTTTATGATGACAGTCGGAAGTCGGGGGTTAGAAACTCCCATTAGGATGCACAGGGAGTGTTAGGGAAATTCTTTTATCAAGAATGACAGAGTCACTGGATTCTCGTTCTAAAGTTTTACTTGCAGCAAGAAGTCGATACATGCACTATAGCAAGTACAGAATCGACTGTCAATAGTAAGGATACATTCACTTTTATACAGTAGGTCCTGCCATAGACACGGTTAGAGAGACAGCCTTGTTAAAAATCAGCTAACAAAGGAGCTGTAGACTGGGTGCATCTGCGCCTTATCTGTGGGACCTTTCCCCTACTACTTAAAGCATAATGAGAGTGAATATCTTTTTCAACAGTTTAACTTTGTATCTTTCCAACAGGGAGCCACCATCATATGTGGTTTTGATCAAACACTGTTGTAATTATTTGTGTAAATAAGATGAGATGCTAATTCTGCATGCAGAGAAGCCACAACATGTGTACAACGATTTATATGGAGAGCACGAGTGACAGTGTGTGATTGGAAAGCATTCCAGTGGACAGATAATGAAAGCACGTCAAGTCTCTGTGTCTGACTCCTTGTAATTCTGCAGAGATGTCTATAGAAAATGCTTTCTGTATTTTTTAAATCCTTGAATTCATGCCAAATGTCCAATGCCACTTAGCTCAAAGACGGGAGAGGAGAGAGAGGAGAGGGAGAGGGACCAGAAGATGTATTATAGCGGCAATACATTAATCTGTCTTCAAACATCATCGTCTATGTAACTAGATTCTTACTGGATTATTTTTATTATTTTTTTACCTCATTAAATACTGATCCACTTTAAACTGCAAGTATGTCCCTGTTCAAATATAAACATGTGTCCTGAGGGATCTGATCACAAGTGACCAGTTTTAAGTAGTGACTCTGAGGCCCTTGTGACCACATTCCTAAAGTCTGTGGTTTCCTAAGTTTTTCAGATGCAGCTTTAATAAAGCAATTCTATTGTGCACGGCAGTATATAAAAAAAAATTCTGAAGAAATCAAATCATGCTCTGGATGTGCTGTGGCATCTTAACTTCGGTTTTAAATTGTCAGAAGCTAATATTTAGTTGATGAAGACTCATCCCCTGCCCTATGTTTAGCTGTTATTCTCTCACACAAACTCCATGGTACAAGTAAGCCTTATTCAACTGCCCTCCAGAGTTTCATCTTTTGTCTTTGTGGTTGTATGCAAATGATTTCCTCCACAATGACCAGTGTTTTTATTTCCCTGCTGCAAAACAGCAAAGACATTACAGGGTTTGAATTATAATCTGAGTTTGTGCATAATGGATAAATACATTAATAATAACACGTCTGCTTTTAATGAGTAAGAGAGACGATATGGCTCGTTGGGTTCCCATGTTTTTTATCATGTTACCATGCACCAACACAACAACCAGCGCTGTTTGCACACTATTCTACTGCAGCCCAAAAGAGTTATTTACATGTAGAGCAAGGAACTGAGATTGGATTACTTGATAAGCATGGGGCGGTGTTGGAAGCAGCCCACATGTGATCGGATCACTCAGGTCTGAGAAGTAATAATCATGAAGAATCAGGATATCAGAAGTGTTGTAGGAGAATAGATGAGTGAGACACATTAAGAAATTAACCAGTCAGTGTGGACCCCAGTACAAAGAAACAGAATGGTTGAGTTCTTATAACCTCTGTGTGAAGATCTACACAGGTGACTCCATATCAGCCTAATGGCCCTCACTAGCCTGCAGGAGAAAATCCAGTGAAGAGAGCAGAAGAAGTGGGACCGTAACAACATTAAATGGGTTTCTTGTCCAAGTTTAGCTAAGAAAACGGACAATGGTCTTGTTAAAAATGAAGCTTTAGCCAGCAGCCATTTAAAATTAGCTTAGCATAAAGACCAGAAAACAAAGATTCTGTAAGAAGGCGACAAAAGTCACCTTTCAGCACCTTGAAGCACTACTCAGCACATCATATTTTATTTGATTAAGCTGCTCGAGGGTGTGTGCGCATGGTTATTTCTCCAGCAAGTCTTCATGCTAAACTAAGCTAACTGGGAGAACCCCGTGGCTGTATCATTGTAGTCATGGTACAGACATGAGACTGGTATCAGTCCCCTAATGTAAAAATAAGATAAGATAAGATAAGATAAGATAAGATAAGATATAGAGTACATGTACTAAGAAAATAACAATAATATTGTTATTGCACACAATAATTATGACCATGTGCAATCTGTCCACAATAAATATAAAAATATATAGTATCTATGGTTAAAGTGTACACAGCTGAAAAGACAACAGTGTGTATAAACAGTGCATGTACTAGGAGATTCTTAACAATCTACCAAAAAACTATTCTCAGTGCATTTTTTAATTACCCTTTTTAGTGCTGGTGTGCAATTCGTTGCTGTTTGTCTACCGTACAAATAAAGGCACAGACATGGCCCTGAGCGTTCAAGATCACTGGACCGATTAGTCAGTACACAGCAAAACCTCTACAGAGCCTCAGAGCAGTCTGGTACTAATCTGCAGCTCCAGATTTATCCATGTACAGCTGCAGATGTATTGACATTTCACCTCCTGTACCTGATGTGAATACATTTTTATCAGGCAAAAACTCTAGAGTGCACGAGGGTCGGCTTGCTTTGAACATGACTTCAAAACCTGTCAGAACACAGAGTGATGAAAAAGACTGACTGTGATTTAACATGGATAATATACAGTGATCACAGAGTCCTTCTTAATGAGTTACAAAGGCCTCAAAATCTAATATTTTTAAATTGAAAAGCTGATAAAAGTATCAGATTTCATTAAGAGCCCCTTTAATTTGCTTTATTGCGTGGGGAGAGATTCGTTTAATCTTTTAATTTACAGAAAAAAAAAGTAGAACAGAGGTTTGAATGAGCAGTTTATGACTCTAATGTCCTTTTTATTAACACGGCTGTGGTTACCATCTTCATTTAATGTGTTAGCCAATATATTTGGTAATTTACTTGAAAAACAAATGGCAGCTCAGGCTCATGAGAACGTCATCACATTTCCTGGCACTGGCCCATATACAAAGGTACAGCTGCTGGCACCAGACGAAAGGTTACGTATCACCCAAGTAGTTATAATACACACTGAATACATAATGAATACTACGTGAATATTGACAAAATTAATGGGAATACATCGACTGGTTAAAAAAGGAGATCCATCAACATGTTTAGTATGTGGTAGTTTCTTTTGTCCATGTATGAGAATTTATACATCTGTTGTAGCTATAAACTGCTATCTTTACACAATCAGTGAGTCAGTACAGACTCAAAGATCAGAATCGTTCATTTACAGGTAATCTGGACTGACTATCAGATCCGGTATGGATCAAATAACAATTCATTTCTGTGTTTAAAAACATATATTATTCATTCCTTCATTCATTCATTCATCTTCTGTAACTGCTTGTTCTGTGAAGGGTCGCGGGGGCCAGTGGACATGTAGAGTTTTATGAAGACGTTTCATCCAAGTACCTTCCTCACTTCCAAAGGACTGGTGGGGAGTTGGGGTTTAAATACTAAAATCTGAGTGTGTTGCCTCAGAAACAAAGACATGACTAGTGACTGTTAACGACCTGTAGTTAGAGATGACTGTTTGATCCTGTCCTCTTTCTCCAATGAATGAATCTCTACAAGTCCACTCGCCTTTCTTTAGTGGTATTGGATATGCCATGTGCTTGTTTTCAGCTAATCCTGTATGAATGACAAGACTTACAGATGGACTAAAAGCAGAACTGTGCCAAAGAATCAATGTATGTTTGCAGTGTCACCCTCAAAGCAGCTTAAACATTATTTATAGATAATATCATGTGACCCAGATATTAAGCTGGACATTTTATCATCTTCAGTGAAGAGCCATTCAAATACTTGAAACTATCTGATTATAATCAGTGTAAAAGCCTCACACGAGAAAAGCACATTTTTAAATCTGTGAGACTTTTTAAAATCTAAGTATGCTCAGTTCAGTGTTTCTCTCCCTGAAGGGTTGACACTTTCATTCTAAGAGGAAAGAGGAAAATAATTTTCCATGTGAACTGCTGCTTGCAATTTACATTTTGGCACAAATCTGACCGACTTTGAGAGTGACCTGAGAGACATTTTCCTGATGGGCTGAAGCAGCGTCTTTGAAAAGGAGCCCAACTGAAAACACAGTCTGGTGTGTAAGTGATTTGGAGTCCTCAGCCCTCAGAGAAACAACACGCTTCTTTACTTTGCTCTTTTTAGAATCACATTTAATGCCTGTTCATTTTCCTTGGTCGCAACTCTGACTGACTGAATAGTAATAATGTGTGATCGTGTGTGATGTGTGATACTGACATGTGAATCAGCTGATTACAGAAAAAAAATCAAAAGCAAAGGCTGTTTAAGTCTGGACTAGAGAAACATGCACTTACAAATGTAACTGAATTGATTCACACTTTTATGAAAACATCACATCAGTTTGAAAGAACAAATCAGACGGAGGTTCACAAACAATCGTAGTCATAACGCAGCTCCATGAACTGTTTTTTAAGGCATTAAGGGACAGTATTTTACAGTAAGCGGTGTATCTGTGAATTGTTTTGTGTGACTGACTTACTGTGATCCCGTGTGAAGTAATATGTTCTCAGGTGGAGACAAGAATTTGATCACAATAAGACATCAGAAATAATAGAGCTTGACTAACTCAACATGCAGCAATGCACCAGTAACCTGAGTGTGTTTATAAAGGGAGAGGAGGGAGTGACAGGATGAGAGGCGTAGAGCAGTCTTCTTCTTTAATCATTTGTATCTGCAGGCTTGTTTGGTTTAGCTAGATTTGTTGCCCAGTAATAATGTTGTAAATCATTTTTAAAAGCTTCTTATAATGCATGAAACTGATGCATGACACATGGGAGTTTGATAATGGATAAAAAGAATGGATGTAAGCAACATTTAAAGTATTAGTTGTAGAAAATACTGAGCAGATGTGTACCTTTGTAACAACCTGCATTATTTAGCTCTGGTACATAATAATAAATGTCACTACAGTCTGAGAGTTTCTTCTCACGTCCGTTAGCTACACCCATCATAACAATGAGTCTCTATTGATTCAACCTTGGACCAAAGTAACTTGCATTACAGAAGGGTCACAGTGCTACAATATACAGCTGTTAATGTTTGTCCACCATCTGCGTTACTTTTTGCCTTGTAATAGGAAACAGCACACAGGCCAATAAAACCCAGTAATGGTCATAAACGCTGGTTGAGTTTGGACAATTTCATGATAACATAAAAAGAACAAACAGCAACAGTGATAATGTTAGTTACTTAAAGGTTATAAATTGCTGAGGGGTTTCTAGGAACCCTCAAGGGTCTGTGCAGGAAATGTAGTTATTTTGTTTAAGGGAGTGAAGTTGGGGAGCGTCAGCCAGGGTCTTGAATCGTTTAGACACACATCTATCCATTATCTATTATCTATTACAGCTTATCCTGCGGGCCAAAACCGGACTGCTCGAGGGCCCAGACCGGCTGCGGGATGAATTTCCAAAGTGGGGAAATCACACTGAAGACATTATCTGCAGTTTTTCAAATAAAACTACCTGCTATTCCTCATTTTCCCACTAGGGATGGCACTGTTTTAGTAAAAGCTGTGAATGTAAGACAACACTGAGGCCCAGAAATGAACATGAATGCATTGCCAGAGAGGTTGAGAGTCATTCTGCGCGGCAGATGGGTTAATTTGCATTTTTAATTAATCGTGATGATGGATTAATCTCTATTAACGCATTCATTTTGACAGCCCTAGCTGAAATTGCACTTTTTCAGGTTGTTCATAAAATGTTTCGTAAAAGGGTAGTTCATTAAAAATAAACATTTTCATAATGTACTTGTACTTTGTTGTCGTATTTGTAGTTGTTGTTTTCTATATATATATATAGAAAACAACAATTACAAATATAAAATATAGGGCTGCTTGAGATCATAATTGGGCTGTATGTGGCCTCTGAATTCAAATGAGTTTGACACCCTTGCTCTAGAGGGTTTCCAGGGGCTGGGACCTATCGTAGCTAACATTGGCCGAGAGATGGGGTACATATTGACAGGTCTTTAGTCTATCACAGGACTAACACAGAAAGATATACAACCATTCACACTCCATTCAACCAGTGCACTTTACACCTTATAAACACACTTATACTCATCAATTAACCAAACAAGCATCACTAAATCAAATCAAATTTTTTTTTTTTTGCATTTACACAAAGTCAGCACACTTGGAGCATTTTTTTTAAGTGCATGCTCAAGGAACCATTAACACAGGGGGGAACAAGACCTCAAAGAACAGCCAGACAAAAACCACCCAGGGAGAAAGAGTGTTGCACACTCCACAAAAATGGGTTTAAACGGGGCATCTTCTTGCTGTAACAACTGGACCATTGTGCCACCAAATCAAATTTATTTCAAGCGGCGATAATTTCAAAGGAATAATTCTCGAGCGTGACCTCTGAGATGTTTCTGGATTTAAGATAAATAAAACCAAATCCAGTCGGGAAGACTCCCTAGTCATTCGCAACTCCTGATTTTCCTGATCAGCTGATCATGGGACTGTCCAGCTTTCAGACGGTGTCAATTGTGTCATTGCTGTCAAACTTTAAATATGTTTTCCTTTTCTGCTACCAGTTGTCATTTCAGTTCAAAATCCACCGCCTGTCCTCACATGCAGGGTCCAGGTCGAGCTCACTGTCCGTTCCTCATCCCATCCAGGCTGAATCCAGACTGACTACAGTGGAGATATTATCTGCTGAGAAACCAAGGATTTAAGCATCATGTTTTTTTGTAGTTGTGTTGACATGAATGTTATAAGCTGATGTCTTAGAATTTTAAGCAGATCTGCTTGTGTACAGTGTCTTGTGTAAAAGCCTCTTCTGGCTGCTTATTTACCTGCTATTGATATGGAGTTAACTAAGGCAGCAAGGCTCAATCACTCCCCCAACAACCTGTTAAGCTTTCTTATACCAACTGAACACAACTTGTCTCCACATCCATTCATCTCCCCTTTGGCTCCTCGTTCCAGGTACAATCTGGGGTCCATAGTCTGCAGGTCTACCGTTACCCAAGAGAGAAACCCCCATCCTGACCTAAGTCAAGGAGACCAGACAAGCCAGTTTAGACAACCACCACATTGTTCATCCCTGTTATTCATCAAATTAATGTTTTTCAGTTTTGTTTAACTAATTACAACAAACTCTGCGGCACATATCTGTGGCTCCCAATAAAACAAAGCTGCTGTTGCAATATTCACATGTTGCTCTCACACTTCTGCCAGTCATTGACATTTTATGAACTTCCTCCCACCTGCTGGATTTGAATCTAAATTATTTTAGAGGGAGGTTTAACACAGTCAAGCATTAATACTTTCTGTGCTGAGTATGGTGTATGACTGAGAAGAGTGATGAAGTCAGAGTCTACATCCTCTTGGCAGATGTGATTTTGTCTGTTTGATTATTTCCAACAAGTATATTATAAAGTAGAAGTAAGACATCAATACCACAACCTTTCCTTCCTACCCGCTATCTTGTCCATTGATATTGTAGATCCTTGTATAGTTTTCATTTGTGAGTGTCGGTACAAACACAGTATGAATTTCTCCACAGGTTCTCAGTAGGGCTGAGGTCAGGAAGAGTGATGATCACACCAGTATTTGTTCTCCTTTTGTTCCTGTAGCAGACAACAAGTCAGTAGTGTGAGCAGCATTGGATGGTGGCTTGTCCTGCATGAAAATAATTCTGAGAAGGCACATTTTCTTTCTTTTATTCAAGCAGGAATTGCTCAGTCAGTGAGTCCACATATCTTGCAGCCACTTTGATGGAACTTCAACACAAGTGCCAGGTTTTAAAAAGACGATTTTTCATGGGACTGCAGAGACACCAGGAGTTTTGAAATACAGTACCTGTTTACCACTTAGCTGTAGCTTTTTAAGTTAAGCTTTATAAGTTCTAATACTATTATTATGTGTCCTAATAAGCCTTTATTTTACCAAAATTTTCTCTTATTTGAATCACTCGCAAATCTTTCACTTCAATGATCTCAATTCAGTTTTTACATAATACAGTGGTTTTCATCTTCAGAAAGGAACGTATTCTTTTTCACATCCTATCATTCCTATATTAACGTTGCCTGAGGCTGAGAATAAATGAAAAACAAAACAAAAAGTAGAAACTAAACATCTAAAATCCACATTACTCAATATAATAATTATTTGAAACACGGAGAGGATAAATATAATAAAATAAAAAAAGATGTTGCAAGAGTGGAGAAGTTTACATAAGAATATTTGTTTCTACCTTTTAACAAAAAGAAACCTTGAGCGAAAATTTGGCTCACCGTTTGGCTCAGAGATTTCACCCTCCACCGAGATGTTAAAATTTAAAAAACAGATTTATTTCCAAATCTAAACCGCTCACAGAAGTTTTGTCTCAGTCGTGTATGTGTTGTTGGTGCAAACATTTTATAACACAATTCTTTGTGCATGCACCACAAACAACCACATGAGGGAGTAAGTGCACTGGGATGTTTCTTGAAGCCTCAAAGAACTTTGGACTACACATACCTGGACTAAAAATCACACATTTAAGGGTAGTTTACAGTATGTAGTCCACAATAAACATATTAGTATACAAGACTAAACTATATTTATCAGTTTTGGCTGTCAACTAAACTTCAAAATGAGAAATAGTTAAATCAAAGATTTAAAGGTCCTGTGGCCGTAAATATTTAACTGGTTAGAATTGTGCTCAGGTTGAAGGTCAGCAGAGTTACACTGGCCACTGGATTCCTTTTACTAAGAAAAATGATAAAGTTCTAATTTGTCCCTCTCTAACAGGTGCAACACAACTAGCAGCAGCTACCACTGAAGCACATTGTGTGTATTTGAAGTCCTATCATCAGCCAGAACAAGTAAAATACCCATTGTGGGCTTACTGGGGTTAATGCTTTTTCTTTGTTTCACATTTTGATGCTGCAGAAGTAGAACTGTAATCCATCAGTTTCCTGCTTTTACTTTTCTAAATTACATAAAAAAAAAACAAAGGATGATGTAGGATGATTCCTTGCTGCGGCAAAACCAGAGTAAGATTTAGAAGCAATAGAGGACGTCTTAGCAGCTTCTCAGTGTGATCCATTGATTCGCTCGAGAGTCATTTAAGTTTAAGAAATGACTAGTTACTAATTCATATATAATCATTACATAGTGATTGACTGCTATCTCCAAGTCTGTTCTCCATCATTTATAATATTAATTGATTCAGGTGCTACTTATTCATCAGTAGTTCATTAATTATTCTTGATTTGTTCATCATGGTGTTCTTTATTTTTGCTATTTGATTATATCAGCATGTTGCATTGATTTAGGACACAGATTATTCAGTCTGTACGGTGTAAGGGATCCCTTTAACAAATATGACCACAAGGGGTCACTAGCGTTCAAAGTATTGCACTTCTATTTCTCTCTCCATTCTCAGTGAACATCATGTCTGATCTTCAAAAACCTTGCTCCATTAAAGGTGCACTCATTCACAATCTACATCAATCAGACACAAAGTAATTTCTGCGTGTGTGTGTCGGGGGATTCGGTTTCGGCCATCAGGTACGCTGCAGCCTGGAGACGAGGCTGAAAGTTATGGACCAATATTAATAAATGGTAGCCCTGGCAACAGTGTTCAGTGTGTGAGTCAGAGGAGCTCAGGCTGAGGGGAAGGCAGGGCACCGTGGCCGAACATGGATGCTCTCTGAAAACCACCGTCAGGTCTGGCTGCGAACCAGCATCACATCTGTGCCGAACAAGAGTTGGAGGACAGGCTGAATTGTAATCAAATCAACATTTAGATCTGCAAGGTCTGACAGGAGAGGGATTCAGAGGTTTGTTTGCTTAAAGGTACTGTAAACCAAAGAAATCACATTAAATGACATGTGCTGCAGTGTTTGAATGATTTTGAAGGTTTAGAGTGCAGTAAACAACCGAGGAAATACAACATGGGTGATTGTTGGGATGTGCTGTGGTTGCGATGCAAATTCTCCTGTAGCGTCTCAGAGGAATGGATGATAATTTTAAAGTGACCTTAATAGTTGTTGTGGACTTTTAGGTTTGTCTGCAGGATATAAATCAGTTAAACTGCTGCAGACAGTCGATGCCAGCCTCCAGAGCCCCTCAGGTCTACAGAGAAACAATAGCTCATAATGGAGTGAAAGATAATGAGGAAACTTTGGAAACAATTTCAAAAGGGCAAAGACCGTAAATAAGTAGAAGAGAAAAGAGTTAATTAGTAGCAGTCCTGTCCTGCTACGCAGTTGCATTGAGGGTTTTGTGACCTCAGTCACGTATACACAGTGCAGGCCTGTATGCAGCCATCAGTCTCTGTATAAAGTAAACAACAACCCTCCAAGTTGGGGTCACTCACTTCCAATCTTTGAGCTGCCTTTGTTTGGTGTGCCACTGCAGAGGCCCGGGGAAGCTGATTACAAATCTTGCTACTTCCCCAAGATTACAGCTCCGTAACAGTTACATGTTTCTGTCTCAGCCTCATGCAGATTTTCCAACTTCATATTTGCTCAGAAAAGCTGGGACAAAGTGCAGAGTGATGCATTTACACAGTTTATTTACTCCAACGTGACCCTAAAGGGATACAGTTCCCTGGAAACAGAATGAGACAACTGGTATATAAAAGCAAACATGTATTTAATACTTTGTATTTTGTTATTGATGAATACAGAAATATTTTAAAATGTAATGGTAGATTAATTTAACAGTGTTTTTACCTGAAACCTGTACTTTACTACTTAGCGTTAGCCGACAATACAGACATGTAATTTACTTATAATTAAGTTGATATCTTAGCAAGTACCTACCTATTCACAACTCCAGTAGTTTGAGAAAAATGATCACTTGTTTGGAGTTGTGTTTTGTGGATATTTCATGAATGCAAATCCAACATTCACTCACCTTTTAGCTCAGTTTTGATCTCCTCCACTTTACAAGGTAAATATCCGTCTATTTACTATCTGGTAAATGTTCTGCTATGTTCACCAGTTCGCTGAGAACTTTTTATAGCTTTTTCTTAAATGGTTTCATTAATCAAAAACAATACTGATAAGATCAATATGAGTGAATGTGATTTGTAATGTAGTATGCAAAAAAACTCTTTCCCACACAAGTGGTTGTACGAGCTATTGTTAGTACAAAAAACACTGATCATAGCCTCTTCAGCTGTTTTGTTTCCATCAAATTAAATGATAACATATTTGTAGGCATTAATGGCAGAAATATAGTCATACTTAGAAACTGGCCAACAACCCATTTCTGAAGCTCCAAAGTCTTTGAGTCTAAAGTTACAAGTGAAAATGTGCATACCCTTAAACATAAATTTTGGCCATATCAAGGTTCTGCAGCAAGTTAAATTGTGATATTTTTCTTGAGATGATTTTATTTGCGATAAGCAGTGATGGCAAACATATGCTGCATTTGGAAAAATGTAACTTCTTTTCATCTGTGGACTAAAGATCCCAACCATCTTGAAGAAATTAGGTGATTTCAGCACCAGCCATATAAAATACGTCTTTCCTTTTTTTCCTCTTTACGACACGATACATAATTTTGGCTGGGAGGAATATCTCCTTCTCTCATTGTGCTGACAAAGTGCTCTTAAATAGAGTTGGGAGCCCGAGTGAAACCATATTGTTCGGAGAGAAAGAGGAAGGAGAAGATAACAGGCGGTAAATCAGATGCCGTAGAGAGAAGTGTTTGCAGCCAGAGATTCACATATAGAACAAGAGTAACACCTTTCTGCAGTAGCAACAACCAGGAGAGTTATAACCTTTGTAGAAATCTGTTCTGTATAATGGTGCTCTGACGTTTTCATTGCACCTCCGTATACCACTGTCAGGATATGTTTCTCATTTATGCTAGAGTGATCTGTGACATTTAAAGAAGAAGAATAAAACACCTCTGAGAAGCTTTAAGGACAGTCTGCAACTAAAGTTAATGTTAACAAGCTCATAATGACAATAACAACATGCAGATGTTTGGCTTGGGTAATGTTTGCCATGCTTGTCCTAGTTTACCATGTTACATTTGCTAATTAGGACTAAATACAAAGTAAAGCTGTGTTTAATAGGAATATAGACCGATCAGGCATAACATTATGACCACCTTCCTAATATTGTGTAGGTCTCCCTTGTGCCTCCAAAACAGTTGTGACTCATCAGAGAATGGACATGGGCCTTCTGTGGGTGTCCTGTGGTGTCTGGCAACAGAATGTTGTTAGTGGGGGCCTTAGGGTTCTATGGGTTGAGGGGAGGGGCCTCTGTGGATCATCCCAGAGATACTTGATCAGTTTGGGATCTAGTGAATTTGGAAGCCAGGTCATCATATTGTGCTGTTCTTCATATTTTTTTGAGTTGTTCCTAAACCACTTTTGTGTGTGTGTCTGTGTCAGTCTGCATCCTGTTGGGGATGGCTGCTGCCATCAAGGAGTGTCATTGCTAGGGGTTTGGGGCTGCCTGGTCTGGTCTAGGTGGGTGCTACATGTCTAAGTAACATCCACATGAATGCCAGGTCCAAAAGTTTCCCAGCAGAACACTGTATTGTCACAAAAATGTTCAGCATTATTCACTTCTCTTGTCAGTGGTCATAATGTTATGCCTGATCGTTGTAGGTAACACTTAATAACTGTCTGTCTGTGATTTAAATATGAAGTTACATCTAATGAATTCTTTAGCAGTAGATATCTAGATATTAATGCAGAACGCACAATTTCGGTTATCATGAAATATGGGCGTACAAGAAAAGACAATGGGCATTTTGGGCATTTTTTTGAGAGCCGCTTAGTTTGAACTATTGCTGAGCGTAATGGAAGGAGAAGGTGCATTATAGTGATCTGTTACATGAAGAGCTACAAGCGACAGGCTATATAACTCCAATTTCTCTGGCAGGTAACCATCTCCTGTTCACAGTGCCCTACTGTTCACAGACTTATGTTATGTGCAACTTAATATCAGACCAGTGTCCAATTTGACCTGTAACTCTATTTTTTACCACCAGTAACAACAGGTGTCACCAGATCAACCAGGTTTGAGATGTTGAGGGTTGACTAGTGTTGAATATTGATGGAAAGTCACCAGTTCCGCAAAGTAATCACAATTTATACTGACGAGGACATGAACATCTGCACAGAATATCATGGCAATCCATTAAATTGTTGTCAGTTTGAATCAAAAATACAAACATGAACCTCCTGGTGCTTGTAGAGGAAAAGTCTGAAGATCCTGAACTATTTGGGGACCATGAATGTCTGCACCAAATGTCAGTGTATCACATAGTTGTCGAGCTATTCGCTGTTGGACCGATCAACCTGCTAGTGTGGCTAATAAAAAGGAACCCACTGAATTGAAAGAATTGTACTTCCACAAAACAAAAGCAATCGCAGTGGACTCTCTTGTCCCTCCAGGTCCTCAAAACATATTAAATCTTTCTCCATATCATGCTTGAGAAGATGATATAACATGACCCCAAACTTTAAAGCAGGAATGCAGATAGAATGACAGCAGATTTTGGCCAGTGGCTGATGTTGGAGTTCCAGAGTACGATTGCCTGTCAGTTGTACTGCAGATGAATGAGCTGGCTGGCTTTGATGCTGCAGCAGGTCACATGTCTACCGTCTGTGTGTATGTGCATGTATGTGTGAGGTAGTAGGGAGTGAGATAGCGAGAAATACTGGGATTACTGGAAGGTCGAGAGCTGTCAGATGAGATGGATGCAAGACTTCTCCTTGGCGCTCAAGTCGCACACACACATATACCCTCTTGGAGGTGGAGGGGTTCAAGTCGACAGGCGCCAATGTTTCACTCACCATGTATAGACGCACATGTGTTTGGATGTAAATGCACATGTACTCACAACCAAACAGATGTATGTGCATGCCCACACACACACACACCCAGTGCCGCTGTGCAGTCAGGTTTCAAACTGCATACATCCTACTGGGCTGCGCTCCAATCAGCAGGATTAATGAAGAGGTATCGCATTTTACAGTACAGCAGCATGTGGGGCTCTGGGGAACAAATGGCTAGAGTCTGCAGTTCCTCAAATCTGTCTTCAATAATGTAATCGACTTTTAGGTTATGAGATAGCATGGTTAAGGCAATTTGCAGAACGCTGTGGCATGGTTGAGTTATGTTCCTTAACAAGACCATCACATGCAATCTGCTCCTTTCCATAGACCATAGACCCTCATGAATACCTTCTGTGTAAATACTGTACAGCTGAGGAGAAGCATGGTGGCGTAATGTGTCAGAAAATATTCTGGAGGAAATCCTTTAAGATGTTTTGTGGAAAGAATTAGTACCTGAAAAGTGTTTCATTTGGTGAAGCCACTTCAAATCAGCGAAGCCTGAGATTACTTTGAAAAACAAGCCCAGAATAACCCGCAAATTGCAACCCACTAACAGCTTGGCTTCAGCAACGAAATATCATTCAAAATAACGCTGACCACAGACACCACATCAGCTTGATGGCTGCTCTGTGGTGACTTTTCCAGTTAGGTGAGTTTAAAGACACCATGCTATGGATTTGTTTGACAACAATCATAGCCGAAATCCTCTGAGCTGGACTACTTCTCTCTAAGTAGTTTTCTGTTCTAGATTGCACTGCTGAGGCACCTCTGATGGTCCTGCCAAGGGCACAGGCTGCTGTCATTCTTGGAAGCTAAAAAATGCTGGCAGATCAAACTGCAGCTGGTGAGGTGGTGGCATGTTGCATGGAGTGCAGGATGATAACAGTGTGTGCTTGGTGTGAGGTGACAGAGTCTTGTGCCAATCCTCTGGGCCTCTGGACATTCACCAGGGAGACTTGTTTCACTTCCATTTGTCTCTGAGTGTCAAATTCCAAACCGCTGAGGGAATAACCCGACTTTAGCCGAGAGGGAGAACATGTCAGTGGAGAGTACAGTAGATGAGTGGCGGAGTTGTAGGTTTCTGTTGATAAAGGACTGATAAAGGCTGGAGTGAGTGTATGATATGTTAAGAGTCAACAGAGCAATTCTGCACAAGGCAGACTAATCCTTTGTTATCTTAGTGTTTGTCTTGGGTTGGCATGAAAGTAGCAGAGCTTTGGGGGCGTTTAAGCAAACACAGATTGAGCTGTGTGTATTCGGGTGTGGGCATGTGAAGTGTGCAGCCCAGGGTCTCTGTTGTGTCTCACAACATGTTAAAGCACAGGTCACACTGTAAAGGTCCGATCAGTGACCCACATACTGAGTGTGAGGGAACCAAAACTGAGCGATATCACAACCTGAGGTCGAAAAGGCCATCAGGTGTCAGGCTCTGAAATGTCTGTGAGTATGCAGAGGATTTGGTGTAATCCCAAATCTGATAGCACCAGAACAGGAATCAGTCCTGAATCAAAACAATGCAAAGACCTGCTGTGGTGGTGGGGAGCTGCTTCAACGGACAGGGACACATGGGATACAATGCAGGGAGTCCTTTGGGAGTTATAGTTGACACAAAGGTTTTACATGTGTTATTTTGAGTTAAGACGTATTACTGAATAGGCCACCACTCTTTTCATGCTCCTTTATTCATACTGAGAGTCCTTCCCTAACTTCTTAAAAGCTGTCTTCTCACTCAACAAACTCACCCAGCATTGGAAACATGTAGGAGAAAACTGAGGCAGCAAATCACGGTACTTTCCGTCCCCGCTGACACCAGAACCCTGACATGTAGTTCAGGAGGCACATGGCGGGTTGGGCACATCTATCTTTTCATCAGAGGCCAAAACACTGCACAGCAAATTATTAGACTCTAAGACAGGATTGCAAAGATATCATGACAGCAACTATTTTATCCTTTGATGTGATAATCACCATGTAAACAGAAGAAATGCTGCCTTGGTGTTTCGAAGACATCTTCCTCACACACTAATTGCTACTGTCAACATGCTAACATGATTCCAGTGACAATGCTAATGCGCTGAGGTTTGCGGGCCCTTTACGGTTTAGGATGATGACCTGATGTTAGAACTATATAAGAAATGTCTGGGGAACTTATTTCAATGTCTGCACCAAACGCATTCAGACGTCCTTGAGAAGCTGAACCGGAACCAGTCTTTTGTAAGAATAACATCTAAAAGTGTTCAGATACAAACAAATAACATAACTGTTGTTTATTTTTGAAGTTTGAATCTAAAAAAATTTGAGTGACTGCACTGTTGTCACTCCATGGAGAGGAAATGAATTTATACTTGAAGGAAGTCCTTGGAAATGGCATTGTTTTATTTGGCAATGAAGGCGTAGGTGGAAAATAACTACTTCTTACAGTTGAATACAGTTGATGTGCAGGAGGCAGCTCTGCGGCTCCAGAAATAGCTAAAGCCAGAACCAGCATGATTTCTAAACAATGCACCGCACACTGCTCTCCCTCAGACTTCCCTTGGCTGATATTTTGAGCATTTTTAATGATGTCCGGCCGCCAGAAAGGAGCGATGAAGTCAGGCGAGAGCTACACGGTGCACAGGAAGATATTGACATGAGGGACCAAAAGAAAACACCCAAACAAGCAAGCAGGCGAGTCAGTAAACAGGAAAATACACAGAGGAAGGCACCTGGTTCAAGTGCACGGAGCCTTCAGGGACATAGGACACACTCCGGCTCACGCTGTGTTGTTTCCTATTGACACACAGTTTCCTTACTTTCGGACATCCTGTGTGTGTGTGTGTTTGTGTGCGTGTGTGAGTCGGGGAATCTGTCATTGTGTCAGCTTGTTTGTTCAACGTGATCTATAATTGGTATCATTAATTGTACTTTGGAATTTGCTCCTTATTAATTATGTAGGATGTTACTGTGTGTGAAGGAATGCCTTTGTGCTCGCTGATCTGTATGGATGACCGAGAGGATCACGCTCCAACACATGGTTCGCTCCTCAGGCCCAAACAGACGTTAACGTGGCTCAGTTCCAGCAGCCTGATTAGAAGTGGATAGTTTCCACAAATCCCTAATCATGGATAAGTTTTAAGTAAATTAGGGACAGCAGGTTGAAAGCAAATGAAGAAAAATCTGATGAGAAATCAGTCGAAGCATTTGGTGTCCAGGTTAAAGAGCCACAATTCTGAACTAATCAATATTTTTTATAATAATTGTGGATCAAATCTCAAGGGCTCACAGTAAATTATCATCCAACTCTCTTGTTCTGGCTTTACTTTGGTACATTAGCATTGCCACTGTTGTCAGATGCAGCTGAAGAAAAACTAACCCTTTAAGTATTTGGTGACATGTCCAGCACTAAATAGAAGACAGACAGTGGAGCATTTAGCAGCTGAATACTAGACACACAAATAAACCAACATAAAAAGAGACCAAAATAGAGGCTGACGATGACACGATGACAGTCTCGGGTTGTCGATGAAAGGCTGTGACCCCCGTCCGAAGCATTCAATATGTCAGAGGAGTGATCGTTGTGATTGGCTGTTCAGCCGACGACGAGAAGAGAAAGGGTAGAAGTAGACCTTGTTAATAATAATAATAATAATGCATTTTATTTATAGGCGCCTTTCTTGGCACTCAAGGACACCGTACATACATTCATAAAAGAAACAGCAATTCATAAAAAGAAACAGTAATTCATAAAAGAAACAGCAATTCATAAAACGAAACAGCAATTCATAAAAGAAACAGCAGAGAATAAAATATGGGGGGGGGGGGGGGCAGAGTAATTGTCATCAAGTGGAGTAGGCAGTTTTAAACAGATATGTTTCGAGTTGAGATTTGAAATGGGGAAATGAATCAATATTTCTGAGTTGGGGTGGTAGTGAATTCCAGAGACGGGGAGCAGAGCGGCTGAATGCTCTGCTCCCCATGGTGGTAAGACGGGCAGTAGGGACAGACAGATGTACGGAGGAAGATGATCGTAGAGAGCGGGAGGGAGTGGGAACATGGAGGAGATCAGACAAATATGGGGGAGTGAGGTTGTGAATGGCCTTGAAAGTAAGCAGGAGGACTTTAAATTGGATGCGAGATTGAACTGGGAGCCAATGAAGTTCTTGAAGGACAGGAGTGATGTGGTGAATGGAGGGGGTTCGAGTTATGATGCGGGCAGCTGAATTCTGGACTAGTTGAAGTTTATGGAGAGATTTGTGTGGAAGGCCAAAGAGGAGAGAGTTGCAATAATCCAGACGGGAAGTGACGAGACTGTGAACCAGGATGGCGGCAGTGTGGGGGGTGAGGGAGGGGCGGAGGCGATTAATGTTACGTAGGTGGAAGTAAGCAGACCGAGTAATGTTATTGATATGGGATTGAAAGGATAGTGTGCTGTCAAGGATGACACCCAGACTCTTAACCTGGGGGGAGGGTGAAACGGAGGAGTTGTCGATGCTAAGAGAAAAGCTGTCGGTTTTGGATAGAGTGGATTTGGTGCCAATGAGGAGGACCTCAGTTTTGTTACTGTTAAGTTTAAGGAAGTTATGGGTGAACCAGGTTTTTATTTCGGAGATGCAATCAGTAAGGGAGGTGTGTGGGAGAGCGGACGAAGGTTTGCTGGAAAGGTAGAGCTGGGTGTCATCTGCATAACAGTGGAAGTGAATATTAAATTTGCGGAAGATATTGCCGAGGGGGAGGAGATAGATGATGAAGAGTAGGGGCCCCAGGACAGAGCCCTGGGGCACACCTGAAGTGACGGAGGAGGGGATGGATTTAAGGGACTTAAGTTGAATGAACTGAGTGCGGCCAGAAAGGTAAGATGTGAACCAGTCTAAAGAAGTGTGGGTGATGCCAATGGAAGACAGTCTGTTGAGGAGGGTGGTATGACAGATGGTATCAAAGGCTGCACTCAGGTCGAGGAGGATGAGGATGGTGAGGAGTCCAGAATCAGCTGCCATAAGGAGGTCGTTGGTAATTTTGATAAGTGCTGTTTCAGTGCTGTGGAGTGGGCGGAAACCAGACTGGAACTGTTCATACAGGTTATTATGGGATAGGTGAGAATGGAGTTGGGATCAGGTTGTACATCTTCAACAACCTGATCTAGTTGAATAAGCTGTAGGCAAACCAATTAGCGTGATTCATAGCTTCCTAACCTCACAGCTACTTGTAACTCTTCCAGTATCCCGCTTTTGACAATGAACAATAATGAACACTTGATAAAAAACTACAACTCTGATAGCAAATAGAGTAATGAGACTAACGGGAGAGTCGGAATTTATTGAATTGGATGAACACAAACTTTAGCCTGCTCATGATGTTGGATGAAAAGTGCAAGTCATTTAGAGGGAAAACATGAAGGTCGCCATGAGATTTCATGACAATAGGACAACCTCCAACAGGAAATTAACAGCTATAGCCACATATGATATTATAGCAAAAGTCATGATCTCAAATGTCTGGAGAGTTCATCATAAGGTAACCATGAATGTCTGTGTGACATTTGGTAAGTTAAGATGTTGAGTTATTTTGAATAAGTGAAAACTGCTGTTGGTGCCGGAGGAAAAGTCAGCGGACCACCACTAGAATTCATCCTCTGGGAACCATGAATATTTGGACAAACACTCCCATCCCTAGAGAGAGATAGAGGGAACATTAAAAATAAAGAACTTAACTAAACAGTAAACGATTGCTGGACACAATGAGAGTATATCCGGGGCTTTGGTTACGACTTTAAGTATTGCACAGCTTGTGTCCGCACATTCAGGAGCTCATAATAGGCTTGTGAAGGGATTAGTGCGGTGCCTAACTTGACCCCTCGACCCTTCAGAATAAGGCCTCTACACTAGACGGCTGCTGAAAAAAAGGCAACCACCTCTCAGTTGCAGCGGCTTTTGCCTCGTACCCGCAAATTCCTCTTCGCCTCTGACACTTGTAAACTGCTCCAGCGTGGCAGGCTCTGACCCCCATTACAAAGGGAGGACTGGATGTCAAACCCGGCCAGTCATGTTGGCCCATTATATGCACCAGTTTTGGGGGTTAAGCTGTGCTCTGGCAAACAGTGAAACAGAGCTGACGCCGCTGTCAGAGAGAGCAAATTCTCATTTTTCCCATTATGTCCCCTTCATGTTAGAAGATAAAGATTATGAGCAAACTTGGAGGGGAAGACACATCCCCTCAAAGTAATGGTAAACTATTGTTGAGTCACTGCTTTTAAAACAAAATTATGTATTTATGAATAAGTTGCAAATGGAAAAAGAACTATTCATCCGTTTTTGTTTAATGTAAAGCTACAAATCCATCAAAAGTCCAAAAATCTGATATTGAATGACATATAGAGTATGTATATCAAAAGGAACAATTACAGTTGTCTTAACTTGTCATGTCAGTCTAAGAGAACAATGCTATTTATGTGAAATCCAGCCCATATAATGGCTGGAGGCATTGATTTTAAAGCCTCTCTTGGAAGGAGAATAAAACTAAACCTCTGTGCGATGAGACTCCGCTGCTGCAGCCCTGTCATAAGCAGGACTTTTATGGGTGTCAGCAGTGACCAGTGGAAAAATGGAGCTGCTGCGGTAGGCACGCACACGCTGACCTCACTCGACATATCATCCAGCCAGCCTGTTAGCTCAAACACCTTCTTCTCCCAGCTCTGGTGGCAAAAGCTATTTATAGCCGCGTTATTACTGAGCTATACCTTTCACTGTACCCTTATCTAACATTTTACAGTGATTAAAACAGCCCACATTTCCAGACTCTTTCCCTGTGAACAAATGTTATTCTAACCTGTAAAAAATCGCCAACCCCTGACAGTCTGACAAGCCAAGCATGACACTGACTATATAACTGAGAAAGGAAGGAACAGGGAATGTATTGTGTCTCAGGATCCATTTCACTGATGCTACACCGATGGGATCTCAGTGACAGAGGTGAAAAATATCGGCTGTAGCAGTGCATTGAGTCACTGTTGCAGACTCTGTGCTGCAATGTCACAGATTCATTATACTTCTGAATTTATGTTGAGAAAAACCTCTCTATGTCATTTATGTATTTTAACAACTGGTTTGTCAACATTTAAGTTTATGTCTCAGTCCACATTGTATTAGTGACCTATTTACTGTTTATTTCATTTTGTCTATAATATCTATAAGACCTCCTTTTAATCTAGTTCAGCAGTTTGTTTTATCTGATCAAACTCTCAACATGTTCAGTTTACAAAAATGTATGACATGCACAGAAATGCCAGTGTTAAAAAACAACTAATCGATTAACTATTATATTGACACAATATGAAAGTGAGCTCTGGTAACCAAATTGAACTCTTCTCATGAAGCTATGGGCTCAGATTAGGCTTGAGTTCTCACTCTGGTTGTACCAGTCATCTGTATCCTTGCACGTCATGTATAACAAATAAACGGCCGATGTCCAGGAAGAAGAGCGAAAGGCAAACATTTACCTCCAAATCTTGGTTCGGCTCATAAAATTGGTAGCTCGTCAATTTTTAACCAGCTTTAGCCATAGAAAGAGAGAGAGAAAAGCATGTTTCTACAGCTATACTAGAGACTCTGTATGATTGTAAAACAACACAGCAATGCTTTGAGTATTTTGCAAACATCATGCAAACATGCTCAAACAAGGACAAAGGACAATGCTTACCATTTATTTTTTATTTTTTATCTTAGCTTATCATATTAGGATGCTAGCAGTTGATAGTTAGCACAGACTGGTGTGTAGGCCACCAGTGTGAACCCTGTTGCTGACTTTGCAGCCAATTCAGTGAGTTGAACCGGCAGCGGAGTGAATCTGTCAGAGAGATCATTTTGATTCTATATTCAGCTTTGAGAACCAGTGCACGAGAGAAGTGACAAAAGTTCAGCGGGAACACAGGAGAGTTTCTCATTGTACATCTTCCCAAAACAACATGAAAGAATAAACTGCAAACCAACTGGTCAGCATGATTCAGAAGAAACCAGCGCTGGGCATGGTTTGTAGCTCTTCCAGTTCCTGGAAGAGTTATTTCCTTTCACATAGACACAGATGGTACGTGCCAGACACAGGCGACGTGACGTGACGTCACAGTCGGCCTTCATTGTCGGTAGTTCTTTCATCTAAAAAGTTGTTGGGGCATGTCACTCAATGCAGACCTGCTGCTCATGGCACCAGAGGAAGAAACTAATTTTAACTCCACCAAAGTTTTGGTTTATTCGTCTGACAGACTGTCTTTGCAATAAAGCCCAGCGGCCCAAGACCTCAACACGCTGCAGCTTTAGTCACTGAAGTCAACTCAGTGTAAAATTATCTGACATTTAAGTTTTCTGTTAGTTTAATTAAAAACAATAATTAGTCACAAACTACTGTAACAAGAAGCATGTTCCAGCCTTGTCCAAACTTTTTCAGACCCTCTGGGGACAGTTTTAGTCTGTGCAGCCTTTCATCTGCAAGGTTGTGTTTTTTGTATTTGGACTGTTGCAGATGTTTTCTTAATTTGCTTGTGTTTCTGAGTCGAGATCTCAGAGCTGCCGTACCAAAGCTGTATTATGCCAATTAAAAAAAGTAATTCATAAAAAATGTGTGAGAGAAAACCGATGGAGATGAAACAGATAATAATTTTACTTTGTTATTTACGCTCATAATGCTCTTGCAATAATTTCTAAGTGAATGGATAATAATAAATGCAGATATTCTTCATTTACCAAAACTACAGCAGCACTAAATCTTGAGGTATGCTCATATTACAGTCTCAAAATGAAGAAATTTCATATAACTGTATATTTGAGACTTATCTTCAAGATCATTCTTTGAAAATTACACTGAACAAAATGATGAAACCAGGTGACCAGTGAGGAGCAGGTCCCTGAGCATGTATAACAACACTCCTGTGTGTTGATTCATTATCTCAACCTGTAGTTTCTTAAAGAGAAGCCAAAATAAGCAGGACGCCCAAGCTAAACAAAAGTATGGCACTCATAAATCTACTGGAGGCCCCTCTGAGATCCTCCAGGCCATCACTGCAGCACAGACGCGTGCTGCCTTCTGGGTTTGAGGGTCACGGAGGAAAGGGAAAGGCATGACACACTGTAACAGCAGGCCATCTGAACCCCCACTGAGCTGCTGCGTCCCATCGTGGAGAATTTCCTGATTGTATGTCTAACCTTTCAGCAATTTTGGAGATGGCCCGCAGTGTGCAACATGCTTTTCTGCCTAGGGAGAGTGTGCCTGCCATGTTGCCATGTTACAGAGAGAGGAGTTCAAAGTGAAGGAAAATGTATGTTCTTTATGTTATAACATTTCATCTTAAATAACCCGTGACCTTTAAAAATCAACCGCGTATGTCTGCTGTGTGTGTGGTAAAGAGACATATGTCTGGTCTGTCTGCCCATTCAGGGGCACTTTTCCAGGTATTAGCCTCATCCTGAGTTTTGGAGAGCTATCAAAGTCTTCATGTGAGAGTCTTAAGAGTCTGTTTGGACTCATAAAGCAGCTCCAGATCACAGAACCAGGTGTCCATGGAGCTGTTACTGTCATTTCAACCCCATCACTGTTTTTAAACACTGGTGAAGAGGCCTGCACATTTATCATGTTAAATAACTCATCTGACAGATTTAAGTGCTGATAGCTCCAGATCTGATGCTTCACATTTCTTCAGTAGAGACTATTCAGTGTTCGACGGAGATAAAGCAAATCGGCAACAGTGATGATCAGATGTACAGGAGCAGCTGTTGTGGCTCAGATAAAGTGTCAGCTGTGGCATGAGGATCAGGAAAAGTGCCATCAAATTTAAACACAGTTGAAATCTGACTCTTATTGTCACAGATGTTCAAACCTGTGATGACAGGATGGAAGAAGAAAGCTGTACATCTTTATTGGAGGCACAGGAGAGGCCAGATGGTTTTTATATTTCACTGGTAATCAGAAGTCAAACAGCTTGCAGGGACCAAATGCTGACGTTATTTTTATCACACAAATTGAATTTGTGACACAAATACACACCTTGTTAGGTAATAAAGTCAACACTTGGAACACTTGGACAAAGGCCTAATGATGATAAGATGTACAGTAGTAGGAGGTTCGAAGTAATGTTTTTTAATCTGTCATTGAAGTGTCACCTAAGACAACTATGACATCTCTGAGGACAAGTTATGCAGAGAAACTTTAAAGGTCAATTTACTTTAAAGCTCATTGACCATGTTTACCTGTATGATAGTTCTCCAAAATGATGTAAATATTTCTGATTAGAGGTTCTAACTTAACTGTTTAAATGGATGCTAATCAGATAAAATGATCTGATAAGATATATGGTATGTGTTTACATGCCCCAAAACATTTTGACATGTGACCAAGTGGTTCTGTGGAGCATCAAATCTGATCCAAAATATAACAGAAGAAGACATTATCTCCAAACTTTATTGACAACGCTGAATATAGTCAGTGGAGTAAAACGGACCAAGGAAAAAACAACGTTTTCAGTCGGTTATTATTAGCTGAATATTAGTGTCAGTGACTTTAATTAGAGATTCAGTTTAGTTCGTTATAATTAATAAATAGACCTCAGATTGTCCTCACAACATTAGCTATGGCTTTCATTGTTTGAATATGTTTGGCTTTCATTTACAGGAAACTTTAACATTTTGCAGAAGTTATGGTAAGAAAGTATAAAATAAGTGCGCTCATCCATTTCCTTATTTTCTACAACATTAATGACACACACAGAGTTGACGTAAAACTCTTCACGTCAACTCTGTGTGTGTCATTAAATTTGTAGCTACATTTGCCTTATTTTTTTATTAAATAGTTCAACATTTTGAAAAATAGTTTGGTTAATTAATTAATTAATTGGTTCTTCAGGCGATTAAGAAGAGAGGATTAGTACCACTCTAAATACTCTAATAAATACTCTAGGTAAATATGAGGTGGCAGGTTAGCTTAGCTTTGCAGAATGGCACATGGAAACGGATGGAACTGAAATATCAGATAAAATACGCTACCATCTGCTTCTGAATAATTAACTGTTAATTATTATTGTTAATTATTCAGTTTATTTTATGTTTGATCCATATAGAAAGAAACGTGTTTTGTGGGGCATTAAATGTCACTGATGTTTTGTTTGTCGAGCTGTAGTTCATTTGTAAAACTTTCACATCACCAGGCTGTATTTGTCAGGACATTACTTGTCACAGATGTAAACTGAATGTTTACAACTCTGACAAGGAATATAAACTTTCCGAGCACATCAATTTTTTTTTCATTTTCTTAATAAACAATAAAAAATAATAAATCATCAATCATATTTCTGTCATCTCACAAGAACCTCCTGACCCTTCGTCTCCACATCCCAGTCAAAACAAGGGCACAACAACACCAAGACAATGGAGCCTGAAAGTATATTAAGTCTACAGGTGCTCAATATCCATGATGAAGAGCCCATTTTCATAAACAATAGCTGCATTCTTGGCTGTCCTGGTGGATGTGGAGGCGATGCTCAGGTCGACATTCTTCACTGTTTCCTCGACGCATGCTGCGCTACCTTCGGTCCGTTGAGCAGCCCGCATTTTTTTTCCAGGCAGCACATCCTCAACGGTGAAGGAGCAGAGATTCCAGCAGTGTATATGCAGCAGGTGTGAGGCCAAGACGGACTTTCCAAGGATGTTAAGTCAATGGAAGACTCATTATTGTCCTTCCCCTAACTCTGCAAACAAAAGGACTGGAATGCAGGAGGATGCCTGTCGACATGCCACAGATGGAAGTGATATGGTCGTCTGAATAGGATCCCGATCACTGGTCGCAGGTAGTTAATACACTTGGGGCTCCTGGGACTTTTTCAGCCGGGCCCAAATAAAAATAAAAACTCCAAACAGCGGGAATAACACCCCTCCACAGGGCTTTAGGGATTGAATGTTTGTCCCAAACAGAAAACAGAGTAATTTAAAGCCATCCGGTCGTAACGGTTTGTCAGTCTGTCTATGGGGTGAAGCGAGAATTAATTTCGACTGCTGAAAAGAATTTGAGGAAGGATGCATTTGTTTATAAATTGTTTAAACATCAAGAACAAAGAGTGGTCAGCAGGGAAGGGAACATATTACCGCTTTCTGTGTCTGTCGTCTAACCACATTTTAAATATCGCCATGGTGATTGCTGAAGATAGGCTCGCAAGCTGAAATTGCACATAATTGCTCCATCTCAGTGTGAATCGTTTCACAGAGGATTTAAAGAGCAGGCAATAAACAACAAGGCTTTTAAACAGCAACAAGGACAGAAAAAAAAGGCGTTTTGGCCAGCAACACACGAGAGCTCCTATCTTAAAAGTCATTTATGAATCTCACAGGATTTCACAGGATTATTGACTTGTTCTCTGAGAACACCAAACTAACCAAACTAATATTTATTTGTTGATGAGATGAGAGACGCAACAGTGTGGACAATTCTTCAACAACATACAGACTGATTTGCAGATTTTATTTTTTACGAGACATGCTCACACTATAACTTCATATAAAAGTATAGACATGTCCTTCCAACATCTGATGTGAACTGATTATTGTATTATTAACTACCAAAGTCAAGGAGAGACAAAACAAACAGCTGGTGCAGAAGGAGTTGGTCCTCTAACCGGTGATTGGTCAATCTTGGTCAATTTGCAACAGTGAGCATTGAAGTAGGATGTCCATGTTGCTCTGTGTGTGCTGGATAAACAGCATCAATTACTGTTGTTTGAGTTTATCCATAGGTGAAAAACTACCATTCCAACAAACCATTAAAACAAGCCATGTTTACATTTTCCTTGAACGATTAATGGCCGCCAGGTTCAAGGAGCTAAAGCAGAAGTATTGTGAAGCTGTTACGGTGCTGTTTGGGTCCATTTGTGTGATGTATAGTCCTTTTTTTAACCACAGTGTTTTCCTAACCTCAAACAAGATCACAACCATTTCTAACCTTGACAAAGTACTTTTAGTTGAATAGCCATTAGCATGCAGAAGGGAAATGTGTTATTTTAGGAACAGCTGCAGGAGCTGTTTAAGATGAGCCAGACAAATAAATAAACCCCCAAACCCTTCCTCCATTTGGAATTATTTCTTTGTTGTTACATTTTATAGGCATGTTGGTGTAAATGTCTAAACAGTGAGCAAATGAACAGTTTCATATCAGAGGTGTTGTCTTTACAGCGAGTATTTCAGCATCTACAGTTGGAGAAGAAATGTCAGCCTTTACACTGGTCACCATGGCCACTGGAGAGGCCTCAGCTGGCTTGTCAAGGTGTTTTAATGGGGCTCGTTGATGGATGACTCCATTACTGTACCACAGCATGCTGTGTCACCTCCAGCTGCACATGGCACTGGCAAGCTCCCCTCCCCATCCGAGGATGTTGTCTTATTGTTTGCACCCAAGGAAATAAATATGACTAAAAGCAACCAACAAACAAACGATATCTCCTGCAGAAACACTTCCTGATGACAAGAGAAGAGTTTGATTAGAGCTGGAGGGACAAGGCGTGCGTTGTTGACCGCAGTGATGACGAGCCCTACATCCTGTCGGATATGGCCTCGACATGACACTCTGTCCTGAGGATCCAGACCACAGAAACCAGCCTGAAAAGAGGTCAGGCAGCTGTTGTTTCATTTGACTGAATCGCTGAAGCAGAGCAGCGGTGAGGAGTGAAAAAAGGAGAGTGGAATCGGATGAGGTAAAGCCGCCACAACAAACAAGGTATGGCCCGGATCAAGGTGCTCCCCCATCGTCATCCTGCACGCTATCTGAACCACATTAGTCAAGCTTGAAAAGACTCCCCCTGTTCCCCACAAGACCCCTGAAGATGGACGAGCAGCAGGGAGGCAGATGAAATACAGGTAAAGAAAAAAAAAAGGGAAAGAGACAGAAAGTTGCAACTTTTCTTTCTTTGTCAAGACAAAGGCCAAGACTTTTTGTCTGCAAGCAGACACATGGGCTCACTCACTAATAAATCCCATGTGTTCATGTCTGTGAGGTGTTAAATCTGAAGGGTCCTGCCCTATGTGGCCTCGGGGCAGCGCTGAGCTGTGCGGGGCGGACGACCCAAGAGACCTGACCGTGCTGTCACACAAGATCACATGTTGCATTTATTCTGGGTCTTGGAATGCAAAGTATAAGAGAACGGTGCTACACAAGATGCTGGCCTTTATAGTTCCTTGAGTCCGAATGTGTATATTCAGTGTGTGTGTGAGTGTGTGCCAAGATGCATGCCATGAAAACGCTGAAGGGCATTCACTCTCAGATTGATACAGCTCCACAGCCTACCATCAGGGGTTCTCTGAAATGGGGTGATAAAATATTTACCACTCTACAATAAATTTTTCACTGACAAAAAAAACTTGGACTGTGCCAGTTTGAGAGGTCTAGCAGAGAAGAAGATGTTTGTGTTGAGAGGATTTATAAAAAACAACAACTAATAAACAGTTATTTTATAGACTTATGAAAATTTAAAAATGATCTGCTACCTAAATCTTTCCACTCATGCATAAACATTTATCGCCTCTTGATTGATTGTTTGTATGTGCTGCCAGTTAGAGAAGGAGGATGAAGCAGAACATGGCTGGAGGGAGCAAATATCATTCAGTCTGCTGATTAGATCATCAGTGAACCAGGATGTGAAGCGTGAATGAGTGTGGCCAGGAGACTCAAAAATTTCCAACACTGAGGTTTAAAATAACACCCTTTTAATTCATTCCTTTGGGCGAATTCAACAGAGCAAACATGTAAAATTAAGACAAGAAACCAATTTCCTTTTCCAATTACGCCTTTCATTCAGGTTTATTCCAGTTTGCCAAAAACCTGCAGCTGTAACTCAAACAAAAATCAAACAGAAATAAATCAACGGTACTGCACCGACTGCAGGGCCGGAAACGCGCGTTTACTAGTACAAACTGTTTAAATTTCATGCTGAAAGGAATGTGTCGCTTACATTTACAGTTTGTTACAGGCTGAATGTGAAAAAAGGAAGTTGGTAGTCCAAGTTATAGCTTGTTTGTTGGAGGGAGAAATGTGAGGAACTAAAACCCAGCTGAACTACACAGAGCTGCCGGGGCACCTGTTTTCTACAAATGCCAACAAGCTTTTGCACCTCACCACAAGGCTCTCCACTCACCGGCCCTCTCTCCCCTCACCCCACCGCTAAAATCCTGTCCTCAAGGGATTCAGACTCCTCTTATCACAATTCCTCGGATCCTCTGTCCTGGATTATTCCCATCCTGAGCAGTGACTAGTGGGTGCCAGCAGGCCACGACTGCTGACACAGATGGGAGTTCGAGCCTGTGATGGCTTCCATATGTCACATCGCTCTTGTAAGTGTGTGCTTTTTTTTAATGTTTTTCTTTCCATCTCTCATCTCTTTCTCTGTTTTGCTCTTTCGAAGGGCCTGAACAGGGAGGTTGGAGAGGGTCAAACATGATACCCATTAATACATCTCAGTGCAAAGCGGGAATTCAGTCCCAGCTTGAAGCCTACCTATTCGCTGAATGATTATTTTGAGGTTAAAGCGGCCACATTTTACTGCCCAAAAGCCGACAGGAGATAATTTGTACGTTTTGGAGTGCCCTCTGTGTCCACTGGGGCCTTGGAATTGGACCCATGGTGAGATTTCCCACCGTAACTCCTTCCTCCATTAACTGTCACAGGCTTGAGACGTCTTAAAGCCACCCTGGGGACGTTGTGACATGGCTCTGAGTTGTTGCACGGTAAATATGAACCAATCGGAAGCTGAAAATCTCACTTTGACTCCGCAGCGTTGGGAGGTTTGCCCGCCTTGACTGACACATGAGAACACTAATATTCCCTGTCTGATTATAATGCCTGTAGTCGACCTCATTAGCCAGGCATCCGCATTGAACCCTGGCTGAGTAGGGTCTAGGAGCTCAGCTGTCAGTCAACACCTTTTTCTTCAAACAAAGGGCATCAGGGAGAAATAATCCAGCTCTCTCTCTCTGGAGCTTATGAGCAGCCTGTTTTGGGATTTGTGCATACTTGTGTCTGTAAGCGTGCACACACTTACGACATGTTGTTTCTGTGATTTTTGAAATCAAACAGAAACTCCTGACATATAGAAAGAGAAAAAACAAGATAGGTCTCTGAAGTAGAAAGTCTTGTTTTACACCAAGTGAGGTAATTAGTTTCTTCATCATTATACTTCCACACCCAGAACATGGCCTAGTTCTCCGCGGTCCAAGCAGAAACCCACCACGGTTTTCAATATAAACCTCTCCCATGGGACCACACACAAAGTAATTCATTGTACATAAAGCTCACATTAATGCAAGTTAACTTATACGTTCAGGTTCACATCCTCAAAGAATGTAATAAAGCCTCCACTTTCCATACTAAAAGAATTAGTTGAATTCCTTGAGGTTCAGATTCTGGACAAAGGTTGGACTGAGGTTTCCCAGTGGACTCTGGGCCCTCTCTCTGTACACGTCTGTCCATTCATCCCTACTTTGATTCACCACTCCAAGCAAACACATCAGCATTTAAAGCTACATGATTTCTTTTCTCTGCAGCATGGAGTGAAATAACAAGCTATAAAGTGAAACTGGCTACAGGCAGTCTGCCGCTTCAAAACACAGAGCTGCCAAGGTGATTTACGGTGTGCTCACTTTTCCTGAGGGTGACAGCAGAGACAGGGAGGAAGAGTGATTTGGGCCTTTGTGAGGTCTTCTCATAAAAGGTTGAGCGATGAGACCCCTACCACTCTCATAACATTCCTTTGTTGTTTGGGTAACATACCCAAACAGAAAATGATATGCCATTTACGCCATTTGCACTGTCACCAAACACTGACGCCAATCACCATGCAGCTTGTCTTCTTAAAAGAGAGTTAAAGTGGCTTTTCATGGGAAATTCACACGGACTGACAGCTTCAAGCTGAAATGCAGAGAGACAACAAACACTTGTTCTTGTACTAATTCAATAATCTCCATTTTCTGCATTCTGTGTCTGCATTTTGTAACTTTATAGCTCAGCAATGTGGAGCAAATTGTGACCGTGCCAATCCTTTTCCTTCGAGTTGAGAGAGTGCCACAGACATGAAAAACAGACAGACGATGGACAGATGGGCAGTCTGAGTGTACGAGAGCTTTTTATATATGTCTGTGTGTAGCCTGAACGAAATCGTTTCGCCTCTACAAAGGGACATGGGAGGCCAGCACACACAGCCATGTTAATAAGAAATGCTGCAATGCCAATAGTGTGGCATGGCGGGTTGCTCCCTTCTCCCTCATCCCCTCATGCCTGTGCATTCAACATAGCACTGCTGGACCGCCGCCTGGGAAACAGATGGCAGGGAATAACACTGTCACCCACCCTGAACACTGACATCCTGGGCCAGGCCTCCGCCACGCACTTTGCTATCTGTCTGTTTGTATCGCCTCTGAAATCCCCCCCTTATCCTCACAGACCCATCAGCAGATTAGGAGATATACATGAGTGAAATTGACTGGGCAGCTGAGCCTCATTAGCCAAACATACGCTTCCATTTTTACAATGAATCCGTTTGCTCGAGGTTGTTTAAGTGCTACGGGTGGGTCTGCTGGGTGGATGTTGTTTTGGGTTTAGGACAATGGGACTAACGACCAGTAAGCCAGCCCCCATGTGAGCACTTCAAGAGCTGGATGAGGAAGACTGAGGACTCCTTATTCTCTGTCTGGATTTAAACAATTAGACAATTAAATAGTTAAGAGGGATCAATTGGTCCCAGGATTTAGACAGGAAATGCTGAAATACTTTAGATTAGAAAAAGATTACAAAGGGAACATAATGTTCTAATACTGATTTAAAATGAAATAAGCCTCCTTACACTATACGTACAGGCAAGGTTGACATTTGTTAATGAGGCTTCAGCTCAAGGTCAAGTCACCCAAAAAGTGTTTCGTTAGTAATGTTGTAAATAAAGATTTACAACGTAACAACACTCGTTAAAGTATGCTTTTTTTTTTTTTTTTTTAACATTATTAATGTATGAAATGATCACTCGTACCCACAGATAATTCTCACCTGGCTCGCAGCTCTATGAATCATTTTAAGAATCTTTCAGCAGCTCACTGTTTTGGTTTCACGCTCCACAATTTTACTGCTTTGGTTCATTAAGAGCTCTTATCGACGTCATTTGTCAGCCACGGTGGGAGGCTGTTTTCAAAGAACAACTCGCCGCACACTACCCACCAGCCACAAACATTAGCAAAACAGGGCTGAAATTGAGCTTGACCTTGGATTTACATCAATCAAGGGACCTGAAACACAGCCACAAATGAATGGTGTTGTTGCTCCATGTCTACTCTTTGCTATGTAATATTTAAATGTTGTGTTAGCAGATTGTTTTGAAGGCTTCCAAGTATCCAAAAACCAACTGAGGAATGTTTTATTTATTTATTTATTTATTAAAAAAACAGATTTTAAATGTCTAAAATAAGATATAAAAGGTATTACATTTCCAAGTGCAAAATAAGGAAATAAAGAAATTTGTACACCCTCTTCAAAAGTTTAGGTTGTCAGGTCTTTGAGTCTGAGCATTTCTGCAGCACTTCAAATGGTTTCTGACCAAGTATAGTCCAAATACCCAGACAGATGCTGTTCAAATAGAAGCATCCTTATGTTGTCCAGAGTCTGTACTTAAGGACATAAATCGTCATGTCTGAACTATCAAGTACGAAAGTCTGCAGTTTGTGTACTTTGTTATTGATAAAGTGCCGTGGTCTGAGTCCCTGTCTTACAACAAGTAAATAAAGTTGTAAAAGATTTAAATGTAAATTTTAATTATAGGCCGGCTCATTTTATAGTAAAGACAATCAAGATACTTTGGTAAAATGAAGGTTGTAATGAAGTATTACAACTTTCCCTAACGTGACTACAAACCTTGTGTAAATCTCTCAGTCACAAACTGTAGAAACAACCAGCAGAAACAACACAGACATTTTCTGAAGTCACTGAGTTTCTTCAGGTCAGGCTTGGGGAACAACTTCCTAAATGTTGCTTGCTCTTCTTCAAAGACTACAGCATGGGTCCTTTTTTAATATCAGCCCTCTAACCCCCACCCAGCCCCACAAACACCAGGACTTCCAATCTAGTTGGCAGAGGGTGATCTTTGTGAAAAGCAGATCATCTGAAAATCTAATAGAGCGCGGGCATGAAGTTCAGCCCCAGCTATTTGACCTTGTGATTTCATGCTGGTTTTCAGAGTGGGAGATAGTAACAGCAGGTGTTTTTTCCTCTTGCCCATTTCAACACCCTGTGGCAGAACTCTGATATACTGTAGTGGAGAAGTCCTGGAGGCCGGAGGCTTCTGAAAGACATCAATCACAACCAAAGTGCACCACTGTTTCATCAAGATAGTTTGGAAAGTTAACTGTGTGTTAACAATTATTCCAAAATGTATTACTGCCAGTCAGCGGCAATGATAGAGATTTTGATCCATTTTGATCCAAACCTTTTAGCCAAGAAAAACACCTACTAGATATCAAATAACTGTCCAGTTTATCCTAATAGTCGGACATAAAATATGAGAAAAATGAGAAAATATGTAAAGAATGTTCGTGACTCTGTGATTTGGGTTACAGGCAATACGGGCACAGTGACTTGCAGTTTGTAAAGAGGGATTTTCCAAAAACCACTCATTCCACTTTTGATCAATGTCAGACAAAACATAACTGTGAACAACCTTTAGATGTTTTTTTTTTTTTACTCAGTCCCCTGTCATCAGTGAAATGAATCATATTCCACCAGTCTAAATATACAAAAATAATTCTGCGCTCAGAGTTGTCAAATGACAAATCCCTCTCCAGTTAGTTTCCTGTGGTTGGTCTGTATGTATATATTAACACTTCAGAAGTGTAACGCGTCTTCTCGTACAGGTGACTCATGTTCGTAGCTGCCACTTTCACTTCACAGTTGCTGTTTGAACGTTTTCAGATTCACTCACAGAGCAGAATATGTCATAATACCCCAATGGCAGTCTCCATGTTTCATTTTCCTCCAGACCTTGACTGCAGACCCCTGTACTGTCTGTACTGTTATATCTATTGCCTCACTGTCACTCCACCAGTGAGTCCGCCCTCATCTGAAAAACCATCAAGACCACCAAAGGTGCTCTTGACTCAGAAGTGTTCCCTACACAAATCATCGGGGGAGAGAATTTCTGGAGGAATCTTCCCTACTTCTGTGGCAGGAAATCAGTGTCTTTTTTTCCACAGGTGGCTTCACATCTGGAAGCTCCAGCTGCAGGATAGCGTGGACCCAGAAAGGCAGATGGATGGATGCACTGTGGCTAGTGGAAGACCTCATTACCCGTCCATATCCTTCTACAGGACCTTGCCTATTCAGGCCATTAATCCTTGGCTGCTTCAGGGGTCATGTGTCGCTTCGAGTCCATCACTCCCTCGTCTGCCACACCATCTAACACACACACACAACGTCTGGCAAGCCCAGAGAGACAGACTTGTTGTGATGGGTCCGAGTTGGCCATGCGTGAGGAGCCAATAGGATGTTTTCATCACTGCGAGAGGTATACTGACAACAGACAGAGTGGTAACCTCAGAAGGTCAGGCAAACTCATCTACCATACCTGCAGTGTCTCCTCAAATCAGTTATAAACACTGGATAGATTTTCTCAAAGCCTACAGTACAGTAAATTCTCAACACAATCTGGCAAATAGCAAAAATTTAATTTCCAAGCAACAGTCAAAATATCAAAATTTACTTTGCTGCTTTAACCTTACAAAAGCAAAGCTGTTCTTAACATATCATTCCCACGGAAAAACATGGGAACTGTGGAGCTCTCTCCAACAGAAAAGGTAAACACCAGTTTGAACCTTTTAAGGAGACTAAAACACATACTGCAAGATGACAAAAGATTCATCAAAGTGTCACTAGATCATGTGGGAGTGAAAAACTGCAGCTCTTGTATTGTGCAAAGTGCGGATGAACAGCGAAGATAAGCAACGAAAGAAATCCAGTCCGGACAGGAGAATGTTTGTCATCCTTCCCATGAAAAGCTCACACTCACTGCTTTTTGAAGATAGTGTTTTATGAGCCTTTTGAAAATCATTTAAATGACACAGTACAAATATTATATGTGCTTGATATTATGCAGCTGGCCTATTTATAGAAAGCTACAGACAATGAAAATAAATGAAATCCCAAGTAAATTCCAAAATAAAATCCGTTATGGTGAATGGAATTCACAGTTAGTTAAATTTCTAAACAACATAAGACTACTAGTAACTAACATGCTGAATCCTTACAGCAGAGTCTTCACTCAGACTTAGTTCCCAAAGGTCAATGTGGTCATTTAATGAGCTAACTATATAAGACATCTTCATGATTAGCACATGCGCTACGTGAACAGTGATCCTGGATGCTATGAAAGAAAGATTTTCCGCTCTCTCCTGCTCTTTATCTCTCATCTTAAAAGCCTTTTCTACTGTGTTTCTTAAAGTGAGTAAAATGTAAAAGCACATTTTGTAACACTAGAATTTACTACTCTGTTTTTTATTTCAAAATCTTCCAACAGAAAGTTCATTATGCTACTGTTAGCTTAACTAGCAAGTTAGCTGCAGTTGACAAAAAAAAGCTCATTCAGAACTAATACTATGTTCACACCAGCAGCCAAAACACAGCAAGTCATTTTCAAAGGAAACCATCGATATAAAGCTACAAACTGATGCCTAACAAGGTGAGCTGGCTTTAACTTTTTTCAGTGCTCCAAAACTATGATGACGCGTCAACCAATCATATGTGTAGTTTTTCCTACAATCTTGTGGGTAACATGCGTGTGCGATGTATGCTAGTACGCTAGCTTTGTGTTATGGGAAACAGTGTCCTACAAAAGAGTGTGACTGAACACTTACAAGACAAAAAGTGTCTACACTGTTTTAAGTTATTATTTAGCAGCTAACCACAGTTGTGTGTTCTGTAGTGTTTTTGTTGCTGAGATGGAAAATGAAAGAAAGTTACAACTGTGTCCCTCAAACTCCTTTTCCTCCTCCACCATGAAGTTTGTCCAGACATTGAAGCTCAGCCTGGAATAGGGGACTCTAGCCCAACGCCAGAGGTTTTTACCCTAAAGTACAGAGCTGTAAATTTGGAAAGGTACCAACCTCTTAATTTTTAAACAGATGACGACATAAGCGGTTTGAGCCCCTGAGTAAGACTGTAAAGGCGAATTGGCAATGATGTAGCTGATTACACTTGGACGTTTTGTAACATATGACTGAGAAATTTAAGCAGCTACTTCGCATGTTTCTGCCCACAGAATATAAAATGCCCTGCTGAGATCCACATGGAAATGATTAACATCTTCAGGCCAATATGCCATAGTTAATTACACCATTGTGATACAAAAATAGACAAAACCTTGAGCTCCATAAGAAAATCCTGTTGTCCATGTTTAACCAGTCACTGTACACAGCACATCAACTCTCCAACTAAAACAATGTGTCCCTGGGGATCTTAAAAGTAATGTAAATGAGTGAACCAGCTGTCCTTTCTGCCTCTTAAGCCCCACGTGGAAGTGCGCACATCTACCTCTCATCTGCCTTTCTGCTTCCCTGGTCTCTCACTTGTTTAATGTGTGGCTGCTTGAAGGGAACACAGCAATCTTACTTCAATGTCAAACCTGGCACATCCACTCTTATCCATCTCTTCTCCTGAGCGCACAAGCTCCTGTCTTGGGAAACAAGATATCACGTCAAAACAGCAGAAGAACAGAAATAAGTTATGGGCTGAAAGAGCCTGGGATCCCTAGGAAGTGCTCAAAGACATGAAAAAAGATGACAGTCCTCTGCTTTCATTTACAACAGGCAGCTGCTCTTGGCCTGTGAAGCCCCAGATAATTGGTTTTGTTTGCAGGGACTGAATCATTTTTTTTTTCATCCCATTTTTCATCAGAACTGTGGTTTTAATACTTCACAACAACACGGTGCCTCCTACATGTTGCAAACACATGAGGTGTTTTAATAGACGGGAAGAATTATCTTACAGACGCGTCACTTTTGGCCCAGCACATTACCATGCACTACTCTGCACGTAGTCAATGAGTGAAATCTTACACCCAGTTTACTTCCAGCAGTTACTACTACAGCAGTCAGTAAAACTGGAATTAGAATTTTACTCATGTTTTAGAATACATTAGAAGTGATTTAGAATACATTAGAACTGATTCATTCTGTACCCGCTTATTCCTGTTAAGGGTTGCGGGGGTCTGCTGGAGCCTATCCCAGCTGTCATTGGGCGAGAGGCAGGGTACACCCTTGACAGGTCGCCAGTCTATCTCAGGGCTAACACAGAGACAGACAACCATTCACACTCACACGCACACCTACGGCCAATTTAGAATCACCAATTAACCTAATGAGCATGTCTTTGGATGGTGGGAGGAAGCCGGAGTACCCGGAGAGAACCCATGCAGACACGGGGAGAACATGCAAACTCCACACAGAAAGGCCCAGTTGGCCCATGGATTCGAACCTGGGACCTTCTCGCTGTGAGGCATCAGTGCTAACCACCTCGGGACTGTGCCGCCCTAGAACTGATACCTAGGCAGCATCTTAAGGGACGCTGCTAATGTCTTCAACATTACTTGTTGGTTGTACTAAGGGTAAGTGGATATTGAGCTAAAAAATATGAAAACTGCTCGCCTGGCACGTGTCTCCATAATAATAATAAAAAAATTATAACCTTTATTTCTACAGCACTTTTCAAATCGACATTATGAAGCACTTTACCAAGACATAAAAATCTGCAATTTTAAAAACAGGCACATGAAACAAAGTAAAAATAATGAAAATGATAAAACTCATAAAAATGCAATAAAAAAAACAAAACTCCCTCTCTCTCCAAATCCAGGAACTGCTCTCTGATTAAAGTATGTTTTAAGTAGAGATTAAGAGAAGATGACAGAGTCAGCTGACCTGATTTCCTTGGGCAGATTATTCCACAGCTTTGGGGCCCCTAACCGTGAATGCCCTGTCCCCTTTTGTTTTTTGCCAGACCCCTGCAACAGACCGTAGATCTCCGACTCAGGATCTCAAGGCTCGTGCTAACCTGTATGGTGCTAAAAGGTCAGTGATAGAGTCGGGGCCATGAAGAGCTTTAAAAGTAACCAGTAAGATCTCAAAGTAAATTTTAAAACATACTGGAACCGGTGTAGATCTGCTTCCTGGTTCTGGTTAAACACCTGGTAGCTGAATTTTGTAGCATCTGAAGTTGTAATTTATTGTTCAGGCAGGTAAAAAGGGTGGCGGGGGGTATAACAACAATCTAGGTGTGATGAACTAAAAGCATAGCCCTTACACTGTGAAGGCATAATTAATATAAAACTAGTTTTTGTTCTGACTCTCAGGAGGTTTTACAAACATAAACCCTTAACTGATTAAACATTTATAACAGAAGAATAAAAACTAAGCTTGTTTGCATTTGGACGTGTCCTGACAACTGTTTAACAGCTCTCTTTTGTACAGGTGGATGACAGAGATGTTATTTTTTGGGCTGCAAAATGCAAAAAAGTGAACAAACTGGCAACAAAGCTGAGTGACTGCACCATATTCAGCCCTCTGTATGCATTTGTAGTGTCAACAAGTGCACATAGAGCTGACTCATTGTGCTAGGAGGTTTCAACTTAGAGAAAGGTAGCAAGCCAGGATAAAACCTGTTGATTCGTTCAGTGCTCTGTTCATTTTACACTCATGGATCCAGATGTGGTGATGAACATTCATAGTAATCTGGTAGTCATGTAACCTCTGCACATCTGGACCAATAAAATACAGACAACTAACGATAGGTTCATCCCCTTTATCTTACAAGGCAGCTGGATTTTCACAAGCTCACACGAGAATGCTTAAAACAATGGGTAGCTTAATCTGTGAATGCCACCTAACCATGTGAGCATTTTCTTAATATCTGTAAGGCATCAAGGAATTTTAGAAACTGCTTCCAAAAATATGTCCAACAAAGGTTATACCCTAAAATATGCTCAAAAGTTGCAGATTCATTGAAGCTGAGATTGTCTAAAGCAGAGAGGGAGAAGAATTCTGATTTTCTTTTGACTTATAGCCACAGGTGTTACACACCCTTCACATGCTTTTCAGGAAATGGCCTCTGTTTTAGTTAGATGTTATTTAGTGACCCTCCCTGCTGTTTGGTGATAGTTAAAGATTCTGTTCAGGAAGTTAGGTCAGAACATTAATGCAGGTCATACATCAGCTGCTCACTGCTGGATTACCGAAGAACATCCTATGAAGCAGGCATTTGGAGCGTGTCCAACTCGTGAACAAAGAGCTGCCTATCTCTCCCTCCACTCAGGCACCGCACTTGTTAAACTCTGCTTGACGTTTGTCTTTTTTCACTTCCTGTCTGTATCGCACTGCAACCAAAAACCTTCGTCTTGTCATTTAAATGCTGTTTTTCTCTCTCTGTCTGTCTCTCTCTCTCTTTCTAATTTGCTGGTCACAGTAAGAAGCCAGCCAAGTGGGACTTGGTCAGTAATTGGAGTCTCTGCAGTGACTGCCTACAGCACAGCTCCAAACGATGCACTGGGGAGGCTTCCTAGGGAAAACTCAATAAGCTCTTCACACTTAAGTGTAGTCATCATTAGGATTTTTCCACTTTAGTGAACAGTACGCAACATGTCGACAGTGCCTTCAAATAATCAAAAGTAAGAAAATGCTACCATTGTTTGCTTTGGGGAGTATTTCTTTCATCTCACCTCTATTTTCAATTACCCTTCCTTCATTTCCCGCAGCACAGTTTTGTTATTTAAACTGGGTCAAGGTCCTTTCTACTCACAACACTGGCTTATCCCAATCTATCAGCAGTTATAGGTATTTAAGTACATCGGAGAGTAGTCCACAGTCGTTTGCAAGTCAAAACACAGTCTCCCTGTCGTTCTGTTTAACTCCACCTTCATGTTTTGTTTGTTAAGTTAAGATTAAAAGACATTTTTTTGTTCATACTCATTTGGAGGTTGGACTTGAAAAGACTGAGTAAAATATGACTTCTGATGTGGTTCAGACTAGCTTTCCTGTAGCATTTGGTAGTGGAGGTCCACCATGTCGCCCGAAAGAAAAAGCCTGTCCTCCAAAGTCAGAATCACTTTTTATAATTTAATGAAATATAACAGGCTTAACTGTTGTAAATCAAACAGCACCGTTCACATACTTCACAAAGCATTATTACTGTGCTAACAACCAACCAGTACAGTCCATACCCATATATGCACAAATGTACAAGAAAACCAGATGTAAAGTTAGAGAATAATGATGTAACAATCTGGAAATAAGATAAATAGATTTTATGCTCTAGGTATTTCAACTATTAAGAGCTTATTCTATTATTATGGGGAACTATGACCTACCAAGCTATACAGTTTGGAAGGAATTTAATAAGAGTTCAAGTTGTGGCAAAATGCAACCAATCATTTCCAAGTCCACTGTCATAAAGCATTATATTGTACTTCTTAATGAGTATTATGTGAGGAGGTGGTTCAAGATATTATTAAGCTCCACCAGATGATTGATTCATTGATCAAGTCAGAGTAAATGTTCACTTTGAAGTCATTAGACTAAAAGAATCCTATTCCTCCCAGTTCCTGAAGCTATGTGCTCTGTTATTTTACACATACAAGGACACGCACCAATACACTGTTAGAAAATACCAAAATCAGTGATAGTGCCTCATACCTCTGTGAGACATGAAGCTTTTCTTAAGTGGTGGTTTCTCAAAAAACATGAAATATTTGTATGTGAATATTTATGACAGTAAACAAAACCCCACATAATGAACCATAACAGCCTGAAGTGTGATGGACCAAATCAGCTAAATGTGCTGTTGGCTTCAGTGGTAACAGTGTAGTTGACAGTAAGTTTAGTCTGGAACAGATTTAAGGTCTAACATCAACTATATATTTGTCTGTTATCCTCTGCTGTGACAGTGATATCGACTGAGCTGCACTTGAGTAATAAAGGGCCTTAAATGGTGATGCCCCCTTCCCACTTTAAGGATTATGTGCTTACTTCAGAGCCTACTGGGCACCAAAGTGAGAGCATAAACCAAGTGTTAATTGCAAAAGAATGGAGTCACTGCCAAGTCAGCGGTATGGCAGTACTGCTGCTCCTTCACAAAGGTCTAACCCCTTCTGGCTGACACAGAAAACAGTCTGCAGGTTTCGTGTGAAGGAAAAAAGATGAAAGGGAATTGAGTCCAAACTGCTTCTCAAACATTTATATAGTTCTGCCTCTCGAGATCTGTCAAGACTCTGGAAAGTGAGATCAGGTCTCCGCTCTGCAGAGGAAACTGATCCCATAGGTGCAGGTATAGCTCTCCGGAGCAGGAGTATAAATTTCAACCTTAAGATGCTGCTTCTGCTGCTCAACATATAAAGTATGACAACCAGACCACACCATGAATCATGGCTGGTTGCAATCATTTCCTGATTAAGAGCCTCCAAAATTCAGACCTCTCTCACACCTGGTAAAGCGCGCCGAGACCTGACGCATAGGCACTTGGGTGACATTGTGATGAATGGATAAGTGATGAAACACAGAGGCTTCGTGACCCCCCAACACACAGCACCGCTGCTCCTCAGGAGGACAGAATGTATTATATTCACAGCCTTCGGCCATGGAAAGACGTCGACATGATGTAGCAAAACTGCAGAAAGTGTTGCACATTGCTCGATTAAGTCTTGTTGTCTTTATCAGTGCTGACAGTTTCATGCTTATTATTAAGCAACGGATGTTAAATATAACACTGAAACCTCCTGCAGTTAAATGCAACTGAAGTGAGGTGTAATTCAAGATGCTTTCACTGCCTGACGAATGCAACTCCCTGTCTGTAGTCACCGGCTGCTGAAGGGCCCAAGTTGCCTAATTAAAACAGGAAGAGTGATGACTCGGCTCATCCTCGGTGAGTTATCGTTTTCTAGAGAAGCTTCACTATGACGTGACTCAGCTCTCCATGTCTTCCTCTAGATAGGGAGCCCGTGGCTCACGTTTCCTGACAGGACAGATCAGTATGGCGTCACGTCTACAACACATACCACCCGCCCCCAGATCATCATCATCATGACAGAGTAGAGCACAACTTGTTATGAAACAGCCATGATGATGCAACTCTGGGAGCGATGCTGCCTTAAAGAGTATAAACAAAACATTTGGCTGTGGAATGGCAGATACTGTAACTCCCCTCAGCTGAAGATTTAGTGCCCTGCGATTGAATCTCAGCCTGCGCAGGAAGTGGTGGGCGATTTTTTGAGATATTTGAGGTGTAAAAAAGAATGCTGCCTGAACAAAAAGTCCATAATTCACGGGCTATTTAAGCTATCGGTGTACATAATGCTTAATGAGTTTGAGTGCATTTAAACAAGAGGGTCAACCCAGTCACATTAATGCAGTCTACCGCTGCAGCACTGAACCGCGAAACCTGACATTAATCCTGAGGGTAATGTGGCCCTTCCTGTGGCTAATGAAATCTGAAGCTTTTAAATGGCTGCACCTAATGACACTCTCTGACAGTTTTTGAATTAAGCAGCCATGACTGCCGGGACTGGACTAAATAGCACACAGATGGCCCACACCAAAGTTTTGTCCAGCCACCCCCATCATTGTTTGCCCTTGGGCTTTTACCTGTTTGAGAATTAAAGCCGCAGAGGATTTTGAGTTAGACAACAGCTTTGGTTTCAATCAACAATGATAGATGGTAAAATTTAACAGCTAAGATCGCCATATTAGGAATATAAAACACTTGAATGGACATCCACAAACCTGTTTAAAATGGTGAACACACTGTAGTAGATTCAAAACTGTTGTCTGGATCAAAACAATAATTGAGTCATTCATTAATCCATAGCGCTACTCATGGTTAAATATAAAAGTTCCCACCATCCCACCACTAAACACAGACATAGAAACATGGGATCCCCTTTCATCACTTCTCTTCTCAGCAAGAGTTAGTCTGTGAATGTGTTTAAGGAAATACTCACCACATGGTACAGTAAAGAAAATATACAACACATGTCCTGTGTGTAATCTAATAAAGAAGATATTACATGTCCTGCTATTTTGATGATTTTCTCCTCATATGTGCTTGAATGTTTTCCATAAAAATTCGCTCCAACTGGAAAGCTATAAGAAGGGAGCATCAGATTATTCAGATTGATTATTCTGATTGCCAAACACGTTCAGTAATGACATTATCCTGGATCAGCTGAAGAAACTGATTAAATAATTGTGCTATATTATAATACCAGTATGTAATTCTTTCGGCAAATTGTTGTTTACCATATTGTTAGTCGTGACGCTAGGCGATCTGTCTTCCTTTTTTAAATCCACCCTGACTTGTCTGCAGAGAGTTGTCACAGCTGGACCCAAACGTGAAATTTGAAACCACATAATTGCTGATTTGATTGCTCCAAATATGTAATGCGTGCAATCTTCCCAAACCAAATAAATCAATTAATGTACAAACTGCCAACCGCTAGAGAAAGCGGCCCCTCTCTGACTTTTCCTGAAGCGGTGCCATGGCGAATAAACATCTGCAGAAAGCAGCTCAGACACATTTCTTTCATGTGCAACAAACAAACCATTCCAGCAGCACTCAGAGGCAGTGCTACGATGGCTGCCAAGGGAGGCAGAGTGTGAAAATGAGTTTTCATGGGCTGCAAACGCATCACAAAACCAGAAAATAGAGCTTATTCCACACACTCAAATGATATAGGAGAGGGACCGTATTTCTTGAAGCAATGTTCTTTTATTGTTGTGCTCTCAAAGCTGTTTCTCTTTAAAGTTAATTTGACTGATTAGAAAGAACTCCAAGCTATATGAATTTTCCACTAGGAAAAAAAAAAACATATATCCCCAAAATATTGACTTTCAGGGATAGTTTCCCCAAAGCAAGGTTCTCAAACAACGCCAGCTTCAATTTTAAGTTCATTATACGCTTTAAAGTGACACCTAACATGGAGCATACCAGACTTATCTGAGGTGAAGAGCCTCCCACAGCGCAGAGCAGGCTCAGTGTCCAGATAATGAGTGAGCACCGAGGGGCCTGACCGCTCATTTGATCACAAACACATCAGGACAAGCGGGGCAAAATGCTTCAGCTGCCTGCTCTCATTTAAACCAGCTGGAGGGGTGATCGGAGAGGGCTATGTGCTGCCATGTTGCACACCTCCACCCACCAAAGCATCATTATTCATTTTTCTGTGGTTGTCTCTTCCTTTGATTGATCAGGGATAGATGGCATCCAGATATGCAGATGTTGAACCGCTGAAGAGGCCTGAAGTCTTAAGCAATCCTCCAAAAGAAAGAAGTTACAGAATAAGGGCAAACATCAGGAGATCGTATTAAAATGATCACTCCAGGACTGTTTGGTTTTACAAGAGAAATGTTAACAGACGACGCGCTAAAATAAGCAAATATGAGTATTTACTTGTGCATCAGTGCAGTGCTGCATATTTCCAAATACCAGATATTTCTTGAATGAATGGAAACCTCCATGTCTGCAGTTCCTCAAATGGCCACTTGAGGCTGGTGCCAAAAACCAGTTAATCCCCATAGATCTCCATGTTAGCTGTAAAGCAGAAATAAACATGTACACAGCCACATAGTAAACATGCACAAAGCATGGTTGCTTTAAGTGACAAGTAGGCGACATCTATCTGCCTGAGGGGTCACCACGTTAAACAGTTTGACTAAAAAGTGATGTGGCGTACTGTTAGTTACGCTGTGTCTGTGTATTTGGCTTGTGCCTTGAAGTGGCTTTAATTTCCAGCAATAACCATGAGAAACATGACTGTGTGTGCGTGAGGTTTTACTAACTACAAAAGGCCTTTAACTCAACAAACATCAACACAACTTCTAACCCAAATACACAGCATTGCCATCAACGTTTTTGCCTTGGTTCAATAAAGAAAAAGTGTATCCGGCTGTTCGATGTCTTTGGCTTTGATTTATATTTAAACATTTCCCTAGTACTTACAGACACATGTATTGTATCTGACCAGTCACAGTTCTTGCCATCCCACTGTGGTATATCTGTTCTTACACTTTTGAGGTCTTAGCTCTAACCCTAGCGTTCTCATCTCTCTTTTAGTTGGGGTGAAGTAACAAACCGACGCTTAAAAAACAAAGCATGGCATGTGAAATGTGCTTGAAGTGGAAAACTATATGCACGCTATTCCCTGATATCACACAGCAACTGTAAATTTAGATATTTAAAGCCTTAAAAGTAGCTAGAGTTATGCTCAGGATATGGGTACAAGCCTAACACTATAAACAATGTGCACTGCAGTATGTAGCTTCTGCAGGTAATCAGTGAAACCATGCAAATGTAAGAATTTGTAAAATAAAACAGTCCATGCACATCTCTACAAAAACAAGCCTCATCTGCTCATCCCTCAGTTCCAGCCAAGCTAAATGACCGTGAACATGATGCACTGTGGGTCTGTGGGTTCATCTGCCAAGCTCGTACTGTGCCATAATGATTTGACAGGAATGTTTTACGTCTCCAGCAGCTGAAACCTGAAGCAGGAGAAACAGATGCCAACATACAGTACAGCCAGATCCATAGCATGCCAGCCTGGTGATCAGTGCCACACTCTTAACTTGATAACATCAAAGAGCCGGATGAGTATCTCAGAGGTTTAGAGATCTCTCAAGTAACTGAATTTCGATTACTCTAGCTGTTTGATCACAGAGTAAATAACAGCATGTTTTTATGTTTTTCCCTCAAGCTTTTATTTTTGAACTCCTGTACAACGATAGAGGGGAACACTTGTTGGTGATTTCTCTGTTATTTTAGAGCAGAATTAATTTTAGGTCCTCAAAATAAAGCATCAACCAATGTAAAATAGGGAGTACATGAAGCCGAAAATGTGCTAATTGTATGTTGGCATGTGTTGACATCACGGCGCTAAAAGTCTTGGCTGTGGTGTAAAAAGACCCCAGCCTCCTGGTGCCGACATGTTAGAGTGGTTGTGTTCGTACATGTGCGTGTCGGTGGGGAGAGTTTATACCGAGGCATTAGCCATTTGTTGGGCTGTGTCAGAACTCATTCCAGAAAAACACTGTCTGGCAGTCAGTGAAACCAAATAGCAGGAACTGTTCAATTGACCCCAGACATGGGCTGAGGAGTTAAGAGAGAAACTGGAAAAAAAACGTTATCCTTCTTCTTTAATGGAACACACGTCTGCTTTAGATTTATGACCATGTGCATTCACAGATAAAAATGACGTGAAATACAATTCCCAATACCAAAAGTCTAGTGGCTATGTAACTCCGAGAGGTCAGGCGTTCCCTGTGAAGAGACGCGGCTCCTTCAGAGACGTCCATTCATCAAGAGCTGCCAACGAGCCAGAAGTACAAAGGACGGCATATCCTTCGCTGGCTCCGTTTCCCTTTTTGTTTGTCTTTCCAGTCTCTTTTCTTCTTTTAAACTCCTGTCACAGTTGTATTTAACTACTTTAAAATAGCCACCACACAAAGAAACTACCATATTTCTTTTTTTTATGAATGGAAAGAAGACTTTGTTGGCACAGAAGCATCAGTAACTCTTTGACTTTTCTAATCTAATTTTAGATGCCACCCATAAATATTGAGTCTTTCTGTTTGTCAAGTAAGCAAACCAAATAATAGAGAGGAGAATTTAAAGAATATGAGCTTTTATTCATCTGTCAGGTGCTCTCCATCTGCATTTCATTGAGGTATACATATAAAAGTCTGTTTAATGGGTCTCTAAGCTCATGTCGAGAAATGCCCTTCATCTACCCCGACCGAGGCAGGTGGGGACCGGGGTGGCTCACATGAAACAGAAACAAATTGTGCGCAGGATACTTGAAGTTCCAAGTACGCCATAAAACATAATGTGTCACTAATGAAGTTGCCTTTTCTTGCCCTCTTCCTCTTTTTGTTCATAACAATAGCAGCTGGGGAGAGTCACCAGATATGCTCAAACTTTACAGTCTTGCGCGAGCATGAATAATTTACTTTGATTGCACGTATTGGAAAACTAAAAAAGGGAAATAAATGACGGATTGTGAAAGAGCAAAGAGAATTCGTAATGGGGGAAGGTGACAAGACATGAAAGAGAAATCTTGCAGAGAGATAAGAGACAAAAGAACAATGACTTCAAAACATTGCCAGTTTCCCCACTTTACTCTTTACAACCCTCACTTTTCTCGACTTGCTCACATTCACATTAGATATTTTTCCTCCATTTATTTATAGTTCTATCTCGAAGTCTTCCAGCCTCGAGAAGCAGCACACATTTACATCTAATACTGCATATGAAGGAAAAGAATCCATTACAGCGGGAACAAGAATCATTTGAGCCGCTTTATGTCCTTCCATAATCACCATACTATAATACTAATGTATAATTAAGCTTTGCATACTTTAGTTACACATTCCCATGCCAACACGTTGTAGTCATCTTCTCCGAATGCATGAGATGGATTAGGATCAATTCTGTATCTTGATGCGTGAAAGAGCAACAGCAGCCAGGAAGTGGCAAAGTGAAATTCATTCATGCATTTTTGCAATATATATCATTTTTGAAAATGATTGATGTACAGATTCTGGTAAAGCAGGTAAATTCTCCTGAGCTTCTATCTGTTCTCCCGGTACTGATCTGTTTATTCCCTCTTGGCGCTTTCCGGACGTGTTCTTTTGATAACAAGACACTAAAGAATGGAAAATGGTTTCATACGGTTTATTTGAACAACATGTTACCGATTCATGTCTCATAACTCTCTGGAACCCTTTAGTCTTTTGTAATTAAACTATATACTCCATCAGTTAAATAAAAGGATGCCACCTTGCTAAAAAACTACAATTTCTTCTCCATGTTTGACTCGTTAGCAATGACTCACAGATCAAAGCCCACTGAAGTTATGCCTGACATGATAAATTTGTGCCGACATCCCGATCACACGGATTCCACTGGAACTAATCGATTTTGCAGTTTCGAATGATTGCGAGACCTCCGGATTCTAACTAATCTCATGTCAAAACAAAAAACATCCATTAAATGATCCTACTACTGTAACAAGTCTATTCCTGTGTAGCCAAAACATGTTGTAAATCTCTGCTTTTCTCTAAAGTCCATTAAAAAGAAATCAACTCACTTATTATTTGAGGAACATTTACTGAAAACTACAGTGGCCAGCTGTTTTTTGTATTTACGGACCCTTTTGCAGAGAAGGAACGTAAAGATTTATGGCAGTATTTAAGGGTTTACTGTACATTTTCAGTAGGAACCAGCGGGTTTAAGGCTCAGAGTCACAGACATGCATCAAGATATAGACTAACACAATGCTGGTTTTGGACAATTTCATAAAATTTGTTGATAATAACAAAAAAAATATAGAATATCGCTTGTCAAAAGTGTATTTTTACAGAAAGCAGCAGAAATGAAAGTGTACCTCTACAGTAAAGGGTTTTAAAAGATCAGGTTCCTCTGTTACAAGTAAAAAACAGTGTCTTTCTAACAGTGAACTGTTTCTAAAGGTGCACTTCTCTTGCTCCAACATCCCACATCTTGAATCGCGGCGGAAGAGATGAATTTAGTGAAAGGTTCATCGAGCCGAGTTCCGGCTGGATTTGATCTTTAGCTCTCTAACTTTGCAAGACAGACTCCGGCTTTGTGAGCTCACAAAGACGCCTCACGTCTGTTTTCAGAGTCTGTCTTCTCCCTCAGAAAACATGTCCTTATCTCTCATCTGTCAAGTCACATTTCTCTGTCTCGTTGTATGTCAGCGAGACCAAGCCGCGGCATGCTCGGTCCTCCACAAAAAAAAAAAAGTCTCAGCGTCCATATGAAACAAATCGTCCATTTCCAAACTACATGCCACTCCTCAGACAGATTCAACCTCTGATAACTGCAACAATATTAGAGAGGAAAGGAGCAGTTTTGATCCAACACCCCCTGCATTTAGCTTGTTTTGACTCTGTTTGATCAACTGCTACAATAAAGGAAGGGTGGATGATTGCTATATCATCTGAAAACAGAGAAAAAAAAAAGACTCCTGAAGAATAGTGCACTCAGGGACCAGAAGATTGGTATTTTTAAGTGCATGGGAGCGTGTAGAAGTCTGGCATGCCGCCACCAATTTCCCTCTCTACAGCACACACATCAACAGCAAAGCTGTACAGTAAAGTTAAAGGTGAGGAGTCAAACTTTAGAAAGTACTGAAGAGGCATTCTCTGAGCGTGATCTCAGGAGGACTGCTATCACCTGCCACCTGGAGAAAAAACCCAGTAGATGTTTAATACTGATTAGATGTTAGCGCAGATGGATTCAAAAGACTTATTTGTTGTTCTACAATATCTGTGGAAAATCTGTGCTTGACAGGATGATGAGGGTGTGGAGCGTGTTTTGTACATGCTTTGATCCTGCCCTCAATGCAAACCAGAGTGACAAATCTATGATATAATACTAGACTGATTCATGATTTGGAGAACAACTCTGAGATGTGAACCGTTTTTTTTTTTTTTTGTTTTTTTTAAAGCAGATGACCTGCAGGTGCAACATCACAAGACAAAAATCTGCCCTCTGAGCTGCAACCTGACAGTTATTCCATAATGAATAAAACTGCTGCTGAAAAGAGCACACTGGAAATAAAGAAGTAGTCTTTTTATCTGCAGACGGCTTCGCTGAATTGTCATTTCTTAACGTATCTTTCTCCGATCTGTGGACCACTTTGTTTTCAAAGACTGATGAGCCATATTGAGCTGATTATAGAGATAACTGTGTGAGAGTCATGCAACACCACAGCATTTAGTTCCAGGTGGTAATTTGTCTGGTCAATACAGAAAAGAAAAAGAACAGCAGTGGAAAGGATTTGGAGGCTCGTGATAAAAAATGTAATAATGATACATATATATATTTGGTTATTTTGGATTTAAAATTTCCCAAATGAGAATGAATCTGTCAAAGTAGAAAGAAGAGGAGGAGAAAGATGAGAAGTTAATTTGTATTTATGTGATTACTGTTGTATAAATTGCTTTTCTCTCTGGACCGGCAGCACTCTGATGTCAAAGGTTTTGTGATTGTTCTCAGTTCATGACTGAGTTCAGAGCCTGACTGACATTAGAGGAGATAAACCCCAGCTGGTGTCCAAGTTTAGTGATAAACAGACCTCCTGTCTGTCATAATTTCTTCCCAGAAGGCAGCAACTTAATAACTCACTGTGTTATCTGCATGAAATAATGTGTTTAGCAGAAACTATTTAAGATAATTGTTAACTGCTGCATATACAGCAGTTCTGTCTAACTAGGAACGATTGCTAGGAACTCGATTTATTATGACATTACAGAAAATGTGTATGAGTGTGGTTGCTCTGAGGAATTACAACAGAATAAGAAACAAAGACGGGCAAGAAAATTGCTGCCCTATCTTTCAGGGAGCTTTAGTGAGTCCAGAGCATTTCTCAGCTGAATTTGCAGTGCTGCAGAGAATGTCACGATTAAAGGCAGATAAGTTAATCCACCAAGCCTCTGATTCTTGAAATTTCATGATATGAAGCACAGGCCGCCTGAGAGGACGATCACATTTGTTTAAAGCCTCACACGGGCAAAACAGAGCTCTCTCATCTCAACTTTGAAACGTCCTAATGAAGATGTCACACTTTCTTCCCTGGTTGCTGATTGCTCCGAAGAAGCTAATTAGCAACCTGATCTCACATTGAAATTCTGCGTTCAGTCAAGCTGGTGACTGTGACTCTTATCGCAATGGATGTTTGATTAGTTTTCCCCTTTAATAAAGGTGCGTGCTGTCTGAAAGATGCAGATAGACATGGATGAGGATACGGAAGTGTTGATTTCACTTGTGCACAACAACAACGATAACAACAACATGAGCAGCCGGCCGCTATTCATTCAGTCATCCAAACAACAATACAAACAAACATCCGCATGCTTCATTAGCATTTCAGAAATCTGCAGCTTTATATAGAAAGGGGTGATAAACAGGAAACACATTAATTGTGAATACAGTAAATAATGCAGCCAATCTTTTCTGAGATCAGGATACTAATTTAGCCACAGCTGAGAGGCCACCTGTTGACGAATCCTGCAGAACTCAGTGACTTACAGTTCAAAAGAAAACGTGGCTTAGAGGAAATGAGATGATACCTTTTCCATAATCTATGTTACACTTATCTTAGGAATGTCTGCCTGTTATTAAAAACTCAGGAATAAGGAAAAGTCGTCATTGGTGACCAAATCCAAACCCCCACCACATTCCTTCATCAAACGCTTCCTGTAAACAGACAAGTGTTTCCTGTGTTGAGACGCATGCGACTGCATTGCCGCCCTCTGACTGTTGTTGCCCGCTGTCGTGTTGCCAGGTCTTGCTCTATGTTAAAAAAAAAAAAAAAAGTCAATCCTCCGCTGGCTTACACTCGAGTCATGGCACACAGTCCACTGATACACTCGGAGGAAACACCATCTGTTATGTTTTCATTACAGGCTTTGCTTCAAGCTAAGACAATTAAAGCTAATAGAGTGCAAATGTTTGAGCCTGTCCTGCCAACTTTACAATGTCTCACACGTTCTTATCCGTATCGTGGCACATTTTAATGACCAGGAAAGTCATGAATTACCTGGATTCATTCTGGATACTGATTCAGTTTCAATACAATTCAGTTTTGATAACCGCATTAACTGTTAATTTGAAGCGATTATCCCTCATAGGTTTGAAATAGTTCCTAAATGTTGCATCACATTGAATTTTGAATGACTCCTAACTACTAAGTGGCCTTTTAATGGCACCGTAATCCCCAGTATCTCTCATTATGTACAACTGGAAAGAATTGGCTGTGCTTTCTGTCAGTTATCAGTGAACACCTCTGAGAAAATGCTGTGAACAGATCCTTTTCAAGGCACTCGGGCGAATTATCTTTCTGCTAAAAAAAGGACAGGCTTGGATAAGCATCTTTAGCTCCCGGGGGCTTGGCCACCTCTGAGGTGAGAGGATTGCTTCACATGAAGTGAAGCCTTCAAGTGCTGCATGTAAAAATGGAAGGTGCTCTTGTTGTTGGATCTCAAGTGGGTGGCACAGACATATTGCCCTCAGGGACCCGGGGCCTTAGGGAGACAATGGCCAGGCTGTGTGAATCGGGAGCTGCAGAGTCGAGGGTCACAGGGCCCCTCTTCTCGGGTCTACACCGCTAAAGTGACTGTTTAGTGACAACACATAGAAAAGGGGCTGTCTGGAAGACCATGGTGATGGGGGGGTTGTGTCTAAGGGTTTCATGTGTCACTGCAGCCCTTTGGGGACTCAGATCTATGGGCCCTTAGTAAACTGACCCCATGTAAACAGTATTTCACCAAGACACCTATATCTGAGATTCAATTTGTTAAGTGGTTAGTGGATTGTCTTCTCAAAAACATGTATTTTTTCAGTTTTCTTCACATCTATTTGTTCTACTGAGCGTTGTTGGATCAGATCCCTGAACTCCTACGGCGAAGTGTTCAATGTCATAACTGGGTGGAGTTCAGTGTTTCTGTTACATATTCTGTATGTATAACGTAAAACGCACGACATTTATGCTCCCTCCCGAACAATTTTACTCCCAAGAGGAGACGTAGAAACGTGTCGCCTTGATATTGCTCTATGGTGAAACGCGATAAGAAAAGTTGATGTACTGCTGGTGCTTGCTTACAGTTCTCACAGTTCACACAAAGAAAATTCAGCTTTTCCTGTTTATTGTCAGATAAACAGATGAAAAAAAAAAATAAGTTGACTTATTTTATAGCCATGTAGGGTGGTGGTTTTCTTGTGGCTTTTGTTCATGAAAAGAATAAAATCTGTGAAACAAAATAAAACAAATGACTTCAGGGGTAAGTGAAACAAATAGTGCGAGCGATGGAATCAGGCAGAGTCTGATAAGTTTTTTCCTGCAGTCACTCCCAGTGTCACAGACACTAACTTCAAACGGCGTGAATGATTTAAGCCATACCTTCAGCGAGACAAGGCTGCCAGCGTCGCCGTTGGGTAAAGAATAGAGCGAGGAAGAAAGGTCTATACAGCTGGCGTAGATACAAAAGCAGGAAAGCATGAACCTCATCTCACACCTTCCCTTCTTTCATCTACTTCCCCTCATAAGCTGGTATTTTGATTCCTGGATTCCTGGCAAGCAGCCCTGTTTGCAATTCAAAGACTTTTCAACAAGAGCATCTGTTTGGGTATTATCATAAACCTGCATGCACCCCCTTCCCCCACCCTTCACCTCCCCTTACTCCCCCCTCTCCTCCCTTCCTTTGCTACCTCTCTCTCTTTCCTCAGTCGTGTGCACTTGCATGTTTGTAGAAAAGGGGTGGAGATGGCCGGGCAGGGGGGCTTTTTCCGTGACCCACAGAGTCAATGATACATAAGCCACATGACCAACTAGTCTTCTTATCCAAGGCAAACAGGACTCATGCACAGAGGCACGCCAACGGACAGACCTGCAACCTGACTTTCGGCACATTCACAGCTCCACTGAACTTGGTTCCTGCCGCCGTTGCTCTGACATAAGAAAAGAAGAGAGAGACACACACACACACCTCCGTGGGAGAGCTGAAATAAAGACGTGCCTTCAGTCTTGGAGTGGCGCTGTCACACACTGATATATAAATACGCATTTAGACAAATACACAGGCACAGTCAGGGAGCCACCACACACACATTCTCACAAATTGACACACTCACTTCTCTCTCACACACACACAGGAGAGCAAACAGTCTCTCTCTCTCTCTTACTCTCTCTCTCTTTCTTGCTCGCTCAGCTGCTCTCTCTCCTCCTCTCCCTCTCTCTCTCTCTCTCTCTCTCTCCCATCCACACACACACACCACTACAGTATATCAGCGAGTGACTAGCGGAGAGCCAGAGGGGAGTGCAGAAATGAATGTGAAGATCCTGACGCTGGTGATTGTGCTCTTGGTGTCTCTGCTGTGTTCTGCCAGTGCTGGTGAGTACAGGAGCGGCCAGCCTTGTCACCGGTCGTCTCCCTCTGCTTTCTATTTTCCTCTCTGTTTGCCTTGGGCTTGTACAGGCAGCTGTAGTTGATCAGTTACCCAGCATGGTTAGCCTTGTGTGGGCTCTAAAAGGCAGGAATATCAGCACCTGGTTGTGTACAGTACTGCACTGCAGTGGTTATACTGTCTGCTATTGTACTACCATACCTTATAATGGTAAACTTGAATGTAGGTTGGAGCTCAGACTGATCATTTTCCTCCCTGCCTCACCTTGATGTATGCTTGTAAGACTTGGGGATGAAATGTGAAGAGGTTTTTATTGATGGACGTTCATGTGTGGAGCTATTCCTGGGAGAAAGATATGCTGGATGTATGGGTGACTGTTGTGGCTGTTATGAAATGTAAGATATGCATGGCACATGTTCTGTAAGGTGGAGTGATTGATTTACAGCGTGATGTATTCCATCTGACCCAAGAGCTATATGATTATTACATGATTGTGATTGTGCAGCAGGGGCAACACTGCACCTATATTTGCATGCGTGCCTCCTGTGGTGACGATAATGAGGATTGTAACTGTTGTACGCATGGATGAGGGGAACACGGATCCCAGATGCATGCATGGTCTCTGGAGGAGCTCAGTCCTGATGCTTTGTCACAGTAAAATTCCGTAAAGTGCTGCTGCGTCTCTGGTGCCATTGTTGGTCTAGATACCAAATCCACTGTGGACTTAAAATGTCTATTATCTGAAACAAAAACAATGACTTTGGGACAATAATACAGGGACAGGGGGAAATTCTTCCTGGAGTAAATGGATTCTTAGAAATGTGGTTGGAGTCCGACGGGCAATCTGCAGATGTGATGCAGGTAACATTGTGGTGTGAAAAAACAACAGTTAGGCCTGTGTAAATGTCTAGACTATTCTTGGGATTAACACCTTCCCACCAACTACAGTTGGTCAGAAAACACACAGACAGGTTATGTTTATATTTTATACATGTGTAAGAAAATAAATATACAATATGTGCCTGCATATAGACCATCTGTTACCAGATTAGATAGATAGATAATGACTATAAAATTCTACATACAGTAGATCTTGGCAGGCCTAAGCATATACCTTGTAAGATGCTTTCTGGCTTATGTTGCTAGGTGCTGTATAGACTGTGGCTGTGAGACGCTGTGTAGACTTTATGCTTGCAAGATGCTGTCCACTCTGTGTATCGATCCATGGACACAGCACTCACAGTTCCCATGCTTCCCAGCACATTCGTTACAGCGACATGCTATTTTTGTCTGAGGCTCTCAGCACATGAGTAAATGGGAAGCAATTATCTAGCATCATGGTCAGTGTCGTTTTTCACGCCCTGCGTGTGGCTAAGCATGTTCCACGCCTGAGAGCCCACCGTGCTACACCAGCAACGGGAAAAACAAGGCTGCTGTGCCTCGGGCTTTCATGGGAGCTTATCCCTCTCTGCGTTCAAGTCATGCCGCTTATGTGCCGCTCTGTTCCCTGGCTGCTACTGTAGTATCAGAGCTCCATTGACAGAGAGGAAGAGAGAGAAATGGAGTGAAAGAGGGGAAGGGATGCAAGTGTGTTGCAGCGTTGATGGGCGTGGGGAGGGATGCTAGCTGGAGTGTGTCTGCGTAGCACAAGCCTCTGCTACAGTATGCGCTGTCGCGGGAAGGTGTCGGAAGAGGCTCTGCATGTAGGCAGTGGGTGTGAAGCCTTTCATCTTGAGACAAACGCTTTTCCAGTTCAGTGGGCTTTCTCTCCCTCTCAGGCATCTGTGCATGTACATGTGTGTCTGAGAAAGCGGAGATACACAGAGAGTGAGACAGTGAGTGCATGTGTGTGTGTGTACCTGCAGGAAGCAATGAATATAGGACTGATATAGGGTGGGGAAGTGTGAGCCTGGATTGTATTTATGGGTGCATATGAGCAAGAACTCCTAGCGCAACAGGCAATTCAACTCAACAACCTAAAGCTGCTTACAATATTCATTCAGAACACTAAAAGAACTGCTGTGGCCTTCTCTATGTAATATTAGCATCCTTTAGCAGCGCACTTCAATTACCCATCCTTGAAAAGCACTCTGGCTCAAGAGTGGGCTCCAGCTTTAGACATGTGGTATCCATAATTCATCCGGTGGCCGATCACTCTTCCTCCCTTTCTGTAACTCTTAAGACTGGGATATAAACGGTCCTTATTCTCAAAACATTCTTGTGTCTGTCACAGCCTCTTACAAGAAATCACATTTTTCTCTGTCATGGAAAACACCATGCCAATCTTCACCTTGGGATGCGCAGGATAAAAACAATAGCATCTGGCTCAGACACACGCACACACTCACCCACGCACCCACATACACAGGTGCAATTGTGAACAGGTGAGGCTGTGGTGAGTGTGAGCGGGGCACGAGGCCCAGATCAGGGCCATTATCTGGCGGAGAAATCGTCTGCTTGGGAAGGGGGTGATTTTATGAGTGCTGTCAGCAGTGCTATTATTCCATATTAAACTTTGATGTATTGTTGGGGCTGGCTGCTCTGTGGAACCAGCATGCATACATACTGTAGTATTGCCAGCCACGCTCAGATGCTCAACCAAGTGTTACGGGTCAAATTATAACACCACCCCCCCAAAAAAGAAGGCCACAGTAAATGCAGCCACTCATTAATGCACAGAGAGGCATAAAAAATGCCTGGTTAGGTCTGATTATTTTGTTAAACAACACCTATAGATGTAAACCAGCCGTAACCAGGAAGCTTTAAATCATAATCCCTGGTTCTCTAATGTAAAGAAGGTGTTTGTGTCTGTGGACGTGATTACAGTGGCGGTGAAGAAAAGAAAAGCAGCTAAACTTTTCCAGATGTCCAGGGATAACATAATAACAGTGGGCAAACAGTTGTGTCAAAGGGGGAGCAGTGGAAAGGTTATTACAGGATTACAGAGAATCACAGAGACTCTTTTTTTTTGTTTGAGGCACAGGAGCTTGAGAGGACCAGCTGGGTTTATATCATGCACACAAGCACGCACACTGCGCAACGCACACGCACAGGGTCAGACGAAATCCGCTTCATGAAGAACCTGGATTTCCTCTTGATGCAGCTATATGAGGAAACAGAGCCAGCAACCTGCAGCATCTCTGTAAATTGTTTGCTGCAGACACAAACACAGACACACACTAAACAGTCCATGACTTGGGTTTGGAATATGAGTAAAGAGTCATTTATTTGCCCCTTAAATAGTAGCACCAGAACTATGTTTCTGTAATGCACACATTATATATATATATATATGTCCATGCTGGTTGAATTTACCTCATTTGAAATGAGCTATACAATGTTTGTTTGTATGTGGACTCAATAACATAAATACATGTTTTTTCATGAGTCTTCCACATGTTCCTTATCTGTCGACACTGTATTAATGTGAAAAAGTAGCTGGATTAACCATTCACGTGCAGATATTTTCTCAGTCAAACTATATTATTATCATGATTTAAAATTACGACATACAACGCCGCTATGTCACTGGAGAAGATTTTATTTTTTTTTTCTTAAAGGCGCTCTGAGATGAACCACTTCACATCTGTATAATATCCCCCCAACGTAAGCTTGGTGAATGGCACTCACAAATAATTGCTCAGGAATGGGAGCTGAAGAAGAGATTTAGCGAAAAATCATAACTCATTTGGTAGGGATATAAGGCTAACCTTTGGGCTAACACTCCCTGGAGAGCTCAGCTGTTGAAGACTTTGGCATATGTGACTGCTGGGCTGCTGTAATGTAATTCAGAATCCTTTGAATGAATAAATCTACTCACTTAGATCTTCCCTTGGGACCAAACTCAGCGAAGGGGGAAAAAAAAGCAAAGGAGGAGTAAAAGAGGGTCCGAGGGACAGAAAAATAAGAGGGCAGACAGGAAGAGAGACTATCTGGGAGCTCAGGGGTGGTGTGAGCTTTTCATGGTGAAGGAAGTCACATCTAAAAACTCACAGCTGGTGATCAGTTTTGTCTTTATTGATTTCATATGTGGCATAAAAATACTCTCTGGCTTTAAAGAAGACATTTGTTCAGCTACATTTCTTCCTTTCCTTATGTCTACTGCAGTCCAGACCCCCCCCCCCCCCCTATGAGCTGTGAGGGCACAACCCTTTAGATTTGGGCAAGGGGTGGTGGGGCTGTGGAGGGGGTCCTGTGTTAACCAGACCTCATGTGATCACCAGACCCTATCCTCAGGCCTGGGGCAGTCATACAACTTAATTAGAGCCAGATATTTTTTTTAAAAAAACTGCTCTGTTTTCCAGCAGTGTCCTATATTAAAGTGATTTATGAGTCTCGTTTTGAACATTAAGTGTTACATTTATTGTGGTTGTACCGGCAGATCGGATTCCTGATCAAGATCTGAGTGGACACTTTTATTAACGGGCTGTCAGACCGCAGAATAAATATCGCGGTTTTTAGGAATGCAGGTGCTTTAATTATTTTCATGCTCAATTTGTAGGAACGCAAAATTGGAAAATATGACTTTGTATATTGCTTTAGAAATGTCATTTGTGGTAGAAATTTATACTTCAGCGGCTACAGCTTCAGCAACTAAGTACTTTAGAGAATCAAATAAATATGGTTTAGGGTATTGCCGCCATTAACGTCAAACCTCTATAGGCGCCATCATGGATCAGTGAGATTTCATATATGGCTGAAAGTGCTGCACAGCTGGCTGTTGTTAGGCTGTTGTAAGTCAGACAAGGGATTTCAGTGCTGTGAAGATGCAGTGTGGATTGGGGCTATAGAAGTGCTGTGGGACTTAGATTTTGGGTTAATCTAGTGACACCCCCACTGGGATCTGCCTAAACTCAAAGCCTTAGGCAACAGGATGTGCGTGTCTCCTTTATTCTCACAGAATGATAGGATGTTGTGGTATACCTCATGTGGTTTCAAACTGTCATGTACCTTATGTTCTCACCTTAAATTAAATGCTTGAAAATGAGAAATGCACTCCTCCATCTTCCCGCACAACCAGGTCCCTTCTGTGACAACACAGAAATCATTCATTTATGAAATCATGCATTATTCATCACAATCGCTCTGTCTTTGATCACAAATGTTATTTTCCCTGGGAGACTATTTCACACATCCACATACACTTGAACGCTGGTCAATCAAATGATCTGCTACTGACTAATAGCATGGATCTCCCCACATACTGTTTCCTGGATCAGAACAGGGCCCCTCGCTGTGTCTCGTTCACAGAGGAGGAGAGGCGGCCCTGCACTCAGAAACCCTCAACAGATGTTTGTAAAAATAGAAGAGCAAAACAATATATGGAATTCATAAACACACATCCACATCAGGCAAACAGTTTATCCTGAGAGCCTATGAAAACCTTATGGACACACAGGGGCCAATAAACACTGAACTTTAGCTCACCTGCAGCACTGTGGGGCTGAACCTGTCAGTAAAAGTCTTCACGAGTTTTATTTCTTCACTAAATGTGTGTGACGAAATTGCTTATCAGGTTTCATAGCATTGCACCACATGCTCAGTATATATCAATAATAAAACTATGCCTTGGGCACTAGAAATACATAAAAGTGCTACAGCAAGTGTACCACGGAAACAATAAAGACAAGTTTTCAAAAATCCACCAAATATCTCTCAATTATTATTAAAACCAATTACTGTAACAGCTATTATTATAACTTTAGCTATCTCAGTACTACAGTGTGTTTGTGCTTCAAAATATTCAAACTGCCCAGCTCCACAAAACTTTGTCACAGACTACTCCTCTGCATTAAGTCAGCTGCTGTATGCCTGGTATTGACATTGACATTGTTTTAGTTTCACATAGCCGTTTATCTGATGCAATGAAACAACTGAACCCAGTTTACTGCACTGAACAGGAGCTATTTAGTTTTTTTAGGTGTAATGTTTGCCATATCTCAAGCATTGTGTTGATCTATGTAGTTAAGGTTTACGTTTCTAATTATTGTTGTGGCTGAGTAGTAACACAGTCTGATGCAACACTGGTGCTATTTTTATTGATTGTATGTGCTATGGGGCGAGGTGATGGTCTCCACAGGATTTAAAAGCTGCAGTAAACCAAGCTCTCCCTCTTTCTCTTTTCCCACATCTCAAATGGGAGAAGGCACGCAGGTTCACAGCATGGGGCGACTGATGACACAGGAGAGGGAGGGGATGTGTTTCACATCTGATTAGTGTGCCCATGGAAACGGATGGTTGGAGGATCCCTTTGCCCTTGACATGCAATCTCTAGAGACTGGGGCAACGGTTGGTATCCTTACCTACCGACTGTACCTGCCATGCGCGAAGGTTTACCCTGCTGCTGTTAGCAGAAACAGCCACACCAGCATGTCTCCTGCTCCTGCCCGCAGCTGTTTCAGCTCACTCAGTGGAAAGTTGTAAAGAAACCTTCCCCCTGAGTTATTTTATGTTTGCATCTCCAACCTGCAGTAACCTTGTAGCCACAAATTCACCTCTTCAACTGGAGTGGGATTGTGAATAAACTAACAGGCAGTCAAGTGGTGAGGGGAGTGAGTGGGTTCATTAGCTGGCTCAATGCTGCTGCCGGCCCTTTGAACTCACAGCGCTCTGATCATAGCAGAGTACGCAGTCTCACACCTCATCATTTCATACACTCTCTAATTCGGGAGCATATATAGCACCGCACTTCACAGGCGGCTGACTTACTCAAAGGGACATCTGCAGAAAGCCAGAAGGCTGCACAGTTTGTTTTTAATTAGTTCTGAACCTTCAGTTAGCGTGGGGGGAACTTTCAGAGCAGGGTGGACAAGGGGTTAAGTTTAAAAGCTGCAGTAATGGGAGAAACTTTTCATGCACTTTGGTTTCCTCACTGGAGTTTGTATAGACAAAGCCAGCCTTGAGCCCAGCCACAAGCCCAGCATTATCACAGTACAACAATGCTGCATATCAAACAGTCCCCGTCAGAAATAAAAGAAAGTGCTCACGACCAAAACAAACCCCCCTCCGCTCGAGAGGAACACTCAGAGGCAAAGTGCGGTGGCCCACAGAGGAGGTTAAAAACATCACAGACACAGTCAGAGGGCTGAGCACAGATTCAGAGTCTGTGCAGTAAAATTTGTAAATTGAGAACCTGGTCGATTTCAGCTGACAATGTCATTCTTTTTGCTCCAAACTGAGCGCCTTTCATGGTGGCTGCCATGGTAACGTGGTCTGAAAGTCGGCAAGCAATCGGTACCAGTTTCTGCCAAGCCCAGACTTACTGGTAGGCTTGCAATAAGCTGCATTTCCGACACTAGACACTGGATTGTGAAAGATGAACAACAAGGGACGGCCTCTTTATTTAGGCATCATTCCATATGTGCTGGATGAATGTGTGGGGAGGCCGTCGGGCAGCTTGTAAATCCGCTGTATGATGCTGTAACAGTGTTGAGGGCTTTATTCTAGGTGAAAAAAATGTTTGGCTTGTATCTGGCACAATTAACACATTTCATCCTTGGCTTAAAAATCCTGATCCCCTAATGTGCTTATGCAGGGGGACCTTCTCTGTCCATGACATGTCTCTGTCTGCCTGTGTGGGTTAGTATGTCTGCGGAAATGGCATGCTATAGAGGGATTCATTAGCTAAAGATACTCCTCTCCTTTTAGTGAATGAAGGAGAGAGGCACACCGTGGAGACAGCAGGCCTGCTCCTCCAACGTCATGGTAATAACCATGGCTACACACACCAGGGTATTTATTCTTCCTCTCTCCTACTAACACAAATATTGTTCTGTTATCCATAAGGATTACACATGCTCATAATAACTACAACAACCTCCCATATAGACACAAATAATATCTTTACATTACTGTGAATCGATGGTGCCCACTGTAATGGTGGTCTGCTTTTATTGCTGCATTTTAAGTATGTAGTCAAGGAATGTGCAACGCTTTAGTGCCATTAGTGTGAGAGGGGGCTAGAAGGCTAAGTCTCCAGCTGTATTAAAGCATCATTGAGGCTTTGACACTGCTGAGCTTTGAGCCAAGTGTTTAAGTCAGCATTCTCACATGCTCTCAATGACAATGTTAACACACTATATATATGTTAGTGATATTCAACACATATGATGTTCTTTATGGACATTTTCTTACTTTAACCTGTCATCATACTAATATTTCACATTTAGCACTTAACATAAAATACAAGTGAGACTGATGGGAATCTTTTTAATCTTGCAGCTATCTGGTCAAGACCCGATAATGGCGCTACAATGGAAAGTTATGGAATCACCACAATTATTAGACTCATTAAATTTCATGGCAATCCTTGCCATAGAGTGTTAATCCATCTTGTTGAGATATTTTATTGAACACGTGCAAAAAAAAAAGAAAAAAGAAAAAGTACTTGTGGTGCTGAAAGAAAAGCCAGGTGATCTCTCAGGATTTACTCTCTGGGTATTATGAATGTCTGAAAAATAGTTTATGGTAATAAATTCAACTGTTAACTTATTTGTGTCTGTCCTAAAGAGGTGGACCAACTGAAATTGTCAGTGGTGCTAACATGGCTCAAGAATCTGTTTATCCAGCTTTGGCAATTCATGATGTTTTAGATGCCCTGAGACAACAAACCTAAAGGAAGAAACTCAGTTCACCATCAAACACATCTGTACAAACTGCAGCAAGATGTGTCACATCAGTGATGTAGAGACAGCAAAAACTAAGTCACAGAGGAGAGATTAGATTTGAAAAGCTCAGCCAACTGTGAAAATGGATCTATGAGACTGCACACAATTGATTCATAATCAGTGTGACTGTGAGTGATGAGCAAGACGAGTAAACAAACAAATAAGATTCAAGAGGACAGCAAATCAATTTGCGGTGACAAAGAAAATTAAACAGAGCTACGATTATATTTTTGAGGCCATTCTTCAGTGCGCGTGTTTACATTTGCTGCTACGGTTTCTAATGAGTGTGTACTTGTTGCTGTAGTTTAATCGCTTACGTCCTAGTGGCAGAAAAACCATTAAGCTGTGGCTGCATTTACAAGTTCAGACATTTGTTATGTGGTCGTTTTGGCAGTCGATACGCACAAATCAGCTTTACAACTATTAATAAGCAGCTCTGGCCCATTTGCCATTTGCTGTGTTCCTGCCCTGACACAGCGCTGTGATATATAGTTTGTTCTTGCCAGCGATGAGGGCAGCTGATGAACTTGGCATTAAACCAGAGGACAGCCATTTCTCTTCTCTCTTCTGACTGGATGGACAAGTGTTGGAAGATGTATATCTCTCCAGGCTCCACTGATGGACGGTTGCAGAATCAACAGGGATAAACTGTCAGTATTTCCCTTTCCACTGGGCCATAATAAGACAGAGAGCTGGCCATTTGAAAAAGACAACATAACAGATATCACCTTAGGAGGTGGTGAAACTAGGACGGGGAAATAGGGAGCAGCCGAGCAGCTATTCATCATTAGTCTGGACACTGGCCAGTTTGTGACACTGTCAACTACTCTCTCCTTTTCCTGACCACTTCCACCTCCCCTCTTCTACCCGTTCCTCCTTGCAGCAGTAGCAGCAATAACAAGGCATTCCTGAAATTCCACCTTTATGAAATTTTAATTAGGGAATTACCATGTGAAGGAAGAAGTGTTGAGATTTGGTGGAGAGAGGGCAAAACTGGGGCTCCAAGGTCAAAGCAGAGATAAGACGCTTATTACTGTGAAACATATATTATCCAGCCATTTTACTGTTTTACCAGCTGAACAGACACATGAGCATATCTCCTGGGAAAAGATCAAATGCTGTACTATGGAGACTGGATCCAATTTCAGAGCAATAAGATAGCTGAGATATCTTTGTTTGTGGAGATGAAATGTGCATTATCCAATGTTAAACCTTCCATGGCAACAATCAAAGGATCTTATCCAGGAGCAACAGATGCCGCCACGTTCAGTCTATAGGTATTCCACACAGATGGATAGAGATACAAAGATAGCTGTTGATATATGTTGTATCTGTCACACAGAGCTGCTTTCCCTACAGGCTGGAAGAGTTAATCTATACTGCCAGTATTATCACTGGGGCCTGGCTTATTTTTAGCAGCTTTCATTACGCTTTTCTATCCTGTAGCCAGATTGGATTGGTTGAGTTGTGTCAGGAGAATGAGAGCTTCTCCCTTCAAACCCCGGTGCAGAGTAGTGGCTGACAGCTTGCCATGGCAGGAGACATCTAAATTGTCTCATTACGGACCTGGGTTATGACAGGCTGAGCCACCCGGAGAAGAACAGCGGATGAGTTGTGTGAGCTGAGGTACAATTACTTTACCACTGCAGTGTGTATACGTGTGCATAGTGACTCAGTGAGGCTCGACGGATGTGCTTGCAGCACTTGTTAAAGTCGGTCTTCACTCGAACATCAGCTGAAGCTGGGCGTTGTGCAGTACAGTATTTACTGCAGGTATGACTGTTAGACATATAAGGTGTCATGTCAATGGTCAGTTTCTGTAACCCTCTGTTCCTCACCTTTCTGAAGATGATATTTAGGGATTGCTGTCAACTATTTTGATACTGACAATCACACTGATTTCACAAAGTAATCTGGCTGGTGACTGCAGATGAAAGAGTACACAGGTTAATTTTCTGTACAGTATAATCAACTTAGTGTAAGAATATCACACAGGAGCTGAGTTCCATCAGGTTATTTATGCTCACTATCTATTTGTTATAACAATGTCAGCCTTTTGATCAAATGTACCAACATTGTTGTCTGTCTGTGGGTTCTGCATCTAAATGCTGCAGTGTTGCAGGGGTGAAAGAGGAGAAAGAGGACTCCCCCAATGACACTTCTGTTAGCCTCAAAATCTACTGAAACAGAGAGCATTGGCATTCAAGCCCCTGGATTTGAAAGAAATGAGTGACTCCCTTCAGAATGTGTGAATTTCCCTCATTCAGTGCATAACAGGAACAATAACAAAGGGATAATAAACAGATTAGGGCTCCTAGACTGAAAGATGTGGTTCAGATGCAGAAATATGCAACCAAGATTTTCCCTGTTGAATTAGCCCACTGTTAGCCCACAGAAATACAGTGTAATGTTCTCACAGAAGAAGATTAGCACAGGAAGTGGAACTTGAGATGTCTGGCGTTTCAGGGATATACATTGAAAACATTCAGCATGCTGTCTAGTTCAGCCCCACGGCTCAGCATTATCTAAACCTGAAAACTAGAAAGCCTTCTTTTTTCCCTCTTTTTCAATGGAAGTTGTTCTTTTAAAATGGCTTCATAAGGCCACCACTGAAGGTCATTAATTGCTAAGGGCTGCAGAGAGACTTTCCATTTCTTCTAAAGGTGTGCTGCTTTTGAGGGAAATTGTTTTCTATTCAGACACATTTATCTCGGCTATTAGAGAAGCTTGAAGGTTTTGAGTGCAGTAGGCAGCCGTTTCTTGTTCATATGACAGCATTTAATATCACAACTCTGCGAAAATTGAAAGAATCTTACGAAAGCTGAAGACCTAGAATTATTGTTGCTTTTCTAAGCTGCTCAACTGCTGTCCTCAGTCTGCTTTCTGCTTTTACGAACCTATGCAGTCAACCAGCTGACTTATCTTAAGCTGTGTCCTCACCCAAGCACTTGTAAAGCCAAGGAAGGTCATTCCCTGGGGAATTCTAAAAATGGTGCCACAGTCGCTCTGAGCAGAAGAGACAGGAATGTCTTGACCACATGTGAATAATGTCAGTCAGCTTTTTGATGGGATATGGACAAAAAAGAATAGTCTTGGAGTAGTCTTTGTAAAGTTTAGAAAGATAACCCCCAAAGATGTCTTTAGGTTTATATCGGCTCAAGCTTTAGAACATATGCAAGACATTGACCCCCTATTAGCAGACAGTTTGTGGACTAATATTCACAATATCTTAGTATCTTCAATCAGTGTACTTGATTTTAATCGTCTGTGCTCTACAGACTTAACAGAAATCAATCTTTAATCACATGGACACAGCTCCATTTTAGTAACTTAGTATGGTTTTCACTTAAAATGAGAAATGCCTCCCTGCACAATTGGATTGTAATACCTACAATATGTGGACGCTATACGCTTGACATACAAAAATACCTCTGCTAATTTTAATTTTACTGGACTGCTGGACATCTCAGTGCAGTGTGAAAGATCAACCATGTAAAATATCCAATTACAAGTAAAGACACGCTGCAAAAAAATAAAAATAAAAAAAGATCTCTGGATCTCCAAGAGGAGGTCTGTCAGTTTGCAATAGGTCGAAAGGTCACAGAGACACTCGGGGTGGACCAAACCATTTGGAAAAAGAGGGGCTTAAGGGGATCAGGCCACACTTATTGAGAGATGACTGAAAACATCTGGGATCACTCTCAAACACACTCATTCTTACACACACTCCTAAGACATTCACACATTCACTGTGGGACACACTGAGCCCATCCCTAGGCCTGGATCAAACGCTGCGACAGGATACACCTCCACAAGGTTTAGTGTTTAGAGAGAGAGGCAAAGTGACAGAGACATGAGACACGAGGGTTAGGGTTTCGTGCTTCTGCCAGGGTTACATGTATCTGCTGTCCCTGTTGTTGGACCACACTGACTTGATGAACTATAATGCTGGGTGGGCTCGGAGAAGCCCACACACACTCTCTCTATACTTATCTGTACATGTCTCTTGTTTCCTCATCCATTAAGAGTGTGATCCCTTTTTGGACCTCGCTACATATTTTCCTTAAGCACTGATGGAATTGGCTCATAATCTAAATGTGATACCCTGAGCAAGAATAGATCGTTAAACACTATATACTGGAGATGATTTTTTTTTTTGATTTGTCCTTTGTCTGTTTATGTCTTCCAGGTCCCATGGCCTCCACGGAGCATGGCAGAGAGCTGGAAGAGGCGGCTACAGTGAGAAAAACGGTCCCGCAAAACCCTACAAGGGGTGGCCAGACCCACAGACCAAACGGCTGGAAGAGAAGACGCCCACGGCCCCGTCTTTCCCACAAGGGGCCCATGCCATTCTAGAGCAAGGTACGTCTCCCACAGTCAGAGGTGAAAAGACACTAGTTACGTTTTGCTGACATGAAGCACCAACAAACCTGCAGTTAAACAGTTGGTGTCCAGCAGTAAAAGGCCTCTACCCTCCATGGACTGTTGTTTAAAAAATATATATACACCTTTGCTGCGTTTTCCCAATCAAACTAATTTTTTGTCAAGGCAGTGCTGCATGTTTCCCAAGAGAATATAACAAAAAGCACTTCTCGATATATTAAATCATAACTGCTGAGTAGTAAGGAATCACAACTTCATAGAGGAATTTCTGAGAGATATATGAAGTTGAGCTCTGAAATACTTTGTGGCAGAATCCTTTGAATATTTTCGATGATGAATGGGAAACTTAAACTCTTACAGTAACACTAGAAAATCTGTTAATGACCATTGTAGCCCGACTATACTCCAACACAAGGATGTTATTGTTGGCACTGATTAAAAGTGCACGTCTTAGCAGATTATTGGACTTAGCCTACCAGATTACATGCCTTCCTAGTTCAATAAAGACTGTTTTTAAGTCTACGTCATTCATTTCCCCACGCAGTAGACAGTTATACTTAGAAACCTAACCTTTGAGGAGATTCAGCTGGAATAAACCTTTACTCTCCCTCTGATTAAGTCCATTAAATCTCTTTTCTCCAAAGATAACACATTGTAGAGTTGGGTTTCGTCATGGTACCAATTTTCTTCCAAGGGACTGTTTAACTTGCAATCAAGTAAAACAAGCGTTTGTGTGAAAACTTTCATTCAAATGTAGAGATAATATTTTACTTATCACCTTTTCACAGTTTGATTTTCTTTTCTGAACCAAAACAAATTCTTCGTATTTCAGTAAAAAACGATCAAGCTTCAGTGAGAAACTAAAATATACTACAGTCAATTAAAAAGCATGATCAAATTTACAGAATATACAGACTGAAACCTGTTAATGTCAGCATATCACTGTGAATGAAAGGCAATAGAAGACACTGTGAGAGACAGGGAAACTCAACAAGACACAATATCCCTGCAGGAGGTGTTGACCATACAACACTGACCTGTAGAGGTCCACCATAAATTAAATCCATTGTGAGAGGAAGCTGCAGCCAGAGAGTGTCAAAGCATGGTTAATGAGTTTTAAGGTGAAAGGACAAAAGCTGCAGATATTTAGAAGCTCCATTCTCTAAAACAGCCTGAGACGTTTTTACAATCTATAGCAAATTTTGGACAATTATTGCTTATTTTATTTCTTTGGACTGGATTAGACATGTTTTGAAACCATGTCTGCTTTCAGTAAAACTCGAGGCACACAACAAAAGTGAAAACAATGAGTTAAGACCAAGCCAGGGTAGTTTGCACTTGAAGGACAACATGGGTCTTACAACTTCCCTCAGTCTGCCAATAAAATGTGAGATTCCTCTGTGCGAATTGAGTGGCCAAGCTTATGTTCAATGCCAGTAAACTGGTCACATAATAGCAGGAGCTTTGGGAAATTGTGAAGCCCTGTAAAAGTGAACGGTTCAGTGAATCACAATGGTGTCTCCGTAAATACTACTTAAACCACAACATGCTGAAGATTTCCCGTTTTTTGTTCCTTTCCCTCTCTGGCTTCTGGCATTCTTGGTTGAGTTCATACTTCACCGCATTCAAGGATTTCTCTTCACATACCATGCCATTTTTTCCCCAACATAAACACACTGGGAATGAGGGCTGTTCATTTTTGTGATGGTGCTACCAGTCTTGACGAAGTAACAGATCCAGGGAAAGCCTGAACTCAAGTCTGAACTTCTTCAGTCTTCTAAGAGATCAGCTTGAAAGCCTCTGTTCTTCGTTATGTGTCGGACTTTCTTTCAGTTTGAGCTGATGATGAGAAAACCACCTCTTGAAGCAGCTGGAGTTGCAGTTTGTTTTATCAAAGCTAAAGTTCAATGGATACATCCAGCTGAGGAGAGAGAGTCGTACACAGACAGACTCCATGTGTCATTACTGAGTTAAACTTAATTGTTACACCGTAAATAAAGATTAAGAACAATGAGTGACATTGTCCATCCTCCAGCTCTACTATTTTCTGGCGTCAGCCCATTTCAGTGTCTAAAGCAGCTCATCTTTTATTCTCTCTGACACCTGAGGCAAACTTGGATTTTTCATCATTACACATTCCAGATGTGAGCGACTCTGAGAAGAAAGACAGCGACCCAGGTCATCGTCTTTGAGCATCTGAATCGACTCAGATCAGACCTCGCTATTACAACTCTTGGATCTAAGCCATGCCAGTGACAGTCTAAAAGACGACAGGATATTACAGATTTAAAGCCGGAGGCAATTTGTGGAAAACCCTTGTGGCCCTGAGTGTGAGAACGCTCAGTGAATGAGTCTTTTAAAGAGTTTCCCATCAAAACACTGTGGAGCAGGTCTGCATCTCCTCCCGTACACTCACTTAGTGATGTAGTATGACTTCAAGGGGGTTGCTGCTCTGAGATCATACTGTAGACACAAAGGCAGAAAAGACAACAACAAACAACAATACCACTCGATGGAGATTAGATATACCATCCATCAGTTTTCGAGGCATTACATGACCACGGAAAAATGCCAGCTTGAAACAAGAACAGGCCCTTATCAGTGAATGAACCCTGTTGTCTGAACCTTCTGAAATTATCACAGGGCGGGAAAAGATAAACAATGAGGCAAGATAAAAGATTTGCTCATTGTCAAGAAGTGATCCAATCCCCTGACCATAGTACGATGTTGGGTTTTTGTTCCACAGCGAGATATACAATTGTTTTTCTAACTCCCTGCTGCACTTTCCAATCAAAGACCGTGAGATCTGGTTGAAACATGTCTGGCGTGGTCTTTTCTTCTTGTTGTTGAAGTGTAACATAACATAGCGTATAGCACAGACAACACTCGAAGAGAAAATCTCCCTCCGGGGCACGGTCATTGGAGAGGAAATTGAAGTGTCTGCATAAGGCTTGGGATAACAACATGAAGATCTTCAAGACCATCAAAAACATACCCTCCATTTACTATCTCTTTTTGCTCTGCTAAGTTGAACACAACAAGTGCCACCAGTGAGCGCTGTTGGGGATACACCACTCCGTGTTTGGAAATGTTTTGGGTTCAGATCCTATTATACAGATGAGACAAAAAAAACATGGCCTAAGCTAAATGAACATTGGAAAAAGCGGATGATATATCATTCCACTAACTGCTGTCCAGTAGATAGTTAATGTGTCCTCGCCTTGGACTAAATTGCTAATCCAGTTTCGTATTTCGTAGTTTCGCCCAACTCCCACAAAACTAACTAAACATAATATATTTTCAACAGTAAAAGTGTTCTTTATTTATTCCATGTGTGTTGCATTGAATAACATGATAATTAAATGTGTATTAACTGACAGAAAAAGAAAACTAAACATCAAATGATAACTTTGTGCTGTTAACAGTGTTTAACTTTATTATACAAGGAATGAAAATAGTGGTTGAGCCAAAAGCATTATCTGCATGAATACCTGATTTTTAGGAAAAACAAAACACATGCTGATGACTCGTTCTCTGTTTCTCTGTGTTTTGCAGGCACTGCTTTGAGCGCCCTCCCCCAGGTTCTGATTTCTATGCTCTTCCTTTGCCTTGGGGGGCCTTGCAATGAAGGGCCTATGCTTGCCCAGCCTGAAGAGTGATGTCCATAGCACCTGCTGGTTCTTCAAGCAACTCTGTCCACAAAAAATCAGGACAAGCCGCTCACCCTCAGCTCTAGGAGGAATTGGGAGCAGGGAAGGGGGGTGGGGGGTATTGAGCCGAGCTATCAGACTCTAATTCTCTGTCTCTCTCTTTCTCTTTCTCTCACTCCCTTCACTACTTATCTATCTCTGTCTTCTCCCAAGTGTTTTATTTTTTATTTTTTTCAATTTTACTATTATTTGCTTAATAGAGCCCAATCATAGCGATCTCCCTGAATGTCTCACACACTTTGCATGACATGTGGTGGAGAGGGAGCCCGGTCAAAACAATCTGAGTCTTAAAGCATCTGTCACTTCTCAAACACGATGTGGTATTCCCATGTCTCAGATCCAAGGTTACTGCAGCCACTGATTTCATTGCTGTGTAGCTATTTAACAGCTTTACTAGAGGGTGAGGGTGCTGATCATGCAGAAGGGCAATGTCAGTTTTAATAGTTGACTAAAGCAAACATTAGGACCACTTATGATATGTTTCGGATGTCTGCTGTGAAAAGGAAAGGCTTTGTGTTTAAAATGGACAAGCAAAAGTGTCACATCTGAACAGCATTATGATCATGACTTAATTATCATTATTAATGGTGCTTTGTACATCCTAATGACAGTACGTCCACATGCAAAGGAAAGCTGGACTGTAAAGAGAGCACATCTTGTCAAAACAATCTATTCAAGTGACAGAATAGTTACTTCATTTAGGAGATTCTTTAATCCAAAGCTATTTAGGTGTTTCTGAACTCATTAACACCTTGGGCGGGGGGTTTACTGACGTGCTCAAGGTTACTGTAACATGTCCCACCTTGGATGAGTCCTTTGACCCCAAATCCCAATCCCAGTCCTGTCCCCGATCCCCAGCCTTCTCGCCACATTGCTGCCCTGCGCAGCTGCTCTACACGACTGTTAACTGGCAGTGGCGGTCTGCTCCACCGACAGGTCGCCTTGCCTTTTAATGAAGTGCCAAATAATAACCTTCTCCACAATGCTGCCAGGAACGAAGGAATGAAAGGTTAGGGAGAAACACATTACCTCTTGTTTGAAGTCTTGATACACTGACACATTATGCATTTTAAATTTCTGAAAACAGAAGTCCCATGTGCGACAATGTTAGCAAGGAGTACAAGATGAATCAGACCAAATATAAAAAATAAAATTAAAGGAGAAACCGTTTCAAAGCAAACATCAGCTCAGCTAATATGCCACCATGATCAGCCTACCACTAGTGCTCTGGCTGTTTTAATATTCAGCATATGGCTGCTTTTACCCTTTGACCGATATCTTTCACTGACAAAATGCTATGCCTTTCCATCATACTGGAATATATTACTGTTTATGTTTATTTCTGTGTTATAGTTTTATTTCTTTTTTTCTCAGGGTGCTGTGATAGAGGCTTGTACTAGAGCAGTCTATTTTGTGCATTTATTTAACAAAACACAAACATACAATACATTTAAAACTTATATGAGCATATTTTCGTATACTGTATCTTTACTCTCCCTCTATGTATACACCAATATAGCCATGATTTATTCAGATTCAGTCATTTCTAGTCTTCATCCTTTCCCTACTTTGTGTTGGGTACAGTTGCCTTTCTCGTCTGCCCCTCCACAGCACAGGTGGTCGTGGCTTTGATCATTATGCTCATTAAATCCTAGAGTTAATCTTTCTCAGATGGATCTCCCCAAGGCTGGCCGGGGCCACTTAGTCTGAGCTCATTGTTAAATTGGCTTAGACTGAAACCACACCCTTCCCCCTTTTTCAATCTCCAAACCCCTGCTGATTCAGTGTGTAACCATGTAACATATTAGGACTGTGACCTGTAGAGCAGCCGCCTTACAATCGTTTGTTTTATATTAGGTGTGCAGAGCAACTTCCTAATTGTTTCTTTCATCCTGATTTTAGGTGAAAATCTAATTTCAGTCCACTGCAATTCAATCAGCCACTTTCCTTACTTCAAAACAGTTTTGACCACATACAGTCAGCAGCTGGTAACTGGTTAACCTAGATTTCTAATACTTTTTCCCTCTCGCCATGTCTCATGCAAATATTATAATAAAGTGCAGAGTCTTCTCAGTCCCAGCATGAGAAGCTTTTATTAAGAGAGCATCTGAAATCACAGTGGTAATCCACCCAGCCAAGCTCACCTTGATTAAAAATGTATTAAATCCTAGCGCACTGTGAAGTGTAATAATTTCAGTTCCACCATTATTTTTTCATACCCTCTCAGACAGAGATGCAGATTTCATTAATGCTCCTTGGGAGTGAGACAGCTTTGCTCAGGATGTCTCATGTATTATTGGGGAAGATAGTAGGAAGATATGAGCTGGGGATAAAAGTTCAAAGGAGTTGGGATGCTGGAAGTAGACTGGGTCATGACAAGGGGTTCAAATCAATATTTCCCCATCTCAGAAGTTATTGTTACGGAGCCGAGCAACGTCTGTATCCACACTGTTCTTCATGAATGTATCCTCACCATCTGCACCAGCCATGCTGCCCTTTCAGAGACCAGAGCAAACCAATGTTTATGGAAACTACCATTTTTAATCTTGGTCTGGTTAACAGTTTAATCCAAAAATCAAAAGCCAAATATCACACTGATCCAAAGCCTCCGGTCTCAACTAGTCCCAACAAATAGACGTGGCTTTGCTCCAAGACTTCTCTGTATGGGTTCGCAAGGCTGCACTTTTGCAATTCCATTATGCTGCTGGAAAAATACACCCTGAAAACAAGAGTCTCTTGGTATGGAATGGTTTTCCAGTGTATTGTGACAATTTTTTGTCTGATTCTTGTCTAGCTGGTTGTCCAAAGCTTACTTTTTGAATACAGTGTGAAAAGCTGTATTTTTTTGTGGATGTAACAAAATAGAAAAGTAGTCTGCAGCACAATATGTCGTAGACACGTGAAAGCTTTCAGGCATTCTTTTCTTGTAGATCATAGCCCACAGCCCCCCCCCCTGCACATCAGGTTAATGGGCCTTGTGGTGTGGAAGGACAAGCACGTCCAGGCTCAAACTGAAATGGTAAACCAATACATTATGCTCGGGGAGCAAAACCATTTTCCTTAATGGTCTTTTCCAGCAAGGCTTACACAAGAGAAACAATTCCTATCCTATCAATGTTTCCTCTCCAGTTCCTCTTCTCTGTGACCATCACAAGGCCTGAGTAATGTTCCTATGCACTTGTTAGCATGTTTTCCTGGTAGAAAAAATGTTTGTTCTGAGAACTTGCCCCTTCTGTGTTTAATAATTTTTGTCCAAATGCATTTGGCTGGGAGTGTGTAAGGAGTGGGGATGAACAGAAAGATAGATACATGTTACTTGTGGAGATGAGAACGAGCTAGCAGCGGGTTTTAAAATATTAGCTTAGCCAATGATCTCTGTTTCCCTATAGCTGTAGACACAACCCCCATAAGAAAATCACAGAAAAACAGAAAGCTTTTTTTATGTTTCTTTTTTTATCCTATTGTCATCCTTTACTTTGTTCTCTACCAGATAAAATTCCTTTAACACTTTTACACTGAACCAAACATCTCATTGTGAAAATGGAAACAGAGTTGGCACACAACACATTCCACGATTTTATCTTGTGAATCTCTACGCCCATCAAACTGTATCATGTTGGCCTTCAGAGTGGGTGTCTGCAGGATCAAGTGGCTGATATTCAATCCAATGCATTCACACGTTTCCACTAGCTGGGCAATCCAAAGGATAACTAGATTTTATCTCCCATGAGAAATAACTATGATCTGTCATTATCTGGGAGCCTCTAAATGAGACTCCCTACACCCAGAATAGCACAGACCCCTCCTGTCTTGATTGCGACACATTCTCCATCTATGTAACAGCTACATTCAGAACAATCTTAGGAGAAATGCCGTCTGTAGGCTCACACGCCATTGCAACAGTGTTATTAGGTCTCAAGCAGAAACCATTTGAAAGACAATGTATTACTCCTGAAACTTATATTCTGTTTATGGTGTGTGCTCATATTACTCACCAGGCCAAATGTACAGTCCCCGTCTCTGTTTTGATGTTGAACTGGGCAAAAATAAATGACATAAATAAATAAATAAAACAAGTGTATCAGAAATGGTTGAAATACTGTGTACATATTTGAACTTTTGGTTTCTAATTTATAAAAGATAAGCTTTAGCTCTTGGAGTACTTATTTTATTTTTTCCTTTCATGCGTAGCTTTGTGTTTTTATTTTCTATTTCTGTAAAGTGTGTAAATATATCTTTATGATAATAAGTAATATTAAAAATCTTATTTTAAGAAAACACTGTGTCCTGCTCTGTTTTGTCAATGTTTTTATGAATAAAAAATAAAAACGATAAAAAATAAATACGAGTCAAAGAGTCAGCAACCCTGTATTAAGACACAGTGGTGCTTTGAGCTAAAGGTTGATGTTTATAATAGACACTGAAAGTGGATCAGGGTGCGCACATCCAAATAAAATAGTTCAGGTGCTAGACAAAAAGGATATATATTGAAAAAATGGTCTGCACACTGTGTATGCTCCAAGTGCAATTTATTTATTTTAAACAGGCAACGTTTCGATCCTATGGGATCTTCATCAGATGGTCTGCATCAGATCACCATTTTTTCAATATAATAGCCACTGACACATTATATTTGCTGATTACATTACAATACACACTTACAATTCATTCTGAGGAGGGTATTAATGTCTCTACTGAATTTCACCTCAATCCATTATGTCAAAACACGAAACAAAAAAATTTGCTGGAAGCTGCTATGAGGAACATGAATGCCCTCCCATCTCCTGGGAAACATGAATGAATTGCTGAAGATATTTAAAATATTGAATTAAAAACATCAGACTATCACTGAAGGCATTATGGTTCATCCTCTGGGCACCATGAATGCCTTGTCCTAATTGCTGTTGAAATGCTTGACCAAAAAACAAAAGTGACTACACCGTGGTCATGCTAGAGGCAAACTAAAGAGAAAACTAAAATCAGACAACTTCATCTTCTGGGAACCATGAATATCTGACATTAACAATTTCTCATTATTCCCATTAAATGCATTATATTTTGAGATATATCCATCTGGACGATTGTGGTACGTCAGCTGACTGACTATTAAACTGACATTACCATCTCTATAGTTGCATAATTTAGGTTTATTTGCTGTGTAGCTGCAGTAGTCACTATCACGAGGTTACACAACATCCAGAGGTGATGTTTTAATGGAGCGAAATGTACAGGTGACGTTCAGTAAAATTGCACTTGGCAAATACAACTGTTAATCTCTCTGCTCATTGCCAAGCGACACAAACTTAACACCAACAAGAAGCTGTGCAACACAAAGGAGACACCCTAATCAGCCACTTAACACAAAGGCTAGGCTCCTGAAGGTATTCCCCCCCCCCCCCCCCCCCATGTTTTACTGCAGTTGTTGTTTGTGTTTTAGCTTGTCGTAAAACTCTACAAAACAGATTAACCTTTACCTTCAGTTGAATCTTGCCTAGAAATTCATTTGCTGCCGTTTGCATATGCCTTTGGAAATGTAAATCAACTCTTCATCCATTAAGAAACCCTTCCACAGTGACAGGTAGCCTTTTCAGGGTTTATAGTGCATACTAAGCATGCTGCACATTAATGCATCGCAGCTGCTGAGCATGCATGGAGACTATGGATGTGTCTGAATGCAATGAGATTCAGTATGCATACATGTAATATCTACATACAAAAGGTACAAAGGCTGCTACATTCCTTAACGCTGAACAATACGAGTGAAGAACTGAGTAGTAAACACAGTGTGTTGAAAAACATTTATATTTATGGACACTTCCTGTTGAAATAAACTCTTTGATAAAACATGACCGGATTTATGTGTTCACCTCTATTTGTGTATTTTATTTTTATACTCTAAGATCACACATACTACTTTCCCTTATATTGTTTATCTGAAAAAATAGCCTCACTGAAGCAATGTGATGAAATGCACTGGGTCCTGCATGGGAGTCACTCTTCCTCTCGAAACCCCACAGGGACCACTCGGGGAAGTGTCTGGTTAACGCACAGAGCTGACATGTCATGATAGACAAGAGCTGCACCCCTGAGCCCCAGCAGACCCCAAAAGACGCCCAAGGTTATATCATCAAGCCTGGGTCAGCTGTATAATTGGGCTCGGGGTCACCGGGAGGATATGGAGCGTGACAATGAGGCTATAGAGTTACAGTTTGTGGCCGGGCAGAGAGGGCCGGTGGTGGGGCATTATTGCGAGACCAGACGTCCCTTTAAAGAGTTCAAGGTCCATCTGTGAGAGTGGCTCCAGTGCTGCTCATAGCCACTGCTGGAATGTGTGTCATTGCCTGCCAGCCACCAGTTCACTGCTGGGAGAGGGAAAGGTGAAGGAGACACTGTGTATTGTATGTTGGGTTTGCCGTGAGAAAAAAACAAAGCTCTGGAGCATAAGTAAGGTTCTGTAGATAATGACTGTCAGACAACAGCTCTTGTGAGGTTCTTTAAATGACTGACAACTTCTCTTTAGCTAGAGAAACAAGAAAAGCAGGGATTTAAACTTTGGAAGCATGCCGTGACTTCTGCTCCTGAATGTATGGTCTCTAGATCTATAGCACAGAAACAGACTGTGGGTGTAACATCTGGATTGCTCTTGGCACAGAGTCCCAAAATCAACTTCTGCCACGTCATAAAAATCTTTATTGCAGTTGGCTCTCCCAGAGTACCACCAACAAAGCCCACAGAACCGGAGACAAACCCACACTGATGGATATTACCCAGCTCACTGCTGACGCTCAACCACCTGGACTCCGCAGGCTCAAATTGTAGAGAATGTGCAGCCTGTGATTGCAAATTAAGCACACATGTAACAAGCAGGTGTTACAAGTTTTGATTATGTTTTTATTATTTTTATGAATGTTATTCTGTCATTATGTAGCAATAAGTAGATGATTCAAAGGGTGTATATGCTGGGCCAAAGCCAAGACTTTCTGGGAGTCATAATTTTTAAGCTATTTGCAAAAAAATAAAAAATAAACTATAAATACTGGGATTGCTGGAAAAACAACATGCTGAATAATTACAACATTTATTAAGAAGTCATTTATTGATGCTGAAACAAACCATCAACAAATAGTTTAATCATTATTTTACTCATGGCTTCAGCTAATGTTATTTTAATCATCAGCAAATTCATCAGTTATTTTCTCAGGTAGTCCATCAATCATTTGGTTCAATAAATGTAAGCTGACAACTAGAAATGTCATCAAAGTGTCCAAGTGTGAGGTTATAAAATCAGTTTTCTAACAAGACACAGAAAAATGAAAATATTCAAGTAAACTGAAGATAGATATAAACAAAATCAATCCTGCTGCAGTTCTAAACTAAATCTTCTCTTTGACTTGTGCATGTTTTGCTAGCTAAAATAAGAGGAGCTGACAGGAGAGGCTGCTTCTCAGTTCTGAATGTCCAGAGATCTTAAGGTGTTTAAGGATGCTTTCATACCTTGTTAGTTGTTCCAAAACCGGGAGAATTTCCCCCTTGCTTTGTGAATATGAACCAAATTAAGGTTAAATGCAACTTCGTAACCAACAGACAAATTATTCTGTTTGTCCAGCTAGGAAGGTGAAAAAACAGCAATACAGCAAACTTACTAACTTTTCAAATATAAAAATGTAGTGTCATCTCTTTTATACATGTCATCTTTGATTTTACTGTGGACCACCAGGAACTGGGATGCAGTAGTCATTGACACTGCCACAATACTCTCTGGCTCTGGCTCCAACACTGTGGATGTGCGAGAAAAATGCCTGCACCCTCCCTTCTGCATCTACTTCTGAAGTGAACACAAAAAACTTCCTGAATGCTAACAGAGCCTGGAGCCAGGTAATAGGCCGCAACAACAGCCTGTGTAATGCACCTCAGCTGTGTTAACACCAGCAGCTCTGCAGCGCCGACGGATCACTGGAGTGGTCATAAAAACAAAGCGAGCACAAACACAGGACGAGGGGCAGCTGGTAGAAGAAATGCGCTCTGGCATGAGCGCGCAGATAGAGAAAGGAAATAGTAGCTGCATGAGTTGCCAAGAGGTTCTCCTGTACTGTACACGTGTTTAAGATTTACTGTAATTTTGAACATCCCCATCTCTTTTAAATTGTGAATTTTCACCTTTCTTTTAACTTCAGACTCTTGTCAATGCGCCAAGACGTCCTTCAGGATTATTCTATGCTCTGCACAGCTTAGCCACATTAGCTTTAACTCACACCCCAGAACAAAGCGAATGCACCGGTCCGTAGGCTAATATAATCAGGGTCATAACTTTCCCATCATTAGAATGGTACACACTGATGATGGATGGACTTAGGATATAAACTGTTAACTTCCTTAAGCCCGTCCTGAAGTGTCTGCTTTTGGCGCCAAGAGGACACTTCCTTTCCTTTTACAAAAAGAAACACTGGCCCTTGTGTCCCTGCCACTCTTTCTTGATGGTGGTTACATGGAGCACTAGAAAAATCTTTATGTGAGGTGGCAAACAAGAAACCCCTCAAGGAATTTACGTGGCATTGTAAAGCCATTGTGTCGCGCTGTCATATTAAAAAGCACCTGAAACACTTCACTGGGCAATGACTTTTCACAGGAAAGTATTCTGTTGTTTGGATGCTTGTAACGTTAAAACGTCCACATTCCTTCCTACAAGATATATTTTTAACAACAGCTTCAATCAGAAATCTAAAGCACCCAGTTGTCCTTGAGGTTTTTCAATGATAACTCTATCTGTAACCACACATACACGTGTACACTCAGCATGCTCACAGTAGGAAGTGAGTGAGCAGATCATACGGGTGTCACCCAAAACGACATGTTTATCAGCTGTGTGCATGACACAGATTATCTGATAACACATCCTGGAGTTTACAGAGGTCGCTGATGAATTCAAGTCAAGGTCACGTCACTAAAGCCCCCTCCTCTTCTTTCCTTACTCAAAGCATTTGAAGAAACAACAAGCGGCTGATCAGCGGATTCGTGCGGTGTTATTATCTTGTTAGAGCCAGTTAAGAGGCAGGGTCTCTGAGGGATGAGCTGGCACTGTCAGGAAGGTGACCACGGAGGCGTTAACGGTCCAAATCTCTTCGCCACATGCACACTTACAGAGACGATTCACGAGAAACATGCACTCAAAGACAGATGAGTCACTTCACTACCCTCGAGGTATTTCCCAGATCTGTCAAAAGTCTCAAAGGAGTCAAATCTGATGAGAGGAAAAACTGAATGTTTTTTTCAGTGCTCGCTGACAATATTTAGAAAGTAATTATTCAGTGACCAAAATTTATACTATCAAATTAATGTTTATTTAACTATTGAGAGGCCACGGTTAGATAATGATGTTGTGATGACAGCTTCTTGCACCGACTGAATACAGACATTCAAATGTCGTTTGGACTAAATATATTATGGGAGTTACATCATGTTATGATTTCATAAAACTGTTTTTTTTTTTTTTATAATTTATGATTAAATGACTGTTTATTCATTGTTACTGTGGTGTTCGAAAGATGGGAGAGACTAGGTTAATGACAGACAATATACATTTGCATTCATGATGCCTGTGATTATTTACCGTTACTATTACTACAGTCAGACAAAGCTGATGGTGAACAGATTCTGATTATATGGATGAGGGAGTTGTAGCTTACTGCTTGTAACAGAAACCTGTTCAGGCAGATGTTTTATGGAGACTTTTCTTTCTTTTTGTAGTACACCTTAACCATAACTATGTGTGTAAAAGACAAAAGTGATAAATTATTTTTCAACTATTTAGGTAGCTGTGTAGTAAACTAGCGAGACAGCAGAGTTTGTATTCGGACTAATACATTGAGTTTTGTCTGATTCTTGGTTGGTGTTGAACTCAACCAAGACACTTGGAGCAGACACAAATGGCTAGCTAGTATGGGAACGTTATTTTACAGTTTATTTTTGAGCATACTGTAGAACTATTAACCTAAACACATGCATCTTAAACAACACGTGGTCTGATTAGGTCAAGTGAATAAATCTTTTGTTAAGTAGTATCATTAGGTAAAAGTTGAAAACGATATCTTCATTCATAGTTATCATGTTAAATATGTAATTGAATTCATGTTTACATAAAGTTTAAATGTTTATTAGGGGATGTTTAGGGGCTAACCATTAATTGACTTCTCAGTAAATAATAAAAATTAATCATAAAATAATCAAACGTTTAATAAACTTTTAAGCCGGATTGTGTTGTATCATGTCTAGTTCACACCTGATCAAGTAACTGCACTTAACTTAACAGAAAACAGTGGCCCTGCTGTTAGTGGACTTCTGTCCCATTTAAAATAGCAAAAAGAAAAACAAATAACTGATTGGAGTGGGAGCCGATGCTGAGCCGATGCTGAGCCATTCAGAGCGAAGACAATGATGTCGTGACACACACTGACCTATAATTGCCAACAGCAGAGTGGTGTCAGGCAGTGATTGGTTGACTCTTTGGGCCCTGTGGCCTCAGAGGATGAGAGCCATCATGCAATTCCAAAGGATCAGCAAATCACTGTCAGATGCCCACTGGCTAGACGTCTCCAAAACCAAAGCTATGTTTCCATCAGCATCAGAGGGTTTACAGAAAACAATAAAAGCAAAATGGGTACCGTACAGAAGAAAGAATCCTCTAGGCATGTTTCAACAAATAAGTGCTGAAGTCTTAGAAGAACAAAGAGCTTTTAACTTTTCACACAAAGCGTTTCATGCATAAAATCAATTGAGCTAAAGAAATACTGGCATGTGAGTTTCATTCATTTAGCTCCACAGAAATAGAGTGTTTGTACATGTCTAATAAATACATTAGTGTGGAGACATCAGTTAGGGAGGAAGCATTTGGGTGATGTCCAGGCATTTCTAATCTGCCAACGCAGATTAGGTGAACTCCATTTAAACCATAATAGCAGATTTCCTTAAATCACTGCCAAAACTCCACAGTTTAACAAGCTTTTGAAGATGCTCTAGAAAGCTGTTCCTATTAGCCCGTCAGGCAGTTTCTGATGTCTTAATGCAGGTCAGCTCCCAGACCTGCAGCTGCACAGAGAAAGACGGACCGGGAGACGGGGGTGTGTGGAATAAACTCAGAATCAGCAACTCTCCCTCTGCCTCCTTTCTTATCTGCTCACACAGCCAGTTGAGAGGCAGACACAGCACTCTCAGACACAGCCATGCTTTCCTGGCATCTCTCCCCCGACTACGCAGAGATGAGTTTGTCCTCCCATCTACACCTCTGTGTGAAACCCAACACACATCAAGCAGCAGCAGCAGCAGCAGCCACAAGCACATTTAATTGGCCAGCTGTCTGAGTGGTCAGAGCCACTAATTACATCAGGTGCAGTTTTTTGACAGTCTCTCAAGCCATATAGCAGCACACATTATAAGTGTATGTAAGAGTGCAAGTGTGAGCCATATGCAAATATCAGAGAATTGTCCTTGCCGCTACATTCCCACAAGAGCGAAGCCGCACATTCTCATTCCTCCTTCAGGACGTTAATTGATTAAAAATTCAACATATGGTAATACAAAGCTTGTGGGTGAAACTCAGCTTGCAGGCAATAGAAGCAGTCAAGTCCCCACACGAAATGAAAGTGACATCTTATCAACTAATTATCTCCACTGAATTGTTTATCAAACACAAACCCTGCAGACTTTTCTCTCCTTCGCTGTTGTAATCCCTCTATGTGTGAATGTGCGTACTGTATGTATGTGTGCAGTGACTCTCTGGCTAACATTGCGTGCAAGGCTAATAAACACAGACATCAGCAATATACAAAGCACACTGACCGTGGATGCCACAGGGAGTCACAGTAGAGATGAGTCAGGAGGGCCGGAGGGTGGAGAAAATGATGAAGGGCCAGAAGGTTAATGCTGAAACGAGCATACATTGCTTTTATAAGAGTGTTGATAGTGGATGAATGCACTTCTTATAAGCTGTGTGTGCCAAATGACAATAATGCCAAACAATTACATCATTTAATTTTTATACTGTACCTTAGCAACTTAATATTTACTCATTCATCTTCTGTAACCGCTTGTCCTGTGAAGGGTTGCGGGGGCGCTGGAGCCTATCCCAGCTGTCACCGGTGAGAGGCAGGGTGCACCCTGGACAGGTCACCAGTCTATGACAGGGCTAACACAGAGAGACAGACAACCATTCACACTCACATGCACACCTTAATATCGTAACATCATACTTAATATCTCCCTATAAATAGAAGTAGTATTAACTATTTTCTTCTACTTTACTTACATTTGAGCATCATCAGAAATCACTAGGCTATTGGTAATTAATTAATAAACAAACAAACTGTAAATTGTAAGATGTCTCACCGGCAAATATAGGGATTACGAATTTTAACCAAATCCATTTTTTGTCACAGCACACAAAATGAATAAGCCAAGCCAATTATCTTAAACTCGTAAAATGGGTTAAAACCTTAAATATACTGAATCTTTATTTTATCCAGATGTCTACAAAACAGCCTGGACGTACTTTAAGAAGAGCAGAAAGAGTTATAAAATATTCTTCTTGGTTTATTAGAGATTATTGGGTTTTATAATTTAAAAATGCTAACAGCTCTGTGACTCCAATACATAACTATGGCTGGTGTGAGTCTTTTTAATGAAAATTTTATTAATACCTAGTATAACCTGATAACATTTTCCTTATTGTAAATAAAGTCTGGTCACAATCCTCCATGACTCCATGATCAGCAAAAACCCCACAACTAAAGTAACCTTGGTATGAATGGCTAAAACAGAATTTAATAAGCTAACATTTAGGTTTGACTTCTGTTTGCCTGCATAAACCATTTTTACTAACATGGCTCACAAATATGCAAACATTGCACTATAATTTTATAATACACAGCAAACAAACAGTACTAATGTTTCCATATGTTGAAATGAAACTATGCCTGGCCTAGCTAGCCATTAACACCCAGCTACAGAAGCTAATATTTCTAATAGGCAATATTGACTACTTTAACAAACTTTAACAGCCAGCTAACACTGTGAGAGACAGACAGAAACTGACATACAGAGACAGCACTGGGTCACAGAAACACTTACTCAGTAGTAGTCAGTCATTTTTGTGTGAATTCTCGCTATGCCTGAACTGTGCTAACATCAGCTTCCATGATCAGCAGGTTGACAAGATGGCGCCCATTATTCTTGAGTGTCCTAATTTAGACACATATCTGTGCTCCCTCTAAGGTAGACATACTACAGCTCGGATATTAAAGGCTGTGGTTCAAGCAGCATCCATCATATAGCTGATAAGGGGAAAACATGTTCTACGCCAAAATTAGCTGTGTTAATTGTAATACTAACATAGTGGTCGAATGCAGGCATGTTTCCCATATTCACAAGAACATTTTAATTTTTTCTTGAAACTATCAAGACTTTCCTCAGACATATGAAAACAATTATGAATAAAACACCGTGTAACTACATTCATTAATTCATTCATTCATTCATTCATCTTCTGTAACCATTTGTCCTGTGAAAGGTTGTATGACTAAATTACAATGTATTAAGTTACCATCCAACTCCACCATTTCTGACAGTTTTAGCAAATATGTCAGAGCTTGTAAACTTGGATCTCTCTGAAAATGTTTTGTTACTAGTTGACAAGGGTGCCTTTCCTCTGGAGTTTACCTGTAAACAGTTAATATGTAATTTCTTATAATTTTACCATATGTAATTGCCTTTCCAATATTACATTAACTTACTAAGTCGTTAGCTTGCTAAACTGTTAGCCTCAGTTGTTTCAACACTTGCAGTCATCTCGCAGCGGGTGTTACAACTTGAACGTGAAGCATTTTGTGGCACAACTTCCCATGTTGCTACCACAAGCTTAGGCATTCCATTCAAAGGCAGCATTAGACCTACGTAGATGCATGTCTGTCCTGTATAGATGATTTGGAGTTGTGCCAAACACAACCTTGAATAATGTCAAATGGTAGTAGTGAATTGTCGGAAAAGTTGTTCCCTTACATAAAAATCTGCTCCACTAATATGGAAAAAAATATTATTTTGGTTGTTTATCATACCACGCTGACACCCACCCAGGATGTGTTCCTACTTTCCTGGAGAACATCTGCCTGCAACAGGTAAACATTAGAGGCAAACTAAATGGATCAACCCACAGCCAACCAATCACTCGTCAGGAAAACACTGCGGGGGAAAAGGCATTGAGGTATCCAGTGTACACAGTGACTGATAAGGATGGCATTAGGGATGATTTGACATAACTCAGATCTCCAAAGGTCACATGTGTGGGCGCCACACATGCTTAGGAAAATCACAAACAGGTATATACAGAGTACAACCAGAGATATTTCCCATTATTTTATGTTATATAGCAAATAGTTCATTGTTAACTATCATATGAGTTTAGGCATAAAGATACTTTCAGTGATATAAGGGGAAAAAAGTAGATGATTCTGACTATTAAATGGCCAATGCCTTGCCTCGGCCCATCCCTTCAGCAGTTCTTCCACTTAAGTAAACATGACCTCTGTTAGACTAACATTGGCCTGAAAATTTTTAAAAGTAATCTCACTCCAGTGGGGCTCCTTATAAAACCAGACCAAGCACTTTGAAAATCCCAAAGTATGTGTGCACCAAACATGCGGCTTAGCAGAGATAGACAGAGAAATTCAGCGACACATTGTCAGCTATGGTTTAAAGATAAATCATGGGCCTGTGTGGCTCCGTGGACTGGAGGTGAGGACCATGTGTTCCTGTCATCATGGGTTCAAAACCAGCTCATGACCTCTGCTAAATCATCTGTTTCCTTCCTGAATTTCCTGTCATGTTCCGCTGTGGACTATCTAGTGAGGCAGAGGTTTCCTTAACGGATAATACTGATGTTTTAGTTAATTTCATATTATTCCCGTTGATGCTGGCATACCTTAAAAAGAACACATCTGCTATTTATTCACTTCAAGGCAGCATGAAAAGCCACAGTGTCATGCTGCTGACAAAAAATTTCAATACAGTAATCCGTCACAGAAAAAAAGCTTAATTTTGGTCTTTGTCAGGGTCACAGTTTAATTTCATTCTGTTGTGATCATTGCATGCATTATACTACACTTTTCTTACTGTCAGTGACCTGACAGGGAGAAATGGAAGTCATACCCAGAAAATAATCCCAGAAAAAATACGTCAGCTTTATGTCTTTTTATTCAGAAAATCGCTGTTCTGTGAAAGAGAAGGTAATTTCACAGTAGGCTGGCACAGCAAATGTGAAAAAAAGCATTAAAATGTAGATAATATCTGTCTCCTAAAAGTCCTCTTTTTATAGGCTGCATTTGTTTTATCAAATACATTAACTTAAATGCATTGATTATAACGACTGGCAACATTTTAGGAACTCAAGGGAGTGTAACGATCTTCTATCACACAGAAGTCGAGGGGAGACACCTACATTTTGATTTCAAAATATGGATTGTGCAAAGTGCAGCTGCGCAAATGCACCTCGAATCACATTGTGGGTTGCCATGTTGGTGACAGAGGAATTGCTAACCTCAAACAAACATGAAAAACATTTGGATCTATGTAAGACAATGATTCATAACATTATGTGTGAGGCTGTAGGAATGCTAACATGTTCACCATAACAGTGGTACCATGCTGATGTTAGCCATGTTTACAACTTTAAGTGTCTTCTTAGATTGAAGGTATTTTTAATAGATCTGAATGAAAAAGAAATTGACTTTTCAACATACGGTGGAAACAGGAATGTTTACACCACATTTTCTGACAATTTATGAACATTATATTCAAAGCCAGAAATTTCAGCCACCTGGTGGCTTTTGAGGAAGGGTCAGAAGATCATCAAAGCCAGAAGGATTCATCTTCTGTGGATCATGACAATCCACTGGGCCTGCTCTTTTCTGAGTGAAAAAGAAACAGAACAATACAAAAACTATTATAAAGTGTCTTTAATTGTAGCCAGTTAACTTGCTGGTCAAATGATTAAAAGGTAGCAGGCCTCCATGTCACAGCCTGTCTCATTTGTGATTATTGTTTAGTTTGGCAGTACACGGTTAGAGGACAGACACCAGGTCCTTCGGCCCTCTGTGGGCTGGCCTTCTTCTCTTTTAGTTTTGTAGTATGGGTTGCTTCATTTTTGTTATGTTAATAAATCCAAGTTATAATAGAACCTCTGTTTGTGTTAGACCTCTTTGTTGAGAGCTGGTTGCAGGGAGTTCTAAGACTAACACTGACTTAAAATTATAGGTAACTAGCAGCACCCATACAAGCTATTTCTAGATGACAGGATACTAGCACAAACAGAGCACAAAGCATTCTTATTTAAAAGTACAAAACAGCTGCTGCTAATAGTGTAACCACAATTTATTTAGACTTTCTGAACTGTGTTAACAACTCAAATCCTAACCACACACAGTCAAACCCTGGTCACATTGTTTGTCTGCTGTGTCTGATTCAGGGAAAGTAACTTTGTGGTCACACGCACTATAATGACCTCAGCCACTGGCAGCTCTCCATAGACCTTTCACCGTGTGCCAACAACACAACTCAAAAGGCAACAAAAGGGACACCCGAACAAACTGCTGGCTCCTTGACACACTCAGCATCTCCTGAAAAACAGGGAAGCTCTGTGTTCAAACCAGACATCTGATAGGTCATTATCCCATTAGATACGCTTCATTTACCGTGCAGAGAAAATATGACAAGCACATGCTAACCGCAACTAATATAGAGATTGATGGTTCCTGGTGATACTTTTAACCAAAAACAAACAATGGTCAATGAAAATGACTTTATGTTAAGAGTGAGACGCATATTTAACTCACTAATCTAAGCAAAGGCCATCTATTAATTGTTTGGATTTGTTTGGACAGTCAATGCTCTTGAGAAGAATTTTCACAGCTCTTTCTATGAGCTAAGGTTTGCTCACTTGTGCAGCTGTGTAGTGAAAACATTTTTAGGACAACGCAATACCCCACATTTTATTGTCCTGTACTCCAATTGCACTTCGTAAATAGTTAATGGTATTTGATCATAAATCACATTGTCATAAATAATTTTTAAACCTTTTTAAAATGAGGCCTCTGCCTGCATTTTCACCACCCCAAGGTCACTTCATTTCCAGCGTGAGCAAAATGTTCCTCCTACACTCAATGTTTAGGGACTCTGTCAGCATCAAGCTAATTACTCCACCGTGTAATGTATGTGAGGCATGAGGTGGGAATGTAAAACACGCTAGAGAGCGTGGACGGCTCTTGGATGCCACATATCAACACATCCCTGAAATGTGTTTTAACACGGCTACAAGACGAGGGAACGACAGTTTCCTGAATGTTGCATGAAGCTGGAAATGAGGAATGTCTGTAGGCTTTTAATTCTAGGTCAGTGGAGAGAAGACAATCAAGAGGATATAGTCATGTAATAGTTTATAAAGTGATCTTTATAGTAGACCTACATATAAAGACAGTATATTCATCATTAAAAATCAGAATTTGAGTGTTTCACCATTAATAAAACATAAAGTATGTAGTTAAAGATGTTTAAGGCATATATAAATGGTAAAAATGGTAAAAAAAAAAAAAAAAACCTTTCTAAAAACTCACAATGGCAGGTCAAGTGTCTCCCTCTTTCTAATAAGTCAACAGCCAAAGTCATGTGTAGTTATAAGTAACCAGTAAATGGTTGTTTAGCCACTGTAAAACTTTTCCAAAAGGTCAGAGGCCAAACTGTTTGCCAGATTAGTCTCTGCAAGATGAACAAAGAGCTAAAAGGACAAGTCTAGTGTGATGCTGACTGAGAATAAACCAAATAACCGAATGTTTGTTCTTTTGAATTGCTTATCTATGACACATATTGGAGATTACCAATTTATTTAAAACCATTAGGTATAACTAGAAGTGTACCTGTCTGCTATTGTGAAAAACGGACGTAGCGAATGAGCAAGTTGAATTAGAAAATTAATACCACTCTCATATCTGTGCCATGACGCTACAGTTGGTAGACATAAAGGCATATGGAAAACAACAACGCATGCATTATTTTTGTACAAGTGTCAACAATGAAATTCCCAATATTATGGCCAATCACGTGCTGGACTATTTCTTGGCAGGCAGCAGTTGCCAGGCAACCAGCGGAGCCTCCAAAAGGTTTTTGGATTAAACAAACAAGATATAATGTGTTTAGATGTCTTACTTGTGAATAGAGCCAAGCCAGCAGTTCCCTATAGATTTACTCTTAATGCTAAACTAAGCTGCTTCATTTTTTATGATGACCATACAGATATGAAAGTGGTATCAATCTTCTAGTCGAACTCTCAGAAAGTGAGTAGACATACTTCCCAGAATGTTAAACTATTCCTTTAACGGCACATCATGTACAGTTCCTACCTCCTGCCATCAAATTTCACACACGTCCATGACACATGGTTGTGCAACACGGTCTGCACTCTATGAGATGTGATGGCCACATTATAACATGTTGCTCTTTCAGTCCACTAAGCAGAAATATGTAGATACACACAAGCTGAGTCTCTTGTTTTATATAATGAATTGAAGCCCTCTCTGTTCCCTCAAGACCTTCCATTGATTGGGTAGACAGATGTTTATGTTGTTGCCATGGCAAAGGGGTGTCCTTTATTGAGGGAGCTGCAGAGGCAATGCACGATCCACATCACCCTCCCATAGAGTCATTAAACGGCCCGGCTTGAGTCAACTGCTGAGGTACCATTGACTCAACAGGGTGGGCGCAGTCTTTTGGGAAAATGGACACGTAATGCAAAATATATCCAGAATTTATTTTTACATAAATCTCCATTTCACCCCAACGAAAACGGAGAGTTATTGATAGTTCCTGCACATAATGGGAAAATAAATATTCTCACAAATGAGAACAGCCCTGAGTATCTGTATTTTAGATTCTGATTATTTTCATGTTACAGTTTCCTTCTATGCAACATATTGCATTTCCTGAAACATAATATCCATGCATATAAATACACGTTCTCACAGAAATGAGAATAAACAGATAAAGTTGGACTGAAATTAAAAAACTGGTTTGAGTTTCCTCTGTTTCTAAAGTTAGCAGTGCCTGGGATACATCCATAAAAATTCACAAGGACATTGTGTGGCCATATTAAAGGAGGCCATGGCTCTAATTATCAATTAACTGGGTTATTACTCTCTCTTAACTCAGCCAGGCAGCACATATGTGCAGTTATGAATGCAGGATACGTTGATTAAAGCTAATAAAGTACTTTTTTTTTTAGTTCTACCATTCACAAGTAATTTCCTGTAAAAGCTGCAATGCATCCAGGTTTATTGTTCATTTCATGGTACAACAGCATTTTTAGACTCTCATATGAGAATAATTAAAAGGATATACAAGGTACTCTATGGTGTTGATACGATGCTCAAGGCTACTGGCAAAAGCAGGAGAAAATATGCACCTCTGACAAGCTGGCCAATGAAATCAGCAGTTTCAGAGCCCTGAAATCTTTGAGGTGCAGGTCCGCCGCTCTGTCTGGCCCCTTCTCTAAACATTTGTCTTCATCTTCAGGATGGCGGCTGGCTCTGGCCTCGCTGCCAGCTCCTTATTGCTTGTTTGATGATTAAATACATTTTGATTTGCCGGGCCATGTTGTAAACTTCCTGTGTGGTTGCACCGTCAGGTCTGTGTTCCACACGGCTGCTCCCCAAAGGCCTTGCGTGAACACCATTATTATCCCTGCAAATTAGCCCAGTTAACCTGCTCCTGCTCCAGCTCACTCTTTGTTAACCCCTCATTTTTCACCATGTCTGGACCATGGACCAAAGGATTGTGGAAGCTGGCTCCCCCCTCCCTTCATGGTCCCCATCCACCCTTGTCCTGGCAGATCCTAACCCCTGTGAATATTAAACAGCACAGACTGCAAGAATGCCTCGGCTAAATTGGCAGCAGATGTTATTGCGGGGATTTGGTTGTGAGGTGTTTTGTCTGCAAACTGAGCTGTAAAATCGCAGGCCTGACAGGTCCTCTGGTGAGCCTCTTAGGTGAAACGGCACAAGGGCAATATGGACCTTCTGTAGATCTACTGAAGCTCAGTAGAGGCTGAACGTCAACCCTCCATTTACTGGTTGTGAAGAGAGTTTCAGGGGACAAGCTGAACAAAAATGTGATTGGAACTGGAACAGATCAAAGATGAGAACTATTTGAGCTGTCCCCCCAATGTAAATAATGTGGTGGACAAGTCCCAGATTAAATTGGTGGATAATCTACTTAACGGCACAGCATCATCTGAGTGTGGTCCATGTTTTTGTCCTTTACATGACACCAAGAGGTTTTTGTTAAATAACACACAGTGAAGTTCAAGTTCAAGATGTGGTAACCGTGTCAATATGAAATCAAATTACATTTTAATGCGTGTTGAAATATACTTTAAAAAATACCTACATGTGAAACAGGAATGGAAAATGTTGCTTACCTGCCAGTCATGTCAGCTTGAGAGGAAACAGGCCAGATATGTCTGGGTGTCTGGGAAAAAAGATGAATGACTGCCGCACAAAGAAAATGATTTTGTAGTTTGTTCCAAATTCTGAACCAGCCATTGCTCCGAGCTATGGCTGCCGACATAAACTGTGACACATGTGATTTCTCACTCCCAGCGCAAATAATGATAGTTTGGACTACTGGTGCTCTGGCTCCACATCCTCAGAGGCACAGGAAGAACTGGTCGTGGGCCCAAATTAATCAATAGATTGTAACAGGAATAAATATTTATAAGCAGCAGGAATCAGTTTTAGTACAAAGCTTGTGTCCGTCTTAATGATTTACAGCTAAACATATCTGTATTTGTTTTTAGAGATGTATTCTATCTATATGTGTATATGTATATTCTAATCCAAAAAGCTCTGAAATATCCACATAAACTACCTGCTCAGCACCAAATGTCCAATAGACAACTTAGGATTAAGTTAACTTTTGTAGCAAAAGATATTTCCTTATTTCCATCAAAGATAATGTACGCACATTCATCAAACTATTTGATCTATAACATATCAGACTACACTGCAGGATGTTATCTATCAGTGGAGAAATGCCTGAAAAATAATCATGTTAAGTGCTCCAGTAGGTGGGAGGACGTCTTGTGGTGGATTTTTTTTCTTTTTTTTTTTTTTCAAACTGATAAGAAACCATTACATTACCAACACATAAGTCCCTACATGTAGGCTAAGTGCAGGGAGCAGTCCATTTACTGACACAGTGAAGCTTAACATGGGAACTAAATTCAAGGGTGGCCAAGATCCACGCAGGCCATCTGCCAAGAATCCAATACAGCAAATGGTTGGATCTGTGTAAGCCCTAAGCTGACAATAAAGTCACTAAAAAGATGCTAACATCCTTTAATGTGTATGAAAGCCGTTGTAGGAGAATACAAATCCAGGCTGTTTTCTCCCGTGGTCCCTGCAGCCCAGACTTTTATCCGCTTCCATCCAGCATGCCCTGTGAAGTTGATTAATTGAACACTTTGGGACAAAGGGGAAACTTTTATCAACTTTGGCTGTGACTAACCCACTGTGTGGAGTTAGGGGAAATTAAAAAAAAAGCTGCTTTCCTTTATCTTTCCCATCACAAGACAAGCCACTGAAGTTTGTGCCAAGGAACAAAGGTATCAAAAATGAACATAGATGGCGGATCAAGATGAAGCGTCTCGTGTCTGTTGTGTTTGCCACCTGCTTTGGGACAGAGGTGAGAGGAGTGTGGGGTAAACGTGAGGTCATGGCTGTCAGGAGCCTCTCAGTTATACCGGCCAAGTGGGACTGCAGATTTGAGGAGGGCAGAGACTGCAGCGCTGACATGATGAGGGCTACACAACCACTATCTTCATTCAGCATTGCACGGCTAATAAACTCTGTGATGAGCTGTGTGTGTGTTTGTGTGTAAACATTCCTTGAAGGAGTTTTCTCTCAGGACTCTCGCCTCGTCTCATGTGATGCTCCCACAGTGGAAACCTGTCCACGACCCCTATAAAAAGAGAAGGATGCCCACTTCCTTCTACCCTCAGGCATGCCAGTCCTCCCTCAAGGGAGAGGGGCCCCATAATTTATTATTTGTTCCCCTCTTGTTAAGGAAATACTTTCTCAATAGCTCTTTCTCCTTTGTATATTTTCACTGTTCTTATTTTCTTCCTTGATCCAACCCTGTCTTCTCTTATTTATTTGCTTTCTAAACACCAGCTTGGTTTGTTACAATCAAGCTGCCATGAAGAGACTTTAAAATATTACCTTTGTCCTCGGTGAGGACAGTGTTTATTTGTCTGAGTGAACCTGAAGGCATATGAGTATTTTGGGGATACCTACGTGTAGGTGACAGCTGAGCTGAGTCGTACAAGCTGACCTGGGTTAGAATTACCTCAGGCTTTAATCAGATTCCTCTGCTGCAGATTGAAGATATGTCGACAGATGCAACGAGCTCGGATGTCATAATTTATCAGCCTACCCCTGCCACTCTTAATGTTACAACATTCCTGCTGAATGTGAACTTAATGAGTTGTTATGCGCACAGCATATGTAGAGAGAAATGGTTTCTTTCAGCAAAAGCACGCTAAAACATTCAGTCCTCAAGTGACCAAACCCTCATTTATTCCCAGCAGGGACTTCTTTGTTTGTTGGTGTTGGTCAGGTTTTCTCACCCTCCCCATCTACAGAAACCATCAAGGAAAAAAAGAAAAGGGCCAGTGAAAAGGGCACTGGCTGACCACTGATCCATGACTCAGCTTTGAAAGTCTCCGCCTTCAAATCAAATTGTCCGGCTTCAAGGAGCAGAGGTGCCGCAGTCCTGCCCCGGGCCACTCAATGTCACCGACCAGCTTTGGAGGGGTTAACGTGCATTTTTCTCAGTTGTCAAGGACGTGTGATGGGGGCAAAAGAATACAGAGCAGCACAGAGGTCACCACACTCCAAATATCTAGAGCCTTTGAAATACTTAATTGTGTTATAGAAGAAGCTGAAAATAATCCAGATCCAAACAGAGCATTTAACAAGTGAGAGGTAGCTTCATCTGGACCTCCACACCAATTTATTAACCAGTTTATTGATCTGCATGAGGCCTGCTTATTTACCCTGTGATAGTATGTGATAGGAGTTTGCTTGTCATGAGCTTTTATCTAAACAAACCTTTAGAGAATTTTCTTTACTATGGTGGATGATCATTTGAAAGTTGATCAAATCTTTCTCATTGTGAGAATTCATGTATTCCCGTCTATCAGTCGATTCACCAGTTTGGTCTAGAACAATTTTTCACAACAATTAGTGGATATGTTATCATAAACTGTTGTTCATTCATTAAGCTCAGAGGAAGAATCATTCTGACTTTGGTGGCGCCTTCACGTTTCCTCTAGAGTTACTATGTGTTTGAATGACATGCCGACTGAAAACATAGAAACATTCATGATTACAGCGCCAACACAGGTCAAAATTTAGGTCCGAAGCTGTGAATGGAAATGCTAACACCGTGAACTAAAATGTGTAATGCTGCTCAGTGCATCACCATCACTGTTGGAGTGCAATATATTAGTATGCAGTAACAGTATACTGCCTTTACCTGTTTCAGCAACAAAGGGGTTAGAAATTGAATGTAGTAATTACATTAAAGTTACTGAATTACATAATGTTCCTGTTGCTTTAGTTACATGCTGGATCTGTGCATTCACTTGGTATTGTACATGTGTGTGCAGTGCTGCCTTGCTAACAGGCTGAATACTGCTTGTAGTTGTGGTTGTTGGACAACAACATCTTGTTCTCAGTTTCAACATTTGTTAAACAAGCATTGTCGCCAAACAGCAGTTCAGAGTACCCGCCCTTTTTGGAGTCCCTAGGACGGACGCTGGATGGCGCCCCGACTGGGGACTCCATTGTCGTGCTGGGAGACTTCAACGCTCATGTGGGCAATGACAGCGTGACCTGGAGGGGCGTGATTGGGAGGAACGGCCTGCCTGATCTGAACCCGAGTGGTGTTCAGTTATTGGACTTCTGTGCGAGTCGCAGTTTGTCCATAACTAACACCATGTTCGAACATAAGGTTGTTCATCGGTGCTCTTGGCACCATGACGGCCTAGGTCGTAGGTCGATGATTGACTTTGTAGTCGTATCATCTGACCTGCGACCGTATGTTCTGGACACTCGGGTAAAGAGAGGAGCAGAGCTGTCAACTGATCACCACCTGGTGGTGAGTTGGATCAGATGGCAGGGGAAGACGCCTCGCAGACCTGGTAGGCCCAAACGAGTAGTGAGGGTCTGCTGGGAACGCCTGGTGGAGGAACCTGTCAACATGGTCTTCAACTCCCACCTCCGGCAGAGCTTCAACCGCGTCCCGGGGGTGGTGGGGGACATTGAGTCCGAATGGGCCATGTTCCGCTCCGCCATTGTGGAGGCGGCTGTTGCAAGTTGCGGCTGCAAGGTCGCTGGTGCTGGTCGCGGCGGTAACCCCCGAACCTGCTGGTGGACACCGGAGGTGAGGGGAGCCGTCAGGCTGAAGAAGGAGGCCTACAGGGCATGGCTTGTCTGTGGGTCTCCTGAAGCAGCTGACCGGTACCGGATGGCCAGGCGGTCTGCGGCGAGGGCAGTCGCTGAGGCAAAAACTCGGGCGTGGGAGGAGTTCGGTGAGGCTATGGAAGAAGACTATCGATCGGCTCCGAAGAGATTCTGGCAAACCGTCCGGCGCCTCAGGGGTGGTAGGCGGCAACACGCTCACACTGTTCTCAGTGGGGGTGGTGAGCTGCTGACATCAACTGAGGATATAGTCGGGCGGTGGAAGGAATACTTTGAGGAGCTCCTCAATCCCACCAACACGTATTCCATAGAGGAAACGGAGCCGGAGGGCCTGGGGTTGGACCATCCAATCTCTGGGGCAGAAGTCGCCGAGGTAGTAAAACAACTCCGCGGCGGTGGAGCTCCGGGAGCGGATGAGATCCGCCCTGGGTATCTCAAGGCTCTGGATGTTGTAGGGCTGTCTTGGTTGACACGCCTCTGCAACATTGCGTGGACATCGGGGGCAGTACCTCTGGAGTGGCAGACCGGGGTGGTGGTCCCCATTTTTAAAAAGGGGGACCAGAGGGTGTGTTCCAACTATAGGGGGATCACACTCCTCAGCCTCCCTGGCAAGGTCTATGCCAGGGTGCTGGAAAAGAGGGTCCGGTCGATGGTTGAACCTCAGATCGAGGAGGAACAATGCGGTTTTCGTCCCGGACGTGGAACCATGGACCAGCTCTTTACCCTCACTAGGGTGCTGGAGGGGAAATGGGAGTTTGCCCAACCAGTCCACATGTGTTTTGTGGATCTGGAGAAGGCTTACGACCGTGTCCCCAGGAGCATCCTGTGGGGGGTGCTCCGGGAGTATGGGGTGGATGGCTCCTTACTAAGGGCCATTCAGTCCCTGTACCAAAGGAGTGCGAGTTTGGTCCGTGTAGCCGGTAGTAAGTCGGACCTGTTCCCAGTGAGGGTTGGACTCCGCCAGGGCTGCCCTTTGTCACCGGTTCTGTTCATAACTTTTATGGACAGAATTTCTAGGCGCAGCCGGGTGGGGGAGGGTGTTGTGTTCGGTGATCGGAGGATCCCGTCCCTGCTTTTTGCGGATGACGTGGTCCTCTTAGCTTCATCGAACAGCGACCTTCAGCTCCTGCTGGGGCGGTTCGCAGCCGAGTGTGAAGCGGCTGGGATGAAGATCAGCACCTCCAAGTCTGAGGCCATGGTCCTCAGTCGGAAAAGGGTGGATTGCCCACTCCGGGTCGGGGAGGAGGTCCTGCTTCAAGTGGAGGAGTTCAAGTATCTCGGGGTCTTGTTCACGAGTGAGGGTAAAAGGGAGCGAGAGATCGACAGGCGGATCGGAGCGGCATCTGCAGTGATGCGGATGCTTAACCGGTCGGTCGTGGTGAAGAGAGAGCTAAGCCGAAAGGCGAAGCTCTCAATTTACCGGTCGATCTACGTTCCAATCCTCACCTATGGTCATGAACTTTGGGTAATGACCGAAAGAACAAGATCACGAATACAAGCGGCCGAAATGAGTTTCCTTCGTAGGGTGGCCGGGCTCAGCCTTAGAGATAGGGTTAGGAGCTCGGACATACGGGAGGAGCTCAGAGTAGAACCGCTGCTCCTCCACGTCGAGAGGAGTCAGTTGAGGTGGCTAGGGCATCTGGTAAGGATGCCTCCCGGACGCCTCCCGGGAGAGGTGTTTCGGGCATGTCCCACCGGTAGGAGACCTCGAGGCCGACCCAGGACACGATGGAGGGATTATATCTCTCGTCTGGCCTGGGAACGCCTGGGGGTTCCTCCGGAGGAGCTGGCGGAAGTGGCTGGGGAGAGGGCTGTCTGGGCTTCCCTGCTGAAGCTGTTGCCCCCGCGACCCGGACCCGGATAAGCGGAAGACGACGACGACGACGACGCATTGTCGCATTGTTGTAAAATAAAGCAAGCTAACAGGTAATGTAATGCATTTCTTTTGCTGATAAGAAATTAGTTAAGTAATTTAACTACTCGTCCTATGTGTTTAGAGCTAAATTCTGGCATTATTTTGCTTGTTGAACATCCGTATGTTAGCACTGAGCACGTTAACATGCTGACATCCAGCCTCCCAGAGCTGCCAGCATTGCTGTAGAGCCTTTACTTGTAGGAAACGCAGTTTTCCTTCCATTGAATGTTCATCAGCCTGGTTGTTGTAATTAGATCTATTTATCTTTTTTGCATTACATTAAGCTAATCATAACTTTAATTTCTATATAATATAATATATTGCTGTCTTCACATGGGGTTGTGTTTTGCAAAAAGAGTTCATACGAACACTCTCCATCTCTCTCCTGTGATATTCACGACCTCATAGGTGGAAATTTCTGGTTAGACCTCACAAGTTGTGACATGCGCATACCAAGTTAATATATTTAAATGAAGCCATATAGAGTTTTTCTTCTTAATTTTATGGTATCTGAGGAAAATGTTGAGATTCTCAAAGACCTCATACTTTCATTACATCTTTTCGTTTCCTACAGTAAGACATATGGCCTGCTTGCTAAACCTCTGTGGTTTCTAGGCATCTACAGCTACCCAGCAGTGGTGTTCTCACCACTTATAGCTGACGTCGCCACTTTAATGACAAGCGCACGTCACACAACTACAAACACATGACTTCCATTTATAGTTAGAATTGTAACACTTGATTGATTGGTCGGTAAATTTGCTTGTTTTGACTGACAAAAAGAGCCACGATGAGATCACTTTTCCCGCATTGAATCATAATGTACAAGTGCAGACAGAGGAGGAATATTTGAAAATCCGAATGTTACTTTGCAGGTTTTTAAAATTTCTATAGAGCCCGCTCTAGAGAAGAGGAAGGTCATTTGCTCTCTTTTCCCTTTATAAAGAGAAGACGGCGGAGAGTTCAGAACATTGGGAGGTTGTTAAGCTTTATATCTGACAGATACAAGGAGCACACCAAGGAAACAGACACCTAGCTTTTCTCCTCCGAGCTCAGAGCGGCTTCCTCCAGAGCAGACCATGCTTCACGTCGGGACAATTAAACAAGTCGCTGCAGCCACCCAGCCTCTTCTCCAGACACTGAACTCAGTTATTACAGAGGCTAACTCCTCATCACCACGAATTCACTGAGTGTGGCTAATCTTATCTGATACGTTATTAGCAGCATTTTTCATCTTTATGGCACTGCTAACAAGCCTTTGAGATCGTTAATAGCTGGGAATGTTAAGCATGAAGATGGATGAAAGAAGGATCGCTGATCATAAATCACTGTGTTCTCTGCATCGTTTTTACAGTACAGGGAAAGACTTGAGCCCAAAGACTCACAAGCAGATCTCATATAAAACAGGTTTCCACAAAAGAAATGATGCAGTATGAGGAGATCTCTCAAGCAACTAGTTTTATTTCATTTAAATCTAAAGTACATTTTGATGCTTGTGCAGAGGCAGGAACCAAAAATGATTTATCACAGACAGCTTTAACGTTGTGCAGAAAATAAGGAAAAGATTACAGAGGAATGCATTACCAAATGCTCATTTCTGAAACGACAGCAAATTGGGGACGTTGCCTTTCAAAGAAGAAATAATGAATCACGCCGACTTTTTCTTGTGGAAAGATCCAGGTGCTCATTTTGAAAAGAGCTGCAGAAAAACAACTTCATGAGCCATTTGAAAAGCAAACACAGAGCGCTGCACAGTCGACTGTCAAAACCAACATGAGAGCATGACTGTAAAAGCACGGGAAGGCGAGATGCTTTTAGTTACCGACGAGAGAACTGTCAATATGTTTGTTAACAGTGAAGGGGTCACAGGTTAAGAGCTTGGTAATCAGACGGAGTTTGAGTGATGGACGAGGGTGGTATCAGAGCGAATGACTCAACGGAGCCGCGCAGTTCAGCTCGTGTGTGTCTGTATCTGCGTGAGACTTGTTCAACAAAGAGGACAAAACATTTATGAATCGTATCAGCGAGCTGGTGAAGATAAACCCCACTTAAGGATGTATCCCTGCCAGATACTGAATGGATACACACTCATTACCCGGCACCCATCCTCCCACCAGTTTTAGACAGCTCCATCTTTCTTGGAGTTTCAGGGTCATCTGCCAGCGACCTGTTATCGGTGACCCAGCTTAGGCCTCCAGACGGCATTAATCCATCATGATAAGTTTACATCTGCTCATATTGCTGCATTGGTACCTTAAGCTTCACTGAAGTGCTAATTTAGGGGTCTGTTTTTCACTTTCCTGTTTTGCCTGTTTTCTAATCCACGTGTCATTTAGCAGCATCCAGCCACACTCCGGCCAACCAGTCAGACTCTTCGGCCTGAAATCACAGGCTGCACAGTCTCTCCTCCTCTTCCTCCACCAGACTCCTGAGGCACAGAGACACATCATGAACATAATGCATAGGTTATAATTTGCACCCGCTGACATTTACTAATGAATCAGAGGTAAGAAGAGACAGAAATGAAGCTTATTTTCTCAACCGACCCTTTGTCCCACATTCCTATGTTACTGTTGCTAGGTTAGACAAACCATAGCCGTGGAGGGTTTCATTGCATTGAATAGCATCAAAACTTGTAACCATGATTCTTCAAAAAACAGGAAAAAATGGACATTGTAGACTCAAAAGAGAAAATAAACAAAGATGTGAAATTTTTGCCAGCGTTAGCACAGTTGCTACTATTACTTGTCCCTCCACAGTCCCTCTAGACCCTATTAGCCAGTTCTACTGGAGCCAGGGGTCTCACATATCTTCTAAATGTAGAAACAGGGACCTCAATAGTCTGTGGAGCTTTATGTACATGATGAGACATAACCGGTCACATCTATGAATGCTAAATGTTACCAATGCATGAGAGGAAAACGAGAAACCTCATTATCTCGGGGCAGAACTTTTGTGTAAGTACCAAAATAGTATTGTAATTTGTTGTTTTGTGTGTGTAGGGGTATTTTTTACCGAGAGTGGCAGGGTTGAACGGCCAGTGTGGTCATCCACAAAGCAGAATCCAGTAACAAGATTTCACAATATTTATTTTTGGTTCGGGGAAACGGACAAAAAAATCATTCCGGGACTGTGTTGTGGATATCGCGAGTCACTGTTACAAGTAGCCCACGATCAGGTTCTAACCATTTTCCTGTTTTTATTTCCTCCTGTTCTCACTCTCAACTCGTCTCTGCTTTATGTTAGCAACAGTAACTATGGGTAGGAGCCCTCTCTTTGGTGGATCAGCAGACCAATCAGAAGGCCAACAAAGGGTCAATTACTTGAGCTATTTGGACAAAAAATAGGTTAAAACTACACACTACCAATTTCCTAAAGACAATGTTGACACACTCATATTGCAGTCAAAACCTACAGATTCTGGTTTGCAACCACAAAAGACAAAGCAAAGAAACACATAAAACTGGAGATGCTGGAAACAGACATCTGGCATTTTGCTTGAGCAATTGACCAATTAGGCTTGACCAGTTATTTCAACAGTAATTCATTTAGAAGCTGTTCTGGTGCTTTCTTAACCATTAAGTCCTTACAGTGTTCAGAAACCCAGGACACATAATCACTGAGAAACTCCATCTGCTGATGAAGGCTTAAAACGGCTTAATAAACCATACTATGATAGTCAGTGTGATTAATGTTTTACTTCGTTAATGTAATAAATTATCGCGTTTGCATTTTAAACCTGCAAGACCTGTTTTTTAGTCTCTTCTGAACATTATATCATCCTAGAGCAATAATACATTTACACAAACTTTCTCAGCTCGGTGAATATAACTAATATTTGGTGTTGTTGTTTTAACTAACTTTTGGTGTTCACCACCTCCAGTGGCTTTTAATTTAATTTAATTTAATAAAAACAGCTGCCTGCAACGACTGGAGACTCAGGAGTGTTGAAAGTACTGAGTCTGAAAACTTTTTTTCTTTAAATGAAGATAGAGCCTAAACTAGAAAGGATATTGTCCATGGTTCAGATACTTGTTGCTGTGTCACGCAGCAGAGCGAGCAGCCCACAAACAACAGCAGAATGAACTACAGTGTAATATGGTTCACATTAGCAGTGAGCAAGAGCAGCGAGCATCTGCCCGAACTGCTCTGAGATGCTTTCACAGGCGATAAGCCACCCGATAATGGCAGCCTGGGGTCATTAGGGTCTGTTGGTGCAGACAGTTAGCCACGGCACTGAGAGAATAAACAACCACCATTTTCATTTCTTATTCAAGGCTTTAATCACGGATGACAAAACATCCAGTAAATAAAGAAAGGATGGCGTAAAAACTGGCATTGACTATGCGCCTTTCCTGTGCCTTAGAAGTCTCTGGGACAGTCTTTCGGGTAATGAGAGGGAATTAAAACTGTGGCGAATTTGTAAATGTGTGTATGGGGGGGGGAAGAGGGGGTGGGTATGACATTAACAGGCTGGCATGGAGAAGAGCTGGCAGTGGCCCAGCACAGCACTGACAGTGTGAGGTCCTCTTTGCCCATTCTAATTAGGTATTTTGAGGGTCTGAGCTCAGGCCTGCATCAGGGCCCCCTGGGGGTCAGATGCAGTTGGATGTTCAATGGAGGGACCCAGGAGGAAGTCTGTGGCAGCGGGATGGGATGGCTGAAGTGCGTCAGTCCACATACCAGGACGGCAGATGGTTAAACAACCTCAATGAACGGAGGGAATGACATGAAATATCTTCAAGGTCATGAACAGGAAACTGCATCATATCCAGGAGCTGTTTTCTGCGGCCAATGTTGGCCCGTGATGTCAACCCTTTGTCTGCAGGAATATCTTATAGCGTGTACTGCGGACGTCCAGGTGACACTGGTCAAGATGCATGGACAATACCAGACTTATACACAGGATCTTGTGGAAATAATCCCTGCGTTAGTCACAGTAATAGTCATAGCTGTGTTTTCTTGAGTTATTGGTGATTTGCTCATACGTGAAGAATGTCAAAAATAAACAGAGCATCAAATTATCCCATGACCATTCTGGGCTTTGCCCCGAACACTTCATTCTTTTTGACATGTTTAAATAATACGTGGCACTTTTTTGAGCACCAGAGGGGACGTCTGTTTTCATTTGACCCCCTACCGAAGAGATGGGTTACATGTCAGGGAAGGCAATCAGAAACTACAGCGGCCGCCTTTAAGACACCTTTAACAGGGGAAGAAAAACTAATCAGTGGAATCACCTGGCGGACGCAGTGTTTTTGTTGGAATGAAAACTCCCAAGCTCTTATGCTGATGCAGCCGTCATCTCGACTGATAGTTTTACTAACAATTAAACCAGACTAACACAAAGTCTTCTCTTGTCTGTCGTGCAAACCTTCAAGGCAGAGTGTGCGTGTTAAAATTTTATCTGCCTCACTTAAGAATAACAACCCACAGCTCTATGATTAGAGTCGTGAAGGCATCACAGTGAAATCTACGTTAATGACAGTTCTTTAAAAATGTGACTGGTCTGTTTTAGTATACTAGGTCTTTAAGTTGAAATGCCTGACATTTATGTGGATGTTATATGTTATATGTACCACCACCTGAACAGTGTTGCAGACCACGCACCCCCAGCACCATGTGTTGCTAGCGTCTATGTGCCTTAAGGTAAACAACGCATAGGGCTAGAGGAGCTTTCATCAGCAGACAGGGGTCAGCATTGACATCCTGACTGGTCTGCAGCTACACACTAAACAAACTGTGACACAAGGTCGGTTCTGACTCCTTTCTATCAGAACCAGCTCTAATTTTTTTTTATTATTATTATTAGAGCTACAGCAGTTTGTCTGTTGGAATCTGACTACATGGGCGATTGTCATCGCTCCCCACCACTATCAATGATCCTTAGAACCTGTCGCTTTTCTGTCCTTTTGATAGATACTGACTACTGCAGACTAAACACCTCACAAGTGCTGCAGTTTTAGAGATGTTCTAACCCAGTTGTCTAGCCATCAAAGTTTGCCCCTTGTGAAACTCTCTCAAATTCTTCCACTTGCCCATATTTTCTCCTTCCAACATCAACTTTGAGAACAAAATGTTCACTTACTGTGTAACATATCACACCCACTGACATGAGCTACAATATTAGATTAGTGTTATTCACTGGACCAGTGATTATGACCAGTCATTTTATGGTTTTGTGGAAACCAGAATGCTTAAAAAACCAGTAAACCAAGTATTAACATTTATCCATCCATTTCACTGATGACCTCTGTCAGACGTTTGTTGGTTGTAGTGTAACTCTTTGCCTATTACGATGGCAGTTACCGTTAAATGATCATCAGTGTGTTGGTTATTTACGTGGCATCTACAGTGATCTACGTGGCATCACTGATGTGGTCCATGATCATATCTTTTGGCTTAACTGTTGCTCTTAAATCTGTCATTCATAAACAGGTTTATTACATCAGACTGTCTGACCTGTAGGCAGCAATCTCCATGTCTCTGGCCATCTTCTTGCTGAGCAGCTCCTTATAGTCTTCACACTGCTCCTTCATCTGAGCTTGGAGGTCGGATTCCTGCTGCCTCATTTCATCTATAGTGCACTGAATAACACACACACATGCACATATACCGGGTGGGGCGTAGAGTATGAGATTAAATGACAGAATTAGCCCAAACCACTGGTCCATTACGGGCTACGATTACATTAATCACTCCACTCTCATACCTCCAACTCAGCAATCTCGTCCATGTACGCAGCCTTCTTCATCTCGACCTCGTCCTCCAGCTCCTCGTTACACTTCTCGAGCTCAGCCAGCTCCTTTTCTAGCTCTGAAATCTACGGAAATAAAGAAAAAGCAGTTATTCATTCAAACTATACCCATAAACAAACATATGCAGCTGAAGAGAATGTAAACCACATTTCTGCATTAAATGACAACTGAATATCCAACATTCAATGTACAATATTTGGTTTGTAATGATATTAGCTGGTAAACATCTAACCAGCTATACTTAAGGCATCCAGCGGTTACATCGGTTTTAATTGTAGTCATATTTTCGTCCACCTTTTAGTTGTGTTCAGCCATGTTAGTTGCAACACTGGTGAAATGATTCAAATATTTGATCCGGAATGAAATACCTCAATGTGGCTTAATTAACATGAAGTATTGTTCAGATATTTCATTCATTAAGGAGGAATAGTATTTACTTCAGGTAATGCCAGTTTTCATTTGTCCAGTACCTAAAGTCATTCCCAGCAGCAGCAGCTGTAATGTCCGTGGAGCTCTAAGTAGCAAAAACGTAAGTATATTAACCCAACGAACAAAGAGAAAACGGGTTATTTTACTTCTACCACAAACCAACTGAGGAGCATCCCTCCCCCCAAAGTGTGAGGCTGTGGTGTCCTGCCGTGAGTAATTACAGCAATCACAGAAGTTCAACAATTAGCTGTCATAGCCAGATGGGGATCCAGGCGGTCCTGCTCGTCTTTCAGCAAGATCATGTGTGCAGAAGACGACCCGGTTACTACTCACAGGCTGATGATGACTTCCCAAACTGGTCAAGTCACTTACTCACACACAGTCCTCCTGGCATGATAAGTGGAGTCTGGCTGTGTATGTGTATGCGAGCGGCGACGTACAACCCCATCGCAGCCTGCTCTATTATATACATCTCTGCGTCAGGGCTGATTTCACTGCAATCTGTTTGTTTGGCCATGTTGTGTCTCAGTGAGAAACCAGACCCGAGGCATCCATCACGGGTGAGAGAGGAAACAGAGCAGATCAAGACGTTCTGTCCATCCGTCAGGCTGGCTTGAGCAGAGCTGGAGCCTGCGTGATGCATATTAGAGAAAAGTAGATGATGCTGGTGGTTACAGCGGCTCGCTGTTTATTTAAAGAGCTGTAGGTTGAGCTACAGCCGCAGTAATGAGAACCAAGCCATGTTTGCTACAGATGTGGTTAGGAGCCAGCTGTGGTCAGATGGCTGATGGATGTTAAAGAGACAAAGGTAGACTAAGAGGAGGTAGTTTCTGTTTCCTGGAGTCATCCAGTAATTTTACCTGAGTCACAGTTTCCTGGTTTGTCTCTTTATTGACGCCTCACTTTGTTGTCTGTCTCATTAAAAGACTTCTTGTTTTCCTGCCTTTTTCTTTTGCTGGCTTGATGAAAAATATAAAGGTTTATCTCCTCTATTTTTGCAGGAAACTCTCCAGTCAGTGTGTGAAGTTTTAAGACCCTTATGACGCTGCAGGCGCTCTGAAAGACTGTATTTAATAACTGAGGACACAGAGGGCAATAAATCCTGTCTGAGCTGCAGCCAAGCCCTTCACATCTCCAGCTGAAAGTGTCCACAGAGTAAACACTCTGGTCAGCAGGATCTCCCACACTGTTGCTCTGCTGTCACTCAGCTGCTCTCCACTCCCCTCGGCTTCTGTGGGAAACCATTCATTTTTTGCCATTAAGTCTGATTTAGGAGCTGATGCCCGACGCAGAGGCAATTGTGGATTTTAAGACTCGTCTCTTCTTTGACAGTAAAAAGGTCGAAAATGTATTATGGGAAGGTCTGAATCGGCGGGCAGTAACCAAAGGGCTTAAATGATGTGTAAACAGACTGAAAGGGTCGGTTCACCCCCAAAAATCTATATTTTAATACTTCACAGTAGTGGTTACTGCAGACAGTTCAGCATTGAAAAACTATATTTAAATATTTCATGAAAAATGTTTGCAACACTGATGTTACAGCAATACTTCGACACATTGGACGATATTCGTAGACACGTCCCTTCCCTTTATGGCTGAAACACACTTCTCTAAACGTACACAGTGGATGTATTATAGAGAGGTGGACACCAAACTCAAAAACAGAGTCCAGCAGATTGACACTTGACCCAAAGTAGTTTCTAAGAAAACATGGCAGCAGTGCTGTGAGCCTTATCCAGCTCTCTTAATACTTACGTGAGTTAATTTTGATTATAGCACATTTCACATTTTGTTGATATCTTTATTCCCCAACAGGAGTAAACTAAACCAATCAGATTGCTTATTGTAAAGGGCATTTTGGGCTTTGGACAATCTCAGAAAAAATTATCACAAAACCATTGCAAATAAAAATAAAACTATATGCATTAATGTAAAACACTTCAAGTTTATTCACAATGAAATTGTTTTGTGTGGTTCAATACGCTTTTCTTTGTTGATGTTTTTTTTTAAGGGAACTGACCATGTAAAAAAAGGAAAGAGGAGACCACTCACCAGCATCTTTATCTCACCGACGTCCTTTATCTTTGCCAAGTCTTTGACTGTTGACCTTTCAGTTCCTCCCACTTCCAGTTTCCTTCCATCACCATTGTGAACCACGCCGGAGGAGGACACACCACACTCGTACTGAAGAGACAGATGAAGAGTGCAGTTCAGGTTGAGTCTACAAAAGCTCAAATCCACGGAGGACAGTGCTCCCTTTTGAGACGGTTAAGTGCACTTTGACATGGGGAGCAAAGAGCAATCAGAGCCTCTCAGGCTGGCTGATGGTAAAAGCTCTCTCCTTGCGTTCGCCACATTCATGATTAGCAGAACAAATGTAGCCGCAACAAGCAACATGAGGGTTCACAGGTGTGTGGGAGTCAGCCAGCAATCACCATTACTGTTCAAAACCAATGGCAATCATTTTAGCATCGAGGCAATCGCGTCTCATAATCGAGGCCAGGCACAGACAGGATGGTGTCCAGCTGGTGAGAGATGAGACCAAGTGGGAGGAAGAAAGTAAATAGATGGAGTTTAAAGGAAACAAGGAAACAGAGACACATCTAGACAGACTCACAAATATATAAATATACTAGACAGCCTTCAGTCATGCCTCCAAATAAAGGACACACACACATAACGGCATCCACTCCAGAGCTGCTAAGGAGCCTGGGAAGGCGGCCTGCAGTCTGATTACAGCCCTGACCTCTGAACCGGGCAGACATCCTCGCCCCAGAGGGGGTCAGACCCACCGGAGCTACAGTCTGACCCCGCTGCAGCACCTCTGTGCTGTAACACACACATTCACACACACACACAGGTGGACAAAGTCATTGTGTTCGGGTTCAGAACTGCTCCTCTGATTCTCAAGTTCTTCCCTGGTGTTGTACTAAGAGGTAAAGAAAACAAGTGGGAGAATCGCTGTGTGATTTGTGAAAGCTGAGATTTACGCCTGAATCCGACCGAGCCGTTTCAGAGGGAGGGAGGAGGGAGGGAGGAGGGGGGTCACATAATGGAGGAGGAGGATGGACTGGTCTCTGGATAGTGTGTATCAGAGGTGGAAGAAATGGATCTTTTGTTTTAAATGAGAGAGGCAGTACAAGAATATGAGCATAGTCCATTACAAGTATAAGACCTGCATTAAAACTGCTCTTCACGCAAAAGAACAGAAGTATTGGCAGGAAAAAGTATTTAAAGTATCAAACATACACGTACCCGTTCTGCAGGAATATGGTTCTGGTGTCTGATGAGTTGTTGCGTTATTAGATTATTAACACAGAAGCATCTTATATAACTATTAGTACAGTATTTACTTTATATAGTTAAACATTTAAATGGTTAACGTCTACTGATCAACCCTCTCTGATGCTATAACATTGTAAGCTTGAACCTGAAACAACAGTGCATTTTTTCAAAATTTCCAGTGTATAAAACAAACATAAATCAAATATCCTTCATGTCTCCTCATTGTTCTTCAAAATATAATATTTAACCAAACTTCTGGCAACTGGATGATGAGCTAAAGCAGCTGTTAACAGCGGTGATGCAGATACATTTGCATTTTCTTTTGCTGCTTTTCTGGATATTTGGTTAAAATGTGCGATAGTTCTGTCTGTTTCAAAACAGACATCTGAAACATGACAAGGACTCCGAGCAGTGACTCCCTTTTTGTTAAAAAGGTTGGAAACGTTGTAACTGCACATAACAATTTCACTTCAAGACAGTACTTTACTAAATTTATTTTCTGCCATAGGTGTATACATATGTCATTTAAATCCCCTGTATGTGTATGTGTAATGGGGTCTATCTAAAAACAAGTAGAGGACTCTGTGTCTTGTGCTACAGTGTGTTGTACCTGCAGGCTCTCAGCCAGCTGGCAGTAGTACTCCTTTACAGCCAGGGCCTGAGTCATGTCAGGGCTGCCAAATCTAATAGTGGCTCCTCCTGTAGTCTCTTCATCTGGATCCAGCAGACTCTCCACTGCCTGCAACACATACAAATACACAGAGGTGAAGTATTCTGATCCTGAGCACTATTCGTTATACTGTACTAAGGTAAATAGTCGACCCTTATCAGAGCATTTTCATTTTCTGAGAGAACATTATAGCACAACATTGAAATTCTGCGTATAACAAATCAATAATGCATTATAATTTAAACACGGGCCATTACTACCATTAGTAGTCTCACTGTGATTAATTTACTGAATGTACTTGCATATATTTACTTAACAAACATTTTAAATGCAGATGTTCTATTGGTAACACATCATTTCTTTTTTAAATATCTGAATACTATAGAGTGAGTGAGCTAACTTCATGTTTCCCAATTTGTCATTTTTTCCTGTAACCAAAGAATAAAGTGGAATAACGTGAAATACTAAAGTACGATGTGTCCTAAAATACAGAGCCTGAGTAATGCACTTAGATAAATTCCACCACTGGGAACAAACAAATGCACACTGAACATTTTAAACCATTCACGTATACAACAAAGGCCTCGACTTGTATGTCTTCGGCTTCCAATAATGCCCCCCACCACCGCCTCCCCACCCCTTGGAGAAACCCCACATCCATTAAAGAGGAAATTAACTGCTACAGAGCTGCAGTGGCAGTGTGACATTTTTCTCCTTTTCGCTGCACCTAAATAACGACATGGCCACCGATCTGCTGGGGGAATATGGGGTTTCTGGAAGTGCTGATAGTGACAACAGTTAATAAAACAAAGGGAACTTCTGTTTTCATTTGGTAGTCAGCCGCATTTCCCGGACTGTGAGCTATCGAGCGTGTCCCAGAGGGAGTGTGTTAAACGCCGGGCAGGCCGGCTTTGCAGAGAAAAACACAGAGTGATGGAGTTGCTGCCTGGCTCTCTCTGCCTACAGCCTCTATCTGATACTGGGGCGCGTCTGTCATCTCCTGGTGAGGTGGAGAAAATTGTAGAAGCTGCAGAGAGCAGGGTGTGTGTATGTGTGTGTGGATGCGATATAGGCAAGGATGCGTGTAGGATGTGCTTGTGAACATGTGCTTAAAGGAACAGTTTAGAAACCTGGGCTCCTCATTCTTGCTTCCTTGCAAAGAGTTACATGAGAAGACTGATCCGACGGTCTTCTGTTAAATATGAAGACATGCTCAGTCAGAAAGTGAAACAAACTTTTGGCTCATCAGCTGTGTAAATTTGACCGCAGGGCTGTTTGTGCTAACTTAACCCAAACACTCTATACAGATGTTAGCTGGAGGCTAGATGTCAACAGACACGTGTTTGTGGGAGTTTGTGTCAAACAGCAGCCACCACGACTCAAGGCTGAAGGTAGCATGCCGCACCTTCAAGTGTAATGTGCCCAACTGCCGGTCAATGCTCGTTCCAAAAACTATCCAACTGGCTCTGCTTCAAAAAGCACCAACTTGCACCGTGTAACTAGAGTGGCTAACACTAGCAGAAGTGTGACGAACTACAGAAATGGTGCATTCAGTGTACAAGTAAAGGGGGAAGTCCGACCTCAAAAGTCCATCATTTCTGACCTCCACAAACTTTGTCTCTTTTCTAAGAACAACAAACACTCATCAGCAAACATGTAGTCTATTTCATGGAAGAAACAGGAGTGCAAAAATGGCCCCAAAAAATTTGTTGTCGAATGTTTTATTATATGAAGCATGACAAAAAAATAATAATTAAAATAATTACGAGGAATCGGGGAATATGGAAGTTTGGGACCTAAATTCAGTCATCAATATCTTGTGTCATTTGTGTTTGTTAGGTTTATCTTGGTAACAGTTTGGAAATTCATTTCACTGAGTTGCCATCAACTCAATCATTTTTAGGGCAGTGTTTTACTCATTAGACCTCCGGACACAGCCTGTCCACCTGTTTACCTCACCTGTTTCTGGTCTTTATGCTAAGCTAAACTAAGATAGACTAAGCTAATCCGCTGCTGGCTGCACCTCCATATTTACTCCAAAACATCCTCACATCTCTTTATGAGACTGTAACAATAACTTATTTAGGCACTGATCAGATCAAACGGGTCTAATTCTGACCTCTGCGTTTTAATCCTCTCCTCATATTTTTCTGTTGACATTGTCGTTTTTGGCTACAACTCTCCGGGAAGGTTACTGGGGTCGTCAGAGCTGTGTTTGTCACCACAGATCTGGGCATTCCTCCAAAACTCTGTCTGACCTAAGTGCTACATTTTGAGCCATTTTCATGGCTATAAACTGTCCCTGTTTCATCACACTGCAGTCACATACACTCTCTCTCTCTCTCACCGTCTTGTGCTGGGTCTCCATGTTGGCCAGCTGCTCCTCGTAGATAGCCACTTGCTCCCTCAGCGCCAAACACTCTGCTGTGACAGCATCCACTTCCTGCAAAGTAAATCAAGTTAATAACGAACAACGCTGGAAGTAAAGAAGTTCAACTTAATTTCTGGAGGTGTCTGAGAGGAGAAGCCTGCAGTTTGGGAACTAAATCAAATCATGGGTTGAAGAAACACAAAAAAAAAGTCTTTGTTTCCACCCTGAACACCCTTTTTAAGTGCTACTACATCCACTGAACAGCAAGTAGACACCGCAATGCAGAGAAAAGGGGAGGAGGAGGAGGAGGAAGATGAGAAGGAGGCTAACTAGACACAAAAGCCCTGTCGCCCAATCCATTTGCCAGCAGGGGTTCTCAGCTCATCTACTCCTTTAAAAGAACCAGATTAATTGGTGCTGGATGCAATTAGAGTGGGTGCCTGCATTTACATTTGGACACATGAAGGGAGTATTTGGTGGAGAAGTTGTGGATCCTCGCTGAGAGGGTGGCAGGGCCGTTGATATACAGCAGTAGGAAAAAGGTCGGCTGCTGCAGCTTGTTCAAATATCAGCCAGGAGCTGGACAGAGAGTTGTTTTGACTCGAATCTGGCTCAATTTTAACAGTATGTCATGTCATTCCTTAATCCAGTAGAACGAGACATAATCACCAGCAGCATATATTGATGTCCAAGTTCACCTGATAAATTCAAATCTGACAACTTTTGTCATCCATAGAGTGAACACAGCATAACAATCATTCTGCTTTTTACTACTTAGTTTCAAAAATATGACTCTCTACTACTAAATGCTACACTAAACTGGTCAAAAAAAATGTATCCGTCTACTGAAGCCAAAGACAGCATCAAGAAAGGGATGACAGCCGAAGACTGTTGTTTGCAGTAAAATCAAAACAATGAGCTAAAAGACACTTTGTAGCTTTACAGAGTTTAAAGAAGCTGCAGAAACGGATGATTATAATCTGTGGGTCCATCACCATAAATTACTTATTTACTATCAAACCACATCTTTTGATACATTTTGAACATGAAAACATTAATTAGTGCTGCCTTGCACTAATACGTCTTCTGTCCATCCAGCTCTCTGCCTTGATTAACATCCTTTAAGGTAGAAACTTGCCTCACTAAAGAAAGTATATAATGTAAAGTATGACCTTGTTTTCACCTTCAAATGGAACTGAGTGACCTGGATTCGCCACATGCTAAACTAACCGGCCTCTATGTTCATTCAAACAGTTTGGCTGCAGCCACAGAAAATCACTGAGACAATAAACAGATGAAATTTGTGAGCCTTTAAAACGAAGCGAAGAAAAAAAAACATCACAAAAGCCAATATCATACTTCAAAACAAATCAAACACGGCTCATTTAATACGATGAGAAGACTGCAGCTTGCTGTGGGCCGATCTGTGTAGTATTCACATCTCTCCTCCGCATCTCTGCACTTCTTCTACCTCCCTGTCGATTTCCCACCAAATCTTGTCACCCTGCAGCTGCTTCCAATTCAGAGCTGGAGAACTGAGCCAGCAGGAGCATTATGGCACAGACTCACAGCCTGAGTTACATCTGTAAGGGAGAAATTAAAGCCTCCCTCGCATCTGGCCTGGCTGGGAGGAGATGGTCTCTGGCATGTGTGAGGGTGGGGGTCTGGGAAAGTTGGTGGCTCAGGTTGCAGTGGGCCAAGAGCCCAGACTGTTTGACTGCTGGTGATCAACTCCCATTGAGAAGAACTACAGAAGAACAGCTGAGCCAAGAATCAGTAGCTTCTAGAGGAGATGCTTGACAACACTGCCATCTAGTGCTGAAGGTACATGATCACAACGAGGGTCAGGGAACTGAAGCGTATACAAAAGTTTTAAATAATATATTTAATACAATCTTCTCCAGTAATTAAGGAATGTTCACATTAGTTTTACTGAATTGGAAATTTTCTGCTTCACCTTTTATTGTAGATTTCATATTTGTAATAAAACTATTCATAAGCAGTAGACTATAAAAGAAGTGACCTGTCATAGTCCAAAGATGTTACTGGTTGCATTATGGGAAATGTAGTGGCAAGTGTTTTTAACGCTTGATCCATACTAAGAACTAAATATTAGGAGATCTCAGATATAAACATATAAATTGATATTAGAATATATTTCCCAGCTTTCGCGATTTTTGTTAAAATTAGTTTTTTTTATTTCCATTCTTTTGTCTTTTGTATCAGTGTAAAATATATATAGTATACTGTATGTAGTAACAGTAAAGTTGTCAAATCACACTAGATGCAGCATTAATTACTGTGCACATTAATAATTATGCTAATTTTTAGTTTGCTATGATTGCATGTTTAACTTATTCATATGAATTGTATATTAATTATTATGTATTTGCCCATCAGTGTTTTGTGCCTAGCTGTGTTACTGAAGCAGTTGACAGCCATTACCTCAGCAACATCTTGTCGTTCCTGCTGGATGAGGATCCTCTGCTGTGCAGCCTTCTCGTACTCCTCTTTCAAATGTTCAAGCTCTTTGTACAGCTCCTCTGTGTCACACAGGATCTCATCCTGCAGTGAAGACAATAAAAGATCTTGACAAGGTCATAGATCTGGCCTGCTTGTCACTGTACAAACTTGATGCGTGATTGATGGGATGGAATGAGACATGCTTGTGGTTTGATATGAGAAAGCCTAATTTAGGCATGTCGTCACACTGAGAAACACGCAGCAGACACACCCAGCTGCACCCTACCCTTTGCTTGCGCAGTCTTTCCACCACTCCATCCAGACTATAGTCTGGCTCCACCACGGTGGAGGTGACGCTTGAGGAGGCTTGTCGACTGTTTAGCTTCTCCTCGAGTTCAACGATCTGACATTCAAGAGACTCATTCTCCTCCTCAAAACAATGGGCCTAAAGGGCACAGAGGCAGATAAAGCCAGAGTAGATGCCTACAGAACAAAGGAAACAGGGGCAAAATAAAGTGCTGTTGTGTCTCTGGCAGCAGTGATACCGTCTATCCTCACCAGTTCAATAAGCCTGACCAGACGATCATTGAGGGCAGCGATGAAGGTGCGGTCCTGGACAAACTGGTTCAGACCCTCTTTACTCAGAACCTTGGCAGCTTCAAAGTCTAAACTGTCACAGTTACAGTCGTCGACTGCTGCGCCCCTGAGAGGACAAAAAGCTCTGGATTAAATATTGTAGAAATATTTGAAATTCTGAGAATGCAGAAAAACATGAAGACATCAGCTAACCTCATTTACAGAAGCTGCTATGGTTAAATAATAGGCTGAAGGCTCATTCTTGAAATGCTTCAGTGCACTTTTGTCCTACCCGTTATTGTAAAGGAATACAATGAACGGCACGAAAGGTTGTCACGCAAACCGCACTGTAACACCCCAACACAGCATTTTAAACCTTTATTTATTTTATGTGTTTAGAATATTTCCATGTGCATAAGAAGTATTTAAGGTGTTAAGTAATGTACACCATTTGACTAGAGCATCTCCTGAAGATACATTTTATATTAAGACTAAATGAGTTGGTAAGAAGTATATCAAAACATTTAAAATAATACATTTTACTTTATCTTCTTCTTCTCAACCGAGACCCAAACTGACCTGATGGAGAAGCGGTACTGCCCTGCACACTGCGCACTCAGCCCTCGATTACGACTCCAGCCGTCTTCCTCAAACAGCTTGCGGTAAGAAGACACTCTGAGCATGGCCATATCTTCAGATGGGTTCAGACTCGACTACAGCACACCAGGCAAATGGTGGCAGCAAGTCCGAGGTGGGTTTTATACTCACAGGAAATGTAACACTGAGGTGAAGAAGACTAACTATAGCGTGAACATCAGGCGGTAACGATTTCACATGTACCTGGGGAGTAAACCCCGATATCTAGTGTGCAGTTGTTGTTTTGATAAGAAGATGATGAGAAAGGATTTCCGAAAAAAAAAACGTATGTTAAACTGGAGCACAAAACAGCTTTATACAGTTTTATTTCTTTTAAATAAATTAAAAGTACCAAAAATTCTTAAAAGTGTTTCCTTGTGTATTTAGAGACGATGTAGGCGTACCTTAATTTTATGACAAAACTGAAGACAGAGACACAATGAGTCCACGAAATTACATCAGTTGGTACAGTGGCATAAGACAACACTTGCAAAATCAGAGGTTATTGATTATACTGGTTTATCTGTTTGATATGGTGGTGGTAGCATTTTCTAAAGAAGATGGCTATTGTAAAACAGTTCACCCAAATCCAGAACTACTCTTTCAGGATCAAGCCACCTTTTGGCAAAAGCTCAGCTTGATAAAAGTCAGCAGAAAAAAAAACAGTGATGGCAACAAGGCAGAAGAAACTAGGGGGAGAAGAGCAACTTCAACCCAACGAGTGTGCTCTGATTGTCAGCATTTTCACATTTGCGTCATGTGCTCCCGTGAGGTTTTCTTTAAAGAGGCCTTTTTTCTGGGATCATTACATTACACGAGATAATGAGCAGGCGAAATGAAGATCATAAATGTGAAAGTGAGCGCTGACATCTCTTGGGTAAAACTGTTAAAGAGGAAATACTCATTAGACACAGCACAGAAGTTCCTTATTTCAACAACCGTGACATGTTTTGCAACATTAGCCGCAGAAAAAAGAAGCTCCTCTGTGGCACAAATGAGAAAGAAGCACAAAGATGAGCTGTATCCTGCAGAATGTTGAGCCATTAAATCCTGCACCCAGAAAATGCTGCATCACTTACAATACCTCTGCATTTACCATGAGGGCCACAACAGCTGTGTCTTGGCCTAAAACAATGAGCTTAAGCTTTCAGATGTGGCAGAAATGAGGAAAAAGATGTATAAACAGACATTAACAGCACCACCTTCATAACAAACTGTAGACACCATCACAGATTTGCACCACCATACAATCAAACAGACAGGGAACAGGGGCACAATCACTATTTACACCATTTAAGACATCAAGAACCACACAGGGTGAGTCTCCACTTGATTCCGGTTGACCAGGAAGTTAGTGTGTTAACAGACTGGTTTTGTAACTCAGGGGGAACTGGCAAAACTAGATGTAAGGCTCACGGCTGAAGTTACACAAAATAACACCGCAAACATTCAAACAGAGAAATTCAATAACAAGGAGAAAACAACTGATGAATGATGTTCAATGAAACATTGAACATCATTCATCACAAACAAACATTAAGAATATAGATCAAAAAATAAACTGTTCTGATGGTGCAGACTCAGATGAAAAAAAAAAAAAAAACTATATAAATAACAGTTAAAATACAAAGGATATGCTAACAAATAACTCTCACATAGATATCTTAATATTTTCTCCTCAGCTAAAATGCCGCAAAATTAATGATTGTCGTGATTTATCTTAAGTTTAACACATTCTTAGTGACAGATTTCCATAATGATCCCAGTTTCAAACTACAGTCTATTTGTTTGTAATCAGTCTACTTCTCTATAAAGTCATTTTCCAATCTTTAGTGTAGGTAAGTCATTCATTTAGCATCCACAGTTACATAGTGTTTTCACATTCATACCACTCACTGTTCAGGGGTTATTTTGGCATGAGCACCTACAATTAAGAAGTGTCAAATAAGAAGGGCAACTCTAGTCTGGAGGCACAGGTTCTTTAGGTCATTAGAAAGTGCATCACTATCAGTTCAAACCTCTCCCAAGTGCTTCCAAATCCAGCAAACGGTCATGCTGTATATGGACTGAGGATATAACACTTCCTAAAATCATCAGAGTTCTAATAGAAGTCTTCGGTACCTCTATCATGAGGGTTTGTAAAAGGTAGAGTGCAGCACTGGTCTCTCCCATTTGACGATAAAATACTAAGCGGATAACGTTACTGTGTCCTACAAGTCAAGACCGGGAATCATCTCCAACCTAACTGATGCGGTGAGGAAACCTCGACCTCAGTTAGTCTTCGTCTCCTGCCATGAGGAAACCCAGAACAAAGTCGATGGCTTTCTGTCGTTCGTGTGACGTCTGCCTGCCCACCAAGTTGGGAGGCGGTCGGATGAGAAGGCTGGCAAAGAGGGTAGCTAAAGTACAAGAACATGGTAAAGAATAAAAAAGCAGGATTAACGACATATATATGTAAAAAAAAAAAATTTAAAAAAGTAAAATACAACAAAAACAACATTAGGTGAGCTGTATAATCAGTAGTATAAAAAGGGTCTAATATGAACAATGCTGATACTTAGCAGTCAAAACCAAAAAAACTGAAACACCTACATCTTATTGAATTCACTGAAATCATGTAACACTTGTCTACAAAAGCTAAATTAAAAATTTTTTACAAGTGAGCACTGTTTATGTCAGCGCACTGGGAAAACTGACTCTTAGCTAATTTATTCATTTATATCCTGGTCTGAGTAAATCCAGTGTTAGCCAGGAAATTCAACAAACCAATTCACACACAGATGTTTTTTTTATTTTTTTTGAGCAATTGTGTGTGACATATTTTACTCACATACACTTTTTAACAGCCCTGTAACAAGCTCTATGGTAAATGCGTAAGCCCTCCATCGCTTACCTACGAGGCTGGCCGTTAAATTGTTGTTGTGTGAGTGTTTGAGAAGTTCTTTCAGGAAGGCCATTAAGTAGCGAAACACGTTGCGGTGAGCCCGGGGAAGTTGGGAGATCAACTGTCGAACATTAGAGTGGAGACAGAGATTAAACATATTTAATGGTTTCTGCACTAAAATAAAAACAGTCCTTCATATATTTATTCATCAGATGCTGCAGAGTAAGAATACATTGAGCATTGCACCTGTTTGCAGAGGCGGGTGTCATGAGCGCATTCTAGGCACCGTTGGTAGAGTTCATAACACACCACTGGCTCCGGCAAGGCCTCCAAGAAGATCAACAGAGCCTCAGCTACAGAGTGGTTACAGCCAGCTACATGAACAGTAGTTAGGGATGAAGAAGTATAATGGAGCACAGCATTGATCTTACTACAATATGTATCTGGAAAGAAGACTGGAGACGGATGGACTACATATTTTCCACCTGGTCATCTCTGAACCCAGTTTCTATCCAAGTCTTATCTATCAACTGTTGGTCACCAAGTTTACTTAGATTTGAACACTTAAGATCACCAACAACTCAATAACAGAGTCCTGGAGTGCTTGTAAATCTGTTCTGCTCTTTGGCATTTCAGTGAATATAAGGAATGTAAGGATACGGATGGAGTCTGGGATGCTGGTGTCCAGACAGTCGATGATACCCTGCAGCTCCTCCTGTAGGCCTGGTGTCTGGAACAAGTCCTCCTGGAAGATAAATTAGGCAGTTCCCACAAAGCCATTAATATTACTATAGCCGGTATTTATTGTGTCATACATATGCAAGATGATTTCAATGATAGGGCAAACACAGAAGATTCTCTATCCTTCTGCCTCCTACACACCATCTATTCAGATTTATTCTTTCTTTTTTGCATTGCAGTGATTTTAGTGATTATATTAAACCAAACTCCATCATAAACCACTCAGGTCCCATCAGAGATTACCACTGTTTAAGTTCACAGAGGATCTCAATACAGCTAAGTTGCTATCAAGTAGCAATGTAGCAGCATAATTACAGAATAATAACGACACATTAACAAATACTTGAGTAGGCTACAGTGCAGGGTCTACACACATTCATTGTAGAAGCATAGACCAAGCTTGAGACACCATAAACTCTCTCTGCAATGGTGTTATATTTGTCAGACATGAACTTAAATTAAATTGCAGACAGAGAGCTTTGTCGTCTGTCTCTTCAAATAAAATCAGCCAACTAACACAGTTATTGCCCTAAAACAAAGCTCATGTTTCTCATCACAAATTAAACTAATTTTCAGAGCAGTACACCACCATTATTTCAAGAGCTATAAAACTTGGAAGTGTACTTTGTCTTCAGTCTCACCCAAATCATAAAGAAAACTTTTTTTTGTTTGTTTGTTTTTTTCCAGATAGACCAATAACCTGCTTTTGTCTCAGGCTAATGTACCTCAGTCTAAACGCAGGGCTCGTGATTTAGGTTTACTCTGAATATCAAGTGATATCACTGAGTGTTATTTCATATAAGGAGGGTTTTGAAGAACTTCACACCATAATCAGATCAGAAAAATAAAAAAACATAAAAATCAGAGACAAAAAAATCAGTTTATCACATTAAGTCCGGGTGTGTGCATGCAGTATGTCCCAGTTATGCATGTTCAATTTATTTTTGCTGAAAAGTAAATACTGTGCATCTTTCTTTATGAGGAAATTTCTTTCTCTCCGATAGTTGATGATAAAATGATGTGGGTAACCCTACTATAAAGTTTGTCAAAGACAACAAGCGTTTTTCAGCAGTGTAACACTTTAAAGTAACAAATGCTAAAAAATGAATGACCTACTGTACATTCAGTCCCTTTGTTACAGCTCTCACCTGATCACAGGACTTGGTGAAGAGGTGATTAACCAGAACCCACACCTCCTTGGGGATCTTCAGAGGTTTGTCCTCAGTAGCTGCTCCATCCACCATCAGGAAGTTCATCTTGGACTTTTCCTGATTGGAGAAGAATCACAGTGTTTTATGCTGACGATTTACAGCAGAGATTTAAGATTATTTTCAGCAGTAACATCCAAATAGATTTCCATTCAGTCACTAAGGTTAAAATTATATGGATTCACAACTTAATTCCCATACAAAGGGATTCATATCGCTCTGATCAAATGTAACAGAGAACACTAGAATGACAGCCCATGACACATCTGATCAATTAGTGATGCAGCAGGCCAAGATTATCTTGCTGGTGTGGAGACTTGAAGGAGAGACATTTTACTAAGAGCTGGATATCACATTCTTTTTATCTCTGTAAATGGATCCCGAGACTCACGAGAGACGTCCAAAAATAACCACAGCTACTGAGGCTGCACATAAAGGCGATGGAAACTGGAGACGGGCATTAATGGGGGACGATGCTAACATGCAGACTAATGTGATATTCTGTAAAATGTTTAAACACCAAAAGCTTCTAATGTGATCCTTAAGGATGTTTGGTGCAGTGAACCTTATTAAAGCAGACTGAGATACGTTCCTGAGCTTTACTGATCAAACCCAAATACGTGCTCTTTTTACCTTTAATCATGTGCATGAGGGAGCTGTGCAGGAAGATGTGACCTGCTGTGAAATGAGATTTAGAGTGTGTCTAAATTTTACTAGACTGGTGGATCCTCCCTGCCCACAATGGCCCAAGAGCAGATGCAATAGATGACTGATCCACACACACACATTACAACCAAGCTAACTGAGAGACGGGTCTGTGATCTGCTGAGCGTGTCAGCTTTGTGAACTGTAAAACGAGTTTTCACTCTCTGATTCATTTGTGAGGCCATGTTCCAGCAATGCAAGATGAAAGTGTCAGCCAACAAATCGGGAGGTGAATTCAAACTGCAAATTCCTAACAATTTATAATTTCATTATCAATTAATTAGTGAAATTATTCTGTAGGTCAATAAAACGATGGTTTACCAGAGTCAATAAAAACATTTTATAATTTCTTCTTCTGTTCTGCAAAAGATCAAATAACAAAAGATCCTAAATATTATACAAGGCAAACAAAAAGTATTTTCATTTCAGTGAGTAGACTCAGTTCCAATTCTATAAAAGAGGACAGCAAATCCTCATATCTGATCAAACTGAACCAGAAAATATTTGTAATGATTTCGGCATTATTTGAGTTAATGGTCAAAGCATTACGTGTATGTATGTAAACATGTGTCCTAGATCTCTGTTTTTCTTGTTACCACATACTAATAATACCGCTTCAAGCAATTTCTCTTTATGATGTGCACAATAGAGGAAGAACAACAAAGTGTCAAGTTGTGGGCTGATCCCAGAAGTCTTAAATCCAAGTTGATGTGGCTGTGTTAATATTTTACCTTTTCCATGTAGCTGTCCTCTCCCTGAGAAAGTCAGCCCACAACCAGAGTGAAGAGTTGGAAAGAAATGATCAAGGCAAGGAGAGGTAATGGAGGGAAACAGCAGAAGAATAAAGAAGATAGAAGTACGGCGTAAAAACACAAACAGAAAAGTAATTAGATTATGGATCGTTCTTAGATAAATCATTTGATCAAATCACCAGGCCAGCAGGAAAATGGAAGAGGTTGAGTGGAAACAAAGGAGTACTGGATGATAGTAACACTATATCCCAAAGTCAGGTCAAAAATAGTGTAATGGAAGCAGACAGAGAAGATCGAGTTAAGACCAGAAGAGTCTATTTATACAAAATGGACTAAACCGGGTTTGACTTGAGTCAGTCTTCCCTGTTCTTTAGGAGCTCCCTTCCTATGTCTTTGCCACTTCCTTGTTCGCTCTGCCCCTCATTTCCAGAAATATACGGGTTGAGACGCGTATACTTTCCACATAGAGATGTTTTTCTGTGACTGAGTTTACCCTGAAGGAAAGGACAAGTTCTCACATATCTCTGTTCAGGTTTGAGGTAGTGAAGTGGAACAGAGTAAGCCATCAGATTACTATCTGGGCTAAGCTGCTGTCTGATTTATGTTGAATATAAAACTTCCTGAATATAAAACAGGTTAATTTGAGGAAAACATGTCTCTGCCTACTAAATCTATTGCTTTTAACTGGTCTGCCTAGCTTCTCCTCACCAGGTCAATGAGTTTGGTGATGGGGATCTCTCTGATGGGTTTCTTCATGCGACACAGAGTCTCCAGCGAGGTGCCAAAGCAACTGGGCAGATAGTTGCCAGAGATGGTGAGGAAGTAGTCCTTGCCACGGTCTAGATGGAGCACCAGAATGTCCTCTATTGCGTCTTCTCCAGAGTTCAGCAGTGTGACAGAGTCTTTACTGACATACGCCTCCAGATAGATCTCCAGGGTCTCGTCTGTTCAGATAGATGAGGAAGACATTATATTAGCGACCTAAAGGAAAAATATCTTGAGAGGACACATATTTTGAACTGTGCTTCAATTAATTTATTAACTATTGTTAGAAGCAATAATAATTTTATTCACATACAAACAGTATCTCAGAAAATAATTATAAACACACTGGTGGAGAAATCAAACAAGATAATACTCTTTTGTAAATTAATAAAAATTATATAAACAATAACTTGGATCTGTTTACAGATACAGATATTCTGAAAAGCTATATCGGTCACAGATCTAAAATTCAAGGTAACATGCCAAAGGACAATAAAAAAGGAAAAGGGTATAATTGGATGTGTTACAGGACTTACTCGGCTCTAAGAGTCCATCGCTTGGCTCAGCACGCAGCCAGGACTTGCAGTACTGCGAGTCATTGAGTTTGGGGATGAAGGCAAAGTGACAGGGTACCTGCCCGTCATTTGTTATTTGAAATCGCTCCTTCTGAAGCTGCCGGAACTTCACATTCTCAAATGTAAACTGAAGAACAAGTTAAAAAAAGTGAACATTAGTAAGAGAAGTAACTTTACAGGCCCTCAGCACATCAAAGTAAGTCTTTGAGTATTATTACTTCTCTCCTGCTCAGAGATACAGATGGAAGGAAGTCGTTCTCCATTCTATCCATCGCACGGACAATCTCCTCAAACACCTTTTTGTGCCGCTGCTCATCTACCACCTTTACCTGTTACACAAAGACAAAGTTCCCACCACCAACTGATTTAATACAAGTCATCTTTGTCAGTGTAAACCTGTATGTTCTGTGTCATACATACATAATGAAACTAAAACCTTGCATGTTTCAACACAGACCAGTCTGGTAAAGGTCTTTAATTTGACTGCACAGACTCTTACCCCTATACTGAAGACAGAGCTGACAGGCTTGTGGTCACTAGTTTGCAGCTCCATGTGACTTCGGTACTTTAACTGCTTGACACTGTTGCCCCTCCACAGGATCCTGTCACACCAAGCTGGGACGCGACACTTCCCACTGCAGGAAACAGTCAAAGTTTGAGATACTAAGACAGGAATTGGATATCAGGCAGACACACAGACACACACAGAACTGCTGACTCTGTGTTAGTGTAATGATAAGGGCAGAAAATATTTCAATACAAGCAAAACTTAAAAACGGAAACTGTGGGTCATTTGGCAATAGCTTGAGTACTTACAAAAAGACACAGCAGAGGAGTATGTTTTACCTTGAGTCCCATCGATCTGTTTTGGGGTCATATTTGTACGTGGGAATGAAGGTAATCTCTCCCTCTAGGAAGTCTGTGAAGGCTTTCTTTGTCTGCCTCTGATTGTTCAGCTACACAGTGAAAGTCAAAAATTGTTAAGTATTATTTGGTCCAAGTGTTAAAACAGAATCCTTAATTACTGTCACATTAAACAGAATGAAAGGAAATTAAGGAAGATTGCAAACACTTCACAGCATAAAACGCAATACAAAAACAATATTTATTTAAGAATTATTTTTAAAACCGCTAACCGGGGTTATCTGAGGTCAAATTACTGAAACAGAGTCAATAATTTTTCAGAACCAAATATCATCGTCGTCACAAAAATTAAAGACAAGTATGAGTTCTCACCTACAGGTTGTTATTGCACAACATTAAAGTTTCGGGAAACATTGAGTAAGGTTAAGTTTTTCTTACCTGATCAACCTCCTGGAGCTTCTTTAGCTCATTCTGTGCAATGAGCTGTTTGACTTCAGCAGCATCGTACATAAAAAGACGATAGTTTAAGTCCCCAAGCCAGATCACCACACTGAAACACAAAAAAGAGATATAGAAAGCTTTCAACATCCGAAGTACAGCACAAAATCTGTAGTAAATAAGATTAAAAACAAATGTGCTTGGCTCATATTCTAGTAAAGTACTGCAGCATGGTTTTAATCTTTACATTATAAATCCAAGAAAACTTAAAAAAAAAAAAAACGAAAAAAAAAAAACAGCAGAAGTGAATAGTATTTAGTTAGTTTAGTATTTAGAGTAAGACCTGAAGCTAATAATAAAAACAGGACCATGGTAAAATCAGAGATTACACATTCATCTAAATCCATCTTCTCAGTCAGACATTAATGACAGTAAACTCACTCGTGCTTGACAATACTGAGAGGGGGGTGGTCCAGTAAGTGGAAGGTCATGCGAGCACATATGTCTTTGTAATCCTGATTGCGGCGCTCAAAGTCTTCTACATGTGCTGCCAGGTGGGAGTTGACAATGCAGAAGCTAGTGTTGTGGAAAACAAACCTCACTGCCACGCCTCCTTTGTTCCCCTGAAACATAAATAAAACTAAAATTTTCATGCAAGTAAACATATGCAGAGACAACTTCAGTACAGACAACATAGTTATTATTAATTAATTGAAACAACAATGTAAAAAGGAGTAAACAGTCCCTAAACAGTCAAACTTTGGTGTGGATCAGGACCCAGACATCTTTAGATTTCTCATGGTCTACTGCAGTTATATAATTAGTGAGGACAAACCATTTTTCCCATGATTCCCGTCCCCACATGTTCTGCAGCCACTTCCTTTATGTGATTCTTGTGTATCTTTTTGACAAACACCACAAGCATCATCCCAACTAGTCGGATGATCCGAACCTGTTAATGTGAAAAAAGCAAGTTAGTACTTCGACCACTGTATTCATCAACACTGCATGTCTCAATGCAATTGCACAGTTTCCCTGCTGTGGTTTTATTTACACAATATATGTTCAGTGTTACGATTGTATGGACACAAGCCTTTACCTTCCAGGTTCGGGCCAACTCACCAGCCATTTTCTACTTACCTTCTTGTACTTGGCTTTTGGGTGCAAGGCCCTCTCCACAGCTTCTACCCACAGCTGCTCTTTGGATGAGTCCATATAAAAGAAAGCCTCCGTGCTCAGGTCCAATTCTTGAAATCTAAAAGTCACAAACCAAGTGATCATGCTGGATGTAATTCAAGTAAGATAATAAGATAAAATGCCAGAAAAGCCCTGCATGATTAAGTCTTACTGACCCCAGAGCATAAATATCAGGAGCTTCATTGTCACTGCAGAGCCAAGGCTCAAGGCTGCTGTCTGGAGACTGGCCATTGACGTTCCATGTACCTGTGAAGAACCTATGAAACAAAATATATTGCATCATGAGGAGAAGCAGAAGAAGCAATCTTAAGATGTTTTTGAATTATACTTTTCCAAAACAAAACAAGAGACACGCATATCGAAGGCACTCCTCTCACCTGAAAGGCCGGATGTCCACATACTCGTTCTCCTTCTTTCCCAGGCGGTGTTTGATTAGGTATTCTCTTTGTCCTGCCTGGCTGGAGAACATGGCCTGCCTCATGCTGTTGGTGGTGGGGCTCTCGCACCAAGACGGTGGCCTGTCCACGCGGTCAAACCCGACCCTAAAACTACTGGAATAGAGAAAACAGGAACAATTTAACACCAGTAATATCATGAACAGATTTCACATCAGTATACTGAGGCTTTTGGAGTCCTGTTATTAAATCATAATTGTTTTAACAGATGTAACATCTATTTATCATAAGAGGCTAACTTACTCTGGTTTGGAGCTCTCTTTGGCCATAAATGAGACAGCTCTGTCTTTGGGGATTGGTACAGGAGGCAGAGGATTGGACGGAGTGTATGAGGTTTTGCGAGGAGGTAGAGGAGGAACGGGTGGAGGAGGAGCCTCCCTGGGGGCAACTATGCGATTCTGGTGGTTCTTCTTCTCTTCCACTTTGAGGGCATTGTTGATTTTGTCCTCAAAGCCAAAGTCTGAGGCCAGGGATTGAGCTGGAGCTTCAGACACAGCACAGCAAGTTTAAAAAAGAAAAAAAAGAAAAGAGGATTCAGTCAGGGAGACAATTAAATAATAACTTAAGATATTATTTCAATGTGCATAAAATATACTACCTGTGTTATTCTGATTGGTTGAAGTGATGTTGTTGTGGTTGGGAGGCAGTGCACCGGTAGATCTAGGCGGGTTAACTCCCACAGTGTTAGCCATCTTGGTTGTTCTTTGCGGTGGGACGGGAACTGGACCTCTCTGTGCTGCTGGTGTAAGTGGCTCCATCGCTTTGGGTTTGCCGAGTTTGGTTTCAACTGAGGAAGTCAAACAGCGGAAGGAAGCACGCTATGATTGACAAAGCCTTACTCAATACATGCGTCATTTTATTAGTGATGCAGGGCATTTACAAGTTACATTTACAAGTACGAGTTATCTTCAGCCACCATAAATATACACAATAATGGTGCTTCATCTCGCTCAGGAAAAACAAACACTGACATCATGAACTTACGTTAGCCCGTTTTAACAGACTGTTAATGTAAATAGGAACACAGATAAAAATGAGTCAGCACACAGAAAAGCAATGTTGTAATTACATAAGGTGGAGGAGACCAGCTAACATGTGGCAGTTCCAGTCATACAGTTGTGACCAGAGGATATTACAAACATTAACTAGTAAAAGAAAGCAAACGACAGTGGGACGTGTCTAACTGGTTAAACAAGTTCTGAGTAGAAATGATTATGAACACTGTCCAGCTTTAAAATGTATTTTTGCAGCAATGTAAAATACTTATTACTGTGGTGGCAACCAAAACATGGATTTAAAAGCCTCTGTTTAGACACATATCGCAGCCAAGCCACTGTTACAACTCCTCTCTACTGCTCTCTCTAAGTAGAGGCTAAGTGCCAAAAATGCTTTAAAAGCCACCATTGGCACACAAAAAAAATGTGAACACCTTATCCATGTCTTTATATTTTGTGACGTCTGCACAAAAATATGTGGAGACACAATGACAATGAACAGCTGTGAACATGTCATTACCATACTATAATTTGACATGGGGCTGATTTCAAAGCATTACTAAACACCCTTGTGTAGGGTTCGGTACGTACATCGGTGTGGAGGTCACGGTTTGGTACAACGGGAAAAAAGCAACAAAAACTCACACATGTATGAGACTAGCTTTTTTCATTTATTTTGAACAGACTGAAAAAACTAAAAAAACACCTCCTGTTATAAAAGTAAAAAAAAAAAAGTAAAAAAAAAAAAGAATAAAATATAAAACATGCATTAGCAGGGTTCTCATACCATGCATTCATTTTATTCATACAGAGAAAAGGAAAAGGCACAGTTTCTTGTAGGGATAAACTGAGGTAGTCAGGTAGCAACTGGCAACTTTGGCAACTTTATTATAAGAAACTGACATTTTCAATGTCGTATTACACAGTAAAATGCAAACAGTGAACATACTCTCGTATTGGCAATATTGTCAAACAAATATTTCAAATAGTACCAAAACTGAAAATCTCCTGAAAATATTCCAAAATAAATAATGAGCGTGTCTTATGTGCGTTAGCATGTTTGACGTGTTTCCAGCAACGTACCACATCTCCGCGAAACATCGTTGGCAGACAGTCTTTGTCCGGTCCACCAGTCGCATCCCATCGCCCTTATGTTCCCCACGGGAAACCAAAGTGTTCCCACACTACTTTTCTTCTTCGTCTGTTTTTATTCTTCTGTAGGCTAATGACGTTAGCTGGCAGCTTTTAGGTTCATTACTGCCACCTAGACAGAAGTGAGGACTCGACTTTTTCTTTTTTTTTTTAATAGCTACTCACTCAGACATATTCGCTGTATGACTGCGTGCACCGAACCGTGACGCCCGTACCGTGACACCGCGGGACGAATACAAATACCGTTACAACCCTACCCTTGTGACAATAAAAGTAGAATAGAATAAAATAAAAATAAAATAAAATAGATATACAAATCTATTTGGTAAGAGGCAGGCTATGTTTAAGTCAACTGCACAACTTCAGCAACTCAGTACTCTTTGAATTTTCATCATTAAAAGACACCGGTGCTGCAGTGGTTTACACGTCTCCCGGTTAAAATTGTGTGTCCTGATTAGTGACCTAGTGTAATAACTGTAATAAACTTAAAACACACCACCCTTCTGCAATAACCTGAACATACCTATAGTGGCATCTTTAAGCCTGCCAGTGATTCATCCCCATCTGCTACAACACATGACACTGATATGCAACATCCTAGCCATGTATAGCTTAAGGCATTTCCTTTCCTCAAACAACACAAAATATTCTCAAAAAGCAGTACCCACCAATTCGTATGAAATCTGTCAATGCACTCATTGCCATTAATAGCTTAACATGACATATGATAATATTTATTTGTAAAGTTAAGAAACTTTGCTCATTCATTTTAAATGTTTTATGGCTAAAATGTGAGTGTAAGAGTGAAATGACAGAAGCTTTAGTTCTTTCTGGGTGGCTGTCTTTATAGGTCAAACTGATATCAGAAATGGCAACCAAAGGAGCCTATCCACCAATATGTGGGTGGTGAGAAAACAACGGACATCAGCATGAGGTGTAATCCACCCTCGGTAAATAAATGTTGAATGAGTGATTAACTAATTAAACATCCTACTGCTTTAGAGCACTGACAGAGCATGGAGTCTTACCTTGATGCTGAGCACTCTTCACCTGGGCAAAGAAAGTCTGAGTCCGATCATCGTCCTGGAGTTCCAGCAACAGCTCTGGGGCTTTTTCTCCTTTGATTCGTATCCTAACAGAGGCTTGAGAAAGGGAGCAGAAAACACACGCACCGAGTCAGAGACCTTTAGACTATATAAACACATGAGAAATGCAGGCTGTCTAGGAAACAAAGGAAAGTGATTAAACAGAGAACAAATTCAGCGTTCTTTCAGAAAGCCCTGGCAACTCATGACCTGAGTCTGCTACTAAATAAAGACATTTAGCTGCAGGCATGCTCTAAATTGCTCTAAAAATGCAGCGAGGCCGGGTAGGTGCAGTGCTGCAATAAATGCACGGCTTTAGCTCTGCAAGCTAAAATCTACAGCCCCGCATACGAGACAAAAAAACAGATATAGCATACTTTAAAAACAATAGCAACAGATGAAAATACTGAAGAGAGGTGAAAAGTACTTACAAGCTACTGAGAAATCAATTAGAAGAGCTTCATCGGCTTCTGAAAGGCAACAGGAAAGAGAGCGTGCAGTTCAAAGGTCCATTGTGGGAGTAAACCTGCTGTGTTATAAATTACTTCAACGATCTCCAATAGTTTTGTGTTTATTTTTAAATTTTCTTTCTCGTGCGCCACGGAACTGCTCCACGGACTTTCACTTTGACAACACTGTGTCGTCACACTGAGTAAACAGTAACACTACTATGCATAGGGGTTAAAAAAAAATGTGAGGATGCGTCTTTTGAAAAGGAATCCCAGAGGAAACATCTCAGAAAGGAAAACACAGACTCATGTTAACAGTGTGTAACAACTGGTAGCATCTTGAAGTATCTTGGCTTATACTTGGCACACACGAAACAATTAATACTATAAGTTTGACACAGAGAATAAAAAAAGTCACATACCTCGCACAATTTCAAAGTTACCATTAATTGGTATGGATAACTGAGGCACTGGACGAGACACAACAGCATCAGGGTTGGCCAAAACACCCAATCTGGATGAGAACAGCACAGACTCCATCTTAACAACAGCTCTCCTCTGTGAAATCATTTAAACTTGCCAGTAAAATTATCTACATCACAAAGCACATACAGAGAATCTGCAGCAATGTCTTGTTTCTAAGAACAGCCATTCTCTTGCCAGTAAATTGAGGGTCATGCAAAGGCACTTATTTTAAAAAATATTAATAATTTAGTGTTTGAAATGCAGTGTGGGTAAACGAGCTATTAGAATTAGATTAGAATTAGTGAGTGGTTAAAATGCAACTTTAGAATATACGCGCATGCACACATGCAAACCTTTCTTTTAGTCTATTATGCAGTTCAGTGGCTTCGGATGATGAGTAAGCATGACTTCATTCACGTTTGTTGACAAAAGTCGACTGTAGCAACATGGAGAATACTCAGAGGAGCTGAGCTTTGTGTCACTTAATAGTCAGTATGAACAGCTACAAAATCTGTGATGTGGGTTTATGTAGGCGAGGTTACATTTCACTCTCTAACAATGGCTGACTAACGGCAGGGTCAAAGCAGCACTCTGGCCACTGCCCACGCTTCCCCTCCACTTCACAATAAGTCTGATTACGGTCAAGGAAAGGAAAATGATTCAGCCCTGCGGGACTAAATGTGTCAGAAGTATAGTTTCCCCAAAATCAGTAACCTCTGATGTCAAAAGCTTCATGACATCCAAACAAATAACATCGCCCCCTCAAATTGGACGGTCAAAAGAAATTATTGAAACACCATACAACAAAGTAACCCTGAACTGAATACAAATGTGCTCAACTTCCACTCGTCCAATTTAAACTGTTTAAATTTGGGTTTTATGCCTCTGCTACAGTGACAGATTTTACATCCCTGGCTGAGTGTGCAAAAGTATGAACAGTGGCAAATAAACCAGTCTCACAAATCCCAACAATAAATGCCTAGCACAGTAAAAACAGATCTGGCAAAGAACACAGGTGGTCATAAAGTCATATCTCAGCAAATACCGACTCAAAAACAGGATGTATCAGTACTCCAAAAGTTCCTCAAAAATGAACATCAAGTTAAATAAATACTCTACATGAATAATGCACTGCTATTTATGTTCACACTGCACTAACAATGTCTTTATTCTTATATAAATAAATTGATTCAATAGATGCCACTGTCCGAGCATTAAACGTTTAGCTAAGATAAAATATCTGAATTAAAACACTTGGCACCTGGTTTCCTTGCCTTCCAACCATTTTCCCCCTGTCAGGACTCCTCCTCAGTTTACTATGAGTGGTGTTAACACAGTTAGCTGAGCATGAAGCTTGTGTCCCCATGTGAGTCTCATTACACTCCAGGATGTAGTGAAGGAATTCTAGATAATCTGCGGTGAGCTGGTACTAACTGCTCTCTAGCGCAAGCTGCACTGATGATATAACATTCACCCTGCCATCAGCCAATACATCCCCTCTCAGAAAACAAATGCTGGAGCCGTCAAATGGACACAGACAAGAGCTTGTGTACGAGACATTCTGTTAAATCCCAGCTAAGAGTAAATCTAACTGGGGAGCAGGGTAGTGTGTGTAGGGAGCTCGCTCCATCACCTCCAGGATGTGAACTGACGTAATTGAACAAAATGAGAACAGCTCCAAGAACAGCAGAACTGTTGTCGGCTCTCTGACCTAAGTCACTGAAACCTGCAGCAACCAGTTTCTTCGAGCTCCACTGCTCGAACTGAAACTGTCCATGGCTGCAATCTGAAGCATCTGTTTTAGGTCTTCAAGCAAAACAGGAAAACTTATGACATTGCTGCCTGCCTGATTAGACACCGAAACTATGAAATCAAATACTAGTAAAGCCACAAGCAACCCTAAACAAAGATAATCAAATTGTAAATTGCACCATGCTGTCTATTGCTCTTTGTGATCAGAGTACACGCCTTCCTGATATAACAGAGTGTATTTTGAACCATACCGATTTCAGTTTATTTGCAAGTTAAGAGACACATTTGGTTTACAAAGCAGCACAGCTATTCTTTCAAACAATGACGCACATAAAACGTTAATACAAATAATCTCCGGATCGTCCACAGGAAATGTCTACCCACAAAACAACGACAGGTGCCAACAACTTGGAATTAATTAAAATAAAGCTAAAGGAAGCCAATGTTGCAGACGAACATCTAAAAGTGTACCACCTATGACATCTTACTAATTTACCTAGTGCCTGACAAAAATAAGTTGTTAGGCTCTCTGATACTTACACAAACTCTCCATTGCGCCCAATTAGTGACAGTAGTCTGGGCTCCTTCTGGCCAGCCCTCAGCTCCTGACCTCTTACAGTGTGAGCAGCACAATCAAGGAATTATTGTGACTGAGGATGGGTGGGGAAAAGGCGCTTGGACATCACAATTACTGATTTTAGATAAAACACAGACAGAGCCTCGCTGTCATTGAGGACAGTTAAATTAGTAGTGTGATTGCCCGTAGACAATAGGAAGTATTAGAAGAAGCCATGCTAATTGAACATTAGGAGGCAACTTAAAGTGACAGAAGATAGAAAGCAGCCCAGTGGTTGAGCCCAGTGGTTGAGTTTGTTAGAGGCAGCAAATTAACTTAGTTTAATCATGACTAACGTTATTCTCAAAAAAAAAATGTTTAATCATCGTTATTGAGACTGTTCATAAATGAGGACAATTAACATTGAACTGAATTAAATGTCAACTATACTTACATTATAACACAGTAATTAAACCAGCTGACAACTAAAAATGCTTTTCACATTCGCATATCTTGTAATATTAAGTCAGCCAAATTGCTATCTGTCATTACCTGAGATTAAGTGAAAGCTAACGTTAGCCAACAAGCTAAAGCAAACTAACAGGAAAAAAAGGTTGTAACTCAAAAAAGGATATTGCCAAGCATTCCTCGCCGGATATCCCCAAAGAGGACTCCATTCTTACCGACAAGAAATAAATATCAGTTTATCATTGGCTAGCTGACTTTAAGCGCTGGCTCAGTCCAGACGTTACGGCTGGAGAAAGTTAAATCCCCACCCGGCTCTGCGGCGGCCTCCTTCCGGGCAGCTGTTCGTTCGGCGGATGGTTGCTAATGCTAAATGCTTATTAGCCAGCTGTTGTTGTTGTTATTGTAGCTGGGTGGTGTCATAAATGTCCACTCCGATAAGTCCAAATGTCCCGGGTAGTATGCACCAACATTAAGATAACCGTTTTTTCTGGTGTACCGCTTGGTGTCAGAGAGCAGGCTGCTCGGACTACATGTCGTTAGCTGGCAGTTTGTAGTAGATTTAGCTAGTTAGGCAACAGCAGGGAGTATGTGGACTCCGTACTCCTGCTGCTCCGATTATTCCTTCACTCCTCTTCTTTATTTTTACCGGTAATGTGTAACAAATAAGAGGCACATTGCGCCACCTTCTGCCTCGGAGTGTGAACCAGAAAGTCAATACAGCCCAGCCTGGACAAACCAAAATACATCAACATCATACAATACATACTATACTTATGTATACTATTATTTCACTGACATGGTTGAAGAAACAATACAATAATGTCATTTTATTATTGTGAAGGATCCCTTTACAATTAAGCCTGCTCCTAGTAGAGCACACACACACGACGGACAGCACAAATCTTAATATGATGTGCATTAACAGTATCACATGGTTATTGTATCGCATGCTCATATTCTGTGATTTAAGCAATCATTTAATTAAGCCGTTATAATCTCTTCAGTTATGCCCTTCACATTTATCTTGGCTCTGAGGTATACTATACCCCACATTGTAAAACCTACTGTCAACACCAAGAGTTGTATACCTTCGGTTTAAAAAAAAAAGAAAGAAACCACTGTTGTGTGTGAATAGTACATACCATTTGTAGTATGTACGCCAGCCTCTGTACGTTTCAGTTGATTTCACCTGAGAGTAGGCAATATTTGCACTCCCCACCTGTGTTGTAGAGATTTGGAGAACTGAAAGTATACAGCGTACAGTGGAACTTTTGAAAAATGAAGTGACATTAAAACATTAAAAAACTTTCTTTCAGTAGTGGGACAGAAAGTCTGCGCAGAAATGATCATCCTGGATCAAACACTTATATAGCTAAGTGCATTAGGGATCTCTCCAGGGACACTCACATTGAGAGGCTTCACTGTCATCATGATGGAGTCACTCCTAGATCAGTTTATCTTTCAAATTATTTGCAGAATATCATAAATCTTCTTCTTTTTTAGCAGCTGAATCTGCTTGAAATTTATCTAGCTATTTCTGTTTACATTAACAATTTTTCAGCTCAGAGTGGGTTGCAGAAGATTACTGTGGTTGGGACTTTTATCACAAGACACCCACAGCTTAAGACCCACAGCAGGCTGATCAGACGTGGGTGTGTGTTTCATGATACCAGTTGTCATTTGGCGATACTTGAAAATATTAACCACAACATTTTATTGACACCAGTCAGTTTATTTTATCTCCAAAGCTTGTTTTACCAATAAAATAAGATCACAAGTTAAATTTTCTCTTAAACCATTCTGTGTTTGAATTTGTTACACAATGTGGGCATTTGAAAGATTTGACTGCGTCCCCTGTGGTGCACTGTGGTGCAAGTATTTATGAAACATTATAGGAGGGCGCCACTGAACACAGAACAGAGATCTCACCCAACTAATACAACCTTTATTAGCGACCACATCTCAGCAAAAAAAAAAAAAAAAAACTGTTAAATTATCTGAAGCTGAATCATTGGCTCCATATGTTGTTATTTCATAAAATACAATTAGAAGTCATTTAAACAACAACCTATCTGATATTAATCTTAATAATGGTTGTAATGAACCACTATTAGGACACTATTTGGAGGAACAGTTATATTTAAAGCAAAAGAAACATTCAGCAGCTTACATTTAAAAGCAGACACAACACATGTATCGTTTCTCAGTTGTTGTAGGTTTTAATCTTGTGAATAGCATAAGGGCTGGAGTCTCGATGGGGCCATATGTCTCCGTTGGGCAGATCCCTCGTCTGCTCCACCTCACGATCGACCATCTCTAGTGTTAAAGCTGATGGGTTTAAGATGTCTGTCGTGCGGTAGGACTGTGTGAGGTGACGGAAGGACGACGTGTCCGAGACTTCATCGTCGAAGAGGTCCTCCATGAGCTCCTTGCGCTTTCTGCGAGAGGCCTTCAACTCATCGTTCAGGTCAGAAACCAGATCTTTAACGTCTCTCACTATAGTGGAGCGAATACCAAATAGGCAGAGCAGGAAAACCAGACCAGCACAGATGCCAGAGACAAAGTACAGAGCCACACGTTCTGGGAGACCTGGAAGAGAGTAGTGTGATGATCATGAATAAATCTGAAGTGCTGCAAAACAACAAATAAATCATTTGTCCACTCTGTGAAGTATCCAAGCCAACAGCTCCACCTCATTTATTGAAAGACTGTACTGATTTTTACATTTCTGTCAACCAATTATTACTACAAATTGCATATACTTTGCATTAATGTTGACCAGTTAACAAACTATGCTGCAAGTTTTTCCATTATTTAAAACCTTATGTACAAACAATTCCCTATAAAGGAACAATTAACTTTTTTCCTGTCAGTATTTAGTTTAAATCAACTTTCAGATGTTGTTTCTATTCTCAAACTAGCACAAGAACACATCATCCATAGGAATCCTACATTCACTTGTGTTCATTTTTGGTAATATAACCATGATGAAGACAGTAAAGTGTTTACTGATTATGTAACTTAATCAGCTTTTGGTTAGGTGTGAGTTGATTTTAAGACATGGTAATAATATGAACATGACATGCTTTGGACAATTATCAGCACTAATTCAAAATATTTTTAATGCAAAGGTTATTACATAGAATAATGAAGGAGAGTTGTTCAATGAAACCATGTGAACATTTATTTTAATATACTTAATAAGTGTAGAGGGTAAACTGGATTTGGAAAGTAGTGTTTAGTCACTGCTAATTAGCTGGATTGTGTTGGCTCGACAGCCGTTTAGCTATGATGTACATGTGACTGAAGATATTAAGCATATAGTTATCATTTCTTGTTCTTAAATGCATCCCCTCAGTTTTTCTGTGCACTGTTTCAGAGGTCAGTTTTTCCACGGTGTCACTTTTGTTGAACTACAGCACACTATGACACCGGCATTGTTTTTTAAACGCAACAGTGTACATGCAGGCTGTATAGCCTGACACCTACAGGCATCAGTGCACATACCCATTATTTTTTCAATGATCTCCAGAGAGTTGGTTAAGAGCACGTTTTGGGGCCTGTAGGTGGGGCCAGTGTACCATCCACCTGCAGGTGAGAGGGGTCTGGGCTCAGACACCGGTCAAAGTCTGCAGCATCCAACAAAACCTGTGAATACTGGGAGCCACTCTCACCATGTGTGTAGTCTGAGATCATGAAAGGATCTGTGGACCCTCGTCCCACGTCTTCCAGAAGATATCGGGGCACTAAAGAGGAAATGAGAGATGACATTATGCATTAACCAGTGAACCATATCTCCTTGGGATCATCTCATAACTCTCTTACCACAAGTGAATGACACTCGCAGGTGTTTCCTGGTGCCAGGGAAACAGGGGTCCCCAAAGGTATGAATATCGGCCAGTACTGAACAGTTTGCTCTGCCATGACACCTGCGTGACACCTTCCTCAGAGCCACTGGTGACAGACACTCTGAAATAACAATAGACATTTTTAAAATGTAGAAATAAGTGTAATGTCTTTTAAGGGTATTCAAAGGGCGGGTTTTTACAACAAGCACACCCCCACCCTGTGACCCTCCAGAGGATAAGTGGTTACAGAAAACAAATGAATGAGTGAATATTTTGTGAATATATTCTATTAAATACTGTAAATCACAGATATTATTCATCATCATGTCTCTTTAATTTGCCACTAGGTGTCGCTTTAATGCCCTGTTTCAGACCCATGTCAGTCTGTGATCCAGGTTCCTGAGGACAGTAAGGACTGCCGTGCAGCAGGTGTCCAAATGTAGCAGAGTAGATGGCGAGGACGGTCTCATTTTTACACATGAGCCTCAGGCGCTCATTTTCACAGACCAGTCTTGTGCGATGGTGCTCTGAAAAATAGATGACATCAAAGAGAGGCATGGGACAAAATCAACTTTCCTCAGCAGCTGCAAAACTATCTGTCAAGTTGAAGTGATTCTGAGGCTCAGAGTTGCTGTCTTTCAAAGTTACAATTGTGAAGCAGCATTAGCTCTTTTCCCAAATGGTAGAAAACCACAATAGAGGGAACATAACAGAAAGATAGGATGCTATAATAGACAATAACTTTATTGCAGTATCTTGATTCTATGTAAAATTTAAGACTAAATCAGAAGATTATAAATTTTAACAAGTTTTCTCCTGCAAAATCTGTCATGGCACTCTTTTTTTCCTTTTACTATTTTTATGCATGTCTTTCAATCATATTATGGTCTTTATCAGCAGATAAGGAGGAGTTTAAAAATAACTAATTTTAATAAGAGAGCATGCACGGTTACTGCTACATCTCCAAAACAACTAAGCAAATTTATTCTGCCAAGGGAGACAGTATGATAGTGCTAAAAGCTCAGGTATGTTTGTATTCTTATGTCAAAGAATTTTCTAGGTTTAGAATGAACTTTCCGAGTTTTCTTATTGAAAATCCAGTTTGCTCAATTGGGAAACATGCTAAACAAAAAAAACACTGGTTCACTGGTGACTGATCTGTCCCAGATACTGAATGCAGTGGTGAAGTACCTGGTCGACACTTGTAGGCGACCAGGAGGTACTTGCTGGTGAGTGGACACGGGTCCAATCCAAATACCGGACTGAAGACAGGGATGTGACACGACCGCCGGTCCTGACACTCTGACAGCACTTTCTGCAAGTGCAGCAAAATTTGTGTTGGCTACAGTCTTCTGCGACATTCATGAAATCATTTTAGGAAGGATGAGACACTAAAACACAGAGTTCAAGTTCATCTCACTCTGGCTTTACGCACCTCGATAGCCACCGGGGAAGTGCATTCAGTGTCCTCCTCCACAGTTACGTTTGAGTTTGCGGAGGGGCATAAATGTTGACTAGGAACACGTCGGCCATAGAAGGCTGACAGGACGGCCACAGACGTCCTGGAGGGACAGTCAATGATGAGTATGTCTCCTTCACAAGCATGAGCCGTGTGGTTCTTCAAAATGTTGTGAAGATACACTGAAAGATAACACAGTATGATGTTAATGTCACTTTATGTGGGAAAACCTTTCAATTTCAGTCAGATTATACAGGTGGATAAAAGTCTGTCTGACTTAGATCAGTGATAAACTAGAGTTTGATATTTAATTTATAACAGATGGCTCAGTTTTCCCTTGTCACTCTCTAATTATCACTTAATAATAAATAATTTCGAAGCTATTCATTGTGCACAAGTAAGTAGTGTGATTTATAAGATGATTTTCTTTAGTCCCTGCAGTCATGGTTGTCAGCTGGGTGGTGTCCCATTTACTGGGTGTAACTCTCCAAGACAATGTTTGGACTATGACCACACATACAAACACATAGACTCTGGAGTTAAGTCACCTCCCATGAGTATTTCCTGTACTCGACCCTTTATGTGGGTGTTTGTATTGCGTATGTTGTAAGGACATAAACTACTTAATCAGTCAAAGAGCAAAATCCAAATGCTTAAGAGCTGGTTGATGAGTTTTAGGAGAGTAACAGCTTGGGAAGTGGTTATACACGGGGCTAGTTTGAATCAGCAGGAAATGATTACAAATGAATGTCTCTTCAGAGCTGGAATGACTCTGTGTTAATGCTTTGGGGAGCAAATGGGACACAGTACCAGGCACTCACTCACAATGATCTATTATTAGAGCCTGCAGCCGCACACAAAAAATGAGCTCTCTGCTGTGGTCAGATAAAGAGATACAAAAAGACCACAACAGAAGCGCCTTACACAAAAACTACCTTCGGCTTTGTCACTTTGCCACTATAATGTCATCGGTCACACGTCAAAACAACAACTTATAAACAGGAGTCAAGTGTGTTTTATTTATTGCTTAGGGAGTATCTGGTCCTATTCAGTGAATATCTGAGTTCAGGACCTGCTCTGCAGCCTTTCCACCCTTATTGTGGTCTTTTAGCACGATCTTCACCAGCTGCTTGGAAAGCAGGATGTGCAGATTTATTAGGAAATGTGTTTTTGAAGCTTCCCAAAGGAAGCTTACACAACTAAAAAATAACACACTGTATCAGCATTTTGACTCAAGTATCGATGTCAAAAACAAGAAACTTACGAGAGAAATCAGGTGCCGAACGTGCAGCGTGGATCTTCAATGCCAGGAGGAGAGGAAGGAGACAGAAAGACCAGCAGAAACTCCATGGCACCATCATTGTGCATATCCTGCAACAGACCTCTGGGTTTTGTCGTGATGGGCTGTTGTGCTATTGACAGCCTGGGAGCAAGCGGTCACTGGGTCAATGATGGCATTGTGCTTACATGAAACCCCCCCACCCCACCCTCCCCAAATTTAGCAACAAAAAATCACAACAGAGCTGAGCCCCACTGTTATTTCAGTTAGGTTTGGGACTGTTGCTGCATCTGCGCTAATATTAATGTTATTTAATGAATGATTTTGACTGATTTTATTCAGTGTGCATCTGGTAGAAACTATAAGCACTGTCAGCAAGACAGAAATATAGTTCCTATAGGAATCACAGCCTGAAAATAAACTACAGTTTCACTCATTTTTTGGATTTATTTTAGTCACTTCTTATGCAGACATGAAGAAAAAAAATGGTGCTCTTTCATTTAGTGAGTTTACAGATTATAGTTCTGTACTGTTATCTGTAATAATTTATTTCCAAGAGTCAAATCAGTGAATGACGAAGAGATCAGGAACTCAGAAATGATTAATTATCATAAAGTCATGACTCAGAAGTTACAAATACTGAACATTTCTAAAATGATATAACAAATAGCTTGTGTTTTTTTGATGGGTACACAAATCATTGAGCTCATAGCATGATTGCCTAAGTCATATTTTAACTTTTTTATTTTTTTTAAAATGTTTTTTGTAAGCACATTGGTATTTTTTATTGATATTGTAACAGTGGCCAAAAAATGACTTATCATGAGACACACGCCCACGTCAGCAATTATGCTATGAGGCCAATGAAATGTAAGATTTTAGGAGGAGATTACATATTTCTGCTACCCATCCAACATGTCTGTGCATCATCTGTTTATCATGAGTTGTCAGATGCACAGTAGTGTTCTTGTGCAGGTTGTATGGAAACTCAACTTAAACCACTGCCAATGAAGGGAGAATCGTACTAAGTTGGAGCGTTTGCTGTCACACTTCTTCATTAGCGTGCTGGTGAAAACTGTTCAAAAAAATACAAAAACATTGCAGTGCGCATGTAAACATAAATAAGCAGTCTTACACTGTAGGTAACAGTGGCTGTTATTAGCTTGTACGTGTACTATAAATAAACCAACAAAATCATCTATAATACACGTTCCAAGCAGAGTTTTCAGTAAAGGTCTTCGTGTGACCCCTGGAAAGCCTTTCAATGGAAACAAGATTCCAGGAAGACAAGAAGTTGTTTCAGCCTGTAACAACATGCTTAGAAACAACACACTGCTGTTTAAGACTAAACATTTGATTTAATTGTTTCCAGCTACTTCCAGTCTTTATGCAAAGCCACAGTAATCGTCTGTCAATCTCGGTTTAATGCAAGCCCACGGTGTGAATCTTTTCTTATTTGTCATTCATTTCTATTGACAATGGGTATCATAACATCTGCAGATGTCCTTCAAACAATGTATGTACAGCTCTCCAGATGATGCAGGTCATCAGGTAAACACACACACCATCTTCATCAGTTTGTAAGAATCAAATCAGGTTTATTAGGTGATATACTGTATATTTAACCAGTTTTCCTTCAATATTCGTCATTTTGTAAATGTCCATTGAAATGCTCATACATGTATTTAAAGTTGGACTGTGAGACAACCATTTCCTGGTTCACGGTGAATCTTCACACACAATTATACACCAGTCAGCCACAATATTATGACCACTGACAGGAGAAGTGAATAACACTGACCATCTTGATGGGAAACCTTTGGACCTGGCATTCATGTGGATGTTACTTAGACATGTACCACCCACCTAGACCAGACCAGACACCCCCACCCCATAGCAATGACACTCCTTGGAAGCAGTCATCTCCATCAGGATGCAGCCTGACACAGGCACACACACAAAAACGGTTTAGGAACAACTAAAAAAAACCCCGAAAAACAGCACAAGGTGTTGACCTGGCCTCCAAATACACTAGATCCCAAACTGATCAAGTGTCTGTGGGATGATCCACAGAGGCCCCTCCCCTCAGCCCATAGGACCCAAAGGCCCCCACTAACAACATCCTGTTTCCAGACACCACAGGACACCCTCAGAAGGCCTGTCCATTCTCTGATGAGTCACAACTGTTTTGGAGGCACAAGGGAGACCTACACAATAGTAGGAAGCTTGTCATAATGTGCCTAATCGGTGTAAGGTCATACTTTTTAGGGGTATTTAATGTTTAAATATCTTGCAGGACAGTGTATTTCCCTCTACAAGTCTCCAATAATGGAGCAATCCCAGAAAATATGATAATGGTTTGCTTTTTTATTTATATTCTACAATGTCAATCTTAAAGAGAATCCCAAACAGTCCCAATTTTTTTGACTTTTTCTTGACTTTCTGACGAAGCGCTCAAATCAAAATGTTGCCTTCTCCATAAAGGAGACACACTGAATCCACAACAGAGCAGCAGGTCATTTTGTTTTCCTGGTAATCTCTTATCTTAATATCTGGCCTTGTGTGAGGGTTTCTAAAGGAGTCTCATTCTCTTGGACTCGTCGGCAGTGAGGGTCCTGTTTATGGAGATAAGGGACTTCTTTTCCAGGAGGTCACTTCCAGTGGCTGTGTGTGTCCACTGGAGATATGTGTATCTGTCTCCATGAGGCAGAGCTTTCCTTTCTTTTTGTCTGTAGAAGAGGAAGTAAAGGGGCATTAGTAAGCTACTCATTTCCAGAACTGCCAGAATTTTTTTTCCATGAATTCTCCGGAAATCTCTCATGTTTCCCACTTAGCTGGAATCATCCTGGTTTCAGTTTGCCATAAAAACTTAATTTCCCTTTCACACATCTCTTCCCTCTCTGTGTTTGACGGCTGTCGTCATACCAACCAAACACTGACACATAATACACACGCAGTCATCAGCCTGAACATAGATCAGGATGTTATCAGCGATTGCAGCTACTTGTGATGCTGAACAGCTTCTCACCAGTCATTTATCAAACAAGCTCCAATAAACACTCCCTCCATTGCAGCAGAGTGGGACGTAATAATGGAGGCTGACGCTTGTAAAGGAGAAATCCACGTTTTATCCATGTGAGTAAGAAAGAGGCGTTGCTCCCTCTGTATACAGCAGGGACAATCCTTTCAAATAAAGTGATGAGTTAGTCCCTTTTATGATTAACAGCTTTTATTTCCGTCAGGTAGAGCACACGAAAGCCACACAGCAAGACGCAACCACACACAGTGAACAATAGCAAAACAAATATACTGTACATCAACAAGAAAAACAGTTAAATCATGTCTGAAAAAGAAAATATAACCAAAACTATATTGAATATCTATTCTTTCATCAATTTATACTTTTGTGTTTTTACTATATTGGCTTATATTTGCTTATTGTTTCGTATCTTTTAACAAGGACAGCGGCAAAAAGCATTTCACATGTCTACAATTTGAATCAAATTATTATTGAATCTGAATTGGAAATTAAGAAATAAACCAGACACCAAACAGACAAAATGGTGACAGAGAATGCTGCTAGAGGGAGAGAGACATACTTACATGGTGCAAATATGTGAACAATTCTCCTGCACTTTATCGGGTAGCCCATATGATATTCGCTCCAGGGAAGCCAGCTGACTGAGTGAAGTGAATCACAAAAAAGGCGCTGGTGCAGATTTGGCTTTGCAATTTTTGACCAGAGGTTTTCACCCCAGCATAAGGACAGTCTGGCAGTAATTATTTCTTACATGCGTCTTAGAGGAAGTGTTGTAATACTGTGCGGAGAAGGAGATCAGGTTTCAGACAACCTAGTTTACTTTGTGGGCATTTACATTTTTTTGCCTGAGTTATATTTCCTGTAATCTTCCAGCGTTGCTCTTCAAATTTCCAGGATGCCTTGGTATTTTAATGGTGATGGGTGTGTTTCTTCGCCCTCCCTCTCTGGGTTCTGTAAATCTCCCAAATCCTCTCAGGCAGATAAAAGAGACAAGTACATGGCACTGAGCCATGCGTCCTCTGGTGTGTTTCTTTCGTTTTAAATTCCTCATAATCCATTTCAAAACCTTAACAGTTAGCAGATCTTTTAGGGAAGTATAAACCACAGCAAGGGGATTTTGTCATATAATTTCTCTTCCCCTACTTATTGTACTTATTGTAAATGAGAGCATATTCAAGAAACACCAATGCTGAAGTGAGCCCTCGGTCCTCACTCACTGTGGTCATGTAATGAGAGCTAACGATCACATTCATTTATGGATCATTAAGACATCTTCTAATCATTTCTAATTACTATTCATAAAAGACATTTTATTCAGCGTTTAACAAATCAAATGTCTTTAGTTGTGAAATGAAAATGTTTGAGCAGAATGCACAGAAAACAGAAAACAAAAGCAAGATATGACTCCTCCAGTGGTATAGACAAAACACTGAGGGGAATCCCACCACCGTGATACAACACATTTCTCAAAATACAGATCATTTCAAAGAACCCAACTCTTATGTCAGGTACAGTAGAGTAACGATCAGAATATAAGAAGAAAAAAAAATGAAAAGAGGCTGTGAAACACAAAAACACGACAGATACAGAAGACTGTAGACAGTGCAGTATTAAGTAGAGACCAGTGAGTCAGTAGCCATGCTAACGGCTCCGTGAGGCCAAACTCATACTAACAGTATGTTCGAGCTAAATTCTAACATGCTCAAAATGATATTGCCTACTTTTTATTTTATAATTATAATCTGTACAGCTTTCAACCATCTTAATATTCAACTTATTTCTAACTCCTATTTAATCTTATACTAGTAAAGCTAAGAGTGATAGAAAACAATTAGTGTTTCTTTTTTTGTTTGGCTGTAAGGCAGTTTTAAAGTATAATTAAAAATGCATTTTATAGAGTTTAGTAGCTTAATAACAATAAACTATATTCAAATACACAATGTTCTACAGTAAAACGGAATAAAGTGGAATAAAGCAGGGCGACGTTGAAATGTTCATGTAAAGGTTAAGTTCTTGAGGAAATGCCTTTAATGACTCTCCATCATTATCTATGCTGCCGTACTGTATGTCTACCACACTTTCAGTCACATGAGCTTTATATATAAAATATTCCTCTTTCGAAATCAGAATAACTTGAAGCACCGTGTTCAGATATTTATTTACACTCAAACGTGTTGGACAGAATAATGTACAACACATCCACCAGAAAATTAGATCAAAGTTTCCCTGTGACACTGAGACACGGGTCTTTGCGCAGCCTTTTTCCCTTTGGAATGCGAGAAACTCAAATCAATTGTCTGAATTTGTGTGCATTGACTCACTTATCAGATCCTGTGAATTGCAACATAGGACCTATTTTAAGCTCTCGCCTCATTGAGTTTGGCTTTGGGTATATAAGAGACTGTACCCCGCCCATAGCTCTGGATCCTCCCTCTGCCCTGACTGGTGAAGTATGTTCAAAGCGATAGCCTCCAAGGAGCTCTCAGACAAACACAAGCAGCTGTGAGGTGTGTTACTTTCTCCTGACATCCACATCCACACTAAAACCAGCTCTTGCTCAAGGTCTCTGCTTTCAACTTCCCTTTTCTGCTCTGCGGATTTTTTTTTTTTTCAGAGGGAACAGAAAACCACTGAAGGAGAAACTTTAACTGGAGGGAGTATTTGGACTTTTAAAAAGGTGAACAAAACTTTTTTGAAACAACATGGCACTTCGGCAGGACTCAGAGAAGGACCCAAGCATCGAGTTGTTTATTAAGGTCAGTAATTTACATCTGGATTCCCTGTCATAATACTAGACTGTGTGAGGGGAAATAGAGGCAACTCTCTTATCAGTCCTCTGTATTGTCAAAGACCAGAGGTTGAAATGCTGTTACGAGCAGCATCAATCAGGGGACAACTCTCCTCTGGATTGGTGCCGTCTCCAGATGCCATGTGCTGCACATGTTGCGGTGTTTGTATCCCCGCTGCGTGTCACGGCAGGTTGTTATCAGCCAGCTCTGGCCACAGACAGACTAGTCCACCTTATCATCTCACACCCAGAGGGAGCATGGAGAGCGACTGGCCTCAAGCCTGAAACAGGCACACCCACTTTACACATGCACACGTTCAAGAAGAAACTAATGTTTTTCATGCAGGGTTTTCCCCCAACGTCCCAACATTACTCTTTGTACACAGATGTTTTAGTTCATGGCACCAGTGTAGACATTGTGTCCCCTGATATGTGCAACAGGGTCAAGGGAATAGACAGTATGTTATGTCTGTTTATGACAAAAAACATTCAGTCACTTAACAGACCAATCCCACAAGTTGTGAAATACTCTTGACACAACATCTCAGTGTTAGCTACGCTCAGCAATAAACTACTAGAAAAAGCTGAACCCAAATCACCTCTGAAGCTCGTTTATTATTAGACTTCAAAAACTACAAAAAAAGTATAAAGTGAAAAGCTGTGTTTCTCTCTGCTTCCCGGCAACATGAACCTTTGTGAAAGAGTGAAAGTTTGTTTTTCCTGTTTCATTTTCATACTGATGGGCAGGTTTTGTTACCTTTTGGTATGGCCAGGCTAAAGGTTTCCACTAGTTTCTTTATGGTAAGCTACGCTGCTTTGTTTCGTATACAGATGGGAGAGTGGCATCAAACTCTAGGCCTTCACAGTAAATAATTTCCAAACTGACAGACAACATGTGGGGCTTTAACCAGGCTGTGTTGTTGTGATTTCAGCTGGCTGTAGGAGGAGAGCAATTTGTTTTCCGTTACAACACAATGCCTCCATTCCCCCTCCTCCATTTAGGAAACTGGCTTTAAATATCCCAGACACACCTTTCTCTTCTGAAATAGCTTTTTAATCAGCAGATATAGCAAAGATACAAATCGCTAGTTAAAAACAGAACAATTGTGACATCGTGTGATTATAAAAGTATTTTTTTTTAACATTATTTCTTTTCAGGCTGGACATGATGGTGAAAACGTGGGGAACTGCCCCTTCTGCCAGCGGCTCTTCATGGTGCTGTGGCTGAAAGGAGTCAAGTTTACAGTGACCACTGTTGATATGAGGAAGTAAGCAGCCCTTCACTGGCAAAAACACTTCCTGAGCATCTGGTCGAGGGGACTTTCACACAGAACTCTATTAAGAAGCAAATGAGTAAAAAAAAAAAAAAAAACTTGAGTCGTTTTTCTCAGTAATCCAAACCATGTCTCATTGGTCGATACTAGCGGGAGGAGCCCATAAAGTCAACGTGTACAAAGACCTCTGTGTGTCTGTCAAACAAACACCTTCTTTAATTGAGGCTTTATTGTGTGAATTTCTCAGGGCCATTTCTGACAAGCAAATAAGATCAGGAAACTTTGATAATTGAATGATTCAGAACGCACACAGTGCAGACCTTTCAGCAGGAGACCACTCCCTGTGCTCTGTATTTTCCTAACTAAACAAACAGCCAGTGTTGAAACCATTAATCCAGAGTGCTGCATTTGACTCTGACAGTCATGATAAGCAACTCACTCTCAGCTTTTTGACACGCTTGATAACAGTCTGACTGCAGCAGCCAATAGACATGTGTCAAACTCTCTCCATCCGTGTCGTCCTTCCTCTTCATCTCTCTGTGTTGTCCCCAGGAAGCCAGCTGAGCTGAAGGACCTGGCCCCTGGGACTAACCCTCCTTTCCTCCTCTACAACGGCACCCTCAAAACAGACTTCATCAAAATCGAGGAGTTTCTTGAGCAAACACTGGCCCCTCCCAGGTATATTTTAATCATTACACAAATACCAGCAAGGTGTGATTTTGATGGATCTTTTCCGCTGAGTAAGTTTGCACCCTTTCTTCTCTTCCTGTGCAGGTATCCTCACCTCAGCCCGCTAAACAAAGAGTCCTTTGACGTGGGCGCGGACATTTTTGCAAAGTTCTCTGCTTACATCAAGAACAGCCCGAATAATGCCTGTAAGTTTGGTGCAGAGGAAATATTCAGAGCCATTGTGCCTTTCATGTGCTAAAAGTACTCTGTTACGCCATTCATCCACATCCAAAACCACTAAATAACAATGTACAATGTACTTCAAGATGTACTGGTACTTTAGTTGAATATTTCCAACTTGATTCTTCTTCAGAAGGAAAGTTTGCAGATTAAGATATTATCAACAAAAAACATGATATTAAAATGCAAATGTTTTAAAATTGTGCTTACAAGTGAAAGCATCAACACTAATGATCCAGTAGTGTAAGACTTTTCTGCAAACTTTCATTTTGCGGCTAAATTTCAGTACTTTTACTTAGTACTAAAATTGTACTGACACTTTGTTGAAGGATCAGAATACTTCCGCCACAGATTCAGAGTAAAATACATTGAAAAAAAGTGATTATTCAAATTACCTTATGGGTGTTGCATTTTTACAAATAAAAAGAAAGGACCCAAATGAAGGACACACACTGGGGAAGCGGAAGAATGAATAACAACAAAAACGTATTAAACGAAACTAAAAGAACAGGAACAATAGGTGCAGCAGTCACTTGGCAGGACAGTCCACACAAAGAAATCCACTTGTCCAATGAAAAGTGGTCCAGTGAAAGATGAGCCGAAAAAAAAAAAAAGTCAGAATACATGGAATTTGAGAACAGTGTGAGGTCAATGGGAAAACTCGCAAGAAAAAAACTCCTCGAAACATTTAAGGAAAAGTAGAGTCTGGTGTAACATCTCTAGAAGCACCAGGAAACACAGGTGGACTGGACAACATGTACATTAGAGGCTGAAACATTATAAGCTACTACATTAAATACCAAACATTATATATATATTAAAGTCATGTGTGTGTATTTAATAAATGTAGGTGTACAAAGTACAACATTTCCTTGAAATTATGGGAATAAACATATAATGCAGCACAAAATGGAAGCACTCTTGTAAACTACAAGTAGGTAAAAGACTCCACTTACCATCTCTGTGTTCCCGACCCTCCAGTCCACGAGAAAAATCTGCTGCGGGAGTTTAAGCGTCTGGACATCTACCTGAGCTCCCCCCTCCCCGAGGAGATAGACCACAACTCAACAGGGAGCATCCTCGTCTCCAAGAGGAAGTACCTGGACGGAAACCGCCTCACCCTCGCTGACTGCAACCTGCTGCCCAAGCTGCACGTGATCAGGGTGAGATGGTCGCATTATTGTGTTTCAATTGTACCAATAAACTGAACACAAGAGGAAACTGACCACCTGATTGTATAAGAGGGACCAGAAGAGGAAGGATGACATGCAAAATGTCACAACTCAGGACAGGAATGTTGAGGGCCTTCTTCTTCTCCTTCTTCTTTCCAGGTCATACTTTAAGAATGATTCAGTAATGTGCCAAAAATATGAGACACATGCATTTATATTATTTCATTTAAACTGCTATTGTGGTACCTTTTCTCCCGTAAATGCTTTTCCGTTCTCTCTGATCTTAAAATACCTGGTGTACCCTGTCTTTCTCAAAACACTTCACTTAGATTTGATCCATTTGTTTCAGATTGCAGCCAAGAAGTACTGCGACTTTGAGATCCCTGCCGAGTTCACAGGCGTGTGGAGGTACCTTCAAAACGCCTACGAGAGAGAGGAGTTCAAACAGACGTGTCCGGCCGACATTGAAATTGAAAAGGCTTACTACACCGTGGCCAACAAGAGGGCATAAACTAATTTTTTTTTTTCTACCAAGCTTAACCATGCATGTATCTATGGTAATCTGTAGAGGGCGCTAAGACTACAAACACAAACTGCGGCATTGAACCAGACACTATTCCACCTTAAAAAGCCTTGAATTGATGTTGCAGCAGGACAGTAAGATGTTTTTATTGGTTGTAATTAGCGACTGTTTATCTGTAGACACTCATAAGACTAAAAAAGGCCAAATGTGCAATTGACTGTTGATTTTAATTATTTTTTTTTGTTTATAGTGTAAATATTTTGTTCATGCTTTTTACAATCAAAACACCCTCATTTAGATAGATATGATCATGTTAGTGTGAGCAGCAGCTGCAGAAACAGTTTATGAAAAACATGAAATACTCTCCTGTATCTGTACAAATGAAATTTTATATGATTACACATTCACATTCATTTGTTATTGTTTGTGTGTGTGTGTGCATGTGTCATAATCCTTTATCATCTACAACAATAAAAATGGTCACATCGATGGCATTTCTGATATTCAAGTTTATTTTCAGCCACAAAAAAAGACCATTTTACAGCTTCAAAAATATATCTTCTGTTGATCCAGTGTAGACGATAAACATGCCGTTTGATGGGGAACAAAAATGACGATGGAGAGGGAGAGTGTTTCTGACCAGGCCACGCTGAAGTCACAGCAAACGCCCTGTCGCTGTGTTCTAGTTGGTCACGCAGTATTTCCAGAAGCATGCTGTCAGGACATCAGAGAGAAAATGTTTGTTTTTTGTTTTGTTTTTTTAAAGGGTAATCTTAACAAATTCTTCTAATTTATTTTTTTTCCAAATCTACTCTATATGGACACAAGTGCGATATGCTGCACAGACTATTTGCTGCTTAAAGCATATGTCCGATTTTAATACTCACACATAAAAGGAACTCCACTCTACGGCATGCTGCTGTTCCCTGCCATAGGGGAAGGTCTGTGTTTTTTAGTGTAGTTTGCTGCACTTTCTTTTGTTTTTAGCTTTTATAAACAACATATATATGCACTAATAACACACTATAATGTAGTTCTCAGCATACTATAAGAATAATAAATGGAAGCTGATTTATACATATTTTTTAAAACATAAAGAATGACAATACAATAAAGCGATGTGGCAATAATAGAGAAGTCATAGATGCAGACATAAATACACAATACAATACAAGTTCATTAATAAAATGTCCTTATATCGACTAGGAGTCACATGATTCAGTGCTATAAACCATTTTATTTTAAACTGCTAAACATTTATTGCAACGGTATTGGTAAACGTTAGAGCCTCGGTAATCCAGATGATGCCAGAAGCTCATATAAATTGAATTCACTTCAGTTTAATTTTATTTAAAGCATCAGTGTCTCTAGATACTTTAGAACCTGATTTTAGGCTCAAGCTTGTGAAAAGCTATTAAAAAAACAACAACATGTTTCTCCTTTTAAGAAAATCTATCTATACTAAAAACTCAAAATGAGACACTATTTTCTTTTTCTTCTGCAGCGGTTTGTACCTGTACTTTTACTTTTTACTTTTATCCAGTATTACTTTTTTTAGTAATAGCCTACTTATATATATTCCAGCTCCGCTTCCATCGCTGCATGTTGACCTGCAGCGGAGTAATCTCTTCTTCTTTAAGTGGTGCAAGCCTTTGTTAAACATCCTATTGCGTGGATTGTTCGTTGCACTGTAACACCGTTCATTTTAATGTCTAGTACTGTTGTGTGATCACAGCTCAGGTGTTTGAGCAGGTGTGTCATGTGGCTGATAGAAAATAATCACTCACCTCTTTTGTTTGTTTTTGGCAGGCTCTGGTCTGATCTGAGAAAACCCTGAGAGCGAAGCTTGTCGGCCGCCGCCAGCTTCAGGACGACCTCCTTGAGATCCTCGACCTGAAAGCAAAAGAAAGCAGGTGCAAAGTTGACATCTGTCTGAGGTGCAGCACAAGACAAGAGTAATCCAGCGGAATGACATGACCCTCGTTTTAGAAGTTTCCATTTTTTTTTAAGGATATTGTAAGGTATCACTTTTAAATTAGTTTGTTCCTATATTTGTTCAACTTCACATCCTGCATTCTTCTACCAATCCTCCTAATCTTAAAACCAGAGGAGATGCATGTTGTCAGAGCCCGCAAACAACCGAGGAGCTTTTCTCTGGAATTTCACCTTGTTACCTCAGCGACTTCCTTTAATCTCTACCAAAAACATACTTTCATAAATGTGCAGTTCTTTGTTCCAACATGTTTCATTCATGCCATTCTAACGTTTTCTTTTTATTTGCTTTTATTTGCTTTAAGTGGATTTTACTTTTAAAAGCTCCATTCTAATACATATTTTTATTCTTCTCTCTTCAACGAGGGCACAGAGACATTTGTGGCCTTACCATGTTTACAAACTTGTCCTGTGGGGGTGAATCTTTTGCCCCTAAAGAAAAAAAAAAAAAGAGCAAAAGCCGAAACAGTGTCACTTTTATCATTACATTTGTACACTAATTTGCATGCGCACTTCAAATGCTTGGGTGCAGATTTGTGCCAGGTATTTTACCTTTATTCCAGGAGTCTCTCCCTCCGCTGTGATGCATCAGCAGAGGATACAGATCATTCACGTCCCTCTGGTCCCCTTCAGCTGGGTTGGCTCCATCCTCCACTTCTGACACTAATTTCTGAATGAAATCTGTTGAGGTGAATCAAAGTATTATAATTTTGAGGCCCAGCTTAAAGGTCAAACTGGAGTTTTACAACTGAGGTTTTATTATTAAACATTGAGAATTTGGTTGAATTGTGCAAAGCCGACTCACTGGAAGAGTTTTAAAAGATAAAACTGATCCAAAGCAGTCCACTTTAAATAAAATCAAAGACGTGTAGTGTAATCTAAAGGCATCTTACCTGCCTGTGGCTCCAGATTGGGCTCAGAGTACAGAGGCAGAGCATGTGTCCATGTTGCAGAACAAATCACAACTGCGAGGTAAAACAGTGCTACAGAAAGCATGATGTCTCTGCGTTTAGATGACCAGATCTGGACTATTCCTCGACGCGACCAAGAACTTCACTTATATACCCTCAGCAGCCATCCATCACGCTCTGATCAATACATTATCATCACACCCAGTCTCGCTCTTAATGGTTTTGACACGATGGATCAGGCGTCATGGACACAATTTAGGGGACCCTGTCAAAGCAGCCTGAAGCCTATCTGTGCTTGTTCAGAGTGGCCAAACAAATGTTTACTCTCCAGCAGTAATCAGTCCAGAGGAGCTCTGATGGTTTGTGTTTGTGTCATCGCTCATGTCTGAGGTCACAGGTGGACAAAGAGCTGGTAGAAGTGTGTCACTGCGGGTTTCGACGTCATTTTGTGTTGGATGACTAACATTTCTGAGGCCATCAATTATGACTCCAGGTCACGTTGTTTGAGTTAAAAACCATTCTACGCTGCATTAACACTGCTTAATTTGCAAGGTTTTATTTTTTGTTGAATAAATCAAGCAAATTAAATTTATATTTTCTTTGGGCTTCACATTAAACTATTACCCTTTCAAAATAAAAGTTGCATTTTCTTTTATTAAAATGCACAGTGGTAAAATGTAAAATTAAAAAAAGGGGAACGATTATAGAAGATAAAACATAAAAAATGAGCTCTGAAATGAGGTGTAGTGGTGCTTTGAGTTAAATGCTAACACATCAAACATGCTAGCACATCAAATAAAAAAATAAAAAAAGAAGCATTAAGAACATGTTAGCTTTGCAGCTATTGTGTCAGGAACCACGGTAGAGTACAAAAAAAGACCTGACAACAACAGGGTGTGAACGTCAGGATCAAATTTTATATCAATGCATCCAAGAGCTGTTTTACTGGGAAACCTCATGGAAGACAGGAAAAAAATCATGAGGCTTCATAACATTTTCTCGCAGTTTATTCAGTTGTTTTTGAGATGTGTTATTTTAGGTGAACGTGATGGATCACAAGCCAGAAGCTCTGCCACAAACATGAGTCAAATTATGCACGTAAAGTAAAGTGTGCATGGCAGTGAAGCCAATGCAACAAATAACCTAAGATATACAGCAGTCTAACCGTGGTGAAACTGTGGAAAACCAGCTTAATAGCGATATATTGCGTCCAGATGTTTCGTGACAAAGAACAAGTCTGAGTTAACATAATCAGCATAATCAACAAAACATTTTAAAGAGAACTGTTTTTAGAACCCCTTAAAAGAAAATGATTTCAACAACAATTTCATTACGTGTTTCACAGAGGCTTAAAATATAAGCAATCAAAAGAAACTTTTTCCAAAACATTAAGAACAAGTTCTGAGTTTTCAGCTGGGAGCTTTGAGCTGCAGGGCTTTTTGTCAAACTGAAAGGTCACTAATACCCTTTAGATGAGTGTACGAGGTATCAGGTGATTTATTGTCTCCACGTCTGTGAAATCGCTGCTGAACACAACAACATTTGATGCGTCTGGCTGCTGGGCCGTCAATAAAGAGAGGCAAAGGCACAGCAGTTTTTAAGTTTTAGTTTTAAGGTCAGACTGTGCGGTAAAAACGGTGTGCATGATTTATCGAAGAACTATGGTCATGGGAAATTTAGATTCATTTTGACATCCTGTTTGATCCAAAACCAGATACTATTTGAAAGCATTTTAGTTGGACAGCTCTGATGGGCTCAATTTTCACTGTTCTTAGAAAAGCGGGAGCTTAAAGTGAAGCCTCAGTTCACACAAAACAGGACATTTTTGTGCAAAGATTTAATATATAATAAGTACGAGATGAACTCTGGTGAGAGGTCAGATCTTAATCAAAAATAACAAAACAACTATGTTAAAAACAAGTAAAGGTAGAGGTAGAATATAGTCAGTGAAATATAAGTATCGCACCCATCTGACCAACATATTATTATTTAAATGTTAATAATAATGCATTAACTGTGCAAGCAATTTGCAGTAAAATAAGTCTCTATCTTAGAATGAGATGTGAAAAACATAAAATAAATAAATAAATAATAATAATAATAAGCCACTGAGAATGTGCAGCAAATGACAAATCTAGACATGAAACAAAAAGTAGGACTGTTCAAAAACTTACAAAAGACAGATAACAAAGATGACATGGTAATTTAATGGTAATTCAAGGTGTCTACCTTTTCCACGTCCTTGTTGTCTATTCCCAGGCACTGTTCATGGAACCATCTTTCACATATGTCGCACTGGATCTATAAAATAACAAGGGGAAATCATGGATGATCGTGAATGTTATGTTAGTGGTTGTATCTAAAAAAATAAGATGTGTAACTATGCAATCTGTGCTCAAGTTTAACGGCTGTTAAGACTGAAGGAAACACTTTTCGTCACAAAACTGTGACATCTCAACATCAACAGAAGCTAACAAAAAATGTGTGTAATCTGACATCAATCCTTTATCCCCATTGTTGTGACAGTGTTTAAGTAAGGAAATTAGAAAACCTTACCCAGTAAGTCTGAGGCCCAGATCCAGGAGGCTTTGTCATTGAGCACGTGGCACAATTATAAGTACACAAAGACAAAACAAAATTGGTCGGCAAACTCAGCACATGCTTTGCATCACTTTGACAGCTACCTCCCAATACTTTTCTAAATAACATAATATTAATAAATAATAAAGACCAAGACAATTTCTGTTTAGTTGTACTTACCAACCAATATATAAATATAATTCTATAAATCTATTAATTCAGTTAATATCCTGCTATGTTTATGCCCTTGGAGATCCTCTGTGCCTCAGCATGCTGTAATGTCCTGCTCTGCCTCATCCTGTCAGTACGCATTGATTCTTGTATCCTGTATGTGTTTAACTGCATGCTTTTTCAATTCAGTTTCAATTCAGTTTTATTTATATAGCGTCAATAACAATACAGATTGTCTCACTTTACAAAACCTGGCCTGAAACCCCCAGAGCAAGCCTGAAGGCGACGGTGACAAGGAAAAACTCCCTCTTAACAGGAAGAAACCTTGAGCAGAACCCAAATTTGCAATTTCTACTGTTTTACTGTAGTACATATTTTTTACTACTGGCTGCAGGTACAAGAATACATTTCACTGTGCATTGTACTATGTATAACTGTGCATGTGACAAATAAAAACCTATCTATCTATCTATCTATCTATCTATCTATCTATATATGGAGGGACCCATCTGCCTAAGGCCAGTCAGGTAGAGATAGAAAAGAGAGAAGAGAACAGCAGGAGAAACGAGATAAACACACATCTGTCATAGATACATCATTCTTACCAAAGCGTTGACCAGTGCTGAGAACTTGTGATCCTGGTTTCTCTTTGGATAAGAGAAGGCCTTTCTTTAAATAAAAAAGAAAGTTTTCTTGCAAACCTGAAGCTTTCAGTATCTCCAGACAATATTTCTTCTTTCCTTTGCCATTTCCTTTCTGGATGTCCCAAAGTTGATGACAGGAATCGCTGGAAAAACCTCCTGGATCTGGGCCTCCTTTGACCAACTGGGTAAGTTTTTGCAAAGTTTTTCTAAATTCCTTACTTGCTGGTGTTAAACACTGTCACAACGGGGATAAAGGATTGATGTCAGATTATACACATTTTTTTATTAGCTACTGTTGATGTTTTAATGTCAGAGTTTTGTGACAAAAAGTGTTTCCTTCAGTCTTAACAGTCGTTAAACATGGACACAGATTGCATAGTTACACATCTTATTTTTTTAGATACCACTACTGATCATCTGTGATTACCTCTTGATATTTTATACATCCAGTGCGACATATGTGAAAGATGGTTCCATGAACAGTGGGAATGGACAACAAGGATGTGGAAAAGGCCAGGGCAGACACCTGGTATTTTGCTTAAATAACCATGTCATTGTTATCTGTCTTTTGTAAGTTTTTGAGCTGTCCTACTTTTTGTTTCATGTCTAGAGTTGTCATTTGCTGCACATTTGCAATCACGTTTCATTTTTATTATTATTTATTTATGTTTTATTATTTATTTTTTCATCAAAATTTTGTTTTTAAAATCAGTCTTACAGCTGTTGTAAATTTGCTGTAAATATAACAGTATTACCGCAGTTTCTTATTGATAAACGGGAAAAGAGCTTTTGGTGGTGGTTTAATATTAATTAGTCCGTGGAAACAGGCAGATTTCTTTTGATTTCTATTTGAAATCATGTGGAAAATAGCAAATTATAAGAGAATTCAAGGGGCTTTTATTTTGAAATTACATATTAGAATAGCATGATATTTCCTGGGTGACATCCAGAGGTTGTGTACTATCATTGTGAAGTGGACACAGATCCATATTTATGTAGTTAGTTACCCTTTTTATTGTAATTCATTATAATATCGTTTCAAAAATAATTAGTCATTATTTGTAATTTATTTACATTTTCTCATTAGATTTAAATTTGTTCACCATTTACTGAATGACAGCCTGACGCTTTTATGTTGAAAGGGTGTTTTTACACGTGTTTTCCGTAACGCTTTGAATAAGAACAAACCGCAAAAGAACGTTCTCCGAGGTGGAGCCTGGCTTTACCGCAGTAAGTAACGTGAGGTGGTACTAGTAGCATCATACCAGGAGCAAGTAGCGAGGCCATCGCGTTGGCCGGCTGCTAGCAGATGGGTTTGTTTTGAGCAATCTATGGTTTTGAGCAAACATGGTCCGTCGCTTTTTAGGGTCCTCTGGAAACATTTCCATTGTGCGAATTTGCAGCGCGCTTTTGTATTTGCAGAACGTTTCTGTATTTGCAGCGCGTTTTTGAGTTTGCAGAGCTTTTTTGAGTTTGCAGCGCGTTTTTTTGAGTTTGCAGCGCGTTTCGGTGTTTGCTGGTGTTGTGAGTCTATTTTCACGTGTTTTCTTAAGTTGCAGTGCGTTGAGCTCTCTCGGCCACCGTAATAGAAGGCCAACAAGGCGAATTATGGTCGGAGGGTGGCGGTAATGCATCTTTGCTTGACGCCAAAAGCTTCAAACGACGTAGTAGTTGTAGAAGTAAACCGTAGAAGAAGAAGAACAAGCAGGAAGCAAGAGAAGCCACTTATTTCTATGGTTGATGATTAACTGATATGTCTGTTGACGTAGTGAATGTCACGAAACAGGAAAAGTGGGAGATTAACGACACGGAATAGGAGCAGCAGCGGGCACATCAGCAGTAACACGGCTAGGTACAGTAAATTGTATATATTTGTTATATTTGTGTTGCGAACAAGAAGAGTTATCCGCGTTGATAGCTTTGTTGATAGGAAGCTAACTGCTAGCTAACAGTTGTCAGTTCGAGTCGAAGTTACCTTACGTGAATGCGAGCTGACAGTTTAAGTGTAGGATTTGATCTTTTTTATGATTTGTGCATGGCTGTACATTTAAGAAGTTTAGGTTTGCAGCGTCGGTCAGACAAATAAAAACAAACTAAACCTTTGCTTCCTGAATCTTCCTAAATTGAATCGGGAATCTAAATACGAGGCAATGACTGCATGTAGCGTTCAAAGGTCTCAGACAGAGCTCTTTACTGTCATATCTTTTTTTCTTTCAAAACTATGTGAGGGTGGCAACTAAGGATTTGTGTGTTGTTTCTCAATTTTATGTCACATTCATGCCAGTTATTAATATTTCATATAATGTCTTAAGAGAAAATATTTACTAACAGATATCAAAAAAAGCAAATTGTCCCAGTTAATAATGTAGAAATACACTCACTTTCAAGTTAATTAGGTACACTATAGTGAAAAGAAATGAAAAAGAAAACCATAACCATCACGAAGCTACGATTTAGTGCAGGATTGTTGGTATAGTTTCTACTAGTGTACCTAATGAACCGGTCAAGTTTCTAAACAAACATAAAAACATATAAATAAAAATAAATTATTCATGTTCAGAATGGCTGTGAATAGGTTCAAATAATATTTTAGGTTTTAAGTTGGATTAATACCAATGATTATTTCTTAACCTATAAATCTCTGTCTCTTGTACAGTTTCTGGGACCCTACCCAACATGTTGTCTGACGGAGGCTCTTTCATGAAGGGCATGGCCATGGGTGGCGTGTTCTGCTTGACGCTGTCATTGCTGAGTAGTTTCGGTCCCAACACTGATACCAGGACAGAAGACCAACACGAACACCACCATCATCACGTCATGGCCGCAAGTAAAGAGGAGCTGACACGCTTCTCAGACAGTCAAGTGAAGGAGTTGAACAAGCAAGTCCAGGTCTACTGTATCATCATGGTCGAGCCCAAGAGCCTTGTTTACTGGGCGACTACTTTGGACACTTGGAGTAAACACTGTGACAAGCCTGTGTTTTACACCTCAGAGTCCTCTAAGGCACTAGAGGCGATAGACCTGAAAGAAAAAGACGAATGGGTGAGGTTGCGGAAAGCTCTGACGCATGCTTATGAAAACGCCGGGGACCTGCGCTGGTTCTTTGTGGCACATCCCACCACGTTTGCCATCATCGAGAACCTCAAGTATCTTGTCCTCATGAAGGATCCTAGCGAACCTTTTTACCTGGGCAATGTTATGAAGTCAGGGGAGCTTGAGTATGTGGCGTACGATAGTGGAATTGTCCTAAGCTATGAAGGTCTGAGAAGGCTGGTGCATGTGTTCAAGGATGAGGAAAAGTGTCCAGAAAGAGGACGTGCCCTGTGGAAGCTCAGCGAAGAGAAGCAGTTGGCTGTGTGTCTGAAATATACAGGTGTGTTTGCGGAGAACGGGGAAGACTCGCACGGGAAGGGCGTGTTCAACAGCAAGAGTCTTACCGACCTTATAAAAGGCAGCATGAAGGACAACCCCACTGCCGTTGTGGAGGGTTGCTGCTCGGACATGGCAGTCACATTCAGCGGGATGTCCCCAAATCAGATGCAGGTCATGATGTATGGAGTTTACAGACTGCGTCCTTACGGGCACAGCTTTCATGACTCGTTAGCATTTTACCCCCCTGAAGATTCAGACAATGATTAGACTAGCATTCCTTCAAGATGGATGTGTACTTTTAAATCTTTTGCTTCTGTGATGGCAACTTAACTTTGGCATGGTGGTTTTCTAATGCTGTTTGTAAAACTGGGTGGGAGTGACACTTGTATATATTTTGTACCTTTTGCACACAATCGGTATCTCATTCCGTGATGGTAAACACAGTCGATTGGTGTGCCATCCTTTGAATGCAGGTGGAGCTGGGAAAAAATATCAAACACGAGACTCGATCAAGCACGGTTTGGTTAGTGTTGTATTCTTAATGTCTAAAATTAATTTGTTTTAAGTGCTTGGACCACTTTCCCACATTATGAATAACTTATTTTTCCACCCCTCTGATTTTAAGAATTTAGATCAGACATGTCGTAGCACAGTCCAGCTCTAAGTGAACTGCGTTTCTTGTCATATTCTGCTCTGTTATCTCCATATATGAAGAATTGGTCTTCAGATAGACAAGATATACCTCAATGTTATGGGTAAAGTATATTTCTTCTAAATTAAAGAAAAAAACTTTTTGTGGTTTCTTTCACTGGTATTTTTAAAGTGACCCGCTGAAGTGACTTTTGGGTAATAAAAGTAAATGAATTACTCTGGTGTTGAGTAATCGAACTCAAACTGGTTGTACTGTGTTTTTTATAAAGGGGAAATGTTATGGGATTGAACAGTGGATTGGTTATATGCCTCCATTTTATGGTCAACCCTGATTGCTTACACCAGTAAGTAGATGGACCAGTCTAACAGGTGGATCATGTATCACCCAGCCACTCCTATGTTAATATGCACACATCCTGTTGTGAATTTTATATGTGAAGGGTTAGAGTCCACAGGAGCATCTTTCAGTAGATCAAAATAACAACAGATTGTGGTTTAAAGCAAGATCTGTTTTATTTGTGCATAAGGATGGTTGATTCAAAGCCTCCAGCAGGTTACACAGCTAAGTCTGTAGGTGTAAACAGTCGACTGGCAACTCAAGACTCGCCGCCAAGAGCTCCGCACATTTTTTTCGTGGGTGTGTGGTGGGCATTGCAGGTGTTTATCATCATTTATACGTCTTCATGTGCCACAATCCATCATTCAGATAGTGGACATTCTCGATTCCAATGCCCTTGTTGACCTTTTCTCTGTTAGTGTGATACAAAGAAAAATTAAGATCACATATAACTGAAGAAATGGAAATTATGAGGGATATGGTTCAGTAAAATATACATACATGCTTTCTGCTGACATCTTCATTACCCCAACACAAAGTGCATGTTGTTTTCCCTCTGCCATTATAGCCTGTGTTCACTTATTAAGGACAAACTCATAAGAAAGTGTATATAAAGCAAAATGTATTATTTTTAAAAAAATATATTTTAAAGTTAATTTGTATAAAAGTATACACGGATCAAAGTCAAAGTATAAAGGTCATAATCACGACACCTGACAAGTGAAGCATATAATGCTGATTATCTTAATACCATGTACCTGTCGGGGTGGGATATATCAGGTAGCAAGTGAACATTTTGACCTCAAAGTTGATGTTATAAGCAGGACATTTGGGCAATTTGGTTGTTTGAGGTGTTACTGGTCTGCAGTGGTCAGTACCAATCAGAAGTGGTCCATGGAGGGAGAAGTAGTGAATAGGCAACAGGGTCATGGACGAATAACGATCACTGCTGCATGGGGGGAATTAAGGCTGACCAGTGTGCCCTGATCCAACAGAAAAAATGAATGCTGGTTCTGATAGAAAGGTGTCAAAACAACCTGTGCATCTCAATTTGTTTAGTATGGTTCAGTTCCTCCAGTGGGCACATACGCATCAGAACTGGAGCATGTACCAATGGAAAAGGTGGCTTGGTCTGATGAATCCAGGAGACTGTTGCCATGAGTGTGTGCTTTTTCAGGGATGTCCCGATTAAGTTTTCTTTCCCCGACCAAATCTCAATTATTTAAAATTGAGTATGGGTCAATCCAATCCAATCTTTTTAAGATTTTTTTCCTAAATTTATAAAATTTACATCGATTCATAAAGCCTTGTATTGTTTTACTCATATTGTCCTCAATCACGTGTGCATTGTGCAACTGTATAAAGTACCATTAAAGAATAAATACATCAAATGTAGGACTACACACTCTGTCAACCATCAAAAAAAAATAATAAAATGCCTCCAAGATATTCCTCAAAGATTTTCATTGTACAAAATAAATAAAGGTAAAGAAACTCAAAGTATATTGCTCTTATAATGAAATACACTCAGAGCTGTATGGTTTTAACAAAATAAATAATAAATAATTTAACTTTTGGTTTAGGGCACACTTAAAACAAAAAAGATCAGGTTCTGCTACATGCTTATTTTTATCCAGTCATTTGCCAGAACTTGCAGCGACATGTGTAAAAGGATACGACTACTGTGTCCGCTTCAGCCGGGTACAGTTTAGCGCCTGGTGACGTCAGCCCCGGACACATAATGTTGGCTCCACTCAAGACAAACTTAATGGCCCCTTTGTCTACTTGTTGGTGCGGCAGGATGAAAGGATCTATGACCAAAGAAAATCTTATCAGTACGAGGTCAATTCAAATACAGCCATCAACCTGCTGGCCCTAGGAGATCTCACATTTATGCAACAGTCTGAGTGTTGGGTAAAATGGTCCTTCTCTCTGTCTGAAGAAAAGCAGTTCTCCATTCACTGTCAGGATTTCAATGTGTTCATGGCTGGAATAAATAATAAAAATATTAGGAGAGATTTCAATCTACAAGAAGATATTGCACACTGGCAAAAATACAAAAATACAAATCATACCATCTCACTATTTTGACTGGGTCCTTTTTTGGCATTATGTGATTGAGCCATGACTCGATGTCAGGAAACTGTTCCAGCAGCTGATTTTTGATGCCTTTGATCACTGATGTCTTCAGCTGGATGCAGTTGGACACATTTTCCTTCTCATCAAATCTGAAAGGGCAAGAAATGTGTTGAGAGGTCTGGAAAATTTTGTTAAAAACACTAGCTGTTGAGAAAAAAATATTTTTTTAAAGTAGAAACGTTTCAGGGACATCCTAAGGAAGTTAATTCTGTTTCAGCATAATAATTTCACTGTGAAACACACCGACTCCAAGATTATGTGAATAAAATAATGCCTAGTGCACAGATTAACTGAACAGAACCTTTGAAGATGTTGTGTCTGCCTGGGAGATTATTTTAATTTCTAAAACCGTGTTGGTCAGACTTATTGACACCTTTCCTTTTTATGTACAGAAAGTAGCATATCTTCTGAAACAAATCAACCAATTTTGTGTAATCAATATGTCACCAGACATGCAATGTGTTGGATAATATTACTGGCACCTTGTTCATAACTAAAATTACACGAGATTGCTTCCTCATTGTTCACATTGTTCACATGACCCGTCTTAAACAATAAATGATGGTTTTATTGCATAAAAAATTGACTGATTGTTTCCAGCTTCTTCTTTCACACTGGCAAAGTCAAGTGAGCTGCCTGAAAGCAACAGTAATGTCCAAGTTTATCAAATAAGTAAATATTCTCAAGGCTGAAAAGCAATTGCCAACGATCTTGAAGCCTTTGTTTCAACTGCACATAACGTTATCAAGTTTCCTACTAATAAAAAAAGATACATGGCAGTGTGACAAAACTCAGTGAGGGACATTGGAGAGGTTTTTCTTGCCTTGTGAAAAAACAGAAAACATCTTAAAAAAACATCTTAAGAGCTTCAGGCTGACCTAGGTGGTGCTTTAAGCCTATACTAAATGCTACACACTGAAGGCCACACTGTTTTCAAATGCTCATAGATACACCACAAACTTTCTGATGAAGATACCACAGTGGAGCTATGCAGAGAGAATGCAGTGTATCAGTTTGATTATGAGCAATGAAATGAAGCCCAAACAGCTGCATATTACAATGCATTCATTTTCACTGGTGTGTATGTGTGTATGTTACCCAGTGTCAGAAAACTAGTTTGAGTTGAAGGTCTTGGTCCTTTAAGCAAGACAGTGACAAAGCACGACTCCAACAGCACAAAAGAAACGTTGAGAAGAAAAATTAAATGTTTGATAGCAATGAATTCTGAACCTATATCCAACTGAAAACCTTTGAAGAGAGCTGAAATGCACCATTGCAAGAAGAACCGATGCAAACTTAAAGGGGCTTGAACGATTAGCAATGGAAGATCAGCAGAGAGATGCAAGAAGACCCTAGATTAACATTAGAAACGTTTAGTCATCTCTGCCAAATGTTCTGAAAACAAATACGAGGGAATGACTGTGTCCAGGCTATAATATTCATGATTAGAAAAACTTTCTTTTTGTGTGTGTGTGTGTGTGTTTTTTTTTTATTCTGACCAGATCAGACCTAAAAAATGCTTTTAAATTAACCACCATTTTCCTATGGAAACAAAGTGTGCACATGTATTTATTCATAAAAATCCATACAGTACATTCTTTAAATATTTGGATTTAATGAAATGACTGTTTCTAAATACTTCCCGTTTCAAATGCAGAATGCATAGTATTTTCATATTTCCATATTTATTTATGTTCCATATTTTATTTCAATACACACTTTAGAAAACTGTGTACACTCCTTTCACTGTTATTCATAAAACCTCACCGTAATTTAAAAGTGTAAATAAGCTTAAACGGGTGCCTGCAGATTTTCAGTCAATCAGATCTGAGCACTCAGTAATTTTTTTCTGATCTGTCGCATCCCAGCACTAATATGAGTAACTAAGACTCTCACACTGTATCATAACTCATGTCTATTTGTCTCATTTACTGAACATTAGCCTCCTAACTCGAAGACGCGTTGGCTCATCAGTTAGCATTAGCCACATAACTGTAGCTAGCTAGCGATTTTACATTGTAATAATTAACCACCTACTTTTTAAACATCCTCGTTGGTCGCCGTTGATCACGTTACTCAAGTGTGTCAAAGCTCGTCCGAAGTTACTGCACCAGATTGGACACAGTAAATAATGAAATCACAAATATACAACTCATCTATTAAGTGAAGGTATAGCTATTCCACGCCTGTTCAGTAGTGGAGGGCCAGTGGTGTAAGTGTTGCGTCAGCTTGCGACAGTTGCTTTACGGCAGGTCCGGTCACATCTTGTCTTCTCAGCTAGGTAGCTTTACTCATAGACACATACATGTATATATGTCTATGGCTTTAATGACCTCAATATTAGTGTTTACAAAATCCACACACGGAGACTGGAGCTTTTTTTTTTTATCTTTAAGCTACAGTTAAATTAACGATAAATATCTTAACAATTTGCTTGTAACGCTTGTTTGATTGTGTAAAAACAGTTTCCATGGTGACCAAGCTTTTTTTTTTAATTAACTAGCATAAATAACTACACATTGTGGCAGTACATTCATTTACATTTAATATTACTGTAGCATTTAAACTCATTAGAAAATCATTTGAAACTTTTTAAATGTGAAATGAAGAAGGACCTCTGGAAATCCACTACAATCTCTTTGGTTTTAGCTGTACTGACAATTTTTTACAGTTATTTAAAACACGCTAACAGAAACTGTATTGCAAGGCTCACAATTGCTGTCTAGTGCTGTTCCCTAATTTTATGTACCTTTGTATTGACAATGTTTAGCATAAATTTTGCTATTTTTTCAAGTTTCACCACTCACACTTCTTAAGAAGCTGCTTGAATGAGTGGTGAATTCAGAACCGAAGTCCAGTTGCTTTTGTTTTGGCTTTGTTTGAAATAAAAATATGTAACACAATTATTAGAATTACCTAAGATGTTTTGTTCATTCTAATGAGTTCTGTCTGAGACAGTGATAAATACAATGTTTCTTTGGTTTAACAAGTAAATGTTTAGAAAGTAGGAAAACCTTAAGCCTATAAGATGTTAAATAAATGTTTATAGTTATGTATTTGATTAACTGACTGTATATTTGGTTTCACTAGTCTAGCAACAATTACATGGCTGTTATTTCCAGCTGGTAAACATTTGTTTTCTTGACTGGTGTATGAGGTAAAATACATTCCACGTGCAGTCGAGCAGACGCAGTTAACATTTGCATTTTGATACATCTAAATGTAAGTTTTTCTCTCTGTTTGATTTTATTTTTAATTGAAAAACAAAATCCAAATTTACAAACAAACATGACAACAAACACTTACTTTCCAAACATTAGGCACACTCATGAAAATGAATGCATTACAATATAAGAGTATAACAAGTAACCTTGTTAACAAATTTGAAAAACATATACAAAAATAGCAACACTCTATTGAAATACATTGTGTTGTACCGACAGATATTACTATACTATTGACAACCCCATTTGATTCAGTGGCCAGAAATACTTTTGAGTTTGACTGAATTTAGTTAAACATCACCACAAACTACATCCTCCAAAATAATCAGTTGATTTCCCATATTTCTTAAACTGTATCAACATTATAACAGTCATAAATGGGGATTTAGTGCAGGACTCTTATATTAGAAAGCATTTGTTATCGATAGTGTACCTAAAGTTTTGGCAAGTGATTGTAAACCATTTCTTCAGTATAATGCAAAAAGATATTTTGAAAGGGAACAACATTCAACAAGAGTTATAAACATTTCAATACATTCGCGTTAGGGTGTTTTAAATAATAATAAAAATGAGTTACACACATAATGATTTAAATTAAGGTGGATAAATAAATGCTACACACTGAAGGCCTTGTTTGGTAATGTCTGGACCAGGTCTGGACCAACGGCGCCCTCCACGACGCCATCTTGTGGACCAAGCAGTTACAGCACCGCGGTCCGTATAAAAAACATGCTTGTGCAAAAAGTACTTTGTACGAAGTACTTCCGGTGGGGTCACGGACTAGCATTTATACGCGAATATATTCCCTCGTGTTAAACAAGTGATATTTTACTATCGTCTGAGCCTACTTTTGCTGTAGCTACATCTCTCCTGTAAATCATCGTCTTTAACGGCCACCCGACTCAACCGTCTCCCACTAAACGACTTTCCGACGCGGTTAGACAAGAGAGGAGAAAAGAGGAAGCAATAGCCAACCATCTTTTCTGCTAGCAATAACAAGAAAGAGACAAGGCTAGGTCCAAGTGGAGCTGTGTAGTTTGCAATTTATTGTGTGTTTTAATGCCGAATAAAAGACTTTTCGGTTAAAAACCCCTCCGCGTTAAGGCAGATAAAAGCTCCCGGATAACTGAGCTCTTCCTCCCGGCAAGTCTGGAAGTTTCTAATCAGAAGACTGGCTGCTAAGAATTAGTATTCCCGTTTTTTCATGTTTCCAACAGGTTTATCTTCCCCTAATCCCCCACCACCGCCAACCCAGGAGGCTAGACCCGCGGCTACTGATGTCAAAAGCGACAGCGGCAACATCACATCTGCGAAGAAGAGGAAAATAAACGGTTCAGAGAGGGAAGACACCAGCGACACGATCTCTTCTTCGCCTCCAAAGACCCTGAATTCCTCCTCCTCCTCCTCCTCCTCCTCTCCCACTCCCCTGCACATCCAGAAGCAGTTGAGGTTCGAGGATTCAGTGGATTTCATTGGACTGGATGTGAAGATGGCTGAGGAGGCTGCCGCCGCCGCCGCTGCTGCTGCTGCTTCGTGCTCCAATAACAAAAGCAAAGCCATGTTCCTGTCCGGTGGCGTGGGGCACCATGCAAACGGACTGACGAAAACCGCAGGCTCCGGCACCTTCTCCAACAGTAAACCCGGTGCTGCCAAGAAACTAGTCATCAAGAACTTCAGAGGTACCGGAGACACTAATGCATAATCTGATCCTAAAAAAGCTCCTAATGCAACACTGAAACTCCACCTGCTAACATATCCCTACTACTACAGAGGTGCAGTCCCTTCTGGACAGCACATTCAACACTAGAATAGTTTATAGTTGGTACTAACAATTACAGTTGCAGTTACAATTACAATTTGTGCATTTGTGCATTTTTTCTGTTGGTCATTTTTGAACGTGGATGAATGTGAAAGTTAGACCTAAAAATATCAATTAACTTAAAAATGAGGCTTTAAAAAGTGTGTGAGTTTGCCATGCTGGAAAATATACAGAATAATATTGTAATTTAAATCTGTAAATCAGCTATTGGTGATGTATACACACACTTGCCAGTTCATTTGGTACACTAGAGAAAATACAACAGTCCTGCACCAAATCTTACCTTCATGAAGGTTATAGTATTCAGCATTTGTTTTAAATAACTTAGTTCACTTCAACTGTGTTTTCATTTTGGAGACTATGGTTCGTAGCACTATTGAATTGTATTGTGTTGTATCAACAAGTGTTTCTACTATTTTGACAACCCCATTTTAGTCAGTAGTCTAGGCTAAGTAACAGAAACACTTTAGTGTTTAATTCAATGCAGTTCAACAGCACTGCAAATGACATCCTCCAGAGTGATCATACAGTTGAATTACCAGTTTTCTTACACTGTTTCAATATAAACTGAACATAATAAGAGTCATGAAGCTAAGATTTATTGCAGGACTGTTATACTAGGATGCATTCCTTTTCACTAGTGTACCTAATGGCAAGTGAGTGCATGTTACCCAGTGCCAGAAAACTCATTTAAGTTGAAGCAAATATTATAGATGAATGAGACCGCCTTTTTCCTATAAGAAGAAATTTAATGAAACGTTTGTTTGCTATAAATTTTATTAAATGGCCTTATATTTTGTTTCACCACTTAGACAGCTAGTGAACAGCAGTTAATGCAGCTGGTAAACATTTTTTTTTTCTGTAGTGACGTATGAAGTCAAATAAATGTCAAATACTCCTGTACAGTACAGTAGTCGCACTTAAAAACAACATTTAGATGTGTCAAAATACCAATTTTCTTCTCTGCCTTTTTATAAAAATTTTAATGATTTAGTTCAGTTAGACACACGTGTGAAAATAAATGCATTCTGATATAACATACATACACTGAATTTGTTCTCTCCATTTAGAGTAATGATTATATTTATTATTAGTATTTTTATAAAGATTATACTGTGGTCGCCCAGGGAGTAATTTTAGGGGTTAGGTGCCTTGCCCAAGGAGGCCCCAGCTGTGGATGTGAGGGGTCTTCAAACCAGTGACTCTAAAGTCCAACTTTCTCACCACAACTCAACACGTCATATGTAGCTGGAGAGAACATGCAAGAAAAACAAATAGGTGACCACCATCAATGTCCAGGGGGAATGAGATAATTGATCTTTGTGAAGTTGTTTTAGGATGTCATGCATTGTATTGTGCGGCTAAAATATTTAGATTTCGATGTTATGACTAGTAGCACAATTCAGTAACCAGATTTTATGCGAGTATCATGGAGCTATACTTTAAATAGAAACAAACACAGTTGCTTTAAAATAGCACCGTTGTCAGTGACACAGCATAGTGGTCCAGCCATCCTGCTGCAGCTCCCAGTGGTGTCAGAGCCGACTGTGATTTGTTTCTGCTTCACAGAAAAGCCTAAGTTGCCCGAGAACTACACTCAGGAGACCTGGCAGAAGTTGAAGGAGGCGGTGGAGGCCATACAGAACAGCACTTCAATCAAGTACAATCTAGAGGAGCTCTACCAGGTATCAGAGCACATCTGCAGACCTCTCAGAGGAAGCCCACTGTCTCATACAATCTGTCGGCGGCCGCCTTTTGTTCTCATTTTCATGACATTTTTTTTTTCTGTCCTCCTCAGGCTGTTGAAAACCTCTGCTCCCATAAGATTTCTGCCAAACTTTACAAACAGCTGAGGGCTGTGTGTGAAGACCACATCAAGGCACAAATTGATCAGTTCAGAGAATATCCTTTACAGTTTCAAATATTAATTCTATTGGGCGTGAGTCACTTAACATGATGTGCTGTAAAACATTTGATTTAAAGTCCCCTGTTGACTTAACTTTGTTCTCACGGATGCCCTGGACAGCGTGCTCTTCTTGAAGAAGATTGACAAGTGCTGGCAAGATCACTGCAGACAAATGGTACGTTTTATGATTTAAAACTGCAAAAACAAAACATCAGTTTTTTTTGTTTTGTGTCTAAAGGGGTATTGCACAGATTGGACACATTTTCAATTCACAGATCATCCACAACAATAAAATATATTATTCATTTTATATAAAATATAAAATGAATAACATTGATGATCTCTTCTGGGAAACCTGGGTCCTGACATTTATGTGGATGCAGCAACACAGCCCCATACCCAAACAAACTGGGTTCCACTGTGTGTTTTTGACTCCTTCCTCCTTTTGATAGGTACTGACCACTGCAGAAGAACTGCAGTTTTAGAAATGTCCTGACCCAGTCATCTAGCCATTGTAGTGTCTCCTTTGTCAAAGTCACTTAAATCCTTCCACTTTTTTCCTGCTTCTAACATCAACAATGTTCACTTGCTGCCAAATATATCCTCTCACTGTCAGATGCCATTTATAACGAGATCATCAGTGTTACTTACTATACCAGTGATTATAACCAGTCATAATGTTACGGCTGATCTGAATAGACAGTACGCAAATAAGACCATCTTGGAATTTGATGAGCCACTGGGGTAGGTTGCCACCCAACCAATAGGGTGAGACAAACAGAAGACTGGAAGTGTAAATGGCTACAGAGAAGATGGTCTGAACATTAACATTATCTATTATGCTATTAAAGAGAATATCTTTCCGAGGTACATTCAAATTTTGCATAACACCTCTCCTATTTACATTAAGCTGCCCATCACAGCGAGAAGGAGGACATTTTAAATAGTGATTTACTTAAACATGCTGTCAGCACCTCAAGTAGTGTGTATCAGTGACATTGAGAAACACATGTAGGATGATGTGGCCTGACATATGCAAGAACTTCCCTTCCATAAGTGGCAAACAAAACACATCTCTCGAACGACAAGCTCCTAGTTTGCTCCAAGTTGAGGGTCAGGATTTATTCTCTGGCTTTAGAGTCACATAGGACATTATAAAATTGTTTCTACACAAAACCTCCAAACTAAATTACAATGTCCTTAGTGCTTGTTCTAACTGTGAATGTTTGTTATTGTTTTGCAGATTATGATTAGGAGTATATTTTTGTTTTTGGATCGCACCTACGTTTTACAAAATTCAATGCTGCCATCGATCTGGTGAGTGATCAGCGATGTTAATGTTTACTGTAGTTTGAGGCTGATTTGTGTCGAAGTGGTTGTTGCAGCACCTGCTGTGTTTTGCAGGGACATGGGTCTGGAGCTGTTCAGGTTCTACATCATCAGTGATCTGAAGGTCCAGAGTAAAACCATCGACGGGATTCTGCTGCTCATCGAGAGGGAGCGAAATGGAGAGGCCATAGACCGCAGTCTGCTCAGGAGCCTACTGAGCATGCTCTCTGACCTGCAGGTAACATACGAACTACCAATTCATTATTATCTTAATTCAGACATTAACCAGTGAATCTGGAAATGAGTATCTAAAGTTACAGATCATTTGGATTTGTCCTTTTTACTAGAATCAATGTAGCTCTGGCAGCAGTGTTGTTTGTGATCATCGTCTGCACAGAGGTGTAATGAAGTGTCAGTTTCCGGTTGACAAATGGTTTTAATGAAACCTGTGCTCTCTGTGTCCCTGACAGATTTATCAAGACTCCTTTGAGCAGCGCTTTTTGGAGGAAACTAACCGTCTGTACGCTGCAGAGGGACAGAGGCTGATGCAGGAGAGAGAGGTGATTTAAAGCTAAATTAATCGTCTAGTTGATCAACAGAAAATCAATTGGCTGCTGGTTTTATAATAGATTATTAGTTATACTTATAACGGGAAATGCAAAATAATAATCATAGTTTGCACAGACAAAACAATTAATGAATTGATTAAGAAAACAATCAGGAGTTTAGTCAACAATTAGTCCAGCTTCACTTTATTTAGGTTTCAGGTTTTTTAGCCTCGGAATGAATCAGAACGGAAAGAATATTTTATGCCAAAGTTAAAAAAAAAAAAAAAAAAACTTCCAGAAACATTTAGAGCAGAGAGGAATGCACCATTGTATCCACTGTTTATAACGTCAGTAGGTCAGAATGCTGCAGCACAGGCACAATAAACACACTTTGAGTGAAGGTCTTCTTTTATTACAACTTGAAAACCTGTCTGTGTGTTGAAATCAAAAAGTATAGAAAACTGTCCCTTTTGCAACGGGCATTTCCAAGTTTGACATTTCCTCAACGCTTTCATTTTTTATGTTTGCAAATAGTCAGCTAAGATACAGAAGTTAATTATTTTAGAGATAGACCTATAGACCTATTTAAACCTTTGTCCTAAGACTTAAAAACTACCACACTTTTAATTCACTCATCTGCCTCTGATTAATTTAATCCAGCAGGTAATATCAGTTGCGTCAGTATGGAATTTAATATTTCTAGAGTCCTATTTAGAGGCTCAGATAGCAGAAACAAAACTGGACTGATTAAAGGTTTATATTAGGACTATCATAGTTAATAAAAAAACATGTTACATGCTTAACACCACAATGTCTTTTCATGGATAATTAATATATGAACGTTCTATGATCATGACCTTTAGCCCCGACCAGAAGTTTGGGAAATGGGGAAGCGATGTAGCAGAAATGTTGTGGATGGAAAGCAACAATAATGAATACACATTTCCCTAAAGCAAGCAACAATATTTGTCCACTCTCATGTTGACAAACCATTTAAAGTACCATATCCATTTAAAGTACATTTACAGTATATAAGAAAAAATGTTTACTATGGACATTGCAATTGAATATTTTAATTGAATGATAGCTCTATTTTAAATGTATTTCATGTTTAAAGCTTCTTTTTGTCAACCGAGCACCTAGTGTCACCAATTCTAAACTTATGTAATTTTTATTGTTGTTTTAATTTGCCATCATATTGGAAGCACTAACCTGTGATTTGAAAAGTGCTCTTTTAAATGAACATTATATTAATATTGTGTTGGTTGACATGAGTGTTGGAGAAGGCAACCTTATAAAGTAACCAAGCTGTGAAGACCAACAGTGTCTGTACACAAGTAAATGTGTCACAACGTGGCATGAATGTAAATGTTTTCCCTGTTTTTTTTTGTTGTTTTTTTTAGGTACCAGAATATCTCCATCATGTAAACAAACGCTTGGAGGAGGAGGCTGATAGAGTAATCACATATCTAGACCAGAGCACACAGTGAGTGTCACCAGAGCGTTTGGTTTGCAACTTAACACTGGCAGAGATTCCTGTGTAACTTGAGCTTTCTTCGTCTTCTCAGAAAACCTCTTATTGCTACAGTCGAGAAGCAGTTGCTGGGTGAACATCTCACTGCAACCCTGCAGAAAGGTACACAGCACTAAATACTTCTTATATACTTGAGTCGCATTGCAGCACTATGTAAATGTGTGTGAGTACGCTACATACCTGGTTCTTGAACGTGACCTGTGGCCGTCTGTTATTGAAAATGTTTGCAGGGCTGACTCACTTGCTGGATGAGAACAGAATTCAGGATCTGTCTCTGCTCTATCAGCTCTTCAGTCGAGTGCGAGGTGGTGTTCAAGTCCTCCTGCAGCACTGGATAGAATACATAAAGGTATAATGGCATTAACACTGATAATAGATGCAGGATAATGTAGCGTGAAGGTGCTACTCTCACGTGTTGTTCTATTTTAGGATATTTTAAAATGGTTTTTGATCGTTCTTTGCAAATGTAGGCTTTTGGAAGCACAATCGTAATAAACCCCGAAAAAGACAAAACTATGGTGCAAGAGCTGTTGGACTTCAAAGATAAGGTGGATCACATCATTGATGTGTGCTTCATGAAGAATGAGAGATTCGTAAATGCCATGAAGGAGGCTTTCGAAACATTCATCAACAAACGGCCAAATAAACCAGCTGAGCTTATAGGTGAGTAATTAGAATTTTACCATTTGTAACACCACGCTATGAACGAGCATCTAATGATGATCTATGATGAATAAAATATAAATGTGTTCACAGCTAAACATGTGGATTCAAAGCTAAGGGCAGGAAACAAAGAGGCGACAGATGAGGAACTGGAGAAGATGCTGGATAAAATCATGATTATCTTTAGATTCATCTATGGTAATATTTACTATCACCTTTGTTTTAGATTATTATTATTTTTTCTCTTTTATGGCTCTTTTTATTGAAATGATGTGTTGTCATTGTAGGAAAAGATGTTTTTGAGGCCTTTTATAAAAAGGATCTGGCGAAGAGGTTGCTGGTTGGAAAAAGCGCCTCTGTGGATGCTGAAAAATCAATGTTGTCCAAGCTTAAACACGGTAAGTTTAATCGACATGACACACAATTTGCAAGAAATGAGAAGAGAGTGAATCCTGACACTTGCGCTCAATGCACATTGACCTCTTGGTGTTTTCTCAGAATGTGGAGCAGCGTTCACCAGCAAACTAGAGGGTATGTTCAAGGACATGGAGCTGTCTAAAGACATCATGGTGCAATTCAAACAGGTATATCCATGTGACAAGTTTTACACTCAATTAGTGTGACTGTTTTAGACAGATAAGGGCACTATATAAAAACAAAACATCCACTTGATCCATTTCAGTGAAACTTCAGTACGTTGAGACAACTGTATTTTGCTGTTTTTCACCAGAGAATGACAATAAAACTTCTAATTCTTCAGTTCTTATTCAAAAATGTTAACTCTCCAACTTAAACATTGATATAACTTTACCGTCTGTGAGGTGGAAGGTGGAACTTCGAAAACTCTGCCACTGAAATAGTAAGCATGTAATGCTGTGCTCAGGCTACAGGAATTTTGGGTGGATTTATGCACAAATTCACCTGTGCTGACAAAGAGCACCGTAACATGGTACTAGATTCAGTCCCTATTATCTTGTAATGTGAGGGTTTACAGATCCACTCTTGAACCTCTGTTACCCCTTGCAGAATACACTATGTCAGACATGTTTGATATTGAGGTTTTAAAATCTGGATCTACGTCAGTACTTGCAAAATGAGAGAAATGAATCCCCAAGGATATGGAGCAGCTGATAGCAGTTGTCAAACAAATGTAAATCTTCTAGCCTTTGAGGCTACAAAATTTAGGCCCGATAATCTAAATGGCATCTGTGTGTTGTACAGTTGTTTCCAAAGTATTTTCGAGTGTGTAAATCCCCCACCCCCTTCGTCCCATTACGTACTGTTCCTCTCCACATACAACTATCCAATGGTGACACAAAAGGCCAAAAAATATTTTGATGTTTGACATGATTGACTCAATAAGTTAGTCTCTGTTAATGATTTTAAGTGTGATCATTTTCTGGAGTTGTAAAATACTTCATGGATTCATAGACCCTTCACCATACCCTTACCAACGCTGCCCATTTTTAATTGTTTGTCCAGTTCAAGTTTTTCACATGTATTTTATATTTTATTAAGTAGTACAAAATTCAATTTGTGCATGGTACAAATGCATAAACATGCGTCTTTATATTTCCGTAGTATATGCAGTGTCAAAACATCCCCGGCAACATTGAGCTGACGGTGAACATCCTCACCATGGGCTATTGGCCAACCTATGTCCCGATGGAAGTGCACCTGCCTGCTGAGGTTAGTGCCGAGCAAATATTAAGATTTTTGGAACATACTGTTTTTATAACCTCCTGTGCAATAAAAATGCTGAGTGTTGCTTCATAACACCTCTGTTATCTTTGTCCAGATGGTGCGACTGCAAGAGATCTTCAAGACTTTCTACCTGGGCAAACACAGCGGCAGGAAGCTGCAGTGGCAATCAACGCTGGGACACTGTGTCCTGAAAGCTGAATTCAAAGAGGTTTGTAACTGAGAATGCTCCATGGTCAAGCTCATTTAGAATATAAAACTTAATGTTAATTGTTCCCTTTGATTTTTCTTGTTAAAGGGCAAGAAGGAGCTGCAGGTGTCACTTTTCCAAACACTTGTGCTACTAATGTTTAACGAAGGAGAGGAGTTCACGCTGGAGGAGATCAAACTGGCCACAGGAATAGGTTCGTATTATCACATCAATGTTTGGTTGGCAGCACATTGATTTTTCACAAAGAAAGGATGTCCTCTTTATTCAGCATCACTGATCCAAAACACTGTGTGCCTTCTGGTTTACAGAGGACAGTGAACTGCGACGGACGCTGCAGTCACTTGCATGTGGAAAAGCACGTGTCCTCACTAAAATTCCTAAGAGCAAAGATGTGGAGGATGGGGACAAGTTTTCTTGCAACGATGACTTCAAACACAAGCTCTTCAGGATCAAGATAAACCAGATCCAGATGAAAGAAACGGTATAATTGCTGTTTTATAGTAGCTTGCCTTAATTTTAATAACGTCAAGATTTTGGGAAATGATCTGAACATGTGTCTTTTACCCCAGGTGGAGGAGCAAGCCAGCACCACAGAAAGGGTCTTTCAGGATCGTCAGTACCAGATCGATGCTGCCATTGTGCGGATCATGAAGATGAGGAAGACTCTGACTCATAATCTCTTGATGTCTGAGGTTTACAACCAGCTCAAGTTCCCTGTCAAGGTGATAAGCACGACTTTCTGCCTTTATGTTTCACAGCAGCAGTAGCAGCAGAGAAGTAACAGAAAATGAAAGAAGGGACGATGAACAACAAAGTCCCCCACCTAGACCCAAAGCAAGGATGTTGGGTTACGTGGTCTGTATTATAATCCCTCAGACCACCAGAACAGCTCTATTTATGAGAAATTTTGATTTGGTTGTCATAAAAATCAAACCAGTATGTTAAATTCCACATTGTTTATTTTGCTTTAACTATATCAATTATTGAAGAAGTGTTTGAGGATCAGAATACAGTATTTTAGAGACAAAATGTGGATGGTTGAGAGTAACAATCCTGGTTAGTTATCTGGCTGTATTCAAATAGTTTGTCTTCAATCATCAACAACAGTTAAGATGTAATGGTTTGAGTGTGGGAATTTGATGGATTATATTGAAGCATTATAAAACATGATGACATGAACTTACATTTACACAATCGGGTCCAGAGGAATAAGTCACAACTCGCAACAATATTAGGAAGGTGGTCATAATGTTATGCCTCATCATGTTCTGATGAGGCATAACATGCAGAGTTCAGGGAGATGGGCAGAGTTCAGCAGCCTGGTGGACAAAGCTGTTCAACAGTCTGGTGAAGTCTGGTGATGCGGGCCCAGAGGCTCCGGTACCTTTTCCCCGATGGCAGGATACTGAAGAGGGGATGCAAGGGGTAGGAACAGTCACCAGCAGTGCTGATTGCTCTGCGAGTGAGCCGGGTTTGGAAAATGTCTGTGAGGGAGGGCAGAGGGGCACCGATGCTCTTGCTGGCTGTGTTCACTATGCGTTGTGGTGTCTTTCAGCAGGAGACAGTGCAGCCTCCGTACCACACAGTGATGCAGCCAGTGAGGACACTCTCAATGGTGCCCCTGGTAGAATGAGCACATAATGGAGGGCGGGACTTGTGCCCTTCGCAGTTTTCGGAGAAAGTAGAGGCGTTTTTGAGCCCTCTAGGCCAGTGATGTTGTGTTGTTAGTCCAGGAAAGGTCTTCTGAGATGTGCACCCCCAAGAACTTGGTGCTGCTCACCCTCTCCACAGCAGCATAGCTGCCATATTTTGTTAAATGCTGTTCCTGTAATTTTTCAATGATTATATAATTCATAAGCACTGTGTCTTCCAAATTATATTTTGATGTGATGCACCTTTTAATGACGAGGCAAAATTTCAAAGCTGAAATATGGAAATTTATACAAATGAACCTCCCTGAAATTGACATTTAAGCCTTTGCTGATGAACTGTAGACTTTAAGCCTGATTTATAGTCTCGCTTCACATCCATGCTGTAGACACACCTTAGCTCCATATCTAATACACCTTGCACCCTTGAAAACCACAACAGCTTTTTGTGGTGCTCTAGGCTTATGTGATATGCACGAGTCAATGCTGTTTGTGTAATTACTCTGTGTCTGAAGGGGACGTTGTGTTACAGGTGAAATAGGACATGTGAGCAGAGAGGATAGAGATTTGAGTTACGGTTTATTAATGTAGTTTAGGATAATAATAATAATAATCTGAGTTAATTTAAAGTAAAAAACAGATAAATGGCTAGGGATTACTGTACTGTACTGAGGAGTTAAACTAAGGTTAATTAGAAAGATTAGACTAGAGATTAGTTTAAAAAAATCTGGACAGTGTGTTGGGGTATTGAGGAGGCTAGTGTGTATCTAAATTTTATCTCACACCTTAAAGTATTAAAGTAACCAGGAATGTTGGCATGAAGCTTCATGTGCTCTCCTCTTTGTGGTCTTCCCTTTCAGCCTGCTGACTTGAAGAAGAGGATAGAGTCTCTTATTGACAGGGACTATATGGAGCGTGACAAGGAGAACGCCAACCAGTACAACTACGTGGCCTAGAGAAAGGAAAAGAAATGTGGACGGTCCAGGCAGAATGACAGCTGTTCGGAGTGCTCGGTCTCTAAATCTTTTGCTCCAGTTGGATGTTAACCATTATCATCTTCAACCCCGCGACCGACAAGTGAATGGCTACTGCTCCACAGGGTTTTTGTCAGGGGTCATTGTGATCCTGTGGACTGCATGCCCACTGAAAAGAGAAATCTGTCCATATTTCTCAGTGCCTCTGAGAGAGCTGGGACAAAGAAGACACACAGATATTGTTCAGTTTGCTCTTTTTTTAATGGAGAAGAAAAATATTTATTTTCAAACTTAGATTCTTCTTTGTCCATAGTTTGAATCAATATGCTCTTTGTTATCCAGTCACCCTTTTTCCCTTTTTGTTCATCCAGTGTCCCAAGCAAATGCTGACTCACCTAATGATGCTCTAAATGTACCACATGTCGGAGAGAAAAAGGATCGAAAAAATTAAAAAGATGCTTGTTTCTTCAGTCAGTGTCAAGCGTGGGCTAACATTCAAAGTAGAGGGATATCTGTGACGCTGCAGCAAAGTTTTACAGTTTTTAAGGCCATTAGAGCCGTATGATAAAGCTGTGATGATGAACACTCAAAATGTTCATAACTGAGTTTGTGCCAAAAAAAAAAAAAGAAAAATTGAGCACTTCTTTTGTTATTGGGTGTACTTAAGCTGCCAAAGCAGTTCACTTGTATGTGCATTTAAGTTTCCTGTTTGTTTTTCTTTGTACGTTTTTGTACATGCATCACAACATTTTAAATGATCCCATCTGACAGCCTGTTAGTTCTTTGTTGAGAAAGTATACTAAAAGCACAAATTAATTTCTGGTGTCATACAACATACTTGCTCTTATTATTTCTTTGCGAGTCTCCCTGTGGGGCTTGTAGGCTTTGCTGAAAAACGTGGAGACAAAAATGATTGGTTAGACATGCCCTTGTTTGTATGAGTCTGTTAGATTTATTTCCTCAGATTAAAATAACCGTTTCAGTCGGGTTTTCATTTTTGATCGGTGGTTTTCCAAACATTTGATTGTATTTGTATGTGGGGAGGAGGTTATTGGTAAGCATTCAAAGCCATTAAAATACATTTTTGTGAGTCTTAAAATGCGCACAGGTCAATAATTAAAGGAAAGTAGTCCACACCTCCTTTCAGCTTCGACACATTGGGGCTGTCATATGACTTCTATTTCCTGGTACAGTCGGCAGAGGCTGAGCTGCATCACAAACACCGCTGATCGAGCGTCCCTGTCGGTTGTTTTCATTCTCTCTCTCCGGTGGCTGACACTCCGAACTACCAAGCGACAATGTCCCGATATGCTGCATTTGTTTTAGTCCTCGCCTTTGGACTCGGTATGTATAATCATATTAATATACCTTCAAATCAGCTGAAAAAAATAAATTTCCGAAAAGTGACGTGATTAAACTTGTGTGGCCCTGGCGCGTCTGGGCTCAGGCTAAATGCTGCTCAGAAAAATAGATGAAACGATTATTTTGCCGGTAGTCAACAGTATTTAATGGTAAATACATAAGACTGTTTGATAATGATAAATTTATTGCGCATGTCTTGAAACGAAGTCGCTGTCAGCAACCGATCAAATGAGCTCTCGTCTTGATGTTTTGCTATTAGCTTTGTTGCTAATTGTTACCTACGTCAACACTGAACTAACACAGCCAGACGATTAGCTTCGTCCATATAGCCGCTGGCGTGGATTTTTATGTATCCAAAAAATCAAACAGTGCCCTGAAAACATCTGCTAAAAGTATGTGACAGCATTAGTCATACTGCTAAGGTTATCCTATAAGCCAATGATTTGGCCAACTAACGCTAGCAAGATTAACTGTTAGCTTGCTAGCTTTAAAAGCTAAAGTTCAAGTTAATAATGAAACCTCAGTCTGTCTGAGTCACGCCTGCTGCTAAAGCCTTAGCCACAGCCACACCAAGGTGAATACAGTAAAATAAAACGTATATAACTCCAATGTTACGGCGCAAAACGTATTAGCATTGTTCTAGCTTTCCCAAACGGCTAGCTTAGCTTTGTTTGGCAGTTTATTTCAAGTTAGCACGTGACTGTACAGCTAGAACGCAGTACAGATGAGCTAACGGAATTCAGTAAAATAGCTAACGTACATTACAGTGAAATATATATATGTTAAGGTTACTGACAAAGCAAACGTTAGATAAGCATTTTAAACTCTACACAGTCAACTGTAAATTGCTGTTGTGTGGTTAAGTTAGCGTTAACGTTGGGTTGTAATTTATTTCTCAAAAAGTTCATGTCTAGTTCAGAAAGATACGACATTATGCGAACTCACCAGGAGCTTAAACAACCTTATCTCACATACTTCGATGTGTTCAGATGAAGCTGACTCTGTCTTAAACTGACCTTTCAGTAAGAATACTGTATACTTTATAGCTAGGTGCCAATTATTGTGCGTGAGTTTACATGTGTTGTGCGTGTTGTGACTGCTCCAGGGAGCTGAGTAGATGACAAAGCAAATAGTTAATGTCAGTGGACTTTGTCCTCTCTGTTAAATTGTGTTTTTTACAGTCAGTGGAAATGTAATGGACTTTGTTGCAATTATGACTTGGACTTTCAGTCTTCTTATCAGTGTGCTCACTTTGAATGATGTTTTGTTGTCCATTTTAGTCATTCAAAATATTTGTAAATGCATTTAGCAGATGGAAACAAGTAGTCCTTTTATTAGTATATAAGTGTTTCACACTGTGGGAAATTAGCTTTTGTACACTAACTCAAGGGGTTTTGCGAATATTTGTCTTATTGATTATTTTCATACAGATGATCCCCACACTTCATGCTGTTGGGGTCATTTGATGCCACCTGGAAATGCTAACTTAGTTTTTGCATTGGTTAGCGTTGTCATCTCAGCAAGAGGTGAACCTGCCTTTATTTTAGTATAAACTAGGTTTATTCCTGTTAAAAGGGAGTTTTTCTTTGCCACCGTCGCCTTAGTGCTTGCTCTGGGTGTTTCAGGCTGGGTTTTGCAAAGCGGCTTGAGACAATTTGTGTTGTTATTAACACTGTATAAATACAATTGAACTGAATGAACTAATCCCACCTGATATTAGGTATGTGTCCTAAACGATAAGAGAGTATAGGGTTATGAATTTCCACCTGTTATGACTACAGTTTTAAAGGAGAGAGTAAAACATTAAATGCAGACTACGTAAATTTTACTTACAATTATAACTATAACATTCATATTTTATCCTCTTTTTTTTTTTCAGCATCCCATCTGTCACGAGGCACTGAGGTGTCTTACCTACAAGATGGCAAGTTATGCCTCTATGCAAATCTAACGCTCAACTTCTCCGTCTACTATGAAGGAGCTGACAATAAGGTGGGTTTCTGCTCATAGTCACGCAAGCCACGAGATATCCTACTCTAAAATGTATATTTAGTACATCAGCCTGCTGTAATAGAGTTATTATGAAATGTTTTGCTAATCCATGTGAGTTGCTTATCAGGCTCCCTCACCAGCGTGACTGTCACACAACGTTTGTGGAAGCATGCGTCATTATGGGAAAGGGAAATGAGAGGTCACTTAAACGCAAACAGATTCTTGCTATTCAGCATTTTTAGTTAGCGTGTTTTCCTGGTGCATATCCTGTAACTGGGGTGTCTTTTCACTTGTTGTAGTTGCAATAGAAAGGAACAGGACAGAGATATGTATACAGTTTCAAAAATATTCTAATCTGTAACAGATGTTTCATATTTGTTCCAACAGGTTCTTGTCTGTTACAGCAATGTTAATGAATATTGGTTAACAGGGGAAATGTTAAGAAACTGCAAACAGTGATTGGTACAATATTTTAAGAGTTAGGCATCAGATAAAATTATGTTTTTGTCAGGCAGATTTGACAAACAATTAAACAACTAACTAACAGCTGAGCATCAAATTTATCTATCTATCTAGATTATCATCTAATCTCGCTATAATCATCTTCAAAACCCTGCCAGATGGTTTTCTCAACAAGAACAAGTTATTTTTTTGCATTTACCAGTGAGTTACCACTGGAGTACAACAAGACTCATATATCACTTGCTGGCCGAGCATACAGCTGATACAGAGAGATAATTAAGGTAAATAATCATGTTAAACAAGGCGACACTCTGCTCTCTTTCAGACACAAACAGCTTTGTTTGAACTTCCTGCTAATGTCACAACAGATGGCAGTAAATGTGATGCCACAAACTCAACGCTGAAGGTTAATTTTGGTGAAGGTCACTCTTGGATTGTGCATTTTTCACTGAATGGAAGTAAATACCAGGCGGAGTTTATCACGTTTTCTTACAGTCTCAGTGACTCGACTTTCTTCCCCGGCTCTGTGTCAAATGGTAACGTCTACACCTCACAGTGCCAAAGAAATGAATTAAAAATAAAAATAAAACATACACACATTGATGAAAGGTCTTGTTCCTAATGTGTTTTTGTTTTCTTTAGAAACTGCAAATGTGACTGTGAAGCCTCAAATCAAAAATGTTGGCGTGGATACCTGCTACTCTTGCAACAGCATAGACGAGATCCATACTGAGTCAGTCAACATGACGCTGTGGAACGTGCTCATCCAGGCTTTTGTCACTAACGGCAGCAAGAGTGAGAACAGTAAGTCCAGATGTTGCCACACGTCTCATTCTGGCTGTAATGTGTCTCTAACATTCTCACTGATGATCGCTGTTTTCTCCTTACACAGTAACCTCTTGTGCTGCTGATATCCCCGCAACCACTGTAGCGCCGGTCACAAACACCACCACCACCGCCGCTCCTACTACCACCCCGACCCCCACCCTCCCGACACCGACCACTGGAAACTACAGCATCAAGCATGATGAGAACAGCACGGCCTGCCTGTTGGCTGACTTTGGCCTACGGATTGGTTTCAGACATGGAGAGGTACGTTTCTATATGCAGAATAAGAATGCTGAAGTCCTGTTAGCCCCCTTTGTTTATGATCTTCCACAGTCCTCATTGATTTGCTTCTCTTCTGTCTGACTTAGAAATATCAGGAGATGAACTTGGACCCAACCAAGACCAATTCCTCTGGAGTGTGTGGAGACAACAGCAGTGAGCTTCTGTTGGTGTCTGACTCAATGACCATCCGGTTGTCTTTTGTCAGTGTAAGTGTGTAGCATTATGTTGTTTTATCAGTACCATTTTCCCTTTTGACAAACACTTTCAGTTTTGCTTTAAAGAAATAGCTTTGGAAAAATCATTCACTCGCTTTCTGGAAAAGAGTAATATGAGAAGATTGCTACCTCTCTTGTGTCTTTCTAGTAAATATATTATTAGAAGCACTTAGCAGCTGGTTCTAACTTTATATTTAACTTGGCGTATCTTCAGAATTATTGTCAGCCGGCCACTTTCCCTATTGAGAAATGGTCTGTCATGTGCCAGTCAGTCTTACGCCTTTTGAATGATGAAACAAAACAGATATTTTAGTTACTGAGGGCTGGCAAGTCACTGACTGGCAGATTTTGCTAACGTTGGACTGAGACAGGCGAGCAGTTCCCCCTTTTCTTTCCGTCTTTTATTTCTGTCTTTACCCCTAAAGTCTTATCAGAGGTCCTAAAGTTACCCTTCGCTGTCCTGATTAGGTAAATCAAAGTGGAATTTTCCACACTGAGTAACTGTATTGCATCCATTTCACATGTGAATCAGGACAAGGCAGTGATTGTGCAATAGTTCATGTTTCGGTCTGTCTTTTTTCCCTCAGTATATTAGGTTAGGTCATGTTAACTGTACTGCTATCACTTTGAATGGTAGAACCAGAAGACATAGAAACTATTTTATATTCCTGCCTTATTATGAACTAGTGAAAACGAATGTGTTCTGATACAACAGTTCTGACACGTGTCTGTATTATTTTGACAACCTTATTTTAGTCTGTGGGCTAGGCTAAGCAGTAAACACTTCTGTTTTTAATTCAGTCCAGCACCACAAACCACAACATCCAAAATAATCCTACCGTAGAGTTGCCACCTTTTTTACGCCGTCTTTACATAAACTGAAACTATACCACTGTGTATCTGTAGTTGAAAATCATTGAATTAGGTGTACAAAAATGCTGCAGTGTGGTTACTAACTTAACACACACATCACTGAATTAAACAGGAAGCAACAGAATGTGAAGTCTACACAGTCAGTATCACTCCTCATCCAAATAGGAGAGCGGGAAGTACTTGTGTCCTTAAACGTAAATGATTATTCAGTAGATTACAGCCTGTCCATGGTGGGAATTTGCAAAATTTGTAACATTTTTAAAAATGTTTTGCTTTAGTTTTGTATAATCTTAACTTTTTTTTTCTGCAGGACGCAAAGAAATTCCGCCTACATGCTCTGAACGTCACTGCAAACCCGAGCACTGGTAATGAAAAGAATCACATCTAACTTTATACACCAAACGACTGAGAACAAATCACATGCTGATTTGTGTTTCTGTCTCTTGCTGTCAAGGTGGAGTGTTTTCCGAAGCGAACACCAATATGAGTCTGTGGGAGGCGTCTGTCGGCAGCTCCTACATGTGTAACAAGGAGCAGAACTACAACGTCACCGACCTCCTCACCATTTACACCTTCAACCTACGAGTGCAGCCCTTTAAAGTCACTAAGAGTGGTTTCAGTACAGGTAAGTCATTCCTTCATGTCTTTTTAAATCAGACCCTGCAGCTGTTTCATGTCGACTCAGTCTGGGAGAAATGACTGTGATGACTAGGGAAGATAAAAATGTGACCTAATGGGTTACAGTGCAGTGGTGGCTAATTCAATTTCAATGACCTGATAATTAATAGTTAATAGAGTTGGTTTTACAATGAACAGTTGTCATCTAACATTATGTGCTAAATTTCCCTGTGAAGCTGAGCTCAGATGACAGGAGTTAAAATATCCTGCCCAATCTGAAAATCAGGTTTCATCACTCACACACTTCACGAGAAACTTCACAGATATTCTTCTCTCTAATCTCAAACCACACGCTGCAAGATCTGAAAATATTAGTACACTCACTACAAGATATTATGTTGTGAAACAACAGTACGTGTCAGATCAGGTACCTCTGAACGCACCCTGATACTGAGCTCACAAGGAGGAGAATGTAAACAAAACAGACGCTATCGTGCAACAACTTGCTGTAATGCACGTACAAGTTGGTTGTCAACCAAACCAAAAGCAGAAGGAGCATCAGGTTAGTTTTAATATCTGCAGTAGTATGCTAGCAAACATTTGTCCAGAGGGCTGTTAATGTTAACTGTTGCTTGAATACACGGTCATCTGCTCTGTATCCTGTTATAAAAGAACTGACATAGTCAACCAGATTTTAAATCCTAAATATCAATTGAAAAGTATTGACGACAGAAAAGCTAGGTGGCTACAATTTTAATAATGCGCCTGGACAGAGTTGCATTTTTGTAATACTTGCAACATAAGTTTTGTGAAAATCTGTTTCATAGCTAAGTAAAATTGTTTTGAAACTGAAATATCTCTCAATTAATCGGATGGGAATTAATGAAATCAGTAGCGGTAGCCTCAATATTTGATATTAATTTGGACGGCTCAGTTGGGGGGGTTTATGAGCAGTTCTCCAACTACCTCACATTACCAAATAATCTGAGCTGAACCTCAACAGTGGTTGAATTCAGGCATAAATCTGCCTGAAGCTCCTGTAGTCTGAGCTCGGCTTAAGACAATCACTGTTTGGTTTACTCCAAGATATCCAATTCAAGTGTTGGCAACAATGAGAAAATGAAAACTGAGTGATGCATGGATTTAGTTTTGCTGCCTTCTGCACATCAGACACTCACACAAGCAGTTTCAAAGTCATAACCAGCTCTGACATGAATCAGAGAAGGCAATTCCAGATAGTTGTTGCCTATTCATGACTAATGTGGTTTTGTAATGCTGACTGATTGTAGTGTGTTTAAATGTGGCTTGTGCACACTTAAAATAAAAGACGGTCTGCTCATTGAAGAGGTGAAAGAAGCACTGAACCAAAAAATAAAAAGCAGGCCTTGTAAGGAATAAAAAAACCTGCAAATGAAGTCTGGTTCATCCAGATGTTCATTTAGAGAGAACTGTGTGTGACATCGAACATGAACCGTTTTCCTGCTGCTCCACTCTTGTCTCACAGGATGTGTTTTAAATCAAAAGGATCACTGTTCCACTTGTTGACTGACTCTCCTTTTATCTGCAGCCTATGAATGTTCACTGGATGACACCAGCATCTTAATCCCAATCATTGTTGGCGCTGCTCTGGCTGGCCTGATTGTCATTGTAGTGATCGCTTACCTGATTGGTCGAAGAAAGACTTACGTTGGATATCAGACCCTTTAAATCCTGAAACATCACGGGGTTCCCAAGCCTGGTCCTTGGGCTTTATGTACATTTGTTAAATTGGCAACAGAGGTAAAGTGTCTAATGGAAAACACAAGAGCTAGTTTTATAAAGTGAGAGCTGCCAGACAAGTAGATGTTCCTGTCTGATATTTGACATTAATTGCAGTCGTCTCAGGTTTCATCATATTTGATTAGAAAGTGCTCTTCCCAAGGACCAGACTTCTCAATGACCCCAGTGTTTGTGCTCTTTTTTTTTTTTTTTTTATTATTATTCATGGATGTACTGTGTTTCCCTTTTTTTGTTGTTGTTTTTTTTTTTTTTTGGTTTTTTTTGGGCAAGTGCAAGATCCACAAAACATTTCCTAAAATGTAAGTAATTACAATCAGACGTAGGTTGACTATCAACATAAACTATGTGTGCAAATGCAGCAAGACTTAGACAAAAGTCCCTGGACATCATCTTTTCACACATTTCTGGCTCGAGATTTGTGACGCTTCAAATTTGCGGCCGTGGGCTCCTGCACTTGCTCAGCAGACATTCCCTTTCCATTTGCTTTTGCCGTGACTTAATCTTTAAGCGCATTTCAGTTTTTACTTCCTTTGTGGTTCCACATTTCCTCCCCCATAATTAAGGCGCGTACGAATGACAACTTCCACAGCACATCCACAGCAATTCCCCACGAATCAAAGCAAGACGGTCGAGCAGCATTTTGTCTTTGTTCCTAGAAATTCATCGTAGGCGCCTACTCTGTGTGGAAAAGTTGTCTAAAGAAATATGCTTTAGCCTTTGTTTACCCCTGTGGAGCAGGAGAAACATTGGAATTATGTCAAGATTGTGTATTGTTTGATAGACCTTCCTCTTAGAAGACATTTTAAGCAGTAAAAGTAATGACCTTAGATTCAGGTCCTGAAACAGAAATCCAGGAGATGAAGCCATTGTTAGTGTTATTAATCACACCTCTGGCTTCTACATTTGCACACGTTCCAGTCTGAATACATTTGGCATTAGGTATAGAAAAGGGATAGTACTATTGTGTAGATATTCTCTCTCAACACAGATCGTTCTGGACTGAGGATATTTACATATAAATGCACTAAGAAACGTGTTATGTTTTACTTATGTTATGACTGTTGTCACATGATCTCACCTGTGTAAAAGTCTGTGCTCGGCCCCCGCTTCTAGGGCTGCCGCTAGAGAGGGGGATGTTAAATTCCCTCAAAGCTTTAGTTTCAGACTCCTCTGACTTTAGATATTTGTGAATAAACAAGAAATGATGGAGTTCAGAAGAAAAAAAAAATAGATTTGGAGAATGCTTTTCTTTCCTGAGGAGAGTTGAATCAGAAGATTATTACTACTTTCAGTAATGTCTGTTAAATATGCACTCACTTGCCGTAACATTAGGTACACTGGTGTAAATGAATACATTCTACTATAGTACCACAAACCACAGCCTTCAAAAAGGAAACACAGTTGAATCAACAGCTCTCTTATTTTAAACAAATGCTGAATCGCAGGATATATGTTATATTAGAAAGCATTCATTTTCACTAGTGTACCTAATGAACTGGCACGTCAGTGAAAAGCTACAGCCAGGAGCAGATTAGCATAGCTTATCACGGTGACTTGAAACTAACCAGCTTAATTGTACCTCTGAAGTTCAGTAATTAATATCTTGTTGTTTGTCTAATCAGTACTACCAATTCTCAGTAAGAAAGTATATTAATGCAGTTCCCCAAACATCACACTACTCCTTTAAAAGCTCTACAAAGCTAAAAGAAAGTTGTCAGGGCCTTTAAGTCAAAGAGCAGGGAAGCAGCAGCTAGCAACAGATCATGTATTTTTGTAAGGATAGAGAGCCCAGTGTAACATGGTGGTAGTAGCTGTGTACTGATTGCATTGTTCCAGCTGTTTGCATCTACAAATTTTTGCATTTTATCAAATTTGCTTTCCCATGTGTATGAATAATAGCTCAGCTTAATCAAATATGTGCTTTGATTTTTGCTTGCCATTATTGTGGTTTTGTGTATTTCCGCTTTGTACAAACTCAGTTGCCTTAATAATGAAGATGGTTTTGCAGCACCAGCTTAAAGATTTTTATTAAGACCTTTTTTTCTGGAGGTGAATCTTCCTTGATCTCTTCTGACAGGCTAATCATCACGATAAACGTGCTCTGTTTTGTGCATTCAGTACCTGATGCTGGATGTGATTTGTCTCATTATTTACTGCACGCACATGTTAAGCAAAGGGAATCCGTGCTGCAAGACCATCTCGGTTAATGTGTGTAATGTGGATACAAACAACTGCTGATTTCATCTACATCCTCTCTTATGCTGTTAGCTATAATAAATTGGATTTCAAATTGTGTCAGTGGAGCTTTTTAGCGTTTTAAGATCTATGGAAATAAAGATGTTCCTTGACACTTGAGTAAATGTCTTTGCCTTTTAAAGAAAAACAAAAAGGTTTCATCTTGTTTCTGCTTTTAGTACTTGGGAGATTCCTAAACTCGCTTCTTCTTTCTTTCAGCCGTTCTTCCATTAACAGTTCATTTTCTTATCACCTCTGTTGAGACATTCACCTCTGTGCTCTCTTTCGTCTAGCTGAGGATTGCCAGGCTGAGGCGGAGAGCTTCCTTGTTCCCATAGCTGTTGGAGTCTCCCTGCTTGTTCTCATTCTTGTTGTTCTGGTGGCCTATTTCATCGGGAGAAAGAGAAACATGGCCAACTATGAGTCTCTCAATTAAACGCATTCAGAGCTTTCTGCCACGCAAAGGATAGCCACTTCCTGTTTGCCACGCTGCCTTTCACTGATTGTGAAAAATGACCAGTATGTGTCTTGTTGATGTTTCCATGTTTAGTGCTGTAGATGCCAGGCTTTATTGGTAAAGTTAGACATTCTGGGAAATGTTGGTTTTCTTGCTGAGGGTTACGCTAAGAGTACATATTAACTATAAAGCTTCGTCAGCAGGGAGCGACTGACCTGGTTCTGTCCAACGACGACAGGAATATGTCTGCTATTGCCTCTAAGGCTCAATAAGTAATATTTTTTTGGTTTAATCCACCCAAAATCTAGTGTAAAATTATGAGTTTTTTATTTATCGGTGTTGGCAAAAGAAATCAAACAAATTGAGTTGAAAGCTAAGAAATAAACCAACACTCAGTGCTGCTCTTGCATTACAGTTTTGTACAGATTAAAGAAAAACAAATAATCTGTAGTGATAATAGTAGTTATAATCTGTGAGTATTTGAGGGGCTGATAAGCTAACTAGCTTCTGACTCCAGCTTTGTGTTGAGCGTACAGAAGTATTGAACTTCTCATCTGACTCACAGCAAGAAACTATTTCCCAAAATTTCTTTGATCGTTTGCATGAAATCAGTGTTCATAAAAGATTAATAGTCACTTTAACACATTAATCTACACTACATCTACATACTTGATTCCTCTTTTTTGTAGGTTTTGGTCTCTTCTTGCTGCTACTGCTCTTGTTTCTAACCCTTTCTTTCTAATGCAAAACCTTCTCTGAGTAGTTGTCTTCTAAGGCACTAACCGCTTGTCTCTGTTTCTTTCTTTCTGTCCGTCAGCTGAGGAATGCTTCCTGGACTCTGATTTGAGTTTTTTGGTGCCCATTGCAGTGGGCGTGGCTCTCAGCTTCCTAATCATCCTTGTGCTTATCTCTTACCTGATTGGTCGGAGGAAGAGTCGCACTGGCTACCAGTCTGTATAATCCAACCCAGGCTGCTTCTGTCATCTCATCCCTCTTCAGCCCTCTTTTAAACTCCTTCCTCCCAATCTTCCTGCCCGTCTTCGCATCAAAGGCTTCCCAGATTTGTGCTTTTTTTTTCCTGTTTCCAGTGAGGCAGCATCTACCTAAAATTAATCTTTAGCTTATTTACCCAGTTTCAAATTTATCCAAGCAGCCACCCCAACCGTTTGTTTTGCATTGATGCCAGTGACTGAATCAAGTACCAAAACATTTATGATTGATATTGCATTGTTTAATTATAGATTGCATGTTTTAAAAACTCAAATTTATGGCTGTGAGTAGCCGTCCACCTCCTGCTCCTTCCTGCTCCCCCACCCAAGAGAGGCTTTTTGCCCTCGGTTTCTGTGCTGTATAATAGTATATGTGTAAATTACTCTCTTGTATAGAATGACTGACTTAGATTTTTGAATGTACGAGCAAGCTTATACAGCCACTGACGTTCATTTCCCAGGCACCACGTTTTCAGTCTTTAATGTAACAATGAACTGCTAAATGAAACTTGCACATCTAGTCTCTTAATTATAGCTTCGTTGAAAGGGACGATAATTTTACAAGACACTTTACCAGCATTGGGACCAGTTGTTTTTTTGTTTTTTTTTATTAATGTGTGATCCTAGATTTTAGTGTTTACTCATTGTAGGAAGATTTAAGACTTTTCTGGAAACGTGCACTTTTCACTTGTGAATATTTGGTGACTAAATGATCTTGTTGTTCCCTAGTAATCCTATGATATTTCAACAAACAGTAGTCTCAGAGCTTCACTGGTGGCTGGGATCAAACACTAGTGATCCCCACACTACCCTCAGTGTGATGGATCAGTAACACTGGCAGCAGCATCAGTTCAAGTATGAAGACCACAAGTCATATTTCTCAACTTACACCATATCATTCATGTGATCCTCGGTTCTGTTTCGTTCAGTCACTCCCCGACAGTTTCGTGCCTTTCTGTTGTGCACCTCTGAGTTCGCTTGCTTGAAGCTTGTCTCCATCTGATGAAGAATGTTATATAATGATGAGCTTGTTTAACACAAGTGGGGAACCGATTAAATAAAGTTTTGTTCTTGTTTTGTATCACTGTCATTCTTCTTATGGGTCGTGTTGTGCTTCAGTCACAAGAAGTGCAGGAGAGGAGTTGTGTACGTCTTGTGACAAAACTGAATTCAAAGGTTAACGGCTGAACACAAGATGCACACATTGCTGAGTGAATTGTCATGTTGGTTCAAAACTGTCCATTCGACTTTGATCGACAACATGCTTTTTATAACTTGCCACAGAGAAGCATGACTCTTACTCCAGCTGTTAATGCTGTTCAGTCAGATTTTAAAGTCGACCCAGAGGTCACACAAGGCTTAAAGGACCAGTGTGTCGATATCTGATATCAAGTGGTGATACAGCAGATTTCAACTGAACCGTCCTGCATTTCCACTTGTTTTGGAGACTATGGTGGCCAACATAAAAACACAAAGACCCCTCTCTAAGGACAGTGTTTGGTTTGTCCAGTTTGGGTGGACACATGGCATATTCTGTGGAAGATGACAAACTCCCTATATACATAGACATGATTGGCTCCTTCTAAGCTACCAAAAACACAATGAGTGCATGTGTTCATATGAAAACATGACTGTGGACACTACATTACACTCCTGCAAATAGATTCCCCCCTGTCTGGAAGCCAGTCTGGGGTTACCCAGACCATTTTGGTTCAGAATTGCTGTGGAATTCATTATGCTGGGCTAATCAAATTGTTTGGCCAAGCTTTATGCTGCGATGGACAGAAGAGTAACAACATAGTCATACATGTTATCTGAGCACTGGTGAGATGATTTATATTTACACCAAAATAGCTGCCAACGGGAAGAGGTGAGCTGTTCAGATTCCACTACTGGGCCTGTTGTAAAAGGTAATGACAGTAAAATAACCTTGAAGTGCAAACTGTCATTTACATTGCTAAGAAGCATCTGTGACATATTTGATGCTCTTATTGGTTGTGTGACCATCCCAATTGCATGTAGAGGTATTTTTGTCTTTGAGTTCAACGTGCACCATAATGCAATCCAGATGGTGTGTTACCTCACTTAAATTCTGATGAGAACTGAGTCTATTATCCCTCTATAATATAAAATTAATAAGAAGTCATTTACTTCCTGGCTGTCTCACTGACCCAATATATAGTCTGTCAAAATAATAAACTACTTGCTATTGACCTTTAAATGTAGAAAACCATTACTTTGCCACAAACATACAACTGATGAATCACACAATGACTCCAGCTGTGACCGGTGTGCTGGCAGATTTTAAGGTTGACCCAGAGGTTGAAAAGCTTAAAGGACCAGTGTGTCAAATAGTGACATCTAGTGGCGAGGTTGCAAATTGCATTGGAGAGAATCTGGTGGTCAACATGACAAAGTGAAAGTCCCCCTCTAAGGCGTGTGTTTCCTTAAGATTGTTAAGTGGTTTTGAGTGAGTTTTTTCAACTATTGCTTTGATACCCATGATTTTTGATGAAGACAAACATGAATTGTATCCACTGCAATAACATTCTCCTGAATCTTACCATTAGTTTGTGTATACAGCTAGTAAGCAAATAAGTGTTCAACACAATGTTCAGCCTTATACAGCTGCTAGCATGACTGCATTCGTCAATATGTAAAGAAATTTCTTGTGTTCCACAAATAATATAGCCTGTTTTCATCTATAATCAGACAAATACAGATGTGGGAGTGGTAATGCTGAATAAAAACATCTGTCAGCACCCATCAAAAATGTAGAAGACATAAAATGCATTGCTTAGCTAAGACACCAATGCCAAATGATGTGAAGCAGATTTCTGAAGCAAGCGAAGTTCATAAATGAGTAAATAATTGTAAATCAGTTATGTGACTTTAAATGTATTTATCTGCTTAAAATTATAAGTATATAGAGCCTCACTGAGATTAATGTGAAAGCAGTTTTAATGTTATAGATGTTAAAAATCTGACGCAGACTGTTAGTCTCATGTGGAAGAAAACTTAGAGTACATACCAGAACATTGTATTTATTATAAGAACTATAATAGGAATAAATACAACATTGATACCAAGTTTAGTAGCACACTTCAGGCAGGATTAATACTACCACAAAATAGTTATATATTTTTTAAAATGGTACAGACTTTTCACAAACTATTTCACAGCACAGTATGTCTCTTTATTGATCAGTCTTATGTAGTATTTCATTTTCAAAAGCGAATGTTTTTACAAAAGAAAAAGTGGTTTGTGATACTTTATCATAAATGTATAATGCTGCTCTACTCAACAAAAATATAGTAATTGTGTATTTGCATTTATTATGTCTTTTTACTGTGTAAGTACAGTACAAGTCCTGCTTTCAGTGTTTGCATGATAGTTCTTTGAATTCTTACAATATACAGTGAAAAATATAATGCAAAACAAATTAGTACACTTTGTCACACAAAAATGTGCAAACAAAACCATAATCTAACCTGACAACATAATATTTCTAATTCCCTATTAATGTTTTATGTCATAATTGGATTTGCATAGCCAGAAATGCTAACTATTGGGCAGTGTGTAATTTAGTTTGATTAATCTTGCTAATCATTACAAAATATCAGGAAGTGAACTGGAACTCACTCTACGCGCTCATCCTGTGCTCAGCACTGTTTGTTGTGGGTGCAGGTGCCATCAGCACGCTCAAGGTACAAAGATACAACAGAAAGTAAATATCTACTTCTTGAGGATTTTGTTTCACAGCAGGAGACATGGATATTTAAGTGAAAGAGGAAGAGAGGGAAAGAACATATTTCATGGAAAATAATGGTTCGACATAATTCTTGTACAGATTTTCCTGCCTCGTGTTCACAGGAGCATCCTGCTGGCAGCGTTATGCTCCAACATCCAGGGAGAAGGTCACACTGCCCAGGTAGCGGTCAGTGGGTGAATCGTTAACAATGCCCTTTCCATTCAGTTTGCATTGTATTTGGAGGTGAGTGTCGTACTGCACTCCTGCAAAACGCACAGCCACCACCGGTGCAGAGTAGTTGACCTGAGACAAAAGAGACACACATTGAGACCTGGCAGATTCGACTTACGCCACAGCAGTTGTCCACAGAGAGGAAAATGTCACTCACATGTCTGAGCTTCCCATAGTACGGATAGTACTTCATTTCAAAAAGGCTTTTAGGGAAAAATTGGACTTCTCCCAAAGCTTCTGGTGGTCCTTTCTGAAATACAAGAAAAGTTATTATTTTCTTGTATTGCACTCACTCGCATGACATGATATTTTCAGCCAAGTTTTTTTTTTTTTTCTCTGACATGAAGTCACAATTAAAAAATTGATGAATTCTGTACCTTAACTCCACAAGTCACATTTATTGGTTTGCCCTCACCAGGTAAGTAACCAAGAATCTATTAAAGAGCAAGAAAAAAGTATTGTCATGCAATCAACAACATAAAGACAAACAACTGTTTTCGCCCTGTTTTTTGTTTGTGATGTTCCTCCAACAATGTCCACAAGATGTCACTCATAAAAAAAAAAACAACAACTGTTCAGTAACAGTGAAGCAGTTTTTGTTCCTTGTGCACATGGTTATGCTCTGTGAATTTCTGTTTTTGGTTACTAGCACTCATCGTACCCGGTTCATTCGAAGGAGGATGCATGGCTTTCCCTGAGAATAGCCATAGTCGCGGTCCTGCAGCCCTGAACACTGCCCCAGCCAGGACCGCTTAAACTGGCACGCTTTCCGTTCTTCACTCTCCTCCAGGTTGTCCTGCATGAAGTATTTGTCGTCTGTGCAGCGAATATTCTTCCTCTCCTGTGCACCATCGTTATACGCTGAAAATGGGGAGCAGAGAGAAAGAGGCAGAGAGCGAGGGAGATCGAGGAAAGGGGGGGGCATAAATAAACCTTTGCAATAGCAATGCACTGCCAGACCCAGGCCTCTGATTAAGGAAGCTTGACAAAAGCAGAGTGTGAAAAAAACTAGCACTGAATGGCTGCACTCTGCCCACAAAGAGGCTTCCCTTCCCAGCATTCCCTGCAAGATCCGAATGGAAAAAGGGAACAAAGGTGATGAAGATGAGGATTAACTCATTGCATGTCTGCTTCATTTTAAATAAACTCAACAACCTCACCAGACCTCCCACCTTCAACATTAACCCCCCACAATCACATCAGTATGAACTCACGTCTTAGATATTCCTCCATAGACTTGGCATACTTCTTCCAGGATTTGCGATCAGATGCATTGAAAGCAATGTCATGGCCTTCTAGGTGCGGGGCCATCGTCATACCTGCCAGTGGAGACCAAGAGACAGTCAACTGTGCCGGGACTCAAGTAGAAGCAACAGACAGAAGGACAGTCGAATGTAGAGAAGAGAGGAAAGTGATAGTGGAGCAGGCTGTGGAGGGGTTTGAGTTTGGGGTTATATTTACCTGGTGGCATCACTCTATCATTGTAGGTGGGGTGGTAGGGACTAATAGACCACATGAGGCAAAACATACAGCCACCAAACATGGCTGCAAGAAACAGATAAAGTGCAGAGTAGAAGAGAAGGATGAGGCCTAAAGGGAGAGAGTGAAAAAAAATTAGTGATTAGGGTGAATATTCCTTCCACAGTATTTGAACAAAAGTGGCTTATATAACAGACGATGAATCTGAGTGGAGGAATTAATGAACCATAGGAAGTTCCATTTTTGCTCAGACTGTGTGGTCTGTCTGGACTCCAGCTACTGTCCTTGATCAGGATGGTCACTAATTTGTGTGCTCACACAAAATTGCCATCCTCCCCTCATGTCTGGCTATTGCAAATAACTAATAATAGTTATAGTATGAAAAATAAACTGAACTTAGCTAATGTGAGAACTCTGTGACAAAGAATTTACACTTCTCTGCAATTTTAAATTAACAGTCCGTTAGCAACTGATCAAGCTAAACGTGCCCTAAATTAAATGGCTTTTGCTGTGCGGGCAATTTCACAGGGGACTAGCTGCAGCCAGCCCTGCGTCCCCGAAGCCACAAAGGCCTTTCTGTTTGAGCTCAGTGAGAATTCTCCCAGCTGTCCTTTCACTCAGGAACACAGTGAACCTCCGGTTGCCATCGTAGTGAAGGTCTTTTGCAGCCTTAGAGGCCCAGCCAGCTCCAAGGAGCACCAATCACCCCACTCTGGTATTGTGTCCCCTCTTGCACACTTGTCTCACAGGACACACAGCACAGACTTCAACTCAGGGCCTTTCTTCAGCGGACACATGGGCCCCACTCCTCCAGAAGTGCGCACTGGTTACGTAGCTGAAATCAGCTCCTGGTGCTGACTGCCCTGCATTTCAGCTTCTGCAAGAAACACACTCTTTCCTTAGATGTTCTCTCTACACTCAGTTGGATTATGTTTGCCATTGTGTACAGTGGACCTGAGGGAGGGGGCTCTACAGCGTTATATAGCAACTACCCTGGAATACCAAGAGGCTGCTCCATCATCATTGACTCAACAAACTCGTCCAGCCTGGCTCCTGCCAAAACGTTTGCCTGCACCAAAGCTCAATTTGGCAGTGAGCTCTACGGAAAAAAAAAAAAGACATGAGCATCTTCACGTATTTGCTGCAACCGAGGGGCCATAAGCACTTTAAGTTCAGCGATAAGGTCGTCAAGGCTTTGGGAAAGAGGCTGCGGAGAGCATGGTAAGATGTGGAGGAATGTGATTCCTGGCCAATGCGAGGCCTGGAACAGTGCAGTCCTGCTGGGAACACGTCCCCAGGCAGTCTGTTTTTGTCGGGACATTCTGAATTGTCCATGCACCTATGTAAACATTGAGCATGAGGACACACACACACTCAAAGCGCAGTGAGCGGAGTCGCTGGAGTGGAGAGACATTTCTCACCCCCAAAACTATCCTTGACTGCATCTTTTAAAAGCATTCAAACACCCCGTCTGCTCTTAACACTGTTTAAGACGATTTAACTGTAACGCACTCAACATTAATTACTGGTCACATGCAGTAAAAGATCATTTGCATATATCCAAACGTCCCTCCCCAAACCCCAACAGCAGAGAACCTCTTTCTTCATCAACTCACTCCAGCTCTTTCCAGAGCGACCCATGAATTCGTTGGTCTCTGCATTCCACAGGTATTTCTTCAAGTCGTCTATTTTCTGGTGGAGCGTCCTCTTGGGAATCGGCCTGCGCTTCCATCTCTCAAAGTTCAGGTCTTCCTGCTCTAGAGGTTGATGCTCGGCCAACTCCTCCTGCTCTTCCTCCAGCTCTTGGCCATGTTTCAGTATCACTTTGTGAGGCTGGTGGAAAGAAGGAGAAGAGAAAAAGCCCTCACCACACATATTCTAAACTGCTAAGTTCTGCAGTCAACCTATTTTCTTTTCAAATTACTGCAGGAAAAAAAATGGCATGCCTCCTGATCCGAGTATGACCGATAATGTAAACTGCCAGACAGTGCTCTGCATATTAATGGACATCCCACTGACGGTCCTATCCCCTGTTTCTGCAAATTATAAACCCGCTGGTGACCTTGTGGCACTCGTTGGGAGAGCTGACCTCCTCTGAGTGGACCCTCCTGCTTGGAGCAGCAGCTGCAGACAGCAGAGCTGGAGGGTCACTCTGATATCCAGATGTTACCGACTCTCAGCATCCGCAGGCCAGGACACACAGATCCCAGAGGAACCACAGGACACTTGAGAGTGCCATCAAAGAGTCACTTCATTTGTGAAAGGCTGGCCTATGAAAGAACTGTTACTGGGAGTCATAAGACTTGTGCCAATAAAACTGCTTGGTTATTGAGTTAAAGACAGTAAAAAAAAGATGGAAAAGATGCTCTAATTGCTGCCTCTGCTACTAAAGCGAAAGAATAAAGTAATTTATTGTCAGCACTTACAGGACTTGGTGGATGATTTTTAAGGAGCTTCTCTTCAGCTCCTCCCTCTGTGGAACTGGGCTCCATATTCTTCACAGGAAGAAAGGGTACTTGTTAAACGAGTCCATTGAAATAAATCACATTTGATATCTTCACACCTCTCATAACCATATCCAAATAACTTCTTCTACAGCCAGGCACAAATAATAGTATTTTCAACGAAGAATATGACGTACCTTAAGATTTCCTTTCAATAAAAACGCGGATTAATATGTCGAAGACCCTCTTAAAGCTTAGAGGAAAAAAATAATATTTGTCAAAAAGTGTTTGGGGGTTTCATTAGAAAGTTTTAGGCATGCAGTGTGGAGAGGCTCCTTCAACTAGGCGCGCATCATAGTGAATGAACGCTGGACAGAGAAAAACTAGGGGTGGGATACAAAGTGCTTTTTTTTGGGTCCCATAGAGACGTTTTGGCAGCAGCCTGGACCACGGCGCTGCATTCTGTACACGCACACCATCGGCCATTGTCTGCTAAACTGGACTAAGACTGAAGCAAAGCCTGAATACAATATTTATAGCTTATCCACACACAAGACGCTGTCATTCACCGCCAGGCTGCGTACTGTACGCGCACAAAGACACTCCAGCAGTTAACTTTATTTATTTGTTTTAATTGGTGCAACTTTTATTCGGGTGCTTATCTAACATGAATCATACATTAAATCAAAAATAAATCAGTCCTTAGGTATTGTTCCTGCACATGCATGCACGATAATCCAGTTGCCACCGGCACCTCCGCAGAGTCTTGCTGCAACTGCTTACCATAAGCTCTCCTCTGGTGAAGTTCAAGTAGTCCTCATCCCTGATCCCATCTGCACTCCGGTCACGTAACGCTCTGTTACCCCCATGTAAAAGTGGGAGAGGGGAACTTCTGAGGCTGTTTTCCCCCCTTCTTTTACATGAATAGAGAAATTGCGTCATGGAAAAATCTGTTCTTTGAGATTTACGCGGCAAAAAGGTGCGTGAGTTTGTGTGTGCGCGTGAGCATAAGTGGGTGTATTTTACAATAAAGTCCATTTATTTTTGTCTCAACATAATAGCATTTGCAAATAAATACAACTACAAGGAAATTTCACATGGGAAGGCCAAAGGTGCTCCTATTGATGCTTTTATAAAGGACAAGAGAACGATATGCACGAGCCATTTAAAAGCATTTTGGATCGCTCCATATTAGTTGAACGCTGCAGTCTCCTCAGTAGGCCGCGTATGCATTGGGAAGCTCCAGTACAGAGCCGTTGGAGCAATGACTGGCCTGAAATACTCCTATAGCCACAGATCTGATGTAAGGTAATTCAATGACAGCAGAGCATGTGTGCATGTTGTCATTTAATGGTGCAGCATATTTACGATTATATATTTATTTATTTATAAATATATCTGTACATTTTTGCAAAACAGATGAAGTGAGGACCACCTGGGGTTTTCAGGGCCTCTGCGGAGCTGGGGCCTACTCACTTGGAGCATGAACAAAATGTCTTGTTCATGGGTTGCATTGTACCGCAAACAAAAAACACTTTGCATTTGCAGGCCAACGGTTCATTATTGAACTTAAATAAATTAAAGACAGCCACAATGTCCACTTTAGAGGAAGATATTCCTATCAGATGAATTAATGGGATTCTTAGTATTTTGGTAAAACACTTAAATTCCCAAACAAATGCAAAATAAGCCAGAGTCTGTACAATGTGCAACCAGGCTAAAACCTGGTAAAACTAATAAAAATGAAAAATGTCTTAATGAAGATTTGGTTATTATTACACTAAACTATATATTGTATTTTTTTTAACTAACAACATGGATTTATTTCTGTTCATGCTGCTTTTGCAGTTTAAGTAGTACTGCCCAACTTTGCAGTTTGCCTGCAGAAGTAGATCAGAAGTAGAATATACTTTAGTTTAGTTAAGTTAAATGGAGCCATATCCAATTCTTACATTACAAGTAGGCCTATAGAATAAAATTATGAAAAAAAGACATGAGAGTATTGAAGAGATAAAGGAACAAAGAGAAATAAAAGAGAAAGTGGACTGTACTGAAGTATGAATGTAGTTTGGCTGTAAATAATATGGTGGCGAGAGTTTCAGCTTCCAAACAAAACACATGTTGTGTTCTTCTTCATTCGAATTAGTGTTATGTCTGCGGTTGATCAAACCTTTCAAAATGTCCATGAATGCAACATCACATTGTTAAATCACCCATTAATTCCTACAGTGTCCATTGGCTCTGAACGCAACGGCGTATCTGTGTCAGAAGATGGCGCTCGATGCTCGGCCTGAGTCTGACCGCTGCCGTGACTTGCAGTGGAGGAACTGTGTTGAATAAACAAGTTGCAACTATTCCCATTAACTAGTACAGACATTAAACTTATAAATCCTTCTTTAGATATAAAGGAAGATATCACTCCATCCGTGTACCCCTACTTTTAGCACCCATAATATGTGCTTGTGACACATTACAGATTACCGTTACTTGTTCTGCCGGTTTATAATCACTTATTCATGAATTGGATAAATACATAAGTAAAATTGTACCGACTTCGTTTGACTTTTTTTTATTTGTTCAGTTACCCCAGGAGTTTGTCGTCCATCTTGCAGATCGAAACTTTTACCTTTAAGAAAACCGTTTGTAAACTTATCTACTAGTACTAACGGTATTTTAAAAATGGCGGATGATTTGTCTCGTGAATATAGGTTTATATTCTGAATGTTCACGACAGAGTTAAAAAAAAAAAATAAATATTGGAAGAATAGTAAATATATATTTAAAACAAATGATTTGTATTTAGTAAATATGAGCAAAAGCTGAGATATGAGAGTAACTGAGAGTAACGGCTATCAGAGTACTTAGCCGTTGGAGTACGTGTGTGTGACATGCGCACATACAACCAGCAGCAGCACCAGCGACCTGCTGTCTGACACCGACGCGCCGCGAGGACGGAGACCGAGAGACGTCTCAGCCGCCGCGGGGATGTAAACGAGATGGACTCGGTCTCAGAGGGACGGAGGGTAGCTGTCAGGGAATGCCACAGCAAGTGAACGCACCGTCTGCGTTAGCTCACGATTCTCGCCCGCCGTTTGCTTTGGGATTTATATCGCATGAACGCGGAGTCGTGATTGTTTTGTTTATTTAATTTTTGGCAAGACAGACACCGGACTGCGTTAAACATCCTCCAAACAGAATGCCTCCTCCTCAGAGCCTCCAATCCAGCGGACTGACTCTCTCTGAGACAAGCATGGGTAGGTGTGTGCAAGGTCAACGGCGTGTCTGCAGCAGGTTTTATCAATTAAGTGACACACTCTTTGTGTTCTTTATCGGATGTCACGCTGCGGGGATTTAAAGCAGCTTTTTTTAATTGCCCGTACGCGACAAGGTTATTATCTTTACAATTTCACCTTTGTTATTTCTTTAGGTATACAGCTCAAATGGTCCATATATTCTAACAATACCACACAAAAAAAAAACACTCGTTGCATCACCAGACGGGATGTTTTTTTGTTTTTTTTCTGATCCAGGCCGCAGCGCGTCACTGCAGGTGCGGCGGCGTTGAGTAACCTCAGCAGCAGCCTGGATGTGCGGCTCTCTTCGTCGTTGCTGCTGCCGCACTCCTGCAATTTGGCAGGATGCTTGGCAGCAACCACGAACACTACAACAATGAAGTGATCCATTCGTTTGCACATTTTGGTGCAACCCAATGCGGTTATTTCTCATTAGACATTAACAGACTATTGATTGTCTTACTCAACTATCTTTGGAAAATCAGACTACACGATTGTGCTGTAGTGGCACAAACAGTACACACTTGCTTCAGACTTTTCTTATTCCTTGTAAGGCATATTGAGAATTAAAAGCATTGCGGGCGGTGTAATCATACCTAAATATACTGATCTGTTACATGGGGTCATTTTATTCAAGTATTTCCGAACAGAATATGAGTAGTATGTTTCATAAAATTAAATAATGGTAACTACACGTATACACATGAAGTACTACATTTAGGAAGACATATTACAGATCTGTTCTCCATAAATGCTAAAGAGCCCTAATACAATCCTATAGCACATAATGTGGCTAATATGTCTGTGTCATCCAGGTCATTGCATATCCAAGACCTCAAACAAGTCCAGTTGCCAATGTTGTAGCTTTGTTTTTTTTATGTATAAAAAGTATTGGCATTGCATGTGATATTTGACCTAATTTGGCACCGGATAACATGGTAAACTGTAGGGAGCTAATATGATGAAAGCCAAGGACATCATTAATGGTTTCACTGATGCAAAACAGCCTCATGTGTTGTTTCAGTTACCAGACCAACAAAGAAAACATTCAATGCTACACTGAGTCCACTGGAAATGTATCCTCATCATGATGATGTTGGCATATATAACTCTAAACTCTGCAAACTGGTGCATGTATTAGTTCAGATCATTAATCTCAGAGGCTCCTTTATCGTGCAGGCACCATGGTGACTAAATTTAACTGAAGCCACATGTTTTAGTCACAAAAGCAGGGCGTTATTGATCTCCAGGTGGGAGCATCAGTCTGTGTCGTCCACACATTCATACTATAAAACAGAGAGGTGACTCTGCTGATCTGTCTAAACAGGCTGTGATCGACTTCTAAATAAACAGGAAGAGTTAAGATGGATGTCAATAGTCAATAACAGAATTTCTGTTGCACAGCGAGAGGCAGGTGGAACTACTGAACTGCTGAACCAAATAATCGAGAAGCCATAGTTAAGATTGCATCTTACGCTTACTGCTGATCACTCCCTCTGGCCTCTGAAGTTTGACTTCATCAAAATCATGAGAAATTATCTTCCCCCACCACTTCTTTGAGGATATGCACTTTGAGAAGAGGTCCAGACAACTCTGTTTTAAAGCACGTACCCTGAGGTTGTTTGACTGTTGAAGCACAACCTTCAGCCACTGAAAACACATTTGGTTTTTAGTTTATGGTCGTCTTTGTAAACATTTACCAAAAATGTCGACCTGAATAAACGCCCTCAGATTCAGTTGGCAACAGCTGCACACCTGCAAGGCCTAAATGAACAACTGAGGGCTCTATAGATAAAAGACATGAAAGGACTTTTAATTGTAAAAGGTTTCTTTGTCCAGATCCTCAGGCCTGAGTGGAAAAACAGTTTTGCTAACCAAAACTATAATTACAGATAAATAGCAGCCTTATGATAATGACAACAACGGAGTTGAAGCACAACAGTGCTGTGAATCCTTTTATAAAATGGCAACAGGTTGCATTTTAGATGCAGCCTGGCCCTGGAAAAAAGTGATGGTCGGCTTACCTTTTACGGCACCATTCTTAGTTTTTATTATTGGTTTGTTGAGTTGGATGTTGTCCTCTCTGTTGTCTATATACAGTATTGTATTTTATATTAGACATGCCTCAAAATGAAGGGAGAGACAAAGACAAAGAGGATACGGGAGAAGTTCCAGGCCACCAGGACGTACTTTACCTAAACATGTTGACACAGATCAATAAAGAAAATAACTCTTAAATGTAAATGATAATTTATTATTGCTAAGGGTGAGTCTTTTATGGACTACGACTAATAAACTAAAGACTTAAACCGACCTTTAGAGAATATTTCCAAATAAATCAAAGTTTTTTTTTGTTCTAGTGATTTATGAAGTTTAGCTGACGGATGTTTGAGCAAGACTCTTAGGGTGTTGATGCTGAGCTGCCTTTTTAAAACTGGTTTCTATAGAGTACAGTATTTTTTACAGCATCCTATAAGCAAAATGTTTTCCCAGTTTCCTCTGAACAGCGCTAATGGTCAAAGGGACAGAGCAACTCCACCCCGGTTGCGAGTCTTTTTAACTACTCTCCACTCCTTGTGGCTGATTGCAATCTAAATCATCTTACTGCTCACGTCACTGCATGATGCAAGCGGTAATGTCCACCTATGTGTTGTAATTGTAGGTTCCTTTAAGAGGAGGAAGAGGAAATCCATCATCGTGACGGTGCTGCTGCTAATCGTTTCTGTGCTCATCCTCGTGTTTGGGCTGGCAGCGACTACCAGGACGCAGAACATCACAGTGGGCGGCTACTACTCAGGGGTCATTGTGAGTGTACATTCACACCTGATCGTAGCAGCGACATACAAAGCGCAGCAGGCCTGTTCGCTTGTCAGAGTTCATAATAAGTGAAGTAAGAGTGTTTCCAGTGAGCTCTTCCTGCTCCTGGACTCTGAAGGTCTTTGAGGGGTGTATTTTCCCCACATTTATTATTCAACATCGCTGTCATTAGACGCTGAGTGAAGTATCTCGGGCCATAAATGTGTTTTCCTCACAGTACTCAGCTTTTAGCATTCTGGCTTACATAAAGAGCTGTCATGTCTCTGTGTATCAGTTACACCAGATTCATAATTTAATTCACAGAGAATTACTAAAACTGAAGTGCAACAGATTGACAGAAGCTTTGACTAATTCTAACAGTCATTAATAAATGCTAAAATAGGTTTTCCTCCTTAATGACTCAAAAAACTTTCAGTCAAATTAGATAAACGTCCTAACTGCTATTTTCTCTCTTCTCAGCTGGGCTTTGGCTCTTTCCTGGGAATAATCGGCGCTCATTTGATAGAGAACAAGAGGCAGATGGTAAGAGGATTTATATTACCACAGTGCACTGAGATCAGTTTCAGTGTTAGGTGTCTCCTTGACTCTGTAGTCTCAGAACACTGTTATTAATATACAAATCAGTCCCAGTTACCCTACGTCTTCCTGTACAGCTTGATTATGTTGTTAATGTGACAATGAGAGCAGCGGACCCGGCCCAGACTGTGGGTCCCACTTGGCCCAAGGAGGTTCATATTGTGTATCAGAGCAAGTATCCAGGACTTAAGGGGTGATGAGGCCAGAAATAGAAATAGGGTGTAAGTGGAGGAGGACAGATGTCTGCGCTGGAATGTGGGGAAGGAAAGTGCAGATGAGTATAGCAGGTGGGAGGTGCTGTGCAGGATCTGTCAGAGCAGAAATGAAGAATGAGTTTGTGCCGTGTCACCTTTTGCCATAACGCGGTAGAGGCTGAATGCCTGGAGTTCCCGTCATACAGCTGACTGAGCAATGGCACGTTACTGCACGCACGCTTGTTTGTCCCCACAAATTGTTATTACTATGGCAAATGTGCTGATGTTTTTTATAGTTTCTGTCTCGTTATAGTGGAGTTGTCTATCCAGACACAGATTACTCATGAACCCTAAAATGATTTATCTGTCATTTCTACTTAGAAATGAATGGAAATATCCACAATATGGAAACGATCATTTCCACGATCAGGTCGCATGCAAATTATTTTCTTGATTCAATTATTCATCTTTTGGTCTTTAAACTCACATTGGAGAAAATAGGTGATAAATTCCAGAAAAAATGATTTTTCTCATAATTCAGTCAGATGACTAATTATCATGTAATTATTTGAGCTTTAGAAAATATTGTTTGGATAATTTACTTCTGCCATGCATCCAAAAATCCTGTTAACAAAAATCTACAGTGAGCTGAAAGGAGAGTGGCATATTAGTCACCACCACCCGAGGAGTCCAAAAGAAGACTGAATAGGATCATCAGTGGGATATGAGTTGTGGAAAAACAACATTATTCAAGTCATATTGTCCTTAATTATGTTGATGCCATATATGACGGAGTCAGGGCTCTCTCTAGCTTTGTAGGGGCCCTATGCAAGATGTTGTTTGTGTGCCCCTCATTTGTCAAACTACAATGGAGATATTCCCAACCCTTATCCACAAAGATGCCACTGTCTATTACATTTCAGGCTACAGTCATGATAACCTCTCATATTAAAATGAAGCATCTGAAGTTGAGCTACTCAGGCAAGTTAAACTTATAAAAAATGGTAAAACAAGGAAAACAACAATATACAGCAATAAATAAAATAGATATTGAGTGCTTACTTTAAAATGTTTACTTTAAATTTTGAAAGCCTGGAGTAAAAATACCACAAACCATCATCTATTTTAAAGTGCAACAATGAAAATAAACCAGCACTAAAAATAATACTTATATATTTAACATCATAGCCTCACACTTATCAACATCACACATATATTTATGGCCAGACCAGTGAGGCGATCCTGTCCCATGGATGGTCTAAGGTCAAGATGGATCTTAAGCACATATTCCTATTATAAATGCAGTGATGTGTTGCACTAATACAGAAATTCATAATCTGTTTTTATATTAAACATTGTAATGTACAGTGTCCTTTTAAAGCATGTACCAAATTATAAAGTTGTTGCTTTTAAGAGGTTGTATTTGTTAAACTAATAAAACAAAGATAAATGATCCACTGCCACAATAGTGTAAAATAATTAGGATTATGTCTAATATGTTAGTCACTTAAAAAATAATTAATGTTATTTATAAAGCAGTGCGACAGTTCTAGTTAGGGGCCAATAAGATAAGATAATGGAAATTAGGGGATAAAATACACACTAAACTTAAGAAATGAATCATAAGTAATGCTTAAGTATTATCAGACAGTGCAATAGAAAAGCTTGTATTACATGGTACCTTACAACATTACAGCATCCTGCTCTGCATATACTCATGATCTGGAACATGTTTTAACTATGTAGAACCCTAATTTGATGTGTGGGCCTCTGTTTTTTTGCCCCTCTTGAGTCTTTTCTTCTTGATGTCGTAATGCTGTTTGCTATTAATGTCCTCACTAACTGGAATCATGGGTGGTTATTAATCATTCCTATCGTACTTGTCGCTAGCCACAACCACTAGCCACGGCTTATCAGTGCAGCTTGTTTTATTTATACCGTACATTCATTTTTTGAGCATATAAGGGATATAATAAACACATGAGATAGCTACAGATAAAGATTCTCCTCAGATGAGGCTGAACTTGCAGCTTTGGCTCTCCCTGGTGGCGTGGGGGCCCTGTGCAGTTGCATAGTCCACATTTCGCAAGAAACAGCTCTGACAAGTGATACTGATTTACTGAAAGGATCCACCAACACCAGATGATTGCATAACAAATCATGACGTATATGTCTATATCTGGAAAACCAACAACCTCGAAATGCAACAATTTAAAGTGAAACGCCACCAAAAGAACTTGTAGATGAGCCTTTCAGGGTAACCACACTGTAAAATCGAAAAAATACATTTGTTGTCTCACCCTGATCTTTAAACTCCTCACATATACCAAGAAGTAAATGGTAAAATGCTTTTAATGATATAATGATTTTCCACCAGTGCCAAACACTAAGAGCAGCTAAGGGTTCATGGTCTTGCTCAGTGACACTTTGTCACGTGGTCCATGTAGCGGGGATCAAACCATGGACAACCCAGTCTACCTACTGAGCCACGGTCTATGCTGCAAACTAGGAGCACAGGGTTTGAAAGACATAAATAGTCTTTTGTCAGACCTAGATGTCAGTTCTGGATGACTGAGACTGAGAACCTTTTAATACAGATATTAGAACACATGTTTTCCAAATAATAGACTTCTTAGACTGCTGCACAAGGGCCGGAAAACTAAGATGAAACACAAGAGTATCTATGGATCTCAAATATCACATCTAAGGTTCTAGTTCTGTCGCTAAAAACGCATCCTTTCTTTATCTAATAAGAACCTTTGGATCTATAAAGGACCAGCTCTACTAGCGATCAAACGATTCAGCTTGATTCAGTCATTTTCTGCATTCAGATCTGTTTGTAGAAATCCACGTTACCCCTGGCCGTTTAGTGTGTGGTATCACTTGCTCTGCTTCCCTCTCGTGAGGTCACCCCACCCGGTTGATGTGTAACTGAACACTTGTTGTGTTTCACCAAGGAGTGAAAGGAGGAGAGTTGGGTGAATTAGGGTTAAGGGTTGCAGTGCCTATAACGAGCCGAGTGCCTCGCTAGCCATGAACACCACTGGATGAAAGTATCAAACACAGTTCCCTGTCACAGCCCTCAAACCCCTCTCTCTCACTCATTTCCACATGTTTACATAAATCCTGTAAAAATATAATGTGGGTTTAAATGTAGTTTGAAGCCTTTAGCGTGATGAGGAGTGATGAAGCTGATGCTCCTCTGTTTTCTTCCTCAGTTAGTGGCGTCTATTGTCTTCATCAGCTTCGGAGTGGTGGCTGCTTTCTGCTGCGCTATTGTCGATGGAGTTTTTGCTGCGAGGCACATTGTAAGTAACATTAAAGCTTCTACTTATTTGACTAAACCGATAAATTAGGAATATGGACAGCACTTATACTAGGGATTATAACATGCTTATTAATAAGTGCCTGCCCCCATTACAGCTTGATATGCTGTGTCTGCATTAGATCTATAGTAAAACGTATACCCTTCTGAAAGCTCACATATGGCAGGCCGAGGCAGCTGCCACACCCTCCTCAGTGAGACAGTTTTGTGGCCGAGGGAGATCAGTCTCCTTGAAGCAAAGTACATACATGAAACAATAAATAACCACTAATGCACTCTTAAAACAATTACGTTGAAATAGGTTTTGACCCGAGTGAAAAGGGAGATCCCCATTAGAAGGTTTTCATTTGCAAGTAGTGTCGGTGACATGGAGAACTGAAATGTTCCTTTCAAACTGTGCTCGGTAGAGGAGGGTTCCCTTGCATCAGCATGCGGCAATCATGCAGTGTGACTCTCTAAATTTCTGAATATGCCAGCAAATGACAGCAAATGTAGAGCTACGGAACAAATGCAGACTAAAACCTCAAGGTTTTTACATCCGATGATACATCATAATGTGTTGTGGTAATGATTTGCGTCTAAAGTGCCTGCAGTCAGTAATGTAGCCCAAACGCCAAGTGCCAAACTGCTGATGATTAAATTAGATTTAAATGATGATTGATGTTTATTTTGATCTTCTGTTCATAGTACTTTTTGATAAAATTTCTTTAATATTGAGCTAATTTAGAAAGTTTAATAACCACTGTTTCCAAAAGAGCAGAAAAATACTTAATAAGGCAGTGAGTATAGTTATTGTACAAGTAAATGTAATTGTACACAAAATGAGAAAATGTAGATCGGTTGGTTGAAGATTTATTTGTAGAGAGAAGTGTGTAACAGCGACCTGATCTGTTACTGTGATTCTTTCACAATGGAAATAATAGAATTACAGCTGAATTATGGCCCTATTGACCCCCGATTTTATCACTCTGTTGGTACAAAAAGACTACACATGTCTGCTTAAATATACACCGATCAGACATAACATTATAACATGTGTAGGTCTTCCTTGTGGCTCGAAAACAGCTGTGACTCATCAAAGAATGGACATGGGTCTTCTGAGGGTGTCCTGCGGTGTCTGGTAACAGGATGTTGTTAGTGGGGGCCTTTGGTTCCTATGGGTTGAAGGGAGGGGCCTCTGTGGATCATCCCACAGATGCTTGATCAGTTTGGGATCTAGTGAATTTGGAGGCCAGGTCAACACCTTGTGCTGTTCTTCATGTTTTTTTTTGTGTGTTTTTTTTTTTTTAGTCTTTGGAGTAACATCCACATGAATGCCAGGTCCAAAAGTTTCCCAGCAGAACATTGAGTTGTCACAATATGCAATAAATAGGTTATTTACTTCTCCTGTCATTGGTCATAATGTTGAGCCTGATCGGTGTATTTTGCTCAGTATCCCAGAAACCAACTAATTATGAAGTGTACTACCACTGAACTCCACAGCTTGTCCTTAGTTGATGATAATGCAGTTGAACAGACAAATCAAATTGCCACAAACTCTGTTAGGAGTAGAAGGTATTGACCACTTTTCCCAGTTACTTATCCAGCTTTGCTTACTAGCTATGTTACAATGATGTTGCTGCAATCACAATTTACATTAATTATGCAACACACATTAATTCATTAGAAGTTTCTTTTTTAATGTGTGTTTGTGGAGAGAAATTCTACAAAATGTTTTGTACTCTACTGCAGGACCTCAGGCCTCTGTATGCTGGCCGCTGTGCGTATCACTCCAGTGACACAGCATCTGAACGTGACGTAAGAAACACATTTCACTCAGTTTTCATCAAATACATTGAATGCTGATGTATATCTAAACTCTCTGTCAGTGAATAGCAATGAACAATGTAGGGACATTATAATAAAAGTCAGAACAGACTCAAAGAGAAGGGACATGAATTCATGTTTGACCTTCAGGTGTCCTGTCAGACATCATCGCGCATGGCCTGTAACCTGCGCGTGAAGAGCAACACCTGTTACTGCTGCGAGCTCTACCACTGCGGGAAGTGAGTACGCTGAGGCGTCGAGCATCTGACAAACTCCTGAATCAGTGGCGAATCGCTCTGCAGCGTTGCTTTGATTGTTTGGATTTTAGATGTGTACCCGTGTGTGTGCCATTTTTGTGGGAGATTATTTTGCACTGCAGCGTTGATTGAATTAGAACAAGAATGTTTCTTTTCTTTTCAACCTTTGTTTCAGAGAACATCCTCTTATGGGACTTCAGAATAAAGATGTTTTGAAAAAGTTTAGGAAATCATCCATGATTTGGAAGTAGGTCTCCTTTTTCTAGACCATTGGCCATCATTGATAAACTCATTATTTTCTCATGTAGACCTAGAGTTCTTGATAAAACCTAGAACTGAGTCCTAGGCTGTCATTTCCTCTGCATGTCCTGTTTGTATCTGACTAAACACTCATTCATGTCGTCTGTTACCCAGCTGTCTAGCAGCATTTTGTCAGTGATTCACTGAAATATTCAAAATCTCTGTTGATGTTGGTGCATTGTTAAAAACATTGCTAGTGATTTTTGTGGCTTGACTGTTTCTGTCTCTGTCCCACCCACTGGCCCAGCCGTGTTGAGATGATTGGAGGCTACCATGAATACACAGATGTGAGAAGCTGCCAGGACGTGGTGCACCTCTATCACCTGTTATGGTCCGCTACCATCCTCAACATCGTGGCCCTGTTCCTGGGCATCATTACTGCTGCAGTGCTGGGAGGCTTCAAGGACATGGTATGTCAAATGGATGTTGATTTAGCACTTGGATAAAAATGTAATGATACATTTGTCAATGTTGATAAAGCTGATAAAGGTGAATCTCACAGGTCTAGACCTACTAATGTGCTTTACTTCCTCACCAGACGCCCTCTACTGCCTCAGAGAGTGCATCTGAACCAGAGGCCATCACAGCGCCCGTCCCCTCGCAGCCCCCTCCACCCACCACTTCTCTCAACTCCTATTACAACGCTGCCCCCTGCCTGCCGCCTTACACTGCCTATGACCTGCAGGTACCAAACCACTTCAAACCTGCTGCACTGCCTGTCTGCTAATCTGCTCAGTCCACATTATTTTTTCACTGATAACCTGAATCCAAAAACTTTTTGTTGTGACATTATTGTTTGTTTCATGAGACATGAATGGGTTCATTCAAAAACCTGTAATGGAGGCGACTGTCAGCATATCCATGTCTTTTTAAACACTTTAGTGACTTTCTTACCCTATCTGTTGCTTTACATTTCCTTTGTAAATAAGCTACTCAGACAAGAGTCTATCAGGCATGTACATGATTAAAGCTCTTTGGCACTGAGGAGCAAGTTGTATCTGTTACAGTACTAATACTTTATTAGTTTAGGCATTTAAATTACATTTATCGACCACAAGAACGATATAAAATATTATGAGACTAATGCTTTGAACATTTAATGCCAGCAGTCGATTGCCAGACAGCAGTTAAAGTCTTAAAACAGCTTTCTAATAAATGCTTTCTCCAGCAGGGCTCCTACTTGTTCCCTGACTCCTCAGGCCTGTCGGACGATTCCCAGTCTGGAACCAGCCACCTGTGGCCCACCATGATCCCTCCTCGTTACTCCCCTCCTCACAACCACCCCGACGAGAAGCCCCCTCCATATAGCCCATAAGATGGCTGTAAGAGATGGACACACCAGAGAGACTTTATCAGGTGTTGTTACAGCGGTTTGATTGCACAGTTCCTCTGGACTTGAACAGTGTCGAAGAAAAGAAGATGAGGAGGAGGAGGAGGAGGAGGAGGAGGAGGAGGCCACAGAGCACACTAACTTTGAGTTTAGCCCTACACAAGGGCGTTTGTGTCCCTGGGCACCACTCACACTCTGGCCTGCACCGTGTGTGTATGTGCACGTACACGACAAGAGAGAGACAACCTGCTCAAAGACAGGACTGTTTACTCATCTATCTGCCTTAAAGCACATGGACTTCCAGCACTGCAGCACTCTGTCACCTGGACTTATTCAGTACACAAAAAAAAAGTGCGCTTTCTGTTCACCTCTCTTTAGCCGAAACTGTAAATGCATCCGTCCCCAAGTGGTAAAAGAATACGCTGCTCTCGCTCACTGCGAGGATCTGGGCAAATTTGCGCAGCTAGGACCCCTGTAGGAGATTTGTGTTTGGTGACAGCTATGGTGAAATCTGAATCAGCTAGAAAACTTCATAGAGTTGTAGGCCCAAGCAGTCGTTTCTTTAGCAGCTTAACTGTGTCACTGTACATTATTAAAGGAAAAGTTAGCAGTAACGGAGGTGTCACATGCTTGTAATGTATGTACAGCAGTATGATATACAGTTAGTACCGTTAGGCCTAAGGTATACAAACAGAACGTGATCTCTATTTATGAACTCTTCACTTTATGTTTGATCAGTGTGTGGTGAACTTGAAGAAATAAGCAATTACAGTAGTAGTTCAGGCTTAACTATTACACTCTGAGCCCTATTTATTGTATTATCACTAAAAACAGAAAAGCAGGAAAGCATCTGTCTCTCTCTTTGTGAGTAGCCGTAATATCCCATTTAAGAGCTGAATGTGAACAAGCATAGTGTGGAGAGTCGGTGCTGGATTCACTGATAATGAGGTGGCAGATCATGACAAGTCACAGAGGAGGAGACTGTGGCAGAATTGTAAACCTTCAATGAAAAGTCACTGTCAGCTTTAATCGCTGCTTTTTGTAATTTAAACAACACATTCTCGGGAGCTGATCAAGTGTCAGTTCGTTTGTTGTCTTGCCATTAAAACTTGTTTCGTGTAATACACACAGCATGTTATTTTTAACCAAGCTAGCAGCGTTGGTCAGTTCCCGTCTGAGTTGCCATAAAGGTCTGAACAGATATTTGTAGTTTTTAGACTGTGATGCGGCCCCTGATTGTGGGGGATCATGAGGCTGAAAGCCTGTGCACATTTTGGTGCACGTATACCGATCAGCCACAACATTAAAACCACTAACCGGTGAAGTGAATAACACTGATGATCTTATTACAATGTAATGTTCTTTTGGGAAACCTGGGTCCTGACATTTACTCTGACGCGTACCACCACCTAAACATTGTTTCAGCCCGAGCACACCCTCATGGCAACAGCATGGGACTGTTATTTGCATCCTGGTGTGATGTGTTCCCTATCTAAATGATGCACACATGTGCCTGGCCATCCGTACGATGTAAAAGAAAACATCGCTCATCAGATCAGGCCACCTTCCTTAATTTCTCCGTGGTCCAGTTCTGCTGCTCATATGTCCATTGTAGGAGCTTTTAGCAGTGGACAGTCGTTAGCATGGACTCAGCCCCACACAGAACAAACCATGATCCACTGTGTGTTCTGCCACCTTTCTTGTTCAGCATTCTGAGCTACACTAGCTCGTCTGACATACCGGACCACACAGGTCAGCCTTCACTCTCCATGTACATCAGTGAGCTTTGGTTGCCCATAACCTATTTCCCTTCCTTGAACCACTTTTGATAGGGACTGATCACTGCAGACCAGGAACATCTCTCACAAGCTGAAGTTTTGGAGATTCTCTGACCCAGTCTTGCCATCACAATCTGGCTCCTGTCGGAGTCACGCAAATGTTCTACTTGCCCATGTTTCCTGTTTCCAACATCAACTTTGAGGACAGCGTTCACTCGCTGCTTAATATACCCCACCCACTGACAGATACTATGATATTTAGATAGTCAGTGTTATTCACTTATTCACCTGTGGTTATGACCAGTCAGTCATAATGTTCTGGCTGATTGGTGAATGTCTGCTGTAAAGCATAAATCTGTAATAACTGTGATACCTGTTACGTTTGGTGGTGCTAATGCTCTGAACTGAAATGTTGACCATGTTAAACATTATACCTGCATGTTTGTATTTTCACATTAGCTCAAAGCTCTGCCATGCACATCTACAGCCCATAGACCCGTACGTTGTTTCACTAAATCAAATATGAGGAGTCTGCACAGACCAATCCGCTTTCATTTAACTAATGGGAACATGTCCCCAGTTCTTTAAAATGTATCATAAGAAACAAGGTCAAAAGACAGCGGATGGGAAATGGGAATGTGCATTGAAACATTTTTTTTTCATATAGTGGTAAAAAGTGTTTTCCAGCAGCACCTCAACAGTAGAAAAACTGAGCCATAAGAAGTGACAATTCCTTTCACTTAAATCCTGCAATGTAAGAGCATGGTAAAATGCAGACTTCACACTTTTTCAGCTAATAAGAGAACATGCACCTAATAAAACAGGTGTTTATTCAAGTTAAGACTGGAAAATAGATTATTATTATTTCATAAAATGTCATTTAGCCATGAACCTTGCAAAGACATGAATTGGCAAAAATTAGAAGGGGAAGTTACAAACACAGACAGAACATGAGACTCCGGTGTTAATTTGTTTATTGAAAAACAAACCTGCATGATTTAAACTGAACGACACAACACAGATGTTAGCACTAATTTACTAGTACTAACCAATCACTAACCTCTGACAAAATGGATTAAAATATTACCAAAAAACATATTTTGCCTGATCCACCTCTAAGTGCTCTATGTATGGGCTTTAATATTCTGTTTATGTCCTATCAGCTCATTTCAATGCAAAATCTCTAGCCTATGCCACACAGCGTAGCCGGGCGGATACTGGCATTAAAATAACATTTAAATGAAGAAATAACATTACAATCAAAAGAAAAAAATAATAATAATAAAAAAAATACAGTGACAGAGGAAAAAAGCCACTGAAAAAAAAGTAAACACATCTTCCCTGCCACAAGTTTTCCAAATGCGGCACTGCCAAGAAACACATGAAGAAAAAATATATATAAAATTCTCTTTTGCACGATAGATGTAAAGAAAACACTGGAATGATCAATTACACAGCACAAGTCTGTTGAAGCTATAAATGAAAGTATAGCCTGACCAGAAGAAAAAAGGTCACCTGGTTACGCAAGAAAACAGAAGTTTCACACTTTAAATAGGTAACCCCGTTTCCATTTTATGAAATGGGCCTCAGCTGGCCGCTTTAACATCTGCGACTGTTTTAGGCTACACGTCCTACATGTTAAAACCCACTGCTCAAACGACACAGCCCATGATTCAAATGTCTCATGCGAGGCCATTGCAGCCTTTGAGTTACTGCCTTAACGCTCTTGCTTTCTAGGAGGAGAGTTTCTGGTTTGTGCATGGAACTTGTATCATTCATATAAACTCATGGTTTTACTGTGTGAACCACTTCTATGTTTGATTTTTGCTCATTTCATTATCATTTATTCCAATGACATAAAAGTTCAAGGCTATTACAAAAGCAGAGGAATATGAATCAAAGGTACAGTCACATTACATCTGAATTCCAATATGACTGAACTGAAAGACTAAGGTGTACCTTAAGCTGACACTATCAACAATTACACTAAAATGTGGTCGACGTGGAATTAAACCAGAAAAAAACGGGCCACCTAAAAGGCACAGATAATGAGGAGCAGCAAGTGTTGCTCAGTAGGTCTCTGGTATTACAAAGTCAAACTCTGTGGCTCCCTGAGGAGGAGTGTTTATCGCTGACCCTGGCTGAATTCGGTTGTTAGGTGGCACTTGAGCATCAGGCTCAACAAAGATGTCGTCCCAGTTTAACATCCTGCTTTGGGTGGAAGAGTGGACGGTTTCGCCGATTGTGGTTATGTGATGCACGCTGCCGTCCTCAGATATTACAGGGACCCCCGGCCCGTCAGTAGTCCACGAGTACGACTTCATCTGCACCGTTTTACACGGCAGCAGGCGGTATAAGTTGTTGTCCTTGTCGTCTTTCTCTTTCCTCCCGCAGGGATCCTGATTGTGGGCTTGCTTGCAGTGAGCGGAGAGCAGCTGATAGTTTAGGAACGTTTCATTGCACAACAAGCACTGGTACCGCCTCTCGCCCGTGTGGTGGATTTCGTGTTTAGTTCTGTACTCAGCCAGAGCAAAGACCTTGTTGCAGTAGCGACACGGGTACTTCTTTTCCCATGAGTGAGTGTTGAAGTGGCGACGCAGGCTAGGCAGGCACACATAGGGGCGCTTACAGACGATACACACGTAGAAAGTCTTTCCGTCCATGATCAGCTCGTAGTGATCCTCGAGCTCTGTTTTGGTCTTCTTCTTGTTTGGTCCAGCTTTTGGTGAAACAGGTGTTTTATCAAAAGGTTTCAAGGGCGTTGCCATTAAAGATCTCTTCCCTTTGTTAACCTTAGAGCCTCCTTCCCCTGGATCTTCTTTCACTGGGACAATGTCATAAGTATTTTCTCCAATATTTGCATACACTTTACAGCCTGACGAAATGGAATCAATTTCTGTGGCTGTATTGAGTGTCACTGTCTTTTTTGCTGCTAAAGTAGATTTGGGAATGTTAGCTGGAATTGCTGGGCTTTCAGACATATCCAGGAGCCTTATTTTTAAATCCCCTTGTTGAGATGAAGTTGAGACTTGCTTTTTGTGGACGCACATTATGTCGTTGTTGTCAGAGGACTGAGAAGCACCTGATGGCTCTGGGGTGAAACTGCTTGATCTGGCTGGTGTTGTGGGAGCGCTTCCTGAGGAAACTCTGGCAGGGGAAGATGAGTTGTTGGTGCTACTGTCTGGGCTGCGCAGAGGGCTGCTGTCTGGCAAACTGGGTTTAGGACAACTGACACTAGAAGGCTTTGCAGCATGCGTTCTCAAGGGGCTTTTGTTTCCATCGTCATGTTTTGCACTTGTATTGTTTGATTCTACATTTTGTTTTGACGTGACTTTTTCTGAATCACCTTTATCCAAATCAATAACCTCATTTGTCTTTTCCTGAGTTTTAGCATCTGTATGCGAGACAAACTCAACATCACCATCTGAGTCCTCGTCATTACCAGCTGGTTTGTTTGTCTGATTAAATTCCTCTGCAGATATTGAGAAGGACTCAGTGATGATTGGCATCACCTCTGGGGATGTGTCACTTTTGCTTTCCGTCTCCTTGGATAAACCAGGCAGACCCTTAACGTGCGATAATGGTGAACCCAAGTTTGCAATGAACTTAACTCCCAGTATCTGTCCAGCATTAATGAGCTCCTCAAGCATGTCAGAGCGAACACGGACGATCCTGGAACTGTAAATATAGTTGAGAATCTCCTCAAAGACTTCCGGCCTGATGAAGTTCAACTCGATCACTTGTCCAGCGACAGTGAAGAGCTGGTGGAAATATGTACTTGAGGCTGACAGGATTGTTTTGTGCGCTCTAAACTTCCTGTCCTGGATGATAATAGTAACATCGCAAAACAATCCATGATTGCGCTGCTCGTTCATTGACTTCAGCACAGCTGTCGAATACTGTGTGTCGGTCGCAGATATTAGCTTTAGGCTCGGCATGACTGCAGAGAGTGGAAAAAAAAGAACACATATTAAAGTCACATTTCCAAAAGTCAATAAAAATATATCATCACAAAGAGCAACGTTAGCTGCTTCAACCAAACATTTAATTAAAGAGTTGGCTCAGATTCAGTTTTGACTACATCCTGCTCATCCAGTTTTAACGGTCTGTTATCCACAACACTGCAGCGAGAAAGGAACAGGTCAACAATCCGGGAAAGTTTGTTAAAGGAAGTTCCCACCTCTGACACATTTTATCATTTTATACTGTTTGTGCAATACCACACATGCATCCAATTTCCAATGTATTAGTAAACAACAATCACTCCTCCATTATATCCTGCATACATAGTTATTTTTTTAGAAGGACTACACCATAAAGGTGTTGAGTCCAGGCCATAGTCTTTCAGGCAGTCGCTGGAGGTACTGTTAAACTGAACTGCATTATACTGAGTGGTTATATTGTACATAGAAGAACAACTGGTCTAGCAACTTGCTAACACTAATACACACTCACTTGACAAAACATTAGGTACACTAGTGAAAATTAATGCTTTCTTATTTAACAGTCCTGCAAAATTCTCAGCTTCATAAAGGTTATGTTTAGTTTCTGTTGGTTGTCTGTCTCTGTGTTAGCCCGCCGATAGACCGGCGACCTGTCCTGGGGGGACCCTGCCCCTCGCTCAATGACAGCTCGGTTAGGCTCCTATCACCTCGCCACCCTCCAGAGGACAAGCGGTTAAAGAAAAATGAATTAATTAATGATTATTTAGTGCAGGACTGTTATATTGGAATGTATTTGTTTTCACAACTGTACATATTAAACTGGCAAGTGAGAGTAAAAGTACTTTTTTTTCAACTATAATTTTATACATGAGCTCTGATGCGTGCAGAACAGGGATATCATTAATGTAAACATCAATGATTGTTCATAACAGGTAGCCAATATTGCTAATGTTGAGCATCAATTAACAGTAACGTTACCTTAGCGAAAGTAAGCTACCACATTAGTTTGACAAAGCTGTAGCAACTAATAGGAATTTTAAATTAATATGACATTGCACAGGTAAAGAGCTATATTTATTACACTTTAATGGGTAGTTCAAATACTTTCATGTTCATTTTATAACTGAAATAAAACGCTTAATGCAGTATCGTACCGCTATTGTTAGCTAGCTAACAAAGGTAACGCTAGCTTACTCTTCCTCCTTAATGAAAGGAAGTGGGGCCTACTGTTTAGCATCTTATTAGCATGCTAGCTGACAGTACAAGATCGCAGTGAATACACTCCGCCCCAAGAGCTTTTAATCACTAAAAGCAACATATGAAATTAACAACATTTACCTGCAACCTTGATGCTTTTGCCAGGAATTAACCAGGTTCGCTGCCACCCAGCGTGTTAATTAACTTGGCTGGCTACAAACAATGGCTAACAACAGACAGCCTTTGCAGCCAGCACTGCTCACCGCTTAACGCACAGCCTCGCTATTCATCAGCCACAAGGAGTCGCCGTCGTGTAGGATTAATAATCACAAAATCTACTGAGTGAGGTATTATACGACACAACAAACCGGCTTCATATAGACAAAAATATAAACCGACGACTGCGCTTAAATATTAGCTTTAGGGTGGCTAAAACTGTTTACTTTTTTCACGGCGGGATTAGTGTTGCCATAACTACCGGTTCATCACTCCCGCCTTCAGAATAAACGTGGTTTCACTTTCAAAATAAAAGTTATAAAGTAAAATTTAATACCTGTGCAGCCTTTGTCGGAATTCAACTCAGTGAAAAAGTACAGATTAGCCACTTTCTACTCAATCGGTTTGTTTACCACTTTTCTTTTCAGAATAACTGTATAAGAAGACATTTTGGATTACTGACTATGCAACAAAGGAGCGCGCCATTTCCCAGATCCTACTGTAGACTTTTATTTTTTTAGCCCTGTGTTAGGCTCCCACAGCAGTTACATATCTTCAAAGAACATTTTAAACCTAATCTGTTTAATTTGGATCTAGGTACTTTGACATCTTTTCATTTTGTGGGGTACATTGTGGGTTACACATGCAGCCCCACTTGCTTTTTTCCTTTAATGGTGTTTGAACTATACTGTCTTAACCGGGGGTGTCAAATTAATTTAGTCGAGGGGCCACATACAGACCAATTTGATCTCAACAGCGTAATGACCTATAAATAACAACACAAAATGTCTCTCTTTGTTTTAGTGCAAGTAAGTACAAGTACATTAAGGTGATGTTTACATTTAATGAACTATCCTTTTACAAAAAATATGAGAAAAAAGTGTAATTTCGGTGCATTGTTGCCATCTGCTGTTTAGTACTGGGTCTCAGTGTTGCCGCAGCTCTTACTAAGAGAGTGCGACCTTTATATATATATATATATATATTTTTTTTTTTTATTTGTTTATTTATTTGATAGGGACAATGCTCATTAAGCAACAGACAAGTTACTTGCTGTAAACAAGCCAGAGTTAGCTACAAGTGCTAGTTTCCAGCTGTTGTCCCTAGCCAGATCTTAACAGGCACCCTAAAATGCAAAAGTCGATAAGTAAGAATACAATATAAATACAGAAAGAAAAAAGAAAAGAAAAAGGCAATAAAAGAAAAGTATGTTCATGGACTCAAGTATTTGGAGTATGGTTACACTTGTAATTGTCCCTGATCCAGGTTTTAAGCTGTTTTTTTAAAAATGGAAAGACTATTACACTCCCTTAACTCATTGGGCAGACTATTCCAAAAAATAGTGGCTCTGACAGAAAAGGCTGTGTTTCCAAACCTACTTTGTCTATATTGAACTATGCAGTCCCCTCTGGTGGTTGCTCTGGTTACTCTATTGACCTTGTCTTTCTGTTTTATGAACTGGCACAGTGGTGGTGGAGCAAGCCCGCGGAGTACCTTAAAGACAAGACAGGCATCAACAAAGTGTCTGAAGTTTTCAAAGCTAAACATGTTGTGTTTTTTGACTATGTGACAGTGATGATAGCTATTACCCTTACGGTCCAGTGTCTTTAATGCCTGTTTATAGAGTGACTCCAATGGTTGCAATGTTGTCTTACTGGCTTGCGACCAGCTAGTTAAACAGTAAGAGAAATGTGAGAAGATCATTATATATATATATATTCTCTCATTATTAAACATTTTGGTCAATGTCATCTAAGTTGTTTTGGCATCTTGCAAAATTCCGGGTTCCGATTTTGGCCCGTGGACTGTATGTTTGACAACCATGCACAGTTTTGAGTCAGTCCTATTAATCCATCAAACACAACTTTATATTTGTAGTATGTTACACGTACTATACTCTGCAATTTCTTTTTGCTAAAAGTATTATATAAAATAGTTTTTTCTTGTTTCATTCCTTTCTTCTTTCTGTGATAGAAAATTTTGTATTAGTTCAGTACTCATCTTAGATGTCTGTAACCATATCATATTCCAGTTAAATACATCCATTGTTTTATCTCATCTTTCTAAAATATCTTTTTGCAAAGTGTTTTACAGACATAATACAGACATGATGTACAATACTAAGGAAATCTATAAATAGTCTGTAACTAAGTGAAAATAATGATGAAAATAAAATACGCGCAAAAATCTGGTATTTATAATGTACACTGTATTTAATACCTTTATAAAAATAAACTTCAATATGGTACCATCGGGCCCACACGTTTATATTTTTAATGTAGTGGTGTTTTTAAATGTCTCAAACGGAACTAGTTTTGTAAGGGCAAAGGAGGAAGACCGGTGTTTTTTTGAAGACGGACGTATCCGGACTTCCTGTTATTAGACGCTTTGATTGCGTACTACAGAAAAGGGAGAAACGTGAACACTGACCCTTCTTAAACTTTCCCTAAACACTGTTTTAATTTATTTATTTTGTGTAGTTGTTCCGTTGTAACTCTACAGCGGTCAGAGGGTATGCCTCTGTCGGATCGGTCGAGCTCTGACGGCGGCGGGGATACTCGTAGTCCCCGGGCCCGGAGACCTCGGACCCGCTCCCGCAGCCGTAACCGCAACGACAGCCGCGACAGAAGCCTGTCTCCGTATAGCTTTGGTCCCAAACTCCCGAAACCTCGCAACCGGGTGAGGGAACACGAGGAGCGTGAGCGTCGGTTTGAAGAGGCGAGGAACATCCGTCGGATCCGCATAGGAAGCCCACGTCGTAGCCGCTCCCGGTCCCGTTCTCGGTCCCGATCCAGGGAGCGTCACATCAACAACAACAACAATGGCAGCAACCACAGCCACTGGTCCGAGCAGCGGGACGCTCCTGGGAAACACGGCAGCTTCAAAGATGATTATTATTACGAGCAGCAGAGGGACGATGCTCAGAGACAGAGACAAGAGGCTTTTATTGCCAGGTATGAAAACTCAAAACAAGAATCACAAAGTTTTTAGAGAATCGGCCTTTACAAAAATTCAACAATCCCTGACCTTTGTAATAAGTGTTATACATGCATGTCTGTGAAGGTTCTCAGTCATCCAGGTCATGGTATATCCAAAAAAGGTTTGAAAAGGCAACTGGACTTGTAGAGTTTGTTCAAGAGTTTGTTTAACAACGTCCAAATCTTAGCCAGAGAAGACCGATGGTTTGAAAGAGGAGTAAAGGAAGCCATCTATGTCAAACTGGAAAAACCTTCACTAAACAGAGGAGGTGGACTGAGATTTAATTTGCCATCTATTTACAATACAGTTTTAACTTCTGTCCCCAAGAAGTTTCAGTCTCATTCACACCTTGACACTGGAGCCTCTGACGGACAAGAGTCGTTAGAGAACCATTCATAGGAAAGAGGACAGGGACAACACAGTCCCCCCCTCCACTACAGGTAAGTACCCAGTCGTTAAGGGAAATTAGCTGCACCAGTTTCTGGTTATTAGCATAACAGCAAGTTTTTTCAGGAGGAGTTCCTATTTAAACCTCAGATTTCCCACCAGTCCACCAGAACTGAAGAAGCTACTCGGATGAGTGGTGAAACGTCTTCTGAACAAACTCTACAAGTCCAGTTGCCTTTTTAAACCTTTTTTGGATGTTATACATGCATGTCTTTTAAACAGGCCATTGCCTAAATATGCCATGTGAGCAGTGTAAATATGTCTGAATGTTTCGAGAGCAGATGATACGTGATTGATGCCAGTGCTTTTGTACATAGTTCCTTAAATTAGTGAAATATAAAAATCGATAATGCAAATGGGTAACCAGAACCCAAAGTAATATCCCAAACATTACTTAAGATAAAACACTTGAAATTAAACAAAACACAGACCTTTAGTAAGCACTTTCCAAAGATCTTCAAAATAAAAATCACTTTGACCTAGTTGACTAATTTTCTTCTACCGTGCACCTCAGAATTAGTTATCTTTGGAAGTGGGGGGGACTCCTTTATACATGTAATGCAGAAAACTTGTTGTGAGTCTCCTAACATTTGGGAGCTGATTTCCAGTTTGACATGGTTGACAGGTTCAATTTATAACATGGATTAAAAAAAATAAAGATAAATTTTCTTGTAGTAGACGAAATCATCTGTCTTTCTGTTCCAGGCGTCTGCAGGAGAGGGAGAGGATCGGTGAGTTGGGTTGTCCAGAGGTTTGGGGATATTCGCCAAGAGTGAAAGAGCCAGAGTAAGTCGGGAACACAGGCCAAGATAACAATATGTTATTTGTACGTTGATGATTCTGAAGAAGCATCAGATGTTGTTCTGTATTTGTTCAGATGCAAAAAGTTTTCATTTTGTTCTCTTTTTTTGGTCCATCAGCTCTGATGAATTCACACCAGTTGAAGACGAGAAAAACAGCAGTTCGGAGTCGAGCTCGGAAGGTACGCAGTGTTTGAACACAAATGAATTACAGTGATACCGTCTTTTATCTGTACTTAAAGTAATTCAAAATAATGTTTATGACAAACAGAAGAAAAAAAGAAGAAAAAGAAGAAGAAGAAGAAGTCCAAGAAAAAGAAGAACAAGAAACATTCAGAGGACAGTGAGCTGGAATCTGATTCAGATGGTAAGATGGTCATAATTAATAAAGTCAAGTAAAAAAAAAGTCAACAATGCCTGTTTTTTTTTGTTTTTTTTTAATCAGCTGAACTTTCATATTTTTATCTTTCAGAAGAAGAAATAAAGAAGAAGAAAAAGAAAAAGAAGAGCAAAAAGTAGGTCCTAAACTGCAGCGTCATGTCAGATTGGTCCACACGGAAAAGAGCGGCTTAATTAACCAAGCATCACGTTTAATAACAGGTCCAAGAAGTCCAAGAAGAAGAAGGCAAAGAAGAGTCGTAAGGAGTCCAGTGAGTCCAGCAGCGAGTCCGGGGAAGAGGAGGAGGAGGAAGATCCCAATGGGGTGATGTGGGTAGAGAAAACCGACACATACGACCACGTTGTCGGCCCCGAAGCTCCACTGACTCACATGTCCCAGGACGACCGACCATTGGAGTGAGTGATTCACTTATCATCTTGCATTTTATTAAATAACTTGATTCAAATTTTTACACTTATATCTGAAAATGTGATGTTAGGAAAACATCAGTGGCTTACAGGCTCCAGCGTAGAGTTAATGGATCAATCATTTTAAGATAAAAAAATTAAAAAAAAATCTGTTTGATTCAGCTCATTAGATTTTCCATCACAGCAAACTGCACGTTTGGGTTTTGGGATAAATTTCGTAAATATTGGACTTTAGGTTGATCAAACATAAGATTTACTGGTAGCGACAGCTTTCTAATACCATAGGGTTTTGCAGTTGTTATACAATCTTTCATACTAGTGACTCGTTGTTTAATTGTAGCTGTGTATATCATAATAGCCTTTCTGTCTTCCTACAGTTTCGGTCATGCACTGTTGCCAGGTGAAGGTGCTGCGATGGCAGAGTACGTGAAAGCCGGCAAACGTATCCCAAGAAGAGGAGAGATCGGTCTCACCAGCAATGAGATCGCAGACTTTGAGAAGTCTGGTTACGTAATGAGTGGTAGCAGGTATGTGACATTTACATCACATGGTTCAGTATGATGCAGAGATTTATGTTCCTCCCGTTAGTTCATATTGATAGTGAAGAAATGAATTGTAAATTTCAAGTTTAAAATGAGTTGCTACAGCTAGATGCTGAATTTCCCTACGTATCAGTATCTATTATATCTGTTAACACTGACAAATTGTCAATTGTCACCCTGCAGACATCGTCGTATGGAGGCTGTGCGTCTGAGAAAGGAAAACCAGATTTACAGCGCGGATGAAAAGAGAGCTCTGGCATCCTTCAACCAGGAGGAGAGAAGGAAGAGGGAGAGCAAGATCCTGTCGAGCTTCAGGGAGATGGTGTACAGGAAAACCAAAGGCAAGGAGGAGAAGTGAACGTCACGTTTCTCGCGTTTTCTCTTACATTTCCTGTTATTGGACACATTTACTTGTGTGAAGTTGTCCTGTGTAAAGTTTTCTGAGGAATGTACAGTGGAGAGGGATGTTAAATGTGATGTAATGCTTCCTGTTCATTTTTTCTGTTGTTCATTGTTTATTTTCTCTTGTAAATTTCTGCTTATAGTCCTGATCTGAATGGTAAATAAATTTCGATTATCAAGTTCATTTGTCATTTTAATATTCTTGTCTGTACTCGTGTACACAAAGACAAAGCATTGGCTCACAAATATTTTTTCCTTTTTACCCACAGTTCTTGGTCTATCGGATCACAAAATCTATATTTATATAAAACTGTAAGAGGTAAATGTTCCTGGAAACATTGAAAAAAATACAACTTATTTCTCTATAGATTTCTTATGTTTTACTTAAAATTTCTCAAATTTACCTTTCAAACTCTTGAAGGTGAGTTTCCTAACAGTTAAAAGGGGGAAATTAAGTTGTATGATTGTGGATGTTTACCCAAACTACTTCTGTAAATGTTTAATCTGCTTTATAGTCAGTATAAGTACCCTTTCACTTTTTGTACAGTTCACTGAATCACTGCATCCACTCAGTACTTTCTTAAGTACCTGTGTATCTATGGTCAAATATTTTGGGCTTAAAAGGGTTACTGTAGATATGGATGTTCACAGCTCCCTGGTGAGTCCTTCATCACACCTCAAAATGTCCGTTTTCTAAAAGAGGCAGCGACTGTTGCCATTTTATGTAACTGATTATCAACACTTGATTTTCCAATGATGTCACTGAAATGGCAAATTGTTGCAGCTAGCTTGGGCAGTTTTATCAGTTGTGATGAGGTTAAGGAACCAGGAATCAAAAAAATAAAAAGGCTTGGAAGATTTCCATTGTGGAACAGTTTAATTGATGGCAGAGAAAGCTGCTTTAAAAGACTGGGGCACAAAAACAAACAAATGTGAAATATGTATATTTTTAATGTACAACAAAGAACTTTCTTCTCCTCAGAGTCTCCATATTCCTCGCCATCAGTTGATGTTCTCAAGTCCCTGGTGAGAAAAAAAAAAAAAAAAGATGGTTAAAACTCCAGTCTGTCAATAATAATACAGTCGTCACCTTCGTACATTGGAAGACGGTTTAACGGTTGACAAATATACCATGAAAAGTACAAACAACAAAGTAACGGTGATAATGAATCGAATGAGAGTACTCTCTGGACATGAGGGCACAAAGAGTATAAGATGCAAAAAATACGATATTTGCATATGTACTAATCTACAAGAAATAGAATTAGAAGTGAATGTACACTATATAGTGTACATACAGATAGGATAAATGATAAGGCGCAATAATATGGATGGAGAAGCATTAACATGAATAAGATGGAGTTATCTGTTACAGAAAGGTGATTTGCTGTACAGCTGGATTTAGAAGTTAATTTATTTGACCTTAAAGTTCAGATCCAACCAGACCAGAGATCCAACTAGTTAAAACACTTATGGGGAACATGCAACGATGCTAAAAATGTTTCTGTCAGTCAGTTTACATTATATTATACAGTTTAAGGGAAAGCGTGTCATAAAGAAGACGTTTTAATCACCTTGCATAGAATTACAACAAAACAAATAAATTCACCACTATCAATCCCTTTTAGATTCATGTATGGTGACAGGCTGCAAAAGGTCGTTAAGTCATTTGAAACTCATCAGCTCTTAACATTAACATGTCTGGAACATAAATGAATAACCTGATTTGGCTTCATATTAGTAAAGTGTACGTCTGCAGCTGGCTCATAATGACTATCGTACTAGAAGTTTTATTATTATTGACACATGGAGACTCACCTTGGAGTCAAAGTGTTCTCTTGTTCCTGACACTCGTCTGTCTCTCTCCCTCAGATACCACTGCCACGGCATCCGAGTGACTCTCTTCTCCTGCAGGGGAATAAAAGGCTTTAATCAAGCGGCTCATAACATAAATACACTGACAGCCAGCCAGGTTAACTTGTTAGCCTGGTCAGAGCCGCTCTCACCTTCCATCCGTTGGTGTACTTTTGGACATAAGTGGTTACGACTCCGGGAACAATCAAAGCCGCGGTCATAAGCCCGAGGCCCGGAAGAATTTCATACCACATAATTAATAGGTTTAGCTCCCAGACGACAAGGAGGAAATGCCGAATTGCCCTTAGACCATTTATTTTGCTACGATGCTAACAAAATGTCGGCCGTCCTGTTGACCTACGTCCCAGTAACCGGAACCAGAATAACGATTTCCTTTTGGATTGAGTCAAATTAAAAGCGGCAAGCATTAAGGCAACCTAATAAAAGATTATAATAATAATAACTAATGTAAGATTATTAAATTACACGCCGTGATACAAAGGAATACATGTTAGATAGAACAGACAATATTTAGAAAAACTGTATTTAACAGGAAACATGACGGAACTGACACGGAACAACAGTTGTCTGTCGGTTCCTCTTGAAACTAAATAGAAGAATGTATATTAAAAAAATAGAAAATCAACTATAATCCATAATAAAGCTTCAGTTGTGTCATCAATATAATATAAATCCAAATGAACAGCAAAATCTTTTATGAATGTTGATTCATTTATTTGATCGATATATTTATACGGGCTTCTTTGCTCAGACCCGGAGGTTGCCGCTCGGTGTGGTTAAAACCATAGACTGTAAAAATAATTTAATAATAATTCTTTATACTGTCTATGGTTGAAACTAACACGCCTGAAGTGGAGCTTTTATTTTGGAGGTAGTGGAAAACCGGAAGCTCCTTATTTCAACGTTAATTTCTAATTGTTCCAGTTTGAAATTGTACGAATCAAGGAACGAGATTCATTCGAGCCAAGACCGTATATACAGTCAATGGTCAATACGCCCGGAGCAATAAATAAAAATAAAACATAATAAAATCCATTCTGATCATAAAAACAGGGGTGTTTATATTCTACAGCGCCACCCTACCGCGCTAACGGTGAACTACAGACCCAACCGTCAGAGAGAGGAAGTTACGGTTGGCTCGTTTGCTGCTAGCTGGCTAACTTGCTAAAAAAAGTAAACAAGTGCTCTGGATGAGATGAGATTCAACCGCAGCGCAAAGTAGATTTTCAACCATGAAGGAGGACAAAGAGAACACTCGACCGAAGGAGAAGAAAGTGGAGATAAGATGTGAAGACGGAGAAAAAACGGAGAGGTTAAAGGAAAAGAAGGAGGCCATGACAAAGGTAAAACTTGCTAGCCATGTTAGCTAATGTTGCTAAAACCCGTCAGTAAACAACAGCATGTTTTCATTTAGGTGCATTTTGTCAAATCTGACCTGCGTAGTCTACTTTTTACACTATATACCAAGTTAAAAATGATTCTAGACAGACTTTCACTTGACTACACAAAACTTTAAGTAATGTTAGCTTTTCTTTTGTCTTCTCTTTGTCAGCATTTTATATACATATTTTTTTAAGTTCCTTTTTCTCGGCCTGTTTTTCTGTTCTCCTAGATTGTGATCAGACGATTACCACCAAGTCTGACCAAAGAGGAGTTGGAGGAGCAGCTGCAGCCCCTCCCAGAGGTGGACTACTTGGAGTTTTTCTCCAACGACACCAGGTGAGTTATGTAAAGAAGTATTATCGTTAAAAGTATGCAAAAATGACCTCAAGCAGTTTTATCTAACTGAGTGTTTTGTCCTTTCAGCCTCTACCCTCACCTCTTTGCCAGGGCTTACATCAATTTCAAAAATCAAGAGGATATCGTCCTCTTCAGAGATCGATTTGATGGATATGTATTTATTGACACCAGAGGTATGAAACAAATGTAACTAGACTTAAATTGATCTCAGGATTACATTAAACGATGCCTCATGCTTGTCCACAAATTGTCTTCAAACAGGTCAGGAGTATCCTGCCATCGTGGAGTTTGCACCTTTTCAAAAAACTTCCAAGAAAAGAAATAAGAAAAAGGACGCAAAATGTGGAACAATTACTGAAGGTAAAGAAGGTGAAGTGTATGATGTTACACTGTAGTCAAATAGTGAGATCTGATGGTGGTTAAGTTTAGTAGGATTTTTAAATCATGCCTACTGTGCAATTAACTACTTTAATGTGCCATGATTATAGACATACACTATTTAGTGCTTCTTTTGTTGAAAGAAAAATGATAAATGAATGGGTTTGTCTTGACAATACTTTAATTAAATATAGTTTTAAAATATAAGGACATAGGAGAAATCTTTCTAGAGTCGACGACCTGTCTCTTCTGGTGTATTTTTTTCAGATCCTGATTACAAGAAGTTCCTTGAGCATTACAACGGAGATGAAGAGAAGCTGACATCAACACCCGAGACTCTGTTGGAGGAAATTGAGTTAAAATCAAAGGAACTTGTAGGTATGTTAACAGTCCCTTAAATTAAGAAGTGCAACTCAAAAACATCGCTGTATATACTTTCAAACAGACTCACAGCGGGAAACATAATTTATACCCTTTTCTTACTTAAAGCTAAAAAAACAACTCCTCTGCTGGACTTCCTGAAGAATAAACAGGTAAATATGTTCTGTGGCAGGGCTGTGACATTTTAGGAGTTTATGTTAAGTTGCTGGACTCAGACATCCTGTTTTAAAACTCTTCAGAGAATAAGAGAGGAGAAGAAAGAGGAGAGGAGAAGGAGGGAACTTGAGCGCAAGCGTCTGCGTGATGAGGAGCGTCGTAAGTGGAGGGAGGAGGAGAGGAGGAAACGCAAAGAGGCAGAGAAGATGAAAAGACTCGAGAAACCGCTGGAGAAAGACAAAGACCAAGTTAAAGAAGAGCCAAAAATTAAGGTGGATGCTGCAGCCGAGTGAGGAAATTTAAAGCTGTGTTCTATTTCCAATGTTTCATTGCAATTTTGTTTTTATTTTAAACTGTGTAGCTCCTGAAGAAGCCAGACAGAAGTGAGGAAGCTGATTCTGAGAAGCCCAAAGAAAAGCCCAAGAAACCAGAGAAGCCAAATAAAGAGGACAGATCCATGGGGGGTGGTGATCACAAGAGGCGTCACAACATTGAAAACAAAGAGGATCGAGGAAGAAAGTTAGTTGCTTTAGTTTTGTCTGTGCAATCACATTGGTAATTTTGAACAGAATGCTGAAACAAGACCTATTCTTTAAACGCAGGGGGGATGAAGACGGGCGGAAGGAGTTCAGGGAGCGGGATCCAGATCGAGACAGAGAGCGCCAACAAGAGCGGGAGAAGGAGCGGCGGCAGAAAGAGAAGGAGCGCCTCAGGCGTCAGGACGAAGATCGACGTAGGAGGAGAGAACGTCAGGATGGAGAGAACTCCTGCAGGAGGCGGGTGGACGAGGTTAGAAAAGAAAAAGCCATGGAGAAGAAGAAGGGTGACAACATGGCAGACTCCACTCGCTCTGAGAGGCCAGAGAAGCCTGCAAAGGACAACAAGAAGGAAGAAAGCAGTAAAAGAGAGCGGCTACGAAATAAGGTACATACTCTTGAATCTCGAATCTCCAAGTTGTTTCTTACAGTTGTGTTTAAGTACTTCAAAGAGGCTTGTTTCTGTGCACCAGGACCGGCCTGATATTCAGCTATACCAGCCAGGGGCCAGGAGCCGTAATCGAACTACAGGAGGTGGAGGAGCTGAATCCAACTCTGCCGACAGGAAGCCAGATACTGAGACCAAGAAAGTGTCTGAGAAAGGAGATGACTGAGCAGATTTCTACTTGTGGCATCGTAAGTTGGGTGAGGAGAGAGGAGACAGGCCTGTGAGGCTCAGGGCATCAGTGTGGCGTCTCAGGGGCCCCACGCACTGCAGTTTAGGGCTGCATCTGGATCTCCCTTTCTCAGAGACAGAGGTGTGATTGTGGGGCCTCTTAGTGCCTGAATGTGATCCTCTTTAGTTTGATTTGTTAGCAGAGGTAACAGTAACCTTTGGGAAGAGTTTGGCTGTAGGGCACATTAAGTGAAGCCAAAGCTTTCTTGGACCACGTGAACTCAAAGTGACCTTACTTCAGTATTGTTTCTCTAATGAAAAAAGTTTTGGATACATTAGCATGTTCATCTAAGTCCCACTCTGGAGGTACAAAAAATACCTACAGGTGTTTAATTTTCCAATCACTCAATATGTCTACATTGCCAAGCTCTACAGTATATTTCTAAGGGTCTTTGAAGATGATTTTTGTCACCATTTTCAGTTTGAAGTGTACACATAAAAATACTCTGCCTGGAGCCGGACAGACTTTTCATGGTGTGACGCTCTAAAACATCCATGAACCATATTTATGGTCATCATCTGTACATTGTCTAAGGTTGTGTGTTTTTTTTTTTTTATTCATTCATTCATACAGTGACGGAGGAGAAATAGCCATTTCTGACTAACTGCCATGTGAAAGCCATGCCTGCATGCAGACAAAAAAAGTCAAATAATCAGTGATCAACCTGTGGCCTTCCCCCTTTTTGTAATCTGAGACTCTTCTTAAACTTTCATCTGTGATGCACTAACCTGAAAACAGCATGGGATCATATCACCGATGGTGATGCTAACATACAGAACACACTTTTGACTGGAAATAAAAGATCTTCATTAAAGTCTACATACCTGTCTCTCTGTGTCATGAAATGCTTATAATAGTTTTTTGATATTGTTGAATCACCGTCCAGAGGAATAGCCCATTCAGATTATGCAGACTTTCTTCTGCCTATTACGAACACACGTATGTATTTGAACTGATACTGATAGGCCTATTTAAAGGCAGACCTTTTGAACCGGAAAGCCTGTGTGAAGCAAGTTGTGTTAATAAAGGTTCAGGTTAATTTATTGCCCCCATATGCCCTAAAAATATTTAATACTGTGCAAATACAAGGATCCTTCCACCAAAATATAATGTGGTGAATTACACTGCTATAACCTCAACTCTCCAGCAGTCCTTCAGAACTGAAGAAGCTACATTTCTAGATATACTATGATCTGGATGACTGAGTCAAAATGTCTGCAGTGAAAAAGTCTAAAGGGAACACTTCGACGTGAACTGAATCCGTGTACAAAAATGATCATTTTCCTTCACTGTAATGTTTTACGTGCTGTATATGTTTCCATCTTATGATTTATTTTTTTAAGATTTTGATTTTGAAATAACTAATAAAATTAGTTTTAAAGGTCTAAAATAGTCTTGCTGTTACAGCTAAGTATTGCGTGTATCGAACAACTGGCCACTTGGTGTCGCTGTTAGTAGAGCGTGGAACTTGTTAGGTGGACGCTGATTGGTTATAACCCCCTACGTCACGTCCTTCTCTCTCTTCGACCACCGCCATAGTGGGGAAAGGACTGTGGACAAAATGGTAAATATGAAATCTTTAAACATCCATGTCGGCAGGACTCATAAACCTGCTGCAATTCGTTATGTGATTAATGCACATCTTAACTGTGTATTAAAAATGTGTATGTTGTTGAAAACAATGAAATATGAGCATAATAAATACACTGATGCTAACCGGTACCTGGAGCGCTACGCATGCTAGCTTAAACTTCCTTCCTAGATGTTAGCGCCTAATCTGTTTAGCTTGAGAACGTGACTGCTTTGAATGATTTAAACATACCTCTTTTGTCAGTAACGAGGTCTTAATGTTAACGGGACTCTCTGGTGTTTTCAGTCGTCCCACAAGACTTTCAGGATCAAGCGCTTCCTCGCCAAGAAGCAGAAACAGAACAGGCCCATTCCTCAGTGGATCAGAATGAAGACCGGCAACAAGATCAGGTCAGTTTATATTGTGTTTAATGCCACACTTTGCAAGAACTACACACACTGCTTGTTGTGTGTAATTGAGGTAGATTTAACTAAGATGTATGGAGTCTGAAACAACCATCCTTCCGTAAACCTGCTTACTTAAATCTAAAAATGTTCTCTGTAGAGACTGTTTCATTGAGATAACTTCAAAAGCTGTAGTTTGTGGTGCTAGTGAATTATTTGGTGTTAAACTGACCTCATTCTACATTTGTGTGCACTAAACGTGATGGACACTGACATAAGATAATGTGTTTTAATATTCTGTACAATCCTCAACTTTTATAAGCAATAAATGCAAACACAGGGCTGATATATTACAAAGTGTCATCTGAACCAAGTCGGTCATGTATAAATAAACGGACACCTGTGTTTATATTCAAAACTTACAATATGCTGCACTTTCGTCCATTAAATATAAATGTGCACTCAAAGAACTTTGGTAAATTACAGTGCATGGCTAAACTCTTACGAGAGCTTCGTGTCCGTTTTAATGGGGGTAAATGGCCCTCCAGCTCTGCATTTCACTTTTGAGCTGTCTGTAATATCATTAAATGCAGAGATGGCTGACTAATGCAAGGACGAAGCGGGAACGCCACATCATGTAAAGCAGGTCTGCAATTGCAGCACTCCATCACCGTAGAGTGCTGTCATTAACCCTGCTGAGAGCATGTTTGGTCTGCAGAGCTCATAGTCCTGCTCACTGTGCTGGTCATGACGATGCTCTGCGGCCGGATAGACTGTTTGTTCAGATACCCCAGTGTGCATGCTTAATTGCTTTCCAGGTTATTATCTCTGGTGCGTTTGTGTAGGCATTTGAGGAGATTCCTGTGATTTTGGCCTTGATCATCAAGTCTGATCATATGGAAGTTATAAGTAGCTCTAAAAGCATTTTAATTTACTAAACCACCATTAGTCTGATTATTAATATACCCAGTGTGTATTGTGGTCAGATGAAGTCTCTGAAAATTGAGCAGCAATAACAGAATTTGCATACTTTCAAATGAGCCCTTTAACCTACCCATCATTTTAAAGTTTCCTTGTTTGAATATATTGGCTGGTACCAATAGTATCAGGAAGTTCTGTGCGAATACTAGTCTTATTAAATAAGATTAGTATAGCTATAAAGGATCAATCAGAATTCAGAAAATCTGTTTTTACACATCAGTGATGAGAGGTGGATTGTTTATGGGCTCCGTGTTTCTGCCGTCATTCGCAAGTGATTTGAGGTTTAATTGTAGCACCTACACAAGTTACAAACGCTTACTGTTTGTAACGATATACAAATAAAATATGTAAACCGGTTGCTTTTGAGGCAAATTGACAGAACTTGGCCACATAGATTTTATAGACTGTATACATTTTATACTATCAAAACACAAGTGAGGTGCATTTTCTTAACGGAGGCTCATTTCCATTAAGTGATTCCATTACAGTGGGCTGCACAACATGCAGATATTATCCATTACACAAGTGCTGTGTAGAATGTTGGAACATAAAGGTGGCAGATATTTTACCAACACATTCTTTTTAAATTTCACCCTGTGTTTGAGTTTCATCAAAGCATCATGAATATCTTGATTTGTCTTGACTTGTTTGTTCTCCTGTATTATTTCAGGTACAACTCCAAGAGGAGACACTGGAGGAGGACCAAGCTCGGCCTGTAAACATGAGGATCTGTGGATCCCAGCATCCCTCCGTCTCAACATCCGCCAGGACCTGCAGCTGCTGGGCCTGAGTCAAAGGAAGGAGCCGTGTTATCCGGAGCAGCGGTCATTTTGTACAGATACTCTGGTTATGCTCATGTTTGACAATAAAAGATCTGTGATCAAACGTGATACGCAGTAGTGCAGTCTTAAATTATTATTTTTTTCCTTCAAACCGTATCTGAACAGTCAATAAAAAGCTGTTTTCCAAGGCAAAACCAAACAGGACAGGGAGGGACTATGATGACACAGTTCTGCAGAAAGAGAAGCACTTAAAGGGGGCTAAAGTCTGTGATCACAAAGCAAACACTCCTGAATAACAGATTTCTGAAAGATTGTATTTATTTCTAGTTTGGTTGGATTTTGAGGTCTGACTTTGCTTCTTGTGCCTAAAATAGAACAGCATGTGAAGCTTAATCTAGCAGCAGGAAGAAAAACTATGAAATGTTTGCTTAAAGAGCTTAAACTGGGAGGGGGGAAGCTGCTGCACAAGCAACTACTAATATTTGAGTTGACACCCAGAAATGAGTCGGTTGCAGAAACTAGAAAAAGACATGGCATGTTTTTAATAGTAACGGTTACACATTCCTAACAGAATGATCTGCTCAAGTGTTCTTCATATTGCATCCTGATAAGCAAGCTGTGTGTACTAGGAGTCTAAACAGTTTATTTGGACATAAGCAGTTCTATTGTAACTGATTGTTTTAAAGTTTACCAACTAATAATTTGAAATCCTTTCCTTTAATCTTACTAAATAAAGTACAGTGGTAATTTCAAAGAGTTTTCAGAAGAAATGTTCTTGCTCTCACTAGAAATTAAAGCTTTGTGTTCTTGAAGATTCTGATAGTACAGAAAGGAAAGGAATAAAAAAAGATTTGGGGTAAACATTTAAATTGGAAACGGATTTCTTGTTATAAGGATGGACACTATAGAACAAAATGACTAAAGCTTTGTGCAACGTCTTAGTGACCCTTGAGAAGTTTGACAACCAACAAATAGTGAACCAAATGCGGAAATAAGTACGTGTTTGACGGTTTGCGCAATAACTGCTCAGGTTTTGCTGCCAAGAAAAGAAAAAGAGGGCAGCAGCTTCCTAAAAGACCCAAATCTCCAGCCTCCTCCTCCTCCTCCCTTGGTCCGGTCAAAGTAGTCCCCATCTTGTGTCTCTCCACCATCCACCTCATCAGAGTCGGTCAGGCTCATTGCGCCAGCGCAGTTGTTGTTGACATTCTTGTTGATATTTTGCGCACATCCACTTCTGTGCTCATCGTCCCAGGCCCCCAGCAGCTCCTTCATCTCCAGCGGGGCGTCTCCCCTCAGATACTGCCACGGTCTCTTTCCATTATAATCCATAGCGTCGACGTTGGCACTGAAGGCTCCGACCAGCAGCTTGATGACCATGTACTGGCTGTGTATGCAGGCGACGTGCAGCGGCGTCAGTCCCCCGCTGCCCCGCAGGTTCACGTTCACAGGCATGCCCGCAGCTTCTGTGTACCGCAAAAGTTGGATCAGAGTCTCGTCCTGTCCTCTCTTGGCCAGCCAGTGAAGGACAGAGTATCCGCTGACGAAATCCCTCCTGGTTAACAGATGGGGTTCCGCAGAGATGAACTCCAGTATGGTTTCATAGTTGCCCTCCACAGCTGACAGCATCCACGCGTGCTCCATGGGGTGCAGAGCCCAGTCCGCGTCCTGCTCGGAGGACACGCTGTGGGTTTGTGAGGACAGCACGCTGCTGAAGCCGTTGGTGGAGTTACTGAAAAGCAGCTCCTTCAGGTATTTTTTACGCATAGCGGGAGTGAGCGACCCTCTCTCCGACGTCTCTCTTTGAAATCCTCCTCCCAGTGTGGAGCCATCGGTGACTTCTTGCTGCCTCTGCAGCCTCGACCTACGCTGGAAAGCACTGGGCATGACCTGCATGCCATATCTCGAGAGTCGCTCCACAACGGTGCCCCGCCTGGACGTCCTGCCGCCGTGGGTGTCTGCATTGCTGACAGCTGGTTCGGATCCAGCATCATCCGATCTGCTCTCGTACATGCTGCTTGGCTTCCTCTGCACACTCAGTTCAAGGCGACTTCCTTTTATTTAGACAACACCCCGAAGATATCTGTCAAACTCCAAAACCGAAAGTTTTCTTCGGATATATTGGATTCATTTCCTGTCACGAAGGAAATAATTTGCATGTTTTAAACTGTCACTTCAAGACATTTCACTAATCCATGAACATATTCGGTTCAGATACAATAAGGTCCCCATTGTGAAAACACTTGAGACAAAGACTTCCTTTTATCTACAGCTTCGTAGTACTAATCCATGTTTTGATTTTAGTCTGCTGCCACAACCTTACTCACCTGTTCTGTGTCCAAGGCGCATGTCAGCTCACGGATGAAAGCGCACAATCTCCAGTTGAACCGACTGATAAGCGCTTCGGTCTATGTGAAATAAAATTTGTGAGGGTGCGGATCATTCATGATGAAACGCTGTTTTACAGATACCGTGGAGTCTCTTGTCCCTCAGAAGAGGAACAGAGACAAAGTTCATTGTGATCTCTGGCAAAAGCCAATGACGAGAGTCCTTCACATGTGACCACTGATGGACTTCAAAAGCAGGAAGTAATGCAACGTACACGTCCCTGAGACTTTCACAGCCCATTATTATGAAGCAGAGCGAAGCAGATAAGAGACAGTAAGGGCAGATAAAACGACTTTATTTCAATACAAAATAAAAGAATAAAAACGCAGTCAAGATTAACACATTAATAGTCGGTTTCCGATTCTGGAGGAAGCTCAATCGTCAGCTCATCAAGTGTTTGAAGAAAGGCGTTCAGCTCTGAACAATCTGGAAAGAGGAGATACAGTAAAAGTTAATGATACAGTAGGTTAATGATACCTGTAGAGAATAGTAGCCTCCAACACAGACTACAATTATAGATTACTCATGGAAGTCTGCTGCTGCAAAAAAAGCTTTTTTATTATTATTTTTATTTTTAAAGCCCTGGTAGCAGCAGAAAAGTCCAAGGGGAGGTAAAGGAAAAAAAACAAAACACTAAACTTTGCATAACCCGTTAAATTCAAGACTGTTCACAAAACTATTGAAATTTAGGTTTCTAGCTGTAAATAAACATTTCAAATTAGGGACCGTTTTATGGCTACACTGATAGTATGCTTTGATGAATTACCCAGCACAGATAATCCCATCACGTTAACCAGTTCTCGCAGAAATGTTCCATTTACAGGTTGTGACAAAGTTGTGCGCAAAACATTAAATGTTAATACAGCCCCGATCTGAGCTTAATACCTGATTGTTTTGGCATTTTTAGAGGAGATAGGTTTGGGAGTGGATCCAGCATTTCCAGATCTTCCTGATGCACATGTGGCATTTGTGGAAAACAGGCCAGTCCAGGTAGAGCATAGCCACCAAGAGGAATCAAATCTTCAGGTACACTGTACTTCTCAAACTCTGGAAATATATCAAAACTCATCATTTAAAACATGAGTCAAAACACTGAGGAAAACAGACATTACGGGTGAAAAGCTTATCAGTCACCTAGAGGGTCATAAGGAATAAACTTCTCAATTTCTGGATATTCCTCCACTTTGATCAGGGGAGCGTCTTTGACTTTGGTTTCCTGTAAAATATAAAATAATTCCTTGGTACTTGTATAGTTTAAGACAGAGCACAAAGGTAACTTTACTTTTAGGTTGAAATTGTCAACTTATATTCAGACCTGTGGCTTTAGTATTTTCTTTTCTTGTGCACTGACAGCAGGGGTTGAAACTTTTTTGTTAACAGTACCGAAAGCCTTCCGACCAGATGCCAGAGGAGTGTTCAAGGTTTTGGCAGTCATGGGAGATTTCATGAGTTTCTCTGCGGGAGAAAAGGTTATTGTAGACTTGCACACAGACTTGTTTTAGTGTTCGATGAAAAAAATACAAAAGAATTCACAAAGGCAGCATGTCCCTACCTGGAGCAGACTGAAGCCGCTGTCGCATCTTCAGTGCAGGTGCATGGAGACATGCATTTTCACGCTCTGCAAAGATTATGCTTTCCATTGTATCTGAAAACACAAGTTAATATTAGTGACTGCAACACAATCCAGTGTCTCCCACCAACTGCCCAGACTATGGCAGCTTAGTTAAATTAGCCCAGCCATAGTATCATAACCAGGAATAGTTTTAAACATTTCAATTAATCCTAAATGACAATGTGATGTCGTGGTAAAAGCAAAATTTCTCTTTATGGATTCACAGCTGCATTCACACCCAGTCATTTAGCATATTTGATAAGCACATCTCTTAATTGATTAACTTTTAATGTTGTACTGTTAAAACAAGAAACTTTGATCAAGATCATTTATCATGATTAATATTTCAGTTATGTTTATATGAAGCCAGTTAATTTATGCTCCAGTTACTTTAAACGTCAATGTATGGAATTAGGTCGTGGGAAATGAAATGAAAATAAAAGATTAGGGTAAACAAACTGGTAAACTTTGATAGAGACATGGAGGTTTAAGTTACAATAGCCACCATGGCTAATAGCCAGCTTGTTTACTCAGTATACACTACGATACAAATCAAAAAGAGTAGTCTGGCAGTGTTAGAGAGAATTACATAAATGATCCAGGTCCACACTGCTCCGATACTTAAATGTTATTATTTGTAAACTACTGTAGTTCAGTTAACCTGACCGTTGATCAGGTCACATTTATCAGTTTTTGGTGTAGCATTACTAGCTAGCTTACGTTAGCCGCATCACGCCTTCGTCAGTTTGTAAACCTACTGCCATTGCATACTGCTAAGAAAGCAAACGGTGACTCTGACACGTTGTTACCTTTAACGTTACCTCAGTCCGTTGTGCTAAAGGTCGCCGGTTGCTTCTCGTTTTCAGCTGGAAAGTTGTTATGGTACGAAATCAGGTGAAGCGACCGCGGCTTCTTTTTCAATTCACTGCCTTCCTCCCATTGGTCGCTTTAACACACGTGGTTTAAATGGGCGTTTCCGTGAATAACATCTATTTTACTTATTTACAGTAAGTAGGCCTATAGGCTAAATATTGTAATTTAAAAAAATATATACGTGACCAGAAATGTTATTCCTGTACTTTCTCTACAAATATATGGAAAATTCTGTTTATAAATCAGCTGCCATGATTAATCCAAGCATCTTCCCTATTCAAGCATCTCATATATGTCTTAATGCCTTTACCTATTTTTTAAGACATATCCAACCTCCGCAAGTTGCCTTTTTATTTAGTTTTCGCTTTATTTTCGCCGCTTGCAGCTAATTAATATTAACCGTTTCTAACGTTCATTGAATGCGGTTCACTGCCATTTCCACCGGACGAAACCATGATTGCATCCTGTGGGGGAGCTTGAAGGATGGTGCTCGTTCAATTATCCTTATTTAGAAGAAAATTTCTGGAGATCGGGCCGGGGTATTTCTGTCGTTTACACAGTTCATAGCTAATAGACGTTCCATGTAACCATAGGTATCACAAGATCGTATCTAGGAAGCCGTCATTAGTGGTACAATCCAACTAGGCCATCTTTCGGGGTAAAGTCAACGGTGCAGCTTCCTTTGCTAAGAGCAGCAGAGGTTTCGTCCTCCAGCTAACAGCGACTGCCATGGCGTCAACTGAAATAGCAAGGCAAGCGGTAAGTAGCCTATTTTACTCAGGGATACTTTCATCGCCGTCATTACATACATATTATATGTTTTTGTTATGCCTTAAACACATTTTAGCGTTTTGTGAGTGGGTGTAATTTGGAGCAGATTTTAGCTAGTCCACACCCGCTCTCACTAGCTGTTCCATCCAAAATGCAGTGTACCGAAGCTAACAAAGATCAGATAATTATATCAATTAGAAATGTCTTAAATCTCTCTTTAGTTTATTTTAGATTAAGCTCGAAGGCTTCTGAATTGTAGCTTTGTATCAAAATATTTTATAAACGTTATCATTTTCGTATGCTAATATCTTTAGAATCACTGTGCAGGTAGCGGTTGCTAGACTACCTTGCTAACGAATAACGGTAGTGGATTAAAACATTTATAATTCTGTGTAATCGACTGTATTAGCTTCTGTTAAATCGATAACCTATTATAAAGCCATCGCTAGGCCATTCATTCAGCACGCCCCCGATTCGGCACAGCTACGGTGCTCATTTCCGTTATGTTGTTTCATGTATGTCCCGTTAACTTTAAGTCGGGCGTTGTCAAATGTTGCATACAAAATATAGACAAAACGGGTTGTACCTCGTTATAAGCAGTGAGCCTTGCAATTTGAAGAGCATGTGTTAAGAATGGCTATTTTATTTGTTTTGGGAAGAAAGACTAAATCCAGAAATCCAGAGAGAATGCTTAGAATAGCGTGTTTTTTTGCAGTTTGGTGTTCCTTTGCGGGACAATGAATGAAAACCGTCTGTGTGAAACTTGGCTGAGAGTCTTACGAAAAGCAGGAATGGCTTCAAGAATGTTGCACTTGCATCTGAAGAGTCGAGGCTGTTTGTCCAGGCGCATTACCCTCAGTTTTCCCAAACACTCCCTCAGCTGTTTAAACCCAATTTCAACTATTCAAACAATCCACAACTGTTTAGTACCATAGGCTTCCCCAGTTATTTTAAACTGACCTTTAAACAGAATAGTTTTCTCTCAAAGACGTTCCCACATTGGACAGCAACACTGCGTTTTGTTAAGCCACATAATGGCCGGTTGTCTGAGGTTTAGCTGCTTCAGAGCTCTCACTTTTGCCATATAATCTAAATTCTTTGCTTTCCTGCACCTCATAATGTAGATGTAGACTGCAGAAATGAGATTCACGACCAAAATGCTCACCACCAGCCACACGCCCCCACACACATGTAGCAACTGTGCTTTTACACTCAAGTGTTTATTGTCACTCTGGTCCTGAGATAGACTGTGTACAAACGGTGTTATAGTAGATTGAAATGACGTGCGATGAGCCAGCGATAGAGACTTAAAAGTACAAGTGACATTAAGGAAGCTCTGTGCTGACTATATTAAATTAACTATTATTTGGTCATATTTAACAACAACAGCTATTTAATTACATATTTTCAAAGCTTTTTACAGTTATCTTGAGATGAACAGAAATATGTTTCCATATATGTGCATTGTGGTTACACTCGCGACTGTGGGAAGAAAGTTACAGCTCAGGAAACAGGAAGTGAGTTGCACTGCACCTGAAAGCTGTCGCAAAGACAAACATGATCCAAAATGGTGGAAAGTGTAATTATTTGGGTGTTACTTGATAATATAATGTGATATCTCAACAAAATAATAACTGATATGTACATTTTAGCGTGTTAGAGAGAATTCTTTACATGTAAATAGCTGAGACAACAGTACCGTAACAAGGCCTTACAGTGCATAAGGTGTTCAGTGATTGACACTTTGTGTTAATTTTTTAATTTTTAATTTTATAGGGTGAAGGAGCTCGTGCTGTCCCTCTGGCTGGACATGTCGGCTTTGACAGCATGCCTGACCAGCTGGTCAACAAGTCTGTCAACCACGGATTCTGCTTCAACATCCTCTGTGTTGGTGAGTTTATCAAGCATGAACAGGCTTTTACTCTCTACAGCCTCAGGCTGAAAGCTAATGTATTTGCATCAGTGGAGCTTTTCCACAAGTTACAAAGCAGTTCAGTGTTCAAGTCACCTAGAATCTTTTGGTCCAGTCAGCTTTAGTTACTGTGATGAGTAACATGCTTTCAGTTCTGGTAGGAAACTGCAGAAGAGTCTGCAGGTGCTTTAAATGGTATGACATTATTCACCAGCATGTTTGGTAAACTTGGATGCTGTATAATTCATTACAGGATTTATTGGGTAGTGAGAAATGTTTCCATGTACACATACATACACATGCACAAATATTGTCACACTTTTTCTCTCTGTGTCTTTTTTCAGCATCTTCATTCTTCATTGATTATTCCAAGTCATAGTTTATGTAAAAGAAATATCCCAATGGCCACTAATACACAGAAAAAAGACCCTCCCAACCGTTCTACCCTAACGGCCTACAACAGTACTTTGAATATATATATAAAATAATAAACCACTGGAACTGCTGTGTAGCCCCTTGTTCACAGGACCTTAAATTTGTAAGAGTCTTCATTCCATTTGTCACAGGAAAAATAATGATAAAAGGTTCCCATATGTTCTTAAAATGATAGGATCTTCTTTTAATGATAACTTTGTTGAATAAAAACACTGCATTTCAGATTGGGATGTAATATCTTCATCCTCCATTTTATACTATTTACTAACTTCAACTTTAATGGCATGGTTCTGACTTCCCTCCAAGCTGAAAACATCTCCACTGTTGTGTCTTTCTGACAGTGTTACTTCATAATTATGCCATTACTACTTGCATTTCAAACCACTGTAGACAAACATAAAATACAGTCCGCTGAAAATACGGAAGTAAAGTTGATACAAAAACAACCTTTGTTGCAAACTCTAAATGCTGTTGCGACTCACAAGTACAACATTTCATGCAACTGTAAGAATCACTTGACGCAAAGACATGTGATCTTTGTTTCTCATAATTTAATTGTGGTCTAAAAGGGAAGGAAGCAGATATGTGAAGATGTACAGTTCAAAGACGACTGAAATTTCTACACAGGTTTTTTTTTTTTAATGTGTTATTATATCAGGAGATTGGATTTAAATTCTCACTTAATACTTTAACATGTCCCAGCATTTACAATCGGCTGCCAGTTACTTCAAACAAGATGTCAAATTGACTTGAGCAAAAGAGCCTGAACATTGCTCAGAAACAGGCAGTAGAACCCTCCGTACATCCGTTCATTTGCTTTTGATAGAAAAACTGGACATTTTTAGCAGAGCAAGATGTCCTACAAAAATGGGCTGATATGCTTAGACTGTAGGTCAGGCCGTGATGAATAAAAATAGCTTTTCTTGCAGAGAGAGCTTTCTATATGAGTCATCTAACAGTCTCCAACAGTAAATGGATGTCATACATCACCAGGCTGCTATCTCCACTGTTTTACGGCTAAAGCATTCAAAAATAATCATCCTCAGTGTGTCTTTTTAATCTGCTCTGACTTAAATAAGTGTCAGTAAAAGTGTCAGAGAGGAGCTTAACCTTTTATTTAAAACTTATTAAAAGCTGCCAAAATGTGGGATAAATTAAAGGATTATCTTATCTTAATATCATTGACTTTGCATTGGTTTTGGAGTATGCAGAGTAATATAAAAGTAGTTTAATAAAAGCAGTATAAAATATAAAAGCAGTTTAATGTGATTTAAAATGATGTAATAGTAAAGATCCCAGTAACATGATGTTTTTGTGCTGCGTAGGTGAGACGGGTCTGGGCAAATCCACTCTAATGGACACGCTGTTTAACACCAAGTTCGAGGGTGAGCCGACCCAGCACAACCAGCCGGGAGTCACGCTCAAGTCCAACACCTATGAACTCCAGGAGAGTAATGTTCGCCTTAAACTCACTGTCGTCAACACCGTGGGCTTCGGAGACCAGATCAATAAAGAAAACAGGTAAGGACAACTATCGCATCTCTGGGCGAGGGGAAGGTCTCTCTTTTCTATGGCTGTCTTTGTGAGAGAATCCACACTTAATTGTGCAAATTCCTGACATACAATACACATACGCCTGAAGCCTTTTCAGAGCTCAGGTTTCATTCGGGCCTGATCCTTATTGCATGGGATGAGAAATGAAGACTTCACCTCAAGTAGTTTCTTCACCAGTATTAAAGTTCCTGCTTTAGAAACATTAGATGGAGATGATTTCCTACCTGGCATAAATGGGATATTTCAGCCCTGGGGCTTGTCATGACCTTCTGGCTGTTGTACATGCCCATTAGATTTTGTTACCAAAATTTCCCTTCTGTCTGTAACTGCTGGCTGTACTCCTGACGTAAACTTTATATCATGTGAACTCCAACTCTGCAAGCTGTCTGCAATGGGAATGCTGCGGTTGTTTCCAGGTTTTACACTTCAGATTGCAAATCCACCAGGAAATAGCTTATTGCATTTTACACAAGCACACGCTCATGGTCATGTGAATGGCCCAAGGCAGAATATCCTACAGTATGTTCACAAGGTATTTGATGACGTGTTCTGGAAAGGGTGGATGCCTCTTGAAGCTTCCTGTAGGGCTCACTGCACGGGGTCAACGTCTTTCTCCCAGGTCCATTGTCTATATTGTTTGAGCTTAGCAGGTAATGTTTAAATTATTGTTGTATTAGCCAAACGGACTTTCTCAAATGCATGTAAACCTTGGAAGTTCATACTTCAGAGGACCTAATGGCCAACTTCTCCTCAGATTAGGCAAGTTATCCTCACAGACACGGGAAGGAGGAATCAATGCTTTCAACTTGCTAAGTTAAAAATTAATAGTCTTTACCAGGAAGTTGTTCTGAAATGGCTGACTGAATTTAAATACTGGTCATGAACTGGAGGAAGTTCCCTGATAACTGAGTTTACAGATTGAGTAGTGACATCAGTATATAATGGATAATTGACAGAGCAATCCAGCTAATCCCGAATATTTTAAGTAAAAACAAATCAAAAGGAAATGGTTAATTTCTAGCTTCTAGTTTTATACTCAGTCAGGGCTGTTCTTAGTGGTGTAGATCGAGGCTTGTGTTTACTCATGATAGATCAACAAGCTGAACACAAATGTGCTAGAGGCAAAGTGTGATTTCATAGTATTTAACTGAAGTTGATGAGTCTGATAGAAAGTTGCACAATGGATTATGAGCTGCCCTCAAAGAATATGGTGTGGATTATGAGTTAGATCTGAGCAAAAGACGTTCTTGATTATATGAAAACACAGTGTGTCTGCCAATATAGCTGCACTTTTTTGGAGCCAGTGATGATTGTGTACACGACATGACAAGAAGAGTATTGACAAGAGAACAGAGTGCTCAAATTACTTCCCTTTCCCACTTGTTTTGGCAGCTACAAGTCCATTGTGGAGTTTATTGATGCCCAGTTTGAAGCATATCTACAGGAAGAGCTGAAAATCAAGCGCACGCTACACAGCTACCATGACACCCGCATCCACGCCTGCCTGTACTTCATCGCTCCAACGGGACACTCGCTCAAATCCCTGGATTTGGTGACCATGAAGAAACTCGACAGCAAGGTGGGCTTTGCTGCACTTTATCAACATCCAGTTGTTTTATTATTTGTGTGTTTATTCCATCAGTTCAAACTAATTATACAGTTTAAAAATGACTCATTATTAGCATCATGCAGTTAATTTGCTAACATACAGGATTTCCTTATTTAATAGATATGTTGTTGCCTATGAACACACGTACTGTAGCTTGCCGTAAATCCTTTGGCACTGCATGGATGTTTGCAGCATTTATGCAAATGCAAATTGGCTCTGGTCTCGTTACTGCATCGCTGTAGGTCAGCTGTGAAATGAGGTCTGCTGCATCGGTTTTGTGAGGTCCCTTCCACAGTAGCTTATTTGCATGGACCTCCTGGCTTTTGTACAAAGAGCCGCCTGAGTGTTTGCCAGAGCAGCTGGGCTCCAGCGATGCGCTCACAACAGCCTGATCCAGAGCAGAGCTTCCTCTGTTTACACATTCACCTAGGGGGGCATTCAAACAAGGCCCTGCTGGGGTGTCCCTGAGCAAGGCGCTGAATCGACACCAGACCTGGTGGTGCACTGAAAGTATTTTTGTTCACATGACCCAGAGCATCCCTCGCTATTAGTTAAAGGGGCCTACATTTGTAGAACAAATAATCTGGGATTGTGTGGGCGATATGGGACTGCAAAAATAGTTGTGTAGGAGTGAAAGCATCCAGCTGTAAGTGCATACAGTATATGAGAGCGACTCTGCCAGAGTTTGTCATTGTTTGGATTAGATTGACAGGGAAAATGTTGTTGAAATCATTTGTCTGACTCTTAACGCCATGCTTTGAGAGCTTTTGTGTGATCTGAAGCAGGAGATGGAAGACTGCTGATCTCTTTGCTGTTTTACTATTTTTATCTCTTTGTACTTAGGAATGTGCAATTGTCTGCAACACACAAAGGCCTGATTTTCAGAGATCCTGGAGCTAGAGAGAGGTTTGTGTTGAAATGAAGGGAGCACAGGCCTTTCAGTTCCCTTTCCTTTATAAATGATGGTCTTGGACAAGCAGTGACTGGAGGGCACATAAAGGAAACATGTATTATACTGTTATTAATTCTAAATGTTGTTCAGTTGGAGGTATTTCACCAGGAATGTTTGATTTGTAATGTTAGTGTGTGACTTACACAAAATTACGTCAATTTTCTAAATTTGGGCTACAGAAATGTAGGTGAGGTCTTTGAAAGACGGCTAGATGCTCTATATTTAGTTGCATATCCGAAACGCTTGTCTACACCTTGTCACTGTGAGCCTACATTAACTCTCGTCACATTTTTCCACGACAGGTCAATATTATTCCAATCATTGCGAAGTCGGATGCCATCTCCAAGAGCGAGCTGGCCAAGTTCAAAATCAAAATCACCAGTGAGCTCGTCAGCAATGGAGTACAGATCTACCAGTTCCCCACTGATGACGAATCCGTGGCAGAGATCAACTCCACCATGAACGTAAGGATGAGAACCAACTTTCTGTCTATATCAGGTGCATTTAGAGTATGCCACTTAATTCATAACATCGTTTTCATCAGCCTCACAGCATGTGATGTGGAATCAGGACAGGCATTGCCTGTGTCTGCTCAGGCTGTCAGGAAGCCACCGTACACAGCGAGGAGTGTGTTCAGAGCAGCACAATCAGTCAGCTCACTCTGCAGGAAGCCGGCAGTGTGGGAAAGGGTCTGTGTCCACTGACAGATGAGCCAAGACTCACTTAGCTGTTTATGAGTCCTGATCTGTGGAAATGCCTTAACTCTCCCTAACTGATTCTATTAGGCCGTTGCCTCTCGGCTGTTGCTGTTCAGTCTGACCATCACTCAGTCCTTATAAAAGGTCATACACAAGTCAGAGCTGTTTCTTTGTGGCTCCATCTAGTTCAGCTACATAAATAAAAACAATGTATGTGTCATTTCTGTTTCTGATCTACAGATAATATGGTAGCAGTAGTGCGCTTTGATTTGTGATGAAATGTTAGCAGAGCAGCAGCATACAGTACATGTTAATGCAGTTGTATTGGTGGCACAATGGGTTTCTGTAGTAAGAAGCTGAGGAGAACCCGCAGAATCTTTTGGCAGTTCACTAACAGCGCTTTTCTCTCTGCTTCACAGAGCCACTTGCCATTTGCCGTGGTGGGGAGCACAGAGGAAGTGAAGATTGGGAACAAGATGGTGAAGGCCCGGCAGTACCCCTGGGGGACGGTTCAGGGTAAGCCTGGGTTACATTCTGCACAGGAAATTTGAGCATGCTCCCTCTTGTCAGAGCTGCTGTAGCTATTCCCTCAGCTCCAACAGATGCAGATCACTAGCTGATAACTAGTTATATAACTCCATTTAGCTGCAGCACCCTAGTTGTCGTCATATTGTGTGTCAGAGCAGCAGCTCTTAGAGAAATGTTACCTCACTAATGATGTTTCAATTGATCTATCATTGACGTTCTTGATCAATCTATAATGGAGAGTGTTTAATGTGTAACTAGTAGACAGCAGAATCACTACTCTTGGCATCGTTCGAACTGGCACTCAAGCTAATTCTTTACAGCATTAACGAGGCTGTTGTTAGCAACTGTGTGTATATCCATGTATGTGGGTGTACTGGTGATTTGTCCTATCGGCCACATAGAGCTTAAATGCGGTGCAATCCATAAGGATGTGAACATTTTGGGTTGGTTTGGTGGAGGGCTGCAACTTACAATTGCTGTAATCATAGATTGATCTGAAATTTATTTTATTGGCTCTGATTGTCAGATTTCTAAAAGGTCACAAAGTGGTGAAAATGCTCAATGAGATCTGTTAAAGTGTCTTAATTTGTGGAAAATTTGTGCAAAAATCGAGTGTGTGTGTGTGTATATATATACACACTAACAGTGCTTTTCTCCCTGCTTCACAGAGCCATATATACACACACACACGTGTATATTGATTCAGTATACAGTAATCCTCTCATCGGACAACTGCTTAAATTTGTGGTGTTTATATCTACATCCAATGAACTGTGCAGAAATTGTAGCTGATCTCATACTTATCCCCCAGGGGATAAACAGGACTACAGTTTCCACATTGTTTATTCAATATAGAAATGAAACATCGCCACAGCTCAACATCAGAGCTTTCACCTCACTTTCATTGTTTCATTTGAAATTCAATGTGTTGGATTACAGCCAAAACACTGAAAAATATATCACTGTCCTAATGCACACCGACTGCACTGACTGTATATTATTTCTGAACAGAGGATTTATCTGACATTGGGTCTGTTTATCACACACTGGCTTCAGGCATGCATGTGTACTCACATGATGTCACACGATCTGTGGAGGCATGGCCCTCGACCCAGTCCAGTAACAGAATCAATAGAGAAGCCACAGGACATGAACACTGTCCTGTTTTGTACTGGCGCTGTTTGTAGGAAAAGATCTCTAATTTACAGTCAAAATGTATGATATATTTAATTATTAAATTCACATTGAATGGAATGCGTTTGACACAACATGTGTGTTACTGTGATATGCGTCTCTTACAGTGGAAAATGAGAATCACTGTGATTTTGTCAAACTGCGAGAAATGCTGATCAGAGTCAACATGGAGGACCTGCGAGAGCAGACTCACACGCGCCATTACGAGCTCTACCGCCGCTGTAAACTTGAGGAGATGGGCTTCAAGGACACGGACCCTGACAGCAAGCCCTTCAGGTAGAAGATTTCAGACTTCTTTCTCGCAGCAGGATCTGTGGTTTTCTTTTTTCCATCCTCCTTGCTGCCTGTATTGTCTTAAATCTTGTTTGATTGTGAGTTTTTGCTTGTCTGCATTTCTTGTCCTATGATGCACAGTTCAATCTTTCTATTTCCTTTCTCCCTTCCCTCTGCCAGTCTGCAGGAGACATATGAAGCTAAGAGGAACGAGTTCATGGGTGAACTGCAGAAGAAGGAAGAAGAAATGAGGCAAATGTTCGTCCAAAGAGTAAAAGAAAAGGAGTCAGAGCTCAAAGAAGCAGAGAAAGAGGTACCGTCAGATGCATCACTATTCTGTCTGTTTTGAGCACATTTTTGCTCCTGTTTTGATCGACACAAAACTGCTGTGTTTCGTCACTGCTACGTAGCTGCATGAGAAGTTTGACCGTCTGAAGAAGCTCCACCAGGATGAGAAAAAGAAACTGGAGGAAAAGAAGAAGTCCCTGGATGATGAGCTCAACACCTTCAAACAGAAAAAGACTGCTGCAGAGCTCTTGCAGAACCAAGCCCAGCAGGCAGGGGGCTCCACCACACTTAAGAGGGACAAAGAGAGGAAAAAGTAAGTATTGTTCTCTTCCCCCTGTGTCTTTACCCTCACACCACAGGTGCAGTCCTCTGATGGAAAAGCCTGGATACTGGATACCTGAGGGGTAAACAGACCTTAGTCAAATTACTTACTAAGCCCTGATGAAAGAATTGAATTTAAAAACTCGAGTTTTGTTCAAATTAATACATATTATTATTCATGCCCTACTAGCAGGGTGGTTTCTCTGTCATCACTCATTAATAATCCACCTGAGATCTGCTCGTATAGCCGATAATGGCTCTGTAAAATCCTTATAAGTAGTTTGACATTCACGCCACTCTTTATTTCTGAGAGGCAGATGAATACTTTATCCTCCACATAATAACAGAGATTATAGTTAGCATTAAATTCCATTATGAGAGAGCTGACCAGAATCCATAACTCATCAGCAATGTGGAAAAATAAGGGGAGTAGAGAGGGGGAGCGAGAGACTGTTGAAAATGAAGAGCTGGCCCCATCCAAATAGTTGAAAGATGGCCAACAGTCAGCCGAGTCTGATGAGTGACTTCCAGACAGAAATGTTTGCGCTGCAATTAAACGCTGCTCCTGGCTCCACACGAATCAAGTACTACGTCACGTGTTTTTATTACAAGGCTGTTAATAATTAAATTTGCATTAACTTGAAAATGAGCTGTTATTGTGCAGCTTTCTTCATCCGACTGTGAATACTTTTCATATTCCTTTATTAACTGACATTGTTGGTATTTATACGAATTAATGTACGAGCCTTCTTTCTAGCAGATGCACTCATTTACCGGTCCATAAGGTACACTCGTAAAATTGAATACATTTTAACTTCAACTAAATCTTAGCTTCATGAAGGTTATGGTATTCAGCATTAGTTTAAAATATCAATATCAGTTTAATTTTGGAGGCTGTGGTTTGTAGTAGTGTTTAATTGTATTGTACAACACGTGTTTTTATTAGCCTGAACAGAAAATCAGAATGAGTTACACGCAGTTGGAATGTCTTGCAACCAGTTAGAGACATTTTGTTGCAAACTAATTCAAATTAACATCCAGTTGAGTTCCCACCTTTCTTACGCTGTTTCCTGAAGCTTGGTCATGGAGCTAAGATGTAATGCAGGACACCGATCAGCCACAACATTAAAACCACTGACAGGAGGAGTAAATAACACTGACCATCTTGTGACAATCCAATGTTATTCTGGGACACTTGTGGACCTGGCATTCATGTGGATGTTACTTAGACATGTACCACCCACCTAGACCAGACCAGGCACCCCCACCCCATAGCAATGACACTCCTTGATGGCAGCAGCCATCCCCAGCAGGATGCAGCCTGACACAGACACACACACAAAAACAGTTCAGGAACAACTCAAAAAAAACATGAAGAACAGCACAAGGTGTTGACCTGGCCTTCAAATTCACTAGATCCCAAACTGATCAAGTATCTGTGGGATGATCCACAGAGGCCCCTCCCCTCAACCCATAGGACCCAAAGACTCCCACTAACAACATTCTGTTGCCAGATACCACAGGACACCCTCAGAAGGACCATGTCCATTCTCTGATGAGTCACAACTGTTTTGGAGGAACAAGGGAGACCTACACAATATTAGGAAGGTGGTCATAATGTTATGCCTGATCGGTGTATATTAGAATACATTTGTTTTCAGTAGTGTATCTAATAAACTGGCAATGGAGTGTATATACACAATATATTGTGTGTGGAGCACAATGTTTTCAAGTCTATCTCCAATGTGCTATTGTTGAATCCTTCATGCTGATGATTAACTTCCAAATCTGATGTGACTTGGTGCCTGTTAGAAAAAGAAGAAGACACTTGCACTGAGAAGGTTCTTGTTTGCTCATTTCTTCCCCGTTAATTTATTTCCTTCACAGCGACTTTCTTTCTTTATGAGCTCTGCCTGAAATATTTCTTTTCCAAAAGACGCAGCTGTGCAACTTGAGCCTTGTGTGTGGATCACTGATTTAGACCAACTAGTGAGGTCTTGCACATGAAGTGTTTACAGAATAATAACCATTGTTATCTATATTTAAGCTTCAGGCGAATGTCAGTGTTTCTCCACAGGAGGCACGGTTACTTATAACTGCTTGTTGTGTAGCTGTGAACGTGTCCTGTGAGTGCATGTGTCACCTATGTTGCATCCGTAATGTTTTCCAGTTAACTCCTCCCACACTTCCTGCATGCTGCATGAGGCACCTTTTTCTGGTAAGACGCCCTTCTTGACACCACCAAAAGACAAAAATAGTTATCAAATAATGAAAAAGGTAAATGAGCCATCAGTGATTTGTTCAGATGGATTACCTACAAACTAAAAAAGATGGTGTTTTAAATGCAATTTACATTAGAACCTAATCATCACTCTCAGCCCTGCTGTGCACAGAAATACCTTTTTGTCAGTCTAGATCGTAATGAAACTACAATCAACTTAAGGTTGTTAAATACCTTCTAAATTCCATGCATTTTATTTGCCCATTAAAGTTAAAAGTGACTGAGTCAGAGAAATGGGTAATTTAGACATTGGAATGCACAGACTACAATATTTCATAGCGTCCTTGCCGATCATATCCTTGAGCTGGTAGTGTTTAGCATCGCTCTGCCAGCTCCTAAATCAACCATTTTATTAGATCCCCATACGCCCATTTGATGAACTGCTCCATCTGCCTCCCAAAAATCCACAACAGTCTCTATTTTCTTTGTGGCCCTCCCTTCTGTCACACAAAGAGCCATTCAGGGCTGAACTGAGGAGTAACTGAGGCCAACGGGTCACAGCAGAGCGGCAAACTGCCTCAGGGCACAGCTCTGTTTATAGAGATGACATGTTTGGTTGATCTCGCAGCCATATGACGACCCCACCACCACCGCTCCCTCCCTCTTGAGTGGATACAAAAGCCAAATCCACAGAGAGCAATGTTGTTAAGAGTCAACCGCTGGGGAGGGCAGCAGTGAATGAAGACATCTGTCTCGCAATCTGTAAACTCCTCAAGCATCTCAGGACTGTTAAAACAGATGAAAACAAGATGCTGTTTGACGAATGAGGTTCAGAGGGAGACGGTCAGACATGTTGTGTAAAACTCGAGAGCAGGACAAAAACACCTTAAAATAAAACATTTACATAATGTGGCAGCAGTATTTTCACACTCAGACCTCTGAAAGCATGTTTTGCTCTCAATACCATCTGGTCACTAATGTTGATGTGTTGTCAGCGATGTGAAACTGTGTGTCGTGATGATGTTTTAACTCAAAGAAAGCAATAACAGCCCTTCTCTCTTATTTCCAGCTAAAGATTCCTGTAGAAAAAAGTGCTCCCTTGTGGCCATCCTGCTGTGAATGAGTTTCCACCCCCATCATCCTTTACAGTACCCCTTCCTCACCCAACCCCCATAATCCATGCCCCCTCCCTCCTTGCTCTGTGGAAGACGCTGGGCATTGCTATCAGTTTGACATCACTTATTTTTGTTTTTGCTGAATGACGCTTGTCGGTTATGTGTTTTCACAAGCCATTATTCAGCTTTTATGCAAATTCATAAAATGCATTCCATATTTGTTTTATATTCAGTGAGTCTTTGCATGATGTGAGCTTTTTTTTTGTTTTTTTTTTAATTAATATTAACATCAGAGTTTGATTGACCCTCTGTGTTTTTGCAGCAGCAGTTGAAAAGTAGTAGTAGTAATCCCTCGTGCGTAAAGGCAGTTTAAATCCGGGAAAAGGGAACCCCAAGCATCAGTGCTGCAACTTAATTACACAAAGTTAAACATTAAATGCTGAAAAATGGCAACAATTCATTTGTTCACGTCCCTTGGCTGATGATGTTTCATTTTATCCTGATGCATGAGTAGATGTGAGCCTAATCTTTTTGCCACTTCTCCCATACCTCATTCATTGCCATGTGTTCTGAGCATACTTGTATTAGCTTTGCACTTTGTTTTATACCCAGATGTGATGTGTTTTTTTATTACTTCAATATTGATGTTGTCAGTGCAATTGTAACTTTCTTTTTTTTTTAATTTGACTTGATTATAAAGGCACATTTAAAAGTCAGTCATTGATGTTCATCGTCCTGCAGGGACCAGTGTTGTTTGTTTCAGTTCTAACGCATAAAAAAAAAGAATTCGCAAAAGAAAATAAAGGCCAATTTCTCACCAAATATTCCAACTGTGGCCATAATCATTGTGTACGACAAATAAGTTATACAGTTTTTTCGTCTCTTCAAGGTTGCTTTAACTATCTCAGGAAGTATGAAACTGTCTTCTGTTGAATCACTGCTGCATAAACACACTTGATTCCACATGATACCTACCAGGGTCAAGATACATCAAGAGAAGACCCATTCCCTCCTAATCCTCAGCTCACTGGTCTGTGTGCTTTCACTTTCCTTTGCAGTAATCCCTGGCTCTGCACTGAGTAGGTCCTCAGTCCTCAAGCTTTGCTAAGAGAACCAGCCCATGTGGGTACTGAGTACCTCAAATGTGACCAGAGGCTTTGTGGACCCCATCCTTCAGGGTTTCTTAATCATTATCTGCTTTGCTATAATATGGGTTAATGTCTACTGTATGTGCTTCACTGCTGCTTTAACCTCACCTCAAGCAGCCTAATTCTTGATTTATTGCTTATGCTTACATGTGTAATGTTTTTTTGCTGTGACTAACACCTTTTCCACTTCAGTTGTGAGGGAGTGACATGTACACTCATAGCGTTTCACATTTTTCTGCACTTAAATGGAGCACAAAATGATTATGTGGAATTACATGATTTAATTCACTGTGTGGAGATGCTGGAGTTAACGCAATACAATCTCTGTAATCAAATTTAAAGCTATTCTCTCCCTGATATGAGACTCCTTTCTAAATGTTTTTTGTGAGCGTTTCTGCTTTGGCATCTTCTCTAATTGCTGGCTTTCTCTCTTTTTGTCTCTTTAGCTTCTTTTAATCTGTCTTGACCACCTGAAGAGGGGATTGCAGCTTCAGCAAGAACTAAGCACCCTTTACCTCTTACTGTTTTTCTCGCTGTATCAACCTTTTATTCTCTCCATCGCATCTCCTTTTTTTGTTGATTATGGCCTTATGTGGACTCGCATGGTATTTCTGACCACCCAATGAAGCTCTAAACCCAGGCAGGTCTGGAACCGGGCACAGTTTAAATCTGCTATTATGTCTTAATGTACATAGAGAGGCTCTTAGTAGTCGTCAGGTGAGGTTTACACATTTACAGGACTCGCAGGTTCAGGATCATTATTTGATGAACTTAACCTTACTTTACTTAGTCTTTACTAAAATGGCTATGACCTACACTATGCACTCATATTCTCAATAGCATTGTTAAACACACATTAGAAAAACGTCAATGCTTGTGGATTATATACAAAGACAGAAGCACTTAATGCATCTAATGTGTCATGTATCATGTTTATAGCTGATAGACATATTTCTTTTCTTGAATCTAGTTCAGTTATAAATGAAAATATTCAACTTCCAGGTTTTCTGAACGTCAAAATTACAGTCATACTTCACTGCCTTCACTGCTGAATACCATGGAGATCACATGTCATGGCCTTTAATTACACGTTGTGCTTTAATATTCACCGGCCTATTCAATATTTTGCATGCATCTCTTTTTTTTTTTATTTCGTTACCGCTGTGATCTTTGACCTGCTTGTTTTTATCCCCTTAATAACGCGGTTTTGCGGCCTGTTCCCTTCGATGCTGTTTACTTCAAAATGGTGCATATTATTATTGTATATTTGCTCTGTCCTTTGATTTCAGCTCCCTTTTTGCCAAATACTAGTATAAGATGGAGTTGAACTGAATCCCAGATCGGAGTATTTTAAAAAGGATACTCGTGCATTTATATAATTTATAAGGATATATTTTGTGTATTGAAGTGGAGACTTGTTGTTTATTACCTATGATCTTTGGACGTGACTCTGAGTGTAAAGTAACATTTTGGTGTCAGAAATTGCCATACATTTTTCTAGTATCAGTCATCACCTCTTGTAGTCAGAACCTCTCCAACACTGCAAATGATTCAGTATCTTACTTTAGTTTGATTCCATTGATGTACATTTTGAATAAAAAAAAAAAAATATGATCCAAACACGTGTTATGTTTTTGTTTTGTTTTTTTAAATACATTTTCCATGCTTCTTGCTTCTTCTGTGTTATACTTGGCACGTTTCATGAAAACATGCTTCACTGTTTCAGGTCACCCACACTCACACAACTCTGTAGGATGTTTTTCATCAATCTGCAACTACTGATTCAATCCACAATATCCAAGCCTCAGTGTGCTCAATTTAAATGAGTCCCTTCTAGTTCCCAAGTAATGCGTATTCTTCTTAATTGCATTATTTTATTAAATATATCCCGATCTCGCTGCTATTTTTTCCACAAGTTTGCCCAGTACTGTGTGTGCATGTGAAGCATCTCAAGTAAAGGGGACCAAAATGAAACCAAAACATACTTTAAGCAGCAGTACAAAAATAAACTGTATGTGCATAAAGTTACACTGTGGCAATATCAGGAAGATTAGAAATGCTATGCATTGATGCCACAATTTTTTATTCAAAATTTAGAGTTTTGGATTATAATTACAGATGCATTATTGTGTAAGGATCAATTTGCTGCTCTAGGTGTTATAGATGAGGCTATACACTGCTGGGAAACTTGATCTAGAAAGCTATTATGCTTTTTTTAAATCTGAATAAAACATAAATAAATAAATAATACTAAATGTACCTTATTTTTCTTTACTTTGGAGTTAGCTAGTACTGCCTACACAGCAAAAACTGGAGTGTTGATTCAACAGAGTTGATTTTTACACTTTTTCGGGGTTTATATAGCTTCACACTCTACAGAGTTAAATTAACATTTTCAAAATAGTTAATTATTTAACACTGTGTCAGAGTGATTTATCATTTCCACTATATAAGCTTTGTAAAAGTGTTTCACATTTTGTAAAGTTGGGTTGCACCTCTCGGCCACGGCTCTGGCCGCCGCAAAGCATTCTGGGCCAGTGCGGTGACTGACGCCATGATTTTACTGTAGCTGGTCCAGAAAATGGATGCTCACTGTTAGCTGGATGGGCATCCCATTAGATTTTACGCTGCGTTTTTAACCTCCCGTCTCTGAAAGTCCCCTTAAAGGACACAGTCCCGCATCTCGGTTTCCTGTTAGACCACCCTGAACCTGACAACCATATTAAACTATGAGAGCAGGCCGTCGCTAGTGAAGTGGAGCTAGGTTAGCTAGAAGCTACAGAGCTGGCTAATGCTACCAACCAACAGCAGGGCTGCTAGCTAAAAGAGGCTAGCACGACAATAATAATAGCCGGGTGTTTATAAACATAAATGTACTGTCTCCTGCTCAGCTGAATGACCGATATATAAGTTGGGGCAAAGGCTACACCTTAAGGTAGGTATACGAACACCTCTAATAAATTTAGACATTTTTTTGAGAAATATAAAGTTCAGCTTGTAAAACGTGGCTGCTTGTGAGGGATGGACACTGTCGGCCTACTGCGTCACTCTGTCAAGGCTTGGTGTCGGCACAAAGTACCGATGTTTTTCCAGAATTACAGCCATTACATATGTCATAATGCAATATGTGATTTGTCCACGCACTTGGTTTGTATTTCAGTCTCTGCATGCTGCTGGCAGGGGGTGTATCTGTAGACAGAGCATTAACTCATCAAATGTTTATGTTTATATATCTCACCCATTCGCCTGATGTCTGGTTTATATCCTAATAGGTATGGCCTGGATTTGATTTGGATGGTGCTGGTGATGGCAGAAGGGACTGACATTGGCGAAATGCCCTCGTTTGACCCAAGTCCTAGTGCTGATGCAAAAAAGAGAGCTACTTCTTCTGATGGAAGTGAGTGTTGATCTTGGTTGTGCATTACACATTAAATTAATACTATTATTTCAAATAATAACATCTACTGTTTCTGTTGTACCGTGACATTGTTGCATCAAAATGTGCCTCAATATATTTTCTATTACATATGTGTTACTACTATGTAGTAGTCTAATGCAAAGTTCAGTAATTGTGCAAACAGTTGACAGGCTCACAAGCGGTGGCAGCAGTAACCTGAGTCAGAAGTGTTTCTGGGTTTTGGGTTGCAGCAACGTTGCAGACTGCCCCCACTGTTAAAAGATAAAGACGACACCATGTTGTGTTGTTGTTGTTTCCCATGAAGATACTAAAACAAATACGGCGTTAGTTCAGCTGTCAGGATTTTCTGGCTTCTGCAGCATGTTTTTTTCCCCTTGACATTATGTTAGCTTTTTTAAGAGGCTATGATTGTGCTTTTTAAGGACCCTGTATTTTAAGCGAACATTACTCAAACAGGAGAAAATGACAAATTGTTTAGTTGTATTTTTAGCTGGTGCTCTACTGAGTATTTACGGGAGCAGAAGTCAGTTTGTGGGATTGACTCAAAATAAACAGTCTGTGGAGGAACATGTTCAACAGAGTGACTCAATGTGTTCTTAATAGTTTTTGTTCTGCAGTGGAGATCCTTGGCACAGACATTAATAATATTGTCCTTTACACTCAATTCTTGTTAGTATAAACAACTGTTTTTTTTTCTTGGGGTTTGCTGAAAGAGACAAACACTATTTAGGCATTATTCTTTTATTTTACACTCACTGACCTGCTTACTTCAGAAACTTGATCAGTAACTACTGTCACAATGTTCTGTTTTAAAGCCCAGATCACACTCTTGAAGTTCATGTTCATCGCATTAGCTATGTGATACAGCAGCTGATTTGCCTGTTTTCTGTCTCCTTGTGTTGTTGCAGGAGACGAGCCTATGAGGAAAATGCCTGTGACAAAATTTGGTTCCAGACCCCGATTTGAGCCTGTGCATTTTGTCAGTGGTGGAAGCAGCGGAGGAACTGGCACTGATGAGAAGGAGAACGATAAGGAGCGAAGGAGGATTGAGCTGTACGGTGCAAGGCAGTGGGAATCTGAACACTCCTCCTACGGCGGCTCCAGCAGAGCGCAGGGCTCCTCCTCACTGAGACCTGCTTTTGACAGAGTGCCATCCTATACTTCTGACTCTTTGGGTTCCCATAGGGACAGAGACAGAGACAGAGAGCTTTCTTCAGGTGGCACTAGCGGTTTGGGTTATGGGGGCCATGGACCATCTTCAAATTTCATGACAAAAACACAGCAGGACTACTCAGCCAAGTATGAAGCCCATGCCTCCTCTCGAAATTTAGACTATTCTCAGCCCCACAGATGCAATGGATACGGGGGAGGAAGCAGATCAGGAGGCTGGGATTCAGGACGTCAGGGTTTGGGGTACAGCCATCAGGACAGACCATCATCAAGCAGGCCATTCAACAGAGTCTACAACAGCCCGGGCAGGAGCAGTCCTAATCTGCTGCAGTCATCGCAGCCTCTCCCCGTATCTCAGTCAACATTGGACGAGAAGCAAAGACTGATTGCCAGTGTAGCGTCTGCGTTGTCTGTTGCTTTTAGGGACCCTGTGTTCATGACAGGAAGTGAATCGCCAAACTATAATTTTATGTTGAGCCGCAGCATTCAGGCCTGCAAAACCAACCCTGAGTATGTTTACGTCAACCTGAAGGATATTCCGCATACTGACCTGCCGAAGTACCGTAGAATGCCAACAGATGGTTATGCCTGTGAACTCAGATGTCAGGGCGTGTATCTCGCCACGGGATACTCCGGTAGTAAAAATGGAGCGAGGGACAGGGCTTCTGAGCAGGCTGTGAAACTTTTCCTGAAACCCGTCGAGGTTCGTGTTGTGCAGCGTAAATACAGACACTCGATAGTTAATGATATAGTTGTGTGCCAGATGCTCAGCCCAACACCAGCGTTTTTACCTGCACTCCGCAACCCGGAGGATAAACCTACACCGAGCTCCAAGGGCCAGTATGAGCCTGACAAGCGAAAGCACTGGACAGAGTTTGTGGTTATGGACAATGCTCATGATGCCATCTGCATACTTAACAACTCCGCTGCTTTCAATCGCATGAAGATTGACTATAAGTTCGACCTGCTTCCCAACAACACAGCCTGGCTGTGCAGTGTTTTTCTGCAGGATGAGCTTGTAGCGCAGGCGACAGGCACTAAAAAGAGCTCAAAGCATGCAGCAGCAGAAGAGGCAGTGAGGAAGCTTCGCATGAACCAGGCACAGCGACAACAACAGCAACAACAACAGCAGCAGCAACAGCAGCAGCAGCAGCAGCAGCAGCAACAACAACAACAACAACAACATCAGTCACAATATTCCAGAGGAAATAGTCAATCAGATTGTGGTGGACGCTTTGGGCTGCAGGGTGGCAAAAAGAAGCATCTGAGCGAGCTGGTTATCTTGGAAAACTCAGACAATGCTATCTGTATCATTAACGACACAGCTCAGTTTAATAAGGTAACTGCTGATTACAAGTTCATGGTTCTGCCTGATCATCGCTGGAAGTGTGAGGTTTACTTAGAAGGACAGTACGTTGCTGCAGGAATTGGACCAAAGAAAATTGTAAAACACATTGCAGCAGAAGAGGCTTTGGCCACCTTGAGACAGACGCAGGCTGTGGTCAAATCCAACCTGAGAAAGGAGGGTCACAGTGACGCTATATCCCGTTCTCAGATCCTGGCTCGCTCTGGTGAGGAGGCCACGAGGCAGGAGATAAAGGAAGACAACATTGGAAACCAGCTGCTCCGGAAGATGGGCTGGAAAGGAGGCGGTCTGGGCCGAGACGGAGACGGCATTGCAGAACCGATCAGAGTCAAGGAGCAGTTCTCAAGAGAAGGTTTGGGTATGGATGCAGATAAAACGGGCAATCAGCTGAGCAAGCGCGACATCGAGGACATCATTCGCAACTATGCCAGTTCAGACCGCCAGGACGACCTTCGCTTCTCCACTGACCTCACCAATGACGAACGCAAGCAGATCCACCAGATATCTCAGAAGTACGGCCTACGAAGCAAGTCGTATGGACAGGGGCGCCAACGGTTCCTCATCGTCAGCCGCAAAGTGCACAAAGACCAGCTCATTGGTCAGCTTTTACAGGAAGGACAGGTGGGACGATATGAACTTGTGAAACCTCAGGCATCCCACTAATTTGCATGCAAAGAAAAACTGAAAAAATAAAATTTATCATCAGCTTGGACTTCAAAGCAAATCACACTGAAGTATACCTGCCGTGCTCGTACTTGTGTAAGACAAATGTGCAGCACACATTAATAAATGAGAATCTTATCAGGTATCACTTGTGGTTTCTGCATTCCTTCGCCATGAAATGTACGTTAGCTTTAGCAGGGGCTGTAGGATGATTGACTTGTCTTTAGTGTCTCCTGCCATTCCACACGTCTGAGCTTGCGTTCAGTGATTCGTGGTAGCTTGTCCTGATGATGCTCCAGTTATTTAAATTATTTTCAATTAAAAAAAAAAAAAAAAAGACTGAGGTTTGTCCACATTTTGTTTTGCGTCTGAAAAAGAAACCTGGCAGAATATGCAGCTTTTCATCACTTGTTTGTGAACATTGTAGACGGTCGGCTCATGAAAGACAAGGATTAGAGCGGCATTAACATTAAACTGTAGCTAGGTGACCATACCACCTCACTGTAGTGATCTGTCTGTATTCAGCAATACCTGCAATGATATTTGCAATGTCAACACATTCAACAGTTACAAGATGCATCCATGGTCAGAAAATCTCCACATAAGAAACTGTAAGCAGTGATCTTTGTTCCATGTCAGATGTTTTGGTTCTTGTGTACAGTTAACATGTCTGCTTGTTTTCACAGCTGTAATAACTGAATAAATTTAAACTGACAACCATCAACAGACTGAAGTCAATTCAGATGGTTATTTTGTTGCAGTGAGTTAAAAAAACAAAAAAAAAAAACTATTGACAAGTGATGTATATTTATTTTATTTACAAGAAAATGTACAGTTTGTTACATGGGTTACCAGTGCAAAGTTTTATAATCCTGTTCAAACAGTATTATCAGCTTTTTATGACGGCTGATCCGCAAGATTGTAAAATAGCATAGAAATGTTCACACAGCCTTTTAACATCAGCGTTAAATGAAAGGGTACTGAATGTCTTGTTTCTGTGCTGAAGAGGGACATATGTGTTTACCAATATCTAGAAGTGTTTAAAACCAAAGGCATGGCTTTACAAGGAAAGCTCAGAGGACAACGCACCCCTCCCTCTTCAAGGCATCTGTTGAGTCGTTAGAGGGATCAATGTCCATGCCAGGTTAACTTTCTATCCCTCTGCAAGGCTTTCAATTGGCAGAAACAAACAAAACCAAAAGGAGTGAGCCCACTGAAACAGAGGGAGAAACACCCATGGACAGCTTTTCTTTTAATATGTAAATATAAACTGCCTGTATCTACACAGCAAACCACACAGCAAGCACATCTAATTAACTGTCACTTAATCCAACCAGTTTACTTAATGTATGACTAAACAGGTGGAAAGATGACAAATGAGACACTGGCTATTGTCTTTTTTTCTTCTTTCAAAAAAAAAAAAAAAAGTTGGGGCATGTAGCAAGTAACCCAGATATAACAAGGTACATTAACTTTTTTTTTTTTTTTTTTTAAACAAACATCCGCTATTGCCCAACAATAGCATTCGGCAGGAGTGAATGCCACAACACAACAGCATACAAACTTAGCAACAGTTAGGGGACAAATATACTGAAGGATTTCAAGATGTGTCATTTCTGTGTGATCACTTGTTTTTCTTGATCAGTGGTTTTCTTGATTCTGGGCTGGACACTGTTCCTACTCAAACGGTAACTGGGGTCAACAGTCGCGCCAACTCTGTTCAACAATAGCAGAAACCCTCTTCTCGTACTCCCGTTTGTTTTCCTGGTAGAGCTGGGCTGCTTGGCTGTTGGCTGGACTGTTTGGGTTTGGCTCATCCAGTAAAGACTTTACATACACAACAGAGAATGTTGGGAAGAGCAGGTTAGGTTTCTAATAAAGTTTTATGTCATAACTTAAGAGCTGGACAGTCATTACATGTACAAAATGCTCAGTGTATTTATGTATGTATCATGCACATTTGGAAACGTAAGATTACCTGTATTGAAGTTAAGATTGAAGAGACATCATAAGTGGGACTCCAGCGATTCTGAAGTATATCTAAGCATATGCTGCCGTCTGCATACACTGCGAAAAAGCATTGAAAAAACAAAACCATTCAGACAACAGGTCAGCTATTCTGGGATAAATAAATGAGAAATGTAAACATTTAATTGCTGTGATTCAAATTAGTTACAACATACCATTTGGATGAAACATTTTGGAGACAAATCGCACTGTTGGAGGTTTATTTGGATATTCCTCTGTGAATTCAATGGTAAGTTTGAAGGTTCCTGAAAGTAGAATGTAATGTAATGAAATCCAAGAATTAAATTCAGCTCATTACAGTAATCTTACTGATAAGAGACACTTGTAGTGAATGGTGCCTCTTTTACAAACAGCCAGCAAAAGTCCTACACAGCTGTATTTAGAACAATACTGTGTTGTTGTTGAAGAACAGAACAGTCGGAGTTAATTTTAAGTCAAAGGTTTCATAGATAACCAACACCATTCTTGTTTTAAGGACAATTTGACAAGTGCAGTAAGTTTAAGGTTAAAACATCCAATCTTATTTTATCCATGTAGGAAACATGATCAGCAGTTGTATCATCCTTGCAATACAAAGACTCACTTGATAAGACACCATCTAAAATCTAGTCTGAACCATCCTAATCGATACTATCTAACTTACGAGACCTGAGGCTTTGAGTCATCATGAATTATTGCAAAGCATGCATGGCAGGACTGGGGATATAAATTATTTGGATGTAAAGAGCTTCAGAGAGGACTTACCATCTTCAAAGGGTGTTCCCTCCGGTCTTGAAGAGAGGTAAAAAGAAACACATCTTTGTAAATCACCTTGCAAAAAGCCACCACGCCACTTTCATTCTGTTTGAAATAGCAATAACAAAACCAGAACACAAAGTACAGCTCTATCACATATGTCAAAAAATGACTGGTTAACAAACCAACTTACCCGAAAATGACAGCGTTCCATACCATGATATTGTTTTCTGACGGGGCCCCACTAACTCCAGCAGGAGGATCCTCTTGCAGCCTGTCAGACAACAGCAATATGGTTATGCCACAAATTCAGACAGAGAGCAGAAATACTGGATTATTCGCTTGGTGGAGTTCAAACATGCAGGTGATTAAAACTATGTAAAATGTGAGCAAAATGTCTAAGATAACACAAGCCCTAAAGAGCATCTCTATGCTGGAGGAGGGTTGAGAGTTTGCCTATTTCCCAGTGGTCAACACTTCAGCAGGTCTTACATGGCCATATATTAACGAGGACACATATTATTATACGGTAATAATAATAATAATAATAACAATAATAATTGTATCTAATTTTTGGAACGTAACACAATCAGTGACACTGTAGTTATACTGTAACATTGTAAAGCACAAGAGGAATGTTAAACCAGAGTGAAATGAAGAATGACTTACACATCCCTAACACATTGTTCAAAGTTAAACGTTAGCCCATTAACAGCCTTATTAATAATACTGTTCAGACTGACTTTAATGTTGAGCTAACCAGGATTAGGTCTTGGACTCTGTGACCATCAGTTCTGGTTAGTGGGGACATCCTGTAGATCAGGGATAAGGAATCATGTCCCGTGGCTGACTGACTGCAGGTTTTTAGTGACTGCATGGCAGATGGCTGCTGATCCTTTGGCTTAGGTAGAGATCTATCAAGACCCGGGACAACAGCTCTCCATATAAGTGTGTATTTGCATGGTGCACATCTACCTAAACGTTTCATCTGGTTGTGAATGACCATCTGTACAGCGACTTCAACTATAGTCCCCAGAAATTGTATAGCGCTATTATCAGTTTCAGGAAAGGTTTGAGAAGAAGTGATTATGTTACATACGACCATAAATCTTAGTACTACGACATCTAAAGTGAGCGGTGACCGTAGACTGAACAACATAAACGTTACTGCCGCCTTGCTAACGTTAGTGTCAGCGCCTTAACACTAACGTTACAATTATTATCAAGTAATTATGTTGTTCATACTACCCCAAACCAGCAAAGGGTACACCCACCGAGAGCAAAAACATTATTATAATCTGAAAGTCGTTACATGTTTATTTGTATTATTGTTTTATGGTGGTGTGGTAGTTTAGATTGCCGTTTAGGCTAACGCTAACAGGGTTGCTAACGTTAGCTATAGCCACTTCTCTCTTGTTTTCCTTTCGCTTACCGTTTAAAATCTCTCATTAAACGTCGTCTTGCTGGAGTTGACATCCTGTTTACACGAAACCCTAAATCCTCAACAAACGCGTAAGCGGCTCAAATTTGCGGAGGTGTTCAAATCGGTATATAATTTCAACTCCTAGCAAGCTAGCTAACGATTGCTGCTAGTTTGACAAATATTTGGCTGCCTCTCCGAGTCTAAGGGAGCTACCAATTACACCAGAAAGAGGACATTAACAGCGACTATAACTAAATCGATAAACGATATAACTACATAAATACTAGCCAAAAGTGATACTTAAAATATTGCTGTGAATAACATATATTACTAGCAATAACTAGCTCCAGTTCGCTGTAAATATTTAGCTAAAATATATTTAGTTGTTCTTGAAGTACCCCGTCTCTACACTTGAATCAGTCCAGTGAAAATGACGTCATATGTTTGCACCCATATTTAGTTTGTTCGGAACGCGGTAGCGATTTGTACAATTTTAAGACGGTTTGCTTCTCTTCTCTTCTTCCTCATTATCACTTTGAACCCTTTAAGTGTATATCGATTAAATAGAAACATATTTAATCCGTTGCTCTAAGAGTAACCCATGGCTGTTACTAACACAAGGTATTTCTGTGTTGAATTTACATTACCACTGAAAGACCACTAGATGGCGCCTACCTTCCAAGTAAATTAAACGCCATGAGCTGTAAAACAAAAACTGTATGAGTAAGAACGTACAACGATTATCGTAAACACAACGTGTAATTAAGTTTGTTAGTTTATGTTTCTTAAGTTGCTGGATCATTTCCCACAAATGTTTTTTTATCATTAGTATCCTAGGTATTGTGTATGAGACAAACTGTTTCCAGCGCAACGGTCCCATATGGTCTAGCGGTTAGGATTCCTGGTTTTCACCCAGGCGGCCCGGGTTCGACTCCCGGTATGGGAACAAATGTTTTAGCCTAAAATCCTAAAAATTACTGATTGATAAGGCATTAACTCTAAAATACAAAAAAGATTCAATGACTCATCTTATTTTGTAGCTATTTTATGTATAATTTGAGCCAGCTATAACATTATGCTCTCATCATTTCCATGGAATCTAATGTTGACCCCGCCCGTTTAAGAGTTGTCGTCAATAGCTTTCATCCCACAAGGGCCTGGACATTCCCGGAAGATGCCCATTTACCACATTCATCTCCCTGTGCTTACGCTTATCATAAGCTGAAGGCAGCACAGCAGAACCAACTCGACTAAAACTAAACTAAGACAGTGTTTCATCCGCAGCTTCATTTTAGTAACCCGTATTTGAAGCCGTTAATTGCTTCTAAAGTCACACCTGTGACTGACTAACGGTTTATTAAAAGTCATTCCGTTCGTTTGACGGTTAGCGAAAAACAAACTCTTCCTTGTTGGTGGATTACACACGTAAATAACATCATCTATTTAAAATAACATATTTTTTTTTATTTTTTATTTTTTTTTTGAGAAATGGGATAAGCGGCGGACAGCAAGCAACTTTTCTTTTTAATTTTTTTACATAATTTGAAGCAACGATGCTTGTTGCTCAACTCTAAAGCCTTGCCCCGACTCTTCCGAGAGACTACTACCGCCACCAGACTACAGACAAAACTCTGGTCCCGGGCCAATAATTTCCCAGGAAAATGTGACTGCTAGGAATTCCCCACACATCAGCCCCTCTGTCGGAGAAAACCGCGACCTTGTGTCAGGAAGCGCACGAAGGCAGGAGGACGGTAAACTGACCGATGACTGGGCGATGATGTAGCTTCAGTCTGCAGCTCGCAGCAGGGAATATAGTACTCCTCTAACGTCGCCAGAAACGGCTACAAACTGCGTGTGTAAAGCCAGGGAATATGCTGTGCTGATGACAACTCCCAACAGAGTAAGTCCATTGGAGATTAAAATAGCATATATTTTATTGTTTGTTTTCATAACCAAAAGTGTGACTGAATGTAGCCAGAGTGAGCAGAAGAGTAATGTTGAGGCTGCCTAATTTCATATGAAATAATCTGAACTTTTAGCAGATAATGGTGTCATAAAATGTACCGGTTTACACACTAGATACCAGTGGATGCACCTCGTCATTATGAAAGAAACATTAGTGCCAGTGCTGGGATACACAACCTGCAGGCTTCCCTTCTGACTACTTCTCCATACCTTTCTGTGACTCCCCTTTGTGTCAGTCAGCTGGCATGTGACTACACTGATGGTGTGTGTGCGCCTGTGTGTGCTGAAAATAGTAGTATTTTGTACAGATCAGATAGCAGTCACAACTAATACAGTGTTTCGTCTGTGGTTGTGTTTTACAAGGAAAGAGCTTTTGTCCTCCATTATAAGAAACATAGCCGTGACCCCTAGGTCGGCAGCTACGATAGTGTCTCTAGAAAATGTGAGTCAATGTATAACAGGCCTCTCCAAGCACTATCCATACTGGTACATCTTCTGCCTCTGACGAGATTTAAGATGTATTATGCTAAAAATGACGGATAATTCAGTTACGTAATTATTTAAACATCTAAAATGATACTAAAAGTGATATTTTTTTCTTTCTGGCTGTTTGAGTTTGTAATTCACTGTAGCCATATTTGGTTAAGAAAAACTATCGCAGCAATTGGTGACGCGTTGTTGCTAAAATGGGAGAAAGCCGTGGTGAGTGTCTCAAAGTCTCAAGACAATTATGAATGAATGTTTTTTAACGATTTCCCAGATTTCTACAAAATGTAAGTCGGCAGTGCGTGACAGAATTGTGTTGTTGTGTACGTATTGGATAGTGTTGATCAGCTCTATTCTGTGGTGAGTCTAAATGTTTGCCAGATGTTTACATTTTTGGGCCGAGATGCTTGTATCATGGGACAGACAAACACGTTCTCATTGGTCGGCAGCGGTTGCAGGCGGCTGTGACGCAGAGAGAAGGGCAGAGTAGAGGCTTTTAGTTTGTCGGTCCCACCAGAGACAGGACCAGCTGGACCCACCACCCCTTCACCCACCCTCCTCTTCCCTTCCCTGCAGTCTTCCCATGGTGGGAACACTGGCAGAGGCTTGTGGATAATTGGAAACTTCAATACGCTGAAAGCAATTATCCAGAACAAGACTTTCCAAATATACTCCAGTGTGGAGTCGTCGTGTTTGTTTCAAGCATGTGCCCTTGTTTCAGGAACATCCTGCCATGCTGCTGCCCTCACATGCCCCTCTCTTTTACCTTTTTCCTTTCTAGTTTGATAACTGTTTTCAATGTTGCACGGGTTTTGAGTGATATAGGTCATGACTGCGGAGAGAGATGGAGAGAGAAGACGATATGGTTGAGGCTCAATCTGTTCCCGGTAGCTTTCTTATCCTGTGACACTGATGTCACCATCAGCAGCCTGAGCAGCTGAGGAGTGCAGTGATGACTGAGGACAACAATGGAGAGCTGTTGTGCTCCCTCCTGTGATGAAGGACTCCTCAGACATCAGATACTTCTTCTTGCCTAAGATGTACCCGCCTGTCTTAATGGGTTTCTGGATATTGATTTGACTACACAAAAAGAAGAACTGGGCTTTTATCCTGTTTAGAAAGCAGCACTCCAATTTCACAAAAGCTTTCAGGCCTTACAAGATACACTGAATACGGCATGTTTTTTTCTTTTGCAAGCTGGCATGTGTGGTAATCTTTAAAAACAGACCAACCTTCCTCTTACGGTGTTCACAGATATTTGAGTCCAGACATATATCCTCACATGCACTTACTACCAAAGCTTATTTACTCTGCAAGCTTCAAATTATTATAAAAAACAGGTGACAGTTCATCAACTTAACGTTTCTTCGAGGTGTAAATTAGTGCAATTTGGTGCCTTAGAAATAACCACAAGATGGCAATGTTCATATGGTTTGACTAAACAAACAATCGTATGAGATGGCGGAAACTTCAAATGACTTGCAGAAATGCGGGAACCGACTTGTGAAAAGAGAAATAAAACTACAGAACTTCCCTTTTTTACATGTGAAAAAAATACCCCGCGCAGGCTTGTTTTCTGTTGAGGGCTTGCAGGGGAACTGCTGTTTGCAAAGTTCCCTAATTGTACACTGCTGTTTAACCACTCCAAGCTTTTGACACCTGAATATCACCTTGTCTGACATGTTTGATTGCTAGTCAGCAGCAGCAACAACAGCAGTCAACCCGCTGCCACTGGACATGACGTCAGAGAGAAAGGAGAGACGAGGGAAATTCCACCTGTAACCTCATCTGCTCTCATGCTGCCTGTCTCACAAGCATGTGACTGGGACGAGTCATTATGCCTTGGTTTCTCCATGAATCTGTATAATCTTGTGATGTCATGCAGTATTACAGTCATAGCTATTTAGTAACTTCAAGAGGAAACTTTTTTTTTTCAAGTAGTAAAGCTTAGTTTAAAGAAGCCAGACTTAAATGTGAGTAAAGCTATGGCAAACAGAAGTCTTTGATTCATCATTATAACACCACTAAATTATATATGAGTTAATTCAGTAATCATAAAACTACATAATACTTTTTTTTGAGCAAATCAAGTGAGATCAACATTTGAGTAAAAGCACAACATGTTTTGTTTCAAAATCATTTAGCATGTGCTTAATCACTTTCTTGGGAGAGTCAAATGAGTAAACCTTCTTTTGATCGCAGTAAATATGAAACTGTAGCTGGTTAGATTCGCTTAACAAGACTGCAGACAAGAGCAAAAACTCTGGCCTGGCGGAAATGTAAAATTATATATCTTACATTTCACTTTTTCTAGGGAGTCAACAAAAAATGCTAGCGCCTCGTGTATTTCAAAAGTTTTAGATGAAATAGCTCACTAGTTTATATTCAGTTGGAAGAACAAAAAATCCTCAGGTGCTATTCAACCTCATGTACCTGATGGTTTGTCGATTCTGCCAGGAAGTTGACCTTGTAAATTGATTGGAAAAGGGCTGTCACTCTTCCCAGAACAGTTAGCTATAGACTTTATGGTGTGTTCAAGTGCAGCTTGTTGGAAGAGATACAGACAATGTGAGGTAACATCACGGTCTTCCTTCTTTGCCAGTAGCTCTTTGATGTTGGTTTGGTGCGTATTTATCCTTTAGGAGTGACCATTGTCAGGAGTGACCATTGTCACGCCTAAAAGTTGTTCTTCGCAGGGTGCTCTGGACAAGCCCTGTAAGAAAGACTGTTTTGTGGTCTCGTAGTATGATGTATATTTGCTGTTTTGAAAAGTAACAGATGCTTTGAAAAGTAAAAAAGACTAAATACACATCCTAGCCTCACTGCATAATGTGACTTATGTCTGCATGTAAGACTACTGTAGGTTGTTGGCTCTTACAGCATGCTTGACATCATGAAATTAGTTAACCACATTATTTAGATATTTTTATGGAGCCCACCCAGGTCCATGTAGTGTGCTGTATCACTGATGTATGTGTAATTACATTAAGGAGTGGCTTAGTTTGTAATGTTCTACCTCACTGTAGTTTGGCCACACAAAGTAGTGCCTCACAAAAATAGAAACTAGCTTTGTCTGCAACTTCAGCCTGTCATTTTCATGTCTCTTATAGCTAATGAGGTAGTATTGAGTGGTTCATGGAGGCCTTTCATGAGTCAACCCAGACAGTGTTGCCTGGTTTTAAGCTGTGTGCTTTGCCCTAAGAAGCCAAATGATCTGTCCTCATTCAACTTTCAACAAATGTAACTAATACAAGCAAAGACTCAGCCCACAGAATTTACAGTGAGCACTGGTAGCTCATTACATCTGCTGAAATGCAGCTGCCTGTCTTCACCAGCCGTAGATTCGTCTTTCTGGGTTTTGTTTTGTTCTTTTTGGGTTAATTTCAGAGTGACAGGCAGTTCTCAGGCTACCTGAATTATTTAACTGCATGCAACCACTGGGTATTATAATCAAGACCCTGAGTGACAGCGCAATATACTCTAGGGGTCTCATGGCATGTCATTAATAATGTGCTTTAAATGAACTGGTACTCCTGTGTTAAAAACTGCTTTTTATTCATACGCTAACCATCATGCTCTTAGTACTGCGTTATCTTGGCGATTGCATATGATAAGACATCTATATTAGAAACAGGAGTTGGGTGGTAACAAAGCCTTCCTGTTGGCATCTGACTGCACGCAGGTGAAATAGCCCAGAGAGGTGTGATGTGGATGTTATGCATTGTTGGCTTGTTCTCTTGTATTTAATATTTAATGAGATGCAGTCTGTATGCACGTATGTGGCTCAAGCAGCAGTACACCGAATGCTACTACTCCCATCTACTCCCTGTTTGTAAAAACTACAGTATGTTGTATCATGAAATTAAATATTTATGCCACCCATTGGTTTATTGGACAGCCCACCCAGAATATTTTCATATGTCTACTGGCATGTGAGGCTCCCTACACATTAAAGGAACTGTCCAGCAACTGCTGGGCAGAATAACCTTTTCTGCTGTTTCCAGTCTTTATGCTAAGCTAAGCTACCTTATATAAGAGTGAATCAGTGTTGTTCCCAACATGTTAAGCTATTACATGAAGTATTTATTGTTAAATCCAGCCTGAGAATTTCTTTATTTTATTTTTGATTCTATCTTGTATTTTAGAATATTCAGTTGCCTTTCTGAACAGCCTGGAAAATGAGCATATACTGACTTGTTATTTCACATATAATATTTAGAAAGTTACTCCTATAGACTCCTACTTGACTGTCCATTTGCAGGAAGAAAGCTGACATTTTCATGCAAAAGTAGTAGCGGGAAAGAAAAGTTGTCAAGGTCTCGAGTGTCTAGAGCTGAAATATATTGTTGGAAGGAGTTTGTGGGTGCTTGTATACGGTATCTCTTCTAGAAGTCATTTGCAAGTGTGTGCATGGTTCATGTTACATATTAGTGTGAGGAAAGTCATGTAAACGGAGTCATGCTGTATAGTTCCTGCTAGAGGCCTGTGATCTTTGCATCATTCTTTACTGAGAGGTGCTAATGAATCACTAACGTGCAGTTGGCTGAGCTGATGCACGCTGAATGCATTGTCTTTACAGCTGTGCACAGCTCTTTGTTCAGTCTATAGTCATGCTCCGTCAGCAAAGTGAATCATCTTAGGTCCTGGTTCATCTCAGGAAGAGCACTGTCTGAGTATGATAATGTTTTCGTAGCACCATGAGATGTCCTCTTGTTATTCTAAAGTCTGACCTCAACCAGCTGGCATCCTTTTTAACAAAATAAGTGTAATATTTGCATATCATCTTGGCTGCCTTCAGTCTTTCACTATATGCGACACCTGTATTGTAGCAGCCATCAGATGACCTCCAAGCTACACAAATAAATTCTCAGTGTCAAGTCAAGTCAAGTCAAGTCACGTTTATTTATATAGCACACTTAAACGCAATGTAATTGACCCAAGGTGTCCTCCAAATGCTCCGATATTGCACCTTGTCAATGATGTTTTCATGTTTGTTAGGGTTTATGAGCCACTGCTCTCCAACATAACTCTTTATGGAGTAATCTGAGTTTTCTGAGTGAAGTTTATCGTGGAGTGGTTTGTCTGGTACAAAATTGTAAGGCATGTCTAGATGAAGTGGGAAAGTGAATGCAGTGAGAATTAGATTTTAATTTGGTACACTTTTGAATGTAATGTTAAGGCCATGACTTCTGTGTTCTCTTGAATAACCATCTGAAATACTGTCTTATTAACAGGTTTATCCATGTCTAGACTGAGTGTAACAGTGTTTATAATGTGAATGTAGAAGCTGAAGATGACAAAGACCTTCAGACAGACAAGCAAGTAGATTAATATCACACAATTAGTTATCTTGTTTTCCTCTTTCGGTTTAAAGGGAGTTCACTGACACTGGTGCAGAATATTACTGTGCTCTGCCTATAATGGGGACATACCACAGAAAATAGGGGCTTCGAGGCCTGCATGTGTTGTGGTTGGCTGCTGTTAAGCAGAACAAGCACATGAGAATAACCAGTGACCCTTTTTTCATTCTTAGGCTGCAAAGGAAAGGTGTGTCTTTTCAGATAGTGTGCATGGTCACATGTCTTTGCATTGATCACACATCAAGGCATTTTTTTCTCCCTCTGCTCTAGTTAATACAAAACCATTGTAGGAATGAAGTAAGAACACAGTGCGCTGTGTGAGGCAGGCTTTTTGTGTTTTCACACTGTGGGTTGAATTTAATTTTATCCCACTGACATGTCTCGAAGCAAATGCAATTTAAACATCTTCACTTTTATTGCTTTTGCTCAGAGTGTGTGTGTGATTTGTTGTGCAAATCTGGGCGAGTTTGCATTCAGTATTACAAAAGATAATTGGAAGCAAGCGTGGTAAATTCTTAGGAGAGAATCTGTAAGGACTTTATTTTTCTTGCTGTATTCAAGGGCAGTACACAGTAGCACATTATCCACATGCTTTTCATGAGGCTTTTCAGTTTACTCTCGATTTCAGGCCATGAATGTGCCACCGAAAACACTGTAACCCAAAAACCAAAGATGTGTGTAACATTTTTGCTGCTTTTCTGTTGCTATCCAGTCCAATCCAGAATTTTGCCCATAAAGATGTAAGATATGTCTTTATACCACATCTATTGAATCTAGTGGGATTCCCTACTTTTCTTTTAAAAGATAAAGACTGTCTGTTGTATGGATTCTAAAGCCGGTGCGATCTGAATGAAATTGACTTAACCCATTAGGTTTTGGGAATATTTTCAGTATTGTACTCTTGCCTTTATACATTCAACTTGTTTTGGTCATTAAACAATACAATTGCAAACATTTCCCCCTATTAATTAACCTTTGATTTACTTAATTATTTTAAGTGTTTAATATAAGCCCAAATGAGGTGGGAAAAAAAAGAAGTCAAAATCCTACATATATCCAGCAAATTGTTATATTTAGTCTGTAAACAGCTAAAACAATTAGTCATTTTCAAAAACTTAGTCAGTTACTTTTCTGTTGATCAACTAGTTTGTTAGTAGATAAGTTGGGGGGATCCAGACATATATCATTTGAAAGTTTAATATCTGTCCAGTACAATTTAACAATTCTATTTTGTTTGACATGTAAAATTCATTTTGAACTATTACATATAAACATTTACATAATTCTAGATAGAAAGTCTTCAGATTATTTCTGACTGGCACTCACAGTGTTGACCTAGGTAAACTTTCTAAACCTTTAAAACCTTTTTGAAACCTTAACAGGAGCATAGTGAGCTGAGTTCTTACAGGTACTCTAGTTCCTCTCGGCTGTCCTTATAGTTCCTCTAACTGAAAATTACAAGGCAATGCCCCATGTGGCTCAGGAGATACTGACAGGAGGAGTAATACGTGGGTAGCTCAGTCCCTTAGCATTCACTGCAATTCATTTCAAGCCTCACTTTTTTTTAATTTGTTGCCGTTTTCCTCGTTTCACATTTGTAAAGAATCTAGTGTTTATAAACTTGTGACTATATATGAACGGACCTGCAATCTTTGTTTTACATAAGATCTTAAATCATAACTTATTGATAGGTAGAGTTGTAGTACTATTAGTCTCATGGCACGAGATTCAACACACCCCTAATATTTACAGGAACATGAAAATGTAGCTCTCCTTTAGTCCTCAGATAATGTTTCTAAGCTCTTTTGGTGTTTGTCGAGAGATTTAAGTCATCTATGTTTTACATAACAGGAATAACATAGGAATTAAGTTTGCTTATGTACATGCATCTGTGTGTTTTTGCATGTTTATGTGGTTGTCCTGGATTTTAGAAGCACTGAAGTGCATTGGCCTTCAGAAGTTTATATCACAAGAAGTGAACAGTTTCCTCTAAGGCCACTGGGTTGTGGGCAGTATTTCCAGAGGCGAGTGATAAATGGAGCTTGTTTGGTATAACTTTCCTTCACTGCAAGGCTATCAATTTGCTCCGAAGCAAACAGCTGCTTTCGACTCTGAGCTGGACTGCACTGAACGGAGGCCAGGAAGAATTAATGTGATGATGAGAGCACTCAGTGGAGATTGAGAGGGTGATTTTTGGGGTCGCATAACAAACTGAACCGGCTGCATTTTTAAGTGAGTTTAATGGGTTCATTTTATGTAACAAGTCCTGTGATCATTCGTGCTATTTTCCAATTTAAAAACAGGCTTTATTTAACAATTTAAATATTTGACTCTTGCCTCTGTTAAATATACTACATAGGGCTTTTCAGTGGAAAACATGTAGTCAGTGTGATGACACAGAGTGCTCAACACTCACCACAGACCACCACTTCCTGTTTGCATGCGTGTCATTTCTGATAAAGATTCTTATCAAGTTTCTGCTATATCAATGTACACTGAGCTTAACTAGATATGTCAGTAAAAATAATGTGTTGCTGGCTGATTTCATGCGTGACACTTAATGTATATTTGAAGACCTAAAATTAAGATTTGAGATACTAATCCCTAGTTGACTGAGTTAAGCTTGCATGTGATGATTGTTCACTACAGGAGCTTTCCATGGTCATAATAACTGAATCTTGGAGAGGAGGGGGAGGAGGAGAGAAATGTTGGGCTTTTGTCATGAAACGCCTGCTCATACCTAAACGCTGTCGACTTTAACGTTTCATTTCTCTGTACCTCCCACTGGTAGAAGTTGTTTTATGGTGCTTTCTGCTGCAGGGAGAACAACTCCTCCACAAGTCAGCAGCTTAACTGTCTCACTGACAAGGCAAATAGACTCACAACTCATTGTAAAGGTTTTGATGGGACACAAAGAGATGTTAACTTGAGTCCTGACCTGCCACACAGATTTTAATCACCGTACCTGGCCTATATTGTATGGTCAAAGTCTAAAGTAAGTGCATACCTCTCCAACTGTTTACTTACACCTCCAGCACTCCTCCACCTCTACAGGAGAAACCTGTCTATCGTCTTTCATGCTGTTTAAGGTGTGGCCCTCTTGTTGGTCCTCCGTGATGTCCCCTCCCCCGCTGCAACCCTGTCCAATCCCTGCCACGAGCAGAACTCACCTGCAGGATTTGCATTCAGGACCCGTACTCATCACTGATTGGCCAGGTGAAGGCTCTCTGCCTCAGGGCTCCCCTACCAATGGCGACAGTGCTGCGTGACTCATAGGGAGAGGACAAGTTGCTTCACTACACTTCTCCTTTTCTGTTTCTAACAGCAGCCATTGCATTGTCTTTTTTTCTCCTCTCCACTTGTTTTGTCGCTGTGAAAAAGAAGCGTGCGGGTGGCTAGTCCACATCTTCAGACACGGTTGTTCTTCTCTGACCAAACCTTGGATTATCCCCAGTTTCACGTTGTTTTTTACCTCTTGATTTTTAATGGTGGCTGAGATCGACACTTGTTCGATTGCTATTATGGACCTTGTCACCCGAACCGACTGTCTTTGAGGTCAGTGATGAATAGTTCTCCTCCACTTCAATATTTACCTATTATCATTGTTTTTGTTCTGAGAAATCTAGAAATGGTTTCGGAGTTTTCTTCCTAGTTTACATAAATATTACTGTGTTCAGTTTAATGTACACATATTTGTGCTTGACAGGTTGACAGCATGCTAGGTAGTTAAGTCACCATAATGTGCACCTTTGGCTTCATGAACACAGATGACATGTTTAGGTTTTCTGAAGATACCGTTAACAGGTCATTCCAGTTCCACTGATATTCAGGTTTTCTCCCACTGAATGTCTTGAGGGCCTACTTCTATATCAGATGTCACTGAAAAGAACGCAAAAACACTATGCATAATCCTACATTTACAGACGATTGGCTTCCACTTTGTAGATCATTTCCCCAACCCCTTTTAAAACTTTCAAGGGGATAACAATTTTTGAGATAAAATAAAAAGTTTGAATTTTGTTTCCCAACCCTTTAAGGACTAAATAAGAGTGACCTTTAGCTGATAAGTGAGTTTGTTGCATTTGTTATATGAATTGTTGCCTTATATGGTGTGTTGTAGCAAGGGCGGGAACAGTGTTTTGCAAGCCCCTTGACCAAACCCACATGTATTTTTGATGGTGTAGTGAGCGGTAATTACACATCATGTAGATTTGATCCCTGAGTGCTATACAGATATCATACAATTGTTATTAGAAATGGGAACAACTAAACTAGGAGACAGAAAAAAATGGCTAGCTGTGGTTTTGTTGTTGCTGCTCTCATCCTAAGCTGGTGCAGGAAGCTGTGTGCATGACTGACTTCATGCACACAGCTTCATGCATCAACATCTTCACCAGAATAGAATGCTGTTCATCTTGTAATGGAGACACCTGAGAGGCTGAAGTTGCATGCATTTTGCTTCCTCTTAAATGCAAGTTTAAGTTGACCTTCCCTAAAGTATTTTTAGGCCTCTATCACCCACATTATTCAGTTCAATGCTGTTGAGTATCCGTTTCTAAAAGTTGCTCAGTGCAGCAGAGATAAAAGCTCGCTTCCTGTTTCACCAGAAATCTATTCCGCACTTTATGGACCACATAAGACACTGAATAAACATGGCTACAGTCTGAACAACATTTAGATTTTACACACTTTCTTCTGAATCTGTCTTCAAGCCTTGAAAAGCACTGTAGTTATCCCAGGACCACTGCAGAGCATTTTCATCCAACTTTGGTCAGGATTTTTTATGTCATTTGTATGCTAACTACCTTGTGATTATTTCATCTGTTTGGCATTCAGAATTGATCCTCTTGCAGTAATGTCTGACATAACAGTTGGGGCCCAAAAAAGGCAATGTAGAACAGATCATTTCAGAGATACCAAATAAATAATTCTATTCTTTAGGCTCAGTTACTGTGTGGATCAATTGGCCTCACACTGAAGGATAGGAATTGTTTTTTTTTCCATATCTCTGTGTATACATGCACACGATGCAGTAAATGAATGGCTCTGTTGTTGAGCTGGAATGAGTTTGCATTTGACCTAACTTTGTCATCATACTCTAGGCCCACCTAGATTTGGATTGTAAATGAGGTCCTCGTGCATCAGAGAATCAACTCACACTGTAGCTGCTGCTTTTTGTGTACCATTCAAAGAACAAGGGCTGGCTCTTCATTCAATACAAAGTCAACAAGTCTTAGCCTGTAATTAGATCATTAGACTTGGGCAAGATGAGGGAGGCGTTGCAAAAAAAAGAAAGGCATGATGAGAGGAGGTGGGGTTTAGTTTATTACTACATCCCCAACACGCTGAGATATGTAAAAATTCAGGAGTTGTTTAGTTTCATATTACAGATACAAGCTTTGCAGCGAATGAACACAGAGACAACTGTGTATGGTCAGGTAAAAACTGTTCATCATGCTCAGAATAGAATAAACACAAATCAGATCAGCTAAAAGTAGGAAGTGCAAAAATACAAATATAATACATTTGTTCTGACTAAACTGAAAAACGAGTGGCGTAAACAAGTTAAAGGCTAAAGACTGTTTAGTCTTCATTTGGTAACCAAGTATATACAGTTTTGTTAAATGTGTTTTTTTAAGTTTGTAACTGATCAAAAATACACAGTGCTTCAACCATGACTAAGTCACAGTCCAATCTACTGTGGCGTCAGTGGAAAGACATGATACTCATAGTGAAACTAGTGGATACATACCGTGTACCCACATTCATTGTATTTTAATAAACCTGACTGGAAAATGTTAATGTGAGAAAGCATAGTCAGAGGTCTTTCATGCTTTGCTATTTTATATTTCTCACGGATGGATGGGTGTGATATGCTTATCTCCATTTCTTCTCTGCCATCTTAATTTCCGTTATGCTCTTTTTCTTAAATGGATGAAGGCATAAAAGTTGGAGAAGTAGACTTGTGACGGGAAGTTTGAACTTCTATGACCAGCCGGGAAAAGCTGGGTGGGGAAAGTTAATGTTTTACTTTCTCCTCGACTCTAACAGCTACTGTGCCACTGAGCAAGGCACCTTCTGTGTTCATTCTGCTGTCCAGTTGAGTATCTGTGTTAATGTGCTGCAGGTACTCAGTAAACGCTCCCTTGATAAATAAAGTTAGCTCGATTGAGCAACTATCTCCCCATGTTGCAACTGTCTCATACTCGGAGCAAGCTGGGACTGGCAGCCCTGTTCTGTGGTACATGTTGAACTGGTGCTGTGATCTGACCACACAGGCCAAAAACCCAAAAGACTGGGAGTTTCTCTATCCAGACAGATTTTGTTTCAGTCCTGAAAAAAGTAAATTATCTAAATTGAGTCAGATAAGCTAAGAGGATTAGTTTTTTTTTTTCTTGTAACTTATTTCCTGACAGCTGAAAATAATGTGATGTAATTGTCGGTATTTTTATGACTGTAAAACCCATTGGCATAGATCTTTTGAGAAATTTTCCCTTTTGTGTTAGTGGCTGATCTATGGTGTTAGTTAGTGGCTGATCTAGGTTTCACACGTTTTGATAAACACCCAACTTATGACAATAACACCACCTTGAATCCACCAGAAACTGCGAACGATGCAAGCTCCCAGTATGTACTTGTTTCCGTTTTCTTTGGTCACAGAAGGGGTTGTCAGGTGATCGAGACTGATAAAACCCCACCTGGCTGAAATAGGTGAAAGACAAGAGCTTTATGTTGTCAGACAAAGAGAGGGAAAGAAACAGAGCATGCAAGAGAGATGATATGTGGAATATCAGGTAACACCTTTTGATAACTCTCTCTGTTATGCAATGTACCATGCTGGTCAGGGCAAAGAGTCTGTCTCCTCTTAACATGGCTGCTGAGCCTTACCACAACGCAGTGCGTCATGCTCAGTGGTGGAAAATAAATAAGTGCAACGATTCAACTGCCGTAGTTAAAGATAGTGGAACTTGGGTATTACACTTTATCCACTACATTTCAGAGGGAGGGGGTGTATGTTTTATACTGTACTACATTTATTTGACAGCTTTAGTTACTGGTTGTTCTTTTGGATTAACAATAAAGCTACAGAAACAGTGATCAGAATATGAAATACATTGCATTGCTTGAAAATAAACTACTTGACTGTGAGTAAAATTGATCAAATGAACCACATGTTGATCTGCTATAACATTAAAACGCCTGCTTACAGTGCTATAAAGTGAACTGCCTCTGGAGAACTCATTTGAATGCAGGACCATTACTTGTAATTAAGTATTTTTACACTGTTGTTATAAGGCTCTCAGTCGAGTTAAGGATCTGACTATTTCTTCCACTACTGATCATGCAGGATTTAAAAAATAAATAAATAAATAAAAAAAATAAAACACAGAATGCAAAGTGCCTCCCATACATGTTTTGAATAAAAAAATGTACTCTTGATACCAGATGTGATAGAAATTATTGGGCTTTGACTTGGTAATGCATATATCTTAATAAACGTTTATCTGTCATAGATATTTCTCACTGAGCTTGTGTGGGTGGAAGCAGGTTTGAGGTGCAAGTTTATTTTGTTCGAATTAAAAGCAGCATGCAGAACATCATAAAAATTTCCATCTCAGCCTTCTGTTGTGCTCTGTCTTTGTATGACGCAGTCATTTGTGACTGTATTCTTTGTAAATGCAGAATCTTATCTTACAGCTAGTTCACTTCTGTAAATTGCTAGGACTATGTAATGCAGTGGTCTGAAAACACATTCATGGTGCAAAGTTTTTCTTTCCAATTGTATGGGTTCCGCCCTGCATGAGGTAACATCGTGCAAAAATAGGCTCCCCAGTGTGAGATGCATGTGAACATAAAACTGAGAGTGAAATAAGTTGTAGGTGCTGCCAACTCCCTCGCGCTAATTTAAACATCATGTTGACTCTAATGCAGTATCACTTGGTACAAAGAGGCATTCTGACCCAGGCACAGAGAGAAATTGATTTCTCACATGGTTTTTGGAGGCTGTGGTCCCAGACACCCAGCTGCAATGGTGTCTGTGTCTGGAGTCTTCAGCGGAAAACTAGCCATGCCCAGAGTGATTCCAGCACTCAAATGATCTGCTCAGCTCCTGTCTGAGTGGAATGGTCTCAGTTATGGAGGCCAGAGTTAAAACTTTTTTTATTTTGCCTTGAAAGCTTTCCTTCTTTTCTTTAATACTTTCCTTTCATTCTATTCAAATGTCACTTTGTGCCTTTCAACACCCTTTTTCTGTGTGTTAGTGAAATACTTAATGACTAGATGTAAAAGGACCGCGGCAGATTCTCATGAATTTAATTAGGATTAAAGTGTGTCTCAAAGAGTCATACTTTCAAGCATGATGGTGCCCTTTTTATCAAAATCGATCATGACATGTGGTGGTTACAATTTATGAAAAATATAAACTACATCAATTTGTACATTTCTCTTTTTCAGTTTTCAGTTCTATTCATCATTTATCCATAGTCTTCACATAACAAGCTTCATGTCGATGAAGCATTTCTATATAATATATGTGAAAATCCAGTCAGAAACTACATTTTAAGTCCTTCTTAGATTTTGGATTAATCACCGTCGCAAGCTGCTCCTTATTTGAGTTTCACAAATAATAATGAACAAAAAAAAATTAATTTTGCAGCCAACAACCACTTAGCGTAGCTTAGCTTATTTTACCTTAACAGCAAGAAACGACCAGCTAGCTCTGTCCAGAGGTAACAAAAGCCTGCTGTTAAACATCTTACAGCTTGTTTGTTGAATCTGCAGAAAACAGTGCCTTTAGAGAATGTTATTTGCCATGCTATTTTGTCTGCAGAGGGGAAACAAACCAGATATAGTATGTTAATTAGTGAGATTTAGAGCTGCAAAGATTGCGGCTTCCCCATGTTTCCAGTCTATATGCTAAACTGATCTAGCCACCTGCTGGTTGTAGTTTAATAGCATATAGATGAGACAATGGTATTGACCTTTTCTCTGAACTCTCTGCAGAAAAGCAAATAAGCATATTTCTAATTTACCCTTTAATTGCTGTCCCTCTCTTTTAATTGTTAAAATGTTTCTATATATGTATACATATAGAAGGAATTTGTTCTCTTCATGTAACCCACACACTTGGAGCACTGAGCAGCCTGGGGGCAGTTTTTCTTTGGGAGTGGTATTTGCTCAAGGCACCTCAGCCGTGGACATAGTGGGGATTGAAGCTGCTTCTCTGACCATCAGCTCCCATGTTTTTGACACCCGTAACTTTACAAGAGTAAAGGTACTTAGAACTGTGATGGTGGTAGGATCATATAAATAGTTTTCAGTGAGTCATAATGTGCTTGCTTGTACAAAAACAATTAACAGTTCAGATCTATGATTCCAGCTGGTAATAGCAGTTAGCTACACAGTTAGAGGTGGTATGAAAATCCAGTCTGTCTGAGCTTGTTACGCCTGGTTTTCAACATGTGTCCTTACAAACGAGCTGGGCCTATGCTGAGCTGGATGAGGCCCACCTGCTCTCTCTTTCTTGTGCACAGAGCCTACTTTACAAGCCCTCTCTCTCTGCATGTTCCTAAGCAACCGCCACTCCTTGTTTACCTTTGCGTTTTTGCATTGTGATTCTCGTCAGAACAACATAACCCCAGCCCCTCGGGAGACTGATTGTCAGGCCTCTTTATTCAAAGTACTATTGAAGTGAAGGTTGTCTGTTTACATAAGAAATGTATGTCATATATCTATCTTGAAGAAAAACCTATGGTCAGAGCCATTTTCATTAAACTAATATACTTATCTTCTGATGACCCACATGTAATTATTACAGGTCCCTAATATGGTTAAACAATAATACAGTGTAAATATTTTGTTATATAACCACATTGAGCATGTCTGTCTCTTTAACCAGGTAGTTTATTGTCCTCATCTCCTGCCCCCATGCTGCACCTTCCTCATCGCCTGACTACCATAAACAAGTGTATTTCATAAGGCTTTCTCAAATATTGACCTGCCTGAACAGACTGTTCTTCTGCTTCCTGCACAAATCCAAACACTTCTCCATATACGTGAAGTGAACCATTGATTGATGCTCGTAGCAGCTGGAAAACACAAACTAGATAATATGTGTTCGTATTAGTAAGTAATCTTCATTTTAACATTATTAATAGTGAAGTAAACATGTCAAGATAACAAGCTCAAGTGTCGGAAACACAAGTGATGCGGTAATACCTAAAGCATGCAGTCCAAACATTTGTCATGACATCACGACTTGTAATTTAGGCGTGTTCGTTCAGCCACATCGCTTAACAAATTTTCCCTCTCTGTATTTGAAGTATACAACTGGTATCTTGAAATGCAATGACTCTGCACTTCTGTCCTCAGATCCAGGAATAGGGCACACATTTACTGGCTTCAAGATTAGATAGAGACATTGGCCAGTGATATATAATACCACACTGACCCAGTATCCAATTGTGTGAAATCAGATAAGCTGTCTTGAAGGGGCTGTAAGCTGTCTCAGTGTGAGTGGTCCTATCTGCGAGGCTTCACGGGGGATCAGATGGGAAGAGCTGATTTATTGTTATTAGCTGTTAAACCAAAGCATGATCTGTACACATCTCAAGAACAGCTTTGCTAAATTTGCATGTTTCACTGTGTTTTAACCTTTACAACAGGGAAGCATTATTATAAATGCACACAAAAAGTAAAATCTGTCACTACTTCAGAAAACTATGTTTGAGGGCACATGTAAGGGAATATTTTTGGGAAATATTTTCATTTGTCATCTGTTTATGCAGACTGACACAATTATCTGGCCTGTGGGCTAAATGTGAGGTTACAGACAGGAGACAATTATCTTAGCTTAGCTTAGCATAGACAGAACAGAGAAACAGGGAACACCTAGTGTAGCTCTGCCCAGAGGTCACAAAATCCACGTCTAAAACTCTGTAATTAACATGTTAGAGCTTGTTTTTGAATTTGGACTAAAAACGTGTAAAAACAAGTTTCAGTTTTAAGGCTGATTGTACCTTTGACCAGGACCAGGCAAGCTGTGTCCCCTCGCATCATCCTAAATCCTGGAAATTGCTGATTTTAGGTGCACATTTAGTGCACAGGTGTATGTGTGGTTTCAACTCATCTTATCTAACTATCTGCAAACAAGTAAATGCATTGAATTCCCAAAATGTCTTGGAATATTCTTTTAAGTAGAGCCTGACCCAAAGTGCATGACGAGACTGAGGAACATGACAGAACTAAAGATGTGTTGCTTGTTGCATATTGCTGCATGCCTGACTATGGGTGGACACATCAGCCTGCTTGTGTCCAGACCTGTTTGGTATGCAGCCTCCTCTGCAACAGCCGGGTCCCCTGTTCAGCCTTGACTCAGACTCATAGCCCTTAGATTTCTCTGCTTCATTTGAACTCGTACCTTTTAGTATGCTGCAAGGCAGTGTGGAAATATTGGCACGGTTCACATAGTATATATGCCCCAAATGGAATTTTTCCCTTTGAGATAATAAGCTGTTTTAGGATGTTACATAATCAGATGGATGCTATGATTGTGGTTTATAGTTTTAGAAAGAACCAAGGATGTCATCCTTTCGCTTTTTTTTATTCAAGCTTGGTGGAGAGTATGCTGCTGGTATTTTTCTGGGTATATGATGTCTTTTTGCTGCCAGTATTTCTTTGCTGTGACATGTTAGTATTGGTATGAATGTAAACACATCAGAGATGTGCGTGTGAAGAAGCAGGTACAGTAGTGCTGCACTGTCTTTAGAATCACTTTGTGGTAGGAATTAAGCGGCTGTTGTGCTTTTTGGAGTGTTTATATGTAGTTGTCTCAATTTATTTTTCCTTTTACAATGATGCCTTTTACAATGCCTCCTCTACATGTCTACTATATCTAATGCCCATGGCAGTTTCCTGTTCTTACTGAATAAAAAAAAAGAGAATTTAGTTTTTCCAGTCTAGTCATGCATCAAATGGCTCCCACACAGCAGCCAAAACAACAGCAGAGTCAGGGAGTCAGGATGAAACATTTCAAATATGTCTACAAGAAAATAATCTACGGGGCAGTGGAACGCAAATGACACACACGCACAGACTTGCTTGTTTTTTTTTTATACTCACCTTTTTTGTAGTTTCTTGGAATCATTGTGATTCTGAAATTATGTGACTGGGATGAGACAATAGAGAGGCAAAAAACAAGCAATGCTGCTTACAGTACATGCTGAATAATTCAGCACATTCTGTACATAATGTTCAAACTTGTGCTGGATAGATCATGTTATTTGATTAGTGAGTTAAGTGTGTATGATCTTAAAGGGGTTGTGGTAAATACAGTAGTTCAGACTGGACCCTGCACATTGAAGTGGATAAACATTTTTCAGATGAGACAATCTGACATACCATAGCTGTAAAAAATGAAATGAATTAGTGGGAAACTAGATCCATTGTTAATGTTATCAAGAACACACGTACTTTGCCAAAAGTAAGAATATCTGTATGGTCAGCTCTGGTTAGTAAATGCTTGCACACTAAGCTCTAATACTAATAAATCTTCTCAAGACTAAAGTCAGTTCTTTGAACTGTTTTCTTTAAATTGGCAACGAGTAAAAGAGAAAAGATTTTAAGATGCTAGCTTCACCCTTTTTCCAGTAGTGACAGCTTCTTTCATCTGTTAAAATGTCAAACACCACTGATGGCAGATCAGATGGAGGATCAACTAAACTGCTAAAGTTGCCTTGAGAAGGCATTTTTGAAAAGGTGCGATTAACTCCAGTGCGTCTGCATATTACTAAACTAGTCTAACTGACAATGTCCAGATCCTTTTATTGAAATTGTGTCAGCCTTTATCATCACATCAAACTGTGATGTTCTAGGGTGCAGTTGTCTTTTCTAAAACTTAGCTGCAATTTCCTGTCCTGTTTTCACAACTTAACTGGTTCTTCCTATCCGTGACATGTGGCCTCTTGCCACATATTAGAAATAGGCCACTTGTGGTAGTTTTTACCAAAGGGCTGCATCTGTTAACATTAAAACATAGTTCTCTGTGGCAAAACATACTTTACATTACACATCTGGTAACACAGAAATAACATAGTCAAGATAGACTATAAAGACGCTAAAAAGAACTGAATGATTTATTGTGATTTAGATTTGTATGTGAACAAATCTAGAATAATATTTGTTCAAATTAATTTCAGCAGAAGAGAGCAGAATATTTTTATGTGGCTTCGACTTCAGGGCAGTTGTTCTGAGCATCTTATATAAAGTTTGCTGAGTGCTCTAGTTGCACATGCAGCGCATTTGTATTCTGATATACTTGTCTTGCTTTCTGACCTATAAGTGAACACCGTGTGACAGGAACTTTGTAGTGTCTTCTGAGAATTTGTGTAAAACCAACTCTCGGGGCCAAGTTAGGGATGTGTGTCTTTGTGTCTGTGTGTAGGGGTGGGGGTTAGGGGTGTTTTTGCAAGCCTGTCAGCATTGTGGGGAAGAGATGTCTGCAAATGGCAGGTGTGGCTTTGAGAGCCATATTATGATCCTTTTTGAATTCACCGTCACCGCTGTTGAACAACCCTGAGTGTAGCAGGTTTGAAAATGTCAGAAGGTTAGACAAAATCTAATAATCTAATCTCATTTGTGGATCATATTTTACAAATTGGTCATCGGCTTGCTTACATTTGTAGTATATTATATTTATGAGACTTGTGAAACCAGTTCTCAGTAGTTTAGTTACTTTTGACTCATCAAGAATATATATATACATACATATATTTGGCTAGAGGCAGACATACTCATTTTCTAAAAACTAAAACTTTTTTGTGTTTTATGTCAGTTGCGCAGATATTTCTAGTAACTATATCATTCATGTAGGAAATGCTACCTGTGTGACGAGACTTATATCTACGAGAGTAATAGCTTGTAGCTTGAGAAGGAAGGAGGGGGAGTAGAGAACTTTCCGCTCTTACACAGAGAAAGAAATTTTCTTCTGAGTGTGGTTTAACAGACAGGAAGCAGCAGAAACCCGCTGCTCAGTGATGCTGTTCCTGTGAGCTCAAAATTCACAGGTCAGTTTGTGGGTGTTTTTTTTTCTCTTTCTACCCGGTTTTAAAAAATGTCCCTGCTATTTCTAGTTCACATTATTTCTCTTGTCTGCCACGAACAAGAAAGTCTAGTATGCTGTGCTATGATAAAGCGTGTGTTGGACGAGTATGTAGGAGAGAGAAAAGCTTGTAAAATGTCAAAATGAAACATGGCTGTTACAAACTGGAATGGATATGTGACTAAAAGAGAATCTGGTCTCCTGAGGACATTTCTGAAATGTGGCCTCTAGAGACATTATAAAGGTTTTATCCCTGATCTCCATAACATATTAACCCTCTAAAGTGAATGTCCAAGTCCATAAAAAGCTCACCTAATGGTGTGTTAGTTGGCACAAACAATTATTGTCACAGTAAGGCATTGGCCCTTCTTCCAGGGCCTGAAGCCTGAATGGAAAAGTACAAGGTTCGCAGGAGATGAGATTAAATTCCATTCTCTTTCTGAATGCCTTGTGCTCGAGGTGACGTTTTTCTCTCGGTCTTCATTTGGCCCTGGCACAGTAGAGCCAAATGTCTCCTAGTATAATACGGACACAGTGAGTTCTGGCTCAGACGCAGTGCTGTCTGTGTTTCTGATACCTTGTGCTCTGCAGCTGCACGCTATTAGCCAGCATCTAAGCCTGCCTCTGTGCCCGTTCCTGCCATTTTATCGGCACACGCATGGTGTGGCCTCTGGATTGCAGTGAAAGCACTCTTTTATTCAGCTCAATAAAGTTGAGTTGGAGTTTGAAACATGGTGAGGCATGCCATATTGTGCAATGCTGGGTGGTAAATGTAGAATGCACAGAAAATACTGTATACAAAACAGTTTTTAGGTTGCTGACTTAGTGGTGAAGTGGTGATGACAACCACATCTAAATCTTTTGTCTGGCATTGATGCAACTCCTTAATTGCTATCCTCTTAGTTTGTTGAGTTAGCAAATGCTTATTCAGCACCATGACCATGCTATAATACTTTAGTTTTCTTAAATGCAGAATAAACATAGTCTTTTGTCAAAATTGACTTTCCTTTTCCTTTATTTTTCCTAAAGCCACGTTGTCACAAAGATGCTGTTGTGTTGCTGTTTGAGCAATTTTCCTTCTTGACACTTAAAGTGCTATTGTCACATAATGGTAGTTAGTTTAATAACAACTGGGTAAGACAAAGGGATACTGCTGTCTGGGATTGATGATCAGGATCCTCTGATGCCCATACAGGCTATCACAGAGGTCCAGGAATGAGCTTGAGCCTCATATCACTGAGTCATTTCCTTTACAGGAACCCAGAGGATCCTGCAAAAACAGCATGCTGACAACCTTTTAATAACATGGTGGTGGTAAACTCACACATTTTCTGCCATCTTGCAGTGCAGTGTTTCACAAATTAAACTTTTATTGGACACATAAAGGTAAAGATTTTTTTTAACTTGATAATGAAATGTCTCTCCATAGTGTGTGAGATGAAAGACACAATGACCGTTTCTGTCAGTTTTGAAAAGTTGCAGGTGTTTAGTGCAGAGATATTTGAGATTTATTTATGTCTTAGTTTTGTACACATCACATCTGTGCCTTGTGTACCAAATACCAGGAATACCACTCTCTCTCTCTCTCTGAATCAGCACCACTATTATTTAAGTCCAGTGACTATTGTATTATTACCACCTACTGTTGCTGAATAATCATGTCACCTGAGGAAACCTACATTTTTGTAACCTGAGCCTTACATGGCTGATAAGTAAAGTTTGCCTGGTCCTTTTCTTGCATCTCACAATGTTTGCACTCACCTCATGCAGTGTGAGTCATTGCATAGTCATTCAATTGGCTTAAATTACCTCCTTTCATGGTCAACAATGAGCTCAGCTGAGGAGACTAAAGCGGGGGAAGTGGGGCCTTCTGGGAATGCTCCATTTGTTCATGAATCCTGACTCTAATTGGTTGTTATTGCGACTGGCAGTCACCATGCTGTAGGGGTGGAGTAGGCCAGTGTTTGCTTCATACTCCTCCTCAGTCTGTTGCACACCCAGGCTGCCATAAATAACAGAATGCTGTAATCGCAAGGGGAGAGTTGATTGATAAAGAATGACATCACTGTGGTCAATGTCCGTGATGGAGCATTCTATCATCTTAATGATTATCTTCAAGCTATATTCATTATGTATATGATTATGAAAATTCACGAGCAACAATTCCAAAAAACATTTTATGGTTACTTTGTGTTCTTATACAACATCTTTTGGTCAGCATCGACTTTGTGGGAAAACTGTGACAAGCATTCTTCCCATTTATCGGCTTGTGAATTAATTAAGAAAATAATGATGGAATTAAACAGTAATAAAAAATAATCATTATTTGCTGCTGTGCAGAATATCAGACTTTAAGAACATATGCTAGCGGGTTACTATTGGTTTCCCCTTTAAATGTTAAAATTTCAGTTTATTATGACTTAAAAGAAAGAAATGTTATCCTTGGACTGCATGAGCTGATACCATTGCTGTGTTTACAGCCTCCCCACCAGACCAAAAAAAACAATGAAGGCTGATTTAAAATGTTTTAAATTTTTTCTGTCTATCCATTAAATATCTAATAGTTTAAGTCTGTAGTAGAATTTACCAGTTGAGGACGCGCCAACCTGGTAACCACACTAAAATACTCCAGTCTGTTAGGTTAGAAGGAAGCCCCACCCAGAACGAGTCACGGGCAGTCTATTTGCTCTGCGGACTATTATGCATTGACTAACATCCCAGTAAAATCCCTCCCTACTCTGTTCTCCTCCTCTTATCCTCGTCATGACGTCGTAAGTGCTGTTACAACCCTGCCCCTGTGCCAGGACAAGGCTGCTGTTGTCATGTGCTCTGGGATAATGTGCAAGCTGCGTCTGACTAATGGCTGGCTCTCTTGTATCCCTGCCTGCTGTTAACACCATGCCAACTGGGCCATCCAGATCAATGAAGCACTGACAGGAGGGACATAGAAAAGACCCACATGCAACCACTGACACAGGCTGATACATTTAAATATGAACATGTCTGTGAAGGTTCTCAGTCATCCATGCCATGGTATATCCAAAAAGCATGTACTTTTCCATTCAGCTGGACGTTTCACCACTCATCCGAGTAGCTTCTTCAGTTCATGAACTGAACTTTAAATGTGAATACAACACACAAACACGAACACCAAAATTAGAGATGCAACACAAAACATGGGCATTGTTTGTGTCAACCTACTTCTACTCATGTTGATTGCTTAATAGTTTCTTGCCATCAGATTATTTGTTCATCAATTAGCTTGGCTAAAAACTGAAATGTTCACACTTAGTTTTACAAATGGCCATATATCTAACTAAATTGTTGCTATAGACAGGGAACCAATATGTTGCAGAGAACGTCTGTTGGATTAGCAGTATCTGTCCTTAGTGTTAGTGTTAGCAAGTGTTTCGTTTTGTCCAGATTCCATGAGGGTAGATGAGGGTTAATCAGCATCTCATAAGAGCCACTAAGCAGGCAGACACATTTCCACCCAGAGTTCTGCTATTGTTTGTCTTTTGTTTGCTTGATTTATACATCTTCTTTAATTTGGATGCCTCGCACAATATATTTCATCCTTTCTCTTTGAGTCTGGTAAATGAACAGTACGCAGAACAAACATGCCAAGAAGACCAGGACGTTGAGTTTTACACAGATGGCAGCGGTGTCCAGCTCTGGCAGAGGTGGCATGAACGCTGCCCGGCAGCGACAGCAAGAGGGATTGACTGAAGTGAAATACTAGCCTTCAGATTTAGTTTCCTTGCCTCTCTTCTATCTCCCAGAGTGATGCTTTCCAGACAGTGGCCACATGTTAGTATTCTGTCTGGATGCTTGGCAGAAACATAAACTAAATTGCAAAATGTGTTTGTCTCCTGTGCCCTACAAGCTGCAAAAGCCCTCCTCTATCACCTCCTCTTCTGTTACATCCTCTGTGAAATACAATTTCGGTCTGGTATGCAACTTCGTCAGTCACACAGGCATTTCAAAGCAAATAAGCTCCACCCTGCAGCAGTGGGACAAGCGGGGATAGTGAGTGTTGCCATCTGAGTTTTCTACTCTTGCCATATCTTTGGGCTCTGGGAAAGAAGAAGGTGGGGGGTATGTGGCCCCTGGGTCTCCTTGTCCATTTATTCTTCAACCTAAAATCAGTCCCTCCCATCCTTCATCCCTGAAAGCTGCCTCTGGGTATCGGGTGGTTGGGACACACCTCAACACACACACAAACACAGACACGTACACACATTTAGGAGTACACAACCACCAGTTTCCATCCCCCACCGCCTGTGATCACAGTAACTCCCTGAGGGTCAACACAGAGGGGCTTCCAGAGCATCATCAGACGAGTGATCTTTCGCCTGTGTGTTTGTGTGAAGAGGTAGCATTCTCTTAGACCGTCTCCACCCCAGCACCCGCTCATGTGATCATAATATCAGCCCCCTGAGCCTTATGATCTAGGGTGGTTTGCTGAGGGGCGTCTCACATTTAGGGGCAGAGCTAGAGGCTTCAGAGATTACATCAGAATAAACCGTGCACTGAGATTCTCTCAACTATACGCTGATATGTTGTTGCTACAACATTAGTTGAAAGACAGAAGATTAATTAACACTTAACACTGTTTAAATAATAACATAAAAGGTGATGGTTGTACTCTTCATGCTTTTAAGTTTAGTATTTTATGGTCTTTGATTGGTATATCTCTGATACTTGTATTGAGATTGGTACTTTTAGTAGAAAATACAAGTACACGATAAAAAATAACTTCATTGTACTTGCAGCAATACGAATAATCAGTTACTGATATTTCAACCTTGTGCAAGCAACATTCTGGTGATTATTTTGTTTGTTCTTGACTAGCTTTGTGAGAGTTTGAAGGGTTTGTCAGTGATCAGATTTCTCCACAGCAAGTTGTTGCTTTCCATTGTCAAAGATCAAAACAAGTCATAACCCAGATAACCATGTCCTGCCCCAAACTGCAGAGGTCAAACAAGGTTTTACACAACACAGTTAGGTGTCATAAACGCTGAGGTTTTCGACTACTATATCTTCTACTACCTGTGCCTTGCCTCTCACTGAAATTAAATTGATCTAATATGTCTCCTGACCTTAGCCTTTATCTCTCTCTCTCTCTTTCTGCCAGGTGTAGATGCTCCAGGCGCAGCGGGGCCCAGCCTCTGTGTCAGAGAGGGACGAGGCTGCACCCACCTGGGCCACAGCGCTCCTCTGAAACTCGGCTCGTGGTCTCTCTCTCGGAGCACTGACTGCCCAGATTAGAAAACAGAACGACAGGGAAGCCATTTTGCGAGGTGAAGCTGAGTCTGTCTGTGCCGAGAAGGACCTGGAGTAGTCATAGCTGGGATATTTTAGGCCGCTCTCTGCACCCTGATCCTTACTGCCATGACGACTGCAGTGCAGCCCAGTGAACTGGTTTTTGAATTTGCAAGCAACGGAATGGATGAAATCAACCAGGTACCCATCACACTAGAGAGACCACATTCTTAGCTTTTTAAACCGCAGCTTTTTTCTTTACTGGGCTTGTAGTTTACATTTTGTATTGTTTGATCAAAAGACTTTCAGACCAGAGTTTTAACATCCATCATTTTCAACCTGACGTACTGTATGTGATCTTGTTGATATATGTAATACTTTTCAAAACAAACAAAACTTGTGCAAACAGCATGGTCACTGGGGTAGGATTAGCCTGTGATCTTCAACTCTGGCAGCATGTTGGGAAACGAGACAGGCGGGGAGGAGGATGGAGAAGAGAGGAGGTCTGGGAAGCGGAGTGTGGGCTGCTGGGAGCACAGAAATGGAAAGATTGAAAACCTACAGTGAGGTTAGGGTGCGTGGGAGGAAACGGGTGGGGCTTGGACGCGAATGTGTTTTATGGCACAAAGGTTACTGTGTGTATAAAATGTGAACCTGTGCCTGTGTGTCTTTTCATTGCCCGGTCAGGTGTGCAGTTATCTCATCCCCACACCCGGGTCTGAATCCTGTGGAGCAGGCTTGATTGTAAGTGTGGATGCATGTGTGTTTATGTGTACTGGTATCTGTATGTGTGTATCTAGAGTGACAAGTTGTCACTGGATCCCTGAATAGCACCGGTTCAGGCCTAACCTGATGGACCAGTTACAACGCTGCTTGGAAGGCATGGGATAATTCTCCTGAAAGGTCTTGCATTGTTCCAGTACTACAGTTTTGTTCCTTGCTGCACCCACTCAGCCTGTTATGCAAGCAGTTTGCCCCTATTTACCAAGTTGTGGAAATACCCCCCAAAAGGAACAACACATTGCAGTACTAATGTGGTTGTCATTTGATTCCTTCTGGCTGTTTTAAAGGTATATTCTGGCCACAGTAAAGCTGTTGGAGCTGAGTGAAATCATAGAGCAGGTTTTGTAATGATTAGCCTTGCTATATTGACTTTAAAGTCAATAAGTAGCTCTCTTTTATCATGTTATAACAGCAGGATGATAATTAAGTTGTTTTTTTTATATATTTTCAACACAATCAAGCTCTTTCTGGATCTGTCTATTTAAATTAATAAGTAAAATAAAGTAAAATATTTTTGGCTTTTAAGAGAACAACCTAGTTATAAACGTAATAATATCTATTAGGTTATGGGCAGATACATGTCCTAAATGTCATGATGCGGATATTGAAACTGTATAGACAGTTGGACTCCATTGTGGCTGGGCAGGTAAAGCAGAAGAGAGTGGGGTGTGGGGGAACAGCCTGCACAGATGCTGTTGCTTTCAAAGGCAAAATGGGGAACTCAGAAATGCAAATTGACATGATTTTTATCGCTCCTATTTCCCTACTAGAAACACTATTTAAGTCAACAAAGAGGAAGAAGTAGTTAAAATACTTATAAAGTTTAGTGTCATTTGTGTTGCTTGCTGAGTGACTGTTCCACTTTTTCACAATTTTATGGCTTTAAACAACAGTTTCCATCTTTTATAGTTTTTGACGTGTGAATTGCGACATGCTTGTCAAATCATCACTTGGTTTACATGACAATACAAGACTAGTCTGAAGTGTTCCCTTCCAAAAACAGAATCCATTTAACATCAAAACAACTGCGGAGACAGCAGCGTCACATGTCTCGTGCTCTGTCAGCAAACTGTGTGGGACTCAGGCTTTCTGCATTTTATGGGAGGGGGTGGGAAGTGCTGCTGTTTCAGGAGCTTAGCAGACCAATAGTCAAAATGCCTTTGTCTTCTGACATGCACACTTGACTCTCACTCAAGGACAGCAAACATCATTTAGGTCCAGCCAAGGAAATGTGGTAGCGTCACTGTCTAGCTATCTGATAATATGTCTACCCAAGACACTGATTAATGGAAAACATTCCATGTATGCCAAAGAGACACTGATAGCGTCTGTACTTAATGCAAAATTCAGGGTTTTTGTCAGCCCCTGGAGGACCTGTGGCTTTGCTGCTGAGATGACACAACCCATAAGTTTTTGATTCTCAAAGATATTATGGGCATCACTGGGAGCCACCTTGCTCAAATGCCTACAGTATTACAGAAAAAACAAAACGTGTAATTACTGCTGGGGCTGCTTAGGAGGTCTTACAATTTAACACTGTGTCCAAATAATGAGCCGGTCTGTTAGTTTCCTGGTTAAAGTGTAGCCCAAATGAGTATGTAGCCATGCACTCGAATGTCTCCTCTTCCCACCCCCAAGCTCAAGGCCTGGACACCTGGTATGCCCCAGAGGTCCAAACCAACAATGGACGTTTGTCCAAAGGGACAGATAAGCCTTTATACAAGTTCCTCCTACCGCACCTTTTTGTCTGTGTTGTTCCTCCTTTAATCAGGTCATCACTGTAAGAATGTGTGATTAATTGATTGTTTCAATTTTAAATTAAACACACTTTTTTATCATTTGCTTTTTGTTGGTTTTAAATGTGAGGTATTTATACAAGTCAACAGAGCAACAGAGTGTTGAAAGGGGCACTTCTCTTTTTTTTTTTTTACTAATCTTTTAACTTCAGAAAACACTACAGACTGTGTCTGTTCGGTGGAATCACTTACGTTATGATGAACCTTTTACCAGTTGTTTCAGTGAGGTTTGGACACATGCATTTAAAAGCTATTCCTCAGTTTGCAACAGCAGTTGCATTAGCTTCCTGGCATTGACATGGAAATAGAAATGAGTTCAGCACATATTTGAAGTGTAGTCTGCTGCCATCTGCTGGGGGTCAGCTGATCCCTACATGCTCTACATGCTTTAAATACCTGTGACGACTTCACATTTTAAAGAATAAATCATGATGGCATAAAAAAGTTCAATTAATTTGATGGGTTCTAAAGTAGAGGTGCCTGTCATGTTGTGTGTTTTTACTTCACTATTTAAGTACAGGTGGTTTGTAGAGGACCATATGACTCCCTTATTGAAAGGACAGAATTAGTTCCGGTGTACCTCCCACTGTCACGGACCAGACGCCCAGTGATAACTCTTGATTTGGTCTGTGTTTGAGGAGCTCTCAAGTATGTTGTACTTCTCAGCTGTTGCTCAATGGTTTTGCCCATACTCTGGTAATTCCCTGTGTCCCCTTGCTCCTTCCTGCATTGGGCTGTGCCTTGCCTGAAATGAGACGGCGAGGTTAGAATTCCCAAAGCAGGTTTAGGACATGGTGAAGAGGATGCTTGCCTGCAATTCATGACTGATCCATTAACATTGATTTGGGCTTCTATAATTTCTGAGCATAAGATTAACTTCTCAGGAGAAGTAGGCCAGATCAAACAGCTGGTTCCTGTCTTCTTCAGCAGGTCTCTGTGGACTGCTGCAACACCACAGAAATGAGCTCTCCTCCATGCTATGTGCCTCCACATTAGCTAAAATTGAGTGTGAATCTGAAATATTTTACAAGGCAATAAAAATAAAAGACCTAATTGTGTTGTAACATTTATCTAGTGTCATCTGGGGTTTTTATATTACATTTACGATGTGTAGTGGAGGAATTAATGGGACTTTTATTGCATATACACACACGTATGCGCAAAGACCGCCAATTCCCTGCCTCCCAGTGGTATCTCATGTTGCAGCATCTCATGTCTTTCTGTGTGTGTCTGTTTGTGTGTCTTCTGTCTGCTCAGCTGGACGACCCGTCAGTGTTCCCTGCGGTGATTGTTGAGCAGGTGCCTGCAGCCGATCTGTTGCAGGTCTACTCGGGCCTCGAGTCAGATGAGGTGACCAACGGCATCATGGTGGATACCACTCTCCAAGTAGTGGAGGAACCATCGATCTTGGTTGGAGGAGTGGACCTCTCAGGTAAAGATATTTTACGTTACAATCCTTTAAAAGGTACTGTGCTCAGTTAGGCACACATACAGTTCATTGAACATTGATTCCATACCACAACAGATAACACGTAGAAGACCAGGCAAAGAAGGACAATTACAATCTATATGTTTGATTTACACTGAGATTCACAACACAGTATTCAATTAGTACACTCCCGGTTAATTAATTATAATTAACTGCTAATTGCCTTTAATTTTCTTTTAATTACAAAAAATTTTAAACAAATTCACAACAGAGTCTGTTTTAGAAAACCTATTTAAACTGATTAAGAAATTATGGTTTTAACAAAAATGTTTTGTTTGTGCAAACATACTGGAGGCAGTGAAAGTGAGTGTTACATTTAAATTGGATGATAGCAATCCTCGTAATCATTAGCTGTATATAACAAAGTTCCAGACACATCAAAATATCACAACATGCAAAGTATTTACCTACAAGGATTTCATACTGATGAATTTGTTGTCATCTGGTGGACAGAAACAACAGGTGCAGAGGACAGAATGGAGACGAACGAAGCAGCAGCAGCTCTCCTTAACATGGAGTCTCCAAATAACATTTTGGATGAAAAGCGTATGAGTAAGTTAATTTGCATATGTGTTATTTTACTGTCAAAAATAGTGAGAAATGTTTTGGTTTTTATCTAACCGTGATGATACTGTATATTGAGTATAAGAGCTATCAACTTTATGGATTGATATGAACTTACATTACCGGGTCTCTTTTTTTTTTTAATGTATAGTTCACACCTATGGCACTCTGCTGGAGTCAGACCTGACATACACCCCACTGAGGCCTGACCAGATGGACAATGTTGCCCTTGATGTGTCCCTAGACGAGGACACTTCTTCTATGGATGAGATTCCCCAAAAGTGCCCCACAAGACCTCAGAAGAAAAACAAAGGTAACATTGTTTTCCCCTTTCTTCTTGTTTGACCACAGAAATAATCTCACTAGAATTCAGTGTTGTGGGTAATTAGATGATTTCACTGTGGCCTTCCACCCTATAACACACTACCCCTCAATTTGAATCATAGTGCGAAAGCCGCGGGCGGTGCGTCCCTGCTCTCCTATCACCACCCCTAACCTGCCACTCAGGAAGAAGAGCAAAGAGGGTAAAGGTAAGCCTCACTAACTAGCCCACTTTTCTATAATGAGCCAATAGATATCAAGGTCTCTCCTCCTCTTGTGTGCGCTCTGTTTCCTCCTGTGGAGTCTGCAAACAGCAGTCCTCAACCCCTGCAGTCCAGTGGGGTTGAATCTGGGCGAGTTAATGGATGAGGGGATCTCAGAGTGCTGTGTTTCACAGGGAAATAGAAGTGATTGCAGGCTGGAGGGCACATTGATGCTCCACCGATAGAAGCAGACTGGTGCTGCGCGATGTGGACTCTCATTGCACCATACAGTGTGACACAAAGAGGAGGGGGCTAGGGACGGCAGGTTCAGCTGCACACATATACATCACCCTGTCATGGTGTCTGGGATTCAAGTGGCTACTGGGAGCGTTGCTGTTTTTAACCACTTCTGGCCAAAGCATCGTACAAATTAGAGTAATCTACTCCCAGGCTTGATATAATTAATTTCCTTCAAAGGCACACATGCTCACTTGCAACTGACACAACAATGGCTGTAGGAAAGGAGCAGTTTCCCTTGTAACCCCATGGCTTCCATATACAAACTAAAAGGATAATGAATTATGGATGTGTATAGCTCTGCTCTACGGTCCCTCTATGAATGTCTGATGAACTTGAATGTTAAAAAACATGGCTTAAATTATTACCATCCCATTTGCAGGCAACACCATCTACCTATGGGAATTCCTGCTGGCTTTACTGCAAGATAAGAACACCTGTCCCAAATACATCAAGTGGACACAGCGGGAGAAAGGCATCTTTAAGCTGGTGGACTCCAAGGCAGTTTCAAAGCTGTGGGGCAAGCACAAGAACAAGCCTGATATGAACTATGAGACCATGGGAAGGGCTCTCCGGTAAGAGAAACGTACCGATGTCATTGTTGTGCACATTCATAGATAGATAGATACATAGATACATAGATAGAATGTGTTGAATATCCTCTTATCTACTTTCTCCTGTAGGTACTACTATCAGAGAGGTATCCTGGCTAAAGTGGAGGGGCAGCGGCTGGTCTACCAGTTTAAGGAGATGCCAGCTGATCTTGTGGTTATTGAGGATGAAGACACAGGCTCGGAAGCTAACGCCGGCTATGGGAACCAGAGATCTACCAACGGGCGGTCTGTGGTTCGTGGAGGATCCAGAGGGCATGGAAGGGCTCACGGTCAACACCAAATCTCAGTGAAACAGATGAAGAAAGAGCCTAATGATGAATATGTGTATGATGCTAATGGTGGACATGCCGAGCAGCTCCTTCAATCTGTTCACATGTTGCCAGCCAACCAAGGGTCAGGGATCCAGGATATGAGGTAGGAATTCGGAAAGATAAGCCCACATATTTTAAACTGCACTACTAGAGTTTTCCACACTGTAAAGAACGCTGGAGGTCTTTAGAGAAGGACCACATACTTAGGGAATTCTATAAAATATTGCACTGTTTCATGATCTTTCAAACTAGAGCTAGGCGATAAACTGGGATCAGGGTGATTATAGCTCATTCTGGATGTACAGTATATACAGTATATGTGCACATCAGCAGATAATTAACAAAGGTCAAAGATTTACTGGAGATGATTGAGCTGTCCCCAGTGCATAGTTTATTCACCAGAAATTCGGTTCAATCATAAAATGTTCCTATTTGTTTTCTTCTCAAGAGTTAGATGAGAAGATTGACACCATTATCATATCTGTTTGATGCATATGTAGCCAGCAGTTAGTTAGCAGGTTGCCAGGGAACCCAAGCGTGAAGACCACAGTAGAGGTGCGTCATGTATGTTTGCAACTATTAGGTGTTGTGTGGATTAAACAAACAAGATATAATGTATCAACTGTGAGGTCAGAGGTGCAGATAAGCTCTCTGAATGCAGGTTACCTTTTGAATCAGTCTAACTATATCCACCAGTTTACAGTGTGTATGGTAAGCTAGCTAAATAGCAGCTGTCTGTAGTTACATCGACTATACATATATGAGAAGGATATTGATCCTCTCATCTATCTTTTAGAGGGAAACTACATAAGCCTAACTGCCAAAATGTACAATATGTCTGTAAGGAATCCATACCAAAAGTCAAACACAAAACTTCCAACTGTAAAATATCAATATCAGTATCGACCTCTAAAATTCAGACTCTATTCTAAACCCAGGATGTCTCATTTGGTGGTCCTGGTAATTCAGAAACCTGGTAACCAGACATGGCATACACAAATAGGCTTGAATATTGCTCAGACACACACGTACACAGATGCTCATGAATCCAGCTGTCCTTGAAACCTTGTAAGTGCCAAAAGCCTTCATTAAAAATAGGCCTTATGCAACAGCTCTATCAGAGAAGATACTCAAGTACATATTCTGTTCATTTTCTCTTTTCAGGACCATCAGCACTTCTACATCCGTTCCTATGGTCCTGACATCTTCCGGCTCTCTTCAGTCTGTTCCCCTCCCCACTGTTTTGGCCAACGGAGACTCCAGTCACTCTTCCCCTCCTCGGGTAATTCTCCACACCATGCCCTCCACGACAGCAGGTGGTAAAGATGTGCTCACCATCCAGACGGCCTCTCTAGCAGGTGGGGCCAGCAGCCTGCAGGACGGCCTCCCGCCGCAGCTCTTGGTCACCAGTCTGGGCTCCTGTGCCATTACCTCCTCCGCCTCCTCCTCCTGTACTTCCCCTCCGGGAGTCATTAGTTCCACCACTTCCAGCCTCAATGGTCTCCCCCGCCTCGTCACCATCAACACCACCTGTGGGCAGACCATGGTGGCACAGCAGCCAGGCACCGTAATTGCCACTGTGCTGAAATCCAGCGACCTCTCCGGGTTGCCGGTCAAAGAGGAGATGCTAGACCCCAGCTATTTTCAGTCGATTGTGAACGGTGATCCATCACTGGCAGCACATACATTCGAGAAAGAAGAGATGGAAGTAGGGGAGGCAGAGCTGCAGTACAGGACTGTGATCATTGATACCAGTCAAAGCCAGGGCCAGGAGGCTGCAAGTGAAACTATAATTAATGGACATTCCTCCCAGAGCAGCAGCCCTAGTGAGGGTCTGACCCCTGTGGAGGAGCTGGAAGTGCGTGGGGAGATGTCCCTGCAGCCTGAGCAGGGAATCAAAGGCCTGCAGGAGCTGCCACTGTCTGTCCAACTGCCTGCAAACTTTATCCAGATAAAGACAGAGCCTGCAGAGGCTTAGGGCTGCAATACCCTTACACACAAGCTGAACCAAAAACAACAATTGAATCCATTTTGACCACAGACTTCGTATATTTTCTTTTCCTACCACATCTGTCTGATCAAAGATCAGAAAGGAGGGAGCGTGTTGCTTTCAAAGCTTGGTCAGTTCAGCCTCAGGATTTATTGTTTACTCACATATTTTGTGATCATGTGCCTAATTTTAACAATCAAGGGAGTGTTTAGTTTTTTTAAGATTGTCACTTTTCAGATTTGGGATTATCTTCTGTAGACATGAACCCCAACAAACGCAGATACAGAGACAGTACACACACACGAACGGACAAATGCAAGCACATACACAAAACGCCTGGCCCTCAAGGAGAACAGCCATTGGATAACCCAGGGATCCCTATCTACCAAATGTGCCAGTTTATCATTTTTTTACCTGACATCTCATTGGACTGATGTGTTTAAAGAGGAGAATGCAACATACATAAACCGAGGACTGAATGCCAAATGGTGCAATGAAATCAGACGTCTGAGAATGTTCAGTGTGAGTGTCCTTTAAACAAGTTTCCATTCTCACGGATTTGGGATGGATGTCGTGTCAAGGTGTCCAGTCGGCTGAAAAAAACACACATCTCAGAGTTTAATTGAAGAGTGCCTTACAGGAAGTTCAAACAGCTCAAGACCTTCTGTTGGAAAGTTCTGCAAAAAAAGACGGAAAAAGGACTAAATGGCTTTTCAGACTTTCAGACTTTCAAGAACTTATTACTCATTTATTTTCATATAAACAAAGTAGGTATGCATTCACTCTATTACCCCTGGCCTTAAAACACTGTGTTACTATGGAAATGGGCATTTCTGTCCACCAAGGACAGTGTAACATCAAAACTGTTTGTATAGAGCTGCAGACCGGAGGCACAGCAAGATAGGGAGGCACAAATGGAGAGAAAGAATACGCAGGATAAAACAGATTTTATCAGCCTCTGCCTCAGAGGCTGCAAGGTTTAAATCCTGTTTATATAAAATGGAATATATATGAATATATATGAATATATATATATATAAATATATATATATATGAATACATATAGTATACGATTGAGATTCAATTTTAAGGCCACAGGAAATTTATTTATTTTGTGAATTCCTAAATTCTGTATAAAAAGGCACATTTGTTTTCTATTTACATGTGTAAACCTGAGGGAAAATACAAAGATTATGAACGTTAATACCAGGAAGCTTATTTAGTAGTTTTTTTGTAAGACCGGCATTTTTTATTTGTATAGCACTCCATATAATCAGCTTTGGTATTTTCTTGAGTTTTGGACTCGAGTGCTCAGTGCAGCATCATTATTCCACTGTTATATTCTCTTATTGTGGATATCCTCTGTTGTGTGTCTGATTTAAACATGTACTGAATGTGCTTTTCATTCGTTCTTTTCAGCGGACATACCTCTTTACCTTTTTCAGCAGTCAAGCAGTCAAGGCTATGCATTCATAGATATTATACAGGGCATAACATATGACATGTATCATTCAATATGTCTTTGAATTCTTACCATCAAAGTGGTAATAGTGCTGTTTTTAAAGCTCTGCTCTCTTCCTTTCTTCTTCTCCCTAGTCGAGCCTCCCCTCCCCTCCCCTTGTCTTGTCTTGTCTCCTTGCCTCTTCCTCTCCTGCTCTCGGGTCAGTCGAGTCTGTGCCTTCTTCATTTGCTGTCCCACTTTGTTAAGAACCTCTCAGGCTTGCCATCCTATTGGCCCCTTGGTCCTGCTGGGGATGAAGCCATATTGATCCTGAGTGGTATCACGGCTAAATTGGTTGTATTTTCCAGCCGGACTGTAGCTGCAGAGTGAGGACATTCAGACACACTGACCTCCATCTGCACTGGCACCTAAGGGCAGGAGTTAAACGCTACTTTACAAGCCCAAATCAGCCAAAGGGCTCTGGGCGTGCAAAGACGCTCTGAATGTATACTTATTTTCTGACAATCAATATTTACACTGGGTTACATTTGCATTCAATTCTGTCAGTCTTTTGGGAGGATTTGCTGCTTTTTTTTTAGCTTGTATATATTCCTGTATTTACCCTTAATGCACTGTTGTCTGTGAAATATTGAGGTATGTCCGCTGCTTATTTTTTGTTGCTTCTTTTGTCCTGGGTTGTCATTGACTCCTCTATGCTGAATATAGAATAGATTTTTAAGAAAATGTCAGTATGCTAATTAAAAACCAAATCTTCTCTGCTGACTTATCCTCTTTATTTTATTTGGTGTTTTGTTGCAGGCGAAGTGAAATTGTGTGAGGCGCAGATAAAATGTCACACAAGACATTTTGAAAAATTAAACAGAAAACCAAATTAATCTTGGAAACAAATAGCTTGCGAGGGGTTACTAAATCCATTCATTTCTTCTGTCAAGATAATGAAACTATTTCTTCCTTGAAAACTCATGTTGCTGGGCTGTAGCAGGACATTTGATCACATGACATTTGAAGAGAAAGAAAAAGCCACTGTAGAAAACTGGATTGGGGCCATTAGCAGGCCAAAGACTGATTGGACTTAAGAGCACTGCTTCCACAGTTGCTGTGGGTGGATGAATACATTAGTGTGTGACATGCCCAGAGTCTGTCACCACAGCTTGCATATTGAAAAGTGTTTTTAGGCTGAGGTTGGCGAGAGAAAGACTTCACTTGGATTGATTCTTTCACAGCATGTGTTATGTTGATGTGTTTGTGCGTGTGAAGAAGGGAGTGTGTGCGTGTTGGGAGTTGCATCGACTTGGATTGACTGTGTGTGTTCAGAGAATGGGGGAGGGTCGTGTTGAGGAAGCTGTCTGGCAGCGGGGTTTGTCTACCGTGCTCTGTCTACACCCACATGCGCAGCTGTGTACCACACACTTGCCATAGGGTCAACACATACACACACACACACACACCTGAACATATACATGAAACAAAACAAGTCCAGAAGTTCAGCCACAGCAAACTCCTGCAAACATCTTACTGAGCCTTTCGCATAAGAGAAAATAGTTTGAAATGAGAATGAAATCATAGCACAAGGTCCACATTCAGCAACAAACAACCCTCCATTACATCCAAACAGACACTTTGCTTTTCTGTTGAGCGGTTTATCGATCGCCTGCCATATGGTAAGCGGAGGTTCTTATGGATTACTAAAATAATGAAAGGCTACTAGCAGCCGTTGTGTCTGTGCTATTCCTTTGGTTGGTGAGTCAGAGACCCTGAAGATGGAGCGAGAGCCGGGTCCTGGGAGAGGAGGACTATTTCTGTGTCGCCTGCAGCCACTGACACAGCGCGAGTGTTTACTGCTGTGCCATGCTGCCTCTCACAGTGGGAGCGGTTGAAGGATGACGGCTGACATTATTGTGCCTCCAGCCTGTAGCAGGAACAGTAAAGGGGGAGCTTATTTAACCATCAGGTCACCAGACTGACTGCGACATTACAAAGAAAAAGCCGCTGATGACTGCAGCCTCATAGATACTGTTGCTTCATGCAGTTAGCTTGACAACCTGTGGCTAAAATTAGATTTAAATAGACCACCTTCAGATTTATCCAATATAGACATGAGTGAATGTAAGTAAGGACAGCAGGTGCAGCATGATTTTATAATGTAAAAAAAAAAAAAAGGTCAAAAAAAATGCATCACCTCTTTTAAGATTACAGCAGTACAGTTTCCTCCACACAAGATGGCACTGGTAGTACATGTGTCCTCAGCAGAGCCCGAGCCTCTGTCTGGATTGGAGAGAGCTGTTCCTTCAGGTCACTAATCTAAATACAGACACTCCTCATACATTGGTTTTCACTCTCCTCTGCCCCAGAATAGCAACTCATGGATCTAAACAAACCTCTGATTATTTGAAATGAAAATAAGCAGCTGGGAGTGAAGTTTTCCAGCATTTCTGATAAGTAACAAAAAGAATTAATTCACTTGTGAGCTTCAGCGGAAGTGGCCATTCCTCGGGCCAGGTAGGAAGAAAAAATCTTTGAACTGTGATAACCTGGTAAATGCTCGGTATCTGTGTTTATACCGCGGAGCAGTCCATCTTGTTTCCTCTCTTCATCAAAACTGCGATAAACAAATGCTGGAAGGGAGGTTTCTATACATGGATAATGCATGAGGTAAATAGTGCAGGGCTTCATTTGAAATGATACATTCTTTAATTCTGGTCCACGTGGAAAAAGTTAACGCTCGCAGACTCGCAGATATGCCTCATGTCTAATGTAGATAGCATTGAACCACTTAAATTAACTTCGATTTGTGGCATTAAAAAGCTCCACGCTCATAATCAACTATCATTTTATTTTGCGTAGTTAGAGTTTTTGCATTTTAAGAGGAGAAATCTGAACTCCACCGTCTTGGTCGTGTTTGTTTGTTGTTTCTGTATATTTGCAGAAGCTTTTTTACTCAGTCGCAAAACATCTTGTTTACGAAGCTACTTTCCTTTCCTAAAAATCAGTTGCATTATAAAGCTGTGCATAATTGAAAATGGAGACAAATAAACACTAAATGCAAACAGTTGTAGATTCATCTGAGATTAGACCAAAATCTGGACGCACTTTTTTTTTTTTTTTTTTGCTTCATCTGCAGCATCACCACCATCCAGAGTCTTTCTGTGTCTCCTCCATGATGAATGCTAATTGTGAGACATCTGTACCTTAAAGTTTGACTTTCATGCTTAATATTGGACTTTTGTCCCAACAGGCATGAGGACCTCTCAGGGAGCCAGCTGTAATATCTGTATCAGCCTCTCCAGTCGGGGTGAACCATCCCATTCAGAACGACTCTCAGGGCTTCCATGGCAATTTACTCTCATGACTACACAAAAGAGTCCTCAGAGTCCCCCCGAGACCTTGCCAGATAGACAACTAACAACTAAGAGCGTCTTACAAAAAATAACACTTTCCACTATTTCCTAACATTGCGAGTGCAAAAGCTCTGCAACAACAATGACAGTGACGGCACGCTGACTGCATCCATTTTAATAAACACTTGACTATTTGATGTGATAAGCAGGGAATAGGGAGAAATGAATCATATAAACACTGATTTTATGAACTTTTCAGAACTGCCTCGAGGGCTTTGCAGTACACTTGTCAGTTTATTTGAAGTATGTTTGCAATTATTGTATTTGTTAACTCATGCCAGTATTTTTTTTTACTTGACACGTTGCTTTGGGCCATTGACATTATTGATTTAAAAATAACAATATAGTTGCAGTCTGAACTCCATTTATGAGCATATTCATAAAGCATTTACATACACTGATATGTTTTGCCCTTACTGTTCACAAAATTTGCTTCACTGCCAGTTATTGATATCATTGACATTATCATCATACCGAGCCGACATGAGTCAACAGCCATCTTTACTCAGTGGGCGAGATACTTTCATATTATTGTAAACAAGGCATTATTATGCGCCAGACGCACGAGAAAGTCTTAGATTATAAAATAAAAACATTAAAAGCATATATATGTTGTTTTCTCCTGTCAGTGATGCTGAATGTTTCTTCTAATGAGGAATGTGACTAATGGAGAGAAGAGAAAGAGATCTGTCTAGTCTATGGATTGCATGGGCTGGTTTCAAACCCATACTGCTATCACACAAACACCCCGGGGTATTAAGAGTCTTTCAAGGAAATCACATTGTTTCATATGATAGGACAATAGAGACTATTCATACAATGAAATTTTAATTGGAAAAAAACAAGAAAAGTGATAGAAACATACAGAAGACTTCTGAGCAAACTATCACAACATGAGTGCTCTGTTTCTGCGCCTCTGTCTAACTTCTGAATGTCTCACATAGCTGGAATACTCTTGGGTGTTTGTGCACCTTGTTATTGTGATGACAGAACATCAATTACAAATGCCTATCTCGCTTGCTTATCTGTGAGCCGCAGATGAGAGTAATTTCAGCCCGACGCACTGAGACGCAGTGTTGCAGATTAAAATCGCCTCGGCAAAGAAGAGGCAGTTTGAACAGTAGCGCTATTTAAAGCGTTTTGGAGATTGGAACAGCGGCAAAAACAATGAAGGATAACACATCACAAGAGCATCACAAAAGACAGCTGGGGTCTGTGAATCTTTAATTATACACACTTAGTTTAACATGGTATTAAAAAAAAAATGAAAACGAGAAAAGAATTGTTAAAATAAATTGAGTCGGTCAGAAAACTCTCAAGGTTTGATCTTCAGCAGATTCTTTTTTTTCTGCCCTGGCATGTTAGAATTGTTCTCTTTTATTTAACTTTTAATTTTGGATTTCTGCTACCTTACATATTTTAAATTCCTAATTTGTGTGCATCCATCAAGTGCTGAAGTTTATTTATTGTGCCAATGTGACAAAGCTTACTTGTTTTTCTTTTTGTGAGTTTCACATGGCGACACAATTTGCTGGTATGCTCTCTGTAAAGTATCAGCTTATTTAAATCAAACCTGCCATTCCCCTTAGCATCCCTGAACTCCTCTGGGTCTTTTTTCCTATCTCTGTGTGTTTCAGTATTTGCTGCATTTCAGGACTTCTGGAGTACGCATCCCTTAATATTTGAGCTTTCACTCTTCGGCTTTGTCCTTCGGGGTCACTGTAGCTCAGGGTATGGGAAGGACTTTTATCTCCTAGTTATGTAAGCAATAAAAAAGAAAGATAAAAAAAACAAAACAACAACAACAAAGAGATATACACTCACCAAGCACTTTACTGGGAACACCTGTGCAATCTAATGCCATCCAACACAACGGCTCTGCTATAAACTCTTCCTTTACGAGGCTTATACGTTTTCAGTTTTTCTTGACATTGTCAGAAAGGTGATCATTCTACTTTATGTTTGTTATGGAGGTCACAGAGGGAGGTGGACACCATGCCAGGAATACAATATAATTGACAATTATATTGGCACATACAGTAATAATAACCCTCAATAATAAAGTAGAAACATCACCTTTCTGACATATAGAAAAACTGTATACACTTTGTAAAAGCAGAGTTTATTGCAGAGCCTGCGTTCCAAATAAGGTGCTTGGATGATCTAGTTAAATGTTTAATATAATAGCAACCTTCAGATTATAGTTCTAGGCTATAGTGTGTGCACTGTACCGTTTCACACATTACAGAATTCGTAGAGCGGCTCCTTTTGGCCTACTCATTGCACTCATTGAACAAAATCAAACAGCGATGCCTTTTAAGAAATAATCAAATTGCTTCCAATGCCCGTTAGGAGCTTTATCTACTCAATGGGAGAACTACCTAATAAGTGTGTGCAACAGACTGCTTTGGTCTCACAAGTGGTCTGGGACATTTTTCAAAAAGACAATCTGCTCCTACATCAACACACACAGTTTAAATCCCAGACAGCACACACCGGCCTCAGATCCTCCCCAGCATGCGAGCGATCCACCAGTTGCACGGCATGACAATCTGACAGATGACCCGGCCTCCTTGGTAGTAGTATGGCCAGGGGTTGAAGCCACCCAGGGGCTCGTGGTAGCGGCGGCAGAAGCGGTAACCACGGCGACAGTGCTGGCAGCAGAAGCCCCGGTCATCCAGACGGTTATCCAGCTCGATTCCGACGTCTCTCTGCAGAGGACACAGGAGCGGGCAGGGTTACAATCACACACATGACAAATGCCAGTCCTCCGGAGGCAAGGGCAGGAGAGGAGGACGAGGAAGGGATGACGGGAATTGATGAGGCTGCTTTGGTTGTAGGTCAGCAGAATATATGTAAAAACCAAACCAGACTGAAAAGCTCAGAATTAATGTCTGCAAAAATACAAAGTTGTGACATGCTTGGTGGCTGTGACAAAGAGATCAAGATATCGGTGAGAGTGAGCAAGCTTGATTTAAGCTCCAGGAGCATAAAACATGATATAAATACACTTGACCTTTCTATTATACCGGAGGTAGCATGACTAGCGGCTTCACAAAGCCCCTTCTTTGAAACCAGCACTCACAGCCTCCGTGCCAGTGTTATCTTCAGTCAAAGGGACTAACGTTGGTAGTTACCAGCATAATTATACCATTTCTTTCATCTCTGACCTCTTAACTCCCGCGACGGATGCACACACTCTGCACTAAAATGGCTGCTCCTCCTCCAGTAGAGCATTCACATTAGAGCGCCTCACGTCTTGGCGCTCTCCCCCTGACCTTGACTTTAAGTGCATGGCACAGTCCTAAAGCAATTAGCAGAGTAATGATCGCCTAACAAGGATTCTTTCATTTGCTCTTGCTGGCTGCCTCTGAATTTATAGAGGGGCCAAATGAAACCCAAACTAAAGGTAAATTGGGTAGAATTAATGGCCCTTGGATTTTTCCATTGTGCTGGTTGGTTCATGCCCTCATAGACTCGTGGGGGCTCAGTGCCATGCCTTTGATCAAGAGCAACTCCAAATGGGCTTCGGTGAAGTGCCACTTAACTCACGGTGTGAGTTGAGGCAGCAACTTCCCTCAGTATGCATTTGACCACATTTCAATCTCTTTTAGTAAATGAATCCTTGGAGACAATCCGGCGCTGTTTCGTTAAACTGCTCAGAATCAGGACTCAACGGCCGGCGCTGACTTCACGTTCAGAGCAAACCGGCAGAGTTCTCCTACAATGATTCAGCTACATGCAGTGGTGCAGAACAAAAACACATCCACTCTTGAGTATAGGAAATGTGTGGAAATTGTTTAAGAGGACAGGACCCGCAGGAAAACATGCCTTTCTATCCCCCCACCGCATTAAGTGTGGGAATTAGGGGATTTCTTGCATCTACTCGACAAGTTAGTGAGCAGTCAATCACGGTGCTTTTTCACACGTTGTATTTGTTTTCTTCACTGCAGCACCTCACTGCAAAAAAACAAAAAAAACACAACCACGGCCCATAAAAAGTGCACCATGCATTTAATGTTAGCTATGATAAACTGGTAAAATTACACGCTGGTGAGACATATTTAAAACACATAGAAAGGGTGCGACAGATGATATCTGGGACTGGTGTGTTTGATTTATTACCATGACAGGCACAGGTAGGCTTTTAATGATTTATTGTTTCAGTCAGGTTTCAGGTCATCAGCTTCCAGGCAACAATCTGTTATGGAAACAACACGAAAGCTGTCAATGGACCAACGATAATCTAATCTGCTCCTCACAGCCTGAACTGGGATGTTACGAAATCTGGAGCTTCGACTCGGAAAATGAAGAAAATATTTTATTCAAATGACGCCGACGTTTATCAAAACAAACAGCCAATAGGCAGCATTGTACCTTAAAGACAATTAATCAGAGCTATCCTTTTAAAACGGAGGGTACATATTAATCACTCTGGATTTGAGTTGCCGTCTCTAGTGGGAAGCTGCGGTGATAAGAATGGTTCACCTTGGGAAATCTGAGGCAGTCACTCACAAACAAGCGGCATTAATGAAGAGTAAAAGCCATTACCCCCTTGCTGCATCTGATTTCATCACACGCCCAGGCTCACATATACACATGCAAACACTCCCTCGCACACGGGCTCTTCTGTGCATAATATGGGGGAGCGGATGTGAATGAGTCTGCAGAGTAGAAAACTGCGTCAGTCATTCAATAAGATGTAACGAATCAAAGCGCGACTCCTCTAATCTCCACACTTGCTGGTATTATTTCACACATGCTGATCACCGCTTTTCATGAGCTTGAAGCACATGTCTGGATGTGTTATTAAATTTCATAGCAAAGCTCATCACATTCATTCTAGGATCAAAACAGAGCAGATAACATTTCTGTATCGTACCCTGCTTTGTATTTGAAAATGTTATTTTTCTTCCTCTCGACACACACAGGACAGTGGACCATATGAAATGCTTTGCTGCGTGCTCTGATCTCAGATTTCCATCTTACTGTGCTCGACGCACAGAGAGCTGGAATGACAATGAAATTGGATGTAATTGAATAAGCAGATAGTCATGTATTTCAGTAAACTCGGCTGCTTCAACAAGGTGATAAGGAGCTTTAGCTTCAGTTTAAAGATTTCTCTGGAGGCACAAGCAGCTCCTGTATTCATGGTTTTGAAATCTGTCAGCTTTTTGCACCTCTGTTATGCATGAACAGCCATCTAGCCTGACCCTGAAAGTGGCACCAAGATGCCCAATACAGACACTTGGACCCTGGCCGAAACACCCAGCGAGCGTGTTTACGTGTGTGTGTGTGTGTGAGGTCAGTTCGTACTGGAAGTTCATCCTTAATATGTGGGTCAAGGGCAGTGGTCCAATCCGTTCAGGCTTGTCAGGTGGCAGTTATTCAGTCTGAAATTTCCAGGGCCGCCTCTGACACTGCACCCTGACATGGCAACCATGGCAAAGTTCACTGTCGTATATCTGTCAACCTCTGTCCCAAGGACTCAAATAATTATTCTGCTTCATGGACGGGCCTTCTGGGAAGATGTGACACTGAAATTCAGACTTATGAAATGCAGGTGAAGTGAAAGCATGTTTTTTAATGTGTGACACAAGAAAGGATGCAGGTGGAAAGAGAAACAGTGTGAGTAGCAGACTGTGTGTGTGCTTGTTTTTGGACTTTTTGGACTGTTCAGATTTACACTCAAAATAAAAAATAAATCTAAAAAAAATACATAAAGCTTGGCCAACACATGTGGCACCCCACTGGCATGAGTGAGAGTTCAGACTCCCAATTACAGACTGCTGCCTGCCCTCTGCTTGTTATCACTGGACCCACAAACAGCGCTTGGACGTGCTGCCGGAATGGATTGCTATGCTATGCATTACTCAACTGATAGAGGCAGAACGTTTTAAAAGGAGAGCGAGTTTTTCATCCCCTGGTATGTTTTAATTGCACGGCGCTGCATCTCCTGCCACAGACAATGAGGGAGAAGACAGAGGGGCTGGGGGGGGGGATTGAAGACTTGAAGACGGGAGGTGTTTCTGGGACAGGCCTGATAAATGTCAACGTTATAGGACGTCTCATTTGTCCGCGTGCCTCTCACCGTTTCTCCCAGCTCTGAGGAGGAGACCAGGCATGACTCATTATCCTTGAATTTAGCTTTAGTGGCTGTTCACCTGTGAGTGCTAAATGTGTGATTGTGTGTGTGCTCTTGTCAGATATCCTTGAGCCTGTGTATGTCCCCTGTATTTTCAGTGTGCAAATGCGTTTTTTTTGTGTCGATATGAGGGCATAATTTCTGTTTAGTACAATAAGCAATGTGATTTTCCCTCAGAGTCAAGGATAATTAATCACACAGTACTGAGTGATGTGCATGCAGTACGCCAAAATATGCCACTTGGCCTTCCCATTCTCTTTATACGCTTTGATAATTAAAGCATTATTAATAAAAGTAACTTATCTGTGCAGCAATGAGTGACCTTGAGAGCACTCCTTTGTACAGTGCTTTCCACTGCCTCAGAAAAAGGGAAGTGAAAAAAGGCACTAACGAGTGCTTTAAGGCACAAGTTGCTTCCTTTGAAAGACCGGGTATTCCTCTCAATTAATGGAAAGACATTAAGGGAGTCTTCAATGAACTGGCCTTACTTAAACAGATATATAGAGCAATTGCTATGCCCTCTGGTGCACAAAGTCAGTTTTAACATCAATTAGTGAGCGATTTATATGCAGAAAGAGTCGAGGCAGAGCTGGAGCTGATTGAAGTGGCTCCGCTGCATCTCGCGGTGTGGTCCCCGGGTGACGTGGCGGAGCACTTACGTAGTCGTTCACAGGAACGTGGTCCAGGACGTCGCGGGCGAAACGATGACCCACGACCTCTGCGTCGGGCGTGTCCACGTTTTCAACCTCAGCGTCTGAGTGGACAGACAGACCAGGAGAGGAGATGTTGTATACTTGAGACAGTTTTCTGTTGTTTTAAGTAAAATATAAAAGCACTAACATTAACATTCAGGAGAAATATGATGGAATCCATTCACATCCATCACTTTTCTCTCAGACAATGACATTATTGCTGTTGTGATACTAACACACAGATTCTTATTCTTATAGCAAAAAACAAATCTCCAGGTGACCAAATGAAATGACTGAATGCCACCATATTTACTGAAGTACATTTTGGGGTCATCAGTATACATTCCACTACATTTTGGAGAGGAATAGTATAGTTACTTTGCAGACACTTCTTATATTGCACACATTCATCTTAAGCGATTCCTAAATGACCAATTTCTCAAGGCTTGTGAAAAATCTCCTCCACTGTAGTGAGATAATTTCAACCTGCTTATAATAGAATTTAACTGGTTTCATACATTTTCCAGGATGAAGGGACAATTTTCCTCCCTTATTCTCTCTTCCTGTGAGAGCTGCGTCAGTGAACCAAAACAGGGGTTGTATGTATGACAGCTAAAAAAGTTGTTAAAACTACAATAGCAGAAAATGCTCGCCGCGCTGCAGCTTGAGAAAACGCATCGAAACAGACAAAATAAAGTAAGAACACATGTGCTGCAAATACACGACCAAAGGTTGAAAGCAGCCAATACCACTGAATACCTTTTCAGGAGACACAACAAAAAAAAACGTGATTTAATCTATCTGGGACACACTTGTTGGTGCTCAGTGATTTGACTTTTTGAAGTTATTGACCACCATTACTCATCAGTGGTGTTGGACAATGAGCTAAAAAGTTAAGAAGCGTAAAAAGTGAAAACTCTTTTTGGTTTAATTCAGATATTATTGCAGATAGCTGCTGTTAACCCAGCCTGAGCCTTTTGCTTATTAATAGTCGAATAATATGATGAAATACACACGTGAAGCGGCGTCCTAATGATGTGCTAATGCTATGTTAGATGAGCAGCTGACTTCAGTGACTTCAAAACTCACCACTAGTTTCATCACTTTTTAGCGTCCTTTGGAAACGTATCTGTTGTCGTCTCTGCCACTTGCACCGAATTGCAGTATTTTTCTTTCTTGTGTTTGCTGCATATTGTTGTGTTTGGTTGCGTTGTCTATTTGCATGTGTTTTTCTCTAAGTTGCAGGGCATTGAGGTCTCTCGGCCGCTGTATGAAACTCTCTTTAAAGCCTCGTGAAGTGAAGGGGCACAGCAAATTCATCACTACAAGTTAATTCTTCTTCACTTGCCATTTGGTACACTGTTAATTATATAAATCAATTACAGCCACATTAATGTTCTAACACTTATGTCTAAAAGAGAAATGAGACTTTCAGGACTTAATAGCCGATTCATTTACACCTAGTGCATAAGTAATATTAGCTCCATTGTGACAAGTTTACGCATTAAAGCATATGCCAATATAATCTGTTAAATTATATCTTAAAACACTGCCACAGAGGCAGGACTTGTCCTTAAGTACATTTGCTAATTATATTTTTCTTCCTTTTCTTAAAACTTTTATTGCAAACTACTCATTTTGTAAAACGAAAGTGTCTGAACAGTCGCCACACTTTCAACGTCACTAACAGACAGAGAGGAGCCCGGGCCAGCTGCTCATATGGCTGGGAAATCATGGTGTCTCTATGGACCTGCACATGGCCTGTGGGGATGCCCTCCAGCGAGAGTGTTAATAGTCTGCATTTAGAGGCAGAGGTGCCCCCTGCTCTCACCGCTCAAGGGGGAGGGATGAATCCAGTGGATGGGCAGCTGCTGGCAAATCTCCCAGATCTTGGAGTTGAGGAGGAAGTCCGGGTTAACGATGGGCTCCTCGGCAGGAACCCACACTTGGGAATCCTCCACCTTCATGTCCACGGCCTCTGCCTCATCCACCTGCTCAAAAACACCACGCACACGCACATGTTACACATACACATGCAGGGTCCGCGAGAATGCCCATACCACAAAAAGTGTGGTCCTACATTTGCACTCTCCTCCCCTGAGCCATGCAGCAGCTCCGGCGTTGTCTTTTTATCTATCACCTCTCTGTCTGCGGAGAGGACAGCAACTTCCTGACTGCCCATGCCCTGACTCCCTCCTCTTTCTCTCTCCTCTTCTCTAGCTCTCTCTCTCTCGCCCTCTTCTCAAGCCTGCGGCATGCTCTTTCTATTATACATCATTGGAATTCACAGACAGTGATGATTTGACTTTTAAATGACTTTAGAAGTGGTCTTCATTACTCTGAGTGTGGCTGCAATATCGTTTAATGTGACAGACACAATAAAGCCCTGCATTCTCCTCCCCCCTCCCCTCCCTTATACCCTCCCCTCCACCACAATGCTTCGCTTGGCACCCAGCACTATCAGTGGGCTTAATTTGTTGATACTGTAGCTCATGAGCTGTAAAGTAAACTATTATTGCTTAATGATAGGGACTACATGTCAGTGTTGTCTAATAGAGACATATGAAGGGGATTTGGTAATGCTCTCCCCTAACAGTGCAGATATTTATTTTCTTCATGTATATGTAAATATGCACACAAACAAAGCCCTCTTCCCATTCCCTTGTTAATTAGCAACCCAGAACAGAAAAACAGTTCACTTGACAAATGTTTTTACAAGGTGATTTTCTTCCAGTCTAAAGCTTAATTGCACATTAGTTAAGCTTGATGTAGAATCCTGGGGCTATCGTAGGAGTAAGAATCATTTATATTGGGTCATGCCCCTTCACTCATGTTCGCCCCGTCACTCTTGCTTGAATTAGAATTTCCCTCTCGGTGCGGCTTCCTGTTTGTCATCCTGTGACCTGCAGAACAGCAAGCACGACTTAAGCTGATTCTGCCACATCAAAGATCGTGTTTGGGCGCAGAGGTGTTCAGCCAAGCTTTTGACACACTTTCCTTCACTTTTAAACCCCGGCCAGCAGACTAATGACGACTCGGAGGACTGGTGCAGCAGGGCGGCGGCGGTGGTGGTGGTGTCGGTGGTACGGCGGAGGGGGTGCTCTGGCATTTGAACTGGTGTGCTTACCATTCCTGTGGCTGCAGAAATTAAAATCAAACTCAAGGAACACAAACAGCACTCTCTAATTGGACCTCTTAACCACTGAAGCCAAGTGAGTCTTCTCTGGAAAGTAAATGGAGGTCACGACACGGGGCTCGCAACATGACTTTGACTTCACAGTTGAGGAACGACTCCAATAACTTGTAGGAGAGAGCGTCTGGGGGAGGTGGTAAAGGTCAGCGTTTTAGCATGGGGCAGGGATTTCTAAATGCCAGTTGACAAGAACAAAGACAACATGATTACAGTCCGGTGGTTCATACACACTTTTGAATGGCTTTTCCATTTTGCTATTGACAAATGATATATCATTAGGACACAAGCAACTTTTTATCAAGTATGGGACCCTGGGAATGATGGTAATTTGTTTTGTGCAGCCCGCTCCTGGTCTATGTGTGCTTTTCGCCTACAGTGCACAACTTAATTATACACCAGTTGTGCTGTAGTTAATGAATTTACCCTCTCCTGCCACTGAGTCCCAAGGGGGGAAACACTGTCGACATGACACATTGTTTAAAGTGGTGTTATGTTTGCCAGAGATCAACAAAGATTTTCTCACCATACCCAGGAGCTTTCACATGCCGCACCTAACACACGCAGGGATTTTTTATGCAGGGTACCAGGTGGCGAATTTTTAGTCGACAACCATATTCAGCGAGTCTGCTGCTTGAAGGCACGAAATGGATGATTACACCGCCATTTAAAACCCGCAATACTTCAGAGCGAGAAAAGATTAATCTCCACGGAGCGACTAGTTTTGCTTGTCGGGGCAAAGTAAAAAAATGCAGAAAGTTGTTTATTCAAATTTGTGCCATTGTCAAACAGGATAACTGTCTTGATAGTCTTCTGAAGGAACGGATAACCTGGAGAGTCTAAAATGGAGGAATGGAGTCTTAACTGATTAATTGCGCTGCACCAGAGAATTTTATTTGAAAAACAAACTGTTTTCAAAAAAAATATATAAAAAGCCAAAGATTTTCTGAAATTAATTACACACTGTTTGAATAAACTGTTCTCAGTAGCGAGCTTGCTAACTGACAGTTCCCCCACCTCAACAAGCCTTGACTGAATGAAAAGAAATGATATCATAAATAATAGAGTGAATCTCAGACAGCTATTGTGTCTAACTAACATGAGCATGTTACCAGGTGGGAAACATGTCAGTGGTTAGATTTTCTAAAACATATAAATACATTTTATACAAGTGGCCTACACATTTGTAAGCATTTATACTTGTATACAGGTGTTGTGTTGGCATTGTACTGTAAAACGATAACTGAGAGCTAGTCAGCTATGTTAAGTTTTCCTGTACACTTACAACAATGGCGACTGGAACTAAGCGTCTCATGCTGGATATGGGTCTAACGATTGTTGCACAGAAATTCCTTGAACTGAAATCAACGCTGTGCAGAAGAGAGGGAAAAAGTATATGTTGCATACGAGGCAGCAGGAGGGAGTTTTCTGAGCTTGTCTGTACACGACGTTGCTGTTGTGTTACAGGTGCACGACAAACTACAGCTATAGGGTATGGAGACATGCCACACATACTCCGTACCTAAGGTGTAGATCTGTTGCAGAGGCATAAATCTTGCTTAGTACTGAACATCTGCAGAGGAGCTGAACTTTTTGCTGCAGTCTCTCTGGCCACCCTGTCATTCACCGAGCACAAGCAGACAAATATGAGACAAAACAATTCGCACTGTGTGCTTGCAGGACTTTAGTGTATTCACATCCTCTGCAGTGGTGTTGCCTCTCAGCATACAGTTTTTGTTGTCTGCAGTTGTTGTCTGAGTGGGAGGTTTTGGGTTGCTGGGTGAGCCTTGGTCATCCATATTAAGTGGCTGTTTAATGGAGCAAGCAGCATCCGTTGACAATGTTAAAGGGTGTGAGGGAGGAGGACAGCGATTTCTGTGTCAGACTGGGGGAACTGGAATAACGTGCAGGGATTACTCCCCCAGACATTTCACAGGGAAGACAAATTGAAAAGGGAAAGAAAAAAATCCTGGCAAACAATTCATGTTTGTCACCTGGTTCTCTCTCGCAGGGCCTGCATGTCCTTATCAGCCGCTTGCAGTTTTTACGCAATTTTTTCCCATTGTTTTTCACCTCAGCTCTAAAGCATGCCACGGCTGCTCTGAGCCTTTTTTCCCCTAAAAGCCTGTGGAGGGGTTAAGATAGGAGCCATTAGTGCTTGGCTTTAACCCTTGTGAGCTTCATGTGTTTCACCACCTGAGGAGGAACTTGTGCTGTTCTTTGCAGGGTCACGTGTGGGTGGATTCTCACAGAGGACCGAGCAGAGGCCGCCGTCTAATGTGAGAACAGACTTTGGTGAGGTCAAAACAGGTCGCTGTTTGTTACCTAAATATGCCCTCTTGATATTTACTGTAGTTCTGTTATATAATTCAGTGGTTGCGGTCTGCAAAAATACTAGCAAAACACAGTGGTGTAACTACACTGAATAAGGAGTAATGACAAAAACAGCAAATCTATGGCAGATGAATGCAATTTTTATGGCATTTATTAATGAATATATGGATATATGAACCAAGTAATTATTTGGTATCTTAAGGAGAGCCAGTGTCACATTTCAGGTTGGTGGGCTGCAATGGAGCAGCACTGCAATATCACCACTGTATTTCCAGTACACACCAAGAATCCCTAGGTCTATGTCACTCCCGGAGCCTTCAACTTGTCAGTTTAAGGTAGTCAAGGCAACCAGAGGAAACCAGGAAGTCAAGTCAAAAAATACTCAGACAAGTAACCTATGTAAAACCTGTCATCTTTGCAACAAATTTAATCTAAAACATGTTTTAAAAAAAGGTGCCGATGAACTTTTTCCCTTGTATCCAGTGTTTATGGTAAAATAAGCTCAGTGTTGCATCAAATTACTGCACAGAGATATGACTTTTATCAATATCTGGGCTTGGTCAACTAGAAAATGAAGAAAGACACATGAACACAGCCATGAGAAATGGAAAGGCAATGTCATTCTAACAATGGTGAACTATCCACTTGGTGTATCCATGTGCACGATGCTCATCTGAGTCTTCAGAATAGAGAGCACGTATCTGCACTCATCATTCAGTTCATTCACAGTCACGTCAGCAGATGTTAATTTGGTTTGTGCCTTGATGTTACCGACAAAACAGTTTCTGTTTAGGGAACATTTCTTAATTATGAAATCTGTAAACCAAACTCTCACAGTTTCCAGGAAGTCAAGTCAAAAAATACTCCGACAAGTAACCTATGTAAAACCTGCCATCTTATGTATTCAGCAAATTAAATCTAAAACATTTAAAAAAAAAGGTGCTGATGAACGTTTCCCCTTGTATCCAGTCTTTATAGTAAAATAAGCTCAGTGTTGCATCACATTTACTGCACAGAGATATGACTTTTATCAATATCTTTCAATCACTTTCAGAACGATGTTCTCCCTTTAAACACAAAAATCTTTAGAGACCTCCGAACCCCTGGAAAACATGTTTACATATCACACTTAGCAACGCTAAATACATCTTTTCCAGCTGTATTACACTTTTCATGAGCGTGTGAGAATATTTCTGCTATAATTTGTTGTCCTAAAAAAATCTTTTGAAATCTACTTGGGGCAACAATCTTCAATCAAATGAAATGTGGTCTGTGACTACAATCAAGGCAGTAATTAAACTTTGCACAAAACATATTTGGCATAACAACCTAGATAATAGTACAAGTTTTTAAAGATTAATAGTAGAAGACAGGGTTGCGAGTTTCATTGCCTGATTCTCACTACATGGTTTAACCGCTGATTCAAGGCTCCTTAATGGGCATTATCACTTGTTGTCTCTTACGGCAAGGTTGTAACAGTGTTTGACTGATTAGAACAACTTAATGTCACGACATGTAGCAGGGAGAAGGGGAGGGCCCAAATGCAAGACACAGGAGAAGGCAGGAACAGGAAACAAAAGAACTTTAATGAAACTTGTTAAAAAGACAACTAAAGGCGCTTCGGTGATGAGCAGGGGACTCCAAAACAAGGGTGCAACAAAAGAATTAATCCAAAGGAGCAATTAAGACGAGGAAGAATCCAAAAGTAGCGCAAGGCCAAAGCACACAAAATTTAGGAGACACAACTATAGTACACGGCAATGAAACACAGACAAATGGACAAGAGACAAAGGAGGAGGCAGGGCCATATATACACAGGCAGAGCTAATTGGGAAATAAGACACTGGTGAAACTAATGAGGGGATGAGTACACAGACAAAAGACTTAAGGCAAGACAGGTGAGTGTAATAACAAGAGCAGGAAAAGGCAGGAAGTAAAATTAATTAAAATGCTTAGAGATAACTAATTACAAAATAAAACAGGAAATACAATCTGGATAGCAATAGGTACCGAGCTCAGCGTCATGGTAAACTCATTACCGTTACACTTAATGGAAACCATAGCTTAAGAACACCTTTTGAATCATTATTTTATTGAATATAGGGGCTTCTGTAACGGCTGGTATACGCCCTGTAATCACATTGCTGGTGTTAGATGAATCACTTTGGAGCTGTGAATTAAGCCAATTAGGCTTCACAGTGCACAAAAGAAGACAGAGATGGCATGGACATATGGTGCTGCCTGGGCAATTAGTGCCTGTATATATGGATCAGACATTTTGAAGATGAAAATAATCTAAAACAAAACAGTATTTGAGTTTGTTGTTATTGTTGTTTTTTCTTTTCTTTTCTTTTCTTTTCTTTTTTTTTTGCCGTATAACAGCTTGCATTCTTAAAGATAAAACCAAGACCGGGCGGACAATTGGCTTATTCTGTTTTTTAAATGATGCGGTGAGTGGGGAGTGTCAGATATTTGCCAGCTACTTCTTCTCATCTACAATGTGAAATGTAAATGAGAGCATGCTAGCAGTAGAGACGTTTCAGAGAAGGATTTTCTCTTTGAACACGAGGCCCACTCAGTGAATTGCACTGTGACACTGAAAAAATGGGAATTTTGATTGACTGAATTTCTTCCATTCCTTTTGCCGAAGTTCACATACAAGTATAAGAAGCCAGAGAAGTAAAATAAATCACTCTAAACTTGGAGAGGGAGCCTCGTGAATTTTACAAAGAAAGCATCTTAAAAAATACCATTTTAATGGTTTACCTTTCACTCAGACCTCTCTTGCACCCTTCCCCCTTTAGGCTATTTGGGTAGAGCCTTTGGAGGAGATGATTAAAAATTAATATTGGCTCAAGATTGACAGCAAACACTATTTGATGTGAGCCACAAAGAGGCTATGGGTTTGTGGGTTGTTTTCTGGCAGTTTCACAGGCACCACAAACCCCAGTTTATTCTTCAGTGAGAATGGTGGGGGAGATAGGATAAGATGGACAGGCTGAGGATTGGTGTGGTGCACACAGTGCTCCTCTCTGGTTATCTCCTTGTAATATGCATGACAGCCTCTGCAGGACTACAGAGAGTCCAAGGTATAGACGGTGAGAGAGAGAGGAGGCATACCAGTAACTCTGTGTCCTCAGTCTCCACCTCTGTCACTGTGGGTAGTTTCTTAGTTTGGGTCCTGATGTAGCACCTCTGATGTTCAGCAAACCGGATCCCAGTGATTCCCTTTGAAAAAAAGAAGGAGGAATGCTCAGAAATTCGGATATATGTATCATTCATTAGCTTTCTGTGATGTGGATATTCCATAAGAACTGGGGCGATCGTTTTAAAACGCTCAGCTTTTTGCCGATAATCAAAGCTGTTACAAAAAGTTAAAACCTAATGAGTGAGAGGAGGTGTAGTTTGATCTTTTTTCTTCTTTTACCGTGGTATAAAAGTGATGCCGACTTGGACCTTGCAACACAGATGTTGCTTTCAAGCTGAACTAAGTAAAAAAAGGTGGGGGTGCTCCACCTTGGCTGCATAATACTTCATAGCAGGATATATTGCACAGGAGAGCCAAGTGACATTGTTGAGAATGAAGTGTTTTCTACAGAGAGTGCCCCCATTGAATTAGCCAGTCATAGGTCCCTGTCACTCTCTTAATCTGCGCAGTCAAGTGTGGAGTCGCTCTCTTCAGCTCCACTGATGATCCTCTACCATGTGGACTGTGGCTCTATTCAGTCTGACACACAGAGCCTGAATAGGCAAGAAAGATCTGTTAATTCTCTCTCACTGCTATTCTATGTTAATCTAAGATATTCAGCCGGAATAAGTCTGAAAGACCTTCCGTAGATCAGATTGTATCCAATTTATTTTCTGCAGAGCAGAGCAGCTCATTCAGCATACTGTATTAGAACAGACGGCAGGATCTACATCTGCCACGGCTGCTTTAAAATTGTATCAAGCGAAAATTGTATGAGCAGTACCATGAAAATGGACTTGATTCAATCTAAATTTAATTACAGTACACAGTGATTGCTATGACATCGCTTTTGAATTGGTTAACTTGACCATGTGGGTGCTATTTCTACATTTTCTGTGGTGCTGTCACTCTGAGAACCAGATACCAGCAGCACGAGACATGATACAAACTGATGGCTGTCATAATCTACCGCATGTAATTTCATCCGTGTGGAAAAGGGATGGGGCAATAATGGTTTCAAGCACAAAAGCATTATGTTTATGCCGGGCTTCATTGTGATGAGTCTCTGTTTAATTTGGGTCTGCTGTGTTGGCGAGCTGGTGGACAAGGGAAGAGGGCGATGTTGTGATGAGATGCAATGATTACTGGGCTTGGTCAACCAGAAAATGAAGAAAGACACATTAACACAGCCATGAGAAATGGAACGGCAATGTCATTCTAACAATGGTGAACTATCCACTTGGTGTATCCATGTGCACGATGCTCATCTGAGTCTTCAGAATAGAGAGCACGTATCTGCATTCATCATTCAGTTCATTCATAGTCGTGTGAGCAGATGTTAGTTTGGTTGGCGCTTTGATGTTACCGACAAAACAGTCTCTGTTTAGGGAACATTTATTAATTATGAAGTCTGTAAACCAAACTCTCACAATTACTTTTCTACCAGTAATAAAAAATGTAACGTAATGAAAATTTTACTAAATCTGAACTTTTTTAAACATTAAACACAATGAATGTGATATTTCACACATTGTCTGTGTGGCTGTTTCAGTTTGTATTTTTTTTTTTTTGTGCATCCTCATAGTCCTCCTCACAGTATCTGGACATCACAGTCAATCACAGAAAACCCTAGCAGGATGTTATGTTACCGTAGGCTATCCTCAACATCATCAGTAGAATTCCTGCAGTCATGAATTTAAAAGACGGTCTGAAGAAATTTTAGATGGATAAATGCTGGAGGCGATTTTGGATGCTTCCGTATTATTTGCTGTGCGATGAGGAGGCAGAGCAGCGGAAGAAAGAAAGGTTAGACTTTTTTTTTTCACATTCCCCTTTGACCAACTCACCTTGCTGGCTATGTGAAAATGAAGACAGCACTGAGTACGCAAAACAAACAAAAAAAAAAGTCAAACACCTGTCACTTATATATGCATTTGTATGATTTGGTGTAATCATTTAAGTAATCATTTTTTAATTTAATCATGTAAACATCTGCTACATTATTCGACTTCTAAGACGTTACACCATTGTTATCCCGTTAATTCTAGTTTCTTCCTGTTTTATTTTGAAATATTTAATCTCCGTATGTTTTACTCCTTTTTATTTGGCATCATCTGTGCTTAATTATCCAATCCAGCTCTCTCCAGTCAGCCCTGTGCATTGTGTCGAACCCCTAACTTGTTTTGTGGTTCAGTCTTTAACAAGTCCAGTGTTGTAGCTGTATCTTTCCATGGACCAGTACGATAGCCCATCAGTATGAATATGACACTGAGGTTGTATTTGTGTTTGTAACAGTACAAGCGTGTTTCTGCCACAGCTATCGTTTAATTTAAGATCAGATGTTTTGGATGTGCTGTTTAACAGGTGAGAAATGAAAGAAACAACTCACTAAATTGACTGAGAAAAATAAACTGTATTAAAAACAGCATTAACATAAATATGACTTACTACAGCATGACTGCGTACACCAGCTGTTTCTCCCAGCGTCTGACATGATTTATGGATGTTGGCTGGCTAGTACGTCCAGCTGGGTGCCATTCGAAGGTAAGAAGCTGATAACTGACAACTTGGGCAAGTGTCTGGTGGTACCTGTGTTGTGAGGCTACCAGCAGTTACATCTGAAGGTCACCGGCGAATGAACCTTGGTTTACATACACTGATGCTGTGGTTTTCCTCCCACAGTCCAGAGACATACAGATTTAAGCTAATTGTGACAAAACCTCCTGTAGATGTAATTGTGAATGTGATAGTGCTGTTGTAAGTGTCTATATGCATTAGCGCTGCGAAAGACCGGTCGAAGTTGTGCCTTTCTTCTTGCTCTGTGTTTACAAGTACAGGCTGCAGACCTCAGCAGCCCTGCTACGGATAAATGGGTGGAGACGACATATAGATTAATGGATGGATGTTGATTTACATGAGGCATGTACCTGTAAATTATAATCTAAGGCCCTGTCCACACGTAAACGCAAATACGCCAAAACGGAGGTTTTTTTAATCGTTTTGGCCGATCGTCCACACGTATCCTGTAAACGCATTGCCCTAAAACGGACTTTTCTGAAAACGGGTCCCAGGGTGGAGAAATTCGAAAACGCAGCTCCTGCGTTTTCTTGTGGACGGGGAAAACGGGAAAACGATGACGTCATCGCCACACTCCCGAGCAGCCTTCCACCTCCCGCGAGACGTCTCGTAACAACATCAACAACAATGGCGGACTACATGCTAGTTTTCATGCTGGAGAAGATATTGAGCCTATTAGGGTTACTAGGGCAAAATATCATGCTCCTGTACCACCACGCTGAGCAAAAAAGGCGATTTGTAAACAGCGCTCAAGCTTTGTGCGCATGCTCCGCATCTTCCTCTCCATTTTTGGTGAATTTCTGAAACCGAAACAGCGCCACCTATAGGCCTGGAATAGGAAGTAGCGTTTTCGGTCGTGCTGAAACGGACCCGTGTAGACGCGGATATTTCTTGAAACGATGACGTCAAAAACGGAGAGAAAAAAGATCGTTTTCGTACGTGTGGACAGGCCCTAAATGTCTTTCAGTATGAAAACAGGCTTGCCGCTGCACAATCTGTATATGTGTGCTTAATGGCTTTCATCCTGACTTTTTGAGCCACTGTTACTGACTGAAGGTCTGCAGAGCTGCAGGTGTGGCCCGAAGGATTTTCCCAATATTTTCCAAGCATGAAAAGGTGAAGGGAAGTTATTAGCAGCAAAAAAATATTTGTTGTAACTTCAGCATCCCCAGTTGCACATCATCTCGGGAAAGTTTTGAGGAACTCAGAGCTTGATTGTCAGAAATGCACATCATGTACACAGAGAGATGACAAAAACACAGCAGCAGAAAGTGAGACCCTAAACAAATCATAACCAACAATTCAGTCCTTACTGTATTCTGATTTTATTATAGGCTTCCTTTGGTAAACAGTTAAAATGTATACACAGATGTGTGCCATGACTGGAAGTTAGGGTTAGGGTTAGGGTATCTAATGCATATAGACACATTTTGGACGATTTACCAAAATGTGCTTTTGTATAGTTTGCTTTAACATGAAAACAACTGGTTATTCCCTCTCAGGTTGTCTCATTTTAACAGAAGAGAAATGGAAAAAAAAAGTTAGAAAGAGTGGCCAAGAGTCCTGTTGGCATAAACCTCTAATTTTCCACTGCACACAACCCTGAGGCTTGATGGACGTTGTTTTAATGGTGGCTTTGGTCTGTGTAATAACATGTGACAATCCCATTTTTTTTCTCTGTGTATTAACCAAAACCAATTCTAACATCAGCATGCAAGCCAACACTTACTATAACCTATTGTGAGTTTTGTCTGAGTTCCTTTTTTTTTTTTTTTTTTGCCACAGTGAGGTTTGAATTACTCTGCTCACTCGCTTGTTACTTAGTCTTCCATAGTGGAGTACTGAATCAAGCAAATCTCCTCAAGGGATGTGCTTCACTAACAGGAAGTGGAACAAGCAACAGGCACATATGTTTATGCATAAGTGTGTGTGTTTGTGGGCATGAGGAACACACACACTAACACACACACACATGCTGGGCTTGGTGAGGGGGAGAGAAAGGAACAGAGGAGACTGATGGTTGAGGTTAAATTTATCCGGTGTTGCGCTGGTTTCCATCATATACCCGTTTTAGACTGACAAAGACCATTGTACTGAAAACAATAACAACTCAATGTAGGTTTTTGTTTGAGATGAGGTGTATCCTGTAACATTCAGCCTCGCAACCCAACATTTCACAGTAAATAATAGTACAAGAGTAAATGCATTCATTACCCAGTCAAGCAGCAAGCTCCCTTCTCTGAGGTGCGGCAAGTATAACCTCCTGCATACTCGAGCAGGATTTAGGAATGAAAGGTAAGTTAATGAGTTCTGCTGGAGAGAAAATTGCAGTTGAAAAAGGTGTAAGAAGCAAATAGAAGTGGGCTACCTAATGGTGTTTGTCTCTGTACTGCAAAGAAGTTGCTGTATAGAATTAGTGGTGGAAAAAAACACATTCTTCTGTGGGCTGTCGTGTGTGTGTACTTAAGCACAACAAATCTCCCCCAGCTCTGCTGTTGTGGTATCAATTACTGACATTATGCGTATGTACGGCATTTTAAAAAATCTTTTTTTATTTTGGTCCCTGCGTGAACACCTCAGTGGAAAAAAATTTCCATTTCTCTGTTTCTGAGATGTTTCAAAGGTCTGTCACGGCTTTGTCTCTTTCATTGAGAGTGACAAAGGAGGAGAACAGACTGTCAAAGAGAAAATATGATTTCAAAAAAGGATAAATGTGGTCAATTGTCTCTTTGAAAAGGGCAGGATATGAACATCATAACCCTTCTTCTGCTGTAGGGAAGACACAATTATGACATCGGTTTTTCATCAAGACAAGAATAGCCTTCATGGCCTTGTTTAACCTTTACTTACATTTTTGAAGTCGTGCACCTCGAGAACCTCCTCACTCCCATTTCCCATTCTGAAGATCTCAATGTGGTGACCAGGGTCAATCTCCATCATGCTGTCTGTCTCTACGCCATCCACTACAGCTTTGTACTGAAGGTCATACACCTGCAGTGACAAAAACAAGCCCACACCTCTGTGATCAATGCATGAAAATCATTCACTATATCGTTGCTTCATTTTAAACGACAATACAGATCGGTGACATGACATATAATTTCCACCAGTTCTTGCTCGTCTCTGTCCATCTTGAATGTCAGTCAACATGCTTCACCGTGCTACAGCATCAGCTCAGATCTTTTCAATTATTCAAATGGGTCCGGTGTTTTCGATGTCACCTGTTTCCCTGAATGGGAAACGTATACTGGAGTTGCATGAATGAGAAAAAGCACTGAGGAATTGTTACAAATGTGATGAAAATTGTTGATGAGACTGACACATCTTTACAGTTTGTTAAAAGTTTACTCAAATAATAAGCCTTAAGTAATCTGAATAATAAGGGCGAAACAATCCATTAAAACAGAAAGCATGGCATGAAATAAAAACAAAACAAAAAACAGACAGATATAGGTTACAAATGAAAAAAAATTGTTTTTCAGTATCTTTTAAGTGCATTAACTGATTTTTCACCACTTGGAGGCAGCACAACAAATTTTAGGCGTAAAAAAATATTTTTTTGCTGATTTTGTGTTTATGACAAAAAGTTGCCCTTTACAGTACAATAATATGCGGAGCAAAATTAGAACTGAGTTGGTTCTGTTTTTCTGTGTAAATCCAATAATGTTTTAGCTCCATTTTTGGTCTCTACCATCTCAGCGGGGAAAGATCTGGCTCTTTAGCTCCATTATCTTCACCAGATAGTTGTTAACTGTGCAATTTGGAAGTGGGCACTCGCATACATAAACTAATAACACTGCCAGAGGAATTAAAGTATTTGTATTGACAAGCTGTACGGTCGAATAAGATAATGATCTGATAGAATTTTATCTAGAAGTAAATAAAATAAAGATATTTGAGATCTCCCGCACAGTTAAAGCCTTCTCTTCAGTGTTGCCTCAAAGCGGTGTTGTTTATCACAACTGCTTGCTTATGTACTGTTCTTGGACACGCATGGATAGCTCTTAAAATTCCCTGTCTGAAAAATGATTCATGCCCACCAGCTGAAAATATGCTATTAATATTTATGTGAGGGTTGTGTTATGATGAGAAATATATTGCTGAGTTCATCTTCATCTGTCTCAGTGGCAAATCAGAGCCTCGCCAATGAGACGCATGATTAATGAATACACTCAGATGGGAGTCCATCAGGATTTATATCCCCCTATCAGAACCATTTGAATGTCCTCTAACACAAAATTAGCTTCCACTTTAAACTGTTTCACATGTTTAGAATTGAACGTGTTTGCTTATGTGCAGCTTCCATGAAGTTTAAAGACACAGCCTTACACATAACCATGACTTCGGCTTTTCTTTCTTTCTTTCTTTTTTTTTTTGTGGAGAAGAACAGGGCAATAATAATCAAATGGGATATAATTCTTAATAGAAGATCACTGTTAGAATGGCACTAGCCTATAAATCTCCATTAACATGGGTCACAGTAGCCTTGGCTCCAAAGAGGAGTAAAACTTAAAATTGTCAGGAGAAGCCAAATTAAGATGGGCTTGAAATTTAAGTGTCAATTGAGCAGTTATGGATAAAATTGGGGCTATTAAACAGTCTGAAAGTCTGTGTGGTGAATTAAAGTTCTATTTGAGCATTTCTTTTATATTAACATAAAGGTGGAATGGGGGAATAGATTCTAGAGGCTTATTGATTTATACTAAAACAGTGAATTACATTTTCAGCAGGCTATCTCTTTTGATGAAAATCCAGCAGTGAGAATCTCCCCCCCACACCAGGCTGAAATAGATAATAATGTATTACAACAGTTTGACTTTAACTGGTTCAATAGCAAAAGCGGCTGCTGTGCACAATAATTGGCATTCTGAAAATAGAAATGAATAGCCTCTGTGTGGCCTCTTTTGATACTTATAGATGCTTCAATACATTGGGAAACTTGCAGTGTGATTTATGCTGCAATAAGGGGAACACTTTAGAGTGCAGAACAGTGTTTTACCTCAGTGTGAGGATGATGCTTATTATAATTACTTTTTGGGATCATAATTTTTGGGGAACACAGAGAAAAAAAAACATGTTTTCAATATTTTCTTGTTTCATTTCTGAATAGAAATTCGCAGTTTGCCATCAAGTGACACTTGATGGCAAACTCTTAAAAGTATACTGTGAAAGTTAATTAGCTTCCCATATGACACTGAACAGACAGATAAAAGGGCAGCACATGGAATCCTATTTATGTTACAATTTCTGTACGAGGATTGTGAAAGGCTACTATGTGAATACTGTGGTCACCGAGACATCTAATAAATTTAAAACACTCCAGCGGTTACACCACTGTGACATTAAAGCTGTGGTAGGCACAAGTTTCCCTTGCTGCAAAAGTACACTAGGCAAGTAGCAAAGGCGTTAATTACTAGATCAGTCAGAAACATTATTGTCAACCAATTGACAATTTATAGCTAATCTTATGAACCCCCCCCCCCCCCCAAAAAGAAAACGACTATTTTATGTTCAGCAGATACTGGCTAACTTTGTGAAGATGCTGTATAGGGCAGATATTCAGTAGGTTTATTGAAGCCTTTTCATTGGACTTAAGCACACTGAAAACCATGTGTACTAAAACGGTGACATTGTGAATCCTGGAGTTAATTTATTAGATGTCTCAGTGACCAAAATTTACACAATTTTTCATGACTTGATTAGTGCAGCTTTAGCTATTTTCTGCAGCTTGGTGTGTGGGTACTGAAACGTCTTTGGAATCGGAAATGATCTGCAACTTACAAACTACACATGTAAGATAAGATAATCCTTTAATTTATCCCACAGGCAATTAAAAGCATTTCAGTTCAAGAAGTTTATTTTATTATTTATTTCAAAATGCACTGAATGTCCTGCAGTATATTTTCATTGAGATAAACACATTAAGTGATTTAAATCTTATGGCGTCTTCTCCAATCCATTAGCCAAAGATTCATTGACATTTAAATGAACAAATCTTTGCATTCAAAGGCAGTTTGTAAAGTTTGTTGAAAATAGGTCCATAGCAGTTACTATGGATAGGCACTTTAAACACATAAAGACTTTTTTTTTCTTAAAAAAAAACATCCTCTGCAAATAAAAGCTCTCTACTCTTAGCCTGCCTTTCGAATACCCACTATTATAGAAGAAACTGTCTTTGGTAATGAGTCTGGCCATTCTTTCAAACCCTGCACAGTTCTCTGAAATCACATTTCAAATTTCTGGGATTTGACATTTTTCTGATTTAAAAGAGTTTCCTGTCAACATGTGAAGTTTCCTGCTGTGGCTATAAGCAACAGCCTCTAATCTGAAGTTCAGCGTAGACTCCCTGTTGTCTTACCAGGCGTTACAACTTCTGAGAGCGCGCTGAAGTGCAAAAACAACTCGCGGAGCTAGTTTATAAGAAAGCAAAAGCACAGACAACAACACAATGACGTCTTTGGGTGTTATTGTTACTTTTCAAAACAGAGCCTTGTGTTTGAACACTTAAAGGTTACACAGCAAACAACCAATAGTACCTTAGTGAAACGCACATTGATTGCAAAAGAAACGTCACTGCAGACTAAAAATTTTTTTTTTTGGAAAAACTGTCTTCGTCTGTGTATGATATTCCTGCTAACAGCTGGTCTTTTCTCGCATCACAAGATGCCTCAGAATGTTGTACAGTGCAAGATAAAGAATTCAGATCTCTACAGCAAGGAAAACATTGAAACTCAGGACTGTGTGGAAGCCTTCACAGACAATGCCTTGTTTATTTCCTCTATTCAAGGTTTCTGTCTGAAGTGGTTCTTAACAACCTCCACCTAGATGGTTTCAAACACAGCTCACATAGAAAGGAGCGAATGAGAAGCGGCAGACGCAGCCAGACCTGCGGGTTGTTTGTGCGAATGGGTTCTGGTGAGGCACCCGAGGACATTAAGCAAAGGTCACGTAGATGTCGTTACAGGTGAGTGGGTCGCGGATGCTTCCGTGCATGTATGTGTGTGTGGGAAGAGAGAGCGCATGAATATGCGCAGCTACGTAGGAGGCAGTCGTGGGAATGAGAGAGATGAGACGATGACAATATGTCGTCTTAGTTGTCCTTGAGAGTTAGAAGATAGAGGCTCCAGTCAGGCGGAACTGGATGCCTGTCACTCATGGCGGGGTGGTGATGGCGGTGGAGGCGAGGGGGTGTGGAAAGGTGGGGTGGGGGCTGCATAGTGCACCGGGCCTCCTGGGAGCCATAGGCAGTGCTGTGATAGATCGAGGTGGGCAGGAGCTTAGACAGTCGCACTGGCGAACATCGTGTCCTTTTGGTTTCAGTCCTTGCTGGTTTTAAACAGACTTGTGGCTTCAATTCAGTTTAACAAGCCTGATGTCAAACAAGCCATGTATTATTTTAAGGTTTATTTAAATTCTCATGCTGAAACAATAAAACACATTGTGAGTACCATATTTGTGCCAAGTCACTTCTGATATAATTTAAACTACATATTAATATTTGTAGGAAATGCTACATTGCCCAGATTCTGTTTTTTGTAAAAAAAAAAAATATATAAAATATATATATATATATATATATATATATATATATATATAAAGTCACAATTAAACGTTACAATCATTATATTTAGGTAAAAGGAACAGATCAACATTGAAAAAAATGTCAACATTGGCATAATGAACTTGATTAGCATTCAACTGAATCCTCCCTCTTTCCCAAACCCTTAACTACAGTGATTTTGTTGCCGATCTCTAACCAAGTGTGTGTGAAGATGTCTCCGGGGGTCAAAATCCTGTGGCGGCAATTTCTGCCTGAACATAATTAAGGCAGCAATTATCTTTCTTAGCAAATCTAAAACTACTGAGTGGGTCCTAATCTGCATGTCCCATTGTTTAAGTTACAATTAAATTTAGGGAGCTCAAACTAGAAGGTTATTCAAAGATCATCTTCATCATCACAGCGAAAGACATTGTTCACAGTTGGCGAGGCTCAGAAAACTCAACAATCCAACCAGCCTCTCTTCTTCTTTCCTTGCAGTATTTTCTGTGCCACTAGCCACCACACAACCTCAAAGCAGCATATTTCCACCCCATGCTAAATACCTGGCAAGGTGTTAGTTTCATTAAAAGCTGGTTCTTTTTTATTCAAACGTAACTTTGATGATCGTGGCCAAAGACCTCAAATTTGACTTCATCTGACCACATAAGGGGTTCATAAAATCAGACGTTGCTTTTTATACCTTAGATGTTGACTTTTTTTGATGTGGTTGGAGGTACTATTTCCTTCTGATGAGCCTTCCATGTTGACCCTGTTTGTACACGGATGCTGCACAGTGGAACAGTGCATCACCACTGGGCTCTGCAGCCACATGACGGTCTTACTTCGCCTTTCTGCCTTTGAGAGGAGCAGTTTGATCTGACAGTTTTCCTGCTCCTCCGGATCTTGTCGAGACTTTCACAGTTACTCTTAAATGCCATTTCCTAATGACATTTCATAAAGTGGAAATTGAGAGCTGGAAGGCCTTTGATATCTTTTTATAGTCTTTCCCTGCTTTGTAGGCATCAATTAGCTTCATTTTCAGTCAGCTGCCTAGAGGAGCCCATGTGTTGAGATTTGAAGAGTGAGGAAATTTATCAGCTCTAAATAGTCATCACTTGATTTCTGACCTGCCTTACAAGTTCCTAATGAGGCAGTTAAGGCCCAATAAATGAATAAAGATATGAGACTTGTTTCTATTTTCTCTTTACTGCACTAGTTGGATATCCGAGGAAAAGGGAAGGCACTTTAAAGAAATACTTGGCCGGTGATCCGATGAACCCTCTGTCACTGTCAGATCATATCGTGCAATGGAAGAGTGCTGAAGAGGAAACACAAGGATGATTTGCAATATGTAAATGAGCATGCAGCCAGTATAGCTAGCTATGTTGTTGGCATGCCAGTAGAATAGTCTTGCCGTCTATGCGGGGAGAATTTGGGCATGAAAAGCACTCCAGAAATGCATATTTTCGTTTTTAAGTCAGTCACTTCTCGTTATCAACATAGACTGTCGTCAAAGTAAGAACCTGTGTGTATCTCCCTGTAGGGTAATTTCTCACATGTTACTGACTAATAATTAATCAAGACAACCTGACATTAACTGTGGCGGCTGTGGCTCAGTACCATAGACTGTATAAAGATGGAACTGCTCCTCAAAAGTGAAGCCAAAGCAAGTAGAGCTCCCCCTGGTGTCTGGCTGCAGTACCGGTCATAAGCTCCACCTCCTCCATGTTAGTGGATGGGACTTGCGACAAACCAAAACTCTAAAATCCGTGGCAAATATTTTTTTTTCAAGGATGGTTTGTGTCATTTTAGGTAGTTGGTGTCCAGGGTGTACCCTGCCTCTTGCCCAATGACAGCTGGGATAGGCTCCAGCCCCCCCGCGACCCTCCAGAGGACAAGCGGTTACAGAAAATGAATGAATGAATAAATGAATATAATGTGGATGCATATCCAAGTGTCGATTTTTTGGGTGCATTTTGTTTTAGTTAGTTATTTGAAAACGCAAGTGAGTCTGGCAGAGTCTGGCAAAGTCGCAAAATGGCGTTGCCCGTGTCCCCGGGAAAATAGCGTCAGTTTGGCTAATGCAAGGAAGTGGGGAGACGTTGTCCATACAGTCTATGTTCAGTACGTAGGGCAGGTTGTCCATGAACTGGAGGGTTAGCGGTTTGATCCTTAGATCATTGAAACATGCCTCATGCCGAAGTGTCCTTGAGCGAGACATCTGGTGTGTGTGTGTGCTTGTGTGACCAAACGGGTAGATGTGTCTCTGTGACTGTAAAGCGCTTTGAGTACTAACAGGTAGAAAAGCACTATATAACAAACACGACCATTTACCATCAGTCTGATTGAAACACATACTCGCAGAAAGCACTGACTCCCTCCACACACATGGAGTTCGTTGACTTGGAAAGTGACAAAATTGTTATCTTGGAAGCCTCTTTCAACAGGCATGCAGTTAGAGTAGGAATTCTCTGCCCTTTTATTTGTTGCACACACACATAGAAGCCCTTGCATATAGTCTTTATCCACCAGTCCTAGGAAGAGCCTTCATTACACATTTAACTTGCTACTCTGAGAGTGGGGGTTCATACTAATCATCCACGGCATTGCATGCCACAACTAAACGGCCACCCACTGTAAACATACAGCATAGCTAAGTTACTGGGAGGAAATAGACAATTTGAAAGACCACACAATTCTCAAGAAGGTTTGGCTCAGTCACAAAGAGGCACGTTAGAAAATAGCCTTTTTTATGTTCGGACTTGACTACACGAGATACGCTACTGGGAAGCTATAGAATGATGTAAAAAACGTCAAAACAAAAAACACAAACAACAAACTGAAAAAGAAAAAGAATGTACCTGCCCTTAAATGGAAATGTTGCATTACTGTCTGCATGGAAAAATACCCACTGACATTTATATTTATGTGTTTTGGTGGTGATGCTATGAAAAAGACTGAAGCGTTCAGACTTTTATTTATTGCTGTTTCAACTTCTTTTATCTGTACCTTACTGTCCACCTGTGAAACACTATTACTGGGAAATATTTTGCAGCAAAATCTGGAAACGGTGTCTTCTACTAAATGATTTAAGAGAGGCAAAAATGAGAAAACTCCACCATAAAAAACCCTTCCTTCAGGTATAAAAGGAATCATCTGACTTGAGCTTAAACGCAAAACAGCTGGGAAAGCAGAGACAGTTGATCACCTCAGCTTTCCTGCCAGTGATGCAGGAGAAGCTTTCTTTCTCTCTCTCTCTGTTTCCCTTGTCTCTACCTTTGGCTCTTTGTCCTGCAGCAGCCTGCACCAGACTTATTTTTCAGAGCTCCAGTCTCTTCACATGGCCAGTCACATGAGAACTGCTAATGTCTCCCAAGTACTGTGGTTACACTCTGGTTGGCAATGTTGTGTTGTTTTTTGTGTGTTTGTTTTATTCGGAGTTTCTCATTTTCTCAAGAGTAAAAATGGAACATCTCAGTTAGAGACTTTGGAAAGTCCCACTGCAGAGGTGTAACCTTTTCCAAAACATGGCAAATGGTTATTATCAGATTTATTAATCCTCCCCTGCAAAAATGACAACACACATACACACACACAGAAACACACACACAACAAACCTGGCAGGATTCTTAACGCATTAAGCTGCGAGAAACGTACGGCTGGGTTCCTATGGAAATATTACTTGAAAATGAGGATCCACAAAGGAAGTAATTACAGCTGGTATAGCGTTTTCCCACCCAGCAACAGCAGTGCAGATGGCCTTCACACATGTGAACACAAGCTTTCAGACACTGTGCAGTATGCCTATTTATGGATGTGTTTTCTCTTGCAAGGTGATTTTCAAGAGATTTTATATATAAAATTGAGAAAGGATGGAGGAGAGAAAGAGAGTGGGGATTTGATTGTGCTGTGTCTTGAGACCATGGGGATTATGCTTGTGGACACTGATTACCAAGCCTGTCAACTCCTAAGGTCTGGAGAATTTGGATAAATGAAGTAGGAATGCTCTATAGCTGCCAAATACATGCAGGCTGCTGTTTGGTGATGCCTGCTGAATACAGACAGCTGGTTCTGGACAGGCGCCAGCATGGAAAATTCAATTTCGAAAATACTGGTCAGTCACTAATGCGTCATCAACTTAGTCGGTACAGGGTAAAATGAGCCCATTGGCAGTGCATGACATTAATCTCACTGAAGACAACCTGACAACATGCACAATACAGCACAAGGCAACATGTTGCAAACACTAGACATACAGTACGAGGCTGCACAGCTTCCATGTAACTGTCACACATCTTGTATCTTTTGTGTTTTCTCCTGGTCAGTTAATACAGCTGCATTGATTGATATACTGAAATAATTTAAGCAATACTGGGTAAAGAGAACAATAGGAACTGGAAATCCAAATTCATGCATATTAGAGATATTTAGAGATATTTTTTTAAAAGCTTCACAGAGAGCTAGATGCAAATGTGGGAAGGCTTTTCATTGCCACATTACCCAGTCCTCTGGACTGACCTTGCACTGAAATCCAAAATTCAGTTGGTTGCTTCTTTGCAAACCTCTACTTCACAGTCATATCGGTTGTGACATCAATCAATGACTCCTCAAAGCCAATTGGAATTCCTGTCAACTGTGTCCCTGCAGAAGGATTTCTAATCCATTCTTCTGCTCCAGATATTGCCTGATTTTTCTGTGGATGCTAGTGAGATGAGCTGACTACATGTAGTTGGGCCTACAAAGACATGGAGCGCTTTCTAATTGGTAGGAACAGACAGAAACATGGTGATAGCAAAACAACACGCTGGTAAAACAAGTGTTTGAAGAGATGAACAAATATGGGTAGGTCTTAGTACATCTTGGTCATCTTCTTCTATTAAACGACTTTAGTGTTGTCACAAAAGTTCTACTCTGATGGCTATTTTGGGTGTTTATTACTTATATATTAATGTGAGTATTTTATTTGGTGCCCATATAAACAATTAAGTTGGAATTTCTGAGCAGGATAATTGGGATGATGTGGTTGAAGAAATAATGTCCATGTAAACATGTCCAGTATCAGTTAATCTGCTGTGCCAGCAGTGGTTGCCATTAGAAACAGGATGTTTGACTGACACCAACTAACAAAACTGTCACTGTGTCTGAAAGGACACTCTGTTCATTACATAGTGCACTACATTGACTGTCCTCCCATTTATTTTAATGTCTGACTGTGTATTCAGGGCACCGAAATTCTACTTATAAATAAATGAAAGAGGTAAGTGTCCAGCAATCCCACAATGCAATTCTTACATTGTATAGGCCAAGTGTTGCCCAAGTCAGTGACACACAGTGATGACACAAAATGATGTGCACAAAATCTCAGTTCAAATAGTTAATTTTTGTTTTTTTTCAGTCTGTGGTCTTATCTATGCCTCAGCTCTTGTGAAAACATCAGCAGTCACAGCACAAGTAGTGTCCAAATAACCAGGACTGTCCTTGCTCTGCCCTTTTTTTATTTTTATCAAGGATACTTTTAAGTATCTTCTGAGGCGAGAAAGAAAAAATGTGGTCAATACATTGCTGACATTTGCTGAGGCCCGCTGGCCAGGTGAGATATCCTGGGAAGAACGGTCCCTTTGGGAATTTATGACTGGTTAAGGTTAATATTTTTATTGGAAAGTTTTAGTTTATATACATAGACTGTAGGTACTACTACTAATACTATGGATGTCCCGATCAAGTTTTTTAGCCCCCTGCGATTCGATACCGATCTTTTAATATTCATCGGTCGATCCGAGTGCCGATCCGATTTTAAATAGACAAAATGTTCTTCCCTGCAGATTCATAAAGGCTCATCTTACTTGTATTCTCCTAGATCACATGTTCACTGTGCGACTGGAATAGTGTCCAGAGGGTAGCTCGTACCTTGGCTCGCCTTGAAGTAGCATTCAGTGTTTGTCGTTAGTTTTGTTCCGCCTTTACTTGAGTGTACTCGGCCTGTTCTATTATTCATTTATGGTTGGTTTATGGCAGACCTAAAATAAATAACTACAAAAGATTGGACTTGGCTAAAGCCCAATACCGATACGATTTGATCATTTAAAAAATGCCTGGCTCTGCCCCAATACTGATCTCAGTATACTAATTGGGACAGCCCTAAAAATAACCACATGTCAGTAACAACCACTATCAGTCTAAACGAATAAAGTCTGTGAGGTCTATGTTGATGTTTTTATGTTATACCATACTTTATGATTGGACAATAGGTGTAAGTTTTGACTTTTGTCGGTCAGGTTGTTTTTTTATTTAAGATACCGACCAAAATGTGTCAGCAGCTGTTGCGATTAGCAGCAGAAGAGTTGCTGTTTAGTCCTATGAAGGTGCTGTGAAACTAGGTCACAAACACAGTGTTGGGTTTCTTTCACATTTTAAGACCACAACAAGCTTTTTTTTTTTTTACATTTTAATTCTCCATCCATTTTTATATTTAGTCAGTAAAACATGCTTAACATTCAAAACACTGAGCTTTGTGGAAGAAAATTCAAAAGAATGTCATCCTCCAATTACAAAACCAAAGCATGTAGTCTGGAGTTTTGTCTGGAAGCAGTATGCGTGTGCTCACTCAGTGTGTAATGAAAGGACGCAAAATTAGAGTCTGGCTCTAAATATAAACATTTGTAAGGCACTGAGACATTTCTGCATTGTAATTAGCACAAGCCTTTCTGTGGTTTTGTTATATGCAGAGGTAAATGGCTGGATGCGAGCAATTAAGAAACAGTGCCATAGTTTGCCTTCTTTTTATCTTCAGAATGTTCTATCAATAGCACCAACAAACACCAATGGATGTTCAAAGTCAGATCCACTGAGCTTTGAATAGTGCTCAGTAGTCTGACATTTTGATGACAGCTTGTTTTGATCTTGCTGAAATTTCTGATGTTGTGTACTTGGGCTTGAACTCATGTCTTAATATGTTCTTGGATGCCATATAAAAATCACAATCTGAGTATGTGGTGAATGTAGCATTAAATGGAAAGCTAAAACTGGGTTGGCGTGAGGTTAAAGTGCTTTTGGGAATTCACCAGAGCAATTACTTTAAGCATCAATTTGATGTAAAAATGTTTTACAGCTGCCATTGCCAAAGGCCAGTTAAGCAAAATGTTAAGGTCATTAGCCTTTCAAAGAATAAGCTACAACGTGTCAAGATGCAAACGCTTAATGGAGCCATCTTCCTAAAACACATTAACACTGTTAAAACAAACAGCTATTGGCAACATAACTCGAATGTAGCTGCCCTCTGAGCCAATTCTGTTTTCTGATAATGTATTTTTCTCATTTTAGGAGATAACTCACCAACACAGACAGTGCAATGCCACTCTGGCATTTCCAACAGAGCTACTTTGGAGTTTAATCATGGAAACGTGTGTAACCACCAAAAACATAAGTAATAAAGGTCAAAGTTTTTGAGTCTCACAGGCAAAGAGCAAAGCTTCTCTCAAGTTTTGCAGTTTTGCACTGGTGTTCGGTAATGACACAAATACGTTGTAGAACAAGTAAAGGCATGAATTCCCTTGCTGACAGAAATCTCAACAGAGCAGAATGTAGTGTAGCCACAGGCGAATAGAAAGTGCATTTACCAAAAAGTCAATTATGGGATTTCATCACAAAGACATTCTTGAAGTGCGTTAGAGGTAGTCAGTCATTTTAATCCAATACACTTTTTCGTCAGATTTATCAAATATCTCCTCACAACCAGCAACAAGGGATGCACAGAGCATAGGGAAGGGGAGAGGAGATCATAGACTGTATGTGAAGATTGACGAACCCTCTGAGATGTCACCCTTAGGATTCCTGAGGAGCAATTTCGAAGCTCAATGTGGCTGCTCCAATCTGTCAAATTCACAGCTAATTCAAAAATGGGAAAAGATATAGTTTGATTGGACTGGAGGTGGGGAGGTGATGACTGGGTAGGGCCCCTTTACCTCAAATGGGTTAATTTGATCTACAAACCAGTTTTTGAACCAGCCTGTAAGATAGGAGTTGTACCGACTAGTCAACTAGTTGACATTACTTCTGCGCCATGACACTTTCAGCAGGAAGTTGACCAGTCGCCGATCACGTGACAATAACAACACGGACACCTCAGAGAAGAAAGGTGAGGAGTGGGTCATTGCAGTAAACTAGCAGCGTATCATCGTGTGTGGAAATACTTCACTATAGAGGAAGTGCATTCTACTGTGACATGCAGAATATATAAGTCAGTCCTGAAATACAACAAATGTACTACTGCAGTGCACACTCATCTGAAAAAGCATCTGCTAACACTAGCAGATGAACGGCCCAAATCCTCTCAGCATCAGTCAGTTAGCAACTTCATCAAACGTCCTGTGGTAACAGAGAGAGAAGGAGGCTGCACATCAACAATTTGCTGGTGAATTTCATTGTCTGAGTTATTAGACTTTTAGCTGCTATACACGAAAAAGGATTCGGAGATATACCACTTTTTTTTTATATATATACACTATCCTGTCCTTACAACACGCTGTGAAGTACTATTAAACGCTACTGACTGTGCCGATTTATATAGACTATACATATCTGCAGCGCACAGTATTGACAAGCGCATATAGTTCTGTTGTGTTCCATTCGTTGACATTGTTGCTGTGGTTGTAGAGCGTGTTTTTGTCCTTGATGTCAGTTAATGCACCATGCGAGAGACGGAAGTTATGGTAGAGCTGAGAGTTTTTCCGAGCGAGAGCCGCATATCAGACTGATGGTGTTCATGGTGTTGACGTGGGCTACGGTTGACAGTAGTTTGTGTTCAAGCTTCAATAAACTTGCAGAAAAGTTCCATAGATTCCTTTGTGTCAGACTCTACAATATGTATTCAGTTCAAGAATATAGATTTCATTGTTACAAAGCATTACGTTCTACTGTTGATGTCACTGACTAGTCGACGCCAACTCGACTTTCACCACATATTAGTTGGCTTTAAAATTCAGGAGTCATTTCTGTTGTAAAGCTGGGGATTTTAATACGGAGGAATATGTAGATTGACTCACTTTTAGAGCCAGCCTCATGTGGCCATTTGAAGAACTGCAGTTTTCTGGCCCTTTCACCTTGGCCATGTCAATAAGGCTTTCTTATGGTGGAGAGCTTCAAGGTGGATGCAGAAGTTGGTTTGTTTCTGTTTGTTATGTAGGTAACATTAGTTTTGCAATGTTTCACATAACCAGTGCTTTTGTTGCATTGTTTGTTCTTATGTTGGCGTTGTTGCCTTGGCAATGCACATCATAAATTTGTGGACTGAGCTTCTGACGGATCAATGAAGGAAGGGTTTGTTTGGCTTAGATGAGGTCGATATCACTTTATGCCTGAGTATTAAAGGGGCTCTTTCATTGAGCACATTTTGAATACATTTTCTCATTTTTTGTTTTTGGTTGTGCATAATTTACATCCATGTTTAATAGCTTGAAGCCTTTTTCACTGCCTTTGTTTAGTACATGGCTCCTCAATACTTTCATTAGACAACAAATCCACATGGCATCGTTTTTAAGAATATATATTCCGAAGAACTTAGATTTAATTATGTTCAATTTACTTAATATAGCATAAAACTAAAAACTGTCGCTTTTTCTTTTCTATCAACAACTCAGAGTGGTGACTCTCTTGACAACTTGACAAGTTAAGCCAAGAAATGGGTCAATGCAATAGTAAGATTGTCATTTTAACATTCATTATATTTCAGTTTATTTATATTTTTTACTGCATATTTAGTATGTATATTATGATGGAGTATAAGATAGGTTAATGCCGCTCATTTTGCTCTATTCTTAATACACAAACAAAAAAGTGGCATCAGTGATCTCACTGAAATCTCTGAAAATACAGAAAATAAGCTTATTTTCCAAAACATTGAGCTACTCCTTCAAAGACCACACTCTTCAGCAGTTGCTTGTTGATTCAGCGTAAAGCCAACTATAAGTTAAGTAAAAATGTCTTATTTAGACCCCTTTCTAAGATTAAAAATTGGAGGCAAGAGGAAATTATCCTTCTTTTTAAAAAAAAAAAAATAAAGCACAGTGACTAAATGAAAAGGTACTTTCAGGAGCAATGTTATTTTGTCAGAAATAATGGGAGTGTGGAGATACTCGAAGGGTTTGTGGAATACACAGAGCATATTTTTTGCGGCATCTCAAGTGGAATTTTGGCAGAGTCACAGACTATTAGACTTTATTTTCATTGCTGAAATCATTTCTTTGCCGAGCCTCTGAGTCTTGAACGGAGCCTACCACTTGCTTCAACCTAGTCATACCTGAAAGGGGTGTAATGACCCACTTTCTCTCCTTGTCCCCGAGCGACTCTGACGCTTACCACGTTTGACCACCTTGCTGTGGTCGACTACAGTCTGCAGCTGCTGTTAATTTACAGGAGCACTGTGCACCCCTTTTTCAGCTCTGACGCATATATGACTAATCACACCAGTCATTTTAAACAACTTGAGCTTTCTCTGGCAATAAATCACCGTGATGCTTGCTACTGTGCCCATAATAGAGCTGCATTCAGGAGGGAGGAGGGCAGGGGAGGACTCTGGGAGCTATTCAGTACTATTGGTCAACATACTATTGTGAAACAAACTCTGGGACTGGGACATATTGTTGTTCGATGTGTTGTTTGTTTCAGTGATCTCAATAAGAATCAAGGTGAATGAAACAAAGGATTGTATTTTCTTCGTACAGCAGCTCAGGGAATATGATCCTTCCCTGGACTTTTTGCTTAAAAAGTGCAGATTGGTCTTGCCTTTTATAAATCACTTTTTGCAGTTGCAACCATCACAAAACCTGTCACAACTCACACAAAGCATGCATTTTAACTATGTCATAGAGGAGTTACAGGTTATAAAGTTATGTGTTCAAACGAATGTGGCAAAGACTCGACCCACGGTGGAAATAAAGTTTTGCTAACTTACATTTAACTAGTGTTTGATCTGCTTTGAACATTCTTTAAAAAAAAAAAAAATTAAGCAAAAGCTTAGATAAACTAAAAAGAAGAAATACTTACCTCAATAACATGAAGAAAATACATTTTTCTTCCAAAATGTCCAAGAGTGTACTTTTTTTATCTTGACCTGCCAACTGCAAGAGAGAAGAGAGGGACTTCACACAGCCTTTAAAGACGGTGTTAAACCACCTTTTTGGGACATGACAAATGATGTAAAGCCAGCATGATATAGATATGCCCTCCACGGTATAAACAACCAGAAAAAAAGAAGTGGAAACTCAAATGACGTTAAACAACACAAAGGCCCAGGCTGTGACTGTCGTGCCATTTTGCCTTTTTTCCTTGTCATTGTTCAATGTCGCATCTTCCGTTTATGCCTTTCCCTGCCAAGTAACCACTGTGCCGAGCTGAAGAACAATCTGCTCCTTGTCAGGAGCGCTGAATGAATCCTGTTGCTTATTGTTGAGGTGAACACATTATTTGAATACGACCAATTTCCTGTAATAAAAGAGCTGTTGTGGTTTATGAAATATTCATCAAAGGTATCCCCTGGAGACTCTATGCATTCAGATGCATATCTCAGAATCTGAAACAGTCTTGTGCCGACAAAGGATTGCAAGCAGAGATTGGAAGCTTCTGAACTAAAAGGCAGACAGTCACAAGGGGAGTGACCTCTACAGTGGATACGTCTCCTTGTCGCTCTGCTGGTTTTCAGCCATTCCACCTCCTAATAAATCAACAAGGGCACACTCTGGGATCCAGCAGCTAAGTGGCATTTAAGAAACAGCTTGTGAGAGCTGTAAGGCTGCAATTTGGATCATTTAGGCGCAAGGCAATAATTTGGCCAGATGAACAGCATTAACAGCAACCGGAAAGTTTTTAACCCACTTAATCCCCTACAGAAAAAAAAGCCAAGTAGCATTTCATTAAAAGTCAATGAAGGCTGAACCTCTTGTTGTTCGGAAGGGCAGAAAATGCTTTCCATTTGTTCAGGCTCACACAGTATTGAGGTTGTGACACATTTAAATTCACTGACGATCTACCAACTGTTGACAATAGTTGCCTTTATCAGTAGTGCATGTAGTGCATTTATCTGCGAGTCAACTTATGCTTTAAAAATAGTACATGGAAAGCAATCAAAGCCTGCGTACATTAAGCTTTCTGGAGAAATGTCAAGATGCCGTTTCTGCCACAAATGCCAACAATATAAACTTCTAGTAAACACCCATGTCAGGATGCTCAAAGTAGGAATTGGTATAAGAAGACCAGAACCACCTCTCTTTTATGATCATATCTTGCCTGATAAGCCCAGAATCTCCCCCTCCATTGCTTCATCCATGCCTTATAACATATAGTGCAAGCTAGCCATGCCTGTAACAAGGTAGATTGTTTTCAATTCTTAACAGAGCTGCTGGGAGATATACAGCCCCATAATTGTTCAAACATTGTTTACACCATGCTTCTTGCCTTGAAGACACAACAAAAGAGGGAGTGATAGTCCTATGCAGAGACACTGGGGTGTCACACTGGGAGTATGGGTACTGATGAGAAGCTCTTGGTCTGTTGCCATGGCCCCTGTGTGGGTTGCATGTCAGTACTGGTCTGCCCTTCTTTTTAATAACACTGAAAAATACTTTGAAGACCCACAGGGGGAACACAACACATTATGCTCCCAATGGTTTGGGTCTGTGATTTTACAGCTTAACATTGTCTTACGCTATTAAAAAAAAAAAAAAACCTCAGGAGCATTATTACTGGACTCAGCTCTTCAGCACAATTTAATGTCAAACCTGCAGTCCATCATGGTCAACCACTGATTAAACACATGCAAATTAAGCACTCTGAAAGAGCAAATTAATGCGTTTTAGCATTTTCCCACTGGTTGGGAGTAGAAAATTAAGAGAGCTTGTTGTGCTTACAGGGGAGTAACCAGTGGGGTTTGTTTATCCGACTGAGGTAAATGAACAGTTCTTGTCTCAGTAGGGTTGCCAGATGTTCGTTAATTATTGATTTGTATAATAATTTTGCCCTCTGTGCGATATTTGATCAATAACGCCTGAAAATCCATAATTTACAAAACTTTGACGTCATTAACACCCAGGCATTAATGCAGTTGCCCTATAGTGCATTATAAATGGGAAAGTGGATCAGAAGGGGTCCTATGACAGACTATATTCCTCCAAGGCGATCTCTTTTTGGGATGTGTAGTTAATCCTAGACAACGTGGCTTGTTTAAGCTTTGTCTCAAAAAGTCACAGTAACTGATAAATGGTATGATACTTTAACAACTACCATCTGGCAACACTGTCATGTAGAAAACATTAAATGCCGTTTGATTTGTCACCAATACCAGTCCCATTAACCTCTTATTTGAGGGCAGTTCAAGTGAAGGATTGGAAAGTGGAGACATATCTCCCCACACATTGACAAGTTACTTAGATCCTTATTGATTGTTTTTTGCGGTGAATAGAGTCGATGGTGGACCTTTGATTAGATAACCTCTACCGACAAAAATGTCTAATTAGATTTCATAAAATGATCCCAAAGAATATTTTTACACTAAATCACAGCTGTGCTGACTGAACTGTGTGAATCATCATAGTTTGGTGCAAATGATGGTGGCAACTAGTGAAAATGGAGCATTTATCCATGCTGCTGGATGGACTTTCTTCATAGTTCTTTTAACTTCCTCCTGGATATAATAGCACTATTTTTGTGTTTCCACACTGCGGGAAATGCCAACAGTTCTTTTTTAGCTCTTAGTTCATGGTTGGTACTGTCCTCAACACATAAAAAATGGGACAAATGTGACATACCTCAGACTTTACTACGTCAGCCGCCAGCTGGCTATTACGTCAAGTCAGGGTTACTTTTGGCAGTGCAAATACAAACAGATAATCAGCTCTTAGGAGTAGGTACTTCTTGGAGCTCAGTTACCCACAGAGAATTCCCAGGACTCTTCTGTTCCAAAGCACCTGCAGTAATTGTATTACAATGACTGGTAAAGCCAGTGGGTTACCAGCAAACACGTCTGTGACCTTTAGATTCATCTTCCACGCACAGTTCTAGATAAGAAACAGGACATTCCTTATTAATAAAACCTTGTTGCTAGTTTATCTAAAATCACATCTCTGCAGACTGGATGAATGTATTATGCGTAAAATATGTTATTGTAAGTGTTACTCAAGCAAATACCTTGTAACCCTGTTAAAATGTCTCTACCGTTTTTACACTACTGCTATTTTAGAGGTGCTAAATCAAAAAGTCACACATGACCTTACGTGTTAGGGCGTTCAAATTCCCGTCCTGATAGACAGCATAAAAATCGGCTTCACAGCAGGAATGAATTTTGATGTTAATATTTAGTGTATGATGGCAATGTTGTTAATTAAACCCTGCAACATTTCACCCAGGCTATTATTTGTTCCTGCCAGACAGCTAATGAGCCCCACATTATCTCAGCGAGAGACAAAAGCCCAGAGGACACACTGTACTTTAAGGAGTCTCAGACCCCCGATGTAAGCGCTTAGAAGAAAGCGGTGTTTCCAGAACAACAAGTCTGTGCTCACGCTCGGCAGAGAAACAGAAAAATCTAAACAACCATCATCCTCTCTTGATATTTAACGTGTATTAGTCACCTTTCATTTCATCCCCTCATTTTATAGATACTCAGGTCAGTGGGCCAATCCTGCTGCCACCAGGAAGGGGATCTTAACAAGCTTTATCACCATCAGCCGACAAAGAAGTACATTCTCTGAGCAAATGAGACACAGCAGCCGAGCAGCAGCTGTCATCCATCATACTTGTAGTGGTGATTGCTGGATAAATACAAATCCAGTAAATCCGCAAATTGTCAACGTATTAAATGCTTCAAAATATGATGGATGTTAAATTTTAAGTAGCTCTTTGAGCAACTGAACCTTCAGAAATGACCCCAACACATAGTCAAATAGCATCAAATACAATGCATGCTGTATATATTTGGGCTGTTCTTTGCAAACAGAGCAGATGTCCTGATGTGTAAATACAGATTTCTATTTATTTCACAGAAAACTGTAACAAAAGTGAGAAATTAGAATTTACAGAAGCTGTGTCTTTTCTTGCATTTTTTTTTTTTTCAGTACTTTTTGTCATTTGTCAAATGAAAAATGCATGTTCAACTTTGCCCAGGCTGCCGGAGTTTTTAGACACAACAGACACTGACAATATGCTGACAGTGAACTTGAGAGAAAGATGGGCTTCTTCAGCCTCTGGATTTGACTGACATGTTTGCTTAATGAGCTTCAGCAGTTTTTCTTGTCTTCACTGTCAAGGATCTGCTCATCTCGTACTTTACATGTCATTTTGGTTTCGACATAAATCTCGCCGACTCGAATCTTTATCTCCTTGTTAGCATCAGACCACTCTGGTTTCCCGCTCATGTAAATTTAATTCACAGAGCTTTGTCAAACTAGATACTTTTGAGTTGTGATAGCAAGAAAGGTGCTGACAACATTAACAATGGCTGCATTAAAGCAACCCATGCTTGAAATGTGTTAGTGCCACGAAGAAGCAATGCTAGATTTAAAATGTACTGCAATTAATAAGTTATGTAACATCTTACTTCTTACTTTGTTACATTTATAAAAGTGGGATGATGATGATGAAGAAACATGTTTTATGAAAATAATAACATATCATATCACAGAACTATTAAATAAAAAAACACATTCAAAATGCATTAAAATATCAATGTATAGATCTAACATCACGCTTTTCTACTAGAGGCGCACTGAGCCCATGTTCATACTGCTAATTTAATCTGTAGACATTATTCATAAATAACTTCAGTGATTTATTTCCATGGTCATTCTGAAGCTACATAAATTCGAAAGCCTGCTGCCTCTTATAGAAGCTGTGTAAAACATTGCAGATCACAGTCCTGTTGCACTATTCACAAACTGATATTTTAACTATATTCCAAAATGCAGACAAGTACATACTTGAGATAAAAATAATAAGAAAATCAAAAACAGTAAAATGACTCTTTTCTTTACTGTAATGAGAGTACATGCAGCTTGTTATTTCCACCTCTGGTTATTTTTAACGGCTTCTAGTTCTAGTGGTTCCTGACCACTTTTATATATGTATGTATATTTGATGAGCAGGTCCCTGTATGTCATCTTCTACTGCTGGCACAAAACACAACACACTGAGGTTGTTATTTTTTCTTCCTGCAAACCGTTAGTGTTTTCAAACCACGACTACGATCACTCTCAAACCTTAACCACATGCTACCTAATCTTAAAGAAATAGCAATTTGAAGTCTAACCAAATAGTTTCCTTAACCAAAAGCATAATTTAACCTATATTATAATTAAATCTAGCCATGTGATGTTTGTGCCCAGACAAGCAGGTTTTAGGCACAGGCACAGAAAAATGATGTGTGTGTTATTTTACCTAGGACTTGCTTAAATACAACAGTTTTTAATTCATATTTTTTCTATAATTTCTGTATGCTACATACTTACTTTTTGTATTGATTGTTAGTATATCTCTTCTGCTGCTGTAACACTAGATATATCCCCACTGTGGGATCAATATTCTTTACCGCAAAGCATTAGCTTTACACACCTATAATATAAACATATTTTTTACTTCAGAACTAACTACCATCCTCCAGTGACACATCCTTTTCTTTTTTGTAGTGATCGTTGTTATGTTCTTATGGTTGAAACGGAACTATACCAGATTTAAATCACAGTAGGTTAGCCCACGTGTACTGTGACTTATGGCCCCACAACATCTGGAAGGAATATTTCATCATTAATGAGGTTCGTTAACAGCTCTAGAAACGAAGCTGCCGTGCTTACTTTGCTAATTTGCTGTGTCAGCCCTTGCCGTTCCACTGGATGAAAGATCTTCCTTTAAAAGTGGTATTCGTGGTTACATTTATTTAACTGTTTACTTAAAACAGCCTACATAAACTGTGATGTGTGTGAACGCATGTCATCAAAATTAGCCAACTTTTAGAGCTGCCTCAGGTTCTCATTTTCTCAAATTTTAAAAGAAAGGTTATTTTCTAACTAAATTTTACTATTAAAACATTGAGGATTGTGACCAATTGGGCAAACCTACAAAAAGACAGTGTAACCTTTTAATTACAGACAGAGATGCAGCAGAGCACACTGGCATTTTTGAGATTAAGTTATTTCTAAAATGAATGGAAAAACTAATTTACTGGAGTATGTGATGACATAATAGCAATATTTCTGATCTGCAGCCTCAGATATGTTGAGGAAGGGCAGACGAACATAGTATTTCGAGTTTGCTGTTCACTTTACTCTGCTTCAGCATTGTGGCAGTGGATGCACGTCGAAGCTATAAGCGGCGCAGGCTTACTGGGAGAGCGAAAGTGGATGTGAAAGCTCAGTCACATTCTAAATTGTACAACAGAGCAGAGAGTCTACTTGGCAGTCACACTAGTGAGACACTGAACAGAGAGAAACAGAGTATGGGGGGGAAAACGCCATGCATTTATGTTTGTTTACGCACCACACTGTACATACAACATGCTGCACATGAGCTGCTGGTGGAATGGCAAAATGAAGCACTGGCAATTAAGATGCAGATCTTTCCTATGCTCATGTTATTCAAGCTTCTAAAAATGAAATCACAAACAAACTAAAATGCTGTATGACAAAATAAATAACTCCCAGTGGGCTTTGCAGTTGTCATGCTCTCTGTAGCAGTCACATCCCAGGAGAAGGCAATGTCCCACAGCCGCCATGAAGCCTTTCTTCTTCAGGCAATTCACTGGAAACTATTTAAAACAACTCTCTTTTGTTTTTCTCAGTCTGCAACCCCTTCCACCTCCTGACTGTTCCCCAAGTAGAAGGCATAATGCATCATCTTAGGAGAGAGCTTGCAGCGGTCTAATTTAACAGCCAGGGAGAAAACCAGCGGACACCAGCCTGCTAATGAATGAATGAGGCCTGACGTGTAAAACCAGAAAAGATTACAGACTGAGGGGCAGGCCTCCCAATAGCTCCCGCCAAACCAGCTGTTTAGATAAGCCCTGTTACTTCCTCAGAATAGCAATTCCTTCACAACAGAATGAGTAAACAAACTCCTTACACTCCTGAGTGTGAAGACAAGTTTGCATTGTCTTGTTTTATTCCTGGATAAAGCGTCCGCATGACAAGCAGATAGAATCCTATCATGATCAAATCTCGTGTCTCCATCCCCAGTTGCATGTTGACATCTGGACATTGAGGGGACTGTTGGGTATACACCGCGTACAGGCAATAAATAAACAAAGGGGGGCCCGGCCTTGAGAAGCCATACACCTGTGACCAGTGGCAAACCAGCAGGCGCTGCAGTGTTCATTAAAGAAGCCAGGCCTGACAGTGAGGCCTTTAAGAGGCCATCAGGAGCGACAACTCAGCAGCTACCTTGGGACTGGAGAGGGAAAAGCATCAAGGTGAGCAATGCAATTTCAGCTTGAATAATGGAGCACTTTCCTCAGGTTTGACATTCATGTTTTTCTCAGGCAGCTGTGAGCTATTCAAGGTTCCCCAGGAAAAACTGGTTTACAATGTCTACAGATTCACAATTACTATGTGCCTTGCTGCTGGTCTGGAGATAATCCCACTCAAAGTAGCTCATGAATTAAAAATAGCACCAAATATATCAAATCTAATGGTGTGAAAATTTAGATTTGGGACTCTGTGTGCTACAGAGCACAGAAAATATCAACGTCTAGATTTCATTTTTTTTTCTGGGGAATAATTTGTGAAAATAATTCTATTAAGTCAAATTATTCTCACTTTTCTCTTGGATTCACTAGCCAGATTTCATTTTCTCCGAGTTGCTGATGTAAACTGGTAATAACAGAGGATTAATTTACAAGGAGGCAAAATCCCCCAGCGGGACTTGTGGCCCAGAACAATAATGAGCGCATAGTAAACACAAATGTGCCGTAAGCCAAAAGAGAATGCACAGACACCTAATCTACACACTAAAACACACAATGTACACCGATGCATAAGCAATCACGTGTGTGCAATCACAACCAGGCCCGCTCCCTCATATACAAATAAATGCACAGTGGCAGAGCAAATGATGGCAAAGCATCTTCCCAGGCCGCTCTAACAACATATGTTTGTAGGTAATTAAAAGAAGTTCCCAAGTGGTTATCATGTCATATTGAAATACAGTGCACAGAGTAAATGACTTTTACTTTTTTACCTTTCTGTGGTTATTACACAGAGCCAGGTGCATGAGGTCTTGTTGCGTTGTTGAACTGGGAGAACAGAAGAAGTGTTTGCGTCTGTATTCGTCAGAGGTTTTGAATTTTAATTGAAATGCTTAGGTCAATGCACTATGTAATATGTAGTACACAGTGTGTAATATGAGTGTGTTTTAATACAAACTCCTTTTAGTATTTGTATATGGCATTTCAAATGTTACAGTGTTTCTAGTAATAAGATCTGAGACACTTTTAGAGCTTCCTCTGCTTGTTATCTTCAAAGCTGTGGCTTCTCAGATTTGTTAGAGTATCCACTGTGTTAAAAAAGTATGAAAAATACCACAGTTTAGCATCTTTTTTCTAAGTTTAAAATACTTAAAGAGTGTGCGACACCATTTTTTTTTTCATTTAACTAAGACTTTGAAAAAGATCTGACTACAAAAATCTAGTTTGCTTCTCTCACATTCTGTATAATAATAGCTGCCCCAGATCAGAGATGGAGCCAGATCAGAAATGTTTTCTTTACTCACCTCTGCACAGATTCAAAGCTTTATTTTTTAAACGCATACCACTTTTAAAGTGTTTTATACTTAGTTCATAATATGGTCCACATTTAGTATTTGGTGAAGCTTTGGAATTAGACAACGTAAGCGGCAATTCTTCTTCTAACTGGGAGTTTGCATTAATTGAATTGACCCAAAAGACGGTTTACATATCACTGATGTGTTTACTTTATTTTGTTGTTATGGTAAATGTGCCATGAACCAGTTGCCTATCGCTCTATTTTCAACCAAAATGTAACCATTCTGGTCAGATTCTAATTTAACTGTTTACATTGATGCAAGATAAAATTATCCTGTAAGGTACAGGTGTTTACATGCCCCAAAACATCAACCAGAACACAACATTTTAGACATGCGCAAGGTAGTTCTGCATGCCGTGGAGCCTCAAATCTGCTGAAAATATAAAACGCTGAATTTATTCAGTAGTAAAACAGATAGGCCGCTCAAAAACTGACCCACGCTTTCAGTGCCGCTGTCCACATTGATTCCAGCTTTGTTCAACCATTCAAACACTTGTTACAAAATGAAATTGTTTTGCTCCTGCCATGTTTCTGTCCCTCCTGGAAACTAGTCACGTCATCTTATGTTTACCCCACAGCAAACATGCAGAAAAATGATCAGATCATCCTTCTCTGTCCGAGGCTCTGTTCTGACTGAGGTCTTTACATGAAGTATTTTTATCCCGACTGGGCTATTATCAGAAAAATACTGGGGTCCATGTAAACATTGGAGCACACGTGGAGCAATAATAGCATTAATTTGGATATGTTTTATTTTGATCCTTCTGCAAATGGAACTCCAATATTTACTCGTCTTTTTGGCTGCTTCATTATATTCTGCTATCTTTTTCCTTAACAATGTATGCTCGATCAACTTCAGTGGTTTTAACAGGGGCCTTCAGTATTTTGATCAGATACCTTGTGAAAAAATAAGGTGTGTCAGATTAACCAGGCTACTTGTTTAATCAATATTCCATCTGTTAGACTCTGTATCAGCAGATAATATTAAAGAACTCAGATTGGGATCAGTGCCAAACATCTTCGGTACATCCCTAATAAAAATATTGATTAGTCCAGCTTAAACGAATATTCGATGGAATTTCTCTTAAGATAGACCATGCGTACCAAGACTTTCAGGACGATCTTGATGTCTGAATGTGTCTTTGTGCAGGAAACTGGAACTGGGGGAATAATTGAACTCTTAGAAACACGATTACATGAAGAATGTATGTGTTTGTAGCATAAGTGATATATTCCAGATGTTGTAGGGGCTCCCATGGATGTTCTATATTTAAGATAAATTTGAGTTCATCATCAGAATCAAACACACACATACACACTCTGTTTCTTAAAATAGATACCTCCCCATGGCTTCAGATGTTGTGCTCTGCTGCCCAGAGTCCATACATGTAGCTGCCAGATGCTGCTCAGGATTAGCTGGTGAGTTAAAAAGTGTCCTGCTGCGTAGCATCTCCCTTTCGCCAACAGAAGCTACACCGATGCAGGAGAACTCACCCGTCCATCTGCATCCACTGGATCAACTGAATAAAACCTTTACCTTTGGAGTAGTAGTTTCTGAGGACACATACCTGAGTGTTATGTGTCTTATGTGTCTGGGGGCTCCCTTCTCGTTTGACAGACAGGTGGATTGTCTTTTGAAGGTGCTCCATCTTACTCCTTGATGTGGAGGTCAGTCAATGAGCCTCCCCCTCAAGACCCCCATTAAAGCAAAGCCCATTGTCTGCAGGTTTGATATTCATCGCCTGGGCAACCTCTGCCATCAACACGTTTTGTGCCACGTGAAAATGATCACAGCATATTAAAGTGGAAATAATGACTGCTCTACCTCCGGCATGAAATATTTAACAAGGACAAAGGAGATGGCTCAAAGGTGATTCATATCTATGGTGAAAGGAGTGAACGTGGACAATATGGGCCATACAGGAAGTACAGGGCTGTACAGGATGAACCTTGTTCAACCTGAGCTTAGAAGGAAATAGAAAATCCTACGTCAGTGGAAGCAGAAATAGAAGAATGGCTGCAGAGAGAGTTTAAAATTAAGGTTTATTAGCTCTAACAAAGATATTGATATAACGGCATGTGACATCCAGCACACTACACTTCCTTCTGCTCACCTCATGGCATTTAGAGTGCACACAAAGCAGACATGTGAAATTAGCTTTGAAATACGAGTGCTGTTTTTTTCAAAAACATCATTTCATTTTGATTTGCTCTCATTCCCAACTGAGCTCAGAACATATAGAGCATCCAATTTCTGGATGTGAAATTATTGATGTATTTTCCTTCTAGCTTGGGTAAATTAGCTTTTTCCCCACCCCCCTGGGAAAATCGGGGGAAAGGAGGAGAGTGAAAATGTTCTCCATCAAGTGTGATTGAATTGGATTTTACAAGATGAATTGCCAGGACAAGAGTTTATCCCAATTACATTGCCAAGAGGTTTCAGTCCTGCTGCAGCCACTCTGGTCAGCAGCAATTAGGGTCAGCTTTGAGTTATCAAGGTCCGTCACTGCGAGAAAGATCTTTACAATCTGAGCAGAAAGCAGATAAATCCAACAGGCCAAGATTTGCACGAGTAAAAAGTGGTTTGTGGTTTAGGCCAAGAATTTGTGAAATTACAGATCTGACAGCCAAAACATGAACAGAAAAAAACACAGCTGCTTAGTCCATAGCCCAGACATCTTTTAATCTAGTGGAATACAATACAAACTGCAGGGCCGGCCTCTTTCGCTTTGTGTGGCCATCCATTTTCCTCTCATGCACATTTTGTTCTTTGATGTAACCAATATGATTTGGTAATGTGGAAAATCGGGGTGACTTTCATCTGTCTCTCATGAAGACTACACTTACCACAGATGGTGATTTAATCTTACCTTTCCCAGACTGGGACCCCACAGAAACCTCAGGCTGAAAACACAGAGAGCCAGAACCAGGAAGACCAGAGCCAGGACCAGAGCCACTCGCTGGTACATGTGGTATTTGACTTTCTTCTCTTTTCCGGCCTCAACCTACAAACAACAGATGCTCAAAATATTTATACGATATGCAAATTACCCTGATACAATAACAATATTCCTCAGAACACAACTAATTATACTTGCTGGGAGTTGGATTGGATTGATTCAACTTTCATCTGCTAGTTAAGTATAAACAATGGAAATAGAGCTTAGCTGTCCAAAGGACACAAAAGCTTCCTACTTTAAAGCTCATTATTAACATATTATGTCTCCCTTGTCTAACATTGTATGATTGGTTACCCCAGATTTCATTATTTTGTGCTAACAAGATATAATGTGGTATTTAGTGAGCTTTATAGGTGCTGGTATGTGGTATATTATGTTAACGCCACAACAGCAACGCTACACGTTTGCTGTAGTTTCTGATAAGTTGAACTAACTCCGCTGGCTATAGCTTCATAGCTGCTGTGTTTTTCCTAATTTGAATTTCCACTTCTGAATATTTCTTAAAACAATATAAAAAAAAACCTTCATACTGGGCAGAAAAAATCATGTGTCTTTATGATTATTAATTTGTTTTGGCCAAAGATTTAGCTTGCCTGTGACTGCTGTTGCACGTTTGGACTTGATTTTGACTTCTTTTTTATATGCACAGGTTTGTTCTTCAAAATTTTCATTAACGTGCCACATATTTTCTAACGCAAGGGTTCATTTTGTAAGCTCCAACGAACATTTTTTAATTTTCTCTCTTTTTTTTTTTTTTAAGTATATTTATATGCAAGCCAAACACATGCCATTTGATTTGGGCACTTGCTAAAATCTATCCCCCAATGAGAGTACCAACGACAAAAACACAGCCATCCACATGCCAGGCACGGGGAAGAACAAACTGCTACACGTGTCAGAGAGAGGTTACATTTATTAAACTTTTCTTCAAATTAAAACTCTGCTGGCTGTAGTCAATTCCCCAAGCTTAAGGCCACAAATTAATAAAGACTGGCTTTTGTTCCACCAGAGCTCCAGCAGGGAGAAAATTAAAGCTACTCATTCATACTGGACCACTTTTGAAGGTCTCAGAGGACAACAGAAAAGCAGATATGTAAAAAAAAAAACTGAACCAACTTCAATTATCAAAACTGGTGTTGCTTATCTTTTAAAGTGATGATAAAGCAGCTTTGGTTTTCTATTGTGGCTGAGGTTGTTACTGTAGTTAAGCTTTGGTAGATCACTTTAACATACTGCAGTTTTAAAATAATATCTTTGAATAATAGTTTACTTTTTTTGAACTGTTTAAAAAAGTGTTTAAAACTGTTTAAAAAAAGTAATTAACCATAACAGTCCTCTGCGTATTTTAAAAATACATAATGTAGGTGACATGACCAACAACAATGATAAATGCAGAGTAATGTAAGGGAAGGACAGAGGATGAATTATTCAAGATAAAACCTTAAAATCTATTACTTTTAATTAAATCTGCACTGCCATTATTGTTGACTTTTTATATATCAGAGACAGTAGTCTCAAAAATGTGAGGTACATCAAAGTATTGTACATTCCAGATAAAAAACAGAGGGCTGCAGTCAAGAGAGCCAGAAATTCCTCACGCTCAGAGAGAAGGAAAAGAAGGTGGCTGAAATCCTCTGCTCTCTTGTGGCAGGTTGCATAAGCAGTGGAAACTTAACCGGAGGACAAACTCTCTCTGCCTGTGCTTTGAATATTGAAGGCTCAGAGGAAGAGGTGGGATAGAGAGGCAGACAGACAGGCAGACAGACAGACAGAAATAAAGGCATGGATGGAGACTGAGTGAGCAGTCTGAGTGCACAGCAGCCGCCAACTAGCGTTTAAAGGTTTAGGAGTTCAGAATCAGCCAGGCAATTCCTCCTGAGCTTTGTGAGGAAGAGTGCCTGGAGCCCCCTGCTGTTATCATGCAAAGAAGAAGCACTTTCTTGAGAAAACAACAGGAAAAAAACACACGTTGCCGACATAACCAACAAGCAGAGGCAGTGGTTTATCACCCTGGGCCACACTCGTATAAGCATTTGAATTCTGTTAAAAGCTAGTCTGAAATGAGGTGCCACAGGGGATTTCTTAATCATAACCATTCTCCATCCATCACTTACAGGTTACTCATGATGAGTATCCGCTTAACGGTCCCCCCTTTCTTTAATACCTATTTTTTTTATAGGCACATATATAAATATATATACAGATATAGATATAAAGACACTGCTGTGAAGATATTCGACCCTGTAGCCCTATACTTTGCAAGTTCTGCAACAAATTAAATATGTGAGAAAGAAGAAAAAGCTCAGTGCCAAAACTCCTTCCTCTCCTCTCCACAAAAATAAAATCTGATATAAAGATAATTTGAGGTGTCAATTTCTGTGCTCCTTTCATTTGAGAAGATATTGTACATATAAGGTGAATATAAAATGGTCCAGGTGAGACCACGCATAAGATTGGAAATAAAGGAAGGAAGCCAAGGTGCAAAGCCAAAGAGACTTAGCTGGAAAATTTAATATTCTGGAGACTGTGATCACTCTCCAAAAGATCAAGCAATGCTTCTTTTTGTTTCCTAAAAGGCAAACTTTTGACACATTTAACTTTAGCTTACAGTCAAATATACACTCCCATGAATTTTCTCTTTTTGCACCACTTCTACTGCCACTTAATTTAACGAGCCCTAAAGTTTTAAGGGGGCTGACACAATGAATGATGGAAATTATTTTAAACGGTTCGTGCGGTGCAGTAAATCAAACATAAAAAGAAGAGTCGACTCACATCTTTCCACAGAATCTGTTGACTGCTGGACTGACTGCTAGCCTCCATGATGCAAGCCCACAAGAGGAATCTTTCTTATCCACTTAGCTGGGGGAAAATACTCACGCTCTGCAAGGCAACGAGCCCTAGCTTCATTCCTTTGCTGTAATTTGGGAGTGTGCTGAAGGGGAGGGAAGTTTCAGATGGAGTGGAATTACTGAAACATTTGTGATACCCATTAAAAGGAAGGCAGATGTCTCTCCTGCCTGCCTGCCTGCCTGCCCCCGTTTCAAAGTTGGAAGCCCATAAATGATTTCAGGCTGAAAGACCAAAGCCTCTGTTGAATAAATTCCATACTGTAGTGTTTCCTCCTCGGCTGACACAAACTTTGTGTGTAACAAATTATTATATAATTGTGCCTAGATGTGTGTAGGTCCACCATGTAGGGAAAAACATATCTTTCCAGTATTATTGTTTTGAAGTATTTGGAAGAGTTCAAATATTCAAGTACCTTCTCTTTGTTTTTCCTCAACAAAATCAGGTTTAGTAAGCAAGAGCTGAGTAGACTGAATAGCAGCATAGCAAAAGAAGCAACCTTGTAAAATGACAGTAATTTCCACTTGTGCACATACAGAAGGAAGAAAGGAATAAAGCAAAGAGAAGAAGAAATTTACAGGTCAGCTCCAGGCATACTGCAAGACACAGAATTCTATTACATCTATCCCTCCATTTCTGAAAATCTTAATCTATAAATATGCAAATGTGGTCCGTTTCAATAACTAACCACCTCAGCTTTTGTAGTTTCACTGGAAGTTTCAAATCTCAATCTCAATCAAAGCTTATGCATGTTACCTTCTGGACCCTGAAGTCTAGTTGTGGCAAGATAAAATCCTACCTCAGATTTAAGGTGAGCACGGAGAAATTTGCATTGATCGTTCTGCACAGCGAAGCTCAGATAAATTTAAGTAACAATGAGTGAAACAAATCTTTGGCTGGAGAGGAGAAACTGATCATTAAAAACCCATGTTTCCTTTTTGTTTACATTCCGTGTGCAAGTCTTTATAGAGGGAAGTCCCTCTGTTGTTGTTGTTGTTTTTTTAAATGCAATTAGTAGTAAAACCATTTTAAGGGCTCACAAGGGAGAGGTTAAATAACACATGCAGCATCTGAAGCTTCTCGTCTATTGGCACCCTCGTAACTTTATACCGCTCTTGGCTAGCTTAATAACGCTATCTGATAGTAGTTATTTTTCTCAGCCACACAGTGCACAGTGCCATTAATAGCGTTTGAAAATGTCACTGTGACTCAGGATGTGATTGCATCTAGTTTTTTTTTTCCTTTGGTCAGGAAATTTACCATGCCTCAGTTTGTGTTTTTTATAGGTTCAGTTTTTAGCACCCCGTGGCTTGTACACAATAGTCTTTGAGTAACCTCGAGTCGAATGTTGTTTCTAGCCACTATATATTTATCACTAGGATTGCTATGACTCATCTGTACAGAAAATCAGGAAATAAAGAAAGCATATTGTGCTGATAGCATTGGAGAAATAAGACCTAGGGCATCATTATGTTTTCTGAAAAATGACAATCTTTACCCACAATAGAAACATATGAATCCTATAAACGTATGAAAGAACAACAGTTTTTAAATTGTAACTGTACTAATGATCTAGGTGCAGTTCAGGTTTGGCTGCTCAAACTGTCCATGAGGTAAATAAAGAGTTGTTAATTTTAGATCCGAGGCAGGATGCAAACACCCTTTCTTTCTGCTTCACTACACAGTATTAGCCACACTGCTTCTTGCATTGGCAGTAAACACTGGCCCTGGATTTAAATCAGGAGATACAGAATCGTCCAATGTGGATGTAATTCTGTGCTGATTTCCCCTTGTTTCTTTCCGGTCACAAACAATGGCTTGATAAACTTTTGAGCCTGTTGTTTACATGCTGCTGCCTCATTCCCCGTACGCCGACATGCAGATTGGATTTGGTGCGTTAGATGGAGGTACGGTTATTTGGTGCCGTTTGGGTTCAGGTGCGCTGCTGTCCCACAGGGTTAAACAAGTTTCCAAGTTCACAGAAAACTCATACATTTTGCGAGGGTAAACTCAATACAGCAATTCAGAAAGCAGGAAAGTCTCTCATCTAATGGCTAAAGAGACTATTTACTAGAATCAGAATAAACTTTGAAATTTACTGGGTTGTATTATGTGATAATACAGCCCATGTACTGGGTTGTATTATGTGATAATACAGCCCAGTAAATGCGAGGAAGTCACAGAGGAACAGACACTAATCGGGAACACTATAGTAGCTGCTGAATAACTCAGAATTGCAGAGTAATAACTGTAAGTTAAATAAGACCGCACACTCATATACGATTTTATTGTTTTGTATTGCATTTGCAGCTCATTTTGGTCAATGGTTGTGTTTTCTAACTTTGTAAAATTGCCTCTTGTTGAAAGTGTTTTCTAAAAGGGCGTATACACAGGAAGAGACTAGCAGCAATGTGGCGACGAGAGAGCATGTGACAGGACACGTGACGTGGACGTGTACCTAGTTGAACTAATCTCAACTTTGAGGAAACGTGATACAGGCAATGTCCAATGAAAGCAAGGGATAAAGCTGACTGACATATGACACAAAGCGTTTTCCGTCAAGAAAAAGATCATCCATGATTTTGATTGTTACCACAAATTTAAAGCGCTTATATTGGGCTTGGAGTGTCAGGTGAAGCCAGCTGAACCTGCAGGACCGCTTAACGTCATTTTTATGTTTTGCTTGTTTCACTTGGAAATATTTGGGGTGGGAAATACACAAGAGGGTTACCTAGGCAACCAAAGCCAGGAATGCCCACTAGCGGCCGACTGTCGCCTACAAAGAGATGGGCCATGTGTGAATGTGTGCTTGTGTTTTGTCGACTTTATTTTATGTCACAGGGCCACTATATAGACACAGACCAGACTATCTTTACATTATGCCACCTGTTCCCTTTCCTTTAAGACAAGAAACACACAATAATTAGTTTTTTAGCATATCCCAAGGGAGGGAAAGATGAAGAATCAAACCAGCTGTGATTTATACAAACCACCTGTCAGTCTGTGCACATGTCATCTGAGATGGCACACGAAGCAAATGCAAAAGAGTGTGAAAACATTTTTTCAGGTAATTCCAGTTTATTAGAACCACAATTTCGCCTCCTAAAAGTTCCACTTCACACTCGATTTACAGGAGTGAAAAACGGTGGCTCGGTCAATACCAGCTGAGGTGGAACATTCCGGGTAAAATTGGTCAACCTGCAAGCCTTTAGTGTGGCAGGCAACATTTGAGCACATATTAAGTCTGTCAGATCTGATAGCTGCGGGACCTCGTCAGCTTTTTCCCATTGATATAAATCTTCACAATTACTGTGACATTTTGCTTGGGTAAATCAAGTGGCGGGTCTTTCAGGAATAGTGTTGTGTCAGCAGCAGTGTTGAGCATCCTGGGACCCTCATTCCCCCGATAGCATTCAGCACCAGGCTGGGGCTTTGACACCCACAGAATAGAATAAACAGCAATTTAGTTTAGAGTGTATACCAGATACTCACAGATTAGAGCAGAGGTTGATGGGAGCAGCTTTAGCAAACCAGGAAGAATCTCAAAATAAACATCCACTCTATCGTCCTCATGCTTCAGCCCTGATAGTTTTGATAGGAATTTTTCTCTTTTGTAAGTTACTTTCGCAAACACAGATTGAGCGCTGTGACCAACAGCGTGGCCCATTACAAGTACAACAGACCAAGTTGGATTCTGTGAGTTTTGTTTTTGTTATATACAAAGACCCATCTCTGTCAGACAACAGTAGTTCTGCTCAAAATGACTTCTTCTTCTGCAGGCCTGCGCTGCCTCTATTATATTTTCCGTTATTTTGCAGTGGCCATCTGGAAAAAAGATGTTCCTTGTTTGCTTTTTTTTAAACTCTTAAACCAGCCTCTAAAGCCTTTCTGAGCTTCTGTCACTCCCACAGATTTCCCACGTGCACATCCACTTTCATTAACAGCCCCTTCCCACATGAAGGGAGACTGTCACAGCTAAAGAAAAAAAAAGATGCAGAAAGAATATGTGTAAGAGAGATAGAAATATAGAAAAAAGGGAACAGTTTGAACAGAGAATTTGTTTCTTACATGCTCTGTTGTTTCTCTCATACAGACAATCCAAAAAAAAAAAAAGCATCCTCTATGGATTGAATTCTGCTTTTGAGTACAGAAATGGGGTCCGTCCAGGTCAAATGTGACACGTAATCCTGTGTGATTTGATTATCCGCCTCCTGCCTCAATGCGGCTGTACCACCTCCGTCTGTTATTGCAGGGGAAGGAGAGCTGGGGCAGAATGGGTTCATCATGAAGAGGCAGTCACGGATCCTTGCCTGGTCTAGACGAAAAATCTGAGAGCTTCCATCCGTCATCTTTCGGGATTCTCCTCATGCTTCAGTGACTGCGGGAAGGAAGTGTACCTCTGCACAGGAAGTTTCTGCAGAGCTCTGTTTCCCAGGAGTCGCTCAGCTCTTCAACAGAATGTAGCAAAGGCCTGACAAACCATGCAGACATACTCCAGCAAGTTGTGTAAAGTGCAAAACACTCAGGGAGCACTGGCAAAGTAACAACATTTCCTGGTGAAATTCTGACACTGCTCTTAATGCTCCTCACAATATAATACAGTATTTAACTTATATTACCATTGTGGTGTCGGGGGCTGCTTACATTATCTACAGTCCTCTTATTATCTATAGTTATCTTTAACAGTATATACACATATGATATATGTCGAACAAGACATTACCCCACAGTGGACTGAGAGAAACATGTCAGACCATAAATTACATGAAAGTATTCAAATACAATCTTTTCATTTTAACCAACCAGTGTGTATAAATGTGAAACTGCACGTGTCAATACAAAGCAGCACAGACTTGTTCTAGTTCAGCCTCTGTTGTGAGTTTGTTAATTCACTCTATAACTTGCAGTAGCTGATGTTTTGGCCATCTGTGGTAACGGAAGCTAGCTATAAACACAGCACTGACATATTATCACCTTTTAAGTTGATATAGAAACTAGACCAAAGGGAAACATCTGTCTTAGCCTTAGCTGCTAAATGGTCCATATGTTCACCAGCTAGCTGCTAACTTTGTTTGCCTGCAGTTTGAAAGGAACTTGGTATGTGGGGCTTTCATTTACTACCTGTTGGAGCTGGAAACAAAAAATCGTGGCTAAAGCAAAAAATTAAAAATTAAAAAAAATTAAAAAAAATAGTGGCCCAAAAACCAAACGAAGAGCTGAGAGTAGCTGTATGGACTTGAGGGTAGCTGCAGATGACATACCTCTGTGGGTTTATCATAACAAGTAACACCTGTCAGATAGAAGCACTCATTAATAATAACAGTGATTAAAGCCATTTTGTGTTGCAAGTCTTACCCCTACAACAGATCAAAATTCAGAAGACATTAATGAGGCAAATGTTTTGGGCCTTCCTTAAAAAGGGCCCAATGGAGGCCACTTATAAAAGCGTATATTACAGTGATAACCATAAACCTCCTTAAAGGTACCATACAGAGCACTGCCTCTGCCTCTAAAACAGTCCAGTGGAGTGTCTTCTGCCTTTATAGATAGAAACAGTCACATTTAAGGGGTTGTCTTTCAGAATGTGAGTGTTCTGCTGTGCAAGGTCATTATGCAACTCAATTACCAAATAACATTTTTGGTTAAAATATTTTTTTGTATTTGTGGGGAAGAGATGCATTATGAATTCTAGTTATTAAAGACTCCCTGACAGTGCATTGTCAAAGTTATGAAATGAGGTCATTCAAACCATTTTATCATAAAGCCAGATGTCCATCAGTAAGAACCAAATTATGAAATGCGAATAGAAAATGTGGTTATAAACTACTATAAAGAGGAGTTAGAAGGATCACGATGCACCATCTGTAAAGAGTTTACTTGACATACTGAGGAAGTAGGTGAATAGGAATGTGGATTATGGCGCTGCAAATCTTCCCCAGGTTTATACATTCATTTCCCAAATCGCACCTTGAGAGTAAAGCTACTTGCTGGGGGATTTTCTCAATTTCTTGCTTGATGGGACAGGTGTATTTACTTACATAATTGTATTCCTCATCCAATTTATAATGCGATTAAATATTAATACAAATCTGAGTTTGAAGAGAGGTAGATCTGGGAAAATTATCTCAACAGCAACATTGTGAAATTGTTCTTCTTGCTTTGCAACTTTTTCCAATCATCCATAAAGGGAACAGAGGCATTGAAAGAGAAAATATGCTGCTTCTTAGGATGCATTGAAAATCATATTTCAACAAACAAAGCACTCTGAGTGAAAGATAAAAATAGGTGCAGGTATTTTTCACTGTGATGATCTTGACTCGTCTTGGCTGAGCTTTGTTTAGTTAGTAGCAGAGCTCTCTGGGGGAACATTGAGTGGTGTAGTCAAAGTGGAACTCTCCTGAATGAGATTTGAGTGTCAAGTCCCCAATATCCCAGCATGTGTGCCGCAGAGTCAGACAATAGAGCCAAACACAAGTCATAGCCAAATCGTAATTACCTCTGCACCCTGCAGAAGCAGACCAATTGACTCCTCTAGATGAATGACAACAGGTAAAGGGCAGTGATTAGCCGCAGGCCTCAGAAGCTTTGTTTGGTGCAGAGGGAGAGGAAATTCTCTATATAGGGCAGAAGATATGCTTCACTTATTACACTCTTATTATTTTTTTGACTTATTATGGGCACAATTCTGCTCAGTATTGGAAACTTTGCTTCTCATGGTTGGCTGGTGGTGCACAGGCAGTCTAGTACATCCAGATAATATATCAAACGTGTTGTTTTGAGACAGCGTAGCTTCATGACAGATTATCTACTAATTTAACACACTGTAAAGATTTATAATACCTAGAACTGATTAATATTGAATAACATACCATAATGTTTGTTTTTCTGGACTGACTCAGAGTGTGCCATTAGTTTTTAAAAAGTGACAATAATTCAGCTGCAACGAGCACAAACAGACAAACAATCCTTGAAAAACGAGACTCTGCAGTCTGCTGGGTTGTATAAGTGGAAAACAGTGGTGGTTTTGATTTGAGAAAAAAAAAAAAAAAGAGGTAAGCGTGCAGAGGATTTAAAGATAAATTCTATCTTTACATCTTCATTTAGCCAGACTGACAGTTCAGATTTGGTGTTGAGAAAATAAACTATTTACTTCAGGTTGACGGTGAGAGACAGAAGCCTAATTACAAACACCCAGAGGATAAAAAATGTACAAATGTGAATAAATCACGTCTGAGCCAATGCAATTAAGTGCTACCTAATCTAAATGAAATGAGGAGATATCTGTCATATTCATCAATAAAGGAATTTATAACTCAGCTTCTAATTATTTGTACCTGTTATTGGAAACAAAGGAGTAATCAATCTCAATAGTCATAAACAGGACTCCGTCTGTTCTGCTTTACGTGGCATTCAAGTCGCTGAACCCTTTAAGTTGTTTTCCACTTTGCATCCTTTTCCTCCTTTTCAGAGCTAGACCATTTTCTTGTCAGTCATAAAACATTAATAAAATGAATTACGATCAATGGCAGTGTAATGATTCATTCTGTACATGGCTCCATTAATTATGAGTTATGCTGATTCAACTGCATCCATCTGGTAAAATAAAGAAACTGAATGAATCCCTTCAGCAACAATCAATATGAAATTATTTAAACTCAACCAATCATGACTCTTTAAAATGTTGTTGAATATTATTATTATTTTTTTCCTGAAACACAACACAGCAGCGAGTCATTGGATTTATTTTCTAATTATTTGTATGTGTGTTGACAGTTTGTGTGGTTGCTGCTTTGCTCCTTCTTCTTTGGCCACACACTTTAGACAGCGCCATTATTTGATTTTACTCCAAGGTTACCTAATGGACTTCCCCAAAATAATATTTCACATTTTTATATTTACAGTGTAACATGAAATGGGTCGCTCACAGAACTAAAATCCCTCTAGCACCAGTTCTATGTAGCTTTATTGTGTCTTTTAGCTGACCGCTTTGGTTCTGCTCTGAAGCATTACTGCTTTGGTTCACTCCAGTCAGTATTTTTGAGTGTTTTTACCCTCCATAAACAACAAGACACAGTGACAAAATTAGCAGATAGCTGGTTAACATACAGTAGAACATTTAGCAGCTTAAGAGACCGAATCTTTTCTCCGGAGTTAGAGCAAAAACATGGCTAAAAGGAGAGTCACTCTCCAACTTTTGAATAGTTACATACTGTGTCAGTGTTGTGTTTACAGCTTGTTTCTCTTCCCTTACATAGCAAGAAATCTGGTCCAGTACTGTTGCGTTTCTATTCAATAAAAGGCTGAAATATGTTTTAAGGACTTACTGTAAGTATTTGGACAGTGTTTTGTTTTTCTGTCTCTCCTTCTGCACATTCAGTTTGAAAAAAAAAAAAAAAAACTGATATTACATTAAAGTGCCATGTGTCAGCTTTTATTTGAATAGGTCTCCATCAGTGTAGAAAGAACTGTGTGGGGGATGCAGCCCTTTAAACAAATGGTTCCTCGACACATGGTAGACATATGAAGTCAAGCAAAACATCAAAGTGAAGAATATGCAGGCAATGACTACCTGAAGAGTCCAACCTATAAACGCCAGCAGACGCTTTGCATCTTCCCTGGTCACGTTCTCCGAGGCCTTCACTGCTGCAGTCCTCAGCTTTTACTTACTACCTTTAGTCTGCTCTTCAGGATGTGGAATGTATTTACAATTGGATTAAGACGAGTAGACTTGACCAGTTAGGGATATTCCACCTTTTCACCCTGAAATTCTTCTTTGGTTGATTTGGTCGTGTACTTACGATTGTTTGCGTTCTGAATGATGAAATGTAGTACAGTTAGGTTTGACACGGCTCAACCTGAGCGCACACAATGTTCCTGTATTCCTCTGCATTCATCCTTTTTGCTTTTGTCAGTAGTGAAATTCTTAATAAATACCTAACAAAAAAGCCCCAGCTCTTTGAAATGTGAGCTTTTATGCTTTAGGCCATGGGCTTTTGATACAGGTTGATTTTTATCTCATTAGTCCAAAAAATACTTTTTATTTCTTTGTGACCTTTCTAGTCGTATGGTTTCCTTGGTTTTGCATCTCCTTGTGAATCTTCTGAGTCTTCTGTTGATCACTGACAGACAAGTTCCTTTTGAACCCTTGCATATTATATTGCACACACTTCTTTTTCAACATTTAATTCTTAAGATTTCACCAGGTTTGTAAAGTTACATTGCAAATAACATTATGATATTTAACTGCTTATTCACTTCTCTCTTTTCCTAGAATTATTCATAATAATGCATAATTCTCCATATATGTCAGATCAACAGACAAGGCAGTCGGACATATGATATGCTATTGCATTTTTACTTGAAAGATATAGAAATTTTGATAAATTAAATTGAACCATGTCAGAGCTGACTATGACTAATGAAATCAACAATAATAAAAAAAAAATCTTGACTTGAATAATCAATATATACGGACATCAGACTATTTACCATCCTACAAACATTTAAAGCCACACACAGTCATTGAAAGTGCAACATTTTTTATCACTTTAAAATCTCCCACATCTTTCTGTGGGAGATTTGGTGAGAATGATCTGCTTGAAGCGTAAACCAATGTGATGCAGCTGGCACAATGTGTGAAAGTGAACGCTGAACTACTGAAGTGAACAAGGATTAAATGATCTTTGAAAACATCTTCTGCTGTGATATCACCATTACACCTGTTGGGCTGCGAAAGCAGGCTCACACGGTGACTCTCAAACTGTGATCTTACATCTAGCATCTAGCAAAGCAGTAATAACTGTGATAATGGGATCTTAGATCTAAAGTGATAATGCAGTGTAATGAATGTATGCAATCTGTTGCCAATCTGTTATCATTCGTTCTGAACAAAAGGCTCCTCTATGAGATAATACAGGCAGAGTGTACACACATGATGCTTTAATTGGATTATAACATGGAGCTATCAGTACCTGTAATCTTAATCCCCTGCAGAGGACCCATCTGGATCTCCAGTGCCAAAAGTAAACAAGTGTTAGCTAAATGATGCTAATAATCTCGTGGAAAGAAACGGTAAAATAGGACAAGTTGAACAGCACACAGAACATTAAACCCTGCAGGGTTTAGGAAAGTAGGATAAGTAGCAGCCACGCAGAGAGCTCCTGCAAAGGGGCTTCATGGGAAGAGGGAAGTGGTTCCTAAGCAACTGTTCGCTGTAGGGAAGCGCTGAGATCCTATTGAAAACTGGACTATTATGAGAATTACCCCCCCCCCCCCCCCCATCTCCCCCCCCCCCCATCTTGTGCAGTTAAGCACATATTAACAGGCACATTGACAGAATTACAGCATATTAAAATGAAGCATTATTCATTTAATTCTACAATATCTTAAATTTCCTTTAAAATGTCCCTTAAAAGTAGCCGTTGCAGGGTACGTACTTCTAAATACTGCCTCTGAAGCCAGCCTGAAAAGTGAAGCAGCAGGAGTATTACGACTTTAAACAAGGAATTAGTATAAGAAAGAGGGTCTGTATTATTGTTGATCTAACAAGCCTTTTAAATAGGTCTGTGTTTTATCCAGTAAAGGTCAACGTTAAGTCAGGTCTCTTGAGGTTGAGTGACGTGAGCCAAGGCGGAGCAGTGAACAACAGTGGCAGAGATGGAATTAACAATGTTGTCTTTGCTAATGAAGATGTGCCTTTTGATACTGCAGATTTCAAAGGGAAACAACCAACTGCACTTAGAGCAGACTCTATCTGACCTTTCATCTGATCTATCCACTGTTTCCTCTGGTTGAGAAGTAAAATGATACAAAGAGACAGAGACTCAGAGTCATTGCCGTGTCTCAGATATTGTATTCACTATAGGAGGAATCATTCAGATATTTTACTTAAAGAAAACATTAAATTCACTTTTCACAGTCAGTAAATTACACAGAGTCACTTCATTCATATATTGAACCTTAGAAAATCCATCAGTTCTGCAAATCTTAAATGTAGTGTAGAAAAATGTGAAGCTGAGTTGTGAAATTGTTAGCAGATAATGGAACAGCGGTAAGGCAAGTTTGTGCTCAGTATGTGTGTATTTCCTTAAACTCTACCACTGTTTATTATTTATTCTTCCACACTGGTGATGGCTGCAGCTCGAGGCTTTATGTTTTTGAGTCGTCTGTCTGTGCATATATACAGTTGTGCTCAAAATAATAGCAGTCCAACATCACTAACCAGACCAGTCATGGTTTTTGGTAGAAATTATATTTCTATATGGCAAATAATTTACTAGTAGGTGTAGTAGAGTAACAGAAAACTGACAGACCCAACAGTCGTGACATACATGCTGCTGATTCTGTGTAATTTAATCATTAGTTGAACAGGGCGTGTTCAAAATATAGCGGTGTGGAGTTCAATTAGTGAGGTCATTCATTCTGTGAAAAAAGAGGTGTCAAAGGCTGATTATAGAAATGCTGGTTATAGAGCATTTCTCTCTGAAAATCTGAGTAAAATCTGGCTCCCAGTATGTTTTAGAATCGACTTCAAGGTCTTATTGATTACTTTTAAAGCTCTTCATGGCTGTGCCCTGGACTACATCGCAGACCTTTTAGCACCATACGGGCCGGCACGTACTGTGAGATCCTCAGACAGAGGACTACTGTCTGTTCCAGGGGCCCGGCTGAAAACAAAAGGTGACAGTGCGTTCACAGTCAGGGCTCCACGGCTGTGGAATAAGCCTGAGGAAATCAGGTCAGCTGACTCTGTGAACTCTTTCAAATCGCTACTTAAAACATACATTTATCGGAGAGCCTTTCTTGGTCTGACTTCAGTTTTTAGTGACTTGTAAGGGAGTTCATGTTCTTATTTGTTCTCAACTCTATGGTGTTGTGTTTTTCTTTTAACTGTTCTAACATTCGTTTTATGTGCCTGCTTTTAAATTGTTAATTCGTTTTTAATGTTTTTGTGAATCACTTTGTAATGTTGATTTGAAAAGTGCTATACAAATAAAGATATTATTATTTTCCCCATTGTGGGACAAATAAAAGTTTTTCTTACTCTTATTCTTATTCTAAAATGGGTTGTTCCAGACATTGCTCAGAAGAACAGTGCACTTTGATTGAAAAGTTGATTAAAGAGGGGAAAACATCAAGTGTAGAAAATGTTAAGCTGCTAAGCTAAAGTGATCTCATATGCTTTAAAATGGCAACCAAAACCAGACAGACGTGGAAGACAATGGAAAACTTTGAATGGATCGAAGAATAACCACAATAGCAAAGATTCAGCCAGTGATCAGCTCCAGAGAGATCTGAGAAGGTCTAAAGTTACCTGTGCAGCAACAATTAGAAGACACTTATGTGAAGTTATAGGAGTTATGGAGTGGCCAGCCCAATCCCAGAATGTGGAATGTTCCCAATAGATTTGCATACATGAAAATAAAAACTGTTGTAAGGATTTTGAGCTTTACTCACTTTTTTTAAACATACTGCTATTATTTTCAACACAACCGTGTTGTCCGCCGACGCCATCTTGTGCGCGCACTGTCTCAGGAACACAGAGACAGATTCCTGTGACCCAAGAAAGCTTTTGTTTTGGCTGTAAATCAAGAATTCATACATTCATACAGCTTCATACACAAACGCCAATCAAGATATAATTATGAAGGGACATTATTTTTATCCAGAAAGTCAAATGTAATGTTTCCTAAATTACATGTATTTAGTTTATTCAAAGTATTCTCTATATATTCATTTTTTTTGTATTCATCATAAAAGTTTTTACTACAGACATAAATATAGTGTGGAGTGAACTGGAAAATGTTTTTGTTTTTTTTAACGTTTGGCCTCAGTAAATTGAGCTCGGCGCTTTTATACTCTGGATTTTTTGCTGCATTACTCTGGCACTGCTTTTGGCAGCAAAGTACAGTTTTGCTGTGACGGTTTATGAGAGCATCTGCTGAAAGATTCCCTGCAACTTTGATTGAAAGCATCTGCAGAAACGTCCAGCAAAGAACTTACAAACCAGCTGCATACTGTAGGTGCCAGTTTTGAACCTGGACCAGGGCGTGATCAATACTTCAGGTAATATTTCACTGGCATAGCCTCACTAGAACACCCGTCTACTTTGTCCTGTCTGAGGAGGTAAAACTCTATTTTCATTCTTAGTTTGATTTAAAACAGTAGCTAGTAGTTGTCCAATGGATGGACCCACTGTATTTATTATAATTAGCACTATAATTGTGTCATTGTATAGTCACATTAAAAACAAACATTTATAAAGTCCTTATGTGATTTAGTTTATGGAGACCATGCTTCTTTTAAAATGAAATAAGAAGCAGCACAAGACAAATGAACGGTAAACCTTCATTATCTTTGTGCTTATGAGCAGTGGGATAAAATGGACCTATTCATCACATATTAATTATCGTGATTTGCGTCTACAGACAATGAATTTTGGAGGCCGCGGACTATTCAAATGGACCTTTACTTTTCGAGAACCTTAATTCAAGTAAGGACTTTAAATTATTCTAATGCAGTCGTTTTTCTCTCCCTTTCATCAGATGAAGCCATGGGCAGCACACAACTATATTTTAATTTGCAGGAGATGGATAATTCACCTCATCACTTTAAATCCCATGTACAGTTCTAAATTAAATAATGGCTCTTCATGTATTTATGTTCAGACAACCAGGGTTAGGGAATACACTTACTTAATGGTGACAGTAGCAAGGGGAGAAAGGAAGACGCCTTATATAACTCCTGTTGTCATCACTTATTGCACTTAATCTTTAATTTAACTTTGTTAAAACTAACAAATTCAGATTTATCAAGAGCCTGCAGGTTTTCAGATGCAAAGGAAGGTGAAATTAACGTTAACTATGTTTTTTTGCCATCCGCTTGTTAAATATCGTGTTTACAGTGTGTAAGTGTGTACTGAGCTTTTAGTGTGCATGTATTATGAATATTTCATTGTGATGTTTAGAATATTTCATCAGTTAAGTTTAGATTTGTCTTGAATGCAGTAAAAGTAGATTTTAGTAAAGAGCAAAAAATAGTGTGCAAAACAACCTCTAGGAGTCTATTTACTGTGGCAAACTGCAACTGTGAACATTAATTAATTCATTCATTCATTCATTTTCTGTAACCGCTTGTCCTGTGAAGGGTTTGTCTTTGGACAGTAGGAGGAAGCCGGAGTACACAGAGAGAACCCGCACGGACACAGGGAGAACATTAGTAATAAATGAAAAATAAAAAATGTACCAACACATCCTACTGCATACTTTCCACAATCTTCACCAAGGATTTAGCTTTTTCTCTTTTTCATGATTGTAATATCTTTAGTCTTTATTCTGTTAGTTCAACAAAAAAAATGCAATCTGAGTACTTCTCTCCTTCTCTCTTTCCTTGACTCTTGGAGAAATCGTGATTGGGTTTTTCACTATTTTAATAGGTATTAATGATAATAAATATAATAGTTGCTTCACTAAACAGTTTTGTAAATATTTAAAAATGTCCTTAAACATAATGATTATTTAACACTTCTGTAAAAGCTTGTTGAATGTCTTAAAGCTGCAGTACGCAGCTTCTTGCCCTGAGGCTGGAAGTGTATTGTTGTTTTTGTCCTGCTTCTTCTCAAGTGGTCAAGTTCCCAACGGACACTCGTCACTTCGTCTGATAAAAGATCTGGCCTGAGGCTGCGGCGCTCAGCATCAATGTAGTGTTGATATTTAGTTTTTTTTTTTTTTTTGGAAAATGTCTCTTATGCTGTTTACGAAGCTCTCATGTTAATTTGCTTCTTTATGTTCTCCCTTATTTTAGTTACTACGACTTCTCTGATAGCCAACCGACTGCCTGCAGCAGATTTGATAAAACCATAAAAAAGTGACTGAAAAGCCAATTTCAGAGTTGTTTATGCTTCTAAACACAGAATAATAAAGTATAATACACAAGCTTCTAAAAAAAATGTCATCGCGCTACCAGTATCAGGTAGCGCATTGCTATTAAAACAGTTAATTTCAGCACAGCAGTGGTACCAAGACAGAGTGGGAACATGGGAGAAGGAACACACTACCCATTTATCAGTGAATTTAATCAAATGGAACTAAACTGATTAAACTTTATTTCCTGCAAAGGGACAAAACGATTTACTTTATAACATTTCCTCACTGAATTACCTAATGTATAATTTTAATCAACTCATATGTATTCTCTCTTTTAAATGTCCTCATTCAGGGGTAATAGGAGCTATAATTGCTGTGTAATTACTTTGTGATATAATTAGACCATGATTAGCTCGATATTGGTGATATTTATTGGCGCACTCTTACTATTTGTCACCATTTTTTAGGATATTTCTTTCACTTTGTTAAACATAGGGTATGTCCAAAGAGTTTAAACATCACAACTGGAGCCAATTAAAGTTGAGCCGGTTTTGTGTTGTTTTCTTGTCAATACCCTAGAGCTGTTGGTTGGACGTTTTGTTTGTTAATAACAGACCAATAAAGGAAGTAAACTGCTGGGTGAAACACATGTAATCACGCAGGGACAGCTATGGAAATAAAGCTCAAGCAAATAGGTTTGTTTGAGTGGCCATTGATGCCTTTATGGGCTTATACTTCACTTCCATCCATTACCCTGTCAGAAACTTTGGACGGAAATTGACTCATCTTGTGACTCCCAGGCCTGCAATACATCTAAAATAGTCTCCTGAGACCTGGTTTTCTACCTATATGCCTGCACCTGCTCTCTTGAATTCCGTCCTCTGGACCATAATGAATTCTTAAATTAGTGAAGCACCCACACAGATACAAACTGAAGCGTTATAGGTGTTTTTGATGCCCTCTTTTTTTCTTTTTCTTTTCTTTTATTGGCAAAACATAAGGAAAGTTACCTTTTAATGATATGTTTTTTGGCTAAGATTGTCCTGAAAAGCTAACTACTTTGAAGAAAATGGAAGTAAATCAACCTAAAAATATAATATACTGTGCATAGAGATAAGTTTCATTAAGCATTTGACATTTCAACGGGGCAGAGATTAAAAACTGAATTCAAGGCACAGCTGATAACTTTGTCTTTTAATGAATCACTTGGGTCATGTGTTAATGCCCAGCCAAATAAATAAATAAATAAATAAATAATGATGAAAATTTAAACAACTATTGAGCTGCAGAAAAATTTTCATATTCCTAGACGTACCATCATTAGCTGCTATACGTTTTCCTCAGTGTTTACTCTCTGGGGTTCAGCTAGAATGAATCACAGCAAATGATTGGATGCACAGGGGTGGATTGAGCATAGAGCTGTCCATTTTTCTGACTGATCCCCCTTATTATGGTACCTCTCCCAACTCTTTTCTCAGCACATGCCTATCTGTCAGATTCACACAGGCTGTCCTAATGCATGACCATTGTCTAAAGGTCACTGGTGATGTCCGAGTCATGCAGCGGCAGCTCGTCATGCGGGGAGCTGCATGCTTCAGGGAGTAATCACAAGCCTCCAGTTTCCCCCATCAACATTCTTCGCTGCCCTTAGGCCAACAAACCAGATTTTTCATGTCAGCTGGCATGCACCTTCAACTCATAAGTAGCTGTTTGACTTTCACAAGTCTCGCATCATCTAAGCATGCACACTCCCAGGCAAGGTTGCTATATCCTTGGTCCATAATTATATGCCAGTTATAAGTGTCTACTTGCGCATGCAGATGGGCTGGGCTCCTTAAAAATCCAGGTAGCAGGTTGAACCTATCTACACAGATTATTTATTATTCCCTCCAGGGCTAGCCCTCACATCATAATAATAATTACAAATATTTCTCATTACTTCACATCAAATACACGACTCTATATGAACAATGTCATCTTTTCAACTTGTTTTCCACTCCTTGACTGTATTTCTAATCCTGTATCATGTTTTCAAGAGCTTTCCCCAACGTTGACTACATGAAGACGATTTAAGTCAAATTCAAAAGGTCGGAGAAACACATTTTACATGTGAATTAATGCTGAATTACATTAGAACATGTTATGTTTAGCAAAGTTCACATTTCTACACCATTCAGCATCTCATACAGAAAGAATAGCCAATAATTGGAGAAAAAAAAGTGTTAAATCCTTCAAAATGCTGACTGATTGCATCACATCTTGATTGTAGCTTATTACTGCCAAGAGCTTCATCTGAATGATCCTCATTTGAAACTGAGACTTATAACTTAAGAAGGCTTCTTACTGTTGTAATGTTAAAGGGAGCTGTATGAGCATATTTAAGTAGACCATATAGAAAAGACGGTCAGAAGAGGGAGGTTTGATGAAAGCGTGTTTGTCAAACTGCAGAGGCTGAGAGGGTGTCTCTTTGAACATCAGCCTTGGATGCTGACAAAGAAGCAGGTGGACACAGCAGTAATACAGCAGTCAAATTACAAAGATGAAGCCTCTGTTAATTCTCACATTTGTGAAACACCTTATCGTCTAAAAATATTTATGCTATACGTGTATCTATTCTTCTACTTCTCCCTCTTTATTCTTATGTGATTTTGAAGCTGTGAATGTATTTAGAAAGTCTAAGTGGCTCAGATGAATTGTGACTGACTTTCTGTGTGATAGGAACATTGGCGGATGTTAAGCGAGTGTTGTCTTTGCGCATTACAAACACCAAGGCACAGCTGCAGACACAGCTGCGACATACATCAACACCTGCCAGAGGAAGGACAGGAAATATCACTCCCTTCTCAGGCTTGATCTCAGATTGATCTTCGCTATCAACTAAACTTTACGTTGATAACTAAAGTGCAAGTGTAACAGTAAACAAACATGTAAACACCTGCAAATGTCGACAGTTTAAACCAATTTGGAGTCTGCTAATTAAAAGATGCAGATTGCCTGATTTTCACACATTCTGGATGAATTGAAGACTAAACAAACGCATGGTTAAACAGCACGAGAAACAACTGCTGCACCAATTTTAATTGAAAACCCGCCCTGACGGTGAGATTGGCAGCTCTGTGTATGTGTCATGACACCAGTATTACAGCAGAGCAGCCTGTGGGTCCGTGAGGCAATTTCTGCGCACAGTTGAGATCCTTGCAGACTCCTTCCAACGGGACAGGTCAGCATACAAGCCTCACACTCGGAAGCCCTACAAAATAGTCATTACAAAGTTCAGCTCAGTCAGCAGATTTAAGCAGAACTTTCCAGCTCCGTGTTGGCAGCCAACCTGATACTCAGAGGAGGTTAACTATTGGCTTCTCTTGCTAACATAAAAATGTGGAGAGATGTGACCTCTGCTGTTATATATACATATAACATACCACATCTTAGATGGGAAATTAGTTGCAATGCAGTTTGGTGCTACCTCAGCCGAGGGTCAAGTTGATTAAGTTTTATCCATCGGGGGCCCTCTCTGCTCTGGAATTGCTAAGTTGTTATTAACGGATTTTAGGTAAAAATATTTATTAATTAATGCTAGTATTCGGTTTATTATTGCAATTGACTTTTTATTTTTTTACATACAATATATCTCTCATATTACATTATTTAGATTTTGCTTGGTGCTTTTTCTGTGTAGTAAATATGCAGTGAAAGAGGGACAGGTATGACATGCATCTTTTGTTATAAGTGCTGGGCACCAGGCACCCCCACCCTATAGCAATGACACTCATTGATGGCAGCAGCCATCCCCAGCAGGATGCAGCCTGACACAGGCACACACACAAAAATGGTTTAGGAACAACTAAACAAACATGAAGAACAGCACAAGGTGTTGACCTGGCCTCCAAATTCACTAGATCCCAAACTGATCAAGTATCTGTGGGATGATCCTCAGAGGCCCCTCCCCTCAACCCATAGGACCCACTAACAACATTCTGTTGCCAGACACCACAGGACACCCTCAGAAGGCCCATGTCCATTCTCTGATGAGTTGCAACTGTTTTGGAGGCATACGGGAGATCTACACAATATTAGGAAGTCGGTCATAATGATATGCCTGATTGGGGTATATACATATGCAATTGTTATTTACAGGATCTGTTAATTGTTGCAAAAATGATCAATTATCTTTAAACTACGTCTCCCGACTCCTGTCGAAGGTCTTAATAAAAACACATGTATCTCTTATTATTGCCATAACAAGTACAAACCAACAACACCACAATCTGTTCATGTGTCACAACAATGTGATTTGTATGAAAGCAATTATGTGTGAGTTCAAAAACCTCTTTGAATATGGAGCAAGGGCAGGTGACATCAATCATGATCATCCATCTGGTTTTCTGGGTCATGCTGGTTGCGGTTAGGATAAGGAAATATTTTCCGTGAGTGCAGCTGAGTTTTATAGGGAAGCAGAAGCTCTATAAACCGAAGTGGAGCAGACGGTGGCCTCTCCCCTCGTAAGGTTGTCGCACAGGACACTCATCATGTCTGCCGCATCTTTGCTATGAGCCTTCATGTAATATTGACTATCTGAAGGACATTTTAAAGCTCAACGCTCATTATCCTGAGAAGTTTCTTTCTAGTTGCATCACTCCTGATCTCACTTTTAAGCACCACCACAAGGCATACACTGTTTTGCGATGCCTACAGACCACCTTTGACAGTTTGTGCCTTTATCCCACCCTGATAATGATTAGAAATGAAGCTGGATAATTTTCAAATGAGGATTTGTTCTTTGAAAGTAATTAGGAGGTGATGTCCATGGAACTCATAAAAGCTATTGGTACAATGGTGGTAACCATAGAAACCTTGTGGCCGGAGTGGTGTTCTGGGAGACGTGCTTTAATAATATATTGGCCAAGCAGAGAAGGCAAATATAACATCTCCATAGAAATGCCAGTTAATGAACAGATATATCTGCATTCATTTAAGGGCCATATTTACTGTTAAAATGAGCATCAGCAGGTGAAAAGAAAAGGTTTATTACTCGTGTGTGTTTCTTGATGCAAACATGTTGTACAACCAATTTGTATTTGAAGTTAAATTTAGAAATTGGAACGGTATGGAAGTCCTGTAGTCGTCACCGTGACGAGAGACACAACACTTTCTGTGTGCAATAATAGCTGCAGGTTGGTATTGCCTAGCAACCATCAGTATATGTTGTATATAGTTTTGTCTTTTTTTTACATGCATACAACCGTGTACATAAACTTCTTTTAACACGTTTAGCCCTTTGACAGGGCAGAAAAAAAGACACTTAGGCTATTATACTGCAAGGCAACTGACATATGAACGAATCAAGATGAGTAACAGGTTTCAGTGACCCGTACAATATCTATGTGCCTTCATTCTCATATTTTAGCGCAATTAAAGGTGTGCCTATAAATAAGCTGCCAGCTTTCTTTATTGTTATTTGCTGGATTTTGTTAGATTAACTGCTAGGAAGAGAAAAAAAAACATTGTACATAGCTGGCTTTATCTGAATCATGCTGATCATTAGGTGTACAGTTTATTAATCCTTTTTTTGATTTGATGATGAGACAAAAACGAAAAATGAAAAGAGCTTTCTGTGTACCCTCCTTCTCGTTACGTTTACTTTTGTCACTTCCATCACTTGTTCTCCAAGCTGACATCGGCAAGTGGCCCGCTATTGGATTGATGTGTCATGACCCTAAGATTGTAATATTATATGATATCTGATTCTAAAGACATTATTGTGCACTGTTTATCCTATCAGGCATATCTTTATGACCTCCTTCCTAATATTGTGTAGGTCCTACGGGTTGAGGTGGAGGCCAGGTCAACACCTTGCTGCATTTTTCATGTTTTTTTGAGTTGTTCCTAAAGCGTTTTTATTGTGTGTGTCTGTGTCAGGCTGCATCCTGCTGGGGATGGCTGCTGTCATCAAGGAGTGTCATTGCTATGGGGTGGGGGTGCCTGGTCTGGTCTAGGTGGGTGGTACATGTCTAAGTAACATCCACATGAATGCCAGGTTCAAAGTTTTCCCAGCAAAACACTGAACTGTCACAAGATGGTCAATGTTATTTAATTCTCCTGTCAGCGGTTTTAATGTTTTGGTTGATTTGGTATATACAGAGCTAAAGTATTTTCTTTCCTCTTGTTTCCTTCTTACCTTTGTGCACTTTTGCAAATAATCACAGCACTTTAATTTGTTTCACAAGTTATATTTTTACACATTAAAGTTTTTTGCATTTTGTCTTCTTAAAAGACATCTAAAAGGCTAAAATGTGACTGGTACTAATGTCTATAATTGACACTGTGTCTTTCTCTCTCCCTGTTCCTACGGAAAACAGCAGCAACGCAGAATTCATTTGAAAGCAGCAACGTGGAATTCATTTGAAAATGTAAGTTCATATTTCACAAACAATGGATCCTGATGAAGGCTTCCCACTTAAAAAGGCTCATATGGATGTCCTCAGCCATGGTCCGTTCAAGAGCTCGCTTTGATTTGAATTTGAAAGCAGCTCCATGTACTTTTTTCCTGGAAGTGATTGTCATTATATGTCTTAGTCCATAGTAACATTCAATTCTCTGCATAACTCTGGGGTGCAGGCACTCTAAGTTGTTACACAATTAGCCTTCAAGTAGTTCAATTTTTGCCTGACACTATAAGAAGCACTGAGCCGGGTGAAAAGACACTCCAATTTGTCCAATTCCACACTACTCTGGATTTCAGTAATCATGCAGCTATACTTGCTGATTGGCTCTGAACAGCGGCTGCTATAGAACAGCAACGGAAGATGTGCTATTTTTAATGTGCTTTTTTCCTTAGGCTAGTCAAACCCAGAAATTGCATTAACAGTTAAGAACAAACACCATAATATGAAGAAAGGAATGCTAATTATTACAGAAGCTGTACATCATTAGTGTTACGGCTACATAATAAGCTGACCATCAGGAATTAGTCTATAAGATCCCAGTGAATTTCACCCACTTCTCTTCTAAAGATAACAGTTAGATGTATTTAGTTTTTCTTCCTATATATCATACCCCATATCACTGAAATGATAAACTTAGAAATGCTTCTCTATTAGCTTATGGTCTTTTTTCATCAGTGACTGCAAGATTCAAGAGCTTCTCTTTAGGGTAACAGAGGAGCTGCTTTGATAGTCAAACATCCTTTGACAATGCCCTCACCACTGCCAGTAAAATATTACTATAAATGAAAGAGCCTCCACAGCATCCCCCTTGCATTCTGATACCTTTGAAGCACTTTGTGGCCAATTCATTTATTCATTACTCACTAATGGTGTTAAGGACACCGTACAGATGATTAGACTTTTGAATTGGCTGAACACTTCTTTAATATGATGCTTTCATGATTGTAATCTTTGCAAAATATTTTTCAATTTGTCTTGAAATGTACTTGAGTATCCACTTTTGTCCATGTTCACTTACTTGAACTTTCATGGTGCATATGGAGTCATTTGAGTTTATGTCAAACTGACGGTAAAAATTGTGTAATTAAATGCTTGTGTGTTCATGACACCCAGTCAGTGTTGGCGGCCTGCCAGTGTTTGAGGGCCAGTGAGCGCGGCCCTAGATTTGATAGTGTGTCCTGCACCGTTTCCACCAGTCGGACCCCTGCTGGTACCTTTTAAGCCAGTTCAGTTACTTTGATTGGCTATTGAACTTAGCAGACCAGAAGACAAATTTGAGTAAGCAAAAGACTTAGTTAAGATGGACATTTTACATCTTCATCTCATCTGAACGTTGAAATATACAAATATTTTCACGACAACATAATCATCTACAATGAATAAACCAAATGAGCAGTATGATTCAGAAGAGGTTAGCTCTGTAGCTCTTCCTAGCCTCCCAGCTCTTAAACTTTCCTCTTTTGAATGACAAAAACAGACTAATGCCACCTGCTGGTATGATGATTTATTTCCTCGGGGTCACAAACAACGTGCGGTGATGCCACAGTCGGCCTGTGCTGCCAACAGTTCTTTGATGTCACTTTAGTGTGTCCATATTTTGCTCCATTGGCCACAACATTTATGTTAAATTAGACCAACTCCCTTCAATCCAAGTGGCATTTCAGTTTATCCGTGGCACTCCTTCCGTTGAGAGGCAGCCTAAGATGAAAGATACTTCAGAGCAAATGAACACATTACCTCAGGTTACTGACATAGGAAGCGCACAATGGGAGAAACAGGAAAATTGACATAATACATTTCGTCTTTTATTGAGTCACCGCTGCCACAGCCATAGCAGCACAGGTCAAAGTGATTGTCAACCCTTTTAGAGAGTTTGACAGCTGTATTACTGACACGACACAACATCTTGTGTATCACTTTATATCTAACACATATGGAGGAGGTGGTTGCTAAAATGGAATATCTCTATTCTCACTATTCTCCTCGTGAGAGTAACATTAAAAACCTGTTTCCATGCAGGCTAGATGGTGCAGGTCATTAGTTGCCACACTAGTAAGTAGCCTATATATAGAGGACTGTGCCTCTGCAGGGAGAATTTATTAAGGAACATTGGTCAAATCCTGACAAAGAGGCAGGGGTAGCAATATTTTAGGCCATCATTTGGTCATTAATTATTGTCAGTTGGAGACAAATTGGTAGTTTCAGTTCACTTGCATCAAACTCTCTGTTGACTTGTTCATGAGACTTTATTCTCTCTCATATTTATCTTACTTCTAAAATAGGGTAAGGTAAGGATAATTTATAAGGTAAGGATAATTTGCCACAGAAATTTAGTTTATTTGCTGAAATGACACTGGCAAAGAATGTGTGAAATTACTGTGAAAAAAATGTTATACAAGTACACAGGTACATTATCTGTACATACAGTATTTGAGGTGCAAGGGAATGCATGTAGGAAGTTATTTAAGGGGTTGAACGACTTCCTATTTTTTAAAGTCAACTAATATGTGGTGAAAGATGAGTCGACCAGTCGATGACGCCACACAGTGGACAGTAATGCTTTACAACAATGAAATCTATATTTTTGAACTGAATACATATCGTGGCATCTCACACAAAGGAAGCTACGGAGACTGACTTACATATTCTGCATGTCACCTTAGAATGGACATCATCTTAAGTCAAGTATTTCCACGTACTTGATGAACCGCTGCTAGTTTACTGCAGTGACCCACTGGGCTCCTCACCTGTGGTGTCCATGTTGTTATTGTCACGTGATCGGCAACTAGTCGACTTCCTGCTTAAAGCGTCATGGCACAGCAGTAAAGGTGACTAGTCGGTACAACCCCTTGTATGTATACATACACAATGGTATGGTAAGCTACATTAAATGATTCGTCATACGTTAAAGCATATTTTTAGGCATTTAATAAGTGACTCAAGTGAGCCAGCCTCTACTGACTTTGAGTTTTTAATGCATTAAAGCCTCCCATATAATTTTAATTTTATTGGAATTTAATTTTTAAGAATACTTCAAATACTATGAATGCCCGCTTCACATCACACCCGCGCTTTGAAATGAGTAATTGCTAGCCCCGCAAAAAATTCCCATTCAGCCAAGATTGATCACCAAAAACAGAAGCCGAAGAAACGAGACACAGAAAAAGAATAAAACTGTGCATGCATTCACTCCACAAAAACCATGACCATATGTATGTACGTTTTCTGTCAGCAACTCAACACTGCATACATTCTGTCAGAAGGGGGTTGTTAATTAGTGAAGTCAGGTGGGGTTGGGGTTATAATTGGCTTGAAAACACGTGGACCCGTGGGTGTCGATGGCACAGAGGAAAAATTCACTGAGCAGCAGAATATTTAAAAGTGTTAAGAAAAAAAAAAATCATCATGTGTGAGAAGCTGACAGAAACATACGTTTTGGTGGCAGGCAGACTGCAACAAGAGACACTGCAAGATCAGGATCTGTGATAACACCATCGAGGAGACAAGTGAGTGAAAGATATCCTCTGTATTTTATATCAGAGCAGTGGTCTGATGCTATCAACTCTAGTAGACTAAAGATCTCACACATTATCCTACTAGTGTTATTGGGGTTTTTGTAATCTCCTGAATACCTACAAGGATCAATATGCATTGGGGTTGACAACTTCAGTTTCTTCCTTCTCAGGATTTCTGGACTAAAACTGACCATGATCGCCAAGTGACCGAACACCGCCCACCGCTACCAGCCAGGCCAGACCGACTGCAACGCATTACACACAGCGCGAAAAAGAGTAGGGCTGTTTGGTTATATTTTCGGGCCGAAAATGAAACGATAGCAAGTTGTACTATTTGTAAAAAGGTGGTAAGATACAGTGGTATCACAACAAACTTGTAAAAGCATATGGAAATTTTTAAAATCCCCACCCACGTGGCCCCTACATATTGCTGATGAGAAGAAAAAAAGTGCACTAAAGGGGAGAAATGTTGTCTTATTTTTGTATTGTATTGTACTTCCTAAACACTTCCTTACATTATTTATAATATTTGTTGTGGACTGATAATTTTCTACACTTTATTTAAGAAAAAAAAAAAATCCAGAAACAAGTTCAATGAAGGGAGATATTTAGTTTTTATTGTAGTTTCTGAACACTCTGCCTGAAAGATAATTTGTTTTTATTTGTCCTCAAGTGATCATTTTGTGCTGTTTCTGAACAAAAACTTTTATTGTGATAAAGTATTTTGTATTTACTTACAAACCAAATTTTTTACTGGACTTTAACTGATTAATAATCCAAATGGCAAATCACAAAAACACTTAAAATGTCATGAGAATTCATTCAGATTTAGACTGATTCAGATTGATGGCGCATCCACCTTAATTATTATAAAGTATATCGATATCGGTATCGGCGATACTGGCCCAGTATTTACTTGGTATCGGATTGATACCAAATCTAGCGGTATCGCACACCTCTACTGTACATTTCTGGATGTAGTCAGCTATGTCACAGTTTTTGCATTTCTGTTTAATGGGTCTGCATAGAACCTGGTGATCTCAAATAAGTCTCATAGGATAAGATTTAGATAAGATTTGGTCATTCCCAGCTTTGCACTGTGTGTTAGCAAACATACTAATAGAGCAGTTTCATTTTTTCTTCTTTGAAGGTATTTCTGGCAGCAGGATTGCCAAAATAAACTGCAGCATCACTGAAGGGATATTGCTGCAGTTTAGTTAAATTGATGTGTTTTTAATAGTTTTTGGACAACAATGGAGCTCGGTGACACAGTAATAAGCTACAGGATGTCAGGCTTTGGATACCATCACAATGTTTGTTAAAAGAATCACTTCACTATTGATTTTAAATGTTTCCATGCCTTTTGCTGACGTTAAGAAAAATACAGAATAAAGACAGAGCGATTCTCCATCAATCCTCTAATCACTTGAATGATGAATGCATTGAATGCCTCAGCGGTGGTGTCACTGTCACAACCATGATTCACCATATAACAGTACAACAAACAAACAAACAAAAAATGAGCGTGGTGCCAAATGGACCTGGGAGGCACTTGTGTGAGGAAGGAAGTTAGTTTCAAGCATGTGCTCATCAAGAGTCAGTTTCAGCTCAGTTTGTCAGTCAAACTGTGGTCTGACCTTCCAATGAATGTAATATAGAGCTTTGTAGCTGCACAAGGTAATGGACTTATTAGTCACTGAGACTATGAATAGAAGCAGTGGGCTTGTAATGGCCAAAAAGTACTGTATGCATATATGTATGTCTGCATGTATAACTGGCTTTGAACATTTTTCTAATGGATGAAGTAGTTACGTCAAAGCCATGTAGTTCATCTGAGTTGAATGTTCATTAGCGTATGAGATGTACAATGAAACCATATGAAAGAACACAATTCTATTTCAGACTCCAAGGTCATATAGGAAGTTACAGTGCAGTGGTATCAATTGGGTTTTGTCTGATCTCAAGCTAAATTTTTAATAGGCACATGTACTATAACTGCAAGAGAAAGAAACAAGCAGCAAATGTGGAAAATTGGTTGTGGAAGTGCTCCACTATTTTGCTTTAAGATTAATTTCAGATCGTGTTGTTAACCAAAATGTTGCGCGCACTATTACTGAGGCCAGTAACCATACCATAACCATCACAGCTTAGAACTGGCTATTTAAAGCAGGCAATAAAAGGACTATTTGTATGAAAACCACAATCTCGTTTCTCATAGAGACATCTCATTACACCCATTAGTTCCCACTTAAATGTGTTGTCATGAGCTTAAGCCTGAACACGACTACCGCAGATTTTTTCCTGCATCCGCTGTCATACTTGATGTTTGACGTTGTTAAAGCTAGATTTTACTTGCAAATGCTTTTGCAATTCAGATGCTGGCTGCACACAAAGTATATCTGTCTCTATATCTGGTTAGACTCTCAACAGAGGAGATATTAGTTAGCAGAGAGCAGAGGGGTATTAGTATGGTTTCAAAAAGCCAGACAGTTTATCTGAAGCATCATTAAAAGTTCCCTGTAACATTAACTATACCATGTAGAAGCAGCACGTCTCTGCTTTATAAAAAATGGGTGCTATTTGTTGAATCACAAATGAGAAAAGAAAAGAAGAAAAACACAGTGGGTTTCTTAATGTGACTGAGGTGACTCTTGCAGTGAAAAATGTAAAACTTGGTGTTAGCAATCTCTGAAATGCAGTAGGCAGTTGTGTGAACATTTTTTCGCCTTTTACTGAAGTGCAACCAGCTGGGAGGAATGCAGTGTGCACGCACATGCACCGGTCACATACAGGGCTCTTGAAGCCAAAACTTGTTTTCTGACAGTACAGTTTTTTTTTTGTTTGTTTTTTTTTTTTGAATCACAGTAAAGTAGTTGTATGAAATAGGTTTATCTCAATGTTGAAAAGTCTCATTAGTCTGTGCCCAACCATGCCAAGGTGATGGGGCAGTTGTTTGAAGGCCTGTGCAGCTGACATATTCAGCTTAACTGCTGGGGGGCTGTAAATATGGAGCCTGTTCCAAAACTGATAAACTCTGTCCACTGGTAGTGTTTACACCAGGCTTAAGCCTTGACATATGTTTTGGAAATGAACATCTGCTGAGGCTAGCGATAATCCTATAGGCAGCCCATTAAACACCCGAGGTTCACAGATAAGATATACAGTATCCGTATATTTCCTCTCTGCCACTATCATCTTGAAACTGATTTCCAATAACATGCATGGGTCTGAACTCTTAAGCCTTCTCAGGCAAATGCAACTTATCTGGTCTAAAACATTAAGCAAGGTCTTTTCAGAGGTTAAATTCCCACTGACTAGCCAAATAAAAGCTTTAATAATTTCATTTAGAGTCATAGATGGTTTCTGTTCTTATCCACAAAATCCAGCAGACGGATTTTAGGGGGGGACACAACCACATACAGTAGGTACAGTTTCAAGTAAATCACATATTTCATCTCCGGATTTCACAGACAGATAATATGCTTTTATCCTATCATATTTTATGTGCTCTTAAACTGTAAATCTGCCACTAACTAAGTGATTATCATTTACTGTGAATTGTTCGTGTGACTGACCTCATGTAAATTTTGTGTTGACATAAAGATAGCAGCTGCTGCTGTGAGGTGCAGATACATATTACATTTTGAACTGCCTTTCAAGATGAAGCACCGGAGGAGTGCTTAAAGCTTGAGCATAAAATCACAGTCCATGCATTAAAGAGTCTCTAGTCATTTAGACAACCAGCCAGTTATATTCAGCCAGAGAGATATTTTAAGTATTAATATTGTCAGTGCGGCTGCTTTTTCCAGTGGCAAGTGTAGTGTAGGTGTGCTCCGTGTCTCTGACATTTCTGTGTGGACTTGAGAAATGTTAAAACATGAAAGCATACATGAACAAGATTATTACCCGTGGGTGGTGGGAAACAATGATGACAGAGGAGAGGTTGCGCTCGGTGACGAGAAGGCGCTTCACTGGCAGAAGACAAAATGTTGTTGGCTGACCAGCATTCACCAGTGTCACAGTAATGTCATGTTGATGCCACTTTAAAAACACGGAAACAAAAGAGCATCCATTTTAAAATAATGGGCATTGCACCGTGCAAATAGGAAAACATTTGTAGTATATCAACAAATCATTATCAGTATTTTTAGCCCTCAAAATATGGAAACAAATCTGTGTGATTGATCATAAACTTAAATACATAAAATATATATGACCCGTGGCTGTTCTGGAGGGTGGTGGAAAGTAACTAAGTACAATAAGCTCTAAAAGAGATATTAATTAAGTGCTATTTACTTGCATGATATGATGATATGAATTATATAGAGTATATAAATACTGTATACTCCAGGGAAACCTGTCACAAGAAGACGCTGCAAAATTGTGAATATTTGTACACACCAATCCATTAACTGATAAAGAAAATATTCAGTGTATTTAGTAGATAATAAACAGAGGCCACTCAGGTCATACTTACATACTCTGACTTAAAGACCATTAATAATACTAACTAAGACAGCATGAAGAGAGAACGTGTACTTGCGTATTTTCGTTGTTTTGACAATAAGACTCTTCACACGTTATCCGTTTTCTCAAGTCGGTGAAACAGCGCCGGCCTGTGAAGTGGTGGCAGCTGACGGTACTGCACTGACAGTATAAAAATGGCGTCGAGCATGCTAAAGGGAAGCTGGGTGAAGTTGACTGAAGTCGCAGCCAAGTGTGAAACGCACAACAGAAAGTTATCAAAGTCACCGAAGTTAAGAAACAAGACTTTTCTAAAGCATGCGGGCCTCTTTGCTTCGTAAGAATAGCTAGATGGCGGCATTGGAAGGAAGAGAGTTACAAAAACAAACAGCAACATCAAGAGCATTGGAATATAATGGATATTGACAACTTCCATCACCATAAACGCCTCTAAGTAAGTCAAATACAATCTCTCAGAGTACACTGTAACTCTGCGGCTGTGTGAGTGTGTGTGTTGCTGTGTGCTTGTTGATGAGATGGACGTTATTCTGCGAGGCCTAGCTATGTGTTTGTTTGTTGATTTGTTTGGCAACTTTTGCACCACAGCGTGCAGAGACCTGGTTACACTAACCTGGCATGGCTTTTAATATATTTGAATTTCCTCAGTTTTGCAACAATTGATTTCCCACACGGCTAGCTGTTTTCTGTGTGTTATCTATAAATTAGGCCATCCTCTTTTGGTTTTTAAGTTGTGTTGTGTCACCAGTAGCCTATGAGATTTTGTCTGCAGAGTACAGATACAACTGTGATAAACGTGTATCTATTGTATCCTATAGTTACAAATTGCAAATTATGTGATTAGAATGACATCAACTAGTTTTACTTATTTATTTATTTTTTTGCCGGTTGTAAACTGGCAAAAATCATTATTTAATTTGATGAGGTGAACAAACAAGCTGTGTATTATTCTCTCTCTTTTAAATCTGGTTAAGGTCTTTATCAAGTCCTTTGGGAAATAACGCTCTGTTTATATGCTAAGTGCTCCACTATGTTCATCAGCTAGCCGCTCACTTCCTCTCCCTGATGGTTGGTGCTCAGCAGGTAGTGTACAGTGTGCCTGTGGCTGACAACAGTGCTGTTAGAGTGGTAAGAGAGAAACTGGCCATGGGGAGCTGGTGATTATAGTGATAGATGTAGATTGCTCGCTGTGAGTGATCCCCCTTTGCTAAATATTGTTATTACAAAATGCTTTAAATGTTTGAGTAAAATTGCATGTTACTGCCCGCTTAAAGAACAGTTATCCCCCAGTCTGCCCTTTGTGGTTAAAATGGGAAAGAGTCACTAATAATGAATCCACAAAAAAGTTTGAAAGTCTCTGAGCACACCCAGATGTGTTAAGTTAACTTTGCTGATGGGAGCTTTTCTCTGGTTGAATTTGGAAGAAGCTCAGAGCAGTTAAGTGCACTTGATCTATGGATGGATGGGGTGTGCTCATTCACTCCATCCTTGCACATTTCTGTCTATCAATCCTGGGAGTTGAACCAGTGATCCTGCAGTCTCAATAGCCATGTAAACAGTTTGTTGGAATCTCTGATCAGAACAATTTTAATCCTGTCAAAGCAGTATTTCCATGTAAAAGGACCCTATGATTATACATATATTACCTGAATTGGATTACTTTAATACAAACACTTAAGTTGAACAGACATCTAGAAGAAATCTCTTTTCTGACAAATCTCTCGTCCACTCGGTCAAATTAGCTCTGTCATCACTGGTGGGGCTATGCCTCTACTTGTACTAAATTAAAAACCATCATGCATCATAGAATTTATCATAATATACAATACCCAAAAAGACACTTTTGAACACACATAAAACATGCTAAAAGATATTCTCAAGATATGATTTGATCTATTCGTATTTTCGTTTTAATTACACCAATCAGACCTGTGCCTGGTGCTTGTATAATAACCTATATTTTCTGAGACTCCATTATGCACAACCCACTTCTCTATGATTTACCGTCTCAGAAATATATTCATACCTCGCTTCTTTCTGTACTTTTTATGATTTGAAGAGAGTTGAGAGTCAAGTTGAAATTTTCTATATTCATGAGACCAAAATAACAGTCTATTGCACAGTGAGCCTGTGGGGGAAAATGGGAAAGAATAACATAACAAATCCAGACAGAGAGAGCCACATAGCTGTGCCACCACCACTTCCAATCTGTAGCCGGAGATGAGTATCAGTCTGGTCAAAGAGCTTTCCTGTGTGCCGGAGCCGTCCTTGGAACTATTTAATCACAACATGGAACACTGTGGCAAATTGTTGCTTTCTGATTGGCCGGCGCTTGACAGCCATGACCATATGGTGGGAAGTGATATACCTACCTGCTATCTTCCCGTGAGTGATGTCTCCAGTAAAAATGATTACTTCATTTAACCACGCATTATTCGGTTGGATAGGGGTTGGAGCAAAATAAAAATTTATTAGGCCATCGGGCAGCGAAGCACAGCGCATCAGCTGAGCCTTTGGAGTGCTCATGTGGTTACCTAAAATGTGACAGTTGTGTTAAAATAAACATATTTATGTAAGGTGATGAAATCTTAGAATAATGCAACACACAGCCCTTTGTAATTTGTCTCGGTTTTTATAGTTTCTGTGTGGTTTCTTGATAATTTTTAGTATAGATGAATCTAAGGAGTCATAACAAATAGTTGGAAATTTTCCTCTATAGGTTTCCAAATATACGTGAAACTACCTGAGAGGGAAAAATCCCTTTTTTAATGGTCTGTAATCCCTCTGCGTAGCATTTATAGGCAGAATATCAACGTTTAGTAAATGGTTTACATACGTTTATTGTTGTAGGAAGATATGAAACAATTTTTATTGATACACTGCTGTAACTCTCATGGACTCCCATACTATAAGAAGAAGCTTGTTTATGAAGAGAATGAAATACAGTATAGAAAACCAGGGACACAAATAAAATAGGTCTTCATGCCATATTTATCAGAAATGTGCCGTAATGTACATTTAAAATGCTCTATATAGTGTGTTACATTTATAGTGCTATTAAATGCAAAATTCAGCAAAACATCACCAGTGGAACAGACCATAAATCAGACACACAACCAGTGTAGACCAGACAAAGGAAGAGCACGAGAAACGCTGATCAATTAGAACCAGGTTTCCAATATAAATATTAATGGGAAATAATACATGAAAAAGCACAATGCCTGCTTATGGCCAATTTCACAATGGCAAGTGAAAAACCTTACAAATGACAAAGTGTCATGTTTAGTGATATTTGCCAGACAATTGTACAGTGATACGGAAATTACATTTACATAGCACACGTCTCATGGAAGAAGCAGCGTAGATATGTGGCATTTAGGAAAATGTCACCCAAAGGAATAAACAATCACCGAGTTTCATTTCACATCCACAGACCATTATTCATTAGTGCTGACTGACATACACCACAATTAGAACAATTAATACATCTTAACTTAACACAAATAAAGGCCAATAAATGATCTCTGGCGCTGGAAATCCTGTGTTAAATGACGGCAATACGGGATATAATTTAGCAATTACCATTATGTGTGCCACATGTGAATTTGAAAATACTGCATGTCATTGCCTGCTTCAGCCATTAAACCAACAAATTTAATAATGTGTTCATTATGCCTGTGCGCGTGGAAATTGTGTGCTTTTAATGTCGAAAATGTAGGGATTTTTATGAGACCCCGTTGTGCGTGAGCACAGAGACAATATTAAGTTACAAAATTGAGTTATTGTTGCAGCTAAGTGAATCCCAAGGACTCTTATTGCGTTACCCCATGACACAGAGATATATACGGCAGTAAACTGAATATTAAGAAGAGCATGTGATTATATCAATCTGCTATGGTAATAAGAGAGAAGTGATTCAGGTCTTGCAAAGGCTCAGCGGAAAATCACGTGTGTACCCAGTGTTTGACATGGTCTTATGGTATAATTATACAAGAGGCAAAGATTATTAAAATTAAATATTCAAGGCTGAGTACAAGGACTTTAGCTGTAGCAGCCTCTCTGCTTCTGCTTTTTCCATGCATTAACACACACTATTCTTGTTGCTGAATACTGAGTGTTATCATAGTTGTTGACCTTGCTAGTGGAAGTGACAATTTGTGTAAAAATTACAATTGTTTTTCTTCCTTTTATTTTCTCGAAAGGTAAATTCTAGAAACAAGCTTCTAATTCACTGTCAACATGCTGTGATAGGTACAGAGAGGAGCTGACTTGTTTGCCAAGCAAGTTAGGAAAAAAAAAAAAAAAACCCTAAAGCATACAGTCTGTGGAATTCTGCTGTCAATCTTGAATATCGCTCAGCAGTAAATCAGATAGAACCGACTGGTGAGTTATGACAGAAAATATTGTACTGGATGCGATCATATATTTATTTCCCTATATTCAAACCTGACATTTACCATAACTGCTTTATTTTCACTTAACCATCTACATCAGTGCGAGACATATTTTCATCTCTGAATAGATAGGGTTGTTGAAAACTGACTGAAGACTGCATGCTTCTATTTTCAAGTGACTGAAAGCATTTACATTATGCACTCATTGATTGAGCAATTTACCTTGAACTATAGGCTCAGTTTCAATCATCACCAGGCTGAGTTTGTGAAGGACTGTATTGAAATGAAAACTGCATAACAAAAACTTCATGGCAAGTTTACTAAAGGTTTATGCAAGTCTTTACCAAGTTCAGATTGCGCTTTTACTACAGAAAATACAGTGTTGCCCTAGTAAGGAAAGATGTTGTTATTCTATTATTAATTAGCATATGGTGTTAAGTATGATTTAACTTCAGTGACTTGTGCTGATTGAAACTGAAAATGTGCCTACGTTATTTATCTGCAAAAGGTCACTTACACCCGCTTGGAGCGTAGTGTTGATCAAAATGTATGTTGTTGAGTTTTATAGGTCTACGGAAGAACACAAACTGCTTACAACTTGCAAAAGCACCGGAAAGCGGTGTTGTGTTAGTATCTGCTCTAGGAAGGTCTTATTTAAAATGTAATAAAGCGCTGTAGCAGGGTATCCAGCAGATTTCTTCGGTTTTTAGCCCATACTTTTTGATGATCAGGTTGGGGCTTTTTAATCATTTTCTGCATTTTCCGCCGTAACTTGGGATGTGAAGTTTCCAGTGCATCACCATATTCCATCTACATCAACACATTTATGTTATTGATGTCAATGATTACATTGACGCACTTTGCACCCCTTAATTAGATTGATAATGCTCAAGCGCCAGTGCGTAAGCATCATGTTACTGTTATTGCTGTTGGAATTTAAGTTTGAACTACTTGCACACAAAGTTTTCTAGTATGGGATGGTGGATAAATATGAGGAGCCATGCAATCATTGATGATAGGAGAAAGAAGTAAAATAAGTTCTGATACACAAATCAATTTACAGGGTTTGGACTTTTTCTCTGTTTTTTTCAGAAGCCCCACATGTTGGGAACCAGTGGTTTAATCTTTAATAATGTGTTGTATTCTAATGTCCTGTAATATCCATTGTGTAAAAGCAGATGATTGTAGAGTAGTAGAAGTCTAAGGTATGTAAAAATACTCGAGTAAATGTACTTATTTACCCACTGACTTGTTGCCAAATAAAATCTTCCTTTTACCAGCTCCTGTTTGTTACAATCCATTAAGACAGTTGATGACCCCTTTCATCAGCTACAGATAAGACATTCCAATTGTCAAAAGCTATCAGCAAAACTGTTCTCTGTGACAAGCCGATTAAGTTCGCTGCGCGATGGCCCCCTTGAATGATCTAACAAAATGGAGAAATTAAGCATATTTTCCTCCTGTTAAAAATTCTGCGAGACACATCTTCATGACCCAATAATTGCACCGAGCTTCCTGGTGCCTGTAGTAGCCTAAAGCATATAGAAATAGGTCCGTGATTGGAAGGTTATTGGTTTAAAACCTTGACACCACCAACACCTTGAAGGGCATAATGAGCAAGTAGTGCCCTCTCATTCTTTCTTACCAGCTAATGTTGAGGTGCCCTTGAGCAAGGCAATTAACTGCTATAGTATGAGCTCAGTTTCAGTGGTGGTTAATATCAGGAAGCTCTCTTTGTGCATGGCAACTCTCAGATCGTAACGTGCATCATTACAAGCCTGTAAAGCAGGCTGGGTTTGAAAAAAGGTTGTGCAGAAAGGATGTTCAGATAGACTCTTAAATTAATTCCCCTATGCTCATCAGGTGGAATACAGCATGTAGGTGCAGGTGAGGAATATGTAATCTATTTGTATCACAGCTAATTTAAGTGTATTGTAATAGCTGAAACAGATCCCAGCTGGTGTTGCAGCGCTGCTTCACAAGCACATCACTGCATACGCAACTGCAAATTAAGGGTGCAACACTCTTTCACTGTTCTATAACACCTCTCTATTATCAGTAGTGCTCTTGTAGTTTCAACAGCCGCCACAGACTGATACCGTAAGTCTTTCTTATAGAAGATCATCAGTTTATTTGGTTATGTGTGTCAGATCCACACTTTAATCTGCCTAACTGCTTGCAGATTGATCGGGCCACATTCTTTTAGGTTTATACTTTGCTTTTCTAAAATAATGACAAAATTACAGCGGGTTCTTCTTCTTCTTCTGCGTTGTTCTTTGGTTTGATTAGCGATTGGCATGCAGGAGTGGGCTGGTAGACTGCCGTGCGGATCAATAGATTTACAGCTAGTTGTTTCATCTGCTTACCATCAAGCTCTAAATAATATCCTGGGGCGTGCACTATTGTCATGTGTGATTTCAGAACTGGGCAGGATTTTAAAACTCCTGTAGCCAGCTAGGAGTTCAGCTTAAATGAGAGTTTTGGACCAGAATCCGTATGATCAATTCAAAGAGAACCACTTCATTGTTGTTGAGCTCTTTATTATCAGAGAGGTTTATCATGGTCTTTTAAAGCAGATACGTAGATAACAGTGGCGGCTGCTGGTCTTTCAAATAGGGGAAGCCCAGTTTTGTAAAATTGGCCAATTATTACATCAGTAAATTTAACAGGGTTACTAATTAATTCTCCTTATATTGTATAGGCCTATGTTTATAGTTGTTATTAGTTAATTGATAACATAGGCACTTGCAGTCAGCCAGCTTACCTTTTCATACCAGGACTGTTGAAAAGACCTGTTATGTTTCCCTTTGCTTTTAACTAAATCAATCCTGGGCATTGGTCTGCCTTGCTGTTTAATTCTGAGCTTCTCTTCATAAGGAAGAACATTAAATGGCCTTGCCAAAATCAAGTCAACAGCACTGTCTGCCATCATGCACAGCGAGCTAGCTGGCTGGCTAGTTTACCCCCTACAATTGCAAATAAACGAACTTTTTAAAACTGAAATGAAAACAAGTTGCAAACTCAATAACGCTATATATTCACGATTTTATTTTGACAGATGGAAATAGTGCGATATATCGCAACAGATAATGAGCAGTAGCTTAGTATTAACCCTATGGTATTACTGTAACTTCACTCGCCAAATATCCGCATGGGACTGACCTAAAATCCTTCGATGCAGAAGTATAGTCTTAAAGCGCTGTCAATCACGACGAGTTCCAGCCACGTTAACAGTTCATCCAATCATCATACAGAAGCTTGGCGTCCTGGTACATCCCACTGCCCATTCACTCCCTGAGACGCCCGGCTTCCCTGGAAGTGACGATTTTGGAGCGTTTGTCCAATAAATGTCTAGCTTTTTTGCCCTGAGATCGGCCCATTCTGAAGCCCCATTGAAAGTCCATTGAATCCGAGCCTCAATGGGTTTTTAAACGGACCGTGCCATTACAGCAATATGAGAAAAAAAATCACGACAGACGAACGGCTAAAACTTATTAACGATTGTGTTATTATAAGAAGTAGCCATGAAGTCGATCATGTTCTAGCACATTTTAGTTTGAGTAGTAATGTAAATTCGTAGTATTTGACGAAATTGCCAGTGATATTTTAGGGGAGGCTGAGCTTCCCCTGTAGTCTTAGAGCAATCGCCTCTGGTAGATAAATAGTTGGATTATTATTTTTTTTTCTTTCTGGTTGTTCTTTGTTAGTACATATGCAGGTTTGTTATTTATTTAAAGAAATGCTTGTTGAAAGTACCCATTCTAAAAAAAAAAATAAAAAATTTCACTTAAGAGTGAAATTAGTCAAGTGCTTGAGGTGACACGGTACATGAAAGGAATTACCCAGTAAATAAATAAACTGCATACATAAAAACTGTTACTTACAAGTAACATTAAAGCATTAAAGTTCTACCAACAGCCAACAGCTTCTATTCCACCCTAAACAATTTGCTCTGTCAAACTCTGTCTCACAAATAATGTGAAAATAATGTAATTCTGGACCACGTCAAGTTGTTTGTTATCAGTCCTTATGATCTAATAAAGCTGCTAATATCAATTACTCTAATGCATGCTTTGTGTCTGGGCCTCTGCCACTGGGGGCTTGTACTCAGGAGAGATCAGAGGCAGGAAGATACCTAACCTCAAAACACAGGATATCTAATTGCTCTGACATTGCTCACGCCATTGGGCCTCATTTGTATGTTCAGGTGAAGGAGCAATTTGGTCTAATGCATTGACACAGATCATTTCCCTCTACCTCTTCTCTAGCTCCTCACCTCACTTCATCAGGCAAAGGTGGACGGGCAGAGAGAGTAATATACTGAACCCATCTGTTCATCTGTCAGACCTTTTCTCCTCACAATTTATAGCACGTCTATTTGGTGAAGTGCCTTCCCTCCCACAGAGGCCCTAAGAGAAGCTGCAGAAGTGAACAATTCTCACACGGTTTCACAACCTGTGAAGCTGATTTGATGAGTCGAGCTGGCTCATGGAGCTGGATGGAGGCTTCAGATGCATTCTAGACTAATGGCAGTCAAGGCTACAAATTGCACCCACTTATAGCCATATCTTGGTAAGACTACTGTCTGAGAGGAGTCTGCCCGACTCCATTGAGACAGGTGTGCTTATGGCAGCTTTTAGCAGATCAGCCCCTATCAGAAGGAGCCAGAGAGACAGGCAGTGGGTGATCCTGCATCCCCTAACCCAGATGCTTTGTTTGATTTATGTGCAAGGTTCGCAGGGTTCAAATTATGAAGCCGTCTTTATATGCACACTCACACATTTTATCCAGCAGAATCTGTGCCACACAACCTTTAAAACAACTGCTGATTAACAACAGATCAATCAATTTCCTGTGTAAGCAAGCTCAGGATTCACCATTGGTCTTTCGGTAGACATATGGTAATTTTTTTCACTTGGCATACATTAAAGTCTGGAGGTCTTCTACTAGTGTTGTCACACCAAATTAATGCACAACATCAGGTTTCACACATGTATTTACTGAACAACTCGGAGAGATGTCAAAGGGGGACTTGCATTCAGATAACCACTTATATGCAATACAGTTCAGAAACCACTCATGGCTATTCTGCATTTACTGTCTGCAGCCTGAGTCATACCTCAGTATTTAGTCGAGCATTTAGTTGAAGTGGACTTGTAAGTAGAAGGTTGTGATTATGTGTTTTCACACAGGCTGAGAAAAAGCTACATGAGTGGGGAAAGTCGAGAGTCATACTTAAACCCCCTACAGCAGGGGTCCTGCATGAGGATATTCTAAGGCAGGCATGTCAAACTTGAGGACAATTCCAGCCGCAAGATAATATTTTATATCTATCAGAATTGGCCTGCAGGTATTTTGCGTGCGCACCTACAAATCCCAGACTGCATTGCAATAGCTGAACGTTTGGCATCAGACAGGTAAGTCAATCAGCGCCCCCTCCCAACTTTATTGACAAACTCATCAGAGTCTCGGCGTATCAGTAGAGTCTGGCAGTGCGGCACTCTGAAGCTACATCAGTTCATACGGTTGACCCATGTTCTTACACAAAGACGTAGTAGCGCTGTACTAATAAGCAGACAGTGGGCTAAATCGGTTAGCCTACTGTTCCACGGTAGCACACACGGCAAACAGAAAACCTAAATATAAATGACAACATCACTACAGCTAAACACCGGTCGGTCAACATACATACTAACATACAGGCACACTGAAAGTGTCCGTTAGCCAAATAACAGCAGCATGTTTAACATGGCATTAGCATGCTAACTTAGCCCTGTGGTTAGCTCCACTCTCCACCTTATAGTAACCACCACGTTAGCCCCGCTAGTCTCATTTTATTCTGGCATCAATTCAAAGTGTCAGTAACAGCGAATTCATACAACATACTGATAATGTTAGGAAACCATACTGTGGACTGTTAATCTCACAACGTCTTATGAAAGATGGCGTCATATTGATCCCAAGTAGTAAACAGTCCAGGGAAATGCATTTTGCAAGTTGCAAGTTTTATACTAAATTCTTTATTATGGCTTGGAAAAAGTTCAATTCATACTTCTGTATGAATGATTTCTGATAATACATCTGAACAGACAAATTGTGTCTCATTTTAAATAAATATCCATTCTGTTTAGCCCGTGATGTGGAGTCAGTTCTTAATTTTGGCCCCTTCTCTGATTGAGTTTGACACCACTGCTCTAAGGTAAGAATGGTAATCAGCAGCATATACAAACCCCCCCCCATCCAGAATTAAAGCCCTGATTGTCTGAACATTTAAGTGATCACTGCGAAGCTGCCAACTCTTTCTCTCTGTCTCTTTGTTTCTGGCCTGTCTCCAAACCTACCCAAACCTCACTACAGAGAGTCACTCCGCATGAAGTCGCACTCACAGGGTGATTGTATAAATAAACAGCCACAGTCTGGGCGGCATACCGGCTCGCGTTCCTCTCACAGCAAGAAGATCCTGGGTTTATGCATTGTGTGTGGAGTTTGTTTGCTCCATTCAAACTGTGTCCTCCCAGCCCAAAAGACACGCATGTTGGGCATTAGGAATATCTCTGCCAAGACACCAGCCTGAAAACTAAAGTTTGTCCCCATGGTGTTGAGCTGTGGCTACCCCACTGCTCCTAAATAATTAGGATAGGAAAATGGTTGCTAATTTCCTCTTTCACCGTGCACACTTCTGTGGAGTGTACAAAGTTCAGCAGACATGCAAAACTTAGTGTACCAATACCATGCCTTCTAAAACCATTGCTCACTCAAATTCAATCATTGTATGGATTTTAACCCTTTAAATACCAGTTTGATTACATTTTTTTTACTTAAAAAAAACACAAAAAATTACCAAAGTTTCCATAAAACTAACGTTGGGAGGCTGGGGATTTTTTCCAAATCAGTCTTGGATGTGAGCAAGATTAGTTAAAATATTGACTTGAATGCATCATTAGTTTTTGTGTAGCATCAGATTTAAAATTTATCTTCTTGAGTCATTAGCGGAAATGTCCCATTGACTCCCATTATAACCACATTTTTTTAATCTGCTTTCACATCGGTGTCATTGATAGCGATGTGAAAGCACTGATATCACTCCAAAGCATACATTGGAGTCCTGATTTTGGAGGCCAAAGGGGAATCCACCTGCATCCTCTGGAATTACCACAGTGGATGTGCAATCTTCCTGACCACCATGAATCACATCAAATTCAGGGTACTCAATTCCACCTTCCAGTTCAATGGCAAGCTAAACAGACCTTCCTGTCTCAGAGAGGACAAGCTTCTCCCTATCCACTCAATCTGGGAGATGTGGTCACATTGCCTCCTGATGTTTTTCATCCCTGGGAGAGATGTGTGTGTTGATGATCAGCTTGTCCCTTTCAAATGCCACTGTACATTGCACCAGTACATGCCATCTTGGTGACAGCGTATGGTGTCTGCCCGGAATCTAACCTCTGGCAACAGGAGCATAGTGGGTAATCTCTGCATTAGTAGGAAACCAGACCTGCCCACTTTTTGAAGTCCATTCTGTTGCAGGATCCGTTGTGTCCTCTCCACCCACAGTGGAAAGGTTAGGAGAGGAAGGAGAGGAGGCAGAATGATCTGACTCCACCACAAAGTCCACATCAGACTCTCCTTCTGAGGATGTTTCACTTTCCTGCATCTCTCTGGGAGTTACAAGCGACATGTTTTCATGCTGACCCTTTTCCACAGAGAAGAACCTCTTCATCTAACTCCTTTGTTGTCAAAGGAATGAAATAACCAGACAGCCAAGCCCCAAACAGTCTGTGACAGGACTCCAGCCAGGTGCATAAACTCACTAACTGTTTTTGTTTTTGTTTTCTCCACAGTGAAGTGCAGTAAGAGAAGGAGACCCATGTTTTTTTTTTTCTTGAAAGAGTGCATATATGACTGTGTGTACACGCAAACAGACACACTCACACACACACACACCTTAAAATAGCCTGCTAAGCTCAATAACACAAGCACAAAAACTAATGAAATAACAAACATTTTATGCATAGGCCCTATAATGGGGAACTGGCTGAATGGCAAATTTGACAATTTTTCTCAAAAATTAAACCCTAATATTGCAGAATGAATGATTATATTGTGTAAATTGTAGTAAATTTTAAATCTGATGCTACACAAGAACTAATGAAGCATTTAGATCAATATTTTAGATAATCTTGGCCATATCCAAGACTGATCTGAAAAAATGCCCAAGCCTCCCAACATTAGTTTTATGGAAAAGAACTAATTTTGACTTTTGGACAGTGACTTAATAATCAAAATTAAGTAATCAAACTGGTATTTAAAGGGTTAAAATCCTAAAAATTATTAAATTTTTAGTAGTTCTGTAAAGTACTGAAGTGGTTTAAAAGATTTAAGCAGAAAAAATATTAGTCAGTTAAGTTTTTATAGCAGTGGACATGGAAGTGGACATTTTTGTCCCATTTTTTTTTCAGTGTTGTGTTGACCTATTAGAATTTTATTATATTTTTTTTATTATTTTTCCTTTTTTTTTTTTTTGTAGCGACAGACTTTGTTACAAATTGTGGCACTAACACAGCCAAAATGACGGCCATATGAAGAGGAAAAATTTGCCCAAACGGACAAAAATGTCCCTAATGATGCATGAGGGTTACGGCACACGAAGAAGCATGATAAGTACCTGTTTATCACCTCAGAAGCCTCTTTTCACTCCTCATGCGTCAAGTCAGTGCCCAGCTCACGCTACCATACAGCCTTTTTCTTGTAAAAGACTCATCAAGTGGCAAAAACTGATCATAGGTGTTGGAGACCAGCAACGTCTGTCAAGGGTTCAACCCTTGGAAATCTTCTTTGGGCTGCTTAGCAGGCAGAGAGAGGTAGTTTGAAAAGAGGAAAATTGCACAAAGCTTTTTAGCTCTTTAGCTCCATGTTTTCCAGCTAGACTCTGTGTCTCTCTGCTGTTTCATGCTGAGCAGGTAGAGTACAGCGGGGTTTCAGAGCTTTCCCTCTGAAAGCACTGCCTGCTGCAGCTAAAAAAACAATGTAAGTGAAGCAAAACAGTGATGTTGTTTAATGGAGAGCTAAACAAGCAGCTATACTCAGTATAAATCTCTGTAATGCTAAGTGAAGCTGCAGGTTAATTATTAATAATAGATATTGAAGATTCATCAGTTTGAGTGACACCTTTCTCATAAATGTTTGGTATAAATGTAGTACACCGTAGTACAGTGAAAATATAAACATTAATGTTATTGAATAAAGCATGATGATTTGATAAAAACCATTAAATCTAGATTTGACAAGATTGGTCATTTAGCATTTGTCTAACATGAAAGTCTCAATTAACTGCTACTGGGGTAATATTTGTTCCCACATATTGACATTTTAACTGTAAAAACAGAAAGCTCAAAAGCCTGCTCCAATGGCCAGCTTAAATGGTCTTAGCAGGCATTGCCCCATTATTTTGGAGAGAAAGTGTCCAGAAAGTGTTTTTGTGCCTCCTAGTGCAGGATGCATTATTAATATTATTGAATCAATTTCCAAGAAATGACAAACTGTGAAATGTCATTAAAATACCTAAAAAGACCAGGTTTGGAACTAAACTAAGGTATAAAATTTCATGGGGACCAATGTGTCAGACACAGGCCACTCCAACAACCCCTCAACAAATGCCAGACTGGCTATGCACTGGTTTACACAAATGCAAAACAGTTATACGCTATTATAATAAATAAAAAGCTTTATAAGTCTGTTTTCGTTTGCTAATTCTGTATCTTTACTGAAACAAACTAAATTTGATGCTAAATTTCAGTCATATTTTATACAGTATCATCTAATTCATAAGGACATTCATCAGTTTAACTTTAAATCATTACATTTCTGTGAGTTCAGTCTCTTATAGAGAAGATTTGGATCATTCTATCAAAAACAAACAATCCCTCCTGAAATACTTCTCTACCCTCTGGATTTTAATGCTAACATATCTTCACAGATCCAGAGCCAAGCTTCGGCCTTCCATGGCACATCCGTTTGGAGTGACAGGCTGCCGTTCTGATTTAAGCAAAGAAAAAAATAACCTCCACTTTGCCTCCAGAACTGACATATTGCATACGCGGATGCAGGAGGAGCAGCAATTTATTTCTTCACAAGGGGTCACTTGTATTTTTAATAATTCATCCGGCATATGTTGAGACGTCAGTTGCTGCGCTTTGATCAAAAGCTAGCCTGTCTCTCGCTGAGCCATCAATTTCCAATGAAAGTATTTTGACTTTAGCACACACCTGTCGTGAATGTGGCACCGAGATGTTCCTCGTATTCCCTTGCCTAACACTCCCAAATGGTACACTCTTTAAAAAAAAAAAAAAAAAAAAAAAAAACTTCTGTAGTCTGTGGAAACAGAAGGTTATCCTCACAATCAAATCACTGTAGTACATAGATAGCAGAATAGTTGTTGAACAAGCAATAGTTGAATTTTCACCGCTTTCTGTGGCCCTCTTGGGACATCCAAGAACCTCTGACTCCTCTCTCTTGGTCCTGGATGTTCACTCACTGCCTGCCAATGAGCTTTAAAGGGGTAACGTTTTGTTGATTCTAGTAGGTCAAATTGGATGCATTGCTTCCCTCCTCCAGATTCTGGTTTTGTTGCACACATTTGCTTTTTGTGTATAGGATATTTGTAACATTTATGAACTACATTCCTGCTGCTGTTTCTGTGTTTTGTCTTCAGTGCCCACCTTATAGATTTTATAGGTCTCTTCGTGTGCGCTAATTCCCGTTGTTTTTGACAGTCATATTATAAGGAAGAAGGATTTACTAATACTACCAGTGCATTTCTCTGGTGTTCACTTAATGTTGTTTGTTCACACTTGGCTATTTGCTGCTACAGGTGATAAATGTTTGTGTTGTTTAGACGGCTAAAACACTAAAGCCCCACCACCAGACAGCCTCCTCGGTGTGGTGGGAAAAAGGAGCTTAGACACATTAAAATAATAAGACAAGTACAACAGAGCAAAATCTAAAAAGATATGCTCCGCAGGGAATGAGAGATGAAAATACAAGTATCTTTCCTTGTACCACGCACGCACGCACGCACATGCACACACATGCAAACACACGCAAACACACACACACAGTATACATATATTGAAAACCAATGTTTTTATTTGTAGATTTATGAGAAGTTGTGATATTGCTGTCTGATACCTTGTAGTTATTCAAGAGCCAGCTTAGTATTCATACAAACATAATTAGATTGTAAGTGGACAAAGATATTTCCCACAAGGTAGGAAAGGGTAGTTGGATTATAAAGTTATGTTTCTATGGCAACTGCCTGCGCAGATACAATATCAAGAAAGGGTGAAAAGCAGAGGAGGTGATAGACAAATTCATGAGACTCTGCGTGTGCCCGTCTCTTAAACATGGTTGTCTCCTACAGCCGCACTAGTAGTATGAGACTGAGCACCAGTTCTGTCGTTTTATCTGTCTGCTTGTTTTCTAGTTTGTGTAAGCTCTCCATCAACTGTGAAACCATGGCTGCTGTGTATTAGTTTGGATTTATATAATTTAGTGGCTCCTTCAGCAAGAAAGAGGGTTAGATGGACCAGACGTTTCAACGGCTGAACCTATCGACACGACAGTTATGCTTTTTACAGCCACTCTTGTTTATGTGTGTGCAGGATGCAGGATTTGCTGACCAACAGTGTTTGTATTCGAGCAGAAACACTGAGTCTTTAGATTGATGAATAAATAAGTGGAGTTTGTTGCAGGAGAAGTTTCCATTGATATTTACTGCACTGTATGTGCTGCCTTTCACCTTGGCTGTGGTTGGCTGTCTACTGCATCCATTGTGAATCTAAGCGGACGTCTTTTAAAAATGAAACCCCTCTTACAGAGATCTTTTTATGTGAAACGGTGCTGGGGTTTTGGCATTAAAAGACGTTTGTGGTGGCTGAAGTAGATTCAGTTTCATACAGTACATAAAGAGAATACTCACTAAACACTTATGGGACATTTATTCATTGTCCCTCTACTTGGGGACAGATGTCTTTATTTTTGCACTTGCCTAAATGTATCGTTGTGTTTGCTCAATTCATCCGTGCAACATTCTCTCAGGTTCAGTGCATGCCACATTATGAAGCAACCCTCTCTGGCATTTCAATTTATCAAACAGTGCATGTACGTTGTTGGTGTTCCTCATCAAGACTACTTTCAAAAGGAACCACAAAAACAGCCGATGTGTGTGTCTCATTCTCTGAATGTTTAACGCTCGTCCTCAAAGGTAGCCATGTTTCTTTGGTTTCTATATTTGAAGTGGAACTGGTCGTATACACTCTGCAGGCCACACACACACTAATACCTTTTACTTATGGGTAAACTGAAAATAAAAACAGCACAAAACATGAGTCCTTGTTCCTACAGGTGATTCTGCACATAAAGCGGCTTCTTGCAAGAACTTCAGCTTTTTGTATTTAACAACCTTGAAATACCAACCACTTCACTACTTCCTTCACTACCAACCAACGACATTGCCCGAGTTGCCAAATATTAGCACACATATTGTGCAGATACAAAGAATGTTTATATATTCTTACAGTTGAGGTATGTGACCTTATGTCCCAAGCTATTCTGTCTAAATGGATTGGTTTTTATATAGAGTATATCAACTATTCAATGGCTATATTTGATTGAACGGATCCAGTGATGTAAATCTACTCAAGCGCTATACAGTTTTGAGGAACTTGTAATTTACTAGTATTTCCACTTTATATTAGAAGGAAGCCATGTACTTTTTATTTCATCCAGAGTTACTTGTTACTTTACAGTTTAAAGTCCTGGGCAGATTAAATTGTCATCAAAGAACTACCAACAACGAAGGCAAACTGTGACGTTGCCTCATGTTTACCAGGTATGGACCCAAAACGCTGCATTTGAACAAACTGTACAGACTACAGGCAATGTCCAGCTGACACATATGTTCTGTGTCTGCGTGAAAGGAAGTAATTCCTGACACAAGTAAATGGCATTGCATTACTGTATACAGTAATATTGTTATTTTTAATCTGCTTAATTAAATGAGATACAAATGCACAACTACTACTTGGATGTGATAATGCTTCGTTACGACAATTCTGAGCAGTACCTCCAATGCTGCACCATGGGGCTGGAGTCTTTTGTTATACAGCTCTGGAAAAAATTAAGAGACCACTGCAAAGTTATCAGTTTCACTGATATTGCTATTTATAGGTATGCGTTTGAGTAAAATGAACATCTTTGTTTTATTGTATAAACTACAGAAAATATTCTCATTTAGAGCATTTAGTTTTCAGGCCTCAAATAATGCAAAGAAACCAAGCTCACATTATTTTTAAACACCACAATACTACTGTTTTAACTTTTAAAAGAGTTCAGAAATCAATATTTGGTGGAATAACCCTGATTTTTAATTGTAGCTTCCATGTGTCCTGGCATGCTCTCCATCAGTCTTTCACATTGCTGTTGCATGACTTCACGCACTCGTGGTGCAAAAATGTAAGTAGCTCAGGTGTGTTTGATGGCTTGTGACCATCCATCTCCTCTTGATCACACTCCAGAGGTTTTTAGTGTGGTTCTGGTCTAGAGATTGGACTGGCCATGACAGGGTCTTGAGCTGGTGGTCCTTCATCCACACCTTGATTGACCTAGCCGTGTGGCACAGAGCAAAGGCCTGCTGGACAAACTAATCCTCAGAGTTGGGGAACAGTGTCAGAGCAGTACGAAGCAAGTTTTCTTTCAGAATAACCTTGCACATGGCTTCATCCATGCGTCCTTTGCAAAGATGAATCTGATCGATTCCAGCCTTACTGAAGCACACCAGATCATCACCACTTCTCCACCAAATTTCACAGTGGGCACGAGATACTGTGGCTTGTAGAGCTGTCCAGGTCTCTGTCTAACCATTAGATGACCAGGTGTTGGTCGAAGCTGAAAATTGGACTCATCAGAAAAGATGACCTTAGTCCAGTCCTCTATGGTCTTTTGCAAACTTCAGCTTGGCTCTTCTTTGCTTCTCATTGATGAAGGGCTTTAGCCCTGCCTCTAGGAGCCTGTTTCGAACCGTTGTCACTGTGTGCTTTATCCCAGCTGCCACTTGCCATTATTTTTGTAGCTTACTTGATGTCATCCTACGGTTGTTGAGTGACATTCGAATAAGTTGACAGTCTTCCTGGTCAGTGGAGAGGTGTTTTTTTTTTCGCCCTCTGCCAGTCTGTAGCTTTGGTGTCCCCAGTGTCTGCTGCTTGACTTTGTTCTTATGAACCGCTGTCTTAGGGATTTTAAGGACGGAAGCAACCTGATGGTCACTGTATCCCTCTGCCAGTAAAGCCAGAATTGAACACTTCTTTTACTCACTCAAAAGTTTTCTTTTCAACTCTTTTTGCATGGTTAAAAGTTCTTTTTAGATTCCAGTTAATTTTGAGGTGCTACTAGCACTATTTTTGACATCAAACTGGTCCGATGACGCGAGGGGATAGTGTTGGCCACAACTTTTTTTCTACTTTTCCTTGTTAAATAAGATTTGGTTCTGGAGACCACCTAATCAGTACCTCATTAAGTAGATTGCAGTGTGCTTGTGTTGGAATTGGAACACTGGCATGGGATTGCGGTCATACATGTAGAGATGCTGATTCCAGAATAATTTGCAGTGGTCTCTTAATGTTTTCCAGAGCTGTATGTCCTAACAGGTTGCAGAGTTCTTGGTGAGTAATGGGCTACTCACTTATATCCAGATTGTCCAATAATTTAAATCCACTGTGAACATGCATTCGTTATCAAATATTAACAGATTTTTATTTTTGTGAATTGGTATCAGAATTAACATTCATTCATTCATTTTCTGTAACCGCTTGTCCTCTGGAGGGTCGCGGAGGGTGCAGGCATGGGGAGAACATGCAAACTCCACACAGAAAGGCCCCAGGTGGAATCTCACCCAGAACTCTATTTATTTAATATTTACTCTATGCTCTATTTTCTTTCAACCTCCTTTCTTTTTCATAGTAGCCTTTTATAGTAGTAGAAATTATACAGTCAACTTTAAACCTTCCCTCTCATTTATCTCAAAGTTTTCTTTCTCATTGTTCATTTATTATTATATTGCTATATCACAAGGAGTACAGTTTATTACATGTTGTTACTGTGACAATAAAAAAAATAAAATGACAATCTAAACTTTGCATGGTACATGCTCTGTGATAGAACTACATGTTACTTTATGTTGTTACAAAGTAATATGTAGTAAGAGCTGAAACGTCATACAGATCCATGAATTCATGCAAGAATATTTTTAACAAGCGCTTGCTGAAGACAAATGGGTTTATTATAATGACCAAAAATACAGAAGGAGAGAAAAACAAACTACTAAAATGTAATTTCAGCTGATTTTCCAGGTTTTATATTTAGCAGGTCTTACGTCATCCAGATAAATAACATTAACCATAGCCAGATCATTAAAAAAAAATGTCTTCTACTACTTTTACTTCAAAAGACAAACTGATGATTACGGACACTTGAAAATGGTATCCACAATGTGACAGTTTGTGTGTAAAAGTAGCCATTTCTATCTTATCCTGTAGTCCAGACACGCTGGTAAATATATGTTTGAGTAATACCATATTGTTTTTGAATGGTATGTAAATATCTCATGCATGTGTGCTGCATAGTAACATAGAACTGTAAGTTCATTGGTCGTAAATTATCCAGTGCCCATTTTAAATTGGTTAATCTTAATAGTGATTAGTGTGCAGCTTGTTTCTGGCAGTTATTCATGATAAGTAATGTATCATATTACTGTTATCTTTGCAATTATATGATCCATAAAAAAGTCTTTTCAGGTTACCCATTAACTACTCGAGATTTTTCTTTAATTTCATTTTAATTGTGTGCAATTTGCAAAATGTTTAACTGGTAAATCAAATCACAGTTAACCAGGAGACATAAGATGATAATCAAGAATTCTGAATACATGTTACTTGTGCTGCCCATTAAAAGATCCTCTGTCAGCTTTGATTAATTAGCAGGTTGTCCCACTTATCACAGCAGAGCTTAATTAAACTTCCCATTTGCATTACCACTCGATGGACCTTTCATTAATACAAGCTTTTTTTTGGATGATTTGGATATGAACCACAAAAATGAGAAATTACAATTCTGAATGATCTCCGACCTGAGTCTGCAGGATGTTCAGCACAGTCTGACCACTCTATATGAGTAAATCTAGTTGCTCTGTTTAGAGCTTGATCTAAATCAGCTGATGCAGCTGTCAACAATGTCCCAAAGCTGCAGAGAGTAGGTTAATAAAACATGAACTGTACGGAGGGGACCCTCACAACACTGACATCTATTCTCACAGTTAAGTTTGACACTGTATACAAAGTGCTAAATTACCTGCCAAACACAGTGATATCCCTCCTTCTATTTTCTACTGTACATGGGGTACCATTTACCCTCGTGAAATGTATTTATTTTCCCACTCTGTCATTCTGAGTCATGAACTACATTTGGACTGTGAAGAAACGCAGCATAACCTCAGGGAGAAAAACGAGCGTTAAATTGTAGCTGCCATTGTTCTCATGGAATGTGGCTTTTACTTCTTTGATGATTTTTCATGATTTTATTTTTTTTCCCAGAGCAAACTAAGGACACTTAATATCATCATCAACCTCTTACATTTTATACATGAAGCAAAGTCACTGTCTTGTCTCTAAGTATTTTTGTTGATGTAAGTAGCTCTTGACAAACCCAGCCGAACATATGCGATTGTAGAAACTAATGGGATTACGTGTTACAGTTTGATCCGATTGTATATTATAGTTATTACAGTACAACACAGGCTTCATTTAGATGATTATCTGAGCAATAAACTGGAAGAAATGAGTACGGTTTAATAAGCTCTTAGTACAATATTGGTTTGCAGCTAATGATAGATTTTATACGAAGTTTCAAATGCATTCAGTGTTTGACAGAGTTAACCAGCAACTATTTTGAAAACCAATTAATTTTCCAACTTTTGGTACTGCGTTCTAGCTGCACAATGTGAGAATTGAGATTCTTTGCCTTGTAGAGTGAATATTTAAGTCTGCTGGTTGTACAAAAAAAAAAAAAAATCTAAAATAACAACTAAAATTAACTGACTAAATGTCATAAAAAAAGTATTATTTGTTTCTGCCCTAAATGTGTCAAGTAGCATTGATCATCACTGGTTTTACTTGAAGAAAAGCGCAGCAATCCTTCGTCATAGTAATGAAACAACCACTGCCTTCAGCTGAGAGCACCGGTAACAGATTAATTAACTGTTGCAATGGGAGCTGATAATGCAACCAATAAATATGCTTATCTTATAAAGGTTGCTCAATTATATCTAATTACTGGACAGACAGGATATAATTAGTCAAGGCGATGATGCTTAATCTGGAGAAAAGGATGAGTGCTCTCTGTAAAATGTCCATGTGTTATCATCACCCCTCTGTTAAGGATTAAAGGAATGTTAATATATGCATTTACCAAGGGAGGTGAAGCTAAACCAGCGCCGGGTTAAAAGCAAGGAATTATGGGAACAGGAAAAGGACTCGGGGTCCTTTGATCGGATTACTGTATTTATCCAGCAAGTGTTTGTAACTCAGGTGCCTCAGCCACTCAAAGCGTCTGAAGCCTGGGCTATTATTTCCTCCAACTGGAACATTGTTAATTCACTCTTTGAGCCAATGAAAAAAAAAACACTTGGTGACAAAGTGAAGCAAAACTTTTTAGCTCTGAACTTCAAAACATAACCAGATTAATGCTGGAAATTCTGTGAGACAGCAGATGACACAAGCATTGTTCCAGGCAGCGCTTTCTGCAATCTGCCCCTTACTTCAGAAACTCCCCCCATTTCAGAAATTTATTAGGGGATTTGTATTTCTAATGACACCTGCACCCTGCCACCAGAGCAATGTAAATAATCCCATCACAGAGTCCCGACTCATCAGCGACATGCTAATCCCTTGTTTAAGGCAGTTACACCGACCCCACCCATTAATACCGCCTTCATAAAGACACAGCTTAGCATACATTATCGAGTTATAATGTGGCAAACGCTTACAGCCAACTTGAGAAATCTCCTTCTCTCCTCCAGGAAGAACATGTCACCTCTGCCGGTTTCATAAAGGGTTCTGCCATGCCGCATCACAGTTCTTACTTTTAAATGCAGAGAAAATAAAACACTCATTTTGGTGATGAATTGGGACAGAGTTAGAGCAGTAATAAATTAGAACAAGCCAAAAGGATTTGGTCCTTTTGGAAGAGTCTAAAATTTTGAAGCTATTGTATGCAGAATCTTGGTACATGATTCATTAAAGCAGCTAAGGACAAATCATGCAGCATCTTAAATATTTAAAATAAATGATGACGGCATTTTCTGTTATACCTTCTTTCTTGCATGCATATGCACAAAAATGATCTGTATCTGTTAGACGCTGTTTAATACAGAGTTTAACTCTCAGAGGTATACAATCAAATTCTCATCAGTAAAATATGTTATATTAAACCCTGAAGCCAGTTAATTGGATGCCACATATGATTGACAGTGAGATTTGACAGCTCTATTAATATGAACACTTATGTCAGCAATTGCAGAAGCCTTTTTATAACACGATTGATTTTAATTTGATTATTATTGATTTGTTAATAAATGGAGAGCATTAATATCATGCATTCAGATTTCTGTTGATTGACACAAGTAATAAACCTCTAAACAATTATCCTCATTAAATACTATAGGTTTATAAAAATAAAAAATTGGTGTATGCAAGTGATACATTTTTATAATATATTAACTAGATTGTTAAATGATCTCACCTTACAAAAATAATGCACGAATAATAAGAATGGTTCTAAAGCCATCAACAGAGAGCTACCGGCAACAAAGGCCCACTGTGATGTTGCCTTACGTCTCCTGTGTCTGGGCCAAATAGTAGCACTTGGAACACATGGCAGAGACTACAGCCAGTAGCCAACTTGCACATGCATCTTGCACATGCGTGAAAGGAAACCACTCTTCGTACCAGCAGGTGGTTGTAATCTGTAATCGTCAGTTCAAAGGAGAAACTGTAAGAGTCAATTTTAGCTGGCAGGCTAGGAAGCTAGAAAGAGCTACAACCGGTTGTACTTAGATGGCTTCTCCTGAATCATGCTGACCATTTGGTCTACAAATAAAATTCATGCTAGATGATCCTGTTATGTCTATGTGAATGTTCAGATTAAAACGTCCAAAGACATGCTTATTAGGTTAATTGGTGATTCTAAATTGGCCATAGGTGTGAATGTGAGTGTGAATGGTTGTCTGTCTCTCTGTGTTAGCCCTGCGATAAACTGGAGACCTGTCCAGGGTGTACCCCGCCTCTTGCCCGATGACAGCTGGGATAGGCCCCAGCCCCCCCGCGACCCTTCACAGGAACAAGCGGTTACAGAAGATGAATGAATGAATGAAAGACTTACCTTTCTCTTCTCGTAAGCTGATCAGCCAATCAGAGCGATCTCTCACCAGCTTTGTCTACTGTCGATTCAGAACACCAAATTGTTGGAAAAAACGCTGGCAGGGCTCCAACTAGTGCTAATGGTGAGGAACACTGTCAAAATTCGGGTCACAGATGCTCACTGATTGGTTTGTCTCGGCCTCAAAGCGTACTATCACTGATAATTAAAAAAATATATATAAACAAATGGTGCCTAGATACAATTAAGCATAACACTGCAAATAATTAAAGGTTGTGACAGAAATAGCATCTCTATCATCATCCAACTTGTGATTACTTTTCAATTTTGTTATGTAACAGCAATAACCAAATGGCCTCAAAGATATCCCTGGGGTGTTTTCTCTGCTGGTAGGAAATGAAAGTAGTCACACTTTAGAGCACTTGGCAAACTTTCAGATTACTCTCAGCACACAAATGATGTGAATCACATTCCTTTGTTATAAATAAGATGAGCAAAGGTGAGCTTACAATGTGATATAGATCCCTCACCAGAAGCAGATAGCTCTGCAGTCATCTGGCAGCATAAACGAAAAAATACAGCATTTCAATGGAAACATCACCATTGTGCCTTGCACTCAAAATGTGCTGGGAATCGAGTCAAATGAGAACGTACCTATGCAGATGTGATGAAGGTAAAGCATAGAAAATTGTATATATATAAACAATTTTCTATTCTTTACCTTCATCTTATTGGGGTTTACAGTGTAGTTAAAGATATCAGTTTCACTGATTGACAGAGCTATATATATATATACACACACACACTTTAAACTTGGGGATGATGAAGAAAGCACATATTATTTGTATAATTTCTCTGCCGGTTTGTTGGAGACGCTTGCTGTTTCACTCTCCGCTCTGAAACTGCTGCACTCACACTGTAGTTAAATCAGCCTTGAATCTTAGGGTGTTGAAAGGGATGGTTTTAACATCTTTTTGGGTTTATCTGTTGGTTATTTGTATTGAACCTGTGGGTGTGTATTGGAGAGCTGCAATCCCTGTAAGTGAAATAAAAAAATAAATCCTAACTGTGGAAATAAGTCATGTGTTGAAAAGGAACAAGAATCGTTCTTTAAAAGGAGAAAAGGTACAAATATTCCACTGCTTCTGTGTATTCTGCTTGTATTCTTTTTCTTAGGGTTGTTGCACAGTCCCTTGCCCAAACCTTTTTACTATGACACTTGAGTTTGCAAGCATTTGCATGTAATGGCACATTATTTCACTGGCCTGCAGCCTTCTGTCTATTGCACATATGCCTAAAGTCACATTTTATGTATCGCATATACCTGGCATTAGTGCAGATGTTACTTAGACATGTACCACCCACCTGGACCAGACTAGGCACCCCCACCCCATAGCAATGACACTCCTTGATGGCAGCAGCCATCCCCAGCAGGATGCAGCCTGACACAGACACACACACAAACGGTTTAGGAACAACTAAAAAAAACAAGGCGTTGACCTGGCCTCCAAATTGACTAGACCCCAAACTGATCAAGTATCTGTGGGATGATCCACAGAGGGATTTCCATAGGACCCAAAAGCCCCCCACTAACAACATTTTGTTGCCAGACACCACAGGACACCCTCAGAAGGCCCATGTCCATTCTCTGATTAGTGACAACTGTTTTGGAGGCACAAGGGAGACCTACACAATATTAGGCAGATGGTCCTATTGTTATGCCTGATTGGTGTATTTCACTTCAGCGTTTTTTATCAAATTTTCATGTTTTAGGATCCTCATTAGATTCATCAGAATTGAGGCTACTCTCTAACACACATGACAAACGTTAGCATATAAAGAGAAAATTAGTACGGCTGTTATATCTTTTTTAGCATGGGTGCCACCATCTTGCCATACTGTGACCCGTGACGTCAATGAGTTGGTTGGCTTGGCGATTCCGACAGTGGTAGACTGTGATGGAGAGAAGAGAAAGCTAGAGAAAGATAGATAGCAGAAGATAGATTGTTTTAGTCAGATAGTGAAAGATGGAATATTTACTATTGCAACCGAGTGCAGTCCATCCATCCAGGAAATCCCTGCATACCTGACTTTTCTTTTAATCACCCTGGAACTGAATCGCGACCATATCACAGTAAACATTTTGGATTTTTATTTATGAGCAACATGTCCATAACAACAGCAAATCCAAATTCTAAGCAAACCATAGCTGCAGTAATGAACATCACATATTTCATGAGTATTTCAGTCAGTATCATGTGTGGCAAAGCATGACATTATGCAGTATTAATCTCCAGAGAATGTAAACTTCCAGTCTCCTTTCATCATAACTATCAGTGAAAGGTTCACAAATCAAAAGTGTGAGTTATGATCTACAACCTGCAAGCTGCAAAGTACTTTATCTGTATGTGGTGTGGCTGCCCAGGCTTTGCTGTACAGAATCTGATGCACCAACAGTATCAGTTCGAAAGCATAACCAAGTGGATTTATAACGGGCTCGATGTGTGTTTCCATTTTATTTTCATCAGAAATGCTTCACTGCCTTCAGCAGCTGAAGGATTCAACCAACTCTGCGACATAGTCAATGACGTCACTTCAAAATGGCGACTTGCTAGCTAGTAAGCTAGGTGGAAATAATATTTGACTTTAACAAATGTATTATTTCTAACATAGATCGCAGTACCAGGACCAACACATTTCATTTGCGCTTTATCGCTGACTACCCTCATGCAGGTCTAGACATTTATGAGTATCGTGTGGCAAAGCATGACATTATGCAGTATTACTCTCCAGAGAATGTAAACTTCCAAGCTCCTTTCATGTTAAATTACAGTTGTTGTTTTTTTGTTTTTTTTTGTCAAGCCACTGTTGCTACGTTTTCTTGTAACATGATGTGATGACATTATGTTTATTAGAGCTAGTTGAATGCAGAGTTCGTTCATGCATGCATTCTGTATTGGATGAACTATGTTTGTTTATGTGTATATGTTAATGCTTGATTTTTTTATGCATCTTATGAGTAGGACTTACCTGGACCTGTCTTATTCACTATTCAGAGTAATCCAGAAGAAGTTCAGCAGATGAGATACTTAAATTCTTCAAGTTTCCTGAGAATCTGATTATCGAGATTTGATTTGAACTGAATTTTAAACAACCACTCAGCTTCTCAGTATAATTTCTAAAAGATCAGATAAAGACTGACATATTGCTACATAACTAGTTAACCGTGCTGGAAAAGGGGCTGTAGTACTTTCTCAGTACATTAGAGACAAAGTGACAGACTGTTGCTGGCCAGGGATGATTTCCAATATTGCATGTGCTTGTTGCCTCAAAACTATTGTTGTTCCCCAGCAGGCTAAACCTACTGTCACACAAAACATGGCGACCTTTTATCCAGACCCAAACTCTCAGTGAGTGTGCCTTTGGCTTCTAAATAGCTGGACATGCTCCAGTTTGATAATATTATTGCAGTTTCTACTCTCTGCTGGATGGCAATAGAACAGACTCTACCTCGAAGGTGCATGTGGCCACCATCGTGGCCCACATGGTGGAGTGTGAAACCAAATTGTAGGGTCTCACAGACTTCTTATCTGTTTTCTAAGGGGGACTTGGTGGTAGAAGCCTCATGAGTTCCTCTGTGGGATTTGTACCGGAGCCAAATTTTGAGAGCTAGAAGCGCTTTGTCTGCTCCCTTTTGAACCCAAGGGAAAGCCCTAGTCAAAGGGGCAGCCTGCCAAAATGCGCTTTCTTCTTGCTAAAACCTCAGCAAAGAATGTGGGTAAGCTCCACACCTTGTTCATGAGCCAAGTGTGCATGTGCAGGAACTCCTCATTCCCTCTGCAAAAGACTGTCTGCCGTCCATGCCAATCAGACCAGTGAGCTGGCAGCATATGACCTTGCTCATCAACAATGTGAGAAGGATGAGATATAAAAACAGCTTCAGCCGTTCTGGCCTGGCACCACAAATGGAAGAAAAGACTGGCTTTTGCCAGTTTGCCAGACTGAGAGTCTGTTTGTTTGGATCATGGATCATGCCCTGTTCAAACAGAGGCTCTGCAAATTAACTGTACAGATGAGGCATAGACTGCTGAGGCGTACAAGACAGGTCTGAAACAGTACCCATGCTTTGTTGAGGGTCATTTTCTGTCCATGTCTTCATGTCCCTGGCTCTGTTGATAGGTGTGCTGCTCCAGCAAGGGGCCTGCAGGTTACCTGGAGGCAGCTCTGACAGAAATGACCAAACAGAATTTACAGAGCAGTGTAAAAACATCAAGATGACATAGGCTCCAACTATCCAAATATAAGTTCTACTAGTATTCAATACAGTTGCTCCACCTGCAGTAAAACTTGCAGTTGGACATCATAACTATCAGTGAAAGGTTCACAAATCAAAAGTGTAAGTTATGATCAACAACCAGCAAGCAAGCTGCAAAGTACTTTATCTGTATGTGGTGTGGCTGCCCAGGCTTTGCTGTACAGAATCTGATGCACCAACAGTATCAGACTGTTTCAGTCCTGAGGTTGACTCTTCTTTTTAAAGTTGTTGCTTCTGTTGTAAGGATGACAAGAGTCTTTCAATCAGGAATTGATTAACAGATGTGTCACTTTTGATTATTTTCACCAGTCAATCGCTGCCGAGCACAGCAACATGTTTCTTTTAGTAAATGGTTATATTTCTTGGATTGTGGCCAGTCATGTAAATTGAGAGAAGTTTGTATGAGAGAGACAGAAACTTGAGCAGGTTAAGAAGGCCTCGCTCATGACCATCAGTCTATGTTGTCTGTGGGGGTATCCTTCTTAACCAGACATTATTCCGCGTGTAACATGCAACTGATTATTGATGTCTGCAAAACACTCTATTCTGTACATTTACATAAATGTCTGCAAGTAAAACAATACTTTATTGAACATATACTTTCCATGGTTTAGAGTAATTGTCTTTGGGTAAATGAGAAACATAGCTGATACAGGATGACGAAAGCCTTTTGTTTTCTGTTAAACTCTTGTATTGCATTACCAATTCTGCAGTTTGTAAGAATCATTTTTTCTTGTTTTCATGTTGCACTTTCCAGAGATAGAGTCCCAATTAAACAGTGCAAGTATGGTGATGATTATTCCTTGAATTTCTGCTGATACAGTTCAAGTTCTTGTAAATGCCACCAACAGTTCTTATGGTGTTTTAAACAAATTGTTGTTACCACTTCAGGTCATAAATAAATATATTGATTCCTGTAACCAGGAGACAGGATAGCCTACTTAGAGAAATACGTATGAGCTTTCACACAGGCTGGATTGCAGCTCAGTCATATCAATCCGTAACACAGATTAGCATGCAGGAAATGCACTGATGATTAAAAAGGAGATTTTTTGCCGTAAAGAGTAATTTTGCACCCAGTTGGAGCATATCTTTGCTGACAGTAGTAACATAGAAAGAAACAAGCAGAAAGCAGAATGGTTTAAATATGAAAACCTTCCTAAACCAAAATCAAAGAATGCTCAGATAAGACTGAGCATATGAGGGAGCATATCGGTGTCAGACCGTAGATGGGACATGTGAGAACTGTACCTGTGGTTTCTTAGAAAGGTTCCTGGAACCTTTATTAATTATGTTTAAAATTAACACAGTACTTACCACTTTAGAGCGGTTGTTCCAATTACAGTAATTTCAACATCAAGAGTCATTACAGGTCATTAGAGCATGAAAACAGTCAAATTAGTCTCTCTGTTCAGTGTTAAATGACTGCAAATATCAAGACTGAAATCCTCAATAATTGATGGTGCACTTTAAATGGATCCCTGACAGGCATTGTTTCAACTGCTACACAGCTATACAACTTTCTTAAAAACTAAAAGACAATGTCAACAGCCATTTTTTTAGCCATTTCAGTGGCATTACTCTGGAGCATCCTTAAAGACAGCATTTATCCAACTTTCTCACCATATTGCCTCTGTAATCTCTGTCTCAAAATGACAGCTGTGAAACTTCGGCTCTTTTCACTCACTCGTAACACTGGAGTATAGAGTTGCACTGAGTACATGTACTCTAGTCTTTGAGGAAACAAACGTACTGTATGTGTGTGTTGTTTTACACTGAGGGACAGCATGGTGGCATGTCTACACAAACAATGCACCAATTTAAAGTTTGGTCTGTTGGGAGGTTTTACAGAATATTGCTAGAAAAAGGAAATAAGTAAGTTTTAAATATACGATGGGTAACATCTGAGGATAAAACTATATCAACTTTTATTTATAACTAAATATGAATCATTTCACATCTGTGAAGTAGGTAAAAATGAAAGCAAAAGGTATGTATTTCATCCGGAAACAGAAGCAACATTTGATCAATGGAGATTTGATTTGCTCAGGATAAACTGTATTTATTCAGCCAGATTCACAGTTAATGTCTCATGTATTTGCTTGTGGCTTTGAGCAGTAATAGATAATGTCACTGAACAGGTGAGTCACTGAAACAACATGTTTGATATATTTATGATTTAGATATCATCGTCATCTTTGTATGGTGTCTCTCTGCCACTGGCCTAAATTTGTCTGTTTTATTATATTTTGTTACTTGGAATCAGGCAACAAGCTGATTCTGGTTTATTGGGGAATGTGGTGAGTCACATCAAAGTCCTGGCAATACTGTTGTGAAGCGACCACTTTGAAGTGCAATACAACACACTGCAGCAGTGACTGCTTATCAGCACATGCCGCTTATCATGGAAGATGTGAAAATAGATGGTGATTGAGGAAATGAACTGATGAATTGACAAATGTATTTGTACACAGCATATATTTGATCATGAATGATTCAGCTGGATCCCGCAGCATGTGGGCATATCAAAGGAGAAAAAAAAAAAAAAACTGTGGGCATTTTTGGAACTCTGAGTCCCTTTTTGGTCACAGAAATGTTTCATGTCATTAAATATGACAAAAAAGTCTCACTGCTAGAGGCAAGTATTGACCCAGAATCATCTGATGACTCTGAATCTTTAAAGAAAAAAGCACTTCAGGAACTTGGATTAAACATTTACTGAGTCCCTCATTTAAATAGCTTTTTTCCTATGTCACTGTCTGCAAGCAATCTTTTATATCTGACTTTCTTTGTATTAGTTTGCATAATTCATACAAATCATTGTAATTTAATTGTTTAGTTAGAGATCTCAGTTTAGATCTTCTTTCATGTGGTGATGGTGTGGAACTTGACATTTAATTTCTCAGTTTCTTGTTCACAAAAGCATCAGTTTGGATTTCATAGTATTTTTCTTTTTAGATACTACAAAAAGGGACTATACAGGAAAAAAACAAAAACAAAAAACAATAAAGAGACATTGGTACATAGTTCAACACTGCAAACTGTTTTGTTGGCCTGCAGTGTTTTTAGCCATGTTAGTGGCACTCCTCTTAAGATGCCAGTGTTGGCTTGTCAGTCTGACTGTTATTTCTTGCAGAACTACTGGATGGTTTGGTATGAAATAGCACAACAATGAGGTTACCACATGTGGTTTTGAGTTCAGCTATTAGATGTGTCGCTGAAAATTTGTTTCCCTCAAGAAGAATCACTTCAATGATAACCCGACATTTCACAAAGCACAGTCATCAGCTAAAATATTACTATGTCGTTGTTTGTTGAGCAGGTTTATGATTAAATGGCTGCAAAACTAATGGCATGCACCATTCCCTTTAGCCTTGGATATACTTTATATTTAAAATGCTGAACTAAGAGTGAATATGTTGAATATTAAACTCACTAAATTCTGTGTTAGAAATGACATGAGAATATTGTCATGCTAGTATTAGCAATTAGCTTAGTTTGGTCACAGTTAATAATTTGTCTATGGAAAAACACCTTATTATCTGCTATGAAGATCAGAGTTGTTAACATCAGGAGGGGCATTACTTGAAAGATGCCCATTCTCCAGATATTTACATGGCTTCGATGTGTGATCACTCAGAAGTGCCTTTTGATGAATTCATTTATTTTATTTTCTGTAAGAATCACTTCATACTGTGATTTTGGTCAGATCCGTGCGGTTTTATGTGATGGGAGTGTTCAGGTTGTTGTCAGAAATCCCATCTGATTGGACAAACTACTAAAGTATATGTAAAATGTTTTAAAAATCCTTCACTATCCACAGGAAGCTATACACATACAAATATATCTATAAAAGTGAGAAGTTAAAGTTCAAATCAAATGGAGAACCTAAAATAAGAAGATGCCTTTAAAGAAACTGAGAGTGACTTTTATTATGTGCATATTTTACTTGCATTTCTCAGTAATATCATACACAATATCTTATAACAAATTGAATGCAAGCTTCTAAGAATTTGGAAACCTGAGTTTGTTGATTTTTTTTTTTTTCTTCTGAGGAACACCAGTAATTAGTTATAATTAATCAGCAATACTTTTCACTGTGTGTGAGACATCTGACACATCTTCTGTTCTGGTTTGTCCTTTGAGTGGAGAGCTCTGAGTAATTAAGTACCCTTGTGATAAAGTTCTTCAGTGGAGCTATGAATCACATGGTGTTGGTACCATTGATTTGGCTCAGAGTGAAGGGTCCACTCAATTTACAAAAATCAAAGTAAATAGATACAGGCCATGTTGATTGTGTGAGTTTTGAATAACTGTTGCATAATGAAATCATAGGCGACCGTAAACCTCTATTGACTAAGAACTATCTCTTCAAATGGTGACTCATTATGTGGGATTTAGAAAGCCCTTACAATTTTCTAAATTAAATTGTACCACACTGTAGAGGGCACAGCTGGGGTTCATGGTAAGGACAATTCTTTTATTTACTTATTTATTTTTTTTAAATTTATGGATAACCAAGGCCAGTGCGCGACTATTTTCATAGCAATTATTATTTTGGTAGCTGTATCTATCATAAATAATTTACAATTTGGCAGGGCTCATCTAAATGGCTGCTTTGAATTATGAATCAGACGAATGTAGAAGTTCGGAGTGAGATAGATGAAGCAGTTGGTAATCAATATGCACATCTTCCTGGCACCTAAAGCTAATAAAGATCTGTCAGGCGGAGCCAGACAGTGTGGCGCAGAGCATATTTACAGGGGAGATTCTCCACTAATTGTTAATGTGGGATCACAGTTAGACGGGTTGTGTGCGGGTAGTCTCAAACCCACATCAGTGCCATTCACTGATGCTTTTACAACATAACGGGATTTATTGCTCATGCTTTCTGAACAATAATGTGCAGTTTACAAGATGACAGCACATTCTGAAAACTATTTGCTACATTCTAAAACTTTCTCTATTTCAGTCGTGTTTCTGTTTCTTGGTTGTTATACGGCTGCAGTAATCAGAAAATCACACTTAAAAAAAAAACGTATCATGACTGAATCCACTGTTAACCGATGAACCTGCACTGAATGGTTAGAAAATCTCCCCAGGAAATGCTTTCAGTACTTGATGAAGTTTAAACATGTTTAAACAGTTTCTTGCAGCATTATGTGCTGGCTAAAGCACCCCAATTACAACTTGGTCTCACAGCCTGCCCTGACTGTCAGCAGGATCACACTAAAACTGCAAAGGCAGACATTTCACTTTGAAAGGATTATTAATGAAATCTTGCTCTTTACACAGTGTTTCACTCTGACACTGGAAGACGTTCTCTCTGCTCTGAGAGACTGTTAAAGTGGCTGAGTGGACTTGGGGAGGGAATCGGCTGTAATTGTCACAAGAGCTTTGTGACTTCCGCGGTGTCGCCATGGAAAGCGTTGGTCACACTCTAAATCCCTTAACTGCACTGTGTGCCTGGTAGCGGCTTCCACTTTGTCTTTTGGCGTGCATGAAATCATAGATGGTTTGTCTTGCTTTTCAAATTGTGGCTGAAGAGATGATGAGTCATTGTGTAGTTGTAAGTATCACAAGTCCGGGAATTAAAAAGGTCAAATATGTGCTTTCAAGCGTGATAATGATCTGAAAACTTTGTGGGGGAAAAAAAAAATATAAGACATTATCAAAGATGAGAGAAAACTGCATTGCACCAAAGTACAGCATTAAGCTGGTCACATATTCACAGTCTAGCATTTCTGTGCACATTCATGTGTAAACAGTCATTTATATCTGCTTTCATAAGCGTTTTTTCATATATGCATGAAACATTCTTAGCGGCAGACTGTGTTTTAGTCCTTACGATATCAGCACAACTTTCGTTTCCCCAAAAGTCTTGCTGCACAAGTGCTTGCAGAATATACCCTGTGGTATTGTGGTACATTTTCTCAGCAGAGAGAAAGCATCAAAGTCAAATGATTCCAACCTTTCCGTAGCACGTGCATTTAAATGGCTCTCCATCCTTGGGCAAAGATGGACACGCATAACCACATGTGCCAAACCTCATGCTCTTGCCTCCTAATGTGGTGACACTGCAGAAGAGGGCCGAGAGGGATGACCCATAATTCATCACCCTGTACCTTGGACATCTGGTGTGGAGTACAGTCTGAGCGAAGGGACTGCTCGGTGTAACCATCACAGCACATGGGTGTCTGTCTCTCTAGGCTCTCTAAGCAATTGACTCATTAGCTCACTGCCGACTGTCTGATTATGCATTATTCATGTGGTGGAAGGGTGGGGCTGGGAGATGGCGTGTGTGAAAAAGAGAGAGGAGGAGGATGTCACAGGTGGCCAGGGGTCCCCTGAGAGGTTGATGCAGGATCGACAAGGGAGACGATGGTCTCTTCACAAGACATCAGGCAGATGTCTGGATTTAGTGCGTCCACAGCTTGGCACGCTTATGTAGTTGAGCATAGTAAAGCTATAGCTACTGCTTAAGGTCCCAGTTAGCCCTCGTGCTACCCTCTTGCATAATCTCTCTCTGTCTGTCCATTCGCTTGGGGTGTAGCACAAGGTAGCACGAGGGTTAGAAATGTACATGAGTAAGTAAATGTCAAAGAGAAGGAAAATATATATATTTCTTTAGCAGATACAGACCCATGGTAAGTCAAAGTAATCCAGTCCTGTGTTTTCCAACATAGCAGAAGAATCTTTCATTTTAGTGAGAAACATTTTTCCCCATTAAGCTTAAGTGCATAGGTCTGGATTCCCTTCCATTTAAACAAGAGTCTGACAAGATACTATTTCATACGGTTTTCATATTTTTCCATTTAATGATGCTGCAGCCAGCGGTGGGTTGTGTTGGCATAGAAAGTAAAGAAACAACAAGCCTTACTCTGTCCAAGGATAAAATAAGCCACCTACTTGCATCTCTAAAGCCCACCAGCTAATGTGTTTAATCTACACAAAACTGAAATACAAAAACAACACCCTGTGAAGTTTTCAGAGAGGAGCAAATATTTGTTAAAGGGGCCACCGCAAATGCTGTAATCTAAGGCTTGGGAAGAGTGGAGATCTTGGATAAGTTTCCATTTTTGGGCAAAGGCTGGCTGTTGATGGCATAATCAGCCCATTTGAAGTCTACAGGAGCAATGACAGATGACAATGTGACACTGTAGTGACTGAAGCGGGTATCACAAACCGAACACAGCACTAAAATCTGAACAATATACACTTTAAAAGCATTTGTTCTGGGACAACATGAACTTGGTGTTTCGCCAATTGGCTTTGGTACGAGTAGGATTTATCACCTAGAGCCCCTCCAGTACAGGAAGAGATGGATAACAACAGGCCAGCTGTTTCTCTCCATGGCACTGAACGTCTGGGATAGAATAAATTGGATGTTGTTTCCTTGTATTTTGTAATCCTGAGGCACCACCGGTGAACGATATTTGAGACTATTTTACATTAAAACACATATATTGCATGTTATGTGTATGATATTTTGTGCACTAATATTGATATTTGATTACAAAAATATTTGACCTATAGGAAAGTCAAACCAGCGAAGTCTGAAAGTTCAGAATGAACTCTTAAAACTGCATCTCAATAAATCTAAGTGTAAAATATGTTGTGTAACTAGTTATCACTTGCATATATGAGTGTGAATATGTTTTTGTTTTGTTTTACTTTTTCAATGTTTTGTTACAGGTTGCTGTGACTTTTATATGTGCAGCATTGATTGTGAAAAGTAATACGTATTCGAAGCAATCTAGGGACTGGTGTTTGAAACTAGCTTAAGCTATACACACGAGTACAGTACATGGGACACTGCTTCTGGAACTTCCAGTGTCTTTCTATACTTGTCCTTTACAAATAAATAGGGAAAAAAAAAAAAAAAACAACCACCTTAACCAATACAATACCAAGGTACATCTTTTTTTTCTAAATGATACAGCTGCTTCATCATTCATTCCAAGCTGTGTTAAAGTTGTACTCCTTGTAAGTGGCTGAAACAGAATGAGCAACATTAGTGGTCACACTGTATCTCATAATGTCTTTATTGTGCATTCCAACCATAGCCTGCATATAAATATGGACTATGTGCCCCCACTTCTGTACATCGGTCTATCTGGGACTATTTTCTTGGGGATACGGGCAGTGCCATCTTGCTACTTTGAGCCAGAATCTCCTCAGTATGGTCCGAGAGTGGAGCCACGGGGAACCATGCGCCAGACTCACTTGCATTTTCGTTTAATTAATAATGCGCTCTGCTCTACCTCCACCAGTTACAAGGAGATGTTGGATGTACTTATTTATTCATTTATTAATTTTTTCCCAAGTCTCATGGTCATTCAAGGAGCAGTTGGCATGGCAACTTGTAATGATCATGATGGCACATTCTGTTTCTATAGCGTCAAATAACTAACTAAAACAAAGCTTCTCCGAAAAAAAGAACACTTGAATATACATCAGTATTATATTAACTACCTAAAATGACAGAAACCCTCCTTAAAGGGTGTATTTGAATGTACTTCTGTGGCCCAAGTCCGATCCACTAACATGATAGAGGGTGGAGCTTATGACCTATACTGCAGCCAGTCACCAGGGGGCGATCTACTTGCTTTTGCTTCACTTTTGAGAAGCTCTTCCTCTATCCGTCTTTATGCTGTCTATGGTTCAACAAACACAACTGACTGTGGAAGTCAGTGAGTCTTTTTGATTCTTCACTAGTAACTCCTGCTGGACGGTCAGGACACCTCTACAGTAGGGATCTGGTGTTATGTCCTCTCAGTGAAATGTGAAAAAAGCTGGCATGTGAAAAGAATCAGTGTCTGCAGCCCTCCCCCAGACTGACAGTGAGGTTAGCAGCGACAGAGGAGATTCCAAGTTGGTTCACAATGGAAAGAATCCTCAAATTAGGCAGAAATGAAATCATCTCTGCTATATAAATCTGTGAAACATCTATATACAAGATAATAATCGTCTGTTAAAGCCAGTTTAGTGTTGGATATCCACTGTTATCATGGCCACTTTAGCCATGCCCTCATTCTGAGCACATTGAACATTTTATGCTCAGGTCTGCCGCCATTGTATAATTACTAATCAATGTATTGATTGATGTAATTTATATAGTCCCATTATGCTTTCAACACCACTGAATTTTTTATTTGCTTTGCGATAGACATTGTACTGTGACCAATCTCCTTTTATTGCAGTGATAAAATCTGCCATGATGTATTGAAAACTACGTCAGGACAGTGAAGGTTTGGGAGTTCAGTTTTGTTCTTCAGTATTATGCTTTTTAAAAATACAACTCTCTTGCGGGAGTAAAGCCAATTAAGGTATCCCAGCTTTGTGTGCCTGTGTGTGTGTGTGTGTGTGTGTGGGAGAGTATTTTACTGTGCATCTGTACAATAATGGCACCCTTGGGGAGGGGCTGTCTTAATGACACGACAATGCAATCTCTACTGTAGATGTTCCTTGAATTACAATGACTTTGCGTGTGTGTATGGGTGTGTGTGTGTGTGTCTGTGTGTGCATTCCAACACATGTAAACAAATCAATGTGATGAGGGTTTCAAAGAGCAAACATAATTACTACTGAAATGAAAGCGATAGTGTCTGAGCAGTAATTACAAAGCCTCAAAACTGTAAATCTGATATTTGCCACACGACATGCTAACATACCTGTCACTTGTTGACAAACCCTTTGCTCTTTTTATGTATAAGTATCGTGCAAAGAGAGGCAGGTAGCGGAAAGAGCTTTTCCTGATTATCAACACCTCCTGGATCAGGGTGGATCATTGGCATTGAGTGGATGCGAAGACTTTGCTGTATGAGATAAGCCTCTGTAGATGTTGGCAAGTACCTCAGGGCTGGGCATCAGCTGCCGAAGTCTTTGTCCAGAGCATTACAACCCCACACTGAGAGTCATGTTTTGGTCTCATGCAACCATAGCCCGTGTTTGACATTTGCAGCATCGATTAGACTCTCAGGGAAGTGCATTGTCTAACTTGACAGGGGCCGAACAGGCAAACAAAAGCTCATACAAAAGCAAAGAAATATCCTTCTCTCTTTCACCTCAACATCTCATCCTTCTGCTGAATTGTAGCCTTGATTTGTGCCGACTGGCTCAACTTAGCTCAGGGGTTTTATTAGCTTCTAATAGGTATGTCATTTGAAAGTGACAAATCTGACAGCTATTTTACCCAGGGTGTATGGCGCGGCTGCTTTAATAGAGCCATCGGTCTGTTTCCTGCAGGAAGAAGACAGAAGGCACTGGAGCCATGCCTTTTTGTTGGGTTTTCCTGCTGACTTAATGTGAGCTGCAGTGCAAAATCTTTGTTCCACCATGAAGGGGATTGAGAAGGATTCTGCAACAGTGTGTTGTAAGAAAGCAAGGGTTGATACTTTGGTTGAAAATCTCACAGACAGACACCACACCTCCTGCATTCTCTGTGATGGCTTACATTATACTGGAGCTGTGTAGATGATAAAAACTTCCTGTGATGTGCTTTACTTAACAAGATGTTCTGGTCGAGCAGACTGAAAGCATGTGGTACAAACTTCATAGATGGATAAATAAATAGTGTATTTTATAAATCTATTTTTAACATGAGGTCGAAGACTTATATTAGCATATGCATATTGCAGGATTCGTTGTGTGTCTGCATTTCTTCTCTCACAATGAGAATGGCAAGCAATAGAAAGTGAACATCCACTTCAACCTGTAAACCTGTCACTACAGACAATCTATGATTGTTATTCATTCACATCATTATATTCTGCACGTTCAGCTAGTGGCGACTTGTTGAATTATTCCCAGTATCTCTCTTGCATTCTTATTATTAGCTATATCTTATTCTTGTCAGCTGAAACCACCCTGTTTCCCTGCAGGAATGATTAAAGTTTAATCTAAACTGAACTAAAAATCTACAACTTGAAGTGATTCTGCCCTAATAGAAGACTGAGAATAACTGTAACACTGTAATAACTTGCTGCTGCAGCAACTTATGTTATAAAATAATCATAATTTCGTTGGCATAACCTTTTCAGCACAGTACAGAAAATACAGCTTGTCAGAATCATATTTTTACATTCTTATGTGTCTTTCTGTTGTTGCATATCTTCGGTAGATTTTCCTTTCATGTGAGATTACATGTTTCTTCTTGTGGCGCTTTTAAAGATTAGAATTTCCAAGATTTTACCAAAGGTCACAAAAAAAATTCTCCATTACCAAATACTCTGAAGCGGGGTGTCTTCTCATTGACTTGTCTGTCCACTATGGCGCAGTGGAGTACATCTGCAATGCAGGGGGCTCGACAGTCTGCCCTCTATTTCACATGTCATTGCCTAATACCTTTCCTTTTACTCTTACTCTAAGCATCTGTCAGTGAGGTTTACCACATGGAGTCAACCATGTGTCTCTATGGTGGAACAGATTATTCTGCAATGGCTCTCCCATTTCTCTTTTCCAGCCAGCTATGATCCTTACACACAAGTGTTTTGAGTGGAAAAACAACAAGTGCTGCACAAGAAAGAAAACAAAAGTGTAATGCAGTTTCTTTATGTTTAGAACAGAGTTGAAAGGGTTCAACAATACATCATTTATGTGACTCAGGCTAAATCTTTACAGAAACCCAAACAATGTTCAGCCTCAGTGGTCATTTGCACAAGTACGAACATTTCTAAACATGACTGACATTCCTGGTAGAAAGGGCCGTGCATGTGCCTGCATACGTGTGTTTATGTGTATGTTCCCGTGTTTGCACGCATGTGCTCATGATATACTTTATTCCCATTTTCCTCATGAATCCTCCATCTCTCATTCCCGCCACCTCTTTCCCACTCCTATTGGTGATGGATCCACATTAGAATTCATCCCTCATCATCCTGCCGAGTTATGACCCAGTAATAGTCAGCCCCTGTGGCCTCAGCAAATGAACAATAAAACCAGAGCCTTGCAACAGATCTAGAGCTAGGTGCCAAATCCCGACTCACAATAGCATGAATTCCTATCAAGTAAGGTGAAAACGAGACAAATATCGCTTCACAGTGGCTATTTAACCTTGGTGATATTTTGAGCAAACCTTGCATCCAAACAGTATGAAGAATGAGGATTTTCTCAAGCACCCTAATGTGCTAAGCTTGTAACACTAAGAGATATGCTGCCTTTAGACTCGCATGAATGCCAGCGTAGGACCACAGATATAAGAACACATGGACACATGATTTCCATGCAGATATCTGTCTCGCATGAAATCGCGACATGCACTGGGAGATGGCGTGCAAGTGACACACACAGTAAGTGGCAGGGGCAATGACCCTGTCCGATCTTGTTTTCCATGGTTGCTGTTTTTTACGGCAAAGCTGGATTATGATTAACTTGGCTAAGATGCCACCACATGGGGAGTTGTTTGAAAGGTGAGAGGAAAGTTGTTGTGGTGTAGAAACCGGTCCGATTGCAGACTGCCTGGGGACTTCACAGAGATCAATACAGGCAGAGTGACAGCCATGCACTTGATTAAAAGTGACTGCTACATCTGGCAGGCCTGGCCATTACTTTCCCACTCAGAGTCCCTGGGGTGAAAGAGCATGAAGTGACAGGCCTCAGTCAGCCCTCCATTACCACCTTTCTGCTGCCCCTCAGGTATCAGTAGGCTAAGGCAAAAATAGGCTGACGGAGGGACCGGAGGGAGATGAAACAGAGAGAAAATAAAGGTGCTGCATGTCTCTTTGCCTCTGTGACCGTGTATGTAAGAGTGTGTCAGCATGCGTCATACTGCAAGCACATGTGTGTTTTTGAATCCACATGTGAATGCAGGTAGACAAATTAGTGTTTGAGAATATCTCAAAGGTCAGGGTTGAATGGAATAGAGTTGCAGACATCCTGACAAAAAGAGTGAGAATAAATAAAGGCACACAGTTAAGTGCAAACTTAACTAAACTTCTTCATGAATAATTATATTGCAAGCACAGTCAAAAGAAGCTCTTTCAGATGTCAGGGGCATCGCCCTCGTTTATGCAGTATCATCTTACACAAGATTTAATCCCAATCATGCCCAGACGTAAGTGGCAAGTATCAAAGGTAGACTGGCATTAAAAGAAGTCAGTGTGCTTGATGTTGTTAATCTCTCTGCCAGAATACAAGATGTCTATTTGCTGTGGAACAGCATGAGCCCCATTGACAAAAGCGCGGCTTTTAATAGAGCAATAATGGACAGGCCACATGTCACCAATGAAGGCTTTGACTACAGATGGAGCTCATGTGGTGCTAAACAGCTAAAAACAGGGCTGGTGTGAGTGTGTGTGTCTGTATGTGTGGTGGCCTGTTAGTGTCCAGTAGTCTTGGCTTGCGTATAACACCAAAATGATTGTAGATAGAAACATGGAAATGTGTCAGCGGTCATTTGTAATTTTGAAAAACAATTGCTTGATGGATGTATGGCTGTGGTCAATCAAGTAGATTGTGATGACTCACATTTTGCGGATGGGTGGATGGATTTTTCTTCAATATTAGCATTATAGTATTTCTAACAAATGTGCAGTAAGCAATAGATATTAAGTTGGCAGTGACGGCATTGCTTCAGAATCGACAGTGCTGTTTGTATGGCATAGTTATGAATGTATAAATATGGCTAATTATGATGCATGTAGAGCATGCTGGGATTTTCACAGCCACAAATCTTTGATCCATGTTGTTCATAAATTGATTTAACTGTGTGAACGTTGTAGGCTAGAGCACACCAAGAAGAAATAAAAAGAAAAATGCAGTTAAAACAGACAAAAAAGAACACTTCAATTAGCAAAGTTAACCTTGGTAGGAGCAAGAACTTCAATGGAAATTGCAAAATCCACAAGTATAATTAACAAATGTGCTACTGAAGTTGAAAACCACATCACAGCTGGAACGCAATGCAGCAACCCCTGACAAAATATTTAATTTCTGGGGCTATGGGTAACCCATATGTAACCCCAAGATGGATTGTTGGGGCTGCATGGGCTGAAACTGACGGGTCCATTTCTTTTTCACACAGTGAGATTGCCAGTCTGTATCAGTACATTAACTTTATATAGAGATAGAATAAACCTCCATAACATTACCTATAGGATTCTTGATGAGACCTTGGCTATGCCTGAATTCCCAGCTGGTTCAATAAGGGACAAAGAGACGGAGTGTGAGTGAAGCCAAGATGGGCATGTGACACCAAGGCAGACGGCTAGTAACCTGAGACACCCACCAGCGGCCACGCCTTAAATTATGCACAATTTAAAGCCTTGATATAATTAAAAAGGATGGGAAATGGGGAAATGGATAGATGCCAAATAGCCATAGCTATAGATGCCAAAACAGGTTTCTGTACCAGGCTGTAAACATGTTTATCTCCGCTGTTTAACATGGAGGTCTATAGGGATTAACTCAATTTTGGAGTCGGCCTCAAGTGGCCATTTGGAGGAACTGCTGCCTTCGTCTTTTCTGTGTTGGCTTGCTTTTTCAGGCTCTGAGGTGACTGCGTGATTGTAGATAGACAGAGAAAGAGATTTTAAAACCTATCATTAAAGGCTTCTGTTTGTACACTGCAGACGGCCCGTGTATGTCATAGATTAAAGCAATCCTACAACTTTATGTTTTCTTTAAATAACAATGTCACACCAATAACTTCCACCCCTCAAGGACTTAATTTGGTTAAGCAGTTCCTCCTTCCCCCGACAGAGCTGTCTACACTATCGGCTACCATCCAGTCAGTGTCTGAGTTGCAGGGGGTGCTTGTGTTTGTGTGTGCGCGCGCGCGCGTGTGTGATAAGCCCCCAAGTTGTGCTCAATCTCAGGCACATAATACTCTTTAAAGCACAGAGGACAACCTGCAGACTCAGCTGCGGTGGGTCATCAAAATGATTCAAAAGGAGCAATCCCATTTAACCCTAACCTCAAAGCAGGTGTTCCAGAGACCCAGTTTCAAATAGCCCCCTTCCTTGCCAATCTCTTACAATCAAAGAGCCCAAGTTTGGAACAACGAGTGTGCCTGTCACCCTTCCAGTGTGGGGGTGGATGCATCTTGGAGCTGTCTACATAACATAAATGTGACGCCTTCCTCCAGCAGGCTTCTAATTACTTTCAAAATGACTCTTGTTTTGTTCGGCAAGCATTTGACACAAAAATACAGCCTGTCTGATTTTAATTTCTCTAGCAGAAGACAAGAATAAATTAATCATCATATCTTTGAGTGGAGCCAGTGATGTACCTGTAGGTGTGCATTATCTCTCCCGTGCGTCCCGTTCACATTCAATCATGCAGGCATTAATTAACGCCAGACTGATGAATATAGCTCTCAACTTAGAGCTGATAGTACTGAATGAACCGTCCATGTTACTTGTGACACAGTGTCTGCTCCTTTGTGAACATGCCATACAGTAGTGAGCTCATCAGGGCACTCATGATGAGCCTGACAACACCGTAGCCTCTCCTCTGCACTCATTAGAGGTAATGTCGCATATTTACACATGTCATAGTAATGACACTGTTATGGCAGGTAACGGCTCTGGGTGACACAGATGAGTGCGGATCCTCTCTTTAGCTTATGTGTTATGTGGGTGGGCTTTTTGTTCTTTCTCTCAGCAGTATTGCTTTGACCCAAAAAGCACCTCGCCATTGGCTCGTATTATATGTTCTTCTCATTGAGAGTTGAAAAGCAATTATGCTCTCATTTATGCATACCATCACAACATTCGTATATGTGGAAACATCACATTTGTACCAATACCAATTTGAATTAATTAAAAGCGAAGATATTTTTAGCGGTATAAGGTTGTGATAAAACCAGAACCCTCCATGATTGCCACAGACATTGATTTGCCTGGATTTAGCCATTTATTTTATTTTATATTTGCCCTCAGGTGAGCTCCTTCAGAGCCTGTGGGGACAAGATCAAGTCAAGTACGTTGTCACCGAGCCCTTAAACTTGGATGATGTGGCTCACGGCAACACCTCGTGTTCGTCAAAATATTTAATTCAGAATCTTGTTCAAAGACATTCATGACAAGCAAGAACATTATTTAGGATGATAATAAAAAAATTGCAGCACAACTGAAAACAGTGCAGAGTTTGAGAAGTAGGTCTTGCATCAGCTGTTTGGCCACGAAAAAAAATCAAACCTTTTTAGCAATACTTTGGAATTCCACCAGGCAACTGCTCAGGCATAGCATTCAGAAGTAAGCTGACAGATCGGCAGACAGCTAAATGTAACTTGTCTACATCTTTGGTCGTCAGAATTTCACTGAAATCAACTGCATGAAATGTGCATTGGTTCCTTTTAGATTTACTTGCAGGAAACTACCACATGTCTTTATGCTGACAGAATCATTCATTCATTCATTCATCTTCTGTAACCGCTTGTCCTCTGAAGGGTTGCTTGTCCTGTGAAGGGTCGCGGGGGGATAGTAGTCCAGTAGATCTTCCTGCTTCAGACAACCATTCACACTCGCATGCACACCTACAGCCAATTTAGAATCACCAATGAACCTAACCAACATGACTTTGGATGGTGGGAGGAAGCTGGAGTACCCGGAGAGAACCCACGCAGACACAGGGAGAACATGCAAACTCCACACAGAAAGGCCCAGTCGGCCCATGGAACCTTCTTGCTGTGAGGCATCAGTGCTAACCACCACCACGCCACTGTGCCGCCCTGTTGACAGAATCATCTGTGGCTAAATGGTAATCAACAGCTTTATATGCAGTAATGTTGCCTGCCGACACCAGATTAGAGGTGTTAAATATAGACCTATCTACTTCTGATTCAAATAACCTAACTATCATTTAGACCTGGCCACTATAAGTGAAAATAGTTTTGTAGTAACTAGGTTTTCTTGGGAATTCTTTGGCAAATTCCTTATGGTAAATGTATATTGATTATAATGTGATGTATTACGTCCTCTCCAGGCATTTATTTTTGACGTGCTACCTTTCTATAGTGAAAATATGAATTTTATATTTCTACCCAGTACAAGCTCAAAGTAAGCTTTGGAAGAGACCTGTGGATGTTGAAACAGTCCCTCAGATGCCGATAGAGCTCGATAGAAGTCATAAATTACTTAAATCCCCTTTAACTTGGCCTTCCACTTGACATGGCTAAATCAGCCAAGGTCCATAGATTCAGCAGGCAGAGATATCATTAACAGAATTTTTTTTGCTTACAGTCGCCATGGATTAAATAAAATAATTTTGAAATAACTAAAACATTATATACTGGAATTTGGAGCAAAACAGGGAGAAAGAAGAGAGAAATTCCGTGTTTGTGGACAGCCTGTGTATGTCCACTTGTGTCAAAGTGAATATTCGATTTGTGCTCTCTTTTAATCTAAAGTAAATCCCTTGTGGCCCCAGGGACTTCAGTGAAGTACGCTGCCCACTAACACCCCCTGCTGTGTGGGTGTGATAAACCAGAACACACTTCCAGACCATCCCACAAGTGGAAACAGTTGAGTACTGCCAGATCCTTGTCGCGAGGGCCAAGTCTTGATGTGTGTGTTATGTTGATGGCATTAACATTTTTTTAATAAACACCTTGAGGAGCTTGTGACAGCAGAAGCCATCCTACTTGACACACTCTTTCCCTAGGCTCATTGAAACAGCTGTTGGAATCACCCAGACGTGGGCTGTGAAGCCCTGCTGGCATGTGTAGCCTCCGCAAATGCACCCGGCTGAGAATACACACTTTATTACATGCAAAGTCTCCTGTGGGTGCATAATACCTTTAAACGTGTGATCGCTAAACAGGGGAATTGTAGCTTCATTTTTTAATCTCCAGCTTTGGGCTAAAAACATAAGAGACAACGTCTCAGTTGGATGAGATGCAGAGTAATTTATCAAGCATTTACAAAATGTCACACACTGTATGTGAATGACATGTTTGGTATGTAAGAACCACTGAAGCACAAGGTGGTATCATCAGAAGTAATAATTGTTTTTTTTTTTTTGCAAATACTCATTAACGAAATGATATTGAGAGGGAAGCCATAATCATTCCAAATCTGTTCATCATGACAGCAGTATTTAATACAAATCTTCAGGGGCTATTCTGCTTTCCAGGTAAATTGACAATTCCATATGCTAGTGGTGGTCTGACTGCAATGAATGGATGAATGGGTTGACACGAAGTTCAAGGAAGAAGCTCAGCACATGAATATGAATTGGGCCTCTCTGTTTGTGTTCACTAGGCTGGAATTAGTGCTTTTCATTACTGATGGCTTATAGGCTGACTGTTTGGCAGCAGACTGGGGTCACAATAAAATGATGTGTTTGCCAAAGGCAGAGAGGCTAGGTCACGAGGGACTAAATGGCCCAGTTATGAAGAGCAGAGCTTATCTCCCTCTCTGAATCAGCCCCTACCTCCAGCTAAACTAAACATACTCCATGTCCTGTGGGGAGCGTATCTGTAAGAAAACTAGGAACGATAAAAGATCACTGTCTGTCTTTCCCTTTATCATTATTAGTTGAAAACACATTGCATGTCATGCATTTCACGTGGTTCTCTTTTTATAACACTGATCTGAACAGAAACAAGTCAGTAAACTGTTTCATCTTTGTATAACGAAATGACAAAGCTGCAATATGTTGCTTAAGTTGCTTAATATGGTCCGTATCCCGGATTTCAAAGTACGAAGTCTACTCTCTCCTCCAGCTTCATTTTTGGATTTCATTCAAAAACCAGACTTGTACATCTAAAGAGCGTGTCATTTATTGATTAGACCTCCCGCCGGGATCACTGAGTATGATATAAAGCCATCACCATATGCCTGTGTTTAAAGTCCCCTCTTAGAGCATAAGCTTGAAATGAGCATGGATTATGCTTACTGCGGGGAATTGTTACCACTTTTCTTGGCAGCTTTTAATCAGACAATGAGTAACCCAGTGAATTATATCTGTGTTTTAGGGTGAAGAGTTGAAATAAATGCTGCGGGTCTTAAAATATTTCCTTCATGTGGTGGATTTTAAGCTGGATGTTCCTATTATATTCATCTTCTGTTCGCTCTTCTAGCATTGTTTGAAATCAACACCGATATTTGGTAACATGATTCGTTCATGTTTTGTCTTTGAATCATAATTATCTGACCAGTGAACACGGGTAGCGCGTTACTTCTTTCTCTCAAAATCCTTCCCTTTTTTATTGAAACTAATTTCCGTATCTGCTGACAAATGTTAGAAAACTATCAGTATAACACGGCTGTATTCTTTTGCAGACCTGAATTGTCGGGAGGCCCCATCAACAACGTGTGAGCCGTTTGCATAAAGTGTCAGGACCAGAACATCACAGTCTATTGCAGTCTGATACTCAGTAAGGCCTCTGCTACAGATGCTTCAAACTAAATTTAAATTGAATTTTATCTTCTCTGAACTGTTTTTATTTACATCCTATACTGTAATTTTACAGCAATACCACAGTCACATATCAGTGCTTATGGGGAACGGCAGAATTTGATCTTGGTATGTGTGACTCCTGCTCACTGTTCATGAGCTGGAAGAATTGCATGGATTCTGCTGCTTTTTTGTTGTTGTTTTTTTTGGCATTTTGTTGCAACTGTTTAGGACTTCCCAGACATTTAAGGGCATTCGCTCTCTTTGTCACATGTCACCTACAGGTAACTTAATTGGTTAGTTTGTTGGTTTCGTGTGTGTCTTGCAGCGCAGTCAGATTTCTTTCGTCTTTGTCAAGTGTTCTTTCATCTGACTAACAAGTCCCCTTTGCCACTGTTCTCTGTAGAACATCATATAACTGATACGTCTAGAGGCAGGGCGACATCGTTTTCCTGTGCCTTCAAAGCATGTTTCATTTTAAAATTGCTATTGCTGAGGTTTAAATAGGCAATATAAAAAATTCTTCTGCTTTGGGAAAACATCATGTCTTAAATATAACTGAGGGAATAACAGTGTAGGTTAGAAGTTTTAGGATTGTGGTCATGATTTAAAGCCTGTCGTAGTTGGTAAACAAGCTAGGATATTAGTCTTCTTTGTTTGAAAATTTACTCCGCCAGCTGCTCCAGCTTCCTATGTTTGTTCACTTTGTCGGTCTATAAAACATAATTTGTTGCAAAATAATTCTTATGGATAATAGTTTTTGTCACTTCAGTGTAAATAGGTGCCGTGACTGGGGATTTTTAGGAAAGATGCTGTTGTTTTTCTTGGGTGGACGGTGTCCATTTGTGTGGTCTGCCTCATATAATTTGGCACCAGTGCATGAGTTTACTTTTGATTTGTTCCAGTGTTTGCTGGAGCAAGGCATCCTTGCAAAGTCTAATTGGATGAGGGCAATTTGAGCCGTCAGAGCAAAATAAAGATGAAAAGAAGGGAGAGAAGGTTTTCAAAAGTAATGCCGTGAGTAGTTTTTTATTTATCAATTAATACACAGTGCCATGATGTTGAGATCCTGGTTCTGTGGACTTCAAGCTGTCTTGGTATTGTTGTTGATTGCGATGTTTCTTTATGGCTGTGACTGTATTTGCTTGGCAAAACAGTGACACAAATAAGGGACAGAGCAGATGCCTCCCTGAAGGAACTAATAACAAACATCTAAAGTGCTTAAAACATTAGCAGTTAATAATTAAAAACTAACATAATGAACACTGGTGTCATTTTAGAGTTATTTTAGCTAGAATAGCAACCAAGTAGCAATATAATGTGAGATAACTTGTTACCAAATCCTAACTGAGAGAGAAAAGCCCAAAGCTTTCTAGGAGCTTCACACATTTTCTTTTCCCTACAGATGTATTAGACATGGTTTAACTAATAGGAGGCTCAGGGAACTCCTCCTTGCTGAATTATAGAAATCATTTCCCATTAACTGTTTTAATGGGGAGAAGAAATTCAAGGACACCCTCAATGTTAAGATTATCACTTCAAAGACAAGCTGTTGACTCTCCAGAAACTGGTAACGATGTAATGAATGAATCATGAGCGTAGTTTTTGGTCAGAGGGCTGTTCCTCCTCCCAGCAGTGTGGTCTGGCCCTCATCTGTGTTGTGTCTGTGACACGCTGCAGAAAGAGTCCGACCTGACTTTCACTCTGGATTGCACTGACAGGTGGGGAAAGGAGGGAGGGAAGAGAAGTTTCTGAGACGGCGGGGTACAAAGGGACATTTGTCGGTCTCGTTTATTTCATGATAATCTGATGTCGTGTCTGAATAACAAGACAATTAAGCAGAGACGAACTGCATGTTAATCTGTATTTTCAGTCATTAAATCCATCTGACGGCACAACACGTCTTGGTCAGTATATTAAACCTATTTTGGTAATGAGACATAAGCAAGCCAGAGGTACCTCACCACTCGGTATACACCGTTAAAAGCAGTGTCATCCACCTGACCATTTGATTATTAACTGAACTCATAGATGATTGGTGTCTGTAGCATGGCAATGCATCTCGACATGTGGAAATCAATGTTTTTCAACCTGGGGGTTTGATCACAGACCCAGTTAAATACCGCAAACATTTGCGGTAATAACATTAAAACATTTGAATATTAGAAAAAAAATGATTGGTCAACATTAAATCCTGAAATGGAAACCGAATAACCGAATAAAGAAAGCTCTGTCGTCAGTGCTGTATCTTCATCAGAAGACATAACAGGAAGAGCTGTTGCACAAAAATATCTGGCTGCATCCATTTCATCAGATTTTTTTTCTGTCTTGTTTATCCTGCTTTTCGTGGAAGGTGAACACTGGAAAAATTCGGCTTTTGTTGTCAAGTTCTGTCTGCAGAGCAGTAGGTGATACTTTATGGATTTACTGATGCTCTCCTATTGGAAACAATGAATGTCAGCCTTTCTGTCTACCACATGCCAACACAACACGTCCATGGTCTTCCACTGTGTGAGTATTTATATATATATATTATGGCATGCCGTTTAGGAAATTAATCTTTGAATATATTGAATGAAACTCTGAATATATTGAATGAAACTTTGAATATATGGAATGAAACTTGAATATATGGAATGAAACTTGAATATATTGAATGAAACTTAGAATATATGGAATGAAACTTGAATATATTGAATGAAACTTGAATATATGGAATGGACCTTTGAATATATTGAATGAAAGTTTGAATATATGGAATGAACCTTCCAATATATTGAATGAAAGTTTGAATATATGGAATGAATCTTTGAATATATGGAGTGAAACTTTGAATATATTGAATGAAAGTTGACTGACGTCAGACTTCACGGCAGTGCCTGCGGCCATCTTGCTTAGCGTGTGGATGCTGCAGCAAAAAGTGACAGAGTGACAATGAGTCAGGCCGCTCGCAATCTTGTTGCGGCAATATTAAACAATGAGGGCATGATAAACACACTGGCGAATGCGTGTACGGGCCAAAATCCTCCCGATACCCCTGCCCAATACCCTGCCCGTTCTTCTAACGAAGAAGTTCGACACATTGTCAGCTTTGGGCACGTTACTCACACAGCGAACTGCAAAAAGGAGCGAACTTCTTATATATTACTCTGAATGAAACTCTGAATATATTCAGAGTTTCATTCAATATATTCAAAGATTAATTTCCTGAATGGCTTGCCATAATATATATATATATATATATATATATATATATATATATATATATACACACACACACATAAACAGATATTGACCCATGGTAAGTCAAAGTAGAAGAATCTTTCATTATACTGAGAAACATTTTTCCCCATTAAACATAAGCTGTATGTATGTATGTATATATTTATATGTCTGTATGTATGTATGTATGTGCATATGTGCAAGAGGGATGCTTTATGTCAATGACCACCACACAGGGCTGTAGAGTATTTTTTCTATTGACAATTCTACCCAACTGATTTGACTGTAAGGAGTCTGTGTTTTATACGTGATGGCAATGTGTTAGTAGCAATAATTAGCCTGGTTTTGGCCTAATTAACTTGTTTTCAGCTAAAACTGTCTTTTTAAATGGGCCTTAGTGTTTTCAGATATTGTTGCCAACCTACCAGAGTGGACAGCTGAGATTATAAAGTCTTGACTGGTCTCAAAGTCTACACTCCCATTTTTTTTCCCCCTTTTAAACAAGAAATGTTGTTTTTAAGCCACTCCCTAGTGTTAGCTCACACGCGTGTGATGTCTGCTCTTTACAGCTGTCTATGAAATCGTAAGCAGGGAAGGAAGAAATAAAATGCTAAATTGACAAAGACAAAAAATAACCTTGTTATTTGTGTCTCACAGCTCACAAAATGCCTTGTGAATAGCTCAGCGCTTTGTTGAAATGGAATTACTGAAGAGAGGAGCTCTGTGTGAACTTGACCTAAGCGGCAGCATTAAAATGAGAACAAAACTCTCTAGGTGATCAATATGTTATATCAATTCAAACTTTAAACGGAGTGTGCACGCCAGGCTCCCATTCCATAAATCCACACATGGATTCAAAGTACTTTCAAACAAGAAACGGCGTAGTCAGAAGCTTGTGATGTGGGTTTATTCCCACTGTTAACGTGTCTTTATTGATAAGAAATGCATACCCTACTTTGTTGCAAACTACGTGGAAAATCATATTTACATGGGAAACAAAGTGGCTGTAAAAGACACTTGGTCTAAATCAATGTGCTGGCACTGAAAATCAGAAAGTGCAGAGAGTGAGAGTGCAGCAAACGCAGCTCTGAGAGCCGTCAGTCAAGGCTGTCAGAGGCGGTGGGGATGTGGTTGGAAGGAGAGGGCTGCTGAGTGTGACTGCAGCCCAGTGTCTAAGGTCAAAACTGAACTCCTAGCTCCCCCTCCCATTTTCCATGAGAGCTCCCCACGCAAGCCGGCAGGCCAACGTCGTCCCCACTGACCGCTGTGATCTGCGGCCAAGTGGCGTCTCCCTCTGCCCGATCAGACCCAGCACCTCTTGTTCGCTGGCCAACTGGCCTTCTTCCCTGCAAGCCGAGGCCAGGGCTCCTCCTGGTTCCGTATGTTCTGTGCTTTTTTTAGGCCTGTGATGGATGCCAGCCGTCCCTGGGCGCCCTTCGAAGCTGCACCAGAGAGAGGGATTAAACAGATTTCTCTCTTTTTTTTTTTTTTTTTTTTTCAAAAAAAGGGGATGGATGAGTGTAATCACCTATAATCTCAAATTCTAGGCCTCTTGATAATGAACCAGGGGCTGTTTTGGCCATTTGGATCAGCTCCCTCCAGTTACCTACTTAAACTATGAAAAGGACCTCTCATAACAGACTGAAACTTGTGTGTATCAAATGAAGTTGAGGTGGATAGGTACAGTTCTTCTGTATTTTCTGCTCATGTGGGTGCTCAGAAGACTGAATGCTGAGGACGAAAGTCACTTTGGCCAACGAGCACTTGGCTATTGATCCTGGCTAAAATGGAAACCCTCAGGAAGTTAAGCTCTCGTCCTACATGTAATGGGGGAGGATAAAACAGCAGAGTAGGACATGCACTCTCTTTAATCTTATGAAAACTAAGAAGTGGAGCAGCGTTTTAATTTAAAGGACTAAGAAAGAAATGGGGGAATGTTCATTCCTTGCCCTTTCAAACAGAGCAAACAGCAACAAAAGCACAGGCCCTCAAACAAGACAGTGAATTATCCTCTTCAAATATCTTACTCTGAAATATTCAAAACTGACTATAAAACAAAAGCGAATACTAGTCACGCAGACTTTAGTACTTCAGGAGCTAATGTTGCTACAACAACGTATAAAGATAATCTCAAACATACAACAATATATTTATCTTGTTAAGCAAACAGGAGAAAAAAATGTGAATTTTTTATTTGCTTCACAACTAAATAAAACTAAGGGCTTAATGAGTAATTCACTCCCTCAGTATACTATCATACTCAAAGAAAAAGACTGTAAAATAAATGCTGTATAGATAAATATAAACCAAGATGTACTGTGGCTATGCAGTGTAGAGGTGACATCCTAATTTAAAGATAACCTGCCTTTGTCATAATACATTGTTAGTGGAAGAAAGACAAAGATAGTGGGAGTGTTCATTTGAATTAAAGTCTTCCATACTGTCAGCGATATCGATACTGCCAGACAGCCAATGCACTGTGGGTGTGCTTGAAAATAAAATTCATGAAAGAAAGAATAGCAGAGAGAAGAGGTGTGAAAATTAAATGTCATTTCTTGACAGGGATGTCTGAGAATTAATCTGGCAGTGAAGTGTGACAAAGTTGTTTGGTGACAAGGCAGGAGAAGACAATTGTCAACACTTCTTTCCTTCCAACAAGTGCTGGCACCCAAGAAGTGGGTGCAAAGCTAAGAGATGTCGCAGAGCAGGAGACAGGGAGAGAGAGATATTCGTGTGTGTGCGGGCACGAATACTGATGTAAGCGCCGGTGTGTCTTTGTAAGGTAAATTTATGAAAGATGTGTGACATTTATTGGGTGTTCTGTGAGAAGTTTGCAATGTTTGCATGTAATTCCTCTCACAGGGTAAAGGCATGTGAGTCAGGTAGACGGGAGGGAAAAAAAAAAAATAAGCCGTGTGTGTGAAGACATGTCCGCCTATGCAGAATCACACTTAACAATGCCTCCACCGTTTTCCTAGCAGATAAAAGAGTTCAATTAAAATTCTATTTGAAAATCATTTCAACAGCTCATACAACAGACTGATGGCTGGCATTACTGCAGAACTAAGAATGTTTGTGGGTTTGACATTTGTGAACAAAAGAGAATTATTTGTGATGTTTTTCCCTAAGAAAATAAATTAATAAAGATTGTTAAAAATCAGCTGAACTTCAATATCTGAGCACTAAATATGAAGCTCCAGCAGCAGGTTAGCTTAGCATACTATAGAGACTTGAAGGCAAAAAAACAAAAACAAAAAAAAAAACAGTGTTTATGCTAAATTAAACCTACCGTTCACTAGCTGTAGCGCCATATTTACCACACAGATATAGCGACAGAATGAGAGTGCTGCTTTTGATCTCTCATTTGAGGCAAGAAAGACAACAAGCTTATTTCCCATAATTTCGAACTGTTTCTAGAAAATAACCCACATTTATGTTTTCCTGGCGAGCAGCCTAGTGGTTATGTGAACAATGAATGTCTTTCCCAAGGAAAATGCCATTGGTTGTTGTTTTAAAATGACTGTTTACATCCTGATGCAGGGGTAAAAACAGCATTTTGGCGTTTTACTGCACATAAGAGTCAAAACAGGATCGAGGTTGGGGCTGACACAGGAGAGGCAGCTTTTTATTTCCTTTAGCCGTCTCTCCTCAGCCAAGCAGTATTAATTTCCATGTAACGGTGCATTAATCACAGCAGCAGAAGTTCAGAAAGTGTTCACATACTGTAAGTCTTCATTTTTAAGCTCTTATATGGCTTGTGCATTCCAGACACTGACTGTATATAAAGATCAACAAACCCTCTGCAGTGTTACACATTGGATTCCAAGGAAGCAATTTTGAAGCTGAATGATGGCACCAGCAGTCTTGACTGTACCTGAGAGGTAGAACATGGATGTTCCAGTTATATAATATTTAACCTCGTACAGTTGGCATTAATGGAGAAATCTGTAGAGGCTATCTATATGGCTGTAAATGTGTTTATTTCTGCCTTGTCTTGTGGTCATTTGAGGAATTGCACTTTTTTGTCACTTGGTTCCAAGACCGTCGTTTAAAAGAACGTATCTTTTAAAAAATGATAATGACAAAGATCTCTTTTCTTGATTTTCATCATTTTAACAACCCTGGGTCATGGGAGTCTCTTTTTGATCAAAGTCTCCAGTAAGCTGCAAGTTTCACCATAATGGCCTCATTCGATTACAACGTGTAAAGTACTCCATTAGTTTCTCTGTTCATGAATCATTAAGTGCTAGTTATGTTCAGCCAGCTTCATGATGAACTGCACATCGAGGAAATGGAAATGGCTGAAGCTGCCTGGGGTCACAGGTGGATACAATATTCTCAAAGGCTAAATGAACAATTGCATATTAAGGTGGCTTTTGAGATGAAGTATTGCGTGAAAATATCAAAAACTGTGAGACCGAGCAAAGAAAACTGATATCAAAACAAGCAATTCGAGGCAGTTTATTACATTTTAGATCCGGGAAAGCCATTGAGACAAAGATGAACACAGAGAAACAAACTAGCTGCCAAACCACACTCTTTCCTCAAGTGTACCTTTGCCGTGAACCTGCACACTGTTTAGAAAACAAAAAAATTCGGAGGCATAGTGAATTAAGTTTGTGCAAAAGTAATACAAATGAAGTACACCTAAAATTTGCACACTTTGGTTCCACATAGGAAAGAGAATCGGAAGACCATGGTAACAAAGTTGTTTGAAAAATAAAATTTGAATTTAAACAAATTGACACTAAAGGCTGTAGCGGTTTAAGGACGTTAAAACAGAGTGAGTCACGGAAGAGCAGACAGTGACTGTTACCCATACCAGACGTGTAGTGCTTGAGAGAGTGAAATTGATGAGTTCATCTTCGTCTCATTATTGTCATGATGGATCAGATTGCTGACTTCCCTCAAAGGCGGCTTAATGACTCGTTGACACAAATCTGAAAGACTGGCTTCACCGGTGGCATCCATTAATGTGCCACACAAAGCTTTCAGATGTGCTTAAACAAAATTGATAATTACCAAGAGGTTTCATCATTGTAATGAATGGCATCAATAAAGGGACAATTCATGTTGCATTTAATGCATTCAGTCCTGCCAATGAGGATGCCCAGGCTGTTATGAAGCCCACAGATGATTTTTAACAACAATTTATCATTCCTTTGTTTTGATGCAGCCATGAATAATAATAATATTCTCAGACAAATGCTGCAGAATAAGCTGTACAAAGACAATAGAAAGCTAGGAATGGCATTAACAAAACAAACTGACTTTATCCTTGACTCATCTGTCTTTGATCGTGGTATTTTCACAGCCAGTTTTAGTGCAATGCAGGATATAATAACAAGGTGGAAATATTACCATAATTACATCTCTTCTTTCTTGTTTGGCCAACTCATTCCCTCTCTTCCTCCGCACCCCCACCACTTCCACCCTCTACCCCTCTTTTAGTTTGTGTTGTTTCTTGCTGTTGTTAATGCTCAGGCTCTAATGGCCATGGCGTCTTCTCCGACAAGGCTTAAAATCGTTTGTCTGCCTCCTCCATCCCCTTACTTATTTAATAATGAGACCACACAAGACACTGTCTCTATTCATAATGGGGCAGCAGCGGAGCCATCTTGCTTGGCATACAAATCATGAAGGACCAAGGCAATACAGCAGGAGAGATCTAATTGAGAGATAAATTAGACCTCTGCCACTGATTGACTCAAGAATCAGTTGAACTTAGTCCCTGTCTGTATGAGGGCTTGGTCTCTGTGAGTCTGTTGAAAGCCGCTGCCTCCTGCGCTCGCACACACCACTACGCGTATCTAAATATGGAGATCTGAAGGCATTGCCGTGTTTGTTTCGACATCCTGATGGTTGTCGGTGGCTGTGACAAGCACGCTTCGATGTTTATTTCTCTCTATTTGAGCTGGAGAGTTCAGGATCCCATGCCACCGTGTCTCATCTCATCTAAAAGAAAACAACAAATCATTTCTCCCAGTTTGAAACAGCAGACCGGCAGAGGGGAGGGGAATATTTGCTCAAAGTACGATTTCAACAAGGTTGACTGACATATGAGTGTCACTCATACAGGTCCCTGTGTTTCAATACACCCATAAACTATAAGATAAAGCCGTTATATATTACCATCTCACCACTATATCACAGTAATTATCTCGATTTGATTCAACGTTAATTATCCGAGAGAATTTACAGATTTATTTACCACTTTTATCTGTAGCCCAGGCAAAATCTATGTAATCAGAAGCCTTTTTACAGAACAATATTGTCCCAGCTGCACAATATTGCAAGCAGTCAAATAAGAGCCCTTCAAATTTCTCCCTTCAAATCCCCAGAGTATGACGATTCCTGTTGACGAAGCAAAGGGAGGCAGTGATAAACTGGAAAACAGGGACAACACTTAGTACGCAGGTGCTTGTATGAGCTTAACAAAAAGCCAAGGAAGGCCAGCAACTGTCTGTGGGGATTTGACCATGTTACATTTTTGATGCATTTTAAATTGACCTCGAGCATACTTTGGAGACAAGGAGAGAGGGCAGAAACACACAAAGCAGACGATCAATTACTATTCTATAATTGGACAGGGCTTTAATGAGGCTGGCGGATGCAGCCTTGTGCACCTTTGTCAGCCGGAGTCACTGACGTGGGTGGCCCAATCAAAGCATGTCCTCATTAGCATATCTCTGCACATGCAACGCTAGCCCTCAGAGTGAACAGCACTTAAAGCAGAAGAGTTTCTTCTAGGGTCCAATTTCCCAGTGATAACTGACCTATACTCATTTTTGCATTGCATAATAACATCTGACATGGCAGCATATTTTGATCCTAAAGCCAATGAACCAATGGGAAATCAAAAATGACCACAACTGATATTAAAACAAAATGAAATGTTGCTTTATAGAAATTGCAGGGTATGTGTTTAATTACATGCTACAGCAAAATACTGTCCAGTTTTTGTTTTGACAGTAGCAGGAAGAGTTTTGGTCGCACACATGAGCTCTGGTGGCACACTCATTCCCTGCACTATGAATTAAAGCTGATTCAGAGATCCAGATCCAAACTGCAAAATAAAATCAAAACAACAAGGTTTAAGCAATCCTTCATTTATCTGTTAATGCTTCTAACAGCTGCCACCAAATCTGCACCATGTGTGATGTTTGTATTGGGGATTACTGTCTCATATGTTTTATTGTCACACATTAATTTATTCATATGATTACAACCACTGGTGCGTTATATGCGTGCGTGTGATGTAAGTGGGGGGTAGACTTGCGCAGCTGTTTTTCTTTCCTGTGTGTGTCTCAGTTTGTGTGTTTAGAGGGGGTTTAGAAGCAGATGATGAGTAGGCATCATCTCTGGATGATGACATTATCTTGCTTGTAGTGTTTGCCTTTTTGTTTGTTTGCTACTGGCTTTATGATACATTAGGTTACCCCAGAGACCAAATTAATTGCGCACACACATTATATACCATCTGTAATTCTCACATCGTACAGTACATCCAATATATGATGCTGATTGTGTATATATGTTTTGCCATCAGCAGGGGGGCAATATAAAAAAATGGATGTTGAAATGAAGCAATAAAAACATGAGAAAATGAGGTTTGATTGAGGGAATGAAAATTTACAGGAAAATATATGTAGATGTGTACTTGATGCACCATTATTTTACTTTAAGCGTACGTAACTATGGATCCCATTCCAGCTGATGGCGATAATGCACCTATGTACAGCTAGCCAACCGCAATCAGCATGAAGAGGAAAACATTAATTAAGTTCATAGTGTGTTGGACATAATGTGGTGTCTTTTCTTCTTCCTGGTGTATACCAGGAGAAGCTAGAGGTTCAGAGCAAAGAAACAACCTTGTTATTAGTGGATTACATACCTCACCGTTGTGAAAAGTGCCATAATAATACTGGGATGGTTTAAAAAATATAGGTTTTTATTGATTTGGCCAGAGCAACACTAAAAACTAAGACTATGATTAAAACCAGGCTATTCTGACCTTATAAATGTGTCAATGTGTAATAAATGAGTGGAAATGATTATGTCATTAAAAATATCGAAGAAAAAGAAGTTTATTTTGCCTCTGAATGTTTAATGAATAGTTTGATTTTAAGGTTAAACCTTTTATTCTACAGTGGTGAATTAAACAGATGTTTAAATATCTTCTGTCTCCTGACTTTCTAGAACAAATGCCCGGCAAACCTCGACAAATAGCTGTTACTTTAAAATAGAAAACTGTTCCTCATTAATTTGACTTTTTTGATTTTTATTGATATTGTACACACAAATTTTTGTTCATTTTTGTTTCTATATACAGTATATGCGTGTGTGTATATATATATATATATATATATATATATATATATATATATATATATACACACACATATATATATATACACATATATATATATATATATATATATATTTAAAATCACGTTTGTCAAATTCCTGTTGTATCTGTCTTATAGTCAGATAGCTCCATGTACTTCTGTTGTTGCTAATTAGTAGTTTTTAATGAATATATTTTTACTTTGAATATGAACGAAAGACCTTGTGTGATCATTTACATATGTAACAGGCTGACCTCATTAACAAAGTGAGTCTTGAGAACCCTGCAGTCTTGACAGGTACTTGTAAGATAATTGTATTAATCCTGAAGGGAATTCTTGTGCCAGTGGATGCTTACAGAACAAGAAATTAAGAAATTAGTAGTGTTGTCCCGATCAAACCACCGACTGCTACCAATCTTTTAGTATCAGCTGATCTGAGTCCCCTGTAGATTTTTAAAGGCTTTTCTTGTGTATTCTGTATTCTCCTAGATCATATATGCACCGTGCAACTATATGAAGTCCAATAAATAGGGCTGATAAAGCTAGCGAGGAGAGGGTAACTCGTACCTTAGCTCCAGTAAACTTCTCATCCTCAGACATGGTCTGGTCATCCATTTCCATAAACTCCCTAACCCTCTCTCCAATATTTTTCACCTTGACGCCGTCTCCAGGAAACGTTTTTCATCTTTTAAAAGCAGCCTTCAGTGTTTGTTGTTGTTTTGGTGCGGGCCTTGCCTTAGTGTACTCAACGTATTCCGTATTTTTTATTAAATTCTCCGGTGGCGAATCTTACTACCACATTGCAAACATACGCATTGCATAATTTACAAATTGTTGTCTGACTGACCTAATTCTCCGGTGTGAAGTACGTCCATACAGCTGGCGTGTTTTGTAACGTGATTTTGATTCCTTTTCTACTTCGATTTTCGGCAGCTGACTAGCCAACCACCACTAAAACAGAAGAGGAGAAGACATTTTGATGCAACAGGGATGTGGTTTTTGTTTATGGCAGACCTAAAACAAATAATTACAAAAGACTGGGCAAAAGCCTGGGTGGCACAGTGGCGAGGTGGTCAGTACTGATGCCTCACAGGTCCCGGGTTCGAATCCATGGGCCAACTGGGCCTTTCTGTGTGGAGTTTGCATGTTCTCCCTGTGTCTGCGTGGGTTCTCTCCAAGTACTCCGGCTTCCTCCCACCATCCAAAGACATGCTCATTAGGTTCATTGGTGATTCTAAATTGGCCTTAGGTGTGAATGTGAGTGTGAATGGTTGTCTGTCTTTCTGTGTTAGCCCTGTGATAGACTGGCAACCTGTCCAGGGTGTACCCCGCCTCTCGCCCGATGACAGCTGGGATAGGCTCCAGCAGACCCCGCGACCCTCAACAGGAACAAGCGGTTACGGAAGATGAATGAATGAATGAATGGCTGAAGCCTGATCAATCCGATCATTTAAAAAAATGTCTAATGGTACCGATACCGATCTTCCTATGTCCCCTCGATTGGGACACCCCTAAATATTTGCATAGATAAGGCATTCAAGCAATGCAGTCATGAGTGCCTGATGGACTAGTCAGTCTAGTTGAACAACATTCCACTGCTTATGAAACTAATTTCAGTGGCATTGCAGATTGATATTGCGCATTATGCTGGAAAAAAACAAAACAAAACACAATGTCAACAATAAGCCAGAAACAGACGTACCACGAGTATGTTGTATTATACCGACCCTGAGACTCTCACTCTACTGTGTGATTCATCGTATACTTACTGGCTGCAGAGCTCTCTGCATCAATATAAGGCAACTTGAAATGACTGCTCTGTGTTTTTACAATCAAAGTCAACATCCTGTGTTTTGTCTGTTACAGCTGATGCCTCATTATGGTTAGATCACTTAAACCATAATGTTGTCTCCAGGAAGCAGCCAAGTATTCATGTTTATGTAGCCAGAAACATAAAAATTGACATTTCAAACTTTACCGTCTCAAAAGTTTGGAGGCAGGATATGGCAGCAGCATATGGTCACATGAGAGGATGTGTATTGCATTAAATGTAGGAAGGCTATTTGAGCATTAAAGTCTGACAGCCGGATTTACTTAAAAAAAATAAAATAAAAAATGGGTAAAGTCACACATAATGTAAGTAGAGCATTTACTATAAACTTCAGTGTATATCTGTTGTTTTATGGTTGACACTTCCACCGTGATAAACGCAATAGAAATGTAATGTCACCTGCAATGCTTTTAATTGCACCTCCCATAAGTTGATTACATGGGGGAACATTAATTTTGTTTTCATAAATTTTCATGGCCACTCAAGAGCATTTGTGGTTATGGTTAGGCACTTACAGCTCTTGATTAAGGTTTGGGAACAACTGTCCTTTCATTTCACTCACCTGACCATGCATGTGACTCAAAATGCGAATCCACAAAGTCTTAAGTACTTTGTGTTCTCTCCATACACCTCGACCACCTCCAGATGCGTAGCATATGGTACAAAACTGCACCTCACTAGTCAGCCGGGTAATGCCTAAAACGGGTTGCCATTGCAAACAACGAGTGCCGGAAGTGTTGTGCTGTTAATATGCAAGTCTATGATATCACATGACACTACTTCACCAGAAACGCTTAATTCCTTTTTTTTTTTTAAGTTATATATACACTCATTTGTCAGATTCTCTCTCTTCTTGTGTACATTTTACATGGCTGTAAAAATCATCAGCGCACATACACTAGGGCATATATCATAAAAATTATATTGAGCATGCCCAAGCGGGTATCGGCCAATGTCACTTACCGTCGATGTTGTACTCCCATAAAATTGAGCCTCCTCACTCCTTGACAAGGAGATTTCCAATGTTTGACAGGGGGTTAAAGTATACAGAATGCAGACTCAAGAAAAGAACACAGTGAACAAATGCAAATCTTCCTCTTGGTTAGCGCAACTGGGCAAAGCCCGAGCCCTTACGAATCTTAACCCGATCTTCCGTTCAACAGAAGTTGTAATCCTTTATTTATTAATAAAATCAAATTGAGCAAATGAGACTTTTGCTTGCTGTCTTGTCTATTATGCTGAAACTTGAAACCGTGGAATTTCTTTCAAACAAATTGAAGCCACAGCTCCATGCACACTGGACATTTTATGGTAGGTTTAGCAGGGAAATCTCAAAGGCTCATTAGATGTCTTTGGGCTGTGCTTGGTAGCTAAAGGGTATCTGCAATTCTTATCTGAAGTGGCAGGCTCCACTCAAACAAGACAAGCGCTATTATGAAACTAGTCCTTGCAGAACTTTAAGAGAGACGTGTTACCCAGTGAAGAGGAATATTTAACGTCCTTGCCAAACTGGAGGACAGAGGTACCCACGACGATGCCTTCAGCCCCGGAGTGTTGTATTCCCGTCTCCATTTAAACTGATAGGCCACATCATTACCAGGTTTCCACACCAGTGTGGATAGAGGGAGAGGCAGATAGCGACAGGGTGAAAAGGAAAGAGCAGTGTCTGGGATCAGCTCAGTGTAGCTGCTGGGGCTCAGCTGCCCACATATGCAATTCAAATGCAGAGACTGGTGTGCAGCGACAGGGCTGTGCCGGACCAGGTACATCTGTATCTCTTCTGGCGCAATGTGGAGGAGGTGGTGAGTGACAGCAGGTGGGGATGCAGCCCAATTAGAGCAGGGCTGTTGGAGGATGATGAATGGGGCTGGCTTAGAGTGCCTAGGAGAAACATAGGCACAGGCAGGCTCGAGATGCCCACAGCTGTCTCACTGAATGAGCATAAACATGCTGAGGGGCTCTTCCATACAGAATAATGCAGTCACCATCTGCAGGCTGGTGTGTGCTCTCCTGTCTCCTTCCACCTCTCTTTCACCGGCTTTGACAGTTATGAGCTCAGCTCCTTGACTGGCAAGGCCTTGAACTAAATTTAGAGAATCATGCAGCTTGACACTAACCCCATTGCCGTTTCATATAGTGGTAAAACTATACGTTGTGCACTGTACAAAATGCAGCTTTGTGTGTTTGAGTGCAATGGTTATCGCTGTACAGGGAAAAAAAGTAAATGCGTGAAGTGTGAACACAGTCCCATCACCTGTTGCTAGGGGATATAATCATGCTGCCAGTGCAATGGCGAGCTGTCAGCAACACTCAAAAACCGAGGTTCTGGCTTATGAAGGGAATCTATACCCACTGTATTTATGTTTCACACCTGCATTGCACAACTCTGATTTAGTGTGCACATTCTACCTTGATTTAGTTTTTTTTTTTTTTTTGTTGAAACGTTTACATTTATCTTAAAAAATAGATACGTTTATATAGACAATGAATAAATAATATAGTGTAAAAAGCAAAAACTGCATTTGCTACTGGAAACACTACTTTGAGAAGAAATGTGGCTGTCTTTATAAGTGCTTATTGGGGAACTCTGACACACCTGCAGGTTGAGAATATCTTTCAAACCTTTGAGGAAGAGATTAGTAGAGGTTTAAAATTCAATTTCGTCACTGTATAAAAAAAGAGGAGACTTCTTGCAGACCACCTGTCTACTCCTGTCTTTCTGTGTCATTACCTTAATCCCCCGGAGTTATGGGGGAAAGGCGCTTAGCTCCCCATCTCCTCTATAATGTAGGGTTGGCTCAACAATGTCTTTGAAAGTTAATTATATAAACTTCTTGTTTGCACAGTGTGAGAAAGGTATTGGTCGAGTTGGTGCAGGAAGGAGAGTAATGCAGCACAGGAGGGGTTGAGATAAATAGCATACATTTCACCTGTTAATTCCCTCATGAGTTACCTCGCCTTGCATCAGTTGGTGGGTGAGGGTGAATGGGCAAGGCGATCGAAGAACAGATACAGTAGATTAAGAAAGATAAACAGCATTAGATAACTGAGAGAGGAAGGAAGCGGAAGAGAAGGGCGAGGAAATGAAACACGTGAATGTAAGCGAGAGGGAGAGAGATGTTGTAATGGTGTCCTGTATAAGTGAATACATTTGTCTTATTTGCCGCAGAAACTAACCTCTTCATAATCAATGATAATCCACGACTTGAACGAAACAAAGAGAATCATTATGTGGATAGCCTCCACTATATAGCCAATTCTATAAAACAAGAGTTCAGAAATGAGAGAGGGTGTGAAATTTACACTACCCACAGTCACCAAATGGCAAAAATGACACCATGCAGAGGATGTGTAAACCAACAACAGATCCCCCCAGTTTCACAACAGTCTAATAAAGGCTTGCCAAGCTTACCAATTCAGCACTGATATGTACCATGTATTTACACAAGCCTGTGTTATTTTTTTTTTTTAATTTGCAGAGTAACGGAGACAAGCAATTTGTTCACAACTGTGCATATACTTAATGTGTAACATTATTAATCTGGACACAGTAACAGCAATTAGACTAACTTGTCTCCCACAAAATTACATACATTTATTTATTGCAAATTCTTTCCCAAATGTATTTTCAGGGAAACGCAGCCTCTCAGTAGGTTACGTTCAGTGTGTTTCACACAAGTCAGAGGTGGATTGAGGGTGTATGTTTCCTCATTATGTGACTAAATGTAATTGAAACACAACATTACAACATTTCTCTCACACTTTTGTTTCACATTATTAATAAATGCATGCAATTTCTATGCATAAGAGACTGCATATGATCAGTCAAAACAAACAATGGAGATGCAGGGATAATATAGAAGATGTAATCACTCTGGACCTTGCCTTTTGCACTGTACATCACTACTAGAGTAGCAAGTAATACAGTCATGGACGAAAGTATTGGCACCCCTGGAACTTTTCCAGAAAATGCACCATTTCTCCCAGAAAAAGTGTTGAAATTACAAATGTTTTGGTATACACATTTATTTCCTTTAAGTGCATTGGGACAACACAAAAAAGCAGAAGAAAAAAGCCAAATTTGACATAATTTTACACAAAACTCAAAAATTGACTGGACAAAATCATTGGCACCCTATTAAAAATGTGGGTAAATAATTTCATTTCAAGCATGTGATCCTCATTTAAACTCACCTGTGGCAAGTAACAGGTGCTGGCAATATAGAAATCAAAACTGAAGCCAGTTGGAATGTATAAAAGTTGACTCAACCTTTGTGTTGTTTGCCTGTGTATGCCACACCAAGCATGGAGAAGAGAAAGAAGAGGCGAGAATTGTCTGAGGACTTAAGAAGCAAAATTGTGGAAAAATATCAACAATCTCAAGGTTACAAGTCAATCTCCAGAGATCTTAAAGTTCCTTTGTCAACTGTGCGCAATATAATCAAGAAGTTTTTAACTCATGGAACTGTGGCAAATCTCCCTGGACGTGGACGAAAGAGAAAAATTGATGCAAGAATGCAACGCAGGATTGTTCGAATGGTGGATAAACAACCTCAGTCAACTTCCACACAAATTCAGGCTGTCTTGCAGACTCAGGGTGCAACGGTGTCAGCTCGAACAATACGTCGTCGTCTGAATGAGATGAAGCGCTATGGCAGGAGACCGAGGAGAACCCCACTTCTGACACAGAGGCATAAAAAAGCAAGACTGCAGTTTGCAAGAACATACCTGAGTAAGCCTCAATCCTTCTGGGACAATGTTTTGTGGACAGATGAGACTAACGTAGAGCTTTTTAGCAAAGCACGTCATTCTACTGTTTACAGAAAACCAAATGAGGCCTACAAAGAAAAGAACACGGTACCTACAGTCAAATACGGTGGGGGTTCAAAGATGTTTTGGGGTTGTTTTGCTGCCTCTGGGACTGGGTGCATTGATTGTGTGCAAGGAATCATGAAATCTGGAGACTATCAAAACATTCTGGCCCGTAATGTAGGGCCTAGTGTCAGAAAGCTGGGTCTGCATCAGAGGTCATGGGTGTTCCAGCAGGACAATGATCCAAAACACACCTCACAAAGCACCCAGAAATGGTTGGAGACAAAGCGCTGGAGAATTCTGAAGTGGCCAGCAATGAGTCCGGATCTAAATCCCATAGAACACCTATGGAAAGATCTAAAAATTGCTGTTGCGAGAAGGCACCCTTCAAATCTGAGAGACCTGGAACAGTTTGCAAAAGAAGAGTGGTCCAAAATTCCAGTTGAGAGGTGTAAGAAACTTGTTGATGGTTATAGGAAGCGATTGGTTTCAGTTATTTTGTCCAAAGGGTGTGCAACCAAATATTAAGTTGAGGGTGCCAATGATTTTGTCCAGTCAATTTTTGAGTTTTGTGTAAAATTATGTCAAATTTGGCTTTTTTCTTCTGCTTTTTTGTGTTGTCCCAATGCACTTAAAGGAAATAAACGTGTATACCAAAACATTTGTAATTTCAACACTTTTTCTGGGAGAAATGGTGCATTTTCTGGAAAAGTTCCAGGGGTGCCAATACTTTCGTCCATGACTGTAGCTAGTTCCACCATCAGTTAATCTGTTTACCATTTGTCAAGCAGTGAAAATGTCTATCTATCTATCTATCTATCTAGTCCAACTAACAGTTGGATTATGTAAACAGCAAGTAAAATGGTATCACTCCTTATTTGTGCTAAATTATAAAACATTTCCTCAAGAAATTCTGAGATATTGGATATAGTATAGTTTGGATGTATAGTATTTTCTACTTTTCTGCATAAAACTGACTCATCAGCTGATTTGTCCTGAAAGTAGACGAAGAGAACCCAAACATACAAAAAAAATAATGTAGTTATGCAATTGTTTAGTCAGGGAAATGTGCCAATATTACATACCTGCAAAGGTAAGTACACTTCTAGGATTACAAGTTAATTTCAAAGCCAAATTAGAGTCCATCTGCTCAGAAGTGTTTCTAATCAATGCAGTTAGAGTCACGTGTCCTTCTGTGCTTCCTTGTTTTGTTTGCAAGAATAGGCAGAACCCAAATGCAGGACACACACAAGGAATAGGATGGCTTGCCATCATTGAAGGACCAATGAAGTTTGAATTATACCAGAGAATTCTAAAAGAAAATGTCAGGACCTCTGTCCGTGAACTGAATCTTAACGAAAACTGGGTAATGGAGCAAGACATTGACCCCAAGCGCACAAGTTGTTCTACAAAAGAATAGAAAGAAAAAATGGTTAAAGAAGAACAAAATTTATGTTTTGGGATGGGCAAGTCAAAGTCCTGACCTTAATTCAGTAGAAAAGTTGGGAAAGTTGGGAGAAGAATCTGAAACAAACAGTTCATGTGAGGAAACCCACCAACATCTCAGCACTGAAGTTGTTCTGTACTGAGGAGTGGGATGAGCCTCTGTAGATAACTGGGCCCGTATTCCTAAAGATTCTGAGAATCCTCTCAGAGAGCTCCTATCTTAGCCTAAAAATTCCTAGCTAGGAGTCTTAGCTTAGGAATGATTCCAGAAAATTCACAGAGAACTCTGAGCAAGGAATGGACAGAAACTCTTATCTTAGTGAGGAGGTGTGGTTGACCCCGTTGCTAGGTATGAGTCATCATTTCAACAGGTGTGATTGGCTGATCCAAAAGCTAGATAAAAATACAGTTTTGGTGATATTTGGCCTAGAATGGACCATCAAATCAATAGACTTAATAATAGAATCCAATCCCTATGAAGACTGTAATTATAAATAATATTTTACATAAAAATAAATAAATAGTAAGCTATACTTTAAAAATGATGTGTGAAAAATGTGTAAAAACTCCCACTTGCACAGTATTCACATGCTGTTAGTTCTATTTATTTGCTTCCATTCATTTACCATGCTGTTCATTTTTGCCCTTCATTTGGCATTAACAAGGGTAAAATGGCTCAGCTTTCATCAATTTCTGTGATTGCTAACCGGCCTAGAAGAAGCAGTGTTGGTTGGCGTTCAAATCTTCCACAAACCGAACAGCAATGTAGAAGAAATGAAGTAGGAAACCCAACTAGACAGATGAACAGTGTTTGCTTCTAGCTCAGCTAGTCAATGAGAATAAAATTATTTTGAGATGTAGATTTGGCTCCAAGTCATCACTGCTGCATTGTTGCATTGTTGCATTTTTCCTGTTGCTAAATACCTCAGTGTTGTGATGACTTTCATTTCCGGTGATATTGCGATTGTAACAAGCTTGATTGTCATTCAGTGTTTGGAGAATATCTCTCCTGCCTCTTCTTTCAGCCATTTTCTCCTCTGCTTAAGAAACTCCTAAGCCTCCTAAAAGTCCTCCTCCCTGCTCTTAGCAGATCTCACCTTAAGAGCACTCTTAAGAGCTAAGATTCTTTAGGAATATCTTTTATCTTTACTAGGATCTACTCTTAACTTTGAGAGGAAATTCTTAGAAAACATCATGATTCTAAGGGAGGAGGAGTTTTAGGAGCCTTAGGAATTTCTTAAGCAGAGGAGAAAATGGCTGAAGGAAGAGGCAGGAGAGATATTCTCCAAACACTGCATGACAATCAAGCTTGTTACAATCGCAATATCCGGAAATTCACACTGAGGTATTTAGCAACAGGAAAAATGCAAAAATGCAACAATGCAGCAGTGATGACTTGGGGCCAAATCTACGTCTCTAAACACTTTTATTCTCATTGACCAGTTGATCCAGAAGCAAACACAGTTCCTCTGTCCAGTTGGGTTTCCTACTTCATTTCTCCACCATTGCTGTTCGGTTTTTGGAAGATTTGAACATCAACCAACACTGCTTCTTCTAGGCTGGTCAGCAATCACAGAAATTGATGAAAGCTTAGCTATTTTACCCTCGTTAATACCAGATGGGTGAAGTGCAAAATGTTACCAGCATGGTAAATGAATGTAAGCAAATAAATAGAACTATCAGCATGTGAATACTGTGTAAGTGGGCCTGAGTTTAATCACACATTTTATAGGATAATTTTTAAAGTATAGCTTACTATTTATTTATTTTTATGTAAAGTATTATTTATAATTCCACAGTCTTCATAGAGATTAGATTCTGTTATTAAGTCTATTAATTTGACGGTCCATTCTAGGCCTGTTATCACCAAAAGTGTATTTTTATCTAGCTTTTAGGATCAACCAATCACACCTGTTGAAATGATGACTCATACCTAGCAACGGGGTCAACCACACCTCCTCACTAAGATAAGAGTTTCTGTCCATTCCTTGCTCAGAGTTCTCTGAGAATTTTCTGGAATCACTCCTAAGCTAAGATTCCTAGCTAGGAATTTTTAGGCTAAGTTAGGAGGTTTCTGAGAGGATGCTTAGAATCTTTAGGAATACGGGCCCTGATGTTCAGGTATACGTAATGTCTAATTGCTGTTATTGCTGCACAAGGGGGGTTACTTCTGGTTTTAATAAATGTTAATGATATAATACTGTATGTTTTAGTTCATTGTAACTGTCATTGTCAAGGATTTAACTTAAACAACAAAAGCAAATTTACCATGGCTGCAGCGGTAATTCTCTGTCGTAAGACACAAGCCGAATCTCAAGTCCACCTCTTGCGAAAGTCAAGATTTTCACCTTGTAAAGGTGAAGGTTGGGGTCCTCTGTTGGCTGACAGGGATAATCCCCTCCTCCAAAACGGTTGTGTTCAAACACAAATCACCTCCTCCAGCATAATTGACTGATCCGAGTTTGGCTCAGGCTAATTTATGTGTGCAACGCCAAGACAGCTTAAAGACAATCCCGGGGTGTCATTTATGTGATAGATATCTCCCCCTCGTGCCCTTGCTGTGCGAATTCTTGTGTGTTTACATATCTAGATTTGACAGCATTGGTGTTAAAATGCAGACTTCTGGGCTTTTCTACAAAATGGTCCCACCCACACCTCAAAGCACTGACATGCGTGTCTTTGAATATTATGAGTAAAATTCTGCTACTGGTGGCCAACATCTGTGATAATATAATAACTAAACCTTTTAAGTAACAATTTTGGCATCATATGAACAACTATGGATGTCTATTGAAACACAAAGCACATTGCTGATATATAGCTAATATTAGATATGTACATTAATGGGGGAATTTATGGGGAATTACTGAGATAAAATCGTGAAATGTACTGGTTCCGCTATAAGCTTTATCTTTGGTTTTTGCTGCTACCACTCTTTGCTACTCTGAACCAACCAGTTAGGAGATGAAAAGAGTGCTGAATATGTAAATTATATATGAAAGGCCAAAACTGCTTTATTTGTTCTCATTCCTCCCCTTCAGTTTCATAACATGCAGCTTTTATTACACCTTTATAAGAGAAAAACAAAAGTCTACAAAAGGAATTAAGGTTACAATGATGATGATAATTATTATAATATACTTTTATATTCCCTGTAACAGATTTAATCATCGTCAGTCCCCTCAATAAATCTTGTTCAGGAAGATTTGAATAAAACAAGCGTCCAACTATGGTCCATTATACAGTTTAGCAATCATTACATGTCTTTTATAATACACTAAAATCCATTCAAAAGTCCTGAAAAGTTACATTACTAGATGGGAAATTAGGGCAAGGGACAGCTTGTACCAGAATTAATGAAATATTTTTATGCCTATACAGTATGCAGTTCTTTTTTCATCAGTCAACCATTCACATTCATTACAAATGAGGACATCTTTTAACTTTTTACAGATATTTACCAAAGAAAGTGTGAATAGTTTTTGTGAATAGTAGGTTTTAGCAAATAATAATCAAAGGAGAGTACTGGAGAGTGCGATTTCCAGACATACAATCGTAAGGCTTGTTATCATGTACTGGTATAAAAGCAGGGCGGTATATTTGTTATATTTGTTATCCACTCAAAATGTTGTACAGTGTGTACAGTGAACATGTCTCACAGTGCAATGTTGTGACTTACTGATTACTTACTCCTCATTTTTAAATAGCTTTTCAACAACATTTGAGATTGGTTGTGGAGAATAAGCTATATCACGTTTTTGCCATATCAGCATTACTCGTCCTTAGGATCAGCTCAGTGAATGCTGAATTGTTGATTTGTAAAATATGATATAAAAATATAATATCTCCAGACCTAACCTTTACATTTCGGCCATGTCTAATTCCTTTGTTTCCACTCCTAACACCATGCACATAAATTCATATCAGATCAAGCCTTACCATATGAGCATAACCAAATTGCCATCTGTCTGAGGTTCAAACAAGATGGAAACAATAATGCAAGCTGGAGGGTCAGATGGGGTTGGCATAAGGAATTGGAGACGGGGTCTGAATTTAGAGGGTCATCTGGAGGAGCGGCAGGGCTCTGGGCAGGCACTAAGCGCTTGTCTTCCTCCTTGTTACTTGTTGTAACACCCCCCCACCCCATCACAACCCTATCTCTGTAAAGTCAGAATCAAGTGCTAACGTGCAAAGAGAACATATCTGCCAAATGATGACTGATAAAGTATTTCATTTGTTTTCCCTGGACATGATTGAATTTGAAACACATAGGTTATGTTTAGGCACTTGGAAAGATATGGGAATATTGTGGTCTTGGCTAAATACTGGAAAGGTTAAAAATTAAATTTACTTTATTCAAATTTAACCGAACAGTGCCTTAGGTTGCCAGGATCTTCACAGGAAACCATTATCTCTGGAGTCAAATCTCTATCTTGACAACCTCCTTACAACGTTATTGTAGTAGAGGCTCCATTTGCTTGAACAAAAGTTTCCACTGAAAGTCATCTGGGCAGCTGTTCAATTTCCATAAAAAAATAAAAATAAAATTTGGTTAAATAAAAAAGGATTTAGATTTGACAGCCGTAGTAGAAGATGTTCATCTAAACAACAGCAGGATATTCAGGAAGCCAAAAGCTGGTGATTTGTATTTTTTATTTTGTTATTTTTACCAAGTGACTGTGATATTGACATAAACAGACAAAGGCATTTTATTTCGTTCATACATTATTAATATGTATCTGACCTGCAAGTAGACCCTGTATGTGTTGTGAAAGTACTTGATCTGCATGTGACAAAAGACCAAATCTAGGTCACTACCTGCTGGGAGGCAGACACGTCTTTGGTTTTGGGATGCAAGTAGTTGACAGTTTGTTCAGATGCAAATATACAAAACAACTACAAAAGTGCCTTATATATAGAGAGAGAGAGGTGTCAAATCACCTACCACTCGGTATTAGTAGCTACAGGCTCAGTTCTTAAGTCAGCGAGCATGAAAAAAATAATAATTACATCAGCTACCACTTTGAAAAATTCAAACCCTGAGCACAACACTGACCTGCCAGAAAATTGTTGTTTGGAGAATTAAATGAATTATGAAAGTGCAGAAAAACAATTTAGTCTTGCATATCCAGCTGCCGTTCTAATAAATCACTGCCACCCAAAAAGAACTAATTTGTGTTGTTGTACTGTGAACATGATTGATGAGCACACTCTGGGTTGCAGTAAAGGAGACACAGTTCAACAGTGCTGTACTATATCTTTAAAACTGGGAAGGGGGAAAAAATTGCGTCTTTAATCTCTTGAACCTGCACCCATCATTGATATTGATGTGCCTGTACTATCACATATGACTGCAAATCCTCTCAACCTAAAGGCGAAAGAATGATCACATTTATTGTTTTTGTTTAGCGCTACAACAAAGCCTTGTAGTCGTGTGTAGCAGCTGTCACTTGTGATCGTGCAGTCTAAATTTATTCTGGTCCATTCTGTATTGCCACGCTCCTGAATCCTCACCGTTGTTGACTATAATGAAAGCTAAACTTCTCCACTTGCCTTTCAAGCTGTTTTTTAATAATACCTGTCAAAACATAAAAAACCCACTAGCTGAGATCATGTCCTAATCAGAATGAGCATGGAGTGCGTTAGCGTAGCTTGCAGTGTCACACAGTGTTATTATTTTTTCTTTCTTTCTTTGCTTTGTATTCATTTCGCAAATATCCTCCAATTCTCGAGGCGTGGACATGCCAAACCGACATCAAAGTACTACTAGCAGCAAAGGCGCACTGTGACGTCGTCTCATGTCACCTGTGTCTGGTCCATAAATTTACACTTGAACACACTGCAGTTTTACAGCCACATCATGTGCGCCTGCGTGAAAGGACATACTTCTTAATGCCGGCAGGTGGCACATGTCTGTATTCGTCGTGCAAAATGAAAAACTGGGTTACTAGTTAGCTGGGAGGTCAGGGAGAGCTACGAATCGGCGTAGAGAGTTGCCCTTCTGAATCATGCTGATACGTTAGTCTACAGTTTGTTCATTCTGGATCATCATGTTGTTGTGAAAATATCTATGCGTTTGAATGTTCAGACGAGACGAAGGCGTAAAGTGAGAAGAGCCTTCTCCGTGTGCCCTTTTAACTTCATTTTTTAAATTTTATTTTATATTTTTCTTCTTGTGTACTGGCTCGCCAAACTGAGAGTGATCTCCCTCACCAGTGCACCCCCCCCACCGACTCAACAACTACCGTACATGCAAACAACACACAGATAATCTACATACGCATACTGACTTGCAGTACTGACACTGCCTTTGCAGCTGGGAGTGAAAGAAACAACAAGAGCGCGAGAAGCACAGCCCCATTGTTGAGTACGGGCAGATTTGACACCATAGACGTCAAATTGATATTAATATCTATGGGAAGCCTTTACCTTTTGAGTTATCGCTCTAGCGGTCAAATGCCCTCAAGGAGCGAGGCACAGCTGAGAACATGAATGTTTAACAAGACTGCCGCATACTTCACCTCAATGCAAGCCTCCAGCTCTGAGCTGAATTATTAACCACTCCATGCCTGGTCCAAATTCCTACTAAGATTACATTTATAGGTCTACATTCAGCAAAGTGTTGAGAAACAACTGAATTTTAAATTTGATAAATCCCTAACGTAATTATATCCTCTGCAAGCGACACAGCAGTAGCAGCCTCATCTGTAAGAAACACAACCCGGGTGGTATTCAACACACATGCACTGTATACGGTATCAGTGACTCATTATATTGGATTAATTAAAACGGGACAAACATTGGAGAATGAGCCAAATAACATTTCGTATCTATAGATCAAGTGCGTCTCATTTTGTTCTGGCACCCCGAATGACACAAAGAGAGAAAGGCAGTGCCCGTTTTAAATGAGAGCTGCAAGACGAGGAGCAACAGTCTGAGCACAGTGGCAGGCGGTGGGCAGAGACATCTCAGTCACTTGTCTACTGGTGAAAGTTGGGCTCAGTTCAACTTTATGCAGATGAGCAGCAGTTGTCAACCGAGGGGCAGGTGTTCTCACCTTTTGTTCTTGCACGGTACAACTTATTTTGACTTTAGTTTCTATCACACTTTCTAACAATGTCAAGTTAGAAAAGATCATTAGGGTTGCTTTACCCGAAGAATACAATGTGCCTCTGCTGATTTACAGGGATATCACTAAAAAGAATAAATTATGGAGAGAGGAAACAGGGGTCATGGAGACTGCTAGGGAGCTGTCTTTGTCCATTCTTGTTTCATATTAGCAAAGAACACAACATTAAAGATTACCCATTGTAAAAATGGCCTAAAATATAATAATATATCATTTATAATTATAATTAACAAGGTTGTAACACAATAAAAATTGCGCATGGTTTGTATTTCTGTCTACAGTACTGACAGCAACTCACAGATGGCACAGCAGCCATAGAACACTGGTTCTCAACCTTTTTTCAATGATGTACCCTCTGGAACCACAGAAATGCATTTTTAGTTGTTGTTTTTTTAAAAAAAAAAAAAAAAGATGTAAAAAGACAAACTTTGTAACTGTACAAAACATTGCTCATCTGTAGTGGTCTCTTTTGACCTATTTAGAAATAAAAAATACACAAACAGTAACCTAAAACTTGTTAACAAAGAAATAATTTACTTAATTATGAATAAAGATGTGTGCACATAAAACAGTTATCACCTTCAAGTGCCCTCTTTTGGGATTATATTAAAGATCTGTTCTCAAACTGAATTTGTGAATTTAATTAAACATTTCTTCACAAAGTATCAAAAAAAAAAAAATCATAACAAATGTATTAACTTTAAGTAACTTCTATAAGGATCAAAAATTAGACTGACATCTTAAAGTTGCGATCTGCTGACATTGTTGAAACACTGAAAAACATTGTTGCATTTGACATTGTTGCATTGACGCTCCTACATCTGTGCAGACGCTGCTGCAGGAGTTCCAACTCAGGGCCATTTTCACAAAAGAAAATGTTGACAACATTAAAAATGTCTTCTCCTGTTGTTTTTTTCCTCTCCGGAGATTTGCAGAAAAGTATGTGATCATAAGTGTCGTCAGTATCGACTTATCTCACAAATGCAACAAGCTGGATTCATCCAGCTGGAGGGGAAAAGAGACGCCACGTTTTTTTCCACAACTTGTCTGACGATATTGTTTCCCATTTTATCAACTCTGCGTCAAACGGTGTCATTTGACAAAGGCATGGTCTTTAATTTCTCCTCTGCATTTTTTTTTACAGCATGGTCTCAGCTAGCACAACAGTGGCGGGAAGGGCAGTGCTTTGGCTGATGTCGTGGCTTTCCGCATCGTGTCTTGAGATGGCCTGATTTCCGTAAGTTCCCTTAAAAAACTCAGGTGGCATACTGTCATCATGTTTGTGTTTGTCCTGAGATGGCGCTGAAGATGTGCTGGCTTCATGCCACTGTTGGCTAATTTCTCCCTGCAGAGAAAACACAATGCCATGGGTGTGTTGCAACTCGTAGACATAAATCCCATCAAAACATACTCCTCTGAATACTGACGGAATTTTGTCGGTTCTGGCCTCGCCTTGGTTGACACTTGTGCCTCCGTGTTTTCATTAGCATCGCTGCTACACTTTAACTACGACTACATTATTTTAGTTCTCAAGGCAGCAGGGATTGACAGGCGATGCCCATTGGCCATGTGGCACGTGCCAGGTTGGATCAAGCCATCCTGGTATAAGGGACATGAGGGTTTTTGAGGAATGAAATTTAATAGCCTACTGAAAATAAATATCATTTTATGAACTTACACTTGGAATATTTGATAACTTACAACTGAAATATTTATTAAATAGCTGTTTTTAAATTTTTTTTAACTGATGTTTTTAAAATATATATTTGTCTCATGTACCCCCTGGAGTGGCTTCAAGTACCCACAGGCGTACCCCTGTTTGAGAACCACTGCCATAGAAAATCATGTCCTCCTCAGTTGCTGTTGCTGTACCAGTCAAGCTTTTAGTTACCATTTAGCACATAGTGCAGCTTATAAGAATGAGTTAGCAGATTTAATATGCAATTTTTTTTTTTATAATTTTGTCAATGAAGCTTGAAAACTTTGCTTGCTGAAAAGACAGCTGTCACTGTGGCAGATCTTATCAGCTGTAGCTAATTAAGTGTTCGCTCCATTAGCTTCTTCTGAGCTTTTCAATGTTTCTAACTGACAAGAACCATATGAAAATGTTTTATATACATGTGGCTGATGATACATGATGGATACTGCGTGAAAATACTAAGGCACAAGCTGGATATCCCTAGACGAAAAGTCAGCATAGCTTCTACGTGATGAAAATAAAGAAACAGTCTTGGTGTTGCATTCTAAAGCTTCTAAGTCCTAGCTTTGGAAGAATGATGAGTAAGTGTTCAATGATGAGTGTTGGCTAACTGATGCTGCCTTCAAGTAGTGTTGTGTTTATGATGTTCATGAATAAACTCCATTTGAATGGCCCTCTCTTGTAGTTTTGACAACCTCGTAAGTGGAAATTTTCAATAAGATCCAAGTTGCTGATTTTTTATTTTTATTTTTTTTACTCATATAAAGTTTCCTTCACAGCAAGAATATTTTATGCAATATTCATATGTCTGAGGAAAATGTTCCCAACTGCCTCATCCCTTCATTATATCTTCGCATTTTCTACTCCCTCCCTCCCCCCCCTCCATTAGTTAGTTAAATTGTTAGACCGTGCGGGTTCTAGATGGCAGCAGTTCGAACGTAGTAGCAGTTTTCTCAACTTACAGCTAATGATGGTGGCACATATATATGGAGCTGCTCAGCACTGTTATTATACGTTAAATAACAATAAAAATAATCTATAAAAAGCATCTATGTCAACAGTCAGCACTTGAATGAGGAGGATATTGTGTGTGCAACTTTCCACGTCACTAATGATGAAGGACGTTTTGCTACTGTAGATGGGAAGCTTATATATTGGATAGAGTTGTTAAATAAATAAATGAAATAATGTAATCCACAATTTAAAAACTATATAAAAAAACAAGTTATTATTGGTTAATTGAGAGGCTTAGCAAATGTGTCCATTGGCAAACCATGTGAAAAGATAGCGAGTGGTACGAGTGCGCTTGTATTTTTAATGCTATGACTCAGATGGATTTTCTCCTTATTTTTTGTGCCACTCTGTCCTCCTCCCTCTTTCCACACTGTCACAAACATACACACAAACACACAGTTGCACCCATCTACTCAGACAAGAGCATTGCAATCTTGTGGCATTCGCAGTTTACCCATGGCTTCTCTAGAATTGCATTAGGAGTGGAATCAGGGTGCGCATGCCACACATAATGAACAGAACTTGCACTATATGTAGCAGTTATGAAGTCCAGATTAGAATGGGCAAACCAGGATTGGCAGCTGCATTGATAAACAGCTCTCTAATAGGCTGTGGATAGGAACATCCCATCCATGACTGACTCTGACAGCTATCCTGCTAGGCTTCAAAGCAACACTTCCTCTCGAGCACTAGGCCTCATTTTCACCCGCTGCCTCAGAAAAAGACAGGGATGGCAGCCGTCGCAGCCTCCAAACTAACCGCAACACCCATCCGCTTTCTCATACAGACTGTAGTAATACTGTTTGTGTCTGTTGACAGCGGGAGTTACCATTACATTGCACTGCACATTGTTCGAGCTCTCTAAGAAGCAATAGTAATGGGTGAAGGGTGCGACCTCCATGCTTACATGGTTAGAGTACCTTCTTGTGTAACCTCCATGGCTTAATGATTATAGTGGCATTTTTTTGCAGGTGTGGAAATGGGGAGTGATGTGATGCGGAGTCAGAGGCCAGAAGGTAGGAAATCATGTGCACGGACATGTTGTTCGTAAACCACACATGCTATGCTTAGTACACTGCTGGAAGCACCTTGTAGTGGAGCCTGAAATACCGCCAGTTTCCCCAGGCGCTGGTACAAGTGAGATATGTTAGTGGCTCGCCTTCTCCCTCAAACAGCAGCATATATGGCAGTATGCTGCGCACCCATGTCCTATATATATTGCCAGAAGGGAAGGTGCTGCTTTAGAAATATTCACTGTAAAGAAAGATACATGCACTGCAGAATGCATTCTATTCTTCACTGTTATGGTAATGCACAAGGACATGAGGTCTGGGTTACAGCACTCTACGACAGATTGATGAAGGTTAAAGCTTGTATGAAGGCCACGATAATTAATCGTATATTCATTATATTTAAGAAAGCTGTGCCCTGTCTTCCTGTCATCATATGTAAAACCTTCGAATAATTATCATTGCCCCTGTGGACCAACTACTGCTTCATGTGCTGAACAAGAGCTTAATGATGGCAATGTATTATTAAGGGGGTTTAAAAGTTTTCTGTATTGTTTAGATTGGAATAAGGGTACAAAACAGTCACCCGTATCTGTGGGAGCGTACCCGGTTCTTATGGTTGGTTTGTTACAGAAATGTTATAGTATTTTTGACCATGTAAGATATAGTGAATAATATAATACATTACCAATGGTAATCATTGGCACCATCAAAATAAGTGATGTAAACCTCTCACACACACATATATTAAAAAAAGCAAGCACACCATGTGAGGTGTTTAAGGCTGGATGGTTCTTTGTCCTGTCCAGTAAAACTTACTGAACTCCAAATCGAAAGCCACATCCAAATGTCTGCTAGCAACTGTGCTGTTTTGTAAATGCTGATAGATCCTAATGGAATTAACAGGAAGATTATGATGCCACTGTGGACTACCTAAAAGTAGTTTACTTTTACTTTTACTGAGTCCTTGATTTTTCTAAAAGTCTGCATTGTGATGACCCCTGCCATTCTGCCTCTGGGTCCTAGGGTGTGTCCTATCCTGTAGAGTGGCAAAGTTAAAAGTTAAAGGGATGAAGCACACCTGAATCCATGGATTGTTATATAAAAGGATGAGCTGCAGCAGGCAAGTACTTTAGTTGGTCTGTTCGTGTTGATTTCCTTTTTCTTATGTTTGTCCTTACGTATTTCTTATATGGAACCGAATCATTTCTAGAAGTTTGGTATTTGTATCTGTGAGTTCACGTGTTTTTGTTTGGAGTTTGAGGTTGCTCACGACAGTTGCAGTTTATGTTTTCATAGGTGTAACCTGATTTCCAATAATAACACAAAGCCTACCATTTATCAGGTATGTTTAATGCGCTTAAACTTAATCTTTTCCATAATCTTAAAGTAGGCCACAGGTGGAACACAGGACATGTATTACACCTGCTGAGCCATGGTTACAATTTACAAGGCATGACTTAACAGACCAAGTTTGTTCCAGTGTTTTGCAAAATTCTTCAAATCCAGTCCCTGACAGTTCTGAAAGATCTGTTAAAACTTACTATTTGTGACTGACCTTGGCAGCTGGTGTGTCGCCTGAGGGCGACGCACCAGTAAGTAACAAAAGCAGAACGATGACATGCAAGAAAAAAGAACTGTGGTGCAAGAGTGTACTGGACAACTGAAATGGAAAGACAACTGAAAGACGTTTTCAGTGAATACCTATACAATAAAACATCTTAAAGGGGCTAATCACTGAGAAGATTTACGCTCCTTCAAGACAGCCAAAGACAAAATCATCTTAATGTGTGGTTTGTGTAGTCTTTGTAGGTTTTTATTTATTTATTTTTTTGGTTGTCTCAGTGGTATAGCAAATATTAGCCACAAACTAATATAACAGAAACACTTGTAACTAGGAATCTGTGTTATATCACTAGGGAAATGTCAGCTCTTTGGAATATATATAAGGACAGGAACCAGATTAAATTAACATAATAACATAATAATAGAAAACCTGTGAATTTTGTTAATTTGTGCAGTGGTTGACAGTGTCACCTTGCAGCATGAAAGGTTTTGGGGTCGGACCTGCCAGCTAGCTGGGGCTGTTCTGTGCAGGGTTTGCATGTTTGCCCTGTGATTGCTTGGGTTTTCTCTGGGTGATCTGACTTGTGTGAATGGTTTGTCTTTCTGTGTTAGACTGGTGATCTATCTAGGGTCTACCCTGCCCAATGTCAGCTGGGATATGCACCAGGCCCACCGTGTATAAGCGGTAATAAATAATCGTTGCATGGAATGGAAAAAAACTGTTTCATTGCATAAGGGTGCCACCTGAACTTTGAAATTTGAATGTTTCCCCTACACCGCCTATTGAATTAGGGGGTGCTTGCTCTTCAGATTTTCCTGTGACATGTTGCTTTCCATTTTGTTATTGGCTGTTTTTTTCCATTGATGGAGTAGCCAGGTCAGGAGCTTAGAGTAAAATCAGCACACACTTTGCCCAGCCAGCAGGTCACTGCCCAGCTGGGAGCCCTTAAATGAGTGCAACCTTTGAAAGAACTGTTGTTTGCTGAACCAAAAAAGCTGTGGTCGCGGTGGAAATGAGAACACAAGTACTTTTTCTTGTAAGCACTGAGATATCACAGCCAAGAACCTGTTACTCATATTGCCTGTCAGTGTGGCAAGGTCATCTGACAAAGGCTTGCCAATGAATCTAGCATGTCTCGTTTTAGAGTTGGAGTTCTGAACTACACAATATTTGGTTTGCTTGTCACCATGCCATTGGGTGCACCCTCCATCCTGTTTATGTCATGTCATATTATGTCATGTCATTTGCCCCTGTCAAATCAAAATGTAGACTAAATAGAAAGAATAAAGAAAATTAGACATTTGCCATAGACTTCAATTTTTAAAGATCATACCTTAACTGTTATTAGAGGTCTCATGCTATGATTTTAATTGGGTTTCATATTCAGATCCACTAGCATTCGGTAAATAAATTTAATAAAAGGCTGAAGCTGTCCTTGGCTAAGAATGGAGTAAGGACAACAAACAAACACCTTCCCATGTCTTGCTCAAATACGTTTTTTGAACTCTTCACAATAACTGAGTTTAGTACCTATTATATAAAACTTTAAGAGACATACTTCAGAGAAACCACTCAGAAAAACCACAGATGCCGATTTTAAATACCTGCTTCTGAATCATTTGGTAATAAGCCATGTTATCAATGCCTAACCTGTTGCTCAAATATCATTTTTGTCAATCTGCACCAGTACTACTACCACACACAACTGCTTTCCTGCCTTGTATCACCATTAAACATTAAATTAATTTAATTTCATATTTTATTCTGAGTTTTAATTTGTAAAACCCCACCCATCAACATATGAAGCCATTAGCTCATATTTTCCCTTTTATTTTTTTTGTAGCTGACAGTTGGTTGCTAGTGGATGTCTATGGCTCTGATGGTCTATATATCCTTATTTTATAAAACCACTAACTGGAGAAGAGAATAACATTGACCGTCTTGTGACTATCCAATGTTCTGCTGGGAAACTTCTGGACCTGGCATTCATGTGGATGTTACTTGTACTGCCCACCTGGACCAGACCAGGCACCCCCACCCCCATGACACTCCTTGATGCAGCCATGCAGACACGCACACAACGGTTTAGGAACAACTCAAAAAACATGAAAAACAGCACAGGGTGTTGACCTGGCCTCCAAATTCACTAGATCCCAAACTTATCAAGTATCTGGAACAAGGTTTATTATGAAGGTGGTCATAATGTTATGCCCGATGGTATGTATTTTAAGGCATAAGGAACACTGTAGTTAGTATGATTGATTATTTCCATTACTTTCTGCATAATTGGTAGGCTTTGGGTCATCATTATCATTTGTATTCTGTTGCTCTTTTCAACAATGTTGTAGTTTCTTTCAGTATACTATTTAAAGGAGGACCGAAGGTTAGTGTTAGTTTCCCTTTCTTCACTTTTTACTATTTGTAATGTATGTTTGGAATACATTCAACAGGTCATGCATCTCTGTTTGAATGTAGCTACTTATTTATTTATAATTGTGATCGTACGCTGCTTAAATAGTACAGTTACACTTTCTTAGTGAAAAAAAGATTGCTTTGATTTGATTACCACACTCCGTAATCACAGATGGCTTAATTTATTTATTTTTTTGTTTGCCTATTCATTGAACAATTCCCCTGTGTTTCTGTGTTTTGTGCACCGATTCCTTAGATGATTGTAAAAGACACCGTCCTCATGAAAGAAATAATGACATATGAAAGACTTGCATTCTTTGATTGACCACAAATTCATTCTGTTTGTAATTGTGGTTGCTGATTTCCTGGCACATCATGTTTTGTCATTAAATTTTGTTCAAACAAACAAGCAGTAGCAGGGCGTCGGTGCCAGCAAGGGCTCTCATCTTTGTTGGTATCCTGGTGGCTTGGACTGGCTGATCGGGGCACCTGCACAGAGTAGGATGGTATCTGCTTGTTACACCTAATTACCGGCAGGTGGAAAGACACATCATGGTGGAACATTACTTAAATTGCATTCTACAGAGAGGACGTCTGAGTTAGTCCTGCCAAGTACCATGTGCGTCATCCTGTGTGTGGACAGGTGTGTTTTCTAAATGTTAAAAAATGTGCTCTGGATTAAAGGGTTTGTAACTTGCCAGTTTATTCATGTTGTAAAAGCTATCTCATGCAGATAAAATCAGATTCTGCAGCTTAGATTTAGTCCAGCCTTACCCCTAGTGTCTGACATTCATATCCATGTCCATGTGGCAGCTTTGAAGAAAGAAGGAAAAACATTTTTGATGATAATAATCAGTGACTGTAAGACAGCAATTTTTGAAATCCGGACATCCTTAAATTATTCCACTTGTCCATGTTCAAGGCTAAATTGCTGAATGAGGGCTGATTTGAAAAGCACAGATAGAGGAAAGCATGGGTTGTGGGGCTGATACCTTAGTGCTGCTAGCCCTTAAGCCTCTGCTCCTCTGCCTTCCAGTGGGAGGCAGATAGAGTCATCATTAGAAAAGGCTTGAGAGAGAGAGTCGGAATCAAACAGAGTGAGAGTGAGAAAGAGAGAGAGAGAGAAATAACAGGTTTCACCTCAACTCCTTGCTCTCACTGATTCTCTTTGAACTCAGAGCCAATTTTGCATGCTTGCGCAGACCTACGCCTCTAAGCCAGAAGAGCCCAGTGCTTCCGACATGTAACCCCTGTGCTCAACCTGTGGAGCAACCTCCCGCTCGCCTCCTCAACTGCTCGCTTCAGAACAAGGGCCAAAGTTGAAGTGGAGAAGTTGACACACCCCTTAGCTCCAGTAATCACCTTCTTTTTGTCTGCTGTCTGTGTGAAACGGTCTTAGCCTGAAGATAAGCAGTTTTGCAACAGTAAGCGCAGCAAAGCACATTTTGATAAAAATGCATTGAATAGCAAGTGGGATTTCATTCAGTACTGCCAAACAGTACGCCACATTTTATTTTTAGCCATTGAGATTATGAGAACATGAATGAACATACATTTTCTCATGACATACCTTTTGTCAGATACCATGAATCACAAAACTTACCATTTACTAATAATTTCTGGTATTAACTTGATCACTGTTCCACTGTCCACTGTTTGTAATTGACTGCATCTGTATTTGAAATCTTCAGTATTTTACTGTTTATCAGCATTCTTAAATCACAGATAAATACGTCTTATACACTATATTTAGTACGTGTTAGAGGTAATCTGCGTTTTTTGGTAATTTAGTTTATTTTCTAGTCATACAATTTGGACTTTTAATTCTGCTTCTCACCTGCCTTGTTGTCTTTTGTCGTTTATATGAAGTAGATGCTGTAACTGGCATTCTATCCACAGTATCTATAAGCATGCATGTGTTGTTACGTGTCATTATCATATTTTATGAACTATGGAAAACCCTAGATGTTCGTACTGCAAAGCCTGTAAGTAGATGTCAGAATTGGATTTCTTATTTTTTAGTTGTGGTAACACCTAAGGCCAGCATTTAAAAAAACTTTTTACAGTATAATGTATTACTTTATGGACAACTCAGGCAACTAAGTTTAGCAAGATACTGCAGTTAAAACAAAAAGAAAAGCATTCATTATAGGACCGGGATGGAATGCTAATTCTCTAAGTCAATCTCCCGTCCATGACCCTGACCTTCATCTTCTTACTTTCTGCCTCGCTACTTCCCGCATTGGCGTTGGAGTCTTGGCATTGGACATAAATTGTGAGCAGTGCAATGCAGACATAATTATCTTACAGACAATGAGATGATATCTCTAGTATATCATTCAGTTACCAGTTAAAAAGGCTGTATGGATGCTGGTGTTTTGAAACAAAACCCCACTAGAGTTGAAACTATGTAAAGTGGCACTGTGTTGGTCAGCCCTGCATGATATCTTGGGATGACGTGTAAATGGCTTGTCCCTCAGGACACATTTTGCATTTGGACATATACCACCACAACCACAAAATGCATGTGACATGACTTGGTGTTATGCCTTTAAAGGATACCAGTCTGAGTGAACTAGTCTCAACTGTTCATGCTGGGCTTTAGTGCCTGCTCTGCTAATGTGCACAAATATGAACTTACCTAGTACATTATGTCAGTGCTGCTGTGCTGTGCCTATATGTCAACACATTATTCATTAATGCTAAAAAGTAGAAGATAAGAATCCCAACATTTGTGTATAGAAATCATTTTTTCACCCGTCTTTCTTATCAACCCAGAAATCCTGGTTTTACGAATGTTCTTGGAGAACCTTAACTGCTCTATTATATATATCTCTTATTAACTCCTGCCTCAGACACTGAGCTGAAGATTTTCTTCTTGCATCACCTAGCAAAGCTCCCTTCTACACATGTGCCATCTTTCTTTTCTTGCCTTCACAGATGTATCCCACAGGAAAGGAATGAGGAGACAATCCCGGAGGTGGCATAGCCCAGAGCTGGATCACAAATTAGAGGAGTTGAGAATGAACAAGAGAGGTGACAGCCCACATCCATGCGTCATCCCTTGGTAGGTCTAACACTGCTGCAAAGCTGAACAAAATGCCACCTGTTTGAGAGGAAGTCATTTATTCCACGGCTGAGGCAACTCTTTAGATGCCAGAGCCACGTTGTCTATCGTGTTCTGATCAGCTCAGATTCAGTTTTTAGTTGATGTTGCACTGTTCACATTATCTTCAGTCACAGCCATGAACTGTTCTTCCAGTAAAAAAAAAGAAAAAAAAAAAAAGAGGAAACTTCTGGGAGGTTCGTGCAGATTTCCAGGAACTGAAAACCATATTGACTAATTTTTTGTAAATAATAAATAACATTCATTAGACTTTCTTTTGTTAGACATAAATATTAAAGACATTTTAGTCTAGTTTTTGTTTTTTTAATTTCCACATCCTTTAATCATGCTGATGCTACAGTTCTCACCATCAGAGTCATAATATCATAATCGTTACCAGGGTTCACGTAAGTTGCAAGCTTTTTATAGATCTATTCATTTGATTAGCGATTTTGATTGATTTAATCCGTATCATTTTGAGTTATTTTTATGTATTATTATTTATAATTATATGTGGATTTAACTAAATTACATTTTACTGTTTGTTTGGCTGTAGTACAGCTGTCTCGCCCTCTTTACTGGATAACAGTGACATTTCTACACTCTAGCTATTTGAATATTACGTGTCAGTCACTGTCAGATTCCAAAATATTCCCTCAGCAGACACCTACAAACACGAGAGACAGCTTAGTGAAAGTACTGTTGATGTTACATCCATGGCCCTTCTTCATGTTTCTGACGGCATGCTGTCACCCTAGTTTGTCCAGTGTCTTTTGTTGTAGCATCATATCTATTTTCAGAGGGCTGTGGGTGGTTGAGGCTGCTGACATATAAGTGAAAAAGCTCAAGGAATTAAAGCACCCTCTAACTTTAGACAGTCTCATTTGCTATGACTCAGCTCAAGGGGCGCAACATAAAGTGGAAATGAGAAATTAGAGTTTGAGTTATTCTAGAGTCAGGTGTTTATTCTATTAATTACATTAAAGAATAAATAAAAATGTCAAAAAACAGATGTCAAAGATGAGGCCTAATGTGCTTCTGCAGCTAAAGAGTGGTGTCTCATCATGTCTTACTAGCCATGCCCTTTGGCTGAGGTAATGAAGCCCATAAACCAGCAAAAGACATCTGTACTGCCAGTGCAGGTGCAGATGGAACATTTTTTAAAGCATAGAGCTGTTCTCAAAGGTTACTAGTTGTTGAATGTAGTTTAAAATACAGTCAATTAATATTTCTTGACAAACTTAACTCTTTTTGGTTCCTACTCTTAACTTTACAGTTAAGCTACATTTTCTTGTAGCCCGGACAAGTCAAGCTTATCTTTTTCTAATATTTACAACATAAAATGATACTATGTATAGCGGGCTGGAGACTAAGTGAAGCTCAGAATCTGAAGATTGGAGGTGCGATTGGATTGTTCACACCGTCGTATTTCCACAGTTGCTCTCTCTCCCCTTAAAAACATATGTGAGTCACGGTGGAGAAAAAAAAACAGATCATTGTCCGCCTGCAGTGTTAATGTAGGCCACGACAGGCAAACCTGAGGATGCTGAGTCACACCTGTTGAGAAATAGGTTTCACTGTCCTTACCTGTTTCTCTTCACTGCTCATACATAGTCGTTGCCTATAATTAGTATATAATTGCTGTAGCACTGCAGAAGAGATGCGCACATACTGCTGATGTCACTTAGCGTGCATGTTTCATTGAGGATGGAAGTGAAGCGCCTCAAGCTGCAATATCTTAGACAGATCAATTAAAAATCTCATGCTCTGAGTGCAAGATGACTCACCAAGCCTTCCATGTGCGGAAAGGAAGAGTGGAGATACACTTCACCACCAGTATGCACTGAACATAGTTTTTCACAATATTTTGGCACAAGCTCTATTTCCTGCTACAGGTACTCAGTTCTTCACTTAATATGGTCTTCAAGAGACCAGCCTTTGCAAACATTTTAGTTACAGTACCTGGGTTACTACTACTGACCGTTGGAAAAGGATTAACCTTAAACCTATTCACTTCAAAGTGGGATGCCACCACTTTATTAAAGACTTTGCTTAAATCGATGCTGCAAATTTGCAATGTGGAATGCCACCTAAATGGTCACCAAGAAACCCTGCAAATTTATTTACCTTTTAGAGGCTGGAACCTGTAAATCTTAAGGCATTTTCTTTAAAAATAGCTATAACTATTAAATATCATAACAGTATTGCAAAGCTGACCTTACCTGTAAACATTGTTGTGTCATAATGTTAATTCGGAGAGAGTCTTAAGCAGAGCAGAAAGGTGATTTGTCCTTTTAACTTGGAGGTGCAGGTAAGTACAAGAGGAGTGGTTCAGATTGTGGACAGGACCAGTAATGCTCATTACATTCTTAAAAGACAAAAAAAAAAAAAAGCATGCCGTTTGGAATGCATTTGACTTTCTTTTCTATCAAAGAAGGCAAACATCTGGGGGGCAGAACATCCACTCGGTGTTCTCTACAGTCATCCACCCACATGTAGAGCGTCTACTTACTTTGCAGACATGGTGTGTAGTGAAAGGAAGCCTCTATTACAAATGGTTCTATTAAGTGCCCTCAGTGGAGGATTTTAAGTAGCCTTGTGGTAATGATGGCTCCCACCTTCTCTCTCTGCTTTCTCTCTTGCTCTCTAGTGCTTTTCCTCTCCCCTCTGTCTTTTTCTTAGCTCCAACCGACCCTAAGAGCACTAAAAGACACTTGTCTCTTCATCTCTTTTCAACGACACAGAAAAGATGATGACTTCCCTCTCTTATTCTACCCCCCTTATGCAAATCTTAGACACTGTTAAAAGGTAGTCTTCAGAATTTAGTATTCAGCCAGGCCAGCTTATGGATGGAATGAATACAGATCAGTGCTTTTACTTGAGAATGTTTGATACATCCAGAAATCCCTCGTAGAAATGATTAAGGATTCTTGGGGAATCTCAGGCCCTGTTTGAATAGGGTGAGCTGTAGGCTGATTTCACTGCTAAGAAGAACAGAGGAGATCAGCCCTCATTGTCAAGCCTGACAAGATTAAGCCGACTCAAAAAAGCTGATCAAACCAAGCAAGATTCCGCGTGGTGAGGCGGGAAGCGGTGGCATAGGTGGCCGCTCTGAGATGTAAACAGAGTTCTGACATTGACAGGGACACTTCGCATTTCACCCTGCAGGGCTGAGACCGGCCGTATCCTCCCTTGCAGGACCACAACCAGATTGTGAGGTGACACGATGACCGTGAAATCCTTATCTCCTTCACTTCACCAATAGCAGAGTGTGCTACACAGCGGCTGCTGCATTAAAATAAGTGGTAGTCTGTTTTTATCTGTCTGCACAAGTATGAATCAAATGGTTTTGTTTCATTTCCTGTGATCATTATCTTTAACCTCATTATTCTTGTGAGTATGTATGTTTTCTGAGAAATTTCAGTTGCAGAGCTTATTTTTGCTCTGTTAATAATTGCCGCCTCGTAATGAATGCGGTTATTAAAGGAACAGCTGTACAGAACAGTGCAAACATAAATTGGAATTTCTGCTGGAGCAGACAACCCATTTAATAGCGTAACAGATAAATACATCTCGTTTGAAATGTCACCTCATGCACCCCCTCACCCATCTTCAGCTATTCTGTTTTATGTGTGGTCTCTTATGGCCAGCCATGCTAGTTGATTATAACACTAGAAGACTTGCCTGCTCAGCAGTCAAAAGTATTACAGCCTCCACTACTGTAACAGCTATGAGTCTTCCCCTCGACATTTTCATCTCCTATGCAAATACAGACCCAATGGAGCCAGTAATCATTCATCAGGAAACTGTCTCCAAATGGTAACTGCTTCTGTCCTGCTCATTCATTATTCATCACCACGGACGGGTCAGGCAGCAAGAGCCTCCACTAGTACCACATAACACAAGCAGCCTCATTCTACTGTTTATCTCTCTCTCTGAATGTTGAACTAATGGAAAGTCCAACGTTCGCTAACTTAACTCTCTGTCAGAAGTGAAGCCGCGTAGCTTAGTTTACTTCTCCGCCCGTTTCGATAAAACGCCTTGCCCGCTGCTGATACTTCTGTTCATTACCAGGTTTAATGAGAAACTTCTGCATACGCCGCACAGAACACACAGTGAGTGCGAATTTCACAAATAAAAGGGAAATGCATTTAGGAGGAGCTGCAGGCAGAGTTTCATCATAAATGTGACAGGCGATGTGACATGTAGGAAACACCTTCATAAACAAGTCGATACACAAACAGCTCCGGTGGAAACTCACTGTTATCTGTTTTTCCTCTTGCGATCGTGTGCAGGGTTTAATTTAAATTACATCGGAGAAGAAAAAAACAGCAACCCGCAACATGTTAACACCGCAAAGGAAGAAAAATGAGCTTCCTTGGACGCAGCAGCACCGTGCTTCTGTGTCTTTCTGGTGTCTCGTCTTGATCCCTGCAGGAATTTTCTGTCTGTGCATTAATAACCACTTCAAAGCGAATGTGCTCCCCTGAATGTGTTGTGCATGCATTTAGTGGTCTATCTTCCTCTGTTATGAACCCCCACAGCGGACTGCATGTAAACATATCAAAAGCAAATGAGCAGCGACCTACTGGCTGCAGTCTGCCATCATGAAAGTCAACTGTTCTTAGTTTGATTTGTTTTTCATGTAAAAGCCCATACTTTTGATGGATGATTTCCATGCGAAGTATTCATCAAGGCTGTCAAATGGGTTACTTGTCACCCTGCTAATGAATGGAAAAACTATTTGTATAACGCTATGAAATTTTAAGTTACTTTGCTAATGGAACACATGCAGAAATAATATATGCTTTCTGTATTCAGGTTGGCTGATAATCTAAATTTATGGTAGTTGACTTTTGCCCTACAGCGAGAAGTTCAACAGGGATGCCAGGAGTTTTCGTTTTCAGCTATGAGGGTTTTGTGAAGTGTATAGAAACGGCCTGGGTACATCCCCTCTAGTCTGTCATCATACTTAAGTGGAGCATTGTCTAGGCCCTGCAGCTCGCCCAGATAAAACTGCCAGTGGTGCAATTTCCCAGAGACCCCTGAGGGCCCATAATTCTCTTTGTAGGTTGTCTGACAATTTGCTAAGCAGTTGAGTCAGGGACACAGGAAGACTGAGAAGTGCTACAGCTTTCTGAGCATTCACAGAACAAGAGGTTCTACAGGCAGCTTTGCAAGGTTATGCGAACCATTTAACTTTCAAATTTCACATATTGCAGTGACAATGGAAATATTGAACCCTCATTCATGTGGAATGTGAGGCACTCAGCACAGACCTGCAAACACACAAGACATTTATAAATTCAAATAACAATGATGGCTGTTTTTTTCAAAGAGCAAATGTTTGTCTAGTGGTGATCAAAAAAGAAAAGGAAATCCAGCAGATATACAGCATTAGGCTGAGGAGACAGAAAAGGATTTTGAGTCCCACTCTTTCTAGTACCGGTGCTTTCTGGGCAACCCAGATTTAGGGCATCACATGCGTTAATCACCCTGCCAAGTATATAAATTGCACCAAAGTAATATGTTGGCTGTAAGCTAGAATGACATACATTCAGCATGCATGAGGCGCTTCAACTGATGCACAACTGCATGTGGAGGGAGCCAAGTCCTGTAATGATGCTTACTGCTCCCCTGCACTTGTCATATTGCAGACATGATTATGAGGCTTTTTTTTTTTTTTTTTTTTTTTTATAAGCGCTTCGTATCAGACCATCTGTAATGCTGCAAAACCATCCCTATGCCATTCACAAGGACACTGGTTACTCTAAAAAGTTAAATTTATGCAAAAATCTGTCGTGATGCCTGTAAAGAACTTAAAGTCTCCAATTATTTGTATGTGAGAGGGAAAGAGAGGGACAGCCAGAGACTGTCATAAAACCCTTTCCTTTTCTACTTTTTTTTCCTGTTGCTACAGACAGTTACCCATGGAAGTTGAATCATATTTCCAATCTTTTTCACATTTTTCCCCTCACAGTAAACCATTCACAATCAACCTGTAATTGATTGTAAGAATGAAATTGCCTGCTGCAATCTGGGATAGAATTGCTCGAGGGATGGGATGAGGGAACTAAATAACAAATGAGAGGACAGGATGAAAGACACTGCTTTAATTCACCACAACTGATTTGATAATAAAACTCGAGCCCATTTCACAGTATAGCCAATTATGTCTTCAGTGAGTTCTGCCGTCACGGCTGTTGGGGTTTTATGCCTAACAATAAACTGTGTGGCATATTCAAAACCAGCATGTTGCCTGTCACTTAATAATGTATTTTGAATATACCTTGACATATGCAGTTATGGGTATTTTGCATACAATTCAACAGCAAAGATGATTATTAAATTATTATAAGCTATAAAAAACATGTTTAAGCCCTCACTACTTTAAAAACTTTTATTTTATAGTGAGCTCTCTTGACTAATTATGCGATTCAGAACACACAAGAGGGCTCCAAGGTGACATGAAGTATGAGTCAATTCTTCATGTGAAGGAAGTAATTAATTAGGATGTCAAATTCCGAGAGCATCCTTGCCTTCATTTTTCTTCTTAATTGGGGAATAATTTGGAATTTGGAGAGGTGGCAGATCGCATTTAATGAAGATTGACACCTGTTATTTCTCCCTGTCTCCCGCCACCCACCTCCGACTCCCGATTTATTAATGGCCATGTCCTTCTGTAAGGTACATGCGCTTTCTCGGGGCTCACTGTCACAAAGGTCATATCCCAAGAGTCAGCGGCGGCTGGTGGGATGGACGCCGCCCTTAAGGGCAGACCTGGATGACAGAACAAGGCTGCTCTTGTGCTTGACTACTCATATCCCATGTTACAGCTGTCTCTTCTAGAGTGATGACTTCATTTTGACTGCGATGACTCCCCCTGAAAGGTTCCTCGACGCTATTGCCCCCTTGAAACTAATATCAGCTTAAACATATGTCAAAAGGTCAAATATGTGTGTTTTCACCTTTCACACAGGCACACGCGAGCAATGATCAGCCCAAAATTAAAGCTGCCGTCTGGATGTGGAAGGAAGATTAATTGCCCTCTACAGTCTGGTTGCACTTAATCTGGTGTCCTCAAAGTGTGGCTATGTGAGATTAGGTTGCACTAAGCCACTAAGCGCGTACACAGACATGTTGAGGTACGTGCGCACATATGTACATATGTAAAATACACACACACAGCAACGTGGGTGATTGCCCCAACACAAACAGGGTCAAATTGAACAAATGCACATGGAAACAAATGCTACGCACTGCCAAATACGCACACACACACACAAAGCTGTTAAACGGACCACCAAATGTCAGCCTTCAATCCAGAGTAATTCACCTGAGACAGACCCGTGCCGTGTTGTCACAGGAGAGAGAATCTTAATCAAACCTGAGCTCTGTCAGTCCGCTCCTCACCCCCCTGCACACTCACACAAATTAAATGAGTTCGATGTATTTGTGTGTCTGTGGAGAGAGAGTTACTGGTCTGAAACAAGAGCAACGGTTCCATATAAGGCTAAGACTAAATAATCATTGTTTGTGTGTAGCAGATTGGGCAGCTTGAAAGGGTTAAGCATGAGTGGATTAAAAATGCCGGCACACATCCGTTTCCATACTCTAATCCTCTTAGTGCCCACTTCTAATACGTTTTTATATCTTTCCTATCTCTCACTGAGGTGAAATATCAGATTAGTTGTCAGGCTTTGACTATATCTTATTACAACCTTATCTAACACTGACGAGTGCAAGCTTCCAGAGATGGGGAGGGGGAGGAGGGGGGTGGTTCAGGCTGCTGGCCTTTTAATTGTAAAAAAAAAAAAATAATAAAAAAACAACACAAAGTGTTAGCATTGCTGTGGTCAATAACGGTTGATTTGCCCATTGTCTTCTGATTTAGTATTACGCATGCAGCCTCAGTTTTTGTTGTAACGTCAGAAGTCATTTCTAAGGTGGCAGCTTGACATTAATTAATCTTGGTCACTCTAGCAGGTAATGTGATACATACTGTGTTTGTCTGAGGCGGGTGAGCGCCATGCCAAGGCTTCCGCTTTGCGACGTGTGCCTTGTGTGAGAAAAACAAAGTGCGCTGCAGACATGATGTCTATTGACTCTGACATGTATAAACACGCTTGCACACCCACACGCGCGCGCACACACACATCCTAACACATAATAATCCACATCTAGTGTAAATACTGTAAACAGTCAACCTGAGACTGAAATTCAATTTTAACACTGCCCCCAGCCGAACTAGATCTCATACTGTTAAAATCAATCATTTTCTTGCGAAAGTTAATGAAACATATGAGAACACAGGAGTTAAATCAATAAATGTGCTCTCACGGAAGCGTCTCTGATGCCATTTAACACTCATCCATATTTCACAACAATCTCATACAGACAGGAAGAGCCATTGTATTTGTATTGCATTTGACAGTACGGTGTATACATATATATATATATATATATATATATATATATATATATATATATATACTCAACTTTCTGTCTTGATGAACTACATTCTCGTACTCAAAACTGTCAACAGTTTTAGGCACAAGGGCAATCAGTGAATGCAGGGAATTATCACGTTTCAGTCACACAAAAGGTTGGTGTGCACTTAACTCGGTGGAGCCGGAGCTAATCAGGTCACCTTTACAGAGAACTTTATTCAAAGCTGCAGAAGTGGGAGCATGCTGAGTCACAATCCTGCATTTTCTTTAATGTCATCGTATGGTCGGCGTGACCCTCTGCCTTCTCTGGCCTCCGACTTCATCTGTCCATTCTTCGTGAATCATGAAATACCACTCAGTGGAAGACATGGAGGCACAGAGGCATTCACGCCACTTCAGGAGGGTGGGAAGGAAAAGAAAATATTCTCTTGCTACATTTACAAGCCTTCCCACATCCTTCTTACCATACCAACCCTGTACCCATACTATATAAACGGAAAAGTAGCCAAAATTTACAATTGTAATCGAATCACAGAGTTCTTAATTGACAAGTTAAATCAGATACAAACAAACTGTGTATCTCATTTTAATCAACCGAACCAATTGTAATTGTGTCAGTATTGGATTCCATTTAGACTGAACTGCAGAAACAGTGCTGCTCCACAACAGTCATGAATTGAGGCTTTTTTCTGGAGATATTTCATCTGTCTGAAATGTTTAAACATTTCATTCCTGTACTAACCACTGCTAGGCTAATGTGACTGTTTTTGACCTATCGGATTCTCGGTTTTACAGTCCGTAAAATTTGACACGAGTGCAGCATACACAGTGAGTGCTGGCAATATAGAAATAGAAGCTGTAGGTTGTGCTCACAAATGGTGCTGGGTGTTTTTAATGTTTTGTCAATGTTGTTACTGCTCTCTTGTTATTGTTTTACTATTTCATTTCACTGTTATTATTTCTTCATTTTTGCTCTATCTGGAGTGGTGGTAATTTCAGGGTTTGCATATTTTTTTGCCATCCTTTGTTTTTTCCTCCATTATGTATGGTTACATTGGCTTAACAACATATTATTGAATGCATTTTTTTTTTGGGCCACAGTACCTGTCAACTAACACAATACTATTAGGCACCTATTTACAAGTGATACAAAGCCAAACAATACACCTTTGACTTACAGTCTGTAGTCTGCCTGCAATACTTGTGGACTGTTCCTGCAATGCAGTGCGCTCATATCACCATAGAGAAGGGACCAGTTAATCCACAGGGTTATGATAGTGAAAGTTCTTCTTTATCCACCTTAAGATGATCCCGCTTTTGCAGTGCTGTGCAGCCCAGATATCAGTCAAGAGCTGAGGAGAGAAAAAGTACATAAGTGCACAGTGAATGTAGATCCTGAGGTCTGCAGAGGGCTGTGCAGGCTGGCCCGCAAACAGTGTGGGATTGTTCCACCTTTGTGGTCACTGAGGGACACTGCAAAGGAAGACCAAGATGCACTACTGACAGCAGCATAAACACATATTGATGGGGATGTTTAACAGTGTGGCTGCAGGAGTGGCTGGAATAAGCTGTTTCTGGTCCCTCTGTTCTTTGACTTGACTTAATAAGGTGGGCAGTGGTGAGAAAAGGATCCAAGTGGGATAGTTACAGAGTGTATGACCTAGCAGGTCCCGACGGTATAACGCAAAGCTATATATTAAAGACTAGGAAGCAAAAATGTTCAGTCTAATGAACCAGGATGTAAAAATATCACAGAAACACACACGCAAAGGCCTGTGAGGAAGGAATGCATTCATTGTGATTGTTGTTAATGTCTACAGGCCACTTTTAATCTATGGAGAACCAAACACTTTTGTTGTTGTTTTGAGAAGTGTGTTTCTAATATGTGTTAAAACCACAGTGGAAAAGCCCCACCACTAGTCAGTGGTATTAAAGAGGAGGCACTGCTGCTCTACAGCTTATGAAATATCTCATTTCTAACATTTCCGAGTTACACAGTCGATGCTCAGGTCTGAGTGAGTTTTACCTCCAGTGCTGCCAGTCAGAGTTCACTTCCACAGCGCATTGATCCTGAACTTACGTCCTGGAAAATAGCCAGAGCCAAGGGAGCAAGAAGAAAACTGTTGAGTAGTGATTCCAGAGAACTCCCCACCCCCGCCCCCCCACTGAAAGAACTGCTGACATCATCTGCATCTCTTGACTTATACAGCTCTCATAAATCTGAATACATGGTTGGTTAAAACATATGAATGAGAAGGAGCAAGGAGGAGGTGGAATACAAACAGCGAGGCTTTACAACCAAATCATGAAGTGGTTTCCAGGGAAGCAGGGCACTTGAGTGTGGACATCTCTCGTGCTATATCTTTCTTTCCCTCTCTCCCTCTGCCTCTATCTTTGGATGCAGCATGAGGCTAGCTATGGGGAAATTACCCGTGAATGAAACAACTGTTGACACAAAGAGAATTATTTTTTTGCCCTTGTTCCACTGTACGGGCAGTGGATTATGAAATCCTGTGATCCATCCTCAGTCCTCAGGCCTCAGTAAACATTAGCTGACACATGGGGTAAAGGAATCCCAATAGCCTCAGGGCCAGATTGCCTCCTGCCAAAATAAGCAGCACCGCTCCACTACATAGAGTAGTGGGAGATGATGAAGCAAGGAGGTTATATAAAGAGCAATTATCTTAAATATTCAGGCATTAACGACCACAGCATACCTTCAGATTGTGCTGAATAAAAGCAACCCTAAAGGCTGAAATATACATATAAATAGCTATCACCTTGATATTTATAAATGCATTTAACCTGGAGGTAACTTTGAATGAGTTTCTTTACACTCGTACCATTGTCATTTGTTATTTGCCCATGAACACTAATGAAGGAGTGACTATAGCCTAACGTTTAAAGCTGATACTTTTAAATGATGAGCTACTCGCCAAGTAGACAGCCCACGCCAAAAAAGACGGCACTGGTTGTTTATTCTGACGCTCATTAAGGCTTCTGTTTACCTCTAGTGCCCATGTCAATTATAGCTGTTACTTGACGGAGGCTGATGGCTAAATTTACATCGACTTAACCTGGTTTAAATGTTTGCGATTAGAGAGTCTGACTGTTTACATGGACGCTCATCTGATAACACATTTGCATTTGCAAAGTGCAAAGATAAATCACAATAGACATTTTTTTGAAATGCGCAAAACGGCTCTGCCCCCTGCGTGCCGAATCAGCTGGAAAAATAACAAAAGACTAAAGACATTTTTCTTCAGCTTTATTTACAACACTGAATTTATTCAGTTTGAACAAATGTGCAGAGATGGATAGACGTTTTCAGCGGTGCTGTCCACATCAGTTCCTGATTCGTTCATGACCTTCAACTTGCTGTTTTGCTGTTGCCGTCTAGCCAGGTCATGTCACCTGAGAGAAATGATCAGGTCAAGCGTTTACATTGGACAATAAAATTGTCCTACGCAATGGATTATCAATTATCAAACACCGCTCATCTCAGTCAAAATGCAAAGCACCGACTATTTCATTATGACAGCAGAATCAGTAAAAACTCATATGGATCCTTTTGGGAAGCAGTGTCACGTGGTTTACGGTGTTTCATTATTTAGTATGAAGGACTTGTTGTGTGAAGGTGGGAGGTGTAAGAAAAAACAACAGCACAAACGATTGTCTGTTGCTTAAATAAAGATTGAAAGGAACTGCGTGTCTACATACATAAACCTGAAAGTTTGAGCAACAGTATGATGGGCCAAGATATTACACTGTTCACACATTACCACACTGTAGTTCACTACGGCTGATATCAGTTCTACAAAGACAATGACTTTAAGTTAATATGCTTTATTTAATTAATAACAACCTAAAGACATTTGGTTATATTTCTTTGATATTAAAATTCCAACGCTTGCTGTACAAGTGTAGGTGCTGCAGTTTTTTCTACAGTAATGTTCACAGTCTTGACAAATAAGATTGTCAAGATGCTCTTAGCAGTAGTTTCAACATGAAATAAGTTGCCAATTTTATTCACATTCACATTCACACTGCTAGAGTACAACTTTAAATATGGCTTAATGTTGTACTGTAGCGGCAAATTACTGTTTTGGCAATTTGGCCTAAACTCAGCTAGAGCATAGTTATTCCTGTGTGTGCTGTAACTGTGAGTTTAGGGTTAAAATGCATTCATTTAAAAAAATGTAATTAAAGTAAACCTTCTGAAGACCCAACAGTTTAAACATGTGCCAGCTTGTCAGCAGTTCCAACACCCAGAAGAAGTGAGGAAAGGATCCGAATGCAAACCAGACTCATCTCTCAGGCCTGGGCTTGGTTCCATTAAGTAAAGTTAACGCACACTAATATGTTTATTTTAAAATGTTAAGGACCTCCAACTCCACATGGATCAAAAATCAGTGCGTGCTGTTAAAATACAATCTGCTTACCCCAGATCTCTCTGTGCCGAATTCACAATTAGAGTATACTAAACAGCAGGATGTGCCTTTCATGTGCCATCACCTTGATCGCCCATTGCACAGAGGGATGAGTCTCCCAAGGAAGTCTGCCCTCCCGTATCCCGGTGTTTTCTGTTACCTGGATATCTGCAAAGGGAACTGCCACCTTCCTGTAGCACCTTACACCACCTTTAACGCCAAAGGCTTTGAAGACAGCTAATTTCCATACTAATTTCTTTCTTTTCTCCCTCCCCTCATGGTAATTCCAGGCCAGGCACGAGGCAAGAAGACATGTGTCGCTTGATCTAATGGCGGAGGACTAATTGCATTCTGGGATACATGCCTGGAATTCGAAATGTTCAACAAAAAGCATGTTGTGCAAGCAGACCACATACAACATCGAGACAATTAATAACCCTCCTTCAGGGGAGAAAATTTGGACTGTCCAGCCTCCCAGAAGACTGCTCTGCTGCATTTATTGATATCTGTGTCCAGATAGAGACAGGCCTGCCATCCCCAGGCAGCACGACTCCAATGGGGCTCCACTGTGACTGGACTGTTATGAGGCCAACTTAGCCAGCCCGCTCCAATCATAGGAGCACAAACAAGCCCCTAACCATACTGAATGCTAAGCCAGATCAGACTCAGGGGTGGTTTGTCAGGTTTTGCAGGGATAACATAGCATGAGATTATTTTTTCTCTCGTGCGCTCACTCACGCTGTCTCTCTCCCTCTATTTCTATCTCTGTTATTTTGAATTCACTTCTCTCAGAGGAGGAGAATGCCTTTTTGACACATGTTGACACGCGCGCACACTCAGCTCCATACATAGTAGCATAGACACAAGTGCGCCTGTGTGCCTACTCCCACACACACTCTCACCTCCTATCTCCCCTCGATACAAGCAGTCAAACCGTTCAAGGTCTCCATTTATAAGGTTCAGATATGGTTCAGCTGGAATTAAGATCAGGCGTGGACAAGCTAATGCCGAAATAACAAGACCGATTCATTTGTGGCCAGCCTTATGGAGACTGTGCCTTCAAATGTTCCCGAAGCCCGGTATTGAAGGTGATGAAGTGTAACATTTTAAACTGGCACAATCACAGGGCAAAGGCCTCATTACCATGACAGAAGTGGTGGCACACGTTGAAAGCAATAAATATGACCCTGTGTCATGCTACTGCATCTATCGCGCAGACGACATATGGGCTACCGCAGGGGTGGCTGTGCTTACTCGCCTGGGGTTTATACACAACACTGTCATGGTTAGTGTAAAAGCCAGTGCCATTTTCTTAACAAAACCTGCTTTTTTTTATCAGCAGGAAGTCAACATTTGTTAGAGTGAGATAACCGTCTCCGTTAAAAAAACAAATATATGGGGAAAAAAAATATAGCAACTGTTTTTCTAGTTGTTTTGGAGAATGACGGAGGCAGTGGCAGGCAGAGAGGATGGGTAGAGTGTGTGCTTGTGTGCAGAGAAGTTGTCATCTGTTAATATAACCCCGTTGTCTCTTTTTACAGCGCACTGCCCAGTCAGGCTAGTCAGGATTTAGAGTATTACAAAGGCTAAAGCAGCCACAGCCGCTCAAAACATTTAGGATATTAGATTAGATAGACAGATTAAAGAGGAATAAAAACCCCAACAATATGTTTTCCTCTTCCTGGCCTCCCAGGTTATGAATGCAAAGATCAATAAACACATTTGCTCAAAACTGACACATGTCGCCACCAATGAAATGCGTGGCCAAGCGTGCACCAATCCAAAAGCGTGGCTAGAGGTAGTGACCATGACGCCTCCGTTCCCTGCCTCACTCTGAGGAGGTGAAAAAGGTACGTAGCTACACTAATTTGTCTTGACGAGAAAGCAGCTGTAAACACCCCCGAGGGGGTCGATGAGATAAGTGCCATGTTGTTGAGATGGTATCAGATGGCAACAATGTCCCACCCAGGCACCACACTACATTTTCAGGTGTTCTATCCACCATGTTGTGCCTATTAATCAGAGCTGACACTGAATAAACACAGCAACACAAAGCTAATTGACCGTACACCAGGTGAACAGAAACTTGTGTGTTCACAGATCCTGTCTATTGTCTATTCAGAGTCTTGGCTTTTCATTTTTTTTCTGTTTTTTTTTTTTTTCCTTGAATGGGCCCAGACGTTCTAACAAAGACAACTGATTTTTGCACACCGGGGTAATCAGATTAAAATGAAATCTCTGGCGTGCTATTGTGCCTGTGATTACACCTATTGTGCTTCATGCTAACGGGACAGGAATGTTAAATGTCACTCAAGCGCTCAGAAATAGAACTATAAAATTTGTAATCAATATATCAGACTTGATCCAAAACACCCCCAACACAAAGAATATTTTTCATCGGCTCAGGTTGCCTAAAGCATTCGTGGGTACTGTGAAATGTTTGGTTTCCCAATTCAGGAGCATTTAAAAGAAGGCTACTTGCAGGTCAGTCCTTTTCAGGGGAAAATGAAATGTGTTAAAAGGCACTTTGTTGATCTGAGAGAAATACTACTGTAAATGGCCAATATAAAGAATGATGCAAGGCAAGGCTTCAAGCAATCTATAAAGCATGTTTTTTTTTGTTTTTTTTAAAATGGATTTTACTGCAGGCAGAGAAGACGGAATCAATGAGTGAACCAAAATGTTCACCATACTGTAGAATTTTTCTATGAATATTTCATTTATCTCATTAATTATTATCACGGTTATGTGTAGTATTTTTTTTACAGCGTATTCCCTTATTTTCCATCATGCATGTTTATAGTCAAGAGATCATGAGGTGATGTCATGGCAACACACACACACACACACACACACGTGTGTATATATATATATATATATATATATATCGCATTTACTATTCTTATTGTACAGTCATTTTAAAATGAGGAAATTAAATAAATAGCATTAGCAACATACAATACAGTTAACTGCGCATATTCTCAACCTGTAATTCCACTCAAGAAATAGCTGTTTAGAGATCAAGTTGCTATTTATCATGTAGACATTCAAATAGAAACACTGTGCACATTTGGCTTTAAATACGAGATGACTGTACACAAAGTCAATTAATTGCTAACCAATTATGCGCAAAGAGAACAAGCTTCTCTTAAACATATTTCATTTCAGAAGCAAATGGGTCATTGGGTTACAAATTATTAATTGTTTAAACATCAACAAACTGCATATTAAATCAGTGCGGCTTTTGATGATCAGGAGCCCCACCAACCATGCAACTTCAAACAGACACGTTCAACAATTCCTCCGTTCATTTGCATCCGTGTGTAACAAGGGCCACATGCATTCTATTACGAGACCATCTGCATTCGTGTTCTGCTTCTGTTGGGCAAAGCAAGGCGTTAAACCCGAGGTGGGCTGTACAAATATAAACGTTCGACAATTCTCTAGAATGCATCAGATCGGAATTGTGAAAACATGAAATGCAGCTATTGAGGAACAAGGCAAACATTTGTGCCTGTCAGTTTGTTGCTAAAACCATGGCAGAGGGAGCACTCTAAAAGGCAGGAACAAAATACATACGCTTTATTTCAGGGGTGTCAAACATACGGCCCGCGGACCAAACCCGGCCCGCCAAAGGATCTAATCTGGCCCGCGGCATGAATTTGCAAAGTGCAAAATTACATAGAAGACTACTAGTATTTGGGATGGTTCATTAAGTATATAGAATGTCCTATGTTCAACATGGTTCCTCAGCGCACCATAGTCTTGTGTCGAAGATTGTATGGACAGGTGTCAATGAGTTTGATTAGCCAGTTTGTGATGTTCAAGTTAACCTACTGGGTAACCAGGTGGGTGGGGCCGAGAGGAAAGAGACGGACTGTGAAAGAAAGTCACTGCTAAAACTTAGTTTAATAATCTATAGTGTTTTAAGTTAGTGTGATTCAGTTACGTGTCTGCATGACTTATTGTATTTGTTTGCTGGAGAAACTGGGCGCTCATTGGGAGCCTTTTTCCGTCGGGAATTCTATTTAATTGATGCTAAACCGTGACCACACTGTGGACTGTTGCTAGCTAGCTCCTCGTGCTAGCAGTATGAGAGACTTGTGCTTGGGAAAGACTGCACCAAGCTGCCGAGAACCTACTGGATGCTTATGAACGTGTATGGAGCCCGAGGACGTGTTTCTTCACCACAGGGACAGAACACTGTTGAAGGAGGGGGTTGACAAATTATATACAGCATCCTGCATCCCAGGAACTGTGAGTACTGTTAAGACACTGTGAACTGAGTTCCAACATGCTTGCCAATAGTTTGGTACCATACACCAATTTACTTAATTGATGGACTGATATTAAATTCAAAGGTGGTGTCCACCCGCTCAGAAATAAATTATGTGTGCTTCTCAAAGTATATTTGTCATAATGTATTTCCTGGTAATGGGTAGGGACTTATGGGGCTACAGTGGTTTTGTTAATGTATGGGAGGCTGAGCTCTCATGGGCAACACAGCTGTGTATGAAACTAACCAGGTCTCTCTGCACGCTAGAAAGAGTCAGACATTCTAACTGCTGCACATCCCAAATGTAATACTTTCGTAGACCCGTCACCCGTTCACCTCTCGTGCAAAGAGTGATTACTAAGAATAGTTTTGAGCCGGGTTACCCTCCACCCTCCTGTAAAATAAGAGAACAGAGTGCTATAACAATAACTGCTATTCCTAATTTGTCCACTGTTTTAGTAAGAGTAGCAGACAGAATACAACATCCAGAACTAAATGGTAGATGGCAATAAAATTACGCTTTTTTTTTTTTAAAGAAATTCCAGGTTGTTCATAAGTGTTTTGTAAAAGGACAGCTCATTAAATGTACTTGTACTTCTTCTTGGAGTTGTTGTTATTTATAGGTTATTGTACTATAATATTTCAGGTCCGGCCCACTTTAGATCACATTAAGATGTATGTGGCCCCTGAACTAAAATGAGTTTGACACCCCTGCTTTATTTCCACTCTCTGATTCACAGAAAAGTGACAAGGAGGGAAAAAGTGCCAGTGAGTGGTATTAACTGAATGAATGACACAAATCTAAGCTGCAACCCACTGTACTCTTTCTTCCTCAACTCAGCCACGATGGGGTCCCTGGTCAGTGCTTTGGGGAAATTAGGATTAAAAACAGGATTAAATTAAAAGTCACACCACAGCCAAAAGCACATCAGAAAATAGTTGCTGAGGAGCAGGAAAAAAAAACAAGATCCCATTCTGCTGTTGAGTTGTCCTTGCAGCCATGTTGGTGAGCCCAAAGGGATTCTGTGAATGTTCAGATGGATGGTGAGAGTTGATACTAATTGATGTATCATGGACAGGCACAGTGTGGAAGGGAGTGGAGGGTGTATCGTCATTGACGAGAGGCCCATAGATTAAGCCTGTCAGTTCCCCTTCGTTTTTATGCCTCTGGCAAGGGGTGCTCAGGATGAATCCATTTTTTTGAGGAGCTATAAGGGTGAGGACCATAATAATAACATCATCATCTTCCGCTCTGGCCAAAATAAGCGTGGCCATCTTGCCCATTCTGAATCAATGCGCCACTGTCTCTGCTGTCTTATGCTAGCTCCTGTAAGTCCATGTCTGTGCATGCGCCAAGATCCAGCGCCGGGCAGGACATAGAGGTGATAATGCCAGCATCTGTCGGAGAAGCTTCAATATTCCTTTCCAAGCAAGCAGCAGGGACAGACTACAGAAGTGTGCCATTCCTTGGCAGCAGAGGGGGGAAAAAAGATGTGAAATAAAATCAGTCATTCTCTGTGTACTTTCAACTGCGCTGGTTCAAGCTTTCCACCACAAATGCTTCAAATATGCTCAAAACTGATGTGAGGTTGTGAAATTCCCATGGACTTAAATAGCCTAGCTCTAGCTTCTGCCTTCAAGTTCAAGAATAAACCTCTGTGCAGCTTTAAATCACACCCGGTGCAGCACATCACGTCAGGAAATATATTAAGATAATAATATCTTCACAATAAAAGAAGAAATACCCCAATGCTTGAAAAGACTGGGTTTTTCTCAAGAATAAAAACTTTTGTTAAGGGACAATAAACACAGGGTTCACAGAGTTTGGACTTTCATATATTTATGCTTGTTTTTCATCAACACACTGAGGCTGTTTAAATTAGAATAAACACTGTGACATAAACTCATCAAAGCTTAAAGAAAGGTGGTGTTTTGTTTCAGCTTTTTTGGAGTGAAGGAGTATTTTGACAGCATTATTTTAGGTGTGGAAACCAGTACTGACAAGTCTGTAATGAGCATCAATTATTACTTTCAAACTTCACTTGTACATGTTCTTTTTGGTGCACACACTTCAAGTCTTCTCTGAGTGTAGCTATCCTGGTGAAAAACAGAAATGAGACAAGAACATAAAGTGTGGCTGGCCAGATGCTCTTGAGCCTTCCTGACTGACAGTTTAATGAATCAGTGGACAAGTAAACACATTACCTCCTCACTAGCCTCCTTTTTTTTCCCTCACTGAACAAATGATCGCGGTGAAAACAAACACCAATGCTAAACTGTCAATGTCACAGCGCTCACAACAGAAAATTTAAGGATTTTAACATAGTGGTAAAATCAATAAAGGACACAAAGGAACGTCGGCAGCAGGAAGTATATTGAGGTAGATTGTAGCTCATAAATGAAATATGCCACCGCTCTCTGCGAGAAAGAAATACATTGTGGTTAAATTACTGCTGTAGTTTATGATCAACCCTGCTGCTCCGGGCAGTGCTGTTGCCTTTATTCACACTGCGCTCAAGTGCAGGGGGAAAAACATCTGCAACATTTTTAACCCTCTTAGCCCTCATCATCTAGCTCTGCAAAGCGGATCAGAATTCTCAGACTCAAGGATGTTTAAGAATCTTCAAATCCACCAATCTGACCAACGCAAGAAAAGACAAGAACATTCACATGTTCACGCTTTGAAGGGTGTTATAGTGGAGCAAACAAGTTTGTGTTGTTGATTCTGGCTTGTTTGCCAAGTTGTGATTGCATTGTGCAAGAAAAGAGAAAATATTTGAATACAGGCATTTTGAGAGCTGAGCCATTAAACTGATTCTTTTAGACTATTGTTTCTTCATTTTGACAGTTAATTTAGGGTCAGTATGACTGATTTCTAACTTTATTGACCTTCTCTGGTCCTTCGTGCAGACATAGAAGTGTCCATATACACTCACATAGTGCAAAAAACAAAAACAGGCCTCAGATCTTCAAATCCACCATTCTGACCAACTCAAGGAAAGACAAGAATACTCACAAGAAAGACACACAACCTATACGTTGGTAGAGATCTATTCTAGTGTCACTCTTTATTTTCATTGACAGTTATCAGGTATTGCACCCGTCCATGCAATCAAGCAGGCACAGGCTGATAGGAATATGAATACTTGTTGTGCACATGGCCGTCAGACGTCCCAAAGGAAAAGAGAGTCCCCAGCCACCCCAACGGTTGTTTAACTCTCTGACATTAAGAATTTATGAGCTTAAAGATTCTTCTGGCGCTTTCCCTTACGCGACCCCAACGTGCTTTGAAAAGTGCTATAGTGGAGCAAACCAGTTGCTGTTGTTGATTCTGGCTTGTTTGCCAAGTTGTGACTGCACTGTGCAAGAAAAGAGAAAAGATTTTGACATCTGAACCATTAAGCTGATTCTTTTAAGATTTTAAACGGTTAATTTAGGGTCGGTATGACTGATTCCTAACCTATAAGGATATTAACCTTCTCTGGTCCTTCGTGCAGTCGTACAAGTGTCCATACACACTCACATAGTGCAAAAAAAACAAAAAACAAAACAGGCCCTGTGAAGCTACTTATGTTGTTCTGCAAGCGTTCAGGCCGATAAAGCTGAAGCTTTTGAAATAAAACAAAAATATAAATAGGAGGTAAGCTACTTTTCCATATGCACAGTGATGACCTTATTCTCCTTTCCTTTTAGGGCTCAATCACTCTGTATTGATTGACAATGATTGGCTATGGTTCAGAACTGATTCATCTCCTGGACAGAATATTAATTGTTTAGTCGAACTGCAGACTTCTGTTCCAATATAGAGAGGAAATTGATTTGCCGGTGCGTTTCATTGTTATTCTTGTGGCTCGCAATTGTTTTTCATTGGGGTGAGACAGTCTGGGGGGCAAAATGGACACGCTGGAATAACAGAATCGAGCTGCGGCTGCGAACGCTAGGTGTCACCCTTGTGACTTTGAAACCGGCCTGCCCTCGACAGGATGTGCTGCCAGAGAGCGAGCAGGCAGGCGGGCGGGCTGGCTGGCTGGATGCATGGGAGGAGGGTTTGCGTGTGTGTGTTGTATGAGGGACCGGCTGTAAGCGAGTGTCGCTTCTATCTGAATGAGAAGAGTGAGATTTCAGCGAGGGCGGTGACAGTCTGCAATATGTGCCGAGGAACTTTATATCCAACCCTTTTTTTTTTTTTCCTCCCGGTGGTAGTTTTCTCACTTGTGCTGGCCGGCATGCACTGGCAGAAGTGCATTGTTCACGTCATAAGGAGCCATATAATGTCGCCCTGAATTACACGGAGGTAACAGAGAAGGAACCCTTTGAACAATAGCTAATAATTGATGTGTTGCTCCTTTTATTATGGTTATTAGCGGCAGGGTGGAGGTCATAGTCCGCGCACCACATTAACCTCATTAACCTCATTCAGAAAGGATTCCACATAGTGAAGGCCAATTATTGTTTTTCATAGCGTACAATTATTTTCTCTAATTAAAGACACTGTATTGTAACCTGTCTATGTGTGATATGTTCATTTAAAGGTAGTTAATATAATATCCGCTGTATGAGTCATTAACAGTATGTACTGTTGGCTGTGACCACGGGAGTAGTGTAGCTCAAACGCAGTGTTTAGTTTGTGAAGCTTTGGATTTTTATTTTCGTGACATCTGCGGGGGGGAAAAAATAAGGTTTGTTGATTTTGCCCGTGGCAAGATATCCTCCCCTCATGTTACTACATGGAAACCATCATCTAGGCCTATAATGTTTGTTCATTATTGGGAATTGCCTCACCATGTTGCTCAAGATCAGATGCGTTGCACATTAAAGCGAGCGACCCACGTTAGAGTTTAGACTAACTGATGTAACATAATGCGCACAGTTGCAGCCGCTGTATAGATTAGCAGTCGCGCACATGTCTTTAAAATATAAAGTGTAAGGTTGCAATACTATGTAGTTCTGCTCTGATGCTACCTGTTCTGGCACATACTATCGTGTCTCAAACAGATCCATTTTTATCCGCAAGTAAGACTCGGGGTCTCCGTGGTGAAGGTCTGTGTTGTAAAATATAACTGACAACTGCAGCAAAAGATAAAAAAACAACAACAAAAAAAAAAACAAGTGTAAATCTGTGAGAAGAAATTAGTCTGTTACTCGTGTTTTCCTGTTGCACCCACGGGAGCGGGTCTCAAAGACCCCCATGGGTCCTAAGACCCCACTTTAGGAACCTTATCTCAGACGATCATCTCGTAGTCAGCTTCGTATTTCAACGTGTGCGCTGTAATTGCCCGTTGAGTCGTCCATCTGCAGGAGAACAGGTAGTTGGCCGTGTTTCATTGCTATACTTTGCCCCACCCACAAGCAGCTCCAGTCCTCCTGTGTAACCCCTGATTGGCTGAGGGGATTGCGGGTCCAGAGACTGAGCGCTCGGCTCGGAGCTGCGCGTCCGCCAGTGTGCACCAGTGAAGCGAGAGGAGCGCTTGTTGGAGTCAACTAGACAGCCTACTGGCAACGAGTGGTGATTTCTCTTTTTTTCTGTCCCAGCCCGGCTGGATATAGGCTACTGTGCTTCAGTTTGCTGCAGCTCAATATGAAATGCGGTTTGAACATACAGTAGGCTCTGGCATCGTATCCTCCCACTGGCTTTTGGCTATATTTTCAACGGATTTTTTTTTGCATTGCAAGGACTAATAATCGGGGTATGTGACGCCTTTTTCCAAGTGAGACACGAGAACATTAATTAGTAAGTAAAAGCTTCAAGACTTTCGGAGGGGATGAAAGACTATATCTGCTGGAAATAAAAAGGTAATCGGGACTTGAGTGATGTGATGAGACATTCATTCAATTGCACCCCTGTTCTTTAGGCAAAGATATCCGGACTTAGGCTGTTCAATAATTGTGTGGCTGCAGATCTTTTAAGCTTTTTTTTTTCATCAGATGTGCAGTTTCAAAGCCTATAGCTGCCAAGAAAAGAGGAACGACATCGCTGCTTGTACTATATGGCACAGAACAAGACGTTTATCCAAAATGCGACTTGAATGTTGACTGGCATCAAGGCGGAGAATTTATCACGGACTTTTAAGCCCCATTACTTCATCTGCACGGACGATTAAAAAATTCTTGTGGACTTGCTCACAGGAATTTTCATTTTTGCGCCTGCAATCCGAGTGTTTTCCCTGCTGCCAGCCCACTTGAAAATGGACAGTTCATTATGTGAGTTATGTTTAAGACCAGTTTGCCGCTTGATGAGAGCTGCACGGATTTATACGACTAAATCACTGTTGTGAGAAGATTCAGCATGTTTTCACAGATCTGTCGTTCCCAGTGTTTCATCTGCTGCAGTAAACCGGAGGATGTGCTCTGCCCGAGAAGAGTAAAATAAGGACTTGTTAGAATTCTAGCATTCACGCCATGATATAATTTGCGTACACAAGAGATATTCATCACCAAAACACTTTTTTCGGGACATTTTAATGAGATGTTTCATTTGCATATTTTTTACAGTTTTCTCTGACGTGCGTCTTTGTGCGTAATTATTAGGGTCTTTATTAGGCACAGAAAAACTCAACAGGTACAATGCACACCAAGGAGATGGAATTAATACAATTAACTGCTGTGTTTCTTATATTTTGGGTCGGGACTGAGGCGGTTATCAACCTAAAGTATGGAATAAACGAGGAGATGAAGCCCGGGTCAGTGATTGGAAACGTGACAAAGGACGCACTAAAGCAAGGATTTCAGATTGCACCGCAGCCCCCGTACTTGAGGGTTATTTCCAATTCCGAACCACGATGGGTGGAACTCAGTCCAGCCGGAATCCTTACAACCCAGATGAAAATAGACCGGGATGTAGTTTGCCGACAAAACCCGAAGTGCATTATTTCCCTAGAAGTGATGTCAAACTCTATGGAGATCTGTGTCATCAAAGTTGAAATTGAGGATTTGAACGATAACGCACCAAGATTCCCAACGAGCCATATTGACATTGAGATTTCAGAGAATGCCTCCCCTGGTACCAGGTTTCCCCTAGAGGGGGCAAGCGATCCGGACTCGGGGATCTTTGGAGTGCAATCATATTCCATCACCCCAAATGAGCTTTTCGGACTAGAAATTAAGACGAGAGGGGATGGGTCCAAAATTGCTGAGCTTGTTGTGCAAAAATCGTTAGACAGGGAGACACAGTCCCACTATTCATATGAAATCAGCGCAGAAGATGGAGGAGACCCTCCAAAGATAGGCGCGGTCCAGCTAAATATCAAGGTAATTGATTCCAATGACAACAACCCGGTTTTTGACGAGCCGGTGTACACAGTTAATGTGATGGAGAATTCCCCCATCAATACATTAGTCATAGACCTGAATGCAACGGATCCCGACGAAGGCACTAACGGAGAGGTTGTATACTCCTTCAACAGTTACGTCACCGAGAAAACGAGGGATGCTTTCAAAATTGACCCCAGATCAGGGATCATCACCGTCAATGGTGTTTTGGATTATGAAACAACGCAAATATACGAGATCGACGTCCAGGCTAAAGATTTAGGTCCCAACTCTATCCCAGCTCACTGCAAAGTCACAGTGAATGTGATGGATACGAACGACAACCCACCGATCATCAGTTTACTCTCACTGAACACAGAGATGGTGGAAGTTAGTGAGAACGCACAGCGTGGATATGTCATTGCGCTGGTGAGGGTGTCAGATAAGGATTCTGGGGCAAACGGCAAAGTGCAGTGCAGGTTGCAGGGAAATGTTCCGTTCAGGCTGCAAGAATATGAGAGCTTCTCCACTATACTTGTTGATGGCAGGCTGGACAGAGAGCAAAAGGACACATACAACCTGACCATCCAAGCGGAGGACAGTGGCATCCCTCCTTTACGCGCCACAAAATCTTTGGTAGTGAAAGTCACAGATGAAAATGACAACCCTCCCCACTTTCTTAAGCCACACTACCAAGAGATGGTGATGGAAAACAACCTCCCTGGTTCGTGTCTGCTAGCAGTATCAGCAGAAGACCCAGACCTGGGGATGAATGGCACAGTTTCATACTCCATAGTCCCTGGTGAGATTAAGCACATGGATGTAAACACATATGTCAGCATCAACCCATCAGGCCGCATTTACTCCATGAGATCATTCGACCATGAGTACACCAGGACATTTGATTTCAAAGTTTTGGCCAGAGACAACGGTAATCCCTCCTTATCAAGTAACGCTACGGTGCGTATAGTGGTGTTGGATGTCAACGACAACACACCTGTTATGACAAACCCTCCCTTGGTTAATGGCACAGCGGAGGTTTCCATCCCACGAAACGCTGGGGTGGGTTACATGGTGACCCAGGTGAAAGCTGATGATTATGATGAGGGGGAGAACGGGCGGCTGACCTACACCATCTCAGAGGGGGACAGGGCTTTCTTTGAAATCGACCAGGTGAACGGAGAGGTGCGCTCCACCAGGATGTTTGGAGAAAACGCCAAATCCACCTACGAGATCACGGTAGTGGCGAGGGACCACGGAAAACCCTCCCTGTCCGCCTCGGCCTACATCGTGGTGTACCTCTCACCAGACCTGAACGCGCAGGAGCCTATTGGACCTGTCAACCTGTCTCTCATCTTCATCATCGCCCTGGGCTCTATTGCAGCTATCCTGTTTATCACCATGATTTTTGTGGCGGTCAAGTGCAAGAGGGATAACAAGGAGATCCGGACATACAACTGCAGGTACTGACTAAATCCCGTGCGTGTGTGTGAGAGAGAGAAAGAGAGAGAGAGAGACCGTGCGTGTGGCGCGCCTGAAACTGCCAGTTGCCAGTGCATTGCTTTTGTCGTGCGGCATGTTGAGGCCCTGATGTGAGGACTGCAGACCCCCCCCCCCCCCCCCACCACCCCCACCCCACAGCTGAAACCGAGTTAGACCTAAATAAACCAGAACGCTTTAAATCAGACACATTCTGCTGAGGCCCACTGTTCCGTGTTAGGGAAACGTGATTGATGGATTCAATTCTTCCATTGTAACCAATTGACTCATAAATACGACGGTTCAACTGTCATGTTCAATTTGCGGGTGTGTTGCCGGACAATTAACGTCCCACTGGCTCAATATCAGTCCCAGACATTTATTATTTAACGTCCACCGTGGCTGATTGGCTCTTATCAGCTTTAATCTAGTGTCATTATGCTCAGTCTTCTAGGATCATTCCGTTTCCCCTCTGGTTTCGTCTACACCAGGGTATATCAGGGTATAGCAACTACCATGCAGTAAAAGAAAAGTAACAATTAAAAACGCAGTACAGATGTCCTGTAAGAAAAAAAAACAAAAAAAAAAAACACATATCAGAGTCATTAACTTAATACAGTTTCATGGAAAGGAGCCGATTATTATTTTCCCCGTCCTTGCATATTGGATATTCTGTTTTGTTCATCAATCTGAGCATCAGTTCTGGCTTTGATTTCCCTGTGCCACATTACCACTATAAATTTACATATAGATTGGATTTGAGAATTTAACCTGAAGCTATAATCATATTTTGCTCCAAACGTAATTTTTGTTGATTTGGAGTTAACGTCATTTTTCAAGCATTAGTGGTCACACACACAAAAAAAAAAAATAAATAAATAAAAAATAAAAGATGTAAAACTCCCTCAGTATTGATTGGACTCAGTATTGATTGGCAATTATGTTTTTTATCCTCGTGTCAATTGGGTTTGAAATAATCAGAAGTGGTTTTCGACATTTCGTTAGTCGCAGAGATTAGAGATATTCATTCTGTGTCTGTTTAACACCTGTAATAGGTTTGAGGAAAATCATATAACAAATCATTACTAGTTTACTGTCAAGAGTGACCCTGCCTTTAGATTGTTGACAAGAGGAAGTGATATCTCCTGTCCATAAATACTTTGTAAACGGGAATGGAAATGCAGGGACATCAGTGTGCTCGCATCGAGAACAAAAAGTTTGTCATATTTTCTATGTCAGTTTGTTCAGAGAAGATACACCAATAGGCAACAACAAATTCTAAATTCAAAACTGCTCCCAGTACTTTGCTCTCCTAGTGTGAGCCACTCTCCCTGCTGGGTGCTTTAATCAGCACTGATGTGCTCTGCTTCTCAGTCGCCACCTCGAATATGAGGAGCAGTTATCTCCAATTTACTGCTTGTCCTCTGTCAGTCTGTCTGACTCTGAAGATTTCCCTTCCTAGATTTCAATTTGGGCACAAAGTAGAGAGACAACATGTTAAAATGATAAATGAAAAAGGGATGGAGCCATGGGTGCTGCCCATTTTCATTCCTCTGAATCAAGGGAGAAAAGAATGGAGGTGGGAGCTGTTTTCAAGATGCAATCTAAAAGAGAGATGAAAAAGACGAACTACAATGGTGCTTCTTCTTAGCCAGTGTGATTTTAGAAGCGACAGAAGATTAGTACGGCATTTTAGTGAGGAAGAAAGGTTGGTGGGCCTAGAACAGCAGAGGCATTTCATGGAAGACAAGAGACAGGACCAGAGGCGTTCCAGATTTTGTAATTTCATGGGTAGCTATAGTTGTGTTGTGGGCTAAATGTGGGAAATAAACCATATGCTCTATGCCATAATGTTAAAAATGACCTCTCCCAGACTTTAAAGTAATGCAGATGGCTAAAAAACAACACAAATTTAATAGAATATGTCTTGCAAGGTTTGTAGTCATCACTGTAGAGTACTTAGCATCTGTTCTCCTGTGGAAAACTGCAAGGCTCTGCGAAGAAAGGATATTTCCCCCAGTCTGAGGAGCCTTTGATAAAACATGGCTGTGTTGCTCATTTGGTCTTATTAAAGTCAAAATACTCAGTTCAAGTTTGCAGCAGCCACTGAGAGCAGCTAAATGAATTTGAATCTGCAGTTCTCCTGCACTCGGTATTGCTACTGGGCTCGCTTGATAATGAAAGAAAAATGGAATTAGTGTGGGCTGTGTGCTTTGAATATGATTGCATATACCGGTAGTGCTGCTCAGTATCAATGTGTTCTTTTTGCTTTGCTTCTGTGGTTTTGGCATGTTTGCATATTGTCTGCCTGTTTGTGATTGTGTGAAGTTGATTGTTGAGCATGCAAATGCAGACAAACATGGAATGACAGCTCTATTGCAAGCTGGGATTGGGAAGTCACTTAGGTGTGCTGTTCCATCTCTGGACAGGGGCAATGAGCCCTTTGTCTGGATCCCATGGTCGAACAGCGCCCTGGCTGGCATGGCGGGCAAGCTTTTTGACCGTGTGGACGGGGGAGGGGAAGGCAGAACACTGCTTTATTGAGTCTGTTCAGTTTCTTCTACTTGCGCAGGGTGGCGGAGTACTCATATGGCAACCAGAAGAAGTCCAGCAAGAAGAAGAAGCTGAGCAAGAACGACATCCGCTTGGTGCCACGAGACGTTGAGGAGACAGACAAGATGAATGTGGTGAGTTGCTCGTCTCTCACCTCCTCGCTCAACTACTTCGACTACCACCAGCAGAGCCTGCCGCTGGGCTGCAGGCGCTCCGAGAGCACCTTCCTCAACGTGGAGAACCAGAACTCACGCAATGCAGCTCCCAACCACGGCTATCAGCACCCGTTCACAGGGCAGGGCCACCAGCAGCCAGACCTCATCATCAACGGCATGCCACTGCCAGAGGTGAGATACAATCCACTGTGCTCTGTCCTTGATCTTTGGCTGGGCTGCTTTGGCTGTTATGTTTAGAATAAAGGGGGTGTTATTGATTTTCAAATTGATTCCCATGATTAAATGTTTTAGTAGCAGTGAAGTAACGGTTACGTTTGTAGATTCACTTTTTCATTAATCGTAATCAATAGGTCTCCCTGATCAAACTAAATCTTAAGAAAGCAATATAGAGACTCCATGCACCACATTTCAACACATCTCAAGGTCTAGTGATATTTATCATTCTATTGTACTGAAGGATAAAGTGTCAGTGAAATGTCTGTCTGTTATTGATGGAGAAAGCTGAGCTATTTGAAATGGCAATATGTCAGTCAATCTGAGTGGAATCCTTCAAGGCATTTCAAGGTGCCGAGCCACTGAAGCTGACCTGTGATGAGAGCTCTTTGCCAAGAAGAATATGGCAAAGTGGATTTTTTGGCCTCTCTTACTCCACTTGTTTTCTTTCTTTCCTTTTCTTTTTTTTTTATTTGTGCATGCTGAGCTGTTACAAAAAAAAAGAACAGGAGTTTGTGCACCCGGCAGATGTATTGACCAGGCTAATCAGCTCAACCACACATCATTACAGGTGCTAGCAGAAAGAATAATTATTGCTTAAATCTGTATGTTGTCCATTTGACTGCAGTGTTGCCGCATGGCCGCTCTGCACAGCCAGCCATTGAATCTCCCTGACGTGCCATGCATGGCTCCAGCCGAGCAGCAAAAGTCTGACCTGAAAGACAATTCAAGCTGACAGGTGTATGCCGACCAGCTGATCTTTAGTTTATAGATTTTTGTATGTATGAACTCCTCTATTGGATTCTTTTGGCAACCTCCCTCTTTCTCTTCATGACCCACTTCTCCTTGATCCCATGGGAGGAAGGGACGTGTGCGTGTGTGTGTCAGAGAAAAGATGTGCGTCCGTGTGTGTTTATATGCGAATGTTTATCATGCTCATTCATATATACCGCAGCAAATAAGATCCAGCTTTACACGCTTGTAATTGATGAGTCCAATCTCTGTTTGACATTCCTGAAGCATGAAACACAGGATGGATATTGATATATTGACTGGATGATCCAGGGAGATCCAGGCACCAATGGATCCTGAGGGGTCAATGAGACCTACTTACAGGCATGCTGATTTACTGAGTCTGTCTGAGCCGGTTCCGGGTGAGTGTGTGTGTGAATAACGCAAGTGCAAATAATGGGAAATGTTGCGGGAGGGAGGGGGCTGTCCTGTGGTGTTATCCGGTCAGTGGAGGGAGAGGTGGGGGATACAGCAGGTACATGCAGTGACCCGTATGCTGTGACTGTGTTTGCTGGTAGGTAGTGCCACGCAGGTCTTTTCCACCGTTTCTCAGCCAAAGAAAGAGGTGGATGTGTCATTTTAACTCGCGCCATGAAACTCCCCGGCAGCGTCCTCTCTCTTTGGCTGAACCATTCAATAAAAGCGCATTTGCCGCAAGATTAAGACACCCTTTATTTGTATTCAGCTAATGAAAAAGTGGAAACGGAGACGAACAATGCAGATTTTAATGAATCTTTATGCAAAGCTTGGAGTTGTCTTGATAAAGCAGTGTGAGGGCAGATCGAGAACGAGCGAGCGAGGATGAATCTCGAGCCTTAGTGCCAGGTGTCCGAGCCCCGACCATGTTTTCTCATTTTGTTTGAGGCGGCAGATTGGCTTGATAGGATGCCGGGGCTGTTTAGCATGCAGCCTCCCTCTCTCCCTTTCTTGCACTTGATGTTGACAAACATCTCTTTGACCCGGCCTTCGCACATTTTCTGAGAAAAAGAGGGAGTGTGTGTGAGATCGAAAAAGTAAGGAAGAGTGGCGGCAAGAGCATGCCCTAACCTCAGGCAGAGTAACCCAGCACTGCAACAGTTGTTATTGCCCCCGCCAACCACCCCCATTGTGACATTTGCAAGCGACAGGAGGCATACAGTATGTACAAATGTTGCTCTTAAATAAAAAATGTTTTTGGTGTAATTGCAATGCCGTTTATAGCACAAACAAACAGCGGTGAAATGACTGATAATTGCTTTGTTACAATGAGCAAGATTGGGCTTGAAACCACTTGACTCCACAAGTCCTCCACCCTTATCCTATCAACTGGCTAGGACACATGAGTGGCTGCTCTGTTGTGATTATCAAGGCTGCTCTGTCCCCCCCAAAAAATTTTTTTCATCCTGAGGGCAACCTCATAATTATCTATGATTCATTAGTCCTCTGCAGAAGAGCTTTTAGTTTGTACACCAAGGCGCAGTCACGTCTCTGCGTTTGTTTATTTTCCATACGTGTAGTTTAAAATCATCGTAGCCATCAGAGCGTGGCCACATTTGGTCGGCTAATGGAGGGAAACAGGATATGGGCATGTGTCTATTTGTAATTTATGTTTTTGATGGATGCCAAATTCTCCACTATTGTTAGTTTATGCGGGGCAGTGAGCATCCTGCTTGTGTCAGAGAGCTGGAGTTGAGCTTTTCCTGCTTCAGACAAAGCACACTGGCATGCACACGCACGCACACACACCCACACACACAGCAGACTTGGCCAAGATAATAGTGACAAGTCTCCCCAATGGCCTCATGCCTGCGATTGCATTGTGTATATTGCATTGTCCCTTGTGAGAATGTGTACCAGTATATACCTCCCCGAACATCACTGTCCATTGTTTTGAAAAGCATCAGCTGTAAGATGTTTGTTAGACCTGCCTGTGGTAGCACTAATATGAACGCTCACAAGAGAATAGAGCTGTCTTCCATGGCTTAATTATAGTGAATCACTTGGTGGGGGAGACAATTATACAGTAAAGGAATGGCCTTTGGCTAGAATGTGTTTTTGAATTTGTAATGCGTACTAAGGCTTCTCACACCTGTGCTTCCAGATAATGAGCACAGCAGGAAAATGAGTTATCTCACTTTATCGATTAGCCTTTTTCAGGTAAGGGAATGATGGTTTTTCTTTTAGACGGGTGGTAAATTAATCAGAAAAAGGGATAAAAGAATTAGAAAAAGGTGATTGGACATTGCCCTACATGGTGTAAAATGTTTTGTAATCAGTAGGGAGTCCGTTCAGAGGTTTAGTTAAACGATAATCGAAGCAATCATCCTCCAGATGCTCACCACAGTCCTTTTTTTTTTTTATAAGTGCGCCACTCTTACATAAGTCTTTGTGATATTGTATTGTATTGTATGCCTCAGTGTCAGGTCCAAATTGTGATAAAAACACAAGTGCGCCTTTTGTGTGAGTTTGTTCAGCTCTCCCGGTCAATAAAAGGATGCTAAATAAGAAAATGATAATTCAAAGCAAACAACTGACAAGGGATCTTGCTGCACCAGCCTTGCTGTTTTTCCCCGTTAGTGAGGAAGCCGTTTGGATATTGATGCAGGAAAGACAACAGGGAGTGGTTCCGCCGAGGCTGCACATCCCTCGCTATCACTTCACATCAGGGCAATATGCATGGGAGCATTCAAACGTGTCATATTGAGCATGCAAAGTAGATGTCATGCTGTCAGTGCATACTACACAACTGTTGAAACTGCCAATCTGCACCCACACACGTACTTACGAATGCTCACGCACATACACAGTCTTTCTTATGGAGTGTCACATTTATTTGAAATATGGGCTGTGACATTATCATATCTCATCATTATGGACGACTCCGAAAACTCACAGTAGCAGAAATGAGAGGCGTAATCCAACGTGTTCAATAATCAAACATTGTTGTGTTTCTGCATTTAAAGTGCTCTTTTAGGGCTGTAGAGATATTATCAGCTCTCTGCTTCAGATGTGGTTGGCTCTAAATGTGGCAAAGATGTCCACGGTAGTTTCTGTCATTTTAGTGTAGGATCTTACGGGAGAGCCTACGACCGTTTTTCCTCTGCATTCCTCCCTCAGCAGTGCCTCAGTATTAGTATAAAAAATACACTGGCATAGCGGAGGACGGACTTTCATTTGCAGTTTCTCTTTGCCGACTGTGTTTGGCAAAACCGTTTAGGTTTATTTGTTTGTTGTCTTGAACAAGCTGTGATTGACAGAAAGCAGTGGACATCACTGGGTGAAAGTGTAAGAACAACATGGAGAGCAGAGAAGCAGAAACTGGAAGTAAAATCCTTGTCTGGTCTTGGCTCCCATGTTGTGGCTGAATGCGTGCATTGCTGCAGCTGGAGACAGTTGGAAGCCCTTCAAAATGTAAAAGTGCCCGGTATTAGTTTTGCAGCATCTCACCCTTGGCTTAGTACTTCTTTGGCTCCTGAAAGTGAATAGAATGAATGGGCCTGACATTTTCATTAAGTAAACTGAAAATATCATGAGTCATTGTTTCTGTATTTACAACGGGGTGGAGATTAACTTTTGAGATTTAGATCAATTGTTTTTAAAAAGAAGTTTAAAAAATCATTTGTGCAGGGTTAATGACAAAAGGCTAGAGAGCAATTAGCCAGTTCCTTGAAGTCGCTGATGATACAGAAGCACTTCAGCTGCAAACAGTTTGTCAGAGACCAATCATAGTGTGAAGACGCAATTGCATGTGTACGGCTTTTGTGAAATAAGCGAAAGGGATGCATACTGCAACTCCTTGATCTTTAAAGGCAGTGCTTTTTATTTATTTTCCCTGCAACTGAAGATTGGGAGGAATATTTTGCATTCTTTAAAGTCTCCTCTTTTCAAGGCGTTTTGAAAAAGAATTGTTTCATCTCCAAAAGCTACAGACGCACACTGATTGAGTGGCAGATAAACCTGTTAATTATTTAGAGGGGTTATTTGTAAGGCAGACACTTCAGAAATGCACTGCTTTTCAAGTGTCATTGTTTGTAAGGTGGAATAAAGCTGTGTCTGTCAGAAATAAATTAACAGTGTGACAGTGATGGACTCGGCGCCCTCTCGTAACCTCCCTCGGCTGGCTCCTCCCAACATGTTTAACACACAGGAGTGGCAGAGCTGTGGGTGATTGAGCAACATTACTCAACAAGATGGTTTTCAGTTCATGTACAACCGGCGTTAGTTTTACACTCGGTTGGGTTTTTATAGCCTTGACCCTAACCCGCAACACCCCATCACTGCATGTCATTCTTGATGTTGCAGACGTACAGTGAAATGACATAACAACCGCAGGCAGCCAGTCAGAGGAATCCAGGCCTGCCGGGTTACAATCCACCCGTTGGGATCGGAGCATCCAGCCAAAAGAGCTTAACGGTCCAAACACATGAGTGACAATGGTTGATATACACATGTTACTGTACTGTATTTGTCCTTAACCACATGCGATTTGTATGGATTATACAGAGGGAGAAATACTGTAGAAAAATGGCAAGGCCTAGAAAATCAAGGAGAGAACCGAGTGGGAGAGAAGAGGGGAGAGAGATCTATTTATAGAATGTCAATGATTTTCCTCAACCTGTACTGCTGCTGCCTGAAACATGTTATTTTTCTCTGTAAAGTGAAGTGTTAGGATGAGGAAGAGATTTTATTGCACAAATCATATTAACCTCTACAGAAAGCAATCATGTCACGTTTCTGTTCCTTGTACGAGATGCTCTTTTTCCCTGGTAAAAACAGTTGTTAGGATTATTTTACACAGATCTTGCAGATGTGAGGAATGGTGCTAACAAAGGATAGTGGTTTGACTCGAAGTGCAGAGTCAAACCACTATCCTCAAAATCCTGTCTGAAAATCGTTATATCAGTGCTACCGCAGATCAACCAGACTAAAATCAACATAATTAGACGCACAAACACACAATTACAGCAAACTAAAAAAAGTTAAATCATATGTATATAATCAACTTAATCATTCCTCAACCCTTTGAACAATTCTCGTTGGTTTAAGATAACGGCACTGAAAAGGAACGTACTCTGTAAACTACTTTAAAAGCTCCACCGCATGGAAAGAATTAGCTTTCTTGTAAAAACAGCGAAGATGTTTGTGGATCCAAAAATTGCTACAGCAATAGACGTCCAACAATTTATGTTCTAAGATTTTTACTGGACGCGTATCTAAATGCGAAAAGGGGTATAATGGCATTGTGCTTGTAGGTTGATGGGTCCACCTGTAATTGAGAAAGGGCTAAATGGAGTGAAGGAAATGGACATAGTGATGATGTTTATCGCTGGGGAAGGGGACATCATTACGCACCTTGTTAAGCCCTGCAAGCAATGCTGCACGGACGTAATTACCCATTTAAATGAGTTTCCTGCAGCGCTCCTTCTTTAATTTATACATTTTGTTTTCTTTCATGAAAATCCTTCACTCAAGTCGCAAAGCTCTGGAACATGTAGTGTGAAAATGTAGCATGGGTTTGTTGAGACATTTTTGACGTGATCACATATGCAGCAGTTCACACATTTTAAGGCTTGAGTTTCAAACTTCTTTTCAGTGTGAAACAAGAGTAAGTGGAGATTTAAGGAAAAGAAAATAAATGCAGATTTTGCTGCATGTGGTGGAAACGCCTGTATTTACATTAATATAGGATAGAAAAGGTCAGCTTACACATGCAGAAACACAAACCCCAAGACTTGTTATGGCCAGCAATCAAATCTGTTTGCAGTGGAGGCTCACAATACTTATTCTGCGGCATTCAGTATGTGTCAAGAGGAATGAGTCCACCTCCGTCCCTGTGGCTTAGGAATATTAAAACAGAAGCATTTCTCCAATGTGTATAGACATGCCCTGTAAAAACAAACAAAAAAAAAACATTGACACTCCTTGAATATATTTGTTCCTCCGTACAAATAAGAATAACAAAAGACTTGCCACCCATTTTGGGTATTTTTTATTATTATTTTTTTATATTTCTTTTTGCGATCTGTTATGGAACAACAAAACCAAAAAAAAAAAAGTAATTAAAATTCTCATGTAACGGCCGTGCCAAAAACTAATTTCATCCAAATTGTGTTGAGAGAAAAGGTATTAATTAAAAATCTTGAATGTCATTTTTCTGACTTTTTCTTAGTTGAACTGCAGGTTGCAGTTAAACTCAAGTGTTGAGTTGGTAGCACATTGTTAAAAGAGTTCCCAGGGCTTTCTCCTGAGTGCTGATGCTCTGCTTTTTGAATGACAGGGAAATGGGGGAGGGATCCTGTGAAACATAACAATACTCCCGGCAAACGGAAACTTTTCCAAGCAGCTCTGACACCAGGGAAGAATGACCTTTACGAGTGTCCTGTTTTTTGCCTTAAACAAAGAGGGAGCAGGACGATGTTAGTTAGCATTTCCCCCATCAGATTAAATGTCAACTTCTGCATGCATAATTGTGGAATGGAAAAGAGGAAGACGTGAAGTGAACCAATTTGCTGGCGGATAGAGGAATCCAGAGCTTGGTTGTTCACTGCATTGCAGATATTGTCACAGTGTCTTTACTTTTGTTAGATTTGGATGTATATTTTTGGATTGCACCTGGCTTTGGCGTAATTGCAACATCGGGTCAAACTTAATTCTGCTGGAAACAACACAATCATCAATGTCTAAAAAAAAGAAAAAGAATTTAAAGAGAAGACAAAAGAGAAAAAAAAGTTATTATTCACACAGAATGCTGCATTATGCCTTTGTCCTGTTCACTCCAGTCTTGGATCAGCCTTTTCTGTTTCTCCCTACCTTTTATTTTAATTCAGCAAATTCATAGTGTGCTTTTGTTTCTAGACAGAAACCTGGATTTGCATTAGGGAGCGCATGTATGGGATGTTTGATGAGCAGGGAGGCTGTTGGCAGGCGAGCCACTATAGCGGCAATATCAGCCGCCTCAGAGGCATGCAGCAGTATGGCTAGAGGAGCAGCAGGGCAGCGTAATTGTGCATTGTTCATCCACAGAACAGAGGCAGAGCATGTAATGAGCTGTAGCATTTTCACCCAGCCAGCTTAATGGGCTATGACCAAGTATAGGTCTCTCAGAGCCCTCGCGTTCCCTCTGCCCTGTGTGGCCAGTGTCTTGGGCCCCCTCTTTTCTTTTCTCCCATTCGGCCATTCTTCTCTGCCCGATCAGCGTCAGCCATTCCTTCACCCCTGTTATCCCCCTCCTTTATCTCTGCCCCCTAACCCATTGTCCCCCTGTCTGAGGAGACGGTGGGACCCCTAATGTGTTCAGTGTGTGGCTCCTTTTTTCATTCATGATGTCTGCAAACGTCTAAGCAGTAAGTCTGATTCAGCCTGACATAAATCAGAATGGCTCATTGATGGAGCTCTGAATGAAGTGTGATTACATTAAAAACCCAAACACTGAATACAAATAAAAGTTCAGGAGGAGAAATTGCTGAGGTTAGTTGTAGGGGATTTGTTGTTAGAACTCGGCTCATTTTTCTATCAAAGGCTATTTTGCATTTTGATTATCTAGTTTTCCTGAAAGCAATTCAGGTAGGCCTGTTTCACTCAGGTTTGTTTTCCTGTGCCCAAGCATATTATTTACACCCATATCTGGTTTCCAGGGAGGCGGGAAACCATTTCTTTGCTTGAGTGATACCGGGTCAAGTTGGAAAGACAAGAATGCGTGCTTGGGAACCGATTAGATATCTACTCTGGTCTGAGCACAGAAGATGAAAACACTACTAATGAAGATAGTTATTATTGCCTTGCAAGGGAATTGATAATGACTTCACCCCCATCTTTGCGCTCTCTTATGGCATCGGAAAACAATATTCGGGGTTCAGTCATCTGGCTGTGGAGCACAATGGGGAATGAGATTTGACTTTCCCCTCACGTTCACAATTTGACATACCCCAGCACAGGCAGCCAAGTTAATGAATGAAAAGCGCTCGGCCTTTGTCAGATTGCTCCGAGTGCAGTACGTATCCCAGTAACCTCCTTAGTTCAAGATTAGCTGTTCCATGTTCAGTCTTAAGGGGAGCTAGTGAGTAAGGGAGTCTGCATGTCTGTACTTGTTACCTTAATCTTGTTAAGACTCAAGTGCGTCAACATAATATACGTAGGTACATGCAAACAAAGGAACAACAACAATGCACGCAAGGGGAAGAATTCTTTCAGCTTCGCAAAATGGTCAAACATTCTGCTGAAAAGAAACCGTTGTAAGCTTGTTCTGAAAATTTTAATTGTTTTTCTTATTGCTTGAGAGTTTCTCTGATACCTTGTCATGCAAGTTTCTTGGCCAAGGAGAATTTTTATTTTTTTTTGTATACATTGAACAAACAAGATATCATGAATTAATTAGTGAGATTTATCTGTGCTGGCACACAGATTTTGTTACCAAGTCTTTTGGATTCTGCCAGTTTCCAGTCATTGTAATGAGTTTAGATAACCAGTTGTATTATATTGAATATACTGCTAGGTGAGTGGTATCAATAGTCACCCAAATGTCAAACTTTTCCTTGAATTTATTATCTTTTAAATGTGGATTCCTGTGAGTAAACTATATGTTCCATGAAAAGACAGTCCAGTCTTGGCTTTGTTACACTCTCAGTCCAAGGCCAAAATGTTATAGGACAGCAGACAAAATACCAAGTGTGCTGGGGGAGGACAGACATAGGAGTAGTGTTCTGACTTTTCATTTGTTCGCTACCAAGTAATGATTATTTTAGCCTCTAAGCCCCAGATTTGGCCTTGTTTTGCCGTGGGAAGCTGCATCAACGGGGACAGAGCAGCCTTGCCCTGGCTGAGAAGCTTGTCTGTGGCTAAGCCGGTTGGCAACGAGAGTCAGGTACAAAGTATGGACGACATTTTGAGTGTCGTGACAGGAGGTCAGCTGGGAAGCGAAGGGGGACAAAACAGCAGAATATTCAGTTTAGGTGGGTCTGGTTGTGCTGCTGTTTTGCCTTCGTTTGTTCATCTGATGGCTGAGCGAGAAAAAATTCTAATTATAGAGCATCATCGTTTGCCCTGTTTGTAGCGCTGGTAACAAGCCAGTTGCCAGCTTGCATGAGCAACTGCAGAAAGCTGACTTTTGGTTTAATTTGGGAGGACTAGCTATAATCCAGACTAAATCCCTCAAAGCTGAAGCCTCCCCCCTCCTCCCACCACTGTTGGATTACGGGAGTGTCTTTAAAAGGATAAGGACCTGCTTATCACTGCTTCCCTCAACACTTGTTTGGGGCTTCAGATGTGGGGGAGGACGGTTTGTCGTCACCCAATGTGGCCAGTGTGGATATGAGTCATAGAGATTAGGCATCTGACAACTGAGATCAATGATAATCACAATTTACGGGTTTTAAACCCCCGCAGTCACAAAGACATATGGATCTTAGCGTATGCCTCAGCTCCCGCCCGAGTGAATTTCATCAGTAAGTAGAATCTAACTGGAAAAAAAGGCATCTAAATTAGTTGTCTGACACTTCATGAGTGAAGTTCTTGTTGCCTTTAATCACTTTCACACGTACATTTATTAACTGCTTGACACATTGGCTTCAGCTTTTGTTCGGAAAAAAATTAAAAATAAATGTAAGGCTACTCGAGTATCAAAAAAAACCATCTAAGCATATGTCAAGATTAAAAGACTGTGGAAATGTTCCTATATTTAACAGTTGTTCCACATTTACTATTAAATTAAAAATATTTTCTTGTAGACAGCTTTTCTTAAAAAAAACAAAACAGACATCCCGGTTTCTAGCACGACTGGTGCCGAGATCCGTTCCACTGATATTAACCACTCAAATACTGGTGCATCCACATACTGATGGGTGTTGCATGCTTTTCTCAAATTATTTTGATTTAAAGTATGTTTGTGTCTAGCTTTGACACCACTATGAGGCTGCCAGGCAACCCAGCAGAGACTCGAGACAGTCTCTGCTCCGGTCTAAGTCCAGCACCTTTCAACTCTTATTCACTGCGCTTTTGTACAAGCTAAACCACTGTGATAACATGTTAATTAATCAGCAATTGATTTGTTTTGGAGGTGCACGTAGGTGATCGTCTTCATTCAGCCAACTTTTCAGATGTTTCCTGCCTTAATGCTAAGTGGACTGGTTCAAGCTTTACACTTAGCGTAGTAAATGTTGTATTGATTTACAAATGTATTTTATTTTCCAGAATGTGGAACAATTAGCTAAATGCTGTACAGACATGAACAAAAATTATGAGCTATTTAGTTGCTAGAAAATGCACTCTAAAGTCTTTGGTCATTTATTTTAATAAAGGAGCAAAAGCACGCAAAACACGTCTGTTAATCAGCTAAAGTACAGTTCAGGTGACAGATAGAAGTGGCTGAAATGTCCATCCCCGCTGATTTAGTTTGTATCTCTCAGTGCTAAAGAAGTGTTGTTTGGAATGGTGGGAGTACATGGGGTGTCCGTGTTGCTGCAGGGAATAGAGACCAATCTAGCACAAATGAGCATATGTGTTGTTTGAGATGCTATATTTGAGTGTGAGGCTGTTACTTATCTCATCGGGGTGTGATGGTGACGAGGTGAGGGAGCGGATTGAATTCCTGGTGGATCCGGGCTGTGAACCCTGAGCTCTCAGCTTAGGAGCAATCTGGGAGTTGCAGAGAGAGCCGAGCCACATGGGGGGAGCATAGAAATAGAAGTACCTTAGTGTGAGTACTTGTTTACTTCTGTGTCAACATTTTTGACTCAGCTCATTAACCTGTAGACTTGAGTGGATCTGAATATCTGTCTCTGCCTCTGTCGCTCTCCCTTTCTCTTTAACAATTAATAACTATAAGGATAAGCATATACACCTTGAACTCGTTGTGCTAATGAACAGTTTAACTGTAGGGTGAAGGGGCAGCTATCACACCTCATAGGCAGCGAATCGATTTCAGCTGATACCAGTTCACAGATACACCCTGTAGCACTTTCCTCAAATCTAATCATGAATCCATTCAAACTACGTTAGCTGGGAGTCTTCTTGCTATTAAAATGGGTTTACAATTTCTATTATTTTGAGAGCATTGGTTCAAAAAGAAGCTAGTGCAGAGGTAAAGTAACAAACGGTGCATCTTCCATCTCGGAAAGACGGAAAAGAAGAGGAGTCACCGCTTTCATCTGCGCTCTCCCTTCCTCTCCTCCCATTACCCATGCAGCCAGCATCCTCTCTAAATTGTTTTGCATGACCTTTGCTACAGTAGCTCTAATTATTACCATCACACAGGCCCTGTAAGGCACGCAGCTAATTATACTGGATTTATCTGAAGGGACATTGGTGCCATTCTTCATAGGCATGTCTTGGCTGCCGTCAGTGCGGGTGATCTAAACCCAGAATAAGGTTAATTTGGGTAATACAGTAATAGTAATTAGAGTCACAATAATTACAAGCAATGTTGTAATAACAATGAAGACCGGCCCATTAGTAATAGAGGTCCAAATGAGCTCGTCACATGTATGCTGTACCTTATGTAATTGAAAAGAATGGCATTTCCAAAAAAAAGAGTGAGAAGTGCTGCAATATGCATAATGACAATATTACAGAGCCAGATTGTTGCTGTTTCCCTCCCATTGCTCAGAATCAGTTTTTGACAGTGGTAGTAGAAAGCTATATTTTCAAAGGCATTGTTGGATTATCCGTTAATGTAGGTACCAGGACCTCTAGTCATTGCATCTCATAAAGAGTTGTTACTAGAGGAAGCAGTATTTTTCAAAGCTCCAACATGAATGAAGATGGGGCAGTATGAGCTTTCTTTTGGCTGGCAGGCAACTCATGTAATGAGCCTAAGAGGGTTCCAATTATTCCACTTGCGATCAAAAAGGAGAAGGAGATTACTTCTCTTGCCTCTTTTTTCTTTGACATTTTACACAGTAACATCTTTTGATAGGGGCTGGAGGAGAGAGGGGAGGAAAAAAGCGATTGCCAGTGTGTGCCTGATAGTCTTGAACAGGCTCTCCAGCAGTACAGTCCTTTCTGTCTGGCAAAGACAAGGCAATGCCTCCACGCACATTCTTTATTTTTTGGATGTGTTTGTAATAAAACTACTTTTCCCGGTGCATGGTACATTAGTTTTCTCTCAGAGTATGTCACCTGCACAAGACGGAGAGGAGGCTTTTATATGACCGCAGGCTTTGGCTACAGCAGACTTGATGGCTGATCGCTGCCATATTTTTCCACAGCGCTTTTGTAAATTGTGAGGAGGCATGTTGGGTACTCGCTCACTGACTGCAGTTGTTTTCTTCCTCTGCTTAACAGTGTAAGTCATGTTCCACAGAACACAAAGGGGAGTTGAATTATTCGATTGTGTACAGATTTTTTTTTCCTCTGCTTCTCCCAGATTACAAGTAAAAGCACATTAGATGCCTGGGGGTAACTAAAAGGATTTCTCAACTATAGGACATCAAACTATATCAGCCTAGGAGAAATAAACGATGAAAAAAACAAAAGACAAATAATATGATGTACCACTGCACTGAGACAAAAAGAACTCCAATCTGCATCAGCACAGATAAACATCCACCCCTAAGATATGTTCTTGGTAGATAACAGCTTAGTGTGTGTACATGCAACACGCTCAAACATAGGCACACAAGCGCATAGAGCCGAGCTTTGATAAGCTCCGAAAATTACTACATGTTGTTTGTGGTGGCAGAACAAAAGGATTCAAGATCTTAATTTCAAGATTTTATGGAAAGGTGATTGCAGGGTCTAAAATGCATGTCACTTGAAAAGATTAAACTTAATAATAAAGACATAATTAAGGCGGGAAACAAGGATGTGCGGGATGTGCTCAGGTGCTTGTGTGTGTGTGAGATCTGAGAATACAGTGCCCTGCCTTCCCCCATGGATCCACTGCAGCGGTAGGAGGCACAGATCCACCGTCTGTTGCTGTTTTCCGTCCATGACCCCATATATCCCCCCGCAGTGAAAAACGATGTTTGCCCCCAAAGACGGCCCTAATACAAATTAAATTAAATTAAATGAAGTCAGTGCAGCTAATCCCTGTGTGTTTCGGCAGCTGAAACGCCCTCCCCTCCCTCATGAATCAGTGGGTTCAGCCTGCTGCATCTGGACCCCTATCCTATGCCCCCTGCTCTCAAGCTGCCAGGCTCCCAGTCCCTGACGGAGACAACAGCAGGTCCCGCTCAGACTTTCTGCCCCACTGTGACTGTATGAGTGTGTTTGTGCATGAAAATGTGTTTTACTGTAAATTTGTGCTGTGCCGTTCTCTTTCTGGCTCACACAATATTTATTCCCGTTTGCTTGTCTCGCCTGTCTGTCTGCATGCGTGTGTTTCTTCATAAAAGGCCGGGACTGGCTTGTATTTCACACACATTTCCTGTTTTGTTTCTGTTGTTTTTCTAGTTGTTAAATGTTAAACACAAGAAATTAATTCCTACGTCTCTGACAATCTACTAAAAAACAGTAGCATAATCAAAATCATACAGTTCTGTCGGCCCATGAAGCAGTGGATGTTGTTTTGTTCTTCCTGTGCCCCAGTGGCTGTCTGTCGCTGTCCTGTTAACAAGCCGGATTTACAGAGGCAGTGTTGATGTGCAAGCAACTAATATTCTGCTGTCAATCCCGGCCCTGACAGCTGCCTAGAAGGACCATCCCAAATATTAGCACCAGATGTGCTTCATGTTGAAGCACCAGCACGCGGGATCAAAAAGCTAACTCGGCTACTGTGGCTGAATTCACTGACAGGACTAGCCTTGTTGTGACGCAATTGCTTAAAAATCTGCTCAGTAAAAAAAGCCCCTTTCTATTATATGTACTTTGGCATCAAGCCCAATCATCCACCCCTGATTTGAGCACCGGCTCTGATTTGCGAGACAAAGTGCATCAACTGAGCTTTAGCAGCTGCTGTACACAGATATTGTGTTTAGGGGGTTGTGGGTTAGGAGGGCGGGTGGATTTTTGATGAGCTGGGGCCTGGAGTACATGTTTGTGTGTGTGTGTATGTGTGTGTGTAGCAACAGAATGCGCATTTGTGTGTGCTTTGCGGATCTGAGCACCTGCACACATGCCCTTTGAAAAGCTCCATCACCCCTCCATCCAGCCAACGCGCAGTGTAAACATGGTTTGTTTGAGCGAGTGGCCTGGGGTTGTTGGATTAATGAGCGCTGATGAAGTTCCACTTGTATCCTAGGTGCTGCCTTCCTATCTGCTGGAGTGGCTGTGATGTGGTAGTGTGTCTGGAGGCGGTGACTCATTCCCTTTACCCAGTGTCAGATTAAGGCATGTCAATAAACAGACCCACTCAATCCATCTCCGAGTGACTGCATCCGCTCACAGAGCCTCCCAGTCTGTAATGAGCTGCTGCAAATCTCCATCCAACTAAAATGTCTGGAAAGATGCCTTGTCACAGTGAGCAAGAGAAAAAAGAGCGAGGGAGGCCGAGGGAGACAGAGAGACTACAGCACTACCGATGTGACTGGCAGCCACCTTTAAGCTGCTAAGCGAAATTGTACCAAGCCCTGCTCCACAGTGTTGTGGAGTGCAAGCTGCTTTGCTCCCCTCACATATTTCTCTTTTCTCTTGTCTTCATGCACATGGAGTTTATCAAAAATTAATTCAAAGTTTACTGAATTCAAAATTGACTGAAAGTTATGCTGTTTATTCAGTCACTGCGCTCATGTAAGCATTTAAGGGCAATGTGTTTACATAATCTGTAGTGTTTCTGAATGTTTTTTTTTTTGTTGTTGTTTTTGAAGGGCCAGCCCAGGGGAGGAGGGAGAAACCTTTGGGAGTATCTCGTGTGCTAATTTAGCGTGCCCCCTCCTCCCCCATCAACTAAAGCTAATGTAGGACACAACTGAAAAGAGAAATCGCTATCTAGTAACTCTCTGAGAAAAATGAAATCATTGCTAAAACATGGAAACCCCCAAATCTACCTGGATTAGGAGGAAAAAAAAAAATCACCACCTACCTCTTTCATGTGGCGCCATACACACATTAATGGATTTGGGATGAGAGGAGTGTGAAAACTTTTCAGTCTGACATCCAAATTAAAGAAAATCCCTAAACTCTTGCCAAAAGGGGAAGTTCCTGCTATTTGAGTTTGATTGGGCTCCACAGGCTTTGACTAAAATAAGCTGATTTCTTTTAGGCAACAGATAGTTAAGTCTTTTTCCTCCCTTCTGGCTTTTTTAGTATGTAAAACCGTGACTCCTAATCTCGTGGCAATGCGCGGGTTTTCTTTCAGACCTGCCGATCGACTGATAACACACGCAGACCTGAACGCTGAACAGGTGTTAAATGAAAACCTATCCGCTCCTATGTGCCTGGTTGACGTAGCGGACCCCTATTCACTGAGTGGACACTATAACTCTCTCTCTGAAAGGCTTAAGCACACCAGGCTTGTCTCTGCAGACAAAGACAAAACAAAAACACAGACCCAGGAAGCCACACAGCCACCAACAGTTTGAAACATGTTGGGTCTGAGCAGTGATTCCCTGTAAGACAACAGCTCTGACTTAAGCCTCTTTAGCGTCAGCCAGCTCCACTGGAATGCAGACGTCTGCAAAGGGGGCCTATTATTTAAAATCTTTTCATCATGCTGAAAGGGAGGGAAATAGCTTTGGCGTTGAGAAGCTCATGAATAATGAATGCTGTTTCTATCAATGTATGTATAATTAATCACATCTCTACTAACTGGACTTCTGTGGAGCCTGTAGTCCTGAGTGACATGGAGACTGTTCTGGACTATTGTCTCTGTTTCAGAATAAAAGACAGCCGCATGATGTGCAGTTTTCCACGTGGGTGTGATACACAGGTGAAGCGAGGAATAGCTACAGCACTTTACGAAAACAGAGGGGTGATTGTTTTGGTCTGAATGGGCAGATATTTGTTCAATTTGACACGGGAAGGCAAAGAAAAACGAGGAGGAAATGCAAGCAGGAAGTGTGGATGTGTATCTGTTTCATTGTGTTTCAGAAAAGCTGTTATTTAGCTTGCTCAAACAATACTGAATACTTAACACATGTGGTCAGGGACACAACTGACCTCCGGATAAGCACCCAGTTTATTTCTTTTGTCTGGTCACAGATACTTCAGGAATGTACAAACTACAACAAAGCCAGCGAGTATTTAAAAAAAACCTTCGGCACAAATCGCTCGCCTTCATGACATGATTGATTTCCAAATGGGCTCCTGGTTTTGGGGTGAATTGATGGGTGATGAAGTGAAACGATGCAGGGAATGTGGCAGGTTATTTGTCACACATGTACCCCTCTGTCACAACTGATTGTGTATAATTTGGGTTTGCAGGGGAGCCGGTTGATATTAAATGGTAACAACTCTCTGTATTCATCACGGCAGGCCCCTTTTAGCTGGCAGAAATAGAAAATGTAATCTCATCCACAACCATGGCTGTGCCTCAGGCACTCTTTCACCCTTTTTACCGCTGATCCTCCCTCAGGGACCCTGCTCTCTCTAAAGGAAGAGGGAAATCTATAATCTAGCAGATGGCAGAGGGTCTATGAGAAATTTTATAATCAGGAAGAAGGTGGTGACAATGGTCGCCGGGGTAGAGAGCAAAGGGTTGATGATAGTAGAGGGTTATTGCATCTCAGTGGCCAGTTCGTTTTTTAAATGGTAAACAAACTATAAGCCTACTCCAGACAGATGCATTTATGCATTGCATCCTGGTCATGGGTGTCGTGCAGACTGAATCTGAGCTGCTTAGAGGCGCTGCTGGGTGCAGACCCAGAGGCGGGGACACTGGGCGCCAGCACAGACCTGCAAGTCAGGGATTGTTGGAGCAGTGCTTTTGTAGGGAAGTAGAAAGAGAGGGTCTGTGTGAGCAAGAATGCGAATGTGCAAGAGGCTCAAAGTGAAGCATTTCTTTTCATAGTCGCAGTGTGTAGGATAAGAAAGTCACCTGCAGATACACACACGCACACACACACTCCTCTGCATCCTCACTGCAAACTTCCATGGAGGGAGTAAACAGTGACTTTCACCCTCCTCTATCTATTGGAGTTTTTTCTGTAGTTTCCGTCAGTCTTTTTTGCGCATCTCCTTTCTGTTAGCTTTACCATAACCAAACTTAGGATAATGAAGCTTTTTTTAATTCTGTAATTGCAGCTGGCATGCCCTGTAAAGCCCTTTGAATCTCTTTCTGCTCATCTCTTCCTTTAGCAGAGTAATATCAATAACAAGGGACATTATGTGTAACAGTCATTTCCGGGACTGAGGGGAGACCGTGACCAAGACTGAGGCACAACCTCAGACTGCTCAAGCACAAAATGAAGCAGCAAAATTTGATCTGACAGTTTTAATTGATTCTGTCTAGTCTGTTGTCCTGTACGTTTAAACTGTGCATTTTAGTATGCCAGTAAGAGCATTTTATGTCCTCATGAAGCATGGCTGGATGTTTTTTGTCAGCTGAATTGATGACATTAAAGAGTTGCACCATGACAGACATGAACCACACATTTCTGTAATCAGTTTTTCTTCTCCTTGATGCTCCGTGTTGATAAACCCCCATACTCAAACATGCTCTTTTTTTAAAACAATTTTACAGATTTAACTACGGTTGATCTCAAATGCTAACTTTGCGCGAAAGGTTAAACTATGCATTTGTTTAATCTCTTTCTAAAAGTCACCGTAATGTGGTCGTGTCAATCCTGCTTTTTTAAATTGCAAATGGAGAAGAAAAATAAAACAATGCCTAATAATGTAATTCAGAAATACATTGCTGATGGCAACATCTTATGACTCAATTTTTTTCAAAGTAGCATGTTATTAGTGCATGTCGCTGCATATGTCTATATTTTTCCAGCTTGCTTTCTTGTTTAAATGTTTAACTGTGCCGCATCAGCCTCGATAACACATACAGTAGGGCAGCTGTATGACATTTTTTTCTCTCTTTTTCTCTCCTATCTGTGTGACATCTGCTGAACTTGTCGGGTGTTTACTGGTGTAACAACTGGTGCCTTCGCTCCCCTGCCCCTCCTCTCCTCTCTGGTGCTCCCCATGCCCCCACACAATGAATACACTTGCATCCAGACTACAGAACCAATTGTCACGCTGGGAGGAAAGCAAATCAAATCTTACGGCAGCAACTAGGCGAGGAGATTGCTTTTCCTCTCAGTGGCAGAGGAGCAAGTCCATCGTCCGCCTCAGGTTTTGCTGCTGGAGAGAAAGAAGCAAAGGGTGAAAAGGGGAAAGCTACTGGGCTGTAGCAGCTGGACCGCAAGCCTCCCGCAGGTCAAGTCTCACCCATTTCCACACATCTTCACCGTCTCTCGCTCTCCGCTCTCTTTCCACTTCTCTCCCCACTCGTCCTGACACTACCTATCAGTCACCTGGCGACACCGGGGACTACATTCCTGCCTCCAGCCCTCCAGATGAAACGGAACAATAATTATGGGGATAGAGTGGCTCTGGCCGCCAAACTGGGGCCGCTCAAATCACAACAACACATTGTCCAACCTGATTAAGTAGCCATTTGTGGCGTCCTCGCTGTAGTTAAGCAGTCCTCATCCACTTGCCTGAAACTTGACCTCCCAGCAAGATATATTGACATGTCCTACAATTTGAGGTCGGTCAGAAATGTGGGGGAAGACATTACATTTCTTTACAGGAAGCCTGCGCTAATGCATCCGATTCTTCCTCAGAATAGGCACTCGTGAGTGACTCATCAATGCCCAAGGTTATGCCCTCACGTGGTGGGTGTTTATTTCCACAATTTGATAAACAGCGAAAATAACCACATGATTTGATTAATGAGAAACGGCCAAGCTGAAGACGAGCTGGAGTGGAAGAGATGGGCTTGCAAAACTGCTGGATGGTGGAATGTTGTGAAGAGTCTCCTTTGGTGGCACCTACTACACCCTTAAGAGGGAGAGAGAATCGCATTATGGAAAGTACAGTTCCATTTCAGGACAGGAACAGCTTGAGAGAAGGGGCATACTGCCTTCCTCTCCAGGCCGTGCTCACGCAGAACATGCCAGCCAAACCAATTACGGGCTGCAGCCAGAGTGACATTCACAAGAAATATTCTATCTTGTCTTTTAAATGAAGTTTTCCCCTTGTTACTCATGCCTTGCATTTTCATTAGTCTCTCAGTGGATGCGCAGCCACTGTAGCAGATGAGGCAGTTTAATTCGTGTACACTGGGACCAAAGTAGAGCACAGGTGGATCACAAAACATTATGCGTATGCAGTACACGATTGCTACAGCATATACGCATTAGTCCGTATATGTGATAGTCTGTTGTCTGCTAAAGAACTGTTATTGGACACAATATTGTTTGAGAGAATACCACATATGAAGTTGTAAAATGTGGCATCGTTTGAAAATTCACAAAGTTAATGATTCATCTCAGTTGCAGTGTGTTTTTACTACAGTTACCTTTGATATTTAATGGAGTCAAGCTGAAGAGAACAAAAGGAGTCAGGGGTAATACAAAAGAACAAACACCGTGCTCCAAATTATGGGGCAGTAATAAAATGTTAATTAAATCCCCTTTCATAAATTATCTTCTGTATAGTAATGAGTTAAAGTTTAATTAGGGGTAAATGGTAAAAAAAAAAAAAAAAAAAAAAAAAGGGCGATGGAATGATGCTAACCTTTAGCGCATGCATCACAATGTAACAATCCCCTATTAGAGGCCTTCCCTGTACTGCTCATTATCATCAAACAGTGGTCCTGCAAAAATAATGAAGTGTAAAGGAAGTGCAAGCAGTGATTTAAGGTAGACTTATGTGCATTTTTTAAAGTTTATGTTTGCTAAAGAGACAAGACCGGTATCAGCATCAGTCAGACAAAAATGCAGCACAGCACACGGTATATGTTGTCTTTGAAGACCTGCGAAAGTGGCATCAAAACCAAGAATCTGAGCAAACAAGGACATGCATTTGGTAGCATTAACAATCTCTTACATTTTTCATAGACTGTAAACCAGTCATAGGAGCTATTTGCCAGAGGTAAACACCACACATTTGCTGCTGTGATCTGCCAGCATCCCTTTTATTTATTTATGTATTTATTTATTTATTTCAAAGGAGATCTAAGAAGACTGGGACTAATGTTTGACATTTCTACTGCTCCCCCATCGTCACTGCTCAGGCTCCTCGTCATTGTGGATTCACTTCCACGGAGACGGCGAAGAAGTTCTAAACGTTCAACCCAATTACCATCTAATAAGGAGAGTGTTCGTGCAGTCGCGCACTGGAGTTTTAATCCAAATCCGTTTGGTCACCGTGTATGACAGCTGTGCGGGGCCACTGCTGCATCAACAGCAGGCCTGTGTCAAATGTGTAGCTCACTTGATAATCAGCAACTGTGCTTCAGTGCCGGCATTAACCTTTCTTACCATCAGGGTGACTTTTTCTTTAAACAGGGCTTTGATATCGGTAGACTTCTCTCGGAAGTCAGCTATTGACTCACAGCTTTTATCAGGATACAGTATCTGCACCGTGGAATTTTAAGTGAAGGCTCGGCTTTCTTTCTGCAAAACACCTGCATCTTATCAAACTTTGTCTAAAGGGTCATATCCTGGCTTTTCATAAAAATGGGGAAAGTCCTTTGAGGAGCTTTGATATATCATGGTCCTCTGACATCTCACCTAGTGTGAGTAGATGCTTGGCAGATGTAGGAGGTGCTTCCTGCTCAGTGCACACTAACTCTCTTGTCTGTGTACTCCTCTCGTCAGACGTTCTCCTTGCTAAATAAATGTTTAAAAAAATGAATGTAGGATCCCTTTGAACTGTGTTCTCTAATGTGGGTCAGAGATCTATCGCATGCATATTCTAAAAAGCCTTTTCATCTGCAATTGCGGAGTTAAGATTCCCCTGGTACTCTCTTAATTTCATCTGCTTCTCTTGCATTTATTTATTTAATATTTCTACATTAATGTCTCCTCAAACATGGTAAAAGTGAAGAGTTCAGAGAAGAGAAAAAGGGAAACTTTTCCTCTCCCTCTGTCTGCATGATAGTCTGTCCTCCCTAATGACTCCATTTTAAAGACAGTGGGCTGACCGGCAGTGGAGGGAGGGAGCAAGGGATCGGGAGAGGGGAGGGTGAAGAGGAGAAGAGAGGCTATGCTCACTGCAGCACTCTTCTCAGCTCTCAACTCCCAGTCAGCCTCTCTGTGTGTGTGCTTTGAAAGAGAATAGGATTCAGCCCCTTTGAAAGCAGAGGCTGCTCACCAGGGCCTTTGTGTAAAATAACATTTCTACTGAAAGCCAATTACTGGTAACATTATTTTGGTTGCTTCCGTTATTAAAAGTACCTCTCTCTCTCTCTTCTGCCCCCATCACCCCCCCCCCCACACACACATTCCCTTCCCCACATTCCCTTCCCCACCTGCTCCTGCACCCCATTCATCACTCTCTTACAGACGGAGAATTATTCCATTGACTCCAGTTACGTGAACAGCAGAGCCCACCTCATTAAAAGGTATGTCTTGATTAGGAATTGTTACCAGCACCTCATTACCGTTGTTATCTGTAACTGTTTAATCTAATGAGTGCACAGCTACCGTTGCAGCAGTTTGCAAGTGTACCTGCGTGTTTTTCATTTGGTATAATTGCAACGGGGAGGATAAGATTTGGGGGATAAATAGCGTTACTCCATAATGTGTTTAGTAGACACTTGTTGAAACGAGCCACAGAGTCGTAGTTTCGGATTATTAAATTACTCAGAGCAGCAAAATCTGCAAGTAATGATTTTCGTATTTGCGGATAACCTTATTACTCTCTTGTAATTTGGTTGATTAGCAACACATGTGGCTTGAATTGCATCAGGTTACAGCTTAAAACAACTACTGGGTGATTAAATGATACTCAGAAGATTTCTCCCGTGTTTTTCAAGACCACTGTGTTTCATGAATAGTCAATAATTATAGTCTATTTCTCCTCCTTGTGTGAAGAATAAATGTTTTCATTGCGCATTGTCATTCAGTCGACCTGAAGCAGGATATCAGCGTTGGGGGTTGGTATGGGGGTCACATAATAATACCCTGCAGAAACAGAGGTTTTTGTAACCAGGCTCACTTTGAAAACTACAGTTCTCCCTTTTTACCTGCAGCCATAAAACATTCCAGCCTTTCCTTTGTCCGAGGCCGTCCCAGCCTTTTGAAAACCCATTATGGCAATTTCCCCCCCAAAAGATTCCCTGCATTAATGTAAACAAAGAGTATTCAAGTGTGGGCCTCCGCAGCATACTACAAAGAAATCCCCTCAGGAGCCAGTGAGCCTATGGTCTGGGACAGGTGCAATTACAGTGATAACATCAGAGAGCCAGCATTACCTCCACTGCAGTCCTCTCTCCCAGGCTGGAGAATGTGAGGCTTGGGCTGGGGAATGCAGCTACCTTGTGCTGCCCTTCACTCCCCCTACCTTCCTTTTTGTTTGCCCGTTTTAGTTTACTCTCATTTTCTCCTTTCTAACCTTTTTGCCTATCCTTATGTGAACTCATTCCGATGATTTTTGTTCTCTGTACTGTATGAACACATGTTCATATATCCACCCCTATTTAGTGTTGTTTGTAAACCAGAATTTGTTCCAGTGGGATGGAAATCAAATGAAGGGAAATCACGCTGTTACTGTGCAGCTGTTGATTGTGCCTGCACACCCCACCCTCTTTATTGACTGTAAGCCCCAAACAAGACAGATGCTCAGTTTGTATGCTTCTAGCGTTTTCTACATCCATCTTCCTTCCAGGAATTCCTGATTACCGCAGTATTTGTTTGATTGTAGTGACTGAGTGCCTCCTGTTTGTTCAATGCGATGTCCTTGAAGTCAGGGCATCCATCAAAAATGTCCCTGTCTGAGACATCCCTTAGCTGCTCTGCTATCTGCGGAGTAAAAGTATGCTCAATCTAAGAGGGCTTTTTAATCTTTTGTCTTATTATGTGTTTACTGCAAACACTAAACCCGGAGATAGTTCTTTGCCAAGGTGTAGTGTTTAACTAAGACTTGCAGCAAAGTAAACTGCGATTCATCTGATTTAAATTCATGGAAATGGACCGTGTTAAAGGACAAAGAATCCAGACAAATCATAAACAGGGACGCGTGCGGAGTGGGGTGAGGGGCAGCTCATCCCAAGCCGTCAGAGACACGGTGACGAAGGAGACTATGTGAGAATGGGTGATGTGACAGTTAATCAACATTTCCCTTTCCTCCCTCCTGGCCCCCATGTAGCACATCGACTTTCAAGGACCTGGAGGGGAACAGTCTGAAGGACAGCGGCCACGAGGAGAGCGACCAGACCGACAGTGAACATGACGTCCAGAGAGGACACTATGTTGATACGGCTGTCAATGACGTGCTGAACATGACTGTCCCGCCTAATGTTTGCCAGCTGCCAGACCAAGGTAAGAAAATCTGCGCTTGTGTGCATATGTACGTGCTTTGTGCGTTTAAAGGGATTGCAACATCCTTTGGAGTGTGTTTTTGCCAGTTTCAAGATAAGACCAATGTGTATTTGCGTGTGCATGTGCTTGAGACTGTTTTTGTGCTTCCAGAAAATCTTTTAAGATGCATTATGCCCACTGCAGGTTTCAGATGTGCGAGTATGAATAACATAACAGGGGTTTTTTGTCTTTGATGTCCTGCTCATGCAGCTAATGTGAGGCATCTCTGACAGCTAAGGCTACCCTTTGATACAGGCTTAGGCAACATTATTGACTGATAGTAGCCATGTATGCTCTTGAAGCTGGGCTGACTTCAGATGTGCTTGAATGGCAGCAATTAGGCTCACAAAGGTAGAAGGTGGAAATCTACATATCTCCATGTGCCCTCATCCATTATTCAGTGGGATCATTTAGCAGGGAATTAATGTTGATGCTTCATTTCTGACTCTCCGTTTAAAAAGACATCCACTTGGTTGGCAGAAGTCAGTGTAAGGGTCATGTTCATTCTTAACTACTGCCAGTCAGACTGAGGAATAGAGTGGGTCAGTAAGAGGGAGAGAAAGCAGGATAAAGCTGTCTGGGGCAGACCGGGATGTTACTATATGCACCTGAGGGTATTTACCAAGCTCAAAGGAAACACCACACGCCCAGGTGCAATGGCTAAGCAGAGCACAAGAGTCAGCGTGTGTGAACATTGTAGACATTTTAGGATGACTCCCATTAGCAGTTTCATTGAGAGCGAGGAAGAAACACTGGCCAGTTTACATTGGAAGCACACTCTCGAGGACAGCACTTACAGATACCACTTGATGTATCTGAACTTTACATTTGTACCACCGCGCTTTGACGCAATTCGGGAACTGGTGCCAAATTTAGGGTTTCTTCCTTCAGTTTACAGTGACATCATTTTGGTTCCTTCTCGCTAACGCTGTTCTAGTAAGGCTGTCTACATTCTCCCTACTCTGCTTTCTTCTTCGTCAGCTAGAAATTTTAATGAGCAAGAGATCCTACTTTATTAAAATGCATAAAGGAGCGAATATTGTGTGATTTTTTTTTCTCAATTATTTATCTATTTTTATCAGTGGACTGTGAAGCATGTGGGTGTGGTTGAAAAAGCAGTAACGCGTACATGTAGGCACTTTGCTGTCTGGTCCCTGGCATATTTCACTAACCAGATGTTTCTCTCGGACCGGCTTAACTGTTGACATTGTTTCACTGGGGTAATAATAACATTCGACAATTTGCGCCTCACGTTATTTAAGAATCATACGAATCTGCCTTCTTTGACGGTACCTCACACATAGTAACCACTAAGGTGGAAGTATATAGGGTAGAGGAAGTATGGTGACCATTAGAGTGAACTTGGTGTGGGTGTATTGGATGTTCTCCCAGCTGCATCAGACAATAACGAGCAATGAAAAGGGAATTTGCTGACAATTGGTTGCCAGCCGTAATTACTTCACGACCTGCAAAAATTCCTGCCCCTCTAAAAAATGCATGCTGACAGGTCTTCTAGTAGCGGGATCTCATTATTGGAGACAATTAGAAATGATGTACATGAAGAATATTACAAGTGGGGAGAGCTCTCTGAGGCAGTTCTTTTTTCATTAACACCACCAATGATTGTATCTGTTTCAGCAAAATGGATGCATGCCTCCTGAATGTGTAATGTGGCACCACATTGCTGGTAAACAGAACAAGAGGCTATTTCACAGCGCTGTCCATCCTTTTGACCAGAACAAATGGATGATAACAAAGTATGTTTGGAATTGTAATGAGGTGGTTTGTTATTTATTTCTTTTTTTCTTTTTCTTCTCTCGTATATTGCAATCAGCTTTCTGGACAGCAATTTTCTCCAGTAAGGACTTAACAAAATGGCTCCACTTTTCTTCCCTACTGTTTTGGAAGTCAGTCGGCAGCAGTGGTCACACCAGAGAGTAATGAGGGTCCGTTTGTAATTATTAAATTAATTCGTCAAAGATCACGTGCAGAAATGTAATGACATGGCAAATGAAATTGTCCCTCTATTACCATCTCAACGGTCTAATCCGGTAGTTAAAGGCTATGGTGGGCTGACAGTGATGGGCAGACTCAGTATGACGCACAGTAGAATCCATCTCTCCTGTTGCATGAGGATTTTACATAATCAGATTTTTTTTTTTTGTGACTGCTCACGAGAACACTACCTTCATCATTTCCCTGCTTCATTTTCCTCTGTGCAAAGTGAGTAATAAAGCCAGAAATAAAGCTGTTTGTATAATACGAGAAGCGCAGTGGTTACAGTCGTACAATGAATGTGGTTTTACTTTGAGCTCAATCTGTCTTAATTGACAAAAGTGGACACTATCTGCCAGTCGTATTGAGTGAGTGAAGGGAATTGTCAGAAAACAAATAAGCGTGCTCTCTAACCACCCCGCCGCTTACATGTCTTCTGGGAGTAACTTTGTTGTGTAGTGCTCCTCTCCTGTAAGCAGAAAACAAGTCGAGAGACTGCAATTGCCAAAGGACACCAGCATGCACAAGCTGAGGATAGAACAGCCTTGTTTTTTTCTGTGATTATTTATTGTTCTGTTTTCTTGTGCTGATGAGCGCAGACAACAAAAGGAAGCTGGAAGGGAGGAAGGGAGGAAGGGTTAAACTCTGGGGCTTTTACAGTGCAAATGTTTACCATTCCCAGTGCCATGCAAAGATGTTGTTTGCCCAGGAGACGGGCCGTTACCTTCACACAAGGATCCTCCATCCACGTCATCTTGTTGACTTTCATGCGGGAACCCATTTGTGTGAGGGGATTCAGCCACTAACTAACCAGGTGCCGTATCGCAGTGGACATTTTCCACCTTTGAAGCAATTTAGGAGTTTGAGATTTGGCTTATGTCCGTCAGTCACGCTTTTTTTTTTCCCACCTTCAGTGATACCTTTTCAACAAGGCTATTCATTATTCCTGTACCAGCCACTACCAAGGTAACTTTCAGCGAAGTGCTCATGAAGAGATTTTAGACTTTAATCTGAGTGAATAAGTCTTTGTTGAAGCCATGCCAAGAATCTAAAGAGGCCTGTATGCTCTTTTTGAAAACCTGACCTTAAATATCCTTACACAGTGGATTAGATTAGGGAAGTATCTGAAGAACAAATTACATTAAATCTCTTAAAATCTATAAAGGAAGGGATATCTTAAACATGTAATGGGTCCCTCATATCTGCCAATAGAATAAAAATGGATGACATTGCTATAACTATAAACTGAGAAGAAGAGCTATATAAAATGAATTCTTCTTTATCTTTATAGGCATGTCTGTGAAGTTAGGGAGATTTGGTTGAAACGTGTGACATGCTAGCTTTGGCTCTGTAGAACCATAAGTGTCAAGGGAGAAGCAAGGGAACAGACTCCGAGGGGGCTGGTGACAAAGGGAGCTTAATCTATTTTTTTTCGACTTCCTTTGATTGTCATAGCTCACACTTTAATTCCTCCCGGATACGGATGAGCCATGGTCTTCGAGGATTAAGATTCATGTATTGTTAAATTGCTCCAGTTATCTCAGCGGGGAGGAGAGGGAGAGCGTGATGTCATTTTACAGTGTCCGATTTGTGGGTTTGGAGGTTTGTGGTCTAGGTTTTGGAATTGTTTCCAGGTCAATGTGTAAGTGTTCTTCAAATAAAACCCCTTCCTCTCGGCTTATTAGACTCAAAGGGCTCCAAGACTGCTCAATTAGCTTGAGCAGGGAACAGGCCTCTTTTATTTCTGACATATTCCTTGGCCTCCACCTCTGGAGAATATCTCTCATCTATCTGTTAGCTCCCTATGGGTGTGTGCCTGAAGCTGTAGCCCAGGAATGGAAGCCCCCTCCGTGGGCCGCAGATTTCTCCATATTCCCTTCTTTCATCAGCAGATCCACAGGGTTTCACTGTTCCTAATTGATTTCATCTCCCCCCACCTTTTCTTTCTCCTTTCCTTTCTCCCTCCATATGTCTTTCTCCTCTGTTTCCATCTACTGACTGCAAACATCTCCAACTCACATCTCCCAACTTTGTGCCAGTCAAGCAGTTCCCTATCCCTGTTGAATTAAAGAAAGAGTAAAGGCACCTCACATGTTTCTGCCGCAAACTTGCCCTAAATTCACCACGGGAACATTTCTAGTTTGCAGTTCTCTGATCTACTAACGAAAATGCTGACAGGTGTCAGAATCAGGAAGGCAACAGGAACAGGGCTGTGCTGACAACACGGGAGGAGGAGAAAGTCTGTGTGTGTGTGTGAGGAGACAGAGATTGAGAGATGAGCTGAGAGCGTCTAGTAAGCAGTCTTAGCGAGGGAAAATAAAAAGCGGAAAAGAAGAAACAATCTCTCTGACAGGTAGGCGTACTGTAATTTTTTTTTTTCCCCTCTCACTCCAAGGTAGCTTCGAATGTGCCAAAGGATTTGACTGATACTCAAACAACACTTGATTGGATTAAGCATCAGAACTCTTGTTTGTGATTCGGGCTGGCAATAACACATGTTGCGGTATGATACTTTATGATTAGATTAACAGATAAACTCTATACTGGGACCATCCATTTTGATTTGTATTTGCCTAATCTAATGTGGAACCAGTGGAGGTAAAATGGCTGACAGTGACAAAGAGAGCAGTGCAATACAAGCATTAAGGAAGATAGAGTGCAAACACACCGCATGCTCAAACACACCAGAGAATGCTTGAAAGCAGGTGTAGTGAAGTCTGTAATGAACAACCAAGATGCAGATTTTTGCCTCAGAGATATAGAGACACGAGGAAGAAAAAAAAAAAGAGAAGGAAATAAGATGTCATTTCAAGCTGTGTCCATCTGGGCTCATCTTTTTCATCGCGCTTCCATCGCTGAATGAAGTGTCTCTCTCTCTGTCATATTGGAATTGCGCTTAATGTAATAAAACAGAGCTAGCAAGTATTGATTTTGCCTAAAATAAACCTCTTGGAAATATGTAATCTTTACATATCTCACTGAGTGTATGAGTGTTACAGCAAAAATGATTGTGGTTTTATTTCTGTTCAACATTTTCTTTTGACTCTGGCCTCTTTTTTAAGTTTGCGGTGCTTTCATGGGAAGCTCATCGCTTTAGCTTTTTTGTTAATTCCAAGAGACGACAAGTGAAGAGATATTAAACAGGAACTTAAACAAAGGTGACACATTGCGATTCTCTGACAACTGTTTGCAAGTGTTGCCTCTAGCTGCTCTTCTTCAACTGCGTGCCCTACAACAGACAAAAACGAAAATTCTTGCAAGTGTCTTAGTTTCCAGCCAACACGGAAAACATATAGTAATGTTAGAATACTATAATGGCATCCACTGAACCCTCAGTCTGCCAAAGCTCTCCTGAATATACCCAGTGTATTTAATCAGCTCAAGAGGGGACTGCTTATCTCTTTGCACTTGTCATGGATAGCGTATTGAACATATCAGAGAGAGAAATGGGAATAGTTCATTATTTTCTAGGGCTCACAATGAGTCTGATGTATCTCATTGCAGGCCCTCCACTGACAGCTCATTTTCTAGACAATCCTGGCATTCAGTTCACAACGCGGCAGGGCGAGAGAGAGCGAGAGTGAGAGAGACAGACAGAAAGAGAGAGAGGAAACACAGAGGCAGAGAGAAAATAGGGCTCCGGATCTCCATTGCTTATTCATGATGCTGTGGCATGCTAGGTGTGTTAATAATCTCCGCAGAAACCAAGTGAATCACGGTTGTTTGTTGAACACCTAGCCAAGCTGGGCCCCAATCGACAGCAGATGGGAAAACAGGGGGATCAGGATGATCCCAGACAGAGGGAGGGAGATTAAGAACAGGTAATGTGCAGAAGTTGATGGGGGCCGAGTGTGTATTAAACAGAGAGGGGAGAGGAGAGAGTACCTGAATTTTAAATCTGCCTGAGAGTGTGTACACAGTACGTATAGTGTGTATGTGTGTGTGTGGCTGCAAAAGTGTGTCTTTAAAGGTTAATCAGAGGAGGAGAAAGAAAGAGGGAGGAAGATAAAGAGATGGCACTAGAGAGAAATACTATGGGTAGGGGGAAATGGAGTGAAACTCAAGAGGCAGAGCAGAGCTATAGCGTTGTCTCCAGTCTACTCGCCTTTTGTGGCTCTGATTGATTTTAGTTCTTGTCTGAGGAACTGAGGCAGCACCATTGTGTTTTTAATTCTTTGAGGTTACCGTATGGACACAGCCCCTTCGCCACAGTAATACAAGCACACGGTAATGGGAGGGTCCGTAGGGTTGTTGGGACTGCAGGCCTCATCTAATTGAGTTGTTTGGGAGAAGTTGGTCAGAAAAAAATCTTTTAATTACGCATTAATCTTAATATAATGCCTGGAATGAAATTATTTTACTCCAACCATCTTACTGAACGGGGAGCGTAATTAGTTTTCTCATTACTTTCATATTTTCGGTTCCGTCTGTCCCTATATCACCCACCCAGAGATTCTCACTACTTTTATCTTCGTGGGAGTGAAGACACTCTCTGCTTCTTCACTTTGACAATGTGTTTGTGCCACCACATTTTGATGTTGCATTCTGCCATGTACAGCTGATCGTAATCTAAACACTGATTTACATTCTGCAGCGACAATCTTATCTTCATGTGATGTAGATTCAGAATTGCTAGAGGTTAACAATGCGTCTCCTCTGCAGTGGTGTTTACTGAACTTCTCACCCACAGCACCCACCACATGGTGGTGCAGCAAGTGCAGAGAGTGTTGCCAATTATTTCTCCTTGAAAATATACTATGTTGTTGCGTATTAGTTGAAATTTAGCATCTGAAGTAACAAATAATGGAAAGGAAGGAGCGTGGCTACTGTATTAAGTCCAATGTCCGCTGGTCAGCTGAGAGAATTTTTTTATGACACTGCCTTGGTAAAGCGTTCCCATCGCATTCTTGTCTATTGTGTGGGGAATGCAATTTGTGTGTGTAACGGTAGCCGGGCACTCTAAACACTCTGCCCCGAGGACAGAAAATCTTGATCCTCTGTTGACAACTTTAGTTCCTGTCACTTAGCCCATAACGCTCCTTTACAAAAGCACTACTTACCACAGCCTTGTTGCTGAAATGGTATGACTCTGGAGTGATACCACGTGGAGTAAACAGCCTGATGAGGACATACTATACACATAGACTAACTCAAAGGAGCCTCAGTGTGTGGCTGGAAGTGGGCAGGATAGTCACAGAATGACTGCCAATGCAAGGCTTGTATTACAGGGATCCCAGGATATCAGACACCAGGCGGCCTGTGCTCCCTCCAGGCAGGGCAGAATCTGGCAGCTGGCCCATAGCCCAGATAGCTATAATCAGCTCCATTACCTGTAGCACTGACTCCCATTTAGGAGTCCTCATACTGGAACTACAGCTACACTGCGGGGATTAAATATGCTGCGAAATTAAGGAAAAAAATGGAGATCGCATGCACATGCTACAGCTACGTCTGCTGCAGACGCATACATTGCACGCACAGGAATAAATTCATAGCCACACGCGAATGGTGAGAGATTTTCTGGGCGTTTTGTTTCGGGGCGCGAGGCATTTGTTTTATCTTCCCCTTCTGTGAAAGGAAAGATTAAGAATATACTCTGCTCTGTTTAAAGGGAAAATCAGCTGTCTTCTGACAAGTACATTGTAGCCTGCAGTTTTCTGTCCAGAATACAAAGAGACATTTATCACTGCAGCTGGGTTAAGAGAGGAAGAGGGGGGAGGTGTGAGGGGGGGGTCTCCTGTGCTGCAGCAATGTGCATTTCTTTTTTTAACCCCTATTACTTCCTTTCTGTGGGAAAAAAAACACTGCACCTCCATCCTCTCTAATCTGTTTGAGATTTACTACGTTTTATTTTTCTTTCATTTCCCCGTCTCCTCGACTGCCTTTGTCATCTCCATCCTGTTTTTTATCTTAGTTCTCATCACCTTGGCTCTCATGACAACATTATAACTCAGACAGAATATGTAGCAGGAATATGTAAAGCTTCGACGTCGCCCTCCTCAGTTGTGGCAACAAAAGGTTACTACCTGAGGCAGAGTGCTATAATATTTCCATATTTTGCTCTCCTCATGTATATTCAGCGAAAATGATTTATTCTGTAACATTTTATAGCTGTTGAAGTGCAGAATCTCTCTCGCAGAGACCCCGCATAGTACTGTAAAAAATGGCATGGCAGAATGTACTCATTGGATTTGTACTGAGCAGAAGTTAAACAGAGGTTAAAGAGAAGTCATCCAAATCTCCTCTATCATTACTATCTTTCATTCACCAATTAGTGTCAGTGTTCTCTTCGCTGTCCCCTAGTTGACCTTGCAGGGATGAGCTCAGTATGTTGTAATTCAACATTTTGACTCAGTCTCAATAGTGGGATGCACCTTGTGGCTGCTAGTGACCCAGATTATAAACTATTGATGAGAGAGTGAGGGCAGGGTAACGGAGCGCAGGGACCTGCCGAGGTGTGCGCGGAACCCAGAGAGCCTCCTTTTCCCGGCCGCCAGTTTCCACTGGCTACCCTGCATGCATATTGTCTGTCAACACGTCTTCATATTCGAGACCCTCCGTCTTTTTCATCCTCTGTTCTCGCTCTATACCTTAGTGAATTAACATGCGCTAGTCAGTCTGAATCACTGTGCCGTACAAACACTCTAGTCTGCATTTTTGGACTCGGTTCATCTGTGGGAAAGGTCAAGAGCCGAACGGGATTCAGAGTTTTGTTTCTACATTAAGGCGTATCTGATGGCAGTGGATAATGAAATTAAATTCATCAGCATTAAAACACATTCACAAAGGCCCTCTATTTTTGAATTGAGCGGCTAACAAGACATTTCCTTTATGCTACCTCATATCTTTCTGGGCATTAACCTAATTATCATATCACATGCGTATAGAACATAAAATCAGGTTAGTGCGAAACATGTGTATAAGGCAGTTACACTCATCTATTTATTTGCAGAAATAATTTTCTGCTTTTGGTAAATTTCAGGAGGCCTTCATGTTGCAACAGAATGTAAAGTCAGAATTCACCCAGCTGATGCATCTTGCCAGGCAAATGTGACTTTTCAAAACCCCTCTGTCCCCCGCCTCTTTAAAGGGGAGGATAAAAGGTAATGAGAGAGGTCGGCTGTTAAGTTTAATGGCAGACAGGAAAATCTCAGAATGGCTCTTTTTAATGATGTGCCTCTTCTCATGCAGTCCTCGTTAAAGATGAGGCCAGCATGCAAGGGAGAGGACAGGGAGGGGACTGTGGTCAGACACTGCACAGCCCCCCCATCATCTGTAAGATCCGCAGCGGGGGTCTCAGGCGCCTTTGTGCGCTCCCCAGCTCATCGTAGGAATCTTGTGCTCCTTCTGTATTCAGCTCACATTAGCATCAGAAAATAAATAAAGCAAGCAATCAGGCCGTGACCTCTTATATCCACAGTGCTTGCAGACACACCACCCCCAGCACCCTCCCCCATGCTTTATCCGCCTCCCTCTCCTCTGCGGCACTCTACATAGGTTTAACTAGCTTGGATTTGCAACTGAATGTCAAGCTTGGTGTTTGGCTTTACCACAGGGCAGGTTGTTCCACAGCTGTCTCTAGAGAAAAGGAACTCAAGGATCGAGAGGAGCGAGGGAATTGGATCTTTGACACCTGTCACTTCCACTCTGCTGCACCTTGCTCCCTTGCCACACATAAGGACTTTTCATGTCACAGCTCAGCATGTTATCATGAGTGGGCACAGGGCCTGAGAAATCCAATTACTACCACTGTGTCAGACCCCTGCCATCATCCTAAAGTATGCTATAGTCATGTTCCTCAAATCAGAAAAGATGTGCCCATTAGTTCCTTCTCTTTTCTTCAGACCAGTCTCCCACCTCCATCTCAATCTGTGTGTCTTAGATACGAGCTGCAGCTCTGCTCTTGGGCTGCCTCGCTGCTGACAATCCTCTATATAGTTCAGCACAGGCTGGTGGGAGGCTAATGCTACGGACATTGGTTCTGACTGTCTTATATTAAGTGGTATCATGGTGTAGACCCCACTGTGGCGGATAATGGAGAACCTGGGAGAAAATCAGCAGGCCTCCCAGATGCCAAACAGATTGGCCTTCGTGACAGGGAAATAAGAACTGTGTTAGAAAGTGTTAGAACGCCTCCCTCCTGCCTTTCCTCCACTCAGCAGGTGGAAATCTAATGCATCTCTACGCAATGGGTGCCTTGCTGTTTTTTTTTCCCCCTTATTTCTTTTATCTGCCACTCACCCAGAAGTGACGTTCGATATTTGTTTCAGTCGGAAGCGGCCCGATTGTTTTTTCAACCCATGATCTGTTTCCCGAGGTGGCCCACCTCTTCTTATTGTATACATGTTTCTGCACACTTAACTAAAGCTGTCCATCACTCTACATCCCCGCATAATCCCTATGTTCAGTGTCCTATTTCCAGAGGTTGTTAAAATTGTTGAAAAAGGGGGACAAGTGGAATTTTTTAAAGGAGGAAAAAAATAAGGACATGAGAGAAGGAACCATGCTGGTGCTTCTGTGACGAGATAAAATGGAATAGAAAACACACAGTCCTGGCTAACACAAAGTGAACATGACTGAATGAGAAGCCACATTATATTAATTATGTAAGGGCACTCTTTTGAGACAAAGCAGAAGCTCGCAGGGGGAGAGGAAAGCCTAAGATATTGGTTTGCCGCCCGGTGTACCAGCCACCAGTTGTTTGGACACATTGACAAGTGCTGAAGTATTGTGTTTATTTCAGATGGCTGAGAAAGAAAAAAATAGCTCTTAAGAGACGAAAAAGTAATCAGAAGGGGAAACTATTAGAAATATATATCTTTATGGCAAGTGTGCAAGAATGAATAGTTCCTTTGTCTAGACTGTTTATTGGTTATAGACTAAATCTATTTCATGAAGAATGATTTGACGGTTGGAGTGAAAAATGTGGATTTACAAATAGAAATCTTGGTGTTATTGAAAAATATTTCATTTGTCATGGACTCCTATAATATTAACAAAATCCTCATTCCACACCAAGCATTTATTTTTATCTCCTAGTGTCATTTTTCTTGACATTTGTAGTTTGTATTTCCTCTCTTCCCCGTTAACGCAAATCTTATAGATATATTTTCCAGTTAATAACACACCTTTAGATTTTATTTAAGAATATCTAAGATTCTAATCAGATTAGGCTTTCCTCAAAAATGTTTTGCATAAACGATCTCATTCCATAGTGCAGCCATCCGTCTGTCTCCTCTCGATCTCCGCTCGCCACATATCTTTCATCTACCCTCCATCCCCGTTTATGGATGTAATTTAAGAGTCTGTTTCTGCCCCCTCGCTTCTCCCAGACTCCAGGGTTTAGGAGGAAATTAGCTCGCTAGCTCGGTCAAGCTTAAACACAGAAATGCTGCATTTGTTCTAGTGTATTTAAAGATGTCCTCTGCCGATGCATTGTAGTTGAGGAAACGAGCCAAGCTGACAGAGGCGAGCGGGCAGGCGGCCTGGCTGGCTGGCTGGCTGGCTGGCATGTCGGAGGGAGCAGGTCTGCAACCAGGACGGCAGCAGCAGCCTGCTGTGCTGAGTTTTGGGAGTGCATTGTATGGCTGCTGTGGGCCTGGAGCGCCTGAGCACAGGTTAATTTGAAGCTCATCATTAGAAAGGCAATTTTGGATGCTCAGAATTGACAAGGGTGACATTTACTATACCATTATAGCAAAGTATATCACATCACAGTACAACGCAATACTTGGAATATATAAGTAATGCATATACTAATGTAATTAATATGAAATGTATGAACCTATTAACCTGCATTAAGTTCCTCTGCTTCAAACCATAAAATGAAAAAAAATAAAAAAACAGATTGGAATTGTAAACTATACATTTTGTTTATTATCTGTCTCCCAAGAAAGTGTTAAAAGTGAAAAGCGTTATGAAGGTTAAAAACTCTGTTAAGGAACCCACGTAGGAAGCATATGATGAGTTTTCCTCAGATTTATGGGGAAATTAATAAACCAATTATGCTGCAAATCTTTTAACACAAAATGCTCCTCCAATCAAACAAATTTACAATCCTGTTCCGTTTTTCCCTCTAGACACTTTTGAGAAATTCCTCCCTGCACGATCCCATTTTAACTAGAAATACATCAAATTACAACAGGATAAGCTCAAGTTTCAGTTTAATTTTGACTTTAATTGCGTTCTTCTTCATCTTCTATCTCTCATATTTTAAAATAATTGTCCCTTTAAAAAAGATGAATTTCCTCTGATGACATTCATCACTGAATTACATCCTTGATTAGTTTTTCTTGGAAATGTTATATGTGGCCACGAAATTATCTAATTTGCCACCACAAAGTTATTAAGCTGATTTCTTGTTCCAGTGACAGCGATATGGTTGGCATCATTATCTCACAGCAGAGGAAAGCGCGGGCATAATACTGTACAAGTTCTTTTACAATTTGAGGTTATTAGCTGTGTGTAATTAAACCCTGGCCAAAATACACTTAATGACACTCATCATCATTATAGCATATTTGCAGGATGTATTTCCTGACATCATTTACTCATTAGTTTTTGATTATTTAAGCACATTGTACTGTAAATATATGTCAAATATTTTGGTCCATGTTATATTTTTTCTTAGTTGGCCAGCAGATCTATTCCAAAAACCTTTAAAATGAGAATTTAAAAATGACCCATCTCCTGGCAAGGCATACCAAGGTAAGATATTAGCCTTAAAGACAGCAAATTCACACAAACCGCATAACAAAATCAGTTATGTTTGTTACTGTTCTATGATAAGAATTATTTAAGTGTCCAGAGTTTTATTTTATTTTTCTCTACCAAATCTCTGCACGTTGTTGGACTGGCAGCGTGGTTGAACAGTTGGGAACATTTCAGGCAGATAGGGTGTCTGCCTATCCACAGGCTTTCTGGTGTTTTGCGAACACATAAGTGTATTACACTGGTGCTGGAGCCTCAGATGAGAACCTCTATGCTACCTCTTAAATGGCGTTCAGCCTAGTGCATCCAGGCTTAGCTCATTATGGCTTTCTGCCTGGGTTAAATCCAGTCAGAGTGCCTGTTGAGAGAGTTAAATGGTCACTGGCTCATGTAATATATGAAAACCAGAGCATGAATTATGATATTGCCTGGATCTGAAAACTACAGATCAAAAAAGACATGATTGCCACTCATGATAGGAATGGTAATTCTTTTATAGGCGAAAAAACTGTTACCATGACATCGCAACCTTTAGGAGCCAGTCATGGTAGGAGTAAGGCTCAATAAAGTGAGCGAGTCCTTTCTGCAAAGTGCTATTTGTCGCCAGGGCATTGAACCCATCCCACCCACGTATGTCATCATGACCACCAGCTCGCGTTCTTTCCACTACATCAAGCAGTCCATTGGCTAGCAGTCCTGCTTTCAAACAAAACAGTACTCCGCGATGACATAGTGATTTATAAAACAGCATAGCGATTGCTTTTTTTCCCTCCCGCTGCTGTTACACAGCTGTTAAACAGATGCTGTTTGTACCAATTTAGAAGCTAGTGCGTTGTTTGTCAACACCAGTTTGGAAATTCATTCTTTATACCGGGACCTGTTATGGAACACATTGGCTCTGTTGGATGGCCAAGGCGGCAGCAAGGGAAGAAACATACAAAGGAAGTAAACATTTGCAGAATTTGGTTTAAACTGTCGCTAGCTTTTGAAACAGTTATTGTCAAGTGCTTTAAAGGAAAGCAACTGTCTCAAAATGAAGCTGACTTGCCATTTTACATCAGCTTTTGGGAGGATACAGTGGGTCTGCTGGAAGTGACAAGCTGTCAGACACTTTCTGCAGTACTGGGCGGATAAGGCAGTGAATTTGTTCTTGATAAATTGACTGCTGCTAATGCTCAGAAATAGAACCAGGGCCACATGAACCCCTGGCCTCACCAGCCATACAAGAGTACTAACAAGGGCGCCCAGCGTGTCTAATGTTCTTGACAATTAATGTTTTACCGAGGGAGTTAAAGGAATTCTGGTCAGATAGGCAGAAATGAGAGGAAGTGATTTCGTAGTGAAGAATTCATTTAATTACATCAATGTACGTGAGACAGCAGAACTGATTCGGTGAGAGAAGAGGACAGAAGGAGGAGAAGCATAAAGGATGGCCTTGTGCGGGGAGCTGTGAGGAATGAATCTGGGGTTTTCAGGAGGGGGATAGCTTGATGTGACTGAACCAGATGCTGTAGGGAGAAAGAGAGGACTCAGTGCTGTGCAGAGAATGATGGCTTGCGTGGCGCAGTAAGGGTGCCCCTCTACTGTTTGTAAAAACAAGACCATCACACTCCATCTTGCCGCTCCCGCAGGAGCCAAGCCTCCGGGCTGATTTATGGCCCACAGACTGAATTGGCTGGCTGGGATGACAGCAGTGCTTGGACTCTCCCTGGTGAGTAGTGTAGGAGGCTGCTTGGCCGAGCTTCAGCCTCAGCTGGCCGTAGAACTGTCCTCTACTGTAGTTAGGACAGGCTAGATGTTAAGCTCCATTCCCAGTGTTAGGATCAGACAGGGCCAAGCCTGTTAGGTCTCGAGCATGATTTGGACTCTGAGCACCAACCATCCACAGACAGTCACCCTCTTCTATTCTGCTGGTGCTGTTTTCTTCCCCCCCCCCCCCCCCCTGTGATATTTTCATCAGCTTCTGCATCACATTCCCCATCAAGACTCTGTAGTAACAATTTAGATTTAATCAATCTTTGCCATGTGACTGCCAGAATGGAAAATTAATATGGAGAGCAATTAGAAAACAGCCATCTCACTGTCAAAGATACTCTGGAATACGAAGATGAGAGCAGAAAAGTGGACGACATTTTAGCAGCAAATGAAAACCTTCTGCACACCGCTCAGTCACGACAGGGAGTGTTGACTATGCTAAAGAAAAAAAAAAGGATCCTCAGAGCTGCGGTCAGATTTATTTAACTTTCTATACATGTGGTTCCTTTGAATTTTACACCAGTCCTTTCACAGCGGTGAAAAGACAACGATGCTGTTTGCTGTTTCAGTCAACAGAGCTGAATGATTGTCTTTTCCATCTATAGACAGGCTACATTTAACAGCTTTGTCACAGCCTTGTATTTGGGTTTAATATCAAAGACAGAAAGAAAACAACAGAAACAGTCAAAGACAATTGTGAAGGTCTATGCAAGGCCACAAGTAAAGTACGTCTAGGTTTAAATTGCGCTTAATTATTTTCTTTCATAACAGCTACATCACAGGGAAGATACATTTCATTATACTGTCTGGCTGTCTGTTCAGAATCAGGACAGCTATTGTTACCGCTAAGATGAAAATGACAGCCTACAGAGGAAATACAAAAAAACAGTGGCTTAAGCCAAAAGTGGCAGACATTATTTGTAAAATGATTTATCATGCCACACTGCTGTTCCAAATTCTTTTTAGGGTTCATCATGCTGTTAAACCAAACTGACTGAATTGTGTCATACTGCAGGTCCCCCTGGCACCGCGGTTCCACTTAAACAAAGAAATGCAGAATGAAGATTTTATCACCTGAATCTGAGTTCAGATCAACTCAACGCTGTCTCCAACCCTACAGTCTGGCCCTCTGTGTTTTTTTGCACTTGCTTACATTCGTCTTACAGGATTACATCATGGTTTTCAACCTTGAGGCTGTCTGCGCTACTTTTGTGGGGATAAGCGCCTGTGTTTTCCAAGGCAGGCTCCACGTGTTAGCCAAGCAGGACGCAAAATAGCTGGCGAAAGCTCGGGCAGTTTAACAGGGAGTTGCCTCCCTCGCTTAACACATCCCTTCCCTTTTGTGTCTGAGGATATCAGACTTTTTGCTGATTCCTCTTTTTTTTTTTTTTTTTGCTGCATTAGAAGCAAACAGATATCACCTGCAGCTGTGTAACATGAAGGAACGTTCTATGTGGTGCACAAAGGTAAATTGAGCAATGAGCTTGTCAGGTCGTGGGATTCCCACGCTGAACGTAAAGATCTGTCTGCCGTAACTTGAAGTTTAGACGCCTTCATCTGATTGAGGGAGAGAGGCAGGGCTGAATCGGCTGCTGGCAGATGCAAGATGAAATGGCAGGGAACGTGTGGGTTTTTTTTCCCAGTGTGCAAAGTGATGCTATTCCAGGTAACTACAAACTGAAAAAATATGGACAGCACTATCAGGAGAATATGGTTCTTGCATCTGAAGGGGAAATATTTATTATTTTCCAGTGCTGTGCATATCAGTATATACATTTATAAAGTGCTCCCTAGTGCCTCTAGCATCCTTTGGACCTTAATACAGTATTAAAGTGCAGTACGTCTGATTTGACAGCAGTGTTGTGCTACCGATGCATGCATTTGTAGGACTCCATTGCCAAGAAATTGTATTTCATTTCAATGCACAACACGAAAAACACCAGCAGCCTCCAACTCCCGATGGAGCTCCCTCAGTAATTAATAGGAATTAAATCCTAGATCGGATATGTTCCCAATGACATCCTGCTCTGTACTGTGCTTTAAAGTCTGCTCCTGGAACTGATTGGCAGGCTTATTTTCCTGATGCCTTTGAATACACATTCGCGGCAGGAGGTGCCTTCACTGTCTTCTATTCTGTACTTGTTGACTTCCAAATCAAATTCATCCGTTTCCATTATAGTTTGCCCGTTTTTCTTTTTTAAACAGGATGAAACCATGCTTTGTTGGAGGTCGACGGCCTGTCACTTTTTTTTTTTTTATTTAAATTTTGCCTCCTCCATTTTTTGCGGGTCTTTTGGAGCAACATCTGCAGTTTATGAAGCTCTGAGCAGAGGCAGGATGTGTGAGTGTTAATAGCACTTGGCTTTTGTAACAATGTCATTTACAACCCAGTTGCTCTCCCATAGACCCCTAAGGAAAGGATAGAAAATGTCATTCACTGCCTACACATGCGCTGCTAAGTAGGGAGCATAAGACTTGTGCATATTTCTTTGTGCCTCAAGGCTTTTCATGCCTTAGAAAATGCTTTAGGCTGTTGAAATAAGCTAAAGTGTTTAGAGGAAATTGCATTCATTACCAAGATGCTTGTACATTTTTAATCAGTGGAGGAAAAGATCAACTTTGTCAAATACGTCAAGCAAGATTTTTGGTGGAATTTCAGATTATTAAATGCAGAGCTGAAATTTATATGTATACTTCTCATACAGAAGTTACAGAAGTTTTCAATAAACCTTTTTGAATAAACCTCTGCGACTAAAAAAGTGACTGCTTAATGCATCTTTATTATCTGCAAAGTAGCAACGAAAAGCCTTCACAAAAGGGTCATTTTAAAACAAGGTTACTGACAAAGCAGAGAGTTAGGATTATAAAAGGAAGGACATGGGATTCGAAATGAAAAGTGCTGGTGTGGTGGACAATCTAATCATGCTTTTTTTTTATTTTTATTTATTTATTTTTCATTCATCACCCTCCATTATGTTCTTGGTACCTGGTAAAGACTCTCTGTTGTGATTGCATTATTACATCCTGATTGGATAGCTTTAAACAAAACCTCCGGCTTAATGCCTTTTGTCTCCTTGATTGCTGCCATTGCAGTTCCTTGCACCAATCAGCATTCATTCTGATTTACATATATACAGGATTATAACAAGTGGAGAATATTAAGGTTTTGGCTCATTTTTTATTTTTTGCTTTATCAAATGATTTTTCCTGTATAGCTATTTCATAAACTGGCCTGTTTATGCAGCTCCGGGCATAATGTGCATAATATTATGTAATAATGTTTCATAAAGTTAATATTTACCACAAAAATAAATCCTTAAATATTAAATTATATACTACTGTAGACTACATCCGAGGTGTTTGTCTCAAACAAATGCAGATTAGGAAATCCTTTTGCTTACAAGGAGAAGCTTTATACCAGACATAATCTCTGGATTCTTCTGTCTCAGTATGAACCCATCATGAGGACATTGTTTGCTCATGATCTGCATTCTTGTGCTGGTGTTCATGTTTTCTGCCCTCAAGTGAAATGAGTCCTCCTCCATTCCTCTCCCCATATTTGGGTTCAAACAGTGCATGACACCCTTTACTCACTCGTCCAGTCATTTAGTTACCATGCTATCTGTCAGTCTCATCAGATTGTACTTTATGAGAGACAGCTCCGGCATATCTGCCCCTGAAAAGCTGGTCTCCAATCTTTAAATATCGATTCCCAGGGCCTTAGTAGAGGTGCCTCTCATGAGTGCAGAAAAGAAGGGAGAAAAACAGATCATTAGTGATTTTAATTAGGTGATCTGTCAAGCTGCGATTGCCAGATGTAAGCGTATGCATTTGGGTCGATCGCAATCCCTCTCACAATCCCTTCTTGTCACCTTGGGCCTCTGAAACAGAGGATGGCTCTTGCTAGGAGGGAAACAAGCAATAGTGGAGCACAGAAATATGTCACTGTGTGTCTGCGTGGCAGGTTGTTTCTTCAGACTGGAGCTGGTTGAAACAGTACAGTGACGTGTAGGGATTTGAGAAAAAGAATCGTTCTATTTTCTTTTGTCAAGGCGCTGCTGCTAATGTGCTATAAATGTGTTGTCACGAACAACATTTTTAATCAAACCCACTGAGTTCTTTAAAACCGAACCACGGCGTTTGAGTGAGAGACATTTTCAAGACCAAGTTTTTGTTGTTCTTGAAAGTTCTTCCTCCAACACAACAAAGTGCTGAGCAGCACAGCTACATGGATGCAGACAAACTCTTTTTTTTTTTTTTCTTTTACTCCAGCGTTAAACATCATTACATATTTATAACTCGGCGCCAGATGACAGAGACAGAGAGGGAGAGAGATATGAACCAGGCACCAACACCGCAACTCGTCTGGTGTCTTTCTCTGAGATATCTGATTGCACTGTTTAAACCTGCCTTTCATCTAATGTTGCTACAGAAAACCCAATTATACACGAGCTGCAAATGGACTTTTGATTTAACAATACATAATTTAATTGGCATATTAGACGTGCTCCAAACATCCAGCTCTAGTTATCTGTGAACAGTGTTAACGGGGCTGCAGTCTGGGGCGGATGTAGAGGGAATGCAGTACGAGAGAAAGGAAATCGTTCAGGAACGTTTAACTTGGACTGGTTAAATGAAAACCAAATGCCTCTTTCTTTAATATATGTTTCTTCTATTATTTTACGACTTTTATTTTTCTAAGTATAAAGTTGAAAATCAAGCTCTGATACAAATCTAACAGTCAAGTTTTCTCTTTTCCCTTCACAGATCCCAGCGAGGGCTTTCACTGCCAGGACGAGTGCCGCATCCTAGGCCACTCTGACCGCTGCTGGATGCCTCGCGTTCCGATCCCAGCACGCGCCAAGTCGCCCGATCACGCCCGTAATGTCATCGCTTTGTCTATCGAGGCCACCACAGTGGATGTGCCACACTATGAGGATGGCACCACCAAGAGGACTTTTGCCACCTTCGGCAAGGATGGGCCTGAGGACGTGGAACGGGGAGAGATTAAGGGAAAGCGGACTCAGGAGTCTCAGGTGTGTAGCCCCAAGGCCAATGGAGGGGCTGTTCGCGAAGCTGGCAACGGGCGCGAGGCAGCCAGCCCCATCACTTCCCCCGTGCACCTGAAGAGCCCAGCCTCCAAGCCGTCATCTGCCTACAACACGCTGAAATGCCGCGACGCAGAGCGAATCGCCAACCACAGCCTGCTGAGACAGCCGGAGGGGAAGGACAGTGAGCCGGCTGTCAGGGAGATCAACACTCTTCTCCACGATGGCCGAGACAAGGAATCCCCCAGCAGCAAGCGCCTGAAGGACATTGTGCTTTAGCGAGCTTCTCAATGACACACACCAACAAGCATACACGCATACAGTGTAAACTCACATATATATACCCCGCAATAGCTGTGTGTACACAGGAGAAAGGCAGGCTGTGGAATTAGAGAGACACACCCATTTGCAGTATACAAAAATCCAAGAACCAGCTTGGGCTGATGATGATGATGATGATGAACTGTAGTATGCTGCGACTAGTTGTGTGCTCAAACCCAGGTAGTGGATGTGGCTTTGTTGTAGTCGCAGTACTTTTTCCTTGTTTGCTTTTTGTTCAGTTTTCTTTCTATCAGTCTGCAATGAGTGGACAGGCAGGTTACTGTTGACTGCATGGACATGGCCAGTGGAGCTCTCCAGCCCTCGAGCCAAAGCAGGACGCTACATGTTTGGACACCTGAGGTGCCAGTTCATACGTACGGTTATGCCTTTTGAACTATTTTGTATCACAAACTGACATTTGCCTTCTTTGGTTTTGCAGTCTGTTTTAGCTGCCAAAATCGCTCTTTGTTCCTTTGTATAGTGAGCTCCGTCACTGTAATAACAGATAAACACAGGATTCATCCAAAAATGTCGTCAATTTCCTCTTTCAACACTTTCCAGTACATTCACAGAAAGGAACGGGAGGCCCCTTGGTCTCATTTGCCCCTCTCGTTGACTAATAGGAGAAACTTTCTCTGTGTGTCCCTGAGGACGTCCTAGTGTCATCAGACTGTGAGGTCCTTACAGTATTTCTATTTTATCACGGTTGGAGCTAAATGAACTCTCGCTATCTGCCAAGCCGCTCTGAACACTGGAAGTGGGACAGAGAGATCCTTGTGTTCAAATTGAGTTGTGTGGAAAAAAAAAAAAAAAAAAAAGACTCACTGCTTTTGAAATCTCCTGTGCCCAACCTTGATTGTAGCCAGTGGAGCACAAATTAGAACCTTGTGCTTTGGTCTTGTACTTTTTTTGACTTTTGACTATGGGGCTAGGATAGAAGGGATCGTCACTCATGTCTTGCTATGTGAAACTCTGTATAGGGTTTACTATTATCATTTTTAATAACCTGTTGTTATGTGACAATCCCTTTAATGTTTTGTTTCAAGAGAAAAAAAACAAATAAACATTGGTGTTCAACTGAAGCTACAGTAGCGTTTGTTACACAAACACAAAAATAAAAAAAACATATATGCCAAAATATATTTTATAAATAATTTAAAAATGTATAATGAGAATATTTAATGCTGTGTAGTTATTTTATGAGTAAGTTATACTTGGGATTAACTTGCTTTTGTTCATTTGTCTTTTGCTTTTATATTGAACCTGATTTTTTTTCTTTTTCTTTTTTTTTTCAAAAATGAACTTGGATTATTATTATTATTATTTTTATTTTTTTGTTTACTGTGTGATCCCTGGCAACTGTTGACTTGCAGTCTACCTTGTTGTAAAGAGTTTCTTATTGGTCAGTTCTTGTGCCATCCAGTTTCTGTGTGGGCTACTAGAAAATGTAAAAAAAAGACAAAAAAAAAACAACAAAAAAAACAATGACAAAAAAAGCGATTTCAGCACCAACATTAGTGTGTCAGTTCAATGAGCTTAGAGTGAGATAGCAAAAGAAACCAAAAAAGATGCAAACAAAACCTTAACGATTGCAGGATGTTGCTTGAACTTAGTATCTAAGGAGGACAAAGAACACCCTCCAGCGTTCTTCAGGCTGTAACAGGGTTCCACCTATTGTATCTTTATAAATAGGTTGGCTTTCCCATTTGGCCCAATCAAGTTAAATCCAGATTTTTTCAGCTTCAACTGAGGGCATGCTGATGTGCAGACTAGCTTTGCTCAGCAATGCTGTGTCCCTGCGCCATTTGTGTTCGACAGATCTCAAAGATAAAGTTGCGACCACAGTGGTATAAGCAGGGCTCCCCTTCCTCCTACGAGCGCCACACAACAGACTGGGTGGAATCGTGTTTGAACGATCTAAGGTCCTGGAAGAACCGTGTTGCACATCAGCAATGTGGTTTTATGTTGCTTTGCAGTAAACTATGTACAATGTGGAAAATATGAATGACAATGGACAAATTGCATACAACAAACTAGATCTTGTAGCTGAATGTTTTGCTGGTCTCACCCATGGCTTCTGGCAACATGAAAATCGGAATAATCACTGAATGTATACAGCAGCTTATAATTAAACTATTAAATGTTCTCTGCTTTGTTTGCTTGTCTTTAGATTTTAACCTTTTGTTACAGTGACAACCTCTGGGACTGAAAAATGAAGGCAACGCAGAGTGGCGGAAACTGCAATTCCACAAATGACCACTTGAGGCTGGCTCCAAATAAGTCAACTCCTGTAGAATCTTCTTGTAATTATACCAATGATTATAGGTTCACTTGAATTGTCCAGTGAGTGACAAGATGCAGAGTTGTGTCACTACTGCCATTTTCACAACACATCCTAAGGCTAATAGCAGATCCCGAGGGCTGAATTAAGTGGATAGGCTGAAAAATGTAGACGACGCGTAGGCGCCAAAAACTGCAGTTCTGCAAATGGCCACTTGAGGCTGGCTCCAAAAGTTTGTCAATCATTATAGACCTCCATGCTAAAATACACAACTTTACAGCAGAAACTGACATTTCTACAGCCTGGTTCAAACAACAAATTGGTCTCTGCAGCAATGTTTTCTATTCATGACAACGGTACGAAGGTGAGGTTTTATAAAACTCACCCGTTTTACCTGTATCAATCCTTAAAGTCATACCTACAGTAATTAAGGCCCGTGGCTGTGTTTAGTGATAGGTGTGTGCTGTCTCAGCTGGTCTCAAGTGTCCATTCATTCCCCACTAATTTTCCAATTACTGCCTAAACCACGAGTTAGGAACGGTCAGACACATGAAGCTTCAAAGCTGCTCTTCGGGAATCCTATGGGTGATGTCACAGGGAGTTCATTCATCTTCATAGATGCAGATACAGGCTTACATAGACGGTACTCAAACTGCAGCAGTTCTAAGCGATGGTTAATGTAGCTGATGTACCCAGCATAATAAATATTCTTATATATATATAACTTTTTTTCCTCCATCAGTTATAAGCCAATAGGTGCGCAAACCTAGAACAAAAATTCAAGGACACACTGCATGATTTAATTTCTCACCCAAGATATTTTTTTAATGTCAGTTCATAATGTTCCATTATGAAACAAAATTGGCCTCGCCGTAATACACTTCTACATTATGAGGTGGGAACTTGAAAACGTCATGATGACATGTGGACTGATATCTCCTCCGTTCGTTCTGAAAATTGTTTCGATAGTTGCAGGCTGGCTGCAAATCTGCATTAATATTCCATGCATTCACCGTTGCTCTTTCCCATTATTTCCAAAGCAGACCTTTGGGAATCGTCCAACAAGTGAGGAGAGGAGAGTGAGTGTGTTGGTGTCTATTTCTGATAGTAGTGCTCTTTTCATTTGCTAGAGTGGGTCTGACATGCCATTTCTGAGACATTTAACATCTCCAAATGTCGCTCAAAACACTACAGTGTAGACACTGATCAGGACCGTGTAGCCTGTCATTGAGACTCTCATTCCGCTGTTGGTTAATGTGCTTCTGCAGCCAAAAGTATGATGTCATTAAACCCCAGATCCCGCTTGAAATATTGATTTATTAGTTGACTTTGACTGGAAGGGTCTAAAAGCTATAGAATAAGTTGAGAGGCAGACAGAGCCGGACTCGTTCTTTGCAAGTCTGCAACCCCTTTTATGACATTTCTACTCAATAAAGGCTCCACTTTTCACCTCCGCTATCGACAGCAGAGCTTTCTCGTGAGTTAGTTTGCATGGATTGATAAAAGGAAGCAGAGAATAGATGCAGAACAGGACACATTCCAGCACTGTAAGAAAGAGGAAGAAACAAACAAGCAAAGGGAAACACAGCTGCCACACAGCTGCCCTCTATGATAAGAAAAAAGAGGTTGGCTTCATTTCTATAATTAATTTGCCATTCGCTCTATACCCCCTGGTGGAGCCAACATGAAAGCTGGTCTGAAAGCGCACTTGCTAACACATCCATTAGTCTATAAGGAGGATCTTGTTTCTTCCAGCTAAGTTCTCTTCTCATGGGCAATACCACTATTCCAGCCCTACCCCACTCATATGAATTACTCATGCCCTTTCAGTACCATTTAGACCCTTGGGTTTCCACAACAAACCAAAGGTACAGTCCTGCCTCTGACTGAAGGGCAAATTTGTGCATTTTAAAATCCATGTTAAAGAGACCAGCCTCATTATTATTAACACAAAACTCTGACTTATGGCATGACATTGCCGTAATTAATTTTTTAAAACCTCTATGTAAGGGAAAAAAACAACAAAAAAAAATCCTCTATCAACCCAATGTCCTTGTTGATCAAACCTTATTTGCAAGCCACATATTCCCCCAAAACCGGTGCTTGTCCACACATACTTAATTACTCTTGATTCATGAATATTCTCTATTATGGCGAGATTTATATCAAAGGTTACCAGGACACACATCCTATTAAGATCCTATTAATGTTTCAATTATCATTTAGCGAAATGGTGAGCGGGGGAATTGGAGAACAATTAAAATAATTTATTTCAACCACAGACATGTGTTGAAACGGAGCTGGAGGAGGGCCTACGGTTTTACATTCCTACACTACAAAACCGTTTGTTGCCTGTTCTTTTGAGTGAGACCTGACCAACCCCCAATCAGGGGGGAGCACTGATAGCTCTTGCTCTGGTGACCTCATTCGATGAAAAGGTCTTGCAGCTGCTCTTGCCTCATTATGACCAACTACTCCTTTCACTAACCTCTGGTCGGGGTTCGCTAAGGGATTATGTGACAGCCACAAACATGTCTGATGCTTGCACTGTCTCACTGCCACGAAGATTATCGCAGTCTTTGAATGCCAGGAGTCTGCCAAAAAGTACATTTTAGAGGCATTTGTGTGAGATGAGCTCTTTTCTGTCCATAGCTACAGAATAAAGGGCCTCTGTTGGATGTTTGGCACTTAAGGCTTACATCTCTTTTGTATTTTTCTTCTCCAGAAAAGCAGTTGAAGTGGTCAGCACTTCAGAGTCCACCTCAAGGTAGAGTCCAATGTGAAAAAATAAAGTTTTTTTCCGACGGCTAATCCTTGTAACTCCCACAAAGATTTGCAAATGTAAACCTACTGATTATCTTCAAAGAAAATTGCTGATATTTTATTAGTCTTTGATCAGTCTGTGTGGTTGAGCGGTTTTACGTTGTTTTCTCAATCTGGTACAGAGCAGATAATGGTCTGTTCCTCAGATCCACACCTATAAGAGAAACGATTATCATTCCGGTTGGAGAGAAATCAAATCGGGCCCAGAGCTGAGTTCACCTCGCTTTGTATGTGTCCTCACACCACATCTGCACAGCCGTCAGTCTGGGCCAGGATAGAGTTTTTAGGTCCTTGGTGGATTTTGGCTTCCGCTGCAGTGTGGATGACGGTTAGACTTTGCTAAGGTTTTGCTGCAGTCACAGTCATTTCAAAGTGGCAAGCTTCAAGAATGAGATATTAGCTCAGAGACTATAGTGTGAGACCAGAGGAAGTTTGTAGAAATTATGAGGATTCTCAGAGATGTATTTTTCCTGGTCAAAAGGCAAGGCTATCTGAACAAGAAGAATAACCTTTTGTTACAGCTTTATATTGTATTGAGGAGGTTAGTCTTTGTCACAGTGAGGCGTTGGCTGGTCATTGCTATCAGTAGGAAGACTGATTACCCTCTCCATCTCTCCACCACAACTACATATCTAATAGGCCTGGCCAGTCGCCACTTCCTTTGTGGTCAACAGAATGGAACTTTGATCGTCACTGAAATGAGTAGCTCAAACAATAGTCTACATTCACTGAACACTACTGAGGCCTCAGTGAGATGTGGAAGAGCGTCTGCCACATTCCCCCAGCAAGCTTTAATTGGAAGTGATGCTAGACAGATCATATCATAACCATTAGTGATGCCCTGATAAAAACTGGCCGGGGAGCTGCTCTGTAAAGCTTCTTTGTCTGAAAAGAGTCCGATGAGCCCCAGGACCCGTCAGCCTGCCATCTTCAGCAGCAATCACAGCCTGACCCCAGTCACCTCTCCCAGCCCTTAATGCCCAGGATGCTGGCTCTGGGGCTGTGGAACAGGGGCAGTTGACCTCCCCCTCTCTAGAGGATAAAAACGCTGATAGCAGGGACTAGAAATTAAAGACTGTGGCCTTTGAAAGCCTCCATTATTGTCAGCCGGAGCACAGCAATGAATCTCACCAGCCTCTCCATGGACATGCATTATCGGAGGGGTGATTATTTGACCTAAACTCTCTGCTTGCCAATGATTTATTTTACCTTGGCACAGGTACATTGTATGACCTCTCTGGCCCCTAGGAGTGACAGAAAACAGCAGGACATTGTTGAAACTTGGATCGTAAGTGTTATAAATGCTTCAAGATTTTTTAGGAAGCTTTCTTAATCCATTTTTTAGTCCATCTCAATCTGTTTTTCCCGTCTCTGTGGGACGATGCCTCTTACAGGGGTATACTGGGGGACTAAAAAGATTGGATCAATTGTTTCACTGCTACAGTAATTCAGAAAGATGGATTGCAGTGCAAAGTGAGACGAAAATGTGCTGTGAAAAGCTAAAACCAAAGGAGGATGTCACTTCAAATGTCAGTTCTCATGGCTATAACCACTCTGGTTGTTTGCAGACAAGAGAGTAGTTTTCTAAAATATGCTATAAAACCATCACAGGAGTGAAAACACTATTTTTCTAGAATTACTAGCTGTTGTTCAGTTTTTTTTTTTCATGATATTTTGACAATGTCAGTATTTTGTAACACAAAATATAAACTAATGCTGAACTGAACTCGCTTTATTGATCATTTAAAAATACATTTGATGACATATTGATTTGAAGGTTTTTTGTTGTTCTGTTAATATATAACACAAGCATTTAGGCCAGCTGTACAGTTTACATGGTTCACTGCTTATGGCCCTCCCTTTTTCAGTGAATGCTGGGGGGGGGGTGCTGCCTCTATTGTGTGCAGGTAAGGAAGAATGCAACACTGAAAACAATCTCCTTGGTAGACAGGTCTGTAAAGTTCACAACTCTACAACTACTGAGCTTATTGTGAATAGAAAAGAGAACTTTGCAGCCATGGCTGGCTATGGATTGATGACAATAAGACTTTAAAGTCTAATTCCACATGTACCCAGTAACCTATCCTAACCTTTTGTGTGGCTCTCAGAAAGAAAACAAGCTTCATACAATAGGACATGAGCTGCTTAAGAAAAGGTAGCCTGTATTTCTATGATGCTAGAGCAAATTAAGAAATCTAATCAGTACAAAGATAATGGCCTGTCAGCTGGTACACTAAAAACACATATGTTTTGTCTTGCTTGTTACCTAATTAATTTCTCTGTAATTTCTCATTGTGACAGAATGAGTTCCTCTCTGAGCAGCAGTAAAGAACACAAACAGGTAACATCTGATTTAAAATATGAGCTATTAACTGTTGCACTGTAATAGTGATTTTGCTAATCAGCCCTATCCCTACCCTACAACAGAATTTAAATTTTACTGTACACATGTATACTCATGTTACTGTCCCCAGGTATACTGACCCGTGATGATAACCTCTCAGCATTTCTCAGTCTGCTGTGTTTTCCATCTTGCCCCTGACCTTGGTTTCAGGGGAGGCCGTGGTTCATGGAGGTAAACACGTCCCATCCTTCAACTCACTTTTGACTTTTTCGCAGCCAAACAAATCTTTTCTCGAAGACATCTTCAGGACTCATTAAAACTTCACAAAGATGCTTAAAAGTTTTACATAAACACTTCAGCTCCTTCCATTTCATTCTAAAGCCTATTCTGCATAATAAGTTTCTTGTGTGCCAACCAGCCGGTTTGATCTAATTGCAAACCTAATCAAATACCAGTGAGTGTTTGTTTGCAGAACGACAAACAGACATTGTATCAAATTTGTAGAAGTATTAGCCGTTCATGTATTTTTTTTCAGTACTCACAAATCCATAAACATAGGCTGTGCATACATCCTCTTGACATGCACATACATAAAATGGACTTCTGTAAATTGTACCATTGTACTTGTTATAAGAGGCGGCGACACAAAAAAGGTTTGAATGGATTTCACCATTCTGCAGAGAAGAATAAGAGATTACTCAGAGCCGAAATTGGAACGGTGTGTATGAAGTGGAGTGCTTGCTACTCATTGTTCTCTGTGTTATTTAAATCTCGGAACAAAAGTGAATGGATCGCCTGCAGCTTTGACTACAGGTGTGTGTGGCTTCTAGTGCAGCTGGTGGAAGAAATTGGACATGGTTTTCGTTGAGCCTAAGTTGTAGAAATTGTTCGAGACAGATTTCTCCAGGACACAATAGAACAGAACATTAAATAGTGCCTCGAATAAAGTGTCAGGATAGAAACAGTGCGCTCTGGCCGCTGTGGCGAGTAGCTGCATCATCACAAATACATCTTCACAGATTTCTTGTGGGTGGTTTATGTAATTTGTTACCCGACACCAGGATAGTCAGCACAGCAGTGTATATATCTCCATGCCATGGGTATTGTATTGGTTCTCTGGTACAGCACACAATAGCTGCAGATTTACCAACACTTTTGGCCCAAATTTTGATTTAGTGTGCCTGCGAGACGTCTTCCTGTGCAATATTCTACTGATCATATTTTTTGTTGTCAACCCCCACGCTTAATGTTTCCCACATCTTTGTTTAGTGCCATCTTCATTGTTCTGCATTCAAATTGCTGAAAGTCATTTTTCCTCTTTGAAAAGTTGTGTTCGGCCTCATTTAGCCAATGCATCTCAGTCTCTCAATGCAACTCTTTCAGAACACCCTGGGGAGTTAGTGTCTTTGTTTAATGCAACCTTGTGAAGAATAAGTAGCCTGGTGTGAGGTTTTCCCCCCGAAATGCCTCAACAATGGAAGACCTGGGTGATACCACCAACACTGCAGGAGAGGGAGAGGGGGTGAAAGCTACCAGGGATCCACAAAGAAAAACTGGGAGTGTTAGAAACTTCCCTCCCCCATCTGTGCTGATTGTTTTGGCCGCGCCATCCCTGACTCACTTGGGAACCAATTCTCAAATTCAACAGGGTGGCACATAATGAACCTGCACCTCTATTTCCAAAGCAAACTAGCATTTTTATGGAAGAAGGTGCTACCATTACGAGACGGTCCTTCAGGGATTTAGTGAAGTCTGTATTACAGCTTCAGTGGTGCAGCTCATCAAGTCCCTGGATCAGCAAATTATAGTACAAAAGAATATTGCAGGGGAAAAGTGAATGTTATTGTTAACAGCAATGAGGAAAGGCCTAATTTTTATTGTGAGTAACACACCCATGGCTTAGGCCATAGTGCTTACGCAAGGGTCTACATCCTTTGTCAGAGGCAGATTTTCTGCCATTTGCTGGATGATGGGGAGATGCTACAAAATGTTTTTCAACGCATTCAGACAGTAATTGAGGCAGTATTTTGCCCAACATCACCAAACTGTTACGCTGTGTTCAGACAAAAGCTTTTTTCTGTTTGTAGAGCAACAATCTGTCAGTCAACATGACATCACAAATTACAATCTAAAATCTCAAGAATAGGCGGCAAATTGATCATCAAACCTGCTGCATCACAAAGGGAAAAACACTGCAGTTTTACCCACAATAACAATAGCCTGCACAAATAAATTATAAGAGGGATTAAAGGTCAAGCATAACATGAGACAATATTTTCCTTCATGATTCTCCTGACAAGTGGATGATCCTTAATAGGAACACTTTATTTCTTAGACACTGCACACCACTGAATATTGCTAAGCAATGGAATTATAGGACCCCTGCTACTGCATAATGTTGCCATAGAAATATGATCATTCTTTTGTTTAGCCCAATGTCCTTGCTCTGTAGTCATGTACATCGTTGTCACGAAAAATAAAGAAAAAAACTAAACAGAAACAAAAACTTGGAAAAGAGGATCTCATCACCCCAAATGGCTTTACTTCTCTCTTCCAGCATCTTTAAAAGATCACAGGAAAAAAAAAAAAGGTGTGACAAAAAAGATTTGTAGGATGCCAAAACTTTCAGTTACACAAGCAAGAAATAGGTCATAAAAGCTGCAATACCAATGCTTCAAATGGAAAACTAGGGAGCTCAATAATTAATTCCATGTTAAGACAGAAATATCTATAAATATAAAATACCTCTTTTCATCACTGCCCTCACAAATGAACAAAGATTACAGCAAAGGGTTGAAACATTTTAATAATTTCTGTTTTAATCACATATAAGCTGGTTGATCTGTGTCCTCTGGATACCCGTCATTCAGTGACGGCACTGATGTCAACAGAGCAGAGATTCTGACCATGAAAATATTATTGAGTGAACGAAATCATTATAAAAGTCCCACTCTGGTTTTGCTGCAGCACCACAGCCCTTCGCACAGAAACAAAGAGTGTTTCTGGGTTTATGCAGGCATTCGTTAAAATTGGTATTTGGCATGATTAATGATACTTGCAGTTTGCACGGAGAGTACAGGCTCTATTAAGTCTTGGGCAGGGAATTTCGACTACACTGGGTAAAAAGGGTGGGTGGTCCTTACCCCTCTCTGTGGAACCCCACATGCTCTGTCATGTTGCGCTTTGCTGCAATGCCTCTCAGGGATCAGCTCTCTGAAACACAATGACTTGATTTCCTTCGACGAGTAGTGTCTTAATTTTTTCTTCCCCCCTTTTTTTTTTTTTTTTTTTGCCTGATCATTATTTCCTCATTTTGCATTCGTTTCATCAGAGATAATTTATCTCTGCCTGCTTTAATGAAGTGATAATTCCATGATAATTAACGTAATCCTGCACCAAAGCAAATTTGCCTAATGACTGTTGTTTTGATAGTCAGAGTTGGTGCATGGGAGAATGTCCACACAGGGAGGGATCGGGGCTCTGTGCCAGGCAGAGGAAACAGGAGAAAGCCGAGCCAGGAGCCAAAGGACAGAGAAGAGTACCAGAGAATTTTACTTTGTGACCTTAACTTTCTGCTTCGGTTTGAAAGAAGCCTAGCACTTTTCATTCAGCACTTCAAATAATAGGGTGCTAATAGGTCAGCTCACTGAAAGAAAGCCTATTTGGTCTCCCTTCTTATGTCTGACTACAAATATGACTGCGTGGAAATGATGAGCCAGGTGAGGGAGGGCTAGGCTGAGGTATTGTCCCTGACATTTCATTTGTTCAGGGGTACCAACTTTGACATTTCATTTGTTTGATATTTGTTCGTCTCACACACCAGAAAAATTTAACCTTTTCAAATGCTGGATCAAACAGCCATACATGCTCACGCTGCTGTCAAAATTAATAGATGGCATTAGAAAAGGTGTCAGCGATTGATCGTGACATAAAGATGTGCATGTTTGACACCTTATAGATAGATCAGATTCTTCAGCTATTAGTAATGGCTGCCAGTACAGCAACACTGTTATTAGTCTACCACCTAATATGATCACTTGCTGATGACACGCAGCCTGAGGAACTATGTTTTCCAGTTAATTAGCATCACAGTGTAGTTTGTCCATCCCTTGTCATTTTACCATTCGCCAGTATTTTAAGCATAGATAGTGGAGCGTGAGGGGTGAATGGGGGGGGGGGGGGGGGGGGGGGGGGCGGGAGATGCTCAAACATGCACCATACTCTACAGTAAATAGCTTTGAAATGTACTTGGCTCTTGAATCTGGCTCTTCACAGCACTTTACATAAAAGGACCACAATGGAGTTTCAGGTCAGAACTCATACATATTCACATTCATATTGAATCTACAATATAAAAGTAGATTCATTTAGGTTCTTTGATTGATTTGGTTTGATAGGAGAAGACAGAAAATTCTGAAAAATATTTTGATGCTGGAGGAAATGCATCCTCATACATACTGAGCAGATGAAAAGCTTGGGCATAATCACACCTTTACAAATTTCACAAAGCTAAGCTGCGCCTTGAGGCTTGACCCGGGAGTTTGGCTGTGGGTTGCAGACAACTGCATCTTGATAACCTAAGTTTAAGGTAAGTATATTGTTTTTTGTTTGTTTGTCTTCGCATTCTTCTCATGTTGTTTCGTTCTATAACAAGGCGTCTACTGCAGGTCACTGCTCAGAACTTTCTATGACTCTGTGGTGGCTTCTGCCATCCTCAGCAGTGGGAGCTCAGAGAGGGACAGGGAGAGACTCAACGAGCTGGTCAGACGGGCCGGCTCTGTCCTGGACTGCTCTCTGGACTACATCGAGGAGGTGGGCGAGAGGAGGATGTTGGCCAAGCTGACATCAATCATGGACAACCCCTCTCACCCACTGCATCAGGCTGTAGGAAACCTAAGCAGCTCCATCAGCAGCAGACTGCTGCGTCCACGCTGCAAGAGGGAACGCTACCGCAGGTCCTTCATCCCAAATGTCATCAGGCTGTACAACACCAGCCTGAGTCAACAATAACCCACACCCTGGACTTTGCTTCGTTTACGTTTTTACATTTATTTTTTTGCACTAATAAATCTGCTTTTTGCACTGCCTTATTTTGCACAAACCACTACCTCACTGTCTTGTCCAATACATTTTATAGTCTTAGCAATTATGTATTTGTAAAGTTTCCACCACCACACTGTACATACAGAATGTTTTTATATTTCTATTTTTCTCTATATATTTTTCCTGTCAAATGTGTTATTGTTTTTTGTATATATTCTTGAAAAATTCCACTGTGACAAGGACATTATACGTGGGTTAAATAAACAATGTCTTATGTCTTACTAGACGAGGAGAGAACTTATGATGATTTTGTGCATGTCTCTACAAACTATTTTACAGTGAAGGACCGAGAGCATGTGGGTTCAGTTTTATACTGCCAGAAACAGATTTGGTTGTGATTATTATTATTATTTCTATCAATCAAAAAGCATTTGGGATTAGGTGAAACTGAAACATCCAACTGGCTTGATCCATTCACCATGGAAATGGGGACGACTGGCAGCCAACAAATCACCACCGTGTTTGTGTTTTTGATGATTTTGATGATTAAGCATATGATTAAGCATATGGATGCATTTTTAAATCCACTCTACCTAACTTGACCAAGAGAAATCTGCACTTTACCTCTCTATGCACATATTGTGTTTCCATTAAAAAGTTTTAAAAAAATGTGTCAGCAGCCTTCATAATGTCAGCATACTCCTTTCAAATGAGACATTTTCACTTTATCCGCGAGGTGACACTTCTTTTATTTTGTACATATTTACACAGTTACATGTGCAAACAGATGGCAGAAGGTGGCTGCTCAAGAGAGAGCATGAAAATGTTAATCTGGTCCTTATACTGTAGAAGTGTGTTGGACAGCTGCATAAGCTGGCAAGCAAAACACACTTAGCACTATAGTTGAGCAGTTGATGAGATTTGGATCAGACTCTTATAGTAGTTTATAAGTAGGAGAAAATTCCATAAAGTGTGGCTGGTTATTCTTAATTTTCGAATGCTAAAATACACATAAAAACTTAAAAATATACTGAAAAGTGTTTATGTAGGCAGGAACGGGTTATGACGATAAAATTCAGAATTAGAGACAAACTTTTCTCTGTTAGATCAGCAACACCAGAAACTTCTGTTGTTTACTGTGTACTGTATTACCTTTATCAAACATCTGTTCTAAAGCGGACATGAAGTCCCTGGTCCATGAAAGTGCTCTTTAAAAATTCCCATGTCTCATTTTGCTAAAGCCATACCATCACTGATAGCAGTCACAATGGAGACATTGTATTTAGGCTTAGATATATAGCTGACTTAAGTGATATTCAGAAGCAATTGTCCCTTTAAAGACTGTTTTCAAGTGAGTATAATATATATATATATGCTGTTATGTTATTAGCTACACACCATTGAACCCACAAATGCCATTTCGCTCATTGTTACTTTTTGGTCGTTCAAGTCCTTCGGATGTGTTCTGAAGACCCCCTACAGGAAAAAGAAGTACACTGTGATATCTGAGGCAAATCTCATCAATACATTAGTGATGAAATATTATTTTCCTTAGCACATGTGGTCTTCTACACAGGAGCACTCTTGGACATTTTCCAAAAGTACAAAAGCTTCTCATAGCACAAATAATAAGTAAAGTGCCTTGAAAAAAGTGTTCAAGTTAACGACTATTTAATTCCACAGAATGCTGCATGCTCTGATTTGTAATTTCACACTGATGTCACATTGTTGAATGTTGTGTCAACTCAGTGGTGCTAAAATTCACAAATCCAAAATGATTTTGACTAATGCATTTGAATCAGCCATAAGGAAACTGCAATCAATAATGGGCTCTTTTGCAAACATAATTAATTTTATTCAGTGGATTTGAAAAAAAAAAAACCATTACTGCGGAGTAACAAAGTGTTGTTACTGATGCAAACAATGTGGGAAAAGAAGTATACGGAAAGTTTTATTTGTGAGGAGATCTGACGCTGAAAGAGAAGCTGTTACCGCAGTTCATTTTAATTTACTGAGGAAACATAATGGAAGGTGTTCCAGACCCTAATGTCCAGCTGTGTATGGCTGTGCCATGGACAATGTTGGAGAAACAGGGTGGTCGCTCATTAAAAACCCCCAATTTGCAAAGAGAAGAATGACAATGGGCCCAAAAAGCGTTTGCTGTAGTGAGGATCTGAACATCCTTTCACAGCAGTGTGTGTGTTTGTGTGGGGGGAGTATCAATTAGAGAGGCTTGTTGGGTTCCTCTCTTCAAAGTACCTAAATAATTTAACCATCAGGGGTCAGATCCTATTAACCAGTGTGACATCAGGTCTATATTGTAGCAGTGTTTATGGGGCTACAAATTACTGGCAACGCTATGGAGAAACACGGTTAAGAAAGTGCAGCACTACATGACGCAGCCTTGCACACTTTGTCTGACAGTGAAAGCGTGTCCCTGTTATAACTACAAGTATCGCTCACTACTAAGGTGGGAGCGGTATAAATTGGCTCTGCTGATTCTTTAACTGCTTCCATCGAACTAGATTAGGAAGGTTAGCTGAAAGATGGACCCCTGATGGTTAATTGAAGTTTTATTAATGCTGCGGAAATTCGACGGGGAAGAGAGCCAGTATGACCGCAGGGCTAGTGGGGCGCCTTCCACATTGCAGTGTTTTAAACCAATTATAGGTATTTTCCAGTGTCTTTATCCTTACACAGTTGGCAAAGAATCCCATTTTATTTGACCTTGAATGTCCCTCTGTGGTCGTCTGCTCTGAGGATACAGAGTGGCTCCCTAGCGAGTATTCTATGTATTCTATAATTAATAATTCATCAGCTCATTGCTAACAGATCACAGCCTGGTGGAGGGACTGACACATTAGTAGTTTGGGGCAGTCGCTCAACTCAGCCTTAATGAGATGTTTATAGTTGATTACATAAAATGTATATTCAACATTGACTCTTCCCCTAAGTCTACAACTGACTAAATGATCCACACTCTTCTCAAAAAGCATTCTGGCTATTCAGAAATGATTATTTTTTTTACCATTGTCTTAATATTGCCCATGAGCAGCATTTTATTTTATCTTTGGCAATACACAGTTAAAGATACAATCAGCTTCTTAAAGTTTGGCTGAAGCTTTCTATTTTTGCTTTCCAGTTGAGGCACCGACTGCATTTAAGAACCTGAGTGCAAAAGCAGTTAGACTCTGTTTATATGGTGTTGCTCCATAGTCTGAAATGTAACTACTGTGGTGACTCCAAAATGTATTTGTAATGTAATGACTCAGCCTCAGATGAGGTGGCTGAGTGGTCCAGTCCGATGGACTGCTAAGCCATTGTGCTCTGCAAATATCAATCCCATCCCTGTTGAGTTGATTGTTTTAGGGGAGATGTGGCACATCCTTGGCTAAGGTGCACAACCTCCAAAACTGCTCACCATGTGTCACCTGCACAGGCTGCCCGCTGCTCATTTGTTTGTACGAATGGATGAATTAAATGCCAAGAACAAATCTCTTGTGTGTGTGCATACTTGGCCAATAAAGCTGTAGTATAAACAAGTATAAACAAAGCTTTTTGTCTTGTGAACCAAAATCCCATTGGACAATTTGATGTTGGAGGAACAGATTTACTATTTGGGAAACACTTGTATTCGATCACTTAGTGAGAGTTATATGTCATTCTTAAATCTGGCTACAACTTGTAGCCAAGAGTTAGCTTAGCGTACTAAAAAGCCTGGAATAATAAGGAAATGGCTTGCTTTGCAAGATTCAATTTAGGTTACTTAATAAGATAAACACATCCTCCCTGAAGTCTATAGTCTCATATAGTCTAATTTCTTTCAAGGGATAAAATAAATAGTCTATTAGTGGACAATATTTATTTACCATTTGTACAGAGCCAGGATAGCTGTTACCACTTACTTTATGCTCAGCTAATCTTCTGATTGTATCCTTGGATTCAAGCAGCCCATATTGTATGAGCGCTCTCGTCTATTTTCAGTAAGAAAGGTGCTTCTCAAAACATCTCTGTTGTTTCAGCAGTTATTCTGGGACATACAGTATGTCTATGCTCCGAATATGTGCCAATAAGTGGGAAAGATTTTTTGAGTGCACCAAGAGATTCTCTGAAATCAGATCCAATCTGTGTCCTTCCAGTAAGTTCATCAGCTGGAGAGAGAGTGTATGATGCAGCAGTCTGTGGCTGTTTACTAATATCTGTGGATGAATTGACAACTCTGTTTTCTGGTGTTACTTGATGGAAAAAGAACTTCAAAAACTCTGGTCAAAAGTCAAAAAGGTTTCTTTAACCGGCGATTCATAGAGAGTCTAAGTACAGGTTCTCTCTGGAGAGAAGCTCCTCTGGCTGCCTCCAATACCCACACAGTTTTTATACAGATAATCTTAATCTTAGTATGTGGTTTCCATGGTAATGTGAGTACTATAAGTCCCTTATCACTTGTTGCTAGCAACATCCTCAGTGCAATGACCATGTGAAGACAGAAGAACAGGTGAGAAAACATTGTAAATCCAACCATAAAGATGTTACATAAAGTTGTTTAATAGAGGATTATGCATAGGTTATACATTTAGTTGTCGTTATTATACAACTAGTCTAAAGTTAATCAATGATACAATCAGTAGAACTGGTGTCAAGTAAATTGAAACAGACATGATAGCTGTCATGAATGTTACTGTGGTGCAGAGGTTGCACGAGACTTTTTCGTTGTTTGTCATTTTGACTGACAGGGTCATAAAAATCCCGTCATAATCTATTTTTACCCGTCACTTTAATTTTTTAAAATGATAAAGCATTTCATTTTCATTAAAATTTCATTAACTTTAAGTACTTTTTCAGTATTGACAGTATTGAATTTAAATGATAGAAAAGGAAAAAAAAATGTGGGCTGCCGACACGTCTTGTTTGTACTCGGACTGGGACTGCTAGCATGGTGCTATGGGGTTGAAGTGCTTCGGTGGTCTGCAAACTCTTTTATTTTGCACAATTTGCACAAACTCCGCTTTTATCAAGGCTTCCATCGGTTCGTTTTTTTTAAATAAAATTTGCCTTCCATCAGTCCTAGCAACGTGCTTTCATCCGATTCCTCCATTTTGGTAGCCGCTAGCCGCATAGACACAGACATATACATATATATTGTATATATGTCTATGGTTAGCCGACCTCTGACGTGTGCATCAGTGTAATCGGTGTACCAGGAAATCGTGCACTGACAAAAGTTCTGCGATGTTTGGAATGAAAACTGCGATTAGTAACAAGAGCCAATTAATTAGGTCACTTGCCACCAAGTGGTCAGGGATGTGAATTGCAATCTGTCAAAATGTCGGATGGCCTTCAGATTTTTCCATCACAATTTTAAAAAAACGTCAATGACGGAAAATATTCAGTTAATGCGACCTCTGCTGTGGTGGTAAGACAGGCTATTTACAGCCTTCTCGGATTGAGTGTTTACTTTTCTCAGATGCCCATGCCCATACTTTTTTTTTTTTTTTACCTCACTCTAGGGCAGTGTGTTGTATCAGTATATATTCATACTCTCAAAATGTTCTGAACTGTGTATGTGACCAATGAGAATTACAACATGGAAGTATATCTAGCATGTTTAAGTCAAGTGATTAATAGCTAGCTATTTTTCTTGTATGTATCCTATGCATTTTATTAGAGGCGCCATATGCCTTGAGCCCCTGTGGACAAGGAAATAAAGTGTCAGCAGCACTCTGTGTGTTGATAGAGCGTGTCTTCCTGCAGGATAGGACCCTCCCGAATAGACCCTATTAAATACACCCAGCAATCAGTGGTAACGGCCTTTTAGACTGACGACCCCTTTCTGCTTCTGAAGCTTCCAGTCTGTATAATATTAATATTCATTTTCATGGTTTTAACGAAGCAGGCAACAAGCATGGGGTGCCCCGGGAGCACTGCATTTAGCATCAATGGAGATACAGTCAAACAACCAAACACAGAGGGAGGAAGTTGGCTGTCTCCTTCCCCTGGGCCCCATATTAATGAGACAATGCCACACTGCAGCCAATTACAGCCCAGACAGATGCCTTTGGTCCAAGACAACCTCCCACTGAAGAATCAACCCTCACCTCCTCCCAGTCACCATTCTTTTACATGAGCATACATACATCATTTCCCCCAGACAAAAATCCATTCTGCACATACATTATGCATGTTTTTGCTGATAAAATAGCCACTGACAATGGAATATAAAAGGGAAAGCTTAAGTTCTAAAAAACAAAATGTCCTGTTAACCCAATTCTTGATCCTGTGAGTTTAAGAAACGCTTTATTTGATTACCTGTCACTTATCCATCAATCCATTCTCTGAATTGCTACTGTTCAGGGTCATAGGGGGAATGGAGCGTATTACACCCATTAGGCAGTGCACACCAGGTGGGGGTCACCAATACATCTCAGGGCAAAAATATGCAGACTCATCTACTGACAATATTATAATCTTTGATTTACCTAATTTGCAATCTGCATTCTTTGAACTGTTTTAACCCCAGTAGGAATAAACCATAGAAAGTCCTGGCTGAGTTGGGTTTAAACCCATAGGTGACTGTATCCAACAGGCAATTATAATTCATCAAAACCTTCCCAAAAGTACTGTAAAAATATGAACAGTGGCTTACAATAAAACTCCCATGCAGCAGCTTCAAACAAATAAATAAATATAAATTTAACTTCATCGTCTAGGTGGTCAGTCTAGCAGAACAAAGACGACTCTAAATCAGAGTGCTCTTGAAAGTGCCTTAGTATTAAAAGGCCTTGTCTAACCCGTGTGAGATGGCTCATTAATTGTGCATTACAAATCTCAGGCGGTGGAAATAAGACTACTTGTCTGAAATCACAGCATCCTTGATACTGGATGGCACAAGTACATGGCCCTTTGAATAGGAAAGTGCAGTGGTATGGTACAATTGCAGCAAGCAGCTGAGATGGGACTGAGAGCGGTGATTACAGCCCAAGCACAGCAGATAAAGGGCTGCATGGACTGAAGAAATGACCATTTAAACAAAAATGCACTTCACTGCTGCCATAAAGTTGTTAAAAATTACACATTTTCACATGCCTTCAGTTCAAGATTTTTCACTTTTAAACATGTGTGTGCCAAAATATCATAGAAGAACAAATATAATGCACTGGACAGGAAACGTCTAATTAAGTTCCCATCATGGCAGCTGCAAATGTTTCATCATTGGTTTCAAAACTTTTATTCCATGCCAAACTTTTGTGCAGCAATATATCCCCTCTACATGCTACATATAATGAAGCTAAGGATTTCAATGAAGAAAGATCAATTATCTTTTCACTTTATATGTGAAAATATGGGTCACATGAATATATATGTATATATAGGCTGGACTTTGGTAAGTAAAAAAAAAAACACACACACACAAAAAAAACCCCTTTGCACTTTGACATCATCTGAGAATATGGAAATGAAAAAGGACTGAATCTGCCACAATCTGGCAGCTAGAAAGTGTGTGCAGACAAAAGACTGGCCCATTTCTAGAGTGGAGGCAGACAGATACCAATAGGGGCCTGGGGACCTGAAAATCGTTGGGCTTGGCTGGCATTCAGGGTGAATCAGGGCCTATAGTACGATGCACGGGCCCGATACAGCTCAGGGGAGGGGGAGGGAGCAGCATGACTGGAATTAATTTTCTGTGATTGAGGCAATTGCCAAGGTTATTGCAGCGAATCAAACAGTGGAATGTCATAGGAAGTGTTGTTTTCAGAGGCGCAGTATCCTTGGTCACAGTTCATACCAAGGAGATGCTAATGATAGCTTTATCTTGTATCTCTTTGAAAAACCTGGAAAAAAGCCTTTTCCCATGAGGCAAACCTTTTTCTTAGGTAAGGACCATCAGAGTCTTATTTTCAAAGGACATCTATTATTTGCAGTCCATTAAAGTATTTTCTAATTTTTTTGTGGTGTAAGCAGAGAGACTAGACACAGGCGAGTTAAGTGAAACAGGTATGAAAGCATTCCAGATCCAGATGCCAAAATTCAAACAGGATTCATCATCACTTGTGTTTTGCTAAATTGAGGATTCTGTTCTAGCTACACGATGCAGCCAAATATAAACCAGACATTAAACCTTATGTAAACCAACTGTAAACCTTCAGTCAACTGTATAGATCGAGTAGGAGTCTTATCCAGTGGGAGGCTCTCAGAGAGCCTCATGAGAGCTGTATTTACGGATTGCAAACATACACATTGATTGTTGGATAATCTTTATTAAAATGACAAGCAACTCATATTTGATTCATATGAAAATGAAGACAGAAAATGCACTGTGTGAAGTACGTATATTGTGTTTCCTTGATTGACACTCAACAGAGAAGTTTTAATTACATTTTAGCATCAAATTTGGTTAAAGTTATGTCGAATAGTGTTTCAAATGTTCTCTTTCTTCATGCCTGTAAATGGGAAAGGAAATTACAAACCTGTCTTGATCTACAATAGTGTAGTCCAGTACAACAACAACTATGTCATAAAAACGTGAACAAAAAGTAGAACATTTCGTAAAGGTGCATTTAACCTGCACGTTAGGGACAAAAGTTACGTTACCATTAAGGGACGGAAGTGTCCTCTTAAAAAACGAAATTAAAAATGGTATATTATTGGTTATTATTTTTTTTCAGTCCTGATCATAAATACCAAATATTTGATTCATTTCAGAATTTTAACTCTTTATATGCCAGGGGAGTATTACCGTCTTGGATATGTCAATGATGAACAGCAATTTTGATTTTTACGGATTTTGCGTTATCCCAAGAAAAACCCACTTCGCAAAGAAGAAAAGCTGATATGTTCCTGCAGTATAGCATCTGGCCACTAGAGGCACCCATCCATGATGATGCAATGCTGAAATGTGGCTTTTACAGCAGTAGACCACGAAGAAGAAATAATTACCTAAGTTGGTATTTTACAGATGCCTCTCCCGGTTTGTGTAGTCACAATAAATACTGTACAACCAATTAGCATTTTTATTAGCACCAATTGGCACGTATGTAGCCTCCATAAAGTGGTAGAAGGAAGAGGCAACTTCTGAAATCACACCATCAGCAACAGGTGCTGTCATCAGTTACCGCGGCTCCCAGGAGTAGCCGCAGCCAGACATCTGCAGCAAAGATAGTGGTAGTGTTGGAGCGGACACATTAGTCCCACCGCCCACATCAGTGCTGTCATCAGCAACGGAAGTAGTGTTTTCCTGGCAAGGCTTTTAAACGACAGCTCTTGTGGGGCAGATAAAGTAAAGACGAGAGAGCACTCAACGGGGCAAGAGTCAGGGCAAGCCAGAGGAGGAACTGCACCAGCAGCAGCAGAATCACAGTGATGGTGTTTGGAGAAATGGTGATGAGGAAGTCGTTAATTTCAACCAGCAAAGGTGCCCCTTCAGCCTTACACCGATCAGGCATAACATTATGACCGCTGACAGGAGAAGTAAATAGCACTGACCATCTTGTGACAAAACAATGTTCTGCTGGGAAACCTTTGGACCTGACATTCATGTGGATGTAACTTAGACATGTACCACCCACCTAGACCAGACCAGTCACCCCTACCCCATAGCAATGACACTCCTTGATGGCAGCAGCCATCCCCGGCAGGATGCAGCCTGACACAGGCACACACACAAAAACACATTAGTAAACAACTAAAAAAAAACATGAAAACCAGCACAAGGTGTTGACCTGGCCTCCAGATTCACTAGATCCCAAGCTGATCAAGTATCTGTGGGATGCACTGGAACAAGCCTGTTCCACAGAGGCCCCTATCCTCAACACATAGGTCCCAAAGGCCCCACTAACAACATTATGTTGCCAGACACTACAGGACACCCTTAGAAGGCCCATGTCCATGTCACAACTGTTTTGGAGGCACAAAGGAGACCTACACAATATTAGGAAGGTGGTCCTAATGTTATGCCTGATCATTGTAGATATAGTACACACTGTATATAGTGCAGAGAAACCTGTAAGGCACTGGAGGAACCGTCTCCTACCAGTGACCTGTTGCATTGCTGACTCCCCAGCAGACTCTCCCTAGAGAATGGTTTACTGTATTTTATCACCATCAGCAGGTTGGGCTCTGAGTGCACATGCTGCCAGTGGCCCAGAACCGAGTCTGCACTATCCTTGCTGTTGGAATTAATCCTGTAGGGATCCATGCATTTGAAGATTGGATGGACGCATTTGCACACTTAAGGACAATGAAGAAACTCTGCTAAATGTAAGGCCTTATTCCATTTACTCTGTGTGTTGTGAGACAGTTTTGTTCTCGGATGTTTACGTGGAGTATTTAGAGCTTGGACATCGCATGTTCATCATGGCTAGTTTCAGTCTGCCTTGCATGTTTTGCTTGTGAATGAACATCGGTTTGCCTCCAAGTGGCTTTGTTTTCATAGCCCATTGCTGCGCCCAGTGGTTGGTGTGATTGCTCTTTGACTGTCCGTTACCTTTGTTGCAGTGAGTTGCAGAGAGTCGCACTGCTCAGAGCTGCAGCAGTCATCTGGCAGAGTTTCAAATCTAGCTGTAATTATTTTGTTTTAATCTAAGTTTGATGTACGTGCTCTTCTTTTTTCCTGATGACAGTTCAGCCTTGTTGTGTTCTGTGGTTTGAATATAAAATGGCTGTAGAATGATGTCTGCACAGTCAAAGGAGACAGCAGCGACTTAAGTTGACACAGTATGTATGTACCTCAGTGTATATGCGGTCCAAGTCATGGCAGTTACTTGTGCACATGCAGTGCTGAAATGTACTATTTTCTTACTATACATTTCTTTAAAGGGGCATTTTTCAACCAATACAGAGAAAAAAATCAGACAACTCTGAGCCATTTTGTTGTAAAAAATAAAACTCCACGGCACTCAGATGTTTCTCTTTTATCCATCACCCCATGAAGCCTGCCTAAATTATTTGACTGTCTTCTTAGATCTTTGCTGGATCATAGTCAGTTCCCAAAGGAGTGGTTCCAGACCCACTTTCCACCACCAAAAAAAAAATGTGGAAAATAATTATGGCTACTAAACAAAATATGTCCTGTAAACTATAATTGTTAATCACTCAGCACTCAGTAACTCTATTATGGCTACAAGTACTGTGACAATTATTTTCATTAATGATTAAGCAGCAGAGTATTTCACTAAATGAATCCGTTGTTTGATCTATAAAATCAGGAAATGGTGAATTATACGCAGTTTTTTAAAAAAAAAAACTGATGCACTGATTGTACGTCGCTCAGCAATGAACTGAGTGCTGGCACAAACCTCAAAAAATTCCAAAAATTGAGTGAGAAAGAGAATACAGAGGAGACAAGGACACGTCGAAATTAAAGCGACAGCTCCAACAATTTAAAGAAACTGTGAGTTATTTGAGGACATAATAGTACGCATAATACGTCTGTGAAGCACCTGCAGATATTCTCTTTGTTTTTTTCAGTTTAATTATCCAGTCCAGATAAGTGTGTGTAATGCTGCGCAAACAACATACAGCTTTATTCTCTCTATTGATAAATGTTTGGCTCATTTCAGAAAATTAGTGTCATGGCAGTGTGGATATAAAAAAGAATTATCTCCGTATATTGACGCATAATTGTTAACTCGACTGTCAGTTTACGTTTGAGCGAAGCTATCCACGGTTGCCATGTGAGTTCAGTGTCTTGTTACCGATCAGCATATTACTGCTCCACTTAAATGTGCCGTAATTAAAGTGGGATCCTGAGCAGCTGTTTTATCTGACCGAAAGCAAGCTGTCAGCAGCACACTGGACCGTAGTCAGTTTGTTGTGTGCATGAGTAAATACGATGGAGTGCAACATAAAGTTACAGCGTGGACAAGACAACTGAGAAAAGCATCAAAAGATGATGGACAATTTACAAATTAGAGGGATAAGAAATAAATTATTTCAGTAAATTCATCTCTCTTGTTTCATGATCACTATTAATGTTTGTGTCTTTGAGTGTGTTCATAGTAGGAAAAAGTGTAATGCCAAGATGAATATGCACCCAACATTTTCTAGCCTAACTGTAGCACACTAAATTCATCTTTGTTAGAAAGCTCTCCAGTGAAAAGTTGTGTAGTTATTGTACAAATAAAAAGCAGCTTATTCACATATGCAGGGGTTGCATTCGAATTTTTGTCAAACTTAATCTTCGTGTAAGTGCCCTTGATTGCAAACTAATCAGCAGAATGGGAATGACTGTAATGGAGTGTTCCTATGCAATTTAGAGCATAGTTCATCGGGTCCAAAGAAATTGGCTTGCGAGGTCCAGCCACTGTAAATTTGCGGATGCTTGACTTGGTGAGAACTACACTGCAGTGGAAATGGGATTTAGAGATGTTGAAAATATGCTTACATCACATCTTATTACAGAGGGGAAATGAACCCTCCCTCCCTAGGAAATTAATTTGTTTGAGCAAAATGTACAGTGGAGAGAGAAATTTGGCACAGAGTGATCAGGAGAGCCCCAGGAGGTCTCAGATCTGCATATTTTTCTAATTGTGTCACGTGCCTGCAAAAACATTGTATACTGCAAAAACAACAACACACATCACACTAAGCCGTCTGGTTGTAACGTATACTGTGCAAGGAGCTGAGATTATATTTGGGATTCATTTTCTGGACACAAGCCAACCCTGGAAAACTCAATCACACAAGAGATGTATTCTAACTTCTAAATTACTGATTAAGCACAGACTCTTTTTTTTTTTTGTCATCTAAAAAATTAATTTGATGGTCATCTTTTTACTTTTGGGTTGTCTTTGTGGAATCGCTGTCAAGTTCAATTTGTCCTTTGCCTTGGTGAACTAATAAAATGTGATGTATGTTTTTTTTTTTCATGATGTGTTTTCAAATATAATAATAAATTCATTTCCAGTAGGGCAGCATTAGTTAGAGAGGTAGCAAAAATGTCACCAATTTGGTAATGTTTTAGGAAAAAAAACATGGTATCGGAATGGTACGTAGACGGGCATATTTGCTGATACCCAGTCCCATATTTTAAGCAGTACTAGAGACACTTTTGAAACAAACTAGAAATGGGATTCATGGCTCTTTGAAGGGAGCCGGATCTTGTGGATCTGTTCCTTTCAAAGAGCCGTTCAAAAGACTGGCTCATGCTGATATATTTTTTTTATTTTTAAGATGCCAGCCTGACAGTAACATTTATCCTGGAAATAAGCACTGTGATAGGGTAAGATTTGGATCAGAATAATTCAAACTTAGACATTCCACCAATACTTATTCTCTCTGAGTCTTTCTGAGATCCAATTTGTTTGTGAACTTCACAACTCTAAAACAAACCAAAAACATTATTATGGACTAAATTCTGTCTCTAGAAAATAATATGAAGTTCACTAACCATATTCTTATTATAATTACATCTAGAATGAGTCTTTGTCATATGGAATGATGGAACAAAATAATTATAATAATAACAGCAATAATAACATTGTAATATTAGCTAGAGCTACAATGACTTGTAACTCAGTGAAAATGCTCTTTATATCTACTGTACATTTAATCAAATAAGCGTGTTAATATAGTACACTTGACATTACATACAGTGCATTGCAACCAGAACCAGGGCTGAACTTTGGGCACTTTTTACACCTTTTATTCATTAAAGCAAAAAAGGAAATGCCAGAAATATCAAATTAGATTTTTTGGCCTGGAGTCCATAAATCATGGTACCACTGGAAACAACTCAAAACTCTGCATTGGTAATGACTGCAACCTTGAAGTGGTTGCTTTTGCCTCTTTCCCTGAAAGGCCTCTTTGCAGCTGAGTTGTGTTCCAAAGTGACAATTTGCTATTAGGTCTTGGTAATGCTATGTGGGCCGACAGAGGTGACCTTTGCCCTCTCCCTTGCTTTTCACAAGGCAAAGAGAGACTCCTGTCTTGTCTAGGTCAACTTGCCTTTCAAGCAGACAGCTCTTCAAACTGTAGGGACTGCAGTCACCTCTGAGCCACCTAGGTGCCTCACAGAGAGCCTTGGCCCTCTCACCTCTTGCAATTACTGCCTAGAACACCACGCAGCTGTAAAGAGAGGAGAGACGTGTAAACAAAGAGCTGGTTTAGATGTATCACTGACACTTTTGGCCAATTACTCATGTCTGTGGTCTGCAGTTGGCTGTCTGGGAGGGGGGGAAATGGGTCTGAAGTGAAACATCATTCAGGTCCACACACAGTAAATATGAATTTGCTTTTGTTTCCCCTTCATACCTTCAATGCAAACAGAGAATTGGTCACAGCATTTAAAGTATGCATTATTTTTAGATAAATGGCTGATATATCCCTCTGAGGGATATTAGAAAACACTAAAAACAAGCTAGTACCCAATTCCAATGTACTCTCTGCCACTGAGAGATTTAGATTGGCTTGCAATGTCTTGTCAGTTTGCAGTTGTACTGGTTAGCAATGCCAATAATGTCTGCTTGAAAAACAGCAGTGGCGCAGAGGGACTCTTAGATGAATCCGTGCTGGCAGGTGTGAGTGGGGTGCAGGAAGGGCTGTTTATTTAAGTGCACTTTTTGATCGTAGTGTTCCGCTGGCCCGGACGGACGGAGAGTTGCATACCGTCATTTTGTCAGTTTGTATCATAGACAGTATAAAGATGGATAGCGGGACTGCTCCTCTGCAGTATAGGTAATAAGCTCCACCCCCTCCATGTTAGTGGATGGGACTAAAACACTAAAATACACGTCAAATAATTTTTTTCCCAAGGATGTTTCTGTCATTTTAGGTAGTTAATACAATGTTGATGAATGTTCAGGTGTCAAGTTTGTGGATATGTTTTGTTTTGGTTAGGTTTTTGACGCTATAGAAACAGGATGTGACATAATGACGACTGCCAGTTGCTATGCCAACCACTCTGTAATAGCAGTAAATCTGTCCAAGAATTTTATGTTGAGATTTTGGTTCTTTCAAATGAAGATGAATTTTTAGTTTAAACCAGCCTTAATGGTTTAACTGACTCATACTCTAAACTCTTATGTGTCAAAAACATCAACCATGAAAAATTCACTGTGGGGTTCGTATCAAAGCTCAGCCAATTTAAAGTATGGACACCAAAACATGCCAGCTAATGGCAGTAGCCTGTTTTCTTCAATGAAAAGAAAGGGAAAACTGGAAAAGCTGCTATTAGCTGGAATGCTAGGAAGTTACGAAAAGCTAAAAACTCTCAAACAGAGCTGGCTTCTCCAGCTTATTCATTCTGGATTAGCACATCATTGTAAAAATACCAGGATATTCAAATGTTCAGATCAGATTAAGATGTAAAACGAGAAGAGGCTTTGTTTCCTTACATCACTTTCTTTTCTCTTTTGGTGTATTGCTTCATTAAGCTAAACAGCCAATCAGGATGATCTCTCTCACCGACTTGTTATCCACAAATAGCTAGCAGGCTTTTGATTGTGTGTGTACTGCTTTGGGACATCAGTACAGATGTGAATGCAAATAGCACCTCATGCATTTGGCCCTGACCAAATACTGTGCAAGTCATCATCCAAATAAAGCTGCTATATTTATCTTACCGCATTACAGCACTTCTTTTTTTCTTTTTGTGGGTGGTCATCACAAAAGTTAGAAAGCAAGCATGATTTCACCACACTTGTTTTGACTCAACAAATTTTACTGCTCCTGTATTAGTGTCTAGTTCAGCAAGTTCATGGTATTTTATATATATAAGTGTGTATATATATATATTAGTTAGAGAGATTCATTGTAAACAATCCAAGCCCAGCCTCATCACTGCTGGGAAGTTTTATGTTTGGTGTTCTGACTTGAAAAATGACTGCAACAATTAATCCATTAGCAAAGCTGCTGATGATTATCTTCTGTTAATTAACCAATCGATCGTTTCAGCTCTAGAGCCAAACTAATGTGATATTAATGGCATGTGGAAGATAAAGAATAAGCCACTTGCCATAAGAGTACAATCGTACTATATCCAGTATAATATAGTATCAATAAATTACGTTACCCAGAGTACCCGTGTGTCCAAAGTTATGCCCAAAATTGATGTAGATATATGGAATTGATAAACCTTAACCAAGTACTTTATTTTAAGTCACTGTCTTTGAAAAATATATATTATATATTATATTTCTTTAAACGTCAAATGAATTGTATCTCCAACTTAAAGAAACCAGGGGTAGGCTGAAAAGTCATTACTGTTCTCCTCTCCTTCACGGTTTCTTCCATATCTCCTGTGTTCTTGTGAATTAACTTTCAAGGGCACAGAGTTTCAGCAAATATTTCATTTCCCAAGATGGCCATCACTCAAGCTATCACTTGAACAACTCAAATCTGTCTTTTGTGAAGGAAAAATGAAAAAAAAAAAGATAGAGGGTATATAGAAAGTGGAAGATGACTGAGATTACTTTTTGCTTTTTTTGAGTGTCAATACCTGGAGACAGAAGTTGGAAAAGTGAAGATTGGAAACTCTTCAGATTTCTCTGATGTTGGTGGACAGTACATTTTTAAACACCAAACATAGTATTAAAATGAAATAGAATTTTAGTTTTTATTTATTGAAAACGCACCTTTGGACATAATTTAGAAGGATTTGCTCCTTTAACTAAAATAAATTAAACATATTTGTAGGTTAAAAAAACTCCAACTGACACTGTGTTAAATGTTAGTTTTTACTGACTTCAGATGTATCTATTTTTAATTGATTGTGTCAATTTTTTTCTTTCTCGGCTATTTTGTCCATTAATCATTTGATGGTGTGAACAGCATGGCAGTTATAGAGCAGTGATGAAAGCCGGGTTTCAAAGAGTAGGTTTATTTTTAAAATCAAAGAGCTAGCAGTTCTTGTTCGAGTTGATTATGTCTACATACAAAGGCTCAATGAAAAGAGTTAAAGAACAAACAGCAGCAAGTGGAATCAATGCATTCCATTTCTGTTACACGTGTTGGATTCATTGTGCACAAAAGAAAAATCATGATGGGCCTCATAATGGCACTTTGAAGAGTAATGGTCTGTTTTCATAAGGCACATCAGCAAACCGATAACACGGTGTCAGCATGTTCTCGGCTGAATTAGGTACGTTGACAGGAAGCAAGAATAAAACAAAAAAAAAAAAGAATTGCATGGTCTGCACTTAAAAAACTGGAGGGCATTCAAACATTTATCATACTTCTTTGTAAATTACCGTTTTTCTTGACATATTTGAAGATCATCACATTTTTTAGATAAAAACTTTGCTGAGGGCAATGCAAAAGTAGTGTGTTTAAAGTGCAGGAGTTCACGGGCTGGGGTTAGGGGAAGTCGAGGACAAGGGCTACGGAGGTCAGTGTCTTGCTGCTGCTGCTGCTGCTTTCACCGTGTTGAAACAACGGAGAGAAGGTCAGATTACCCCCACCAGGATATGAAAAGAAAAAAAAAAGAGTGCATTAGCCCACCTTTGTTCCTCCAACATACATGGGCTTTTCCAACTGGTGCTGCTGGTTCATTGTTCTCGGGGCCTCAACGGGTCACAAGCTTTTAGGGGTAGAAAGGACAAGGCGTTGTCGTACTGCTTTCCAAAGGTCGGTGTCTCTGTCTGTCATACCCCTAAGCTATCAATGGGTAACAACTGTTGCTCCGCTATCGTAATACAGGGATATTAAAGCTATTTATCTAGACACCCTGCCACTGCTGAGACAGCTTGGAGGGGCTCTGATGCATGCTTAGTACACTAATCACACTCTCTCCCTAGGACCCCTATTGGTTGCCCTAATCACTTTGCCTCACTGTTTCTCTCTTTCTCATAACTTTGATAACCCGTGCCGTGCAAACACAAATTGACAAGTGGTGCACTCTCAAAACTACTCACATCCCCTGCACAAATATATCAGTGAGCGCCTGTGCCGTCTTTTGCACAGAAACTCTCTGAACAGGCTGACAGCGGTGTGCCTTCGGGGGGGCTTGTTTGTTTTTCAAATGCAGACAGCTTCCTGTGAGGGCTATTTTGGTCATGGTCCCATCTTCGCACACACGTCTTCCACATGTCCATCTGTGGTCTACATATCTAATCATGTGGGCTAAGTGTGTGCATGTGGTTGCTCGGGTTGTAAATTTATCAAACAGGGCTGCTGATGCAATAGACATGATATTATTATCTAGGCCTGGATATTTTCAGAAATGAATAGCAATCTTTTATTTTTTTTTGCTTCAGTTTAAAGGGGTTCAGCTAACAATTATTTTCATTGCTGGCAAATCAGATATTTTGCCTCAATTGTTTGTTTGATTGTTTTCTGAATTATTATTGCCTTATAAAATAAAAAGCGTGCATCCATCAGTTTCCTGAAGCCCAAGGTGATATGCTGGAGTTGTTTTGTCTGACCAGTCGTCCCTAATACTATATGCTGAGAAGAGAGAGGCAGGCAATGTTGACATTTTATTTAACTAACTAAATATTATGGCTCAGGTTTCTTATACATGAACAATTAGGTGACAATCGTAGGCATTTTATTCAGTGTGTGTCATAAGCCATATGGACTCAGATTAGGCTCAAGTCCATATCTTATTGTGTAAGGGAGTGTTTTTCTTAGTGCCACCATGTCCCGACTTCGCTTGCTTAAATTCATGTTGACAGTTGTTTGTGAGTGATAGTGATGGCATTTCAGGCGCTGTTGGAAAAAAAAGCTAAATCCTTAAATATCTCTCAATTGTGCTTGATTTACCAATGCTCAGTATGTAGCAAATGGCAGGTTGATGGATCAATTGCCGTGCCGTGGCAATTTTCATCTGAAGCTGCTCATAGCGTCTGTTACAAATCGATGGCTTTTAATGGCTGATGGGAGGGACCATGTTTTCTTGGTTATTATTGTCAGTGATCTTTTTTCCTCCTCGCACATAAAAGAATCTGACAGCCTTATGGTTGGTTGCCACTAACTAAATCTTGTACAGCAACTAATTTTCCAACAATTTTAACAATTGCAATTTCGTGAGGTTAAATATCAGTTCTAAATAATTACAAGCACACAACTTTGATATTTCTAACTTGTGTTTGGTTTTACTCTTTGCTTTAAATTGCCACTGACTTAATCATAGACAACAGAATACCAGCACAGCTATTTTAAATGGAAATGCATATTTTCTCTAACAGTTTTAAAATTGTACAGCACAGATATGTACCTCCCCTGGAGAATAAACAATAATATCCATCTGTTTTCATGCACATTTATAGATGATTTTGTTTTTCCTCCCTGAAATGTGTGAATGTTGTCTGACATCAAAATGAATGACACTCATTTGTAATGTCTTCACTGACAGCTTGAAGGAAATTACATTGTGCTAAAAATCCTCAGTCATAGCAATTCACCTGCAGCATAACAAAACCTGCTTGCTTTTATGTGGAGTGCAACCAAATGCCTCAAGCCGAGCTGTGCTTCGCCACACTTTCTTACTCTCTTATTGTAGTTTGAGAGGCTTGCTAATGAATTGATATTGTTGTTGATATGTTGCTTTGTGTTACATAACATTAGCTTGGACCTAATTTTATGCAGAGATGTATACTTGTGACTTTCTTGACAGGATGTCGTACACTGACCATAGGGATTGGTGGACATGTTTTGATCATAGACTGTATAAATATGGACGGCGCGTTCCCACTTCCTTTAGGCCAAACTGATGCTACTTTCCCGGGGTTACGGGCAGCACCATCTTGCGACTTTGGAGCCAGAGTCTGCGCAGTACGGTGGCCTGACCACACTTCTGCCAGACTCACTCACGTTTCATTTAATTAATACTGCGCTCTGCTCTGCGTCCACCGGTTACAAAGAAATGCTGGTTTGTACACAGTAAAAATTGTTTTTAACAACTCGCTTTACAGAGCGGTTGGCATGGCAACTGGTGATCGCCATTATGTCACATCCTGTTTCTATAGACTTAGACTTAGATAAACTTTATTGATCCACAAGGGAAATTGCTTGGTCACAGTAGCTTAGTCGCACATAAAAAATAGTCTTAAGAACCACAAGTGAAAGAAAGATTAAATAAGATAAAATAAATAGAAGTAAAATCTAGTAAAATAAATAAAAATAGCATAAGCAAAAAACATGCAGAATTAGCATATGAACAAATGTACAACAAATAGCGATGGAAGAATATATATTATATACATAGGAATGATAGTTAGCTGCAGTAGTGTCCATTAACATGAATAAAATGGAGTTATCAGTTACAGAAAGGTGAGTCGTTGTACAGCTGTACTGATAATGGTATGAAAGAAGTCCTGTAGAGTTCAGTGTGGGAGCAGAGCTAGATCAATCTGTTGGAGAATGAGCTCTGCTGCCCCTCTATTGTCTGATGTAGTGGATGAGATGGATTGTCCATGATGGAGAGCAGTTTGTTCATAGCGTCAAATAACTAACTAAAATGAAACTTGTGTCACGCACATTTCACTGCATGTCTCGCAAAAGCAAATATGTCCGCCTGCATTGTCTGTTAACTGCTGTTACTGGTGTGTTTGGCAGGATGGGTGTGCAGTATACCTTTTATTAATAACATTTTTGATTGCTACAGTGCTCCCATACACTGTAAAAATGGCATAACATAACAACCAGTGCAGCTTTTCCTCACATGACATCTTTTAGGCATTCTTGAACTTGTTTGTCAAATTGACATAATTATGTAGACCCTTGAAATGTATGCATAAATATGTAAATATGTTTCTTGATATCCCCAAAGCAGATGAAAGTAGGGTGCTCTCCCCACCCCATTCCCAATCATTTATACTGTTACTAAATATACAGTTCTGATGTTAGATTTATAAGTAACAACATACTTTTATTTTCTGTCCATACCATTTTGCATTTAGTCACAGTGACAAAAAATGGCAACCGATCAAGGCTGTGACAGGTGTGGAGATTCAGTCTATAGCTTTATGTCTAGCTGATATGCTATGAATTATAAAATCTCAACTGTAACATACTGCCCTTCCTGCTGTCTACCCAGCTCAGGTCTTGGCTCAAGAAGGTTAACTCTAGGTAACATTTTTTTGGGGCTCAGCTGCAGGTTTAGATATGCTTTAAGCACCGGCTACCATTATCAGAGCTTAACAACTGGCAAAGAAACATTTTGGCAGCTGGCAATCTCAACATCACACATTTTAAAACACTACTTAATACTGAAGGACACTGAAGTCTTCCAGTGAAATGCTGGCTTGAAAGGCCATATCTGTAGAAATCATGGTACAAAGGACTGGAACATTAGTGAATAAGCAGAGATAATTGAGTGATTAAGAGACAACTTGTTTCAATGGGAGGGAACAGAGTGTGCTAATGACAGAACCTACCTCTTTTTACTTTATTGAGAGAGGTTCAAGGTTGTTCACTGAGGCTGACATAGCTATTCATCACAGCCAGTGTTGTGCAAGTTCACACTAAACAAGAACTAGTTCAAAGTTCAGTTTGCACAGATTAAAGTGAACTTGTTCACATTCATTTTGAACTACATTCATAGACTCCGGAATGAACAGTTTGTGTTAATTTTTTCAGTTTTTTTTTTTCCCCCCCCAACTATGTGTTGCTTCAAATTCGACAATGATGCGATGAACATCCAAACTTGTTTTTTCAGACCCGGCGGGAACAATTCACAGAAAAACGTGGTATTTTTTCCACCAGAATGAAGAACTCCTTCAAATGTTTGTGCGGATCAGTTGCTTCTGCGGTGCCAGAGGCGGCTTCTCTTTCAGCTGCAGCAGCCATGCTGTTGCCGTAAATCGCACATCGACTGACAGCTGTCGTAAAACTGTCTCATATTCTCAGACACAACCTCTGCTTACAGGTGCAGTGCTGCACTGTTTGGTTGTTTTGGTCCCTGAGAAATCCCTAAACACCTCAAAATGTTCTTTCTGAACTAAATAGTTCCAGCCAGAAAACAGTAAAAACTGCAAAGAAAGAACATAATTGCAGCTTGGTGCCTCACAATGAAAAGAAGAAGATGCAAAAAAGGCGAAAAGGACATCGCTCCTCAGGGTGAGGCCTACCTTGCTGATCTGAAACATGTCTGTTTAACTGCCACACCTCCATCACAGGCACACACATATCCCTGCACGCTTTTATGGGAGAGCCTAGGCCAGTTTCCTGTGCTGTGGCAGAGACTGTACAGAATATTCTCGGTCAAGGCCGCTGGTGTTAAATAATGCTCACGTGTGTATTCCCCCATGCTGACGACATTGCACAAGTGTAGCTGCACGGTCCGATGCACGTAGTGTTGATGTCAATGCAAAATAATGACTATTTTGGCTGATTCCTCCTCCTCCTCCTACACAATCTACCTTTGCTAAACCAAAGCCGGTGTTTCCAGCAGGTGAGAACACATATGACATGAACAATCTTCTTTTGTCTGCTCCATGCGTGAAAGCTCCAGGCGATGTCTTGACCTAATTCTTAGGATATTGTCTGGAGTTTATATAAGAAAATGTGGTCCTGGAATTCCTTACTGATTAACATTTTAACACTAATTCATCCACGCCATCGCAACATGCATGTCCATGCAATGATATTCTGTGTACTTCATCATTGTACCATAATAAACCATAGTTTGCTTTAGCAGAAAATAATTTTTATTGTATAAGGGAAAACAACTTCTGTTTTGTATGTGTTGTATGTTTGCTATATGGTTGTACCCAAGATTACATTACACGTTATCAATGATGACATAAAAAGAATATTAACTTTAAAGTAAATCTGTGAACCCACTGAACCTGCTCACCAGCAGTGGATCTTGGAACTATAGTCCAGGTTTTGTAACTAAAAGCTCATAGAAGACAAAGATCAGAAACTGCCATTATGGCTAATTGGTCCTCATCAATATTACATTACTTAGTTAACTAAAGCCTGATTTGCACAATTAAATGCAATGTCTTCAGTTAGTGTGGAGACACTGAGCAAACACCTAGATGCTCATTTACCAACAACATTTCAATAACACATCAGATTAAAAAATAAATGAATTGCTCTAGGAGGATTTTTAGAGTATTTCTTATATTTTTTTAATAGAAGGCCTTCTTTAAACAGAAGGTTGTTCACCCAGGAGCTGGCCCCTACAGTATATATATGCTTTTGGTTATAGGTGCCCTTGACATGACATTTTTTTTGTGTATTTGTATGTACTATACTTTTTTATTTCACAGTAATCGTAATAGAACCACAGTCCATTCTTGAGCTTTTTTGCAGTTGTTTCTTTATAATGTCACAGTGAAGATGACCTTTAACCTTTATATATAAAATGAAACATAATTTTATTCTGTTAGATATTTATGTAAAATTTTGTCATAATTAAAGTACGATTTAATGCCAAAAGCATCTTTTGTGAAGTCACAGTGAGCTTGACCTTTGACAACCAAATTCTACTCACGTCACGTCACTCACATCAGTCCAAGTGGGCCTTTGTGCCAGTTTTCCATCCAAGAAAGTGAGGTCACAGTGACCTTGACCTTTGACTACCCAATTCTAATTAAAGTTGAAACACATGTCTGTGCCAAATTTGAAGAAATTGCATTCAGGATTTACATAGGCAAAAAAAATGTTTGGCAAGTTTGTGATGACCTTGACCTTTAACATTCAAGATGCAATTAGTTCATTTGGAGTTGAAGTAAATGTTTGTGTCAAAGCTGATTAAATTCTGCCAAGGCAGTCCTGAGATTTCACAAGAATAGGCTGGACATAACGTACAGCTGTATGGACAACCCGAAAGCTGTTGATGTTGGCAGCACTGAAGCATAAAACACCCCTCTAACATTAAGGAGTGGCATGAACTGCACAATCCCACTGCAGCTGACTTACAACACAGTGTTAAAAACCCACAAGGCTTGTTCCTAAAGGAATGCTTTTGGGGTGGGGGGTGGGGGTTTATGCACCACTAGAGAAGGGTAACAACAGCAATGCTATAAGAAATTGATACAACACAAAAGAAACTGCCTCAAAGAAATGTTCCCTCTGGCTCTTCGTGTTCAGGAAATGGTCTTTTTCAAAACACCGCTGGGCATAACATTTTCAGAATTATTTTACTTCACAACTGGCAAATCTGCCAAGCCAGGCCAATTTTTATAGCTCACCATACAGCACGTCATGCAGTAAAAGAACACAACAGAGACGGTGACAAATAGTCATCTATTCTAAATGATGTTTTTGAGTAAATCATACATTACCTTCTTAGCAGCCCCATCTCATCACTTGAGAAGAACAAACGCAGTATAATCAGACAGCAGTGATTGTATTTTATTTATTGATGAGAGTAAATCAAAGTGTAAGGCCACCAAGCAATTACAGTGCCAGTCTTAATGAGTGCCTCAATTTACATTGGTTGATTGCCAATGAGAAAGGCATTGTTTTGCTCTTCTCTTCAATTGATCATTTAAATTAATTCCTGAAATGTGCATGATAAACAAACAATAAACTAAGTTCATGATAATTTACTTACCAAAGCCCATAATGCACCACTTTCAAAACAATATGTTGTCCAATTCATTTAAATGGACAACAAACATTTCAATATGTAAAACAGGCAATAAATGACAGAAGACATGTGACAGTTTATGTGACTGCTGGTTGATACTGAATCATTTAAGAAATATGTGTCATGTAATTCCATATAACATGCAATATAATGCATCAACAGCCAATCACATGCTGGATTTGCTGTACACCGTGTCCTACCTACTGCTCCAAAACCACTGACATTACAACTATCCATCAGTGAACTCAAATCACCCACTGACTGCAGCAAAGCAAAATGTCTGAGCACAGAAATGGTGCAAAGGTGAAAACACAGCTGCTTACAACAGTGTTCCTAAATTGGCAACAGCATCGCTAGATTTAATAATTTCTTAGATCTTCTTAGTGACTGTATTTCTTAAAAGCTGACAGTGACAAATTTTTCAGACTATCTGCAAAAATGGTGGCGCATACTGTACATTCTTAATACATTTTTCTTCAACTGACAACTGTTCTAACCAAAGCAGTTTTCAGCCATTTGCCAGCCAGAGGCATAGCCCCAATCCCACCGTGGAAAAAGTAGAGAGGGTGGGCTCTTGATCTCCTGTGACCTTGCCACTGGTCTTAGGTGACGCCACAAAGGGAGCAGCAGGTATAGGGGAGAGCAGATAAAAATGAGAGTAGATAAAAAGACCTGTCAGCAGCTCAGCAGCTGTCTGAAGGTAGCTAAAGCTAAAAAAAAAAAATGTTAGAAGTAACTCAGGAGTACAATGAGATTTTCAAATACAAGGAAACAATCCCTCAATAATTAGCACTGTGTAGGTCTACTCCTCTGGAACGCAACTTTGCTCCAATGCAGATCCATCTTGGACTAGACTGTTGAATTTATGGTCTTGCAAGTAAAATTGAAATGAATGTTAATAGACATAATTATCATTGGACATCAATTTCATTTGTGTAATTATAGGCATGGAAGTGAATGTGCAAGTTAAATGTTGTAGTCTAGTAAAACAATAAGCTCTGCATAGGCTAGTGGATTAGCCTATGGTGAGCAGTTACTCAAAGCTAGGTAGTTAATATGAAAGCTTTAGAATATACAGCTCGTCTAAACCTGTCATTAAGTCTGTGTAAAAGATCTCTCCATCATTTACTTATATTCACTGCTGATATATTGATTATTCACTAGTTACGTCTAGTGTCATTCAGTAATGTATTACATAATTACCATTTGAATGGCTGAGCCAGCAGCTCTTATTTCTCCAAAGTTATCTTGTTACCCTTGATTTCCTGTAATTCCGCAGATGTCACTTTGTCTGGGCTTTTCCCCCGAGATGGCAGTCATGAGGGATAAGGCCTAGATGACTGAAACTAAAGCTCGGGGAAAAGGACTAGGTCCCCTGTGAACTGACGGTGTATCAGAGTTTAGGACCCTTGTGACAATACTGTAGCCCTGTGAGAATGATAATACTGGAAACCTCTGAGTGGAAGGAAAGGGGGAGACACACACAGATGGTTACGGTTACATCAACGACATCCATCCATCTGTTTATATCCTCTTATTCTGATCAGTGGGGAACTGGAGCGTATCCCAGCATGCAAAGGGCGAGAGACAGGGTAGACAGGGCCTTGGCTCGTCTTCAGAAAACAATCAAATTGGTTTATTCTTAAGGTTTTTTTTTTAGCACTCAACATCAATAAAAATGTAAACTGTATCTCTTTTATGGTCACAGATGCAAAATACATAAAATGAAATGCCTAGTATTTTTGTGCTTATAAAGTACATAGGTATTGGCACATATAAAACAATATCTGAAGAAGTCAATTAAATTAAGTTTGTAGCTGTTTCTAATCCGAACGATTGGTGTTGTGGTTTCCCTTTTGTTTTTTTCCAGATAACAGATCGTGACAACAATAACATCTACAATGGTAATGATTATTTTACTGCTCAAAACTATAGAGAGCGAAAAAGCATCACTGAGCTAGACTTTAAATTGCTATCTTATTAGAAAACTGCATCCAGTCATTCCCTAGATAGAAAACAAAACAAAGCATGTCTACCCTAGATCCAGACTACCCTTAAGAAGGGGTGTGAATAAAGTAGTAGTTGGCTTCAAACACAGCTATACCCATTCTCCAAATATTAAACATATGGGTCACATATTGCGAGAGTCAGACGAATCCCCAAACCGAAAACCTTAATTAATGTCTCAGTCCTTGCCAAATTGTCGGAAAAACGGTTTATGTGCGATTATTGTATTTCAGTCCTCAGATGGTCAAATTCCAAGTCAGTAAGCAGGCTGTTTCTAATCCTAATGAGGACTCTCCTATTACTTCTCTGGATGGATAAGCTACTAGTCTGTGACACTCAATTTTCAAAACCCAAACCCGATCAAGTAACTATCAAGTGATAGGATAGCTGCAGGATCATTAAGTGAATGTCTAATCAACTTATTATAAGGCATTTCTGTGCTGGCTATCAAATCCTTCCTCTAGGCACCAATGCATCCATCTGACCTGATTTGATTGCACAGTCACATTAATGAGCTCTGTGATGTCCCACATACAGCCTCACCTCGCTTCCCAGCTGCAGCCAGCAGCAAAGGGGTACTTAGAGTGGGGGGTTGATTGTGTGTGAGAAGGCGAGAGTCCTTGCAGATCTACAAGGAGTGCAACTAGCACTTAAATAGCCCTACTGGTATTTAAAGGTTAATTTGTTTGTTTCTGTGATTAAATGACTCTCCGCTTACTGTGTGTCAGATGTTTAGAGAGTGTCCATATGTCTAGTAATGCTGAGTCCTGTCAAGGATATACGTCGGTGTGTGTCTGCATGGTATTGGTGAGTTTACTGAATGGGCGTAGGGAAGAAGGATGGAGTCTAGATAGACGCAGCAACGTCCCAAAACACTTTTACAGACGCACTCCATTTAGAGATGGACAGAGAAGGATACGGGTGTCATGTGTCTGTGCTGCTGGGTGAGAAGAGGGCAAAGGGTCAATTTATTTTCATGCAAAATGAAACAATTTGCATAACATGCGTGAAATTCATTTGCAAGACTCCCCCCAAACTTTGCATTAAAACAACATGGAAAACATGCACACAAAAGAAGTCAGGAGTCAGTCATACACTGGAAGAACTGGCAGCTGTGTGGAAATTTGGATAGTACAAGTATTCAGTTACCTACTATCACATATCAGGACTTTTATCTATCAGTATTTTAAAACTTTGGAATTGACTTCCACCTATTGATTATGTTGCTTGTTTAACACATCCTTGAGTATAGAGTGTGTGACCGAAACTATAAGCAAAGGTCATTTTCTTTAGTTGAATGTGAAGGATAGTGGAGGGAGATTTTGTCAGGATTATGGTCTCTGTGTGCATAAGCCCTGGGTTTAAACTTTCACTTTATCCATCTACTGTTCTCTGTGTGAATCCCTCCGCTGGCTAGAGTCAGAGAGGTTTGCCGCACTGCCCCCTCCTGTATGGGAACAACTATGAATATAAATAGGTGAGCTCCTCCAGGTATTACAACTCATCCATGCTTGGCAGCTGGTTGAGAATGTCAATACCTGCATAATACAGGAATTGTAATTTCCTACAATTTCTAAAGGTTAGAATGGCTTTTTTTCAGGTACAATTTGATTTATATTGGAACTATAATCTGTCACTGCAGGAGTCAGGGATATTATTAATCTCTATATGTTTCCTCCTAAATGCAATGCCTCTGGTATTTTCTAAATTGGCTTAGTTATTGCTGCTATGCTACTGCAGTGTGTTGTAAGGATGATTTCAAACAATGTACTATAATGTTTATCAGGATGTTTTCTCATGATATTGCTCATGGCATTTGAAGATGTCCTTTCCAGTTGCATTATCGTGTCTGATTTTCTTTTAGTTTTGCCTGTAATTTGTAAAAAAACATATTTGAAGCCTGAGGGCTTGCTCTTATAATCAATCAAATAAACATCCTAAAATGGGAAAATCGTATTGTGTTGAGTCGATCAGCTCTCTGCATGTACTGCTTGGTACAATATGTGTTCTAAAATACAGTATGCCTTGCCATTTTAATGACTCCAAAGCCAAAAAGTACAATAGAATTCCGGGGCTACTACAAGGATCTAAAGTAAATTCTTTAAGTGAACCACTGGCATACCTGTCATGAAACGAATAAGCAAATACCAGACTGAACAGAAAGAACATTATCAGGCAGGAGACAAATCCAGAGACAAATAGGAAAAGACAATGATACGGTTTTAGCAGAGTAGACCATTAAAATTCCATTTGAATCATAGCGGTATGCAGTTGTGAAAAACAGCAAAGCTGGATAACACATAGAGCCTGATGCTGGGGCTGTGTGACTCAATCCTCCCTGGAATTCAAAAATGTTGCTCCTTCCTGTGATCAGTCAGCCCGGGGCAAAGCTGGCACTGCTGGACTGTGCCTGAGTGAGAGAGTAAGACAGAGTGAGAAAAAGGAAAGGAGCGAGTGAGAGGAGAGAGAGAGAGAGAGAGAGAGAGAGAGAGGGATGTTGTGAGTTGGGCTTTAGGCCATGATACCAAACTTCCTTTGAACCAAACAGATGTAGGCTGCGAGACTGATATAATATTTAATGAAATAATTACATATACAGAGAAAAAAAAATGCATTGGTTAGGCAGTGTACCTTTTTTTATGCGGGGGATGTGGGAAAATTCAGTACTAACCGACATGATTTGGCCTGTTGCCCCATCCCTCTTCCTCTCTCCCCCTCTCTCTGTATAATGCATCGTGCAGCCAAACTGTGATATTAAAAATTGTGCATAAAGTTAGAATTTAAATGTTGGTAATATACGGCCGCATTAATTTTATTTGTTTCTGTAAGCAAAGTTTCATTGTCAGCAGTCTTACGGGGACATCATTAAATGCGGTGTGTTTGCATTTTACATTTATACCACGGGAGACTAAACTATATCCCCTTTAAAAGCTGGTTCTATATTGTATTTAAAATAGCCATGACAAGGTCCTCCTATATTTATTTGAAAGCTTAGTTTTGCTAATTGTCTATAGCTTGGGTATTAAAGCATCAAATCTCATGTTATGTAATATTATTGCCTGTGTGTGTGTTCTGTTTGCATGGTAGTATTTTTCTAAATTGCCTTTAAAGTATGCAAAAGATGTAATAGCTTATTACTTATGATATAATGTCCATATAAAGTCATTCAGAAATGAATAAAGAAATGTCAGCGTACAAAACATTTAATGGTTTAATGTTTATTGTGTAGAATGGTTGTTAGAGTATACATAAAGAAGGTATTTCATTTGAAATAGATCCTCTGTGCTGGTACAACTTTCTATGTGATGTATGCCAACGTGTCAAAACTCTCATCATTTCTGCTTACGCCGCATCCCCTGCCAAGTGGTGCATATATCAAATCCTTACAGAAACCCATAGCTCATCTTTCCTTGAGCAAACTACAATACACTATGCACTCTTACTTGGTATTTCAAATAAGATTAATCGCCGAAATTGGGAGTGTTGGACAACTTAGAAGGTGCTGATAAATCTGTGCTCCTGTAGAATGTGCTGTTTTCCCGTAGCTTTCACTTTTATAGAGAAAGCTCATATTATTACGTCTCTTCTGATTGGAAAAGTATCCACGTTACCTGATCTACCTGATGCATATCATGCATTCTTTCAACGATAAATAAAAGCTCTTTTTTTCTCATCACAAGCACAACACCTCTCTGATGTGCAGAGATTACCAGTGATTTATACATATAATAAACCATACCCACAACAAGTTAGCTTAATAACAGATAGATGGTGTTGCCTAGCAACTGCTGAGTGCCATAACATCGACTAGTACCTGCTCCGGGAGGCAGACTCCATCTTGTAGGTTTCTCTGTCTTCTAATTGGCCAGGTGGGTAAACACCGATCCCTTGCTCCCGCGTCCTCCCCTTTTCAGCCACAGTCTTAAGTGACAGATAGCACCGGCATTATGCTAACCCTCCGACTGTGAGACTATGCACAAATACACTGCCACTGGCATCAACTGAATTGAAATGAAAAAGGGAGGATATTTACTCCCCAACTGTGGAGCTTAGAAATTTCCTGTCTACAAGTATCCAATATTTCAGAAATACATGAAGGTGTGTTTTCCCTCATTCCCAATCAATTAGAAATTATTCAGGAGGTAAATTGCATGAAATGCGCTTGTGGCACCTCGTGTGCAGAGTAGTCAACAGGCTGCAGGCATAGGTTGGTAATTATGAACAAGTAAACAGAAGAGCTGAGCTGGGTGCAAAACATAATGTGGGCTTTACACCTTGTCCTACTTTTCATAGATGGACATTGTGGTTACTCTTGTGTAGCAGCACAACAATACAGTCGTCCTTCCGTTGCCCTCTACGGTTGTAAGTGTCCTGTACTGGGGTTTTAGCCAGAGCACACAATTATAAGAGTGAATAACGTAAAGAGGTCTTTCATCCATGATTTCCAGACCTGATTCTCTGGACATTGTCTGGAGTTGCTTGAATTTCACACATGTAGCAGATGGTGATAGGAGATTGTGTGTGTTAGACAGGCTTTCGCCTTCTGGAAATACTCGGTTTGGGCAAGGGTTGGTGCGGAGTGTTCAGGAGGGATCATCTGTAGTTATGTTAATACTACATGTATTAAACTGAGTGAAAAGCAACAAACTGGCAAGTACAAAACAGTACAAAACAGCTAGCCTGGAAGCCAGCGCGAGATTACCCCACCTACATTTGTTTTTGTAGGGAAAGTTGGCCTGGATTCATTTTGTTGCCCTGCCAAAGATTTGCTGGGCCAATCAGATAATTTGAGAGTGTTTTGTACAGTGATGGACAGAAGAGAAACAGTGACATTGTCATACACGTCATCTGAGCACAGTTGAGTTGAACATGTTTACAACAAAATACCTCCGATTGGTTTTAGGACTATCCAATTCCGTGCAGAGCTATGTTATTGACACGTGCCTTTTTTTATGAAATCTCAATGGACAGACTCAGATTCTGATAAGAACTGAGTCTGGCTATGTAAGGCTACAAAACAATTACTCACTCGAATTCTCCGGACAATAACCTCTTCTATTCTCACACAAAGGCTCAGTTGGACATTACATTGACTTTGTAGAAGGGAGCTGATGATATAAGGTCTGTGTAATATCTGATACAACTCATTCGGAAATTTTCATTTTCACAAACAGCTCCTTTGAATGTTGACCATAAAATGTTCATGAGTTTTACACTCATGAACATGTATGAAAGGGACTCCAATTTTTAGATTTGAAAAGCTGTATTAAAAATTGTCTTGGGAATAACTTATCTATCACAAGTGACCGACTATTAAAGTAAATGTGTATTACTACAAGTACTTCGTCAGAGATGGTGGTTGTAAGTGAGAATGTTTTTTTTTTTATCATCTTGAACTTAGTTCAAGACAGAATTATGTCTTTTGGTGGTCAAAAATACCAACAGAGTGATGACACAGGCAATCAATAAGCAGTACTGCTCTAGCTGAGTGTTCATGTCATAATCTAGCTCAGTATGTTGTAGCTCAGTAGCAGTCAAGTATTGACCGTTCCGGTCAACTGCTATTGCTAGCAGTAAATAATTGTCAGAATCCATACGGCACTAAATATAATTCCACTGGAGTGTAAGAACTAAAAGATTGAAAAAGTAACTGTGAGTGTGACAGTTAAATGTGACAGCCAAATCACTAAATGTGTCTCATTTTCGATATACTCAAGGATCATCATGTACTTTGGAGTTGTCATAAAACAAAGTACTGATTTGTCAGAGACACAGTTAAGCTGTTATAAATTAAAGCTGTGTGCTTGATCACTTGATCCATATGATTTTATGATAAAGATGTTCTTTTATTTAACCACAAACTGAACAAAGTTATATGTCAAAAATTATATCAAATATACATTGATCAGGCTTAACATTATGACCACCTTCCTAATATTGTGTTGGTCCCCCTTTTCCTGCCAAAACAGCCCTGACTTATCCAGATATGGACTCCACTAGACCACTAAAGGTGTGCTGTGGTATCTGGCACCAAGATGTTAGCAGCAGGTGGGGGCTCAATAGATCGGAGTTATTTGTGCAGCACATAGCACAGATGCCCGATTGGACTGAGATCTAGAGATTTTGGAGGCCAAGTCAACACCTCAAACTTGTTGTGTCCCTCAAACCCTTCCTGAACCATTATCTTGTTGAAAGAGGTCACAGCCATCAGGGAACCGTTTCCATGAAAGGGTGTACATGGTCTGCAACAATGCTTAGTCAGGTGGTACATGTGAGCATCATCCACATGGAAGACAGGACCCATGGTTTCCCAGCAGATCACTGCCCAAAGCATCACACTGTCTCCAGGCCACCTTCTTCCATTGCTCCGTGGTCCAGGTCGCTTCAGCAATTTGAGCTACAGTAGTTCGCTCCCCATGTGCATCAGTGAGCCTTGTCCATCCATGACCCTGTCGCAGGATCACAACTGTTCCTTCCTTGAACTACTGTAGACTGGGAGCACCCAGTTTTGGAGGTACTCTGACCCGTCGTCTAGTCATCACAATTTGACCCTTGTCAAACTCGCTCAAATCCTTATGCTTGCCCATTTTTCCTGCTTCTAACACATCAACTTTGAAGACAAAATGTTCACTTACTGCCTATTATATCCATCCCACTAACAGGTGTCGTGATGAAGAGATAATCAGTGTTATTCAGTGGTCATGATGTTATGCCTGACATTTTCACACCCAATAGTATCGTTCTAGGGCTTTTTTTACAGTATTGTTTACACATTATTGTTTGCCCTTATTGCCCTGCTGGCTAGAGGAGTAACCACTACAAAAAGCGTTATTGGGACCATTTGTCCACCTTCATGATTCTTACTAAAACATAATAAACATAATACGACATGACACAAAACAGGTAGTCTGTGAAGATTCTCAGTCATTCTGGTCATGGTACACTATATCTAAAACAAGGACAACTTGACTTGTAAAGTGTTTCTTAAAGATTTTTCACCACTCACCCAAGTAGCTTCTTCATTTTTAAGTAACTGGTGGAGAGTTTCAGGTGGGAACCACCCACAGAAAAATAAAAGCCCTAAATTCCAGACAGTCATTTACAACTAAAGAAGCCACAGGAATGAGCGGGGAAATGTCTTTTATAGAACTCTGTTTGTTTTAGCTTGGTTTTAAAATGTAACAAATAGGAACGCCAACATTCATTTTACTGGGGAGACTTCCGACCCAGTCACAGTATGAGATGCTATTTTGATGTCTCATGTGGCTGCCTTGAAAAGGTGTGTCACCTCACTCCTTATCAATACTCACATCACTGCGTAATTAGTCACAATTAAGTTTGGAACGATCTACAAATAGGAGGGCAAAATAGAACACTTAATTATCTCTCTCTTCAAGCTGTTTTCAGCCCTAGAAGGAAAATGCTAATTAGCTGGTCCTTAAAATAGCCTGAATTTTGGATTACCTTGTATCAAAATGCTATTAAATTGAAACAGTCTGCTCTTTAGTGCCAAGAAAAAAAAAAATAAATAAAATTCAAATTCAAATTTTATTCATCACATTCACAATACAGTACGACAGGTAGGGAGAGGCTTTTTAAGGCTATGCTAGTTGAAACAGCCAGCCTGCATCTGCGTCTAAGTAACATCCACATGAATGCAGGTCCAAAAGTTTCCCAGCAGAAGATTGCATTGTCACATGATGGTCAATGTTATTCTCCTTTTAATGTTGTGGCTGATCGGTGTAAAGTACAGTGTAGTTTACTGTACACAGACAGTTTTTGCTATATTCTGTAATTCCCTCTGCAAATGAAACCTCTATGTAATAAATAATTCAAAGTATACATGAAAAAGTGCTCAAATCTCACACTGAGATGCTGCTTATTGGCCAAAATTGCCATCATCCGTGTTCACAGGTTTTGCCAAAATTCATGAGTATATAGATGAGACTGCATGGATAATTGGAATCTAACAAGCACGCTCCTCTTGTAAAACACGACACCATTGAGAATACATATTAATAGGCTTCCCAGGATACTCCAGCATGTGTGAATGTTCAGAGAGATATGTATTTTTGTTTGTTTGCATGATGATTTGAGTGTGCATACATAAGCAGACATGTCATTGCTCTTGCTGTTTCATTTAACAGGATAAAAATACATGCAAGATATAGTTACCAGACTGTGTAGTATGTTACGATTCAGTTCTTAGCAGTCTTCCTTCATATGTGCAACGCATGTAGTAATTCAGTTACGTCTCGCCATTTGTCATTGGCCCCATGGCATACATTAATGGAACTGAGAAGAACTTAGATAGCCATGTCTCACTGTAAAGACAAGAAGGAGTTGGTGGCTATCTCAGGAGGCCTGGGTGGGAGTAAATTCATTTGCTGTGGTGCGGACGATAACTCGGGTCATCTGTACACATAGACTGAATTTCGGAAGAGCAGAGGAGAGAAAAAGGGGGAGAAATGGAGCATGGGAAAAGGGTGGATGAGAGGGGTGCAGGGGTGCATCCAAGCCCCTCTCATACTGAGCTGGGAGGCAAGAAGGAGAAAAAAGCCATAGTGGCTGATAAAAGAGCTATTCAGCTGAGCACACCGAGGACCTAATCACCAACAACAGCCTTGATATTGAGCCAGATCCCAGAGGAGTGACAAATGGTGAAATAGAAGGATTTCTGTAACCCCTTCATTAGTTACTTTTATTTATTTGCCTGCATGACGTATTTCAAACTATATTAGATTTAAAATCAATTAAGTTTTATATGAGTGGGAAAATATTTGACAAAAAGGAAAGGAGTAAGAAAAAGACAGAGAAACAGAACTGGAGGACTGAGCTGAATGTGCTGGGGATTAGATAATGCCTGTAGGCATGCCATGAGTTGCAACATCGCTGCAGTTTCTGTGGTGCAACAAAGTGTGTTTACATTTCAAATCTAAATCAAATGGAAATGGGATTTCTAGCCTTCAGTGCTGTTAGCCACTCTGAGCAGCTTTAACTCTTCACATTTGACTGCCTCTTAGGCAACAACCTGGAAAAGACTTTTTGCAGCATTTTTGTAGCAAGCAGGAGATTACTATTGAATTTTAGCCTTTGTGTAGCATTTCTGTACCTCAGAATCACTCTGTGTTAGGAGGACTTTACTGTGCTTATGGGTTGTGACTGTCTGTAATTAAAAGGTTAATAGATACAAAAGTTAGCACTACAGAAAAGGGAAGAAGTGACCCACATACACCGATCAGCCGGAACATTAAAACCACTGACAGGAGAAGTAAATAACATTGACCATCTTGTGGCAATTCAGTGTTCTGCTGGGAAACTTTTGGACCTGGCATTCATTCACGTGGATGTTACTTAGACATGTACCACCCACCTAGACCAGACCAGACACCCCCACCCCATAGCTATGACACTCCTTGATGGCAGCAGCCATCCCCAGCAGGATGCAGCCTGACACAGACACACATACAAAAACGGTTTAGAAACAACTCAAAAAAACATGAACAACAGCACAAGGTGTTGACCTGGCCTCCAAATTCACTAGATCCCAAGCTGATCAAGTATCTGTGGGATGATCCACAGAGGCCCCTCCCCTCAACCCATAGGACCCAAAGGCCCACACTAACAACATTCTGTTGTCAGACACCATAGGACACCCTCAGAAGACCCATGTCCATTCTCTGATGAGCCACAACTGTTTTGGAGGCACAAGGGAGACCTACACAATAGTAGGAAGGTGGTCATAATGTTATGCCTGATCGGTGTATATATTAAAATAAGTTGATTAATGATAATATGTATAACTGTCACAGTGTAAAAGTAATAAATGAAGGCAGTATCTTCCTCTGAAATGCAGTGTTCTTAAATTAAAATCAAGTAAATCTGTGTATATAAATAATAACCTTATATTTGCATCCTAGCTGCTGCATGCCTCTAATAGCTTTAGGAGAGATCATGCTCATTCTATATGTTATTATCCATTGAGTAACAAATGTTTTCAGGAGTTAAGCAGCATTGTCTTATTTATATTTATCTCTCATAACAAATTTGTTATGTATGTATGTATTTATTTATATATGACTAGTTTCACACCCTATTTAACTGAGGAAATAAAAAATGTTATATAAATGCTTGTTTGTAATTCAAATAAAGAATATTGGACAATTATTTTATACTATATACTGTAATATAATTACATCAAAGCCTGAGAGATGTAATTCTGAACAATGATTATGGCATCTCAAAGCACTTAAGCTTCTTTCCTAGACAAACAAATCAACGGAAGCACCTGGCCACGTTCGATAGCTCCAACACTTTAATGGTATATATTAAATCAATGGAGAAGGCGTGAACTTAAACTTGGAAAATATTTTTCACAATAAAAAATCTGTCCCTGCAAAATGTAAGACTCTGTTGCTGGTTGGGATAAAAAGCTCCAGACTATTGACCCCTCAGGGCCGGTGATTTCCCAGCTCTATTTTCTGTCGTAATGTCTTAGGAAAACTGCGGACCGGCACTACAAAGTTTTGAGTGCATATTGCCAGAGTCAGCAATTTAACGGTTTATTCTAAATACTGGGACACTTTCACATTTTACTGACTATTAGTTGAATATAACAGTGTGTGTTGGTGTATTTATCCTCTCCTCTGTCCTTCCCTTGCTGTTCATGTGAGACTGTCTGCTCCACAGATGCTGCTAAAAGAGAGCAAGAGTGGCTGATCACACCAAAAGTCAAGAAAGCAACTTTAAAATTTAGACTGTTAATTGGATTCAACTGTTACATACAGTTAGCATTTGTTTTTTGTTTTTTGAGTGTTCACAGCAGTTTTACTCCTGGAAGAGTTGTAAAATTGTGGAAGACAACACAAGCTTGTTCTCTGCAAACACTCGTTTGACACATTTCTCATACTTTAGAGCAGTTGGTAATCAAAAGTCTAATGAATTTTATTCAAGGTCAGATGTTTTAATAGATGGTAACAAAAGGACAATTAAAAAGACTTCAAGGACATTAAAAATTTTTAAGTAACATACATAGAGTCAAACTACATTCGAGCCTAAGGGGGAATAGCGTTGTTTGCCTGCAATCAGTTGTTGAACTTAATCTGAACTCTTCACGTGTGTGACCTACATGAATTTTAGCCACACATCTCTGCTTTTCTGCATCTTCATCATCATGGATCATACTTAAAATTAGACTATTATTGATGCATGGTACAGGCATCAGGGCTTTTCAGGTAATTCACTTTAATGTAGTTACTGGCATGCGTGCTATTCTTGCCATCCCTGTTGCAACCGCATAAACATCACTCACTTTAACTCAAAGGGAAGGGAAAAAAATTCTTGATGCTAACCACTAAAAAACAGGAGGAAAAAATACTTTCCCACTGAGTCTTTGCTCTGACTCGCCATTATTCACGTCTCTGTGTTGCAGTCAGCATACAGACTATTATTCCTGATATATTCTCTTTCTCTGCCTCCGTAATGCTGACACATTATGGCAGCAACTTTTCATCTTTTTGTCATGTTCTTATTTTCCATATTCTCATTAATAGGATTAATGATAAATAAAGGCTAAATCAGTGGGTCTACCAAAGGCTTCCGAGGCCGTGTGTATGCTGGTTTGTTCGTGTTGTGAGGACCTGTATGTGTGAGTAGCTCAGCAGAGCGAGAGGCAACAATCACCGCTCAGGATGAGGATGTAAATTGTGTTATTAGTCTGTGGCATGTTCTGCATGATTTTATTTCAGGTTAACTTATGTTAGTACCCTTCCATTGCCTTGCTTAAGAACTGCAGGATTAATCAATCTAAATAATCCAAGGTTCAGTAGTGATAAATTAAGCTTGTCTAAACAGGACGTTCAGGCTCATATTACATTTTACAGTTGTAAATTTTTATGCATACGCTAAGCCAATCAGGGTCAGATTTCATCTCTTATTTATTCCTGTGTTATTTATCCATTATGCCTATAAATACCAGAAAGACAGAAAAGGTTGTTTACTAGGACTGTCCCTGTCTTTGTGCAACTAGTGTTATAATACATGACGGTTGCTCTGTTTCACAAAACAGTTCACCCTTTAATGAGGGTGTTTTGGCAGAGGGATAAAAGCCTGATAACCCACTTTTCGCTAAAGCACTTAGTTACACTATTAGACTCTTCATGAGCTTCAATTTAGTGCCATTCTCAGGTCAAATCTTCGACTTTGTACACTAGGAAAATTCACACTCACAGTTTCATAAAGCTTTATTTGTGATGTTTATTTTGCAGTATTACCATCTCCAAACTGAAATAACAAGATACATCTGAGTGTTACTAAGGCCTGTTATCAGTACCCAGAGTTCACTAGGGCAGCAACGATTAGTTCAATGTTTAATCTGTAGTTTGTTTTGTCTTTAACATGTAAGACATTCGCCAAAGTACACATTTGCTAACACAATACCACCAGAGAAGATTATTATTTGAATTTTACCAGTACATATGCAGTTTTTATGTCTTCCTTACCTACAGCGTTTAATTTGACGCCAAACTATGGTCATTATTTGACATTAAAAGTACCATGATTAAATGTTTCTCCACCAGGATCTGTATTTCTACATGTTTAAAAGGCTGGATAACTTAATGTCCTTCCATTTCTTAATCGACAAACAATCAGCAGGAGAAAGCAATTGCCCATTCCAACTACTAATCCTCATCCAGAACCACTTGTTTGAGCAAGGGCATCTTCATGCACCATCTTATTAACTTGTCTATTAAAGTCCATTTTGATTGTGTAAAATGCATTCCAAATAATTTGACACACCAGAAATGACTGTTCCTCAAGGTTGTTTTGAGTGGCCTATAAAAAATGAAACACACGACCGTTTCTGCTCACGTGGTCTAGTATGTGAGATGTGTGTGTTTTTAACTTGGTGGAACAGAAGCTTAAATTGTCTCAGGTCTCTATCTCTCCGGGCTGTGAATGATTTATTTGCCTCCCAAATGCCCAAACTATGACAACTTGTCAATTACAGTCAGAATCATAGCTGCTGACACATGACACTTTTCATTTCATTCACTGGCAGGCTGGGGCACCTCTTTATATTTAATCACAGTCGTCCACAGGAACCTTGAAATGTTTTTATTTTTATTTATTTTTAATTCGGTGGTACTGCGCTCTAACAACGCATCCTGGTTCCATTCAGATATTGTTTTAGAAGCCAAACTTTGACAGGGCATTGCAGCACAAACCCAGGTATATCACTTGGATTAAACTTTATCTAAATTTTATTAGAGATGACTGAAGATTTTTATACTGAAAACGTTAAGTATAGAGGAAGCAGTATCACTACTCACTGTCCTCTTCCAGTGATATCAGAGCTAAGCACATGCTTGCTCCTGCAGCATGCACATAAGAGGATAATGAATGCATCTTAGACCTGAGTCTTTTATGTGTTGCACAATATGAGAGGCAGGCCTCTAACGAGATTGTATATCATCAAAGCAGAAGGTTTATACTTGTATCTTTTCTGGGCACATAACTGCGTTTGTCACTGAAAATGAAATGCAGCAAGCTCAGAAGACAATTCATTTCCTTTTCAGGCTAAAATGTATCAGCAAAATGCATTAATATACCTCTTCTTTCCGAGCACACAGTACTACTCACTCCACGGAACAGTAAAAACTGAGATTGACCCAACTGACCACCAGTTTAGACAGTGACAATGTTCATTGTCAAGGGTAAAGTCTGTCAACTGCACCTACGTTGAATTATGCAGGAAGTAGGCAGGGGATCATTATGTGACATCTGCAGTGCCACCAAGTGCTGGCAAAATTATAGCCTGGAGTACTGTGTGATTGGCACTTAATGAGCAAATGTGAGTGACAGCGAGTCTTAGCCTGGGGGCAACAACAGCATGGGGCTGTGGTAGGTCATGAATCTAGAATAATGAAACTGTAAACGCCCGCCATCACAACTATTGATTTCTCTTAGCCCTGGTCTACGTTTTATGTCCATGATCATCTACCAACATTGTAGCCACTCACACATAAAACAAGCTGCACTTAAAAGCACTATGCATGTAGTAAAAGCAGAAAGGCACACTTGGATGAATGACCTATTCTTTCTATGACGGACCCTTTTAGACAATATTTCATATTATGGTTGAACAGACTTTATTAAACTCTGCTCATTTTATTGGAAGCCCTACCTTTTATAGGAGCCAAGGCTTACGAAGTCCCGATAGAGGTCCTCTGTCATCACTTTTAAACAGAAAGAAAAGAGATAGGTTTGCAGAAATTATGCCTCAGCAGAGGACTTGTACTTGACTCCTGCTCTGTTGTCTTATAGAGTCTTTCATTAGCATGCTGCTGCTCGAGTGCTTCATAAATGTACCTGGTAATTCACAGGAAGCCCCCCCCTCCCCCTCCCGCTGAGGCCTTCTCTTCCCCGTCCCCAGCCGTTAAGCAATTCCTCATGGTTGTGCGACTCTTTTCCACACCCACCTGTCTACCAGACTACCTCCCCTCCTATCTGCCACTCACATTTCCATCCACACCCGCCCCCTCTCCCCACAGCTATACTCTTACTTTTCAATTTATTCCTCCATTTGTTTCAGCCTCTGAGCACAAGGGTGGATGTTTACAGTAACAAAGCTGCCAGATTTGATGTTTCATCGTCAAATTAGCTGCGTGCCACATGTGAATGATCTATTTTTTTTTTTTTTTTCCACTAAGTGATGTTAACAGGGTGATAGGATATTTTCACCAACACATTAAAGTTCTGCATGCATCGTTACTGAGCTTTGAATAACTATAAAAGCGACTGCGTGCCGGGGAAAGATGGAGATATACGCTTTTTCTTCTCAAATGTGTGTTTGATTCATCAACATGAAAAACATCCCAGTGGGAAACAACAGATGTGGTGCAGCAAGGTCAGATTTTTGGAAAGCCATGGAATGAATCAGCTGGTTACTTTTCCAAAGTATTTATCATTAGTCTGTGAATTAGCTGATTTAACAGTTGATGTTTATGGTACGGGACTTCAGTTGGTAAAATTGTTTTGTAGACATAGACATAGGACTGCAAGACATAGTGCTTGCGCATGTAACCTACGCCAGTATGGCTCGTAAAAACGCTACCCAAGTCGGTGGTGTGTCTTTTTTGCCAGTCGGGTTGGTATTTGTTTCAACTAGCTGCCTGATTTTCTACTTCCTGCTTCACTTTCAACAATGGCGACTCAAACTTTCTGATATTTTGCAGAAATTTTGCCAAAGACGAGTCATGCAAATGTGTGTATCTCCGAACCTCCTCAGTTAACCTTTTCCTTGATGTGTTCCATCATTATTTATCCAGTACAATCAATCTGAAAATTGTGGAGATGGAGAAGCAACCGGAAATACTAAAGCGGAAATACACTACTACCAGTCGGACCGATCACAGCTATTGCAGTCTGCATCGCCGCACAGTTACATTTCTGGGGAGGTGCAAGTCAGGGTACAGCATTAGTGTCTGTGTATAGCTATAAGCCGCGCAGTAGTAATTTTGAGTCGTCCTTAAGTTATGTTTTAACATCCTAGATATTTCTGGTTGTAAAAACTTTGAACCAGGTTCTATAGTAGAAATTTAGACGTAGCTTTTAAACTGAGTGAAATGTAATGGTGACAAAAATGATGATTGTCCACAAGGCATGTTTTATCTTTTTTTAGTGTATTCACAGTGGAAAGAGACAGGTATAGTAAGGGAGGAGAAGACAACAACATGACAAATGCAACGTGCCAAATTAGAAGCTATGGCATCATGTGCACTTGGCAACACTAAAGCCCAGTGGGAGCCATGATGTCCTGAGGCATGCGATTGTTATCCTTTGCCTCCACCACAATAACATACAAACTGACCTTTTGTACCGTTTAGCGAGCCAGACTATTAACCTGGTATCTGCCTACCTGAAAGAATTCTATTAACTTACTGAATGCGTTTGCTTTTATTTTATTTTTTATTTTTTTGTTATTTTTCAGACAAATACTTTGCAAAACATGACTTCAATTATCTTCAGGTACATTCAATATTTCATAACCTTGCCATTTTCAAAGGATGTTTTTCAGTTTGAAATCCTATCAGCGTTTTTAGACGTCATCATAAAATTATTTTCTGAAGTTGAATTTAGTTCATTGAAGATTCAATTCAATACAACAGGGAGATTGATTTGAACATTGCCAGTGCTAGTTGGTACTTTTTCTTCTGTTCTGATCACATCTTCCATCTCTGTCTTGAATTAAATCCTCAGTGCCTGTTAGTAATTAATAACCAATAATTAAAGGTCCATAACAATGACCTCATGCAGGTGTATGCCAATGTACATGGGTGATGTTATGTAGAGTTGTTTCCCTAAGGCCAAGTTCACAAAACCTCCTAAGAACAAAAAGGGATCCTAAAGGCTGAATTAGGATAATTAAAGGCACAGCAATTACTTGACAGAACAGGATATTAGTTATTTATTAATTAGTAAACAAATGAATGTGGTGTCATTGCCAGTGCGGGATTCTCTGGTAAAACTGGGGCTATTTGTTGAACTGCTCCATTAAAGTAGGATACTGATCTAAAACGCTAATGTGATACTTACAAAGTGAATATCTGATTTAATTTCATGTGTGAGGATAAAACATCAAAAACATTTTTAGTGACATCCATTTATCTTTCCATTCATCTTTTTGTTTCTGGTTACAGTAATAATGAAAATGAATGCATTGACCCAGTCACCGGTCAACAAATTATTACAGACAACGTGAGCAGCTTATTCATGAAACATCCACAGCAGGGTCAATCCAAGTGACATCTGCCGACACAGAAAAATGAAGAAAGCTGTGGCTTCCAGAAAACTATTCCTCAATTGGCCTCTTGAAGCTAGCTTCAAAAAGCAAGTCAATCCTCAAAGACCTCCATTAAAGCAGGTATGAAAATGTATGTAGACTAAAGCCATCCCTAATTTCCCCTTCCATGACAACTGTACCAGGTTCAATATTGATTTATCATCAATTTAAATTGCATTAATACTACAATAATGTATAATTAAGGACAGGGCAGCTTTGAGTGACAGTTTGGCGTCATCACAGGCTACTAGCTGTTTGCCTAGGTTTCACCTCATCAGGTACTGCCAAGATAGTGATGGCCTGAGCCGCCACACTGAGCATCAGAAACGCTCCTCAGGAAAATATAGCTGACGTGTTGTATGATTCATCCATCTTTATATACCGTCAACGTGTCAACGCAGCACCTACTCTTAGCTTAGGAGTTCTTTTTGTTCCTTACTAGAAGCTGTTCTCTGCATCTTTGTAGATAACTGTAAAGAGGAACCTCCTAGACAGAAAAACAATTTAAGAGGACTCTTAGTTTAACATAAGATCCTTCATGAGTATGGCTCCAGCTCTACAGGTGGTGGTAACATGCTGAGATATGCTGCAGTGCACCAGCAAGGGGAAAAGAAACACCTGCATGTAAGCTGCAATAAACATGTATATATTCAGTTCTGGATTATAAATGCATAAAATGGAAGGGTCAAATCATTTCTGTGTGGAGTTTGCATGTTCTCCCTGTGTCTGCGTGGGTTCTCTCCGGGTACTCCAGCTTCCTCCCACTGTCCAAAGACATGCTCGTTAGGTTAGTTGGTGATTCTAAATTAGCCATAGGTGTGCATGTGAGTGTGAATGGTTGTCTGTCTCTCCTAGCCCTGAGATAGACTGGAGACTTGTCCAGGGTGTACCCCGCCTCTCGCCCGGTGACAGCTGGGATAGGCTCCAGCCCCCCCGCGACCCTTCACAGGACAAGCGGTTACAGGAGATGAATGAATGAATAAAATGGAATGGAAATCTATTCAGAACATTTGTTACACCTCAAGGTTTTACACAATACATTCTGGTGAGTAACTAGATTTTTTTTTTTTTGCTTAAAAAAAAAAAACTCTACAGGGTGCACGGGTCTTTTTCAGATAATCATCTTGTAGTTCAAGGTGTTGAATTTTGTCAACTCTGCAGGCTGTCTTAAAAGTAAAAGAAAAACTGAAAAATTCAAAACATTCCACACCAACAGAACTAACACTAAAGGAAGAAGTACATGTGTGTTGTGTACTGCTGCTTTAATTTGCTCTTCTCTTGCTTTTTATTGTGCTTGCGTCTGTCATTATCAACACTAATCTACCTTTATTAAATCATTTCATAAGAAAAGATGTAGGATTTATCGGTGGTAATACATTGATGAGAAGCATTTCTCAAACTTTTCCTCCTTTCATCCTTGTCGAACTGCTCTAATATGCAGTGCTGTTCCTCAACTTAATGAATTCATTCAACATTTCATAATGGATTTTCATTATTTATGATTCTGTGGTGTGGTAAAAACGCAGTGGTAGGCCACAGATGGCACTGTGCTGGGGAAACACGAGAAATCCAGAGTCAATCAATTTAATACAAGCCGTGTTGTTGAATGGTGTTTCTGATGCAACCTGCTGTGTGCACCAAAATAAAAGAGAATTCCCTACTCTAATGCTCAGCACTAATAGCGTGTTTCCACAACACAGATCCATATTTGGAACCACCTCGGTTGACCAGCCAACCGACAAACCCACATTGTCATTGTTGGCACGACTTGCACGGCGAAAAGCAAAACCAATCCTAATTTATTTTATTTTTTTCTAAATTCCTTCATCTATTCTCCCATACTCATGGAACATTCTTTCTTTTCATGACTGCAGCAAAATTAATTTAGTATGAATGAGACCATCTGAACATCAACTTCCACTTTTGCTCTTCAACTGGAAAAATGTTAGGTCTCCAATTCCTCTCATCACTAAGATTCCTGGAGTTCACTGGAAGTATAATCGCATGTGCACTCAGTGAAGATAAGCATCCAAGACACCAAATGACTTTCTGTGATTTCACAGTTTTTAATTGGTTCCTGTAGATAAAACAATTTGTTATCTCACTTTTAGGGTGTTTTGTCACTCTAAGCAAAGACTGAGTCATCTGATTTGAATGAGAGGAGCGGTGTTTGTAACATTTCCACCCATTTGCAAAAGAAAGACCGATCTTTCCATACATATTACATGCATACACTGAGTGCAGAGACATATATTTACCCGAAAACAGAAATGACCACACATGTAAGAAAAAAGAAACAAAGACAGTAACAAGAAAAAAGCACAAAATAAATTGAATATGCTAAGACAAAAAACATGCTAAACAAAGAAAACAGTATGCAATAGGATATATTTGTGAACTGAAAAGAAATCATTAAGACATCAGATTAAAGATAACTGAAACACAGAAATTGTATTTTTTATTATTATTATTATTATTATTTTGTCCCATAATGCATGGAATTATTAAAACATGAAAAAAAAAAGTTAAAAAACCTTGACTGGCTTTGTGGCTTGGTAAGACTTTTGATTTATTATTCTCTGTAAATCTTCAGTCATGCGGAAACAAGTACATTCGGTAGTTCAGAAGTTTTTGAAAAAGCAGGAAAAAGTTCTTCAAACAAGCAATTTACAAATTTTGCCTCTCAGCCATAGTTTTTTCTCTCTCAAAAATGTGGTCATTACAGACTATTCAACAATGTTAATAGTTGTCTTGGGAGTGCTTATGGCAGATGTTCAATGTTTATGTGATGGCTCAGGGGTATAAGTTGTCACTGCTGAAGGTCTTTCATTCAGTTAATGTGTAAGGAATCTACAGATGGACTTCATCCAAGCTAAAAACAAAACCCTCTGAAATGGCCTATTGATCTTTTACTCTAGAGTCCCCCGTTAGGTGCTGGGGTGGTGTAAGTAGATGGGACATTTTGCCCTTGGTTGCGGCTTAGCAGAGTTGCTCGTACACACAAGAATTCACACATGCAAAAATATGCACATGTACATATATGGGCCCTGGGAGTGGGATCCGGAAGCAGTGGGCTGTGAGGATGGGTAATGGAGGACAGTATGTGTCCTGGGATCATGGCGGATGGATCCTCCATTGCGAGGGCGATGAGACCTGAAGGGCGACAGGGAGATGGAGGCATTGAGGGAGAGAGCAGGCGCAGCCCAACGCTCTGTTAGGCGCCTAATGGAGAGACAGCAAGGAAGCAGCAAGCACTATAGGGCCCAGTGCCCACAGAGGAACACTGGGGGAACACAAACTCACAGACAGGGATGAAAAGTCAAGCGGTAGAGGCTGCCGCAAAACTGGTGCATTTCTGATTGACTAAATCCCTTGGCTATGCATTACAGGGGTTCTTTTGAAGATGCAACAAGGTAACTTAGTGCCATGAAGCTTTGTACCATGACACAAAACAACACGAAATTGGAAATCTTTTAGCCTGGGTTTCTTAACAGAGTACTAACAAATGCTTTTAACCATTCACATTAGAAGAAAGTCAAGTTTTGAATTTTCAAGGTGTCATCCTGCTCTTGGACCTCTCTCCGATGTATCTGCAAGAATGCTGTCCCGTTGGTATACGTTTGAAGTATCCATTAGGCTATAACGGTTTGCTGCTTCTGCTAATTTTTTGTCTGTCCTGTCATCTCTTTCATCATGTTCCACCTTGTCTGGTTTGGCAAGCCGTTGGCTGGCTGAGAGATCTCTGATTTACAGGAACTAAAGCCTCAGCTAATGTTGATGTTAATGTTCAAACACCAGCGTCACTAACTGCCAGAATATTATGCAGTGTGTTCACTTCCAGCATTCAAACGTCCTTTTTCAGTGTCCTTTTGACTCAAAGCAGAAGAGTATTTTAGCCAGATAGATTCATTTTTTGTGAATTTATAGGTGCTCTTAGATAATTCTTCCGTGCGAAAACACTGACTGCATAACCTTTTCCAAAAGATATACATCTTTTAAGATGGAAAAAGGACTCCAATGCATTTAGACACTGGGACTGCATATGTAAAATTACCTTTGATCTTAGAGTCTGGGACAAATGCAGATGGTGGGACCCATTTTTTCATTTTCTTCAGTCTAAAAAGGAGCCTAGATTTTCAAATACACCACGCAACTCTACCTTGGACTGATATCACACTTAATTGGATCAAAGTCTTGTATTTCAACAAGACAATTATTCTTCCTCCAGTGGCGGAGCTATTTTAATGAGCTATTTTTCAAACATTCCTTCCATACCTGGCAAGTAATTTACATCATTGCAGTTTTCTGTACATAAGGAGAGCCTAGAATACCCGAGCGTCATATAAATTAGCTAATTTTCTTCTTGCAAGAAGTTGTCCAAGTTGTAGTTAATTCGTGAAAATTGTAGCGCGCGTATGCTGTACATCAAGTAATACCAATTTTTGCTCTGCATTCTCCTGCATACTTGTGTACACCTTCAAAAACAATGAAAAATCTGTGCTTAGGTTCCGAACATTCACTTTTAAACATGTAGAACAAGTTACTGGGCAACAATAGAATAACTGAAACTACCCTTTTCTATGGATGTGGTTCAAGTGTGAGCAGCGCAGTACCTTTCTGTACAATTACATCTTTGTGGAAGAGCACAGATCACACATTTTGATGGCAATATGTGATGTTAAATGTGTTGTGCACAACACATTTAACATTGCACCCAGCATGTTGCATATTCAAAGCAGTGATACTCACTGGGACACCAATTAGGACAACACACTACTGTAAGAGCAGGACCAAACAGCCAGCTTTGTCTTCTTTGGTTTCAAAATGCTTTTCATTCAATCATTCATCTTCTGTAATCGCTTGTCCTCTGGAGGGTCGCGGGGTGGTGGTTGGGGCCTAACCCAGCTGTCATTGAGTGGGACACGGGGTACACCCTGGTCAGGTCGCCAGTCTATTGCAGGGCTAACACAGAGAGACAGACAACCATTCACACGCACATGTACACCTACGGCCAATTTAGAATCACCAGTTAACCTAACGAGCATGCCTTTGGACGGTTGGAGGAAGCCGGAGTACCCGGAGAGTCAAAATGCTTTTGTTATGTAAAATACATTATGACTGCAACCCTGTCATTGCTTCCCAATTACTGCTACCTTCATATGTTGGAGGTAAACTAATGAGAGTCTTTCAAGAGGGATATGAGAGTCTTAAAGCAAAAACTGAATTCTTCAGTTTTGAAACATAGTTGTATACGTATCTGATTATTTACAGGAGTGAATGGCAAAGACTGGCTGAATAATAAGGTACGCACAGTCTTCATATACATTTAACCAGTCAGTAGGTGAATATATTGACTGGCAATTTACTTCCACTAGATGTATATGAGATTGTAGAACCTCTGCATTATTATGAACAGATATTCACACTTAATTAATCTTGGCCTTGGCCTTTCTGCTGTTTCTATGTAGGGAGCACATGTATTCACAAGTGGGAATGGGTTCATTGAAAAGACAGAGGGGGGAACTAGGTTAGAGAGCTGAAGCCCCGCAAGGACTCCACTACACTCCACTCAATAAGAAAAGCCCTAAACGGATTTCAGTGAGGGAACTGCTCAGGGAGAACTGAACAGATTGATGGATACACGTTCTGCATGCTATTGCTGGTGGAACAGCAACACCAAAAGCATCTCATCGACAATTACAGCAGAGAGAGCAGAGAGGGAGATAAGGCCAGGGGAGACGAAGCATTTCAGGAAGATATTAGGTTTGGGTAGGAGGAGAATATATACACTCTGCCTAGTGTGTTTCCAGTGCAGTGTGTCAAGAATCCTTGTGTGCAATTCAAATCCTCTCATTGTATTTCTGCAGATTCAGTATGTTTCAAGGTCAGTCATAGTGACCTGTAATTGATTATTACAAGCAAGCAGCACCAGACTGATAAGCTCCTTTCACCATCTTAACGCTTGAGCCCATTTGATAAAGACTGTATTCATCTCCACTGTTGACTCCCGACAAAGGAGGCATCGCCCATTAATAGCGAAGGCACAGGCAATATGACGGCGAAACCTGCAATGCAATCTCAAGTCACATATAATGGAACATATTGATATGGCTGCCTAGACATTTTTCCCCTTAAGACAACAATGTGATACACATCAATAGTTAAGCACAGTCAATTCAGCATTAAATGTCACAAAGCATGAGAGTCATTACGAGATGGTAACATGCTGAATTAGATTTAGGATAAGCCATAACAATCTTCAGGTGTATAAAAGACAATAACTAAAGGAAAGGGTTCTGTGACTTTTCTGCTAAGAACAGTGCGAGGACACAATCACCGTAGGGGAATAGGCATGAGACGAGCCACCTCGCAATTCAAAAGGACATGAGGCTTCAGCAACACATCACAGGTACTATCCAATGCATATGGCAAAAAATAACATCAGCTTCTGGGGGGCTTTGATAAGCAATCTCTCTCTCCTTTCTCCACTCCGCCACTACTGTCTCGCACACAGCGGGAAGCGTGTGGCTTGGCACAACTTTTGAAGTCTCACTTGGACACGTGGCAAAGGAAAGGGTTGCAGGTGTTGATTAGACGTCAGCTTCACTTTGGGAGATAAGTTGCTGTGTGAACAGGCCATTCTTGATTTTCAAGGACATGGGAGGCATTTGAGAGACTGCCAATGGTCCACCTTCATACTGCTGTTCACACTGACAACGACCAATAGCAGAATGATGCTGCGAATGCACCGCAAAATGACTCTTTCAATCATTTTGTCTAATACTAATGCACAGAGTATTACGCAAAGGAGACGAAAATCAGGCATTAAATTAGATGTGCTTATCAAATTAAATACCTATCACCAGATTAATGCATCTTAATCTCACAGCTCTTATTCATCAATAACACTTAAGTGCAGGATGACAACAGGGCGCACTATTAGAGGAAAAAATATCCAGCTTTTATTAAGCAGAGTTTCTCAAAAAAGTCTGAATTAGAGAGTGTCAATATGTGAAATTTTGATTTTAATATGTTTTATATATTCACCTTGGTCTGTTTACTTATATGGAAACTGTGGAAGTAATACAGTCTATTATGTTTTGCTCCAATTTGGAAAATATTCACTTGGTCACAGGATGTTGTACCTGGTGAAGACCGCAGAAAATCAGTTAAACATCAACCTTCACAATCTACAGCGTGTTGTGAGACTTGAACCCAGTAGTCTGTCATTCAGTATGTTAAAACAATGCAGGTGCTGATGATGTGGTTGCTAAGCAACACTAACTAACTACTATTGAATAAAAGGAGGTAAGCTTGTGTGTGTGTGTGTATTGGGGGGATAGTGTATTATTCATGGAAATTAGTTATTTTTCATTTTCTGGCAATTCTTTCTCTCAAGAGGAGAGAGGCCATGTGATAGCAACGTTCCTCTCCTCGTCAACACGATGCGCTGCGAGGCTGACAGAGCTCAAGGCCAGACTGAGAAGCAGTGAATGAGTTTGTGTGTGTCCGTGTGTGGGTGTGTGTATGCACAGTATGTCTGTTGGGCACGCAGTGTGCACACTTCATTAAAGCAGTCTTACAACTTATAAACACCTAAATGCTAGACAAGTCTGTCGCGGGCACATTAAAGTTGCTGCTGCAGCTGACCAGAGTGAACTGAAAACGGACTTCAACTGCGTCTTCTCTCATAGCCTTGGTAAATTACTGCTGACTGAATCCTCCTGGTTCCATTTCTGGAGGCAGCAACATTATTAGACATTGCCCATGTCCTAAGTCCCTGCATTGCAGCCGGTTTAGGAGAAATGTAGGTCATCACAGAAAACGCACCTCCAACCCCCCTCCGGCTCAAATCCAACTGACATCTTTGAGGTAGGAGAAGTCTTGGGCTGCACACTAATCCTTCCGGTCATACTGAGTTTCAAATTCAATCTCGGTTTTCTCATTATTGGTTTTGGAGATACTGAGACCCCATATTGGTAAAGAGATAGTTCAGCTAATCTGATAGAACTGATAGTGCCGTACTGTAGTAGGGCCTGTAAAATCTAATGATTCCTGACTCCATGGGTTAGGGATATTAACAGCATACAGTCAGTGGTAAAAACTCAAAGGGAAGGACAAGAGGGCTAATACTCAGCTAATTCAATCTAACCATACTCACTGTTTTTTTTGTTTGTTTTTTTGGATGGCTATGATGACAGGTTTGTTTGCAGGGATGTTGAGCTGATAAGAGGAAGAGCTTGCGAGTATATAAAAAGACAAACAAAAAATAAAAGGTTTACTAAGCGAGGAGTGGAATTAATTTAGCGAAGGTGGCACAGAAATTCACAAACTAAACATAAGCTTTGGCTTGTGTTTTGTGGACAGAGGAACTGTTTATAAAGGACTAAAAATATAGTCTCACATTTATTTATATAAGCATGAGAAAATGTACAGACCTGCCTACACACACACACACACACACCTTTTATTATCCCAATGCCGCCTGCTATTGTCTGGATTTCACGTCATTCTGATAAAGTCCTGTTCTTTCTCTGTGCCTTCTCCTGACAATATAAGTGCCATGGATTTTTGTCCTTGGAGAGAATCTTAAATGTTGAGGAAAAGTCACAGTAATTGTATGTCTGTGTGACAAGAATCTAATTCTATCTCATAACAGACTAAAATCCTCCTGATTGGGGTGAGCAGCAAGATCAATACTGTTGACATGGTAGAAAATAGGTCAGGATGTGTCTTGAGTCGAAGCAGCACAGGGAATCAACATATCCAGTACACTGTTGCCTTATGAGACTCTACAGCAGTGCAACAAAATGGACCGGAAAGTGTTGTGTTTGGACAAAACCCAAGCACAAAGCAGTGACTAATAAAATGTTGACGGGCACAAACCTCTAGCTACGCAACCCTGGATAATGCAATATGTCTGGCTAGTGTTAGTGATGTTTGGTAATCCACATCGCGTGTATCCGGTTAATGTTTTTCCAGCCATCACCAGAGGCTATTTACTGCACAAAAGCACACACGCTCGTAAGAACTTATCCACATCTGTGCACATGCACACACACAGAGGAACACGTGTGGTTAAAGACACATGCAAGCACAATGGTGGGAAAGTAACTTTGGTATGCCGGTTTTGTGTTTTTGTTGCACAGCTGTTCAGTATTCAGACATCATGTATCTATTGCTCAATTTAATTTGTTTTTTGGACACATTAAAAGCTTCTAATGTACTTTCTTTAAACTCCCATTTGTTTTTACTATCAGGTTGTTGGCCCTATGAAAGGTTTATCTTTTCCTTTCCCTCTTCCAGCTGTTCAAGTCTCATCTCCAGCAGGGTTTTGACCCATTTAGACATTTTTATGTAAGGCAAATGTACGGGGAGACATGATGCACATTGGTAGGATCTTGAGCAAAGTCAGACAGGGTGAAATTTTCCCTAAATAAAATGACAAGTACAACAACTTTTTTTTTTTTTTTTTTTTTTTTTGGAGGTTTAAGTTATATCCCAGTCTGTAAGAAGTAGAAAGTTGAGTATCGCAGTTGGCAATTTGGCACTGTGCGAGACCTTGCCGGGGACCTGTGTGGGCAGATGTGCTGCTCTGATTTGGCTGTAGGCTCATAGTGGTAATCCAGTCTGCAGGGTGGAGATTGAACATGGAAGCAGATGAGAGATCTCTCCGTGTAGATCATGCAGATACTTGGGAGCTCCATATAAAATGTGAGAGCGCAGCGAAAGGAAATATTTTTATTTAGCTTCACGAACAGTTCTCTCACCTAACGCGGTTTACAACGATTGTTTTATCTTGAAATAAACTGAATTGATAAGAGTATGAACAGTGGGTTTACTCCTAAACCCTCTTTTTTAACCAGCAGAATGTTCAATTTGAATACTCTTGGTCTCTTTGGTTATGTTATTAACCCCAATTAAAATAATTAATCATTGCAATTATTTGTAAGAATCTGTATCACCCCTTGAAATTAAACATCTCTCACTTGCATTTATTATCAAGCATGCTTCAAATTATTCCACATTGTACATTGATTTACTCTCCTAATATTGTACTGTCCAGTAAGTGGATCCTGCATAGCACTACTTTAAGAAAGGTACGATCATCCTTATAATAAAAGTCATAAATGTCTAAGTCCTCACATAAGAGGCTCGACCTGTATGTGCTATGATGAGTGAAGTTAATATCGTCAAAGCCGACTTATCTCCTGGAGGATGGCTTGCTGATTAAAGGTGGCTTTTAAGGCAATCTTAAGCTGACATTCACCTGCACCGAAGGACTGTTTATAAGCTGCCAGACTGACAGCTTCTCTTTCTGTATGGGATATCATGCTTAAAAAACTTGCACACAAAAGCACTAATAGATCTCCACTCGGACACACAGCGTTAAGACCCAGAGGTCCACAGTGCAGACCCAGACCATGGCCGCACATTGAATAGCACTACATGGCTACAAGCCTGGCACGCTTAAGTGCACAGCTATGGATTAGCGGTTAGCCCAGCAGTACCCCTTGATTATGCACTTTGTGGTGACAACCTAAGCACGACTCCATTATAATTGACCTCCTGTTAAACCAAGCAAGCTCACACTTTCCCATAATGGCTCCTGTGAATAAACCTTAAGGTTCTTTACCTGATGCGTGGCCAAGTCACATGGCATTTCACTCTGCAATTACCAGACAGAGGCAGACCGCCTGCTCCCCAGACTTTATTATCACTACATGCTCTTTGGGTCTCCCAAATGGCAATTATCTCACCATGTTCACAGGTGATTCAGCATGAGTTCCATTAGTCTCTTGGTAGAATGCTGTTACATTAGTTCATGGCCTCTGGTCTCTTGTTAGTTTCCAGGCCACAGTAATGACAAATTGGAGCAGACTCTGAATCAAATTTCTACTTAAAAAGAAACATCATGTCATTTTCAATAAATGTTTTATTCAGGGTGGTTCTACAATATATCTCATTAGAGATAGATACTCATGTAATTACATAACATTTTTTTTATCAGTAAGATTGGCAGGCTTGTTTCCAAATCCCATAAATTTCTCTCTATGACATAAATGCCTAAAGTCATTGCTTGCTCCTGCAGACTCTGCAATCACAGGCACACAAATAAATAATGAGCACACTGACAAACTTTCTATAGTCCCCACTGTGAATGTTCTCTGGCTGCACGGCAAATAAGACTAAGCAAAAACTGTTTTTTGAAACATCCCTTGTCTCCATAAATCACCAAATAATTCCAATAAGTGGGTGTGATTGCTCTTCTTGGGAACTGGATCAAGAATAGCGATTGCCAACTGCAATATTATGGCTTTAATTCAATCTAGTTATGAGGGATGCATATGCATATGGTACAATTTAAAATGACATGTTCTGGCTTGTTCCAGAGGCAGTCAAGATTATTATTGCAGTTTTATAACAGAACTTCAACCAAAATCCCTCCCTCCGTATGGCAATCACCAATGAGCAATCAAGTTGTCTCTTTGTGAAGTGATTACAATCACACAGCTAAACCCTGCATGAAAATCTTTGTCAGAAGAATTTAGATCTTTAGCCATCATTGGAGCGAGGTTCCTGTGGTGTGTGTTGCTCATCTGTGTGATTGATGATAGGGCCTTGCTCTCTGTGGTCTCTGACAGGGCCTCAGTGGACTAGTCCCACAGCAACTACTCAAATGTGACAAGCAGACCAAGATGGCAGACAGTGGCCAAGGTGAGAGCAGGACAGATGGGAGGGCTCTCTCCAGAGTATCCACCACAAAGCAGAACCAAACAAACTGCTTGAGGATTCACTTTAGATTCCCTCCAATCCCATCTTGCAACCATGGTTCTTTTGTGGCCCCTCCAACAGGCTTTTTTCATTTAGGTTTTGACACTGGTGTTCTTCACACTCACTTGCTGCACTAAGCCCCGGGTCTTTAAAGGTAATCAGTCGGGTTGGTTGTATATGCCAGGACGCGCCTGTAATCTCATTGAACTGACCATATATCACAGAGAATGTTAGTGAAAGAAAAATGCAGCCTTCCTCAATAACCAACACAGTGGACTTATAATGCATTTGGACAGACACCGCTCTCTTGTGATTTGCTGTCAAACTTTACAAAAATGAAGAGGGGTTGCGGGTGGCACTCGTGTGAGTCACTCGAGGGGACGGCAGTGCTCACACCACCAGTCAACCAGGCCCGACTCCTCCTCTTCACGCCTGAATAGCATCCTAAACATGGCTGTGCTGACCTTGCGAGCAGCCATTAAACACCTGGAGGAATTCTCTCCATCTAATTACATTTGGCATTGCCAGCCCTTCAGTGAAAACAGGGACTGTTACCCATAGGGGCATTTAGAAAAGAAAAAAGAACTATGTCAAGTTCAGTCTTATGTATTTTGGGATAAATTGGTGTAAAGGTATTTGAACAATGCAATATTTTTAGGATTATAACAGACAGCCAAAATGTTTGGATGCTAATCTTATACAATAATGAAACAATATAATTATTAAATGCAAACTATAATATAAATACAATATAAATACTCTCCATTCGGGCTAATCTATTGTTATTGTCATAGGCTATTAGTCTGACAAAATCATCACTCTGTTATCCCTCTAAGGCTCGGTTTATATTTTAAACAATGGATCCATGCAGAGTCTATGCATGTACATTTGTGTGCTGGTGTGTATGGTAGTGGTGGTCGGCAACTTGGGTAGCAAATATCGGAAATATCCATGAAATATGTATTTTGACCTCATTAACCTTGTAGTTCTACATCTGGATGAAGTAGCAGTTTGATGCTCACGTCGGCTGGAGGCTGTGAAAATTTATTAAGATAATAATTAATGGTAGCTGCTACTGAAAACTGTTTTGTTATATATGTATTTCAGGTTTTGAAGACGTTGAAAAGAATTCAGATTTGGCAAGCAGGTTTGATGCTGGGTTTGGATTTGACAAAATACTATCAAAACTGAACCCTACTAAAGATTTTTTTTTAAATAAAATAAAAGTGCAGCTTTTACAGAGGGGTCTTGGTATCCTATGTGACACATTATGTATATCTTTGATTACGCAATTAAAATTAAAATGACGACTTTGTTCATCTGGAGCTGTGCTGAAAACAACAACAACAACAACAAAAACTCTCCGGTGGGTTTGGACAGTAGTGGAACAATTCCAAATAGGCCTCATGGTTGAGTGAACAAAAGGCATCGGTAATAGCACTTCATTGTAGATAGACAGGATGCTGAGTGGAGTGAGGTGGGTGTGGAGGGAGGTGGTATTTTGATATCATTCAAAAGCTCAGCCATGACTTCGCGAAGCAATTACTATACTGTCATTTTTGAAAATGGGGTGTCAAATTCGAATCACTAAAAAGAATGCAATTACACCCAGACCTGACAGGAATGAGCATACTTTCTATTGTTAACATATAGTTTGACCGATGCCTTATGCATCTGTCAATGCAGTCACATGCAGTTTGTCCAGATGAGCAACAACTCCCAACGATGCGAAGGTTCTGTTCTTCCTTGGGCTGCTAAATGTGTCAACCGAACAAAGTCATTAACAATTTTATATTGTCATCTAATCATAAAATATTCATTCATTCATTCATTCATCTTCTGTACCCGCTTATTCCTGTTAAGGGTCGCGGGGGTCTGCTGGAGCCTATCCCAGCTGTCTCATAAAATATATGAAATAAAATATTCTATGAACCACTCTGGTTATCTAAACAACCAAAACGAAGAATAATAAGCAGCATGATTCAGTACAGTCAGTTGATTACAATACCAGTCAATCCTTATAATTATGTGTTAAGGGCCAATGATTATAACATTATTTTATGATTAAAACAGATTCCTCCAGTTACAGGTAAGCATCTGGTCATTGAAGGCCCTAGTCATGTGAGTTTCAGGGTGGGCACCACCCACATATGTTCCTAACCTCCCCATCAGTTGTTCAGAATTGAAGACGCTACTTGCATGAGTGGCTAAATCTTTTTTTGGGTATACCATGACCTGGATGACTTACAAACCTTCATAGACATATTATTTTAGGTTAACACAAAATTTTAGTCATTGAGTTATCATTTGTCTTTTTGCATGAGGTGAGAATTCAGCCGCTCACCAGAGTTGTTATGCAAAATACCGGAGGCGTTGACACAAAAACACTTATAATGTAATGTTATCTAATAGAGCAGCCCTGAAATAATCAGCGCGTTTTCTAAAGCTTATAATAGTCAGCATGCATTGAAATTGAGTCATAGCTGTTGATCCAGCGCTGGAGTGTTTAAGCTACAATATAGTATGGGTTGTATTATATTACATTAGAAACGTTCTGCCTCTCCTACATTTGCAACCCATTACTACTCCACCTTCACTTTCGTGGCACTGTGTCAAACTGCTATTTGAAGTTTTATTTTCATTTAAGTTTGCATTTAGGATATAATGCATAGTTGATACTGGAAGACCAAGTTTGATTTAAAAAATGTGTGCCGGTAAAGCTGCCATTAGGCAAAAGCAACAGGAGAAAAGCATGCAGAACACACATGTTGTGTCTTTAGTTTGCCATAAACTGAAATGACACATTTTGAACCGCTCATTTCACAACATTTTATGAGACTGGAGGTTGGCCTTTGGTCAAAGAGCTCACATAAACAAGCCACGCTGCCACCTAATTAGTCTCAGGCTTCTCAAAGAGTTTCCCCTCGATAAATTTGCCCACAGAATTACATACAGCTGAATGTTTAGTTTGTCTTCTGCTGTGTGGATATTTGTTTTGCAGTTCACCACTGATAGACCCTAATTTAGAGCGTGTAGGTTGAGAGCTTGCCCTGAATTATAAACTCTGTATTATAAAGTCTGCCTCTCTGCTGCATCAACCCAAGCAGAAGAGTTTAAATAAATGTGCCCTGTGTTTCCTGTTTCCTGCAAGCCTGAAAAGGCTATTTGTCTTATGCTGTACTGTATATGACACACATATACACACGTGTACAATGAGTCCAAACGTAGTGGAGCAGAAATAGTCAAGTGAAAAATATGTTTTGCTACTTGAAGCAAGTTTGAGCACAGAAATATACAGTATACATTTTATTCATATTTCCAAAAGTATGTTATGTATGTGGAGGAATATGGTTTAAGAAAAAGAACAAAGAATGGCAGCTGAACTTGTCGAGTTTTCACCATCGTCTAAGTGGCTTCTTCTGTTTTTAACTGAACTCCAGTTGCCTTTGTTTTAGCTTTGTTTAGCTTTGTTGTTTGGATATACCATGACCTGGATGACTGGGTATCTCACAGACATAAGTGGAGAATATTTTATTAGACATATGAATTCCAAAGGTCAGAAATGCACATTCATGCTCAGATTAAAAAAGTTTTAAGGAGACTTTCTAAGTAGAACAAAAACGCTCCTTTTCAAATCAAGATTTCATTTATAGTCTTTCAGTGACACTATCAATAGTGCTGTGAACATTATTTCTCTTCATTTTGTCCCCCTGTGTGAAAAATAAAGCCAATTGCAGCTAATTTCCACATTCCTGATGAATGTGCATGGCTGTTTTTTTCACCTGTGTAAATTGTATGACAACACGTTACGTGTATTTAGGGGTATTTCTGACCATTCCTTCAGCCCATAAGAGGTATTACATTGTTATAGCTATTCAAATACTGAATTTATGCTGATATTACTACAACTGTGCTTGAATTTAACAATTTTTCTATTTAACAGAATTTAGCAAATTCAGTGACAAAGAAACACAAACTAATCCATATTTAAATGTACACTGATCAGGCTTACCTTTATGATCACCTTCCTAATACTGTGTAGGTCTCCCTTGTGCCTCCAAAACAGTTGTGACTCATCAGAGAATGATGGGACTTCTGAGGGTGTCCTGTGGTGTCTGGTAACAGAATGTTAGTGGGGGCCTTTGGGTCGTATGGATTGAGGGGAGGGGCCTCTGTGGATCATCCCACAGATACTTGATCAGTTTGGGATCTAGTGAATTTGGAGGCCAGGTCAACACCTTGTGCTGTTCTTCATGTTTTTTTTTTAGTTGTTCCTAAACTGTTTCTGTGTGTGTCTGTGTCAGGCTGCATCCTGCTGGGGATGGTTGCTGCCATCAAGGAGTGTCATTGCTATGGGGTGGGGGTGCCTGGTCTGGTCTACATGGGTGGTACATGTCTAAGTAACATCCACATGAATGCCAGGTCCAAAAGTTTCCCAGCAGAACATTGTATTGTCACAAGATGGTCAATATTATTTACTTTTCCTGTCAGTGGTTTTAATGTTGTGGCTGATCGGTGTATGTCGTAAGACAAATAATAATTATTTTCAAACATATGTAGAAACCGCTCTCTGGACTTTATACGGTCACACTAAAAAAATAAAAATATACTTTAAACGCAGAGACTGTATGAATATAAGAAGCTGCTTTAAGATATTATTCGTTATTCAACTATTTAAGACACTTGTTATAAACCCCTCTGTATAAACACAGCAATGAGAACTACAAAGGATAAAATGGAAAAAATGTGAGCCATCTGACAGTCAGTTTGTCCTACAGTCACATTGCGTCATGTGAGTTGAGGAAATTCATCCTCCACCAAAGGGGATATGACCAATTCACTTGCAATTTGGAGTTACTGATGCATTGATGTAAAACAGCATATTCCCTGAAGATAGGCCTTCATCATTCCTTTACTGGACGAGTATGAGTAATGGAGAAGGATGAGGACCTGTGCCCTTAGTCTTTTCTTATGATCTTGTTTTCTTATATGTTATTGTATTTGAATAAATTGACTGAAACAGCAGAGCATATCCCTTTGCTTTGAGTGCTCTGGACGCTAGAGAACACTGACCGCTGTATCCAGTGGTTTCTCAAACTCTTCATGCTTACGATAATTGTCAAATTGTGGTTTGTTGTGCATTGTCATAGGGCTATCGGTGGGGCTGAGAAGATGATGCAAGCTTCTCAAGTTTTGTGGATATAAACACTTCACTGAGTGACATGAGCCAGGCCCTGTGGGATGTAAGTTTAGCTTACACAGGCTGTGTTTTCTGCCAGTCCCACCATTTGTTGGCATTCCAGCTGGACAAGCACTCTGATCCTTGAGATGGTCCTAATTACTACTGTGTTCTCAAGAACTCAAAATTGTTTTGTAATTGCCAGATCATAATCAGTGTGCAGATGTTGATGGGTTGCTGCTGCTAATAAAATGTTTGGAATTAATTACATGTACAGTGAAGGTTAATCGACCCAAATGAAGGCTAATCCATCAGGAATAAATGCTGCCTGCACATAATAGTAAACACGACTATGAGTGTCTTCCAAAATGAAAAGAGTTCAAAAACCCCGGGGATGCAGAGTTATCTTACAGACAGCTTGCAAGAAGGAGATAATGGAGGTGCTAATTCATTCATTCATTCAAAATCTTGACCTTTATTCGAACTGGCACATTACCATGTGCAGATATCACCCATCCCAAACATGACCTTATGTTAGTAAATATTTGCCACGAAAGCTGAAATAGTTTTAAAAGTCATTGGTTTCATATGTGAGAATACTGGGTTGCTTGGGTAGCAGAATGTCCAAAGAAGTGATTAGTCCTTTTATGAGGGCTTGTTTCTTGAGTCCAGCTTGTGTTTGTGAGTGAAGGCTGATCGCCCTTCCAGGTGTCATAAAGGCTGAATGGACCAGTGGCTTTGTGCAATGACATGGTAGCTATTTCATGGCACTCCCCAATGGTCAATGACTCTGCTTCATCATTGTTCCACGCCATTGTGCAGCTCTTTATGAGCACAGCTGCCACCTGTCCTCCATACATAGCTATCCAGAATGGCAATGGCATTTTTACAGTGTTAGAACTACAAATGACAAGCATTTGACAAGCTGTTTGAAACACCACTCACACAAGACACAACAACATTTTTTTTTTTTAAGATGGACTAAGCCTTTGTATGGTATTATGGTAGTGAATGCGCTGTTATATTTATAATATCTATTGCAAAAGAATGAAGACATTTCTGTAGATTTACTCATAAAATAGGCAGTTTCATATTTCTTGAGTGGTATCCCTCCAGCTTAGCCATTAGCATGCTGTTCATTTCATGCAGAACCAGCCGGGATCCTTGACACCCTCCCTGTGTGCAAGCACATAGAGCCTGCATATTAACTGCTGAGTCAAATCAGACATTTACAGAAAAGGGCAAGACATTTGTATTAATGGCTAATTGACATCACATTAGTTTTATGCAGAATACAACATGCACCCAGCCAATAATCACTTATCTGTGCAGAAGCTACGCATTAAGATATGAAGCGCCTGAATTTTCGTTCACTGAAATTTGGAATGAGTAATGCGTTTAGCCTCCAGGGTTACTGTTTTACTGAATATTGTCTTGTGTGATTATTTGCTGGATAATTAGCATTCTTGGCCAAAACACCGGAATAATAATGGAAAAAAAATACTCTAATATTTTTACATATTTTAAAACTGATTTGGTTTTTGCATTTTGCTGCATCATGCCTTGACAAAATGAAAGCAATACAGGGCCACGGATATAAAAAGAAAGTTCTGCAGTAAGGCCAACTAACTTGAGCATGAGACATCATTTTGAATTTATCCACTTTATTTTACAATTAGATACACAGGTGAGCCGTTTTTTTATCACCGAGAGTCGTAGCGTTGAGATATTGCCAATTATGTAAGCATATAGCAAGGTAAAACTCATCTGGCACCGGAAACCATGCTGCTTCAATAGTCCTCCAGCAGCGCAAACTGCCTACCTCCTCATATGCCTCATATCCTATGAGATTGGCGTTAATCTCAGTCTTTGCTTATGTCAGCAGGTGATTATATTGGACTCATTATAGCATTTTTTCCATTCAGTAGTCAATTAGACCAGCCTCACCTGCTGCCTTGATTCTCTAAAGTGGAATCTCTGCACGCCCCTTTATCTTTTCCTTCTGTCATTACTTTTGCATCAGTAACATGTCTTCTTGCATGCACCTTTGAAATGTTGCTGCCTTTGTTCAACATGTAACATTCTACATTCAACATTTAAATAAACCACATCTTTGTCACAGTTACTTTTATAATAATGTTTTAATGTAGGGGTACCTACATGCACATGGTCAGAGTTACTCAGATTCACTAGTTGCTCTTTATGATGTTCTGTCATGTTTGGGTTAGCTTTGAAAGCTGTTCAGACACTGTACGATTAATTCACTGGACAATCGTACGGGGCGGCTGTGGCTCAGTAGGTAGAGCGGGTTGTCCACGAACCAGAGGGTTAGTGGTTCGATCCCCGGAATGTGCCACATGCTGAAGTGTCCTTGAGCAAGACACTGAACCCCCAGTTGCTCCCAGTGTGTCTGTGACTGTAAAGCGCTTTGAGTACAAATAGGTAGAAAAGCGCTATATAAAAGCAAGGCCATTTACGTGTTTATATGTTGTCTAATGCAAAGTATGACGGTGGAAACAGTAACCTGTCATTTGGTTACTTTTAAAGCAGATTTGCATTTTTTATTTGCATTTGTTTGTCATTTAACTACAATATCTGATTCCCCTCATTGCTACACATTATCTCATTATATCACCACATAAGCTAACATATCAGTACCCCCCTCTCAGTTACATAAACATCCATATTCAGCACGTTGCATTTTCATTGTCAGTAAACCTTTTTTTTTTTTTCTCTGCAGACATCTCGACTCCTCATTTCAGGAAAAGCCGATGGCAGGTGTAATTACGCTTACAATGGCTGAGTTCCATTAAGTGTCCCATCAAGCCACATCAATCAGCATGCACAACACCAGATTCCTTGAAGGGGGTCGCCTAAAAGGAATGCTGCCATTGTTCCTGTTAGCAGTCACACCTGTGCTTTTTCTGCTACGATCCGGCAAAACGTCCGCTTGGAAAGTTCATTTCTCTTTTATCTTAGTCTGCCTTAGTCCTTGTGGGTGGCCTAAAAATACAGTGGCTTTATGAAGAATGGAGGGCTGTGGGATGTATGCCTTCACTGGAGTTTCTTAATGGCTACATGTTATTAATGACATTTTCACTTCTAGATCTTAATAACACATCTCTCAATATACCCATACTTGCTAAGATAGATAGGTAGATACACAGATAGGTTGAGAGAACGTACATAACCAGTGTGCCATCAAAAATAAATGGTAGAAGATTGAATAGAACAGTTTATGTTCCATGGGCAACAGTGAAGCTGTACTGTGTCCAGACCTCAGTGGGCCTGTTAGCTTGTTTAGACGACTGGTCCAGTGAAATGACCCAAATTAGGTTGTTAGAAGAATAGCTTTTATGTGCCAAAGTGCCCCCAGTGGGAACGCATGAATGAATGCGCACGCACAGCTTTCAATCTGGGCACAAGAAAGTTTTCCGATATTTCATCTGGTCTGTTAGATGTGCCAGCGGCTCAGACGGGGCTTAATTTCACCGCTCTGCAACAATGAAATGCGTCGGGCAAATGTTGCATAAAAATATAAACAGCCTTGAATTATTCAGACTGCCATGTCCTGTATTTGATGTTTATTTGTAAATATCAAAGGATTAATGGTCGCTATGATGCAAGGACTGTCAGCATTCTAGTCTGTTCATTAAAAAAAATAAATAAATAAAAATGCAACTAAACGTAAATTATTTATTTAAAACCAAATGTGCTCCAAATGCTGGGCCCAAGTTGTCCCACGCAAAGACGACAGAAACAAAACAATTTAATCGCCATTATTTTTTTCTCTCTAAGTAATTACACTTTTGAAAGTTAAATCCCAGCTGATGTTTTATCTGTTCTGACTCAAAATTATTTTGCACTAAATTAATTGCTCTACTCAAAGCACAGTTATGGGAATACTCTTAAGCCCTGCCATTGGAGAGACACTCACCGTCAAGACATGAACTATGAATGATGAAAACCATGTATGGAAAGACCAAGGAGCCATCAAACTGAACTCAAGTAGAAGTTAGTCATTAAATGACTTGCCCACTGTAAGGTGCCTACGGTTGCTGTAATAGCACATGTTCCCTGAATTGTTTTAATTTAGAATGTAATGAATGTGGCAATTACATTTTCACTATGAAATTATGACTCCGTAATGTGGAGTAACTAGGAGAGTGTACTATATGGTTTACATGAGCATTGGCACAGTAATAAGCCTCAAACGCTGACAGTGCATCAGCGGCAAAGCACCGCGGCCCTCAGAGAGCCATCAAGCAGAAAATGATAATTAATTAATCATGGAGTGTGAGGCAAACTCGGTTCTATTAGCCCTTTGGTAATTCCTTCCCCTCGGCCTCAACACTAACCATAGAGATCATGCCTCTCTAATAAGGCTTGTTTACTCAGCAGCACTCTGGTGACACTGGCGACTGGTTGGAGAATGTCCATGACCTCTTCATTTACATTAGTTTTGTCACAAAACTAAACATGATTTGCCTGTTGCTTCTAGGTATTTCAGATGCTTTACTCCCCCAGCATAATGCTCATGAATAGCGTCCTCCCTCCTCCACATTCTAAAAAACATCTTTCCAGTATATGGTTCGTATTCCATCTTCTCTTGAGGCGAACCTGCCAACACCGTGTCTATATTTTATTCTGCTTCAAGACTCGGTTCAATTCTGGTTCACATATTGTTCAAAGCTGGATACTGCTGAATTATGTGTCCTTCCTCCACTCTCAAAACTCAGCTAATTTCATAAGTGTGAAACTGAGATTCAGCAGATTTGGATTCACAGGCCGACTGGTTGCTCTTTCCATTTATATTTTAAGCTAAGAAAATAGGGAGAATCTTCAGTTATCAGTGCAGGCTATTCCACTGCACACCACTACAATTATTGAAATAACATTTCCTGTATTGTATATGATAGCTGATCATTACTATTTATGGTTTTAAGATTATGCTACAATTAGGCTAAATTCAGCGTAAGATCAAAATTTAGATTATGTTTCAGTTGCACAGGTTTGATAGAACCAAATTATCATCAATTGTCACACAGTATGTAGCTATATTCCTCAATCCAGAAAACATTAGAGTCAGTTAGACAAGGGAGAGTTTGATTTCATTAAGATTAACGGTCAGAATTAATGAATAACGATTACAATTAAAACTGTAACTAACATCTTACTGTAAAAAAGTGTAAAACTGTAAAGCCCAGGCATTTAAAATAAACATAACCTTTTTAATACTCAAATACCAGAATTTGTGATTTATTCTCATCAGAAAAGGTTGATATGTATCCTGCAAGCACACCAGGCTTCACACCATTGTAAATGTATTGTTTACAATATGAAATATTCTGACACTAGCTGCATGGTTGTGGAGATGCCTATTACTCATGGCTGGATTTTTTTATGTATCGTATGCAATTACAAATCAAGGCTGTAAATTAGTCAGTGAATCTGTCTTAAATCACAAGTGAAGAGATCAGACACTGTCTTTCCCCATCTTGATGGCTGTCGACACTCCAATACGAACTGTAATCCTTTTGTTGTGAATGGGATAACAGAGAGCGAACTAGTGTTTCTGTGATTTTTCTCTTTGTATTACTCTTTAGATGTCGAAATAGTATAGATTTAGGAACTAGTAGATCTTGGTTACTGTCTTCCTTACCTGTTAGATTAGGTTTAAACTGGTTGACAAGAGGAGCCACACTTGCACGGCCACTAGTACTTACTATTAATCAGAATAATAGCCTGATATATACATCGATCAGCCATAACCGTCTGACAGGTGAAGTGAATGACACTGATTATCCGGTTTTCATGACACCTGTCAGTGGGTGGGCTATATTAGGCAACATGTGAATGTTTTGCCCTCAAAGTTTATGTGGCTAGAAGCAGGAAAAGTGGCCAAGAGGAAGGATATGGGTTCAAATTCAAATTGTGATGGCTAGATGATCACGGAGCATCTTTAAAACTGCGGCTTTCGTGGGGTGTAGACGCAGACCTGTCAAGGTGCTCATGATGACACCGGTCCACTTACCGCCTACCAAAGCACTGTTGCAGTCCAAGTACGTTTTTCATGGAAACGGTATTTCCTGATTGCATTGGCCAACTTTCAGTAGGGTAATACACTTTGTCACAAAGGAGAAATAGCTCAGTGATGATTTGACGAACACTAAAACTAAAGCATCTCTGGAATGTGCTGGACAAACAAGTATAATCCACGGAGGCCTAAACCCCCAGGGCTGTTTTGGGTTCCTACCCAAATACTCAGCAGGTGGCCATAATGTTATTTCTGATATATTATATATCATGCAAATGCTTAGCCATATCAGCCTCTGTGCAGGTTTGCCCCACTTGTGGTAAACATCTTAGCAAAACAAGAGTTTGAAACAATGAACAAGCAGGAATCTAAGTATCATGTATCAAAAATGTGGCATGCTCTGTCTTGGCCTGTTTTGGTCATATGCTTCTAATCAGTGAAATCGAGGTTGTCAGTAAAGTTGGTGAAAAAACGTTGTGTATGCCAAAAAGGCTCTATTTTTATTTATGTTTTATGGCATTTAAAAGCATGTTTCTAACTGGATCAAGTTAGAATCAGAATTGTTTTAGATGGATAGAAGACGTGTTATCCATGTAAAAGGAGCCAAAGTGAGAGTGTTCAATTCCAGAGGCCTGACTGAGCCAATGCCCAATCAAAACAGGATCTTAAACAACCACATAAAAGTGTTAACAGTTTGATTCAAATTTCACCATAGGTACAACAGCCTCTGGACTCCACTTTAAGCTGTTCTGATCACCCCATGCATATGTTTTATCACATAACATTTTTTGACATAAAACCATGCCCCTATTTAACTAGGAGTGTAAAGCAGGCATCCTGTAACATTTCTGTTCTTACTTGCCTAAAACTACAGATATATAAGTATAATGGCTATCTGGAGGTTATGCAACTTCCCTTGCATGTAAAGGTGAAACCATGCACTATTTCACGGTGTGTGCAACTGACACCTTTCAACTCTTTTGACATATGAAAGACATTATCTCAGTTACTGCGGAAGAAGACAGGAGCGTGTGCTTTTATTCCGGCTCGACGTCCCAAGAGGACTATGAACATTTCCATTTTGCTACACACCATCTCATCCACGCAGGTCTGTATATATGGGTATTTTATAGGCCTGCGGTCTGGCAAGGACAGAGGAATTAGCCTGATCCACATTCATTAACCTCATTCTCATTCTCCAGAGCAACAGTGCTGTAGAACTATCTGTCACCACAGCACAAAAATGATGAATTGGTAATCAGTTGAGAGGTGTCAAGAAAGCTCCAGGAATGCACAATTTACGCACTTGTTTGCCCTTGCATTAACTGTTTGTAATCAAATCACTATTTATCGTTGGTTCAGTTAGACATGTTTTATGGCCCAGTGTTGTCATGTGTAGGCAGGGAGACAACGGTGGCAGTCCTTATTAGAGGCAACACTGAACTCTTAGGAGAGGTGGGGGGTGTCTAATTCATATACCCAGACCTCCCCTGAAAACCTGTGATGTGTGTTGGTTGTGATTCATTTTTAATCAGCCTCTTTAATTATTCATACTTTCCTTAATGAAAATGGAACGCATACAACAAATCAATATGTTTGGCTGCTGTGAAAAATTGAAATAAACCCAAACGTTTGAAAATATTTGAAACTGTACGTAGTGGAATTTCTGTCTAAAGAGAAAAAGAGACCACTATGTTAAACTTATGTACGGGTTCAACAAATAATACAAAAAAAAAAAAAGATGTCTTATCAACACCTGGGTTTCGTGCCCAAGTTGACCTCTCCAAGAGGACCGACAATCCTGAGTGGAAGAATCGATACAGTGACAGCTGAGCCCCAGAAAATCCAAACTGTATCCTAATTAGGAGGTCAGTGTGTACCAAGAATTTCTCCCTCTTACCTAATTGTGCTTTAAAGTTCAGACACAGTGAGTGGTTGCATAGCTGAGTGCTCGGGAGGCCAGCCGATGGGTAGTCTACCAACCTGTTGTTAATGGCTCATGTTTTAAAAGTTAATGAGTGCTGGAGTTAAAAGCAGCATTAGCTAAAGGCTAGGTGGAGTTGAGCAATGTGGATTAACTTTTCATTACCTCTTCATTAGGTGGGCCTGGGGATTAGAGAGACCCCTGTATGAAATGTGGCATGAAAATATCCAAATGGCTCTGCATTAAGCCCGTTTGGAAGTGGAAGAAGAAAAGGAGTTAAAGTAAGTGATTGAGCTTTTAGCCTCTCTCCCTCCTCACCGCTGAGAATTCTTCCGCAGCGAAGTTGACATCATTTGCTCCCTATTAGCCAATAAGAAGGCGGCTTGTAGGAGCAGGGACGCTACCTATTCTTGAGGAGGTGACTTTGAAAATGAGATTGGGTCATTAAAAGTAGAATATGAAGGCCATTATAATTCTAACACTGGAGTTGCCATTTATTTGCATTGTGAAGTCCCTGGTGTAGTAGTTAAATGTCACTTGCCAACTTTAATGAGAGTAAAGTTAGGGAGTGTGGCCAGAGCTGATTAGTGTTTTCTGCAGAAATTCCATCCACTGTAGTGTCCACAGGAATTACCAACACTCTGAACAGCGTGTCCAAGCCTCCACACATCCAACTTTGCCATCACTACAACCGCAGTTACCATGAATGAGGGAAGAGAAGGCTATACATCTTCAAGCTCAATGTAGGTGTTGTGTAATGTGGTGTGCCAATGGGATGTGGACTTAAAAACGTCAGTGGAGTGTAATGCCGCATTCACACAAGCAGCTATAGAGCAACAAGCTACAATTAATTTTCAGTGGAAGGCAACAATATCTGATGCCCTACGTACACCCTAATGATGCTAACTGACTTTTAAACAGATGATGTCACTAATAACATCAACAAGGGCTTGCAGTGTGGCTGGCTACATTTGGCCGTTTTATGATTTTTTTTTTTTTATGAACTTAGCTGTAGTCTCTGTCTGTGGTGCATGACTTAACGTATTCAAATGTTAAAATGAAGAATTGCTTAAAAGCAAAAATCATCAAATAATTATTTTTTAATTGGTAGTTTAGTAGTAGTTGTATTGATACATATGGACATTTTAGTCTTAATGGCGTTTTTATTCACAGTATGCAACTGGAATTCGAGCTGTTGTAGATAAAGCTGCTGCATGTCAAGGAAAATACATGCTAACATAAACTGTTTGAAAAAGGAAAGAAAAAAAAAATGACTTGCTCCCGTTCCACTATTTCTGTAAGGCCATACACTGTAACAACAATCAACACCTCTAGGAATATATTAAAAAGAACCATGTTCGACGCCTGCACCATTCCACATGCAGTCCCTTGGAGTTTCTTAGTCCGTTCCTGCGACCTGTCAGATAAAAAAGAAATAGAAAATGTGTGAAAACAACTCGGAGAGGTGTGAATCTAATCGGAATTAATGAGGCCGTATCATATGAGAGGAACAGTCTGGAGTGACTGCGGGTGAACTCGCATCATTTGGATAATTAATGCAACTCACTTTGACGTTTACCACACGTTTGTGAAATTCACACTGACGATAACTGACACTAAGGCTGGCCTTCCTGATTGTGTTTATGATCAAATGATTGTCCCACTTTACTTCTGCTCTGATACTCTAGTTCTCGACCCTTCTCTCGAAGGGAGAGAAACCATTGACAGGAAGGAAATTCGCGCTACCCATCATACCATTATGTTCATTATATCATTATCCTTAATGCTTAGCTTGTGATAATTAGACGTTAGGCGCAGTAACGTGTGATGCTCTTTCACCTTTTTCTTTTATGCAGCCATTTATTACACTGCACAGTCTTTCCTGGAAAATTCAAAAGAAAAAAAACAGTAGCTTTTTAAACATGTTGCCAACGCTGGCCCCTGACAAGTTCCCTTTACCGTTCGCTCATTGCGATAGCGCACATTCACTGTGACACCATTTCCCTTGATTTCCCTTGCTGGCCAATTAAGGAGCAGCACAAAGGAATTAAGTTGTAGTCACACTCCTGTTTTTCTTTCCCATAGTGGAATAAAATGATCGCTCACAAGCTCATGAAACAGTATGTCTCTGTGACATTATGAATCCTCCAACATTAAAGTAGGAGTCCATGGCGTGACATTCCACGGTAACAATAAAGGAAGAGAGATGCTGCACGCGCCGATACACACAGGTGAAAAAAAGGGAAAAAAAAAAAAGAAAGATTGAAGTTTTCTCATTTTCAAAAGTACATGGATCCTGTGTGCTAGCAATGATGACTCTTTCAAAAGGCCTCAAGGAGGTCTGATAGTTAATATCTCCATCTATGAATGCCAGTTATCGATCTTTATGCATGTGGATATTTATCATAGACTGTAAACCCCAGGGTAATTAAAGGAAAGTACTATGCTTATGATAGCTATCATCAGTTTCTTTTCCAGAGCGGTCAATCATTCTATTAGAAGCCTTGCAGGAACTCTGTATGCTGCAAGGCCGGTGGCAATGCACCGCCTCAGGCTAGCAGAACTAATTAGAGGGTTGCCCAGTGGAATTCTATCACCACCATGTCCAATCCATGCAGCCCGTTTTTGCTTTTCATCCCAATTTTCATCTTAATTTCAACATGCTGTATGTCTCTATTTTTGCTTAATTCCCCTACCTCCCTCTCCAGGGCCATCCATCACATTTGCTTGATATGTAGACTGAAAAATATGATGCCGGTGTGCAAATCAACCGGGAGCACTAAAAGTGAAGTTTGTGATTTCATGAAATTCTCACATGGATTCCCGGATTTAACAAACATGTTTCATTTCTACCATTGCAAGGATCCTTCAAGGCTGTTTTCTTTCTTGCTTGAATCACAATCATAAAAAAAAAATCTCCACATTATATATTTTATAAATATTGAAGATATATCTTCATCAGGAAGAAAATTATCATTTCTTTGGAGATTTTACACTGGACTCAACCCAATAACTTCATAATAAGTTATTTGTTGAACGTTTGTTCAAGCATCACATCAGTCACTGTATCAATTTCCTTCACCGTTCCTCAGAGCTGAAGGTAACGTCCTTTTTATTAAGGAGAGAAAAGCAAAACACTTGGCAATACTCTCTTTTCATCAACAGGATTATCGATTAATTGACCAATTGTTTCAGCCCTACGCACAACTGTCTCGCACCCCATCTCTATTAAATTATTAGATGAAATGAACGGGGGCTGCGAAGAATATAATCACATGCAAACCTCGGGACCAAAGGCTTTAGAAAACCATTGTCTAAGTCATTAAAATTCACTAAATGATAAAATTGAGCGCTCGGAGATATGCTAATACATTACCTCTGTGTACACGCTGATAGAACATTTAGTCACACTTTCCTATTATTAATTAAAATATTTATTAAGGATTTTGTCCGGGGTTGATCATATTCTGATACAGTGGAGCATGTCCATTATTTCGGAAATTACACATGCAAAGTAGTGCCTTCAATTTGTACTTATTTTTTTTTTCTATTTAACGTACAGTATGTTACAGCACACCTCGAAAGTCTACTTTTGTTACGCCGTCTCTTCTCATTTAAATGAAGGCTTTCCGCTGGGAGTTACAGATGGCCAGCACATTTGTAAACAGATGCCCTCTCTTTCTTTCTCACACACTCTCTCAGAAGCAGGCGTACACCTGCACATGTGTATCTTGATCAATGTTTGATCCACCCCCCACGCTAGGGGCCCAGCCATCCTTCAACCGTACATGATGAATTACTGTCTCAGTTAGTCTCATGTAAAATTAAAAAGATTCAACAGAGCACTGGTAGTAATCACACCCGTTCATTCAAGCACAGTGTTGTTGTTGTTGTTTTTTCATAGATGAATCCCACCTGAAAAACAAAATCCAAATGATTTCATTGTTGTGTTACGCACTGAATTATTGCTTCAGCGTTTATGCTCCAAGTCTTCCATCTATTAGAGTCAGTACTTGTAGATTACTTGTTCACTTTTGATTTGAAAGAAGTCAAAAAGGAAATGACAGATGCTGAAGCGGACAGACGCAATGACACATAGAACAAACCAGAACGCTGAAAGTAGGAAGAAAAAGGAAGGATAAAAAAAAAAAAAAAAAAAGAAGCTATATTTAGACCGTCTGACACGAGTTGTTTCTGTCAGTGTCAGGACTACAGGCACCCTCTGGGGTTTGGGAATGGTTCTATACACTGCCAAAGATGGATAATTGGTTATTTTGAGTAATTTTATGAACAAAGCTCAGCTGCTGCTGCTCAACCTCAAGTAAACAACACACCTTGGGAATAGCCTCTGTTCAGCCAGCTTGTGTTTGTAGATTCCTGCCTGGATGCATGTTATTGTCTGCCAGATGTAAAGAATAGGACTAACCCTCTTAGCCCAGATGGAGCTATTTTGATTTCCTCTGATCCACATATCAACACCATTTGAAATACAGATTAGTTGTATGATAATTAAGTGCATTTAATTACATACGGCTCATTTTAGTCTAATTTTAGTATCAACAGATATAAAGAAATTGTACTGTAGAGAGTCTTTATAAAAACTGTGTGATTAAACACAGTAAATTCCAAATTAGCATTAAATTCTGATTGAATTTAGAAGTCAGCGCTGTCTGCTGAGTTGCTGCTGAGAAATTAATACTTTCAAAATGCCACATTTTCTGAACTTGCAAAAGAGATGTTTACTTCTTGACATTTTAAACTTTTCTTTCTTCCCAGATTATTCTCAGAGGGTTTTCATTAGCACAAGTTTAAAACTGCCACAAGTCACAAAGAGAATGACCAAATTATAAAATGTAACACAGTAAATCTTTTATAAATGTACAATATAACACCATATAATGGCACGTTTACTGTGGAAACAAATAAGAGTTCACGGACTGTTTAAATCTTATCGTAATTAGACACGATTATTTTATTACTAATAAGTAATTAATAAATGATTAAGCCAATTGGACTGATTAACGCATTAAAGACAACACATTTTGCAGAGTAGGCAAGGAGGATACAGCAATTATCTTCACATACAAACAGATTCCCCCTGGTATCCCAGTACTGTACCACCCTGCATGAGAAATAGGATTCCACATGAACATCTGTTACCACAGCTGGTTTCATCATCTACATCTTTGTATGATATTATTCACAGTGGATCTGGTGCTGGCCTTGGCAAAGTTTCCTTCCTGTGAACCCATTATCTCACGTAATAGCAAAACAGCTATGACAGTAGTCCTAGCAGTGATCTTGTTGTTATCTAGATGATAAACGGTGAGTAGTGGCAAATTCAAAAATCAAGGGATAACAGCTCAGCCATCAAAAGACAGACCTCTGGACAGGAGGCACATTAGATTTGCTTTGGCCGTTTTGAAGATTTGTATGATGACTCTTGACCATGGACTCAATAAAATAAGATGGCCTGAAGCCAATGCAAACATCTCTCACCAAAAGTGAATGCGTAACATATATACACCAATCAGCCATAACATTGAAAAACTGACAGGTGAAGTAAATAACATTGACCATCTTGCGACACTGCAATGTTCTGCTGGGAAACTGGGATGTTATTTAGACATGCCCCCCCCCCCCCAAACCAGACCAGGAACCCTCACCCCATATCAATGACACTCCTTGATGGCAGCAGCCATCCCCAGCAGGATGCAGCCTGACACAGATACACACACAAAAACGCTTTAGGAACAACTACAAAAAACATGAAGAACAGCACAAGGTGTTGACCTGGCCTCCAAATTAAAGGAGATTCCAAACTGGTTCCAAACTGATCAAGAATCTGTGGGATGATCCACAAAGGCCCCTTCCCTTCAACCCATAGGACCCAAAGGCCCCCACTAACAACATTCTGTTACCAGACACCACAGGACACCCTCAGAAGACCCATGTCCATTCTCTGATGAGTCACAACTGTTTTGGAGGCACAAGGGAGACCTACACAATATTAGGAAGGTCATAATGTTTTGCCTGATCGGTGTACAATATAATGTCATTACCTGAATTCACCTCATCTGTTAAAGGTGCTTTTTTGTGTGAAAATAATTCAATAATTATGCCAATATTAGGCCTCATACAGAGGTATGCTGACTGTGTCCCTGGCTTGATTGACATCTCAGGTCTGGAGTAATTGACATGCCGTCATCAGGTTCTAGCCCATATCCTCCCCTCACTCCTCCCCAGCTCCTCCCTTTCCTTCCCACTGAAAAATAAATAAGTAGATAACAATATTAATATGGTGATATCCAAGTACCTCAAGGCTTCAAAGCCTAGTCAATAAACAAGGGTGGGTGATGTCACCGTGGCTACATCCATCTTTATAAAATCTATAGTCTTTAATTGCCTTCCTATTCATATTGCAGAACACTCTAAGTGCATATCTAGTATATCTACAGTTACCACAATTAAAACTATACTCTTGATGCTTTATTAGATTATTATTGTATTGTTTTCCGTTATATTTGTTTAGGTACACTACATCAAACAGCTTAGTATAGACATTAAGATTTCAGTGTTTGCAAACAGATTGTTTTAGTTTTCAGAGTATTATGTAGAAGGTAATGGGAATTCTATTTTTGTCCTGAGCCTGCATTTTTTCCTAAAATGTAACAAATATCTAAATGTAATGATATTAAGTTATACATTGAGTGTTGATTTACTTAACCAGTTAATCAGCTTCTATAAAGTCAAACATCAGTAAACCGTTTTCAAGTTCACGTGAGCTGTGGTTTACCCGCATTATTGTAAAACATGTTTCACCATCTTGTGTCTAATATCTTGACATCCATCCATTCAGTTTTGAACTCTTCATTCATGTCACAGTGACAGTGGCAACACTGTGAGCACCACAGCCAGGTATCCTTTCAGACTACAGATTCCTCCAGGTCTTACTGTGGAAAGCCCAAGTTAGCTGTGCCTGGAGCACTTCCAAAGGGAGGCATCCTGGGGCTTACCAGGTACCAGGCGCTTGAACCACTTCTCATTCTGGCTCCTGTTTCTGTGGGGGAGAAACAGTTCAAGACAGGGTCCCTCCTGATTCGTTAAAGTCCTCGCTTTATTATGCAGACTGGAGGCCAGCCACCCTGTGGAGGACCATCATATCCTCCATTTGTAGCTACAGTCTTTTTATTTTGGTCTCAAACCAAACGTCTCCACTGGAGGTGAGGTTCAGAGTTCAGTAAAAGCTTGGCCAGTTAATCCAGAGCGCTGCTCTTCTGCTCACAGGTGTGGCAAGATCACTGGTGTTGAACTTGTATCTGGAAGCCAAACTTTAGTTGCAATCTTTTGTGGAATTTTATTTTGAACTGCGGGTTATTCTCTTCATTCTTTTCGTTCTCTTCGGCTGAGTCTATGTTTGGCTGGCCTTTTGTTAAACTGCACATCAGCATTGTCAGAAACCATGCAGGAGTTAAAGATGAGAGAGTGGATTGAACAACATATTCACTGACTATGACTTAGCAGCACTGAAGGAAGGAGGTCACAATAAAACATATGATGCACTGCTCCATATTATTAGTTCCATTCTGGAACATACCATATATGGAGGAAGATGGAAAATAAAATAAAATTCCATTTTGCCATACCGGACATACTGCATACTCCAAATGCAAGGCATGATTTGAGTTACTTTTACTTATTGCTGCTGATGTCCCTGTTGGCACTCATTTCCTAAAATTATTAAGTGATAACAAAAGAGAATTTGTTCTAAGATACAGTGATTATGATAATTAGATCGCTGTAGATATGCACTTAGAGTGTTCTGTGGTGTGAGTAGGGGGGAAGCCAATTAAAGATAGAATATCTCAGATGAAGTCTGGCCAGTAACGATCACATACTGTTCATCTGAGCAGCCTGACACCATTATATGGATTATTGCTTGACTCGAGCTATATCCCGCCATTACAGACATTAGCGCGGCCTTCCTACATTTCCACAAATTACTCCTTTGAGTATAGTGTAACATCCTATACTGTACGTGCATTATGACCCCCCATTTTTATTTTAAATAGTTTGAGAATTTGGTATAATACCATCAAATTTGAGGGAATCCTCTCTGATGTAACCAGAACAAAACCTGAAAATAATAAACCTCATAAAGACTGTATTGCTGTGCTGTTATTATATATTCTCTTGCATTTTCTTGCAGCGGTACTCATACAATTGTATGAAAAGGGTGCGGTGCGTTTAATTACTAATCATCACTCCAAATTGGGAATTCATTTCTGTGTCAAATGTATTTTTATGCAGTAAAATACAATGGCTATGGCTAGCACAGATGGATTCTACTGACTAAATACTCTAATGAATAGTGAAATTTACTGGTACTGTGGTTTTAGGATACGGTGTTGATGTCCTTGCTTGACGCCAGTCTTGGTATCAGAAACATTCAAGGATTAAGCTGTCGCAACTACCTCTTACACTATTTCTACCCTGTCCATTTTCATTAACCCAAGTATATGACTGAATATTCCAGCAGGGTTATATCAATCATCCAATAACATTTCCATTTAGACATGTATTTCCCATATTTAAATACAATATTTCTTCCCCGAGTTAGGATGAATATATATTTATATGAACATAACAAGAATGTGACTCAATCGTCTGTCTGCCCATAAGCTAGTGAAGAATAATTGCACAGTATACAAATACCAGCAGATCCTGCTGTGTGTCATGGGCCAGTACGTCAACACAGGCTGACATGGTGTTATCTAAATGAAAAGCTAAAAGAAGTGATGTGAATGTCACTAATTATTTTTTCATATTCACTTTTTTTCTGCAGTTTCATGAGACATTACATATTATACACTTACAGTTGTACTTACAGTATCTCTCAGAAAAGGTTTCTGCAAAAACTTAACATTATAACTTTCATATGAGAGGCACTGATTCAGCAAAATGAGGCGGAAGTTTGTGCTGCCGTCGCTATAGAACTGCATTGGATTATACAGTGTTTCGGGTTTCTGTTATTTGGCTCGCTCTGGTTGATATAAAGGGGGTCAATAAAATAACAGAAAAGGCTGTCAGTGTTCCACAGTACAACTCACCAGCACCACAAACTGCAATTTCAAACACAACCTCACAGTTATCTTAGACTTGTTGTTATATCACGACTTCCTTTTGTCGTTTTATGTCACACAAAACTAAATTAAATGTTGATATATTCACTTTTCTCGTCATAAAGCATTTAGAGGTATTTTACCTCTATAAAACAGCAAATCATATGTCACAATCATGCCAATCCATCCTCAGTAGATATACTAAATCCTCTGCATAAACCCCTTTCAGTAAATTAGTGTTTGAATGTTGAAAATGCAGCTCCAACACAGATTTGGTTCTGTGTTGGTAGAATTCCCAGATTCTGTAAGCTCCCAGTCTTAACAAATTTCAAATTTTCTCTCTCTCTCTTTTTTTTGACAATGCAATAAATCAGTTGCGGTGTCTAAATTAATAGCTAATTTAATTAGCAATATACCTAACTCCAGTTTATTTATTTATTTATTTATTTATTTATTTTTTAAAGCTGGTCATTTCTTCAATATGATGTCAGTTTTTGTTTTTTTTGGACTGTCTTTAAAAGCTAAACAGCTTTAAGGGATTCAAAAGGATTTGGATTCAGGGAGCCAATGCGATAATGACCTCTGTGTGCATCACAATTAAAGACGATACTGTCTAGCAATTAGCAAAACACTGCTTTTGCCGATTGCAGGCCGAGTCACCATACATACTGTAATTCATCGGAGGGTGGGTCTGACAGACACAACAACAGACTTGCTGCTGGGTTTTAATATACGTTATTTACTTTATTTCATTCTCTAATATTAAGCTACATCTGTTGATATTTGCTCTTCATATTGTAATTCAGGATAGCAGAAATATCAAGCAACGTATATAGACCCTGCAGAATTTAATCAGATAAAAAGTGAAGCCTAATAACCCTGAACTCAGTTCATGCTCTTTGAGTTATATATTAGACATTCAGAGATCATGACTTTTGAGTCTCAACGTAATGCCGCAGTATTTAACTCAGGTTGTTAGGACAATCCCCTGCACTGTTTAGTTCTGATACGCCCATAGTACTAATAGTAATATTTAATAATTGAGCCAAATTTGGAGCATAATATCAGAACAAATTTAGGAGCATAACAAAGATTATGTTCTCCACACAGTCACAAATCTCCCACAAACATCATTTACAGTGTTTGTTTTACAGCTCAAACCTAATTAGGAACACAGAGAAAACAGTTTCGTCAGTGAGAAGCTTGGTTAACTATTTGACTTTTGCCAAATTAATGATTGCTCTAACAAAAGAACTTTTTATTAGCTGAGACAATAATGAGTGAAAAAAACCTCAAAAGTGGTACTTTGAGGTGTGGAAGCTCCTGGCTAAAAACCAGTTTCACTTTGAAGGAAATTCACTGTGAGCAAGAGGTGGCCTGTTAGACAACACGCCTTCTCTCTCTGCAACATTTTCATCATCAACAATTGGGCAATAGCTACAATATCAGCCCTGTGAAATATCTGTTTTTCAGGCTGCTGTAATATTTAACAGACTTGGTGATTCTTGGATAGTGAGAGTGTATACCTAGGTGTATAGGGGTAAAGCCAAACACTCTGAAAAGAGAACTTCAGAATGGTGAATATCAAAATGCCCCATCAGATAAGATAAGAGATAAGATAGGACTTTATTTATCCCTGTGGGGAAATTAAGGTGTTGCAGCGGCAGGGAACAGCAGTGCAAAATACAAAAAAATTGAATAAGGAAAGACAAGAAAAACTATACAAGAGTAAATATGTCAAGGTACAAAAAATATTTACATATTGCATCGGGTTTAAGTAGCTAACCAAGAGGTTGAAAAAAAACAACTAGTGTTAATTGAGGGTTGAAGGAGGCTGAATATACATAATGACATTCATGAATATCATGAATAAAGACAAACTCCAAGCATTGCACCAAAATGACTTGAGGTAATGACAGGGACAAGTTGGTATATATGGATGTACTATGTTCTTTCGACGCTGCCTGGCCAAAAAAAAAAAGTTGCCACCAAAAAAAAAAAAAGGTTGCACACTCTAATATTTTGTTGGACCACCTTTAGCTTTGATTACAGCACACATTCGCTGTGGCATTGTTTTGATAAGCTTCTGCAATGTCACAAGATCTATTTCCATCCAGTGTTGCATTCATTTTCTCCAAGATCTTGTATTGATGATGAGAGAGTCTGACCACTGTACAACACCTTCTCCAGCACATCGCAAAGATTCTCAGTGAGGTTAAGGTCTGGACTCTGTGGTGGCCAATCCATGTGTGAAAATGATGTCTCGTGCTCCCTGAACCACTCTTTCACAATTTGAGCCCCATGAATCCTGACATTGTCATTTTGGAATATGCCCGTGCCATCAGGGAAGAAAAATCCATTGATGGAATAACCTGGTCATTCAGTATATCCAGGTAGTCAGCTGACCTCATTCTTTGGACACATAATGTTGCTGAACCTAGACCTGACCAACTGCAGCAACCCCAGATCATAGCACTGCCCCCACAGGCTTGTACAGTAGGCACTAGACATGATGGGTGCATCACTTCATCTGCCTCTCTTCTTACCCTGATGCCCCCATCACTCTGAAACAGGGTAAATCTGGACTCATCAGACCACATGACCTTCTTCCATTGCTCCAGAGTCCAATCTTATGCTCCCTAGCAAATTAAAGCCTCTTTTTCCAGTTAGCCTCACTGATTAGTGATTTTCTTAAGGCTACACAGCTATGCAGTCCCAATCCCTTGACTTCCCATCACATTGTACATGTGGAAATGCTCTTACTTTCACTATTTAACATAGCCCTGAGTTGTTTTTCTTCGATTTGATTTGACCCTTCTCAAACAGACTAACATCTTTTCCACAACCACGGGTTGTGTCTTTAGGCATGGTTGTTAAAGAAATGAGAAGCTACTCATTGCATCAGTTGGGGTAAAATAACTTGTTGCCAGCTAAAAGATAATCACCCATGCAGTAATTATCCAATAGGAGGCTCGTACCTATTTGCTTAGTTAAATCCAGGTGTCGACTTTTTTTTGGCCAGGCAGTGTATGTCCAAGAAAGAAGCTCAGCAGCAGTGCTAAGAAATGCTGACGTTGAACTTGTACATAGAGTACTCGACATCTTAGTAACAGTTACCAATAAAAAAGGAAATTATGTGCAAGCTCTAAGCATAAAACACCTTCAGGTTGTGCGCACACACACTCACAAACTATGCAAATGCCACAGAAAGAACAGGCACACATATCACTGCTTTGTGCAATAAGAATGCTAGCCCTGTTACTAATTATGACACTAATTCATTATGAGAGAGAATTAGAGTCTGGCCTCTGCCGCTGCCCAAACTCCAATCAGGGTGTAAATGAGGCAGAAAAAAATGGGCTGAACCCCGGAGTGAAGAGGCTCGTCAGACATGTGATTTCTAACACCTGCACATCAGGAACTCACTACTTTATTGTTAAGGACAAAAAAAAAAAAAAAAAGCTGAAAATCAGGGAGCATGTCTCCCATGTATTTTTTGCAAGCCTGGTATGCACATTCTTTGTTAGCTACAAATAATGTTTGTGACACCGTATTTATCAAACCTTGCTAAATCAATCATCTTAGCTAAATCATTAGCTGAGGGCTTCAATGCTCTTATTGACATGTTTTCAACTTATGCAATTAATATGGTCATTTAACCCTCATGCATCATTATAGACATTTTTGTCTAATGTCTTCATCTGGCCATCATTTTGGCTGTGTTGGTGCATATGACACACATTTTTACAACAAAGTCTCTCAACACAAAGTTTGAAATAAAAAAAAAAATAAAAAAAATAATAATAAATATGATGCTACACAAAAACTAATAATACATTTAAGTCAATATTTTAGCTAATCCTGGTCATATCCAAGACTGATCTGAGTAAAATGCCCCAGTCTCCCAACATTAGTTTTATGAAAAATAACTAATTTTTTGAGATTTTTTCATTAATAACAACAGTGACTTTAAGTAATCAAACTGGCAGAATTAAAATGATTGAATGTTTGGTAGTTTTGCTGAAGTGGTTTAAGGTTTATGCAGAAAAATATTAATCAGGACATTTTTGTCCTTAATGACTCAATGGAGTAGTAAATTAAACTGATGCCTGAGGGCTAGAAAACTGATATGTTAATAGTAGGTCTTGACAGTGACACAGAAATACTGACCACATTCAGTTTTTGGACAAAATTAATTCACACACACATGCTACAGTCCACACATCTTAAATTACACATTTTATGTCTATGATACTTCTATTATAGATACATAATTATGAATTTAAAAACCTAAATACTTACTATTTGTATGAATCGTCGCTACTGGATTCTGGTGTGTCACATCTACTGAAACTGTTACTTCCCTAAATAATCCCAGATGCCCAGAAATATGTTTAATCTGAAAACTCTGACAGGTTGTACCTTAAATTAGGTGTACCCTTTATAGTAAAAATAGCGGTATCACATCTAAAACTAGGTATGTAAAAGTCGTCCAGAAATAGAAATGCGAGGCATTTTTTTACATGTCAGTCCACATTCAGCTTTAGTTACATTACATCTGCTCCTAAATTATTCTGAGATAAGCACTTCTGTGTTGAGCTTGGCTGCAGGAACAGATAATAACCGTAGAAGAGACTGTCGGCACTGGGACATGACCAGACATCTGTCATATATGATGTATTGTGTGTCCAGTGAAGCCTCACCTTTTCACCTCTTCCATTTCCACTTAGGATAGATACAGCTAGCACTCAAGAGGACAGCAGCCTTAAAAGACACTACAAAGGAAAAAACTGGTGAAATATCCTAGAAACCACCCTTCCCATTTTCTTTATTGTCCTGCGTCAAGGGAAGCATCTTTTCTGGAACTCCTCTTGGCCATATTATGACAGCTAATTAACAGGATGATGAGTGCTACATTGCTCTGATCTGATGGTGAAAAATTAAAGATGAGAGAGGAGATTAGGCTTCTATTAATATATTTTTATTTTGCTCTGCACCTCAGTCTTATCACGCACAAAGTCCAATGAAAAAAGGAGGACATCACACAAGTTTGTTGTAGCAAAACCTATTACTTCTAAATTGCAAACTATACAGTGGCTCCTGATCAGCCACAACATTAAAACCACTAAAAGGAGAAGTAAATTGACCATCTTGTGACAATCCGATGTTGCGCTGGGACACTTTTGGACCTGGTATCCGTGTGTATGTTACTTAGACATGTACCACCCACCTACACCAGACCAGGCAGCCCCACCCCATAGCAATGACACTCCTTGATAGCAGCAGCCATCCCAAGAAGAAAAACAGTTTGGGAACCACTCAAAAAACATGAAGAACAGGTGTTGACCTGGCCTCCAAATTCACTAGATCCCAAAATGATCAAGTATCTGTGGGATGATCCACAGAGGGCCCTCCCTTCAACCCATAGGACCCAAAGGCCCCCACTAAAAACATCCTGTTACCAGACACAACAGGACACCCTCAGAAGGCCCAGGTCCATTCTCTGATGAGACTGTTTTGGAGGCACAAGGGAGACATACACAATATTAGGCAGGTGGTCATAATGCTATGTCCGATTAGTGTATTTCTACAGTTACACTATCATCAGTTAAATTATCATAAGGTTATTTCATAAATACTTTTCATTGATGTCCATTGTTGTGATGAATTACCTGAATATGAATCTATTTTAACTTAAGTGAGTTTATACCTCCTCTATAAATGAACTCAGACGCAAGTGAAGTGTGCTCAGCGAAAAGGTTGCGCATCATTTCTTGGCACAAAGTCATCCATCCTCCACAGTTTGGTATAATGGAAAACTGTTAAAAAAAAAAAAAACTGAGAAACTGAGTACTCGCAAGAAAAAAGAAGGCAGACCCTGAAAGACCAGCAGATTGGACCACATAACTGAGTAAAATGAGGCTAAACAGATGAGAAACTGCTCTGTGTATTGCTTTAGAGATTGTGGAGACTTGCCAGATACAACCGAGTTCACTGAAACAGCTGGTCATGTGCTGTGTATTATTGTTTAATAACTCTAAATTCAACATGGATGTGATGGTAGACTGTTTGTGTGGAGAAAGTCAGGGGAAGAACTCCAGCCGGACTGGACACAGTAAAGCTTGAACATAGGTACCACAAAGCCTGGGGTGGTTTTCTTACAATAATGAACATTTATTCGTCTATGAAAGAATAGATTTTGAAGTGAATTAAAGAAGTAAGTCAAACAAAGTAGAATTCAGAGCGCCTCTGTGATGCCATAGGGAAAGAATAGTCAGCCTGTTAAGGACCTACTGTGAACAAGCTCATGGATATTATAGAAACTGATTGATTCCATCGCTGCCTTCATTACGTCTCATAAACTTCACATGGGAAGTTGTGTGTAAAAAAACCTAGGAGTTCAAGTGGCAACATCGACTGCAGGTCGCAAGAACGCCACTGCAAGAATATCAGCATTTTCTTTAGACATACAGAGTTTAAAACTCTATATTAATAAATGACAATATGTTAACCATCCAGCTCCGCTGAGAGCTTCGGCAAACACATCACAACTCATGAACTCCATGAATAAATCCCCACTTACGAGGTTGTGCACAACACAACGGCGAGCCGTGTGTATGGATTTTTTTTCTTGTGAACACATTAAACATGTCTCCATTGGAAGGCGGCACATGTCCAGACTATTTGACTGTGGATGGCAAACAAAATGCTACTGTGACCTTTTATGAGGCCTCTATTTAGTGTTCAAATACTATTTTGGCTTAATTTTTTGTTTGGTAATTTCAGTTTCTTTTTGTGTAACATTCCACTTGATCTAATCCCTCTTTATTTTTTTTTTATCCCGTATATAAAAGCCTATTCCTAGTCTGTATTGCCAGTGTAATAACAAAAAGGGGAGGGCGCTGAGTGATTCACCACCACCTTCATTCAAATGCAAGGTGAGAATATTAGTGGTGATAAAGAACCATATGAAAAGCAAATCAGGTTTTCACTGCCTGTGTTTATTCTAATGCTAGCCCTACGATGAGGTGGAAATATATTCCGCTATGAGTTTATGTAAACATTATTTGTTTTTTACACAGCATTTGATGGGTTGATATTCAAAAAATATCTCTGAAACACTATGTAATTGTGGACAATTTTATTTCATAATTACATAGTACCTAGAGTGGTTTTTCTCTTCTGTATTGTCCAGATTTTGCTTGTGTTACACATTTATTGTTTTCCTCTCGTATTGTTCTTCAATAACATTAAGAACGAGACAAGTTTACACAGGTTCATAAAGTATATATTTTGAGAAGATTGCAAAACAGTGAGGAAGAAATAAAAGATTTGCGTTCATGTTCCTCTCTCATATTGTTCATGTACCACTCATTTGGATAACACTGTCACACGAATATCAGTCTTATCGACCTCCAGAACCTCTCAGACTGAAAGAAATAATGAAATTCAATCAAACCTCCAACGAGCTGAGGTTGATTGATGAGTTGGTGGGGGGGTTTCTGGCCAGCACATTTACAAGTGAAATTACAGAGACTCTCATCATATTCTCAGGGTGAGGCTATGGAAAAGCAAAGAAAGAGTATTAACTATGTAAGTGTACTGTATATAGAGGAAGTAATGTTAGGGACCACTGAAGCATGTATTTAATTAATTATTTCTTTGTTTTTAGCCATGGTGGTGGGTTTTCATCTGCCTGAATTATCTGGATGATCTGCTATGGAATCTGTACATTCATGGTCTCCACTCAATGAATCTGTCTTTTTCTGCACCACTGACAGGTAAAGATCTCACTTATCAGGTGAAATATCACAACACCAGAAAGGTAGATTGGGACAAAATCTGGTACAGACATTTGTGTCCCAGGTATCCCTGAGACTTCCACCTGGCTTTTTCTTCTCGCGCCACTAATTAGTTGACATTAGTGAATTTTAGGGAAATGTCTCACATCAAGATTAATTGAGAAAGTTTTAATTTAGCTTCATGACGTAATTTACAAATGATATGCACGCATAAATTGCCAGTCAGCATTATACCTGTTAGACAGCAACATGTTAGAATAGGCATTATGTCCATGTGAATATACAGGCATTATAATTTAACCAAAGGTGAGCCTCACAAAGCGGCCAACATGGCTGTATACTATATACATTAAATTGTTTAAGCTCACCCTAATATCGACATCTTATGACTCTTGATCTAAATGAATACACTACATTAAATAATATTAAGTGACTCATTCCATTTCACTCTTTTTTTCCTGTCCTTTTTGCACAGACGACATAAGTTTTTGTACACTGTTCATCTGGATATGAGTCTTAGCAGCGCTAAGGTAAACTTTGAAAGTCACTTTCAGTCAAGGCTACCTCCAAATGTTATTTGAGGCTTGGCAGCAGAGTTCCCTGACAGGTTGTGCCCCCGCTGCCCTAGTTGCCGCTTGGCCCTCCTTTGCTCTGTGTGGTGAAAGCAACGCTCAGTACTGGCATGCCTGCGGAGAGGCTGTTTGCAGGGGGTGTGGGAGGGTGTTGGTTGTCATGTGTGTTGTGGGTAGGTTGGGAGGGCTTGGCGTAAAAAAAAAACAAAAAAAACCTTCAAACGGCACATGTGACTTAACGCTGACCTAGACAGTTTCTTTCATCCTTGACTAATGACGAGCGGGAAGGGAGAGAAACGTTCATCACGTTGCTTCACCTCCATCTGTTTTCAAATATTTTGACTTAGTAATTTCCACCGGATTCATTTGGAAAACGTATCATGACACACGAATGAAATGCTGATGACTCTTCAGAGGGGAAATGAGTAAAATATGCCATTCACAAGATAAATAACCATAAGTTCTCAGTGCATTATGGGGTTGCTGATCCATATCCGTAATTAAAATGTTTTTGTTTTTTTCCAAAACATTGTTTTTAATTAGTTTATTCCAGTATGCTGCACCCTACTCTTCTTTTCAACTCTATAAAGGAGGATAGCTCAATGAGCTCCGACCAGCATTGCTAGACTTTCAGTTACCAGGGATATTAAGAAAAAAAATGAGAAGTGACACTGCAACATTATTTTAGTATATTACTTTACCTCCACTTTTTTCCCACTGAGTTTGTGCTCCAGCTTGCTGGCTGACTGAACTACAATATATAATAGAAAAGTTATTGTTTGCTTGCAGGGACAATGTCACTCAAGAGGATGAATCGAGTGTGAGGAGCGGATCAGGGTGTAGCTTAAATTTCTTTTTCTGACACACCCACACATATGCTTGTTATGTGTGGGAGCTTGTTGACATGTGACAGCAGAGACTATATAAATGTTAGACAACGGCAAATCCTTTTAGCAACCAGTCAGAAATTGTCCTGTTTACAATGTGTCTAAGCTTTAGACGAAGGCAGCCTTTGGAGTTGTCAACTGCTTCACTAAAGGCCAGTACCCTAAACATGATAACTATGTAACAATACATTATAATTGTTGTTCAAATAGTGCGGATGTTCTTGACAGAAAACAACCTCTGAGCTTGGTAAACAATGGCTTTGTCAAATCTTTCTGCTGGTGAAAGACCACAGTACATTAAGAAAATCTGCAGTGTTACTGTTTAACGAATTAACGTAGATTATACAATGATCAGGCATAACATTATGACCACCTTCCTAATACTGTGTACTGTGCACCCTTGTGCCTCCAAAACAGTTCTAACTCATCAGTGAATGGACATGGGCCTTCTGAGGGTGTCCTGTGGTGTCTGACAACAGAATGTTAGTGGGGGCCTTTGGGTCCTATGGGTTGAGGGGAGGGGCCTCTGCGGATCATCCCACAGATACTTGAACAGTTTGGGATCTAGTGAATTTGGAGGCCAGGTCAACACCTTGTGCTGTTTTTCATGTTTTCACTTCTTCTGTCAGTGGTTTTAATGTTGTGGCTGACTGGTGTATATTGTAATTAATGGTTATTGAACTAATCTGTTTGTACTTTTTAATTTCCACCTGAAGAATTCTAAAAAAGCTATAGGCATCATGAACTGAAATACATACTGTGAGATGAAATACTGAAAATAACTTCAGTTAACATATTCATATAAAGCCACACAAAGTGTCCTTGCTGACGCATACACTCCACACAGATTACATACAGGCACAGTGAGCACCTGCCGGGAATGTCTGTGGGTCTGGACATGACCCTGTCAAGAGTCGTCAGGAGATTAATTTTCCAGGCCTGTTTTCTTAGATAAAATGTGAGGCGGAATTAGAAACGTGAGCGATGGGGAACAAATCTGAAAATGATATAAATTTCAAAGGGATTAAATAAATCAGCACATTTCTCAGTTCCTTCATTTGTCCTTTGTTCCAAGCCAGTATTTTTAAGGCAAATAAGACCGTCAGCCTTGTCCAAATGTATGAAATCGCTGCTTGAATTTCCAGTGGTGGACATTGTCGATGGAAAATGAAGCTAGGGACTCCATGCAATGGTAATCAGGGTGAGGAAAAAAAAAAGCCCTCTGAGTAATCTATCCTCCAAAGTAATTTCAGTATTTATGGGATTCACCTTCAAAATGTAATGTGGCATGCAGGTAGAAAAAACATAGGAAATGAGAAATCCACAGAGGAGGAGAGTGAGGGAAGGGAAGAGAGAGGAGGTGAGACAGGGAGGGGGAGAAATCCAAAGTGGGAGTCATAAAGTAAGTCATCTCTACAGTCTGCCATCCAGACAGGTCTCCCGTGACCTCCACCACCAGTGCCCTGCGTCCTTCACATCTGACATAGTTGGGAGGACGTGCCGGAAATATGAGGCGGTCTCAGCCACCTCCATATTTGAATGCACTTATTATGTCTCTGTCTGGATAAGAGCAGCTGTTAAATGACTGAATAGTAAATTGTGTGCTGAGGACAGCAGACTAGCAGGGCAGATAAAGGAGCTTTGTCTTAGTTACATTTCAGCAGGTAGCAGCATGGCTTAGACTGCCAACAGGTTTTGCTACTGTGCAAGCCTAATGGTGGATGACTGAGGGGAGGAGAGGGAGTCGCTGGTAGAAGAGATGCGATTTTCCACTTGTCCAAGCAGTTTTCTGTGAAATCACGGAGCTGGCGTGCACTTTTTTTTCATGGAGGACACACTATAGCCTTTTGTTTGAAATATACATTATCTGTCATGTGGCAAATATTAATCAGCTCAGAGATTGAGTGTCTTCCATATTAACATTTTCTACAAACATAGCTCTATTAATTTTTCCCGTTTAACTGACAGTGACTGGGAAGACGGATGTGTGGGTCGATGGAAAGGCAGAAATAGAACATGTGTTAAATGTCTGCTTTAAAAGCGAAATGATGCAGCCTGTCAAATGGAGAAAATGTGTCAGTCTTCAGTGGCACTTGGAAAATGTAATATTTTCCATCGGAAAAAAAATATGACAAAAAGATTTCTGATAGTGTGTTAGGGAATGAAAACCGTTTAATATTTATGGGTGCCCTGAGGAGGTTTCTTGTAAACAGTGAAAAGTCATATTTACATTTGGTGTTCAACAGAATATCTTTTAGTCTCTTCCCCAACATTCTGAGTTATTGACTGTGGAACTATATACATCAATCCTGTGTAAATGCACAATCATCACATTACTACTGATCTACCACGCTTATTAGTTTGCATTTACAATTTATCTTCTTGCTTTCTAATCCTGCGTGGTTTCCTCATAATAAAACATATATTTTAATAGGCATTGTGTGAGAGATGCCACATTTACATAAAGATGGAGATGGACCGTGGCCCTAATTTTTACACAAATTTACAACAACATACAACTGAACTACACACACAAAAATATAGTGAGCAGCTGTAAGGCTTCCAAACATTTAGAAATTTTTCATTATTTCCTCCAATTGCTGTACTTTTACATCAGTCCCACTCTTTATTTACAAAATCATGAATAAGTATTGATTAAAATGTCAATGGGTGAGTATGAGCAGTACAGTATTGATATAGGTATCACTAAAATCCCAAAACAGAGCTGCTGAGTTTACTGACACTGTGAGGTAAAACGCTGGCTTATGTGCAGAGAGGGGGGAAAGTTGTTTTGTTTTTTACTTCTGAGGATTGTGTGTCTGTACTTGAACACCATCCAGAACAGTTTTCTTGCAGCTGATCAGAATTCTTGGCTTGACTTTCTCTTCCTTCAAATCTTCTATTTAAGGATCGCACCCCCTCCGAGCTATTGTACCAGTGCCACTGCTCTAATCAATCACAGACCACGCTGTGTGTGGTAGCGTACGTGTGTGTGCGTGCGTGCACGTTTGCACATTCTTAAAGGGGTGTTTAGCTAATGCTATTCAAATGATTATGAGTCCTTAAACATCAAGCCTATTGCCAAATTGCCCTTGACACAGAAATATGTTGTTAGCTAAGATAATGTGCTGCCCATTATTTTAGGCTATACTGCCCTGCCAGGATGCAGGATTATTTGGAGCTTGCAGGGCGTCGGCAGCTGCACACTTAGAGATACACACTACAGGGAAAAGGGAGCATCTCCACCATTATGTTGCCAGTTATGGAGAAAAAAAAAAAAGAAAATTGTAGGTTATACCTTCAAGCAAAAAGAAATGCCTTTTTGGCTCCCCACCATATATAGTATTTAGAAACGCAACAGTTTTACACTATAAAAAGCAGCAGTAGTTGTAGAGATTTCTCGTTCAATAATTGCTGTGAAATAATGATACTCTAGGGCTTAAAAAAAAAACAAAAAAAAAAACTTTGACACAAAGTACAGTAGTAACAAAGATTTGCTTTGTGCTTTCATGTGGTTCATTTTGGGACTTCTCCAGCTCCATTTTCCATAAAAAGAAGAGTACATTTTTTTCTTCTTTCATTAGAATGGTAGGTTATATTGTGAGCGGGAGAAAAATGTATAACCTATGACATTTTTATGACAATATTTATTTGTCTTCAGAAGTTAAGCACAGTTTTATTATTCTCAGCTAATTGCATATTGCCCCTCATCCATGGTTTTGTACATAATCAAGATTTATTACTGGTAAATGATGGAAAAATGCAAATGCCTCTATCTTGCACTCCTGTGTTTCAATGTATTACAGATGTCCATGAATAGAAATGAACTGTATCATGTCTACTCTGTGGAGGCTTATATAGCCAGTATTTCAGCTCAAGCAAGGCTTTTACGTGAAACAGGTGATATACGCAGATACTTCTTGTCCTCTATTTTTTCTTCAATCATTATGCATCAGTATTACAGTTGGCACAGAAATGTTTTAGGAATAGAGTGTAACATAAATCATTCATACACACCTTCCTATAACATCTCCATAAACACAGATGCATACGATGAATCAATGTGCCGCAGCCTGGTGTGGCAGGGATTGACGGTGGGAAAAAACAACAACAAAAAAAACATGTTATTAGATACAAAAACACCTCCTGACATATAAGCACCAAAACCATAAAGGCCAGCTTGAGAGGATGCATGTTTCACTGTAAATCAAAGGCCTTCCAACACACCTGTCAGGGCAGTGTCAGTGTGTGAGAGTTCAAGTGAATCACTGGTAGGACTGTGAAGGTTGTACACAGTGAAGATGATTTAAAGTGAAGTTTAAGTGCTGAATTTAGACTGAGAATTTAGACGCTGCTAATATTGTGTCCTTTACATAACTCATATCCCCCAGAAGAAGTGAGTGTTCAGAATGATGTGTGACATGAAAATGTCCTTTTGAAGTGGCCACACTGCAGATTTGACCAAATATTTGTGTTTACCTTGCATAGCATAATGATAATGGATTGAATATAGGAATACAGATTAACAGATCAGTTCGAGAATAATGGTAGGGATCTACTGTACACAAAATTTAGGGTGTTATTTGTACTTTGGTTTTGGTTCAACAGAATGCTTTAAATAACATTGGTTTTGAAAAATGGACGGCATTTAAAAGTGTTGCATTGGCTATAATTCCTTTTTGTAACTCTGTGCTGCGTACTCTCACTTGTAAATTAAATCAAAGTACTGCATATTCCTAAATTAAATTAACCATTGAAACAAGCAGTGAAATTTCAGCTTTAGAAGTGCACAAAATAATGCTGCCTTTCTCTTATTTTCTAAAAATTGAATGAGCTTGATTGGGATTGTCACGCAATAAAGCGAGCTCTAGGAGGTGGCTGGTTTGATTGATTGGAAGAAAAGTTGCAGGTTCTGGCTACACAGGTTGGAAGATTGTGGCTACACAGGATAGGAGGGTGAGGCGTCACTGAGCGAAATCAACATACCCCTTAATGGGGGGGTTTAGTTCCGTGTGTCAAATCTTACGTGTTAGATAAGACTGTGTTTACATTTGGGCGTGAGTGGAAGAGAGATTCAGATCCTTAACAATGGTAAAGCTACCTACATTTGACATTTTATTTGGATGAATGTATTTGAGGACTGGCTCAGAACCTAGATGGTTATAGTGCATGCCAGATTCTAGCCAGAGTCATGTTTGCATGTCGCAGCACCCTGCCACACATCTTATTATTGGCTATCAAGTAATCAAGGTGAAATAATAATTATTTTGAAAGACTGGTGTAAGCACCGTTTACAATTAGTAAGTTTGGCTTCGTTGAAATTCTATGACTTCCTGATTAACGATACACTGTAACAAATTGACTGTAGAATTTACAGTAAATACCTGGCAAAAAAGTTGCCAGTAAAGTATTGTAAAATTGCTGTTAATTACTGTAAAAAGAATTACAGTATATTACTGGATAACTTCTACAGGATTTTGCTGTATATAAATTACAGCAATTTGTTGTTGTTGTTTACAGAAAAACAACTACTAACTGTAATCTAGTTTACAATATTATCTTGTATTCTATTCAATTTACAGCTATTTACTGGCAACTTTAGTTGCCAGTAAATAGCTGTAAATACTTCACGATACAATATGTTATTGTGAATGTTTTTCACATTAGCTAAATTCTTCAACATTGCATTAGATTGTCTTCACCTGTTAAATAAAACCAGAGTCAGAGCTGCAACAATACAATTTTTTTATTAAAACTCTTTACAAATCTTTACATGTATCAGAATTTGATTCCCCATAAATAAATAATAATGAATAAAATAATAATTTCTTCAAACAGGAGTATTTTCTCAAAATATCAAACAATTCCTATAAAAACATGTCATGAAAACATGAAACATGAAAATATACTATATATTCATGACGGCGCTGGTGCAGGAAGAACAGATTTTGCAGCTGACTTACACTCAAAGCCATTCAAAGTCAATTAATCACCTGAGGAGAGAGGAAACGTGAGGATTGACTGAGCTGTTCTTCTTCTCATGCACCTTCCCACTTCTTTGGCTGACCAGCTTTGCCGTCTTGGTGCCACTGGTGGTTTGTATCGTTAGCATGAAGTAGGCTAATCGCTAATCGCCGATTTTGCAAACATGCGATAGTTAGCGTGTTTTTTCTACGTGCTCATTCGATTAGGTAAAGATGGTATCGTGAGCTTGTAGCTTAGCTTCTTCCAGTTACATGGGTGTGCTGCATTAATAAGTTGCTACATGGTTAGCATGCTCGTATAGGGTGCATGGTGCGCATACTGCTGCGGCAGCTGCCCTCGGTACCGGGGGCGCTCGGGTTGAGAAGACTGAATCTTTCTAACAGTCAACGCCATTACTGTTTCGCCCGGGATTGCTTGACTGGAATGTTCTCTGAAAACTCTCGCGCTAAATTTCTTTGAGGACATGCAAACCAGGCTGATAACTTACACAGTCAAATTTATGTTATGTTAACTAACACGTTGAATCACATTTTAAGTCGGTAGGATATTTACGTTCAACTTACATTTTATGGATGAGTGTTGCATTGCGTCCGTCTCTTCTTCCGACATCACCCGCCAGTGAGGAGCGCATGTGCGCATGTGCGCATGTGCTCCTCTCTCAAATCCGATATCAACAGTATTTAACTGTAATACGTATCATCTACAGTCAGAATACAACTTGCCTGATATTTTACAATATGTTACTGTGGGAAAATGCTGTAAGTTACTGTAATTATTTTGGACCCATGATGCATTGTGTTTTACAGTTATACATTGTAAAATGAGAGAACAATAAATTACTGTAAAATTTTACTGTAGAAATTACAGCAATTTGTTACAGTGTAGGACATTGTTTTTTCAGCATTGCTGTGTTGATGCAATGTGAAAGGCAGTCCCATGTCGTTCTTGAACTGTGATTGTTCAAGAACGACATTACGCGGAATGCGAACAGCCACGTGCATCCTACTTTGTAAAGTTAAAATAATGGTTAAAATGACCAACTCTAGCTGTCAGAGGTAAATGTGCCCTTGAAAAGCTGTTGAATATGAGAATAAAGATGCATGAAATAAAAATAAATAAATAAAACGTCAGTACCACAATAACAAACAGCTTGTACCACTAATCCTTCCACTAACCCAATAACGAAACATAATCTGAGGTTTTCATTTTGAGTTAAGGTGCAACACTATCTATTTAATATAATAACTAACAGAATACATACAATACCTGTTCTATTTCAGACTTGCTTGTCTTAATAACTGGAAGAAGTGTCGCGATGGCAAATTTAGAACATCGGGCTGCTCATACTAGAAAGTAATTAACTTATGCCATGTAATGGATAGTGTAAAGTCTTCTTTAAAACTGGCACTGAACGTGCACCGAACCTTACAGCAGGATATTATCATGGATATATGTCAAGAAGGGGAGTCTGGAAAGCTGCTGGTGGTTGTAGCAATTAAACCAGTTTGTGTTTTGTGGAGAACTGTACAAATAGATGTCCAATAGATGACAATAAATAAATGGGAACACAGCAGCTGGGACCATTTCTGCATCTGAGGCTTGCCATGGGTAAGACTATGTTTGGAAGGCTAGCACAACAGATGCGTTGTACACCACCTGGCTGATACATACAGAATAAATGGTTTAATCACTGACCCTTTGGCTCTAAGAGAGAAGGAGAGAGACGGATACAGAGAGAGGAAGAGACAGAAATAAATGAATTCTGAATCCATGAGATGTCATATGAAGCTTTAATTTTAGAATCCTCGTGAAGCAAAATGACCAAGAGTATTATCAGCCAAGACTAATCCTTTTCACATAAATCCCTACATTTCCCACTTTGTCATGTTATGAGAGGTCCTATGTGTCTGAAAGATGCTTCTCGCTCTCTTTATTCTTCCCTAAAAACCATCAAATACTACATGAGGCAGGGGACACAATCTCATCCATCATGATCAATGTCTCCATGTAACTATCACATCATTTGGAAGCAGAATTCCACTCACCTCGGCTGCAGTTGCCAGTGAAGCAGAAAATAAGGGCGGAACACAGTCTGAACACCAGTGAATATAAAACTGAACTGAGCCAAGTAAAACGAGTTAATATGAATTTAAGGCGAGTGAATAGGTAGCACAAATAATGGATTGTGCCCAGCAACCTTTTGTATAATGTCATCCACTCCTACAGACAGACAGCACACTCCTTGTGCTGAACTGAGGTTTTTGGTCAAATATTATTGGATTTATAATCCCATTGTTTTCTTCAGACTACACAAGTTTGATTAAATTTGAGTAAAACATGACTTGAGATGGTTTCTGACAGACAAACGTCAGTGACCCGACCAGTTATTCCACAATGTTTTACCCCATATCTTACATTTAATTTTGGCTGACATGAGCCTTATTTTATTTTGCTGGTTGAACACAAGTAGATTAAAAATTGCTGTATTAATTAAATCAAAGTGTGACATGTTCAAATAATTTTTTCAATTGTTTAATTGAGTTAATGTATTGCATATCGTTAGCCTCATAGCAAAACTGCCTAAGTCATATTTATGCTATGAGGCTAACAATATGTAGATATATCCTCCGCCACACCCAACAATGTTCAACACAGGAAGTGACTCCTAGCTTTCTTAGTGTGTCCTACACTGTTGCTCCACAATGGACTCCCGTCAGCAGCTTTTTGGATGATTCAGCATGTTGAAGTGGTGGTGAAGTGCATTGGCAAAAGAGATCATTCTGATTAGCTGTTTAGCTTAGCAAATCAGCACATAAGAAATGGATGTGACAACAATCAGCAAATGACAAAGAGGGCACACGTAGAAAGGTTGTCTTGTTGTATGTTTTCATGTGAACTGAACATTCCAACACACAAATACACCAATCAGGCATAACATTACGACCACATTCCTACTATTGTGTAGGTCTCCCTTGTGCCTCCAAAACAGTTGTGACTCAGAATAGACATGGGCCTTCTGAGGGTGTCCTGTGGTGTCTGGCAACAGAATGTTGTTAGTGGGGGCCTTTGGGTCCTATGGGTTGAGGGGAGGGGCCTCTGTGGATCATCCCACAAATACTTGATCAGTTTGGGATCTAGTGAATTTGGAGGCCAGGTCAACACCTTGTGCTGTTGTTCATGTTTTTTGAGTTGTTCCTAAATTGGTTTTGTGAGTGTGTCTGTGTCAGGATGCATCCTGCTGGGGATGGCTGCTGCCATCAAGGAGTGTCATTGTTATGGGGTGGGGCTACTTGGTCTGGTCTAGGTGGGTGGTACATGTCTCAGTGACATCCACATGAATGCTAGGTCCAAAAGTTTATTCCCAGCAGAATATTGAATTGTCACAAGATGATCGGACAACACTAATGTCCTATACAAGAAGGGCCAAAGTCGCCTCCACCTGCTGAGGAGACTGAAGTCCTTTGGGGTGTGTAGGACACTGTGGTTGCGTCGGCAACCTTCTACACTGTGGTCTGCTGGTGTGGCGAAGTCACGGAGAGGGACAAAAAGAGACTGGGCAAACTGATCATGAGGGCCAGCTCCGTCCTGGGCTGTCCTCTGGACTCAGTGAAGCAGGTGGGGGAGGGGAGGATGTTGACTAAACTGTCAAACATCAGGAACAACCCCCTCACCCCCGTAGGAGACAGTTGGGACTTTAGGAAGCTCCTTCAGCCAAAGACTGCTGCTTCCACAGTGCAAGAAGGAACACTTCCAGAGGTCTTTTGTTCCCTCAGCAGTCAGACTCTTTAACATCAGAATATCTTAGCACTGCTGCTGAGCTTCTTTTTTGGACATACAAGAGCTTAGTATATACCAACTCATCCCTGTCATTACCTCATGCCTTTTCTGTGCAATACTTGGTGCAACTCCTATTGGAGTTTATTTTATTCATGATATTCATGAATGTCAATATGTATATTCAGCCTCCTTACCACCTCAGCCCTCTATTTACACTAGTTGTTTTTTTAAACTTTTGGTTAGCTACTTAAATCCTGATGCAATATGTAAATATTTTTGCACCATAACATTTGTACTTTTATATAGTTTCTCTTGTTTCTTGAATCTCTTATCTTATTTACTTCTCCTGTCACTGGTTTTAATGTTCACAACAACATGCTCTAGAATTAATAAATTGTGAACCAACTGATCAGCATTATTCAGGAAAGGCTGGCTCTGTATGACGGTTTGCAGCTCTGCCTGATGGTAATAGTAGTTCTTCAGGTTGTCTTTTAAATGACGAAAACAGACTATTGTCACCTTCGCATATGATGAGGCATTTCCTTCCACATAGATGGTATGTTCCAGCTGCCCACTGTAGTCTTTACAGTAGTAGTGAAACTTTTTGTTCCAGACAAAGGCCTTCACAGACGTTCTTTTTAAATGTCAATGTGTCCAGACCTTAACGATGATTAACTTCTCACTACAATAAAGCCAACTGAGTAACAATATTTTTTTGTATCGCTGCATGTTCTCACAAATAAAGCTCCACATCCTTCAGTAACCAGCACATGTTAACTAGTGTTGTGTTCACAGCTCCTCTCGGTAACTTTAACATCAGTGCACATGTCCCCCTATGACATATAATTGTAAATAAGATGATATGATTAGCATCAAAAATGACATGAAGTGTGTTTGCATTGGTAATTGTAAGGAAGAAATGCTTTAGTAAAGCACAAAGTAAGGATGAGTAAATACGTCTTTAAATAAAATGCAATTCATTACAGTAAATTACTTTGTTGCAAGCTTTAGTAGACATACTCTGATGATGAATCCATTATATTTTCAATGTGTACACTATCAGTATAACTGTGCACTGAAATATCTGCACTGCCCATATAGTGTTTATAATCCACTACAGGATTAGGATCCTATGGAAATGTTGCTGTACAATCCAGTGAAAGCCCATATGGCTGTGGAAGACCAAATAGATTTAATCTTTAATCACACATTTTGGCTCATAATCTCATCATCCACTGGGTGTGGTGCCTGCATGCTTTTTTTTTTTTTTTTTTTTCTCCTCTAACGTAGCCGTTAGTCAAATGAGGCCACTGCAATCAGCCCTGACAGATTTGGAGCATGTTAACAGCCCTGTTTGTCACAAGCTGTACCTGCCACTCATCTAGCAGCAGAGAGAAATTGGATAGTAGAAAGGGGAAAAAAAGACCATTTTGTCATTTACCTTTTGAATATCTTTAGGTAACCTGAAAAGAAATAATTTTAGCCACCCCCCTGGGGCATAAATGGTGTGCTTTGATTTAATTGAACTCGTACTGCAACCCACACAAAAAGGCTGTACTAATTCCATAGCTTCTACTAATTGCACATAATTGCCGGTCGAAATGTTCTATAGTTTATGACTCAAATCTTAATAATATGATTGTAAAGTGCGAAGGATCTGGAAAGTCACATTATGTTTTGGGTAAGTTTTGTACAAGACAAAAACATGTCATGATTGATTTAAAAATCTAATTATATTTAGGTGAAAAAGCACTTTGTCCCCATGGTGATTTGTTACTACACTTTGTTTCCCTTGTTTCTGTACTGGTACAACTGAAGAATAGATAGAAGTCAGGTTAGACTAGTAGTGTAATAGTCTTACAGTTCAACAGTATTCACTTAACACTTTTAAGCCATTTTAACCCAAAGTAGGTCAGACTTTTCTGAAAGAAAAAAAGGCCTGAAAAACTCTTTCAGTGCTCTCTTGATTGCGTAATTTAAACAGACATGGATTGACATGACAGGTGATGATTTCAGTGTGTGGGTGCTTAAAAATTAGCAGGCTAAAACAAAAAATAAATAAAAAAAAACCCCATCTGATATTTCCAGTCCTATCCAGCTTCATATATTCAGCGATGTTAAATATTTTTGCGAGTTTTTTTTTTCTCTCTAAAACCTCCTTTTTGGCAACATAATTATCTGGCCGTGAAGACAGGGACGCTTCCAAAATTTCACATTGGCCATGAAAATGAACATATTCTGCACATATTCAAGTCTATTCATTAAACCGTAATTATAATGGTAAAAGCATAAAAGCAACTTCTGTTAAAATGTTTACTTTACTTCTGAAGCTCAATAAGCAAGAAGGCTACTTTTATATTTTATGTGAATCCAAACATTTATTCAAAGTGCCTCCGCAGCAACATACAGGAAGAATAAGGGTAGGGACCAGGGGGTGTAGTCTCCTGTCTATTTCTCAAATTCTCTCCACATAATCACCTGCAACAGGATTAGTTCTGGGGCTCAGGGTCTGCCACTTGGTTCTAAATATGTTTGCCAAAAGCCCCAGCTGGCCTTCCCTGGTATTTGGACCAGGTACTTCAAGTCCCCCCAACCCAAAGCATGCCATGCATCCATCTTTTTTTCCTACATCCTTTTATACATCCATCCACCCATGTCCATCTACAACACTGACTTTTCCCTCTGCCTACTCTCTTAATGCTGTCTCAAACCAGAAGCCCCAGAATTATATCTATGAATGATTAGTACAGACCAACGGACTGTGTTTCACCACCAGTGAGTGCAGCTTCACTGACTGTGCTCATGTCATGTAACTGAGGTCGGTTGTCAAGCATTTAGCTTCTTGCAGTGTCATCATGTACTGAGTGAAGTCTCTAAAGTGCATTTTGTAAATGACTGAGCTTAGCTAGGAAACCAGTAGCAAGCTAGCTAAGAGTTGCTCGAGGGTCCATGCAAATGAAGCATATTTTAAAAAAGGAAAAAACAGCATCATGGAACATGAACAGAACATTCCTGAGAAGATCATACTGCCAATTTAATTCAGAAATTCATTCTTTTTCTTATTACCAAATGTATTAGATTGTTTAAAATGTATTTCTTGTGTACCATTTTTTTTTTTTTTTAGTTAGAACCATCTTTTCAGATTAATTTTCTCTCTACAATACATTAAAGAATGACAAAGAGTACTACTCACTAAGAATATTACACTGCCAACATGAAGCAAATGGGTGAATATCACCAACAAGGTTAAGCTTGAATGTTAAAAAACAAAAACTGACGCCCTTACAAATAGCTAATAATACACCATACATTTGATAGGGACCTGTTGAAGAGACAGACACAAAAACATGTGTCTTAAACATTTTGAAAAAATATGGTTCTTAATTTAGCTAAGAAAGTAATGGGTTATGTATGCAAGGCCAGAGCTGAAGTATTAGAGTCAAACAGACATATGTACATCGATCTTAGGTCAAGCATAAAAGATTGAGATTCTAACACCTTGCAATCCTGATAATCTCTGTGCTTATCAGCGCGGAAATACTAGCGAAAGATGAGAGCGTCCCGCTGTTGCTTATCCCTTCCCAGCATGACCACTGCACTGATCAGAGGAGGAGGACACAGGTGGAGACCTGGAACAGTGTCATCATCAATGCTCAAACAGAAACGAAACAGTTTGGCCGAGGCACCAGGAGCTGGATATAGCCAAGGTGGGAAATGCCAGCCAAATGCCTTTTTGCTCTTCCCGATTCTGCTCTCATAACAATATTGGGGGCCTTTCCGTGGTTGGAGAGAAGACTAATATTGAACAGCCAGGCCAGACAAATAAGAGCAAAGTGTACTTAGCCACCTGTGAACCAGCTGGAGAGGAGATGGCTATAAGATGGCATTGGGTCCTCAGAGATTCAGTCTGATGAACAAAATGTTTGAAAACAACAGAAGCACTGGACCTGCTGTTACACAGAAAATTATACAGACCCTTTGTCAGAATGACTAATGAATGGTACTGCCACAGAACGACAAGGCATCTGTGACTTGAAGAGCAGTGTGTGCTGTGTTGATTTGGATGTATTGGTTAAAATAAATATGACCTCTGCATTTGACACATGCTGGTTGAATTATGACATTTACAGCTTGAGTTACTGAAAGTAGGGCTAGTTTGGTTGCTTAAGTCTGCAATAAGCTTTTTGTTTACGCTTGTTTATTCAAATGGACCATCAGCTTGAGCACATATTCACACAATTTGCAGAAAAAGTGTCTTAGATCTAATTAATAATCAATCTTGGGCTGAAAAGATGACAAAGTACTCAACTTCAGAATTTTTTTCCTGAGGTTTTGTTTTGTTATGAAGAGATTATTCGAGAGACAAGTGCAGGGCAAACATCAAACACTCACAAGTACTGATGCTATGTACTGACACCATGTGAAGGAGCGAAGGGTAAGCTATGATGAGAAGAAAAATGGTAAAGAATTCAAGAAACTATTAAGGATTATTACAATATGTGGAATAGTTTGCTTTTATCTATATGTGTATGTCCCTGGCAGCATTACAGTATTACAGTTACAAGTTACAGTAGTCAGTTACAAGCTGTCATGGACTTCCCTGCTTCATTGTATCTTTCATTGTAAATTTTCCCATGAGCCCTTTATACACTTCAGTGACACAGGTTTATCCAGTGATAATTTCATCAATAAAAATTCTGAGGAAAAATATCAGTAAATTATTAAAAAGTGTATTAAGCAGTGAATCCATCTTGAGCCGCTGCACTGCAGTGGCAAGAGCAAATAACTGTGGTAGTGCTCATGCTTGGTGAGCAGCAACATCTACAGTCTTGAGTAGACTGAGTGGTTTGTTTAAACAGACAGTCTGGAAATGCTATCATGGCTTACTGAGGAGAGTTGGTCTGTTGTTTTACTGTAACGCAAAGTGACATGGAATGTGAGAACAAGTAAACAGAGCCTTTTTGGCTAACCTTGTGGTACACGAGATTGACTACTGTAACCATGGTAACTGTACACAACAAACATGGGGACAGCTGCAGCCTCAAAATACTCGAAGACATGAAAATGCAAGAAAATATACTAGAATCCTGTGAATATACATTGGGCTTCATTTACAGATGTATAGCAAGTAAACTTGAGCCATTACACATCATGTGTAGACCATATTTAACACTGGATGTGCTGGAAATATTGAGTTTAGAAACAGTGGGAACATACAAAAAGATTCCGCTGTGTGATGCCTCTGATCGTCCAAGCAAAGCGATTGTCAGAAAACCACTATCAGCTATGCTTCCTCCCACACACGGTCTCATGATGCCAGTGGAGAGCAAGCCCAGAGAACAAGAAAGCCTTGCAAACCATGGTGGTTTGCAAGGCCTGAGCCTGCCAGCAAAGCAGAACCACCAGGAGAGCCGCAAGCATCAGCCTTTTCAGTCATTCCACTGTAGAGGAGCTGAGGATTGTGGTGCTGCAAGCAATTCTATGAACATTAGCTAAGGATGGACAATCCGCTCATTTCACTGGACTGAGCTCCTTATGGTGTAGGTGCTAATCACACTCTTGCTACTAAATCTGAGATGAAGGGGCATATAATGAACCTGTGGCCACACTCCTCAGATTGAGCGATCGGCGGAATAAAGCTAACACCTGCCCACAAGCATATTTATGTCTCGGGGAGGCCAGCAGCACAGGGACATATAAAACACTACAGAGGATTTGTGGTAACTAAGCCAGGCAGGAAGGAGAGTTCTTACATCTTTGATTAAAGTCGTGCTTGGTAATGTTGCCACTGTGTTTGCTGCAATTGGTTGAATACATGTATGCGGACATTCTGTCTTCTGTTTTCCAGGATGAGTGGCTAAGTCTGTACAGAGTGACAACTGTGTGATAAAGAACAAACTTAATATACAAATGGCCCATGTCTTGTCTCTTCATCAACCTTCAGAAGATGTTACATATACACAAAATACTATAATAATGAATTTCTGGCTATTATAATACTTGGAAATCATTTTTTAGTTTTGTTTTTTGTCATAACCGGTTTACGCAGAACTAATTTGCATTGGTGACGTAACATAATGTGTCACTGAATTATTTCCACTTACAAGATAAGCAAATCAAATCATCTACTTCCTTTATAAGATTAGCATGTGTGAATGTTCTCTTGCTTTAATAATGTTGTCAAACCATTTAATCACTGATAATAAATTCACACTAACTCCCCATATTCAATTATCTGATCCATGCTGACATCCGTCCACCCTTTGCTCAATGTTACCACTGATCAGTATTAATCTAATCAATTATAGGATCATTTGACAAGCTAAAGGCTACACAAATCTTATACTAACTGAGCTCTGTAAAATGTGTCGTGCATCGTAATGAGAGCACTTGATGATAACCCTCAGCCCCAGCTATTTGTGCGGCAACCAGAGAAGATGATTTCAAATATTGAACATTCAATAAGAAAAAAAAAACACCATGGGATTGTTGCTAATTATGCATTTCAGAAGCTACAGGGGTATGCTCCCATGAGAGCTGACTTTCCCCAACCGTAATGCACATGCTCAGTAACATCATATCCTTGGTAATATTGGCTGAGCTGTGATTGCATTCTGCAGGATATTCTGCAGTTCATTAACCTATAGCTAAAAAACTCCCCAGACAGTTGATCTAATAGAGAGGACACAGTGCTCTATCCCCTCTGCTCCAATAACTAAAGAGTAAAGATAATTAGGGCCCAGTTAACAAGAGGAGATGCAAATTCTCTTTTCCATGGTATAGTTCAATTATAATTTGCTCCCAGTGGGCTTAGCATTCTTGGGGAATAGTCACTGTGTATACCCAAGAGTCATCCAAATACATTCCGACCGCATATACTGGATGACATTTCCACAGTACGATTTAAGTAAGGTGTAATCCTTTGGTTATTGCATGTCAATAACCACAACACAAATGGAATCGTTCATTTAGCTCACACCTAGAGCTTGCACCAGGGAAAGTTGGCTCTTCTAATAAGGGGGGAGAGTAAAAAGGAGTATAACAATGCCAATGCATAATGGATTAGCCCAGGTTTGCAGGCTGAATATCAAGCAGGTCCTCTAGTACACACGGACCACCTGAGCTCTGTTACAACAGAGTTGTTAAGGTGTGAATAAGCCACTAGGTGAACGCCCACCCTGACACTCACTTTGACACACAAGATAGATAAATGAAGCATGCTAATAAGCTTTCCGGAGGCTTCCCACCAACAGGAAAGGATAATCTGTTAGGACGTGTCCCTGCTGGGATTAATTTTAAAATAAAATAGAGTAGGCAGAACATACCAAAGCAATAAGTATGGATGCAAACGAAATAAAAATGTGGTTATATGATGAAGTCATATAAACTGAAATAAAAACATAATACTTTATGCTTGATTTCTTCTTTCTAAAGCTCTAATTTGTACAATAACTTGCATCTAAGAAAGAGAAAAGGTGTACTGTGGTATCGTGGTTAAACTGGAAAAACTGATTAGGTGGTGTCACAACGTCGGTATTCTCAATGACTGCAGCCAAGATGTTCACATAAATACACAGATGTTGAATGGGTGGAGGATGTCAGAGTGAAAAGTTGCTGCAGCTGGTGCCAAGATACACAGTGTTTGGAAATAGACACAGGTACACATACCCGGCACTGCCACGAGGTACTGGCACATGTTGAAGTGGACTTGGCACTCGGGCTTGCGAACAGATGTTAATCCAGGACAGATAATTACATCAGTGAGTGAGCAGACATTTTTCCACTTAATTTCCGTCTTTTAAAAGTGTGACTACTCCCCTGAGGCACTTGCTAGAGAGATGGCTCTGGATCTGGTACCTGGGAAGAAGCCTAAAGCACCCCGTCGAGAGCCCTGATCACTGGGCTTCACGTATGACCTAGTCCTCTGTGGGAGGCCTGTCAGTGTGTCAGTGTCACTTCTGCAGATGTGTTCTGCAGTGTGTATGTGTGTGTCTCATTGAGAGCAAGTTTTTTAGCTTTTTTTTGCGTTTTTCTGTTATTTATAAAATCTTCAGAATGTTCAAGATAATTATTCTCTGCGACGCCTTTTATATTGTTGTGAAAAAAAAAAATTGTCTGGTATTGGCAATTTTATTCTTTGGCAAGTACCTATTTCATAAACTTTTTTTCTTTTAGAAATGCTAGGAGTGAAATGCAATTAATTTTGGTCTTGATTGCTTTTGCCTCCCTCCCTAGTTTACTGTAAAATGAAAGTTCTTCTCCATCTTCACCTGCTTAGCCAAGTTAATGAGAGTCTACCATGTCTCAACATGTTATCATTTTACTTCCATTTTATAACTTTGTCACAGTAGGTGTGGTTTTTTTTTCTCCTTTTTTTGATGGTGTGATAGCAAATGACTTCAGTGTGCTCCAGTTCAGCACAGAATGATTCTTCGTTATTGCCTATCTGGAAACCAGTAAGTATGTTAGATGAGAACAGGATAATTTATCAGCGGCTCTTAGTTGTAATTTAGGAACCCAGATCTACTGTGGCACAGAGTCAAGCTCTGGGACAATGGTTCCCTCCTGCCCGGGCCACAATAAATCTCACTTTAAATTAAGTTAGCATGTTCTGCTACATTGCTTAATGACCTGCGCTAGTAAACAATATTGTAGTACTCTCACTGATTGATTGGTGACAGCAGCTTTACAGCTTTCACAAGGGCCTCAAAAGGACACAAGGGGTTCTTGTGGCAGATGCTTTCATCGCTTACTCCTTGCAAACAAATGGGGGCATTGTGTTGCCTCAATAAAGTTGAGGGAGTAGTGCCACAAAGGGTGACTTCAGTCGTATTATGACTGCGTATGTATGCAACTGTGCAGTGTGTGTTGGCGTGCACACATGTTTGTAGGTTAGTGTAGAGGAAGGGCATAGAACTGCATTAGGGAAATTTACAGTCCATAAGACATTAGATAATTCATGGTGTGGAACCGTGCGGTAAATAAAAGCACAAGTGTGGGTAAATAGTCTACAGCGATGAGTGTCACACTTGAAAAAGACCTTCCAAAGACCTTCTTGTCTTTGATCAAAGCAAGTGGACCACAATAACTCTTCCGTACCTGCAGTATGTCTGAACTATAAGTGTCCACTCTCACCTTCTCCACTTAAGCCAGTCTTCTATAAAGAAATGTGCCTTTGAGTCAGCTACCTTATATAAATCTTAAACCTTGTATTATTGAGTGATTTTTCTAATCTGTCCTCTAGTTTGGGAAACAGACATTTCTTCTATACGATAATGCGCTTCTATCTTCTTCACATTGACAGCTACTTTACGTAACTGTACAAAGTTGGAATTAAAACCATTCCATGAGGTATAATTAAACGTAAGGGTCTCTACGGTGTGGGAAATGAAGTGTGCAGTATTGAGCAGTGTTGATATCCAAAAAGCCCTTTCCCATCGATCCAGAGGAGAACTTAGTTTAATGTCCTTGGAAAGTGCGGCAGGTAATCTATTGAGTTATTAAACTGTGAAGGGCCAGGGAATGCTGAGGCAAACTGTGATTCCTGTGGGAATTTCTGTTGCACCAAGTCATTTGCCACCACCAAGCCCTTCTCACTATTAACTCCTGTGCAGGATTTTACTTATCAACAGACCAGTCATTTCTCTGACTTTTGATATTAGAGTGATTAAATTGTGGCGACGGAGGAAAAGTGAATGCAATGGAGAGCCAGGCTCAGGATCCTGAGGGACTTAATTTGCTGTAACATTCCATTGACAGGAGGACATGACAAAGGGACGTACCATACACAAGAAACATGGTTAACACTTCCAATCATCTCTGGTGTGTGTGTGTGCTTGAGGGCTTGTCTTTCTGTCACAAAAAAACAAGCAATAGCACATGGTGAAACAGTTCGCATACAATTCAAATTGTGCCATTTTTGACACATTCCCACTGATAGTGTTCAAAACCACTGAGCTCAGACAGACGTAGCACTCAGCCGGGCAGTCTCAAATATGTGACAAATTCATTTTATAAAAGGTGCAGGTGGCAGATGAGGCCCTGCGATTGAGTGTGAGCACATGTCCCTAGGCTGGCTGGAAGGGTCTCATTGGGAATGCCGATATGCTCCATACGTTTTTAATCACTCGTCAGGGAGCAGGGATGATATTAGGCCAGATCTGACACATTTTACAATGGGTTCACACTTAGTATATGTACCACTGTCAGGAGGGGAAGAAGAAATGGACAGTGCTGAATGAGAGTATGAGGGAGTTCATTGATATGGGAGAAAGGAGGGTACAAGCTTGAGGTATGTACACCAGATTGTGCCTCTCTGTCTCCAGGGTCAGGCATGTGTTTTCTCCATCTTCCCCTCGTGTCCCAGAAGAATCCTAAGATCAACAACAATATGGCTCAATTATAGGCACCCATTGTTCCTGCTATTCTCCAGTGGCATGTAAGGAGGAATTAAAAATGTGTAATATCTGAGGAATCACACACCCAGACGCACTGACCCGATACGTGACATTCTAGATTCTCCTGTCTGAAACTTTTGTTCTGGAAGACTAGTCAGAGGAAAAGCCATGTTCAGAAAAATTGCTTACATTGTCTGGAGGGCGGCACACCGGAGGACAAGAAGCAAGTTTGAACAATATTGTGTTCACAGTACAAGATGTTTTTTCTTACAGATATTGGAAGGAGTTGAAGAGCGCATGAAGACACGGGTGCGAAAACAGATACTTGAAGATGTCATGGCATGAATGACACCTAACACGCACTCTGTTGAGAAAAACGAATGAGGAAATAGATCTGGCATTTGGAACACAGTTTCATCTTTTCAGGGGAAGAGGAAGAAGTCTTTTTTTTTTTTTTTTTTTTTTTTTTTTTGCTTTTATAGTTCAGTCTGCTCCTGTAAACACATAAAAGAAAAACCCTCCGCAGAGGCATGGCTTTATTCAAACCAGCTGTACACAGGTGCACTTTCACTACAATATCCCCAACATGTGAGTTTCCTGTTTTTATTGTCATAATACACATGTACTTTGGCTAACCATATCACCACCACATCATGCAGATAAATGTCGTACACTCTCAATGTTTGTCCCTCAACAAAGCATTGAGGCACCAGATAAGGACACTATGTAAATTGGTCCTGGGGCTCTACAGTACTATAAGGGAGCTTGTCATATCCAAGAATTAAATGCAAATCATGCATTATCACAAAGCACACTCCCTATCCAGGAGAGTGATGCCTTTGTGTTCTTATGCAGCAGCAGAAGGTGCACGGCGCTCTGAGGGGGGGAAAGGGGCAGAGGGAAAACAGGCCTTTGACAGAAAACTGCACTCGTGACAGAAAGGGACTTGTCAATCTTGCGAACAATACCCATCTCTCACCCTGTAATTATGGGTTTCATTACACAACCACGCACCTCTCTCATGCTGTCACTACACCTCTTTTTATCTCTGTCTACGTATGCGCCCACAGGCAGCACACACTGCCACAAACACACATGGACCGGGACAGAGAGAGAGAGAGAGAGAGAGAGAAGGGAGACTAGCTGCAAATAGGATATATGACAGCATTTAGGTTTGTGTTGTTGTTTTTTGTAATCTTCTTAAGAAAATGTACACATCAAAACAAAATGTAGTAAATCCTCAGACTTGTCTCTTTGGCTCTGGGAGAAAAACAAAACGGAACGGAGTTAGAGTAATGCAAAGACACTGCCTCAAAGAAATGTCAAAGGAGATTTTAATCACAGATTATGTCGGGCACCTATAGAGAGTTACATCTACAGACAGAGAGGACAAGTCTCAGTCTTTTCATTTAAAAGCTCCTTGCATAAGCAGTCTGCATGAACAATATTGGAAATCTCAGAAGCTTAGTGATTTAGGAGTAACTACTTCTGTGGCTGTGGTGAAAATACAGTTTCATTATAATTAAAAAAATAAATAAATAAAGAGAGAGAGAGAGCCTTTGTGGACTCCTGTACGTGCAATTACCCTCCATTTGTTCTTACATGATCATTGAGCTTTAAAAGGGTGCTTTGAACATGTGTTTAGAGAAGCCACTCATCGGAAGACCCAATGCCTTGTGGAAACTATACAAAAACATTGGAAATTGGTAGTTTGTCCATGCGACTTCAAAAGCTGATATTGATAAATGTCTGTAAAGGCACAATTGCTGCATGTGGATGTGATGGCAGAGGTTTTAAATAGAAACTTATTATGACTTGACATCCCACACAAATGATCATTGTGTGGGGTGTTGGCCACGTAACATCCATCCATTGACATTTGACAAAGGATCTCACCATTTTTTTTTATAAACTTCTTCCATATAATAATAGGAGCCAGTGGCATTAGGGTAGTCTACTCAGTCTTTCATTCACTCTTTTATTCTCATATGCATGTGCTATAATGCTTTGGTGGAGGCCATTCAGAGCTAATGAATGGATGTAATTGAGAGGCTGGAGTAATACACAATTGAAGTCTTTCACGGGTTTTATGGATCTGAGGCTAATTAATGAAAAATAGAAGCCGCATTGTCTCCCATCAAATCCAATCCTTAATTCACCAGGGTCCCAATCACCCCTTCACTGGAGCCTAACATTTTAATCATTCTACCTCTAGAGCACAAGGCCAGTCCCCTAGTCGATTATTGCAATTCAATATAGCATATTAATTATAGCCTCTACCAAAGGGTATGTTCTTTCTCTCTGTTTGAGGTGAACCTTGTCCGTGTTTTCCTCTTCGAATGTGCTTGCTTATCACAGGCTGGCCCCTTTAAGGGCAAGTATATATTGCACTGTTACTATGGGAGGCAGTATGGTAATGTACCCCCCTGTGCCCTAGACTGTTGGTGTAAATGAGTGGACAATTCTACAGAGGAGCTCCTACTCTTAATCCTTCTTTAAAGACTAATAAGATCAATGATGCCCCTTCCCTTGGGAGGTCAGCGGGTTCAAATGATTCGTGGTGGTGTAGTGGATGTCCTTGAACTTTTTAAAGGCTTCTACAGTAGGCAGGAGTCTCGAGTTGGTCTGCGTAAACTCAACCATTCTGGTCAAGAAGAGTGGCTGAAGGAAAGGAACTTCTAGCCTTGTACGCAGGACAAGGTGAACAGAGCAAATACTACTCTGAGCTTACTCTAATCTAACAGTGGAGGAGGATTGGATTATAAAAATGTTTAACAATATTTTCATTCTGTCCTTGAAGAATGGAAATATTATATGTTCCAATATTAATGGCTACCTCATCAAAGAGATGTTTTCCTGTAATCGAACGCCTAAAACATTTGCCATTATTTTCAAGTTTTATGACTTAATCCAACACATTTAGTTCTTACCATTTAACGGCTGATAGCCTGATTTGTATACACTGCACTGAGACTAACATGCCCAAAGGCAAGTTGAAGCTTTGCACATTGTAATGCTGCAGAGTCTGTGTGATGTGAGGGGATGATAAAGTAAGTCCCCATGCTGTGGGTCTCTCCTTGCTTGGTGCAGAGGTCCATCACCCCCCTCCTCCTGACGCCCAGGTCTCGTCTCTGCCTGGCTGTCCCCAGACTCCTGGCATTCCTAACCAGACCTCTGTCAAATCCCAGAGAAGAGGCAGATGGGCCTGGCTTTTTATGTACTAATCAAGGAGGAATTTGCTCCCTCACAGACACGTCACCTCTGACCCGTGTGTCTAGTCACATTCATTATTCATTCTCACAGAGGTGAGCTGCTGTAGAGGGTCGAGTGCAGAGTGGAGGATGAGCAGGCGGAGGTAAAGAGGATGCAGGGTGGCGTGATGAGTGCCTGTTGTGCTCTGCTCCAGCTGCCAGCCGATTGCAGCGTTCAAGTGTCCCTCAGCCCTTCATACAAGACAGAGGAATTTGTGTAATATTTTGGATCCGAGGAATGTCGTCGATGTGCTTTTCCTTCCTTCCTTCCTTCCCTCCATACTGACACTCCATACCTACAACATAACCCGTCCTCTCTGGTGACAACTAGGGACAAACCATCTGGACAGTATCATCAGCAGAATGACTGAGTGAGAAAAAAAGGAGTACAGCCGTGGGGATCTTAGGGTTGTTTAAAGGTCAAATAGAAGATATACAAAAGTTCAACTTTTTCAAAACAATGGTTATTCTAACATTAACATTTCCCAATGGAAGTTGGTTGGGCTTAAAACTGACAATATACATGATGTATTAAGTTATGAGGAATGTTCGGTTGCTGCTTTAGAATGGCAGATCTGTTGGTAGGTTATAGTTTTGCATACCTTACCAAAAAATTAATATAAAAAACAAAGTCAGGAACAATTTAGTCTTTACAGCCCATATGGCACAAAAATGTTACCAACCTATTACGTACAAATATTACTGCCATTGTTACTGTCAAACACATACGTCAAACAACTAGTATTCACTGTGATAGATAGATTAAGTGTCTCACCCATGTTTGCCTGGGTAAATCAGGCTGTTTAATCCATTTATTGACTGATCGCAGCCCGACTGTAAACAGTACATACGCATACATAAGTTGTAAATAGTAAAGTTTAATTTCTGTTGTCACATTTACATTCTAATCTCCTCTACAGCAGGAAAAAGACGCGCTGCGGTACATTAGCCACATAAACGCTCACAGAAGTACTCATCTGCGTTCTAATGCCCTGTACACTTTTATATCATCACAGCCATGACAACAAGTATTGAGAACATCAATATATTCTCTATTCAACACAATGAGGGGAAGATAAAACTGTCTGGAGTGCACAGAGTACAAAGGAATAGCTTGAATGCTAGAATGAAATAGGGTCCGCAAGTACCAGAAAAATGTGATCACACTTCTCAAAGGCTAATTCCATATTACATTCATGTTAGCACACTAATCAATTTAGATTCACCCATCAAGCTCAGTCAGATCATTAGGAAGCAATTTTCATTTTGCCTGAGAGTCCATTAGTTGCTTGAGTAACATTGGACTCTAAATTGATGCACTCAAATTGCATCTGGACTGATTTCAGAACAATAACAAGCACACAGAATTACATGCAAATGCATCATTAGATCTAAAAACACATTGTCAGTTGCAGCCACTGATGGTGCAGACACATCAAGCAGTAACATCCTCGCATTACCACCAACTTTGCCAGTCATACCAATTACTTCTATTATTGATGTGTTTATGGCCGCTTTGGACACTCTTGCTCTTTCACATCTTAATAGATGGAAATAGCAGCGTGTACGCTCCACTGAGCATCACAGGAAGTGACTTTCAGCTACCTTACACAAGGTGGGCAAATCAGTGGGGAGCAAGCCATTATGGCAGTGTTGTGGTTCATTTGAGTGCCATGCACTGTGCAAGAAAACATGATCTTTCCAAGTGGCCAGGGGATTCTGCACAGCAGGGTCGCTGGGGAGGAGTCGCCCCGTAAATTACAACTAATTACAGCTTCGATTGAGCTAAACTCCAGTCTGCTCAGGCCCACATTTCCACTAAGACACAGGAGGGATTTCACATTTACCCACTTAAAGCTCAGTATCCATAGGCAGCAGTGAGAGACTTAATAGCATTTAAATAAGCAGTGAGATGCAGTGGGTGGAAAAATAGGCATGTTCATATGCAGACACAGAATATTAAAATATGCATCATGACAGTAGAATTTTCCTATTTCCATTAATGCTGTTTTAATCTAATTTCATTACAGAATGAAACCATAACGTTTACTTAATAATCTCAAATTTCAAAAAAGATAATTAATGTTTTTTAGACTGAAATGAAAACGACTGCCTAACTTCTTTTTCATTTTCCCACAATTCTGCAATTAATAGAATACATTATACAATACTGGACAGTCTGTTCATAGCTTAGCATGATGTAAGTGTGATGAAATTCCCTTTGCCGATGGTTTCAGAAAAAAAGGAAAGCTGTTTTTGAGTCTGTAATGGTCCAAGTCTTGAGAAAATAAAATATTTCTTTCAATGATAAAAAAAAAAAAAAAAAAAAAAAGATTTTCAACTGACATCCCAAAAAAGCCTTTTATCATGTGCAGCCTCTACGGCACCTTTCACTTTCCCTCAAAATCACGCATTATGCGCACAAGACAAGTGACGGCCCACAGGATGCTAGCGTTGGGAATTGTGTTTACAGGCATCTTCTAGCAATAGAAAAAATCACACAAGCAATAAACTCTATGACAGAGAGGGAGAGAGTGATAGAAAGTGCATGAGATGATGGTACCTGAAATAGACATGGCAATGGTTCGATTAAGAAATTTCAGAGACCGATAAAAGAGAAATACTAATAATCATAGGCTGTCCCAGAGTTTTGCCCATTCTGAGCAGAGAAAATGTATTGTATGACCACAGAGAAATGAAGATTATATGTTTGGGTTCCATTTGAGCCCCCAATCAAAACCTCAACAGAGCCAACAGGGACCATAAATCCTTCGATTCCCTTTCTGCTTTTTTAAAAAAGATATCCAAGGAATCATTCATTTTACTGTTACCATGAGCACAGGAACAAATATCTCCTCTCACCCTCTCTGTCGTGCTCTCGTCTTCTCTTTTTTACTGTCAGAGCTACGTCCATAAAACAACAACAACAATAACAACACAAATTACTCTGCTCGCTCATTGCATAGCATCAGACTCACTCAGCATGGCACAGGGATGATTGCCACCAGCCCCTCCTGTCATGTCTGTAATTCAGATGGGGATATCTCTCACACATCACCTGAAAAATGGGGAAAGAATGGTTGAATGGGCTGGAGGTGGTAACTTTTGTGAGAGCCACTGGGTTGTTGAAAGTGAGTGAGGTGCCCAATCTTCTCAGCAAGGGTGGCAGACAGAGCACACATTAACACCTGTGAGACTGGTAAGCCACAGCTTTGGCAAAGCCTCTTAGCCCAGGCCTGTATCATCCATTTTATATGGCTCTGGCACAGGGGCTTTTAGACACTGCAGCCCCATTGCTGCATTACAGAGGGGTATATGCTCAACAGCACACCCTCTGTGGAAAGAAATGTCCTTTTTGTCTTGGAACAGTGTGATCTTTGTAGAAGTCTGACTTTTACAAACGGGGAGAAACTTCTGTCTGCATGTACAGTGGATTTAAAAAGTCTACAAAACCCTGTTAAATATATATCATATTAGACTTTTGTAGCTTTGTTAAAAAAATACAAGCTATGTCACTGAAAGCCAGTATGAAATGTTTCAGACAATTTCCGAACTTTGCCTAAAACATTTCAGAGCACAATGAACCCTCCTTTTCTCCATTTGGTGATTTGAACGTGATGTGTGCTATGGATCACTGTCATGTTTAAAGGGGACAGTTCTTTTCATTTTCAACTCAAGTAGACGCCAGAAGGTTCAGTGTCAAAACTGTCTGGTACTTGGAGATATTCATGATTCACTCCGTCTCTACTCAAGCAACAGTTCCTAAAGAGAAGCTGACCCAAAGCATGATGCTGTGAACACCATGCTTCGCCATGGTTAGGATGTGCCCAAAGGCACAAATGCGTTTTTTGCTGATGAGAGTGCATGGTGAGGTGCTCGATTGATGTTTTTACCCCCCACAGAATGAGAGCAGCCTTCTGAAGAAGAATTAAGCTCTCTAAAATGATGAACACGAAACAGCAGAACTCTGACAGTTTTAATGCAAAAAAATAATAATTACAACCCGGCAGCAGTAATACTAGATGTCAGTGATCTCAGGTTACCAAGCCCACACACAAAAAGGAAGTGACAGAATGCCTCTGCACATGATCTTAAATATCTTTTGACTAAACCATCTTTAAGGTACAAAGGTAGAAATGAAAACGACCAAACCAAGAAACTACAAATGTAAACAAAGAGGTTTTTAAATCAAACCCTTTTAAATGTAATACTTTAGAACAAATATTTTAATCTTACATTAATGTTACAAGGCTTAACATAACAGAAAATACAAAAGAAAGCAACCCCCCTCTCTCCCCCTCTAAAATCTAGATGGTGCAGTCCAGATTGGAAGCACCTGGTGGATGCGTTGTTCAAGTGCACACTTCTTGGGCACCAGCTCCTGACAGGAAAACCTCCAAAAGAGAGAATGGTTAAAATCGAAACAGACACCAATAACACAAACACCTGGAGGAAAATATATTAACTTAAGTGAATGCATTAAACTAACCAGAATCCATATTTAGTTAACACAAAGAAATATTCAAATAAATAAACAAAGATCTGACCTGACAGGTGAGGGAGTGAGTGCAGCTCTCTCACTGTACCTTTTACAATTTTTGGCTAATAGTTGCGCATGGCTCTTGCATCAGTATGCAACCAAGAAGATGTCTGGTTGTAGGTTGTGAATTCATTTCATTTTTAATATTCAATTATTTTATTATTCCAGTAAATATTGTGTTTATAGATTTTAGTTTTCTGTGACTATGTTATTTTAATTTATATATCTTTTTTTTTTTTTTTTTTGGTTATATATTATTTATGGTATGCTGAGTCCCTGTACATTGCTGTTCCAACAGTGAAATTTCCCAGTTTGGGATCTATCTATCTAGCTATCTATCACAAAAACATATTTTAACAGTGCTGTGTAGACTTTTGTTGATCCACTGTATATGCACATTCCAGTATAAAAAGCTCATTAACAGTTCCTAATAGTTTACCACCGGTGTCATAAATTTGTTAACAGACAGAGATATACTGACATTTCAAAAGTAACCTGTAAACCTTAAAAACAGAAAGCAGGCTTGCTCTTTGCAGTCCTGTGCTTTTACTGCTGTGTGTTACTGCTCTTTTGGGTGTGGCGTACCTGATGTGGGGGGGTGTAATATTCCTCTGAGAGTATTGAAGATTGAGTAGCGCTTTACCAGCTGTGACAGTTAACTGGCTGTCACAAATCTCTTCCCTGTTACTTGGAGAATTTATAGACAGGGCCCATGCACTGCTCTGGCAAAATAAACCAAGCCAGAAGGATACCCTGTGCAATTAAAACAGTTAAGATGCCATTATATGGATAAAACATACTCTTAATTGCCAATGTATTACGTGCACCTTTTATAGCTAAAAGTAACCCAATGTAATGCAACATTCATGGTCTAAACCCTGCCTTTATTAAGGTTATATTTTTTAAACTGTTCTAAAAGGTTTTGTTTTAACTTTATGGTAATTTCAAAGACTGTATTTTCAATAGTGGAATTGTCTTTATAGCGCATGCTCTACTCTCATTGATATAAACAGGATATGCAAAATACTGTATTAGAAAGATAAAATGCTGGAATTTATGGTTTAAAATCTCAATCATTATGTCAGTGCATTCACAACAGCCAATGAGAGAAGCATGTGTACAAGGACATGGAGTAGCTCTCCAGGCTAACGTTAGACAGATATTAGAAGTTACATTTAAAATCTCACTTCCACTTCTCTCTGAAGCACAGACATCCAACATTTTCTCATCCACAGTGGTTTAGCTTCCTATTACAAAGTTGCTATGAGCAACCAGCTTGCAGGTATTGTACATCATCTGGCACGATAATCTAAATAATATCCTGCACTGTGTTATGCTATTAAATCTTGTAGTGTACGCAAGTTTGAGATTAGAGAGAAGAACATCTGTGAACTTTCTCCTTAAGTGTCTGATGCAACTGATTTTAAAATCAGGTATGGTTTTAAAATGCCTGTAGTCTGAGCACGGCTTTAATACACAATTGTTCTCTGGGATGGGGCTACAAAAGAATGACGCAAACTCACAACAGTACAACCTTTGAATTCTCGATAGAAGTTGCATTTGGTATAAAAGCCTAATTTAATAAAGCCTAACAGATATGTTCTATATGTTAGAAGCATTTCGCCTTAAACAGTTTTATTCTAAATATTTGCCCAGTGCCCTGGGTTCAAGTTTTGGAACATGCAGATGTAGAACAATTTAGCATGAAATCAGCATTAAATACTGAATTCAAAGTCATTTAAAGTTTGTTTTATGCTGTAGCATGTTTTCCATACTGCACATGGTTTGTCATTCTTTTCTACATAACATATAAAAGGGACGTCAGAACACAGTTGAAGGTTCAAACATAGTGTGTTTTATTTAAACTTAGAAAGAGCAGGGGAGAAAAAAAACAACCAAACCAAACTCTGAGAACTAAAAAGGACTGTAGGCGCAGGCCAAAAAGAACAAAAGAGGAAGTTGGAACAGGGCCAGCGCACACAGGGCCATAGGACCCCGGTCTCATTCCACTAAGTAACTAAACTACTTAAAGAAACTAAACCTAAATAAAATGAACAAAAAACAGGACTACCGGCTACCTACAACCCAAATTAAAATAATAAAGCCTACGGAGTTCTAACTCCTCATAGGAAATGAAATAAATCACCTGCTTAAAGGAAAAGAAAAATCAGTTTTAAAGACAACCTGGCCTCTGGTGCAAATGTGCGCCAGACAAAGAGGGCGGGCGAGCGAGCGAGAGAGAGAGCCCGCTCCTCTCCCCTCCTTATATAGTCTCCTCCTCCTACCTGAGCACAAATCGGATTCAGGTGCTCAGCAGGCCAAGGGAGGAGTGACCAGGAGGAGACAGGAAGCAGAGTAACAATATCCTACGTACATTGGTTTTGCTACTTTGTATTTTTGTCTCACCTCTACCTACTCCAATCTAATTTGAATTACATGTTCTGTTGGCTGTGTCGCATTACTATCTGGTAATACAACGAAACAGTATACTCAGTGACATCATTAAAGTTTCATCTTATTAGCCCAGTGGGGAAAAGTGCAGAATGCAAGGAAGTGGACATCATTACTGAGTAGTACTTCCAGGGAAACATAATACTTATTTTTTCTTCTGGCTGACGTTAATGACTGGCTTCTTTGTCGTGCCATGGCAGGCTTGTCAGATGCAGCTGCTATGGAGATGAAATCTACCTCAGGCTAAATAATGTTAATGGGATTCCCACACAAACACCTATCACATATGACTTTAAGATGCTACACACCCACCTCGTTTTTCCACACTCGAGCGGCAACGTGCTGCAAATCTATCAAAACTATTTCTCTAACCTTGGGGTCCTCTGGGAATTTACTCTGCACAATTTAGATTGGCAAAAAAAAAAAAAAAAAACAAAAGAAGAAGAAAGAAAAGAAATGAAATAAATATACATTAACAAATTCAATATTTGGAAACCTGTTTGATTTCAGTGTGGCCTGCTTGCTAAAGATATGCCTCTGTTGCTATCAGTCCTCCAGTTTGACACAGAGCTAAGTGATGTCACCACTCTGCTGACAGCTCTCCAAATGTATGGGGGTGGACAAACAACAGTTGTGAGAAAGTGGGGAGAGATACTGAGGGAACAAATAAGAGATGATGGGGAATATGGTGGACGCATCTGTGTGGAGAATGCTCCGACACGGAGACACATAAATAGTCTGCGCTGAGACTCCTAGGGGAGGTGAAGTGGGCTGCAGCTTATGCCACATCCCTGTTGCGTGGTTGCAGAGAGGAGTGGAGGCTAAAAATGATCATTACAATCATTAAATCAAATTGACAGGTGGCTGCAGTCAGGTAAATCTTGAATTCCGTCCAGTATCTGTGGGATTAAGGAGCACCGTGAATTCTTTGTCGGTAATTCTTCAAGACAAATAGCAGGGCTCCCTAGACACCGCCCCCTTCAAGGCAGCAGGCAGCCTGCACTAATTAGCAAGGGAGGTGTGAAGGAGAAATCATTACTTTATCCACACTGTGCCCTACATACTCCTCTCTCCCCCACAGACACCATCAGTCCACCTCCCATCTATCCTGTGGGGAGCCGCAATCTGCAGCATGGCAAGGTGCATGTGCGTACTTGGGTATTTGTGTGCAAAATCTGCACCCAGCAATAGTGAATCTTGAGAGTGAGTAAAAGTGAGGCAAAATGTGGGAGCACTGCAAAAGCAAGAACTAGAGATGGGGAAGATGGAAGAGGAGGGGAGACGATGATGGAGAAGCTGGAGGGAAAAGAAAAGAGTGTCGGACTAACCACTTGGCAAAACAGGTAGAGGAAGGGAATGAAGAGAAGGAGCATGTGTGCTACAAAAGTGTAGACAGCATCGTGCCATGACTCCCTGGGTGTAATTACAATAGAATGGGTTCTGATTGATTGTTTGAGCAAGCAGGACCTCCAAAGCACCTTTGTGCCGTGGACGGAGCCTTTGTAGCAAGGCTTAGCCCCCCTCCTGTGGACCTCAGCTGTGCTCCTATTCCCAGCAGCATGATTCATGACCACTGGAGCACTCTTGTGACCCAGACAGGCCTGCAGTCCAAACCATCAGGTAGCACTCAAAACAGTTGCCCTCTCCACAATTAATTAGCTAAAGTAGCAAAGGGCAACCACCACAGCCACCACGTTTAGTCTTTGATTCTCTTGTTCTAAAGCGTGCATTCACAACTGATCATAATAAGATCTTATTGCCACAGAACACGGATCAAGGGGGGGAAATAACCACAGAGGCGCCGCTCTTCATATACTGACACAATCCGCCACAGGCTTATCCGTGGGAATACATAGTCAGTGCAATCAGATTTAGGTCTAGATGCCGCGAATAAAGTGGTGCACTTAGTACATGCTGGCCACTATCTCTTCAAGAGCATCTTGAATATTTAACCATGGCTCAGTTTTACACACAAGCTTTTAAAATCTGTGATATTTATTTCATAGGGACAGAATGCATAAAAGCTGCGAAAATTGAGCCCTGTTGCATCTTCAAAAATGCCCTTCAGAATACTGTGCAGCACTTACCAACACAATGCACTCACTCTGTTTGTGCCTCAAGTTACACTTACTACTACTTTCCCCGAAAACGTCTGCAACCAAGGCAGGAAAAGGTAGATAAGAACAGAATATATTGGCCGAAGTATGAAAAGGAAAGCTAATGTCAGTGAAGGCCAGCTTTTTTTAACAGAACTTTTTTTCGGCAGTACAACTTTACCGGTGCAGAAAGAAAAACATCCATGCAGGCCACTTCACTTAAACACGGTCATCACTCAGCACCACCGGCAACTCGAAAAAAGGAACGAGAGTGGCACAAAATAAAACTGTGCTCTAAAAACATGCACAGAAATCAAACATTTATGCAGGGTTCACAAAAGCATCTAAGGCAAATGATAGCATTTCACATAAATCCCACTCAGCTACCCACCCACTCAGTCCCCACCCTGAAAAAAAAGCGCCCTTTCAGCACATATTCATAAAGGTTCTCTAATGGCTTCCAGAGGGACGAGGGGGCCTTCTCCTCAGACAGAGACATTTCACAGGCCCACAGGCAGAGCAGAGAAGAGCCAAGAGAAAAATATCAAGTCTGAGAGAGACAGAGAGAGAAGGAAAGAAAGGAAGGCACAGAGAGAATGTGAGAATGTGAAGAGAGAGGATGGGTTTATCATGAGTAGAATAGGAATGATGCCCCACTGGGGTCTATTAGTGAGCCTTTACATACAATGGCAGCCTCACCAATTTCCAAGTGTGGCAACAATGCAAAGCCTACAGTTTACTCTGGCAGGGATATTAAGGTTGTTGGGGAAAACATACCGTATCTCTGGTAAATCACACAACATTAAACACTGACAGGTGAAGTAAATAACATTGACCATCTTGTGACAATTCAATGTTCGGGGAAACCTTTGGACCTGGCATTCATGTGGATGTTACTTAGACATGTACCACCCACCTAGACCAGACCTGGCACCCCCACCCCATGGCAATGACACTCCTTGATGGCAGCAGCCATCCTCAGCAGGATGCAGCCTGACACAGACACACACACAAAAACGGTTTAGGAACAACAAAAAAAAAAAAAACATGAAGAACAGAACAAGGTGTTGACCTGGCCTCCAAATTCGCTAGATCCCAATCTGATCAAGTATCGGTGGGATGAGCCACAGAGGCCCCTCCCCTCAACCCATAGGACCCAAAGGCCCCCACTAACAACATTCTGTTGCCAGACACCACAGGACACCCTCAGAAGGCCCATGTCCATTCACTGATGAGTCACAACTGTTTTGGAGGCACAAGGGAGACCTACACAATATTAGGCAGGTGGTCATAATGTTATGCCTGATCGGGGTATATACTCTAAGTTGATGATGATATGACCTGACATTCAAGATGCTGGCCTGACTATCGTAATCAATAAACAATATACAGTATATACAGTCAGGTTCATATACACTATGTCTGGACACAATGTTGTTATATTAGTTTACCACATTTTACCAAAGTTATATAATAGGGGACACTGACAACAAATTTTACACTTGCATCCTCAGTTTGATTGCAGAGATCAGTCCCCCACTGATCAATGTTGTACTTCAGTGATAGTAAAGCTGCTGATAGACTTATAGAAAAGCCTTATAAATTTACAGGAGAACTTGGACTGACATTGAATTGGGCTGGTTTCAACTCTGAACCGTGGATCAATTATGATGAGCCTTTAGTTCCAGTGCATTTACCATGACTCCCTCAGCACTGGGAACCAGCATTAACAATCTTTCATGAGCAGGATACTCTGCTCAACATGGTGCTCATTAAAATTGCACTGGAAAGGAGCCATTTTCACTTATTAGCTTAATTGTCAGGTCTTGTAGATTGGACAGATGACAGTGAAGGGGTCTATGCCAAAGGACAAGTTAAGTTTCAGTCGGCCACCGTTGCTACTGAACATAAGCCATCAATTGCAGAACATGTCACATATACGGGCCAAATTAAGCCCAGACAAATTAAAGAAGCTTGCTCATAAATTATATGACAGGGATGGGGGCACCCTATATATCATTGCCGTGGTTCTCATCAATCATCATGATGCTGGAAGTCTTAACTTCCCATCTCATGGATAACTGGAAGGGTTATTCTCTCACCTTTTCTTTCATTGCCATAGAAGTGAGGCGTCACAGTCGAGCTGGATGCTTGGGTGACTACTAACCTCGGGCTTACTCACCTCAGTCTTGCTTCATTACACTGCTTAATTTCTGATTGAGCATTTGAACACAGTGCTCCGTCCCAATAACCTCTTCCGAATAACTTATAAGTAATCCTGAAAATTAAAGCGTGGATTGCTTTGACCTTGATATTCGTTTTTTTTATTCAGTCATGGCTCACGGGTTTATTGCGTTGCAGTTATTTTTTTATTTTGTGTCACAACAAGCTGTTATTCTGCTCCGACGTCAAGTTGCTTCTGAGCGGAGTCAGTTTCACTTTTCTGTTTTGCTTTGTGAACATAACGTAACAGATGTAAGGGATAAAAGAACAGTATAGACTTTGAAGTTTTAATGCGCCCTTTATAGCACAGTGTGTCTATTTACAGTTATTCAGTCCGGAAGCAGTTTGCCTGTTTGGCCTTTAGTCTAGACGTGCACTCACTGAAAACTGTATGACCTTTTACGCCTGTACATGTACTTATTCTACCAATTATCCAATCACCCAACCATGTGACAGCAGTGCAATGCACAGAATCATTCAGAATCGGGAATTTCAGTGTTTTCATAGTTAATGTAACTGTTGGAGGAAGTACCCCCTTCTTTGCATCCACACTGTTTTCGGTTTCTTTTTTCGCTCATACATCATTGATGGCTACTTTGAGCATATGCACAACCATGAGTGACTTGGATGAACAGATGTGTTCGTTGATTGGTGAAACAACTTAATGTTAGCCTAAAACACTGGGACAAAATCCAGAGAAATGATTGACAGTGAAGTCCAGTCTTTGTTTGTTTTACTTGCAACAGGCTCTAGAGGTTCCTTGAAAGAATACGAAAAAAAAAAACTAAGAAATGTCCAGTGAGCTAAAGTTCTGCAGACTGATATTTCTTGTTGATGAGAAAGGTCAGAGGAGAATGGCCAGCGGCTATTGAAGCGCTCCATAAATGTATATTTGACATATATATGTGTTTTTTATTCTTCAGCTCTTGCGTGCCGTACTTCATAGACGGTGCCAGCAGCACCTTGTTACAACAGAATTTTTTACCATGTCCCGCAGTTCTGAGTTTGTTTCATGGCTGACATACTAATGCTTATTGCCCTATAGGCATTTTGAAGGCAACGGTTGATACAGGTTCAACACATCTTTTAAAAAACTCCTCTCGAGCATGTGAGGTGTTTTTTGCTACAGCATAGCCATTTTGGAAATGTAACTAGTCTGCTATGTGAAATTCGGCAGAATGCTTATTCATAATGTGGTTTCATGTCAGCAGTCACAGCCTGAGTGCATGTCCTGTTTGTGCAGTTTGACATTGCATAGTGGAGTTCAGTTGTTTTATGCTACGTCAGTCATTTACGTTTGTTGATCAGTGCCTCATTCAAAATGCAGATATAGCTTATGCATCACATCGGTACATATCATCACAGTGATTGGCATAATTAAAGCCTTGATGGAGTACAGGACACATGAATATGTCTGCAAATGACCATGTCATGCAATCCTCTGGTTGAAAAACAAAAATCAATCATGACAATTAGCTCCATTCACTGAAGCCAGACACTGAAGACACGAATAAGACAATTTATACAATAAGATCAGGGTTCTCTTGTTAATACCTGTTCTTGAGACAAGTTAAATTTTGTAATTCTGAAGTACATTAGAGTGTTATCTGGCATGCTCTAAAACCAATCACACTTTATTCGGTTTACTCAGTGTCTTCATCACATGCAAAAACTGTTCAGCTGATTAAGAACACTGAAAGGCTTTTAAAGATAATCCATTATTTTTGAATCTCAAAGAGGGTGACGTGTTAAAGAAAGACATAAGAAGCAGTGAAAAGTGAACTCAGCTTAAACTGAGCTTACACAAAATAGCAGTAACAACAAAGGAAGCACAGGTGTTATACTCCATGCGCTCTTAAACCTGCACAATGGCTCTCCAAAAATATAAAAAGGAGGAGGTGAGTGGGTTGTGCACCATGCTTCTCAGGTGAACAGCTGGACTGTGGAATATTTGGCGGGCAGAAAGTATGAGGCACAGCTGGCTTTTAAGAGGAAGAGCTCCCCTGGAGCCTCTGGGAGGTCACAGCCTGCTAGGCCGTGAAGCGTTGCTCGGCAGGAGCCGTGTGTAAAGGCAGAAGGCCTGTGCCACTGTGTGCAGATGTTCCCCCCCCTGCTCCGCTGGCTGCCTCAAAACACACACAATGCACAAACCGTGGTGCAGGGATGATTTAACACTTAGAGCAAACACTTAACACAGACACCTTCCCTGTCACATATACATCAACACACAGACGGCGCACACGCATACGCACTCTGCATATCCTGTGTGCACAACCACGTCATTTTCTTGTATCCTCCATAGCAACAAGCACCACCTCACAGCTTCCGAGTGGTACTACTAGAAACAGTAAAGTAGGGTCTAAATGAGCTCTCCAAGGTCTGAAACACAGAACCAAATGTAGGAAGGTGCCCCTCAAATGCAGCAGCAAACTGCTCCTCTTCACTTCATAACAGAGCAGCTTCTATTCATTACCCAGAGGAAAAACACAGTTACAACAAAAAAGTAAAGATGAAAAAAGCTCAAGGCTCCAACCTTCACACCACTCAGTATTATACCTTGTTATGTATGTCTCTCACACTGTGCCACATTTGAATAGCATTCTACAACAAATTCAATCAATAGCAAAAATAAAAGGCTTTCCTTTAATTCCTGAGCTGTGTGCGTTTATCGACCCGAGTGCTCCTGAGGGATGGATCCACGAGGGATAAACTGTGCCGTCCGTGGCAACCTTAGCCAATGTTTGCGGTATCATTACAAAATAACTCATCCAGTATTGTCAGTCAAAGCCACGGGGGGGATGTGGGAGATTTATTTCAGGTGGTACACGCAGCATGGGAGATGGCACCATAGGATAGGTAAAGACATCAGACACCATCATCAGCAGTTTACTGGCAGTGATGAATAGAGAAAAAGACAGAATGAGTGGCGGGCCCTAGTGAGGGACAGCACTCCACTCGGCAATCTCCTCCGCACCGTCTGTCCACCCCGACAAACCCTCGCAAGCCCAAGAGAGAAATCCTGCTGCTGACACCAGTGGACGAGCACATCTGGCAACTAAGGTCCACCAGGGTCCACAGTGACAGCCCCAATCAGCCACTTGATATTCACTGTGCCGACGTACCATTCTCTCGCTTTGATGCCAGAGACGGAAAGAAAGAGAGCGAAAGAAAGAGGGAGGGGGTGACCTTTCAACAGGGAATCAAATATTAATCAGCCCAATCACACGCGTATCACCGTAACTGGAGTCTGACATTGATATTCAATCAATCAAAATTCCTAAATATGGAGCGATCACTCAGATCAACAGTAGAGGAGCAGGATAGTAGAGAATGAACGATGACAATGATGGCCATGAATACTAAAGCCTCAGTGAAGAATTTATTATTTTTTGTTGGACTGTGTCATTTCCAAAGTTTCTGTAAATCATAACTCATCAGCATCCAAATGTAAATGCTCGAGTACAATATCAGAGTAGTGCTGGCTGTTTTGCCGTGTTAAAACCTGTACAGATATGACAGCAGTGAGCGTGTTATATGTATTGTTAGTTCTATTGCCTTTTCATTAATTATGTACTAGAAACTGGCCAAAGGCTATATTGTTGTCTACAGTGAAAATTAAATATTGATAAAGCTCCAGCTTTCACCCCAGATTTCATTGTGTTAACAAATATGTTTTGTTTGCGAAACAATTTGAATTTAATAATTCATCAAAAGGGGGGGAGGCCATTATCATTCTGTATGAGCCCTGTGCGGGCTCCAGATGTCAGGGATCATGTCTTCGCACTGACAATACATGCAAAGTCTGTGCCCTCTTTTATAAATTATTGAAAGCAAATTCTGGAGGTGGGGTTAGACATGGGCACAGGGACTGATACATAACATGTATAGAGGTGACCTGAGACTGTCTGTCAGGAAAAGATCGTGACGGAACTACAAAGACATATTTACACCCATATTCTCTGTGATCAGTGAATTCATTTTGTGTCTATAAAAGCAATTGCTTTTACTGAAGAAGGATTGTTGGATGGCCTTCTTAATGTATGTTAATATGTTTACGTTGGGGGCATTTTGCTCGTGTGTATTTTTTCAGTCTTTAACATTATGAATGAACTCACTAAGGATACTGGCTGTTAAAAGGTTAAAAACCCACAGGGCCACAAATCCAGGGTACAGAGAGATCATAGCGTCCCAGTGGAATATAACATTACTCACCAGCTTCATGTTGGTCATAAATCTCACACGGCAGTCTTGACTCCGCCTGGGAACATGAGCTCAATCTTTTGAACTGAAATTATTCTTTATTTGTCATTACGGGCTGAAAGGAGAGAGAAAACAGTGACGATTACAGCCTTTACCTGGAACAGCCAAACCCTATTGACCACTTTGTCAGGCCTCAGTAACAAAGCTTGACTTGACACTGTGTTAGCAGCAGTGCGGGGGCTGCTGAATACAGGGGAAGCGGTGGCTGATAGGCGTGACCGAGAGGAGAAAGAGAGAGAGACAGGGGACGCCTGTTTGGGATTTACAGCAGGGGCGTGCTCACCTAGCAGCTGACCGTACTGCTTCACAGGTCAGCCGCTCTAACCAGACTCCATTAATACACCAGTCCACCTTGTGGCACACTTTATGCTCCAATGAATCCACTGCCTTAGAGACAACTTCACTGGCACTTTGCTCTAGAACAGAGCAAGAAAAGGAGGAGGCCTGGGGTCCAGGAACAGAAGAAGAAGCCTTCTGACAGAAGAAGAGGGGTAAAAAAAAAAAAAAAAAAAAAAAAAAAAAAGTCACAAAGAAAGTTTGAAGAGTTGCTCCTCTGACTGTCTTTATATACTTTACTGTGTGGAGCTGCAGATGTGATGAAATTTTAGACCCTGAGCTCACACAGGAAAAGAACTCTTTCTGCCATAAAGGTCAAAGTTTGTTATTTCCTGCTTTAGAGTTGACTCCAGTTCATCTGATATACCGGGGTCTTTCGTATTTGGCCCACTAGCCTGAAGCGCACTTTAGGGACGGGCCTGGACATCATGGTATAAATGTGTTTTATGGCCAGGCAGCTGCTGGGGGCAGGCTGTTTTTTATGCTTTCTGGCCGAGTACAACATGGCCACCTGCTTGGCGTAAAAAACCCTCGCTGCTATGCTGGGCTTTATGGGCACGTTCTGCAACGAAACAAAGATATACAAGGACGTGTGCGAGGAGAGCTGCCTGCTGCATATGGTGTGCACTTAAGCAATTCATTGGTGCCATAAGCATCGGCGGGAGCAAATCCTCGTCTCCTTGTGGCTTTCCGGGCGCCATGGGACCTGGGGGATACAGCTTGGTTCATGAATCCACTGATGAATTACTTTCCTCCGCAAGTCCATGTTTCCCTTAGGCATGACTGTTTGTGTCACTCCTCTGACAACTCTGTTTGTCTAAGCTCCAGAAAGCCTGCTGATTATCCTGAGACTCTGGATTGGAGGTACTGCAGCTGGGTGGGGATTCACAGATGACCACCCCTAAGATTCACAGACGTGAGTGTGTTTTGAGGCCGTGAAGGGAGGTGAGTGGCACTCAACCACCTGGTCTTCTGATTAACAAGTTCATGTATGAGGAAGAGTGAGAATGATTATTAGAAGGATTTCAGAGTGTCACCCCTCCCTCCCTCCCTCCCTCCTGCTATCTCACTTTCACTGCAAGCGGCAGAACAAAATTACTCCCCGCCAGTGAATAATAAGGAAGTTTATGAAACGTGACGAATGCGACGGCGCTCTACATGAAATACCAATGAGGGAGGCGCTCCAGCGTAGCAAATGCTACATCCTAATATCAACAGTCACCTTGTGTTACTCCCACTGCTCCCCAGAAGGACACATCATGGACAGAGTTTGAACACACAGCATAATGGGGCGACACTGACATTCCCAGCATTGGGACGCGAGCACAGGCAGGTGAACGGGCACACGGAGGCGACATGCCCCCGCATCACACCGGCACCGGGACGGGAGGGGGTTGTCAGTGTCACCTGTGTGCTGACACGCTGTGTGCATATTTAGTCACAGAGGGGGGTCAGAGGAAGTATGTGCATGACTCAGATACAGTTGTCATTCAGACCGGCTGAGTCAACTTCCCGTGCGCGCTGAGAAGCTAGCTTGACGTGACACACTCGGGGGAATGTGTGAAAACGAAAGGAAAGTACCGACAATCATTTCATTAACATCGAAAATGAATTGACAGTCGTGATAATTGCTCATTTAACTCATTTATCAAGTGCAGCTGCAAATATTTGTTTCTTTCACTTTGTCAAATAGTGTGGAACAACATTTGTCTCTAAATATGGTGTTTCTTTGGTTATTGATACACAATGTGATTCAACCATAGCTAAAAGAAAGAAACACTGTGGAATACAATAAAACTTAGATAACCTCATCTCAGTTTTATTGTATTGTGCACCAATAACCAAAGAAACCATACTTAAAGAAAAATATTTCCACAAGAAGTAGACATGTCTAACCATCAGATTAAACTCTTCTAAATAGATATAGAAGAAAAAAAAAAAACGTTGCCAGCTCAACTCAGCAGTGATGAGCATATTTCTCTTAATATTGTTAAACTAGTCTGATTAATACTGTGATATTGATTTCAGACACACTGCCCAGAGCTGCCTTTGGGATATGAACGAACATTTCTGTTTACATTCTTTGAGTCAAAACCCAAACAAACAGAGAGAGTGGATCCTTGAGGTTTAACAGTTCATTGTAAGTTCTCCCACATAAATGAGGTAGAGCCTTTTTGTTGTGCCCACACGAAAGTTAAGTGATGGCAAACAAAACATTCCTCCATAATGTCCACAGTGTGGTCAGAGGATTCACAGATCACCTTCAAATGAGTTATTTTATTCAGGAAATAATCGTATCCTGCAACCTTCCTCAAAATGGTAATGGGAAGAACTTCTCCTCCTCAGTTTGTTTATCTAGCTTTGCACTGACACTGCAGTTTTGTGTTTTACATCGTGCTGTAGGTTTGTCTCCAGGTTACAGCAGCTCCCGCTGATCCTCTCACTCCTCACACTCCTCCACAGCTGAGTGACAAAAGTCTCCTGAGTGAAATCATGCGTTTCTCCCTCACCTTTATCTCTGATGGCCATTCCTCCGGCTTGTGGGTCATTATTTGCTGCTAAGGCGCGGCAGAGACGAAAAGTCCACTTTGTTTGCTTGTTCGCACACTTTAAACCTTTCAGCACAAAATGACTTTGTGTTATGTTTCAACTAGAGCATTATTAATAATCTCAGGTTAAGATGCAGAGCTGAGAAAAGAAATAAAAAAACCTGAGGCCCTCTATTTTTTATGAACGTTTGCGTCGGCGTGTGTGTGCACTCGCGTGCATGCATGTAAGCTTGTGTTTGTGGGGTCAACCCTTTTATCCTCGTCTTTCAGGATAGAGTGCGTGAGTGTTTGTGTGTTTCTGCATTCTCCGCAGGGACTATTTCAGTTGGGGGCAAAGAACACAGAGAAACTTTGAAAGAGCTTTTATGTACTTTTGAGTGAAATGATCCTAAGAAAGGCTTTTTATAAAGAAATACTTTTTATTCAGGCTTCCATATCCAGAAGGGCACTTACTCAATTACCAAGCTCCCTTCCTCCCTTTTTACATCCATCAATCCTGCCTCTATTCTTAGGCCTGTGTTTGTGTTGTGTGTGGAGGCACTGCTGTGGGCAAAGAGCATGAGCTTAGTAGTAAGCAATGTAGGGCATGCCAGTGAGTATACAGTGAGTCAGTCATTTGTAACCACTTTTTGGACATATTGTAACTTCAGAAGCCAGAAGAAAGACAACACATTTGATTACTAATCTTGCTCATGTTGACTATTTTTAAACAAAGGTTTGTTGGCCCCATAGTTTTAAAAAATTCCTTTGATATCACACATTGGCATGTACAGATAAGGCTGATACCGTATGACAAGCTCACTGAATAAGAGGTAAGCTCATTCTGTCGCCCTCACTTTCGCATCTCAGCTCTCTTTTAACTGCAGCCTTGTCACTCAGTAGCCTGAAAGGCAAGACCTCACACAGGTTTGACAGATAAAAGTCTCCTCACTTCATTGCTGTTTGACATTTTACCTCCCAGAAAAGTTCCAGCCTCTCTCCTCACTCCCTTTCTTTCTCTCCTTCTGTCTCATAAACACACACACACGCATGCACGGCTCTCCATGTGAGTCCATCTTCTCTCCTCCTGTCCATCTGCCTGGCAAAATGGGGCCTCAGACAAAGGAGAGGGAAGCTAACTCAGTGATCTGAATCAAATGGCATGAGGAGGAGGGTAGCAGAGGAAAAGAGGAGTGATGGGTGCCAGGGAGGGAGCACGGGAGACGTGGGAGACAGAGGGGTTGGACGGTGAAGGGAGGCATGAGGGGCGAGATGTGAATTTTTTCTGACAGGTTGAAGTCTCCTCTGAGATGACCCTCTCCCTGCTGGGAGACGTGTCTCCTGGATGTGGGTGGGGTGAGGGAGGACAGAGAAAAGGAGATGTAAGAAGGAGCAATGAACTATGATCATGGAAATGGCATGCTGAATGCAGTCGTAGCATGGTGAGCATGCAGCAGATTAATTTGACCCGTACTGAAGCACAAACTCTTGCAGGAATCTGTCACTATTACATTTCCCAGGTTAGGCTAATAATACCATCACTCAATGTCAAGTAGCATTGTTGGACACAGTGTTACTATCCAACACTCGAAGAATAAGACACATCTGCTGTCTGGCTCATTTTAAAATTTCATGTACCAAAAAAAAGGTATTGATTTATACGTAGGAACACTCTGGCAGGGCAGACTGGACAAACACAGTGACAAGTGACTTCCAGTGACTCCAGGGCTGTGAGAGACAGAAAAAAAAACAAGATAAAGAGAGCAGATCATTGGTTTGAATGTCTGGGGAGAATGCCAGGGTGTCTGTAAGTGTACATCAGAGGAGTAAAAAATGTGTTTTTGTCAGGTAGTTGGTGGCATTCATACAGCTGATTCTGGATGTTAGGTAAGGCAGAGATGAAGAACATCCTCCCCTTTAAAGCATACCACCATCATTTAGCATGGACATTTTTTTATAGCATTAAATACAAAGCACATGAAAGTACAGTTAGTTAATCAAACATTTGGTCATCAGTCAAATTTCTGGACAAAGTAATTGTTTTCTTGTGGTCAAGTACATGATAACCACAGTCACTTAGCAGCTTGATCCCCAGTATATTCACCACACGGCAAGTTGCTTGGCATTAGTGCGACTGTCAAATGTTTTGAGTAGCAACAGGTAGAAAAAAAAAACACTGCATAAAATTCTGTACCGCTCTTTTGTCCGTTTGATGCACTAGTGTTTTTTTCTGTGTCAATGAAGTGTGTTTTGACAGCTGTAATTAAGGTTGTCTTGATCTTCTTTATGCCTCGTCTCATCTGTTTCTTTGGATAACAGAAGTCAGGTTTTTTTTTGGTTAATTCCTCAAACAGAGCCAGAACAGACATGATCTGCATCAGAAGTGTCCACTGGTGAACTGTTGGGAGCTCACTAGTGCCTGCACAGTCCCAGAGGCCACTTCTGCTCAATGAGTCTGTAGCATCATGCTGCTAGTATTACATGTAAGTACTACATGCTGTTCCAAGTGTTGGCACATGTTCCTCAAGTATTTCTGTTGGCTCGATGAGATGCACCCTATTGTATTCCAGGTGGGAGTATGCCAAAGGGTAATGTTTGTCCATTTTATGTTCGACTGTCACCACATCAGCAATACTCCTCGGAACCAAAGAGGTTCTGAGGAGAGGTTTGCTAGGCTAGCAGAATTTAATTTCTTCTTATTTTGGGTTTATTGGCAGTTGGCAAGCCAGCTTGAAAGTGCAGCACCACCATCTACTGCCACTGCTTACCTGTACAGCTAATGGTTTCAAACTATAACTCCTGGTTCTATGAGTGATTCTTCCAGTGACTAGTTCTAGCATTCCTAACAATCCTAAAAGATTTCATTGCAAGCCATCCAATCGCTGTGGGTCTTTACTGTATTCTGTCCACAAAACATAGAAGTATAACTAAAACTCACACTTTTATGTACTACTGAATACTGAAAGTGGTTAAGGAAAAACTAGAGGGCAGGGAGACAAAGCTAGCATACTGTACTTATGACCCATATTAGATAAATGGGAGCATTTAATGCGGCGTAATATTTACTCTTACTTAGAAAATAAATACGCCTTTTCACTTTGCTACTTTTTGATACATTTATTGTGCTATTTCATTTATTATCTGTTGAGTGCAGCATTTTTTTATTAAGCAGAACTGGACACCAAATTACAAGATGTATATTTTTATTTGAATAAAAGCTGTGTAGTGCAGCACACACCATCAAAGTTTCTGTAGCTTTCTCCATGAATTCAGATGTTTGCTACGCTTCCATAATTTTGAACTTATACAGCATTCTTGCCGGCTCAGAGGGCAGATTTCTTGTTGTCTCGCCGCACACATGAATGGAATAAAATAAAATGATCAGGCAGCGCCTCAAGACTTTCCAAATGCTACTGAACCAAATCGATCAAAATCAGTAATAAAGAGGGTTCCTGGGGACTGGGGAGAGGCTGGTACTGTGTCTATAACCAGGTCTGCTTATGCCCCTTATCCTGCTTCATCACGAGTCAAGGCTCTTCATAGCCAGCAGAATAATGGCTGAAGCTACAGCAGGAGATTCGGATAAGACAATGCGTCCTTGACTGCAGTTTTTGTTTGTCAGGGTTTAACTTGTCAGTGTTAGAAGCTGAAAAACAGAAACTACAGCACATCCGTCCTTCCACGTTACAAGAAAACAGGTTGCATAAAAGATATCAAACGGTGAGTCACTGAGCACTCTCATTCATCTTATAGCGCAGTGATTGGTGCAGCGTTGCAGAGGATGGTCACATTATTGGACATTCTCAGATTCTAATGACACTGAGCTGTTTACGACACAAACACACACCAGGAGAAATGTGCCACGGTACTCAAGTAGAAAAGAACCAAATGTGTGTCGAGTTGTTCTCCTCGCATATGGCTCACACCTGCAGAACATTAGACAAGAAAAGTCTTTTGCAGATATATTCATCGAGACACCCATTCACACGAACGCTCGCATACATGCATTTATCAGAGTCTCATGTTTAAGTGCAAAGTGCTGCTTGAATAAGATTTCTCCTCAGACAGAATTAGCTCAGGTAAGGAGGGAATCGTTACTGTCTGCTTTGTCTCATCTCCATAATGTTTGCGTATTCCATTAGGTGGGAATGCAAAATGAAACATAATTATGTTGTACTCCCGCTGACAACTGATCTGTCACCAGGCGCATTAGAAACACGACTGTGTGTAGTGTGAAGAAAGAGGGTGGAGGGGAAAAAAGAGAGAGAGAGAGAGAGAGAGAACTTGTGTGGGCCTGGCACATCTCTCAGAGGCTGACAAGGCTACTTAGCTGGAGGTTGTAAAAATAAAGAACAGGAAAAAATAAATAAGTAATACCTGCCACATGCACACAACTGTACCCCTAAGCTCATTAGACTAACACACTTCCAGTGTCTCGTTCCTTGTTCCACCATCCCAGCCAAGACAGATCTCTCAACCTGGTACAAAGCGCAATTACACCAGACCAGACAAATATGGCACAGGGGTGTAATCTTTCTGAATCACCTGGAAAGTCAAGAAGATAAAAAAATAAAAAATCAAAATAAAAAAACGCCGTTCCATATAGCTGCAGTGCTGGTGCCTTGTATGGAACTGGGTTGGCCTCTTTCAGCACGTTTACTTGCAGCCAAGTACAAATTAACCTCCCAAGATCAACAATAAACCTAATTAGAGTTGTGTTCTGCAGCACACATCTCTAAACACAGATCACAGCTTGTTGAGAGATGAATCTCCATCTGTCTGGCTGCACACTGGGAGGAGGAGAGACTCCGAGAACATCAGTCCCAAGATTGGTAGAATGGAGCTTTGTGTGTTAGTGTGTGTGCGCGCACAGGGAGAGAGCGAGAGAGGCCCTCGTGGCCACGGGGTTACTTCCCCATGTCAGCCCTTATTTTATGATGTCATGCTGCAGCGGGGAAGTGGGACATGGCACATGCGGGGAGAACACGCCATTGGATTTGAGCGTGTTCGGTGCTGGTGGTGGGCCCGTAACGCTAAGGGGCTGAGACAGGAACAGCTCTCCTCTGCAACTTGACACTCACCACTGGGACTCAGGCAGCCAGACAGGGAGGAACACATGGCTGGGGAAACACAGTGATGTGCACATAGAAACGCACACAGTTCAATTTCCCCACATTTGCCACACTAAAATAAAATATGATCTCACTTTATTATTAATTCTAAACTCGGATTGCCTGTAATAGAATCAGGCACACTGCTGGCTTGTCTAGAAAAGATGAATTCCACAGAAATTGTTTCCCTCGTTATCATATTAAATCCTTTAGTATCAAATAATAAACAAATGATTGAATTTATACGCTGCTGTTCCCTGTTCTCTGACAGTGTAGTCAGAGGGGAGTGTTTAAGGTCTGAAAATGATTAAAAAGGGCAATGTTTCTGGATGTGTATTTTCCCACTCTGTTGTAATTTCCCTAAGCTGCCGTCGGACATGACAGCATTATCACTTTGCCTTTGACACTGCGGAAGATAAAGCAGTGGGGACACCAAGGTCCAAATATGTTGCTTTTATAGGTAGAACTGTCCCATTCATCATGTTCTAACACCTAGCGCTCTCTGTAATCCCCGTCCATAAGTCAACGTGGAGCAGGTATCTTCTGACCTGCTACAATCTACTAGTGTTCGGCAAAACAAACGGTAGAAAAATAGTTTTCTTTTGACACGTAGACATGAAAAGGCAAGACAAAGAGACAAAGCAGCTTTCACAAATCAGTTTATATAACAAAGTGGTTATTATTTAGTATCATATTCCATTACATATTTTATGGAAGTGCGTAACCATTTTGTTTTCAGTTCTTTTTTTCATGTTCCTAAGGATACAAATAAACTTAAAATGTTACAAATATAAATGTTTCTTAAGACAATAAAACATACTCAATGACAACGAGGAAGGTAGGCAGGGATATGGCAGCTTACACATCATGCTCGGACAGGGTTTGTCAACAGTTATGAGCATCGTTTGTTGATTCAGCCACAATTGGGTCTCGCACAAATCAATAGTAAGCACGAACAAAGTAGGAAAGAAGTGGATATGTGGCAGCTGGGAACTATTTACCGAAAGAAATACTTTGCAAATAGTTCACTCTGTTAGTGGCAATGTTGTATTTACGAATCTTAGACAAATCTCTCTCTGCCTGAGCAGAATATCTTGTGAGGTAAAGTGCACAGTCAGTGAGTGTAAGTAACATTTGCAAACTTTTCGCTTACCACCAGCCACCACGGAAATGGCACCTTTGAAGAACTCTTTCATACCCCTGCCTCCTCAGTCTTACGGTTACTACACCGGCATGAGTCATACCACCAGCTCAGGTTAGTTAGTTACAAGCAGAAAAGATGACTGCAAAGACTCACAGTCATTCGGGTTATTGTATATTTAGTTATTTAAAACGAAGCAACTGGACAGGAAACTCCAGCTGCTTTGTTTTAAATACTTGGAAGCAAGAAGGTACTCAGATGAGCAGCTGTTTTTCCACACGAATATGATGGAAACGTTCAGGTTGTTTGTCCTGAGACTCGCTATTTTCTATTCAAAAACACAACATTGTGATTATCCTAAAAGATGGAACAAGGGAGACATACAACAATCACTTACAGGGACAATGAGGAATGCTGTCATTGTAGAAGTTTCCCTTTTCATTAGAATAAAGTTTACATTAGATCTGTTGAAACTCTTAAGATTCATGATGCATTTTTCCTATTCTTTGTTCCTTGACATTCAGATAGTGTCTGTATTGATTACTGCTGCAGGGAAGATGCATGGACTTCTACAATAGCTAACATCCCTTAGATCTTAGCTCAGTACGTTCTACAATGTAATCTTTACAAAAAAAAAATAAAAATTTTTACTCCAAATAAATTACATCTTACAAAAGATGTTTCAGTGTTTTAGATAAGAAATACCACATCACTATCATAATCACATCAAATCTCCTACTTTGAATGATTTACTATATGTCTGTACAATCTGTCTCATAGTTTGACAAAAAGATATGAGAACTCTCGCCTTTCAAAAAAAAAAAGAAAAAAGAAAATGGCACATACGCAAGAAAATCCAAATTTTCAAGATAATGAACAAAAGGTTTTCAGTCAAATGATTAAAGAAACGCCGTTTCCGTCAAACACTGTCTGTTTTGGCATGTAAAGGATCAAATCAAAAGGTAAAATTACACCAAATCCCACATACTGGTGTTGGTGGGGAGCGGATATTAAAATTTAATAGGGAAAAAAACAGGTTTAATTCAGTGCGTGGTGATGCAGAGGACAAAGAGTGAGCAGCAATTAGAAAGAAGAAATCACTGCCTTTGACGGAGCATCTCCATGTCTGCTGTGTACAACACATCCTTAGATCTCCCATCAATGCAGGATCCGCTATGCAGAAAACTCATTCTCTATGCTTTCCCTGTGTGACTGCTCCAACCTTATATTCAGAGGTGAATTATTGTCTTCCTAAATATGCAGACTTCTCAGAGTATTGTGGGTGCACCCTGAGCCGAGATGATGTGTAAAATTGCATTTTTAGGATCATGCAGGCTGGGAGAGGAGGCATCATGAAACAGACGCACCACAAGCACCACTGACAGATTGTTTAAATGAAAAATCTGGATCTACCCACCCAGGAGTAAAGCACATTGAATCCTATTTTAGCCCTGGTTCCTGCTCCGATATCACACATACGTTCACTCAGACAGAACTGCACCGATGCTCAAAAGCCTGCAGCTTGAGTTATAGCATTAGTAACGTAAGTTGTGTTATGGTAAAAGGGTCACTTATACCATTAGTGCTGGGGAATTGGACGGCGTTTGGAGACTCCTTCGCTAAGACAAGCCTCATCTTGTCTGCTGTGCCCCTCAGACGATTATTCTGCCCGTGCCCCGTCTCCGTGTGGATTCTGTGGTTGTTTTTAGCAGCGTCTGCTTACAGTTTAGGGAAGTGAGGGGACAGGGACGCCCTCGGCATGAATATATGAATAAATAGCTCACGTGAATCTGTGCGACAGTGGGGATATGCAGAAGAACAAAGCTTACAGCAAAGTTTGAACTATCTCGTGCACCAAGCATCAGGCCATTTCTCCAGGTAGGAGTAGTATTTTGCCGTAGTGTCACAGATACTACCAGGAAACGGGGAATGTAATAGAGTGCAGCATTTAAAAACATTATTTGATCCATGAATTTCCTCAGCGCATTTTAAATGTTTTCTTTTTTTTTCTCATGAAAGGGTTTAAACATTAAATGAACCACAGACATTATTTCATTCATAAATGTTAAACAGTAAAACAGCTGTATTTACATTAAGGAAATTATATCAATTACTCATGTTAAAAAATAGCATAACATATTCCTTTGTGGCGATTCTGGATTTCCTATAAATCTTATTTTATTTAGTTTTTGAAAACCCAATGGGGGGAAAAAATACATTAAAAATGTGCTGTGGGAATTCTGAGTGGATCGAATTCTCGCAACTGGTCTCCAAGCAGATTAACATCTGCCGGACTGTTTTTTAGAGCCTTCATATTAAGAAAAGAAGAAAAAAAAAAAAACACACACACACAGATTGAAATAGGTTAATAAAAATGTGGTAATACGTTTGTATAATCAAGTGTCCCCCACTGAAAACGTGTGCAAGCGCAGGAAAGGTCAAAGAGTTCATGTTAGTTCCTCCAGGCAGTTATATGCATTTAAAAATGTGTCAGTCTCTCATGTTAACAGCAAAAGCGACCTTGGGACAGAGATCAGCACCCGCAGGCATTGGTTACATATTATGCAAGTACAAATAAAATGCATCTTGTCAAAATGAAGATTACAGTTTCAAGATCCGTGAGTCACGTGCTCTGATTTATTGGCGTAGACAGGGGCCAGCTCTTGTGGCTTTGTGGGATATGGATTTAACTTATCTGTAGGGACCTTGTCAATTCACAACTGAAAATTGTCTTCATGTTGGCTGAAGGAAGGATTGACAGAAACAACAACAACAACAACAACAACAACTCCCTCTTCGGTTAAGAGTTTGGTGACTTGTTCAGGAAAACACCAGCGGCTTGAAGGCTTGCCAACACCAGAATTAAATCCCTGTCTTCCATTTAAAGAACAGCTGCCCTGCTGCCCATTTGCTGAATGAACGGTACACGGTATGTTCCCCAGGATAAGCATACATTACTTTGCAGTCCTTGGCAGAGTGTCTGTTTTCTGCAATGTTCAATGCATGTTTCATGTGAGAACTGTATAAGAACTGTGAGTATTTTGATTATAAAAGGATTAAAGTAGAAAGCTTAGACTTGCATGAATTAAAATGGATTTCCAAACAATGAAAATCTTTCATTTCAAGGAGCAGTAGCCTTAAAAGGTGTTTTTTAACAAATTAAACCACCTGGAGAGGACACAAACATTTGTGATCAGTGATGAGAAATTACTGAATAAATATGTAAGGCGTCGGATGAAGCGCATGAAACTTAAATGTCTGATTCTTCAGTTGCGTGTAGCTTCTTTCTGCATTTTTGTCCCATACTTGGTGCTCTGTAACTGTGTGTGTGTGTGTGTGTGTGTGTGTGTGTGTGTGTGATCCTGTTGAGTGTGTGTGCCACAGTGAAGGGTGCTCTGTCTCTCCTTCAGATGTCGTCCTGGTCTCCTCCTCGCAGGCCTCTTTGGCACTTATCTAGCGTCTTGTGGTAAGCGCGGGTGATCATCGAGCTTGGTGATTTGCGTTGTGGCGCGAACGAGACCTTTCCAGGACTGCGCGCCGGTTGTCTGTTCAGGAAACGGGTGGGGGGGAGAAAAAAAAGACACAACAAAGAATCAGAAACGGAGTGTGAGACTGAGAAAGAACAAGAAAGTGTTGTTACATTGATCCATTCTGGTGCAGGAGCTCAACTAAATGAAAGACTGTATAGAGAAACCAAAGGAGGCGAAGAACAGAGGCGGAGAGGGGAAACAACATGAAGCAAATCCAGGCTGATTGAGAGCGGAGCAGCAGGGGAGGATGGAGAAACAGAAGAAGCTGCTGGAGTGGAGGTGCTTGTGTCTGGTGTCATAGTAACTCCATTCAGCTCCTGAGCCAGGCTTCCACTCAAGAGCCCCTCAACTATTCTCACACCAGATGCAGCATATGCACACCACAGAGTAAACGCACACAGACCACTACAAACTAAACAGTGACTAAACAGCTCTCGGTGCTAAAGCAGCTTCTACCTGAATCTCTGTTGTTTTTACCCTGTTTCAACATTTAGATATCAGCCTTCTGGTTATTTTCAGCCGATGTACTTGACGAAACATGTCCCACCTTTGCTGCTTCACATTAAACGTTCTCTACTGGTGAACTCGCAAGATGCTTTTATTGTGAAGACGTTTTTTAGAAACTTTTTTAAGCTTTCTGTGCGGTAAGTAGAGTGCATCTCTTGATAGCAGCTCTCCAAGACAAACCTACCCACAGCTGAGATGCCCTACTACAGAATGTAGACAGTACAAGGACTATGTGTGTTTTACAGTCATGCTGCCTCAGAAAGGTTCTTGGTGAGATTAAAAGGTGCACCATATGCCTTTGATTAAATAGACCTAATATGCTATAAAATTATATCAGATGTAGCTCTTATTTGCCCAGCCAATCGTGGCAGAATATATTTCACTGCAGGGTTGCTGGACCAGTCACATTCTGGGTTCTTTTAGGTTGCCAGCTCTGTGACAAAGTCATACAAACACTGCCTCCTCAGCTATCCAGCCATGGCTGCCCAGAAATGCCCATGGCGTCCACCGGGCAGCCAGGTGGCAGGTGGGGCTGGACAGAACCAGGAAGCATAGCCACGGAGATGACTGCAGGCACACCCACACAGGACTCCCTGGTATTTCCAAGCGTGCCTTCGCCAACGTGCCCATTACTCAGTGCCAGCTGTAGGGTGCCAGGCGTCCCGGGCTGGGCGTTGTTTAATGGCACGCACTCCATCCATCATGTCAGGTAATGAGCTGAGAGTGATTGTGATGGCTAGGAACACACACAAACATGTGCACTCACCAGATCCACCCAGACTTCTACAGTCACAGTGGAGAACAGAAAGCACTCCTTCTTCAGTTTGGACACAAAGCATCATGCAGATGGTGCACAGGGGGAGAGAGGGAGGAAGAGGGAGGGAAGGAACAGAAGGACCAAAAGAAAGGCTGATGGAGATCTTTAAGGAAAATGAATAAATGTTCTGTGTTCGCTGCTTTTTTTAGTTTCTTCATATACAGTAGGTGACCGTTAAAGCTAACATGTTCTGGCAGCGCATCCAAACACAGCACGCCTACAAATCCATGCACTCTTTTTTTTATTTTTTTTGTGCTTCAGTGCGTTAGCATGACTTATACAACTGTTTCTTTCAATACAAGCAGCACACAAAAGAGAAATGGTGACAGTTTAAAAGAAAAAAAAAAGTAGATCATTCACAATCTATCACTGCCAATCATTTGCAAGCCCAATTGCTGTAACCTCATTTCTGGGCAGGCAGTTTCCTCTAACCCTCGCTCGATCGGAGGAACATGAAAAACAGAGCAGGGAGAATACAGACCCACTGTCTCTAATAGGCGAAATACATCTATTACTGTAAATAGGATGGAGGAAAAAGATGGTGGAAAGGATGAAAGAAGACTGTACAAAGAAAGCCGTACACGAATTAGGAGACGAGTAAAGTCACGAAAGACAAACGGAAACGATCAACAAACAGATCTATCAAAATTACTACTACTACTGGGAGCTTGGACAAAGGCAGCACAAATAGGAATTCTTTGAGTCACACACAATTAATCATGGACAGAATACCCACCGTCAAACCAGCTTTTTTTAAATGTACGTACATGGTCGGTGTTACAGCACATTAAGACACACCTGCACACAGCCAGTACTCGAGTCTATACAGCAGTAGAGCAAGTGATGTTTGATCTTTTGCCATCAGATCCCTTCACTAACGCAATGTGTTAACCTTGGTATTGATCTACAGGTGCACTGATACTAATACGAGGACCGCGCTCTTAACTGGTGTTAGGCCGTTGTTGGCTGTGTCATGAGGAGACGCAGCCATAACTGAAAACAATACATACCATTAGTGTGACCACTTGTTGAAAGAACACTGCCATGAACTGTAGTTGGCAGCTTTTCTTGGAATAACAAATGAAAAGGGTCCTTCAGGGGTATTTGTGTCTTGCCTTACTGCCTGAGTATAGTGGAAAGCTTTCGTCAAAGACTTCACCCATAAAAGAAAGAAAAACTTCCAGCAAAACGCATCTCCCATCAGAGGATCCTTGAATGGAGAGCTATTGGCTTCTCATAAAGACTTTTCTGCTCCCATCTTCAGGTGCATAAAAGCCCATCTTTTCCCACCCCACATCAATCTATCACAACAATTGAACAAACAGCAGCCATTTCTACTGGGAGAGAAACATTACTACTAGCCTCCACTGAATTGAAAGCTTCAAGCGCACATACGAGAACAGGCGGAGAGGGAAACAAAGTGAGGCTGGGGAAAAGGAGGTGAGATCCACACAAAAGACAAACTCTAGGTATTTTTTTTTCATTTTTCATTTTTTTCTTAGGTGCACTGATTGCAACTCTTTCTACTCGCATTGGTTTTGATGGCTTCTTTACCTGCTTCTCCCAGAGGCGACATCTTTCCAAGTTACAGTAGGCGTGACACAGAGGAGCATAAGAACAGGAGAAGAAATTGACAAAAGAAGAGCAGGTATTCCATGTTACAGCAGGGAGATGTTGGCATACTAGAACTTAATTAAATGCCGTCTGGCACCGTCTCTCAAAATGTTACTAAATGTACCGAGGATTTCGGCGAGGGTGGGCAGATGGAGGAGGAAGTCATTGACACACTCGCACATGCACAAATGCACACTGTCTCTTTCTGTCTCTCTCACACGGAAATACATTGTTCCTTAAGTGTCAAAGCGGTACGCAGGGAAATGACTTGGTGCGTCGCATTGAGGAAATCACACACACACACACACTCCTCGTCTTTTTTCAAACACACGGCGGCAAATCCTCGCGTGTATATCATGATGATCCCTGCCACAAGGGAGAGGCTCTGAATAAGACAAGGGTAATGGGAGGAGGAGAGGACGCCAAGATTACTAAACAGCTAAAGCCGAGGCCTTAAGCCGGCGCAATCAACTCCAACCTTCTCCTGACTGTTTCTAGGGCCTCCAGTGAGACGTCTTTACACTTTATGATAAATGTTCGGAGGTTCCCCAAAAGAGATTATATATCACAGTTCTCATAATTAATCGTGTTACTGTCATCTTTGGCTAATTGCACAAGATTACATCATCACAGAGTTCTATGATCTGCAAAGGATCGAAAACCCATCAATCATCTATCAAACACTTTCATGTGGCCAGTATAAACAGGGAGACCTTCAGAGGCGTTATGCTACGGTTGCCTAATATTTTAAGGGAAGCGCTGAATTCTAAACATGGCACTTAAAATAATTATGATTGAAGTCAAATACGGTGGCTATGAAAAGTCTACATGACCGTGTTAAATCAGCGGGTTTTTGTGATATTAAAAACTTCAAACAAAGATAAATCATATCATTATTTTAAAAATTACTACCTGTGTAAGGCCAATGAGACAGTGTGACAGATTTAGGAGAAGCAGACAGCATGTGCCAAGCTGATAGACTCTAATCCAAACAGAGAGGTGTAACCAAATTAAAGGTGGCTTTAACCTCAAGTATTACTACAGGGATGTGCAAGGCTATGTAGTTAGGTTTTTCTTTTTGAACTGTGTCACACTGGTTTCAAGTTTTTGAAATACATGTCCACAAGTTCTGATATGATTTCCCCACATCTACATTTTTACATTACAAAAACTTCCTGATTTAACAGGGGCGTCAGACTCTTGTAATCACCAGTGGGTAAAACAGTTCAGAAGGAAAGCAGGATGCATGAAATCACAGGGATGGAACTTCATTCTATTATACCATTATAGAATATCTTTGTAAATCTTGCATTCTCCATCTTAAGTGAGCAGTGACAAGATGTCGCTGCCTGTGTCTAATTCAGTTTGAGTCGCTCGGCACTTCATATTTTGATGAGTTAAAACGTAATAAAGGTGATTAAATCTCTGCTCGCTGCGCATCAACATGGCTCCTCTGTGGAAGGGGAAAGCGTCTGCAGCAGCAGCAGTAACAGGAAGCGCTGCAACCTTCTATCACCTCTTTTCATCTCCTCCACCCCCCCTCCCACCTCTGCTCCACCAGCCTCCCAGCTACAGAGTAATGGAACTCCCTACACAGAAACAAGATACGGCGTATAAATGGGATGCAGAGGGAGAGAAGCTATTTCTTCCTGCTGAAAGTTATGGGACTGGTATTGCAAAACTACAGTCGCGGCAAACACAGACTCTCATTCACCGGTAAGAGTAATCACCCCAAACAGGGGGGCAGCGGAGGAAAACCCAGTGTAGCTGAGGAAACGGTGAAAAGGTGGGTCAGAGAGCTTCTTCAGCCACAGCGGTATTCAACTAAAATTTAAAGAGGTCCAGTTACAGAAAATATCTTGAAGCAAAGGTCAAGAAGATCATAACGTCCAACTATTTAGTGTCATATATGTTTAGGAGTCTAGTAGTAGTATCAACATCTGTATGTGATCAATACCTGACTGTCAAATCAAATGAATTCAGTAGGATTTAGATATGTATGTTCTCTCATTAAATTAATAAAAGTGAGCTGCATTTCAAAATGAGAGAAAATAAACAAAATAAAAATTGTGCATGTTTAAACAAAGTGCTTCACTTCAGAAAAATAAAATAAAGTGAGGAAAAGCTTGAATTTCCCCATTTCTTTTTCACATCTTGACTCAACCGTCAACAATTTTCCACATAATAAATCTTTTTCTTTCTACCGTCTGTTCATGTGTAACTTGCCTCTGACTTTCTCATCTGTCTGTCACAGTGTTTACCGCCAGGAACGCACAGACTTGATTGGCTGAGTGGTATCACGCGGGATGGCTTAAACCACTGCTGTAAAGGCTACAAAAGCTGCGCCGGTTAAAATAGAAGCAGCTAACTAATTCGTGGTAGAAAATTAAAAGATTGTAAGTACATCTCTCTCCGGTACTGTCCTATGAATGCCAGGTTCATTGTTTGTTTTTTTTTCGTTTTGATTTGTTTTTTTAGGAAGAATAACTTGTTTTTCCAAAAAAATGATTTGAAACATTTATTTACATCACAAAAAGACTCTGTAATTTACAGTAAAAATAAAAGGCATCTTCTTCTGGAAACTAATGTTATTTTGTAGTTTCTTTAACAACCAAATAAACAAAGAAATGAACAAAGAAGAAACTGTTGAACTATGCTGCAGTTGCATTGCCAATTTGAAAAGTGGTCTGAATTTTGAAACCAATATTATAATCTAATTCTGTTTGCTCTGTTTTACTGTGCACCCAGTTGCTACTTATAAAACTGCCATCGCTATAATTATCAGTTCCACTCACAAAGAAAAAAGTGCTAAAAACGTGTTAAACAATTATCACATTAATGCATAAGTGCATGCATACATGCACTTACAATTAAAATGTGTCTCACGTAAAAAGGATGTTGTTAAAGTGTAGTCAGAATGGCTCAATACCAGCATCTTCATTTACTGATTTTCTGAAAGTGACGTATTTCTGATGATATGAGCTTGTAGTCAAACACGAATGTGAATTACCTGCAAAAGGATCGCCTAAGCGAGGGGGATGCACAAATGTCAGGGGATCTGAGAGTGAGGGGGCTGCAATCCGCCGCTCGATGTGTTTTGGTGTGTTTTCTCTGCATGCCGTAGCAAGGCGAGGCGATCAGAGTGGCATGACAGAGGGAAATGCCTAAGACAGGCCTGGATAAACATGCTGAGGCAAGATACTGAAATTCTCCCACTTGCGCTTCTCTCTCCCTCACACACACTGTACTTCTTTCTGTCTCGCTTTTTCAATCTCCTCCTCTTCTGCTTTTCTCCTTTTAATCCCTCTTATTACCGACATTACCTCTGGTGTTTACTACAAAAAGCGAACCACTTGTGATTTACACACACCCAGGAAGCACGGCAAACAATCTAAACGATAACCCTGGTTTTTAACTTAAATGGACGCCAAGTCTTAAGTTTTCATGCAAGTTTGCATTCCTGTTTGACAGTTTGTATACAGAATTTGGAGGCAAAGTGAGTGCAACTGACATACTGCAGAGATAAACAGTAACGAGGAGAGGTTTGCAGAGTGGTCATAACACATGCAATCGGTTTTGACAGCGCAGGGATGTGGTTAATCTTTCCATGCCTCTATCACCACTCTATCTCAGTCGGCGCCATGATATGCATGTCTGGTAATACTGGTCGCCGACCTAGATAGTGAATATAGCCATTTGTTGGTAGCCTCTCTCAGGACTCAACTTCCTTTACAACTTCCAGACTCACATTGACAAAACTGAGCTCTTCAGCTTCACTCAAAATTGGCTCAGGGATTTTTCTGTAACAACTCTACTCTTATTGTCAGACATACTGTGCATAAATGCAGCACATTTCACTATCATGTTTGTTTTTACATACACCCAGCGTATAATGTGCACACAGTGACTCACTACCTGTAGTGGAAAGAGTTTGGTCTTAAAATAATGCCTCCTGACTGCTCGGCACAAAATATGTTTCAGGAGCGTAGGAATTCAGAGCTCAAGCTCAAACAAATACTTATTTTTTGGAAGGATGAAAACTACTATTTTACCTATTTGCAGTGAAGCTATGACAGGTCTCTACCATGGACAAAACAGCAAGTGTTTGTGCACATAAAACCTGTCTGCACAGCATGCACTCAGCGCTCAGTGTGACTCTACGTGTGCAGTAATCTCAAAAAAATCCATCGTGCGTCTTGAAGCCTGGCTAACGTTTGTTAGATTTGTGATTGAAAACAACAAGCCTGACACAGCGTGGGTAGCGCACATTTCTCATTGGGCCCCTCTGCTTCAGAAATCTCCTTAAAATATCTCCACTGGACTTGATTCCTCAGTCACGGAACAATGCCTCTCGGCATTCTGGGATGCAGCAGAGGCGCACACAGCCCAAATGAACAGTTATATGAAAACACTTTTGCGATCGATCAGTGCCTGAGGCAAAACTCCCATTCATGATTATCCTCTCAGCAGTCAAGTTTCAGGAGGCAGGCTCCAACCTAACCATAACCATGAAAGAAAACAAATATCCTCGAGAGTAAATTCCTGAAACAGCTAAGAATTGCCCACCTGTTTGAATCTACTTTGCACTTTAATATTATCTCCCAAACTTGGCGCAACACTTAAGAATTCAGAGCACTTCAGAGGTCTAGGGTTGAGTACGCAGAGTGGGAGCATTTACAGTACATATACGCATTAACTCTTTCTGTAACAAATGACAACAAGACTATGCCTAAAATGTTAACCAGTATGAATCTGTCAGGAGAATATTTGAATATTATTATTTTTTCAATGACTTGAATACACTGCTGCCCATAAAGCTGGAATAATTTTGCTTCCAGACACAGTCCTCTTTTTATTCCTATTTAGATAAATCACACGGTCATAATCATTTCATGAAAAGTGGCAAAAAATATTTGATTCCAACTTTATGGGCAACAGTGTAGATTATACACATGGAGGGCTTCTAGCGCCGTCAAAACATGCACACTGGCTTGAAGCTCGTGATTTGGGGCTTCACCAGCAGCCCACGATTATGACCACAAGGCATACAGGAGCCATGGAGAGCACAGATGGGGCCTGTAGCAGAGGCCTGGGTTTCACAGTTCTGAGCCAGGAGAGAGAGTCATCCATCAGGCCAAGGCACAGAGGTGCCTAGGGGGGGCCAGTCACTGATCCTATAAGACTGATTGGGCCTCTGTGGGAGGCCAGACCCCCTGACTGCATGGACATCAGTGCCTGGCTTGCTCCATTGAGGCTTGATCTGAACTGGACTGAGCCAAAGCAGTGACCTGCTTCCATTTGGATTCTGTGGAGGCAGTTATGTAGATCAAAGATAGCAGTCTGCACCGAACATGTTGTATGAACTCAGTGAAAACAGACCTCCTAAAATTCAATATTTTACATCTTAACTAAAACAAATTCAGACCGTATTTCCGAAATGAAAATATGTCATTGGTCTGCTATACATAATTCATAACTCCTGCTCATATATTTAATTTAATGCTTTGAAAGTGTTGTGATTCTATTATTATAACTACACGGTGCTGTATTTAACTGTGTAAAACTTAAGATGAAGCGATAGGAATCTAATTACTTTATCCAACCGCCTTCTGAGGAGACGAGGTCAGAGACGGCATCAGCCAGATGAGCTGCTGGAACCTGCGGCAGCCAAGGCAAGCCACATGATTGACAGGTGAATGAGTAGACAGAGAGATAGTTAGACAAATGGAAGCTAAGATATAGTTTGACAGACAGATGGGAGCGTAAATGGATGGTTTGGCAGCATGATAAGGTAAATAGGCTGATGGATCACCAAACAAATGGGGGAGGAGGAAGGAAGAAAATAAAAGAGAAGAAAAGAATGCCTGCCCGCACACAACAAAAGATAGGACGCAAGATACCCTGATAAACACAGATGGATTGTGTTGATACACAGGGAGGTGGGGCAAGATCGATAGATTGTTTTATTCTATTTGCTTGGCAAACTGGAGATTTGATGTGGCTGGTATCAAGGCGATCTGTTTCTGACAACGCCAGGCGTGACTGTTACAGATGGCGAGATAGCGACACATCTCAATCTTTGGCTAGCTTCAGCGCAGTCTATCTTGGTTGTAGCGCTAGCACCAGCGTCAGTGGCGTCATCAATTCATTGTGTTATCAGAAAGACTGTGGGAGGTGCATTGTTTCCTACCAATCTCTATGCCCACATGGATTTTCTCCATAAGTTGGCGGTCTAAATTAAATTAGAAAACCAAAGGCTCAGAAAGTTAACTGATACAGAGCTGTAGCTTGGAGAAACAGGGGCTTTGTGTCTCAAAATGGAGAAAGGGTAGGATTCTTTGCTTCTTCTCAGTTTTGAGCAAAACAAAATGGATGCCCTGACAACCCGATGCCTCATTACTGCTGCTTACGTTTATCATGTCAAAATGGAAGACAAGGGTATGCGAAGTTTAGAGGCAAGGGCTCTCCTAGTTAGAAAGGTGGCTTCTCGCTGTGGCTGCTTGAGGGACATGGGGGTGCATGGCAACAGCATTGATGAGTGTTGCAGGGCTTATAATAGACAGGGAAGGCCCAGAAAGCATGCCCTTTAGAGGTGCAGCATCTCTCACTGTCTGACAGCTTACAGGGTCTACACTTCACAATGACACCTTCACAGTGCGCTCAAGATGACACACAAACACACATGCTCACAGGTGCATAATTCTTACACAAAGTCTCACATATAAGTTTGGCAGCGTGCACACACACACACACAGGCATAAACACGTGCATGCACGCACTCACAGTCACGTACACACACTAATCCATTTGTGATGTGGAGATAATACCTGACAAGTAGAATCTCAGCATCATGCTGACAGTATTAACACTTATAAAACAAGCCAGGCTATAAAAACATCCAGTATTCACTCCAAGAATGGCGTTATGGAAACAAACATCTGTTTGTGCCATGTTAAAAAAAGCAGTACGTCTCTTTCACTGTAAACAAAACAATATGGCTAAAGCCCCCCATCTCTAGGAATAGTCTTGCATTTCTGTCAAAACCACATACGGGGTGAAGAAGGTACAAAGGCAGATGTGGTTTCTTTGACCGAGACACGTACATCAGTTCAACAAACATAAAGGATAGTCCTGTCTTCTGCAAAACATTTCTAGTAGAAAAATCAAGGAATTCACTAAAGGTATTTGAAACCATTTTGACAACAGAATCATCAGAATAATCTGAGCTGGACTACAAAACAGCTGATAAATTCAAGTCATTGGCCCGGCAGATCTTTTCCAGGACATAATCAGTTCCCAAATACTTTAGGAATGGGAGAAAAGCTAGATGTTTTGTTTTGTAGTATGGATACTTTATCAAACTAAAAAAAAAGTAGAATATTAGATTGTTACTTATACAATAATGGAGATCACTGTTCTTGGTATTGCATTAATGCATTGTTATGTCTGCATTTATTTCCCTCTTTCATGTTGCAATACAAACATTTTATAATCTACTTAACTCTAATTAACATTTACACTGTAAATATAGTTTTAAAAGTTTAGTAAAAAGTTTCTGTTTTATCATCGTTGGCCATGTTCCAATCATATTTTCTTCCAAAAAGAAAAAAGTCTTCAGTTAGTTAGAAAGCTGCTAAGTTTTGCAGCTATAATCCAAGCTGCCATCCAATCTCAGGATTCTCTAGGACTTCTCACTGCTGATGCCAAGTTAATAAAACATGGTGTTGTGTGTTATTTATTTATTAATCTCCTTTTTGATGTGTCCCAGTGCACAGTGAGAGCAGTGGTGGAGATCACAGACGGCTTCGCAGCTCAGCAGCCTTGCTCTTTCCTCCATGCGATCACCATCAGACCCATTTGGCCATGTGAAGATGCTCCCTTCTGTTCACATGGGGCGGTGTAGGGTGGGTGAGCTTCCAGAAAGACTTTTCACTTTCTCTTTTAATATAAATCATTCATACTAAGAGATGCTCCCTCATGTACACAAAACACCACAACCCTTCCTGCAATGGACTACACTTTGCTACCTTCATGTTTTTGCTTGTGCTTTGCTTGTGTCGCTGTCAATGTGAGTTTCAGCGTACAAGACCGAAAATAGAGGTGATAGAAGCAGAACATATAGACATAGGGGCTAAAGAAGAACCTGTCTGAAGTTGTGAATCTAATTATTTAAAACTCACCATCATTTACTGAAACGTATTATAGTTTTCTCTTTTATATTTCTGTTATTCATTGTCATGAAGGTATTAATTTTTCAGCCTGCAAATGATGAAAAAAGATTTATTCACCTCTGAAAACAAGGTTGTCGACGTGTCCGTGTCAGCACTGATATGTTAAATTGCAGTCTCCTGGTAGATTGAATGCTAATTCAATCATATTCCTTGACTACATTTCACAGTCACTGTCTGTTAGAGCCCCACGGCTTGAATGAGGCCGGTGGATGCGTTTCTGCATGTGTGCGAATATACCTTTTGTGTTTATATGTATATGTGTGTGTGCGTCCAACTGCAGGTTGACTACACATACCCACGGAGCAGACATCTCAAGCGACAATGGATTCTGCGTGGATGAAAAATTCATCTGTCCCCCTCACTTATTCATCAAGGAGGAAGATTTTTCTGCAGGGATGCCCTCCAGAGATGTGGCGCTCACATGCCAAGCGGCCTGCCGCCACTTTACCCACAAGGTTTTCAATAAAACAAGCAAACAACACAATTCCAACACCTATAAATAAGTGATCGTTCCTGAATAAAGTGCTGTACACACAGCCCCTCACTGAGGCCACTCATCACACTTTAATGGCGCCGTGTACCGGCCAAACTTATTTCTCTCCTCTCTCCCTCGTTCCTTCTTTCTCTTTATCTTTGAGCAGAGTGAGGGAACAAAGTCAGTGGAGGCAGCTGAAACAGGAGAAGCAGAGGTGCATTCAGATCGTCATCATCCCATCACCTGGCTCAACTATGGTTAAGATACAGCACTATCTCTTTCATGATTTATGAGGCTATCAGCATGCGCGATCCTCCCCCATCTCCCACCTCCTTTTCCCCTCTCGTCTGTTTCACGCACACACAAAAACACTCACGAAAGTGCACACAAACTCTCTGAGTTTCTTTCTTAGTTATTTCTCCCTTTCTAGAGACAGGTTGTTCACAGCAGTTTGAACATTCAGAGCGTTGGCTCGCCAGATGCTTGGGCGTCTGTCAACGTGGTGCTATTGTTAGCTAGTTTTTGATGAGATTTACATGGCAGAAAAGCCATCAAATAAGATATACTACTGAGAATATGAGAAGGGATCACACCTAATCCGCGCACCTGCATCTTGGCAGCACTAAGTCTCTTTTCCATCCAGACCAACACACACACACGAGCAGATACATGCAACCGCCCACCCGCACCCGCACAATCAAGCCGGCAAACTTACACAGCAGCTTGAGCCTGATTTAGATGTGGGTTTTCCTGGAGCTCAAAGGCTCACAATTACCGTACTTGTTCAAAAAAAAACTTACACACACGTAGCACACTGCTGCACAGAAACAGGAGAATTACACTCTAAGTTCTCATAGATATGTGGTCCTTTTCTGACAGAACAACCAACCCTTTTTAGGAATCTGTGATTTCTTCTTGAATTCTGGCTACAGATTTATAGAAGTAAAAGAAGGTCTCAATCAAAAAGAGTTTTAATTGTGCTATCCTAATCTTTGATGTTTTTTAGAAGTTTCACTTTGGAAATGAGTTCACAGAATTAACTTTAAAGATTTAGTTCCTGAGGCCTTTTACTTTCTGGGACTCTTTGGCTGAAAAGGCCCATTATACTTTTCTCTGACTGATGTGCGCACACACACAGACACACACACACACCGAGCACATCAACCCTGTGCTGATTAAAAAAGAACTGGGTCACTAGTGTCCTGGCTAGTGGCACTTTCTGCTCTGGCCCTTTAAGCCCCTTCGGTTTCCCAGAATCCCTTGGCATCCATGTCAGAGCCAGGGCCTGCGGCAACACACCTGTGTCCACACTTCTTCACTGGGATCAATTAGCATTAAAGTTTCAGAGCTGCTCCCCCGCAGTGTAGACATAGTGTACACTGGAGGGGTACAGCCACAGAAAGAGACTGACAGATACGTGAAGAGAGACATAGATTTGTAGACACACACCGCAGCGGTCAGATGACACACACACAATCATTCCTTCGATCTTAACCCTGTGCTAGCTTTTGATCTGAGTGGGTTCTGTATGTTTTTCTTGTTAAGTCTAATAAACAAGTCATCACACATAAGAAATGTTGTTTACTACAAAACCCACTCGTAAACCTCTCTCACGTTCTATCAAGACTAACACCACCACATTGTCCCTGATCTCACCATGACCCACAAGCTGATCAACCTGCATAATTCACTCCTTGGAAAATGGAAAGCAATACACTGATCAGCCGCAACATCTGGCAGGAGAAGTGAATTACATTGTGGCAATTCAATGCTCTGCTGGGAAACTTTTGGACCTGGCATTCATGTGGATGTTACTTAGATATGTACCACCAAATCACTAGATCCAAAACTAATCAAATTACAGAGGCCCCTCCCCTCAACCCATAGGACCCAAAGGCCCCCACTAACAACATTCTGTTGCCAGACACCACAGGACACCCTCAGAAGGCCCATGTCCATTCACTGATGAGTCACAACTGTTTTAGAGGCACAAGGGAGACCTACACAATATTAGGAAGGTGGTCATAATGTTATGCCTGATTGATGTATACTTCAATATAATAGAATTTGTTAACACTTGAAGCCCTTTCATCTATTAAAGACAAATGTATAGATTACAATTTGTTAGTCACCACATAGACGGAATATTTTCTGTAATATTGTTGTTTGAACATACGGTACATATCTTTAAAATTCTGCATCATCTCCTGTCTCTACATTTAAATGAAGCGTCACGTCGCTGGTCCCGAGCAAACAGATAGTCAACAAGTAGGCGGTAGCGTTTGTTTTGAAGAGACTGTGCGATCCTGGGGCTTTCACCCTGGGGGGCTTTCCCACCACCGTGTGTCACTTTACAGGAAGCATGGATGTGTTTGGCTGCGTGCCCCCGTCAATGTGTGTGTGAGTGTGTCTATGCCACGGTGGAAAAAGAGCACCGAGGGCAGCTGTACCTGCGCTGCCTCGTGGTTGTCTCTTGACAGTGCCCTTCACATCACAGCATGGGCCTGGTCATTGGATCTGACAGAAGTGACCTCCATGCCACATCACCCTCACAAGACACACAAACAGACCTGCGCCCAGCACAGACAGATCTGCACACACATGCCAACGGTAACTGCGTGTGCCTTCATGCTCTAAATCAGAGAGCATCATGGCACACATACAACAACAGCAACAAAAAAAGCACCCATTAAGATATACTCAATATACCATTCATTTGAACACATTCACAACATGTACAACCACAAAACTGCACGCCACACGCTAACCCCTCTAGGCTGTTTAGCCACCCAGCCCCCCCTGTCAGCTATCAATAGGGATTCCAGCAGAGCGGCTGCTAGACAGCAAGGGTAAACAAAGAAGGGATGAAAAAAGAGCCAGAATCAAAGGCAGAGTGGGGGCCCTGTTATTCTCCCTGAGCAGGAAATCATTTGCTGACAATTTGTGAGTCATTTTGAAGCGTTTTGTGTGGGGGTGTTTTTGACACATATGTAGCGACGAGGAGGCGGGGATGAAGGGAGCTGGGATCGGTGGTAAACTTTTACTTATATATTTAAAATGTCGAGAAGTTTGCTCTTTACAATGCTGCTATTTTCAGAGAACTGTCGGCTAATCAGAATTTGTGTTGCATGTGTCAAACAGAAGGCAGTAATTGATGGGATTCGGTGCCGCCACAATTCAGTGTGATTGATAGGGAGCAGAGGAAACACTGAGACTTGCATTTTTTTTCTCCCACTGTAAATAATAAAGAAAATACAGCAGTAACAGCACTGTTAAGAGTTCAGTGGAATGATTATTTTATTTGGCATGTCTTTTATAAACTCCTCAATCAATACAGCACTAACATTTTCACCTTCTCCAACTGATTAGCCTTATCTTAATCCCCATAAACACAATGCCATTACAACTAAATCCATTTCCTCAACACTCTTTTCACCAGTGACATATTTACCTGGTCTCCCCTAGGCCTAATTGAAATTAAGTTAGGTGACCTTTGGGGTGTCTATAGGGACCTGGTTGTTCCACTCGCCCTCTACTATATTTCATTTGGTAGAACCTCATAAATCAGGATGTTGAACTGGGCCGAGATGATGGTCTCGACCTTTCTCATGACATTTCCAAATGGCCACATCCTCCACCTAGGATCATGGCACCATGAAAGGCACCCAACCATGGTATATGAAGATGAGAATGAGTCCGCTGCGTCAAGTGCAGGGCAGAAAATAAACCAGTGGCATTGATTGCCACAAGTGGAGTTCTGTGTGCACTGCTTTGTAGAAGCAGCCTCTCAATGAGAACACTGCGTACCTTACACATTGTGAGTATGTGAAGAATACTTCTGACTCTGAGACTACTCAGCCAAACAAATGCATAATACATACACCTGAATGTTGCGAGAGAAGGTCTGAAAATTGTTTAGGGCTAAAATAATGGGAGTGGTAGAAAAAAATCGTTGGGTCAGTTCACATGTGAGGCTTTTTATTCTGCATTGCTGTGCAAGTACTGCGTATAGTCTACTGGAAAACTCCTGTGCATGTGTGTGTACTTGTGTATACTGCAGGGAGAGAAGTAAAGGTCCACTTGTGACAAGCCTAGTGGGAATAGGAACATCTGGTGGACCGGCTGCTCCTCTGGTTAACATGCTCCTCCTCAGTGGCCCCCAACAGCACACACAAGTACCAAATGCACACACATGCACAGGTACATTCTCATGCGCACACATACGTATGGAAACAGACAAAGTCAGGTGCATGTACATACACTGTACAGACACTGTCCTTTCTTGGCAATGACTTTCAATGTAAATCCACATTCTGTTCATCTCATGTAAATAATGGTCTCTCATGTCAACAGACTCAAAACCATTATTTCAGCGGAGAGTGGTATAAATAGAAGGCCTATCATTCATGCAATGATGCTAAAGAGCAACTATGTCCAATTTGCACCAGATGCTCTTCAGAGCCGAATTAAGCCTGCATTATTGCTGGTGGAAAATGTCATGTTATTGGCAGGGTGAACCCTCTCCACTCCAAACCCTCTTCTTGATGTAGCTATGCATGGATTTGTGCTGGCTCACTCCCATATCCACCCTGTAATTGACTAAATACAGAGCCATGCCTTATTTTATCTTTCTCACTCTGTCACTTACGCACACACACACACGTGTATTTTAAGTCATCACGCATAACTCCGCTCGGCTCAAAGTGAAATATCATCGTGCTGTGCTCGATGAAACTCGCCGTCAATTAACGGTTCCTACAGCTTTGTTAACTAAAGGCAGCGGTCACATTTGCGCTGAGCTGAGTGTATGGCCATGTAACAGGAGACGACAGGCAGAGCGGGCCACTATTCCTTCATGAAAGCTTGGGTTACTTGATAGAAGTGGCAGCAGTCTTACTAGAATGATTGCTCAATGCCCCCAGGGCTGGCATTTGGTGCCCTAGGCAAGATTTTGCACTAATAACTCCGACCTCCCTCACTCCCTTACTCCTCTCTCTTTCTACCTCACGCACACAAATAAATGTTGTCCGTGAGCACAAGTTTACACTCCATATTTTTTCTTACTTGAGCTCAGAAAAACAACAAATAAATAACAGATTACTTTGGGGACTTCTACTGTAATTATAAGGATATTTGGCCATCCCATTAATGATAGGAAGAGTACAAGTACACATAAATTCATAACTTAATTTCATTCATAATTGCAGCCATGTCTCAGGAATCGTGGGATGAGTGTGCGTACGGAAGAAGCAAACTACACTTTTTGAACAACCTGCCAGCCTGAGGAACACTCAGCTGGTCTCCTGCCAGGGCCTCAGCATCCTTCCTTCACCAATCTATGTAATGGCCGTGCTAATGATGGTAAAACAGCCAGTACCTCAGAGAGCAGTAATTTAGCCACTGCAAGCACTATCACCAGTACAGTCTTTCCATGGTGATCATATGCTCCTGATATCACCCAGTGGTTTCTTTGCGGCGACATGACAAGAGCAGATAATTAGACCAAAGGCAAGTGGTGGAAGAAGACTTGAACAGTAAACATCACTCCTGACATATTGTAATTGTTTACTTTCTGAGCTTTTTCTTATGGCTGAGAAAGTGAGTGTATTGATTTTCCTTTTCAGAAAAATAATGCTGAAGAAAGGAATATAAATAAAATAGGGCTGTCAGTGTCATTGTGCGGTGCAGATGGGTTAATTGCGTTAAACTTGTTAATCAGATTAATCGTGATGATAACGTGTTCATTTTGAAAACCCTAAAATAAAAGCAAGAAACCTGGAGAATGCTATGGACACGAGAAGGGAGGGTGGATGACATCAAGGAAGAGAAGAAATTGAAAAATATGAAAAGGCTTTTTGAAGTTATTGGTAAACGGTAGTGAACAGAAGCCTGCATTCTTGGTACAGAAGTTATTTTTACGCCTCCTGCGAGCACGTGTGAAGTGATGAACCCGTTGGATATGCATCGATTTCCCCGATATTGAACGACAGAAGTAGCATCTAAGTAGCTTGATCACTGGCCTCCTGTAGCTGACCATCACCCACACCCTATTCCCTAACAGACCGATCTCACCAGGGTTTCATGTGCTTATCCAGCAGACACAAATCAAGTCCATGTGGGTGTGGAAGTTAGTTTGCAGGCACATGTGCAGTTTTATATTTAACAAATCAGAGACGTGATATAGCATGGTCCAATTAGGGATGTTGCAAGAACTGATACTGCACCACCAAAATTCAGAAAACCTGACAATACTAGATGTGATACAAATAACAGCATGTGGTGTGGCAGCAAGTGCAGATGCAGCAACAGGTCTGCAGGAACTTGTGAAAAAAAAAAAAAAATGGTTCAGGGACAAAAGTCGGGAAGCAAACAGTGTCACAAACATTTTAAATGGAAATAGAAGAGACACTGATTTAGCTGAGCACCTCAAAGAAAGACCTCACAAAGTCTACTCAAAATTCGAATTAGTTTTAGTCTAACCCTAACCCTAAATTCACAGCAGGTCCGGTTCATATCCCGTAACAATATTATTTATCAGTCGAAGCATTGCTCCAAATACAAAGAATCATTGTGGGCTAACATGGCCGTGGCTTGTCACATCAGCTGGGTGCCTCCCAAACATTAGCTGGCTACCGTAGATCAAAGTGGGGTACACGGGTGGCTGTGGCTCAGGTGGTAGAGTGGGTTGTCTACTAATCACAAGGTTTCTTGTCCTGCCCCTGCACAGGCTGAAGTGTCCTTGGGCAAGACACAGGATACACAAGCATGAAAATAGCTCCTTGTGTGTGTAAAAAGATTTTAGTAAGTACCTATAATTTATCAGGAAGTCAAGATGTAACATTATGCATATTTGAAATATACTTTCATTTGATTGGTTTAATACAATATGAGAATCATGGAAATTCAGTGGCTTTGCTACCAACTGGAGTATTAACTAAAGCATTTCTGGTATCGCAGCATCCCTAGGTCCAGGGCTGAACAATGAAGACACATGGACATAAAGTGCTGGACACTAAGGAGCCTTGGATCAAAGGGCCTACTTCCAACTTGTTAGACTTATCTGGATTCAGAGAATTCAGAGGTCTGGTGTTGCCTTCATTAACGACCTATTCAAGAGTCTTTGAAGGCAGCACTAAAGCTGATGACGCTATCAAGCTGTATTATGTTCTTTGATAAGTGGCAGTGGTATAACATTAGTCACAATAATGACCTCTGAGGTGTCCTGATCCAGGGAAATAATGAAGCTGGTGGAGGAAACTCCATAATGTGTTATTAAAAACCAGCATCACCTCAATCCTGTCTATCACTTTCTTATTTAAGTAAATGTCTTCGTGCTTCGTGGCTCATTTAATCAGATCGTGTTTACTTAAACCAGTTTTTGCCTTTTCAAGCAAAAACATGAGCATCTTTACTGATTAAAAATAAAACCATGGCCGCATCAGTATGCAACTTAGGCACATAAAAACCAAAGTTGTCCAAGTAGATGCACCTAATTTGATTGCGATACATTTTGACAGAAAATCAACTTTTAATGAAGAGCCGTGTGCTGGGAGAAATTAGCCATTACCCTACAGAGCTAGCATGAAATGTTTATAAATGACAATGATGTTGGCACTGACTGTGAAGGAAGTGCAGAGCTTGGGGAATATACTGACGTTTAGACTGTCAGGGCACAGGAACAGGGCACAGACTTCACCTCATCGGGGGAGGTAAAGAGAAAGAAAGACAAAGAAAGAAAGAAAGAAAGAAAGAAAGAAAGAACGGGAGGAGAGAGGGAGAAAGAGAGCATGCCAAAGGGAGAAAACGTACTGGAGGGGGGGAGGTGGCATGTGAGAGACTGCAGTTATGATGCACATGAGAACGGGAGACAGTGAACGACAGGGCCGGGGAGTTTAAAAGGCACGGCGTCTGTTGGCTGACAGGATAGACGGAGGGAGCGAGGGAGGTGTGCGACGGAAGAGCGTGGCAAGTGCGGCAGAACAAACCGGTGGTGACTCATGGGCTCCTTCATTCACCACCGTGATCAGATCCAGCAGGACAGCCCACCATATGGGATGGCACAACTTATTCATCCAATCACTTTGACTATATACAGGACCAGAGGAGGGAAGGGGATGGTGTGTGTCTCTGTGTGTGCGCGTGGAAGAGAAGATGCCTTAAGGTCTCCTGGCTATGGCAGTAAACAAAAGAGGAAGCGAGGACAACCAGACGTTAACAAGGCATGCAATTAATCTACAATAACGTCAATATTTCTGAACAAATAAAAAAGGCATGACTGTCTCAGGAAACAAGACACATGCACAATTTTGTTCTGCAATTAAAAACAAGCGTATGCAAGCTTCCCCTTGTTTTTTTTCTCACAGAATTATAACCCATTTACATCAGACTCTTGTCCTACAAACCCAATGAATTCAGCTTGCGACTTAACCAAAAAAAAATAATAATAAAAAATGCATACAACTCAATTAAATGTGGATTTCTCAGATACTAAAATTAGCTCCCTATACTGGCATATTATTTGTTTATCCTCTAAAAAAAATAGAAATAACGCAACTTCTGACTCTGTCATTCAGACGACATACAGAAAAGACTTATTTAATTTAATAATTCAAACAAATTATTAAATAAATGCTTCTGAGCACATAACATTGTGATAATCGTTCCTGTCTCTTCCAGGCCTCCGTTAAATACAGATTAAGGCTAAGCTGTGAGAGGTGAAGGGCCTGGAAAATTGAGCCCCCAACATACCAAGCACAGGAATAGAAACAGACATAATCTAACCAAAGCCAGATATTTTTGTGAAGAAAAGAATGTTTCTACCCGTTTGGCAAGAGGCATCATAAACCCTTTTATAAGGTACCTCAACTACACTGCGCTTCACAGAAAGCAGAACCAATTTGCTTAACTTCACAACATGCAGGGGCCCGCCGATAAACGTGTCTGTCCTACGCCGTGGCTGGCGAAGATATTGTTATCCACTTTGTTCCTCTGCCACCTCGCAAGCTTACACAATTTTTGGAGACAGATAGCGATCTTTGTGGGGTAATTTAGGGATTAGACTGGAGGTGTATTGTAATCGCACGCTTTTGGGACAGTCATTTAGGATATATGATGGCGAGACTGTCCAAGACGTACCTTTTGTCTCTTATCTAAAACAAGCTTTTTAGGTTTCGGTTTTTCATCGTTCTTGTACTGAGCTAGGAAAAATAATGTGGAGACACAGACTGGGAGCATCTTCAAACTGAATGTGAAGCAGAATGGGAATTATTAGAATAGCAAGAGCATTAAAAAAAAAAAAAGCTATATTCCCTTTTAGATTTCACCGATTTTATGTTTACAGACGTTTCTGAACCGCAGATGGGAGCTACATTACAAACATCATTTGGGATACAATGGTAATATTTTCTCTCACACAGGCAGTGTAAACATTTTCGTCTCCCAGCTTATTAATAACCTGTGTGATGTGACACAAAGCTTAAACTGAAGCATTTCAAAAGCTACACCAAATTTCTGGTTATTCTCTTGAAAATGCTCAGAAAACGAGGACAACATGTGAGAATTCTGAAGGAGAAGTCAGGGGGTAGCATTAGCTGAGGTAAAGAAGAATATTACACATCCCAAGAGGTTAGTTGCAGTGATATCACATTGTCGGCGAGTCTTATTCACAGCCAATCTTCCCGTCTGCTTTTCTCCCCTCTGCCCTCTGCCACAGGCTCCCTTCTTTTCTTAGATCCTCCACTCCAAATGATCTACTTTTCACTTTTCTTGTGCCCGTATTACTGGCAATTTAAGGGCAATTCAGTTTGGCAGGTACAACACTGCACTTCAAAGAGGATATATGTATTGAAGGCTGAACGCAGTGACATGTTCTATCTTGTCATGATTGTTCAGCTGTCAGAGCAGAATGAAATGTCTTCAACCAAGAAAGTAGCTTTAAAAATATTTACTGTGCATACGACATACTACAGATGTAAGAGGTATAATCATATTTCAGTGGCCAAAACGCCCTTTCTGTACTTCCTGTACGATAAGTGACCATGAGTGACCACCATGAGGGTATAGCTCCATCTCAAGGCTAAAGAGACATTAACAGCTCCTACATCTGACCACCGCCTGGAGGCTCACGCTCTACACACTCTGCCTGTTGCCCTATCTGGGGCAGCTATGTTTGATGAGAGCTGACAGTGGTAAAAGACTGTCTGCATCAAAAAAATGGTCACATTCTGACTCGAGATAATAGATGTTGCCATTCTAAGCCAATAATAGTGTCTATAATGAAATCAGTGGAGCAGCAAAAAGGCACTCTTTCATTTCCTTATCACGGGCCGTGCGTTTTGTACATCCCATTATTCTTCAGGACCCAGTTGCTGATAACTGTCCCATTTGCATCTGAATCAAGAATGCCTTATAACCCCCCCCCCAAAAAAAACACCACCCTCATGCAAATGAAGTGACCTAAAAAGAGCAGGTACTGTATTTAGTTATTTGTGGGCAACTGTGACCTACTCTTGGGTTATGTTAATCTGGTATCAGGAGAGAACCTTTAATGGCCACATACGTGCATGCATCTCACACCTCGATGTGATGAAATATGTCTTTGAGATGCGCCGTTCCTGTGTTTCTTTGGAAGGAAGTTTTCTGCAGGATGTCTACATCCGTACAGTGTCTCGTGCTGCCCTTTTCCCCTGACATGCCCTACTTTCATGAACAAAAGACAGGACAAGCGTGCATTTCAGAAAACTCTGTATAAGCTTGGCCTTTCTTTTCAGAGAAGGCTTGACTCACTCCAGTGCAGTCGTCTAGTTCAAAGGTGCGCGACTTTCTTACTTAAAATCTCTGCTGCGAGTCAGGAGCATACTGTGTGATATTTGTGATCAATCATAACTGAGGAAAAAGATTGCTCTGGCACAAAATAATAATAATAATAATAATAATAAAAAATGCTATCCATAAAGTAGTGATCTTTCGGGGGATGAACTCCTCAGAGGAAAGCCTAGCTGTACCAGACAGACTGTTCAAAACCCCGGTAGAAGGATAGATTAATGGAGTGGGCTTTCATATACAGTAGTCGTCTTAAACCCAAGATGAAGTTGAGTGCAATCTCAGCTATGCAGTAAGGCAGAAATATGTGATGTGTAGCTTCAACATGTATACAGTTTGACTGCTGTAAAACCTTTTTTCTGCATTTTATAAATCCTGCATTTACCCAACCAAAAGTAAACAGAACTTACTCCCACACACAAGAAACAAATCACACATGTAACCAACACAAACACACTCCCAAATGCCAGAGGGCAAATGGATAGAAAAGGGGTGTGGGGGTCCTTTGTGCACTTTGAGTTGAGGTCTTGGCCATTAAATAAGCTGGCACTGCAGAGGTGAGCTGCATTGACAATGATGTATGGGAGAAACACAATCCATTGCTGTTATGAATTGGTTGGCTCTGGTGTGGACGATGCTCGCACACATGCGCTAACACACACACAAAACAGACACGCAGACGCTCATAAGCAAGCGCACAGACCCGGACACACACACTCACACACACACACACACAATTGAGAGGCAGTCACTGAGCCAATAGTATCTTCCTCTCTTCCAGACAAATTCAATTTTCATCCAGGACATATGTAAGCTGATTAAAACAGCCAACAAAGACTGGGGAAATATGTCACATCCTTCAGGAGTGGACACAATATTGAGTGCTGCTTTGGCAATGGCATGCCTACTCCTTCTCTGTCCCTCTCTGTCTACGCCGCTGCTCTTCTCTCTTGTGACCTTTCTGCATCACCTGATGCCATCATGCATCCCATTCTTCCTCTTCTGTATCTCTTCTTTCTTTCTTTACTCTGTCCTTCCCCTTGTCCTTGAAAACACATTATGATGTGCTATAAATGTTATGAGTTAATCTTTCTTTTTCTCCTCATCACACAGTCATAATGAATGTATGAATCTTTTCTGTTTTTGGCCAATAATTAACGGTTGCATGTTATTGCTTAAGCCCGGCTCACATGTCACATGTCACATAGTATCTGAAAATGCTTAAACCTAAACTATAAACCCTATTTCTAAATGGACTAGTTTAGCAAGACAAAGAAAGGAAGCGAGAGCAGCTTTGTTTTCCACTTTGCACTTGTGGCTGGGGTGGAGCTTTGCCAGTCTAAAGTGTGTCACACAGACACACTTGGGGCACCACAATGTGTGTTTAGCCACCGCAGTAATGTCATATCACTAGAAGATGTGTGAAGAACACATCTGAATTATGAATGGGAGGAGGTTAATTATGGATGGAGGGAGGGCGGAAATAAAGCCTTAGACATTTTCCCGAAACACATGGTTGGATACATGGCTGTAGACCCAGTGCACACTTCTTGGCAAGTATTAAGTTTGAGAGGTTCTTTAATTAGCTAGTTGGTGCTGATAATGTTTGGTCCTTGTTGCGTGTGGATGCAACCTCATTTCTATTAAAGAAAACGCTTCAAATGACTGCGTAAAATGAATGTGCTTAACACAAGTTGACAATGAAAAACGTTCTCCTGGCGACAATAAAGCCCCAAAATGATTATATTAAAAGCAATTATACTCTGCGCTCATCCTTATAGAAGGATGTGAGAAGAGATAGTCAAGACAGACAAAAGAAATCCACAAAGAAAAAATAAGGCATTGATGTTGACTTCTGTCAAAATGTTCGTTTTAGAGAAACTATACCACTTTCACTTTCAAAACTGACAGGTTTAATAATTCTAATTCTCAAACATGTGGCGCTATAAGTGTTATCTCTTTCATGCAATCAACCGTCTGCATTTTTGTGGACTAGTGATTCCTTTGCAAGACAGTTGCACCTGCAGCCCTGAAAGATTGCAATGGGCTGTCAACCACAAACAAAAGCCATTCTTTCTAAAATGGGGGTCAAAGATTTGGTTCGATAGCAAGAAACAAGGGAAGGCAGACTGGGCTGGTGGGGTGAGTCAAACAGAAGCAAAGGGATCAGGGTGGAACTAACAAGGGGCGTGCCATAGCTTGGATGGGAAAAAAGGCAAGGCCATTGGGGAAGAATGATGTTCCAGACACCCGTGGAGCCTTGTTTTGGGGGCTTGTGACCCCTGGAGGTTTTGTAGAGTTGTAGGAGGATTAGTCAAATGGCCCCACTGCTTTTGTGTCACAGTCATGACACCTCACCCTGTGAAGCATATCGTCATGATTGGAATTATACTGAAAACAGTCGTCCACCATCTATCCATCATCTCTGCTTGAAAATCAAATAATGAAAATATTGGAGTTATCTGAATATCGGTGGCAAGAAAGTTTTGAGTCATATCTAACAGAATTCAGTTTTGCAGTGAAATGCAATTTGAAAAGAATGTTACACAGCTTTTTGAGATATGAAGTGTTGTTATACTAAGCTCACTCAATATCTGTCTTTCCAGCTATATCTGTAACTCTCTGTCACCTCTGCTGTTGCACAGATCAAAGCATGAGCCTTAATATATAAGAGAGCGTTTTTTTTATACAGAGAGATTACTACAGCTGAGTAGTTGTGACATATTCTAAGTGAATTTATGTTCATTCAGAAAGAATCTGCACAGGATGAATACAGTTCCAAGAGTACAAATGACTAATAAGAACATAGAGGAAAACCTTTCTGTTTGGTTCAATGTTTAAAAACATAAAGGAGAAAGGAGGACAAACGGAACTTGGCTCTGACATTGTCAGGTTCAATGGGAGAAGGGCAGCGATTCGCCCTGTTTGATGTCTGCCTGTTGCAGTCCTCAGCACAGAAGGCCCTGGGACATCCACATGGCCCATTCACCCAGCTCTACTGAAACATTCAAAGCTTTGCTTCCAAAGGGCCAAACTTTTGTTCCTTCACAAAAGGTCTGACCAGAGGTTCTCTCATAGATGGGAGCCCCGTTCAAAATCAGATTATTTCCACTGAAATCACCCTTTCTCCACCTGCCACTTAACTATGTCAGTGCCATTGTGTCTTCCTTGATAAAGCTCTCCAGTTTGGCATAATGGAGGCTGGATGTGTATTATTGCTTTTACTGCCATTTATTCTAGGAGGAAAGAGGCACACCCCACCCCCACACTCCTTCCTCCTTTCCTTATATTTTTTCTTTGAAGAAAAATCTGGGCCACATGCCCCAGAGGAACGCAAAGTGCTTTAATTCATTCGCACCTTTTCTCTCTGGCTGCCATCTCCAAGGCCTCTCTTTATGCCCAGAAGTGATTTGTTCAGGCTGGACCATCAAAGCAATTATGGTAGCGGCCTGCTTCCCTATTATGAAGAGAGATGACTGACAACAGAGGGATGGTGCGGGGGTGGAGGGCACTTGGCTTCAATTTATTTGATCTGAAAACATTTTTTTTGTCCACTTGAGTAACAAAACCCAAACAAACTCATCAGATTATCTCTTTGAGAGTTGACCAAAAACATCTTATCCAATTCTCTATGTAACCTTTTTTCAATTACCTTCATCACTTTACTGGGAAAAGCGATTGTAAGCCACAGTTAGGTGATGCAGGACAGAGTGCCAGCAATGTAACAAAATACTGAGAGGCACGGTAGGCAGTGATGTGTAGCAATTAATGTAATGGACATGAGAGAGCACAATCTTTGGACTAATGAGAATGTCTTATATTACAGTGCAAATGCACAGGGTCGCCAAGACTCCTATCATTACTGGACTATAGGAAGATGGCTCACCACAAAAGGGGATACTCCATAAATGGATAATGCGGGTGGAGAGAGCAGAGTACGGCGCCACTGAGCCCATGTTCCATCCAAGAGTAATAATTCTGCCTGGAGTGACATGGGGTCATCGGGTTGGATGGAGACAGGATGTGAGTATAAAGAAAGCATCTAAAGAAAACAGGGCACAAATGTTGAAGAGGACAGAAAAGGAGGAGCAAGTAATGAGAGTATTAGTCGAAGAAGGGGAACAAGTGAGAGGAAGAGGGCGAAGAAAACGATGAGAGAGCATAGTGTACAGACAGCGATGGCCCAATATGACACACGGGCTAACCAGTCTGCTGTCTTCCTCTTCCACAAGCTGTCATCTCAGCCATGAAGCCATCAGGACCCTGTGCCTCTTCGTCCCTCATTGACTGATTCCCCTGTTCAATTATTCAAGGTTTATAAGCAGGAAGCATCTATTCAGCAAGCAGCAGAACCAGTAAAATGAAAGGGCTGCTTCTTCAGCCCTATTGACTGTCATAAAACTTTTATAATTGGCAAAAGAAAAATCAATTTCTCAGACAGACCGTTGCCACCACGTAAACGTATCAAAGTTGGTATCAGGAGTGAAGAAGGAGCCTTAATATGTAAGAGCATTTAATAATACAGACCATAAATGATTTTACATGCTCTCTCACTAATCATAATTTAAGGCGGCTGAATATTTACAATGATTGAAGGATATATTTAGCCAACACGGAATATTTAAACATGGCCATGCGAGTGTGAATACATATTCAGCCGGGCTGTGCGTGGCATACGATCCAGGCGACATCTGTGGCTTTAGCTGTCATGCTGACCTCACTTTTCCTTAAAAAGCAAACCTGTGTGAGTCACGCTGTTACACTGAATTCAGGTCAACCGCTGGCCTGACAAGGAATGCTAAGCTTCAGTAAACAGGCCTGCAAATACACAGCACACTCAATCAAAGAAAAAACACGCACAAGAATAAAACCCGCAGACACACACTCCTTCCCTCACTCCTCAGAAATCTGAAGGAACATCACAGATTCCATCTGCCACAATCTGCCCTGGGGCAACAGTGACCTGAGCCACTGGAAGAAGCTAATCTAGAGTAGAAAGGGGGGAAAAAATAATAGTTGAGGTAATGCAGTGTGCAGCCTCATCTTTTACTTAGCTGGCAATGCCTCCAGGGTGGAGATGTTACTAACTCAGCAACCTGGACTGGCTTCAACTCATGACCCTCATACTGCTTAGCTACTTCCTCGGACATCGTCCTCTTGGCACATCCTCAGGTTATGGTTACAAGCAAACCCCTGATTAGTTAACATACAGTGTCACTGCACATATGTGTCCAGAAATACATACGTGCAATGTATGTACAGTATAGAGATGACTCAGACGTAACCTTGCATTCACATGCCACGCTCACATGATCACACATGCACATACAAAGGCCAAATTACAATCTACCCTTTACCATCTATGTGCTTAATCCTCATTCACTGGAGGCAAAGGGTCTGTACTGTGGCAAACTGTCTATTTTTAAACTTGACATATTAGTCATCTCTTAGGGGAGTAACATTGTAATTTATGGAATTCATGAATACCAAGATGTTGTGTTCCCTACTTGTTTATTCCCCTCTTCCTTCTCAGCAAACTGTAACTGCTTTGGATGAATTCAGATAAACTCACAGATGCAGTTGAGTAGGATCCCTGTCTTAAAAGCACAGATGCCAATCACCTCCTGCTGAAGAGGCAGCTTGGTGGATCCTCACACCATTTTTGGGCATGTGGTAAAATGAGAGTTCTGATTTCTTAAACTCTCAAAAGAGTGATACAATTACTATTAGACACAGTCAATGTCTTTTTGTTTCTCTGTCTTTTTAATCCCCTCCTTTTAATCCAACCTAAATGTTTTCTAAGTGTCAAATCAGACCTCTGTTTAGCACTTAACCTCTATTACTTAGCAACAATTTTAAATCAACTGTATCCATTTGTATTTTGTCACAGCTAATCCAAGATTTATCCCTGACAAATATACTCAGAATCTTAGATTAAGGTTGCACATTTCTAGAAATTTCATGATAGAAATGATGCAGACCCGAACTTAAACAATAATTATTCAGCTGTTTTCAACTTGGCATTCTTTGTATCAGTGCCAGAGGGACCGAGGTTCGGCTGGCAGACCTCTGGCCAGGAGATATTGGCTTTCAAAGCTAATGATCTCAAGTTGTACACTTGTGAGTAATTAAGCATCGCTGTTCCCCCAGTAGCTTACAACAGCAAATATGTCATTGTGAGAATAAACAACATTTATACTTACACTCATTACACCCTAATTGCATCATTGTAATCTCAAGCAGGGGGACATCCTATTAAAAGCTATCAACAAAAAGCTAAAACAAAACGGAAGACCATGTCCCAACGAGGTTAATAATTGACTTACACAAAAATAGAAGGTTACTTGAACACTGGGCTTAAAAAACAGAGTGCGCATTTAAAGCCCTCAGGGGTGTTTGTTGGTCAACGACAACAGCAACGCGCTGCATGCACTTAATGTGTCAGAGAGTGCTGCTAAAGCTTGGAAAAACTCATACAGGCAAGGGAGTAATTTGACCCCACTCAAATCCTTCCATCAGACACTAACCGAATAGAAGTCAAAAGAACAAATGATAGAAGGAAAGAAGAAATAGTGAAGCAGCTAAACCACTGGGATTAGTGCTAAGTAACTAAATGGGCCATATCGCCTTTCCATTACCAGAAAGGAATAGCTATTTCAACTGCTGGAATCTAAATAAAAAAGGTGAACTCTGTCCTTCCTCCTTTTTCTCTTCATTCGTGTAAACGCCTAATAGCTTTCTGTTTCTTAACGTCCCCATATGAACAAATGGAGATTTGCCATCATACCCTCAAGGCCCATCAATAAATAAAGCTGACACAAATAAACAGATAAATAAATAAATGTGAAGAACCTAGCAAATGGGCATCAGTCAGCATTAGTGATGGAACCACGTCAAGCACAATCATGCTTGACTGGAGGGGGAGTGCCTGAGTGCCTTCTTGCTGATTGTACACTCTGTGCGTGTGTGTTTGTGTGAGAGAGTATGAGGACGTCACTGTGGTTTTTAGCTTTGCCCCTTCATTTAACCCTCTTGCTCTCTCTTTAACTGTTTACAGCTTTTGATACATGTTTTACATTACTGAACAATACACCTACTAACTCCAGTTCACTGATGGGTTACTTTTTTCACGCTCCTTCCAACCGCTCTATTGCCCTTTTTTTGTGTCTTAACAAAAGCTTTTAGTTAAAAGCCAAATGACCTATAAATTGACTGCATTTGTCCTTGAAGCCACTTCTTTTCACCTGATGTTTTCACAGATGTACAGAATTCATTTGGCCCTGTAAGTCTCAGTTTTCTGTCTGAATCGATCTGAATCAGAAACTTAAGTTACTTACATTCATGTTAAGTAACCAAAACAATCAGGTGACTAAAAGTTTGGAAGTCTAACTGCTGTTATCAAAATTGTAAAACTATCCTAATTCCTTCGTATCGACTGAAGAGTTTGCCCACTGACGCAGTTACCCGCTTCGGATACAATGTACCTTGATTTCGTTGCAAATGGTACAGACAAAATGTATTTGGGCCTTAAGGCAGCAAAGCTGACTAGGAGAACATTTTTCATACAAAATACACAAATAATTACAGCTAATAAAAACTGGTTTTGCGATCAGTCTTCTTGGTTTCTGCTTTCACTCGATTTCAGAATGCATTTATTCATTGATTTTCATTTCAGAACCAAAACTTCTGGCTTTCTCAGTGTTCAGGAACAAACAAATATATGTTTTGCCAGTCACCACAGGGCAGAAAACACAGTGTGGATGTTGTTCACAAAAGCTTTTCTCAAAGGCATCGTTAACTAATTATGAATTATTCATTTTGATCTAAAAACACTATATTGGTTAAGCTTCAGAAAATCTGAAAATCAGCATATTCAAATTGCTATTACGATAGAGCCTTCACATTTTGCACCCTGGTAAGGGAAGATGTGACTGAATTAACCCCGATGATTAACATTTACTTTGTAACACCACTAAGTGTGAAAAAAAGGAAGGGAAGTAAAGTCACAAGATCCATCTACTTCAAGGAGAGAGCATCACATACATTGTAATTTCTCTCCTGTCTTTGTTCCTAGCATCCCCTTTACTGATATATCATTTTGAATGGAACATTAAACATTCTTTGACACATTCTCTTTGTCTGTATTTATGGGAATTACCATTACTGTCTGGGATGAAGTTATTTTCTTCTACCTCAATATTGCACATCATCACATCAAGCCTGCCTAATGGGAAAGTAAAATATCAATTCCACCTCATTCTGGCTGACGGATTGTAGATAGTGGCTGGCACTTCAAATGCAAACAACATTGTGGACATTATATCTTATACTTTAATATTAGCTGCAGCATATTAAGGAGTTAAAAAAAATGCAATAGAGAAGTAAGAAGCATTTTATTCTGGCACCGTGTCTTATTGTCAGGGGAAAACATAACCATACAGAATGGCATCCCATTCCACCACACATTATTTGCTCTCTAGCTGATCATCAGTTGGCCCTGCTGTATGCCTAATGAGCGATAAATAAGGTTTAATTCAACCGACACACATTGCCCATCCTTCAACACTAAGCATGATGGCCTGGGCGAGATTCCACTGGAATTATATGAGGGCAATTTTTCAGCTCGTGGGATGGTCCAATTGTCTCCCCTATATTTGGCTTTCACAGGCATTCCTTTGGCTTTAAGCTCTGCAAGTTTATAGGTCTATTAGGAATACATCAAACAATGAACGACATCAATCTTATTGTGTGAATGTGCCTTGGGTAAAAATAAGATAAAACCTTCCATTATGGGGCCTCCAAAGCACATTTGCCCTCCAAAATTGATCCACTATTGACAATTTACACTTAGGGTGACCTTTCATAACTGCCCACATACTTGAAAGCCAATATTGTTTGGAAAGTGAGCAAGAAAAGCATACAGCCCACTGCAATTGCTCTAGGATGTTATTGAATATGATAAGTTAGAAGATATTTATTATTTTTTTTTGCTCTGCAGTTGTTTGCTGAAGGTCCACTAGGCGGGAGGGTTGAGCACTTTTTACCTAAATCAAGTCTTGTGACAACAAAGACAATACTGGAAATAGGTGTTGAGAGTCCATTATAAGGATAGGCCATTGGCTATATAACAAAAGGAAAAGAAAAAAAAATAAGCATTGTTGTAGGAAGTTAGGCTCCACATGATAAGTCTTCCCCGACAGGGAGTTGTAAAAGGATATAATGGCATTTAAAAGGGAATTTGTAGCCCCTTGTTGATATCCCGTAGTCAAGTGGATAGCTTCAGTGTAATTCAAACAGGAAAGGGTTTAGGAGGTTACTTAAGAGCAGGGGCAGGGGTGAGAGACCCCTGGTGTCCACTCAGAGAGAGGGCCTGTATTAAGATATGATTTATCCTCTCAAAATGGCTCCATGTCACACTTCACTTACTTTACGTCCTCTCTTGGCAGAGTCAAGCAACTTATCAGTTATGCGCCAAGGGTACTCAAATGGTACATAAAGTCTTCATCTATATTTCCTTGATGGGTTTTCTGCTGAGGATGAAAAATGATCAGGTCCAGAGAAATGCCCTATGGGTCAATGGGAGGGACAATGGCTTTGTCTATGCCCTAGGACATCAAATATCTAATGGAGTAGCTTTCCATGCCTCAGCTCCTTCCCATCTGCCTTTCCCTTTAGCTGCTGATAAATATCCTTATCTATAAGAAACAGGTGATAGATTTCAAGCGGCACGTCTCTACAGAGCTCTTCTCTCATCTACTCTATTGATATCTTGCATCTACTAAGCCATCCGAGCTGTAGCATGAGGCACCGACACCCTCTGGGTCCCTTTGCCCCAAATCATGTTAGCTCCACTTCCTGTAGGATCGCCTCTGGGGCTGCCCCAATGAATAACATCTATCAACAACCTGAAGTGGAGGCCAGGAGCTTGTGGAGGCAAAGAGCTTTAGCCCTTAACTCAGAGGCACCCTACAGCAACAGTCCCTATCTGATATATGATACAAGCTTGAATGCGTGTGTGTGCGCGTGTGTGTGTAACCGTACAGGAGAACAACTGCCAGAGAGGTGGAGAGACAACAAAGCGAGATAAAACGATGGGTACAACATATGTGTGAGCAAATTAATTGCTAAGGGAATTACGATCACTATCACTTCCTGTGATGTAATTTAAGTAGCAAACGTCGGATTTTTCCCCAGATCAGGGGAAAGATGAGAAAATAGCTGCCAGGCCGAACATACTGTGGTTGTCTGCATCAGGGTGATGTCGGTAACAAACAGAAGTAAGAGCTATTAAAAAAAGGTTGCTAGAGAACACAAGGATGCTCTTTACCTTTACCAGCACCTTCTTAAAGGCACTTTTCCCTCTTTGCCGATTCATCCCTTTTACTCCTTTAAAATTTCATGAGAGAAAATAGGTAATTTAATCTTCATTAAACATACAAGGGGCTCACTTTCCGGCCTGACCAGCTGAGTTTAACTGCTGGGATTCAAGGCTGAAATTCTGCAACCCTTACAAGCGTTGTACCATTGCATCTCTATTTTCTAATGGGCATAAGACGGTCCCTTTCTGTTCAATGTCAAATAAGTCAAAGAGATTTTCTATACAGAACAGAGGAGGGAACTTTTGATGGACTGACCTGTGAAGGTGAAGCAGGAGATTGGGGCAGCGAGAGGAAGAGAGGCCCTGGTTTGGGATTGTAATGACATTGAAAAGGCAGTAAATAAATAAGATTGGCTTGGTTCTCTTTGAAATCTGATTGATGTGTCTTTTGGGATGCCCCCCAGTATGAAAGACCCACTGAGTCTGTGGCTTTCATCCCTGACCGAAAATCGATGAGCCAGGATGTATGAGCGGCTCCTGCTCTCTACCCACCAATCTCCTGCCAGATTCCCAGGTAACTGTCTCACAAGAAAGGGAATACGAGATAGAAGAGGAGTAGGGTAACATATCTTTTTTGTAAAACTTAATTTTCAGCTAGATAATTTATATAAAAAAATACAAAAGCAAGATAAAAATGTAATAAATAGCAAAAACCAACTGGATTCAACAACACTAAATAAATTACAAATAATCCTCCTGAAATAAGAATGAACCCACAACAGACATGTCACTTGTCTGGTCTCCATCAATCCATCCAGTTTCTTTGTGCTGAATTAGGAATGGCTGTTGTAATTACATAACACATGAGTATGGCCTCCCGGGTTAGATTTTCCATCTTCCACAAAGTGGAGACAAGGAAATAGGAAATGCTTCCGGAATTGGGTGTAATTGTGACTGGCGGTGCTGAGAATTGCGCTCAGCCTGACACTTGAGGTAGTCTGCTGAAGGATAGTTTAGCCTAAAGGACGACAAAGAACGACATGCTGGGTTTAAATGAACTCCTTTTGACGCAAGTGGAGATTCTTGTGCGACTCTGAGAGACTCTCTCTGGTACACGCTGCTCGTTTAAGGATGACAGGAGGTTAATCAAGCTTTAAAGCATGAGATTACAACAGACATGACAAGCAGGATTGAATAGATTTGGCACACTGTCTGATATAACTTCTCAGAGAGTGTTCTCTACCAGTAAATTCAGGCACTGAAATGCTGTCAGTCCCAGAGTCAGAGAGAAAGCAAAGTACATAAATATGTTGCAAGGGGCTGCAGCGCTGACCCAAAAACTACAATATAATTCTTTGAATACTGCCAAAAAACAGCCGACTATGGACACAGGAGCAACAACCCAAACACTGCTTTCAGTGACTGAGATGCCTTTTGTAACCATCACTGTGGAAGTTCATTGTTTCTATTTTGGGTTTAAAAGATTTTTGTAAAAATATTGAAAACTTAGGGTAAAGATTTCTGTTTGTCCCATTTCATAAGATGAGGCATATTCTTCCAATGTTCTATAGCAACTGAATTAATTTCCAAATTCCATTCAGGAAAAAAAATCCATGGAGCCGGAAAAAGGATTTTCCCCGCTCAACACCTCCGAGTAGAGAATCTACACAGCTGTTTATCAAACCAGGGCTGGGCTCTGTATCAATAAACATGGAGCTGTGAATGCATAATACATTCTGGTAGCTTAGCAGTAGTTTGCACGAGGAAAGAGTCTGATGCACAATGCCATGCAAGAGCCATCAGAGGGGCCACAGCAATTCAGGTTGTCACAAAAATAAGTCAGGCATACAGAACAGTACTAAAATACTAATCATATTTGTGAAAAAGGCAACAGTGATAGTTTTAAAGAGCCCATGCTAGGTTATATAGTGCACATGTCCTTTCTGGGCCTTTTCAAGTGTTGCACTTCTGCAACCAGACACCCAGCAACAAAATCTGCCGTTCCTACACATGATTTTATTTTTTGAGAACACAATGTTGATGAGCACGGGCCAGTGTCACAAAGCTTTCGCTATGGCTTGCTCCTTACCTTTCCAAGGCAGCTGGATTCCCATTAGGTCACAGGATCACACAACAGTTCATCTTGCTAGCCTTCAAGCTTGCGGCCAAACCACAGTGGTTCAACTAGTCAGTGTCCTCTGAGGAGCTACTGGCAGCTACAGGCATGCTTTAAGTGTCATGACACAAAAGAACAATGACGTATTCTTTTCATTCTACTACATATATAGCAAGCTACACTGACTGCTTGCTACCTTTCGAAACTCCTCAGAATGCAGCTTGTTGTGTTTCGCCTTCAATGACAAATGGCTTGTCTGATAGTTCTGTGTGATAATCCATCTGGTACGTCAAGTTAGCAAACAACTTCATTAATAGTCAGAAAAATAGGAAACTAGCATTCATTGTTTTAGCATCAATCTATACAGATATACACCAGCTCAATGCCAGGTACTCGGACCTGCAGCCACAACAGTAACAGTGATAAAGTTTGCAGAATGCACATCAGTTTGACATTTACCAAACATAAATGGGAAAAGCAGGGTAATTTACAAAAAACAGAACAGTGTGAGTGACCAAAGCATTGATTTTCCATACAGACCTTTCCAGCAAAATACTTCCTAAACATTGCCACAAGACAGGAAGTGATGTCATGCTTTAACAGTAGAGGCTAATCAGGAGTGCAGAGAAATTATAGGATAACTGTAGCTGCTCTATAAGACAGAAACTGTGCTGAGTGACTTCTTCAAGTAGTGTGACCACTCTTAGGATTTCAAATTTGTGTTCCAAGGGATGTACCTGAGGGAAACGTTCATACCTTCCATGGTTGCACCATGTCAGTTAACAGTACAAGCACTAATGTTTATTGCAGTCTGTCCAGCCAAGTTTTTTTCTTCACCCATGAACATTTTATATGTAATATTATGACCGGAAGGTATGCCATTACTAATGAGAAAAGCTGCAACATTTACATATTTCTGTAAGTAGACTTTTGTCAGTTCCAGCTCCAGCTGATATAAATTCTTGTGATTTTCACTGGTCTTGACTCTAAACTTTACTTCTAATATTTGGTATATGGTATAATTGTATAATTTGGTATATTTTCTGTGAGAAAAACCAAAGATTTAACCAAATAGTTGCTTTAGAATACGAAATGGCAAATGTGGTGCAAATATATGTGGAAAGAGAATGTAACCCAATAAATGTGATAGAGTACACTATAAACTACAAACAGTATTTGGTGTTAGCGACCACCTGCTTTGTGATAAGAGACTTGCTAATTAATTAGGCAGTTCTTGTGATGTGCCACTGAGACATGTTAAGTTCAGAGAGAAGGAAAACCAGTAGTGTTTGATCCATGTTGCATGTGACAGTTCTTGAGAAATCATTCAACAATTAATTAAATTCACTACTAATCTAAATCTAAATGTGACTGTTTTTTTTTCATACAGTAAACCTTATTACAGCATATTATTCCTCTGAACATCCCATTTCTTGTCTAAGTCAAATGTAGTAACACAGCACAGGACTCTGCATGTTATAGACCAGCTCAGCTTTTCTGACAAGAAGGACAAGTGAGTTATGCAGCCAGGATATGTGCAGTAGGATGCAGGGCAGTGTTTGGTCTGGGTTAAAAAGGTAGTAGTTAAATGCACACACACCTAGAGTTCTGTTACCATAGTTAGCACCCGGCCACCGAGAGACAGGACTGGAAGGACTTTGATCACCTGTAACAATGTTGGTGATAAGAAAGAAAAAAAAAAAAAAAAAAGGAAAAAAAAACAAGGGAAGGATGGGGAAAAGGAAAAGAGAAAATGCATCAGAGGTGACACATTTCAGATATTGGGAGAAACACTCAGAGGGTCTGGCAAAACAAAACCCTTGAAGTTTGCTGACACACTTGCAGAAACATTTGAGCGCATACAAAGGCTCACATAATACCCAGAAATCAGAAATATGGAATGAAAAAGGTGCAGGTAAAAACAGAAGGAAAGTATGTTGGGTGTGTACTATATTTTGTCTGAGTTGTTTCACTCAAATGCTAAGGTTAGGACGGAAAATGTTAAAGTTATATTTATGCACTTAAATGAGCTTCCATACATTCTGAAATTAATTGCTTTGACTGACTTGGAATATTACCATTCAGTCTTTTTAAATTATCAAAATAAGTAGGCAGTTTTATTTTTTAAATGTGATTATTTTTTTATTTTTTTTATTTATAAAATGTCATTTTCTGCTGCTTTATTGGGATTCACAAATGTAACAAGTTGTACAGCCAGATTTAACAGAATATAATGGATAAGCTAATATATATGTTGTTAGAATGTGAGTGCTGAAAAAGAAAGCAAAAAGCAATTGGCAAAAAGAATAAAAAGAAAAAAGGTAAGAAGAAGTGACCCAGGAATTGCAAAGGGCCTAACTGGTATGTCTTGGCTGTGCAACCAACCTTTTTATTGCCCAATGAAAATAGAAAGCCACACAGGACATGCTAGAATGTGAGTACAAAATGTACTGAATTTAAAAGTACCACCTCATCATAATGTACTTAAAACACTTTAAGTAAGTACAGCCTGTCTGCGCTAAATAGGCAAGTAGCAAATTGCTTAGCAACATATAAATACTTGAAGGCTTAGATAGCAACGGACAGAATATTTCATTTCTAACTTTGGATTTGAAGTGTGTAGCTTGTCCATAACAAAATCATCCAATCCAGACATTGTCCTGTTTATTTTTATTTTTTTCCAGACTTTTTGCTAACATGATTGCCAGTGTGGTGATGACAGCACCTGTGGCTCTTCTGCAGAACTCTGACTTGCATTTCAATTGACCCTGGCACCCCTACTAGGTGGTACTCCCCTGGGCATGGCCCATTCATCATGGCAGAATGGAATATGTTAACACCAGGATTACACTAAATCAGCCTTAGTCCTCCTGCTAAGTGCTTTATGAATGGGAAAGGGACAATTAATTTCAAATGACCTGTACGAGGACACATATGTGCTTGTTTTTTCGCCACCTGTTTGTACGGACATATATTACATATGTGTACTGTTGCTTTATATAATTAGCAGACACATAGAAATGGGAGAGATTCTTCCTTTATATACAAGGACACAGCAAATTGTGTTGCAGGTCAACTAATAGCAACTAAAAGAGGCATGCAACATGTTTATGCATGAAAAAAACATATAAATGATTCTTTCTGCTGCCTTACCATTGCGCGGTGTCCGTTTTCGCCGATCACGGAAGGCTGCTCCAGACTGTAGAGCTTCCATCAGGCTATCCATCACACCAGTTTCATCTCCTTCTGTAAGAGAACAGATCACAGAAGATGTTCATAGGACAATGTGTACCCGAACAAACTGAGACGAAGTACAAAAGAACACTCTTAACACATTTACACATACTCAAGGTCTGATTGTATTGTACTGTTGGTTCCATCTATCTACAAGTGCATGAAAAATCACCTTAGATCACAGCAACAAAGTGCTTTCTTTCTGAACGAGGAGTGCTGAGACAGAGGCCTGCTGCTCAGGCCTGTCATTTTATTTCAGCAAACAGCCGGGGAGGAGGAAAATACACTTAAGAGTTAAGTTTAGAGTTTAGAGGAGCCTCAGGATGAAAGCATCCAGTGATGGTCATTGACAGATATTCTTTCTGTGGCTAACGCAGGGGAGCTAAGTGCTCTTTACAAAGATTTAGTGTGGAGCCGCTCAATACCCAGGCGCTCTATCATTGTTCAGTCAATGACACCGAGACCGGCCTTCGAAAAACATTCCCCTTGCCCACCGTTCCAGCTGTGGTGTGGATCCATGAAACCAGAGAAGTGGAGGGAGTCAGCAAGGCTGAAGAGACAGGTATGAGACACTTTAAGGCCAACAGCATGACTAGCTGTACTCACGCCCTGCACATGCAGCATACTGCTCAATGGTAACGGGGTTCAAAAATAAGCTTGGGTTCCATATCTGGGTCATCTATCTTTACGCCCTAATACTAATGAGTCAGAGGGGCAACCTTTTTATCATTCTGGTCCAGATCAGACATTATTTTAAACTAGGATCATTAGGGTGAGTTATTGTGGAGCTGCAGACTGGGTATCAGTTCCTTTGCATATATGAGTGAACAAGCGCTTCCCCAGTGTTAACCATTAGGGCCAAGGCAACTTGTTTCTGCAGTGGTCTTATAGCTACAGCAGAAGAGAAACATTCAGAAAAAGAAATGAAGACACCGCCTACTTTCCCAAGTAGTGAGGTTATCAATCATTTGTTACTTGTGTGCGCTCAAAGAGACGCAGGGGTAAACCTAATTTATGAACAGAACACATCGACACAGAATGGTACCCGCTTAATTTGAGGAAATGGGACATATTTTGAAATTAATAGATAAAGTCAGGCCTTCACATGTTTTTCCCTTCTTCAGCAACAAACCTACCCAATCATTCAAGTAAAAGAAGACAGTACAACTAAGAATAGAAACATATCTTATGCAAATTTTTAGAAAAGCAACTCTTCAGTCGTAGTCACTAATTTTACTCTCTATCTTATTCCTTCTCTTTCTTCCTCAAGTCCTTCCCAAGGGCTACTTTGAAATCAAAGTATCTGTTCCGGCTGTGTGCTGTGCTTAAAAGCAATCCCGATTAAATCAAGCTTAATTAGACCAGCTTTATCAGAACAAAACCAAAGCCGAGCCAAGTAGTGCTTATCTCAAATTGCAGCACTACACCTCAGATAGCGAGCTCATTGGTTTAAAAGAGGGAGCACGGGTTTCGTCTCTTGTGGACCTGAAGAACAATATAGTGAACAACTTGCAGCTTCTATAAGTATATCAACTCCCAAGATCTTAGGTACACCTCCTTATGCAGGCTAACAAGGACACATTGTGAGTCTAACCGAAGGCAGACCGTGTTAAGTGGCAGGTAAACATTTATCTACAACCTCCGTGGTACAAGAAACTTTTTGACAGCTCCTTCTTCACTGCCTTCTTCATGGAGACCTAAACATCACAGGGGGCACCTGACACTTTGATCAATTTGTCCTACTTCTAGCTTAACTGTAGCACAATTCATCATTTGTAATGGCCAGGACTTGGGAGCCCTAGAAGACTGGGGTTCAGGGGGAGGACTGCAGACACAGAGAACCAAAATGACTAAAATGGGAAACATGCTCCCCAGTCACTTCACAGTGCTCAATTAACTATGTCCTAAGCTGTCTAAATCTTAAACTTGAGCAGGCCTTTCTCTCAGCAAGAAATTCTCAAAAGTGAGCCTTCAAAATGTGTTAACTTAGTAACATATACAGTATGTGTATATATTCTACAAATCTACCCAGACAAGGTAAGCACTTAGTGAGAAAAAAATAAAACTGAATATTATTTGACTACACTTATTCCGGTAATCCTCAAAGCAAACTTTCTTCATTACGTACTGTAACATTGCCCACTTTAGAAGACATTTCTGCCTCGTTCCTGCAATTCACTCATCATATTTTGAGCTGTTAAACCTAAGGCAAATATTCATCTGCTTCTCATTAGCGGCAGTGGTACATTGCATGGTGGGGAATTACAGAAAAGCTAACCTTTTTATGCCCAAAGATCTTTCTCAAGAGGAAAGATCCGCTCTGCACACAGGAAATTGCTTTCTAAATGGGTTAAGATGGGCTAAGACCCAAGACATTGACAAACCCTTCCAGTGATGAAACACCTTGGTGGGCACCTCAGCAGACAGCCCTGGGGTCCCGTAATGATCTTATTAAAGCCTGTGGAAGTGTGGAACATGGTTGCGGCTTTTGCACTTTTAGGTATTTTCTTAAACAGTTAAACCTTTAAGTGTAAAGCTGTGTGAAACTCTACCTCCCAGAGAGAGAGGGTGTATCTGTTCCATATCTTTCGCTTTGATCCCGACCATCCTTTACCTGGATATCTGGTCATACCTGGAGGCTGTGCCAAATGTAACTGTGAGCCCGGGGACTGGCTCAGTCTGCAATATATTTACAAGCAGCACAGTCACATTTTCTAATTAGTCGGGACAACAAGAGCAATGTGCTCTCAGTGGGATTGGCATAAAAAGTTCACACATCAGATTAGTTTCTTCCCTAAGAAGAAAAAGTACATATAGTAAGAAAGTGACTGCAATGCACATTCATCAATCCCAGGAGTGAAAATTCAAATGGAATAGCGAAGGGAGGAAAGGGAAGGATCGGAAAAGAATTAGCGCAGATACTGTAAGTGTCACCATCGTAAGAAAGATGTAAAGGAAAGAATAAGGGAGGAGGAGGAAGGAGTTTCTGTGGATGAGGTAGTGTGTGGTGGAGTGGGTTACTGAGAGGGACTAGGGTAGACACAAGGTCATAAAACATCCTTGTGGATACTTGACGACCATAGCCCTGTAACATTAATTATTTCTAAAACACACACTGCAGTATGCAAGCGTAGGCACACAGTTGAAACAACCTACACATTTTAAGCAATACATGCATATTGTAGATTTGCAATTATAATGGCTATTATTTTGGTAGCAGTGGCTTCACTTAACGAAACAAAACGTTTAGTGGAGATTTCTCACATAACAAGTGAGCATAATTTAGACAGGAATAATAAAAAAAATAAATAAAATAAAAGGCAGCAAGAGAAATGTATAGATAGTTAGAGTAAGGGAGACGGAGAGCGTACTATGGCTAATGTCAGCTGTGTGACCTATGCTGATGGCAAAATCAGTAAGTTGAAACACCAATGGATCACTGAAGCCTCCATGCAAATAATGTTAACATATTTTACTTTTACTTCTGCCAATTAAAATCACTCATCTCCAACATTCAAGATATGTTCTGCAAAGTCAAAGAACAGCTGTCACCTCGGAAACGTGACAACGCTTTTCAGTCAAGCAACCAAGCAAGCAGAAAGCCTTGTATGTTTTTTGAATATAATGATGGGCTCTCTCTTTAAACACCAGCGGCATGACATTCCTATAATTACACAGCAGTATCACCAGAGCCAGTTCATAAATTCAATTTGGTATCTGTCATCTCCTGCATGTTGTTCCGGGGAGAAAAAAACACAGCAGATCGATTGAGAACTCAATCTCTGATGGCTTACACGGAGCCCTCAAGATTCACAGGGGAAAAGAGAGACAAATAATTCTTAGAATTCGAAAAAGCTTCTGTCTAATACGTATGGGTTTCTAATACAACCCATCTCCTCCCTAACCAAATCAAAGTGTTTGACAAAATGAAGTATAGGAGAGATGTCTATTATTCACTGCTTTCCACTATCCTTCCACAAGCAAATTCCTGAGCCTAATTTGCACCGTAATGAGATCTAATGAGAGCTTACAGGCCTCGTATTTGATAAATTGAAACCACTCTGAGAGAGGAACACACTGAGAGTTTAACCTCACCGCAGTCGCCCTCTGTGACTCCAGTAGAGAAGAGGAGCAAGAAAAAGAAGAATGAAGAGGAGAGGAAAACTCGTTCCTAGTTTTTTTGCTTGCAGTGGATTGTTTTTGAACACATTTGAGCCCATCTGTTCCCCCACAGAAAGTCACCTGTGCAATTAACCTGGACCATTAGCCGTGAAACAAAGGCCTCAGCGGAAGGAGGGGGGTGTTGCTTTATGGCCAGGTGGAGAGGCAACAACCGCACTTGCTTTTAATCTCATCTCCTCTCCATTCTCACTTCTATGCACCTGGTTTTGTGTTATTTTCACACCTGAATTCAGGCTCAGCCACCTAGATATACACAGCCAGCTGCAATACTCAACACCCCCTCCTCTTACTGCTCTGCTGCCTGCTCTCTAACTGTCTGACTTTGAGCACAGTAGCCCCCTCCACTCGCCCTCCTTCTCTGCTGCCCCAGCAGCTCCTAAGACCTGGGCAGACAGAGACCATTACTGCCACAGACAGCACAGAGAACACAAGTGCCCGAAGGACAGCAGTCATGCACCTGTTAGATGTCTTTCCTTTGTTTTTCCCTCTCTCCCCTCTATCACTATCTCCCTGCAGTCCAACCACCCAACCCTGACAAAAGGCTTGACACAATGACCTGAGAAACTTTTCAGAGAGGCCCCAGTCCTTAATTTGCAGGTGTGTGTGTGTGTGTGCATGTTTACTACTCCACTTGAGGGAAAAAAACGAAGGAGAAAGAATGGGAATGGAGGGATAAGACAGGTAATAAAAAAGACAATTTTGCCTGCTGATTAATCTGGATTGTTTTACTGTAACAACTCGAGGAGCAAATCCACTCATGTTCTTCCAAACTCAATTACGGATGCTCCCACAGCCCTCCACGGCATGAGGAATGGCTGTGTGGCTACAACTTTACTCTTGCCGTGAGGCCTTGTTTGGCGCCAGGGTCAGGGAAAGTGAGGAGGGGAAGATGTGGAAATAGGGAAGAATGTCTTCAAGATGAGTGAGTGAGGTGAGTGGGAGGTGAGAGGTGCATCATGTTTGACATGCATGGAGCAGAGACAAGTGTTGGAGGTGGGCCGGCCTGGTCACTGCAGGCCAGATCTCACCGCTGAATGAAAGAGAGATGTCCTGACTGCGAGAGACTTGGGGAAACGTGGAGAGAAGTTGGATGTCGACAAGGGAGAGATGAAAGTGGATTAGCCGCCGTGGCGATTTGCATTCTGTGGTGGAACGAAAGCCCCAGCGATGCCCCGAATAGCTGGATGCATGAATAAGTAAACAAACAAAAACAAAAATAAACCCTCCATCTGGATGGATGCTGCCAGGCCCCAAGTGAGAAACAGTAGGGAGGGGAGGCTGGGAGACGGGAAGGGGGAAGAGAGAGGCTTGCAACATAGCCGTCACCACACTCTGTTTCCTCTGCTATCATTTACTTCTACTGCCTGCGGGCCCCCCCCAGTTACCATACTGCTATCACCATCTATCCACTGCGTTTGGCTAGTTTGCCCAATAACCCCTCCAACACACAAGGGAGAGCTCCAACCCAGCACTGACAGATGTTAAGTTGACACACTTTTCTGAGCCACATGGGGTCATCATGTCAGAGTGCCAGTAGGGTCATGAGAGCCTTTCCTCTCAGCGGACTAGACCACTATTGCCTTTTTCCTTTTTTTCCATAAGCAAGGCATTGCTAAATTAATTATAGCAAACCCTGATCTATATGCATTTTCAGTGACTGCACAGCAAGGCTTAAACTGTGATAGTGTCTGCTCTTAAATCAGCTCTCCCTGTAAACTATATGGTTTTGGCCAGGGGCAAGATGGAAAGCACCTTTTTAAAAGACTCCCTATGAAGAACTTTTAGTAGTATCCAAGCACCTGTGTAATATTAAGCATTGCCTTGGGTTGGAGTTTAGTTTCAGCATTGCTATTTTTGTTTAAACTCATTTACTGAATGCAAATGTCAGTGCTTTTCTTTGTTGGGTTGTCACAGGAGTAGGACAACTGCTGTTTAGCTTTTACAAAAAAACAGTGTGCAAAACTCAAAACATGCTGGCATTCATACTTTGTAAAAGAAATAAAACCCTCTTATTACAAATCGGTGGCCTATGTGTTCATTTCAGTCATCCCTTTGTCTTAAGCCTGGATTGGTGTATTGCTGCACGCTGCTATCTGCTGCAGTGTCCATTTTAAGGCCACCAGTGGGAGTTGCTAAAGTCAAGAACTGCTAAATCCTACAATTTAAATTGCTAATCGGCATCATCCCCGCTGCTGATTCACATTATAATGACTTTGCACGCCAACCACTGAACGGCTTTAATTGTGAAGCAGCAACAGTTTCACCGTCAACAACAACAGAACCAAAATCAGTCGACATCAGGGGTATTTTCAGAGCGATCAGCAGATTGGCTTTAAGTGTTGCAATGGTCGAGTGAAGATGCACAGAGCGCTGGTTAAGTGAAGAAGTGCTGGTGACCGGGGTATTTTATTGCAGTTTGGGTGAACCTCACACCTCTAAAATTTTAACAAGGTAACAACATGTTTTACTGAGCTTTCACAGGCTCTGACCACAATTGCTTATGTTAAGTATATGGCAAAGGGTGGTGTACGTGACTGTTACTGGGGATACTTAAATTAATTAGGTTAATAAAATTAAAGGTATGTCATAGAGGGTTTCAGACACTAGCAGCACTAGCAGGGTTTCAGATTTTTTGGAATCCAGATTAAGATAACATCTGAACCAAACCCCACATGGGCTGTTTGCATCAGTGAAAGGGCGGTGCTGTCTTGGGAATCTAAATGGATTTGACAATGGGATTTGACGGTCTTTGTAGTGAGGCTAATCAGGTTTGATTGACTGTAAAGTGACTGGTGAGGTCCAGATCTGGGAGGAGAAGTGATCAGACATTTGAACCACCCACAAATTAATGAGATTCAACTGTGCCTGGGCTGATTTCACCAAGGAGTTGAGGAACATTTATGAAAGCAATGGGGGAGAGAAAAGTGCTGGGAGGGATGTGAGTACAGTGCGTGTGACACAGAAAGAGAGACATACAGAGACACAGATGGAATAAGACAGACATAAACTGAGAAAAGACAAATGTCTGCACCTTAAATCTAATTAGAGTTTGTATTTTTGCGTGTCTTGTGATAAAGCGATGTGTGACAAAAAAGTATATCATCAAATACTCAAAGTGTCCCTATGAAGAAAGACTTATTTTACGAAGGCTGACATTTATTTTTGGAAATGTAGTGGTATAATCTGGAAAAGCAGAGGATGACTATTTTATTGTATCCCTTTCACTTACAAAAATTGAATTTTGCAGTCAATAAAATAAATGTATTTAATCCTTGCACGTCACTTGCTTATGAATAATTCTCCTTTTGTACATTTTTCAATTCACTCTGCTTGGTCTTATAGGACTGAGCAGAGAAGCAGACATCTATAATTTCTGTGCCGTCTTTGCCATGAGGCAGATTCTGATTCTGACTGGAGATACAGCACAGTCTAATATGCTGTTATTTATTAGAATGGGTGTATGACAGAAGATAATCCTGCTGCCCTTGTTCCCGTCTTTCAAGGTAATGATGGAATTCACCAATCCATACACAGGGGTTTCCGAGCATGCCTTGTATTTCTTGCACTCTGAATGGAGACAGCTCAAATTCAAGGACAAAGGAAAAAGTAATTTTCTTAAAGTTTGGCATTACACCATTGTATGTACATGTAATATTTTTTATACGTAACAAATCCCTAATTTTTATAACTTATCATAGAGTACAATATATAAGCAGACGTGGAAGTCATCAATGCTATGACACACAGATGACACCTTAGGGAATCAATGACCTGAAATTGGAGACACACTCATCTAATGTTGTCAAGCCAGTTCACCGGAGTATGTGTTTCCTAAGAAAAACTCAAGAAGATGAACATTGCCTTGAAAGTATAGACCCAGTTTTACAGTGCCATTATTGAGTGTGTTTCCCATCAGCGTAGGGTGATAGACGACGTGATGGGGAAGGAGGGATACCACATTCTCTGCCCTGTTCAAGGACAGGCTTGAACTCATTGTATGAACAGGTAGCCAGCTCTCAAGCTAGGTAAGCGTTCTGCAAGACGTCAGAGTCTATCCAGTCATTGGGGTCACTGAAACATGTTCTGTGGATACTGCCATGCAACTGGCATTGTTTAACCACTCTCCCCTGCTGGCCCCAGCTCCTCACTCTATACATCATCTCCAGTCTCTGTATTTTCCCTTTTCATCCCCCAGCTTCCTGAATCACATCCATTAATACATTTCTTGCATCTATTAAGGCATGGCCTTGTTAGTGAACTCCCTTTTAGAGTGCTCTTGTGGTTCACTGTATCATCAAGTCATATTTCTGTGTACATTGTACATCTGGCAAATAGAAGCAATTCTGACTTTGACACAGGAACCAAATCCAGAGGCATTGTACCACACATACAGTATATCACTGCTACATTCTGGAGAAGTCTGTCCTTGTTCATTATATTCTATATCAAACATGAAGGCCAGCTTTAGCTCTCTAATACTGGCCTCATTTTCTAAGCTGAGCTGAGGAATAGTGAGAATCTCGCTCAGAAAAAAGAAAAATCTTTTATCTACTTGGGTTTCTGACCTTCACGTCTCTACAAGCCATCTCTCCTGGTAATATTGTTTGCCATGTCTGCTGTGCTGTGGAGACACTATGCAAACTTAGACAGCCAACCTGTCCACCCCACTGCCGCTTGTCAGCGCTTGTCTATGATCACCTAGCTGGCATGGCTGCGATGCAGGTATGCACTGGCCTACCGGCAGCTGTCATTGTCACACAAAGCCATCAATCCACATCTCCTCCGCTGTCACTCCCGACAGGGCTCTGCCAGCCACAACCAGTAAGCCAGCTGCATAGAAATATGTCAATTTAGTTTACCATGCCACATTAATAGACACAATTATAAACACAAGGGGACAAAACCCTCAACTCACTGATGAACACCAACAGCAGAAAACACACCGCAACGATTGCATGATACAGAATCAGCACAAATGATCTCGAGAATGACAATACTGACGACAACAATTAGAGCAAATAAACTATGCTGTTTGAATGCATTCAAACCCTATTCTAACTATCCATATGAACTCATTTTACTTTAGTAACTGCAATGTTTTTCTAAAAGAGACCACTTTTATTTATGTAAACATACACTATTTCATCCTCCAAGTGTGAAAGGTTGACAAGGAGGATGCATAAATAGAAGCTGCAGGCCCATCATTGTCAACATGCCAACTGCTCTCTGCAGAGAATCACAGAGACATGGAGACCTCGTTCTAGCAGGCCTTGCTGAGCGGGAAACATGCCTAAACAACTACAGCTTTGGAGAGGAAAGGAGGGCACGCGGTAATGTAATGAAAATCCAAGATATATTATGGGAACACAATTTAAGGATTATCTTACAATGAACAACAATCTCTACATGAAGGTTCTTGATTATTGGAAATGTTGCTTTATATCACTGGCTGTGTGTCTTTGAGATGTGTAAAACACAGATGACGGACTCAGTACTTTTAAACATAGGGATAGAATACAATGCACACAGCATCCAGATGTTGTGTGAACAAAGATAACAATGTAGACGATGATTATAGTCAGTTTTCAATGGCTATATTTCACCACATTTATCTTGACAAAACCTATTTTTCCACTATAATATTCTCGCTGAGGAATCCAAAGTATGGATCTGCACGCCGCTAGTGTCTGCAAGCTGTTACAGTAGATTGAGGCGGCTGGGTGGCTCTTATTTAGCCTGTAAAACAGATAAGTTTTCAAGTAAAGTGTAATCATAAAAACAGCATTTGCGAAACCTCTGTATGTGTTTTAAGGGCACAACAGTAACACTTTTTATAACGGATTTTTATAACAAGATAGTTTTCCAATCAAATATTTCTATTTTGAGATCTAAGATTAGCACATTAATAATGTTGGATGACATTTAATGTGTGTAGTCAATTGAGATAGCAGATAGTAGACTCGTAAAGGGTGTTGTAAAACTCACAGGTTAAAACCAGTATGCCTTACAAATGATATAATTGTGGATGGTAATTAAAAACGTTTCTCTGAGGTTCATGAGGTGAACTTTTACACAAGTTGCTGCACATATTCTCTTACTGAGAACCGCAGGAGATTTAGTTTAGTTTCCCAGGTCTGACAAAAAGTCAACAAACATATAAAAGTTCTCCTCCATGTCTCTGTGCCACCTGGGAGAAATGCCTTGATTAAATAAAATGTTCCACTGACTTTTATTTCCTGGTTGTTTGCCCATTCTTATGTGCCTTATGCCAAGCTGCATTGTGCTCAGATAAACATGTGGGCTTCCCGGCTCAGCTCAAAGCTTAGTGAATTTGACTGGGGTACACAGTTGACATGTGGGTTCAGACACTTGCCCCAGACGGGGGCATTGACCCCGGTGATGCCAGCAGAGCAGGCGGCCAGAGGGGCCTGTTACTCCTCACAAACGCCTTAGAGGAGGAGAGTCCAGATGCTCTACCATGCTCCAGCTCTTGACACACTCAGCATGCTGCTTGTGACATTGCTTCATATGCTGCAATAAAAAATATCCCGCCGCGCCAAACCATCTTCCTCTGTTTTAGACAGAAGCATCAGTTCGGGTTTATTCTACACAGTGTTCAACAGTTATTTCCAGTGAAGTAAAGCGATTTAGTACATGTTGAACATCTGGTCAGTTCAAGAGAATGTGGAAATCCACTTAGAGAAAATTAACAAAACAAATGGGGTGGCTGGGTAATGATTTTATAAGCAATTTCCTACATTAGGATTTCTAATACTTAACAAAGAAAACGTGTTTAGTGCTGCGCTTGTCTCATCTATCAATCACGCTTGTTGAAGAAGTGTGCATGTCACTGAACATAATCTCGAGTTTTATCAACTGGGAAATGGGATTTTTTATTTTATCGGTTTCCTAAAAGCATTTGTCTGTCACCCCTCCCCGAGCCTGGTGCCGTCCTGGCAAATGCTAAATGAATTAAACTCTCATTAAATATGCAGTTCATTGTTAATCATTTGCAAGCGAAGGGGATTAGGTTGCAATTTGTGAAATGACATAAAATCTATCCCTTCTCAAAAATAGCCTCTTGAAATTGCATTAAACACAATAGTATGATCCATCAGTCTTTTAAGCAATAAAATGAGCAAATCAGTAAATCCACAAAAAAAAAGATAAGACATTGACCTGTGGATAATTCTCATAATACAATGGCCATATGCTCACTCCATCTGCTCATGCTAATGGATTTGCAAACAAAAATATACTGTGTTCAAGTCGATTTGATCTATCTATCTATATATGAAAGGTTAAAGACATCAAACTATCTATTTCAGTGTTTCATTTAGCCTTTCAACCTAAAATGCAAAATTAATCAAGAAGCAGTTTGGACATGATTAATTAAAGGTAATAGGAATTAAACAAGCCTATCCGTGCAGTACACTACCTTGTTTTCCTCAACCTTTACAGAAAACACGAATGATGCACAGCATGAAATATTGATGCGAAAAGTCTCCGCAAATAACGAACTCTTCAAATATCTGAAGCAGATGTAGAATTTTAGAACAGAATGGGAGAGGAGAGCCAAGACTCTCAAGCCAAGGCTGTCAACTTGAGAGGAGTGCAGGCACAGAAAAGAAAGACGTGCAGCGGGAAAACGCTGAATATCCTGCCATGTGTGTTCCAACCAAACAGCTTAAAGAGAAACTGAGAGAAAACACAAGCACAAACCACCAAGCTGCTGTAACCTCCATCCTGCTTCTGGCTCGAGTTCAGACTCCCATTCACAGGATCCATTTAAGTAGCTCTGCATTTGATTGTCCTTTCTCTGATTACATTTCACACAGAGGTAAGTTAGGACACAAAAAGAAACTATTCAAGGTTTAATGAAATGTGTAGTCAATACAGGTAAGGACCTTGACAGAGAGAAAAATAACATCCTGGGCCTAGCACTGCTTGAATTTAAAAGTATGTATTTCATAACTTCCAAGGTCATTGTCATTGCGACAGTCCAATGAGCTAGGTGTTGGTGTGGAGGACAATCCTCACTATCTCCAAGGCTGCAGGCAACGTTGCCCATGTCATCCTCATGTTTTATTCATTCAAGTCATATTATGGCATTCAGAAACTGAGATCAAAATCTGCTCTGGCAGAAATATTTAATATCATACCTACTTCTCTATCCTTCTCCATCTGGTTAGCCAGAATGAGAGAAAGGGGAAGACAGCTTCCCTCAGCTCAGCCATGTTGGATTATTAAAAGTGAAGCTTTCAGAGAGGTCACTGCTCAGGGAAAGAAGAAAAAACTCGAGCATGCATCAATTATCTTGGAGAGTTTGCGGCATACTGAAGACTGTCTTGTCACATTTCCCAATGCGGCTGAGCTACAGAGAGGTCCTTGGCTGGCGTTGACATTTAGAAGCTGGTGAATTGTGGAAATCCCAGTCTATTTGTCCAAAAAATAAAAAAATAAAAAGAAAGAAAAGAAAATGGACAAAAGTCCACGCACTGCTTGCAAAGCCCCTCCAGGCTTGAAATTCCTTCTCAATGTCATTGGCATAACTAGACACAGGCACCCAGCTCTCTATTTTTCCATGTGTGAACAACTGCAGCTTATGCTGATCAATACACGGCTTGCTGGCATTGCTGGAGGACAATAGTAAGTAATTCTAGCGTTTCACGACAATATATATTACACGCTGCCTGCAAACTTTCTTCGAAGCGTTCACTTTAGAAACGACTTTCTATAAGTAGACATCAACTTCCTATTTTTAAACGTGACCTAAATATTTTGTGTCTTCTGTCCCAAACAAAGCCTCTGTATTTATTTATGACTACTTTCCAAAAGTTCTTAGTACCACTGAATAACACAATTGGTATCTCTTACCAAAACTGTGTAATTTGTACAAATGTCTGTAGCGCAGAAGAAAGTGCTGTTAAGGGGGCAAACTACATCATAAAAAGTAGCATAAGCTGCCTATTGTTTGAAGCATTATATCAGCTGTGGAAGTAAATATAGGATTCCTTCACAGTTAAAAAAACCTCCCCCCTCCTACACATTATCCTCTTGCTTCAGAGTTCAAATCTGTGTGAAGCAACATTCCATGAAACCCCCATTTCCATCCTGCCGTTCTCGTCCTCCGAACTCCCCACCTGCCTCCCCGTCTCCGTCTCTGCGACAGCATGGGGAGAAGTGGCATACCTTTGTTCATGTCAATCAGTTGCTTCTTCTTCTGCTGGCGCTCCTGCTTCTCGCGCTCGGCTTTCTCCTTCGCCAGCTTGGCTCTCTTGATCTTCTCCTCCATCTCCCTCTTTTTGTGGTTCTCCTTCACTGCTTCCTGATGAGGCACACACACACACACAGATAAAATGAGACTCTGGCTCCTGCCACCACCACTATTTTAGCATCTTTGCATTTGCCGTATAGCGTTCAGAAGCTGCAGCATGCCATCAGCAAATTCTTATTCAGAGAACGGTTTGATAGTTAGTGATAAGCCGGGATAAACAATATATCATGCTTTGGGTATGTTTGGGTATCGTTTTTTATTTATTTATTTATTTTTTTTAAATCTAGCCTATTTGTTCATGACGTGTTTGGGCTTTTGTGCATTCTTTTAATAACAGGGAGCTCTGATTTGCTATCAATAATATTTCAATATCAGGCCACACATTAGGAAATATTAGATGATCATCACACATGCGCCATGCTAGTATATTTTCTCTGACAGGATAGGAGAGCCATTAAATATGAAAAGAAAAGTGTTTCAGCGATGTGCCAGTCTCTGAGGAAGGAAAAAGAGATATCATCCTGCTCCTCCTTCGTGACCAGCTGAAATGTCAGGATGGAGTCAGAGAAAGAGAGATAATCAACTGTATGTATTCAGCCTTTACAAATGTGTCAGTTTGTTCTTGCGCCAACAGAGAATAAGATGCAACCGTGTGACCTTTGGAGACAACAAAATGTTCCGCCATCCCAGGCCTGTGGCGCAGCCCTGGACAGGAGCCATCGTATGTGTTGGTGTACGCGTGTGAGAGGTCACGGCGTATGTACCCGTATATACTGTACATGGAAGTGAGTGCATAGTGAGTCCATAGGCATCTGTTGGCTTTACCTCATCTGTGGTGCTTCCCTCTTATGTATGCATATGTGTGTGTGCGCCAGGAAGCGCAGGCATGGCCCTGTCTGTGCACTGATATAATAAGTGGCGACAGTAGGCCCCCCCATCAAATGCCCCCATGGTCCTGATGTGTGTGTTGTGTTGGCAGCTAAGACAGAGGGATTACAGGGATTGTGGGGAAGGAACAAGGAAAGAGCAGCTCATCATGCCAGTCAATAGCAGAGCTTTTCTCCATGTCCAAGGACACAAGCCCTCATTGTCACTGTCTCCTTGTTACATGACAAGGGCAATGAGAGAGAGAGATAGAGATAGAGAGAGAGAGAGAGAGGGAATGTGAGGGAGACAGAGAGAGAGGCAGAGGTGGGGTAATAATGGAGAAGTCATGTTAGAATGCTGGAAAGAAACACAAAATAGTAGGGAAGAGTGAGTGAGTAACAAGTGATGTTTTCTGTCTGTGGATGCTGCAAATCAGTAACCACTCACAAATCAACCTGTATTTTATCACCACAGCTGCACTCTATACGGCCTGCCGACTGCACACAATTTGTTGGTGTTGTAAATGAACGCAGACGAGAGCTGAGCTGAATCCAGCAATGCAACAGTTAACTACTTTGCTGAGTGACGGGCATTTTCTGCGTTCATTTCTGAAGTAATATCACTGTAATCCCCAACATCTACAGCACGAGCTGAAAGATAAATTATGCAGATTACAAATAAAATCCTGTCGGCAAAACTTATTTTAAACAAACAACTAATTCTGACTGTAAACATGATTATGCAACATAATTATGTTGCGCTAATCAAACAGCACCACTAATTATCATAGCACCAAATATGAGTTTACTGTTCAGTTATTTTTTTTCCCTTTACCATTCTCTTTGACTGCCTCTGTTTTGCCGTTGGCAGCGAACGACTGTATTAGGTCTCATTTTCTTGGCCACTCTGTATATTGTAGGAGGACATACAAGAGAAAACAATCCTCATGAGATGTGTTTTCAGAAATAATCTTTAGTAGTGCAAACTAGATCTAAACCCCACTGAAACAGAAGACAATAGATCTGATTCCAGTGGAATCTGCTCAGATATTCTGTATGATATAAAACAATGTTTATCCACAAAAATATGACAACGTGATTTTAGGTGGCCATGAAAACACAATATTTTTGTCCTTCACATCCCACCATCTGGCCCTCGGTGACGTTCCTCTGTAATTACAGTGGCACGAGAGCGCAATTATTTATTCAAAATGCACACAATCTGCAATAACTTTGATCTTCTAATGGAAGTAAACAATCTATAAATTCATAATACACACTGAATCCCACAGAGAAGGATGCCTCGCAGAAACAGAACGTATTAACCTCTGTGGTCTCGACGCATGCCATCATTGAGCACCACAAGGCAACTAAAATAATGCATGAAAATGTGATAGATATAATGTATTTCACTGTACTGGAACCTTGCACATGTAATTCTATTAATTTACACATGCAGGCACATTCAATAGGAGTACGTACAAGGATTTCTAGATTTTTAGACCATATCCCATGGCCCTTTTTTGGCTTATGTGTCATAATAATACATAAAGTCAGTTGCTTAATAAAGTTTAGTGATACTTTTAATGGTTGCTCGTTTACTGGAGCAGATATTCTTGCTTAAAATACTAAAATTAATGTTGAGTAACACTTTATTTTTACTGATGTCTACCCATCAATGAAATGCAGCAAGGTAGGGTTTAAATTATCCTGCCTTGATGGGCAGTCCTTTAAGGCAAGAATCCCATCTAATACTAGTAAATAAAACACAGTATCACTTAGGTCTAGAGGCCATTGTTTATGACCGGCACTGTGCCCTGAACTATTAGGAACATGTAGTGTATAGGTAATGTATACATATTGACTCTGAGGTATGTAAATTCACAGCGAGAATCTTTAAATTCACAGACAGTACAATGTGTCTGGTTTCCGCATAATATCGCCTTAATGGCGGGTAGCGTTGAAACGGCACATTCTCGCTTTCGAGCCCGTTAGGAGCCCTGAGATGAAGTGAGTGCATGTCACACTCATACCCTCCAGTGCGCCTGAGATGGAGATTATACGTACTCTTCTGTCTAACACTGGCTGGAAAGCTGAATTCTGTGCAACCCACAGGTCTAATCTACCAACAAGGACCGAGAAGGAATTTCCCTTTCCAGGTCTGTTCTTTCAATAATTCATGAAATGTGTTTGCTGTTCTTCCTTGACCCTGCACAACACAATACATCTCCCACAGCATGGCTCCCCTCCCATGCATACAAGTTTGCCAGTCCAGTGAGGGAGCAATAAGTATTTCCAACCGCTCAGTTGCACCAGTGATCTCACACAGAGAGTGTCACTGCTATATCTCATTTGAATTTTACAAACACTACCAACGCCTGGGCTTTAAGTAGCAAATGTGTTTATTAGCCATCTGTTTCACTTTGTGCCAGGCTGTGAGGGGAAAATGGCTTCAGGAAGTTATAGGTTACAGATTGTGAGACTTCTGCTCTGTGGTATACATGTATTCCCATATTGATAGGTGACCTCCAAGATCTGGTGCAATGAATTTAATGACGGTGTCACACTGGTGTACAGAAAGACACTGAGGAAACATGACGTGATTCAGCAAGAAGGTGGGGGGAGAGAGAGGAACTGTCAGAGCATCCTCTTCAGCATCACCAGGATGATTACGATCATTTCTCATATTGTCAAGGAATTAGGCAGCTTTAGAAATATCCAGCGGGCTCAGAAGTGGACGGATGCACTCGCACACACAAACTATCATTTTAATCTCTTAGATGCTCTATCTTGCTACTTTGTGAACCCAGGCTGGGTCTTTTGGTCTTATTAGAAAGTCACTCAATTAACAAGGAAAACTGGTAGCTCATCCCAGCCCATCTGCTGCGCTTTGATAACTCATTAATGAAAAAATACCCTCATCCCCACGCTCCTGGTCAGGATTACATATACAGGCTCTGCGATTGCATTTCGCTCATACTCTATTTCAGAATATGGTAGCAGCATTAAATTAACAAATAGCTGGACTCTTGTTGGAATACTGACTCCATGTAGTGAAATCAAATAATATTTCATTGGCCTCAGAAAAGCAAAGCAAATGGGACAGGAGTGAGAGAGAGAGAGAAAAGAGAATGAAACAGAAGCAAAATAGAGTTAATGGATTCTCTTATCAGTTACATTCAGTTCTGTGAGGACTGTCTGTCAATGCGTTTACTCAAATGCCTTATGTCGGTCGGGTGCATTAAGCCCTAACTTTTTAGTAAAAGCAATTTAGGGTGACTGTATTGAAACGGAATTCTTTAATACTGCAGATGCTCTGTGCCATGCATGCATTACACAGGGCAGTGCAATGTAGACAGGAGGCAGTCAAATAAGTCAATGTCTCAATACTGATATAAAAGTCTGAGGCACACCAGGCCTGTCAAGAAGTTAAATGCAGCTAAATTGTTCACTAACAAGAAGGCATCGTTTTCATTTGATTTGCCATTTAGAACAAATCAGCAACGATTGATGTCGGTCGACTTTTTCAGAGATAAATAACAAGTAGACGTCTGCGCAAAATTCCTTCACTGACAAGAAAAGCCAAGGAAGAGGCTCTCATTGTGCTGCGAAAGAGCTAGCCCGCTTGTTTTCACAGGGTCAGAAAATAAAAACAACATAGTAGAAATGAACATTGATTTCTTGTGCTCTGCAAGCAAATGGGATTAGCCTTCCTGGCAGCACAGCTGAAGAGCCCAAATCTATAAATAATATCTGAAGAATATGGTGATTAAGAATTGTTTTTATATGAATATATTAACTTACTACCAGCCCCAGCCCCTTCCCATTCACAACACTATATCCCTCTCACTCCCCTCCCTTTAACCGTAGCAGGAAAGTTTAAATCAGTGATAAAATATTCATATGCAGCTATTTGCTTGAGAGAATAATTTATTTTCTTGGCTCTTTTAGAGATGTACAACTCCGTAATCCTTGAGGGAGTGTTGTGTTGTGTGCTTGTGCACTTTGATCAGCGAGAACGAAAAGTTGGTTTCAGTTGGGGATCAGAGTGAAGAAAGGAGAAGGATTCAGACAAGGGGACCTTGCCATTCACGTTAATGGATTGTGAAGACTGAGAGTATGCCGTCTGGACACCATGTCATCATCCTGACACCGGGAGCTTTTGGGGCAGTGCCAGGGGGGACGTGCAAGGTAGAAAAGCGGAGATGCCTGAATAAATGTTTAACAGACTGCTCAACAAATTGGGAACGTTTTCTTTGTCCAGAAGTGATGCAATGTTTACCTAACTATTAATATTACCTCTAACTTGTTTTGCCCTTTATTTACTGCCACAAGAAGTAGAGGAGTTTTTCCTTTTGCCAAAAAATAATAAAAAAAGGAAATCCTATTGGAGATTTACTTCAGTAGTGAAACTTCCGTACCCGTGTATGCTCCACTACTTTAATGTATGAATGTAGAAAAAAAAATGTCAATGTTATATAACCAAAACAATAAAATGTGTATATTTTTGTAGAGAGGAAGTGCTTCTTTGCTGTAGTTTGAGAAGAATTTCCACACTTCGCTCATTTCAAACAAGGTGATGAAACGTAAAATTTCATCAACTCGAAAACCTTAACCAAAGTCCTCCTCTAGATTCATTACCTGCAACAAAACCCAGCCGTATCTACAGTGCGCTGCAGTGAGAGCACATTCATACACGTAAGAAGCTTCAAGCTAATGAAACTGTGTTTAACAGGTTAAGAAGCTCACCACACCTCTTTTATCAGCAAAGCACTTATACGCTCTCTTATCCTTGGTATTCCTTCTTTCTAATAATGTATTCTAATCTGTTTCGTAACTTTGTCTTCTCTCTTCCAGGTTTATTAATCACCACTGGTAGGAAGAAAAGTTCACAAGAATCTATTCTTAACAAAAATTAAAAGTCCTTCAGGTCCTTCAAGCACCTGACACTCGAGTAGATGTCATCCTCGTGTGGGTGTGAAGTACATAATACGTAGGTGGAAAAGCTTCTTTACATATAGTCTACCTGGTAATTTACACATTTCTAAAGTTCTGTGATCTTCGGTGAACAAGGGTCTCATTTGTGGAACGTTGCGAATACATTTGCGAAGAAAAACACATTAGCAGTTAAGCCAAATGTAATATGAGGAAATGTGAGGTTGTGTTTATATTCTTCAGTTGCTTCTGCCAGGGAATGGACAGCGTGTTGACTAGACCAAAATAATCTTGAATAAACATATCAAGGAAACTTTTGGCAAAAACTGAAATCTATATTCGCAGGCTTCCAGACAAATATGGCACTGGAAATGGTGAAAACAAACAATAAAACAGAGCTTATGTTTTTGAATAAAATAAAAGTGAGACACAGCACCATTGTGACCTGCTAAAAGACGACATATGGAAGGAAATCACGCAGCAGGTGAGCACGGGCATATTCTTTCTGAGAGCAGTATTAGAACTGAAAAGAAAGACTGAAGCATGTCAGGGCTAACCAGGGAAATATAAAAGCTCCAGTAACTAAGGGGCCAGAACACACTCTCTCAAACCAAAAACTTTCCGGAATCTTTAGATAACAGAGGAAGTGAAGTGTAACCAGTAAATCCAAACCACAAATCTTGATGGATTATCAGATGAATGAAAGGGAAATGTTTCTACTCTTGGCGCTCACTTCCAGATTTAAACTGTATAGTGCCTATTAGGGTTGGGAGAAAGAGTTGATACATCATCATATTACGACAATATTGTAATATTGTATTGCCAAGTTTGAATCTTTTATTTTATAAACTGAAAAAATGAACTGAACATTTTGGTACCAGTTAGTTGGTGATGGTGATTTATTTATTTTTTTCTGGCGAAGTCAGCAGAAGTGCTACCTATTTTTTGGTCAGTTTGTCTTCTTGATATATAAAACATATGGTAAAAAAAGGTAAGAAATGGCAGTACTCAGCAAATCAAAAATGCAAAATGAAAATCGCAATGATACATCAGAGTGTGACTTAGATATGAAGATAATATCTGATGATACCCACCCTTAATGTTTGCCTCTCCTCTAGTTTTTGAAAACATTTTTAAGAGGAAACCTGGGTTATTAACCTTGGGTGTACTGTTTGAAAGATGTAAGCAATTACCAGACATGGAGGGTTGAAGCGCTTTTGAGGGGCATTAAGGAACATTTGCTTGTGGAGCTGGATTGATATTAAGAACTGAAATTCAGGTTGCCTCAACCTCTGCTGCTTCAATTTTTTATATTTCTTTTTTGCCTCTCCCTGGTAAGACCCCAACTTTAAGGAAGTGCCACACTACATAATTGTCATAACCTTTCAACATACAATTCTATCCACGAAAGAACTACACAGTATTTTTTTTTTCTGCTCATGTCGTGACCATCTGCCAGGATCTACTGAAAGTTTGATGAAAATGTGTGCATGTGTAACTGTTCTCATTGACGCCCAACGTGTGCAAGCAAGTGTGTGCAAAAGCAAGTGCATGTGTGGGTGGTGGCTTCTGTTAGTTTCTGTGTGCGTGCACTCTGAAGGAACGGCCGCGCATGAGCTCGGCCTTCTACATGTACACAAACCACAATCTTTACACTCACCAAGAAGAGGATGCGGAAGTTGGCCAGCTCTCCAAAGAAATCCTCCACGCTGACTGAGTGGGGGTCGAAGGCGAAATAACTGCCTATGCTCTCGTAGAGCTTCTGCATGTTCTTGTGCATCGTGGACAGCTTTTCATACTGCTCCCGGGCATGCTTGGAGAAGCCGTGAGAAGGACAGTCAAGGAAAAAGGAGAAAGACTCTGGAGAATACACATCTCATACACAGAGAAAACTCATTCAAAATGTACTGTAATAAGCAATATAACCTCACAGATATGTTGGTCTGTGAACAAAACAAGCCATTGTGAAAATATGATCACTTTCATAAGCTTTATGGCATTCAAAAAGCCCACCTATGTCAAGGTCAAAGCAAAACAAAACACTGGATAAAGAAGGGTCAGAGACAATCGAATGTGCCATTACAATAACCTCTCCATCTCACTTTGGAGTCAATAGCATGGTGAGCTAATAGCTGCAGCCCTGGAGTAATGGAAAGGTGTTTTGTAGTCAGCAGCATGACACAGATGGTTGCTGGAAAAGCTGATTGCAGTCATTGTTCTATTGTTTCTCACAACAACGGCAGGGTCAGGTTGTTTTGAACCTCACGGCTCACGTCGCACTGTGTAATTTACTGAACAGGCGGAGCACTTTTCTCCTGGTGAATGACTATTGACAGCCGGCATCAGTTAAGCATTATCACAGCAGCCATTGACCTCATAGAAACTGCACTTGGACACTCCAAGACTCACAGGTCCTGGGTGGGATGAGAATGACACAACACACACACACACACACACACACACACACACATATATATATATATATATATATATATATATATATATATAGATATACAAAGCCGTACAAAATTGAGAATTGTTTCAACACATCAACAACGGTGTCCTGCTGTGTCTTTTCCATGTTCTTCGAGTTGTTATAGCTGTAATATGTGCAGTTCTAAGCTAAATACTATGTCAAAGAAATATTATTTTAAGAACTGTTGCCATCTCCTATCAAACAGGGCAATAAAGCTGAATGGTCAAATGATAATGCAGGTTATAGACTAGTCAGCAGTGTGTGCAGGAATCTTTACCCACAGAACAAGACAGGCAGAAACCAGAACGATGGAACAGATGCAAAAGATCTTCCCAAGATCTTCCCATGGTCCTTGGGGAAAAGTCTTTGCAAACAAACTTTTACTGAGGGAAAGCTACAAGATTTATATTCTAAACACTACTGAACCATATGGAATAAAGGGGACATATAAAAAAAAACAAAAAAAAACACGTCTTTTCAGTCCCTCCACAAACTTTCGGGTCTCTGTCACCAGACAACAAACTGGGAAGTTTTTATTTTCTGAACTGCTATCCAATTCAACAAGCCATTCAGAACTGTCAATTGCAAGCTCATTAGAATTATACCGCCCCTCATTTAAGTATCTCCAACGATGGCTTGATAACTACCTTTGCAAAGTTGCGCCTTTTTTTTATTTTCCAAGTAAACACCTGACCCGCTAGCATTTGATCAAAGCTAAGCACAGGAACTTCTCTGTTGATGGCAGCAGAGACAAGTACAAACCGTTACATCAGCTCCCAGTCTGAGGACGGAGGAGCTGGGTGGAGGAAGTATATTTTTGATATCAGTGTTCCGCTACAGTTAAAAACAACCTGTACCTGTGTTTGGACCACTCTGTGTCTCGCTGCTTTACCAATCTGGGTCAATAAAACGCGGGACCGGTAGACAGAAAACTTTTCCTGAAAGTGGTTTCAGTGCCAGCTTTCTGTGACAAAACAGCAAACCCAATGATGTTTGTACATATTTATGTATGTTGTTTATTACAAATGATGCAATAAACTGGCATTTGGTGAGGCAGGGTGAACGTTAATGATGTTATTTGGTTGAATATTTGTAAGATGAATGGAGGGGTGTGGATGTGTAGTAGGAACCACAGCTGTGGCAAACGTTTGAGGGACTACTTGCATTATATGCCCCTTAGTTATGTGAATTTTAGAGGTCTGCTAATGTAATTCTGGTGCATTTTCCAATTACACTGATAATAAATACATTGACACAGCTATTGTCAAGTGACAAAGAAAGTCAGAATTTGGATTTTACTTTGCTTCTTCATGTCACCCTTATCTTACCCTTAGGAAGATAGCAACCTTGCATTCCACTATGCACTCTTGGAATTATGAGTAAGGTTATAGGCAATTAATGCATTAATGCTCTTATGCAGTCGCCTTGGCAACATACACAGCTGGTGGTTTCTGTGTGTGGTCTGTGATTCCCTGGGCCAAGCAGTTATTAAGATATTGTTTCATGTGAGCAATATGACATTATTATGTAGTGTGGAAGCCACAGTTTTTTAATATTTATATATTTTTTTCACAGTATTAGTTGTTTTTCTGATCTGTCATCTTGCCCATGTTCAGGTCCAGGCGTTGTTCTGTGTCCCCAGGCAAGCTATTAACTCACAAATGTTCTTGATATGCCTATAAATAAAACATTTACGTGCGCTTATACGTGTATGTGTGTTTTGTGCATCTGTGCACTTACACATGCTCATAAGTAAGAGTGTATATGTGGAAAGTTCTTATTGTTCCTGAGTGGGAATATAAGCACTGACAGGGGAGGATGGTCAGATTCCCGCCCTGCAAACATGCAGCAATGGCACAATCCAGGTTAGCAGCAAGCCCACAAATGATCTAATGGATGGACTCATCCTGCAGCTTTTCTTCTTCTTCGTCTCTATTTTCATGTCACCCTGGACCTGATTTACCCCACTTGTTTCTCTCAGACTGGTGTTATCTCATCATACCTCTCATTTTTCAATATCCAACCTCCTGAAAGATGCGGTGCTGTATTGGAGTCGCATTTGTTTGGCAACGTCCTAAAATGATCCTTGTAAAACAAAATCACTTCCTAGGGTCATGTCTGCCATGAGCAATGCCATATGGTGTGGTGCCATTTATTCGAAAAACTTAACCTCAGTACCAGAGCAGTCCGTTTTAAGTGCTAGACTGAGAATCATTTACAATCTCCCCTTTCAGCAAGGTCTAATTGGCCATGATGCAGAATAGACTCTAAAGGATGAAATGATAACTGTAAAAGTGTTAGAAGCTAAAATATTTATGCTTCTGAACAGAGAACAAGGATCATCAGCAGACCCGTGCCATAAAGCAACTGTGTGTCACTTTAGCAGCAAAACACATGTTGATATTATTCAACACTGGCAGGGAAATGCTTATTAACAGCATTTACATACACTATTGATTCAGCAGTATTGATCGAGTCCACTGTGCCTTTAGCTGAGGAAATGTTGAGGACACAATTGTTGCCTCTCTTGCAGAGTGGCAGTCAAAGAGATGGAGACAGCGGTTCCTTTTGGTGCTTATTGTGGCTTATGGCTTTCTGTGTTTCTTCTTCTGTATGCTCTCTCTCTTTTACTGAGACACCCACATATGCACATGCACCACGGTAGATGTGTCCCACTGGGGACTGGACTGAGGCTGGCCAGGCTTTTGCTCCTTGTATTTCCACATCAAAGACATGTCATATTGATGGAGCCTGACACACACTATCCTACAGCAACACAACCGGTACGGTGGAGCCTTCATCCAACAAGCATACAGAAACAGAATAAGCAGGCAAATACACTCACACACATGCACACAGTCACACCAACATTCTTTGAATGTCTGTCTGTCAGATTGTCTTTTACTCTTTTCTTTCCCTTAGAGTCTCAGAGTCATTGTGGCCTTTATTGTCTCTCCTTCTCAAAAGATAAACCTTTTTCATTCTCCTTTCCTTTCTTCCTATCCGCCACTGTCTCAAAAACATTCCCTTTATACTTTCCCTCCATTAAATTCTCAAATAAGCACTCCCTTGTTTCTCTCCTACTCAGAGTGAACTTTCAAAAGTATGCTGTCTGAGCTGGGTCTTGTATTCCTGTCACTTGGGCATAAAACAGGGCAGGGAGCAGAGGTGATGGGTCTCAAGGTAAAGCATCATGCAGCCTTTGGTTGCCCCAGCCCTGTTTGTCAGTCTTTGCTCTCCTCTTCAAGCCGTCCTCAGAGGAGGGCTACTGCCTGCACTTCCTATGCACTAAACCTCACCAAAGCAGAGCAAGACAATTGCTTCAGGGCTGGAGGGCTCAATGTTCCAGACGAGGAAGCTAGTGAAAGTATTCTTGTAGTGCTTACTGGATTGTATGCAACTACTAAGATTTGGACACTTAATATGGCAATATTTAGTCATAATAATATTAATATTTTTAAGGAGTATTAAAATAAGGGAAGAAGATACAACAACAGTTGCAGTCCAAATATGACTTGCAGAAGAGCAGAATGTCACTCATCACTTACACAACTTCAGTTTTTGACAGCGTCAAAAATGTGACGCCATTGCGGTGCTCTGTTGCGTGTTTTTATCACTCTCTATTTTGGCTCTCTGTTGTTGCCTAACTTATCCAGTCTTTGTAAAAGAAATTAGGTCTGCGTCCTGCCACGGTGTCCTCATTACTGTGTTTAATCAGTCACTTTTTATCTATGTGTTTGACAAGCCAGAAAGGGTACATTTAACATTAGTAAGCCGCGATTAAGGGCACTCATTTTTAACACCACAAAGTGACATCAAAACTGCATCCAAGTCAGACTTACCCTAGATGTGAAAGGAGTTTTTTTGGAGCTGGACCCAACGTTACAGGAAAAAAAAAAAACATGAGAAGGCCAAAACAAAGTTAAAACAGTGTTCACAATGGCCACCTATGTGGATGGCAATAAATTACCTGGTTTGTTTACCTGTGCGCATGAGAGAGTTATTAAAGTGCTGCTTAAAACCCTTCAGTGGGGGCCCAAAAAGCTTCCTTAATAAATCTCCTGTAACCTACTTCCATTAATGTTTATTTATGCTTTTCCTATGTGCTTGTTGGCCCCTCCATCCAAGGCCCCACACTAAGCCTGCTTTTCTCCAAACCCCACCATCCCTGCTCCCTTTATCCCCTCACCTACTGCCAACAGCCCCTGTGGGCCAAATTACACCAAGGCTGCCCACTGACTGGACATAACCCATTATGTTAGAATGAGAGGGGGATGAGAGAGGGATAAAGGAATGTCTGCAGCGCGCAGAGAGAAAGATAGCTGAGTATTAGATGTAAAAAGTGATTCTACCTACTCCAATCAACGAATAGATGCATTAGCTCTTATTGTATAATAAAGCTAAAACCGTTTGCGTCTGTTGCCTGCGTTTATATTTAACAAGTCAGCATTTTTGCTAGCATCGCTTTTTTAATCTGTGTACAAAAAACATTTAAAAAGCTGAATAAGTGAGGTCTATGGGGTGAGCAGAGGAATGGCTGACAGTATCCAGAGCTGGGCCATGGCACCACCACTGGTTCTGTCACAAAGAGTTTGCAGAGCAGCCAGTTCCAAGAATTTGGGATGTGACCTGCTGCTGTAATGGGTGGAAGGAGGAGGGAAATGTGCGAGAGGAGGAGAGAGACTATTAAGAAGACAGGAAGGGCCTTAGAGATAGATCACTAGATAGGTACTTAGTTCTCGTGTAACATTATCATAGTGCCATTATCTACTAGGTGACTAAATGTGTGGTAGCTACATACCAGAGAACAATAACCCAGGGATGTAAATGAGCTAGCCTTTCACAGGTACATTACATTACATTAGTATGGTATATGTTTTCAATTCAAAGTTGGCCTACAGTCAGAGTTTTATTTAAGCGGTATGACCAATTCAATTGCCTTCCTAAATGACAGATTATACTATATCACATTACATGCATATGTTATTATATCATCTACTTCTTCTCTTTATTGCTTTAATAATAAGGGCAGAAACATTATATTATGACACAGCTCTGTACATTTGCCTTGATTTAAAATTCAAAACTGCACATGCTCACATAACTGTCTCTTTAATGAAGAAACTGAAAGCTTCAATGCCGGTTTATACGTTTTGTTTTTAGTTTAAAAAGTCTCTGTGCTAGTTCTGTGCTAGACTGTTCCTGAGTAAAATGGCACCGACATCATACCATATTGGATATAATCTCTGGATATAATCTCTTAACTCCATTTGAATTTCAGTGTTTATATATGTCCATAAATATCACTGTGGAACACCACGGAGAGATCAGATTTAAGGTGCTTTCAGTTAATACAAAACGCTGAATCCATCTAGGAAATTAGAATATTTGTAAAGTCCACAACCATGCTAGCAACTCTTACAAACTAACACATGTGCTTTGAGCTAAATACTAGTGGTATCAAGCCAAAATGATCTGAATTACTATATTAACATTCTACGTGTTAAAATAAATAGCATTTGCTGGCATCCTAGTTACTGTTGCCTTACAGCAGCAATATGTTTGTTAAAAATGACTTTGAAAGCTGGACCCATCACAAAAACATTTACTCTGTACTTGAATATAAGAAGAAACCATGGCAGAATATGCTTATAAACTCAGCTCATGAGTCTAAAATGAGAACCTGTTTGCAGTGCAGACGGATACAAAAATTCAAGTCCGGCTCATTTCACATTGCGAGAATAATTAAATCTGTACCAAACTGAATGCCCAAGCAAAACAATACTCACTGAAAAGTGCTGGACTTTGTCCAAAGTAATCAAAACAACACCTTGGATGAAAATCAACAACGAACCACTGCGAAATGCTATCCTGGTAGTCCATCAACGTCACTAGATTCTAACCCATATGTCGTTTTTCTGCTTCTCTGTGTCTCGTCTCACTATTGGATGTTAGAAGGTGCCAACAAGGTGCTGATTACTCATTGCAGCAATGTAATATTAATGTAATGTACTATTCCAAAAGTTCTTCTGTGGATTTAGGTCATCTTAATTATGTCTCAATAGATGTTTGCTTCAAATTCACTTGACAGTTATGTAGAAACAGATTTGAAATGTTGCTTTAAAAAAAAAAAAATAAGAAAAGAAAAGAGAAAAAAAAAAGATCAAAATGCTAATTTGTCGCGTTTCTATCAGCTGGCTTTGAATGAATAAACTAGCCTGCATGGCACCATCATAAGTTGGCAGCATGCAATGGCTGTAATAAACACACTGTTAGATGTAGATGTCTGAACAGGAAACAAAACAAAATCTTGAAGAAGGAACCAAATCACTTCTACCAACTACAAGACAACATTGGAGAAAGTACTTTGGGGTGTTTTTGTTCATTTGGTCAAATACTTATTCTTTCATGTCAGCAAGGATGAGGTATATTTCATGTCTGGATGAATGCAATTATTTGAATGCAAACAACAAAGAGCACACACACACAAGATCATCTAGAAGCTGAAATCTGTCATGTGAATCAAATGTTTGCTACATCAGAATTTATTTGAAAATGATGTTTCCATCTCCCTATTTTTCAAATAAGTCAAAAATCTCCTCAAGCAACTGCACACTTATGTTTTTTTATTTTTTTTTATTTCACTGTTTCCATATACCTTTTCTCATGCAACACTTAAGGAAGCATTGTGGTGTTGTGTTCAGGGCTGTGTGATAGTCATATAATACTCCACGTTCTCTACTCCTGGATTAATACTTAGTTCTCTATGACTCTGGGTGCTGCAAACCGAAATTGGGGCTGGTCATACGCCTGGCTGATAGCACCGCATGCTGAATAGGAATCTAAAGATCTAAAATGCCTAAAACATTTGCTGCGCACTTGACATATATATTTAATAACACTGAAGGATGTATTTTCCACACATCAGAGGCTCAGTGAATTATATTACCACTATGACACAGGGGTCGTGACCTCTACTCTCTCTACATGCCTCTCCATCATCTCACCTACAGCTCCTACCTCCCTTTTCTCTGGAAATTAAAAGCCAGATTTGATGTCAATTTTACTGTCAATTTATTCTGCCCGTCTGTCCCTGAAATATTTATACGTCTAGAGAGGATGGTTGCTTCTGCTTAGGCATTCAAAGCTCTTCACTACAGCACCCAGCTGGTGTTATAACAACTCAATGAGGGGGAGGCTGGTGGGTGTAATGACTACATCTGATAAAGGAGGAGAGAGTATATAAATTAGAAATGAGGGGATTAGGTCCACGGGAATGACCTGTTGAATCATGGATAGGCCATTAAAAAAGTGGTCAGGGCACAGGAAAAAATACAAAGTAATTTGATGTCCACTACGATGGTGTCAGTGAGCGATGTGAACAACACATTCCCATTAAGATATTGCAAAACGCACACACACAGAGACACAATTTTTTTTTTATCTTTGATAACCGTTTATGGTTCTTGTCATCCTTTCATCCCCATCCAAAGCAATCTCATGCCACATCGATGCTCGGGGCCTGCGCCTCTCTGTGTAATTTTCACAGAGCAGAAACATGACAATGCAAATCCACTGTGTTTACAGCGTTCATACTTGTCAAACTGTAAAAGGTCAAGTCTCTCGCTTCCCCTGATCTAATCGGTAAACATCAATCCCTACCTAACGCTACAGTGACTCGCCCCTTGAAGAGAAAAGTATGCGCAAGAACACAGGCAGCACGGATGTCATTAAACAGACACAGGTTAGCTTGTGTTTCACGTTTTAACAGCCACAGAGAAGCTGTTTAGACTGTTTTACACAACGTGCAGAAGATAAGGGTGTGTTTTAATATTTAATGTGTTGAAAAACACCCATGAATGATCTTTGAAATGCTGATGATAGCCAGCATTGCACATTCATTGATTTGTTCCTCAGTGAATTCAACCATCACCTTCTCTCCATCTGCACAATGGAGCTGGTAGAAACTGGGAGGAAAAGAGTGCAAGCTTTTCCTCTCGTAATTACACATGCTTTCATCTTAATTATTTAATCTTGTTTAGATGCATTTACGGTACACCTTTGAATAATGAAATAACATGCAATATTGCTTTACCAACACAGCTCGCTTTAGAGCCCAACTAAATTGCAGCTGATGCTCCATTGTGTCTAATTTACATTTGCTCCACTTTCTGACGTGGCTCGCCATATTCCTTGATAGTGTCTCATAATACCAGCACACTGCACTCCTAGCCTTCAGCATGGGAGGAGAGGCAGCTGTTCCTTGCTGTATGATCAATTTAAAAGACTTGCCTGGCTTTGTTACTGAAGGAATGCGAAACTACATCTTTGTATAAGGCATACAATATTGACTAGCTTCCTTGAATATGTCATGTCTGTGCAGTTCTATGCGAATCACAACTGTATGTTTGCACTTTTCAGCCTCTGCCTGTTTTGTTTTAACGGACTTTAACTCTCAAAGGCCACTCGATGAAAAGCTTGTTTAAACTAGATTGTTAAGTGTTTTGTATTCATACTGTCCTGTGTTAAAAAAAAAAAAAAAGAATCATGTTATTTTATAATTCGCAGGAACATGTCTACTTCCTGAAATAATTAATATTTTAGAGTATGAACTAAAAAATAATATTTCTAAGGGCAGTATCTTGTATGTGAACGTGTATGTGACAGGGCATATTTCAACCCTAGCCACAACATTTTCCTAAACCCAACCAAGTGTTATTGTTGCCTACGTCCTAAACAAGCTGCGACTGCAAGCAGAGAAAACAGCAGCACAAAACAAAAGCCAACAGCTAATGAAGACAAAAATAAAAATAAAACAATAAAGTAGCAGTTTCACTTGGAAAATGAACCTCAGTCTCCTGGAAATCAGTTCAGTAAATCTTTTTCACAAGCTTCCATTACTGACATTAGTTATCTAATATAATCTTTACCAACTGTCTGATCAGACGGCATAATAAGAGTTCATGCGAGAAGAAATCCCATAAGCTGCCCTATACAGTACATTTACTCATTAATATGCACTTACTCTTGCTAATGTTCAGTAAATTTCAAGTGGCTCAAAACTCGGTTTGCATTAAAGTATCACAAACAGGATATTTTTCTTTGTGACTGACAAACAAAATCCGAATGATGTGGTACTCCCTACTTGGACCGCCTGCAACTACCGGCAGCTTTAAACAAATGTAGGTAAGTGTTTTAAAAGTGGTATTTGACCTCTGTTTTCTCACAGCTTTCCCAGATTAAATCTCTTTTATGTGATCACCACACCATGCTTGAAGTCGGACCTCTCGGGTGGCCACTTAATGCATGCCTTCTGAACACACACATAATCAAGCCAAGGCAGTGTGATTTGCAAATGGACATCATGTCGGGCTGCCTTTGATGCGTGCTTCCAGACTGCAGGGGAGTGTTTTAAATGTCAGTGGAATCTCCTGCCTTCATGCCGGACTCTTTGAACCTTATAGGCAGCACCAAAAAAAAAAAAAAAAAGATTCCGACTGCTGTTGAAATTCTTGGTGTTATGCAAATGACACTGACAAACTGTAAATAACTCAACAATAAAATCCAACGCTGTTCTGTTCTAATACGGGAATGAGAGCAGGGGTCAGCTGCTGGGTACGCGGTATATCACTTCCACAATTCCCATAAAAAAGACTGATTTATTCTAATCAATTTGGATATGCAAGCGAGAAAGGGAGAGATCTGACAGCTAGCAAAGTCTGCCAGTGGAGTTTGTACACAAATCATTAAAATGCTCAAATGGGATACAAATCAATGTCTAAATAGTTTTGCTAACTTAAGCCAATTGTAATAATACCATTAAAGGTAAGGGCGTTAAAGGCACAAGCTCATTTTGGTTGTTTAGCTGCACAAACTGAACCTCAGAGTGAAACTAGTTAACAACTGGAAACAGTTTTAGTTTGTAGATAAAGAAATGATTGCGGAAGGAGTGATAAAAGATGGGTTGAAAAAGACAGAAAGGAGAGAGGGAGAGAGAGAGAGAGAGAGAGAGAGAGAGAGAGAGAGAGAGAGAGAGAGAGAGAGAGAGAGAGAGACTGTATATTGATCAGATTCCTTCGGTCAGACCACTGGCCCGGCAGCTAGCGTGACAGAGTACAGCTCCATTCAATAGCCTTATCATTACCACAGCACAAACCCATTCAGTGGGGCAGCCTGTTTGGCCCCTGGTGTGTGTGTTTGAGTGTGCATCCGCGTGTGTGCTCATGCAGCGGCAGGGGAAAGAAAAAAAAAAAAGGGGTAAATTTCGATTCTTTAAGCCAATGAATCCCATTATAAGACCACTTACAGCACATTTCTTTGTTCAGAACACTTTCAGCCTAATGAAGTGTCCTAAGAGTGGAAGGAGAAGTGGAAAAAAAGAGGCTAGTGTTCATTCCATCACAGGTAAAGTTACTGGTGGACGGACGCAGTATGAAGACAGGGGATGTTGATTAACAACATTTGGCTTTGAGGACTTGTAAGAGCTTTGGATAGTTTAAGTTCAGTATCTTATAACTGTAGCATAGTGCTTTGTGACTGACATGAGTTAAATTGTACGCCACCGGCAGAAAGTGACGTAACAAACTCAACATTCAAACAAACTGGGCTCCTTTAAAAACCGGGCTCCTTTAAATACAAAAGAACAACCTTGTCCTTTATTCAGTTACAGTCAGATGTGAGTGGCAGAAGTAGCTGCCAAAGACGCGGAGCTAGGGGAGGAGAGACACAGACCGGGGAGAAAGGAATAATGGAGCCGTCTCCATTGGCAACGCAGAGGCACAGAGACTATTTTTAGCGAATTAATTTAAGGCTCTAAATAATTAACTGATAATTATCAGGCAATCAAGGGTAAGATAAAATGATCTCCCCAAGAGTTTCTTTGTCATGTGGCTCAGTGGAGGGACGAAGGAGCTTTGTGTGGCTTGCCAGTCAAAAAAAAAAAAAAAAAAAAGGGGGAAAAAAAATGCTGGGTGTCATGATGTAGAAAGAGGAGGAAAAAATAATTGACAGCGGAAATACAGTAAGATGTGCTCGCTAGAAGGCAAGTGGATTTGCCAATGATTAGTGCCTAATGACTGACAGAAAACTGGCACTTAAAAAGCATTTGTGTGGAATAATGGATGTGTGCAGCAGCTGCCTCCCATGTTTATACACACAAACACATACATGTATGCATACATGTAAATGGAATAACCATGCTGCAGATGACACACATCACATTGCATTAATATTAGAGGATCCCTCCTACACCCCGTTACTAAACTAAAGTGGACAGGAGTGGCTAAAAGTTCAGCAGTTTCAGTTGTAAGTTCAGCGGACTGGTAGTGGATGTTTTGTGTTCAGGTTAGGTTATCTCCACACCTGACCCTGACAAGATTCCCTCTAAAGAAAGAGGAAGAGGGGGGAGAGAGCATTGACAAGCAGTTGATGAACTGCCTCTGGCTATGTGTGTGTGTCCTCCAACCTGTAAGAAAATAAAAGCACCCTCATTGCCATCTCCTTCCTACCAGGTCTTTCCTCTCCCGTCTAGTCTTTATCTCTCTGACCTGCTCATATTTCACTTCCCAGCTCTCCCCAGCCCATTACTTTTTCTGTCCTCCCTCTATTGAACAGTTTTCAAAATAAAGATTGTAATGGGCTCCGGTCGCATAAGACGGGCTGTCAAACAAACTATGCAAATCTGTCAGTCCGTCTTTCTCTTGATCACATGTATTTTCCTGGACGCTTCGTTATTGCTTACCTTTGCAGTGAGTATCTAATTGCAAAACACTATTGAGTGGTGCTGTGGTAAAGAAAACAAAAAGGCCCAAAGCTTTACCCACATGACAGCAGACGTTAATATATATAAAAAAGAACTATCCACAGAGAGGAGCGGAATGTTTATCGACCACGAACAACCATTTGTTAAATGAAAATCTGCTTTTTCATGTGAAAAGATAACAAGGATTTAGAAGGCAAGACATGCAGGCATATGTTTGCATACTGTGTCCTTTTTAGGGTTTCGGGATTACAGATAGGGCACAGTTAGCTTTACTGTGTGACGCGCTTTGGTGAGAGCTAAGGTTGACAGGCCTACCTAGCCTCCCCACTGCGCAACCTTTTATAAAATCAATGCCACCACTAAACACAACGCTCCCCTGTGGAGCTGGGCCCTGTTACAGCCTCCTTCGCGTTCTACTGTGGGGAGGAAAACACAGACAAACAGATAAATTAGAGCCTTCTCAGCTGCCCTCCACTCATCCTCCTGCCCGTCTACTGTTGTAATGTGACAACAGTACTGTCAGTAATATAAAAAAATAAAACATTCTGCTTTTGAAACAAGAACCCCTGAATTTAAATTTCACTTTCCTCAGTCAATTATAGTTTCTTTCTCCACAGAAGCATTGCGTTATCTGTGGAAAATTGTCGTCATTGGCTTGATTGGTTGTCGTTGGGTGACACAGCAAAAAAAGGTTTCGGTGGCTTTGTACATATCCAAGAACAGGATCTCAGCAGTGACTGGACCGCGGAAGAAAACATTATCTCTGTTGTGATACATAAATTGCTCTCCCTGGAAAATATGGCAAGAAATTTGTATTATCACAACATGAACAAAAAGAAATCCGAGGAAGCAGCGCAGAAAGGGGATGGAAAGCAAGTCGTGAGCAGAGTAAATCGACATTATCCTTATTGTCTTGTCTGTCTGTGTTGCACCTCAAGGAAGGAGCTTTCATAGGCCGTTCTCCAGGCGCATGTTTGAAGAAGCGCTGGCTTTGCAAACAGTCGGCAGTGAAAAAAGCCTGCAGAGTACAATTTGTCTTAACACTAACATCAATGTGTTCATCATCTTTTACGCAGAATATTTATCAATATGGGCCTCTGAGTGACACACTCACACAGACACTCTACAGGTATTTGCTTGGCTGTGTTACCTGCTACAACTGCTGAATAGCACCATCGCCGCAGTCATTTGGCAGTCTGTTGCTCTAATTTGCATCAGATTACATGCCCACGGAGGCAAACTCTCCTTAATGGGTAGCATCATCCTCTGCAGGTGGCAGGGAAGAAAACGTGAGTTGGGGACACAAAAGATGATCTGCCTCCTCGAACGCTCACTTGTCATTGGCTGATTGCTGCTCTGGCGACATCCATTTGTGCTCAGAGATATTTTCAACTGCTCAATCACTCTCCATTAACATTAACTAAACGATTCCACAATGTGCACACGCAGTTAACCCAGTTATTTTGTTAATTGCTGTATCAGGCATTTCACTTAAAGCCTTCAAGAGTTGATGCCACAAGGCTACCACTTGAAAAATGAAGCGGCTTTCTGTGATCGCCACATCGGCATTTTGATCGTCACGTACAGTTATGCCTGTGTGTGTTTTCACAGCGTAGGTGATTTTAACGAGAGCAGATGCAGCCCACCTTTTATCAGTGTGGGGAGGGGTGGGTTGTTGTGGGTTGATGGTGGTATCGAGCAGGAGAACAATCTATATCAGTCATTAAAATGCAAATGTGTTTACCAAGTCTAGCTTTGATGCTGCACTAATAGCAAGCAGTGTGGAACAATCATGAATCAAACTTGTGTAGCGACCTATTGAACGCACGCCGACGCCATGTAATGAAACAAGAGCTGAAATAGGAGCAGTTTCGGCAGTCAATACAAAATCCTGTCATTATCCGAGAATGTGAGAGTGAGAATTAAGCGGCACAAGATGACGCTGGCACAGTTCCAAGGCTGCATTTCAAAGGAAACCTAGATTCTTTGCCCTAAATTAAAGACTATTGCAAAGTGAGACAGATAGGAAACGCTAGTGCTCTCTGTAAATAAACAAGGATAGAAGCACAACACCTGTTTATGCTTTGTAATCCGATGCAGCTGGATAGACCTTGCAGACAGCAACACATAGGGATCTCCTGATCATTTTGAAGATGCAAACTTAGAGATAATAACATGCCAGCATTTTATTATATGAACACTAGGATTGAATAAATTTTGCCAGGTGTGTTTGGCTTCCAGCCCCTAAAAATTAAGCAGAACCTACTTGTGATCCATAATCACAGGTTGTCTGTATATGAGAACTGTGAGCTGTTCGTTGAAACTAAACATTTGCATCTTTTATATTTTATTTTTAGTGCTTTACAAGAATGAAAAAAGGTGTTTTTGCCAAGATACTATTGAGGATCTCTCTCTGATTTATTTTGTAACACCTACTGAGGTCCCAAGTACTAGGCTGGCTCTAATCAGAAGTAGTTGTAGGGACAGAAATGTTGCTCTTCTACGAAATAGGGCTTTTTTGTTGTGCAGTAACAAAGGAAAATGTTTTATGAATTCAAAAAAGACATACAAATCGACTTTTACACCTCCCTTCTCTGTCCTTAATGAAGTATTTTTCAAAGGTAACAAGCATCTCACAACTAAATAAATAATAACTTTATGATGGACACAAAAAAAAAAACATGTTTGGAGAAAACACCTTAATTCACCTCGCATATCTCATTAAGCACCAAATTGACCATGACATCTCCGTTAGCCTATTGACTGGTGAGCTGTGCACAAAGGTATAACTATCAAGAAATGCAACAAATAAATAAACTCCAGATAAGCACAGAACAAGGTAGGATGGTTAGGTCCTAAAGCAGGCCGGACCAGAAATATTATAGTACAATAACCTATAAATAACGACAACTCCAAATGTTTCCTTTTGTTTTAGTGCAAAGAAGTACAAGTACATCATTCTGGAACGCAGCACAAGTCCATAAATTAAGGAAATTAGTCTATGGCACCAAACCATTGGCACACGCGCGTGTCGTAACAGTACTCACAGTTCCTGGGATGCAGGATGCTGTATATAATTTGTCAACCCCCTCCTTCAACAGTGTCCTGTCCCTGTGGTGAAGAAACACGTCCTCGGGCTCCGCCCACGTTCATAAGCAAACAGTAGGTTCTCAGTAGCTTGGTGCAGTCTTTCCCAAGCACAAGTCTCTCATACTGCTAGTACGAGGAGCTAGCTAGCAACAGTCCACAGTGTGGTCACGGTTTAGCATCAATTAAGTAGGATTCCTGATGGAAAAAGTGCCCAGTCTCTCCAGCAAACAAACGTGGAAGGCAGATGTGGAACTAAATCACACTAACTTAAAACACTACAGCTTACTGAACTAAGTTTTAGCGGTGACTTTCTTTCTCTCTCCATCTCTTTCCTCTCGGCCCCACCCACCTGGTTACCCGGTAGGTTAACTTGAACATCACCATCTGGCTAATCAAACCTATTGACACCTGTCCATACCATTTACAACACAAGGCTATGGTGCGTTCAGGTACCATGTTGAACATAGGACATTTACTTACATTTACATTTACATATACTTAATGAACCTTCCTAAATGTTTGACACCCCTGCTCTACACAGTGCCAATTAGAGAAACTGGTGTTTTGATGAGAAAGCAGACATCAAACAAACAAAAAGATCTAAATCCAGTAAGAATACCCTTAGATGGAGCAATCAAATATAATAATTGTCTGTATAAGAGCATGTAAAAAGTCGTAGCAGCCCTAGAAATGGTACATACTGTACATTTTTCAGGCCTGCAATGACATGTCAGCGTGACCAGTATGTTGATTTGTGTCAAATGCGTTGCAAACGTTTGTGTCCATTCACAATTACAGTGCCTCCCGCTGCCAGGAGTTCTGTAGTTCCAAAAAAGCCCCAAAACAAACACTAAACGGAGACCCAGTAAGTTAAATGCGTAGGAACAATGGAATACCTCCAGCTGTAGCACAGTCACAATGCACGAGCATGTCAACAGAAAAGCTCAAATACACACATAGACCTATAAAACTAAACAACGTACATCTCCATTAACGTCAACCAGCACAAGCTGTAAAATCTAAACCATACATTGGTTTGGTCAACATTGTCTTTGCTAATTAATGACAGAATATAGCCAAGAACACATCCCCCTCTGTAGTTAGGTCAACTCTGAATAAATCTTTAGTTAAATAGCATTATTAGTTAAAAGATGAAGAGGTTAACCAAAGGATTCTTTGACCAATACAAAAATAATCAGTAGACTGATTGAAAGACTTTGAAGAATATCCATTACATTGCCACTAAGTTCAACACTGGATCTCAGCAACTACTCCTCATGCTTTTTGTAAGCAATTAGTTTATTATAGGGTTATACAAATTAAGAAAAATGAGCTTGGAAATAAAACTAATAAAGAAAAAGAAAGGTCTGAATGGATTTTTTCCTTTATTGTCAACGCGTAGGACAGACAATAGCATAATCACAAAGAAGTGACAGAACATCTTTCTCATTTGGAGGTAAAATTAAAGGCTCCAAAGATCTGACCCACTGTACGCCCTGGGAGTCTGTGCGGCAACACAAAGCCATTTAGAGCTCTGTTGAGAATATCTACTCGCTCATACAATCTCTTGGAATCCTTAAAAGTGTTAACAGCCCTCTTTAGAGCTTAGCCAATCTGAGTGGAAGGGATAGAGAGTTGAAAGGAGATGGGTAACGAGAGAGTGAGCGCGAGGAAGCAATGGATGGCTGAGGGAGACACAGAGAGTAACTAAGAAGGAAAGAGGGAGGGGATTCGACTTTTGCAAATCATATAATCTCTGTGAAAGCAGACAGAAAGATAGAGATTAGCATTGCTACTAATCTCCAATCCGCACCTTGAAAAGAAGTCCGACTTTCATTTGCCACTAACAAGCTCCCTCTTGTGATCTCTGTGGATGACAAAAGCTCTGAATGAACAGATCACACAGAGTATTTACTGTCCTACAGTATGTAGTAAATCTCCCGCACAGAATATACTTCTTTGATTGCAATCAACGTAATTTGAGTTATGTAACAAATGCTTTGTTTTTTTTAAATACTACAGCTTTTGTTGAAAAAAAAAAAAAAAAATGACATATGTTATTTTACATACAGTCATGGCAATCAGTAGACTGTGAAATTAAAACTAATCTCAGAAAAGATTATTATCTCTGATCAGTCTGGCATCAGGGAGAACACTTGATACAGTTCTGTTTCAGATCAAATCTAATAAGCTTAAAGGTAAGTATAAGGCTTAGTATTCATTTGTGGATAGAAAAGCCCATTCTGTGCATAGTTCACTTGTAATATGATAAGGAGATATTGTTGGGGGATTAGGTTATCTCCCAGGAGATCTATCAGTGGATAAGTCCTACCGACTGTCTTATGAATCATTAGCTTACTGGTTACAATCTGATCTGCCCATGCTCTCCTTCAACTGCCACAGCAATGACCAGACACGCCTGTGTGAACCCACCATCCTTTAAACCCTGAACAGTAGGCAGATGCATTTTCAGGACATGACAATGGAAACCCAGCACAGACTAGCAAAGTGGTGAGCTGAAAGATCGCTCAGGGTGCCACTGAGCTTCGGTGAAAAGAACAGAGAGATGGGAGTCAGTGGATTGACAAACTGTGTCCACAGCACAGCAGGCCATATCCATTGCCCTGTGTGGGATGATAACCAGAAAGGTAGTGAACAGACGCCACATCGGCTGCATATTCGGCAATAATGGCTAAAGTGACATTAAATAACACTGGGAGTAATGTTCTTCACAGGAAATACAGTTTCAGTCAAACTGGCTCCAGCAGAGTGCTTTTTGGCTATTAGCACAATAACCAAAATGGAGGGCTTAGCTATTGTGGAAATTGAGAAGCAATCAGTAGAATAATCCTACGAAGAATACCACAAAGTCTAATGCCATTATTAACACACTGGCACTACGTATGAGTAGACAGACTGCATCATTACACATGCAGCTCAGGCAATATCCTGTACCTCAGTCACGACTGTGATATTTAGCACAGAGAGAAAAAAAAAAAAGCAACAAACTTAACTGTGTTTCTGAACAGAGCCTACGGGTAAGATGGGTGAAATTCAATCCATTTTTTTCCCACCTGTTAGAAATCTATTAGAAGCCAATAAGGATGTTGGGGGGAGAAGGTTTGAGATATTTCAGGTCAGCCTTGGAGGTTAATTGTTGAGTCGTCTGTCTGGTCAGTGAGGGGATCACTGTGCGAAAACCAATCCTGAAGGCACGGGACGAACAGTGAGTGTGGCTGGCATTCAGGAGATTAGAGCAGCTGATGGAGGAGGTAGAGAGAGAGTCAAAGAGAGGGAAAGAGGAGGGAAACATGAACCCACAGACCTCAAATCAACACTTTCACAGGGCTGCCGATGCTAAGTGGGTTTAGAAATACACTTAATGTGCTCAAGAGTAGTTATGTGTGGCCAACAAGCCCACTGTGGCTGGCTCAGCTTACATTTAAAATACAGGTTGTGGTTTAACCTTTGTATCAAGAAGACATAGAACAGAAGTGTTAATACCATCAAAAATAACTACCTACCTATCACTTACAGAAAGGCAGGAGATAAAACACACACACACACACGCTCACACACACGACCTGCACCGCCCACCCTCTCCCCTTGATGAGGTAATTAAAGAGAATCTGCTGAACAGCGGAGACAAACTGATTAAAGTCCAGCTTAATCACATCCATGGAAACCTCAAGGAACTTCCATTCAACTACTTCTCTTTCTAAGGCTACCATTTTAATATAAATCCAAAACTAAAATAAAAAAAAGTCAATAGGCGCCAAGGTTGGCGATGATGAATTGTTTACTTTTTTCCTGATGAAGGTCAAATTAAAACATAGAATGTAGGCTACGCCGGGGTGATGATAAATATTTGGCTGTCCTTTCAGACGTACAGTGAAAAGACATGTCCCTCCTGTGGGCATCGCTCCACATCTCTCGGGCCGCCTTCATGCCAGTCCCATTTCACAACTTGTTCTACATCCTGTGACACGTAAACACGCGCTCACACGTACACACCAATTCATGGGGGCACTCACACATACAGAATGTCCCCCATCACCTTGCTCAGAGATGAATGAGTTCGCCGCTGTCCTCAATCATTTTAATCACTTCAATGGAAAATGCCTCATTCACAGCTATCGTTCCGTACTGCCTTGAAGCTATCTCATGTATACACACGCCTACACCCCCCCCCCCCCTTCCAACACCCCCGTCGCATACACACACAAACACAACGACTGCTATTCTCTGATAGTGCTAACACCTGGGAAACTGGATAACCAACCCCCTACTGTCTCTCTCTCTCACAAGTGATTACAAGATGCCTAATGGCAATTATTACTCACTCTCCACCGTTATTAGTGTGAAAGCTTTAAATAAACACTTACACATACATACTGTATCGTGAAAAGCCTTTAGGCACCAAAAATCAGTGTTTGAATCAATACACTGCCCTACTGGGTACATTCGCACAGTCAGTCCAAGTATCTTCTGTAGATTTAGATTGTGTTGCTCGCCTCTGCCTCTTGACGAAGTTCCAGACTGATGCCATGATGTTGAGGTCAGAGCTCTGTGACCCTGCAACAGACGGCACGGCCCTTGTTCTTCCAGTCACTCAACATAGTTCTCTATGAATCTGGCTGTATGTCTGGGTTGTTGCTGGAGTTGGAGAATAAAAATCTAAACATTTAAAGTGCCTGAAACTGAATGCACTTCAACATGTACTAAGTAAAGGTAAGTGTTAAGGTAGTACATATAGAACAAACAAATAAAACAACAACAAACAAATCCCACTGTCCTCAATTTTATACTGGAACAGAAGACAGAGCTGTATAAGTGTAATTTAAGAAAAATAATAGGTTTGAACTAAAGCTAACTAATAATTAAATATTACTACTTCTGACTATAACAGAGAAACAACCTGACAAGATTCATTTCAAACATGCTTTTTGAATATGAAGCTACATTTCAGAGCACAGAACAAAACAGGATTAATAACCTCATTGTTTTAATGTTTAATTAAAAGACAAACAGCAATGCCTAACAAATTACCCCGACTATGGAGGAACTGTCAACTTCCTACAACATTTTGCATTTCAAATAATTGTACAGTCACCAAAAGCACCAGAGGCCCTGTAATATTAATGATGTTAGCATTGCTGTGAGGCTTAAACTGGGGTTGACCTGGATGCTTCAAAGCACAGGAGCTTTTTTCGTGGCCCTGCAATCCATGTCATGGCCATGTTAAAATCCAAATTATTTTTATATTTTCTAACGGTACTCTCTGTGGTACTGTCTCTATGGCTCCACAAAACAAACAAGGAAGAGGATGTTAATGTTTTTGCTGAACATGCACATTTAAGCTTTTGTGTACATTTAAGGAGATTCATTACTTGGATCCAATGAAGTGGCTTTCTAGACCCTAACTATATATCGCAGGCTACTTAATGAAGGGGACCTGATAGTTCAAATGTTCAAGTGAGTGATTACAGGCTTTTTTTTGTTTGTTTTTTAATCAAGCAGACTCTGGCAGCATGGTTTTATATGTGTTATGTGAATTGTGTCACTTGTAAGAGCAGGGCCTGACTGCTATAGTGTTGTTTATGAAAATTGATTACATTTACTGATGCAGTCTTTCCTTCCATTTGAATAAAACTTGCAAACCAGGTGAAACAGTAAACATACACATGCCAAAAAAAAGTCGCCACCTGGATTTAACTAAGCAAATAGGTACAAGTCTCCTATTGGATAATTACTGCATGGGTGATTATCTCTCAGCTGGCAATAAGTTATTTAACCCAACTGATGCAATGAGTAGCTTCTCATTTCTTAAACAACCAAGTCTAAAGACACATCCCGCGGTCGTGGGAAAGATGTTAGTCTGTTGGAGAAGGGTCAAATCATTGGCATGCATCAAGCAGAGAAAACATCTAAGGAGATTGTAGAAACTACTAAAATTGGGTTAAGAACTATCCAACGCATTATTAAAAACTGGAAGGATAGTGGGGGATCACTGTCTTTTGGCCGGGCAGTGTTTCTACACGGTTTAAGAACTGCTGCTATAGACATTAACCAGATGGTGTGTCAAATCATGTTGAACAATTTTCAAATGAACCTTTAGAAATCTGATTTGTTTGTGCAAATTGTTGGATTAGGGCAGTGGAGTGCATACAAATAGAATTATATTTCAAATGGAGCACCATGACCTTGCTCACAGAGGTTTAACAATATGACCACTGCATCAAACAAGCCCGAGGCATCATAACCCCTGCTGTACTATCCATCACAAACGTGCCTCAAGAGCCCATTCAACCCACAGAGCACATGAAAAATCAGCCATTCACATGGCTCAAATTGTTCTTTATTTTGCTACATCATGTTTCAACTTGCCTCTAGTAATAATAATAAAATGGAAAGATTTCCTACCAGCTTTCAATCACAATTATGGGTGCCATGATGTGCTCCCCTGAGCTGGAGATCTCGTTTGACTGCATTTTAACAAAAAAATAAAAAAACAAAGCATGCACATCTCCTGCAGCTTAGTGGTTTGATAATGGCAACCCTGCAGTGTTGCTGTGCAACAACACATCATCACCACTGAGCTCCGGTGGCACCAACTGACACGTTCCTCTAGTTAACGCCTATCCTTACCTACACCTCTGAATGTGTGCTTTCATGCCTTTGCTTGCTCTGTGATGTGTAACATCAGGAAACAGGTGGTCAGGAATGTGCTTAAATCTGTGATGCCACCGTTGTTAGTGTGCTAAGCCATCATCACTGTGGGCTTGTAAGGAAGTGTGTTTAGCAAAAGATAAAAATAGAAAAAAAAAAAAATAACTCTGACAAACAATCTAATAACACAGCACTTTTGGTGTAGAGCTGTGAAGAGGGAGGAGCGGCTGGTTTCAAAAGAACTTCCCCCCACTATATATTAGCAATTCAAAGAGCTCTTTATGCAAATATCTCAGTATTTCTTAGAACAGAGTACAGTAGCAGAATAGAAGTCTCCAAGAAAATGCTATAGGTTTATGTTAAGGCCATCCATTATTATAAAAGTCTTGTTCTTTTGGTGAGCTGGTTCTAAATGCACCCACCAACCTCAGCAGTTGATTTGTACCACGGCCAGAGGCACAAATCAGCTATAGATTACTGACATTATTTCAAATGCGTTTCTTTTAGGAAAAAATCAACCTTTAGTTGAAAGTTAAGTTAGAGACACAACCCCAGTAGTTTCTGAAGTCACCTAATATTAAGATAAATCATTTGTGTGAAATAAGCTGAACGTGAATTGAATTCAAATTTACAAAACAAATACAACATGTACCTTCAGCACACTGACAGCAGCACTTACGGTTTAATAGCATATTAAACTAAGTGGCTGTATGTTTCCTAATCAAATGTTGTTAGTGTTTTGCTTGTACCTCGGACCTCTTAGTGAAGAACTAGATAGCAATGGCTTGTCGTACACATGAAACCTTGGATATGCACAAAAATCACGTCTGTGAGAAAATTATGTAACTTTCACAACCATGGACACACAAAAGAAATTATATTTCAATCACTTCTATTGAGCCTATTTACTCAAATGAAACAGGCTTCCGATTAATTACATATTACATGTGCAGCATTTCATTATCAATTTTGTTCATACGTTTGCTACACGATTCACTGTTAGACAGGCCATAAGAAGTAGAAAATAGAAAGATTGAATAGTGATTTAGAGAAAGCAGAGCTTTATCATTTTTTCTTGAAAGATTAAATAACAAGGTAAAGACAAGATAGGTCAAGGAAGTAGAGGGGAGTATTTCTCAACAAAAATGCGAGCATTCACACAGCCTGATTAAAAGGAAAGAAAGCATTTGACTTTCATATTTAAATACTCGAGTCTGCAAGATTTGATATTGATAGAAAAAAAAACTAAACGAAATAAGTAACATTCCACTTATGTGTACAATCAAATCATTTTCTAAACAAAAAAAGTGCAAAAAGGCAAGGAGAGATGCAGCAACTGGACCACCTGCATGACTACCCTTGAAAATCATTGCAAAGATGAAAGAAGAAAAAAAAGGAGAGCAACAGAGAAACATGTATATGGTCTCCACGGTTCCTACCTATCTTTTTAAGTTAGGAAGAAAGGCTGAAAGGCATCAAAGGAAAAAGCCCAGGGATCAACCATAAGTCTTCATCACAGAAAGTCAATTCAAGGTCAGCTGCTGGTCCAGGCGGCACATGTGTCTCATGTATCCCTGTTGCTGCCAAATGACAAGAATGAGACCAAGAGTCTGCGCGTGACAGTGAGAAAGCAGAAGGGGTAGAGGGAGGGATTTCAACCATTTATGTTGCTTATCCATTTTCATTTTTATGTCACTGTTATTGCAGCTAACACCGATGTGTTAAACGCTTCTCTCTGTCACATTAATGCGCTGGTGCACCAGCAGTTCACTGCAAATGGGTTCATCTCATATAGTCACGTTTGTGGAGGAGGCATCGTCAACATAACCGGTTGCACTTCTAGGGGTCACTTGATCTATCAGTGCTGCTAATTCGAGGTTAATTGTTAATAAAAGCCCACACATTCATGACTTTGTATTAGCCATGGTGGTGAGACCCCTACAGATAGTTGTGATTACTCTATTTACCTCGACGATCCTGACATACACTGGTTTGATGTACTGGAAGGAGGTAATGATTAAATTAATGTACACAACCAGCACACACAAAGTAGCATCTGAGTCAAGGTATTTACGGCAGTCTGCATGTTACAATACATGAAGTATCAATATCAGGTACACAGATGAATCAGAGGAACACAGACCAATAGCAATTTCAACTTTGCATCAAAGTGCCCTAAACCTGGCGAGTGACACAGAGATTAGGGGCATGCCATTGATTGGTTCAATTGATGAAGCAGTCGATCATTGCCAGGGTATATTTATTGGCTGTTGGCCGAGGCAGGAGGTTATGTTCCCTGGCAGTTGTTTGGCTTGCTCAATAACAGCAGCTCATTGCTCGCCATGAAAAACAAGGATGTAAGTATCCTTGGTGAGGGTCATACAAAGTTCAAACGTTGCTCCCATGCCAAGCAAAATTGTTCCACAATGTGGAGAAACAGTCAAACATTTCACCCGTCAAGTCTTCAGAGATGGATGTCAGGGTTGGACAAGAAGTTGTTTTTAATTCAACAAAATGATCAAGGTCTCCTGTATAGAAAATCTGCTGTAACAGTATTCTTGTGAACGCTCCAGTGTGAAGAAGTAATATGGCGTTACCAGCCTCTCAGCACATGTCATCAGGAAAGAGTATCGTCTAAAAGCTGGAATTCAACCGTGTGTTTTGACAATTCTGTCTCAGCCTTGACTGGCAGAGAATGCCAGCCAATCCCCATTTGAAATGCGACAAGGAAAAACAAAGCCTGTCAGAATGAGTTGGAGAGATGTCTACTGAGAGCCACATGTGGTGAGAAACAGAGCGAGAGAGCGAGAGAGAGAAAGAGAGAGATAGAGAGAGATGAGAAGAAACTGTTCCTTCTCTACATGACTCTGTCCCTGAGACACACGTCGTGCTGCTCCCCCCACAGTGGGTGACTCTGACAGGATACTGTCTGTGCAGCACTCCCCCTCTGTGTGATTGATGAGCCTCATTTTGCCAATTAATGGAGAATCCCCTGTTGACTACCATCAGATTGCCGTTTGTAACTGTTAGTGTTTCTGACTGTCACAGATTCATTTTAATTAGCGATCTCTTTCTCCTCCGACTTTTCTATTGTGTCTCAAATTTGCAGAGCCGAGCCCACGGCGACATGTCGAGGAAATTGGCCCACTGTGTTATTTGGCGTCATTAATTTATTTGCAAGGTGCACGTCTTAAACCGCCAAAGACCACATCTTTTGAGTCAACGCTAATGTCAACCATATTACGTATCTCATAATCAATTAGCAAACGTGCGGCAATTAGTGCGCTTTATTTGCATAATGAAGCACCTAATTGCTCTGAAGCGAGCCAATCCAGTCAATAAGTTCGACAAATCGTTTGCGGGGCCGTGTATATGAGCAGGCTGCGGGAGAGATGGCCTGCAGACATGTAGACGCAGTGATCCGTGGGTCCTGTCAAGGGAGAGAAAGGATAGCCACCGCGGCGCAAAGTCAGAAATCAACAGAGAGCCCAGTAGCAAACAGCAGAACAACACCATATTCCCTCGACAGCATCAGCAAGAAAGGAATAACATTACAGGGGGAAGGAGAGGAAGTGTTTGGGCATTAGTTTGATTTACATTTTAGAGTGGCTTTCAACTGGCATACACAGCAATTTCAGCTAATGATACTCAGGCCTTTTCATCAAGGAGTTTCCCCACTCTTTGGGCACTGTCCTGTATCACTTATTTGGAATAAGGCACAACAAATAGAGCTTCACGGTAATATACTCGTCTCCGAAAAAATAATTGTTGGCCTTGGTACAGAAGTCTGCTATGTACACTATCTACCAGCAGAACATAATGCACAGCTCACCCAGCCTATTGCACAATTAACTTCTGCATCTGTAGTATTATTAGTTATTATGCGTGCTGGATGAACGGAGGCTACCAAGAACAATAAAACAGAACCATTTATGTTTTATTGTTTATTCCAGTTCCATGACCCAGTCTGTGTCAGCCATCTTCTGCTGTGGATTCACATGCTGACAAACAGTGAAAAGCCTCACTGGCTCATATTTACAAGAAAAATAACTCCAGTCACGTTTCCCTTCAACATGCATTTGATAGAATAATTTGCCAACAATGGGCCTGCCATTCACCTGAGTCTCAGGGATTTCATTAAAACATCAAATGAAAGTGAAATCATGAGCCATGACGGTAGAGAGTGGGGATGGCTAAGCAGAGAAGCGTGGCTGGTGTCTACTGCAGGATTAGAGCTCAGCAACAAGTGCTCAAGGGGGGCTTTGCATCAAACCCAGGAGCCCATGACAAATGAGGGCGCCTGGGCCTCTGTCTATTACCCTGCACTAAGCCCAGGCCTTTTGGGGAAGTAATGAGGTGCAGATTGGAGCCTCTGCCACTGGGTCCTTAGCTTGACTTTCAGTAGAGCAGAAATAATCAGCCGAGACCTGGGTCAATAGTGGCAAAGCTATACAGCAGCTGAGCACCACATGGAAACATGAAGATAAAACAGATTAACAAAACTGCTTTCCATTCAGAACCCTACAATTTCATTTATCAACTCTATTAGTACTTAACCCTGAGTACTGTATGTCAGCATCACACGAGCAGTCATAAGAATGTATGTAGTAGATGGGATTGGGATTCAGGGGAGCAGGCCTGAATCCCAACAGGACACAGCAGATCCCATAGGACATCCTCTAGGACTGGCAAGACATGGAGGCTTTATCAGTGGAATATGACAGCTGTTCACTCTGGAGTCTATACGGCTATATCCAGAGTACATCATGGATGTAGTCTTGTACTCCACTGGCACACCTCCTCCTGCCTCTGGAGGCTGCAGTCCGAGCAGTCTGTCAGCAAGTTTACTCTACTGGTTAATGGAGCTGCCACATCAGGCCAAGTGTCAGAGCCTAACAAGATACTGATTGCCGAACTTCTAGGAAATTCTCTCATATGACCCGAGGGCACAGAAACAGTCTGTCTGGCAGTGGTGTACAAGACGGACAACAGAGAGGGTGATGGAAACGCACCACAGAGGCTGCGAATGCTTGCAGCTGACATAAAATGTAGTGGTATGTATCAGTTTAATTAGCTTAATTAGAGTTTAATTTCTTTAGTACATGTGCAAAATTCTAGTTTTAATATTCTAAATCCCGTGAAATTAAGTGCTGTAACTGCAAAACAATATATTTCCCACACAGTATACAATATGCCATCTGGTTAAAGAGTTGTGCGTTCAAATCAATGCATAATAGAAGCAGAACTTGTTGTGTTCCAACTGGTAATAATATGTAATATGTCATAAAATATGCAATAAATTGTACAACTAAAATTATTAATACGTTTAAATATTACAATTCACTGTGTACGATGTGACCACATGAGTACCAAATGAAACACTTTGTGTCCCCCACTAACAGCCGTGTTACCTTCACTTCAACCTATTACACTGACTCGCAACACGACACACTCTAAAACTAACCCCTACTGGCCTATCACCCTTACACTAGCCTTAAACCAGGTCACATTCTTAATGTATTTATGTCTCCAAAACATGAGCAAATGTACAGAATGGATGATAACCATGAGCAGCAGTGGCAGTCTATTAAGAAGATTATAGTCTTTATTTAGTTTTTATAGACCAAATAATGGTCCAAAAAAAATCAACACTTTAAATCTCAAAAGAAAGTGAGCATTAGCGCAGCCCTAATGAATGGCTGAACTGACATTATTACAACGGTAACATAAAAAATGTGATATGGCTTCCAGCATATATTGCAGTGGAACAGTACATGGATCCTGACAGCGCAGTATAAGAGTGCCACTGTATAGAAACTACAACAGGGTATGATGTCGGTGCAGTGAGTAAACAAAGGGTTATAAAAGCTGTACAGACAGAAGTTATTGTGTTTGTATTTTTCCGTTCAATTTCTCTCTGCAGCCATGACAGTCCATGGCTTACCTAAGATAATTTAAAAACTCTGTAAAAATGCTGTGAATGTAATGGAACATCATCGAGATTGGAATGAATAATAACATCCTCATTCTGTTATTTTTCTCTGCAGTAACCAAAAATAAAAGGGAAACATATGCCACATGATGTTAATTGCATCCAGCACATACCTCTTGAGATCTGAATTCTCAAAATGTTGACCATTAAGCTCTGCTTGTGTTTGATGTTAACCACATGCAGCTACTTGTTAGCAACTTGCTTTATGGTCTGTGGAAGCCTAGACGAAACCGCCGCCTTTTCTGTCTTAATAAATAAATAACCAACATGTTAAAGAATGATTTACAACACCAACGTACAACCGCTATTAAACCTTTTACAAACACCAACATGTTATATACTTCCAGGCCACAGCGCCCACTACAGTTTTGGAGGGCTATGACTACTCCAGTATGCATAAGAATGTGGTTCAACTAATATGAACATAATGACTCCTCTACCTCCTCTAACATCTAAAATTCATCATCAAAGATAAGCAGCATTAGTCTTGGCAATTGCAATTGTCCGTTGCGTTACTTGAGTATTTCTCTTCATCCGTTCCTGGACATACACAGTGAGAGCCACAGAAGCATTTCTCAGGCTGGGAGTAAGGCTGCTTTAAGCACCTCCACTCATTTACACTGATTTCCGCTGAATTTTGGATAATTAAAAGGCTCCATGGCTTATCTGTGCTTTACTTAATTGGCCACACAGTTTACAGTGAATTTCATTAGGGGTGAAAAACACTCGGGTTGTGGGGGGTGGGGGTTGAAGGAAGGTGGTGATTATCAGAGAGAGCGTATGTGTGGCAAGTAGGGTGGGTGTTGAAGTATTTTTGCTACCCAAAATGCCACCAGCATGTTTTAACCCAGTTTTATTATACATAAACATACAGAGATAAACAGGATGATTCTGTAAATAATCTTACTGAGTTCTCATTCAAACACGTGGAGCTGTACTAAACCGAAACAAGGGGATGCTTCTGCAGTTTAAACTCAGCAGCCTACTAAGTCGAGCAATTGTTTCACTAACAACCATTTATTTGACCTTAAGTGCCTGGTGCTGGTACAAGAGATTGCTGCACCTGTACACATACCTTGCCTGAAGCCGCTGGAGTCTCCGACAGTTGCTGTTTGACAAGAGCCATCCATAAACACATTGTAGTGAACCTCCTCCCTTGAAGTGTGAACTAAATCAGGCAGAAGACTCTGAGAACAACAAAAATGTGGTACCTGTATAAATGTGTCTGTTGACTTTTAAGTCACAAAGGTGGCATTACAGGCCCGCCCTGAGGCTGGGAAAATTGGCTGACCCTGTGTGAGAGCACTACACCGGCTGGAGAAAGTGACACCGCGTAGGCTCAAACCCTGCAACTTCAAGCTTCCTTTGACAAAAGTATCCCAATCTATTTTAGATATGTTATTGCTTTTCAAAAATCTGGTTCTCAGCAGGTATCATAGAAATACCAGACATCTGAATAATCTCAAGTTAATATAGCAGAACACGCAACACAAAGTCAGACTCTTCGGTATTACAATGCTGTCCAGCGCTTGGCTAGCTTATGACTTGACTAAATAAAATTGTAGGTAAAGGATAGCTATTTTCGAACTAAAAGCATGGCCATGAGAAATAGCTTTAAGCCCCTCAGCTCTATTCACACAGACGTGTGTGAGTGTTCAAAAGCTACAAAGACCTTGTGCTGGGGAAACACAATGACTGCCGCACCATACTACACACATACACTGAGAATTATTTGGAATAAATGGCAACAGCAGTAAACAGGAGCAACGCACATGAATAAAATGGTGAAAATAACATGGCGAGGTGTGTAAAAACGGTAAAACAAAGGGAAAAAACTTCAACAAGATGACAAGAAGAGATTAAAAAAACTGCAACACTACTAGGACTCTAGAAATCACTTTTTTTTTCTTTTTTGTCTCTTCACAGCAGGTGTCACTGGTAATTACCATGGAAACACAACTCTTTGCTATGGCATTGGCTTGAGGGGTACAGGGTTGCTAACCTTTCAGCCTTAAAATTCCATTTTTATTTTAGTACGACTGTCTGACATTCAGTTATTCTAATTCAGCAATTTCAGTCTAAGAGGATGAACACACAGCAAGAGATGAGCAGCGATGTGGCAACAAGAGACCATGAAATTTAACCACCTGCAGCTGAAGAACTATTTGGTGACGCTAAGTAACCAGGTACCAAGTAGAACTAATCTCAACTTTGAGAGAATGGTGAGATCAACAAGAGCTAGCTTCGTCCATACATCCCAAATTATACAAATTTACATCTCTTATATTTGGAAACATAAAATAGGGTTACTGAGGAAACCAGCCTGAAATGTCCACTAGCGACCAAACTGTCAGCTACAAAGTGAATGGGCGACGAGCAAATTGCTTTATGTGTAGACGGGGCTCAACATATCTCAATGACACTGGCCCCTGAAGATATGTCCTCATCACTCAATGTGTGAAGATGGGAGGGAATGACGTGCTTTTACTGTGGCATTCTGGGAAATAAAAGGTTAAGCTAAATATCAGCAGGTTGGGTTAAGTCATTGGGTACAGCACATGGAGATGTATTGGACATGTCCAGGCATTCATCAAGATTCAGTCCAATCTCTCATCGTCGCCATCAAGCCACCTCACTACATCAATATTCTAGTATGCAGAGTCCCACTCTATTCTATCATATCCAGCAGCAAATGCACGTACGAACGTGTGTGTGTGTGTGCACATCATAGCAATAGCCTCTGTGGTGAAATAGGGCTCTCTGGGGGCTTGTGCCTCAACTCTACAGCCTTTGTGGGCGCCCATTACTTCTGACAGATAGAGATCACTAAACTGCTGAACAAACACCCCATTTGGTCATTTGCATACATTAAAGTAATGGAAGGAGAAAAATGTATCAATAAAGCCAAATGAAGTGCTTCCACTGAGCTCTTCTTTCTTTCTTTCTTTCTTTCCGGTTATTTAACAAGATACTTAATAATTTCCTCTGAAAGGTAAGCACATTTGATCACTAATGAAGATGACCGTTTCTCACAGCTGTTTGTGGTGGAGATCTATCTGAGTTTTTAATGGAAAAAATCAGAAATTTCTCAAGCCTAAACAAATTAGCAACACTAATCATGCACTGTGATTGGAAAAAAAAAAAAACATTATTTATTGTTGAAAGTTTAATTAAAACTATGCAGCTTTGGGGCACATTCTACATTTAAAATACTTTACACTGACCAAGATCAGATGAAATTAATCTCTGAAAAAACTGACAAAGGGAAACAAAGGCGCACGTAGTCACCTACACATGCACTGTAAATTACTCTCTCCCCCTTTCTGTTGCCTCCCTCTTTAACACACACACACACACACACACTCACAAATTCAGACTGACTCATTTATCACAGTGCCCAACAGTCAAGACAACAGAGCTTCACTTAACTTCGTCAGGGTTGCTCAAGCATCAAATGCATGACTTTTAGCTGTTGTTGTTCCTCCATCTGTCATGCTTCAAAAACCCTCACCCTTTTTTTTTTTTAACCCAGGATAAAGTTTAAAAAGGTATGTGTGCCTTGACTCCAATATCTTATGAGCACCAAAGGAAATGTCAACCCAAAATATACAGCACTGTATTTCACACTGTCATTGTTCCAACACTTAGCTGTGCAACACAGCTTTGAGTGCTACCTAAACTCATTGCAAACAGTGGTACTAAAAACCTCGTCAAATCAATCAAATCTCCAGTTTCTATCTTTTAATCTCTCTGTTTGCTCCATGTGTGTGTGGTTTCATTCCATCACCGTGCTTGCTTGCACAAAAAACTGCTCGACATCTGATATCTTTAGAGGTTTATAGTGGCAGAAAAAATAGTCCTGGGTGACAAACTTAAGAGGGAGCTAAATCAAGACACACATTCATAAACATCCTACTGTAACAAACAAATCACAAAAATATAATTGTATTCCTCATATTCTTCATATTGTTGTGTACTTAACTCTAAATGTCAAGGTAAAACAACTCGGAAGGAGAACACCACCATCAAACACCACAAAGAAGCGTAATCTTCTTGACACTATGCTATTATGATTACATTATTAATTGAATCACTGTATTATACACAGGACACAAAATACAGATCCAATGTGCTACAGAGCTAATGGATGCATGCTCCTTTCATTGTTTGACACATCTCTCTGCCTGAATGTGTCTGCATCTCCAAAAAAAATAGATTCATGACATTTATGATCAAAGAAGCATGTATACAACAAGGGGATTGAAACTACTGCACCATTAACCATTAAACACTCAAAAATGGAACACAGATGGGGAATTAAATAAATATATGCTCTTCAGTGCTTTCCTACTGGTTCCCAATTCAACTAAGCCAAGAGCCAACATAGATCTTATTCAGTCCTACTAAGCCTCCTTCCTGGCACCAAAACTCGATCAGGTGGGATGGGGGGAGAGGGAAGAGGCTCTGTGGAACCCTCCGGGGAGGAACTCCAGACAGCGAAGGAGAGTAATACTGCAGTATATCTACACTTCTCCATTTCCTCTCACTCAAACATCTCGTTCTCAGAGGAGCTTGGGGATCAATACTTACATTGGGGGGGCGGGGGCAGAGCAACTTTTTCACCTGCCTTTTCTGCTTCCAAGGCGCCACCAGGGAGGTCTCTGCATGAGTTTTTTTTAATTATACAAATTTAAATGCCATTTTTTTTGACTGGGAGCAGGTTGTTAATGTGTTAGCAGGCTATTACTTTTACACCGCCCAATGTGCAAACTCAGCTGAAATAAATCTAAGATTAAAGGAAGCAAAACCCAGGTTAAATGCTGTCTCATACTGTAAGCACCTAGCATACGGAAACGCCTACTCACTTTTCAAATTACTCTAGACTAATCCTTTCTTTTCCTAATAATGTTACACACAAACAAAGAAGGCCCTGCTGAACGCTTCACAGTTTGTTTGTTTTTTCATAAAAGGTACCCTAGCCTCAGGGTAACTGACAACAGACTTGATTTTTACCATTGATCAAACCTACACAGCGAGGACCTTTCCTCTCAGAAAGGGCATTCAAGAAAGTGCAGAGACATGGCTAATTCAATTTGGGAGCAGATATGCTTGGCTTTAAGTGAAACACTCCGTTATCAAAACAGGAGAGGTGCCATGAGAAAAGATAGTGCACGGCTGGTTGTGTGGAGAGGCTTGTGGCCGGGCAGGAGATGAAATCAGGAATAGGCGATAAGTTGGTGTGAGGGGCTAGAGCCCCTATTAGAGTCCCCCAGGGGACAGGCAGCAGTGGCAGAGTGCAGTAAAAATAGCCACGGGCATGATTTCGCTCTTGGGACCTAGGGAGGAGTGAAGAGGGAGATCTGATCAACATCTCACAGCAAGGCAGCCAGATCCATTCCCTGAGTTCCCTAGGGTGCCACCTATCACACCAAGTGACTTAAACTGCTTACCACTGCCAGGCAGAACACAAACAGCACACACCTTTACCACACCGCCGCTGTTGCCGAACTAGGACAAAGACTGCCCTAATATGCTCCAATGCATGTGTTGTTGACGAGGAAAGCTAAGTATAAACCTGTGCATGGTGTGGAAATGTCCACAATGAAAAAGGATATAGACATCTTTTCCACAAACTTATCTTGCGGGTCATCTGTTTTGGGGAAGTTTTCAATGTCGGTCTCGAGCCTCTGAATGTGACGTTCCATGGTGCTCAAACTGCTCTTTAAGATCTCAGCAGAAACTGCAGAAAAAGGGACAACAGAAATATTGATTAGTTGGACACATACTGGGTTTATAATCAAGTAGGTCTCCACAACAAAACAACACAGATCCCTGGAAAATTTAAAATGAAATTAAAATCATCTGCAGCTGAGTGCGACTCTGTATGCGGGGACACACTGACTTCCTGCATATTCCATTTGTATATGGCCTAGAAAGCAAGCACGTGTGAATGTGTGTGTACAGTGTATGTGTGTGCCTACAGTGGCTCATTAATCAGTCTGTAATCACTGTTTGTAGAGTAGCTGTGGAATCCACAGTATTCAGATCAGGCCTTTCAAGTAGAGACTTCAAACAGCAACCACCGTCTTAGGGGATCAGACGGGACAGGAGCATGGATGCAGTACCATGTTTAGGTTGGTGTTAAGGGTTTAGTTTTATTGACACAAACACACCAAACCTCTTGCACACACACAGACATTTCAAAATAACTCGTCTTAAAAAGAAAAACTAAATTAAAGTAAGCTATGCATAAAGTCAGTGACTGGAACATACACCTTGATCTATTTCAAGATAAATATTCATGTCATTAATATTTGAAATACAGTTTTTTTCTTTCAGTTTTTCAGCTTTCAGCTTTTGCAATATTAAGTATATTTAGAATAAATGTGTCTTGATTAAAAACGGCTTATTTTCAATTTAAAGTACAAAAATAAAAAAAAATAAAATAAAAAGGCAATGTTCAGACAACTGCTAAAATCTAACAGTATCTTTGAGACACAAAGGTAACCAGGATTTGGGCTGATAGTGAACTTTGGCGAAAGTTCTATTTTAAATAGATAATGTTTCTATTTCAATCATTTCTAATCAGCCTAACAAAGAAAGATGAAAAGTCATGTGAAAGCTCACAGGGTCACCGAAAGAACTAATTTATTTTCCTTTTTTGAAGCCATGTGATTAATATTCACATTCAAACAGCAGTTTCTACATTCATACAAAGCTCAATGGCTGGACCTGTACAACGGTCACAGGGTCGTGAAACCTCTTAGATTCTTGATCTTTGGAGTTCTAACTTGCACAGAATTTCATCCATGTCCAGCCTTAAGTTTCCCCATGTTTGCTGACAGTAAAACAGAACTATTGAAGCAATCACACGGCCAGTCACTATTATTTGTTTCAACCTTTGAGTTAATATCCTCAAGTGGGACCAATGAGGACAACCCAAGACAATGTTCACTGACAGCACACTGACGTCTGCAAGGACTGTCCATCCACTTCACTGTAACTGAAGTGCGAAGGAAGTGAAAAGTGGGTTAATAGACAAGCTGTGATCAGACGTGGCCCCGGTGACATCAGGGTCAACCTTTTCTTGCTTTACACAGCTTGGGCCTGCGTTTTGTCTCATTTTCCCGACAATAAGATCGGAAGGCAATATTGCGCTCCCACTACACTGAAACAACCTCCAGCACTAACACCAACGTATGTAAGGTGCATCCTCACAAGAACACACACACACACACACACACACACAGCCACAAGCTGGCTGCTGTGATCACTCCAGAAGCAATGTAATAAGAGTGGGGGCTGAGGTCGCTGTCATTATTAGAGTTTACAGCTCGGTAGCTGGGCGGGCGGGCAGACAGACTGGGAGAATTCACAATCCCTCCTCCTCAGTTTTTGCGACTCCTGGGAATGACAGTGAGAAAACCACACTATCACATAGCCTGTTTCTCCACTGATGGGGCCTTTGAGAGCCACATGCTCTTGTCACTATGATCTCAGCCTCACTAATGGTGAAAACGGAAAGAGAACAGTAAGAGAAGTGGCCATGTGATGCAAGAGAAGAAACAATTACACTGACATCGGGCGATGAGAAGGGTTTTGTCATTCGTTATGGCTTATGGTGGTTGCTTCAGTGATGTTCTGGATGCTTCGGCGGAAACACTGATTTTAGTAACCGCAGTGGCTAAGAAATAGTGTCTCAAACTAACTGCTAACAGCGGTACAGGGGACATGTTTACAGGATCAGAATGAAGCCATGGGACTACAGTTCAAACTATAGTTTAAACATGAACTGCTCACCGCTGAAACAAACGGGCACACACATATATATAGCAGCTAAAGAACATATAAAATTCTTCAAACTGATATTAATATTTTGATGGAATGGGATGGGTTGGATTATTGGCATGGGCTGGCGTTTTCATTTCAGAGATACATCTGTATTAATATCACTACCCTTCTCCAGAATCCAGTACAGATTCTTTTGGGATATCATTAGTAAAATTACCACAGAAATAACACTGCTATTTTCAGGGGACAAAGCATGTTATTGTCTGAATACTCATTCCAAGTGGAACAGAGGAGGAACAGAGGAGAATGAGGATTGTATTTTCCAAAGATGGCTGCGAGGAGGAAGACCTGGAATCGACTTTGAAAATATGTATATTTTCAAAAAATAGAAATAACTGCAGAGGCAGAGTGATGTATGGGGGACAAGAAAGAGCACGTGGAAGAAAAAAGCCATTTGAAAGACACAGGTTTGAATAACACATGAGGAAAAAAAATAACTTTGGTCAACATCCTTCATTTATTGATATGAGCTCAATAATACTGGCTGCTCACGCATTACTCATTCCTAAGAACAAAAGACAAAAAGGAAACATATTTCATTAAGCTTTGCCCTGTTTCCTTCAAATAAAACTGCCAGGGAAAAATACTGTGCAGCTCACAGTACCAAATCAACCGCTATAATGTGGAGATGTCAACTTTCTATTCAGTCATTTGTAGAAGGGGGCAATTTTCATTTTGATTTATACACAAATAATACCAATCTTTCAACCAGTGCACTTGCCGTGCCGCCAAAGGTTACAAAGGAAATTGAGATTTATTTTGAACGTTGCCGCCAACGTCGCATAAAAGATCGAGTTTTAAATAATCTACGCACTTGTGAAAACAAAGACAAATGCAACATAAAAACAAAGGAGAAGGTCAATCATAAGTGAATTTATCACCTTAGCCAAGTAAGTGTATGTTGTAGAGTGGGTTTGTGACAAACAGAGGAACAGAGAATTTCTCCACAGAAGAGACGTGTTGCCACAGAGAGTGGAAAATATGCAGATTATATAAAACGTGGCTTCTGTTTTTATAAATTCTGTTCCAATATTAAATGTTTATTAAAATATAACAAGGGTGTAGCTAACACACTGAACATGCGTGTATTCTGCATTAAACTGGGACATTAAGGTTTCAGTAGCGTGGGTGAGGACAAGGTCAACTGGTTCAGCCATTAGGACCAAGATTTACGGCAGGGAATTGATAAAATGACGAGATTTATTTCCACATGCATAATCGGGACATGTGTACATGATTTAAAACCAGAAATCTTTGACATCTCAGAATGTATTTCTCCACAGATAAATTAAATCTGTTTGGCTGAGAGGGGTGTAGCCAGGATAATATCATCAGCACTTCATATGTAAAAGATCTAGAGATGATCAACGTTAAAACCATAAAGGGGAGTGATCTTAGCCCTGCGTGTTATGTTCTCTTCAAACCTCCTCGCATGCAAAACACAGGATGTAAGGAGAGGACGACCTTCAGGGAACTCTGCACATGGCCATATCATAATGTCGTCTAAAGGGCATATTCATCACATCGGGGTAAAATTGGTTATTGATCAGCAAAACGATACTAAGACAATGATGGATCATATGTCTTCTTAAGGATGTTTGGTTAAAATTACAGATATTTTAAATACCCCCATCCTCTTTAGAGCGATACGGAATTGCATTTTCTCCATAATAAAAAAAATAAATAAATAAAAAAAATCACCATTTGTCTTTTTTCCCTCTTTTTATCTGTTGGTGGCACCTGAAAGTGAATACGAGATGAAGTGGGAGGCAGACTACTGTACGGCAGAGGAAAGAGACAAGAGGATAAACACAACTCTATGTGTTCCCCTTTCAGCGGGAATCAAAGCAGCTCAAGTTGCAGCAGCGCAAGTGATACTGTTGCTGTGACAAAGAAGTCACATTGTTCTTTCTGATTACCTTGGATCATGTGATGTTAAAAACAGCAGGCAGGAGAAAGCGGCAAATGCGCAAATTTAATGGACAGCATAAACAAAGGAGCTGGAGGAAACCTTGAGGCACAGTATCAACTGTTAACATTATGTTACAGTTTTTCGTTGGAGTGAAAAAATCGTTATATTTAAATATTTTAAATTATATATGGTTACGCACTTGTAGAAGACATAAAATTATTACATCATACTGGCAGAAACAATCACAACTGTAATTTTCCATCAATGTTGCAGTAATAGTGTGCACATAAAAGGCTAAATCCTTTTGGCTTTTGCTCTATTTCCTCTTTTAATTTGCATTTGCCCTAAACCATTCATAACAGAACTGTTACCTAAATGAAGGATTTGCTTGCGATTAGAAGTGATGACCCGCTCCAGACACCTCTACCCCCACCCCCCTCACTCCGGTAGAGTAAAACCATAAGGTTAAAATATGTAATGATTAATCTGCAAATCCCCACTGCAGCATCGATCCCAGTCTTTTGTTTAAATCAATAAAATAATCAAAAATCACCCAGCTTCAGGTCAAAAACAGAAATATTTATAATTTAATGTCATACTGATAGAAACAACTGATTTATGTCTTAACAATCTACATACACTACACCCCATTAGCTGTGCTATTATATTAATTACTGTATCATGAATTATTACAGCTACATTACACTGCATTATAGCATATCTATAATGTATTTCCTTCCCAATTAACACTGGTATCTATAAATAAAAGACTCTATTTTGCAACATCAGGCGGTCCAGTATTCTAACACCGCAAGATCTATAAAGGAAAAGAGGCAAGCACATAAGCATTAACCCAGGAAGTATAAAACATGAAATGAAACTACATAATTTTTAAATTACAACAATTGAATGGAAGCATGGGCTGGAGCCAAAGAGCAAAAGTACAGCCAGATGCCTAAAAAAAAAAAAAAAATAGATAAAACAAAAATACGCGCACACTTTACAGTACCTCACGCTCTAGAAGGAGGGCTTGTTTACAATGGGGGTCATGTCTGTGAGACTTTATTGCTTTTGGCAGCCATCAGAGCTACAGCCCAGTGCCAGACCTCTGGAGGAATTACAAATGGAGTCAATTACAATATATTTTGATGCATGGGAAAGTTTAGACATTGACCTGGGGTGATGACAATTCCCTGGGAAGTGTTGAGGAAATCAGTCAGGGCGATGTGCTGCAGCTATATGTAAGTCTCTGCCCGCTGCAATAAAAAGAATAAGGAACTCACAGGGGCAAGATGGTTTACCTCGCCTGTCCCCAGCAACCAACCACCTGGACACTTGTCATCCATTTACTTGAACGGTCATTTATGATACATTTCTGGTGTCATACAAAATTATGAGTTAGGAGTATTTGACTGGATGGTTGGAGTTTTAGGCGAGGTGCAAGAAAGATGGATATGGGAGATGGGTGACCATAGCCTGAGGACCTAAGTATGTGTTGTCTATTTCATGAACTCCTCTAGGCTGGCTGTGGCTGCTGAGGGAAATATATGGAAAATCTTTCTGAGTAAAGACTGAAGGTAAATTGAGAAAGCCACATGCTAACTGATTAGTTAGTTTGCTAATGACTGCTAAAAGTGACTGGGTGACTCATAAAAATATGCACTGATTTGATAATTGATTTTCATTCTCCATTTTAATGTCCACAGTCTTGCAGACGTCAAATAAAAAAGGAAACACGAGCATGTCCTCTAATTCTGAAATAAAGATAAAGACGCATAATGTCAAATGCTTCAAACCTGACTGCATACACAGGACCGCGGAGATTCCAGAGGCAGTGGAAGGGCATGACTTGTGCGAGTGTAGCAGACAGGAAAGATGCTCAGTGATGGGGATGTGCAGTCATAATAGCCGGCAGAAGTTGACTCACGCCTCTAACCTCATTCAAAACTTCAAAGTTGTACCTTATCACATAGCCAAGGCTATTTCACCTGACACCTCTAAGGGACACACTTCACTTGACATTTCTAGATTCAACAAACACAGAACCTTACTTGACTTATTGACAGGCCTGAGATTAGCAAAATTCAGGGACGGAAAACGGATCGATGATATTTTAACACTGCATCACGGCGTTTCTCTACAAAAACGTTTAGGGCTATAAAAAGCACTACTAAATGAAGCGACAACAAAAAGCCAGCTTTTAAATATTTAACATTAAGTATAACAACAGCAATTAATATGCAGTAGCTGGAAGCAGCCATTACCAGGGTGTAAGCCCATGGGTGCAGACACACAGACACACTGAGATATCGAAGCTATCGCACAGAGCAATTCTGCCTCACAGAAACGTTGATAACCAATTTAATCTGACATATTTAGGACTCTCGTTCTAGAAATATATACAAGTATTATTGCTCTGGAAGGTTTAAATCCTCTCGTCATCCTCATTTATGCGCTAAAGACTTTCTCAGTTCTGCTATCATAGCCAAATATGAAAGGGTTAAATAGGCTATGTTTAAAACCTGCTGAAGACAGAGTCGGCTGAATCAGCCAATAGTTTTGTGTGGAAATTAAGAAAAAGTAAAACATGTACAGGATTCTTGTAAATATGTGAAACACGTGGAGCAGGAAGCTAAAATGTGGTTTGTGTTAAGTGAAGTAAAAGGCTCCAAGAATGAAATCACTGAATGGAGTTGATTAAGAAAGACATTTTGATCTAAGAGTTATTCAAAAGAAAACTTTCTGGCTTTAATGGAAACCAGAACATTTAGGTTCAACTTGAATATTCAACTTTTAATAAGAAATTACTTGTTTTTAACATAACAAAATAGTTCAGTTATTGTGTCTATTATTTGTTCGTCTTTACTTTTATTCATGCATTCTTGTTTTTTTTTAGATTTACAACTATTGCTTTTGTACTGAAAGTGCACCAAATGCAATCAATTTAGCACCAGAAGACCTTTAGTGCAGTTTAAAAAGTGAAAAGTATAGGTTTCACAAATAGTGTAAAAGTCTGTAATTTATGCAGACCCAGATTCTTTTTTGCCTCCCTTCTCTACAGAGAAGAGGTGGGAGTGACTTGAAATCAAGTGCTCATTTCAGAAGTGGACACCGGATCCTGCTTCTAAGACATACAGCTCCTTAGTTTGCAAATCTTCCTGACTTGGCTTTCAGGTGCAATACTTCTATAACAGCCCAAATTACATTGTAACCTTTACTAACTCTATTCATTTACACCATCCTTATTCTATCGTCTCTTTCTCTTTCTACTATTGAAGTCTAAGGGTAAGGGTTACATGAGTTTCGCTTCGTCACACATTCACTTCACAAACATCTTGCTTAATATTTCCTGTCTCTCCCTCATCCTGTGTGTTAGTCACTCATAGTTCTCTTCTCTACTCAGACTCCCTTTCCCCTCCTGTCATTCGGCGTTCTCTATGTTCCCATTTGTAGCGCAAGAGCTCCCTCTGTGAGACATACTGATGCCAGACAGAGGGAACTCTTTATATGGACATATTAACACAAATTCCACTACATTTAATTGATGTAACCATATATTGATCAGTTAAGACAGCCAAGTTGGACTCCTATCTATATAGTTCCTAAATAAAGGCAGATGAAAGACGAAAACCGCTAAATAGCTGTTTCAGCTAAATCAATAATGAGAGGTTTTCTTTAGCAATATTTTTCTGGTGATGATGGAGCCGGGAAAATATGGTAGAATCTGACAAAAAATATCTCCACTGAATAAAGTTAATGATTTCAGTAAAAGCAATTATTTATGACAATAAATGTATATTCTGATTTAGAACGTATGCACCACATAATGAGGTCCTTAATTACTCATTACAGAGTTGTCAAAGAAACCAAGGGGCATTTAAGGATTAGGTCTACGTCAAACTCGTGTCAAAGAGCTAAATGTCAATGATATCCTGCAGGCGCATTTGGGGATTTAAACCTCTTCCTCTCATTCATTTGTTAAAACGTGTCTGTTTAAATTATCACTTTGACCACTGAGCATATTTCAGAAATGATATGTTCTGATGCTCAACTGTCTGCACATGTGTGGTGGTGCATGACTCATAAGAAGAGTGTGAGGGTGGCTGATGACTCAAGCACTATGTTTGCCTCCCTCCTCTCTTTTTGTTAGTGAAGCAACAGAGAAATATTTGATTTGTTCCCCAATAACCACGTATAAGTCCAGTAAAAACCCTTGGGTCAACAACCACATGTGGTTGTATTTGTTACTCAGCATTTGTCATGGATACATCTGGATGAAGGATTTTCTTTTTTCTTTTTTTTTTTTAAAAGAGTTTATTCTGACCACTTCCGGCAGGTGGTACAAGTAAAGTTGCAGCATTTATTTATTTTTTTAATTTTGACGAAAAACTTTTTTCTAATGCAATACTTCAAAATACATTTCTGAAAACAAAGCTAATAATTTATTAATAATAATAAAATTTTATTTACCCTGTGTCTGATTTAGATTGGACAGAGGCAGCCTTCCTTCAGCCTCTCTAACTAGGGCTCCGTAAATTCTGTTAATCATTCCAATAGCTGACATTATTGATGAGATTTTGGAAATGATGTATTCACTGGAGGAGAAAAGACAGTCACGCTGTTTCTTATAGGCCTAAGGCTGAACAGTCACACTGAAGAGGCATCTGTCAGATGGTAGGTCGCATTCCCTCAGCACACTGGTTTTATCTTTTAGTGCAGATGACTGGTTATGGTTGTAGCAAAAGCAGAGCAGGGGATTGGAAGGTAACTGAATGCATTAAATAGGCTAAATGACTAGGAGATGTGGAGCTGGATACAAGGTATTTGGCACTGGCAGCAGGAACACATTTTGAATTATTCAGTTAAGTTATTCAGTATTTTTTTAGTACCTCACCTCTGCAACACATGCATGTTCATTCAAGATAGAAAACTCTTATGGGGTATTAGTTCATGAATGCACTGGCCCGACAATAACCCATTGAAATAATATAAGTACACAAAATATGTTTCTTTCAAATACCACCTACTTATGCTAATATAATTCCGCTCATTTATTACTTTTTTGTCAAAAGCGTGTGTCACTTTTCACACAATTATACAACACATTTATTTCTGAATGCTCAGGAGCAATTCTGGGAATCAGCCCTTTTGAGGGCACAAACACCTGTGACACAGCGGCGCCTGCGGACAGAAACCACGTTTGAAAATGTATATTAAATGTAAATTTTTTTAGTCACTGAATCAAGATTCATTATTTAAAGTTACTATACAAACTTGACAAAGCAGACTATGATGAACTCTATGAATCGAGCCCAGAGAGGCGACTAACTGTGAAAGATCTGACTATTTCCAGAATGATTTTGATATTCACTCCTCATTTCCTATTCACACTGTAAAACAAATTACATTATGTAACCATCATTATAAGGACAAACATGCATACGCCTAAACTACTTTCTAAAATAGATGTCTAGAGTTTCAAATATATTATACATCAAGCCCAAATGTTATATATACTTGTTCCACTTCTGCTTGTAGTTGTGCTGTGACCCACATGTAACTGCCTAAATTAGGATTTTCTGTGTCCCTGCCTCGCACTAATAAAATAGATGCTGAGAGATTCATATCCCTTACATGATGAGAAAGGTCAGATCAATTCTTCAACTAACCACATTTGTCTTCATTCTGCAGCCACAATACAGAGAGGACATAACGTCCCTTTAGAAACACATGTTTAAATAAGTGTACAATCATGAAGTATTTAAGCAGGGATGCGTTCAGTATTCATTTGGCTGGAGCGTTGACATGTCTTTTGTTTTCTATCCACATGAGACAAGACTCTGTACGCACGATTGCCAAGCCATAAACACAGCCCCTTTCCACCTCAGGCAATCCTTAAACTCATCAGCAGGGTAATGAGACTCTCGAGCTAGGAGATGAATTAACTGGCTGATTTTCTTGTTTTTATCCCCCCCATACAGAGTAGCTGAATATAGCATCGGGAGCAGTCCGGGACGGTGATGTATGTGGCATGACCAAGACACACAGAAACACTGTTGAGTTGAAGAAAATTGATTGGCTTCTGCTGGAAGACTATGAGACAATCAGGCACTTGCATTAATCAATGTATGAAAAAGAAGCACGGTGAAAGGCACTTCAACACAGAAAGTTATAATGTAAAGCATGCGCACACACGCACACAAACAATTTTGAAAAAAAACAAAAAAACAAAGGAAACAACTCAATATCAAAGTAATGCATAAAATTAATTCCTAAACCATTTATGTGCAGCACTTCTACACTGGCTTCTACTATATGCAATGGGCAAGACTGTAGGTGGGAAACCAGTGAGGGATCACATTATTGATGCTGCTGTACTAGCTCATCTGGGTGTCTGTGCAGAGAGCGATGGGATCATTATGCCTTCAAATCTTATGGCCATGCCACCCTGACATTGGCTCCCATTACATTTCAGACACCAAGGAACGTTGGGCAGCAGTTAACAGCAGGTTTGATTGTTCTCAAACAAACTGATCAGCCATTATTGGCGTGTTAGTGTTGTGTGAATGAGGGGCAAAATGCGAAATGCATTGTCCCTTAAGGTACTATAGTGCGGTACATTTACCACATCTCACTGACAAATGAGAAGAAGCAGCTGGTGACTCCATGTGAACCGAAAAGGGACACATGGTATTCTTCACCTTCCTCGGGCCAACAGACGGTGTTAGTATGACAAGCCCTGACACATACTGTTGGGTGGCCTAATAAAATTGGAAATTTTAAGTTAAAATTCCAGATGCTGCTTAACGTCTGCATGCTCTTGTACAGTCGTACAGTACACGGGGTAACTGACAAAAATAACTATAGCGTACTGTGCATGCATGTAGCCCCAGACTATAACAGAACAGGAAACTGGGATAAATGACAAAATATCCCTGACAGTAAAAGAGTTGTCAGTGGTTTCCCAGTGTTTTCTCACCAGTCACAACAAGCATGAATACTGCACATAATCATGATTTCACATGGATTGGTTTCATATTAATATAAGTCTCGATAAGTCTGTTGTTTGTTTCTGCGATCCCAGAAAGCAGAATTACCAGAAGCACTTTTTAACATAAACAAGTTAACAAGAGTAGACTAAAGTAGTAGTAAGAGTAGACTGTTGCAGGTACTAAGAGCCAAAACACTGGAAAAAAACATGAGGGACCTAGAACTGCGAAAGGCATACAGTACCGGGGTGTTTGTGCTGTTATCTTGTAGCCCAAGGCAGCTTCATTGTGCACTCCTATTTAGCCATTACTTAGGGGGGTTTGTAGCTTGCAGCCAGTCAGCCTGTTGTAATAACCAACAGCTTTAGGCTTTGCTGAAAGCTGTTATTGCCCTGAATGTACAGTGCTACTCCATGAATATAGGTCACCAGGAAAATGAAATTTTAACCTTCAAAGTACCAGGAATACGTCTGTAAAACACGCCCTGGGGGAATCATTATTACAAAATGATTCCAGTCACTAGAGAGAGAGACAGAGTTTCCTTGAGGCTAATTTAAGATGGACTTTTTTGGTTTCACACTGCCTTTAGACAATGTTTCTCAGTGCTGTTTGATTTTGATATTGAACTGTAAATAGCAGCAAAGTTAATTTAATGGGCGAAGTCAATAACAAAGTTTGACTTTCTGTCCTGCCATGTAATCAAAATAATCAAAATCATGTTTAAAAATGAATGTGTGTTGTGGAGATTCTCTTCCTTCATACTTTTTTTTTGTTGTTGTTGTTGCAGCCATTGGGTTACGAAGTCTTTCATCAGAGGCCAGTATGTATGTGCTGTATGTGCTCTTCTTTTCACTTCACATACAAGGAAAGTAGGGTAAAGAAGAAACGGTTATCTCGACAGCTTGTGCAGGGTTATCCTTCAAATAGTCTCTGCTCAGGACAGTATGGGCAGGAGAAAGCACAGCACCAACACATTTACATAGGGTGAGATAAAGTAGCTGGCAATAAACGTTTGCATATATTTTGAGGAGCAATTTGACCGTTGTGGTTGTGGAGTCAGTATTTGGCCTACAGACGCCTACACCTCCTTGCTAGTTAGAGCAGTTCCACTAACGACTTGATGAAAAGGTATTTTTTGATAACTAACCTCAATGGCTGTTACCTCCTACAACTATATCAGGAGAATGATGAGCTAGACAGACCTAAAATAGAAGGCTCTGACTGAGAACATCATTATTGAAGGGTTCAGGCTTTTCCCTTTTCTGGAAAATGTGGACAGGAAGGAAAATAACCCTGTTATTACTGTTATTCAGTTGCAGTCACAAACATATGCAATTTTTCCGTCATTTGCGACTGCAAATCAGCACATCAAGGTAAAGGGTGACAAGAGGAAGTCATCAAATATGACTGACAATCAGGGGCCTGTATATGTATGCAAGTGGGCGATGTCTATCCTTGCTCTTGATGGGGGTGGTAGCTGCAAGTAGTGACACTGGTAAGTACACACTCCTCTAAGCATGTCTTTTCAAAATACAAATAGGAGAATGAGTGATCTCCATGTGATTTACCTCTGTCCCTTATACCGAGGGGTGGCTTCTATATCAGTGCAGTGATACAGTGGATAGCCAGCATCTGAACCCATTCTGGAGATTTATACTACATGCTTGAGAAAAACTGGTGTGATTCTTTACTGCGCTTTATTAAGTCAGCTAGGAAACTAGAGCCTAGGGCTAGAAAGTATTATTGTCCAAATCAAAGAAGAAAGCTTTAAATGTACCTATTAAAATGGCAGGAGTCATTTTATGCTAATTGCCTGCCTAATTATATCTAAGGCTACTAACCACTTTCCTTGGCAAGAGGTCAGCAGTACTTAGCTGGCCATGCCAGAAAACACATAGTATAGCAAGGCTAAGCTATCCACTGAGGTTTGTAGTGGCTCACAACATCAGGTCCTGCTAGGACAGACAATTGTGGAACAAAATTTCTTAACACTGGACCACAAGCAAGGGTAACACAAGCTGGGAGAAACTCTGCTGTTGGGGCATATTCAAGTCCAAGATAAACCAAGCATCGTGTGCCAGGGTATTACATTCACAGTGGCGAATTATCTCTGCTGGGGGACAGAGAGAGGCTTGGCTGAGGACAGAGTCAGATGCAATAAAACTATTTTGCTGCTGTCGTCAGTTATTCCAGATGACTAAAGCATATCTTCTGAACGTGATTAAATTGGAAGACCTAAGTGAGTCAATAAACATACTTAACTTGTTACTCACAGAGTTATTTTTGGGTATGAGTTTTACTGTACTCCTGTGGGTGCTGGTGGGATAAAGTCAAATGAGTGAATAGATTATTCTGTTGGCAAACATGTAAACCAAGCTGGTGGATGACAATGACAATGAGATTTTTGTGGATGAGTGGAGGCCAGCAATAAAATTCAAACCACTTAAAGAGCATCATATTGAAAACTTTGAAAACTGAATATGAACAAAAAGGGCCAAGGCAGAGCAGGATAGGAAGCAGAAGATATTGTGGGAGAGACCTCTCCAGGTGAAAAAAGGTGTACAGGGGAAGCTGGAAACAATAATGGGCTGACATGAAACATAATCCTCTCTGTCTGCTTTTTTATTGGCAGCCCCTCCAAAGAATGGCGGCTCCACTATTATGACTTAACACATCAAAATCGCAGCATAGCACACACAGAAAAGGCCACCTGATGATAAACACAGCAGAAGGCGTCAGAGGCTTTATCTCGTGGCTGCCTGCAGCTCGACACAGGTTCAATTTGGCCTGCAACAATCGATTCTGTCCCTCCTTACCTCTGCTTCAGTTGGAGGAATAAAAACAGACCTTTCGGTAAAGAGCAGGTCTCAGCTGGTATGCCATGTCAAGGCAAAAGAGAGGAAAACTGGCGATAGCAAGACACCTGATTTTGGGTTGACTATATAAACTGGTGCATACATTTTCAGTGGCACAACATTATGGCCAAGGATACAATAAAAGAATATAACTAAAATCAAATTTGAAGTGTATATAGATGGACATGAGCACCAATGAAGAAATATAAACAACTGTTTATGTCTACTTATCGATTTTACAGCTGTACAATGACGCTTTACACAGGAAGTCGACTAGTCACCGATCATGTGACAATAACAACACGGATGCCTCCGAGAAGACAGGTGAGGAGCCCAGCGGGTCATTGCAGTAAACTAGCAGCGGTTCATCAAGTATGTGGAAATACTTCACTAAAGATGAAGTCTATTCTACTGTGGCATGCAGAATATGTAAGTCAGTTCTGAAATACTACACATGTACTACTGCAATGCACACTCATCTGAAAAGGCATTCACTAACGCTAGCAGAGGAACGGTCCAAATCCTCTCAGCGGCAGTGAATTAACAACTTCACCAAACGTCCTGTGGTAACAGAGAGAAGGAGGCTGCACATCAACAATTTTCTGGTGAATTTAATCGTCTAAAGTTATTAGACCTTTAGCTGTTATACACGGAAAGGTCTTTGGAGACCATATCGCTTTTTTATCCCGGCTACATTATCCTATCTTACAACATGCAGTGAAGTACTATTACACGCTATTGACGGTGCCAGTTTATATAGGCTATACATATCTGGAGCATTGATAAGCTCATGTGTTTATGTTCAGTTCTGTTGTGTTCTATTAGTTGACATTGTTGCTGTGGTTGTAGAGCGTGTGTTTTTTTTGTTGTTGTTTTTTTTGCCAAGCAAGAGTTGCATATTACAAGTGTCACACTTAATGTTTATGCTGTTGCCATGACTACAACCAACAGTAGTTTGTGTTGAAGCTTCAATCACCTTGCAGCCTCCGTAGCTTCTTTTGTGTGAGATGCTACAATATGCATTCAGGTCAAGAATATAGATTTCAATGTTGCATAGAATTGCATTCTGCTGTGTTTTTATGTGTGACGTCATGGACTAGTCGACTCGTCTTTCACCACATATTAGTTGACTTTAAAAAATCCGAAGTCGTTCAACCCCAAATGACTAACTATGTTTCCAACAGCAAAAATGACATCTTTAAATATGAGTACACAGTGTAAAAGTGTGAGCAAAAACAAGTGGTTGTTTTTTGTTTTTTCTTTTACAAAACGTTCTTCTTATTTCAGAATTCTTTACTTTTTGGGCACACAGCCTCCAGGCACCTCGTTTAAAATGCTCACCAACACGAGCTGGTGCAGGTTGCTTGGGCACAATGCATCCTGGTGCTTGGAGTTATAAGCTGTACAACATTGAAAATTAAATAAGTTTAAAAAAAAAAAAAAAACTATGGGGAACCTGTAAAACAGCTCCAATTTTATCAGAACAGATATAGATTTGAAGCAATTTATTATTAAGGAGATAACAAATTTGCACAAAGATTAATCTGACTATGGACTGAGACATGGCACAAATGACCTGTTTAGACACACTGAAGATAGCACTTTACTACATGGTCAGCCTCTTTGACTTTGGCGTTTGTTGAAGATTAACTACAGAATGTCATGACTCTAGCAACACTTGTAGTGTAAAAACAAATTATAGTTGAAGATTAACTTCACAGTTAATTAATAGAAGGCAATGTTCCCGGCTTGGTGCCATCTGAGGACGCAGCATGCTACACATCTCGCTTTTTCATCCAAATTATACAAATGTATTGGATAGGCCTGTTTATATAGGCTTTGGTTATTCAAACCATGCCATGCAATATTTATGGAGACAAAGGGCTAATTGAAATCAGTTAACATTTAGTTACTGTCGATGCAATGCTGGTTTTAACAGCATTTACCTTCCAAATCAGTCTTAATAATAATCAAAATAGGCTATTAATATAAATGTTTTAGGCAAGTGTTTTGATTATTAATCATGAGGCAGGACATTCTGAAAGGCATTTGATTACTCCATAACTCTTTCCACAACATGACAACAAACTTAAACATACAGCCAGATACAGCTATATTCAGTGACAAGGACAAGAAGTCCTGCAGCAGATGCAATAGCCCCCAGAGAACCCCAATCTCAACATCATGGAGGCAGTCAGGGATTACATGAAGAGACAGACTGCCGGAAAAGTTCCCCAAGATGCTTTAAACAACCTACCAGCCAAGAACATTGACACACTGTGCCTGTTATTATAATATTTCTGCTATTATAAAGACAGATGGCGCTCGCAACAAACATTGAATAGCTTTTCACTATTATTTTCTTCCCAGCTGTGTCGTAGTTACATCATAAGTAGATGTGCATTTGAGTTCTATTTTTTTTCTTTCTTTCTGAGCCTATCTATGATTCCCTATTCACAATAGCGTTGCCATATGCAATCATTTGGCCTTCAGAAAGAAAATGGCTAGCTGACATAGCCCTTTGATTAAAACAGCATTATTCGTGTTTTTTTCCTAGATGCAAAAATGTTTGGTTGGTGTGTGAACTAGCCGCCATCTTGTGGTTAATTTTTGTCCTAAATCGTGATACCGGGGCTTAGTCTCTCTCTTTGAAGAGAGTATAATCATTTCCTGAGCCGAAAGTGAAGGGGTTGAGAATGATATCAGATTCATTACATGGGAGGAAAACACTCTGTTATGGCGGTGCACAATATAGAACACCCCTTTCATGACAATTATTAATACCCTGTCCCATTTATTTGCAATATCAAACCTCCCTCCAATGAAGGTTGTCCCTCTGATCAGTATGCAGGCGACCTGGCTTCAAATCCTCAATTTCACATGCAAATGCAGTGCAACTGATTTAAATAATATTTGAATATGGATCACACAGTGTGACTCCATATCACAGAGCTGTAAAAAAAAAAAAGAAGGTAGAAAATGCAAATCATCAACATGTAAGAGAAAGGTCATAGTCAAGACCTGTTAGATTTATTTTGGAAATAAAGCGCTGGCTGCTAAATTAAACTCATTCCATAAAGCCTGAGGAAAAAATTAGAGGAGATCAGCATGATTTACATCATAAAGGCAAACAAACACAATATGGTTTGTAGAGCACAAAGGAAGCGGTTTCTGATGTGAAAGTGGATTTGGCTTGCGTGTGACAAACAAAGCTACCTGTTTTCATCCTATATTCTAAAGCACAGCAAGATGAGAAAAACAGGTGATGCACCAAGAAGCTTTGGCTACAGAAAGCCCTCTGCCTCAGTCTGACTAATCCCTCCAGAACCTCATCAATGAACATACTCGAGACACAACATGACACCACTGTAGGTGTATCAATTTAACAATATAGTTACACTGAAATTCACCAATGGTATAATTTCCTGGAAGACTAAGAAAGAAGTGTGGGATTCTGAGAGGAAGCATCTGGAAGATGCCAGATAAAGATGATGCAGGCCGCCATGCTGTGAATACCTACGTATGCACCGCTATGTCTTTGCTCCTCTCTCGGGTATAAATCAGGAGTGATGGTGGAATCTTCACACATAGAGGCATGCATTAACTGAGAGAGGGCACAGGGGAGCATATTCCCCTGGGCCCAGTAAAACTCTGATGAGCAGTACTGCCATGCTAGCTCCAGGTCATGCTTTTAAATTATATATTGATGACAGCCCAGCCCATGATAAAAACTACCCAATTTAGTATCCAAAATCAATTTCCACCGTACAGGGGTTGTCGGAAGCTGCCCAGGTTCATATGGCAGCATTTCATCCACAGACACGTTTCCGCAAACTGTGGTCAATAGAGGCAGAGAGTGTGGGAAGGAATGGAGAAAAAAACAGAGGCACTTTACCGCAATGACCACCTAGTCAGTAAACAACCTGTTGCCTTGGGTAAATAGCATGTTGCTATGATGTGTACGGAGCAACAAGCATCAAAAAGATTTGGCTCTAAACCCCTTCTGCTGATGATTTTAAGAAAATCTGACAAGCTTTATTTTTATATGTATGCTGACTCACACAACCATGGCAAAGGTGTGTTGGGGGAAAATGTCTCTATTTAAATCTGACCGCACACAATTATTTGTACATCAGGTCCTTGCTTTTAAGAGAATAACACCTTCACAGGATGACATTCAGATGTATAGCACCACCGATACATAGGCACATTACGTCTAATCTTTTCTATCTATATGATGCTGAGACAAGAGCATTAAAGCTCACACCATGTAGATTTGATTAATTTGATTTAATTTCTCTCCTATGTAGTCAGCCTAGATATTTGAGTTTTTACCGCTCTATAGCTATATCAAGTCTCTGGCCCCTTCTATCTGCTTTAATTAAGTCAGACAAGATCAAATCAGTCATCTCTGGATCACAAATAAAGTTTTCACTTCTGAAAAAAGAAATAATACAAGTGGCCTCCGCACGTCAGCAGAGTTGGGTAATTGCTTAAATGGCTATGTAAAACTAGTATGATACCTATTTGGCAAGCTTAGCCCTTTAAATATAAATCTCAAAGCTGAACCGTCACATAGGTGTACAACATAAATCCTAATCAGGGTGGGCATATCGTGCTGTAGATTACGTTGTCTCAGTCAGTCCATATCACAGATCCCTGCACTTCCTATTGTAATGTCTCAACAGGGCCTTATCTGAAGGGTGCAGGGATCACCATAGAGAAAATTCAATATCCTGCTCATTTGTATAACAATCATCATCATTATCTTACTTATCAGAATGGCCTGACACGCATACTATCGCAGGTCTCTCAGTGAAAACAACTTTGAAGTTCCTTAATGTTTTAAGTAAAATGTCCTGTCAATGACTCCTCATTGATCACTGTTGCTCCACCATTGTTATGATTGGTCAAAGGCATTGTGTCTGCTTCTCTCTGTTATAGGATTTTATCAATGAACAATGCATACTGTAAATGAAGCTTTATGATGATAGCTCGCAGCCTGTTGCTAGAGAACTAAATCACAGAGGAGTACAAAACCATCACCTGCTGTGTCTGCCTGACTGGTACACTAAGACTTTCCTAAATGTTGGCAGTTCATGCAATAAGATATTATTAGGCGCAGGGTTGCCTTGGGAACAGGTTTAGCCTTGAATCCACAACCTACATCTCTGAATGGCAGCTTTCCTTAACTTAACAAGTGAACGAAATGCAGAATTTTAATATAAATTAAATAAAACATAAAAAAATAATCTTTCTTGAGAAAGATATTACAGTTTTTTTTTTTTTTGTAATCTCAAAGCTATAATAGGTTCTTGTTATAAGTTAGGAAGTTAGGGTTGAAAAGCAGAGTTACGTTTGAAGTGGAGCTTCCTTGTTCACCTCAGCTCATGGAAAACTCCCAGCAAGGGAAATGGTCTACTGTGACAGGCTGAATTTCTAGGCTGGCAAAAAGCATTATTCTCATTCCTGGTCCCATTGTCAGCTCTCATTGAAATCTGCTGTCACGGACTGAAGCCTGATGCTAAGCAGGGCTGCTGGCCTCCGTGCATGTGTCTGTCTCTGTCTACATTCATACAGCCTGGCCAAAGCGGTGATGTAAGAAATCAGAGGTGGAAGGAAAGGAAGATGGACAGAAAGAACAAAAAAAAGAGAAAAAAAAAGAAAGAGAGAGATTGGGAATAGTTGTTTTGGTCTCACAATGAACTACTCATCCGCCTTAAAGTGAGTACAGACAAAAAAAAGGGAAACAGAAAAAAGAAAACTCTCCAGAGCTCATCACTCATCCTGCGCTGGTGGAGCTAGACAGGTCTGTTTCCTGTTCGTAATATTCTTCATGACAGACTGTCCATTTACACTGTTGGCCTTGCTGATCCTCCTCTATTACTTTCAGGGTCCAGGGATGGGTATACCTGAAGCAACCGGTGAGAAAATGTTTCCATTTCTAGCCACTTTAACAATGTAAGAAGACTTCTGGTCAAGTGCACTCGGTGTTGCATTTGTGTGCATATAAGACACGTTTAACACGAAGATGTGAATTAATGCAGCAGGCTATGAAATCCTTCAATTCTGCTAGTGAGTCATGGCTCCATGACTATAGTAGTTCCATAGTTGATGTAAGTCTAATAGTTGCGGATTGCAAGCAATGAAATCGTTCCTGGCTTTGCTTTGCTGTTTAAAAATCATCAGACATATAAATGTGTACGCGGAACAGTGCACAAAACATGATATGATATGATTTGATATGATATAACCTATTTACTGTACATGATATATAAATGATGGCTATTTAAACACAGAGGATAGCTTTCTAGGTGCATTGGCACTGAAACCAACCAAATGATGGATGGACAAGGGCAGAATTACCACAAGCAGGCACAAAAGCCACAGTCAAACTTTTATGATTTAACCAACAGTGTGATCCCAAACAAGCAGAGCAGAAAAGTACATCTATGTGCATTACAGAAGATAGTACCAAACGCCTGTAAAATGACTGATAAAGCAGTGTTTACATGTTCTAAACTAAACTGAATACATTCTAAACGTAAGCTCCTTTGAAAAAAACTTATCCAGTGGAGCTTTATTATTATAAGGTCAAAACTTCTGCCCCAAATGTCTGAATCGTATGTAGTCTCACTGATTTCAAAGAATTCAAATATTTTAACTTTTGCATTTTTAAATTTAGAGAGAAACACAGTAAATTACATTTTATCACATTTGGTAAAACTGTATAATGTTTTATATAAAAGTATCATCACAACAATGTGTCTTCTATTTTTTAAAATATTTTTCTGTTGTTTCAGGATATAAAAAAAAATCGTGTAGCTTCAAGTCACCTTCAAGGGAACGCTGTGTTTCTACCAGTTTGGCCTGCCTGGATTAGGTCTGCTTCTTCCTTGCAGGGCTTCTTAATCTCAATCAGATTGTACAGACAGCATCAGCGAGCCAAAATCTTCAATATCTCTCCACAGACTTTCAAAGGGGTTTAAGTCCAGGCTTTGTCTGGAACTCGTAAGTACATAGAGACATAGCCACTCCACTGTTGTCTTAGGTGTGCACTCTAGGTCAATGTACTGCTGGTAGGTGAATCACTATAAGGGTCTGAAGTTATGTCCCCTCTGGGAGGTTTTTGTCCAGTTCGGAATTTCCATTGTTACGACAAGCCTCTCTGCTGCTGGAGGCTTCCTAATGTCATGATCCTGTGGATGCTTTACCAAAGCTAGGTAATGAACACTGTCTGGGCTCTTGTTTGTAAAACTGTGGTTGATACCACACAAACTACTGTACACGTACGACACGAGATGAATAATACCATTCCTCTATATTTACCTACTTACAATTTCCCATTTGATAAATTACAATAAAGTTGAAATGCTGCACATCCGTGAGCTCCATACCACACCCTATTAACTCCCATGATGAAAAGGCAAATGAAATTCCCATCGAGAATATTAATATGCACTTAAGTCAGATTGTCATTCAATTACTTCTAAGCTAGTACGAAAAAGTTTGACTACAAATCTAAGAAGGGAAACTTAACTGACCGTGAAATAGATTATTATTTTTATTTTTTTTCAGAGATGGCTAAGTTCATATTGTTGTTAGTCGTAGTTATAAAGGTATGCCCACTATGAGAAAATCTGTCAAGTGGATGCATAACATGGCAGTAGTGAAAGGTGGTAATGCAGAGAGTCAACCTCCCACTAAGATTAAAAAGAAGTGGAAAGATATCAACATTAATAGCAAGAAGCTTGTTCCTGTGCAATGGCGAATCAGACGAATGCCACCTAATCAGAAGTCTTCTTACCCACAAAGCAGAAAAACCTGGCAATGGATGAAGGCACTAAACCAGGTAAATGGGTCATTGCTTTCTTGTGTACACAGCAGTACTTTTGTGTCACTGCAGCCATATTTAGATGTTTTGTTTGAATTGTGTTCATCCTTCCTCAAGCCTCTGCAGATGACTTCAGTCAGACACCATCCTCACTCTGGACTGGCATGAGGGAATATCTTCTGAAATCTATGAGTCCATGCAACCACACTGAATCCAAAAGACAAGCGATCATTTCTGTGTCCCACCCGATCCAGAAAGGCATTTTGGCGACGTAATACAAAGCCAAGTACTGTTAGGGGTTTAAATGGGAAATGGGCACTGCTTTATTATGGTGCAGAGCCTTGAAATTAATGTCGATAATAGATATATTCACAGCGGTATTAATATCCTCAGAGTTCAGCTTCTTCTTCTTTTTTTTTTTCCTACGCTCATTCTCCATTTTCCCTCTCACAGGCTCCAAAGTACTTTGCCCTTGGCTATGCCTTATACTAAATAGATTTATGAGAACATTTGTGTCATATTTCCTCTTTTCCCGGATTGTCAAGACAGATTGTCAGTGCACCACTGATTGAGTGGAATCACCACACAGACTTAGTTCCCATTGTCAGGCCCCACATATTCATCTCTGGGGGGAATTTAACAAGGCAAATTGGCCAATGACACTTCTCTCAAGGCTTTGCCATACTATTAAGATGAGGTCAGGGGTATGAAAATAGTAGACTCTATGCCTACATTTCAAATTGTTATAGCCTTAATATCCAATAGTACTTTCATAAATGAATGCACATTCTGAACATACAGTAGGCTACATACATACATACATTCACTATTGACAACAATTAAATGTTATATCACAGTAGAAGAATAAAAATATGCCACCCGTTACTGAATACCACTGTTTTTTTTCCTTCTAGTACATATTCAGCAGCTGTGTCTATAATTATAGACACAGCTGCTGACATGTCACATAGTTACACAAAATTTAAATACCAAAACCTGCACTTTCTACACTACACGCAAGTGTCAAGGACTACTGTGAAACAAAGGGGAACCTGCAGCACAAACATGCACACAAAGTGACGGCAAGATTTAGCTTCTGACGCAGGCTGTTTGTGTCTATAGAAGTGTATGCAGAGTCTTTAACATGGGTAACTCATTTGACAAATGCAGCAGAGATATGAGCACCAGGAGTGACTTAATGAAAGCAAATGTTTACAAGTTGCCCATGTGATTTACAAGCCAAAGTTAAAGGTTACTAGTCAGTCTTCTTAGGAAACTTGTTATCACCGTTGCACAACATATTCCAAACACTAGCATAATATATTTCACACTTATTACTGAGCATCTAATTAAACAGATGGTATGACGGTGTGAAGGACAATTCTCCACCGCCTCCCATGTGATCGAGATATTAATACATGACTTATGCACCTTATAGTCGCACATTTTGTGTTCTCATTCAATCTCTTGTTTTAACTACTCATAAGTGTATTGTTTATTTATTTTTTCTTACCTTATTCTATTCAAATTTTAGTCACCTGCTATTTGAACAGTTAAGATTTTTTGCAATTTAAGTTCAGTGCTGCTGTAATTATATCTTAAGCATGTGACAAAAAAAAAATAAAAACAACCCCCAAAAACATAAAACCTGTTTTGTGACCTCTTAGTAGGAGTATGGACAAACAATCCTAGCGTGATGTTTTTTAAAAAGGTAAATTGGATGAAGATGACGAAAACAAACAGAAAGTCGAGGTGAAGTGGAATACATGCCAATCTGGAAATGTCACGAGATTGTCATTGTTTGACAGATCAATCAATCTATGGTACAGTTGAAGATGGAGCATACTGTAACAATCAAACACAGTAAAGAGCTATCAAAATGTAAAGGAATTTGAAGTGGGTGTCATCTGGGCTGCGTCAAACATGTTTGTTAGCCAGAAGCGATGTTTAACTGGAGCTTGTTTATGGTAAATTAATAATTAATTAAATAATGTAATGGATCAGGGCCGTAAGGTACATGGGTAATATAAAAAGTCTAAAGTCTAAACTGGCCATGCTTAGGAGCCAAACCATCTGTTGCAGCAAGATGGTTCTTTATGACTGCTGCAGAATAAACTTGGGTCTGATTAGACACTTCACTGATGGTACTGCATGATGGGACCACTAATTGTGACCAAATATCAGAAATACAGCTCCAAACCCGCAAACAGCCTCCACCATGCTTCACTGTAACCTTCAGACATGTCATGCTCATCTACCCTGAGGCTAACAAACTTCCATTTGCTAGAAACAAATATTTCCACATAGGTAGGTAATGGCATCAGTGTAATGGCTTTTTTTGGCTGCAAATCTTCCATAAAGACCCATTCCAACTAGACTTTTTCAGACTATATGTGGATATAGCAAGATCTCACTGGGTTCTGTCATTTCTGAGCTGATGGAGCTGCTGGACATCTTCCAATTCTGAAGGGAAGTCAGCTTGATGTGTCCTTTGTCTGGTGCACTTTTCATGGCCGACCACTGCGTTTCCAGTACTTTGGCTTGCCCGTTTCTTTGTGCCTCTGCTGAGGAGCTTGGACAGCCCATCAGGAAACACTTGTCTGCCACGAGATTTCTGCCAGTGAGAGACCTTGCTGATGCAAAATGATCACCTTGTGACTTGTTGTTATACTCGCTCTTGTCATAGATTTTTAGTTGAACCTGTCACTTCTTCAGCAACCTCATCTAACCTCATCTTACTAAAGCTGTCGCTCAGTGTCGGTTTATGATTTTGTTTCAACCTTCGTACCGTGTTCTGGTTCAACAGAACATGTTTTCTGTAAATGTTTAACTAAGCACTGGGCTATGCATCTGACTTTTATGTGGAACATTTCTGCGCAGTAGAAAGTGCCTGAACCTCTTTGAGCTACCAAGACCTCCTTCTAATCCTTTGCCCTGCAAAGTGATTCATCAGTAGGGTCCAGGATGACATGATGACACAAGAGGCTACCAATCCACTGCCATTAAGAGGTGACAACAGATTCAATTTGCAGAGGGATGTTTCAGATCACAGTGCTGATGTCTTATAAATTGCCAATCTATGGGCCTACCATGCTTTATTCAGGTTCAAACATGAATACCTGCAGCACTATAGTATTGTATACTGCATCGTGACTTCTTACATGTTTATTAAACTACTACTACAGTTTTTTTTAATAAATATTTTTTGGAATTTCCATTTCTTAACAATAACAAAACTGGTTCCATTGATGTGAAGACTAAAGTCGATACAGAACTCTGTGTCAAGGTTAAGAATATACTGATACTGTATCCCACCACAAGCTCTAGTCCCATAAAACCTGTTTTGAATCCTGAAACAGTGTAGTGTCTCTTCGGCTGATCTTCACTGTCTGAAAAGAAGTGCCTCTGTAGATGTCTTAAAAAATACTGTCAAGATCGTGTCTTTGTCAGTTCTTTAGGTTTCACAAGTATTTCTAATCAATGCTTCAGGAAAAAATAACAATAATAACAATAATAATGATAATAAAAGACCAACTACATTTGTGATGAATACATTCTTTTTTCTGGAGAATAAATTTGCTGAATGTAGAAGAGTTTATAAAATCACATTATGCGACACTGAAAATGAAGTAAAGGAACACCGCTTTGCTTGTCTGTTCACTTGTTTTTAAAGCCTCGTCATCACTTGGATGCAAGAACAATCTGAACCGCTTAAAGCTTAATGGATACCAAAATAGTATGCATCTTTTATTAATAGTTCATAAATAATTTTATGTATGAAATGTATGTTCACACTTGATTAAAATCATGTGTCCACAGTGCAACACGGTCAGACCCCTTGACTGGGTTCTATCTTGCACATTTGCAGATTGCTTCCAGTGCCTCCTTACATGATCATGTGAATTTTAATTAAAAGTGACCTTCATACGGTAAGCTTTGATAATAGGTGAATCTTAAGACGGGGGGGGGGGGGGGGGTTCTCTTGGGGGAACAGCTACATGTGCTGGTCTTAGTTATTGTTACCCTAAAGCCTCCATTATAACACTCTTTCAGCTCCGCTAACAGGCTAGTCTTTGAGCACAGGGATTCCTTATAATAGAAGTGAATCGGTTATTGGGTAACTATTGCTTTGTCAGGAATAATGTATAATTCTAAGAAGGCTAATTATTAAAGTAAATGCCATTGTGCCCCTTGCTATATGATGCTGCAGGTGTGCAATAAACTCAGAGCAGAGATTCCAACAGACAACTGGAAGCAATGACCATGTTCGGACTCTGTCTTAAATACAGTGAAGTTGTATATTTCTATTACATTTGAATCTGTAATGGTAGAGTGATAACTGAATGACACAAAACTCAAAATCAGTAGAGCTGGCAGTCCTGTAATGTGGCCCACAACAGATTTGTGGTCACACTGCCAACATAATGTGCCCATATGCAGCCAAGATCTCCCCCTAATCTTAGTGCGTACCCAAGGCATATTAGGTGCGCTTACACCTGCACCCAAAGATGCATGTTTATGTCAGGCATGAACAGAGCCATAGACAGTGTGGTGTGTTAACTCAGACGAATACCAATAAAAACTGTATTCATTATCACTAAAGGACAATAGACATGAAAATGGCATTGCGAATGGTGCAATTAACAATAAGCAATTGCTCTTTCTTAAATATTTATAGGCCCACTAAAAGTAACAAGAATTTTGAATTACTTTGGCTGAAGGATATGGATATGCACAATTTTGGTAAAATTCAGGTGAAAACTGCAGGATTCAGACAATAGAAAGGTGTTTTTTTTTTAAGATAAACTTTGCACTGGAGGGTGTCAAGCAGCCAATCAAGTCAGGGAAAATTACGGTTTCCAAGGGAAATTATCCTGGCCTGATTGCACTTATCAATGAGGTATATTAGCTGTACAGCTTCCAGCCATTGTAGATGGCCATTTGATTACATTTGAATCCTCTACATCACTGTCAGCGTCTGTTTAAATCAGTCCCACCCCCACAGGCCTCTGACAACCTGCAAGCTGAAATCACTTGCTCGGCTGACAACTTAGAACACATGCAGCCATGTCAGTACCTTTGGTGCTTCAACATGTAAACAGGAAATCCCCTGCTACAGTATTCCACTAAAGAATCTAGCTGAAATGCATGTGATGGTCAGTGAAAATATGTTGTGTAAGTATGGTGTGCACAGAGTAAACATATTCTTTTTTTTTGTAATTATTTGTTGCATTCCTACTCCTTAAATTGTTCCTGGGGGGTTGTGAAAGAGGCAGTTATTTACTGGTTTCAGTCAATTAACTGTAATCTTCTTGAATAATTCATTTCCACAAAATGACAAACTTGATAAAATTCAAAATGTGTGCATATAGACATCTTAATATACATGGCACATGAAGACTATTCAGTCCACTTGCACAATGGCTTGCAATCTCAGTCAAGTGCATAATTAGTTGAATTAGATTAAATAACCAATTACAAGACTAACAAAGTAAATAAGCCTGCAGGGATTCCACCAAATACTTAAAGTGGAATTAGTTTATTGACAGGCCGAATGACAGCCTGGTCAGACAAACAACTCTATTCCTGTCACAAAGAGAGATTTATTCTGTCGCAGAGGGACAGAATAAATAAGTAGGGGGTTAAAAAGGTATAATAAAAAAAAAATGTTATAAGTCAGTGCTAGAAATTGCACTTCCCTTAGATACATCTTCTGGTGAATATGGAAGCATTCCCCAGACAATATTAGCACATCTGGACTGGTCTGAAGACATAAAGACGGAGAGACATACCTTTGCTGGCGTTATCCACATGCTCCAGTTCATCCGGAAACCTCAAAATCTCTGAGTGAGCCTCTTCACACTTCTCAGCCAGGAAATGAAGAAGTGTTGTATGCTGACTGATGGATTTAGTGTCTCGGAGCTAGGAAGAAAAAACACACATATCAGATTTTCTTCTCATGAGTTTAATTGCTATTTGGATTACGGCTCAGAAAGGAGTGATATGATAGTCTAAATTCCTTCAAACTTTATTATGATTATGTACCTGAGGGGAGACATCTACAGTATACAGAAAATGTAATATCCACAACAAGGAACAACTCAACAAAGATGAAAAACAGCACAAGGTGTTGACCCGGCCTCCAGATCAAGTATCTGTGGGATGGTCCACAGAAGCCCCTCCCCTCAACCCATAGGACCCAAAGGCCCCCCACTAACAACATTCTGTTGCCAGACACCACAGGACACCCTCAGAAAGTCATTGTCCATTCTCTGATGAGTCACAACTGTTTTGGAGGCACAAGGGAGACCTACACAATATTAGGAAGGTGGTCATAATGTTATTCCTGATCAGTGTAGTTGATGTGATTAAGTTAAAGTCAGGCCAAAAAGTGTCCAGTAAGCCCAATAAGACTTCTCTGGGGGCTGATATTATACAGTCAACAGAAGAAATTAATTGCCTAGCTGGAAGTAACGTCCAAATTCTTAGGAACTCCATGTGACACATTATACAATGCATGAGAAGGAGATAAAAGAAATTAGACCTAACAAACATCCACAGCCAATTACTGATTGCTAAACAAAAACAGATAAACACACACATACAGTGAAATGAGAATAAAGCAGGAAAGTTTGAATAAAAGTACTATACTGTATTTGCCAGGTATGTGTGTGTGTTCATAAACTAGAGCTGGGATTCTTCACATCAGTGCACAGAAACATGTCCCATATTCATTCCCCACCGTGATTGCCATGCTGTTCGAACGGCATGCTGGGAAAGCTAATTAGCACAACCCACCTCTGTGTACTCATACTGATAATATCCGCGCAGTAAACAGCCTGCAGTTGGACATGCCCACACATGTACCACACATGTGTGTGCTTGGCTTGCGCACACACATTTAGCTAACGGTGAACAGAAATAATTACAGAGGCACACGCAGAACTCAAACACACACACAAGCTTTCATTAGATGGGGATCAATCATGTTTTCACGTTGGGTAACCACAATTTAATTTCATGGATTTTAAATTTTTATTTGTTTATTGTTATAACCCAAACTGTCATTACTGCTTGGTAAAAGTGCATCTCCAGCAAACTGATTCCATCTGCTAACTATGATTAGTAAAATGTAATAAAGAGTGCGGGAGGTAAAAAAAAAAAAAAAAAAAAAAATCATTTCATTTGTGACTGTTAACAAACAGTAAATTTACTGTCAATCATTTTAAATGTGGCACAGTGGCAGAATATACTGAATACTTTATCTCCAAATTGTAGAACAATTGTCCACAGCCTTACTGCAGAAAAATGTGCTAATGATTTGGAGTGCAATGTTTAACCTGAACTCATCTCATGCCCATACTGGGTAGGAGGATGCGCACACTGGGGTTTCATTAAGTGTAGTAGGTGCAAATGGAGAGGCCATGTGGTTTTAGGTAATAGGACAGCCATTACAATTATCTGATGAAAACTGGAAGCATATTAGCACTGTTATGTGCATATTACTGACATAATAAGACTGGACAAGTCTACTGAGCATGCAAAGGCACTGATTCATAAACAGACCACTCTAAGTGCTCACTTTTAATGAAAACCTGCGAAGCAAAATAAGAGGATAACGATTTCAATTTTAAACAAATTTGAAAAAAATAAACTACAACCGTATCCTTTATTTTGAAACACAATATAAAGGATACAGAATATCATGTATAACAAACACTTTGTGTGTTAAAGGGGCAATTTGTAACAGCATTAAAAAAAAGTTTTACGGAAGTTAACCAGCCATGGTATCCAGCTAGCACCTGCCAAAGAAGCTTCATTATATATACTTTGCACAATGAGTAAATGTAACGTCCATTCTGCCCTCAGTCCAACATGAAGAAGTAGCGATGCATAGAGCCTATTTTTCTTTTGCACAGTTGGATTCTAACCTCTTGTCAATCATGTTGAAGGACAGGTAGTCAATGAGTGAAGCAGCGAATGCAACCAAGCTCTTGGCAAGCCATGCCAGGATAGACGGGAGAGTCAGTGGGCAGGGGTCTATTTTTGGTATCCCAGAAACAACAGCGATCCCATGAGGAGAAAAGCACTCAACAGTTTTTTTTTTTCCTTTTTAAAATTTTCTCCTTAATGATATATTTTAAGATGATTGAGTCACTTGGGATGGACAGGAGATTTACGCAGGTACGAAAAACATTAATTACAAGGAGTCTTGCATATATGGCAATGGCGTATCTTAGTGTTGTTGGTAGTGGTAAGACATCCTGCTGAAGGTATGTGTAAGGGCAGATGGAATCCGTACGAAGCCCAAGGTGCTGATGTTACATCAGGAATTTCAGTGAACGCAGCTTTGAGAACAGCGCCAGGGGCTGTTGAGCATCTGGGACCAGGATGCAGAGAGCTTGTCTATGTCAAAGTCCAGAGCCATTTTAATCTTACTGCACCCCTTGTCCTGGACATTTTGAAGTTTGTGGTAAAAGTAAAAAAAAATAAGTAGCTTCTTACAGTGTCTCCTACCTCATTATTGTTTAATGGGGCAACTGGATGGAGTGTGTATAAATGTTACTACTTCAAATAAATCTGTTCATTTGAAATAGATGGAAGGACAATGCTTCATTACTGTGACTGAGGCTGGAAATAAATAAATTTAACAATAATTAACTAATAAGACAAGAAGTGGCGATGGGAATATGGAACCCTCACACTAACAGAAGGATTGTCGGCTCTTGATTGCTCAATTTATCTTCTGCAGATGGAGCTGCAGCGAAGGACAAATGCACTGTATAGTTGTTCATCAAATCGCATATTATACTGATTCAGAAGGAAGGCAGAAGAAGCATAAATGGAGCAATTATATGTAAGGCCACTGCTGAGAATAAGTTCTGTGAATACAAGAAACATTGTCATGTGAGCTCACCTCGGGCCCAGAACAATGCATGCGCTATGGACTTCAAGTATAATGACGCTTGTAATTTCCAAGAGTAATTTCAGCAGTGGGAAGGAATATCGTTTGTAAGCTGGACACAAGGTCACACTATTGTCAGGTAGATGTATATGTATAGATAGGACACGTCAGAAGGGGAGAGAGACGAGAAGGACAAATAGACCACCATGATTATAGGTGTTAATGCGTAGTTTGCATGGTTTAACTGTAACTGACTGTTGAAAACAGTTGAAAACTTCCCCACCATGTCATGCTCTCAAATATTTTTCACACTCGACTGGAGTATGAACTCCGCATTTCACTCATGTCCTTGTAAAGCCAGAGCAGAAGAATATATGTGACCGGGCTGTCTCCCAGGAGATTTGTGTGTCCTTGACAGGACAAGGGGTTGTAGTGGAGGGCTCAAGGTGGAAGGCGAAGGTGGGTCAGCCTGTACCCTTCCCCTCGCTGCTCAATCCCATCATCAGCCTCCTCCCCAGTGAGGCCATTAGGTACCCTAGACCTGCCACCCAGGGGGCCATTTACTTGATTGACTAAAGTGAGAAAGCAGAGTTTTTTTCTTGTCCATCAATAATGGCCCAATCAGCCCCCTGAGGTGTTACCAGGCTCTACACTGACACTCCACACTGATTCAGTCAGCCTGCCGGAATACCAAAGGTTCACTACATTCACCATAGTAAAAGCCCTTTCTACATAAGCAACCAGCTAGATTACTGGCTTCAAATGTGCAAGGGAGTCGGCGGCTTTTGGAAACCACACGTACAGTAGCTCTCCCATATAGAAAAATCCTAGAGTGAGTGGTTTTTTCCACACCATGACTTATTCATTTGGCATGATCATTCAGGACAGTGCTTTTTGTCTTCCATGACAGCTGAGGCACTGTTAAAGAGTAGCCGAGAGAGAGAAATCAGGCCCGAGCAGGAGAGAAATGCAGTTTTTAACAAAGGCTGTTTAAAAGATTTGGGTTATTTTTGGTTGTTTAACTGCCAACCACAGGAAGCACAGGGGGGAGGCCTTTGCTTCAGCACCCCCACAAGGTCTCAAAGCATCCCCAATAAATATTCTAATTTAGTTTCGTTATCAGTTAAGCACAATGTTGCACACTATTATCTGCAGTATGCTACACACAGTGCTTATGATATATGCACAACAAAGTGACTGGTGGGTTTAATTCTTTTTTTTTTTTTTTTAAGTGTTGTGCATGCTGGGATGTTTCAGAACAGTTTTTCTGTAGATGTTCATTTTTTCATACAGTCAAAATATTGAAGTGATGTGAATGTAATTTCTACAGCTTGAATCTAACTCATTCATAGAAACCGGTTAAAAATAGTTTATTAATCTATCTAAACGTTCACATTTGCATTATTACAGAAAATCAAATGCCAGGTTTTTGTGCCTGTGTATCATTATAAATAGGTATTAAACTTCAGTTAATGAATGTGTCAGAATGAAAACCAGCACCATTTAGAAGCACAAGCAGAAAAGTCATACCATATTACATTAATTTCTGTAACTTTTTTGCTGTAACTTCCTCCCTTTAAAGCTTCCTATCTCTTGTGGTATCATTTTAAAATCAAACCCTGTTCGCGTTTGAACATGAAAAATGATGGCTTCGTCGTCCATGGGACTGTCAGCTTTGTTGTGCTTTGTATGTACTTTGTTGTGTGTGGCTGCCAGTCTTCTCTTTCACACTTTTGCATACTGTGATTTTACCTGGCAATGAACACAGACGCTGCCTTTACTGGTAATTCCACACCTCCTTTGGTTTACTGAAGCGTGTTTATTTGATTGCTGCCTAATCACATGTTTGATAAAAACAGAGTTGTCTGTATGGACTATAATTTTTCTAAATCAATGTTTTTATTTGGAAATATGCACTGCAGTCACATTAGTTTTTAGTGAGTTAGATATGTGCAATCTTAAATCCAATCAGCACGTTGTGAATCACCTTTCATTTCAATGTTAGCTTACATTCCACATGACATTCCACAACGTGGTCTACATCTGTTGACATCTGTGTGCTGTAGCAGTGTGTGTTACCTTGCAGAGGAAGCTGACGTTGAAACCAAATGTCTGGGCGTTCCTCGAGCCAGCATTCATGTAATTGCCAACAAGCAACACGAACTCCAGGAGCCTACAAAAGCCTTCACTCTTCTTCACCTCTTCACAGGCGAATGTCACATTCATGATGTCTGGCCGGATGTTGTTCACCTGCTCCTCAAACGTCAGCTTGAACAGAATGCCGTTGAGCCTTGGCCGTAGGAGTTTCACTGAACTCATCTGAAGGTGTAAACAAAAAAAGAAGGAATGTGAGTTTACAAAAACAGTAATCTGTTGGGGCCTTGACTCTCTGACACTTTGATGGTCGGATGTTGGCCAGTGTCAGGTTCTCAGTGAGCGGCTGTGGCCGTAGCTGTTGCAGCGTTTCCTGCGGCACTGGTACTAGTAGGACCCCTGTTGGTGGTCAACATCAGCTAACCCATTGGTGAGACATACGCATCGCTCAGAATGGTTGTTCAGCTTTGCAAACTAATGTAAAAGAAGAAAAGATGAAACTGAGCGAAAATATGAAGGTTCTTCTTGTTTTGAATGTAAACATCTTTTTCACAATGACAAAGACATCTCTAATGAAACAATCTGTAGAAGAGACCACTCCTGCAAAATGGTTTGTAGCTCTTCCTAGCTTCTTAGCTAGCCCTAGCTCTTTCAGTTTCATCTTTTTGAATGGCAAATACGGACTACTGCCACTTGCTGGTATGGAGAGTTACTTCAAATGTGCTAGTTTGTCACTGGCTGTAGTCTTTGCGTTGTGTTCTGCTGTAACAGTTTGGCCCAGACAAAGGTGATGTGAGGCGATGCCACAGCTGGTAGTTCTTCTATGTTGGTATGGGATGCTGGGGTTTTATAATTTATTTGTAATTATTTTGTGCAGTTGACTTGGACTTTTTTGCCAAGTTACTTCCCTTGGTTTACCATAGTGAGACCAATCCAACATGGCCACCCGCAAACGTTAAGGATAAACATTCTCCAAATAAATTTTGTCAAACAAGTATAATGTGCCACCACGCACGATAATATAAGCCTGTTATTTGTGTGGTGAAACATAAGAATGATTACAGGAAATTATTTATTACTATTTAGTGAGTTGGAAAATAAATCTTATAAAGTTAAGCCATATTGATATCCGTCATGTTGAATCTCCAGTGTAATGTCTGTCACGACTAATAAACTGAAAATCAACTACCCTCTTTAGCAAATGGGATTTACCCATTTCCTGTGTCCCTTCTGACTTTCATATGGATAAAGGAATCTCCCATTAAACAGATTTGTCATGAATAATATAACAGTCCCAATCAATACAAGTGGGCTTGAGAGGGGAATCAGTGAAGAAATGAAAAGGAAGAAAAATAAGCTATGAAATTGTATGAAAATCTGAGAGAATTAAAACAAATAAGATGCGTGGCAATAAACATGCACGCACAGGGCTGGGCGCATACTCTCACACAAACACCCCTCCCCTCTCTCTGTCTTGAATTGATTTGTATACAATAAGTAGAAATCGCATTGAGAGCGAGAACGTTGGTGACAGCTCTGGCAGAGAAAAGCTTGAACACAGCTTATTTCCCAGGGGAACTAAAAACCTCTGCAATGATGAGCGACTTCATCAGCGGGGAGGTATGTGATCACAACATTGGTGAGATCGCGAGGGAATCAGCCACCCCCTGCTTCATTACATCTTCTAAAAGACATAGGTAAAAAAGCCTTCAGCGAGTAAAGAGTACCGTGATGGAGCACGTCTGCAACCCTCAGGTCTAAGCGAACATGTCTTTTGTAAATCCGTATCATGTACCTCTGTGATCTTGTAGTAAAGTTAACTTTAAAGATAACACTTCCCTTTACAGTTGCCTAAAGTGCTGGGTATTCACTTGGTAAATGGATGGCAAGAGCAGTTAATTAAAAAGTAATTGCAGCTGTAACTAAGTGGAAAGGTCAGAGCAGCTTAATGATGTACTCCCCCTCTTCTACACCAGATTTACAGTACGAGTATTTAACCTTGCCTTTTCGATCATTCTCAATAGCAGGTGTTATCCCAGTAAGAGCAGGGACCAGTGTGAAAAGGTAAAAGTGCAAAGTCAAATTAAAGGCTGACCATGAACACAAGACAGGCTGCTTTATAAAAACAGGATGATGATGCATAAAAAAACATTTCTTTTCGTTATCAAGCTTAAAAAGCATGAAGCATATTAATTAACCTTATATAAACAGCATAGAAAAAAAATATTACAAGTTGGGCCTGAAACTGTTATATATTCTATTTTAAAACTAGTTCTTTTGAGAAGTGATAATAAAATGTGAAAGTTATGATCCGAGCGTGCAATATGTTACTGAGGGCACTACCCTATCGCAGCAAAAGACAGAACTTTGGTATGTTCATGGTAAACTGATTGGAGGATTGGGACACATCGCCAAGCGGGTTGACTACAGCTGCATACTTTATAACAAACTGGATTCATAGCCTAAGGGTACGATTTTATCGCGAGACAACATTGACAGTCGATGTCAAAATATGACATTCGCTGAATCCTAATACAAAATGAGTGAACTGTTCTTAAATCACGTCAGGCAAGTTTTTTTTTTTAACCACAGCCTCTGTCATTTAGACGTTTGGTTAATACATTTTGACTGAATTTTTAAATCAAATATGCCCTTTGTGCTTTACATTTAACATTACTGAAAGGGATGCATCACCCTAAATTTCAAATATCATTCCTGGTCCAAGCTCTACCGCTGTTCAAACCAAGCAGTTCTCCCTTAAAGCGAGTGAGTGGAGAAAAAAAATAAAATGAAATTCTCAACTGTGCAGCCTTGCGAGAACTGGACTATAACAAACTGGGAGCATGGCCGTGTTGTATACTATGAGGGGAATCCAGTAGGCAGCAGGAAATTATACTCACCACAATGCCAAACTGCTCTGACTCCACGAGCTCTTCATATTCAGCCTTTAGTTCCGCCAGCGAACTCAGCTCTTTCTGCTCCGGCAGGTTCTTTATCAGGTTCTACAAATGAAAGAACACACACAAACACAGACACATGCACACACAGAGGGAGCTACTGTTAATGCAAATCTCATTTTCTGTCCACGTCAGAATAAAAATCACCTCACGCGCCAAGATGACTGCTTGTCTTACACAGAGGAGAGGGAGGAGAAAATAGCCTACATGAGCAAAGAGTGAGTGTCTTGATATTAAAGTCTTAAACTATGAATGAACTTGTGTCCACGGATGCACTTTTCCAGTACTCACATGCAATGCTCGTCATACATTCGTAAATGAACACAGATCACAACATAATGCCGGTGCTTCACTGTCAAAGCAAACGTTCTCATCATATATATTTATCTTTATTAGACCAGATTACACTCAGAGTGCACACAGGTCTACTAATGGTCTGGCAGAAAAGTTACTAGATAAGGTCACATAATCACGGCTCACTGCTGGTTCCTTACTGAGAGAGTAGTTGAGCCTTAGCCAATTACTGGACATGTCAGGGACCTTCAGATAACCGACCTTCTACTGCATAATCCACGTCAGCTTGCAATTGTCTACAAAATACATGCAACACATTTGCCATTAATTTGCTACTATCTAATAAATTGCCTTGGCAGGGAGCGGGGAAAAAAAAAAACATGTTGCTGATGGCGGTGAGGTTGAAGATTAAGATGGAGATGAGGAAGATAACGGCAGGGGCTGCATTTTCTGTAAATGTTAATTGTTTGTGTGAAGGTCAGCCAAGTTAATAAAATTGACCACAGTGACTTTTCCCCTTCTTTTCCTCAGAGGATAAGAAGAGGAAGAGGTGCCCTTTTCCAGGTCCTCACAAAGCTTCCCTCCTCATTAGCTCCCTAAATTTATTCAGCGGGAGCAGACTGGCGCAGGATCACGTGGCCAGATGGGAACCTAGACAGGGAAAACAAGGGAAAACAGACACTACTACCGGGCCACAGGCCTGGCTGGCCATGCTACAGACCTCAACAGCCATCACAGACAACACGGCCAGAGTCTACTGCCCACTAATGATGACATCTCTGTCTTTCCCTCGGGGAATTCAGCAATATAAAAAGTAAGCCATAATGCGAGCCATGCAGTCCTTTTTGGGATGGAGCCATTAAATCAAATGTTGCTTGCTTTTGCCAAAGTCCCAATTAGAGTCTGCAGCAAGCAACGATGCCTTAATAATGAATGCTTTTGGTCATATCAGCAGAAGCTGAAAGAATTGTTGATGATATATTAAAAATAACATTTGTGTAATTGGAATTGTAAGGCTCATATTGAAGTTGAATGATGACTGGGTACATGTTCTACCCCCTTATGAACAATACATGCACTGTATACAGCCATATGTAGCTAGTTTTTCACTTACACACCTTGATTACTGTTTCAAACATGAGAAAGACAAACAAAGATGGCTGCTGCCATCAAGGACTGTCATTGCTATGGGATGGGGGTGCCTGGTCTGGTCTAGGTGGGTCCTACATGTCTAAGTAACATCCACATGAATGCCAGGTCCAAACGTTTCCCAGCAGAGCACTGGATTGTCACAAGATGGTCAATGTTATTTACTTTTCCTGTCAGTGGTTTTAATGTTGTGGCTGATCGGTGTATGATACCGTTCAAATGTTGATGTTTGAAGGAAACCTGGTCTTGGACATTTAAATATCAGACAAAGACTTCAGAACTACAAATGAGCTGAAATCAATTGTTAGCAGCAACAAAGAGAGCACGATACAGCACAATACACCGATCAGCCACAACATTATAGCCCATGTCCATTCTCTGATGAGTCAGAACTGTTTTGGAGGCACAAGGGAGACCTACAAAATATTAGGAAGGTGGTCATAATGTTATGCCATATCTGTGTATGTCATATTCACATTAGCGGACTGGATTAGTAACAAGTTCTCTGACAATGTATTGCTGGCACTGAATGAAACAACATCAATACAGTACCAAATTATTCTTCTGTCGCTAATACTGCGGCAAATCCGATTATTTAGACCGTTCTCTTGCAAACTCTGGAAAAAAAATAAGGGAGAGGTTTTCCCTCTAAAACAGTATGACTTTAAAAACCCCTCTCCAGTTGAGTCTGCTTTGACCAACTACAGAAATAAAGGCAACGTGACCTTGAGAGTCTTTGTTGGCGTATTCTACGTCATTTCTAATATTGTAGTTTTTTTCCCAAAGAGAAGCTGCTCTATTATAGAAGAGAAGGCCTTTGTAATTACATTAGAACGGGGTTAAATGTTTTGAAAATGGTACAATTAATCTAAAATGTTTGAAACTTCTACACCTGAATGCAACTAAAAAACAAAGACAGAAGACAAGTCAGTGGAAAACTGAATGCACCTTGCGCTTGTCATTTCATTTGTCTGTCATCTTGTTAATTATCAGAAACCCCATCGAGTACAATTGACACAAAGGCAGCACCATATGTGTGGCAATGTGGGAGTCTGGGTGATGATGCTGGGCCAGACTTCTCACCGCAGGGCCCCAGACACACACAGCAGTCTAGGAGAGATTACTGCAAGTATGCTAGCAACACTACACATTCATTTACCGCCTTGGGCGAAGATGAAGGCGGCACATATCAGCGGATGCGCCAAGAAACGGCTAAAAAGGAAACAGTGGTGGTTCAGGTAAAAACCTCATGAATCCTGAACAGAATGTAGGCCAAATGTGTGAAAATATTCAATAAGTAGTAATCGTATGCTGAACCTTTGCTGGAAAATGTTTTAGGGTGAATCTAGTGAAGGTTTGTGTGAGACTTACTGCCAACACTGAAAGCATCAAACAGGCCTCTGGTAGTTTTAGATCAGTCTAAAATGAACTGACTTCATGTGTGAACAGAAACCATAAATTGACACGGTACAAGTCCCGTCACGGTACTAATAAAGTCAAAACATACAAAAAATTTACAGATTTCTTTCTACTATCAAGCTTTTTCAAGCTATTTAACCATTTTTTTTCTTCTAACCTTGATAACAGACCGTTTTTCAACCGAAGAGATCGAACATTTAGCCAGCAGTTTGCCCTTATTATTTCTGGGTTGACTGTCACAGTTCCAGTAGTGTTACATTCCGTTTTTGCCTTTTCTTAAGTTTGCTACACAAATATATAAAAATACATTGTATGATTCAACCATTCACTGACAAAGCAGAATCACCTTTGCAGGGGACAGCAGCACTCCCACGGCACATGACAAATTTTATTTCCATCTGTGTGAAAACCTATTACACCACTATGCATGCCTGTCTGTCAAAAAAAGTGTTGAATTTAAATCTGTAGAATAAGCATTACACTAATATCCAACAAACTGTTTACGGTTGTTATTCCAATTCTGAAACAGATTAAGATAACATTGCAAACAATCAATTTCTTATAGATTTACTGACAGCAGGTCAGCTCAAGGACTCTGAGAGAGCCTCGCACTACCAATGCTGTATTCCCCTCGCAGTTTTTTGGAATTCTATATTTCTGAAGCGTATACAAAACAAATTAAACTGTACTCGATATCTGTGAAATAACTCCCCCACCGCTACTCCGACTGTGAAAGGTCTCTACTTGAGGAATGGAAGCAGTTGAGAGGGTAAAGGAGAGTGTAAAAGTAATGAGATACAGGTTACGGTTCACTAAACATTTGTAGAAGATGACAGTATCTGTAGGGCTTTCACTACCGTACTTTGATCTCTGCTGCTGTCAGCCAGCTTCCAGTGAATAAGCTCACAGTTTTGCAGCATCCATGAACCCGTACCAAGTTAATACAGTTTAAAGGGAGATATATGGCATATATTAGTCATGAACTTAACCAAACTCTTTAAAAAAAAAATGCAGGCAGCTAAATAAAAACAGTCGGTGGGCTCTGTTACACACAGAATCAATACAGTATATTCTGGACAAGATTAATAAAATTAATTACACCTCAAACTTTGACTTGTAACATCTGCCACACCCACTTTACAATCCATACATTTTGAAATGTAATATAAGAACAGGGAGAAGCACATTCCCAGCTGTAATGTCAAAATGATAAAAAAGCCCAAGAACCCTTAAGAAAGAGTCAATCGATACAGCTTTTCTCAGCGCAATAAAATCTTTATTAAGATGGGTTGAATCAAGCAGAAAAGAGAGAGAATCACCTGATGTCCGTAAGGTGATCTGAGTAAACTGCAGTCCTTTCTAAAAGGCCTATGGGAGGTCCATTACAGAGACAGAAGGAGAGCCATGTCTGCCATGTGCTTGACAGATGTGATTTTCTCCTTTTAATTGATTTTCTCCCCAATTTTGGGAGACAGGGAAACATGTGGTACTTTGCCCATGTTTTCTGATGAAGAGCAACACGGGGCTGCCATCTCCCTGCCGCGACACCGCAGCAGGCTCCCTACCTGGCTCACGGTGAATCAGTGACGGCTTCAGTTTGAATCAATAACAAAATAATTCTGCAAACTGTAGTTCTGGAAACCAGGACTTGACAGATCATAAAAAAAGTCATTATGTGCAAAAGTTTTTTTGGTTATTTTTTTGCATTATTATTATTTTCAAACTAAGTTTAAGAGTCAGAAGAGAAAGAAAAGTAACTTCGCACAATACTTTGTTGGTGTAGACGGAAACCATATAAAAAAAAAAGGTTACTAACAGAACTGATTGAATATGTGAAAGAAAGGCTATCAAGTTGAATTTTTGTTCATTAAGATGGAGGCAGTTTTGACAGATAAAGCTCAGCAAAACAAAGTGCAGAGCCTACCAAATGTGAACACACTTGATTTTAGAAAAACATCATTTAAAAACGGAAAACTAGTAACAGTAAACTCTGTCCACTGCTTGTTGCCCATCACTTTGTAGCTGACAGTTGGTCGCTAGTGGACACACTATTGCAAGTGTTTGGACGGCGTTAGCTCCTCTTGATGAACAGCATGGGGAATTCAGTGGTTGGAAGATGTGGATGGTGTTCCCTTGAGGTAAATGTTTTGGCCACATAACAATCAACTGTATCTGCCACTCCCATTGGTCATTGCCTCAACTGCATCACCGTAAAGTGATTAATCAATTCTGTACCCGCTGTTCCATTAACTTTCAGCAGTTTGTTATTGCTACACCGCTGCTAGTGTCTTTCTGTGTATACGCCCCTTAAGAGAGGGCAAATCTTGTCTCAGAGGTAAATATGTTAAACAATGAGCATCCCTCATACGGGCCACACTGTTAACAGAATCTACATCCTGTCAAACCACGCGAACACCTCAAATCTCACTGTGAGCAAAGCTACAGTGACAGATTGACAGGCAACAAACTGAGTGTGACAGATTCTAAAATCGCATTAAACTAAATGAGAAATGTAGACTAGGAGAAAGACACAAACACACAGAGAGAGCTGGGAAAAGAAGAGAGAAGGGGGGAGGGATTAATTTGAGGGTTGGGGCTGGAAAACCTGACAGACTTAGTGTGACATTAAATTTGTCTTTTAAAATAAAATAGGAGGATTTTTTAACACGTGCACACCTGAGCACTTATATTTACTATGCAAGGTGTGAAGTAGGATTAAGAGTGAAACTAAGAAGGCAAAAGAAAGAAAATATATAAACAGAGAGGTGGAATTTGCTTAAAAAAAAAAAAAAAAAATATGAGTAAACACAGAAACGAAACAAACAACAACAAATAAGAGAGATAACTGGAGATAAAGAAAATGCTTCTCAAAGCTTATCCACCTGCACCTGGATATGCGTAAGCCCTCAGGACTCACAGATGAAACTTATTAAATTGTGAATGCACATATGATCACTCATTATAATAAAATGTTTTCATCCAGTACATGGAGACAAACTGTATGCAGATTATATTCTACGGAACAAACGTGTCACAGGGGAGAGAAGTGGATGAACTTTACCGCACTGCACTGTCTCTGCCTCTCATTTGTATCCATTCTTCTTCTGCACAGTCTCACATAGTCCTCCTAATACAGAGCTGGTATATGATGAAACTGCCAATCAAATAAGAAGAGAGGCAGCATGCAGAAGAGTAATAGAAATTAATTTGTTTGTGGAGTCTGCAGTCTGAGAGTGTCTCTTTGAATGATGTGCCATCTGTCACAGAAACAAAGACACCGAATTGGAAAACAAAAACAGAAAACACATTTTTACTTGCTTAAGAAGATACGCAGCAGCCAGTTATGCCAGAGGAGGAGCTGAAGGGACTGCACATAATCAAAATTTAACTGCGCTGCTGTTTTGTGCGTGAACTTGCCTGTATTTGAGTATGTGTGGGTGTTTTTAATCAATATTCAACCTGAGGACTGAGTACCTGGCCAGGACCCTGTGGCTAGAGATCAGCAGCTTGGTGATGATCAGTGAAAAGTACATGTGGTACCTTAGGTCCCGGCCATCAATTTCTGAAGCGCATTTGAAATTGCTCCAAGCCAAGCCTCGGCTCTCATTCCCCTGCCTTTACTTTGTTTATTCAATACCTCCCGTCCTTCCCTGTCTTATTTTTCCAGCCCCACCAAATCCGCATAATGTATTTCACATTTCATTGTAAAATTAGCATTTGATGCAGAAGAGAGTTATGTGCCGTGTGCCAAAATAAACCACAATTAAGCCCATGGGGGACTCGTTTCCCCTGCTTAAGCTCTAATCCAACAGGCCTCTACTTATCGCTTTGCCCCACATGTGCACTTTTACACCATGAAAATGATGCCCAACAATGTGCCAGTCTGCTACAATCACCTGTTACTGCAGTGAACAAAGGTTGGCACGGGCCCGGGCAGACTCTGCAGCCAATGAGCAGCCACATGTAATGATGGGTGTATGCATATGGATGAGCATGCGCGGTGATCTGGGTGATTGACAAGAGAGATAAACAATAATAACAAGCAAGGCTAGTTCGAAAGACTCCTGTGAGACCTGGCGGAAAGGTTGTTGCCATGGCGAGGTGAAGGGAAGTAGTGCAGAGCCAAATGCTGACAATGCTGCTGTTTATTGAGAGGCAGTGTGGATTAGGATTGTTTGTGAGTCACTATTTAATTTGCACCAATCTAAAAGGAATGGGATATTTTTTTTATATTTATGAATAAATATAATTGAAGAATAATCTCAAATGTATGTAAAAGTTGTGATATATGTGTGTTATGTCTATTTCTAACAAAAGATACTTGATTCATAGATTCATGCTTGCACATCTGGGGCTGATCATATCAGCAAATTTAAAATTAATAAATTCGTATGAGAGTAGATATTACATTAGACATTTGTTGTCTCAAAAAGGGAAAAAAGACATAAAATAAAAGCAGAAAGAACTGATTTTTGAGGGGAGTCATAATATATGGTGATCATTTTCACTTCACCTCAATTATTGCACTAAAAAATCCAAGGAGATGTTTTAAAATAATAGGTAGATGGATCTGTGAGCCGTTTTCTTTTTTCTGTTTCTGTGTATTCCTGCATCAGGAAAATGATGAAATACATGTTGAAACGAGTGTTTGTCTGACCCACTGTATATGTGTATACAAAGTTTAAATATGGGACGTGCTGGGCACTTTTCTGCATTTCTTTGATATTCTTACCAGTGCATTTGCACACAACATAGGGCAATACTAATTACAAATGAATAGCAGCGGTGCAGTATTAGTCATTAGCCTTTCCTTTTGAAAAGAAGATGGGGTAATATAAAATACATTGGCAGACATTAAACATTAAGAAGCCACTCTGATATTCTGCAAAACAAGCCCCCAGGGCCATATCAGGCGCTGAAGAGAGTTAGCTTACCACACACACCAAAAAACTGGGCGTGCTGAAACATTTAGTGATGACTCCTTTATTTGAAGCCGCCTGATCACATGGCGTGTTCTGGGTAGGGCTGAGGAAAAAGACTCAGCAACCAACAAAAACTGTTCTTACAGTTTAAAATGAATTCTCAATACTGGTCAAAAACAGTTGTGTTTTAGATGTTGAGACTCTCATTCATTATTTGAATCCACGTTTTTTTTCTGCAGCATGACAACCAACTATAACGAGAGGTATGCGTGCTTCTTCTTCATGGGCAAGAATAAGTAGCGCATATAGCGTGCCCTCCGGCAGAGCTCGGATCTCAACATCATAGTCAGATTAGAACAACAAAAGTCTGGAATGAAAAGACAGAATCAACTGAGAACCTCACAAAAGAACAGTGGCAAGTTCTCAAAGATGGTTGGAACAACCTACTTGTAGTGTATCTAACTAACAATTACATACTGTAACTCTACCATTGCAATGGAAAAGAATGGTCATACAAAGTATTAACTTGAGTCTTATGATACTGTCCTCATACAAAACCGTAATCTTAGTTTACCACTGAGTAGCATGATATGTATGTGGTAACACATAGAAAGGGGGGGCGTATTTAACATATTTATTTTTGTGTCCAAAAACACAGCTTATAACTTCTATAGTAGATAAAGTACATGGGGAACGTTGTCCCCCCAAAAAGCTCAATGCAAGCAAATACATTTAAAATAAATTGGAATAACATCATCCATGTGGATTTTGTTAGAACGTCTGAACTTTACTGACGACTAAAGTTACCAAACCTAAATACATCCCTTTGTGCTTTTGCATTAGCTCCAACCCACTGAGGTCAACGTGGTGATGAGCTTTGATGTGACATGGTAAAATTAGAATTGGGCCATAATTGGACATCACAGGGACTCTGCAAATGACAAACTATATATAGTGCACGAGAAACCACAGGCTGTTTTTGCTTGATGGAAGAAGAAAAGCTGATTAGACCTGAAAAAGCTTATATTTGCCCGGGGGAGCATTAGAAGAGGATATGCATGTATTGTAGGCAACTTAAGAACTTACAAAGTGTAATCACAAAGAACAATTTCCCAAGATGTGCCAATTAAGCAACAAGGGAATGCAAGGTAGTCCAGCAGGAAAAGCTGTACAAGAAAAATAAGAAAAGAAAGTGGCAAGACAAAGGAAGGAGCTCCGAGAGCTTGGAGAGTATTCTTGCTAAGCATTATTCTAAATTCTTCAAAACCAATACACTTAATCTCCCCTATTGTAAGTAAGAAGTCTTCCTAACAACGCCTTTGGACACGGTTCCTCTCAGAGATGGCAAGCCCCATGTAATACAATAATAACAACACTGGCATACACTTTAACTTATTTTGCAATTCGCCACAACAGAGAAAGGTTTCCTATAGCGCTTTATGATGAAAAGTTACAAGGCTGTAAAGAATATTTAGTAAGTACCAACTAAACATTTTGTGACTGCAGTGACTGAAGTCATGGATCTGAATAGAAATCTATTCAAATCTCTCAATCAGATAGAAAAAAAAAATAAAAGATTACGTGCATGAATCACTCACATAAATATACTTAAAGAGAGACATCTCAAAATATCCTTTTGCTCCATCCAGTGTAAGATAATTCAAAAATAATTGGTTGCTGTTGGTGATAATTTAGCCAATAATGCAACCTACTCTCTTCTCGACTTGGTGAAATGTGCTTTTATCATAACGGAATTAATAGCGTTAATGAAATGTACTGAATGGAACACTTGGAATTACTAAAAATTAAAATTAAAATTGTTGTACATTGCAACAAACATCTGTGGGTTGCATTTAAAAGGATACATTGTATGAACTAATTAACTGTATTAAGAATACCTACGTCTATGCTCTCATCTTATTACATCAACGTAACGCTGATAGTGAACTGTTATGATCAGCTTCCTGCATGTGTACTACTTAATCACACTATAAACTATTCAAGTTTACAAGTGCTTATTAATAATCTGGGCATTGTTTGGCCTCCTTGTGTTTCATTGGCAAGAACTGTGAGGGCATGGGACCAAATACCATCATTATGCCAGTTAAGCCTCCTCCCTCGGGCAAAGAGGCTGTGAGGGACCATTGTAGAAATTAAAACACCAAAGGAGAGCCTGCTTAAGTCAATAACTGCAAGGTCATGGGCATCACCACGTCATGATTTAAACAAAACAAGTGAGGATGAATATGCACTTAGCCAAGGTGTTACTAAAAAGAACTAGAGGGGCGAGAGGAGGGGGCAGTGCCAAACTAAATGGAAACATAATGCAACCAGGCCCCTGAAGCCCAGAGCACATGTGCCTGACTCTTTCCCACACAAACAAGGTCTACAGGACCCTTCCTTTGCTGCTTCTGTTGTCCGCCAACAAAAGCAATGAAAAGCTTTGTCGGGCTGTCAGCTCTTTAAAAGCAGACCTTTGCCAGGTTTCCTGAGCCTCAATCTGTTTTTTACTAAGCCAACATGTATTGTTGCCTTTCATTGTCCGCTTCATCTCATTGTTATACAAGGTAGGGTGGCTTGGTGACTCTTTCTGAATTTGATGAAGCTGACCTGATATATAAAAGTGACCTCTGTCCACCAGCACAATGAATATTGCAGGCAAATGAGAAAGGGAGACAAAGAGTGAGAACGAGAGGAAGAGATAGATGTGTTTGCACACGTGCGAGAACCTTATACACATTTATTGGCTGGATGATAAATGACACAATTGTACAGAGACTGGAAGACAGAGGAGATAACTGACAATGTCAATCCATTTGGATGTACTGTATGCATGTTTGTACGCCGGGCGCATGGAGATGAAAATAAGTGTGGAATTGCAAGGATTCACATGGAGCATGGATGAATGGTGAGAGCCAGGACTGTCTGCCAGCATTCAGGGATGTGTACATCATCTCTGAGGCGTTGATGGGCCCTAATGCAGAATAAGGAGAGCCAATCAACTCCTATCTATCCACTCTGCCAGGGTGACACATTGTAGGGGTACTTCAAGGCCAGTGCACTGCCACATTCTGCTGACAAATCATTACATTAGACATGTCGACGGAGAAGGAAGATAATAAGATTGAGTTACAGAGTTTTAGATGCATTATGAACACCTCTTGCTTCCTTGATTCCTTCCATTTTCACTATTCATCCCATTTATCAGTTCACCGCTTGCTTGTCACAAGCTGAATTTTGAATGCGACTCAGTTTTGCACTGGTTTATTTTCCTCTTGTATCAAGTGCTACACCAGAAACGTTAGAAACAGGGCCGTTGTTTGGGAGAGGTCTTCATCACTGTCCACAAAAACAGGCGAACTGCCAGGTAAAGTTTTCACTTTCTCGAGGTTGCCATCTTTGTGCTAACAACCTACCTCACCGAAAAACGTTCAGCCTACGAAAAGCACGGATATCACGCCAACAACACGCATACCACCTTTGCCTCGTGTACGAATTGTGCTATACAAATAAACTTGCCTTGCCTTGCCTTTGTAATTTATATATAATATCAAATAGTATGAGAAAATTATTAGTAATGATATTAAACTTTCAAAACAGTCTGGAAATATGTCAATGGAGGTTTTCAGCACATTCATTTAATTAAGTGAAGCCTTTGCTGGGTTGTGACTGCAGGAATTTTGGGTCAGTTTATACCCAGAGGAAAAATCTGGTCTGGACTTTGATCGGTGCCAAGGTTCAGCCGAGATTATCTGGTTAAGTGAGGGTTGACGGAGTCGATCCATAGTTACTAACGGTTACAAGGACATGGCAATACTTAAACAATGGCTGGTTAAAGGGAACATAGGTTTCATCTTTCATATACAGAACTGTGCAAAAGTTCAGTTCATTTTGCATCATGACAGCAACCCCAAATATAGACCCAGATTAATGAATAACTACAGCAACAGATAAAAGAAGAGACAAAGGCCACCGAGCTTTGTGCGTGTAAGAGAACTAGCGTTATTTTCAAGACAAAGACTGATCACACCAGAAACTATCCTACTTTATTTTTACTGCCTAAAGCCTATGCACAATGCTATAAGTATACCCTTTATTCAAATCATTTTGTCGTTCTTTCTGTCACCAGTTCCATTATTTATTTGTGGTTATTTTAGGTGTACACAATCACCCACTCCTGCTAACATTAGCAAGATGGTAAATGCATTCCCTTTTATTATCACTCACTCATTTCCCTTCTCTGTATGTGTGTGTGTATCTGTCCATGTGGATAAATGGTGATTGGCGTGTGGCTGAAAGTGGGTGGTGTGGGGTGATTAATCAGCATAATGAGTGTAGATGAGCACTGTGCAGATGGAGCCCACACTAAGGACTGTGTCACCCAGCAGGAAGTCTCTTTGCTCCCCTTCATTGCCTCTGTATAGCGTTAACTGTTGCTATAACTGTGGAGCTGTTCTTGTGCATGCGACGTGCATGCGTCGCTTGCTTCCGTGTTTAATTTGTGAGCTCATTTCTGCATGATTTTGCTTTATAATCACGTCATTCTCATTTCACTGGGAAGCCTGTCTAAGCATACAATTAGTGACATTTTCATGTAGATAAAAATTACTCATGTTAGCTTTCTTCCTCCCTCGTCCCACGTCTCACAATATCATGCCTAAAAACGTGTGCTTTCTGTCAGTCACAATTTGCAAAGACCTCCTCCTTCAGCCTCAAACAGAGGAGACATTTTAAAACGCAATATGATTTTTGACACACCGCTGGAATCCAGTGCATGTTTTGTCTTTTGGTTCACACTGATATATAAATGGAACTCATGTGACTTTAAATTAATAAATGCCTTGTTTAAACCTCATGCATTAAATATTTAATATTGGAATTATTTATTTATCTGCACAAAAACTTGCATTTCATTTTAATAAAATATGTATTGTTAGAATTTGAATCATTAAAATTCTACTTAAACACATTATGCTACTATTGGATCATAACAAATTCAAAGGAGAATAATGATAGCGCTCAAACATACGTGCAACACACTTTCAGGATGTGGGCTCCTTCGACACCGCTAAGTTAACTGAGTCCCCGGCCTTCCCTGGACTTTGTGACATTAGCTTGGTTTCCAGATGCTTATGCTGACTCACACACATACTTGCTCTCATGAGCCTCATTGAGCTTGCCTCTTTGTTAGCAGCCTCACTGTCCTGCTTCACATTTATTAAAGAGGGAGTGGAGGGGGTAAACAGGACATTTGAAAGACTCTCGACCAGGGTGACGAGCTGCCTGCATGTGGAAAGGCCGTGTATAAAAATCATTTTTCTGTGACTAACTCTGACCACCTGTTTTACCATTAACACCGCTGAGTAACACGCATTGAAAAAAAGGTACCTGAAGGTCGCAGCAGCAGTCAGTATCTCAATAACTGTATCACGGAGGAAATCGAAGAATGGATTGAGCATCTCTTTCTTTTCGGTGTGCTTTTGTTCAGCTCGTCTTTCTCTGATTTTCAGTTTAGTGCCATGTCAGCGACTTTGAGGTTCCCTAAGAGATTTCAACATTTGGACAAAGAGTTTCAACGGTTCAAATATAGCAGGCTACTGAATGGCTTCGCCAGTAGTTTGGTCAGGGGCAGCTTAATGGCAGCTGTTTGGTGGTGGATGGAGAGCTCTACTCCCAGTGACCCAAGTAGATGTATCCCAGTTAATTTGGCTGGTGCTGGGCATCTGCAACAAGGCCCCGGTGGAATCGGCCGGGGACACAGCTGGTACATATAGACTACTTTGCTACAGAAAGGCTGGAGGGTGGGAAAAGGTCAACACCTTAACTTCCTTTCACCTCCACAGAGCAGAGGGGGGTGTGCCATCTCATAATGTACACTCTATACTTTCCGCCAGATTACCAGCCAATTAAAGGTTATCAGAGCTCAAAATAATAGTCTGCAGGGCAGCTCTCTGGATGGCCCCCATCTAAATATATATTGCCTTTCCACCTGAAACCCGTGTCTGGGTTTTCAGCAGTGGGGAGGAAGCAGACTAGAAGACTAGACGTGTTTGCTGATAAGCCATGTTGGAAGCAGCATAAAGTATATATCAGTACAAATGTAATATTTTTATTTTCCCCAGGACCTCTGGACTTAAGCTTGAAAGCAACAATTGAACAATGCCCACTGCTGAACCGGAAAAAAATTTAACAAATAACACAGCCGCGCACACAACACAGTGTATTGCTGCCAGGGTTATATTGAAATCTTGTATTTGCTACTCACCCCTGAGGTCTACCGCTCCTACTGCGGATATAAAACAGCAACAAATAACAACATGACTGATTTAGTCACAAAGACAGTGCAAGAACGGTTAGTGCAGATTGAGGCGCTCTCTCTGCCCAGTGACGCAATCTCACCTCAGACGCGCCTGCCATGTTTTCAATTAATGCTTTCTGGGACAGGAAAAATGAAATAAAATGGAAGCAAAAACAAGTAGCCTTTAGGAAGCTCATCAATCACGGTTTAAGACAAAGGCCAGACGAAAGGAGGGTGGAGTTGAGATGACTTTGTCCCTCATCATCCATTATAAGAGGATAAATGGGGTGGTCTCTACGGTCCACATGAGAATGAGGAGACTGAGTTGCGCCGAAAACAGACCATACCAGGTTTAAAATGAGGTCACCAAGCTATCCATCAGACACTGAAATTTTAAAATGATCTTTTCACACAAATGCATTGAGATATTCTTTCCTTTGTTTCCTCACACAGCCTCTTTTTGCATTACTGCTAATACTGAATATCACTCTTGCACTGCTGAATTTGTTAATACGTTTCATGCAATACTCTGTACTGTACTCTGCACGCTGTTAAAATAATTGAACGAGGATTTGTAATCACCATACCCACTTTTATATACAGCTAGTCTACTGCTGTATATTTTAACACTCTGCTGAGCCAATAAAATTTCCTTCTGTGTATACACAATGTCATTCAGTGTATACCTGAATGACAATAAAGTCCATGTCTATATCTATATCTGTGTCTGTCTGTCGGTGTGTGTGCGTGTGTGCGCGAAAGCAACACACCACACTGAGCATCAGTCTTACCTGGATGAGTGATTCGCTCAGTCTTTCCTCGTCTACCTCCAGCACAATGTCCCGGATCTCTTCATAAGGCAGGCGGAACGAGCCCAAGAAAATTGCTGTTGTGATATAGAGAGAAGAGAGTCATTTCCTTTCCTTTTCTTCTTTTTTTTTTTTTTTATATTAGACTGCAGGGTTCAAAGAGACATTTCAGCACTCATCGCTTGTCAGACAAAATGACCACAGACCTAACTTGCCACTTGGAAAAACTAATGCACTTTCTTCCACCTCAGCAGGATGGTTTGTGTCATCGTGACAGGAAAACATCAAGATTTACCAATGAAAGCTGCAAAAATAACACAATTTCGGCTCAACTGTTAATAAACAGTGAAATCAACAGACGCACAACACCAAAAATAATTAATAATAAATTATTAGTTGTAGCAGTAATGGAGACATCTGGAAAGGCTCCATTTATTTATTTTTTTTAATTTTTTTTAATTTTTGGGTGGATACATTGAATCTGCCACAAGGGAAAGCCTAGCAGGGGCTTCACGCTGCAGGTGAGGTGGCTACAGTGGAAATTGGAGCTGATGGCGTATCCAGGTGGAAGTCACAGGTGGAGGTTTGGTAATGAGTTGGAGGAGAGTCGCTCAACAGCTGCTGTACTACTGAAACAGTGGGACCTGATGTCTGTATTTGATGTGCAACAGAGAGGCAGTGCATTCTTTTTTTTATTATAGTCTATTTCAATTTATTACACAGGTTATTTACTGCATTTACCTACTACAACATGTACTGGTACTATAGCTCTGATCCGAGGTATAGTATAAAAGTTTTATTCAGTCAGCATTAAACTTTCTTGCATCATGTTTTAGTATCAGTGATTCAGTAAAGAAAGATGTTTTTTTTTTGATAATGTATATACTGAACATGTTTTTGTTGTTTTTTCATATTAACAGTTTAACATTATTGGGCTTGGATGGGACGAATCAATATCTAATATACAGTACATTAATATCTGTAATTATTGTGTGCTGCTGGACCTGAGTCACAAACTTCATTCTCTTAATGTGTCAACATGTGCAGAATGACAACAAATGAACTATTTTAGTTTCTTTCCTACTGTTACTTTGACTTTATTGAGTACTGTGGTGTATTTTTATTAAATGGAACATTAGAGCCTCCTTAATAAACAATAAACAGCTGGATACAGAAGGTTCTGTTGAAGGGTGGGCTGGGAAAAGTATGAAAAGAAGAAAATGAAGAAGAAGAAAAAGTGCCATGTTACAACAGTGTTTGGTGCCATTACCGGAGCATCCACATGTTAAAATACTTCCCTGTTAAATACAAATATGACGATGAAATGGGCGAAAAACTGCATCTACAAAACCAGCCACCACGATTAGTACTTAGATGTTGCTAAGATGCACTTAGCTGTATTTGTGGCTTTAGATGTTTTGAGCAAAAGGGCAGTCAAGAGTCTTACTTCACAACTGTCTGCTGACTTTAAATCTCGTGTGCCTTATCTGTTCTAACACGCAAAAAAAAATCTAACAATCATTTATTTTATTGTTTTATTTCAAGATTGTGGTGAGGAAGACATTCCTCCTTCCCTGCTATTTGGCACACAAGTGGTGCGGCACATTGCTTCTCCGCAGCTGCAGCCAATCAATATTTTCAAGCTGAGGATGAGTAGGACATCTACTACATTATTATTATGGAAGATAGATTGTCTTTATGGCCCCAGAGGGAGATTTGTTTTCACAGGTCTGTCCACCCAAGACACAAAAAACAGAAAACATGCAGGTAACCACACCACAGCGTATAACATATAGCATTTAATTCCTTTGCTCAGACCCGTGTGCATGAATACAAATGATGAGTGCTGTCAACCTCATTTGTTCAGAGCAGCAATGGCAGATGGAACAAAACTTCCGCCAAAGTGAGCTCTTTTGCATCGTAATGTCCTCTATCTGTGAACGGATGGTAACAGTGTGCAAAGTGGATTCAGTGTCACTAATTTATGAAAGGCTAGGGGAGGCTGATGATACTGTAGGCAGTGCGCGCAATCTTTGTAAGTTTGTTTTTGTTGGAAATAGTTAACATAGGAAAAAGACAAGGGGGACAATGCAGCAGGATGGGTGGAATTACGCTTTTAAGAAGCAACAGCAGAAGGTGGAGTAAACACTCTGTCTAGCGTCTTTGCTGTGAACATTTTAGGATGGTGGGAATGTGTTGCCTGCAACTCAGTTGATTTGAGAGGACATAAAACACTGTGGCATTACAGCAAAGCGTACGCAGAGAGAAGGCAAAACAAATAAGTGATAATAAATGCAATAAAACACAGGTAAAGTTTATATCATTTGCAGAAGTAAGCTGATTAGTAAGCTAACAGTGTTAGCGGCATACTATATGTCAAAACCTGCATAAAAATACTTCTTTGCAACTATGGTATTGATTTTAAATTTCCCGCTACTAAATTATAAAGAATACCCATCTGGGCATTCTCTGTAACACACTCCATTGCAAACATATTTTGATGAGACTTCAGTGAAACCTAAGTGGAAGTAAACTTTTCTGCCTGCTTTATGCTCACTAGGTTTAACATCCCACAATGTCTTTGTATGTTAAAGTACTTAAAACCTGCAGAAAAATAAATGCTTATTGCTTTTTTATATTGAGAGGTTTTTTCTGGATTTTAGGTATGCACTTTGAGCAGCTAGGCCACTGTAATTTGACTGTACAACGGAAAATAGGTTATCATTAAGTATACAGCTCTTGCTGCTCCACCCGACTCTTCTATTCTCCATCTGTCTTTTATGTATTACCACTTATCCTCAAATGGTCAGGTGTCCTCGGGAAAGAGATGGGATACACCCTGTACAGGTTGCCAGTCATTCACAATGCTAACACACAGAGACCAACAACCACATGCGCACCTATAGGGAATTTAGAATAACCAACTGGGAGGAAGTGGAAGCACTCAGAGAAAGCCTGTATAGGCACAGGGAGACGCAAACTCTTTCTATGTGGCTACAGTGCTAACCACTGCACCTGCATACCGCATTCTATGGTAGTTTTTGTTGTTGTTTTGTTTTTGTTTTGTTTTTTTTACTCCAGACAGCCTATCAGGATCTTGCAGGTTGATTAATCTGATTCATTCACTCAGTATTTTTTAAGGAGTAGTCGACAACTACAATTTGCTTTATCTGCAGCTTGGCTGCAAGTCAACTGCCGAACTTGAAGCTCACTGAGAGTGCTGGTTAAAGGTTTTTAGAGACAGACAGACAAAACTGATCAGAAAGCAGTATTTAAGCAGTATTCTGACGATACTGGAATACGTAAAGTGGCACTATCATCACAGTTGTTTAAGTTATGCCACTACCCTTCCCAGTCTCTGAACATTCAATGCTGCCACATGTCACAATGAAGAGCGAGCTTAGAGGGTTCAGCGTCAGGCAGTGAATATGATGTATGACGCTGCAGCATGTGTCAAGGTGACTGAAGAAAGCTACGTCGCCATGTACGACCACACACCTCCGACTCATTGCCGTTCTGAAGGTAGGGTTTACTACACTTGTTTCAGCTCCCTGCCAAATGCAAAGCCCATCTGCTCCTTCTGTAATCAAAGATGGCAATGACACCTATCAACACTGTCACAGCCCATATACTAGTGCAGTGACATGTGCTATGGCACATTCGCAAATGCGAACACATACAGTGACATGCATCCACACTCTTTTATGTATCATCCTTATGTTCATACCACATGACCCCAACATTTTTCCCAATGAACTCATTCATCAGGGCTCTGTTCATGGAATCAGTACTCAGTAATCAGTGTAAAAGCATTCATTCAAACATGCTTGTCCCAGTCTGCATACAGATGAGAGTGAGAACCATATGGACAAAAAAAAAAAAAAAAAAGAGTTGCAAGAAGGGGACCACACTAAAACGAAGACGAATAACATAAATGCCCCATTATTAATTAAACTCTAGCACACTCAGGTTCTCTGCAATTTAATGCAGTACAAACATATTGGATTAGAGCTTGGACACAATCTATATGCACTTGTAGTGACTGCTATACAGTGGCTACACATTTTCCCAAAAGGCACTGTACAATATCTTAAAAATGTGTGTTTCACTGAAAATACCACGGATAACTCTACTCTCTACTGCATAGCTCTATCTACTTACAGAGATTCTGTGCAGTCTTGGCATCCAAAATGCGAAGCTCTTTTGCCTTTTTCTTGAATTGTGGCACTCTGTCGTCAGTCTCGTCCTTGAAGTCTTTTTTCACTGCAAGAAAAAAAAATTCAATTTGTAAATTTTAAGCAATGTAACAAGCATTTACCATTTAATCAAAATGTTGCTAATGGCCGCTTCAAGCACGGTAAAGAAGCAAGACATTTTTTCCCACAACAAAGAGAAACAATTTATTTATATACACCCATTATTCACAACATTATGACCACCTTCCTAATGCCCCAACAGGATGTTGTTAGTGGGGGCCTTTGGGTCCTATGGGTTGAGGGGGGGGGGGGGGGGCCTCTGTGGATCATCCCACAGATACTTGATCAGTTTGGGATCTAGTGAATTTGGAGGCCAGGTCAACACCTTGTGCTGTTCTTCATGTTTTTTGAGTTGTTCCTAAACTGTTTTTTTGAGTGTGTCTGTGTCAGGCTGCATCCTGCTGGGGATGGCTGCTGCCATCAAGGAGTGTCATTGCTATGGGGTGGGGGTGCCTGGTCTGGTCTAGGTGGGTGCTACATGTCTAAGTAACATCCACATGAATGCCAGGTCCAAAGGTTTCCCAGCAGAACATTGAATTGTCATAAGATGGTCACTGTTATTTACTTCTCCTGTCAGTGGTCATAGTGTTATACCTGATCGGTGTACATCACAATGCAAATACATTTATGTATGTTAAAAACTAAAATGATCGCATACGATGGGTAAGATGGCAACAGATAGAATAAACCAATTAAAAAGATTGCTTCAATGCGAGGAAAGTTTAGCACTTTCGTTCTGTATCGCTTGGCAAAAACATTCGAAAGGACAGCAAACCCATGTCTTAAACAACATGTTACATTAAATGAGTCAATAATAAGCTACACTACAACTTTGCGCCTGCTAACTGCAGTGTAGTTTTCTTTGATTCCAGCTTTACATTTCTAAGTCCACAACACATGTGTTGTTGGAAGGCATATGTGATTGATGCTAGCCCCCTTTAACACAAAATTGAAACTACATAATGTGCAATATCATTGTCTGCAGTGTCAAAAAAAGACTTGCGGACAACTTCCCAATCTTCAATTGTTTGCATGTGCCAACACTTCTGTCGTCGTGACAGTGGATAGATGGCTGATAAGCACCACTCATTCCCTCAGGCCCTCTCTGTCAACTTCCTAGAGCCAAGGAGATAATTGTGTTACCCCCCACAAATCCCAGAAAATGCCATTAGGTCTGTGACTGAACACAATAGACAAATTGGTCCAAGAACGAAGAGACCTTTGTATTCATAATGGAGACATTATTGAGTCTGCACACTGGGGGACACGTCACATTTCAGCATGTATTTCTCATTATTTACACCGCAATAAAATCACATTGTCTAAAAACACGTCTATGTGCAGACTAAAAGGTCACCATTGTTAAAATGCAATTACAGTATTGAGGAGAGAGTTCATTTTTTAAGTTCAATAAAGAAGCAGCTATATGAGAAATTAGATTACTCAGACCCTTCCCTCTCCCCCTGATGGTGCATGAGAGGCAGCACACTTTGTTGCTAATCATCACAACTGCTCTGTTTAAGCCCAAGGTGGGAGTCTCCCAGGAAATCTAGAACAAACAATCTGCTCCCTTAGTGCCGCCTTGCATATTTGAAGAAAGAATCAAAGAGGCAACATCTCCTGGGCAGCCAGAAGAAGCTGCGCTGAAGGCAGCTGCATAACTCCAGTGCTGGCTGTCAACACATGACATCAGGGATATAGTTGTTTACTGTATTAAGTAGAGGTAAAATGGTGTAAGTATGTATTAGTGCTACACACAGCATTATGGTTTGATTTTCTGTCAAAACATTAGGATGTTCCCTTAGGAGATTACAGAACGGAGCACTCTAACTTTAAGCCCACTTGGATTGTAATACACGACAGAGTCACATTCATAGAGACACAGTATGCATATCAGCCAATGAACTTTTTGTTTTGGCTAACTGAAGCAACATGATAAGGGGGACTTTTTAAGCCCTACTTTAAAAGCGGCACAACCTTTGGATCAGTACCTGTTATCAACTACGCTCCATTTCAGTCTCTCTCAGGATTATAACATTATTAACACTTACGAGAAACTGTGACTCTTGAAAAATGTATTCTTGGATCAATACAACCATGCTAAAAGGAATAGAAAACCAAAACGTGCAGTGGAATTGTACAAGTTTATTTGGCAAATAAATGTAAGTGAGTAGACCCTCATATGCCGACTGCTATAATGTCAGTGTTTGTCTGCTTTCAAACAGGAAAAAAAACACAAGCCTTATTTTCAGGGTTAGGCTTTTTGATGCCTTTCATTTTATAAGACTGGCAAATATATGGATTTCCACGTTTCAGTGTCAGCAGTTCCTCCGAACCCACCAAATAAAGCAGACGCAAAATAAATGTTAATCACCTCATAAATAAATCCAATGACAACAACATTACACCCACAATATCCTGGCTCGCATACGTATACTGAGTCAGAAACCACTGAGGCACGAGGAATCATGCTGGATTTCTTATGTGGCAAGAGCCTTGTACAAAGAAACTAGAGAGCCAGCAAAAATAAAACATGAGGAAACAATGAACTCCCTCAGAGAACGACCCACAGACAGAGAGCAAATTAAACTGAGAGGGGGAATTTTCCAGCTTTTGGTACCAAATTGTTCTCTTAAAGCTCCATTATCTGTTTACTTTACTGCCACTTGAATCTCTCACCTTGGTACCTTACACTCTCAGCAGGGTGCTCTCAGCCTATTGGTCAGTGCCTTAACTGTATTTGCCGTTGCCCCCAGGGCCCCGCACTACATCAAATTAAACAGGAAAACAGTTCCTTTAACAAACTGAAACAGGCACGTTTCTATCTGATACCATCCTATATGGCTCAGAGCTCTCCCGCTGGGCACTGAGTCGTGGCATCAATAGGCTGATTTCTGCTGCTGCAGTATGCGCGGGCTGACTCAGTTATGCCACATGTCGCATGTTTCCTCTGAGCTCTGCATGTGGACTGATGGGCCCTGGAGGGCTCGCACACATTCAAGCTGCTACACTAGTCAGAGATCCAGGTGTGTGGAGAAGATGACTATATGTGGCATATAACCAGATGGTTGGCCACAACAACAAAGCAAGTTTCACGGAGGTATCCAAAACACAGGAGTTGTCAGGTAGTTAGTAAAAATGCCACCCTCCCCATGGCCGGAGATTTGTGTTGAGTTAAATTTAGACAAAAGTTTGTCGTTTTTCACTAAGATGAAACTTCAGGATTGCATGTTCATCTAGTTGTGTTTCTGCCAAGGAAGCTTAACCTGTCCAATGCTTTAGGTCTGCAACAGCTGATCAAAGTCCTTGCCAATATTTAAACGTGTTTTACTAGTTGCCCAGTGGCTAAAATGTAATACTGTGACAACAATGCCATCCCTCGTGCTCATGAGTTATATTTGTAAATGGAATCTCTCAAGCAATCATGCAGTGAAGAGCCATTTGTGTTCGGAACAATGTGGGATGGGTTTTGGCAGCTCACTGGTTTCCTTGAAACTACTGTGTACAATGGAGCACTGTTACACAGATACATTACTTCTGTGGCAGGCTTTCAGATGAAAACACAGTGATAACAAAATCTCAATTACAAACTAATGCAAGTGGCGCACCCATTCATTAATTGTTGTTGGGTTAAATTATGTGAGGCTGGGACAGAAATCTGTTTTATATCCAGACAAACTCTATCCATGAAACACTGGGGAAAAAAAGGTTGAAATATGACCAATGCCTCCTACGCTTTCCACCCCTGTGTTTTTTTGCAGGGCTTGGTTTTCTCAGAGCGGATTCTTGGGCCAGATGGCCCAAAAAGGAAAACAAAAGGGTCAAAGGTTTTTGACATGATATGAGCTATGCAAGTTTGAGGAGAAAACTGCAGAAATTAATTCAAAATAGCATTTCAGATTGATCTATTGTGGGAAATTATCTTACAGAGACGAAGGCCATTGAGAAACATGTAGGGAAGGAGAAAAAAATAATAAAATTATGGTTGAGGCAGACTCTGGTGAGTGTAATTGTTACACATTACATTAACTGAGGGGGAGTTAAAGCTTGGTCCATGCCAAATGGAGTCACCAAAGTGATAGAGGTTTCAGTTAAAAAATACATGAATGTTTGAGCAAAAACACAGATTTGGCATATTAAGGCTGACTTGGCATCCATACTAAGTCTTCTCTGTGGGCCTTGGACTGAGGTATACCCATGGGAAGCTCTGTGATAACAAGAGTTCTCCAACACTTGGACATGCAGTCTGTTTGCTGGCCCAGAATCACTATCCTGGTTGCCTTCCATGTGATATCTCCCTCAAGACATCCACAAAACCCAGGGCATTACAAAGCTAAACACTACCACATGTTCACTTCCGGACATAGACCATCCGGCTGAGCCCCGCCACCAGACACCAGAAAATGAGCAGGCCTTGAAAAGAAATAACAGAAAAGTGCAGATGACAGGTCTTCAACAAACATATTTAAAGGCAAAGGAACACAGAGTGGAACAGACAATGTAGAGTCTGGTCCTCTCCGAGGCAATTTATTCCTTCAAATGTGCAATCTGCCTGCAAACATGTGCCCCGTCCTCCATCTCAGGGACTCACACTGAGGATTGAGCTACTGGAGAGCTGCCAGCTTGTCTAAAGGAGATGGAGGAGTCAGTGGCCTCAGCCACAGAAATACCAATTCTACAGAAGTGTTGTACACACACACACACACACACACTATACACAAAAACACCAAGTGACCAGTGAATTACCTTTGAAGTTCAGCAAATATATTGAGAAAAATATAACTGGAGAGAATGGCGAAAGTACTGAATAGTGAAATCCAGTGGTAACTAATTTCTCCCATTTACTAAGGCTAAACAGAGGTCTCATTCTCAGCCCCTCAATCTGCTGTGTGGATACATACCTCTATCTACTCCTCCCACTGTCTTGGATCTTAAAAGCACGCTCCCACTCAGAAACAGACAACCCCTGCCCCCTTTTTGACACAGACTTGAAATCTCTTTTTTCTTTTTACTTTCAGCTCTACAATCCTGCGCTGCTAAACTACAATGCATAAATTCTATAATCTAAAACTTCAACCTGCTATTAACTCTGACTAGACCTACATTTATATACATGGTTTTTGTCATAATAAATAGAACCCTCCCTGTGTCACAAATGCGAATCTCTCCATGCAACAAGAGCAGAGCACAACTGCAAGTTATTTTTTCTCTTTGCCGGGTTCTAACCTTGACAAGTGTTGAAGCAGATTTTTTTTTTTTTTTTTATTTTTTTTTAGAAATACTCCTCAGCTCAAGGTGAACAACAAGAATGGAGCTGCGGTTTGGGGGAGAGGGAGTTGGAGCTCTCAACCATGCAATCATCATTATGCTTAATGATAACAAGGAGTGGGGGAAGTGGCTGATAATGATAATGATGATGGAAACTGTGGATAGTGTATTAAGTGTTGGAGTGAGCACATTTGTGAGTCAAAACACACTTTCACAAAATACATATGCAGCCGTTCAACCAGTTCTGACAATCCATGTATTTTAAACTAAGTCGTTTTTGTACAGTCATCTGTCATCATACCTAAAAGCATCTGGATCTAGTTATCCACGATCTTACAATACAACTGTGTGTGACTAAGAAGCAGGATAAGTCCTGCAGAGTCACACTCTGACCTGTGGCCAGTAATGTTTTCAGTATGCAGGGGAAGAGGCTCAGCCCACGGTGGAAGGTACACAGCTGGGCCTGGAGCAGAGCCCAGTGAGAAAAACACCTCCTCCTCTAATTGAGACAACACAGATCTCCCTTAGTGACCTCTCCGTTTCTATTCCAAGAGGAAAGGGGGGAAAAACTCCTGCAAACGATTAATGTTGCCTTTGAAAATGGTACGATTCTTTGAAAGGTTCCGAATCAGAGCTGTAATTTTATGGGTTATTACAATTATACATGACATGTTGTTGTGATGATGTTTCAGGATAATGTGTTGGGTTAATTTAGGATTAAAAATGAGTATAGATCCAAAGAATGTTGATGAGACAGACTTTATCACAGTTAACAGGTTATCTAATACACCAAGAGGAGCAATGGCAGTGCTCTCTCATCTTACACATTTTCTTTTGCACTAACAAAGAGCAAACCTGCTCCAGACAAGCAGTAAAATTAACTTAAAAGAGAAACCGCAGCAATGATAAGCAAACAAGAAAAAAACAACAACTTCAAATCAATAACTCTGAGCACTGTCAACGACCCGGGGCTTGGTACAGCCTTTTAACAAGTATATTTAATCTGCCCACATCTATACATGACTGTTGTTCCCTCTCTACAGAGGCAGGGAGTGTGGGAAGGCTCCGACTCTGCCTCTTAAATTGGTCATGGAGACATGCTCCTGGGGGCAGCGATTGGATTGAGCTTGACAGCCAATCAGTTCAAGGAAACCATTCTCTGGTTGAGCCAGGGCAGCTCGCTGTGACCCAATGCGCTTGAGCGCTGGTGGGAACGCAGTAGTGGATGGTCCAGTCGGCTGCACTTGCTGTCCGCTAAGACCCTGTCGCGCAAACCAACCTTAAGCAATTCAGGAAACAATGCTGAAGCTGGCTTTGTGTTACTAGTAGGGAATGAGGAACAGAGATGTGAGACCAAGTCTGTTCCTTGGGCAGCTGGCAGGATTACTCATGTCCCCATGGTCCCTATTACCTCTCCCAGTACCATGCTACATAGAACAAAACCCACACAGGGACTCCCAAGTAAAGAGGTTGGAACAGTTGGAGATTTTAAGATGAGCACCTGTAACGTTAGTCACCTTTGGAGGAGATACTTTGAAAGATGTTTGTGGGCTGTCTCATCAAGAGTTACATGAGAATATTGACTCTCCTGCATCTTCTTCTGTCCAGTCAAGTTTAGTGCTTTAAAGCAGAAGCAGCATAAGAAAAATGTAACCAGTACTTTTAACAACTTGTAAAATGTCATATTAAGATGCTGCAGTCTTTTATGTACAGATGCAGAAAACAAACAAATTAAGAAATTGCCCCCAAAATAATCCTGAACAAAGCAGAAAGTCCGCTGTCATTTTCTTTCTATGAAATCATGGTTCAGCGGCTCCACTGAGGAAATGGAATTATGAAATCCCAGCAGGCCTACTTCTCAAAATGTTGAAATGTTCCTTTAAATCTCGTGACAATGACTAAGAGTGCTTTTTAACTTTCAACAGTTTTCTTCAACACAGAGTTAAAATAGGGCAAAACAAGCTCTGGATGTCATTTATACTGTCATCTACAGAAAGAAAACTGCTTGGGTTTTGTGTGCGCAGTGACTGTCCTACTTTTGAGCGTATTCGACAGGGTTGCATTTTGTACATTTGTCAGCTGACAGAATATAATCTGTCCTTCTTTTAAAAAGCACTCCTCTTCTGCACCCTTTCTCTCTCTTTCACAAGTACCCCAGTTTGTCCCTTCTTTATATACTGCTTGTTCATCTCAGCATGAAAACAGGATGTTCAATAAAGAAGAAAAAAAAAAAGGCCTTAATTTAATTTACATTCAGTTTTAGACCTTTAAACACTATAATTTATTTACTGCATTTCTCTGTGTATTCTCTGTGCATTTGCATGGATGATTTTCTTCTTCTAATTCCCAGATCTAAACCTCACTCCAGTAAAGTCTGGCAAAAATTTCCAACTTTCAGCTGTTGTACCCACTAGCAGGCAATAATTTTAGGTTTGGATGAATCAAACATGCAGGTGTGTCTAACCAAAAAAGGTAAGACGAGTAGTGCTTGAAAGGTTGTCAAACAAGGAAAAGACGTCCACGCTTAAGTTTTATTTTTAAGAAATGTGCTCAAGCATTATCTCTTCTTCTTGTGAAGGTTAACCGATAGGTTGATCCAATTTGTCTACCAAGGCGTGAAAGGACTTAAGAAATACTTCACATTTCTTTGCTGGAAAATGTCAAGGTTTGTTGAGAGATGAGGACAAGAGGAGGGGGAAATGACTTTTTCTCTAGCTGGCAGCTTGACTTCATGCTTGTTAGCAGCAATAGGTTTATCCTTGGCAATCAACTCGGGGACAGATATATACAGTGCAATTGTAAGTCCCCAGTTCCATAAAAGGAAGCCAGTTCCATGTCTGCCACTAAAATACATACACGTGCCCTTCCTTATGTGTGCAAATACACACCGTACATGCACATATTTAAAAAAGATGGGATTGGCCATGCAATGTGGTTGAAGCTCTAAAATCATGTAACATTCAGATGACTATTTTTCACACAGCCTCAGAGAAGTATGTTCTGGTGACATGAAGGTGTCAAAGCTCTGATTAAAGATGCACCATGCAGCACCCGGGGATGGAGTTAAGGCGAGTCAAGGAGAATATAAGTGTAAAGAGAGGCACTCAGTCATGAACTGCATTTAATTCCCCAAACCACGGCAGTTGTTTAGCTCCTTACCTGATTCAGTGTTTACAAGGAATATATCCACTCCCACTCTCCTTCTCTTTCAGCCTGTGTTGCTCTTTATTCTGTATATGCTTAATGGTTGCTTTTAACCCCTCATATTATATCGCGTCGCTGTTTAGTTGCCAACGCTGCACCGTGACCACTGTGGCACAATACCCTCCAGCTACAGTTAACCATGCTAACGTCACAGCAGGAAGCTCAACAAAAGTCTATTTTGTACTTCAATAAGAACAATAATTGGAATCAAACTGAGAAGGTTCTTTAACGGTCAGAAAACACTGTTGTTGGGGACAGATTCACTGTCATCTATTCATTTAAAATACAAATTAGAATTCGTTTTTAACAGACAGCGCAAAGGCAGGTGTCTAATGCGTTTCATGTGAGGGAGGGTGGTGACCATGTGGCCAGGGACTGAAAAGAAAAGATACCGTTCAGAGAACTAAGGGACAGGAAGACAGAGGAACAGTGTGGCCAAACGGAAAAACGGTGTCAGAGAAAAAAATCATGAGAAGCCTAAATTAGACACAGGTTGTGCTGGTCTTCTTGGAAAGCTTACATCATAAACTACTCATTCACCACGTGGCCTTCTAAGCAATTGTAGTTGCTACCTTTGGATTGAACTGTGATGAGAAACACTGCAAAACCAAAAAATTGCTGCAAAAACAGAAAGCTTGATGAGGGCGTGTCAAAGAGAAGAACTGTGTAAAGCAGCACACCTGTCTTTTTCACTAGATCGTGCCCTTGACACTGTGTGCCGCACAGTACAGAGCACAAATCTTAATAATAACTGACCTCTGTTTGAGTCAGTGAGAATAAAAAACACTTTTGTTAGGCTTAATGACTGATAATGATGGACTTCCTTTTGTACCTTAACAGAAGGTACACATTCAGAACTCTGAAAGTTCAGTTGACTTTATTTATCTGTGACACTGCACACCTGAAGTAGCAGCGCTGTAACTGTGACCTGTGCAGCGGTTGAATTAGGTGGTATCCACAGTGTTTAGGGGCACAAACTGCAAGTGCAACCTACCCCTTAGTGGGTGGATTATGATTTGTTTGAGTCCTGCTGCTACCCCTTGCTGTCTGGCTGACTAGGATGGGATTATGTATTAACCTGGTGGCCGTAAAATGGAAGCTGAGGCCCCGATCAAGTCACTTTAGTAGTTTCTCTCGTAAAGGGAAGTCTTCGAGCAAATGAGCGACCATACTAATAAAACACCATACTGCTGACCTAGAATTTAAGCAGTTCTCTTTAACCTACAATAACTGAAATAATGACATTGCAGTTATGAAAATAAGAACACGATTTTATTGCTTGTGAGCTGCCTAGAAACCACTTATCAATTTGTTACTTAAATGCAAAAAATTAAGCCAGGAAGTAATGCACACTAAGAAGCTGCAAAAGTGGCGTACACACAACAATAGCCTAGCAGTGATGTGATGACAAGAGACTATATGATGGTGATGAAAGAAAAAACCTTTGGCAGCACGACGGGTTCCGAGTTAAACTCTCAGCTTTGAGGTGACACAATTGTGGCAACAAACGAGGGGAGCAACTGATAAGGTTGTTCGATATATGATGCAAGCACAGAGTTCCCCAAACGTTTACCACAAAGAAACACTATCCACGACATTGGTTCCTACGCCAAATTCACCATGCAGGTATTGGAGAATCCTTTTCTTAACACAGAAGAGCTCGCTCAGTTCACATGCTAACAATATTTTATATTCTGCATGTGTCGCAAAGATTCGGGGTGGAAAATATACAAGAAGGTTACCTAGGCAACCAGGTCCTGCAACGTTCACTAGCGACCAAGTGTTCACTACAAAGTGATGGGTCGACAAGCAAAATGCCTTATGTGTGGATGGAGCTTAATGGTTCAAATGAAAGCAATGTTAGACAGAAACCAGTTTGGTGGAGTGGGAAAACACAAGTGCTGTGACATGTGACAGCAACACTTAGCAAGAGTGTGATGAAAATTAAATTAAACACGTGAAAGCAACAGAAATGCACAGTAAGCATATTATACTTATGAGGTTTTCTAGATTGGCATGTCTATAAATCCTAGAATGAATTCCTGGTGAAATTACTCAAAACTGGGCAAAAGGATAAAGGTAATTCTATAGTCAGCGTTGCCTCCATTAGGCCACTGTCGCTCTTATAACGATAAGAAGGCATGTGGTGGAACATCTATTTTACAGACGCTGGCCGGTGTATTGATCAAAAGCAAACATGCACGCCTCTTCTGCTTTAAACCTTTTAGCAGGTATGCAAGATGAAGGGAAACTGCACGAGGGAAAATACATGTCCGCTGGCATGAGATGATCTACGGAATGTGTGTTCTCTCTAGTTTATTTGGCACGGTCAGCCCGCTTCAACACAATCTCTAATCTCATACACACACGAGCCTTGATCTTGACACAAGCATATCTGAATCCTCGCTACAACTCCCTCTGTGACGGACTGACAGAACCTCCACAAACAAACACCCGCACACATGCACTATGAGCGCCATTCCACATAAGGCTAGACACATAAATGCGCATAAATAGACTGGAGTACAGGAGAAAAACAAAGATTAATGTGAATTCACAAAGTGTTCCACCTCAAATTGCAGTTTCATCCCTAATAGCCATAAACAACAGATAAACACAGGTTGCGCTGGCACCAGATGTTTATCTCCAGCCAAGTGTCAGTTGTCAGGTGGATTTTATGGATGTTCCAATTTCCCTCTGACATATTAAAGCATAAGAGCACACATGTTAAAGAAAAATTGTTGAATCCTGCCAAGACATATCGCAGACGAGAAAAAACTAATTCATAATGACATCTCTCCAGCTGCCAAGAAGACAGAACTGGGTTGCAATACAAGACACGGTGGGCAGAATACATTTATATAGACGATCCACTCTTATGCGCACAATCTGCTTATTCGGTGGTGCACCTTTTAAATGCTTGATATACTGTACACAGCACAGAAGCAGAATCCAGTGCACTGCAAAAATAACAACAACAAAAAAAAACAGAAAATACGCTGGAACCTTTTAAGAGCACAGTATCAAACTTTCCCCACACAAGCACATCACTGTCTAGAGAAAGCTGCCAGGCAATTCCACAAACTGTGCTGTACAGTACTCTACTGTATTCTGCTATCTCTAAATAAATTATATTTCTGCATTTTATATGCTTTCAAAATCCCACTCTTGTGAAACCATACTAGCGAAAATACTGTCATTACAGCTCTAAAAGGCAGGGTTTGTAGTGCTCTGACATGTAAGTACATCACTTAAGCAATTTGGTGCTTTGGATGGTTATTGCTGTCATTCTCTTAAGCACCAGTCTCTGAACTGATGGGCTCCACCTGAGAAATGTGTCCATGTAAATCAACACGTACTATTGCAAAAATAAGCACTAAGGAGTACTTCACAGTACAGGGCTGCATGACTGGTTTGCATTATAGCGTGCTCTCTGCCACGACACGTTCATCTAAAAGCCAATGTGGAAAAACATGACGGGATTTAGAGACATGTCTGGAGTCAAACAGACAAAAGAACAAAAAAAAAAAAATCTTTTAGAACTTGAAAGTGCCACTGAGCCACAATCATGTGAAAAGTAAGAGCATCATGATTACATTCTTGTTCCTTCCTCCCTTTTCTCCTTCCAACCATATCTTCACTTGATTCACACTGATCCGTGCAGCAGTGCTGGGACTGGAGAGAAGGAGAGCTTCACAGAACCAGCAGCACAGGATAAGCCTTCTACTGGAAGAGGTGGCTGTAGGGGGATGGAATCATCTTGAAAGGGCTATACAGCAGTCTCCTGGCGGCAATTTGTGTAGTGCCGAATTGTATACGTCTATGTACGTATGTATGTACTGTATATGACGAGGTGTATGCTCATATACTCACTACTGTATGCACTGAATATAGCAGAATATCTTGTCATACTGACTGCCCTCTTGAACATTTATCTGTAACAGCAGTTGAGTGTTGTGGGTTCGGGTTGCATACATGGTATGGACGATTAGAGATAATAATAACCAAAGTTTTAAGCTTATCCCTAAATCTGTCCACAGCTTTACCTCAGGCAAACCACTGCGGTACATTAAACCTCCAACGTGAAGAGGATTTCTCAGGGCATGAGGGCAGAGAATGTATCTGAATGTGTTGTTTTTATTTCTAGACATAGAATATATCTGTATTGACAATATGGCAATTTAGCAATTAGAATTTGCTGGATTCAACGTCCCTTAAGTCCAAGAATTTTCTCATTTAAAACAGAATGAAAACCTAACTAAGAAATGGAATGGATATAACATCTATTGTTCCTTAGTTTTCAGATGAATCCAGCGAAGCACCAACTCTGCTGTGTGCTCAGTCTCATACGTTTTTCCATCTCCTTTCACGAAAACTTCAAACAAGAACACAGAAAATGAATCTGCAACACTTCCAAGTTGCACATGCATTTCAGGGCCCAGATAATTGCACGGCAGCCTATTTCAGACAAGCAGGTGGCAGCGTGTGTTTTTGAGACTTACGACTCCCAATACCACCCACAATCAGCACCGTCCTCCAGGACTTCAAACACACCCTCTGTTCTCCAAACCCTCCGGTCCCCACTCTCTCGGGGAACCAAGCACCTGGGCCGGGAGTTTCATATTCCTCTCAGGTGTGCCTCCACATTGCTCCAGCCTGATATGCACGCATATTAAGTACTGTATTGGCATTCTATTTTTCCAATAGTTGCTATTTTACTTTCAAAGTAGGCCACCACTGAAGGACAGAGCACCTTTTCTGCCTACCAATTTCATCAGATGGAGGATGAGTGGTCTCCATATTCCCCCAGGTTTCAAGTGTTTTCCTGGGTATGTATGCGTGTAAACTCTCGGAACAAATTAAAATGAAACTCACAAGCATGTTTATGCTATTATCACGGCACCTGTCATGCTTGTTTTAATAAGACACCGGAGCAGGCGTTTTAATGAGGCAACTCTATAAAACAAAGCATTATGCACTGATACTCTCACCTGCCCTTCCTCACCTAATCCCCTAAATTGTGGTACCTTCCTCTTCCTCTCTTCCACACTGTCTCCTAGCCTCATCCTCTCTGTCCATCCTCTAGCTTGGTTGTAGGTAGCTGTCTTCTTATCAGAGCTGGAAGCTCACAGAGTATTCCCAGCGGCCATTCATGGGCTTCTGCCTTATGGGACTCCACAGATTTAAAAGCAGCAGAGAAAGCCCACACTGACTTCATTTCCCCAGAGAACAAAGTGCATGGTGGAAGGTAGTGGATAAATTACCTGTACCCCTATCCCTGCCACTTACAAAGCCAACCTACAGTCATGGCAGGGCCCAGTGCATGTAACCTGCACCTCCACAGCTACAGTCTTGAGATTTTTTCTTTTCTTAGTAAAATGCCTTAATGTATTTTGCAGTGTCATTCAACTTATAGTATATATAGGCAATATATGTCTATATTGTCTATAATCTTCCTAAAGAAAATGTCCAATTATACACTCCAGCGTGAAAGCAATTCACAAATGCAACCCATGTTCAACCAAAAACATTCTAGGAGTTTGTATATATGCAAAATTTTACTATTTTTTCATGTAAATGTGGTTCGGGATGTAATAGGCTGCAAATATCCATGGTCTTCCTAAGGTTCAGGGTAATTTCGCAGCTCAGTTAAAAGCAATGGAAACTCCCTTCGTCCTAACGTCTTCTCAGAATTGGGTGGACCCAATATTTTCAAGAAAAGGGACCACAAAATTATCCAAACTGCTTAATGACTCCATTTTGTATTGCAAATTTTGGCAACAATTAGAATAACAAAATGTGTCAGACTCAGCTTGTAGGGTTTCTGTGCGTGACAATTTTAATTGGATGACAGATCTAAAAAAAACTTGTAAGATGAACGTGAACTTGGTGTGCTAACGCCTTTTATGATATCAAACCACCTTCTCAACTGGAACCTTAGTTACTGTCTGAAGATGTGTTTTCTTTACCAACAGAATAAATCTGACACATTTAATTATGTGATTCTGTTTTCTGAGAGCAAAAAAAACGTTGTGGTGCATATCTTGCTGGCCCAAGTCAGTATGATGAAACTAGTGATCTCCAGTAAAAAACACAGGCCGCACGATTTTCCTGCTCATTCCACAAAATATAAATCGAAAAAAAAATAACACTGCCTAAAAACAAATTCACACACATTGTGTTTTAAGTTGATCTATCTGTCTCCCAAGAACTTTCCTTCAAAAACATTATGATTCCACTGTGCTGTTGGTTGCTAAAAGGGCAGGACAACCATAACATGTCGATCACGCTCTACACTTAGAAGCCTGGGCAGGAATATGTGTTGACTGAGCTTTTTAGATGCTGGATGAAATAATTGTCAGCAGTCAACTCTGTCAGCTGTGTTTACCATCTGTCTGCTGCTGTATGCTGGACTAAAACGAACTAAAAAGAGGCTTTTTTTTTTAATATATAATATCAACAATTATCCAATACATATCCAAATCCTTAACAAACACGCTTTCAATGAGTTGCAATTCCTCTGTGAAGCCAGAAGTACAGCCAATAGATGAACTTATGACGTCTATTAAGAGCAGGACATAACCTCTCCTTCCTGTGGAGTCTTTCTGGAAGGAGAAAGACTCCACAAAAAGGAAAGGTTAAGTGAGCTCATTGGCAAGAACAATCGCTTGCATGGCTGCTGGCACTAACAAAAGCATACTATAATGGCCCACGTCTCCGTTGGAAACAATAGGGGGTCCTTACCTGAGACAGTGTTCTGAAAATACTTAACATATTCCGCTAGGGTCTGAAAACTGCTTCGCTACGGTTACACCTTAAATGATCTGTAATCCTCAGAAGACTATTTGGCCTCGTTGACTAGTACGACTATGAACACAAAGAGCACATTTAACTTATTTATATAAAGCCAGTCCTGCTGAATGGATCCAATGGGGTCTCCATTATTTTTCTGGTTTGTAGCAGCGCAAATCCTGTTAGGGGAAAGACTGCGCTTTCCTTTCCTATCTGATATAATACGGTCACCCTTTCTCCAAAACATGACTGCATCCCGAGTCGTCCCTTCTTCTGTCCATCACTTGAAACATCTGGATTCATTTTAGAAGGTCAGGGCAAGTGAAGCAGAAGCTGTCAGTAGAATTTGTCTTGATGTACGTCATGAGATGGAGCAAAGAAATGCCACCCTCAGACGGACCAGGAAATAACATTTCTGTAGATAATACAAGGGAATTGAGAAACCTTCTGCTGATATAAAGGTGTGGAGGAGCGCTGTAGACACCCACAAGCATTAAACGAACACAGGAAACTGGCGCGCTCCAACAGTCAAAGTGTTTTTAGCTGCAAATTTAAAGAAAAATTAAATCGCAAAAATGTGCAAAAATGCGACAAGACCATATTATTTTCCTAAGCAAAGATTTCCACTTGGCGAAGGAACCTTTAAGAAGTTTTCAAAGCCCCCTTACAAAAATAACCATATTTTCATTATGAGTATCTTTATTAGGTGTGTGCATTTGGGTCCTTGCTCATTTCTTCAGGGGCAAACAAAAGTAAGCTAAGCACTAGTTCCACAGTCCCTCCCACCCGTCTCACCATGCCAATACTTCCCTATTAACTCTCTCTTCCTCCACTTCCCTTTCTACCATTCCTCCTCCTGGATTAAAAGCTCTTAATTTCCACTAATTACACAAACTCATTTCTTTTTCTTCATGTCTCGGCATTTCTCCCTGTTTTTTCTCCATGGGGCCCATAAACACGTTTTGAAATGGGGTTTAATAAAACTGCCTTGTGAGGGTTTAGGGCCCTGTAATGGACACGGGGCTTGTTTGATAAGTCTCCACTTCATCACACACTTTATTAATTAAAGTTTATATTACATTAGAAACAAAGTTAAAGCCATTTGCTCCCCAATAATGGTTTCATGTAGCTGCATATCTATGGCCAATTAATTGGAGTCTTGCCTCTCCATTTGCATTTTGCTCTTGTTTGACAAAAGTGTGTTGGGATTAGCCTCAGGCAATATATTGCAAGCAGAAGCAATACTGCTTTTGTAATCCAGAATTATCAGAAGCTTGACTGCACTTGGAATTTAATAGTGTCTATTAAGATGCCAGAATGTGGTTAAATATCCACAGAAAAATGCTTTCATTGTAAAAGCAGCACTGGCGGCCATAAGAGGACGTATGACTCAAAAAGTCACATACATTTCCAGTCACCCTTGGGTTGCCCCCCGTCTAATTCTATTTGTCCTTTATCTGGGCGTGCCGTGAAGACTGCAGTGTCCAGTTTGGAGACCCCATGTGGAGATGTGGCTCTGTTATGCTTAAAACACGTTGAACCTCAGCATGCACTGCCGCAGTTTACAGCCAATTTGAAGGCAAGAATTTACTAGTTGTTCTGAGGTCAGACTCTCACCCGTCATCATGAACTGTGGGCAGTCAACAAAACAACAAATATGAGTGGCTGAATTGAGCTTAGAGACAGAGTAAGGCATCAAAAACAGTTGTAGTGTACATGCTGGATGCTTTAAATTGGAGGTTAGAGCGATGAACCACATCTATGAACCTAAATGTGGCTAAGGGACTAAGAATGGATGGATTGTCCACAATGTCTAAAGGGGTAGTGAACGTAGTGTTCACACAATACAATCAAAACAATACTTAATAATAAAACCAAATCAAATAAGAGCCTACCAAACAGTGGATATAGTCCATTAGAATATTAGATTGGCATTATTTAGCTTTAAAGGGACAGTTGCTCATTCATGAATGGTTTTCATTGGAAATATTTTTTAATAATGATCATTCCACAAACTATCTTCAACACAAACTAACTACAGACTACACTTAAAATATCCATTTAACCTTTTTCCCCGGCTTGTTGGTCATCTAAGCTCTACAAAAGGAGCCCCTTAGGAGCAATAACAAGGGCCGTTAGATGAGCACACATGTTGTGAACACGCAGCTATTTCAACCACATCGTTCCCATTATTTGGCTGAGAAAACACATGATGAGATATGCCCACCACCAGAAAAAGTCATCAGACCTGCTCACTGCCTGCAACATGCACAACGCATTAAGAGTTAGGGCGAGCCAAGGAGTGGGTTTACAAAGTCAGAAAGATAATTCAATCATAATTTGACTTGCTGTCTGTCTAAATGGAGAAAGATATATAAGAGAGATATATATAAGATATATATAAGAGACAGAAGTAAATTTTCCACTGCATCCAAGGACAAATATGCCAAAATGTTTTAGCCGCAGTTAGTGAACTCGTTCTCTAGGTATACACAATATATGTTCTGTTAAAAACAATGCAATTCTAAAAAGGCTTTTGGCAGAAACCAATCTGACATCCTGTGAGAATTTCTGAAGCCCTGCATGGATGGACACTGCACCCCGCACAACCAAGCCACCTAACCACCCACCCACCCACCATGCACATTGTGTGTGTGTGTGTGTGTGTGTGTGTGTGTGTGTGTGTGTGTGTGACTGCACTAGGAAAGAGAATGATGTAGGAGGCAATGCACAGGAGACAGCAGGAGAGCAGAAGTAGCGTGGCCTGTCAGACATAATGAGTAAGCAACGATACACACAGTAATTGTGGCCAACTCCAGGGACCACCCTCTGTGTGTGGTTGTGAGGATACTGGTGTTTGTGTTTGCAGGCGAGTGTGTGTGTGTGTGTGTGTGTGTCTTTGCTCACGCAGCTTAGACACACGCAGAAAGCAATATGTTAAAAGAAGAGAGGGCACACTAGGGGCAGATACACAGAGTGAGACTGAAGGGAACAAAGAGGGCTATAAACACTGCGTTGAATGTTGATTGGCCAACATATTTTAAGGAAGACTTGGCAACAGGGTGTTGGAAGATATTTAAAAATACTGAGACACACACACCTGCTAATATAACTACTATATGACTATAATGGAAGGGTTTACAGCGATTGAAGATGTGAATGTGTCAAACTGTGTGTGTCTTCGTTTTAACTATTATTGTGTTGCCACATAACACACTGAAATGGTCTTCTTTTCTTTTTCTTTTTTAGCTGCGCTAACAGGTTACAGGGTTCTCACTCGGCTAAAAGGTTAAACTTGACAGTCGTCTATTTCCCTAAAAAAGCCATTTAGGCCTATGGAAAACAAGCATTTCAAAGAAGATTATCAATTTAAATAAATTTTAAACTACACAAACTATTGCTTCAAACTATTTGGTTCGTTCGGCTTGGAGAGTTACAAATTAAATGTTAAAACAAATTACTTGACTTAATGATACTTCTGTTTTATATGCCAGATCATGGAAAAAGATTTAACTTTATTTAATTTGAACAACTTCAATAAAAAATAAACCACTGTGGATGAAAAAAAAAAAAAAAAACACAAAAAAAGATAACTGTGATTAAACAAAGTGTGTCTCAATTCAATGAGTTGACTCAAGTATTTTTTAAAGCTAGAATAATTATTTCTTTCCACAATAATGTGCTTATAAGTAATTAAGTTCAAATCCCAACCAAATTAGGCTATCATGAGAAAAAACTGTTGGAATGTAGTCAGTAATGCGAGTGGAGAACAGAACTCAGAGCCAAGTTAGTTTATGCAACAGGGGAAAATAAATATTGATGAGAAAGGGGGGAATTAACAGGATTTAAAACTCTTTGGATAAGGGGACAATGAGATTAGTCCTTCCATCAACATAAATCCATACTGCCATCTACCGCCCCCAGACCCAGGCAAAGCAGTGTCTTTTCATGAGCTATAAATACATATGTAGATGAGGTTGGTGGGGTTGGCATCTAGTGGTCAGCTCCTTGTGAACACTGTGGCCTGTGACTGACCACTCACTGCGACTGACGCCTGTTACCCCAGATTAAAGGAGAGCAGCACGAGTCCTGGGGGATGGGAGGTCGTATCTGTGTTTACCCCGTGTCAGGACATAAATGCACGGCCAAGGCAATGCTAAAATGTTCTTCTATTGTGTGTCTGTCTTCCTTTGTGTCTTTGACAAATGACGTTTATACCAAAACAGGGTAAAGGGAGGGAGAGAATCTCACAATGGCAGCAGGTGCGGTAGGACAGCTAATATTTGCACAGCAGTTTCTGTGGCAAACAAGCAACTCCCCCCCTCGAAGAAAAGGGGCAACTGTCTGCTCATAAATGGCTCTGTTACAGACACATAAATCCGGGGCTGACTGCACCAACCTATCTGTATCCCCCCTACCCATCCCTCTTCTTCTATCCACAAATCCCCTCAGTGCAGGACAATTGCCAAGATGCATCTTGGTAACATGTGACATTGCAGAGGTCAAGCTGAAAGCTCTTGTGTGAAGGCAGTGTGTTGGTGTGTATGCTATCCCCCACCTGCAGCGTGCCAGACGCGGGGCCAGCCACACTTCAGTTTTCGTCACACTTTTACTGTGATGAATGTATCAGCAGAAGAGTGCTTTCATTGAGTCTGTGGACCGATCAATTGTCTAAATATACATTGGATGAATTAATGGACTGGCTATGCTCACGTCACAGACGTCTCAGGAACAAATCTGACAAGAAATTAAACATCAAAAGTTAAAATGTTCAAACACTTCTGTGTTCACAAAGTGTCGCATACCTACAATTCTTGCCTTTGTCAAAAATAAACAGATCTCAAGCAAGGCCTTTAAAAACCATCACAAAATATGTGTCCAAAGATTTTATTGTTAGCTACCTTAAGAATGAGATTTGAGACACAGACAAGACACAAGGTTCTCTGCGTAGGGCTAACTCAAAAAGAAAGTGATCCAAAAAAAATTGTCAATCTGAAGTGGTCTGAGAAGGAAGTATGTGAGTGATTGTGAGTAGGCAAGGGCCTTTATCTCGTGTTTTCTCCGTTTCTAACCTCCCTTTTTTTGTGATTAGGCACAAGAAATGAAAGCTTAATCCATTTAGATGGAAAATCCATGGCAGCCGCCCTGGCAGTGTGGGGGTATTAATAAGATGACAATGCAGATTCATCAATGGGACCAGACTATTGTTCCATCACTGCCTGTCCAAAGGTAATAAATAGACCTCACACCAGCAGACACGCTGGGATCTCTCTCAACTCTCATGAAAATCCACTATGAACTTGTATAAAATGTCTATTTAATCTAATTTCATGAGTAGAAATAACTATGGATAACATTCAGTCAGAACTAATAGAGTCAGAGGATTCAGCTGAAATGTCAAGCGTAACTATATCAAACAGAAGCAATTCAATAACTGGGGAGCAAGCCAAATACACAAGAGACAAAAGAGGGACCGTCTTCAAATACAAATTAAACAAAACATTGCAAACATATGCATGATATGTCAAAACTGTCTGCACATATTAAAATGAATTGATCAAAAACTGTAAATTATATAACAAATACAGACTGTAGTATTGATTTTAGTACATCAAACTGTTAGGTCTTCTGACAACTGACGTTAGCAGATCTTAACAAAAAAAATACTAATGGTTGTCAGTGTAGAGATTAATACACGCTTACAGCCTCAAACGTGCTTCAAAGTGACTGTCACGTGTATTATTATAGAAACACTGGAACTGAATAGGGGAGAGTTAAGGCACAAACCAGTCACTTGATCCATTTACTAATATTTTACTAATTTTGGGATCACAGAATACAGGAATATTTCACAATGGGAAAGTTCTGTTTGGATTTTGTTACTGCAACAGTCCTGAGACAGGTAGGTATAGGTAACTTCAGGGCGAACCACTCTACCTTTAGAAGGATGAATGCATGGATTTACACACGCATATATGGATGGGATGCATGGTTAAGCATTTAAGCACCCTTGAAATGTCATTCTTCCTCTTGCAATCAAAGTAAAAGCATGTATTAACAACTGGAAGCCTTTTGAAACACGGTGGTGGAGAATGCACCGATTCACTTGGTGTAGCTGTTGATTAATGAACCTTTACCCATGTTAAGAGGTAACTCCAGCCATTTGTTGGTATCTCATCAGCGCAACAGCAATGAAAGAGCAATGAAAACAATGACTTCTCAGCGCAATAGGTGAGTGGCATACAAGCGATCCATTTCAGCATCTCCAGATTGTCTGTGAGAGTTGTCGACATATCTAAAGGAATAAGCTCAATTGAGTGTGACCTTTCCTCCTCGCTGGTCAGGGGATTGATGTGGATCCTGGTAGGACTAACCACAGAATGACGATCACTGGGGGTGGAGGCACCTCCCAGAGATTGAAAATCTGCTTTAAGAAACATTTAATCCACAGCTGAGCTCCACACTGTAACATTGAAAAGCAGAATACAGTTTCTTGCTGGCTACAAAGGTGAACATTTAAATCAATAACACATGGGCATCTCTTAAGACTTGGCTGGGGCTAAGGAAAATCCATGTGAAGCAGGGATTGGGAAGGTGAGGGGTACCAGCTTGGTCAATAAACTGGGCCCCTGCCCCAAGGCAACAAGCTGACTCCAGCTGTGAGACAAGACCGCAGGCCAGTGTTTAACTTTCATCCTGTCAGCCAATGGCTCTCCCACTGCTCCCCCACCACTTGCCACTCAGCGCGACATTCACCTCTTCCTCACCGCACACCTCCGCCCTCTTGATGAAAAGGCAATCAGTGAGCTGGACCGGTCTGCTTGGGAGCCTGAGGCGAGACTAAAATTTCGGCAGTCAAGAGTTTTCTATCTGAGGCGGTACTGTGGGTGAAAAATTGCAGACTTTGTGAAAAAAAAAAGCTATTGCTGCTGCTGCTGCTACTACTACTTCTATTACTACTCCTCCCGAGAACTTGCTCGCTTGAATTGGCACCAAACATAACGACCTACAGCACCTTCAAATGTGCAAATTAGCATGCGAATGATCCAACCGAAACTGTTACAATCTCACACATGCTGTCTTGCTAATGGCAAGGTGTACTTGCATTTACAGAATTTAAAAAAATAAATAAATAAATAAATCAGTGAACACACGAGCATATGTACACACACACACACCTAGTGGCAAAAATGTACTAGTAATTAAAAGACTGTTTGTTCTCCATCTCCATATCAATATTAAACAGTTCGAAAAACTAACAGATGGAATGCTTAAAAGACAATAAAAAAAAAAAAAAGAAAATGCTGCTGGTTTTTGCTTCATCTTGCCCAACACCCCATTTAGCGTGTTTGCTGAATTCACTTGGATAGATTAGGTTTTACCAGTCATGGCTTATTTGTATCAGATTAGACGTAAACCAAAACAAACTAAGCGTAGTTGTATTTGATCTTAGGCTAAAACCAGTCTCAAGTGGTGAGCAACAACATTTAGCTGATAAATCGCTAGGCTTTTCTTTCAGAAACATTTATTTCCTGTCCATTTCCAATGAACTGGTAGTGTTTCAGCTTGGCATACAGAAACAAAAAGGAGATAACATTAAGTTGAAGGTCATTAAGTGACATTAAGCCACACACACCCACCATCTAAGACCTTTATGGTTAAAAGCAGCAAAAAATGCCATGATGCCATTGAACTGTTTGAGAGAAATTAGACTGAAGGCATTAGGTAGCACACTATCTCCACACCAAACAAACGGCAGGTGAGAAACCAGAGGTGATAACATGGCACTGACGAGTCCACAAAGATGTCATACTATCAGGAACTTGCATGCTATTAATTTCACGAGAACTTGTTAAAAACACAGTTAAAGATCCCTTGCACTGACTGCAAGAAGATGAGGAGTGAGAGTAATTACTTAACTGTCCTTCCTTGTGCCTCAAAGTGACAAAAGACAAATCTACAGTTGCAAATTAACCCCGGAATAATGAATGAGAAATGGAGCCCTGAGGTCTTAATTGAATATTTGCTGGACTCATTTTGTTGACAATGATGGATGTGAGCAAAAAAAGGAAGGCCTCAGCAAACTCATAATTCATATTTCATCATCCCTACATCTGACTTCTGGTGTACAGATTTATTGATTGGTAAATGATGAGTTTTCATTGTGCAGCAAAGCTGAATGAAGTTTGACATGTTCCGGTGAGGCTTGATAAATTGGGGCTATCTGGACTTTGAAGAGATGAACATAAGTGCTTCATGGAAACATTTTTAATTCAATAAAGGTAACCCAAGATCAAAGAAGTTTGAAAGCAAGCATACCCATCTTCAAAGCTGCATGTGTTTGCTCTTCATTGTCAGTGCAGTGTGGACCTGCCTTAAGTCATTCTGTGACTCAAAGCGGAGTTTTCATGGCTAGAAAATGGCTTGTCTAAATAAGAGAATCTACAGAACAAACAACAAAAACACTTTGGACAGCACCCATTCAAGAACTGTGATTTTACACTGAGCTAGGGGGTTGGGCAACTGGACAAATATATCAGCCTCTTAGAGAATTCAACTCTGTAAATAATTAACCTGTAAACTGCAATTCAGTGTGTGCACTTTCTGGAACTGACAGCTGGAGTTGGACTATATCTAATACAATGTCGAAAGGGTAACTGGACATTTTACCACCACCCACCACCATGAAACATGGTTTAACGTCTTCAAGAAAAGTCCAACAAGTCTATTTGTCGGTGTCTTAGCTTAGTTTTAGGTGTACCATGGATGATTGAGAATCTTCACAGAGGAGTAGGCAAATTGGACTATATTACACAAGTTCATCTTACATTGATTTCCATTAACAACCAGAGGAGACAATAAAGCCGTCCTTAGTGGTTGCTGACCAATCAACAGGCCATGAAAAGCAACATATACTTGAAATATGTGTAGTTGTGCACCCTGATCATATTATGACATCTGTTATTCCCACTTGGCTGTTCATTTAAAGGCTGCAAGGCGGAGGCGTCCTTCATCTGACGCCATCAGACTCTTTTTCAAATACAGTCGGACAGCTGTTCAGCCTGTCTTTACAGCTATTGCTTATAATAGAGCTCAAGGTGATTCATTATATTTGAGTGAAGGGCAGCCTATAGGCTGTAATGTTACAGACAAAAGGGCATTTTCATATTTATTAAGATTGTGGATGTCAGAAAATACAGTGAAGGCAAATCTTACAATAACCACAAGGCTACAGCGAATGACAATGCAGGCTATTGGTTAAAATAAATTAAGGATGCGGCGCACACACCTCTGTAAATTTACTGGCGATCAGCCATTGTTGAAGTGATCGCAGCCGGATGAAAAATATCACCCAAGCTCTAGAAGGGCTCTGATTTGTATTATCTTAAGTATATAAAACCCTAGTTTCTCCAAAAAAAGATAGACTTATGGATGCTGACTAGGCTTTGTGTTAAGTATTTTTGGAGCTGACTCGTTTATGACCTGAAGCAAACTAAGCAGCATCTCCACCTATCTTACAGCTGAAATACTGTATATAAATCGTTTGAGACATGGAAAATTTAAGACCTTTGTAAGATAAGTATCAGTACTCTTATTTTGTTCATGAATACCACCAAGAGCTTCACCAAAGTGTATTTAAGCCTTTAAGTGTAGTACTGGTGCTATCCTTTTGTGACAAATCTGCTAAATCACAGTGGATTGACTTTGAAAATGAGAATGTCATATCAAGCCTCTAAAAGGACTTAAGCATTTGGCAGCGACCTTGTTCTGGATGCTATTTCCGTGGGCAAGCAACACTAAGCATGTTACTAAGAGTAAGACGAGTTTGATGGGGGAGAAGTCACTCAAGGAAATAAGTCAGATCGCAATGCCTAAAGCAGTCTGAGGACATGTCGGATATGTACAATGCAGTTCTGATCAGAGAGCACGCTGGGGCAGATCTCTTTAAAACTCTGCTCTCTCAGTGTGACAGTGGTGCTCTTTGCACTCTTATTCATGGGATTAGGAACACCATAACGAAGTGCTAAAATTTCAAACCTTTTTCCCAGCTGTAAGGCCTGAAATTCTTAAGACGGAATAAACATTCAATTCTAAGAAGAGGATTCAGAGAAAAGGATGTCGGAGCAGTTAGCCTCAGTGGTGTTTTCTTCAGCCATCAACCCAGGGACTGGTTTGCACCTGGGGCTGCAAGGTGAACGCAATTAAAAAACCCAGCAGCAGTGTAGAAAACCACAGAGCAAGAAGATAAAATTAATTCTAAAATCTATGACAGTTTTGACAACACAGTCAGATTTTGTTAGGGACATTTGATGAATACAAGAACACACACTGAATATAAATCAAGACAGATAAAAAAAAAAAAAAATAGCGCTGGCTTATTTTAGGAATAAGGGCATGAATTGCCTCTATAAATTTTGCAAATGATTTTTCTTTTGTGTATGAATTTGACATTTCCCAGCTTTTAAGTGAGTATGGCTACTCGGTTTTTCCATGAATACAAAATATGGCCTTGCATGCTGAATAATTTCTTATTAACAATAACTGGTTCACAATAAAGGCCAAGAAGATTTTGATCAGCATAAACATTTACAAAATTAGCAACCTGCAGAGAGTTGCAGTTGCAAACTAGTTTACTGAAGACGGTGCCCCCCCCCAATCTTGCTACGGCTATATTTCTGTTCCTCCCAGAAACCAGTCACATCACCTGATGCATACCCCACGTGGGATCACCCGTTTGGTTATCAAGCACCTACATTTCACCACGAGTCCTACGCTGTTTACCCCAATGCACAAGTGAACAACAAGCTCTAGCTTAATGTTAGCACCATAAACTACTGGTTTAACTAGTCTTGGTTTTATCTGAAATCCAGCGCAGCACAAACATTCTACTATCCCAGTTAGGGTTGCAAAGGGGTGGACAATTTCCGGTAAATTTCCGGTAAATTTCCAGAAACTTTCCATGGGAAGTTAAACTGGGGAATTTTGGAAATATTCCAAATTAGAAACTTTCCATGGGAATTATGGGAATTATGGGAATTTATGGGAATTAACTGGAAATTGGGGGTAATTTAAACAAACTGTATCATATCCAAACATAAATGTAAATATTTTTTGTCATAAGCAGACATCCATGCAAAATAATACAAAAACATGACATTTCAAAAATAGCTTTCATTTAGCACCTAACTTACCAGATAGTTAGCTACTGTATTAATACATTTTTATTTAATATTTGCAAGTTAAACATTAATAACGTTATAGATCAAATATATTTACCCCATGATATTATCAAAACTTACTTGACTTTATATAGTCCACGGGCTCAAATGTGTGGCTTCAATAGTCTTGTGCTTTGAGCTCAAAAGTGTGGCCTCCAGGCTTCATGTAGGGGGCGTGGCCTCAATAGCCCTGCAGTAAGCAGTGTGCTGTGTGCATGTGATTGAGGAGTGTACTTGCATTAAATCTGGTTGTTTTAGCCAAGACTATGCTACAATATATTCCCCCCAACTATATTTAAGTTCCCTGTTAAGGGCCAACCTTCAATTTTGTAAATTTCTTATTTATTCCTGTTTATTCCCATATATTCCCGTTAATTCCCGTTAATTCCCATATATTCCCGTTAATTCCCATGGAAAGTTTCCAACTTTGAAAATTCCCGGAATTTTGCAACCCTAATCCCAGTTCTTAGGAGTGGCACAGTATGCATTTTGGTTTATTGACTACAGCCCTAGCAGGAATCTCCTTGTTCAGACCATATAGTTCACCTTGAAGGCAGAGGACTCCAAGTGACAGTGCAGATAAAAGACAACCTCATCAACATATCCAAGGGAAGTAATGATGATAGACCATGAATAAATATTTTCCCAGATGATTAAACTGGGAGGAGACGGAAGAGAGGTGGCTCTGGGCCCAGACCGTGTGTGTGTTTGAGAGTGTGCATGCAGGAGGTTAGATAGGGAATGGGGATAAGAACGCAGCTATCTGGGGCATACATAATGTGCTGGGAGGCTCAGAAACTGCCAAACCCCACTCTCCTATACCCACAGCCAACAGATGAAGGCAAGGAATGTCTCATTTGAGTTCAGAGGCCAATGGAAGCTTCACTCTGGCCTCGCAAGGCTCAACTAAGACAACACTGCCAACTAATAATGATCCATACACACCAAAGGAAAGATATAATGCCACAGGTATTCAAAGAGGGAAAGTAACTCAGAAAAATGTTGCGCAGGAAGGCTTTCGCATCAAAGGGGGCTGGCGCGTGTATTTCAAAAATAGGGTTCAATCAACAACTTCCTTGTGATGTCGAATGAAAATTGAGGGGATGGGTAGTCTGTTTGCACACGTTTCTGTGTTACTCGCAAGCTGGCGGGCCTGCAGGTCTACTAGGTTGCTGCTGATTGATCAAGCAACCATGAAGTTCGAATGCAGTAACTGGGTTCCAAATCAACTCTGAGCGATCCCGCAAAGCCAGCATTTTCTTTCATGTATTTTTTAAATATAATTACAAATGAAAATTGTCTGTAGCTGGCCCAAGTTATAACTAAACTAAGAGCAGCTCTGTAAACACAACACACCTGTGCTTACAGAGCTGAATATGTAACACTGTGTTTGATATGTGGTGACTTAACAACTTGTTAGAGAAACACCCTTACCATCCAACTAATCATGGGTTTCAGACGTCGCAGCCTAGAAGGGTGCCAGATATTCAGTAGTTCATTTTTAAACATCTGTGATACATTTCTGTGCTGCAAAAAGCCAAGCACATTCCTCCAGATTTTGGAGGAATGTATTTTCTTTAAATGTACCTAATATAGATTCTCCTCTCCCAATCAAACAGACCAAATCAAATGGGGAAAATGCTTTACTGCAATATATAGGCGCATTTCAAAATAATATGATAATCCAAGCACTTCAAACTTGCTTGAAACTCATTTGCAAATGAAATAAAAGGAGCCAAAGGTTTATTCCAACAAAACCAGCATGGGCATGTTCTCAGACTGCAGCTATGTAAGCAACCATCAATATACTCACACATTTAATGGCAAACCAGATGGAGCTTGCGAGTGACAGTGGGAGCAGACACAACTTTCAAGTTTTTCAAAAGACTGAGTAAACATGCTGAAGAAATGAACCAAAATGTGCAATTACATGACATTGTTGTAACTGGTGGTAGTGGGCGGTGAATTGACAAGCGCAAAACTTTCAAATTCCGATGGACATCCTATGTACACTTTAGGGATTGAACTGAATGCAGCTGGAAGAGTCAGTGCTGGGCTAAAACATTGCATTAGCTTGTACACAGCTGTAGTTACAGCCAAAGCCTATTTCCTCTTTGTTTAGTTTCTCAAACTGTGCAACAGTGACAGCTGTGAAAGATCAAATCCAAGGGAGCAGCTTTATCCCTTGTGTCCTGTTATAGACATTTTAATCACAACAGGTGGACCAACTTCAGGCTATAAAAAATAAATAAATAAATAAATGAATAAAATGCAGCAGTGCACACAACCTCCTCACCTAAAAACAACCAGTCAGAACCTCACTTTATTAGCTACTGACAAATCACAGTGGATACCTTTTCAGCCGAGAATTACAAGATTGATATATGTACATCATGCAGTATCAGTGATGTATTTATTTATTTATTATCAGGAGAAGCAGTTTCCCTACTGTCGGTCATATAATCTATCAAACATACTGTATAACACGCTCATGACCGTCTGGGCATGCTGCATCACCCAAACAGATGGTCTCAGCTGGGGCCTAGCAGGGAGTCGTGAAGAGAGGAGCATACTGTAACTGTCAGGCCAGGTCGCTCGAATCCCACAGCTTTCTGCTACACTGATCCCAATCACCGTACACCTGCCACCTTTTCCCCCACTTTCAAACTTCCCTTGTAAGACAGACTGGAAGATTTGAACGGGAAATTACTCCTCTTAGCGTTTAAGCCCCAACTTTAGTCGGGAACTGAAAGCCGATCCAAGACCACCGTGTCCAAAGCCTTCTTCCGACTTTTCTGGTGAACGCGGAGGCAGTTGATGCATGCAGATTTGGTGAGGTCACAGTATAACTGAAGGCCATCTGCCTTCTCATGCTGGACTGTGATTATGAGACTTTGGGCTCCCTAAGGTGAGAGGAGTGATCTTAGGCAGTTCACTACAATGCCTGCTGTCTCCAAGAGTGGATTTCACACTTACTTTTACAGCTACTTTTAGCCCATTCCTTTTAATTTTGTCTTTCTGCTATATTGCCCTACTTCATGAGCTCTGCAGACACAGCGCAATCATCATTTTCATCTCATTTTTAAGTCTTAAGTTTGCACAGAAGCTGCCTTAACACCAATCATTAAAACATGTTGGTTTGCAGAGCAACGTGAGAGCTATGTTCACACGTGTTGCAATATATATGTAACAGATGTTAAAGTTTTCTTACCCAAAACTTATGAAAAGCACCATTATATATATATATATTTTTTTTTTATTTTTTTTTTAATAAGGGCACAGCACTATTTCTAAATAATATAATTCTCTGTGATTCAAATCAGTATAAACCATCAACACATTGACGAAAGTAGCGCAAATTAACAAATTCTAATTAGAGCGTCCCTGCAAATATATGTCAACAAACTTCAGTGTGAAGGTTGTTTATGTTCATAAATAAAGCAATGCACTATTAATTAGTATTTCTCATAATTTCAAGAAGCTGGTATGTTTCTCAGGTTTTTCCAAGTTAAAGGTACCTTTTGGAGTGTGCGACCATTTTTAGCACGATGGGGCATGTTTTTGCGCGTGGTTCGTGTTACACGCGTCTGCAAATTGTTTCACACAATTCCACCTGTCAACAAATGTGAGCAGCTCCAACAAACGCAGTAATGTGCAAGCGAAGGTGAGAGGGAGAGGGGCTGCTAGGAAGGAAAATGTTGATTGTGGAAAAGAAAACGCAGGTTTTAAATCAGCGGAGCGTATTCAACGCCTTTTGTTAGGCACCAAGGAAATAGACATTTTGGTGTGTGACACCGAACGTAAACATAAACACCACAGTGCAGCTTCAGATATAGTACAGGTCAGGTCTGTGCCTCATATCTACTGCTGAAGTCTAGTAAAAATAATCAAACAATCAAATAATCATTGCCTTGTAATCATCTTTGTGTGACAGAAAGGCATCCCTGCAAAAAGACAGAAGGTGTCAATGTACCTGAACAAAGATTATCTTTACGCTTACATTTGTATCTTTTACATATATTTTTTTTTTCAATTCAATTGTTATGCTATCTGCTAGAAAAACTGGTCTACGAAAAAAGACACACTGAGAACTGAATCAATGAAAACAAGCCCAAAAACGCTGTTCACTGGATCCAACATTGCCCTGTAGCACCTCATCAACAACTTAGGTCTTACGTTCTTAACATTTAAAATAAATTATTCATTATTACATGCTTCAGATGCAAACTATGCTGCTTAGCAGGTATCCCCACTCTCCGTTGTTCACTTCACCACATTAGTTAAAAGCCAAAATCCAATGCCTTTAGAGACTGTTAAACAAACAAGGACAATGTCAGTTAGCCCATTTAACTGAAGACGGTTTCGAGACAACATGATCATGCTTAATAACTTGCGAGGAATGATAATGAAAAATATCCAGTTCTTGGGTCAGTATTTATCTTGTATTTATGTTAAAAAGATGATATAAGTGATATAACCGTTTCTTCCCCCTTTACAGTTGAAGTCTAGAAATATGTATTATTTTCCCTCCCACGATGGGCCGTAATATAGTGGGCAGCTCTTGTTGTGATTGTTATGAAATGATTGGCAGGGCCTCACAGAATTCCCTTGGTTACAGGGAAAAGGGCTATGACAAAACAAGGCTGCTGCAGGGTGCAGCATCCCCTGCTGCTGCCATACCTGGAGGCAGCCGCAGGAGCTGCCCCAGCCACACTAATAGGAAGGGCAGGAGAGCATTGTGGCCAGTACAGTGGAGGCATTCTACTGTTGTATATGTAGCATGAGAAAAGAAAGGCTATCATACAAACTGTAATGTGGCATGCCCCTGCCTGTTGCCTAAAACAAACTTCTGACCATTAATCAGGATTGCTAATGACTCCATATTACAAAGACCTCTTGCTTATTGCTTGTCTACCTGCATGTTGGATCGACATCTACTCCTGCACTCCTCTTCTACCTTTTTATTTCTCCCACTCACAAGCCCAATGCTTTGGGATCAATTTGGAGGGATTGTAATTGCCTTGAAACTATTGTTGCATCATTAGACCAGAGTTCTAAGATGGCATTTGCAGGGAAAGAAAGGGCACAGCTAACAGCTTCTCCATAGCTCTAAAGGTTACTTTTAATCACCCAATGTGGAATCTTCTTCTACCTCCATATTCCTGGTTTAATTTTACTCGGGGATCCAGTCAAGGGTCCACATCCGCCATGCAAAGGCGTATCTGGCATGCAGCTCCGCTAATTAAGTGGTGGGCTGGTTTGTTACTGGAAAATTCTGACCTTTGACATGTTATGCGATGACACAAAGAAGTGACTTTTAGTTGGACTCAAGTATAAAACCAAAATATAAAACGTTTAGTTTACTATGCAGCTGAGATATTGTCAGCAAAACAGAATGGCTGATTTGAACTGTGTATTAAAGACTTGTCTTTCACTGAAGAGCAAGTTTGAGGTTGAGTATATAACTGGTCTCTAACATGTGATTTGCTATAATGAGCACGAAAGGCAGACACCATATAATTAATATATTTAAATAGGCTTCTTTTCTTCATACTCTGTGACAAATTTGACGCATTCAGGTAAGAGCTGGTGTGTCTAATCAAGAATCCTAAACTGATGCTCTGATGGCTTCAATCCTAAATTTCCAAATCCTGCTGTGAAAAGGACAGCAGACGTAGATTTTATGTCATGGGAAGATGATTACACCAGAGTGGGCCTTTCATTCTTTCATTGCCTGCACAGGATTCACTTTGCTTAAGAGGTGCCTCTGCTCAACAAGCAACAAAACAAAGTGTCTGGGGGAGACCACCAATCTGACAAATTGAAAAGAAGAAAGCTATAATTCAGTTTTTACCCTGTCAGTGCATACACTAAGCTATGGCATGATTGTCAGTGATGAGTCTTCCATTTTTCTGCTGCTGTCTGTCTGACTTTTCAGATAAAGCAGCATTTGCAGCAGAACCCAAAACCCCTTGGGTGATTCTTTCATAAATGCATAAATGAGGGGCAAATTATTATGCACAGTGCTGAACTTTGAAAAATGCAGCCACACACATGTTCATCAGCGCGGTCTCTTTTTTTTTTTTTTTCTTCCAACTTCATTATTTCCTTTAGGAGTGAACACGGGCTGGTGCAGACAAGACAGTACGACAGAAATTCTTGCTAGCACTACATTTCTGCTCAACTCCATCAGTGGTAAGCGCGTTTCTTCAGCTGACAGTGGTGAGACTGACACACATCAGACACACACACGCGCACGCACACCAAATCTAGGTCAAAGATCCATTAAAATTTCAACAAAGTCCTGTGCTCTGCCACGGAGGTGCAATGAAAACAATTCAAATGGATATGGAATGCTCACAGTGCTTCCACGGTGGCTACCGCTACAAAGGATGAGTATCCTGTGGACCAGTGCAACAAGGAGACCCAAATCTACACACGGAAAGACACACAATCCTTACACTGTACATGTATCATTATATGTGCAGATGCTAAAAATGGTGTTAATCCGAGCTCACATGAAATGACAGCACAACGCAAAATAAATGTCTGGTTGAGTTCAAGCAGGTATTGTTGCAAAGTTGCTGGGGCCGAACCTGAGTTATGAGGACAGGAAACTGTATGACTGTATGAAGTTAACAAGCCAACTCTAACAAGCGTTTTTTTTTTCCATGTCATATCCCAACAAAGAAGAAAGTAAAATCCTGTTAAATTCAGAGAAAATAGGTTTTGGAATAACAGGAATCCCAAATGATCACTTTATTAACCCTGCAGGCACGAGTCCAAATCAAATAAAAAGATTATAAAATAAATAGTTGTTAAACCAAATCTCATCAGGGAATGTTTAATGGAAATGAGAATAAGATTTTAGAAATATGATGTTAAGTTTTCATTTAAAAATGTTTTGTTTTTTTGTAGTTTAAAGAGAAAGGTGTATCAGGCAAGCCATTCTAGTTGATGATTCTATGAAAAGACAAACAACAAACCACAGAAATTACAACTGCCAATTAAACTGCCTTCGCAGAATCTGCTTTACCAAAAAGAACATAAGCACTGCCAAGTTCCAGAGACAAGTAAGCCAAAGATACACATGATATCACTAGAGTATAGGAGTTTTACAACAGGATATTACTTTAGAATCCGCTGTGGGAGAATAGGCCCAGTAAAAATCCCACCATTTCCAGCCCGGCTGGAGAATTATATCTGGTCGAGCACCATAAAAGTTGATAAATTATCCTGGGTGGACTCTGCTGATCACAGCGGAGTCTTCTGTGCTCAGAGATGAGGTTTGAAGACATCGAGTGCTGCCTGACTGATATGAGCGTCCAAACTCCCGGGCCATCAACAGTGAGCCAGTTGGAGGCATAGGAAGAGCATGAAGACACACAAGCGCACGCAGAGAGAGAAAGTTGCGGGCTTTTGAGGAATACAGTATGTGAGCAACATAAAAAAACAGGCAGGTGTCCTTCATCCTGGAGACAGACAAAGCAGAGGTACATCAGTGCCGCATGAACTAGAAGAAAAAGGGTAGCAGCAGTGTGCATGCTTAATCGAGAACCCTAAATTTACATCAACCATTTAAAGTCACTCAAAAAAGAACAATGTGTGCAGACGGCAATTCTCCAGTTAGGAGTAATTTGAGTCTGGTTTTAAGAGGAGCTTGTGACTATACTTTCTTTTTCTCTTATACGACAAGAAAATAGGCATATGTTAGTTTTTTCTGTTAGTGATATGAGTAAATACAATTGCTGTGTTTAATAGTGCCAAGGCCAGTGGCATGGCGTCTGTGTCAATATGTGCTGCTGTAGACAATACGGGTAGAAAAACATACTTGGACATGCCAAGTTGACCAAACTAAATATATAACTCAAGTTATCTTGGTAACCTTTGAAAACAACAACTATTTTTCTGCACTTGTATCAGAACATTATGTTGTCACAGTGGGCAGCCACTATTCAAAAGGCACACAGGCTGACAGCTGCGTGATTCACATGTACAAAAATAATGACAAATTGCTCCGGCTATCGTTCTGGTTGTCCATCAGCCATTTTGTTTTCATTTGCTCACATTTGCTGACCGCGTGTCTGCAGGTTCTCCAGCTGACAGGTCATTTTGAGGAGTTTTGAAACTAACATCACACTCCACCCACCACGCAACCACATACTTATCATACTTATTAAACTCACTGTTAATTACAATGTTATTTGAAAGAAGGTGGCGAGGGAAGAAAAAAAAACAAAAACACCACAAATGTGACACAATCTTGAATAATGATTCGTATTTCATTCTCAGTAAAGCACTTGACAATGACATTTGAAAAACAGTGTCAAATTCAGGAGCAAATCTCAGTGGGCGCTGTCAGAGTCTAATTAAACCACAGCATCTACTTTAGCTCCGTTCTCTCTCCGTGACTTGAAACAATCTGGAACCAGTCTCTGTCATCTCAGTGAGTGCGTGTGTGTCTGTGTGCTGTTTTGCGCGTGCGCCCTAATGAGTGGTTGCTTCTTTGTGCATGTTGGGTCTATGTAAGAAGGTGAGACAGAAGACATAGCATGGAGGAGGCATATTTTCCACCCAGCGCCACTTGCCCTGAGGAGAGGTTTGCCCGTGGAGCTTAATCTCTGTGGGGATGGGTGCATGTGGGCCTATCAACCTTCAGCCGAGCCAGAAATTCTCATATCTTTCCCTGCCGAGCCAGCAAGTTCTCCTGGTGAAGGAGAAATCCACATGCAGACAACCACAATTGCACAAAACTCAATAAAAGGAACACTTCGATAATGTAATTCCTGGGGCTGTAGTTCGCAGTGCGGCTTTATTTCATATTTCACTGTAAGTGTAAGGTGTACCCTACTGGGGCGAAACACTCGGTGCATGTCTCAGAACAACAACAATTTTATGCCTCGAAAATAATCATCGTGTTGAGCAACACCGCTCTTGCATTGCTCCAACAAAACAGGGCAACTGCACTGCTTCCATCCTCCCACATGCACATGCACACACACACACACACACACACACACACACCAAATCAAAGCAACAGCAAAAGTAACACTTACTTCCAATATGGGTTTAAAGGCTTTGGTCACATTCAGTCACAAAGCACAAAAAACGCTAAAAAGAAAATATGAAATTAAACAGTTGAAGAGTGTGTCCTTGTCTTCTTCCCTTTGCGGCTCATTTTCAACTCTTTTCCTTTCCCTTTCATGTTGTAACTGGCTTTATCATGAAATGAAGGTCACCAATGCTGTGCTTTCACTGGTGGTCTCCGCATCTGACTGGGTACAGCACAGTCCTAATTATCAGAAGAACACATCAGCGCTGACCCACAATAGCCTCTCATAGCATGCAGCTATGTTTGCGCGCACACACGCTAAGACGCGCACACACACACATTGATTTCAGATAAAAAAAGAAGCCCACAAACAACATGAAATGCTCTCAGCCCACACAGTTAGCTGGCGTCCACCCATTATATGTCACAATGACAGTAGCCCTAATACATTCCTTATTAACAGCACAACAACCTGCCTGGGGTTTTAATTGGGAAAGTGAGCAGGTATTGGCAGCGCATCAGATAGGAGGGCTTGATGGTTATTTTGAGTGGTCTGATATGAATTCCAGGGGGTCCACTCCGTGGCTTTGTTGTGCCTATTAGTTGTCTGAACAGATAACAGATTGCATCTTAATTGGAAATCCCACCAGTCGCCTTGGTAACCATATTGTAAAATGATGCACACCTTTTGCATTTCCCAGGGCAATTTGCCTACGGTAACAGGTTAGGAGAGCAACGTCTTTAGGAACATTAGGCAAAAGAAAATCAATTGCCTTGTACTTTTGAACTTTATTTTCATAGACTGTACATGTGCTCACTATATGAAATCAGATTTGTACCATGTGTAGGATAGTGGTGGTTGTTACAAGGCTGAATACAAATTGATAAAGGCTAACAGGTACCTATTTATCATGTCTCACAAGTTTCTTCTCAAGGAGACTCTCGGATCATGTCAGTACATCTTCTTATCCATGTATCAAAGGAGTTTTAATATTAAGAGTATAACATGATAAAAAAAAATAAATATCAAGCATTAATCTCAGCACATATTGGTGACAAGCAAGACACACAACGGATTTATAAAGTCAGCACGCTCAGTGAACAAAAAATAACTGATCCTGAAGAGATATTTGAGAATCTATTAGCCTTACAAAATTATACCAGTAATCTTCACTTGGAATAGTTTTAAAATGTGTGCATTATGAATGAGTCAACAAGCCTGACAAAGTAGATTAACATGACATGTCAAGGAAAGACGTTCAAGTAGGAAAAAAGCGGCAACCGCTCACACCAGAGCAGGTGGTGTTTGAAGATTGCACCACATCACAGGGTAGAGACAGCCAAATGCACACTATCAATAGGTTTGCATGAACCCTAATATTCTGATCATAATTGGTTTAAAAGCTCAAATATAAACACCTGAATTGGGTGCAGAGAGTCCGTTTTGATCAAACGCAAGCGTTATTTTCTGAACATGCCTTTGGTCTTGACATTATTGCGTGGGGATGCACAGTACTTGTCTTAATTTCTCAAAAACAGTAGATTCCAACTGGTCCTCTGCAGAGAACTGGATTTCACAACAAATGAATAGTGTAGAAAAAACAAGAGCCCATGAAAAGAGGGGAAATAGACGTTGCGTAACATGAATATATGACTGCGCAAGTCACACAACTATTTCGTATGAATATGACTGTACACATAAACACCAGACCTGAAATATTCCATCAGAATGATTGAAGAAACGTGTATTGAAAGCCAGGGCACAAGCCTGTGTTCCAGTTCAACGTCCACATAGCTACAGGTCTATACAGATAAATCAGCCACAGATTCATAGTATCTGCTGTACATCATTGTACATGTTGGATTTTGTCCAACAGGACTACACAGCTGTACAGGATGTGTTTTATTTAGAAACACGACTACATTTTAAGGCCAAATGACAGCACTGAAAAACTGTACTCTACTCTTTAATCATAATTCATTCTGGAAACAGTTGCTTAAGTTTAAACTACTATTGGCTAATATACTGCTGATCTGAATTCAAACCACCAAATGCAAGCATATCAGTATAGGCATTTATGAAACACTATCTCTCGGTAAATAATACAGGTTAATAAATGTTCTATTTCCTTTAATGTACCTGAACAAATTTACAACTGATCTTTAGATGCTAGCAATTTTTCACGCAAAATAAACCCTCGCAAATAGTGTGAATATCGGCAAATCCAGCACAGCGCACCCACACGCATATCTTTACCCATCATTTGTGTTTGCCTCTCTCACATGCAAAAAGAAAGGGAGCGCTTCACTGTTTACAAGCGCGGCGTGCCTGAGACGACAGCCAAACTTTGCTTCCTGGTCTGTGCGCATGTTTGATAAATAATAATATGCTCGCGTCTAGACAAAGGCTGCCTTCAGGATTCTGAGCAGGAGACAAAGGAAGGGAGGCAAGAGAAGAGAGAGGAGGAGAAGGAAATACAATTCTGCGTAGTGTGTAGTTCCCTGGATAGACAATGATGACGAGCCAAGGAAAGACAGAAGGGGGGAATCAGTGAAAATGAACTATGGGGGGGGTAAGAAATACCCTAAGGTGGTTCTCTTTTTCATCTTATATCCACAAAGCTGCGCCTCAGAGGCTGAACACATTCAAACAATCAAAAAAAAAAAAGACACACCCTTTTCTACTTAAATTATGATACCGGATGCAACAGAGAAACATATTGCAGTTTTCCCAGTGTCTATGGAAGACGCAGTGGTGTTCATCTATAGATTCCTCTGGGTAATTAGGGCACAGATCGTGAGGGAAGCAAGAAAAATAAATAAATAAAACTCTTGACTCAAATATGAAGCAATTTTTGCACAATGTCTAAACTGTAGTGGGAAACTGATTAATTAGTGCATGAAATCCAGCTCTGGAAAAAATAATAAAAATGCCCATTCACTGCACCATCATTCCACGCAAACAACTGATATTGATAATTTATGAAGGTGTGAGGACTCTATTATATGAAAGGCTTGGCACAGCAAAATTTAAATATCTGAGATGCAGCGCAGAAAACAAAACGCAGCAATGTATTGATCATGGCTATCGGGTTTCCACAAGCACCGTACAGCCCACATTAAGCATGTCTTAGAAAGTGTTTACTGCGCCAACTGAATTGTTGGATGTACATTTTAAAACGGCCATTTGATTTTATATTTCAAAGAACTTAAATTAATGTTACTGCATGGTTCATCGCGGATGTTGACAAGTCATTAATTGTGGGACTGCACTAGCATTCAACACACACTTGAAGTGAGCATACATATATATATATATATATATATATACAACACCTATTACACTTATTATTACAAAGCCAAAGCTGTATACAACACCATATAATTTGTAGTGTCATTTCACACGTGTAAATGCTGTCTGCATATGTCTCAGGTTCACAAGCCATGCATTTTATTTAACTGTGCCAAAACAACTGTTGAAACTAATAAATAACATAGCAACATGATAATGCAGTCATTATACGACACTACGCATGCTGAGTGGGATGGTTACATGCCTGCCTGCCTCCGAGGAGCATGTCTCTACCAAGACAACAAATCTTGTGAAGCCATAAAAGTGCGTTCCTGCGTTTCCGATAACACAGTTTTCCAAACCTAGTCCTATGTATCGCATAACCTTTCAACATTTCAAGACACAAACAGCACATTTGGAGGAACAGTTCGGCCTTTACTTCGGCTAACTGTTTATCTAAGCTGTCGCCACACATAAAGCAAAGGGAGTGAACATTCCTTTGCCAAACACATTTTATCTTCTCAATGACATTCAGCAGTAAACTCATGGTCTTGTGGACACAAGCTCCAGAGAGAAAATGCTCAGCTTGACACAAACCAGGACCGGATTTCATGAAAAAATAAATAAATAAATAAAATAATAACAATAAAAAAGTCTGATTGACCTGATCTGATTTCTCCTCTGGGAAATGAAACATGTGGAAGTTAATACTTTGGCATTCCTTCAGAAAATGAGTTCACATCTGTGCTGTTCAAACATCCAGGTTGGTCCCTGTCACAACACATAGAAACCCCTCACTGTGTGATCTGATGAAATTTTGATGGCGGATATGTAGTGTTGGCTGTAGGTATATCTATGATTTAGAAAACCCCAATGAGGCTGGGAGAGAATATGTACCTCTCTCTCCACAAACCACAGATTCAGACCCCAGAGAGGTTCTGGTTATTGGTCTGTATCACAGTGCCCCCTACTGGAAGGCAAAACTCTGATAACGGCACCTCGAGTGGAACGATGACAGGTAACACAAATTATTATTTCAATCAAAACAAGGACTGTGGCATGAAAATAACCAGCCTGTTTAACTTCAAGTTGACAGGAAAAATAATATGAGGAAGCTTTGTCAAGATGTAGTTTTTGTTATGCAGTTACTGAAAGATTATTTGAACAGTTGTATTAAGTTTATCTATTAAAATAAACTTGTGGCACTAAGACTAACATTAACACGAGAAAAGGGAGGTTTTGGTAATAAAGAGGTAACAATTATTAATAATTAATTATTAACAGATATTTACGTGCTGTGTATATCCACACCAAAGAACGGTAAGTTATGAATTTAATTTTCTCTACCATTAAGTTTAACAAAGTGAGTCTTCCTGAGGCAATGTATTTCTGCTTAACATTGACTTTCATGTTATGTTTAAGGTTCTACATTTAACTCACATCTCAACAGTGATGGCTCCTGTGTTCACTGACCTAAACTCTGCTTTCTGCAAATCATTTCAGATATATAATTATAATATTATCAGCAAATTGATATATAACTCTGTTTAAATAGAAATAAGCTTTTAATGAAATTTGTGGTTGATGGTAAATCAATGTTTAAATCCGAAATAAAATGGTAATACATCAAATAAATACTTGGATTAAAAAATATGCAAGAATACTTGCTACTAGTTTCTAGTTCAATGTTGCCATAAATTAACACCATAAACACTATTTCTTGGCTTCTCTCCAGAATATACTTGCATCTGATGATTGTAAAAAAACATTTGCCAACATTTTCTCTTTTTTATCATGTTGATTTGAAATAGTTGACTCCTTGAAACTTTTCCTGCTGGGCTAAAATAAACATCAACACCTCTCCCTGCATATTTATGGTGCTCTTTTGGCAAAAAAAAAAAAAAAAAAACACATGTATGACGAGTTCACATGTTGCAGGGGGCACAGTGAGGCTTAGTGCTGACTTGTGCTGTCTAGCATTACCAGGCAGGAATGTCTTTCCTGCGTGTTTGGCAGCTTGTTAAGTGATGATTGTTGGAAAGTAGCGACATATACCCTTGACCTGCCAGCTCTGATCAGCGATTAACTGCTTTGGAGACCTTGAATTGTGGTACTGCCAGCAAAGAGCTATTCATAATTTCTGGTGAGAACGTGTCACATTAATTGAGGCTTATTTTCTCACTGCTGCAGGACACTGACATCAAGCTGCATTCAACACTGAACCGAAGTTTATTGTTGTTTTGTCGGCATGTTTCTCTTAATTACAATAGACAGAACAATAATACTAGCACAGGCATTTGGTCAAGGACTATCTATCTATCTATCTATCTATCTATCTATCTATCTCAATGAAATCACAGAAACAAAACACCAAATAAGAGAGTATTGTCTTGTTGCCAGCGAAGGGAGGTAATTTAGAAATCTCACAGCAAATTCCTGGTCCAATAAGGTTGACTGAAGTGTGGTGCTGTATACACAAATCCTCCACAGAGAAATGTTATCATTTTCCAGCAATAGCAGCCTCCATCGGTATACTTATCACATTCTTCTCCCTCTAACGCTGCCTTCATCGCAAATAATACCACTCCTTAAAACATCTCTTTCACGCGTGCACCATCTTGGATTTTTCTTTTTTCTCACACTTTGTCCTCACATTTGTTTACCCTCTTTGCTAAATTCAATAAATGTAGTGATCAAAGCATTATCTGTATTATTTGAATAGATTAAGTCAATGACATTTCAAACGCATCTATGTGTATAGCATTCTGTATAGGAAATATAACAGTTCAGAAAAAGAAAAGAAAGAAACTGTCATAATATAAAATAAAAATAGGTTGTCCTTCAAGGCAGTGTTCCATGCTCTAGACAAGTGATATGTTGACCTGTAACCTCTCTGCCGTTCTTAATGTGTCATAACAGCAACACAAGACAAGACACCCTGACAACTACCTTAGGAATAACACTGAGCTGAAATATAAAATATAATGCGTTGCCTGAATGGTAATGCAGACTTACAGGTCGATGCATAAAAGCACATTTGTATTTCTACGCGTTTGACTGAGACCTTCTGCAGATGCTATTAGTCTCGACGTGGTAACATTTATCGAGGCAGGCGGAGAACGCTTCTGTTGATGCTTAGTCAGTGAAGGCTATTCAAGTGCTCACAATCACCAGTCTCTTGGGACGCCGTGCAGTTAATACATAAAAGATAGAACTAGAAGTGGTTTACTCATCATCATCATCATCATCATCATCATCCCTGTGTAGTCCAAAAGGTGATTTGTCAGGACGATTACATTAAAAAAAATAAAATGTGCATCTGTAAACAACTGCCAAGTATCCAAGCTGCTAGAGCATCTAAACCGCCAGCGATGCCATTAGTGAAAACAATGTGCCGGGAGTTTCTTCTGACAATGAAATGTCATTGGAGTCTGTTGTAGCTCTCATGCTGGTATCAGCGCCCACCTGTGTCTAAGTATGTATCAGAACACCCTGGGGGTGACTGCATCGGATTCTACAAGGTACCACCGTGATCGGAGCACAATGGTGCACTAGCTGCTCTGCTGTGGGGCCCTTGGTACTTCTCTAATAATCTACCCAGCATGTGTTTATCTTTGTTGGACCAGGTTGTGTGGAGGAGGCGGCCGGGAAAAGGAAGGCAGACAGGATCCTGCCAGCCTGCATGTGAGGAGCCCGCAAAATCCAGAGGGACTGCCGGCTTTGTGTGAGCGTGTGTTCATGTGTGCGCGTGTGCGTCTGAGAGACAGAAATGGCAGCAATACAGTTATGCCAACATGAGTTATGGTCTGACTTACACAGACACACACACAAAACATTTAATTGCCAAAAAAAAAAAAGTCTCTCCCGAGCTCCATTGTGTCTAATGTGTTCAACGTTAATCTTACCCTTTGGGGACATTTGTTGTTGTGTTAATTACACACCACCAGGAGCCCTCATTAACACACATACAAATATGTGCACGCGCAATCTTACACACGCACAAACACACTATGTACACAGTTTAGGTGGAGCGAGTTGAGGCGTAGATTAAGTGAGACAGGCCAATATGGGAGAAGCAGAGCTAATGAAGCATTTATAGACAGTGGCGTCATTATAGACTCGCCGATGGTCAAAACGTCTTCCACACCTTTAATGAACAAACCCAGCCTCAAATGTAGAGGGACTCGTGGGCCCGGAGTGGCCAGCGTGCCCTGCTTAGTCATCCACTACACCGCTTGCTCATCACATCCAGCACAGGCCTTTGTTTCCACCGCTGTGCAAGCTTTGGCTAATGCCAGTGGAGTCAGGCAAACTGCAATCCTGACACACAAACAATTAACCCCAGAGTATTTTCACTGGCCCTCTTCTCTGCCTGCTATCAGCCCTCATTACAGCCTGCTACTCAGCGCAGCCATTAAAACCAGAAAAAGCCTAAAGAAACAAGAACAACAAACGCAACTATTTGTTTGTCTCACTCATCTCAAACTACTTTGGGGGAGTACAAACGGGGAGTGCTGTGACACAGCGTGTTTTTCGCCCTCCTGGTGTGTAGACCCATGTCAGGAGCAGAGTAATGGGCTACAAGGTGACCGGCAGGCTCCTGTCTTTCTCTCACTTTAACCTAATGGCAGGACCTCTAATTACACTGCAGGGGGCTTCAGACATTCAATTATGGGCAGTCAATTATAGATATAGCAGATTTGTAAAAGATGTATAGCATTTCCTGGGGAAGAACTGCCCCAGATTATTGGTGACAGATATCTTGAGGGAAAAGGGAACCTCTAAAATGAAATCCCTGGCTATTGGCACCAATCAGCATAGGAATGAGGGTGAATACATGAAGAGCTGTGCAATAAGTTTTCTTCAATTTGCTTCAATGTACAGAACTGCGGTAGTGGAGTAAATATGGTAATTTTTTAAAAAATGTTTTAAATCCAAATAAGAAAATGATAAGACTGCGCATCATGGTTAGAAGATGTGGACAGTGTGGACTGACATCATATCCAAAGAGTAAGAAACATTCTCATTGCTATTCTTCAAGATGAAGTCTCCATTTCACTGCGGCTGAACTTTAATAAAAAGCGTAATATGTTCTCCACATTTGCATCAGACATAAAATATCCAATGCATTCCGCTGCTTAGTGTGATTAAAATTAAAATCAGGGCGTATCAATCCTCTCAGGTTAATTTGTCTTACACAGTGCGTCTGTGGTGTCTTTCCATCCTGGGGACGCCTGTGGCCTTAGAAAGGTTAATAAGCTGCTTTACCTCAGGCGGGGTGGGATTGGAGGAGACATGGAAAGGTGAAAAGAAAAGGCCACAAGAGCAGAAACAACTTAATGCAAATCCACACAGTCGAAGCAATCTGTCAAGCCTCTAAAACCACCAGCTCCCTTATTTAACAGTCTCCAACGGGTTGGACCTGTACTTTCCATGCAGGGAAATATTTTTACATGGACTTGACATCAGTCAGCACTCATCTAGCGATGAGCAACTGGGGTCAAAGGTCTGGAAAGAATGTGGAGATGATGAAACACCTGCTGGAATACACAGATCAGCGGTCTGCACGCCCACTGTGGATTTAATGTCAGCTCAGAGTCAATGTTTCAGTTAAAAGTGCTTGATTTGGTGCGGCGTCACGGCTGGCTTCAGAGTGCTCATGTATAACATAAAATTCTCATGACCCTGCCTCTATCATGCAGTGCAACTGATGTAGTTTCCTTATACTTGCATGTGTAGGTGGAGCAAGAGTGCAATAACAGTGCAAGAGCGCTGAAAGACCTAAAGCTTAACATTGCTAAATTCTAAGTGTGGCTTCACAGCAGGACCAGGCACAGGAAAAAAAAAAAACTGGACCAAAGTTGTTTTGTTTTGTTTTTTTACCTTGTTTTTAAAAACAAGCCAAAAATAATGGTCTACACTGACTGCAGCCTTGTTCTGTCTTTAGATTTTTCTGCATTTCCCCAGCATTGTGCTGTGTGTTTAATGAAACATGGTCCAACGGAGAGAACAAAGAAGGAAACAATCTGTAAATGCTGTGATTTAGAGAAAGCCTCCCCCCAAGGCTTCTACACTGTAACAATAAGAAAATACAGAGCTATGGGATTTGTCTATAATTTCATTCATCCACAACAGTAACTATTTTCTTGATTTAACATGTCGTCTTTTAAATGATCAATTTGCTATTCATCTTCTTCTGAGGAAGTTTCATTAAAAACAACCTACAAAAGGAAGTTTCACATATGGAAAATAAAAACAAAACTGTCCAAAAACGAGTTGTTTCATTAGCATGAGGTTTGAAAAGTTCTTTTTGAAATCTTTTGTCACTTAAGAAAACCAGTACTCTACACAGTGTAATCATTAAAAAAGAGAGAAAACATCTTCTAGTTTACAAAAAAATTACAGATTCAAATCCGGATCTGGTAAGCAGAGAGACAGAACTTCACAGAGACAATGAAATACAGACAGATTTAAAATATGTATGGTGTGGATACTGTAGCAGGGGATGATAAGAAAAAAAAGGGAAGGAAGGTGCTGACTTTAAGTTCAAGGGAGATGACAGAGAGCTGTACAGAAGTACAGAAAGAATTGGAGGATGGGGAAAGAAAGGGAAAATAAATAAAAGAAAAGGTAAAAGCAACGGCTAACTGCACCAGTGTGTGTTTCCTGAAGGGAAGCTAAGAAAAGTGTAATGGACAGTTTACGTGCCTGCTATAAAGATGAGGTGCTTAGTCTTTGGAAGGCCCATAAAAGCTTTAGATCCAAGTATTTTCTGTAAAGTTACACCAAGGTATTTTCATGTACATTCTTGGACTGCAGCTTATTGATGTTATCCATTAATGTGCTTTGAGTTTAGTTAAATACAGAAATGTTCTTTTGTTAAAAACCATTGATTATTATTGGTCACACTAAACATCTAACTCATCATTCCAACTGTCTCTTAGCCACTGTTAATGTTGGTCGTCATCAAAAATACAAGAAAAGGACCGTCTCATTTTGCAGATGCACGTTGACAGAAATACTGGAAAAATCTGGAATGCCAAACCGAACTTATGTGCCTCTTCACAAACGGTGTTACAACGGCAATAACATACCTAGGAGAACCAAACCTAACAAGAACATAATACATTGTATTTCCACTACATGAATATGGAAAATGTCAGTGGAAAACGATTCAGTGTACACGTTCATCCCCAATAAACTCAGCTCCTGCCAAAGTCCATTCTACCGTGACATGCAGAGTATGTAAGTCAGTCCTGAAATACAACAAATGTACTACTGCAAAGCACACTCATCTGAAAAGGCAATTAACGACTTAACTAAACGACCTGCAGTAACAGAGAGAAGGAGGCTGCACGTCAACAATTTGCTGGTGAATAGACCTTTAGCTGCTAGACACGGAAACGGCTTCGGAGATATACCACATTTTTTTTATCCTGGCTACATTACCCTATTTTATAACACGCTGTGAAGTACTATTAAACGCTATTGATGGTGCTGATTTATATAGGCTATACATATCTACAGCACACAATATTGATAAGCTCATATGGACTAATATGTCTATTAGCTGACTACTGGCTACGGCCGACAGTTGTTTGTGTTCAAGCTTCAATAAAATGCCATCGTAGCTTCTTTTGTGTGAAAAGCTACGTCGTCAGGTCAAGAACATAGATTTCATTGTCTCATTGACGAGTCGACTCGACTTTCACCACATATCAGTTGACTTCAAAAAATCCGAAGTCATTCAACCCCTAATAGAGACCTATAAAACTAAAGGTAGATTTCCATTAACATTACACTCTATAATGGTGTCAGTAACCTTTTCCAAATGAGCTGCATCAACTGCATTTCCAATTACAATCAACACAAGCAATTGAAGGTAAATCATACTCAACACTGTGTTTCCTAATTCTTAGCAGATTACAATAAACAACATCTTTTCTAATTAGGTTTGCACTTAATAGAACTTTTGTGATGAATAGACTCTTTAGTTAGTGGAACGGCTTAATTGACTACTCTAAAAATAATCAATAGATTAAACAAAAAAAATCCATAGATGAAGTGAATAAGCAAAAGTGTTTGCTGCAGCCCTACATACATACATAAATTATTTATTATTGTGTCTATCTAAACCACTATTAGTCACTGTTTTCTTAGCATTTGTCAGCATTACATTTGACTAGATTTAACTACATATGCTATATCTGACACACACCTAAAATTACAAAAGTCAAGTAAAAGGTTTAAATGCCAGTGGTTTGATCAATGTCCCGCAAGCGGCGTCGCTGCTTTTTATGTTTTCCTCCTTTTTCGGGTAGATCACAGTCTGTAATCAGGCTGCTGTGTCTACCTTACTCTCTCCTTCCCTCATCTCAACCTTTTCTGTCCGTAAAGTAATTTACCTCACTGTGGCGTGAGAAGTCATGATTGTTTATATTCAAGGAGGCACCATCTTGAACACATAGGACTCTGATTGTTTACCTATCCTGCATGTGACATCACAGTTGCTCTCTTCTCCCCCCAGCGCTGCTGTCTCCTCTCCATCCCATTCCAAACAGATTGGCTGTGGGAGTGTCACCCGCCGGCCCACTTGTAGTCGCAAACCAATTCCACCAAAGAGGCACAAAGACAAATTAAACTTAATGCCATGTAACAAACTCAGCAGGCTACTGTGCACCGTCAGGCGTTGTGTTAGCCACTGCACCCTTTTTGATCTGTATGGAAATCATCCAGTCGACATGGAGCCAGACCCAAAGCACTTTCGGAGAGGTCGGAGTTAGACAACAAGTGTAAAATTGAGAAACTAGTAAAACATTTGCACTTACAATTGATGAATTAACTGCGAGTTAACAGCGTGGCCGACGGAGTATGTGTTCGATCTCATTTAAGAGGAGATTATGAAATACAGCGGGTGGTTGAGTTGTAACAGCTTGAAAAACAAACTGCGTCTAGAGGCTTTTCAGAGAAAAAAACAAACATCCACTGCTTAAGAAGAACAAAAGCTATCAACCCCTGAAATTAATACCTAGCAACAAGAGCGAACGCTGTTCAAATAGCTAATAGAAAGCTGAACGTCATCGTATCACTCTGAAATGGAGGAACTGATCAGAGAAATACAAAACATATATTTGTACTGATAAGCCATTACATATTAAGCAATTTGTGTGTGTATTTTTTTTTTCCTTAATAAAAAGCCCCCAAACTTTCACAATCTTTCAATCCCTTCCTTACATCCAGTCACACTGAAGAGTGAACCATCACACATCAAGTATTCCCAATAAAACTCCTGGCTCTTGTACTCATACTTCTGAGCTTAGATATTAGATATGCGCTCCATATTCTGCTGTCAGGGATCATGGGGGTGAGTTAATGAAGCTCCACCGGGGCTTTTCCATGTGAAAAGCTCCAGTGACAGCGCTGACATTGTCCTCTTTTTAAAGGCAAGTCCCCACTGTTAACAAGCATCCTATCACTCAATTAGGCAGACACTGGATATATTGGATGACACACAGGGAGGCACACAAATACACACGGCTCACAAAACACACACAACCTAAATATATATTCCTGTTTGTGTAAAACTGAAATATCACTTTTGAATATATTACACTAACAGATTACAGTTTCCCACAGTGGTCTGGGGAAGGATGGAGGTTGTTAATATGTATGGCCCAACAAACACAGCGATATCAGAAAATGACATGTAATGATAATTGTAAGGAAGATATTCCAAGTCTTGATGTGAAAGTACAACCGCAACAGGACAGACCTAAAAATAAACACAAGTTTAACATTTAAATAAATAAATTTAGGATGATGTTCAAAAACTTCTCTTTGGTACTCCATAGCCTTTTTTTGCCTTGCTGTCTTGTTCCAGACTTATCATTATTTAGTGTGTGGGCCCACATGGACATGGGTATGGGTTGTCTGGGTAACTATTCTAGACTGAAAAAAACCCCAAAAGAAATCAGAAGAAAATATCTGTGAAATAAAAAGGTTAAATAAAATGGATTTTTTAAATAGGTAAATAAATATATTAAAGATAAACTGAAACAAAAATGTATGCTTTTGGAGGAGATTAAAAGGATGACAAAGACTGATATATCCCACACCTGCATCAGCTGGGATTATCCAAAAGTGTGGGCGTAAAGGAAAAGAAATAAAATATCTAGATGCACGGGGGATATTTATTTTTGAACAGACAGTTTTTGATGAACATTACATTGCACCTGAAGGCACATAAAAGTTGGCAGGGTGTAGACTTGGGAGGCTGTAAGCGGCAGGTATCAAAGAAAGCTAATATTCAGAGGGCTAAAGTTAAAGTGCACTGTGATAGCCAGAATGGCTCTCATCTGAGAAGAGAAGATTAAAATCAGTGGGACATCACAGCAAGGCAATATGAAGCAGGAATGAGAGGAAATTTCTCTCTCTCCCACTCGCTCTGCCTCTCTCTCTCGCACAGATGCACACACACACATAATATAGTCTCCTACAATAAACCAATTACTTGTCATTAATATTTAAGGGCCTAATTTCCATTCATATGTAATATATTAAAAACGTGCAGGGATGTGCAAAGAAAAGAGCTGACCCTGAGATATTCACAGTAGGCTTAGTGCCTCAAACAGAGAGGAATGAACATCAGGGTGGTTTGTGTTTTATTGAGACAAATGTCTCCTGCCTGAACCAGCAATTAATGCCCTCCTTTGTAAAATGTGGAAAATGCGACAATTTGAGGCCTTTCTTTTCCAAAATGGGATAACGTCCTCTTTGATTTGTTTCAAGTAATAATTGAAATTTAGCCTGATGTCTGATTGAGTGTTTGCGTTGCAAGGAAAGATCTCGGGTGATCAAAACAATTCACCAAAAGGAAGCATCTCTCCACTCTGATGGCAGTTTACAAAATGAGTATGCAGGAAAAGGCCAATTGTGGTCTTGTTTGTGGGAGACTGAAGCTGTTAAACAATGAGCCTGAGAGTTGGAGTGGGTGTCTTTTTACGAGGCTGGCCCTGACTCCGGTTGGACAACATCGAGTCCGGAGAGATTACTTCAGAAGCAAGCGCAGAAAGAGGAGATAAGGGAAGAGAAAGGGAGAGATTTCAAGAGAAGAAAAGCTCAGGCTAAAGATACGGAGGAAGCGGCCTTAGCAGATGCTCCCTCCTCTCAATTAACACAATCAGTAATAAACAGCCATGTTCTCCAGAGGAACATGGCAAAGCATCCAGCCTGACTTCCCAACGCTCTGACGTAGAAAATATCCAAAGCTTAGCAATGTATACACACTATCAATACAAGGCAGACTATTCCACAGTGGGCTGCAAGTGTCTTGAGTTGAGCCTAAACTCATTAGACTAAGGCCCTTATTGCATTATCATTATCTTAAAGGCAGAGCTTCAATAATAGTCTTGGGAATTGTTATTTGTCAAGAGCAACAAGCTCGTCAAAGTTTTTATCAAGAAGACATATTGTTTGTCAGTGAATACAGCTTAACAGGATTAAATATTGTGAGTAGCAATCATTGTCACTACATTGTTCTGAGAGCCAAAACTTCTATCCATAGACTTGTACGTGAATAAGCGCCAGTGGGGCCACAGCACACAGAGTGCTGGTCAGCAACAGTTTTCTTCTCTGAGAGGTTACCGAGTGTCATGCGACCACGGTGGCCGACCATGCGTGAGTGTGTTTGATCCGGTGGCCAGGTCAGCCCTGATGTTAACAGAGTTATTAGGGGACTTATTAGGGAGAGTCAGAGAGCCAGCTAAACCCCCCACTGATTCCATCATTACTGCCGTTGTGGCCGGGTCATTACCGCCCTGCTGCTGGGGCTTTGTAGCAGGGATTGAGAATCTGCTGGTGTGCATTGGCTCAGTGGGGAGAGAGTGTGTGTGTGTGTGTGGTGGGCAGAGCTGTAGGGACAGAGGTAAAGGAAAATGGGTGTCAGAGTGAGGAGAACTACTGAGGGCTTTGATCAAATCCTTTGTGATGGCGGGGAGGATGACTGCAGCCATCACTTACCTTTCCAGAGCTGACCTTTACGATAACGATAACGCAGTTTGGTGGGGTCACAAAAAAACACCAGGCAATAAAGTGAAATAACACAGACAATATTATATACACAGATCAGGCATATCATTATGACCATCTTGGTAATATTGTGTAGGTCTCCCTTGTGCCTCCAAAACAGTTGTGACTCATGAGAGAATGGACATGGTCCTTCTGAGGGTGTCCTGTGGTGTCTGGAAACAGGATGCTGTTAGTGGGGGCCTTTGGGTTCTGTGGGTTGAGGGGAGGGGCCTCTGTGGATCATCCCACAGATACTTGATCAGTTTGGGATCTAGTGAATTTGGAGGCCAGGTCAACACCTTGCGCTGTTCTTTGTGTTTTTTGAGTTGTTCCTAAACCGTTTTTGTTTCTTTCTCTCTATGTATGTTTCTCAGTCAGTTTTTGATTTTTTTCCAAATGATGCGTCTTCCCCTCGTCCCATGCAGGCTTTGTGGGGATTTACATTCATCTTCATGAAGCCTGTTTTCTCTCTGCAGAAGTATGGGAGTCACTGACTTTCAAGCCAAACTAATTTTATTTACTGGATTACACAATGCGGACAACTCCACAATGGAACCTTCCAAAATGCCCAGCTCCAAATGCCTGAGCAGGCAAAGGCCATATATATTCGAGCCTAGAGTGGAGCGGCTGGTGAAGGAGATGCACATGTGGAAGGAAGGACATGAAAATGACCACGTTTTATTGGTCAAAATAAATGTACACGCCCACAAGTTCAGGATTACATCAACACTTTGAAATAATGTTGGTCCCACAGTAGATGACGTATAATGCAGGATATATAATTTAAAAAACATAAAATTGAACTTTGGCCATCAGAGTGGGTTTAACATACAGAATACCGAGCTACTGCATATGCAAATATACAGTATATCCGGGGTTTGCACTTGTGGAATAACCTCCTTTTCCTTCTTTGTGTTGTTTCTGCTGAGCAGCACAGACATCACCATTACAAAGTGGCATATGCCCTTTGTCCGTCAGCAATTGATGTGGGCAATGGAGGAAACATTTTGCAAGAAAGGGGGTGTGGAGTTTGCCAACATCAATCTTGTTTCAAATTGAACTGCAAAGTTCCAGCTGAATGAATTGCCTTTCAAATGCAGGAGGCCATGGCTACACACATTCAATCCCAGAGTGAATCTGATTTGATCCCAAGAGCCGTACAAAGGCACAACCCACTGATTGATAAAGCGAACTGAGGGGAGATGAGGAGTAAAAGAAAAAAGAGAGAGCCAAGTCAATGGAGAAGAGAGTAAAGAAAGAGGGAAAAGCCGATACAGTCAAGTGAAGGCAGAAGAAAGGGAAAAGGACGAGAGAAAGGGAGCAATGAAAGAGAATTAAAAAAAAAAAAATTTGTAAGGGAAATAAAATAAGTCCATGGTGTGGCAAGGTTGTTCAACAGGACCCATTTAATGTCTCGTACACAAGTTGCACAGACGTTGAAAAACCTGGGTGGTGATGGAGAAATAATAGAGATGTCTGTCTGTGATAACAGATCTTTCAGCTCTGTGTGTGGGTGGAAACAATTTTCCGATCACAAAGCACTCCATGGTGCCAAAGGTGAAACCTGCCTCGACACCAGTGACGGAGGTGTGTACCTTTAAGTGTAGCATCCCAAAAAACTGTGTTACAGTCTTCTAGACTAATGCATCTCATGCGAATAAGGCTGGTATTAATAACAGGATTAAATGTATTTCCTTCATGGAGGGAAAAGAACAATTTACAACTGAGAAATGTGATTTAGCACAATAAGTTGATTTTTTAAATAAATAATAAAATTAAAGAAAAGCGAGGGTGTATGTATATATCCTTGAAAGAAGGCAATACATTAAACTAAAAACAGGAAACACTGGGGTTTTCTTGCTATATCAGTACTATTGAACTGAAAAGAAAGAAAGAAAGAAAGAAAGAAAGAAAAGAGATTTTTCACAAGTGTGGAACCAGTCAGCGCAGCCAGTGTGTCTTCAGTTGCATGTCTGTGGCCTCAGTGTACCTCAGAACTGACATATGTGTTAACTTTTCAATCAGGCCAAAGAACCATCTCATAACAAATGACAAAGAAAAAAAAATAAAGAGCCACTTTTAGTAGATTGAAGCTGAGCTTGAAATCCCTCTTGATTATCATTTCCTTTTCTTGGTAAAACTCATTAAACAGTAAGACTCATAAAAGCAGCGGGGGAGATGACAGTCTTGCATTCTCAGTTGTTTTCGAGGCCTCTGAGCGCAATAAGCATCTGAAAATTGGGGGCTGTTAAAGTGATTCTTTTTTTTTCTTTTACTGCCAAAGTGTTGTTCTTCAACAATGCAAGTAACAAGCAAGAACCCCAAGGAACGTGGAGATAACAGAAGCCTTTTTTGCACCATTTTCTCAGGGCAGCTCTGCAGGGAAGGCATTTACACCTGCTTGCCTCATCTTTCACGATACACTAGGCCCCTAAAGTGTGTGCTTCACTTATAAATATCCATATCTCGTGGCAAAGATGGAGGTACCACAAAGAAGCAAAGGAAAAACCAACAAGTGAGTATGTGATAGAAAAAAAAACAGTGGCAATATCCCAGACAAATGAAGTCTGTTTTCACCAGCGACTTGTTTGTCAAATCAGCAGGTAGGATTTATAGTCCGCAGTTACAATGAGAGGTTACAATGAAAGTATAAGACCTTGGGAATTAATCTTTCGAGCGCTGGCCTCGACATGCGAACCCCCAAAACTGCTTAAACCTGCAACAATATCGGATAAACTACTGGACTTGAGATGAATGAAGACTCTACACCCAAATAGGTCAGACTCAAAGTGGAAATAAGGCGGAGATCTTTTTGACAAAATGTTTAATGTTCACTTATCCTCAGACGGAGTGCATTTGACTAGACCGCATGAATCATGAAACACAAAAGAGAGGAAAACAAATTAACTACTATCACTTTAGGAAAATCCCATCTTGCACCTTTTCTGCAATACCATCTACATCAAAGCCAGACTCATTGACTTTCAACTTCAATGAAAGGGGGTGGGGGGTAGGTATCAAACATTAAACAGCATTTTTCATTCATGAGCAAATCATGTTCTGTTTCAACAATAGAGGGAAAAGAGCTGATTCAGTGAAGTCGCTACAGGGGTAATTGATAGGGATCCAGCTAAGGTAACTCCCGAGGGAAATGCTGGATCATGAATTCCTACCCTGCCAGCGGGAACATGGGTTATCTATAGAGCTTTTTTGAAACCCCAGTGGGAGTGAAAGTGAATTTAATAAAGAATTTAAAAGGACATTTAGTGCTGAATTACAACCATGTCTGTGGAACTCCAAACGTTAAGTTGTATATTTTATCTTAGGAATCTATCTATCTAAAAGCATGGTGCTGATGTACATCTAACACCTAAAAGCAGGTTCTCCCTGTTTTTTTTTTGTTTTTTTTTTAAATGTGTAATGCATTAAAAATACAGTGAAAATAATTAAATGTGCAATGGATAAATGGTTTGATCATAAGTTACTTCAGAATTTGCTAAAAAAATATATAGCGCCTTACAGATATCCTGCAGTGAAAGACAAAAAGAGATGGGCATGACTGCCCAGTCTATCCCTGCCACTTCATTAAGCTTTGCAACAACTGTTCTTTCCAACCCACATTCTCCTTCCATCTGTATTATGCCAACAAATCACCTTGCGGCAGCCCGGGGAAAATTGCTATTTATTTCACAGTACAAAAAAGAGATGAGTCTAGTTTGTAGACCTGGAGGCTGTGAGAAAGACACAGCAAGAAGCCGCTGGAGGGCTGACTGGTGTCCAAACAGACGGTGGGTATATGAGAAAAGTTGGAAGATTCTGTATAGTTATGTCCACACACGCTGACAGAGCTCCGATTTGACTGTTCTGCGCTTGACAGGGCTCAGGCTTCTCCCCTCCCACTGCTGCTAGAATTAGAGGGGTGTGCAACACACATAAACACACACACACACACATACACACTGTCAAAGAAGTGGAAAACACTCAACTTGTCATGGGAGGAATACATCAAGTGCCTTCATACACCCTCTTCCGTATAAAAACAAACTCGCTCTGCACTGCTTGTGTTATTCATCAGCAAGTTAGGTAGCCTGGTTGTGTATCTGAGAAACAAACTGGCCGGGACAAGTAAACTCCCAGAGCTTCCTTCACCAAAGCCTCCCTGATGGAGGACTGGCCTACTGGACTGGAAAAGGCAAGAAGCAAACCGAGCATAGCTGCCCTCGGTTCAAGTTTGTGCACATCCACGCGCACAAAAATAGCACACATTACATTGCAAGCTTTCTCAAAGACACATGAACACACCGCAACAAGAGCACTGGTATCACTAATTGGCATAGAGATTTGAATTGAGTGCATACAGCGATGGTGTCCATATGCAAGGGGAAAAGGACTTGGTTTTAAGATAATTAACATTTCAGCGAGAAAAATCGTTGTCACAAGATGAAAGTGGCTTGGCACCTTTTGTCGCGGAGGCCAAATGAAGCATATGTGTGCAGATTAATTAAAGATGGGGTGGAGAGGGACGATGCCTCCTTACCTTTGCTCTGCGAGGAGAAGCAGAGGGAGAGCTGAGCAAATAGGTCAGGATTCTCAAACTTCTCTTCTTTGACTTTGATCCAGAAGCAATTCTCTGCCATTTCCTGAGGCACTATCTGCAATGACACAAGGATTCCATTATCACCACAATCAGAAACCGTCATTCCACCAAGCTGCCAATCAAAAGTTCTTCTCACTGGAGATGGGGTTTGGGAGTGTTTTTTTTGTGTGTGTGTGTGGACACAGGCATGCCCTTCTCTGGTATCCTTAGCATCTGAGTGGCAAAGGGTAAACACAAAGAGACAAAAAGGAAAGAAGACTTGCTGTTCTTTTTTTTTATTTTCCATGTGATGGTGAATCACATGAATATGGCTAAATGATGACATGTACATGGACCCTAAATAAAGCCGACACATCAAAGCCTCGCCCTGTTTGAATGCTCTTCCTGCCTAGATTTGGGTGACACAGGAAAGCCCCCGAGAAGCAACCAAGCACCTGAGGCCCTGTTCAGACCTTGCATCAAGGTCCGATCTGGGCCATCCGATTGCAAGTGGCCAGCTTTAGGCACGTGTGTTCAGACCTGGCATCAACATGTGTCTCCAAATGCGTCTCCAGATCCAATCACAGTCTCACGATCTGTATGAAAATAAACCCCGACATCATCTGGGGTGCAGTAGAATATTATAGCTGATGTCTCTAATGGATCTCTACCGCTGCGGCAGCGCTGTTTTGTCTGTGTGTCATGACTTTGGTAAACACGTTGAATTATTATTTACTGATCTCCACCCTGACGTTAGTTAGACCTGAACAAAACTCAGATAATAACTCCAACCCTGGAAGTTTCCATACACACTGTAATCTCCAGTAATAAAGGTAAATAAAGGCATCGGTAAAAGAAGAAATAGGAACTTAACCACACACGCCGATAGACAAATAGACAGGAAATGAATGCACAGAGAGACCCAGACTTCAGCGAACACATCTAACATGCTGCAGTTAATGCTAGCAATTAGTGTGTGAGACTACTTCTGCTGCACAATATGTCAAATGCTATAGTGAGATCTCCTAATATACTACAGTAGTGGCTGAGTTCTGCAAAACACTTCTGCAATACAGACATACTTCCAGCTGCTATTAGACAATCATTCTCATACCATATAGTAATGGTGATAAGTAGAACTGTGTTGCACAGTCTAGGTGAGTTAATGGAAGTTTATGAAACTTTCAGCATGAGCGCGTTGTGGTGTTGAGTACAGATAATAAAGTGCCTCCGTGCTCTTATTTGCGCTCATACAGCCCGCTCATAGTCCTACAAGGCAATCTGTCATGTCTGTGATAACCTAATTCAGAAAAGAGGTGAAACACGAAATGTAGACAAAATTCAATCATGTAATGATTCATATGTTTGATATTTTACTGTTTCACCACCACAACTCAAACTACAAATAATGAAAACGATTCACTTATTAACCAAACAGTGTTTTAACTATCGCATTTTGATTTGTTAATGGCTAATTACCTTGTAATTAAAAGCTTGTCATCTGCTGAAAACCGTGTCTGTTGATGTAAGAACTGCCTTCTTTTTGTTGTGAATGTTCAAGCAGAATACTGACTGTTTATACGCAGTCAGAACATTAAATTAAATTACAGAAACACTAAATGACATTTCTCTCTTTAAACTGCTTTCAATAAAATAACCAAAGCTAAGAGACACATCTAAATCTACCAACCCAAAAGGTTTAATATGTGTGACAGTGATGCAACAAATTAGCCGTTCCTGTATGAAGAATGCTGTAGAAATTATAACTTTTCTTAACTCCAAGTTGTGTCAAAATAATGACAAAAAACAACAATTTAAGCCACCTTAGTCACAACCCATCTTTCCATTAAGTGAGATCCTATATCCCACATGAGCACACCACTAAAGTTATTACAAATTCTAATAATTTTCATATTCAAATTCATATTTTAGTCATATATGGTTCACTGATCAGGCATAACAATATGACCACCTTCCTAATATTGTGTAGGTCTCCCTTGTGCCTCCAAAACAGTTGTGAGTCATCTGAGAATGGTCATGGGCCTTCTGAGGGTGTCCTGAGGTGTCTGGCAACAGAATGCAGCTTCTACTAGTCAAGTAGAAGACTACTGTTGTGTGTGAGCCATAATCTTATTGGACATGTGTGGGGTAGTAAACAGAAGTGATACAGGTATGAAAACCATCATTTCTTTCCTCTTCTTCCCTTCTTCATACAACCAAATCATAATCGCTGCTGGCGCTCCTATACTTCCATCTGCTGCACATAGAGAAGACAGACGACTCATGTCCCACTTAATCGACACAAGAGACACAGATTGTTTTTCCTCAGGTGGTTATGAATTTCATTTGCATCACCAAACTACATTTCCTGTGGAGGCAAGGTTAATGCTCCCGCACATTAACCTGTCTCTGTGCTCTTCACAATGGCCATTTGCACTGCACTGCATGCGCACAAATCATATATGTGAAATCACACAGATACTGCACAACAAAATGAGTAACGGCATTTAAAATATCAAAGCACAAACCAACACAGTCCCCCTTGGTATTAAGAAACAAAAAAACAAATTGTTGTTTTCCCTACTGTTTATGCAGTGGGCATGATATCCCATAGTGCTCTATGACACTATTAATAATTTCACCTACTGCTCAGGAAACTCAAGCCTTTGTACGCTTGGCATTTTGAAGAATTCTTGAGGTGACAAATAATTCAACCTGTAACATGCTGCTTGCAGTGCAAGAGTCGACTTGCATTTATTTCTGTGAGTCATCTGTTGCCTGTTGTTGAATGCAAAATGTAGCAAAGAAACAAAAACACAACTGATTTATTTACTTGCAATTGTTTTCTCAAAAAAATATTTTTAATAAATGACTTGATTCCACTGAAAGCAGTATATATCATTGAACTGCTAACATGACGTCAAAAGAATTGGCGAGTTATTTTATTTGCGGTCGGTAATTGAAGACTAAAACGCAAGGTCACACAAGTATCAGTGGAGAAGCATTAAATTAATGACTAGAGCTCCTGGGGCGATGGATAAATTATCTGTGGTAGAATAGAGTCCGGATGCAAGTGAATATACCATTGAAATTGTATTCAAATGTGATGGAACGTTACACAAGCCAGTCTTCATTCAATTATGCTAAGAATGTGCAAATCCAAGGACATTTGAGCAGCGAAAATTGTTTACTGTTGAATCCTTTGAAATGGGTGCTGAGTGTGGAATAGTGTGGCTTTGGCTGAACGGTTGTTTGACTAGATTAAGAGTGCATTTGAAATGAGCTCCTTTCGGATGGAAACCTCAACTTCGCATCTTCTTATTGTGTAGGCCACAAGCTCAAGAGTTCACTAAAGCCACAGTGCAAATTGTTTGCACGTGTGACTGGAAATAGATTGCATATTTCACGTGAAAACAGTGTGTTGATATTTTCCTTACAGTCTCAAATTATTAGTATTAAATGTGATTATGAGAATCTACATAGCAGTGAATTAATGCGTAGATGACGTACCTTGGTCCAGTTGACCCTCTTCATCACGGTTTCAGGCTTGTAGACCTTCTTGGGCTCCAGTCCATAAGGCAGCTTAATGACAGGCAATGCAGGCGCACCCAGTCCCCCAAAGGGAGGTGGAGGGGGTGGGCCGCCAAATCCAGGGGGAGGTGGAGGTCCTCCACCTGGAGGAGGTGGCGGAGGTGGTGGTGGAATGCAAGCATGGCCAGGGAGAGGAGGCGGTGGAGGCGGCGGGGGACAGCCACCAGGTGGAGGAGGAGGGGGCGGTGGAGGAGGAGGAGGTGCTGCTCCCCCTGGTACTGGCGGTGGAGGTGCTGCTCCAGGTGCACTCGGGCCAGCTGCGATCTGCAAATTCAGGACAGAAATGTCAACTTTGGCCCACGCAGATGTGACGCTCTGACTGGTTTGATCCAAACCTGCAAAAGATACAAAGCCACTAAAAGTGCCATGTAGTGCTGGGACGATGTTTACTGAATAGTCCCTTTCAAAAGCTTAGAAAGCTTTGAGGAGGTTCAGACCACATTAGCAGGTCATGTCACTTCACTCAGCAAAGAGATCAAATTTACCAACCATTTCTGTGGAAATCTTGACGTTACTTTGAGCCCTGTGAGCTTAAAAAATTTAAGATTTTAAATATTTGCCTCTAATTACGTAATATCATAAATATATAGAACAACATTTTGGGATTGTCAAGTGTAATTGATGTAAACAATAGTTCTCTTTTAAAACCGATCTTGGAGAGTTGACCTTAAGACGAAGGACTAACATATACTTGTGTAAACCAGGGCACTCTGATGACTATAAAAAAGATACTACTTCTAAAGCAATTCTAAATGCAGCAAGAGGATACAGTATCCAACGTTATCCATGAGTCCCATGGATAACGGTCAAGTACAGGACAATATAAGCAAGACCATGATTTCAGCAGCTTATGACACAGTTGTTTTAACATGCTCTATAGAAAATGTTTAATCCTATTAATTATGCTTTTTTTATCTTTTGCATTTATTTTTTATAATGTTAGTATATTCCTAACTTGGAATCACAGAATGAGCAATTTTGTCAAACTGTACTGAAATCATCAGTGGGATAATTCTGGAATTCTACTTTCTCTAATGAAACATTAATAGTTTTACATGCAGAGCTTATAAAAGCAAAACATTGTAAATTAAAAAATAGTCATTCACAGGCTTTTTTTTCTACAAACAATAAGAATGTTAGTTTCCCATGGAAGGCTCATCATGAGTCCTCACAGTGGCGGGCTATTAAACAGTAGACAGGGATGTAATTATGACCTGAGACTGATAAGACAAAGTCTTTCATTTCTTTGACATATCAGCACTATCACACACAGGACATGCATAGGCAATTGGTGATAGTTGGGGGTAAGGCCAATAGAAAAACGTCTTACGGATAAAAAAAGTTATGCAAATACCTCAATTACAGACACCACCGTTACGACAGGGTTTGATCTTCAGAGCTGATTAGATGCCGGCTTTTACCAAAAAGCATTTCCACTTGCACTTCTCATTTCCAAAACCAATTCCCCGCTATGTGCATTTTCCCCAGTCACTTGATTGTGTGTGTGAAATGTAATTGGCTTCATATTTAAAGACATTACGTAGTGTTTCATTACATAATGGCATTGGCGGATTGTTGATTAGGGCCAAAATTAAAAAGGTGTTCTGCGAGGAGCTTCATACACAGATTGCCCAGAGCCCTTCAGTGAAAATCCACATCCAATGATTACATGTCTGTCAATCTTCAGCCCTCTGTGGCCCGTTTTCTCTTTTAAGATTAATATGAGAGAATGGAAGCAAATTAGCTACTAAATTAGAGAGCAGTTGTTTCCATACTGAGCGGCCCTCAGAGTCTATATCTCTCTATCCACCTCTCTGATCTACCCAATAATAATAAGCCCAATGTTCCATGGAACTCTTGGGATCCAATACCATTGCCACCGGCATCAAGAAAAAACATCCCAGAGATGTTTCACAGCACACAGTATAAATAATTATGTATTCACTTTAACTTATTAATGACTATTTAATACAGGTTTTATGAAATAGCTCTCTCATGTATCATACAAATTACGTATGAAACTAGCCAACACACGTAAATGCAGCCATAATACTGCACAAATTTATATTTTTAAACTGACATGAGGTGTTTTCAGACCTCAAAGATATTCCCTTCCCAATAAACTCCTGCAATATGCACTGTATATATTTCTATTGCATTAGCAGCATGTTTATTTCCAGACTTGTGAAGGTGATATTTTTTAAGCTGATGTTTGTTAAGCAGAGCCCATCTGCACCTGTGTGTAAAAAAAAAAAAAGACAACCAGGCTAATAAGAAATCTAACCCGTCCAATTTGGATTCATACTCTGCTGGACTCAATGGCAGGTAATTAACTGTGAATGCTATGTGATTAAATCTTTGCCCCAATCTCATCTGTGATAGAGAAACTCAGTTATGAGTGTTTACTTAGGAAAATTGTGCTAAACAAGCAGGTAATGTGTGTGGTAAAAAACAACCACAGTTTTCAATTTCTTTCAACTGTTAAATTATTTGGCTTGATTGGACTTTCCTCATTTTTTTTTTTTATTATTGAAGCATGCCATGTGTTTGGGGGGATTAGTAATTTCTATAGACAAAGCAATCAAGCATGTGTGCAATGAAAGAAAGTATTTCAGCACAACTTTCAAATGTAATGGCACGGGATGAACATGCAGAAAGAACAGAGACGATTAAAGATAAATTCTGAATGAATGCGAGAATTTTCTCCAACAAGCATCATTTCTTTAAGATATGTTTGGATTTGCGGGTGATTTAATGTGAGATGGTGTCGAGGGCCACGCATGCAAAGGGGACACCCACCTTGGCTTCAGATTCCCTGATGAGTCTCTGAGCCTCTTTGAGCTTGTCTGTTTCAATAGTTAACTGTGCAGTCACAAGACACACACACACACACACACACACACACCACAGATACACACCATGGGGACACACGCACGTCACAACAGACGCAGCAGGCAACAAAGGGGCACATATGGGGGTGTGTTAGATAGACAAGGAAGAAGAACACGAGTACACTAGAACAAGTGCAGAACTCACATGGAACACAATAAAGCCAAGAAAAGAGACAAGAAGTAAAGAGGATGTTCCTTACACAGTTAATGACAAAGGTACTACAGTGTTACATTCCCATTTCATCTGAATAAGCCATTTGATGTGCAAAAGGCAAGGTGTGCTGTAGTTTCACACCTAAAACAAGATGTAATCTATCTTCAAAAAAACATCAGTGTGGCGCAATGGCTGCATGAAAGGGATGAGGCACAGCATCACTGACAGCTGATGCATCTTCAAAAACCCTTCTTCCATTTCCATTTTTCCCCCCCTTTGTGGCATCTCAAAATACATTTCAACTGTTAGATGTGTGATGGGCATTGATTTCACTGTACAGCCTTTGTTTTAGAAATGTACTCTTTTTGCTTTGATACTTCACTGTGTGCAATCTCACCAAAAAAAAAAAAAAAGAAAAAAAGAAAAGAGGATGGGAAGATATTCTACAGTACCTGAAATATAATATTTTTATGGAGTCGTTCCTACAGAACATCTCGTACTATGGACTCTCAGACTAAATATTAAAGGTGTGTAATAGAAAAGGGGAGGAAAACCTTTAGTTGGATGGTTTCAAAAGTTTTGGTAGTAAAGTGCAATATTTAAAGCGAGGAGATTTTATGCTTCATCCTTGGGGATCAAAAGTTGGAGGCTTTGAGGTGCCTACGAATCAAGCAGCATACAAGGGCATTTTTTAGTGTGTGTTGCTTGCTCTTTTGGGCACCATTTAAAAACGAAAACGAAAAGTATGACGCAGTGGAATTATACGTAATTGCGTTTTTGGCTTAACAATAACAAAGCAAACATAATAGCTATTACATTTAGACTCTCAATATCACTCACAGTCTATAATAATCCAGGTTTTGAAGGCAGCCTGGCAGTAAAAGACAGAGAAAGTGGTCTACTACACCTCCAGCTCATCTTGGGGTTATGCTGGGTCTGCTACAAGACCGCCAAATAGTTAAAACCTATTAATGGGATGATGCAGAGTGTTCCTGTGTACCACTGCAGTGCTACATTATTCATAACATCCAGAGCCAATTCAATGAATAACTGCGCTTTGCCTTGAATGGTTGCGAGCAAAGGTTTGGGGAACGGTGGAAGAGTTCCACTTTGTTGTGATTTCTATGTCCTTTGTTGATGTTTACAAGCAGAACCTCCACTCAACTCGATTGGGAGATAATCAAACAGACACATCAAACAGGCTGCTTGTTACAATGCCAAAGTTCCAGGAGAGAAGACTCTCATTAAATGTGCTGGTTCACAAACAAGGTGAAGAGAAGAGACTCAGGCATGCGTGTGTTTTAATGTCTGACAGGAATTCACTCTAGGAGATGAAAGGTTAGGGTTAGCTTCCACTTCATTCATATTCAGCAAAACGACAGTGATCGCACAGCAGCTTTGATGGACAAACTGAATGCGTGTCCTCACAGTGATTTAAAGGTTCTGCGCTGTCACAGTTAATGGCTTTTCTACAGAACTGTGTCAAACGTGGAGTAGGTTTCAAAACACACTTTTAGAGCCCAGTCTTCCTGAAGTAGCAGAATCACAACTGTCTGAGAGGATGACATTGTCAGGCAGCAATTGAACTGTCTATGTGAACACATGCCTAAAATCAGAGAGTTATTATTACAGAAGCTGCATGTTTCTAAAAAAATAAAATAAAAGGATTTCTCACAGACAGTCCAACATAAACTGGAATTAAATCATTACCATTACAGTTAAATTAATATGTAAGGCATAATGTATATGCACAGCCATTTTAAACCTGGATGAGTGTCCTGACGCATAGGGGATATTTTAAAGTCCTTATGGACACAAATTACATGTTTCTCTGTTGAGGTTAATGTGGGTTGATGTGCAGCTCTACAGCAGTAACCACCCTTTGAAGGAGCATACAGACAAACAGGGGAAGAGAGGGTTTGACTCTCCAGGGCTTCTCTGCTCTGCACTACCTGTTAATGCACAACAGTCAGTCAGTCTTCAAAAGGCTCAGCCCTGCCAGGGGAAGGCTAAGGGAAGGTGTGTTATAGCGAAGAAAATACTTGGAAACACAACATGAAAAGCCCCAACAAGGGAAAGAGGGCAGGCAAAGGTAACACGACCTGATGCAAAAAATATAAAAAAAAGAATGAGCAAGGGAAAAGAAGAGTTTTAGATTCTGATTCTAACTAAAATGGGTGTGAAATAATTAGATGTGAACTAGTTTGGGTGCAAATGTAAGTAACACGTGGAGACACTGCATGCGGGCACATGAAGTGTAGGGGCTAATTCGTGTTTTGCATGTGTCCACAACCATTTCTTCATCGGCCCATGTCTGCAGTCTGGGGAAATTTGGCATGCTCCTCTAAACAAAGCTGCAGCTGCAGTTTTCCAATTGTAATACAAAATTGGCGATCTCACATGCCGACTGCACAAAACTAGCATTTAGAGAGTACAAGGACTTACATGGTTTTATTCCTGGCAAGAAATCATTCCCAATTAGTCAGAAATCTTATGCTTCGTCCGTCTGCTGTGCTTGGGACAGGAAGGAGACAAACTCCGACTGCAGGCTACACCATAGCACTAAGCCCACCTTGTAAACCTTGACACTGACCAATCTGCAACTAGCTGCTAAACTCCTGTAGCTAAAAAGTGAAACACCACACCAGCCATTCAGAAATACTCATGGAGGTCATGTGTGTTTCCTTATTTAGTGGGAGAAGCAGTGATCCCTATTTTTTAATAAATAACCCACTACATAGCAGACCAACCCTTACCCTAAAATTGTAGTATGAATGGATTTGCATGTACTGGTTGAATGTCGGAGCATGCAAGAAGCGTGAAACCTACAAGTTCTAAGAGAAAACCAGCATGTGACTATGGCCCAAGTTTGAACTACATAACTGCTACAAATGTGATTCTTCAGCAACAAATGCAGGTGCACTTTATCAGACGTAAGTGCCAACATAATCAACGAGAGATGAATGTTTGAAAGAAAAAGCATTCTCTGATACGGGTGTAGCCACACCATCTCTCAGTGCTGGTTTATATTAAATTCCCTAAGCAGGGAGGCAAACTGCCCTTTTGTCCCAAGGTAGTACTAAAGTGTTTGAAATTGGGTTAAGGGGGAAATAGCAGTCATTTTCTGTGCTCAAAATGGAGGGTTTTGCCTGGGACGAAATGATGTGGAAGCCAGGAAAAGAAATGCAATCCATCTCTGTGATGATAGAATTTCATAGGAAAAGCTTCAATAGAGCAATTCGCCCATATAAAGAGCTACAACTTAAGAGGGAAATTGACCCTTTATTAAATCAAACGTTCTTGCATGGAATATAACTTCCATTTACAGCAGCTTCACATCTGTAAGTGGGGTGGAAAGGTATCCTTCTGACCAAATCAAAACTGTTTCTCATGGCGCCATTACTTCTTGATGCAATGACTTCGAGACAAACATTTTTATTTGTATGAATATCAGTTTTTCATTAAAAAAGCTCATATCACACTGATTTAAAGTGGTTCTGGACATTAAATATCCTCTTTTTTGGGAAGTGTACGATACAAAGATCTCGAGGGGATGTAACACTGTTTCATAGAGTGGTGGGATTTCTCTTTATGGATTTACCTGGGACTCCAGGGCCTGGATCTTCCCTTCCAACTCTTTGATTCTCTCTTCCTTCTTTTGAGACTCGGCCTGGGCCTCCTGTCGTGCGCTGAACTCCTCGTCAAACTGCAAGAAAAAAGTAACAAACGTGTCTTATGTGCAGATAACAAACACGTGAACCCAGATGTAAACACACACACTGGTTGGTGAGCGGCAGGGTGTCTCCTGAGACTGGCCACAGGGCACATCAACAGACACCAAAACACGCTGTCTTACACTCTCTGGCCATTTCTATTCATAGCCCTCATGGCCCTAGAGCCCTGTTGTCCTTTGTCTTTGTTTCAGTCCTGGCTTTCATGTATGTTGATGGATCTAACCTTTGGAGAAAACAAGCCATGTCGCTGCAATGATTTCAGTGTCCCAGCATGGTGCAGGAATGCAGGTATGATGGGAAAGAAGTCTCAAGAATAAAACATTCCCAAGACCAACACTGATGTCATCAGTCATAAAATGCATTTCAATGCTAAAAACAGTGTGTTTGAGGTAACATTTGGCATTGTATTTCTCTCACAGAATCAAATGTACTATTAATTAATTAAGAAAGTAAGCCAATCTAAAATAAAGTGGAGTCCAATAAGGGGCCAGCTTGAAATGCGGAACTGTATCAGAAGAGTCTGCACATAACTTAACTCTGCCCCGACGCTGTGCACAAGTATACATCAGAACATCGGCATTGATTCTTGTAATGCTGATACGGATCATGTAGCGTCACAGCCAGGTATTGATTAGGGCATGGAAAATCAATAGCTTGTCTGGGAGCTCTGAGGAAGAAAAAACTTTCCTGATGGGAGCTGGCCAACCAAGGGGGCTGTTGGAGTGATTAATGTCTCACCTTTTTGGAGTACTCCGCAGCCTTCTCCTCACTCTCTTCAACTTTGGCTTTATCCACACACTGATCTGCAAGACAAGACAGCCACGGTCACAAGGCACCTCAGTGGAATTTGCGTCATTAGCTCCTTGTGTCAGATAACAAATAGATCTGTGTTTTCAAGCATTGAATTCACGCATTCAAAGCATCAGATTGAGTATGATTCAAATTGTATCCCAGATAACCTATTTGGTCTATCATGGATTTCTTTCACCATTGAAAAATACCAAGCAAATACGTAAAGGAGCGATTTAACTTGGCACTTCCGAGTTTGTCAGGCTATGATTACATATGATTTGAAGTATCTGGCTATACATTTTGATAAATAGATAGTTCTTTAGTGGTCCTCTGTGTACGTATCACTCATGTGGTGGATTCAGCCATACTGTTCAAATCACATGCCCTATTCATACTCTGTATTAACATCCAGTCAGGGCAATCTGATCACAAGTCAGCAGTTCCAAATTACGTGTGTTCACACCTGACATGAGTTCTGACAGTCCATCACTGATAATAGTGACTGTGTGTTCTCTCTGAATATATGAGACAAAATCTCAAATGTGTCATCGAAAGGTCTTAACAGTCCACACCTGTAGTTAAAGCTACCAACTTAAGATCAGATCATTTGGACTGCATGTTAACAGCACCTTAAGTCTTGAATCATTAGCATATGAGGTGTACCTCAATAACAGCAATCTCCACCTACAAACTGTAAGTTGTCATCTGTTACTTAAATGTGTCTTGAAAAAGAGAAAAATTCATCAGAGCAAAAAGTATTTTGTTTTCTAACCGTTCGGTGGGTTTCACTTTTCTATGGCTTTATCTGAGTGCATTTACAAATGTCATAGTTTACCATTTGCCTGCAGGCAGAGTGAAAGCTTAAAGTGTAAATTGCTGTTAGATCACACATCATGCAACACATTTACCTCCTGAACAATAAAAAGACAACCTAATGTGAATGTGGGGAACAAAAACAGGACAAAAAAGGTGAAAAGACACCTTACAAAATATAATATAAATCTAATATCTAAAAACAGTTGATTAAATCTCAGTAAAGTGAGGGAGAAAACTCATTTATTACTGTGCCAGTGCTTTGTGGATGGGTTTAGAAACTTTTAATGACCCTTTGTTGGCAAGTCACAGAACTGTTAGTGACACAACTGAGTGAGACAAAGTGGTGTTATTTATTTCTATTTTCGGTTAAAAAAAAAAAAAAAAAAGTCCCCCATTAGTAATGCAGTGCAAATAGATGTTTTCTCCAGGCTTCCACAGACACAACTAAGAAGCACCCTAATTGAGGAAAACATCATTTAAAATCATTCAGAATTAACTGAATTTATTTAAGCAACTAGAATGCATTATTCATTAATAATTAGATGACCCCATCTTGTACGTGTGTCCAGTCACTGGAGAAGTTGGACAGTGGAATTGTGATGCAAGCTGGGAGGATAATGAGAAGGACTGAGATACATCAACACATTATTAGTAAATGTACATCAGTGATATTCCTCCAGAACCACTTCATTTAAGAAGAAAAATAGGATCTGGGGGATGAATTCAGCATATAAGAGCTCAAGGTCCAAACATACCACGCCAACATCAAAGAAGGCTCAGTAACGAATGGACACTGTTTCTGGACCATATATTTGCACTTGAACACACAACAAAGGCTACAGCTAACGGCCAGCATGCAGTGTGCGGTCTGTGGTCTTTCAAAATGGGAAACTGAAAAGTGCTCTCATTAGGTGGAGCGCTATCCAGTCATTGTGAGTGTAAATGTATGTATTTGAATGTTCAGATTACGTGGAGATATAGTTGAAAATTAGAGCTTTCTCTTTGTGTCCTTTGTCTAGTCAGAGCTGCTCGGTCGGAGGGATCTCTTTAACCAATAGAGTTAACATACTGAATCAGTGGAATAGTCCCTGTTAGAGGACTAGTGGCCACGGTACACAGCACAAAATCCAGGGTTACAGACATATCAGAAATAATAATAATAATAATGATAATCTATATTGCATTCCCCCAAGGGGAAATTGTGTAGTGTGTAAAAGTAGTGTGTTCACTCAGAGCAGTGGGCTGCTGCAGTTAGGTGCTTGGTCAGGTTACCTTAGCCATGGACATGGGGGGAGGTGAATCTGTAACCCCTTAGTCCCAAAGTATAAAACACATACAAGAACCCTCCGACTTTAGACATCATAACAGCAATATGTGAAATTAAGATGAATCACAAGCTATCACAAAGTTACCAATCAGTTGGGTGAAGTCCACATCCAATCTTTTGCTGTAGCCAAAGTCTGGGTCCATCCCACTGCGATGCAGCACCACCTGAGACACACATTCTTCGATCACCTTGTAGTACTGCGGCCTGAGGGGTCGAGAAACAAACCAGAACAATTAGACAAGCTACAAAAAGATGTGACTGACACAAACTCTACAAGGCTAATTAGCCACAAATGATTCTCTTATCCAAGCTAGAGGTCACTAAATGCCATGTCAAGAAGGGTGCTGCTGGAGAAAATAGGCACCCCATTAAATTTGATCACTTGCTTCACCCCTATCATGAAATTAGTAGATTAATGGGTACACAGAACCCAGGAATGTGTTAGTCTGTCCATTTCAAGGTGACTGACGGTAGCCTGGGCTACGCTTGCCCTCTTGCATAATTTGCAATCATCTTTGCCAATTAGAGTAACCATAAAAACTGAAATGTAAATCTAATCAGTGTAATGTGTGTAATTGAAAGCACAATGACCGGGAAAACATGTCAGCCAGTTAGGAGTGTGACTGAGTGCTTGGTGTTGTCTAGCAGGGTGTGTGAATCAGCCACCGCACAGGTTGGTATGTGACCTTTTCTCTGTAACATTATCAACTTTAATTGCAAGTGACATTTAGCAAGTACAATGCCAGCTTAAGCTGAGCTGCAAACTGGGAAATAATTATTTCCTTAGCGTGACGTTGAGCAGAAGTTGATGTTTAAATTTGCAATGGAGAGAACTCCTCTACAGACTCCACAAAGACTCCGAAACTGACCCTCAATGAAGAATAAAATACACCCTGAAAAACCAATATGAACAATTTCTTAAACCAACAAACAACAATTTTCATCCGCAAGTGTATGTGGCTGTGCCCAGCTAATCGCTTCAACTGAACTAATTTGCGTGAAGGGCTTGGAAATTGTAATTCACTAATTAACACCTAACTAGAAGGAGGAATATCGCAATACCAGCAATACTGGAGAATGGACATCCTTTTGATTCAATAATCATATAAAATCTTTTCATCTCTTTTTCATATAACAAGCAGATTCCCTCGTGAGCACAGAGTAAAAGCTATACTCCTCTAGGGGTGTACAAAGTACAACTTTTATTTCCTTTCATTTACATAAACATTTGAGTCTTCCTGTTTGTTTTGTTGAATCTGCTTAATCCAAGATTGATCCGCTTGATTTATGTAATGAAATACTGAAAATCAGAGATGCCCACAAGCTTGAGATTTTGTGACAGCCTTGAACCAGATAAGGCACCCGTAAGTCAGATCAAAGCTTGTCTGATCGGTCTGCAGGAAAGCTTTCAGTGGAAAGAGCATTAACGTTTCTAAAATGTAATAATTGGTTTTAGCAGGCAGAACTGTGAACAAAGTGTCTTTTGCCAGGTGGGTTAATTTTGCCCAAAAAGGCAGAAAAAAAGAAAAAAAACATGATCCAACTTTGTATCTGAGTAAAAAGGAACGCGCATGGAAAAGAGCACTTTGTTTTTATCAGAAATTAAATGGATATAAGTTTATCTTAAAGGCTTCAACACCAACTGTTGCCCAGAAATTCAAAGGCTGTGTTCCGATGATACCTGTGGGTGGACAGAAATATGAAAGAGCACAAAATTCTGAGCCAAGGCAAATAAGAATAAATCAGCATTTAGGTGCACTGTTTTGAAAGCATGAAATGCCATACATTAAGCTGGAGCTGGTGGATTCGCCCACTCATGACTGGAACAAGCAAGTGAAAGCTCACACATCGCCCTGCATGGCTTAAGCGCTGTGGCACTCGGCTTACAACTGTCACCAATGTACACCACATTATTATCTCAATAAGCCGCCCTATTTTCCCTCCGTCCTCCATCCTCCGCCACCGCCAAGCAGATAGGGGCTGGGTGGAGATAACTAGAGACGGAGAGGGCGACCCAGAACTGTCAGGCCCCTCCACAGTGGGCAGGGCTGGGCTCCAGAATCGAGCATATGTCCCCTGTATCATTCCCCACCTCTTCTTTTACTTTGGCACCTTCATTTCTTCCAGTGATGGCTTGCAGTTCAGCACAGCCCCAGCCACTTGATCCAGCTCTGCTCCACATAACCAGTGTAATCCCCCTATCACCAGGCTCCAAAAGAGCAGATCTGCTCTATATTTACTGGGTGGGTTTGATGTGCTCCCATTCATTAGGCTTGCAGTGAGAGATTAATTATCAAAAATAAACCGAGCCCTGGAGGGGAGAAAAATAACTAATGTTAGGAGGAATTACAGTAGACAGAGCAGTTACCCTCTGCATAGTCTTATTATTAGAATACTAATTATAATATTTAATAAATTAGAATTTCATATTATTATTTGACTAAACAATCAAGGTACCACGTGTGCTATCAATTCCAATGAATGCAACAACTAAAACAACTAAATCTTTTACATGATTTAGGGTTCATTTGAGCACACGTATATTCCTTTGATCATGATGCCTAAGTGTTTACCTAACCTTTAAACACTACCTAATCTATTACTGCAACAATTAAGCTTGAACGAGACCTACTCATTGCCGCCACACATCCTTTAAACCTCCCACAGGTTCTGTTTCATGTTATGAAAATTATATTTCTCCTATAACTATACTATTTCAGTCATTGAATTTTAATCACCACCTGAAACGCTGGTAACTGACTGAAAGAAGACAGATAGTACCTATTGGAAATAGCTGCATGCACTGTAGTACAGCGTCTTCCATCATCCAAACGCCACAGCAGTGATGTATGGGAAATAAAATGCCTCAGTCATAATGCATTTCTGGTGTTAATGTTTGTGGGTGCACGTATGTGGCTCTCACCTTGCATTTGTTATTAAAGTTGTAAGGGGGAAAAGCACACATATTAAAAACATATCTTTAAAAAGACCATCCCTTTTTTATGAGCAGTGGTTACCGATCCCTTCTTATTGCTGGCTTACAGAGGCGGATGTGGACACTGGCACCGAGGTGGACGCAGCGATACTAGATGCTTAATGTGAATTCTATTTTCACTTCCTCCAGAAAGATGAGGAATACATAATTCATGACTGCAAGGGAACAGCAACTTGTCTATGTTAAATTCATCTTTCTCCTCTCATCCTCCGTCCATCTTCACGCTTTCTTTTTTAAGTCTTATTCCTGGGAAAATGTCTGACGCAGCAGTGAATTCATCAGTGTCACTCCATTCAGACAAGTAGTGACCTTCCTTCCAAGTTACTGACATATTCACTCTTTGGACGTAAAGTGGAAAGCAAACCACACAGTTTAAAAATGCTCAATAACCCTATATAACAGAAATGATGTCCCACCTTTTAAGAGTCTTTCTGCTTTAGAATTTAGTGTTCGGCAGAATTCCAGAATTCTATTTCTAATAATCATTCGTATGGCTCAAACTAACGGTAGCTTCATGCTCACCATAAAACGCAGCCCTTCACAGCACAATATAGTGCACAGCTGACATACACCCATTGATCAGTTCAACAGGCGTACAGGTTTTCACCTACAGAGGTCAGTGAAGAAGTTCCTCCATACAAAATGCAGTAAGGAGGTAGGTATTTTTTTTTCAGCACTTTGTTCTCATCTTTACTTTAAGCCAAGCGAGCTCAGCGCTGCAGCCGTTGGTTCAATGTGTCATCTCGATAAACTGCACTTCTTTCACGGGAAATAGCTCGAGGTAAAGAACCACCACCTTTCAAAATTTCATTCGGCTCTTAAGTGGGCATACACGCTTCTGTCAGCTTTTTTGAAAATTAAAAAAATGGTCCAAAAGTGAATGAATGCTCCAACATCTCAATAAAGAAAGACTTGCTTACTCTTATGTATAAAATATATCAAATAAAAAAGGTCCACTAAGACAAGTGATAATTGAATAAACCCCTAAAGCCAGCAATGCAATTCTAGCTTTTAAAATAGCACAAAGTAACACTGACTTTCTCTCTTTTTGTCAGTGAGGATGCCCCCGTATCGTCTGGAAAAGATTTATTGGAACTGTCACTAGACAAATTCAGTGTGAGCGCCACATGGTGGCCAATCAGTTTACTTGGGGGCAGATTAAAACTCAAACTGTAGTATGAGTTACCACATCATACAGTGTCATACAGTGAGCACGGTATCTGCCAAGCTTTCAAGATTAGCCTGCTAACATGCTAATGGACTATAGCCAAAAGTCATGGTGGAACGTGCAGTACACAATTTTACGTTTGGCTCACTAGGCTTACCGAACCAATTCAATTTTATTCCAACTTAACGTCATGTACCTTCTCTCAGTTTTCTCTTCACATTAGAAATTTCAACCTGCTTTTTCTTTTCAAGATATATAAGTCAAAGATAGAGAGATAGCCCCATGGGAACAATCACTACTCCTAATGAACAAATAAGTAAAAAGTGCTGTATGAGCTGTTTTTTATGTGTTGTAAGAAAGAAAACACCAAGTAGCTATAAAAACACGCTCACAGCAGTATCACAAGGTCATCTGTCTATACAAGCCCAGTGGTATACAGAAACTGTCCAGAACTTACCTGATGTAATAGTCGTTCCTGATGAGCAATAGGTGCTGAAGGATTGACAGGAAGTAAGCCTCTGAGCCGGTGTCTTTCACCATATTGGACAGGAGATGGTACACCTCATTCATATCAGTACAGGGGCAAGGTTAAGGAAAACAACGTTATTGCAATGTTTCATTTTAGAGTTATTTCAGTTGACTGCGCACTCAACCCCTGTAAACACCTGAATTTTTATTACTTCTCATTTTCATTGTAAATATTCATTTCCCCCAGTTCTTCAACTCAGGTTTTCTGACAGGTATCATTGAGCAAAGGCAAACAGAGATACGATTTTTCTTATCCATTCTCCCTCGGGGGAGCAAAACCAGGGTAAACAGCTAACTTGAGCAATGAAGAAGGCTCCCTCTGGTTTACCTGTCACTCCAGACCTTTGTAGATGGAGGAGATTAATTATGTAGAAGACTCACTCGCTTGAATATTTAAGCCAAGGATGATGGTGATCTGATTGGTGGCTAGGAATTTATTTTTTTAAATTTAAAAAAAAAATATATATATATGATATATGATTAAGGTTTAGCTCCCAGATTGAAAGTGACATGCACTCGAGTGCAAACATTCATGTTATTAAATTTGCAAAAGCTATTGATTATGTGACAAATGTTTGCTTTCTGCAAGAGGAAGTACTGCTTTGACAGCTAGAAAACAGATTTCAAATCAGACTGTCTTTATTAGTAGTAGTAGTAGTAGTAGTAGTATTGGTGTAACCCTATTTTATTATTATTATTAATGGTAATTAATTTATAACACGGTATAGGAGACAACTGCCATGTTTATTTCAAAATCCTATTTTTATGCAAATGGATGATTTGCAGAACGAGATAGATCAGTTTAGAAAATACTCAATCTGTGTTTTTTTAAACATCTAATAGTGTACTGAAAGTGTAGCTCCAAGAACTAAAGAACTGAGGAAATTGAATGATTTGGAGTCTATTTAATTTGTTTGCTCGAGAAAGGAGGATTTCCCTATGGAGACTCATCTTGTCTGAAAATGTGGAATAAGCCTCTCAGAAATGTGCACACACGAGAAAAACAGTAGACTAAGGAGGAGGTACACTGTTATGCCTGCAGAGATGAAAATCAGATTGCCATCCTAACATGAAATGCGGATCTTGACGACGTGTGTTAAAATATTTACACAGAGCAACATACTGACTGCAAAGCGATAAAGTGACATTTGCAACACATTGGCACCATATGTTGTGATTCCTCCTCCCTCTAGCTTTTGGTAGAGAAATTATATATCAGTAAGAATGCACTCGCAGAAACACATTCATGACTTTCAGACGTCTGTCTTCTATAGAAAACAATCTGCACAGGAGAAGATCGATTCTCTTAAATACTGTTTGGCAATTTTCCTATTAATTTCAACAATGTGCGTAATTAAACTCCTATCCCTTATCAAATTTTTAGAGAAACAGAGATGGGAATACAAGCTCCTCTAAAGTATCATTTCCTTCCCTTGCATTAGCTGAGCATGAAGCCTGGGAGAATTACCTATCCTGAGAGATTCAATTATAGCCTCTCCACCGCAGCATTTGAGAGGACATGAGAAGGAGCTCACACTGGGAAAGTATCCAACTAGCTTCATCTATCACTAAATTGCAGACACAAACCTAATGTAAAATGCCAATCTATTCAATGGCTCCCCCCTCTACGCTCTCTTCCTCTGCTTCTCTCTCTCTCTCCAAATAATGAATAAACATGAGTGGCAGTCAAGTGTGATGTAGGCCACTCAGTGGTGGGGTCAATCAATCACCATTCCACAGCTCATTAATATTTATTATGGGCCTGGAGTCACCTCCTCGGCACCTGGACCTGGGCCGGACACTGAGGAGACAAGGCTCTTCAGGTTAATATTCATGAAACTGCTGGGAGAAACAAGACACATATGCAGTGGTAGTAGAAGCACTACCCGTGCGATATTGTGTGTGCAAAAAAAAAAAAAACCTGGCAAAGGGACAAAGGGTAGCCTAGGCATTCGAATCAGGCTTGTACCGCACAGATCAATACCACATTGTCCTTGGAAACAAACATTGGGCCTTCTCATTTGTGAACCTGCTCAAGCACATCATTAATCCAGGTCCTTTTTTTTCTCCTCTCCACACACATACACGTACACATCCTCCTCCCCTCACCTACATGTGTCAACAGAAACTGTCACTCACGGCAGCACTTTGTGCCCGTTCTACAACCGTGGGATTTGGTGGAAAAAAAAAAGGTTGTGAGAATGAACATCTGCATAACAATGTCTGGAGTCTGGAATTTGTCTGCTCACAATGTCAGCCATTCATACATAGCCTCGGAGCAGATTTGTGAATTATTAAAGGCTTCTTCTCTGGGACGCTTGAAGAAGTTTCCAGCTTGGGACTAAATTACTTCTCACCTTATTAACTTCTGCTCTGAATGTTTGGAATTAAATGGACATTTGTAGAGAGCTGGGGGTCTATATTCACCTTTCTAAACTGGAATAGAGAAAGAATGAGTGACAGAATAATTGCATATATTACCACCATAAAAATATTAATTGTCGACAGCGTTTGATATCTTCCTCTTGAGAGTTACTACAGCCCTACTTAAACCCATATGAACAGACAAAAGGAAAAATTCAAGTGAAAAGGGAGAGGAGATGAAGAGGAGGAGGAGGAGGAGAGTAAATAAAATGAAGAGCAAAGAGGTTGGAGGTTAAGATGACAGGGTTATTTATCTAGTATACCTGGCTAGAGATGGAGCTGGATATTGTGCTCTGGCTCCTCTAATCTTCCTCTAATGAACAAAGCCATAAGGGGTCTTCAGCCGATAAAGCTTGACCAAACCCACAATATACACTGGTCCCTTGATGCTAGTTCTGCAGACCTGTTCATCTGTATATTCACACAGAGGGAGGACAAAAGGATATTCCATCTCAGCGCGGATGTCATCCAAGCGATGGGAGAGCTCGATAGAGTCCTCCTCCTTGTTTTCATTGAACACCCTCAGCTGAATGTCTAGTTCCTCTGTCTCTTTTAGCTCCTACAAAAAAAAAATACAGTAAACAGTTGACAGTGTGTTACACGTTTTACAAAAGGTTATAATAATAAACATTTTACAGACAGTAGTTCAGTTATGTTCCGTTAAATCTTGCCAGACTTTTATATGCTACTGTTAACTAGATCAATTCTGAGAATCTGCAGCTCCACGATATTAGTTTCCCGGTTCCAGCTGCACATAAAACTGGGAACTGAGATGCCCTGAACCCTCTCACTAAGTATTCCAGACAGTACCAATTCCTGCGCACCTGTTCCAGCCACAAGGGGCTACAGCAGTGCTCTTTAACACTTCTCTATGAATCACCCGCACTGGAGTTTACAGACAGAGACAGGGCCAAATGTAACCCAATTTCTGCAGGTATCAATCACCCTGCACTGTTTTTTTGGGTGCACCATCTGTCTTCAGTGAGTAACACTGCTTCTGAGGGAGGTGCACAATGGCACAAAAAAAGTGGGGGAAGGAGAAGAGGAGGAGAGCCACATACATGTGTCAAGGACTATAAGAACAAAACAAATTGTGCTTTCGGTTTCGGCGAAGTTCACTATGTCTTCGCCAGCAGCTACACTGGCTCCCGAGCATAACTCATAATTAGATGAAAGAGTGTCAGTCTGAATGTCGGCATTAAAAGCTGTAAATGTGGCATTCATAAATGACTGTACACTGACACGCTTTCATATCGGGGGCAGAACTGAAGATAATTAAAGTAATGACAGTAATAATCAACAGGAGCAGCTGGGATGACTTATTAACAACTGGCTCTGTGACATGTTCACCCCACTCGCGACAAATGGGAGCTTGAGTGATGAGCTGGAGCTCGTTTGCCCTCGGCTCCTGCGAAGATGTGTAAGGTTGCTGATAATGATGCCTGTGTAGATGAGGCGCTAGCGCCGCATCACACTTGGCAGGAGCTTCAACTAATGCTAATTAAATTAATAATGATAAAAATATTCTTATTTGTGTCATTTGAGTGATGTGGAACATCTAGTCTTTGTGATTTTAGTTCCCAAAATTCATGAAAAGGATTCAATTTTACAAGTGGCTTATTTGGCTTGAATGCCTCATTGTTGTCTGCACACAAATACCGTAAAACTTTCACATCAAATATAATACTCCAGTTCAAAATGTACAAAAAAATCAGTTGGGCCAACAAAGAAGTTCTTTTTTGATAAATAGTTAAAATGCTGCGTTTATAGTTCGACTGAGTTTTACAGGCTGACAAATATTTGGGTCACATCCACTTTCACAAAGTCCGGAGTGAATCACTTTTCATTCTCGTGAATAATCCAACCATGTGTACTGTGATAGTTCAATAACTCACAGGGAGGATCTTCTTCAGGCCACATCGCAAGAACTCATTGCGCAGATGTATCCGGAAATCCAGGTCATCCGGAGAGGTGACCAAGGCATTGATCAGCTGCATGCAAGCAACCTGCAGTGAAGACAGACAAGAAGACAGAAAAACTAATGAGAAATTAGATGTAAAAGAGGTGTTTGTTGCAAAACATATCACTAAAAGACATATAAGTCAATTGTAAACTGTAAATGATGATTACTCTATGCAGATCCTAACATTTCCTTTTCCAAAAACAAAATTGTAGAAAAGGGGGAAAGAGAGTGAGAGACCAGACGAAGGATGGTAGAAAGTACCAGTCTGGTGTGTCTATTGACCCGATGTGCATTATTAATGGATATATTGGTAAGAAAAGGGCCTCAAACTCTGTGTGTGTGTGTGTCTGCGTGGATGAGGGTATATGTGAAAGAGGAAATTGTTGATGAATTATAATGAGAAGTAAGGTGTTCCAGGGGAGCAAGCCGTGGATACGGCAGTTTTCCATGGACAGACGATCAATACCAGGCAGAAAGATTCCCATGGACAATGTGAAACACTACTTTCGGAAACCTTGACTCAGTAACTGTTGGCTTGTATGTTATTAATAACAGTCGCAGAAGTGAAGATTTTGTGTGGTGTCCGTCTGGGTCCATTTTGTTATTTTTTCAGGGTTGAAAATGCTGTTTGGCTTAACAGTTTCAACAAAACTAAACACACACAGGCGCGCAAAGGCAAGTAAATCTGCTGCAGTGGATAATTCTATCACCTGATGGAACAAAATACTACTTTTTTTTCCTAATTGTTTTCCATATTTTTTGCTTGTTAAACTCAATTTGAAGTCACCTCATGCTGGAGCTCCAATCAAATCATTCATATCTCCTTTTTAGGGGATTTTATAGAACAAAAGCTACCCTGTTTGAAAAGCATCAGCAGCTGTTTTCTTCTGTTACTGTAAATTTTTCGCACCAACACAACAGATGCCTTTGTTAGCAAGTTATCGGGGAGGGTGGAGTGCATACTGTTATATGAGACAAATAAGATACTGTATATTCTCTTGGGAAAGTACAAGTTTGTTGCAGGAAAAGATGAACAGTGACTGAGTATGTGCCAGGCGTCAGAAACACGGAAGGTTCCTCCATGTTTGAGAAAAACTTGAGGACCTCGAAGTATGATCTGTGCACTGAAACCTGACATTTTACTGTATCCACCAGAGGCCAGACACATAAAAGAAACTCCACCAAATCTTCACAGAACTTATGTCAGTGAAGAAAGCCATGGAGCTCATGAAAAATTCCTTCTCTTCTCCTGCATACAGATTGATACTTACATCAAGCACCTCAAACATACCTCAGTCATGTATCGTGGGGTGGGGGTCGGAGGCATGATCTGTGCTAGGTTTAGAGAGCTGCGGCCATAGGGCGAGGAGGGAGGGGTTACAAACACAGTAATTAAAAGTGACAGGGCCGCGACTGGTTTTAAAGTTGAAATGCAGAGTTTCTCTGATGCTCAATAGACACGTATACCCTGAACTAAGTTAAAACACGTTTTAATCACATTAGCAAAGTCGAGCTCTGCAGCCCATCACAGGTTTTGGATGAAAAGTCTATTAATTTCGTTGAACCCCTTGCATCAGCAAAGCATTTTAATTTACCTCACAATTAGCTTGAGCTTCATTTCATTAACGGCAAAATTTAAAGGAAAAACAACAGCCGCCTAATAAAAGAATATCTACTTTCACCACCACCACCCGCCTCATCAGTTTCCTTCACGACTTTTCCTTCAATCCCTGCAGCTAATGTAATTCCTTAAGTAATTCCCTGCTTTCGCCTTCCAAAAAAAACCAAAAAAAAAAACATGTTTTAAGAGGTGTTGTTATTGCTGGTAGCCTATATAGTTTTTCCTGGTGCTGAAGGATACTAACGAAAATGAGGAGAGGTATGTTGCTTTTGTTGCCCTTTCACGATGATTCCTTGGAGACCAGACTTGACAGCAACATGGGAAAAAACGTGAGGGGAAGTATTTGTAAGATGTGAGAAAAAAAAACAGTCAGTGAGAGGAAGAGAAAATGTGAGTGAAAGGAAGACAAAAATCACAGAGGACGTGTTTTTTTTATCATCTTTGTGGAGTTTGCTAAAAAAATAAAAATAAATGGGGCATCACAGTCGAGGTGCTCAATGAAGCAGGTGTTTTTGATTAAAGCGGTAGCAAAGGTGCTCTGAGTGCGTTTCAGTAGCCCAGCGATCACACTCCATCATGCGCTGGAGGTGCTGTGAGGTTGACAGGCGGACACGAAGACAGGAACAGCGAAGGACAGCTGAGGCAGAGGTACAATGGACCCCAGAGTGACACGACTGTCAATTTCTGCCGCGCCTGCGTCAAACGTGGTCTTTGTGACAACGCAGAGTTTATGTGAATGAAAGTTTGCCAGGTTTCTGTCCACTGTGCAAGGAGAAAGTCTCTTCTTTCTGAGTGTGGGTAGCGTTCAAGACATCCTGAGATGTATACTGTACCAAAGCACGACAGGGTTCAGAACATTGTGCCAAGAATATTAGAGGTTATGATATCGGTTACTGGATTGGCCACTAAACCATGGAGGCCGCTCTTATACATCAAAAGAAATAATCAAGCAAAAGAGCAGTGATGAATGTGTGGTGAATATTAATTAGTGACGTTAAGTGCTTGTTTTTTTGTGTAATTCCTAACCTGGAGCTGCTGGGCCTCATGGTTCTCCAGTCCTTCCACAATTGAGGCAAACCTCTCTTTATTGTTCCTCTCTGCAGCAATTGTCATGGCAGCTAGGATCTTATCCAGGCTGGAAGAAAACAGAGAAAAGTCAACAGACACTTTTATCACCCCACTGACAGGACATTTACTCACAATTCTCCTCTCAAACACCATGTATCTTATCTTCCCTGGTGTGTTGGTGTGGACATTTACTCGGCCAGTCTTCGGTCGCTCTGACAAATGCTACTGCTTTCCATCTCTTTGTATGCGATCTAGTCTATTATTGCTGCGGTATCCAATTTTGACTTCGTCTCACTGTTACTAAGGTGACGCCACACAAAAACAGGGTTTTCCTTCAAATGTGTTCGGTTGTCAAAGCAACTGTGGAAGAGTGTATTTCGCTGGGTGAGAATGGGTGCAAATTATTAGACAGCCAGGCTAATGTCCAAACACAGCTATTGAGAGTGTACGCAAATTTGAGGACATTCAAAGGCTCAAGGCAGCTCAGCTAAATAAGGTATTTGACAAGTTCAGCATCTAAATTGTGAATGAACGGGAAAATTCTGTGCTGCACATAAACACACATGCTGGACTGCAATAAAAGTAAACTGATGTCTTATGAGCTTTTGAAGGGTGTTTCGCAATATGCGTACATAATCATTGGCAGCAGGTGGTCTCTGTCACTTCAAGGCCACAGTTGTAATTCTGGCTTAATGTCCCTGTCCTTAACTGTCCTACTGCCGTTGATGCAAAGGAGCTCTTAGCCTCATCTTTTAGTAAATCGATGAACAGTCAGATCAGATGTTGAAATCCCAATTTAGGTATGCACGGACATGTGTTATCATACCTGCCACTTTTATTCCCTTAGTACAAGCGAAAAAAAGACAAAACTGCAGGAGTTGATATGTGATTGAGAGAGACTGTGCGTCTGGCCAATAGGGCTACACATGTGGAGTAAGCCTGACACAGAGATAAATGGAAGGGCCACGCTCTGTGATAGAGGTTACAAAGTCACAGACGAACAGGGGGATCGGCATACTGAGCAGCTTTAAAGCCAGTTCAGACGAAGCTTCAAAACAGGCCAGATAGATCTGCTTAACTTGTCGTGTTCCCTTTTGATGGTGTCAGCTGAAGTGGGTGTTGAACATGAGCCAGCGTCGCAAGACTGGTTGGCAGAGAAGTTTTTGAGCCCAAAAAAAAAAAAAAAAAAAAAAAGTGACACCTCAGCTCCTTCGGCTGTCACTTCTGCAGGATACGGACATTTTAATGCAACGCTATGATCACGGCAGAGATCATCTTGGTGTTTACTGCAGCCTTTTCTTGAATACTTTGAGTGACAAGAGTAAGAGATAGAGAGAAAGTGAGAAACAGATCGAGATGGGAATAATACTTTCTATTAACCTGATATCATCTATTTTAAAAATTGTGGTCTAATTATTTATCCTTTGCATCAATGCCTTGAGTTAATGCCATTAAGTTTTAAGTGATATCAGTCTATCTGCAAAAGTCATGTTTGTGCTGTAATTATTAACAAAAATGATGGCAGGATTCGTTACAGGTTAGTCAGTCCCAATGTCCAGGTAGTATGTATCCTGGCTCTGCAGCGTGGTTTACTGGAATATTTCACTAGAAAGGAGTCGCTGTTAATCGTTTTAGCTTCACTTGTGCTTTTCCCACTATGACAAATTACAATCTCTGCTGTGAAAAAAGGTCTATTAGGGAACAAGCATCTTGTGCAATTACTCATAATATCTTAAGATGTATATGCATTGATTTATGCTTTTACATGAAAATGCTTGACTCAAAGATGTTAAGAGACCACGGAGTGCAAAATACTGCAAATAAAGGGGGTTATTTAGAAAATAACTGAATAATGGGTATTTCTATTACCCAATCGATGTGGCGTATTAATAACATAATTATCTTACATTATAGTAAAGGTCTGTTAATAAATATGCATTTTTATGAGCAGTCACTAAATAATACTGAATTATTCTTTTTTTTATCACGTAAATCCAGAAAAATTTTGAAGCGACTGACCAGAATCCAAAAATGAACTTGATTAAACTCTGCTATTTGAAAAGCCTTTTGGAAACCACGCACAGTAAGGGTCAGAGCCACAAGCACAGAGGTCTGTTTGGATGGTCCGAGATCTGAGACACATTGGTGAACTCAGCTCCTCCAACAGAATTTGTAGGTTTGTTTGTTTCCACCACTGCATACAGACTGACTTTGAAGTGCCATTGTTATTCTACCCTGGCCCTGTGGGAAACAATAAAAAACACTCGCCTAAATCCAATTTATAAGCTGTCAGCCAGGTCGTGTCCATGGCAAACTACAGCGAGTAGTTCAACACGTTAAACAGCCTAAACTGCATCATCTGGCCATGTGGCACAGTGGATTTCTACGTGGTCTCAGGTCATCTGTACATACAGTACATGCTCGCTGTGTGTAAACATACATGCATGGTGTGCACACTCTGTATGAGTTCATGGATCCAGTGAGAGTAGACTGAAGCAATATAATATTGACATGTTCCTGTTCCCTCTTCCTGTTTCTGTTCCAGAAACATTAGTGTCTGTAAACACAGCAGAGATGAACCATATGTCTTTCCTTGTAATGTTTTTTTTTTTTTTGTCATCAGTAGGATTTCGAAATAAGTTGAGCTGCTTCAGTATCAGCAGTTATTTAGTGAGACTCTAAATCAAATTAAATTTGTTCCTTTCTCATATCTAAGCACTAAAGCAATTTAAAAGCAATTAAAAGAGTCAGTTCACCCATATCACCAAAACACAAAAGTATCCGCGTGCCATCTAGCCATGCAGATACTTTTTGTGCCGTGCACAGGAAGGTTTATGGATTATATGTATTTAACAGATTATATTAAAGTCTGTTCTGTGAAAAAAATGTTTTCTTTGATATAATTTAATTTAATACTTTATTCGCTTTCATTTTTTTTAAACCTGGAAGTAAAACCAAAGCTCCTGACAACACAGAGCCTTAAAATGTGACTCATTGTCTTACTTTAGACTGTGGAGATGAGTGGTTGGGCATTTCTGTACATGTGCTTGTGATGTGTGAGAATAAAAGGGTTAATTTTATTCAACTCACATGTTTTCCTCTCCAATGATACAGAATGCCGACAGAATTTTGACAGTCTCCGTCATCATGCTGGTCTGTTTGGGGTCAATCGCCCGTGCCAACAGCAACAAGCTTCGCTCATCTCCCAAGATCCTTTGCAGTCCATACTGTGGGGAAGAGGTGAGGCAGGTTAGAGGGAAGGTCCATTGGGTATAAATTAATGAGAGCATTTGCATTCACGGGGAACTTTCTCTTCGAGTAAAAAAAAAAAGAATTATACGAAAAAGCTCTAATGCACGTAAGTTATAGTTAGCCTTAATTTTCTTTTAAGGAGGGACAACGAGGCCATGGGAGAAAAAGGAGAGGATGATGAATTAATTCAATTCAGGACAGGACTATAGGGACAAATACTTATAGTCTCCTGTACCTTTTTGTCTCCCCACAACTGGAGGAATGGGCTGAGATGACCACGTGTGGGGATTAACTCTAAGGGAAGCGATATCAATGGTTCATCTATCCTTGAAATGTGTGCCACTTTTGAGAAATGAGCCAGACCTTCCCAAAAAAAAGGATAATTAAAAGATCTGAGACCGTGGGCTTGAAATGGTAAAATTAGCCTCCCTTTACTGTCCCATTATCCCAGGCATGTCAGAGACCAGACTCAAATCAAGTTTAGAATACTGACCACCAACACTACATTAGTCTGTTCTACAAAATTAAAAGTAATATATGTGCTAAGAGTGGCCTTCGTCTAGCTCTTTGTTTATCTGTAAATTAGATTTCACCTACAACAAGTGATTTAGACCTTAGAATTTCAGGGCCATTTGAATCATCTTATTTAGTTGTACATTCCAGAAATATGACTTCTAATACATGACATTAAATAAAATGACTTTCTAAGGAATCAATTAAGTAGCTCTTCTTTTCTTTGATTCATACAAACCTTATTGTTCATGAAAGCCTTCAAGCACTGGATAAGTTTATGTTGATTCCGTTTGTCAATAATCTCTTGTCTGCAAAAAAAAGAAAAGAAATGATTGTAATTACATGAACACAACCTGGTTCTATATGATGGGATGTCATATGAGCTTACTGTTTCTTGTCCAGCAGCTTCTCCAAAGCATCCAGGAGTAGGCCGAGACCTTCGTGACCGAAGTTATTAACCCAACTGGAAAACAACAACAAAAGAAAAACAGAAACAAATGAAAAATCAGCTCATCGGATATTCACTCAAATCCTGTCGGTTCATGAGAAGCCATGCTGATCACAGAAGGAAGCGAGCACAAACAATATTGCATTAACCTCAGAGGAAATCAGTCATTCAGACTAATATCAGGGGTTTAACACTTAACTGGATAAATTGACTGTTGTAGTGGTTTTTAATTCCTAACAGGGAGCACTGCAAATCAAAAACCACCCTGCCCTCTGCCTGACACCTAATACAATGTGAATCAGTTTGAATTTAAACTGTACCCATTTACAAGCAAATGAACACCCATCCATCTTAACTAGTGTTCCCATCTCTGAGCAGTTCGCATCCAGGCCCTCCTCCTGTGAGCTACTATGTTCCTGTGCCAAAAGATTAAGCAATGCAAGAAAGATAACACTGTAATCGATAATGGATTGCGAGAGATAATTGGCTATAAACCACACCGTATCAAGAGACAGCAAATGATCCAGTGCAGATGAGCCTGTCTGTCTAAGCCGGCAGAGGGAGAGAGACAGGAGGAGGATGGGAGTGACAGCGTGGTCACAGTCAGATTATGTCATTAGCATTACTTGTTTTCGGGCCTCTAACTGTCAATAACGCAAAATGCATGGAGCAATTTTCTGACATTAACGGGGCAACAGTCAATGATTTATCCCGCCTTTTTGACAATGATTTGAAATAATAATGGTTTGGGTATTAAAGCCATTTGTATTGACTCAGTGAGTCGGAAGAGACCCTCAATTAGGCATGAGATGCATTAGCCTGAGGCAGCCAGTGAAGTTGAGGTGAGGTATTTCTTTGATCTGTGACTAAATTAGCACGTACAACAAACACCCACCTAACATTACTCAAATTTCACTCGCAGACAACGACAGCCAATTTAGAAGTTATTAATATTTACTGTGGCGCATAACGATGATCTGTTTTCTTAATAAAAACGAAACATGATAATGTTTACGAATGTCTTTATAAATGTCTGATTACAGAGAGCCATCCAATTTGAATGTTTCCTTCCAGCGTGTACTTTGCGCATGCTGAAGCCCACAAAAGAGGAGAGAGAAGCAACTGGCTCAGTTTACTGCAGAATAACAATGCAGTTGTATTTATAATTGTGATACAGAGGTGGTAGGAGTAAATTAAAGACTGGGACAACAAAGAGGGAAAGGACATGGCTGAGGGAGCACAATTCACTAAGTCCACAGTCTTTGTTTATGCTCCTTAGTAATAATGGTAATTCCAGTCTTTGGAGAGCAGGAAATGGGACCAATATTTGTAAAGAGAAATGTTGTTCATTATAACACTGTGTAACTGTAATATGTGGTTTTGGGTTCATCAGCAAAGTGTGTGAGAACAGTTCTGGAAAATAACCATTTAATGCTCACAGCAAACAAGGTGTAAATGTATAGTATGTTCATTATGATGTGCTGCTGTGCTTGCATAGCATTCATTCTCCCTGCCTTCAAAAGAGTGCTCACGTATGCTGTAATTACATTTCTAGCCATTCTCTATCGCATTTTTTCACAAATTGAAAATAAAAGAGTTTATTTTCTGACACGTATCTTCTTATCACTTTATTTTCTAACTATGGCTATTTGGAGAATGTGTTTCTTAGGAGGATTCTGCTTATAAGAACGTAAAACTTAACTTCAGAAATAAAAAAAAGTTGCTGCGGGAATATCTTTGAGATGATTCTCATAATCTCCAGACAGAGCAGAAGGCAGACTTCGGGAAGTGGACATCTGTTATGTTTGGAAATGAGCTGTCATCCGTTTTTAAAGCACATGCTGTCACACAACGCAGAGTGACCAGTACGATTAGACTGGAAAACACTGCAGCGGTCAGAGTGGGCCAAAATTTCACTTTACTACGCTGAACATTTGTTTAAATACCAAAAGCAAACAAACCAAAACCGCCCATTCACCACTTATTTCACAGACATTTAGCAGATGTTATGATCTATTCCACATTGTGTAAGTCACATTTTTATGACGTAATAAACAGTTTGTTACACCCCCAGTGTTTTCAGATACCGACAGGTCAGGACAACTTTGACTTAGATGAACGCTGATCTAAAACAAATACATACGCACAAAAAAAATTACTCTGAATGAGTAAAAACACAAGTGCCAACTTTCTACATAATGAGTGAATAAGCAAAGCTAATTAGGAGAGAATGTAAATATAAAACAGATGTTTTAGAATATGCCTGGTTTCTGTTTGACATTTGCCTTCTTGGTATTATTGTAGACCTGAAACAGAACAGACATAAAACAAAGAAGAGAATTGGATTGTGTGTGGGGAACTAAATCTTTCATAAAAAAAAAAAATGTATGTCTTGCTGCAGGTTGCAACATAATGCAGAGCTCCTCAAGGTTTTTAGGGCACTAAATGTTTTGAGTTCTCCCTACAACCCAGGCTGTCTATCATTTTCTGTCCCCTGATGTATACCCTCAGGTCCTCTAAAGCTTGGCTTCTAAATGTCCCCAAAGTTACTACAGAAAATGAGAGATGATGTTTCAATAGTGTTTGTCCTGAGGCTGTAAAAGACCCTTTATGTTTTCATCAGACAATCTGCCTCAATGGACAGCATACTATTGCAACTACTAGCACAAATAAACAATGCTACTGTTAGTGCTAGTGTTATACTTGGAGGATTAATACAGGGGCATCCTCCGGAGCTGAAAAACTATGCCACGTGTGCAAAAACCTGAAGTTTCCCAAATGACCACTTGAGGCTGGCTACAAAAGTGAGTCAAAAAACAGTTTTAGGGCGTGGCGTTAGGCACTACTCGTCTGCCTCAAGTCCATCAACACGCCATGACAGAAGTTTGGTGGAGTTAGGCAAAGCCGAGATGGCGACAAAGCAAGCATCTCACTGAGCTTCAAAACCTTTCCTCACCAACTGTGGGGGACGGCACCAAGAGTTTGTCCATCTTTACACGCAATCCTCCATATCAACACCACTCACTGCAACAAGCTTCTGGTCTAACTTTCTGTTTCCACCAATCCCACAGATGACCACCATTGATAACATTTACAAGTGTCCTTTTTTTAAATCTAACCAGAAAAACTTCTTCTGGACTGTAGATGTGACTAAAGCCTGTGCATGGTCAAATACAAGGTGCTTCAACATCCAAGGAAGAAGAGATCAAATTCTTCGCTCGTCAGTCTCTTCTCCAAATGTCAGCATACATCCAAGAATTTCATTAACATAGGGAGGAACTTGTTCATCTAATATTGATGGCTATAATCCTCTAGTTAAGTGCCACCAAACTGTGTTACTTTCTGCAATCATGTAGATTCCGCAGGCAAAATGAAAAATTCATGGTCGGTCTTAGGGAAGCAATTTCTTATTTTATATTTCGTGTTATTTCTGCTGGCTTGACGCAATTATGTTGCAGTTATGTTAACTGCTGTGAAATGTATGCATTGGATTTCTCACTGTTCAGATATAAACAAGGCGTTTAGTAACATGATCTGTGCTCACTAAGCATCATTTCAGCTTCATCAAGAGTCCATTATGTTGCGGACTTTTCACCACATCGATGTAAAAACAAAAAAGTCAAATTGTCTTACGCTGAGATGACATCCCGTCTTCATGTCAGAGCCAGAGCAAATGACGTTATTGACTTTCTGACATGTACTGCTGTGACAAATGCACATGAGAAAATACTGTATCTATCCATACATCCATCCAATTTCTACACTTCTTATCATGTTCAATGCCACAGGGGTCTGGAACTCATTCCTGCACGCATTTCATGATAGGGAGGATAGACTCTGGACAGGTCACACTTCATCACAGAGCAAACAACAGATACCCAAGATCCATTCCTTTGGTGGCAGTGAGCAACCATAGAAAAATACGAGCGTGTAGTGCATATTAGTATGTGTGCAATATTCATCCGTCCATCATCCTGTAGAGGTGCAGCCTGTCCCAGCTGGCACTGGACAAGAGGTGAGGTACACCCTGGCCACGTCGCCAGTCCATCAAAGTACTAACACAGAGAGCGACAAACAACCACTCACATGCCTATGGCCAACTTGGAAATGTGTGAAATATATTTATTTATATGCTGTGTTTCAAGTTAACAGCCTGTGTTAAATAACAACTATGCCAATCAATCACCTCTTTACACCATCATTGTTGACATAAATCACTTCAAACTATATTTCAATGTACTTCACTGAAAGGCAAAATAATCACGAACTTCATAAGTTGGCAAAGCACTTCAGCCACCATGCAGTGATGTGGACAGACTCTTAGTGCTACTGCAGGCTGTGTTTAATGTCTTGCTCAAGGGAATAGAAGCAGTTACAGTATATATCATGTATATATCACTCTGTTGAGACTGAGGATGCATTGTCACAGCAAAGAGTGTAGAAGAGAAAGTGTGAGCTCTACAAAAGCTTGGCAAGGGGAATGTTAGCGCATGATAAAAAGATTACCGCGCATCACCGGCCACAGTAAGTGACTCGACAGAAACAGCGAGAGGCAGACACTTTCTCACCCTTTCTGTTTGACTGATCACTGCTATCGTGTTTGGAAGGCTTGCGCGTGCATTGATTTCAGTCTATAGATCGGTTTTATTATTTTATCAGGGCTAGGAGGGGAGCTTTGTTACTAAAAGCTTCGGTCCAAGCACAATATGTTTCATATTGTATTACAGGTGATGTTGTACAACTGTCCCTCAGTGGGACTGCTGACCTATTTGGTGCTACAGAATTCCAATCAAGGCCCAATGCTCTGTGCAACAAATAGGTCTGAAGAATATAGCATGAAACCAAGCACCGCCAGTGTCTACATGGAGCTACATTACACTCTGATCAATTTAATAGCCAGCAATGGCTATAATGCACACGGCATATCAAATGACAGATATAAAATATTAAATATACCTTTCTTTTCATCTCCTAATGAATAATATATTTTTTATATGAAACTATTAAGAGTAACTGCTTTTAGATGTTCCCTTTTCTAATGTGTCCTTAATGGTTTTTATTTATTTCAATAAATTCTGCAAAAACTGGCCACGAGAGGTTCCAACATGGACTTTTCTTTTTAAGCATGGTTTTCTCAGATACTATACAGTAGTTGGACAAAATATCTTATGTGTGTGCTGTGTGCTTTATGCTACCGTTAGAAAGTTAGCATCCAGACAGTTTACACTGACATACACTCATAAGTAAAACATTATTACCACTCCCAGCTTTATATGCTGTTAGTCTTTCAAGTGCCACCAAAACAGCTCCGACCTGCTGAGGTATGAACTCTACAAGACCTCTAAAGGTAACTAGAGGTATCTGGCACCAAGACCTTGGCAGCAGATGGAGTTGCTGTGGAACAGACTTGGCCAAGCACAATCCCCAACACTCTGTTGGTGATTCATGGTTTGGTCCCTCCTTGGACTGCTGTGGGCAGGTACACACCACTGCTGGAAGGAAGCACCCAACAGCCCTTGCCGTTTGGGCGATGTTCCAACCTGCAACTGTAATGTTTTTGCCCTTACATACATACATACATACAACATGTGCTGCTATAACAAGATCAATAGCATTAATGACTTTATTTGTAAGTGTCCTGATTTGATGCATTGGTGTAGTATGTTTGTAATCAGAAGTGTTGGGCCTCTTGTGAACCAGCCAACAGTGAGATGAACAGACCAACTAGCACTCGTATCCCCAGAACCACGCTGCTTCAGCCACCATGCAGTGATGTTGACAGACTCTTAGTGCTACTGCCATTCCTATTTTATAGTATGAAAAACTCTCCTATTTGTAAAATATTTGTAAAAAAGGTGCTATTGAATTCTACACTACGAAGCAAGAAAGAAGGTTATGGCGAGTATAGGTACCGATTACAAGAACCTTTTTGTAAATTTGTAAGTTATTAAACTCCAACCTACTGTGCACTGGATCCCTCGGCTGTTTTGCTGACCCTTATTCACAGAAACCTTCACCTTACACAGTGAGGTAAATATTTAAGAGATTGTCTGCGGATATGGTGGAGGCAAGGTAACCTGCCAATGAATTGACATGCACTGAGTATAATGGAGCCAGTGTGCATCCAGCATCCAGCATTTATACATATAAATAGAGGCAAAGTCAATGACCCATGCTGTCACTGAAAGAAAACAACAGGCAGCAGATATGTTTTGTAAGTGTAAATCCAGCTAAGATGCGCTCTCTCCATCACTGCTGTCACTCCACTTAGCTGTTCTGATAATATCTCGGGTTTCCTACTGGCTAGCGCAGTTCTTAGATGTAATGCATCACAGCGCAGAACATGTAATGGCTGTGTGTGCTGCATGGATCAACTGTTTGAGTAAGTGGTTTCTCTCAAGTTTTTCATAACATTCATTCATTCGTTCATTCATTCATTCATCTTCTGTAACTGCTTGTCCTGTGAAGGGTCACGGGGAGGGCTGGAGCCTATCTCAGCTGTCAGTACACCCTGGACAGGTCTCCAGTCTATCTCAGGGCTAACACAGAGAGACAGACAACCATTCACATTTGCACCTACGGCCAATTTTGAATCACTAGTTAACCTAACGAGCATGTCTTTGGACAGGAAAGGAAGCTGGAGTACCCGGAGAGAACTCACGTAGACACAGGGAGCATAAAATGAAAAACATTTTCATTGAGTTACAGCAGAGAGCCTATTCACGGGACTAACTGTGGTGGTACTGCAGGCACGGTCTGAGGAGAATACTTCTGCTGTCAGCGCTCCATGAATGTGATTTCTGGTGTAGCCAAGCAAGCACAGGAACAGCACAGTACTCAAAATGAGCACTTTGCACTTCTAATGGTATTTGAGTCCCAGCTTGATTCCGAAACATGGCTTTAACAAAGACTAGGAATCTGCTACATAAATGAATGTGGAACAGAAGGTGCACGCAAGTGTGTGTGCGTGCATGTGTATGTGCATGAAAGGAGTCTGAGAGACTGGAGAGTGGAAGTCTCTGTCAAAATTAAATCAACTATTAAGTGCAGACAGCTGACAGCACACCATGTTCCCTAGATAGTTTGAAGTGACCACCCACAGAGTGCAAAACACTTTTGCAATTTCTGATTATCCCCTGAACACCAGCCAGGGTTCCTACACGACAATCCTTACTGCTAGCTGAAGGTAGACAGAAACAAGCACCAGCAGACTGCAGGGTAAAACTGGTCATATTTTTGCGACAGTAATTTAAATGTTTGTGTGAAAAGACCAAGACCAAGACGGTTTGATGCAAATATATCTACATATTCCTCATGCTTCTGTAAACAATCATTTTTCAAAAATAAGAGGAAATTGCAATGACAAGCACTGAACTGATTCTATTTTCAAAGTCATTATATTGCCATTTTGCTCGAGCTTTTGTTTCTGGCACCTTTTACAGTAGATACATTTGCAAAGTGTCAGGCGTCTGCACCACCAAGGATGTGTGCCCGTGAATTTATGCTATAATTTGAAATCTGCAATGAACTAGTAAAACATTAGGACAGCTCTGCAGCTCTCCTAAATTCTGGAGCAGACAAGACGGCTTTTGTTGGTTAGGAAAGTGATAAATTCTTTTATTCCTGAACATAAAAGCAGAAAAAAGTATGCGTGACTTTGAGACATTTGAACAGACTGCACAGACTTCTTGCTCGGATGTTTGTTAAATAGGTCACCTGGGTTCAATATCACACAGAAAACAAATATATTTCAGCAATGTTTTGAACATTTTTGGCAATGATACAGCATTGATATCTACTTTATTATATGTAGTACTGAGTCAGTCCAAAGATATTATATAAACCTTGGCCTAGAAATAATGGATAATAATAAATATTAAAAGGAACAATAATAAGAGATTTATATGGCAGTAATTTACTATACGTGCTAAATATTTCCTATACTGGAGCAAAATCATTTCCACCTAAAACAATATAAAATTCAAATCAGATATGATCTGAATTATGTATGCATCACTCTGCGGCTGTAACAGATATGGCTATCTTGGAGGTTAACAGATGGTGCCATAAAATGAAATAGGCATCATTCTTAAAATACACTCAGACACTGAGGACATTTATGTCCCCAAAATCATTTTCACTGCCTTCGAGGAAGAAGGGCAAACATCATCTCTGAAGTCGGCCGCAAGGGTAAAAAACTAGTTAACTCGCTCATTTGTGGCTGCTTGTCACGTACACTGAAGGTGTCATAACATTGATGCCAGATTTAACAGTTCAATACAAGTGTTCTGAAACAAAAATGATTGTGTCATCCTGAAGAAAAATATGTTCACAAATGAATTACATCATTTAATTATAAGTAACATATCTTAGCCGACCGACCTCTACTAAACATTTATGTAATATCTAAATCTTCTCAGTCTTGTTTCTCCTTGAAAAGTGGCAGAGCAAAGTTTTCAGAGGACTAGAGGGGGTTGAGAATGGTTTGTAATAACACTGGGAGTCTGGAGAAGAGAGTCTCACAGCAAATTACCTCACTGGAAAGCTTCCACTCCTACTGACTCTGTGGCTGTAACAAGTTCAGTTTTTGGAGATTTTTGGAGACTCCTTCCGTCCCCATCCTTTCCTGGAGGATGTTAAAACACGATGGCAGGGAATTAAATTGCTATTTTTTTCCCATTATTCCACAAAGTGATGGGAAGGGAAGAAACGGTGCTTGATCCATGAAGTTCAAAGATGTCAGGCTGTCATGTGTCCTGAAGAAGCACATCCCCCTCAGCCTCACTAAGGACATCTGTTTCTTCTTTAATGCTATATTTAAAAAATTCAAATTGACACGGAGTCTGGTTAAGATTACAAGAGCACTGGTCGCGATAACAAAGTGAATACAGAGGATCAATTATGGATGATTCACCGCAATATTTCCACATCAATAATGGCAGAGTTGAAACATTAATCTCCATGAAGAATCTGTGTCAGAGCTGGCTCACTGATCCAAACTGTATTTATTGTATCCTAACCCTCACACGAGTAACACTCATCAGCAGCCACTATTCACACTTTCATTTCAGATGAGATTTCAGGCCGGAGCTGTCGAGGGGGGTCAACGCAACCTGTGAGACGTTTAGGCGCTCGTATTTGTTTTAAGAGGCACAACAGCATAACAACAGATGGATATGCTGTTTTTTTCCTGGTGTTAATTGACTGTTGTGCACGCAGTAGACCAAAGAGGCTGGGGGAGGAAGAATGCCCCTTAGCGCTACTACTTTTAAAAGTTTTATGCCAAGGGAGAGGCTTGCTTGAGACCTTGTAATTGCCTTGTTTTTCACTCTATCAGCTACAGCCACACACATAAAATGTAATCAATTATTTTCAGTAGTTTTTTTAACCTTTCAAATGAACACTCTACTTCAAAATTACATTTCTGGACATAAAGCTGGGCTGAAACTACAGGAGTTTTAAAATCCTACATGATTCGGAAATCCGGTTGAATGACACTTAAAGAGAAACTTCCCATATACAGTATATTCCTCTTCAATTTTACACCTATATATTATTTAGATTACTGCGTGCCAGATCATGGAGCACTGAATGCACCGCCTCAGGTGGAGGATGTAAGGAATGGATGTAAACAAAATGAAGAGCGTAGCGCAACAGTCTGCTGTAAATCTACTGATCCATACTCCAGAAGAAGGAGAAGGAGAAGGAGAACTAGAAGAACAAGAAAAAGAAAAAGAAAAAGAAAAAGAAAAAGAAAAAGAAAAAGAAAAAGAAAAAGAAAAAGAACAAGACATACTGTATATTGACGTAATCATCCAGATATTAAATCCTAAATGTCAACACTTCGACAATGTCAAAATGCCAACGCTCAATGGGTCAGCCAGCAGCAGACTGGGAGGTTTAAGAGCAGATCTGCTAACACCTCACATTACCAGATCATTTGCACCACACCAAGCGAGGTTTGGATTTCTCTTAAGATTGTCGGTATGGGTGACTCTTGGAATAAATAGTTCCAAAACCTAGTCTGAGCACAGCATCAGGATACATTTGAGTGTGACACTTGGAGATTTTAACACTTTCAAGGGTTTAGCTCAGTTATTATATGAGGAACCTCATTACTGCACTTGGCAGAAATGTCATTGTTCGTCAGTATGTTGTCAAATGCTTCATCGTGCTAGGCATTTGGACACAGTCAACGGGACAAGCGACTTTCTCTTAGCGGGCACGGTAACTCAAAAGCTCGTAAAAAACCCATTACCGCTGTTCCATGCAACCCTCAGTGCTCAGCTACAAGCATTCAACTGAGAAAGAGCTGGTGAGACTGATTCAGACTCAGAGACACCCTGCGTGGCAGAGCCGCAAGATCATCACAACAACCCACACCTTAAGTATACAGACACAGAGAGAAACTCTGGTGTCAGCAAATGTCTCCCGCCTCCACAAAAAGACCCCACAAGAAAATGCTCCAGAGAAAAATGTCTGACATGTACCGTGAAGATTTCACATAATGAAAAGTTAGGAGCCCAGTTCAATTTTTTCTTAAATACGTATGTCTAAGGGATCTGAGACCTTGCACATCTAATATGGAAGTAACTGTCGGGATTTGACAGAGTTATAGTGTAATGCTGAGGGCTAAACAGAAGGAACTCAAAAGCCCGGGCAATGGATGCGTGCTCTTGTGCCAAAATCCACTATAACCACTCTCCTGTTTTTATATTGAAAATGTCTATTAATGGAGCAGCAGCAGTTAGACCAGGGGAAGCATGCATGATACAACACAGAGCGGTTTTTACTTTAATGAACAAAACAAAACTAACTTTTGTCTGGTGCAATATTAAATTAGCTAAATTACTTTATTAGGATCTTATCAATGCTGCAATGAGTACAAGGCAGAGAAGATGCTATGGAATGAGTAAGAAAAGAGGACAGGCTTCTTTCCCACTAAATGACAAAATAAGAAGGTTGTAATTTTCTCTAAATTGGCATCTGTATTCATGTCAGTGGATTAAGAAATTAATGAAAAGTGGCGAGTCAATCCGACACTTCTAAATTAAGAAGCGGTGTCCAAATGACAAAATTAAAACGGAGAGAATGACGCAGAGGATAAATAATTGGCTGGGGGAATTTTGACAGAAAGAGAAGTGCAAAACATGGCAGCTGAGGAGAAGAGAGAGGAAACAGAGAAGGCAGTGGATGCTCCAGGCAATGCCATCTGTGGGTGGATCTGCAAAGGCTGCATGCCACACACCTGTGTGGGACTGCCTGGGAGATAAGGCCCTCAGCACAATGGCCCTGTGGCCACCTGCGCTGCCAAACAGGTGCACAGCCCAGCCAATTAAACTATTAGACAAACACAGGCCTCTGGGAGCAAATTAGCAGGCTGCCCAAACATCAGAGGAAAACCAAAAAGCAGTGGTAAGCACTCACTGTGAAGAACACCAGCACTTTGATGGTGACACTTTCATTTCAGTATTAAGTTGTATGCTATTTTTTTAAATACTGGTTTTGCATTAAAATTTAATTTATGAAATTTGTAGAAACAGGTGACGTTACAGCACAAAATAAATCAACATTACTACAAACTACAGCTTCCAAAATGACAACACAGTACAATCAGCTGCTTTTCCAGTTATTTTAAAGTGCAGGACTGTTAAATAATTTTCACTTGTGTACCTAATGAACTGGCAAGCGAAGAACACCTTTAAAATTGCTAACTCGATCACACTGCTTTAAAAGTGCTGAAGATCGAGGCTATCTTCAACTATCAAATATTGAAATGACAGCAATATTTCTTGAGTCATCAACAAATTATGCACGTAGGCACATAAGCTAGACTGCACACAAGACACACTGCATTTACCTCATAGACAAGCTCAACATAATTAATCATTCATTCGAGTCTGTAACTACAGAATCAACAGACTCATATCATGAAGCCATTCTGGGATTACAAGAATAGCCAGGAGCTGCGGAGAAAGCCAAAATCCACATAAGACCGGAGGCAACTTCTCCAAGATGCTACGAAAAATATACCTGCAAAAGTGCTTTGAAAATCTGAGTGAAATTTTGCCTTGGAGAGCTGGCTTTGATTAGTTTTTAAGGTAACTAGTAAATAAATACTAGTAGATGTATTGCTTTTCAAACTCAAATGCACATGTGCATGCATTTTGGTCCATAGAGGACAAATTATTTCCACATTTATCCATCCATCCATCTATCCGAGCTGACGCAGGGTAGGTGGCGGGTACATCCTGGACAGGAGAGAGAGAGACAAACCACCATTTGCACGCCAGCAGCCAATTAAGAACCACCAATTAACCCAACATGCATAAGGAATGTGGAAGAAAGCCAGAGCACCCTCTTGCTGAGAGGCAACAGTGCTAAACACGGCGGTGCCACATTTAATGGTTGAGGAAAAAGAGGGTTTGACTTTAACATTCTGCTGAAGACTTATCCAAATTGTTTGAAAACAAGCAAAATGTCACACATAGTTTGTCTGGCCTTTTCAACTGTGAGGAAAGTGGAATATAAGAAAGTAACCAGCTGGTGGCTTGACATCAGTATTTCTTCAGTGATGGGTTTGTCCACAGTTCAAATACAGTTCAGTGTAGTAAACTTTGAGGCACAACTAGCGAAGGGAAATAAATAGTAGCACATTATGAACTAATTACCAGTGTAACAATTTTAAAATCCAAAAAGCAAATGTGTTCAAATTCATAATCATTCCCCAAAATATCAATATTTAAAAGAAGCCCAGTTTCTGAGGAGTGAATTAAAAGAAGAATGAATCCTTGCTCTAGCATCTACTTCATGGTTCCTTCCAGCATCTGATAACATACCGTACAAAGGTTACATTAACATAGCGGAGTCAAATGCAGGCTTCACGTGTGTTGTGACCCATAACAATTTAACACATTCATATTAATAAGAAGAACCCGTATCCAAGCTTTAAAAAAAAAAAAAAAAAAATCACTTTCCTCAGGAGAGAAAAGAAAAGAGGAGCAACAATAACACAAGCATGTGACAGGTGTCATTCAACGCTTGTACAGTCTTCCTCAGCGCACATGCCCAGAGGTGGCTCCCTGGATGGACTTGGCTATCCGTGGGAGGTGCCTCCTTCATAGCGCAAGGGTCCCTCTTATGCCGGTCAAAGGTTCAGCCGTTTAAAAACACCCACGGGGCAAGCCCGGCCTCAGTTACACCCCCTTGGCAGCAGTTAGCCTTTCTGAGTGGAAAGGCTAACTTGACTTCCCGCAGCTTAGTGGAGATATTGGTCACTGACTTCACAGCTCTGCAAACACTCTAGGGATCATAACTCAGGCATTCATGATGCTATGTTACATACTATGTGTGAAGTGTGTATTTGTGTTGAGCTCAACACAAACTACACATTTATCCATGGCTTCTTTGTGGATGTGTTAAATATCTTGTAATCCAACTGGTATTTGATGTGAAAGAAGACGGTTGCTATGAATGAAAATTCCAGCTGTGTCCCTTTCCATATATATATATATATATATATATATATACACACACACACAGGTATGTTGAGCCTCTGTTATTGTAGTTAATGTGCATGGTTGTAGGACGAGCATATGACTTGTTCCAAACTGGTTAGTGCAGGGATGCAGCAGTAATGCTGGCGGTACCACACAGATCAAATAAAGGCTGCTCTGGGGCAATGCTGGCAGTACTTTCTCTGTAGGCAGGGTCAACATAAAAATGAATTCCACTTATCCAATGACCATTTAATATGCACCACTCATTGGTTCACATTAAGAAACATCTCCTCAACAGTGGAATGGTAAATAATTTAGAGAATCCGCCGTCACTAAGGGTTCCGTTGCACTAGTGGGACCAAATTAAAATTGAAGATCTCATTTGCAGGACAGAAGGCAGAGAATTTGGGTAACAAGTAGAGACAAGGATGGGAAATCAGTGAGGCTTTGTAATAAATGACTCAAGAGCCAAAGCAAAGCTCATGAGAGAATGGAGGGAGAAAACCTAAAATGAAGCTTTTTATACATATAGTATATACTGTGTACAGCAGCTTCATAACAGATTTAAAAACAGAAAAGTGGACAATTTTAAGTTAATTAGACTGGAGACACTGCAAGTGCTTATTAAGAACTGGGTCTTCCATCTATTAGAGCTTTATGGAGAGAGCAGTTTAAAGTGACACACTCCCAGTGAATATAAGATTGTGCTCTTTTGGTCAGATACACCGTTTTCTTGTTTAAAAGTTTAAACTGTTCTCCTCTCTTGGCTGACTTAGCTGAAATACATGGAGCAGGTCCAATGAAGTTCCTTTACAGAAATCCAATTCGATCTAATAATGTAATAATAAATAGCCTTATATAGCCTTGCTTTTATATAGCGCTTTTCTACCTATTGGTACTCAAAGCGCTTCACAGTCACAGACACATCTACCCATTCGCTCACACAAGCACACACACATTCACACACCAGTGCCACACACTGGGAGCAACTGGGGGTTCAGTGTCTTGCTCAGGGACACTTCGGCATGTGGCACATTCCGGGGATCGAACCGCTAACCTTCTGGTTCGTGGACAACCCGTGCTACCTACCGAACCACAGCCGGGATAATGATGCTCTGAATGATTTAGAAAATGAAATATAAGAGCTAATTTCCTCTTCATAATGTCAAAGAATAGACAAGTTGCCGAGTTAAATGTAATGTAATTTTTTTGTAAATACACATCAAAGGCACTTTTGTACCTCGTAACCTCCTTATTATTCCTATAAAATCATATCCAAACTGTGTTTACGTTAAAACTTATACACAAATGGTTTTACATTGAAATATTAGATTTTTTATGACATTGCTAACCTTGTAAAATTAGAAATAAATCCACTTCAAGCTGTCACGAAAAATAATTCACCTTTTCAGAGTTTATCAAGATTACTGTCACTCCAGGTCCCTGTTCTATGAAAGTGGACAACCCATACTTTTCTTGCTACGTTTTGGAGCTACTCAAATTCTACTAAAAGCTCAATTAAGCACAATTTTCAGTGTCAGTCATTATTGCCAAGGTTTTGGAACAATACTATTGTTGTCTACTCCTGTTGTCTTCTTGTTGTACATCTGTTGTGTCTGCCAGTGGTCTGTTAAAACGTATACTTTCGTATAGCTAATCATGTCACTTCATGGTCCCACACAAAATGCTCTTTCCGTAAGGGCCAGTAAGATCTGGAACAGTCTTCCTCTCTCCATAAGGGAGTGTCCCACATTACAAACCTTCAAAACTAACCTCAAGCAGTGGTTGAAAGCAAACCAGTATTGTAACCATTGACTTTTATCTTCTTGGTAATGTACTGTCTTGTGATGTGATCTTATTGTGATCTATTGTCCTGTCCTATGTCTTATCATGTTTTTGTGCTACCTGCCTAAGGACTGCGGATGCAAATTAGCATTGTTGTTACAATCCAGAATATTTATGTCTATTGCTGTCTGAATGGATGTTCATTAATGTGCACTGTCCCTATCAAATAAATAAAGAAATAAACACTGACAGTTCTTCTGGCTGTGAGAAAACAGTTTCATTTGATCTTCATAAACCTCCTGTCTCTTATCCAAAAAGTTGTGGTAATTTAAAATATTTGAAAATGTCCCCAGCTTTAGTTAGTGAAAAATGCTTAATTTACTGACCTGACAGGATTACTAGTGAGAGACACCCTGAGGGATTCCAGGCAATTGAGCAGCTTTTCTTCTGTGATCCCGGAACGCAGTTCATGGACATATTCTTGGGATGAAAGTGTACACTCATGCTTGCTGTTCCTTAGTCCACCCTGCAAACACAATATCAATGGGACAATGATTAGATCCTACAGCAAAATCATGTTAAAACAACAACTGAAGGACATGTATGTATGATTTCCATGAACATCTTTCTAAATATGCACAAAAGTTACTGAATAATTACAGGTCTAATGAATCTTCTCAATAACAAAAAAAATGATTCATATTAAGTAGTATAAGTACTGACACTTGTTTTGATTTAAAATTTGGATCCTCACAATGGTGCTTAAGCTGGCATAACTTCTGCTTTTGTGAAAAGAGAATGCGCTGGCCAATTTCTCCCCCTCTCAATCGGCCAAGGCTCTAATGGCGGACTATCCTCACAAAGAGCCAAACACAGGCTCAGCTACACGCTATCTGCGGCAGCTCCTGCTTGAAGTAAATGGATTCTTGTGTAGAATCTCCACAGGGATATGTTGCTACACTGATGCTTACAAAATAACACTACCTATTGGCAGCAATACACACACTCTCAGCTCAACAAGGAAGCACACGTATACACTCTCCAAGGACACGGTCAAGTTAACAATGTATGTAAATGTATCTGAGCTACAGCTTGAATCTAAAGTTACTAACTGATTGAATCTAGTGTGTAGCTGACATCATTACAAAGTAGTAATGCAATCAACAAAAAATCAAAAGTAAAAATGAAAAAGCTGTTTATGCTAATTGATATTTCCAGCATGAACAAATCTGTGCTAATTTATCAATTTCCAGATTCTATTGTTAAAATGACCAGTTAGGGGTATGTCCAGACACCACTGCAGAAAGAGCATCACATATGCCTAAACCAGCTAGTCTAACTCATCGTCACTGTGTTCATCCCCGGACTGCCGGTTCCCCACAAAGTGAGCTGTGCTAATAGGCAGTTTGGGAAGTAATAAGCTAGCTCATTTATCTGGAGAAAAGAGAGGCCTGCTGCTCTTCTGCACTGCGCAGTCAACATGAAAGAACCATTTTTATATATTTATTTTTGCGGGGAAAAACCAGGGGCAGTGTAAGAACAGCACGCCACAAATAATTATGCGCCTTCGTTGTAAGCTGAGCTCATAGCTTGATTGGCTCAACAGTGACACAGAATAAATATTTATTTGATGAAGGATGATATAAAATTACGTTCCTCAAATTGCTCAAGTGATTCCTGTCAAAGTCAATTAGAAAAGGAAAGAGCATCTATTAATGGTGTTCAAGGAGAGAGATTGAATTTCCTCATTCTTCTCGTTACACATAGACACATTTTTTTAGTTCCTGGCATGGCATGCTCTGCTTCTATGCTTCTTTTTAAAATTTCCAAAGTTAACATGAGACTTTCACATAATTGTTTTCCAAACTTTGTTCGATGTTTAAATAAATCCCTTCTCTGTATTTTCTCCGTCTTTCTAAGCTAGATCCATATGAACACTTGTACTATTCATCTTATTCTTAAGCGATGTTGGGTGAATGTGGGGGAGTCGCTGGCTTAGTTTTTATCTGACTGAAGAAAGTTATTAAGCCAGGAGGGAGATAAGAATCCTTCTCATTAGTATCTAGATTTTACAGCTATTATCTACCTTAAGACTCTTTGTTACATATTTCTGCCTAAGAATTTCACATCCTTGTTTTAAGTATTGACTGTCGCTGAACAGCTACACTAAATTAGACGAATGGGAAATTGATAAAAGCAGATAAACATAATGTGAAATGTCAATCTTAAGAGGAGAAAGACAGATACTACAAACACTTAACACAACCCTGAGGTGAAATGTGGGCACTTTGAGTCTGTAAGAGATACATTTCAAGGTTTAACACAGAAGTGTTTCTTTGTCTCTGTTGTACTTATAACCATGACAATTTCACTTTTCTGCTTGTTTAAGTACTTCAGAAAGTCGATTTGCTTTATTCCCTGAGTAGTAGTGCTTAACTTGTCTCTTAGAACCAGGTCTCAGAGAAAAGTTTACTTAATACATGTTTGTCTCCGTTTTGAAAAATGTCCACCTGAATAGTCTGTGAACAGCACCGCTAAAACATTGTGTCTTTTCAACCACATACCATTTTCTCACTAGAAAGGCTTTATAAAACTACAATGCATGTGTCAAAGAGTTACTGACAAAGATGGCTGAAAAAATACTATTACTAACGCTAAATCTGTTCTAAGTATTAATCCAGATAAGATAAAACTGTTACTAAGCTGCAGTAGAGGACTAAGCACCTGAAGGACAAGGGACACTCTTTTGAGAACAACAAATGACATATTATAGTGACAGAAGAAAGATGGTTTGAAAGAGGAATAAAGGTTTATATATAAGCCATTTATGTAAACTTGGAAAATCCCTCTCTGAGTAGGGAGGTGGCCTGAGACATCATTCATCAGCCACTTACAACACAGTCTTAACGTCTTTCATAGGAGAGTTTCTAACTGTTAATGGGCCGTTAGAGTACCACTAATCATGACAAAGAGGATATCACCCAGGTTAATCTGAACATCCCCTGGTGAGTTTTGGATGGCTAACAGACCTCAGTCATGTGAGTTTTAGGTGGGCAACAACCCACCCACGTTCAAAAATAGATCCACCACGCATTTAGAACAGGATGAGTGGTGAAATGTCTTCAAGAAAACTCAAACAGGTCCAGATGCCTTTGTGTTAGTTTTGTTTTAGATATGCCATGATCTGGATGACTGTGAATATACATCTTTGGTAGAGCTACGTCTCAAGGGGTATCAGCCCATTTGGATAATGAATACTTTATCCGCACCCTCCTTCTCAATACAGGATGATTCCTCTTCGAGGCTCTTTCTACTTAGTGTTTTAAAATATTAGACACTTCTATACAGTGTGCCAGCAAAGGGCATCTGTGCTGTATTCAATAGTCTGGTTACTATTCAGACACAGTCTCAGATTCTAGAGGCTACCCCTTTGGGCACCTAACATCTTTTCTGCTTTTATATGGTCAGCTGATATCACATCTAATATAAAATTTAGGTTCTAGCTCTGTTTAATATCTAGCAGCAATAACATACAAGTTAGGACTCTTTCTTTTAAAGAAAACCTTTAAAATGCAAGGGACCTGAACCATTTAGAATAGGACGGTGCATCATTTCTGTCAGATTTAATAATGCCAGGAATGCAGGACCACCGTGCACTCCATGTAAGAGTTAGACAGCAGAGAGGTGAGATGTGCATAATATGAAGTATTAAATCGCTTGTGATTTCACAGAGGCTCAACTTCAGCAGTGTTAGAGCTTCTTGCTGCCCTTGGAAGTTTTGCCAAGGACAGTCAGAACTTAAGCTTAAAATATACAAAAATGTAGGCATCATTGACACAACTTTATCTTTCAACAGTGATACACGGAGGTTTGGAACAGCAGTAATAAATGCTGACACAATGAGTGCAAGAGAATGCTGCTCATTGTATATATATATAAAAAAAAACAAATGTAAAAATGCCGATTATATTACCGCAATTCCATTTTTGGACTTAGCTGATTAGGCGACTGCATTTTCAGAACAGCAGTTCGTCGGTAATGGCCACTGAGAGGCCGATACATCACCCGCTTTTTATTTATCTTCTTACTTCTCAGTAGTTCCCAGCAAGCACACCACTATGTCCAGAAAAGCTTGAGCTCTGGTTTCACCACACGCTCTGACCTCTGGAAACCAAAGACGCTGACCATAAACTGCTTTTTCATGACCCTAGCCCAAATCAATAGAATCCTTTGGGATAATATCAACATTATACCACCATACTAGCAGCAGAGAAACAATCTGAGGAGCGGGAGGGGGGATTACCCGCTGACCACTGGGTAATAGAGTTTTCCCCCGTCAGGCTCACAAAAATGGTCAACCGAAGAAAAAATGGTCTAAAATAGACCCTAGGGATTGGGAACAAGGTAGATGAAGAGATGGGAGAGAAAGATGCTGTGTCCGTAGCTGTTGTAAGACGTGAAAAAAAACAAAGGAAGTACAAGGGTGCGAAAAAGTACGGGATAAATACAAAAAGAAAGAAACCGTATAGGGCAGAAAGGGCAGGGCGGAGAGATAGAACATCAGGAGACACCGCAACCTCAACAGTAGAGGACAGACACAGCCTTTTGACCACAGCCTAGAGCCTCATCTCCTGCCGCTTATTGAATCCCCTATTTGTCGATAACAGTATTTCCTGCCAAAGAAAATAGTGCTGGGAGCAATTACTTCAGTGAGCCTGTCAATTTCATTTTGGGGGGTTAGGGGAGCACTGAGGCTCCTTCCCTCCCTCCCCCCACTATCACCTCTGTCTCCCTCTCTGTATGCCATAGGGAGTGACAGAGTGCCGTGCCTTCTATCGAGGGCAGGGCAGGGAGACAATGCCAAAGCGGCTGCACCTCCACATGTCATCTTCACCTGTAATGAGCCTATAACAAGCTGGCAGCTTCCTCAGTGCCCAGTGCTCAGCACACTCGGGCAGACTGATAGATACATTATTCAGCTTCTTTGTCAGCTTACTGGAAAACCACATAAGCAGTGAGATGCCTGGCCTGGAAGCTACAGCCAGGAGACAGCTTCCAGGCCAGGCATGCTCCTTCCATTCAGTCCACCTAGCTACACACACAATCTTCAAAATAATGTTTTTTCCAACTCTCTGACATTGTTACGTTGTGCAATTAGCAAATTATGCTTCAATGATTCCTTGACCAGTCAACCAAAGCTTTATGTTTGATATATTCAGCTGAACGACATGACATGAGGCGTTATAAGTCTTACTCTAAGAAGAAGCAAAATGCAACAAGCAGCACTGGAGCAGGCCCTCAGAAATAAAAACATCCTTAACTGATTTGATTATTTTAACAATAACGAGATGACACCTGGAGTGACAACATTGCAAAATAAAGCACCTTTAGACAGAGGCTACTCGTCTTTTCTTTGTAACTACTTGTTACTAGCATCAGAATAACTTTGACACTTGGACTCATGCAAAACGACTGCATGGGGGGGCATACTATTAGACACAGAGACATATGTAAACATATAGTAAATTACATCTACTCCATTGTTCTTGGGATTTAATGAATCAGTACAAATTAAGAAACACGGCCCCCGCTCTAGACCCGAAGAAAGTCAGACAAGAAGTTATGGATTACTGAAAAATCTAATTACAGCTTCTTTGTGTGTAATTAATGAAAAGTGTATGAGCACCCTACTGCTCTTTGTAAAAATAATAAAGATAGAATCTAAGCAATTAGTGCATATCAAGCTACATGGTAGCCACGATATAACTTAATTTCCTGTTCATTATGGGTTGATAGATAAGTTGAGAGAAAAGATACCGCAAGAGCGATAATAGGCGGTCTACAGACAGGTAGAACCAAATGCCACACGTCTCCTCCTTTCCCTTATGATACAAACAGGACCTATGAGCAATGCTGTCAACACAAGGAAATTAGGTGTGCGCACAACAATCACAAAGACACCAATGTGAGAGGCGTCATACTGTATAAATGAGCAATCCTGCATTTAACACGGTCTAAAGTTTGGCCTGTGAGTGTGACAGCATTCAACAGTAAAGGTCAACGGGAACATGGATCAGTTGAGATGCTGGTTGGATGGACAATGAGTTTTCCCTAGCCCTACTTAAAGGACAGAGTTCTGCTGCCGGCAGATAAGACATTTCATCTAGCCACCAGGGCGCAGGGCTCCCAGCTCAGTGGGGGATTTCCCACCAGACCATGTGGCCAAGCATTTCATCTCTTTCTCTCATCGTCCATCTACAATTCAAGTCTTTTTACTTCTTCCTTTATTCATTCTTTTTCCCTTTCTGCCTCTCACTCCATCCGTAGTGAGGTGTTTTTGAACCCTGGGTGACAGCTACAAAGAAATATGCGTTTATCTGTACACACCAGGAGCTATTTCTCCCTTTTCTATTTATTTTCTTCCACTATCTTCTGTCTGTTCCGGTCAGAAAACAAAATCTACAGACAGCTTTATTTTCCTACGTCTGGGCAACTACAACTTGCTGATAACACAGACGCAATTAGGCCTACAACATTCTCTCGATAATCAGGCTAGTGGCATTATATCTTGTGTCCAGACAAGACAAGCTCGCTGCAGCGACAGGCTGAGAAGAAACAATAAGGTGTTTGACTGGTTGAAAAATAACACTGCAGGGTTCGCTTTGTAAGAAACCCTGGCCAGTGGCCCAGGCATCATGGTGCTTGTACATTTGTGCGCTGATCCCTAAGGTCTGGCAGGAGAGCCCAACCACAAAAAAAGAGGATATTAAATAATTCCATTTCTTTTTTTTCATGTCAGCACAAAGACACCCACAATAGTTTGTATAGGTAATTCAATTACACAATGAGATGTGCTGCTTCTATATTTGTGTGTGGTGGGACTGTGTATGCATGAACACACTGAAAGGTCAAGAAAAAAAATAATAAATAAATGAGACAGCTCAACCATGGGGTTGAATACATATGAGATTTACTTATTCAGAACTCGGGTTTATACACGGATATGTTTTCATTAAAGTAAAGCCATGTTCTTTAAATGGGTTTTAAACTTTCAAAACAAAACAGAAGGGATCTGGCCTCCTTTCTTTGTCTTAGTTGTGAAGCAGTAATGAGTGAACAACGCTTTAGTGCTCACGGAAAAAGCCTGACATGACTTTTAACATCAACACATTCAAAGGCAGCTACAAACAAAGCACTAAAAGGCATTCCTTCAACCCCATCAGCAATAACTGCATCTGGACAGCTGGATGAACAATTTCATTTTTGTCAGAGGATGCATCTCAAATAATAAAATCTTTCATTACCATGTCCTTGTGAACGGTATGTTTTTCACGATGCAAGAGACAATCTTTGAATGACAAAAGGCATTCTGTGTCATTATCACAACTGTTCAACACAGAAATCCCTAACTGGACTGAGTTATATGGCAGTTTCTTGCAAACCATTTCCTTTTGTCAAATAGCACATATGTTGCAACCTTTTCCCACTTAAACCCCGAAGGCAATGTCATTTCAAGGTTAACCTGTTTGTGATACTTTCACCTTGACCTTTACAAGGCTAACAACAAAAGTGATTGTGTTCACCTCTTTTAAGTGGCTCGCCTCCTTTCTTTCTCTTTCACACTGTTACCTCTGAACCACGCCAGACAATACAAGCTTTGTAGAAATCACATACACACAGAGCAAACATGTCCGTCCTGCTGGCTGTGCCTGAGACGTGAACAAGGTGAGGGCAGACCAATAGACACAGTCAGCAAACTCCCTTGGCTTTAATCCCACTGAAAGTTCACTTGTAATATGCCATCACCACTCTTTCAAATAGTGAGAGAAGGATGCCCACAGTGACTGAATATTCAGTCGAGGCGAGCTGGACAGCCTATTATCCCACATCCACCAAGGGTAAACCACTCATCATCAGTAAAGCAGGGTTAAAATCTAAACCAAAGTCTACTTCTTGGATATGTGAAACTGAAACTCGAAAAACAGCTCATTAAAAGGCTATGCAAATAATGCCAAGCAACTGAACCACTGCAACCTTTCTGAACCGACGAGACTGGAAGATGAAATTTAAACGTCTGCGTAAGAAAAATATCACTGAAACATAATCTTGAACGCTTGAGAAAACCACCCAAAAACTAAGACTGAACTTTGTGGACGGCCAGAAGGGAGGAAATGGATAAAAGCCAACATTCAAATCTGTCAACTGATCAGAGACGGAGGGTGGGGGGCACAATGAGCATGGGAAATGAATGTATAAATAAAATACTGACACATTTAAATCCACACACACTAACACTTGATGGTCAAAAGATATTTTTTGTAAGAACCATTTTATTGTTCAGTACCATTATTAAAATACAGTCCAATCAGTTGGATACGTATTTATTCACAATAACAGTAATATATTATCATTATTTTGAGATTATATTTGAGCGTAGGAAAGAATAATACAAATAACTCCTTGGACAACACTTTATTAATTGAATGGTGTACTGGAAAAGACTTGTGTTTTAATTTTGATAGATTCTGATTAAAGCTCACACAAGTATGCACTTTGAGTTTAAAGTATTGCTACACAAAGTCAAAATATCTGCGTTGTAACACCCAAATAAAGTCAAATTCTGCTGCATATATGCATTCCAGTGTAGGTGTATGTGCTTAATATATACTTAATATAGTTATACGTTTTGTTTCGCATGTGTGTTTTAATTAAATATGAAAGCGTTCAGAATAGTATAAAAGAAAATGTTAAATTAGGAAATTAGTTGCTGACCATTTAAATTACCGTTCCACAGATTTGCTCATGGTTATGTAAACTGATATGATTTTGGAACTCCTGCATGATGCATTAGGTCCAAGAGCCTTAACGGTTGTAACCACTTGGGTCAGAACTTGGGCCTTGCCCTATTGATTTTCTATAGCTCTGCTGTAGCAACTTTTACATCCCAATTCAAGCAACACTTCTGCGCATGGATTTCCTGAAACACACACACAACCACATGCACACAATACAAAATGTACCAACTTACTCAGTTAACTTCTGTTTCTTAATACTAAGTTGTTTTTTTGTGTGTATATTTAACTAAAGGCCACTAACACCACAGGTAATTAATGCCTGACAAGAGGGAATTCTGTAAAGCTTGAATCACAAATTTTCAGCATTTTGTGCGTCTGAGTGTGCTCGTGTGTGAGTTCGTGTGTGCATGTCTATTAATATGGTTCTGCTCGCACAATTGCAAGTGCGTGCTCGTGGACATGTGTTCGCGCATGCATGGGTTATGTTTGTGTGCCGTGCAGAATATTCCCCTAAGCAGTTCTCCCTGTGCTTTGCAGGACTCACGTCTGCACTGAATTTCAATGACACTTCTATACAGATAGGAGCAGATGTCAGCCGGCTCGCTGAAAGTCAGGTGGAAGAGAGTGAGAAAAGTAGAGTGAGGAAAATTGACTACACACTAGCTGCAGAGAGAAGTCGTAAGTTATGCGTTTATTTCCAGCAGTGTGGTACAACTATGATTTAGTAAAGATTTAACTTTAACATGAAAAGCAAGCAACCTCTGAGAACCCATTTAAACTTGGATCTAATCAACGCGCCTTGACTTGTCAGCTAACACTACTGCTACTACCTCTGTCAAGCATGCTTGACCTAGCAGATAGCGACTGAGCTTCAACCTGCAAATGATTTTTTTCAGAAAGCGGTCACATGCTACCAAATAGATTGACACTCAGCTGATCACTTCCAAATTCTGCTTGAAATACATTACGCGTTTATTCAAGGTGTTTATACCTTGCCTTAACAAGCATTTTACCATATCAGAGATAAGAAACTTGGATTCAGACTGAATGTTGATATGAAAGACAATTGGGTATGAAAGACAAATTCAGTGAAATTCCAACAATAAGATCATTACAGTTATGGATTTTTTTTTTCCATCAACTCAACTTAAAAATAAGCCCTTGAACCGACTCACCCACTCTGCTTTCAACATAATAGACTACACTCCAACCACACACCAATCAATTCAAGGTCAGCAGGTGGCTCGATATTGTCCCAAAGCTTCCCCGAAAAAAAAAAAAAAAAAAAAAAAAGACACAGGAGTTTTGTATGTAGATGTCGTGAGAAAGATTTTTTCCAGTTATATAAAAGCGACAAATGGTGCTGGGAAACAAAACAAAAAAAAAAAAACTAGAGAGGCATGAAAAGACATCTTGGCACTTGTTCACTTGTTTCCCCCTTCATGTACTCCCATTGTCATGGCAGAGGAGGTTAACAAGTGAGCCGTTAAGCAGGTAAACTCACACAGGATCTAATTTAGGTTTTCACAGCGGCCTCTGCTGCATTGATTGCAATGTGAAGGCCTAATGAACTCTGTACTCGGTGCTCCTGTTTCCAGCTCTGGGAGTTTGGGTATGAACCCAAGAGCTGCAACTGCTGACTAAAAGTTCGGAGAGGGACTACAAAAAAGGTCTGAAGATGGAGAAACAATGCCGAAACAATGAATAAATGAGCGAGAGTACCGACAGCGGTTTCTTATGTGTGTGCTCCTCCGTCCTTCATTGCCGACCCTCTCCATAAGGGGCTAACCTTGATAAATCATACATAGAGCAAACACACTATGGGGGCAAAAGGTCCACGTTAGTCTGATATTCTTATTTTCTGTGTTGCCATCCCCAGCGAATCAGCTGAATAACAATGCTAGTTCCGAGAATAAACAACACTTCAATTACCTTGTGTTGACTTTAAAAATTCCAAGAGATTATGCATGTAGACAACAGATCATAGCAGTCCTCTCACTGGTTGAACAGAAACCACAACCTGTGTGTTATCTATGGATTCTAGGATGTTCGACTGAGCCTAAAAAGCTAATGAAAAAGGTTTGAAAGTAATTAGTGCAAGATATATTGCATGTTTTGTTTTGTTTTCCTGAATAATGTATACACACAGCTGAAATGGTGCATACATCCAGTTGTATTGCAGATGTGGTGTCTGACGTGGGTCCAATTGATAGTTTTGTCTTATTATGCACTGGGAGCCGCAGCATTATCTCTCACAGGGTTCAGACTTCTATTACCCTCTTTGGGTTTCCCAATATGCCTGAAACTCCACACTACAGATCATCAAATCTCAGCAACCCTTGCAAACAACTATAAAATGGCAGCCGTTTTCATTCAGGCCACTGCTTTTATATGTGCAATGGAAAGAGCAACAAGAGAACTGGCTTTATCTTTTCCTCTTTGATACAACGATGCACCTCCCGCACCCTTCTCACCATAGAGACTGGTCAGTGTCTTTCTTCAGCTACGACGGAGCATATGGCTGCCAGCAATCTGGACAATAGAGCCAGTCTCCTACTGTACCATTCTCATTAACATTTACAGCTTCCTCTACCCATCATCTGACTCTACACCACAAGATCGGACCTTTAAGTGAGTGAACATGTACACTATATTACCAAAAGTATTCGCTCACCTGCCTTTACTCATTCTATGAACTGAAGTGCCATCCCATTCCTAACTCATAGAATTCAATATGATGTCGGTCCACCTTTTGCAGCTATTACAGCTTCAACTCTTCTGGGAAGACTGTCCACAAGGTTGAGGAGAGTGTTTATAGGAATTTTTGACCATTCTTCCAAAAGCGCATTGGTGAGGTCACACACTGATGTTGGTCGAGAAGGCCTGGCTCTCAGTCTCCGCTCTAATTCATCCCAAAGGTGTTCTATCGGGTTCAGGTCAGGACTCTGTGCAGGCCAGTCAAGTTCATCCACACCAGACTCTGTCATCCACGTCTTTATGGACCTTGCTTTGTGCACTGGTGCACAGTCATGTTGGAAGAGGAAGGGGCCCGCTCCAAACTGTTCCCACAAGGTTGGGAGCATGGAATTGTCCAAAATGTTTTGGTATCCTGAAGCATTCAATGTTCCTTTCACTGGAACTAAGGGGCCAAGCCCAGCTCCTGAAAAACAACCCCATACCATAATTCCTCCTCCACCAAATTTCACAGTTGGCACAATGCAATCTGAAATGTACCGTTCTCCTGGCAACCTCCAAACCCAGACTCGTCCATCAGATTGCCAGATGGTAAAGCGTGATTCATCACTCCAGAGAACGCGTCTCCACTGCTCTAGAGGCCAGTGGCGGCGTGCTTTACACCATTGCATCCGACGCCTTGCATTGCACTTGGTGATGTGTGGCTTGGCTGCAGCTGCTCGGCCATGGAAACCCATTCCATGAAGCTCTCTGCGTACTGTACTTGGGCTAATCTGAAGGTCACATGAAGTTTGTAGCTCTGTAGCAATTGACTGTGCAGAAAGTCGGCGACCTCTTTGCACTATGCGCTTCAGCATCCCCTCTCCGTCACTTTACGTGGCCTACCACTTCGTGGCTGAGTTGCTGTTTTTCCCAAACGCTTCCATTTTGTTATAATAGAGCTGACAGTTGACTGTGGAATATTTAGGAGCGAGGAAATTTCACGACTGGATTTGTTGCACAAGTGGCATCCTATGACAGTTCCACGCTGGAATTCACTGAGCTCCTGAGAGCGGCCCATTCTTTCACAAATGTCTTGTTTCACAGTCTGCATGCCTGAGTGCTTGAATTTATACACCTGGGGCCAGGCCAAGTGATTAGAACACCTGATTCTGATCATTTGAATGGGTGAGCGAATACTTTTGGTAATATAGTGTATAATGCATATGCAGACCTGTCCTATTAAAACCCACGTTGTTGATCAGTCTCACGGCTGATTTAAACATGTCGCTTTTTTGTCTTGGTGAGGTGTGTGTAACTTTGCAGACTGGTTCCAACTTAGTTTTTCTCCTGTTGTTTTGTTTTGACCCCCTTTTTACCTCTTGCTGTTGATATTTTCCTGGACTGCTTGTCGCTGCTGTGTGAGGTTAATCACGCTCTGCTGTCTTGGGCTTGGTGTTATGCCTCTGCTACTGATGGGTGTTGACCCAAAAGTTTTGTTTGACTCAAGGTCACAGCCTTGTGTTCTATTGTTACCGCAGGCAGGAATATACATCTTCGCTTATAAAGCCTGTGTAAGAAACAACAAAAGTCATACACTAAACCCCAATTATTTGAAGTCCAGACAGGATCCTCTAAAGTTCTGAGTGACCTTATTGAGGAGAAGTCATTGTGTATACCAGCCATTAAGTAAATGTTGGTGGGTCACTCCTGATTCAGTTAAGTCATGCAAGCCAGTTTCCTACTTAACCGCTGCTAGTCTTATCTTTACAACACACAAACCACTCAAACTATCATTTCCTGGTCACTCTCGCCAACCTGAGTGCAAACTGCCAAGCATGTGCAATAAATAACAAAGAGGAAAAAAAATAGCCGCGATGACTGAGGACAAGAACTGGGCACAGGTAAAAATGATTTGGCAAGGACATTAATGACATCCAATCCCTACACAGGTTCAGCAGTCAGATTCTGATGGAGGGTACAAGCATGATTTATGACAATGGCAGACCAGGGAGACTGGTGATGAGCCTTGCCAGAAGCAGAATGGGTGGTATGCAAGTGCGTTTGTATGCAAGTGCGTTTGTATCCGCGTTCATGTTTGTATTTGCAGTGCTGACCCTCAACTTGGACAGGATTGTAAATGGGAATAGACTGAGCTTTGACCGGGTAAACACAAGCGAATTTACACACAAATACACACACACATTCAAACGGACGAAGCAAGAAAAAGCTGTGCATTTCCTGAACCTAAAAGCAGTGGGTCGGGTACATTGGATTCCGTTATTATTTCCTGGGCAGTCAGCTTTGATCTCCTTCTCATGTCTGCATTGGGATTGTCTCAACTCTAATAACCACAGATACATTTCCTCTCCTCTTCCCTGTTAGCAAGATAAATAGGATTTCAAATTGTCTGGTGCTACCCCATCAGAAGAAAAAACATGATCTATGAAATATCTTCCCATGAAAAACCCATACTGCGAGATTATCTTCGCATCACACCGACAGCACGGCTAACAGATAAGGGTGAGAGAGGTGATCTGTACTGAAAGTGGAGCACAGTGCGTATGTGTGAAAGAGAGGAACACATGTGCGTGTGTGTGTAAGTGTGTGCGTGGCTGTGTCTTTGTAGGTGTGTGATAGAAAAATATCAAAATACATTTGTAGAGAAAATGAGAGCAATGTAGCACCAGCGTGATTTAAGCCATTTATGTCCTGAACCTAAAGGGGCTCTCCTTCTAATCAAGCCTAATTGGATGCATTTGCACTGCAGTCTCAGGAAAACAAAAAGTGTTTCTCCTCATATCCACACTATTACTTTGTCTCCACCGAGAGGCTGCAGCCCATTCAATAGCAGTAGGAATACCTATTCATCAAGGCGTCTGCATCCGAGCCCTGCCTATTAACAGATGGAGAGATCTTTAACAGCCCATAAATGAAAGCTCCAAACTCTAGAGAAAGCACTTGCATCAGCAGAGCAACAGCTAAACGAACTCTCTCCTAGGTCGGGCTTGACTACTCCAACAAAGCAAGATTAATTTGCCTGTTGAATTGAGGCCGATGCCCCAGCCGTGGCATGCCGCCTGGCTGATGGTGAGGTGAAGCAATGCCCCGCGTGCACCAGGAACATTGGTAAAAATGTCAGCAATGCAGCATTACATCGGAAAGCAGACAATTGGCTTCCAAGGCTTTAGTGTGAGGGGCAAACAGATTCATTTCTTTACGTGGCTGAGAAAACAAAAAATCTCTACCACAGAACAGACAAGCATTTAAACAAAAGATAAATGATTCATCAATAAAATAGAAGGTACACAAGATCTCTATATTCATCAACACAGCAGTTGTAACAGTACTAAACCAACAGAAAGAACTAGAACAATTATAGCTCAGTTCCAGCACTATACACCGGGGACTATTTATATTGCACGGAGTAAAGTAAGATTGTTATTAAGTGGACAATAGTGAATCCATTAGCAAAAGATTAATTAAAGAGATACTGGAAATACAATATCCTTGAGCTGTAATAATATTACTATTAACAATAAAAAGGGGTATCATTCAACAATAAAATCAGGCATACAGGGGACATTACATGTGACCTTGGGTGAATTCATTAAACGCGTCACCAGAACAAAATATGAGAAGGAAACCGTAGCCAGAAAGGCTCTACTTTGGAGTGGGAGAAGTGATCAAAAAGGATGAAAGAAATGTAATTATTTCAGTGACAGCTACTTGTTCCTGTACAGTGTGTCAGTGTGTGTGTCTGGACATGTGTCTGTAAGGTGAATTATCAGAGACACTATGAACCTGTGCCTTCTCAAGTAGAGACCACTACAGTTCTGTCTTCCTTTTCTGGCCTCTCCGTCCACTCTTCTCTGACCTTTTGGCTGTGCTGGTAGTGGCCACTCTTGCCCCCAGACAGGAGGCCTGGATTAGTCACCATCTCTGAGGATTGTGGCGCCTTGCACGAATGCGCATGTGAGGCCCGAGCTCTCTGCAGCATGGCCGAAGGGCCTGCTATGAAAAATAGAACACCTAATGCCTGGAGATAGAGACATTCATCAAAGACCAGGGCCCCTGCCTGCCTGTTTTGTGTGCTGCCTTCCCTCCCTATTCTCTATTCAGTAGTGAAATGCAGAAACAACTCACTTATTGCAGAGTCATAAGAGAGAGATGGGGAATTTTATTATTATTGGTGTAAGAATGGAATATTATTTCAAGACCTTTTCCCTCAAAAGAGTGTCTTGCTTTTTTTTTTTTTTTACAGCCATTCACATGCTTCAAGTCATATCTCATGTCATGTTCATAAGAAAATAAGGCTATCAGAGTCTCATGAGAATAGACATCAACAGATGGATACGTATGGAACCTCTTCAACACTCAATTCAGCACAGCGGGTTGCCTCCATTGGCCACCTTGTGAATTACAATTGCACGAAAGACCATTGAGAATACCAGGAGTATTCTGGGAAATGGTAGCCATGCCAACTAACACCAAGCAGCCAGACCAGTTAACCTCTGCAGTGAACCGCTAAACCCTGGGGTACGGCTTGGTAATGACATCGCTTCCTCTGTCTCTTCACTCCATCTCTGCATTTCTCTCTGTTGATCCTGGCAGGCCACAGAAGAATACTATAGTTGCAGATGCTGCCCAGTGTGTGTTCAGGCCAAAACAAAACACAGGACACAGGGAGGGACTGCTTTCTCTTAGTTTATTCAAATTCCATTCAAGGGGTTAGCATGATAGCGGGAGGGGGGAGGCTATTGAAAATATCAAAGTCTAAAGGTTCTGTGCCATGAGATTTGTGCTTTGCCTGCAAGACATGGTAATGTGAGCGAACCTGCGTATAAAGGAACGTAGACAGCTCAGAAACACAGAATTCGCACATGGAGCCCAGTAGACATGATATGCATGCCAAACTAATGCAGTATACTTACTTCTTCTAAATTCATGTCATTCAAATCTCTGAATTGCTATTGCAGTCTACAACTTCCATTTGCACTCATCTTTTGGAATGGTCTCAGAAAGCTGTGTTGACAAGCAATTGCCCTCAAGATTGAGCTTCTCTCAGTGGTTGAAGGTGATTTTTCACACAGGGCCTGTACATAAGAAACACAGCAGAATATGCCAAAGGCTAGCCAGCAGGATTTCAAAAGCACACACACCATATTTCTCAGTAACACCACAGCTCCATGTGCCTCATGGGGCCACTGCCTCATCTATCCCTCCACAGCCTTGTCTCCCTCATCCTCATCTTTTCTCTCTCAAAACCTTAGGTTTAGATGGGCCTCCAGTTTGAGAGCTCCAGCTGTCATACATAGCCCTTCGAAGAGCTATAGAACGGAATGCAAAAAAAAAAATTAGGCAATACTGAAACAATAGTTTAGCAATGAAAAAAATCCATCCTATTGCCGCGTATAGTAAACAACCTAAGAAGAGGAGCTGTGCAAGTGTAAAAGTACCATTTCACTAATAAGAGAAGACACACTGCAGCGCTGTTCCATGTACCCAAATGTGTCTGTTTGCTCAAGTGACTGAACATTGCATCAGGCATGCAGATTGTGTTTGTGTGTGTGTGTGTGTGCCTTTGTGTGTGTGTGTGACTGCGTGCGTGTTCTCTGCCAATGCCAAGGGCCTCTCAGACGTGTGGGGTAAACGCTCTTTAAGAATGGGATTTAGTAACACATAGGCAGCTCTGGCATGGCAGCGTCAAAGCGGAGGCAGGCAGAAATTCCATCTGCACATGAGCGTTTCTGTTCTTGTGCGGGATGTACATTTTCTTGTTGATAAACCTACTGGCACGCCAGCGGAAGTTAATCTGAAGAGCCTCATACGGTAGTACCACCTCACAGAACACCATGAAGAGAAAACGTTGCTTGGATGATTTCTAATATTACAAAATGCACGTCAGACAATAGAACTAGACAACAGAGGATGAGAGAGGGGACAAAGAGGGTGAGGTTTAGTGGAAGAATAGGTGAGGCGTCTTCAGTGTAAGAAATAGGGTAGCATCCTAATTACTAGTGAACTGGTAATTTCTACAAATACAGACTCTGTCTCCAGACAACAGCATGTAAGAGTGCTCTCCCAGAAAGCATGACAGACTCTCTCGACTGTAATAAAGACGCAACAAATGCAGTCAGCACAAAGCAGAATTGCCTATTCAGACACTTGCGCGCATGCATAACATACACGCATGTTCGTGTGTACGCCAACACACATACAATAACGAGATCCGTATTTAGCCACGCACAATGAAGTTCAGCATCACTTATTACTTTGTATGTGTCTTGATTTATTTGCATGCGAGCAGACAGAGGCAGTCGTGTATGTTTTTCAGCGGTGTCACTTGCGACACACACAGCATCTCTTCGGCAACACATTCCAGTTGAGTAGCACAGGCCACTGATATCTGATTTAGAATCATGCCAGTGTGTAATAGAACATGAGCATATTACTTGCCCTAGAATCACTCAGCGTTTCATCTCATTCCATTTGGTTTAGCTGACCGTAACTGTCTGGTTCCACTACCCCTGCCACCCACCACAGACTGATATGCCTCCTCCAAGGGAATGATGAGTAGGCAAAGATTGCTGAAACTTCTGCTCAGTAGGCTACTCTGCCAGCCAGTCGGCCGGCAAGCCAGCCAAGTTAAAAGATTTATAATTTGATCTGAAAATTAGTTATCTAAATTTGCCTGGTGACAAGGATGGGATTTTCTGAATTTTTCCATACAGACAGTTTTCTAGGCTGCCTGAAGACTGACAAGGATAAAAGTGAAATGAAGGAGTCTGCCAAGATGCCAACTATAAAATTCCATCAGCCAAAGAACTCTACTGCTCCGGGCCCTTGCCAATGGGCAACAGGAGATGGAGAGAAAAAGATACAGAGGGAGGTATGAAGAGGAAACAGATGGGAAACGGAAGCGGATTTACGATGGGTGACGCTCTCCTTTTAACCCCAATATTTGCTAAGAGGAAAAAGGATGGTGAAATTACATTACTGGGGCCGCGATCAATAACCACAAATATTAAAAAGCCCCTGGGGCCTTCTGCCTATACACATGGCTTTATGTGGAGCAACACCATTTAGAGCTTACATTAGCTGGTGTTGTGATGACAGACGTGTTCTTGACACAATCATGGGCTACTGAGCATCATGGCCCTGCCTTAACTTAATCTTTCACAGGTCAGTAGAGAGATACTATAAAACCAAAGCACAGAGTCAATACTAATGAGAGAAGACATATTCCAAGTGGAGCTGGCGACAGCGAGTGTATAAGCACTCTGCAGTCTTTCCCACCACTATCTGCCTATCAGTGGGTGAGCAAGGCCATGCTGGAGATTAGGTTTCAAGAGGAATGTGATGAGTGAGTATGACTTGCCTGTCACTGCATCTGCAAACACCTCAGAGAGTTGTCAAAATAATGGAATTTTTGTTTGGAGGAATGGTTGGTAGCAGTGGGAACAGAGCACAGAGATAAACAAGAATATAGACACTTGTGTGTGCAGGAGTCAACTGAGGCTCTAGATGATCAAATCTAATTATATACCACTGAAGAAATATCGATACGACAAAGTTTGTGTTGATACCATGATCAGAAGCTGATTACGCAACCCTAATATTAGAGGCTACAGCCTCAGATATCACATTTATATTTGAACTCATTTTAATAATACGAGAATTAATTTGTCACTGCTCAACATACAGTACACAAGAAGAGACAAGGGCTCAATTAAGCTATTCTAATTAATTATCAGTTTTTATTTTCACTTACGTATGCATATTTAATTTGAAATTAAGCGACGCTACATATTTATATAAATAACCAATAGAGAGACACACAGTTTCTAAGTTACTCAATGAAATATTTACTCCTAACATGTGCAAGTGCAAGACTTGGATGATTAACATGCAGAAGGTGCATTCAACTTGCTATGCACCAGTGACAGCAATAATGTCCCACTGTGGACACAAAATCCCTGGGGTTTAATCACCTAAATACAAAGACTGAAAAGGAAGAGAGCATCCTCATTCTGAGCAGGAGTAACATTAGTTCAGTCAGGCTAAGACAAGCATCACATTCATGGACCAACAATGGAACCAAGCGCTGTGGTAAATTGGCCTGTATAAGCCCCATAAACCATTTCAGATAATGCGCAACTGGTTAGTGGGCAGACATAATGAGGTTTATCGCATTGTAAATGCACACAATTGGCCCTGTTTGGTAAAATACAACAAATGTGCATGGGCACTGGGGTGTGAAGCTCTTTATGCGGCTCTAAGAATTGTAGGCACAATGGGGTTAATGTACGCTTTACCTAAAATGCTATCATTATCCAAGAAGCAAGAGGATTTAAAAAGCTGAAGTAATTTATCATCAAGTGCATATCTTAATCAAAACTCAAGGACCCTGCCATCCTTTCTCCACTCTTTGTGCTTCAAAATTCCAACATTTGGCATTTTTAATGAAGACTTTGTGAATCCCCGGCATATGAGAGAGCTCTACCCTATTTCCCCTGGTGAGGGCTCAGTGCCAGCCTGAGCGAAGTGAATGCTGCTTCCCAAGTGACACTCTGAGAAAGCACCTGGACTCCTTAATGTAAACACCCACACTGGAACAATGAAATAACTGACAGTTTTTAAGCTTCGGCTTTGTTTGAATGAGATGACAATAACAACCAGAGGGGAAAGAAAACAATACAATGGCACATAAATAAATGTATGAATATTAATGCCACGCTTAGCAAGATCTCTGCCCTGGCAACGCCATCAGAAACATCCAAGCTAATTAATTAGAGAACAGGACTTGACCTTCAAGGTGCATCTAATGCAGTTTTTTGCTGGTAGGAAACAAGGATAGATTTGCTCATTTGAGATTAGAGGAACATGGGGTAGAATTAATGGCTGTATAACACTGAATGACATTAGGATGCATTTATTTAGTGATGAGCAGCACCAAAAAGTGCTCTTTCAAAAAGAAAAAAGTCATGTAATATGCTCGTCTAGCAGGTATTAACTGAATTTGTGATATTCACCAGTTAAACACACTTGAATAATGGCACCATCGGTTGATGAAAAAACCAAGAAAGGCAGTCTATTACTCCAGTGATATGGAAGTGATTCACTTTTGGAAAAAAAGTCCAACGTTAAACAGACCACAATGCTACGTGGAGCTAAACTAAAAGTGACAGCACCATAATCTTACGCCGACTGAGACAGAAATCACACAATGGAATTGGAGCCATGTCTATTTGAGATTCAGAATCTCGCTCTCGCCCCAGTTTCAAACCCTCAGTTAAGAAGTTCATAACAGGCAGCTATGGCACTGACTCTTTATTATCTATCTATTTATTACACTATCAGTTATTATCGGGAAAATTAACAAAGAAAGAAAAACTATACAAGGTTAATGCAAAAGCATTTTGAATTCCCTAAAAAATTATCTACACTGTTACTGCATTTACTATGACTTATATCTCCTTGCCTTCCTAAACAATACCTTGTTATTAAATCTAATGCTTACTTTTTTAAAACCCTGCAACCCTGTAAATCAGAGATGCTTCCAGCAGCCTACTACTATGTAATAAATACCCAAAACATTTTGCTGTAACATTACATCAACTCACTGATGCTATACTGAAATTCAGTTCATTGTCAAAAGTAGCAGTAGCGCACGAAAGGTGCCAAATAAGAGCCCCAGATACACAGTAAACTGTGACATGAGGCTCAAACCTATTAACTTTTAGACGAATGTTTTCACGCATCTCGATTAACCTTGACATTCATTCATCTTCTGTAACCGCTTGTCCTGTGAAGGGTCGAGTGGGGGCTGGAGCCTATCCCAGCTCTCATCGGACGAGAGACAGGGTACACCTTGGACAGGTCTCCAGTCTATCTCAGGGCTAACACAGAGAGACAGACAACCATTCACACTCACATGCACAACTACGGCCAATTTTGAATCACCAATTAACCTAACCAGCATGTCTTTGGACGGTGGGAGGAAGCCGGAGTACTCGGAGAGAACCTACGCAGACACAGGGACAACTCCACACAGAAAGGCCCCAGTCGGCCCATGGATTCAAACCCGGAACCTTCTTGCTGTGAGACATCAGTGCTAACCACCACGCCACTTGTGCCGCCCTTAACCTTGACAGAACTTAAAAATTCATTTTATAAGTCATTGATTTTTATGACAGCACAGAGTTAAAATGAAATCTTCAAATGCCCGCACATTAATGCGAGGGATCACTCAGTTGCATCGCAAATGTTCTGCTGTACTGTATGTTTGATCAAATTCATCATACACTGGGGAGTAAATCAATACTTCCAGACATGTGAAAGGATGTAGCAGATTGCAGCTTTTACTCATAGCTGTTTATCTTATAAACACACAAACTGTCCAAACTCAGGAGGGATAACAGTTCAGCTATTCTGATTTCATTCCGCTTGTCTCCATATGTGTCTGCTGTACATGTCCCAGTGTGTGCGAAAAACCACTTGTGTGTGTTTGCACTTGCACTCATTCAGATTTCAGTGTGCAAGCGTGGTTATGTGTACTGCATGCTTTTGAAAAGATGACAGGTGGTGGGAGGGTAGTAGATCTTTTGAGACTTGTCACAGTGTTCCGGTTTATGAGTCAATGACAGGAGACACACACCCATCCACATCAAAGTTTATTACAGTTCATCACCTCCCCACCTGCAGTGTAATGACATTTAGCCAATCCTATAAAAATCCCAGGAAACCTGTGGGTATAAATCAATGCCTTTCCACCTTTCCAGCTGCTGCTCACATCCATTATTAAAGCTTCCACATCATATTCGATAGAGTATGTGAGTGCGCTTATGACAAGCATGTGTACGTATTTATGCCTGTCTTCCCCCAAATTTGGCCTGGGAGAACAAACGAACAGGCATCCACAAATGGAAACTGCACACGCATACACCTACAGGAACACACAAACAACATACCATACTGTAGCAACCCCCATCCCCATATCCTCAGCCCCGTGGAAAAAAGGATCAGTGTGTATCTCTGCTGACAAGCAGTTTACATAAAATCCCATTCGTTTCATTGAGGCAACCCTGGTAAGTGTATGGTCTGTTGCAACCTGGTAGAAGGCTGCACCAGCTCCACCTGTCTGGGATTGGGATTTATCCGTTTGTTTGTTTGTTTTAGTTCTCCATAGCTGGCAATCTCATGTTTCTATAGTTCTCGCATGCAACTGTATATGCCTGATCACATACAGATGTAAAGCCGGGCAGATCCCAGAATGTGTTGTAATCACAGAGGCAGGTTTGTTTCTGTGTTGAGCTTGAGTGTGAGCATGCGTGCAAGCATGTGCGTTTATGCGAGCCAGTGCGTGCCTATGATATGCAATGAAGATTCCGGTGTGTGGTTCTTAATGCAGTCAGTGACTACCCTCTACAGGCAGGCTCAGTGAACATCAGGGTGGGAGACAGGAGAGGAATGTTTGGGTGGAACGAAGCGAGCACAGACGTTGTTAAATTTACAATCACATTCCAAATAAAAACTTTTGTAAGTGATTGTTTTCAGTTTATTTTTGATTATTACAATCAACTGTCATTTATCAACAGCATTTACTGCTATGCTGGATGCCTGCTTGTATTACTTTCCACACAATCATTTGCCATTGATGAGCTCCTTGCTGCTTTTTGACTACTTACTCAAAACCATTATTTATAATGAGCCATTATGGCAGACTAGAACATTATAAAAGGGGAAACATGTTTTCACTGTAGTCATTTTGTGCACATTTACGAGTCTCAAGTACAGCTCATTCAGACCATTTTTCACCTTCAGCACATTTTGATGTTAATGTTAGCACATTCAAAGTATAATAGAAAACTAAACTCATGAATAGAAAGTGTCACGGGTTCAGTGGTGGTTACGTTGGTTTTGATGATAACACAATAAAGATTGAATAATATGAAGTGACGTTTGAAAATTACGGCTTCATCCATTCTGCAATTTGATTGAGGCCTGTTTTGATACCAGACTGTTCCGTGTGACGATCTATTTCTGAACACCCTGTATGTGTTTCATCTCATGCATTAAAGGAATTGCTCCATTTCCTACAGAACAACATGAAAAACACGAGCAACGCAGAAACCATCAACAAACCAGAGAGCTAACCTATCAATACCATTGAAAGGTATGTGCACAACCACACCGATTCCATTCCCATCTCTGTGAAGATGGGAGACACATCAGGCTCTATTCCCAATAGGTTAAACAACAGCAACTGAAGCACCTCATTGCTGCACATCAAAAACAATGCACCGCGTGAGCCTTTGAATGAGCTGTTGAAAGAAAACAGCCAGTTTCCTGTCAAGGTGAACATCCTGAAATTATTAGCATTATTTACCGCGCTGACACACTGCAGAGAGAAGTGAAGTAGAAAAACAGCGAGCACTTGAAGACTGTGTTTAAAAGGTGAAATATATTGCCTGGCATGGTGCAGGGATGCATCTTGATTTTCTCAGCTGGTGCATACTGTACAAGGAAAAATTGTTTTTGATGAGGAGGCGCAGAAAAACATGATCATTTAAGGGGTTGCAGTATATCCTGTGAGGACATGTTTTAATTTATTTTCTGTAACATGCACACACTCGCTCTCTCTCTTTCTCTTCCTCACAGCCTGACTTTCTGGTGCACTGCCCTGGCTCTTAACACATGTTAAGTACGGAGGTGAGCTGGATGCTAGAGGTCTCTCTGTTCTGTTAAAAAGAAGAATCAGCTTATTAAAAAGTGAGCTCTAGAGGAAGCATCCATGCTCCACCTCCTACTGCACACAACCACTTTACTAAGCTAATTAGCTACTTGGGCCAGTAGCTGATGTCGATGGGAGAAACAACATATTTCACCTTGTCAGCTTCTACTCGTGACCCCAGATGAACTTTTGATACACTATTAGAGTAGATGCGAAGATATGTCAACGTTGCCCAGCGAATTCAGCTCAACTTTATAAATAACTACAAGCCAGTGTCATCAATTAGCTTAAAGGTCTCTGGTCCTCCAAAATAAGGTGAACTGTTTTTCTAGTAGACTTATGACTGCGTACAAAGTTATTATAGACTCGGGGGAACTTTGCCACCGCTTGTTTTCGACTGTGGAGTGTGTCGCGCGGTACCCGAGCTGCAACTGCCTTGATCCAGTCATTTCAGGAGCACACCTTAGCACTGATGAGTACAATAATTTGACATGCAAATAGCAATTACTGTAGATTCACTTGAGTTGACATTCAAAAGTTCCAGCCTTTCATCCATCTAGTTTTCTGTAATCACAATTGAGGCTCATGTCTTCGCTGGAAATGAAGTAGGGAGCGGACGAAAAAAAAAGAGTCGGAACGTTTCTGGATATTTTCAGTGTGTCTTCTTAAACCATCACTTACTGATTGCTTCCTTGTGCTGCCTTCTGGCAGAGCAGCCTGGATCTTTGATTAGAAGAGACTCCCCCATAATCACAAGTGTATGATTATGGCATTAGGCCGGATTCTTCACATCAGAATTTGCAATCAAGAAATTGGCGTCAGGGATCGATACAGTGCAGCACCTCATCTGATGGCAGAGAGGGGAGAGGAGATTGTGTGTGGGAGGAGGAGGCTTAGGATCAATTAGGAAGCGGCTGCCTCGTCCAGACATTACTTTTAATCTTCTAATGCATCTGCGTAAAGACGTGGGGCCCAGAGTTTGTTGGCTTCTAACAGAAGGAAGAATCGATCCTTTCCGCACATCATGACGCCAGTTCGTCCTGGGCCGTTTCAACAGCATTTAAGACATAATGAAAGGAGAGAGCCTAAATCCGCTTACACTCCCTAAGTGAAGAAACTGTATTTGGTGTCACACTTCAGGTGAGGCTGAAACATCTTAATCCTTTGAAATAGTTTCTAATACATTTGAATACCTGGTTAATCTCTCAGATGTACTGTAGTCTACTATAGTGCTGGAGGCTTGCCTACTGTGTTGACATCCTGTTTCATCATACTGATATTTCAAAGCACATAAAAGGAGGTAAGAGGTCTTGACTGACCCGCAGAGAAAGGCAACTGACAATCTGTGAAACAAGATGTCAAAGATTTCCAGCTATTCTTTCCAAATGAAATAAGGCTGAACAATAACAGATCTGATTTCAGATCAAGATCGTAACAGTATAATGCAATTATCAAGTCTCAGAGGCTTAGAATATATGTTATGCACCACGTCTGACACAGCGTTTGTTATGTTGTCAATTGCACTTGATTCTGGAATGTGCAATAAATACACGTTGGAAGCAATTAATATTGTTAAATTCAGATTTTTTTATTTTTTCTTTTACATTAAAGCCCACCCACATATAAAGTGACACAGTGGTTGCTAGTGGACATTCCAGGCGAAACACGCAGAACATAAAAATATTACCAGGATGTGGAGCTAGCTCTTCAGCCTCTTTATTTGAAAATAAAATACCGGAAAAGCTGCTGCTGGTCTATCTGAGTGCACCCGACACTCTCTATCATCTCGCTATCAACGTGGTGAATTGGAAGGTAGGAACCAAAGTCGTGGAGAGTATTCTTTTTGCAGTAAACGCGTGAAGAACGTTAACGTCATAAGTCAATCAACTGTATCAGGGTCAGTTGCATTGTCGTTAAAGGTTTTTTCCCCTTTATCATTGGTAAAACTCACTGACTTTAATTAGCATTCCATAGTCTGTTGTCGCCACATTGCTGCAATTCGCTTCCTGTATTTCCACCTAGAACAGTTGATATTTGCTGCTCCTGTTTACATTTAAATTAAATAGTGAATATTGGACTGGAACTTGACTTTAAAACTTTGATCGGAATTTGTATAAACAAAATGCCATTACATATTTTCTCCAAATTGTTCAGACTTACGATCAAGTCAATTACTGAACTCTAAATTGTGAACCCGTGATACACAGACGAAATTATTGCACTGTTGGTTCACTGGATAAACCAAACAGTCCTGAACAGATTCATGCAGCAATTGTGGTGAAAATAATACAGGGACTTGGTGTGTTGTATGGAGTCCTTATCAGTGTAGTCCATGTGGAGTGTGTGGCTCATTCAATTAATCAGGCATCATTTAAAGCAGCAGGCTTGGTGACAGGGGAGCCAATCACCACTGAAAAAAGCCATTCCCGACATTCCCATTCTATGTCCCCTTCACTAATGCACTGTGGCAACCTTCTAACTATCCAATTCCAGACCCAGACCCCCACGGTTTACACAGTCCCTCAGCTTCTTCCCAGTCCCCATCACTTCACTTTCATTAGACCCCACACCTCTATCAAAGGGAAAACGGAGGGAAGCTGCAGCTCCATCTCATGTCAGAAACTTGCCTCTAAGGAACGGGAAAGTGGGGGAGTGAGCACAGGCTGAATGGACAGAGAAAGAGAGAGAGAGTAAGCGCGATGAGGGGGAACCCAAAGCCTCCCAAACTATTACATTTCTGAGGGACTTTATCCAGAGCAGTAAAGCTGAAAATGATCAGTTTGTGTGTGGATGCATGGGTGCGTGGGCACGCAGGTGTCTGAGAGTACATGTGCCCTATGCGCACATCTACGCACACAAGTGTGTCTCCGAAGATAGACAAAACAAACACTGTCAACGCTACACTACACCGGCAAACCGCAGGTTTAAAGTCTGTTAATACTGTGTGTGTGTGGAGCTTCAAAAGAGCCCTGAAAATCATAACTTTAATGAACGAATTTCTGAAGCAACATGAGGCAAAAAAGCCATTAACTGAACTGCAGGCTCACCTGGCAAAAAAATAAAAAATCTGTCTCAAAAGTTATGACAGTGTAGTAGAAAATTGGTGCTGGCAAAGATGTCATGCAACCGCTCAAATAACAACAAATCAACTGTCTCTTTTAAACTGTGAGCCACCTTAAACATTTACTTTAGGAAACTAAAGATTCAAGAATTTATATTTTACCAACAATCACAGTAGATATTTTTTAATAATGGCCAACTAACAATCATATTGCTGTCAATTAATACTTCAATAGACTACTCTGATCTACTTATCGTCAGGTTGTTTTAGCACCACAATATTGTCATAGGCAGCTATCAAAGGCATTAATAGCTCTAAATGAAGAGGAAAATCTCAAATCTCAAAGGAAATCTCAATTCACTATTTTTCGAGGTAATCAAATTAATTTCCGTCGTCATTAAAAAGAAGAAAAGAAGTAAAAGATCCATTTGCTCACTGTTCAGGATCTAAATGACAGCACAACAAGAAAAACTTTCCTAAAGGGGTAATAATCACATACCCCTGGAAAGTTATAGACATTCTTATGCTCTTGTATTATACATACACTGGGCATGTGTGTGCATCCGACAGTGAAAGGAAAACTAATCCCGCTGCCAGACTCTAAACCTGACCTGAACAGTGACCCCAAACAGCAGCAGCCCATGTAGAGAAAGATGGACAAGCTGGCAGGATGCCTGAGCTTGCCAACATCTTCTCTTTCGCAAGCACTCTCAAGGACTGACAAAGCTTTAAAGATGCCGCTGAGCTTCTGAGACCAGCAGCACAGAACCACCGCCCCCACACACACCTAAGAAGAAATCATATTCTGTCCTGCGGAGACAGAGAAAGTTATAACTCAAAGATCCTCAGCAGTGCGATGATTAAATAGGTGGAGCAAAACAGAAAATGAGTAAAGGAAATTGGCAAATGTTCACTGAGGCTGTGCGCGTGTGTGTTTCTGTAACAGACAAGGAGGGACAAGACAAGAGACAGAATAATGGCTATAAAAGAAGGACAAAGAAATGTCGGTGGACGCAAAAGTGACCTTGTTTTATATCTTGTTGGAAAGCAGACTGCAAAATGCATTAGACATAAATCTACACATAAAATCTGTATCACCAAATTATAAAAAATGGCTATATATATATATATATATATATATATATATATATAAATATATTAAAAATAATAATTCCTTTTTCCTTACCGTATGGCAAACATTTGTAAAATCACATATACAAAAGCACAGCCCAATTTTAAGAAAGTGAGAGCAGCAGCAGGACATTATTCAGAGGCTACAAAATGTGCAACAGCACCGCGAAACGCCATACCAGCAAGCACCATTTAACACGAGCACCGAAACTCAAACCTGCTGCACTTGAAATTTCCATATCCACATCCGCTATGTTGGATGTGTGGGTTTTAAAAGAAATGGAGGTCAACGTGAGATGTGTGGCGTTTGAGTCATGCTGTGTGTCTAAACATAACGGCCTGGTATGGTTGTTAACTTGCAAGTTGAAAGTGTACAGGGGTAAGATAGAAATAGGAGTCCCCGTGGGTCCCAGCCACTCCAATTTCAACCGTGGCGTCCCAATTAAAAGAGTTGCAGGGCAAAAGAGGTTCCTCTGCTAGACTGGGAAAAAAAAAAAAAAGTGGTTCACAGACCCCCATCTGAGAGGGACGACGAGGCAGCAGATTGCTCAGATTCAGATGATAATTTCCAATAAAAAAAAGATAAAAGCCCAATGCCAATTTATGATAAACTTTTCCGAAGCCAACTTTCTTCTCCAAGTATAAGTACATGTTAACCAATATTTGATTAATAAATACTATTTAGATGCTCTTCTGTTATATGTGCTTCTACTGCATATTAAAACTGGAAGCAATAGAAAAATATAGTCATCATTATAGGTTTGACACTCCATAATAAATGAATTATCAAAATGATGCATTACAGCGCGTGTCCATATGAACACTTCCTGGTTATTCACCCTTCAGCCACATAGAATACTTTAAAACTTAATCTCTTTAGCTTTGCCCCACTTGCCCTTTATTAGTTCTTTTGAACATGTCTGGCCAATTATGGTTTTCTTTCATACCAATTAGATTCTTTTTTTTTTCTGTATTATTTGTAGTCATCTGCAAAAAGAGCCTAATGAACCTATTGAAATTTACAGTCACAAATAGTCCCTAGAACCACTGTGCCCCCCCCAAAAAAAAAAAATTGCTTTAAAAGGACTATTGTTTTCTTTTCATTTCCACTGATCAGCACAAAATGAGTCATCACAAACTGTGGCCCAGAGATGTGTCACTGCAGCATAGCCAAACTCAATTCTTATCAGAATACGATTTTGTTATGGGCAGTGTTTCAGTTGATACAGAGAAAACTACCTCTGCAAGCAATTGGATTGTCCTACAACCAATCAGAGGCATTTTGTTGCAACCAAATTCAACTATGCGGGCTGGTTTATCGGCTAACTGCAGAGTTCAAAAGATTCGGCTGACCAAAGGCCAAATTATATAATACAAATATTTTATGGAAAAGATATCTGTCATTTTTCACCTTGACTAGCCAGCAAAATTCAAACAATAATAATAAATCCAAATGTGTAAGTGAAACAAGATGATAATAAACATGTCTTGTCAAACACCCACACAAACGATCTAATACCCCCCGGACCAAATGTAATCTCGTTTTGATGTGCAATCCTGCCCTTTGTATTTTTACCATTTCATTACATTAAAATAACCAAAACTCCAGATGATATCACATCAATATTATCACCCAGGACGCAGCCTCTCGAGAAAATAATAAAAAACATATTAGCTATGCACCACAAAACAAAAATCACACTTTAGATAGTGATGAAAAAGTTTAGAAGATGTGACATCTGCATTATCAGGCAACCTTCTATTTATCATAAACAGTTTAAAATATTTACCGCACCTTTCACGTACATGATTAGAAAGCACAGGGACCATTTGTTTTCTGACACTACATTAACTTAATATCAACACACACTGCATTCCAAGTGATGCAACACAGAGACAATCAGCCTGCTTTAGCTGTAACTTCCACATCGCCTGAGGAAGCGGTGCCTCTGCAATCTACCAGCAAACCATGCCAGCACGTGGATGCAGGTAAAGGCACACGCAGACGTGCAGCAGGGCTACTTAACTGTCCGTCCACTTATATTAGGCCAAAAGAAAGAAGCAGCCTATCGGGCCGACTAGGAGATATGTGTGCCTGCCTGACTTGATTTTCACCCACTGCCAACAACAGGGGGTGAAGTTAATAAGGTTGTTTTGTGGTCCTATCACTACCAAACCCAGTGTCCTCTAACACTCCATATATTCTCATTTCCTACAGCGTCATCGTGAAGTCTGCTCCTCGCCACATTTTTCTCCAGAAAGACAGTGCCTCCACACATCTGGCAGACTGAAATCTGGGACAGCCTTTGTTCATACACAGGCACTGAAGACAGAATGGACTGAAGCATGGCTGTGTGAAGTCACAGCGACATGGCACACGTACACTAGCAATGTCACACATCCGGTCTGAGTCGAAGAGAACTCAAACAGGGAAAAAGTTCAAGACAATAATAAGAACAAGATCATCATCATAACGTGCATCATGTGCTCATGACACATTTATATCTTGCCTTGGAGCTGTCAGAGACGAAGCCATGTAGGTTGAATCATTGTTTCTGACAGTGACAATAGGTGATCTAATCCAGACTCTCGCCACAAGGTCAACATGAAGACATGGGTTGGAGAGACGTTTGAGGGCAGGGGAAGAAGTCCACAAACATCCTCTGCTGAACCACAACAAGCCCAAAAATAATGTGTCCTTAAAAATAAAAATCGAAAACAGAGCAGCAGCTTTGAAGCAGACCAAATACATGAAAAGATTTGTCTTATCTACATGCAATGTAACACATAGCTCTGCCATACATGTGGGAGGACTGGAAAAATGCTTACCTTCCCCATGCAATTATTACTGTAGTAATACAATCTGTAAATTATTAAGTTGGCGTTACAATAGCCTAACCTCATCTCATCATGCTGGTGTGATCTATAATTCAACAAGGGCTGCTGAGGTTCCCTTATTATTACCAACACACTGGAATTCCAAATGAAGCTCACTGCTCACCCTCACTCTTTGTCACTCCATCAGTTTGTCTCTCTCACTCTTTCCGAACTTGACGACAGCGCACACAGTCCTAAATTCGTCACATGTGTTTGTTACAGCTGCGCGTGAAAATCGTCATTAGCAGTCGCTCCCCACAATAAAAATGTTAAACTCTAAGTGGAAATTCAGTATCAGCGTTACTCCACAAGAGAGGGTTAGGGGAGTGAGCGTCGCAAAAAGAATCCTGTTTGATCATCTTCCTAATTACGTCTGTAACAATACCCAAGTTGTTTTGCACAGAATCAGCGAGAGAATATGCAAATGAGCGCAGCGCTTGTATGCCGAGCCCGGGCAGAAGAAAAAAGTGCATTGTGGTTGCTTTCTTATTTTGAATTTCAAAAGGAAAGTGAAAAATGTCCAAGAATTCTCTTTATAACCCCGGGCATTAACTCTGCATATTACAATCAATTATAGAGATCTGAATAGTAGATTTATCTATGGAGAGAACATCTGGAGAGGAGTACTTCAATAAGACTATTGTATCAAAAAAGACTCCTCTGTGGAAATGAGATGCTACGCTGCAACCAAAGTCTGCGAGAGAAAAGAGACAGGGTTAGGGGTGCAATTAGGACAGAGGAGACAGCAGACAACTCCCTGATTGATGGTGTTGCATATTCAGTAACACACTGCTAACACAGGAGGACAGGCAGCCACGGAGAGCTACACATGCCTCAGCATAAACATTTCAAAAATACAAACATATACACACACAAACACACACTCTCGCAAGCGCAAGAAAATCACTGCAGAAACTCTATCTCATCTCTCCCCAACTTCACAGAACCAATTTCTTTCTAACACTAAACTACAAGCACTTAATACAACAGCAAAGTGGAAAAACACAAGGGATTAAATAAGGGAGATTCCAGGCAGCATATCTTGTCAGTTACTGTGCAATTCTAAAGGTTACTAAAGGTTACTGTAATATAAATTTCTCATGACTAACATTTCTCTAAGTATTTGACTTTTTCAGTAGCCTGAGGAGTATATATGACAGGATTCGATGTCTGTGAGTTGTTTTATTAGATATAAAGCTACCTCTTCCATTTCAGTCTCATTTGCACACATATATACGTCTGAACTCTGAGAAATGCAACAGTGGATATATCTGATTGTGCGTATGTTCTCATTCAAGGTCAAAAAAGTCACTAACAAAGAGGTTTAATGCTGTGCAGGCCCTTGTACACTCGTCCCCTTCATGCTGTTCTGTTCAATAATTAAAGTGACAGAGTTCGGCAGTGACCAGGTGGGGCCCGTCTCTTATCTATCTACGCATGACGGTCCACAGAGACTTATGCATTAGGAAAAGCTTTTCACAGGCCCAAGCTGAAGTGAGAGGTGAACCTTTGCCCAAAACAAGAAACAAGAAGCCCGAGCAGGCCCCTGTATTCTTTTGCACAGATCCAGCAAGGCTGAAACAACAGCCAGGGAAACGGGACTCTTTTTTTTTTTTTTTTCCTTCACATGTCAGCTCTCGCGGGGTGTAGAAGCTAGAGAGCACACCGAGTTCAGAGAGATGTGATGGAGTGCCTGTGAAATTCAGACACGCTGGTAAGGGACAGCGACAGAGAAAAAGTCTCAGCTGATGCACAATGGCATTTCTGTGCACAGACACGTGCCGGTGTTTCTGCAGCATATGTAAAAGAGCTGCACGGCTCTAGTCCAAGAAATCAAATTTGAGCAAAATGGACATTTAAAATTTGAATGCAGTGACTTTTGGCATTTATTCTCCACTCCTTGTACTGTCTTGGTCATGTGTTGTTTGTCAGTGCGACTTATATGTAGACAATGTGCTGCAAAACCTATTTCACCTTGTGGGCCGATAAGAGAGCTTTGAAGTGTTTATGAGACATCTGTGTTCATGTAACACCACAAGTATAGAGTCAAGATTCCACTTAGGTCCAAAGAGCTCCACAAAGAGAGAGCAGATCAAAATGGGAGCAAATTACAAAGTTAGTGCATCACTACAGCTTTCATATAACGCTACCAATGCTAAAAACCCTTATAGGTTCTTCTTAAGCAATGCAGGACTTTGCTTGTTGACAAATTGCAAAATTCATCAACACCTGCATTGGTTTACTGTCTAGCTAGTTGGTGAAAACTTGCTCAGGTACAGCTTTACCCCTGCTACATCAAAACCACAACCAAAGCAAAGCCACCCACTTTGTGTGCGCAGTGATACGGGTTTGAACGTCAAGCACACGTTCACCGGTGCACCAAGAGAAAAACCAACAAGCATGCACGCACACATATTCTCACACAGGCATGGAGGCACAAACGAATACACAAATGCCACAGCCAGCTTGCCATCTCTCTGCGGACAGGAGGAACACTCCCGCCACATCATTTCAGAGTGCTTTTCATCACAGTGTGACAACATGTCAGCTCCAGTCCCCGTCACTACGCCACACTGCATTGATATTCACCAACTGTGCAGCAGCCTGGGACACAACACAACCATGCCAAAAATATGACACTGGAAGAATAACTCTCCTACATTTACTTGCCCACGCACACACCCACGTGTTCATACTGAGACTGTTACATACATGCACATGTGTGTGAACACATTCCAATTTTAGCCATCGTATGAACGCATCTAGCATTCGCACAGAAGCACCGAGGTACATCTGATGCTGGTCAAATTCACTTCAACTCATTTGCGTCCCCATCAGACTGAATGACTTCTTGTTTTCGTGCTCTGCTCCTCAGAGAGAAGCTCTGAATGGTTCCCTATATGATACCAGGGATCCTTCCACGACCACCTGTCAGCCAGAATGACAGACTGATTTACTGACTGACTGACAGCGCCAATTCTGTATAGATTCACTCTGAACCCACCCCACAAGCGCTCAAAAATTACTATTCAGCACCCACTCACATTTACACCCCTGAGGCAAAGAACAGGAGACTTGGGGCAATGCAGAGTGTGATGGGAGAATGGGATGGTGTGTGTATTTGTGTTCTTAAGTGGGTGCATTTGGGAGGGGTTTTGCTGAACACCATGTTGTGATTTAATTACCATTATTTTTATCTATGATTTGAAAACGCTGCAATAAAGCAATCTTCTGAGGTTCCCGACAAAAAGATAACAGTGACTGGTAAACAGTTTTATTACTTTGCCAGAACATGAGGATATTAGGACTTTTTTTTTTTTTTTTTTTTACAAATGCATTTACATTGCAGGGAGCTGCAGTAATATGTATGAATCATTGATGATCTCCCTTGACGTGGAGGGGATATGAAATTGATGAGGAATCAAATAGGTAGCCAAGTCAATCTGCTCTACAAATATTGCCTGCACTGGAACACCAAGTAAGCATGTAATGAAATTTCTAGCGTAGTCTAAAAGCCCTGCACAAGAGTGTGATTATGCATCCTCTCTTTTGACTGCTCTGTATCTCACGCACAAACACAGCCCTGAGTGAGAATGCAAACACACTGGCCAGGGGGGAGATACATTCAGTGGAGCAATTAAGCGTCCCCTTGCGTCTGCATACAAACCGTCAGCCAAATCAGACTCTACAGGTATCCTCTGTGGAGAGGAGGTGGTGTGGATTAATCCACCCCTGCGTGTCCGAGCTGCATGGCTGCTCCACCAGCCAGGACTACTGGGCTTGTTAAAGTTGATTTATTAGGCCTCTGTTTACTTTGGCTTCCCCAGGCAAGGCAAGGTCAACTATAATGGTCCTCTGAATGGGAATAAATTTCGACCTGGATATACTATATGGCCAGCGCTGCTTTTCCACAGCAACCTTTCATGGCATGCAAGATCAAATCACCCCCACCATCCCACTCTCATCCACACAGTTTCCATCCCTCGGTAACAGAGGCATCACTTGGGAACATTCTAAATTGGTGCCCCTTCTGCAGTGACCTTTTATTCTTATAGTGTATCCTCCCTCCCTCTCCCCCCTCTCCGAACACTGCTTGATGTTACATCTGCTCATGTTTGTGGGAGTGAACAAGCATTACATCAATTAAGGCCCTCATTTTCACATAGCCTGAGGTAGAAGGGGGGAACGGGGAGACAAAAGAGTTAACACGGCTTCTACAAACCCAGCTTGATAACAAGGTGCATCGGCGCCCTTGCCAGCTGATAAAACTCTGCATCACTTACACATGAAAGTTGCCAAAACAATCTCTCCTCCCCCGCCCCGTCTCTCTGATACAAGGCTGACAAGACAATGTATTTGTGCAACTCATGACTTCCCTGTACAAGGATAGAGAGGAAAAACAACTTTGTTGCTTTATCTATTATTTATCCTTTTCCAGCTCTATCCCTAAATCGTTGTGGGGCAGCTTAACTTCTTCGAGTGAATATTTCAGGTGTGGGTCTAGACAACAACAGAACTCTTTCGGTGTCACAGTCATGAAAAATCAAACACCTGAGAAAAATCTGAACTAAAACTGTAAACTAACTACTACTCTACTACTTCTTCTCTTATATGTATGTTTAATTCTGTGCATCTACTTCACTTCACTTTGCTCATGAGACAGCTAAGAATGGATGGAGGTGGATGAGCTATTTCTAGGGCCCATAACATTAAACAAAAAAAAAGTCAAACGATCTGCAAAGAAGGAAAAACAAGAGGCATATTTCAAAGCTTGGTAGAGTCCTATGCATGGTCAGTAAAAAAAGAGATATGGATGGCTTCCCAGAGCATCTCTATTTACAGATGTACCCATTACAGTAACTGTGCTTTTATTTCTTTTTCCTTCTTTGTTAAGGCTGCAGGCACATCAGATTTGTTTCTTAACTCAGACTGTTACTGCAGACTGTCCACACTGTTCTATATGCAACCACTCGGATAAGATTTCTGTGTCCACACATGTTCAGCATGGTTTGGTGTGATAACAACATAGGTGTCGGTAACTATGAATGCTGGTGAAGTGGCTTTTTTTACACGGTAGCACAGGAAATGAAAACTTCCCGTGAAAATACCAGCATGTGTCACTGACAATTATGTCAGTGTGTATCAAGAGATGTTGTTCTAGAAGTGAGAACTTTGGTCACTCTGCATTTAACGCTGTCGTTGTGTTGAAAGTGATGCGAACGACATGTCTAAACTGATACGCATCTACATCTGAACTTTTAATTTCTAACTGACTTCTCTTTCAAATCACATCCTAAGCCACCTTTCAGTCAGTGCCGCTATGGGAAACACTAAATGGATGAATAAAGGTCTTCATTTGAGCTCTACAGTTAATTCTTATATTCAGCTGCACCTACACAACGGCTTGGGCTGTGCTATTAGGACATCCCCAGCCCTGGTCTGGCTTGATGCCATGTGTTGCTTTCCAAGTACTGAAGCAAAGACTGCCTTAGTTTTAAAGACTCTAGTGTATAATTACACGCTGACTTTTACATGAAGAGGAAACCCATTTCACATAGTTCAAACTTAATATGGCAACTTGTTGTATAATCTCCTCAGAACAATAGTGAATCTTCCAGACACCGGTGGATATAAAACAAGACACCACCAGAAGTCCCCACTAGACTATCTACTGAAAATATGTTACAGCAAAAAACGATGTAAGAAAATTTGCTGCCTCCCAAAGGTTCAGTGAATTAAGGTGTGAACTACACGTGTGCCACTGTGAGTGTGAGAGTAGTGCGCAACCTTTATCAAATGCCATCCTTTTTTTCCATTCCTGCATTTGTCACTTTTTGTACTGTATCTAATGAAGCCGAAAGTTGGGGGAAAAAAAAAAAAAACACGAAAAATGTATCCAAGGTGATTTGTCAAGATTCTGACATGTTGGTGCAGAGCTCAGCTCAAAGCTCTTTGATATAGTCATTACCCTCTCGGTGAGGTTGATAGCAAAAACCTGAAGCAACTCTAGGAGAACCTCAGCCCCTCCAAATCCACCCACTGTTCCTCCATCACGAGCAGAGTAATCCATTTAATAACAAAACAACCAGCTATTTAATATTCTCCCACAAGCAGTGAAAATTTTCTGCAATGCCTGCAAGACACACTGGTCAAATTACCATAAACCTCTGTACCAATATGCTTAGTTTAATTTTAAAAAATTAACTCTTGCCTGGAGCATTCCTCCAAGCTCAGATAAACTGCATTTCAATGCGCAGCCACAGGAGCTAGCTCATCAACAACAGCATGCTGTACTGCTGTGTAAAAGCTTATTGTGTATTTAAATACTCCTCAGAGAAGATGGCGACAAACGTAATGATGCACTTTTTGCAATCATTTAATTCTTCCCTTGCGTTTAAGTGTAAAACAGACAGTTTTGCATGTATATGAAGCGTTTTCAGGGGATGGTTGATAACAAGAGGGAAACATATTCTGTGTACCAGGTACAAATGTTTAAAAGTATACAACCACAGATTGATTGGACTGCACAATGCAAGACTAATAAAAGATTCACAGTTCACGCATCCCTTGCACCTGTAACCACACAGGAAAATAATGATCTGAATAGGGGGTTATTTCACCGTGATACAGCTTATAACTAAGTCCTCATAGTGAGGCCATTAACAACAGCTGCAAGGCTACATCTTTTCCCTGCTTGAGTTCCAGGTATAAAAGTGATTCAAAACTTCTGCACAACTACTAAATTTTCCCCCTCATGATTACCTTACCCATTACAATCAAGCGCACACGCAGTCCTCATTTGAGCAGTGTTCTGTGTGAATCAACCATTTTTATTCCGACAACTAATGTGAAGTGTTTTCGCTAACTTGAGAGGCCACGGTGACTTTGAGTAAGCATCGTTCCAGTCATTAGGTCATGCTAAACCACAGCTCTTGAAGCGCAGTGCTTTAACACGCCATAAATGCTCCACTCAGTCTACGGCATTGATGAGGCTTTTGATATGCCTTCACTCCATTAGGTAGTCAAAGGGAATATACTAGCACATAAAAAAGAAATAAAGTCGACTTAATTTCAGCCATAGAATATCCTCAAATCAAAGGGAGCTTTTACTGGTGCTTCTAGCCACACCACCTAGGAGTGTATGTGCATAGTAATTTTACTCTCTCAGGTAGTAAGACCTCTGAAAAATATAAAGACTAAATCAACTAGGCTTACAGCTGAGAATGATTTGTCATCTAATCAGAGATTTCTTGGTCCAACTGAGGTAACATGGCAATTGTTAAAGTTGAATGAGTAGAGGTATATACCTTTATAGGACTGCTGACATGAGATGTTCAGCAATCTCTGGCCCTAGGACCTAAACAAGATTAGACTACTCCCCTCTTGAGTTCTGGTGGACGATATGAAGGATTAAGGTGCCTTCATGAGGGTTGTTTCTCTGTGTGTGTTTCTTAAGTCCCAGTTTCTACGTAAAGACACTCTATGGAATACACAGTTACCATCCGACAAGCTCCAGACATGTCTTTCAACAGCATGATCAAAGTAAGAAACTCAAGTATCTAATAATCCACCTTGAATGAACAAGATGAATGCCAACACAAAGAACACTTTCTTTTAGAAAAACTCATTTTGTACATGACTTACGGACTATACGCCAGAGCAAGCTACCCATGATGGGCCCCTGGGAATATCTCACAGTCGAAAAGTCAGATAAATGTTGATCAACAAGGCCTTCAGTGGAATACAGTACACCACTTGAATCAAGACAGACAAACGCAAAGGAGAGGAAATGAGGGTAGGACACAAGACCATGGGTAGAATGGGAGAGATAAAGGAAGCAAAAAGAAAAGAGATAGTAGAAGAGAAAATTGAGATGAAACTGATTAAGTTCAAGCGAAAGGGCAGGCAAAATATACACAAAGCACTGCAGTACAGCAAAAGACGGGAAGGGACCAACAGATATATTTCAGAACCAACTGTGTATTTGAACCAGACACAACAACACTGTGTCTGTTAATCAGCGTTCCTCAAGGCAGCGTTCAATACCTCTCAAGGAACAGTACAGTACAGTCCAACACTAAAGAGAGAGCACTGTAATCTTGCCTTTATAATTTACCCGTAATGAGCTTATCTCCAGTAACTACTTGTGATTGATACATTGCTTTTAAGTCTGCTTAGTTCTATGAGTAAGAATTTTACAAAGACAGGTCAGCTTTTTTTATTCATATATTTATAGCCCCCCCCCCACCCCTCCTTCCCCCAACTAATTCTGTGACACTCGTCTAATAGGATTGGCTGTGGCTGCTGTTAATTGTATTGCTGCTCACATGAAACACTTCAATTCCTCGGCTTATCGTGCACACCACTCCAAAGGTTTGTCAAACCTCTCAGACAGTTCAATCAAATTCTCCAATAGTGAGGCTTCGTAATGAGGCTTTCATTCACGCACGCATGGTGGACATCAGGGGGAAAACTAAGAGATAGGAGATCTCTTTTGAATTGTCACACCTGTCTCTGGAACACGTCATACAGGTTTACCCTAACCCTTATGCTGGTTAAAATTGAAGATGTATTGCAATACTAAGGGAGTTCTTATTCAGGGTGGATGCTGCACAAGCATTCAAGAAAATGTTTGACTTAATTAAAAAATCAAAGGTCAATTGTGAAGTGTGATCCAACTAGAGCACTTTTAAGCTCCGTGCTACTCAATCAGGATGCTATCCAACTATAGTAGTAGTAGTAGTGCTTTGACTGTTTTTTAAACATTCCTTTTTATCTTTTAATTATAATTTAATTTTTATTTTTTTAAACTCCCTTTACTAGTTCAACTAGTTCTTATTATTTTTATTGGTCCAATTAATATTAGTTGTGTGCTTTAATTGTGTTGACTTATTTCAATTTTTTTTTATCCGTGCAGCACACTGTGTTTCAATGTGAAATGAAATGTGACATATGAATAAAGTTTTGCTTGTTTGCATGACAATAATCTAGCAAGATTAATGTAGCATGGTAAAAAGAAAGATTATTTTGCATGTACATTGGATCCAGTACATATCTAGGAGTAAGAAATAATGTAGCAGTTGCAGTAGGGAAGAAGAATAGAGAAGATCATTGTCTGTACATATTCTCCCTTTGACCTGGTCTGATGATACTAATAAAAAACATGCCATTGACATTAGTGCAAAAATTGTTAATGGATGTTTAAAATATTCAAACACTGGTGTTTGTATCAGTGTATAAATCCAGCAACATAATGAGACTAGCAAAGCAAGGTATAAATAACATTAAACATAAAAACATTATATAGCAAAACTTAATTTCCACTACTCTCTATCCGTGAACTGAGGAGCTGTTCTTGGTTTTACGCCATCAAACTAATTTTATAATCATGCCTTTATAAGACAAGCAAGATGTACTGGCTACCAGGAGATCTGAATGTCTGCCTGCCGATGCCAATAACTTTATCCGTCCTTTCTGCAAGAACTGGAAAACAGCCCAAACCTACACACTGTGAGGTTCACTGGTTCTACACCCCAGAGAAGTCCAACCATGGTGGCTGCAAGAGGCAATCACACAGGATACAGAAGCTCAGTAGGAGATCTGTTGATAACTCTTATTGTTTTCTAGATGATGCAGATCTTTTGTTTCCGTCGCAACATTGCATTTTTTCCCCCACTTTTAAGCACCTATTAACCTTAGCTGTATATTTTCCATAAAGTTTGACAAAACCTACATATTTATGATATACTTAATCTGAACTATTTCCACTAGATAAAATTAACTTCATAAGTCGCACCTCTTTGACTTTTGGCAGTTAATTTAGGGATACAACCAGGTGGCCACTACACATTAGATTCAAACACAAAAAAACAACTAAGCTCTCCTGGTTCTCTGTAAATAATTAGTAGATTTTCTGCTGCAGTGATTCCCACTCTGATCCGCAGTTAAAACAAAGGCCCATTTCATCCCTGGAACCATCAAGACATAATCTATCGTGAAAAAAAAAAGATGAAAAGAGATGTTATTCTTATTATCTAATTAATCCTACCCATGCCCTGAGGTTATTTAATTTGTTGAAAGGCCATTAAAAACCCTGCATCCGGCAAATAAAATAATGAGGACCTTAATTTGCTCCAATTCGGGAAGGCAGTGCCATAAACAAGAGCAGGCAATATCAGGCACTACAGATAAGCCAAGCTACTCGCAAAATTAGGCAAACGCTACTAACTTTTGGAAATATAATACAAGTATAATACCTCTGACAGCAGTGACAATAATTTACTTGTTGTGCACACGTGACAGCCCATGAATTAGAAAACAAACCATTACCTTTTCAGAGGAAAATGATGTCTATTTAACTGGCTCAACTGTGGAGCGGGGGTAACAGTTTTTGTGCATGTGTCTACTATGGCAAAAGGAAAAGACAAACAAATTCATCACAGTCAGATTAAGCGTGTTGAAAAGCCTGGTTTGTCAGTTATAGTACATGAAATGACAACCCCAGAATCCATCAGTGATAGATTAACAAGTAAAAAGACATGATTCAAGAAAAGTATGGTTTAAAAATGAGTTCAACTGCAGGGGTAAAAATCAAGGAAATGACAATGAGCGACAAAAGCACTCTCTCCTGTCTAATATACAAAATGATGGCTTGCAATATTGCTTTATTTTAGTAAGAACCATTATTCTAAGTACTCTGAATCTAATTTGTGAAATGACTCATTGAATTCATTACCATGATACAATAGAGTTTAGCTAAATCACAAGCTAAGAAAAGAAAGAAAAAAAAACTGCAGCAAACTTCAAAGAAAAAAAACTTTTGTCCTAACTTACCCATTCTACAAATATTCTCTGAATATTCTCACCACCATCCTCTTAACATCCATCATATCCAAGCAGTTGTGGCATCAGAGAGGCAGCACAAAATGTGTTATCTTAAAAATCGATCTGTAGCTTTAATTAATTCTTTCGTTTCTGAAACCAGCATCAGATCGATAAGAACTAGGCACTACTTGAAGTATGTCATAGATAACACTATGATAATTTTGAATATTAAGCTCCACTTTATCTGCAAATGCCATCTGAACTGCAACTACCATCAATATTCCTTAGGCATCCCAGTGACAAGATTCATGTTTTCTAATAAAAGAGTGATTCCCCAGCCCTGGTCTGGCTTGATGCCAAAGAATAATGTCAAGGAAGTGTTTATTGAACCCAGGGAAAGATGGCACTGTGCCATTGTTCACAAACAAAACGCAACAGACAATAATCACAAAACAGAAAAACAACGAACAACAATCCCTCCTCTTCTGAGGGATATCTAAATTCAGAGGGGCAGAAAATCCCCAGCCGCATTTTGAGCTGCTTTGCTTACTACTCTGTGCCTCTTTTCTCCAAAGCTCAAATGACCAGCAGCAGTGTGTCTGACCAGCATATTAAAAAAGCCTCATTTAATGTTAGTATTACTCCAGGGAATAATAAATTCACTTGATAATGAAGCAAAGCTTTCGAGAATGGAATGCTCCGCTATCCCAGCATAACTTTTTCCCCCTTTCCCCGCTCTCTATCCGTCCTCTCTTAACCGACCAGCTGAAATCCTATTGTGTCTGTGTGCATTGCACACATACTGATCTCAGCGTGGCACGAACTGCATTCCTAGGGCTTTCTTTAGCTTTGTGCAAAAAAACTAATAAATCTAAAATGCCTCCTCTCCCCATGCTGGGGATTAGGCCTCGATAGAAGCTATGGTTTTACATGGGGAGAGGATAATGCCATGGAAATTGAACCCTGTGTCTGCCACACCGAGATCGACTATGAAGGAAACAGTGCTGGAAGGCCACTAGAGCCAATGATGTCTCTTTAGGTAAGGGCTAGATACTAAAACTCAGAGGGAAATGGCTGTGAGGGACTTTTGTTAGCTTAACCTGTTCCCGCCATGATGTGCAGCTGATAAAGCAGCACATCAGGGACTTTTCGAGGTGTATCATATGTTTTTACATGCTTTTTCTATAACCCTATCATAAAATACCATATCACGAGCAAGGAGAAGTGATTTATACCCAAAAGGTGTGCAAAGGCATACATACGTGTGTGTGTGTGTGTGTGTGTGTGTGTGAAAGTTAATGAGCACTGCAAATGACGTCTTATTACATTCTTTCATTCATTCATTCCATGATAAACACTTTTCCAACTGGCTGTGATAGTTACATTCATATCCGTATGTGTGGACACATTTTTTACTTTTTTAACTGTTCATCAAAACCGATTCAAGTTAGTTATATTATGAATATGGCTCTAAAGTGCAGACTCTCAGCTTTGATTTGAGGAGGGTATTCACATCCAAATTGGAGGAGAGGTGCAGGAATTACAGCCATTTCAGGGGTTCAAAAGTGATTGGGTACTTGACTCAAAAGCTGTTTTATGGACAGATGTGGGATATTCCTTCATTATTTCTTCATCGGCTAAGCAGGTAGAAGATGTACCTTGTTTCTAAGTGTGGTATTTGCATTTGAAAACTCTTACTGTACTCTTACTAAAGGAGCTCTTAATTAAAGTGAAGCAGCAAAGGTATCCTTAAGCTAGGTTGATACTCCTGCAATGAATCTACACAAATCCTACATCATAGCAGGCTACGCCGGTGTAAGCATTTTTACTTGTGTACTGTTCTGTAACTGCCCTGCCAAAGTCCCAGTCAGCAGGTAGTCAGCTGTGTCGAGTTTCTCTTTGTATGTCAAACAATGGCGACTGGAAACTAAGTGGCACATGTCATAGTTAGAGTTACTTTTTCTTTAAATCACTTCTTTAAATCAGAGAGAAGACGTCAGAGTAGATGGTGTGTAGGAGGCAGAAGGAAAGAAACATTTCTGTGCTTTTTCAGAAGCTTTGGAGTAGGGGTTAGAGAAGTATCGTGGGTCACAGGTTCGCAGCCCCCATGTCCATGACTGAGGTGTTCTGAGCAAGCACCTAACCTCCATGAGCATGACAGCCCACTGCTATAACTGTACACACTGCTGGGTGAATGTGAAAGGATAGGTTAAATTCAGAGAAAGAGTTTCCCCACGAGGAACCAATAAATAAAAAAAATAAAATAAAAAATGAGTGAGGAAATTAATTTTCACAATAGTTACAGTCTGTGTAGCTGCAATGCATAGATCCATAACTGGTGAGGTGCATGTTAAGCTATGGCATAGGATATAGAGTTAAGCTGTACCTACACTTTATATACAGTAATGTAATGAATCTGGCTGAAAAAAAGGAAATCCAGCATAGAACATATATGAACTGTATGTGTATTAATAAGCTGAGCTGTATAAAACATAAGAATTTCCACCCACCCAGTCACCGTTCTGATCCAAAACATATGACTCCCAGACTCCACTCCAGTTTTGTTAAGCCCTACTAATACCCTTAACACATTCATATCACACATGTACATCTGAATACATACTCAAACACAATAAACCATTCTCTAGCACTAGATCTCTGTGACTGCACGGCAGACAAATGATGTGTATAAAGAGAAACACCATGCAAGCAAGCACATCACATCCACCACACAGCAGCAACATTCCAGCATCTGAATGCATTTTTTTCAGTGCCCAAAGACCACCTCCAGTCTTACTGGTAGGTAACATGCTCCCTCTGAGCCTGAGCCAAGCTGCTCCTAAGCAGGCATGTGGGAGTCAACACAGCTCAGCCCACACTGAAATGTGTTTACATAGTGCTACGCTGTCTCAGTGGGGAATGCATTATGGTTGAAGCACAGAAATATGCATTATTAAGCAGTGTATTTAAGTACAGCTAACGTAACACACTTGGCACAAATCTCTTGATGAGATTTCTTGCCTTTTCTATTGTGTGCTTACAATCTTGAAACGGCAATTTCAAGTGGTCATATGCCATCTGAAGATGCATTTGTTTGTGGCTTCATACATTAATGTATAAAGATGTCTGTAAAAGGAATACACTGAGACAGAGAGGCCTGCAGTGCACAGCGAAAAAGCATTTTTTTACAGAAAGGAGAAACAGAAGTCCCCAACCTTCTACCTTCTTCACAGTCTGTTGTTCAAAGTTGTAAGGAAGCGCAGGTACAAAGGTGAAACAGTTACTTCCCTTCCCCCTTCTTTAGTGTGATGTCTGCCTGCTCACCATGCCACACTAACACAGAATGTTTCAGAGATCTTCTCTCTTTAAACACTAAAGATCGGTCTCTCCGCTCAGTACCACTTACCAACTTCAAGGTGATGCAAACGCCAAAGCGTTAACTCTACAAAGTACATAAGTTTCAGACAGAGACGCATGCTCTCGATAGAGAGCTGGGAAGAAAGTGTTAGTGGAGGAGGGGAGAGGTGACAGGCATGTGAGGAACACCTTCTGAAGTGTCAAAAGATGGGCTCAGCTGATGAAAGAGGATAGGAAAGAGGAAGGGAGTGGGGGAGGGATGGGGGGAGAGCAAGAGACAGAACGAGCTGATGTCACATCTGAAGCAATGGAGAGGCTTTCAAGTCAGATGCATTGGCTCTGTATTCCACACAGGAGATTCACTGGGTGAATGTTAAGGTTCGTGCACGGGGGAGCATTTGTGTGTATCTCAGTGTGTGTGTATTTGTGTGTGTTTGATAAAAAAGCACATGATAAGTATATGAATGAATGTGTAACAGTTGTTTTGCTTGTATATACTGAACAGGAAAAATAAGAAGGGTTGAAGATGCGGACCTGGTGGTGCGGAGTGTGGTATTTAAAACATGAAAACATTTGCAAGTGTACACCTACAGTAGTAGTAATAATTGCACCCTTTGGTTTTACTCATCAGTAGCTGAGAAGAGCAGGAGAGAATAATGATTAACAGTAATATACACATAAGACCACCACTCCTGAAACCTGAAAAATCGATTTGCTGGCCTGGGCTGCATAGAAAATTGCTGCAGAACAATCAATCCCTCTTAAGTTTTGCGAATCCAGTCGGGTAGCTTAGCTTGAAGGAGACCAGACAGGGGCATCAATGTGGGCACGAGGGAGACTGGGGGAAGACAAAGCCTTGTCAATAGTACTTCGTTTTCCATCAACTCTGTTCCTTAATCACCCTGGTCTTAATGCGCCTTTCTATCCGACAGGCCCACTCCCATTCCAATATATCCTCCGTGAGCTAGCCCTAAACAAACATCTACCTGCCTCTTGCTCACTCGCTCTCAGAGACCTGCCCCCATCCATCTAAGCCAATAGCAAAGGTCTTCATTACGGAGTGTGTGGCGAGAGGGTTGAGGAAAGTTTGTCCTTATTGATGGTGTCTCCATTGTCTTTTCCTCATTGAAAAAAGCACTCTTCCCCATAATTACCTTCTCTGGCTTCCTTCTTCATGGTCAGGTCATAGTTACTTTAAGTCCTTACAAAGACAATTAGCTCAATGGAAAAATATCTCACCACAATTCCCCTAGAGTGAATAATAAGAAGCAATAAAGAAAGAAATATATTATCAGAGAGATGCAGTAGACAAAGTTCTGAGTGTTATAAAAGCAGCTGCATCTAAATACAAGAAAGAGCATTTAGCCACCTTCCGAGTAAGTTATTTGCATTTTCTTTAGCATTTGTAAATAGCTGTTGGTATTCCAGTGGGAAAAGAAATAATAAAAAAGCAAATCCAAAGAGCAAAGCAAATACACAATACACTAAACAGCATTCTAAAGAATAAGACACTACAAATGACTAACAATAAATGGGGGGAAATAATAAATAAAAAAATAAATAAAGCCAAATTGGCATCAAGCCAGATAAGAGTGTAAGCACACCTGAGCACTGTTTAAGACAACTGTGGCAGAACCCTCATCTTCACTGAGTTAATTAGCAGTACCCCACAGTAAGCATCTCAGGGTGTGGGTAGGAGGACCTGAGGGAGAGCAGACTGTCTCTGTGTCGACTGGAGTAAATGGCTGGCCTCCCTGATGAGCTCCCATCAGCCCTTGGAGCCTCCTGCCGTCACGTCCCACTTGATAGTAATTATTTGGAAGGCAAGCACTCTGCAAATTTCATTATTTAGATTTGGGGGTTGACTTACTATGCCTACTGCAAATTGCCGTCGCGGCCACAAAATTCTGCGCCACCACATGTTTTCCATTTAGCGCGCTATTTAATAATACTAATGATGTAAATAGGCATACCCATAGTTTAGTTAATCTGAATGCAGTACCACTAATTAAGGCTCGATGCTGAGGTGCGTACGACGCAGACTGCACAAACCAATAGAGATAGACTTTTACTATTAAACATTTGGTATGGTTTTTCAAAAGTAAAATGCAGGTCTTTCACACAAGAGAGAAGGGTTTAGGACAATGCTAGACCATTCATTTAAATTTACTACATAATTTCCATCAGATTTATTGTTTTTGTACCTAGGTCAACTTAGGGACAAGAGTATCAGTACCAGTGCAGTTGAATGTAATATTATCATTGTATTGCCTGTCTCTTGGTTCACATGAGACGAACACTGCATTTTCCCCCACACCAGTGGCGGCTGCTGGTCTTTCAAATAGGGGAAGCCCAGTTTTGTAAAATTGGCCAAATATTACATCATTAAATTTAACAGGGTTACTAATTAATTCTCCTTATATTGTATAGGCCTATGTTTATAGTTATTATTAGTTAATTACAGTGCATGAAAATGCACTCTACTGTTATCAAAAGTGTTCTTCGTATTATTATTATCATTCTTCTAACCAAAATTAATTTAATTAATTCAGCTTGAATCGTTTAACGTAGAAACTTCATTCAACTTTTAAGCTATCAACTTTTAAACTACAGTGGGTGCAGCTAGCTAGCTGGCTGGCTAGTTTACCCCCTACAATTGTAAATAAACGAACTTTTTAAAACTGAAATGAAAACAAGTTGCAAACTCAATAACCCTATATATTCACGATTTTATTTTGACAGATGGAAATAGTGCGATATATCGCAACAGATAATTGGCAGTAGCTTAGTATTAACCCTCTGGTATTACTGTAACTTCACTCGCCAAATATCCGCATGGGACTGACCTAAAATCCTTCGATGCAGAAGTATAGTCTTAAAGCGCTGTCAATCACGACGAGTTCCAGCCACGTTAACAGTTCATCCAATCATCATACAGAAGCTCGGCGTCCTGGTACATCCCACTGCCCATTCACTCCCAGAGACGCCCGGCTTCCCTGGAAGTGACGATTTTGGAGCGTTTGTCCAATAAATGTCGAGCTTTCTTGCCCTGAGATCGGCCCATTCTGAAGCCCCATTGAAAACCCATTGAAGCCGAGCCTCAATGGGTTTTTAAACGGACCGTGATATGAGAAAAAAAATCACGATAGACGAACGGCTAAAACTTATTAACGATTGTGTTATTATAAGAAGTAGCCATGAAGTCGATCATGTTCTAGCACATTTTAGTTTGAGTAGTAATGTAAATTCGTAGTATTTGACGAAATTGCCAGTGATATTTTAGGGGAGGCTGAGCTTCCCCTGTAGTTTTAGAGCAATCGCCTCTGCCCCACACATAGGACTAAAGTAGCAGTCATTACTGTCAGGTGGTACATTTGTATTCTTTATCCAACATTTTCCACACAATGTATTGGATTACACCTAATGAAGAACCTGATTGGCAAATGTTAGAAAGTGCAGAAAAGCCGTCTGAATTAATAGGAACATTTTGAAGAAGACGTGTCACTTTGTTAACAGGATTTCTGTTATTGTTTAGAGATTAGGATCACATCCTTAATGTTGTTTACTTACACAATGTCACACCATATGGAATGTCAAGCTGTCAAAGCAAGTCTCGGGTGGCAAACACCTCATGCTGCACTTGTAGAGACCTCGGTTCCACCATGTGATTTGGTTAGTTTCTACTTAATTCTAGGTGTCAAAAGCACCATCTACCCTCAATCTGTCACACTCTTCAGTGACATGGTATTTGAGTTTGATACCTGATGCTGTCTGAGTGTGAATGACACTTACAAGTAAAAGCTGCCAAAAAGCTAAAATCGTCTCGTCTCGCTCCTGCCTGTACACAACCTGTAAACAAGCTGGGAAGTCTACTTAAGAGGAGACAAACCACCACTCTGGCTTGTCGAAACGGCCATGTTGGGTGGCAAATCTTATGTAACAAATAATACATTTTCAAATCCGTCAAACTGCAATAACTAACTAATCCCAATAACTAACTGATAATACTGGTAATCCAAGATATTAACAATGAAAACTTTGTCATATATGGATTATTTCAGGTTCAAATCATTTCAGAATCTTTTCTCTTGATCAAGAAAAACTTATTTATCAATTCAATATCAATTTACTAATTTCCCTTTAATATGTGGCAAATTATGATCAAGAACAGTCAATTGTCCTATACAAAAACTAAATGACTACTGATTAAGCTAAAAAATATATTTATATATAGGTTGTCATGATTAAGACCTTAATTTAAATGATTAAAACTCAAAGGTTCAGGGTTTCTTGAGAGAACGTACATAACAAGCTTGAAAGGTACTACAATTGAGGGGTGAAAGATAAGAATATCAATCCATACAACATGTACTGTACATATGGATGATCAGCATCAACGATTCTGCATCCTAATACGGCTGATAAATTAAAAGACAACCAAACAGAGTGACAGGATGGAGTGGAGGGAATAAGGAGCAGGGTATAAAAATCAAGAGACACAAAGGAAAAGAGTACAAAACCCTACAGGCATTGCAGCACACAGAACCTTCTATTTATAAAGGCGGGACTAAAGCAGAAGAATGACAGGCATCTAATCTGTACCTGGAGCACCACTGCACTCACAAACATCTCCAAATGTATGCATATTGATACACTTTGGGAACAAATTTCTCTCTTTCCTTCCGCTGCTTTTTAAAAATACACTCTACCAAACACACTTAACCCTCAAAAGCAACCCTCAGACACTACTTATATATGGTAGACTGAACCATATATATATATAATAACCTTTTCAGAGCCTATATCATAATGCACAATCTCAGTTAATATTCACACGCAGTACCTACCGAACAAACAAACCACACACCATAGAAGGAGAGCACCGAGGAGGAAACACAACAAGTCATAGTCTGAGGAACTTTGATAGCTAGCTAGTGGGTAGGCAGTTCTTGCCGTCTTTTAAGGAATGCATGTGAATATGTGAAATCCACTCTCTAGAGTGACTGTCATCACACCTGAAACATGCCCATACCAGCCAGTAGTTTTCATAGAACACTTCTTGGTCTACACAGCTCTGCAGCGCACAGCTTGGAGCCTGCCAAGACGGATTGTCCTGTGGTCTCTCAAATCTCACGAGATCCGAGCTGCCTTGCACGGTAAATCACTATCTGCGGTTACTGCTATTCCGTTATTGCATATTGTCTGCCCACTGTTTTGGAGTCAAACGTGGATGGGCAGGTGTGGTATCTCCAGCATTTTTGTTGGAGCTGTTCAGTTGAAGTGGTTATCATACAGACAAAATAACACTTTTACAGCACCCGTCAGTTACCGCTCTCCTTTTCTCTAGCTCTGGTCACAGCAGCTGAATGGTAACATTTTCCAGGAGAGTGCACACTTGTGAGATCTTTAAGGAGTTCAAAACTTGGCCAGGAATGAATGGGTTCGTCATTGTCTTGCTTCGTTTCAGCTTTTGAAAGATTTGATTCATGAATGGCACAAAAAATAACTGCTCATAATCAGTAACCCTGGGTATGTCTTCATTTGCAGAGAAGTCACCATCAATACCGTCCAGAATCCACCATGCTATTATATTTTGACACCACAGACATGTAGGGGAACCAGTCGTCCTCTCAATTCTTCCCCTCTCTGGAATTTAAATTTACGAAGTTGTTTTGCAGAAGAACTCTTCTAACAGATCAACCTTTTACACCTTAGCCGTAAAGGTGCCATGTCCGAACGTGGTACAGGCCCGCGCTATCGGACCTCCCTGATGCTCTGGACGTCATCTGAGCCACAAGGGGACAGATTTACAGTTCTCTGGAATTTCACACCCTCTTTCTTCTTCTAATCTTCCTCTTTTCACTTGAGGAGACATCAATACGATCCCAGGAATTAAAGGGGGATCTTAATGAAAGACTCACCTTTTTGGATTCGAAGGACAAAGTCTAGAAGCCTTAATGTGATGTTCAATTATGTTTTAAACTTGTGATGTACTAATTTTCTTTTTCAGAGACGAATGCAAACATACCATTTTAACAGGTTTTGCCCCCTCTCTTGGAATGACCAAGAGAGCGAAACACTGATAAGCCGGTCGTAAATAACTTTCTTTCCCCAGAACCAGACTCTGATATGCATTTTCCTCTGAAAAGCACCTAAGTTTTATAATATGACTATTGAAAATGTAATAACCTGGTAAGTTATATATTATTGTTCAGGAAGTGCTTACGATCACAATGAGACGATTTTGATCATTGTACGATAATGCTAGCCCAAATTCACATAATTTGTCACAGTAAGGATGGATCAACATTGCCATCAAGTGGCTATCTTTAAAAGTATTTTCTCTCTTTTAATCAATTGTTGAAGTTAAATAATGTTGAACCTTAGATATGTTCTTATACTAATAGTAGCTATTAGTTGAAATCATAACTGTTGGAATTGTTATTTTAGAAACCCCGACCCTTTATTAGCAAAATGTCAATGTAAAGAGAACTTGAGTTTATTAATTTATTGATGCTTTTGAGTTACTTTGATGTGGTCATTCTGATACGTCATCTTGTCATGTTGTAATGTTGAGTGTTGTCGCATACGGAAAACATTGCTAACGAGCCATGATGAGTGATGGAATGATTAAATTTAGTAATATAAAATAGGTTAAGAAGATCAGGCAATAAGACACCTCGAGACAAAGAAGAAGGCGTTCTCTTCTCTTTCCGCGCGAAGATTCTGGAAACCCGATCCAAAACACGCCCTGAATAATTAACTCATAAAACCAGAGAGACGCACCCATTTCTCCGCACTTTTAGGACTTTTATACTTTCGCTCTTTCTCCGGACTTTTGCACTTTCCACTTTCCATTCACGTTTACTTTTATTTTAGTTTTCTTCTTTACGTACTTAGTCACGTTTATACTTAGTAACTTTAAGAACAACTTGAATATTGACAATACGGTCCTTTTCAAGCTCTGTTTGTTTCTCGTCGGATGTTTTTCCCGACGTACGATTTTTATAGTGACTTAAATATTTTTCTAGCTTTATTCATTTTTATACTCTACGAACCGAAGTACTAACCAACATCGTTTATAAGTTAGCCAGCGTAGTCAGCTGGGATATCAGAGAAAGACCCAATCTCTTCGACGGATCAAGAAATCAAGAAGCTGTTGCCATAGCAACGACATCAAGAAGACGTGACGATCCGACTTCTTTCTTCAAACACAAAGACATTGCCAAGTGTCATCTGCCTTTGACTGAACACCTACAACGCTCTCAAGCAAAGCTGGGTGTTGGAGTTGCAGACCAAGCAACAAGTCCTATCTACCGGTCCCAGAGAGACCTGCATCAGCTGTGCCGTTTCGTCACTGACCACCTCGTCACACCGACGCTCCGCCATCATCTCGTCACACCGACGCTCCGCCATCACCGACGCCGAGAAGACTCTACGGAAAAGTAGGCTGAATCGTTCCTACCGCTTAAGACAAAGAGTTGGTGTCACTACTTTGAAACTCCCTACTAACATCTTTTAGAGAAGATTGATTAGATTAGGTATCAAATCTATTCCCTTTAGTTTAGGACTTAAACACCTCCATCTCTTACCATCGCTCCAGAAATTAACTATTTCATACCTTATTATATTCGTTCATTTGATTACACTCCTATATTCTATTAGTCCCTCATTTATTCATAGTTGTCACTTTATTAAATAAATATTTATTCACACTTAAGAAGTTGTTTGTGATGTTGTTTTACGGCAGAGAATGACTGGTACAAATTGTAGTAAAGGATTCACTCCTTCAGATATGCAAATTATTTAACTGAGACTGATAAACTGATTTAAACCGTGTTCTTCCTACGATAACAGGAGGTGGTGCCCTAACGAGACAATTTAAAGGTGTAGACTATCCTACATATTAATGGTGCAGCCGCGTGAGGCTACGTATACCTGATTTCTCTGCAGTAATTTCATATTACAGACAAAACTTATGTGATAATTAATTAAGAGTTAATGCCGTTCTTGTGTCCGCTGAGCGATCCAACATCGCTGCTTGTTTTCTGTGCTTCGGTTGTGTATGAGCTTTCTTAATTGAGTCACTACCTTACTTTAAACGTGTAAAAGAAACCGTGCAAGGATAAAATTGAGCAATATTTAATGAAACAACGTCGCCGTACGTTATGTCTGAGTCGAGTCGCTGCTAGTTTCCAGGACTCTGAACTGTTTGCATGCTAGAGTGTTGTAAGCACGCTCTCTTTAAAAGGCCTGTTGGTGGGTTATCAGTTGTTGCGAAGTTCCAAAACTGATTAACGTCGCCCTGAATATTAGTCCACTTTGCTGCGAGGTTCCAGAAAGTTTGACATATTCAGACCCTCTTGTGTTTTCTGGTTAGATTAGCTACCTAACCCAAAACAGCTGTTTTAAAGACAGTGAAAGAGGCTGTATTTTCCCCTCTTAAGTGATGAGACGGGTTGTTGCTGTGGTAACCAAATTTGTACCACACGCGTATTTGTGAAAATAGGAGTAAACGCCTTAAGTTGTGCTCGTAAACGAGCTGAATTAACCCTGTGCTTGTTGTCTGTCCAGGTGAGCTGAAAAAAAATTATTTTTGTGTTGAAACTTTAAAGGAGGCCGCTGTGCCCTAGAGTTTCTCTTGTGTGAAAAGTGGATTTCTCGCTGCTGAAGAAATTAACCCTGTCCTGCCCAAACTGACACTGAATCAGATTCTGTTTGAACAGGGCGGTCTTTCAGTGGGCGGAGCTAAAAACGCCCCCTCCTGACGCATAAGACGTAACTTCCCTACATTTGTAGACGTAACTTCCCTACATCTGTAGAGTAGAATAAACGACACCGCCTCTGGTGGTTGATTTAACTAATTGCATTTGACTTGCAAACATGGAAGGTCTGAGCTTGTATAGACAGAGCCTAAAGTAACTTACTCTATCACTATTGAACTAGTGGTTTTGTTAAAAACTAAAACTAAAAACTAAACTTCCTTGAGATATACTATTAATCCAATTTACTAAACTAAGTTTATTTGATTACATGTTTGAAGATATATAAATTATCAATGTTATTTGGAAATTGTTAAAAACTAAACACATTATATAATTCTGTGTTTACAGATTCTCATAAAGGCTAAAGCCACTGTGTGTCAACATACACACAGGCTATTGAAATTGAATTTGAAATTAAATCAAGATTTAATTACTTAATCTATTCCATAAGGGAAAAAGAAATTATTAATCAAAGAAAATTTTTAAACTTTTCTAATTTTCTTAAAATTACTCATTCGAGTTCTTTTTAATTTTTCCATGTTTCTCCACCCTAGAGTTGCTCACTGCTGAAACACAAAGTACTACTGACTGTAAGTTTCAAAATTACCACAACTAATCATGGAGGACCCAAACGGATCCTTTCCCTCCAGTTTAGGAAATCCCTCCGAGAGCCTAGATTCAGCATTGATCGATCTGACTAGCAAATTGATGCCTGGATATGTAAATCAGATCCAGGAAACAAATCCCTCTGATCTAGAAGAAATAATGTCTGTGCTCGTGTGCCAAGCTTTAACTGAAAAACTTAAAGATAAAGATCTAACTAAGATGTTAGGAAGCATGGCTATTGTCTTGGCAGCGCAACTCAAACAGTCAGCAAAGTTGTTGGAGCAAAGCCAAACTAAAATAAGGGCCCAGCAACAAGATAATGAAGCCCTCAAAAGACAACTTGATGAGACTAAACAGTCTTTAACTGCGGCAAAGGTACGCAACGATGACTTAGAATCTCAATGTAACACCAAAAGGGGGGTAGATAATAAATCGTCGGACGACGAAGGCACAGAGTTTGAAAGTAGGAATACTAGACTCAAACAAATCCTCCAATACCGCGAGCAGGAGCTAGCGGAAACAAAAGATCAGCTTCAAGAGTTGAGCAAACTTCTCATCCATTCTGACAATTGTCTTAAAGACGCACTAAATGAAATAAAAGACCTAAAGCTTAAGATTAAAGTCCACGACCGAGCTAGAGAATTTGAGAAAAATCGCTTCCTCCATTTACAACAGGAACTAGAAGAAGTCCGGGACAATGCTAGAGAATCCCGACGACAACAAGCAAGGACAGAATCAGAGCTGGAAGAGGTTAAAAGAGAGTTAGAATACTCCCTTGAGTTAGGCCTACACCAAGGAGAAGCTTTGGGTGCAACGCACCACAGGTACACTCAGGGAGACCGTCCCCCTCCTCATCCTCCGCCGCCCCCTGCTCTCAACCTTCATACTCGGGTTAGCGCAGCTATACCTGACCGATTTAGGGAGACCTTGTCCCCTAAACCTCACTCATCTTCGGACACTTATCATTCACAAGGTCCTTCCGACAGAGACCTAGATAAGATCGCCCGCAACATAACTCGCTTTGAGCCCAAAGCCGGTGGAACTCATGACACTGACGCTTACCTAAAGGACATAGAGTTCTACTTGAGGAAATTCCCTAATGCTACAATTGATGACAGGATCTACCTAATCAAGGTAACCTCAAATCATCAAGTTAGCAGATTCATCGAGCGACAACCTCCCCATGTCAAGGAAAGATATGGAAGCCTCTGCGAGGTACTAAAAGAGGAATTCTCTGGCTACACGCCACAGACAGGTCTTGCAGCTGCTCTAGCTGTCAAACAAGGAAGACAAGAATCTCCCCAAGAATACTATCAGCGGCTCCACGAAGCCTATTTTGGTTCCAGAAACGATATACAGATGGAAGAAGAAATGCACTTCAAATCTCTGTTCGTGCAAAACCTCCATCCCTCAACTAGCCATCACCTCGGAGTCATGGCATGTCCAAAAACCCTCACTAGTCGCCAACTGCGCGAACTAGCCATGAAAGGGTTTGTAAAACAAAAGGAAAACATGGGTAAACCATCAGAACCCCACATCCTGAGTATCAACACCAGGTCAATTCCCTTGGAGTTAGAAGGAGCTCCGAAGAGAGCACCTTCGCAGCCCACCACGAATCCTGCTGAACCATGTCAACCTGTCACCAGGCCATATCCTTCCTTTCAACAAAAGAAGCAAGGCCGCTGGCATTCACAGTCATCCTGGTCTGACAGAGGTCAGAACCAACCACGCTTTGAGAGAAATTGGAAGCCTCCTGATTTCCACCGAGACAAGCCGCCACCTAACCAGTGGAAGGACCGCCAACCTCATGCTAACAGGAAACATGATCAACATGACTTTCGAAACACTCCCTTTCGGGACCAGGAACATCATGATCACAGCTCCTCTGATGAGGAAGCAACAGATCAGAACAGGCGAACCAGCCAACAAAAGAGAAACAGCACTGACGGTAAGTATAATCAATCAGGTCTGACCAAGAAAGATCTTGAAACCATCAGGCAAATGATTGAAAATATATTCAAGAAAGAAAAGAAAGTCGACGTCTTTTCTATAGCTTCAGCAAATCCAAAACCTTCTCCTCCGAAGAATCCATACGACCAACCAAACGTTGTTGTGGAAGAAGTCTACTTGGGCCCCGAAGAAACTGAGCAGGTGCTGCCTCAGACTCAGGCCCCAACACTCTCAACCAGTGCGCATGAACAATCAGACGCAGGGAGAAAGAAAACAGCCCCTCCTAGTGCAGTTCTGGTGGTCCAGTCGGACTCAAAAGAAGAACCATTCAAGGAGGACTCTTTGATCACTCAAGGTGAGCCACCTTTCCAACAGTTCTTGTGCCACCTCACAGAAAAAGGGATCGCTCGAAAATTCTACTTGCCTACGACACTTGAAAACGAGCTTGAACATGAAGCACTCCTTGACACTGGTGCAGATATCACTTTGATGTCATCAACACTTTTCAACAAGTTGCAAATGGTGACAAACCAATCCAACAAGAACTTGAAATTGCAGAGCTGCTTTCTTGATACTCAACCATATTCTTCCACAAGCACCGTCTTGAAGGCCATGGCAGTGATTAACTTCACTATTGGACCAATGAGCCTTGTCCACCCCGTGTATGTGTCTCCCCTTGACACCATTCCTCTTCTAATCGGTAAAGACCTCCTTAACCGATTTGAGCCATTGATTGACTTCAAGCGTTTGAAGATCTGGGCACAGGTCCGTCGACCTCTGCCTATTTCTCTTTCCCATGCCACTGCAGCTCAGTGCTACACCCTTGAGACAAGGACCTTGACAAGTGACAACCTACCTGACACGATACAATCAACCAATGTTGATGAAGTGTCAGAAGAAACTAATAACATCCAGCCACCACCCTTGTGGCCCAAAGAAGAACTTCTGTCTGAACAAGACACTTTCTTGTGCACGTTGACCAGTTCTCCTAAGGCATACAACTACTGCCCTCAGGTAGTAAAAGGCATCAAACTTGAAGATGCTGATGTCAACGATGTGATCTTGACCCCCTGGACTGATAAATCAGCCATCAGCCGAGAGCCGTATAAGTCCTTGTCACGGACAAATCCAAATCTTCCGTTTGTGAAGAAATCTTTCCGCTTCCCTTTAGATCCCACACCTCAGGCGATAGCGACCGCCGACGGGATCTGCACCTTAAAGGTGGTATGGAACCACAGGGAGCCGAATCATCTTTTTCTGGTCATTCCTGACCTACCACACTCTGTCCACATTGGCAGTGATGTACTTGTCAGACTTACTGCTCAGATGGACATGATCAAACACATTCCATGGTCTCAGACAGGAGTACGAGGTGAAACCACCCTTCCTGACCATGATGGCATGAAATCAGGAAAAACAATTCCTGAGGCGAGCCAGGTGGCCAACGAACGCCACCCGCACATACCTGCTAAAACAAAGGACGTATCTATACGCTTCAACAGAAGACCGTTCAAAAACAAAGAGCTCAATGACTTGCCAGATACTTTGGCCAAAACAGGTGCCCCTGACGGGTATCCCTGGATACTTGACACTGAATGTTTTCCCCACCCTCCCACCCCAGTTGTCTATGCTACTCGAATCATCAAGGGCCTTCTTGTCCATGTCTCCGACACACTCACTTCTCCTGAGTTCGTGGTGCCTCAGAGCCACAGGGGGGTAACGCCAATGCATGCCCTTGACTCTCCATGCGCAGGCCACAAAAGAATCAGAGCAACCCCACACAGAGTGACAGGGTTCTCACCTTTTGAAATGACAACGGATAGACAGATGATGCTTCCACGGCACCTGCTCTACCAACCAGAAGAGACCAACATTGCAACGGCATATACAACCCACCAGTATATGACCGACCTAAATGCTCACCTCAAAGCCACCTTCGCCTTTGCCCAGAAAAACTTGGACAAGAGCGCAGAAGGACACAAGGCCTGTAACAACCAAAAAGCGTTCCATAACAAATTACAAGTGGGGGACCAAGTCTCTTCCGCCGTGTACCAAATCAAGGTTAGCAAAGGTCAAAAAGAGCCAACCTTCAAATGGGTTAATCGCAACCAGATTAAACCACACAAAAACCCCATGGGACTTGTCGGGGACTCCAACGTCCTAATTAGGTCATAAACGATAAGAAACGTTTAAACACCCAAGGGTGCCAATCGATAGTAAAAAAAACAAATAAGATTGCTGTTAACGTAAACTACTAAAATTAACTGTAAGATAGGTGTCCTATCCTAATCCACCAAACTCGATTTACTTTCCAAGTTAAAATCGACATAATCAATTAGCTACAAGTGGGGGTCAAACACCTCACACAACATAGTTCCCTTTTGGGCTCAACTCTATACATTTAACAGAACCCTAACCATGTGCGTTCTTTTCATTAAGATGATTTGGCTGATCACCAATTATCAACTGCACACCCAAATGTATTTGTTAAGTAAATCCTAGCGAGTTATGTAGGAAAAACTTTCCTACAACCACTGATCTGACCAGCTGGGCTGGTAAGAAATGGACCAGGGAAATTATAGAACATGCTAAAGCAGACACGACAATTCATGTCGCTGCGGTTACAGAAGTTCACTGTCACACAATCAAAACTGAATGGGTATGTTGAGAGACCTAAATGGTTCATTGGAATTATGTCCTATTGCAGACATAAGAGCACAAATGTACAGACAACGAAACGAGTTGCAAACTGTAATACAATCTTTGAAGAGCACCATTCTGGTGGTTAATGCTCATAGTGAAGCCTTGAGCAAGACTATCTGTGCGATAGTCTCTATTTTCTCAATAGTGTCTGTTGACTATGCTCATACACAACTGGTTAGCATGCTAATGACAGATATGTTGCGAGAGATCCTCAATGGACAGCCTAGCCATTAGTAAGATTTCCCCATATCTTATTCCTAGATCCCTAGAGTAAAACATATTATTCCCTGATATCCTAGAGCTAGCATCCTAGATAACCAAGTGATTCAGAAATTCAGTTAGGACTAGATAGTGACCCTGTACTAGATCCCTTTCCACTGATATTTTCCAAAAAAAAAATTAAAATAAAAATAAAATAAAAACACCAACTCTGGTCTTAAAGGCGGTTATCAAGTCAACGTCCCTTCGATGACAACAGGTCCCATCTTGTCGATCCGAAAGATCCCTGGACAGCGATCACTCGAATCGAGTGGGGGATATGTAGGGGAACCAGTCGTCCTCTCAATTCTTCCCCTCTCTGGAATTTAAATTTACGAAGTTGTTTTGCAGAAGAACTCTTCTAACAGATCAACCTTTTACACCTTAGCCGTAAAGGTGCCATGTCCGAACGTGGTACAGGCCCGCGCTATCGGACCTCCCTGATGCTCTGGACGTCATCTGAGCCACAAGGGGACAGATTTACAGTTCTCTGGAATTTCACACCCTCTTTCTTCTTCTAATCTTCCTCTTTTCACTTGAGGAGACATCAATACGATCCCAGGAATTAAAGGGGGATCTTAATGAAAGACTCACCTTTTTGGATTCGAAGGACAAAGTCTAGAAGCCTTAATGTGATGTTCAATTATGTTTTAAACTTGTGATGTACTAATTTTCTTTTTCAGAGACGAATGCAAACATACCATTTTAACAGGTTTTGCCCCCCCTCTCTTGGAATGACCAAGAGAGCGAAACACTGATAAGCCGGTCGTAAATAACTTTCTTTCCCCAGAACCAGACTCTGATATGCATTTTCCTCTGAAAAGCACCTAAGTTTTATAATATGACTATTGAAAATGTAATAACCTGGTAAGTTATATATTATTGTTCAGGAAGTGCTTACGATCACAATGAGACGATTTTGATCATTGTACGATAATGCTAGCCCAAATTCACATAATTTGTCACAGTAAGGATGGATCAACATTGCCATCAAGTGGCTATCTTTAAAAGTATTTTCTCTCTTTTAATCAATTGTTGAAGTTAAATAATGTTGAACCTTAGATATGTTCTTATACTAATAGTAGCTATTAGTTGAAATCATAACTGTTGGAATTGTTATTTTAGAAACCCCGACCCTTTATTAGCAAAATGTCAATGTAAAGAGAACTTGAGTTTATTAATTTATTGATGCTTTTGAGTTACTTTGATGTGGTCATTCTGATACGTCATCTTGTCATGTTGTAATGTTGAGTGTTGTCGCATACGGAAAACATTGCTAACGAGCCATGATGAGTGATGGAATGATTAAATTTAGTAATATAAAATAGGTTAAGAAGATCAGGCAATAAGACACCTCGAGACAAAGAAGAAGGCGTTCTCTTCTCTTTCCGCGCGAAGATTCTGGAAACCCGATCCAAAACACGCCCTGAATAATTAACTCATAAAACCAGAGAGACGCACCCATTTCTCCGCACTTTTAGGACTTTTATACTTTCGCTCTTTCTCCGGACTTTTGCACTTTCCACTTTCCATTCACGTTTACTTTTATTTTAGTTTTCTTCTTTACGTACTTAGTCACGTTTATACTTAGTAACTTTAAGAACAACTTGAATATTGACAATACGGTCCTTTTCAAGCTCTGTTTGTTTCTCGTCGGATGTTTTTCCCGACGTACGATTTTTATAGTGACTTAAATATTTTTCTAGCTTTATTCATTTTTATACTCTACGAACCGAAGTACTAACCAACATCGTTTATAAGTTAGCCAGCGTAGTCAGCTGGGATATCAGAGAAAGACCCAATCTCTTCGACGGATCAAGAAATCAAGAAGCTGTTGCCATAGCAACGACATCAAGAAGACGTGACGATCCGACTTCTTTCTTCAAACACAAAGACATTGCCAAGTGTCATCTGCCTTTGACTGAACACCTACAACGCTCTCAAGCAAAGCTGGGTGTTGGAGTTGCAGACCAAGCAACAAGTCCTATCTACCGGTCCCAGAGAGACCTGCATCAGCTGTGCCGTTTCGTCACTGACCACCTCGTCACACCGACGCTCCGCCATCATCTCGTCACACCGACGCTCCGCCATCACCGACGCCGAGAAGACTCTACGGAAAAGTAGGCTGAATCGTTCCTACCGCTTAAGACAAAGAGTTGGTGTCACTACTTTGAAACTCCCTACTAACATCTTTTAGAGAAGATTGATTAGATTAGGTATCAAATCTATTCCCTTTAGTTTAGGACTTAAACACCTCCATCTCTTACCATCGCTCCAGAAATTAACTATTTCATACCTTATTATATTCGTTCATTTGATTACACTCCTATATTCTATTAGTCCCTCATTTATTCATAGTTGTCACTTTATTAAATAAATATTTATTCACACTTAAGAAGTTGTTTGTGATGTTGTTTTACGGCAGAGAATGACTGGTACAAATTGTAGTAAAGGATTCACTCCTTCAGATATGCAAATTATTTAACTGAGACTGATAAACTGATTTAAACCGTGTTCTTCCTACGATAACAGGAGGTGGTGCCCTAACGAGACAATTTAAAGGTGTAGACTATCCTACAGACAGATAGTGTGAGGCACACCGGGGTGTGGAGTGCTTAACTGAAAAAAAAACAAAACAGAATGAATTACACGAGTTGTTATGTAGTCTCGGATCACTAATGATTCGAAGCATGCATCTGAGGGTTAAGCATATATGGTCCAAAACCCTCGGTAGAAAAGCCCCATCACTTTCAGCAGCACAATAACAAAAGTGGCACAAAGAGAGATGGAATGAAAGAGGTGTGGGTGATGGGTACATTTAATTTGATGAGCAAGACTCAATCTATATCTGTTAACAAAAGTGTAGTGCTAGGTGGAAGCTGTTGACAGCAAATAAACAACGTTGGATATACACCGTTTCTGAGCTCAGAGCGGAAAAGAGCGGCGGATGACAACAAACATCTCTGTGCCTGTGCCGTAACTTATAAAAGCATTTATACGGAGCATCAATCTGTCCTGTGACATCTGTCATAACATCACAAGCTGCTGTGCTGCAATGTGCAGACAACTCCACCGCTTGTACCTTTGCCTGCTGTTTAATGAATTCCCCCACAACTCGCCAAACCTGAAAGTAAAATCATGGTGCTTGGCACTTATTAATACTTAGAGACTGCATACTCAGTCGTCTTAGGTATAGTTATGCCTAGCAACTGTTTTATATGAGTCACAGGTGCTACTTTTCTGCAGATGCTTTAATGTCTTCCAGCCTAATTTAGTACAAATAAACTTGTGTCCAAAGGCCTTAATTGTGTAATTTCAAAATAATGATAAAGTTGAGTGTAATTACAGACTTTTAACACACTGTTTTCTGTTTTTTTTCGGCTCCCATAGTTACCTCACATGTTCACACATAATTAGGATAATACTGATGATATATTCAGTGATATTCAAAAATACTGATAATTAGTACCAGTACCAGAAAATGATGTTAAAAGTACCAAAAGTAATAACCCTCCAACTGTGCCCCTCCTCTGAGAGATGTTTAATATGTGAGGAAATAAGAAAATGAAAAGTTCTGAACACAGATTAGTATTTTATTGAGACCTCTAATTTTTTTTAACTTTGTTAAATATTGGACAATTTAACCTATTTGGGTCAGTTAATTAAACCATCTGAGAAGTTTTGATCAGAAAAAGTGTTATAGCCTTCAAGTAAATGAAGTAGAATAAAAATATTTCTGACTGAAATGTAGTGTAGTAGAAGTATAAAGGCTAGAGCGGTCTATCCATTCATTAATCTTCACTCATTGTGTGGAGGCACACTGTTAACTGCTGTCTTTCACAAACACCAAGTCAAGGTGGGGGGGATGAAGTCAGTAACGACAAGGCAGTTTTGAGTTGATAAAGTGTACAATGAGGCCCATTCAACAAGGCCAAGATGTATTAGAGAAAAACAAGGCTGTATTTGGCAAGGAAACAGAAGGATGTGCTGGAAAAAAAGACACAGGATGGCAGTGCTTTCATTGCTCACACAGTACAGGTTATTACTCTCCATGTTGCTGAAAAAATGTACCACTGAAGACCTGACCAGATTAATATTTTAAAGGTATCTTTGTCCAATATGAACCTCAAAGTAGCTCCTTTTCCATTCTTCTGTGGACTATAATAGGAGTTTTGGGTAGTCTCATTAAGAGTCATGCAAACGTCCCTTAATGAAATATTCTTATGATCGCATAACTCCCTCCAGCTTCAGTCCACTCAGACGCTGAAGATGATTGCTATGTTGCTACTGGAATTATGGATATGTCTGTCGCAGGACCTATGATGCTTCACACATGTGTACAGAAGCAAAGTGTGGTAATCTAGCAGTTTGAGGATGCAAGCGAGGATGGAGTGACTTAAGAGGCTTAGCGCCACAGGAAGATGCACCTAGCTGGGCCCTGCTGGCTGCCCCTGGGCCCACCTCATGCCCTCATTATCCTCCTGACTCCCTCCACTCATCCCCCTCTAGCAGTGGTGCTAATCCAGAATGAGAGGACAGGATGTAAAGTTTCCACTAAGGATAGGCACCTACACTGCACACCAACACATCACGCTGTCATTGCATCCATTGAGAAAACAATCAGATAAACGGTTTTACCGGAAAACTGAACTAGTTAAAGACCAGAGATTATCTTAGGTAATAGACTGGAAGTCACAGAAGTGTTATTGTACACAGTCCAACAAATCCTATCTTCAAATGCTGTCTATTATTTCTATTTAAGCATTATGCATTTTTGTGTTTGGGTTCATGCACTCAAACAAGACCCAGATATAATCACTAAATAATGCCTGCCTCCAAAAATGTATTTTCATTTGGCTTTGATATTGTATTTTCTCATTTATTAATGGAACACAGAGAATCGGGCAGGGCAGCGCTGGGGGGTGCAACAGATTACTTTTTTGCGTAGCTTGTGGTTCTTCAGTTCCATAATGGCCAGCAAGTCCTCACTGCTTTTGGGAACTTGTATGTTTTTTTCATGTGAAAATGAAGCTTGAGGCTATTCCACAGTGTATCAATCAGCGTGACTGAGGTTTGAAGATGCATGAAACAAGCTGATGGGCTGGGGAGGTGTGTGCGTGCGTGTCCGTGCACACGTGTGTGTGACGGGGTTTGGGGTGGAGGGGGTTGTCATCACTTTTTCCCCAAAGCACGGGGTCAGCAAAAATGCAGTACAATTCTTTTCCCTTGCTGCCATGCATGAAGCTTCTGTCAACAGACGTGGACCATCTGTCTTGTTATTTAGCACATCCTTGTTTTTTCATAACCAAACTCCACTTTATGTTTTCAGCAAGGAGCTGCATTTATGAATAACATCAAAAGCACAGAGTAATTAAGAGGCATAGTTTAAATTAGTTTGAACCATGCAGAGGAAAACTTTGTGAAGGGTTCTGGACTTTATGCATTTGCATTCATAATTTTTGTGGGATTAGACTTAGACTTACATAAACTTTATTGATCCACAAGGGAAATCGCTTGATTAAGTAAATAAAACCTACTGCATCGTTTTAATAGTTAATACATCTCAAACATGCCTTTCATTGCATTTATGGTATAGTAAGTATACAACAAAATTAATTAAGGCGGAATTATTTTCACCTCACAGAAACCAATCATTTCATTTTTTATGTATAACTCCTTACCATATTCAGGAGCTTTTTTATTTATTTTTTCTGTCCTTAGTGCCACTTACATGTCAGTAGTTCTCGGTTAAAAAAAATAATAAAAACTACTCAGGCAGAAAAAAAAAACCTTTTCAGCTGTACAAACCGTTATTTCTCAATGTCAGTTACATTAATTCTGACCGTAGGGGAACCTACTTGAACAGTTTTACCTTTCAAAAGACATTTCTTACATGATGTCTGTACTCCAAATGGTTCGAGAATAGCATTTAGTTTTCGGTATGCTTTTGGATAGGATGGACACCGAATTTCCCTCGGGATAAATAAATCTAAACTCATTAAATCAATCAATCACTAAATCAATCAATCAGTAAATCATTAAATCTGTCTATCTATCTATCAATTTTTCTATCTATCTCTCTATCTATCCATCTATCCATATAAAGGATCAGTGTCTCCAAGATCTCAACCATCGTTCTACAAGCGCGCAGGAGAAGATTAAATTCCATTTCTGCTAATGTATCCCCCTAAATCGTACACACTGGTCCTTTGTCTTAAGCATTTTGAAACATTTTTTTTTATTATTTCTTAAAATAATTAGTTGCACATTTTGCTTTTTATTCTTTCCTTGCTTGAAAACCACACTCCTTCCATTTTCATACTGGCATTGACATGTTTATAAAACTGAGCTCAGTCCTTGTAGTCGTAAACAGATCAGTAAATGGAAGCAAAAATAGAAGAAAGGGTAACAGCATGATTTCAGCCTTACATAAAACAACATCTTAAAAGGAGACGGATATTTGGGACTGTCTGGACCTAAAGATCGTATGTAGAAAGATAACAGACTCATTTAAATGCATTTGAAGACGCCTATCAACACCAAGAAAAGCTTTGCAGAACTCAGTGCAAAATCTATTTGTGTCGTTCATAAGTGTCATGGACAAGTCAGAGAGTGATGGAGATAAAGGGAGCTAAAATGAAAGAAGAATTACAGTGATTAAGCTAGTACACACAAAAGATGCATGCTAACCATGCATAGCGAATGGCTCTCACACCTAAAGTGAGGGCATCGTCTTTAATCAGAGGGTAATTTATTGACTCCCATTTACAAAGCCATAATGCTAGTGATCAAGGCCTTCAACCGTAAAATGCAATAAACTAGGGAAGTGTTTTGTGAACAAAGCCAAATAACAAGGACCTACACATCATTATGCTCCATTCATATCCTATTAGATTAGTTCTAAGTGCATTTTAGGTTAAAGAAGCCATGCCATATGCAGCCAGGGTCAAGGGTAAGAATGTCAATTATCATTACATGTCTTCATTTCACTTCTTCCCACTAGAGGCAAAGAGAATCAGTGCACCCAATATTTGAAATTCTTCTCAGCTTTGATGTTGTTTCTACAAATTAAACCAATGTTGCAGCTCCCAAGTACCTTTCTAAAATAGTTTGATGTAATGATGACTCAGTTGTAGCAAGAAAAACACATCTAGCTGGCATTAAGTAGAAAGCTATTACAAGGTATACATCCACTCTTTACGACACAATTCTAACATAAGCAAAAAAAAAGTGTTGGCCTGTAGATGACATAGCTCTGTTCATTCCCAGCACATTTTCACGAGTTATTTCTCTCTCAACGGCGGCACAAATTCTTGTCCATCAGGGAGAACAAAGCCATGTAATTGGCTGCTTCCCCACTTGAGCCCCAGATAGCGCAATGTTAATAACAAACTGATGAGAAATTCATTAGGGCTCCAAATAAAAACAATCTCTCCTCGATAAGAGGCGAGTACATTATAATTAAACTGATGCCTCGCCGTTTTCATTAGGCCGTGGAGTCTGAAAACTTGAAGACTGAACCGCTGAGATGGATGCAATTAAACACGATTGTTTTACTACACATTTGAGTCTCAAGTGTAACACAGAGGCGCCAAGTTAATACAATAGGTGTTCGTGTGGCAGGAAACAGAGACCTAAGATAGAAAATTAGCTGACCACAGAGGCACATTGTGGCAGCTTCACCCTACAGTCTGCAGGCACTGGTAAAGTCAGAATTAGTTACACTGCTGACTACTGAGAGGAAGGGACAGGCTAGAGAGTGTAATTAGGCATTGCACTTCTCCCTGCCTTGAACTCTATTCCCACCACTTTGTCTGAATACTCCTTTCTTTCTCTCCCTTCTCATCTCTACCCCATGCTACTCTTAACCACACACCTTTCCATCTACTTTTCTTGCTTTTTACCCCATCTCTGCACTCTGTAAAATGGTTCTGCAGTATTTCGAGATGGTCAGCTTCAACATCAGCAGAAAGGGGAGACAAAAGGGATTGAGATGCAAAGGTTTCTGTGTACATCTGAGCTTGCTGTGGCAGGGGAGGGCACTGCTTGCTTTTTAGCTGTCTGCGATGCTCTGGCAAAGCCCTGCCTGCCCACAAAAACACTCAAGACCAAGACCAAAGTGTGAGATCAGGACCCAAAAGCAACTTCTCTTACTATTACTGCACGAGCAACACATCCAAAAAAAAATAATAAAAAATCAGCAACCCAAAAATCAGAAAGAGACATACGCACCTGTATTTGAGTGGTGTTTCTACACCACTCAAATACAGGTGCACAGGTGCACAAAATGAAAGCCTTCTGTGTATAATATGAACGGGACCACTCGTTATCATCAATGACTCTGAATACTGAATTGCTTCTACTTCTGTTACATTTTTCTGAATGTAGGAGGACACAATAGCGAATATCCTTGCTTCAGAATCATTGCTTTTCCACCAAGGTAACTGGTAGACAAACCGATAGCCTTCACGCTCTCAAACTGAAGCGTAATATGAAGCAAACAGAAGCATTAAGTTTTAACTCTGTCCAGCCTTTTGTAAAGAAAGGCCATTTATGCAGGGACACTAGGGTCACGTCACAGCTAGGGAACTGTACGCAATAAGTATTAGCTCACTGACAAACACTGAAAATATTAATATCCACAAACTGCCCTCTTTACAAGTAGCACCTCACACTATTTTGAGTCATGTCTGCTTCCTGTTTGGCCAGCTTACAATGGCAACAGGAAATGGACGCAATACTTAAACCGTCAGCTGACCATATGGATGGGTGAAGCTATTGTTGTTTGACCTCGGGTTGGGCGGGGCTGGGCGTGGGGGGGTGCAAGCGGGTCACACTAATGTGGACCAATAATCTCTCCCAGACTCATTAGGATGATCAATGCCATTCTAATGAGATAACATCTGGAACAAAGGACCCTAATAGCAGACAGCTGCTGGGCAAAGTGTGGTAATTAGGAGAACATTCAGTGATGCTAACTAATGCTGCAGCCATTGTGCCCAGGTTTTGGACCCCACCCTGGTTAACATCCAAAAAACAACATGTTGAATATTTCATGCCTCCCCTAATCTCTAATCACTAATCACTGCACTGTTACATCAGGAGTAATGCACGAGAGAAAAGAGGAGGGCGATGGGAGGTAGAGATACCTCAAAATCTCAGCTTGACATGAATGCTTATCGAGCGGCACTAAATTGGTCAATTATGGAGAAAATCTGTTTTGAGGTAACCTTTCAGCTTATTAAATAAGCTATAAATCAATCTTTAGAGCAGAATGAGTGGCTGGCTTTTAATGAGTGAACATGTCTAATCTCTCTTTCTCTCCTCCTTTCAGTGCGTGTGCGCGCACAGGAACATGCGACGCACTTATTATGGTAACGGAGCGCAAGTATAAAAATAATTGTGGCGTTTTTTAGAGCTCACTACTACTTCCAAGCATGCACCTTGAAGTAGCGCAGTGGTGATAAAAGTGACTGGATTGTGAGTGGCTCTATTAGAGGGAAAAAAATAAATAAATATATAAAAAATAAAAGGGAACAAAAAGATCCACCTCCAAACACTGGAAGCCGGATCCAATTAGTCCGATGCTGAGAAAATAAAATAATGGAGAGCAGCGTCAAAGGGAAACTTCTTAATAGTCCCAGTAAAAGCGCCTGTGCAAGTCTTTGGTGATCACGAATAAATATAATTACGACGAACAAAGAAATCTGTGTGGTCTAACACGAGTGTAAATGATACTCCATTGTTAGACCCCAAAGCATTAATTACACATAATCAGGAAAAAAGAAAAGGATGAAAATCCAATCAGCTTCAACCTGTACTGCATATATACAGCTTTCATAGCAGTCTTGTTTTACGTGCCTGCTTTATTTTAAGGTAACAATAAAATTAATCTGAAGACAAAATCGAACTCTGATTAGTCTTACAGTAAATCTCATCATCCTAAATCCCAATTAAAATATGGAAAATACATTTCAAAAACTATAAAGACAATAAATTATTGTTGTTAAATACAATTTACCTGTAAAAATCATGCACTATTGCACTATGCATTATTACACAGTATGTTATTCAGCTAAATACATACCCAAAAAAATCCTTCATTGCTTCACTTCCTTTATTTCTGCTTAATTTGTGGACGCCGCGTGCTGTGTATGGAGGAGATACTGTATACACCAGAAACTACATTAGTATGGGTGGTTAGGGAAATAGGAAGAAACACCATCAGGGTTTGAGTGCAGTCGACACTGCAACGGCACTATTCCTCAGAGAGCACGACAGTGACGGTGAGAAAGCTTCCAACTAACAGTAATTGGTTTTAAAATAATAGAATTCATTACAGTTATGGTGCTTGTTCAGAAATGCAAACAGGGGAAGAAAAAACATTCACTAGAGACTTGGGCTGAACTGCTTCACTAAAAACCATGGGGAGATGAAAGGCATAATTCAAATGACAATTTTAGAACCTTTAGTTCATTTATATGAGAAGCTCAGAAGATGTTGCCGGGATAATAACATCAAGATTTTTTTTCCTGTTCTTTTGTTCTAGTTGCAGGGCTTGGAAGGAACTTTTTCCCCTCTCAATTTCGTTCTGTTGTGGCGGCAAATTCCTCCTCCTCACACACAGACATGCGAGGTGACACACAAACAATCTAGCAAACAACACCCGTCGGCGGCAGAGACAGCCGACTGAAAGCTAACATGGGAAATCTTGACAGGAAAGAAGAAAAAAAACACCTCACACATGACACTGAGTTTGCTGCTTGTCTTATTAAATGACTGCGTAATTATACACATCAGGGGTCTGAATTGTAATGTCCTGTGTGTTTTATTGCAGCCGGTTTCAGATTATGTTTGATTCAAGGCCAGCATCTCAGGTGTGAAGAAGACATTCAACCAATCAGCATTAAAAAGGATCATTTCTCAAGACCACTCAGGACATAAAAAGACAGGTCAGCCATCTCACCATGATTGGATGTCACCCCACACGCTGCGTCTATAGCCAACATCAAGGACATCACCATTTGGAACGCTACACATCTGCCATCAAATCAGCCTCAGGACATTGTCTAGTCATTCGGCCCATTCTAAGGAAGCATTTGATACATTCTGACTACCAATTGATAGAGTCAAAAGCCTTTAACAACATATGTGAAAATATCCACGGGGAAGAACTTTTTTTTTTCTTGCTTTATTTTAGTCACATTTATTTGGCACAGTACCTGAAGAAAAACAAGACCACCATATGGCTGTGCATTAAAAATTGATGCAGTATGTTAGTGAGGGCACCTGAGACAAATGAGAAGGTGGAAGAAGGCAAAATAGTGTGCAGAGCATGTGTTGAGGAGCAAAAAAACATGTCCTTTGGCCACTTTCGGTCACTACGCTGGAAAACATCCTTGGCCATATCAGAAAGCTGCACCCAGCCAAGACCATGTTTCAGGGGAATGCACGTGGCCGAGAATCTGTGTCTTGTCAAGAGCTCAGTAAGCAAATACGGCTCACATGGATCAGTGGGGTCAGAAGAGAGATGGGGTTTGATGTATATATCTCTGAGGAAAAGCAACTGCGATGGAATACACAAAAAGAGCGAGACAGTGATGTGCAGGCATAATGCATAAAGGGATATATGGAGACGACCAGAAGGAAAGACAAGTCATATCGATGGTGTGGCTCTGTAAGCATAACGGATGTGCTGCTAATAAGGGACAGCATCTGTTCATCAGTGCTGGGCCAGTCTGATAAATAATTCAGTTAAAATCACATTACAGCGGTCAATATAAGAGAATAGTTAATAACAGGTAAGTTAACACACACTTCCTTACAGGCCCGGGTTATTATGAATATTAAAGAGACTCACTCTAGGTTGGCTCTCTTCCATGTCAGAGGCAGTCTGACTTTTTTTATCTAAAGGAAAGATAATAATGATAAATCTAGCCTCGTTCCCCCCTCCCTCTCTACAGTAGGACGGTGAAAGTATTGATCAGAGAAGACAGACCAATTTGAATGCTGTTGAGCCATTTCACACTTATTCTTCCCTTTAAAGATCAGACGTCTAACAAATGGCATTAGTGGCACACATAGCCGCGTGTTACATAGGCTGAGAGAAACCCATTAGGTCAATTCCATAGCAACAGTGTGGCTTTTCAGCCCTAATGCAGTGCACCGACGGGGCGGTCGATTCAGTGGGCTCCCACTGCCACCAAGTGCTGGCCTTCAGTACTACAGTTATGGCTGGAGAAATGCAGCTGTTGCCGCGTCTGTCTGAGCTGAGGCAGACCATGATCATGCATGATGAGCTAATGTACTTAAGAGCCATCAGTACTGTTGTGAAACACCCCTAAAGACCATCGCAGTGGTGCAATTTCACTTTAATACACAGCTAGAAACATTGGCAGGACGCGACGGAAGGAAAACAGAGACAAGCTCATGTCATTTGCAAAAAGCTGAGCCCAGTTTAAGACGTGCAGGGAGCAGGCATCATGCACGAAGAGGAGGCAGCGCCAATTCACTCAAGATAAAGCCATCATTCTCTTCTGTCTTTTAGCGGGGTTGTTCATTCATACTCTTGTATTTATTAACTTATTCTTCGATTAACTCCTTAGGAAGGCAAGGGCAGCCAATCAGCCATATGCTTTCTGTAAACAACAACAAAAGTGATACAGCCTGAAGCTTGCTATTTCAAAACTATGGCCCACCTCTCCTGAGCGCCCTTAGAGAAGAAAGTGCAAGGCAGACAATAACACAGCAAGTGATCTGGCCTTGATCATGTCACCAATCATTACAGCAGAGAGTTGTCTGGGGAATCGGGGAACCTGGCTGTTGATGAGGTGATTATGTGGCTTTACTCTTGTGCGTCCAAGTATGACAGCGCTATGAAAGCAACATAGCTGATGGGCAGAGACTATACCTTGTTAGCACTCTGTTGTGCTGAGTGGACTAGTTGGCTGAGCAGTAAGGCGCTCCCACAGGGCATGGTGGGCTTAAAGCAAGAGTAAGGGGGGGATTATAAACAGGCCATCACTGTGACTCTTTCAACATCTACAACAACTTTGGTTTCCACTTATTTTGATCATGGGTCTCTGTCAACAGCTGCCTCTTTGTCCTTCCTGTCCTTACGCTGCACAGTTGAGAAACAGGAACCAGCAGATCAGCGGGGCCCGTGCTTACATTGGAATGCAAGTCGAGTCTGCATCCGGAATGACTAGAAATGCGGAAAACGAGAGAGCTTGGCGAGGTTATGAACAGAAGCGCATTATCGCGACTACCCAGTGGAAGCATTCTCCACGCAAATCTTGACATACTCAGCCGACTCCATCAACCAGAGCAAATAACTTACTAAATATACACAGATGTAGAGGATATCGAAAAGCCAAAGAAGCAAATAAAGAAATCGGGAGTGACTGGAGGAGCAAGCAACCATAAAACATGGGGATACACAGAATTTCACAGCTGTGTGAACAGTTAAAGCAGATGCGGTGGGATGTGATGGTGGATGCATACAGAGAGGCGGGTTGTAAAAATATGCTATAAAGTTTATGGAGCCTAATGTGGCCCTGCAGGAGCCTCCTGCCGAGCTGAGCGTGCCGACAGTGCTGTTGAGTGTGTGACAGAGCTGTGGGGGAGAGATGTACAACTGAGAGCATAGCCAGTATTCACAAGCTCCATCACTGGTGTGGGGATGTACATACAGTACATAAAATTCACAGATACGCAATCAAGAGAAATAAGAAGCCTAGTTTTTTCCTTCCCTGCCCCTCTCTAAAATAGTCGGTGTCTATCTTGCCTGTGCAGCATCTAAATCCAAGCATCTAAGTCCGCTGCAAGTGCGTGATGAAAAACACTGCTACTTACCACACGCACAGGCACAGATTCATGTGCACACTCTAACACAAAAACAGAGAGACTATAAAGCACTGCTATAGCCACTGTTCAATCCAATATCAGCATACTGTGACCACTTCAGCCTTTCATGTTCCCTTCGAAATAACGAGATCCAGCTCTCCTCTTCTGATTGAAGAGGAATGATTGTTTCTGCCTTTGAAAAGACATATGTTGTATAGAGAAGAGATGTGTGAGCGGAGAAAGAAGGAAGGGTAGATGGAAGCCGGCAAGGAAGGAAAGAACAGTCATATAAAAAGGGAAACAAAAAGTAAAGACAAATTCTGATGGGAAAGTAACCTCCTTTTCTCATCCCCAGAAGAAGCTGTTGTTGACTTAATCCTTCCCGCACAGCCCACCCTCTGTCACAGCTAAACCCTTGCTTCTTCCACAACCAGCAAAGGTCAATCCAACCATGAATGCCAGAAGACAAGTCATTCAGGGGGAAAAAAAGCAACATTAACTGATAAGTCATATGAAGTTCAACATTACATAACAGTTGAGACACAAGCTATTACACTATTTAAGAGATAATTAAGCACTGCATGAGGAGTAGTAATTAAGTCTTGAGTAAGTGAGGTAGTATGTCTTTGCTTCATTCACTGTCACACATTAAATTTAGAGTCCAGACCATTAGCATTTGACATATGGGGATGTTCTCCAGGCACTGTGCTTCAGTATCGGGTCGGATGATATGTTGAATAATTTCCAATCATCCAGTATCATTCAAACAACTGCCAATTTTTGATAAGATGTTTTTAGCCATGACCATGAGCCATTAGTTAACCAACAGCCTGCAATATAATCCGCTATACAATTCTGATTATTCTGTCATTTTTGTGATTCCTGTAATTATTATTATTATTCTATTTACCATTGTAATCAATGTGAAACTGTAATTTTACCGAAACATTACAGCCTATTCGCTGAAAAAAAAAATTGAGCATAATCTCTGATAGCTCATAGGCAGAAAAGACAGACTGAACAGCTGCCCAACACTATTTGAAAAAGAGTCCAATGTCAAATGAAGGACGCCTCCACTTGCAGCCCTCTAAGTGAACAAACAGGTGGTGAAAACACATTTCTGCTTCCACAATTTGAAATATAATAAGGGATTCAAAAGTGTCAGGTCTCAGATTTGAGTAGGTTTAAGTCAATGTTGAAAAAAACTGTGTGGGAGTTGCAGCCCTTTTAACACATACTGCACAAATAGCAGGGGCACAAAAGTAATTGGACTTGCCTATTAAATGTGCCTCAGAGAGTTCTGTGACCTTACACAGCACAAAAGTTAGTTTGCCAAGGAGCACACATGCTGCAGATGATCATTTGCATGACGGCGGAAGACACTTTTATGACTGAAGAGCCAAGTCAAGAGTGGCCTCCTGCATCCACACATGAGTCTTCATCATGAGACTTCAAGTCAACATGCATATCTCTATTAAGCAGGAAGACCGCAATGGAGGTCACACAAACGTACAAAAAGAAAGTGGTATAGTTTTAGCGGAACAAATTGGCTAATGACACAATCACTTGTATCAAAAGCACCCAAATATATAACCTCATCTGTCAAAGATCTGATGCCTCGTTATGACCTTGGTATATAAATGGCTGCAAGTGGATCTTATCATTTATTGTTGATTGCAGGATGAATGCAGAAAGGAATACAGGAACATTGTGCGCTCTCAGGTCGAGCCAAATGCATCAAAATTCCATGGAGCATATTTAATCATTCAGCAGTACAGCAAGCCTAAACATACGACCAAAGTAATCAAAGAGCTTTTCAGGGTGAAGAAGTGGAATGTCCTAAACTGGCCGAGTCATCATCTCATCTCAGCCAAACTGAGGATGGATTCTGCTTCCAGGAGACTAAACTAGAGGCAGAGAGACCTGGTAGGGGCTGAAGATGACATATCAGAATTGATGATTTTTATTTATTTCACGTCAAAGACATCATTGATATTACAATCCATATTCTCAACATGGCAACAGCAACAATGAGGCTTTCCAAGAATGGAAAGATCCACATGGCATGAAAACTAATGCAGCGAGAACTATACTGGAAATGACAGTAACAATAGTTGGCATGGTACACTGTGGAGCTCTGGACCACTACTGACATGTAAGAGTTTTGCTCCTATATTTCGGTGATAAATATTCTACCAGCAGGTGCACTGAGGTGCTCTCCTCCTCGTGACCATGCTCTTGAACCTCCAAATAAAGGAAACTGAAAATACAGTACACAAAAGAATTTCAGTCAGCAACAAACACTCAATACACATTAAAAGGACACCACAGTGCAGATACCACATTCACCAGTCGTTATAAAATATATCCTTCCTCAGCTTACTCCCAGACAACTTTTTATGTCAATCAGATGAACTAAAATGTGCTTTCAGGCAATCAAAGAAACATCTCATTCAAACAGTCTCCTGCAGAACATGTTTCCTTGATCTTAATTTAAAATAGAATCTATGGTGAAAACTGGCTCAGGGCATGGGAGGCACACGCCATTGATTAATTTTTCATTGCCGTTCTTTTAAAGCACCAAGGACATGTGCCACATCAAATCTGTTCAACCCTCAGCACCCAGTTTAATAGCTTACTTGAAACAAAAAGTCTTTTCAGACATGAGGTTTTAAAAGGTAAAGAGGGGAATGAAGGAGGGAAGGCGCCTTGATTTCCTTTCATGCTCACAATATTTCTTTTACTTTTTTCTTTTTTTTTCTCCAAAGGTCCTTCGCAAGCACTCCTGGCACAGTGAATGAGTACTTGATTGGAGTTAAAGAGGAGCCAGATGTCTGCCTCATATCCTTGTAACTTTCTTTCTATGTTCCTTGTTTCCCATCAGGACACTGCAATCCTCTACCCTAACAATAACCATTCGTTTACAGATGATCCTAAAAATCCTTGGCACTTTCTGAATGTGATTACTGAAAATTCACCTTGGATAAATACAAAATAAACAACATAGATGAGTATCACGGTTGTTTATGTCACTGAGGCGCTGAGAATTTTTCACAATAATTGACAAGCTGATAATAAATAAAACTTATTTATTTATTTTTTTCCTTACAAAAACTGCAAAAACACCTCACGTTCTTTGCAGGTAAATTAAACTCTTCATCCCATCTTAATAATGAGGAAAATATCAAGGTCCAAGGCTTAATCAATGCTATGTTTGTGAGACACACAAACATGGTTTAATTTGAAATATTTCACATCCATAACCTCATTGAGTACTTCTGTAAAAAATTATAAAAATAAAAGACCTTGTAGACCATCTAAGCCATATTTTAGGATGTACAAATGCTAGATTTCCCAACGTCATTCTTCCATGTTGCTTTAAATACCTTTCTCATGATTAAAGCCTCATCTAACATCTGAACTCTGAATTGTCATATTTAGCATCAACATCCACATGACCATACAGCCAAGAAAAGGGGTCAACGTTAAACCTATCCTTAGCTACTCTAAAATAAAAAGACCAACATTTTGTAATTTACGAGAAAATACTTCTACTGATAACAGTACACACAGATTTAATGTAGTACAAGTTTACAGAACCACGTTAACCATAAGGACTTGACATCTCATTACCATGAAAAACGCATTTGTCCACTCATATGGATATTGATCTCCTCCCTGTGGCCTGGACATTCCTGTTTTTCAACTCAGGATTCACACTCACTCTCATAGTCTCAACAGCATTCTTTTAGTTGCATAGCCTTTCAATGGTATTGCAAAGAGATGAGATGGAAGTCTACTTTCACAGAAACACTGCAGGAGTCATTGATGGATTGTTAAAATATGGCCCTTGACTTGTGGCGTAAATCGAGGCCAATCTTTACAGAGGCTCGTGCTATAAAGGGATCGTCGTGGACAATGAGGAGCTCCAGCATGCTGTTTAAGGAGAAGCGTCTGATCCATGCGGACCGCTTGACTCTACCTGCAGGAATTCAGTTACAGAGTAAGTCCGTCTGTTGCTCATATATTCCTCCATCTTTCTTAAAGAAGCTGAGAGAATAAAACGAGATTTAGCAGTGTTGTACACTTACACAATGGTCGGAGTGGATTAGAGCCAATTCACACAGTCTTCAATCCCCACGTCATTCTCTACTGAGAGAGGGGAAAGTGCCAGAGAGATTTCATGCCTCAGACAGAGGCATTACAGTTGTGTTTTCCCTACAGACAATCCTAAATAATGCTTTCCTTCCACCACAACCAAGAGCACTCTGTTCCATAGACACACGCTGACAGCGTGAAAATGGGAATCTGCCAGCGAAGCAGGGAGCTAACTGTAGCCCACAAGTGGCAAACCGGGCTAAATGCTCTGCCCCCAACCCAGCCACCACTTTCAGTGGGGGGTTTTAGTATGTTAGCCACATCTATGGGCTGGTGCTTCAAGATTAACATAGAGGTTACAAATGTCAGGTCAAATGCTTCAGAATGCTCTTGAGTTCAAACCAAGTTATTGATAAGCAACGTCTCTAGCATCTTTGACACGGTCTGCAGACCTTCTGAAACCAGGTCAACATATTTAAAATGAGCCAGGTAATTATGTCATTTTCCATTTGCTGAACAAAGTGCGCCCACTCGCTGCTGAAAAAGCTGCTCCATCCATGTCCACACATACCAAGCTGAAAAAAAACACTCTTTCCATAGAAATAACCAAGCAGAAAAGAACAGCTGGACAAAGAAAGAGTTAAACGCGATCGATTCAAAATGTCTCTGTAAAATACCTCAAAGACTGAGGTTTGTGTGAGAGTATAAACAGAGCAGAGGCCAGGTCACAGTGCGCTGCTTTACCTTGTCCGTCTTTCTATTAAGCTTACAGTGCTCTTAATCCTTACGAAGTTCTCAAAAGGCAAAGAAACGCCATTTGAAGTGACAATTCAAGCCTACAAGAGATTTTCGAAAAACACTTAAAAAAGGAAAGCGTTATTCACAAAGTCAACAGGGTGCCACATTATCGGAGAAAATAAGCAACTGGTATATTAACTTGTGAGGAAATTAAAAAGTGCTGTCAATACACAGACAACATAAATGTGTTTGGGACTTCTGAAAACTAGGGAAAGTAAAATTACAAATTTACAAAGACAAAAAAAAAAGAAAGCCTTAATGTCTTCCAAACTGAGTTGGTGACAGCATATTCAGATATATAGCCATGAATATTTCCTCTAAATGAATACAGTCCAATATATCTCTTCAAGGCAGAAAAAAAAAATATTACTGTTCACTATGGTTCTATGCAAGTATGTTCAGTCTTAAGTGATAGATATTCTCAGTATGTGTTGTGTCTCATAGACAGAATGAACACCATTAAAACCATTTAGATGCCATGTTCTAACAAACAGATTAGAATGAAGATTATGTGAATTTGTGCAAAAGCTATGGCTCTTTGTTGGTATTACAATATTTAAATGCTAATAGGTGCTACACTGCCATCTATTTCAAAAAAGAAACCAACAGCAAAAACCAACAAAAGGCATTCCAAGTGATTTTCAGGCTGTATAATTTCAAAATCCCTCATTTGAAAGTGCCACAATTTACATACAGGAGTTGTGTTGACACTTTATGGCCTTTTCAAATTAAAGTCTATTACCAATATGAAGGCTGAAAATAAAACCCCTCAACATCCTTCCAAAACAACATAAACAGATGTGATTGCGTGTGTGTGTGTGTGTGTGAATGAAGACAGATAGAAGTAACAAGATTCAGAAGCCAAATAAATAATGGGACACTTACCGCAACTTTGCTCCCAGTTATCTGCATGCAGCGATCAGCGGAGAAGGTTAATGTGCAAAAAGACACAAACAGCACAATCATTAGTAGGCCAGAGAATCCTCTCCTTTACACGTTGAGGCATTAGCGCAATTTGTGTGACATCACAATAATCCTTCACACAATCATAGCACACACTATACAGCTACATCTTTTTTTAAAGCCAACAATTTATACACACATATATTGTCACATGCTGAAGATAATGTCTGTGTTTGGCTGCTGCAATTTACAAACTCAAATTTGAACAGATACATGAATACTACTTGCAAAACATTTACATAAAGGTAACATCTGCGCCAACAACAGTGGAAGTGATGAATCAACATGACAATTCACCCTCAAGGGATTTCTTTAAAGGATTGAAAGGGTAAAACTGTCCTTGCAACTGATTGGTATAGGTTCACAGATTCATCCCCCAAAAGAAAGAGCAGCCAGAGTGGGTAAAGGGACTGCAAAAGGGTCTCTCCGGGTTGAAATCAATCAGCTGCCATTAACGCTGGGCTTCAGGTGTCAAATTTGCGTGGCAGAGATACCTTGAACCCATGCAGTCAGCACGATTCTTGGAGTTTAACCTTGTTATCTGTCAATAGTGGCAGGCAGCAGAAGTGATTTTCATTACTGCAACTGTGGGGCTTGTTTCACAGTAGGAGGGTGTCTGTCAGCACAGTAAATGTATTCTAATCTGTGGCTGAGCTCTTCTTTCTCTGCTGTATGTTTCTGAGGAAATGCATTTTGATTGCAGGAAGTTACATGACGCACTGAGCTCCTTGTTTTTTTTTCTCCTCCTTTCTCTCCAATTTTCAGAGAAAGAAGGTAAAAATCTCCCTTTCCATTTCTTTTACTGTCACTCTTAAACTCTCCAGTCTGTGGCCATTTGATGCTTGATTTCCCCTCTCCATCACCACCCCCAAGAGTTTATGACAGCCATAAAGTTCGTTTTACACATGCCACCACCTGATCATGCAAATACTACTATTTAATCACACTGTGGAGCCACGTTTTCCATTCTCACCAGTGAATGCGGCATGTCACTGTCTAAAACTGGGGGATGTGTTATCTGAATACTGCAGACTAGACACCTGGAAACGACTCACAGTGACGCAAGTCAGACATGAAATATTTTTCACAGATGTTGATGCCAGAAACATTAAATGCATATTTTTTGAATTTTATTTTATAGCAGCTCAACCAAAAAACACAGACACTATCTTTAGTGTGCTCAGACAAAAAGTCAGGGAGGAGCTTGAGGGGAACAGCTCAGTTTCACCAACACATTTGTATTGTGGATGTTACGTAACACCTTATTCTCAATAAAACAAGAGCAAAATACTACCCAGAGAAATCTGAAACTGAGGATGACTCAAACTATAGTATAAATAAAAGGACAAGACACAGACAAGTATCCAAAAGTTTCCAAAACAAATCATCATTAATCATTAATACATGTTTCATGACAGAAATATATTTGCTAATTGCACAAACACCCATCAAAATAATTGCTTGGATGAAGTGAACAAAGGCATGGCCCATTAAGAGAATTGGGTGGTACATTGATGGTTGCATCAAATAAACCAATATTTGAATTAAACTGCAATGACAACGCTGGACAATCCCCTTTACAAGACCCTGCCATAACACCCTTTCTGCATGAGACACAGCACGTCTGGAATTAAACATGAAAATATTCATTGTTGGTAGTCAAAGTAAATCTCTGAGAAATGAATCATTTTATTAGTATGAAAGGGAATGTTGGCAGTTTTAATTGTGTTGGCACAGATTTATAGTGAGAGAAAAAAGAACAAGGAATGAGGTGAGAAAGAGAGAAAGAAAGGCGACTGTTCATGCAAAGCTGATGGTCAAAGACGCACACAGGCACACTCCTGCAAAAGCAGATTTGGATGCTATTGAAACACAGCTCATATTCAAATGAACAGGGTCAATGCAGAATTCTCCCGTGAAAAGACATTCCATTTTGTGTTGTGGGTAATTTGCTAGACTCCTGCTGAGGCACCCTGGTAGAGTACGGGAGTTGTTCTCAATCTTGCCTGGCGACAGACTAGCAGAGAGGTGGCAATTCAGGAGGGAGAGAAGGAGGGGGGAAAAAAGCTTTGACTTTGCTTTGAAAGACATATTTTACCAGAATAAACAAAGTAATAATGAGTGTGTTCTCATATTAGATGTCATTTTAATGTCGATGGCTGTTTAAATCCTGTGGCCGGTGTGGTATATCACAATGTAGTGAAGTGAATGTAAAGCACCCAAAGATATTGAAATCGAGGAATATTGCTTTTTGTGGAACACTTGAATTGACCAGGGCATTTCCTGGGTATTAACTGATTTAAACTTCAAGGTCCAGCATATTTTGAGCCTGCATGCTCTGCAGTCGCTATAGATTAAGAAAGAAAAAAAGGTTTTATACAAGGCTAAATGCACAAAATTGGTATTAGTATGTCTCTAGGAAATGGAGACGTTCCTACATGTCCCATTTGACTGCAATAAAAGGTAAGTGTAAAACAGGATACTTTTGCAAGTGTAATTAATCCTGTCATCCTATTGGAAACTGCTAAATGCCATCTAGAAACATATAAAAAAAAAAAAAAAAAACATCAAATCAAATCAAACATGTGTGAAGCCTTTCTGCTGCAACCAAACTGCAATCTGACAATCTTCAGAAAAAGACTGCTTCACATTAGAAGTGAAGGCACCACAGCAAGCCAGAGAAACCCCAACATGTTCAAAACACACCACTTCTACATTCAGACACCATTTAGTTCACACCGCATGCTCATCGGCACCCACAAGCAACATTAGCCCCAGATAAGGTCCGACCCTTCACTTTGAATGCATAAAGGCAGATCATACATGCATATACATATATACTGGGTCACTTTCAAAATAAAGCAGTTTTAAAGGGTCAAAAGAATGGTTTAATTCCGCCTTAAAAAAAGCAGATATAAACCATACTTTGCCGTGCTACAAGGCTAAAAACGGTCTCATTCTTTAGTAATGAGCGACAGAGTTACTGAAACCTAAATTACACTATCAAAGACTGTCTTGGGAACACTCTAAGGCAGTTTATGCAACTGAATTATTTATATAGATTTAAAAAAAAAAAAAAGTTCTCTGCATTTAAATCATCTATTTGTACTTTTTTATTATTTTCTAGTTGTACGACGAGTAGTGAGCACACATGGAGCAGGGACCTGTTTAGGGGTTAGGTGCCTTCCTCAGGGTCACCTCAGTCATGGACGTAGAAGAACTTCGAACCAGTGACCCTACAATTCCAAGTTCACTTCTCTAGCCTCCAGAATATGTGCTGCTGAGTACATTTTACTTATTTTCAAAGCAATTTAGGCAGTAACTAAATTTACTTACTTTGCTTTTGCTTAAAATATTTGTTAACCTGTAAAACTCTTATGCTTGTGTTTGTGTATCAATGCATGATATATTTTCAGATTCTGAAATAAATTACCTGCTTTTCTCATATGCACAAGAATAGTTCAGTGTATTTTAGCTGTGCTGTATTTTTGTCATAATCATGTCCAAACATCCCTTAAACTATAAGCTGAAGTTACTTGTCTTTTCTATGTTATATAGTATGTGGACGTACACTTAAATCTGTATGCAGAGATACATCATCGCTGACATTCAACCATCCCCCTCCTTCAGCCCTATTAAATGTGATAGCAGGGTGCTGACAGACATCACATTTTGTCCTCTGTCCTTTGACTACACGGATTACGTTATTCATTTGAATAAAATATCAGTGCTCACAAAGTATAATGGGCCCGGGGAGAAATTCAATCATCTCAGATAATCATCATTATCAATAACGCCAGTTAATTACCATAACAATGAGGAAGGTAATAAATGATGATGTCAAGGGAGAGCTACCAGGTTCGGGAAACAATGGGGACAGAAATCACTTTTTTTTTTCTTTTTCTTCATCTGAAGTGATTTGAATTTCACCTCACAACGTTGGCCATAACTTTGAAAGCAAACCGTCATAATTTATCATAAAATCTGAATCTAGAAAGTAGAAGGGGCAAGATACACTTAATTTATTTTAATATAAAGCAATGGATAGTAGTTCTCTGCAAAGCGCATAAAATGTGACAAACATGGCCTAAAATCACTTATGTTTACCTCTGTATTTTGAGGTTGTCCCTGTATGTTACACTGCAATTCAAACAGGAGGCGGACTGAACCTTTATTTTTGATAATAAAATAAAAAGGCAAGACACCCTCACCACTGTGCAAAATCCACATGCAAATATACAACTGGAAAACCAACAATTTCATGCAGTAACATGATTGGACAAACACTGACCATCCGCCTAGGATTAAGTGAGTGAGAGGCTACAATTTAAATCCAGTAGATTGTGGAGGAAGAAAATGAATCAAAACTGAAATCAGAGATGTGGGTCTCAAGCATGAATAGCGAGAAAAATAAATAAGGCAGCGGAAGTGAGAGTGCGCAAGAACGGATGACAAAGCAAGTCATTAAAGCAGAGTATGAGGTTCAAAGTGTCGTATGAAGTGTCGGGATATTTCAACCCAACAATTATACGGCACACTCCAGGTTATGAGGATTAAACACTTACAGATTTGGCAGTAGCTGAGATGTACTGGACCACCATCTCTCGTTTGGTGCTTAAGTCCTTCCCACGAAGAGGGGCTTTGCGATCCTCATTCAGGTTCATGTCCTCCTATACATACAGAGAGTGAGGAGAAATGTCACGTCATGGATGGAAGAGTACTACAAGAAAAGAAAAACAATTTTTTTTAAATTGGCATTTATGTTTTATTGCAACTGGATGCATTAAAGGGAATAAAAGAGAAAGAGATTTCCATGTAGCACACACCAAAAGCTGGTGACCAAACAGTTGTACACTTAAACCTCAGAGAACATGTCAAAAAAAATAACTGCATCTGAAAGCCTCAAACTTTGAACCACATTATCTACAGTTCAATAGTTTTGCTAGCACGAAGAAACATTTTAGACGTATTATTGCACCGTTTCCACTATAACCTTTTTTATATCCAATTCTGTCCTTCTACGGATAAATACATTCCTTTTCTATCTATGTTTCTTTGCAGAAGTCACAAGGTACATCAGCAGAAAATAATGCCAGTAATAATTAGTCCTTGAAAAGAAAGTGGCATGACTGCAGCAATAAAAATTGTGCACACCCCAACTCCAAACAGGAGAACAAAATCAAACAACACTGTCTCCATTGAGGCCGCGCAATCATATCAGATAGGCTGGATAGGCAGTATCTGCATGTTATTGGGAGTATTATCTTCATGCTACTTTAATTCTGCATCACAAAAGAGGTCTTTCATGTGAGAGACATCAGGGGATAGAGCGAAGGTTGGACATAGCACTAAAAGCTAGGGAATGACATGATGATTAGAATAGAGGGGGATGTTTATCAGAAGCACTCTCTCACAAAGAGATGCCTCGAATGAACAGAGCAAAAAAACATCCTCCTCAGGGTTTTGGGATAGCGAGCTAAGAGTTGTGGAGGCATGCTGCCCTCTGCTGGGAAGCAAGGACAAGCATGCGTCCTCCGGTGTGATGATCTGATTTGGCAACAAATTCCTTCCAAGTGATTTAGTTTAAAATTCACAAAATAAATTAAGCGTATCACTTGTAAATACGAACATTGTATCACACGGAAGCTTGAATATCTTACTACAAGTAATCAGATTCAAACTGCTTTGCTTCATTTGTCAGTGAAGCATGGCCAGGAATCCTATCTGGGGGCACTGTGACCTAAATTCCTCCAGCTAGTAAATACCCCCAGAGCTAAAAAACCATTAACATCCTTTGTGGAACGGAGAAGAAAGAAAAAATTCCGCTGAAACTTTAACAATTGGCAAGTTTTTTCACCCAAGGAAACCAGCAGGTTTTTTAATTAATCTTTGAACCCCGCTAATTTATCTGCTTAATTGGCATTCAATAAAGGAGGCAAAATGTGGCTGGGTGAGTGCATTGTAGGAGGGGTAGGAGTAGTGGGCCAGCGGGACGCTTGTCAGGGGGCAAACTGGAGGAATGAGCCCTCCATGTTTAGCCTCCAAAATGATTAATGCTCTTTTATTAATTATACCCTCGCAGGCTACAGAAAAGGAGTCTCAAGATATTATGACTACGCTGCTGGTGCGACTGAGCTTGTATCAATGACAGCGGAGTCACAAAGAAATACATGTTCTCACATGGTAAGAATTTTTTAATCGTAATCTGTCTGTATTTGCGGCGCCGCTGCCAAAAATAAACTCATTCTGCATCACTTGGGAAACCAAGCATCAGTATTTCATACAGTAAGAAGCAGACTGCTGGCTGTGTTTTCTAGCACACTACATTCGTTATTCATGTTTTTTTTTTTACATACTTCCAGAAAAGTTTTTGGATAACACAGCAGCATGTTCATGTTAAATACAACCAAAGCTACCAATGAGTTTTTAACAGTGGATTGCTCTTGACTGGCCAGTCACCTCTACCCAACTGAGCAGGTGTTTCCCTCAATAAAAACCAATCCCCAAACAAGCAATAAGTGAAGATGGCTGCACTGCAGGCCTGGCAGCACCTCACCAGGGAAGATACCGAGCATCTGCTGAAGTCTGTGGATTGTAGATTTCCAAAAGTCATTAAGTGCAGCAGATTTGCAAGCAACTATTACGCATTTTTATTTTGTACATAAATTGACGATTAAGCTTTGTATTTGACCTACAAACTGTGTTTATGCAGGTATATAAATTGGTAAGATTTCTGCCTGGTTCATTTAATAAAAGTGTAAGTGTCCTCGCAGAAGAGCTGTTACTGTTACAGATTGTTTCGCATTCGATCTAAAAAAAAAATAAAAATAAAAATAGCGTCATTGATTTTGAGTAGTGTCTACCATATACACTATAAATAATGGGCAAAAATGTGATGAGCAGTGTGACGAGGCTTAAAGTACATCACAACCCAGAACACAACAGGCTTCAAATCAGAGGAAGGAACAATGGGTGCCATCAAATATGTCTCAGACTAAAAATGGCACAGAGAGTCCACCCTACAGGGAAAAGTGGACCTAAGAAAAGTAGAAGTATAAAAATGTTTTGCCTCAACTGTGACAAATCAATTATTTTGTCCACTACCCTCAAGTCTGATCCATAAGTGTGTAAGGGCACATGCAGTAATTCTCCTGTGGGCTAGTTTTAATGTCCTGGCGCAGAGTGGAACTGCTGAGGGATCACATAGCAGCTTATTACTAGGAGTGCTCATCCTGACAATGGCGCACAGGGAGGCACATAAAACCTCAAACTAGCCACAGCAGCACTGCAAAGTGACATTCTCACTTTTACTGGTTTTCTATTTCTCTGAGTGTCTCAACACCATTCCCATACTGTTGAAAATTCCATTTTAACATGAATCTCATCAGTTGAATCAATAATAAGCAAGGATATCGTGCTCTTGCAGGTTTTGTTGACACACAAGTGAAATAATCCTTTGGGTAACAATGCCACAACGGGTAATGGCTACATCAGCACCGCACAAGTAAGTGTCAGTTTGCAGTAACTCTTGACACAAATTGCCAGTATCAGGTAGCTTGTCTAAACATAAAGGTTACATTTGTCTACTACACTTAACCGCACCCAACTTAATACTACGCTTTTGTATAATGGTCATTTGACAGACAGATTATGTCCGAAACATCAAGCTGATAAAATTAGTTTACATGTAAGTTTTTCAGATACTCCTTTTCTCGGATGAACTTGCAGATTCCTTTAGCAAGTAGTGGATATTTCATCAGTAGTTTTTCTGCATTTTGATGCAAAGCTCCGAATTCTGTGGACATCTTGGGAAACCGTGGAAAAACTTACACATTTTAACTTTCCGTGTACTTTCATGAATATACTCCTGCTCTCAGTGGTTAGCTTCAGACATTCTAGAAAGTGTTCATTTGGTTTTCCTTGCCACTTTCTGAGTGTTTCCTCCTATATTTTGCCAGATCCCTTTGATGACCTTTCAGTAATAAGCTATGTGCTATTTAGGCTTTGAGATACACAGCGCAACGTGTGAAGCACTTCACAGAGAAAAAAAATATTCTCACTTTCTCCTGGTCATTAATGCACAGTAGGTGGTCTCACTAATATGGCATGGGTCAGCCTTTCATTTGAAACCAGCTAAACATCTAAGACTGAAACATTTAACTGTCAAAAAGTTAACAGTCTATGAGCATCAGTAGAGGGGGCTTCAAAAGTACATAAGTAAATAACCCTTTTCTTTTTGATTTCATTATTGTAATTATACTTCCCAAACCAAAGTGTCATGGCCTGTCAAACGTCAGAGCAGCAAACATGCCTTCTGTGTCGTCTGTCACTGAGCAAATTGAAGCCTGGGTTTAATGTCACGCCACTGTGAGCACAAACATAGTAATTGAGAGGTGAACTGAGTGACAGGGATGAGCACCCAGGCAAGAAAACACTGAGCAGTAGCCTGATGAAAACCAGGAGCACTGGTCCCATTTCTGTGGCCCTGGCAATAAAGACCATTGTATGAGAAAAAAGGAAAGGCAGGCACCGTGCCACGCACACATACACGCTCAAGAGACATTATCCACAATAGTACACACGACCTATGCAATGAAGCCAGAGTAATTCAGCTCCTCACTTCAAAGAGATGGGCTGAAAGCTTTTTGTTAGATTTCAATCCTGCAGTACATAAGGCCAAAAATGCATTTCAATGGAGAAAATCACAAGTGTGACAGAGCTTTGACCCCAAAGATGAGTGCGAAGTGAATTTCAAAGTTTGGTGTGCTTCTGAGTGGCCTAGAGAAGACGTAGGTGGAACCTTGCTTTATAAAAGCTTAACATCTGAATAAAAAATGCAGTCGTGTTACTATAAATGCTGTGTGTGTGCAAGTCTATTTAGGATAAGTTAAATGTTAACTGGGGGCAGTTTCTATATTTTTCAAATTATCAATGAATCCCAGAAAAGGCAAAAACCAACACAGCAGAAATTGCTCATGTATCTAAAGTGTGTACCACGCTGTTGGGTGGCTTGTTTCCTCGTTGCAAAAATGAGCACTAACAGTTTATTTAGTCTCTGCAGACTAAGATTGGCTAAAGCTCCTATGAGGCAATGGTCGAACAGAAGTTCTGTTTATGCTGGTTAGCTAGTTTGTATGGCCACTTATAACATCCTGTTGACTTTGGACTAAACTTTACAAGGGACAGAGTGAAATCAATATGGGTATAAATGCCTAATATACAAGAACACGTTAGATTTAATGATTCTAAAAACCTTATTGGTGAATAACTGAATGGAGACTACACTGCACGAGCTACAAGAGAGACAGGAAATCATGTATTGTGATCCTGACGCAACCAGGTACTTCATATTTCAATATAAGCTGAAAGAAAAAAAACAGTAATTGTTTACAACTCAAACTATGTTCCCAAGCATGCACAGTAGCCCCATCCTCACGAGAACTTCTCTCAAGAAACAGAGAAAGAAATCACGGTTTTCTGGAGTTTCGCTGGAGCAGTTTCTAAACATGCCCATATTTTTTTCATTAAAAAACCTAACATGCACAAGGATGTGGCTCAGTGAGGCATTTTTAATCGTTTCGGGATCAAATGGATCACAGTGGCACAGAGGAATAGGCTAGATCAGGATTTAGGTACATAGACAATACTTGTCAGTAGAATCAAGCTGCTGTTGGTTATTCTTCAAATAGATACTAAATATTGTCTTCAACTGTTGTAGCACTCAAATGCCCCCAAAATTAAAGCTGTTTCAAATTTGTAAATTTGTCTTTTGCTGTTGGGTCATCAGAGCAGAGGTAACCCCTGTGTAACCCCTATGAGAGGTTCCGGTTTTATGTCAACACGAGAGGTGTTTACACTGCTTTGTTATTACATACTGCATGTAGGTGGTCAAAGCTGGTGTGTTCCATCTTCTGCTCTAACAGTGCTTTTTCAATCCTGAACACTAAGCATTAAGCACTGATGATACATTTAAGGGGGAAAGGAAAATCCCAATTTCCACTATCATCTATAAATCAACAGATAAAGTTCTGCCTTGTGTCTGACAAAAGATGTGGGAGCTCTAAGTCTTTCATGCATTTAGGTAAAATATAACTTGTTCATTTAGTTATATGAACCATAAATTATTGTATCTTGGCAGGACAATTTCAACAAGTTGAGGACAATGAATAAAACTAGCATAACTTTGAAAGGCAATGATTTTTATTACCATCATTTTTCATGCATCTCATCCCATCAGCAGTAAACCATATAAAAATGCTTTTCAAATTTCTTGTATTAACACTTCACCAACACACACAAGAGCATTTCTCTACTTTTGATCCATGTTACAAAGTCAAATTTAAGGCACGATTAAGATTTCATAGAATACTGCTCATTGTTATTCTGTGGTGCTGGCAGCTGCAGTAAAACTTCTGTGTGGGGCTACTGATGAGTCCATGCAAGGGAAACATTGCAGGAGAAACACAAAAGCTTACCATCATCTTCTCAAAGAGGTCAATGATTTCCTTTTCTGAGAGGTTCATGGATCTGTCGTCAAAAAGGGGCTGAGGAACAGGCAGTTCAGCTTGGGTAGAGAGCGGATCTGTAGGGTGCTGTATGAGAGGCTTCTCTTTTTTCATCCCTGTTTTCCTGAAACTGGTGATACGATCACGCTGGAAGAAAGCAGAGTGTTTGAGATATTAAAATATTGCATTGCTAATAATCCTGTTCAGACCAGGACAAACACTGTTCACAACCATTTACAGTAAACAGGATACTCAGCCCAAATATGTTTCTGCAGACAAAACAACAGAAGGCTAAAAGCTTGCCCCAATTATTGATTTTTAATATCCAAAACAATATAAATTAGTCTGGTATCCAAGAACAACCGAATTTTACACCTTGACAGAACTTTACTTACCATCAAACCCACAGGATTACAAGGAAAACCCTTTTGTGCTTTTGTTATTTATATCATTTGCAAGTTTGCAATGTAAGTAATGAGCCGCCTTGTTATATTTATCAGCTGACACTACTGCATTGAATGCAGTACATTCAACTTTTGTGTGAAAGCAAAAAAAAAGTATGCATGCAATCTCAGTCAAGATTACTTGAATGTAGTAAAACGGAAGGGAGGGGAGAGGACATGCTGGATGAATGAACATTTATTAATTACAAATGGAATGACAAACATGATGATGGCAAACATGATGATGCTACTGTCGGTTTACTGAAATATGACCGGATGGATCAAACGCTGTAAGCTACGGCAAAACTGATTCCTGACAGCTGCAATGACTATTGACTGTATATCTTAGGCTCACTGCAATGCCATATGAGCTTTTAAATGCCAAACCCAGGCTGTTTGTTAACTAAGAGTATTAAAAAAGCCCCAGGTAAAAACATCTAATCAGAAGTGCTACTGGTAATTGCACACTAAATGATCTATGAGCAGCTACAAAAGTCTAGATGCTATGGGCTAGGTTTTGTTCATAATGAAAAATTAAGGCTAACAGACCTTGGTGGTCGTAAGTAATGGCACCATATAAAAATTATATTGTATGATTTACACAGCATTATAGAGGGCTACCACAGCTTGTAAGTGAGACAGGCTGAAGCTTATTTTTTCACAAATGTCACACTGTATTGCAACAGCAGACAAATGTTTTAGTTTTTTCGTGTTTAGTTAAAATATTAAAACGCTTTTGATTCCGGCACATTTGATCCATCTCTATATTTCAGTTAAAAGTCTCATGCAGGGATTGACAAAAGATGAGGTGATGCAAAGCAAAAATATTCACACAAAAATTAAACCGAGCACCTTACCATATCATCAGCCAATGTTTTTATGTGTATGTTCTGTTGGAGGGAGGGCACAGTGTGAAAAACAAGATCCAACAGAAAACGACAATACCGCCAATAGTGCAGTATGCTTCCCACATCACATTCACATGTACAGTGTCCTCTCATTTCCTCTGTGATACCAAATTAGCTTCCAATGATGTTTGAGAACCACAATTAGCATTAGCATTAGCTCATTCTCTGCTGTTTCTTCTCACAGGTGAAATGAGAAAATCTTGGATACTGTCCATGTTTAGGATGTGACGATACTCGATGATCCCAAATAGCAGGGTAGATGTAAACGTGTGTGTTCAAGAGTGAACATCCCAAGGACACACGCTTTACACACACATATGAAACAAATAAATAAAATGAGGCCTATCATAAAGCACCTATAATCCCACACCAGTTCACAACATCCACTGAAAGTATGCCAGTTAGTGCTGTTTGGTTTTGTGTAATCTAAGAATAACACTTCTGATTGTGTGTGTGTAACATTTTTTCACAGCCAGCAAAAGGTTTGTTTATCGCTGCAACATCTATTCTATAGAGCATTGTTTGTAGTGACAGAGGCCCAAAAATTTAAAACCACAACTTCTACTTACGCAGATGTTTATCTTGATCTCAGACACAATAAGACAGGTTACTGCCAAAGGCTTGCAGCTCTGCAAGGGACAACCATTTGAAACACACCTCAAATGGGAAGCCGTAGCAGCGCTGCCATATGCTGTGGCGCTAGGCTGTAAAGTACTAATGAGTAGGGAGATGTGGGGTAGCGATGGCCATAAAGCCTGCCTCCAGCCGCGGCTTTCTCCACTGTTCTAATCAGGAAGCTACTGATGCTGGGGCGAGCAAACAGATTGGCTCTAACCTGCACCTCCCTCTGTGTATCTTCATCAGCTGTCGCTCTGGGCAACACTGAGCAGACACTCAAACTGCCATATCTGTCTCTATTTTTTTCTGCAACAACTGATCAACAGTTGGGAGGGGAAGCTATAAACCACGGAAAACAAAGCTTCAGTCTCAGTGTGCAGGCTTCATGTGTTGTCCAAGTTGTAACTTCAAGTCAAGATAACAAATAAGTTATATTCAACACGCAGTTTGCACAAAGGGTTCAGCCTGGGATGTCCAAGTATTTGTTTCACCTTTATTCACTGCCTAGTAGGTGCAAGTCTCCTCACAACATGTGTAAAGCTAAGAATCTGACCTGAGCAACAACTTTTCCCATTTTGAACTCTGAGAGTATGTGTCATTAAGCCCAGCTTCTCTAGCAGTCTAAAGCTGCGTGAAACAATAGCTAATTTTCAAATGGAGTACTTAAACATTTTCTAATCAATTTAACAACAATCAAACCACTGTTTGGTTAATTGCCTTGACTTGAGGGCCTTTCCTTGCCCATTATCTTGGCAACATCGCAACATTGCAATTTAACATCTAACAATTAAGCTTGCATGTCCTCTGGGCTTCTCTTGCTTATTAAAGTAAACTTTTTCATCATAATAAATGTTTATTACCAAACACATATTTCTCCAAATAACCTAATCAAATTAGCTCTGGGTCCCTCCTTAATCAAATATGATTATGACTCCATGCAGATGCTTAAAAAATGAAAACACAAAGCAATATCCCACAACTTGAGAGCCAATTTGGGGACACAAAACCATACAAGATCGCAAATTTCACACAATAACTTTTAAAATTAATAATGGAAACTACAATTAATGTTAGTATTGCATTAACTCGTGCAGAGACACATCCTTCCATTGCGCTTAGTTTTATTGCAGGTGTCACATGAAATAAAGTTTCATCCAAGATGAACGGAAGACCAGTTTAGTTTCAGACTATCATTGCACAGCTTTTAAACAGAAACGCATGTTATACTCAACCAATTTAACAAGACCATCTGTATGATGTCATTTTAACTCACTCACTGGAACCACCACTATAAAATCAGTAGCCACAATGCCTGTGTAAAACGAGTTTAGCAGGAAATTAGGTTTTACTTTAATTAGTTCTAATAATAACAAAGGATTACTGAGAGCTAGCCATTCTTGGCAGCGAGGACTGCAATGCAATGTGCTACTGACAGTTCTTGGCAACTTCATGAAACTACCTCATGTCCCTGCTTAATCGACTGCTCTGTTCAGCTACAGGCTAGTGAGTGTCAGCAACACTCACACCTGTTTTTCAGTGTGGCAAAGAAATTGACCTTTCCTGGGGAAAAAATTCCAATCCTGATAGCGGAGCTGTGAGAAATTAAGGAAAAACTGTGCAAATTTTTATAATTGGCCTTCTTCACTTGAAAGTAACCTTTAGAGGTTTAGAAGTCCAGTCCAGAAGAAAATCTGTATTCTCATTAGGTGTTCATTTAATAAACTGTTTGTTGCTTATTCAGAGAATACCAATTATCAATGTCTTTAACATGCGTTTAAAATTCCACACATTTCAACAGAGTATAGCACTGCTCATTACTCCAAACATTAACAAATCAAGCACTGAAGTTGAACCATATACTATTAACGCATTAGGAGCAGCAGTGACTGACAGTAGAGTGCTGTTAGACAGAGAAGCAGTATAAAACGTGCCTAATGCACTGCATAACAACAATAAAAGGAATAAGAGTACCTAGCAATATGAATGACTAAGGTTTCTTCACCAGAAAGGAAAGTATAATATCAATTTGCTGCTGTAGCTATGTAATGATAAGCATGCAATCTGTCGGTGAAACAATGTGGATACTAATGATTTAATATGTAATATACTGTGCTTTTACAACATAATCAAATTGATTTAAGTGAGAAATGAAACAGTGTTTATGCACAATCTGCAAAAAAGAACATGAACCTGCTTACACAGGAACTTGTGTAGCTTCAATCAGCGATGACCTAAATTCTGACAAAGATTCAGAAAGTGGTACGTCAGCGTTGTACAGTGGTCTGGATAATTCAGATGAGACACAGATGGGCACAGATACACGTTTGTGCTCATTATCAGATGGCAGATTAGAAAAAAATAATTCAGGTTCTGGGCCTCAACGTTCTGGGCCTCTAAATTTATACTGTTGCTCCTCAGCATATCAATAGGGTGCACTAGAGCTCTTACTACAAATTAGTGTGCAACCATGGTTAGAGGTGCGATATGTGCATGTGACAGACTACAGATTTTGACAATGTTTTAATTATTAATCCTTTATCTAGATGTATTCATTGGATAAGCTAATAAGATAAGAAAATCACGTTTTTACACTTTAAAAAAACAAAGCTCCACCAAAGTTCTACTGTGAAAATACATGAGTGAGTGATGATTGCTTGTCATTGTCATTAACACTAAAATGACATTGTTTGCGTTTGTATGATCTCACAGGATTTAACTGGAATAGCATGGTCAGTTATGAGGGTGTGGCATCAGCCAGCACCAAATACCAGCCATGTAACTGAATTACACACAGTAACAAACTGATTTGCCTAAATGAATCTTATTACAGAGTCTTCTCAATGGCACAATGGCAGTCTTTGTAAGGCAAGAGATGCACAACACAGCCGACACTGCTACAAGAGATTCATGAAAGCATGTTCTGTTCTCCTTAATGTGATATATTAAATTTTGTTTGCACTGAGAACATCATTTTCAAAGAGAGGAGGGATATCACAATACATACTAAGATCAATCTACACCTGGCATTTCATGTAACTAAGACTGAAATTCCATTTTAAATACTTTCCAAACAGGTACCAGTAAATACAACTGCTCCCTTTGCGTGTTTACACATGGCAATAAATCTTTAAATGACAAAAAAAACATCTGTTCTACAGCTTTCAGTCACATTTTTCTTTCAGCTTAGGTAGATGTTTTCTTCACCCCGACTCTGACATGTGTACCAACACAGCTGCACTGAGTTCTCTGAATAACTTTGCAGAGTTTAACCTATGACAGGGCCACAAGCATCTGTCAGTTTAACAGATTTGAGGTCGTTGATGAGACAATTTGTCCTCAACTTTGCTCAGTTGAGAACAAATATGAACGGTAGTGTAAATGACCTAAATGATGACTATTCATATTGAATTAATGTCTATTAACATTATTGAGGATTTGCAAACTGGATATATTTGGCTGACTGCTGTTTGGATAAAAATATAGAATCCTTACATTGTAACCCACCGATAATCCAAAAACTGCTGAAAGAATTCAGTAAAAACAAAAGCTTTATCAAGTTGCAGATCTATTAAGGTCTAAAGTGTTAAATTCCTAAGCTAAACACATACGGTCCTTTCACGAGGACCAACGCCGTTTCAATACCACAAAGCGGATGTCTATCAGACTTACGAGGGTATATAAAATGTCAGATTCAAAGGGTTTTTTTTCCCACTCATACAGTCACTTGAAAATTAGAGACACAAATGACGTCCGCCAGTTTTACCCAAAGTGATAACATCTATTTCCAAATACATATGTACATAATTTAGTCATCACAGACGGGGGTAAACCACCGACTCACTGTTTTCCTGAAGAGTTGTTTTGAAGCTCAGTGTGGGTGGCTCCAGCCGTGGCCATCTTGGCAGTGTTGCTTTACTTCTGCCTCAGTGTTTTTATGTACCAGGCTGTAAACATGTTCATTATTGGTGTAAAGTTGGGAATTTTGAAACGAAGGACCACAAGACCTGAAGGATATGGACCTTTGTCCTATTACAGAAAGATCTATTGCACACAAGCAGCATGATGCAGACTTGTCATCACAGCAAACTAATTTACGATCCATCTAAACAGAAAAAGGCATGAGCAGGGTTCCCACAATCTCAACCTGAGATACTTGTTCTATTCAGAGACGTTCCATAAACAACTCAGAGCATGCAATTAATTTGAAAATAAAAGAAAATAAATAATACAGAATGCACTAAATTTTTCCAAGAGCAAGAGCTGAAGTGCCTTTAAAAGGACACAAGTATGGTAGCCTTATAGTTTCAGGAAAGTGCTGGTACTGTTTACAGCTTCCTAAAACAGCAACTGATGTAAAGGGGAAGCACACAAAAGCTGGTAGTTTGAAAAGCCCCACACTGGATGGCCTGACCATGTGACTGAAGCCCAGCACAACATTGCCCTCAGGTTATCTCTGTCTCTGTTGAAAGCAAATTTCCAGTACTCCATCCTTGAGGGTTGGCAAGATATGCAGCAATCACAAAAGCTGAGGATGGTAAGAAAGAACTGAGAGTTTCCTAAATTTTTCATGACAGCACAGGATCATTGGTATTTTACAGACTCCTGAAAAGAATCTCTTTCAGTAAAGATTGCATTGCATGTGCTACAGGAACTTCATAGTGTCACAGTTATCATTCTGATTGTTCTTAAGCAGCGATCACAACAGCTGAACATGCTATTGTTTTTTAATTGCTGACATGCAAAAACATGTGAATCCATGACCTTATTGTTATCTGCAGGCTGTTGGCTTAGCAGTGGCTAATCATACTGTACATAAGAGCAGGGAAAGGCAGCTAAATGCTTAAAAAGAATAGTCCCAGAGCCCAAAAAATATCCAGCTGTACCTGTATCTCTCACAGCAGTTATACAGTATGTATCTGTGACAGTAATTTGCACTATAATTCACAGCAAATGTCACAATCTGTCTCATATTTGCTGCTTACGTTACAGATTACAAAGATGTTGAGACAGCTGTCAAACTTACACTTACAAACTGTAAATTAAAGCACATTGATGAGTGTGACATATGCATCTTCTCTTATCAGCAGGTCGAGCAAGAGGGAATGTAACCACTGTAATCATTTTGTATAATTCAAGTGACAGAGCGGGGATAACCCCTCATCCTGGCTTACGTAAGACGCCACAGTAGCTCATTTAAACCACATCCTCCACTCATGCATCATGACCAGCTTCCAAGTATGATTCACACATTGTTACATGAAAAAGCCATGAATGCACTCATGCAGACGTTATGTCTCAAACATGCCTTTATGTGTAACTGAGGCAGCCAAACAAGCTTCCCGTTCTCAAGTGCTATATCTAGCCTGCTGAAATACATGAATAAGGCTCATCTTAGACAGTGACATTAGAGAAGCAAATCTGTTGGTTTCTTCCACTGTGTGACTAAAGCATTCTTCACTGCTTCCTGTCTCCAACTTCCTGAATATTTTTAAAAACGCTCACATGTGGTCTGTTTCCTGCCGTTTCTCACACTGTTTCTCCCTAAAACAATTGCGGTTATATTTATTCCTTAACACATAATGTAAAAGGGGAAAAGATACATGTACCACACAGAGAGAAAAAAAAACATAGGTGCAACTATGTGATGAAAACTTGCCAGACTGACCAAACAGGAGATAGAATACAGCTTCAAGTGTGCGACAAGGCGACAACTTGTACTAACCGCAAGCTAACATGACCCAAAATGATCCCTGAGGTTTCCCGAAAGCTCATGTATCAAAGCGCTCAAAAGTTTCAAATGCCACAGCCTCCACTAGCAGCAGCACAGCAAGCCATTAAATATGATTCACAATGTGAAATTGTCAAAACTGTCAAAAGCATGAAGGTTACCCATTGCTAAGCTGTACATTGATTCCAACAAAATAATTTTAGTTTGTGTAGCCTAATATGTACCAGAACTGAGTGTAGAGTGATCAGGCATTACGATTATGACCACCTTCCTAATATTGTGTAGGTCTCCCCTGTGCCTCCAAAACAGTTCTGACTCATTAGGGAATAGAGAACCAACATGGGCCTTCTGAGGCCTTCGGTCCTATGGGTTGAAGGGAGGGGCCTCAGTAGATCAACCCACAGATACTTGATCAGTGTGGGATCTAGTGAATTTGGAGGCCAGGTCAACACCTTGTGCTGTTCTTCATGTTTTTTGAGTTGTTCCTAAACAGTTTATGTGTGTGTGTGTGTGCGTCAGGCTGCATCCTGCTGGGGATGACTGCACTCAAGGAGTGTCATTGCTATGGGGTGGGGGTGCCTGGTCTGGTGTAGGTGGGTGGTACATGTCTAAGTAACATCCACATGAGTGCCAGGTTCAGAAGTTTCGCAGCAGAACATTGTATCGTCACAAGACGGTCAGTGTTATTTTGACTGAATGTTATGTCAATGGTCATAATGTTATGCCTCATCAGTGTATATATTTAGTAAAACTTATATTGTCAAGTACAGGAAAAAAAGATCCTTGGCATGTCAATGACAAAACATTGAACCTATGTCCAGGCTATTTTATTCAAGAGACTACTGCTTAAATAGTGCTGAAATGTCCACTCATTACTGTAGGCTTAATTACTTCAACGACTAGATTACATGTCCCAATTTAATTAACAAGATTTAACTACAAAAGTGTAAGCACTGCCAAATACAGATGTAAAGTGATGCATATGCTCCAATGTTTAGAGTAGACCATGCCAAGCTTTGTTCTGTTTAATTTGTATCCAGTTCTTGTATTGATGCCACCACTATTTACTGGGAATACCGAATTAACACCAGGAGTGGTCAGTTTTTTCAATGCCGAAGCCATGAGTTTACACAATGAGGTTAGCATGATGTTAGCCATCACAAATGGTTCATAGAAATGGCCAGCAAAAGAACATCACCCACACACATAACCACTGAACAGTGTGCTATAAATGTCAACCGTTGGAAACAACAATCTGTCAATACTGTGCATACTAGCTTGCTGCTGTTATCTGTAGATACGTCCTGCTCATTTGCCCCAAAGTCACTGTATTTCAAGAGTCAATCAACAGTCTTCTGAGACTGCAGCTCGCTCAAAACAGAGCTATTGTAGATGACCTGTGATAACAATGATTAGCTGCTCCTGGCCTGCACTAGTGGCTCGCAAGTTACAAGCTGCACAGTATACTTTCATCTGTCATTTTTGGGCTTGCTAATACTGGCCACCAGGGGTGGAAGTAACGAATTACAAATACTCACGTTACTGTAATTAAGTAGATTTTTTGGGTACTTATACTTTTCTGAGTATTTTTTTAAAGTGTGTAATTTTACTCATACTTGAGTACAATTTGCAGCATGTAATCTACTCCGCTACTTTTAGAATTAAAAGTCGCTACTGAGTACTCCCCCAATCCGCGACCGCGCCAATTGATTAACGTGATGACGTAAGGAAAGGACAACTCCGCAGCTGCGGCAGTACACAGCCAGAGAGTGCTTAATTGAATGAAGATTTGGAGGGAAAAAAGCCAAAATGGAGACAGAAGTTCAAGTGAACAGTGAAAATGATCTGCCTGCTATCGATGTAATAAAACGTCTGGTTGAAAAGTAATTAATACTCTGAGTAGTTTTTGAGAAGAGTACTTTTTACTTTTACTTAAGTATTTTTTTAAGACCAGTACTTTTACTTGGAATTGAGTATAATTTAAGCAATGTAATGGTACTTGTACTTGAGTACAAATTTTTAGTACTCTTTCCACCTCTGCTGGCCACAAACATCAACTTCACAGTATCATCATGCAGCTTCTACCCCAATAGAAACGATCTAGCATTAATTCTGTCAAGTTTTTTATATGTTCTATGGTTAACTTTTCACACTATTTACAATGGCCATTCGGGTGTTTTTTAAGTTCTCTTTTGTCACACCGTTTCTCACATTACAATCAACAAGTTGCACTCAATAGAAATGTCTTTCAGCATGCACTGTTGTTCCTATTCTTGTTTTTTTACCTTCTGCATATGCTATTCCCTATCTAAGTTGAACACTGACATCTACATTGTCCAGCTTGTCGGGCAAGTTTTTCCACTCACATTATCTAGACTCCACATATGCAAGAACTCACATGAATGCTACCTGTGTGCTTAGCTTCAGTACACTGGATTAATATTCTTCCTTTATTTGACAAAGTTTTTTGTCTAAAGCCAACAAAATTACTTGTTTCTATACTCACACATTTAAATCAATTGTAAAATGATCTTATTTTTTATTATCTAAAGTGACTTTCGCAGATAATTGTCCATTATCTATGAAAGAACAACATGTCTACCATCATTACATCTTATTATAACAAAGCATAAGCACTACTCATATAGAACATTATTCTGAATACAATGAATTAACCTTTCTGATTCCAGTTTGTTAACTTAGCTAGCTCAGCTAACATATTACCAATAAAACAATATGGCAGGCTCACAATGCAAAAGTTTAACTGCTAAGATAAAGGCAGCAGAGCAACACTGTATCCACCTTTAACTGTTTGTTATAGATAACAGAAAGCAGAAAAAAGACCTGTAATAAGCATATACAAACTATGAGTAACTGAGTAATCAAATTGCAAGATGAAATCATCTACCCAACCCTCTTAACAATGTTAATCATCTTTTATTACTTCTGACAAAATATTTTTGGTTGTTCAACTGAAATGAAAGTTTTACAATCGCTACTTAAGTGCACCTAAAGCCTTGTATGCTCTGTTCTTCAAAAGGAAAATCTCTTCCAAGGCTCATCCACTGCTCGGCAATCATTCTTTTGCATAACTACTGCCTGACCACAGCAAAGTTCATAAACACTGTATATGACATAACTGCTTGTCATTACATACTCACCTTGAACATAGATAAGTATTTATTCATTCATTCATTTTCTGTAACCGCTTGTCCTCTGGAGGGTCACGGGGGGGGGGGGCTGGAGCTGTCATTGAGTGAGAGGCAGGGTACACCCTGGACAAGTCGCCATTCTATTGCAGGGCTCATACGTATTTAAAGGGTGTACATTCACCAAAAGCAGGGATATGATGCAGAATTTATTTATTCAAATTTCATGGTGAATGAATTCACACAACATTCATTCATTTATCTTCTGTAACTCTCTGTAGCTTGTTCCTGTGAAGGGCCGCGGGGGGGCTGGAGCCTATCCCAGGTCGCCAGGCTATTGCAGGGTTAACACAGACAGACAACCACATGCACACCTACGGCCAATTTAGAATCACCAATTACCCTAACAAGCATGTCTTTAGATGGTGGGAGGAAGCCGGAGTACCCAGAGAGAACCCACGCAGACACAGGGAGAACATGCAAACTCCACACAGATTCGAACCCGGGACCTTCTTGCTGTGAGGCATCGGTGCTAACCACCTTTCCACTGTGCAGTCCTTCACACAACAACTAGGGGAATAAGTGAGTAAATTACTATGGTTCACATAACAAATAGATATAAAAGCTAACAACACTACACTTCAGTATAAAAAACTCAACATAGCACATACTATACATGGAGATTGTTGATTGAAAACAAGCTAGTTCCATCCCATTGTTATTTTATGGATGTAGTACCGCAAAGTGAGATCATCCCTTACTCTAGTATGTAGAGGGGTAATATTTTTTTCCTTTCTGTCAAACCAGCTACTCTGAATTATTTTTAAAGAACTCATTCCATCATCTTGTTCTGTGGAACGTCACACTTGTGCAACATCAAGACAAGGACATCAAAACAAAGAAGTGCTACAAACCACTGAAAGTTTTGAGTTATGTTCACCTCGGAACACTGTAGTGTTATTCTAATGTCCTTGGCTGTGCTGAGTATCTACATCCTGGGCTCATAGCCCAAATGGTGTTGGTGTGATGTAATCCTGCCCAGTGACTTGTTAAACAAACACACAGCTTTCAGTGTTTCTCCTCTAAAGGCTGATTTGACTTTGCCTACACTGAATTGTGCCAGTGTCTGCCTCTTTCCTTATTAGCCGAACAAATGGTACAGTACTTTTTAGGAGCTCTGAGTGCCAAAGCAAAGTGACAACCTCTACGCTAGTGCTGCTCATGACAAATATTTACCCACACTTTAGCATGGACGGCATTCACACAGCCAACACTGCATGCAAAGTATGTAAACCTGTAGCCCCATATAAGGTGAAAACAGTGTGCTGTCAACAACGAGATGTCATCACAAGATGATAATCAAATAAACCTCTGAAAAGAGTATTTTAAAAAAGTACGTTTTTGTTGACTGAAATATGCACATACCATCACGCTTGCACATTTCAACTTATTTACACACCTAAAAACAAACTTAGGCCTACAGAGCATATTTAGGAAGCTTAAAAGAGGGAATAAACAAAAGAGGAGGAATCAAGGCTCCACCCAAGAATGAATAATGACTTCCCCCTCCAAACTCAGAGCTGTGTTGAGATTTGTGCAACAGCCGCAGTCCAGGCCTCTCCTTCCTTTGCTTCTGACTCCTCTGCTTGGAGAATTGAGCAACAGGGTACATGCCTGGCCGTGGGACCACTTTAAGAAACAAAAAAACAGAGATCTCGCCGAGCGCTGATGTCATCTGGGCGCTCTTGCAAGCATTTGAAACTTGGGAGGCAGAACGTTCATGACGTGCAGGCTGCAAGCTGGATTTCTCAAAGCAACACCCTTTGGTAGCTCTGGGAGAGCATGTCATTTCAGCTCACTCTGGGATTTCCTGTCTGGAAGTTATCATGGCTGCACTTTCCCATACCTTAGCTTTGCTGTAAACACACAGAAACATTGTTTGCCTTGCTATGTCTGAGTTTTAGTATTAATATCAAAGCAACAACTGTCACACCCTAAGTAAATAACAGATGTGTTAATGAAGTCATCAAGACAGTTATAAAGTCATGCCTGTAGTTTGCAGCTGGCCCAGTTTGGTTGAGTAACTTCCTACCAAAGCAAAAATTGCCCAGATAAACAGCATTTTCAGTTCCTAGTTTACTAACTTCTGCAACTAGACCAACGACTAACCCCACCTATGGGGCACAATGTAAAGCAACTAAGAGTCGATTATTAGCAACTGAGAGACGACGTCATGCAGAAAGCTCACCGGCAGCCAAGCTTTCCACGTTGACAAATATTGCAAAGCACAAACGACGATCAACAGCAGCCAGAGTCTTTCTTTTTGGTCATGGAAAATTACTTTCAACCACATGTTTCTACAGCTGCTGACAGAGTGTCAGTGGTGACATGCACTTACACACTAGTTTAGATTTACAGTCTTATATTCCTCTCAGGACAGTGAATGCGAGACTGTGGCTGCAGTTTACCAAATGAGCCATCTGTAGGTTTTGGATACTCTTATTGACATTAATTGCCATAATATCTGAGCAAAGCGTGTGCTGACTGATTAGAATTGATGGATGGAGACTAAATCCAAGACAAACCCTCCACCTCCATCAGTGATCTAACTTCCAGGCACTGAATGGCATGCAGGAGCAGCTTAATGACGCCAGAGATCCAATGATGCAGGATTGCCTGCTTTCTAAATAAGCACGCTCCTCCCTCTATGTAAACTACTGGACTAGTCCAAGCCACAGCAAAGACTATAAATGGACCAAATGTTTGATGTACTTTCAGTTTTTATCTCATAGAAACTGCCCTCAGCTTGACTAAGGATACGTTTTATCACTCACACACACTTGTGGAGTTCAATAAAACCACCACGTGCCACATGGACATCATGCTCTGAGTCATCCAGTAACAACTTCTTGGTGTATGAACAAAAACATGGATAGAAAAAGCCCAGCTGTCACAACAAGAATGCTCTTTAAACAAAACAAAAAAACTTTCAGGAGATGTATTGACGGGAATAATCGCATGATCCACTGAGTGCTTTGCAAAATGAAGCACTCAGCGAAACAGTATCTCTTTTGCTCATCTCGAACTGCTATTAGCTGTTCTGTATTAGGCTACATTAAATAGTAATAACAACACGTCAATATGTGTTTGTGCAGAGATGTTCTGTATTGAAAGCATGCTGCTTGCTAACTGTACTGGAGTCGTGTTTCCACTTAGTTTGACTTTATATCAGAACATACCGATTGAAAGCAAAAAACATAAGGTAGTGAAACTCAGTGCAACTGAGGAGTGGTGAAACTTTCTCAGCGGACTGTGAATTAACCCTTTCCTGTGGGATTACAGGATGTGGAAGCCCACTACTGTCCATGCAAGACCAGTGAGACGAATACATACCAGCTTTTTGTTTTTACCCTCATCTTCGCCCGACTTCTTTTTGGAGGGCTTATTCGGGTCCTCCCCGCCGCTGGCTTGATCCATTTTGGCTTTTAGTTAGTTCCCTTCTAGAAGCGCAAACTCCACAAAAGTTGTCAAACTCCAGCAAGCAGGCTTCTCGCAACACTCAAGGCAGCAAACCATCCAGGTTAAGTGTTATCAAAATCCATTCCGTTTTAGAGGTGGAGGATAAGATCAAGTTGTTCCAAATAGTTGACGAGTAGCATCCAACGGTCGAAAGGGACCGCTCGAAGGAGAAGGTGTGGTAGGATATACGCCCTGGTGGCTCCTCGGCTAGGCACTAGGTCAGTTCACACGGCCGGGAAAGGCTCCCTGGAAGCACCGCAACAAACACAAGCAACAATTAATTTGTCTATCAAAACGTCCTGGGTGTTGAGTTACACAAATGAATCCCGTCACACGTGTTTCCCTTGTTTGTATGCAGAGTGCAGACACATTTCAGCCGAGATAGTATATACCGTGAATGGTAAACCACATGTAAACAAACGTGTCAGACTTAGATATAATAATAAAGGCAGCGCGTTATTACACTTACACAGACACAGCCCTGTTTTTTGGAAACAGGCTAAAACTGTCACAATGAAAACTTAAAACCGTGTAACTTATTAATACCGGGTTGATAACCAATAAACATGTTCCGGTATCCTCTGTTGAGCCCTCACAGTTTTCACTGTGCACTGACAAAGCCGCTATACCCCTGACAATAAAGCCATTACTCATAATAATTAAACAGTTGTATTATTAGAAAATCACCGTTGTTCTCTCTGCTTGGAATACTTTGCAGAGCTGTCCCCTGAGCCAAGCTAGCAGTTGGCCCTTACCCGGCGAACACTGCTTATTTCATCGGACACAATAACTCGCCAGTACATACTAAAGTATTTTTACAGACAATAGTGTGGTATAATAAATATAATGTGAAAGAAAAGTCAAAAAAAATCCCATCCAAGGCTTACCTTTGCAACCAAACTTGAAGAACCAGGCCCACGATAATCCCGCCCACCTATGTTCTGATTGGTCAACGAGACGCGTAAGGGAAGGGGATTCCTGCGGTTATTGGTCAAACCGTCTGACAGTCGTAAGGTCGGCGTGGCGTCGAAAGGGAGGAGACTTGTGACGTAGAGGGTCAGTCAGATCTCACAGCAGGCGGATGGGATGCAGTCAGTTTTAACAAGAAATCTGTGACTAAAGTAGCCTTTGGAAGACCGGGCGCGGATAGGAGGCAGGGCGGGAATCAGTGTCAATAAAACACACCCTACCGTGTTTGTGTGTAATCATGACACAAGCACACACCTTTATAGCGTCTGCATGTGAAAATAACAGCTGGTGTCATTACCCGGGTACATATCAGACTGTATCACATGGCTATGCCTTTTATGTGTGAGTTTACATAAGGAATATAAATAATTATATCTTTCTGCATATGCAAGAGGGTCATTTAGAGGACAACAAAGTTTAAAATCCACCGCAAAAAATAAATGATTAAATGACTGGTTGGTTTCGACAGAAAGTTATCCAGCAACAGTATAAAAAAGTCATTCTTATGAGATGACTAGAAGCGACTTTTTCCCCTGCAATTTTGAGATTTGATCTCTTTACATTTGAATTTTACGTAATATAATTTAGTTTTATCTTGTACACCAATCAGGCATAACATTAAGACCACCTTCCTAATATTCTCGTGCCGCCAAAACAATTCCCGACTCATCAGAGAACAGAGAATAGACATGGGTCTTCTGAGGGTGTCCTGTGTTGTCTGGCAATAGAATGTTGTTAGTTGGGGCCTTTGGTTCCTATGGGTTGAAGGGAGGGGCCTCTGTGGACCAGACTAGTTCCACTGCATTCCACAGATACTTGATCAGTTTGGGATCTAGTGAATTTGGAGGCCAGGTCAACGCCTTGTGCTGTTCTTCATGTTTTTTGAGTTGTTCCTAAAGCGTTTTTGTGTGTGTGCCTGTGTCAGGCTGCATCCTGCTGGGGACAGCTGTTGTCAAGGAGTGTCATTGCTATGGGGTGGGGGTGACTGGTCTGGTCTAGGTGGGTGGTACATGTCGAAGTAACATCCACATGAATGCCAGGTCCAGCAGAACATTGTATTGTAACAAGATGGTCAACTTCATTTACTTTTTCTGTCAGTGGTTTTAATATTGTGGCTGATCTGTGTAATTGCCACCATGTGTGTGTGCTTGCATGCGTGATGATTAAAAAAGTTGTTGGTTCACTGAAAGTGATTGGGGTCGCATCTGCTTAATATGTGAGCTTTGGAAGCGTTAGTATTGGGTTTGTTACCGCCAGATAGAAGCAGTGCTTCAGTAAGTTAACGGGAAATCGGGATGATCGTAATACCTTCATACTTCCAGTCCAGATACTAGAATTGTGCTCAATATGTTTGAAAAGGCATTCAAGTAATTTTCATTCATTCATTCATTTTCTGTAACCATTTGTTCTGTGAAGGGTTGCCAGACAGGGAGACAGAAAACCAGACAACATAAGTGTGCACTCACGTGCACACTTATGTTGTCTGTTATTGTGTTATTGATGGTAATTTTTTAAAATGTAAAATATTTGATTGGATTTATTTTGCAGTAAACTTAATATCTTTTGCTTTGGTTGAACAAAGCAAGCAATTTGCAGCAAAAGTAGCACTAAACAGCATAAACTACTGAGGAACCACAATTTTCTCATCATGTTATGTCATGCTGTATTTCTCAAATGTCATGGTAAACCATCATTTCATATGGTATGTTGTGTCTCATGTAGTATATGTCACTGCGGTGCTTTAACTTGTGTTTCTATGTTCGTTATTGGACATGCAACTGCGATGTACAGTTTGGGAAAAATAAGTTCCCCTTGTTGTCTTTTATCATAGTTTTTCTATATTCTCAATCACAGATACAAAAAAATATACTTACAGTTGACTGAATAATCTGTAGTTGTATGCCAACTGGGGCAGCACAGTGGCAAGGTGGTTAGCACTGGTGCCTCACAGCGAGAAGGTCCCGGGTTCGAATTCATGGGCCGAATGGGACTTTCTGTGTGGAGTTTGCATGTTCTCCCTGTGTCTGCGTGGGTTCTCTCTGGGTACTCCGGCTTCCTCCCACTGTCCAAAGACATGCTCATTAGGTTAACTGGTGATTCTATATTGGCCGTAGGTGTGCATGTGAGTGTGAATGGTTGTCTGTCTCTCTGTGTTAGCCCTGCGATAGACTGGTGGGCTGTGTACCCCCCTCTTGCCCGATGACAGCTGGGATAGGCTCCAGCAGACCCCGCGACCCTTCACAGGAACAAGCGGTTACAGAAGATGAATGAATGAATGTATGCCAACTATGAAATGTGTAAATTAAATACAGAACTTCAGATAGAATTAGAGGAATCTATTCCAGTGATGGCCTAATATTAAACTAAGCACAGTCCCATATTTCTAGAATTATAGCATTTATCTTTGCAAAGTGTTGCCAGGTGTATGTTGCATGCACCACTGGGTCCCCTATTCCAATGCAGTAATTATGCAGGGGTCATAGGCACTCAAAAAACATACAAATGATAATGTATATGTCAATACTATGGCCTCAGTTTACGTTTTGGTTTTGGCATTCTGGGGACATGTTTGTTTGGGCTCTAGAATGCCTGAATGAGTGATGGTGGACACTTTGACGAACTGTTCTCTGAGGCTTAAATGAAGACACTGACAGAGCTGGTGCCCTTGTCAGGCAGGTGATGAACAATCAAAGAATGCAGTTTTCCCGTTCTGTTGGGAAGACAGGGACAGGATGATTGTTATTGTGTATAGATAGGGAATATGTCTCGAGTCACTGGGAAAGTAATCACTCAATATTTTTTTTTTTTGTTTTTTTTGTTTGGATCAATATTGACCAATTTCCAGCTTTATATTGTAATGTATTTTATTTCATCTAAAAGATGAGAACTGTCATGACATCTTTCACGGTTACGCACAGATAATGGGAATCTAAATTAGCTGACATCCCAACACATGACCACACTGAAAAATGTTTTATTCTTCTAGCCTATCTCTACTTAAATCAGTTATTCATAACTACTGCAAACCATATCAAAAACTTGCAGCATTTCCTTCTCTTTCAAAAGTCTCATAGTCAAGGAAAACAAGCACAGCCTACAAGTGACGTATGTTAGTTACAGCAAGCTCAGTGTTGATCCAACCACAACATGACCAAACCATCAATTCTGGTAATTTCGGTCTATAAATAAAGTTCCTCTCTCTTGCTCACACACAGTGGTCTATGGCGTATGACCACTATGCGCACGCAGCTATCTGTAAATGAGGCACTTGATCTGTTTCTGACCCATTGCTCAAAGGAGAATGAGAATATGTGGTGCCAGAGGAAGCATCTAAGACAGGGGAATTATTGTAAAAGACTGGAACAACAGTCTACAGTTACTGTGAGGCTGCAATGCTCATTATGTTTTAAAGACAAACTCTGGTTGGCTGGATAACTGTCTTGTATATTTAAAATGAGCCAAGCAAGCAAAACATGAAAATGCTGCTAGTGCATGGACGGAGCTAACTGTTCTTGCAGTCACTGCTCACTATTTGAGAATACCATCTGGGTTCAACCAACGCTCCAAGCCTGCCATCAGCTTACTGAATTTGGTGGTAGGAGTAACAATTGTCATCTGTGTATCTTGTGGTAAACATTTGGGGAACTCTGGGTTTGCATCACATGTAAGTCAGCTGTAACAGTCACTCCCATTGGTTGCTTCCTCAATCCCATCCCCTCAGAGTTGAAATCATTTTAACTTGGCACTCACCAACTTTCTGTTGCCAATGTTTTTTTCCACCTGTTTAGCTAAAACTCACTGAATTTTATTTAAATTTCATTCATCTGTTGTTGCCATATAATGCTGCTTGCCTGTCACAGTGTGTACACCCCTCTAGCCCTTAAATATCAGCATTCATTTGCATGCTAAGTCATCAAGGAATTTTCTTAGGAGTTTTGGGCCAAATTTTGACGAGAATTACACATGTTCAAGGTTTTTTATTTTCTTTTTGCATGTGCACCATCAAAAAGGATTGATGTAACGTAATGGCTTGCTGCTGTTTGGTATATTGTCACTTAGTTTTGTGTGACATTAAATATTCAACAGCATTTCAAAATTGCCTCGATAAAGCCTGGACCTTAACCTTATTTGATATATTTCCCCATTTGTTTTCAAGGCTAATTCTAAGAAGTGTTTATGCAGGGACAGTTTTTTTAAAAAAAAAAAAACACCAGGTTCTATTTCTGCATCCATGCGTTAAACCACTTACGTCACCACAGGCTCATCTTGTGTACCTTTCTTGAAATAGTAGCTAAAGCAACATCATGATGTGTTAGAAGACAGGGGAGGGGATGTCCCTCCCCTGTCTTCTAACACATCATGACACATCGATCGCATTTTGACCGATCCTGGACTACAAATGTCTGTCCCAAAATTGTACTAAAACTTCTTTGCCACATACACAAATATTCTAATGTACACGTGAAATATAACTGTAAATGAAGATTTAAGTTTTGAAAAGTTCATCAGTGTCACCAACACTTCATGGCAATCCATCCAAGGGTTGTGGAAATATTAAGTTACCTCAGGCTGGCACAGAGATGAGCAAAGGTCAGTGGCGACGGTGATGTACAGACATCTATCGGTGCCATGAATGCCTGTACATAATTTTGTGCAATACAATTAATATTTAAAGAGATACTTCATCCTGGAAACTTTTTTTTGGTGTTTTTCTTTGCTATACCAGGCATTACCATTTGATTTTTGCCTTTCTATTTAACTACTAATAGTCACATAACAATAACATGCATTTAAATATATTTCATTTTAAAAACACAAAGTAATAGTAGCAACATTTTAATAGATAAAACAATAAATAGTATATTCTGTCCGTCAAACTACATCTTTGAAACATACCAGTTGAACAAAGTAAGTTCAAACAGCAAAACTCAGCATGAAGTCAATTTGACCTTTTTTTTTTTTTTTTTTAATAATAACCAAAGTTTTCATCTGAAGCTCTCTCATCACTACAAGTATCAATAAATAGCCACTTACAGTAAATAGCCAATTTCAGCGAAATGGTTTGTATCAATGTGCTATTTCAGTGCATTCTGGTTTCCTCTTTATGATATTATGTTTTTGAGTCCAGCTGACTGAAAGCAGCTCCAGACATTTAATTAGGTCATTCAGCTTTCCATCTGTCCACATTGGACTCATATCACCCACTATAGGGCTGGCCCCGTTAGATTTTAAGTGAGGAAACTGCTGAAAAGCAATGCTGCACTCTGGAATTGAGACAAAAAATAAAATCCCTGTTTGGTTCAGATTCAGACTGACATGCACAGAAATAACAACTGTGCATTGATTGATTTGAAAATAAACACACTTTAAAATGTACTAAACAGTTTTTATAGCATCATTTCATTATTTCCTCACTGCCACCGCCACAATATATGATATATATTATTACAAATTCTTTGCTAAACGTAAAAACAAACACATGGAGCACTGAAGCAGCTACTTATTTTTGCAGTTCATAAACAACATCTTGCACACTTAATCTAGTTTTAATCCAACGCCACCAATACGATAGTAACCCTGGTGAATCTGTCACTATGTCTTGTGTAGCTGACATACAGAGTCAACATCCACTCTCAAGCTCCGTAATTAAATCAAGCTGCTGCTCAGGATGTGGGACATTATTTTCCCAAGAGTCATTTGGCCATTCTGAGAAGACTGGCCACGGCCTGGGAGAAGCAGACACTCTTAAAATAAAATTTAAAAAAAGCAGCTTAGAATGTCCATTCCTTTTCAGAGTACTTTGCTTTTCTGCTGTTTTCTCTACACACACTATTGCATTCATTAGACTGAAACGATCATATATTTAAAATTAGCTGAGGAGGGCTGAATTGGTAACACAAAAGGAGAGCCGTCTGACACCACTCAGTCTCACTGGGGAAGTTTGCAATTACTTCAACACTAAATTCTCCCAACAGTTTTCCATATTTACCATTGATATCAAATCTGGCATTTGAGCAAAAGACTTATTAAAGATATGTCTTTTGAAAGAAGAGGATAAATATTTGTATAACAAATTCTAATAGTTATTTCTTTCTCTCGTGAAAGAAATTTGTGGAAGGAAGTGAAAAAAGCAAGCCTTTGATGAGCAACATTCTGCAGGAATACCACTTTATTGGTTTCGGCCATTTTCAAATAACCAACAGATTGAAAGACTGCAAAGATACAGAAATATACAAGGACAACAGCCTCCAGTAAGAGTCCACGCTATTTTATTTATTTTTTTTTTGTGGAAAACAGTTCAGAGATATTTGAATACAACATTTTCTCCCGGAGGTTGGTTCACCTGTTTCCATGGATGCCAGTTCCATGTGCGTGCTGTTTAAAGGGCACTTGAAAACACTGCTCATGTGACAGCATGGAGACAAACACAAAGATGTTCTTGAGAGGAGTGTGTCACCGCTCAATGTTATGCAAATAAAAAAGAGGCTGTGAGCGTGCTTCCACATCATTTGTATGGTATACGGTGCTTCAGATGTTCACATCAGCCTCAGAAAGACATCAGGCGTGAAGACCTTTCCTTGACCTCTGCCACATTATGATGATAATAAATCGGGGACATGTGGATCTAAGATTATGGAATGCATGATAAATATCCTTTAAAGCTGTGGTATTTATTACTGGTCCCAAATAATGTTATAGAAATTTAGGAATTTATTGGTTAAAACACATGTCAGAAATGTAACAGTGGCATCACTAAAACAATTTAGTTGTACCACTTATTTGATCAAACAGTTGGGAAATTTGTTGTCTGCATTAAAACCATCTATCGCAGCACCTGGGAAGCAGTTTTGGTGGGTTACGTTCCTTTCTTAAGGGCAGACCACCCATGACCCAAGGTCCAGTTCTCTAACCAGTAATTCACAAGCTCCACAAGTATGGATTTGAATATTTAAATAGACATATGTAACGTTCTTATTCATCATTCAGCTCAGAAAATTTGTCAAACATGAGGGTCCCAAGTTGCTCATTATCATTTTTTTTATATAAATATACACCGTTCAGGAATAACATTATGACCTCCCTCCTGATATTTTGTAGGTCTCCCTTGTGTCTCCAAAACAGTTGTGACTCATCAGAGAATGGACATGGGCCTTCTGAGGGTGTCCTGTGGTGTCTGGTAACAGAATGTTGTTAGTGGGGGTCTGTGGATCATCCCACAGATACTTGATCAGTTTGGGATCTAGTGAATTTGGAGGCCAGGTCAACACCTTGTGCTGTTCTTCATGTTTTTTGAGTTGTTCCTAAAGCGTTTTTGTGTGTGTGTCTGTGTCAGGCTGCATCCTGCTGGGGATGGCTGCTGCCATCAAAAAGTGTCATTGCTATGGGGTGGGGGTGCCTGGTCTGGTCTAGGTGGGTGGTACATGTCTAAGTAACATCCACATGAATGCCAGGTCCAAAAGTTTCCCAGCAGAACATTGCATTGTCACAAGATGGTCAATGTCATTCACTTCTCCTGTCAGTGGTTATTTACTTCTCCAAGATATATGCTTTGGCTAAACCAAGGTGAACTAAAACTTAAAGAACACGGCCTGCCTCCGCTGGTATTTGGCGAGAGGGAGGGTACACCCAGGACGGGTTGCCAGTCCATCACAGGACTGACACTGAGAGACAAACAACCGTACACAGTCTTTTAATCTAACATGCATGTCACTGCACTGTGGAGCACCTTCAGAAATCCAACACAGGCACAGGACGAATATGCAAACTTTCTTGCTGGGAGGAGATCAGGCAACCATTCCGTCAAACAATATTGTGTACTAACTGAAATAAAATAAAAATACTGTATACAGGAAATGCCTTCGGCTTTAATGTATTCTAAAACCTATTCTGATTTTTTTTATTTTTTACATCTTGCCTGAGATCAATAAAACAAATACTTAAAGCAACATGTGAGCTGTAGATAAAGCTGAAAAGAAATTACTTTGATTTTTACCATTATACTCATATACTGTATACATAAAGTAGCTGGTGGAGTCACCAGTCTACAGAAGAAAGTAATATTCAGCCTGAATGCAAACTGGGCCTTTAAGAACTTTCTAGTTACCACAAACATTCCATAAAACAAAAATTAATCAAGTCTTTGCCATCATCTTAGTTTTATAGACTTGCATTTGGTGAATTATATTTTATTACTTTCTTCAGGAAGATACATTTCCCAGATGTTTAGCATATGTCAAACATCCCAGCATTGCGCGTTTTATGTATGTCTTGAGGCTGATGAATCTGGTAGGTGTCGATTTATTTCTGAGAAACACCTACAGCACATCCATCAGTAGAGACGCCCCAGTGGTTTAGACATATTTGAATACTTTGAAACAGTGTCTACAGATAATGATATACTACAGCAACGATACAACAAAAAACAGTTTATGACTGAGATTATGATGAGTTTATAATGTATTGGACAAAGGTTTAAACAGATGTTACTTTGGCCTAAGAAGCTAGTATAGCCCCCCTTTAGAAAACATTTATAAATGTTTTGTGTAATTAATTGTCCTCCAGTTTCTTGTAGTTTGGAATAGGTGTTCTGTTATGCTGTGCGTCTTAAAAACAAAAACCCAAAATATTTAAATGAAACTTAAATGCAGTGTTTTTTTCCCTCATTTCTTGACTAGGACATTCCGCAACCCTCGATTTCTTCTCTTTTGCTCGGTTGATTTGCTTGTGTGATGAGGAGCATTGTGCTGAAATGTTCGAATTTCAGGCTTCACATTATCTTCGAGCACTCTTTGATATGATGCAGGATTTTTAGTTGCTGCTTGGCTGCCAGGCCGCCGAGGCAGCGAAGCAACATCTTCACCACTGCGATGCTTAACAGATGGTTTGGTTTCTCAGATGTCAGGGTTCAAACACAACCATTTCACCCGTGACTCCTGTTCTGTGTGTCCAGTGTCGAAACACTGGTACGTTTCTGGAACCACTAATTCATTTCATTTTCTATGTGAGGGAATTTTATATTTTTCAATGATTAAAATGCTAATTCTCTGTGTCATATTTTTGAGTGTATGGCCTTTTTGTATCCAACATGTGCTTGTTCAAATATATCAAATAATAATAATTTCTATTGGATGTGCTTACTTTTTCTGTTGACTCTGTAGTTATCCTCAGGCAATCCAGTGTGACCTCTGGAAGCCTATGAGGTTAAAGAACAAGAAAAAAAACAAACACAAAGTCATTGCTTTAAGTGCAAATATTTAGTAAAGGATTCTACTGGCCAATAGTTAACAGCAGTAACTAGTAGCAGTAGCTGTAACAGTAGCTAAACAAAATACACAGAACTGGTGCATATGTGGGCTTAATGGAGAAAAAATGCTGCCATTACAGTTTGCCTGCCAAGCAACATTTATATAAAATGGCCCTCTCATTAATTAGCTTGATAACAGTTAATAACTTGGCAAACAATATTAAACATTTTAATTTAAAATGTTTAGTAATTCATTGTGTAAAAGTCAAAATTATTGATAAAAATGCTGATTCATATTTAAAACTGTAGGAAACCAAATGTCCTACTGTCAACGTCAAGTAAAACATATTCCACTTATTCTGTACATTCATATATCTCTGTGTAAAACACGCAACAGCACGTCCGAATGATATCTAAATTTGAACTTAACATGAAGCTCCTGTGTGCTCCCTTTGTGTTCCGGATGTTTTGCTTGAACAGGCATAAGCGGATGGCAATTAAAGCGCACAAGCCAAGCAGTAAACAACTTGACTTTCCATCCACAACAGCTTCACCAAGAGAAAGCCCTTTTGTTCAGGCCTGGCGGCAAATGAATAGAATACAGGATATACTCCAGGGTGTCTTGTAAAGGATGATGACGGATATCACACTGAAGTTGCTTACAGGGGAGCGACACAAAAGCTTGAACTTTTCCGAGTACTTAATTTTGCAGACTTAAATAGACTGGTGATTACTCATTTTTGACTTGACAATCCCTACAGGTGACTGTGACCTTAATCAAGATAACAACAGGCAGATTTGCAAAGTGTTCACCACTTTCTGTGCACCATGATGATTTTATTCTCCCTGGGGGCTTGTACATCTTTAAAGTATGCGATTTAGGTTGACTTTTCAAGCAGGACTGACCAAGTTTAAATCCAGGGAGAACTCGTGTTACCTACACTCTAGGAATAATTTTCTGAACTCTTCTGAATTCAATCCACTGCATCATTGCAAAAGAAAAAAGAAAAATCCCCTTGCAAATGGAAATGGTAATACAGTCAGGATGTAATTGTTGCATAGTTATCTGCTATCCTGAGATGACAGAAAAATATATTAGAGGTATATCCCAATTTAAAAAAAAAATGTAGGTAAATCAGATTTGATTAAAACTGGCAAATAACATTTTTCATGAACAACCTTGCTGACATTATTTTCAAGCACAGACTATGAACTTGTCAAATAGTCATCTTTTAAATTATATTCTGTTCTCAAATTGTACAGGGTGCATTAATATTAACCTCAGTTGGTTAGCAACAGTGCTTCTCTCCTGTGTCTCTGCTTGGTATGTACATACACTGCTGCACTGCACAGCTCTACCCAGAGAAACCCACCGGCTATGTGCCCCAGATCAAGGCCTTTGGCCTTCAAATCCTCCACTGGACAAAAGTAGAAGACACGGGTTGTAGAGTCAGAACTGATATGTGAATATATAAAACTGTGAGAATATAAGGCCAAGACTCAGTGAGCAAGCTAAATGAAACTGACACAACATTAAATCACTCTAAATGAGAGACTCTAACCTATTCATATGATAGTTTTTTTTTAATAAAATCAAAATTACAAAAAAATCTGGAGTTTCTTATACGTTTCTTGCACAGTTTTAATTGTATATGAATCTACAATCTGACACATAAGACATCTGCTGTGTTTCAAGATGGAAATACAAGGAACAAATGCCTGGAAATGGGTATGTATTTAATATATTTGAAGGGAAAATTGGGAACATAGGAACACAAATTAGAGTATTAAATCTGAAACCTGAACCTCCAGTGTAACTTCTGCTGCAAAAGAGGTTCCAGGGTGGTATACATACAGCATAACTAGCAGCTTGGGTGATCCAGTGAATACAGGAAGTGTAGCTGAACCTCAACCTGGAGTGCATTTCCAGTGTGCTTCATTTTTGGAGGAATGAGGTTTTAGAGGAATCACACTGGGTGAGTTTTGCATTTAGGACAAGCATGACCCATGTTTAATACTAATCACATTCCTCGTACTATCATAAACAGTACATAGCTATACTGTACCAGACTCTGAAAGGTGGAATGGTTTCCTGAAACGTGAAAATGCATATTTTGTGATTCTTGCCAAAGTTCTGTCTTGCATAGTTGGAACTGTTCTATGCTTCACTTTATGAAAAGCAAATATACAGTATGGTGTTAGGCACAGACTTGGTGAGAAACATACTTTCTTGGACAGACTTGGATAGATTTCTTTGTTTCTTTTGGTAAAAATATTTGGAAGCACGGTTTTCATTTATGAAACAGCTTTTGGTTCAGCTGCTGTCTTACGTACAAACAACTGCAAGTGAAATGAAATTGATCACTCGCAAGGACTCTGGATGCAACAAGATTAAGATTGCTTTTCCATTATTCATTTCGCATTCTGAGGTCATCTCAGTACTATAGCTACTCCAATGATCAGAGTAATGTTGGCTCTAGGCCCACAGTTGGTTTAAGACCACTAAAGATGGTGCTTAAACTCACTCAGTAGGCTACAGGCTAAAAACTGTAAATAAGACTTGTTGATAGCAAAATGATATCTGTAAAAATAGATGAAAGGTACACAGTGATGCTCTGAACAGCAGCCGCACAAACCTCCAAATACAGAGGCATTTCAAATCCCCAGGCACAGAAAGCCTTTAGTGACTTGAAGAAAGCGAAATCCAATCTCCAAGGACATGTTGCTCCTGTGACCCCCACTAAGAATATTAAGAGGTTGTCAGTCACTCACAAGGTAGCTGTCAACTCCATAAATATCTTGAGTGCCATGACAGGGCAGAGTGGCTCTTTTTTTTTTTTTTTTCACATATCAGAATTTAATGCCGCCAACTTGTTGGTTGTTAACACGAAAATGGTTGCTTGGAATGATGGTTTTTGCCAGAGGATAAATCCTGACCTAATCCACAAATAAAATCTGCTCCAAAAAAGTCCTCACAGTATCCCATTAGAGTGAACCCATGAGTTGGAGTGGCTGTCACCACACACCACTGGGCCACCTCTTCTAAGGAAGTACATAAAAGTCAAGCATCAAGGACCATCTCACACGAAGAGTACCTATGAGCTGTGGCGGCAAATGACCAAGCCCCCTTCTATTCATTATGTTCGGCTAGTATCAGGTTTGGGAGCTGAACATTTACGGAAGATAGGCAGCACTTAGAAGCTTATCTACAAGTTGGAATGTCCTGAATATAAGCTATTTTAAGGTTTAAAGCTTCATTTGTAGGTGGTAGATGTAGGTGGTAGGTCTCCTGAATTTCAGTATTAAGATCAATATCTGACTGTTATAGCTGAGAAGAAAGCTGAAATCAGCCTATCTCAGTGACTGGCCATTTGGACTCTTGCTACACATGATATGGATTATTTGATGACAGAAGGGTGTTGATAAAAGGTAGAAGGTAGAGGGTCAGAGCAGTCAGTGGCAGCGATCAATGAAGAAGACAATCCACTGGAAGCAAACCCCCAAAGGAAAAGCACTACATTTTTCTTTGGGATAATTTTAGCTAAGTGAAACAAAAATATATTGCTGAACTTTTCTCGCCCAATTTCAACATGCGCAGATGTATGGCAACAGTCTACATTCCCTCAGCCCCTTTTCTTTTTTCAGCCATGACCAACTGGGAAAAGCTAAAAGCTTCGACTACATTGTTCCTGATCGTCTCATTCCCAATGCATAGAACCATAGTTACATTAGTAACCCTGTCCCACCATAATCTCTGTTGTAGCCTGCGTCATCTTCATAGCTTTGGTTTCTCTCTCAGTTTGTGACTTATGTAAAACCCATGGCAACTGGAGAATGCGTCATATACATCAGATTCAAAACTCTGATGTAAGTCCAAATTGAGAAAGATATACCGGACTATATCTGGCACTGCTAGACTTTATCAGAGTGACAGAATGCAAAGATGTTCATTTAGATGAAACATTCCCACACACCACCTTTAACAAACCTGCTATGACAAGGCGGTCAATCGACAACATATGAATATATGCACAGAACTAATTTACACTGGTGGTAGGTTATGACTTCGCCTTCCTAATTTCACTATCAGAATCATTATTTGACTGACAACAGGTCCAACAGCGTCCTAACTTTCAATTATGGTTTTGGCAACTTTTAATAAATAGAGCAAAAACAGCTAAGGTTTAATTTGTTCCCATCCCAGCGGGAAATTCTGTTTTTAACACGTCTGCGTGAAGGTTGAGGAATTGGAAAATGCCACACGCCCATGTTGTGTTAAATCCAACAGATTAGCTGCGATACCACGGACTGTTTTTGGATCTTCAAACAGAGTTAAGCGAACTCCACCGCTGCTTCTCTGTTGTGGAGGAACAGCGGTCTGTGGGTTTTGACTGAGAAAGGAAGAGGGCAGCTCTGGGACAGGAAACGCAGGCAGATTTCCCTGGTGGGAAGCCCTATTAGTGTGTCAAAGATTTACAGAGGAAAAACACAATGGAGGCCGCAAACACAGCTGAACTCCCTGTTGGAGACCTGCTAAAGCCAACAATAATAATCTCATTATTTTTTATCTAACACCCATGAACATTTGCGCTTTTGAATTTTCCACACCTGAAATATGAATTCTCTAGTAATTCCTAGTGTATTCACTTCATTTTAGTATTAAAAACCTTGCTTTGTAAGACAACACACAGACTTATAATTCTGATTAAAAAAAAAAAAAAGATTTAGTATTAATGCATCCTCTGTAATTTGATGTTGTTTGTAAATGGAAATGTATATCTTAATTAGATGTATCCACTGAACTAAGTGTACGGTATGCAAGTCTTCTGTTATTTTATAATATCCATCATTTGAGTGAACAATTGTGTTCCTGTGGCATTTTATTCATTCAACATTGAAAAATGTATTAATTAAGTTGAAGTTGAATGCATACAGATTAGATATGAAGGTTACTACGGGTTGTTCCATGTGTAGCATATTGATAAAACACATTGGTAATATCTATACATGCATTATAATTTAAATAGCTGATACGCAGTGCATAATGTTGTGTATACTGTTTATACACACCGATCAGGCTTAACATTATGACCACCTTCTTAATATTATGTAGGTCTCCCTTGTGCCTCCAAAACAGTTGTGACTCATCCGAGAATGGACATGGGCCTCCTGAGGGTATCCTGTGGTGTCTGCCAACAGAATGTTGTTAGTGGGAGCCTTTGGGTCCTATGGTTTGAGGGGAGGGGCCTCTGTGGATCATCTAGTGAATTTGGAGGCCAGGTCAACACCTTGTATTGTTCTTCGTGTTTTTTTTTTAGTTGTTCCTAAACTGTTTTTGTGTGTGTTCCTGTGTCAGGCTGCATCCTGCTGGGGATGGCTGCTGACAAAATACAGCAGTAACCACACCTAACCATGAATACACAGACCATATCTCTGACATGTTACTAGTTGTCAACTCCCAACCCTCTTTTCTCACATCATCACTGCCAGTTTCCACCCTACATTCACCATGTTTCCTGTGTGCATACAGTTCAGTTCAGTTCATGCCTATCAGCATCGTCCAGTGGGAATATGTGTGTGTTGCACTGGTTTCCAACATCATAGCCCTGGATATCTAATCTTACAGAGGGAATGAAGCTCAGCTCCTATCTGCAGTCATTTAGTGCTGCTCCTTTTCAATTATACAGTGCTGATTGGCTTTGCTAGCATGCCAGGGTCCCACTGGGTCCTTCTGAGCAAACAATGCGCTGTTACAGAGTACTTGCCTGTGACTTACTTATGGGGCTTAAATTGACGAGGGGAAAAAAAACTATGACTTAGTCATACACATCACAATTTATAAGTGATTAAGCAAAGGTTGATTCTGACATATTTAATGTGTTTCAATCAGTTAACAAGGAATTGACACAGAGTGAAAAAAATAGTAAGAGGGAATATTTGAGATCTGCTGTGACAGCGCAAAGAGCTTTAATGCAAAGTGCTTACTATTAGAGATGTCTGTGTCTTAATCCGGAGAATTCCTTTATTCAGACAGGAGAAAGTGGACACGCTGGAGTATGGGATGATATGGCATACCACATTAAGACAATGTGCTTTCCTGAGTTACATGCTAATTGTCTTGCCATAAGAAGAAAACAGCATAATCTACAGTACGTTGCTAGGTGAAGAGGCATTTGAAGAAGAAGTGAGGAAAATGGACTCTCGTATTTGTTTGTAGTTTCCCTTCGTCTCCCTCAAGGACGAGACATAAGACCACACACACCTGAATAGTTTCAACTTAATTGCAGGTTCACACAGTCAACCCAATACTCATATCTTATTTTGTATAATTAGGCATAATTGCATTGAGCCAACATGTACCATCCATTGTAATGTTTATTTATCTGGAGGGTGGTATTTTACAAGAAGTACAAAAAAAAAAAAAAAAAAAGAATTATTGTGATAATCAGCACCATCTGCTGTTATAGAAGTTGCCTGATCAGTACAAACGCCCTACAGGATGGCAACAGATCAGTGGTTAAACAACAGTGACATCTAGAGGTTTAGTATAAGACAGTATATCTCCTCATTTCAGAACAATGCCTTGTGCCACTTGTCTTAAAAAAAATGTCCACTGTGCTGTACACAGTATCTGTTCAAATTATCACTATATGGGGGAAAACTGGTATGTAAAACATACTGCAAAGTACAACTCTGCAACGTGGACAATTCGGCTGAATTTATTTCGCGTCTGGCTGTGGCCACCCAATTAGTCATGCACCGCTGTAATTTGGTGATCAGTGGGAGCTTGAAGCCAAAGGAATAACAACATACACTCAAAAAAATAATTAAGCCAAAAACATTGACTTTATGTATTTTAATTACATGTAAATTTTCCATGTAATCTCATTACATAAGCTCAATGTAAAAGGTCACATTAAATCTAATGTTTTTCTATCATTTATAAGTAACGTAAATAAATCAGATAACATCATTTTTTATTACATTAAGTTAATGCAAATTTCTACATAAACTTCATGTGTCCATTTAATTACTACATATAAAGTTTAGTTGAACTTTTACATAAACCTTATGAGTTTATTCAATAGTAATACATAAAGTGTATGTAAAAGATCTCCTTCACATTATGTGTTAATTCAATACTTACATATAGTTAAAGGGAACCTATACATAAACCACATGGGTTTATTCAAGCATCACACACACACAGTTCTGAAAAAGTTATTTTATTTTAAGCCCAACAGGCCAAATTCAGTAAAACAAGACAAGTAATTAAAAAAATAAATAATTATATATATATATATATATATATACACACACACATACACACACAAAACATGAATCTCTAGTGCACGGTACATGCAAGTGCTTACTGGTTTAGTGTGTAAATAATCCAAATGACATGCTGCTCAAATTGTCAAGCAGCGTCATGACTGACACCGTCAATCGCAACTCCCAAGTGTCTCTGGCTCATCCTCTTCATCAGCACCTTCGTGGCGAATGACAAAAATCCCCATGGTGGTCTGAGCGATCCCTCTCTTAGCTTCTTCACTGTTGCTGGTCTAATGGTGGAAAAAAAACAACAAAAAAAAAAACATTGTGAAATTAAGAAAACATTGCAAGTTAAACAATGAAAAGCTTACAGTAAAATGCCACTACTAACCAAGTACTCCTTAATGAGTGTGCTGCTGTCCTCGTTGAGGTAAGCACAAAGACCTCTAATGACACAGTCTCGTTTAACTTCAATCTTGTCACTCTGCAAAAGAAGGCATATTAATATTATGAGTCTTCAATCTCCAATGTGACACTTTTATAACCATCTTATTCTTAACACAGTGATTATGATATTCTATGTGACATATCAGGCTAACTGATTAATAACATTTAGCAAATCAGAACATATTCCCTTTCACCTATTTTTTTCCGTCTGTGACATTACTGTGGGATCCCTCTCACACTTTCTAAAATGGACTTAATGAAAAAGGACACAAAGTAGAACACAAGCACAGTAGTTTGACCAGCTTTTTGACCTGTTAACCACTGAAAAGACCACACTCACAATCAGACCCTGGGGTAGGCCAGACAGTCAGACTGAGATCATTTAAAAAGGGTGATCTCAGCCCACTTCACAGCACTTTACGATAGCACATAGCATGTCTTTATCACACTTTAGATGCTAAATTACAAATAAATCCATCAGCTGATCTTGCAATCTGTTCAGGAAGCCTTCTTTATCCAATTGTGAGTAAGAGTAACTATGAGTAACTGTTGCAATAATGCAACTGTTTAATGCACTTGCCTTAGCTGTTGGAGCCATGACTAATCTCATCTTCTTTCCAGCGGCTACCCCTCTGCTGCTGAAGACCTTTATTAGGTTAGCTGTGTATTGGTCAAGTTGTCCAAGGAACTTGGCTTCAAGCGGCAAAGTTGTCAAACGCATGAATTCTGTATTAATCTGTAAGAGAAAAGGTGAAAGAACATACATGAGATATCTAAACAACAATGATCTAAATTGTAATGCTTTCCACAAAATACTGTGGATAAAAACACAAATGTTAGGAGTGAATAAATCAAATTTTAACAAAAGGAAAAAATGTGTATAAAACAGCATGCAAAACATCAGTATCAATACTCACTTCATTCACTGTAAACAAGGCAGGCCACCTGTTTACAAATTCAGCGATCGCAGGTTCCTCCTGGACAACCTCCTGACTCCTGTGAAAGAAGCAGTCGAAAAGTTGTATACCCATTGAATAAAGGACAATTTTACCTACATTTTAAAGTTTAAATGAAGTCTCTCAGTGGAAGTATGCGAGAGGAGCTAACATTTGAAAATACCAAAAACACAGTTTCACATCAGGAGGCACTAAATATTAAAATATGCCATGTAGCAGGTTAAATTCAAGAGCCTACCTTAACCTTGGATTCTGCATATGACGCAGCAATGTCAGCAGCGACAACCATGACTTGTTTGGCTGTAGCTGCTAGCTTGTAGTTAAGGCACGTATCGAGACTTAGCATTAGCAAGTACTAGCAAGGTTCTAGCAGGACACGAGGCAACCAGAGCAGAGCGCTAACCTAAATTAGCCTAAATTCACCAACCTCTCACACAGAATAACAATCATATTCGCTTAAAGTAAATTATTAAATGAAATCTCCGCCATAGTATGACATAACAGATGGAAAACTGTTTGAGAAAAACTTACCAAACCTGCGACTCCAACGCCAAGTTCGTACTCTCCCGGGAAGACTTTCTTACTTGTCGGTTAGCCAAACCAGCCAGACACGCGCCGCTAGACAGCGGTATGCGAAAATGCTGCGGGGTTTCCCACACCAACGGCCAGGTGTTATATCAGTCTTCTTCTACTCCTTTCGGGTGGGTGGCAACCAGTAAGGCGCACACCGCCCCCTACTGTGCTGAAATGTAACACACATAGCGGCCTAATGGAATCTAATCACATAAAGTTTACTCGATTTGTTTACATTCACTTTATACTAAGTATATTCACATTATGTTTATTTATTTTCCCATAATAAACGTTGGATTTCTTATATTTAAATTAAAGTTTACTTGAAATTATTGCTTCATTATTATGAGGGCCAAGAATCATTTTTTTGAGTGTAGATGGCTTCATGAGGCATGGCAGAGCAAATGACAACCATTTACCATCAAATTGCATTGCTCTGCAAGGTCAACAGCTCTGTGTGGGGAGCTTTGGAAAGCACATTTTTTAAAGCTACTGTGCAATTGCATGAAAACAGTTTAGCACAGGGCACAAATGTGAATGCATTTTTTTGTAATTGTCAAAAAAGCTAAATGTGGGTAGAAGTGTTCCTTCAGGGATGAATGAGGCTGAAATGAATAAATGACATCTAAGCCAGATTCTATTGTTAAAAATACATCTCCTACTATGCTGCTGCTGCAGAGCACAGGATCTGTTTACCAAAAATAGAGGGCTGCTTATTTAAAAACTCTAACTTTTTACCAAGATATAATTATACATACATGAATGACTGCATCAACCTCTTAAAGCATGAGACTTCTTATTCTATAAATAGGCCCAGTTCATCCATTTTGCCCCATTGCCAGATACTCAACATGTTATCATCCATTTTGTGAAGGTTTAGGCGTTGAGAGTGAGATTGGAAAATTGTGCTTCTACTCAGTGGTCCCAGCAGGCTAAGTGGCACTGTTTAAGAGGCACATAGTGCCCTCAGCAGTACCATTAGGATTACGCTGCAGACTAAAACACATTCCTGAGAAAGGAGAGTAGCAGACCCAGTGTTGAAATACCTTGTTTTTTAAGACACACACTTGCTCCAGCAGTCACCATACAGGCCTCCCCCACTCAGAAGTTCCTTCTTTTTTTATTTTTTTTTATCTCCCACCACTAACAAAACACTGTGTCTACCTCACTGCCATTCTCACTCCTCATCCTATATAGCATTTTACAGCTTTGGGGAAGCAAGGGAGAGGTCCTCAGTGTGAAATGGATGTGCAATCACAGCCCTTTCCTTGAAGGTTATTACCCACACTTCTTGGCTTTTCTTCACGGCCACCATGAAACCGATGGAGGAAAATGACAATGGTCAGGTTTGTTGAGTCAGAGCATTAAGCCACAAGCAGGAGAAATAGCTTTGACACTACAGGCTCTCCAAATCACCACACAGAGCCACCTAAATGCCACGGCAATAAGCAAAGAGACAGGCTGCATTTTTCATCACAGAAGGGGAGCTCGTTTTGGAGCGAAGGAGACCAGCGCATCTTGTTTGGTACTTTTCTGGAACGGCGGATGTGAAGTGTTGTCAAGGAGCCGCTTCACAGCGGTGGGACAAAGCTTTCATTAAGGCTTAAATTGAGGGACATCACTACAACCCCGCACATCTGGGGAGCTTTTTAGTTCAGGTAAAGCAATGGTGAAAACAAATGGGCCAATTGAAAGCTCATTACACTGCCAAAGCACACAGTAGCCCAAGGAAACAAAGTAATAATAATATATAAAAACACTGGTTTATTATCCATTTTTTTCTGACAGATCTGGTTGAGAAGCTTGATTAAGTTCAAAGACCATTTTAACTTTATATAACTGGAACACTTCAGTGAGCATTTACCATACCATATTCTTTCAGTTATGTAGTTAGGGTTGAAAACAGCACCTGAGCAGGAAGAAAGTACCTTCTTCTACAGTTAGCCAAACTGTAGATTTTTAAGTCACAACAGTATATAGCATATTCATTATCAAACTCCCTTCTGTGCTAGCGCCAGAGTCAGCACGTATTTCACTGCAACTGATTTGCTACAGTGCGTCACATTCTGGCTATTGTTATTCTCCACAAAGACCAGCACACCTCTTGACACCTCAAAACACAGAAGCCTTTTTTTTCCTCTCCCAGGTTTGTCTTGCAAGCCCATGAATCATTAAATTACAGAATCAAAGTAACCCTCAATTGTCCCGAAATCATGAATGTCATCTCGCATCAAATGGAACAGTTAGCACAGATTGAGGAGCGGCAAGCTGTAGCTCAACAATGATGTTACCTAGCAGGCACACCCTCAGATTTACTCAGAGAAACCTTATAAATACAAGAGAGCATCTGAAATCTGCACACTACCTATTTCTTAAATAATTGATAAAGGGGGTGAAGCTGTAAACACAGATTTACAGAAGTAACAACATGCTGCAAAACTTCCCTGGAATGTCAAAAAATAGGGTCTGAAATTATTTACTTGCAAGCTGCATGCTTGTGATTTTAACCAAATCACAATCATTAAACCTGAAAAACAAAATACAAGATTTTAAAATATAAACTTCCCGCGCGTAATTGATTCTCAATGCCACTATTGTCTGCGAAATCTGTCTCCACATGCTGCACTTTTCGACCACTTGGCACTGAGTTATGAAGCCCCAATGGCTGCCCTTGATCTGGAAACTTATTATGGGGCATCATGTTTTCATTATCATGGAGATGACATCTTGATCACACCGTGATTTATTCTGCCTCATTCAATTCGTTTAAGAACTCCGGAGGAGTGGGTGGAAATGCACACATATGCACACACGCAGTATGGAGAGGGAGAGAATGAGGATGTCGTTGGAGAGAGATACATTCATTATGGGGGGACAGAATCCATTATAACTCCCCTGTCAGCCCTTCAGTTCTCTTGATTATTTCAGCCACCAATCCATTTACTAAAAAAGATTCAATTTTCCGGGAAACAATAACCCGGGCAATTAATGTAATGTTTTAACTGCATGTACAGTTTGCTTGAGTCCTTGAAATATATTATTTACTACACTTATACCTGATGAAGAGCTGCTTCGTATAATGATATATTCACACTTGCAGCAACTGAGCAACAAGCTACAATTCATTTTCAACAAAAGCCAGTGATACATAGGATTGGTCGGAAGCATGTGAGTCGCTACATATCAAAGCTGAGGTGGCTTCAACTTTCACCACACACCACCAGCATGTAGCTGGACATGCTTGACCGTTGTTCATAGTGTGAACGCAGCCATAGTTAGCTTAGCTTAGCTTAAAGGAACAGTGCATAGACTTTTGTGTTACACATGAGCAGAAATGGACTAGTAGTATTCATGACTAAAGCAGTGTAATCAAATGTAGTATGACTTATGTTTTTGTTATTTTAGAATGACCTCTTTATATTTTAGAGTATAGCGGTGACAGAGGTGTCCAGAGTAGGGTCTCATCACCACGCCCCTTTTTGGGGGAGACCAATCCGGTGCACTTTACAGATGGCAACAGTGTAAAGGCTTAAAACAAACCCTGCTATGTAGCAGAGTTGTTGTGTAGTGGGTTGCACCAACAATAAATCTGTTGATCTTTTTTTTTTTTTTTTTTTTTTTTTTAAAGAAGGCAGAGAATATTACATAGAAGAGAGGCTTGCCGGTGTGTGAAATTGGTCCCTTGTGTTACTTGACCCCGTAAGCTTTACTTGGCTCACACGGTCGCACCATTTTTACTTTCATGAATTTAATATAATGAAATAAATAACACATGTAGCCCATAGGGGTGGTTTACAGATGCCTAGTTTACAGTGGTATTACTGGGCCGCTCAGCTGCGCAGTGGTATGTTTTATTTTGTCACACACTCTCCTCCAGCATGGGTTTATATTGAATAAGCATCGATATCTAAGCTGCCATTAAGCCTATATTTATATTCAGCGGATTTTAAGACTTTAAAGAAAAAAAACAACAAATCCCTTCCTTAAAAACTCTATTGATATGTGGTTTAAAGCACATAGACATATTGGTGATACACCCCCCATCTCTCAGTTTTCACCTATTTGGGGTAATGCGCGGTAATCCATTTTATTTTATTCATTTACTTTTTTTATGTGTGTATATACATGTTGATGTGTTTCATATTTTCCTATTGAAAATCAATAAAAAAACATTGTTCAAAAAAAAAAAAAAAGACACGTGAAGCCCAATGTCAGTTGCCTGTGTCTTTGGATGATTTACAAACTTATTTAACTCTGTATGTTTTGTGCTGCTATTTCACACTGCAGCCTCTGCAATGTAATTTTTTTTTTTCCATCCCAAGACCAGACGGAAATATGATGCAAGCCAAAGTGCCCGGATGTGCAAGTCTGATGTATATCTGCATAACCTGTGAATTTATTCTTTTCCAGGGAGCACATCCTGTTGCGTCACCATCTTTCTGCAGTAGCCCAGAACAGTCAATCAAAACCACCTCCAGACCTGAAACTTTAAAGACTAAAAATGTGAGAAACTGCATTTTGGTTCTTCCATATGACTTCTAGCAAAAATGTTGTCATATTGTATACGAAACACAGCAATGGAGTTGATTGAGAGTCGAGGGAACAGAGAAAAACGCACAATGCTCCAGTGCAGAATACCGGTGGTACTGGTTAGCCCGAAGGTATGAATGCATGAAGTGGAACAGTGATGAAAAACTGCCCTAAGATATAAATTAAAAACGATCATGGCAGCATGGTTTTTAATTCCCTGCTCTTCAACAATCAGTCATTTTATTTATATATACCACCAACAGTACAGACTTCATGATCAGTGGCCGTAACTCTTCTAATCTTTGCCATGTGTGCCACACACACAACAATGAATACATCTCTTAGAAACATTATTTTCCTGGTTACGTCTAGTGCACAAGCACAAGAACCTGTATGCAATGAAATCACATTAGCAAATTTGTTGGCAGAAACTGTTTTCACTCTTAGTACTATTAAATGCTACCCTTGAAAACTCTCAGTTATGTGTTTAGCTGTTACCTTTTGATCTTTTAAAGTGATTGCTGTGTTAGGATGTATTTGTTTTGAGCTGCACAGAGCTGTGAAGAGAGAAGTTTGTCAAACTGCTGTTAAGGAAGGGCACCTAATGCTTGGTATTCATGTATTCTTGCTCGATTATTTTCTTTCGAACAAACAGCTCTATTTAACTGGCTAGGCACAAATGGACCCTTAAAAGCAGCATTCTTTAGGGGAGTGAGTCACTGAGGGCCAGAGAATACTCAAGAATGGCAAAAAATCATTTCTTGAATCACAATGCCATCCAGTGGTAGATCTGTGTTCTGTCTCACCTCTCACTCAAGTTCTAAAAACTATTTTCTTGCAGTGTACATTATGAGGTCTTACATGCAATATGAACACAAAATGCTTCAGATAAAAGCTCAATGGGAAAGTCAGTTTAGTCATCATGAGAGGTGTTACTCAGCCCATGAAAATAGTGGTATAGTGGCTTCTATGAGTCTAGAGCAGCTTTGCAGTCGGAGGAAGTCATGCTCTAGATTAAAAATAACCCTGAAGACTTATCTCAGTTTGAGATGAGGGAAAGAATACCTCTACAATGTACAAACAATGTGTTTTTCCAACGCTAGGCCTCAACCAAAGCTGAGAGGCATATAAGACAGGAAGTTAGACGAACATTGACATAGGGGCTTCAAAATAAATGTAAGCTGTCCACTTTTAAATGGATCAGAGAACAGTTATTATATTTTCAGTAATACTGTATTTTCAGTGAAAAGCTTTTCTGCAATAACTGAAGGACATATACAGGACAGTTATGCAGTTATGCTGCAGTTTAAAGCTCTTTTATAAAATAAATGATGGTTTCTTTGAAGCATTTTTAGCTTTCTTAAAATGTGTAGCAAACCTTTAAATCTTTCAGTACTCTTATTTCCTTTGCCCTTGGTCTGGAAACCTCGTCATTATGACTATAATCACAAAGCATTTAACAAACTGCTAAGAGAACGCAAGGAGAATATTAATGAATCATGTAACCAGTGCCATTCTCTTAAAAGTTTGGTCCTTGTGATTAATGGGTTGGAAAATCATTAGAATGTAAACAGTGGCAGTTGGTACACAGTCCTTAGGGGTTTGACAGCGTGACAAATATGACTAATTAACCCACTGAACTGACCCATGGCCCACTCAGCTCCACGACTCAAAAGCGGGGACACCAATCAAAACACAACTATCCCCTCTACTGCCTGCACGGTCATGAGAAAGTCAGACACTAAATTATGAAATGAAGCAAACGCTCTTGTGAAGTCAAACGGTTTTGATGTTGTAGTCTAATTTGCATTTAAAAAGAAAATTTGTACCTGTTATGTGGAGCACATTAACACTAAGTCATGGCTACTGTAAAACATTTTACCAAGCTTTTTTTTTTTTTTTTTTTTTAAAAAGTAATATATCTGCCAATGCAATGGAAATATCGGGATCCAACTAAAAGTAACGCAATTCTTAGAATTTTTCATTTGTGTATAGAAGAAAATAAAAAGAAGAGAAGCGACCATGTCACATCCAGCTGTAAGTGCATCATAGAAATGTATGTTGTGTAATCTAACTCACAACACCGTCCATGACAATACAGTATATCAAATATTCTTGGATAAATTACAGGAAAATAATCAGTTTACATTTAATGAAAGCATCAGTTGTGTGAGTGTTTAGTTCTGTCTAAATCTGATTAAATTTCAGTGTCGTATTTGGACAAGCAGATAGAGAATATACATCCAACAGGTATGGGTGGAAGAGGGAGACAGTTTTCTCTGTGTGGAAAGATTCTTTATGGAGTTACAGCAGACCTGGACCGAAAACACATTGCACTCCAGGCTGCAGTTGGAAGGTCAATTCAACTCTGGGGAGAAGAGGTTAAACTGAACAGAGAGATGACCATGATGCCACAGGGTTGGAGTTTGCAAAGCTGTCTAGGGCAACCTGTATGAGACAGATTTACCATTTACTGCAGGTGTGAAGCTCCCACACTAACCTTGTACAGCAGCAGAGGTACTGAATCTAACATGATCTCCAACAGGTATGCTGTCGAGGGAGAGTAGGAGGAAGAAAAGGCCCTTCCTGAGAATGAGAAACTCTTAAAGGGATGCAAAGAAAGATAGAATGAAAGATCCATTACAATTATAATACTATAATAAATCACCCATTCAAAATAACTTGTTAATTAGTCTCATTAATGAATAGATGTGATGTGTTTTACTACATTTTAAACCTTTAGGGTGCTGCACTGGGGCGGCACAGTGGCGTGGTGGCAACAAGTAGGTTCTGGGTTCGAATCCATCGTGGCGTTTGCATGTTTTCAATGTGTCTGTGTGGGTTCTCTCCGGGACCCCCCTGCGACCCTCCAAGGGACAAGCGCTTACAGAAAAAGAATGAAGGAATGAATGAATGAACGAGTGCTGCACTGTTAAATGCTTTAATAAAGCACACTTTAAACAGCAAAATCACTTATATTTTTGAACACTCCATGACCACATAAATACATAGATAACTAAAATCCGTTGTTTTCTCATAATCACTTTTAAAAAAACAGCATCATTTGCAGAGACTATTGCTAGTGAGATATCAAATCCTGATTTCTATACAAGATTATAATGTTTCTATATACAACAAGAAGGGGGCTGTTCTTCTTAAATAATATAGTGCCAATAGATGATCATCCCCGTGATAAAGCTGTATTAAACTGGACAGATAAGACCTATACAATACTCAAATTATGACGTATGGCGTTTAACTTGTTTCAGCAAAAACTGTGTTTTGCCGGTTCAGCCAGTAGAGGGCAGAACAAGACTGCAAAAACCTGTGCTGAGCTATAACGGTACAAAAACAAGCCGTCTTACAGAAAGGTGTGTGTCAAAGGAAATATTCTCTGTTTTTTAAAATCCTGTAGAAGAGCTTAAGGTGATATCTAGGGAGGCTGATGAGTTTTAAGAGGTGTTTAACATGTTGTAACATACAAATGCAGTTACTGTAATGGCTTTTATCACCAAGACACAGACACACAAGCGCAACAATACAGAACGGTACAACAGTCCTGTTTAAGAAACATGCATGGGATTCATTTAACATAAAATGCCATAAAATAGTCCTCTGAAGAATCGCCACTGCCTCCTCTGAAGAATCGCCACCTTAACGTGGTGGAGGGGTTTGTGTGATCCTGGGAGCTATGTTGTCTGGGGCAGAAGCCACTGGTAGGGTCTCACAAGGCAAATAGGTCTCAGGAGAGGGGGCAGACAAAGCGCCATTCAAAGACCCTTATGAGACGACAAAAATTGAGTTGTAGCACCTCGCCCGGATTAGGAAAACCAGGGCACCCACCTGGAGCCAGACCTGGGAGGGGAGCTTGCTGGCAAGTGTCTGGTGGGCCAGGTCTTCCTTCATGGGGCTTGGCTGGGTTCAACATGGACCCACCACCTGCAGGAGAAGGCACTGGGGTCGGTAGCGATGTGAGCTCGGCTGGAGGCGAAGGCGAGGACCTGGGCATGCTAATCCCTGGCGACACAGACTGGGTTCAGGCACGTGGAACGTCACAATGCTGGTGGGGAAGGAGCCCGAGCTGGTGCGGGAGGTGGAGCGATACCAACTGGATATAGTTGGGCTCACCTCCATGCATAGTGTGGGCTCTGGAACCAAACTCTTGGAGAGGGGCTGGACTCCCTCCTTTTCCGGAGTTGCCCAGGGTGAGAGACGCCGGGCGGGTGTGGGGATACTCACAAGTCCCCGGCTGGGTGCCTCTATGCTGGAGTTCTCCCTGATGAACGAGAGGGTCGCTTTAGAGTATCCGGCCTTCTTAGAGGCCCTGGGGGGAGTCCTGGAAGGGGTTCCATTTGTGGACTCCATAGTTCTTCTGGGAGACTTCAACGCCCATGTGGGCAACAATGGAGTAACTTGGAGAGGGGTGGTTTGGGGGAACAGCCTTCCTGATCTTAACCTGAGTGGGGTGGAAGGAACACTTTGAGGATCTCCTGAACCCTACCTCCATGCCCTCTAAGAACGAGGCAAAATCTGAGGACTCGGATGAAGTCTCGTTTATATCCTTAGCAGAGGTCGCTGAGAAAGTTAAGAAGCTCCTCAATGGCAAGGCGCCAGAGGAGATGCTGAAGGCACTGGATACTGTTGGGCTGTCTTGGTTGACTTGCCTATTCAATGTCGCATGGTGGTCTGGGACAGTACCTGTGGAGTGGCAGACTGCGGTGGTGGTACCGATTTTTAAAAAAGGGACCAGAGGGTGTGCTCCAACTATCGGGGTATCACACTGCTCAGCCTCCCTGCGAAAGTTTATTCTTGGATACTGGATATGAGAGTCCGACCGATAGTCGAACTTCGGATTCAGGAGGAGCAATGTGCATTTTGTCCTGGTCATGGAACAATGGACCAGCTCTTTGCCTTTGCAAGGCTGCTTAGTGGGTCATGGGAGTTTGACAATCCAGTCCAGTGGTGCTCTGCCGGAAAATGGTGGATTGTTCCCTCCGGGTTGGGGGTGGGCTCCTGCCTCAAGCGAGGGAGTTCAAGTATCTCAGGGTGCTGTCCATGAGTGATGGTAAAATGGAGCGAGAGATGGATAGATGCTGTGGTACAGCAGCGGCATGTGGGCGCTGTATCGAACTGTCGTGGTGAAAAGGGAGTTGAGCTGTAAGGCAAAGGTTTCGATTTACCAGTCTATCTTCGTTCCATTCCTCACCTGTGGTCATGAACTGTGGGTAGAGACCGAAAGAATCACTGAAATAATCAATAAGAATATCTGAAATCTGAAATTCTGTCCACAAAAATTTAAAAGGCATCTTCAGTATCACATGACAGTGTTGATTGTCACACAATATTCTGAGTGGCATCTGTCTGTGCCTACTGTTAATATATTCATGGGCTGAAAGCATGGTGTCTTGTGAAATCGTCGCAACAAACCGCCTTTTTTATTGCCCTCCCGCTTCTTCAGTCAGAAGGCAGAGAGATAAAATGGTGATGGCCTACAAAACACCTGTGGAGAGGCTGAAAGGGACCATTGAGATATTTTACGCTGTTCACTCAGACACACACACCTATAAAAAAGATTTGCCAAAGCATTGAAGCATGATGGGAGATTTATACAATCCCACTGTGGCACACACAACAACAAGCATGCAAAAACTCATAAGGGAGCCCTCTGGAAACGAGTCTGTGACTGTGCCAACACCATGCAAAGAGTGACCTAGACATTCAGTTAGAATGCTTTGGGCTGTTTGCATGTATGTATGTGTTTGCTCATTCATGTACATTTATGTGTGCAGGTGCGAGCTTCTAGCTCGTGCTTTTTTCTCTCGCTTGCCTGTAGACGCTTCTCCCCTCTCCTTTTCCAAAGGTCTGAGAAAACAAGTTTAGATGAGGCTGTCAAATTAGAATTAGGGCTGCCCTACTTATTTGGCAAAAAAAAACAAAAAAAAAACGCCCCCTGTGCCATGCTTTGGATGGACGGAGAGACACTCTTTAACATGTGTGTTTCCTTTATCTTCATGGCACATTTCCACAGAACTGTAGCATTTTCATCATGAACAACCTTGTACAAAGAGTGTCATCTGAACTGTTTATTTGATGATCAGTACTCTCAGTTGGGCAGTCATATACACAAGGGGAAATGTAATCAGCAAGGGGGAGCTCAAGTCCTTATTTTCCCTCCACACAGATTTGAAAAGTTCAAAAAAAGTTCAAAACTCACATTAAAAGTTTAACCTGCTTCTGTAAGAAGCAAGCCGCCTGCTGATTTTAATATTGACTATTTCAGCCCAGGGAATATATGCTAACGTATTCTCCGCCGTCGCACTTGGAGATCAGGCATCTTATCTTGTCCAGGACACTAGGTGGGCCCAGAATTTCTACCACAATGCAAGGTGTTGTGAAAAATTGTACTTTTTCCTTTAATTACCACTGCCCTATTTTCATAAAAAGTTGTACAATAGAGAGTTTGGGGAGAAAACATCAGAGATAAAATCAAAAGCATTTCCTTCTCTGAAGAAACACCAGAACTGTGTGATAACTGACCTAGAAATTCAGGCTTGGAACAACAAGAGACCCGATACCCTATTCATTACAGAGTGAAGTGAGCAGCTAGTTATACCACCATTAGCTGTACTCCAGCTACACTGGCTAATCCTTCCCATAGCGTTTCTGATAAATTGCTGGAAGGCAGCTTACTCTGCACAATTTAATTTCTCTACTCGGCCATTCACAGCTTCACACCAGGCATCTTGCAATGGCACCAGCAGGACACACAATCCCCCCCTCACTTGAGGTGCTGTGTTGAGTTTTCAGCCCTGCTCACCAAAACATACGCCCCCCCCAAGCATGGTAGATGTATAAACTACATCATAAAAGATAAAAGGTTTCTGAGACGTGCATTGATGAGATGGACTTCATTTTTTTTTTTTTTGCTTTTACTCACTGTGGTCATGGGTTTTTAAAGTTTAAAGACAGTAAACACTGAACTTCACTTCACTGTTCGGGAATGCCATGGGTGATGCGATGGTGAATTTTTCAGCCAGTGGTTTACACGTTCTTTCCAATGCCGTCAAGTTGAAACCAATGTTGATAATAAGGATAATCTTCATGAAAATATTTTCTTCCATTTCTTTTGATGGAATGGGATACAAACAATGCAGGAACCCAGCCACAAAAACTCCTCAGTGTACCTTTAGCAAAATAAGAGTCAAATACCCAAATATAAACCACAGAGATTCTCATGTTAACCTACAAAATCTGAAAGAAAGTCACAAACATCTGTAGCTTGCTGTGTACAGTGGCCTCTGAGCCCACGGCTAACATGTGTGGAGACAGCGGGATAAATGAAGAAGAGTTTGAGAAGTGCAGGTGGACTTGTTATCTCCATCTCCCTCTCCTCTGCTTTAAAGATTTCTTATTGTGTAATAAAGACAGATGCAACTGTGTGTTTGTATGTGCATGTGCATGCAGGAGGGAAGTGTAATCTTTGAATTCTTCCTTTTTCCCTCCCACACTATCTTATCTCTAAAACCTCTTTGATTATGTCCTGCTGGATTTTCTGACCAAGCACACACAGAACCTTGCGATTCGACAGTTTGGCTGCAGAAATAGGAAAATATCCAAAGCTGAAGGTAAATAATGTGAAGCGAAAAGCAAAGAGAAAAAAAGGGAAATAGATGAAGAGGCAGAGAAAGGAAAAAGAAAGAGAGGATAAGAGAGAGAGGATATGGGGGGGGGGGGGGGGGGCACAGAGAGACAGGGAGGATATAAAACACCACAAGCTCAATTTGTTGACCATCAACAGCCGCAAAACCAATGACTTTCATTTAGTGAAAATAATCTCAATCTTTTTGCCTTCATGGCCTCCAGATGAAGCTGACGAGCAATTTCATGGGGCTGGAAAGTAGATGTGAAATGGGCAGCACCCGGAGTCCCATCCCTTTGGTACCAGTAAGATTTCTGATTTGCATAGTTCTTTCTGTTATCAATCTTTTCTCCTTATTTTCAATGTTTAAACATATTTGGAACATTCCTTATCAATGTGGACATGTCCAACTTTAACCCAATGAATTTAATTGTCATATTACATTTTTCAGCCTGGGCCAAACCCATAGTTGCAGACTTCTGACTGTACCAACACAAATCCCTTGAGGCTGCTGGAAATTCCACATCACATGTTCTTTGGTTGCACCCCTTATATGGAAGTTATTTAACTAGAATGCGTTTGCCACGAGGGATGAGCAAAAGAAAAAGCTGAGCTGATCTTTTTAAGGCAGGGTAACATTGATGAGTCTCTGATGCATTCCAAGGGGATTGTTGACTTGGCTCTTTTTGGCTCGGGGATACACATCCTTACCTTGAAAGTATTGCTGTTGTCCTCAGAAAATATGACTAGTATGGACGGATCAAATGGCTAGAATACAACATCCCTTCAGGCATTTATTCTTTTGAAGACTCCATGCAACAATTGGTGAATAAAAATTCGATAATTAAAGTGTCACATTTGCAGCAGCTGAGACAAACTGTATGCATGTAGTGTAATGTAGTTGCAGTTTCATCTTAAATGTCTGCATGTATACTCATTGTCAAACAGGCAAAACATGTCTGAAAATGCATATCTCATGTTCTAAAGCCATGTCTTTAGAGTTATGCTTATACAGAAGACTTTCAAAACAGCACTGTTTTGAGAGGGTCAGACGGGGAAAATACATTTATCAAAACCCGGACTGACACAATGAGGGACCCTAGGGTGTCTGTGAGAAGAATAGTATGAAAAACCATGACTCTCCAAATTGTGGGTTTTAATTTAGTGATTCCAGGCTTAGGTCCCTGATGAGGAGACACAGAATTGAACAAAGCACTGAGATTATTGTACAACTAAAAGTGCCAATGCCTTTTATTTCCCTCCCCCATTATTTAACTCTCTTTCTTTGATTCTCCCTCTTTACTTTTATTTCTTTCGATTTTCCCTGTGCCATTGTTACACTGCCCAGTTCCATCCTTTCCTTCTTCCTATCTATGCTTGCAACTGAATGAACCGCGTGTTCATTAAACATGACATTTGGAAATAGAATAGCCTGCCATCGACTGAATGGAGTGGAGTATCATAATGAGTCGAAGGAAAGAAACAGAAGACAGTCATTTTTCATTCTGAGAAGAGGAACACACAAATGGCGGTCATTATGATACACGCCATCTCTGTTAATCTCAATGTGCTGCTGTCAGAAGCAGAAAAAATACAACAGCTTAAGTATGAAAGCAGCTGCTTATAAGCCATGCATGCATAGCACACAACACCATCAACAAGAAATTGCATGGAAGACGATAAGGAGACAAAAATGTCTTTTGCGTATTTTGTTACCTCTGGTAGAAGATGTAGGGCTATGTAACGTGCAAACTTATTGACAGAGAGCGCCATCAGAAAGCCATAAATAAAGTGAATGAGCAATTTCAAATATACAATAGACAAGCCATTATAGACCACTGACTGGTGTCAACTACTGCAACCGCTGAAGCCACTCATAATTCATAGAAACACTTTTGGTACATATGTATGTAATGAATTTACTGTAGTGCTGTAAAGCCAGAGATGTGTATCCACAGCAATTCACGGGCTATTTCACTCCAAGTATGCAACTCTACTGATCTTGTAGACAGAAAATTGGATGGAAACCATGAAAAAACACTATTTGTCATGTGAGCAAGATGAGAAATTGATGACGGGGTTCATTCAGACATTGTACATTCAAATGGAAGTTACTGAGGCAGCAATGTGGAGGTGTAATTTTAAGTCCCACATAATGCATTTTGCGATATCACATTGTTTATAGGCTGGGAGCATGAAAACATTTACTGTGAGATTGACCACCACGTATCAACCAATGAGGCAGAAAGCAGAAGGAAGTAAAACCCAGGAAGAATGGATCGGTGGAATTAGACGCAATAAGGTTGGAAGGGAAAATCCTTTTCCAATACAGCGGAGGGTCCATTTGTTAAGTCCCTGAGGATGAGGAGGGGGGAGGGCAAAGAGCATGAGCTATTAGTGCAACATGGGGTGTGCCATTAAAGCAGCATGCACAAGTGATCCTGCAGTCATTGCTGACATGCTTAAACCATAAGCACACACTGAGCCTTGAGGTATGTTTGACTTTAAAGAGCCAGAGGGGAGCTCCATGAACATGCAGGGGTTTCTACATTACAGCTACCCTTGCTGTGGTAGATGTCTCTATTCTCCAGTGTTCTGTATAACTCTATTGTTGCAATGAAAAAAAAATAAAAAATAAAAAATTCGTGATTATCGGAATAATCTATTATCATGCTTGTCTATTCTTGGAAAAACTTTTTAGGAAATAATTCATTTACTTTCTTGCTGTGAGTTAAGGTAGATTTATACTTCTGTAGGTAAGACATAGCTCTGAAAATGTGCAGGGATTAAAAGAAAAAGATGTGAGGTTAATTGTGTGTCTTATCCCTGCCTCCTGCACACCACCCACACTGCCGTCTTCTCCGCATTGTAGTACTTCAATGAAAGTAACTGTCAACATTTCTTATCCACAATAGAAACATCATCCTGTACGTTCCGCTCGCCACTGTGTGCAGTACATAGAGATGCACAACGTGGTTGACTAGCTGTGGACTATTGTTTTAGGTGCGTAAATACAGAATGGGACTGACACACCAGCACACAAGTATAGGAGCAAATGCTACGACATAGACTCTGCCTAGATCAGTCGCAGAAGTATCAATCAAGCTTTAAAAAAAAAGAGTAAAAAAACACTTGTAACGGAAATGTATGCAAGTTAGATATAATTTGCATCTAACTAATTCTGTAGTCTCTATAGGTAGATTATTTTTTGACAGAGCACGGTTATCTGTTTCCGCTGTTTTCAGTCATTATGCTAAGCTAAGGTAAGCTAAGATAAGGACTAAGCTATGCAGTGACTGTTTTTTTCCTCATATTTTATAAACTCTTGACAAGGGTTACAAATGAGATTATTTCCCAGAATGCTAAATAATTCAATTAGTTGTAAATTGAATAACTTCTAACTGGCACTAGGTTGCATTATAACCCTAGCCACTGGTTCTAGTAGGATACTGTTTAATCAATCCATATAAAAATGTTGAATGCTTCAAGCCAGGGGCAAAAAAAAAATAAAAAATCAAATACACTGCCTGTGAGTTATAATCTAGAGAAAGACAGATAATTAGGTCCATAAAGAATAAAAAGGGACCCTAAAGGTATTGGAGGACATACTGTGCAGTCCCATGTGTCAGGTTGGATCAAGGCTCCAGGTCGGTGGGATTGCAGGCTGACAGCGGGAGGGCAGCAGTGGGTTGTTGTTGTTTTTTTGCCTCCAAGCTTCTCAGAATGCATTGATACTCGTGGCATTCCCTCAATGTGAAAAATAAAAATAAAAAACAGCCACAAAAGGCCATTTCATTTACATCTAAATAATGATGCTTCAGTTTCATCCCACTTAAGAACTAAAGAAGTGTGTCTTCATAAAATACAGAGAATGAATGCTGATGTATTCGTAGATTATGGTATTTGCTTCACAGTGGCTGTAGCTTGCGAACACGGCAACTGATGATGAAAATCTGGAATCTGGACATTTGGGAGTGCAATCCTGTAATTCTCTGAGGAAACTTTTACACTTTTGTTCTCCCTCATTCTGATTAAATAGTTGTATCCACCATGAAATATGTCTGCAACGGTTGGAATCCAGCTCTTGAGGCCACATTAGTTAAATTCAGGCACCACGATCATCGGGATATCTCAGCTTGACAGGGTTTCATATTACGATGCTTCACGCAGCTATGCGCACAACCTTATTAGGAAGACTGCAAGGCTTGATGTCAAAAACTGCTTAAGGAGATTGGCAGGCCAGCAGCGTGCAGTGGTTTAAAATATTCATGTGGTTTAAAAATATTAAGCTTTTGTAAAGTGTTGTTTAACAACCAGTCTATCCTAAAAAAAAACAACACTTTCCTTTTAAATATTATATAAACTTATGTTGCTTATGTCGATATAAACTATTAACACGAGATAAGCAGTTAACACAAAATACTGATATTACATCATTACATTTATATTATTAATGAGTACACATGTATCTAACTTGTTTCTGTCTATCACGCTGATATCATCCATCATTCGTTCCACCAACTTCTTCTGGGTGAAAGCAACACCTTTCTCCACATGTGATGATACAATGTTAAGATAAAAACATCGAACAGAGCTGCTTTAAATAGATCGTCTATTCATAACCACTCTTTTGCATTTAGCCTTACTTGCCTTACTTGATTGAAAAGACAAACATAAACCAGGATCGTCTTATTAAACAGACGACTAGCCATGTACGCAAACGATTACTGAATGTTCATTTCTCCAGCAGGGTTTATACTGGTCACATTCTTTTTCTGACTTGGCATAATCCTCCATTCTACATACTGGGATAATAAACCCACCCACGTGTGAGGAGTTAACATTCGGCGCACATCTGTTTTACAGCTACTGAATACTATCTGTAGATTCTGGCAAATGTGATAGACATGAAACAACTGTCAGCAGACTAAATAGGGCTCCGGTGCTCAAAGGGGCAGAAAGCGTGCCAGCTGGTCAGAGCTGCTTTCCTGGTCATAAAAAACGTATTTAAGCCATTATGGTGGATGCAAAACATGTGGCAGCTAATAAAAAAAAAAAGATCTAAGCTTGTGCGGAAATTAGCTTCTGGTGTAACTGCTGCAGAGAACGGCTTTCATGACCATTTCAGAAAATCTCTCTGCATTTGATCATAAATCCTTCTCCATCTATAACTCTAAGATATCATACTGTAAATAGGAGGCAAACTGCACATCCTGTCTGAGACACGGACTGGCTATAGCAACAAAATACAATCTTTCCATCATGTCCTACTGATGTTTGTGCACCTCAGACTCGTTTTACAGATTTATCACAGCCAAATAACAAATAGAAAAATTTAAGAATAACAGAATACAGCCATCACTTTAGCTCCTTCCCTGTTTCAGTTCAGCAGTCTGTTTTAAATCTGTCTTCTAATCCTGCCCATGTAACCCCGTTGCCAGCAGCAATAAAAGCGTAATAACTAGTTTTACATTGCTAAACATGGCCTATTCTTCTTGCTTTAAGCAGGTTAGTCCGTTAATGGGTTATTAGTGACGGGAAGTAAAAGTGATTTCCAGGTGTGACTCCAAAAGGTGACAGGAAATCAAATTTCAAGACCTCATTAATTCTGATAGATCAGATGGTGCACATTACGGTATCAGTCTCACAATCAAGTGTTTATAATATCAGTTTTATTACCTCCTGGGGGACATTGTGCTCTCCGATCACTGTGCATTTTAATTAACTACTTGGCAATTAATGGCACAGTGAGAATTAGGTTGCATAATCGCCTTATCCCATGGCAGTTTATAAAGCAAATATCAAGCAAAGCAGCCACGTGAAACAAACAACACATTCCCTGTCATAGCTGTTGTGCTGCTCAGTGCAGAGTTTGACTGGGGAGTGAAACAGCCCCTGGCATCTTGAAGTTAAGAGAAAAAACAACTACTCTGAGTGAAGTAAGGCCCGGTAAAAAATAAATTAAAGCTAGAAACACTGATGGCAGATGGTAATAACTTTGAAAAACAGTCTGCACCAAAAAGCTTGCTCACATTGCAGTTGGTTGATCGTGTTCTGTGAATAACAATTTAGTTATTTGGTAATGAATTTAGAAAGTGTGAGGAAAGCCTTTTTAACAACACCTGACATACACAGAGACTTCCTGTCTCTCGTAGCTGTTCCTGCTGGCCTCCTCCAATTTGCTTTGCTCAGTGGAGTGGAAATAAAGAATGATAGGCCTTGTAAGTGTCCGGCCTCAAACCACTCACTTCTAAACTGCCCTCTCCACAAGTGTGCCACTTATTTATAGATGATGGGTATGGTGGATTAACAAGAATCCCCTAGACTGGAGTTTGGAGAAAGGACTTTGAGGGCTTTTTGGCAGGGTCCAGCAGTCCATTTTCCAGAACAAAGCCCAGCTGAGCTTTTCTGGCCAGGGTTAGACATGGCTCTCATTGGTTTTAGACAGCACATGACAGGCTGAGGATCTTGTAGAGGGGTTTAGGTGTGTGCTAAAACCTTGATGGTTAATTTAAAGGTGCATTGTTATGCCATGGAGAGGAGTGATTTGTTGTGATATGTGGGCAGCATTTAATTTGGTTAATTGTGATATGTACATGCATCTTGTGTTTTGATGTTGCTAATGAAAGCAGTTATAGTCAAGAGCTGTACATGTGGAAATAAGATACACTCCTGACTGAAATGACATCCTCTCATGACATGATTTATGTACACCTGTGAAAAACACCTCTGACAGGATGTGTTTCCTCATTTGAAACACTGCTTAGATTCTCAGTGAGTCAGCTAGAAAGGGCAGCTAGCACTGGATGTGAGTAAATTAGAGGAAACTGTGCCCTGTCCATGCCTGCCTGGGCCAGATTAGTTTTGGGTGACAGTATGTCCTGGCAAAGCTCCGGGTGCTTGGCACACGCTGGCAAATCTATGTAGAGACTTTGCTTGACAGCATCTGGCACAACTGTCCAGCATTGCCACGGCAGCTGCAATATTTTCACTCCTCTACATTTAAACTGACTGAGAGGTTAAAAATGCATTGTGGCCAGTCAGGCCATGCATCTTGAATTTGCTTTTCACCCATGTAGATAAGAGCCGGTTGCTCTTGGTCTCACTCGATGCAACACATCCTTTCAGCCACTAGCTGGGATACAAAGTGCAGCCATGCAAAGCAACCCGGGCACTTTCAGGTGGTAGGGCGATATTTTTATATTTATCATATTTCCAAAGAAATTGCAAGCCTTGCTATATGCTCACAGAGGGGGGCAAAGCAAAGCCTTCGTGCAGGCCTGAAGATGTTTAAAAGAACAAAACCAGAAAGCTGTTCTCCAGTGATTTGATATTTTGGTCAGCCTTTGATGTGGGAAGACATTGGGTATCACATCAGGAGTTTAGTAGCGTTGCCTTTCCTAATTTTAACCATTGTTTCATCAGTTTAACTTTACAAAATTAACTTTATGAATGCATTATCTCTCATTAGGACCGAGGAAAAGACAAAAGGTGCACTGATTAGCATCGTTTTTGACCACATGAGGGAAGTTTCTTTCAAGCTTGAATGAAACCACTGTAAACAACTTGCCACCAAACGGCAGACAATGTTAGCTACTGTCAGATGAACAAAGAAGCATATAGGAGCTAATTTTTATTAAAGGTGCATTTATTTGCTAAAGGGTTCACCATATCAACTTTGAAGATTCTAACCTATCACTCATGTGCTTACAGCGTGTTTTTGCTGCTCCAAAGGCGCCCTAAAAGCCATTAAAAACAGCCTCCTGCAGATTTAAAGTTTTCTGACATTCTGCAAACTGATCTATTATCATTTACACATATTAATCCAACAGGCTTATATCAGGATGACATTTTATTTTCCAAAATCATTCGGTTCTCCAGAAGACTCCATGGACTATTTCTAATCTTACACTAATGCAACATTTATTCACAGCTCAGTATCACACACTGACTGTAAGAGAGAACAGAGAAAAGTGCTGCTTCCACTTGATGCAATCATGTAGCGACGATCAGTAGTCTGTCACACCGACCAAATCTGTTTGCTCCTGGGAATTCTCATCAAGGCTTTCAGATTTTGCTGCTTGGACAGAAGACACGGTTTTTGATTTAATCCTGTGGTTCTGTGATAACTGTCACTGTGCAGGGAGATCGCTCTGGTTCTGAGTTGCTCTTCTACTACTTGTGAATTTTATTGTTTTATCCACTTGAACAGTTTTCCAAACATATTGCAAAGTGGGGTGACAGTGTCTGCCTCCTACCTTACAGCTAAGGGAATTCGTCAGTAACCTCTATTTAAACTTTTCCTCTTGCACATGGCATCATTTCAATTAAGACTCAAAGTATTTGTATTTAATGGGGTCACCAAGAAACTGAGGCTCGGGGTAAAAACCCAGTGGAAAGTTCGAGCCTCTACCAAGAAAATTCAGATGATTATTATTTCCTCACTTTGCCATCTAGTTCACCTCCTTATTTAGGAAGCAGCACTGCTGCACGCACGTCCTCCCTCTGGCCTCTCCAGTGTTTTTCTGCTCAGAGAACAGTCAGAGCTCAAGATTAGCAAGCCCTAAGTGAATGTGCTCATGCTGCACATTTTCCTTTGATTAAAGCGAGGAGAGAAGCCTTAGCTATGGGATACTGCACTAGAGGGGATGGAGAAATGCTTTAACTGCTCCCTTACGAATTAGTTTGCTGCATAAATGAAAAGAGCCTACAAACGGAAGTAATGAGGCCACGGTATCGTCCAAGTAATATGTTCAACATTAATTATTTAGTGTCACTGACAGCTGTGAGTTGGACTGAGGCACAATTTTGGAATTATGCTAATGGAGGCGTGTGTTACTGTACAGCTGTGTACTTAAAAGGTAATAACATGCAAGACTACATTATCTCAAATCTGAATCTGTCCAGGACACTATTCAACCATCTTCAGCTATGCAAACTACATAGAAACATGCAATACTGGCGAGGGTGAGGCATACTATCCACAAGCCGATTTGAATAATATCTCCTCTACAAAGTACACGGAGCTCATCGTGTTGGAAAGGCATAGGTGGGTTCAGTCTCCTTCAACAGCAACCGATCCTAGGGGATTTTAAGTGGATTACCGCGTTATTCATTCTAGGTGCAACCCCGACTGCGTTGGTGCGCATTAAGAAAAGTGAGAGCTTTGCTCAGGCTTGGCTTGTTTCACTTGCCTCTGGTTTCAGGTGATACTGTAATCTGTGTTCAGCACTGTATGCGGTGGGGAAATTGCAAAAGCCTTGAATCACAGGGTTAAGACATTAATTGGCCGATTAAGCTGGGCAAAGAAGTCACTGTCAATATGACCATTATCTGCTTCAGGTCAATCCAGTTCAGAGACAGGTGGGGTTATCTTTATCTAACAATGCCATGTTTGACAGTTGATCGAAACTCAAGTAGAAGTCTCATCGCAGAGATACCAGTGTATGCACAGTAAACACGCTGACTGTGCACGATCATTAGACAAGGACACCAAAACACATGAAGTGAACAAACGCACACTGCACACCACAGGGCCCAATTATCAGCAGGCATTTAAATATTCCCTTTAAAGTGCTGTGCAGATGCAACCTTGTTGTACCTTGGTAGCAGGCGGGAGGCCTTGGCTTGCATTCAGAAGACGTCAGTGCCAGAGAGAAGTCTCACTCTCCTACAGCGAGTAAAGGCATAGAAGCCACTTTATCTGCCATGTTTTTGCCAAGTATAACTCTTTTTCCTGCAGTTTCTCTCTGTACAATTCCTTCTGGTTCCATGCCCTGCAAAATGTTACTCACCAAAGCAGTGCTGTTCTTTGTTAAATTTATTTCCTTATTTAGATGGATACCTGTGAGTGTTTCAGGTAACAGAGTGCGAAATGAAGTTATGATTTATGTTAGTCTTGATGTGGTGCCAACTAAGCATCTACTCCCCCCCCCCCCCCCCCCCCCATATCTGGGAACCCAACAGTTTAATATGTGCGGTCTTTTCAAGCGTAGAAAACAGTATTTCATACTTAACTGAGTGTGAATCAACGGAACTGCTTCTTAACCTGAAGATGCGGGAGATTGTCAGAAAACAGTGTTATGGTTATGTTGTTTCTTAAATGCCAGAGGTAGGCGGGAAGACAAAGATTAAAAAAATAAATTAAGAAACACCGTTTTGATATTAATATCGGTTGACAGGGTACCTCGATAGCTCTGTCAATATGTGGCTGATGTCTTGTCAAATCATGCCCCTCGAGTCATTTTTAGTGTTGATTTTAAAATTTCACTGATCACATATAAAGCACCTCGTGGCTTGGTTCCCAGTTAAATTTCTGAACTGCTGCAGTCCTTCAAGCCAGTGTGGAGTCTGAGATCCTGGTCTTACTGAGCAGGGTCTTACCAGCTAAAAGGCTTCTGCTGTCAGACTGAACTCTCCCTGAGAATCTGAGGATTGCAGATTCAGTAGCATCTCAAATTCCTACTTAAAATGCAACTTTTATTTTGAAAAGGCCTTTTATTAGATATAGTTTTGTTCTTCTTTAGTTTACTAGCATACCCTGTAATTGACAGTGATTTATATCATTGATTGTTTTAATAAAATTTATTTCATCTGAGGTATGTCTAATTATTTTTAATTCAGACTGTTCAACAAAATATCGTCCATCATTTACCACTTCCTGTTTTGACAGAAGGTCTAGTTTTCAGAATTTTTTAAGGTTAGATATATAATCTTCCATTTTTGGCTTTCACACAAAGAAAAGATACCAATAAACGGGCTGTGGCCCTACGGCATTGACTGTATAGACTCAGAATAGAAGAAGAGCAACTGCATGAACCTGTGGCTCACTAGCGCCCTCTTCCATGACGCAGAAGTACTGGCTGCCTCGTCTTGCGGACATACGAGAAACGTGTGTACAACCATTACATTGGTGAGTCTAACCTGCTGCCTTAACTCGTGTCTCTGCCTGTATTTACGCAGGAAATCCGTAATTCAGAGATTTTTACTATAAAAATGATCGAAATGACTGGAATCATACATACAATCTATTGCATTAGATAACTTTTAATAGTCAAGATAGACCTTGATTAGATCCATTTTTAAATGTGTAGTGTGTTTGTCTGAGCATCAGTACTACTCAGGGCTACTTTAAATATTATTTTATCTACACAAACAGGCATAACATTCTGATTATGATTAAGACAAATATTGTGTAGGTCTCCCTGGACATGGGCCTTCTGAGGGTGTCCTGTGGTGTCTGTCAACAGATTGTTGTTAGTGGGGGCCTTTGGGTCCTATGGGTTAAGGGGAGGGGCCTCTGTGGATCATCCCACAGATACTTGATCAGTTTGGGATCTAGTGAATTTGGAGGCCAGGTCAACACCTTGTGCTGTTCTTCATATCTAAGTAACATTCATATGAATGTCAGGTCCAAATGTTTCCCAGCAGAATATTGTATTGTCACGAGATGGTTAAGGCTACTTACTTCTCCTGTCAGTGGTCATAATGTTATGCCTGATCAATGTTTGTACCTACCATTAGAAGACAGAATCAATAAGTGTTTGGGACCTGAACATGTGAACGTTTTATTGAAACATAGATCGGGGAACAGGTTTAATTGTCCATCCTGAAAACAAAACAATGTCAATGACACAATGGGGCAGAAGAAATGGGAGAGTGAAATTACACCTCGTCGTTCAATGAAATGAAATCAATAGAGGCTGAAACAGGAACGGTGGCAGAACATCGAGCTCATTCATTATTTCTGATTGACCTTAAGCATTTTCCACAAACAAATACACCCGGATATACAGCTATTGTTCACATATATACAGAAACACACGGAGCAGAATAATGGCTGAGAAAACAACAAGACAAGTATGCTTCTTATTCATAAGACTGGTCCGGCACACAGACTTCTAAGTAGTCCAAGCCTTTGGTATGCACAGAGTTATAGGCCGATTAACGCAGATACAGCGTTGTTGTGCATAAAGACGTGGGTTAATGGAATAATGCAATGTGGCGAGCACGGCAGCCTGCAAGCGTAATGCAAATATTTACCTTTCCACTTGAGCGGAGCAGGATGAGCCAAATATGCATCTAATTTACATCACAACTGTGGGTGTACAGAAGAGACAACACTTAGGCTGGGACACAAGGGGGGAAAATGAGGTCACTTAATTTATACCCTATGGAGATTAAAAATAAATAAATCTCATACGTTGAGAAGTCTGGTTGAGAAACTTTGCCAGGCACAATGTCGAGCATTACGTATTGACAACATTTCTTATAATTTAAATCTTATTCACTTATTCAATCTTATTACACATTCATTCATTCTCCCAAAACTTTTCCCAACAGCACTGATTTGCACTGAGTATAAAGTTGTTGTTTTTTTTAAAATCCAGTTCTATTGCCCTAGGCGACAACAAATGGCTCCTCGTTTTGCCCGAGGCCATGATTATCAAATTACTCATCTGCCTCTGGGTTCTTCCTTTGCAAACATAGTCTATGGATATGCGGCAGTTTCATTACCTTTGCATATTTGTCATGTTCTCAACAGTGCAGAGCTGAAACAAATGCACATTTAATGGCCACAACCTTAATGAGGAATTGAAAAATTCATGAAAGTGATGACCATTAAGGTTAAAGCCGCACCGAGGTTACCCCTCAAGTGTGCTTCTCCAATCGCTTATTAATAGACCTCATGCATGTTTTTGACACCGACTGTCAAAGAAACCAATCTTAATGAAAGGAGAAGCTTTTACATTCTGCCAGTTCTGCAGAAAAGATGGCAGAGTGCAGGAGTAACGCAGCACTTCATTTTATCAGTGTATCTCAAATGAGTGAAGAGGGACGGAGAGAAATTTTGTCCCTGTCTGTAAGATTGTTTTTGGTTTTGTAAATTGCAAGAAATGTGTCTTTGTCCAGTAAACAAAGCTGTCCAATCCAAAAATTAGGGCTTCTTATTTACACATCGGCATTAAACTGCCTCAAGACTGGAGCTTCCCTTCAGACTGTCTGTCCTCATTGATATGCAGCACAGGTAGTCTGTTTTTGGACACACTTAATTTACTGTCTCTTTGATTCAAATTAGAATTGTAATTTAAGGCTGTTAAATGACCTATGAACCATGGCACATGAAAAAAAGAGATCCGGATGAGAGGCATTTTCTCTTACGTGCTCCCTTTTGTTCTCTTTCTCCTTTATGTCTTCCCTTTTTTTTTTTCCTGTACTAGAACATGCTTCCATGCTGGGACTGCTGAAATCCGATGTGACAATCTTGGCAGGATTTGAGGCTCAAGAGTCATTAGAGCGAAACAAGTATTCAGCACAAAGTCATCGGAAATGAAAATGAAACCAGGCCCACATTTGTTCTGTTTCCACCAAAAGAGCCCTGTCAAAGTCTTTTCCTGTTTGATTCAACCCACTCTTCCAAGCATTAGACACTAAAGAATTCAGTCAGTCAAGCCTACAGTGGAATTAACTTTTTGACACAAGTAGTCCTTTCCTAAATTAAATTGGAAATCAAACAACAACACTACTAACAAAACATACATATACCCTCCTGATTAATTAAAACACCTCATCTTTTTTTAAACATATGTGGAAAGGTGAAGCGATGTTTCTGAGAGGACTCTCTTCATACATTAGTAAACACACAACAAACACATAATCCACAGATGAGTGGCAGAGCGATAAGGCAGAGGTGACACTCCGCTAGGCTTGTTAGTCGCACACATGCATGCAGTTCCCAGGCGTGACTCGCCATCTCCATCCAAGACCGTTAAGAGATTTCACCACACCAAGGCCTTATTCCTTGCTCATAAGCACCCCCCTCATCTCCTAGATGCCGTATTTGTCAGCTCTGTTTTGCTGGTGAGCCTCAGACATGGGTCCAAGCCGGGCTCATCTGTTCACATGATTATCGCGGCGAGGAGAAATCTCGCATCTCACCTTTATTTGTCTCTCACGTGATCTCTGGCTTTCTCATCTCTTATCTCTGTCCCAGTGGGAATGTTAATAACTATGCGCCTTTGCTACAGGATTGTCTCAGCCATGATCTTCTGCGTAGAACCTTTCCCTATATCTGATCAAAATCAAGGCAGAATGTGCGGGAAGGGTTAAGACACACAATCGCATTGCTCACACCGAAGGTTCTTTTTCTGGATATAGTGCTTTGTCATCACATTACAACTTTGTCTTCAGTTTTTATCTTTGCTTTTATACCCCGCACGCATAGGGCACGTGCACATTTTACATGAGGGGTTCAGCGATGAGGTTAAGTGGTTTTTGAGTAGGTAGGAGTTTCAATCCCAAGGAGACCTCAAGGACGGGAGGAGCATCTGCAGCAGAGATGATACGGTAGTCTAAATTCTCTTCTTGTGGAGTACAGGTTCATGATAAAGCAGTGCGAGTGTTTGTTATGTAAAGGCGAACACTAAAAATGCAACTAAACAAAAATACATGTAAACACTATTAACAAAACCATCTTTTGATTTTTGATCATTGTGTACTCGATTTTAAGTTGAAATCAGGTATACTCACTGTACACGCCAGGATGCCTTATGAAAGCAAGACCCTTTTCTCATTATTTTCTTCTCCATGGCTTCAGAGAAACAATGAGCTTTGAAGGGTAAAGTATGATCCCTCTGCTAACAAGAGCTATGCATCTGCGGTAGAAGCTCTGCTTCTGATAGAAATAGGTTGCAAAAGATGAAATGCTTTTTACTCACGGTACGCTGCTACACACTACACATTTAATGTTGAAGTGACCGGTCCGTTTGGTTTAATCGGAAAGGGATCACACCACACACCACAGGTCAATGACAATGAGCCCCATTCATCAATGTTCAATGATTAAGTGCTGACAAAAGATCTGTGACCAAGGTGTCCTTACTAACACATTCATTAGAATTCGAAAAGCAAAACTGAATCTAAACATTTCTCCTGAGACATAATTCAACCCTGTTTTGATAGGTCACATATGGATTCAGTCAGTTTGTGCCACTGTTGCTTTGCGAAGCTACTGTTAGAGAACATATAAAACCTGTTGGTTTTATTCCAATGAAAAATGTAGGATGATACATGATACATATGTGCAATATCTATATATTCACTATATTTCACAGTAATATAACAATATTGTGCTAGAAGGAAAGGCTAAATGGGAGTTTAAACCATGTATATAAGAATGGTTGGAAGTTTATTTTTCCATGTGCAACACTGCTTTATCATCCATTTCACGCCTCCAGACCACTGAGGAGAACTATGGTTTGCACTTTTCTCAATATTGAGGTCTGGCCCAGAGTGGTAATGAGGGATTAATAGATCCTGCTCACAGGATAATCAGGGTTGCCCTGATTAATATAAAACATCTTTGATAACAGATTTTCACTGCAGGTTCTGTTTTGTTTAGATCCACTCCCCCATGAGAGCACATAGGGTTTTGCATTCAATCCGGTGTGATCTGGTACAAAAAAAAAGGTACCCTGTCATGCGTTACACTATTATTTCAAATCTTGTTGTGTGTGCTAGCTTGAGATAAGAGGAAAAAAATATCTGTGAAGTTTCTCCTTAATCGTGTGATGCAACCTGATGAGGAAACCATTTGGTCATGGCAGTCTACCATGACTCATGAATACATCAAATAAATCAGAGCCATTCAACAGTCTTCAAGACTTTTAAGATTTCTGACAGATCCTGAACCACAAAGGTCAAAACGCAGGCTTGTATCACGTGCAGCCTTTTGTCAGCTCATTGGCTCTGCTCATTGGCTCTGCTCCTCAAGATTTCGCCAGACTGAAGCGGTGACGGAAGCTGTCAGATCACAACTGGTCCCGTCAGCACCAAACAGCTAGCTGAGGAAACACGGGGATGAGGAGAGAATGCTTTTCAGGATTGGAACTCAGCCTGACAGCCTCCCAGGGAGATTTGGCTCCACTGTAGCACAGTCACCTCTATCTCCTCTCTCTTATAGGGATAGTTATCTACTTGTCAGGAGGAGGGCAGAACCGAGAGAGAAGGAGAAGGGAGAGAGAGAGAGAAAGAGAGCTGTGATCCCCGTCTCCATATTCTGGGACTCCTCACTTGATTAATGGAACAATTGACTCAGTGATTAACACCTGTGCATCGAGTTACTAAAAAAAGCCCAAAGAGACCTGAAATGGTGAGATATTGATTTCCTCTCTTCCCTAAACGCAACACCTATCTCCCGCTCCTCATACCCTATGGCCATGAGAAACTGAGCACAATGTAGCCTTTCTAATTACTCAGCTCATTTCCATACTCACTGGGGTTACTTTGCACTTGATCACAGTACGGTTCATACAAGACGCTTGCCCTTGTATTAGCATGCAATGCTTGGGTATTCAAATGGTAAACTTCTCCCAAAATAGAGTAACATTTATGTAGTTAAACGACAAGACACAATGCTTTATGACATCAGTATAATGTAACGTTGGGATAGAGCTACCTCTCACATGCCTCTCCATTGTGACTCTTGATCATAATGACATTTTACTGAGCACTACATGCATGTCCTGCAGAGCACTTCATGTACTTCTTTTTGGGTGTGTTTGAGATTGACTGTGCTAAATGTAAAGGTAAAATTTTGGGAAGCTATAGGCTTGCTCTCCTCAACATTCTCTACGTTTACATGCTTCAAATACTTTAGTTTCTGCCCTTATTCTTCCTTACTCTGTACCCTATGCCATAGCCTTACATGCGCCTTCTCAGAGACATAACTACACATCGATTGGTTTGAAACGCATTTCCTCATCCATGCGTCTCAGTGGCTGGACACGTAAAGCATAAAAAAATATCCTCCTTGTGCCTGCTATACTACCATTTTCTCATTCCTGTGTTGCAGTGATTTCAGTTATTCAACATTTATTAGCTCCAACTCCAACGGCTGATTAGCCTTTGTGTTTCAGTGACATACTTACAACACAACTACACATTCTTGCCACGAGCTACTGAGACTACTCTCTATTGCAAAAGTATAGCCCAAGCTTAAGCCATTTTTTTTGGTTACTGAAAGTGAACAGTGCTGTTATTCTTGTTTACATTAAAATTTCCATGGTTGCAGAATGGTTCAACACACCTACCCCCTTTCATTTAATTCTGAAACATGTTGTTATTGCAATACTCATGCATCTTTGGTGTCGGGTGTAGCTGGATAACGGGGTGTAGGTTGGTACAAAAACAAGTGATGTGACACAGATGTGCAAATTTTTCTTCTTGAGTGTACATATTATTGCCACGTTTGCTGCTATCGAGTTCTCGCAAATTTTCATTAAAGTTCACGAGTTTTAGTACCGCATTTGCCGATGATTTCTGAAATTGTGGAAGTGAATATATTGTAATAAAGTTGTATAGAGGTTTTGTTGTAGTTTTATAAAACACTAATTTTCCCAACGATCTCATCTTTTTGCCTTTCCCTCATTAAGTTACCTGGTTGTTAGCTTGCTAATTGTTAGCCTCTGTGGCTCCAACATGACAACAGTTGCGTAGCAGCAGTCTTCTCACAACTTACGGTCAAACGTTTTGTGCACACGTCTTCCCATGTTGTAATTTCAAGTGCATTTGAATGCAGGAAGAGCAGTTTCAAAAGAAAACATACATAAAAGCCAGGGCTGGTGAGGCCTTTGTAAATCACCAGTCTTCTGCCAGTTTTTATTATGTTGTTAAGTTTTGTCTTTTTATTCAATTTAGAGAAATAAACCTTTATTTTTTAAAGTTCTGGCTGACAAGCAGGGTCATAACATGTACTATGTTCTCTTTACGTCCCAATCATGAGGACAAACAGAACGAGGAAGAAGAGGGGGATGGTCGTTGGGAAAAAATGCTTAGCGTCATCATTTAAATTTGACGGCCCCTGAAGGTGTAGCATTATTCTGTCACATGTATAGATCATAGGGGTCAGAAGTGTCTGTTTCTTTGCGCTGTCTCATGGTGGAGACAGTATAAAGTGTGGATGACTTAATTGGAATTCAGGACCTGAGGTGCTCCGGATGCAAAAAGGCTTTGATAGCTTTGATAGGCTTTCAATGTGAATCTCAGACTTTCATTGTACCAGGACCGTGGTCCAAACATGAGGATAATACTGCATATCATCAGTCATGGAATGAAAGTGAAGGATGAATTTCTCCGTCAGTGTCTTTTGAATTTGTGTTAATAGCTCAAAAAACACATTACTCATAAGAAAGTTAACAAGAAAATAATAAAATAGAATAAAAAAGCCATCCAAGTTTCAGTTTATTCAGTCAAAATAAAGTTGCCTTGCAATGCTTAACAGCATTTCAGTGAATTAATTCTCACCAACCTATATGGCCTCCAGATACATTTTGTTGTGACACACATACAAACACACTATGTGCAGCTCTCGAGAGGAAGCAGCAGCAATATCTCGAATGCAGCCACTTCTAAGCATTCAGAAACAATTACATTTTATTAACTTTGCCATGTTTATTCTAACCATTTTGATGGAACAGAATGTGAAGCATCCGAGAGGAGCTGCTACAATACGTAAAAACAGAATAGCGCTGATGAAACAAAATTGTGACTGTGACGGGAAATAGGATATGAACAATTTAGTTTTATTTGGGGTTTTCATGAGGCTATTAGTTCAAATACAGAGCAATCATGTGAGGAAGCAATTGTGAAAATTGATGCTCAGGCAAGGTAGTGTAAAGACTGTCGTCTTACAGCCAGGGAGAGGTGGACTATCACATCAACACAACAACAGAGTTTAATCCAGGAGGTTGGGGTTGGACCATTGTTTTTTAACTGCTTGGTGTCGAGTGTCAGACATCACTTTCACCCAGACTCGAGTTGATGATTAGTTTGAGACAAAAAAAATGATATTTTTTGTTTAAAGGGACCATTTTGCTGCATTAAACACATGTTACAAAGCAAATTTCTCCCTTCTGCAGCAAGGTTCTCCACCATTTTCTTATAGAGCCTCAAAGAGGTAAGAGATCAGTCTAGATAAATGAGTCAACAAGACATCAAACTTGACAATTAATTACCTGTTTCCTACTGAAAGTAACAAAAGGTTTCTTCATGACTTTGATTTTTCCTTCGTCATAACTACATACGGTTCCAAACGCTATGACTAAGGTCAATTAAACTAGATGAGGAGTAACTTGAAACTATTCCCCTCTTTATTTTAATGTGGACAAAGTTGTTTCTGTGCCTCATCCTGACCAAACCTATACCACTGCAGTGTAAGATCAGGAGAAGGTTTTATTTGTAAACTGTAATTTGTACAACTTTATAAGGCACTGACAGAGATGTCATCCTGCCAACAGGGGAAGCCAAATGCTTAAATGTGTCATGCTAACGGGCATTAAAAAACAATGTATTTTGTTGTTTAATTTGGAGAGGCTGTTAATAGATACTCAAGTACTCATTTACTGTAGAGACACGTGCTAGTGTTCCTCAAAACCTTAACAATTAAGAAGGCAGTCATACAGTTCAGCAAATTATCAGAGAAAGCAGACACCTCGGTCCAAATAACTCAAATGATTTGATCAGAAGTTGGTACTTAAGGAACAAATGACAGGTTTTTCTGCAGCAAATGTGACAGCTGGACTTTCAGCTGACTCTGGCTCTTACACTAGCAGACAGAGGACAGCCAGCTGCCCAGATGTACCCTAAACAGAGTCCCATATGCCCCCTCTGCCCATGAGGCCTGTTAGCCTCAGATGGTGCCAGTCTTGCTGCCCGTCCACACTCCACATCTCCACTGAGCAATGAGCCGATCACTGTAGGACAAAGTGACTCCACAGCATTTGCAGACAGATGTCATTGCTCAATTCATCACACTGCGGACGCGCACTGGTGGACCTGTGGCTCAGCAACCAGCTGACACAGGTATCTGTATCTGTAATCCATGTGTCTTCACATTGACATTCAAGGACATCATACACTGAAACATTTTTATATGATTGCTCGACTAGCTTCACACTACTTGGTGGTTCTGTTGCTCGGTGAAGCAAGAAAAGTATTTGCTCAACAGTCACTTTTCTGCTCAATCTCAGGTGATATATCCCTCATGCCAAGTTCAGCCTTCACAATATCAGCATGAAAATAGCCTGACCCAAAAGACATTGGGCATCAGGAATGAAACTAGACACTGTGCACAACAATTGACAATTTTATCTTGTACACTGATCAGGCATAACATTATGAACACCTGCCTAATATTGTGTAGGTCTCCCTTGTGCCTCCAAAACAGTTGTGACTCATCAGAGAATGGACATGGGCCTTCTGAGGGTGTCCTGTGGTGTCTGGCAACAGAATGTTGTTAGTGGGGGCCTTTGGGTCCTATGGGTTGAAGGGAGGTTCCTCTGTGGATCATCCCACAGATACTTGATCAGTTTGGGATCTAGTGAATTTGGAGGCCAGGTCAACACCTTGTGCTGTTCTTCATGTTTTTTTTTTTTTTTGAGTTGTTCCTAAAGTGTTTTTGTGTGTGTGCCTGTCTCAGGCTGCATCCTGTTGAGGATGGCTGCTGCTATCAAGGAGTGTCATTGCTATGGGGTGGGGGTGCCTGGTCTGGTCTAGGTGGGTGCTACATGTCAAAGTAATATCCACATGAATGCCAGGTCCAAAAGTTTCCCAGCAGATCATTGTACTGTCACAAGATGGTCGATGTTATTTATTTCTCCTGTCAGTGGTTTTAATGTTGTGGCCGATCAGTGTATTGCATAATCAGCAACAGATACCACATCTGGGACATCTCAATACATTTTGATGAAAAAGCAACAACTTTCTAATAGTTTCTGGCAGCACTTAATTTCATTCTTATTTCTGAGCGATGAAACCACACAAGATGTGTAAGTTGATTGGTGAAGGTCCAAGTAAGCAGGTCTCTAGGTGAAGTCCTTAAAATGCAGTTCCTTAAATGGCTACTTGAGACGGGTTCCAAAATGAGTCACTCCCGAAACCCCACAGAGATGAAGGTCTGTTTCAAAAATGGGTTTGGTCTCTACAGCTAATTTCCCCAATCATGACATCTTGGCGTATGCCCACATAACAGGGGGTTGCTATACCCAGTTGTAAGATGTACACTTAGACAGGCACACACTAACTCACGGTCCATCTCTTTGGCTATGTTTGGGTTAGCAAACTAGTGTTAGGTGGAGTCAGGCACAGCCACCCAGATCTGCCACCACACTGGGCTTAAAAAACGCCCTTCAGTAATCCTGTGTGTGGTGTCAAGGAGGGTTTGTCCATCTTTATATACAGCCCATGGGTCAGATGTATTGTCCATCATGTCTCTCATCTGCAAGGGTTTACGACTTTATAATTGTCGTCTTATATTACAAAAATATAGTGCAGTGTGAAGCCAACAGAGCACAATTAAATTTAACTAAATTGTCAAACCCAACTTGAACCCAAACTAAGATACTAAGATAACTAAGATCTTGAAAATCAGATTTAAAATATGACAAATATGTTATAAAAAATGAGGTGAGTAATCAAGAAACTGTGCAATGTCATCAACGTGTTAACAGTTTTGTTTAAAATGACAATGATGCAACATCACTGAATCCTGAAGGTTCTTGTGAATCAGATTAAACAAGAATTAGACTAAAGAAGACAGTTTGTCCCTTTGTTCGTCCCATAAAAGCAGCTTAAGTTAAATACATGGTGACACACTAGACATGTGGCCGCAAAATACAACATAGTTATGTTACAAACTCACGAAATCAGCTGTTGTCAATATGATAGTTCCTCTATATTGTTGCGTGCCATTATACAGAGGCAGTTGTCACTACTACTACTCCACTAAAGACAAATACAACAGATGGTAATAAAAGAGAAGTGAAATGAAAAATACTGTTATTAGCTTTGCAGAAAGCCTTGAGGCATCAAGATGATCTATATGTGCTGTCATGATTTCATCATTCACTGCAACGCATGCATTGATTTTTCTCCTTCCACTCTCTAGCATGCAAACATGACACAGTCAGCAGTGTATTTTTCTTCCAAAGGCTAAGAATACATTTGAACAAAACATTGTATTATTGTTTTAGTATATTTTTTATTTTTTTTCACCCATCCGTGTGTAGCAAACGTCCTCAGACTTAAGGGTATAATTAAAGTAAATACCAAGCAGGTAAACAGTCAGAAATCCAAATATTGCTTGAAACCACTTCTGGCATTGCTGAAACAATACTGTTGTTTTCTCAAGTTTAGGATGAAAACAGAATCAAATGAGACAAAGGTGTGTCCTCCCAAATGTATGACGACATGATAAGCAGCAGTTGAAGAAACAAACTCTTTTCAGCCCAGGGCTTTTATTATCTTTTATTTATTTATTTATCCCTCTCAGCATGGAGTCATAATTTGGAACAACTGGAAGTAAAAAAATGTCTTATAACTTGTTATTTTGAAATTCACTGTTATTCCATTTTTCTTTTCATTATTTTTGACTATTGGGTGTTACCTTGGATATGAATTTATGCCGTTCCACCCATGTTTTTCACATATATTGCATCAACAATAAGCACTCTCTTGATGTCTCTTATGTTAATAATAAATTCTTTTTACTGAAAAGCTATGCCCTCAAATTGATTGCAGATCTTTCGGTGACTGAGCGATTTCCTGATACTGTTTACATTGTTTTTCTCCATGTGACAGAGGAGCATGAAGGGGTCTGTCTGATGCAGACATGTCACAGTGATTGCAGCAGCTATTAGGTGTCGCTACACTGACAGCTGTTCAGGGTCATTCATCAAATGATGGAGTGAGGGAGAAAGTTGGAAAGATGAGGTGAACAGGAGGGGATGCAAATCTGCTGAGGAAGGCAGCGCGCAAGTTGATGAAACATTCCTTGGACGATTACCCCCAGGTTCAGCGGGCCCCCGTTGGCTGTTCAAACATTTCTCGCTTTTCTTTACTGAGAAGTAAGTCTGTGCCTCTGTGCCGTGTAAAACTTCAAGACAAAGTTTACGGATTATTTATTTATTTATTTTATTCATTTAAAATCGGCCTCATAAAATTTATGTTTGATTGTTTTTAATGAAAAAGAAATGAGAGAGGAACTGCACCCAGAGCTCCTTCTGGTTAGATTTAGGCACCAAAAGTTAATTTGGTTAAAGTTAGGACAGTTGTTTTGATTAAATTCCTATTTGCTAAATACATTTTGCGAATTCAGGGTCTTGAGTTACAGCTGATTTTATGTATCAAACCAGACGGTGAACTTTCCTAGAAAGGAAATGAGTGCCTGAAGAAATTTAATAATGCTGTGGTCTGCTAGTGGATATTGTTCTTTGTCAGTGAACATATTACTAATACATTCAATATCAACCTCTCGCACCTGACATTTGCTCATTAAGTTGACAAATGTGTTTGTTGTTGTAGTGTAGATGTATTGGAGCCTTTTATTTACAGAAAATCTGACTTACCTCCATCAGAACAAATGTGTTAAGGTACCAACCTATTGTGTCACACTGGGTTGATCAATTCTAAAGTTTCGAGTCCATCCTGATCAGATTTGTCTGAGAGGCAGCCTGATTAGCGCTCGCTGACACTACACAAACACACCTGCATGCACAAATGTCCACATGACAAAGGTGGGGATCACCTCATGCTGTTTACTCTTTGTTCACCTCTCAAGGACACAGACCTTTATCAGGACTGACCAGCGCTGTGTGTCCCACCTTCCTCCCCTCCAATATGCCACTGAGTTATGGAGCGCCTGCTGATGCTCCTTAAAGGGCAGCCGCACCAGAGAGAGATGCAGCGTATGCTTAACACTAAGCCGATGGCTCCAGACACTCCCCATCCATCAATGTCTGCCCTGGGCAGCCTCTTTTTTGCCTGATATTCCACCACTGAATTGCAGGCCCTCCGGGTCACACTTACATTTAGTGGAATTATTCTAACCACCTCTCTGGAAGAGCAGCCATTTAGAGGATTTCTGATGAATACAAGATAGAAGAAATACACTGAATTTCCAAAGAGCAGATTTCAGATATGAATGCAAAAAAAAAACCTCTATTGCCATAGGCATGAATGCCTAAGGGTAAAAATTATAGATTTGTTATAGTTTGGAGTGATGCTGAGTTGCTCTTTTAAAAATGCAAAAGCTTTGATGTTCATCGCTGTGTGAACCTGAAAATTTTCTCCTTTCTTTTTGTTGCTGTTCACATTAAAATCAAACAAAGAGAGTTAGTACATTAGAAGGAATCTGAGGTGTTTCAGTGAGTCTCGATATAAAATTACTAGTCAACCATTCAAGGTTACAGCTCACTTGGTGATAAGGCCAATTTCTATTCACTTCGTGAATGTAAGGGGAGACTTAAAGCATTCCAATCTCGATAATGTATGTATCATGGTGATAGCGCCGGCTTAGGAGATCATGATCAGGTTTAATTGGAGCTCTGTGTCATTCTTACTCTGTGGGATTGACTCCTCTGGTAAAATTTAATTTTCTCATCAACACTGCTGGACTTCGGTGGGAGCTGGTTAGATCTAATCTGATTCCAAAACAGTTGGAATTAAGAAAAGACACAGTTAGTGGTTATTTATTCACTGCTGCACCCCAGCCAGGGAGGCAATTAACCCACCCAGTGCCACAGCATTAGTCACAGATGTTTGAAACATCTAAATATTGTGTGCGCAGTAAGTGACAAATTGTCAATGTTTTCAACAAAGGGAAGATGTGACGACTTACTATGATGGAGATGAGTAGCAGAGGACGAATAATAAATAAGCTGAACTGTGGCCCTATTTAACAAAAAACGCATATTTTTGCACAGTTTTAGAGATTCAGGCAATGTGATTTTGATAAAAATACATATTACACAGCTGACTGTGTGTCCATGGAGATCTGCCTCAGGAGGAGCCAGTCATCTCACCAAACAAGCCATTTTCCCCTGCAGTAATATCATTTAATACTCTTTAATAAATAAATATCAGGAATCTACGACTACGTTTACAGTCATCACTGCTGTTAAACAACAGTCAGGTGACATTTACTCAAACTAGCATTAGTATTTCTGTCCAGCTGATTTCATCTCTGAGCACTTCGACGCATCTGCATACAGCACGCAGCCTCACACAATTTTGAAAAACTGTTCAGATGAATATGCAGAGTTGGACTGTGACTTGACTCGCCTTCAATCCATAACCATATCACATATTTAAAATATTTTTGTCATAAGACCTTGAGTAAGTACTATAACTTCTATTGTATTTCATTTTCCAGTTTTTTGTATTTAATTTGTGCACTGTCCTTAAAACTGTATGCTGCTGCAACACTTCAGAGTTCTCCACTGTGGGATAAATGGAGGATTATCTGATCTTATCTTATCTTATCGCTAGCTTGCTACTTGGTCAGATGGAGAATGGACAGGACAATTTTTAGGGTGTCACTGCCAGGCACAATGAGTTTCTCATCCATCATCTATAAGCACTTATCTTGTAGAGTTTTCGCAGGGGGCTGGAGCCTATCCCAGACTGGTTGAGAGACGGGGTACATGCTGGAGAGGTTGCCAGTCACTAACACAGAGAGACAAACAACCATTCACCCTTACATGCATACCTGCAGCAAGTCTAGAGTCACTTGGAACCAGCTCCCAGTCTGGGTTCTTGAGGCAGGCACCTCTCTGCCTGTAAGTTCATGCTTAAAACCTTTCTTTTTGGTAAAGCTTAGACTTAGGGCTATCCCTTAGTCATGCTGCTATAGGTTTAGGCTGCTGGGGGACTGGCCTCTATTTTCTTCTTTCTAGCATGTCTAGCATTGCATGTTACTACTCTGCAGCATGCTGTATTGGCGTTGTGTCCTTCTCTCTAGCTCCCTTTCCCTCCCCCCATCTTCTTGTGAGTGTCTCAAGCCTCAAGTTGTTTGTTTCTAAACTGTGGAGCTGCATGCTACCCATCTGTGGTCCTCGTCTTGTCAGCCTGCCCAGTCTTCATGACTTATACTTATCCATTCCTACCTGAATGCATAATTCTCCAACCTGCAAAAAACCCACGCAGGCACAGGGAGAACAAACTCCACACGGAAAGGGCACGTCTGAACCAAAAATTCCTTCCTGCTGTGAGGCGACCACTGCACTGTTGCAACACCCACTGTGAGATTTTTTACTGCAGAAATCGAACTTTTAAGAAGTATGGCTGCTTAGGTGCACCTGTTCCATTCTGTAGAAGACGGGTACATCTTAAATAAAAGAGCAAACCATGAATGTAGGAACTAACAGCATGAAGAGTGTATTTGTCTACCCCAAGGGTGTCAAACTTATTTTAGTTCAGGGGACACATACAGCCCAGTTTAATCCAAGGGGGCCAAACCAAACCAGTAACATAATAACATGTCAACCTATAAATAACAACTTTTCCCTTTGTTTTAACACAAAGAAGTACAGAATGAAAATGTTTGCATTTAATAAACTATTGTAAGAAATCTCTTGGGGCGGCACAGTGGCGAGGTGGTTAGCACTGATGCCTCACAGCGAGAAGGTCCCGGGTTCGAATCCATGGGCCGAATGGGCCTTTCTGTGTGGAGTTTGCATGTTCTCCCTGTGTCTGCGTGGGTTCTCTCCATGTTCTGGCTTCCTCCCACTGCCCAAAGACATGCTGGTTAGGTTAACTGGTGATTCTAAATTGGCCGTAGGTGTGAATGTGAGTGTGAATGGTTGTCTGTCTCTCTGTGTTAGCCCTGCGATAGACTGGTGACCTGTAGCTCGCCCGATGACAGCTGGGATAGGCTCCAGCAGACCCCGCGACCCTTAACAGGAATAAGTGGTTACAGAATATGAATGAATGAAATTTCTTACGAAATATAAGTTTACAATACATTTTCGGCACATTACTGCCATCTGCAGTTTAGTTCTGGGTCTCAGTGTTGTGTTTTGTCTGCAACTTTTACTAAAACAGTGCAACCCTTAGTGGACAAATTATGATTAGCAGTTACTTTTAGAGGAAAATTGCAGTTAATGTCTTCTATGTCATTTACGCCCTTTGCAAATTCATCCTGCGGGCCAAATAGGACCCTCTGGTGGGCTGGCTTTGGCGGCATATGTTTGACACCCTTGGTCTACGCTATACACCGTGTTGCAGCCAAGAGTGGAGTAATTCTATTTCTTGACAGGTCTTAAAATGTAAACTTGACTGACACTGAGTAAACTTATTTACCATTGAAATCATTTTGGCAGGTCAAATAAAGGTCAGAATTTTAGCATTTTCATTACGTATTCTGCACCTATGACTTTTTCCCTGATCAGTTTCCACTCTGTTACTTAGGTGTCTACTTGTGTCCCCCTCCCCCTCTCTCTCTCTCGGTTTCTGTGTACATATCAGTGTTTTGCAGGGTTTATATTTACTGTTCAATTTGGCAGTGGCATAGATGGCAGCAGTGCAATCTTTGCCTGGATTGTGCAAGTCTGTGTATTCTTCCAGGTGGTAATTAAAGTGACATAAAGTAGATAGCTCGCTGCTCGCTCATCTGTGTGAGTAAGTACTGAGTTAATGGGCAGTGGGAAATGGAAAACTTTATTTCGCCAGGGCGTCGTGTTTTATTTGCTGTGTTAATTTGGATGCTGCACACATGTGACTGGTTTCACATTTAATCTGTTTTGTCACCAGAGTCACTTTCAATAGTGTTCGGTGTTAGAACTTGGTTTGCAGTGGTGCCAGCAGGCTGTAAATATACAGGAAGTGTAATCTTAGCTCTTTTATTGTGTTGTTGTTTTCAATAATGTCACTTCTCATCTTCTGTTAGGCTCTTTACTCACTTACCGGTAACTTAGCACCTCCAGCAGCATTGTGGCGATACTTCCTTTTAATGGATCTATCTGCCAGTGTAAAATGTAAGTAAAATCTGTGTACACATTGCTCTTGTGTTATTTATTTATTTATTTCATGATTTCTCCAGGGGACTGTTACACTTACACATCACAATCTCTGTGCCATTGATAGACCCTGTGAGAGGGAGGCTGGGAAACATCAGTAATATTGATATCTTCACACACGCATACAATAAACACAGTCAGGCAGCAAAATGCAGCCCACCCATAAAGACTGTATCTAAATCAAGACCTTTACATCGATATAAACACATACAAACACATACACAACCTTGAGCCTCTCCTTTAACATCATTTGCAAGGTTTTCTATAAAACTATTTTTTCACCACCTCCAAGCACCTACCACATAGATTTTTATGTTACAAGGACCTGTCTAGGTTTCATGATTAATGTTATATATGTAGTATGTGCAGCACATCCACCTCATGGACCAAAGGAGTTATGTGATTTCAATATTGCACAAAGACCGGACAGTTTCACCCTTTAGGTATTAGGCTTTACTGAGCACTGAGATGATTGTACATTAGCCACTGAAGTATTTAAGGGTGAATAAAGCACATTTTATAGTTTAAACCTCAATATGCTACTGTAGATCAATTTGTGATCAGATATACAGTAGTTGAGGCTGAATTAAAAAACAGGTTCTCAACTGTCTTTGAACATGTACAAAATATAAATAACATTTTCGCTGCAACGTTTCATTTGCTCCTAATTAATACAGATTTGACGCCCAACCCTGATTTTACTAGACAATAAGATGGAAATGTTGGAGAAGCATGTGCAAGCCTCATCCAGGGTCTACAGTACATCACCTCAGAGATGAACATGTCACACAACCATATTTACTATCATCCAATGGGTCTCTAAAGGTCTTGTTTCATGACTGTGGAAGGCGAGTGCTTTATTGGACATTCCTCACCAGGATCTCTTCATCATGACTGCCGGGGTGTCGCACGAATGAATGAAACAGAATTAATAGAAGATTACATCTGGCCCCTGCTCCTTTCGCTCCCGTGTGGCTCTTGATGATATTCTGAGCCGCTTTACGCTTCTCATATTCCCCCGCATATAAATCCAAAGGCAAGCCGCCATTTCAGATTTTATGACGTGCGCAAACAAAGTTCACAATTCAGCCTCATGCAAGGTTGCGCAATCACACAGTATGTAAGAATGTAAGAGTGATTGACAAGAGTCTTACGATTATTGTGTTATTATTGTGTAGCTGTGTAAAAGTGGATTTTCTAAGTGGATGCAGAATAAGCACTAAAGAATAAAATGAAATAAATGAAACAATTTCAACAAAATATTTCCAGAAGATTTGGAAAGACTCAAGAACAACACAGGCATGTGTCCAGATACAGCCTGTGAGTATTTGTTGGATGTGTGGGTCTGGGTTGGTGGGGTTTTAAAAGCCCATGGTTGCCATAGAGACCAGCATAGAGAATTATGGGTGGAAGAGGTGCACAGGCAGACATCACTGTGTAGTTATTATCATTGCGTAGTTATTGTTCTAATATGTTCCCTCCTCTCCTTCCTTGTCTTCTCATTCAAACATCTTTGGTGCCAGAAACGACCTCCACATACCTCCAACTCTTTCCAAATTCCTTTCACAGATCTTTTGTTTTATAGTTTTACACAAAGCTTAGTATTCTGTTGATGTGTAACCCCTCCACACAGTCCGACTTGTGTTCCCATTAACCATATTTATTAGTGCAATTCCTCACTCGTAAGACAGGAGGAGCAATATTGCGTTCCCCGGTGTCATTTTCCATCATTCTATTAGTGTCTGCTGGTTTCGGGGTAACGTAATAGCAGGGAGCAAACATGAGACCCATTATGAGACCCTCCCCCGTCGCCACAGCCCTGCTCCGTTCCCCACAGACGTCCAAGTCCTGAAGAAAGTGTATTTTGAGATGAAATATTCTGGGCTTCAGAGAGAGGTTGCTGAAGCAGCTTTCATTCCTGAGCCTGATGTGATGCAAAATAAGGTCTAGTTTTCTTGGCTTTTCTTGTTTGGCAAAAACAAAACTATTCAAACCAACCAGACCATATAAAAAAAAAACACTAAATCATTGCTCTTGTTCTGAATGTCAAATCTTGCACATGTTTACTTCAATTAAATATTTGATTCACATCCTCACTCTCTCCCTCTCTCCCTCCCTCTCTCCCTCTATATATATATATATGACAAAAAGAAAGAAAGGAGAAAACACACTATATGTACTTGAGGCCTAATTAAAGGATTAGATACACTTCCCTGGTCTTGTGAAAAAGCCCCATTTATTTCTTCTTATTGAATTTTCGTTCGAGTTGTTTCTGTTTTATTCAATTTTACGCTGCAGTTTATATTCATTACAGGGCAACAGAGAGGGTCAGTGGGCATCCAAAACAATGCCATGCTGAGTTTAAGTATCTCCGCCTGAAAGCATGCGTACTTGCATTACCATCTAAATGTTCTGGACTCTTCCTCCATCAAAGCAGGCATCAAGTACAGCATGTACAAACCTAGTTGTTGTTTTTTTAAAATGTCTGCAGTCTTAATAGGCTGCTGGCTTAGAGAGATCAGAGAGTTTGTCAGTGAAGATAAATTCTGACTACACTTCGCTGTGCTTTCAAATGCCATTACTTTCATTTGAGGATTATAAAGCCAACTTGATTTTTTGGTGTAGTATTGAATTAAATTTTGCAAGCATGTAATATTGTTCAATCACTTCACTGAAATCCCAAAAAGTGACACGTGTTTGTGTTAAAGTGACACTGACAAGAGCTCATGAACATCCATCTAAAAGACACCAAATGTATCAAGTTTAATATATCATTGATTTCGACTTAATACAGTAAGTGGCCATTCTCTTCATTTAGTGTTTGCAACTTGCATCTCCATCAGCATGACTTAACAACACTAAATACGTTATTGTTTGTTCACCGCAAGGAGCAACACTACCAGTAACCACTAGATTGGTGCACTTTATTGTTTCTGCAGCTTTGGATATAAAGTCAGGTATTAGCCACTGAGCTTATTTTATAATAAGTTCGCTTTTTTCACTATTTAACTTATTTTGCATCCCTTAATTTAAAACTTTGCTTGTCCTTCTTTCAAAGCAGAAAATGATCAATCCCTCTTTCCAGGAATTCAGGCATGATTAGTAGCAAACTGATTGCCGCAGAAATTCAAAAAAACAGGTTACATATGACTAAAGCCTTTTAGGGCAAACCTTATTTAAAGACCTTTCAGATTGCATCATTGTTTGAACAAACTGGTTTAATACGAGTCTCTACAAGAATGATTTGGACAATTTGAAGCCATATTGAAATGCCCTCAAAGGAGTGGGCTAGTAGTACTTCACATACCAGAGCTTAACACTGACTGAACAATATTCAACAGCATGAGGACAGTCTACAGCAGTGACAGTCACCGACAACTAGCCAAACATTGATTGGCTGTAGCAGAATAAATCCCTTTGTTTCTCCCTTTGGAAGGGTACTGTCCCATTGGCCATATGGAGAGACTGTCCATGATCATACTCTCTTCATAAACTCCAATTACAAATGTAGGATCTCATGCTAGAACTTCTACAGCTTTAAGAAGTGCATTTTATATTTCTGAAAGATAGACAGAGTAGTAGAGAAAGTGCCACATTTTCCTGGTAAGAAAGGGGATCCTGTCAGTTAGCTCCATAGCCTTATCAGTGTATCTCAGCAGGGAGGCAAGAGCCAATCTACAGTGACTGGTTTCCTCAGGATTCATGCCACGTTGGGCTTTTGTTTCCCCAGCTTCCCCGGAGAGCTAGCCACGAGCCTGAGAGACATGACTGAATGTCAGCTTCTCTGAAAAGAAGATCCCGCAGGTGTCTCAGCAGGACACTGTTTAAAGAAGGCCTCCAAGACAGCCAAGCACAAACCCACAAAACCCTGTCTGGAAGTCATATCTAGGTAGGGCATCATGCAATTCTGCCGGAATAAGCTGGCAAAAGATTTCATAAAAGGAAGTGAGAAAATAAAAATAGTGGGGTATTTTTACACCAGATCTGTCTAGGCTCACCTCATCCTTGTCACTGAGATGTAGATGTAAAGATGCACCTTCTTTTGAACTCTGAAAGTGTTTTGCAAATGAGGAAAAAGTCTAAAGCGAGACAAGTCCCAGAGGGCAGCTGTCATTTACGCGATATAAAAAATACAAAGGCATGAAAATCACTGCTGAGGGATTTCAAAGGAGGTCTGCAATCACTGTGATGAGAATACAAACATAAAAGGATAGTGTGACTGTCATTAACAAAGACAGTTATGTTAAAAGGCAAAAGTATAAATGTGGACACTTTTTTAATAGATCATAAACAAAGCATAAAAAAGGTGAATGAAGCAAAGTGCTCCAATTTTTGTGCCCCCCCCCCCCCCTTGAGTGGGTGGTGTTATCCTAAAAAAGAGACAGTTGCTGCAGGGCACCAACGTCATCTTAACTAAAGAGGGGTGACCTAAATGTTAATGTAGAAACTTGGTGATTAGAAGGATTTATACATAAGAGTGAGGATCTTATTTTGTCTGGAGACACCAAGGGAAAAGCTTTTGCCTATCAGTATCGTGCATCTTACGCAGCAGTGTGAATTATAGATTGAAAGAGCAACCCAAGCAGTTCAAAAAGAAAAATATAGAACTGAGATCATTTTGAGATCGAGGGAATGAGTTCTCACTTTCAAACTGCTTCACCATTCATTTTCAAAATAAGATGTTGTGCGTTTGCGTGTCATAAACCTAATTAGCTATGATGGATGTTAGACAAGTTTCTGACAAGGACTAATAACTGCGTTGATCATTCCCTGAGACTTTGCTGCTTCCTCTTTTCCTCCCACACCCAAACCCTGCCCTCCATCACGTCTGAGGAGGCTTTGACAAAATAAACACACAACATGCTGATATATTATTCAAATTTTACTCAGTGATGTATGAAGACAGTGTTGCAAGAGAGAGATGCAGTTATCACTACTGGCATACCCCTTTCCTTCAGCCCACTGAACCTCCAGTCAAACAAATTACCATTCACACCCCTCCACCTCTAAAGCGCCACATGAGAAGAAGAAGAAAGATCAGGAACGACTGCTTACATTATTCTAAAGTTGCTGCAGTCAACACTGCTGCAGTGCAAAGATGAAGGTTATCAATTCATAGTGTAGTGGAAAGTGAATTACCTTGTTCCAGCAGTTTGTCAATGGCAATCTGCTCTACAGAGAGGGACACGAATGCAGGACTTTTTTTCCCTCATGGAGCACAATTTATGTTTCCATAACAAATAAGTCTGTTTCTTATCAGTAATTTATTTTATTTATTTTGTACTTGTCAGTGTATGAATGTGTGTGTGTTTGTGTGTAGGGCTCTGGAGTGTATTAGTTGGTTTCTCATTCTGTAAGTCCAGTCTTCTTTGGCTCAGTTTTAAGTCCAAATCTACATTTTGTTGCACATGGTGATTTGATGCCATTTTACTTGCATTTTGCTGTCTGCTCCATGTGCAACGCTGAAGTTGCTCACACTTACTATACCACGCCATGACATACTGTGCTCTGTGTAGTTTTTTACTTTTTTACTGAGTGGGATTTCAGAGCTAGTGATGAGAAGCCCGGGTCTTTTGAAAGGTTCGCCTCTCATGGCTCGGCTCACTGAGAAGACGGCTCCTCACTCAGAGCCTTCTATTTTATCCTAATTTAGCAATTATGATTTGCGTGATGGTAAGCAATTTTCCATTCGCTGTTTTCATAAAAGCCTTATTTTCTTGCATTTTAAAAATACAGCTACCATTGTTTAACATTTTAATCAAAGCTTTAAATCAACCGCTGAACCACAGCAAGCAAATTAAATAAGTCTTAACATTATGACACGAGATAAAAATCTTTAGTGCAGGTTGGCATTCAGAAATACCAGTAACCAAAACAGACCAACATGACAAAAATACATTTTCATTCAGATTGAGGTAGTGGTTTAAATCTTTAAATGAAAATAGTTCCCCCCTATTAACACTTGATCTGATTGTTTTCCTCTGGTTTTAATAAATACTTTCTTTTTGCAAATGTTTGCACCATGAATGAATGAATTTAGTATTGTCAATGAAGTTGTGTGTGGGGGATGGGGGGACTACAGATTTGATGATCCAGTTGCCAGAACGAGTTTTTGCACGTCAGAAAAGTCACATTGTGATTAATGTTTGGCATGTAAACACTTATTAGATCTTACTTTCATTTGGCGTATATGAAAACAGTAAAGCAGGACTCTCTAATCAGAACAATTTTGGGTTGAAGAAATATTGTTCATGTAAACCAGGCCAATTCAGAATGAACTAGTTTGCCCACTAAAAAAGATAATATGATTAGTTCAACCTTTGATACTTTACTAGCTGTCCATTATTCTTATGTGTATTCTTATGTGTATACTTATGATACGATTACCAGCAACTAGTTTGGATTGCAGGTATGACCGAAAGGAAAACAGTAAAACTGTGAAGTGGAATGGAAGGTGCGCTCCCATTTGAACTGGCGCTGTGAAGAGTTGCAAGTGAACAAACAAAATAAAAGTATTTCTGGCAGCAGCTGGTCAGCAGGAGCTCCTACAATATTCGGAGCTATTGCACCAGTTTACTTTCTCTACCCACTGCTAGAATATGACCATCGACCCAGATATCATCACCCAAATCTCTCGTTCCTCCTAAATTTTAATTCCTCTCCCATTGTCCCAAACTGAAGCTCTCTCTCTTTCACTCTGCACCATGAGCCCCCGGCTGTTGGTCTGAAGCTCACTTAAATATTCACATCCAGGGAGAAGGGGAAACTGGAGAGGAGAGTAAAAAAATAAATAAAAAATCACACACTCACACACACAAAATATCCAGAATGCAACTTCGTGCAGTGGTAGTGTAGGAAACTTTACTATCTTGTCTTTTGGGGCAACTCTTGGACCAAAATATTCTGTTAAATAAAACATGTCACATAAAAACACGTTAAAACTATCAATGTACTCCCTGTTCTTCTTTTACTTTTCTGCTATTTTTGAGAGATTATAACCGCACACATTTTGCTGAGCATAAATTCAACTATCAATAAATTCGAAAAAGAAATAGCAGTTATAACTAACTGGTGGTTCACATCATTAAACAAAAGTGGCAGCTTTTCAATCTGAAAACTAAACATCTGGACTCTCAGCAAAACAGTTTAATTATTACAACATGGGATTAGAGGTTTTTTTTTCCTAGTTTCATTCATTTTGCAGATCAAATATGTTATTAGTTAAACAAAACAAACTATAGATCTGATTAGTCCAAAAGGGAAAGTAATCTTGGGTGTGTAATATAATAGGCATTCTGAATAAAATAAAAATGGGCTGGACTACGGTACAAGTACTAATAAAACATGTCTTGAATTTTTTGCATCATATGAGGAGGAGAGAAACCAAGCGCCCAAGTTTTGGAGAGCGATCTTTTCTCCAGGCTTTCTTTCTTTTTGTTAAAATACCAGAGGTCACGAGTATAAAAGACCATTGTTGTGTTGTTTACAGCGATGTTGAACCTCCTGTCGTATTCCAGCTGTGGGCTTATTCTGGTACCAGCGTGAGAACACATGCAGTTGAGACATATGAAGGTCAGGTCCTACCAGAATGTAAAAAATATTTAAGAAATATTGGCTAATCACTGATTTCTCATGAGAAACAAAGAAAACCATATTGTCTTTAACTTGACACTCAAGACCTTTAACAACTAACTGCATCTCACATTTTCTCCAATCGACTCCTTTAAAGAACAACTTAGAAATGTCTTGGGCCTCATGCATTCCATGTAAACATGTTAAAGATTAATGGCAACGCTTTGCAATAGTCCACAAACACTTCAGAGTTGTAAGTAGTAGTTCTGATTTATACTGTGGATGTGGCCACCATAACCCTTTGCACTCCCTGCATATCAGAAAAGCACTATATCACGGTGAAGCGTTTGCTTATTACCCATGAGAAATCCTTATCTTTACAAAGATAAAATGCACACTAATCTGTTTTTGTTTTGTTTTGTTTATCTTTTAGATACAGATTTACTTTGCTAAGGAAAGATACTGGTATACGATAAATAGTAAAAAGTAAAAAGTGGTGATCAGGTGTTTTGACCTCAGGACACCTGAAGTTTAGGGAAAAAAAGAAAACTTTAGAGTTGAGTTTTATTCAGCAATAATTTGTTGAAACTGGAATAACCTCACAAGTGACCAAATAAAACACAATTAATCATGTGAGGGCTAAACTATAAAGTATCCTTTCAGTATATCTACAACCTTCAGTGGTGGCCTAGCACATCCCGTTCCACCTCACGTAAGCACATTCCTGATACTCCACAATGAATCATCTGCTCTCCGTTTACTGAGCATGGTTTCTTGCTCTCTTGTTGCAAACACAGTTGCTAGCTATCCCCCTTTTCCTGGGTCTATGAAATGTATAGAATTAGACAACTTAATCTTTTTTCCTCTCCGAAAATCTGATTTACCATTGAGCTGCAGGTAAAAAACATACAAAGCAAAGGATGTCTGGGCAAGGCAACCTCTAAGGTCTGTTACCTGCTTGAGTGAAAGAATACAATGTCAACCTTTTACATTATAATAAGATAAGATGCAGTTGCTCCTGGTTTCATCATATAGTATGCCTGAGACATGTCTTGTTGAACACTGCAGGTTCTCTCCTCTTTGTCTCGATATGTCTGGTGCTTTGGAAAAGCTTCTGCCTTGTTTATTTTACGCAGCACAACCAAAATCTCTCATGGACACATTAATGCAGAACCATTTCCTCTGCCCACTGCATCGATAACAACAGAGAGCAGACAAATTAACCTGCTAAGATTCAAGGATCCAGACCAGAAAGTGGCCAATTAACTGTATGCTGATTGGTTCCCGTTTCACCCAGATCATACTGAAACTAATTTGTAAGTCACCAATACTTTAATACGTGGCAGAACAGGAGCCTATCTGAATTACAGAGTATAATTTAAACAAATATCACTGTTGCTCTTTCTGGTGTCACTGTGAGAGAAAGATATCGACGACATGCGACAGTCGCATATTTTGGTAGTTCAGTCTGAAACTCTAATCAAAAAGGATATGAAGCAAGACCAGTTTCAGGTGCATTTACTCTGGTGGTGTTCACTGTATCTGTTCAGGTTTACATGGCCAAGTAGGACAATTATTCAAGTTCAAAGTTCTCAGCAGACTTCCCAGTCAAGACACGCACTCACTCGGACTGTGCCAGATTATTCTGTTACTGTATAACCAGATACAAATGGAATGGTGTTGCTGGTTTTGAAAGGGTAGTTGAAAAAGTCAGTCCTGATACAATGTACATATGCAGTATGCACATTGAGGTTATCAGACCGTAGTTGCTTCATAAAAGAAGGGTTTCACAGTGATAGTGTATTTCTGAAAGTAAATATGGCATGTATTATTATTATTATATATATAAATAGATGAAGATGCTTCAAACCTTAACTTACTGAATGCAAAGATTTTGATGAAATGAGAAGTCCCAAAGCAACTGGGAAATACAAATAATGCTAATTTCATTGAATTCTTACAATATTCCAGATGACAATATGAACCACGGACAGTATAAAGATGGACTGCGGAACCGCTCCTCACTTGTTAAGCCAGAGAGAGTAGAGCTCCCCCTGGTGTCTGGCTGCAGTATAGGTCATAAGCTCCACCTCCTCCATGTTAGTGGATGGGACTTGGGCCAAACGAAAACACTAAAATATACATCAAATAAGACGGTTTCTGTCATTTTAGGTAGTTAATATAATGTTGATGCATGTTCAAGTGTCAATTTCTGGATATGTTTCGTTTTATTTGGTTGTTTGACGCTATAGAAACAAGATGTGACATAATGGCGACGACCAACGGAAATGCAAGTGAGTCTGGCAGAAGTGGGGTTGTGTCATCAATATGTGTGGCTCATTGGTGTGGCTCCACTCTCAGACCGTACTGCGCAGACTCTGGCTCCAAAGTCGCAAGATGGCACCGCCCGTATCCCTGGGAAAATAGCATCAGCTTGGCCAATGCAAGGAAGCGGGGAGATGTTGTCCGTATTTATGTAGTCTATGATACGAACAACACCTGGAGTTAAATGAACCCCAGAGACTACATGAGCAGTTCTGAGCATCCACAATTGATTAAAAAACCCATGACTAATTTATAGAGACACAAGGTCACAGGTTCAACTCGAAATTCATGTCTACATAAAAATGATGGCAACATGGCCCAAAAGAATTCTAGCTGTGAGGCAAAATGACAGCTGAGAGATTTCTTAACTCTTCACCGCTTCTGCTTGCTAATTAAAATATAATGCATTACCACGTTGCCTTGCATTCTATTCATTCCCATCACATACTCACAACAGCAACATAAAAGAAGCCACAGGGGCACAGTGTTGTTGTTTCTTACTGTTTCTACCCCTGTGATTGTCACCGGCATAACAATGAAAATAGGACAGCCGTTGAACGCTCCTTCAAAACTCACTATAACAGAAACGAGTCACAGGAACAAGTCACACAAACGCCGTTTTGAACAGATACCTTGCAAAACTAAATGTGTACGTTACAATAAAGTTCAAATATTTTCTTCAAGGGCTGATGCCTTGAGTACACTCTGCCTCAGTCAGTGACAACCCGAACGAAAACAGTATAGAGCACCTTATTTATGGCTGTTGCTTGTTCCAGAGCCATAAAGCTGGCCATAGCTGCACACAGCTGCGCGTTCAAGTCAGCATAGCTGGAGTTGTATTTCATGGTTACAACTCTTTGAAACAGCGGCTTGCGTCATAAAACGACACAGCAATTAAAACCCACTGCATCATAGCTGTACCATGACTCAGAGCACCCCAGTTCCTGTCTGCTCAGTGTACAAATCATTACAACTGATCCGTGGTAAATGTTTGTACAATTATAATAGGCTCTGCATATGACTTCAACTCACTACAGAAAAAAAATAAAACATTGTGGATGTGGCTAGAGAGGCCTTAAACTCCAGTATTTTTTTTTGACCCATCCATCCACTCCAACCTCCTCCTTTTGAAAACGTATCCAATTACTGCAGCCACAGCCGAACCATGCTGTTTTCAGACACCTACTAACTGATGCACTTGTCCTTCTCGAGAGAAAAGTCTCCTTCTAAAGCACCCGAAAGAACTATAAATTACTTAAATAATGTTTTTTCATGGAATTTAAAAAAAAACAACAACAACACAAATTTAACTTGAAAGGGCTCTCATACATTAATATTATTCCTTTCTTTTTCACTAATGTTTAGCTATGAATTTGTGTCTTCGAATTGTTGATGTGAGTTTCTTTGATGTAAGTTCATGGGTGGGCCATCTTGTTTAAAATATTAGCTAGGAGGTAGTGCACTAAAGTAAAGGATGAACAAATTAAACTGACCTCTCGGCTATCTCTGTCAGCCATACTGCCTAGTATGAAAAAACATTGTGGTATAGACAGGCGAGTTGGAAGAAATGCAAATACAGACACGGGGGGTTACATGGTGTCCAGATTTGTCATTCATTGTCAGTCCACATGAGGCTGTGTTATTAGAGACTTCTTTTCCAAAACTCTTCAGCTGGAAAAAAAAAGTCTGTAAAGATTTTTTCTCGACTGTGCCACAGAACAGAGTTGCAGCCCTGGTTTGAAGTGCTTATCTTGAGTTTCAGCAAACTATTGTGTTTTATAAAAAAGTCTTTATAAAAAAAAAAAAAAGGTACTTATGTCTACTAGTGCAATATGGTTGGAGGAAATGGCTCTGCCAAGCAGTAAAGATAAGACAACTCCTATCTCATCGCTCCATAGCGTGCAAAAGACTGAAATGAGATCCACTTGATCAGGCCTCCGAGGAGTTTTTTTTAGTGACCTTTCCCTTGGTGGCCTACCTAACCTGTGCCACCATATTCACATCTGTCATCAAAGTCTGACCTTTTCTTTCCATTTTAGTCTGCTCAGCTCTGTGCAGTTGTTTGGCAATATCAGGAGATGTCATGCTCTTCTGACAAGGGTCAGAGACTGGCAGCAGATCAGATGGAGAGTCCTAGAAAATAACAGGACATATTCTATTTTATTTTTATTCCTTCCGGATTAATGCAACTTTGGTGGAGAGTGTAGTGCTGCTGAGTTTTCTTTGCAGTTGCACGTCAGTCAAATGATTAAGCCTTTAATGGAAGCTTGAGTCAGAGCCTTTTTACGCTGCAGTTATTCTCACTGTTTATGAGACCTATTCTCATATTCTGGTCTAATATTTACCCTCTGTCTTAGCAAAAGGACATGGCGATAATGTTTAACATAGCTTTACAAGAGAGTGCCACATGGCAGCATGCAAAGTGTCAGACCATAACATGTGGGTAAGTAGGTTAGGACAAAGTTGAACCAGGACATGTGTGCAGTTTGGAAAATAACAATGACCTTGACATCTCAAATAGTCATATTAACATATTTTAAAGCTGTTGGCTGCTGATGTACCAATTCATTCTTCATTTTCAGGTCTAAATTTGTTGGCATTTAAAGCTGTGGTTTCATGTAGCTTGTGTCTGCAAGCTAATAATCAAAACAAGTGGAAGTACCTTTTTAAACCATGTTTAAGCGAGATTGTCTCTGAAGCTGCTGAAAACGACATGCGTGGGAATCAGAAAACAGCAATGGACTGCCATTAAAGTGACTAAAACATAAATCCTGTATTGTGCTAAACTTTCTTTGACATTTTAATCTTCCAATAATTTGGCTGACTGACTCTGACTGCTTTATCATTTACTTTGTAGTGACCATGTCTGTACGTCAGTGCCCATCAGCTTTAGGACTGGCTGTCGACTTCAGCTGGCAGTATGAACTGAAGGAATGCTTTATGCATGCAGAAAGATGGTCATGTCTGTCCGGATTATTCCATTGCATACATCTGTGATGACATGGAAGGTGTTATCTCTACACATTTATGTCTAACACAGTTCATACGTGTAATCCTATGATACAAATAAAATAACACTTTTATATAAAGTTTGAAATCAAGTTTATGAGGCTGAAAACATGATTAAGAAAACAGCAAAGGCCACAAGGATTAGGCTGAAATAGGCAGAGGCCCATATTTATGTATGAGGGGGTTAGATATGACCGAGCACGTTCTTCATTGTCAGGTCTGTGGTTTGTAGATGGGTTCATTGCCGTACATTTTATAATACCTTATCTAAAAGTTTGTTTCAAAGACAGTTTGTTTGCTGATAATTCACAAAACAAAGCAGCTTCTGATGCCAATTCTTAAAAGAAAATTTCACACTGGAATGCAAGACTTCATAGTTATGTGCTTCGACATGAATAAAACTCCAGAGGCTTGAATAGAAGACAAAAATAAAAAGATAAAGAGAACATGGTAAAAGTAATATTATGACACTGCATATTAAAAATGAACAAAAACTAAAATCCACGCCTTGCAGTATGTATGAATTTCTTGTACTGAATTTACATTATTAATAACACTGAACTGAAATTTAATGAAGAATACTAAGCAAAAAAAAATAAAAAACTAATGAAAAGCAATAAAAATTTTATGTCTAGATTTTAAAAAAACAAAACAAACCACACCTTCACAAATTGAAAGCGATATCCAAGCAATGAACACAACACTGTCCTCTCACACTCTGGAACAATTCTGATTATCTCTAGAATAAATGAACAAATTAATATTCTTACTACTTTTAAGTTTTATTTGTTATTTATAAGTTTATACTAAGAAAATTATATATCCTTCAGTTAAAGCAACGAATGTGTCTCTGTGTGTTTTTTCTCCCCTTTTCTTGACAAACGTTCGTCTGATCTGCGGTTTTGGTGTAGAGCAAGTGGAGAGTCCTGACATTGAAGTCATTAGAATAATATTTTCTTATTTTATAAAGTTAGATGTACCATACAGGAAAGGTTCACAACTAAATTGGGCCGCAGGCTATTAGGGACACCTGAAGGCTGACAAACTTTACTCCAATCTGTCAAAATGTGGCAACCACAGTGACTGCAAGCTCCTCCACTTTAAACTCGGTTTGTACTGCCACAACTGGTCTACGCCATAGGGTGCCACTCTGGTGAAAGCCTTTCTACCTATGCACTGGTGAGTCTGCATGTTTCCATAATCACGCCACTAAAATGCAAGGCAGCAACAAGTCAGCTGTGTTGAGATTCACATCATACTTCACACCATGGGGAGTGGAACTGAGCGGATCATGTTGGAGTTGAAGTAAATAACTGCCGATCAACAATTACTTTCACTGAAATCACTGCAGCAAAGAACAAAAAGAACCAAAAGAAGACATTTGAGTAGATGGTTTGCAGAAGGCTGAACAAGGTAGAACTGAGACATGTGAAAAAGGAAATGCATTTTGGACCAAGCCATTGTGGTCTGGATCGTCGCGAACCATAGTCACATTTCTGGGGAGGTGCATGTCAGGGCCGTGCCTATGGGAGTAGAAGTGACGCTCAATGGGAAACCTTCCTAAAAAGGTTTATTCTTAGCTATCTCACTGGTGTATTGCTGGGGTTTTCTAAGTGACTGATGAAAGACGTGCTAACATTTGTTTGTTTAGCAATGGTTGGTTCTGTTAGCCCCGTGACCCTTAACAGGAATAAGCGGGTACAGAAGATGAATGAATGAATGAATGAATGGTTCTGTTAGCATTAGCTCTAACCAGGTCCCTCTTGCAACCTCATCATTCTCTTATGCTGCAATCACGCTGTAAGCTGCAATTTGCCTGTTCTGAACTGACACCTTTTGATGTGCACTGCACCAGTCTTTAATAATGTTACTGACCATTTACCATTTATCACTGAAACATTACTAACAAATAATTCAGCTTCATCTAGACCGGACATCTAGAAAGGACAGGCAGTTGTTACCAAAATCCTATTAAACCCAAACAGATAAAACTAGACAGGGTGGCACTTTAACCTTGTTTCCGTGCAGGTTGCTCTAAACATTTTGAGGATAATCACCTCTTTAGGCCATAAACAGCACGGACCGCTGCACAAAGCTTTTTGTATTCACCCAGACCAACAGCCTTGCAGAATGTTATTTACTCTGCAGCGGAGGATAAGGAAGAGGTTAGGCCACAAACAGACGCCTCCTGCCACAGGTCTTTCCCTCAGAGGAGAGCTTAAGATTGGGATTTTTGTGCCGGGCTGAGCAACCATTTCTCTGGGACTGAAGGGTTGAAAACTCTCTAAGGTACAACCTAAAAAATACCTTCACAGTAAATGTAAATTACTGTGCTAGTAAATTGCTAGACATGTTGGCAGCATAATGGAGAGTCAGAGGATTACATTCCCATCCTACATGGGTTCATTGCTAACTTAAATCAAAGTCTCAGGGATTTCTTTCCTTCTTTACAGATGTCAAGTCAAGAAACAAGCCCGCATTGTCTAATGGGGGATATTAGAGCCATTCTCAAACACTGCCTGCTTAGGTTACTGTGTTAAAGGTCAAGTTTGGTATGTGACCATGAATAAAACAGAAGCATGCTTCATGGTTCAATTAAGGTATGGTTGGCCAAAGAAGACGTTCCCTTCGGTCGCGCAGGCGAAAGGGAAAAAAGGCTGGAGTGATAACCACAGCTGGAATCTGACCTTTCATCCGCAACACCCCCATTTATCTACGTAGCTGAGAGGTTACAGAATGACATGAAAGATAAAAGGTTGACATTTTCAGCAATCACTTCAGATAGTCAGTGGGTGACTTATCAGCTGCTTATTTTCTTTTCCTAGTGTTTTTTTTAATGTAATTTTTGTATTTACTATGTGTGAATAGGTTTTATTTATAATATAAGCTACAACATGGTGATAGGAGAGATCAATAAATCATGACATTATGTCGTCAATTAGGATGTCATCTTGGACAATAAGATATGTAAATGAATAGCATTAAAAAGAATAAAGCCAACAATGAATTCATCCCACTAATGAGTACAGTCTTGCTGGGTGTCATGAAGCTCCATTGTTTTCCAAAAACTATTAACACACAAATGAGCTGACATGTCCTTTCTTTACAGGGGACATGAGTGCTGATATTTTGAGTAAACCCTACTCAGTGGCGGACCGATGTATGAATCCCCAACTGAAAATAGTCCCTAACAAGTGTCCTATTTACTCTTGTTCTACTCTCAGAAGCTCCTGCAGGTTAAACTGGGCTAAGCAAACACTTGACTTGAGCAAAGACTCACAATAAACAAAGTTGAATACACTCTGTCGCCTAGCAACTGTAAGGCTACTCACAACTCTGCCTGTATAAGGTCGGTTCAAATAGAATATCTGATCTGAGCACGGACTTGTTTAGTACTCTAACCCTCAAGATGGCCTTTCTAAATTCAGTTACCAGAATAAATATGAACTTGTGTGAGGTCAGCATAGTTGAACGCTGTTGGGTAATATAATAAAATGCAACCTGTTCATCCGTTGCATTATTCTACAGTATATTCGTCATCATTACAACTCTAACACTTAAACTTATCAGATGTATCCTCAGTATCAAGCATACGTAAAGCTTTCAGTAGCTCAAATTTATGATGTTTTGTTTTAGCCAGGGCTCGACCTGTAAATGTTCTTACTGATGTGTTCCAGGTCTCCTGTCTGCAACTGTCTAACAGTTTAACTGCCAACAATGGAGGTACTTATTTTTTTAATTTCCCTGTTTCTCTCTCCAACATCACCTCCAGATACACACAGCACATCCCCATCTTCCTCATCCTCACTCTGCCGCAACTAGCTGGCCTCTCAAGTTTTAACAGCTGGCTGAACATAATGAGAGCAGAAGCAAAAGGCTACACCGGTATCAAAGTACACTTTTCATCTGAGAGAAACAATGACAAATAATGAGTTTCAAATAAACTTTTTTGTTTGTTGTTTCTAAGAACCAAACACAAAAACAGCATTTAAATGAAATCCTGTGCAATGGTGTAAGGTGAAATTTAATCTGCTGTTTTCCCATAGTAATACCTCTGGCTGCTTAGGAAACGCGGGATCTGCTGGGCGGAATCAACTGCAAAAGACGAACGACTGCATAAGAGGCAATTTCACGGTCAAGCCCCCTAAGTGATGTGTCACATTGTGCTACTGCCCTGTGATCTTTAATACATAGAGATGTTAACGGTTCCTGAAAGTGTGCATACACTGATCTATAAGCTGAGACACTGCATGCCTGAAGGATACCTGGTAGATTTATCTTCCAATGGGGAAGACAGAGAACATTCAGGCGCAGTGATGGTGGGTTTATCTGAGAGGTCTGAAAAAGTTCTTGGGTCTCAATCTGGCATTTGAAATTTACTTAAAAGTCACAAGAAAAATCCAGATTAGGGGTTTGAACTGATAACCATTTTTTAGTAAGCAAAAATTTTATTTTATTAATTAACCAAAGCTCCTTCACTGATACAAAATGCTCCAGAGTATTACTGAATAATTGCATTGTGCGGAAGGTAGGAACTAGAAAATAGCAAGGAAATTGTTTTATTAACTGCAAAAAAGAACAGTGCACAAAAAGTGAGTGAGTGAGACAATGTTCTGGGAGTACAATGCTGTATTGGTGTTGGACACTAAACTTAATAGCTGCTTCGGAAAAAATGTTAGCAACCATCCACTCTTAACCACTTACCCTGTAGAGGGTTATGGTGCCAGCTGGTATTGGGCAAGGGCAAGGTACGCCCTGGACATGTTGGCACTCCACAGAGCTAACACAAAGACCAGGGATGTCAAAGTAATTTTAATTGAGGGGCTACATACGGCCTAATTTGATTCAGATTCAGATTCAGATCTCCATGGCGGGCCAAACCGGTAACATTATAACCTATAAATAGCGACAGATTGAAATGTTTCCCTTTGTTTTAGCTCAAAGAAGCACAAGTACATTATGGCAATCTTTACATTTAATGAACTGTTCCTTTAGAAAATATTTTATGAACAACCTGAAAGAAATAAAAAGGTGCAGTTTCAGCACATTGCTGTTATCTGCTGTTTAGTTCAGTGTTGTGTTAGGTCTGCAACCCTTACTAAAACAGTGTAACCCCTGGTGGTAAAAATAGGGAAGCAGTTAATTTTATTGAAAAATCGCGACTAATGTAATTTTCACACCTCGCAAATTCATCCTGCGGGCCAGATTGGACCCTCTGTTGGGCCTGTTTTAGCACATGGGCCGTACTCTTGACACTCCTGAGGAAGACTAAGAACAATTCACACGCACATCCACACCTACTTACCAACCAACCAATTTAGAATCATCCTAACCTGACATGAATGTCTTTGGAGTATGCCAAGAAGCTGGAGCACATGAAGAAAACCAGCACAGGTACACGTCGAACATGCAAATTCCAATTAACAACCAACTCCCTACTTTTTAAAAGAAAAATATTGTACGGCAACCACTAAGCCTGAGCTCTTCATGCGTCCACAGAGCAATAGCTGTGGCCTGACACAATATCTGTTCAGGTTGTCCATCTGTATGTTAGCTGTTGTACTGACTGGTCTACTAGTTGACTTTACTAGTGAGCCATGGCGCTTTAAGCAGGAATTTGACTAGTCGCCAGTCACGTGACAATAACAGCACGGACTCCTCCGAGAAGACAGGTGAGGAGCCCAGTGGGTCATTGCAGCAAACTAGCAGCGGTTCATCAAGTGTGTTGAAATACTTCACTAAAGATGAAGCCCATTCTACTATGGTTACCTTGCAGAAAAGCCTCCGTGGCTTCTTTTGTGTGAAACACTACAATATGTATTCAGGTCAAGAACAAGGATTTCATTGTTGTATACCATTACTTTCTACTGTGTTTTTATTAGTGACATCATCGGGGACTAGTCAACGTTGACTCAACTTTCACCACATATTAGTTGACTTTGAAAAATCTGATGTCGTTCAACGACTACTGTATGACCCATACTCATAAATATGATATCTCATGGACACCTTGAGGGAATTTCTTAATATCGTCAGAATTTTGACAAAATTTACGTAAGTGTCTAATTAGAAAAATTATGTCAAAGGTGAAAAATTTCATTAAATTTTCTTCACGACATACAGGATTCTGGACAGACATGGGTGTAAACCACCACTTGACTGGCTGATGGGAAACGTACAACCCCGAGGTGGTAATTCTAATTTCCTCTGCCAGCAGGTGAGGACGTGCTCACTTGGTGAAAATGACCAATTGCCTCGACATCCAGCAGAGATGAAGTAACAGCCTTAATTTAGTGTCAAATTTTGAAAAAAGAAAAAAAAAGAAAAAATCCTGCCAAAAAGCCATTGCCAAAACAGCAGTTCCTCAAATGGCCACTTGAGGGCAGATTCAAAAACCTAATAAAATATTCTCGGGCATCATTTTCAGTCTATTTGGTGGTAGAAAGGGTGTGCTGTGCACACAGGCATGCTTTATCTCTCATAAGACATCTTGATCCTTTCCAAAGTGAAATTTTTATTAGTATTTCCCCACAGATTGGTCATCAACCAGCGTGTATTCAACACTGCAGTTTAGTTTATCATCACAGCCATCACTCCTCGATCCTAATTAAGGCTAATTACGCATGAGGTACCCATCACAAAAAGCTACTGCTGCTTTAAATCTTCACCCCTTTTGAATATTTTGGAGGGAGGGAGGGAAATATAGAGAGAGAAAAGGAGGCGGAAAAAAAAACAGACACACACTCGCAAACCGACACTCCCCCTGAACACAAGCACCAACAACACACTAACACACTGACCAGTGCCGTCCAGCCGACTAAAGCAGAGAGCCTGCTGTGTGGATGTGTGCAGCCCTCTGGACTTGGTGGGAGGGGGATAAGTTTCCCCAAAGACAAGCTTGGATCAGTGAGAGAGACGATGCCTTCCTCCTCTAGCCCAGTCTCACAAGCTGCTCAGTGGATTTGCTGATTGCCAAAATAATTATTTCTGCAAGTTATTCAGTGGGAGTGGGGAGAGATTTTGAGCCAGAGGATGCTCCCACAGGTCATCCGGATTCTGTATGTCTTGTCTTTCTGCTTTTTCCAAGGAGGCTTTATCAGGTGAGGCGCACTTATATTTATTATTCCCTTTTTGTTTGTGCGAGTTATTTTCTCTCATCAGCTTCTTGACATAAACTTTTTCGCCATTTGAGTCGACGCTCCCACATCCCATCTATCCTTTTATCGACTTTTTAACTCGATCGATTGATTAATCTTTTTGGATGAACGCATATTGTGCGCAACACGCTTGAGTTGGTGCAAATGTACTATGCGATAACACCTTCAACTACATAATACCGCAAATCTATTTATTAAGACAATGAGAAACACAACACACTGCTTTGCACAACGAGGTAAGTGCGAGCAAATCTGGGCACAATTACGCAAAAACGGTCCTGCCTTTTACGCACAGAGCAAACGGACGTCATGCCACTTATTGTGGAAATTACGATTTAATATCATGGTGGCAGTTTGTAAGCTGGCAGAAAATGTAGTAGCTATTAAGTTAATATGCAAACACTGAGAAGAGATATCGTCCTGTTCAATGAAAACCTGCCTCGGTCGCAAACAACCTGTGGAATCCTCGTTTGCATTGCAAGGTCGATTTGTGAGGAGTTTAAATTGAAACATTAAGACAGAATTTATGTGATATTAATGGGGTTGTACAATTAAACATGTGTGCTCAAAGCTCACATGGAAAGGATATGCCTTCTCCTGAATTCTCAAAAGGTAAAACAAATCGAAAACCGGGATTCAAGTTTTAAGACAAAACAAGAAAAAGAGTTTCAGCTTATATTTTAGATGTGCAGAGCTGATTCACACAGAGAGAGGGGGAACACCAGTTGGTGTGCCTGGTAACAGACAATCTCCCTTCTCATTTCTTTTCTTTCTTACTTTCAATTAGCTTTACAACATGCCTCCTAATTCCTGTTGGCCCTTCATTCATTCACTCAGACAATCCACAAACAACCAAGCTCCCCTTTCTGTTTTTCTTCATACATCCATGTTCTCCTCCTCTCTCTTTCCCTCTGTCTCTCTCTCTTTCTTTCTTGTCCCCTCATGGTGGCAAAAACTTTTATTTGCAGTGAACACTTTCCTTATTTCATGCCCCGCCACCCTCAGGTGTGAACGGAAGGGAATTAAGATCTGCATAATCCTAGAGTGGAACAGAGCCGTGACTCTGTGAACCCAGGGGTGAGGAGAGCAGCTCTTAGCCTGGAGAGCAGTCAACTGACAGCGCCTCCTCCGACAAATTATATGCTCTCCTACCAGTCTATGAGGAGGGAGTGGGAGGGAGGCAAGAAGGAAAAGGACTGAATTAAGGGAGAGGGCAGGTGTAGAAGACAGGCAGAATCTGATGGAGTTGTGGACATGTTGTAGGGGAATGATGGAAATTGAAAATGGGAATGGAGCAACCTGCGATTGAGAGAAATGCGAATGAGAAATTGAGAGGGTGGTGATTCATTTAGCTGGTGGCGGCAGCGAGATTAGTAAAGTGGAGAATGGAGCTAGTAGATGGAGAAAGATGGTTCAGATAGGAAAGAAGAGATGAGATGGAGGGAAGGCGTGCGAGACAGGAAGTGTTGGAAGAGATGTGGAAAAAAAGATTGTCATGTAAAATAGTGCTCAAGCTGGATGGATGTGATACGTTTTGGACTGGATGGTTGTCAACAAGAGGAAATGAGAAACAGGAACGAAGGGTGCAATAAATAAAAAAAGTTCATATCATATTCTGAGAGGGGGACTGTTCAGGGGTTGGAGATGTGTGTGTGTGTGTGCTTGCGCCAATGTGGAAAAAAAAGACGGTACAGTGGTGTGTCCTGCATTGTTGCAGCTCGGAAGGAAAACCACAGTGTGCCTGGTTTCCTGAACCTATTCGTCTCGGTGGGTTATCTCAGATGATTTCTTTAAAGAAGCCTTCAGGAGGGGGAAAACTAAATAAATTTAAATTGCAAAGTTATTGATTTATGTTAATTTATGCATCGACTTCAGTCACTGCAGAGATGTTAGTGGAACCAGCTGAAACATTCTTGTTCATTATTGGTAGTGGTAACTTGAAATTTGGTATTTGATTTTTTTACTTAGTTCATATATGGTGTTGTGGGTTGTTATTTTCTTGCTTTTGTCCTTACATTAGAAATGAAAACAGCGCTCCACCAACCTTTTTTGGTGTATCCCTAGCACAAGATAGTGACGAAATCCCATCCCAAAGAAAACGGAAACATTAATGAGTCAAACCCTTTATGATTAACCAACTAATTGTTTCATCACTAATAGTTTTTGTACATTTCCTTAACAAACAACATAAAGACTTTTGTAATTAGTTTAGCACCTGGGAATTTGCGACTCTGATCGGTAGAGGGCAGCACCATGTTTTAATGTGGTGGATCTTAGTGTTATGCAGTAAAATGCACGTCACATATCACTTAATGTGTTTGAATGGCTCAATAGCTCATCCAACTGAGACATGTTGCGCTACAAGTCATACTCTCCACCCAATGCATGCCCACTTGCAAAAACTTTGAATAAAAGTAAAATGTGCACAATCACTAAAATTTGTGTCTACTCAGTTTAAATTTTTGCACACATTTTTGTCAGAACTAAAGTTGTAATGGGGCTATTAAGATCGCAAGTTCCCTAATCTGGTGTGTTATGTCAACAAATGTAACGTCAGTTACAGGATGGAAGCTATCACATGCTAGAAGCAGTAACAGTAACATCACAACACTAGACGTGCGAGTTGTGCAAATGCGTCCGTGTCTCCTGGCCATCTGATGCATATCTGTTTATTGGCAAACTGACAGTGAAACGCTGTGGATTTCATTGAAGTGAAGGGCAGAGAATCTCACCAAGTATTCCTGCTGTCCTTGCCTCAAGTCAACGAGAGATCATGAGTCAGAGCTGAAAATATCAGAGAGTAAATCTTCTCATGAGATAGAACTGGGCACTCACGAGTCTGATTACCGTGTGAATACGTTAAAGAGGGAAGTATTTATGTGGAAGGCATAACGTCTTTCCTTTTTAAGTTTAATGCATCAACTGAAGTAGATAACTTTACTTGATTACAAACTTCATCTTCATCTTTATAAAATAGGTCAGTATAGCAGAACTCAAATAAACAAATCATGAATGACATCTTTGAAGATATGAGCGAAACAGCTCTAACCCACTTAGAGAAACAACTGAGGAATTTATTTTTCATTTTTCAAGTCTTTCCAGCATTGAGGACACATTCTGTTTGTCGTATTTGGTTTCAAATATGTGGGATTGTTCTAATGTACTGTCAAAATCCCAAAACCTCAAGTGTGAACACTTTTAATTCTTTGTTGGAAAGTTTCTTGTGGGGGCACTGAACACTTTCACCAAATATCTGTGGTTAAAGCTGAGAGCTCATTATTTTTAGTTTGCTGTACACTGAACTGTTTCTTCATTCTGTATGAAACTGAACACGTGTCACAAGTGGGGACATAAACCTCACTACCAATATATTTGCCCCAAAATGGGTGCCAATAGCAATGATGATATGTAGCATCCCATAATTGCAAGGGTGTTGTTTTCAAGAGGATGTGAAAGACAGAAGAGTCTTTAGGAATGGTTTTTCCTGTTAAAGCATTTGTAGACTGAAGCTAGCCTTGGAATCAGACCAACTTCCCCATCCATATTTTTTTTGTGCGTTGAAAAGTTGGTCTGGAACCATTTGGAACTGACTTTGCTCTGGCAAAGATCTGCTGGGCATTTCAAATCATTTTGGCAGGATTTACGAGGCGATGGACAGAAGAGTAACAATCATCCACGTCCACTGAGCACCTTTGAGTTGAATCTTTTTACAACAACATGGACTTTGATTGGACTAGCCAATGGCATGCAGAGGTATTATTTTCTCTTCTCGGTTGAAAGGCACCCCATAAATCCAAATGGCATGTTACCAGACTTTTATTCTGAAAATAATTGAGTCTAGCAATGCCTGCTTAAGCATTTAAAACTGAAAATGAAAACAGTTCCAGTAGAATTTTTGTGTTCTGTGAATGAGCAGGGTGGGGTGAAACAAGGGTACAATATCAAGTTCAGCTGGACCATTTGTAGCCAACACCAAACTGACCCAACAATGACCTTTGCGGGAACAGAGGGCTGTAAAGAGACCAAAATGGAGTTCATCTGAGGTCAACTGGAACAGCCACTTCTATTTGCCCTTTCTCTAGCAACGTATAAAGTATTGGCATTGCTAGAGGTATTCATTTTGTTGCAAATTAGCAACCTCACCTCCAGAGGCCAGTGAATCCTACACACTGGTCCTTAAAATAAATAGCTCTTCACTGCGTTATTATACTTTTCTGAGAAATATATGCAAATACACAGAAAATTGAAGTACGGACTGACTAGCACTGGAGTATTTGTAGTTGGTTAGTATTTAGGAGGTAGCCCACCAGTTCTAATAGTTCACCAACTACCCTTATCAAGAAAGAAATATGTATGACACTAAGCTTTTACGTTGTGCCACATTCTGGTGCACCTAGGCCATAAGGAGTTGAAAGTTAATGAAATTCAGCAAGTTTTAACTGTTGGACTCATTGTACATTGAGAAGGAACATCGAACTTCAACTTGCATTTAAATAATGGTTTCCTAAAGATAAAATATGTTCTTAAAATGTCACATTAAATATTTTGTCTCAGAAAGTGATGTTTTCTTTCTTGCACACCTATTAAACAACAGAAAAAAAGCTGTTCCTCACATTTTGAAAAGAAGCAAACACACTTTAGCCAATCCAGAATTTAAAAGCTCAGTTGATTTTCTGTAACCGCTTGTCCTCTGGAGGGTCGCAAGGAGACTAGAGCCTATCCCAGCTGTCATTGGGCGAGAGGTGGTCTCCAGTCTATCACAGGCTAACACAGAGAGACAGACAACCATTTACACTCACATGCACACCTACAGTCAATTTAGAATCACCAATGAACCTAACTAACATGTCTTTGGACAGTGGGAGGAAGCCAGAGTGCCCGGAGAGAACCCACGCAGACACAGGGAGAACATGCAAACTCTACACAGAAAGGCCCCAGATGGAATTGAACCCATAACCTTCTTGCTGTGAGGCCGCTCCCAAAAGCTCAGTTGTTACCTGTAATTTAATTCTGATGGTCGTCCCAGCTGGTGTAGAAGTATCTGCAACAGCAAAGTAATATCTAGAGGCGAGTAAACAGTAGAAGACTGCAAAGACTGTGTGCCGTCATTTTAACTGTTTTACAACCCACAAGGAGTTCTGTACATAGAAACTTGGAAATGCCTGCCACTTCCAGTTGAAAGAAATACACATAGCTTTTTAAGCTTGCATACTTAAGAAATTAAACAATAAGATGAGTGTTTTGAGCTTGCATGCAAGGTTCCATTTGGTTTTGTGGATTTTTCAAATGGACAACAGCACATACCAGAACTGTTGGGGAAAATATCAATTGAGCGTATCAGCGATTTCACCTTGAGTTAGACCATCACAGACACTTTCGTGGCTCTCTTATCCGTTCCAAAAACAAAGGAAATCCCCACACACTTGGTTGATACACAGACTCGAGTAGCAAGGAGTGCTGGCAAAAAGGGAAGCATGAAAGGAGAACAGATGGGATGTTTACGTGAGTTAATGACTAAAAAATTAGCGCCAAGCTGGAGGCAAGAGTTGAGCAGACGGTTCGCTCTCCACAGCCGCCACATCCATGAACAGTGGTGGTATACTTATCAATGAAATATGAAGACCGGGGACACAAAGAAAATTCATCAAAAGATAAACAAAGAGGTGATGTTTTTGCACGGCTAAGCTTTAAATTCCATTGAGGCGATGCTGAAGGTTTAATTGTAGCTTTTTAAAAGACACTTCAAAACAAGTTATTTATTCTGCTCGTTCTCAGAGGAATGACTGGATTAGTTTTTTCCTCCAATTAACAAAATAACTGTCTGTCTGCATGGCAAGACTTACATTCTGCAAATCTAAATCCTGTATTTATCATTCGCAACTTTTAATGAAAAAACTTGGCCACAGAGTCCCTGACAGGAAAGCAACATCTGACACAGACCTATCCATTGCTTCACTGCCCATTAGATTTTTGTTTGGATATATGGTGGAGGTGACAGCTCACTGATGGTCTAGAGCCGTCAGCTTCAGTCTTCAGTGTTCGCCTGACACCTCTGGCTGAGAGATGTGACTGATTATTTCCAGCCCATTCAATCAAACCACATATGACCTTTCACCATTTCTGTCAATGTACTTAACAGCCTCCTTTCTCCACATCTTAACACATAGTTTTCATGAAGGTGCTGACCCCAGAGGGCAAAACAGTACTGTTGTCCTCAATGAGTTTATCTCCTTAAATATGCCAATTATCTTTATGATATTTTATCCTATTCAGAATCCCAACATGACTAAAGAAGCTATAACCACTGACATCCTATGAATTTCCCATTCTGGATGAGAAATGTCTTTCTCTTTGTCTCTTTTCCTGTCCGTGCTGAACCATGTGTTTGTGAAATGCCTTTGCTGCCAGCTGAAATCAAAACCCAGAGCTGCTGAATAATAAATGCATCACGAAGTGTAACTGACGTGCATGAGCTCAGGGTAAACTTTTAATCTCTAAAGATATATAGCCATCTAATGCTAAGCTGATAGGGCATTAAATGCAACACTGCCCATTGGTCATGGAGGGGATCACAAAGAACCCTTCAGGCATGCGTCAACACTTTTTGTAACATTAATGGAGGAAATTGTTATGAGCAATGTTGAAGGGTTATTGTAACAAAGACTGGGGGGGACGATCAACAAATTCTTCACTTCTCAGGTCTGTGAAATCTTTTAGCATCTTTCAGCTCTGTCATTTTTTCAAGTTTTGTCTTTCTTTCATTACTCAAATGACAAACTTGAGATAAACTCCCCCGTTACCTTAGATCTTCCCGGCATGAGAAAAAAAGACAAACTTACAAAGATGCTACACTAAATTGAGCAATTAGCAGCCTAAGTCTACCAAAACAGAACTAAAATGACTGAATATGTGATTTAAGTTCACTAATTGGCCAAAAACAGTTCCTCTCTGTTGTTGCTGCATGTCAGTTGGATGAAGTGTTTGCAAACCTCTAAAATAATATCTATTATATCAAGTTTGCAGTTTTTGCTGCTGTCAAGTGACTTATAATTAATGCAGACAATGCAAATAGTTTTTAACATTAAAGTGATATTATAAAAAACGCAGACCAAGCTTTGTTAATGGCAAAGTTCCTGTTCATTGTGAGCAACAATAAAGTCATATAAATCTGTTTTGCCTCTGTTTTAGAGCATACTTCTGGACTAAATACATTACAGAGTAATTAGAATACATTCAAAAACAGGGAGTACTAATTTGTTTAGGAACTCTCCATAGTCCAGTCTACAGGCACCCCAATGTCAGCCAATGGCCAGCTGGCACATACGTTCTGCACCTGCCGGAAAGGAAATAACTCTTCACCAACGGGTGGCGATAGTTTGTATTGTCCATTAAAAAGGGGAAACCAGGAAAGCTTGCTATTAGTTGGGAGGCTAGGGAGCTAGGAAGACCTACAACCCATCTACAGAGATAATCTCTCCTAAATCATACTGATCAGTTGGTCTGCAGTCTATTCATTCAGGTAATGACGCTGTAAAAATATATCTGTATTTGAATATTCAGATTAGATGAAAAATTGGTCTTCTTATAATTTTGTTGTTGTTTTACTTTTATTACTTCCATTTCTGGAAGTAATAAAAGTGCACTGGTTCGTGCACTGGTTCTCTCAGCTAAACAGCCAATCAGAGTAATATCTGTGAATGACTCATGCCACCACAAAGCCAACATGCTGAAAGGCTGAAAAGCTGCCGTCAGGGATCTGCCTGGAGCCACTGGTGCAGGACACATGGGCAAAACTACGGCCACAAGCACTCACCAACGGCCTGATACCAGCAAAAGGCTGACCCTCAGCTTGGTGTGTCTCTGCACTTTGCAAGTCCACTGGATCCAACTCGCCAGTTATGCTGAAAATTTAGGAAGACTTTTCAGCACACATCATCTTCCTTGGTTTAGTCAAACATTTATGTAATGCTATGAGGAAGAGCAGGCATTAGCTGAAGTGGTGGCAGTATGTGTGTGCAGGTGGCTTTATCAGGGTTACAAAACCACGGTTGTGTCTAAAGTAGAAACAGATAGGTGTCTTTTACAGTGGGCACAAACCAAAACTACACAGGATAGACTACTCAGTTTTCAGGTAACTATGTGACAAAGCAGTAACGTAATGCAATTAAGTGGACCTCTTCACCTCTCTACTCTTTTTCTCTGGCCCAGGCAGATTAAAATGGCCACTTATTGACTACAGCAGCACTTTAGCTCTGAGGTTCACCACTGTAGGGCATAATGTTCTCTGCAATTAGGTGCATGAAGTGGGGGCCCATTATGAACCCTCCATCATGTTATTATGTTTGACCATGAGGTCCACGCTGATTAAACTTCACTTTCAGGGTGAAGGGAAAGCCAGACCTCATAATACACTGTTGGACAAAAAGAAACAGTCGTAGAGTCAAACTCAAGAGCCGATTTGTAATTGAATCAAAATCTCATTATCTGAGCCATTTAGAGTGACCGTGCTGCAATCAATCAGTAATTACAAATGGCTGTGATTTATCAGCCAAATATTGCTGGCTAAAGTGTAGCAGAGCTTGCTACATGTATTAATCATTAATCAAAGTACAATTCACAGCTAAACGATTAGCTTTGATTTTAGTTGTTTAACCCGTTGTGAAATAAATTTGGCTTGTGATTGTGTGTGCTACAGTGCTGTAAATTAGTTAGTGAATTATTTATCTATGCATGCACAGTTTATAGGATACCAGTGGAGAATTACAAACAACATAAAATAATCCCTGTAGTTTTATTCAGTTTGTTTTATCCAAACTCACAAACTGAACTCAGCATTGTGACAAAGTGTTGAGCAACAACAGTGTCTTTATTAATATGCAATAATAAAAGGTGTCTTTATTTTATAGTTGGATGATAAAGATACTTGCAGGTACTTGTAGAGAAGTATTGATGCTAACTGAGTGTGTATATTCCTGCACTGTTTGAATTATAATTGCACCAAAAGTTTATAAATGTTATATGCTGTGCTAGCTATACAGATTTTACCAATTTACATTGTTCACTCATTTCCGTACTATAATCTTCTCAGAGATGACTGACAAAAGGAACTGTGGGCTAGTGGCATTGGAAATAAGATGCAAAATAACAAATTGTTCCTCTTCCTCAATTTTTACTACAGCTTAAGTCACACATGACACAGTGAAGCAGTTTGTCAGGTGTTTAAGGGGAAATGAGAATGTGGTTAGGGGGGTTTACAGCTGTATTTGTAAGATAACACAATGGCAGCAAGAGGGTCTCTCCCCTTCAGCTGCATCAAATGAGAGTGGGTGACGTCCACAATGCAGGAGCTTGTGCAATTCCTCAAAGAATTTATGTCTGATGTTAACATCTAAACCTTCGCGCTATAGGAAGAACAAAACGACATGCAATACCACTTATCACAGTTTCAGCTGCAGTAAGCAAAAAGCTTTCTGAGATGCTTTGATGTCTGTGGGTTTTCTCCGCAGTAAAAGTTCAAATAGGTTCATCAGTTTTCATTGAAATCCCTCTGTATTGATGGCTGGACCTAGAGTAGGTGTCTATTACCAGATGTTTTGTGATACAAGTGGTCTGTTTGCCACACAGTAAGTGACCTGCAGGTGACTCCTTTATACAGAGTGCAAAGCTGCTTCAAGGGTAGAACACTACACATCATGTACTTCCACAAATCCCTTGTGCTTTGACCTCTGCTTCACTGGCTGCCTCTTTTCTCCTCACATTAGTGAGATGACTAGTTGTCCTTGACAGGTAAAGTGCATTATTAAACTGTAATGATATCACAGTGTGCCTAACTTTAAGAAAAAAATTGCTTTCTGAAGAGGAGAGAACACAGCAGTTTGAGCGCTGAAAGGTGTTGTTGCTAATCCCAAGGATATTCTCTTAGAGAAAACCATTTTGACAGAATACAGCATCGACTCTTCCCGTCTGCAGTGTACAACTGGTAGCGATGCCTGCTGAATAAACCTGTTAAGAGTTCTTGCTGTTGTTCTGGAGCAAAAGTAGGCTGCCCTGTTTAACACAGCTTAATTAAATGGATGAAAAGAGATGCAAACATATTAGCATTAGAATGGGCTTTGTTCAAAAGGTCAAGTTTCATATTTTAGAACCTTTCTGGGCCATATTTATTACAAACTATGAAGATCCCGACCCTTTAATTAACTCTTACCCCTTTCCTTAAATTAGTTAATTGCCTGCCAGACATTTGTCCTCCCCTGAAAGGACAGAGTAGTGTCAGTGTAGTTGTTGAAATCATATTAATGGGACAAGGCTAGTAATTGTCTAAACTTGACTTTGGATAACTGTTGTATTATCTACCTTTTGATTAATGAAAGATTTATATAACTATTTTAAACTCAAACCAGACTGAAGTGCTCAAAACATACCCAAATCCAGCCTAACATTCAGCTCAAGCCCATCCAGTTCTATCAGGCTGTCAGCTCAGAACAACTTTAATTTATTGACTAGCCATTTGAAAGTGCTCGAGTCTGAATGATTACCAGTACTTTTTAAAAAGGTAATTGTGAAAAGTCTTTTGTGTTCCACTGTCAATGTCGGTTCATCTGATTTTTGAAAATGTTGTTCCTGCCACATTTAAAACCCAATCTAGTTTCTCTTCACCAAAACATAAGCTCCAGACACACAAGTTGAGAGGGGAGCGGCATTCAGTTAAAGCCCTTGCTCAGACAGTTGATGAGATCATCTGAAGGTAAGCCAGCTAATATTTCAAAGCCTTAATGGTGTCAGACTTGGAAGTCACATTGAGAATGGGTAGACATGCAGACATTGCAGTCAAGGAGAACGTGTCCTGATATTTTATTAAGGTTATTTTAGGGACACAACCTCAATGTCTGGCCTGTTGTTTAAAAGATGTGCCTTGATTATGATCTTGTACCTACCACTCTATTAGGTATGCAAAGTACGTGGTTATCTCAGGCCACACACTCAACTCTGAGCTTCTGAATCATCCATAACCGGCCGGAGATGCATCTCTTCATTGTGGCGAACGGACACAATCTGAGCACTAAACGTATTCTTTTGCTCACCTGTCTGTGTGACCGGTGAGACTCCCTCCATTTTTCTGTATGTCCCCACAAGACAACCACATTGTTTCCTGAAATAATGTATCAAATCCTGTGGTACTCTTTGGATGAGAGACGCGTGCTTTTCAATAAATGGGAGGTTCACTCAATAAACGTGTCACATAAATCCTGCTGATTGTTATCAGCAAGATTGTGGTGTTTGGTTCTCCAGTGATACCTCAGAAAATACTCATTTTATTATTGAAGTAAAGTATTACACCTACAAAAAGAACTATTCCAATTTGGAGGGATTTACTTCTCTTTTATACAACCGATAAATTAAATCCACCTGATAGGAAAACGTGAAAAAAACAACAACAGTGTATGCTAAACAGGATTAGTTCATAGTCTGGCTGTCGGTTGTCCTTAACAGGCTAAAGGATTACCATAGCCATATGCCTTTGTTCTCTGGGAAATCTGCGAGACATGCAATTCATGTCCAGCACCCCAAGAGGCTCTTGTGAATAAGACATCACCCTGGAAAAAGTGCACAAAGCAAATGGAGCAGTGCCTGAGTTGTCTCTTGGACTCAAGCCTCTGAGGAAATCTCTCAGAGCCAGTGTCTCTCGCCTGTGGGTTTTTCGAACTGTGAGAAAGTAGACATTGTACCCAGCATCCGCTTTGTACCATCACAGACTTGTTTACTGAGACATAAACAGTCATTGAAAGTGGTAACATCAAACCTGCAGTTGAAAATGTGCATGACATGCAGTATCAATAGACAGATAGGAAATATTTTCACTAGCAGCACATATTCATTAAACACAGTCATTAAAACATGACAAACTAGGCTACTGTCTTTCTAAATTGATTTTACCATTAGACGATACAATCACACGTCAATGTCTATTGGGTATGGAGGCTGTTCTGCTCTTTATCAGCAGATGGGGTTTGATCAGGCACCATGAAACTGTACATTGAATGTTCAATTTTTATTTAGGAAAAGGATCATAGGATCGTTTGATGTCATTAAAACTTAGTAAACTGCAGTTTTCCACAAGAAATTAATTCTTATTTTAATAAAAAATAATAAAAGATCATCAACAAAAACATATTTCGATTATCATTATCAAATGGATATACCGTGATCCTTCACAGGACAAGTGGTTACAGAAGATGAATCAATCAATCAATCAATCAATCAATCAAATGGATTTAGCTGTGATTCCCACAGATTTCAGCTGTTGATCAGGGCCCGTATTCCTAAAGATTCTTAGCGCTAAGAGTTGCTCCTCGTGGCCAAATTCTAAGAAAATTTTTAGAATCATGACGTTTTCCTCTCAAAGTTAGGAGTAGCTCCTAGTAAAGATAAAAGGTATTCCTAAAGAATCTTAGCTCTTAAGAGTGCTCCTAAGGTGAGATTTGTTAAGAGCAGGGAGGAGGACTTTTAGGAGCCTTAGGAATTTCTTAAGCAGAGGAGAAAATGGCTGAAAGAAGAGACAGGAGAGATATTCTCCAAACACTGAATGACAATCAAGCTTGTTACAATCGCAATACAGTGGTCCCTCGTTAATCGCGGGAGTTACGTTCTAAAAATAACCCGCAATAGGCGAAATCCGCGAAGTAGTCAGCTTTATTTTTTTTACAATGATTATAAATGTTTTAAGTTTGCAAAACCCCTCACTACACACTTTATACACTTTTCTCAATAACTTACAAACATACCGCACTTCAGTCACACTGCCAGCGATCAAAGATACTGTAGGCCTATATGTAAATTTGGCAAGCTGAACGCATTCTGTACTGTACAAGAGACACCGTACGGAGGAGATTGATTGACAATGGTCTACAGTCCCTTAGCCAATCAGGACGCAGAAAACAATGCGCTGTAAAAAAAAAAAAAAAAAAAAAAACGAGGTAAATTAGTGTCAATTAGTGAAAGTCATCACAACACTGAGGTATACAGAGCCGAAGTCCCGCCCCTTCCGATTACCTCCATGGGACCTATCTTTCGAAAAAATATGAACGGCAGTCTATGGCGAAAGATAAATTATTTTCTGGTCCCGATCGACTTGTGCCTTGTATTATACATATATTGTTTTTCAGAATAAAAAATTATTTTACATGTCAAGAATGTCACAGTTTGTCGCAAGATAGTTCAGTAAAACGCTATGGAAAATACGTAATTAAACGAACTACAAGTCCAAGTCGCTTACCTTACGTCACCACATTTTCCTTCCACTCTTTGGTTCTGTCTGCCCTTCTGTTAAGTTACAGTAAAAGATAAAGCTAACGATGCCGGTGTGTTTTGTGCCGGAATGGGAAGAAGACGGTAAAACTCAACAAGGAGACAGCCATAGTTCTCTAGTGACGTACATTGTTCGAGACGAGAGATGTAGTTCACTAAGCGATCTCATACAAAACCTAATGTTGTTCAGCTTATTTACGTCAAATAATTTATCTCTTGACGTGAAAAATTATCTTTTAAATTCACACACATCATATGTGAAATTCATGCCACAATTCGAACGGGACCAAAAAATAATTATGATCTCTCCATTAACTCCCGTTCATATTTTTTCGAAAGATAGGTCCCATGGACCGGAAGCAGAAGGGCGGGACTTCGGCTCTCTATTTAGCAACAGGAAAAATGCAACAATGCAGCAGTGATGACTTGGGGCCAAATCTACGTCTCTAAACACTTTTATTCTCATTGACCAGTTGATCCAGAAGCAAACACTGTTCCTCTGTCCAGTTGGGTTTCCTGCTTCATTTCTTCTCCACTGCTGTTCGGGTTTTGGAAGATTTGAACATCAACCAACACTGCTTCTTCTAGACCGGTTAGCAATCACAGAAATTGATGAAAGCTGAGCCATTTTACTCTTGTTAATACCAAATGGGTGAAGTGCAAAATGTTACCAGCGTGGTAAATGAATGAAAGCAAATAAATAAATAGAACTATCCGCATGTGCAAGTGGGCCTGAGTTTTATCACACATTTTATAGGATAATTTTTAAAGTATAGCTTACTATTTATTTATTTTTATGTAAAGTATTATTTATAATTACACAGTCTTCATAGAGATTAGATTCTGTTATTAAGTCTATTAATTTGACGGTCCATTCTAAGCCAATTATCACCAAAAGTGTATTTTTTATCTAGCTTTTAGGATCAACCAATCACACCTCTTGAAATGATGACTCATACCTAGCAACGGGGTCAACCACACCTCCTCACTAAGATAAGAGTTTCTGTCCATTCCTTGCTAAGAGTTCTCTAAGAATTTTCTGGAATCACTCCTAAGCTAAGACTCCTAGCTAGGAATTTTTAGGCTAAGATAGGAGCTCTCTTAGAGGATTCTTAGGGGCCGTCCACACAGAAACGCAAAAGTTTTGCATCGTTTTGGCCGATCGTCCACACGTATCCTGTAAACGCATAGCCCTAAAACGCACTTTTCTGAAAACGGGTCCCAGGGTGGAGAAATTCGCAAACGCAGCTCTTGCGTTTCTTTGTTTACGGACACAAACGAAGAAAACGATGACGTCATCGCCACACTCCCGAGCAGCCTTCCACCTCCCGCAAGACGTCTCATAACAACATCAACAACAATGGCGGACTACATGCTAGTTTTCCTGCTGGAGAAGATATTGAGCCTATTAGGGTTACTAGGGCAACATATCATGCTCCTGTGCCACCACGCTGAGCAAAAAGGCGATTTGTAAACAGCGCTCAAGATTTGTGCGCATGCTCCGCCTCTTCCTCTCCGTTTTTGGTGAACTTATGAAACTGAAACAGCGCCACCTATAGGCCTGGAATATGAAGTAGCGTTTTCGGTCGAGCTGAAACGGATCTGTGTGGCCGCGGATATTTCTTGAAACGATGCCCCTCGAAAACGGAGAGGGAAAAGATCGTTTTCGGACGTGTGGACGTGGCCTTAGAATCTTTAGGAATACAGGCCCTGGTCTTTCTTCTCTCAGTTCAACGCCAGCTGTTGGCATATATTTGGGTTCATCAATATAATTAAACATTCTCAATGAGACTAATGAGAGTTAACGTGGGCTTGTGACTCTTTTTTGGCTGCCTACTTCACTAACTGTATGTTTGCCACAGACACCCAGTCTGAAATAATGCAAATATGTCCCACATTCATCATTGGGCCATCAAAATTCTGTTACCTGATTTGGTAAACTGATGTACAGTATATTCAAATGACATAAGAATCTTTATATTTGAACAATACTATCACATACCAAAAACACTGTATTCTCTTCATACTGTGTATTTGAGAAAATGTTAAGCATTTACTTGTTAAATAATTCAAGACCATGTGTTTTTATTTTTATATTATATTTTAATTCATTTTTAAGGTGCTCTGGAGAGAGAAAGTTACACTGACGTATTAATGTGTTAGCTTGTTAGAACAAATTTACATATACATTTACAGTTTATTTTTCTTGCCAGGGCTATCAGTTACTAATTAAAGCCTTGTATGCAGAGTCAGGATAATGACAAAACATATCAGCATGGGGTTGTCACAGTAGGAAACTGAAAACAGTGCAGTACTTCCTTGTCAATTATATTTATGATAATAGGCACTACTTGACAAGTGCTTGGTCATGACAAAAGGAATGATTGTAGTTGCAAAAATTATACTGAATATATGTTAGAACTTAGTGTGGCCTGCTAGCAGTATTAATCATCTTGAATGAAAAAGTATTTTTCTTGGAAAATATGACAAACATTAGTGGGTATGAATGCATCTCAACAATAACACCAATGGCCTCGAACACCGCAGTAAGGGTAAGAAGTAACTTCTACATTGAGATTCTACATTAGCAGTATGAGGGGAAATAAGAAAGTGGCATTTCACAGAGCATTGTCAGGCTGCCCTCTTTTGTGGGTATGATTCAGAAAATCCCTGGTAGACCCAGCTCCATGGTGGCTTTGTCATGATGCTGTTGGTTCCAGCCAGCAGCTTGATCAAGTGAAACAGGCCAGCGGCTATGCCTACAATTTCCTTCCTGTTCAGTGTCATGCCCAAAATATGGGTCATGTAGAGTGCAGTGGCTGTCTTTGTGTGTGTGTGTGGATGTACTTGCGTGTCTTTATTTGAGCAATTCGTCTGTATAACAATCTGCTCTACCTCTCTTGGGCCTAAGCTTCACTTCACTATTAAGATTGACAGCAAAAGCCCAATAGCTTTTATGCTTTTGTTGAAGGCACAGGTGGACCATTGATTCAGGCACTGGCCCGTAGCTTTGTAATGTCTCTTTTAATGCAGTAACTGCTACAGTATGGTGCTGTGGTCCTTGGGGCAAACTGAGAAGGCCGCTAAACCTCACTTCCCCCATAAGCATCAACTGTTAGCAGTTAATAACCATGAGGAAGAATTTGGAGGAATGTCAGAAATCTGGACAAACCAAGGGCTAATACTGTATATAGCAGGGAAAACACCATTTCGTAAGCAGCTTAAAGCATTTACAGATAGCTAATAAAAGAAAAAAGATTATGGCAACTGGAAATGAGTGGGGGTTGACAGGAAAACAAGCATATGCTATCAGGGCGTGTGATTTATACAGAGAGTGATGGGAGCTGACACTTCTATCCATATTCATATAGGTGCAGGTAGGCAAATGGGAGACATTAATCATCGCAGTTAAGCAGTCTGCAGCACCTAATTACATGTTCACTGTACACTGGTAGGCTGTAATTCTGTATAAATCCAGCTACAGAAAATTTCCAGTGAAGCCAAACAAACATCAGAGGGGTGTGGGGCGATGCAAAGCCCAACATGTGGAGGTACACACAGCTGATTAAATCCTCTTTTTATATGCTAAAATTGCACATCTGCACATACTCCACAGTGCATCATTATGTCATGCAATTACCATATCAGTTTGGTTGCAACGAAATATACGGTTTTACCTCTCTAATCGCTGCATTTCATTACCTTGAATATAGTGCAGAGAGAAGATGAGAGCCCAAAAACCCTGCTTTGATCACAATGTTGAACACAAACATTCCATCTACAACCAGGTTCATAATGGTACCATAAATATATCCATACTGTATATATATATACGAGGCGCCTACTGTACCACGATAAACAGTCCATTTCTAGCCCCTAAGATCAAAGCAATCTTTTGCAGGCAGCATCATCCTTTCTTTATATCAGAAACCCTGCCAGCTCTGTTTCTGACTGGACTGACAGGAGGCAATCCATGCTGATATCAGATCTTAGATGTGAAAAAGTTGGCCTGAATACAGAGTGGCTTAAAGAGCCGTATGGGAGGATGACTTGGTCTGAGGAGGTTCTGAGTTAGTTTCATGTACGTCGGGGGGAAAGCCCAGTTCCTCAGGTTTTATCACAAAGACTGCAATTTTAACTTTCATTGTTGAAAACATTTCATTTGTTTGATTTAGCTTTGGGAAGAGCCAGTAGGAGGATATACAGTTATATACAGTTAAATGCATTTTATTAAGCATAATTTAATGCTAATAGTCAGCTTGAAACTGGGCTGAATATAAAGACCTTGGTTGAGTCACTACTGATTCAAATGTCAGCAATGACTGGAGGGTCTTGCTAAAGAAATATTTGATAGCATGTGTAGTTTAATAATGGTCTTCAGATGGACTAAACACAGCAGAGACACTATTATCAAGGTTAGAACAGTTACTGTATGTGCTTAGCTAACCAAGTTGTATGCTATAATAACTCCTAGTTCACACAAAGTGGCAGTTATTGTCTTCTATTGCCACTATGCAAGACAAAGTAGTTCATTTCCTGGCAACATGTTTTGTTGCATCAATTATATTGTAGAGAATTGGAAAGCTGCTGATGTTAACTTTCCTTCATTTGTTTTACTTTGTGAAAATTTACCACAGTATGTGTCCCGCCTGATTGGTTGTCAGCCGGTTGTCAGTCCTGTACAAAACTTTACCTTACTTTACTGAGTCTTTGAGCTGTGGGAGGAAAGCGTCAGCCTATTTTTAAGGTAATTTTATATTTACAGTAGCAGCGAATTAGTCCGCTAAGGGCTTTCTTGACATGGACTTGAAAGATTACAGTGCTATTAAACTGTTAAACTACACTCCTATAGTCTTGATATGATCAATATTTGACAGTTCCCATGCAATGTAGCTTAACGTAGGCATTCACAGTGAAGTTGTAGTGCTCTTGTTGACCTTTGAACTGACATGTATGCTAATGTGTGCACAGGAAACTGAAATTCACTGCGACATTTAAAACTTCTGGCTTTCCAAGTGTTAACCGAAAGAATATTTTCTGAACTAAAAAAAGAAACTTAAGCTAGATAATGTGTGTGGGCTGAACAGTTCATTTTGTCGTGACATACTGACAGCAGATGTAGCGGTAAAAGAAAGTGTAGGACCACTTTTTTTAATATGTGATTTGTGTGATTTTAGCAGATAAACCAATTAAATCAAAAAGAGAGGGATACTATATTCAGCACTAATATGAATTCCAGTTGTCTAGAATGTATTTGAGTGCTCAAGATTAGTTAAGGCTGCATGGGAAAAGCCTAGGGTGGTAGTTGGAGCTCAGTGTGGTGGAAACAGGAGCATAAATCTGTCATCAAGCTGCAGCTCATTGTGCCCTTGTCATTACTGTGGCACAAGCCTGGAAACATCATTTCTGCTGGGGACTCTGGAGATGTCAAGCCTCACTCCCGCAAGATTAAAGATTGCATTACAAATTAGTACGCATGAGCAATGGCACAGAGCTGTGATTTACTGTGACTTAGCAGGGATTAATCTAAATCATTAAACCCGGGGGGGGGGGGGGGGGGGGGGGTTGCATTACAGCTAAATATGCTGTGTTTTAAGAGGAAGTATATTATATCATTAGCATTAGCATTGGCTCATGGCTGAGCTAATTATCCTTTACTACAAACAAAAGATCAAAGATAACACTGAGGAGTGAAGAAGTAGTTCAAAGATAAGGTTGGAATTGAAAGCCTGTAAACACCACAGTATCTACAGGGAATGAGGCGTGTGCTACTTTGTAAAGGGCATTAAAAGTGCCAGCTTCCTTTGTTCTTCTGTTATTTCAGCTATATATATATAAAATGATGCGTAAAAATAAAACTATGAGGTTACTAAACCCATGGTATATACATTATATTACATTTAAATATACACCTATTTTTTCAATTCTGTTAAGTGATACCATATGACAGAGTTGTAAAGTGCAAGTCAACAAATCCCATGGAAAGGTCAAGCAACCAATTAACTGATCCTACTAGTAGAGTAATACAATCACATTAATGAGCCACACTATTACACTGGCTTACATGTTGCTTCATTAAGCCGCGTCCACGTATAAAGTGATTCGCTTGTCGCCCATGGCTTTGCAGTTGACAGTTGGTCGCTACTGGACATTTTATGCTCCGGTTGCCTAGGTTACCTTCGTGGACACTTTCCTCCCAAATGTGTCAAAGTGAAACAAGCAGAACATAAAAATATTCCCTGTGTGTACACAGAGCCAGCTCTTCTAGCCGCCAGTGCTCTCAACTTGCTGTGGCTCCATCTGGGTTCACCCGATGCTTCAAACCAGCTATCGTGGTGAATGATGTGGTAGGAACCAAAGTTGTGGAAGGTGTCCATGCAGTAAACATTTGGGGAACTCCAACTCCTTGCATCATATGTCAAGTCAACCACTGGTCGGCACCTCAATCATGTTGCTTAAAAGTTGAGATTAGCTCAACCTGACACAAGTCCATTTGGTCTTCTTCACCTATGATCACTACAGCTTGCTGAATTTCATTGAAATCCATGGTCTCCTGTCACTGCATAGCTGATAGTCACTTCCTCTCTGTGTGCGCCCCGTTATAGGTGCCACAGATAAACCGTCCCGGCTATTAAGAGTAACATTGCCAGAAGAAACTACCGCATTCAGCTGTATTTTTGATATTTTGATTAAAAATCTATAACAAATTCCTGTGTTTGAAATTTTCATGGGCTTTATTGACATCAAAAATATTGAATAGCACATGCCTTATCCTTTAACCGAAGCAGATAACACTGCCTTTTTTAACTGGTAGATTGTATATAAAGGTCTTGCTTGTCAATGCCATGACTGTATAATGACGGATATTGCTCTGCAGTTGGAGGTCTTTTTCAGGAAGGGACTGCCTGAAAGATTCAAGAGTAATTTCAGATTCATCAATCTACTATTTAATCTACATAGAATATGCATGTATACCCTGCAGGTTTCTCCTATGAACTGAACAGTTTCTAGTAATATGACTTGCAAAGGGTTGTACGTACTGAATGCAAAATCATTTCACCTCAGTTCCACTAAACTCTGGTTGGTTGATGACACCACCAAGTAAAGCAGTGTTCGTTGTCACCAAGTTAGTTCTGCATCCATCATGTTTTTTGTTTTTTTTATATTTGTTAGTTTGTTTTGTTTCCATTTTTTTTTTTAACTAAGTTTAGGTTGTGATTTATGCCTCCACTTTTTGCTGAATATCCAGACATGGTTCACAATGTGAACGCCAGATTAAGTGAGAAGCCATCTGTTGAAGGAAGGTCTGTATCTTTGTTTCCACACCTCGAGGTGTCAGAGTGTAGGAGTGGCAGTGGTCATGCCATTGAAGATGAATGTGCAAGGTTAAATTGCAGTGTGCTCCAAATCCCATTTCCCAATGAGCCTATTGATCAAAAGGGGACAGCAGTAGCCACAGGCCATCATATACAGTAGTATAAAGACAAGAGCTACACAGGCCATTAAAGACAAAAAATGACATGCCACAGTATTATCATAAAGCATGTCATGGTTGGATGTATTTTGATAAAGGGCCTGTCACAGGTACAAATAAATTCATATGGTTTGGTAGGTCTGATAGAACGCTGTGTTCATTGTCCAAAAGCCCGGCATTCAGTTTTTACTTGAGAGCCGTTCTATGGGAGCAATATCTCAGGCTCAAGCTGACATCAAGGACATTTCAGCAACTGGGGAAATTAGAGCAATGTGTTAAAACAGGCAAAGAGAGCAATTTTGTTCCAATTCCCATTATGCTAATGGCGCTAAAAGTTAGTATGTTTACGTATGGATGTGTAATGGCCCCAATATACCCCAGTGTGTCATTGTAGGCAACCAAGGAACGAGCATACTGTGAAATGATGTGCTTTTCTGATCACCAGCTTCTTAATGAAAAAGCAATTAACAGAATATGTTTGCGCTCCGTGGGAAGAATCCCGGCTCATCTAATTGGGTGCAATTTTGATCTGTTACTTTCAAATTGGAGGCTGAACGAGGTTGAGATTATGCAGAATAAGATGTGATTGTTATTAAGTAAAAACCAATCAACTAGTCTCATTGATTGTTTGTGATAACAGCTGCAAATATATGGCACATTTATCTATCCCTATATTTCTCTTAAGCAACAGAGGCTTTATGGTGTGAGAAGAAGAAGCAGTGAATTTTGCTGATATAAAGAACTGTTGGTCTCTTGCAGACCTTGCCTCCCATACCCTCCCAGTCCATTTATGTCCTTACACATTTAGAGAGCATGTAATAGATGCAGAATGACAGTTCTATGTTCTTCTCTTTTTCTGTGTCTGCTTAAATATTCCTTGGTACTCACTACACTGGAAATGGACACCATTGTGCCTGTATTCTTATTTTCTGCCGAACTTTACACATTGTTATTGTGGTTTTGTAATTTTCATAGTTTCAACAGGAATCATATCAATATCGGACAATTGTATATACTCCTTATGGTTTAGATACAGTGCCAATATTCAAGGCCAGTGTAAGAAGGAGTGTGCCCCTAATATTTTGAGCTGGAAAGTGGTGAGGAGGTCATAACAAAAGCTCCGAATTAAACAATGAACTAGGTTATTGGCTCATTCCTTCCTTAAAATCATAACTTTACTAAGCTTAGAGGACATCAGTTGTCAAAAGTCAATAAAAAACATATGATGACTGTTCTTCGGTATAAAAGTCCATATTTGTTGATCCATTTATCCACCCCAAACATCTCCCGAGGCAGATGTTGCTGTATAACAATGTTGCCTGATTCCTCCTTTGCTTCAGCCATCAGAAGAGGACTATGTTATTTCAACATATGTCAAACATGACATTTTGCGTGCCACTTGGGTATTTTCAACATAATATAATATCACCTATTTGTCATAAAGACATAACACCTTATATAAAGAATGAATGGACGATCTCTATAGATAGCTGCCAACTGTCAAAGTAACATTTTTCTCTGGGAAGAATTGCAGAACAATGCAACTGTCTACACTGGTCCATGCATCTACTGTATGTCTGTCAAGAATTAATGACGACATGTTGTTTTCCTGAACCGCTGGTCATGTGTAGACACGGTAATACGGTTACTTTGATCAAAATGAATGGCTGACTGAAATTTTTTGTTTAAGGGCGGGTGGAGTAGAACAGCAATCAAATGCTGACTACCTCTTCAGATTAGTTGCACACACAGTGGGTACCCTTGGTTGATCTGCTGACAGCACAGTCCCGACAGGTTTGTCATAACAGTGTTTCCCTCTTGTAGCATTAGACTGAATTTATGTGAGGGCAAGATGATGAATAACGGCCATACATGCTTGATCTAGAATAAAAGTGTTGAATGAATTACTTTTCATGGACAGATTCATGGATTAGAATCATGTTTTCCATGATTATATACAATTTACCTTAGAGAGACTCAAGAAAACACAAACAAGAAAGAAAAGCAGTGAAGGTGCACATTAGCACTTTCTAACATTGACAAATTTCATAAATCACATCGGTTACAATCTTATAACCATCTGTTATCATATAGTTAAATGTGTAAGCGAAATTGCATTTCATCCACGATTCAGCTTTGCCTTCAAAATCAAATAAAGTCACTTGCTAACAAGAGTGTGGCAAGCAAAACTTGCTCTATAATGCAAGGAAAGAAAGAGTTGTTATGTATTCTTGACAGCATTCTGGCACGGATGCTCAAATGAAAGGGATGCAGAGAGAAGGAAAAGGTCAGGCTAATTAAATGTCAGCAAAGAGCGTCTTAATAATTGAATCGTTCAGACAAAGAAATATTTAGTTTTGCAGGATTTTGAGGAGCCACTCGCAGTAACACTTGTAGTTTTACAGACAATAGACATCATTTTAAGAGTGACTGTTGCACAGTATATTAACCTCAAAAGATGTAAAACCATTGCTTAAGGCAAAGTATATATTTTCCAATGAAGATGTCAGTTTTTGAGAGGTGTTCAGTTCTCTTAAATTTCTTTCACTGTCTTTATACAGAGTCAATAGTGTGAATAAAAGTGAGCAAATTTTCAAACAGTATGGATTGCTGCCAAAAACTTAAACATAAAATTGTTCTGACACGCTTGCAAATGGACTCGGGCTGTTTCTTCTTTCACCCTCTCAGTGTTATAGGATCCTATTGTGACACCATGCTCAAAAGGAGTCATATTAGAAATGCATGAGAGCTGATGGAGAGGGCATGTAGGCCCTGAGGGAGAGCATAAAACTCACAGCTCTTCTTATATGTGAGGGTGAGAAGTTCAGTCTTACGGAAAAGAGTTTATTAATACGTTAACTGGAAGAATGGTCTTAAGCAAAAACATTTTTACCTTTGGCCTGCAAGTGCCTGTAACATCAGCGATGTTACAGGCACTTGCAAGTTTCTTCTGAGACAGGGAAACGTATAATGTATATGTGCCGAAATATTTGCCAGCGCTTATTAAATAAGTCATTTTGAAATACCAGAGGTCTTTCTAATAAAGAGTTTAAATATTAAAACAGTTAAGTTTAGACAGACAATGACCTGCTTATATTTTGCAAAGTATATGTGGACCATTGTGTTTGTCCAAAATCAGGAAACATGCCAAAACGTCTCTGTCTTAGTTAATAGCTTTAGCTTCAGAGCACTAATGTAGGTGTGTGTGGTGAACGGTGTCTTGCGTCTCAGTGAGAGTGAGTGCTTTGACTTTTAATTAACCTCTTCATGATTTTCCTACCAGAAATGTCATCCAGTGAACCCTTTTCATCAGTCTGTCTACACATGTTACTGTAATAGAGACTCATTCTTCTTCTGTCAATATTTCCCAAAGATTAAACGGTTTAACCGTCAAAATCGTTTGTCTTTGGATGCTTGCAAGCACCTGTGGGAGAAAATCACACTTTCGGCCTAACGGGGTACTTTATTGTTCTGAGTTGTTTTGTAGAAGGGACTCAACCCATGAGAGACCATTTGTTATTGAAGTAAGACTTATCGAAGTAAGAGTATGACCATCAATCCATCTTCCTGTGTAGCTGTGACAGAGAGAGAGAGAGCGAGAGAGAGAGGATAAAAGAGGTAACAATATATCGTAACATCGCTATCACTACAGAGTGGAAGTGGAGTCAGGGGACCAGTAAGAGTTGAGTTTATAACATGAGAAAAACGGACAAGATGAAAATCAATGAAGGTGCTCTGGGTTCTTGTATTATGTGTAGTTACACTAGAGGAGAGGCTCCAGTGTTGAAGTCTGATATGTGACCATGACATCTGTTACTGTATATACTAACATGGTATATCTTCTGGTAGAGAAGCCCTTCCAGTATTTCAGTCAGGTTGCTTCTGACTTGAGAGGCAGTGTAACTCATATTGACAACTAGTTGTGTCTTCAGCCTTTATTGAACAAATGTAAGCATCTAACATGAGTTCATGATGGTAATAGATAAGTTAAGTCAGCAGTGACCAATGCAAACAACAGTCACTAAATAGCTATAGGAAAATGATGATGTGCACAAAAAAATATATGAAAATTTCTGCTTAGTCACTCATCTGGGAAAATGGTGGACAATAAGAATATCAGTTAAAATGCACGCCTTGTTTAATTTTAATTTGTTATTCTTTTTCCCCAAACTATAGTTTGAGATATAACAGACCTTATTGATTGGTTCCGGTTAATTATCAGATAAAATGTGGAGGCACTAATGATGTATGTTTTGTCCTATAGGAATTTAGTTTTTATACATAGGAGTAAAGCCACTTAAATTAGAAGACATATTGATTCAACTTTCAGCCTTTCAATGCATAGAGGCACAGTGTTTACTCTTTACGGTATAATTATTGCCAATGCAAAACTAGTGTGATGTATACAGATGGCCGCATTCATTCTAATTCAAACTCATCCAGTTCAGTTCGTCTTGAATGCAGCTCAGGAATTGGCAACTCACTCGTTTCCATCTGCAGGTCTGGAATCATAAGCAAAACTTGGGCGAACAGAAACGAGACAAGTATGTGTCTGTAAAATGTCTGTATGGTAATACAGTACAATACATGCGATACTTCATAAATATAAATCTGTAAATGTCCCAGAGAGTTATCCCTCACTATTACATAATTTGAATTCACTAATTGTAGCTGACACTTTTACTATTCAAAGATATTTCAGGATCAACTCAGCTTCACTCTTGTAGTTCCAGGAATATCCTCTGCAAAGTCCTCCATCCTGTAGCCCGTTTGCCGTTTATGTGCTTCTAAAAACACCTAAGAGGCCCTAATACTGGCAGAGCAGTTACTGACTCAAAACACACAAAGCAAAGTTGTGTCTTGGAAGGGATTGAACCTGCCATCTGCTCTACAATCCTTTAGATCATGTAAATATTTAACTGTTGACAGTGACCAATATGCTGCACTACAGCAGGTGCCAGAGAGAAATCAAATCCATTATGAACCAGGGTTTCTCAGTTTAAAGAGCATTGTCTTTATTTGCTTTTTCCTAAAGACCATCCTCTGTCTTGTCTCCTGTCTTCGCTTTCACTCTGTCCTGGTGGTTATTCCTGTCAGTGGCTGCCTGAGCCTCGCTGGAGCTTGTATCAACTCTTTCCTCTCCCCAGTGTGACATTCATAGCATTACAATTGAGCCATCAATCTGTCAAGCCTTACCCCTGCTAAGCCGCAAGCAGTGGAAAGCACAACGGAGGGACAAGTTTACCTCTGCTTCTGTGTTGCTTCTCTGTAGTTGGGGCCTAACAACCGCAATAATTCTCAGACATGATGCGAAATGGATAAGCTTTTAGTTGCCAGCTGAGGCAAACCATTCAGTCATCATTTTTCACCCTCATTTCCCATCCACCGCTGGGTATTTTTTGCTGATGACTGACTTGCTGATAGCTGTTCTGTTGGATTCTCATTATTTTTCTTCCACCACCCCCACTGCCACCCCTCACACATACACACACCAGTCATCTACTGCTTAAAAATCTTCTCTCTTTGTGTTTGTTGCCCCTGTGTCTGCACCCCTCCTTGGGTAACATCAGACTGAGCTCCTGCAAGGAGGAGATAAAGCCCCCCAACAGGGCAGGACCACAGCTCTCACCTTCCGACTTCCTGGACAAGCTCATGGGGAGAACGTCAGGATATGACGCCCGCATCAGGCCCAACTTCAAAGGTACAGTGTATGTTAAGGCAGACCATCACAGTAGCCCTCAAGAAAATCCAGCAGAGAGCACAAGCACGAGAAAACTCAACAAACTCCATGGTATCTATGATGTGAAAGCTAAACAGCTAGCTACTCTCATGTGAATGTGCTGTATGTTGTCTCAAAACTATAGTAGGATCTGAGATTTCGAGCTTTCCGGTACATGCACCTCCCTGTACAGTGCCTTTAGTAGTTACAGACAACCTTGTCTTCATTTCAGGAAATTTTACCATGGAGTGTAAGCTTGTAGAAACTAAGTTTACTCTTAAAATGTTTAAGTAAGTGTGATTTGAAGAAAACATAATTGCTCATAGACAGTGTTTTCAGGTACAGGAACAGGTTGTTCAACACAACTCACAGAGACTTGGTTGAGTTGGATTGTGCTGTTAAGGGCCAACAACTGGAGGATAATAACTTTCTTTTTTTGAATTACTCTGGGTAATGTTTTGAATTTGAGGCAAATGTGGCAATTATGTACTAAAGGTTGTACAATACCTTAATTTCCCCCAAGAGTGGCACATCACAGCTGCTTCAACTGCTGTAGGCAATCCTAAACAACTCATGTCTCTCTCCTGCACAGTCCCTGGAAGGGGTATCTTGCATTTTCAAATCTCATGATTAAAATAAATGTTAAATATTCTGTGCTTCACATCACTATTGATTATTTAAATGTTAAACTTATGCCACACATTGTTGCCTAACCATAACCAAGTGCTTTGAATGCCTAAATGTAACATTAAAACATTATCCGTGATTTATTTGCTGCAGAGAGAGAGCTAAACAATGATGCCAAAATGTGGTAAAGCACATGGTTAAAATCTTAATGTTATAGATTTTTTACCTGTAATGGTGAAAAGGGCGTGAGAAGAGCACATACTTGTGAGCTTTTGAAGAGCAATCTATTCCAAATCAGAAACTGACATAGCATGACTTTGGTTCACTGTACGAAGATTAGAATTAATGAAGAAACTACTACAAACTTAATCTCAAGACCTATCTGAGGGAAAGGTGTCTACATTCATTCCGTCATTTCTCCCTACAGGTCCACCTGTGAATGTCACCTGTAATATTTTCATCAACAGCTTTGGGTCGATCACGGAAACCACCATGGTAAGTTGACCTTAAGGACTTACACACAAGTTATAAATCCAATTGTGTTTTCTCAAACAGCACAAAACTTATTACATTTGGTTCTGTAAGTCATTTGTTTCTGGACATGGTTATGGATTATGGCTTGTCACTTTCTATCTCTCAATGATTTAAACAAAACTCTTCTAACACCTCTTTTTTTTTCTTTTTTACCATCTTCTTTGCTAATCCCTCTTGGCTCTGAAGCCATTCCCTAATTTCTGTTTCCTGGAGCATAACAGAGCAACCTTCAGAGACCAATGGGTCACTGACATGCTGATAATGAACTGTCCACTCTGCAATTAAAATGAAAAATTGAGAAAATGAATGAAAAGGGGAGAGAAGGGGGAGAGAGAGGAGAAACGTCTGCCCTTAAGTCTGCCTTTACAGTGTTGGGGCTGCTGGGTCAGCACAATACAGCAGTGAAGTGTTTAAAGGTATCTGAGGGAGCTCCAGAGGGCCAATCAGAGTAGCCCAGAGAGAGACAACGCTAATGTCATTGTATGTGCTGGTGAAGCACGCCTTTTTATTATGACGAATTATGATATCAAGCAAGAAGAACAACTACAATTTCCAAAGATAAACTGTGCATTAGACACATAGATTGGAATTGTAATTTAAAAACTCCTGTGTGTGTTTGCTTCAGCCAGGGTTGTGTTCAGTGTGTGTCCTTGGTCTAGACTGCACTGCCAGCACTTTGTCGTTTAACTGACAGCACACCATCTTATCCAATCCGTTGTTTTCAGTAAAATGTGATGAGTATGGTGGAACAAGGGAATTTCAACTGCAAGTGATGCCTTGTTATCCAGACCTACTGATGTTATAAAAACCTACAGAAACGTTAGCGCTCACCCTATATAAAATGCACACATTTTCATTTAGCTCAAATTAATTGTGTGTCAAAGATTCAGACCAATAACTCTTTCATCACTCTTGCATTCAGCACAATGACTTCAGTTCATTTCAGAATTACAGTGACTACTATTGGACCATTCCCAGAAAATTTCAAACCACTACAACCAGTATAATCCACTTCTAAGCTCTTCATCTATAGTACAACCTCAGTGTATGACATGTGTTCCATTAACTACCCTGAGTTCTTCCCCAGGACTACAGGCTCAATGTGTTTCTACGGCAAAAATGGAATGACCCCCGTCTGGCATACAGTGAATACCCAGACGACTCCCTTGATCTGGATCCATCCATGCTGGACTCTATCTGGAAACCTGATTTATTCTTCGCAAACGAGAAAGGAGCCAATTTCCACGAGGTCACCACCGATAACAAGCTCCTGCGGATTTTCCAAGATGGCAGCGTTCTTTACAGCATCAGGTAACTGAAGAAAATATTTACAAAACTCAACAGCACAGCCGCCGTGTACTGAGTTATGAGCAGTTGGAGAATGACATGAAGGACTTGATCAAACTGCAGCTCATGTCAATGATTTGTTCAACTGTTTCTGCACTTTCTATATATCAGCAAGAAGTGAAAAGTCTACACTCGTTTTGCGGAGGTCTATGTCAGTACTATTTTGCCAAGTAAAGGGAAGAAAGTGGCTGAAAACCATGATTGCTACACAGTCTTGTCTAAGCAGGCAAACAAATCTCACTCACACATGGCCTCTTGACCACAACAGCACCAGATTGCTGAATTGCCAGTGACACACAGACCTTGCTGCAACTTTTCTAACCACTTAAGTGCATTGCAGGTCACCAAGATATTAATAGAGTGCAAGCATGAAAAAAAATATATACAGAAATATCAAGAGGCAAGTGTGCAACGGTCTTTGAAGTCAGCTTGTTTAATGACACTCGGCACCAGATGGGAAATTTGCAGATGGCTTATTAAAGAACAACATTGGAGGAGAGGATGTCTTTTTAGTCCCTGCTTGGGTGTCACTTGAGTTCCTATTTTGCACCTTTAAACTGATTCATCTTGGAAATGTAAACAAATTGATGAATGGACTGAAAGAGGCACAGCAATTTACTCAAACAGTCAAGCTTTTGCACATTTCAAGGATGAAATCACTCGTTCTGGGTCAAACTAGTAATTTAATGAGTTTTAGGCATCGGCCTGTTGTAATACGGTTTCAAACACGTCAAATAAGTGATAATATTTATGGTAATCAGATGTGTTCTTTTTTGTGTGTATGTGCTGTATCTAATGTGGCAACGTCTTAGGGAAGAGGGAGAGCTAAATATTAAGAGACACGTCCTCGTTCACTGATTTGCTGCACCCTGTAGATTTGTGTACTAACTATGTTTTGTACGTATGGATCAAACATCTTTGTGCGCTGTAAGTAAGCACAGTTTCGATGACGTTAAGAGAGTCAATCAGTGGACTATTTGTAGTTTGTTCTTCTCCTGGTGGAAGAGATATTGTTTCTCATAACACAGTAGCAAATGGGTGCCTGTGAGTATATTGCTGGCGGCTCTTGTCTCGCCTTTGGGCAGTGCATTACAGCAGGTAATTACACAGCTTTCCTCCACACAGACTCCCAAATAGCTCTCTCTCTTTCTCTCTCTCTCGCTCACTCTCTCTCTTCTCTAAGAATTCTTGAAGGCTTAATGCATCAACAGCACAACAAATAAAATTAAGAATGTGTGCATCAATTACTTTGCTATTAGGTTACTGTGGTGGAAGTGATCAAATGCCAGAGTAGCTCAAGATGTTTTCCAATCTACTGTTTTGTAAGAAAATCAAAAATTCATTTACCCTGTTTCATTAGATTGAACACCTTCATACGGCCTCCTCTTTTTTAAACTGTGAAATAAAACAACCTTTCTCTTTTGATCTATTGACCAATCGTTTCTCCTTATGTTTGGTGTCTTTTCCTTAAACCCTTATGTACCGTCTGACATCCCCTATTCCTCCTGTTCTCTCTTCCAATCTGTTTTTCTATCTCAGGCTGACTCTTATCTTGTCCTGCCCTATGGACTTGAAGAATTTCCCAATGGACATTCAGACCTGTACCATGCAGCTTGAAAGCTGTGAGTTTCCATCTCTTCCTCTTCCTTTTGTCTCTTCTTTTATCTCCCTTTGGTTCCCTGTTTTCCACCTTTTGCCTGACTTGCATAGTGTCCAACGTTGCTATATTCCAAAAGTTACAGATTCTGTCAAACCTACAGTTTCATTTCATTTTGTGATTATCTAATTGCATCACATTTGTTTGTGGTTGCTCATTACTGACAGTGTAGCTAGTAGTATGCAATCCATGTTTTGTATTGCTGAAGCATAACATCTCAGGCAGCCATGAAAGACCGTATATATCTCTATTTTTTACCCTCTCTGAAGCCAAACCTTCTCCACCGTGCTTTCTGTCTACCACTAATGTGCATGCTCCATGAATCCAAAACTGCAGAAGTGACAGGTAAATCTGACTGAGAGGAAAACAGAGCTGGAGAGGATGTCCCCTTCCCAAAAAGATCAGTCTGCACTGGCTGGGCATACATGTTTAAAAACAAGAGCCAAACCTGGCTGTTCTGCTGGTGAAGGAGAAGGACATGAATATTCAAGAAATGTCACTGGACATATTAGTATACGCCCCCAAGTCCAGGATGAGTCACATCTTGACTCGCTTTCCAGAGCATTATAAAATCTAAAATATCATTAAGGATACTTTAAAACCCTTCTCTTTTTTTTTTGACTTTGTCATTGTTGGGCCAAATTCTTGCATGTTGCATAGAGTGCAAGACATAAAGAGGAATATATATTAAATACCATACATAACAATAAACCAGCTTGACTTCCAGAGCTACATCATTTTGCGGGGTTATGTATTATTTGAAAAAAACCTCCATTCATTGATGAACACATCTGCTGTTTAGCTTATGTTCATGTCTGAGCCAGTAATGGATGCTACTGGATTATAATGTAAGCTAGTTTTAGCAGTTTGGTCCTGTCCTTCATTGAATGAAATTAACAATTCTGCAACACGAAGAAAAACCATTGTACCAGACAGCATTACATTTACCAAAAAGGGGTTCATTATGATTTGTAGAAGTCGTTTTTTCTTATGTTTGGAGAAAACACCATCTTTCGTGTGAGCACTGACCGGTCTTGCCTTTTAAGAACTGTTCTCATTATAAAACAAGTCAGCTATCAAGTCAGCCAACAAGTCATCTGAGACATTTATGCTAGCAAGAGTGGACAAAACCTGCATGCACAATATGTGAAAGCACTCGTTTCAAAAGTGCTAAACCTGCTACCCTCAACATGACAATACACATTTATGATACACCGATAGTTCGAGAAATGTACAAATGACATTTGCAACCTTTAAAAATGTAATATCTGATTAAACATAGGGTGGGAATAATATTTTCATCTCTCTGCAACTCCTCGCCCTTAGCAAAGATTGTACCTGCCCTCTTGAAACCAATTCCCAGGATATAAATAATACAACTTTAATTTTCTGTCCCTTTTATTATATGTGACCCACCCCTTGTGCCTAGAAGTGACCCAGTTTCCCGTCAAAGGAACAAAAGAATTTAATTTTACCAAAGGGTGAAACAGACTGAGCAGTCGTACCATAACGTCAGCTTTTGAGCAGCCCCTCTCAGAAATAAGTCAAGGTTAATGCTGGTATAGCTACCTGCATCCTTATCTGATTCATTCAAAACAATAGGTATTGGATTTAATAGAACTGGTCTCTGTTTTCCAAGAAGCAGCGTGATTTACATCTGCAAATTAACAGGTAGAGATAAACAGATTGAAAATCCAATAGAATAATAACAAAAATACCATAAGAGGGGTTGCCCTTTAGAATTGCTAGGAGAGGAGACACTCAGATAAACAGAGTTATGCTTAATGCAGAACTGTGTGTTTTTGTGTTTGGGTAACTGTATCACATTGCACTGCCATTAGAGGAGACGTAATCACTTCTGATTAAAGGCCTGGTGAGTATACTTGGCCTTGTGTTGACAAGTAGTAGTATACCACCCAAGGGTGTGATCACCTTGGCTAAAGCTTGATGTCAGAGAGGACATTATAGGTTTTACTGCCACTTCTGGTGCTCTAGCAACGCCATCTGTTCAACATGAGAGAGACAGAGCGACAGAGGAGGGTGATGAAAGAAAAGGAGCGATATCTGTGGGGTTTTGAGAAAGCCAAGGCCAATCTTCTTTTCTGGCCTTTCATGCCACAGGCTTATATAGATATATAAATAGAGCCAACCATAGGATTCTGCCTTTCTCTGACACATCAAAGCCCCTATATGCAGCTTATACCGCTTTGCCTTGAGCCAGCAGTTTCAGTAACACAGAGTCTACTTTCTAACTTACATGATAAGTGAAAATCAAGACTCTGACAGCAAATGTGACGCATAAGGGCACAAAGATAGTAGTTTCATTACGCACACGAGTTTTAACTACAGAAGAAATGGTATGTGACTAACGGTCATTACTCTACCTCTCAGAGATATTCTAGACATTCTGGCTCATGAATTTCCTTTTTATGGCACCTTGAACACTTTATACACTGTATTTTGATACATCTTAGCTCCTACTGGCAAAAAAAAAGCATTTCATTATCTCAGGAAGCATTGGTATTCCCCTTGGTTGTTGAAGCAGGATGTGGGAATGACAGTGAATTCTCCTCATGAACAAGATAAGTGTGTTTTAGTGGCAGTGTTTTTCAGACTGGTGGCATCTTGAATAATTGATGTCTTTGTAACTCGGGCCCTTAAGGGTCCCAGAAGACATCAGTATTATTCAGATGCACGAGGAATTCCACATTGTTGTTGCATGCGGCATGCATTTTTAATATACCTACATATTGTCAGGCAGTGGTGAGAAAGCGTGTAACCCGTATAAAGATAATGCAAATCAACACACAGACATGCATGTGTGTTTCAAGCGTGTGGGCTAAATAATTACTGACTGACTGAGTGGTACCATCTAAGTGCTTCACTAAACTGCATAATCACTTGCACAAGTAAGCCAAGATAAAAATTTCTTTACGTTACAGTTTATGGATAACTGGTACATTAGCATACACTACAGACAGACGGTTCTGTTTATGTCCAACTCTCTTAGGTAGATATGCTCCTCATGTTTTCCCATATTCTGTAACCTTCAAACAACCATGACAGCACAACTGTAGCAGCGCGCTGTGTGTGACCTTTACTGTGACAAACAGGATGGCAGAGGGTAGCTTGTAGCTGGACAGAGGCACACGGGGATGTTACATCACCACAGTCTTCCAAGTTTCATTCTCCTTCTCTCTGTCTCATTAGCAAGGGTTTCTGATGTTTTCTCAGGCACAGATTTTAAACTATGGTAACAAGATCCCAGTAAAAAAAAAAAATTAGGTTAGGGAGGAGGAGGAGGAGGAGGAATAAAAAAGAGCAGTAACAGGAAAACTTCACAGCTACTGCAGCTGATTACTTGATTTTGTCCCGCTTTTTGCAATATAAATAAACTTTGTTAGATTTTTTTGTAAATAAAGGTCATTCAAGTGGAAGGATGTATTCTCCTCTCTGTGAGTATGCAACCTTGTTTTTAACATCCACATTGACCATCCATCTCTATGTATCTGTGAAAATGATGCTACACAGATGCAGTATTGTCAAAGTTTTCCAAAATACAGTGGTGATGCTAACCTTTTTCAAGGATTTATGAAAACGCAACACATTTTAGATGATACTGAATGAGCAAAATATTAAATAATCAAGCATTGTATCTCACTATTTAGCAATTGCATGTAACTTATCAAAAACTGCCGTAAAAGACATTAGTGCCAAATAGTGAGATGCATCACCTTACCATAGTATGCAACAATATGTCCAAATAGTGTGGAAGATGTGTGTAGAATAACTGGAAGAATTCATAGATTAGAGTGAGTAGAATATATCTCCCTGTGTTAAAATACCTTTGCTCTCTTTTCACAGTTGGTTACACCATGAACGACCTGATCTTTGAGTGGCTATCTGAGAATCCTGTCCAAGTGGCTGATGATCTTACCCTCCCCCAGTTTGTGTTGAAAGAAGAGAAGGATTTGGGATACTGCACTAAATACTACAACACAGGTGCATCATAAAATCAATTTAAAGAAACCAAGAACCCCCATGCTAGTATTTGAAATTGCATATGTGTGCTTCATATCCAAAAGAGGTTTAAAAAAGGCAACAGGACTTTTCGAGTTATTTTTTTTTTTTTTTTTTTTTTTTGAGAAGACGTTTCACCACTCATCCGAGTAGCTTCTTCAGTTCTAGGGCACTGGTGGGAAGTTTGAGGTTTAAATTGGACTCCTACTACTCCTACTGAAATTTGCTCGTTGTGTAAACAACCAGAAACCAGAGACCATTAACGCTTTGTTCTAAAGATTCTGACTTTGTTCTTAAGATTCTGACTTTGTTTGATTCCGACTAAAATTCTGACTTTGTTGTCAAGATTCTGACTTTGTTGTCAAGATTCTGACTTTGTTTGATTCTGACTAAAATTCTGACTTTGTTGTTAAGATTCTGACTTTGTTTGATTCTGACTAAAATTCTGACTTTGTTGTTAAGATTCCGACTTTGTTTGATTCTGACTAAAATTCTGACTTTGTTCTAAAGATTCTGACTTTGTTGTTAAGATTCTGACTTTGTTTGATTCTGACTAAAATTCTGACTTTGTTCTAAAGATTCTGACTTTGTTTGATTCTGACTAAAATTCTGACTTTGTTGTAAAGATTTTGACTTTATTCTTAAAATTCTGACTTTGTTTGATTCTGACTAAAATTCTGACTTTGTTCTTAAAATTCTGACTGTTTGATTCTGACTAAAATTCTGACTTTGTTCTTAAGATTCTGACTTTGTTTGATTCTGACTAAAATTCTGACTTTGTTGTAAAGATTCTGACTTTGTTGTAAAGATTCTGACTTTGTTTGATTCTGACTAAAATTCTGACTTTGTTCTAAAGATTCGAACTTTGTTAAGATTCTGACTTTGTTTGATTCTGACTAAAATTCTGACTTTGTTCTAAAGATTCTGACTTTGTTCTTAAGATTCTGACTTTGTTCTTAAGATTCTGACTTTGTTTGATTCTGACTAAAATTCTGACTTTGTTCTTAAGATTCTGACTTTGTTTGATTCTGACTAAAATTCTGACTTTGTTCTTAAGATTCTGACTTTGATTGTGACTAAAATTCTGACTTTGTTCTAAAGATTCTGACTTTGTTGTTAAGATTCTGACTTTGTTCTTAAGATTCTGACTTTTTTTTGATTCTGACTAAAATTCTGACTTTGTTGTAAAGATTCTGACTTTGTTCTTAAAATTCTGACTTTGTTTGATTCTGACTCAAATTCTGACTTTGTTCTTAAAATTCTGACTTTGTTTGATTCTGACTTTGTTCTTAAGATTCTGACTTTGATTCTGACTAAAATTCTGACTTTGTTGTAAAGATTCTGACTTTGTTCTTAAAATTCTGTTTGATTCTGACTAAAATTCTGACTTTGTTCTTAAGATTCTGACTAAAATTTTGACTTTGTTGTAAAGATTCTGACTTTGTTGTAAAGATTCTGACTTTATTCTTAAAATTCTGACTTTGTTTGATTCTGACTAAAATTCTGACTTAGTTCTTAAAATTCTGACTTTGCATGATTCTGACTAAAATTCTGACTTTGTTCTTAAAATTCTGACTTTGTTTGATTCTGACTAAAATTCTGACTTTGTTCTTAAGATTCTGACTTTGTTTGATTCTGACTAAAATTCTGACTTTGTTGTAAAGATTCTGACTTTGTTCTTAAAATTCTGACTTTGTTTGATTCTGACTAAAATTCTGACTTTGTTCTTAAGATTCTGACTTTGTTCTTAAGATTCTGACTTTGTTTGATTCTGACTAAAATTCTAACTTTGTTGTAAAGATTCTGACTTTGTAAAGATTCTGACTTCGTTCTTAAAATTCTGACTTTGCTCTTAAGATTCTGACTTTGTTTGGTTCTGACTAAAATTCTGACTTGGTTCTAAAGATTCTGACTTTGTTGTTAAGATTCTGACTGTTTGATTCTGACTAAAATTCTGACTTTGTTCGTAAGATTCTGACTTTGATTCTAACTTTGTTCTTAAGATTCTGACTTTGTTTGATTCTGACTAAAATTCTGACTTTGTTCTTAAGATTCTGACTTTGTTTGATTCTGACTAAAATTCTGACTTTGTTGTAAAGATTCTGACTTTGTTGTTAAGATTCTGACTTCGTTTGATTCTGACTAAAATTCTGACTTTGTTGTAAAGATTCTGACTTTGTTTGATTCTGACAAAAATTCTGACTTTGTTGTAAAGATTCTGACTTTGTTTGATTCTGACAAAAATTCTGACTTTGTTGTAAAGATTCTGACTTTGTTCTTGAAATTCTGACTTTGTTTGATTCTGACTAAAATTCTGACTTTGTTCTTAAAATTCTGACTTTGATTCTGACTTTGTTGTAAAGATTCTGACTTTGTTTTTAAAATTCTGACTTTGTTTGATTCTGACTAAAATTCTGATTTTGTTGTAAAGATTCTGACTTTGTTCTTAAAATTCTGACTTTGTTTGATTCTGACTAAAATTCTGACTTTGTTCTTAAGATTCTGACTTTGTTCTTAAGATTCTGACTTTGTTCTTAAGATTCTGACTAAAATTCTGACTTTGTTGTAAAGATTCTGACTTGTTCTTAAAATTCTGACTTTGTTCTTAAGATTCTGACTTTGTTGTAAAGATTCTGACTTTGTTCTTAAGATTCTGACTTTGTTCTTAAGATTCTGACTTTTTTTTGATTCTGACTAAAATTCTGACTTTGTTGTAAAGATTCTGACTTTGTTCTTAAAATTCTGACTTTGTTTGATTCTGACTTTGTTCTTAAGATTCTGACTTTGATTCTGACTAAAATTCTGACTTTGTTGTAAAGATTCTGACTTTGTTCTTAAAATTCTGACTTTGTTTGATTCTGACTAAAATTCTGACTTGTTCTTAAGATTCTGACTTTGTTCTTAAGATTCTGACTTTGTTCGTAAAATTCTGACTTTGATTCTAACTAAAATTCTGACTTTGTTCTAAAGATTCTGACTTTGTTCTTAAGATTCTGACTTTGTTTGATTCTGACTAAAATTCTGACTTTGTTGTAAAGATTCTGACTTGTTCTTAAAATTCTGACTTTGTTCTTAAGATTCTGACTTTGTTGTAAAGATTCTGACTTTGATTCTGACTAAAATTCTGACTTTGTTGTAAAGATTCTGACTTTGTTCTTAAAATTCTGACTTTGTTTGATTCTGACTAAAATTCTGACTTGTTCTTAAGATTCTGACTTTGTTCTTAAGATTCTGACTTTGATTCTAACTAAAATTCTGACTTTGTTCTAAAGATTCTGACTTTGTTCTTAAGATTCTGACTTTGTTCTTAAGATTCTGACTTTGTTTGATTCTGACTAAAATTCTGACTTTGTTCTAAAGATTCTAACTTTGTTGTTAAGATTCTGACTTTGTTTGATTCTGACTAAAATTCTGACTTTGTTCTAAAGATTCTAACTTTGTTTGATTCTGACAAAAATTCTGACTTTGTTGTAAAGATTCTGACTTTGTTCTTGAAATTCTGACTTTGTTTGATTCTGACTAAAATTCTGACTTTGTTGTTAAGATTCCGACTTTGTTTGATTCTGACTAAAATTCTGACTTTGTTCTTAAGATTCTGACTTTGTTCTTAAGATTCTGACTTTGTTTGATTCTGACTAAAATTCTGACTTTGTTCTAAAGATTCTAACTTTGTTGTTAAGATTCTGACTTTGTTTGATTCTGACTAAAATTCTGACTTTGTTTGATTCTAAGATTCTGACTTTGTTCTAAAGATTCTGACTTTGTTCTTAAGATTCTGACCTTGTTCTTAAGATTCTGACTTTGTTTGATTCTGACTAAAATTCTGACTTTGTTCTTAAGATTCTGACTTTGTGACTAAAATTCTGACTTTGTTCTAAAGATTCTGACTTTGTTGTTAAGATTCTGACTTTGTTTGATTCTGACTAAAAATTTGACTTTGTTGTAAAGATTCTGACTTTGTTCTTAAAATTCTGACTTTGTTTGATTCTGACTAAAATTCTGACTTTGTTCTTAAAATTCTGACTTTGTTTGATTCTGACTTTGTTCTTAAGATTCTGACTTTGTTTGATTCTGACTAAAATTCTGACTTTGTTCTTGAGATTCTGACTTTGTTTGATTCTGACTAAAATTCTGACTTTGTTCTTAAGATTCTGACTTTGTTTGATTCTGACTAAAATTTTGACTTTGTTGTAAAGATTCTGACTTTATCCTTAAAATTCTGACTAAAATTCTGACTTTGTTCTTAAAATTCTGACTTTGTTTGATTCTGACTAAAATTCTGACTTTGTTGTAAAGATTCTGACTTTGTTGTTAAGATTCTGACTTCGTTTGATTCTGACTAAAATTCTGACTTTGTTGTAAAGATTCTGACTTTGTTTGATTCTGACAAAAATTCTGACTTTGTTGTAAAGATTCTGACTTTGTTTGATTCTGACAAAAATTCTGACTTTGTTGTAAAGATTCTGACTTTGTTCTTGAAATTCTGACTTTGTTTGATTCTGACTAAAATTCTGACTTTGTTCTTAAAATTCTGACTTTGATTCTGACTTTGTTGTAAAGATTCTGACTTTGTTTTTAAAATTCTGACTTTGTTTGATTCTGACTAAAATTCTGATTTTGTTGTAAAGATTCTGACTTTGTTCTTAAAATTCTGACTTTGTTTGATTCTGACTAAAATTCTGACTTTGTTCTTAAGATTCTGACTTTGTTCTTAAGATTCTGACTTTGTTCTTAAGATTCTGACTAAAATTCTGACTTTGTTGTAAAGATTCTGACTTGTTCTTAAAATTCTGACTTTGTTCTTAAGATTCTGACTTTGTTGTAAAGATTCTGACTTTGTTCTTAAGATTCTGACTTTGTTCTTAAGATTCTGACTTTTTTTTGATTCTGACTAAAATTCTGACTTTGTTGTAAAGATTCTGACTTTGTTCTTAAAATTCTGACTTTGTTTGATTCTGACTTTGTTCTTAAGATTCTGACTTTGATTCTGACTAAAATTCTGACTTTGTTGTAAAGATTCTGACTTTGTTCTTAAAATTCTGACTTTGTTTGATTCTGACTAAAATTCTGACTTGTTCTTAAGATTCTGACTTTGTTCTTAAGATTCTGACTTTGTTCGTAAAATTCTGACTTTGATTCTAACTAAAATTCTGACTTTGTTCTAAAGATTCTGACTTTGTTCTTAAGATTCTGACTTTGTTTGATTCTGACTAAAATTCTGACTTTGTTGTAAAGATTCTGACTTGTTCTTAAAATTCTGACTTTGTTCTTAAGATTCTGACTTTGTTGTAAAGATTCTGACTTTGATTCTGACTAAAATTCTGACTTTGTTGTAAAGATTCTGACTTTGTTCTTAAAATTCTGACTTTGTTTGATTCTGACTAAAATTCTGACTTGTTCTTAAGATTCTGACTTTGTTCTTAAGATTCTGACTTTGATTCTAACTAAAATTCTGACTTTGTTCTAAAGATTCTGACTTTGTTCTTAAGATTCTGACTTTGTTCTTAAGATTCTGACTTTGTTTGATTCTGACTAAAATTCTGACTTTGTTCTAAAGATTCTAACTTTGTTGTTAAGATTCTGACTTTGTTTGATTCTGACTAAAATTCTGACTTTGTTCTAAAGATTCTAACTTTGTTTGATTCTGACAAAAATTCTGACTTTGTTGTAAAGATTCTGACTTTGTTCTTGAAATTCTGACTTTGTTTGATTCTGACTAAAATTCTGACTTTGTTGTTAAGATTCCGACTTTGTTTGATTCTGACTAAAATTCTGACTTTGTTCTTAAGATTCTGACTTTGTTCTTAAGATTCTGACTTTGTTTGATTCTGACTAAAATTCTGACTTTGTTCTAAAGATTCTAACTTTGTTGTTAAGATTCTGACTTTGTTTGATTCTGACTAAAATTCTGACTTTGTTTGATTCTAAGATTCTGACTTTGTTCTAAAGATTCTGACTTTGTTCTTAAGATTCTGACCTTGTTCTTAAGATTCTGACTTTGTTTGATTCTGACTAAAATTCTGACTTTGTTCTTAAGATTCTGACTTTGTGACTAAAATTCTGACTTTGTTCTAAAGATTCTGACTTTGTTGTTAAGATTCTGACTTTGTTTGATTCTGACTAAAAATTTGACTTTGTTGTAAAGATTCTGACTTTGTTCTTAAAATTCTGACTTTGTTTGATTCTGACTAAAATTCTGACTTTGTTCTTAAAATTCTGACTTTGTTTGATTCTGACTTTGTTCTTAAGATTCTGACTTTGTTTGATTCTGACTAAAATTCTGACTTTGTTCTTGAGATTCTGACTTTGTTTGATTCTGACTAAAATTCTGACTTTGTTCTTAAGATTCTGACTTTGTTTGATTCTGACTAAAATTTTGACTTTGTTGTAAAGATTCTGACTTTATCCTTAAAATTCTGACTAAAATTCTGACTTTGTTCTTAAAATTCTGACTTTGTTTGATTCTGACTAAAATTCTGACTTTGTTGTAAAGATTCTGACTTTGTTCTTAAAATTCTGACTTTGTTTGATTCTGACTAAAATTCTGACTTTGTTCTTAAGATTCTGACTTTGTTCTTAAGATTCTGACTTTGTTTGATTCTGACTAAAATTCTAACTTTGTTGTAAAGATTCTGACTTTGTAAAGATTCTGACTTCGTTCTTAAAATTCTGACTTTGCTCTTAAGATTCTGACTTTGTTTGGTTCTGACTAAAATTCTGACTTGGTTCTAAAGATTCTGACTTTGTTGTTAAGATTCTGACTGATTCTGACTAAAATTCTGACTTTGTTCGTAAGATTCTGACTTTGATTCTGACTTTGTTCTTAAGATTCTGACTTTGTTTGATTCTGACTAAAATTCTGACTTTGTTCTTAAGATTCTGACTTTGTTTGATTCTGACTAAAATTCTGACTTTGTTCTAAAGATTCTGACTTTGTTGTTAAGATTCTGACTTTGTTAAAATTCTGACTTTGTTCTTAAGATTCTGACTTTGTTCTTAAGATTCTGACTTTTTTTTGATTCTGACTAAAATTCTGACTTTGTTGTAAAGATTCTGACTTTGTTCTTAAAATTCTGACTTTGTTTGATTCTGACTCAAATTCTGACTTTGTTCTTAAAATTCTGACTTTGTTTGATTCTGACTTTGTTCTTAAAATTCTGACTTTGTTTGATTCTGACTAAAATTCTGACTTTGTTCTTAAAATTCTGACTTTGTTTGATTCTGACTAAAATTCTGACTTGTTCTTAAGATTCTGACTTTGTTCTTAAGATTCTGACTTTGATTCTAACTAAAATTCTGACTTTGTTCTAAAGATTCTGACTTTGTTCTTAAGATTCTGACTTTGTTTGATTCTGACTAAAATTCTGACTTTGTTGTAAAGATTCTGACTTGTTCTTAAAATTCTGACTTTGTTCTTAAGATTCTGACTTTGTTGTAAAGATTCTGACTTGTTCTTAAAATTCTGACTTTGTTCTTAAAATTCTGACTTTGTTTGATTCTGACTAAAATTCTGACTTTGTTCTTAAGATTCTGACTTTGTTCTTAAGATTCTGACTTTGTTTGATTCTGACTAAAATTCTAACTTTGTTGTAAAGATTCTGACTTTGTAAAGATTCTGACTTCGTTCTTAAAATTCTGACTTTGCTCTTAAGATTCTGACTTTGTTTGGTTCTGACTAAAATTCTGACTTGGTTCTAAAGATTCTGACTTTGTTGTTAAGATTCTTACTGATTCTGACTAAAATTCTGACTTTGTTCGTAAGATTCTAACTTTGATTCTGACTTTGATTCTGACTTTGTTCTTAAGATTCTGACTTTGTTTGATTCTGACTAAAATTCTGACTTTGTTCTTAAGATTCTGACTTTGTTTGATTCTGACTAAAATTCTGACTTTGTTCTAAAGATTCTGACTTTGTTCTAAAGATTCTGACTTTGTTGTTAAAATTCTGACTTTGTTCTTAAGATTCTGACTTTGTTCTTAAGATTCTGACTTTTTTTTTATTCTGACTAAAATTCTGACTTTGTTGTAAAGATTCTGACTTTGTTCTTAAAATTCTGACTTTGTTTGATTCTGACTAAAATTCTGACTTGTTCTTAAGATTCTGACTTTGTTCTTAAGATTCTGACTTTGTTCTTAAAATTCTGACTTTGATTCTAACTAAAATTCTGACTTTGTTCTAAAGATTCTGACTTTGTTCTTAAGATTCTGACTTTGTTTGATTCTGACTAAAATTCTGACTTTGTTGTAAAGATTCTGACTTGTTCTTAAAATTCTGACTTTGTTCTTAAGATTCTGACTTTGTTGTAAAGATTCTGACTTCGTTCTTAAAATTCTGACTTTGTTCTTAAGATTCTGACTTTGTTTGATTCTGACTAAAATTCTGACTTTGTTCTTAAGATTCTGACTTTGTTTGATTCTGACTAAAATTCTGACTTTGTTCTAAAGATTCTGACTTTGTTGTTAAGATTCTGACTTTGTTGTTAAAATTCTGACTTTGTTCTTAAGATTCTGACTTTGTTCTTAAGATTCTGACTTTTTTTTGATTCTGACTAAAATTCTGACTTTGTTGTAAAGATTCTGACTTTGTTCTTAAAATTCTGACTTTGTTTGATTCTGACTCAAATTCTGACTTTGTTCTTAAAATTCTGACTTTGTTTGATTCTGACTTTGTTCTTAAGATTCTGACTTTGATTCTGACTAAAATTCTGACTTTGTTGTAAAGATTCTGACTTTGTTCTTAAAATTCTGACTTTGTTTGATTCTGACTAAAATTCTGACTTCTTCTTAAGATTCTGACTTTGTTCTTAAGATTCTGACTTTGTTCTTAAAATTCTGACTTTGATGCTAACTAAAATTCTGACTTTGTTCTAAAGATTCTGACTTTGTTCTTAAGATTCTGACTTTGTTTGATTCTGACTAAAATTCTGACTTTGTTGTAAAGATTCTGACTTGTTCTTAAAATTCTGACTTTGTTCTTAAGATTCTGACTTTGTTGTTAAAATTCTGACTTTGTTCTTAAGATTCTGACTTTGTTTGATTCTGACTCAAATTCTGACTTTGTTCTTAAAATTCTGACTTTGTTTGATTCTGACTTTGTTCTTAAGATTCTGACTTTGATTCTGACTAAAATTCTGACTTTGTTGTAAAGATTCTGACTTTGTTCTTAAGATTCTGACTTTGTTCTTAAAATTCTGTCTTTGATTCTAACTAAAATTCTGACTTTGTTCTAAAGATTCTGACTTTGTTCTTAAGATTCTGACTTTGTTCTTAAGATTCTGACTTTGTTGTTAAGATTCTGACTTTGTTTGATTCTGACTAAAATTCTGACTTTGTTTGATTCTAAGATTCTGACTTTGTTCTAAAGATTCTGACTTTGTTCTTAAGATTCTGACCTTGTTCTTAAGATTCTGACTTTGTTTGATTCTGACTAAAATTCTGACTTTGTTCTTAAGATTCTGACTTTGTGACTAAAATTCTGACTTTGTTCTAAAGATTCTGACTTTGTTGTTAAGATTCTGACTTTGTTTGATTCTGACTAAAATTCTGACTTTGTTCTTAAGATTCTGACTTTGTTTGATTCTGACTAAAATTCTGACTTTGTTGTTAAGATTCTGACTTTGTTTGATTCTGACTAAAAATTTGACTTTGTTGTAAAGATTCTGACTTTGTTCTTAAAATTCTGACTTTGTTTGATTCTGACTAAAATTCTGACTTTGTTCTTAAAATTCTGACTTTGTTTGATTCTGACTTTGTTCTTAAGATTCTGACTTTGTTTGATTCTGACTAAAATTCTGACTTTGTTCTTAAGATTCTGACTTTGTTCTTGAGATTCTGACTTTGTTTGATTCTGACTAAAATTCTGACTTTGTTCTTAAGATTCTGACTTTGTTTGATTCTGACTAAAATTTTGACTTTGTTGTAAAGATTCTGACTTTATCCTTAAAATTCTGACTTTGTTTGATTCTGACTAAAATTCTGACTTTGTTCTTAAAATTCTGACTTTGTTTGATTCTGACTAAAATTCTGACTTTGTTGTAAAGATTCTGACTTTATTCTTAAAATTCTGACTGTTTGATTCTGACTAAAATTCTGACTTTGTTCTTAAGATTCTGACTTTGTTTGATTCTGACTAAAAATTTGACTTTGTTGTAAAGATTCTGACTTTGTTCTTAAGATTCTGACTTTGTTTGATTCTGACTAAAATTCTGACTTTGTTCTTAAGATTCTGACTTTGATTCTGACTAAAATTCTGACTTTGTTCTAAAGATTCTGACTTTGTTGTTAAGATTCTGACTTCGTTTGATTCTGACTAAAATTCTGACTTTGTTGTTAAGATTCTGACTTTGTTTGATTCTGAAAAAAATTCTGACTTTGTTGTAAAGATTCTGACTTTGTTTGATTCTGACAAAAATTCTGACTTTGTTGTAAAGATTCTGACTTTGTTCTTGAAATTCTGACTTTGTTTGATTCTGACTAAAATTCTGACTTTGTTCTTAAAATTCTGACTTTGATTCTGACTTTGTTGTAAAGATTCTGACTTTGTTTTTAAAATTCTGACTTTGTTTGATTCTGACTAAAATTCTGATTTTGTTGTAAAGATTGTGACTTTGTTCTTAAAATTCTGACTTTGTTTGATTCTGACTAAAATTCTGACTTTGTTCTTAAGATTCTGACTTTGTTCTTAAGATTCTGACTTTGTTTGATTCTGACTAAAATTCTGACTTTGTTGTAAAGATTCTGACTTGTTCTTAAAATTCTGACTTTGTTCTTAAGATTCTGACTTTGTTGTAAAGATTCTGACTTTGTTGTTAAAATTCTGACTTTGTTCTTAAGATTCTGACTTTGTTTGATTCTGACTCAAATTCTGACTTTGTTCTTAAAATTCTGACTTTGTTTGATTCTGACTTTGTTCTTAAGATTCTGACTTTGATTCTGACTAAAATTCTGACTTTGTTGTAAAGATTCTGACTTTGTTCTTAAAATTCTGACTTTGTTTGATTCTGACTAAAATTCTGACTTGTTCTTAAGATTCTGACTTTGTTCTTAAGATTCTGACTTTGTTCTTAAAATTCTGTCTTTGATTCTAACTAAAATTCTGACTTTGTTCTTAAGATTCTGACTTTGTTGTAAAGATTCTGACTTTGTTCTTAAAATTCTGACTTTGTTCTTAAGATTCTGACTTTGTTTGATTCTGACTAAAATTCTGACTTTGTTGTAAAGATTCTGACTTTGTTCTTAAGATTCTGACTTTGTTCTTAAGATTCTGACTTTGTTTGATTCTGACTAAAATTCTGACTTTGTTCTAAAGATTCTAACTTTGTTGTTAAGATTCTGACTTTGTTTGATTCTGACTAAAATTCTGACTTTGTTCTAAAGATTCTAACTTTGTTGTTAAGATTCTGACTTTGTTTGATTCTGACTAAAATTCTGACTTTGTTTGATTCTAAGATTCTGACTTTGTTCTAAAGATTCTGACTTTGTTCTTAAGATTCTGACCTTGTTCTTAAGATTCTGACTTTGTTTGATTCTGACTAAAATTCTGACTTTGTTCTTAAGATTCTGACTTTGTGACTAAAATTCTGACTTTGTTCTAAAGATTCTGACTTTGTTGTTAAGATTCTGACTTTGTTTGATTCTGACTAAAATTCTGACTTTGTTCTTAAGATTCTGACTTTGTTTGATTCTGACTAAAATTCTGACTTTGTTGTTAAGATTCTGACTTTGTTTGATTCTGACTAAAAATTTGACTTTGTTGTAAAGATTCTGACTTTGTTCTTAAAATTCTGACTTTGTTTGATTCTGACTAAAATTCTGACTTTGTTCTTAAAATTCTGACTTTGTTTGATTCTGACTTTGTTCTTAAGATTCTGACTTTGATTCTAACTAAAATTCTGACTTTGTTCTAAAGATTCTGACTTTGTTCTTAAGATTCTGACTTTGTTTGATTCTGACTAAAATTCTGACTTTGTTGTAAAGATTCTGACTTGTTCTTAAAATTCTGACTTTGTTCTTAAGATTCTGACTTTGTTGTAAAGATTCTGACTTGTTCTTAAAATTCTGACTTTGTTCTTAAAATTCTGACTTTGTTTGATTCTGACTAAAATTCTGACTTTGTTCTTAAGATTCTGACTTTGTTCTTAAGATTCTGACTTTGTTTGATTCTGACTAAAATTCTAACTTTGTTGTAAAGATTCTGACTTTGTAAAGATTCTGACTTCGTTCTTAAAATTCTGACTTTGCTCTTAAGATTCTGACTTTGTTTGGTTCTGACTAAAATTCTGACTTGGTTCTAAAGATTCTGACTTTGTTGTTAAGATTCTGACTGATTCTGACTAAAATTCTGACTTTGTTCGTAAGATTCTGACTTTGATTCTGACTTTGATTCTGACTTTGTTCTTAAGATTCTGACTTTGTTTGATTCTGACTAAAATTCTGACTTTGTTCTTAAGATTCTGACTTTGTTTGATTCTGACTAAAATTCTGACTTTGTTCTAAAGATTCTGACTTTGTTGTTAAGATTCTGACTTTGTTGTTAAAATTCTGACTTTGTTCTTAAGATTCTGACTTTGTTCTTAAGATTCTGACTTTTTTTTGATTCTGACTAAAATTCTGACTTTGTTGTAAAGATTCTGACTTTGTTCTTAAAATTCTGACTTTGTTTGATTCTGACTAAAATTCTGACTTGTTCTTAAGATTCTGACTTTGTTCTTAAGATTCTGACTTTGTTCTTAAAATTCTGACTTTGATTCTAACTAAAATTCTGACTTTGTTCTAAAGATTCTGACTTTGTTCTTAAGATTCTGACTTTGTTCGATTCTGACTAAAATTCTGACTTTGTTGTAAAGATTCTGACTTGTTCTTAAAATTCTGACTTTGTTCTTAAGATTCTGACTTTGTTGTAAAGATTCTGACTTCGTTCTTAAAATTCTGACTTTGTTCTTAAGATTCTGACTTTGTTCTTAAGATTCTGACTTTGTTTGATTCTGACTAAAATTCTGACTTTGTTCTTAAGATTCTGACTTTGTTTGATTCTGACTAAAATTCTGACTTTGTTCTAAAGATTCTGACTTTGTTGTTAAGATTCTGACTTTGTTGTTAAAATTCTGACTTTGTTCTTAAGATTCTGACTTTGTTCTTAAGATTCTGACTTTTTTTTGATTCTGACTAAAATTCTGACTTTGTTGTAAAGATTCTGACTTTGTTCTTAAAATTCTGACTTTGTTTGATTCTGACTCAAATTCTGACTTTGTTCTTAAAATTCTGACTTTGTTTGATTCTGACTTTGTTCTTAAGATTCTGACTTTGATTCTGACTAAAATTCTGACTTTGTTGTAAAGATTCTGACTTTGTTCTTAAAATTCTGACTTTGTTTGATTCTGACTAAAATTCTGACTTCTTCTTAAGATTCTGACTTTGTTCTTAAGATTCTGACTTTGTTCTTAAAATTCTGTCTTTGATGCTAAATAAAATTCTGACTTTGTTCTTAAGATTCTGACTTTGTTCTTAAGATTCTGACTTTGTTCTTAAGATTCTGACTTTGTACTTAAGATTCTGACTTTGTTTGATTCTGACTAAAATTCTGACTTTGTTGTAAAGATTCTGACTTGTTCTTAAGATTCTGACTTTGTTGTAAAGATTCTGACTTTGTTCTTAAAATTCTGACTTTGTTCTTAAGATTCTGACTTTGATTCTGACTAAAATTCTGACTTTGTTGTAAAGATTCTGACTTTGTTCTTAAGATTCTGACTTTGTTCTTAAGATTCTGACTAAAATTCTGACTTTGTTCTAAAGATTCTAACTTTGTTGTTAAGATTCTGACTTTGTTTGATTCTGACTAAAATTCTGACTTTGTTTGATTCTAAGATTCTGACTTTGTTCTAAAGATTCTGACTTTGTTCTTAAGATTCTGACTTTGTTTGATTCTGACTAAAATTCTGACTTTGTTCTTAAGATTCTGACTTTGTGACTAAAATTCTGACTTTGTTCTAAAGATTCTGACTTTGTTGTTAAGATTCTGACTTTGTTTGATTCTGACTAAAATTCTGACTTTGTTCTTAAGATTCTGACTTTGTTTGATTCTGACTAAAATTCTGACTTTGTTGTTAAGATTCTGACTTTGTTTGATTCTGACTAAAAATTTGACTTTGTTGTAAAGATTCTGACTTTGTTCTTAAAATTCTGACTTTGTTTGATTCTGACTAAAATTCTGACTTTGTTCTTAAAATTCTGACTTTGTTTGATTCTGACTTTGTTCTTAAGATTCTGACTTTGTTTGATTCTGACTAAAATTCTGACTTTGTTCTTAAGATTCTGACTTTGTTCTTGAGATTCTGACTTTGTTTGATTCTGACTAAAATTCTGACTTTGTTCTTAAGATTCTGACTGTTTGATTCTGACTAAAATTTTGACTTTGTTGTAAAGATTCTGACTTTATCCTTAAAATTCTGACTTTGTTTGATTCTGACTAAAATTCTGACTTTGTTCTTAAAATTCTGACTTTGTTTGATTCTGACTAAAATTCTGACTTTATTGTAAAGATTCTGACTTTATTGTAAAGATTCTGACTTCGCTCTTAAGATTCTGACTTTGTTTGGTTCTGACTAAAATTCTGACTTGGTTCTAAAGATTCTGACTTTGTTGTTAAGATTCTGACTAAAATTCTGACTTTGTTCGTAAGATTCTGACTTTGATTCTGACTACAATTCTGACTTTGTTCTTAAGATTCTGACTTTGTTTGATTCTGACTAAAATTCTGACTTTGTTGTTAAGATTCTGACTTTGTTTGATTCTGACTAAAAATTTGACTTTGTTGTAAAGATTCTGACTTTGTTCTTAAAATTCTGACTTTGTTTGATTCTGAGTAAAATTCTGACTTTGTTCTAAAGATTCTGACTTTGTTGTAAAGATTCTGACTTTGTTCTTAAAATTCTGACTTTGATTCTCACTAAAATTCTGACTTTGTTCTTAAGATTCTGACTTTGTTCTTAAGATTCTGACTTTGTTTGATTCTGACTAAAATTCTGACTTTGTTGTAAAGATTCTGACTTGTTCTTAAAATTCTGACTTTGTTCTTAAGATTCTGACTTTGTTGTAAAGATTCTGACTTTGATTCTGACTAAAATTCTGACTTTGTTGTAAAGATTCTGACTTTGTTCTTAAGATTCTGACTAAAATTCTCACTTTGTTCTAAAGATTCTGACTTTGTTGTTAAGAGTCTGACTTTGTTTGATTCTGACTAAAATTCTGACTTTGTTCTTAAGATTCTGACTTTGTTTGATTCTGACTAAAATTTTGACTTTGTTGTAAAGATTCTGACTTTATTCTTAAAATTCTGACTTTGTTCTTAAGATTCTGACTTTGTTGTAAAGATTCTGACTTTGATTCTGACTAAAATTCTGACTTTGTTGTAAAGATTCTGACTTTGTTCTTAAGATTCTGACTAAAATTCTCACTTTGTTCTAAAGATTCTGACTTTGTTGTTAAGAGTCTGACTTTGTTTGATTCTGACTAAAATCCTGACTTTGTTCTTAAAATTCTGACTTTGTTTGATTCTGACTAAAATTCTGACTTTGTTCTTAAGATTCTGACTTCGTTTGATTCTGACTAAAATTCTGGGCCGTATTCCTAAAGATTCTTAGCGCTAAGAGTTGCTCCTAGTGGCCAAATTCTAAGAAAATTTTTAGAATCATGAAGTTTTCTAAGAATTTCCTCTCAAAGTTAGGAGTAGCTCCTAGTAAAGATAAAAGGTATTTCTAAAGAATCTTAGCTCTTAAGAGAGCTCCTAAGGTGAGATCTGTTAAGAGGAGGGAGGAGGACTTTTAGGAGGCTTAGGAATTTCTTAAGCAGAGGAGAAAATGGCTGAAAGAGGCAGGAGAGGTATTCTCCAAACACTGAATGAAAATCAAGCTTGTTACAATCGCAATATCACCGGAAATTAAAGTCATCACAACACTGAGGTATTTAGCAACAGGAAAAATGCAAAAATGCAACAATGCAGCAGTGATGACTTGGGGCCAAATCTACGTCTCAAAACACTTTTATTCTCATTGACCAGTTGATCCAGAAGCAAACACAGTTCCTCTGTCCAGTTGGGTTTCCTACTTCATTTCTTCTCCATTGCTGTTCGGCTTCTGGAAGATTTGAACACCAACCAACACTGCTTCTTCTAGACCGGTTAGCAATCACAGAAATTGATGAAAGCTGAGACATTTTACCCTTGTTAATACCAAATGGGTGAAATGCAAAAAGTTACCAGCATGGTAAATGAATGAAAGCAAATAAATAGAACTATCAGCATGTGAATACTGTGCAAGTGGGCCTGAGTTTAATCACACATTTTATAGGATAATTTTTAAAGTATAGCTTACTATTTATTTATTTTTATGTAAAGTATTATTTATAATTACACAGTCTTCATAGAGATTAGATTCTGTTATTAAGTCTATTAATTTGACGTCCATTCTAGGCCAATTATCACCAAAACTGTATTTTTATCTAGCTTTTAGGATCAACCAATCACACCTCTTGAAATGATGACTCATGCCTAGCAACGGGGTCAACCACACCTCCTCACTAAGATAATAGTTTCTGTCCATTCCTTGCTAAGAGTTCTCTGAGAATTTTATGGAATCACTCCTAAGCTAAGACTCCTTGCTAGGAACTTTTAGGCTAAGTTAGGAGCTCTCTTAGAGGATTCTTAGAATCTTTAGGAATACGGGCCCTGGGTACTTATGTGTGCTTCAGTTTTTATCATTTCTCCCGAGGCATGCAAAAGCTGAGCTACAGTTTGACTCCAGTGACAACCATTTGCAGAAAATAGACAATTAAATGTCCTACGTCATGTGCCTGCAGGTAAATTCACCTGCATTGAGGTAAAGTTCCACCTGGAACGTCAGATGGGTTATTACTTGATCCAGATGTACATCCCTTCCCTCCTCATCGTCATCCTCTCATGGGTGTCTTTCTGGATAAACATGGATGCTGCACCGGCCAGAGTTGGACTGGGCATCACCACTGTACTGACGATGACTACACAGAGCTCTGGATCAAGAGCCTCACTGCCCAAGGTGAGTCTGCAATCTAGTGACCATTACATGAGGAAGTTTGCACATGGCAGGTGGTGCATAACGCAAGAAAAAACAGACCAGTCCAACACAAACCAGAGCTGAGGGAGGTAAAATTACCACATAATTACCAATTACGCCACAGAATGCCACATGCCTTGATTTCTTTAAAATTTAGTGGCATATTTACATTGTGGTTGCTGCAAGTTGATATTTAAGACATTTCTCACATTATAAAATTTGTGTAGCACAAATACAGTGAATGGAACTTCACAGAACAGAAACCAATAAACATGGTGTATTTTGTAACTAATAACGTATTTTCCTAAAAGCTTGTATGTGTGAGTGGAAATAAAATTCTATAATGTTGTCATTTCAACGAAAAAGGTCAGTCAAGAGTGTGGCCCGAGTTTGAAATTTGGAGACTGTTCTGACATTTTGCTCTGACATATCCTCAAAAAAGTGATACATGATTTGGAAATACCATTACCTTTCGTTCCCAGTATTTCCTGATCTTAAATGCTTGAAACCGTGACAGATGTTCAATGTCTCTAAAAGACATTGTGAAAAAAATAAGCAGGTTGTGTTCTCTAAAGCTTGGCAAAAGATTTGGATTGGTACAGACTGTTAGGGTATATTTACTCTGACATGTAGATTTTGCATGAGGCAGATCTTGATTCAGAAAAAGACCAATTACGAGAGAGGGTACAGTATACATTATGCGTCATGCTTGTTCTTTCAATTTCTGTGTATATATCTGTAACAACTAGCAAATGGCTGCTCAACTGAATGAAGTTTCCACACAATCCCTGCTTCATAGGCGTTGTTGATGAATTGTGACATATCGTCTCTCATGAATGGCCCCGCCAGGGCGCTCCCAGAGTCTTAGATCTGACCTGTCTCATGGCTATGTGTCAACTGCCCACATCCCAGTGACTCATTTTAATTCTAGGCCATCTCAAAGAAGTGTGTAATTATAGACCGGAGCTGAGGAATGGGTAGATTGTGAACAACCCATAAATTATCCATCAAGCTTATTGACTGGCTATTGATCACTCCGTGACCTTGTCCGTTTCTAGGTGTCCTATGTGAAGGCCATTGACATCTGGATGGCAGTGTGTCTCCTGTTTGTGTTCGCTGCACTGCTGGAGTACGCAGCAGTTAACTTTGTCTCAAGACAACACAAAGAATTCATCAGGCTGAGGAAAAAGCAGCGGCAGCAGAGAATAGTAAGTGTAAATCACGCACAATGAAAAGCATACACACCGACACCCTGTCACACACTGTAGAATATTCAGAGAAAGTAAGCTCGAGGAACACACACTCACTGTCCTTGTCAGCCTCTATAACAGTGACTTATGCCTCTTGTTATTGTGGGATGCTGTATATTCAGGAACTGACAACATCAGCACGCTACAGCTGGCTGTCATATTACATGAGGAAGATCTGCTCTTTTCAGTTCAGCTTGTTTCCATGGTGAGCACTGACCTGAGAGGGGCCTTGTGATCTTTTACCTCTGTCATTACATTTGACACAGAGCAACAGACTTTCAACCAACTAGGATCTCCTGACTCTACACCCTGCAATCATCCTGGTAAATACCAAGCCTAGAGTGAGCAATAAAGCCGTCGTGTATGTGCGTAAAACTGCAGTTCCTCAAATGGCCACTTGAGGCTGGCTCCTGAACAAGTCAATCACAACAGACTTCAGTTTTAAAATGTCCAAATCTACAGCAAAAATAAACATGTTTACAACCTGGTACAATCAACTGATTTGGTCTCTGCAGTTCATTTCTTTAACCATAACAACTCTAAAGTGATTGAATTTTTATATAACTCCCTCATCTGGAGAGACAGGTGCCATCACAGGTCGCTGGGTGTCTAACAGGTGTCACCTGTCCACCTCAGTTACACTCATAGTCCACCAATTTGCTTAATTTTGAACTAGCGATGAGTTCGAAAAAGTCACGCAATGCAAAGACTGCGTCGACCAGGGCCACCACACTGAGCTTCAAAACTTTAAGAATCCAGTGGATGATCATTTATATAACTGCAGGTTTAGTAAAAAAAAATTATTTTTTAATTTTACACAGTTTTACTATCCTATGCTATATTCCCGGGTGTTAACTCAACTCAAACTTACGACAAAGTTTTTAGATCCAGGCCCGTTCCCCACAACTTGCAATCCATATGCTACGCTAAAATATAATGGACAGATCAGACTTTACTTATGTCCGACTCTCTGCAAAAATGTTAATAAGCATTTTTCTGAAAATATCATACTATTTCCACAATAGCAGTTTAACACTTAGAAGTAACTAGTTGGCCTAATAAACATTAATAAGTAAACTGATAATTGAACTATTTGAATGCTTTGAGTGTTTGGGTTGCCAGGTTGTGGAAAATATCTGCACCTTCAACTTGACCATATAGTCTTACATAACTTAGTTTAATACTTTTTTGGTAGTTCTTTGGGAAAATATTGACAACAGAGAATGGTTTGACGTCTGATTTTGTGGAAAGAAGCTGCAGCTACTTATTATAAAGTAAAAAAGAAAGTTCTTATTAATGACTTGCTTGTCATCAAGCCTGCATTTATACTCTAAAAGTTAGAAAAACTTTAATTTTCTAATAGACTTAAGTTGGCACAGTTCTCCTTCTTTACAGCATTTTATTAATCTGCCAGTAATTAATACATGGTTTATTAACGTAAGTCAACTACTGTCTGAAAATACCTTTAACTGTTCTCTTCGCATTAAAAGCTTCACCTCCCAAATTGGATCTAATAGATAGATAGATAAATAGATAGATAAATAGATAGATAGATACTTTATTGATCCTGAGGGAAATTCAAGCATCCAGTTGCAGTAACATACATTGAACATACAATACAAAAACTATATAAAAAAATAGAAAGTAACTAGAAATAAAATGTTTTATACAACTATAAACTATGTTAAAAATATAAAGTGACCTGTTAAAAATATAATGACAATTACTGAAGCCAACAGCTTCTAACTAAACAAATAAAAGCGTTTAAAAAGAGATGAGAGACAGAGTTGAAGTGGGCAGGCTCCCAGACTCAAGGCAAAGTTCCCTGCAGAAGAGTCCAGCAGGTTTACTGGGCAGTCTGCCCTCCTGCATCGATACACGAGAGAGAAAATAATGGTCTGTAGAGGAAACGACTCCCCTTGTCCACATCAGTTGGACAATTATTCCCACAGAGGGGTTTGAGGTCGCAAACTATCCATCTGAGAGGTATTGACGCTTGACCCGATATATTGTACTAGAAAGAGGTTGGGGAATCTGATGGAGCGTGCAAATCCTGGACCAACCGAGGCTTAATCAATGCAATTTTCCAGCCTTGTCTTTGGCTTAGACTTACCATAGTATGGAGACTTCAGACACTGAATTGCAAGTACTGTATATCCACACAGCCTTCAAAACTATTAAAATAAACACACTGATCTGTGCTTCCATTTATAGTCTTTACAGAAATAGCTTGAATTTGCTCCTTGAGGAGTCTTTCTTTGTCTTTAAAGCTATGTCTCTTAACTAACAGCTGCAGATAATGTCCTGTATTATCACACTCAGCAGTGCCACTTTAATTAAAAGCTGGGAACGTCTGCTTGAGTATGTTGTTTGAATTTGAAGTCTGCATATTTAATCACTGTATTTTTGGCATAGGTAGTTTTTTTCATCAATTAAATGAAGCTGTGAAATGTGGAGGTCTACGTCTCAAACAAATTAGAAATTTGACAACGATCTAAAGCAAGAGACTACCAAACTCTTGATTTACAATAGAAGATGAAAGAGCAATAACTATTGTTTTTAATTTGTCTACCTTCCTTTCTGATGGAGGTGCTTGCAAGTCAGACTGGGAGTGTTGAATCGTTGAGGAAAGCCAATGACAACCCCGGTAACAACTCAGCCTACAGGAATCTGAATCAGCACTGCAGCGCCTGTGCCAGGGTAAAAAAAGAAAAAAAAGAAAAGAAAATGAACCCTGTGTCAACCCTGACCTTGCAATCCAATTTTTGTCTGTGCTTCCAGTCTCCCAAATTAATTGTGTTGTGCAACTTTCACCTCAAATATGAATTTATCCTCGCATCTCTCCCACAACTGCACCCACGTTGTGCTGATCTCACCTTGTTTCTCTCGCCCTCTCCCTCTGACCCTCTGCTCCAGTATTACTAAATTATTGCCTTTTGTGTGACCTGTTTTAATTTGTATTCAACATGCTCGTCATCCTTATGTTCTCTGCTCACCATCTAAATTTTAATCTCATTTTTCAGGATACTCCTACAAAACTATGGCACTTGCAAAGAAAATATATTATTGTTCTAATCTTACTGTCTAATTACTGTCTTGTAGAGAGTTGGAGGAGACAATTTTTTGGATAAATAGGAAGCTAGGAATTATTTACCTAACCATACCATAGCATACCCGTTTGTTATCCAACAACATCCATCTAAGGAGCTTTAAAGCTCATTGATTAACTAGTTATATTGTGTTTCAGTTCAGTTTGCAAACAAGCCAGCTGTTCCACATCGCTGTTTTCAGTATTTACACTGAGTTACGTTAGCCAGCTGCTCCACATACGCGTCCATTTAACCGAGTGGTATCAATCATCTCTCAGCTAATGAATAATAATAATAATTGCCCTAATGTCGCATGTTTTACAGATCTTTAGCTACACCTCAACACAAAACAGCCATTCCGCGCATCTCCGCAAAGTACAACACGTTAGTCAGAGCAGCCTCAACTAATCTCATGCCAACAAATCAGAGTAGCGTATAGCTGCTCCAGAGGGCGCAGAGTGGAGTCGATGAGCACCTATTATCTTTAGAGAAACGCACCATTAGACTTTAGCACATGATGTACTGTATCGTTTAAGAAAGAGTAGGAGGGATAATTAAGCTGTGCTGGAAGAGCTACAACTCCCTATAGCCCTGTTCGATGGTGTAATTTGTCATTGGGGCAACAGATAGTTAGTAGCCATAAAGTTATTCACAACCAGGCGAGGAGGAGAAGCAGGAAGTTTACCGTAAATTAAGTTAGCAGACTAGCCTCAGATCCTAGCAAAGGGAAGTAGGGAAAAGTTTTTTTGTAAGGACTGAATGAAATTCAACAGTAGGAGACAGGTGGAGACGGGAGGGAAATACATTAGTAGCTCTTGATGTTTGACAGGAGCTGTTGGTGTCTCTCTAGCAAGCCTGTCCAGCACTGAGATGTGAAGGTCGGCAGAGTACCGGAGAGCTGCCAGGGTCAGTGAGAGAGAGGTGTACACAGGAATCAGAGCCTTCACCGTTCTTCACACTGACTACTAATCATCCAATTTAGATCCCACATCTTCACTTTCCCCTGCTAAAGTGAATCTCTCAAAGTGTCAGAGGGCTGTCAGAGTTAAGCTGCATGTCTATTAATATTCTCTTCAAAGGGCGGGAACAGTGTCTCATTCACTGTAAAAAAAAATAATAATAATAATTTAGAAAAAAGTGTACTGCCATTCATCAAAGCATAATGCCAAGCTTTTTTGTGAGTTCATGGCTTTAATATTTTGAAGCATTTTATTAACTGTTTGAAAGGCCAATCATTCTGTATCTTCAAAAAGAGCTGCAAAGGAGAGATGGAGGTTAATTTTCTGGATTAACAGAATGACACATTTCCCTTTCCCTCCTAATGAAGATGCCCTCTGATTTGACTCATGTTAGAGAAGCTTCGAAAAGCTTTACTGATTAATGAGAGTTTTAAAAGGTAGTAGGTGTTCAAGCCCCCTTCACCTGCCTCTCATCAAGCATCTGTTTTTTTTAAAAGAGGATGTACTTAACCTGGTAATGTTTGAAAAACCCATAAGGTTCATTTAATGACATTTACCAAGGACTTGTCCTCCTGAAAGTGTCTTATAACTCAGACTGGATACAAAATATTAATTTACTCAACAATGCACAATAAAAGTAATTTATTAAAAGTGAAAAAAATGTTAAAAACGCATAATCTTTTAACAACAAAGCAGATGCAGACTGATCACACATTAAAAAAAAACTTCAACCCTTAAAAGGGCCCATGTCTAACCAAACCAGCAGTTACAGTGAATTACATTATGTTCTCAAAGTCTCAAAGAATGTGCCGTCTTATTCATGAATATTTTTCTTGTTTTTTACACAAAGGACATTTGTCATTTCTGGCTACCTAGACACAGTGGCAACTTGAGAGAGTTTTTTATGCTGCAGATGGAATCTTTTTTTAATCTAAATTTTTAAGTGCAGTCAAAACTTCGTGGGTTTCTCAAACATCTCTAAGTATTTAGCTTTAAGAGAACTGGATGCTCGGAGCCGTGACTCAAATGTAATGGTCATAATGTAGAGGTACAAACTGAGGCTGCTTTTATACACCATTACCGACAAGCCATTTACTGTTCGGTGGATGTTCCCACTTTGTTGCACTCTGCTACCCCTTTGTTCTGCTACATCCCAAATACGTACGAGAATCAGCCTCTGAGCGGAAACGCAAGAAGCTGTATGCTAATTCTCTTTGACAGCAAGAGGCCAATCTGTTTCTCGCCTCTGCTTGACTCCACAGGAGGAGGAACTGGTGAGGGAGAGCCGCGGTTTTTACTTCAGGGGTTACGGACTGGGTCACTGCCTGCAGACCAAGGATGGTGCCGCTGTGGAGGGAGCCACCGTGTTCGCCCCCCCGCCTCCAGTTACTGTGTACGACGGAGGAATGATTCACAAGCGTTTTGTGGACCGGGCTAAACGCATTGACACCATATCTAGAGCTGTCTTTCCCTTGAGCTTTCTCATATTCAACATCTTCTACTGGGTCACCTATAAAGTGCTGCGACATGAGGACATCCATGCAAATTTGTAAAACGCTCTCTGCCACCTCCAGATGTGACATTTTAGTTTTTTTTCTTCTCAGAACCAAAACTGCCTGTAAGATCTACATTACAATGAGGAAATGTGTTAAGAGGCACATCTGCTTCTCAGAACCACTGCTAAAAATAAACACTTTGTGCTCAGGTGCGTCTTCAGGATCTCAGATGAGGAGTGATTTAGACAAGAGACCAGGTTAAGCTGCGTGGCTTCAGGCTGGTGTTGTTTGCGGTTGCCCTCTCGTATCTTGGTTTGATTCGTTGGATTACAGCAAGAGCCAAAAACACTGTTGGTACTTGTGGGTTATTTATGACTTTTGTTTCTGAAGATGGATAAATAGAGTTCAGAGAAATTGATCCTGGCTGAATGAGAAAAACTGACTTGAATTTTGACACTACGCAGCTTTGAATGAATGTTTTTGAAAATTAAAAAGATAAGGATTTTTTTACAACTTTACATTATCAAATGGTTACAGATGGGTGTGGGCGGGAGGGGTCTTTGATATTTATGAATACTCAGTAAGTGATGATAATTAAATTTAGGTATGTGTAACAAGAGATTATATATAACAGTGTATAAAAGTGTATATAAACAAAGCTGTTCATTAAACTGCACAAAGCACAAATATGTATTTCCTTTTGTCTAAATTTAAATAAATTGTTATTCTGCCAGGAAACCAGAAATGTTGCTTCTCTTTGAAAAGATATGTACTCAGAAATGTACTTTTTTATGTACACAAATCTTTTGCCACAGTATAACCACATCACATACAATTACATTTCTGTTCCCCTATTTTAATAGCCTCCATCAGTTCAAAAGTCCCAAGAGTAAAGAAACAGACTCAAACAGAAGATGGAAATCAAAACGTAAACGTTGCAGATGCAGATGCAAAACAAGTTATCCTTTCACATCAGCTGTGGCAACGCTTTTAATCATGACCATGAAACCATTCAGTTGCATTTCTCCGGAGGAATTTGCGTCCCGTTTCTCTCCCAGTCTCAGGAGTGGTTTTGAAGGTGTGGAAATGCAGGGATGTGGTGGAGGGGCGAGCATCGCCAGTGAGGGACGACGAATGGGTTTTTTAATGGGAAATCAGAGGGTTGTTTTATCAACTAATGAGTTCGAAAGGGGCTTGGTGTTCCACTGCTAATGACAATGAATTCACAGAGGCAGCTGGAGCCTACTGTCCTTTTGTCGGCAATCCTAATCAACTCCTCTCTATTGTATGGTTCCCCTGGAAATAAAAAGAGCGTGTGTGAATCTGTAAGTGTATATGTGTGCGTCTTCAGACTCTTGTGCTTCTATTCTGTCGTCTTTCTGTTCTTATGTCGATATAGATTTTTAAACTTTATCTTGCGTTATAATTGTTATTGTCCTTTTTGGAATCTTAAACTATTAAATTACCGTCACAGAAAAAAGTTTGAAATCTTTGATGCGCTGACACAAGAAAAAAAGCAACAACAAAAGGATCCAGCTTATTGCCTCACATAGATGGACACCGCTTGACACATTAAGTCCTTCACACTTGCTTCTAATAGCTTAAGTAGATTTTCCCTCATCGTTTATTCCCAAAATATCTGAGGGCATCAGTTCAACTTTTTGAGAAATATTCTTTTTTGTCGGACACCATTGCCATTGTCCTGTCTCGGTGGGTCTCTGTATAAAGGTAACCGTATATTGTGACAGTTCTTGTTGATCCTGGTCAAGGTATATCAACAAACGTATTAGATGTAACAAATGCCGGACACCACATCTAAAAAGCTGGACATTGATCAAAGAGCCACTAATACAGCTCTCAAATGATACCATTCATACTCAAAATATGTGAAAATTCATATGTTAAGGTCCTCTTGTAGGTCATTGTAAAATTTGGATCTTTTGAGCTGTGATAAAAGACCAAAAAGTTGTTGCTGATGATATCTGGATACATACATACTTTCACAAAATGTGCACTTTAAATCTCTTAGTACCCTCACTCCACCTTTCACAGTCGGCCTGTAATGTTATTGTTTTGATTCTGTTGGATGGGGGGCATTTATGGCAAAATAAGAAGCTTTTCTAAATCCACAAACCCTGACTGACACACGCAAAATAGGCCCCTTGATTTCTGCCACAATGCACTTCATCGCCTCTTCCAGAAAACAGCACGTCCTCTTTGAGCGTGCATTATTTTGAGGAAGACTGATGGATTCCAATAACACAAGATCTTCACAACTTTCATTACGCACAAAATCCCAAAAGTGTGATAACGTTTATAAATACAACCCTTAACCCATCACTTGTCACAAAGCACCCAAAGAGAACAGCTATTAGACTTGCTTGATTTATAAATTAACCCCAACAGAAGGATGGACTCAAATGAAAACATTAAATATTCATTGTTGCAGCTTTGGATGCAGAAGAAGTCCTTCTCTAAGGAACACTCAAGAATGACACACACATGTTTAAGACGTGCGATTGTGAACAAACAAGCATGCAATGAGGAGGAGAGAAACGAATGCACCTTTGATACACATGCTGGTCATCATGTCGCAGGCGTGCCCTTGCCGTCTCCCATGGGTGTAATCAACATGCTTCCCCCCCTCCCCATTTCAGCTGAATGTCAACAGTGCCACAGCTAAAACTGATGTGCGAGCCTTAGGAGAGCTGCCTAAGACCTGCAATCAATACTGCTGTCCCTTAAAGCCAAGCTTCTCGCCCTTTCACACACATATAAAAAAGGGAACTGCACAGGCAGACATAAAAGTTCTATCCATTATCTTTACATTTTTGGCTCTCTTATTTGGTTGCATTTAAAACATTTCCTGATCAAAAATGCATTTTAAATTGAACTGATCACACACAACTAGTAAGGAAAGGTAAAAAAAATATTGATGACAGAATTTCAATTGGGGGATAGGTAGTACCAAACATGAAATAGAAAAGAAATATCCCTGACTTCCCAGGAAACTGTGTATCCCAGTGGACGAAAACTAGATGAAGGAATAACAGTTAAACTGAACATTGGCTGCTGATGAGTGATGAAGTAATGAGACAATGCTACACATGTTACCTTTAAATAAATGAGTGTAAACAGAGGAAGCTGTTGGCTCCACACAGCATTATGGATGCAAACCTTGTGAATGTCGCCCAGTACATGGAAAGAGATATCCCTGCACTGTTAATACACATTATTTTTCCTGTGAGGCTGCTTGAGAATCACAGCTGCGTGACTGGTGCAAAGGTCTAATGCATGTCTACTGAACGATTGGTTTCTATAATCCTAGGACAGAAATGCAGTTGTGCTCTTGTGTTGGTTTAGTGTCTTGTGGGATTTACAGTATAAATATATATTAATCAGAAAGTGTTTGATATAGCTACAGCTATATAGCACATTTCCTGAACAAATAGTTACCAACTTGTGAATAACTCAAAGTACATTTATGTGTCACCTTATCAGGGGTATTACTGTAAATATACATCCCTGCTTTTGCACAACTAAATATAATAATGGTGCTTTGACTTGACATTTCAGATTTTGATTGAAATTCAAATTTGCCATTAAACCTTTAAAGTTAAAGGCGTCTTATTTTTAATTTCCACTACTTTAATTTGAACATGCATTAAAATTTACAGTCACATTAGCCTTCCGTTTAACAAATTACCCTGACACTCAGCATGGAAAAGATTTACATTATATTCAGGACGCTGGTGATGAAATAGTAATGACAAGAGAAATCTAAAGCTTTTAAACAATCTATGAAACTGAACAGAAACTGTTTTACAACGGTTTGAAGACAGTGCTTGTGTGTTTCTGCTGGCTGATCACGTGACATTTAGGTCGAACTCCTTCCTCAATTCTGGGAATCGACCAGGAATTTGAAGAGAAACAGAAAACGCATGGCTACATACTACTGCTTCAAGTGAAGTGGGAGAGAGAAACATTTGCTACGTGTTATTTAAATCCAGACTCAGAAACTTGATTTCCTTCTGTACAACACGATACTCTAAAAAAACCTTTAACCAACATTAAATCTGAGAAAAAAAGATGTAGTGATGTTAATATACTGTCCTTTAAAATCTCAGAATTTGTTGACCTTGAATGCTTCAACAAGAAGTACCGAGCGCAACGTTTCTACAAATGTTTCTTTTATTGTTTTCTAGTTTTTCCATTTATACTTCCACTTCCAAAGGTTTCCACAGGCTATTTTCAGACCCAGATCTGTCTCAAGGCTGCTGGATCAAAACCCCAGACAATGTATGATGGCACCCACATCCAGTAGTAGGTTGAAAAAGATGTGAGAAGGGAGTAGACACGATGTTGTCGCTACAGTGAGTAATGCAAAATCCATCAACAAACATTTCTGCAGTTATTCTTGCACCCACGGGAGGATTTATTTTTCTTTTTTATATATATTGCACTGGATTCATTCTCTCAGTTCGAGCTCTGTAGACATTTCTGCCACCACACCTCTGATAGACAACCTTTTAACATGAGCCAGATAAGTAAGGCAAAGACAAATGTAAGCAAACACATGATGCTGAGGAGAGCTGACAACTCCACCGTCTTTGCATGAGTCAAGAAGGTTGATGCAGCTTTGATGTACCAGCAGTTAGTTCTCTAAAAGACGGTCAGATAGGAATCCAGGCTCCTCTTCTTCTAACTTGAATCACTTCTCAAAGTCAAAGTTTTCATCGATTTGAATAATGAAGTCAAGGAATCTTGCTTCTTCAAAACACAGCAGGAAAGCCTACATTTCAAGCAGCACTAAAAAAAGTCATTCTTGTATATACTTATACTGGAAATCCTATGTGGATTCATTTCCACTAATCCCTTGCTGTGCTTCCACATTTCTGTTATTCGAACATCTGTGAGAAGCCCTTCAGCTGGGAACACTGCAGCTCAGGGTTTACATGGATGATGGCTATAAACGTACATGCGCCTCGCATTTTCTTTGTCGTGCGAACAGGAGAAACAAGGAATTAGTCCCTTCCCAGGCCTTCTATAGAGAGAATAGGCATCAGTCAAAATTATGTCAAACCCTTTTTATTCAAATTCTCATGCTGTATTAAGAGATTCACACTTTCTAGGGAAGAGCTTATCGGAAGATTGAATTAGGAATGACAGAAATTCTTCACACAAGACGGCGTAAAAAATTTTTAAAGGCTTTCATGAAGTGCAACATACTAAATATGTGTAAGAACTTTGGGTAAGACCATAGGTTTAAGACTACGGCCATGCTATGATAAAAAAAAAATAAATAAATAATGAATTAAGAAGTAGCAAGCTAAACCTTACATTTCACATAAGGAAGAGCAGAATATAAAAGATGGATACAGTTTTAGTAGTACTGAGTCCAGGCGTTTATTTAATTTGACATAAGAAGCTGGGGTAAAAATCTAAAACTGAATGAACAAAAAAAGAAAAAAAACAACATCCGTAAAACGTAATATCTTTTATGAAGGTGGTTCAGATCTGGTTAGAGGGCATCTTGTTGTTAGCACTTACACCAATTATTTGATTTAACTTACCATTTGGTGATAAATATTATGCAAAGGGCCAGTTATTATCTGTGTGCACCGGCAAGCAGGAAAAGAATGAGAAGAGCACCGGCGGCTAAAGTGCACACCATGATTAAAAAGGTGTGTTGGATAAATTGGTTAAGAAGTGGGCAAGATAAGACTTAGATTTCACATAAGGAAGAGCAGAAGGTCACTCGTTCTACTCTGGCTCAGAGGATGTGCATTAGGGTAGCTGTGAGCTGGTGGTTAGAGAAACAGCTTGGGGACCGTGAGGTCACTGGTTTGATCCTCATTATGTCCATGGCTGAGGTGCCTTAAGCAAGCACGTAAAAGCCCCAAACTGCTCCTTGGACACCATGCAGAGCTGCCCACTGCTCCAAGAATGCTGACTTGAACGGGTTACATGCAAAGAGCAAATCCCTTGTATGTGTCTACATACAGTATGTATATGGTAAATACAGTTGGTTTGAATTGATTTTAAGGTGTCAGATGCTTTACTGATATTAAGTACAGCAAAACCTATAATTAACATCACTAAAGCATCTGAAACCTTCATCCACCGCTTATAAAAAGCACTTCATTATTGTTAAGGCTCCTTCTTGTGTATTCTTTGCTTTACACTTGAATGTTTTAATTGCAGTGAAGAAACTGCCTGGCCTAGACATAAGTGCTGACATGTGAATAGGAGACAAGTCATCTCTGCCTGTTCTCCTCTCTTGCTGCTATTTAAGTAAACACAAGATTTTTTTTCTCCTCCTCCTTTTCTGCCCCGTCCATCAGGCACAACTGTCACTACCGTTAATGCCCAAGAGAGCGAAGGCGGGAGACGGTTCGCAGCCCTCTTCGTCTGCTGCTCTGACACCGATTCAGTGTTGGCTCTGTAAGGTGAGCCAGGAGGGAAAATAATCTTTTCCCCAGGAAGACGATGCATGTATGTGCCTGAGGGTGCGTGTGCGTGAGGTTAATACAGCTAAATGTCTCCTGGCTTCTCACCAAAGAGACAGAAAGGAATGAGAAAAAGAGACAACTGTGGACCATAACTTTTATCACTTTTCCTTCTGTGACTCGGTCCCTGTCAATTGAACATCACAGACTGTGATTGTGTTTTGTAATGTTTCTAGGCATGCATACACAGAAATGCTTTTATGATGTCACTTTCCAGTTAGTTTTGGGGATTACTTCTTACAGTCATGCTGCCGTTTCAGAGAAAATATTTTTATCACAAGAAACAGAAAAAGAAAATTCCTCGAGGCCTCCATCTTCTCTGGAGGACGTCTATGAACTAACAATGAGGATCTTATGAACTTTAATGATGCAACTCCACAGTTCAACTCAAAATCACACACCTTCCTCTGACTTCACTCTGTGTTAGCAGACCAGAAGGCAAGATACTAGCTGAAAGCTGAAAACACAGTTCAACACCAGTTAAATACCACCTCAAAATGGCTCCTGTGTGTTTCAGGAGCCTTTATTTATGACAATGATGTGTTGCTTCCAGCCTACAGGATTGAGATGTTACCACAAAGTCTTTATGCAAATTTGGCAGCACACAGAGAAAACTGATACAGTGCAACCTAGCATGACACGGGACAATTAAGCTAACCGAAGAAGCTGCAGCATTGAGCTCAACCAAAGAAGAGGAGTGTAAAAGTAGATGACTACTAGTTACAAACATTGTCCACCCCACCTATGACGGCTTTTTTTAAAAAAAAAAAAACAACCTACCTTTCAGATGGTGTTGGTCAGTCTTCTGGATGGTGATCACTTCCATCATGTACAGCTAATCCTCTGCCATTTTAGAACTGTTGTTCAATTCTTGGGAAGCCTGTGTCCAGCCGGGTTCTTCCGTAAATCTTCATTTTAAGGCATGTTGCTGCTGTATCCCCTGGAGGTTTGATCCCGGTAGATTCAGTATAACTTCTCATTCTGGGACATTATTGTCACAGACCATGTATAGGCCAAATGTACTCTTGTTAGTCATATTTGTGGGAAAAGAAAAAAAACACCCATCTGTAAGTCACTAATACAGTCTCTTATCCTCAAACTGATACAGTAGAATCAGTCTTCAGTAGAATCCGGACGCCATTTTGACTCATTTCTCAAAGGACTTGCAGCCATGCACACAGCCCACTGAGATCTGCAACCTTCTCCTGTGTCATGTGACATTACAACACCCTACTGAGTTGTGCCTTTTATACACCAGGAGCAATCAAGGTAATCCTCCCCAGGTGTGGGCTAATGGTCTGTTCCAGAGTGGGAGGAGTCAACATGCTGCTGAACCACACCCAGCTCAGTCCTCCTCTGACTGTCAATCACTTACACTGATCAGGCATAACATTATGACCACTGACAGTTGAATGCAATTCAATGTCCTGCTGGGACCTGGACCTGGCATTCTCAGACATGTACCACCTACGTAGACCAGACCAGCAGGATGCAGCCTGGCACAGTTACACACTCAAAAACATTTTAGGAACAACTCAAAAAACACAGCTTCCCGAATTCCCTCGATGGGATGCACCGGAACATGCCTGATCCACAGAGGCCCCTCCCCTCAACCCATAGGAAGCAAAGCCCCCGCTAACAAGGGACTGAGACCTACACAATATTAGGAAGGTGGTCACAATGTTATGCTTGACTGATGTATTTCTCTCTTCTTAGAAGCACTACGACTTATCGTGGCATTATTAGCTGAGAGCTGTTTGTGCACAAAATGTATAAAGTCAATAAAGGAACTACACAAATTGGATAAACCTTTATCGCCTGGCTCTAATAACTGCGCATACAGATGTAGATGTAACATCTGAGATTTGCTCCAATTTCCTCTTTGAAGGTGACAGAGGCACTGACAATCCACAAAGGTCATTTTCTTCTGTGCTAATTAAAAGTGGGGCAAAGAAATGTCCCTTTGTTAAATATCACGTGTCCCATAGAATGCCAGAGACAGCAGGATAATGAATGCTTGTGATGCCTCTTAAGGTTAGCCTTTCCATCTTCATCTTGCTTGTTTTCAGTGGCGGATCAAAAGAGAGGCTGAGCCTGGAGGAGCTTGTCACTCTCTAAATTAGAATGCAAGCAACAGTTTACATTCATTTATTAGAAATTCAGTCGCAGTTTGGATTTTTTGAAGAATAATACAACGAATGATACGACAACAGTTAACAATAGTTTTAGAATATACGGTTTTACATAAAGTGGTCTTTAGGTAATATTTTTGGAATGGTTTCACTGTGTTAAAGTTTTAGTTCATACACACTTTGTATTTCAGTGCCACTTATGGGTTATGCTGTTCCTTTAGTGGGCTGAAATGTGGCCCCTTCTGTTGTAAAAGGCTGAGAAACACAGTCCTCACTGACTCACCCCATTAGACACCGCCATTATAATCTAAGTTAAAACCCCAGTGGTATTCTTCCAATGTTACTGCAGCGTATCCATGTTCAAGTGACTGCAACACTCAAAGCACAAATGCTTTTGCTCCTGCACTCAGGGGATACTGTGCATGAGAGGGTAGGTCTCCAAATGTCAGGCCCACTGCCCTAACATCTGATCCCACACTGTTGGTCTCCTGCTGAAGTGGGTAATCTGATGCTGCTAGAGGAGACTAAGCATTATAACCTCTCCTCTTTGGATGTTGAGGAAGTTCCTGAACAGATACATCCAGGATGGGACAGACAACTGTGCAGGAAGTAGGGTGTAAGGGTGTGGGAGCACCTGTTCAATGTTCCTTCCTGAGTCTCGTCTTTTCCATTTTGGTGTGTTGGATGTTTTTGTCCAGAAACAGTGTTGTGATTCAAACTTCCTCAAAGAAGTAAAGAAGAAAGATGTTATGTTTATTTTTGAGACTGCTCAGAGTGAGCGGAGAGCGCACAAGCTGAAAGCGCTGGTCATGCGTCAAGTGTCTGTGTAGCTTATCCATATTTAAGTGAGAGCAATCCTGCAAGCATTTTCAGTTCTTGATCTCCTGCAGTCTTACGATTACTGTGAGTGTGAGGATAGGTCTTCCAAAACCCTTTGATCCCTCACTTCTCGAGAATCAAGAGATCAGGAGATCACAAGACAGTTCAGCTTGCCGGGCTTCAAGCTATGTGCTGGTGGCTGATTCAAAGAGGTGCGGACTAATCAGCATCCTGTGATGAACTACTGGCAGCTATGGGCATGTTTCAGGTGTGACGAGGTCACTCCTAAGACTGTATTTTATGCACAAATGTTCCTTACAAAGATGTCAAGAATAGCCTACCTACAAGATAATTACATAACTAGCTTTCTTTCAAAGCTCATCATGATAGCGGATTAGTGTGTTTATCCAGTGATAGACACATGGAGTAGTAAAGGGCCTTCCCAATCCAAATTGTTTCCAAGGATGACTTGTCAGATATTTTTATGTAACAAATAATTTGGTGTGTCACACTAGCCATGCCCTTCAGTGCCATGTCTCTTAAAATGTATGCTTACTGGAAGTAACTGAATTTATGCATCTAGTCGGGTAGAGTATTTTCTCCAGAAACTATCCTCTCTCAAAGTGTGTGAACACGGTTTATTGTTTATTGTTTATTGTTTATTTGGATCCCCATTAGCTGCAGCAGAACTGCAGCTATTCTTCCTGTGGCTAAAACCTCAGCATGCATGGGAGAAGGTTCCTTCTTATAGAAATAGGAACCAAATTTGTTCTCCATATTTCAAAATACCCATTTAGTGCACCTCTTCATGATTATTCAAAACAGGACACGGCCAGGCTTGCTCATGCTGTTGCTGGGTGCAGCTGGATTTTGTGCTCTAATTAATTAGACATCAGAGGCAGTTTAGAGAGCAGAGCATCTTATGGTGATGACAGTTAGATGGCACAGCAGGGCAGCTATGGTTGAGACGCAGGGGTGGCTTACTGGGTTGTGTCTTATTAAAGAAGGTCATTTGCAGGTTCGTGACAGGATATATAAGCTGGGTGTGCTATACATTTACCAACCAGCACAGACTCCTCCTAGCATTGACACTGAACATTAACATTGGACGCGATACCGTACTGGTTTGAGCACTCAACCAGGACTTAGCGATCCTCCAACGGTGATGGTAGAGAACACAGCTGAGAAGGACATCCATCCATGTGTCAGTGAACACAAACACCTCGCATACAGGTGACCTGCCTTGTGGGGAGGTGTGCTGTCTTCAAGGTTGAGTTGGCACACCAACCTGCTTCAGCTGTCACTGGTGTTGTTGTCCTTGTAACACACTGAGTCAATGATAAGCAGGAAGGATCTGTTGGTGAGAATCTGTCACTGCACCCCAGCAGCTTCTATCAAAAAGGAGGTGTCTGAGAAGCCTGAAATACACATGAGAGAGACATGATGCTTGGAGCAGAAGAGGATTCAGTCATGAGTGTGGTTGTCAAGATGCTGTACTTCCCTCCATTAATTTTCCTCCATTCTAATCTACTATAGCTAGAGTATACGAGGCTAATCTTTCTAATGGTCCACCTGCTGATCCCCACTGGATAGCTACTTACTGCTGGAATTGGAGGACTCGAAGCTCCTGACTGGGATCAGCATGAACATTTCCGTGTGCAAAGAGGCAAACAGAATGCACTGAGAGTAGTTGGGTGCTTGTTTACATGTGTGACAATTTGTTAAGGTAAATCAATAAGCAACATCAGAGACAAAACAAAACTAATTTCATCCTTCTCAAATGGAAAGACCATGGGCTAATTTGGTCTGAGAAACAAAAATAAAATTCTCTTGTATGTGGTCAAGTTTTTCCATCAGGCTAGGGAACCTTAAAAATGCTGATACTCTTGAACACAGCAAACCCAACACTTCCTCTAAGCCTTGTTGCCTTGGAAACAAAGGGCCCACTGAGGAGCCTAGACTGAATAATTCTGTGAGACATGGGGATGTAATTGAAGGCAAGGCAACCAGTCTATGGGGGCTGAAGCATGAAGGTGTGCATATGTGGATGCGTTGTGAGAGCGCATGTGGTGCACAGTGCATATGCTTGTGCTTGAGGGAAGGGACTTTGTTGTTTGAAGGAGATGCACCAGGATCAACACCAGTGATTTGAGCTTGTGTGCTCTTCTTGCGCCTTTTATTTTTTTCCTCCCAATGTTGCTGTGAGCAGCTTCTGCAGGAGCTTCAAATCTAAACACCACATCTTTCTTTGTTAGCCCTGTTTGGGGCTTTGCATCGCAACGCTGTTTCCGTGCAAAAACATCCAACACGCCGAAATATGAAACACAAGACTCAGGAGGGAACATTCAGCAGGTGCTATCACACCCTTATATTTACTGTCCACTTCCTGCTGAGTAATAGTCTGTCCCATCCAGTCACCCCCCACTACACACATATCATCCAATGTGTCACTGCATGGGCTTAGAAAAAATGCTGTACCTACCTGCATTTATTTTTCCATTCTCAGGCACTGTTCATGATGTATAGATATTACAATACAGCTGAATGTCATAAAATGTCCTTACCCCTTGCCATTTGTCAAGTGTTCAACCTCACTGTGAGTGCTGAAAGCCTTTCCACGATGAGATTTTATCTTTCAGGTCAATTTAAAGAGAGCAGCCATTACAGAAAATGTCTCGAAAAGTTATTGACATTTTATTTTTTAGAAGAAACATATGGTTTTAGCGCCTCAGAAAAAAAATATATGACATTACTACTAAGATTAAACCTACATTAATCAATGTTTTTAATGTATTTTCTGTCAATAAGAGATTGAAAGCTGTGTAATGTGAAAGAGAGCAATTGTTCCACACCTTCATGTAGTTTTCAAAAGTGAAGTCAAAGCAAGTAGAGCTCCCCCTGGTGGCTGGCTGCAGGGGGAGTATTTACATACATGTTTGAGGTTCGGTTGTCCTAAGCATGTCATAAAAGTGAGACTTATCTGGGACAAGATGAGTCTCACTCTGGAAAATTGAGCTTTTTTGTTGCAGATGAAGAAACACTGTGTTGCAAAGCAGGTTGTACTTATTCATGCTCAAAGAAAGTCAAAATGTCTGTTTTGTTTTGTCTGTTTAGAATAATTCAATCACATTACATGTATTATGATGCCCTGCACTTCTAATCTACAAATCCACATGGGAGTAGACCTTCTTCAAACAAGTTTTTAAAAACTCGTACTTGAAAAGTGTTTCTAATAGCAGCCACAACCTTTAGTCTCTGTGTCAGATAACTTGCTTTAACCCACCAATGCCTCATTAGCAACCACCGTGAAAAGAACTGAGCATTAAAATTTTAGCATCTTCAAGCACACAGAAGTTTATTCTAATGTAGGTTAAAATCTCATTTGAATCCAATTACGCCTTTGTCATTTGAGCCAAGTGTTGCACCGCTTACCAGCCAAGTGTAACGAGGGTAATGAGCTGAAGACTCCATTTTCACAGGTCTGTAAACAAGTGGGGGATGTTTAGAGCACGAGAACATGGACATGGAATTGCAATCATGGGATCTCCTGGATGCATGGAGATAGGGATCTGGACTTGTTACCATGGCGATGCTGGTTATAAAATCCTGACAGTGGTTTCCTGTGTAAATCCTTGTTCCTTACACTGTTTTTGTGTATTAAGGTCACGTGTGGTGTTTTGCTGCCTGAAAAAGATTGTGTTTGTATTTTAACTAAGTGAGAAAAAAACATTTCCTTGACTCTACCGCACGCTGCATGGCCAGGTGGAATAATATGACCTGATAACATGTTCCCTTTAGGCTACTGCTTATTATCATGACAACAGAGCAATATAACAGAACGGTGTGTGTGATAACAGAGAAGAAGAACGCTGTACGTGACATTACTTGTTTTTCTTCTCAAAGTAAAGAGAATAAAAGATGTGCTTGGGGCTGCAAGCTTGCCCCGAGAAATCAATTTGTGGGTTCACGGTAACCTGAGACATCTTGAACTCCTACACAGAATAATTTCTTCAAGTAACACAAAGGTAGTGTCTGAAAGAAAAGCTCAAATGAAAGATTAAACATAAAGTGCGGCCCAAAAAAGGCGAAATTGATTGAGAATCATTGTGAGGCACTCTCGTACAAGCTGGTGCACATAAAAACTTTAAGATGTTTGGTCCAGTATAGGTGTAAGCTTTCAGGCTGCAAACTGCTTGGTGCATGGTCCATCTGGCTCATCGGAGCTGTGCGGGGGCTTTTCTGGAACCACAGTTTATCACTATTTGAAAAGTTCAAGACTGCATCCAGAATACAGACACACAGATGCAACATGTAAACCATGGAAGAGGAGTTTGAATTGGCAAAATGGTTGACTTCAGTCTCACTTCATGAAAGGCAAAAGGACCTTTTTGTTTACCGTCCAGTGCAGCTTATCGTACTCTGTTAAAAAAAAACTTCCTCAAACCAATGCAATCAAAAATAACCTGTAGATGTTATAGACTCTGTAAGCGAGAAAACACCCAATCAAAGGTCACTCTGCCTGGAACTTACGCAGCAAAATCGGTGAAGTAAAGCACAGTGATGGAGGGCTAAAACAACTGCTCTCAGCTATTCATTCAGCAGTTGAGGAAACTGCTCTCCCCGGATTTTTTAAGTATAAATATGTTTCTCTAGAACTACTAATGTACTCCAGTTCAACCCCAGAAAAGTGCTACACTCATGTTTTATTTGCCAAGACCAATTAGTGAGCACGAAAAGTGAGAAAAGTGTGCATTCCTCAAAATAATAATTACATTTCACATATTGGGATGAGCTCTGTCGCCCAGCGGTCTTTTACAAGTCTAATAGCGAAATGCTTTTTCAGCATGCAAGGTAGTTACAGAGACAGCAGTGCTGATGCTTAGGTGTAATTTGCTTATTACACAAAGGTTGATAGAAATGCCAGTAGCTTTGCGGGTAGCTGATCAAAAAACAAAGTATTAGACAAACGGAGAATATGACCAGATGACAATGTCAGTTAATTATTAAAATTCATTATTAAGAAGAAAATATTGCAGACAAAACCTCAGCTGTTTGGTGTTATATTGGGAAAACTTAGTGGAAAAACAACATTATGGATATGCTGTGTGGTGACCATGATTGTGCCAATACAATGCTACAATTAATACTAGACAGATCATCATAGTCTTAAGGATTTATAATTTGCCCACCATAAATATTTGAAACAATATGTCATGGATCCATCCAGTAACTGTGTAGGCATTTCAGTCTGGTTCAAATGGCAGATCTGACTCACACTGCAATAGAGAAATGGCGCTAGCGTGGCTAAAAATCAATCACTTGTCAGTCAATACAACAATAAAAACAAACTCATCCATGAGTGGCCCAAATGACTCTGTAATCATCTGGCTTGCATTTAATCGCTAAATAAGGAAGAGCAACCTAATCCTTATTGGAGCATCTGGGAAGCCTTGAAGGAACAACATATTATTCATTACTTCTTTGTCCTTTTCTGGTTCAGATGTGCACATTTGAAGCCTTAAAGGAACTTTTTTTTTTTTTTTACATGTCTTTTAGCAAAACACTATAGGAAGAGTCCTTTATCCGTATGCAGGCAGGACAACAGAATCAAACCAAAGCAGATGCAAGTCGAGTCTCAAAATATCTTTGAATAAACGTCCAGTCACTGATTTCATAAAAAATATACTGCCTCTCTTTGAATGGTATTGATTTTGAAACGCATTTTATTGATCAGCTATACCACACAATGGAGCGCTCTATCTAATTACTGTAGAAAATGTGCCTCACTGGGACTCCTCCAAAGCAGGATTAGTCCTGGCAGACCCTTAGTGTTTCTGTAAAAGCTGAGGTCTAAGGTCAGCCTTTGTATACTCCCTGACTTTTTAAGGACTACAAACTGAATCATGTATTGATTATACTATTAAAATAGATTTCTCACAACATATACTCTGTGCTGAGGTGCTCTCCCTCTCTCTGTTAGGTTAGCTGCTCCTGAGATCATTAGTAATAATATTTCAAATGTAATCATTTCCACATTGGCAAGAACGTGAAATCATAATGAGAAACAACATTTCCAGCTTTCGATTAAACCCTTTAGCCATTAGGCAGTGAATAATGCATTCTGTTAATAATGTATTACAAAGGTTTATTGATAAAAACAATTGCCTCCAGAGCGCTGCCTAAATATCTGCAGGGGAGCTGCAGAAACTGATGTAAGGACACATAAGAAATCAAATGATTTCCCCTTCTTTGTATGTCGCATGTAATGTCAAATAATTAATCAAAGACAGCACATAAGTAAAGAGAAAACTGGTTAATAAATGCTTGCCTACTTTGCTCCAGATGTCTTAATCTGTGGGAATGCAGCAGCATAGTCCCCCTCTGAGAGCCAAGAGATTTAACCTGATTCATACAGAACACATCCAAATCCATCTCTCCACTACATGCTTCCATCAGTGAGAATCTTGAAGAAGAAAATTAAATAACCAGCAGCTAGAACGACAGCACGTAGAGCAAGCGGATTTAACACAAAGCATATAAGACTGACGTGGCACACGCATTTAAGATAAACTCGCTACATTTGTGACTTTCTAATTACATTTTGACTTGTAAGGACGACGCACTGAGTCGTATGGAGAATCTAATTATAGATATCTGCAGTTAAGTTTAAATAACCGTACAACTTAATGGTTCATTCTTTCTAATTACACTGTAATTAGAGATATCCTAAATGGACTAAATATTAAATTAAACTATATGGAGGTGACGGCTGACAGCGTGGTTAAGATTCATGCCACTCTCCATTCCTCATACAGTACATGCATCAGAAATGTCAGTAAGTCTGGACAGTCTAATAATTGACTAGCAGCATTAGAGACAAATTTCACATTGTATTTATGACTTGTCTAAAATATAAACTTGTCTAAAGTGAAGCATTTCCTAAACCTGCTTGTCACATCAGACAATAATAAACCCACTGAGATAGAAGCAGCTCTGCCAACAGCACGGAAAACCAAAACGATCATTAAGCCAGGGAATTTAAAGCTTAAATTAATCTTTAACTCATTAGCAAAATGCTTGCACAATTTGAGTTTTTAAAAAACATACAAGTGAGCTGAAAAATATTGTCAATACTAATTTACAGGTCATAAGCTCGCCTCTCAATGCTATTACCAAAAAGCCATTTCAGACACACTCGGTCCAACGAGGACCTAATTAAAGCAGCAACATCAGCACATGTCGACACCTTCCCCTGTGACGCTTCAATAAACAACTTAAGCAGCTAATTACACGACAATAAATGATTTCCCCCCAAGTGTGCATGAACCATACAGGGTTTGTATTTATGGAGGCTAAACATTTTTAAAAAAAATTTTTTTATGACATTTACCCGTGCTGCCATCTGTCCCTATAGATCAATACAAAATTAAACTCCTTGGCAAGAAGACGCACCATAACATGGTGTTCCCTTTCATATTCCCTCCATACACTTCATAACAAAGTTGCCAACATAAGTCAGCCATGGCAGTCTCTTCAATTATGTGACGGAGGGGAAGAAAGGAACATGATGGATCTGTGTCAAAGCTCTGGGGAGTAGTATGAGCCAGGCAGCAAACATGGGCTGACCCATCACTCAACAATCTCAATTAACCACTGTAAAGATAGAAGCTGCTCTTTTATGCAGCATGGTGGAAAAACAACTGTCTAGGAAACAATGTATTTAGATGAGCTGGATGGGTCCATCCATCAGCAGGAGGTGGTGAGTCAAATTGAAATCTGACATTTAGAGCCTCAGCCCCTTTGCTCACAGGCTCTGATATGAACTACAGCATGTGACAAATTGTTTGTATCAGGTCTGTCCCTGGGTGAAGCATCTGATAATGTTTAGGGTTGAAATAGGCACCATTGACATTTCACTGAAAGGTCATGTTTTGTGTTCATTAATGCTCCCCTTTTTACATACAGTCAACAGTGGGGGTTGAGGACTATTGTTCTAATCTGGGTCTGTGCCATCTCCCCAGTGCTGCATCATTTGTTTTGACTCCTCTCGATGGCAGGACAAGAGGAGTCATGCACAGCAAGGATGGACCACAGGAGTCCGCTGATTCAAAACAGTGTCACATAAAGTTTCAACTCCTTTGGAACTCCATTCCAACTCCAAAATACTTCCTTTGGTTAGCAGTGTCCTCTTTAAATGTCTACAAAGGAGCAGGGCACTACAATAGATGCAAAACTCATCACTGTCTCTGCATGCATGCGAAGATGTCTGACAACCTCACAAATAAAGACGTCCAGGATTAATTTGATACTGTAGCAGGGTGTCGGCTTACAGCTGAATTAAGAAAGCGATGTGTAATTCATTTCACATCAGCGCCGTGCAAATCAGTGTCTTGCAGCCTCAGCTAATAAACAGATTGAAGCGGTGTCGATATACACATAGTGAGGCATTTTTGATTAACCATGCTCCGCGGGGAACAATAGGGTAAAAGTGAGTCATTATGTTTCCTTGGAAAACAAATACAAATAAATATCACTGTGTGTGCCAAGGTTTTCCACTTAAATGTGAGGATTTCACATCAGAAAACCTTTGCATACAAGATGATGGTTCACTGCCTCAATTAGCCCTTAACTGCTCTAAAGAGGAACTACAACTGTTTATGTGGATAACTATTGATGTTTGTATCTGTGGCTCTCAATAAGACTTGATTACAATCTGAAAATTAAAGCTTAAACTCAACATTTTAAGTCTTGCTACACAGGCTGAGGCAAGTATTTTAACCATAAGTAAATAACCCATTAACAAACATACTACATTTTATAAGAAAAAAGACTTTGAGGTGTGTTTGGTTCATTATACTGCTGCTGGACAAATCCACAAAGAAAAGAAATCAGAGAATGCAGCATGCCTGTGAAGGTGAGTACTTCTCTTTGGTCAGGGTGGAGTTCAGGGAGAATTCAAGCACAGGTATCCAACGCCAGAATGACAAAACACTTGAATATTCCCACTGCCATGTTCATGTCTTTACACACGCCGTTCTGTTAACTGGAATCATCGTAAAAAGAGCCGACTGTGAAGTGATGGGAAGTGTTTTCGTTTCCCCTCCTGAGAAGTGAGATACAACACATCCTCTGAGATCATGTCATAGTCATAGCGGAGTGATACACCTAACACACACAGAGTGGGAAAACAAGGGCTCATTTGACATTTTGGGAATTACGCTCATTTGCTTTCTCACTGAGCATTAGATGAAAAGATCGATACTGCTCTCATGTCTGGCATAAAATGTGAATATGAAGTGAGAAACAAGCTATCAGGCTTTATCCGAAGGCAATAACATCTGTCAGCAGGCACCTTTAAAGCTGAGTTGTGGTTCTATGGGGGAGGTTGTGTTGGACTATTTCTTGGCAGTGAAGAGCAACTTCCTGTATGGGAGCACTGCAAAGACTCCCTTTTGTAAAGCATAACTGCTGCCGCCATTAGTGGCGCCTCTTTCTATATTAGTTTGTGTGAAACACAATTACCACTCAACAAATCTGGAGACATATCATCATCCAGAATTCATAGTTCCACACAGTAATGCTTTTGGGAACAGGGCTGATTTTGTTCTAAGGCGCCACGGCAAATTATTCCTGGGTTGTCAACAAGAAAAACTGGCGTGCTGGTGTTTTTGTCGTTTTGGCATTTAGAGGAATCATAAGACTGAGGTATCACCTTATCATGTCACCTGACTGATATTTTTCACCTGACTCTCGCAGTGCTTCCTTGTGTGCGTTAAGGGAACCTATGCGCAGCGCCATTGGACGCTTACAAACGCATTTTGATCCTATTGGTCCAGAGTTATGTCAATCATAGCGGAAAGGCGGGCTGTTTTGAATAAGGAAATAGATCCTGGAACAGCTAGCTACAGTAAGCAGTTTCTTTTAGTCTGCATGGAATGTGTGAAGTAGAAAAGTAAAAATGCGCAAGGTTGTGTTTCTCCTCTCGGTCATCGGTTTTATCAGTCCCGCCGCTGAAGCGCTGGATAATGGTCTGGCGCTGAAACCCACTATGGGCTGGCTGCACTGGGAGAGGTTCATGTGTAACACCGACTGTGACAGAGACCCCAATAACTGCATCAGGTAAGACTGAAGACCTGCCAGAGTGATCCAGAGCAGTCTGACACGTTTGTCTAAAACTCCCAGGACATTGTGTGCGCACATATCATAGAAACACATATATTTTATGCATTTTCAGTTTTAATTAATCACAAACCTACTAAAAGTCCATATGTATACAGCGAGTGACGTTTACATGTCCACATAGGTTTAGATCCTAGGTCTATAATCAATTACAAAATGTAATCATAGACATAAATATGCAGAAGCACATCATCTAATCTTTTATAATGCCGTGAGTTTGATTTAAACCAGGAAGACGTTGAGAACAGAAACACGTGACTGTTGACACTTATTGGCAGCTGATTTAGTTTCCTTTTATTTGTCCTTCAGGTTCAGGTAAAGCATCAGAAAGCATAGAAATTAAAAATATATATATATATGTTTTGTTCAATTGTCAGTTCAAAACTCAAAGATATACTTATTGTACTGTTCTGAAGAAGGAAATGCAACAGAATATGCTGATTCAGGCTTGAATCAACAAATGTCTTACTCTACATTTTCTGAATTGATCACATATCTACCAAAAATTCCTATACAGGAAGTGACATTTCCTTTTCCATATTGGTTTGGATCAGACTATAATGGGTCAAATCTATAGTAAACATCCGTGTATAATAACTGAGACATCTCATTATGAGCTGTCCTATGAAACACGTGATTGGTAACAGTTGCTGACAGCTAATTTGATTAGCTCTTATTTGATCTTCAGGTTTAGGTATTAGAAAACCTTGAGGTCTGAGATATTGGTGCCAACATGCAGTGTAATAATTTAAATCTGCAAAAGACTTTGCAAACATGCAACAAAAAAGTAATTTCTTGCTTATTTCCAGTGGTGTTAAACAAGAGGTTTGTACGGCCGTAAGTGTACGTGAATAGACTGGACTGATTGAAAAAAATAAGACACAAAAATTGTATCAATCAGAAGAGTTTTTAAGGTTTTTAAGAGGTTTTAAAGGAAAAACTGATGCAGAGAAAGAACACAGAGCCACGCCAAACAACTGTTTCCATCATCAGTCAATATATTTTAAATATTTCTCTTTTCTTTTGTAAATGCTGATTATAATCTGCAAAATTCTGTTTCTGTACATCTCTTTGTTGATTAATGACAACCATAACACGCCTCACTTCCTGTGCGTAGCTAATTGTTTTTTCTAGCCAACAAAGCACCAAATGTCACTGAGTTGGATTAATCTTTATAGTTGTCTTAGCAAACCTGGCATTCGCTGTGCTAATAATTCCTTCAGCATGTGTGTGCCATATTGCTGCTGAACATGACACCGAACACTGGCATCTAACTGATACCATCGGGCCCTCCTGTCTCCTCCTGTTGCCCTGGCAGCGAGCGTCTGTACATGCAGATGGCTGATGTGATGGTGAAGGAGGGCTGGAAAGAGGCCGGTTACGAGTACGTCTGCATCGACGACTGCTGGCCCTCCCATCAGCGCGATGCCCAGGGCCGCCTGCAGGCAGACCCTAAAAGATTCCCTGGGGGCATCAAGAAACTGGCCGACTATGTGAGTAGCAGGTATAAAAGTGTAATGAAGACTGAATCTAATATGAACACCATGAATCCTACATAGACATCAAAGACAAACTGGTTCAGAGAGACTTAAGGAAAGTGAGAAATACTTCAATTTCTGTTATTTTACTTGCTGGAAGGAACAAAGTGAGAATATGTGACAGGCTGGGACTGCTTTTATTAAAGCTTTCAGTCTGTGGGCTGCAGTATGAATACTACACAGTTATATAATATTAAACCATGTTATATTTAACACACACTCTCACTGATGTGGTTCTAAGGGGTGCAGCGCTCTCAAATCATCCGTGCATTGTGTCTAAGTTTGCAAATATTAAAAAGTTCTTGCTTGAATAAGAAGTAAAAGTGATTACACAGTCAGATTACGTATTCATTATACCTCCAACCTGCAGTTATTTACATAATGAAGGGAGAACGGACCGGATATGGAACCCGGGTCTCAGATTTCATATGGGTAGAAATACAGCACGTGGAGCCGAGGGAGATACGTAGGCATATGCTGTCTCAGATCGAGCCGCCACGCACCTTGTTTCTGAGCTTTATACTGACCCAAGCTACACATACAGGGAAGCGGCACAACTAAGACAGGGTTGTTTCTTGTACCATCAAGTTCTCAGCTGTGTAACATCACCACCTACTGGTACACAGATGTTCTTTGCCCAGACAAAACCTGCTGATAGATTGAACGCATCACAACCTCTTTTATCTGCCTTTAGGTCCATTCTAAGGGTCTGAAGCTGGGCATCTATGCAGATGTGGGGAAAAATACCTGTGCTGGATACCCTGGCAGTCTGGGTTACTATGAGACAGATGCTCAGACTTTTGCTGACTGGGGCGTGGATCTGCTCAAGTTTGATGGCTGCTACATGGACTGGACTTTACTGGGAGAAGGTGAGCTTTTAATTCAGAACAGAAATATATTCCTATGTTGCTGATTAATGCCGGTTCACCTTAAGGCCCACTGATTGATTTGTTAATGTAGCAATATTTTGACTTTTAAACTGCTCTTTATCATTGTTTCTGGATGTTTCCTGCTGGTCCGCATAAGGCTCAACCGTTAACTACATATTTGTTCTGGTTAAGGTTACGTAAACATGTCAAAAGCACTGAACAAAACTGGAAAAAGTATCCTGTACTCCTGTGAGTGGCCTTTGTATGAGTGGTCCCACCAAAAGGTGAGAGAGGACTCACTTAAAATTAATTTTAAAAATCTATTGTCCATCTCTGGTCAACTTTCCAAAAGGCTGCGCACTAACTGCATGACCACGCATCTCGTCTTATTCTGTTCCTCCAGCCTAACTACACTGCCATCCGTGAGACATGTAACCACTGGCGCAACTTCGATGACGTGTCTGATTCGTGGAGCTCCGTCAAGTCGATCTTAGACTGGACTGCTTCTCATCAGGACATCATTGTCCCCTCGGCTGGACCTGGGGGCTGGAACGACCCTGATATGGTACGCTGCTCTACTCCGGATCATGGACACTTTTCTCCTTTACCCCAAACTAAGCAAAGAGTGCCTAGCTGCTTCACTATAATTTCTACTCAATGACTTTCCAGGTTGAATATAATCATTTTTTAATGCAGTTATTTCCACTTCTTGTCGAGATGCGAGACATGTGATACCACTTTCACGTCTCAACATCTAATATGAAGCTTCAACTTAAAACTCAAAGTTATGTTCACATTACATTATGTGCATATAAAAACTAATGACATTAAGTTCGATTTTTTACAACAGCAAGGTGGATTTTGTTACCTTTAAGAACCAGGTCAATGTTTTCTCCATTTCCAGATCGTACAATCAGTGATACTAATCTTCACATCTAAATCTGGTACAGCTTTCCCCAAAATGTCGATATATTCCTTTTAAATTTTTAAATGCCATAATTGAGGCATGTATATATTTTTTTCATAGGCTATTGATTTAAATGCTAGAAGACCACATTCCTCAGCAGTCAGTTGTTGATTCAGCCCAGTATCAATAATGAATGAATTTACATATTTATGGTATTTTTTCTAGCTCGTAATTGGGAACTTTGGCCTGAGCCATGACCAGCAGGAGTCTCAGATGGCGTTATGGGCCATCATGGCTGCCCCTCTGCTCATGTCTAATGATCTGAGGGACATTTGTCCTCGCTCCAAAAAGCTGCTGCAGAACAGCCACATCATAGACATCAGCCAGGATCCGCTGGGCAAGCAGGGATACCAAACTTTCAAGGTGGGTGACATAAACCACGATTGCCTCCTGTAGCAACAGCTGTCGGCATTCGTTACATGTTGTTCCCGTTTAGAAATACCGAATGCTTTGTGATCAGCTTGGCAGTGATGCGATAGAAAACTTGGATGGCACAGATTGTAATAAACATGATAAATGTGTGCAGTAAGGGTTGTGAACTACTGCTGTATTTTCCAGTTTGAGAGTTTTGAAGTGTGGGAGAGGCCCCTGTCCAAGAACCGTCTGGCAGTCGCAGTGCTCAACAGGCAGGAGATTGGTGGTCCTCGAGGGTATTTCATCATGTTCATTCCCGGCTGGAAGATCTGTGACCCCCAGTGTAACGTCACACAGATCCTGCCTCAATACAAGGAGCTGGGCATTCAGACTCAACTGAGCAAAATTGTGTTATCTGTCAACCCTTCAGGCTCCGCTCTGCTGACTATCACTCCAATCGGCAGCGACTTTAGGGGGTTTCACAAGCTGCACTGGCAGGACACGTCTGCCAGACGCAAGCACATGCTTTTATAGTCCTCTGGTGGTTGTGCGCATTAGTCATGTGTATTTTAATATAGGTAAAATTTGATATTTTACTCTTTTAAATTGTTTTGCTTTTGTAACCGATGTATACATTTAAACTTTTCACACGATTTGATGATTACAATGCATCCGTCATTTTAAACATGTCGAATGAATAAATAACTGAAAAATACTGTTGCACACATGGCATCTGTCCTGCTGCTAAAGGTTAAAATACCTCAGATAACACTTAAACAAGCATGATGGAAAAAAGTCAAAGTAAGCGCCTGACACCAGAGTATGTTTCCATACATTTATTGAAAATAGTGACAACAGTTTAGAACTGGATGACCTGGCCCTGTAAGAGAGAAGAGGAAAAGATTGGTTAACATGTTGTACAATGTGTGTCAATGATATATGGCTCTCTTAAACAATGACTTACTGAGGATGTTGAATGTCTTTTGCATTATAACTGAATTAAACTGTTCATTTTGACCCATCCTGTTTTAGTATTAATGGTATTATGTTCTGGTTCTTTTTGAGTCCATTTCTGCTGAAATGTTTTCATTTCACATCTACCTACAAGGCTGCAAGAAGATTAAATATTTCAAGAGTAAATCTTAAGGTCAATTAAATATTTTTTGTAAATGATTTGTTCAAACACACTTTGAACAATGAGTAATGCAGGTGATTGATTTTGTGGCACAGGATGTGAAATGCACACCAGAAAAAAGGCAGCCAGTTTAATTTATTTTCCTCAAAGTTTAAAGCAATGTTTCAGTGTTAATATGTTGACAACTGCAAACCAATCGTTTGCAAAATAGTTAATTGTAATATGTAAAATGTAGTCTGAATTCCAACAAACAGACTGCGTCTTAAAGGCTAGAAAAGAGACTGTCCTCCACGTTCAACTCGTATGGTTCCAAATTTAACACTTCACAACCAAACACCTGGCAAATCTGCCAGTAAAATATGCTCTGGTGCAAGATGTGGGTAATTTTCTCTTGTTCTTTAGCTCTCGTATCCGTAGTTGTATGCTTCAGAAAGCCTTCACTCTGAGAGACATCCCCATTACTCTGTATCTAATGTCTGTAACTACTGTCCTTTCATGCCCTCTGGAGTGTGTGTTTAGGCCCAAAAATTGTGCCGATATGCAAAAATGAAGTGCTGACTAAAAGACTCAAGCCTGTTTTTCATGCTGGGTTTCTGGTCGTTTTTTTACGTTTCAATGAATCAACTCCTACTTTAGATTTAATAAAAGATTAGATTTACCTTTATAACCCCTATGTCAATTCTAATGGATGTCAACATGCCAAAATGACTAACACGAGATTATAGTGTCTCACAATATGCTACGCAAAATTATTCGTCTTCTCGGGCCAAATATGTACCCACATCAGCGCGTTTTGACAACAGCAAAGGATATACGTGATTTTTTTTTTTTTTTTTTTTTACTTATTTACAGAGACTCTAGAAAGTTCACATTAAATACAGTACAGTATGGCTAAGCCCGTTCAAAATACACAACACAGGTGACGCCTACCTTTCTCTTCTTGTCACCACCCAACTCGAAGTGCTTGCATCTCTTGATGGCCAGCATTCTCTTGGATCTGCAGTTGGGCTCCACACACTCCAGCCTCAACACAATCTTCTTTGTAGTCTTAGCCTGAAATGAAAATGTATCAGTAAGTCTCCTTTCACACACAATGACAAAGTTTACACGGGCAATATTTACCACATCAACCAAAATCACTAAAACTACAAGGACCAATTTAACGGCGGACTAAATAAAATGACCCGACAAGCCAGAGATGTATTATACACAGCATGAGAATACTAGTGTCCATGTAATCACACCAAATAGGATACAGGGTAGGGGTTACCTTTTTGCGGAAGATGGGCTTCGTCTGACCACCATAACCACTCTGCTTTCTGTCGTATCTCCTCTTACCTGCAGAACATTTACAGTTCAGCCACAGCTCTTTAAGTAAATACATATCAATTCATTATGTACACCTGTGAAAACAAGTGCTTCCTAATAGAATAGTCCTGCACTGAATCCTCCTTCAAAAAGGTTATATCAGTCAAAAGAACTTAGTAGGTAGTAATGATTATTTTCAAGGATGTAGTTTGTGGTTCTGTTAAACCGTACTGAATTAAACACAAGTGTTATTTAAACCTGACTAAAACGGGGTTGTCATTTATTAAATGCTGATGGAACTATGTTAGTGCAGGACAGATTTATTCACCGTCACTAGCGTACCTAATGAACCTGTACAACACTTTAATATATTTACCCTGTGCATAGAGGGAATCCTTTCCCTTCTTGTACTGGGTAACTTTGTGAGGTTGGTGCTTCTTGCACTTCTTGCAGTAGGTCCTGCGGGTCTTCGGGACGTTCACCTGTACAACAAGGATGACAATCTTTAGCAAACATTAATTAAATCTCAGTCATCTAAACTGCAAGCTCCCTAACAATCTGACCTGGAAAAACAGACTACTACAAGGCCTTACTGCTAACTCATGGCTAACCGGCTAATTTGAGTGCAACGGAACTGACTAATTATAAGTTTGCTTCGATTTATATTAAAGCCTTGACCGTATAAATTTAGTATTTATCGTTTTAACTGTCAGCACTCCGGTCAGATTTAAATGTAGCCGACATCTGCTAGCAAGCTAACATATTAGCATGGAAGCTAATCAACGTCAATGCGGCTATAAACATAACACCGCTATGCTGCAAAAAAGGAAAGACAGCATTCTGCTTTAGTGTCTAATTTTGTGGACAGTTGCCTTTATCATAACTAAAGTGAAAGACTGGTTGGAGCAAAGACCCTCCAACAGCGGCATTTTACCACTCACACAGTAGTCATTACTAATCAACAATTTTAACAGTAATAAATATACACAAGATGAGCAATATCACCATCGTTGCGTGTATCGAAACTTTATCAACATATCTGAGTTGATTAGGTGAAGAAATGATACGTTATCTGTCCAGATTGAATTAGATTTTTCAAAGTGTAGTGGTGTAATTATTTCATACCATGGCGGCGACCCGATGCAGAGGGAAAGAGGAAGACGGAAGCGGAAGCAGTCGTTGAAGTAGGCCAGACCTCAGCGGTGTTGCGGCCCTCTGCTCCTTTGACTGCCCCCTAGCGGCGGAAGATGTCATTAGACCGTGCACAAACAAGATCCCCAAGACCTCAAATTTTAATGAAATAAAGTTATTGAGTGTAGAATTATAAATGTAGTTTTTGTAAAACACACTAAGCAGGCTTTTACTGCTTTTACTGCCTACAGAATAATTATCATCTTCTTTCTTAATCTCTTTCCTCTGTAGCCATATTACAGTGGACCACAAATGTACTTAAATTGAAATGCAATTAATACAGACATACATATGTCTGGGACTATAGCTATATACAGTATCCAAATATGGTCCTCTGTTAATGTTTAACATGCTTCCACGTATTACCAAAACTGTCCAGGGGGCTGATATGAAAATGAGCAGGAAGAAAAAGGGGAAGTAAGTAAAGCCAATTCCTCTCTGTGGGTGTGTTTAAGTTTCTTGCATCACAGACTAGCACACATTTTATGGAAAGCGAGCAACAGAAGCAAAGGTTTATACCACCTCTTCAAGCTTCTGCACTTGTCTGTCTGATCTGATGCTTGACTTTTTTGGATGCCTGGGTGAGTGACAATGCTCTTTGAATGAAGGCCACGACGTAGGCTATTTTTTGTCATACTTTGTTCATAGAAGTATAAATACCAGAAGATGTCAGCGAATGCATGTTGTTTGAGAGATATAAAAAGTAGAAATAAATACACTAATATTCAGCAAATTTTAAAGTGTGTACAACTATTTAGCCATAAGTTGAATTCTAGTGACATTATGTGTTAAAAACCCAACAGTACTGTACTGATTCTTGAATGTTTTGTGCTCCTGCTGTACTTGCCAGTGCTGAGAGCCTGCTGCATTTCTTTCAGCCATGGTGAATAGATAATCAGATAGTAGTTTCGTGTGGTTATATACTAATATATGCATGACACAGTAAAAGTTTTGCATGGGCCTTTTATAACCACAATTTTGAGAAGTTTTCCCTACACATTTACATGCATCATGGGAAATTTTCTATCCTGAGAGCTGAACTTCACAGATTACCACATAGTTAAATTTACTTAGTAGCTTAGTGATGTGTTAAAAGGAGTCTCTGTGGTTAGATTAAGCCTTACGATGTTTTGTTTGTTCTCACTGTCACTCTCTCTCTCTCTCTCTCTCTCTCTCTCACACACACACGCACATACATGCGCACACACATCTTATTGCACATTTACCACTTATCTGTCAGGAAATGTCAGGAAAGAGAGCATCTTGATAGGTTCCTGTTAAACCAAGTCTTTCGTGATATGGTTTTATTTGCTGTGTCACATGTAGCGGACATCATGCACTTACATGAATAAGCACATTTAATGTTGAAACAACATTCATAAGAAGTGAGGATTATGTCTGTGCCGTTTAACGGCCTTTGAAACACAGTTGGCGAATGGCCATAGACTAGTTGCAGCTCACGTACACAACCAGGTCACAAATCAGCTTAAATATATACAAGTACAGGATATTACCTAGTCATTAGATGATTCTATTCTATTCTATTGTGAGGTTTATGTTATGATTTTAGGAACTATTTCCAAAAGTTTATATACCTGGTAATGAAATAGAGAAATGGATTCAATTTCACAACACAAAAACACACTTTCAGTAGAAAGTGAGATTTTTTTTCTCCTGCAGTGTATTCAAGTAAAACATGTAAATGATAGATAACTTCATATGAGAGAAAGACAATGTCAGGTAGAAGTACTGCAGGGCAAAGGGTTTCTTCTCTCTTCATATTGCAGTGCTACACTGATGCAACTTCCCTATGAGTTCGTCTGTGTCAGCCACCGTGAGTCAACTCCCTTTACAGAAGACAAAAGAGAAATCTCCCTCTGGCAACAGAAATGTAGACATACAGTTTTAGTCGACAGGCTCCACTTAACCTGAGGCAAAGAGAGGGCACGGTGCACCAGTGCTTTCATTATCCATTATCAGACCTGACTGACCTTCACTCGACTTAGTGATGTGAGAAAACATAGGTGGTGGCAAATGAGGAATGAGTAAACAATGTTTCACAGAATAGGGAACACAGCTGACAGTTCGTGACGGCATAAACAAAACCAATCGGTATTGTCAGTCTAGAGTGAAGAAATGTCACACTCCTGGTTAGTAGAGAGTGACAGAAGCTTCTGGTAGTGTTACAGTTCAGATGATAGAAGGAAGTGCTCACAGGCTGAAAATAGGCTGAGCTGCAGTGCAAACACATTTGACAAAGAAGACAATAACCACTCAGCTGTATGAAGTGGGTGAGTTTGAGAACTTGATAGTCCATATTTGACCAGACAGTATGACTTCCTATCTGTAGTTGAAGGTGTACTTTTGTTGTTTTTGACGGGACTGTGTCTGTGAACGGTGCTTTTTGATTAATGCGGTCATTTGATGTGATTTGAGTTTTAGTTCTGCATCGGTGCAACCAAAGGAAACTTTACTTGCCTACTTGACAACATGCTGGCCTCTTATTGGTGTATCTGTTTGAATTTGAATTAAACAGAAATAGGATTAAACTGTGTTTCAGTCTAGTGGTGACTGCCTTCTCGTGCTGTCAGTTAATCCAAAGTAAATACTCATCTACTTTGTGCTTTTACGGAGTCTGGATTTAGACATCGTTTCTCTGCTCCCTGTCAGTCACGTCAAGAGTTCTTATCAGTTGTGGTCTCGTCTCGTTTTTGGAGGTGGCAGTTTCATTTCAGCCCTGGTGATTTGGAGGTGTAGAAATCTATACACAACTCCTCGCTGTCAACTAAAAACAGATCCTCTATGATTTTTATCTCATAAGCTAGGTGAAACACAATTATCTGTGTGAGAAACCAAAGTAGTCACATGATGACGAGACCAAAATTTTATATTAAATAAGTACCATCCAGTTTCTCTCATAATGAAATCTAACATAATATAGTATAATATATTACCCAGTGTAAAATCAACTGTATATTTGGGTCACTGTGGTGATGACCAGGATATACAAGCTGAGGGAAACAGATGTACCACAGAGGGAAATGCTGGAAACAGAGGATTTTACTGGCATGAAAAGCAGGGGTTATGCAAACTAGAGCTAATCCACACACGCTGATATGTGCTCACACTGCGTGTCTGTTCATCTCTTTCCAGATCTCCACTCTCACCTGTTACAGTGGCATTGACTCAATGAACACTGGGTAACTTGGAAAAAAGGCTTTTCAACTGAAATGTAAACGCTGAATAATTTAGTGTGATGCTGGGTTTTCTTGTTAGTGCTTAGTACAGTGACAGTGGGTGAGTCAGTCACAGCTCTCAGCAGAACGACTGCTTTCTCAGTCCACGTGTGAAAATGCTGTTAAGTGTCGTTCCGCCACAAACAAGGCCGGGTTTCACGCTGCTACAAAACCTGCTTCACAAAATGATTCATTCAGTGCTTCTCTCAATATAGATTAATCCTGACTGAATCATGTCAGACAGCATCCTGGAAGACATCTTCATCAAACGATCTCAGCAGAAGAAGAAGACGTCCCCTTTGAACTACAAGGAGAGATGGTTCATTCTCACCCAGGAAAAAATTGCCTACTACGATTTCGATCCTGACAAAGGGGTGCGTATAAATGGCTGAGGAAAGACTGTTTAAACAGAGTGAGATTAAAGTTGGCTGGCAACTTTGAAAAAAATTCTGTTTATACCCAAGTTACCTGACTGTTTCCTCATCTGTTAAGCAGAAGCGAAAAGGTTTGAGGGGGTCAGTTGACCTCGAGAAGGTCAAGTGTGTGGAGACGGTCCAGCCAGAGCCCAATGCACCACAAGAGCGCATGTTTGCATTCCAGGTAGACATTTTTCCAAAACTGTCCAATGATTAATGATTAACTGCTATCTCCTCTCACCTTATCATTTAGCACAATTCTTTTTTCAGACTGTAAAATAATAAGAATTCATTCAATTATTTCCCCATTTTACAGTCTATTTAAATCGTAACCACATACTAGCTGGAGTTTTGTAATCATGTTTTTTTTCTTGGCAGACAAAAAAAAAAAAAAAAAAACACCCAATCCTCCAATAGTGTGAATAATAATAATGTGAAAGTCTATTGATAAGAAGTGAAACTCTCTCTCACACTCAGATGAACAAGGGGCTTTCAGGGACAGTGCAGGTGTTGCCATTGTAAAAAGTAAAGGTAGCAAGGTACAAAATGTGTCTTGCTGGTTTTAGCCATGTAGATTTAATCCTGGCAAATGTATTTAAATGCAGCATTTGCCACACAAGGTGTTGCGTGCACGTACTATTAACAGCTTAAAAAGTCCGTAAAATCTGTTAATGTCTTGGTGGAATGTGGATTTTGCCACAGATCGTTTATGATGAGGGGCCTTTGTACATCTTTGCAAAGAATGATGACGTCCGGGCTCAGTGGATAAAGAAGCTGAAAGAATGTGAGTATATGCATACAGATTTGCACATTTATCTCTTGTGCATGTATGTGCCTTGTCTGTCACAGTATCTCACACAGTCCCTGCCACAGTAGACCATATCTAAACACTGTGCAGAGCGTGAAGAAAAGAAGTGCAGCATACGCATGCAAATGCCAAATATAATGTAAATGTTCTGTGTATGCGTGCGTGTGTCCATACTTGTGAATAGTGGTGCGCTTCAACAAAGATCTGATGCAGAAGTACCATCCTTGTTTCTGGGTCGACGGGGTGTGGCTGTGCTGTCAGCAGGAAGTTAAACAAGCTATGGGTTGCAAAGTGCTGGATAGTAAGAACGGTGAGAACTCCCTTTAGTTTGAAATATGAAAAGATAGCAACTAAACTTCAACTTATATATTCAATAATGCTATTAATAGGTTTTACATCTAAAGCATCTCGGCGAAAAGGATCCAGGAAACCTCTTCCTCCAACACCAACAGAGGTACACACCCAGCCCTTAAAGATCAATATTCACCAATCACTGTCTTGTTTTTGTTCAACATTACATCAACTAATCTTGTGTTGCTTCAGGAAAAGCCTAGCCGTCCCTTACCTCCACAGCCTCCTGAGCCATCAGGCCCTTCTGTAGGCATGACTGTCATGGCAGAGTACAGTTACACGCCCATGACTCCCCAAGACCTGGAGCTGAGGAAGGATGAGGAGTACACCATCCTGGAGATGTCTGACCCCAACTGGTGGAGAGCCCGAGACAGATACGGGTGAGATGACACATATACAAAAGAAAGCAGAGCAATCCGTTTACACTGGATATTTTCAATCCTTTATTCATTCTGGAAGCATTTGGAAAAGAGCCACCCGAAGTAAAACAACTACAACCTCCTTTTTCAGAAAACTGACATCTTTGGTGTGCATAAGTATTGGTTGAATAAGTATTTGACTAAATGACTAATGACTGCATTAGTTGTGCGACATAAATAAGAAATTAAGAATATTTTCTGGCATAATTAGTCAAAACAATAACATTTAGTAACAATACAGGGTGAACTGGGAAGTAAAAAATAAATAAATGCATTTAGATTTCTTACAGACTAAATTTGTTGAAGAGCCACCAGTGTTGGTTAACATTTAAGGGTCCAGCCAAGATGCACATGTTTTTGTAGGTGTTACTAAAATCTACAATGTTTTTGTTTATCTTTGCAGTAAAGAAGGATATATACCAAGTAACTATGTTGTAGAGGCAGAAAATGGACTAGAAAGATTTGAGTAAGTATGAGGCTATCCATCCGTCTTTGAACTGATAAAGCAACGTCTTACATCACTGTCAAGTTAAAAAAAAATTGGATGATTACATTTACTTTCACAGCTGGTATTGCAAGAATATGAACCGTAGCCAAGCAGAAAAGCTGTTAAAGACTGAGGTAAAAACCAATGACTGACATTCACAATGTAATACAGGAACACATTTGGTTTATATCTAATCTGAAACTTACGCAGAATATGCTTTGTGTTGTTTCTTGTTCTCAGAACAAAGATGGCGGCTTTCTGGTACGGGACTCAAGCAAAGCTGGGAAATACACTGTGTCTTTGCTCACTAAAGGTGGCGGGTGAGTAAGCTATGTTTAAACACGTGACATTAAACACTGCTAACATTTATATAATGTATCCACAGGCTCCAGTCATGTGTGAACGTATGAAAAGAAGAACTGTTTGTAATGAAAGCGGAAACAGTGGGCAGCAGAGGGAGCGAGATGTAAATTATTCATGCAAAACCTGGACTAATCTTCCTGCAGAACTTTTTCATTTAAGACTGAACCACATAGTGGTTAACATAGAGGAGATATTACCTGCTCATGCATACATGATAAACAACGAGTTCCTGAGTAGATGAAAACCTGTTGACTAAATCTACTGAATGTTGCTTTTGTTATTCTCACCACAGGGAAACGAGTGGAAGCTGCAGACATTATAACATCTGCACCACCGCGCAGGGCCAGTTTTACCTGGCAGAGAAACATAATTTCAACACCATCGCAGAGCTCATCAACTACCACCAGCACAATGCAGCAGGTTAACAGAGCAGCTGATTGTAGCCTACATGGAAATATTTAACACATCTCAGGTGTTAGCTCGCTGGTATTTATTACGCATCAAATTTAAATTTAGGTTAGTCATGGTAACAGGATAAGTAAATACTCATCGAGGGGAGCGCTGTAAAACTTAAATGAAATCAACTAATATTTTCTTCTTAACTCACTGTAAATCTAGGGTTATAGGGTTTCTTCTGGTTAAAATATCAAATGTTGATATGTGTTGACATGGGTTAGTTTTTTTGCTTTTTACTTGTCGCCATGAGCTGAATACCCTCAAATCATTAAATTTTTAAGGAAACAGCATGAAGTCCTATCCAAATACACTTAAGCGTCCTTGGGAATTTCTCTGTGCGGATGATAGCGCAAAATAGCTGCAAGAGCAGGATGTGTGGCAGCAAATTCTCCATGTTAAATGAAGAACTAACTCTTTAACACAAGAAGCCATCTTGATCACTCATTTTTGTTACAATGAAAAAAAAAAATGTTTGCATTGTGCCAATGGTACGGTCAGCTGTGCATACAGATGGTCCCAAAACGTGCAAAAATAGCCGGTTTGGATAGAGTACCTAACCAAGTCTCTTGTAAAACTTCTTAAAATCTTCTCCGCTTCACTTGATATGCAGTCTTGGTACAGGTAACATTGCTATGTTCCTTCTTTATATGTTTACTCTCACCCAGTAACATATTATCTGATTCTTACTCGTTAAATTTAGAAGTGTTAAACCCCTAGCGGTGTTAAATGCTGTAGGTGCAGCATCTATAGCCTGCTCAGTATATCAGATACAGATATATTTATTATTGGTATGTCATTTTCAAGTAGGAGTCAGAGAAAGAGGTGTAGGGTTATGGAGGTTATTGTAAGTTAAATCACTCAGTTAAATTTTACCAGTAAAAGCAACAAAGTGTAGACACAGACAAATTCATCATCCTCTCCATCAAACACCCCGACCCTACTCACTCAGTAATGTGCTTTTATTTTGTCCCTGACTAGGTATGGTTAGCAGGCTGAAATACATTGTATCTAACCGAGATCGGCCTCCATCAACAGCAGGGCTTGGCTATGGTAAGACTGTGATTGATTTGAACTTGAAGTACAGACTGAGTTTAATTACACATGCTCTCTTACCTTTTATTTATGTTATCATGTCATCACGTTTTTTCTGTGTGCACTTTATTCACCACCAACGAATGTCATTGAGGTCAGAGACTATTTAAATGTGTACAGTTTTTTAGTACTATTTTGGGGCAGCAGCACATATCTAAAAGATTTGAGTACCTTGAGTCTGAATGACTTTGAAGGGAACACTGTTGTTATTTTTAGCTTAGCAGATAAAATGGAAATGTTTCCAAACACATGTGTTTATGTGACACGACCGGTTTCCGCATTTAACTCTAAACAAGGCAGATAAAAAGACAAAAATGTCAAACTCTTCCTTTGATGTACCTGCTAGTGTAAAAGTGTTCCTCCATTTTTGTCTTATTTAATTCAGGCGTGTGGGAAATCGACCCGCACCACCTCACCTTCATCAAGGAGTTGGGTAATGGTCAGTTTGGAGTGGTGAAGTATGGAAAGTGGCAGGGCCAGCATGACGTGGCCATTAAGATGATTAAAGAGGGATCCATGTCAGAAGATGATTTCATAGAGGAAGCCAAAATCATGATGTAAGCACAACTAAATTTATTTCAACAATTCTACTGACTGATTACCATTCAGCTCATCGACTGAATGTCTATATGAGTGCTGAGTTTGTGTTTGAGGCTCATAAAACTGATGTGTCATACTAGGAAGGGCAGTTCTCATAACTGAGGAAAAGCAGCTCATAACGCTTAGCTTCCTTCTGCTTTTGCTCAATGTAGGAAGCTTCGCCATGAAAACCTGGTCCAGCTGTACGGTGTCTGCACCAAACAAAGACCCATTTACATCGTGACTGAGTTCCTTTCAAATGGCTGCCTGCTGACATACCTCAGGGAAGGCCTGAAGCAACACCCAACAACTGTCCAGCTCCTAGAAATGTGTAAAGATGTCTCAGAGGGCATGGCCTATCTCGAGTCAAAGCAGTACATCCACAGAGACCTGGTGAGAGACAAAGACCCACTGTGTGTCAGTTTAAAACAAACCCAAACACATTCCTGCATCATTGTGGGTTCGTATTTAAAGATAACCCTAGAAGTTTAATGATTATGCTTTAAATCAAACATGTTGTTTGTTTTATTTCCAGGCTGCCAGGAACTGCTTAGTAGATGGAAATGGCACTGTAAAAGTGACTGACTTTGGCCTATCAAGGTAAAATATTTCACATAAGTGTACGAAAAAGGAACACTAACCCAAATAGTATACCAAAATCGTCTTCTTCTGACACCAGGTATGTTTTAGACGATGAGTACACAAGCTCAGCAGGTTCAAAGTTTCCTGTTCGCTGGTCGCCTCCTGAAGTCCTTCTCTACTGCAAATTCAGTAGCAAGTCAGACATCTGGGCATATGGTGGGTAATAAATACTGTTTTATGATTATCTGTCAGTTCATTGATACATTCTAGACAGTCATAGAATGAAATACCAGCAGTTGATATCTGTATTCTCCATTTTACATGTTGCATACTTTATCAGGGGTACTAATGTGGGAAGTGTACACTCTGGGACGACTTCCGTATGAACGCCTCAACAACACGGAAATAGTGGATCAGGTGTCACGGGGCCTACGTCTCTTCCGCCCCCAGCTGGCCAACGAAAAGGTCTACAACATTATGTCAAGCTGTTGGCTTGATGTAAGTAAAATTTGTGTTGCATTTTGGACCTGCTGGATGATGGAAGAGAATATCCTCTGAACCCAATCTCAAATTTTCACTTTCTTTTCAGAAAGCAGACGAGAGACCCACCTTTCAGGAGCTGTCACTGACAGTTCAAGATTCGCTTTATGAACTCCAGTAAACCTAACAACACAACGACACAGAGACTGTGATTTCAACAAAGCAGCATCTCCATATGTCTCTGGAAACAACTGTTAAAACATCTTGAACGTGGGGCTTTACAACCATTCCAGTGTCCACTGTACTGTGAATTTGTGTAATATAAATGTCACTATTACTCTCTGATTAGACTAACCTTCCCATCACATTAGTAGATGTATGGTCATACAGCATTTGAAATGTGTATATTCTAGTTTAGTTTATTGGAATAAAAAATGTATCTATTTTACTGTATTCTGTAATGTAGACACCTTTGCGTGTGTAAACAAGCTTTGTAAGCACATATGTATTGCACAAATAAAAGCCAAGTATGCTAGGCTATGAAGTGACTGAAATATCATGTGAAAATGAAATGACTGTCGAGATCGTTTAATTGACCTATTGCTGTTCTGTGATATAAACAAAACCTCTTTTGAGGTAAGAGTAATACATTTGTATGAGATGGAAGTGGGATTAATTGTTTAATTTTAAAATATGCCATCAAATAGACATCATACATATACTCCATAGACTGTATAAAAGATAAAAGAGGTAGTTGCTATGAAGGTTTACGTTTGCTTGATGACGAGTGTCGTATATACAGTCAATGGTGTCGTTACACAAACGTGCCCCGTGATTGGCTGAACCGCTTCCTGTTTCTCGTCGTTCATACACACGTGAAGGTCAGCAATAAACCCTTCAAGCATTGATAAATACGTAAATATTGCAGGTATTACGCCTTTTTAGCTATAATGGACGGACAGGGAGCGACAGCTGACCCTCAGCTTCAACACTTCATCGAAATCGAGTCTCAAAAACAAAGATTTCAGCAGCTGGTGCATCAAATGACTGAGGTTTGCTGGGTAAGATCAGCTTTAAGCTAACTGTACAGCTCTGTTGTTTGTTATAATGTATGTCTGTAGTTGATGAATGGTCGCAAGTTTGTCTTATGTTGATATAAAAGTTACAGATGAGTGTTTTATTTGCTGTGGCCAAGTCATAAAACTTAAATATATAAACGTATCTACATCTGTTAACTCCGCTTGTCACTGTTATCCCGGGCACACAGCGTTTATTGAGCTAACACAATGCGACAAATAAAACTCGTGTATTTATGCGTTATTCAGTCGTGGGTTGCATGTTCATATATCTATTCGGGATTCTGAAGATTTGTGCTCTCGTTCTGTAATGCAAATATGTTCACAACACGAACGTTTACATCTGTTATTTCCTTAAACTGCCATGGTAGCTAGCTAGCCTCGGCCTGTTGTAGCTAGCGCTCTGGAGGCGAGCAAAAGTGAAGCGCCGGTGTGTGGAAATGATGGATTTAAACGTTGATTCATGAAGTCATACCAGACAGAAAGCAGACGCGCGCGAGAACACGAAAATACAGTTGAAGATGCCTCCTGATGAAGAATAACTCGGGGTAAATTAGTTTTAGCTTCACCTCATATGTTTGTATGTGGAACGTTATGCGACCAAATTATAGTTACGTATAGCGTGGGGAGGTCACAGCTAGGGCAAGTCTACATACCGCTTTATTACCAATATTTGTTGTAAATATAAGTGTCACGATTTTAAAAGACAAAGTATTGTGTCGCATCATATCTACCTTGTATGAACCACTGCACCTCTTCTATGTTGTTCTGTCTTCAGGAGAAATGTATGGATAAACCCGGGCCAAAGCTGGACTCCAGGACAGAAGCGTGCTTCGTAAACTGTGTGGAGCGATTTATTGACACCAGCCAGTTCATCCTAAACAGACTGGAACAGACTCAGAGGAGCAAGGGGTCGTTCTCCGAGTCCATGTTGGACTAAAAACTGTCAGTGGATGGACTGACAAGGCACATGTGCACGGCCACTGTTGTGAGATGAGGCTATCTGGCCCTGACACAGCTGTCTGTAGAGTATGTTGAAGACCCGTTCAGTCTACTTGGAGAAGGAACATCAAGTGTTACATTTGATGAAGAAGTGCCTGAGCTTAACACCATGTATGAACTCATGTTTAAGGGTTTTATTGTCCTCAGCTGGAATATCAATGCTTAGACTGTGGTCTCTTGCTAGCAGTGACCTTATGTTGGTTTTGTCAGGTCAATCACTTTAATTAAGTTGCAAATTCAAACTGTAAAACTGAGTTTGAAAGTGTTAACATTGCAATGCTGGAACTTGTCGGTTACGTGCGGGAGACTGCAGAAACACCATCACATCCGGGACTTTCAGCTTGCCGGCTGTTTTTGACAGCTATAAGGACTTCATACTTCACCACACACTGGTGCAATTTAAAAGACCTAACAATGCCATTTTGTTTGGTTGTTTGTACATATGCAATAAACAAAATGCCAAATCATTCTGTTCATCTTTTGGAAAACTAGTCAACTAAAGTATCTTTTAATAGCCTCAAACACACAAAACAGTTACATCAGTTTTGGCACATGTTGGGATATAATACAAGGAAATAACATTCTTTGGTGCAGTTTGTATATAATACTGAGGTAATACAGTAACTAATCAGTTCATACATTTGTACATGTGATCGAGGTTAAAAACTATTAACTACAAATTAGTTATTTTTTTCAGTAACAGGCACAATCTGGCTTAGGTAGGCAAATATTAAATCTACATTCATTTTTAAACTAAATATATTGTAAAGATGTGCCACAGACATTCATACTAATATAAATTATGGAACATATAATATTGTCTTTTGTATTTTAAAGCAAACAAAGAAAGGTATGTACAAATAACATTTCAAATAAAATCCAGTGCACTGACAGCTTAGTTATGCTCACTTTAAGGCAACTTTGTTCATCCACTCCATTCTGTATTGTATAAAGCTTGTGCAAGCATTGTTACTGCCTAGTCCATCCTCCCACACTGCTTTGCCTTTAATAGAGGCCATGATTAATACAACGTTGTTTATCATGATTACTGTTTTTGTTTTACTCGTTCAAAATGAGGAAACTTCTGTCCTTCACCTAACACCTAGTTCTCTGAGTCATATGTGTACTGCCTATTTTTGCTGTGAAACGCATGCCTATAGTTGACCCGTTGCTGCAGCAAGGCTTAAAGTTCAGACACATCTCACACAGGCAGTGTGGCTACACTGACCTGTTAACATGGACACTGTAATGAAAAGACAAAGGAAAGCAGTGTAGCACAGTTGTAAGAGAATAACTTGTCACATTGTAAAGCTATGATGTGCATGAAACCTTCACAATTGACAAGCAATTTTTTTCTAGGAGGTGACAGGATTATTGGGCCTCCTTAAGGAGCTCTCTGGTGCGTACCCCATGTCCCGTTTGAACCTCCTTCTCGAGGCAGCTTCACGTCATCCTCTGCTTGCAAGTCGTGGCTGGGAAGAGCCAGATAAGGCTGCTGTCCCCATGGAAAGTCTTGAGGGCTCTTCCTCAGAAAGAGTGGGAGGGAATCCCAGCTAAATGTAATGTCTTTGAAAGCATGGAGAAGGAAAATTCCCAAAATGATGGTGAGGAACCCACTAATTGTTCCCACTACTCCATCGGTGTTCATGTTCAACCATTCCTTGAAGAGGATACCTGAACAGGCCATGACCGATGTGGTGAAGAAGACGTAGTAAATGGGAGTGACGATGGAGGTGTTAAATATGTCGAGGGCTTTGTTCAGGTAATTGATTTGGATGCTGACACAGACTACGAGGCAGATGACTAAGGACCAGAACAGGGGTTCCTTCAGCACTGCTGTCCCAGCAAACAGCTCCTTAATGCCAATACCCAGGCCCTTGACACAAGACACAGAGAGGGAGCCAATCACAGAGCAGATCAGGATGTAGACCATCACATTCCTCTGTCCGAACCTCGGAGCCACGGCAAAGATAAGAACCAGGCTGCTTCCCACAACGCACACAGCAAACACAATGAAACCTAGCGGGAGCATTCAAGAATGAGTTAGTACACTGAAAATAAAGCTTTATCTGGGAGTCACTTTCTGCACGGTTAATCAGATCATACTGATGGAGATTGCAGCCTACCTGGGTCCACAAGCTTCTCAGCCATGGCAGAGAGGGATGCAACCTCCTCTTCCTGCGGTGCATGTATCACCATCACTGTAGAGCCCAAGATGCACAGCAAACAACCAATCTTCCCGTGCACATTCAGCCTCTCATTTAGAAAATAAGAGGAGAGCACAGCACTGGAAAAAACATTCCAGGTACAGTTTTAGCACAAATGGCACTGCTTATATATGCTTTTTTAAAATCATTAGAAATGACCAAAACCAATATTGTGTTCCTTTTATTTCCAGCGTACATTCAATCTTAGTGAAAGGTAAACCCTCATAAACAGTTTCTTGAAACAGCTGGACAAAAACTTTTTTTTTGTTAGAAAACATTGTTTAAACAAAAGAAAATAGTGTATTTATTGGGGACTAGTTTCAGCCACTTGTGCAGTTGCTATACTAACATAAGTAGCATACAAACTGAAAATAAATAAATAAATAAATTACCTGACAAGTACACTCAATGCTCCAAGGGGAGTCACCAGTGTCGCCGGTGCAAATGCATATGCAGCGAAGTTAGCGGCCTCTCCAGCTCCCACTACAAGACACCAGAACACCATTATTACACACATATTCATAGCTGGTGCTGGTTAGGTTATACGCTGAAAAAATATTTTCTTCCAACCCACAGATGCAAATGTGCTCTTTGGAGGAACGTGGAGCACCCACGCTGTGTGGTCAACAAAAAGTCATCAACAAAAATACCAAACCCACAACAGTCACATTTTTTCTTTAAAGAACAAAGACCACAGTGTTTTGGGGCATGGCTAGTCAGCAGGGTAACCAATAGCTGACCGTGTCAGGCATAAATAAATCTGTAAATCATTCACTTACTTGAAATTAGTCCTGCCCACCATAGCCATTCTTTCAGATAAGCATATCCCCCCTGACCTGTGAGAGACAGAGGGCAAAATTGGAGCACGATGTAACAGTTACAGGCTTCTCCTAGGAAATAAGTGCCCACAGGCTTTAAGTTGGAGGGTCATTACCTTCTTTCTTCTTTCTTTCACATAAACAGGTTGTGCTTTTTAGTATTTTAGCTATAGTTGCTAGTTTGTTGTCAGATTAATAGTCTACATGCAATCATCAAATACAGTATACTGTTATCAATTTAAAAACTCAAAAGTATGTAAAGAATTTGAAACTAGCTCCACATTCACCAGCCACAACAGTAAACTGTTACAATGCAATACACCATAAGTCATCCATTGAAGTCATCAACTGCAATGATTACTTGACTGATGAGGTAATTGGTGGAAACTAACAACTATGTTGCAACTACATATTTAAATGATTATCATTCTAACAAACTCATCCCACATAACCTACACTTAAGTTTAAAAGGGGCTAAATAATTTACTTTTAACAGCTGGGTGACAAGTTTCTAAACAGGATTCAGTGTTACATCTTTTGGTATATTTCGAGTCGCAAAAGAAATATACACTCACCTGACAGTTCATTGTGTACTCTAATGAAAATAAATGCAATCTAATATAACAGTATCAGAGATTTTTATTCAACTTTGTTGTCAATTTGGAACTTGGAGTTTATGGTATTATTGAATTTTATTGTGTTGTACTAACATGGCTCTATTATTTTGACAACTCCATTTTAGTCAGTGGGCTAGACTAAACACGCACATGTTCCGTGGTTTAACAGCACCACAAACTACATGCTACATCCTCCATTATTATTTGAATTATTTCACCTATTCAATATGACGATATGTCATAGTTAACAAATTCGTCAATAACGAAAACCAGTAGTTAGCTGTAGCCTTAACTATTTGCCAATAACGTCTGCATAAAGACTACGCCGTACTTTTGATGTTGTGATACTGTCGCTTCCGTAATGAAGACGCACTTTAACGCAGTACGTTTACATCTAACCCTACCCCCACTTTATAGTATTGTTAACTTGTCAGTTATCGTTAGTTGTTACTTGATTACGGTAGCGTTGAAGATTTTGAGCATGCATGTCTTCCGTATTTGCTGAAGTTTCCAAGCTATAGCTTACATTACCTGCTCGCATCGATCCCTTGCTGGCCAATCGCAGCAGGCCTTTCTTTTTCAGGATGAAACTTGATCCGATAAAAGCACTGGAGCTAACAGCTAGAGACAGACCGATGTAGAAGTCCACACGGTTGACGTCCATCTAAAATGAATGCAAAAACTGTTAATAGCACAACATGACGTTTCCACGAATGAATTAACCCAGCTTCTGTCGCGAACTTTTCAGGAATCAAGCAACAGGCTGCCCATGTTTAAAATCACATGATAGGCTGACTCTCTGTAATGCGACGAATTGAAACCAGCTGTTTAGATGTACTAAGAGAACGAGAAACGGAAGACTATCAACTTCTCTAACTTGTTAATAATTTAGTTACGTTTAATGCAGCGTTTAACTGCCGCTTAACTTTACAGTTTGTAAAATGTTTTTACCTCGGTTGTCACGTCAAACCCATTCGTCGCTGACTCAGGAAGTGAAGCAGCTCATTGGCTGGTCGTCACCATGGTCGTCACCCGTTCCTTCGTGGTGGTTGCCCAGGAAACAGAAGGAGGGAGGAGGCTCTCGGTTATGTTCACGTCAAATTAATTCATAAATATACAGTATTGTGTTGTTTCCACCGTAACAAACACAGTTATTCTCTTCATCGTTAGATAATTTTTTACAATAAAAGTGGGTTATATAAAAACTGACCTCTATGCAATGACAAGTGAATGAAAATAATATTTGTGAAACAAGTGTGTAATATTGAAAGATTTTGCTTAGTTACAACAAGTTACCCCTCACTACTACAACACCCAAGTCAAAGATGTTACATCGTGAATTCAATTGTTATGACTTATAGTCATGTATGGACATATACATTACCGGTCAAAAGTTTTAGAACACCACACTTCTTCCAGTTTTTTACTGAAAAGTATTCAGTTTAGTGTCTCATTGCACTCTGAAATGAAAGCATAGAACAAATAAGCAATTTGAGTTGAAAAAGAAATCATGGAATCAATTTATAGATCAAAATGTATTCTAAACTATTGACTCATCAAAGCAGCCACCTTTGGCAGATATAACAGCTGAACACACTCATGGCATTCTTTCTACAATATAAATCAAATATTCTTCAGAAAGTTCTTCCCAAGTCTGTTGCAGAAGTTCCCATAAATGTTTGGCACTTGTAGGTTGCTTGGCTTTCACTCTTCTGTCCAGTTCATCCCAAACCGGCTCGATGGGGTTTAAGTCTGGAGACTGTGCTAGCCACTGCATGTTTTCAATCTTGTTCTTTTTTCCTGAGGTAGTTCTGGCATGGCTTGGACTTGTGTTTTGGGTCATTATCTTGCTGTAGGATGAACCTCTGACCAACTAGGCGCATACCAGAGGGTATTGCATGGCGCTGCAGAATGCTGTGGTAGCCGTTTTGGTTCAGGGTGCCTCTCACTCTGTACAAGTCACCGACCCTGGATCCAGCAAAACATCCCCAAACCATCACACTTCCACCTCCAGATTTGAAATTTTGATTCATCAGTCCATAATACCTTCTTCCAGTCTTCAGTAGTCCAATGGCAGTGTTTCATGGCCCAGGCGAGCCTCTTTGTCTTATTCTGACATCTTAGCATGGCTTTCTTGCTGCAACTCCTCCTGTCAAACCTGCAGCTTGAAGTCTTCTCTTCACAGTTGAAACTGAGACTTGCTTACTACGACCACTATTAAGCTGTGCTTGAAGCTGTTGTCCTGTGAGTCGCCTATCATGCAAGCTGTTAACTCTCAGAAACTTGTCCTCTGATTCAGTTGTGGCTTTAGGTCTGCCAGACCTCTTCCTGTCAGAGTTTCCCCCAGTTTCTTAATGCCTTTTGATGGTGAAGAAAACTGTACTCACTGGCACCTTGACTTTCTTTGCAATTTTCCTGTAGGAAAGACCTACATTTTTAAGTGTTATGATGGTCTGTCTTTCTTCCATTGTTAATTGCCTTTTTCTCGCCATTTTTGTAGCAATATACTTTCTGCAGTACAATACTGTTCACCTGATGCTCATGGGGTCTGGTACCACAGTGTGTTCCAACACTGCTTTTATGCAGACAGAGAGGGTTGTAAGTAACCAAGAAAAGTTGGAACATCTCTATATTAGTAGCACCAGCTTTCAAGGCTGATGTAAACCTTCATCGCTGCAGAACAGCTTTAACTTGTTAACCCACTTCATGTTCCCTGAAAGAGGCCTTTTTGTAAAATTCTGAAATATACATTATTTTTCAGATTTGGGTAATCAAACCTTTTTCTTAACCTCTGGCTGCTCAGTACTTACCTTTGTACCATTTCAAGCTATTTATTGGACTTGCACGACTTGAATTGCAATAAATAACTGGAAAAATTAGGGTGTTCTAGAACTTTTGACCGGTAGTGTAAGTCATGTTAAGAATGAGTTTTGTGTCTTTATTATCAATCTTATTGATATATTGTTTTACGGCGAAAGTGGATGTAAACTGTACATTCCGCATCTGTCCTCTACATTGGAATCATTATTACAGTAAGTAAACGTTTTTATTTTTATGTGTTCATATTAATGAAACGATTGATGAGTGAACATTTAGCTGCTTGTCCGGTTTAAGAAGATTTAACGTCCAAAATAAAAAAATAAATAAAAAAAATAAACATTTGGCGGAACTTTGCGAAGAAAGACCTCGCAATTTGATTGGTCGTTGGTGTTCGAGACTGAAGCGCTTTCATTGGACGAGCCACTGTCGTTCACAGAAACCGGAAGAAGCGCTCACCTTGACAAGCAACCAAAACACATGGGCTACAAGAATACGGATAAAAGGGAATACGTTTTGTGAGTCCTACCAGTTCAGTTGCAAACATTAACACAGGATTGCTGTGTCCCTGGATTAAATATCGAGTCGTGGTCCACATGCTGGCGTCTCCTGGTTTCCAACGATGAGGTTTCCTTTTATTTTTGTTGCCAGGGGCTGTAAAGCTGTTAACAGAGTCCAGCAAAGCCAGTTTTTATCACCAACTGAAGCTCTGTTGAAACATCAGAAGAGCACTGCTTTGAGATACACGACCACCCGGCAGTGCAGAGACGACAGGAGTTACTACATTACCACTCCCATTTTCTATGTCAACGCTGCTCCTCATTTAGGACACCTGTATTCAGCTGTGATAGCTGACTGCTTTCACAGATACAAACTCCTTCGGGGATTCAACTCCAAGTTTGCAACAGGTATATTCATATTCAAAAATATTCATGTACACGTTGCTTTTATTGCATGTCATTCACACTCACTAAATCTTTGTAATATCTTGACATAACACAGCTGGAAAGCTTAGTTTGCGTCCAACTAACTATTTTGTAATCAGCTAATTACATCAGTCACTTTATTTTAAAGCTAAATCCCCCAAAATGTCTGTTTCTTGTTTGTTAACTATGATAATTTTTCAGTTTTATATTACTGCCAAAATCAATATTACGTTGTGCAATTTTCTATTCCAGGAACTGATGAACATGGCTTGAAAATCCAACAAGCGGCCGAAGCTGCAGGACAAGATCCCCTGACCTTCTGCACCAATGTTTCCGACAGATTCAAGCATCTCTTCAGCAGTTGCAACATATCGTACACAGACTACATAAGAACCACCGAGCAGAGACACCGGCAGGCTGTGGAGCATTTTTGGTCGGTGCTTTGGAATAAAGGGCTCATCTACAAGGGGAGTTATGAGGGCTGGTACTCCACACAAGATGAAAGCTTCCTCATGCCGATGCAGGTCTGTGATGCTCTGGACTCATCAGGGGAAGAGATCAAAGTGTCACTGGAGAGTGGACACAAGGTAATAAACAGCATGGCATTTGATTGAGTGGCAGCATTAAAGGGGCACTCTGCCGGTTTTGCACATAAAGGTCAGCTCGTGAAAACAGCTGGATGTTTGTTTACTTTCATACAGAGCCAGGCTAGCTGCTTCCTTGTTTTCAGTCTTTATTTTAAATTAACAAATCTTTTAATACTGTTTTGTAGGTGGAGTGGATGAAAGAAGAGAACTACATGTTTCGTCTGTCTGCGTTTCGGTCACAGCTGCTCGACTGGCTCAGAAGAAATCCTCAGGCTGTTCAACCTGAACGTTTCCATCAGGCTGTTATCCAGTGGCTGCATGAAGACCTTCCTGACCTCTCAGTGTCCCGTCAGAGGAGTCGCCTACAATGGGGCATCCCAGTCCCAGGAGATGCTGAACAAACTATTTACGTGTGGCTAGATGCTCTTGTGAACTATCTCACCGTAGCTGGCTATCCAGGTCAACATGACCAATGGTGGCATGTAGCTCACCACATTATAGGAAAGGACATCTTAAAATTTCATGCCATCTACTGGCCAGCTTTTCTCCTTGGAGCTGAACTGCCACTGCCACAGGTCATACATGTACACTCTCATTGGACTGTAGGAGGGAAGAAGATGTCTAAAAGTCTGGGTAACGTGGTAGATCCTCTTGAACGCTCACAAATGTTCACAACTGATGGTATGAGGTATTTTCTGCTGCGTCAAGGTGTCCCAGACTCAGACTGTGATTATACAGATAACAAAGTTATGAAGCTCCTCAATGCAGAGATTGCTGACTCTCTGGGTGGTCTGCTTAACCGCTGCACCGCTCCAGCTCTTAACCCAGCTCAGGTCTACCCCCATTTCTGCCCTCAGTCCTTCCCCGTTGAACATGGAGGCAAAGCTGTGGTTGAAGACTACCACATGTTGACTGCTGTTAAAAATCTACCATCCGTAGTAGATGGGCACTATGAGAACATGCACGTGTACAAAGCTCTGGAGGCTATCAGTGCCTGCGTGAGGCAGACCAACGGGTTTGTTCAGCGACACACACCTTGGAAGCTGGACAGGACGGACAGCAAAGACCAGCGCTGGGTAGACACCATTATCCACGTCTCACTTGAATGTCTGAGGATTTATGGAACTCTCCTCCAGCCAGTGGTGCCAGAGATTTCTGACAAACTGCTGTCCAGACTCGGAGTGCGACCAGATGAGAGGAGCTGGGCTGCTCTGAACTTCCTGTCCAGGTATCAGGGAATGGATTGTCCCTTTGAAGGGAGATCGCTAGGTTCTGACACTGGAGTGCTTTTTAGTCGCTTGGAGAGTCAGAATGTAGATAAACAAAAATCCAAGAAAACAAAAAAGTCACCAAACAGTTTGAAATGATGTTTTCACTCCATCATATCCAGACACTCTGAAGTGCTCTACTGTGCTTGACGGGCATTAGTCAGCTTATCTTCAAAAGTCTTATTAGGGTTTCATGATGCAAAATATCTTTGTCATAACAGAAAAAACACAAGTGGAGCTTCTATCATTGCTCTGTTGCATGTAAGTATTCCATTAAACCATGGCTGTAAGTGATTACACCCTGATCCCGTCTTTCATCATTATTCGTAGTAATTGTACTTTTTCTACATTGGCATGCCACTGTCTGCTTTAAAGATCTATTCCAAGCAACTTTCACCTGAGCACAAGTCTGACAAGCAAGTGAAAACACTTGTAAGGGTATACAAGGCCGTATCATTGTTTGAAATTATTTAAGGGGCATTTACCACACACTAAAAGGTTCCGTAGAGTCTGAATAAACATATTGGTTGCTGTAAAATGTCATGAAATACTATATAGGTAGCAACTGTCCTCAAACAGAATGTGATCGTTAGACCATCATTCTTTTGAGAAAAGGACACACCTTAACATTATAATGGTAATAGTCTGCTGATTACCAGTAGGTCGTTTTCCTGGAAGACATTCCAACATGTTGCTGTAATTAAATTATTGGTTGCGTTCCAGTTTCACACATTGACTGGTCTCAAAAACAATCTGCAATGCGCTGTGTGTTTCAACACCTTTCAAACAGAACCAGCATTTACTTTTTCAGTGATTTGAGCTGTTGGATCAGACTCTCCACCTGCAACAAAGAACCTTGGCCGTCTAAAGTGTTCACTTGCAGCCAAATATATCCTGCACACTAACAGGCGCCATGATAATCATTGTTACTCACTTGACCAGTCGGTCACAACGGTATGACTGCTCAGCGTGCGACATTAGCCACAGCCAGGAAAAAAGGTGAAAATGCTGAAACCGACAGCTTTTAAAAACAGGCAGCCGACACAAGTACAAGACATAAAAACTGACATGAGTTTTTAATGAGAAATACACGAAACTGAAAAAATTGTACAAATTGAAATAAAATAAAAAAATTGCATTATTCTTATAATTTGTGGTACTTTTTTTTTTTTTGTACATAGACTTTTCCATCACCAACCATAACGTGTTTACTTCAGATCAGGATCCCTTCCTTTGACAATCCATAATTACACAGCTGAAGTCAAGATATTTTCCGATCGTTGCCTCAGTGGTCACACTTGGATTTGGTTCATCTGTTTGGTGGTCCTTTGTGCCTCGAACAGTCTTCCCTCCTAAATCGCTTCATGGGACTGGACACATTCATTTGCCAATCAATGGAGCTGGGCCTCCCCACAAAACGAGAGCCTTTTCTCCGCACACAACTATGAACAAGCATGATCAGTAATATGAATTGGTGCCCTGTCCTGGTTGTGTATCTGAAGAAGAGGAAAAAGGGTCATTACTAACATGGAACCTGAAAACTATAACAATAAAAAAGCTAAATGAAATAACATGCCACTGAAGAGGTTTCTGACTTACTTGAAAGTTGTTGTTGCAGCTGTCGGACCAGAGCTGCAGTCTGCTGCTGCTGTTGAGTCTGCTGCATCCCCTGTCGTGGGAACTAAAACAGAGATATGCAAAGACAGTCGTCAGACCTATTTCACAGTTTTCTATGTAGTTGATGGTGTGCATGTTTATCCCCATCAAACTTTTAGTGACATACATTTAGCAAAAAACACACCAAGATTCGTTCCACCCCATTGCTTACATTTTAAATACAATGAATTCAAATGAAAAGTCTACCTGGATGATTGGAGTAAAAACATTTGTTTTTAAAATGTATGCATTAGTGTTGCTCTTCAGGATGTACAAATGTTGGGACTTTAAGCATTTGCTACTAAAATTACATTTTGTTTACAACCTTAGTTGTCGAGGAAATCAAATGCAGAAGACAAAGACAGATGGAGCCTCCGTCATGGTTTGAATCGCCCTCACACAGACTAATCTCATATACTGAGACGAGTCATGTGAAACAAGAATTGGCATAAATTTAAAATAAATAAAATCAATCCAAGGATTTTATGAATCAGTATCTGACTTTTCAAATGAAGATGGATTTGAATCGGAAAATTGATTTTTCTTTAAATACATTCCCAATAAAAACAATAACCATTTAGCAGTTGACTAAATTATTGTGTATAATAAACATCCAGTAGAAACAAGGAGTTTCCAAATTACCAAAGACATGAAAAAATAAATTAGGGCTTTAGCTTTTTGTTTATCTTTCAGTTTTGTTTGAAGCCGATTTCCACATCATACTAAAATTAATGATTCAGAAAAAACTTTAGAAGCAGTTATGTACAGTACACAAATGTGTAGTTCAATAGTAAACCATGCAAAATTACTGCCATTGGCCGCGTTTCCCAAATGCGATCGTTCTTAAGGACTTAAGAAGGCTCCTAAGAAGGGTTCGGCTAAGAAGGAGCGCTAAGATACGGGTGTTTCCCAGAAGCGTTCTTAACTGCCTTCTTAGGAGAACCTTAAGATCAAGCCTAAGAAGCTTCTTAAGAAGCTCTTAACGGGAGCTGTCAACCGCGGTGGTGCTGAAACTGAATCAATCGATGCCAGGCTAATCGATCACCCACTCCTTTATCAGCGCTGAGCGCAGCGCGCAGTCACACACAGCGTTGTTTATAAGCGTCTCTCCTGCTCAAACAAAGTGTTTGCACGTGGATATAGCATTAAGTTAATTTTTGTTTTAAGTGTGTGTATGCCATCAGGTGTATCCAAGTAGTAATCAAGCCCATTAGTGCATATATACCCCCATGAATATTGGCACACACATGTGAGAATGGATGAAACTGGCAGCAAAAAGAGCAAGCGGGCACCGTCGTTTACCGCGGAGGAGATGGGCGTCCTAGTGGACGAGGTGTGGCAGCACCGTGAGATTTTATTTGGAGGAACAAAAGGGAAAAAAAACATCACGGTGAAGAACCGTGTATGGCAGGCTATAGCGGAGAAGATGTCCCCCTCCAGCCCATGTGGCCTGCGTGACTGGGGTGCTGTCAGAAAGAAGTGGCAGGAGTTTCAGAGCCTGACCAAAAAGAAGAGTGCCAAGGTGAGAAGGGAAGCCATGGGCACGGGTGGTGGAGCACCGGGTGGGACGACCCTCACTCCCGATGAAGAGAAAGTCCTCTCCATCATAGGGAAGACGGCCTCTGAAGGCATCACAGGGGGCATCGACGTTGAGGGGGACGAGGGCCTCTCAGAACGCCCACAGGAGAGGACGACCCCACACAGCCGTGCCCTGTCCCCGTGCGCCAACCAGCACGGCCCAGTGTCCGCATGCGGGGAGGCTTAACCAGGCGGCCTGCAATAACCACCACACCGATCACCCGGGGGATCCCAGCCACTGCGTGGAACCCCTGATGGACCTGGCGGACCTCGTCCCGTGTGGTGGGCATCTTAATGTGGGTACGGGCATGGCGCAGGAGAATCGGTGTCACAGCTGCCACACTCCGGGACACAGATGCTTTGCTGAGGCCTGTGCCGTCCCCTACCACCTCCAGGAAGCTCCCCACTGCATAAAACCGCAGAGCAGCCAGGAGCTGCACCTCCGGGCTGAGGGCAAAATTGCGGCGGGTTGCTCTCTGGATATGTGGAGACACCAGAGTGATCAGCCGTCGGATCGTCGCACGGGGCAGCCGGTACTTTTCCTGGACAGCCCGGTCTGACAGTACGTCGAGTGGGGAGAAGTGCTGACGCACATAAACATTTATATAAACCGTCTGGCTCCGCGCTCGGCACCGCTGTTGATTAGCAGCGAGAATGTGCTGTATTGCAGCCATGGTTTCTCACACACGCGGACTTTGGCAACGCCTTTATATAGAGTAGCAGGTGAAGCCTCTCTGGATTAGGTTCAGCTGAGTTCAATTACATCTGTTTCCTTGATATCTGTGAAATGCCACAGGGTGGTTGATGTTTTTTATGTGTAAGCTCATATGCAGATGTGTGGAAAACTTAAACGTGTACTTCAATAATATATTTTTTTTCCTTCTCTACTATTAGCCTATGTTTCTTGCGCCAGTGCTCCACAGCTATGAGTGCATTTCAACATTAAACATTGTTTTATTATTTCAAAAAGTGGAGGATATAAATTTCCCTGACGCAGCTTGATCACTGTAGCCTAGAAATCTAGACGCCCCTGGTGGCAGGCTATGATCACTGAGCATTTGATCGCTAAGAAGGCTGTTAAGAGTGGGTCGGATCGATCTTACGTTTCCTTCTTAGTGAAAGATCTTCTTAAGCTAAGAGCGACTCTGGGAAACGCGTTCTTCTTTCGGAGCGTTCTTAAGAGCGCTCCAAAGAAGATCTTAGCGCTAAGAGCTTCTTAACTCGTTTGGGAAACGCGGCCATTATCTTTTGGACCTGGCCTGGACCTACCATGGGTTGCTGTGGAGGCAGCGTCTGCATGCCCAGACCCTGGTTCTGTGCCTGCCCCGGGGGAGGCACCGCAGACACCTGCTGCTGTTGCTGTTGTGGAACCTGTTGTTGGGGAGGAACCTGCTGTGGTTGGACCTGCTGCTGTTGCTGTTGCTGCTGCTGCTGCTGTTGTTGTTGTTGTTGTTGAACTTGTTGGGCCTGCTGCTGTTGCAGGAAAGAGTTCATAGTTGGCAATATAAAGTCAAGTAAAATTAAGAAGCCTGAGCTTCTCAGTCTGATGCCCTTCAGAGGTTTTTGCAAACTGGATGTAACCTTAAAGGTGATTATGCTTTTGCTGACTAAGCCCTTTAAAAAGCTTAGCGACTCAGTTTTGCATTGCACTTAACAATGGCATTAAAGAAGTTTGCATAAAGAAGCTAAGGCGTAAACATTTTATATGGTGTCAGTGTGTTTAAAGAGTTTTTCATGCAAAGCTCTATAAACTTAAGGCTAGCAGGACACACATATACTTTTAGTAGTCTTCGATGACTACCACCAAACACTACCCAGAGTTTTACTTCAAGTTATTATGATAATAAATCAAAATCAAGATCTGGATATATGAATAATGAGTGACGTACTCTGAGTGCTTGTTGTCTGAGGTACTGCTGCTGTGCTGCTTGTTGTTGCTGCTGTTGCTGTTGTTGCTGCTCTGCCAACATCTGATTAGGCCTCAGGCCTGGATGGACGCCTTGGCCTCCCATGTGACCGAGACTGTGCATCATAGAGTTCTGCTGGATGGGCTGGTGAGCAAACCTGCGAATTACAAGACAAAAAAAAATAGGATATATAGAAATATAAGAAAAAAAAAATCAAGGACAAGTAAAAGATGCAATGCAATTTATTAAAATAATGCCAACTTTCAATAACTGGACTTTTAAAGGCTAACAAAGCAACAGCCTTTTTTTTGCAACACAAGACCGACCTCTGAGTGTTCTGCATATTGTGTGCGTAGCCCGGAGCCTGCTGGTGAACATAACCACTAGGCCTCTGCTGCATTTGCCTCAGAGGATCCACCACAGCCGGGTTGGCTCCAGGATGGGTGCCCTGGAAGCTTTGGTTCCCATAGGAGGAAGGAACTATACCACCTGCTTGGGACGGATGCTGCTGCATGCCCATATGCGATCCATATGTGGTATAGCCCTGAGAAATGTTCTGCACAAACCGAGACAATGTCTAATTAAAACTAAGGCACAAAAGAAAACCATTGAGGGTAGTCTGACAGCGCTGGCATTTTGTTTATACAGGGGCGTCAGTATGTATTGGGTGACATATTTCCCAACAACAGGTGAGATCAGACAATAAATGCTTTTCTAAATGAATAGAAGCGCAACAAAAAAAGACTCACCTGAGATGCCTGCATTGATGTGTAAGGTTGATTAGGTGTTATTTGTCTGATCTGCTGCCCTATCAAACCCTGATTCTGAAAAGGAAAATGGCAAGTCAGCAGGGTCGTCTTCAAGAAGTAAAAGAAAATCAACACAGACAATCAACTAATTGTTCTCCTGCTTTCTAGGCTACTAATCTTTACTATACTTGACTAAAAGTTGCTTGACACGTCAGTGTGGACTGACTCACCAGTCTGACCTGTAGTTGCTGTCGCAGCATCTGGCCTTGTGGCATGGTGGGCTGGGCTTTATAACCCATTTGGTATTGCTTGTCCATTCCCATCATACCGGGCATGTTCCCCTGCATGCCAGGCATCATGCCAGGATAGCTGGACCGAGGGTTCATCATTTTGTTCATCTGTGGGTTGCGGGCAGGTCTGTATGGAGGCTCTAAACCTGGACCTCCTATGGAAAAACAAAACATAAGCCACAATCTCAGAGGGTTTTTAAGATGTTGCTGTTTCAGCCAAGAATGTTCTTGCGGAGTGTGTGCGATAAATATTTTGCGCTCAGACCTGGAGGTAGAGGCTGGTTCTGTGTGTACATGCTCATGGGCTGTTGGCCATAGGGTAGCCTGCTATATGGGTGGCTTGGCATCAACTCTGGTGGCATATTAGCCCCACAGCTCACACCACCTGGAGTACGATTGTAGTCCTGCTGAGGAAAAATCAATTACTTTCTAAATCACTGTACAAAATATGTTAGTTAATGTATATTATTCTAAAAGCATAACTTGCAGAGATGGCTTACCTCTGTCTTGGTGGACTGAGTTTTCTTTTTCTTGCTGGGTTTCTTCTTCGAGTCAGGGGGCACAGCAGGCACACTCTTTTCTGGCTTCACGGCCTCCATCATCTTCTTCTCTGGTTCTTGGGAGACAGGTGTCAGGGGCTCCTCCTCTTCAGGAGGCAGAGGAAGTGGCTCTAGGTAATAGCTACGAGGTTTGGGCTTCAGGTGGGTGTGATAAAGCAGGAAACGCTGCTGCTCCTCAAATTTAGTGACCTTGCGGTCGACGCGGACTGTGCCAAACCAGCCCCAGGAGAGTGGGGCGGAATGTTTCAAACCCTCAAAGACATCCCACGGAGAAATCTTCTGTTTGGTTGATACTTGAAGGCCCTGATGGAACAGAGTGTTAGTTCATAGCTGCAATTTTTTCATATTTGCTTAAGTAGTCTTGCATGCATATTTTGATAAAGCTTTAACGTGTTCATTTTGGGTAACTCATTTTATAGATAAAACATGAGCGTAGTGATAAGCAACCTTGCACTTGAAGACTGTATACACTAATCAGCCATAACTTTATGACGAACCGGTCAAATGAAAAATGAAAAAAACTAAAACAAAACGATTATCTGGTTATCACGCCTTATGTGTTAGGAGCAGGAAAAACAGGCAAACAGAAGGATTTGATCAACTTTGAATAGGGTCATATTTTGATTCCCATACAACTGGGTCAGAGCATCTTCAAAACTGGAGCTTGTGTGTAGTATTCCCATTCTGCAGTGGCCAGTACCTATCAGAACTGTAACACAGAGCAATGGAAGAAAGTGGCCTGGTCTGCTGAAGCTGCAAAACATATGGCACCAGGAAGCAAGCAACACCCCCTTGTCGTTTCCATTGTAACGAGATTACCAGTGTTATTCACTTCACCTGTTGGTGGTTTTAATGTTGTGGCTGATCAGTGTATATTTATATATAATGTCCTGATATAACTGGGTAGTGTGACAAAGTGTTTACCTCCTTCTCAAAGCCAGCGATCTTGTTGCCCTTAGTGTCTATGAGCGACCCCTGAGGTTCACAGGTTATGACATCACGGGTTTGCTTGGGCAGCGGCAGAAGCTGGCGAACCTTTTCCAAACTTTCAGACTGCCGATCTCCAAGCTCTTTCTGTGGAAATAAAGTGCATGGAGAGCAAACATCATAACAATGTTTGTAAAAAGCCTCTTTGCAAACACAAAGTGAAGTTTGTGTCTCATTTTTACATTAACCTACAATTCGAAAAACCCTCTTACATACAAAATAATCAACAGCTAAAATTAACCGAGACCTTTTCTCTTTAAGGCTTCTGCACAACAGGTGTGACTCATGTGGTTAGTCATTTTTGGTGTGAACTTTTGGCAGGAAACTATTTTTATTGATGAAGTTATCACCTAATATCTTTTGTTTTTCTTTCTTTCATGTGCCTTTATAAATTCAAGGATTCATGGATGCTTTATTGTCATTCTGACTTGGAAAAGAACAAAATGCAGAACCCTGTCTCAAAAATAAGTATAGAAAAGTATAGTATCGTATAAAAAACTAAACAGAGCGAAAATAAATATTAACAAAGGTAAAAGCCAATAAAAGGTACGGCTTTGAAGCACCCCACAAAATGTAGATTTGATAGTAATTTTATGCATGCAGGGATGATAATATTAAACTGAAATAAGGAAGATATTTCCATCAATATACTGGCTGTTGGTGAGCGAACCGTTCTTACCCTGAGCTTCTTAACCAGGTTCATATAGGCTCTCTTATTCTCCTCCATGCTGCCCTGAGAGATGCTGGACATGTCAGCAGCCAGTGTCCCATTAATCAGCACACTCAACATGTCCAACACTGTTGTGAAGAGCTCACTGTTCAAAAGAGGCAAACATAAAAGTCAGGCAGATCAATTGACTGATATTTACTCTACTATTATAGAATTTGTGTTTAATGATTAAGTGTCAAGCCAGATAAATAATATATGGATTGCTTTTACTTAGGAATGGGCCTTTTTGTAGTCAACAACTCACTTATTGGACTGCATGTCCACAGTGCCGCTGCTGATAATGTCGAGGAGTAGTACCGCCCACTCAGTGGTCTGCTGGGTGCTGCGTTGCACCGTGTCAAACATGCCGCCAACCTATGGGGAAAAAGCAGAATAACATGCTCATAACTTGCTTAAGAAAAACTAATGCTGGATTTACAAACAGTAAGGTAATAACGATGTGAAAAGACTTACTTTTTTGTTTATATTTTGTTAAGAGAACCATTTCTGGTAAAGTGGTATTTAAAATTTATTAAAATTAAAATTATTAACGATAAAAACAAAAGTTTAATGCTTATACTATTGGTCTTTATTTTGATAGGTTGTAGTGGAGAGAGACAGGAAGTGACGGAGTGAGAGAGAGGCAATTACACAGAACAGACTCAAACCTGCAACACTGCAGTGAGGACTATAGCCTCGGTTCATGGGGCACTCACTCGACCAGGTGAGCTCTCAGGACACCCCAAGGTTGATAAAAATTGTTATCAGAAAGAGTTGGTGTACTATCAAGCCAAGAAGTGCTTACAAGATTCAGTCGTAGTTTCAGGGCCTCGTGCATCATTTGCTTTGCCTTGCAGTCATCCTGGTACTGGTCTTCTCTCCAGTTGGTGACAATCTGCTGCACCTGGCTGTAGAGGGAGGTGAGAAGACCTTCCCTCTGTTCATCCTGACCCTTTAAACAGGTCAGCACCAAAGACAGGAACGGCTGCTGGCTAAGCAGGGACATACTGAGAAAAGAAAACATATTTATATTAACTGAAAACAGCCTCCTCCAATACAGTTCTTCTTTTCAGAATAAGAATAAATACAATCTAGATGCTGCTAGTGTCCGACTTGGTCCTTTTCTGATACCTTTTCTGTTTCTGCCTGTCCCTCTCTTTACGCGAGGAAGAGCCTAGGTGCTGTCCTTTCTCCAGCTCCTCTCCGGCTGCCTTCAGCACATGGCCTTGGACTGAAGTGGGCAGCTTGGCTATTAACGGAGCCACCAGCCAAACTCCTGACCGCTCGGATGAGCTGCAGATAAGGTTGCAAATAATAATTGTTAGGCTTCAATTCAAACCTCTGCACAAGGGTTAGGACTTCATGTTGTCACCTTGACAGCGAATTTCAATGCAAAGGCAAACTGACAAACTAATTCCAATGAGACCTGCACAGACTCTCACCTTAAAATAGGTTTCATCTTGTTTGTAGTGCTGTTGTTAGTAGATGCTGAGCCCCCTTGGGCTGTCCCTCCATTCCCTGAGGGGTTATTGGAGTTCATCTCAGCTGATTTCTGAAACACCTCTATAGTGGCTTTAGCAATGTTCTCCAAGAGAGAGTAGAGCTCCTACAGGAAAAGATAATGGGAAATAACAGGAAATAATGTAATATGTTTCACAGGATATACCTGATATCACAGGCCAGTGCACACTTGGACTTTGTTTAAATAAATATTGATATTTGTGATACAGCAGCAAATGACACTTACATTGTTTGTGCTCTGTTTGATCATCAGCTGCAGCTCCAGAGATGACTGTCTCATCGTCCATTGGTCCATATTCTACATAAGGGACAGGGTCATGGTTACATTTCTACCTTGTGGTTAATAATCAGAAGCCAGTCATGTGTAACTTCATGGCATTAGTAGTACATGTCCCCCTCATTTAGCCAGAGGAGGGCAGCAAAACCCCACAGTTCCATTTCAAGAAACCACTCAGCACAGATTATATGGATTAATCAAGAGGGTCTAAGCTAACACTCTTGTTCTTAAAAACTGCTTCATGTGCGCTCACAAATACATGATACAAATTCAACCGTGTGTATTTTTTGTTTACCTGTAGGATGCGCTTGATCCTCTGCCTCTGAGGGTTGTCACCATCGTCACTGTCTAACTGGCGGTGAGGATAGCAAATAAGCTGCAGTAGCCGCTGGGCCTGAATGTTTACCAGCACCGGGTCCTGGAGGGCACTACTGTCCTCAGACAGAGACTTCAGGCAGCGTTCTCCAACCCATTCCTGCAAGATACAACAAAAGGAGGCAGAGGGGAAGAAGGAAAGTGTGTTACAAGTGTGAAATATCGCAATAATCAACAATTTCAGAGATGCTGAAGTTCAAGTGTCAAGGTAAACTCAGCTACGCAAAACAAACTTGTCTAAAGCTGGTTGTGTGGCCATGAAACCAAGGCAATGGTTTATATCTTAGAAATAGAAATGAAGATGTCATGACCACGAGCCATGAACATGTCATGAGCATGTCCAGGTCCCTGAACTGCTGTCAGCTATCTGTCCTTCAAATCTGCGGTATGAGTGACATCTGGTGCGGAAAATAATCTCATTCATGCTTTTTATGCACTTCACCTTACTACATTCACAAGAATCCCACAAAAGCAAAAATAAAAATTAATTGTTTTGGTGTGTGTTCTCACAAAGGCTTTTTACACAACAACACTTTTAAGACAGTGTCTACAGGTCCTCACAGCAGAAAGCGATTGTCACTGATTATTTATCTCAGCACCATCCTTTTCACCTCTTCCATTTCACACCGACTGCGTGAACTGCAGCTGTGAATTTCACTTTCAAATATTCACCCCATTTCAACTCATATCCTCACCTGCTGGCAGATCGTCTTCAGAACATACTTTGCATATACATCCAAGCTTGCCGTCTCTATGGAGACATTACGTCCTTCAGATATATCGTCGAGGCCTGCTGGGTGTGACAGTCCTGAGCCTCTTAGCTCAGCATCACCTACAATGACACGAAGGAACAAGTTAAACCAACCAGTAAAACTAAGTGGCTACATGAACAATATTTTTTCAACTGTAAAATCATATTTATTTATCTAATCTATTAGCAATTTCAATTTAACTGTTTATATGGACACCAAATATATATATTTATTTACATGCCACAAAACATCAATCAGAATAGAACATTGCTTGACATGGGCAAAATGGTTCTGCTCACTGTGGAGTGTGACAACTGACAATATTTAATTTATACAATAACAAGGCTGAAATGGCCTGAGACAGAATAACATTTCCTGTTACGCTGCTCACACTGGTCCCATCTTTTTCAAATACTTGTTTGAATAACATGTCCGCCATGTTTTGTCCTTTGCGGTGAATCAAGTCAACTGATGTTCAACCAATGTGTTGGGAAACATGTGTAGAAAGAATGTATTTATTTGTTCCAAAGAGGAATGACCAGATTACGCATTTTCTATGTGGTTATGAGGAGCAAATATTTTTATATTGAACGGATAATCACAAGTTTACACCACTCCTATCTGTCTGAACAATTACTTCAGATCCCACCAGTGTGTTCTGATTCAGTTGATTAAGGCATTCTTCTGACCATATAAACATAGCAAGTGAAAATGGTGAAATAATGAGCCTGTAATGACCCACTTACGAGGCAACTCTGTCCATGATTGAGTATTGACTTGGTAAAACCTTATTCATATTTGAAACCACGTTATTTAGATGACACACTGAAAGGTTAAACTCAAGAGAGTAATGCGATGATTCATACCCAGCATAAATACTGCTTTCAGGACGGCAAACACTGCTCCAACAACTATGCTGTTCTGAGAAGCAGCAAGAAGATGCCGATCACAGGACGACCGGATACCAACTGAGGATTTATCTGCACAAGTACAAGATAAAAACAGTCACACTTTTGACCAACAGAAACAAAACAAACAACAAAAAAGAAACTTAAGTAATTGGTAAAATCTTTCGTAATTGTGTTCACTACCTGACTTCACACCATCTTGGGGGACAGGGTTGCGCTGTGGGGTCTTGAAAAGGTGTAACAGGATTCTGCAGGTGAGTCTGGCTCCTGGCTCGGAGTCTTGCTCGCTGCAAGCTGAAGTTAAGGGCAGACACATATACATTGACTGAGTTTCTTCACATTAGCGAGGTTGCCTTTTTTTGGATAGGCTACGCATTTCACTACATCAAAGTCACATATCTAAATTTAAACCTTGTCCTAGATAGACTTCTCATAAGGCAGGATGAGGAAGTGGAAATTTCATAGAGCTGTTGTTGTGACAGGGGGAGTCAGAACAAAACATTCAACACAAGTGAGAGCTGTTGGCATTTGGCTTGTGTGGTAAAATGAGCCAGCCCCAAACAGCATGACTGAATGAGGCTTTGTCTCCAGACTGGGAGGGAAAAGAAATTAGCAGTGGGGAGAGAGAGAGGCACTTCTCTGGTGACTGCACAAAGCCATACTTTCCTAACTGATACAAGTAAAGCATAATACAGCTGGATAGATCTTCAACTGAGCCAAACTGTGATGTACTGCTCACTAATTTATAGAATAAGTCGTATATGTGTGAGGTTTTATATATAGGTACTTAGAAGACAGATAGCAAAAGTAAAGTAATAAAATATAAAGAATAAAATGTCCAGCTTAAGAGAATCCACATGGCAGAACTAAAACTTGACCAAACTGTCCAACCCGTATTTGAGTTGATAGAACAGGACTGTAATGCCACATCAAATATCAAAACGTTGGAAATGACAGGATGATGATCAGATTATTTGCAGATTTTTGCATAAAATACTCCAGATCCACCAGATGGTTTGTTAAACTGAACCATATGGGAAGTGGTTGTAATGTTTGGAAAAGGGCAGGTGCTCTCAAAAAATATTTGGCAGGTGATTGTGTGAACCATCTGTCTATCACAGGAGAGTACCAAAAGAAAAAAAAACACAACAGGGCATAATCTGAGGGGCTTTTGAACTCTAGCAGGCAGTCGCTATGTAGTTAGCACTTTGGCGGGCATATTTGTAAGGAGATTTTGTACTTTTAATAGTACCTAAAGCCTTAGCTTGAAGCCTGGAAAGATGGACTGTTGTGATATTTCCTGATCTGGCAAATGTTGCAAGAATCAAGCTGCCTCACCAGGAAATAAAATATGTGTCGATGCCAGAATGCCTGAGATTTGATAAACCTTACCAGCATTGAGTAGTGAAGGAATGGCCACACAGCGAACCAGGTCTTCTAGGAGCAAGCACTGTCTGGCGATGAGAATAGCTACGAAGGTTGCCAGGGAATCATGGAAAGACAAATCGCTAACCTGAAGGACACAAGGTCAGAGATGATTTACGATAATAAAATCTACTCTTATTTAGAGAATAGGAAACAGACAAACTGAAAGACAGTCAATAGTTATACAGGTTATGTGAGATGGATAATTAAAGTGTTACATAAAATTGAAGAAGGAACCACAACTTACATCAACGTTACAAAGCAAATCATTGAAGCCACAGTTGCCGTTGTTAGAGGAGCAGCACAGAGCCTTGAGAATGCCAAGCCACTCTGCACTCAGGGAGCGACAATACGCCGTCAGCTCAGCACACAGGATCCCAATATCGTTCACCCTGAAAGAACATTACACGACATGAAACAGCAGTCCGACAAAAGGTACAGAATTGTAGTCGCACATACAAACAACAGATTCACAACAAGAATACCACACCTCTCAGGGTCTCGGTGGTCCACACACACATCCATGAGCACGTTACAGACAAAGCTGTAGCGGTTGGCTGGGCTGTCGTTGAGGATTTTCCCCACCATGGAGTGGTTAAAGTTGTGGGCCGACGGGTTGGCAATGGCCTCCATCATGAAGACAGGGTCCCAGAGCATGTTGGAGTCCGATGGGTCGATATTGCAGTAGATAGAGTTTTTCACTTTAGAGCAGAACTCACTGAGATAGGAGGAAGTAAGCAGAGAATTAGAGTTAAATACGTATATGTATTGAAATGTTTCTGTTTTAGACGATTCACTAACTGACAGTGATGCCTATAGAAGCCGTTGAGGCAACAGGAAACATTCATTCTCAATTTATTTCTACCTAAAGATCTCTCCAAACTTGTTCTTGAGGTGACTGCAGGAGGTGTACAGGTCATACAGGTAGGCCAGGATACAGCGCTCAGCAGAGGAACAGTCGGCCGGGTTCACACCTGACTTCACCACAATGCGCAACCTGGGAATGCATTTACACAAATGATTAAAAAAAGAATCTTGCTTAAGAGCTTTTTGTTGAGTTGAGAACCCCTTATTTAAGTATGGATCTAGCAGCTAGCTGATTTAGCTCACCATAAAACAGCTCGTTTTATTCAGTCCAAAGGTTACACAATAACAATAAATTAACATGCATTGTAAAAACAACAGTTTTCCGTTTTAAATGAGCCGCTTCCTTTGCCGTCACCAAAAACATCCCGCAGAAATTGTCCAATCCAAAACCCCTTGTAACAAATTCAAGACATACTTTGGTAGTAACTGACCATTAGAGGTGTAATCAAAAGGCTTTTGTTAATAATTTTAGGGATACAGCAACCACGAGTGAAGTGCCCAGTCAGCATTCATGAGAAATAAAAATCCTAATTAAACTCAGCAGAATGAGTTTCTGAGTGCAAACGATTTTTTTAACTTGCTGTTACAATCTCAGACATCCTTTTTACTACTTTAATTATCCATTTAACTGAAGCCTTAACCTTGTAAAGATCCCTTCAGAGACGGATCAAATCTCTCTCTTTTTAAGTTTTGTAATTTACCATTACAAAACACAAGTGACTTACCCATCAAAAACTTGTGCTGTCTGCTCAGGATTGAGAATGAGGCAGGAGTGGTACCTCCTCAGCACAGCTACAATGCACAAACACAAGCTGGTGGTGTAGCTGCCCACCAGGCTGGATGACTTAAGCAGCAGCTCGGCTTCCACCAGACTCAACTCATTCAGGAGCTGCAAAACAAAGCCAACCGATTTTTACAAACGACAATGAATAAGAAGTCTGGATTCATACGTGTAAAACATTCATCAGTGGTGATGAAGTACCTGAATAGCAAAGTCTATGAGGCCACTGATATTGAGGGAGTACTCCATGAGGTCAAAGATGAACTGAATGTGCTGGACGAGAGGAAGGTGATAAGACATCCCTAAGGCAAAGCTGGTGATCTGTTCCAGCACATTTCTGGACACCTGCACGCAAACAAAGATCAAACGTGAAACAAAGGACCAGTAGATACATTCAAACCTTATAAATCTGGGGAAAATATCTCTATACTCCTAATTAATAAACCAGTGTAACAGATAAATAACTTTTTTATGATATGACGAAGTTGCAGCGTGTGGTGGATACATATCAAATTATGCAAAACATGTAATTTAGTTTGCAAGAAAAGGCTAAACTGATATAGTTTTTCCATGAAGATTATAAATAAGATCAGTTAAATATGAAGCTCAAGCCCAGGGGTGGTTAGCAGAAAGCACTTTTATATTTAACAGACATGAAACTATCTTAATTCAATCTGCAACAAAATGAATAAGCATGTTTCCCAAGATGTCAAACTATTCCTTTAATAGAAATATGGCCGCCAGCTGAGTCGTTATCTGGATGAAACGTTGATCTTGTATATTAAACTGAAAATCTATGAACATTATGAAACAGCTTTTGGCCTCATGAGACCCACACAGATTTAACTCTGGGATTGACGTTGGCAAAACTTGAATTAAAAGCACATAAAAACCTAAATGAAATTTCCACATACACAATGTTTTACAACTTTTTGCTATTATTAACTGTGCTGTGCTGTTCAGGAGCAGCTGCACACCCTCCCTTACAATCGGTACCATCTAAAATTTAATTTTAAAATTTAAATTTTTGTTTAAATTATGTTTCAATGCTTTTTCAGGTTACAGCTACCTGAGCACATTATCCATTCAAATTGAGTCCGGACGTCTCACAAGAGAAATCAGGTTACATGTAAATTACATTTACATTCAGATGAGTCGTTCAGGAGGTCATTTACTTTGGGCTTCTGCTTTATTACCATTAATAAACCCTTGGCTCGTCCCCAGAATCTTAACTGCTTTCTACATACTGTGAAACATGACATATTCGTGGTCTTACCTGGGAGGTGACCTGGTGCTGGTCAAAGTGGGAGAGGTGCTGGAATTTGGAGAAAATATCTTCTGCAGTGGGAAAGGCCTCCGGCTTGCTCCTCTTCCTCTTTTGTCCTTCCTCCCCTCCTTATGTAGGAAAGAAATGAATAAAACAATAAGAGAGGAAGCAGCTACTCATAAATGTTCAGTGATATCCATTCTAGTCTGAACAGGTCAGCCATGAAGTCCAGTCAAGCCAGTGGTCAGTTATCTGATCTCCAGCCTCCAGCTTGTTATTTAAAGCCAAAAGACACCGCCATAAAAGCACTTTGAAGTAAAAAAAAAAAAAAAAAAAAAAAAGGTGTCATTTTTCCTTTAAGAGAAACACAGTTGTGAGCTGAAGGTCATCATGAGCTCGCAGGAATCTGCCACAAACCAGTCGAGTCTACGCAATTACAGCCCTGAAAACCTTAAATCAGTTTAATAAGGTCACATGTATCTGAGATAAAGTGGATGTGAACAGATGAAAGCCATTAGCATAGAAATTGGGTGGGAAGAAGATTGAGAGATGCAAGCCCCCAAGGGTTGATAAAGAAATAAAAATGGCTTGTTCTTTTTAGAAAGGGGAGAAGAAAAAGGGAAACAAATGAAAAGTATTCAAAGAGGAGAGTTATTAGCAGGATAAGAACTGGTCACAGTGGGAAAACAAGCAATCAGCCAGCGTGTTAACAATGTTTTACATCCAAACGTAATAAAGAGTTCTCCTTTTCACACTGCTGCCTGACAGAACAAAGTATTTCATATGATAAACATGGATTATTCTGCACAAAGATGAAGTGGAAATATCTAATAAATACATTAGGGAACACATACGAAACTAAAACCCTTAAGGCAATTTCACTGGCTCTAATTTAATCCTAAAATATGAAAAAAGGCTAAATAAAACTGAAGCATATTCCTAAATGACTGCCAGACAAACTGCATGCCAACAGCGAAAGTAACGTAAGACATAGGAAATGGAAAATGTGGAACACCAGTCAGAAGACGGTAAAATTGAAGAACACGGTTACCTGTTTCTGCTGTGCTTTTGCGGTTGAGCACCTTCAAGATGTCTTTGGTAATCTTCTTGATGGTGTGTCGCGCCTCATCTCTCAGCTTGCCTACCCCGTAGAGGACCACTAAGCGCTGGTTGCACTCGTGACTGGCACTCTCCTCCTAGAGACATGAACAAAGACAAACAGATCCTTGATAACCTGAGCAGCACTATTTTTTATATTAAATTCTATTAAATGTACAGGACTGAAGCTGGCTTATAATAAATAAGCATCCCATGAAAAACCCAGAATTGTGATTTTCTCTGATTTTCTTTTAAAGGCAGACTGTGAGTGTTCTTACCTGAGGAATAGGGAAGTGAGTGGCATACTGAATGTGGCGGGGTTGCTCATACAGTTGAGGGAAGGCAGGGTCCATGCCCTTGTCCTTACAGCCGGCCTTGCTGTCCTGCTCTGGAGCAGGCTTTTCTGGAGAGGGGCTCCCCTTGGACTCACAGTGCATCGGAGGTGAAAACATCTGCAAAGCAATGCAACACGAAATTACGTCAAGCAAGAATATCTGGCTAATGCTAAAATACAGAAAATAAGTGTGTGTTAGAGAAGAAATGTACCAATAAGATACTCGGTTCAAAAGGAATAAAGGCACTGTGTTTACCTCATCAAAATTAGCACTGGAGTTGTGATCAATTTCCATTGACTCTGACAGACCAGTATCCTGTTGAACAAACAACAACCTCATTTTAGTCTTTTACGCCACACAGAGACATGGTCTTTCACACTACACAACCCCAACAGATGCCTCCAACATGCCTCCATCTTGACACTGCTGCCTGCATCCTGCTCTTTGCGCTCTGATTCATCGGAGGGTTCGTCACTGGGGGAGCGTGGGCGCGGCAGGTGGGAGTCGGACGCCAGGTCGCCTCGGGAGATGAGTGTGCACATGTAGATGTTGTGGGAAAAGACGTCATGACGGATGAGCTCACAGAAGAGAAGGACCAGGTTGGAGAACTCCACTCGTTCACTCTCATTCCCTGGCTCCGCTGTGACGGGGATAAAAAGGATTTGAATAATTTAATAGCAGGTTCCCCTTGCCAAATCCCATTGAATAAATATGCAGTGGGTAATGAAATAAAAGGAAAAGACAAAAGTTTCTTTAATATTCGACTGAGTTTGACACATTTGAGGATCACACCCGCAGGAAATGAAGGGGGGGGGGGGAGGGAGGAGGAGACTCACTCAGCGTGGGGGCCTGAGTATCTAGGAACTGCAGCAGTACATCCTGAAAGACTGGCAGTGTTGCAGCTGAGAGGGAGCCGGATGACACAGAGCCCTTCTCATCCACCACCTCCGACTCACCACACCTCTGCAAACGAACACACACCAGACAGAAAACACACAACAAGTGGCCTTTGAGTGCTAAATGTAGAAAACCTATTTACAAACTTTGCTTATTTAGCATTTTAGGAGATAGTTCTTTATTTGAAAGGACTACAAGTCAGAATGGTTGGATACTATTGACAGATTAAATGTAATAAAGATGACTATTATTAAATTAGGGTGAAGTTACTTTAAAGATGAGTATGTATGAGTATTGAGTCGGGGTGGTGTGTCTATTACCTCTGCTTCTATTTCTGCCTGTCTCTTTTCCAGTAGTTTGGCCACCACCATGGCTCTGTGTCTGCCAGAGCGCTTACAACACACTGCCCATTCACAGAGCAAAGTCACCACCGCATCGTCATCCGGTGACATCTGGACATAAACACGCATTATGAGACATGCGAGCCAAAATAAGAGACAAAACACATTTTGTAATCCGATGATCAAGTAATCATCAGAAGCTAGCATCAACTTTTAAATTCACGTCTATAACAAAAAATAAAGATGACAGAAATAGATCATTACCTCATGGCCATCTTTACTCTGGCCTGAACCAAATATCCTGTTGTACAACGAATCTAGAGAGTTGTTGAAGTCCGATTTCTCAAAGCTGTGGTTGTCCAAAACCTCCAGGGTGTGGAGAACCCTGCCGATGGTGAACCCTGGCAACAGATTACATCATTTCAAACTGTCCTAGCAAGCTGTGAATAGGCGCCTGCAGAGAAATAACACTCCTCTTACCTGCTGTGGTCTCCTGGCACTTATCGAATGACCACCTAAACTCCACTGCCTGGCCTCGCTCCTTAATTTGCTCCTCAATTTCTCGCAGCTTTGCACGAACCTGCAGAGAAAAGACGATTCAAAAAGTCTTCCGGGAAATAAAAACTCCCCACATTCAATGGGACAACCAAACAACTCTTTATGTAAGAAGTAATTAATGGAAGTGTCGATGCTACAGGCTTTAATATCCTAATAAAAATTGATTTTTGCACAAGCAATCTTTGTCTGTGATTGCTCTTATTTTCCTTCCAGTCTAATTTTGTCTGTATTATATACTCCCATGTGGCCAAAAATTTTTTTATTGAACAAAAAACACTTTAACTGCAAATAAAATGATAACCAAGAGGCTTTTGTGCTGCACACATAGTTAAAAGATGAAATAAAGACACTGTATCTATACTGATGGAAGTACCTGCTGTGTAAAGGCAGTATTGCCTCCTGGCATTGGCAAGCTGGAAGGGGCAATTGGGAGGAGGTCGAGGGGTGAACCAGTCTTGTTTCTGCTGTCTGTTAAAGAGTAATGCCACACCAGGGCACTGGGACAGCACAACACTATGCTCTGATAATGAGACACAAACAAAAGGGGAAAGAAAGAAATAAGAAAAAGGACAGGAAGAATTTCCAAAATATATATTCTAAGAAAAATACGCCACAGTTGTCTTGAACAAATGATGTATCTGTCATAGTGAACATTAAATACCTGTAACATGCAGCTGAGGCCGAACACCAGAGGCCTGTGCTGCGGGCAGATGTAGAAATCAGTGAAAGGTGTCTGTGGCTGGTTCCCTCCTGCCGGCTGGGAGGTTGGGGTTGGGGGCAGGGCATTGCCTTGCTGTGTCAAGATGCCATGTGTTGGATGCCCTCCTGCGCCGGGGCCCAGGCTCCCGTCACTTAGCAACAGGTTGAGGCGGCGTGTGCAGAAGTAAGCCAGTCTCCGTGACAAATAAGCAGACTGTACAAATTCCCCTGAGTACTGTGGCACAGACGAGAGATTCACAGCATTACCCAGAGCACTCAGTGTCCATTAACATCAGCCAGCCTTGCAGATAAAAACAAAATGAGTGGCTGCGGGGCCCGGTGGGCACAGCCAGCAAAGGTCGCCACCGCCACATGAAGACACAAAACATGACGAACTGTTGTCAGCTGCAGAAACTCATTTTAACATGGAGCAGCTAGTGTGTGTAAGCATGAACAGCTGAGGACTGCATGTTTCCCAAATGCAATCAACCGTTTTTTGTATAAGACGGATTCTGAGGTGACAGTGTGTACATAGATATGCCTACCTGTAGCAAAAGGGGCAGAAGAAGTCGAAGAAGCTCGTCTTCACCAGGTCGGACCTTCTCAAAACACTCCAGCACCCACGTCAGGAACTCATGTCGGTCTAACATACCATCCTGAGAAACAGGTACAATTTCTGCTCTTCAATTCAAGGATCCTTTGAATTACATTCCTTTTTTAATCTAAAAAATAATCCATTTTCTCCAGTAATTGTGATGCCGTAAGTATAAATTTTCTCCGTGATACCTGCTGTGTATCTGATTAAAACTAAAAAAATTCCAGTTTGGGGAAAAATGTGAAATGTAACCAACATTTTTCAACAGTAGACTTAAGACAATGAACCAACCTGAAACATGAACATGGCTAACTTCTCGTTGTACTCCCACTGCTTCATTGCCGTCTCCACATCCGCTGGCGTGGCTGGTAAGGGTGAGCTACAGCCTTGACTGGGAACCTGTCTGTAAAACTCAGCTACCTTCTGAAGCTGCTCCCAAAGATACTTAGTAATGATCTGGGTCCATTCTACAAGCACACATGGACAAAAACACATTTGAAAGCCATTCAAAAAATATACGGATGGAAGCATAAAATCTGCTGAAAGGTACTTATGTATATTTAACAAAATAAGACTAAATAAGACTTAAAATCATTTGAATACCCATTTAACTTGCTTACCTATACAAGGATCAATCACATGCCTCTTCTTAACTTTAGTTTCTGTGATAGCCGCGTGATAAGCACAGGTCATCTTTATCATCCACGCTGAGCGCATGACAGGGACAGAGTACTTGGCCAAGTATCCAAAAACCTCCTCCTTTTTGCTGAAGATTGGTACCTGTGACAAAGGAATTTCATGTTTGTCAGCGATGCTGGGTGAAACACTAAAAAAAAAAATCAAAACATCACAGAGCAAATAAAACAGGACTCTGCTGGAAAGTCAGTAATTCATTCAAATAATCCTACAACTAATCCGTGCTGAGAAGTACGTGACATTACACAATTCTCTACAAATTCCTTCATCGCAGTTAATAGTCTGAACTTTAAAGTTATTTTGCAGCCAATATCTTTTGCAACAGACACGACGGCGGACTCTAAACGGCTCAGACAGCAGCCATTTTGTTGTAAACAAATTCAACCCAACAGTGCTCAGATGAAAACGATGAAAATCTTTACTGCCGCATAATCAGTTCCCAGGGGAGTGGTTCCAGACCAACTTTCTGCCACGAAATAATTGCAGGCAGGGACACTGGTGTGGTTTTCAGGCTATTCATCAGTAGTAGTGGTGGTGGTGACAGACACATTTAACAAGGCTCAAACTAGGATACACACTGCTAAATGAAAACCAGTAGGGGCTGGACATGCACATGACTTCTAAATCATGTAAATACAGGATTCAGTAGCCCTTCGACAATTAATGTCCTGAAGGATTTTCATTCACAAAATCAGCAATTTCATCTTCTGTGTTTTCCGGATTCTGAAGCAGCTGTGAACTGTCAAAGTCATAAATGAATCCAGTTGATTTATTATAGCGATAAAACTACCCAGTGTAAGCAGGAATACAGGAAAGCATAGAAAAAATTACAAAGAAACTGCAAAGTGGTGAGAAGCTTCTACATTTATAAAAACCTCACCTTGGTGGTTTGTTGTATTCAAAACCTTTCTGCTACTATTTGGAAGAGCATTTACGGAGAGAACAATTTGTTGAGAGAGAATAAAAACATCTCACCAGGGTAATCTATAAATAATAGATTTTTCTAGTTATAAAAAAATAACTAAACTGCAGTAAAAGCTGTTGCCACTTACATACAATGACATTCATTTTGTTCTGGGTCAATACACCCAAACAAGACAAACAATAGACTTGATTTACACAGAAGCATGAATTGGGTTGTTTCAACAAGGACACTTACAGAAAAAAAACCAACAAAACAACACATTACTTACCTTTGCTGAATTGTTCTTGTTTTTTAACGTGGGACTGAATCATCCACAAGAGCATGGCGCAATTTAGGGGCCATTTTGTCATAAATTTGTTCTTATTCTTCAGCTTTTGTAACAAGCAGTGCATACATTTCTCCCATGGTCTTGTACCCATTGGGATCATACATATGCAATCTGTTAACAGTTAGCTATCGTAGCTGAAACGGCCCACGCAGTTTAGCCAGATCAACAAGCAAAGCAAGCTCGGAGTGCAGACATACACTGATATACAGAATCTGCATCCAATTAGCTAAATACTAGCTGAGAAAAACATCTAATAATAATAATAATACATTTTATTTATAAGCGCCTTTCAAGACTCACAAGGACACTGTACAAAAACATGAAGACACAAAACATCTGAAATATATAGCTAGCTGCATCCTCGGGAGGCTAATTGTGTGCCATAAAAACAAAATATTTTTTGGATGAAAACAGCAAAACAACATTTACTTATACAACATTGCTATAAAAAAAGTCTGAAGGTAAAGTAATCACGTTAGTTAGTCCACTAGGTCATCTTAGACTAGCTTGTGAAGTTTAAAGGTATGTAGAAAAAAAAAAAAAAAACACATCGCATGTCCTGTGTCTTGGCCAATAATTTGGACTTGAACACACACAAAGATTGCAGCTAACAGCCAGCTGGCACATACATTCAGCGTTCGTGTGAAAGCATATAACTCTTTGTACCAGCAGGTGGCAGTAGTCTGCATTTGTCATTCAAAGCAGACACCGGAAGAGCTACTATTAACTGGGAGGCTAGAAAGCTATGAGGAGCCACAAACTGTCGCACACGAATATCTGTCGATTCTCTTCTTGTGCTCTAAGATGAACAACCAATCAGAGAGATCCACTACCAATTCAATGCTGAATCTGAAAAGCAGCCTACTGTCAGCTTGGTGTGTCATGGCCCTAATGCTAAATTTTCAAACTTGTCTAAATTTTCTTCCTTCTCTGTGCTTTGTCATGTTCTCGTTTACTTTTGCAAGCTCAACAGCCCCACAATTATTTAGACCGGAGTATTCCAGCATAATGTTAGCATATGGTAGCATGTCCCAGTTCGAGTTGGCAAATGCTCACATTTAGCTGGTAATTTAAAGAGCTAATGTCCAGTATGTTCACAAGCTATGATACATACGTAATCAATGAAACAGACTTAGAAAATGGCCTGAAGAATGGCTGTAAGTTTACCCACATAACTGCACTAAAAATAAACTAAGCTAAATGTTTTTATTTTATTTTTTTCGGGGGGTCTATTTCTTCTCTTGTGGATAACATCCATACTATTTTTTCCTAAAGCAAATAGTAGAAATGAGTAGGAATGTAACATGAAAACAAACAAAAAAAAACACACACAGCAGGAAAACACACAAAGAATTACACTGAACAGATAGCCGCCGGATGCACAATAAAGAGGGTGGGGCTCCTTGTTTGCTCCACACAACCTTTTAAAACAGACTGTAACACTTCTGTTTCCACTGCAGATATACTACCAACCTGGAGACAACATGGCTAAGTAAGGAAGGCTTTAAGTGGCTCACACCAGGGCCTTACCTTTTTAGCGAGCTGTGTGAGAGGTTTAGTCCCAGCTAAATCCGTGAACCAGTTATTGATGGAGCTCTGCGACCTCGCCGTGACGAGCCAGAAATTATCCTTCTGGTTGACCTGTGGTTTGCGCTTCCCTGTGTCTGGAAACGTGTTGTAGCGCAGCTTCTCTGCGATGATGCTGCTGAAGTTCGAACTGATCTGTAAACGTGTGTTATGATTAGATCAATGAAAAAAGGGCTACATCGGTGTGTAACATACAGAGAAGAGACAGTGGCACAGCAGATATTACCTTAGAAGGGTTGAAGTTGACATTTTTGGCACTGCCATGTTCATCTCCAGACACAGCTGGCTGGTTGTTGAATCCTTGCTTCACATTAAGTGCAGTCAACTCATCCTGAAAGAAACATTTTAGCGAATATTGATAAGGAATCGATTTAAAATTATTTGTCACCTTCTTATTATTTCTGATCCAGTAGTAGTCTGAGAAAGACAGGATGTGCACGATTTGTTTTACTGCCACTAAGAGTAAGGACATATATATATGTATATATGTATATATATAAATATATTTATATATATACATATATATATATTTATAATGTTCTAAATGATTGCTGGAGGTGGTAGTGCTTAGGTAAATTAGTGAACATATTACATCAGATTAATAGTCAATCATGAGCAAACAGCACCGTCTACCAAACTAGGCCTACTCCTGCCTTAAAACTGAGAAGATAATTTCTTTTAAATTACAGCTTGCAGGTAATGTAGGTTAGCTGTGCAGGTTTAGCTTAATGCGTTGGACCAAAACATCAAGCTAACGGACAATTTAAAACTCCCAACGCCTCCTGATTTTCGTCACAAAGCAAAATACTAGCTAGACTTAATATAAAACTGCATAACAGCCGCTAGCAGATGAGCAAACGACCCGGCTTTTTTCCAAGTAAGCTGTCGAGCAAGCTAACAAACTGACAACTAGGTGCTGTTCATTGTTATTGCTAGGCCCGAGTCGTCTACAAGGCTGCTAAACAGGCTAGCTGCTGTTAGCTCGCTCAGCTACTCCGCTGGACATTTTCTTCCCTAAAACACCGCTGCCGGCGTTTCACGTCGCACATCGAGAAAACTGACCTCTTTTTGCTTTGGATCTTGAGGATAGACGTCCGGAGGGCCGAGCCGGGGACGCTTTAATGGCCGGTGTTCGTAACTTAAGATCCCGAAAGCAGCCATCATCCAGCGGCATCACAGCCAGGGCTTTCCTCCTCCCCAGCAGCCCGAACAGAGCTACAACAGCTAAACACACTTCCGGTACGGGCTCATCCCCGAACTTCAAAATAAAAGCCGCTAAAGACACCCAAGGGATCTTTTTATTTATTTTTTACTTATACAACAACAATATTTGTAATGTTGTATATGGCGCATTAATATTTATTGGATTGTTTTTATACAATATAGGATGTTGTTTTTGTCCGCCATGAATACAATTTGTCATTACAATATCAATGTTTGATTTTATGAAATGTTTTTTAGCAGTGGTGTTGCACAAAAATATAAACAGCTCCAGTGGGCTCACTTCCCGTTTCTAAAAATAAGTTGTTATGCTTGTGCACATCATCATGAGTGATTATGATGAGTATTTATGATGCATGTGATTAATAATTACTGTGTGATGCTTTCACTACAAAGAAAAAAATACCAGCGTTTATATCCTTAGTATAACTGGTGCAAGAAACAAAAGTTGAAAGTCCTCTTATCTCGGCCCCTGCACTGAAGAAGGGTCACAGCATTACTGATAGTGCAACTAGACCTCACTGGTGCATGTTTTGTTTGCAGAATTAAAGTGCTGGCCCTGTCTGCTAAAAACCTTGAAGTGAAATCAAGCCTCTAAAACATGAAGGCAATGGGTCTTTTTTTCTTTCACAGATGAAAGAAATGATGGGAATTTGAACAGTTTTGAGAAGTGCAGATATAATTTGAATGTGATATTGAAATTTCTTACCCTGACTTCCAGAAGTTAAAATAATGTTCCTGACTGCTTTCAATCATAAAAACAGGGTCAAAGTTTTTATGTAACGCTGTGAGTTTCTTTTTCCTTGAGAAGAATTTACAGATAATTTTATAAACCTTAAAGTCCCACGGGGAACAGTTTTGTGCAGACCTGAAATGTGGCTCTGGTAAAGCGCCGTAATGCCTTTGAAAAATGGATTGAAATTCTTTAACCCCAAAATTGAAAATATTCAGAACTTATTTGGACCCTTGAAATGAGCCATGGTAGGGCCATTTATTGTTGTGCATAATCCGAAATGTCTTATTATAAGTTGTTTATTTTGAATACAGCAAGTGTATTTTAGCAAAGATTACCTGTACAACAACTGCACAGTAGCCCACGTTTACTCTGGAGCAAAGGAAGGAATGGTTGGTTGTTCAAACATCCAGCAACGGTAATGAAATGTAAAAACCAGTCTTCCCTGTTCAGACTCAGTTTTAGGAAGACAGGTAGACAGTTAAATATATGTGAGTAACAGACAAAGAGACAAAGCAATAAGCAGGGGAAGGCTAATTTACAGCCAGTCACGCACATCAAACATTTTCCTCTCAAACACTGTCTACTACACACATGGTTGTACAGAAAGGAGCAGACCGTTTAGGAGGCAGGTATCTTATAGATACGGTTGTGGTGTGATGTGATGTGTTGTTGCATCATGTGAGATCAAGGTTGTGAACCTTGGACAATAGTCTGACGTTTGATATCTGGCTAGTAGGGGATCTAAGTAGGATATGCACTGATACTGAATCCAGATTAACATGGACACAGTGTTTCATCGTTCACACACAGACACGCAGGGTTCTCTGAAGGACTTTTATTGCATTGCATTCAAGTAAAAAAAAAAAAAAAAAAAAGCACTATTGTCTTTTAGTCTTTTGTAGCTTCAAGACTTTTTCCCTGTTAAGGAATTTGTGTTTTCTTACTAACAGCTGTTTATGCCAGAGTCTGGCAAATGTTTATGCTGTAGGAACACGTAGGAACAAGTTATCATACATTCAAGTCACAACACTCTAGATGTTATTTTACGTATTTCACTGGCTGATGAATGAGTGGATCTGGTTTAGCTGTAAATAAGTACATGTAAACAGATCTTTACTGTAGCCTGGAGATTAGGACCTCACACTGTTGTGTTGAACTGATAAACACCAATTTGACCTTTGAGCGGGTTGAATTCGTAAAAGGTTTTAACTCCGCCCCTGCATGAAGCCCGGGAGGCGTATGTCATGTTTACCTTGTCATGCTGGGCTGTTCTGACATGTTTAAAAGTTGACTAACGGGATATCCGTGTTGCTTAGCCATACATGTCTCCATAACTTTTATCAAGTATACATAGGAGCCAGTCACTGACTTGCACTTCTAAAACAGTGTCAATTTGGAAAATTTGATTGTTTTCATGCAATCCCTCTCATTACCACTGACTGTATGGGAACTACCCACAATAAAACCCGCCGAGCAATGGCTATTGTAGCCTTAAGCTGCTAGCCCTGATCAGAGATGAACAATGGGTAAAAGAGGCCTTGTCTTATTTGTCTGATGCTCATTCAAGTTGAGGCTCTTAAGGCAACTCAGAGCCACAAAAGGCTTCATGCAACATTTTTCACATATGCAGCTGAGAACTGCAAACAGACTTTCCCTTTGACATGTGGAAGATCTTACACAATTCAACGCCATCATCTACAAAAATATTTTATTAAAAAAAAACAACCTTTATATTAAAAATGAAACATTAAACAAACATATATTGCAATTATTGCAATGTTACAATCTCAAATGTAATGTACAAAGGCAATCTTGAAAATGCATCAAAGCAATAGGAAGATATTGCACTTTTCTTGATTGTTCAGCACATACTTGATTATAAGGCAGAAGTTTACAATCTTCAAATTTGCGAGAACACAACATTTAACTCCTGATGATTCAGCTTTGTCGCAAATAACACGGCGTACCTGTAAATTGCAACTGAATAATACACTTTGTTCAACACAAAATGACTGTACCCCGACGGTAGAACATTACCAGCAGGGTAAAATGTGCAGATTCTAAACTCCAGCATTTGGAAACGTTAGCTCTTTTCAAAACACAGTACTTGCATGCAGTCTAAAAAAAAAAGCATGCTTACATGGCTAGCTCCATTATATAACCTGAAAGTGTTAACAGCTCTAGGCACACATCGCTTCTGCAATAATTCATTTCAATTACTGCATTATCGAAAAAAAAAAAAGAGGAAAAAAACAAACAACATTTTTAGCATGTTTTAGACAGTGCCTCCTAGGAATGGATAACAGGTGATTTTTTTAAATAATGAATAATTAACACAAACTCATAAATTCTTCAACTAAAACATATCAATTAAAATATTGATGTTATAATATAAAGTGTTATTCTGTTCTGAGCAATTCTCTGCTTAGGTCTTTGTTATGGAAATAAAATGACTAAAACTAATTTGGAGTTTCACTGATTAACTGACCTCCAGAGGAAAAGGAAGCACTGCATGACGTTCCTCGTGTCCACATGAAACATAAAGTGCTACTGTCAGAGTCACAACTCTTTTTACTTGTACTTAATTATTTGGCCTCCAGGAAATAACTCCTGCGACACGGCGGCAATGAACGGAAGGCTGTTACGTCTTACTTTGCATGCTGAGATGTGATGTGTCCTTCAGAAACGTGGTCCCTGGGGCTTTGGTGAGGAAATAAAAAGACACCGAAACACAGAGCTGCCATCACTGTATTTCTTAACCCATCGCTTTCACACCGTGGCAGGGTTGGGTTAATTGTGTAGTTCTTTTTTTTTTGTGCAACTTATTTTATTTTGTGGCGTCATCGTTCACATCTTGAGCTCAGCTCCAGTGTGTTTTAGCTGCTTTGGTTTTCTGATGCTCCTATCATGGCTCCGAATCTTGAGTTTTCATCAGCCAGCAAAGCAGCGGGACTGTCAAACTCCGAAATCTAAGAGAATGAGTAGGATAAAATCAGTACCAGCATATAAAACCAAGACTTACTATCTAAGAATATTGCAAGTTATTTCCCAATGGTAGTGCATGGAAAGCATTTTAATATCTGGAAAATGTTGTCCTCAGGCGACCTTGTTACACTTTGGTGAAATCAGTGCTGATCACTGTACCTTTCCCTCAGCTTCTGACACTGAAATGTTGACACAATATCTAATAATTTCTGGCACATTGCATATGTTAGTGAGCACCAGTTAACAATTTATAGGCTAAAAGTGAAAAGACAACTTGCCAAACATGATTATCAAACCCTTTCATGAGCTTTTTAATACAATATGCAACGAGTACTAGACCTTTTAAAGGTATCTAATATTAAAAATAAAATTCCACTTCAGTAATGTCTGTATAGAAATTGCCTTTTCACTAGCAACTTGCTGCCTGTGAGCAGGGTTACAAAACCACAGTGGGAATAAATCAGGGTTAAATTTACACAGTGAATTGTGTCTCTCTTGATGCATCCATCGCATTTCACTCACTGCTCTGGACTGCATACTGATGAACAACTTAGACAGAGAGGTGGTCTTGACTTATTAACAGGGCTGACAGTGAAACTGGTATGTATTCATTTCAGGTTCTGCTTGAATCAAGAAGTAAAATCTAAACTTATCACATCCATCAACTCAAAGGGACCAGCTCACAAAGCAAATTAGGGCTGTTTGAACTTGGGAATGGGTTTCAAACCACTGTGAAATCAGTGACGTTGCATTTGTACACACCTGGCCTTTGTCTAGGACCATGACCCTGCTGCAGCTCATCACCGTGTTGAGACGATGTGCGATGACGAGAGTGGTGCAACTGCCAAACGCACAGCGAATGGTCTCTTGGATGAGACGATCTGTCTCTGTGTCAATGGCTGCTGTTGCCTCGTCCAATATGAGGACCTAAAGAAAAAAACAGGAAATGTTACAGAGAGAAAACCAATTATGGAAAAATAAATCATTCAAAGATAGGAATGATCATGAAACCGGGGTGTATGAAATGTAAGGAGTAAAAAAATCATACACTATATACCACACTGTATATGCTGCTGACTGTTTTATCAGTTTATGAAATGCATTTAAGAAAGAAGTCACTAGGTGGCAGTGATGTCCCAAGCAGGTAGTGATGTGGAGATGTTTTTTTTTAATTGCCATTACAAAATTGAAAGTGAGATTGCACATGTAAATATGAAACAGCAGTATTGTACAATCAGCACCTTGCTGTTCCTCAGCAGGGCTCTGGCCACACACAGCAGCTGCCGCTCTCCCACCGAGAAGTTCTCTCCGTTCTCTGTCACCTCAGAGTGGAGTGAATGAGGCAGCTGGCTGATCTGAGGACGGTCAAGAGGGATACAGAGGTATGAGGACAACCACTCTAGTCATGTAATGTACAATTTACAATCCAAACTTCTTACCACTCACCATTTCTTTAATGTGTGTCTTCTCGAGAGCCTCCCAGATCTGAGAATCACTGTATTGATCCCACGGGTCTAAATTACTCCTGTTGGAAAATAATTGCAATACTCAACAACTGGACCGAATGTTAAGACAATTTAAGATGAGACGTGCTGATACTGAACTCAAAACCATTAATGATCAAGATTAATTTGCAAATGAGGCTGACGTGATCAACATCCCTAAATCAAATGAAAGTTTCATAAAAAAACAAAAAAAAAAAACAGACAGTTTTCGACTGTCTCTTACCCTCTGGAAAATCTAACTGATATACACAGATCAGATCATTGCTAAAGCAAATAATAACATTTTGACCATAAAACATTTAATACCACAGACAGTGACTGATATGTCAAATATCTAAAATATATATATGCATAGTTTTAGTGTAAAAAACACATATTGTATCTTTATAAAGAAGGGCTGAACAAAAGCATATCTCTGTATCTAGGGTGGCGTAGTGATCTGTATGAGAAGGGAGTGCCACATACATGCAGACCTTTAAACAAACAACACACACCCAGTTTGACCACCTGCTTGCACTACTAAGCAGATTTTCCAGTAGAGCGGCTGCAGTAATTGCAGTGTGGGTGTTTTTTATTTATTTATTTTTTGGTCATCTCCTCTGGTTTTCAGTCAAAAAATTAATTTCTAAGCTAGAACAATGCATTAGTCACGTTATTAATAATGAAAGTAATTATGGTTGGATTACCTGACAGTACCGATGAAGAGAACAGGCTCTTGAGGAATGATGGCGAGCTTGCTCCGCAGGTCATCCAGACCAATTTGTGCTATATTGATCCCGTCAATGCTAATGGTGCCTCCAGTCAGCTCCACAAGTCTGAACAAAGCTATAGCCAGAGAGGACTTCCCTGCAAACACATATAGGTAAGATGGTGTGTTAACAAATGTGGGCATGTTGAAACAGAGCAGATAGCTGGGAAACAGAGAAAGGTGAGGAGTACCTGATCCTGTGCGGCCCACAATGCCAATAGTCTCTTCAGGCAGAATGGTGAAGGACAGGTCCTTGAGCACCAGTGGCAGATCGTTGCGATATCTCATCTTCACATCCTGGAAGGTGATTTTTCCATGTTGAGGCCAGGAGGGGGCAGGAGTGGCTGCCTCAAGACTTTGTCTAGGTGCCTCGCTCTCAAGACTCTAAGATAAGGAAAGGTGATGATATCTGCTATTAATCTCAGAATCTCTGTAGAGGTGCAAGCCCTCAAACTGATTTGTGGGGATTTTCTCTCCATGGGCCTTTCTTGGCGCAGAAGAGAAAGTGGATTTGATATTTGTATCTTTGTGGTTTGATGGCTGTTGTGTGACACAGGCCCTGTCATGTGCACTGCAGACCACACAGAGAGTTTCAATCTGTTTCCTGCTGAGTTCATCACACATACGCAATAACATGCACACAACGAAAGTACACACAAACCTATCTGAGCATGCCAAGTGCCATGAATTCAACTGCTCTGTTATACCGGGCAGGTCTGGTGCTGTGATTCAATTCCCAGTCTATGTGTACAATTTGTCTGAGTGCCACATAATCCACCTTCCTCACTGTGCTAATCAATGCTCTTACCTTTATGTAATGATTGATCCTCTCAACTGATGTAAACCGAGCTTCAGTCTCTGTGAGCAGCCGCACCGTGAACTGAAACAAGCCAGTCAGCTGGAAGTAAAGGGAAAAGCAGAGGTAAAAGTTTAATGATTAGCATTGTCACTCCAATTACAGACGCTATTTACGTGTGATGCTTCCCTTCAGCAACAGAGCAGTAAAACATCTAAAAATTTACAGCCTAATAAACGTATTTGCTGATATGGCTCCTTCACAATCTTGTTAATCGATTCCAATTCTCTGCTTGGGCTGTGATGGATATGTTGATCATAACACAGCTCTAACACGTGCCGTGGAAATAACCTTGGGTGTTGCTACACCCAAAATTTCATCCTAACATGCTATATAGTATGCTAAAACAGGATATAATAAACACTGGACACTACATTGGCATAAATATCACACAGTGTAATGTCGTAGAAAGGTCATCACAGTAGAACCTCCTAACTGTGGCTGTGGACAGAACAGTCTGAAAGTATACATACTACTGTTTATTTACACAAAAGCAATTACTGCACATTTAATAAGTATCCTGAATGCAGCACAGGAAATCATTAAGTTAATAGACAATAATGCAATCAGCCAACAAAAGTGACGAGTAAGACCAGACTAAGTAAGGCAGCAGTGTGTCCAAAAACAGTTTTACACAATATGCTGAACAATTGTATATTTAATAAGTATGCAGTGTGTAGTATGCAGTGCTGAACACAGAAAAGGAATTTTTTGACGCACAATGACCCTTTCATGTAATGCTTTGGGCTACAGTTTAGCGAAATGTTAAGCTAGTAGATAGCAGCTAAAATGTTAAGCACGAGTACAGAAGACTCATTATATCAATGATTAATTCCCATTAGATGTCAAATGTGACAGACAATCTCACTTTAACTTATATTTATCTAGGGAACATTGTATGTAAATCTGAGCACGCTTAAGTGAAACTGTACAACCTTAAACTGCTTCTTTTTCTTTTTTTTTTTAACAGATGTTTCAGATGACTGCCAGTCAGTGTCTCCATACATTCAGTGTTACATGTGTTCATTTACAAACCTGCACTGCATACGATATGGCCAGGCCCGCATAGGCTGGAGGTATCTGATTGTGCATGAAGACAATGAGAAGGGCTACGGCAGTGATAAGAGAGATACTGATGAGGTCCAGGCGAACAGCCAGCCAACGCATAGCACAACTGAAGAGGTAGTTGGAGGCCTGGCTGGTGTCCAGCAATTCCTGATATCTGAAAAAAAAAGTGAGAGATAATGTAAAGCCATTTAAGGTAGAGCACAAACAACTGGAGCTCCACAGTGCTGTTTGCTGAGGAGAAATTTCCTAGTATGAGGTCTGATGTGTTTCCTAGCAGAGGAGTAAACTGACAAACTACAAGAAGAGATAAGATGGAATTAAAGTTTAATGATCTCCCTCTCTGACAGATAACATTGTAGTCACCTTTGGAGGAAATCGTGCCCTCTTCCATAGGCGTGGATGGTGGAGAGTCCCTGAAGACTGCTGGTGATGTGAGAGGTGAACGGTGATTGGCTGATATTCTCCAGTCGCTTCAGCTCACGAATCAGAACCCTGGAAAAAAGCAATAATAATTTTTTACAGTTAACTTAAAAATAATTCACATTTCCCTGTGAAGCTGCATACAGATGACTGCAAATGTTAGTTTTAGCCGTTTCCACTGTCTATACAACACAGATGAAGATGTATGATAACTGCAGAAATACATCTCAACTAATATCTGTTTTGATTTGTAATCCTACATGGTGATGAAAACCACAATCAGTCAAGTCTGCAGCGCAGCAGAATCGTAAGCCCTCCACTCACGTTAGCCTCATTTGAATGAAAATGGAGGGTACAGTGTGAAAAAAAACGCTCCACCAATCACATAAATTACATTCAACTGGAAATCATATAAAACAAGCCACAGTAAGCACTAAAGAGACAGATTTTTAAAATCCCATATGAAATCTGAAGCACAAAACTTTGTGATAGTGTCTTGGTCTGGCTTAAGAACCACCACACGCACTGTATGTCACATTTCAGTTAAATTGAAACTGCAGCTTTCAGCCACCAACTGACTTTTTAAGATCTTGGAGGGAACACTGACATTATCTAAATACTGACACAACTGAGAAGTGAAGGAATGGAAAATGCATCAGCTCTCAAGATGTAGTTGTGTGGCAGACAAGTATTGATGAGATGATGGACAGAGACAGAGATGGTCCATGACCAAGTGCCCATTTTACTGACTGTTTTCTGATGCTTGTGTAATATTATCAGCAATGTCACACACAGACATTCATTAGTAGCCAGAAAGACACCAGACTGTCCACAGGGTAGTGTGAGAGACACAACTTTACAGACTGAGGTGAGATGTTTCTAAATGCCAGGACAGAATGGATCGTTTGTGGGAATTACAGGTCTCCTATGAATCATTTGGGTTTCTCATAAAAGCAGAGAAGAGAGAGGGAAAGAACATGACACCTCCCCACTCCGAGGCTGCGATCCAGACAAACATGTTTATGCCTGGGGCAGTTTCATTTCAGAATTCAATAAAGGATGCTTTAGAAGTGGGTAATTTCAATGGGAATACCAGCTTGATCTAACATCCATACATATCCTGGGATGCTGAAGATACAGTATGTCATCCTTTTGAACAGCATCGCCAAGGGTTATCGTTACCTTCTGGTAACAGCTGTGGATCATCACTTCCTTCTGTGTGCTGTTAACCACAAGTTTATCATTAATTCCACTCGGTCTATGCATAAATCACGTATCCCTTAAAAGTTAACAAAAATGGTTTATAGGATGGTCTGTAATTGAATTTGTCTCTCAAGAGACAAACTAGTAGCACATCATACTGAAGAAATTCAATACATTGTGCTAGCACACATCGCATTGAATATGTGGTTGTTAGCTATGATACATACACTGAAGGGGAAGGGAGGTTGCATGTGTTTGAGCTGCATGCCTTTACATTACATATTAAATCCAGCTGTGCCACACCAAAATAATCATAGATGTATCATTATTTATTCATCATTACCATGACATAATGTTAGAATAGTTACTTGTATATTTAACGTGTGCATAAATCTTGTTTCTCTAATTTCTGCACAACATGCCAAGTCATGCTAAAGTCATGCTCATGAGGAAATAACACAATACTGTGGTTATTTCCCAAGACACCAGCAAGTTGTTATTCCCCTTTGTGAATCCACCTTTATTGCTTAACTGCAGCAAAAATGTAAATAATGACTGAAGCAAAGTCATCAGATCAACTAGTGAGCTCCTACAACATTTACCACAATGCAGAAGCTGTAAAAAATAAATCAGAGGCAGAGAAGACCCAGGTTTATCTTAAGGTCTCTGTGTCTGAATCAATAATAAACATTACTGAACAGAATAATCTAATTTCTAATGATAGCTGAATAGGTTGTGCTGACATGTAATATGTAGGCCAACACGATAACCATACAACCACAACATAGAGCAGAGAGAGAGTACCTTTAAACTGATAGCATATTTGTGCATTTATCAGAAGCTTCTTTGTAAAGTCAGAATTGAAATATAGTTGTATACCCAAACTTTAAAGCTCTATGTTGATTTTTGACCTTTATTAGCTTACTGTTTTTTACTATGCTCACAATTAATCTCATCAACCCCATCTGGAGCAAAAAGGCACCAATCACTGAATAAAAATACAACTATAAAGACATTGCACATAATAGACTATTTGCCATTAGCCATGCTGACAAGGAAATGAATGAGAGTCTAACCTGGAGACACGGTTGACAATGAATAGGAAGGCCCCCAAGGGTAGGATGGAGATCAGGAACCAGGGGAAGACAATGCCCACCATGGCCAAGCAAAACAGCACCAGGGTCAGGTTCTGTAGCAGCATTTCAGTTTGCATGGTCAGACGCACATCAACTACAAGGAAGAGAAATAAACCACATCAGACCCACTGTGAAGTGTTGGGTGTGAACATTTCATTTTGTGTATTTTTGTGTTGTTTTATTCACAGAAGAGAGAAACAGAAGATGTACAGTAGAGTCAAAATAATGTTCTTAGAAACAAACCCAACCATCCAAAAAAAACAACAACGCACAAATCAACATGTCAAGCAAACATAGCAGTGAAGTGGATAACAGAGAGCCACTCACTAGAGAAAATACTATGTCAAATCACACTGTGTCTTGGCACTACACCTTGTCAAACAGGGTGACTTTACTGACTGAGAGCTCTCCTGGGGGAAGGGTTCACAGTCAAGACAAATCAAACCTCACCCTCGTCCATGTCCCTGGAGAAGCGGGTCAGGATACGACCCAGAGGTGTAGTATCAAAAAAGTGCATGGGGCTGACGAGGAGCCGGCTGAACAGCTTGTCATGGAGTGCGGAGGATGCCTTCACCGTGCACTGTCAACACAAACAACATGCTGTGTTTGAACATGAGACCACCTGACACATGTAAACAAACAACTTTAAGAAACATACGGAAACAGTCATGGCTTGGATAAACAGACAGTTGGAAGGAAATCGTCTGTCTGTGCCCTCAGCCTCAAACATAAAACACAAAAGGGGTAAGTACTATGATGCTCACATAAATGCTGCCTCACCATATGCTAAATGTGTGCACAAAGGTGGGTGGCTATTTTTTTCCCTTGCACGAGGCTGGCTGTCAAATCTCTCATTTATAATGGGTTTCTGTGAGGCTGACATAAAGGTCATGACCTAATGCGCAAGAGACATTTCACCAACTGGACAGAAATTACTTGCGGCAGCAGAGAACAAATTAATTCTATTAATGGAATATTTAACACTTGCAAAGATCTCATCACAGCAAGAGGTAAAAAAAGATTAGCCATCTTCGAAAAATTTGCAATTTCAAGTGGCACACATTAACGTGGGGACCTAACCTCTGCAATGCAGTGTCAGGATGGGTTAGCTTGAAATTGAGGACGCACAGCGGAGGGGCCACATACACACACGTATCCTTCCCTTCTCTCTGCTTCTTTGCCCTCACAAACACACAGACAGAGAGATATGCACGGCCGCCATAAACCTACGAGATGTGGCTGCGGACAGATAAATGGATTGGCCTGCTGGCATTTTCAATTATAGCTCTAGAACCATGGGAGCGTGAACAAATGACAGTAAAGACAATTAGGGAGGAACACTGCTTAACTGTATAGCACTAATAAATCAGTTTTTAATGACACAAGTTTCACAGTGGTTAAAAGGACAAATCCTGTCACAGAAAGAGGCGTACCTTCACAAACACCAGGCCTCTCACTGTCTTCAGCAGCAGAGCAACTCCCATGGAGACGACGTAAACAGTTGAATAGTACTGAATATGAGGGTTGAGTCTCATGCTGTTGCTTGCCATCGTTTCATTCACCAAGATTAATGATGTGTTCTGAGGGCAGATGGAGCAACAAATTACAAAGACAGAGAAAAAATTAAAACAACAAAAAACAAAAAACTATTTGGTCCCTAATGAAATTCAGAAATACACAGAATGGCTTACAAAAAAAGTACACAAAATCAGTCAGTTCAGTGATGTTTACTATTCCAAGCACATTTCTCAACAGAAGCCACCGCTTGCTTTGCTGCACATCTGTTCCTTCTCTGCCTGTGCTTGCTTTTAATTAAGTTTACCGAGGTGCTGTTACTTTTTTAATCATGCACATTCAGATTAATGCTCAGTCGGCTGCCACAACTCATTGAAGCATAGGAGTTATTTTTCTTTTGGGAGCCAAATACACACTATAGAGCGGTGGGTGTTATAGAGAAGCAGCAGCAACTCACCCCACTGCCCTGCCTGATCCAGTGGCTCAGCCACCAGTTGCTGAAGGCTATGCTTCCTGTGGTGGAGAGGAAGAAGAAGGCGTTGATGAAGAAAACTATCGGACCTCCTGCTGCTTTGATGTAGGCTCCATACACAGACCAGGCGACTGCACCAGAGCCTTTCTCTTCAGCTTTCATAAGTTTTTCTAAAAAAAAAAAAAGAGGAAAGAAAGAAAATCAGAAGGAGTTTGCTTACGAACGCAAAGGTAATAGCATTTAGCATTCATTTAACATGTGGATCACGAAAAGTAGCTAGGTCTCTCACCTCCATTCTTGCTTTTCACCTTTGGTCCGACCTTGGCAACATCAACAGCACCGTCAGGCTTTTTTTCCACTGCCTGTTGCTGTTTGTTTTTTAAATTCTCTTTAACCAGATTCTGAGAGACAAAAATGGGAATGAGGGGTGAGTTTTGAAACCAACCGTAGCAAACACATCCCAAAAGTAATTTAAACAGAGATATGGTTGACATGGTCTTCAGCAGCTTACCAGAAAATCAATGCACGCATAAATAATGAAAGGCCTTGTATGCATTAACATTTCCCTGCTATTGGGCCTGCCTTTCTGGGCTTATGAATTATTCAACTTGTAGTGTTCACTGTTATTGTGTAGCGGGGGCAAAGATGCCTTATTCAAAAGAGGTGCCTTTGTTCCTCATGTGCCCCTGGCCTTACCTCTTGTTGCATGCTGTGGAATAGGGTGGCATAGTCGCGCTCTTTACCCATTAGCTGCACATGAGTACCCTGTTCACCAATCTGCCCGTCCTTCATCAGAATAACGTTGTCACACTCAGGCAGATACTAGAAAATAAATAAATAAATACAAGTGAAGCTTTAGATTTGTTGACATTTAGAACTTTTTGCTTTCAGAACAAGAAAGTCCGGTGGCAAAATAGAAAAAGTGGACAAAAAGGACTATGAAATTTTAACAGTAATCAAAATGAAAATATATATATCAGTGATTTTGCATGCTTTGGGAAAAATTGCCCATTCTAAAGGAACATTTGGAAACTTAGTCCTCACCTGCAGCTGGTGTGTCACAAAGAGTACCGTCTTGCCTTTAGCTAGGCCTCGAATTGCTTTGTTGAACATATGGGAACCCACACAAGCATCAACAGCGCTGAGAGGGTCATCCAAGAGAAGTATGGGCCGCTCACTGTAGAGTGCACGTGCCAGGCTCACCCTCTGACGTTGCCCTCCACTCAAGTTGGCACCCCTCTCTCCAATCTATACAGAGAAATTAAAAAAAATGCTCCATAAAACTGCACGTTGTGCATGATTCTTGAGGTATCAAAGCTTAGAGAAATGACTACAGATACCTCTGTCATGTCTCCGTATGGTAGCTCTGCAAGATCGGGGAGAAGACAGCATGCTTCCAGCACGGCATTGTATCTGAAACAAATATGTAAAATTAGGGACAATTCTCAAATTTTGTGGCTTTTTTTTCCATTATAGCTTCAATTTACGAAATTGGATCTTACTTTTCTGGTTCATAATCCTCTCCAAACAAGATGTTCTCCTTCAGGGAGTCATTGAGGATCCAGGCTTGTTGGGACACATATGCGAAGCCCCCACTGGCAGCTATGTTACCTTCTAACAATGTCATCTGCAGCACAAAACAGAAGGCTGAAATCTGAGAAATCATTTGAAATCTTCCTGTTCAAACTGTGTGTCATTCAGTGCCGTTGCATTGGAATGAAAACTTGAGGAAGAAACACTATCCTTGGTGTTTTTAATGTGTGTGCTATGTAAAAAGGAGACATCTAGCATCTAGTTTATTCTATTTCAGTTGAATTTCGCATTCAACAGACTCTCACCTGTCCCAGCAGAGCAGACAGAAGAGAGCTCTTTCCACTTCCCACACCACCACAGATTCCTACCAGTGTACCCTAAAGAAGGAAAAACAGGTTTAGGTAAAGATCTGTTCAACTGTTTAAGAAACACGTCCCTAATTCACTTCATGTCTGTGACATTACCCTTTTGACACGTAGGTCAATGCGGTGCAGGGTCTTGTGCAGTGGGGGTCGTATGCTTTGAGTGGAGGAGATGGTGCTTTGTGGACTCTCCTGCTCCATATTTGTGAGAAGACTTTGTGTGTTGGGACCGTCCTTGTTTACTTTGCCGTCCTCTGTGGGAATGTACAGTGTAAGCTTCTCCCTGCGCAGCAAGCGCTTCATCCCTCCTTGCTTCTTGAGAGGCGGCTTTGGTTTCGTAGCTGGAGAGCGAGCCTTTTCCCAAGCCAGTGTGGCATCCTGGAATTCTACTGCATTGTCATGATCCTCCATCTTGACTACCACAGCCTGTCTGTCATCCATCATGAAGAGCCTCTGTAGAGTCAAACAGGATAGGTCACGTCATACCACAGCTCAACAAAGTACGTTAGTAATAGTAACAATGGCAATAGTTCATTGCTGGTTTTCTTTTTTCTTAAATAATACAGTCCAGCTGGTCATTATGTTCTTCAGTACCTCATTCTAGATAATGTACTTGTACAATACAAAATATCTTGAGCCATCTGATGCGTCCTCGGCAGAAATATTTGTTTACTTAACCCTCCTTGTCTCTGCAAAAACCCTCTCTCACTAACATGTGACTTTTACCCAGTATGTTGAAAATGTCAGTATGTGGTGTGGGCGTATGTGTTACTAGGATTAACAGGAGCATTTTCTGATTGCCCAAGGACAAAGTGGATCCATATTAAGGAGCTTTAACAATGCTGACTTTTTAAAATCCTGTTGTGTGTCACAATGTGGCCATATTAAATAACATCTAAACTGACTACGTTCATCTTTAATACCCCACCTTTATTGGAGACTTGTCTATCTTATTTACCTGAAATCTTTTGACGGCAACTGCACCCTCTGTCAGCGACCTCATGGCCAGTGGTGTGACTTTCAGGGCAAAAGTCATGGAGTTAAAAACAGCCACCACAGTGAAAGCCTGAGATAGGATATGAAGAGATGGAGACAGTTATTTACAACTATTCTTGAGTGACTTGTGGCTAAACTTTAAACATTAACTTTAAAATGCAAATTTAATAATGGCACATTTAGTTAATGTAAAGAACTATTTTGGGGTGTGAGGTTCATTTTATTGGCCTTAAGAGACAGCGATAGAGCAGAGTTGGTGGTAAATATGTTAATCCTTAAACAATCCAAATGGAAGATATGCAGTGAACTATATTTTTACTGTATCCATTTATACGTACCTCAGCAGCAGTAAGATCATAGCCCAAGGCCATATGCAGGGTGAATGTGCACACACTTGCTATCACCACTACAATTGGAGCCACACCCACTGTCAGACTCTGGACGACCCCGGCTCTCTCGAGTATCCTCTTCTCTTCTGATCGCACCTCTGTCAAGATAAGACCGAGAGACAGGATGAAAAGGCAAAGATGGACAGAGAGCAAGAGAAAATAAAGTAAGGGCTGAGTGACTCCCAAAGGGTTCTCCTGTGAACATTCAATCAACAACACCAGAGTCACTAACCAACAGAGTGAGCAGACTGAAATGGATACAAGAGGGAGGACAAGCGCCTGCCTCCTGAAAGGGACCTTTAATCTGGCTGAATCTTGATAACTCTCTGAGTGTAATGTCCAAATTCTGACCCATGTGTCCACGTTTGCATCTCCTACATGCATGCTGGGCAAGCTGCTTTGTTAACACCATTCACTGGATACAAACACTGGTGTGAAAACCTTGTGAAACTGTAATTCAGCCCCAGCAGCACTGTTTGTGAAATATGAGGACTACCTCCTCCTTGTACACCTGATTTCCCACTGGGATTCCCTTGTGGAAGTTATGTGTGTTTCCGCACAGACTATAAAGGAGAAGTCATACATCCAGGGTAAAAGAAAACAAAAAACACTGATCATCCATTTAAAAGCAATGCTGATTAAAGAGGAAAACACTGTAACTCAAGGCTCATTGGCCACTGAATGTCAATTAATTATCATTATGATAGGTAATCACAGGATGTCAGTGGGAACAAGCCCCACCTGGCCAATTTGGAGAATGATTAAAAAGGGATGATGATCTTTATCCTCAACCTACAGTGAGGACCTCATGAGAAAAGGCTATCATCAAGTCATGGATAAGCAGAGAAGTCTTGACAGACATTTAAGGTATCATAAGGTCTTGAACACTTTTCAAATGAATTATGATTTAAATGGAGCGAGCTAATGGAAATGCATTTAGGGTCAGGGCTATTTTGCCATTTTAGTACATGGATAACTCTAATTTAAAGTGATGTTTTAAGTGATAAACTGACCATTCAGTTACTAATTACTGAGTGAGTTGGGGATAAAAACCTCAAAAAAGAGAACATGAAGTTTTATGGAAAGTTACTCGCCCTTTTTATACAAGAAACAGGAAATAAGGTGTGCTGAGTCATTTAGGAGCCTGACTCACTGAGAATGTTCTGTGCAAAGGCATCTTCCCAACAATACATCTTGATGAACTTTATGCAGCCCAGGATCTCGTTCATCAGCCTCACGCGCCGGTCAGTGACCGTCACACACTTCTTGCGAAAGTACGCCGTTAGTCTCGATGCAAGCATCTGTCCAGACGGGCACAGGGGAAATGATGACAAGAGTTATAAGTGGCACGGGAGGAAATGAAAGTAGACACAATCACATGAGCTGTGCTGCAGGCCTGTCCAGGGGACCAGAGTGATACACGCTTTTCACATGAAAACCAGCGTTTCCGTCTGTCAGGCTACAGCTTAAACTGAGTGTAATTTGAAAATAGAAGCTATAACGTTGTCAGGAGATTGATAGCTACAGAGTTACGATGCTTTTAAAAGTTCAGTCTGGGTTCTTCAAAGATTCAATGACTATTTATGCTTTCTATTAACCAGACTCAAAACCGTTTCCGCTCAGCAAAAAACGAGACAGCAATAATATAATAATATAAATCTCTGGACATTAAGTTTTGGGTAAACATTCAGAAATTCTTTCAATTAATTTGCTGCTATAATTATTTTATATTGTGCTATAATAAAAACTGCTGACAGACATTGATGTTTTCCTCATTTCCACATTTGTCTCTAAGTGTCAGACTTTCTTGCTGAAGTCATACCATGATAGGATAGAAGATGATGAAAATGGCTGACCCCAGCAGCGCAGTGGGGCCCAGGAAGTATGCAGTGTAAGACAAACCCAATATTCCCACGAGGGGCCCTCCAGCCAGCAGACAGCCCACTGACACTGCCTCATACAGCCGCTGGCCATCGCTGGAGCAGATGTTGATCAACTAAGTAGAAAGACATGACAATTTAAAAATATTAAAAATCCTCAAAGAAATAAACCATTTCAAACTACTCATAAAGAAAATCACCACAAAGATGAAAAAATATAAGATGTCTTTATTCCCATGCTAACTTGCTGGATAATGATTCCTCCTAAGCAGTGTAATGACTAGTCTTAGACAGCCTCCCCTCCCTCAGGCTGTGGGATTTGTCAAGATCTAAGCAGGTATGGTGTAAGAGCTGAAATGAAATCCTTCTCAATCATGTGCATGTGGTGCCCTACAGTGAGGGATGATTTAGTTAATTTGGAGATGGGTACCCTCCGGGGTTATACCACCCACCTCGCCTGGACTAATGTCCTTAGTGCTGCGCAGGCGGAGGATCTTGTGGAAGGCAAAGGTAAGAGCTGCTCCACGCAGGCGTGCAGCAGTACGGTAGTTGACGGCCCACATCAGCGCTAGAGACCAGGATCGCATCAGTTCCATGAGAAAGATCCCGGCTGCCAGAGCCAGGCCATACTGCAAGCAACGCTCTGAGCTCTGGGAATACTCCAGCAGAGCCCGAACCAGGAGAGCCTGGGGACGAACACAAAGAAACAGGACAAAGTGAGAGAAAAAAATGTTACAGAACATAAGCACAAAAAAGGGACAGAAAGCAGGGACAGGGAGGAAAAAAAGAGATATGGGAAAGGAAAGGAAAGGAAAGGAAAGGAAAGGAAATGGTATATAACTGAGGAAATGCAATAGATATAGATAAGCAAGGCAGGGGACACATGAAAGAGAACTAATAAGAGAAAAAGTTGAGAAAGAAAACCACAAACAGTATTTTAAATAAGTAGATTAGATAACAATTTTGAGCCTGAGAAAAATAGAAAAGAGAGGACAAGGCCTGTACATTGCTTTGTGTTTACTTACATACCTAATATTGTTAAATTGCAGAAAGAATCAATACAACCCTGCTTTGTCAGCAGGTGTACTAATATTAATCAGACAGGAATGTGAGACAAATGCGTCATTGTGTAAAAACTAAACCCACTTAATGCTATTAGTTGCAGGTAGTAGCAGCCACATACAGTAGTGCCCACACTACAAGATGTCAAAATAAAGAGCTTAGAGGAAGAGGGACAATGCAATCCACTCAGAAATACGATAAACTGGATAACCCTGGATAACCCAAATATAATAAATAAGCCTAACAATATGATCACTCTGATTCTTATCTGTGTGCATTTTTGGGGAAATTTTAAAGCCATTAAGAGTGCCAGATATATAGGGAATTTCTGGAGCAAAGTGTGACTGAGCATAAACCAGCTAATCTATGAGTTTCACTATCTAAAGCTTTGTAATCTCCCAGTATGTTTTCACTTCAATTGTATGACCAGCGTGAAATGGGATGAAGTGATTTTCAGAAAATACAAGAGCTTGGGGCTCCAAGGCATATTAGCCGAATCAGCTAAATACAAAGGGAAAGGAGGATTTGGACGGTACTCACAGGCCCAACGAAGCCAGCCACCATTGTGAGGAGCAGGGAAAAGATGGCTACGAGCATTCGAGTTTGGCAGAACCTCCAGAAGACTCTAGTCAGAGAGGCCCCCTCTCGACCGTGTCTTTTCAGCTCGTCGTGCCATAAAGATTCGAGCCTGGAACCAAAAACCAGGAGTGCAAAACAGTGATGAGCTACACAAAGACACAGCTCAATCGAGTATCAATGTATTGCTACTGAACTCTATTTACAGATAGATAAAACCTACAAAATATTTCCATTGTTTTGCACATGAATACTATGCAAAGTGCCAATTAACTGTATGTAAAAGCTGTCATTTTTAAAGGTGAAAATTATCATAAGTAGATGAATGCTGGGTGTATTGTTACATTTTCTTAAATAACACAAAAGATATTTATTAGACTGTCCCACAATGGGGAAAAAATTCAGATTGAGGCAGACAATCAAGGCAACTGAACATTACAAAGGAAACATAAGGGCAGCTACCGTGATGATAACATAAAGGTGACCTACAATATACAATCATGAATGATGAATTGCACAATTAGACTGAGAAAGGTACTACTAAACATGTTAAAGATGTGCTAATGTACTTTTATTGCTGCATAATGCCACTTGAAGTGGGTAAATATCTTGTTGGCCAAATGCGTCATGGATAATGACTCCATAAAGCAGCAGCGGAGCAGCTGCAGAAAGTAATTTACGCACTAACGACTTTATTAAAAACGTATCAGAGATAGACAGAACATTAAACCAACTAGACTCTCACACAGCCTGATAATTACTACTCGAAGTCAAATGGTGGTGAATGTAAGAAATTAGAATTAAGTGCAACCAAAAAGCTGCAATGACGCAGCTTGAGTCATTGGAAAAGAGATTTATATTTGAGGAATACATTCACCAAAGAACAATAATAACACATAATAACACCCGTCTATTAATGTAAACACCCCAAATCATGTGTTTATAGTTTTCAGCATGATCTTTTCTGTTATTCATATGATTCGTAGAATGTGCATGGACAGCATGAGAACAGCAGGGCAACACTGTAGGCTCCAAATGATTCATTATTTGCTTTTAAACGGGACTGAAAATGTTCGAAACAGCCATAATTTCAGTTTGCCAGATGGCAAGCGAAGCTGATGTTTCAAGAGCGTGTTGGCCGGGACTTTGCGTTCAAGGTTCGCACCTCACTGAGCACGAAACAAGTGTCAACTCTCCCAGGGTGCCTTTCCAATTCCCCATCTCGCCATCATCTCTGCTTTGCATTGGGGTTGTGTAACTGTTCTTGCTATGTAAACACAAAATAAAGCCTTCCTGTCTCCAGAGCCCACCCGTGCCGCAGTGATAGCTTTGTGCTCCTTTTGCTGCTTGCCTTCTATGTGGTCTTTAACACATAGAAAACAGCGAGCAGCAGCACTGAACCTCCAGGCCCTGAGCCACAATCTTTAAACAGAATAAGTAATTGACAGCCCACGCAGTTGTCACCAGATACAAGAGTGAACTTCCTCAAATTGTCACCCTCCTCTGTAGTGCTGAGTCATGGCACTGACAGCACATGAGTAATAGCAAAGCATAGGTTTTCTTTTCAGCAAGCAACAAAAACTAAATGCCCCCTAATAAGCTTATTGTAAGTCAATGCAGTTCATTCACAGAATTAGTGTGATACTATGAGGCATTTCTCAAGCTGTGGTTTGGCAGGCAAACACTGACTTTTTATCTCACAGCCTGCTCCAGCCTGGCTCCAGTCAATGACAGCTAATCAATGTGACACTGTTAATCGTAGATGGAGGAGTTAATGACATAACCAACCAAGTCAGGCACCAACTCTCACTTTAATCTCTAATCCCTACTATTCTAAGCTTTCCCCAATCCCCGCGAGATGTTCCAGTATTGCTAAAGAGAAGCAGGATGTTCATCTGTTAGGTCACCCCGCACAGACTGACAACAAACACACAGAACACAGACGAAGTCAAACACAGTGTACTGTCTATGGTGTTCGCATACAGTACGTATCAATCCAAAACTGGAAAAAAACAAAACAAAACAAGCCTTAATACCATAAGTAAACTGTGGACTCCTTTTTCTATGAACAATATGTGTGACCAGGAAAAACAGAGGTGGTTTCTCAAGATTTGTTTAGATAAGAAAGATCTTTTCTTTTGACACAACAAACAGGAACAGCATGTAAGTAACACAGTTTGGCCTAGATCAGTTTACCTGGACACACCTTGAATCAACAAGCTGCACTGTGTACTTGAACGAAATAACATGACCCTTTCCGCCTTTGTGGATCATTCTCTGTTTCAGTGCTTGTGAATACATTACAAAACATGACAGATGCACTAACTTTAACAAAAAACTAGGAGCCATGTATAATCTTCTATAACAATTAATACACTGAAACCAAGCAACAGCCTACCACAGCCCACCACAGGTTCAGTTAGTAATTGGATTATTATAAAGCACCTCAGTCACTAATGTAGATGCCATGTGCAATCTGCTGTTGGTGCTGGCTTCTCTCATGAAGCTTTTCCAAATGTCAACAAATCTGATTAAGAGCACCAAAATCCACTTTACACTGTCTTTCGTTTCAACAGCCTTTTGTGACTCTGGACCTCACATGCTCTCATACCTACTTAAGACGGAACTCTTTATAAACGTCACAAATACACGCTTGGATATTTTAAAAAGAGTCCGATATTTTCCAAAACAGATAGAGGCAGCCATATTAATGGTTTATTAAGTTTGGTTTACAAGCAATTATTTATTTATTTTTTATAAAAGTCAAGCTTCAGCTCAGTATTTAATGTGTAACACATTTAAAATATGCAATGGAGCATCACAACATGTCATATCATCAAAATAGTAACACTCACTTACCAGTTCATTAGGTGCACCAGTGAAAGTATTCAAACCTTACAGTCCTGCACTAAATCTTTGTTTCATGAAGGTCATGGTATTCAGCATTTGTTTAAACTGAGAGCAACTGCTTTCATTTTGGAGGCCGTGGTTTACTATTACTATTAAATTTGTGTTGTACCGACACGTGTTTCGACTACTTTGACAACCTCTGTTTTTGCCAGTGGGCTCGGCTAAATAACAGAAAAACCTTAGTGTTTAATTCAGTACAGCTTAACAGCACCACCATCTATATAAAAAACTAACTATACTTTATATATGTTTAATCAGTTACTTTTTGACACGTTGATGCACCTAAAGTAGACTCCAGTGTTTATGTTTATAGTAATAAAGGCAACAATTTGGCTCATTTTAATGTCTGTCAGTACAATCATATCCATCATTGGTTTTGGTCTCTACACTGGATTTGTTTTCTTGACAATAAGCAACAAACTTATATATATCAACAGAGATAGAGTAGATACATAATTCACAAAACTGGGTAGTTTGGGGTCAGTAAGGGCCTCATAGCATGATACTGGTAGTCGGCCTTTTCATTTTATGTCTCACCAAGATCCAATATTCTGGGAATACTGTGTTGCAACATAAATAGAGTCTTCTTAACACCACACTTTCATCAGGTAAACCTCAGCAGTGCCACAGCTACCTCACCTTTGGCAGTTAGCTGCAGAGCTTTCGTGGCAAGACAGTCCCCACACATCATCTATAGACAAGCTGGATGCCTTGTAGGCCTTCAGTGCCAACGGGGAGAGCCAGTGCAGAGTCATAAATGAGAAGAAGCCAGCGTTATCAACTGGGTGCTGATGCCTGGAATAGAGTGGAAGACGTGGAAATGGGTGAGATGTCTAAAAGTGCAGGCACACACAGAGGCGCTATGTTAGTGGAGCAGGCCCACATGAGAAGTAAGCGGCGCCTTTGCTCGCCAGAGTCAATGAAAGGTGAATCATGCCTGCAGTGTTTGGACAGTAATTTGCATGCTCTTCACAGAAATCTAACAGAGCAGCGAAAAGAGAGAAGAAAAAAAAAGTTCTGAGGTAGTTTATCAGTCAGCAGATGTTCAAACATGGTGTGGTGTGTCGCTGGGGGATAAGTTCCCACTCCTTATCAATGCCTCCTGCTGCACCCAGTCAGCACATTATACATACAGCAAACACAACAAACACCAACTTTTGCGTCTGTGTGTGTCTTTAAAATGTCTATATTCATCTGACTCACTGTCAGAGAGTTCCCACATGAACATAAATAAAATTTTGTTTACTTGTGTGTTATCCTGAAGGGCTTCAAAATCTGTAAGCTGTGCCGGTAGCGGCCTCGTCGCTTTGGGCCCCTCTCCACCGATTCCTCTGCTTCCTCTTCCTCCAGCTCTGGTAGTGGTTGCGGAGAGGAGAGTGACAGGCCCTCCACCCGCCCGGCTTCTTCCAGGGCATCGGGGAACATGGTGGACCCTCTGAGGAGAGAACAGGAAAACTCAATTAAATCGCAATAACCACAACCTGATAATATGTAGGCCTGTAATTAATATGTTATTACAAGAGTGATCTCATTTGACTAAATCACTGAAATTACTTTAATTTAATAATAATTTAATTTGATCAATTAAATGTCAATCATCATTTTGAGGGGGCTTATTTTAAGAGTCCAAACTCCCAAAAAATAAATCTGATTTTTATACAGCAGAAGCTTCACGTTTGAGGAACAAGTGAAGTTTTGGAGGATTATTAAGATGAATTGTCCACAGCAGCAAAAAGCTAGTTTATTTTTGTCTTAAATGCTTCAAAGGTTTTTTTGTTCAAGAGAAACACTCCCAACCTGACATTTTCAAATAACCTCTGGGTGGGAAAGGGATGAATAAAAATCAGCAATCTTCCTGTTTGGTCTTCCTTTAATGCAGAGAACTAATAGAGAAGGACGGTGTTTTGCTGAATCATCCTCTGGGACGCAGATAGACTTGAGAAATCACCTTGCTCATAGGTCGCGGCCTCTCTTCTGGCATACAACTAAAGTGCTTATCTATTTAAAGACGATCTGCCAGCGGCCTCAGGAGCTTGGGAGCAGACATCTGAGCTGCCAGCATGTCCGTACACGTTCAGCTGATCCCTTCTACGGCAAAGCTCCGTGACAAGGTCGGCCAGACTTGGTGTGGGGCTCAGATAGACTGTCCAGAGAATGTGGTCAGTGATGAGATTCAAAACAGATAGCCAAGTGGGTGCACAAGCAGAGTCAAATGACAGAAACCGATAGGCCTGCTGAGAAATATTCTGCAACACAATACAGTTACTGTTAATGTAAAAGTGTGCTGGGAACCAAACCCTGAGGTTGAGAAAAAAAAACCTCAGTGCCTATATCATGTGAAGTTTGTCATATGGCTGTGAACTTCCAGACCTCACTTCAAGGGAAACACTGCACGTCATTCATCAGAGTCAAACACTTTCTGGCATGCATCTGAACTACCTAGTAACATATTTAAATCAAATTAAAATGACTACGTGTTCCCCAATCAACAGACACCCTCCTCAACAGTCTGGGGGCTGTTTTGTATCTCTCATTTACAAATACATTTCTTAACCAGTTAGTCAGGTAGTCGGATTTGAACAGGTTCGTCAACACGCCACTGTTTGTACGGCCAACTTCACTAAAACGAAAGCACGCATAGCTCACAAAGAACAAAGACACAATGTACAGTTAATGTACACAACAAACAGACCCATGTTATCAAAGGTAAACTTCAGTACATGTTAAAGACACACATTTTAGTTTTCCCATGTTGTTAACTGACAGGAAAAAAATTGTCTCTATAAAAAAGACAAAAGATAATTTTTAATTTATTTCTAACTTGCATTTAAGATAGTTGTATTAATCAAGCAGAATATCATTGATAGAACCTGTTCTTGTTTTTTTGTTTGTTTTTGTTTTTTTTCCCGAAGTTTTCAAACTACAGTGGCTAGAAATACCACCTCATCAACTCAGCTATCATTAGACAAAAACTGCTTCCTGGAAGTGAGTAAAATGACAGTATTATTATATCACTTAAACACTTACATTCAACTCGACCTTGCTCTGGTCACTTTAGCAGCAGTGCAGCTCTCAGATGGTGTGTTTATGAGCAGAAGAAGATACGGACGATCATCATGCCTCTTCTCCGAGTTCTGTCATTAAACTTAAACTTCTCCGCCACTCAGACACATTTCGCTTAGCGGTGGATGAAAACACGGCGAGGTACCATGGTCAACTTGACGCCTCACGTGTATTTAGTACGTGCTGCTTCCTCACAGCGGCGTCTCAAACTCCGCTGCACCGTCACACGGAGCCCTACAGGGAGAGGAATTCCCGATACCGCTCTGATGTCATGGAGACTCCGCCAACCGGTGACGGTGCTGAGAAGTCACCATAACAACGGGAATAATAACCAGGAAGTGCACGGTCGGGACCGGGACAGGGGCTGGTCCAAAGGAAGGGGGCGGGAGGATAGTTTTTGACGTCGGCTTGCACCGAAATCTGATTGGTCAGCGTAGGTAATCTGTATTAGTGAGTCAATCAAAGGAGAAAAAAATAATAATGAAGGGGAGATGGCAATTTAGACTAAAGTTTAATTAAGGACGTTTCATTGGGCCATGAATACATTTTCTGCATGATAAAGGAGGTTTGTTTGTAACTAAAATATTTACTAAAACATTCTCCTCAAATATGTTGCTATCAAGATTAAAATAGCAAAATATGTTAAAACACTGTTGTAGCCCTTGAATGTGATTTCTGTTTTCAACAGACTGCATAACATTAATGTATGTCTGTATGTCTATAAGTGTCTGCGCTCATTCCCACTCTTGGAGGAAGGGACAAGTGTAAAAATATCAGGTCCTGCTTTTATTTAAAGCCACACTCAGGCTTAGACCACTGTAAACAACTTTTTATTTTAGGTAGACACTGACCTGCTTACACCGAAAATACGGGTGCTCTCTGGTCAGATTTGGGAAGGTAGGTGTGTAGCATTTTATCTACAGATACTGGAAAGAATTAATCTTGTGTTGCCACCAAGGATTGCTTCATTATTTAGTAATGTACAGATTAGCGTGGTAAACTACCACACACCACTATTAAAATTAAATGTGTGGCAATTTTGTTTAAAAAGTGTTGTCTGACTACCTGATAGACTAGTCATTATATATCATTTCCTGAATGCAAATACGCAAATTAAACCAGAGTATGCTCTAGATGTGCAGTTATCTTTTTATCTACAGTTTCCCTACAGTGTTGAGACTAAACAGCAATTAAGTGCTTTAGTTTTGTGCATTTAACACCCAAAAGAGTTTTATCTGTCAAGTTTTATTTGTCATGCCACGTCATTTTGTCAAAACACATGACTTCATACTTCAGTGTAGTTTTTTGTTGGCATGTCACTATATAAACTCAAACCAATTCAGGCAAACAGCAGTCTAAACACATACATGAAACGCATTTTGAAATAATAACTTACCACAAAGTGTCAATCAAATGCTAGAGAACAAGGTTTCAGAATTTGGAGGCCATAAACAAAAAGAAACACTGAAGGGACTTTTCATGTTCAGGTAAACTGCAGTTATCATGCTGAGCTGCTGGAGCTAATAAAAATTCAGTTTTACCATCCTACCTACAGTATGCTTTGCTTTTTTCTTCCTGCTTTCTCTACAGTGACTTTAAATTGTCCTTAAGCTCAGGTTGCTTTAATAACACTATGCTCAGACTTCCCGACGGGCCAAACAAGTCAAGCAATGGGAATTTAGTCTTAACCGAGCACAACAGAACAGAACAATACAAATGCAACTTAAGTTGCAAATTAAGTTTGTTTTTATTGTTTTTGTTTTTGTATCAGTAGAGGAGGCAAGGCCCCTGTGTTTACTGCAAACACAGTCCCATTTAGCTGCTCTGAAATAATTAACATGGAGGTTCCTGACAGAACAGCGGGAAGGCTTTGGCGATTCACTCTTTCCTATCAAAAACTCCTACACCATTTTAAAATGTTTGCATGCAGGATGAGCAAAACCAATCTGAATAAAGATTATGGGTCCCAGGATTATTATTACTGCAGCAATAAAGAAATCATCACAAATTCACAAATACAAGGTACAGCAGCAATGTAAAGACCATTCAGATCTGGAGGCATACTGTAGATTTGCTGTTTCTAATAAAATTACCTCATTATTACCTATATGAGACAAAAAGATCTCTCTAAAATATCAACTTCTGCAAATAAAATAATATTTTTGGAGTGTGTCACACGAATAATGTTTGTAGCCCACATGTAGAATACATATTTTTTCATTTAAGATTTAATGATTATGTCTGGATTTGAGCCAGTGGTGCTCCAATAATAAATCCTGCCCTCTACATATCACATCACAGAGCAAATTGTTGGATCTGAATCCGTCCAAATGGGGCTGAAACATGCTATAAAACCATATCCTAGTTTTATAGCAAATAATCCAGAATGTTTCTAACCACGACGGAGAAAGTCTGCAAAGTCTGCTTTCAAATGTTGACTAAACTGATATCACATAACCAAGGCTGTTTATGAAGCAACTGATTAGACTTTGAGCAAAACATGACAAAGAAGCCGTGAGTTTAAAGTAATGGTGCTATAGAGAAATTTGGATGTAAAACATGTACCTGTTTTTCTGAGACTGGCAACATGTGAAGTAGAACTGTTTGACTCTGAAGCAGTTTCGATGAAGATTGTGTGAAACAATGCAGAAAAACAGACTCATTTCCTTTCTTCACCATCTTTTTAGCAAAAATGAATGAAATGAACTGCATAAGCAAAAATACCTCACCAAATTCACTAAAAATTAAAAAGCAACACCTAAGTGTGATCAGCAGTTTTTAGTTTAAATGTCTTGCTGTGCATATCGCTCTGGTTAGCGCTGATTATTTCTTTAAGATGTTTGTGAACAACAAAAACTGATAGGATTTCAATTGTCTTGTCTGCCTGTACACTAATACCATGTTTTATAAAGTGTGAACCCAACCCATTGTTGCTAATGAAATAATTAAATGTATATCAATATTAAACAGGACAGTGAAAAAGTGTCTCTTTTGTTCAAGCCATTCAAATCAATTAGGTGGTAAGATTTGATAAGAGAGATACAAGACATTTATCACATATAACTATATATAGTTTTGGAGTTTGGCTCTATTTTTTGCTGCTCTTCTAGTATCTCAGTGGTGCAGTCTTGCCGGCTGCCTTCTCTGCAGGACTGACAGGCAGAAAAAAGCAATAATCATCAAAAGGGTCTCACTTTACTGAGCTGGGAAATTTGCTGAACTTCTGCAATCAATGCTCTGTATTTGGACTTCGCTATCAACCTCCTGAGACGTTTAAGATAACAGCAAAGCTATGGCTGAGTCTGGAGCCCGGCACGATCTAACAATTTTTCTGTTCGTTTTCTGGCGGTATTACATGATTTGAGAGGAGCTATGTTGTCATTGATGGACATGTTCTGTAAAATGGCTCCATGACAGTTTTATGGTGAGGAAGAATCCCTCAATATAAAGTTGCACACAGCTGTAATTTATACAAAGTAGACATGAGCTCTTGACGTGGTCGTTTTTTACTGCCACATTTGGAATTTTCCAGTGTTCACCTTTGCAGAGTCATTGCACAGTATCTTCTCACAGCCCCTCTCCATGCTGTTGAACTTTGCTGTGAGGTAGATGTTTACACTACGTATGGAGCCTACTGACGGAAATAAATTGGTTTCTCTGCTTTCATAGTAATTGCTGAATATCGGTGCAAAATTGTGACTTTAGAAACAGGAACTAGTGCTGTGTTTTTGAGTGAGAGACAAATATACATTTATCACTCGCGATAGATGGCTGGCAGGTGAAATTTCATCCATAAATTTGAGTGCAGCTGGGAAGACATCCACATGATCCTAGACATGACTTTATATGTCCAGTTATCCACAGGAGAAAGAAAAATACATTACCAAAGAGAAAACAAATAGAGTACAATGCCAATAGCAACAATATATTAATAATATTTTAGAGGAAAGCTGACGAATTCATTCTATGTTAATGACACCTTAAAGGTTCCAGCAGAGAAATGTTCCTTTGATGAGACTTGACATATACCATTCAGTCTGTAAAACTGCACTTTCCAACTACTTGCCATTTATTAGGATTTTGCACTTTTGCACTTCTTTATTTAGTGCAAAAGGTCCAAATGTTGCATGCGTTTTTGCAAGGAAATTGATATACAGCAGACTTCTCGCATTATTGTAAAGGTGCAAGCCAGAAAAGGCTAGTTAAAGCACTTGGATGAAAGAGTGTGCCACCTGAACGTTTGTCCATGATGTTTTTTTCCCAAATTGATTTTCTTGTTCATTGTGTTTTGGGTCACAGTGTGTATGTTCATTTAATTTCAATAAAATGAAAATAACATGCAATAAAACTGAGCTTTAATTAGGGCGGTAGCTAACTATTGTCTATTTGTTGTTGAATAGTTTTGCCAACAAACTGCTAAAAAAATAATAAAATACGGGTTTGAAAATTGAAGACAGTTTTTTCTTACCAGCAGTTCAATACAAATATGTCTATTCTCTGCCAAAGACAACAGAACCTGTATATTCACATTACATTTATTTTGGGCATTTTTAAGCTAATAACAAATGACCTAAATTAAGGATGCTTTGTGTCATTTCACATTAATTCACATTAATGTGTCAGTGCACCAGTGGAAAATTTGAAACATTTCAACTATACCAGATTCTAAAAATGTAACTGCTTACTAATGCTCAGCTATGTGCCTCATGATTGAAATTATGGATATGTACACAACTTGTAGCTTAGTAGCGCTAAGATTTTTACACTTCCCACTGGAAGTGCTCAAGCCTCTCTGGATTAACTACAAAATCCCTGACATTAACTTTGGGAACAGAGCTGACAAATTGACAATCAATCTGGTTTAATATGGGTTCGGTCATGCATTAAGTGAAGGCTCAGAGGTAGTCACTGTTGATTTTAGATAGAATGAGTCCTGAGGATCTTCAAAATGTCCAGCGAGAATTCAAAATACGTCAACTGAAAACTGATTCCAATTTCACTGACACATTCAGCTCCACACTAGAAATTCTCTCTCATGTTATCAGGGATGTATATTATATGCTGCTATTAAATTATTCATTTCATATTATAAATGATTATTATTGAGAGTAAGCTGTTATATTGTTGTATGTTAATGATAATTAGACATTTTCACCAAGAAATGCCCCCCACAAATCCTATAAAATGTGTACAGGTGTGCAGGAAAATGCTTAATGTATCAGTAACCCTTGTTGAGAAAAAATAAATAAATACAGACACATTTCTGTGAAATTCCTCCTGAGGCTGCACCTTTAACATCTAGAAGCTGATAACAAGATGCCTTAAGAGGTTTAATTCATGACAACATTGTTGCTGTGAGGGACAACTAAAAAAAATGGCTCCTTTATGCCAAGTGTAAACTACAAGATATTCCACTCACCGACAGTTTCGGAGATTTCAAACAAAAGGCCTAAAGACAGTCCAAAGTCCAAATCCTGCAGTTTGAAATGTGATCTGACCAGCAATGACAGGCTGGAGTATGGAGACCAGATAGAGCTTTTGGGAATTCCTCTTCCTCTTAAAATATCCTGACCCCCTGTCGCCAGTTACTTCTGTAGTGTGCGAACCAACTTCAAACATCCCACTAGAAGACCACCGTCCTTTAATGTGATCAGTGGAGTAATCTGACGACATTGAACATTTTGATAATGTGTAGGATTTTAAAAAAAAAAGTTAACTAGTTTAGTTTAGTAATAGTTTGAGTTTCATGCCCTTAACTAGTATTGTGTTAAAACAAGGACAAGATAGACAAAACAACGTAAAGGACGTTTATGCACAGTGGTGATCTGAGCTAAATAATAGCAACAGTATGCTAACATGCTCATGATGGCAACATGTTGATTTGTAGGAGCTATGTTTACCACTTTAGTACAGCTTAACTGTTCATAGATAGTATTTCATACAAAGCATAATTAAAGTTGATGGGAATGTCTTTCGGTTTGGAGGATGTAAACCAAATCGAAAAAAGTTATTATAGTACAATTCTAGATCAGCAACACAGACATATTGTGTGGTAACCGTATGTCTGTATTATTTTTAAAAATAAAATACAAGCATTAGCAACCAACAACATATGACTTTCATGACTTTCATTAAAGGAAATTGTAATATCACCTCTGAAAATAGCAAGGGCTTACCGGCTTGCATGTCCATCACAGCAGATCCTCAGGAGAAAGATTTTAGCGCCATTTTAAATGAGATATATCACCACGGCAACAAATAGGCCCGACTGCTCAAAACTAGCGTGAGTGAAGTTTAGGTAAGCACTTTGCATTCTCAGTAAACCAAATAAATAAAGGCAACATTAGCTTTAAAATTGTGAACCGATAAATATGAGATTATAAATGAAGTGTCACCTTAAAAGTCTTCACTTCAGAACAACAAATAAACGGTTGCCATAAACAGGAAGTACGACGTTGCTATGCATACAGTGAATTGTAAGTTTGGCCGAATTTTTAGACTATATTTGTGAACTTTTTGGAAGCTTAAGTTGTCTGCATTTGCTGAGTCGAACTGGGACTCTCGTGTAATTATCAGAAGAAACACATTTTCTCGTAAATCTATAGCACTAACTAAATCGGTTGCGTTTATGCCGCTGTCCAATCAAAAGCAACGAATTTTGTAAACAGGAAGTTGCAGTAAACATGCATAACAAACCTACAGTCACCTTTACACTCGACAGTTCTAGCATGTAAAAACTTGTTTATAGTGTGGTATAACAGTTTTAGAAAAACTAGATTAATTTTTTTCTAACATGGACAAAAGACACAGAGCAGTTTGTCTACAAATAAGTATGTTGTAAATGTTCTTTAAACGAGTACATTTACTGTTGCTTAGTTTTTGTGGTAACTTATTTTTATTTCTTAACATACTGATGAATATAAATTAATAGCTGCAACATTTCCCTTGGACTGGCAAGGCTGCAGCCATTTATTCAATAACTGTCTTTGTGGATATGCGGTAGAAAATGTTAGAGTCAAACAGATGGTGCTTGTAAGATAAATGCGTACTCCCACTCTTATATAAGTCACAATACATTTTACCTTAAAAGAAAATAAGCATATATACTTGAGTTATGAGGTTATTCAGTGTTCAAAGAAAGGCCCTGAGTGGATATTCGCTAAAGATTTTCATTGAAAACAGACAGAACACAAAGATAAGATATTTATGCACATTTCCAAGGCTGTCAACTCAGTGAACTCAATCTTGTGGTTGTCAGTTAAAGTGTTGGTAACAGTGATCCTCTCTGGGCAGTTTTCAGCTGTCATTTTTTTTTGTGTTAACTTAATGTACCTCACGGCTGCCCCCCTTCTCATTCAGCATTTGTCAGATCCGACCACTGAGTGTCGAGTACAAATACCATCCTCCATTCACATCTTGTCTTTTCATTCTGAGCTGACGGTATCTCTTTGTACTAGTCATACATTTTGTGTATTCCAACACTAATAAATAACACCTTCTTGTATCTTTACTGCCCTTGCAAATGATGAGAAAACTGACCTTTGATTTAGAAGTTAGATACGAAGTTTTTATAGATTTTTCTATATTGATGACAATGTCACAATGTCATCCTTTGTTTTTGTTTTTTTAGCTGTATTATGCCGTTATGGCCAGTGCTATAATGAAACTCAGTCACTATGACATAATCAGCAACACTAAAGTTGTGAATGATTGAGGCATCATCCTGAACATGAACCTAGTTTTATATTTGTGAATATGCATTCCATTTAGGCTCAGGAAAATATACTTATATACACCACTGCCAGCCTCCTGAGGTGCTATGAGTCCCTGCAGGCCTTCAGGTGTTTGCAGTTTAACAAGATCCTGATGAAAATCTTACAACCACTTGACTGAAAATACCACAAGAGAATGCTTTACCGGTGCTGCTGCCAAACACCATAAATACTTAGAACCCATACATTAGAGAAGATATGTCAAAAAACTGACGCCGACCGAAGCTCTTCTCATTTCTAAAAATAAACTCTGCTCAAATAAATGTCCACTGTGCAGGTAATTGCTGTCTGTGAAAAAGCAATTTTTCTCTGGTAAAGGTCACTCAACTCATAACAGCATGAGTGGCCGTCGCTCATTAGAGGAGAGTATTACTACCAAACCTTACCTGGCATGAGCCACACTGTGCTGGCATTCAGATCAAATGCAGTGATCAGGCCCACTGGTTCCACCAACTAATGGGCCAGAAATACCACTGCTGGACTTCACCGCAGGAGGATGTGTGGCGTTTCGTAAAGTGAGTATTATTAAACGGCAAAAGATTTAAAGAAAAATCAAATGAGTAGAAGTACAGAAAGAGACTTTGCTTTCCCCCTTAGCATTTCTGACTCTATACCCTTCTTTTCACCTCCAGGGTCTCTGTGTGTTTGATGTGGCAGAGAGCGTGCTTAGTGGGTGCTAATACCTTATGGGCATTGACTGCTGTGCTTTCAACTCATTCCTGCTTTGTATGAATATATATGTACAGGAGAGAGAGGGTAAAGTGAGATGCATTGCATGACATACTCCATTGAAATCCTGTGCCCAGACACCATAGAGAGCACAGTGTAAAGCAGTTATTCTAACTCTAAAAGCGCATACAATTCTCCAAGCCTATCGAAACACACAAAAAAGAATCTACAAAACATGATTTGTTCCCTGCCAAACTAATAATCCTCTAATAAATAGAAATCTCTTATGTTCCAGCTTTAATATTCCATAGTTTGGAGTTTCTAAGATGTCATTCCAAATGCCTGAAGGCAAGTGTTGCTGGAGCTGTGCTTCAGCCCCGGCAGCCTGGAAATAAGAGTAGATTTTAGGAGCTTTCATGCATACATAAATTAATGAGGGCCATGCAGATTTTATTGAGAGAGAAGCCTGGACGAGCATGTCCCACAGTGCTGTGACCATATACCCGCTGTCAATGCAAATCACCCCTGGTGCTGTCCTGCTGGCTGAAAAATGACAAGTGTGAGGTGTAATTACTGTTGTGCTCAATAGGAGGAGCTGTTGACTCATCACCTCACGTCAAAGAGCTTTTTGAGCTTTATCCAGTAATATATCAAGGTAAGTAATGGCTTAACTGGTTCCAGCCTTAAACAGTATGCCGGTGAGGGGGTTCATATCTTCAGCTGCAAAACCAGTGGGTCCATGACCATAATGTGGACAAGCTTCGAGGTGAATCCCCTCGGTGTTCTTCTAATCCACTTCATGGTGTAATTGTTTATCTTATTTCGGACTGCAAACTCTGCACATGCAGACGGCATCCACTCACCTGCTCGCTCCAGGGAGGCCATAATCATAATTAAGTAGATGAGGATACCTTCAGGAAGCAACATGAGAGGAAAAGGTACTTAAGGGTATCTAGAGCATCATGATATCACCCTAAAGAACCCGGTTATCTCCTCCCGTCCAATTATTCCCATCTTTAACGTGATGTGAGTATGTGTAAATGGATTTATAAAATCATTCCCATCAGAATGACATTCAAGCCCTTAAATTTAAAACACAGGCTCAGAATTTGTTCAAGCTTAACATCAGCAGATGCCCAAGGACATCTTCTAATATCTCTCTCAGAGACTTCACAAGGTGGGAGCTATCCTCTGGCACAATCATTGTTGGTGAGGTGAATCACACCCTTTCGCTTGCATACATCTTGAATTGAATTAATGAGGAGGCTTCTCACTGTGTCACAGCGATGAGGAGACAACAGTGAATGGAGAGCAGCACTCACCAGGGAATGTTGGTGGATTTAATTAGTCTGTGTTTACCTCCTTGCGCGATGCCTGAAAACCTAAAGCACAATCGCTAGCATGTTTGCGCGTGCACACTCGCAGACAACCAACTGTAAAAGAGATAAATTGCAAGTGCCTCCGGTCTATCAGTGCGTGGGAATGGCAGCTCAGTTGGGAGGAAACACTAGACAGAAAGCAGCTTCTCTTCTATAAGAAAAGAATGCACCACATTAGTGTTGTGTTTATATCAGGGAGAGAGGCATAAACCTAGTGAGTGAGAGGGAAGAGGCTGGTGTAAGGTGTGCTTGAGTTTGTCACCCGGGATGTTCTGTTGAGATCTCACAGCGTGGAGAGGAGGTGTAGTGATTCACAAATCTGCACAGGCAACATCTCTCACGATCCCAAACGTGCCATCAAGCAGGCTGAAGCTAAAAAGTACAGCTTTACTGTTTTTCATCTAGCAGAGGCGGCATTATAACAACAAATAACATTTTTTATTTTAAGAGGAGAGAAGGCCTGGCCTCCAAATCATGACAGAAGACTAAGCAGGTTGAAGATTATTACATCCTAAACCGATCAGCCACAACATTAAAACCACTGACAGGAGAAGTAAATAACATTGACCATCTTGTGACAATTCAATGTTCTGCTGGGAAACTGTTGGACCTGGCATTCATGTGGATGTTACTTAGACATGTAGCACCCACTTAGACCAGACCAGGCACCCCAACCCCATAGCAATCCCATAGATCCCAAACTGATCAAGCATCTGTGGGATGATCCACAGAGGCCCCTCCCATTAACAAATAGGACCACTAACAACATTGTGTTGCCAGACACCACAGGACACCCTCAGAAGGCTCATGTCCATTCTCTGAACTGTTTTGGAGGCACAAGGGAGACCTACACAATATTAGAAAGGTGGTCATAATGTTTTGCCTGAATGGTGTGAATTTAATATGCAAACTATTCAGTGACAGACAGCTTACTTTGACTAATCTAAGCCCCTTTCTTTTGAAACTACTGCTCTTAATAATAGATATATACGTGCGGAAGGAAGGTCTTGTAGAAGCTTGTAGGCAAAACACATCCCTTATTAATTATTCATGTACAAGAACTAGTATGCTAAGAATTATGTGAGTGCTAATTTTTCAAATGCGATGACTGCAGGAGATGGAGGAGGCCAACGAGAGCAAATCATGCGTAATAATAAACCTTTGTTTCCCAGAGCAACGGGGGGAAGCGAGTTTGCCGCCAAACAGCCCAGTGGAGGCGTATTAAGAATGCTTGACTGGGCTTTTGGGAGGAACCTCCAGTCCTGAAGGCAATAGCTCTCTATCTGGTGAAGGTGGAGAAGAAATCTCCCCTCAGTAGAGTGTTGCATAACCACTTAATATAAGGATCCAGGCAAACAACACACATACACACAAATATTTTTGTGTACGCTGCCTGCCAGAAAAACCACACACACCAACTGCCTCACCAATTAAACATCATTAACATGATCCCTTAGGTGTGCTTCCCAGTTAAGTGTGATGTGAATGCACTATGCCTTTAGTCAGGATGACAGCCAGACTTAATAGGCTTTTGAAAGACACAAATGCCCTTATGTAATGTTAAAAAAAAAACAGAGTACAGCTTCTGTAAGAACAAGAAAACCAAGAAAAATAGAGCCCTTCAAGCAAGAATGGACACAAACTTAGAAGGAGAGCCCTTGTCTTGTCTTATGCAGGTGCATGTGTGTGTTTGTGTCTCTCAGGGCTGAAAGTAAGTGTTGGCAGGCTTCAAGGTGTTTGAACGACTGCACTCGAATAACACGTAACAACTCTCTGAACACCAGGAGCATGAAACCAAATTCAAACACTGTTATATATTCAAACATCTTTTTATAATCAAAAATATCATCCAAGCATTTACAGTGTATTACAACAAATGAGTCTATGCAACTTTTAACAGCCTTTACAGAAAATGAAGAAATATATCCATTTGTGTTCTATGTTACAAACCAGGAACAGCAAAAAGAGAAGAGAGGGAGGCCGAAGGGTGTGGAGGAGTGAAGTGTTCAGGCTGACCCTGATCAGCTCCCCTGGTTAGCCCTGTAGGCCCGGCCCACACTGGCCGAGCCAACTTTGGGATCAGAAAGTACAATACCCCCGGCCCCGTGGCAAAAACTACATTTTAATCCAGTGACTGTAGGAATCTGTGCTCTTCTGTGACTCCCAACGAGTCGTTATGTCTAAAAATATTTTGCAGACACCCAGAAACTGAGAGCTCAAGCCCATGAAGACCTCATCACCAGGGCTCGGTGTCATCATTCCTGTAGCCAGAGAAATGCAGCGATTTTACGTCTCTGCCACCTTCACAAAGTCCCTGAAATGCTCATATAACATTCCTTACTGATCTGAGGTCTGTGCTCAGTCTTCTGTTGTCCTTGTGCAGCCGGGTGCAGCCCAGTCTTTGATAGTTGAAGGCTTTATACCATCTCTTTCACATCTTTACAGTGTGTCTGTGTTGCCTCGTCCACCTGTCGTCTCGTCCATGTCACCAGAAGCGTCCCCAGCAGAGTCTACGTGCTCTTGATGCCCTGGAAGCCACAGAAGTTCCAGCGTTTCTCCAGACTGGCTCCAACACCAGTCAGCTCCTGCCTGAAGGTGCACGGCAGCCGGGAAAGAAGAGCCTCCACCTCACTGGGGTTGATCTGCAGACACACACAAAGTCCACATTGTTTAAAACAGATCTGTACATGTATACGACCCTGTTACAGTATTTAGAAAATATGGTATTCTTGCAAGTCATCTTTGTGGAATTCTCCAGAAGATTGAAGAAGACTGCCATGATCTAAACAACTTCTAGGAAATGGACCCTTTCAGTGTTTAGAGGAACGTCTTCTATTACAATCCACTACCACATGAGGTTCCACCTGGTTCTGATTTAAGGATCTTTTAGAGTACAGTGGGACCTAGACGCTGTAACTTACGCACGGAGCCTGCGCCGGTGTGAGCCATTTATACTCGTGCGCTCGTTAGTCTGGCTCGCTCTGTAACGACACCACCCAACACTAGTCGGCGCTGTCTTTTTTGCCAGTCGGGTCCATTTTTGTTTCCACTTCCTGCTTCACTTTCAACAATGGCGACTGAAACGTTTGCCAACATTTCGCACAAGTCATACAAATGTTTGTATCTCCGAATCTCCTCAGTTAACCTTTCCTCAATGTGTTCCATTTGTATTGATCCGAAGCAATCAATTCAAAAATTGCGGGTATGGAGAAGCAGTCGGAAATACTAAAGTGGAAACACGCAAGAACCAAGCGGACCAATCACAGTTACATTTCTGTTGAGGTGACACGTCAGTTCCGGCGCTAGGGTCTGCGTATGGGTCTGCGCTGTCGCCGTAGCTTCTGCGTCAACTTAAAGGGGAACTCCGGCGCAATATGAACCTGGGGTTAATAACACATGTGTACCGAGTTCGACCGTTCTCTGGTATTTGTTTTCATGCATTTGTTTTGTTAGTCAAATGTTTCTTGCAAACCACTATTTAGCGTATAACGCTAGCCTTCGGGGCACACGTACACATAAAAAGAGATCGCTGTTTCTATACCACTAACAAGGCTCACAATATCACCACACTTACACGGTAGCATAACTAGGGTCTCTACATGTAAACCGAAGCATTGAGAACTTTGCAAGTATACAGGCAGTTTATTAAAAAAGGAACCCAGTTCATGTGTGGCTCGCATATCCAGGCGGGCGCCATCTTGGGGAAACTGAACTGTCTGTTGCCGGAAGAAAGCACTGAGAGCATAGAGAAGCAATGAAAGAAGAGAGTTCAGTTTCCCCAAGATGGCGCCCGCCTGGATAAGCGAGCCGGACGCGAACGGTACTGTATTCCTTTTTTAATAAACTGCCTGTATACTTGCAAAGTTCTCAATGCTTCGGTTTACATGTAGAGACCCTAGTTATGCTACCGTGTAAGTGTGGTGATATTGTGAGCCTTGTTAGTGGTATAGAAATAGCGATTTCTTTTTATGTGTATGTGTGCCCCGAAGGCTAGCGTTATACGCTAAATAGCGGTTTGCAAGAAAACTGGTCACATTTGACTAACAAAACAAATACATGAAAACAAATACCAGAGAACGGTCGAACTCGGTACACATGTGTTATTAACCCCAGGTTCATTTTGCGCCGGAGTTCCCCTTTAATGCAGAAGTCTAAACCGCCTATTAGATCCCTATCAGCCTTTGTACATAATGTGTCCCAGTATTGGAAATAGGACTGACAAAAACCAGACATCCAATGTTCTAAGAAGTCAGATGTTACAGATATGTTCTTCATTGTGTCATGCGTCTCCCATATCTCTAGACAATAATTATATCATTTCTAGTCTGGACAGCTTAACAACAAATGTAAATCCCCAAGGCCGTAGCCTTGATTTATGTTTTGATTCAAAACTGTCATAAGCTGCTCCCGCCACAGAGGCAGCGCAATTGTGTTTTAATCAGCAGGGACACATGGCTTCAATTGGGTCTTTTCTCTTGTCAGCAGACCTGGAGAAGGTCATTCATGTTTTTATCTCCTCCGGGCTTGATTATAGTGACGTGCTTTTTTTTTTTTTTTCTGGACTCACAGGGAAAACATTAACACCTACGGCTAGCGAAGAGCCCTGACACTGGAGAGAATCCACCACATTAGCCATGCCCTTGCTGTCCTTCACTGGCTTCTTGTCGGCTGATTTTAAGACTTTACTTTTGGTTTTTAAAGCTCTGCGAGACCAGGCTGCTGTTTATGAATGTGATTTGTTCTGTATGAGCATGAACTCAGTGTGGCCTCAAAGTGATCCCCAAATCTCAGCTTGGCAATGAGAGCGACCCAGCTTTTGGCGTCTAGACTCATCAACTGGTGACCTTAAATCTTAGTTTATGAACCATTTACGCTCCGTTACTTCTCTTCCCACACTCTATGCATTTTTATTAGGGATTTCTTTTATATAAACGACCCTGAAAGAGAGAATTCCACTGTATTATGCATCAAATCTTTACACATTAAACTAAGAGTTTGAATCCTGACAGTTAATCATTTTTTCTTCCTACTTAAAACTCTTAATTACAGCCTTGCTAACTTACAATTTAAATATCAGTTTTCTCTGAACTCAGTTGTTGTCTATGGATGTAAACTGCTTTCACCAAAATATGTATAAGCTTTTTATCTTGTAATTATGACTTCTATATCCCATAATTTCGAGAAAGTAGCTCATGAGTTTGAAATCTCAATCTCAAACATTCTGACGACACCTATCATTGTGCAGATGTTTTCATTCTCTTTAATTATGCTTACATTCAGTAGCTCCTTTAAGTGTTTTAACTGACACACTCCTGCCTGGTAAATCGATACGAGAGCACTTTGCTGTGACATGCCCATCACCGACTCTTGTTAGGTGACCCCGTGGACATTGCTCATACGGCCACGCTTTATTCTCTCACACACTCCACACCTCCTGTACGCTCACACTCACAACACGCTCAATCACGACACTCGCACCTCCACCGCATTTAGAGCATCGTAGCGCAAGTAAATTTGCAGTGAGAAGCCACCTGACTAAGTTTAATCTGGCTCACGACCGACGCTCAGGTGGGCTGAAAATAAGTCAGTCAGCTAAAATCCTGAGGTGACGCGGCCAAAACCCACAGTACACAGCACTGCTTCTGAATTAATAAGCAGTTCGTTCATGATGTCAGGATACATTAAAGTCCATCATGGAGATAGGACTGGTGTGTCATTATATACAAAGGAGCTGCGCGTGTGTGGAGCGACCAGATAAGCAGAGAGGATGGAGCTTGTTGTTGGGGAGTCTAGTCAGTGATGTTGACAAAGCTCTGTGGGTGCTGCTGGATGCGTAGTGTGAGAGTCTGTGTGGGAACAACAGACGCACAGGCAAACTCGGACGCACACAGACAGACAAGCGTGGGCGTTCACTCACACTGACACGCCGACTTACACGTGAACACTAGGCACAAATAAATAAATAAACAAAAGGCACAAGAGAAGAGCGTCACACTATTTCTTGGCATTCTTAGTGTGAGGATGAGTCAGGGTGGTGATGACCAGTAGTTTCTCAGTGCAACTGGTTTCATTAGACGTTAAATGTGTCTTCTGTTAAGGGGATGGGCCGCCATTTTTTCCCGAAGGTCTTCTCGTTGAGGCAGAGAGCAGAAGTGGCCATTAATCACAGTGTTACTTCTTGGAGGTGACACTGAAAGTTGGCACTTTGAAAGCCTCATATAAGTGGCAGTGAGGAGCGATAATACTTCTAAAATGCCTCATCAGAAAAGATGGGCATAAAATAGCAGTGCTTCAGCAGACAGAGTGGAGATGAAGAGTGTCTGCGGATTTGAGGGTGGTGTTTGTCTTCAGGTGACAGGATGAAGGATCAGCTTTTAATTTGTAGTGGCATCAAGGGAAATCCCAGAACTAGGCACAGAACTACAACATTTAAGTACAGAAAAGTGAACTAATACTATTGCCAAAACTTTTTTTTGACCTTGTTGGTTATGTCTTTGCTCACTTTTAAATAAAATTACCGCAAACATACACACCACCGACAGCTAGCTCCTGATTACTTAAAGAAAAGTTTCCAGTATTTAACAAAAACTAAATTACAAAAAACACATTGTGTACATTAGTGAGATTTACAGTTGATTTTGTTACAGATGGACAAAGCCGGGAAAACTCTTTCCTGCTCGTGTATTTGCTAAACGGAGCTAAATGACGGCTGCATGTACCTCTGTTTTTAAGACAGTTACAAGGGCTGTCGGTCTTCTCACCAGTCTCTTGGAGAGAAAACAAATATGTCAAACTCCTCCATTAAAGTGCTTTGGCTTCATATCACTTCTGCAAAATCCATTCATTTCTAAGAATGGGTCTGTACAAGCATTAAGGAGTGTGTCAACTGCACAGCAGGATCCTGCCCCGTACGTCTGACTGTAGGGGAGACTGACATACTGTCTGTGTAGGTGCATCTAGAGTGATAGTGGAAGTGGAGGCCAGCTCTGTTTATCTGCTCCACAGTGGACGCTGTGATTCATGCGAGTCTTTTACCTTGGTGTCCAAACGCTGTAGGTAGGAACAGATGTACTCGATGCTGGCTCCGAACGGGTGGACGTGCAGGAATGTCGAAATGATCCCTGAGAAAGAAGTCATGAAAAGATGTTAACGCAGAGCCATGTCATCCATGAAACACTGACCAACCACCAAAGGATGTTCGCAACATCAGCTTATCCAACTCCTCTCCTCAGGCTGAGTGCAGCACGAGCTTTGAGTGACTTCTCCCAGAGTCCCAGTACAGCTAAGAGCCTCTTGTATACTGTGGCTGTAGATTAGAGGGAGTGTTTAATGACAGCTTTGATGCTGTTGTCTTGCATCAAAGCCATGCGTTCCCACAGCTCAAACAAACCATCTGCCATCAGCTAACAGAGGGAGAGAGAGGAGAGAGGTAATCCTGCTCCTCTGCTTACTAACCACCTATAGAGCACCAAGGTACCAGCACCTGAAAAAACACACACAGAGTGCTCAAATGGCTTCACCGCTGGTGGAATCACTCAAGGCTTTTAAGAAGAAAATGCAACTCTGCAAGTTCATTTTTGTCACCTGCAGGAAGTCAATCAATACTTGAACACAAACAATGTGCTACTCCAGAGCTGCTCCACTGACAATGATTAAGGGACTGACTGGAGTCTAATGGTGCATTCAGACAGAACACCAAAAGACATTTCACGGCCACGTTTTGTTTATTTATTTATTTTTTATTTGCATGAATTCGCCCACTAGAAAGGTTTTGCTGTCCATGTTTATTTGCCTCAAACAGCCAATGAACACATCCTCCAACTGACAGCAGACGTTTGCTCTATCAACATGCACCCACTCCATGTGTACGCTGATTATCAGTATGAGACAGTGTCAGAGCTCACACTAGCTCACACTTGTTTTCAGAATAAAATATGGTAAATGTTGAATTTTGTTTCTGTTAAAAAATTAAAAGAAACTACTGTTTCTGTTTCTGTTACACCACATTTTAAGTCTTACAACTACACAGTCAGCAAATTCAAACAACTCCATAATAGATGAGCTTCATCATACAAGCACAATATAACCTGAAACCTAATGGAGGTTTGTGGGGGATGCAACCAAGCAGCAACCTCCAGGGACAGAAAGAGAGGCCAACGCACCGCCCAAAACTGCACTTCCCCAAATGGCCACTTGATGTTGGCTCCAAAAGCCAACCAATCTTATCAAACTCCATGTTAAAATGTCCAATTTTTCAGGAGAAATAAATGGTTACAGCTAGGAGTGAGATTTTGTAGTTTGTTAATTTAGGGTGAGGTCACTTTGAGTGACAAGCGGGTAAATTAACAAGCTGCCAGCTGTCTGCCTAGGGGTCATCCACCCACCTAACCTCCAGCTTATAGTCCACCTCTTGCAGATTTTTTAATTAGCTGGAAGTCAGACAATGCCAGGAGCCACCACACCAAGCTCTAAAAGCCCTATCTCCCATAGGTTTATCAAATCTATGGGAGACATCACACTGGGTTCATCCTTCTTTGTAAACAGCCAATGACAGAAGCCCGTATTTTTGCTAACTTTAACAACGTAACAACTGTAACAATACAGATCTAGTAACGTCCACCTCATGCATTATGACTACAGAGGGCAGACTGCCATAAGCGTGCACCATCATCCCCTTTTGTAAATTAAATGATACTACAGAGACATGAATACCCTAATAATCCAGACCAGTCGAATGCAACCAGAAGCCAGAAAAACAGCAGCGTAGCCATTTGTTTTGAGCTGAGTGATGCTTTGAAGATGCTTACTTCATTTTTGTTTTATTGTGAATATTCCCAAACAAATTTGCAGTTAACCATATGATCATAATCTCAGGTGAGGCACAAAGAACCTGTGGCATTCGTGGTAATCCAAAAGAGAAAACCTTGACACGTGTATATCTAGAATTATGTTAAGAAATGTAAGTGCAACAGTCTGAGCATCAGCGTACCGACAAGCAGAGCTTCCCTCTCGGAGTGGACAGGACTCGGCGGGTTCTTCTCCATAGGACCTTCTTTTTCTTGACTGAAGGACACCACTGTTGATACTGCGGCTTCCTACACACACACGTATGCACACACACACACACGCGCGGTTACTATAAGCAAATCTGCCACCGGCACTGGCGTGATGTAAACAAAGTTAAATATAAGCTGATGCAATGCACACAATAAAAACACAATCATAGAAATATAACTGGATGGAACACATGAAAAAAAGTTTCACAACCAACACGCCAATCTGGAGAAACAATGAGGATGGGGATAATGAGGCGAGGGAGGATATTCAGCCAGCAGCTATATTTCTGATACATGCCACACACACACACACACACACACAATGACACAAAGAGGAGACGGGTTTAAAGAGAACAAATAGAGGGAGAGGGGAAGAGACTTGGAAGGGAAATGATCAAGCAGTTTGTTTCAGATCTGTGACAGGTGGCAGAAAAGAGGCAGAATAACACAGGACTTTTTGTCTGTGTTTGTTGTCCTACATAGTACTGTGTGTACTATTTCCACTTCTGCTGTGGGATGGCTGGTGGCCTTTTTTCTGTTTTAAATCTATCTGTAACACCCTGCAAGTGTGTGTCAGTGTGTGGGTGTGTAGACATTTGCACATGTGCAAGCCATTTTGACTTTATGACTCCTTTATTTCTCAGCCCAGTTGTGTCTGGGTGATTTATTCAGCGACAAATGTAGTTACAGTGAGCTGCTTTGGCCCGTAATGATCTGTCATGTCACTTGAAGAGGTTACAAAAGGAAAGTCAGGGAAAGAAGAATAAGAAGAAGGGAAAATGAGGACACAAAACAATATCTGAACGAGCGAGGGAGGCTCAACGTTTTCCCACTTACACTGGTTTGATTAGCGCTCTCCTCGCTGGCTCTGTCGTCTTGCTTCGACATCTCCAGCTGCGGCACATTAGAAACATATGAAGAAAAACATTAATGTAGGCAGACGGGTGAGCACGGTTGCGCACAGCATGATGTGCAAAAACAGGCCTATACAAGCACTGTATATTTTTAGAAAAATGTCTGGAAATGAGCTGATTTTGAACAAGCAAGGGAGGCGGAGACGCTGAACTCCATATGAATATGATTAACTCTTTGTGAGTGAAAACTGGAACAAACAACCATTAAATATGTAACAGTCTGCATCCTGATTTCACAGGAACATAGCTGCAGAAGTGATGAGTTAGACATCATAACAGCACCGTCATCTACAGCAAATCTGCTAACTCGTTAAGTGTTTAAGACCTTTCAAGGGGGAAAAAAAATCCCATCCAGCTTTTCAAATGTAAAGATTTCATGCTTTTTCCTGTTTTCTGTTGAGCATTTAATCAATGATTGTTGGTTGAACACCAGTTTGGAGACTTCACGTTGATTTTTAGCTTGACTATGGTTACATAATTTAGACTTAATGGTTAATCAATTAAAAGGGCACTCAAACAATTGGACGGATCAGTTCACAACTTAAGATACTGGCGCGCTGAAAATGAAGCAGTTTGCAGGACATCTTTTGAAGAACAAAAACTTCTAGGTTTCTAAGTGTTCAGAGCAACCACAGTGGACAATGATGTGAGAAGCCTGCAGTCACTGAGAGATGAGGAGCAATAAGTTTAAATATTGGGATACCAGCATTGTATTTGTTGGTAGGTATAATAAGAACTTATGCTGAGATGCTGCTGAATCATTCAACAACGGGTTCAGGTAAAGCATACCGTCTCCTTCAGCTTGAGAAAAAAACCCAACAATTTATAGAGTTCGAAGCAAAGGCAAATTTGTTTTCTTGAATATGTTTTGCCACTTATCCAAGTAGCATTTTCAAGTTTTGACTAATAAATGGTGATCTATTAATGGCCAGAAACTCCAACAAGTGCAACTGCCTTTGTTTTTCTTTTTGGATATACCATGGTACACCCGGATGACTGAGAACCTTCACAGAGCCCATATATAATTCTCTCTGTGACTAGAAAAGAAGCTTTCTACAAGAAAATATTCCAGATGATGTCTTTGGGTTTTCCTCATTTTGGGCTTAAGGCTTCTAGAGTAAGTTTGGAGAGTGGCGAATGAAAGACAAAGACCTTTACCAAGCAGGAAGGGTCCATCAAATATTCATTATTGCGTTGCATAATGGAAAGTTAGTCACCCATTATTCTTGGGTTACTAACATCAGGGATGCCTTCCCACCTGCAGCATTGAGACATTCTGGATCGAATTGCAGTGTTTGACCCTTTGGTTCGGTTCATTTGGACAGGTGTGAACACTGTAATTGCACTCAGGTGTGCACGGAAACAACCACAGAGGAACCGAGAGGAGGTAGTCTTGGTTTGGTCCCAAACAAACTCCGGAACAATTCATTAGTGATGATTTGACCTCAATCTGACTACCAGGTGTAAGGTGCAAGTTTGAGCACAGCGGCTCCTGTTAGCCGCTTAGTTCTCCTCAGTTGTCTGAAGGATGCATGGCGTCTTTGAAGCAGTACAGCATCGTTAAAGTGCATTTGTCACTTGGTTGGTATGGTTTTGCTAAAGTCCAGAAAATAACTATGTTTATGAGCAAATGTTATCTCTGCCGTTGCTCCATGTTTATGTTAATTTCCTTAACTTTATGTCTTTCAAAGATGTATGCACACATGTCCAGAACACTGTATCTTGTAGTGAAATATTTGCCTTCACTCAGATTTATTTTCTGAAATAAGAGGAAAACACTCTGATTCAGATTAAAGCAAACGAACTGTGTGTGAAATACAATACTAAATCACTGGACTATCCCTTTTCTCAGATATAATCAAGAGATCAATCAGAAGTGTCAGCACTTAAACCTTGAAATGATAAAAGCGTTTGTTGTGATTATAAGAATAACACTGCGGTTAATAACGTCAATGACCTGCACTCGCATCAGTCCAGTAATGTCTGGTGACAGTTGGGTGACAGCAGGGCCAGTGATTGAACCAGTGAAGGAGGACTGATGGTATAAAGAAATCTCCTCAATGTGACAAACGATGCCACAGTGACGGCTAATCTTCAGAAGGAGCCCACACCCAAAAATTGATTTCCCTTTCTGTCTTTAATGAGACTGTCTGTCATGATTCATGACGTTTGCTCATACACAGGAATTTAATTAGCATGTTTCCTGGCGCTCACAGTTGTGGGGACACGCATCTAATCAAACCCATCATCATTAACAAGCTATTGACAACTCCTGCACTCTGAAGAAGCAATGTTAACAAATGATTAACTCAGCTTTGAGTTATATGAAACCTGCAGTGATCTCAGAGCAAAGAGACGACACACGGAGCGGCTCCCTGCGTTGTTTGAGAGCCTTTGCTTTGTATTAATATCCAATTTAATAGCCGATTTAACCCGAAGCTCATTTTAACGACAGGCATTCCTCTCATTACACTGAGCTAGAAGGAACATTAACAAACATAAGTGGGTATATGGGACAACACCTGTAAACATGACATCATTAACAGAGAAAAATGACCCTCGAAAGTTGAAATTATTTATAAGATTGAAGACTGTGCATTAAGCAGTGCACCGGTGTACTAATGCAGCTTGGCATTAATCAATATTAGATGGAGTTTTGTTGGGGAAAAACATGCTTCAATGTGAGCAACACATCCAACAAATGTCATGTTAGGATGGATGAATAATGTGGCGGGCTATAACTGATGATATGGCTTTTATGGAACAGCTCCGAGACACAGACAGTGGTTTAAAATTAGTGTAATAATATCTCCTGCAGGTAACGTCTCCCTATCTGGTGATCACAGTGTCATCTGTTAGTTACTGCCTCTTGGCCAGTTCAAAATAAATCACTGCCTTGTGTGATGCTCCTGCAGCCTAAAAGGACATAATGTGCAAGAATGAGAGCGCATGACTGAATCGCTGGTGGTCTATGTCGCTTTAAGTCTCAGCGGCAGATATGTAAGGAAAAAAATAGATTACGGTCAGCCATGCTCAATATGTTTCTTCTTAAGAAGGGAAAGGATTTCCTTTGTGGATTTTAAATGTGGTTGCAGTGAAAACATGACATGTGTTTTTCCAGGGAACTTTTTACAAATCAATTTACACCTGGACATGTTGCTCGGATGACAATATCCAAAAATCTAGCTTTTGCATTTACATCTGGTTTTAAATGGCTCAGTATGCAAATTAGTTAGGACAAGCTGAATAGTAAACTAGCCTGGTGTGTTCCAGGTCAGAGGAAGCAATGCTGCATTGTGGACTGTATTTCAATTCCACTGCCATGTTTGAGTTAGTGCCAGCTGCTATCTGAAGCTCTCTTTTTGTTTTTTTGTTTTCTGATTTGGCTGGAAGTTAGGTGACATCAACCAGCTGGTCGGATGCTTTTCTTTAAGATAAGGTCTGACTGTGCAGATCACAGCTACAGATGCCAGATCTCATCATGAGATCGGTGCAGCTAGATCCAAATCCCAATGTCCCTACGGACATTTACAGCCTGCGTTAATGTGCCTTCTCCCTTGAGATCAGGATAGATCTCGCACGGTTATACCAGGTGTAAACGAGGTATTTTTTTGACGTTTTCTTATTTCTTAACATATTATTAATTAAGTTGTTGAACAAACTGAAGAGCTGAGAGTGAAGTTAAGTAATTACAAAGACGCACTTCGTTTTTTTGTCACACTTCCTCAATACGTTTTGCTGGTGCAACAGGCTGCTGACAGTGTAGTGGAAAATCAACATGTATTGTGAAAAAGCACCAAAACCTCACATATGAGAAGCCAGAGATTGAGAATTTGGAAGTTCTGCATGAAAACTGACAGACATTATTATTTGACTATCACAGTATTTTATTATTTTTCCTTGAATGGATGAAATAAATAGGCGATTACATTCATAACATGGCTGTAATTTGCATGAATGTGTTTTTTTTTCCAATTAAAATGGCCAATGAAAGAAACAAAAATTGAAAATTCACAAAGCACAAAGAATAATAAATGGTTCTGCAAATGATTACTGGTTAAAATGTTTTCTTCCTTCTTTATTATTATTATTATTATTATTTTTTGTAAATGGGACTCGTTATTGTGGAATAATAAAAACAAAATGAAGGGAACTCCATTATTTCACAGAGCCATTTAAAACTTGAAAGCTGTAATATTACTCTTTTTTTTGGAGCAAGATTATAAATTGAAGAGTCGATTTTATCGTGTGTATTAAAAAAAAATAAGAAATCATGAAAATGAAAGTAAATGAAAGTGAGAGAATCAGAACACTGATTGAAGTCAGAAACATCTGTCTCACCGTGGTCTGCCTTATCTTGCAGATTTTATATTACAAAGTTGCACCCATAGTAGCTATTATGGGACACCTAATGAGCTTAGAAAAAGTATTTAAACTGGCTCAAAGTATTGAGTCATTTACTCAGCCCCAAACTACATATTACAATGCTCACATTCAGCTCTTTTGTTTATTGATGATTTATTTCTTCAATCTCTTTTGTGCGTTGCAACTTTTTGAACTAATTTCTTTCTTATTAAAGTGCAGATTAGAAAGCGTTCAGAGAGTAACCCAGAAATGAATCCTGCCATGAAACAAAAATGCGTCCTTTACTGGCTACAGGTACAAAAATACATTTCACTATGCATTGTACTATGTATTACATTATCTTATCTTATCAAGATTTTTTTCCCCCATTTCTTTGCTCTCAGAAACCCAAACACAGACAAGAGTGTTTCCCGTCACACTGACCTGCACGAGGTGTGTGTTCTGCAGGTTCTGGAGACCTTCCTTCAGGTTCTGGACTTGGTTCTTCAGCTGCTGTTTGTCCTCCAAACTCTTCTCCAGCTCAGCATCCCGCTGTTTTAATTCTTCCCTCATTTTTAACAGTTGCTGAAGAAAACGAAAGAAAGTTAGGCCACTAATGTTACTGTGAGCTAACCCACTGTGACAATACTGCACTAACCTCATAATGAAAAAACAGAAGGGAAATCAGCCATGTCTTTCATTTACACTGAGCATGTGATCCCTACAGTGGTAATTGGAACTTGATACAAAAAGCAATCAGACATGGGACTTAAATGATATCTCTGATAAACATCTTCTAGAAAGAAGTTACTAGTCTATATTTTTGTCAAAGAGCAGTAAGTTGACAAATTACATGCCTGTTGAGTCAAAAATTTAAAAATACATATGGTGGAAAAACATCACAAGACGGATGAAACTCATTTGGGTTTCATATTTGCTTTGGGTAGCAGCAGAACTAGTTTTGCAAAAGCTTTGATTGGCTAACAACTATATTTATCTCCAGTTTGTCCTCTGAAGTTATCTACGAAACGCAGATAAAAAAAGATTCACCCCCTGCTGCGTTAATTTCAACGAAAAATCTGTGAACTGCAGGGGGGTCTTTACAGCCAGCAATATTCATCAGCACAGCTACACATTGACTGCCTTTTTCTAACATGAGCTGCAATTCAGAAAAAGAGGAAACAGGTTGCCGGTACATGCTGATGGTTTTTTATTGCAATTTAAGTCACTGTGTGATGTAATGTGTGGACCCGGCAAGCAGAGGTATCCAATTTCACTGTCTTCCAGTTCATTTAATCCATTCACCTAATCTTTTCATAAACACACGGTGAGAGACATAAGTTGGAAAGGTAATTACTCTCCGCAAGCAGAAATGAACAGCGGGGCCTTAATGGATCCACTTCTTCTGAACATGAATCGATCATAATTTCCATTACCTGAGACTACTAGCTAAGTGAGGCCACTTGACGACGCCGGAATCAGTCAATTTAGTACTTCTTTTGCATTTGAAAGCTACATTTAAGGGTTTCTGAAATACCAATGGATGTTCAGTGGATTTAGTGGTTAAGAAACCAAAGTCAAGAATGTCCATGCTGAACTGTTTTTGATCATAATTACACATCAAATGAGTACTGAGCATTAAAGTAGTTATTGTTTGTGTTGCATTATTTCCTCAGTCTATGCTCCAGAACAGCTTCTAAATCATGGGCGGTTTCCACCACACTGAACCACATGTTTGGCTAGCTGTCAGTGACATTGTCCAATCACAGCCAAGCAGTGTTCCATTCTGTACCACTGACCGGTCTCTTTGGGGCGATTTCAATATGGCTGCAAATCGGCAAGAACGTTCTGATATACTTTCATATTAAAGAGTTATTTTTTTCCAAACTTCAGATGCTGTAATGCAACTTGTACTAATGTGGTTAAGTCCTATGTAACTTGTTTTTTCTAGATGGTGCAGGCATATATAATATTCCTATATGAGCTTAACAGCAAAAAAAACAACCGTGCACATTATCCAGCCTTGCCAGGGCTGGCCTCCCTGAAAGATTTAGCAGGAGCAGCCACTGCAACAGACCTTGTGGTGAGACTCTTTACTCTGCTGCTGTTTTCATGGTCAAAAAATGAACTCTGAACCCCAACTGAGGATAAAGGATTTAAAACCAGTTAAAATTATTATATTATTATTTTGTTATTCTTCTGAATAGTGTCTTCATAGTAGACACTTAATGTTTGTCTCCTGTTTGAAAAAGGTTGGTGGCCTCTGTAAAAGCCAGGGACTAAAAAAAAATGACAAATCTGTTCTCAAGTTACACAGTTATACAAACCACTTCGATGGTTTGATTTGAGAACGGAAGATTGAAGAAGTTCTACAACATCATTTATACGCAAACTCACTCAATGAGATTCAAGGCACATCTTCAAAGAAAGAGAAAAAAATGTCGTCATCTTTCTTTGAATAAATGATCTGAAATAGTTTTAATGGGTTTGTTCCAACAAGTCTCTATGTGCTGTTTGTACCACACAGAACTCTCAGAACCCAAGCATAACAACCCGCAAGCTTTCCCATAACTAGAGTAAACCTGAACATGTTATTTTTAATAGTTGCTCTTCACAGATGCTCCAGACAGCTGCACTTTCTGACTTGTTCCCAGATAGCACTTAGTTTTCTTTTAAAGTGCTGGGTCATGAATAAATGACAGTCAGACAAACAGATGAGAAATTCAGCGGGTTAACCAGAACGACCTTGTTCTTATAAATAACCTGGCGGTGAACAGCAACAAATGGGAGATTAAACTCGTTGTTGGACAGATGACAGGTAGGTTGTGCCTGCACATACAATAACAATTACCTTCTGCATGCCTTGCAGAGCCTGCTGTAAGAAGCTGAGCTGCTGTGAGTGAGTGTTGTCCTCCTCACTCCTGATTGGCTGGTTCTTGCCTTGCTCCTGTTTGAGCAGCTCCACCTCGTTCCTGTAGGCGTCCAGCTGGCAGCGCAGGGAGTCGTTCTCCTCCTTTAAGGCTTCTGCTTGGGAAACACCTACATAGATTAAATACAGTTTCAAAAATTACAGATGCGCATCATCAGTCACCGATACAAAAGGAATGATGTCTGCATCAAAAAACATCAAGTTCTTTGATAAAAACTGACACATACATACTTGGAGGACGATTTTACCATGACATACAAGAAACAATTTAGTGATAAAAATCGAATTAAAAGCTTTAAATCCTGTAATGTATTATGATTATGGGGCTCATAAAACTGAAGCCTTGATCAACTCCAGCATTCAACAATGAAGAACTCAGCTTTTTCTATTCGTCTGAGAAGTGGATCTACACATCAACATGATTAGTTTGATCATCCGAGGAAGTTTCCATGATGAATAACAGAGAATTCCCATTTGGATTCAAATCCAGACTTGATTTGGATGTATCACTTTCATCTGACGAAGCCATTCTAACCGGTGAGAAAAGCCCAGAGAAAAACACAAACACACATTTCTCCTATTTATTGTTTATGTTAACTTATAAGAACTGTATCTTCTTGATCTATATTCACTCCATGTCCGATGAACACCTGAAGTATACTGTATTAACTTAGACTGAAAGCTGAAATAATCTGGTAGCACTCTGCCAGACATTGGACCTGACCTACTGAGCAATGATGCTAGACGAGGGAGTTGTTATTATATGAGACCTACTCAGCTTCTCAAATGTCCAGTACTGTGGACTGTGCTCCCCTCCTATGGGCCTTGAGCAGAAGCTCTTTGGGAAAGTGCAATACACTGACTGGACCGTAGAGATAAGCCCAATCCTGTGTGAGTGCGTCTATGTGTGTGCGCATGAAAGCGTGTCTTGTTAGGTTTTGTGTGGGTGTTCATGAGTGCTGCCTGCAGTCTATCACGGAGCACCATTGGCAGTGTTAATGAACTCTTGCTGGTTGAGTGTGTGTGTGTGTGTGTGCCCGCGCCGAATTTGTGTGCACTTTTTTCTCCCTGCAAAACGAAGGTTTGAGGTGAGAAGAGTATTGATCTGAGAGCCTCATCTACTTGGTGTGAGATGTCAACTGCTTGGCCAGGTTTTGTTACATAACAGACAGCGCTATTGACCTGCAGGTACCCGTGAGCATGTACGTACGCTCACACCTTCAGGCGTACAGTCATGCACGCAGGCAGCCCTTTTGCTTTCTATTCTGTGCATGAGTCAGATGCTGAGTATCGATTCACTTTTTAAGAGACTGCAATCATAACACAGGTGTTTTTAGCAAAGCTGGTTGACGTACAAACATGCCCCTTTAGGGTTAGTGAGTAAAGGGGGTGGAACACTCAGCCTGTTAACACGAATACCAAGAAGTGTCACATCAACACCTGTCACCTCAGCCGATCCTGCTGCATCGAGTGGAATGACAGGTCTTTGACAGAAATGCTAATTACTGATAGCTAAATAGCAAGGCTGCAAAAGAGAAGGGGCTGAGCTGACGAGAGCATTTACATACATTTGCATGTTGATTAGAGATGCTGTCATATTGGCAACTGGCAGAGATCACAGTGATTAAAAGGCAAGAAGGAGGAGTACATGAAGAGAGGAGGATGAGAGGCGACCTTACATGTGGTGGCGAGCAGTTTCAGCATGCTGCCCTGGTGACTATGCTAGACTTATGGGTTATTGTTATGGGGGTTGAGAGATTAGATGCACCATTAGTTTTTGTTGCTTCAGCAAACTCAAAGAGACTCCTCTGAGTGAAAAACAGAAGATTATGACACTTCAGTGGTACCCCACTCTGAGATTAAATGGCAGCTGGCAGGTACATTCACTGGTGTGGACTGGGCCGAATGTCATCCAGCCGTTGTGTTTGGCATCAACTCAGTAAAGCGTGCATGGTGTCAGCATCTTGATGTACTTTGAATGTATTTTATTCATGCGGCATTGTCAGATGCATGGGGGATGATTACTGTCATTCCAGTCAAACACAGCTGTCTCGCTCAGTTATTCAACGATCTCTACATTCCTCCTCTGGAGATATTGATCGGTGCGCGTCCTGCCAAAATGACAAAAGTGATGCATGTCTATGCATACCTGAGTCTTCAGAGTCCTTGCTGTCAGGGACGTCCTCCATATCATCGTCAGACATCTCCATCTCCTCCTCTCGTCTGATGCCCATCAGCTGCTCGTTGTGCATGTTTCTAATCTCCTGCAAAACACAATGAAAACAGGGGCGGGTTAAAACTGGAAAGACTCACAGGCATTGCGCATTAAAACAAGAGTACCATCATTAATTATGTGACCTCTTTAACAGTTAATGTTTACCATGAGCTAGATGTAATACTTTGAACAGATCAGTGCAGAACAAAAGAGTGTAGATGATGATGAAAATGCTCGGTTCCTTCTCTGGCACAGTGATAATGCATACAGTAGCAGTGTTGAGCCCCTACAGGTATGCACTGTACTGTTACTTGGAAAAAAACAGCATGTTAATGAAGCAATACATAATTACACATGGTGTCTACCAGGGTTTACGTCCATGTTGTAGTCTAATTGTGCATACTTCTGAAATCACCAGCAGTAACTATATGATATCTTCTCCATTTCACCATGTCTCCATTTCACCCGCACAGACAGAATCCCCAGTGACGACATCCATCCGGAGACCAGTAACCAGAAGCGGGTTTGAGGATTAAGGTCAACCCACTGAAATGGACTGGCTGTAAATGAGACCAAACCTTCAAGAGGAAAGCAAACAAACAAACCAAATCTCCTAGTGACACATTATTAGGCAGTCAATACTTAGACACAGTGTATAATTTGTTCTTGCAAACCATTCAGCTTTAATTCCTGGTTGTGATGATATATTTGTGTTACGTCAGTACATCTAGAGATCTAATGTACAATCAGATGTTCTGACAGGCCGTCTTAAACATGATATTGTTATAGATGAGAAGCAATACAACAGATTTCCAACATTTCCTGGCTGAATTGACTGGATGAGATCTTTAATTCAACCTATGTCACCTGATACAAGGAGGTAAGGAATCTGTCTGCTTTGAATACATGTTTGCTCCAGCGTCGGATCTATAGCATAGGTATGCCGTGGGTAAACCAAGCTATATTCTGCTGATCACACAATCTATACAGTTGGCCATTTACGAAGGGGCCGCAGTAAGACCCAGACAAATGAGAACTCATCTTCTACAGGCGGGAAATCGATCAATAGAATCTCAGCAAGAACTATTTCCCTTCTGCAACTACACTCAAAACTACTTGCTCAAAAACATTAACTCATTTATTTAATGAAATAGTAGGATTAAATGTGAGATGTGTGCTATAGCAATGCCACTGACCTTAAAAACATACTATATCAAGTTTCACAAAAGCAGTGAATTAGAATGAGACCTATTTGGAAAACTAAATAGGACGCACTGAAACAAACACAAACACAGTCTGTAAGAACACCACATGTGCATAGAGACACCTGTGCTTTATCAATGAAACATTCAAAACATGCTGAAAACTACTGTTAAAAAACTAAGTGAACAAAAAGCTACCCAAGAGTAAATAAACGTACAACCATCTGTCAGCTGACGTTATCAGCTAGAGCCCATAGCAGAGGTCAAACAGGTACTCTACACAAACAAGCTGCACATCACATGCAAACAGAACCATCTGGTGTGCATAGACCACACCGTGTACACACACAACCACTGCACATACGCCACATAAAAACACTGATAGAGGTAGGCAGCTGTTGTCTGATTCTGCCCGGGAGTTGCAGCAACTCAACAGCGCTTCTTGTTCCTCCATATTTCACCTCCAGGCCAGAGAATCATACTGAATATACGATATGACTGAGAGTGAAACTGGCTGCCTATTTGATGATAAACCAGACCCAAACTACTGCATTTACTTACATATGCTCTTTATACTGGCCAGTAGCTGCCAATTCTGCAGTGCCTGAAGCAGGTCCATATGATCAATGTGAAAACGGACCAGCATAAAGCCATCTTTTTGGTAGTGAATCAGTGTAATGCAAGGGAATTATCAGTGTTGCAGAAATTAATGTAAAGACTTGGCACCCACCTCTGCAGCTCTGTGCAGCTTTTTGACACTTTAAGCCCATTATTTTGGTTCAGCGACCTTCACGCAGAATGTATGGTTGCATCCCACAGCTCTTATTACCCCCTCATATTTAACTAAAGGCAGCAGCTTCCAGCTCAGACAGGCTGAGGGGCACTTTACCAGCCCAGCAATAAATGACAAAGCGCTGGAGTTGCTTGTGAAGCAATTCAAGCATCTTGTGAGCCACAGATATGTTTCTCATAAGATGCTGCAAACCGAGCTGGATAAAGGCTGGATTCATTTTATGCCAAGGATAAAATGCAAGTGAACATTGGGTGCAAATTAAATTTGGATGCGTAAACAGGCAACTTGGTCAGCATGTAGAGTACAGGGGCCATATTTTTGATGTTCTGACTCCTAAAGGTACACAAATGTTTAATGCAGATTTAAACATGCAAAGACACATTTTCAATCATTGGTGGGAGTACTGTTCGTTTTACAGTGGACAAGGAACAACATTAGAATTTATCTGGAGTCAAGGATTTTGTTATGGTCTGTGACACTCTGATACATAAGATACATAATAAAACGTAAGTCCAGTAATGGTTGGTTAATACGAGTCATAGAATACTAGAATAGTAGCCCCTGCAGTAGCCTGACATGCACCTCCCCAGAAATGTGGCGACATGTTGTGGTGCTTCAGACTGCAACAGCTGTGAATCAAACGAAAATGCATTTCATTGTTCACGTCTCTCAGCTGGACGAACAGAGATTCTCCCTCCTTCTGCCTTGTACATACCAGCTATTCAGACGTCTTGTCTCTTTTGTGCATTGCAGTGATTTCAGTAAAAGAAACTGTTGTTCAAAATGTATTTATTTCATCACCAACATGAGCCACTCAGTTCCTGTTGCCATTGTTTGAAGTACACAGGGAACCTCAACATACCTGACTAGCTGCCAGCTGGGGTTTTAGAGGCATAATTACTGAACAATGTCGACACACCAGGGCTCAAGTATTACTGCTCACACCAGCATAGCCTGCTATAGCGTAGACTCTGCATAGATTACTTGAAGGAGTAAAAACCAAGCTTAACACTGATTTTCTCTACTGGATTCACTTTGGCCCTGTTCAGACGGATATCAACATGCATACTGAGTGATCTGGAAGGGAGTGATAGGGATACGATACATATTTTGGTACAAGCTGTATTGAGAGCATGCATTTTGTTTTATTTTAGTTCTTTTAGATATAGGCACAAAGCATTTGAAAGCTCCAACATAAATCCAATCTTGGAATCGTCCATATGCACAGAATTGTCACTCCTGCACTGTTCGGAGAAGTGAAAAATCTCTGGCAACAAACGTAAATGGGGGCACTGGCCTTTATTGAGAAAATACTTAACTTGATGTGGCTCCACGTGGCTACTTTGCATACATCAACATAAATACTGCTAATTAACCACATACTGATAAGGTTTGTAATCACAGAATTACACATAGCTAACTTATATTCAATAATTTTATTTGTTCACTTTTATTTGTTCACTAAATCACTCAGGATTCATGATAAGACCAGGGCTGAACAGGCCCTAAGTTCAGCAGCTAGTCATTAACTGTGTCAGTCATTTGGTTCTGGACGGGTAGCCTACAGAGTGATTCTTTAGTGTATAAATCCCTGAGAACACCCCAAAGACTGAGCAAGGGAATGCAATAATGGAAAGTTGTCTTTACCGATTTCACAGAAGCAGGCACGTACTCAAGCATTTGCATATAATCATGCATCATCCAACTTCCTACTTACTCATCGAGCGTGTGTTAAAAGACCTTCACACAAGCTATTATAAGTTCTAACGACTGCTATTATGGATGGGTGAAAATTTTGGGTTGTTCATTCCGATAATCCTGCAGCAAATCTGAGCATTAGAGCAACAGTTTTGCTTTTCAACACCTACCTTTAAAGAGAAGTTTTTGAACAAGTTGATTGCTGCGTCTGCCGTGTGAGATTGTTATTACTGTATGAGCGCGTCTTAATTAGTCTCTGAATGACACATTGAATCAGTCATTTTTCATACTAAGGTCCAAAAAACTTACCAATCAGATATGATCATATATGCTCCATTAGACCCCAGACTGCAACACACTCCAGACCCTCCATTACACACAACCCATTATCATACCAATTAACGTTCCATTTGGCACAGAGGGAAAATGACGAGCAGACAGTGGATAGCAAAAATGTTGTTACTTTTGAAAATGGACACGCTTTCAGGTCAAGATGTTGCTTCTTAATTATATGCTCTAAAATATTTGAATTGACTGGTGCAGAGGGGAAAAAGCTTTTACAGATTTACCTGTGTCCAGGCCAGAGATGGAAACAAACTCACCAAGCAACTTGTATCCCTTCATGGGAGAGGGTAGGAGTGGAGGGTGGGGAGAAGGAAGGGATAGAGGTTTGGACTTCATACTTAGTGAATGGGCACCTGTTCTGTAGCCTTGCTTCATCTAAAGTACTTACGAAACAAGGACTGCTCTTTCCCATTATTTCTTTTTTATTATCATCTTTTGTTTCACCTTGTTAATTATAAATTTGCTCTCGTGAAACTATCAGTAGAAAAATAAAGAACTCTACAATGACACAGGTGTGGATGGGAAAAATGTCTAATTTTCCAATAATTATGTGAACAACAGAAGGAAATCAAAGTGTACCAACCTCGGCTTGTTTGCGCCACATGTCCAGGTTCTTGCGCTGAGCTTTGGAGAAATGGTCCCATGCCTTTTGTTTGGAAGCAGCTTGGAATACAGACACAATCTGTTCAACTGTGGCGGGATGCAGGGAAGGACCAGAGACCATCCAGAGACAGAGAGAGAGAGAAAGACAGAGGGCAGTTGGGAAGGAGCAGAGGAGTGAGAAAGTGGAGTCAACTAGATGTAAAGAACTGTGTGTGTGTGTGTGTGTGTGTGTGTGTTTATATGTTTGTGTATGTGTGTGTTTTACTTACCAGCTGATGCCAGTGCATCATACTATGGGTGGCTGATCATATAGTCCCCACATGCTAAACTTCAATAAGTCATACATTCATCCAGCATACTTAAATTATTTATGATATACTGGTTCATGCGGAACAAAGCCTGGCTGCCCTTTAACACTACACAACTTATTATAGTGATTTCTCACAGCCACACTAAGCTAGCAAGCTTTGGTTCAGTCCTATCTCATCAGCCAGTGGAAGGATTCCCATTAAAATTGGCACAGCCATCAATGGTGCCCAAAGGATGAACCCTGTTGACTTTCGTGATCTTCTGACCTACACTGTAGACTAGTGCCATGATAGAGACTGACATTTGTGTTTTTCAGAAAGAAAAGATGGAATGCTGTTAAATGACATAGATGCTGTAATTACATTCCTTGAATAATTTAATGTCATCACAGGCCCAAATCATTCAGCAATTCATTGTTGTATAACCAGATAACTGTGTGGTAAGCATTACACATCAGCATACATCAACATTAGGACAGAGCACAACACAACTGCACGTCTTCTTGTGCTGCTGGAGATTCCCGCTGTATTAATCAATAAGGTTCAACTTCTACATACTTTAAATAATACTGTACTATTCAGTGAGCAAACTATTTGTTTAAACCACAGTTAATGGCTTCTGTACATTACAACACATTGTAATAACAGAGATAGTTGTGTTTTGTTTTTTTTTTACTGCAAAGAAATCCTGTACTTGTTCTATATAGCGCTTTATATCTTGTATTAAATCTCAGTAAACTGCCTGAAAGAACAAACCCTGGCTGAAGTGAGGAACTCATATTTGCTTGTTTTGCTAAGTTGGATTATATCAGACTTTTCAGAAAGACGTGACTTTCCAAGTCATAATTCCTTGGACGCTTTATTAAAAGTGAAATCTAGAGTAGGTATGACGTGAACATGGCTTAAGTACGGGGTGTCAGAGAGGGTATCATGGCTGCTGATTTATTGTTTAATAACGGAAATTTTGCACAGCAACTGCTAGGTGCCAAAAATAACCCACTCCTAGTCTGCCACTGTTGACCACTGTGCAGCTCCACAACAGAAGTGGGCTCTTAAGAACCTTGCCCAAGGACACCACCTTGTCAAAGTAATGCAGTGTTTCTGATTCATTTCCCAGGGCAGATGCCTCTCTTAAAAAGGAACGGCAGAACGCTTCAAGACTACTTCAATATTCAGCACAGCTGTAGCTTAAAAGGCAGTTAGTGTGTAGAGACTCTAGTTTGGGCTTAGCTGAGTGGGCAACTTTGTGTCAAAATGTCTTATTAGGACCAGGAAAGCCAAAACCTTCAACTCCGAGGTCTGTACCCACCCTACGTAGGATGAGTATGATGACAGCTGATCAGGGTTTACATATTCTCCATCAGATTGTATCTTAGCTGCAGTTTATCAGTCATTTGCCCATCAGCTACCTACTGTATCTGTCTGTCATGTGGGTGGTCATGGAGAACTGTATGGGTGGTCTATGTATCCCCGAGGTCTTAATGTACACATAGGGGAGTCAATAAACCCAAGCGCTAAGTGTGTATGTGTGTGTTTGCAGAGTGGTGAGAGACAGAACAGTTCAGGGATCAATAGCATCTTCCCAGCACCCTGTAATTTGATGGAACAGATCGATAGGAGAGGCAAAGAAGGCCCCGGTACAGACAGACTTTCAGGACAGTGAGTTTATATGCAAGTATACTGTGTGAAAACCACTACTATATTCTATTTGTTTCCAAGGTGGGAGAAAGTACTTCAAATAAAGACGGTTCACAGAGAGCTCAGTGAATTATCTTAATAAGAAAAGGGACATTGCTTCTGAAAAACATATATACATATATATTCTTTCAACACTTTGAGCACCACAAATTCAATTCTCTAAACTTCCACTGTAGCAGAAGGAAACTCGGAAACCACTATCTCAAAAGCTGACTACAAGAAAACTCTATGAATGGCAAGAATAGCATTTAAAGATTAAGTGCAAATATTTTTTGTGACGTGGATGAACCCACCCTGCAAGGTGACCGACTGATTTATGTAGACGGCAAATAAGAAAGAAGAGACTGAATTTGTTATGACAAGTGAGAGTTGTTCCCAGGAAATTTGGAAAACCTCCCTACAGGACGCCGGTCTCTGTGCTATCATGAATGAGGCCAGCACTGCACCCAAAGGAAGGCAAAGTCATGAATAGCAATGTGTTTATATGGGCTAAAATAATTAAAGAGGGCTAATACAAGGACAGAAGGTCTGCCTCTCTCTCCTCTTTCATACAAACAAACTTCTACGTGCATCATTTACCTAATGAACATGAAACAGCAACTGTGAGCTGAGGGCTAGCTTCAAGGATGTTTACATCCTATTTATCATGCATGTGGTGGGGTATGTGGAGACAAAGTGCTGCAGGCTGTGGTATAAACTAGCCTCTGCAGAACCAAAGCTGTTTAAGGTGGGTGTTGTGCATTTACTGTACATGTTTGGCCTCAGTCGTGTTCTTGCAATACATGTGTTGGGCCACTTACTACCTTTATCTGAAGGGAAACGTAATAATTCCAATAATTCCACTCCGCTTTTTAAGACTTTTGCATCTTAAAAGTGACATGATACGAACTGGAGAGTCAGCTGAAGGTGATCTATGGGGACACTGCCACTGTTAGGAAAGAAAATAGACTTACCTTTCAACCATCCTCCCAGAACAAATTGGCACTAGCACTCTATGACGTGAATAAACTCAAACTTTATATCCAGTGAGTCGGTAAGTATTCACAGTAGAGCGCACACACACTGTGCATTATGAGAGAGACTGTAAACAATATTATACTTACTTTTTTACTCCATTCAGTCATTCGGATTTTGTCTCTGCCTCGCTGTAAATTGTGTTCAATTTATGTGGTGTGTATCAGTGTGATCTCATTTTATCCTCCTCCTGCCCAACAAGGAGTACGGTTGTTGTAAGCTTAAAATGAGTTACACCAGTGTAATCATGAGCTCCTCTTTGCTCAAATCAAAAACTTATGTACACTATATTGCATTATACACCAAAGTGCGCAGTGTGTAGTGTATGTGTGTGTGTGTGTGTGACTGTTAAGACTCACATTGAGCCAGTATACCAGCCAGAGCAGTCTTGAACTTGTCTTTGGCCTCCTCCATCTCTTTCTCATGCTGACTCTTCTCGCTCATCAGTCTGCGGATGTGGCTGCTGGAGGACTGGATCATGGAGTAGAAGTTGTTGGCATTCCTGCGGTTGACTTCACCTCGCTCCAGCCAGGTCAGGAGCACACGCACAGCCTCTGCAAACTTGCCGTCGTCTGTGCAAGAGGTGGGGAAGCGGAGAAGTGTCAGGAAGTAAAAGTACATTGTTCCTGCACAGTCTGACACCACGTAATGTGTTTAAAAAGATGATTACAAAACAGAGAGTTTAAAAAAATCACTGCTGGAATGAATGTTTCGTCTTCTAAATGTAGAAAAGCTGTAAAATAGAGTTTCATGAGGTTAAGCAAATCCAGATTATTGTTTTTTTTCCCATTGAGCAGGTAGTTGCGCAGCAGACTAAAAAGGCTTCTGAAATTGTTATTTTTCATGAAATAATCTTTGTCATGTGAAAGAATGTCATATCAAAGGTTGTTTCATAAATCTGTCTGATTGAAGGTGCGCTCATTCAAAGATTCTGAAACAGTGTAGTTATTTAATATAATGAAGATTTGATTCACTGGCACAGAAGGTGGGATGAACAATGAAATACTGGAATTGTAGATTTCACAACACATCTCCGATTCAGTGCCAAGCAGAAAATATAAAAAGGGTTTACGTGAGAAAAGTGTCAATAAAAGGATAAAAAATAGAACAAGGTCAAATGGAAAAGGGAGCTGTGGTGCTGGAAGAAAAGAAAAATGTAAATATGACAATCGTAATTGTTAATAAAACAACATTATGGACCTCAGTGACAGCTGATGGACATAGACAGAGAAGTAAAAAGACGTGGTCTGTGTTCCTTCTCGTCATCCAAAAAAAGAATTGGGTTTGCAGCACAGGAGTATAACTGGAAGAGACAACAACTAAATCTGTTTTGCTCCTGTGGGTAAGGATTCATGAAACAGTAAACCTGAATCTGCAGCAAATGTCTTGTTTTCACAACAGCAGCCAAAGTGATCAGAAACAAATCCTTGGCTAAATCTGCACAGAGTTGTAGCTCTATTCACCGAGGCCAGGGAGGGGAGAGCTGGAAAAGACGTACGCAGATGGCGGAGCGGCAGAAAGTCACAGCCATTTTGTTATCAGGCAACTGTGACTGAGACCTGGAAGTGTCATTGCTCATTAGTGAAACAAGTTTATTCAGCCAGAAACTCGACAGAAAGCCGAGAAGAGAGCCGAGGAGAGAAAATGGAAAGGATGAGCAGAGAGGAACAGAGAGTGCAGAGAGCAGAGGAGATAAGAGGGGAGCATGTGCTCAGGGAGAGGAAACTGATATACTGGGTTTAACAGCTTTTGTGTGATGTTTTTTTTCAAAACAATTTCCACGAGTTTGTTGGAGCATCAGAATTTCTTTGTCAGAATTACCAGCTGGAGTTTAGCACCGTTCTTGTAATGTGTCGACCTGCAATGGATGACTCCTAAGACACACACATACTTAACTACTCTTTCACCCTACCTTGTTTATGGTTTGCATTGTTTTGTCTCAGTAACAATGTGACACCTTCCACATGTGTCAAATGATTTTCTCTGTGCCATCATATCCTGCATATATTCCAGTGCATATGCTTCAGGTTGCCAGCAGTTTCACCTTTGATCTTGTCTCCCAGTTGGCTGCACTCGTGCTCGGAGTAGTGAACAATGGGGGGAGGGGACGGCGGCCGGAGGCGATCCTCCTCCATCTTGCGCCTGTGACGCTCCTCTCTGGCCAACATGCGCTGGCGACACTCCCACTCGTAGAGGTCGTCTCTGGCTTGGGCGAAGTCCACGTGGAGTCGGCCGGTGTCTTTCTTGTCTGTGCTGGAGCCCAAACGGATACGATAACCTTCAGAAAAGAAAGTGTTTATTTTAAAAAAGCAGCAGTAGGTGGTGGAACTCGTCGACGCATGTGGGGCAATCTGTATTTGGAGACAGTTTACTGCCATTTTCATAGGTGTGCATTTTGCCAGTGCATAAATATCTGCTTAATAGCATGATAACAGTCTACCATCGGGAGCGAAGAGAAAGCAACAAGACAAAAAGACAAAAAGACAAAAAGAGAGTGAGAGAGAGTAAGTAGAGACAGATCTCGAAACACTGAGCTACCACTGCTGCATTCTAATTTTGGACAGCTGTCAACCTAACACCTCCTATGCATATTAGTTTCTTAATAAAGAAGCTTAATTATCAATAATTTGGCACAAATTCACAGTAAGTCCATTACCGATTTGTTCCAACTAGCTCACAAAGAAAACAAAAAAAGACCATACATTGGAGAAGTGGGGGGGGGGGGGGGGGGGGGGGGGGGGGGGGACAAACAAACATGCCTGCAGGCTTGAATTTGATTGAAGTGCATAGCAAAATTGAAATATGCAGCATGAGAGTGAAAGGGTACACAAATGAGTTGTTTATGTTGTGGAGCTTGTCTTAGTGCCGGTAGCGAGACGCTTTCCATCACAATTCTACACTTTGTATTTTAGACCATTTTTTTAGAGAGCAAAGCAAAACCAGTGAGGAAGCTGTTTATTGGTGCCCTCATCATTTCTCTTGTTGGATATGTTTGTTTGAGAAGATGTATTGTAGCTGTAGGGTTTTGTGGAGCACACAAGGCCTGAATCCCTTTGTCAACACATGAGAGAGACTTAGGAAGGCCAATTACTTCTCTAGTGGCAGTGAAAGACCCACAATATCTCTCATTACCCCCTCTTCTCCTCGCTAACTTCCTCTCTTATCCCCACACTTTCCTCCTTACTCAATTTTCACTAATGGCTGGTTGCAGACTGAAATGAAATCCTGCCATTTCGTGATTTAATTGGTTGAAATGATCCGAGAATGAGTGTCCAGTGTGTGTATGTTAGGGTACAACATGTGTGCCAGTGCAGCTGGACACAGTAATGATGCACAGTGTGATTCACCGAGAGACCCAACATACTACTTTCATCAAAGGAGAAGGAGTGGATGCCAGCGCAAACAGGAAAAGAAATGAGTGCAAGTTCAGGGGTTTCTACTTCAGTCTGCTCTTTCCGCTTCGGGCTCCCAATCTACCACTACTTCAATATTTCATATGAGGAGATCTTGGTGCTGGCTGGGGCTGCTTGATGTGTGTGCCATGCCGGGTACTGTTGTTTGCACTCTGTGTGTGTGTGTGTGGGTGGGTGGGGTATTATTTATGGGGAAACTACACAGCTCTGTCATCACTCTGAATATATGGACCCTCAGCTCCCACAGCTCACTGTAAGAATAGAGGCAGACGAAATCAAGGGAACTCTCGTTCAAACTGACTCGCTCACAAACACACCCACACACATTTGCACATGCATGAACACACAGTCGATGATGGGAATAGTTCTGAAGTGTTTTTTTTCTTAAAGCAGGAGTATATGGCCAGCAGTTTGCACAGGGAGGTTTCAGAAGTCCGGCAGTCCAGAAGTCAGGTCCCTACTGTTAAACGTCTGTGACGTTATTTTTTTTTCGAGGTTCTAGTAGGCTCTCAACTCTCAACACTGTTTCCCCTTGAATTCCTGCTGAATTACAAATACAGAAACACTGAAAATATAAGGCGAAGCCGCTGTGTTTTCCCCAGTCTGAATTTCAAAGTGTTGTTTAATGATTTTCTGAACATAGAAACATGGAGCACCTTTAATAATTTAATGAAACTTTATGTTTCGTGGTATGACCACAACTTTTAATAATTTACACCTCTGAGAAATTACGTGGGTTTTTTTTTTTTAGGTTTTTTTCTTGCATAACGTCTGGCAATAAAGAGGGCTTTAAATAATACAATAGCTATGATGAACCTCGGCCACCTTTTCTACTAGGAGGAAAGCACAAATTGGCTTAATCTAAAATTTAGATTAAACAGCAGATTGAAGCTGTCGTTGTCTTCTCAGCATAAACTTTACCTTGAATTCACCGTTAGTGGAGCACATAAGCTCCACAACTAACTATTTATTTGCAAGTACCTGGACTAGAGTTTTATGTTATAGACACCAGACATATTTACGCAATTGTCATTTTGTTAGCAGGGAAAATTTCATGACCATAGAGGTCTTGAAGTGCTCCAACTGTGAGTCACATAATAATGGTTATGGAAAATATGACAGGGTTTCTACATCAGAGGCTCAGCTTGCAAGTGAAATATGTAAATATATTAATTAACACTTAATGACTAGGTTTTTAATGTGGACAGTATCTACAATGCTGTAGCCAGGTGACACATTGCCAAAGGGAGAAAGAATAGAAGAAATGGGTGCCTGGAGGGCTTGTACTAACATTCTTTCATCATACGTAACATGTTTTTTTTCTTCCACTGTTAGGGCAGCCAGTTACTGTAGCTAGCCTCAAGCACTCCTTCAAAGCCACTGTTTTTTTTTGTGATATGACAGCTTACCTGACAGAAAGAGAGCCTTGTCAACAGTGAACTCCTCAGCAAATCTTATATGGCAGAAGTTTTTCTTGCTTTTGCGTATGGCGGTGATATCACCACACTGTCCGAAGACCTCCATGATGAGCTGCTCGTTGGCGTTCTCTGGCAGGCCCCCGACAAACACCGTCTTGCACCCCGGAGGCCGCTCTCTTGTGGCTGGAGGGGGAAGGTCTGTTCAGAGGGGGCGGGACAAACAACAGGATATATAGTGTGAACCATCAGAAGGTTGAAACATAGAGAAAACGATGGGAAATCTAGCCTGAACAAAGAAAGAGTGTGCATTTATGACAAGCAACACAAGAAATGATTTAGTTGTCCCGGGAGCAATGAAATTCAATTCTGAGTAAGAAAAATGCTCTTTGAGAAACCGGGAACAATATGTCAAATGGCAAGAATTGCTTTTGTTACACATTTTGGCAGACAAAAGGACCAGGTCTGATTTCCTTTTTGTCTTTTTTCACTGAAGAAGAAATACATACACATGTCTGTATAGCAGGTGCAACAAAATACAGACATAATAATGCTTCAGGTTTTGAAAAGAGAAAGAAAACCAAACAGAACATTGTGGATCCAATACAAAAATATATTTTTCATTTCTTACTCAAAAAGGTGCTGAAGTTATATATTAAACATGCACAGAACTTACACACATACAAGAAAATATAATGGAACTGAAAGGCACCCATAAAAACACACTCATTACGTAGAATAAAAAGATCCATTAAACAATGCCAAGAAAGACTCTGAGGAAGGAAACATGGAAATGCACCAAAGAGACTACTACAATAAAGCATCTCATTTCCAAATAATGACTGAGAAAGACAAAAGCAAATACACAGTAACCAGAAGGCATGAATGACAAATGAATCACAAAAATGCCCCGAGGTTAATCTCAAGGCTGAGAATAATAAGGGCCAAGCACTCAGCAGCATTTAAAAAAGAAGAATAAGGCAACTGTATGTAACGCAGTCAATGACAGATCCTGTTCTGGATATTGATGCTGCAAAATTCAATTAAGTCGTATTTAAAACATAGCACTTATGACCTAAAAATGATAAAAGCTAGATGTGTGAGTAATGATAACTCGGAGCAATATGCTCAGATCATTTTTTTGTTAGATAAATGTTAATATCAAACCATTCCATGCATGAAAATGAAATCCTTTTGGCCACAAAGTGATTGCAAATCCTCTCATGTGGAAGGTCCCCTGCACTGCAGAAATCACTTATTCAACACAGATGAGTGTTGACTGATCTAATCTCCAATAGATCAGGCTTCTCATCCATGATGGATGTGATTAGTAGGGTCTATGAGGAGTGAACCAGCTAATCAGTGGAACGCTGAGGATGCTGTACTTCTGGATTCTGCTGGAAAGACCTTGCAATCACTGTTGCCGAGGCTTGCATCCCCGTTGATATTGATACTTCGAAAAGAACTTCATTCTGGTGTGATCAAGAATTCTACAACTGAGCACTGGTTAGGTGCATTGACCGCAGCAATTACGTTGTACTTGTACTTGTCACATTGTAGTTTTCTTTCAGTTGGTTTAACCTGTGTACTTTCAATATGTCTGTTTTGTATCAATACTGCAAATGCTTTGTGTTTGTGCTGTTTTTTTAATTCCACTGCTGCACAACCAGGTACTCTTTTAAGTCGAACTGATTGATTGATTGGTGTGGGGAAATTGCTAAACGTTAAACAATGCTCTACATGTACTGCTCCATTTTAAGTACATCTCTAATTCCTGCTCACTAGAATAAACAGGAAGATGAGACAAACAGCTGAGAGAAGAAGCAGGGCGGCTGATCTCATTCCATGAAATGAAGTAAGGAGCTCAGCTGAGGGAGACCTTGGTAGTGGGCTGGTATTTCAGCTTCTTGTTGAGCTGACATTGTTTGGGCTTTTAATAAGATGGTGGCTCTAGGACTATATTAACAGGAATTCTGAAAGCTTAAGGTACTGGTTGTGTAGAGTGTAATAAACTTTACATCCAGTGGTTACGCTGCTTATTTAGAATAAATAAAACTGCATTCTTTAATATGTAAGTCACATAAAAATGGAGGGGAAGTTGTGCAAACATAACGATCCAGAGACCTTTGGCTAAAAAGATTTATCAGCTCATAATCCCCTGCTGTCAGAACTCCTAGTGTTTGCATGCAACTCTCTTTTAGAATCTCAACAAAACCGGATGTCCCTGAGTCTGGGCCAGCACTGCCCCTTACTTTTAACTTTCCCTGTCTCTCTTACACTCTCACACACAACCAGCCCTCCGTCTACCTCCTCATTTCTTTATGTGACTGTTAAAGCAAAATGTTGACTCAAGTTTCATTCCTTGACCTCTAAAGTTGGCAGATTAAACTCGTTTTGGAGTTGAGATGGACAGAAAAGCGAAGGCGGTGCAGAAAAAGCTTGCGATAGCAGGAAAAGGCTTTGTTGGCTGATGCAACAAAGAGCTCCAAATTAACTGACCTTTTCGGTCCGCGAGTAGCTGATAGAGCGGCGAGGATAGAGACAGGAGAACAGGTGGAGAGCAGCAATAAGCTAACGTACTACGTAAATAAAACTGTTTCCTTTTGCAGGGATAGGTTTTAGTTATTTGGTTTAAATCTGGTGATTGGCTGGTACCTATTAAAACTTAGCAGGAGTGAGATAAATTTGCTTTCCTCTCAGCTACCTGCTGTGCTATACAATCCCACTGTCTATAACAATGGTTCATCCAACTGTTTATGCAAAGAAACAAGATTCAGATGAACTATTCATGATTTCCAGATTACACTAAATTCTTTGTATCGCACAATGTATGAAGGCATTTGTAAACAGAGCAAAAAATTGTATTTTGATGCAGATAAAGTAGGCATGTGAACCTGAGGCAAAGAAATGCAGGAAGGGGAAACAGGGGCGCACTAGAGTTTTAAAAAGAATGAATTCCATATGCCGTAGGTGTATACAATGACGAGGAAGAGAGAGGGGACAAGGGTAATATCCAGAGCGTTAACAAAAATGTTTAAAAACTGTGCCCAACTTATTGGGATTTAAATGTTAAGAAGAATTTATAATCTAATGAAAAAGAGAATAATTCTTAAAAATGACACATCAATAAATCTGTAGGCTGGATTGAACTTGAACGCACATGCAATTGTTGTATGTTTTAAATCTTTTAAATTAGCAGCACCACTCAACAAATAACTAATAGACCCATGTGCAACCCATGTGTGATTTTATTCTGAAATGTCACATTGGGTGAATTTGCAGGCTTCTGCAAAGAAAACAAACAGCCCAATTCTCAGTCCAGCTCCGTCCCACAGGCCTGCCATCGGTGTTGCCACCCACTGGTCTGCTACACAAACACACACAGGTCATCACCATCCATCACCTTGACTGGCTAAACACCTTTTCATGGTCCGAGGGGATGCCACAGGGAGGAGGCTTCAACCCTCGAAGGACTGCTGTTCACAAGATAAACTACATTTACACTCACTCGGGTAAACATAGTAAGTTTGTTCACGTCACACATGAACAAAAAATAAGCATCAACCCGAGTACATGAAGATTTACGATGTGGTAAAATAGGCTCAACTGTTTCACAATATAACACCCTGCGACTTCCTCGTCCCAGTTAAAACTTGGTCTGATTTTCATTAGGATGCTTGTAGATATTTTTGGCAAGTCACTTCATTCACTTTTTATTTAAGTGATTACTCAATACTAAAAAGGACCAGACAAGCATATTTGGCATTACAATAATATTTAATACCCTTGTTAAGATTAGATTTGCTCTGTCTGCTTAAGGAATAATGATAATACAGAAAAGGACTTTTAAATTGGGCATATCTATTAAGGCTGTGACACACCAAGCCGGTGAAAATGGCCGTTAGTTGGTGTCGAGTCATTGGTCCGTGGAGAGGTCAGCTCTGTATGACAGCTTGTAGCTTTTCCTAGCTTCCTAGTCTTTCAGCTAACAGTAGCTCTTCTGGTTTGGATGACAAATTCAGGTCCTTAACATGCTTGTAAAGGCAGGAGCAAAGAAGGGATATTTAGTTGGCCACGATCTGCAAGCTCACTGTACATTGCACTACACACTGGTCCTTTAGAATAAGATTAACAAATCTGGTCACTGTTAGTCAGCCAGGACAGCCATAAACACATGGAAACAGAACAATATTTCTCTCTTTAGGCATCCTTTTTTTTACTCAAGCTAAATGGAGTGTGTGTATGTGTGTGTATGTAACAGTGGGTATCACTACAGATCATAATAAAATGATTCTCTTGGGCCACTCAAGATGTTTAAATAACAGAGAATAAGAGACGGACAGCAAAGTGTTTGATGTACTATTTGATCAACAATATGAGGAAATGTGTCCGAATGTTAAAATGAGTAACGTCTTTCCAAATCATTTAGACTAAAAAGCATACCATTCCAACACAACACTGTGTAGCTGAGGCGAAGTATGCAGAAGTGGCAGTGGAGAAGGTGAATGTGTGGTCAAGGCTAAATGGGGACCGTTTCACTGACGAAAAAAGAGGAGGATGCGATGAGAGAAGAGCTTGATGGCGATGCACCCTGATGGTAAGGTTATGCACACCGAGGAGACCGAAGAGGGAGAGAGCTGGGGGAGGGCTTAAGGGGTTGTTGTTGTTCTGCTAAAAGGTCAGTGAGAGAGGATGCTGCATACGGTGTCAGGTTGAGTGTCTGCAGCAAGAGGCTAATGACTACTCGTGATGGACACCATATGCAAGCTTGTTGCTGATACGCCAGCGCTTTTTCCTGCGATATCACAAGTGTTTGTTTCCCTTTGTTGCTCACATGGTGTTGTAGATGGTTGACTATACACTAATTGCTTCAAAGAAGAGAAGATTCTAAGTTATCCGGGTAATGGTAATCAAAACACAAAGCTGAAAAGGTAAGTGGGTGAGATTTATTGAAGCTTGTTCACCACACATTCATGACCCAAGTTTCAGCACCAACTACAGATGTTTCTAATAAGTTGCTAGACTCCCCACCTGTCATGTAGTTCAAAGCACAAGTTGGAACGTGCAGTTTCCTGTAAGATTAGCCCAGCTGTATTGTATGTTACCTGTATTAACTAACCTAACAACATCATGCACTGTAAAATAAAGCCAATACAATTCCTCAAATGGCCCCTTGAGGCTGGACCCAGAAACAAGTAAATCAGCATCAATTTCCATGTTTAAATCACCTTTCCTACAAAGGTTATCATCTTTACAGGCTGGTTCAAGAAATGCCTTTGGCCAATAACTGATTTCCCCAGCTGCTGCCCCCTGTCACCTGGCCACTTTTGATTTAATCACACTTATTTTTGGATTAGCTGGAAGTTGTCAGTCACTGCCAAGATGGTGACGGCCGATGCCACCAACACTGAGCTTCAAAACTGTTTTTACAGGAATTCTGTGGCTGACGGCGTGTTTGTCCATCTTTATATAGAGTCTGCGGCATTAATGGCAGACTGTCTTCATATATTACTGTTTGAATATAAAAATATAAAAGCACTTCTGACAGCATATTGTATGAAATAATGTTCTCCTCTCACTTACCCGACAGCCTGCCAGGTGACCACAGCTTTGTTGCAAATGACGTTTCAAAGAAATATCCTTAAATATAAAATTAACTCAATTATTAGAGTTTAGATTTTATAATGCGAAAGACCTGGTAGACTTTTTTTTTTGCCCACGAATCTGGGCTATAGCAGTAACATGTGCAACAGCAGACTTCAAAAGAAATTTCACATGAAGTTTCTGGCAGGTTATATAATGGGCCTTTTCAATGAAGTCACTTTGCAGGCGCTGCTCCTACAGTATGGGCAGAAAAAAGGCTTTCTACCTAACTAATGACTTTCTACTGCTTTCTGCAGGTCTAGGATTGCGTTGGCTGCAGAAATCCCCAGATATATCCCCAGTGTCCCTCTTTCCACCCATTTCCTTCGGTTCCTTTTGGGGGGATTCTTAGTCATTTTCTGTCTAGGAGGGACATATAATCCCTACAGTATTTCCTGGATCTGCCCCAGTGTGTCCTAAAGGTGGACGTGCCTGGAATTCATCCACTTAGAGGTGTCCAGGAGATAAGATGTTTGATCCTGGCTTTAATAAAAAAAAAAAAAAAAAAAGAAGCAGCAGTTCGACTACAGCCTCTTCTGGATGTGGACTGAGGATGAACCTAGAAACTCTGATTAAGAAATTTTACCTTCAGCTCCATTTTCCCCTCAGTCTTAATCTTCACTTTGTGAGGTAGAATATAAATGCTAATTGGCGCTCTAATTCCAACATATTCACAACTGGCTGTAAACCGCCGCAGTGCAGCCCGGTGGTCATGGTCTAATTAAGTCAACAGAACTAGTTTCCCGCCACAAAGCAGAGATGCAATTAGTGGCCAAGCAGGGGATGTCAGAATTCCCCTCCATGTTTTCGCCTAGCCCCTTACCTGGGCCCAATTTGTCTTGAGAGGCACTACCAGGAACTGCTGACCCCAAAAACACAATGCCAGATTCACCGAAACACGCAATCAACACACCAAGATAAGGTGACGGTTCTCTCAGGGCATTCGCCGTGCCTCTTGGCTTTCAGAGTTACTTGACTTTCATGAGAAGAATCAAGCCTAGACGGTTTTTCCTCAGATGTCTGCCTATTGAAATGCCTGGCTTAGAGATTAACTTCTTTTTGTGACACTGAAATAGGTGACAGGCAAAAAGATCTTAAGAGGAGATGGGAATCAAAAGAAGAGGACTGGGTGGGACAGAGTAGAAAGATAGGAAAGTACGAATAAATAGATCCATACAGAACCGAGGACTCTGTCAGGTTTTGGTGCACAGATCGTCTAAGACATGGTGTCAAGATGTCAATACAAGTAATGTATGCAAACCAGGCCACATATTACATGGAACAAAAGTTTTCACACAGAGTGTTTGTGACAGTCTGTGCAGTTGTTAGGTAATTTTTTGACAAACAGATCCTTCATTCATGTGCCCTTGAAAAGAAGTACTTCCAGAGGACAAGCTAGAAATGTATTCCTAGGTGAAGTTAAACTTTTAATCAGCTATTTTCCCTGAAACATATTGGATCTCATTTTTCTAAGTCATAGTTCACATAGCAGATACACAAGAATACCTTAAAACAGCTTTACAAAACAATATTTGCCTAACAGAATGCACGAGTGTATATTTTCTAAAAGGATTGTAAACTCCCAAGCGCAGCTGCGGCGAGGAGCTTTTGTTTTAGTTCACCTTGAAGATGACATGGAGCGGTTGTTTGAAAAAAATCCTCAGGCAGAAACTTTTCCGGCAGCAGAAAATCTGAAAAGCAAAGGTGGGATCAGTCAAAGGACCCCCCACTACTTCTTCCCTAACTCTGGATAATTGGAAGGAGGTGGTGAGACAGATAAATATAAACAACAGCTTGTGCAGCACACCCCTAGTCACATTATACAAAGGGATTTGCCCTGAAAAGTTCTAAAGTTTCTCCTATGAATGTGAATGCAGCTTAGGGTGATGAGGTTAATGGGAAAAGATTTAATAAAAGTCTAGGGCATGACATCTAAACAAGAATATAATCTCAAATTCCCTTACAGAGATTAATCATCCAAGCAGATACACATGCTCACATGCACAATAACTCATTTTGTCATTTTAATCTTTCTTTTGTTGCACACTGTGAAACGTAAGGGGAGCTAAAACAACCATTTGATCTAAAGAAAATGAAAAGGCAAAACTATTTTTATAGAAAATACATTTTCAATATATGTGGTAGCAGCTTTGTAAGTGTGAATATTTGCTTGTTTTCTTATTTTTCATTGATCGTAAACTGATTTATTGATCGTAAACTGATTTATTCAGGGACTTTGGATTATTACAGCACACGAGACATCATGTCAGGCTTTGAGAAGTTGAAATTTTTCACTATTTTCTCTCAGTTTACAGATCAACTCTTTAATCAGTTTCCATATTGACCTGATTGGAACTGACCTTGAGTACTGAGAAAGGCCATGAGATTTGGTTGTAAAACGTCCACATATAAACCGGTTCATTCGTTGCCCATTGCTTTATACCTGACAGATGGTCGGTTGAGGACAGTCCAGGATCTGGTTGCGCTGGTATTTCCCACCGCTAATATGTCAGAGTGAAACAAGCAGAACGTAAAAATACTGCTGGTGTATGGACGAGGTTTGCTCTTGTTGCCATGACTGCTCCCCAACAACGGCACCATTCCATCTGAGTTCATCTGATGCTCCAAGACTGCATTCTGCGTGCTGGTTATGGTGGTAGTCTTGGAGAGTGTTTCCTTGCAGTAAACATTTGGGAAACTATATCAATCCATCCCATTGGTTGTTGCACCAATTGGGTCACCTAAAAGTTGCAATGGGACCTGCCCACTTTGCATGCCAATCAGTGCAGTAGCTACATCACTGCTAGTCTCTTACTGTGTGTTTGCCCCTTGGTCCTTGTTTAAAGACTCTTTCAGCTGCAATCTCCAAAAGCCTAAATAATATACAGCAATAAGGCATAACATTATGACCACGTTCCTAATATTGTGTAGGTCTCCCTTGTGCCTCCAAAACAGTTGTGACTCATCAGAGAATGGACATGGGCCTTCTGAGGGTGTCCTGTGTTGTCTGGTAACAGGATGTTGTTAGTGGGGGCCTTTGGGTCCTATGGATTGAAGGGAGGGGCCTCTGTGTATCGTCCCACAGATACTTGATCAGTTTGGGATCTAGTGAATTTGGAGGCCAGGTCAACACCTTGTGCTGTTCTTCATGTTTTTTTGAGTTGTTCCTAAAGCGTTTTTGTGTGTGTGTCTGTGTCAGGCTGCATCCTGCTGGGGATGGCTGCTGCCATCAAGGAGTGGTCTGGTCTAGGTGGGTGACGCATGTCTAAGTAACATCCACACGAATACCAGGTCCCAGCAGAACACTGAATTGTCACAAGATGGTCAATGTTATTCACTTCTCCTGTCTGTGGTTTTAATGTTGTGGCTGATCAGTGTAACTGGATGTCTTCTACCGTGAATCGTTTACATAAAGCTCCACTGCAGAAGAAAACTCTGGTGTAGAATTAGCATAAAGTTATGACTTACTGGGGTTGGGGGGAAACAGGGTGCAGCTCTTGCAGTGGATGATCTCCTTGATAACTGGTATGTCCTGGGAGAGATTTGCAGGGACCATGCCGATGCCAGGCATCATGGGGTTCATGGGGGTAATTCCAGCCATCATACCAAGATTGGGGTCAAAATCTGAAGGCAGGAAAAAAAAAAAAAAAAAAACTGTATGAAACTGTAATTCCTTCTCAACACCTACACAGTAAACACAGACTTGTATTCAACAGCTAACCTTTGGTCAAATATCACTTTAGCCCACACTAAATCTTTAAAGTTGCATTTCACACTGTGTGCTTATTCCCTGAGTGATTCTCCCGTCAACACGAGCGATGCGGAAGCAGTCTACACATAATGGAATACACAGCCATTCATGAATAAATCATCACATAAACGACATGCATATTTTAAGAAGTTTTTACTGAGTCACTCTTTCTCTGTCTTCCCTGCTGTTTGAATGATGACCTTATAGATAATGTAGCTGGGTCTACATAACAAAGGAGCTTTATTTACAGCACTGATTTACACCGCACCTGGGAAAACATGGACATAGATACGCAGACACAAGCACTGGCATCCATAACCGCCACATGTGCTTTTATGTGCACACGTTCCTCTGTATGGAAGTTTTTGATATGGAAATGACGCTGCCCTCCAGTATATGCCTCAGCATCCCCCGCAGAGGATTGGGAGTCAACAATCATGCCGCAGGATGTGTAGTGCTTATGCACCTGTGCATGTGGATCCAATAACACAGCTCACGAAAACAAATCCTATATGTATGCAAACTGCAATATACCTGACATGCGACACAATTAATCTGACACACTGGCTAAAAATCATGTTACAGAAGATTGTAGCTGCCAAACGTAAGACATGCTTTATAAAATCAAAATCACATATATGCACGTGGTCGATGCTGCGGGAATAGACAGAGGCCGAAAACAAAACGAGCAAGGAACCCTGAGGGGCTCAACATTGATATAAATTTTGTAAAAACATATGAATCAAGAAATAGCTTAAGTATAAGTATTGTTATGTTTTTATATTTATCAGATCTGCCTCTTTCATCTGCCCTACTAAATGCCCTTCAGGCACTATGCTAAGTAGGTGTTAAAATAATTGCTGTATATTTTACTCTTTTCTCTTTCATTCTTGTGGACGTATGCTTGCCAGATTAATTACTTGTGTCGTACTTCCTGTGGGGGCGGCTACGTTCATGTCATGTTGAAGGTATCATAATTACCAGTTTCCAACTTAAACAGCGTTCATGTCAAACTGATGTTGTAATTATAATGGAAGCTTTCCATTTTTTTCCCCCAACATACAGTAAGCATATTCATATTACATTTAGGGGGAGAGGCGGGGTACACCCTGGACAGGACTCCAGTCTATCACAGGGCTAACACAGAGAGACAGACAACCATTCACACTCACATGCACACCTTAGGGCCAATTTAGAATCAGCAGTTAACCTAACGAGCATGTCTTTGGACGGTGGGAGGAAGCTGGAGTAACCGGAGAGAACCCACGCAGGCACAGGCCCTCCAAAAATTTAATAAACCTAAAATTAAGTCAATATTTAGTGGAACTATTTAAGCCTTTAAAATAGGACTAGTTTTCCCAGATACACTGGTCGGTTAAAAAACACAGTCACCACCTAGGCTGAATTTTAATCCCATCTTTTCATATAAAACCAAACTGGCTAATAATGGATATGGCGTCACATTGTCAAAGCTCTTCATCCAACCTGGCATGAACGTAGCTGTAACACTGCTATTTCACTGGTATGATTCCTGATACGAAACAGAATGTCATAACTTGACAGCTTTTCTATTCAATTGTCTATCTAGTTTTCTTGTTACTATCTAATGTTTACAATATCTTCAGTTTGTTTATGGAATAATTTGCTTTTGCCATCGCTGAATTTGCTGTCCAATAATATTTTCATGGTTTGACAAATGCAAATTATGCGTAGCTTCACACCTACACTGATGGTGAGAGCAAAAGAGCATCTTTCCGTAGGCAAAGTTTTACTTCAAACTTTCAATTTCTTGACAGTGTTGTTGTCAAATCACTCACATTAACCAAACTGGAGCCTCTGTACAGAGTAAAACATTATGCAATCATAACGCTACAGAAAAAAAATACTATATTATGCAAATATTTCCTATATCCTGTATTTGAAAATAGCCACAAAGTGTTAAATACTGAATAAATGAATATGAAAGAAAATATGCATGTATTATTGAACAAATATATCCAGTCTGAGCTATTCCATACAACACAGGGTACCATGACAAACATGTAAATGAACGTTAGAGTTTACTGAAATGTAAGTGTCTCAAACTGTTTTCTTTTCTACTTCACTCTGATAATGCTCATATACAGGAAATAACAGCAGCACACATTACATGGGCTCCATATCAGTTCTGACTATTTTCATCTTCAACAGCAACGAATCTGGCCAAGAAAAACATATTTAATGCTCCTCGGTATACAGCATTAACTGGAAGTAGATGGATACAGAAACCTTTCCTCATAAGCGATTCCCTCTAAATCTGCTGTTAGAGAGAAAATGGTTGGATTAAATGACACTAAGTGAAGGAGAATAAAGAAATATGCACATTATCAAAGAGCCGGAATGGGTCCCTGGAGCAGCAGAGGGTGTAATAAATATGTTAGACTGATAAAACCGGCTCAAGTACAAAATGAGGGAAGAGAAATAGAGGCAAGACAGAGACACATAGTCCCAAAAACAAAAACGAGCAAAGTGAGTTACATTAAGGGGAAATTGATGAAAACAATGTAGCACACCATCAGTCTGTAACCAGGTGACAGACTGATAAGAAACAGGTGATAAGAACCCTCGTTGCCCGGCAATTGATGAGTTCTTCTGCATCTTAAGGTGAAGAAAATGAAGATGGAGATCAGGAGGATAAGAAATGGTGAAGGATAACCTGAATGCCAAACCCTCTGTGTAGAAAGGGACTGAGGAAACAAAAGTGCACAGCCAAATGGAGTGTTGTGGGAGTCTGCCATACGGAAGAAAATATTGCAAATATAATTCTTGATATCACGCTCCATTTATCAGCAAACCTATGCTCTTTTGTTCCAGTGATAAAACAAGGATACACATGAGTTCATATGTTGCATATTGATGCAAAGCAAACTGGATTTCAGCTCACATGGAGAAAGCGATCAGGTTGCATCAGGGTGCAATTTCACTGCAGCGCTACTTGTGTTCCCTCTGGAATGACTGTTGGTGTTGGTCTGTGTGTGTCTGTGTGTGTGCGTATGTGTGCCAGTGCACCTATATATTTATCACAACCATTAAAAGCCGGAGACCTGAAGCCAGCGTGTAGCAAAGCTGTGTGTAATGAAGGAGATTATTTACTTCTTCCAAAGGATTCCCGGCTTTCCGCCACAGTTCCCTCGTCTTCCTTTTTCAACAATACAGCTCGAGGACATGTTTCATCGCGTACCGTTATTTCTTCCCGCCTTCAGTGCATCTCATTATAAAGTGGGCTGTAAGTGGACACAGATGAACACGCAGTTTTCTGCACAACCACCTGCTTTTAGGATTACTGTTGAGTTCCAGATTTAAATTTTATAATGGTCTAGTATTTATTAGAGTGTAACTTTTTTTTTTTTTTGCATTTGCTCCAGTTTCAGTTTCATTTCGTCTCAGCGTTTCAGTCCCGAAAGACTGAACTCAAACTACTACTACATTTCTCACAGACCAGGCACACTGGGTATATTATCACCAGCAAGTGCAGATTTTAGAATTTGAAGGTGATCTTTGGTGCAAAGTTATGTCTGCTGCTTATAGACGTAACATCACAGTAGCTAGTTTCCATGGTGAAAAATATCAAGAGCTGCAGATAATGTTCAGTAATTAGATTAGATGGCTTTCGCTTTGTTCTGCACAGATAACTACATCTGCATGGTTAAAGACAAAAAAAAAAACTCTGCTGATCCTGGCACTCTGTTGGGTGCCTCCTCTAATTGTCACCAGTGGGTAAATAGTAGTAAGATGCCTGTAAGAACGAGAAGAATTCGTTCACACTGTATATATTGCGTTTTATAGTGAAACAACTCAAATATTTGCCAAGTGCAGATGCAAAGTGATCAGAGGCAGCTAATGACAGTCTACACCACAGTGCACGCTCCACTCCATGTGAAGTACTAGTGCGTCAATCACACAGCTGAATGTTCTCCACAAGAGGGAGCACTCCAGTCTGTTCATGAACAGCAACGTGTGTCACCTGTAGCAAAGAAAACTAATGACAGCAGGAGTTGAACATGCATGTGTTGACATGTTAATGTTGCAATCAGTGTAGAGACTTTGTTAGAGCTAACTGGTCAAGTAACAACTGTTTTAGAACAGTTCGAATGTCACAGACAGGACGTAGCTCCGCATTAACTGCTGGATTTCTTTGCAAAAGGTTTAAAATTACTATATATGCATTCATTCATTCATTCATTCATCTTCTGTAACCACTTGTCTTGTGAAGGGTTGCAGGGGGCTGGAGCCTATCCCAGCTGTCATTGGGCAAGAGGCAGGGTACACCCTGGACAGGTCACCAGTCTATCACTGGGCTAACACAGAGAGACAGACAACCATTCACACTCACATGAACAATACGGCCAATTTAGAATCACCAGTGAACCTAACCAGCATGTATTTGGACAGCGGGAGGAAGCCAGAGTACTCGGAGAGAACCCACGCAGACACAGGGAGAACATGTAAACTCCACACAGAAAGTCAGCCCATGGATTCAAACCCAGAACCTTCTTGCTGTGAGCCATCAGTGCTTTTAGTGCATATGAAAAAAAAATGTTCTGAGTTTTGATTTGATCTGTGTCATTTGTTTCCAGTCACCATCTCTTGTTTGTGGGGAAAACACAAAAGGCCCAACAGTGGCGCTACAGGAGATCAATATGATTTTAAAATCAATCTAAAATTACATTTGTCGATTGTGCAAAGGTAGCATGAGGTTAATAAGCAGCTGCTGCCACTACGGCATTCATAACTATGAAAGGACAAACAGCGAGGCAGCTCCATTCATTAACCTCCAATGATAATGCTAAAGGGATGAGTGGGTGAGTGTGTCATAGAGGTACCTAAATCAGAGCGGCTTTATCTAAAACTAGAGCAAATCGAAAGCCTTCAAAGAAATGTTATAACGACACAGGACCACCGTCCTTCACACCTAGAGCAATGACAAAAGCAGCCCGGTCTAGATTTAACAGTCACTGGGATAAAGAAGCGTCTGGGTTCTCTTTATTAAGCATATACTATTTAAACTACTACTGAACAATGTAACTGGAAAATGGCTCATAATTTCATCGTGTGAGACACATCCAAGAAATCAGGTCAAATATACTCTGAGCTCAGAAACAGAACAGGAAAAAAACAACATTATTTCATAGACCAATCCAGAAAAAAATCTGCGGCTAAATCGGCAATCGGAAATCATTATTTGCAGAATAGATATGCAGATTAGGAGTTTACATACACAGCATGCATGCATTTCATTCTGACTGCATTTAAAATACTTAGTTTATCATCTACTGTACTTTTATGTGGAATTAATATTTTCTAACACAAGTAAATGATTTGAATACTTCTTCCGCTACAGCATCTAAGCCACTGAAGCAAAGGGAGGATTCAGGCACAAACATATATGCTTAAAAAAGCATCTTCTAATAAACAAAGTGATGTTCTCACTTGAATGCCCAGAAGAGCTGCAGGTGCAGGTCTCAAAACCTTACGACTGAATGATATGTAATTGTGAATTACAAACTGAAAATAATGAGAACATAATTGGACACAACCTGTAAGAGACCATTACTTGTGTTAAATTTATTCACAAAGTAAACTAGCTGAACAGTAATTTAGAAACCAGGATGCGAATGATTAGATAACAAGAGCCAGATTTGTGATTCAACAATAGCACAAATGGAAAAGAAGATGAGCAGAGCTGGAATGATTGGTCGAATGCTCAATTAGTGGATCAACAGAAAATAATTAAGTAGCAGCAATTGTTAACAGCTCAATTACACATTCAAGTCATTTTAAAATAGAAATTCAGTGATTCATGGTCCTCACATATGAATATTTGGTGGATTGTTTGATAGCACTGACAACTAAAGGGTAATGAGGGGAACATGACTGAAATGATCATTTCATTTTGGTTTTTTAGTCAATACTAGTTAACAAATGATAAAGGATGCACTACTGGCCAGCATATGAGAGAGAGTGAGAGGTAGAGAGGTAGAGAGAGAGGTAGAGAGGTAGAGAGGTAGAGAGAGAGGTAGAGAGGTAGAGAGGTAGAGAGAGAGGTAGAGAGAGAGAGAGAGAGAGAGAGAGAGAGAGAAAGAGTAGATTCCCCAGGGAGGGAGAGAGCACAAGGGTCCTCTTGAAGAAGAACAACAAAAGAAACCTGGGGCTGGGTCCACCCACACATGGCCACACATCTGTCTGATCCTTTACACCGCACTTGTCTCTCAGCTTTCGTCTCTGTTCTCTCTCATGTTGGAAAACTGAAATTCACAAACATCTCCCTGCCAGCACCTCTTCGCTGCACAGTGATATGCATGAGCGCACAAAGTTGGCCTCTAAGGTTATTACCCACATTCTTCTTCACTTTACCTCGCATACTTCTTCACTCACGTCTTTTTTGATGTTAAACAATCTATTTCCTGGAGGTTCGTTCAAGGTAATTATGGTTTGAGCTGCCCGTCAAGCGGGACGTACAGGCAGAAAAGAGAAAAAAAAGAAAAAGACATTTGATTGTGCGACGCTCCTGGCTATTAATGTCATCTTCCTCTCCCTCTTCTGCTCTCTGATTTCCAAGCTAAACGTCCCTTCAAGCAGTCAGCGGATGGTGGAGGGTAGGAGGGAGGACATAGGCGGTTGCCGTGAGGCATGCTGGATAATATTCTCTAATGAGGCGAGCTAGCCATGCCACCTGGAACCCTACCAGAGGCTGCCTCTCTCAATACCTGCCAAGAGTCATCCTCTTTGCATTTTCATATGAACATCTCTGACTTAATTTCTTTTACAGCGACATTTCTCTGGTGCAGCAACCTGCCAGGATACTGAGAAAAACACCTTCCTGTTATAGAAAAGTCATTCCATCACCAACTCTACATCTAAATAAGAATCAGCAACTTTACGTTGCCTTCCAAAATCCATCGTCTTTATCAGACACCTCAGATCTCTAGCTCGTAACATTATCTAGTCAAGTATATCCGCTATAGATGGGTGAGAATGGTCAGAAAAGTCCAATTTCAGAGTCTATTTTTGCCAGACACACAATATATTTGAGGTAAGAAAGTCTGTGCCTCTCCCCTCTGTCCGCCTACATGCAGCCGAAAACCTCTGGCGTTGTACCAGCGCAGCTCCTGAGCAGTCAGCAGAAAAGGACATAGCTTTCAGTCCAAGGATCGTAAAATGCTTACGGCAAAGGAACGACTGTCATCTCATGTATTTCCTGATGTTAATCCAGGTGAGCTAAAGCATGAGAATGAGGGGGACCTGGGCCATATCCTTTGATCATATGAGAAGCACAGCCTAAATGAGGGCTTAATGAGACATGACACTAAGTTTTCATATATTCCACTGTGCATACACTGGTGCAGGGGTTCGTGTTTGGTAGGGATGCGGACGAGTGGGATGCGCCAGACAAAGGAATCCTTGTTTATTCAGGAAACAGTTCCCTGTCCCCGGAGTCTGCTTATCTATTCTGTGGGGGTGTTTGAGCTTGTGTGTGTGTATTCATGCAAAAGTATATGCATCTAAATTAATTGTGAAAAACTTGCAAATACATGTGTGTGAAAAGATCAATGCTTTCCTGACGGTGGGGTGTGTGTGCGTATGTGTGTGTGGACCGCCACCATCTTTTGTTGGATTTGAACACAGAGCAGCTTTGACTCAAAACGTGAGAACGCCAGAGTGGCTAATCAAAGCCGTCCTCTCTGTGAAAACACCCAGTATTACTACAGAAAGCTGTCACACATGTTTGAGGTGTTGTGGGGGCGCTGGGCTGCTGTGCAGTTACTGGTTTAGAAAAATAAACTTAACTTTGAAGGTTAGATGAACCCAGAAAGTGGCAACTGTAAAAGGGAAGCCATTACTGCTCATTAACATGAAGAATGGTAGTATAACATGGACATTTTTGGCATCTGATTTAAATTTTTATTTATTTTATTCTTCTGACTTATCTATATGTTGTTGTTTTTCCTTGTGGTTAACTACAAAGAACTCCGGACTAATAGTAATACATTAGCAATGCAAACTTATACTATTCCAGGAAGTTGTCTCTGTCCCTGGACGGAGTGAAGGACAGACTGCTGTGTTGACCTTTGTGGGCGAGGTCATTTTGTTGCTGACCTCTGCTTGAAATGAAAGATGGATAAAAAACGTATTATTTGAATTGCTTGGTGTCTGTAAATGCATCGACTGCTTGCCACATAAACATTCCATCTACGGGGCCACTGTTTAGTAGAGTGAGTGGTAATTCCGACACAAAGCCCTTGTTGAGGAGTGACAAGTAATAATAATTACAGAAGTGTTTTAAACAAATGTGACTAAATGTGTAATGACAGAAAGAAGACGATGATTCGTTTTATGCTGTCATGAGTGCCAAAAGTCTGGGAAATATTAGTATAATCTTAAGATCAAGCAACTATACTGTGGTGCTGGTTATATATACATGAACAGCGATACAGTATATACTATCTTGCACAACAAAAACCACCTTGGGAGGTCTGTATTTTGTGAGAAATGTAGAGGGGGAACTCTATAGCTGTACATCTGGTTCTGCTTAGAGCCTGGATGTCCTAGAGAGAACACTGACGAAGGCTGGGGAAATCCGCGGTAAACGCTCCTGGAGGAGGATATTCTCTCCCTCTCTGTCATTCGTCAAATATGTTGAAACCAGATGTCGATTCCTGCTGTTACTGTTGCAATTTTTGCTCCATTCTGTAAGGTCACACTATATCTGGGATTTTAGTCACCAGGCGCCGTGCCTGCTAACATTAGGACATGACTTTGCCAGTTATCAGGTAATGAAATCTGCGTTACTATTGGTCATAATTACAAAAACCTGAGGAGATCTTATTGTAATGTCCCCAAAGAATTTTTCAAAAATGATAATAATAATAAAAATTCTTTTTAAAAAATCACCAAATTCTCATACTTATAAAAGCTTCATCTTATCATTTACATGTTTGGATTTTCCAAACATAAACAACTGCTATTCTATATTCAGCACTGGGGCACTGTCTGAGACTGACTGCACAGACTCAATACAACAAAACAGGCAGAAACTCCTGCAGCTGCAACTATTAAGAGAGCCGAGCACACAATCAATATCCCTCCAGCGATATGATTGGAGCCATCCCTCCCTGTCACATGTGGGTCAGGTTCCGTACATTCAACTGTCCTGAAGTCTTAAAAGTGGATCAATATTCTTTGCCATGTGTACTGGAAGTTTCTTACCCGCTGAGCTCCAGTTGGCCCTGCTGTCTCTTGCCCTCAGGGGATTTGGACCTTATTTGCTCACAGGACTGTTGTGTCTCCGTGTCCATTGACCTTTTTCCATAAAGCCTTCCTCACCTACTTGACAGATTGGACCTGAAAGTTGGTGTAATGTGAATAACTGACACTGGATGTAAAGCTTAGGCCTGGTCTTGTTCTATTGGCCCCGTTCTACCGTTATTCCTTGTGCACCGGTCACACAACGTTAAAAATGTTTGAGGTATGCTTGAACCACTGCAGTCTTCTTCAAGACAATAGGAATTGCTGTTGAAAAAAGAAGCAATTCACCCCGCTGAAATAACTATGGAAGTGGAAATGCACAGGACGTATTGTGTGTCATTCTAAGACAAACAATTGCAGATTTTTTTTTGTGTGTTTCCAATTGTTGTAGTAAACTCTTTTCACGAGTTCTGTTCCATCTGGGAATCCCCACGCTCTGGCACTGATGGATTATATGCCTGCAGAGGTGGACTTGCACACACACAAGCTTTCAACTTGTCCATTTTGCATATGCGCTAGCCACATTAGGTGAACCAGATCTCAAAAGGTAGACAGTGCATGAGAAAATGAATCCACACCAAAAAGTGCACGACCAGCAGATGCATTTACCTACCGTTTGGCACATGGCAATATGCACAAGGGTGATATTGGAAGGCATAAACTTTATCAGTAAACTTTCATCTAACTTTTGCTATTAGGGTTAGGAAGGTGGTGAGTCTGCTTGAATTTCGTTCCCTTGATTTCTTGCTTTTGTCCGTTAATTTTTTTGTGGCTGGTGTATTTCCTTTTAAATAGCTTGTGTTGGGTCAGATACTGTCGCTGGTATTGAGCAATACAAGTCAATTTACTTTACATAACCCAAAATCCCAAATGTGCGTCAGAGGGCTTTCCAGTGTGTACAAACTACCCAACCTTAAGCTGTGTTCAGAACCGACTTAAATTGGACGCAGAGGTCTCTAACAATACATGTCTGACACTTTCTAGCAAAAAAAATAAAAAAAATAAAAATAAAAAGTTGAACCAGGCTTTAGGGGCAATGCAGTGTGAGTTCATCTGACAAGATGCTGCCTTGGCGGATTATAGTCGCTGGCATGATAAGGTTCTGTCTGTCTATTACAAACAATTGAGCAGTGTTTTGGTGACTGATAAATGTTTAACTATACTAGAAGCTTACACTACCAGCACAGCTCTGTGAGTTAATAAGTCTGTTTTCATTGTGAATCCATGCTTAGGCCATTTATTTGGAAGAGGATAAACTTAAAAAAGTAAATAAATAACGTGAAGAAAAAAAGGAGGAAATCCCCGAAAAAGCAAGAGAGGACGGATCTCTTTTAAAAGAGAGAAAGACATACAATCTTAATCATACATCCAGGGTAGATCTATGATTAAAGAGTGAGAGTGCAAACCCGAGGATATGAATCGAAAAAAGGCTTCCAGTCAAATTCTTGCTGCCATCAAGCACTTGGGCGTAGACCACAAAACTCCTCTGTCACTCTGTATTATCATATCATACAGTATGTACACCCTAAAGTCTGGGTCCAAACTCAATATATAATAAAAATAAAAATATGATAAAAACTCACTCATATACTCATATATACGTGCACCAGGCTTTGTGAGGCTGAGTATTGAGGGCTCCATCCACAGTGGTCTGTTTATCCAGCTGTCTGTCTGGATAAATCCACTTGGCTGGAGGCAGGGAAAGACTCTGTGGTGAAGAAATTCATTCCAGCCTCACAGTGAATGAAACAGAGGCAAACTCTAAATGTGTAAAGAAAGCACTCCAGCCCAGGCAGCCTCTTTCAGTGAATGGGCCTACAACTAACACGCGCACACACAAAAACAAACACTTTAAATCTACATGAAGGAAGCATACGACCAAGTGCACAAGCCAGAACAGAGCGACAGTGAATTATCCCTTGGTGTTTAGATGTGGGAACAAAAAGCAGGAAAAAATGATGTACAGTCATGATGGGGAATCAATAACTGTTCCACATGGATTACTTCAAAGCCAAAGGTGCTCTGGAAACAAATCCTGCATGACAGCGTAAGACTTTGCGAGATCATATGAATGTGTGATGAATTCAGTGCTTGGTGTTCAGAGATGTTCATGATGAAACTGGCCTGATGATAGAACACATGGAAAAGCAAAGACTTGCAGAGGCCATGTTCCCATATCTAAGGCAGGACTGAATACTTCATGAAAGCCAAATCTACACACAGAGGAACACAGAGAGGCCAACCTTGAGTTTTTTTTTGTCCTTGTAAGTTGTTGAAAACTACGAACAAATAAAGTGGAAAGAAAAAAGGTAGTGCTTAAGTGGATCTTTTCACACTGACTTTTCTCCTGGGGTTCAACAAGTGAAGTTCTTTTGGGCTTGAGTGAAATGAAAAATGCACGGGTTGAAAATATCATAGAATACAAGTTAAAGTGCAGATTGGTGATATAATAGCATTTCAGAAACTTACTTAATGTATTTTACTGTTCATCTGGGGGAGAAAAATATCACTTTCATTTTAAACTTGCTATGAGATACTTTATTGATGCATTACTGTGGCAATTCATCCTCAATAGTATGATTAGAGGTTGCTTTGCTTCGTGTTCAGTATAGTCTGAGACCAGTAGGATCACTAAAGAGTGACTAAGCACGGGCTAAAGGTGCAAGAGTTTGAGTATGTGAGCTCAGCTCTGCGAGGAGGAGACGAACAGCATGCCGTCTAATGTGGCTCGGGGTTAAAGTGGCTGATGCAGCTGTCAGGAGCAGGAGGGGGGAAAAGAAGAAGAAAAAAGGAAAAGAAAAAAAATGAAGAAAAGGTAGTTTCAGTTTTGCCAGATGGTCCACAATGGGAGTCACAGCTGTGCTCTTCACCTGAGTCTCCTCCCTTTCGTCACTGCCTCCTCCCTTATTACCGCTTTCTTTCACTCTTCTTCTAAAATCTGATGGGTTAACCCCTACTTGAGGCTTAAGCCTTGCACAACCATGATAAACCCACAAAATGGAAAATAAATAAATACCAATCCGTATAGAAAAACAAGTACTATACATCCAAAGTGTCTGTCTCTCTGTGTTAGCCCCATGATAGGCTGGTGCCCCCCCGTGCCACCATTCACAGGTCAACCGGTCACAGAAGATGGATGAATGACTGAATACATCCAACACTAAAGCCAGTTTAACACTAAAAATAATAATTTGCCAAACAAACTATTGTCATTTTAATAAATTAGAGAGGCAATAATTGTCCCTCTTCAACTGTGAACTGACCCAGCAGATTCTGTGACCACCAATCCACAGTGAAAGGATTTATTTACCTTACTGAGAAGTTGGGCGACCCTACCCCTGCAGCTCTTCATCCAACAGCTCACTGTGGCTCCGCCTTCTTATTCCATTACTCCGTGAAATATTTCAAACTGATCCACTACCAAGAAATTTCAGAGACGGCCAATGTCTCGATTAATGACAGTGCTAAGCTCACCCCTGAACAAATTGCATTTCCTATAAGTACTTCATAATGAAAGTGCATGCAAACTGAATGCTTTTTATGTAAAGCAGACGCAGCAGGAAATGGTTTTGCATTAGCAGTAATCTACTGACTATGGTCTAATGGCTATTTAACATTCTACATTAATGAAAAACATATAGAAACATATAAACCAAAACTTTTCATTATGCATTATGTAGAATATTAGAGTTACTAGAAGTATCTGAATAAATGAAATGGTGTGTATGTAGTGCAAAATTTCCCTCTAAAATATTGAGTAGTAAAAATAAAGTATAGGTTAAAGCTGAATAATTAATACTGTGCTGAAAGTAAGAGAAATCTCTCTCATGAAGTGACTGAAGCTTAGAAGTCTAATGAACGAGAACAAGTGAGAACACCTGTGAGGCTGTAAAAGACATTTAGGTTATTTCTTCTCATTACACTAACACAAAGCAAAAACCAACTGGTACACCTGTAAGTACGACTGAAGGAAAAAACCGTCAGAGCATTTGATTAGGTGTAAGAGTGGTTTAATTGACGTTTCTCACAGCACACAGTTTGACTTGCCAAACACAGGTGCAGCTAACAGCATCAGCAATTGCTGCTCCATATAAGTTTGCCACTTTCACAGATCTGTCATTGGCACACTGGATCACTATCAAGGCCATCATTAGTGTCTTTAGTTGCAGTGGTGCTTTCCCTTCTATGAGGTTAAAATATCAGTTTCATCTTTGTTGAATAAAGGGAGAGTCTCAGTAGGAGGTCACCAGCCCCACACTTTATCTGAAATATAGCCTCTAGAAAAAAATGTGTTGCTCAGCGTAGAGTCCATTAACATCTCTCAAGTGTGTTGTTTGGTCTGGTTAAGAATGAGTTTAGTTTGAATTCCCACTTGATTGGGCAATCTCAACACTGCAATTATACTCGGATGTTGACCAAAAACAATGAGACTGAGACTCTGGTGAAGACGGCCTGGTTGAGATACAGCCTCGATCTGACCTAACTATCGTACTTGAGCTGAACGTCTTCCGGAGTTGAGTGTGCTTTGCATTCTTGGATGCCGCAGAGCACAATCAAAAGTTGCTAGCAGATAGCTGGAAAATGAATCAGTGTCTGATACTGACGAGTAACAAGTATGTCTCTTGACATTTGGTCAGAGAGAACCTTCTTGAGGACATGAGCAGCCAAAAAAAAGAAAAAAACAGATTGAATGTTTCCACATTGATATATTTAGTTTGACTCTGTCAACAGAAATGGAACTAACGAAAACACAACAAGTTTACTATCTCATCCCCGATTTGGATTCTGTCGGTGGCTCCGTCAACGGTCAGTGAGGTCTGAAAATCCCCTTACACGAGGTGCAAATTTTCTTTGTCTTTATAAAACATTTGTCTTCCACTGATGTTCTCTCTCTTTTCTCTCAAGGAAAATGCTTTAATTTACTACATCTGAAAGATGCCATGGTTGTGTGTATGGGTGCATGTGTGCTTCCCTTAATGTATCTCGAGGAGTGCATTTGGAAGACTGTTCGTCTTCAAGTGTGTACACACACACACACACACACACACACATCAGCACACATGCACACGCACACACTGCCTGGCATATTTCAAATATGAAAGTGCATTTCAGCTAAGAAGTGGGAAGTGATTTATAAAAGGCTTTAGGGAAAGGCTTTCTACTGAGGAGAGAGAGAAAAGACATGGCAGAATAACTCTTCAGAGATGGAGAGTGGGAGGGTGCAGCTGAACCTAATGTTATAGATAGCAGAGCAATCGGTAAGGCTGGATATTTTAGAGGTAGATCAGCATACAGTGGCTCAGTCTCAGGCATACGATATTATTTGGGGGCTTAAGAATACAAGATGAATGAAACCAAATAAATGAGATCCTTTCGTTTTAATCATCACAACTGGTATCTAGTCGCTATTAAAACGCACAAAACTGATTTATTTCTGACAACTGAGCTTGTTCCTGAGAAATGCCACTACAAAATATACAGAGGGAAGATGCTTTTTGTGTTGTCTGTTTGAGAAAGGGGACGTAAAATTCTTATCAGTGGTAGTTCATATTCAGCATATTCAGCTAAAAGAGTTTAGAGTCTGAACAGGTATACACACAGATAGAGACTAGCAGTAACATGGCGGCAAGAGACTGTGGAATTGTAATGAAATTTAGCAAGCTGTAGCAACACAAAGTGAAGAAAGTGTACCAAGTTGAACAAATCTCAAGTTTGAGGAGATGCAGTTGACGCCCCCAAAAGTTTACAGCAAGGAAACCGCCCACAACACAATTCACCATGCTGATGGCGGACTTGGAGCTGTGTGAACCCAAATGGGTATTTTTGTGTTCTTCTTGTTTCACTCATAAACATTTGGGGTGTGAAATATACATGAAGGTTACCAAGGCAACAGAGCCGAGTGAACCACTTTTTATTCGGACAGATCTTAAGGTCGTGCACTGAACACAAAATAAGCAAGTTTCCTTTACTGCTGGTACACAGGAACATGGATCTGCATTTCAGTAATACATTACGGCCACTTCAAGAGGCTGAGAGACGAGAGTGAAAAGTTTTTAGAAGTGGAAGACAAAGGAAATGACCGTGAGTATGCATAACTGACGAGAAAGAAATATGCAGTTATTTCTTAACAGCTCTTGTAAAACTTTTATAGTCTACAGGTTGCGGGTTTTTTACTGATCCCAGCCAGACTGACTCATATCAGCCTCTGACACACAAAGTTCGTTTGTCTGTGTGTGCCCGCCTAAGACTGATTACCGACTCGCAGTCCCATCGTGGTGACTCAACTCATCCTGTTTATTCCGCCGTACTTATTTTAAATGACCCACACGGCCGCACACAGCAATCCTCTTCCGCATCCTTCCAAGCAGCCATAGTGCCAGACGATCTGAACTCCACAACGCAGTCAAATTCACAAACTTAACACTTCACATATGAGATTTGGATCTACCCTACCCAATACGAAAGCACCCTGTTCATTGTCTCAGTGTTCTATTTTAGTCATATCTGAGCTAACGGCTTTCACTGAGATTTGCATTCATTTTCTTTCCATTTCCAGGAAAATAGTCCAAGGGTAAAAACACTAGCCAAAAAAAATCAAAGAAATTTAATGAGAATATGAATAATAATAATAATTATTCAGTGAATAATACAAATATAAACAGAAACTTGGAAAAATACACTTAAAAACAAGAAAAGAGACTTGGTATTAGGTAACCAATATTAGGCATATTGCATCTCTAGCCAGCAGAGGTGAAGTTTGGTACCTGGCATGAGTGGCTGTCCAGTCATTCCCATGGGGGGCAACCCGAGGTTGTTCATGGCTGTGGCCCAGGGGTTGGGATCTGACATAGGCATCGTCATCGAGTTGGATTCCATCGTCATGTTACAGATGCCTTCTGCAGAAAAAAGGAAAAAAAAAAGGATCAGCAAGAAGAGTCAGTCTCAGTCCTGTGACCTTTAAATCATTATGACAAAAGGGTCATGCCAAGAGAGGAATCATGAGACTCGAAGCACTGAGGGTAGAGGATTGTTTTCAACAATGGTGTTGTCACGGCGTCTCTAGTTGCCTCTTTTCTACAAATCGCTCCTTTAAGCATGAGAGTGGAGGAGCGGTACTGTGACCCTGCAGTCAGTTTGACACCACAGTGATTTCAGCAACACTGTCACTGTGAATCTATTCATCCTGATGTTGCTGTTTGTTCGCTTGCTGCAGAGGTTCAAGAGCCTGGCCTTTTGACACTTCCTCTCTCAGTGCCCTGTACCGAGGGTCTACTGGAAATGCTGCTGTATGAGTGAAAAACAAAACTGCCAGGTTGCAGGTTAAAAAAACGGGAACAGATTCATATACATCTACACAAAATGTACAACAATGAGTACTGCAGTGAAAGATCAGAGACTTTATTTGTCAGCCAGAGTAAGAAAATAACAAAAGCGTAAAACGCGATTACTGTGGCGCTACGCACATATCCTGATGCTATCAAGCATTTGCGAGGCAGTTTGCAAATAAACCTTTAAAAACTTTACACATCTCCAACGCACATCTTCTCAAACCGGCAACCCCAGAACTCAGGTTTTCTGCATATCTGCATAACATATTTAAGTCCCCATACCAAAAACCCTGCAGAGGAGGCAACATGAGTGACTCATTCTCCCCTTCTGCAGTCTAGTTCACAACTCTAAATGCTTTTTAATTCTCTCCACTGGTTGACCTCTTTCTCTCTGACAGACCTGTAAATTGCTGCGACTGCTGGCTGAGCCAAGCTGCCCTCTTCTCTCCTGATGCCAAAGCCAACACTACTGTTAATGATGAAAAGTGCTGCACCCTGCACACACTTCACACCTCAGAGGGTCTGTAGCGGAGCCCACCGTGGTGCAAACACTCTGCTCTGTGTGTATAAGCGCATGTGTCTGTCTGGAAAAACAACCAGTATACTGGTATTCCTGGTGTTCAGACACAGCTGGCACCGTGTAATAATGCTGTTTGCCTCCCTCTCCAAGCTACTAATTTCAGAGCTGTCTGCAGCCGCTGCCACAGAGAAGCCTGATAAAACCGGCGGTGTCTGTGTGTCGCTGTGATAATGCTGCAGACGAGGACTTCGCAGGCTTGTTAACTAACACGACCCTATTAACTGAGGACACACTGGAGGAGTTAAAATGAAGAAGGGGAGAAACGGGTGAAGAGATGGTGAGCTCAATTATAGCTGTTTTATTACAGTTTACAGTACATTAACTGTTGCAGTGCTGATGGATGCACACACTCAGGGTTGGACAGGTGATGTCCTCAGTCCAACTGAATCCTCTTACTTGGCTAGTAAAAATAATGATGAACAGAGCAAGTTGAGAAAAAAAACAACACGAGTGATATCATGATAAACACTTCAACATAGATTGGGAATTGATCATTTTGCCATATGTACAGTCCTTGGATAGGTGTAGGCTTGTGTTTGGTTCTTCTTTGTTTTCTATGTTTGTTACTAACGTGTTCCCACCCTTGTGATTGTGTGCTCTACCCTCATTCGTCTCACCTGTGTCTTTTTATACAGTCAGCCCTTTGGGTGTATTTATAGTTGAGTCTCTCCCTTGTTCCTTAGTCAGTTTGTCTAGGTTCATTTGTAATGTCATCCCTGGTATTCCTAACCTGTGTTTGCTCAAGTCTGCACAGTTTGTACTTTGTCTAGCTGTTTCTGTCATAATTTGTTGCCTTTTGTTTGTTCCTCACAGCTTTGCCTTTTTAAAATTCATTTGACAGCCGTCTGTTCGCTGTTTTTTTGTTCTTTAAGCCAAAAGACCCTCCAGTGTCTGCATTGTGGTCCAATTTCCTGAGATCCTTGCATTTATAAAAATGCGATAGTGATAGAATTTTCTAGTCTCTTAGTTCAATAAAATAAACAGTGACTCATTCAGCTTGTTTCTTTGACTATGTTATTTGTGTCCTCAGCTAGAAAGAGTTCATTTAAAAAAAAAAAAAAAATAAATAGCATTTTTACACTTCAGTCATTGTCAAATGGTATATCCAGTTACTTCTTCTCCATGCTGTAAGAGGGCGCACACTTCCCTAGTGTTGCAACCATGTCCTCATGGACCTCCGTTCATTCTGAGGTAGCAGATGGTCGCATGAAGGTTGATGTCCTCCATTTTCTCAGACAGCCCTGACTGCCAAAGATTTTCACTACAAACATTCTGTGTAATAATATTTTGCATGTGCAAGTAGCGAGAGCTGTATAACTAATATATATTACTACACCCTGTATGCCACAGACAGCTACTAAAGTTCCCTTACATTCGTCGTTTTGATCAACAATTGGTCCAAATGTCACTTTGCAGGAAAGCACAGTAAAACAGAAACAAAGCAGAGTTTTACAGTGCTGAAACTGATTTTTTTGGTTGATGAATAAAAATAAAATGTGTCCTTCCAGCTAATTTACTAATGCAAATAAAAACACAACAAGGGTTTGCCTTTAATGGGAAATCATTGCACAGGTCGTACACATTTAACTAATTTCTGTCCCTCACTGGAGGACGGAGTACATATTGAGTGTGTAGCTCATACTGAAAGCCTCCCGCATTTTACTGACTGAGTCGTAGATGTTAAAGTGTAAGCTTAGTGCAGGATAGGTTAACTCCTCTCCAGTAGTCTTCTAACCTTGACTGACAAACGTTGTGCATTTGCGGCACACACCATCCGGTTCACGAGTCTGTGCCGATGCTCCCATTCATTTAAGCGCTGCCAATTCCTGAGACTTCCTTTTAATCATTCAAAACCTTCTTCCTGTTGTTCTGTTGCTCATTCTGCACTGACCCAACCTCACCATCCTGCCATTCATTGTCTCAACACACACACTAACACAGTCCTTTTCCTCTATAAATCAATTCTACTTTTCAGACAGGAACCTCTGTCAGTCACTGAGACCTTTTGATTTTGGTAATGCTTAGTGACCTTATGGTCAGGAGTCAGCCTTGGCTCTCCCTAAACGCACAGTCCCACAGCATCACATCGATATATGGAGCTGAGAGAGGAATAGCAAACAGATGCTGAAAAATCAACACACGAGCAAGAGCACACCGAGCACAGACACATGCAGCACATAAGTTCACCTTGCCAGAAAGAAGGAATAAGAACCAGAGACAATACTGCCCATCAATGCTGTAAATATTAATAACAGAAAACATAGATGAGAGCACTTTCTTTCCTGCATCGAAGCCAGTAATCTGCATGGAGTAGAAAGCTAATTGAATCTCAGAATGTAAGTGTTTACTCTAAGGTCGGATGATCAGAGAAAGCAAAAGAAATCAATGATGATACGACAAAATAAGCCAAATTATGCTCAGCTGTGGGCTCAAGTTGCAATGCATATGCTACACATAAACTGAACAATCTAATCATGTGCAGCTAAGGCCTCATAACACATTTAGACCTGACTTTAATATCGGTAAGTCTGGTTAAACTTGATTTAAAAAGAGCTACAGTGAAGGGCACGTTTCACATTTTCCAAATGAGACAATAATAATAAAACTATTATTTGATAAGCATAATTACATGTACTGTGGAATTATTACAGTGGAATTATGAACTTAACTAAATTATTTTATGGACCAAACTATAGACAAGTTAATCCCTTATTATTACTGCGAAATTGGCGTAATACGCCTGCCCAAAGAAAATTGAAAGCTGTTCTCAAACTATGTAGACATGGTTTAAGTTTCTTTTGAAAGGTAAAACTGCGTAGTCTGCTCAAGAATAGTCAGAATTACTGCAACTTCTACTGACTTTGCGTCATAGATGTTTGAGCAGACTGAAATTGAGGGTTTTTATTACGATCTGAATATCTTTAGATGCCTTCAGAGAGCTGTAACTGGGACTTATTAGCTGGAAAACACAATGAGAACACAGCGTGAGGTCTTACCACGTGCCAGTTCACATTTGATACCACAAGAAAATGAATATTTTAAACATATTTTTTTTCCAAGAACCCTCGGCAACCACGATCACTTAACCAGGATACTGTACTGTCATAATCTGGGGCTCTGATAAAATGAGACAGAAAAATTGTGTACATGTGGATAAAGTGGAGTAGAGCAGCCAACACGCCTGCCTGCGGGCAGAATGTTGATGTGGTTAATCAAGAAAATGATCAACACACATTACACACCAGCCACCAGAAAGTCAATGCAAGTGTCACAACTACAGTAAGTCTAAGAGATTATGCTAAGAAGTCAAACAAAAGGACATGTTGCTAAGAGACCACTCTGTGTGCAACTCTGCATTAGCATTACCATGATACATTTCTGTATTTGGATGTTGCCGATGGCAGTCAAAGTGATAGCGATTTTGATTCAGCTGGGGTCCATGCAGCCCAAGGCTTTCCTGATACTCCCTCTCTGCGGGCTGTGACCAGCTTTTAGCTTCTCTAAAAGCTCCCCCAGGAGGCAGATAGGAAATTAAGTCATTTAAAGGCCCATTGGCCGTAAGCCCCAACAGCAGGCAGAGACACGCTGGGGGCCATTTGAACTAAAATGCGCATGGTTTTAAGAGCTAACTACAGGTTTATTACAGCCCCTAGAGAGCAAATTCAAGAGGGAGCTAAAAAGATGAGGGATGGAGGCAAAAAGAGACAGAATAGGTCGATTTTAATAGGTGGACGCGATGCTGACGAGACAAAGTGACAGGAAGAAGAGTGAAGCAGAAAAATGGGAGCTATCTCAATTTGAACTTTGAACATTGCAGCAATGAATAATGCACAGAAGGCCTGATGATAGTCATTACTGCAAGGTAGGAACTGAAAAAACCTACAATCATGTATAATATAATGCCATCACTGAACACAAAGTGGTTGAGAGCACAAATGAGCATAATTAAATTTCAATATGTGTCCTCCAACCAAATGAAATAATAAAAACCTCAGATGTTCTGGCTCTTTTGACCAATATTGGAGGACAAGTCTTGCGTTTTTCATTTGTAATGATGTGTGAAATGTCCATACTGAAATGATTAAAATATCTGGACAGAACCTTTTTGACCTTACATAGGGAAAACTAAAGGATAGATAATAAAAATGTCATTGCAAAAGGAACATAAGAATACAACAGGAAGAGAACCTTGTTTGGAGGACAATTTGTACAACTTTATCTCTGATGCATTACGAAAGCCTTCTGAAAATAGATAAATACTCTCATAAAGATCACTCTAGTTTTCTCTATTACTTACGTGCCTTACATACACACACACTCTCACATGCATACAGGGTCTGTTTAATAATGTATGACTGCCCTTCTCTCCGCTTCTTTGATCTGTTAATTATGATAAAACTGGTAGGGGTCTGGTGATTAGTGGTGGCACAGTCAAGAGCGCCCTGAGTGTTATACTACACCACGTCTCATTTAGGACCAGGAAAGAAGACAACAAAGTGAAGATGTTAAGATGACAGAAGAGGCCTGAAGATAGGCTGGCCTCATGGGGGACGAAAAACTGGGGGAGAAACTCCCTCTGCCATTTCTCGTTCAGTCCCTTCAGATTAAATAAAATCATTAATGAGTGGAGTTCTGGAAGACTGGAAGAGAAATCTTGAAATATATTTTCTCCCAATTCTTTTTTTAAGACAGTTAACGCTGATAAAGCTTTAACTTCGCTGGTGTGATTGGTTGCGGGACTACCCATTTGCAAGCAAAGGTATTGTATCTGTAACGGTTGAAACACACCCCTTGACGAAAACCCAACTGAGTGTTGCCAGTATTGCATTCACACTCTCAAACTTTCACACACTACATGATTTGAAAATAATAATGCAACACACCTTACAATACATTATTTAAATTATTGTGCCAGATCAAGGAGCTTTGAATGCACCACCTAATGTGATCTGATGAGGAAACTGAGATAAACAAATCAGAGACTGGTGCATCAACTTGCTGTTAATCTACTGATCTGCACTCCAGTCCAGTCGGTGGCGCTAATTCACCTGGAAGCTGGACTGCCAAGCGACATTCAAAACAAAAGAAGAAGACTGCAAAGAATAGCTTAAATGTTTATCCTTGTTTAAAAGCACTGTCCCTACTCCGTGTCCTTGTAGACTCATTTCTCTCATTGGTTACTGTGAAAGTACTGATGCAATCATCCAGATTTCAAATAAATAAAAAAAAAAATCAAATGCGCTTGATATTACTTGGGAATGCCTCACAGCAAGAAGGTTCTGGGTTCTAATCTACCAGCTGACTGGGGCCTTTCTGTGTGGAGTTTGCATGTTCTCCCTGTGTCTTAGCCCTTGCGATAGACTGGAGAACTGTCCAGGGTGTACCCCGCCTCTCGCCCAATGACATCTGGGATAGGCTCCAGACCAGAGTCAGCAAGCAGGAGGTTTATGAGTGTAACCAAAAGGCCCCATATTACCAAATAATCTGGCCCGAACCTCAGTACCTCGGTCTCGACTGGATTTCTCCCTCAACTGTTGTGAGAGGTGAACTGATGGACAAAAACTCTGGCAGTCTGACCTGCGGTTATCTTATTATTATTATTAATATCTTAATCAAATTGTCTGCTCTTGTGACATTTTATAAGGTTGTACAAATTTGTATATATACTGTGTATATATATACGTATATACAGTATCTGACTGTTTTTCAAAATGTACTATTAGCAAGGGAAGGATTGACAACAAACATCTCTTAGTAAGATTTTTGCATCACTATGATTACGTTTCATATAATGTGGTAAAAGATGAATGATAGTAAGGCCTCATGTTCACTATGTCCTCAATTCTTTGTTGTTCTTTGTTCCTGCAAAACATATTCTTCTGTATTAATCTTCTTACTTATCCACAAAGTGGTTTCAGTACATAAGATAAGGGGAATATTTCATAACAACAATAAATAGTTTAAAAAGGCCAAACAATGTTAAACATAAATAAACTGCTGTTGAATAGCTGACTGTGTAATGCAATTACCTTAATTACAAGAAGGATGGTTTTATAGTGGTACAGAAAAAAGTAATTACATTATGCTCCAAACCTGACTAAGAGAGAACCTCAGGCATTTATTCGCATAGGGATCTTGAACAGGGGCAGAGCCTTGTTTGAATTCTGCTATGCTGCATTAAAAATGTAACCAAAGGAAAAACTGAGTGAAAAATGAAAATAACAGTTGAGCAAGCCACTGATGTCCACTGTGAATAAATCTGTTGCAATACAATGCTGGAGAGTGAATCTATGTTGCTGTCGTGTCCAGCAGGTTGCCATGGCCTTGGCAGTGGTGGCTGTCAAATCAAATAACTGACTCTGAAATTGGATTGGAAAAACTAGCGTGAACCCAATTCTCCTCAGAGGTGAAACTCCCCCAATCAAGAGCTTATAAAGACTCAGCCACAGCATTTGCAACAGTTAATCTGGAGAGTCAAAAGGTACACAATCCTATTTTATCTAAACAATTGAATTTATTCATTAATTCATTCTTTTGACTAGTAGAAACCCTCATCAGAATGTGATCAATCACGTCTCTTTACTCGTTTCATGTGATTATTACATCCATTCGAGCAGATTGTGAATGCAGATTAAGACAAGATGTAAGCCTTTAACTAATGAAATCAGACCAGTCATCAGTGCACACCACATCAAACTGTCCCCACAAAGCAACAGACAAATAACAGTCAAACTGAATATATAAGCATGAAGTGTGTTGTGTACAGACCTACTTCAGATAAAATTTTGATTTTCCATTCTAGTGAAGTGATTGCTGATCATGCCCTGACCAACGAGTAACAACGCAATTATGTGTTTTAATTCTAGATAAGCAACAACATTAACACTGCAGAGGGTTCAACGACTGCTCTTGTTAAAAATGTTAAGATCATTCTTACATTCATTCACCCCCTCCCCAAAAAATCATCCACATGGAGAGGGACTGATTACTGCTGACTTAATAAACCAACAAATTACAGTCATGTCTCCAATAAGCTTTGCTCAGCGACTACTGCTAAATGCCTAATTCCAATTCCCCAAATGAGTTTTATTGCTGGGTTTGAAACGACTCGCTAACGTGTTTGCATCTTTCAAAAAATATTCCATTATTAGACTGGGCTATGAAGCTAAGATGCCACACTAGTGCACATCAGGGGCTACAGAGTCATAAACGCCTGGCATGATAACTGGCAGCGACAGAGAAAAAGAAAAAGACGCAGTGATGCACAGTGGACATCTGCATTTATCTCACTGAGGAAGTGGTCTCACTGAAAGACTTCTCTGATAGGCAGATTACTTATAGTAAACAACCTCAATTTCAACTGCCTTATCGGGAGCTATTTTTATACAAAAGGAGCAGAGGCCCTTTTGTTTGTGTCAATGCTGTCAAGGAGGAACATCCGTTCCTGGACAGGAGCATGACTCTTCTCTCTCTTATCGGGCTAGGAGAGGTGACAGACAGGAACAGATTACTCTGATATGCTGGGGTTGGGAGGGAGAGGGATGGGAGATAAAAAGCATGAAAGAGAGAAAAACAGAGATTGCAAAAAGAGCTGGAAAATTCCCCACATCAGTACTATCAAGGCATTTGTAAATAATGCGATGTTAGCCGGGTCTATAATAGGTGTGGAAATCAATGCAGACGACCTCATGCTTCCGTTAGACAGTGGTCAAGATGGTGAAGATGAGGCAAAAGCAACAAGTGTCAGCTCTCTGCTCTCCCTTACTGTTTACAACCAGAATAACTGAAGGATCATGCTGAAGTGACACTGGCTATTTTTACATGGAAGATATTTCAATTCTAATTAGACATTCTATCTTTTATATGTGGAGGCTAAATGCAAATGATCCAATAAGTAACATCAGTCAGAACGCAACTTTTTTTGACATGCACAATGTAGTTCTGGCTGCTGTGAAGAGCTTTACTGACCAGAACTAATTCATTCAATAGAAGAAGCTGACCAAGACCCCACTTCCTCGACCCTGTCCACATCAATTCCAACTTTGTTAATCATTTCCAACTAATTTTCACGTTTGAGCAACAATGTTTTGCTTCTGCCATGTTTCTGTTCCTCTGGGAAAATCACCATGCCGCCTGATATTTACCACATGTGGGGCACACAAGCGCAGAGTGAATGTATTTATTCCGACCACAGAGTGCAGATATTTTCCTAGAGAATGCAGACTGCAACCAAGTGAATACCCTTTGCCTCACTCTCCTGTTCCAGTTATGATGAAGAACCTATGGCGGTTTTTAAAAAACATGTAAGGCCCTCTCTAGAGCCAGTGTTTAGTTTGTTCATTCTGGGCTACTGTAAAGCTTCAAATCACCAACTCTTCCTAATCAGGCCGGGTTGGGCCAGACTATTCCGGTTTGTTCTGATGGGCTTTTCTGGCTATTAGTGGAATACTGGTGTCCATGTAAAAGACAAAATTGATGGATGTAACTCAACATCTCAGAGCAAAAACCAATTTCAACTCCAACTGGACTGGGTTTGACTTGAAGAACAGCCAGTTCTGCTGCGAAGCACTTTCTTGAAAGGCTTTACTGCTCCCAAGCAACCGCAGACAATAATAATTATTTAGTTGCTGCTTCATCTACTAGCTGCCAGCATGAGCATGTAAACAACATTTGGGCTGTGTCTCTTCTCAAACCTGATACCAAGCCTTCTTAGTTCTGAAGTTCTGAGAAGGATCTAATTATCTTAATATAAAATAATATTGCTATCTAATTCATTAGATTTCTCACTAGCCGCACACAAATTAGGATCTAACACACTGCTGCAAGCAGATGAGGGACTGCATGGCTGACAGGATGCATGGGCAAACTGATAGAAGCATTGATCTTAATGATGTAAGAAAGCAGCTGCTACTAATCTGCAGGAATGATGAGCTCTAAGAGACAGGAAGTTACTTTAATGAATAGGTTTACGGAGAAGGCTGACATCCGTCTGTCCACTGACAGCAGTGAGGATTTGCCCAATTACAGAGAATATTATTGTCCTGTATTTCTGTCACACCTGGAAAGAAAATGCAACACAGATAGAAAAAAAGTACTTTTTTTTTTTTCTTCCAATTGTTGGCTTATTAATTTGAACATGCACAGTGCGCCAGTGAAGCATTACATACAACTGTATGAAGCTTGACGTGAAATGTGCTTCCACTGCATGAGCAACGTTTGTGATGTGCTTTTCATTCCAAATACCTGTCTCACATTTACACTGCACCTGTTCCTACACCAAGTCCTACAGATCTCATTACCGGGCTGAAGAAATGGCTTCTTATTTTAATGTGTAAATGATGTACAGCACCTATTCGGCTGTCCTGTAGGGGGTAGATGAGCGACAGCAGTAGAGACTATGAATCTGAAATATATTTTAAGCTGGCCAGGCTGTCACATCATTAAACACAGATTTGTGAGAGGCCAATCTAATGGTGCAGATGTGAAGAAACATACTATTACCAGGACATCAATCTAAAGAGAAGAGACGTAATAGGCAATTTAATCATTAGGAGCAGTGCAATAGGAGGAGATGAAATTGGCATTGAATCCTGCGGGATCTGAGCCACCAATTCATGTGATACAAGCAGTTAAGTGCTTAAAAACAAACTGCTCCAAGCAGATGAACCATGTTTAATCTTGCATGCATTTAAAGTACATGCAACCAGGGTTCAATAAAAGATCCTATTACTTTTATTAGATAGCTTGTGCGGACCATTCTGAAATTGGTTTCAACACAGTGAACCTCATCAGCATTTATATTGAGAACTACAGTACAGACGGCCGCAGAGAGAGCAAAAAAAGATGCAATGCATATTCATTGCCTAAATTACTGTCAGGGCATTAGGGCTACAGCTAACATTTTTGATTAATCAATAAACTGTCCAGGAGTCAGGAAATGTCATTAAAAAAAAGTAGTAAAAAGAGCTTATTGTGACTTCTTTAAAGGTCCAGTGTGAATGATTTTGTGGCCTCTAGTGGTGAGACTGCAGACTGCAACCAAGTGAATACCCTTCACTTATGCTTTCCAAGTGTGTACAGTGGCTTCTAAAAACATGTAAGGCCCTCTCTAGAGACAGTGTTTTGTTTCTCCATTCTGGGCTAAAGTAGGAACACAGCCATGCAAAACACTGGACTCCATGAGTGGGTACCTGTTCCATATGTGGATATAAAAGGCTCATTTTGTTGTAAAGATTCTTATTGTCAGGTAATAGGTAGGAGTGTTATTTTACGTATGCTAATAGGACCCCCTAAATGTAAGCCCAAGCTGACATTTTCAAATTTCTTTGTTTCGTTAACTGTCTAAATACATTAATTTTCCAGTCACAAGACAGAAAAGCAGCAAATCCTCACAATTTAACAATTCTGAAAATATTATGTTTGAAAAATAACCAAACCATTACCAAAATCAATTACCAAAAAAAGTTATTGATTAGTTGTTTTCAACAGACTTTTACTTTGCATGTTAACACTTCTGTAGTTATACGTCCCATTTTCTTCATATCTTGAAATGTTAACTCGAGTGAAAGTAAAGATACAGTCATAAAATTTTCATATTGTGTTTCAGTTTGCTTCACTTCCTCTGCGTTTTGAACTTCCCTAGGGAGGGTTTGCATTTTTTTTGTTTGTTCTGTTTACAGTACATTCTGCGTTTTTGCCACAAATGAATGTGTCCTGCTTGACTGCTATACAGTAAATGAGTTAGACCAACTGTACATCTATAATTCGATTAACATGATTAACAAGCCACCAGAGCTAATTCATTTCCTGCAGAAGTGGGGGAAAAAAAAAAAGACTGGAGTGTCTAGAGTAGCAAGGAAATATGACGAAGTTCCTGTTGACCAGGCACAATGCCAATGTGGCCTGCATTGGGTCTGCTTTTCTGAGTGTTTGGGGGTCTAGTTGCTTTAAAGCTAAAGTGTTTGGTGCAGATCATCAGGGTTGACAAGGATCAATGTGACACATACAGACGAGAGAAGTCACAGATCACGTACTCCTAAATCGTGCCACTAGTCAGACAGCTACAGCTGTTTTCCAACGTTTTCTTTCTTTTTCAGAATATGCATGTGTAGTTCTGCCCTCTGAGAACATATTATATTTTAGATACTGAAAATCCTGATTTGGTTCTATAATTCATCACCATATTTGGCCACATAATCACTTTAAACACATTTGCTGAAGACAAATCCCACTTTGATGTATATTTTTACAACTTTTATCATGTGTGACTAGAATGGGAATATAATTGAGCAAATCATGAGAAATAAATGAGAAAAAAATCCTGCAGCATTTTCTCAAAGTGAATAATTCCACAGCAGCACGATAGCAGAGTGTAAAACTTGTATGTGCTAATAAAAATGATAAATTCATGGGGTGTTAAACTTTTCCTATCAACTAATCCATTGAGACTTCAAACCTCAGTGCTGAACCACGAATGTCATGGTAGTGAATTTATATAAGCGCAGACACAGATATAAAAAGACATGCTATATTAATTTAACTCTCTCTCATCCATTATGTACTGTCGGTCCGTGACTTATCATAAGCAATTTGCATAACGTCCAGCTCTCCTGCAGTTCACCAGGAAAATCATCTTAGACAAAACAAACAGGAATAACAGGAGTTTATCTGAGATGTAACAAGTTGAGGTACATCTAAAGTTAATATGAAAGGTAAATACAGTTTGTAAGGTAAGTAAGATTTTAACAAAGACGAAATCTAACCCACATAGAAAACATTACAGTAATATTGCTACAGATTCACGGGTTCACAGATGGATCCATTAATGACTTTCAGTTCGTTAGCTCACTTGATTCACACCGATTTTAAACACTTAATGAGAAGGTTCATGAAACCTGTGCTAATAATTTCCTGTTCTCTGTAGAGAATATGTATATGTCAGCTGTAGACAGCAGAGGTGGAAAACCAAACAGATTCTGGACCATAAAACCACTTTAGAAACGAATATGTTTGGAAGTTTATGTATGAAATATAGCTCATCTGAAGCATAGCTAATAATTGAAGGTCTTGATCATAGATGATGTATGTTAAGATTTGCTGGTGAATTAATAAAACTGAATTGAATTTAAGCTATTCTGCAATAATAGCCTTTATTTTTTAAGCTTTTTTAAATTAAATGTTAGCAGGGATGTTCTTTGTTTCTGACAACAAAAACACTGCAAAAAACTAAACTGGACTTCATTTAAAATGCAGTGGCCAAGTGTCCAGTCAGCAGTCCATTTGCTTAATGGAAGCTAACCATATCCATGACCTTTTCCAGTTATCCATGTCTGCAATGACCATCTCTTTAACCTTTAACCTTTAACCTTACAGAAGTACATCTAATGCTGGTGTCAAAACACAAAATGTAGCGGTTCAAAAAGGTGTCTCTGGTCTTGTATTTGCATATATTTCTATATAACATTTCATAATAATACTACTGAGACTAACATTCCTGGACTACTGTTTATAATAAAAATAGCACATCTTGATACACTCCAAGTTGGCTCAGTCCTGTGTAATATATCTGAAACTGTCTCCATTGACCAAGACATAATGCCAAACCAAAAGAAAGCAAAGACAAAGGATCAATAAAAGTGTTGGAAGCTTTGTCTGCCAACTCAGGATGGATCAGATGGTGACTTGGCTGAGGAGAATAAATGGAAAACCTCCAGTTTTCATGGGGGAAAAAACAATGCATAGGATCCAAACCATACTATAGTCTATAGTTCAGAGCCGGTTAAAATTTGAAGGAAAATGCAACAGCTGCGCAATATAATTGATCCCATATGTAATGTCAAGCACTTGGCATTCTTGGATTTACTGTTTAGGCCACTGATGTGTAGTCTGATACCGCAGTGTCAGGGCTGAGATTTAGGATTTGATTGTGCTTCCCTATTGCCGCAGTGCAGCTCTCATCTGGTTCAACGTCATCTTCAACTTCATTAAATTCGTAATTACAACACGAAATTCTTTTTGAAAATTAAAACAAATAAAAACACTGCACTCAGAACAATGACCTCATCCGTAGCATGCTGAGAACAATACAAACACTTTCCTCTGTTTTTATGTGTTTGCCATTTGTTGCCCTTTAATGTCTTTTTAATGCATCATCTCTCCAAACAGAAGGAGGGTTAAAAGCAGTGAACGTGCTTAATATTTGTGTTTACTTCCCTTCTAGCAAAACTTGCCTTCTCCTCAACCCTAATTTGCCTTCAATTCACTGTTGTGCAATTAGCTGTGGACCTAGGACTTTTTTATAGTTATGAAACAGAAGCTTGGAGGCAAATCCCCACCTTTTAAGATAAACTGTTTTTTGAGAGTAAAGGAAGACTTAGAAGAAAGGAAGTGTCACAGAGAAATCCACAGCCGTTTCCCAGAAGTTTCACAGGCAGAAACCTCCAGAGTGACCAAGTGTGAAGTTCAGAGGGCCTGATTAATTTCCTCCTCAGCGCTGTCAGCGCGTATGTCTTTCATCCTTCCCAAGAGAATATGGAGGAGAAAAGATGGTGAGGATATATAGTAGTATTTATACAATATGAAGATATGTATTTCTAAAATCTAAGAGAACTTGAGACCATGCCAGAGGGAGATCTCAATCTGATAGATGACTGAAGGTTAAGGCAAAGGTAGAGATGGAAAATTAAAACCCAACACGTCTATAAAACATGGCCTCCCAAGGTGAAGCAGTTTTCTGTACAATATATTTCTGACCAAATCTTTGAACGTATCAGATTATATGTTATATCAGACAATGCTGTGTACGCCTGTCTGTATATTCAGGATTTTCCAGACAGTCTGTGTCCGGTTTACAGCCTTGTAGGAGTTTTTCTGTTTAACAAGTATTCACCACACAGACAAACCCTTGTTTAGTACAAGAGACACAAATTGAATGTGTCTATTGATGCCTGAAGGACAGCTTGACAACCTCTAGGAAGAAAACAAGCCAGAGAGCTCCTTTAAATCTGTTTTCCTTCTCCTTTGAAGCTTAAACTGTCAGAACAAGAGACTGGGCCCTCGGAAAAAAAGTGGTAGGACTGTCATTCTTTGCTGTGGTAACAGCGCTTTAAGTCATTGCAGCTTGTTATAGAATGCCATGCTTGGAGAAAAGACATCTTTGATGGTCATGGTTAATCAACAGCCGGAAAAGTCCTAAAGGAAACTGTAAAACAGTTACAAGTATATGACAAGCTGCTTTTCCCCTCAATTCAGACCTAAGTAAAGTGAATGTCCACTGTATAACCTAGAAGCACAGGCAGGTTCATATGTTTTAATTTGCATTTGTGTGATCTCTGTTCCATCACATTAAACCACTGAAAATGAATTGCCTCAAGGGGTGGATTTGAAAATGTCCTCCTGTCATAAGTCCAGTGGTTCAGCACATGCAACTCATATTCCCTTTATCTGTAGAGCACACCTTAACCTGCACATCAAAACTCATCAACTCAAAGTCATCAACATCAAGGAGACCAGACGCGTCTGATGCCAGAGACACAGACAAATTTGACTACCTGTCATCACATGCAGGGCTCCAACTAATGACACTTGTCATTATTGATTAGCCTATCAATCAGCTTCTCAAGTGATTAAAGGTTCGCTCTAAAAACCAAGAGATAATCAGTTTACTATCGTATAAGGCTTACGATAAAGGCTCTTTGCCAGTCAGGTTCATTTTTGTTTCTACTTCCTTCACTTTCATGCCACACCACACTGCTGCAGTGAACTTTCAACAATGGCAACTGAAACTTCCGACGAAATTTCGCCGAACACAAGTCCTACAAATGTTTGTATCTCAGAACATCCTCAGTTAACCTTTCCTCGATGTGTTCCATCTGTATTGATCCAAAACAATCAATTTGGAAATTGTGGAGATGGAGAAGCAGCCGGAAATAGTAAAGCAGAAACACGCTGCTACCAAGTGGACTAATCACAGCTCTTGTGGTCTGCGTTACATTTCTGGGGAAGTCCACATCAGTTACGACGTCTGCACTGTCTATAAGTTGGGATAGAACTCTTGTGTCAAAATGCTTTTTTTTTTTCAATGTCAAGAATCCTCAAACTTCTAAACGTTTTCTCTTTTGATCAGCTGGAATGTCAAGAGACAATGTAAAATGTACAAAAACATAGTTCTGTAGAGATTGTTTTTTCTTTAAGGTGTTAAATTGAAGAGTTACAAGTAACTATTTATTTGTAAATGTGCATGCATGCTTCTAGTGAAGCTTGGAACATTGGGGTTTGCCTTCCCAACTCTCAGTAGTAACTCTGGGAATTTTGTCTCAAGTCCTTTCCATCCAACTTACACACACCCACACATCCGTCCATTATACAACCTCTGGGGAGTTTAGCAAGTTTCACATCAAATAGTTTGCCAGGCAAAGCTTCTAGTGGCTTCCATTAACTAAAAACAGAAGCATAATTACTTCCTCAAAATCAATCAAAAGATGATACAATAAGGCATGATGGGCAGTTGGAAGGGGGCAGAAGGGAAGTGAGGTGAAGATAAATAGGAACTTTAAGGTCAGTGTGGAGCCATATTAATTACATAGACTTCTAGGCTAATGAAACAATGGCACAAAAAAAGAAAAAAAAAAATCTTTGTCAGCAGTTCCAGCTCATACCCAGGAGACTTTGGTCTACTTGTTCCAGCAAAAACATCTGTTCATGCAAAATATGACTGTGACCTGAAACATGACCAAATACACTGAAATATGTAGAGAAAAAAAAAATGGCCCAGTTTTAGCAGTCAGCTGTGCAACTATGGCACAGAAGAAATGTTCATCTTTGTGACATGACTTCCCTCCAAACCTGGATAAAAGATGCATAGTTAGTATCATGGGACTTAACTTACAGTACATCAGCATAATAAGGAACAATACTCCCCTCACAGCCTCCTACAGAACTTTGCCGGGGAACCTCATGGGGTGTCTAGTTGCCATGGTTACCACTCAGCAATTTAATGAATGCATTTGTTAAAACCTGACAGACAAGAGCAAGTAGGGTTTCAGTTCTTTGTAGTTTTCTTTCAGGGGTAAACAGCAGACAAACAGACCAAGTTAGAGACTAAATTGTGAAAGAAAAGCTAGCCCGTTATTTTCCTCGACAGAAATCAAAAATAAAGCTACGGAAGAATATCTGGCTTGCATTCGTCATGTGTTTGGTAGCAAGACCACCATGTCAACTGCTCGCGTTAGCTTAGCAACTTGGTTTTGCTACCACCAAATGGAAAGAGAATTGCTGGTTATAGTTTTGACGAGAAAACCTTTCCAAGTTATTATTTATCAAAACTTTCATGTAGGGGCAATTTCTTCAGATTTGACTAAGAAGAGGCCTAGCAACATAGGAAAACAACATGCCAACACAGCTATTTATACAGAGCTTAATTTTCATTGGTGCACACAAAATGTGTGACTCACCTTCTTGCAAATTAGGGAACAGGGAGAAAAAGCAGGGAGTAAAAGAAAGAAATTGTCAAAAAGAAACAGCATTTTTATTTATATTAGGAAACCGGCTGAGGATACATATTTTTAGGTCCTTTAAACAGTTTTTGCCTGGTCTATAAGTTTGTCATAGCCAGTATGCCAACTCCTGACTGGAATAGTATCTCTGGAAAACAAGGTTCAGGCCCTGGATTTAGCCCTGTCCACCCACCGACTCCCGAGCTGTTGTCATCTCACCATCCTGCCGAGTGCTGCAGCAGGTGACAGCATCTTATCAGGGGCTGCCAATTACAACATGGGAATCTTATCAGCGGTAGCCAATTAGAACCAGGGGAGCTATGAGAAAATGTCAACAGCTCAGTGAACTTGCCGCAGCTCTTATCTGGCCACGCCTCTCCATCCAGGCAGCTTTCTTTGAGTGTGTCACTGCAACAGCTGCCAGTGCAATGTTGTGACAAGAAGGGCTGGAGGAATAGCAGGGTTTCAAAAGAGCAAGCCTCCTGGAAAGGCTCCACACTTCCTGAGGACTGCAATATTTTAGTAGGTTTTTGACAGCTGAAAAGTACAAGGGGCACACACCCAGCAGAAAGGAAGATTTACTTCTGCTGGGTGTGCGTCCAGAATAAATAAACATATAGAAGATATTAAAAACTAGGCACATGGAAATAAAGAAATGGAAAAAGTACTGCTTTTCCACGTTATTTTCAAGAAATGTTTCAACATGTCAGCTTTCCATGACAAAAAAAAAGCTAAAAAAGACAAAGGTCAATAAAGCCCTGTTCACAAATGACACAATTCACATGTTTTGTTTTGTTTTGTAAGAGTTCCAACTAATCATGATTATAAGTTATATATAGATTATTTGCTCTATAAAATGCAAACAAATATTGCCCATTGCATCTGCACAGAGCGCAAGAGCGAGTCCAATACTCAAAGATTTTTCTGTCAATCAAAAATGAATCATTTTAGCTCCAGCTTGTGCACACACCTTTTAAATCCCACAAAAGCCACATTTACACAGTAATAAGAATTAATATTTTGTTTTTAATTAAAAAACCTGTTACTTTAACCTGTGTTATCTTAATACGAACAAATGCTTCCTCATTTGTTTCACTGTAGACTCCTAGACTGGTACGGTTAAGAAAACACCAACATGATCAATAGGAAAGAAAAATGAGCGGGGATATCAAAACATGACGCTTTTCCTGTCACCACTTTACCTGTAAGTGGAGACAAGCACATTTCCGTCACATGTCATCATCAACTGCATCAGCGGTCATGAAAGACATAACAGTACGGACTGGCTTTTTAAGACCACATACAAGACACCAGCCAGCAGACAGTGACCTCCACAGAGTAACGAAGCATTGAATGAATCATGGTCTGGTGCTTTCTCGAGTAAAGCTCTCTGAATGGAGGTCATTGCCGTTATTTCAGTGGTTCATCTTTTCTCTAATGGCAGCATGGTTGACTAGAGCCATGGGAGATAACGTCAGTGGCAGAAACATAAAGCTGTACGGTTCGCTAAAACATCAGATGACCGGTTTCAATTGGTGTGGAATAGTGACAATACTATAGCAAAGATATTCTATGCAGCAGGGTGGTGTGGCATGGATGAACACATTTTCAAAGTTAACTACTGATCGAGTGCATAAAGGTTTTAAATGGGACAAACTGTGATTCTTCTCTCTGCGTTAAACCAGGCTATACATCGACTGATGAACTGATAGATGTTTATTTATAAAACCAATCTGGAAAAACTACCATCGTCTCACTGCACACTGATTGCACTTCACACTGTTCATATTGCATTCATTATCTGAGATTAGAAGCCATTTCTGCTGCGTGCATCTAATCTCTACAGATATGGGAAAGACAGCCTTCATATTTTCTGCTCCAGCCATTTGGAATAGTACGTGTCTACATAGCAAAGCAGTTTTTCTGTGTCCATGTAAGCTTCAATCACATAAGTCCATGGCGCAGCCAGAGGGCAAGGATTCCAAGTCAATAGAAATGTTAAAATGGAGAGGAAAAGAATGAATATAATCTGACAAAACGCAAGACCCAATTTATGATTGGAGGAGTGGATCTACACAGCAAAAAGTCAAAAAGAGGGGGTGTAATGTTGTTACAAAAAACTTTCCTGTGGCTTTGACAAGTCATTCATACACTGCTCAGGTCAATGCCATTACAGCAAAGTTTGGAATTTAACAACCCTAATTATCTGGTGTGCTGACTTTAGATTAAACCCATTAGCCCTCCTCATGCAATACAAACACCTGAGGGGGAAGTTGGGCCAAGCAGCGGAATGCCAATGCTGTTAACAAAGCCAGCGCTGTGTTGATACAATCATCATCATGCTAGAATACCCAAGGGTCTTCACAATATATGAACTGACACTTCAAAAACAAAGGCTCACTGTATAGCCTGAGCTGCAGCCATGGTACACTTGGGTTGTAGCCTATAATTATTTTCACGGATGCCGATCTAGATTTCCTATGGCTACCTTGTCACTGACAACTTCTCCACTATTCTAATTTATGTCCAAATGCATCGCTGGAGGCTTTTATAATTAGGCTGCACCTCCTACAGAAAATCAAAGTCCTGTTTCAAACATGGTGTTGGGCCCACAAAGCCTGAGTGAGGCCTGTTGTAACTCATAAAGCCTGACAGCACGTTTGGGAGAACAAAGGGAGTCCTAAAGGGACTCCGTTTCCCATCAGCCCTAGCGGTTTTATGACCAGGTACAATATCCAGCAGAGTCAACCCACTGACTCTGATTGGCTGAGTGCCATCAGAACTCCCGCAGAGTTCTATGACGTCAAATTGGATATAAATAACCCCGCAGACTCTGAACACATTGCTTCCCGTTGTAACTTCGTTACCTTGGAGGTACAAACGTAACGTTACGCAAAGAGACTACGCCATCTTCACCTCGCTGGACGAGACTAGATTCCTGTATTCTACCTACGCTCAACCCGAGCCACTATCCGGACTTCCCGAGAACGCCGCCGCTGCGATCCCTCGGTGCCTGCAGAAGGAAGAACCAGATTCTTCACCCAGTCGACTTCGCTGATTTCCCCCGCGCCATCGCCGAGGATCAGCCGCCGTTTGTCCGCCAGCGACGCGCACAACGGACCCGTCGTATTCGAGCCGCACGGAGCCGAATCGCAACGACGCAAGGACACACGCCATCCGCTCCCCCTTTCATCACCAAGTAAGAGGTTAACGTCTGGGCAGAGTTAGGATTTTCTTTTATTTTATGTTTTATTTTGCATTTCGTGTGATCCCTTTTTATTTGCTGTGTTTACGGACCGCGAGTCCGCCAGTGTTGTTATCGTGTAATTAGAGTGTGTGAGCCGCCGTGCTCCTTTGTTCTCGTGTGTGAAACGGGTGATTGCTTCGTATCTGTCCGTGTCTATCCATTCCGGACAGATTAAAGACAATCATCGTGATCCTCACGAGATCCGCTTGGTAAACTTTGCTTTTCTCTCCTCCCTTGGAGCTTTCCGCTAACCACGCACGCACACACCCACACACACCTACATACCTATAGGCTACACGTGGACCCTCTCGGTTCTAATTAGTCAAGGAGAGCTAGATTACCCAGCGGTAAATCTCCCTCTCTCTTTTGAGTTATAACCACGTGGTTGTCGGCTGATCAGCACGCCATCAGCCACACCAATTTGAATTGTCCGCCATTTTCCGGGGCAAAGATCATTGGTGACGTAAACCCACTCGTGGGCGGAGTCAGCCATCTTGCCTCTCCCCTTTTGTCCTCCTCCTTCCTTACATCACCACGCTCCTCCCCCCTTTTCCCCGTCCTCATTTACACACACACACACACATACACACATACACACGCACACACATACCTGCATCACCGTGTTGGAATGTTATGATTACGAGTAGTTTGTAGAGTACGTTAAGTGGATTGGATATTGTTAATTGATTAACATTTATTGTAATAAACTTATTTGTACTTAAAGTAAGCTACTCCTAGTGATTATTGTATTATTGTGTGTTTATATTGTGTCAAGCTGGTTGAGAGAGTCTGTGCTCGGAGTTCATGACTTCAACATTTATGATTTGAGACTGTATCACATTTGGTCAAGGTTCCCTGTAAGCAGGGTGGTGCCCCGTAATATTAATCTTGATTAATAACAACTTAATTTGATTTAATAATTTATAATTATTAATAATAATTATTAATTATTTAATCTTGACCAAACTCGTATTACGAATCGCAACATTTGGTGCCCCGTGTGAGGCTCATCAATATTACCAGCTTTGTCATAATATTTCTGTGCAATAATTATTTTTTTAAATTTTTGAAGAAAAAAATTTTTTTTTTTTTTTGGAATTTTGAAATTTATTTTTCATTGCGCTGCCAACACAGCATTGTGAGGTGTTACATTAGTGGTTAGTACGTAGGTTAGCAAGTTCCCCTTTCTTTTCCTTTTCTCAGTGTTTTGCACTAGAAGTTTGCTAACCATACTTGTCAAAGTTACCAACTAATATTACCTAACACTTTAACACACGTGTAAGCCGCAGGTCGAGATTACCTGCGCAGTTGTGAGAAACAGCTGTTTAGGAGTAAATAGTAAGGCTAATACTTTTACTGATCCTAAAAATGAGTCATCAAGGACCCCCACCTGCTGGTGCTGAGGGCCCTAAGGGGGCGAGTGACCCAGCCCTGCAGGATGCGGTCGCTGCCCTCCTCCGTCTCTCCTTAGATGAGAGAGACAGCCTTTGCGGGTATGACATCAGCAGTTGTGATAAGGCATTGGAAGAATTGCTGGAGTATGTCAATAACCCGGTTGGAAAACCTGACCGCACCATCCCCGATGTTCTGGGCCAGATTTTCCTCCTCCACCAGCACAAATCTCGGCTGCAAGCCATGGAGCGCCAAGATCAGGTTTCGCAACTGCAACACAGGATCCGTGCAATGGAAGAAAACAACCAGAGTTTACGTCTGGAGCACGAGAGCATCCAAGCTGAGCGAGACCGTGCTCGGGAGGTAAGTGTTCGAACACTGGAGGCTAATCGTACCTTGGTTGAGCAGCTCCACCACGTCCGCCCGGGAACTGATGAGGATGAGGAGCGCGGAGAACAACCAGCCAGCCAGGTAAAACCGACTGGCAACACGAGTGACCAGGAGGTCCACCGCCTGGCACCCGAACTCGAAGAGGGTCCTCCCTTAACCGTGCCCGGAGCAGGCCTGCTCCGAGAGGCCTCAGTTGAGCAGGATGAAGCTGTGCGGCTGCAACAGGAGCTCAGAGCCACACGAGCAAGAGAAGCTGAACTGCGCCAGAAGCTCCACGCAGCCCAGCCAAACCTGCCAGCTAGCCAGAGGCCGCCTACTAGTAGTCGAGCGGCCCTTGATGTCGTCGCTGACTTAATCTGTCTGGACACCTACCAGGCAACCCCGCCACTCCGCTTCAAGGACACAAGTGCCTTGCCTTCTAGAGTTCCGCCTCACTCCTATTTTAGCCGCACGTCGGAGCACCTTGACCGTAGTACGTCCCCACGGCGAAGGGGGGACTACTCCCAAGCTCAGGGTGGCAAAAGCACCCACGTGGACTGGGTCAGCACCCAGTCCACGTGGGTGCTGACCTCCTTGTTAGACTGGGAGCCCAGCTTGACACAGTCAATCAAGTCCTGTGGTCACAAGCGGGAGCTGACAAACACTCGTTAAGCATGGAACCCCAGCACATGGTATCGGGTCAAACAATTCCCCAAGCATGTCAGGTTGCCAGTGAAGTTGATGGGACGATTCCCGCAAGGACGACAGGTGCTCCCATCCGCCTGATGATCTTAAAGGGACAGACAATGCCCAATTCTCAAGCATTCTTCCAACCGCTGTCACGGTTCTTCGAGCTCAACCTGACTGTCTGCGGTACCCCAATTCTTGAGGTGGACAATCGATCAGCATATTTGTTGGTGCAAAATCTGACCCAAAACCCAATTCAGGTGAAGGCAAGACAACCGTTGGGCATGCTAATCGATTACTCTTTCCACGATTTCGAGTTGTCAATCCCTGTCATCGGAGAGCTTCCGCCCTCCTTAGCCAGAGATGGCGACCAAGGGAACGTTTTCTCAACGTACCCGACAAAAATGATCACCATTGCCCGTCACGAATCTCTCCAAAATGAAGCTATCTGCAGTGCTTCCCTTGGTGCTGGAGGCGACATGTTGGTGTATGCTCTCGTGACTCAGCCACAAGAGGGAGTCCTAGCTGGTGGAGGAGTCTGCTCCATGACAGAGGAACCCTACCCTGGCTTCGAGTCCGAGATTGCCCAACAATTGGCAAAAGCTGACGCCTTGACCACGGAAGAACAGAAAAGCTCGTTGCGAGAACTGTTTCGCGACTTCCAGGCTATCTTCTCAAAGGACTCCCAAGACTGTGGGGTCACTGATCTTCATACGGTCCGCATTCCCACTGATCCTAATGCCCCGCCAACATTTGTACGGCAGTACAAAATTCCATTGGCCGCATACGAGTCGATCCAAGAGATCCTCGACAAGTTGCTTGAAAAGCAGATCATTAGGGAATGTAATTCGACCTATAATTCACCCATCTGGCCAGTATTGAAACCAACTGGCAAATGGCGGCTCACAATCGATTACCGTCCACTGAACAAACAGGTTCCCCTTTCTCGCTGGCCCATGATCCACTTGGACCAGGAGCTAGCCAAAATCAAAGATGCCTGTTTCTTCTCCACCGTCGATGTGGCGAACGGTTTCTGGACGATGAAGGTAGACCCAACTGACCAGTACAAGCTGGCCTTCTCCTTTGGCAACCGTCAGTACACCTGGAACCGGTGCCCATTTGGATATTCAAACTCCCCAGCTGAGTTTAATATCTTTCTTCACAAGGCCATGAGTGATGCAGCTTCCCGTGGAAATCTCATCTACGTGGATGATATCCTCATGAGAAGCAAAACCTTTGAAGAACACTTGGGCGAAATCCGACATGTACTCACCCAGCTTGCCGCCGCAGGAGCTAAGCTGGCCCTGTCAAAGGGCCAGTGGTGTCGCAGTAAGGTCGAGTACGTGGGGTTGACCGTGGGAGGAGATGGCATCGAACCCCAAGCGGGGAGGATCCGAGCCATCCAAGACATCAAACCGCCGACCAATGTGTCGGAACTCAGAAGCTTTTTGGGGGTCTGCAATTACTCCCGTCAGTTCATCGAGGATTATGCTGAGATCGCTAAACCCCTCACTGAACTTCTTCGGAAAGACCAAGTCTTCCAATGGGGGGACCCCCAAAACCGATCTTTTTGCTGGATGAAGGAGAAACTCTGCTCGGCACCTTGCCTGGCATACCCTGATAAAGATAAGGACTTTCACCTTGAAGCAAGCTTCTCCAACCAATGTCTCAGTGCAGCACTGGCTCAGATATATGACACAGACAAGCGAGTTGTCGCCTATGCGAGTCGACCTTTGAGCAGCGTAGAGATCAAATTCTCGGACTGCGAAAAGGCCCTCCTTGCCACTGTATGGTCAATTGAGCATTTCCGCAGTTACATTGGGGGACAGAAAGTTATCATTGAGACATGTCACCAACCGGTCACTTTCCTCAACAGCCAGCGGTTAAGGGATGGAAAGGTATCAAACAGCCGCGTAGCATCATGGATGATGGCATTACAGGGCTACGACATCGAGGTCAAGTATGCCCAAAACCACAAAATGACCCTGGGCCAAGGTCTGGCTGACTGCCACCATTGCGACTGTGAGGAGCAATCCAGCTCCCAACCTCCGCTTGTCACTATGCCATCTCCGCCATCCAACCATCTCTATCATGATGAAAATGTCTGTCTCGGGCTCCCGATGGTCTACGTGGATGGCTGCTCGTTTCACCACGAGAGTCAGACACAAGCCGGAGTTGGTGTTGTTTGGGTCAACCGTGCGGTTGACGAGCCAAATAACTACCGACTAGGCGGAAAGACCAGTCAGTATGCGGAAGTCGCCGCAATACTCATTGTACTCCAACAAGCTGCTAAGCTGGCTTTCAGCCAGTTGGTGATCTGTTCTGATTCTAACTATGCTCGTCACAGTTTCATTTCCCATTTTCCCATATGGAAAATAAACAACATGAAAAATGCTAGGAACAAAGAGGTTAAACACTCTGAAATTTTCTTGGCATGTGATCAACTGGTTGCAGATAGAGGGATGACAGTGTACTGGAAGAAGGTCAAGGGTCACTCCCAGACTTCGGGGCCAGACAAAGACGGCAACGATGAAGCCGACCGCCTGGCGAAGTTGGGTGCAATACAGGGCACGACCTGGGAGCTCCAAGAGGAATGGCTCCCTGTCCTCCACACTCATGTGGTCAACGCAATCACCCGCCGACAAGCAAGGGAGATGCAGGAAAACACGCAAATCAGTGAGCAGACACTGCACTTGGGCCGAAGGCCTGATGATGCTGACTTGGCCACTATGCAGGAACGAGATCCAGTCATTCAAGCTGTTCGACAACTGATAATGGAACCATCAACGCAGGAGCCCTCAACACTTTCACCAGTGGAAGTGAAAGAGCTTCGTGCCCTTCATCGCCAACAGCAACACTTGAAACTGGAAAAGGGCCTGTTGGTCTATAGCCACAATGGCCAGGGGCCAGCCCGCTGGGTCGTCCCCACGGACCATAGGGGTGTAATGTTAACACATGCGCACGACTCCCCTGTCGGAGGCCACCGGGGTTACAAGTCCACGCTCCAGACCCTCCAACAAGTGGTCTACTGGACATCCATGTCCAAGGATGTCAAGTCCTATATCAAGGGATGCCTGGTTTGCTGTCAGTTCCAGCCATCACACCCACTGAACCGAGCCCCACTTCAGAGCAGGGGTGTCACTTTCCCTTGGTCCCACCTTCAAGTGGACTGGATTGGTCCAGTGCCAAAATCCTCAAGAGGGAACAAGTATCTTCTCACGGTCACTTGCGCCTTCACAAAATGGGTCGAGTGTCTTCCGGCACCCAACGACACGGCCACAACCACCGCTGTCCTCTTGCTAAACCACGTGTTCAGCCGCTGGGGGCTTCCCCTCTCTATAGATTCAGACCGTGGTACCCATTTTACCTCGACAGTCATGACCACCATGTACGAACTTTTAGGCGTACATGTCAGTTTTCACATTCCCTATCACCCCCAGTCATCAGGTCAGGTCGAACGGGCCAACCGTACCATTGTGAACATGCTAAAAAAGTATGTTAGTAGCAATGGTAAGGATTGGGACATGAAACTCCCACTGGTGCTGATGGCCATCAGGTCCACCCCACACCGCTCCACCGGAGTCACACCCTTTGAGATGATGACTGGGAGGGACATGACTCTTCCACTACACCTTCTGTATCAACCAGAGGATGTCAGTGTGGCAACAGCCTATACGGCACACCAGTACGTCGCCGATCTACAGAGCCACCTCCGAGCCACATTCGCTTGGGCCCAGGAGAACCTGGAGGCAAGCGCCAAGGGAGCCAAAGCCTACTATGACAGGAAGGCGTCGCACAGAGAACACCAGGTAGGGGATAAAGTCCTCTACTTCCGATTCGCCAAACCAGTAGGAGTCTCCAAGAAATTCCTACCAAGCTGGTCAGGACCTTTCGAGATCGTTGGTAAGCTCTCACCTGTAGCATACCGCATAAGGACCTCAAAACCGAGCCAAATGCCGACATACAAATGGGTCCATTCAAATCAGATCAAGCCCTTCCAACCACCTGCTCTCGCCAAAAGGGGGGATCAGCCTTCAACCCCCGAGGATGAAGCTGCTTCCACCCATGAGAAGTAAACTGTATATAGTACACCTGTAACGCTACTAACACAGTTGCATGCCTAACCCATCCACTAGCATGCCCTAATCCCATACAGCATCTAGCGTACAGTCTTGGCAGTGCAATACCACTTCATGTAAATCCTAAAATTTAGATATAGTCTTAATTTTAATTCTGCCAACCACGGAAAGGCAGATATCTATAGATTAAGGTCTGTACTAAATTTCGGTTTTGGAGAAACAGTGCACTCATATACCACCAACACGTGCACACCATGATGTAGACTCCTCCTCTACCTCATTCACAATGTCTACATCACTGCATTGTTGCATACACTATGTACAAGTACATCCAAAAACCTACAGGCCAGACTGGATTCTCTCCTCCTCGTGCCACCACGTTTTGCACTCCAGTCTGTGTCCACTCCATTGACTAACCCCAGCCCACTGGGAGAGTAAGTCAATGACTAATCACCTTGCCTTTCCTTTTTCTTTCTTTTTCCCTTTTCTTACATTAGTATCTTAGTAATGTTGGAATATGAAGGTTAAGGCGATATACCGCACAGTATTAAGATGTGATGTTAAATTTATTATGATTAGTTAGAAATCATCTGCCCAGATGTACCTCGTCTGCCCAGACGAACCTCTGAAACTTCGGATTGTTTAACCCTTTTCTGACACTCAGGAATATGGACTGTACCCTCATCCCTCATCGTGAAGATGGACTGCATAACCATCTGGTTATTAATAACAACAGAGACTGTTCGGCCCTGGATTTGCTCTGAACACTGTGGCCAGCACCCCACTCTTCAGACCAAAGGGGGGATTGTTGGGCCCACAAAGCCTGAGTGAGGCCTGTTGTAACTCATAAAGCCTGACAGCACGTTTGGGAGAACAAAGGGAGTCCTAAAGGGACTCCGTTTCCCATCAGCCCTAGCGGTTTTATGACCAGGTACAATATCCAGCAGAGTCAACCCACTGACTCTGATTGGCTGAGTGCCATCAGAACTCCCGCAGAGTTCTATGACGTCAAATTGGATATAAATAACCCCGCAGACTCTGAACACATTGCTTCCCGTTGTAACTTCGTTACCTTGGAGGTACAAACGTAACGTTACGCAAAGAGACTACGCCATCTTCACCTCGCTGGACGAGACTAGATTCCTGTATTCTACCTACGCTCAACCCGAGCCACTATCCGGACTTCCCGAGAACGCCGCCGCTGCGATCCCTCGGTGCCTGCAGAAGGAAGAACCAGATTCTTCACCCAGTCGACTTCGCTGATTTCCCCCGCGCCATCGCCGAGGATCAGCCGCCGTTTGTCCGCCAGCGACGCGCACAACGGACCCGTCGTATTCGAGCCGCACGGAGCCGAATCGCAACGACGCAAGGACACACGCCATCCGCTCCCCCTTTCATCACCAAGTAAGAGGTTAACGTCTGGGCAGAGTTAGGATTTTCTTTTATTTTATGTTTTATTTTGCATTTCGTGTGATCCCTTTTTATTTGCTGTGTTTACGGACCGCGAGTCCGCCAGTGTTGTTATCGTGTAATTAGAGTGTGTGAGCCGCCGTGCTCCTTTGTTCTCGTGTGTGAAACGGGTGATTGCTTCGTATCTGTCCGTGTCTATCCATTCCGGACAGATTAAAGACAATCATCGTGATCCTCACGAGATCCGCTTGGTAAACTTTGCTTTTCTCTCCTCCCTTGGAGCTTTCCGCTAACCACGCACGCACACACCCACACACACCTACATACCTATAGGCTACACGTGGACCCTCTCGGTTCTAATTAGTCAAGGAGAGCTAGATTACCCAGCGGTAAATCTCCCTCTCTCTTTTGAGTTATAACCACGTGGTTGTCGGCTGATCAGCACGCCATCAGCCACACCAATTTGAATTGTCCGCCATTTTCCGGGGCAAAGATCATTGGTGACGTAAACCCACTCGTGGGCGGAGTCAGCCATCTTGCCTCTCCCCTTTTGTCCTCCTCCTTCCTTACATCACCACGCTCCTCCCCCCTTTTCCCCGTCCTCATTTACACACACACACACACATACACACATACACACATACACACGCACACACATACCTGCATCACCGTGTTGGAATGTTATGATTACGAGTAGTTTGTAGAGTACGTTAAGTGGATTGGATATTGTTAATTGATTAACATTTATTGTAATAAACTTATTTGTACTTAAAGTAAGCTACTCCTAGTGATTATTGTATTATTGTGTGTTTATATTGTGTCAAGCTGGTTGAGAGAGTCTGTGCTCGGAGTTCATGACTTCAACATTTATGATTTGAGACTGTATCACATTTGGTCAAGGTTCCCTGTAAGCAGGGTGGTGCCCCGTAATATTAATCTTGATTAATAACAACTTAATTTGATTTAATAATTTATAATTATTAATAATAATTATTAATTATTTAATCTTGACCAAACTCGTATTACGAATCACAACAATGGGCTTGACAGGTTGAGTCCCACCTGATCAACCTGTCTACACGGTGTACAAAATATAGCCAGGCGAAGACAGTCTCATGAACCTCTAGCCATGTCTTCTCACTCCTCCGCCTACACACAAGAACTTTACCATCTCTGTGGAATAGGAGAGATCGAGGAGGATACTGAATAAAAGAAAGGGAAGCAGCAGCAGAGCAGTAAGAGTCATGTTACGGAAGGGGTTTGTTCTTAGAATATAATCAGACTTTGACAGCACTGAGTATATTTGTCCTTTATATATTGTCGGTAGTCAAAGAGAGGCAAATCTAGAATTGTAGTAGAATGTTTCTGTTGTAATTTTGGGTTTGTCCAGGCAGTCATTGTAGAAAACAGTGAGACTGGTGCCCTTTAGAAAATGGCTTTGAGTAAGAAATGGTGGCTATGAATAAAGTCAGCTCAGGGTGCCTCTCTAAAGATCAGATTCAAGAGACAGGAATTTTGATTTTCAAACTTGAACATAGACACCTACAGTCCGTGTACGCTCTTGTTTTATTTACTTTTCTGAAGCACCCTGCATTTTCCCTTGACGAGTGCAGTGTATAAATAAAGTTTTGCCTGCTTGCTCACACGCTGTATGTGTTTCTTCAAAGGAGACAGAACACACGATCCGCACCAGTGCAGCTCTCCCATGACATTCTAGGCTTCAGAGACTTTGCTCAAATAGTACAAAGAAAGTGTAGCTTGTACTGTCTGTCGGAACGTAATCCCATTTTCCAAATTTACTCTTTGATGTTTTGTTGTGTTGGCTCCTCCTGGTGTGGCTTTCAGGTAGACTACTCTTTACCGAGGAGCTCCGACATCAACAAACACTCCCTGGGTTGTGTGCACACCGGTACAGTCGAGTGTTAATAATGGATGGGTGGCACCTTACATGAACACCTGAGCATGCCGCCTAATGAACACTGACTTAAAAGGATGACAGAGTACACAGTAACACTGGGGATTCCCTCTCTGAGCATCACCAACATCCCTCATGTGTAGAAAAGATCAGCAGATTGACAGAATGATTCAGCTGCCAATTTTGTAATCTATTAATCATTTCGTTTGGTTGTAAACCGACCATCACTCAACATCACAATATTTATGATACCAAATCTGGTATATCTATCACCCTTTTCTCACATTTTATTGCTGATAAGCTTCATTTATGGTTTTGACTAGCTATTAAAAAGTGACTGATATGATAATGTGGAATACTTAGCTTATAATACTCAATTATAAGCCCATGATAGTGTCTGGACTGTGAGCAGCAGTGGAACTAAGCAAAAGAGTCTTCACTGTGAATTTCTGTTTTGGACGTAGGCAGGTTGCATTTGCACATGCTTGAATAGCCACACTCCAAAAAGCTTCTAATATAATAGGTTATTATAAACACAAACACCAGTCACCACTGCCTCCAACTGAGACATGACCAGCTGATCTTGCCGCTGTGTGGACAAGAACTGGTTTAGTGCAGTAGTGCATGTTCGTCAGACCGCTATGGAGGCTAACCTAATGCGCCAGATAGAGAACCATCTCAGAAGACGTCCTTTGTAACCGTTTGAAAAAGGACAGGCAAGTTTAAAATATGCACGGCAGGCATTAGGAGGATCCATTTGTCTAGCTTCCACCAATCAGATCAACAAACCACATCACATTGTAGAGGAGCACCAAAGTGGAAACACAACAAGCTGCGGTCTGAGGAGCTTCAAAGCCAGTCTGTGTAGCTTTGCAGCTCGTCGGCTGATGACTCTCGCCATCTCTCCAAGGAATATCAGCACATAAAAGGCACGCTCCATTGTTGTTTGCTTGATGCCCGGCAGGATGGATTTCTGCATGCTCTTGCGAGAATCCAGCTGCTTTGCAAAGTAAACAGAAGACAGTCTCATTTTTCATCCAGCTCTGTCAGTCCTTCACACTGTGCTTCATGTCACAAAGCTGCTCAGACATTTTGCTATAGTGCAGGTCCAAGGTAATCACAAACAGCACATATCAATCGACACAATGCGGAAAATTCCTGGTAAGGTCAATAGAACGATTACACGCAAAGAAATGATTTAAGTATCTTTCCCAACTCTACTTTCTGAACAATTCCCTTTGATGTCCTAAAACTAGATAATATACACAATATACACACAATGTTTTAAAAAAACACACACACACACACAAAAAAAAAACCTCACAATGCAGTCATATCAATTAATTAAGTTTAGATATATTAAATACTTGCCCTTCTGGTCTCTTAAAGAGCATAGTGAAATAAGGGTGCTGGTTTGGAAAACAAGGTGACAGGACGACGATAAAGAAAAAGAAAAGAGGCACATTGGTTTAGAGACTAATGTCAGGCGGTTGGTGGCAGCTGGTGTGGATCAGTTAACCTGGCTGGAGGATTAGAGAGAAGACAGGAGCACAGAGAGAAAGGTGTTGATAGAAGAGGAGGGGGTCTGCGGGGCGTCTGTGATGAACGTATTGATGTGGGAGAGCACAGATCACATTTTCCATGGTAGGGTCTCCTCTTGTTGTGATTAGCTTCCAACTCTACGCAGGTTTTGTGTATGTCACTTCCTGTGTAACACGGTGTAACATCACCATGTCTATCTCCAACAACAGTGATATGTGAGGAAATAGTCCTCTAGTGTAATTTAAGTAAGTTGATAAAGGCCGTAGGTTTGTTGAAATCAAATTTTGGTTCATTTGTAGTAGAAACAAAGCTCACTGTCTCAACAATATAAATAATTCATCAAGTAACCCGACTTATCTAAGAGAGCGGTTATACTTTTGTGTTCTGGGGCAGAGTCAAACGTGTAGAGAACTGACGGTCGCTGGTGGCGTCGTGAAAAACACTGAAGATAAAATCTCTCAGCAGCCTTTACATTGGTAATTGAACCATCTGAGCCCTTAAATCTCCGGCCGGCCTCCTCTGTTAGAGAACGTGCACTCAACAAGAGGAAATGGCAGATTCTATTTCAGCTAAAATGCGGATGGGGGTGGGAGGGCTGCCATACAGAGGAAGTGATGCGTAGATTATAGCTCTCTTCTGAAGATGTATAGATGTGCTCAAGGTGACTTCATCAAGTGTCTCATGTCTGAAGATTCTTTTTAAAACACCTTTCTTCCATTCACTATAATGCTCAAGAGGATGTGTAAAATCCCAACCTATAACAATAAACTCATCGTGGGAGCTTACCATCTATGAAAAGTATTTACCACTGTTCAGTGTTTTCATATTTGATGTTTAATTGAAGCAAAAATATCTAAACAGATGATTCAGACTTAATCTTTGTTATTTTTGTAGGATTTAAATGAATGAGAGCACTATTCACAGAGCTATTCAGGTTAAGTTAAATGTAAATAGTAGATTTAATCAATCATTTTGGGAGGTTTTTTAAAGTTTCTTTTGGCTAAGTTAACTATAAACTGTATGTTATATACAAAAACTGCTATTTCAATTAATCTCAAAGAATGTGTTTTTGTTTTTGGTGTTGTTGATACAACCTTTCCAATTTCTGAAAGTCGTGCCTACAGGGCATGTTCTGATTAGAAATCAATTCAGGAAAGATGCAGAGATAATAACCAAGGAGACTGGCCAAAAAAAGACAACTTATTTGGCCATTTCCCTCAGGCTGAAGGATGAAGAAACAAGCTCATCTAAGGGCTAATTGTTTATCTTCCCCGGTGTTGTGCTTGAAGAGAGGTAACAATGAGAGGGAGGCCATGTGCAAAAGCAAACCAGACATGGTTCTGCTCTAATCACTCACAAAAACAATGAAGACTCCTGTTTCTGTGTTGCAGTCTTTAAAGGCTTTGCCATTAGCTGTAGCATGAATCTACAGACACACCGGAACTGTGTGCCTTCCGGCGATGAATTATTTACATCTCGTGTTTGTAGGCTTTTAGAGAACGAGTGAGATGGCACTGAATACCTGACCACAGCAGCATACAGAAAATTGGCAAGGGACAAGTCAGCACAATTGAAAAAATATATTGGAGATAAAAAGGGAAAAGGGCCAATTTAATATCCTTTGCTCGATAATCATCAGTAGAGTAGATGTAGAATATAGGATCTGATATCTGCACAAATACTCAAAGATGGTTGATATGACCATGCAAAAGAACATTGTTCATAGAGAGTTACAGGGGCTGTGTAGTCTTTATCTCTCCCAGAGCAACAGTGGAGACAACTGAACTGTTATGCTGTGAATGAAGCAGCGGGGACCCAGATGAATAAGACAGAGGTAGGCCCCTTTGCAGCTTGTCTTGCATTTCAATCACTGCTCTCTCCTAGAGTTAAAACACATATCCTGTGTAGATATAGTGTGTAGACATAGAGGACTTCAGAAGCATGCAGCTGCTCCTTCCAGACAGAACATATCAGAATTTCTTTTCTTTGCATCTACATTCCCTTGCATGGGCGCACACATCCTGTTTGCGAGCTAATGAGTTCACTTTTAACGTCACTTGTCGTTCCCTGTCTTCCATCCATCATCATCTCTAAATCTTCTGTGGCACTGTGTGCCCTCGGCTTCACTGGGACTGACATCCAGCTGTAGATCTCGCCCAGCCTCAGCTCACAGCAATCAAAACACTGTACTTCCACACATACACCTCTACGGGACAATGACACAAGCATATATCTCAATGGACTGTCATCCATGACAACTTAAGTAGCCCATTACATTATTTACTTTCCAACAGCTCTTTGCCTGCCAGTAGTGGGTCAATGTCACTGCATTACATTTTTTATGCTCAAATCCATTACTTTCCAAAAAAAGCCACAAAAAGGGAACACTAGAGCATGTAATATAGGAAACTATTACACACTACTTTCTCAAATGCGAAACCACAGTCAGTTTTCTGAAGTGCAGTTTATTTCTAGCATTATGGTTCTCCACGCAGAAAACTCAGTCAAACTGAAAACCATTTATCAGGAGGAGTAAAAAGACATGGTGTGGACTACACACTCAGAGACCTTGTGCCGACAAAGTGGTTCGGACTATCTCCAATACAACCCTGAACACAGAAGTGAGTGAGGACTTCTTTCCCTCACAGCTTTCTCTTTCTCTTTTCTTTCAAAGATATATGTGTATTGAAGCCAAAACACAGCACAAATGATTGTAATACTCTCAGACAGGATTCTAAAACTAAAAGTTATCATGGCGGTAGCAGAGATAAATAGTAGAAGAAGTGTATTTGGTTGGCCAACACGGCAGCATGCCAGATGATATCCAAATGAGCCAGACTCACCTTTGTGGCTGGCACGGCTTTTGCCAGAGTCCCCACTACACTAGACTGTCTGGACCAGCTCCACTAAAACAAGAGAGATTCAGTTTTGTGTAGTGTGTGTATCTGATCATGGCTTTACTACAGCTGATCATATGGTGGTACAAGATTTCTCAAAGGTTCTGCTGTAAGCGTCTGCATAGGTGGACGCCTGTCTATTTGGCGCATATAGTGATACATTCTGTGCGGCGCAGGCCTTTATGGATATGGGCGGAACATGAATTTTACATCACATGGACTCTTGTGGCTATGCATTCGTGGAGGGTATAGAGAGTGCTTAAGGTTCACGAAGAGAGCCTCAGAGTCCTAGCCAGATACAGACAGAGAGAATCCTCTCCAAACCGCGAGTTATATTATTTCTTATGCTAGTAAGCTTGCAAGATCACATGGATTTCTCCCTACAATGTAAGGTGCTGCTCATTCTGTCTCACAGCAAATTTCGATGCAAAAACACACAACATCCTAGCCTTTACATTATTACATACATCTCAGAAAATATTCTACCTTTATATTATGTTTCAAATATTTGAATATATGAGTCTAAAAAGGTCTGTAAAGCACTGAACAGAAATAAAACTGTTAAAGCTCCACGAGGGACGTTTAATGTTTTTGTCCCTATTAGAGTGTTTTCCTACCGGGACATATGTGTCCAAATAACCTCTGCTTCTTCCTGTCCTCTTGCTCCAGCAGTCTAAAAAGTATTGCTGCAACCGACCCACACTACATGTATTCTTCTTCTCCCTGGTTCAGTGACATTAACCTTTCTCTTGCAGAATCAATAGCATTTTATCCAATGCCTCTCTCTAAGCTCCCACTAAAGGTTAATGCATAAGAGATTGGATCGGTGAGAGCACATTTCTTTTATTGGCCAAAAAAAAGAAAAAAAAAGAAAAAAGACGCATGTGAACTGGCATTTGTGTTCAAATGTAATTAATTGATTTTCATGCACAGAAAACAAAGTGAGTGGTGGACGGGTGGGAGGTCTTTAATCCTGGCACTGGAAAGGTTTTAGATAAATCTATACACATGGCCTTAGGTTTGAAAATATACCTCAGCTCTGATCACTACTCAATAATTTTTCCAGTCGAACAACCTTGTTACAAGGGTACTTGAAAGCCATTCAGCCAAAGACCAGACACTCTCCTTCAAAGAGATTTTATATTTTTCCACACAAACAATGTTATTTGTTAGAGCACTAAACAGACAGAGACGGTTCCCATTTGAAGCTGTTCATATGCTTAAATGTAGAAAGGAAAAAGTATTCTTAGTGGTGAACTTCGACAGACTAATGCATGCCGTCAGGTCTCATGTCTGAGGCAATGTGACCATATTTCCTAAATGTCAATCTTGTCCGTTAACTAAAATATTTCTGGCTATAGCCAGTGCTCTCGTGGAGCCACTGCAGACTGCATAAAGTCCAGGATGTCAGTTAAGGAGTGCTGCAGGCGCCATACTGTGTGCAGTGAGTGAAACCACACCTCATTACCAAAGCTGACAGGACCTCCCACAGCTGTGGAGCCCCTCGCTGAATACTGAAAAATCTGTATTACATACGAATACCTTTCTTAAAAGTTATTTCTTTTTGACAACCCAAGTGCTCTTCTTATAGTGCCTCTTTATTCTTCTCCATCTCTGTTTTGAACTGTAAGTCACACTTTGTTTTGAAAAGTGCTCCATATGGATGATCTTTAGTATAACATTAACATAACGGGCATGAGATAATGAAATTCAGCTTGTGCAGTTGCCACTAAACTGACATTTATATTCACTGTAGTACTGCTCTGCTAAAAAAATGAACATTATTTCTACATCTCGTTCTCTTCACCACCTGCAGCTTAAACACAGCAGGATTTGAGGGAAAATGGCCATCCCTGACTGTGCTGTAGAACAGATATTAAAAAATAAATAAATAAAAGTGAATAAAGAAAATCCTTGCAATGTGCTAGCTGCCCCAAGGCACCACTTATGGTGGATTGTTAAAAGACAGATGCACACATACAGCGGATGCACATAAACAGAAGAGACTAAAAAAAAAAGTCAAAGTTCACCAGGAGAAACTGAATTAGTAAAAATAAAGTTTCCTTTCTCAATATCACTGGTCCCAAACAGACTTTCAGTCACAACAAACTAGAAATATCCTCACAAGATTTTCAACCAATAGAAGTTTCCCTGGAAACGTTTCTACTCAGCTAAATAAAAATATGAAGTTTAATCACAGTGAGTGTGAAGTGAGTGGACTCGCTGTCTATTTTGAGGCCGAGTGAACAGAATTTCAATTCAACTTCAAACGCTTCCTCCCACCATTTACAAGAGGTGAGGGCTCTTAATTACTCTATGTATCTGGCTGCCTGGTGTTTGGTCTTTAATGATCATTAGTAAATAATCCATCAGCAGGGTCACATTAAGTCTGTAATGACTTGAATTCCTCATCAAACACTTGTTAGTTTTCTTCTTTAGCTGTTGAAAGAACATGTAGCTTTGTAATATTTAAAAAAGGGTATGTGTTGTTGAGGATGCTTCCATGCATGCATGATGGATTATCAAGTGTAACAGCAATTGTAATGAGAAAAATCTATCCATTAGGGTCCCTTAACTAGACTCAATCTGTACGGCTGTTAATGAGTCAATGCTTCGTCACAGAGCTGGAGGACCTGCCTGAGACTGAAGACAATCAGGAGCCGGATAGAACCAGACCCTTTAAGCCAATAAATCCACAGCTCCAGCTGCTCTCGACCTCCTCTTACCCGCTAGTCCTTTAGGGGGCTCAAGCAAGCAAGCAGCCATAACTGAGAGCAGACGCGGAGGTCACAGCAAAGCTAATCTGTAGTAATAATATTAATCACCATAGTGTGCTGGAAGGTCACATTTGCCACATACGGGCTTTCTACAGAGCCTCTGTACATAGGTGGAAACTGGAAGAAACGTATGTTAAGGCTAAGGTGGTTATTGAGATACACTACAGGACAGGTACTGTCTCACTTAAGAGGATTTGTGAAGAAAACATGAGAAAGTTTAACAATTCTGCAGTTTAACAATTCTGCACAAAAACTTCGAATGCAGCAACAGTCCAATCGGAAAGGACATGAGTTGAAACAGAAGATGTCGCCCAATGTTGTTTTATATCACCAAGTAAATGAAAAGAAATGTAAAATAATTACTGAGGAGAATATAATCAAACCTGTATCGTGTACACTACATCAGGCTTGTGTTGTGGTGGTGCAATCGGGATTATGACAAAAACTACACCGCAGGTATCTACGGACAGTTAATCCCTTGCAAATGTTAGATAACCCTCAATGAATTTCCTCAAGCTAAAACAAATATCCACTTATTTACGACCACATGCATTTAATGCACGTATGATAAGAAACAGCCCAGATAACACCATAGACAAATAACTGCAGTATTACAGAGCTGGTTAACAATACAAAGAAGGACTTACTACTTTCATGCACTGCTAATTATTATTTTTTTTATCTTAAATTGATCTGTTGTCTTCTCCCATTATTCAAAGACTGTAACTATATTCATCGTTGCCACTGTTGCCACTTCGACCATTTCTCAACATTTCATAATGTGGTAAAAATATGAAAAAAAAAAAAAGAGACATAATATATTCTCTGCTTCTGCCATGACAGCGGCAGAGAAAAACTGCACTGGCTGTACTGACAGAGAGATTTTGCTTTACACTAATGATATTATGACTGTAGGATACTTGGTTTTCAGCGCTGTACGGGGAAAATTTGACAAGTGAGAACTCATTACTCATAAATAAATTAGAATCCAACACTGAAAAAGACTTTCTGGTTCCCCAGATTTTTTTGAGGGATTCTGCGAAACACTCGACGCTTGAAGTTGTTTATCGTAAAGCTGGTGTAAGATGTTGTTTGGATGGATCAGGCTGCCATCACTGAAAACCTTTGGAACTATACATTTGAATGTATTTAGTGTTTTGGACTCATCTAAGGAAGGTTTTAACAAACTATGTGTAGCTATCAACACTTAGTCCCTCCTTTGTGCAGATAATGAATATTTGTGTGTCATATATGACACATTGCCCAATCATAGGTTTACGTGGTCAGCGAATTAAAATGAAATTAAACGTTATCAAGTCGGATGTGAAGAAAAGATGAACAGTCGATTAGGGCTGTGTTAATGTGGAGTATTAATTCAGTCCAATTAGCACGGCCAAGAATGCAGAGAACATGCAACACCTCTCTGTCTTAAGGGCCCTCTTCTTTCTGCAAAGCAATTCATTAGTCAGTACTTCTTTAATTCTTTAATTAGAAAGTCCGTCCTTAATTTGACACATTAGTGGGCAAGCCGTCATTTACTCAAATTGCTGTTTAATTATAGCGCACTCTCACGTAAACACACATGAACAGAGTGTCCCTCCTTGAGTGACAGGCCAGTGTTTGCAAAAACTGAAGACGTGTTAGGGTTGTGATTGGCAGGTGGTGTTGGCCCAGTAACAGACAATCACGCGCACGCACACACACACAAACACATCCAAACTCAGCGGAGCAGCTTCCTGCTGCAGCTGCCTGACCTCCAAACAGACCTGACAACCGGAGCCTCAGGACATGGCAAGGTAATCGAAAACAACAAAGACTGAACGAAGCTACCCTTTTTCCCTATACTGCCTCCAAATAATAGGATTATGCAACAATTCCCATCGCAGTCATTTGATGCTGGAAAAGGAAGAGGAAGGGGGAATCTCAAGGTAAGAAATCTAGCTGTTGTATCAAAGCTATCCAGAGTGAAGGGAGACATTCTCTATTTAAGTTTACATTTACAATTCGATATGGCTAAGGGCAAAACGGTGAGAATTTGAGACCATAGAGTAATTCTGCAGCACTGATGCAATACTTGGAAGTACTTGTTGTCAGTACCTGGAGGCAGGCTGGCTCTCTTCCTCTTCTTGCTGCTCTCAGCAGTGTTTTCCAAGGGAGGACACTCAGTCACCAGTGGTACGCTGGAACCGTTGAACTGAAGAGGGTCGTTGTTGGCTGATGGATCAAAGGGCAGAGCGTTGAGTCCTGGAAGATGGAAAACACAGAACAACACATTATATTAAATGCTGCTGATCATGTAATACGATGGAAAGCTCCAGCACAGGACCACAGATAGACAGAGGTCTGCAAGGTTAAGATACACCGATCAGCGATCACCGAGAGAAGAAGTAAATAACATTGACCATCTTGTGACAATACAATGTTCTGCTGGGAAACTTTTGGACCTGGCATTCATGTGGACGTTTCTTAGACATGTACCACCCACCTAGACCAGTCACCCCCACCCCAAAGCAATGACACTCCTTGAAGGCAGCAGCCATCCTCAACAGGATGCAGCCTGACACAGACACACACACAAAAACGGTTTAGGAACAACTCAAAAAACATGAAGAACAAGGTGTTGACCTGGCCTCCAAATTCACTAGATCCCAATCTGATCAAGTATCTGTGGGATGATCCACAGAGGCCCCTCCCCTCAACCCATAGGACCCAAAGGCCCCCACTAACAACACTCCGTTGCAAGACACCACAGGACACCCTCAGAAGGACCATGTCCATTCTCCGATGATTCACAACTGTTTAGGAGGCACAAGGGAGACTTACACAATATTAGGAAGATGGTCATAATGTTATGCCTGATTGTTGCATATTTGACCCTGGACTTTTAAGAGAACAAAAAATGGAAGTCTAAACATTAGCAATTTAAAAAAAGGGTTTTCAATTAATTATCTAAGCAGAATTTGGGTTTTGAACTGTTGATCAGGAAAACCAGCAGCTGGAGAGGTCACCTTGGATTTATTTTGCACGTGGAATTCTTCACTATTTTTACATTTTAATTTCAACCCCCCCCCCCCCCCCCCCCCAAAAAAAAACATTTAAAAAAAATATGGCATATTAATCTGTATAAAGAAAAAGATTAACAGTATCTTTAATGTGAAGTTAAGAGACATTCACGCAGCTTTGAATGCAGTATTTTTATGTACTGGGTGAGAGTAAACGTCAAGACCTTGGAAAACCACTTTTAATATTGAGAATTTTACTCAACAGAAGGATTTTATTTTATTTGTCAAAATAATTCCTAAGCCAAAAACAGGCAACGATTGTGTAGTTGGCTGACATTTGATTCAATACTTTGTGCATTCATAGACACACCAACAAAACACTCATTACTGTCTCTTCCAGTCCTAGTCAATTTTAACAAGCAAAACTCTAACAATAAAAATAAGTAAACCTAAATATCATTTGCTGCAAATGTCACCTAGACAGGATTATTGTCATTATGTTTTGTTGTATGTTATGTTTTTGTTTTTTTTAAATGCTGTAGCTGTAAAGAATCTAATGCACCATATCGCCTTAAATTCAACATTTCATATTAATTTCAACACTAAAGTAAGTTGGGATGAAGCAGGCCTATACTATAAGAACATAAACTCAAATACAATGAGGCCCTACTGTAGAGGCAATGTTTTATTTAGGATTTCAGTTTTGATCAGTTAGAAGTCCCAAAACTTGCATCTAAAAATAATAAAAACTAAAAAGACTCACGATAAATGATAAGCAACTTAACTTGTGTTTTCTGATATAGCATCAGCTATCTGTGCTCTTCAAGGGTCGTATTTGTCTAGAATTCAGAGCAGGGTCCTGGTGAGACTTAGTCTACATTCATGAAAAATTCATGACACTTCTTTGTGCTCCGATTTGTTTTTCCCTCCACGGCACAACAGATCAGAAGCCCCACTTTGCTGTAGACTATCAGAGGTCTGAAGGACCACGATCAGTTTGCATTAAATCCAGACAACATAATTATTACCAGACGTTTAAACTGTTCTCGAATTTCTTTTTAAATCTTCTTTTCATTACAGAAGATTTATAGCTTAAGTTTTAATGCTACCACTTTGGAGAAAAAAAATAATTAATGTAAGTGGATCTGCATTCTTGTTTTTCATGAAACACTAGACCTAATGATGTTATTGATTTCTGTGTCATCTGTGGCTTCTATTTCCATGATTTCCATCAGTCACTAGTAAGATTGATCAACACTGAATGACAACTGAGACAAAGAAAGAAACAGAAAATGGAGACAAAACATGCCCCGATTGAAAGGCAGAATAAGGCAGTATAAACTATTTCTTTGAATTTTACTATTAAGGTGCTGTCAGAAAATACTGACGTGTGTACACTCCTCTTTTCTTTCATAGAAACACCCATTGTGCCATCTAAAATATATAAAATGTCAAAGATGCCTATTGATTGAGCTGCATGTAACCCCTCTTATAACACCACTATGTACCTCAAGAAGCGATAGTGAATCAGTGTAGTGTCTAGTTCAGTATGTGAGAAAGGAGAAGCAGAGGTGTCCACAGAGTGTATTTTCATTCAAGAACATGTAGTCTGGGAATTAAACTGACTACAGCGCTGGCTGAAACTTATGGCAAGGGACCTTTGGAGACCTGTATGGACAGGAGAGCAAGGTTTATCTATAGCATAGAACAGGATTCCCATCCTGAAGACACACTACAAGAATTTTTGCCAAATTTGACCAACATTCCCAGTTGGGCAAATTCTGCACCAGTCTGCAGTAGTTGGGGACAGTTGGCATGGATAGTTTGCACAAAAACCTGCTTGTGTGTGAGCGAGGGAGTCAGTGTATGAGGGGAACAGACCTGACCCGACCTCAGTCGCAGTCAGTCAAACATCAGGTAGTGTGAACTGATTACTGATCCAACTGCAAACATGTGTTTCCAACAGCCAATGAAAAAGAGAGGGTAGGATCCAGGAAATGGCGTCAGAGTTGGTTTGACAAATCATATAGTGTGTGATCGCTCATCAGGCACAGTTGTTAAGTGTGTGATCCCCAGTTCTTCAGCGTCATACAAAAATCTGCTGTTAGTTTGTACTCCTAGTCTTTTCAGAATCTGTAAAGACTGTGAAAGTTGTGTAGTGTGTCCCGAGCTTTACTCCTGTAACGCTTACGAGGTTCCGCCCCCAGACACTGAGCTAACGATGAAGGCTGGAGGCCAAGATTGTGTATTATCTAGCAGGTTGGTCATTAGATCATTTCTATGCTGTAGGAGTGCCTGGCAACAGTAGACACAAACACTGATTGTCCATGCGCTGTAGAAATTTAATTAAGTCGGGCCGAGGACAAAAAGCCTCATTTAGTATCTGTAGCAGCTTCTGTGTATTATTTCCGCGCTTCTAATAACACATATTCATCCCCTGCCATTAGATAGTAGTTAAATATCGTATACAGTGATAAAATGTAAATATGTTTACATGCAGCAGAGCACGTTATCATGAAAGTGGCTTCACTATTTAACAGAACCATAGAGGACCAAGCTTGAGAAAAACACCATTGAACCTTCAAAGCCACGCTTACAAGCCAGGTACAATACAACCTGAGCAATAAGGCATTGAAATACATTACATCTGTGGAGGAGAGATTTGTTAGATTTAGTGCAGAGTGTAAATGGACAAACAAACACGGACACACATGTCTTAAGTTGATCTCTACTCAGCACCCAACCGTCACATTTCTTTAAAGATGACCGACAACAGTCTGGATAGTGAAAAGAATCCATTACTCTGCCAGTGTTAACTGTACACTAGGTTTTTTTCATTCAAAGAGAGAGCCTTTTCAGTCATGAAAGGCAGGAAGAGTTCCCAGGAAGACAAGCCATGGAAAGAGTGAAACGACACTGAACAGCTGGCAGGGAAATACCACTCAGCTTTAGTGGTTACAGTGTCAGCACAGTTCAAGATGAAAGAAAGAAGTACACTTTTGCCCATGGTGGAGAGCTTATCTAAAAGATTTTATAACCTTGAAGAATAGAACTGGACCTCTAAAAAAATGGTACAAACGTGTCTGGTCCTGTTGACAAAGGATTAATAGAGAATGAAGAAACCAGTTGATATCAAATGTGTGATTTAAAACCGATGTAGAGCTATAATACACAGAGCAAGCGAGGATTTTAATGTGAAATCAGATACCTCATCTGGCTGGAGTGATAGCAACACTACAGTGTAAACTCAGGGGCAAAAATGGAGAAAAGCACACCGCAAAATCCAGTCAGAATAAGCTTTTGGCTGTTATCACACATCAGAAACTTGGTTCTGTGTGAGTGAGTGTTCAGAAGCAGTCATCAGACAGTTATCCACAGCTAAATTCCTTGTTGGTTTAAAAACAAAGGGTGAGGAGAGAGCTTAGGACTGAAGTCTGGGAGTGTGGGCATAAACCCGTGTATATTAACACAGTCTATGCTGGGTCATCATCCCCATTTCCGCTGCTACTCATATGTCTGTAGGGTGATGAATGACGTGTTTGAGTTTCAACATCTGGCCAGATGGTGGAACAATGTTGGTGAGTATTACTCCCCAGGGGAGGAGGAAAATAAATACCAGGAGGCTGGGTGGAGGCAGGAGGAGACTAGACACAGGGGCTGTGGAGTAAATTACAGACACAAAAACTGCAAACTGAGAGACAAACTTTATGACCTGAAGATGCGATACAAGAAATATCACAAATGATTCTGACCTGATCTTGCATCAAAGAAGCATTAAAAACATGCCCCAGTAATGGTATTGTGAATCAGGAAAAGCATAGGACCATTAGAATATGAAGTGAAAGTAAGTGGGTCATTAAAACACCATTTACCTGCCTTGGTGCACCTACATCGTAAATTTCTTGAGAGAATGTGGAGCAGCGTGTGCTGACTGTGTCCTCATGTTAAAATGGGTCAATAACACTGAATCTGTAGCCAAGCCAGGACCAATCCAAGTTTAACTCATTCATTTTTAAAGTTTTTTAGCAAGTGTCAAAACATTATTCATTTTAGCTCAAATTTGTGTATTTCTTCCTTTTTTATGAAAGTAATCTCAATACGTCTGGGCTTTGGATCAATGGTCAGACAAAACAAGATGGCTTAAGATATTTTTTATTTATTTATTTTTTTCCACTTATTTGCATTTTAAAGACTGCAACAAAATAATGGAAACAAGCACCTGAACCTGCATCTGCATCTTATGTATATTTCACTGTACCGTAAATGATGAAACCACCACTTTGCAAAGCACTGTATGACATAACATTGTCCAATACTATAATGACAGAATAATTTGCAGTGAATTAACAAATCTTTAAGTATGCCCAGATTTTCCTTCTCTCCTTCCTCGGCCATCACGCTAGCTTCATGAAAGCCTCCACCAGCAAACTGAGTGGTGTGAATGTGTGGCCTGTGTTTCCTTTATTAGATTTAATACATTGCCTTTCAGGTAGTCTTTTCTGGTGTGTTAAATCAGAATGACTGAAAACCCATTAAACACAATACTGTTTATTAAATGTATTGTAATTCTAAAAGCTTCACGACTCACACAAATCACAAAAATCTATAATATCTGAATTAATTTGCAGGGATTGAAACCACGGTAGAGCACCACACATCTCAAATGACATACAGAAGCAACGGTCTGTGTCAGTTAAACAAATTACTGAGAATATATGTAATCACATTTGGCCTAACACAGTATTATGGAATGAGAGCCATTAAATAATGACTCTGTAATTTGTTTTTAATAATGACTTTGCATCATTGGCAGCTGATGGGATCGAGTCAGTGATCTTTCAGGCAAAGAGCGGGGCTTTAACTAGAATGGCACTGAGCTGTAATGATTCTCTTACCAACATACTGGTGTAATTTTCCTGTAGCTCTTAATCTAACTCTTATCAGCTAATAAACCCAATGGTACAGCATTAATAATGCAGAGCATAAGGAAATGTGCATCAGCTCAGCACTGTGAGGAACAGCATTAGTGGGTGGATGGCCTACGCAGAGGACTATTAATCTAAGTTAGCACTGAGAAACTTAGAGAGACTGTGTAGACTACTGCACATTCATTCATTCCTTGTGGCAAAGGGCCAGATGGTGGCACGCTACAATGTGATAGTCCAACTCACAGAAATAAAGATGCTTCTCTGACTGTTCCTCTTAATTGTCTACAACAGCAAATAGCAAAAATTACACTTAAAGGAATTGGACGGACTGAGTCCTATGCTTCTCATGCTCATAGATTAAAGACAAATATCCCCAATACACAAGCAGAAAAACGGCTTCACAAACACTTTAGTTTTGCAAGGTTGTGAGCTCACAGTTGGATGCACCTGACAGTATAAATGCTGCAAAAAAGAAAATATTTATTTACGATGCTCAAATTTAACTCAGGAGACAAAACGGAAGCAACAACTCCCACAGCCCCTGTCCCATTAAAGAGAAGACGTCAAGAGTTCCTGCGTTTAATTCATTTGTTATTTTTTTGTCTCCCTTCTCTCTGAACTTCAGTCCCACAAGATCTAAACCCAGGCAGACGTCAGTGCACGGTACAGAGACACGACCAACGGTGTAGGTGTACGCCGAGACTCCACTGGGAATGAACAAAGACTTTCATCAGAATGGCAAGCAGCAACCTCTTGAAAAATGAAGATAATGAGAAATGACAATATTGCAGTTCTACGGGTGGGCACTAGCTGCTTCTGCAAAAAGCATGTCAATCTCTACGGACCCTCATGTTAAAATGATCAATTATACAGGAAAAAATAAAGTTTTACTGTCTTCATTCATGACAACTGCAGTGATATGGATTCTTAAATAACTCACCTGTTTAAACTATATTAAGCCTTAAAGTTATGCCAAAGATGGAATGACAGGAAGATACTGTCTTTGGGTTGCTATGTACCTGTCTATGCATGACCTACCCACCTCAGCTCCACTTAGTATCTGACTTTTTGGCTATTTTTGGATCAGCCTCACATCATGGAGGGGTTGATCCCGGCCATCCTGGTTTCTTAAAGACCAAATAAGGATCAAAAATCTAAAGAATTAAGAAATAAAGGAAAGCAGCAAAAGCTCACACTTGAGAACCCGGAACCAGCAAATGAATCTATATTGCTGGTTATTGCTTATCAACGGTTTCTATCAATCCACAAATAGTTTTAAAACTATAACATAGTTGCAGATCATGGAGGGACCATATCATGGCAGAAACATTAGAATAGATGCCAAAAAAAAGAGAGAGAGAGGTTACATTCTCCATTACGATACATAAATAACACTGGAGTAACGCAGATCACAAGTCACATTCTGATAATGTTCAAGAATCATACTGCATTGCTATCACGGCAAAGCTGGCTGCCGTGGGTCAGAGAAATGTGACAGTCACAGGCTATAACTCTGGGTCCTGTTGGGTGGCATCTGGCAAGTCCACAAACAGGATCCCAAATTAGCCCTCGGTCACCTGAAAGATTCCTGATGAAACCACGTCGCAAGACCTCGCTAAAAACCTTTCTGCGTAAATCAGTCACCACAATAAAATGAGACATTACTCTATTCATAGCCGTCAGAACAACAGAATACATTCTGGACCGGGACGGTGGGCATGAGCCCCGGGCTTCCTAAAAAGGCAGCCGACTGTGAAGTTATGAGTGCCCTTAGCAGATGCATAAACAAGGTGTCTGACTGATGTGGCTTAGCAGGGGATGGCAAAGAATGCCAAGCAGCTGTAGTATTCACAAGAGACTATTAGCCAAGCTTTTCACTTCCTGTGTATTTATAGCAAAGACAAAGCAGTCAAAACCACAGGCACTTCATACGAGTGGAGAATACGCGGGATCATTTTATGCACAATTGCATTATCTGTCAGACTCATTATAACAAATTAAATTAATGGTTGAGAGCATTCTGCTTTGCTTCTGTCCCTTGCATTTCCTGAAGAGAGGGTTAAACCTTAACAGTCTGTAGCCTGTGTAGGATATGCCAATCAGTCTTAGTTAAAACTGAACTTCAGTTTTGAATATTTACACATGAGGGGCCAATTTTCCATAAAGTTAATTGTCATGTTTACACAATACCTGCTCACGGTCTTGAAAAGAAATGGCACCTAGGTAAAACAGAAGCTCGGCTTTAATTAAAACCATAGACAATTAAAAACCATTAAGACAGCAGCCTGTACTGGTGAAGCCTCGGTGTCTAACTCAGAGTGTGGAGAACTGATTATGGTGAATACAGAGGAACACAGTGACAATGTCACCCATGGGGTCCTCTACCAACCGGAGGTGGTACGAGATGCTGCTGTTTAGTTTGACTGTTTCCATGGAGACCTGTCAAATCAAGATAGACTGAGGATCTCTGCTGGGTAACCTGTCAACTCGGCTGTACAAAAAAACAGATGAAGCAGACATCACAGTCACCACTACATGTACACAAAATCGATATTTGTTCTGCTCCATGCGAAAAACACAACACATACTTTGGCAGACCAATCACTCACCTGCTGCCTTTTAGCCCCGTGATAAAATTACACAAAAATGAAAATAGCTTATTTCTATTAATCAAGGAACCTAATTTCATTTTTATAGATCTTAATGGTTTAATGCTATGCTAATTATGATTGCCCAGTCGTGCAGTTATAGGAGGAAATAGTGTGCAAATAAGAAATAGTGAATATAGGGTAAACATCACAGTTTTCCTTCCTATTACAGTGTGTCATTAACTACGTACCAAAGCTAAGAATATCACGAATATTTAGCATTTTGCATCTTTAAGTAAATGTCAGTGACACCAATCAGGGTTAATATCATGATAAGTACGTAGAAAGAATGATGTTCTTCAGCATGGAAGTTTGGTAAAGGTTAATCTATTCCCAGTCGTTGTGATGGCATTTCGAAATGTTGCTAGTGCGTCAATATCTCATTGTGTATTTGCAAATTTGCCCCTGCTCTGTGTGTGGCATAAACTCTGCCAGTGCATGGGCATACGGAGTGGAAGCACACTCAAGAGTTCAAATAAAGGATGCCTCACTGTGTTCTGCTCCTACATTTGCCAATACCTCCAGTGTCGTTTTCTGCTGTACTTCAACCACAATCCGAGAGCACGAGCTCACCATAATAATGTCATGACTATTCATTACATCAGTGACAAGGGGGGGGAAAAATCCTCCTCAGACCCCCTCTGTCATTCCTCCAAGCCTCTGGGAATTCACTGAAGGTTAATTTATTTAAATCTCCCATCCACTCATCATTCCATTAAACTCACTAAGAATCTTTGGTTTGCAGTCTAATCCGCTTTCTACTGTCAAAGGCCCCTGCCCTTTCTGCAATGCAGTGAGGGAACAACTCTGTGTATGTGTGTTAACAAGACAACACAGCAGATGATAAGGTCATGTTAGCTTACACATGCACGTGCAATGTCCTTTGAGAATAATGCATGGACTAATAAATCTAAAAGGCTCTCATGGTAGGAAGTCAAAATGTAAGTTTCTCCCAAGAGACCTGTTCTTTTTATACTGTCCTCAAGGCCACAGTCTAATGTCTAAGCCCTCACCATCTGTCCCTTCCTTGGAAAACCAGGATGCTTTAATGCATGCAGGGTATGGTCACATCAAGCCATCAACAATTAGGCTGTGGTACTAAGGATATCTTGACTATGTGGGCAATTGCTGTATCATTATTACAGCATGGCATGCAGTATGACTGCCACTGGCACACTAATGCTAATGAATTTGGAAACACTCACCGTTCCCTTAAAATAGCCAGTGAGGCTCTTTGCTGTCTGTTAGAAAAACATCCAGCCTATGTTGATGTGATTTATGTTCCAGAAAATTGGCAAACGACCCATTCTCTGGCTCCAACGTACCTCAACGCTGGCACGCTAAGAGAGATGTGTCTGTGTCCGAGTATGCACACAAACGGCTGTGAATGGCCACCTTTAAAGGACACTTGGCTCGACATTGTAAGTTCTTTCACATCAAAAGATTTGCCTCGAAACTCTCTAAGGTCCCAGGTTACATATACTGTACACTCGTTGGCATACCACATTCAAAATAAGCAGCTAAAAAATAGTAGTCTTGCGACAGACTAAAGAAAACATGGGTGTTCCTTAAAAGTAAGAATCAACATCACTACCAGTACATGACCATTTTTTTTGGCACTGCCTGCTTGACCATTAACAGCCATTTTATTTAATACCACCTCTTGTTTTCTCCCATCTGTCTGCTCAAATGCAGGGTTCTGTTAATTATGCTTTTCTACTCTCTCTCATCTGCCATCCACCATTTCCAGCATGTTCTTGCGTGCTCTGAAATCTCAGCTGCACTATAATTTGGTTCAGGCCACCTATATATTATACTTGTGACGGAATGGACTGAAACAGAGGACACGACAGATTTATGATGAGCAGCTGCCGTCGCTGACACAAGCTTTTAAAAGCAGCAAGATGTACCCAGCTCCAACCTTTTACCTTTTGTCTTTCAGTAGCTCTTTGTTCACCTACAATATTTGTAAAGGTTCTAAAGGACATTTTCAATATCTAAATCTGAAGAAGACTTAATATATTACACATCGATCAGCCACAACATTAAAATCACTGACAGAAGAAGTAAATAACCTCGACCGTCTTGTGACAATACAATGTTCTGCTGGGAAACTTTTGGACCTGGCATTCATGTGGATGTTACTTGGACATGTACCACCCACCTAGACCAGACCAGGCACCCCCACCCCATAGCAATGACACTGCTTGATGGCAGCAGCCATCCCCAGAACAAAACAATTTAGGAACAACTAAAAAGCACATGAAGAACAGCACAAGGTGTTGACCTGGCCTCCAAATTCACTAGATCCCAAACTGATCAATTATCTGCTGGATGATCCACAGAGGCCCCTCCCCTCAACCCATAGGACCCAAAGGCCCCCACTAACAACATTCTGTTGCCAGACACCACAGGACACCCTCAGAAGGCCCATGTCCATTCACTGATGAGTCACAACTGTTTTGGAGGCACAAGGGAGACCTACACAATATTAGGAAGGTGGTCATGTTATTGCTGATCTGTGTATATTGGATTTAATATTGATTTATTATAATAAATTGGACAAAGGAAAGGGAGAACAATACATAAAAGAATCAGTGTTTATTATAAAGTTTAAAATTAAGTCATAACTGTTGATTGTTAATGTCCATGTTTGCCAACTCCCAAAAGGCTCAAACTAAAAGATGTTAGATAAAAAAGTGTAAACCTAGTGCAATCTAGCGCCAATTCTATTCTCTCGTTCAAGTTCATTCTCTCATTTTCCGGCTCATTTGTCCGTACTGCTTTGCCTTGGGTTAAAGGGTCACTAGAGTATTGATTGCAGTAATTTTTTTTAAAACAATGTTTTGACCCAAAGTGTTCAGGGCAGCATAATTGTAATTCCTTCTTTCTTGATTAATTATTTTCTCCAAGAAAATTTAGTCACAGGGGATAAAGTTGACGCCAGTAATAATAGTAACAGGTTACAAAAAAGTATGCAGAGCAGAATCATTTGGCTAAATCAACTAATGCCCATTCCAAATAATTCACTTTTTTTGTCTCAGCTGGTGTGACAACTGAACAGATTTCTTTTACGCATCATGTTTTAAGCACGCCCACACCTTGTCAGTACGCTTCAGAACATCCCAGAGGCTGTACTTAGTTTCGAGGAGAGCAGATAAGAGGCCTTATTCCCCTGTGTGTCAATTAATACTTGCAAAAAGTGCTCCTTAGTTGTTTGTGTTGTTTGTCTTGCGCATGCAGCTTCCTCCCTCCTCCCTGAAACAACTGAATCTGGATCCAAATGCGTCAGACCCCCTGAGTGACAAATCAAGTGAGATCTCTCTAGCTCTAGATGCTACAGCCCATTTTCAAAAGACAATTTTTTGCCTTTGATGCTATTTTGGGATGTAGCTACCATAGAGGTCTGGGGAGAAGAATTACCAGATGGCTACTTGTCATTCTTTAGGAGTCTAAGCTCTGAATTCTGGTCCACACAGTGAAAACTGATGCTGATCACGATCTAACAGGGACACACACGCCGCATTGATATATCTGCCAATTAGCATACAAGTGATTTTGCTTTCATTTGTTATAGTTGCAACAGTTTCTGTGAAAACTAATCTGAATCTCTGCTCCAAACTTGACAGCTGGGAACATGGTATAGCGTGTGTGGGGATCAATGATATTATGTGGTTCACTTGGCTTTGATTTCACTTGTCACCGCTCCTTTCTATAGGCAGTCTAGTGGCAGCTATTTAAGTCGTGTCTATTTATATGCCTCCACTTGTGGATGAAGAAGAAATGGTGCAACTGAATCCAAGTCATACAGTGTTAAGGTAGATGTTTTTGGAAGAGTCTGTTGCGCTAGCAATGAGTTTTATGGAATAATGATGAATACACACAAAATAATTGGATAAAAATAGGTTCAAATGGGAAACTAACTTAAGTACTCTGAAGATGAGGAGCTGGACAAAGCAATTAAAGCAAGTCTATCTGGGTCTCTTTTTCATTCTTTACACAAATACTTCTTATGTTCTTTCTTTGTACAGCCAAGTGCCACATCATGAATGGCGTCTTGGAAAGACTGTGTGTAAGCTAATGTCAATATGTCAATTTGTGCGATTCATTGTGCATTTCCACTCTGTATGACACTAAGCTATTTGACCTTTCTTTGAATCCCTAAGCAACAACTATGAACACTTTCAGCTTTAACCATGGTCTAATTACAGTTTATAAAACTAGTTTGTTTCAAGCCTGTGGCTACATTTAGTTGTGTAAGACCGCTCTCTTTTCTTTCTTTTGTCTCAGAAAAATGGATAAGCTGTGAGCCTCTTTGCAACCTATATGTAATCATCTGAAGGCGTGTGTTTATTTCCCCTTTTGTCCTTTGTTCACAAATTTGGGGGATTTGTAAACAATAATGAGATGGAGTGGATGAGCTCCAAAACACTTCTACAGCACCTCCAAAGATACATCACAGTAGTGTCTTTCTTTAGATCACCACTGTTTGATAAGCCCACATACACCAATCAGGCATTACATGAGGACCACTGACAGGAGAAGTAAATAACATTGACCATCTTGTCACAATCCAATGTTCTGCTGGGAAACTTTTGGACCTGGCATTCATGTGGATGTTACTTAGACATGTACCACCCACCCAGACCAGACCAGACACCCCCACCCCATAGCAATGACACTCCTTGATAACAACAGCCTCAACCCATAGTGCCCAAAGGCCTCTACTAACAACATTCTGTTGCCAGACACCACAGGACACCCTCAGAAGGCCCATGTCCATTCTCTGATGAGTAACAACTGTTTTGGAGGCACAAGGGAGACCTATAAAATATTGGGAAGGTCGTCATAATGTTATGCCTGATCAGTGTACGTTGTGATGATGAGTTGAGTGGCTTCTTTGGCTACACTTACATGGACATAAGCATAGTATATAGTATAAAAGTCAAATCAAAACAAAGACAAAGACTGGCCCAGCTGTGAGGAAGATTGGAATTGGATTGAGAGGGGTGGTGTAAACCTTTTTGACAGTCCTTAGAATAAGATAATATACATGTCTAATGATCATGTAAACACTTGATCTGCTCGTTTGTCTCTGCCTGGTATAAATGCATTCTGTCTGTGCATGTTTCCCACACATGAGGTAATAACGAGAATCATGGAGGTAGCAAAACAGCAGACGCTTGAAAAGATGAGTGAAGCAGGATTTAAATTGAGCAGGGACACAGAAGTCTTTAGTTTACCTCTACTGAATGAAGTGTTGCAGATGTCAGAATGTTATATTCTGACTGATGTTTTGGGGCATTTCAGCACATGGCTATTATCAGATCATCTTATTTAGAGTCCCAGTAAACAGTTAAGTTGGATTCGATTTCTTTTCCGACAGGGTTGAAAAAAATATTTTTCACGTAAACATAGCCTAGATTTATTCCAGCTCTGAATTTTTATCCTGTTTTTCCCTCACTATGTACAGAGATGCTAACATTTGGAGCTTTGAGTGCAAAAAACAATATTTAGTCACACATGAGAATGCTAATGGACCCTGTGGCAGGAAATGTCAGCACTCATTGTCTGAAATCTCTTGCTGTTTTGTCACCGGAAAATGGGAGAGAAGGTGTTTGTGGCAAAGAGGGTTTTCGTGTGCCAGAAGGAATTATTCAGTGAAGCAAGAGAAACCTCCTCCTGTAATGACCAGAGAACAAGTCAGAGAGAATCTATTCCAAAAGCTGCCACGCTTAAATTTAAAGCATAAATAAAGCAAATAGCCAGAGTGAGGCACAAGAGCGCAAAACATCTTTGTTTTACTTTGGGGAGGCTGGGAGCAGCTGGGGTCACAATAGGTTGCACTCAGTCAAGTAAACACCCACTTAGGCACACTGATTTATTTGATTTATTCAAATGCCTTGGGTTTCCACTGATGCACGCTAAAGCCAGGCTCTGACTTGTTTAAAGACAGAGACATAGTGACAAACGGTAAAGTGAACAATCTTTGTAACGTTATCCCTGGTGCAAACTTCACTAGCTAATTATGCCACCCTAGAAAGAATAGTAACACAACAAATTCTAAAAACAAAATGGCAACAGCACACCAAAAACAAGTATGCTAGGTTGATGTTTAGACCATACTCAGCAAAATAGCGTAAGTAAGAGACAATCTATAATCAATCTGTAATACTGCTTTTTTATTATCTGCTAAAAGATTTAATTCAGGTTCTTCTGCAAGAGCATTTTCAGCTTTTTGCAGTTTTGTGTACTTGTAAATTGAATATACAGAAATAAAACACTTCAAAATGGGAATAGAGGAAGAGACACAGAACGACTTGCTGGCCTAATGTATACCTTACAAAAATTTGTCTTGAGACTGTTAATAACATTATTTATAAAACTCAAGTTCAAACGGTGTCATAACACTCTAAATCTGCAGGCTGCTACTCAAGAAAGGGTGCTCACATCTACCCACCGATGTTCGATCACAGCTTTACTTTGTCAAATCAGTCTCCTCACCGCTCATCTCCCTGTGCCAAGAAGAGCCATTATAAAACACAGTTTGTGGCTGGTGTCTTTGTGCGGAAGCCAAAACTGCTTTTTGAAATATAAATCTTAAGTGGTTGCTCTAAAAGCTGGCTGTACTGTAAATAAACCGAGCTATCTGTTATTTTTTACAGAGTGTTTTGACTACCCATGCTTTAGTGCAATTTGTCAAAGTCAATAGTAACACTGCAAATGTATCTCAAAACACGCAAATCCTATTTTTATGTACCTTTAGTAGAGCGAGAAACTAAACAACAGAGTATCAGCTGTCTGAAGAATCTGCTACTTAATTTGTTCACTGCCAAAAGGGACAAGCCTCTTAGATTCAGTTATAATGAGACCACAATCGTTTTAAAAAGACTGTCAGCTAGTTAGCGGCAGGTCAAAACTGGAGGATGAAGAGCAATATGTTCACTCTACATTCAAGTGTTGAGTCAATCTCACACTGTCAATGAAAATGTGCAAAGATAAAGTCAGAGTCAATGCTCCTTTAGTTCCCAGAGTTCCAGCTTGACATAGACAAACATTTCCACAGCTAATCGACAATTTCCCTTCTCATTCAGACATAGTGCATGAGCTGTGGAGCACAAATGTAGCGTGGCAGCCTTGAGTGCTCAGCTAACCATCTGCTGGCCTTTCTGAAATCACTTCTACATTTCCAGCTGTTTGCACATTCCATGCCATCTCTCAAGGGGCTAGCTTTTGATCATTTACCAGATAAACTAAATGATAATACTGCAATGATATCTTCTACAGCGCTTCACTTTGCAGTGGCAAAGTCTTTCTGATGAATACTACAGAAATAGGACAGGAAATGACCTCTGCAGACACTAAATGGCCTGGTCATGAAGGAGATCAGGACAAAGGCAATTAGGAAGTTTATAGATCACACTTAAGCAGCTATAGAGAAAGCATCCAAGCCCAGCAGAGGCCAGTCAACCAAAGTAATGAATAAAGAGTCCCACTTCCATTTGAAGTATAGATCCCCTAAGAGATCTAATGCATTAGATAATGTATTAGAGGGAGGACGCTTTCTAGTATCAGAATCACAGTTCACAGTGCAGCATTTCCTTGATTTGATATTGTATAGCCTGTACTGACAACTTTTTCAAGTTTGTCTCCATAAGATTAAGGACAAAAAAAAACTTTCAGCGAGAAGTGAAACATCTATGAGATGGGGAAGAAAAAGATACGCGACAGGGTGAAAAGTTCTGCAGATCTCTCTGAAGTCTCCTGCAGCACATCACAATGCACAAAAACCAAGTACAAAATTGGTAAACTTAATACCAGTATATCAGTAGGCTACTGTGCACATGTGTTACAAATGCAATTCGCTTCTGAGTATGTTAAAAAAAAAAAAAAAAGAAAAACTTTTAGCAAATTGCTGGTGTGCACCCGCTTGTATTTGTGCAACTATTCTTCAACATGTTTTCAACAAAGATAAACTTGCTGGCTTGCCACAGAGCCTTGCTTACTCTTGCACAATGCATTATCATTGAAATAGGAGAGCAAGGGCGTGATTTTAACTGGAGTGCTTCAGTCTCTTTCTCAATCAATTGCAATCTCCTTCTCAATCAATGGAGTACTTGTGCAACGGGAGAAGCAGCTGCCGTGCTCACTCTAAACCTTGTAATTTTTTTTTTTTTTTTGCATCTGATGATTTCTCATGTATTATGTAGATCATGAATTATACATATTTGACATTTAAATGAACTCTGATATCTGGAAGCAATGATAACACCCTACAGTATTTCACAGAAGAAATAAAGACAACATGACACTGTGACTGTTCCTTGATATGTGGCCAGGGTATTGTCCTTAAATGACATTACTAGTGTTGCTTTGTACTACTAATTGCAGGCCTTTGTTTCTTCCTGCTTTCCTGAAGTAAAAATCTAAGTCGCAAATCATCCTTATGCGTAAACTTTGGCACTGCTTTATTGTCACATTTTCCTCCATCGCCTGTTATTTTACACTTCCATGTGTTAGAGGAAAATCTCAAAAAACGTTACACAAAACTTCTGCTGTTGGCAACAGTAATGTGGGGACAATCAGCTCCAGTTAGGTTGTTGTCTTTCTACAGAGTCATGCAGTCTCATTTATACACAACTGTACTGTTGTACCGTCAATGGGTGGCGGCCCGCCGTTACGACCCCAGATGTGTGAAAGTCATACCCAAGTTAATTCTGGCTTGAGCGGTGAGGATGCTAGAAGCTCGGCCTGGCCAGAGCACTAGCAACCCAGTCACTGTGCAAAAAAACTCAAAGCTCAAACAGCGACAGAAAACTGATTATCATCAAAAACAATATATGATAACTTATGAGTGTTACCAACTAACAGAAAACTGTTTGTGTGTGTGTTGCAGGGGCTCTCCTTAAGTCTATAAACGTGACTAAAATGTTTTAATATTGCTGGAACACTGAAATTGCTTCAGGCATGTCAAACAGGTGCAACAGTCTGAACCTTTTGGAACGCGGGAATGGATTTCAAAGGACAGACGTGATAATCTACTGATGCATTAGTGATTTGCAGGAGATTTACAGGCAGATTAGCATTGACTTTTCATTATATAGAACCAGCCTTAATGAAACTCAAACATGGACAGACCTCTAAATACCCTGCAGCCCTCCAGTAACCACGCCGTCCCTGAGCAGCCAGCCGACAGCTTGTGCTATTTCTGGATGATGGACCACAGCAGAACCCTAATCCTGTCTCCACTACAAGACCCAGTTCCATACCATTGGTCTGAATTCCTCAAAGGATCATCACAAGATCACTAATTAATGATGATGCCTCTTTATCTCTGGAATGAGGATGATGAAAGATCGAGAAGCCAGGTTTACCATATACACAGTATGCGCAATATGCTGTTGTGAAGTGAAACCTGCTTAATGGTTTGCAAGGGACAAACGCGGCATAAGAAATTTTCGCTTACGATCTTTTCAGTAGCTCATTTTGAGCTTTCACATGATATTTAAAGAAAAGATGAGATTAAGAAATCAAGTAAAAAATAACACGAATAACTTAATCGTCAATTCTGCTGCTGATCATCGGATGATACCCAACAACTGCTACTAAAGGGACATCAAGGTAACTCTGCTTTGTCATTAGAAGCATTTCACTCTGGGTTTTTTTCCTTTACCGACTAGAGATCTAACAAAAAAGCTGAATATTTAACAGAAAATTTGTTTGAAAAAGAAGAAGAGTTGTCGCGTCTGAGCTGACTTTGCTAGGGTCAGCTCCAAATGCCGTCCAGTGCAGTTTCCACTAACTCACGCCAACCAGGCACGTTTGAAATTAGTGTCTCAGCTGTAATCAGAGCTGTACAATGACAGGACAGTAAGCGAAAAATAAGTAACTTTTTCCCCCCCCGTCTAAGCTGATCTCGAGGGCACTTTACAACAGAGAAATATCCTCCAGATCTCTAAGATGTCAAGAGTCCCCAGTTTAGAAATCATTCAGAAGCCTGTCATTGTTTTAGAGCCAGCTCTCTGAACAGTTGCTTAACCTTTTCTGCTTGTAAACTGTCCAAGTGGCATGTCCTTCACAAGTACTCAAGGACCTGGTTGGAGTCAGGATGTACAGACCTATGTGTGCAAAGACAATTTAACTAAATCCTCAAACAACTTAGCATGGGACTATCTTTCATCCCCATATTGCTCTGTTTACCTCTTCAAGTAGCTCCCAGGGATTCATTTCTCCCTTGAAACCACATTCATAACAATTTGCGTGGCACGTCACTCACTCCTCATCTTGTTCTCACCCATGAATCCCCCTTTCTGAAATTAATCTGCAGTTAGTACGGCATTTTCTCTTGAGTGCTGCTGAAGAGGAGTCCCCACCGCGCTTGTTCCCTTTGCTGGAGATGCTGTTTAATGAGGGTCTGGTCAGGAGGCTGACGCTGACAGCAGATCTCTTTAAAAGCCTTTGTCAAAATAATGCTTCAGGGGAGATTTGAGCAGCAAGTTGCCCACAGGGACACTTCAACCATGGGTATAGCTCTCATGTCCAGCTCCTATACGTGACAGCTTACGCTAATCCCAACACTTTATTAACCGACGATGAATACAGATCAGATTTGTTGATATTAGCGCTGACATCCAGTATAGCACCAGAGAGTGGGCTCCTGTCTTGTTTATCTTGTATCTGCACCTCATGCTGCACAATGCACACAAGTGACAGCATACACAGACACTCTACTGATCTACAGGTGGTGTTAACGTGACAAGAAACCAAGCAATGTGATAACAAAGGTAAGCAAAAGGAAGACTGCTTGCCATTGAACAGGGATGTAAACAATACAGGAGTCAAACTCTACAGGCTATCTTTCAAGAACAAGTTCAGCACTATTTTTTCTATTTTTGCAGTGAACAAAAACCATGTAAAGACCAAAACCAACAATGAATTCTTTATGTGAAGAGATATTGTTGTCAGACCCTGGTATAGCTTCTTCCTTTATTCAACAGAATGCTATTACTGTCCAAAAACCTATTAGAAATACATAGTGAATTACTTCAATAACGATTGTGTATTAAGCCAGAAGAAGCCACACATACTCTACTTCTTTGGAAAAAAAAAAAACTTCTGTTCACGGCTGTGTACAACTTTATGTATTCTTTCTTTTTAAATCATTGCATATTGTATATTTATTCACTAGTAATGAGCCCGTAAGGATCACAGACCATATCCGTTAATGTTCTCAATAAAAAACATGAAATAAAATTAACAAGACTCCTCACATAAATTGTGCTGATCTGTTGAATAAATAAATTGAAAAGATAAATCCAGTGCTTGAACGTTTAGCACGCTCATAATCCATTTAAGATGTCTTTAAAACAGACAGTTGTGATCAAGTCAGACAATTAGGAGGAGGGATAAATCCTCGCTGAGAATATTCCTGTCTGCGCCAGAATTTGTCACCGATGTCATCTGCCATTAGATGTCTGGACAAAGGCCAAATCTCGATGTCTTCTGCCACCACACCCTGACACCCCGGCCGAGCTCTGAATAAAGACATGAGGAGTAAGTTGAGTAAACAAGACGAATCCCTTCCATTAACAGAAGGACTGCGGGCACTCCTGCCATTCCACCATTAATTATCTGGTTTTATGGGAAGATTAGGGGAGAGAAAACTAAGCCAAGAGCCAGATTCCACTGAGTGGGCCTCCCCTGTTTAATTACCAAAACAGCACAAACAAATGAAGCCCATAGATCATGCAACAGGATATAGCTCCAGAGGCTATGATTTGGTTAAGCCTGGCTTCACTCCTTTGTCCAGTCTTTGTTCTCTGTGTCTCTCTTCGTGCCATCCATCCATCCATCACTCATCAGAGGAGACAGAGTGGGGACTGTAGTCACACTGTTATTAATGACTAAAGTGACAAGATAGGAAAGAGGAAAGAAAGGGTGTGACAAGCACGAGATGGCAATGACTGATCATTTTATACTTAAAAATCATGTAGGGGACATTATCTTGAATTTGCTCGCTGATGTTTATCAGTCACCTTCTAAAATCTTCAGCAGCTGTCAGACTCTTAAGCGGAGTTTATACCTCTACGGGACATAGACGCCATGACCTATGCGCGTAGCCAATATCGATGCGAGCCACTTATACTTGTGCGCTCATCAGTCTGACTCGCTCTGTAAAAACACCACCCAAACGCTAGTCAGCGCCGTGTCTTTTTTGCTAGTCGGGTTAATTTTTGTTTCTACTTCCTGCTTCAATTTCCACTACCTGCTTCACTTTCAACAATGGCGACTGAAACTTTCACCAAAATTCCGCCGAAGACGAGTCATGCAAACGTTTGTAACTCTAAGCCTCCTCAGTTAACCTTTCCTTGGCGTGTTCCATCTTTATTGATCCATACAGTCTATTCGAAAATTGCAGAGATGGAGAAGCAGCCGGAAATACTAAGGCGGAAATACGCTACCACCAAGCGGACCAATCACAGCCCTTGCGCTCTGCGTCGCCGTGGCGCGTAGTTACATTTCTGGGGAGGTGCACGTCAGCTGCAGCGCTAGTCTCTGCGTATGGGTGTAACAACTTAACCGTCTGTTAGCGTATTCCTCATCCTCTGAACAGCCACAACGTGCAGTCTAAGTTATGTAATAAAAAAGCAGAATTAAAATCTCTAAATCTTCGGCTGTGAATAGAGATTTATTTCTCTCACTGCAGTGAGGACCATGGCATTAGTTCACAGGCTGTCTACTCAAACGGGTGAGCTAACGGACAACCCCATTGTGTGTGTTAATGCTCTGCTGTAGAGATTTCCTAGTCTCCGAGTCTTGATAGATGAATGATAGAAGTTTTGGACTGTTGGACAAAACAAGCCTTCAGGAAATAACTACTATCATTTTAAAGGATTTCTTATCGTCGTATAGGCCAAACGCTTAATGACTAGCCAACTGTCTGATATATAAAGACAGTTACTTCCATGCTATAATTCTTTCATCTCTGAAAGATCCCAAAAGAAGCAGAGGATTGATGTGTAGTTCTTTCAGTCTCAGCGGTACACATTTCCATACAGACAGAGCAAACTCACAAATCCTTCAAGTGTGTGTGTGTGTGCGCAAACACACAATCAGCTGTTCTCACAGTTGTTAGTGCTGACAACTTCATTCCAAGCAGTGATTGGAAAGTGGGATTGTGAGCGAACTGGCGAGTAGAGATGAGTGCTGGGTCTCAAAGTTCCAGCACAATTTTATTTTTTTTCTGTTTCTGTGCAACGGAGTGTGACTAACACGACGCCTTGCAACTGGGAAATAACCACAACACAATGTGAAATTCTGAAAAGGACTGAGGCTCCCCTTTAACACTGATGATGTCAAATCGAGTGTGTCTCTATCAAGAAAAATATTTTAGGGCTAAATACATTGAAGAACTTATAACAGACACCATCTATCTCCCTGTTAAGTATTAAGAAACTTTAGCAGCATGTTGCTGTACTGTCATTCTAATAAATTTTGAACAGACCAAGAAGTGAGAGACCAGCAGATCAAAAACCTATATTATTGACTGGTTCCCCTGCATAACTTACATATTTAACATCCTCACTGACCCCGAGTCAAAGCAAACGGCAACCTCTGGAGCTGAAAAATGAAGCTGACGTGGATGTTCCAAAAATTGCACCACATTGAGGCTGACTTCAAAAGCAAGTCAATCCCTACAGACCTTCCTTGTTTACAGCCTGGTACAAAAAACTATAGCCAATTTACCCAATTATCACAACACAGGGTTCAGTTTTTATATAACTCCATCGCTTTAAGTGATGGAGGCCATCTAAGGTTGCTAGCAGTCTGCCTTGGTGCCATCCACTCATGCTCCACCTCTTTGCATATTTTTGAATTAGCTGGTGCTTAGGGGGAATAAGGCACTGCCAAAACTGCACTAGCCAGAGTCGCCCACATTGAGCATCAAAACCACTCTTCAGGAATCCTATGGATGACGTTCATGCATCTTCAGATAGAGTCAATGAATCAGACGTGTGCTTTGTGGCTGCTCTGAATAACACGGGTTAGAGTATGAAATTTGGACAGGTGTATTGTTGTGGCCAACCTTTAAACCATAATTAGAATATTTTCACCGACATTTCGTTCCCAGTCGACTCTGCTACAGCCTACTGTAGTTGAAAGCGGTGAAGGACACATTGTTAAAAGCAAGAGATCAATGAAAATCAATTCCATAGCATGACTATATTTTGAGGATATATGAAACATACAAGGAAGTATAAATCTTTCAACAGGGTGGGGATGACTCAAGGGATTCATGTTGTTTTAACATGTGTCTTGTATCATCATCAACATTTTTTTTTTTTTATCTAAACAGGGATTGGTTTGAGGGATATAATCATTTTTCAGTTTCAATTCATCTGCTATAGATACCTGAATGTTACTGATTAACGCTCATTTGATATTGTGACACATCTTTAACACACTAAAATGCGCCTTCAGGGTGGGAATATAATATCATTCTGTCATTTTTCCCAGCCTAGACAGTTGAGGCCTACAACCGAACGCATGGTGTTGATTTATTGGTATGACATAAGGGACATTTCAAGACACAATATATCAACATGCATCAATGCAGAGACACAATAATGAATTGCACAAACCTAGTGAATGATCCCCACATAGACAAGCAGACCTAATGCACTGCGGCATAAATATTCCTATCTTAATCATTATAAACCGATAAATATTTTTACACATTCATTTTAAGGCAGGGAGCTCAAGAGAAAAAGCAATCATTAGACTATAGCCTACAGGGTACCCTTCTGATACCTAAGAGAACAGTTAACCTAATACCTGATTTCCAGGAGGTTCTATAAAGCCTAGAAAATGCCGTGGGACCCCTGGTTTGAATGTTGGTGGTGCTGAGCTGAGCTGCACTGAGCCTCCGCCTGTTACCCCTAGAGCCTGGTCCAATTTTCTCTCAGCGCAGCTTCGGTCCAGAGACCACACTAACAAGCTAAAGCTCAGCGCTCCTCAGAAAGGGAAGCATTTGGGCACTCACTGGAGACCTGAAAAACGCAGGTTGTTGCTGCAACCGTCAACCTGGACACAATAATTAATCTTCATATCGATCCACCCCCTTGACTTCTGTTGGGACAAGTACACAAAGTGTGACTGAGGACCTGCAGTATGTTTCAGCTCATTGAGAGGAGAAGACAGTGAAGGGATTCTCCTTAGCTATTCCTCCCACCCACTCCCTCAAACATGCACTCACTTCATCACTGGCCTCCCCATTACATAGGTGACATTTTATTTGCCTTCAAGGGAGGCAGCAACCAAATGGGTAGACAGATACGTATCGAAGAAGTGCTTAAGAGGAGCACAAATCAAGAAACTAAGGTCAAGGTGATGAAGGTACAATTTCCAGAAAAGTAAAAAAAAAAAAAACATGCATCATATTTCTCTCTACTCCAGCTAAGATCTATAATATTTGACAAGATCTTATTTGGGTTCTACGTTTCAGGATGTATTTCTCTGAAGGAAAAAGGAAGTTGAGATGGTCCCCTGATTCTCCCTCTCTCTATATCATGAACCAGTTTATCGTTACCACCAAGCCCCCTCTGACAAACTGCCCACCAGCATCTGAAATATGACCCATAAAGGCCAGTGCCACTATAAACCTGCAGCCATGGCTGATTTGTGAATCCAATTACCTCCCTCTCTGTAATGGCTGCGTTCAGTGCCATGATGTTAAGTCAGCTGTTGTCAGCATATGTCCTTAAGGCCACAGCCTCCACTGTGGACAACACTCAGCATCTCATTTAAATGTCCATACTGATTCACAGCAGTAGAGGATGGTGGACGGTCTCATGTGAAGCCAAAACACTAAAGTTAGTTTAGTTTGCTGGCATAAACAAAGAAGGAATGATCAACAAGCGTCACAGACCTAAGTATCTTGTTTATAGTCACTTCATTTCAAAGTTTTGGTCTAAGATCGTGGGAGTTGTACACAGGAAGTAGAACGTTAATTTGAAGTGTTGTTTATCTTAAACGGGATACAGAAAATGATCACATTTAACAAGAAGCACAGTGCTTTACCCTATGGCCATGAAACTAGGAATAGTGGCAGCAGCGAGTGATACATGAGTGGGATCGAACGCGACATCCAGTGTAGTAACATAAATTATTTTATGGGACATGTGCTAAAAGTGCACTCCATTTCCTCATTTTTATAGCTTTCACTTAAAGATTTTTGATGATCTCAAATACGAGCCAAACTGGTGCAGCGGCAGTTCACATGGCTCTCGCCGCCAGTTCCCTCAGCGTTTCCCCTGACTGCCTGTTTCACATTATCCCCAGAAAGTTCAGTGACACTTGCCTGAGGGCTAGCAGCGTAATTTGAGCTTTAGCCACAACTACTAGTGGCGCTTTCTTAAACAAGGGGTAATGAATAGCAAGAATGTGTGCTGTTTTTACAGAAAACAAGACTAATGGTGTGCTAAAGGATCTCATTCAGCCACCCCTGGTATTACCTCAATAGAGGACAGCTGTTCATATTAAAAACGAACATGTACTGACTACTGGCAAAGTAGTCAATGGCTGAGACATAGTGCTTGTGGAACATTAAACGCTGACCACTGATTAGGGATGTAACGATTACCGGTATGACGATAAACCGCGGTAAAATTCCTGACGGTTAGTACTACCGTTTCAAATTTTAATTATTGTTAAAACCATGCAAGTGATTACCGAAAAATTCAGTGATACTGCTCATTTCCTGAAGCAGCGGCACCTGAACGGCACTCTCTCAGAAGCGGGCGTGCATGCGCAGTTTGCACTGTCTGCAGCGTTGCCAACTTGGCGACTTTCTCGCCAAATCCAGCGACTTTCAAATCCTCTTGCCGACTTTTATTTGTTTTTTATTTTTTTGTCAAAAGCGACTAGCGACAAATCTAGCGACTTTTTCTGGTGTTATTGGAGACTTTTCTGGTTCTTGGAGACTGATGTGAAAGCACATATCGGTTCAGTTACTGTCCTCAACAAGCAGCGGGTGCTGCCGTGAGCCCCTCTCCCGTGCCAAAGCACTCACAGGCGGTCAGTCTCACAGTCGCCCCGCGCAGCAGCAGACAGAGCAGAGAGGAGACCCACGCCACTCCGCGTCCAGACTGCAAACGAATGGCGCATGCGCAAAGCTGCCGCTGATCGCGCCCTCGTTTACAGAGCGGGATGTAAATGTTTCTTCACTATCACACTAAAATAAATAATAAAATAATAATCCATTTAGATTGTTAATTTTCTCAAGTTAAAACCGTTTATACAAAAAATGTTAAAAATGTTCTAGTTATGGCAAAAAAAATGCATGTTTTATTGTGACTTGTTGTAGGCTCCTAAGTGGAGCATACGGTTAGAAACTAAACCAAACTTAAGAAAACTAAAACTAAAAAAAAAAAAACTTAAGTTACTCTGCCAGAGTGTCTCTTTAGAGTCACTTTGCCAATACCAATCCCGGAAAAAGGACAAAATTAATTTTGTGTGGCTAGGCAAAGCATCATGAAATTATTCTGAGAGGTGATGGCCTATTTCAATGGCAAAAAAAAAATTAAAAAAAAACAACAACCAAGAATCAACAGAAGAATGTTCATTTGTAGTTCTAAACATATTTAGTTTTTTTTTTAGCGTCCATCACAATTACATCCAAATGACAAATTATGCAAATTAGCCGATGACGCCATTTAGTGACTTCTAGCGACTTTTAGGACATCCAATAGCTACTTTCCTTACTGAGGAGTTGGCAACACTGACTGTCTGTCCTGTGAAAACATGGCTGAAGCCACCTGCGCTCCAGAGACCCCCCCCCCCCCAGTAAAAAAACAGTACTTTTTGAACATTTTGAACACATCTAACAATACCGTGATAATATTGATAACCGTGATAATTTTGGTCACAATAACCGTGATATCATATTTTCATATCGTTACATCTCTACCACTGATAATCATTACTGTAGATTTGTAGCAAAAAAGATGGGATGGATTCAATGAGCAATGTCATGAGGGGTTAAGCATCAACTCCATTTGTGATATGCAACCTGCAGTCCAGAATATGGGGCATATACAATATGTATTTATCTGAAAAACACCAAGAGACAATGGAAGTCAAGGATCTTATTGTTAAGTTAAGCCTCCTGTGTGTTTGTCCTCAGTTCAACTGGCCATGATAATGTCACAGAGAGAGCTCTTAAGTTCAACCAAATGCCGACCTCAACTTGCATTCCAATGTTCCAAAATAGACAGAGCTATAATTTAAAGAACCCGACTGGAAACGGCTCCCCATTCCCTGGTAAAAATGTTACACTAGTGTTGTATCATCCTCCCATAAATGCTGACCTCTCATTCCTCAGAGAGAGGGAGAAAAAAATGATACAGAACTAATATTGGCCGGTAAGATGTGCTGAGTGCAGAAAAAGCCCAGCATTTATCCGGCACCAGGGGTCTGACTCAAGCCAGGCTCAGTGCATGCAAGTACAGGGCTTCCTTTGAGCTCAAACACCAAACCTTTCAGAGCTGTTTTAGTGACATTTCAGATACGTTTTCTTTTTTTTCTCCACCGCTATGAAAAGTTTCTGTGAGTGAGAGTTTGTTGATGCAAAATGGGGAAAAAACACCCCAAAGAAAATTCACCACAAAATAGGCCTCCTGCAAATGGAAAATTCCTTGGTTACCCCAAGTTAGCTGTATTTCCACCGGGAGCTATATTCCCATGTAAACATGGTTTACAATATGAACTTAATAGCCTTCCAGACCTATTCAACCAACCAGCCTATGAAAGCACCTTCTGTTATTCCTTCAGACTTTCACTGAGGGGCAAAATGCCCTCATATGACAGAAAGAACACAGAGAACCTCTGCTACCATATTAATAATGCATTCTTGGTTACATTCTGTCCATCCATTCTGGTATCATTTTGTTTTCAAGCCACTTCCCCCCTAAAGCGATTCCTTCTTTCTAAAGTAAGAGCCTTATAAATCTGGGCTCTCAGTCTCTATTACAGTGGAGTGATGGCTGCTTTCCAGACAAGCAATCTCTGTGGACACCCCTGTTCTCTGGTCCAAACCACTGAACCACAGTCCCAGCTATGAGGGAAATGTTCAACATATCAGTGTTTGGAGGAACAGGTTTCGGCCGAGAGAGTCAACTCCTACACAACAATAGATTGCTAGGACAGTAGCAAAGTAACAAAGGGTTAGGGGTTAGGGTCGATGCGATAAATCTTAGTTTGTCACCAATAAAGCCATTATTTTATTCAAAGAAGACAATACATATAAAAAGTAACTGCTACCTAACAGGTAAAGTTAGTGGCTCAATTTATCATCTAGCACCAAGGCAAAAAAATTATCCTAATATAATCTCTGAAGTAGCAGTGGACACCAGTAACTTCAGAGATGTACAACATTGGTGACCTACATCCCTCTGGTGATCCATCATGCCACACGTTTTGCTACCCTCAGGTGCTTCCTTTGGAGCTGCGGGATAAGGAGAAAGAAATGCCCCGGTAAAACGTAAAACTCAGGATTATTCTGGCAAAGTATCTTATTTTTGTTTCTGTTTCAACCAGTTGTCCTCTGGTACCTGTCCTGCACATTATAATGACACTTGTCCCTGTACTTTAGATTTTCCTCACAACTCCAGTAACACACATGTGTAAGCACAATTCCTCTAGCTCAGCTGTGAAGTTAAGATTATATTTTACAAAGACATTCCCACAGTTCTGACTGAACCCAAGCTCCACAAATTAACCAAATGTCATCCTAGGAGTACCTTACAGGCAACAAACATTAGTAGTCAGAACAACAACAGATAGAAAGTTAGAGTAACCCATGCTGAAGTTACAGCTGTATGTCATTCATTACCTGAAACAAAATAACAACAGTAAAAGTTGCTCCTAGAGTTGAACATGAATATTTTAGTTGACCTTAGCTTTTCAAGCAAAAACATGTACCGTGTGGGAACACTTTAAACTGAAGGACTACAAGACAAAGGCAGTGTGTCAAACATGCAGCTTGAAACTGGCTAACATGGCACAAAAAGCATAAAAACTCAAATGAACGTTGTCAGCACTGTATTGTACCATCCAGACCATCGTAGCTAGCAAACTTTGCTGAGCTAATGTTTGTTCTCCTGCTCTCCTCTTCTCGTCATGTCGAAGGAGCTTATACATCATTACAGTCATAAAAGACATGTTTTGCAGCACTATACAAGTCTACCGGCGCCAGGTCAGGCACCCTTCTGGCTGTTTATTGCAGAAGCTAATGAGCTCTAGTATTTAGGTACAACACTAATGATACCATTATTGTTATATCTCTGAAGCTACTATACAGTTACTTTTGAGACTCTAACCTTTGTGCTCCTAATTTGAATAATCCTAATGCTATGTTTGCAATAGTGACAAAAAGCAACGGGCCACAATTTATTTTCAATGGAAGCTGGCAATATGAAGGAGCAATGTGATGCCTTGACACTTGTAGCTACAATACAGACATATACACCAATCAGCCACATCATTAAAACCACCTGCCTAATAAAGTGCCTCCAAAACAGTTGTGACTCATCAGAGAATGATGGGTCTTCTGACAGTGTCCTGTGGTGTCTGCCAACAGGATGTTGTTAGTGGGGGCCTTTGGGTCCTATGGGTTGAGAGGAGGGGCCTCTGTGGATCATCCCACAGATACTTGATCAGTTTGGGATCTAGTGAATTTGGAGGCCAGGTCAACTCCTTGTGCTGTTCTTCATGTTTTTTTGAGTTGTTCCTAAAGCGTTTTTGTGTGTGTGTCTGTGTCAGACTGCATCCTGCTGGGGATGGCTGCTGCCATCAAGGAGTGTCATTGCTATGGGGTGGGGGTCATAATGTTGTAGCTGATGGGTGTATACTGTACATATGAAATATGAACTGGATTCACTGCTCCAATGATGCGTCAGTCAATCACATACATTCGTTTCAGCAATAAACTTTAAATGGATGACAGATTCAACAACGTCAACTACACGCTCAAGTAAGACTTACTTGAGCGTGTAGTTGGTCATGCTTGACCGTAGTGTACAAATGACGCTCATAGAGTTAATATAGCATGACTGTTCTATTCTGAAGAGAGGTCACCATGTAAACCCATGTAAACCCAGACAATGATTAACTGGTATAAAAGGGCTGGTATTGATTTAGTACAAGTGAATTAATGTGAGTGGATTACTGGGTGTGTATGAGAATTAACCAGGTAGAGTACGGGGATAGGAGCTCTTAGTTCAAATATGGCAAATATTACCAAAAGTAAAGGACATGTTAGTTTTAGCTAACACCAACACCCATGGGATTAAGATTACACAGAGTGTAGAGACCAGTGTAGAAGACTGAGCTGTTCATTATGTTTTTGAGAGAAGTTATGAAAATAGAGGAAAAGTTGTACAGCAGCTCCCTGGTGTACAGCATAATCCAGCTTCTTCAGACTGCTTCTCTTTTCTTCTCGTCTCAAAGGGACTGTCAGCTGGGTTTAACACAGCAGAGCTGCAGCCCCAATCCCGTCTCACACACTGCTCACATACAGTACAGTAATGCAGAATAAGGCTGATGGCTCACTTCATCTTTCATGTAGCTCCTGAACTTGCTGTTGCAAAGTCCTTACCTTCAATTTCAAGGTTCCCTGTGTGGTTGCTTATCTTGAAAGTGATTAGAAATGAAGAACTCTGTCAGTGATATGGTTGGAGCCCCTGACTTGGTTGCCTTCAGGCTGCCAAGATCTCTTAGCTCCTCACTACCAGATGGCAGGTTGTATTGCTGCTGCTGCCAACACTGCTGATCCTCCAAGGGATCTTCCACACAGGCTAATATACACTACATTTCTTTAACCAGAACAGTTTTTAGTTTCTCTGTAACACTGCTGTGGTAATTCAACAGCTAAACAATTAGACTAAGTCAAATGGGTTTTCTAGAGGGCAAAATACAAGTAAACATCACACACCAGAATTAACAGCAATCATCATCTAGCTATTAAGCTGCTACAGAGGTTTAAGACCAGCGGTGAGGCAATCAAACATCAAATTATCACACCGACAGTCACAAACATCAGCCTAACAGATGGTGTGCTGGAGTGACTTGACAAAAATCAGCTAAGCATATTGTAAAAAGTGATGTGCAGACATCATTTTGCCATTGGGAGCTTTGTAAAGTGTTGCTAATGAATGGCTGTTTCAGGACAAAGAGCTGACTTTTCCACAGCACTTTCCACAAATAGGGACTGGGGAAGATGTTTTCCTTTAGATGAGTTGAAACACACTGAAACACACCAACCTCAACAACATCTGCTCTAGCTTTCATTTTTCAGAGCGCATTGCTCATTGAAGAAACACAAAGCAGTGTTATTCTTTTTAAAGGTTCCTCTGACGAGAAGCAGCAACACTTTAAAAAAACAAGATTAATTTATATTAGATAATACAAATAAGCAATTGTCAAACTGGGGAGTACAGAAAATAATATTTCCATTTATGTAAGCTAAACAATATGGGCGCGTTTAGGAGAAAAAAATATTTAGGGATCAGTGCGTAGCATTTCTGGGGCTATAGTGGGAGAATGAGAAATTTTGGCAGAAATTATATGCATCTAATTGGTGCACTTTGGCACGAGAGTACACAGGTCTAAATGTGGAGGGCAATCTTTTGGGCAGCATGGAAAAATCCACAAGCTGCAGCTTAAGGCAAACATTTAACAAATGTCACAAGGCTAATGAGAAAAGTACTAATATTGTAATACATTAACTGATCGTCTTTCCTTTAGGAATATAATAAATATATTGCCTTTTAGCAATTATACTCACTTGCCGAAACATTAAGTACACTCGTAAAAACATATGCATTCTAACATAACAGCATTAACTCCCCCTTTATGACTGTTATAATATTCAATTCAGCATCAGAAAGTTTGGAAATTCAACTGTATGATCATTTTGGAGGGTGTAGTTTGTGTTGCTGGTGTTTCTGTTATTTAGCCTAGCCCACTGACTAAAACTGGATTTGCCAAAGCCATAGCCTCTTCTATAGATTTTTGATTGTTGGCTGCAATTTTGCACAATAAGCTATTCTGTGCATTTCCATACATTTCTTCCTCCAACCCAGTCTGAATGCAGCGAAAATACTGCCTGTACCCTGGGACTGACTTGCCATCCAGTCTGTTTTTAGGCTGCATCCGGGTTGTTACAAACGAGCATTTGATGTCAAAACAGTGGAGGATATGAAGGCTCCCCAAACTCTCATTTGCATGTGCCATATCAGTGGCATTCACAGGAGCAGGACAGTCCTCACTAGCTGTATTTAACTAACAGACCACAACAGACACATCGCCAAGTGGCATTCAGACTTCTGAATGCAAAAACTTTCCTCATCAGTAATCTAAAGAGCTTCCAACCTGTCTGTCAGTTCAGCTTTGAGCAGTCAGGTGACAACAGCGGAGCAGAATACCGATGGGCAGGCTGAGTCAGTAAATAGCTGTGGGAGATTATCACGGGCGTGGATGAAACTGAAGTTCCTACAGCTGAAGTTCCTAAAGATAAGTAAATGATCTAGTCTACAATTACTTGATTATACTTATTCTGTTTCGAGACTTTAATGAATAATTAAAATAATCACTTCTGTTAAGCAGGCATGCATCAGTTCAACTATAATCAATAGCACTGTGTTTATGTTAAGTTAGTCCAGCAAATGTGAATAAATAGCCTAGTGTTGGATTTAGTTGGATCCCAGTCTGTTTGTCGCTGTAGCAATTTATGCTTTTGAAGGGCTGAGACAGAGGCTTCATTTTATATGACCAAAAAGACAGGAGAGTTTCATATGCTAATATATTCCTAGAAATAAAGTTTAGCTCTCATTGAGATGGTTGGTTTCATTAAGCTGAACATTTGCAAGTAATCTATGACTCACATTTTCACTATGTTTTTTCTTTTTTCTCGACTGCCACTGCTACGAAAATCCCACTTACGAAACCACAAATTGTCATGCAGCAACCAATTAAAATTTGAGAGTTTCCAAAGTTGCCAAATCTCCTGGTATTATACAGCGGCCTGCTCTGTATTCAGTCTTAATTTGTTCTGCAGTGCTATCATCCTATGCCAAAGAGAGCTGAAACATTTAAGGACTCTCTTTGAGCACAACCTTTAAATCTCTTCTCTCTGACAGATCTAAGCAAAGTGCCCCCCCTCCCTTGCGCCATTAAAGCCAATCTAAAGATGCTCTGGCGGTTGATCAGAGAGGACTACAGCAGTGTGGAGGTAAATAGCTGCCACAGGGCCTGATGGACCTTTTCTCTCCCAGTGGTCATAGGGAGGCACTCGACCTCCATTCACTCAATTTGATTCAGAGCATGTTTGCGCCTCTGGAAAGGGAAAGGAAATAGAGGAGAGGGGAACTGATCCTTTCTGTCTGTGCAAGATAAATGACGGCATAAGCGAGAAACAAAAACCTTTCAATCAGGGAAGCGCAAGAAATACATTTTCACCCACTGAAGAAAGGTTGTTTTTCAGATCATGTGAACTCCTTGTTTGTTTTATGCATGCTGTACCTCATGCATTATTATATATTGATTATATTTTAATCAATGCACTGAGGAAGCTTAGAAAGTACTTTCATGAGACATTTAAACACTGGCCTGAAGTATTTCAGTTGCCCTTTAAGGAGACAGGAAAGCCCTTTCTAAAATGTTAAAAAGAATATATTGCAAAATATTTTGCATATGGGGTAGGAACCCTAGCTGCCCACTCAGAGCACTAAGAATATAGCAAATTAATACCATGAGACTAATCTTTGACAAGTCATTGCTTTTATGAGCTTAGGGAAAGCAGCAATTAAGCTATGAACACACAGACAACAGCAAAAAGCTGTGGGACATCTGAGGTAAATTTACCATGACTATAAACAGAGGAAGCTGGTGAACAGAGTGGCAGAATAAAGCAGAGTAAGCAGGTTAATGTGAGGGTTCAAACATCATCTTCGCTTAATTAGATCCTGAGAGCCCAGAGAGAAAAACAAAGAGCAGGGCAGCTTTCCGCGTTTCGCCCGAGTCGGGAATAAATGCCACGGAAATGTCGGACGTCGCAGTAAAGGAACCAAAAACAACTTGTATCTGTAGATCAAACAACTCGCAAGCCCCTGCAAGATAGGGCCGTGTACACTAAAAGGATGCTCCTCTCACGTCTAACAGAAACCTGGCTGAATGGCATGTGGAAATATATTCAGTAGCATTGATCGGGCTGAAAACTTCCATCCATAAACAGCATCGGCAGGCGTGTGATAGTGGAGGCTATAGCGATGGATCGTGCCTACTACACTGACGGGCAAGCGTAAACAAGAGCAAGGAATTACTGTTGATCATATATCACCACAAGGCACAACATCAAATGCTGAGACGCGCAGAAGAAAGCAACGCATCGCCCTTCTTATGCTGCGGTCTCAACAGCTGGCACACGCCCGACACTTTAGTGTCTAAACGCGGCATGGAAATCTCCGAGCTTGCAGTTAGAAGTTGAATCAAATAACATAAAGATGAGCGTCAAAATGTGCCGCATAACTCGTGCGGTGATACACTGTAGCCTCCAGCAACATAAGTACAGAGAGTCGGTGTGTGTGGATTTAAAAAAATATATATATAAATTAACGGAGAGAAGACGCCAAATGAACGGAGTGGGATAAAAACTTGAAAACCCGTTACCTGTGTACTGCAAGAGAAACATTGTCCACACAGAGAAATGTGCGATTCCTTGTCGGTCCTGTGCCGTGGGACGGAGTGTACGAGGTAAAATTTAAAAAAAAAAATAAAAAAATCCGTGAATGGAGACGGGGCTTTGCGGCTCAGTCAGTCCGCTCCGCTCGGCAGACTGGACTGCAATGAGAGCAGCCAGTCGAAGCGGGACCTTTTAGCTACGGCAGGCGAGCCCGCCCTCACGACGCGCCCGGTGCGCGACTGAAGCGGAATACTAGTTCGATTCAGGCGACACGGGGTGAACCGCTCAGGCTGCGAGAGGCTTGTCCGAGAAAACTCTTCGTTGCTCTGCTGTAAAAGGCGAGCACAGGCGCTGCTGGACTGTTAAACAGGCGATGCGTCCGAAGAGATGCGGGGCCGGGTCCTGAAGAATCATCCAACATGACAGCAACTCCCAGACCCCAGTGCAATGTATAAAAGAATTTGCCTCAGATTGCATTAAAAGACCGATATATACATACAAATGAACGCCAGGTGATGTGAAAACTTTTGACAGCCGTGCTTTTAAGAAGGTGTCATTCTGCTGCTTGCCAGTTGGAGGAGGAGAAGCATAGAGATTAACATGTAGACTGATGAGAGGCATTCCTGTCATCACTGAAAGTCTCTGATCTAAAATACTTGTTCAGATTTGTATAATTGGGCTATGTTATTCATTAAAAAAATGAATAAATAAATAAATCTAAAGGATTCCATGTATTTGTTTGTTCTTGACTGGAGTGCATCTCTAATGACCAGCTTTGTAACAGTACCTGCATTTGCTCAGGTTTCTACACTGACTCCCGGTGTTTCCAGTGACGGCTCCTGATAAACACACTCTTTAGAAGTATCCCACTCAAATATCTGTGTAATCTCGTTCCCACGCTGTGCGCAACGCACAGTCAAATGATTAATTGCACAAGCAAAACAGCAGAGCAAACACTATCACGCTATCATAATTAGACACAAGCTGTGTACAGAGACGGGAGAAATAATCCATAAGAAAGTTATAATGTATCGCCGCAGTGGTCAGATGAGTCCGTCGTGATCTCACAAACTCCATTCAGACTAAATCCTAATCCTGGAGAGACCTTGACATCACCTGTTTATTGTTAATATTTAACTTGACTTCTAATGGCTACAGCATGTCAAAAAAGTTTACTCTTCAGGTAATGTAATATAAGCATGGTGATCATTCTGGGAACGTGATACGTCAAGTCCCTCCAAGAGAAAAATGAAACCCCTTTTCGTGAGTATTTATTTCCCCTTGTATTAGGAGGATGAATATTTAAGCATGCAGAGTTAGTTGTGGTTTAAGTTCAAGGGTACACCTGGTTACAATAAATGTTGCATTAGATTATAGTGGTCAGTCTTTGTCGAAAATGGTAAAGTGTAGTATCGATTCCACTGTCTAATGTTTGCTTTATCCATACAAATGTGGAGGGCCAGTACTGGAAACGTTCCATAATGTTATGCAATGCCTCAAAAATGACTACAAAATTATTGTGTGGAGCCTCATTTGATCAAACTAACACTGACTCTTGCCCACTACAACTACTCATTCACTGAACAATGAGTGGTCAACGCAGGGGCGTAGCACCAAATTCTGGGCCCACACTCTTAATGTCAGTGGGCCCCTATCCATGGCAAGCGTGTGAGGAAAAAAAAAATTGGGGCATTTATTTATAAATAAACAAGCAAATAGGGTTTTAAGCTATAATCAGATCAGATTATACTGATGACTGGTTCTTTCATTCACCACCTGAACTGATGCATTTGGCCTACTTGTGCTCAAACACCTATAAACATTAGGCTACATCTGGTTTGTGTACTAACGTTTCGATCCATGACACATTTTGATTTAAAAACATTTATTCTTGAACAGGAGCCAACAACAGAGAATCAAATCAAATAAACTATCTAATTTTTCAAAATAATTGTTCTTCAGCGTTCAGAAAAAGAAATAAAGCCTTGCTAAAGCCTTACACGAGATGTAAGGATGTAATTTACATCCCAGTAAATGCCCACTGACTCTGGACTACGACAACGTTAACGTTAATTGGATGCAGTTACACAACAAGTAAACTCGGTTCACCTTTCGGAAAGAAAGCAGTTAACAGTTGCTTCCTCTCATTCTGCCTTATTTCTTTTTCTTTCCGCTCCTTCTTTTTCTGGTACCCCAATTTGTGTTTTTTGGGCGGCATGATGATGGGCAGCTAGCCCCCAGGTCATTCAACCCGGGCTCACTGACTTACGTCTCGCCGGCCGCTGTCTATGGGCGGACTAAACCATTTTGCGTCTGCAAGAGGGGGCCCCCAGAATGTCCAATATGTTGAGAGGGCTGTGACACAAAGTGCATTCTCTTAGTTGATGTTATCAATATATTTGAAATACATTATGACACCAATTAATTGGAGGGCCCAATTCATTCAAAAAATAAATAAATAAATACATTTTCATGGCCCTCTCCCTACTCGGGCCCTGGGTAGTCAGGTCCCCTTTTCCCCCCACTACCACGCCCATGGGTCAACGTATGACCATATGATGTGGTTGAAAGGCTATATAACAGCAACAAATAGACGTTTAAATTCGCAAATGCAGATTGTCAGAAAACTGGCAAAACAAAATGGGAATTAATATGAATCCATCCACTTCCTTCAAAATATTTAGAGTGGAGCGCAACATGATAATCAGCTTGTGGTGTTAAGTCTTCAGTTGCTGTAACGTGAAGAACAACAGCACCTCGAAGCTACAGTGCTCAATGAAATTCTATTTATAGACCCTCAATAACAAACAAAACTGTCTCTTGACGTTTTGCAGAACCTAGATCCAGAAACGCCCACATCAATTACTCAGGAAAACTCGCTTTTAACAAGTAGAAACATTGAGCAGAATTCAGCTCACATGGCAGACCAGTCCCCAGTGCTCGAGGTTGACCAGATAAAGAGACAGAAAAAGAGTGGTGGGACAGAGGCAATGAGAGATTGTACATAAAAAAAAAACACAAGAATGATTGGTCGCATGGAGTTTCCAAGACCCGGCACCTAAACCCTAAAGCTTATTCAACACTTCCATAAAACAAAAGCAAGTCTAAAATCTCCATAAAGATATAGGAGATATTGCTGAGGAGCTGTATTTATTTGTGCCCATAGACATAAAAGATGCATACATATATACACAAACTCAAATTGAGGTTGCATAGTTCAGGTCAACAAGCCGTGGATCGCTTCTGTGTCAAATGATTTTCTCCTGCCCCACAGCAATAACTCTATTTCCACTTCCATCACAAAATCATTTTAAAGGTAAATGAAAGTATTTACCAAAGGTTAAAGTGCCATTCCCTTTTTTTTTCCAAAACCAGAAACAGCTCTCAATTTTCAGTCCACTGTGAAGCCAGGAGAATACTACTCCACAAGCGAGGTGTACAGTCAGGACAGTAAGTTCCGACACTCTGTCCTTCATTTACAGTCAGCTGCTATCCAAACAGCTTTGAATAATTTAGAGAAATAAACCAGGCAAACAATGGCGTTTCATCAGCATGCCCTGTTATCTCCTGCAAATAAAATCTTGCACATATAGTGTATATTCAGTCACTGCTAAACGATGTTTAGAATATGCATAGAACGATCCTTCTCAGATTCAGCCCAATATATATTTATATATATTTAATATATAAATAGACTTCAAATATACCACCTGAAAGCATCGCACTGCAGCAACAATTTAACAAGATTCTTTTAACACTTGCTCCTCAGACTTGATTTGTTATTATATGCATCTGTTGCCTCAGTTCTTGCAAAGTTTTATGTAAATCTCAGAGAAATAAAACTGTCCTGCAGATTTATCAAGGTGAAAAGTAAACTAATAGTCCAGTGTGTGTATTACGCAAGCTATTTTACAATGGGGATACTTGGAAAGACTTCAGCAACATGACACAATAGAGGGGCCTGTCTTCCCGGTTTGGACTACAGTCTAGTCTTTGAAAAATATGCTTCAGATGCTGAAGTAGGTTAATAAAAACACAAGATAAAGAATACACACAAAATGTAAGAAATGCTTAGTGTTGTCGGCCAAGACTTTCTTATTTATCATCTGCATTTAGGGATATAAAACGTGCAGCGCAACCAGCTGATAGCTTTCTGTTTCGCTGTCCATATTTTCACCAGAAAGGACTCGTCATAAATAAACTGAATGTTTTCCAGGCAGAATTCAATTACCCCTGTCAGCCAGTAGTAATGAGTAACAGCCAGTGCATGCTCTCATTCAATTTCAGTGTCCATAGGGAATGATGTTTGTCTGATGTCTTGATTTTTTTTTTTTTTTTTTATTTTCTCACAATGATGTTCTCTCTGTGGCCTGCTTAGTGCAGCAAAACATTCAAATCAAACACTAATTTCACTCTGTGCCTTGGCAGATGAAAGCTGCCTTGGTTTGCTTTCATGGTTTTCATACATACGTAGCCTTCTTTAGACAAATAAATTGTAAGGCTTTAAAGTGAGGTGAAATGAGTAATTATGGCTAAAACACACACTTTCTGATGTGAGAAGCCCTCACCACATGTTTCAAAAATCACGCATCCAGATCATCCAGCTCGTCTTTCATGGAATAAAGCAGAAATATATAGAATGGCTGACCCAGTTAGATTTAATCTCCCTCTCAATACGTTTGTTTAGTTAACAGGGAACTCTCATGTAATGAATAATTCACATTCAATTACTGCATATTAAATGGTAGATGGGTCTCATCAACAACTATCACAGTAAAAAATTAACAAGGGCTTTGAGAGGCACAGCCGCTTTCTTAAATAGGACTCGTTTTATTCAGTGTTTCCCTTTCCACTAAACATTTATGGCTATTTTTCCCAAGAGATGTCAGCACTGTTTGTCTGCCTCTATTGATTCATTTGCCAAATCACACAGTCCAGTATTCACTTGGTAAGAGTGCACCATGCTGTATCAATATGCCCTTTCTAGTCAGACAAAAGGGTTCAGGTAGCTGCTCCACAAGGCCTTCAGAGAGGGAGAGTGGGTGATATTTAAAAAGGTTCTGCTCAGCAGAAAGCCCATAAGTTTGAAGTGACTGTAGTGATATTTGGTGTCGTCCGTTTTGAGATCAATGATTGGTGGGTTTGTAGCTCAAAGGTCATCAACTCCACTGCCCTGTATGAGCACGACAATAGAGAAATGTGTCCTGAGGACGGGGGACATCTATGTCTTTTGTATTCTTGCTAGTTATCTTTGACCTCTATCTTTCTTAATACTCTCCATTTCTAATTACCTACCCCTTCTTCTCCGCCTCCCTCCTTACCTCATATCCCTGCAGCCTGACTGATGGTTAGCAGATGATCATCTGGACAGGAAAGGTTGAGGTGACTCCCCAGCTTAAGTCACACCTCATTAAATGAGCTTCACAGTGTCCCAGTTCACACACTGGTGTATTCCTACTTGGATGAATATAATGAGTTGTGGAGGAGTAACAAGGCAACATAAAAAGTAACCGCAGCCAACACGTTTTGAGAAACCGAACAATGTTTGCCATCATTTTCATGATGATGTGAGATGAGGGAGTTGCTGTAAGTGCCTTAGTGACAGCAGCATCTGTTCTGAAAACCGGATTAGGCTAAATCCAAACGGAGGCCGGGTCTTTCTCTGGAGAATTTTCGCTCTGCATGAATGTTGATGGAAACAGAGTGCAAAATAATTGTTAACCTCTCTGCACTGCTGAAATGTTGTCAACTATGCTGGCTTCCCTACCATCATTCACAGCCTGAGAATCACTTGACTCCGACACCACTCACGCATTGCCTCCAAGAAAAGGTAAACACAAATCGCCTGTGTGTTCTGCAACATTACCGCACTGCATTAAAATGCTGCCCGGTGAAAGCAATCCATTTATGAGAGCAAGTGGACACTGTGGGACATGTGGAAGCCGTGATTCACAGCTAGCTTGACTCCTGGCACCCAGTGTAGTATCAGCATTACACAGCCATGAAACTTCACTGCCCCCAAGTCAACATTAACACAAAGGCAGGTAATGTCTTGTAGCCAGACCTCTAGCTCCCACCCAGGGGTCAAAAACAACACAAAAACAGGCAAAGAACGTGGGATAAAGAGACTTTGGAGAGCTTAAAATGGAAATGTGATTTCCCCTGAGGTTGACAAATAGCTCTTGCAAATGTTCCACAAAAACAGACCATTTACGTATCTGCATATCTATCAGTTGGTGTGATAAATGACAGGCTGACCTATAGAAATAGACGTGGATATAAAAGCAGGCCTACATCCCAAGTGTGAGAAAACCCTGCTTAAAAATTTGGAGATATTAAATAATGTTTTTTCCCTGTTTGATGTCCTTGCCAAGTATTAGTCATAGCATTGGCCAAGTCATGTCTGGTGACTGTAGTAGTGACATAGGTAGTCATTTTAAAATACCAAATGAATAGTCACAGGGAATGTGGGTCAAATAATATAATCTTTCGTTAATTTAGTGAAGCCTGTGTAAATCCTGTAAATCAGGAGCAGTATTCTACTCATGCTCCATTCTTTATATCAGAAGTATCTTTGCAACAAATACTCTGTGCTACTGTTAAATATGTCCAAAGAAACAAATCAAAACATGTAAGCGCTGGGTAAAATCTTTCACAGAAAGAAAAAGAAAAAGGTCTTCAATTTAGCAAATTCACCAACTCTAGACTTAAAATACAAGGGCAACACCCTTACGCCTCATCCACATATAAATCTATCTAAATAAATAAAAATATTGCTAGTGCACGGACTGAGCTGCTGAACATGCCATCAGTGGCACATCTGGGTTCACCTGACACTCCAAACCCACTATCAGCACAGTGAATTTGGCACTAGAGTTGTTTAGTCAATCAACTATCAGTCACTCCCATTGTTCACATTGCCTCAAAGGTGAGATTGGTTCACGTGTTAGCCATCAACTTTGTATTGCCAAAGGTTTTTTGCCTGTCATTGCTAAAAATACTAGTCTTTTTGTATACATACCATTAGTCTCTGTTTCAGTGTTGTTCAGTTATGATTGATTTAATTTAGACTTTGTTTACAAAAAATTGTCACAATAAAAAGCCTAAAATCTGAATCACATACTTGTTCTAAATCCTTGGCGGAATGTGTTACTACATCCCCTCCTATTACAGATGGTAGTTTGTCTGCACAGAGTTTGTTTAGTTTCATCCAATTCTGTGTGCAATGTGAAGACTAAAGTGAATCATTTATAACAAAAGGTGGCTTCTCTTTTTGTCCACACAAACCTGACAAAATGAGGTTTCACTGAGAGACGACCGTGAGTTTAAGTCACGGTTCGATTAATAAAGAAAAGGACGGAAAATGACATCTTCGTTGTCTCATAAACTGACCTGAAACGCATTTAATTAGACAAATGCACCTGAATGGTGGAAGAAGCGATTGCCAGATAATTAAACCTGAAGAAGGCAAATATACTAAATACTACAGAAATCTCTGCAGTGCATGAGGGTGAAGAAAGAGGGGGTACAACAGAGAGCACAGACCAGACAAGCAGGAAGGAGGGAGAAAGGCCAAGTATCAGACAGAGCATTCATTATCACCTGACGGACCTGCATATTGCGCTGTGTGAGAGTAATGGGAAAGGACACACTCATCGGCCAAAGCCAAGCAAGAAAGGCTCTTTTCATTCCCCCTCTCTTTTTTTTCTTTTAAGTAATCTGTCAGTTTCTTCCTCGGTGCAGTTTCTATTTTCAGACAATGTCCTCTAGTATCCCATTGTTTTAAAAAAAATCTAACATGATTGTCCATTTAATGAGTGCCATTATCCTTTTCATGCTGAGCATTTATTGTGTTACTGTATGTACACCGATCAGCCACAACATTGAAACCACTGACGGGAGAAGTAAATAACATTGACCACCTTGTTACAATCCAATGTTCTGCTGCGAAACTTTTGGACCTGGCATTCATGTGGATGTTACTTAGACATGTACCACCCACCTAGACCAGACCAGGCACCCCCACCCCATAGCAATGACACTCCTTGATGGCAGCAGCCATCCCCAGCAGGATGCAGCCTGACACAGACACACACACAAAAACGGTTTCGGAACAACTCAAAAAAAACATGAAGAACAGCACAAGGTGTTGACCTGGCCTCCACATTCACTAGATCCCAAACTGATCAAGTATCTGTGGGATGATCCACAGAGGCCCCTCCCCTCAACTCATAGGACCCAAAGGCCCCCACTAACAACATTCTGTTGCCAGACACCACAGGACACCCTCAGAAGGCCCATGTCCATTCTCTGAAGAGTCACAACTGTTTTGGAGGCACAAGGGAGAACTACACAATATTAGGATTGGTCACAATGTTATGCCTGATCAGTGTGTAAAGTTTACCATGTTTAGCATTTTAGTATGTCAGCAGTCTAATATTACAGCACAACTTAGTTTTGAAAGTGTCTGGTCATATAACAAAATACTAGACAAATAACATATTTCACATGGGTGCGTGTAAGTTATTACAATTCTTCTTCTGCAAGACATGAATGATCGTGTCAAATTTCATGCCAAACCATGAAGTCAGAGAATTACCAAGGTATAGGAAGTGTTCTTGATCTTGGAACCACAATTAAACCACATTTCATGGCTCTTGCTATACTGCACGTGATGAACAGCATCTGGCAGTTCTGCTGTACTTAGGAGGGAGGTAAACACAAAGGATGAATGCACAGCCATATGAGTGATTTAGTTTCTTGATCTACAATTTGCATAACAATTACATCCAGGCAATTACAGAGCATGCTCGTCATTGCTGAGTTTTAAACAAACATCTGCAGCAGTACATGCTAGTTTAAGTAAACTGAACCTTTCACTCTGTGCTGAATACACTGTGTTCTGCCTTCAAATTGAACTTGTCAGCTTGTGGTTATGACATGGGAAGTTGGGAACACAAAATGCTTGATGTTTAAGTGGTAACCGCTGCAGAGCACCTGTTGACATCTACAAGCCACCGGGGCTAACAGTTTAGGAAATTAATGACTGGGTATACTAAATTCAGCGAATGTAAAGAAGAGGTCATTGGGAAAGTCAACACTTTCAGGGGAGGGGGGCAATCTCTAGCTGCATACCGGGGACACTGTCAATTAGAATAATAAGACATTGGGAAAATCAACAGTCAGTCATTACCAGTTATATGCATGTTTACACTATTATATAAACACACAGGCGCTTACAACAGCCACTGTGGAAGGATCTGAGTTAATATAGCGTCTTCTCAGGTGTGAGTGTCTTGGGAAAAGTTTTTTCCGACTATGAAAGCTGACAAATCTTGAGCAAGACATTCCCGCATGTAGACTTCAGCAGTTAATTACTTTTGACACAAAGTAACACAAATAACAGGTTTTGTTATCGTGGGATATTTTTAGGTTCACAAATGAAATAAGCTTTCACCTGAGCTTTGTGACACTGCGTGCCACTGCTCTCTGAATCATATGCGTGACGCAAAGTCTTGACACTAATAACTGAGAGGACGCAAGAGATTTTGATGCCTTCAGAACAGAAACCAAAGCGAACACGGAAAACATCCTCAGAGTTAGATAGAATATGAGCTTTAGAGGGTAACTGACTATGTTGTTTATGTGTTAAGTTTTGAGCAACAAATTATCTTTGTGAAAGTGTGTCTCTCTCTGGATCACAACTATAATACCTCCATATCGTGCACACACCGTCAGCCACACACACTCAGGCCTCTTACCTGTGACTCGACTCGGCCTGTGATCTTTGTACATCCTACAGATGCAGCGTTGTTGGGTGTGATCTCAACTTCTCTGGTCTTGCAGCAGCGAATCTGTTTTGGAAAACAAATCCAGGGATAACAAAGGTGTGATCAGCTGCTGTTTGTGCTGTTGATGTGAACACCACAGAAGAGGCTCTTACACTGCTACTCTGCAATCCAACTTATTCATTCCGTAGCCGTTCAAGGACACTGACTGAGAGGAGTTGTTAAGAAGGGGCCTTTGTCTCGAATCGAGGGAAGACAAACAGAGGAGACTGTAATTCATCCGCTTCTCCAAAAGGCACGACCCCCCTGCTTTGTGGTACAGAAGCTCATCTGAGCTCGAGAGGGCTCTGAGGCACGGGATGGTCCCATTGACTGCGCTATTAACACTCAAACTGGAGGGATCAGCATAGAGGAAATACAAAACCCTGCCAGAAGGATGCACAGAGAATTCTGTAATGCATTTCATTCCACCAAGAGACACCCTGAGGGTACCGTGATGACCAGAGTAATTGGCTTTCTCCGGCTATGATAATCTGCATCAGTCATGCCATGCCAACACACTCTCAGGCCACTGAGAAGGTCACAGCGATCCCCAAACCTCACTCCACAGTGCTGACAGCAGCATCTGAATTCTCACAGAAAGACCTTTCTACTGCATCCTGGGGATTTTACCTTTAGTTCAAGGACCCGGCTAGATACACATTTTGGTCTACTTTTAAAAGAGATTATATTACGGGGTGGTTTATACTAATAAACATATAATTAAAACAGCCAGCACATGGATGTGATAACTTTTATACATAACTTTTGTGACCATGTATTTAATAGCTTATATGGTAATGTAAATAACTCTTTGTTGCAGACAAATGCAATATACATTTTATAAAATGAAAAAACACACACACAAATACATATCACATAAAGTGGAAATTGTACGATAGCTCATCACTTATGCAGTTCCCTACCTTACATGCTGATGCACTGATCAGATTCCAATCACTGACACACGTAGCTAAATTTATGCTGACACATGCAGCATGTGACAGGCATAATAAGATCTGGGAACACAAAGTAATATTCTCGTACCGTTGTTGCAAGCCACCACGCGTGTACATCCCTGCAAACAGCCAGACACTTGCTCGCTTCGCATGAACGATATTACTTCAACCGACTGAGATATTCGGTTTACGTGGACACTAAATAAAATGAGCAAAACAGACCTCTATGTTTACACATCCAACCGTAACATACATTTTGTATGGCTCTTTAAACACACAAGAAATGTGACGGTTTCTTGTGTGTTTTCAATTATGCTGCCCCCCCCATCAGTGTCAGCTTTGTTCATCTTTTCAAACAGTTGTTTTAACAACTGGTTGTTTTGCTATGTTTCTGTCCCTCCTGGAAACTCATCACACCACCTGATGTTAACAGCGGAACAAATATGCTTAGAAAGAATGTATTTATTTATTCTACCCAGAGACAAGCGATTGGATCGTGTTCACATGGTTTGTGCAACATCAAAAATGTACACCTCTCTTCTCAATCCGATTGAAAATTCCTTCCAATTAGATGAGGCTGGTCGGTCCAGATTAAGGTGCTCATGTGAGACATTTATGTTCTTCTTGGGTTATTACTGGAATACCAGTGTCCATGTAAATATTGACATATGTTCAATTATTATTGAATATATGTCAGGTATTGACATCCTCTGAGAAAATACTACTGCACCAGCTAGGTTTGGGTGGTACCACAGTGTTTTGGTACAATGCAATACGATGACACTATGAAACCCTAAAGCTTTGGCTTTAAGGACAGTCCAAAACACAGAGCTAAGACTTTTTGGGGGATAGATATATTAACTGCTTTCCATAAGTGTGGCTAAAAATATTGTGCTTCACTTTCAGTTTACATTTTTCTTATGAAAAGAGAAGCAACAAGCTGTGAGGGTCAACCTCTTCAACTGGAAAAGCAGAGTAAGATCTGAATGAAGTCATTAATCATCTTTCATAAAAGGAGGAAAAACATGAATTTTTAAGAAATAAACATTATACTTTTCATGTAATTGTTCTCCTCATGTAGGGTCATTTATCAGTTTTACGGGCTTTCAAGGCGTTGGTTGGGCCACAAGGATTCCTTTTAAGTTTTGTTTTCTGGTTTGATCCTTGTTTTCTGGGTCAGTTGACTCAGTTGTGGACTTGTTATGTGCTGATGAACATTTGATTCATCACTTAAACAGCGGACACTGCTGAGATCATCGTGATGTTGTATTTTTGTCTAGTCTGTGTCGTTACTTTTTATCTCTTCTAAGGGGCGAAAATTAGTCATCAATCAGAGGAACCCTGACTCAACACCGTTTCATAGTTGACTCCATAATTGTGATTAATTTCTTTCAGTATTGGAATAGCACTACACAGTTTTCCTGGAACATTTCTGAAAACTCAGGATATACCTGATTCCAACAAACACACAACAAACTAATTACAGTTACCATATGTGTTGTTGAGAACACATACGCAACAAAAACAAGCTATCCCAGTTATACAGATGTATACGTTGTCTTTGTATTTAGCTATGAAGTAAGATGAATTCATTACTGAGGTTCTCCAAACCATCTATGACTTCTTCATAATATTTACTGAAGACAATCTGGCAGCATTACACTGAGCCAGGATATGGTGAAGTGATGTTTATGAATGAATGTATAATTGTTTTCCTTCTGCCACATGGTTTCAGTTTAGAAATCAATGCAGACCGAAAGAAAGAAAAGAAAAATGCTCAGGGAATGAGGAAAAGAAAAGCATATTTAAAACAATGGCTTGTCTTCATGTATGCACACTCACACCCTGAATATTTTCTATAAAAACAACGACATAAGATTATTAATGACACACATGAACCCAATTTTAAAAGATGTAATAACAAGTGTGTGGAGTGCAGGTTCCTAAACAACAAAACAAAAAACTTAGATAAGTTATCTTTAATCTGTAAGTACAACTAAAAAGGTCTAACCTCATCATGTAGGCAAATAAAAAAAGTTTTTTTCTTAGCATATGACCGTACAGTAGACAGCTGAATCAGAATGACAGAAAACTGTTTTCCTCTTGCACTGACAGGCATTTGTGAGGAGACTGCTGTAACCACAAAGCGAAATCAAGGCCAACAAAAACTGCACACGCTCCCACTGTGCAGACAGAAAAATAAGGCTGCTTAGTCACCACCCAAATGGCATTAGCCTAAACTTTGGAAGAATAATGACAGCTATTTTAATTTGAGAAAATAACCGTTCTCTTAATGAGGGGAGCGCAAAGAAAATTTGTTTTTGAGGTCCTTAGTGGGCACAAGAGCAAATGACATTCATCACTCCCTCCCCCTATCATATTTGTTATTACCAGCATTTTTCATTTCCACACACTTAGTTCTAAAATACTTTTCTATAGTTCAGAAAAAGCCTGAGTTGCCATCTTGGGCAAATGTTTACACTAATGATTACGGATGAAGCAGAGAAGCTGAGGGGAGAGCAGTTTCACACTGGGCTTTGAAATCAGCCCCTGAAATTTAGACTCCGATCCAGCACACTTCCCAGTATGCAAGCTTCAGAGTAAGCAGAAAAAACTAGAAAGACAGTGCCTAGGCCAGAGAACACGAACATTATTAAAATGATAAACTAGATTCTGTTTGAGGCAGAAATTCAACTTTAACAGTTTATCGTGAAAAGATGGTACATGGGGCTAACACAGCACAATTTGCTGATTGCTCATTCTAATTCGTTAGCAGTCAAACACATCTCATGGGGATTGGAAGCACGATTATTATTGATTTACTGTTCATTTACGGACGGTAAATTAACACAATCAACTGACAAAATGTCAATTTTACTGCTGCAAAATGCAATTAAAATTTCTTGTGGATCCTTTCAACAGATATTCATCATTCAGACAACATTCTATGTGTATGTTATGTGCATATTTCCCTATGTATTTTTACACACAGATGAGTGCATTCATCTTCCTGGTGACTGCACAGTGCCATGCACCTGTGTCCACCAGGGATTAGAGGATCCCCTCAGTGAGAAGGGGATTATCAGAGTGAACTGCCCCCTATAGTGATAGAAAAGGGAGATACCCAATAATAGCCCAGATAGGTCCATTCATCTTTTATCTCCACAGCAGGGAAACAGCAGCCTGGGAAGACATAAACCATAGCGCACTCTGAAACTATTTGCAGCCTTTGATTAATCATACCAACTTCTGAACTGATGCTGGTACTTCACAAGTAGCTCCTGTGCACCCTTTTCTTTCCTGTAACTGCCCCTCAGCTTGCATGCTTATCTCTGTGATGAAGTACTACAGCTCTCACACAGGGGGAACAAAAAGAAGGCTTGAATGATTTTGCATCGGGTCTGGAAATCATATATATATATATATATGGGTGTGTGGTGTTCACAACATAGAGTAGTGGTGCAACATTGATATTTTGCAGGAAATCCTTATTTCTTACTTTGCCTGGGAGTGCTTCATTTGGAAAAACATCAGTCATTCAAATATTAGACAGCTTGCATATCTCCAACCAGTGCCTGGAAGTAATATTTTTACCTGGGGTGCTGTCATGTTGTAAGGCAATGAGGTTCCCATTTAACATGTCTGCAGGGCAACCCGAAAGAACGTTCACAGGGACTAAAATGCCTTTTAGGAGTCTCCAGTTCAATTCTGGACCTTACAAGCATGTCATTCCCCTGCTCTCTTTGGCCACAATTCCTGCCTGTCCCTTCTGCTCTATAAAAAAGGCAATGGGGGAAAAGTAACTCAACGTGTACCACTGAATTCCTCAAACGCATTTAATTTCTAAGATATATTTCTTTATTCCTGTCTCTTATCATCACCTAGGTTCCTAAGCAACAATCTACTAAATACAATTGCTCAGACTTTTCTGTTATAAATAAATTGTACGTCTACTGTTGATGATAAGCAACCTGTTTCACAGGACTGGTAACACAGCTGCGGAGAGAACTATATAGTGTAATCTGTACTAGGGGTTGTACCGACTAGTCGACTTTACGCTTTAAGCAGGAAGTCGACTAGTCACAGATAACGCTAGCAGAGGAGTGGTCCAAAGCCTCTCAAAAGTAGTCAGTTAACAACTGAACCAAACATCCTGTGGTAACAGAGAGAAGGAGGCTGGTATTGGTAAGCTCATGTATTTATGTTCAGTTCTGTTGTGTTCTATTAGTTGACACTGTTACTGAGGTTGTAGCGTGTTTTTGTTTTGTTTTTTTGTCACACGAGAGTCACACATTACAAGTGTCAGAGTGACGATGTTGCAATTTAGGTTTGCAAAAAAGGCTCATAACAATCTTCCACTGGTTTATAGAGCTCCAAGTGCAGTTCCATCATCAGCGTATAATAGTACGAGACCAGAATATTCATCACTAATGTTTTCTACAGTCAACAACAGCTTCATAGTGAGTCCTATGCCTTATACAGCTGGTTTGATGTATACAGTAATGACAAGGAAAACCTTTGCAGTTGTCAGATGTGACATGTGGGTTGTGGGAATAAAAACGCTTCACTGCACAGAGGCATTGTCGTGTTTGTAGTGATGCTGATATTTCTGTCATCCCTCCTCCAATCACAATTTGTACGCACTACAAAAATGAATCTAATTCATGCTTTTAGCTACAGGAAATTGGAATTGTATAGTACATATATAAAAAAATACAACCACAAGTGTTTCCCCCGCCATTACACACGCATGCATTATTTGTTAATAAGCCTCTGCTGACATGCTGAAAAGATGCCAGTCTGTCAAATCTTCCTACACACAGAGAAACATGTTGGGAAGATGGCAACACTACTGTGCTGCAATATGCGAAGCCACAGCTTAAAAACTGTTAAATATGCATTTTTAAAATGGACACAGATATACGAAGGCAGTCATTTCTGCCCTCTGGCGACATTTCTTGATATGATATGACATAATACGATATGACAACATATGGTTGTAGATCATTTTGCTCAGATTAAAAGATGCTGAAATTCACTCTGTTCCTCTGTGGGTGGCAATAGTGGTGCGACAAATGTGTGCTCTAAATTAAATGTACACCATTTCATAGCATGGGTTGCTTGTGTAGTTGTGTTAATGCTATATTATAGATTGAACACTGCACATGTCAAAAACTTGAAGTTTCAAAAGAATTTTAAATATTTAGGTAGTGCAAAGCAGCCAGAGGGAACAAAGAGGGCAGCAAGAGGACAGAGAGAGCAAAGCAGACATATTCACGACTCTGCTCCATATAGAAGGATCAAAGAGAAAGCACTGGTTACAAATGGGGTGCATCTTCCATCGTTTAGACATGGCTCAGGCTGAAAACTCGGATGCTGGGTAGGAAAAACTATTTTCCACAATGTTAACAGATACAGCCAGAGGACCGAGGCAATACTATTTTCTATCAGCTTTAGACAAGAAACAAGGCCATAAGTGTTAGAAAACCAATGCAACTTCAAGTGACAAATGAAAATACATCTCGGCTGTTTTATGGAGAAGTTTACTTGAGGCCACATCAGTAAGAGCTGCACAATGCGGAATGAATTGAGAATGTGAATGCAAGCTGATAAAGCTACTCAGAAGAATTTATAAACTACAGATCATTGTCATTACGGTTTCATTTTAAAATCATTTGGTCTATTAAGCTGATGGCCCGCATGATTTGAACCTTCAAAGAAATCGTTCTTGGAAACTGTTTAGAAAATACCAGGTAGTTTTAACAAGTTAACTGGCATATAGTTTGATGTATCTTTCTATCACGGGCTACCAAATAAATCAACAAATCAACAAATCACCCCATAGGAGAGCGCCAAAAATAAAAAACAACTTTGAGGAGTTTGAGTCAGTGGGAAATCCTTGGCTTTATTTCAAGGAAAATGTGCGCATAAAAGGCCCACAACAAAAAGAGAATTTCACTTAAAAAAGAGGAAAGATAAACAGGATTTAATATCAGCCTGAGGAGGCTAAATAATTATTATGTGGATTAGTTTCCCCTTGTGAACAAAATCTAAAGGTAATCTCAAGTGTGCACTATTAGTTTATTATGTTAATTTAACAAAGTATGATAAAGAAGTATTTTAATGAGAATATTAAGAGTAAATGACTCCACACTAGACATGGCAATAAAGAGAAACAATGCCGTGTTGTTTATAAGGTCTTGGCAATTATCTTTAGTTTCCATCTTGTAAAGGTGACGTCTTTTATTTTGTTAAAAAGAAACAAGATAACTGGCATATAATTTGATGTATCTTTCTATCACAGGCTACCAAATAGGTCAACAAATCAACCCGTAGGAGAGCGCCAAATGTAAAAGGCACACAACGTTGTGACGCTGATTGCTGCAGAGACTGTTATCACACCTGAAGTGCCACATCTGCCAGTAGTTCCTCAAAGGACGCTAACCACTTGAATCTCAATGGTTCAACTATGGCCGCATGGCTTGACACCTCGCAGATCTTGTGATTTCACAAGAGTCTTACAAGGCGAATGGTCAATAAGAGTCAATAAAACTACATAAAAAACATAAAGGACCAGTCCAAACCCCACAACGGCACATTTAATAATTTAACAACAGATAACTCTTTATAATTTAGAGGATGGGACCATCAAAATGAACCAATAATCAATATAGTCAAAGGCACTGGTAATTTAATAATTGTTGCAGCTTTAAATTCTTTATTAAATGCACAAACACTGTACTACTGCATCGGGAATAATGAAAGAAACCACTGTATATGTAATGACATATAAGCAATGAAGAAAGTAATGAGCCTAGCCAAGCAGTCTTTCTTAATTTGCAAACCAAGTCCTAGTCTCTGAGCCACAAAACTCTGTTAACTGACAGCTGTGGCGGTGGTTATGAGAAACAACCTTACTGGCTGAACTGATTCACTATAGGCAGTCTTGGGAGAGGCTTTCGCTTCGTAATTTACGAGTGGGCCGAAAGCCAGCGAGCGTTGTTTAACAGCCGTTGACACGTGCTGTCTTTGCATTCATGGCCAATGAGGAGGTTGGGGAAATCATTTTCTCCCACCCGCCAGCGCGCGCAGCCCAGGATATCATTTGTTAGTGCCAAAAAGAGAATTTCACTCAAAAAAAAAAGGAAAGATAAACAGGATTTAATATCAGCCGGAGGAGGCTAAATTATTATTGTGTGGATTAGTTTCCCCTTGTGAACAAAATCTAAAGGTAATCTCAAGTGTGCACTATTAGTTTATTATGTTAATTTAACAAAGTATGATAAAGAGGTATTTTAATGAAAATATTATGAGTAAATGACTTCACACTAGACATGGCGATAAACAGAAACAATGCCGTGTTGTTTATAAGGTCTAGGCAATTATCTTTAGTTTCCGTCTTGTAAAAGTGACGTCTTTTATTTTGTTAGAAATCCTTAAAACTGTGGCTTTGAATGGCTGCTTTATTCCTAGACGATTGATTATTCTTTACTAAAACATATGGTACATTTCTAGTTTTCATGTGTGCAACTTGTGCAGCAGGCTATTGCTGGAAATGCTCAGAGGTGTCGAATCAACCAACCCTTGGTAAATACAGGTTTTAAAAAAGCAGTCTTGCATGTGAAAGGCTAGATGGTGTTCATCTCTCCTTGTCACAAGCACTTAAGTCACAGAAGAATAGCAGGCAGGTTAAAGCGTGTGTAGAGAGGGGAGGGGATGAGACACGGAGGCCCATTCTGCTGCAACAAGCACATATCCCCTGTCTTTAACTCTGATGTCTGGGTTAGACCTACCATATACGGGCTAAATACTGAACTTATATGAGAAAATACGCATCAATTCTAAATAGCACAGAACCTTTTCTCACCAGAAGAAACTGGGATGTTTAAAGATTTCTGAAACCGGGAAGCCTTTGATAAATTCGGCCCTCTTTGTAGCATGGATGCCAATGACTAAAATGGCTTCAGGCATTCAAACCAGACTCATTGACCCGAGGAGGGTGTGATCTTGTCTTACAGCACTGTGTGTGTGGGAGCCCATGAATCAGGGACCACAGGCAATTCTTTCTGTACTACAAAAATTTCTTTCAGTTAGCTCTGTCATACGTTATACCTAATTAACATTAAATTATACTTATCTATGTCCTAAGTACTTGTCCTGCGCTGAAAGCTCAGTCTGCAGCTGTCTCACTTTCAAGTCTGCCTGTGCCAACACACAGACTGGGCGCACACCAGTCCATATCTTTCTATACTATGCATAAAAAAAATAAAGAGATGAAAAGCCTTTTGATTGCCACTTAAGTGGATGTATTTTATGCTGCAAGGATCCACAATTAAAAAGACTTTAAATTTGGCTGCCTCTCGTAGAAATAACGCAGCAGTACTATCTGTTCTCCCAGTATTAGTTATCAGGAGGCATCCTCACTGAGATGACCCACTGTATTCGCTCCAGGTCCTGACCAGACAACACCATTTGAGTGAAAAGCAGATGAGTCTGTTCACCTCTCCAATACAGGTGCTTTTCCTCACGGCTATTTACATTGTCCCAACACAAAATCCGCCTCTGATAATTGTTAAAATTGTTAAAACAATGCAAGTCACTAATAACTCACTAATAACTTTAGTGTGCCACAAATTGTGTAACAAGCTGCTTAAAACTGCTGCTGTAACAATAAAACCAGCTATTCTTCACCATTTCTTTCCACCATATATGGTGCTACCTTGCAGCAAACTAATTAATTGTCTGACACAGTGAATACCAATGGCCTCATACTGGCCAGCACCATCACTGTGGCTGATTAAGCCACCTAAGGTCATGCACTTCATCAGCAGCAATGTGTCTGAAATCCTAACCAGTCAGATCAACGTGTTAACACTGAGGGTAGCTGGGAGGCTGCTAGAGTGACAACTAATCCTTATAGACTGACACAGTGTGCCAAGTCGTCTGCCCTCCCGTCCACATAATGACAAGATGGAAGGAATTAGATAGGTACGAGGTTGGAATTTTTAATTACATTCAGTTTAACCTGTTTCTGTTTCAGAGGTACCAAATGTACCCACAGCAAAGATTTATTCATTCAACTAAACTCAGTCTAGCCTGGGACTGCCAAACAAAGCGAAACACCCAGCAGTAGTCTTGATGATTTATGCTCATAACCAGTTATTTTTAGTGAGCTCTTTTCCTGTCTAAAATCATTCCTATGTTTACTCACTCAGTACTCCACATGTGACAGACACTAAATACTGAATTACTCAATAGTTAAATAGAAATTTTGGACACCTACTAATTGTCATCAGTTTGCATCATCACTGGCAGAAGTACATGGTAGGGCAGAGTATTTGCGTTGTGACAGTACATTTTTAATTGCATTTGTAAAATCATTACATACAAAACATACACATAAAACGTTATTCCTCACATTGTTTTTGCTAGTAAAATCTAGCACCTAGATCGAACACAAGGCAACACGACCTTGGATTTGATTGTGATAGCTGCAACTCCGTCCTGAGCCAAAGAAAGCAGCCAAACAAACTTTAATGTGTAAAACTAGTGAAGTTCACTAAACTATTCAGGTTAGGGGAAAAGAAAACAAACACAACTAACAACAGGTTGCTTGTCAGGAAACGCATTTCAGCTCTCTTTGAAAGAATGATCAGTGCTGTCCTTTTTGGTCTTTGACAGTAGAGACTGAATCAACTCTAACCTTGGTCAGATACTTTAACCTTGCTTCTGAGTGACTAAGATCAAAATATTTCAGACTCACTATCCTCCATAGAGACCTAATAGTAACTGTGTTGCTGTCTAGTGTAGCTTTAACATTAAAGGATAATACCGAAGGTACACTCTAGGATTGTAGGATAGACTGAGTATTAATGACTGCTGATATTAAAAAAATAATGATCACTTTGAAGCAGCACAACTATTTACGTGGCGGATCTAGATCACATCTGGAGCCAGAAATTTACTTGTGACTGAACACACAGCCAATGCATTTATCTGTTTACTCACCTCCAGTAACATTCTTGAACTGGTTGTATTATACCATGACAGACAATACAGAAATTACACAAAACTCTTGATGGTAATTCATAGCATGATGCCATATCAAGCAATTATTGTATGTCACCATGCAGTTTAAAAAGTTTTGCTGTCTCTACATGAATCAAGCTCAAAATGAGAGAAGCTAAATTGTCCTTTTACCTGTTTCCTCACATACTAAGCATACCGACACTCAGAATACCACTCATCTCCGTCTGGCTCAATTGACTGATGGATTCCAAACTCTGCATCAGCCAAAGCTATTAAGTGGTCTGCTGGAGCAAAATGACTTCACTGTTCCCAGAGTGCAATATTAGGCTCAGCAATTCCTGCCTTCTATTGTCTAGGGCCACTGTGACAAAGTTAATTTCTTGCCAGACAAGCACAAACATTTATGCAGACACACACACAATAAACAACAACCAAAAAAAAACAGAATAATTCAAATGGCTCTATTTTCTGGCTAGATTTTGGTCACATGAGGTGACCCATGCCAAATGAGTTTCCTTCAAGGAATCTGAGTGAATAGCTCATTCTTTGTATGCTTATGCATTGGCCAAGTAATAGACAAATATAACTGAAGCCATCATATAATGCAATAGCTACCTATAACAGATTACACATTCAATATCTTGGTGTAAGAACTCAGCATAAGGATTGCACTATTCAGTAAAGTTCAAACCAATTCAGACACAGTTTGTATAGATGAACATCTTGTTCGTGGCCAAATGCATACCTAAAATCAATGCTTCACTAGTCTACAAACCATGAAAAAAGTGAAAAGCTGCAGAATGTACAGCATGCAAATGGGAAAAGACTAAAGAGAAGCAGAACCTACTATCCCTTGTATTATTCCTGTTCATCTGAGTTTTAGGTGACTTTTTACTCTTCATGTTCACGGCGACAGACTACAGGAACCATTCATCTTGTTCACTGTTCAAGTTGCCTGCAATGTTTAGCCAAATGAAAAGCTGATTTTAAGTCCAGATCTCTGGCTGTGGTCAGCAAATGTAGTAACATTATTTAGTCTTAAGAAAATTGCAAAAAGGCGATACAAGAAGGTGTCGACTTCTCAACAGGCTTAACAATGCATCCACCACTTCCGTCCTGCCATAGGATATATGGATATCACCACTACAACAGCACTCTTTGCAGTAAACGTGCTTCCAAACATTCTTTGAGTAAAACAGAGAGTGGGCAGAAGCACCTCAGGTCATTACTGAATCAACTGCACAGCTCAGTCGCTGCATTTAGGTTCTTTCACTCACTGTGCCACAGATGAAAGATCACAGAGGACATGGCTTTGTTAAAAATGTGTTACTGGTAAAGCAGGTTCTCTTTTTTTTTTTTTTCGACAATATCTGCCATTATCGAAAGCTTGCAAGAGAAAACACAACCTCTGCAGTGAAAGCTAAATAAAAGCCACTGTAAATTTAGGTGACTTGAGAACTGTTGAAAAGCACTATAACAAAAAGGACAAATATGCTCTGACCGAGTACACAACAATGTGGCCATTAACCCTTGTGTACCGTTCAAAAATGTTGAGATCATATTTTCAAAATTTATGTAAAATTAAGGTTCGGCAGCAAAAATCATTCCAAGTGACTCCAAGTGGCTGTTTTCATCCCAAACGGTACACAAGGGTTAATCAGTTGTCAGAGTGAAATATCAGTGTAATAAAACCATTTACATAATTGCATAAGATGGCAAAAGCTAATTACAAATGGTATTCAGTCAATTATATGGTGATTACATATAGGACCTTTTTGACCTTGGTGCCGTATAGAGCCAACGCATGATCAAGAGTACTGTAGATTCAGTCTGTGGTTGTGGGAATCTTCGATCTACTAATCTTAGAAAGTCTACCTCAACAGTATCTCCAATATAAATTTAGCTAAAGCTGACACATTTCCCGCAGGCCAGATTCTGGAGAAACTTTATTTTTGTCTCCTGCATACCTTCAGATTTAACACTTGTACCCTAGATAACAGCACACACCACTGAGAGGCTAAAAGTAAAGCATTTAACTGGAGCAAGCTGTCAAGGGTTATTAGTCATATATCTTATTTTCTTTGCTACATTGTAGTGAGTGGGGTCTAGCTGCAGTGTTTCTTTGTCTGGGGGCCTTATCTGGCTGTGAAGCGCCAAGCTCTGTGCTGCTGTCTCTATTGGCATGGCAGTGGCGGCGAGGCCTGCCATCCCAGATAAACCTCCCTCTGTTCTCCCAGCAGCCCAGCAGGCTTCATGTTTGCTGCAGGTGTCACAGAAAATGTTCCCATAGCCATTAGACTTCAGCGCTGCTGGTGACATGTTGGCATCTCTGATGGGAAGAGACTGAAGATGGGGGAAAGTGATGAAGAGGGACAGTGAGACAGACCACACAGGGACAAGACAGAATGAGGAAAAAAAAATGTTCGACTGGTCTGGCTACCAAATAAAATTAGTCACAATGGGAAATAACCGATAAAAGCATATAATGATTAGTGTACACCATGAACTGAAAAGAAAAATGGCGGCAGGCAGGTTCCGTTAATCACGCAATAATAGCGCTTGTTGTTGCTCCTGCTGCTCCTAAGCCATCACGAAGGGGAAGACCTTGTTGTGCTGATTATTCAGCAGCCACGCTGTTCTCCAAGTGGCAAGAGATGGAAAACAAGGAAATATAACTGAATGCTCTCAATTTCTTTCCTTCAACGATTTCATAACAGCACCAAAAATATTAAATGCACGAAGGAGAAAGTAGTCTGACAAAGAAAAATATTAAATTTCACATCTTTTGACATGGATGGTAAGCACAGTTTGTTCTGTCTTAGGACAACAGACCAGTACGATTAGCTTGAACATATATATGCTACTGCAGGCAGGTGGCCTTTTAAAGAGAAAAACATAGGAAAGACTTTCTCTCTGGGTGATTGTTCTATATGTACATATTCTGAGATCTTAGCATTTTTTATGCGTACAGTGATTTTGTCAAAAGTTGTTGAAGTCATAAATGCTTGTTTTTGCAGTAGATTGGATATGGCATGGAAGTGACTGCATATGTAAAGGAGTACCGCTTCATGTAGAAATATACTAAGACAAAGAAGAGCAGCATATTCTAACATTGAATAGCTCTAATCAGTCCACTGTTTTTTGTCATTCCATAAAATATCAAAAACTAAATGAACAGGATAGGCGTCCAGTTTTAGCCATACTGGGATCTAACATCACATGTCTCTTAAAAGAATGCCACCTTTTCATCAATATACAAGAAGTAGCCCATCTGTGGGGCTTGAGGCCAATGTTAATGCGGGGACAAACAACCGCCACGCCACCTTGCTAGGCAGGGAGCAGGACACCGAACTGGCAGATTAGACCACCTGGTCCCACCAGACTGTCAGCCTATTTATACTGTGTGATGTTCCCATGGTGGAAAAAGAAAAAGAAAATGAGTCACCATGATGACCTTCTGCCTTCTTATTCCCCTGCAAGGCTTTCCCAGAGGAGTGAACTAATGACAATGTCCTCCGCTCGTAGCAAATACTCCTTCAGCCAGAGAGAAACTGGGGTGTATGAGTTACACAAAGGAATTAGTGTTTCAACATGACACTGATTATATCTGTTCTGTAAGCAAATCAGGGCTGTGACTTTTTTAAGGATTTCTAAATGGATTTGATCAAACATGTAACTTCAGAGAGACGGTGACGACTTGACATAAGAAACAAATATTGTTCCGTTGACAATGACACTGTGGGCGTATATACGTGTAGACGTTGCACAGAACTGCAATAAAGCCTTTGATTAAGCTCATGTCACAATTTGACTTGTCATGCTGTCAAACATGTCAGACATCAAAAAACGCAAGAAGCCACTTTACAAGATACATCAGAAAAAAAAGAACATGCAGCAGATCTGGTTTAATGGCTTGTACGTAAGTGTGGGCATGACCCTGAAAAATTATTTATATTATATCTGCTCTGCAAAAGCTGGAAAATTCTAAAAGTGGCAAGTTACAGCTTTGCGGCAAAGCACACCGCAATTAAACCAGGTAACGAGTTGCTTAAACTCAAAACCTCCACAGAGCTCCTGCCGCCACTGACATTTTCCCATTAGTGGCACGGATGCATAATTTGGTGGCACCAATATTTCATATCAGAGAGCTTTTCACACAGTAATGAACATGTCACCATGTGAAATTAATGTGTCACTGTGTTTAACAGATCCAATAAAAGTAAAGAATTTGAAACACTCAGAAATTACATAACAGACCCATTATCACAGTTCATGCAACGCAGTGACAGTTTATTTTGCTGTTACTCAACTTTATACATGTCAAATGTCAGTCTAACTTCAATTAGTAGCACAATTTATTCGGAGCCACGTTGCACAGTTGTGACTGACAGATGTAACTGTGATGTTGTTCGAGATGAAAAACGCTATCAGTATATTACAAATGGAAGTAAACAAGGAGGAAATGCTGAACATCTTGCTGAAATTGGGCTGATCATCTTTGTGACAATAAAAATATACTAGTATTAACATAGTCAAACATGGACACTCTTGACCAAGAGTGAGAAAGACAGTAGTCAGAAACACCTGACCTAAGACTAAGGAACTGGATCCATAAGACAATCAATTAAAATGTGAAAGTATAACTGTGTCTTTTGTTCTGTTTTGATTTTATTTTTTACTCGACATTCACCAAATATTCTTACTTTGAGTATAAAAGCCTGAATAGTTTGACATTTTGCAAAATAAGTTTGCTTTCTTTGCCAAGGACCAGGCTATTCATGCTATTAAAACCTCTGTTTGTTTATATATATTGTAGACCATTCAGATGAAGCACCAATAGAAAGTCTTTAGTTCCAATTTAAATGCAGCTGAGTTGAGAGTTTTCTTGTAGTCTGATCCAAATATGAGCTGCATAAGAACTATGAGGGCAGTTTAGATTTAATTGTGGACAAAACAAGCAACCCAGTCTGTCACCAACATATCTAAGATAGGGTAAGTGGGGCAAGACCATTCAGCGTTTTATGCATAAAGAGCAATATTTGAAACGCAGATTGGTAAACAGGACAGGGATTTGCGAACTGGTGCGATATGCCCAGCTTTTCTGACTTCTTGCAGTAGTATTCTGGATCATTTGAAGCCGTTTCAACTAAAACAGTCCATTGCACTAGCCAATTCAGTTAGAGATAAAGGCAGAGACGCTGAGACCAAAATACACTTGTTTTGATTCCCTTGAAAATGGAAGCCCAGTTGTTAGAAGCTCAAGTCTTAACTTCTACAAAGAAGACCTTAAACAAATGTGTCATGTCATCATAGTAAACAGCTTCCCCATTCAAAATTATTAAATTTAATGAGGTACTGAGACATGAACTCTTCTTCTCAAGAAATTAGCTTTGATGTGTGCAATGAAATAGAAGAAAACAACAGCCGGCCAGTCTATCTCTTAAACATGAAGCTTCAGAGATGAGAGTTTGCACACGAGAGTTTGCACACTATATTTGTATTAGTTTGTTTAAATTCAAACAAAAATGTTAATGTATTTTGATAGTGGGTTTTGTGAGTGAGTTTGCTATTTGTGCTAGTAGTTGAGGTTTTCCTCTCATTTGCAGTATTTATACTAAGCTTCGGTAGCTTCTCCCAGCTGTAATTTCATATTTAATGGAGGTATGAGAGTGGTATCGATTTCACCAAAACTCGAAATATTCCTTTATCACAAGGTTACTGTTTGGAAAAACACCCCTCTGCATGTTTGAGATACATTTTATATTCTAGACAGAGTTTCTGTGAGTGACATTGCTCCCTCATTTACTGTCAAGGAAGCCGCTCCACACGCTCTCTTGATGAGATGAATAATCATAGATTCTGTATGTGCATTAATATATGTTCGTGTGGAAGAGAGTGCTCAAGTGTGTGTAGGTGCTTAAACAGCCCTTTCAGCCTACTAGATTTTAAATCCCGAGATTCTTTTTGAAAATACAAAGGGCTGGAGGCAGAGATGAGTACAAGATATTGTAATTAGCTACCACCATCACAAAACTGTTGCTGTGGAAAATGCCAGAGAAAAGACATTAAAGATTTCCATGATTTGTTCACTGAACCAAATGTTAACTGTTTCACTTTTTAGACTGTACGACTTTGCCCACTTACTTGTCATAGTTTGCAGTTTCAGCATATGAAAGTAGGCTGACACTGGGTAGGCAGCAGGCCCCGATGATGGTAAAAATAGCTTATCAATAGGAGCTGATCAAGATTCAATACATGTATTTTAAATAGGGACTCTGCACATGAAGACAGAAGTCTTGGTTTCAGAATGTTTACTGATGCTGAGAGCTGATTCACTGGTGTGAATTTCATTAACATGGCTTAAATGTTGCTCAAGCGACTGTCAGAGATTAGGCTGTCATTAGCCAATGTGAAAGAGTTGGGAGTATTCAGGCAATCACACCTGTTCGTCTCTCTGTAGGCAGAGAGGTGAAAGAGAGCTTAATACTGAGCCTGATGGAGCTAAGAGGAGCTAATTTACTGTCTCTGTGTGTGTCTGTGTCTCTGTGTGCGTGCGTGTGTGTGTGTGTGTGTGTGTGTGTGTGTGTGTGTGTGTGTGTGTGTGTGTGTGTGTGTGCGTGTGTGTGTGAGAAGCATCACATCTGCAGAATGTTGGTGAGGGAGACAGACTGAAAGATGGAGCAAAGGTGGAAGCTAATATTAGCTTGCTGCTATGAATGGCATGCTGGTTTGGAGGAAAAGATAACAATTTGGACCACAATCTTAAAAAACAGTCCTCTCCGACTGTCCATCTTTACTGTAAAAGATTCAGCCATGAACTACCTCCATATCTACTATATTCTTCAGTTTTGCTCTCCTTGTTAAAATCACTGAATGAGGTTAAAAGGGAAGGATATTAATAATTTTGTAAACGTCCCAACAGCTGAAAGCATTAAACTTGGAGCGGAGTGCTGAAACATTTTAGGGCTGCAATTTCATTCATTCATTCATTTTCTCTAACTGCTTGTCCTCTGGAGGGTCGCGGGGGGGCTGGAGTCTATCCCAGCTGTCATTGTGCAAGAGGCAGAGTACACCCTGGACAGGTCTGCAGTCTATCACAGGGCTAACACAGACAAACAGACAACCATTCACACTCACATGCAGACCTACAGCCAATTTAGAATCAACAATTAACCTAAGGCGCATATCTTTGGACGGTGGAAGGAAGCCGGAACATGGAGAGAACCCATGTAGACACAGGGAGAACATGCAAACTCCACACGGAAAAGCCCAGTCGGCCTGGATTTGAACCCAGAACCTTCTTGATGCTAACCACCACACTACTGTGCCAAAACATTAAAGTGCACAACAACTTACAATCAACTCAATCATTGTACTGCTATGCTTAAATCGAAATGATCATTCCCATTCCCTTTAAACTAGACTGGACCAATCTTCCTAACAAATCTCGCATATAGTTTTCAAGCATCTTGGAAAACTTGCCATAGTTCTTCTGTGAAGTTAGGATGTCGCTGGCCTCCTCTGCTAATCCTAGATCTGTTTAACACTGTGCACATCAGGCCTCTATGGGGCCATGCAATCAGATGACAGTGTCTTTAACTTCCCGTTCTTTAACTCCCGTTTATTTCTTTGTTGTCATGCTGCTGATTAAGACTGGGACTAATCAGACACCTCCTGGTTAGGTATTGTGTGATGGATAAGAATCAGACTGACAAGCCAACACTGGGATCTTTAGAGGAGTGCCAATAACATGGCTAAAACAGACATCAAACTTTTGCCCGGTTTTATAGATCTTAACTGTTTTTGTTATTAAAGGATTAAATAAAGCTCACCAACAAGTTCCAATGTGTGAAAATAACATTAAGAGAAATTAAATAAATAAATGACAAGAAATTGCTTTGTTGATGAAATGGAGGTGAAAACTTCTGGCCTGATTCTCCTACACTGACGTAACTTCTTGACAGACGCTTTAAAGAGGTCATAATGGAGTCGTTGACGTCTTTCATTTAAAAGTACGTGTTATTACCACATGTTGATTTTACGGCGGAGATTTTCAGCTACTACTTCTACTACCCACCTTTCATCCTATTCAATAGATTGAAGTGTGGACCCCATACGACAGGAAAGAGAAAATGTCAGTAGAGAAATGCACAAAGCACTTGACAGGGAATGGCACTATCTGTATGCTAAATTAGACATTGGGAGCTATTTGTCCGGGACTATAAATCTCCTGCACCGGTAACTGAATAACAGGTAATATCATCTCCATTTCAGTCTGACAGTAGTATCTCTGCTCTCAATGTCAAATAGCCGTTTTCAGTAATAACCAGTAAGAGGTTGACGAACATTCCTCTGCCAAGCATCTCCCGTCATGTGTGTGTGTGTGTGTGTGTGTGTGTGTGTGGTCAGGTTGCTGTGCGGCACTGAGCCAGCTGCTCTCAGCAAAAATCTAAGACAAGAGGATCAGTTTTTTTGAATATGATTCAGATGAAAGAGAACAGAAAAATCTCTTGTCACATTTCACAGCTGGCTTTGGTGGGTGTTTTTTCTTTCTTTTTTTTTTTTTTTTATGGAGAGCATGGCCAGAAATTCAAAAATATCTTGCAGTGAGAACAGGATTCTTGCGGTTAATGTAAAACTCTCAGTAAGCAGCAGGCTCTAATCCAGCCTTTCTCCTTGAAAGTTTTTCCCAAAAGTGGCAGTGACGGACATTCTTCTGTGCCCAGTTAAAAACAGGAGCTTTGACCTATTTGCTTCCACGTTGGGTATTAAACTGGGACATTATAGTGCCTACTGAGTATCGCATGGAGAAAATTAGAAAGAGGAACTAATCAGCATCTAGCTAATACTGGAGTTCAGGATCCCAATTTCTTTACATACGGCAGCGCGAATCATTCTAAAGTCGCAGTAAAGGCAGAATGAGTTCTGCTGGAGATAACAGAAATGTGTGGCTTAGCTGAAAACCTCTAAAAACCTTGTGTGTTTCCACCCAGACAGCATGGCTGACCCACAGGCCGAGAGAGAAAGAAAGTGGAGCTTAATCTACTGTTTGGTCAATATTTCACTCTGTGGGGACATACGGCAAAAACGCCAAATCAAAATGAAAGTCTGGGCCTGCGCATATGGCAGTGTTAGTCAGATATTTGTAGTGTGTACGAAGAATATAAATCTACTTTTAATTAATCACACATTATATAATTACGACATCCTGCAGGCCACAAGACACCGTTCATACTGCAGCCAAATGCAATTGTCACTCTTCATTTTGGCACCTAATTCTGGCAAGTTCCCACTCAGAACAATTATGAATGAGAGTAAGAGCTCATACTAATAAGTTCTGCTTGAAACAGGTAGCAGCAATCATTGTTGACTCTAGCTCCTCTGCAAATGAGCTTGATTGTGTGTTTTGGATGAGAACCGGAGTCGAAAATTGGCATTCGATGCAATGTCACTAACTGTGCAGTGTTGCCACAGTGTTTATTTTTCCTTCAGGTTGTTGTGCTTTCCCTTCTGGTGTGTTTGGTTGATCATTGTCAGATAATATTGTGTAATCTATTTATAATTTCTAGACTAAACTGTGTAACCATTATAATCTTTAGGAGCAGAATATAAGAGCACAAAAGAAAACACAACAAGCAGAAGATATTTTCATCTGCAGCACATGAAATACGTTCATATGAAAATACAATTCATATCGACTCAACTGCATGAATCACAACTGGACAACAAAATTGATGGACCGGGCCTGCTCAGTAGAACTTGTTGTCATGTTTATAAACTAGGTGTAATGGTGATATGCTTCCCAAATTAAAGGTTAAATAACTATTCCATGGACAGAAAAATACATTGCAGCATATTCAAATGAGCATGACTCTAATTTGGGCTTGGGCTGCAAATGCTGCACAGAACCTAGTTTGGGAAAACCACTTGACATGCAGCCCACATCCCCAGTAGTAAGTAGATCTTAGGCAAGGGGCAATTAGAGGAAATACTGCTGTTCTTATCTGCTGCTGAATCTGAAGGCAAATTCCAATAGTTATAGCTTGAGGGCAATGCAGCACCTGAGCCTAAAGGATAGCCGGGAACTATAGAGATCTGTGTACTACTCTCTAGTAAAAGACATTAGCACAATGAACCACTTCAAATCTTTAACAAAACGTTAAGTCATCAAAACATAAGAAAAAGACAGCTGTACCTGTAGGCAGTCTTGACAAACATCAATTTACAGGTGCTGGCATCACCCAGAATATCAGCAACTAAAATATTCCAGCCCAATGACACTAAAGAAAATTGGACAAACTGAAATAATTCGAACTGACTGTTCAATAAATACAAGATGAAAGTTGATAAAGATATAATTAAGGTTAAATGCATATCTCCACAAGTCTATTTTCTTGCGTATCGCGCTTAGAGAAGGGTAACCTCCAACAGCCAGCTTTTAAATCACACAAATCTCCTGCTGTTTATATGTTGTTAAATTTTTAATGGCACTGACTGATCAGGCTCTCGGTGTGACTGTGAGCTATCTGGTTTCAGTCTCGGCAGTGGGCAGGAGAAAATCAATAAAATAAATGAATCCATACATCAAAACACTGTTGACTTCTTCCTGCTGAGCCTACATGAGAACTATTTTTATCCAGTAAATTTCTGCTGTCAGTCAGCGTGGTGAAGAGTGTTTGCTCCTCAGAAGCTGCTGACAGACAGCTGGTTCTGAGGACAAAGGAGCACGTGGAGGTCAGAGTCGGTCGTAGACTGAATGGAAGGAACGCTTGAGTGGCCCTTACACAACACTCGTATCTCAATTTTAATGTGGAGCTGAAAGAAAACACACTTGCTGTGATTTGATGTCTAATAGAACATTTATGTGATGCTGGAATAAGCGGGAAAATTACTTCTGGGAAAATTCATGTAAATTCCCCTCCAAGAAAATGTGTTGTTTCCCTCATCTACTCAGAATGGTAGACATAAATAACCTTTATTCTAACATGGCAATTATTACAAGTTTGTCAGCTGCATCTGTCGCAGTTTTTTATGATCAGTAAACATACACCTATCAGCCACAACATTGAGCATCTTGTGACAGTGGCATTCATGTGGATGTTACTTTGACATGTACCACCCACCTAGACCAGACCAGGCACCCCCACCCCATAGGAATGACACTAGCAAAACATGAAGAACAGTACAAGGTGTTGACCTGGCCTCCAAATTCACTAGATCCCAAACTGATTAAGTATCTGTGGGATGATCCACAGAGGTCCCTCCGCTCAACCCATAGGACCCAAAGGCCCCCACTAACAAGATTCTGTTACCAGACACCACAGGACACCCTCAGAAGGTCCATGTCCATTCTCTGATGAGTCACAACTGTTTTGGAGGCACAAGGGAGACCTACACAATATTAGACAGGTGGTAATAATGTTAAGCCTGATCGGTGTGTGTTCAAAATCAAGAATTTGTCACGTCTACCTTGGTCTTTTCCCTTTCTCTCTTTGTTATTATGCAAAAACTGGAATCATCAAGTATAATCAAGTGCAAAAAAACACTTGTTAGATTGTTGCATACATATGGTTTTCACCTTCGGACTTAAAACAACATTGACACACCAAAGACAGACAAACGACCTTACTACCTTGAGAAACGAGACAATCCAAGGAGCTTGTAAATGCACCGTTAATCGGTTTTGAACAGCATGATTCTTGCATGTCATGGAGATCATACCTGTGATGCTGCAGCAGCCATAGAACTGCTTTTCTTGGGCGCCTGGCCGCTTCACTCTGGCCAAGAAGATACCAGGACTGTCGTCTTCATCTTGTAGCCTGGAAAGTACAACAAAAGAAAATTGAGCCCACACCGATAAAACTGGATGTGCATCTAAAATCATGGCTGTGAATGGACTTTGGAGCTACAGAACTAAATCTCTAACTACAAAGTTCATTTTGATGTAGTTTCAGATGCTAACATGAACCCTAAGGCATCTTTCATACTGAGCCTGTCACAGTGTACAATGTGAGGCCATCTTCTTTTCCACAATACAATATGAGGTCATCTGGCAAAGCACCTTGTCGGCCACTCAGATATGTACAAGCATACACATCAATGCAGACTATCTTGTAGCAAGGACCTTGTAGTATTGCACTACCTGGCTAGAATCAAGATAGAAAAGAAAGTTATTGTGTTAACTTTCCAAAGCTGTACAATCAGACCTCTGAGGAGTACAAGGCCATAAATTGCTGTCTTTGCATTTTATGCCTACACTCAGGGCTTGTTAGTTTGTCTTTCATCTTCTTTACCTGTGCCCTGTGGCAAAGTGCCCACACTTACACAACCCAATGCAATGTTTTTCCATGGTGCTATTGTCAGTGCAAAGCCATCGAATGCAGCAGTGAAAGCTGAAATGATGAGCAGACAATGTTTCTGCAATCCCTGAACATTTGAGTGAGGAAGAAAAAGTCAATGGCAGACTACAGAGAATCGTCTATAGATGAGCAAAAGAAGAATCTTACACCTCAGAAGAAACCCCACAACTGGGGATGCTTATCAATTACAGCCAAAGAATGAATAATGAGTGCATACAGTAACTCCACAGGCCACTAAAATATGCAGAGCTATTTACTGCAGTGTGAGAGCAAGAGAACAATGGCATAAGAAACTACTTAAGGCCAGACAGGAAGTGGATCATGTCAGGGGATTAAAAACAATGCTATGATCTGTTCGTCTCCCCCTTGCTGCACAATTATAGTGGCTACACCGCCTAAGAGAGAGGGCTTGAGTTGATGTACTGCACAACCACGTGAATCCAAAAGCCGTTTCTTCAATTGTAGATCAAAGTTCAAGTTCTTCTGTTGACCCAGGCCAATCTTCTCGAGTTACAGTTGGATCTTTGGGCTTTGCTGGTTTTTCTGAGAGAAACAAGACAGTTGGGTGTAATCTTATTTTATCACTTTAGCCTTGTATTGTGTTCATAAGTAATTTGTACTGCTACAGTAATTGGGATCTAGTGAATTTGGAGGCCAGGTTAAGACCTTGTGCTGTCATTCATGTTTTTTGAGTTGTTCCTAAACTGTTTTTGTGTGTGTGTGTTTGTGTCAGGCTGCATCCGGCTGGAGATGGTTGCTGCCATCAAGGAGTGTCATTGCTATGGGGTGGGGGTGTCTGGTCTGGTCTAGGTGGGTGCTACATGTCTAAGTAACATCCACATGAATGCCAGGTCCAAAAGTTTCCCAGCAGAACATTGTATTATAGATGGTCAGTGTTATTCACTTCTCCTGTCAGTGGTTTTAATGTTGTGGCTGAGCAGTGTAAAACAGACATGTGAGCGCAAGATTAATGTTAATGCGAAGGTGAATGTATGACTGAGTGTTTCTTGTGAAGTTAAGGATGTACTCATGATCAGAACCATGACTACTTTTACACACTTCCTTCCTATACTACAAAAAAGACGACGACACACTAAAAGCTCAACGCTTTCTCTCCAGCTCCACTGACCAGAGACATAAAATGATGACTCTGCCCCTAACCAAATCTCCAACTACACCCATGTCCACCCACACCCTCTTCAACATCCGACTCAGACTAGCAAGAAACCATTAACAGTAATGAGAATCGATGGGGGTGTTAAAAGTATTGGCAGGCCAGCTCAGGAGCTGCTCGCTCTGCCATCTTTATTAGTCTGGAAAAAGAGTGTCGGGTCTCTAGCCTGCCAGCCCTAAATAGGAGTGCATTGATCAGAAGGTCAGGCCAGGCTGAATCCAGCCCTTTAATTGTCTGCGTCACTCCTCATTCTCATTCCAACAGCTGTCAGTCCTCTCCCAGGTAAACAAAGGCTGGCACTGCACATGGCATTTCACGCTCGGCAGAGGTTAAGGTTTGGATAGAGTGCAGCCCGACAGGGAGAAGGAATTTAAAGTGAAATCCGCTGTCATAGTCATCTTAATCAGCTGAGAGCAGGAGGGAACACCGCACATTCCCAGCTTCTCTGACTAATACCTTCTCAAAGGCCATATCATAAAAACAAAAATGCACACCAAGTATGTCTAACTAAACATGGTCTTAACAGCTGAGGAAATCAACAAAGAAAAATTAAGATATAAGATATAGGAGTTTTGGGCAGCTAAGAGAACAAAAAAGGTGGCAATATCGAACACAAGCACCAAGTCAGCGCAAGTAGTTGAATGTAATTAGGTCTGATTACCTTGGTAAAAGAGGAGTATGGACTTGTCAACCCCTCCCTACAAACCTCATGAATGCACACACAGGCAAACATTAATTAAAAAAACACATACGCAGACAATTGCTGAGTCATACAGTCCGTTTCAGAAATATAATAAAATATATATCTATATTGTATGATCTTCTTTCACAGGAAAATGAAAATTAACTCACTGTGTTACCTGCCCCCCCAAAAATAAAACATTTTCAAAGTTGGCTTCATCTGTATGTATGATTTTCTGCTCTGGAGAAGGAAAGCCAGTCAAATCCTTTTGCACATTAATCCAGATGTCTGGCTGCTTCAGACACACAGCTCTGTCAAAACTGCATCCTGGCTTTAGTGCTGGAGTCATTTCAGATGTCTTGGCGGCTAATCAGGCACTATCTTTCATCAAAAAAAGTTGCAGTATCGGGGCCAAACCTGTCTTTACAAAATATACCGGGGTAAGATTGCATTTCAGCTGTACAGTGATTCGAAGCTTTAATGTTTGGATTCTGCCTGGCTGGCTTCCTGCTACAGACATTTTGTTGGATGTAGCAAAGGTAAATACATAGGTTTGTTTCAAATGTTACATTCCATAAATCCCACAAATAAAAGTTCAGATAAAACCAGAAAAGTAAGACAGAGAGATTTATACAAATCCAAGAGAACAGGGAAGGGCAAGGACATCTTCAAAAAAATCTAATTCCAGTTCCCATTAAGCTTGAAATATGTAGATGTCATTCATACAGGGCATGATATCAAGGGTAAAGTATGCAGTGGTGCTGTGACCACTTTTTTTGTCATAATCAAAGTCCTCACAGCTCATCACTGCATCTGAAGATTTAGTTCAATCACTAGGATTATAACCCGTCATCAGTGCTCCCTGATTAAAAGGGTCGCTTCGATCTTTATGAAAAATACGGCATTTGTGATTAAGCAATTGCCCTGCCCAAAAGGCGTTAAGCAGTAAGGTCATCCTCAGATGACCAGGTAAAACGCAGCTCACATTGTTTTTCAGCTCGTAACTTTGGAAAGTCGTGCATGTCTGAAATCTGTTGCCTATGATCAACACAACACCATTTCCTGTGCTGGATTAACCTGAATGTACGTCCACCGCCTCTCCACTCATCAGTGTCATCGCAGCTTTCAGACTTACTCGGGTATGAAATGAATTTACTTCACACCTTTTGTAGACTTCACATAAGATCAGTATCCATTGTGATCTGATGAGGAGATTTGGCCTAAAGCACACAGCCTAAATGTCTCACTACAGGGAATGATTATTGTAGTGAGATAGGAATACCAAAGTCAACAGCTACTCAGTCTGCCTGAGGAAAAAATAGACTGTATACAGCAGGTCAGTGTTTAGAACCAATGCCAGTGAAAGTCATTTATCGTGTGCATGTACTGCATGGTCATTGTTTCCATTTAACTCTCTACGTTATACACCTGCACAGTCCAACTGTGTTCCCCAAGCGGTCCAACAGCAGTTTATCGCTGAGTCCACTGCTCTATTTTTCTAGCCTCCAGGGAAGCTTAGAGCAAATGCTCCCATACTGTCATTTAAGCTAGTTTATTTTTGTCGCAAAAAGGTAGGTGATGTTTTGACTCACAAAATAGATTTATTTTTAACAGCAATTTGAGTGAAGTGGAACACAAGGTAACACAAGACCTCTACGAGGGAGGTGACTATAATTAAGTTAGTATGCCAACTGAGTGTCTGCATCTGCATATTTCCCTCGTTTCTACCTCTGCAAAGCACATAAAGAAGAAATGACAGTATAGACATTTGAGTGATGCTTTAGCTCAAAAACAAACAAAAATAAATGGTCTGTCTTGTAACTAATGAGTCACGAATTAGTCAGTTCTGTTACTCAGAGATTTAGACGTGGAAGCAGATTTATTTTTTTTTCTCCTGAAAAGTTAACAGACTGGTTAGAAAAATGCCATTATTTTGAATTTAGCTACAAAATTCCAAGTGCCCCTGTCTGTCTCTCTGTGTTAGCCCTGTGATAGACTGGTGACCTGTCCAGGGTGTACCCCGCCTCTCACCCGATGACAGCTGGGATAGGCTCCAGCGCCCCTGCGACCTTTCACAGGTCAAGCAGTTACAGAAGATGAATGAATGAATTCCAACTGCCCTCTAACATCTTCTGTTGGCTGAAACCTGCATTTGATTTTTGCAGTCGCTCTTGCCGCACCAAACACCATTCCTCTTTCCGGCTTATATTATCCAAAACATTTATGAGGGATGTAGAACACTGTTTTTAAACGTATTAAAACAAGTTGCATTGCTACATTTTCTTGTCTAAAGTTCATTTCTAAAACCGTATTATGCAGCTCTGTTAAATAGGAATGTTTCAATATACAGTAGTTAAATGCAACTAACGTCATTAAAAGGTCCCGTCATCATGGTTAACAATCAGTGAGATATGATCTTATTTATTATGTGTCATCAACAGTGGATGACAGTGGACATATTGTCAAATTCAGTCCATTGTTTTATCTTTGAAACATATTCAGCAGACACAGTAGTTTTCTAATACAAAGAATTCCTCTCAAATAATGATTCACAGGCATTATTTTTTTTACAAACAATTTTGACTTTTCAATTTCCTTGAGTTTCGAAAGCACAGTATGCACGAGTATATTGACTCACTGAGATGGCACCCACTGCCTTTTCTTACCCAGCTCCCGAACTCCCTTGAGGGTCAATAAAACATCTCATAATGAGAAATGTCACCTTTCCTCACCCGAACTGGGACAAAAACAACTTGCTTCAGAACATGGGAAATGTTCTCAACGTGGTGCCATCCACTGAGCTAAGTTTAGTAAGATGACCTCAGGCACCAAAAACTAGTCACACAGATTTAGCAGATGAAATCAAATTAATGCTGGGCCAGTTTTACACAGGATGCTACAAAACCACAGTCCTGACTCCTGACATTAATAAGGATAAGAGCAGTCATGAACAGACTGGCATGAACAGCAATGATGGGAGTGCTCATCCTAATGCAGTAATTAAAGTGAATATCTTGTAGATTTTCACTGAATTGAACTCATTGATGATTAACCCAATTATCTACTGGTGAATGCCTGTAAAAAAAAAAAAAAAAGTAAAAGTAGTTTGTCATCCATCACTTTGTAGCTGACAGTTGGTTGCTAGTGGATGTTCCAGGCTCTGGTTGCCCTCTTGTATATTTTACATCCTAAATATTTCAAAGTGAAACACGTGGAATACAAAAATATTGCTAGCTTGTGGACTGAGCTAGCTCTTCTTGCCATCACCACTCTCTACTCGAAAAGGAAATACTGTCAACAACGCAGCCTCTCCATCTGGGTTCACCCAACACTCCAAGCTCGCCATTAGTTGTTACCTGCCCACTTTTCTCACCTGTCATATTAACATTTAGCCGAATTTCATTAACATTACATGGTGTCTTGTCACCATATCGCTGCTAATTGCCTCCAGTGTGTACGCTCCTTTAATGGTACATGTCTGGCAGACAAAGCAGGTGGAGCCACTCACTGACGAAGTTCACGCAGGCAACAGTGTTTGGATCTCTGAGGAACAGGGCTCAACAAGACACCTACAGTTATTACGTATTCTCTTAGCTCGTAAGACTGAACTAAACTAAGATCTTAAAGACTAAAGTTCGCCATCGTAACAGCATTATAAACAGTTTCATTTTTGTCATTGTTCAGTTTTTCAAGGTTTTAGAAGACTGTTCAGGTAAGTTTCATGTCTACTGATGGCAAATGCTTTTTTAAAATGCACTAATGAGCAATGTACTATCAACAGAGTTAGTCCTGACCCAAAATATTTTTCTCAATGCCGACATTAAAATACTATAAACACTAAAAAATGCTGCAACTTTGCGTATTCCATTAATAAGCCAAGTAATGTCTTGATTAAATAAGTCAGATCTTTGGCCTATATAATTTATACAAATAGTGAAAAATGTCCACCACAGCTTACAAGAGCCTAAGGGTACAGCATCCACAAACATTCTGTTTAATAAGACAAATAAATAAGATGAATAACACTCATTAAAAGTATTACACAACTATCAAAATAGAAAATAACTGTTCTAACAGTTGACAAATTGATCAAACTGGACTGGCTGTTCTGACTCTTAAAACAATGTATACAAGATGTTTTGTACAGTGTAGTTGAAGACAGGAGAGTTCTGTCTAGAACTGCTGCAGCAGGTTTTCTGACAGCCTCTCTTAAAGTCTGAACAAAACATTAACATTCCGCTGCAGTTTTTAGAATAGCACAGCTGAGGTGTACTTTCAAAATGTCTGGTTAGTTTATGATTGACATGAGCTATAAAACACAACATTGTTGTACATTTGATCAAATTGCCTTAAGGCATCTAAACTTGTATACTTCATTAATATTCCTAAACAAGCTTGCAGCTACTCGAACGCTGCACACCCATAATAAAGGATATGACACACACTTTATATGTGGGCTGTGAAAACGGAGGGGCTGCCCACCACTCACAGCGAGTAATAAACATACTGACCAAAAGGCTGTTATGGTAGCGCATTTTAATAAAGTGAATTAAGACTACAGACATATTTCTCATTGTGTTCGCAGAGAAAGATGGAACATGTAGGAACATGCCACATATATCATCAACAACTCCTCTGCTTTGCCTTTAGGGGCATGATCACAAATGTGCACTGTCCATCACAATATAAATGAGATAGTGACTGGCAAATATAAACATCCACACATACATTTATTGCACGCAGTGGCACTGTATGTCTGGAATACAGGTTCATACAACCTCATTTTTAACTTGCATCTTAAGTATTTAACTGAATATCCAATACATTTACAAATCTATACCTGTTTCTGAAAAGAACAAGCCCTAAATCTCAAAACAGCTTCATTAAATGAACTGATTTCCATGCCCCTGTGTGTTCTACCTAAACTGCACAAAGCACCATTTTTTAAATCTCTTTTGAAAGTACAAGATCATATTATGAAGGGGCGAGCTTAATCCCTAAGTGGAAAACTAACCTAAATTTGTATGCAAGACTGGCTTTCAAATTCAAATGTAAGGTTACAGCATTTTAAGGCTTCCTTCTGTACCAAGCAGCCAGGGTCACCTTACTGAACATCCAACTTTAACTGGCCCAACAGATCTGGAATGTAGTGCAGACAAATCCCCTTTTGGTTCAATGTTAAAGAAGTTTACTTTAATCCCATTTTAAGAAATGGAAGCAAAAAGGACTTTCTAACAAATATTCAGAACGCAATTCATGATGTAAGTTTTTCTTAGACAAAAATCCCTTCCCATTTAAATTTCAAAAGACAGACTGCTTAAGCACTAAAGAGAACAAAATGAAGTTGAGTCCTGGGCCGTTGTCTTAGATTTGTAAGAGACGCTATTTTGAGACGCTCTTGATGAAGCCAAAAGGAATAATCATCAGTCACACATGATGGGCCTACTTTTATTAAGTAAAGGATAATCAAGGATATAATAATACTATTATGGTTAAAAGGCCTATGAGTAAGCACTATAAACACATAAATCACGTAAAAAGTTATTCACTTTACACAGCTTTTGGCCCTGTACAAATTGGAGAATAATGCTTTTGCTGGCACATGATAGCCGCTGAAAAGCTGCTCTTTACCACTGGAGACAGAACGTTAACATTTCCAGATCTCGATTTAAGATTTTGCTGAAGTAAATTTTTAAGCAAAAATAGCATTAAATGTGATAAACCACATCTGTTTCTACGCTTATAAGCCAAAATTGTAAATTGATCAACAGTACGGATGGGTGATTCTCAGTGGTGATTCAAAAGACAAATTCTACGGCTACTTGAGCTCCTTTTGCTGTTTTTACAGCCTGGCATCATCCTCTCACAATAACTGTATTGGAATGATTATCTCAAACCACTACCCCGACTCTGTAGCATTATAAAATGTAACAAGAGACCTCCACCCCTGTTGCACATGGAGAATCCCCTCGGCTTTCACGGCTTTGGTGTCCACATACGTCTCTGTCCTGTGACTTCAATAAGTCAAGCACAAACCCATAAGCAGAGCAGTAGATCAGGTAACACTGGGATGGGTGCAGTTCTTATTTGTGCAAAGCAAGGTCATGGATGTTGGATCAATCAGACAGATTAATGAAGCACAACCTGCTGACATGACGAATATTGACACCCCTATTACATCTTGGTCACGCAGTCCTCAAGCCTGCTTAAATAAATCAGGACCAAGTAGAAGGAGGCAGGTAAACTTCTGAACCTAATCCATCACATGATGAGCAGAATACAAGATGAGCTTGAAAATAATGTGAAAATGTGGCAGTCTCTTGAAACATTAAGTCACAAAAAGTCGCTGAATTAGACCTCATTTTGCCAGCAGTGGCTCCAATCAATTTAATCTGTGCTCAGAGGTTTCTGTTTTTAATTTCTTGGGAGATAAAAGGCTTAAGATGACCTATTTATAAGAAACTCAAGCTAAGAACTAAGTTTTAAACTGTTCTATACTGTTCTACTGATTACTGTTTTTTGATAAATCATTTAGACAAAACAAATTAGCAAAATAATTACAGTAATTAGTTGATTATTAAATTAGCCAATCAATAGAAAATTGCAACTATTTTATTTTTGCAACAACTGATCGATAGTTTCAGTGCAGAAACATTGTAGAATACATCCTGTATGTCACTACGCCGCGGTGTTGGTATGCCAGCAGCACAGAAAGAACAGGAAGGTCTTGGCCCAGGTAGTCAAAACAGCACAGAGGGGGGATAGTGGGAACTGTCCTCCCCGATCTGGACCCTGTGTGTCCTAGTCGTCTACACAAGAGAGAAGAGATAGGAAAGGGCCAACCTACCCAGACCAAAGTCTGTTTGTCCTCTTTCCAACCGGGAAAATATACACGACCACCAGAACACAAACTCACAGACTGAGGAACAGTGTCTTCCCCAGAACTGTAGCCTCCAACACAACACCCCTCACACACATCTTATAATAAGCTGCTGTGAAATAAACACCTCTCTGCAATAACTTGGACTTTGTGCAATAACCGTATATCTGTGCAATATCTTCTGTATTGTCGGGCTGAAGCTTGAACAAATCAAATCTGCTTTATTTGCCATGTATATTTGTTCCAAGTGAGCCCACTTGGACCAGTGGGCAGCTATGTAAGGAGCCCCCAGAGCAGTTTGGGGGTATTTAGGTGCTTGTTGGGGGCAACTCAGCCATGGACATAGAGGGGATTGAGCCAGTGATCTCACACGGACACCCAATGTAGGGCTCAAACCCACGACCCTGGGACTGTGTTTATACTTCCCCAACTGGTCTTCATGGAGCCAAGACCTGATGTCTACACCGGTGAAAGCATGTATACCTGTGGGCTGGTGCATCAGCATTGGTCTGTAATTACCCCACAAAAAAACTGCCAGTCTCTCAAATGGAAAATTATTCTTTCAGTTTGTTACGGCATTCAATTTGTGCCAAACTACTTCATAACCGAAACAGTTAATGGAGAACTCAATTAATTGATAATGAAAATAATTAGTAATTGCAACCCCTACGGAAAATGTTAAATAAAATTACTGATCGACATTTAGTATAGCTGGCAATTCATATTCTGTCGATTTATAAATCAATTCATCAGCTAATCATTTCAGCATACAGGGACATGTTCGTGAGATTAAACCTATTATTTCAAGCATGAATGCAAGCACGACATACGCCTGCACATTCCCAAAAGAAATACATAAAATTATAACCCATGTGGTACCACGTCTTTGCGGCAGATAAAAACCCATGCCACCTTTACCTGAATAAGCCGGTTTGCTTAAAAAGCTTAAAGCACCTCCAACATCATATCTCCTGCCCACATTCCGGTAGTATTTCTGACAACAGGCCCAGAACAAATGGCATCCTCCATTTTTAATCAATAGGCGGATTAACCTTTTCTATCAGCGGTGTGCTCTCGTGGAGTCGAGATTTAGGATTATACCTGTGAAGACATTCTTTAGCTCATTATTAGACTTAGATCTTCAGACCTGCATGACACCCCACGTATCACTGGCATTAGGTTACCGTTAATGACTCAGTAATCCTTCAAATCTCTCCAGCAAAATACACCTCATCACAAGCCTTACTGGATATGATGTATTTGTAGAGGCGTCTACAGTAATGATCCTGCGTATTTATGCAACAGCTGGTATTTTGGTATTCTGAACATTTAGATAAATACCACAACAATGATATTGTTGCTATTATTTCCCACACAGCACTCATAAAACTGTCTTCCTACACAGAGAGAGTGAACTCATATACACCTGCACAGAGCAACAATTTAACCGGAAAGTGTTTTCTCTAAATGATTTAACACATGACCCCTGCGCTGAAACATTAACTGACTAATGAATTAGATGATGAACTTAGTCTGATAATAAGTTAATTGCTTAAATTAAATTACAAACATCGCACCTAAGGCACAGCAGTTATGATCCAGTGTTTTTTGCAGTAAACATCAAAAGAAAACACATGGAAAAATATAACTGATACTACACTGATGATCAGTAGGTAATCTGAAGATATCACCATGGGCCTCAAGGAACTTGATGGCCATTTCTAAGTATTTTATTTTTTTTTTTTAAATCTCTTTATTCAATAACCATGCTATGACAAAGAACTAAATGAAGTGTATTTACTGCACTTGACCTGTAACCACATGATGCTTGCTCATCAGTGGTCCATATCAGAACTATTTGCAGCCACAAGCCTTATCCAAGTAAAATGAAGTCCTCTTGAGTTCCACAAAAGGTGCAAGATGCCAGCCTTAATTAAGCCTCAACCAAGCAACGTGTGACCCACACTCTCCATGCTTCGCCCAGATTAAAGCCAAGCCGGTCAGGCGTTTATAACTTTAAATCATTTGAAAATAGATTAGAAAAAATATTTTTCAAAACTCCACTCCCTTAGGGAGTTATGTTTATCCGCTCTGGCAGGTGCAGTAAACTGTTGTCTGTGCGCCACAGACCTTCCTGCACTCGGCTATAAGTAACTATAGCTTACTACCATCCATTTAAACTCAACAGACCATCCGTCAAGGATAAACCAGCACTGTAACGGATTCACATATCCCGGTGAAATACAAAAAATAACGGGGAAACTACCTCTGCGGATGCTCCCAAGATGTTAAGAAATGCTAAGCTGTCGCGCTGCTGCTCAGTTAAACCAAAGTAAACATAAGTAGTCAGGATAACGAACTGTAAAGTCCGCTAACTTACAGTCCCGTAGACAAATGTTATCTTGACATAATTTGTAGTCACACAACACTTTATATGATCCATCGCTGAGTAGGTTTCAAAACACGTGCTATTGTAAACTGCAGCGACTCTACAGCGACAGAAGCTAACACTAACTACCGTTGACGGAAGTTAGCGCCGGTGAAGTGACAGCTGAAAGCAAAGAGGAAGTATAAAAGTACCTGGCCGAGGTGCTTATCATCTGGTCGCGCTCCGTGTGCTGCTGAAACGCTTCCCATAAACCCACTTAGAAGTTTCTTTACGCAACTCTGTGTTACGGAGTGGGTAACCAGGAAAGCCTCTGGTTAGCAACGAGAACTGTCAAACAATGGCGCAGCCAAGTACGGCAAGCCGGAGGTCTACTTGCGCTTTGCGTTTACGTTCGGCTGGTTTCGTTTTGGTGGTGCGCTCATTACCTTTCAAAATAAGTGCAAATAATAGAGTTTAAACCAAACGCCTAAAACGCCGTGTAATCATAATAATTAAACAGCGATATGAAATAGTTTTCAGGATCATCTGCTGAGAATTCAAAAGTTTAATTACAGTGTTTTGTTTATCGAGATTTTGTTTGCAGAACAAATTACACAGCTGAGTCTTGGATAGTTTTGTATTAAATATACAGATTCAGTGTTTATTACAACAAATTTTAAATCCGTAACAGATCGCTTTGTTAGATGTTCTTGTTTTCATTGCAAATATTCATTGTAAAAATGCACCATTGATTCAAGGCAATTTTGTAATTAGTATTTACATTTTTAGGTCAGTCAAGTTCTCAGAACCTCCAATTTATAATCTGAAGGACTCAGTTATTGTCCTCATCTCATTTCACATTAATGGGATGGATTTCTTTTAATCAGACAAAAATGTAAAATCCTAACCTCCTAAAGTTGGCAGTTCACATCTTTCTTTTTAGTTTTTAACAAAGACGGATTTCTATCCATCTGCTGCATTCATCGGAAGCCTTTGTTCTCTTCTACAGCTGTCAGTATTCTATTGCGGTTATTTAATGGACTGACTTCAAACTTTAGTTCAAATTAATACAAGACTATTATGTAGATAAGTTTGATGACATTTAAAGTTGCATGAGTTGTCCTCCCACATGAAGTTATTAAATGAAATTTCAAAAGGAAATTTATGTGTAGCCAGCGCCGTCTTACGATGACTGCACCAAACTATACACAAAGTATTTAAATGTAATAACTATGCAGGCATAGCTTTGCATAAGCAACAGTCTAATAATGTTATATAACATATAACAATGTGCAGTAAATGCCAGATAGGATTTTACCTGAGTAGTGTTTAGAATTTTATGTGGTATGTATTGGTGCTGTCACTGAATCTGCAGGCTTAGGGAGGCAAAAAATCCCGCCAACACGCAAAACCCCAAACCCGATATAAACAGGCTCGACGCATGACAGTGTGTATGATGTACTGTACACCACAGATTACAGTGAATTATGTCCCTTGACTATTTCCATCACCAACTAATGATGACAACTTTCATCTCTAAGCTGCTGTGGATGGAAAAGCAGGACACTAAACATCCTGTTTGTCACGTATTTACATTGAGTCCTCGCTTTTTATTGTGTCCACGTGGCACCTAGACATGGGATTTGTGAGACTTAGTTTGTCTTCATTCGTTTCTCCATTGGGGTGATTGGGCAACATGCTGCCAGTGACTGTCACTGCTGTAGGCTGTAAGCACTATCAGGTATCATGGAATACTGCCGGTGTGTCAAGTTGGGAAGAATTCAATATGGCTGCAAATCGCCTACATCTACTCACAGACTCTCCGGTTTACCCTAATATGCTTTAATTATATGTAACCTGCTTTTTGAAATGTTTGTGGTAGCGAGTTAGCTAGACATTCCTCACAAACGCTGTTCTTTGACCCACTGAATAACTGACCGTAAGCACCATGCAATCTTGCCACCAACGCATCCTGAATGTCTTAATCTAATCACAAGAAAGCCGAAAAACAATGGATACGCCATTTTAAAGCTTCAACAATAGGTCTCTCCTTATTAAGTAAGTTATTTCATTCTGTGTGTAATTTCACTTTGCTCTCAGTTGTACTCGCCTCCTTCTCTGTGGCTTATTGTTACTGTTCTGGTGGCTAAGCTCTTTCAGAGATGCCGGGACATGAACAAAGCCAGTGATATCTAGTGAATTCTCATTACAAGGGGATTATCATATGTGCCAACATGCATTTCACTCCCACATCATTAAGTGTTTTGGACCATTTACAGCCAATTACTCAACTGCTAATACTTTTTTTTTTCTTTTTTTTGCCCCCAGGCTCATTATGATATTTGACATGTTTTGCCAACTTAGAATGAATTCATCTTGCTTGGTTTGATTGCACTACCTTGTAATCACTATTTCTTCCAAGCCGTTGTCTGTTTGTTCAGTGTGACAAGACACAGATAGTTATTTCTGCTCTCTATGTCACATATGGGCCATTTAAAAGGGATAAGCCGGTGCAGTGTAAATACTGATCTGGGAGACTTATTAATGCGTAATGATCCATTAATATACTCGAATAAGCCATAATCTGAGTTACCATGTCCCTCCCAGCTGGAGGGATGTACCATTACCTTGTTCACAGCAGGCTGCTTCAATGAGACGCCCACTGCACTGCCTCAGCTGCACAACACAAGCCTGGAGTTCTAATGCAGATATATTGACCATTACACATACAGTTGGCCCCTCCCCCAACACACACAAATTCTGACCCAGCCAAAGGTGTTCTCTACACTGTTACATGCCTCTTCAAAATACAGAGAGCTTGAACTTTGTTTGATATTTTAACCTATGTCATTTGCAACTTTGTCATTTTGTTTGTGGGACAAATTAAAGGATTATCTTGTCGCCTAAATTGGATAGTTTGCAAGTACAGACTTTACCACACAATAATTCACTTTTCTTTATTGCTTTCAGGTTATGACTGAAATTAAGAAACTGTAAAACACCCCTTGTACAATCTGCATTTTCAATTAAAACCCAACCATCAGGAATTTCCAGTATTACAGCAAGTTCAGGATCTTAACATATTCACAGTAATTCCTGGTGCCCAGAACTGCACCCTTAACGCAAAACAGTGACTACTAATGTACTGTATATGAGCACAAACTAGATATGTCTTCCACTTGTACTGATTGTAAACAGTAATGTGTATTTTTATGGACTGCTTCATTATGGCCATTAAGGGGTTGGTTTTAGATATTAACTTCGGAAATTAGCTTTGGAAATTAGCCACATTGGACTCTGCTTCTGCAAATGAATGGTTTTCTGTACTTGTGCCTCACAAAATAAATAAATGTGTACTTAGTTTGTTTCAGGGTGGGTAATAAATAGCTGCACCCACGTTAGCTTTTGGCAGCAGGTCCTAATAGTGGCTTTGTTGCAGCTTAAGCTGTTGAAGTGGGAGTAAAAAGTAATGGATGGCTGAGGATCTCTGAAGCCACTGGTTTGGTGAATAAATACCACATGTCATGCAAGGGTCACACAGGAAACTAAAGACTATATGGGCCAGTTTGGAAGATTGGTTGTTAGTCAGCTTACCCAGTCTTTGTCTCACCTTTCTGTTTTAGCCACAACATTAAAACCACTGAAAGGAGAAGTGAATAACTTTGACCATTTTGTGACAATACAATGATCTGCTGGGAAACTTTTTGGACCTGACATTTATGTGGATGTTACTTAGACATGTACCACCCACCTAGACCAGACCAGACACCACCACCCCATAGCAATGACACTCCTTGATGGCAGCAGCCATCCCCAGCAGGATGTAGCCTGACACAGACACACACACACAAACAGTTTAGGAACAACTCAGAAAACATGAAGAACAGCACAAGGTGTTGACCTGGCCTCCAAATTCACTAGATCCCAAACTGATCAAGTATCTGTGGGATGATCCACAGAGGCCCCTCCCCTCAACCCATAGGACCCAAAGGCCCCCACTAACAACATTCTGTTGCCAGACACCACAGGACACCCTCGGAAGGACCATGTCCATTCTCTGATGAGTCACAACTGTTTTGTAGGCACAAGGGAGACCTACACAATATTAGGAAGGTGGTCATAATGTTATGCCTGATTGGTGTACATAACATGAGCTTATATCCTTCCTTTATCCAAACTTGGATTGTTGGTGGCTAATGTAAATCTCTCTGTAAACAAATTCATACGCAAATTTTTATTCTCTGAGAAAAGGAAAGCAAGGGGTGAAAAAAAAATCTGTTTACCTAAACTGGATATTTTAAGGAATGTGAATTGGTTTAATGATGGACAGCCAGCTTTCAAACATTCATTCAGAGAGATTATTCTGTCATGCTACAGGGCTTTGATGGTAAAACATCCCAGCAGAAACGTGAAAAAAGGAGATTACCTTTCCGTAATATAAGTTGCTGTTAACCAAAGAAAACATGCCGTTTCTCATCAACAGTGTATGTGAGCACATTCAATATCAGCCCTCCTGCAGGCCTCCAATCTCCTTCCAAGCTGCTGTCCACCGTCCCTCCGCTAGTCTCTTCAGCTTTTCTCATTAGATTTCCCACTCTTATGCATTCCAAGTATTTTTGAAGTGCATAGTGTGTGGAATGATGCAATGCATTCAAGTGTCAAACCTGCCCAAATCTCATCATGTCCAGGGTGAGTCACATAGAAAAAGTTTGGTAGCCTAGCAACAGCCAATAAAAGTCGGCTTTGATTGGGGATTTGCGTCACAACACGAGAGTCAACAGGGAAGCCTCTTTATGAACTGATGAGATGGTGTTTACAAGAAATCAGAGATCGTTTCTCTCATTCAAACCAGCTTCTGAGATAATGGGTTTTCTCGTCTTGAATGATAACTGAAGTCTGAGTTATATCCCACCATGAAAAAAGTTAGGATTTTTGCATGAGCGTAGGCTAAATGGGCCCAATCAGATATCTGAGCTGGATTAAACCATCTGTCTGTCTTTCGCACTGGAGGGTTCATGGATCGATTTCCTCATATGTCACTGCAACTGATTGTGCCTTGATTGCCAGCGTTCAGCAAGAGAATGATTTCATGGCATATGTGAGCCCTCTTTGGATTCATCACACTCTCCAGTCTTCTCTGCTGCAACATTATTTCAGCCCAGTGGGAGCTGAATTCTTATTTTGCCCCTTTAGTTTTTAGTCTCCATGTGTGTCGTGTTTACACTTGCAGCGTGACACCTAATTTATGATGAAACGGTAACTTTTACAAGGAAAAGCCATAAAGAATCTTGTGCCAGCAATGCCTCTGGGACAGAAATAGAAAGAAAACCTACTTTGTATTACAGTCAGTTCAAGCCCTGAATTGTGTGCAGTTTTCTTCCTTCAGGATGAGTCAAGAGATTCACTGTAGTATAAAATTAAACTTGTCATGTCAGTTCTCAAAGTGTCAATGCAAGAGAAAGGTGTCTCATGATAGTTGAACAAAAGTCCCAAGGGTGACGGTGTATGCCCAAATTAAATTCTGTTGTTAGGTATGTACGAGAAGTAACAACTCGAAAATGAAAAAGTTTAAATCAAGCTCACTTTTACAAAGCAGCAAATGAGCAACCATTAAAAAGTTTGACTTGCCAATTAAATCTTTTCCACCTCCCGTCCCTCCGGTATTCTCTGGTAGAAAGCCATCACGGACCAGCTGGGCTGGTAAACATGTGCTTTGTGGATTTCACACTGAAATAAATTTCAGCTTTTTAAAGTTATTTCTCACTGACTGCTGCAGCTTTCAGGATAAAGTGAGTGCATATGATATCGTTTTGAAGCTTCCTAATTTATACTTTCCATAAATACAGACGGATTTTAGTTGCTTTCATTTACAGCACACATAATATTAGGTGGAGCTGCAGCAATTTCTGTATATGCTGATTCACAACAGATCCTCAACTCTCATTTACATATGATTCATGCCGTCACGCTGACCATACGTTTCTTAAGCCTGACTTTAAGTTATAACAGTGAGACGTCTATATTTCAAAAGAATAGGAGTACAAGTCAATACAGTCATGTCTTCAATATCATGTCTCATAGTGTAGAAAATGTTCCATCTTGACTTCAGTCAGATTTTTGTTTTAAAAAAAAAAGAATTTACTGTACTCTATTTACTGTAAACACCGCAAATCTTAAATCTGTCAAAAATAATGTGTGAAAAATGATCCATAATCACATTAAAAGATACTACAGGTATTTAAAATTGTTATATAAACATCAAATGACTTGGCAGTATTTGTATAGGCCTAGACAGATGCTACTTAATGTCCAGATTAACAAACACGTATGCATTTGTGTTTAAAACTAATCATTTTTAATTTAAAAAAAAAACCTCTCCTCTTCTGTAGTGTAATTGCTGTGAACACTACATTGAAGTATCTATCTAATAAAAGCTATGCAGAGTGAATATCAGCATCAAGTAGTTTGATTGTCTGAGTTTCTCAGAAAATGTTTCCACCATGTACTGTCTGAAGGTCAAAGGAAGTGGAAAAATAACTTCAAAGCCAATAACAACAGAAATCAGCTCAGCAAGAGGTGAAGGGCCTGAACACACACAACTCCTTCTTTCAGTTTAATTTTAAATCAGTACTTTGAAGAACAAAAGAGAAGAAAACACATGTCTATGTAAAGACGAAAGCCGGTTTGTTCTGGTCGGTCTCTCTCAAAGAGAATTATTTAAGAATATAACATGAAAGTTCATGCTAGTGTACTTATTAATGTTTCTCAGACATTCAACCCCTAATGGATTGCACTCCCCACTTTGCTGTACAGATTGGACACACTGGAAGAAGAACGCCTGTTCTGGTGAAATCTGAAACCACAGAGCAGTAATTTGCCTCCATGGATGGAATGACCCACCAAGTCATCAGTATCACTCGTAATTTGGGTTACTGCATAATTGGATAATTACATAGTAGATCAAGACAAATAAACATTTGCATTTGTTATGCATGAAGGGCATTTATCATACGCAGACAGACTTCATTTCTTCAGTTTCTATAAATATGCTTCTCTACATAGTCAGTTCCCATTATTTCAGTTTTATGTGATTATTATTTTTTAACAGTACTTTTGATGGAGCTTTCTTTTTACTGTTTACTCCCTGCATTGTCGTGTCAACATTAATTTATTCTACAGGGAAACAATTAGGATATATTATCATGATGTGTTTTATTGTATTGCACCACAATGTGTCACGTCATTGTGCACGGCGTCATATTGTATTACATCGTAATGTATCATGCCTTATCGTACCTTAAACACATCGTGTCATGTCATATTGTATCGCATCACTTTGCATTGTATCATATCCTCTCATAATGTATATTGTAATGATGGTTTCATTTTATATCGTAATGTATCACATTTTATTGTATCATATTGTATATTTTAAAATCTATTAAACTAATTATACAACATATTTGCATAAACATTTGGAGACTTTCATTGTAATATAAGTCAGAATATAATTTTGTAAAAACATTTGCATTAGTGACTCAATAGTGTGTGCATTTATACGTAAACACAGATCAGCCACATCATTAAAACCACTGACAGGTGAAGTGAATGACATTGACCATCTTGTGACAATACAATGTTCTGCTGGGAAACTTTTGGACCTGGCACCCTCAGAAGGTCCATGTCCATTCTCTGATGAGTCATAAACGTTCTGGAGGCACAAGGGAGACCTACACAATATTAGGAAGGTGGTCAAAATGTTATGCCTGACCACTGTATTCTATATACTAATGATGCATGCAAATGCAACTGATTCAAATCATAATTTTGTCTCAGATAATATCTTCTAATTAAAGCTTAAATTATATTTAAATAAAGTAAATAAATTAAGAAAAATGTGTTAGCACATACAAAGTGTAGTCTTGTGAAGGCACTAACAAGAGTTAATTGGAACTGCTGTGTATTTAACATGAAAGCTGAGATATAACAACATGACAGATATAGCGATGAAAATACAGTGATAAGTGATAAAATAAATTGTGAAGTCCCAGAACATTTATTTATAAATCCAACTCTTTCCTTAAGCACCGTGGCAAATTGTGAATAATGTGCTTATGCTTAGTACGTGAGAATAGACAGCTTTTTAAGATGGTACTTCACAAGATAAGTCTCCGATGGGGACACCAAAGCTGGGAGTTTGTACCTTGACAATAATGTGACAGATCATTATTTTATATTTAATTATGTGGGATTTTTCACCTGAAGCTTGGAGGAGATTTGAAGCATTACCGGTTTATTATGATTTCAGTTGGTGGGGGGAAAAATGGATGTTTTACAGAATCCATCGCTTTAATATGTTTAAGGTTTAAGCCTGAATCTCAACAGTCATTGTTTTCAGATGTGATTCAGAGATTAAACCGGGGCAGCTGCTCTATGGGAGCAACAAAAACACTGAGATTAAAGTAAAGATGAGAAATAAATACTTGGAAAATACTTCAATAGGTTTTGAGTTAACGGACAAGAGGAGATTTTCTACAAATTACAGCAAACTAATCCAGTAAATTATGAGGTGTGCAAACTCAACACCAGAGACAGACAGACAGACGGACAGAGAGACAGACAGATTTTATTGGCTCCTGTGTCCCAAATGTTGAAACAGTTGGTGTACCAACCTAATTGCTGCACAAAGAGGCACTATATTGGTGTGGAGTTCAACTATTTAATCAGGCAGCCACAGGCAGGCAAACAACACATAGGCAAACAGGAGCCAGGAGGGTAAAGGCAAAACTCTTGGTCGAGAAAAGAAGGCTAAGATGGTTTACCGGGAGGCAGATGGAACAGGTGGGTCAGAGAAGAGGGAAGTAAAGCAGAAGAATGCTGGAAAGTCTTGCATGGCAAAAAGCAATCTGGCAAAGGAGTGAGTGTGGAACTGGTATATGCTGGCCTGATTACAGGGGACGAGGAGCTGCTGAGTGCACAGGTGAGCTGAGCTGACTGACTAGGTGGGTCTGGTCGGCAGGCTAAGTGAAGCAGAGGCGGGGTCAGTGGAATAATACTGAGAGGGAGACGGGTGAAGTGCAGGACACAGAAGGCAGAAGAAAACGCAAAGAAACAAAAACACATTGAGGCAGATCTCCAGGAACCTAAAGGAAAAATTAAAAATAAACTAGAAACACACTGACATGGCATCAGGAATGCAGGGAAAATACAATTTCATGTATTCAGCACAAACCCATTTGAAGGCACCATGGATAAACACGGGAGTTAAAAGGAGCAGGTGAAAACCACCACACCAGAGAAGGCAACAGAAAACAAAGAAACAGGAAATGAACCAAACAGAGACACATGAACAAACATACACTTTCAAAATAAAACAGGAAACAGCATAAATAATAACCAAACAGAGATAATAACTGTAAAGGCCCACTGACCAACACCCAGAGATTGTTCCCCACTATCCTTAGTCGCAAGGATCGGTAACTATAAAGGGTATTCCGATGGAATCTTTTCTAAATTTTCATGTAATGTTCAGTTTAAGTGTGCTACCCAGTTTTATTCATGTTCTTTTGTTTAGAAACATTTTCAGATGATTTGGGTAATTTTATTTGGACTGGCTTATACTGTACAACCTCTAAAAAAAAAACAAATAACAGGAATTGAGGATTTGATTCACATTTTTATAGGTGTAGCTAGAATACATACTGTCACCAGAGGCAGAACTCATTGTTTCTTGGCTCGTATTCATCTTCATTGTGCACGTGAAGTGCTGTGACAGCACCTCATAACGTGACTGACACACAAAGAAACTGCGTTAATTTTTCTCAGAGTGTAAAAATCGACACTTTGACAGAGTTTCCATAATTCCACACCCGTCGCGCTTCATTCTTAACACGTTCACATAGTTTTGAATCGCTGCCCCAGGGCCACAACAGCTCTGCGAGTGAGCAAGCAACACTCCAACAACAAATTATTGTCAGTGAAAAATCTGCCACCGGGAGATTTGCTATACAGGATGTTGCTGCAATTGAACAGTTCCTCTCACAAATCACTTTGACAAATTTGTTCACTCCTGGCAGACGGACAAATCTGATTACAGTTGGCTGTACCATATATGTGTAGAACAAAAGATATTGTAAACCTATTTTCTGGGACTGTACTAGTTGATAGTGTGGGACCTTCTGTGCAGAAACATTTTCATCTTTCATGCTGAGAAACACTTAAAGTCAACATAAAATCGTGTTTACAATAAAATCGAACACATATAACCGAATGCCTAACCAACACCAAAAAACTCCAGGCAATGAAGGCTGACTCTGACTTCACCCCGCATGGATCAGAAAGTTGCACACCGCAAAGGCTACAGCTATTTGGTCAATTAGAACGCCAGTGCAATGCCTGTGTGGGAGGAGATAACTTTTCAAACCAGCAGGTGGCAGTATTCATTCGTAATTTAAAAGGGGAGGAGCTAGGATTAACTTGGAAGCTAGGGTGAGCTACAAACGCTAATGCAGAGCTAGCCTCCTGTGATCCATGCTTTTCAGTTGGTCTTCAGTTCCCTCATTACAGATGTCCATGTCACTGTAAAAAATTTACCGCACCTCTGTCAACATTCACACCTGCACACACATGTACACGCATTTCATAACAGAGAATCAGAGTCATATTTCTCACTGACACGCGCCACTGCTGATTCGACAATTTGAACAGTCTAAAAAGCCAGCAAAAGGGATCATACTAAAGACAACAGTGTGGGACACACCACCAAAACTAAGCTAACAGCTTTGTGCGTCACAACCCACAGTTTAAGCAAAGATTTTTGTCCTGATTTATCATCTAAGCAAAGACAGAACTGTGTTTCGGATGCCCATCCTCCACCTAAAAACAACTTTGCCATCCAGTTTCAACACTTTACCTGGAAAACAGGCTTCCCCTGATTCTAATCAAAGCTGCGGAAATGTATTGAAAATAAAAAAAAATTGCAACTCTCAGCTAGAACTGTAATCTTGTTGACAGACCTTGCAAAGATGCAGAGCGGGAGTGGGATATGCAGTTCCAGAGACACATCTGTACAATAAACGATTTGCGTGAGGTGACCACAGCACAGCGCCAACAGGACTTGCAAATCTGTCATGTCAGCAGGCTGCGATGGCTGCGCTTCATTAATCTGCCTGATTGATCCTGCATATGTGGCTGTGTGACCTTGCTCCGTACTGACCCGCATCCATGTCATTGTCACCTATCTCCAGTTTTCACTGACAACAGACAAACAGTCTGTGTATTCTAGCAACCTTTAGATCCACGTGTTTCCATGCATTCAGTTGTAGACTGTTAGCTAGAGCTAATCATGAATGGTAATTAAGAGGTCTGCTGTTTGTTATGATTGTTCTAAACTGGGTAAATTGATAGTTAGCAGGTTCTGTAATGTCTCCTTTTTCATCGTGCTTCTCAACAGCTTGGCAAATATTGAAATAAATCTTAATGGAAATAAAAACCTCCAGTGCAACTGATAAAACATCTTTTTTTTTTTTAAATCTCTTTCTAAGCAATTAAAAAAAAAAAATCACTTCCTCTGCTAAACCAGAATTGAAGCCAACGCTGTAAGACTGAATAAACAATCTAATCTTACAATCACTGCCTCTGGATTACAGATAAACCCTTCTCTCATGTATTAAGCCCTGTGATCATATTGTGATACTACATACCAAAAAGTGGATTCATTCATAATTCAACATGATAACTTTAATATTCTGCCTTGCCCAGCAAGTTTTCCATTAAGATATTAAAGTTCATAAACCGGAGAGAATGTCAGATGTTTGCATAACTTCTTTGATGTACAATTTTAGCTACATTATTCTGCAGATGAAGCTCAAGTCACACAGTAGATTGAGACTACTGAGAGGAAGGTCAGTGAAGTCATATAATGTCCATAGTGCTGTTCCTCGGAGAAATCAATCTCAGTTACTTATGTGTGATGGAGAGGCTTTTAGTGATACACACACCATGCACAGCACAATTGTTTGTGCAGCACTCCTAAACTGAGTGTCTTAGCAGAGGTGATGCATTCGATTCTTATTTCTGCAACACAGTACATACAGTAAGCCTGGGCTGATACAATACATATACATCAATTTAAACTGTGCAAACTAGGCATTATACATTTCATTGGGTGGATCTGTGGCATTGAATTTAAAGAAATAGTTACGGTTTCTTAAGCATGACACGATAGACACCTCTCTCATATAAATAAATATGCAAACAAAAAATGCAACCTCAAACCTCTTTACAAGTAAAACAACATATTCTTTTTAAACTTTTTAAACAGACACTGATATTGCTTTTGATTGCTGTACAATATCTGTACGTTCTGGCCTGGACTCAAGGTAATAAGGTTTGTGATGCACCGTAAGAGGCATCCTGGAGCTGCATGCACAATGAACACAACAAGAGGTGGATGTAAGGAAGTTCCGACACCTGGTTGAGCTGACCCCTGAGTGCCTTCCTTTGGATGTGTTTCAAGCACAAATTAATGGGAGAAGACCAGTCAGAGGGCATACTAGGACGTGCTGGAGGGGTTACATCTCCAGTGGAGGTCTCCCCGGGGAGACGTGGAAGGAGCTTGGCGTGTCAAAGGAGGGCTGAACTGCTTAGCTCACCCTGCTGCAACTGCAGTCCTGACAAGGATAATAATTACCAAGAAGATGGAATGATAGACTTTGGACTGTTCGATCGTTGTCGTCATTCAGAAGTGCTTGTGAGGCGCACTTGGTTTCTCTCGGTAACTTTTAAAGCGGAGAAGAGTGGAGTTTATGTGGGTGAAAGAAAAATAGATACGCTGCAAATCTCATCACTCTGACACAGTCGCAACAAAAAGTGTACATTACAAGCTTAATGGATAAGGTAATAATACTTTCCGACTCCTTTCTCTGGCACTCAGGCCCAAACACATTCATTCTCAGTGAAGATATAAATCTTTAGAAATGGGTTGTGAATGTCAAGTTTTATTTCTAAAGGCTGTGTAATTTCCTAAAGCAGCTGGGCACTGTGGAGTTTGGCAAACATTACTCAAACAAAAGCAAATAGTCTGTTTATTAGAGACTATATTCAGGCGCGGGCTACAGCAAATATGCAGCAGCAGGGTGGTGTACGTGGGACAGACTCAAAATAATCCACAGTGTGTGTCAACATCATAATGAAGGAACACGTCGTATGTGGGTTGCTGTTTAGTCATTTTTGGACAGAATATTAAGGCGCTGGTAAAGAATAAGGTTCATAGTGCTTTGGCTAGTGGGTCTTATCATCAAATTTGGCTATATTGTACATTATCACCAGAGAGAAAGAGTGTATTTAAAAACAATATAGTATTGTACAGGCTATTTGGGACACAAAATCTAATGCGCCTGACTGTGGTGATTTTTATGTGATCATTTATTTAAGATCTGTTGACAAATGCTTTAAAGGGGAAAAAAATGGTGATGTTTGTTATTTTTGAAGGTGAATGTTTTGTGCGTTGCTGAGTCTTAGTCAATGTTATTGATATAGGTTATTTTCATTGGGCCTATTTCTATATTTGTTGCGAGCCGTTTCTTGGGTTCAGATATTTGTCAGAGCTGACCTCAGAAGAGCAACGTTTCCACCGCCTCAGGCTGTATACACAAAAACTCAGCCCCGCAGACAGCATCCGAATGGCAAAGACATCCGTCCCATTTATTACCCATCCTGGCCCAAAATAGTTTTTTGCCCTTCACAGGGAGGGTTCGGCAGGCATTTCCAATTACCAAAGACACTGTGTTGACCCTCAAGGGCATTGGCAAGATGAGAAAAGATGTAGATGCGAGGAGGTTCCATTCTGTTCAATCCATACGCTTTTTATAGGCTGTGCAAGTCTGACAGAAGAACAGCAGCATCTTTACCCTCTACAAAACATCACTGACACGAGCTGAATCATGACATGATATATGTGGATCAGATAGCAGGCACTTGCTTCTCTGCTGGAATATGTGTTGGGATTCATACAACTGGTTTCTCTTTACTTTAAATCCCTGTTTGACTTTCTAACTTTAGACCTAAATGAGGTCTTTAACTTGTAATAGATATTGGTCTGGGGTGGGTACTCAGGTCTATTAATGAACCACGATGCAGGGGGGTGAAGACCTGGCATTGGAGATTTGTGCACATCACTCTGATTGGTATCCTACTGGTTATTATGGATGCCTTTTGATTGGCGATGGAGCATTGACTGACTAATTGCTTGGAAGGTAGTGCTCCAAACCTCGTGAGTCCGACAAAGGATCCAAGTGAATCGAAGTAAATGTCTGCTATAAAAGATCAATATCAAACTGTACCAAACAGACAGACCAAAACCAAACAAACTGAATCAATGGAAAAATATACATGGTCAATTTCCACTGTAGCAGGCACTTTAGGAACAAAGATATCTGCTTTTAAGTGTAGTAACACAAGGAAACATTAAACATTTTACAGTCCAGCAGCTACACTGTCTTGTCTGTGTGAGAATGACTCGAGGAAATATGGTCTGAAATGGTGGTGGGCAACCTGCACCTCTGCTGCCCCTGTGCACTGGCTCTCTGTAAGTTTGACTAAATAACTTTTTTTTTTTTTTTTTCATTGCATAGTGGACAATCTTCCGATGGGAACAGGTGGAGTTGAAGGTGATACTGTGACCTTAAAGTAAAAAATATGTGAATATTGTGTCTACTAAAAACATGAATCACAGCCTTCTCCTCCACTGCCCGCCACCTTTCCCTGCAGGTTTTCGACCTTCACCTTCAGTGAGCTAACCGTGGATAAATCCCCAAAAAATATTTCAGAAGTAAATTGAGAGTTCAACACTGTTTGGACACATTCAGATGCTTTCACTGCCAACAATGCTGGTGTCCCTGTACGCTTGGTATGTGGCAAGAAATGAACAAAAAGTATAACATTGAAAGACATTTCTAGAGCGAGCACTCAGCATTTGCTTAAAAAGTGCCAAAGTGAACATGAAATAAAAAGAATGATTTCATAATAATCGGCTTGGTATCTAAAAAAAGAGATATTTCCTGCAGTATCATGAATGCTACCACAACTTTTAGCATTCCAAGTCCTATAGTGGAAGTTATTATTTCCACAGCCCATAAGTAAGACTCTTCAAATCCAAAAGACTAAGCCAGAGCTAAAAGGCACTCTCACGGTTCAACACAAGCTTACATGATGCAACAGCAGCCTAACAGCAGAACAAGGCAACTTCCTGGTTTAGGCTGCATTCAGACTGACTTGGAGAGACACTCTGACTGAAACCGTCTCACGCCTTCGATTGGTGCCGCTACTTTAAAGCAGGAGAGGTGTGTCCCCAGTAAAAGAGCACAGGAACGCCCAGCATGAAAGTTGAATCGTGCTCAGCATTTGACGCAATGCGATGCCGTCTTGCAACGAGCTGTGTTTTCCAGTCGAATACATGCATGTGCACATGATAAAGTTTGTAATTTCAAAGCAGTGTTTCTCATGTTTGCCTCACAGTCATTACAGTGAAAGATACAACAGTAAACTTCCCCAAAGTCTTAACCTGTGAGTATCACAAACTAGTATTTAATTGTCTCACTGGCACAACTTGCACACATCCAAGTCCCAGCTTGCCCATTTATGGCCGTTCTGAACACGTGCACATTGCAGTTAATCAAAGAGCATTATGCCAGACACTAATAATTAATGCTTTATTACAATGAACTAAAGTTAAACCCAGCTGGGGAATAAGTACACACATCCCATAAAAGTCTATTAAAGCTGTTTTAGGACAGGGTCTTGAAGGGCCAGATCAATCACCCTAGCCTTTGGCCCCTACTCCACCTGAGTTGTGAATCACTGATCACCACTAGAACAGACTTTGCAGCAGTAAGAAGGAACCTGTCTCATAAGGGATTAACATGTCTGCAATAAAGCTTGCAGAAACCCTTAACTGTGCATTAAAGGTGATATCATCAATCCAAAAGCCAATAGATAACAAATCACATTACTTCAGCCACAGAGGGAACCTAACTCCAGGAAAGCCAGTAAATAACACCTCTGGTGGAGGGAGAAATAGCTCCTTTAATAGTCATTTGAATTAAACACATGTGGTGAATTAGGGAACCCATTACAAATGTTTTATGAATTAAGATGAGAGCCATTAAATATTTTCAGTTTAAGACCCATAACAAGTAAATTGGGTCCATACTGAGGCTGTTTATCATAGCCAAGCGCATAAATGTGTTGGTGCTAAAAAGTGAAAGCAGCAAAAGTAGCACGGGGCCAAGCCTACGTATATCATCTAACACAACCATCTCTGCTTGGGGTTTTCTGCGTACAAATTGGAAAAGATCCAGAATTAAGGATATTCACTGATGTCATTACGGCTGCTAGATTTGATTGATTTTTGTTTTTGTTGTTGGTAGTCACTACTGTTGCAAAACGCATTGTACCAAGTTAAATGGAGGAGCTGCTCACAGCTGGAAATAATAAAAAACTAAATGCTGCGGGCAGTGAAGCAGCTCCAGATAGAAAACAAAATAGCACTAAATCACTGAAAAAATATTTGGATTTCTCTTTAGTTTAATTGCCAGCCGGTATTATAGGGCTGCGATTTGACTGACACCTGCCAGCACATGTCACTGCCCATGAATTACCACTACTCCACATCTTGTCTGCGTGTATTATGTATCTTGACAGCATGCTCTTTTACTGGAATAAAGTAGTTTAAATTAAATCCAATGGATGTCTTGTGTACGGTATTAACTGCACAATCTACAGACAGATTCTTCTCACCTATGTGACGACCTTTTACAACGACCCTTTCCTGTGGATCCAGTTGCAGGAATCATCATTACAAAGTCATCTGTTGCTAGATTTGCAGGGTAGCAGCTTGGATAGCTAGAAGCTTGCTCTCTTTTAATTGCTGTAAATAACTGTGCTACAGATTAACCTATAATGCACGGCTAATTGTCTCCAGATGAGGTCCATCACGGGGAGTCTCATTAATTAATTATTACACGTAAGGCGCCTGCATACTAAGTCATCAACTTTCTGTAAAGACGACACAGCATTTATAGAGTCTAAAACATGTACAATGAAGTGACATGAAAAAACAGGAGTAGCTCAGCATGCATCTTGTGTTTTCTGAATAGGTCTCTTTAGAGTTTCTGTGCCATCTCTGGTACCATTTGCTACCTGCTGCCAGCCAGCTGTATGATCCACCAATCAGCTTCCCCACCATACATTAAGGAGAATCTCATGTAATTTGCTCTCTGTAGAGATGGAAACAATATTTAATAAGAAGTGTCAAGGGAAGGGCCGTGTGTATCATTTTGGTTGAAGTGCAGGCCTCATTTTCATGGTCGTCTTTGCACGTTATTTACCATTTGTAACCTGCATGCGATCAGGTGTACTGTTAACCAGTCGCCTTTCCCAACATTTAGGAGTCAGAGTTGCAATAAACAAGCAGCAATTTGCAACACGAGACCATTTTCCTCCCCTGTTATTAGTGACGTATTATTAGAAAAGAAATGGAAAAACCTGCAGCTCGTGCAAAGTGCACACCAATCACCAGACACCAATCACTTCTGTAAAACTGGTCCCTCTTGTCCATAAGGTGCTGTTGAGAACTGTACTTGACTTGCTAAGTGAACTACTCTGCAAGCCTGTGTGGTTTACAGTTACCCACAACACCTCCGTAGATCCCCTTGGACACTTAGGTGAATTTTCAGGGATCCATACAGATAAAGCTGTACATGAAAATAAAGCAGAAGAGGAAGAAATGCAGAATAGTTCATCATAAATGAACCCTTTGTAGAGCAAAAGAAGGAATACATAGAAATAAATAGAAATGAATAAATGCATCATTACATATTGTTTGTGCAAATGAACAGGAACAAGGAATGAATATGGGCCTGAAAAGGCTGAAGCCAGGTTGTTTTGATCTAAATCTCACTACTGCTGCTCACACAGACACACACTGTGGTATTATGCATCTCCATTCAAAAGATAACACAAGAGACACATCTGATCCCACTAAACTTACATCTATTTCTGCCAATATTTCCCTCTTGAGTGCAAGGTTCTTGGCTGCATGTGCTGCAGGCAGCCGCATGCCATAAGTCCTCCCATCAGGGCTGAATGGCCACTGATTTGAGATGAAGTCTGAGTAGAGGTGTGAAGTAAATGAATTTCATACACCAGTAAGCCTGAAAACTCAGTTCTGACTGAGCAGTCACTCTGATTGAGGTAGACACGCGGGTAACTGTGCCATGCTAATACCACACAGCAAAAAAAAAAAAAAAAAAAAGGCATATTGCAGTGTTCTGCACACTCATACATGTTTGAATTCACTGAACAGGGATGCTCATGAGTTGGTACATCGTGCGCTCATCTTTTGTCTCTTAACTGATTGTCTGTTCTTGACTTAAGTGCTGGGAGCTATTTAACTCACTTACTCCTCACCATAACCCTGGAACTTACTGGCCTCACTCTCATAAACACCGTATTTTTCACACCGACAGCTGGTCAATGTTGGCGCTGATTGTATTTTTGCTGCTGGAATTGAGCCATCAGTGGCAGTGGTGATGGAGCACGAGCTGTTTGATATAAACTAGTAAAAGTGACAAGGAGATCATTGCTATTTCTTTTTTTTTTTTTTTTTTTACCTTGGTCAGTATTGTCAGTCATAAATTACCTGAAGGGCATTCTTTCGGCTCAGGCTAATGGGAGTTACAAGTCTGAGACACAAGAGGTGGGGATCTTCCTAAATCTCTAAATATGATTACAGTCTCACTTTTGGTGCTTTGTTGCTGACACCGTCTTAGAAGGGCTAACTTGTGGTTCTCATGGTTGTATGAGTCCTCTTGAGGTGTGCTACAGATGGCGTCCACCCACCCCCACTGGTTCAACACCTGGGTTTCTCAGCTAGTTTTTAATTACTAAATTAAGCTAAATCATCTGCCAACTATACTATAAGGTTTTCCTCCTGAGCCCACACATCCTCCCACACCGTGGTCTTGTTCACTCAAGGAGCTGTATAATGGCTTTGATTTAAGTTCTATTAGCATACAGCATATTTGTGTGTGAAGGTGTTACGATAGACCTTGGCCCTGTGCTTTAGCTGAAGTACACCTCCCCCAAGAATGTATCTACATATCAGGTCTTGTGGAGACAGCGAGATTTGTCTGCTTGATTTTCCTCATAAGTAAAGGCTTAAGTGTCGTCTTCTTTTTAGTCGTGCATACAACAGTCAGGTACTCAGCAATGAAATGTGGCCAAACTTAAAGTAAAGACCTCATCTCATATTACACAGCAGTTCCATATTGTGGCTTCACAGCATCAACAATTTAAGCCTGTCGCTAAACTATGAGTCATGCATGTCCATCATAAGAGACTTCCATCTACACCCTTTCCTTTGTGTCAAACATAAGATTGACTTTAATGATTAAATTACACAATAAGATGCACAAAGACGGAACAGGGAGCGCACCAGGAACTAAATGCTCAGTTCAGTTATCTCTTATCCAAAAGCTTTCGTATGTAGTTGATAATGTTAAGTTGCTTTGGAGCAAACTGCTGGATTCTATTTTAATGATTCATTGTCTAATAATTATTCATCACACAAATGCTTTCTGACCAGTTCATGAGTCATCTCTGTGTAAGGTGCTAAATGACACATACAGCATGTATTAAACATTACCCACTCACAGTGTTGTGCATGAACACGTTCATTGACCACGTTCGTATTCTTGTGAACAGTGAACTGAACGCATCATTCTTCCAACTGTGAGCGTAGACGTGAGTTTCGCTCAGTCTGGAGGGAAATAACGACGTTCACCCCCATTCAGGAAAAAAAGCAAAAAAGGTTTTACGATAGCTGTCAGCCGACGTGAGATTTACGGCATACAGCATGGCCGCAGAGGCAGCTGATCCACACAAACAGTTGAGTTATTTCCTAGTATATACAGTCAATGGTTATTCAAAAAAGCAGTACAGATCCTGGCACATCCTGACACCACACAGATGTTGTCACTTTCCGTGACTAATGAGACCTTTAGTCAGGTTAAACTGACTAAACTTAGTCTCATGGGATGGCCCTACAGTCTCTAATAAGAATGATAACAAGGTGAGTTCCTGTTCATAAACATGCAAAAGAATTAACATGAGAAAGACAACCCAGCTTTTAAAAAGCCAACACCATGGTGCCTAGAAGCCATAATAGCTTTTACAGTTTATAGAGCTAAAGTCTGAGTAACTTATGGCAGGAAGTGCAAGGACATAATGAAAAGGCCACCATTTTAAACTAAACAAAAACTTTTGCTATCCTACATTTACACACCAATCAGCCACAACTTTAAAACCACCTTCCTATTATTGTGTAGGTCTCCCTTATGACTCCAAACGAATTTGTAGGCCAGGTCAAGACCTTGTGCCGTTCTTCATGTTTTTTGAATTGTTCCTAAATTGTTTTTGTGTGTGTGTCTGTGTCAGGCTGCATCCTGCTGGGGATGGTTGCTGCCATCAAGGAGTGTCATTGCTATGGGGTGGGGGTGCCTGGTCTGGTCTAGGTGGGTGGTACATGTCTAAGTAACATCCACATGAATGGCAAGTTCAAAAGTTTCCCAGCAGAACATTGAATTGTCACAAGACAATCTTCACTACGCTGCAAAGCAGGTGATTTATTTAATCAGTCCTTATCTGTTTACCTCAAATGGTATCTACTAGTAAAGACCTCAAAGTATCAATGTCAAATTATGCGGAAGTCCTTTTAGCTAATGCGTTGGCCCATTCTCCTCATTTGTTCATGTTTGACACACCGTCTGAGGATTCGGAGACAATCACAACAGCAAAATGATCCTCCTTGTATCAAGAGACAGGGTTAGAGCTGATCATCTAGAGTGGCATCTGAATCCCACATTGCTCCAGACCTCATTTCAGTCCGCATGACTCACATAAGCAAAGACTCAGGGGGAAGGGGGGTTGGGCTTGAGAAATGTCAGGGAATGACAATGAGGTTTTTGAAATTGCAGCCAGCCATCTGGATTAATGCGCAAAAGGATTCGACCTGTTTTCCTCGCCCTTCTATGGAGGGGAATGTTGAGGCTATGCCTGAGAGATTGACACATCGCTGACTGTCATCTGTCTCTCATCTGCTGCGAAAGAGGCCGGACATGCACGGCCAACATGACCAACAGGCCCTTTCGGTGTTCACCTCTGTTTGTGTAAACAATGTGGCACCTGCTCTGCGCTGGGAGCGCATTAGATACAGCTGAATGTCCCTCAGCCCCGGGGCTCAGCAGGCCAGAGGGACCCCTGCAGAGTCGGGCAAACATGAGACAGGAACACTGGAATGAGAACAGATATTCAATGGGACACATATTTTCTCAGTTTGCATGCACAGTGTTTGTCAAGCTGACAAGGTCACTGCGGCTGCGTTTAGTTGATTCTCACTGAGCAATAATAATAAAAGTGAATTAATGTAAAGTTTCTCTTTGATTCTGATCAAGGAATTAACCATTCATTAATTCATGCCCCCTGTTGCTGCTGCTGGGCCAGACGTGCTTCTGTTCACAACTCTTGAGCCGTTTGCAGTGATAATAGTAGCAGTTTTTATTCTTCTAAATGGGTCAGTAAATTCAAACGGAAGTAATCAAAAGCAGATATCTTAGAGCTAGCTCCAAGCGGAAATGTCTGTTTTCTGTGCTAAATCTAATCAGCTGTAGCTAGCAAGCTATTAAAGAAAACCACTACATTTCAGGTGGATTTATTTAAAATCACACACCTCAGAAATGTGTCATTCCATGTCCAGAAAATGTCAAAAACTGAGGCTCAAGGCTCAGGCAAAAAATTTGCATCCTCACTGGCTGGTGACTAAGCAGAGCACATGGTAATAATGAAAATGTGATCTTGTGGTATTGCTGTGGAAAACTACAACATCATGCAATGTGTTCACATTTTCAAGGCTATGTTTTTTGCTTTTACCATGACAAGAGGAAAGGATCAGAGATTTTACTGGTTTAAAATACCCCCCTACACTCTTTCATGACAGAGGAATACTCAAGGGGAAATACACAGTGCTAATTCTAAAGAGGGCTTTTTTCCCCAGTGTAACCCTCACAAATGAATATAACCTTGCTATGGATGTGCTCATTGGCCTTGGAAATATGTTCAGTTAGCTAGACGTGCTAACAAATGCGTATCGTTAAATCAATGTCTTCATTTCATTTTTGGTTTTTCCAAGGTTAAAGAAGACAACATTGCTCATTTTATTTTTACGATCCTTACAGCCTGCCATGCCAAATGATCACCTGTTCATGGTTTTATTTGTCTCCCTACAAAGCATTTTCCTTCTTTTACCAGCCTAGAAGAGCAGTGGTTTCCAGGTCAGTCCAGTACTAAAGTTTCGGATACAATTCATAAAAGAGATGAACTACCATGATTGCTTCTGACCTTAGTTACCAGCAGCATAATTGACAGCTGTTGGAGCGAAAGCATTGGAGCAACACAGTGAACTAGGCGGCTGAATCCAATCTGATCTACCTTCTGATCAATACGCCATCATTTGGAGCTGGCAGACTGAAGACCTGCTCTCCGTTCACAGGATTCGAGAGGGAACGCTGGGAGTTGCTTCTGGGCTGGACTATCAATACCTTTTACACCCACATCAATTCCCTTCCCTGCTAGCGGTTTCAAATATTCAGTTTAACCTGCTGTCCTGGTGCTGCATGGGTTGGCAGGAGTGCAAACAAGGATTTAAAGAAGGGGGACTTGTTTTGAGAGCAGGCCTGCACTTCAGTGTTAAGAGCAGGGGGTCTCTCAGTTTCGACTTAATAATTTGATACTTAATGCAGCAGGCCGTGCTCCTGGTTGCTACCTTCCTAACAGGGCTTCTAGACGTGAAGCCAAGTATGTGCCTGTGGTTATCATGCTCAGAATAATGAGGAAGCAGCAGGGATTTACATATTTGTAGTATTATCCAAACAAATCCCTCAGCTCCCTCTGCAGAGATGTTGCCAATATGATATGCTAACTAAAAGGAAAATGAAATGAGCAGCACCCTCTTTTTAATCCACTGAAAGTATTCTCCCCTACAGTGATTTGTTATATGCTGTTGTTCTCCCTCTGTAATAAATAGCTCTGCATATTTCACTGGGCTGTGGAACTGAGTGGTACATTCTCCCCTTCCCCCCTTTGGCTGTAATTAGCGACTAGTGGAGAAAGTTGAACACGGTTACTTCGGGGACACGTAGTTCTTCTCTTCTTGACTTTAGGGGGGATAATTCACATCACAGAATCGTGGGATTACAGCGTCATGTGTAATTCACGGTCAAGGCTGCTGCAGCGTTGTTTAGTGAGGACACAGCTGCACTGTACTGATGAGTGACGTGCTTGCTGAAGGGATCTGGTTGATTGATGGTTGTCGTGCGCTTCTTTGTTTTGTAACGGGATCATGACGTGTGCTGGGAGGAAATGGCTTTTCAAAGATCCCTCTGTTCTCATGTCTGTCTACCTGCCGCCTACCTTCCAAGCCATGCTGTCTAGTTGTTCGTCTGTCAGTCTAACTTCTGACAGTCAGTCTGTCTTCGTAGCCTCTTCTCCTACGAATGACATCCATGCATTATTCATTTACAGGAAAAATTAAACAGATTATGTTTTCTGCATGTTTCTTCCTTTCGCCAGCACATTTCGAATGCTACCACTGCCCTCCTCGTAGGATGTCATCAAACATGAGTTGCCTCTCAGCCTGATGTAACTGGAATGTATTTCCAGCTGAAACTCCGGCAGCACTATCTCCTCTAATTTCCCCTGTGCCTGTGAACCACACAAAAAATGATTCCAGCCATGCCAAACGGTATCCTCTGACTCAAACCTTTCATCACTTCAATAAACCCCCCTTTTTTTAATATATTTATTTGTTGAATGTTAATAGATTTTATGCTAAACGTATTCCTGCTGCAGTTTGAATTTTCATCACCTCTACGATTGGGTCCTTTTTCTTAATTCCATTTTGTACTGCCTTCCCGTCCTTGTGAAATGTTATTAGCTGCAGATGCTGGGTCCTCAGTCTTCCACAATAACCTGATCTCATTACAGTGAACCCACATCAATGAGCTAATAATTCAACCTATGTCCCAACGGATGTTGATGTATGTACTAATCACCTTTGTCCTGATGTGGAACCTATTGAAAATCAGTAATGTATTCATTAACTTAATTGTACACAGAGTGCAATTTGTACAACCTTGAGTGTGATCAATTAACACTCATATCAAATTTATTTCAGTTTAAGTCAACTGAATGATGGATACTGGTTGTATGGGGTAAACATTCATAAGCTGATTGCCATTTCAGATATTTTATTGAAGTGCATGTCGCTCAATAAGTGTGAAGTGCATGGCAAAGGCTGGATGGATTTTACCTGACCTTGTACTTTACAGAGCTTTTATGACCACTGTTGTTTTTTAATTGAAATAACTAAATAACCAAATAGCACAAATTATTTTTATTCCAGGTTCTCATCCTTCAATAAAAAGCAGACTCAGACTAAGACTCCATGTGGGTAGTGCTGTTGAAAACATTGGACCATCATGTTCAGTGCTGGGAAGGATACTTAAAATGTACTAAGCTACAGAATGCATGCCATAAAATGTAATTTGTAACATACTCTGTTACATTACTTCATCTGAGTAATGTAATACTTGGGTTACTTCCACATGGAATTACATTTTACACTATCAAAGGAATGTGGGCACATGCTACCCAGACTACCTCCAAACGTGGTCAGAGATCGGTCTCTCAAATGCGATCTCAATGCTCCCTGGGGGTGGTCACACCTGTCTTTAACATGATCCGATGGCCCAGATCAGATCTTATTGCAAGAAGTCTGAATAGGCCCTTTAAGTGTATGAATGCAGCAATCACACTGACTTACTAAACAGACCTATTCCGGCTGAGTGTGTTAGGCCCAAGTCTCCTGAAACTGCAATATAATATCATTATCTGTCAAGAAGCATAGACTATAAGGGTATGTTAATGCACGAGAGGTTTGTTTGGTTAAAGAAAGAAAGAAATACTGACCAATTTTCCCTTTTCCATTTCTTTACTTACTCAGCTGTCAAAAGTGGGAAAAAAGACAAACATATAATATTCAGTTTCTGTAAAGACTTTTTTTTTTCTATTAGTACAAGTAACATTTGCTTTCACTGAGTTTACTGAGCTGACTGTACACATCAATGTTCTATTAACGATGACACACGGCCCTTCTATACAAAACAGAAACCTAAAATGAATGTCATGATGGCAAAGCGATGCGTGCCAAGAGTTGTGTGATGCCATTTCTGTAAACCATAACAAGACACTACAGTTATGTAGCAGTAGAACCCAAAGTATGACACAAAGGGGAGGCAGGAGTCTGAAACAACGCTAATTTAATGAAAACTTATGAAACAAGAACAAAGGCGCTTCAGGGACGGCAGGATAATCCAAACACACAAATCAAAAAAACAAAAAACAAACAGATAAGGACCAAAACCAAGACAAGAACTAAGGAACATGAGAACACAAGGACGCGTGGGTGTAAGACAAAGAGGGTAACATCACACTAGGAAATCCAACGACAACCTGACAGGGGTAGAAGAACCGGTAGCAGACAACTTGACAAAGGGAAAAGCAGGGTTATATATATGCACTCACACACAAGGGCTGATGGAATAACGAGAGACGGGTGAGACCAACGAGGGGAGGAGCGCACAGACAAAAGGCACAAAGCAAGACAGGTGAATGGAATCACAGAGATGGGAACAGACAGACAGGTAGTAAAACTTAAATCCAACAAGAAAACTGATTACGAAATAGAACAGACCAAACAAGGATACACAAAACATTAAAAATTCAACACACACTGGAATGCTTCCTCTAAAGTAACGAAAAACAAAAGCAGCACATATTAATGACACTGAACTTGTTTTATGCTAGGAAGCATACATACAATTAAAACCATGTGGAAACATTTAAACATATGAAAACCTTCCACAGCAGCACTACACACAAGTACCTGAACTAATCTTATCAAACTGCATAAAGTCTTTGCTATAAACCCACACGAGCTAAATTCAGCTGATGTTAGCTAGCTAGCATGTCAGATAGCCATAGCAAATCAGCACATATGAGAAGTGGCACGTCAACTAAGCATGTAGCTACCCACAACTACTTTAAAAAGTTGAGATAGAAAGATAATAAGTAAAACTGCAGATGACTATCCCTGACTAAATAATAATAAAAAAAGAACTTACTGTAAGAGGTCTCAACATTAACACTTAACATTAACTGTTTATGTGAAGTTGTTAAGTCTTTGGTTGCATGTTCTCCACTAGGGCTTCTGGGAGATGCCTTCATTATTAAGAGTAGTACCGACATCTAATCCATCGATTTTAACAATGTCACTGTATTCTAATTACCAGCTACTTAAATTGTAACTGTAACAGAAAAAATAACGCCGTTAGTAACGCTGTTTATTTTAACGCCGTTATTCCCATCACTGCCTATATCTAATGCACACGCTGTATATTATAGCAAATCCAAGGCAAAGCAAAACAAGGCACCAGTATCACCAGAAGAAATCCTGCAGGGAGATTTTACAAAACCTCAAATTATGCTTAATTACAAGATCCGTTTCAGTGTATGACAAATAAAGAGTATGCTTAAGGTTGAAGAGAGACTGTGGTTATATAAAATAACTGTAGATAAGGCTTTATTAGTGAGATTTGAAAAGAGCAATTAAAGGGGTTTTGCTGATGTCTGCCAAAGAGCACCGTTAGTGGTCAGGGTATTTTTGATGACGTTGTTGTGGTGGGACTATTCTTCGACACCACCCCCCTGCTGCTTCATCTCCTATCCCGCTCTGTGATGCTACCAGTGAGATGACAGATATGAGGAGCCCTCTCCATGATGAAAGAGGCGCAGACAGGCTGGCTGCAACCCCAGCAGGGCGCACAAGTGCATGATGAGTTGTCATTACTGCTGCAGCAGCTCTGGTGGACATGCTGCGATCATTTGAAAGTCAATCCCAGAGGAGCCAGCAGGGCTGGGTTGTTCCTCTGTGGTTGGTCAATATGGCTTGTCAGTCAGAACAAACCAATTTGGCGCTGACAAGTGTGCTCCGATATATATCAGATATCCACAACCAGAAAATTGAAAGTGACATCTTGTGCGAGACAGTGATTGATTGCACAAAAACAATTAAAGAACTTCATCTAACAATTTAAGTAAGTAAGTGTTACTATATTGCTCGATATTCAAAGATAATCATAAAAAAAGACAGCATTATAAAGGAGGGTAATTTTAAGGGTAGGCATTTGTGTAATATGTATTGCTTTCTGTTCAATGCTTGCTAATTAACAACTCACTAGGCGTTTGAAATGTTAATAGAGTTTTGAATGGAATAAACAAACCAAATGCAGGTTGTGACCAGTTGTAGCTGTTTCCCCTTGTTTCCAATATTTGAGCAGAGCTAAGCTAACTGGCTGTTATGTGAAACCTAATATTTAGCAAAAAGTTGTATTGATCTCCCAATCTTGCTCCAAGCAAGAAAATAAGCGCCTTTCCCAAAATGTTGAAATATTCATTTGACAAGGAAATTGAAAGTTAAGCCACCTAATATTTTGTAGGATGACTGTCTAGGATGGGTTTTCCTTAAGTGCCTTAGAGAATCTTTTAGCAGCCCGTCAAACAGAGAAAGGAAGAAGAGGAGATCTGGGGAATTGGACATACTCTCATTTAGGAACATAAGTCTGCCGTCAGGTCTCTAGAGCCAATTCAGCTGCCTATTACTAACACTTAATAACATATTACGTCTTTCACATATGTCGCATAGAGAAGCAGACTCCTTGTTTTAACCTTGTGGTCGATCAGTAAAGGAACGAGATATTAACCAAGAACGGCTGTGAAACTGTTTTTTGATGAGGGCTTGGCAGAATTGAAATGGCCTTGAAATTCGATGATGAATTATAGTAATCTAATAGCGTGGTTTCATTCCTTTACTTATAGTTTTGATCCATACTAATTTTCATACATGAAGCGATTAATATGCCAGAAGCTATACTGCACTGATGGACAATAAATGGTTTGAAAAATAAAGGAAAGTGTGTCTCTGTGGGTAAACACTGACTTGTGTCCCCAGCGGCATTAGACTGCTTTCTTGATGAATCTCAGAAGTTGCAGTTAAAGAAATAATTGGAGGAGTGGAGGTTCTGCTTGACTGATTACAAAATTGAAAGTCCAGTTGAAGTGATTCCCAGAGGCATTCTGACTTCTATTGTGGTGTGATCTCTTCTAAACTGTAAATAACCATTTCGTATTTGTAATAGTTTTGGCGTAAAGGATCCGATTGCTCTGCAGCTCTAAATTGCTGAGAGCTGTTGCGGTTTTATGACTGCCTCTGTATCCTCGGGTGATGGCTTAACTGCAACGTGCAAGCTGTACGACAAATTAAAAAGAAATGGTTGATTTATCGACTGAAAACTGGTAAACTTGTTTATGTGAATGAATGTCATTCAGGCACATCCAGCAGTTAAAAAAAAAAAAAGACATGTTTTACTTCAGAGCTGCAGAGCAAGGAAACAGGATTAAAGAAGGGAAAATATTTTAGATTAAAAACAGTAAAGTACAAATCATGATTTACACAGTAATGAAAAACAGGATTATGGATTTGTCCCACGAGTAGGCAGTACAATTTGTATCTGGTGGAACAGTGATCAAATACACCGCATGTTTTCAGATAATGTTCTTTCACTAAGTGTGTGTTTGCGGCCCTTTTTTTTTTACTTTTGTTCCTGGTTATATTTTTGTCAGAAGGATTTTTAACACATGGATTCACAATCATCCAGTGATAGTTTGGCCCATAAAACATTCACCTGTTGTATGTGTATTAGCCATAACAGTGTGAGCTAAGGCAGGTGTGGACTACTGTAGTGTTCAAATACTGCACTGACTACAATAATAAATTAATCTTCCAGGTGAAATTCTAATGTAATCAGTCAAATATAAGCTAGTTTGAACAGTAAATACACCATTGTCAAGCCGTAGCCTCGTTGGGGTTACATTGTCTGAACAATGTTTAGGTGGGTGGTCCTTGTCCATGTAACATTCACATGAATGCTAGGAATCAAGGTTTACCAGCAGTAGATTGCCCAGAGCATCACACTGACACATGGTCTCCCAAAGTGCATCCTGCTACCCTCTTTTCCTCAGGTAAGCTGCATACACAATGGCAACCCCGTCTATCCATTATGCATAGCAGCCTATCCTACAGCGCAGGGGTGCCCACACTTTTTTGGCCTGTGAACTACTTTTGCAATTACCAAGTCAAAATGAGCTACCCATATTTTTTTTTAAAAAGTTGATGTTCCTGTGACTACAGTTGCACATATGAGTCAGAAGTCTAAGGTCCATGGGACTGTAGCCAACCTCCCTGGACGTGGCCACAAGAGAAAAGTTGATGACAAGTTGAAGAGAAGGGTAATGTGAATGGTAACCAAAGAGCCCAGAACAACTTCCAAAGAGATTAGAGGTGAACTCCAAGGTCAAGGTACATCAGTGTCAGATCGCACCATGCGTCACTGTTTGACCCAAAATGAACCGAGGAGGACTCCATTGCTCAGTTTGAATTTGCCTAAATGCATATTGACAAGCCACAAAGCTTCTGGGACAATGTCCTTTGGACAGATGAGACAAAACTGGAGCTTTCTGGCAAGTCACATCAGCTCTATGTTCACAGATGCAAAAATGAAGCATACAAAGAAAAGAACCCATTGTGAAACATGGAGGAGGCACGTTATGTTCTGGAGCTGCTTTGCTGCATCTGCCATGGGGGTTTTGAATCTGTGCAGGTTCTGCCCAGTGTCAGAAAACTTGGTCTCAGTCATTGGTCATGGGCTCCTCCAACTGGATAATCACCCAAAACAAACAGCTAAAAACATCCAAGAATGGCTGAGGCCGTTGGACTATTCTGAAGTGGCCTTCCATGAGCCCTGATCTAAATCCTTTTGGACATCTGTGGGTAGAGCTGAAACAAACAGTGTGGAGAAGGCCCCCTTCAAACCTGAGACAGCTGGAGCAGTTTGCTTACAATAATTGGGCCAACATTCCTGTCAACAGGTCCAGCAGTCTTGATTGCAGTGATTGTCTCAAAAGGTTGTGCAACACAAGGAAGGGTACCAACAATTTTGTCCATCTCTGTATATAGCGTCCTGACTACCAGGAAAAAAACATATTGTCCAATCACATTTTTTTTTAAATTTCCCAATCTTTTTAAGGTAATGTTTTATAAAAAAAAAAAAAAAAAAAGAGTTTTCATTTGTAAGACAGCATTTTCCTTAATGAGAAAGAGAAAGGCACCAAAGCCCCACCCCTTCACATTTGGTATCATTTAAAAACCCTAAATGTCCTCTGAGTTTGTCATTGTACTGTACATCAACCATGTGTCAAATGCCATGGTGAGGATAGATGACAGATCTAAAACATTTATTTGAATGGCATGAGATCCACAGTGGCCCTCTACAGCCCCTGCTGTGGGTTGGAGCTTATACCAGCGTGCATTGGATGACAGGTGGGGTACTCTCTGGCCATGTCACTAGTTTATCACAGGGCTAACGATGGGAATCCCCTTGATCTAAAATAAAACACGATTCATCGGACCAGGAAACCTCCTTCTTTTGTTCAATGGTCTGTTTCTGACCTCCACACTATTGCTGTCTACGGTTTTGGAGATGGACAGGTGTCAATATGGAAACTGACCATCTGTGGGGATGCAGCGCCATAAGCAAGAAACTACAACACACTGAGGCACTGAGGTTTTCACCAATTCCATCTACATCAGCTCTTCTGTAGAATCAGACCCAACAGCCCAGCCTTAGCTTCCTGCATGCATCACTGAGCTTTGCAGCTGGTTCACTGAATGTCCTTCCTTGGGCCACATTTGGTAGACACTAACCACTGCATACAGACAACACACCTGCCATTTTAGAGGTCCTCTGACACAATCATCTGTCCATCACATTTTGACCCTTGTCTGTGTCAGTTAAATATTCATGCTTGACCATTTTTCATTCTGCCAAGACACATCAACTTGTGGCATGAGGATGAAATAGTCAACCTTATTCATTTGATCTCTTGGGAAGTCACAATAATATCTACATGTATGTCTTTCTTTTTGGACTTTTCTATAAATTTAATGTAATGCGTAAAAACACATATTTAAATAGTCAGTTCATTGACATGCGTGTCACTGGCTGAGCAAAGGTTGTACTATGAGCTCAATAAAGTTTAACTGAACTGAATAATGCAGCATATTACTTCTGTTACAACGGGACGAACTATCCTGAATATTGAGTAACTCCCACGTCTTAAATATGGAAGATTTTGTTGTTCTTCCCATTTTGAGACACTGAGACAATGAAGCATGACATTCACGTGGGAAATAAATGATTACATACATAGGCGTTTGACAGAATGATATGCTAAAACAGAGTAATAAAACATAATACTGTGTGAAATATGCCAACGGTGGAAGTTTTTTTATTTTTTTTTATACATATAAGGAGAGTGCGATCACTACAGGTGCACCACTGCCTGGGTCACTATCTGTGGCTGAAGAGAGATAGAGAAGAGCTCATCATTCAGAACCCAGTCATCCATCTCTTCCTCCTGCTATCCTTCTATCTGATTCTGTCTATATCTGCTTCTCTCTCCCCCTCTCTCTCTCTCTTTCTCTTTGCTTTGCCAGGTCCTGCTGAGGCCAGAGACAGTCTTGTGGATTTGGGGGCTTTGAGCCAAGCAGCCTCCCAGAGAAATTACCTCAAGCTTGCAGGGCATTTAATGAGGTTCACAATGATTTATGTTGCCTTATGTACAGAAAATAGAATCAGGGACCTGCATATTGGCTTGTTACTGATTAATTCCACACTCTAATTTTACCCTGGATACATTTCAATATTGTATTGACAACACTGTGATGTCCTCCGCTTATTGCTTTACAAGGAGGGAAATTAAAGTTCTACCAAATTAAGCACATGGATCCCTGTCTAAGCTCTGAATCATGTTATTTTTTGCAGCAGTGTATTCTGTATTTCTTTTGTGGTGGAGGACTCAAGGTGAAAAGGTCTCTTGTCAGATGAATCAAGTCCCTGCCAAGCTCAGCTCCACTCTCTCTCCCTTTCCACCTCTTTTTCTCACGTATCATCACAAGTCGATGCAGCCTCTCCAACAGTGCTTTGACCACATACACAAACACCACCAGCATGCTCACACACCCAGATAAGATATTTATCTCATTTGACATTGAATAAATAGACGCAAACTCCTGTCCTCAACAGAGTCATGCATTTATTCCCAACAACCCCTCATGATTTGTTTCAATTTTTAGTTTATTAAAATTGTCACGTTGTTAGTGTAGAATACAGGCTGACTCTGGGAGCATTTTTCCAGTCTTAAATGCACTTACTATAGAATTCAGCTGGGCAATACCAGGGCTGCTGGCTATCCTGGAGCTGCTGACCAAGGCAAGCAGGCAGTCTTGTGTCTACAGGGAACAATGGATTATCTAGTATCAGGTCTGCTCCTTTCCCTCTCAATTTAAAAGCCAATAAGTCTATCTACAGATCAGTTAATAACATGGCTCCCTTGGCCAGATCTTTTCGTCTCTTTCAATTAAAGTCTTTTATATACTTTTATTGACCTAAGATTTGAAAGGGAGCCTCCCATGAGGCAAGTCCTAGTCAACAAGTCTTTCACAGTGGGCTAGCATTTGTTCACCAAGATTAGCGGTAACCTCTAGCCTGACGTAGCCATACTCAATTCTAGTCAGAATGTGAGTCTGATACCGCTCCATTGGGCTGTGATTATGGGGCGTGTTTCAACCGAACCAGGAAAAAAAATGCCTCTGCACTCAATTGGATAGACCTATAACCAATCAGAGCAACGGAGTGTGTGACGTATGTTAAGCGACGCATAGTTGTCAACAGAACTCAACTGCACGCACGCTGGAAGAAGTAGAAGAAGAAGATGAGTGTAAACGATTTTTGCCGGTGTTGTAAAAAGAATTTAAGGATACACGGAGTACTTACCAACACGGCCATCATTTTTGATATAAATATTAAAGGTGAATGCGTATACGAACAAGTTCTCAGTTTAGGATTACATCTCCACAAAACAGCAAACAAATCGTGTCGCATTTGTCGGTCCTGTCAGTCCTTAATAACACGGTTGGGACGCGACATGCCCGTGTTTAAAAAATGGCCAGCTGATAAATTAAACTTTTGCCGAATCCCGTACGAAGGACGGCAAAAACATCTTTCCGATTAACAAATGCCTTGATCGCATTTATCTGTTCCTCTTTTAAAATTAATGCGCTGTCGATATCTTCTAGAACAGACTCGATGGCAGAATCTACACATCTCAGTTCTCCAGCGGCAGCCATCTTTGTTGTAAACAAATTCAACCCAAGCGCTCTTTGGTGACGTGGTTGATTATGTTACTGTTGATCATCTGTCCATCATCGTATAAAGCCCGCCCTGAGAATCTGATTGGTACGAACAGCTCCTGTTCGAGCATAATTGCGCCTTAACGGAGCGATGCCAGACCGAACTTCCAGACTTAAATGTTGTGGGCGGGACTAAGTTCGGCTGGCACCCAGGCTAGGTAACCTCGGCTATGTCAAATAAAATTGTCAAGTAACATGGTCCGGAAACTTTATAATGTCAAAAGTAAAAAACTTAAAAGAAAAATACAGTATTTCTTCATTTACTCAGGATTGTATCTTTTCTCCCAAATCCCCTTTCCGAAAAACAAACCGACAGATCTCAGTATGGTTCAAATACGCTCACGTTTTTTTAGCACATGTGATAAAGCTACTGTGTTAGAAGAATAAGAAACAACTGATACAGTTTCATATATATATATATTAAGAAACTTTTGTGTCCACATGCAAAACAATAGTATTTTTAGAAAGACATGTCTTATGGTGACAATTTTACTTAGAGGTAAAACGCCAATAGTGAACAATACAGCTCTGAATTCAGAATACAAAGCTGAATACTGTATCTCTGAGGTACCACTTTCTAACAAGTCCCTTAATATGGATTTATAAGTAGTAATAATTTGTAAATGCTTTATACATCCATTAGGAGTCATTAGTTAGCGTTTAGAAAGGCTTCCATGATGGTGGTAATCCTCATAGGGAATACTTTATCTATTTAACTCTTTAATGTGGCATGTTTTCTTTATCATTATTAAGTAAATAAAATTTGAATATAAATGCAATGAGTATAGAATAATGATACCATGTAAATTTAGATTTTTCATATAAACTTTGGTTTCACTATACAGTGAAAAATCTTCTGGGAAAAAGAAGGCTTGATTAATGGCACAAAGAAGCTGCTTTAACAGAAAGAGGACAGCCCTTTTGTTTTCCCAGGTAGCTATCGGTAACTTTTCCCAAGTGGAGGGAATAAGGTACACGACAGAGGCCAAAAGGTACATGATAGGATCTGAGGAAACAGAAGAGTAGCACCTAAGATTAGCGACAAATACTTGCCTACAACTGGGCGTTTAATTCAGCTTTTATCATGGGAGGGTTCAAGTTTAAATTGGGATTCTTACAATTGTTTTTTGCTTAAGACAGCAGTTCCCAAACTTTTTTGGCCGCGCACCCGCTTCTATGTCACGATCGGGCTGATGCACCCCCAGACCCACCACACCTTAAAAAAACGGAACAAGATTTTTTATATCCATATTAAAGGCGGCATGTTTAATCATGCTCAAATGAACAGAACACACATATAACAAAATAATCACAGTGTGCTCTCGCATTTGAATGAAACTGAAACACTGCAACATTTTCAATATAATGCAACAAAGTTACGCACAATCTTCCACTTTAAAGAGAGGCTCAGAGGCAGAAAGCAGATAAGTTGGGGGAAATGTTATAATATTTTCAGCCGTGTTAAACAAAAATTGCAGCAACTTTAAATGACCATGGAGGCAACACAAGCCCCTCATCACAACACAGCGGTTATGGAAATAAAATTTGAACGCCAGTAATTTGAATTAAATTGCAATAAAGTTACACACGACCCACAACTTAAATAACAAAGAGCGTAGGCTCGGAAATATATAGAAAAAAGAGGATCCATCTGAGGATTTTTAAGAGCTCCTGGCATCACGTGACTTTTTTTTTGTTGACTCCGCCATATTGGCAGGAAAACTCTGAGGAAAAATGAAGGGAGCCAGCGCTGATTTCAGGCCATCTACTGCGCACTTTAAACAGATAGAAGTTGCCCAGTGCAAGGCAAAACTCGACAGATTATATATCACGGACCCTTATCATGCCCCAGGTGTACTTTTTTCAGCACTGAAACAGCCAGCGCAGACAATGTTCCTGACCTCCAGTATCCGGATGATCATTATCTGTATCCATACAAATTCCGGAGTATTCCGAATTTTTCTGAGGAGGTTCGTGACAGCACCGTAACTACAATAACTAGTAAGTGTTCAATCCCGAATTTCTTTCTCATCGTGAGTAGTATTTGTGCTGAATGAGCAACACCCCTTTGTAAGCATTAGGCTAGCCTAACTCGCCTTTCTGAAAAGAAATCTGTTGTACATCGTGTTAAAAACATGCCAAATAAAGAAGACATTACACTTGGAAGACGCTGGATTCTGTACCTGATATAAAGTGATCGCTACACAAGCGAAATCCGTTTCTTGAGGGATCCCACCGTTCCGTTTTCTCGTGCCTGCTTCTTGTGCTTTTTATTGCACTAATCCACATCTGCCGCCTTCTTGCGGGATCTTTGTGAATCCTATAAAACAATTTCCCCTTTGCTTGTCCCCGACTGTTCTGGCATCATGGGGCACAACAGCTGTCGACCATTTTTGAATGTTACTGGTACAAGGACAAGTTAGTTGCAGTCCTCAACCGAATAGTAATTCGACAGGCGGCTTTCCTGCCAATATGGCGGTGTTGTGATTGTTGGTGCAGGGTGACGTCAGCTACCGGAGCTCTGTGCAGTGCGTAGAAGAAGATAACTTCTTTTCCGCCATTACATTTTTCATCTCGAGCACCCCCTAGAGGCAGCTCCGCACTTTGGGAATCCTGGGCTTCCCAGGCTAACATATGGTTAGCAGCTAGAAAACAAACCAGGAGCAAGAAGGCCAAAACCAAGACCAGAAACAAAGTCAGTCAGTGAGGCTCTCGACATGGTAATAACATATTTTCAGTTGTTGGCAGATTTTTCACATGGACAGGTAGCCTATTTACTTTTGCCATATCAACTCATTTCTTTTGCAAAAATGCACAGTAACATGACATAAAGAATTTCTATTGGCTTGTTTATCTCCATACAGACAAAGGACTTTTTCTTGTGCTCCATTTAGACACAAATCCACTGGCAGATTAGAAAAATGCTCATATACAGTTTTGCCATTCATATTATTTAGATTGTGTTGACACTGTTGGGGTGGCAGTCGTCCAATTCATATGGAAATATGCTATTAAGCTGGCGCACAAAACAAATAGTTCATGCATCAAGTCTTCAGAACCCATTATTTATAGCTCATACTTCCTGAAATCCCTGTGGGTCCCCTTCCAATTGCTTACAGACAACTACCATGTAAAAGACTTTAAGGTGTAAGGTGATAGTGAACCCATAACATAGTCAGGAAAGCTAAGCTAACATGCTGTTAGTTAACACTTCCTGTATATCTCGGATATGGGATGTCAATCATTTTATCTAACTCTACTTACAGCACATATTTCCCAAAATATCACACTGTTCCTTTAAGGATTTGTGTTCTGATTTATAGTTCAGGGAGACAGCCATTTAATTTCGTACAGTAAAAATCCTTGAACTCGCACTTTGTAAATCCTGTGATAGTGTGGCCCATAATCACCCTTGAGCCGTGAATACTAGCTGCCACAGGACCTACCTCCATATCGCTGAATCTTCCTTTTCAGCCGACGTGGATCCTCTTCTGTCCTTCCCTGTGATCACTGTCCAGCTCTGAGCCAGTGGGGAAACAGAAACTGTACAAGTGTCCAAGTATGGGGTATTAGTCACATTCACTCTGCCAACACTGCATATCTCGCTCCTTTGCACTCATGCACCCCTGGGACCCGTAGACAAATGCATGCACAAACACACTGCCTGGGTTCCTAAACCTGCGCACATGAGCGCATGCACAGACCCATACAAGCCTCCCACCTGCTCTCACTGCTCAACAACACTGAGCTCCCGTTTTCCCTCTCTGCATAACAGACGTGACTGCCAAAATGTTGCCAAACCCGCACTGCTACTCCACTCTGTGCAATATTGCAGACATTTGGATCAATTTTGTTGAACACATGCTGCTCTTAGACTTCTTGTAGCCTTGTGAGGAACTTTTAACTTGGCAGATATCCCGACTTCTAGACACGGTGGAATTACTGTGTCTGTGTTTGCACTGTCTGTGAACTAGGTGAAAGCTATTGATTTATTATCACTAAGGTATACGTTTTCATTGATCTTAGGGTTAAGCTCTGTTTTCCCCATTTGGACTTGAGAATGCTGTTGATGGACAGCTAAAGCCAAACAGTCTAACACTATCTAAAACAGCCATGTGTGTCTTGAGAGGTGACAGAAACCAAATAGACTTATGTCAGCCATCCAGTGGATCTCTCGTGTTACACTAGCTGACACTGTCCACTGCAGCAGGCACCTACCCCACTCAATAACTAATTATAATGTGTTTAGCCACCTCTGCCTCCTCCAGCTTTTCCTCTTTCCAAAAGAGAGCCAAAGGACAGGCTGTCTATTAATTAAAAAAGGCTGACTAATGGCCGCTCCAGCAGATACTTCTCATTCTACCCTCACTTTGACACATTAAGTAACTGTGTCTGCAGTTTTAGCTGAGATTTCAATTGAACTCAAGTACCAACCCTTTGTGTGCAACTAACACTGCTGTGCTCATAATGGATTCAATCTGTGTTATGTGTATTAGTTCTGATATCAGGTGGTTTAATATTTTACACTAATACAACAGAATATATACCAGATTTAATTGAAATGCAACAAACACCAACTGTGACATTGCCTGAACTCACCTGTGTCTGGATCTTACAGTTACACATGAACACACTACAAAGACTGCAGCCAACGGCAGGCTGGTACATACGGTATATTCTGCACTAGCATGAAAGGAAAGAATATCATATTGCAGGTGGCAGTAGTTTGTTTTCGTAATTCAAAAAGGGAAACTGAAAGAGCTACTATTAGCTAGCTATTAGCTGGGAGGCTAAGAAGAGCTTCAAACAGAGTTGGTCTCACAGAAATAAAGCTCAGTTGGCCTGTAGTTAATTTTTTTTGCAACAGTCAGGCATAACATTATGACCACCTTCCTAATATTGTGTAGGTCTCCCTTGTGCCTCCAAAACAGTTGTGACTCATCAGAGGATGGACATGGGCCTGCTGAGGGAGTCCTGTGGTGTCTGGAAACAGAATGTTGTTAGTGGGGGCCTTTGGGTCCTATGGGTTGAGGGGAGGGGCCTCTGTGGATCATCCCACAGATACTTGATCAGTTTGGGATCTAGTGAAATTGGAGGCCAGGTCAACATCTTGTGTTGTTTTTCATGGTTTTTTAGTTGTTCCTAAAGCATTTTTGTGTGTGTCTGTGTCAGGCTGCATCCTGCTGGAGTGTCATTGCTATGGGGTGGGGGTGCTTGGTCTGGTCTGGATGGTACATGTCTTGATGGTAAATGGCCTTGCTTTTATAATGAACCGCTAACCTTCTGGTTCGTGGACAATCCGCTCTACCTCCTGAGCCACAGCTGCCCTAAGTAATATCCACATGAATGCCAGGTCCAAAAGTTTCCCAGCAGAACATTGAATTGTCACAAGATGGTCAATGTTATTTACTTCTCCTGTCAGTGGTTTGGCTGATCGGTGTAGAGTCTACACCGATCAGCCAAACGACATGATCGTCAGCTGACAGGGGTCTGACCAGTGCCAACTGTGTGGGACAAAATCCCAAAACTAGGACAGACTTTCACTGACGGCTTGACACCTGCAAACAGCTGTCTGTCAGCTTGGTGTGTCACAACCTTAAGTGAAACTTTTTTTAGGGCATTTCATCATCTTTAAAAACTGATTGTTGTTTTATTTTATCCCATAAAATCTTGGGCTTTTTATTAAGACAAGTGAAGCACACAGCACAAATCTTTTATACAATTACCAAGAAAACTAAATATTATACAATATATTGACTTCTATCTACCCTCGCCATTTTTGCCATTTCAAGAGAGGGCCATTCATGTTGATTATTCTCATGAACATGGTGAACACAGCTGCATTTAAAGGCAGCATGAGAACCGTCTGAAGAGAAGGAGGATTGTCCATTAAATAGCTATAATGGATGTCATTGTTACAGGGTATATTATATAAAGTGGATCATTATGCTGCAAGGACAATTAAGTACCAATTCCAGTCTATTCCAATGTATCTTTTTTTTTTTTTTCAGTTAATGTGAATAAAGTTTCTGCCAACATTTCTGTGCACGCTGCAGATCATGTTTAAACATCGTTAATGTTTCTCCTCTGGTAGAACAAGGTGACAGCAGGCAGAGGAGAAAACACTGTCACCGGTTTTCTCCTCTGGGAAAGCCTCATAGGGAAAAGATGGCAGAAGGTCATCATAGTCTATATTAGATCGCTTTTTTTTTTCTTCACCATGGCAACGTCACACAGAGTCTCCCCACTCTGGATCTCCTTGTCAGTGGTGCAGAGGAGTCCTGGTGCAAATTATTGTCCTGAGTATAAATAGGCTGACAGTCTGGCAGGGCCAGGTGGTCTGATTTGCCAGTTCAGTGTCCTCCTCTCTGCCTGGCACGCAACTGAGGCTCTGAAGTGGATGTTTACCCCACATTCACAGTGACCTCAGATTGTCCACAGATGGCACCGTTCCCTGGCAAACTGTAATGATGCAGCTCTTTTGATGAGGATGACTCTAGTGTCTCCAAAAATGCATTCTCCATCAAAAAAGTTTAGTTTTTAATCTAAAAATATGCACATATGTATCTAGATGACTAACTTGACGTCAAAGTTTGTAAAGTTGTAAAACATTTATATTAACTTACTAAATGAGGACACTTGTCATGATGCATAGCTGCAATCATGTTATGCAACTTAGCTTGCGTCAAATATCATTGTTCATTTTGACCTTTCAATTGATTACCCCTGTGATTGCACTTCTTATGTAATGCAAATAATCCAAAAAGGTCACAACTGTGTGAAAAGAAATTACTGTCAGTGTCCATGTTCTTGCAGACGTAGTATGTGGGGAGATACATTATGTCTAGACACTTTAAATGTGCACCCAGTAATCTATTTAATTTGATGTTGAGTGCCGTTCACGACATTGTCTTTGTAACCTAACACAAACTATGGTTTGGTATCTAAGTAGTCATTAAACCTTTCATGTTTTGAAATGGGATGAAACTTTTAAAAGATACTGGGCAACAACAAAACATATTCATATTCAGAAACCTTAATTTGTGACTGGGGGTCAGTTTAAGGCACATGTGACCTGCATGACATGTAAAACAAGATACTTTTAAAGAAACAAAAAAATAGTACAATACACAACATGTGCTATAAATCCACACTTGAAACTTTTCAAACTGCCCATAGAGGATGTAAAACACTGACTTTGTAGGAGTGCTCCAAAGCACAAACACAACAACAACCTGCAGCCAGATGAGCTTTGAAAGCTAGCAAGCAGTTGGTATAACTAGCTTTACTGTTAGAATGCCAGCAGATAGTATTTCTGACTTTGTAAGGAAAATTCCTGCAAAATGTCACTCACCCTTGTTTTCGAGCGAATAGTTGTCACAACTCAAACACGTTTCTTGGTTACAATTAGCTCCTTCAAGGCTGCTAATAGTTTGGACAAGAGTGATTTGGCCAGTTTGAAATCTGGCAATCGTTTCATGTGTGATCTCACATATCTCATGAAAATCCAGCTGCCTTGTAAGACAAGGGTCCATATTTGCTTGAATCTCTTGGAGCTGTGGGCAATGTCTTGCTCAAGTAGAATCACTGTGCAGAAAAAGCTGGGAACTGGATCCCCCTCACCCTATGATTAATGGCATAATTGCCCTCTTGTTCCTCTGTAAAGCCTTGAAATGGTGTGTGAAAACCTCAAGAGCATAGCTGTTTGAAAGATGCTAGAACTGACATGTAGTTGAAAGCACTCGTTGGCCTGATTTATACTCCACCAAAGTCATGTGTTTTGGCCTTTCTTGGAAGGTAGAATTTGTGTGGAGGTATGTTGTTGCAGAGAAGATGAGATTGCAACTAGTCTTGTTTAAGTGATTAGGATTCCTTGTCTGGTCTAGTTGTCTAGTTTAACTAACCGTAACTTTCTAGTCTGTCTCACCTCAATTTGTCTTCCATCAGAACATCAGACGGAGTGTTTTGCCATAGCATGGTGTACACTGCTTCTGAGTCTTAAAATATTGTTTCCCAGGCTAACTCAGTTCTGTCATTTGAATGGGAGAAATATGATTATAGAGCAACTATTATTTCCACAGAGGGACATATTGAAAGCGGAGATAAATCTCTTCCCAACCGCAGCCAGTCTCTGTCTCCACAGCAGCTCATGTTGAAACAAGTGAGAAATTCTCAGCGGGACAATGGAACCACTGAAAGCAATATATTACTCGGGGATTGCTTCAACAATATTCATTAGTATAAATATTTGAACGTGATACAACTCGGAGTCTCTTGAATTGGTGGAAAACGGGGGTGAAACACGCAGTTTTTGGTGAGATTCCCTTATTCGGTGTGTGGATGTTTATGGAGGACACCTCTGTTTTGTTGTTGTTGTGTCTACAAAGCACCACCATGTGATTTGTTGATGTACAATGGCGCATTCAGCATGGCCTGGTGCCCTGTATCTGCATTAAAGAATAACTAAATTATCGACAGAGTGTGAAGACACAACATCTATGAGAGTTATCTGTTGTTGCGCAGAGCCAATAGCCGTTGAAGCTAGCATGCTAACCAAATAGTGTGGGCTGTCATGTCTTGTAATACTACTTTATTGCCATAGGAGGGGATAGTGACTCACTCTAGCATCGAGTGTGTACCGAATTCAGCCTCGTTGCTAACTTTTGTTCTGTTCGTGGTAACAAGTCATGAGGAAAAACGTATGGCATTCTCTTTGCTAACTTTGGGCAGATTGGGCGGTTATTTGAGAAAAACAAAACAATGGGCTGAAAAAGGCTGAAAGTCCAAAGCTCCATAAACTACATGACCATTCCTTTCAAATAACACACAGTAATTTCATCTTTTGTTCATTTAAATGATTTAATTGTACACTTTTAGTTTAAAAAATGACCTAAAACTAACCTTCATATGAAACACTGTAGTTAGGGTCAGCGCTCTGTCCTCTTTAGTTTTTGGTTTCCACCCATTAATGGGCAGGAGTAGATTTTCCTGCTTTTGAAAAGCTGAGTGAGGGGGGTGGCAGTTCCTCTTTGTCTAAGGCCTCCTGTGAGCAGTGCTTTGGCGTGTGCAGATCTGTCCTGCCAGTCGGTAGTCCTTTAATGTCACCCTTAAGAGACAGACTGAGGACCATACCTGGTTGAGACTTACCCACTGAACCAGACAGAAGCCCAGATCCAGACTGCTGCTGTGCCTGCATGATATTCTGTATGTTTGACTTTCAAAGACCTCTATAGTGATGTTGCCTCCACAATATTTCTTTGTGACCACATTGTGCCCATAATCTCACAGCATTTGTGGTCTTGCAGCGATTCCATTATCTCCCCACAGTGAATACCCTACAGTTTTTTTTATTTGTTATTTTCTATACTGTTCCTTCAGGCCCTCTGGTATCCAATAGTGTCTTTTAATTATGCTATTCTTAATAACTTATTGTTTTGAATGCATGCCTCACGCTCATTTTTGAAACTTTAAATAAACACCACTCAATATTAACAGGTCAAAGTGCTATAAGGGTTATATTTCCAACTCTTCAGGGCTCAACGCACATTGGGTTGGGTCACAAGTGTAAGAAAATACAATTTTGATAATGACTTAAACATAACACCCTAACAATCCTGGTCACAATGAAAAATGTGCTGAAAAGTTTGGCTTCCAGAACTTTTGGGACAGACCAATACAATGATTTGGTAGTAGCTGGTCACAGTTAATGGGATTTTTGTGGACTATAGCAAATTACTTGGTAAAATATATATTTTTCTTTAAGTCTCCATCAGTTCCTCATTCATTTGTTTTGACTTTTCTCCACATCTGTGTACCTGCTTACCCGCTACCTTCCATTTCTCCTCCCTCCATGTCCTTTATCTCCGCCTGTCACGGAGGCCAACTTGTCACCGGCAGACGTGTGGATGTCTAATAGTTGTGGGAGCATTTTTTACAATGCCTGCAGCAAACAGGAAGCCTGATGGGCTGCAGGGAGAACAGAGGGAGGGTTTATCTGGGAAGGCAGGCCTTCCCTCTATCACCATGCCAATGTAGACAGCAGCACAGAGCCTAGCGCTCCACAGACAGATAAGGCCCACAGACAGAGTAGCACTGCAGCTAGACCCCACTCACTACAATGGATGGGACAGACCAGACGCAGTACGTGACCAACAACTCTGACAGAGCTCCTCTTCTCACCTTCTGTACTGCCCGACAACCCCTGCTGAAGCTGCTTTAATTTCCCTAAAGACCAGAGCTGTTTGACAAAGTGCTGAGGTGCTCATAGACAATGCAGATAGTGAAACAATATTGCATCATTGATAATTTTTGTCAAAATAGATCTTCTTTTAATGAAGATCATGTCTGTATGTCTGTATGCATCCATGAGAAAAATTATTGTTCTTATCATATTTTCAAAGTAATGTATAATCTTATTAGCACATTAACATGCCGTACAAAGGACTTAATATGTTTTTACAATTGTTATAGTCTGACATCTGAACTCAGTGCTTTAAATAGGATTAATCCAGCTCCACTGATCAATAGTTTAATATCAACAATAAGTGATATTATAATATGTGGTGTAAAGGCGCTGCAGAACTTTACCGTCTTTAACCACATTGTTTTGGTTTTATGGACTCCAGCTTTGCCGCTTCGGTTCAGCATTGTTAGTCCCATTTTTGTTTAGGTTGCAAAACTTTAACCGATCCGCACAGCAAACATTTTGAATGAGCACAGTAAAAATGTTAGCGGATGATGGCTTCTTGACGCATCCAGCAAGCATTGAGAATCATTTGCATTCATTTGTAGTCATGTCTCAATTCAATATTCAGCTTTTAACTCCACCGGGGGAAATATCCGACTCTTTACTTGTTAAACTGGTTAACAAACTTAGGTGTTTTGGTTAAACAGTGAAAAATCAACATCATTATTTCCCTATTTAACCCAAACCCCAGCGTCTCCATATTCATAGCAGCAAATGTTTACCCTCCTTTGGTTTCTAAGCTTTTCTAAGCAGTCGTAGGCGTCATCTAGGAACTCCAACTCCATCCTCATGTCTCAAGTTGTTGGGTATGTTAAACGGATATCTGCCGGCTACTCCTGAAGCCTAGAAACACTGACTGTTCCCCTGATAGGCTAGGTCATCAGACGATTTACAAGTACATATTATTCTATATGAAAGTTTACTCACTTTAAAGATAAGACAATGTAACGCAGGCTGTTACATCTGAATCATTTCTGTATTGTTCTTTAAATGTTGTTTTGTCGCACACTTGTACTAAATGTCATTTTGTCGCACACTTGTACTTGTATTATTCTTCATGATTTTTATTCATTGTAAAAGTGCGATGCTGAACATACTGTATTTCAAATAAGAAAGAAACCTGTCTTTTCTCTCTGAGTTCTTCTTTTGTCTCATCACTGTTGCGGTGGGATCCTTGTGTGTGTACAAGGTCTTATGGGAAATAACTGCATTCAGCGTGTTCTGTACTGGGAAATCCAGTTCTGTGTTTGGCCAACCATGTCAGACACTTAAATCACACAGGGCTTCAGTTCCCCTGAGGCCATTCCAGCTTGTCACCATAAATGTAAAGACAGGCTTTATCTCAGAAGCCTTAAGTATGACCATGAATAATGGAGAAGCAGGTAAAGCAAGTATATAACAATTTTCACGCCTTTGGTATTGAGTCAACGTGTCTGTGCCACTGAATGGGAGCAGAATGCAGTAATCATAAATCAATCAAACACATCATGAGAATGGTGATTTCAGGCACATGACAGGTGAGGCCTGTAGCAGATTCATTACTTAATGCTACAGTACAAGTCATAAAGAAAAAGAAGAAAAGAAAGTGAGTTCACTCAGTTTGGGTAAAGTCTTCCATCTGAATCCTGCTCTGATAATGAGCGGGGACAAAAGACGCTGTTAGGGAAAAGATCCTCTGTATTTCTTGCTCGTTATTTGTTGTATGTGTCAGCATTTGCGTGTCTGTGCTTGTCTGGCAAGAAATTAACTCACAGAGTCACAGAGGGCTGAGACAATAGCAGGCAGGAATTGCTGAGCCAATTGCGGCACCTCAACAACGGTTAAGCCATTTCGCTCCAGCAGACCACTTAATAGGTTTGGCTGATGCAGAGTTTGGAAATCCATCAGTCAACAGGGCCAGACGGAGATGAGCAGCCTGCTCCGCTACACAACCAGTGGGCGAGGACACGGCAGCTCTTTCCTCATCATGAGTTCAGGTCTTTCAGTGTCAGGAACTCTCACACAAATTTTGATTTCAGAGATTGAAGGGTGGAACAGACAGCAGCAGAATCCTTGTATATCTCTGAACAGAGTCTGGAATTCAGAAAGGAGAGGGAAGTGGCATTTATTTTTCATGGAAACTCCCTAACTATCAATCTACTGTGTGCAGCAGGAATAGATCAGTTAGTTATTTGTTTAACTTACACTAGGTTTGTAATTCTTTATTCTTCTTTTGCACATGAGGCTTTTTGTGATCTAGTATGAAGACTATTTGCAGTTTAGAATAAAAAGACACTCCATTTAAAAGTAGGGTCAAGGCATTTTGACTGCTTTAATAGCTCAACAATTTAACATCCACAGTTTGTCTCCTCTGTCCTTGAGGTATCCAAAGTTACACTAATGTGACCCTGAAAGCCATCGTCCACGGTCTCATTAAAGCAGAAAGTAAAGACCAGTTGTTTCCATACATAAGATCAAACGCAGTGGTGCGCCACGCTGCTTCAGCGTTTATCCGATCTCCAATCAGTTCTGCCAGATTGACTGTGTGGGTGAGCAGGACGAGTTAGGGCCTGTGACGATGATGAAAACCTTTTGTCCCGCTCCTTCTTCATCAGTAGGATTTAATAGTTAAACTCTCATTGCTGCAGCTCAACTGCTAATGAGCAGAATTTATTCTTCGTCTCGTGCTTTTGTAAAACAGGTTCATGTTCAGTATCAGCTGTTTGTGGAGTGGAGGTGGGCCTGATTTGCAAGCGGTTTGGAAAACCCACATGGATGATAATCAGATTTGTTAGAGATGCATATATTTAACATATATTTGTAAACATATTTGTTGATCTTTTTTGAGGAAGTGGAAGAAATTCTGACAGAATTTTAATAGGTAGTCTACAATTAAGGTCTGGACACTACAGTAGATCAGTCCTGTCTTGTAAATCCCCACATCTTTCACTCAAAGACTCCATGTGTTGTGTTTGCACCATTCTATAAAATGTTTTTAACCATTTTTAACAGACAAACCCGAGTATGCACAAATATATTAAATGAATAGTGCCATCTTGGCTGTGCCGGACTCCACCAAACTACCAACTAATTCAAACATATAGGCAAGGAGGAGGAGGGAGAGTGGAGATGAGATGAGTGATGGCAAGACAGACAACTAGCAGAGGGACAACAACAATCACTCAAAGTGGCCACGCCCTTAATGTCTGTTGTAAAGTTGTGCATTTTACTGGGGCGGTCCCCAAGTGGCCATTCGAGGAACTGCAGTCTTTTTCAATTCTACATTGCCACACACTCTTAACCCTGACAGGTCAAGATGTCTGAACAGTGCCGAGATCATTTGCTCTCTTCGGATTCTTTGCATCTAATTTAAATCAAAGTTATGCGCCAATAGTTTTTTTTTTTGTTTTGCATTTGTGTCTATAATTACAGAATCACTATGTCAGGGTTTTCTTTGAGAGAGGCTAAAGGTTGTCTTTGGTCATTTCTTTCATGCAGAGAGGCGTTAAATGCCACGTGACATTTTGACCTCCTCCTGCACTGCCCTGGGACCACAGCAGCGCTGGGACATGGACACCTGTTGTCACTTTTGCTGACAGGGCTGCTGTTTGAGGTTCTGTATGTACCGCGTGTGTGTGCATTTGCGTGTATGTATCCATCTGTGTCTGAGGATTTTGTGCTGATGCAAGGAGAAATTCGTATTGCACCAGGGAGAGCAGGAGCTGTGTTATTGTATCCTGCTGGTATTGAATAATGTCTGAGTAGTGTGTCATGTCAACATGTTGCAAATATAGGTTATTATCTTGTCAGGATATAGATGCAACCAGCATGCAGGGCTGGAAAAACTAACAAAATGCTTTGGGAATAAAAAGTCACACTGCTGGGTAGACTTAATGTGCATCTACTGACAAATGACATGACAAATTCCTTTCTTTGCTTCCGTTCACAACTGGTTGAGAATGCAGTTTTTGTTGCACAACACAACCTAATTTGTTTGACAGAAGTATTGTTTTCTGAAATACAACTTTTATTATTCTGCAGGTTAAGAAAAGGAAAGAATTTCCTTTCAATTGTTATCTTTTATACAAAAAAAATATTCAGAACCAGCCGTATAATTTGAGGCATATTTCAGTGCCAACATCAGAACAATAACATTTCCAAACCACTCATTTTATAATGCAAAATATAACCAGTCACAGTCCCAGTCTAAATAAGTTTCAGATGTGCCTCAGTTGACATATAGCTTTGTGTATTTCAATTGGCAGGCATCCATTATTACTCATTCTTTGTCTTGTAAACTGGGGGTTTACTTGGAGGAGTTTTGAGGTTTCTCAAATTGATTCTGAGATTGCCAGAGGGGAACTTCAAAGTCTGTCTGAATAAAAGACCGTATATGTCATTCTACGAATCTCAAGTTAAGTTTAATCTTTTTTCTTCTTTGCCGCAGTCTTCAATTAAACTTGGAAAAGAATGTGAAAGAAAGTGTTGTGCTTGCTTCTCACAGTTGTCAGAATATATGTGGCTTGCAGGCGTCCTTCTGTAGATGTGAATCAGTAAAATGTCCATCTTTGGGTGATGCCACAGATTAATGCAGGTTCCAGTTGTTCTGATATTCAGTCGATTAAGAGTCATCTGGGAGTCAAATATCAAGAGAGCTCACGTAGATGCTGACCAAGTGAAGATGATATGTTCTTCTGATGGTAAAGTGTCAAAAGAAATCTAAATCCTTCTGCAAGTGCTGCAAAAATTCTTTGCACTCTCAAACTAAATGCATGTGGAAGTAAATGATTTCAGGAGGACAGATCATATTGTTCCAGGAGTTATGAGTCAGCACTGGCCCTTGATGTTCTAATACAGAGAAGTACAGGTCAAATGCATTAACCTCTTCAGTAGGTGAGAGTACGAAAGAATAATAAAACAAAGACTGACACATTATTTAAAGATTGAAGGTCTTTAAATAGTGTATTAACAATGAAGAGGCAATTTGGAAGAGGAAGAGTGTTCTTTTTATGCTCAGAGGAAAATAAGAGTAAAGTTCAGGGTGAAAATAGTTGCTCGAAAGTAGGGAAACTCTGGAAGGAAGCACTAAAGGAATGGCTTGACATTTTGAGAAATATCCCTTTTTGAGAGTGAACATGTGGTTTAGCTCAGCTCAGGAAAAAGTAGCATTGTTCTGTCCAGCTCATTAAAGAAACACATGGTATAACTGGTTGCCTTACTCCCATAAAAAAAAATCCCAAATTCATTGCTTTATGGGCAAACTATTGCTTTATAAGACAACTAACTATCTTGAGTTTCTGCAGGAAACCAGCTTCAGAGTCAAATAGTTACCTTAAATACACAACCCAAAAAAGGTCGCGCAATACTTTGTTGCTTCATATTGTCAGCTTTCAGTGGAAATGACTTGCACATTCAGTCTCACTTGTAATGTGAACTGAACAACAAACAAGAACGAGAAACTATGTTATTTAGTAGGTTTACAGAGGGAAGTATTTAGCAGGTGCTCGCGAGCAAATGCTTGCACAAAACCTGCCAATCAGAAAGATCGGAAGGCATAGAAACGGGTCTTGAAGAGACAGGAGCAAATATTGTATGAATAAATAAGATTCTTTACTGTTTAAGTGTGAATCATTCAGAACTACTCTAGTGGAAACCCAGAATAAATATAGACCCAGTTGTTTTCTCATCTGTGGCCTGAACATGCCATGAATGAAGGCTCATGTTTCTTTATGTCAGCCTGCATTTGCCGTATCATCTTCATAAGGTGATAATATGTCAGAACTGCTTTCTGAGACGCTTGTGCTACCCTCAAATAGCTAAAAATAAATAGATGTGGAACTAATGCTGTTAAAGGCATTCTGATTTAAAATACTGCCCAGTTGTGCACATGAGTTTTTAAGTTTAGCTGCACCTTTTTCATTTCAAATGGACTATTTTCCACAAGCTAAGCTACAAGAAGTTAGCATGTATACACTGGCCTGCTGATCTATCTGATGTTGAGAACAGGGGCCCGACAGAGCCTGGTCCCTTTTTATAGATCCATCAGTGTGAATTCTGTCCATGCATATCTAGTTTCTCTGGGGATGCCTTCTGGTACTTGCTAATTTTAAAACCAAAATCCTGTAAATAAAGTTAACAGTGTCATCTCATGGCTCAGCATGCGTGGCCCTCCCTCACGCAACGCCAAGTCTATTTTTGTGCTTGTTCCAGCGGTTGATGCCAATTATTACACAGATCTCAAATTCACTTCTGGCGGAGACGCTACAGTTTTAGGAATGTAACCGTCAGCAGATAATCTCTTACTAGGCTGACGTTTTTGACTCTAAGGTAGACATCACGGCAGTTTTAATATATTTATTCGAAAACCAGCGTGTGTTCAGCAGGTTTCATGCTGACCTCGGTGTCAACAGTCCAAACTGACAGCTTAATATTACAGACATATTGCTCCCAATAACGCCATGACCTCAGGTTGAGCAATCAGCCTTAATGATAGCGCAGGACAATATGAAAGAATTGGTATTCATTGTGTCCGTTTCGGCCAATGAATAATTTATGGTTTGCTTGAAGCTACTGCTGGGCTGGTGTGGAGAGGAATGACTTCTGCAGGATAAGTGGTGAGAGGAGAAGCAGGAATGTTAAAGACGAATCCTTATCTCCTTCACTTTCTCCCAGTAATCATCATTGGGCAAATAGTGAAACAATTCAGTCATAATTAACGGCACTGGTAACTGTTCCGAGCAAAATGTATGTATCAGAAATCAGGACATATCAGAAGCCATAACAACTAGCAAACAAAATACTATATTAAAAAGGAATTGTTACCTTTGACTTGAATCTGGGAAGTTGTCCTTGAAAAAAAGTGTTTGCAACAGTGCGGGCACTTTCACAAAAAAAAATATAGGTGATTTGATGGCGCATCAGTCCGTAACACGCTAGACGCAAGTCTGAGGAGCTTTGAAAACTAGAAAGCTGAGAGGTTAGCATGTTGGTTGACGATTCTGTCGTGATCTTGTGTTTTTGGTTGCTCTTTATAACACCGTTTGGCTTCTTCCTTGGAGTTTCTTGTCCTTCTTTTTTCCACCCTCATTCGTTTCACCTGTGTCTCGCTATCCCTCTGCCCATGCGTGTGTTTGTCCTTTGTCGGCTCCTCTGCTCTGATACCCCGTCAAGTCGCCTGTCAAGTCTCCTCTGTGTAGTCGCCTCTTCTGAATGTTCTCTGTTTTGTTACCCGCTCATTGTTGTATCCTTCTGCACTACCCATTGCGATTCCAGAGTTTTTGTATTGCTTTTGGTTTTTGGATTATCCTGCCTCCCCTGCAGTGCCCTTTGTTCACGGTTTTGTTCTTTTCTATTAAAGTTCTTTTGTTTCCTGCTGCTGCCTCCCCTGGTGTCCTGTGTGGGTCCACCTCAACACACCTCACCACTGAGACGTTACAGATTCTTGGCTTTCTTTGTAAGGACATTGTGTGCATAGAATGCACTCCTAGGAGTGATCATCATCATACCTAAAACACACCAGGGATTCCTCTCAGGACACTGGATGGGTAGTACTTCTGTGGATATTCAAGTGTATAGCTTCACATCTGGCAAGATGGATTTTTACAGTCATCTGTTGTAGGCAGTATATCTCAAAGTCAAACTGATCTTCTTGGTAAGCGTATGTACTGTATGTGCACATTCTTGTAATACAAGTAACCAACTTTATGTCACGCAACAATTAAGACACGAGTGTAATAAGTACCAAATAGAGAGGTCCTGTTGGAATCTTAAAATCTTAATCTTCTGGAATCTCGTAGCTCCAGATGTTTGTGATGACCATTCTCATATTCTCGATCACATTTAAGCTTAGACACATTTGAGCAGTTGCAAGTGGATGAGGTGGTGCTCACACTTTCTTCTGATTAGCAGGCTAGAAGTAAGTGGACTTTTAAATAAGTATGAAGTGGGAATCATGCAAAGCTCCCACAAAGGAGTGATGGAATAAAAAACACAGAGCTGGAAATGAGCACAATAGGTCCACTTTAAGGTAGAAGAAGCCTTACAGCTACCAACCCAATGTACTTATATAATTATACTCTCCACAGTAAAAGCGTGTAAAGGCTAAAAGAATTTCTCGGTTCTATTCAGGAAGCTTGAACCAGAGCTTAGACGCCCTCATAGATGGCACAATTGCCCTCTAGCTAGCAGCTAGAAAATGTTTTAATTGCAGTTGATTCATATCCTGTGCACTCCCAGAAACCTTTCCATTAATCTTTATGATTAATATTCATGTCGACATTAATATTTACAACATTCATAAAACCTGCGAACGAACACAAACAATGGTGGCTGTTAGCTTGCAAGCAACTTAAGACTCAACTAACTTGAATGTAGAGTAATCTATATCTACTGTGTGTCATTAATTTACAGTAGTATATTGCATGTTTTGCTGCCAGAGTATTAGTACCTAAATATTCTCCATAATGCCACGATGATTACTGTAGGTGTATAAAATTAGTTGTATGTTGTATAATGAGCTGTTTTTGAATGAAAATGAATGGAAACTGTCTCCTGATAGTTATGTGTGAAAAGGGAGAACCCAGAAAGACGGTCTTGAGGAGAACATCTTTAAAATATAGTGTTTTTGACGGCTTAGCGACGGAGTGAGTGAGTATGTGATTCAAATTCAGGATAAAGGATAGCTACACAAAGATGGGAAATTACATTCAACAACATGTCCAACTTTATAGAGGCTTCAAGGTTGAAGACAAATTGACGACTTCAGCAAATTTATTTGAGGTACATTAACATCCACAGCTCCACTAAGAGCAGGATAAAGCAGCAGCATTTTATCCTGCAGAGTGTGAGGCAGAAAATGGGGAATTTCTTTTGAATCAGCATTAAGCTTTTTGCCTCGAAAGGGATATTAAGCGGTATGTGTGCCTTACTTTTTGAATGCAAAGTGGTTATCCAACAAAGATGTATGAAAAGGTGCAGCTTCATATGTATGATGAATAAATCTGGAGCTGCTATAAGGCGTAAAGCCTGGCCATTAGCAAATTCTACGTTGTTTTTAAACCATCGAACTTTTAAACCACAACCTCTCCTGTATATATGTCTTCTCCTTCAATTTCAAGGATAGACATAAGTGGTGCTTATCTTTTACATAATCCTTCAGAGTATCACCAGACTTAGTTTGGAGTCTCCACTGTAGAAAGACTAAAGCTTTGTCTTAAAATCTCAAGAGAGCTGAAAGAAGCACTATTTGCTGAAAACTGAACTTCTATTTTCCTCTCACCTGCTATCCTACTGTCTGGCTCTGCAGCATGTTAAAACACAGGTGTAACATAATTGTAAAACTAGGTCCTGGTGTTCCCATTATCTGCTGATTCTCGTAACTGAAACTGACATTCGTAACCATTTTAGTGTTTTTGTGACTTTTGTGAACACCTGCGGATTTTCTTTTCCGTTTTAGGACCCCAGTGGTGAAGCATACAGAGGAGGAATTACAAACACAGTGTGATTCCCAACGGCTGTAGAGGCTGAAGAAGACAGTGGCAAATGGACTGGCTAAAAGGTCGCGACACAGGATGGTGCTGGACTCAGGAGCAGCCTGCAGTTTTGTCGGCTGATCCTTCATGTCTCATCTTTGCTGTAGAGGATGATGCCGAGATCAGAGGCTCACTTTCTGCCCACATGGAATCCAACTTCATCTGCAGTGCCTCAAAAATGAAGAGGAGAAAGATCCATCAAGTCTAACCACGGCCACCTCTTTCTATCTGGTGCAAATCGTACCAATGCATGTTTTATGCAAGGATTTTTCTTTCCAGTAGTAGTATCAGTAGTATCAGAAGCAGCAATACAACAAACGAGAGACTGAAACCGAAAAAAATGAGAATATACACCAATCAGCCACAAGTAAATAACGCTGACCATTTTGTGACAATACAATGTTCTGCTGGGAAACTTTTGGACCTGGCATTCATGTGGATGTTCCTGAGACATGTAGCACCCACCTAGACCAGACCAGGCACCCCCACCCCATAGCAATGACACTCCTTGATGGCAGCAGCCATCCCCAGCAGGATGCAGCCTGACACAGACACACACACAAAAACAGTTTAGGAACAACTCAGAAAACATGAAGAGCAGCACAAGGTGTCGACCTGGGCCTTCTGAGGGTGTCCTGTGGTGTCTGGTAACAGAATATTGTTAGTGGGGGCCTTTGGGTCCTATGGGTTGAGGGGAGGGGCCTCTGTGGATCATCCCATAGATACTTGGATCAGTTTGGGATCTAGTGAATTTAAAGGATTCTCTGATGAGTCACAATTATTCTGGAGGCACAAGGGAGACCTACACAATATTAGGAAGGTGGTCATAATGTTATGCCTGATCTGTGTATGATGTGTGATTTTCTGCATTTCCTAAATTTTCTTCCAACAGCAATGACTTAACACAGGGATGTGTTGAAACCAGTTTAACACGTAAGTTAAGAGCACTAGATCAAGAGAAAGACACATTTTTCTTCTTCCACCATTCACTCTTCCTTCTGGCACACTGAGGTTATTGTAAGCAAAGACATGCCTGCCTCTTTCATGGTGGATCTCTCCCTCTGTGTACTTACTGAACATGAATGGAAAGTGGTTACACTTGAAAGAAGCCTCCCTTTTTTGATTCAGGACAACTCACAATGAAATTTTTACAATTTGTTGAATTCACTGTAAATCTTTTGATGCAGCTTTGGCTGTGATTCACGTTAATATTCAGTCTACTCTACCAGAAATAACTTGATAAGAACAGATATCTTTATATGAAACAATAATATGCTTAATTTTTTGTGGGGGGGGGGGGGGGGATGAGAAACTACACACCCGTGGTTATTTTCATTCTCCATGTTTCCTCGCAGGTTTTGACACTCTTTCTGTGCTCATCGTTTTGTCAGAGCCAGACTCTCTGGAATAATTGGCAGGCACAGGTGTGAGTTTGATTCAGTATCAGCATGCTCGCAGCTCTCTGCTATCCACTGCCCAAAAGTAGCATCTATTGTGCTGGAGCCTGTGCAGGCAAAAAAGGTCTCTTATTAGGTACCGTTGAGTCATTAAAGTTGTAGCTGCCCCTGATGTACCTCCTTTAAACAATATCATTGGCTTACACCTCCAGTTACATGGGAGGGAGGACTTTGCATTTAATGAAAGGAAGTAATGACTCGTTCAGAGCAGTCAATGTCAGAGAAGGCTAATTGCTTCTCAAGTTAATGGCAGCTTTCAGGCACATGTTTCAAACCAGTTAAAAAGCTTCCTCCACTCTGGATAGGAGGCCCATTTTATCTTTCTTGCATACAGCATTAGAAGCCAATCAGCCTAACTCTATATGAAATATTAAGAGTTTATTTTACTTTCTTTCTGAGCTACTCTGAAGCTGAAGCTGCCAGGCAGTGGTTCATTTTCTATCTGCCTTGATTTGCTCCTCTCCCTTCCCTCGTTGTTACCTCAGCACTGTTGTCAGGAATGATTTAAACTTTTTCCCCTGTTTTCTTTTCTTCTTAAGTTGGTGGCTTTTATTTATTTTCTGCTCTTTTTTTTTTTTTTTTTTGCTGGAGAAATCTGGGCAGGTGCTGCCAACTTGCACCGCTTCTTCACCGCTGTGTGTGATGTATGTTTATGCGGCCATGTGAAAATGAGAAAAGACTTGGAATGATTTCCACCGTCTTGCGGCTTGGAAATGGATGCAAAGAGAACATGTGGCCATAGGCTGTTAAACAAGGTGGATTGGCTCCCGGTGCTCTCATAAATAACGGGAGGGAAGTTCTTTTCCAGCCCGACTTCAGGGGAGCTGTTTGGTGCTGGGTGCTGAGTAATGCATTCACAACAGAACATCTGTGCTGCTGACACCAACCTCTGTGGCACGAATCATCTCAGTGCGTCACACTGTACTGTTTTCAATTAGCGTTGTAAGATCTAACCTGAGCTTGTTACAAGAATACTTTCAGTTGGATGTTAAATTACTAATTAAACCTTGATCAAATTTCATGTACCAAATTTGATGACAAATGTTGCACAATAATAAAGCTTTGGGCTCTCATATAAAAATAATTTCTCACCAGTTAAATGAGAGCTGCTTGTTAATCAAATTGGTTACAGATGAACATAACTCGATCAGCTGTGCTCTGTCCAAAGAATGCAGCATTGCTTCTGATCATTTTGAAGATTTTTGCTTGATTTAAATTTGTCTTAACAAGGGAGAATTTATCATTGTAAGCCAGCTCTTAAAACTTTTTATGTGGCACTTTCACTTTATATTATTTGGCATATAAAAGAGGCGTTTCCTGGTCACAGAGGATGCGATGTCTAACCATTAAATACTAGAATCACTTGGGTTGCTGTCAAACCCTGATTTTTATTCCACAAACCATTCCTGCCTTTGTTATTCTGCGTTTGATGGGATCCATTTGTTACGTCTGGGCATCTGCTTTGCAGCATGGAGCCTCTGCCAGCTTTCAGGCAGACATCTGCTTCTGGCACTGGGCTGTTGGTTCCTTGTGTGAACGAAAGCATGACAGTGCCTGTCATGTCTTAAATGTGTCAGCGGGGACTCATTAACTAAACAAATCTGTGCCATCGGCCCGCGGTCCAGCAAGAGTTCCAGCCTCAGTGAAGGAGAAGAATTGTAAACAAAGTACCAACTGGTGTCACAAACAACCCTTCTCCCAAGACAGATTAAAGACTGCTTTCCACTTGATCTGGCCAAGTGTGAGGTGATCAACTGATTACAATTCAGATCTTCAATGCAATGTGCCAGTCCATCGGGACCAAAGACTGAAGAGTCTGTTTCCGCAAATAGAAAATTTTGCCACTCCATTGTTGTCAAATCATGGTACCCTTTTATTGTCCACTCTCATGTTTTGCATTTGTGGGTGGGAATGAACATAAATACTGCAGACTCACTACTGCTGCAGAGAACACTGAGGAAAGCAGGTGTCAAATACACCAATGAGACATAACATTATGGCCACCTTCCTAATATTGTGTAGGTCATTGTGTAGAGGATGGACATGGGCCTTCTGAGGGTGTCCTGTGGTGTCTGGCAACAGAATGTTGTTAGTGGGGGCCTTTGGGTCCTATGCATTGAGGGGAGGGGCCTCTGTGCGTCATCCCACAGATACTTGATCAGTTTGGGATCTAGTTTGGAGGCCAGGACAACGCTTTGTTCTGTTTTTCATGTTTTTTTAGTTGTTCCTAAACCGTTTTTGTGTGTGTATCTGTGTCAGGCTGCATCCTGCTGGGGATGGCTGCTGCCATCAAGGAGTGTCATTGCTATGGGGTGGGGGTGCCTGGTTTGGTCTAGGTGAATGGTACATGTCTAAGTAACATCCACATGAATGCCAGGTCCAAAAGTTTCCCAGCAGAACATTGTATTGTCACAAAATGGTCAATGATATTCACTCTACCTGTGGGCGGTTTTAATTTTGTGGCAGATTGGTGTATAGCACATAGATATGAGGGTGACATGCTAGTCAAGCATAAACAGTGAGGAAGAGAAACAAATGGCAATGGAAATGCCTCAGTGACACCAGTTAAGTATATTACAGCGAGGTCAATTGTATTTTTTTTATTATTTTTTCCTTTTTTTTGTTACAGAAGCTCTCCATTCAGAACCACAAAACAGGACAAAGATCAATGTGGCACTTGAACTTAATTTTTCCCTCAGTGGTCACTAGACTGAATATGTAATTTTCCTGACCTTTTCTGGCTCATACAAGTCCAATCCAGTGTGATTCAAACATGGCAAGTATATAGTCTCAGTATAATTACTGAAATTATTAAGTCAAGCAGAAGGTAAAAGGTTTTGCCAAATTCCTCCCATGTGATTTTTTTTTTTTCACTGATCTTTTTGCTGAAAATTCATTGATCTCTAATAACGGCCAAGACTCTCCAAGCACCAGGTTTTTACTCCATGCAAATCAGATGAACTGCAGCTGGGCTCATTTACATCTCTAGTCTTAGTGAATACTCCTCAGTATTCCATTTTGTGGACCTAATTTGCAGCAGGTTGAAAATATCCCCCTAGAAAGTGCTTCTCATGGCTCGCTGCTCGACTTTCATGAATTACATGGTAAAACTGTTCCATCAAAACATTGTGATTTTTACCGGCGTTAGAATTAGTTTGTGATCCATGTCTCTGTGACATTTGCTTTTTCAGTCAGCCAACCTCTACATGAATCCTTCCAAGTTTTGTTTTCCTTAATGAGACGCCATTTGGTGAAAAGACAACCACAGGCGTTCGCTTTGTCCAAACATGCCTCTCCCCCTGCCTGTAACAACACTCTGCTCTCAGCAGGAAGTAAGTAAGTAGTTCCTTCTTGCTTCAGAGTGAAAGGGATGAGGTACTTCATCACACAGATAAGAATGCAGACTGAGGCACGGCTACAGGAAGGGAAAGGAACTTATGTCTTGCTTGTGAGGTATGGATTAGTTCTGGTAAAGTTAATATGATTAATCCCATGCCACGGTGCCGGTGCAGAGCCGGGGCAGAGTTGCTCCGTGCCTCACTGGGCTGTTTTCCTGCTGTGCAACGAGGCAAGATGAATGGACTCCGAAGTGTCAGGTAGTTGTATCTCCCTCCTCCGTTACAGGGAGCACATGCCGACTTCCTCTAGTAATTTTGTCTTCATGGAGGGGGGTCCTCGTGTCAGTGCAAGAAGCAGGCTTCCGTCCTCTACACTTAACATTCAGGACTCATCTGTTTGATTGCATGAAACGATTCAAGAGACACTCGAGAAACGTTTTCTATATTCTAAATAATTCATTCTTCGCAGCTCATTTTTCTCTGCTTTGTGCAACCTAGAAGAAAACCACATAACCTGTTGCATAACTCCAGTGCATTCTTTGACCTTAAATACATGTTTCAAAATGACTCGCTGTCCACAGAATTTGAAGGGAAATGCTTGAATCAAACAGTCACTTGGCATGCGCTGCGGCTTTAAAGCAGACAACACAAATGAAAAATTAAAGAACGTATACGTTTCTCATTTGCATGCTGCAGCTTAGTAATGTTCACGGTCTATACTGAGTATATTTAATATTTTTCTATTTCAAGAAGTGAAGTCTCCCTTTCATGGCTATTTTTCATCCATGCGGAAAAGAATAGTTACAGGACATATTTGCCCCACTTTCACATAAGGGCTTTAAATGGGAGCGTGTATGCTATAGTCACGGACAGATAATAGAAACATATAAGCCCGCTGGATGTTCTTTTCCTATATGTCTAGCCCTTAATAATGATAAGTTGTTGTAAGTCCTTTAACAGAACTTTTGCAAAGAAGAAAGAATGCAAAATGTCCAAGGTATAGATATAAAAATGTTAAATTTATTTGTTGGGCTGAATCAATGCTGTTGTTGTTTTGGCGTGTTTTGATGTGTGTGCTTCTTTTATCCCGCTCTGCCTTTAGACAGGTACGCCTGCATGAGCCAAGTCATTTTGGACAACTGTTATTTTCTGTTTTTTTCCCCCACCATATGGCTCAGCATTCTTCTCTTCTTTTTTTAAACGCAGTTAAGTCCAAGGAAAATGTACATTCAGAAGCAAACTTTAAACTTTAATACCAATCATTCATGCTTTCTTTTTGAGTATTATCACTCACCATTTGCGTCAATTTTTGGCACAGTTTATAATAACACAGTCATAAGGACAGGAAGTAAAACTAACAGAAATCAAAGGAGATGACAGAGTATAAAATAAAATAGGATAGGCAATCATTCTCTGCTATTAAGAGACGCAGTTTACTTTTTTTATTATAATTATTGGAATTAAAAGCCCAGGTCTTGTCTTAACTGAGGCCAGTGCCTTAAAGGGCTTTGTTTTCCCGTGATGATCTCATTTTTGTAGTTTCCTCTTATTAAATTAAGTTGGCTCCAGTGCAATATGATTTCAGTGTTATCAGCAACAACAGAAAAAAGTTTCCTCATGAGGTGTGGGAGGAGTGTCAATCTAACAGCTTGTACTTCTGAGCACATAAAGGAAAGTTGTCGGTGTCAGGACTTTGACAACACTGCTTGTGTTCCTGTCCTGTTGGTCATTATTCACTGTGACAAGTAAGCTACGTGTAATGAACAACTTTGGTCCTGTGCTGGAGCAGAAGCTAGGCCTGTCCTAATTCGAGATAAAGATAGGTTATTGATCAATGGTCTCAAACAATTAGCCCTCTGCCTGGATTTCTGGTAGGCAACAAAGACGATGGGCAGGATGCTGAGGCTGCAAGAAGATAGGCGTAGTGAGCAGGGAACAAGGTGTAGAAAAATGGACAGGTCTGCTGGTCAGCAGAAGCAAAAAGCCATGCCTTACAAATCAACATTAGAAAGGGATCGAGATGATGTAAATAAAAATGGGAACTAAGCATCTCTGTTTGCTGCTTTGCGACGCACAGCTTTCAATAAAATTCTAAAGTCAGCAGGATAACATACTGACCACGACTACATGCTGTTGGTTAGCCGGTATGTTCAGCATTACAGCCTTGCGTTACTATGCTAACATTTGCTCATTAGCTCTGAACAAAAGGCTCAGCCGAAAAGGAAGGAAGCACTAAATAATAGCAGACACTTCATTGATTCTGGACAAACTTTTTGGATGAATCTGTCCTGTAGTTGTTAAGTTATTCAGGTCAGGGCAGAAATGGTGAACTGACCGATCAACCAAGAGACCAAAACCGTCCTCCCCTAGGCCACGTAGCTTGCATGGCTACAAATGAGCTTCCACTACTTTCTTAAACTTAAGTCACATACATCTTCTTTAGGAGTCCAGAAACCCCAGGCTTAGATCTACAGGCCAGGAATTATGAATGTCATTCGTCAGTCCGACTGCATTGTTTTCTCACAGTGACGCCACATGATTGATGTGCAACATCTCTGCACACAAATTCAATTATTTTACTGAAGACAAAAAAAGTGCTTCTGATGAGATGTCAGTCTTATTCTGCCGCTGAACCTCCAGTGACAGCTCTCACTCATGCAGTAAAAAGCAATCGCTTCGTTTCTGTAATTTTCAAAGGGAAACGTGACGTCTTGTTATGACGTCAGTGAAGGGAGCTTTGCGAAACTTGTAATCTTTCATTGTGTGCTGGGATATGTTGGCAGTGAATTAATGATGCAGATTATAATAACTGTGGGAATCCAATAATTCTCGTCATCAGAAGACCTTCAGGGCTCTCCCTGCTCGCCATATTAACCACTCGCTTTTTGCATTTCTTCTAAGCCATTTTTCTGGTTTGAGTATTAATAATAAAGTCACAGTGTCCCCTGGAAGCCTTGAAACTGGCTCGGATGAACTTCTGCGACCCTCAGCGTGAAGGTTATGCTTGTTATTGAATATATATGAAAAAAAACTTTTGTTTTTCTGTTCTTTGTGGTTAAGACAAAACTGTGACCCTTATTAACCACTTGTCTCGATGTCCCTGAAATAGCGGCAGTGTTGATAAATTGGAACTCCAGGGTTCATATGTTCTGTAGATGTTTTCTAGAGAGGGCTGAGGAGATTCAAGGACAGTGTGTATGTGTTTTTGTTAACCCCTTAACGCCTGAATTGATTTTTTAATTATATAAAGAAATTAATTATTTGTGATTTTGCTTACCACTCCGACTGGTCCTACGAGAAACTAGTGCTTGCAAAAGGTTCCTAGGAATTTTTTTAATGTGCACAAACCGACATTGGAGTATTACATGCGTCATTGAGGCTGCAGTCTGAGCGGAAACAGTGCGTCGCGAATTCGCGACACAAGGCGTCAAGGGATTAAATGTTAGGATCCATCAGAAACAAGTTCTGCAACGACTGGTGGATTGTCCGGATTTTACAGGACAAAGAGGATTTTGTTGGCGACATTCATGCTTCAGTCCTGATAGCGGCGTCATTGTGTCCAGTGAGGAGGTCTTGCCTTAAATGTGAAATCACTGGTTCCTGCGCGCTGCCACAACAGTATCTTGGAGGGTGTAAATCAGCATCACTATGTAGACATTAAGAGGGCCTTCTTTTTTGTTGTGGTTGTCAGTCTATCTGAGACAAGCTGCATATTTTGAGTGATCAAAGTCAGCACATAACAGCAGATGAATAACTGTAAAAACGTACTGTGTACGCACCTCTCCTCTGTGGCTCAAATCACACAGTCCTTTTCATTTTGGTAAAGATAGCTATGCAAATACATGCAGACTGATGTTTTGTTTGAAGGCCAGCAGTCCAAAGATCAAACACTGAGAGGACAAGTTGAGGCTGCGTTCATTTCATTGCCTCAAAACTAAAGGTACACAAACGTGAGAGGGAAATTGCAGGCTGTTAAGAGCGTTAACGTTTCACTTGAAAATACATATAACGTGCTTGAGAACAGTAACAGGCTCACGTGCGTGGGCACAGCAGAGATTGTAAGAGATCGGACTATGGAGTGAGACAAAAAAGGCACAGAGGGATAAAGAGGGATCGTTGCAATAAAGATCAAACGTTACCGTCCACAGAAGTTGTGATAAAAACAAGGGCAGATAAAGGGAGAGGCAAATGAGACATTCCTTGAGAGTTATTAGTGCACATACTGACGACGAGTGTTTATTTTAGCCTCATATCTGCCATCTCTTTTTCATCAGCCAGTGCTCCTTCCCACCCTTCACCCCTCTCCCCTTAATCCTCACCCTCCTCTAGACCGTCTGTTTCTTTCTATCAACTGAACTGCCCATTTGTCTCTGATGGATTCTGGCATGTGTGTGCGTGACGTCATTCGTCGCCCTCTGTCTCTGTCGACTAATTGGGCCCTGTCCTCTCTGTGGCCTTCAGGGACTCAGACATAATTAAAGCAGAGAGACGGGAAGTGTCAAGTTCAGGGCTGCTAACCACACCCTCTTAATTGGTGAGAGTGAGAGGTGGAGGGCAGGGCAGAGGGTTGCAGGAATGGTTGAATTTGGATGCCTCTGTGGTTTCCTCTATTGGTTGTGACTGGCACTTAAATGTTGCAGGAGCAGGAAAGTGATGGTAATGAACCTGAGATGTGTCTGATGCATAATTACCACAGAATGAGCATGCTGAGGCATAAGCACGGAGATGATGTGGGTTTAAATGAGCAAGTGTTAAAGATAGGCATAATTTTTTAATTATAATTTCAGTGTTTAAAAATTTGGACCATATCTTCTATCTAGTGGGGGTCGCACTATACGCTCAATTAAAGACCATGTACATTTCTCAGTCAGATTTTTATAATGAGTGATTGGTTGCTACAGTCCACCCTGATGAAAAAGCCTTTGCATATTTGTGTGAATCAATCAAGATTATGCAGCATATGTATTAATAACTGGTCACATCCATCCATCCTTTTCCCTCTGCTCATCTGGAGCTGGGTTGGCAGGGTGAACATGATATTCCAGACCTCTCCCTTGCAACACATCCTCATTCCTTGTGAGGAATCCCAAGGAGTTCCAAGGCAAACTGAAACATGTAATCTGTGCTGCGAATTCTGGGTCTAAACCTAGATATCTCCTCCAAGCTGCCTTGCCTGGGATATCTCCAAGAGGGGTGCCCAGGAGGCATCCTAACCAGATGCCCAAACCACCCCAACTGACCCTTTTCAAGCTCCCTCTGGATGTCTGAGCTCCTCTCCCATAGGGCTGAGCCAAGCCACTCTGTGGAAGAAAATTCCCTTTGGCTGTTTGTATCTACAATCACAAAGTTCAATGGAATATCAATCTACTGGTAAATCGGAAGCTATCAATGGGCGTTTGCTCAGGGAAGCAACTCACCCACAACTTTGGATTTTAAAGCAGATTGAATCTCATTGACTGTCATTACCTCTTCACGCTCCACTGCATGCCACCCCATTGCATGTGGAAGGAAACAGAAACCAATAGGACCACATCATCTGCATAAAGCAGTTCCAATTAAGTCTGTTCCAACCACATGCACACAGTTGTGTACAGGTGAACTGAGCTTTCTGGGTTGACACTGTGTAACCTTGATGAAGCACAGTCTTTCCCTTAGCTGTAGCCCTAACATTAAGCATCACCTTATGGTGTTAAAGACGCATCATTGTGACACACAAATCGTGCCTGAAGGGGCAATTCCTTCTCCATCACAAAGCATAGATAATAACAGAAAGCGGAATTCAGGCAAATAAACAAGCCAACAGAATAGATCATTTTGGATGTAGAACCAAAGGTAGGGATACGTGTTTGCACAAATGAAGTGAAGACTGTGAGCTAATCATATTAATTGAACTGAATTGCATAAAATTACAGAATACAGAATTTTTAAAATATTCTTTCCTTAGACACTCTTTAACTGAGAAGAAAAGACAGAAATACCTTTGAGTTAGTTTTGTCATACTCTGAAATGAAATATTCTTGTAACATATATCAGGTTGCACATTTTTCTTTTTTGGGGGAGCAGGGGAATTGGTGACAGGAAACGACATCCAACAAAGATCTCCAGCCAGACATATCCAGGGATGTTGCAATTCACAGACGACACCTCAGCCCTTCAGTAAACCCCTAATGATGCCTTTTCATTAGGGTACGGTATGATACTTAGGCTGTCAGCACCCTGTTCTCTCCTTTGCTGCTTGCTTGCTGCCAGACTGCTCCTCTGAAATCTCTCCTGCAGCATCAACAGCAGTTGCTGCTCATATACCATTTCAACAGTCCTTTCTCCAAAAAGGAAAGTGATTATCACCATGCTCAACTCTCTCCTGCGCTGAGCTTGGTGATTCCTCGTCTTCAGAATAAGTCAGTGTGGAACCAGATCTCAGCATATTGACTTGAAGAGTGTAGCGTGTCGGTCAAATCTGCAAAGTGGGACCCCAAGATGTAATGAAGCAGAATTACAATTATCCTCTCCTGATTTCATTGCTAACATGGTGTTTTTTTCTTCATCAGCCTCGTCCTTAGCGCAGTAAACACCATATCTGTCAGCCTTGTGTTAATGTTGTCTAAGGGCCAATGTATGTGATGCTTATCCACACAGATGGCACATTCAGTGCCAGATATCATGACCAGCTCGCTGCATAACACAGCTGCCAAAATGCATTACAGAGCCCACTCACTGCCACGGACATGTTGTGTTGCAGAACCGGATCCTTGTGGCATTTTAATGGGAACTTGGACTCCTTTGAGATGAAAACAAATGATCTAGCTCGCCCTCATTGCCATATTGATCATGTTTTCTTGTTCAAGTGACCTCAAGTGATGGGCCAAGGCCCTTGCTGTTGACAGGGATTCAGAGATAAAGAGAGGATAAGAGCTGTTATTTTGTGCTCTGAATGAAATATTCGTGCTGGGGGTAAACCCTCTAGAGGCTGACTGGCCTCCTTGTGGATTTAATCCAATTTACAGAATGCTGCCACTGACTTAACGCCAGTCTCTTTCCTTTGCCATCTCCGAATATAAGTGACCCCAACATAAGGCTCCCGGACCATGAAACACCTCAGCCTCACTTCTTTTGCTTTCCCCACTACATAACATGCTTAGTTAATGAGGTGTAGCTGTGATAGGCTAGAGATTCACCTCAACCTTCCAGGTCCAAATGATCAACCACTAATCACTATTGAATGAGAAGGTATGGAGAGGAGTCATGGAGCAGATGATGGGAAATAATGAGAATTAATGATGATAAGGCACGAAGGACAAAGAGACAGAATTGACAGTGAGCGGGGAGGGGTGATTAAGAGGACCACAAAGAGATGTGAAGGGAAAGGAAAATGAAAAGCCAAAAAGACAAGTGGCTAGAACAATGATCTGCTCCCTGTCTTTTACTCAGAAGAGGGAATAGTGAAACATCATTATCCTTCAGATGTGACATTTTTGGCAGCTGCCTGAGCTACAAAACAGAAGTCACTGATTTGAAAAAGGAGGATATACTGTGTTTTGTCAAGAAAATATTCTATATGTCGGCCAATATGCTTATTTGTGATCAAGCCAGGAGTTAGATCATTAGATTGGTATCACTCTTGGAGGCGTATAATAGAGTAACTACAAAATGCAGCCAATAGACAGTTAGCTTAGCTTATCATAAAGACACAGAGAAAACCTTTGCCTCGTGGTGTCCAACGATAATCCGCATAAAACTGCAGTTTGCTATTTTTACACTTCTTTGTATGGATTAAATAAGTGCAAAATGACATGTTTGCAAGTGACCTGACAGAGCAAGGGTGCCCGTTTCCCTCTGCTTCCCATCTTTGTGCTCAGCTATAGTAATCCGCTGCCGCAGAAACAAGCTGGGCAATATTATTTTCATCTAACTCTTCACAGAAAACTAATAAGCATATTGCCCACTTGGTGCAATTATTCCTTTAAGGGGGAACTTCACTAATTTTACACATCAAAGTCTGTTTACAGGTCTTGCGGAGCACTGCTGCATGTTATAAAAAAACAAGGGAAGCCTTTGTGGCTTCAATGCAAGATGTAGCCCACTCCTCTTCGCTGCTTAATTGAGGCTGGAGGATGGAGAATACATTAGCATTACGCATCTGAATCTTTAGACTGATCCGTCCACAGTTGTGTCACAAGGACGAAGAAAATGTTGAGCAAAACAACAACATCTCTGAGTTCTGCGGAACTTTTTTGTATCTCTATTTGTCTTTTTGTTTACCTCCCGAAAGCCATGTTCTCGAGCATTTTTGTTAGATTGGAAAGAGCGTAACAGTATATCGTGCTACACTATTTACTTTGCAAGACACTCCGTGCTAAGTGGGGCATCGCAGATTTTCTGCTATCTGCAGAAGCACAGAACGTACAGCAGACGACAAATCCTGGGTGTGTTTTCCGCTCAGAGAAGGATGTGAAGATTGCATAAAGAGGAAACCAGCTGTGATTTAAATCTCATGCAGTGTATGAAAGTACAATAAGTGGCTTTATTTGATCTCCTAAAAATTCACAGGAGAAATCTATTAGGATCTATAAAGTTTTTTATATTCTAATAATCTGGTTAGATTTCATGATTAAGAGTGTAAGTGCTATTGAAGAGTGTAAGTGCTATTCTCACCACCGAGTTACACAGTAGGTGAGACATAGGTGTATAGGGTAAATATAGAAATTTTGCATAACACGGTGTTATGCAGGAGAAAATTAATTCTGCTTGGTTTAATTAAAAATTTAGACAGGGTTTTCAGGAATGATCGGCTGATCAGTAAATTTTGCCTCAGGTTGAAATGAGCTGGGTCAAACACATGCGTCTTGACTGAGGAAACGGCCACTGTGGCGTCTTCTGTGACGGTAAAGATCTTTCCTCATTTTTGAAGGAAGTGGAAATGTTCTGGCAGGAATTACTTTGATTTATTACTCATCCACTTTCAAGCCACCCAGTTCACGTTGCCAGGGAGGAGAGTTGTGTTTTTAACACATGGTGCTATCTATAAAATCTGCAGCCGGTCTCCTGCATCTCTTAGGTATTATGTCAAATTAGCATTTGATTAAATGAATTTTCTGACTAGTCAAGCCACAGAGAGCAAACCATTGTCAGAAAATTGTAGAAATGTAAACATCATCCCCCAGGGACATGCAAATGGAATAAGAGCACACACTGGCTTTTATTCATTTCTATTGGGTGACAGAGGTAATTGAATTCGGTCTGGAAACCATTAAGGTTATTTATGACTGCCATTCTTCTAAGGAAACATGAACAGTGAAAGAGAGCCCTTTTTAGCTGTACATTTCTGCAAGACCAGTCAGGGCCAATGCAGCCAAAGCATTAAACACATCTTGTGCAAAGAGTGGGGGATGTTAAATCTCTTTTCCGGCTCGGTTTTGTGTAAAAATAGAGAGTCTTAAGCTTCAAAACATCATACAGAAAAAGAGACGCTCTGATCTACTTAGTGTTTAAATAGGCCTTCCTGTCAAGGCAGCCAAATCCCACCTGGCCTCGCTGAGTGACAGCATCATCAAATGATCAATATCAGTGTTTAAACTTGGCTCATTCAACATCTTTACCGTTTACAGTGACTTCGCCGAGCTGTCAGAGAATGTTTGGATGGAAATGAAGACCATTTACTTCCATACAAATTTGAGGTACTTTACACGGCACCTTATCTTTATATCTGCCACAGTTATTTGACTGTATATAAAGATGGACAAACTCTTTGTGACATTACCCACTGTTGCCTGATCAGTGGTTTTGAAGCTTATTAAATGGCTCAGGCAGTCGCTATCTCAGCTGTGTCTGACTACAACTAACTTTTGGCAATAACGTGAACTGAGCTGAAGTTAATTAAGGATTCTTTATTGTCATTTCAACACATGTTGGTACATGGGATGGAACGAAATTAGTTTCTTTGGTCCCGATTCAAGCACACACAAACCTAAAATAATAAATAGGTTAGCTGCATAAAAATTCTGACCCTGTAGAGTTGTCATGAATGCAGAAATTAGTCATAGAGACCAAAAATGCATTTGATCAGTTTGTTAAAATGTTTATCTCTGCTGTAAGGTCAGGCTCTTTAACATAGAGGTCTATGGGTATCGCTTTTGGAGCCATCCTCAAGAGGCCATTTGAGGAACTGCATTTTTTGGTATTAACAATAACATTCTCAGGTGGGGGCGGCACAGTGGCGAGGTGGTTAGCACTGATGTCTCACAGCAAGAAGGTTTGATTCCATCTGGGGCCTTTCTGTGTGGAGTTTGCATGTTCTCCCTGTCCGTACTCTGGCTTCCTCCCACCTTCCACCAGTTCAGTTTAAAAGCTGTATTCTTCTTGTATTTTGCCCTTTATGCACCATGTACGCAGCAGTAAAAGGCAAACTCAATCTCAAGCTACATTGCTGCAAGGCAGATGATAAATGACTTGCTGTTTCCCTAATAAACTTAGAGTACTCTTTGACTTTTAATGTATTCATGCATCTTTTTTTTTTATTTTTATTTTTTTAATGCTTTTCATATGCAGTGCTTCTTTGACATATAATCACTGCCGCTGAGACTCGGTGTAAACATGTAATTTCCACATCCAGGAAACGGCTGCACAGATTGAGAAATTAACATTAGTGCTCAGTGAAAAGCGGATGCCTCGTTTATGTCTGTAATTGCATCAAACGTTGCTTAAAACCAATGCCATGAACACTTTTTACCGGGCATGATGGATGCACCCTTGTACTTGCTTCTTTTCCATTGTGGGATATAGCTGATATTATGTATTATCTCTGACCTTTTTTTACTGTTAAGGTGAAGGCAGAGTAATTCAAAGCATTTTTCCCAGACACATTCAGGTGTTTAATGCAAAATATCCTTGGAATAAACAACCACAAATAAAATCTGGTCATTTGGTGCCCAAGCACTGATCTAACTTCACAAGACTTTTTTTTAATACGATTTTACATACTTGGCATTGTTTGTAAATGGTAAGTAATTTGGCAGAGTGCAATATCAACCAATGCAGCCACTAAACTGCCTTCAAAAATACAACAATCACGTTTGCCAAAACATCTTTGATAGAATTGTACAAAATGTTAGTCCTTTCTTACTGCTGTTTGTACAGTTTCAACCTTTATGGTAAATAAGAAGCATACTGCATATATTGGAATAGCTAGTAGTAGTCTGAGCACACAATTTTGACCATTTATCTTATTTATTTTGGCAAAAACAACATTTTGAACATTTGATGATGGAACAGTTCAGAGCCTTTTCCCTGTAAAAGCTTTTTAATTTTTTTTTCCATTGACAAACGTGGTGGTCCAGATTGGCTATAAGCAAATACATGGAATGGGCCACAGAGGGCAGATAATGTTAAACTAACATGGAAGGAGATAATACATTTGGTTAACATGTGTTGCTCAGGTGCTTGGAGAGCCGTTTCCCAATTTAGAGGGATATTAGGCAAAGAGCCAACCAGACGTTCGTGGTGGAGCATGTGGACAGTTTGGATGCATGAGGAGTGCATCCACTTACATAGGAGGATGAGAGTGTATATTCAGTGCACATACTACATGCCATATCTTGTTTTTGCTGGGTGCTAAAAAGTATTTAAAAATGCATGAGCACCTCCTACATGCATTTCTCATCAAAACATGTGAGCAGTAATCAAAATACTAAGCTGGCACTGGAAGAATTTATACTCACTGAATGAAAGACCAGTTTTGGTGTCCTCCTCTCTCTATATATCACAAAAATAGATCACTGCATCTCGTTCAGTCTTGGGTTGAATTAGGCTGAGGACTGCTAATGAGGACAGGAGCAAACAACCCAGTTATCCACTCTGGAGCATATTCCATAGTGTCTTCACAAACTTGGACACTATCAACGCCTGAGGAAAGATTATAAATTATACATCTGTCACGTTTTGGTGGCGGTGAACGGTGAGTAAGGACCCAAATGCAGGACACAAAGGGACCAAATAAAACTTTAATAAAAACTTACAATAACAGGAACAAAAGGCGCTGCAGGGTATCCACAAACACAAATTTTCAAAGACCAAAAGCGATACAAATGCTGTGGAGACCGGGAATCGCAAGGGGTAGAACAGAAAGACGAGGGTACAACAAGCGGTTAACAAAACAGAGAACACTCAAAAGAGAAAACTTCCCAAAGAAGACGTCATAGACAACATGGCAAAGGGGAAAGTAGGACTATATATGTACACATGGGCAGAGGGGTTGACGAGACATAGGTGAAACTAATGAGGGCAGAGCACGTAAGGAGAAACCAATTAAACAATCAAAAGGAAAAACACAGACAGGAAGTGAAGCAAGACAGGAAACACCAATATAAAAAACAGGAAACACAAGGGAAAACCAAACAGGGTCACTGAAAATATACAAAACTCCATGACAATCTCTTATTATAGTAATTATTGCATATGTAAAGGGAAAGTCTATCCGCTTCCTTTTCTTTTAAGAAGCTTGACAGCTACAAGAAGCTCTTGTATATTCTTTGTATATTCCAGTCCTATGAAAAGCATCCACTGTTTGCACACATTTAGCTTGCTACTCCAAGTTCATGCAAACCATCACAAAAATCACATCCAACAAACTGAACTGCCAGGCACCCACTAGCTTAGCGCAAGGGCACTACCTAAGCTTCTGAGCAAAGAACTAAATTCTAGGTGACGGAAGAACAAAGAGTAAGGGGGAGAGAGAGAGAGATTGAAGGGCTAAGGGGTTTATGTGTAGCAACGTCATAATGCAGAAACCTATGTCGGGTCACATGGGAACACATTTTTATAAGGGCTTGGGGAAAATTGCATTTGGACGCTAAATTATACATGAGACATAGACATGGAACACTGTTGGGAAGCTACAGAATGCTATGAAACTTCAGCACTAAGTACTAGTATATAGAACACTGCTACAAATTGCTGTAAATTTACATTGAAATATCAACAGTATAATCCTTATATATCTAAAAACTGGATATTGCTATAAAATTTAGTTAGTGGGATGAAATATAACAGGGTTTTACAGTATTGATAGCTCAAAGCAAAGAAAAAAGTATTTTAACAGTATTTTTTCCATTGGATTGTCGGAAAACAAAACTGAGTCTGTGAGTCCACACATGTTCAAGTGGTGATTATTCATCAATCTAATTGGTGAGTACCATTTTTATTAGCATAGGAAAACTGAGTCATTCTCATTAGACTTGGATAAATGTTAACAGGTTTCATAATAGACTGGACTTAGTGTGTTCAGCTAATGTTATCTGGCCTACTTTAAAATACAGATCTGCACTGTTGCAGATCTGAAGTTTAATACAGAGCTGCATTATGTTCTTTCTCTTGTGATGTTGGAATAATAAATGATTTTTGTCAACATTTGTTTCAATGACAAGCTACCTGTGACACACAAGAGTGGCACTGGATTTGTTAACATTCTTCTAGAGTACAGAGTGAGTTTCAGCTAGTGTTATCCTAGTTCTTCTTCTGCAAAGTGCAGCCTTCAAACACACATTGCAAATTGAATTTAAATAGCATTAATTGTTGTCTCTAACATGCAGATGACAGACACCTTGTTTGCTAATATCTCATTGCTCACCATATAGTAATTTACCAACCTCCAAGGTTACAAAACATTAATTCTGCATGGTGGTTAGGACTGATGCCTTGCAGCACGGAGGCTCTGGGTTCGAATCCAGGCCGTTTGGGGCCTTTTTGTGTGGAGTTTGCATGTTCTCCCTCTAGGTTCGCTCCGGGTACTCCAGCTTCCTCCCACTGTTCAAAAACATGCTGGTTAATTTGTGATTCCAGATGCTACGTATATATAGCATATGTATACAACACATGTATGTATGTAGCATACATAGGATGCTACTAAATGTATGTAGCATTTAGAATCGCGTACAGTACATATTAAAAACTTGCAAATACCTCAGATACAGTATATCATTTGTGAAAAAGGTAAGTAAATTAACCTTGCCTGCATATTAATGTAAAGGTGGAAAATAACAGTTTTATGCTGTTATTAAAAAGATGGTAGTAAACAGTGGCTGGCAGCACAGTTGCTGTTAAATTAATGGACTGACAACACCAGAAAAATGCTTTAGTTTTGAGTGTGACTCAAAACTAACTCATCAACTAGCTCATCAGCTTTTTTAAACCAATAATTTTAAAGTTTCAACTTTAAGATATTGCCACCCTAAACATTTTAAATAATCCTTCATTTAACCGTTGCTAATGGACTACCTGTGACCTTAGTGACTTGTCATAAAATGACAAAATTGACCTTATGTTGTAGCTAGTTTAGTTCTTCATGCTCTATGGACAGACATTGTACATTTGAGCAACTGCTTTTAAAATGTGTGACTAAAGATGGACCGCAGAACAGCTCATCAAAAGTGAAGCCAAAGCAAGTAGAGCGCCCCCTGGTGACTGGCTGCAGTATAGGTCATCAGCTCCACCTCCTCCATGTTAGTGGATGGGACTTAGGCCGAACTAAAACACTAAAATACACGGCAAATACATTTTTTCAAGGGATAAAGTGTGGGCGGGTCATCGATATCGTGGCTTGACGTGGCTCCATTCTCTGACGTACTGATGTATTATCCCCGGGAAATTAGCATCAGTTTGGCCAATGCAAGTGGGGCTGCGCGTTCTCCATTTTTATACAGTTTATGTTCTAGATACGTTGGCTAGAGGCATGGCCGTTTCTTGCTATAGGCAAACTAGGCGAATGCTCTGGGCCCCCAAGCCACCAGGGGATTAGCGTTAGCCTAAAATGTGGCTCAGGAAGATTCTGATTCAGATCTTCCTGAGCCGCATTTTTGGAGCTATGGCAGTAGCCCTAGGATGGAAAGGATGGACTGCACCGTTTTTTTTTTTTTGTTCAGATAGTTAAACTTTAGGGCTACTGCATATATATATATATATATATATACATAATCTGGATCAAATATGGCTCATAAATTGTGTAAGGTTGAATTAAGGCTGATATCAGGAACCACTTCTGAAAATGGTTTGGTCCAACGTAGGGCCAGATTAGGGCCAGCTCTGGTTGTACAGTTTGGCTGAGTTGTGGGCCTTACGTGGCCCACATGTTGGATGCCAGATTTTTTTATGTGGGCAATTTATTTATGCATGTGGGCCAAGTGCAAGTGGGTTGTGTGGCCCATCACTAGGCCAGACCAGTTTTGCTATGGGGGTTGGCTAGTGTGGCAAGTGAATGGTCAGTCTGTCCTGCCATGGGAATGTCTGCACGACTCCAGACCCGTTTATTATTATTATTATTATTATTATTATTATTATTATTACAGGGACGGAGGGTGTATGCCGATAAGTGTGAGACTGTTAAATAAGCATTATTTTTAGTGTTTTGTTTTTGTAGTTGCACTTTTAAATCGATGTTAGTTTGTTGTATTTTCTTTACTCAAAATCTGTTTTATTTATTGATGTATAGAGGACTGTTGTTTAACATCACAGATTTGATAAAAAAATAAAAAATAAAAAAATTTATGATATAGGGATGTCAATCAAAATCAAGTATCACCCTTAACTCGGACCCCCGCTGATGAACTTGGACCCCCGCTGACCCCCCCCGCTGACCCCTACACACTAATTCACTCACACCCGTCAACTCCTCATTCCCTCACTGACCAAAGACTTTTACACCATCACCACTGCACTATTGGACTGCTCTGCACATGCACACTTTATATAATCTGTTTGCACAGGACTATGTTCCAAATATTGCACTAGTTTAGTAACGTTAGGTAGCTACTGCTTATTGTTTATGCACTGTAAATTGCCCACTTTATCTGTATTTCGTATCGCCTAATTTATCATCTGCCCATCTCCTTTATTGTAAATTATGTTATGTTATAGTTCCTGTTTATAGTCTAGGCCTACTCACATTTAATGAACAAATCCATCTGTATAATATGTTAGTACCTCATTCAATCATTATGTATATCCTGCTCATTAACCTGTATATATGGTCTCACCTGTACATAGGTTTTGATCTGTAAATATTGTCCATATGCTGTAAAAACAACCTGTACCATTACTTCTTATTTATCATAATATTTATGCCACGTGCACTTAGCTACGGCCTATTGCACTTCTGGTTAGATGCTAAACTGCATTTCGTTGCTCTGTACCTGTACATGTGTAATGACAATAAAGTTGAATCTAATCTAATCTAATCTAATCTAACAATAGCGTTCTTGTTGAAACAGGACAGATATCACAATATCCAGTTGATCTGTCTAAATCTTGCAACAGCGGACTTTCAATGGTCAACCAGGGTCCGTGTAACGCTTATCAGTTCAATTTTCTAAACACAAACGGACAATTTTTCATTTTTTTCTGCTTTGACAAATTAAAAAATTGGATCTTTAAACTGCTTTTCCAATTTTCTGTTTTTATTCAGAGGAACAGAAATTTAGAAATTTGCAAAATTGCGTCTGGGCTCCAATTACTCAATTATTATTCATTAACTCCCTCTCCCGCCTAGCTAGCTACGCCCCACCCCCACTCCAGCACAGCAGCAGCCAGTTAGTTACAAAAATGGACGACGTGTTAGAAGTGACTACATAGATCCAAAAACATTCAGCATTCACCGACAGGTGAAACGCTTATCAATATCCAGCACAGACTTGACTAGAGATCGCCTAGTGTCTATGTTTAAAGTAAGTTAGCTTGGTGCTTTTAACTTAATAGCTAAATATTATTTTAACCACGTTCACGGACTAGCTAAATTAGCTAACTGTTAGTCAGGGCTGTACAGTGCTACGTAGCACGCCCGCAAGTATAACCTACATTCTCAACAAGATTTCGGATTATATTCTCGTAGTTATCCAGCGTCGACATGACTGCCCCAGAGAATGTCTAATAAGGGGAGAACTTCCACTCTCAGTGAACTTCCGGTTTCTGAACTGTTCGTTACAATGGGACTTAATAGAGAGTGGCGAGGTTCTCCGTAGATGGGCTCTGACTGCCCCGAGTCTTCTTGAATGCCCGCCTAAACAAACCCAGACACAGTGCCATCTCACTCGATGGCGCTGCCCAGACACACCCACGATAACTAGCCAGTAGCCAACCAATTCTCACAACCGGCGCAACGTCATAGAACTACGTGGAACGAGGGAGAGAATATCATTGCAGTATTGAATAATTGGAGCCCAGACGCAATTTTTACACAATTTTGTAATTTTCTAAATTTCTGATCCTCTGAATGAAAACAGAAAATTGGAAAAACAATTGAAAAATCCAATTTTTTAATTTGTCAAGGTGGAAAAAATGAAAAACTGGATATTTGAATCCATTTTTCTGTTTAGAAAATTGAACTGATAAGCGTTACACGGACCAGCTATCCACTTTTTCAAATTCATCAATAGCCGCTCAACGTAGGCCACGTAAGTAACGGTCCAGGTGACTGACGCCACCGACGTCACTGTGGCCAGTGCTGACTGCTGCTGCCCATGCACTCCGGTGAGACAGACAATATAGACGTGGTGAGTGAAATGCATCAGTTTTATGTTTACGATAACGTTTGTTTTTGAGACAATGCGTTGGCAGTTGGCATACAAATACAATTTCTGTCTAGAGTCTAGCCTGAATGTTACCAAGCACGCTAACGTTAGTTAACGGTTAGCGTTAGCTAACGGTTAGCATTAGTCAAAAATGCGGCTCGGGAAGAGTCTGAATCTTCTTGAGCCTTATTTTTGGAGCTATGGTAGTAGCCCTAGGATAAAAAGCATAGACTGCACTGTTTTGCTGTTAAACTTGCTTATTCATTTTTAATAAATGATATAGACAAACCTAAAATAACAGACGTTTTGTCGTGGGCGCTGGCAGGGTCGTTTTCTTTTTCCTCTTTTTTTTCCGGCTAGTTAAAGATAGGGCTACTGCATATATAATCTGGATCAAATATGGCACATAAATTAAGTATCTGAGTTAAGGTTGAATTAAAGCTGATATCAGGAACCACTTTTGAAAATGGTTTGGCCCAACATAGGGCCAGATTAGGGCCAGCTCTGGTTGTACAGTTTGGCTGAGCTGTGGGCCTTACGTGGCCATACCTGCCAACACTGGGCTATGTGAGGGAGATTTCTGGGGTAGCGGTTAGAATGCTCCACTTGCAACATCCCCGCCCCGATCTAAACAAAACGACTTTTAATGAGATTTAAATCCATAGCTACAATGAAATGTAATGTACGTCCCAAAATGATTCTGCGGCCTTCTAGGAGCCAAATATGTTTAATTTTAATAACAATAAAATACAATATACAATTATACATACAATAATAACAAAAATCATTGCTGTCAAAAATTTCATCCTCTAAATTGCACACTGTGGTGGTGGTGGTGGTGTGTGTGTCCAGGACTTCATAACTCCTGGTTTCCTTTGTCACCCAAGGACCTGTTGTAGTTGTAGGTGGCAGACTTTGCAGCTCCAATCACTTTCTTGGAGGGTACATACACTTGTGGCCAGGGCTGGTATGGTTTATCTTGCAGGAAAGAAGTGCACAAAGAGTAGTATTATCCATACACTTTCTGTTTTCTGTGAGGATCTTTTTCACCATGCTTAATGACCTCTCTGAGCTTGCATTGCTGTGAGGGATGCAGAGCATTACCTTCATCAGTGATGCCAGATTCATAAACCTCTCCTCTTTCCCTAGAAGGCCCCAGAACCTGTCAACGCTCTCTTCCTGTGGGAGATCCTTGCTTGCTATCACTTGATACTCCACCAACTCTTCCCTCAGCTTATCTGCCTGCAAGCCCAGTTGAGGAAACAGGGCCCCGAGCCTTGCCACTGAAAATAAAAAAAGCTTACTGACTCACTTCATGACTTACACTTCTTGTTTAACTCACAATACAAAACATCATCCTACCTGTTGCTGGAGCAACATCAAGGCGATGGGATGGGTCCAGCACCTTCAAGTCCCTCAACATTTGGGAGTCATTTGGGAATGATTTCATCATTTTCTCCACAGTTGCTGCATAGAAGGCTCTCACCGTCCTAAAGACAATTAAACAGGACAACGTGTAATTCTGAATTTGATAAGGACAGATAGTAGGATCATAATGATCTTCTCACAAAGATTTAAATCAAATTACATCAAATGACACTAGCAAACTCACTGATAGATTCTTTTCTTGATAGCTGGGGGAAAGGAACTCTGTGGTCTCTGCCACAGCTGGCTGGCTGTCTTCATCTGCCAGCTGATTCACCCACCCATAGTCCACTTCTTTTAGTGGGATGTCCACAATGGACCTTGCTGGAACAAAGTATCCCAGGAACCGCCTGATGAGTCGGGACATCTCTCTGTCTAGTTTATGGATCATCAACCCCTCTGACTGTGGGTAAATAGAGGGAATGTAGAATAAATAAAAAGCGAGAGAAGTTAACATGAAAATACCTATTATTCAGCCACTCATTGTCCACCTGAAAGGCAGTGTTGAATTCAGCCAAGGGCTTGAGGGTGACATTCAGGAACATGAAGTAGACTTTCATCTCTGGGTCACGAAGATGATTTGCCAGGCCATGGACTTTGCCACTCTTCTCTACATCATTATGGCTTTCGAAATATGCTTGTAGAGCTGCCCACTGGTTCAGTACTCTCTGAATACATGTGAGGAGGCTGAGCCATCTGGTGGAGCAGTACCTCAGTAGCTTCGAACTGTCAGAATCTGTGAAGTCCACAAATTCTTTGTACACCTCACATCTCTTTGCACTGAAAAGGAAAATGCTGTACTAATTAGGTTGGAGTATTGTAGTGTTTTATGGTCATCAAAGCAAATGAGTTGTGGTACATTAAATGTTATATTATCCTTTAAGTCAAGTAACTGAATAACTGTTTTCCACCTCTGCCTTTGTGACTCTGTCAGCCTCCGACGCGCCCTTCAGCACGAACGACCCGATGCTTGGTGTTCCTTTCTCTGCCTCCACTGCTTGTTTGTGTTTAGCACCGTTAGCGTACCTGCTAACATCGTTCTTCCCTCCGTGTTCCACGCTGAAGTCGGCCCGACAGAGTTTACAAAACGCATGGTAGACACTTACGTGACTCGCGACGACAAAGGTGAACGTGTCACACCAAGCGGATTGAAATTTTGAAGCAGATTTTTTCTTCTTGTTCATTGTCTCCATCTTGCTCATTTTGTGTAGCCCGGGAATTGACGTGAGCTTGGACGTGGGCAGTGACATATGGCACGCAAGGCACGCAGGGCGGGAGTGGTCGTTGGGTTGGGTTGGGTTGCCAGGTTGTCAGGTACCAGGTAGTCGTCTCCACCTGCTTAGACGACTGAGGACTTTTTATGACTCTGTGGTGGCTTCAGTCATCCTCTGTGCAGTGGTCTGCTGGAGCAGTGGGAGCTCAGAGAGGGACAGATAGAGACTGAACAAGCTGGTCAGACGGGCCGGCTCTGTCCTGGACTGCTCTGTGGACTCCATCGAGGAGGTGGGTGAGAGGAGGATGTTGGCCAAGCTGACATCAATCATGGACAACCCCTCTCACCCACTGCATCAGACTGTTTCAGACCTAAGCAGCTCCATCAGCAGCAGACTGCTGCATCCACGCTGCAAGAAGGAACGCTACCGCAGGTCCTTCATCCCAACTGCCATCAGGCTGTACAACACCAGCCTGAGTAAATAGTAACTTTTTGCACAAATAAATCCGCTCTTTTGCACTGCCTTTTTGCACAAAACCACTACCTCACCATCTCATAGTTTAAGCAATTATTTGTAGAGTTTATTCCACCGTTGGCAAACTGTACATACAGAATGTCTTTATTGCATTGTTATTTTGTATATATTTTTCAAATTTGTATTGTGTCGTTTTGGTAACTTTCTGTATATATATTTGCCAAATTCCTTGCTACTGTGACAAGGAAATTTCCCATACGTGGGATTAATAAACATGTCTTATCTTACCAGGTCACACGAAACACCATTGACTCATTTCATAAAATCGGGGGATAGCGACAGAGAAATAGAAAATCGGGAGCAGGGCATGAGAAATTGTTAAAAATCAGGAGACTCCCGCATAAATTGGGAGTGTTGGCAGGTATGCATGGCCCACATGTTGGATGCCAGATGTGGGCCAAGTGCAAGTGGGTTGTGTGGCCCATCACTGGGCCAGACCAGTTTTGCTATGGGGGTTGGCTAATGTCGCATGTGAATGGTCAGTCTGTCCTGCCATGGGAATGTCTGACCCATTTATTATTATTATTATTATTATTATTACAGGGACGGAGGGCATATGCCGATAAGTGTGAGACTGTTAAATAAGCATTATTTTTAGTGTTGTTTTGTTTTCGTAGTTGCACTTAAAATGTTAGTTTGTTGTATTTTCTTTTTAAAGTAAACATTTTTATAAACACTCAAAATCTGTTTTATTTATTGATGTATAGAGGATTGTTGTTTTCCTTGTATTACAGTTTTTTGTCAGTTTAACTTGCCTGAGTGGCTCAACTTAAGATGTTTAATTTGAACTGTGGCCTGTTTTGCTCATGAGGTGTAATAGATTGTGGCATCTTAGTGGACCATCTGAGAGTTAAGAATCTCTTCATCGTAGTTTGACAAACTAGGGGCCCCCAAACAGCATTTTGCTTAGGGACCCCATGAAGCTATAATAATGTACTTTACTTCCTCTCTTCTTCCCTTCATTATTCCATAATAGCCCATCTTCTCTAAAGAACTCTGCAAGTCACTGCAATCTATTTTACGTTGAGCTAAAAAATATATACACAGATATGCACCTGAAAATAAGATGTATTTGCCTTCAAATTAAAAGCACAGACTTTATTTTTGGACAACTATAACAACTGTTCATGATGAGTCTCATATCTTAGTTATTAGCAGACCTATTATGGCATTTGACCTTTCACAAATCAACTGATTCATTGCAATATGATAAAACGGTGCACCTGAATGTCACATGTTTTATTTTGAAAGTCTTAACCAGACGTTGTTTTAAGGTGATAAATATTGGCTGGCCGAGGAACAGAACTGTGTAAGATTTTTTTATTTTGTGCTGCAGTGTAACTTGAAGGCCAGCAAGCTCCTCTTCAAGGATTTATATCACACCGAGAGACTTGGGACTGTTGAGGATCAAGAGGACAATGTTTCTGCAGTAGGCCTACATATGCAGACTGGTCAACCTAACATCATTGCAGGTATATACACACACACACACACAAAGCAATGTATAATCATGGAAAATACTTGTGTGTCAGTGGTTGGTAAATCTCGAAAGACTTTTTTTCAGACAAAAAATTTTATGGCAAGTGTTTCTTCATTTCATTTTAGTTAAGACTAATTTTTATGGTAGTTTACTAGCTAATTGTTTTTATGAATAATGAGTTAATAATGAGGTCTCTCTAATAAAGGATATATTTTTAGATTTTTCTGTAGGGATAAAAACTAGTTTTATACAGTGGTGCCTAAAAATTTTATTGCTTCAGAACTTTATCACAGGATTAGTTGACTTCCTTTCGTAATGAAATGCATCCTGCTCATTTGACTTTCTAATGTTGTTTATCCCTTCCTTTATCCTGTCAGCGATGGGGAAGTGTGAACAAACTGTTGAAAAATCATTTGATTTGGCTTGGATAGGGATAAACAACGTTGACTCTATCAGGCTCTCCAGCCACAGATCTGATTGGCGTGCATGGCTGGAGGATCAAAAACCCTACCATTTTTTGACGAGGATACTCACTCCAGTTTCACTACAGCCCTGAAATAATAATAATTTCCATGCGTTGTCAGATAGTATTGGTGTGACTGGCTTCTAATTACTAATTATGGAACAGAGAGACATTGAAAAGCAGCCATCTTTATACTTTTAGTCCTTAACCTCTTGGGGGTTATCACTGAAATCAGATAATTACATTTTTTCTTGGGAGGAACACCACTACTAGATAAAGCAGTTGACTGGTAAAAGAATAATCCCACCAACAGACTACAGGAAATGACCCTCCAAGCCAATGAGTAGCCGCTGATTGGTGTCAGGGCGTTGGTGAGTGTCTGTGACACTAGTGTAGATCTGTCTGACCCATTCAGCATGTTGAATTGGTGGCGGAACAAGTCGGTTAGTCCGATCAGCGAAATTGGTTGTTCAGTTTAGCGAACCAGTGCACAAGAAGAGAAACAGGAGGGACGAAACTATTAGCATGACTCAGGAAAGGCCAGCTCTGTACGATGATTTGCAGCTGTTCCTAGCTTCCCAGGCCCCAAGCTCATAGTACCTCTTCATGTTTCTCCTTTTGAATGATGAATGCAGATTACACCGACTTGCTGACGTGTGAAGTTGCAGAATGTACCTGCTCGCTGGTTGTTGTCTGACTTTGCAGTGTGTTCTCCTCGGTCTAGACAAGTGACGTCAGTTTCTTTTATTGCTGGTGATTCTTTATTTTCGGTTTGGTGTGACTGTACCTTTTTGCGCTTCATTTGGAGTTATGTGATGTAAATCTGACTTCAGATTTCTCTCAGCCAGAGATGGATAAGTGCTCATAATTCAAAGGTTAGTTTCCCAGCCAAGTGCTAAACATTATCTGAGGGAGCACATCTGTAAACACAGCTGCAGGGATCAGACATTAAACTTTTTGAGGCACTGGACAATTTTACCTTTCACTTACCCTGGTGTCTGAGAATAAATTACATTAATTTCCTTTTTTCATTCTCTTTGTAAACTCAATCTTTCAATATACTGACGTTTTAATGAAGAAGATTGAGATATTACTGCAATGATAGTGTGCAGGTGTATGTGATGAATTAGTGATGAAATGGCCACAGGTGAGTTTAACATATTGTGCAAGTGTTTTTTTTTTCCTTCTCTGTGGGAGTGGAATTGAAGCTTTCATGATGACTGAATGAGAGCAGATTACAATTCTCTGTGCTTGGCTAATGTCATCTGTATGGTTACTGAAGTGTATATACTGTATAGTGAATTCCACAGCTGCTAACATTAGCTCTTCAAGTTGGGTTGACCCCAACAGATGCTGCATATGGTCAAATTCATCTCTCCAGCTGCTCACAAATGTGTGTCCTGTAATTGACTCAAACGGAACAGTTGTAAAGTTAGTTCTTCTTCTTGGTGTTAAATCTTTACAAGTGGTTACTAGCCAAGTAATAGGTAACACATACAGTGATTGCTGTATTTTTTATTGAGTTTGGATAATCTTTGAATTATGCAGTAAGGTAAGTTATTTCTCTTCAGCTTGCCCTATAAAAAAAACTGAACTGCAAGACACGAATTCTCCATCACAAGCAACCAGTGACTAAGTGTGTAGCATAGTGGCACATTCATTTTGGCCTCCTAACCAACAGTTAGGTATTATAACTGTTTGTGTTGTGACACAAACGGTTCAAAACTCTGTGACATTCAGTTTACTATCACATCAAACAAAGAAAAGCATCAAATGTTCACATTTTAAAAGCTGGAACCAGTGCTTTATATGTCTGAATGATTAATCACATGGGAGACTTGCTCCCTATTAATTTTCTTTTGATTAGTGACTTGAATGACTACTTGTTTTAGCTCCAAAACAAACCATCTCCATTCAGACTGTGAAAGAAATGCTGATGACATTAAAGCTGTGTTGTGTTTCAATTTGATCTCGTCATCAGTTCACAGCAGGAAAAAAAGCAGATGAAGTGATTTCTAAAACTGCTGTTTTATGTTAATGTTTCCTGACTCCTCTAGCGATAGAACAAACTCTTCCCCACTCTCAAGAATGTGATGGCCCACATCCTTGCATCCATCACTATAAGTGGAGGCTGAGTGGCCTCAGGAGCAACCATGGTTGAGTTAAGGTCTATCATTCCCTGTGACAGCCATTTACCTCCACACTGCACCGACTCTCTCTCTCTCTGATCAATGAGCAAGACATTGTTGGATCGCCTTCAGGAGGGAGGGGCTGTCAGAAGGGGTTGACCGAAATGCAGAGAGATGAGAGAGGAAGAGATTGAAAGGACTGAAAGAGGGAGAAACTACAGGATAACTTCTTTGTTTTGAGTTTTCAGTGGCTCCCGGATAATGCTGCTGCTATGGCTAAACTAAAGCAGGACTGAATTCGCAGTGAGATGACGCAGTGTGAAGAGATTTGTCAGCTTAGGAAAGATCTCCCTTTTAAATGAGAAAGTGCAAGCTCAGTTTTACTAACAGTTCGGCAGTAACTATACATCTGGTAACAATGGCTATGTGGAAAAAGAGGCAGCATAATAAAATGTGAAAATAGAGGCGGTGATATAGAAAGTGCCCTCTCCGTTAGTAACGCTGCCAATAATAATGTTTGGGAATAGAGGATCCAGGAGGCTGCGGAGAGGCAGAGATGTGCAGATCTACTGTTGGTAGCAACCTGGTTACGGATCGTTGAGCAGAGAATGTAAAGCCTGGTATGACACAGAGTCTCCTGGCTAACTCTGTTTAACTGAGCTGGACTTCTTGAGATTAGTTCCTCTACACGTCTCACTGTGATCCAAACAGTTGTGACAGTGCTGTTATTAAAACCAAAGGGTGAACAGAGCTTGACAGAGCGAGCCTTTGACTTGAATGTGCGACTAAAAATAGATGAATGCAAACTGTAACATCAATACAGGGAGCAGTAAAAAAGACAATGTTTCTCATAGAGTGATTTATATACACCAATCAGCCACAACATTAAAACAACTGACAGGAGAAGTAAATAACATTGACCATCTTGTGACAGTACAACATTCTGCTGGGAAACTTTTGGACCTGACATTCATGTGGATGTTACTTAGACATATACCACCCACCTAGACCAGACCAGGCAACCCCACCCCATAGCAATGATACTCCTTGGTGGCAGCAGCCATCCCCAGCAGGATGCAGACAGAGGTGCCTGTGTCAGGCTGAACACAAAAACGGCTTAGGAACAACTCAAAATACATGAAAAACAGCACAAGGTGTTAACCTGGCCTCCAAATTCCCTAGATCCCACTGCAGACCAGCCGATCAGCATGACTTAGGCCAGCAATGATTTGCAGCTGTTCCTAGCTTCCCAGCCTCCAAGCTTATAGTAGCTGTGGGATGCTGAACATACTATACCGTAGCTCCTCGTCATTATTAGCCAAACAATGTTAATTCTTGCTTTCTCATTTTTAAATGCTCATCATAAGGAGACATGCAGTCATTCTGGACCAGAGGTATTAACAAGACGGTGTACCTTGAAACCTAAAAATAACATGTCTGAAAGCTGAACAGTTGGGCCAGTGTGATTAGCTTTCCATTTCATTTGTTTCAAATATTTCAAAGGTTCTGTGGCAGATGAAGCAGCAAGGAAGGGTCAGCAAGAGGGAGCTGCGGCTAATGAAGAGAGAGAGAGAAGAAAGGAGGAGGATGACAGCAGCCAGATAGGGCAGAAGCAACCTCACCTGTCAGGTACTGTCTCAAACCCAATCTACTTCTCTGAAACACTAAAAAGTTTTATAAAACAGCCTTTATTTTTTTAAAAGGAACAAAGTTTAGAACCTGGAGGAACTACTAGTCAGTTCATGGTTGAACTAATTACATAGTTATTCAATAGATGTAAGGTTTAAGGATGTTTAATATTAAAAATGATGAAATTAATGAGGAAATACAAACAAATGCATGTATGCTTATTGTATGCCTATTGTGTAGACTGAGTCAAGAGTCCTACTATGAGGATGTCTTGTTGGATTGCAATATGCAGTATCTATATATATATATATATATATATATATATTATTTTTTTTAACTAGTATGTCCTGTAGGTTCCCTCCTCGTCAATCGCAGGGCTAACCATTCACACTAACCTGGCCTCCAAATTCACTAGATCCCAAACTCATCAAGTATCTGTGGGATGATCCACAGAGGCCCCTCCCCTCAACCCACAGGACCCAAAGGCCCCCACTAACAACATTCTGTTGCCAGACACAACAGGACACCCTCAGAAGGCCCATGTCCATTCTCTGATGAGTCAACAACTGTTTTGGAGGCACAAGGGAGACCTACACAATAATAGGAAGGTGGTCATAATGATATGAGATCGGTGTAAATATGGATCATGATTTTACATGTAGATATATGGTAATAATAATTATATCTCTGTAGAAGTCAATAATAATAATAATAATAATAACATTAAATATAAAGTAATTTAATTATATTCAAACAGTGGTGTATCCATAGAGAATGTGAGGGTTCCATGTTGTATTTTATGTTTATGAGCTGCTTGTTATTTTATGAATTCCAGCTGCTGGTGTGTGTCACCCTTGGAGACAAAACTTACTTTTCTTCTGCAGGTTGAACTAAGAGTCCTTGTTAACTGGATACTTCTTTCCGTTACGTGATTCTTCCGATACTACAAAAATGTGGTAAGTAAATGTCTTGGGTTTTTAAAATACAGGCTTGTTTTCTTTAAGAAATCTTTACCACAATCCTCTGGGAGAAACTGAAGTAATTAGAGAGTGAATTGTGAATGTTTTGTCGCACTGTTAGGCAACACTGTGCACCAAAAGAGGACCAGCTGAGCAGATTCACTCTGCCTGTCCTGTCCAGCAGTAAAACCCAGTTGACCAGCAGGCCACTGCTTCAGAGAAACCAAGAGTTGAAGCTGGACGGTGAAGTATGCTGCTCCCTGGATGAAGATTTTTCTCAGGTAATTAGCATCTGCTGATCACAATGCCATGTTTTAGTGACTTTAAATTAAAAATGTGACTTTGCCATCTTCTGTTTGCTCAAAGGAAGTTTTTTTTTTTTTTTTTTTTTTTTTTTTTTAAATTTGGATCCCTTATGCGAATCGCAGCTTCATGAGTCATCTCACTTCTCGGCATATGGAGGTTGGCCGATGGCAGGCCCTCATTTCTGAGAGTATCAGCGGGGTGGACCGAGAAATCGCAGCTGTGGAGGAGGTACATGCAAACTGGACGTCAAAACCCTCTCACGATGATTTCCTCTTTTATTGAAGAGGTCAGTCTTCAACATTTCTGTCACTGTGTTCAGGTGAAAGATGTTACTGACCGCCGACTCCAGGAGGTGCGGGTGTACAGTCAGCACATGAGCAAATGTGTGGCAATCTGCAACAGTCCGAGTACAGCACTCATTAGACAGGACTGCGTCTTCACTTTGCTGAAGAAAGAAGAGCAGCTGACCAATGAGATGAGACAACAGCTGCAGAGGCATGTCTGTATCCTGCTCGACAAACTGAGGTCCGACAGAGAATCAAGATCATGTCTGAGTTATTCGGAGTTATTTCTTTCAGCACAGTGCATGATATGAAATCCTTGTTTCCTGACTCTCTCTGAAGAACATCCGCACTCAGCTGCTGGCAGATTTCCATGACAAGGGTGAAGCAATCAAGATCACCACCAAATGCATCACCCCTGAGGTCAGCACCCCGAGCTCCTGGCTGCCTGAATACACTGATCTGGGAGAGGCAGCAGGTCAGTCAACTGGATTTTTACACCATATCCTAAGAATGCTTTTCCTCTGACATTCACTCATTACTGTGACTTCCAGGTCATGGATGAGATTTCTGATCTGACAAAGGACAAACAGAGAGTGGAAGGTCAGATCAGGAAGTGTGATTTCCAAGATGCATGAGGCCACACAGCGCCAGGACATCCTCAACCAGAGACCCAGATATGAGCTGTGCCTGGACCACGTATGTGGTGCACTAAACATGGTTACAGTCAGAACTGCAGAAATCTTTAAGTGTCCTTGTGTTAAGTTGTTACTTCGGTAGAAACATTTCATCCTTCACATCCTATTTGTTCTCTTCCTCCAGCCCCACATCAGCCTCACACTGGAGAAACAAGACCTGGGAAAAACTGCAGCTGGACTTCACTCAGCACTGAAATGCTTGCAGTAAGTCTGTCAATTCACAGTCTCACCTCTTTGATGGGATCCTTGTCTTGCATTAAAATGAAATCATTTCTTTGTATATAGATTATACTTTTGTATATTTTTGTAAAGAGTATATTTTTCTATATAAATGAATTGTTGTTGGTTGATATGAGTAATGACCTAAATTAAAAATCTATTGTACTTTTTAACATACAGTATAACTTGGATACAAATGTGCTTAAATGATATAGATTGGGTATATGTACATGCAAGTTATAACATGCAAGACATGGATTTGATGATATTTATTGTATTCTCTGGTGTGTTAGTGTGGGGAGTATTCTCACTGGGTCTGGTGTGGTCATGTGATGTTGCTACCATCTATTTCACCTGCGGATGTCAGATTGATTGTGAACGTGAACCTGATGAAGCAAATTGCGAAACGCGTTGTTCACGCCAAATAAAGTCAGCAAAAATACTCTCCAGTGTGCGATGTATACCACTTTTTGATTTTGAAATCATTTCTGCGTTTAAATCATTTCTAGGCATGACCTGGAGCTCAAACACAGGCGCCTCATGATTGTGGAGGACGAACTGGCCAAAAATGCTCAAGCCCTGGAGGTGGAGCAGAATTGCCAGATGTACCAGTTTCCTGCCCGCTAGAGGGTGACACGGGAATCAATTGTCGCTCCCATCCCATCCCGAGCCCACAAAAATACTCCCGTCATATCCCGATCACGTGACTGCCTCTTTTTTCAGTGTCTGGAAGAAAGGGCCTTATGTTATCCCTTTACCGTAACAATAAAATATGTATATAATCATCTAGGTTTTAAAGGGTTACGTACAAGAATCCATTATCGTTGCTTTCAAAAAATATTTCTCAGTGTCTGAAAAACAAATTTGGGAGGCTGTGTTAGGTCTAATAAACAGAATTAGCCGATAATAAACCAATAGACATGACTTACCCGCTGATGTGCTTCTTTGGAGGCTTTCAAATAGTCGATAGTTTCACACTACAGCAAGACGAAATGCACACCTGACGCTTGTCGGACTGGTTCTTGAGAGGCTTTCAAATAGTCAAGTCCTATCTCAAGTGCTAGTGCCACACGTCCCGTAAAATACGGAATCGTCCCTTATTTGGCAACTAAATGTTGCGTCCCGCGATTTGTTTCGTATTTCCATAAATGTCCAATACACATGTCTGTCACACACATCAACACTAAATCTAACAATAATGATGAAAGCCTCTCTCTTCTGTGTGTCTGTACCTGGCTACCTGCATGTGGCGCTGTCACAGTTGCCTCGAGACGGACACGGCGCTGCTCACAAAACCCGCGCCTTTTAAAATGTCCACTACACCGGATACTCCACGCGTCCCCAAAACGAAAACGCTTGCAAAAATACAGACGTGAGTGGGAAGAGGCACATCCTTGGCTGGACAGCGTCCGTGGAGATGAGTATAAGGCCAACTGTAAAATGTGTCGGCAAGTGTTTTCAGTGGTGCATGGAAGCGCATGGAAGAACACAGAAGACCCAAGCGTCAGTGTCGAAGTTCTTCATACCCCAATCATCTCCTGAGGCCAGGGCCGCCCCTGGCCAAACTGGGGCCCTAAGCAGAAATGTCTTTTGGGGCCCCCCCACCAGACACGCGCACACACACGCGCACACACACACACGTGTAAAGAAATGACGAGCACAAAATGCCATTTAGGTTTACAACCTTCATTTGCTGCTGCCAAGTGCCAATCATTGCGGCGAAGTGTGTCACATTACACCTTTTTTTTCTTCCTGCCTCGGGCTGACTCTTTATGGTACTCACGGTTGCCAGATTGGGCGGTTTTTCCACAAAATTGGGCTACTTGGTTTATGTCCGGCGGGGGAGTGTGACAGGTTTCCATAGGTGGCAACTTCGTGGTTTGGGCTGTTTTTATTGGATTGGGAGGACCAGCGGAGCGCTCGCGCTGGTCTCTCCGCCGCCGGAGCGCTGCGCGTCCTTTGCGCATTTTTAGAAAATGCGTCATCTTGTGCGACATGGGGCCCCCCATGGATCGCGGGGCCCCACGCGCTGCGCGTGTTCTGCGTATAGGGCGGGGCGGCTCTGCCTGAGGCTGATACGGTATGGGACATTATGATTGATTTCCTATCGGGTTGTGCTTTTTCCAGAAGATGTCAGTGCATGGGCGTAGCCTATTTTATTAGACTATTGTGGTTTGATTGATTGTTTAGGACAGTGGTGTCAAACTCAATCAGCGGAGCTAACCACGGGGCTAAGTTAGCATGCTAATACCTTGTTAAACATGCTGCTGTTATTTGGCTAACGACACTTTCAGTGTGTCTGTGTTTTAGCATATATGTTAACAGACTGTTTAGCTGCAGTGGCGTTGTCATTTATAGTAAGTTTTCTGTTTGCCGTGTGTGCTACCACCGATTTAGCCCGTTGTCTGCTAACTGGTCTGCTAATTGGTACATCTTACACGCTGTACCAGTTAGCAGCGTTACTACACGAAGACATAGTAACGCTGCTAACTGGTACAGCGTGGTACTATGTCTTCGTGTCAGAATCTCGGTTAACATATTTTAGTATTTAGTGCACTAATGCGTGTGGCTTGAGCTTTTATTGGTCCACCGTATGAACTTCAGAGCGCCGCCCACGCAGCCGTACCGACACCTGAGTGGTTGCCAAGGCAACCATGAGACTCAGAGGAGTTTGTCAATAAAGTTTGGAGGAGGAGCTGATTGACGTTCCTGCCTGACGCAAAATACCTGCGGGCCAGTACTCATAAATATAAAATATTATGTTGCGAGCCAGATACAATTATGGGCCTTGAGTTTGACATGTGTTGTTTAGGATGTTGAGTAGAATGAATGATCATTTATTTAATATGCAATAGTATTAGCCAATATAAATATTATATATGACCATTTAAAAAAAAAATAAAAATCATATTAATAGATTAACAGTTAATAAACAAATAAATATATTTTGTTTATATTTTAAGTTCATTGGTAGAGATTTCATTTAAGATTGAATTAACTGCACTTTATAAGAGAATGTGTTCATTGTTAATGAAGCATTTCAAGCTTTAAGTATGACTAATTGCTTTCTTGATCATCCCTTTACTAAAAACACCAGCACAAAATAAAACATACCACTACTGCGAGCGCCCTGCCCCACAGGAGTCGGGCTGTAGTGGTCATGGCCCCGAGGAGCCGTGGTGGGCGTCCTTTATTTTTATTTCTGAAAGGTGGCAACCCTAAGTGCTAGTCAAGCGTGTTCCACACCGCAGCAAGATGAAATGCACGACTGATGGTAGTTGGCCTGCAGTTTTATACAAGACTTTGTCTACTAACCCCCACGATTGCATTTGTGGCAGGAGGGCCTGTTCCATAGATGGGTTGAGGAGGTCAGTTGACCCTCCTATCTATCTATCTGTCTGTCTATCTATCTATCTATCTATCTATCCAATCAACTGAGTTTCACAGGAGTTTTACATGTGCTCTAAGTAGGCCCATACATGACCTTTGACCACCACCTTCCTGCGGCTGTTGAAATCTGCACTTAAACACCATCAATTTTCTTGGCGCAGTCCATACTGGGGCTTCCTGAATGACGCTCACAGGCGTCTCACTAATGATTGTGTACGTGTACGCTCTCTTGCTCATTTTATTTTTCAAATCTGGCTCGGACTGAAGCATGGACTGAAACTATCTCATGGACTGAAACTATCTCTAGCTATCGTTAGCTTTTCACTGCGTTGAGAACATAGGTGGGCTCGGCCGGCGTCACGTGACTGTATAGAAATATGTCTGCTAGGGGTGTAACGGTACATGTATTCGGCCCTGCGGTGTCACGATACGGGCGTCAGGGTTCGGTGCACGGAGTCATGCGGTGAATGCCTCTGAGTGAGAAAAAAAAAGAAAAAGCCGAGTCCTCACTTCAATCCAGGTGGCAGTAATGAGCCTAAAACTGCCAGCTAACGTCATTAGCCTACAGAAGAATAAAAACAGATGAAGAAGAAAAGTAATGGAGAGTGTGCAAAATAGTGGACCGCGAATAGTGGACCGGACAAAGACTGTCTGCTGACAATGTTTGGCGGAGGTGCGGTACGTCACTGGAAACACATCAAACATGCTAATGCATATAAGACGGCATTACCCCGATATATCTGTCACTGGTGCGAGGAAAAAAAAACGCGTGTGCAACAAGTTACTTTAGTTAGTTTCCTATAATGAATTTACCAAAGTTGTGAGTTGCTACCTGACTACCTCAGTTTATCCCTACAAGAAATTGTGCTTTTTCTTTTCCTCTGTATGAACAAAAGGAATGAATGTTGAGAACCTTCCTAATGCATTTGTTTTATGTTTTATACTATTTTTTTTACTTTTATAATAGGAGGTGGTTTTTAGTTTTTTCAGTAAATTGGTGTCAGTTCAAAATAAATGAAAATAGCTATTCTTATATATGTGTGAGTTTTTGTTGCTTTTTTCCCGTTGTACCGAACCGTGACCCCCACACCGAGGTACGTACCGAACCGTGAGTTGTGTGTAACACTACACCCCTAACGTCTGCACATGCTCGATAAACTCTGTTTAACATGTCCCGGCTTGTCCTGGGAAGACTGCACTTATGGGGGTGCGTGTGTGTGCGTCTGTGTGTGTGGCAGGGGGCGTACCCCCATATGGATCGAGTCAGTCACAACTTGATCAAAATACTGATACACTCAACAGTTTCATCTTTCACCTCATAAATTATTATCTGAGTTTCACACGAGTTTCACACTGGGGCTCTAAGTACTCCCATATGTTCACCTTTGACCTCCATCGAATTATCATTCATTTACACTAATTACGGTAATTTCCGGTATCCCCCCATCCCCCGCCCCTTTCACCTACTTCCACATAAAAACCTATGAATTATTCTGTACTGAGTAAATTTCCCTTTAGCCTCCCTTATATATTTCCCTGCATTTGCTAATGTTCTTAGCCAAATTTCATTGTTCAGCTCGCATTGTAAGTTAGATATTATCAGAAAAGGGACATTATTTCCAGTTTCAGGAGCCATAGCCTCACCTACTTATGCAGACCTCTGATTTTCACTTAATGGTTACATTGGGAAAAATAAGTATTTGATACACCGCCAATTTTGCAAGTTTCCCCCCTTATAAACAATGGAGAGGTCTGTAATTTTCATCATGGGTACACTTCAACTGTGGGAGACAGAATCTAAAACAAAAATCCAGAAAACCACATTGTATGATTTTTAAATAATTCATTTGCATTATATTGCATGAAATAAGTATTTGATAAATCAGAAAAACAGAACTTAGTATTTGGTACAGAAACCAATTACAGAGATCAAACGTTTCCTATATACAGATCTCCTCCAGATCTTTCTGGTTTCCAAGCTGTAGCTGGGCAACACAGAGTTTCAGCTCCCTAAAAAGATTTTCTATTGGGTTCAAGTCTAGAGACTGGCTAGGCCACTCCAGGACCTTGAAATGCTTCTCATGGAGCCACTCCTTAGTTGCCCTGGCTGTGTGTTTTGGGTCATTGTCATGCTGGAAGACCCAGCCACGACCCATCTTCAATGCTCTTACTGAGGGAAGGAGGCTGTAGCCCAAAATCTCGCAATACATGGCCCCATCCATCTTCTCCACCCCAGTGCTTCACAGTTGGGATGGTGTTCATGGGATTGTATTCATCCTTCTTCTTCCTCCAAACACGGCGAGTGTAGTTTATACCAAAAAGTTAAATTTTGGTCTCTTCTGACCACATGACTGTCTCCCATGCCTCCTCTGGATCATCCAGATGGTCATTGGCAAACTTCAGCTGGGCCTGGACATGTGCTGGCTTGAGCAGGGGGACCTTGCGTGTGCTGCAGGATTTTAATCCATGCTGGCGCAGTGTGTTACTAATGGTAACCTTTGAGACTGTGGTCCCAACTCTCTTCAGGTCATTGACCAGGTCCTCCCGTGTAGTTCTGGGCTCATCCCTCACCTTTCTCATGATCATTGACACTCCACGAGGCGAGATCTTGCATGGAGTCCCAGTCCGAGGGAGATTGACAGTAGGGCTGAAACAATTCGTCGAGTTACTCGATTAACTCGATTACAAAAATTGCTCGAGGCAAAAACTCTGCCTCGAAGCCTCGTTAAATTCCTACGACGCGCACTATACGCGCAGGGATCTGATTGTTCCACACGGACCGTTGTTTTGGAAGCACCTATGCGAAGCACACCACTAGCGCGTGATACATTGTGTATATACTGCAAAGTAGACCTGGCGTACCACAGCAGTACAAGCTCAATGATCCAGCATCTTAACAGAAAACATCCACATGCTGTTTCACCAAGCGTCGCTGAAACAAGGTAACGTAACCTAAACCTATACATTGATGTTCGCTGATTTTAATCGCATACTGTATTTGTAGCGATGTGATGATGTGGTTTGACTAGATATGATGTTTAGCTTTGATGTTTTTAAGTAGACTTATTCACGTTCAATTGCAAGACAGTAGCCTATAGCCCAGGGGCGGAGTGGCAATTGGGACGACCGGGACTTTTCCCGGTCGGCCGGCCGAAGGATTTACGCAGCGGATCAAAAATTGAGCGGCCGCGAGGCGAACGCGACCGGCCTGAGCTTATCAGAATCATTGACGTTACTAAATTCTCCGCGAATAGCGGCCAAATACTCCCATATATATTATTATTATTATAGTATATATAGTATTATATTAAAGGGGGGGGCACGTGCTGTGCTGTGCAGTTCCTCGCACAGCACGCGTTCACAAACAAACACACAGGTTGCTAGGTTACCATAGCAAATAGGCTCACCCCAGAAATTATGTATTAAATTGCAATAAATGGGCTTAGTTTTGGAGCCAAATGTTGGAGTTGGAGTTCTCTGTTTTTTGGGAAATAAAAGGCAAATGCTTGATCATTTTACAGCCACATAATTTTTGTTATGCATTATTTGTTTTGGTTGTTTAAAAACGTAAAAAAAAAATATCCGATTAATCAATTAATCGATCGATAAAGTGCTAGATTAATTGATTACAAAAAGAATCAATAGCTGCAGCCCTAATTGACAGTCATCTTGAGCAGGGGTCACGTTAACCGAATATTTTCCGTCATTGACCGTTTTTTTAAAACTGTGACAGAAAAATCTGAAGGCCATCCGTCATTTTGACAGATTGCAATTCACACCCCTGACCACTTGGTGGCGAGTGACATTATTAATTGGCTCTTGTCTCTAATCGCAGTTTGCATTCCAAACATCGCAGAACTTTTGTCAGAGCACGATTTCTTGGTACACCGATTATACTGATGCACACGACAGAGCTCGTCTAACCATAGACATATATACAATATATATGTATATGTGGCTAACGGCTACCAAAATGGAGGAATCACGTTGCTAGGATTGATACATTTTTGTGCAAATTGTTCAAAATAAAAGAGTTTGCATACCACCTAAGCACTTCAATCCTACGGTGCTGTCTAAGAGCTGTTAGCGCTAGCAGTCTCGGTTCGAGTACGGACAAGACGTGTCGGCAGCCCAAACTTTTTTTTCCTACCATTTAAAGTCAATACTATCAATACTGAAAAAGTACTTAAAGTTAATGAAACTTTAATGGAAATTAAATGCTATTGAATTGCATTATTATCATTTTAAAAAATTAAAGTGACGGGTAAAAATAGATTATGACGGGATTTTTATGACCCTGTCAGTCAAAATGACAGACAACTAAAAGGTCTAGCGCAACCTCTGATCTTGAACAGTTGTTGCCTTCTCACCAAGCTGCTTGCCTATTGTCCTGTAGCCTATCCCAGCCTTGTCAGGTCTACAATTTTGTCTCTGGTGTCCTTAGACAGATCTTTGGTCTTGGCCATGGTGGAGACGTTGGAGTCTGATTGATGGTGTGTGTGGACAGGTGTCTTTTATACAGATAACGAGTTCAAACTGGTGCAATTAAGACAGGTAATAGGAGGACTTCTTAAAGACAAACTAACAGGTTTGTGAGAGCCAGAATCCTTGCTGGTTGGTAGGTGGGCGAGCGCCTGGTGGCCGGGCCTTTGTCCGGCCGGGCCCAGCCCAAACGGGAGACATGGACTCGCCTCCCTGTAGGCCCACCATCCGCAGGAGGAGTAATGAAGGGTCCGGTGCTTTGTGGATTGGGCAGCAGACCAAGGCGGGGGCCTTGGCGGTCTGATCCTCGGTTATGGAAGCTGGCTTTTGTGACATGGAATGTCACCCCTCTGGCGGGGAAGGAGCCGGAGCTTGTGGAAGAGGTTGAGCGCTATCGACTAGATATAGTCGGCCTCACCTCGACACATAGCGTCGGGTCTGGAACCCAAGTCCTTGAGAGGGGTTGGACTCTCCTCTTTGCTGGAGTTGCTCCAGGTGAGAGGCGGAAGGCCGGGATGGGCTTTTTGCTTGCCCCTGGACTATCTGCCTGTACGTTGGGGTTCTCCCGGGTGGACGAAAGGGTTGCTTCCCTGCGCCTTGGGGTTGGGGAACGGGTCCAAATACTTATGTCATGCAATAAAAAACAAATTAATTATTTAAAAATCATACAATGTGATTTTCTGGATTTTTGTTTTAGATTCTGTCTCTCACACTTGATGTGTACCTATGATGAAAATTACAGACCTCTCCATTCTTTGTAAGTGGGGAAACTTGCAAAATTGGCGGTGTATCAAATACTTATTTTCCCCACTGTAATAGCTGACCCAGATCTTCACAATGCATGTCCAGTGGTTCTGCTACTTTCTTATCCAGAAAAGAACAACAAATACTACACTGAACAAAAATATAAACGCAACACTTTTGTTTTTGCTCCCATTTTTCATCAGCTGAACTCAAAGATCTAAAACATTTTCTATATACACAAAATAACCATTTCTCTCAAATATTGTTCACAAATCTGTGATAGTGAGCACTTCTCCTTTGCCGAGATAATCCATCCCACCTCACCGGTGTGGCATATCAAGATGCTGATTAGACAGCATGAATATTGCACAGGTGTGCCTTAGGCTGGCCACAATAAAAGGCCACTCTGAAACGTACAGTTTTGTTTTTATTGGGGGGGTCTGGCGGGGGGGGTCAGAAAACCAGTCAGTATCTGGTGTGACCACCATTTGCCTCACGCAGTGCAACACATCTCCTTCACATAGAGTTGATCAGGTTGTTGATTGTGGCCTGTGGAATGTTGGTCCACTCCTCTTCAATGGCTGTACGAAGTTGCTGGATATTGGCAGGAACTGGAACACGCTGTCGTATACGCCGATCCAGAGCATCCCAAACATGCTCAATGGGTGACATTTCCGGTGAGTATGCTGACCATGCAAGAGCTGGGATGTTTTCAGCTTCCAGGAATTGTGTACAGATCCTTGCAACATGGGGCCGTGCATTATCATGCTGCAACATGAGGTGATGGTACGCCACATTCGCCTGCCCATACCATAACCCCACCGCCACCATGGGCCACTCAACATCATAAAACCGCTCACCCACACGACGCCACACACGCTGTCTGCCATCTGCCCTTAACAGTGAAAACCGGGATTGCTCGAATGTGAGCATTTGCCCACTCAAGTCGGTTACGACGACGAACTGGAGTCAGGTCGAGACCCTGATGAAGACAGAGAGCATGCTGATGAGCTTCCCTGAGACGGTTTCTGACAGTTTGTGCAGAAATTCTTTCGTAATGCAAAACGATTGTTGCAGCATCTGTCCGAGTGGCTGGTCTCAGACGATCTTGGAGGTGAACATGCTGGATGTGGAGGTCCTGGGCTGGTGTGGTTACACGTGGTCTGCGGTTGTGAGGCCGGTTGGATGTACTGCCAAATTCTCTGAAACGCCTTTGGAGACGGCTTATGGTAGAGAAATGAACATTCAATTCATGGGCAACAGCTCTGGTGGACATTCCTGCTGTCAGCATGCCAATTGCACGCTCCCTCAAAACTTGCGACATCTGTGGCATTGTGCTGTGTGATAAAACTGAATATTTTAGAGTGGCCTTTTATTGTGGCCAGCCTAAGGCACACCTGTGCAATATTCATGCTGTCTAATCAGCATCTTGATATGCCACACCTGTGAGGTGGGATGGATTATCTCGGCAAAAGAGAAGTGCTCACTATCACAGATTTAGACAGATTTGTGAACAATATTTGAGAGAAATGGTTATTTTGTGTATATAGAAAATGTTTTAGATCTTTGAGTTCAGCTGATGAAAAATGGGAGCAAAAACAAAAGTGTTGCGTTTATATTTTTGTTCAGTATATATATATATATAGATACTAAGCAAATTAATATTCTAATTAATTATATTTAGATGTAGTGTGTAGCAGTTAGCTGCTTTGAGTTGCTCCTGTTGATGCACAATGAAGTTGTTCTGGAGAATTTAGTGTGAAATCCCTGTTAATCGCATTACTTATTGTCACAATTGCATGTACAAGTGTGTTTTTAATTCTATAAAATGTTTTTGCAGCTTGAACGTTGCACACTCTAAATAAGATTATTTGATGTTTAATGTATCTTTCTTGGCAGTTTGTAGCTCATACTTCTCATCAGGTGACAAGTGTGTAGATATCTGTCCTGACTTTCAGTACAATACATTGAGTTTGTCTGAAATATTGTCTGCTGTATGGTCAGCATAAGGCTCTTGTTTTCCTGTTTCATTAATGTAAATGTGATAGAAAGTGGCTCACTTGAACTTTCTTTTACCGTGTATGCACAAAGTAACACACCTCAGCTCTTGGTGGGTTTTACCCTTGAGGCAGAGTGGAATTATTTAAAGCAGAATCTGAGGAATGTCTCATAACTAAAAAGACTTATGAAGAACGCAGGACCATCATCAAATTTAGTTCTTGAGGATTCATTTTAATAACACATTTCATTCCTGTGGAAGGAGTTTTGATAAATGGCGTTTGAACCTTTTTTGTGTCTGTGTAATGACAGTTACATCTTTTTTAGCCGGCAACCTGACAAGGACCGTAATATACGCTACTCTTCAGATCTTGTTAAGACTTACTTTCAGAATGACTATGTTAGAAACCTATTTTGTGACACTTGTCCAAAGAACTCATTAGAGGCCATATATAAACAAACAGTTAGCAGAATATGTTTCTTTTTTCTGGACAGTGAGGCATGCTAATGGCTGGTTTGCAGCTAGGTTTGTAATTTTGTTACGATGCTACACTTGTATTTGGACATCTAATGCAAGTCAGATGTGCTGTTGTTACACCAACAAAAGCAATTGTGTTGAAAATATTTTTTTCCTCACTTTTTTTCCCAACTTGTAGGGAGGTGAAAAAATGTCGTTTCAGTTGGAGAGACACTTTGACATCAGAATTATGTGCGTTACGGGGCTTTTCCACAATTACTACCACTGCTGTGGAAAGCTGTACTACTGAGCACTATCAATGGGCATTCACACTGCTGGTTTTTTGATGAGATGCACTTTCCAGACTGATTGTGGGTGGTGTTAGGCTGGTGTGAGGTGGCGTGAGGACTCTGATTGCCTCTATGTAGTGGTCTCTTATAGTGTAGCTGCAGAGTTTGGAACAAATACTCTACTTCTTGTAGTTCTCACAGTTTTTTAACCCTGGGGTAAATTCTGGCAGTTTGCTCTAAAGAATGGTGCAGTTTTGCTTTATTTGAAATGAACTGAAATGCTAAGTTATTGAGGGAGACAATTTAGCAACCGTTCCCTAGTCATTGTTTTAAGCGCCTGTATTATTGCATTCTTTGGAAAAGAAAATACCAAAAAAGGGATGCAAGGAAGCTAGTGATTGTAGATACGTTTAAAATAGCAAGGTGTGGACAGGTTTCTGAGGTCTCTGTGGCCATAAGATGACAAAGTAACTGCAGCGAAGTGTCAGTATTTAGCTAATTCTAATTAATATGGAACTCTGAAATATGATTTATCTACTTTGCACGTAACTAGGTGAGCAGATGGAAGCGTTCTCTTTGCAAGAAAACTTGTCATCTGGAGCCATTTTTGAAAATGTGATGAAAAAGAATAATGCCATCGCCAATGGTCTCCCAGTGGAAGTTAGATGCAAATATTCAGACACTGAAGTAAATAGAGGCAATACATTATGCTGCAGCAGTTTGCTGTGTGATTTGACAGTCCTTTGGAGCATAAAAAAATGGCACAATGGTTTTTATTTGTGCAGTCTGGGAACTCTTCAGCCCCCATGGAAATCTAAAACACCCTGTCTCATAGAATGGTAAGTTATTCATCAACAGAGTAAATAAGTAAAGGGTAGATAATGGGAGAAATAACAACAACTGAAATATCAGGTTGAACAGCTCAGAGGGGCTACACAGATATCAACAGTTGTTTATATTAGAGTTTACTGTGTTTTATATAATTAGAGACAAAACTGTGGATTGAATTGCAAATGTTCCATTATTTATTTAACTTTGTAATTTTAAGGCTGTACCTTATGCAGTATTGTACTTTATTGCATCGTATTTGGTTACTATTTTGGTATTACTTATTCATAACCACAAAACCAGCATAGAAAAGCAATTTGACAATTTTCAGATAATTTCAAATGGGAACGTCATCCTCCAGTGCTAGAGTCGGAAATATGGCTACGTAGATGAAAACTGGTGTTGGACAAATGAGCACAAAAATGCAGAGAAGTTTGGACAAGACCGAGTCAGTCCTCCAGGTTGCACAACACAATATTAGACTGAATAATGATGGGAGACAAATAGGAATAAAGAGGCAAAGTCCTTCTGGTGGACACAGTTGAAAGAAATGTGTGGTAGTCAATGGTAAGAGACAAAATTTGCTTTGATCCTGTTTCAATTTGGCCATGAATTGAAGTGTTGCTATGCAATTTTAAAGACAGTTTGCAGGAAATTGTCAGGAAAGTCGCTGTTGATTGTGAAGTACCATGTTGTAGCACCTCCCTAATAATCAAATAATCAAACCAGATTCATTCTATAACGGGTAACTCATGTGAGTTCAGGTGGGCACCATGCACAGATGTTTCTAATAAAACCCCTTCTTCCCACACCAGTAATTTAGATCTAAAGAAGCTAATTGCAATAAATTGTTTTTCCGGGATTTACATATCTTGTATCTCAGTTTCTCTAAAGGTAGAAAAGACAGTACATCCCTCAACCACTGCAGAAATGACGGTGCTGAATTTGATTTCCAATTAAAAAGTATGAGTCTGTGCGTATGCAGAGAAGCATTTGCTTGTAAATTTGATACTTTCCAGCCTGGGGGTGGTACGCCAAAGATGGCTGTGTGATAGTCAGGTGGTATAGTCTGACTACAGACTACAGATTTTGGAAAATACAACAAAAATCTGTCTCCAGTAGTCACTGAGGGAGGTGCAAGACCAGAACATGTGTCCTATTGTGTCGGGTACATAGCTGCACCTCGGACAACCAGGATCTGCAGTGGGGAAGAGTTTGGACAATTTATCCCTTGAATAGTGCAAGCGATGGAGTACTTTAAATTGTATTAAACCATGGCGTATGCATAATGACAAGGTATGAATACGTTTTAGACTATCTTGCCACATATCTTCAGAAAGCACAACCCCCAAATCTTTTTTCCAAGCCATTTTAGTTTTATCCCATAATATCGGTTTCAAGTTCCTTATTATATTGTAAATCACAGATACACGTTTCTTCTCATAAGGATCCAGTTCTAGAATTGCATCTAAGTGATTTCTAGGTGGCACGAAAGGAAATGAGGGTAACTTTTCTCTGGTAAAGCTACGTATCTGGAAGAACCTAAGGTAATGCGAACTGGGTATATTGTGGTCATTTCCAAGTTTTTCAAATGAAATAAATGTGTTCTCAGAGTACAAATCGCAGAAGAATATCAACCCATTCCTATGCCAATATTATTACTATAACAATCTAATATAATAATAATCATTTTCAGTAGTAGCCGTCTTATCCGAGTAGAGATTCAGGCCGACTCCAACTCGCTCAGACGGGTCTCCTGCTTCGCCACGTCCTCCTGGAGCGCGTCTATCATAGTGTTCAAGTCAGCTGTGCTTGAGTCTATCCGCGCCAAAATCCTGTTTTCGCTGCTTGCAATGGCGGCCATGACAGTAGACAGGTCTATAGTCTCCTCATCTGAAGAGTCCTCATTTGTGGACGTGGTTTCAGTGGGGTCCGAGGCTTTAGCAGAGGCCTCCTTTTGTAACGTTTTCCTATAGGCATTTTGTCGTTTAGTCGTGTATTATGAGAAGATGAAGCTGTCAGTATGTTGCACTGGTGATGTTCATTCTTCAGAGATAAACACGGTCTGCCCGAAATAGTTTCATAAAAGTATTATTTTTAATAAAAGGTTCGCCTACAAACGCGTCCTCACATATCGCTGGTCGTCGTTATTGTGTAGTTGACAGAAAGTTATTAAGACCTCAGTTATTGCTATTATGTCTTCTACTCAACAGTTTTACTACAAACAGTTTCTACCATTTGCGCTTTTGTTAAAGCATCTCCTGATTGTCAGGCTGCCAGTCTTTTTTCAATTTTCCATTGAATGAGTACTGTTTTAGTTGTACTGATGCCTTTTGAACCCCATTAACATCTGTCTGATTGTTCTTGTTGCCCAGTTTTTTTCTTGTTGGTGCGGTGAGACATTCAGCAGATAAGTGGCATTTTAACCGACCATGATTACCAAAATTAGTTCTCTTGGAGGGCAGAGTGAAGGATTGTGTGCTATAGCATTGTGACTGTCAGCAGAGTCAGCAGAAATTTGGCCTTGAGGTGTTTTTGGATGAGCACTGGTGCTCCCTGGGGCTCCACCATCTGATTGATGGAGCTGTTTGTTCCTAATCACTTCAGCGATAAAGTATCATGCAAGGAACATTGAAACTGGACCTAAGGAGTCTGCAGCAGCAGGTGCAGGACCTACATCAGAGTTTGGGTAGTACCTTAATCTTCAGATTATTTCATTGTTTCCCCACCCATGCTGTTTCTTCCTGTGCAATGCTTTTAAAAAGGTATAGCTGTTGTTTTAATTTGCTTGTTTGTTTTTGTTATTCAAATGGCAGTGCTCGCTATAAGCGCCACTGGGAAGGTCTAATTGTTCAGCTTTCTGACCTTTTTGGGATTCACAAAGCTGAGCAATCAGTATTGTGTAGTCACTTATCTAAATCAGCAGACAAGTCAATTTTGGTAAAGCTGGTATCAGTTCAGTTACAGAGTGTGTGTGATAAATCAGTATGTTGTAGTGTTGCCCATCTGCAAATGTTGTGTATGCAAACAATGGCTGTTGAGTTGGAAGTGGTCGGTGAAACAAGTTTGGATTGAAAAAGGCTCATTTATGATGAGGAGACCAGCGAGCAACTCTTGAATTCTATTTTTTTTATTTCCTAACACATCATCTTGAGAAAAGCACCCACACTATACTGTTATGTCAGTATCAAGATTCACCTTAGCCTGTTAGTAATACGCCTCAGTTTTATAGAAGAGACAGACTACATCTGAGATGGACATAAGACAGAATTATTACAGTTGCACCCCAGCTAAACATCAGACATCCTGTAGACTGCAGAAAAAAATGTTAGGACCAGAAATAAAATGCAGGGCATCCTCTCCCCCTAGTTTCTTTGCCTTTCAGAACAGAAGAGGTGCAGTAGAAAAGAAAAAGAAACTGTCGTGGTGGCAGTGGAGCAGCAACACCGTAAGCAGTATTAGTGTGACTATCGCCTTCACTGCACCGTGGCCTCTCCCGGGAGACAAAGTGTTGCCGGGATTTTACTGTGATTCTGGCATTTTTCTGTCTCCAGCAATGCCAGGATAAACAATTGGAAATAGCACAACACAGGCTATGATGAATTACTGTAGGGATGAAGCACAGTACATCAAAATGTGTCTTCTGCTGCTGCTGCTGCTGCTGCTGCACAGTGGATGGAGACTGCAGCATGCATTATCTGGGAATGTGTGGGTGGCAGCAGTTGCCTAAAACCATAAACTGTACATGTAAACTATAAAATTTACTTAACAAGACCCTTGAGTATGGCCTGACGGTACTTTTAACCCTGATACTGTTTGACTTCCTTCATGATATTTTGAATAATTGGTAATTTTTGGCATTTCTTTGTTAAAAACAAGCACTCTGTGAATATAAATGAATTACTAAAATCTGATCAAGTTACAACAATGTAACTCATTGCTGGAGACTTCCTGTTTGGCCCACTCTATTACAGGCTTAAATTAAGGTTTTCCAAACATATGTGCCGACCTCTCTCTGCACAGGGTATCATAGATGAGCATAGTTCCTTTAAGTTTGCAGAAAAAAAAAAGAAAAACACGCCTTGACATCAACCCACTATATGGCTGATGAAACTCCTGTTCATTATAAAAAAGAAAAAGTATGTAAATATTGTGCACAAAATTCATACAGACATGAATGTCTTCCATCAACCCTCCCTATGTGTGCTTATGTTAACGCCTCTTACAACTTTTCTTCCTGCAGTCTTGCTGAAATGTAATAGGCAGCCATTCAAAACACTAAAAAATATGCACCTTTTTATATGTGATGAACAATATTAAGATCTGTCACCTTCCTTGAGTTTTACAAAGAGCTTTTCTGTTATGGGAAAAAATGGCTACGGTGAGCCAGGAAAGAAAATGATGGAAAACTTTTAGTACACATTATATATATATATATATATATATATATATATATATATATTCTAGTAAATACAATTCGTCCATCTGTCCAATCTCACATTCGATGGAGGTTGGCGTTGGTTTGGATTGAGCAGATGGAAGGGATGCATGATGGAATTCCACTTTTTATATTATGGAACATAAAAATGCCACTTAATTAGAAGTGCACTCTGAATTTTAGTGGGTGAACAAGGCAAAGCAGGAGGACGAATCCTTAATGATGTTGCATTATCAAACATATGGCACATGTATTGCTGTTTTTAATGCTAATTAGGAAGTCAGAAATGTCCAAATGACACACATAAGGGCTTTTACTGACTGTATAGCTGCTGATATTTGTTTAACATACTGTTTTTTTGTTTGATTGTTTTTAATTTGTCCATGTTGTGGACATAAAATTTTAAAATATTTCCAATCCCCATATTTCTATGGTCATTTGCTAATATAAAAATCCAGTTTCCACAGACATTGATATGTTCCTCAGAAGAGACAATGTTGCAACATGAGGTTGTGGTTCAGTGGTTTGGCCAAGATAAAAGCAGCTTCTGCTGAGATTGCTTGTCTGAAAAGCAGCCGTGTGTTCAACACAACAGACATAAGATACCTTAAGGGATGCTGATGGCAGCTTAAGATTAAACATGGACATAAACACTTGTATGACACAAAAATTGCTTGAACACCAAAAAGAAAACAAAGCATAATAGTGTTAGACTTTTGAGCCAAACATATTATTGATAATGCAGGAAAAGCTCTCTGGATGCTGGGTTTTTCTCGTTCTCAGGGGCATTCTGGCAGTGAATGAACAACACAACATCCCTTTACGCTTCAGTGAGCTAGAGAGGATTTGTATTTCAAGTCAAATCACAATGGGGGGGGGGGTTGTTGAATCTGATTTACCTCCAATTTGGAGTGTGATTTATTTTAGGATTATTGATACGTGGAGGAACCTTGTGGCAGCTTTGTTACTTTCCATTTACCCGAGAGGCCTTTTTCTGGGAATCATATTGGAATTTTTTTGCTGTTTGCTGTAAACATTCTCACCCCAAACAGACCTACACTGTGCAGACCTCTTCAAGAACACAGAAGAAGCTCTATCTAACATGTCTTTCAGAGCAGCGATGAAGGATTCACTGTGTGAGCTCAAAAGAAGCCCTGTACCTGAGTGTTTACTGCACTGAGCCTGGTCAGAGTCAGACTCCTGCTGTTTGGATAACTCTGCGGATTTTTGTGCATTCAGCACATTTACTGACCAAAATTTGTTCAGTTGCTTTTTTTTTTTTTTTAAGCCTTCATGTGGAATGGATTGTGGTCAGCATTTACAAGGAAGTGATACATCACTGGTGTAACATTTCAAGAGGAAAGCAAAACAGCCTTCATTCGAGTTGTTAATGTATTGCGCTGTCTTTGTCTGACCAGTAAAATGCACCCTAAAGTCAGCAGTATGTTTGTTCCCCAGGGTGACAGATGCCTCATGAGGGCTTCAGCGTGGGTTCAACATACATTGTGTAGGCTTGCAGCATATGCATTCCTGCTTTTTGGTGTAACCTGCTTCTAACTCCGATATACACACATAATATAAGAAATTGATTGATAACATAAAGATGGAAGAAACCAAAATCCTGTGAAAGACATCAGCTCCTATGGTTCCTGTCAGGGCTCATTTATTCACCTCTCATGCTTATGTGAGCCCTTGCAGTCTTCTCACCATGAGAATTCTCATCTGCATTCACATCCCTGCTCTGCTTGTAGCTCTGCATCCAAACACCTTCCCGGTGGGGGTTGCTGTCTGCATTTCACTGCACCCCTCATTGATTTGGCCTCGTCTCTGAGCTGAGGAGACCTCCACCTAGGTCAACCCAATCTGAATCTCTTTAGGCTGCAGGCTTCGGGTCTGAAACAGGTCAGATGCCCCTTCTGATATTTTTTTGAGCCTGAGGATATAAAAAGGTGTGATAAAATAAAATTACTCTTTTACTGTATGTGCTGAAACTGTCAATGTCTTTCTCAATGCGCTTGGCCCTTTGGTAAGGCCTTCACTAAAACAGCAGGAAGACAATGGAAACAACAACATCATATCCCTGATGTCAGGTTACCCAATTGGTGTTGTTACAAATAAGATAAACAATGATTCAAATATTGCAGACGTTTCCTTCTTTTGCACCAAGCTTTAATTAGATGAGTTATTACTGACTGAAATGGAGCTAAAAATAGTCCACACAACATTACCCGGAGGTGGAAAACAAAATGTGGACAACTGAAAGAATATGCAAAACTAACGATGACACATGCACAGTAGGAGTCTGTCCTTCCCTCACAGTTGTCCCACCGCCTGTCCCTCCTACACTCAGTCTTTTATTTCACCACACTGAGAATTTAACATCAAACTGGCCAAACCATGGCTTGTGTAGGTGACAGACACCCATGGGACCTGAGTCATCATAGTTGCACTCCTGCATATCATTTAACCATTCCGTTGATGGATGTACTCTCCATCTCTCTCTGTCTTTAAGTGAGTGAAGAATAGAATTTGCTCCTTAATTTTGACTGTGAAAGACGCTCCAAGCAGACCTTGCCCATGCTCCCAAAGGAGCATCACAGCAACTGTGGACAGCTCCCACTGTGCTGCAGCTCCAGTGGAGATAATCTCTCTGTCAGCAGCCTGTCTCTCTCTCAGATGTCAACTGATGCCAACTGTTGTGTACCTTCAGTTTGCACTCCCACAGTGCTGTCAGCAAACGCTCATCTCACCATTTTCTGTGCCACTGATTTTTAGCATACTAGTACATGCCAGACTCGCTGCATACATTACTTCACCTCAGTGTTTGGGAGACGATTGCTGGAAGGTGTAAATGTGTTTAATGACATCTTAATGGAAATGCTTTGTGTTGCAATTTAAAATGAATAAATTACCTTAATCATTTTGAAAAAAAAATTATAATTAAAAAGAACCACACAGGAAGTAAATAGGCGGTCCATACATTTTACATCTGTGTCCTTGTCAAATATGTATATACAGCAATGCAGGCAGCTCCATGAGGCTCTGATTAGGATACTGGTATTGTTGCTAATTACTATTGATCAGGTATAACATTATGACCACCTTCCTAATATTGTGTAGGTCTCCCTTGTGCCTCCAAAACAGGTGCGACTCATCAGAGAATGGAGATTGGCCTTCTGAGGGCGTCTTGTGGTGTCTGGTAACAGAATGTTGTTAGTGAGGGCCTTTGGGTCCTATGGGTTGAGGGGAGGGGCCTCTGTGGATCATCCCACAGATACTTGATCAGTTTGGGATCGAGTGAATTTGGAGGCCAGGTCAACACCTTGTGCTGTTCTTCATGTTTTTTAGTTGTTCCTAAAGCGTTTTTGTGTGTGTGTCTGTGTCAGGCTGCATCCTGCTGGGGATGGCTGCTGCCATCAAGGAGTGTCATTGCTATAGGGTGGGGGTGCCTGGTCTAGTCTGGGTGGGTGGTACATGTGTCATCCACATGAATGCCAGGTCCAAAAGTTTCCCAGCAGAACATTGAATTGTCATAAGATGGTCAATGTTATTCACTGGCTGATTGGTGTATATAGTGATGAATCAAGTCTTGGAAATGTTTTTGACCTGATGATGGTGCTATATGTAATACCGTTCACTTAAAACCATGAATGTCAGTTTTGCAGTAGTATTTAAATAAAAGAATTCTGAGTTTCAGAGTGAGTTTCAACCTGTGCTAATGACGAATATTTGTCCAATCACAGTAGAGTATATGTTGACATATTCCATTAAACAACACAAAATCTTGTCCACATAATCCATATATGTATACAATGGAGTAATAGGCTATACCTCAAACATGCGGCTGCTGTGAAGTTGATGTTCAGGTTATCTGTCTGGATTGCTGCCTGTCATTCTCACTGGGGGCTAAATCATTATTGACAGATGCCAGCAGCAACTGACTTACATCATTGCGTTGAACACACCCATTACAGGGAGGAAAGTAATTGGATTCACAAATCAGCTGACAGCTCCAGGTTTATCATGGCATTGGGCTTTATGGGCAATATTTCAGGGACTTTTAGGCACTTTGTCAGAGGTAGTTTGCAGGTAGCAAGGAAACGGCACAAGAGACAGCACCAGGGGAGCATCAGCTTTCATTTCTTACCTTTTGTGGAGCTTTTATGGAGCACAAGCCATGATGAGTCAACTGTGATACCACTCGGCCCCAAAGAACTAAGCCCTGCATAATTGACTAGAATGGCACATGCATTTATTGTTTAAAATGAAGACCAGACAAAGTAATTTCTGCTGTAGTCTACCACATCCTCCTATACCAAAGTGTGTTCCAAACTGCATTCATTTACTAACTTGTTCTTGGATCAAATTATAAATGTGCCACATGATGTTATGAGGCATTTGTCTCTCTACTGCATCAACAGGCTCTAACCATTGTCAAGGACCGATTTGGGGAGAGGAGAGACATGAAGAGGAATGTCATCCACAGAGTTTTTTTGTACTTCATAAAACCCGAGGCCGTCTGAAGTGAATGAAGAGGTCAGAGCATATGGCATGGCACGGTATGAGATGACCCTTTTCTCACTCAATCTCTGTCTTGCTCTGTTTATTATGGCAGAATGAGCAGCATGTTCCCGCTGCCGGTGAAATAATGGCACCGCCTCTCCTGGGCCACAGTAGAAGAAACTGCCTTGATTTAAGGTTCTTTTAAGATTTTCTCTCTAATCTTTTGCTTCCCTGCGCTGCTATCACTGGTCCAACCAAGAGCCACCAAGGCAGAGAGGAATGAGGATTAATTGTTTTCTGCAGGTACAGAGGGTAGTACCAGCAGCCTGCTTTATCGAGCACCCACTGAGATTCCATATGCAGAGGGAAATCTGTTCCTTTTTTCTCGATGAATTGGCTTGAGTGTGTTTGTCTGCACTGTAGACTGAAAAGGAGGTCCAGAGCATCACACTGTGGCTCGACTCCCAGCAGAATGAGTGCCCAAACCCAGGAAATTATGCCATCCACAAGGCCTAGTAAAATCTACAAATATCTGTGTAATTTATTAGATTACTGTGGGATTGTTGGAGTTCTGTAAGACATCAAAACCCCAGGGCCTCAGTCTGCTTGGATGTCAGTCTGACCTTTCTCGCATGAACATCTTTTGTTATTTAGGTACTTGGAATAGCATTGGATTCGTCAAAATCATATAATTTCAGCAGTTTCAGTTCAAGGTACCTTTATTCTTTAATGGAGCGAGACCTTAAGGGTGCTGCTTTGCTTACTTGGTGAACATGCAACACTTTTTTCCCTTCTTCAATTTCCGCTTGTCCTTGCAGTGAAGATTGGTTTGTGACAGTTCCAAGATAAATGGCTTGTGTCCTGTGGAACATATTTTATTTTGCTATGTCCAGTATATCATGCCAATAAATCAACAGTATGTGTGTAACCTCCCTGGCTGTTTCCAGCGCAGCTTGGGGTGTGCCAGATTTGGTCAACAGTTGAATGATAAATTCCCTTTCTGAAGGCCACAGGAATATGTGGGTGTTGCTGGGCTGATTTATTAAAGACAAAACAGAATGTGAGTGTGGGAGTTTTGTTACTGATGGGGTCGTGAATGATATCTGCTGTTGCCGCTGGCAGATATGGAGCAGGTGATGTCACCGTAGGTGTGCACAGGATTGTCTCATTGGATATACTGTCGAAGCCGATGCAAATGCAGAAAGATACAAAAAACAACCAAATCGCTCCCTGCAAAGGGATTTGCACTCCAAGCAAAAGCATTTTGCCTCCATAAATAAACTGTCTCCTCATCCATATAAATCTCTGCATACTCATTTTTCTTTATCAGTTTTGTACTGTAACAGCACTGAGTACAGGATTAAATCCTGCGATAACTACTTTTGTATTCTTATCAACATTCGGTTCCTTATGTTAAAATCAAAGGAGAGGAGATTCATTTGCCTAATTAGATAAAAACTTAATATATAGTACAAACATAACTGGATGAGTTAGAAGCTCTGTTATGGCCCGAGCACATTTTTGCTCAGTCAATAAAATATTTAAGGCCGCAGATTGTTTCAGTTCAGCCTGATCATGTAATACTGTCCCTTGCCTTCACATCAAAGAGCTCATTAGTGAAACTCTACTCTTAGCTCTGCAGGATCTGCTACGTGGGAATATCTTTAAGAATCCCACATATACAAGGGACCGCAAATGTATCCGTCTGCACCTGCAGTTGCATTGTACGACTGCAGATGGTTGTCAAGACGGTGGGCACGCCACATAATAGCACACGATAAAGCCCTGTACTGCAGGCAGTACTTACGCGTGAATGGGTTTGCTGTATGAATGCGAAAAGGCAGTGGTCTGCATGCTCTGCTATGCTTTTTCTCAGATACATAGACATAAATTCAATCCATTTGAGAGTTTTCACAAAGTGAGAGAGATACGTTGCTTTATGCAGAAACAAAAGACCCACTACTGTGATGTGTGCGTGTGAGAGAGGGAGACGGTAAATGGAAGAATGAGAACTCCCCAGCCCAATTGTCAGTAGGACAAAAGGGAGCTCTGCTCGCCAATTCACACACATTTTCACTCTCAACTTAATATTGCAGCTCATATTTCTCATATTGAAGCCTCACATCTGTTACTCCCTGTGGTTCATCAGTATTCACACAGCCCCTTACATTCAATTAGCTTAGTGTTCAACACGTACACACACACGTGCACTCACATGCACACACACCATCCTGCAGATGACCTTCAGCTTGCCATATGCCAGTGTGAATACTGTATTAGCTGCATTTTAAAGCATATTACTGCAGTTGGGATAACTTCACATCAATCACCAACAGTAGGATTAAATGTCAGAGCAGTCCTTTACTTGCTGTGTCAATGGATGGATACATAAAGATATAGTGTAGCATTATGGGAAATCTGCTTTATTCTTGAGCATTAGAGAAGTAGACAAACAGAAGATAGAAGATAGCTCTCTTGTAGTGTTGCTAAGGCTATATATTACTCTGCATAATGTCTAACGACATTAGATTGTTCTATTGTATTATCGAACATGGACTTAAAGTCCAAAATGTCAAACTATTTCTTGTAAGTATCAGTCCTTGACTCTGACACAACCACCTACTGACCAGATTGCCATTTTTTGTTTTGTTTTTTTCCAAATGCAAACGACTCCTTTCAAGTTAGCTGCATGGGATGGAGCACTAAACAGCCAAAATGAATAAATAAATAAATCACCCAATAAATATGGTAATATGCCATTGCATCAAAAAATAATATTAAATGTAAACATTGGCTTTGTGTTGATTCACTTATTCATTTGATTTATTAAACATTTATAAATTAATCATTTATTTTATTTATTCAAAATCAGATTTTTACTGATTCTGTTGTAAAATGAATCAAATATTGTGTCAGCCTTTCACCTATTGATGGGTGCAGACTACATCTGTCTAAAATATATATACACACAGTGTAAAAGATCACTTTCTGTCACATTTTATAAAATAATTATAATAATTAATACTTTACATACACTGATATGTTTGGTACATTTAAGGACATGTTAATCTGTTGAGTCATTTGCATGTTATTTCAGCAAGTGATTGTTTATAGACTAGATTTATGAAACTTAGATTTACGTATTGAAGCAATTCTGTCCAAACATGTAAAATCTTGCCTACCTAGCCCATTTATGAACTCCTTAATTTATTTCATTACCATGTATAGAAGATATGAAACACTTTATCCTAATCATTGTGGCAAAAAAGAAAAGAAAATGCAGAATAATCACTCTCTGTAAACTTTGTACTAAAATTAAAAACAGAGAGGAACACATCTTCAAAGAGAGAGGAAAAATTGAACCAACAAGGCAGACTACCTCCAGAGCAGTGGTGTTTAGAGACCTGCAGAACCACGATGATTTATTACATCACTGATATAATAAATGTTTGCTGTGTTTCCAGGTCATTTGGCCACTTAGGCTATAAAAGGGAGCTTCTGACAAATAGCACACAGCTTACATTGATTGTAGGTATCAATAATGAAGGACATTTACGATGGCTTATTAAAAGTGCAGAAAATACTTCATAGAATTTCTGACAGTGATTGATGCAATGTGCTGTGTTGCACTCATATTACCTTCTTTTCTGCCCTGGAGAAAGATGAGATGACTGAAGATCTTTTCACAGCCTAAATGTGATGACACACTATCATATCAATGGAGAGTATGCCTACTGTGCCTTAATGCTGTGGCAATGTGCCTCAAAGGCAGTGATAACCCTTTCCATTTTCACTCACTGCACTCTGTAGCGATTTCTTTCTGCAAGCCAAATTAGCCCGGCTGCAGACTTTTTCTTTGCAGATTTTACTTTCATTTATTTTTGCAGTGATTTTGTGAAACCCGTGCCTATTTTCAGTAATATTTTTTCAGCACAGAATAGTATGAATGTGAGTAATTTACATAGTTTCTAAAACTGTTTGCCAAACTGGAAACCTGCCTCTATCTCTAAATATATAATTGGTGGTTACAGTGATTTGATGTAATTATAGTGCATATTAATTAAATTAATTAAGAATGCTTTATTAGGCATGACAAAAAACACATTTCCACATGCATGCAGATAGTTCCCAAGCTTCACTAATAATGAAATGTAAAATGTTAAAACCTTAATCATGTTAAACTTATACATTGCAAATCTCAGTAGATGGAACAGTTATCGCTTGCAATTTTGGAGTCATGCTGTTATTTTGTTAATCTTGCCCAGACGTCTTTTCAGACCTAGAAGTTGTAGCAGGATTATTTGCAACCATACATATACAACATAAGCTTCTCATTGTTGTCATATTTCCGGCTGTTTACAGAATTTCTTCTGTGGTGGGTGACTCTCAGTGTGTTGTTTTTATGCCTTTATTTGACTATCATCAGTGGAGATAGACAGGAAGTAATGAGGCGAGGGAGAGGGGGTGGCATGCAGCAAAGAATGAAGGCTATATTTCCAACCTGCACCACTGCAGTGACGACTATAGCTTCAGTTTATGTGAAAAAGGAAAAAAGCAGAAAACAATGCATTTAAACCTCTCAGAGCTGCATTGCTGGGTCTCACTGTCCACAATATGCCGTTTTTCCATTATTATATGACTTGTTTTTTTCCCATGTTATTGTCTCAATCTGTTGCAATATTTCCTTGATTCTGGGGTATCCCACATTTTTATTGTTTGCTGTCTCCAGAGCCAAAGCTCCTTCCTCTAGGCTGTAAATCTGTTCACAACAACGTTTCTAGGGGGAATCCTGTTTTTGTTCATGATATTCTGAAGTCTTGGCTTCACTTCTCATGTACTGAACCCTTCCCTTCCCAGACATGCTGTGCAGTAACATGTGGTGGAGTGGCAGAGTTTCTCCATGTGTATAGATCAATATTAATTAAATGCAGGAATGAATGACTGAAGAAGTTTGGTCATGTCGGCGCTTCGTGAGGAATCCCTATCTAATTAAAAAGTCAGTAGACCTCCAGGCAGTAGATGCTGGCACAAGCCTTGTTGTTTTCTCTCATCTAATCTCTCTGTAAGACCAGATAATTAATGGTGCTGTGACAGGGGAGCCCACAGCCATTAATGGAATGGATTCCACTTGTTTATCCAACTTACTCCTTGTCCTGTACTTTCCTAATGAGGATGTAGGCAAGGGCGAGCCATCACCATGGTTATCCGACATTTAGGGCTGTGGCATCAGTCAGGAGCTCCTTGTAGACAACGCCTCTGTAGAGGAATAATGATCATCTATGTATGACGATACAGGAAGTATCTGTGGGTCAGATATTGTAGAAAAATGACAACTGCTGTCCATTAGGGTTAGCTTTGATACAGCCACAATTCAAGGAAAAGGGGAAAAAAACACCAAGGAATGATAAAGAGTGGCAAAGCAAAATACTTGGATGGTGGCAGTTTCCTTAAATGTGCATCCTCTTGTATTGTTTATTCAGACGGATGACGGTCACAACGTAATTGATGACAGGTGATGGGTTTATTTCCAAACACCGCTAGTCCTCCATTCGAACATATAGCCTGCAGGTAAACAGACCAGTTTGGAGATGAGAAGTGTGCCTAGAGCAGACTTGTTCCTGTGGGGACCTTGCAGTTCAAATCCCCCTGCAGAGCAACTAGCTGACAAAAGCCTTTGAAGAGATGAGCTGTCAGACGCTTAGACAGTCTTGCATTAACCCTCAACCCACCTAAGAGAAAAGAAATACATGGACCTTTGAAAATAAGAAGGAGAAAAGGGAAATATCTAAAACCGCGTGGCCTATAAGTCCCATATATGGAATACAAATACTGAATGTCAAAGCATAATTAGTGGTTCACTGTACAGTGAATAGGGGCTTCCTCTATGAATTGTAAACCTGCTGGGGAAATACAGTGTATGTGGAGAAAGTAAATGAGAATCCTTCTTTCCCACTGGTCCCTACTAAGATGGCCTAGAGGAAGGTTATTTTGCTTGTATTTCATCTCTGATGTCACTCTACGGGCAGCAATAGAAGAGAGTAATGGCTGGGGGCAAGTCCCAGGTGTGAATGCCTATTATTACACTACATAGCCACAGTATAACTAACCATAGTTGTTGTAAAAGAGCTTTCAATACTAACATTAAAAAATGTCTTATAGCGTAGCATGATGCATATAAACACAAGCTGCTTGGTTTGTGTAATGATTTGCGATGCAGGAGTTTTAAAATTTTACCTGAAATTGTACAGTTGTACCTAAAATTGTACCATTTGAAATCAGGCTGCATCACACACTTAAGGAGAAAACAGATCTTATAGCTAACCTCAAACATGTACACACAACCAGATGTAAAAGTAATGCCACAATGTACACTAGCTCTGGAGCTATGAATGCTCCACCTCAGGTGAAGTAAAGGACAAAATGAAGACAGTGATGCAACAATTAGCAGCAAATATATTGATCAGTAGCAGTCCAGTAAGTGGTGTGCCAACTCCCAATCAAACCAAAAGAACAAGATGCAGGAGGTCTTGCTGTAGCATTTTAATACTTAGCAGTGAGTAATCACTGAAGCAGAAGACAAAACGAATGCAGATAAAACAATAGTTGGGAAGATGTGGTCAACACTGGGCGGTACAGACTAGTTGGTTTGTCGACTTTACTCCTGTGTATCATGTTGACTAGTCACTGGTCACTGAACAACATGGACACCTCCGAGAAGACAGGTGAGGAGCCCAGTGGGTCATTGCAGCAAACTAGCAGCGGTTCATCATTGTGTAGAAATACTTCACTAAAGATGAAGGCCATTCTACCGTGACATGCAGAATATGTAAGTCAGTCATGAAATACAACAAAAGTGCGACTGCAATGCGCTTTCATCTGAAAAGGCATCCACTAACGCTGGCAGAGGAACGGTCCAAATCATCTCGACAGGCGTCAATTAACACCTTCCCCAAATGCCCTGCGGTAACGGAGAGAAGGAGACGGCAAAACAACAATTTGCTGGTGAATTTCATTGTCAAACTTATTAGACCTTTAACTGCAGTACACAGAGAAGGCTTCAAAGATGTACTGCATTTATTTTTAACCCAGCTACATTATCCCATTATCTTACTATTAGATGCTATTGATGGTGCTGAGTTGCATCCTGTTTTTGTATAGGCTATACATATCTGCAGCATACAGTATGTAGCATACAGTATGTAGCACATGAGCTGTCTGTAGTCTGTATTCTGTATTCAGTCTATGCTGGGTGTCTTCTCTACAGTGGTGACTCAAGGTGAGATTTTAACGGTCAGTTTTAAGGTCTGTCTAAAGTAGTTGCTAACGTTACCCAGATTTTAACTTCTAAATATTAAACGTATCTGATATTAATCAGGATGGTCATGATGGGGCAACAAGAAGTTTGGAAGGTTTAGGAACAGACCTGTTAACACCTCATATTATCAGATAATCTGGTCTGAACCTGATCACTGAGCAAGGGACTGGGCTTTTCTACTGATTCTCAAAGAGGTGACTTTAGAGATAAACTGCCCTGAAACTCCTGTAGGCTGTTGACTCCTGAAGAAGAGTACCTATTTCTTAGCACTTTGTGCCTTTGCAACTATTTTTCTCTGTAAACAACGGCCATTTCACAAATCATGTACTCTACTGCAGTGTCCTGAATACATCCTGAATAACTTTTTTTATGCTGTCTCTGTGGATTTTCTGTCATGACACAAGAGTTTTTAATGAAAATTAAGTAATGTGCTATTTCTGCAACAAGATGTTCTGAGATGTGCCAAGTCAGGTAGTGTTCAGATCTTCAGCTGAATGGCACAAATATAGACTCGGGCACTTCATTTGCTTTTATGCTCATTGTTGTGGACTGTGCCTTGCAGCAACTTCTCGTCAGTCCTCTCTTTAATTGGCTGAGACATTTGCCTCTTTTTCTGTCATTTTAAATGTGTTATGTTGGAGCTGGTCTGAGGACTTCGCACTGCGCAGCCTCTGGCATTGACTTGATTTGACTGGCTCATGAGGGGAGGAGCATGTTTGGAGAGATGAGTCTGTAAGGCATGTAAGCTCAAAACTGACAGGCCTCCATGCTATGCCCTTATTTAGATGGCTTTTTTGTCACTGTTAATTACCCTGCATTCTTGCTGTGTTGCTAAAATAAACCTAAATAAAGAAGCAAGGCTTGATGCCAACTGCTGATCTTATATTCTTTACTCATGACAGCCTGAAGAGCCTGAAGCATTTTTGCCCACTGTGGTTACCCAGATGAACACTTTCAGGAAAAAAAGCAGGTCATTGTACTATGACTGCCTCTAAAGAGCTGAAACAATGAGATGTTTTTTTGTTTTGTTTTTTCCATTCAGGCAACAAATTTAGACATATGAAACGATTTTCTTTGCCTTTATTCGCAAACAGTACAGTGAGCTTCACTTCTCTTCACCATGTGTGTTTGCAGAGCTCCTTTTTCTGTCTTCCGTATTTGTTTTCATTTTGACCATTTTAATTGCATGTCAAACTGTTTAATACTGCTGATTCATTAACCTATGCCATGTATCATTTAGCTCCCACCATCTTCATTTCATCTTGTTTTTTTCTCCTACTGTTAACAAATCTGTTGCGCCGCCCACAGTTTATTGTGGCAGAACACTTGCATTTCTCCGATTCACTATTCAGTTATATAGCCTCTGGTGGAATAAGATGAGAACACTGTGGTCCTGTTTGGTCCATATATATCTACCGTACGTTACAGATGTGATTACACTCAGGTTGCATTGAGGATGCATTTGAGAATGGTTTGCATTTGGAAGTGGTCTGGCCCCTCATGTACAGTAACTACATTCTCAGTAGTGTGTCAGGTAGTCTTTTTTAAATAAAATTTGCCTTCCATCAGTCCTAGCAACGTGCTTTCATCTGATTCCTCCATTTTGGTAGCTGCTAGCCGAGCTCTGACATGTGCATCAGTGTAATCGGTGTACCAGGAAATCGTGCACGTTTTAGGAGTTAACTGTCTTGCTGAAGGGCTCTTAAACCATGGATGTAGAAGGGATATGAAGAAGTGAAAAAGCACTGCACATGTTATCTTTTCATTTCATCAGAGCTTTTGAATATTCTTTGTCCTTGTAGCCTTTAAGTAACTAGACTAATAAATAAGTCTAAACAAGAATAAATTAGCAAATTAAATAACTGAATATGACTAGTTTGTATCTTATTCTGTTATAAAAATGTTTATTTAATGTTTTTTATTTATTAATGAATTATTATTTATGGTCTGTGTGGAGACATGCACGTTAGGTTCATTGGTGATTCTAAATTGACCGTATGTGTGCATGTGAATGTGAATGGTTGTCTGTCTCTCTGTGTTAGCCTTGCGATAGACTGGAGACCTGTCCAGAGTGTACCCCGCCTCTCGCCCAATGACAGCTGGGATAGGCTCCAGTCCCCCACGGCCCTTCACAGGACAAGCGGTTACAGAAGATGAATGAATGAATTATTTATGGTCATTATTTAAATGTTTATACTGTATGGAAAGTAACCATGTGAAGTTAAGTTCTCAATAAGTTACCTTTATGACCGCATTGGAGATAAACAGCGCAGCAGTGACTTTGTTATATATGTGGTCGATACCAGGGTTATAATCTGAGTTTTGTTCAGGTCTCTAAATCAACTAACGTACGGGAGGAGATAAATTAAACGTGTGCTCATGGTGTGCACGCCTTCACCGCTCATTACGCTCCACATTTTCTGTCACGTAACCATGCACGCACACACATAACAAACAGTGCTGTTTGTGGTTGTGAAATTGCAGGAGTGAGACAGAAGCTGTTTGCACTTTCCACTGCCCCCCAAATGGTGTAGGTGTAAGTGTTATTTGCATATACAGCGTAGATTTTGATTGGATCACAAGTGGTCACTTGAGACACATTTTAATACAAGGTATGGACACATGACCCCAGGATGCATGTTAATACCAACTCTGAATGGGGCCCAAATCGTATGGTTCTCTCCACCACATAGGTGTGCGAAACTTAGGCATCACATGGCGCAGATATTGTCTGAACAGTGACTGTAAATGGAAATGCACTGAAGATTGGCTGATCAATACTAGACCGTTTAGCTAGTCAATTTTCTTCTTGTGGTATTTCTCAGGTCCACGTGCTCTGCTTCTGTCTCATAAGGCGTGCCGCACTAAGATGGATAGAGGCTGTAGTTTACAACAGACATAAAATGGCACAGAGGGCACCAGTGGAGGGCTTTGTCATGAATCACTGCTGCATTCATCTGCATTGACCATCATAACTCGGGCAGAGCCATTTCAGAGCTTTGCTACAGGAAAAAAGCTTGAACGAGCTTTATATACAGGAAAAAAGCTTGAACGAGCTTTATATACAGTTCAGATAATCCCAAAAGAACACTGCACAAATATAAATCCATCATTTCTCTGGCTTTTCATGGATTTTTTTTTTTTAATGTGTTGTCTTTATTTTCTTCTACCAACATATTCATGTAGTTATTTTAGTCTATTCTCAAATAATCATCTTGCATGATTCATGTCTCTGGGTGATGTTTTCTGAGTAAAAAGATGTTAAGCTGCTTAAGCTCCATTTTTATATCAACACGCCTCTATTATAATAGTTTGGATAAGATGAGAAATAGGCCTCAAGTAATCCTGCGAATAATTTAGACTGTACAGCACAGATTCCTTCCTTCAAGTAGTGTGACTTTAAAGATGCCAAGTGGAGAATTGTCTCATTAGCATATTACTGTAAATGTTTTAATGGAATTGTGTTATTAGGAAAAAAATTGCTTTGTGTGTGTGTTTTTCTTTTGGTCCAGTGTAAAAGTTGCTCAGCTGCTTTATCACAGCGCTGCTGAAAATCCCTTCCAGTAAATCAGGATTTTTTTATCCAGAACACAATTATTATGGGATATAAAAGCTGGGATTAAACAGCAGATTCACAGGAATGGAATCTGTGCTGATACTGACCTGATTAAGTAGAACAGGTGTCGGTCATGATGTGACAAATCCATCATCAGTGTTGTTTCTCTGTTGCTGACATTTAAAATTCAGTGTTTCCAGCCTCATTTACATGAATTCAGTCGTTACAGGTTGCCAATTCATATTAACAAAAAAATCCAATAAGCTGCATGCAGTGAGGTATTTGTATTGAACTCCAGTAATGTTTTTTTCCAATCATGTTTCTGTTTTGTGGCATTATGACTCCTGAGCCAACTGTTGTACGAGTATCATTTGGATGTGATGAATGATTGAACCAAGCTGGACTGGGTCTGTTCCAGTCTGAGTCAGTTTGTGTCACAAGTCTGCGGGTAAAATCAAGTATTCAGATCCACTTTCAGCCAGATGATCTCATACTCATACAGATTTGTTTACTGAGGATGTGTCAGAAGCAACTAGGTGAATTCTGAAGTGGACTGGGGTACGCCTATGCACCGATTCAGCCAAATGGAGCAACGTTGATTGGATGATGCTTCACAGTACAGAATGACAATGACACAAAACACACCGTGAAAGAAAACCAGGAGTTTTTGAAGGTAAATAATTAGTATATTCTGCAATGGCTGAGTAGGTTACCTGATCTCAACCTTACTGGGCAGCATTTTACTTTCTGCAGTAAGAGTGCAAAGCATCACAAAGGAGGAAACCCATTAACGTTCACAGAGTCCAGACTTTAGGCAGCCACTGACTACAAAGGATTTTGAACAGAAGTATTCAGAATTCAGATTTTATTTATGATCAGTTTAATTCGCCCATTTACATATAAACTTCTGTAATGTGTATAAAAATGAATGTAATTCCTACAAGTCTGTGAAGGTTCTCAGTCATCCAGGTCATGGTATATAATGTAATTCCTACACCTTTCCTCCAATTATGACATAAAATCAAACAAAGAGTCTATGTTTTTGTCTACCCCCACAAATCCTGTTATTCAGCATGGTAATATATTTGTTAGATTTATCCACCTACCTGACTGTCGAAGATAGTCTTTACGTATCGTTTGTCCGGTATTTGTAGTCTCTGCTGTCTTCAGGTTTGTCCAACTCTTTCATTGTTGATTATTGGCATATGATTATTATGTACAGAATGAGCTATAGAAATAAGTCAAGTAGCTTACCTTTCTCTGGGGATGGATTTGTATTCTGTATCTGCAAATGTCCCTGGTTGAAGTAGTATCCAAAGTCGAATGGGGAGACGAGAAGTCATATCGGCGAATTCCAAATAATTCAATAGTCATTTGTGCAAAGCCTGTAAAGTCTCGCAACTCGATGTTAGTGTTTGTCGTGCCCCATATATACAGACCAAATGCGTTCAATACATTATATTATTATTTACATTATCTGCCCCTTTCAAAGGTAGTACATTGTACACAGTGCACAGTGTAATGTTTGCAAATGTTTCTTTGGTCACATAGTGTCCAAGGCCATGATGTGAATGTGTATGTGCATTGGCTTTGCTTTTATTGTGACCTTTTGCAATTGAAGTGGCTGTAGGTCAAATCAACTGTATGGGGTGTGGGCTTGTAATGCGGACAGTGTGAAGGCTCTTCTCGGGTCAACACACATCGAAATAGCCCCTGCTCCTCCCCTGCTGCTGTTAGGCAGGTGTGTTACAGGGTTGCCTTTAAAGGTATTCAGAAAACTGAACATGTATGGGTGTCAGCACAGTATCTCTTTCATAATAAAATTGTCTCTGCAATGTCTCAGGAAAGCAGTAGCTTACTCTACATTATCCCAGCCTCACAGCATGCAAGCCTTTGAAACCGTGGTCGGTGTTAAACTATCGAGCTTGTTCTAAATAATTGAAAAGATTTTAACAGATTTTTGTGAGGTTTTCTTTCGGATATGTGTTGTATCCTTGGGATGGCAGAATTTGGCTGAAATTACACACATTTTAGGCTTTGAATCTTAAACCTCCTTGAAGCAAAAATAAGATTATGTAGGTGTGAAAATGTCACACTAGCCTAGAAGACTGTTATTAACATTTCAATCTGTTCAGCTTGATTGAGTTTGGGATATTGAAGGTGCAGATTATTGATGTGCCGGGTCTTTTGTAATGTTGGTTAAATGTGCTAAGGCTGGTCTAGTTGCATTTTTTTCAGCTGTTAAATTGTAATCTATGAACAGGCTGATTATTCCTGTCCTAGTGCAGTAATGGCATCTGTGACAGGCTCATTTGACGTCTTGAAAGGTTGATTCCCTTTGTGCCATTCTTTGAATGTGGTCATCAATTCAAATGTCATGTATCTAGCTCGCAGTAGGATTGTAATTTATTTCTACTTATGAGATTGTTTTAATCCTTGCCTCCTGTCCATTTTTACCTCTTCTTCCAAAAGCAAGGAAGAGTGCAACCATCTGAGAATTCGTAAGTAGCTTAAGTGGACGGACCGAACGGTTGTTTTGTCTCAGTTGTCACACTATTTCCACCAACGAGTAAAAGTGTCGACACGAAGGAGTGGGGGATTTTTCTGAGGGGGACACAAGTGGGAAATGGTGAAGCTAAAAGGTGCAGAAAATCCAAATTCATTATCTGTTTGTTTGGGAGTGTTGTTCACTAGAGCGGCACAAAGACCCTGTGCTGCTGTACTTTGCATTTACATTTAAAGTACAGCAGCAAACACTCAGAAACTGACTTAAAAGTCGATCATAAAAAATCTAAGGAAGAAGTGAGTGGACAACTATTTGGGCAAGGAAGCTATCTGTTTGACCGGCAGCCACACTGATTCACCGTACAACATGCCACATGGTTTATTTCTCTTTGTTACAGAATGGCTTTAATAATGATTCACTTTGCCTTCTGTTCTTGCTTTCATGAAATGACTCACTGCTTTGCTTCAATGTGTATTCTTGACAATCCAGGGCATCTGAATAAATCATAATGATTGTGTGTCACCCATGACAAGCAGATTGACATGCACTCACCGCTGGATTACACTAAAGTAGGCACTATGTCATCATAAAATGTATAACTGCTGCTGAATGTACCCCAAAGAAAATAATTGATTGTTAAAACTGCACTAATATTAAGTCTAAAAACACAGCTGGTGGTTTGAACTTCTTAGTCAGCTGTAACCTGATTAGATGCACGTTGGAGGTCTGCTTGGAATGTTTAATCGGAAAAATGCAATCATGCACAACACAACAGCACATAACCACAGGAGAAGTAAAAACTTTCATGAGTTTAGCAGCAAGAGTATTGGACATCTGAGTCTGTCCCAGGTCAGGTACCATAAGGAGACTCAGGGGGCCAAACAAGCTGTGGTAAAAAATAGCTTGGATTGAGGTAAAATGCAGGTTTACAGTCAACAGTGACAAGTTGAGCAAACAAGTCCAGAGGGCTGCGACAGGCTGGCAGGCACAAGTCAAAAGACAAGCAGATAATCATCGGAACGGATACAGTCAGGCAGAACAAAATAAGGACCGGAAAGCTTCAGGGACAGTCTGAGCGATAGCAGTTACCCCAGTATGATTAGTGTGGGCCTGCACCATGTGGTTTATTAAAAATGCATTAAAATGATGCAGGCTGACACAAGCACACGCACAAAAACGGTTTAGGAACAACATACTGAAAAACAGCACAAGGTGTTGACCTGGCCTCCAAATTCCCTAGATCCCAGACTGTTTTATGTATCTGTGGGATGATCCACAGAGGCCCCTCCCCTCAACTCAACTCATAGGACCCAAAGGCCCCCACTAACAACATTCTGTTGCCAGACACCACAGGACACCCTCAGAAGGCCCATGTCCATTCTCTGATGAGTCACAACTGTTTTGGAAGCACAAGGGAGACCTACACAATATTAGGAAGGTGGTCATAATGTCAATATTTCAGTTGCTCCATCGCATTCTGTGTTCCACAAGGGGTGGTGTATTCAGTGTTCCTTGATCTAGCATGGTTATCTAAATAACATCATTTGGTGTGTAATGTATTATTATTTTTAATTTCGAAGTGGTGTTTACCTCCTATTATCAAAGCCTGACTTTAATAGCAGCTGAGGGGAGAATTAGTGCTACCAACTGTTCTTTAGGACTTTAAGCTCTTTGGCTATGGTGAAACCAAAACCAAAAAAAAAAAAATGCAGCACATTTAAAGGAAGGCTGGGAAAGTATGACTATTAAAATGTCATGATTGTCACAACCCTTGTGATACAGTGTCAATTTGATGTAATCATATGATGATTAATGATTCCACTAAAAGCTGATGAAAGCCATAGAAAATGATGTGATTTGCTGGTCCGCATGGGATTTTAATTATGATTTTATAGCCTGCATTTGGCTCACAACTGGTTTATTTTCTCATACTCACGATGTAGCAAGTCGTTACCAAACATAAAGTCAAGTCATGGTGTAAAATTCACATTTGAATGCAAAATGTCATAGCATCCCTGTTAGGTTTGCAGAGCTTGAAGCTCAAAGACTCATAGCGAATGACAAGCAGCCATCTGGCTATCCTTCTCCCCAAGCTTATTCACTAACCACAAACTGGAATAGCTTTAAAGGAGAAAGCCTCTTCTTTTGAATGAAGGCTTTTGGCACTAAAGCTCTCCCCTGTGTCACCGATCAGGGGTTATAATTAATCATGATTCAGATTTCATCATATGTAATCATCACACTCATTTGTTGGGAAAAAAAGAAGTCAAGCTCATTGTGCTTCCTGCCTGATTGAAGAGAAATGCCACAGATGGTCCAGAGAGAGAGAAATGCCGCAGAGGGGGATTAGGACTTTGGTAAAGGCAAACTTGAATAACAATATTGAATGTGCTGGTGGCATGCTGCAGGGTGTCGCGTTCAGAGGAATAGTGCTGGATGGTGATGCTGTAGCAGTGGGGACGATTGAGATTCACTGTGTGATGTGCTGTCGCCTAGAATAACATTTTATCAGCCACGGACATTAGAAAATAAACAGATGAAAAAAAAAATTAAGACACTTTATTGTACACTGCAATATTTACAAATTCTCATCACAAACTGACTAATAAGTTCAATTTCTATTTAAAATTTCACTTTTAATGGTCTGAATCCCTAATTTTACTTTAATAGCAAAGGCTGTTTCCAAATTGACTTCTCTCTTACATTTAAATATTCATTAAAACAGAAAAAAATGAATTTCTTTCTCTTTTTTTTTTTGAATACTCGAGTCTGGAAATGTAGGAAAGCAACCTCAACTTGTCAGCTGTCACCACATTTTCACTCAGTGCGTGGAAGTACATGAAACAACTTTTTAGCTGATGAACACTCGCTTCAAATCAGTGAGAAAATTTCAGAAAGAGTTCTGACTGTGGCTACAAAAAAAATGTTTGTTCGTGCAAAGCCCCATCACTCGCAGTGAGAGCGTGATTGAGAAAACAGATTTTCAAGGCCATCAGTAACACATCAATCAGGCAAAATCTGTAGACTCACGCGGAGTCCTCAGAAGCGGCAAAACCAGCCAAAATATTTATGCTGCTTCCCAATGTGAAGGGAGTGAAACAGAAGAGAATCAAGATGGTATTGTCTCCAATGTATTTAATGTGATGGATAACTTTTCTCAAGAAAGTGATGAAAAACTGCGATTAGATGAATATTGTTCTGTTGTTTTCGACGCTGATCATTGCACAGATGCCACCTGGCTGATGTGACAGAAACCGATACAACAGAAAACAGTGGGCGCAGCAGCGGAGGATGAATGAGAGAGAGACAATGGGAAACTCAGAGGTAGTGTTACATGTATGGTGTGTAATATGAGAGACATGTGGTAATTCTAGCATTTTATGCTAGCGTAGCTTTATTTAATCTCCAAAGCTTGGGTGATGTTTTGCTTTACTGGCACATTTTCAGAAGCTTGGAGCACATCTTCAAAGCATGGGATTTTATATTTAAACGATACACAGTGTTTTCAGTTTAGAAAAAAAAGAGTTCCACTCTGATCTGATGTTCTGTGCTAAATTGTTTGGACACCTGTTGTCCAATAAAGCTTTTGTCAGTGGGGGACTGGTAGCTCACCATCATAAAGTGACTTCTGTCACTGTCTGCTCTCTGCTCTGGGACTGAAACAGAGAGCAAGCATGACTCCAGGAGCTATTTTTGCCCTTGTGGATATCGACACACTGATTTGTTCTTGACAGGGAAATTAACTAACTTTACTTTCCAGCTAAAGCCGTTTGTGTCAATGATTCCAATCTGAATAAACCTGCTTAAACTGACAACCACGTGGTTAAATACATCTTTCCTTCAACTCGCTGAATTAAAATGCTTGGATACTAACACATCACAGACGCTCTAATATACTGTAACTCACAGTCTGAAAAATATTAGCATGTTCTTTTCTTATCTATGTATCATCATGACTGTTTTGATCGTTAAAGCCGACATCCTTTCTTTAAAGCATCGTTATGCATCAGATTTGACATCATTTTGATGTCACACTGACTTGAGGAGAACAGCGTCTCACAGATTAAATTCATGATGTGACTTGTCAACGTGATTATATTCTAGATGCAGAACAATCATATTACTCTTTTTCATGACTGTACAGAGGTGATTGGTGAGGTTCCCGAGATTGACTTCTTCAGTGTTTAGATATGTAAACGGTGTTGAGAGTGATAGTGTCTGGAGCCAGTACTTGTACTGGCCATGCTCAACACACAAAGCAGCAAAGGTTGGACGTCAGTTTGTACCTTCATATTGCCACTGTCCACTGACAATGAGTTGTAGCCTGTTAAATTTTTGTCATTAGTGTGAACACAGCTCTAGTTCTCACTGGGTGATCGGTCTGGTGCAGTGAAAGTCAGAGTTGAGTTGTGTCAGCTGTCCAGGGACACTGTGACGCACCAACCAATTGACCGTCCGACCGACCAACCAACTGACCGACTAGTCAATCGTTTTTTTGTCACCAATTCGTTTCTAAATGGATTAAGACAACAATGTAGCTGGCCATGCACTGATGTTTTTTTTGGTTTACGTTTTTTTGGCAGTGGTCTGAATATAGCATGTCTTAGTCAGTTCATGTAAGGATGGCGAGTGTTTGGGTGTTGTCATAGGAATAGGTGTCAATAAAAGTGTCCTGTGGAGTTTACATTCGATGCAATGTGTGTATCCTTAAAGCCAAATGCTTTGAATTTTAGTTTTTATATCTCCATTTTTTTTTTTCTCTCGAGTCCTACTTTCTTGCCTCTTGAGCAGATTGGTGCATTTGATCAAAGTCGTAGAAGTTTTCAAACATGATGGATAAAGGCCATTCTGAAATGCCCTCCTTTTTGTCACAGAGCATCCCAAATGTTGGCTCTTCAGTTATTATGGATAGCACACAGTATAATAAGCAGCTGTCTCATGTGACCATCAGTTTTGTTCCTAATGCACCACATCTGGTTGGCAGGATATCATCGGGCCAATGTTATGTTGTTTGAATTTACACGCTTGTGCTCACACATCACAGACTGTACACTGACCCTCTCTCCCAGAGCTGACATCCTTGGACACCAGTTTTCTGGTCATAACTCTTCTGCTCCTCTGAGCCTCTCATTAAGCAGCCCTCTTCACCACAAAAACATGCTGACATCAATGAGACGTCCTCATCGGCAGACTGCAAATGGCTTCACCCACTATTAAACCAGCAGCTGAGCTTTTTAAGAGTCATTATCATAACAGCATCTGTGTATGGCTGACATGACATGCTGTAATAATGATACAGCACTTGTCTATATAGCCAAGGTCCCCTTGTAGCTCAAACTAATCGTTGCTATCATGGCCAGATAGGTATGATCAGAAAAAAAACAGGAGTGAGGGCAGATGGGAAATTGTGTTTCAGACCACGAGCCTCGACTTTACAGGACCTTTGGGACACTAAAGCAGCACAGGACTCTAAGAGGGTTCAGCCCCTTTGATTTTATTGCCCCCTACCATGAGCTGCATTTAGATTAATTATACCAGGCTTTTTGGATGCATTCAAAGGGCAGACGTCTGCACACAGTCACCCACACGACATCTACTGAATTTAACATGACCTTATCTGCTGCCATGTTATCACTGAGCGCACATCCACAAGCATACATGCAAAATGCAGCTATGGCTTGGGCTTTTGACAGTAGAAAACAGATTACATGGCAAACCAAAGATTTATTAGTAGAGTTTAATGGAATAGAGATGAGTGGATGGGGGATTTAAATAAATTAACCTTCAGTGGATTCCCTGAGGCCTGGGGGAATGACAGAAGGGGACTGAGAAGGAATTTTCTCCTTGTCACTGATGTAATGAATACTGATGACAAGAAGCTGGCCTGAATGCACTCTGATCTTGCTCAGCCTATAAGTAATCATGAGCTTGTGTTGACGACCAGAGAAGCCTCATGATTAAGAGGAGGCTGAAAAAGTAATTAAATGAACTTAAAGCAAACCAGCATTTTTGTTCAATGTGTCATATTCACCTGAAATAATTATGAGGCAATGTTACACAAGTGTTTCACTGAGGTGAGCTCTTAGTGAATTCACAGTAAAAGCTTGTTGTATGGGGCACAGCGTGAATGAGAGAAATAACACATTGGAAGAACCTGCATGCAGTAATGTAAAATATCAGAAAGTGTGACCTTATAATTGTAAATGTCAGTGGTGTCTATCTAAAAATATTTTTTTTTAAATATTTTTATCTGCGTAATATTGAAAGTCATAAATGATATGCCCTGTGTAGGACACTGGGTGTTTTTTGTTTGTTTGTTTGTTTTTTTAAGAAAGAACCTGCATTTTAAAATGTCACTTAGTTTCTGAGCTGAGAATTTAATACAGTTTACCAAGCCCAGAAACTAGATCTAAGCTGTCTGCATTTTATTAACCATTATTAGTGAGTTTATGAAAGATTTATTTTTAATTCCTGTTTAGATTTGAGGTAAAGCATTGAGCATCTTGTTTTCCAGTTCCTGTGTTGTATTTTCTTGTTTAAGTTGTGTTCATCCATCCTTTTAATGCAATATCTGAATTGCACAAAACAGTGAATGGACACTGTAGCGCATTTTAAACCCGCTATGCTGCCGATAATAAGACCTCTCATTATACTGGACTTGCTTGTTTACACTAAGCCAAGCAAAGCAACGATAATGATGCCCAAGTGTGTGATATTAGATACCCTGCTGCCTTGATGTGCGACATACCTTGAGCATACTGTTGCTTTCAAAGAGTACTTTTGCTAGCCGAGAATATTTAGACCACTCTCCAATCACATACTTGACAGTTTACAAACATGGACACCCATTGGATTTCTGAAGAGCCATTTTGAAGCTCGATGTAGGTGGCAAAGGTCGTGGCTGAGCCTCGCTCTGCCTAATCAACCCACTACCTGACTAACTCAAAAATGGGTAAAGAGATGAAACATGATTGAAGCCCACCTGTCATTAAATGCGGTCTTGCCTTAAACTATGCTTTTCTTTAGGCCTTGAAATAATTTCCACTCACTTTTTTTAAATAAAGGCGAGTCACATAAAAGTGTCACCACTGTACATTAAAGTCATGAATGGGTAAATAGAGAAGAAAACGTTAATTTCGGCTGTAAAATTTAACACTCACTCAGTTCTGAGTCACAGTCTCAAGTAGACATAAGAGGAACTTTCATGTTGGCTTTATTTTTAAGCCATAAAGCTTGCCGCTTGTATACAGTATGTTGATGTAGATAGAGTAAGTTGGTAATCATAGTGGGCCGTTCACATAACACTCCACAAAAATGTTCCACTCCTGTCCTGTCACATCGGCTCAGCCTTTAACACAGATGGAGATTCAGCCCTATAACTAACTCGGCTGATGATGAACAACAATTGCGTTCGTATATTTTTTTTACAGTGATGTGTCATAACAGCGCATCATTGCCACCTTGAACAGTCTGTATTACAGGGGCTTCTATCTACAGTGTATTATCAATGGAAATAGAATCCTCTTCAGTGTTCTCTTGATGTACCTCCACTCTTTACTTCAGCTGAAATGGTACAAACAAGACATTTTCACACCCGCAATCTCATTCACACAGCGGTCTGCAGTCTCACATATGGTCTGATACCATAAAATCTGGCCTCTTGCTTCAGAGGCCTCTTGCAACAGTCTGCACAAAGGAGTGTTTATGGAAAAGCGGGCTGTGTGGTTGTCTTTTTAAGCATATTTTCACACTAAGGTATAGAACGGATATGTCATAACTACTGGCATGGAAGATGTTCTGCTGTTTTATGGATGCATGCAAAGGTGTATGTGGCTGAGTGCGATACAGACTCAAGAAAGAGAGCATGTAGGCATGTTTTTGTGTGCAGCAGCTCACAGTGCTCGGTTACATGTCCAAGTGTGTGTACATCTCTGTGTTTGAAAGTGACTGTGTGTGTAATTTCTCTCGCAGCTTCTGTACAATATAGAGCTGACAGCTGGCCCAGCTGAAATCTTCAGTTTTTCTGCATTCGGATCTCTATGGAAACTGGACGACAGCAGCTGGTACAATTGCCAACAGATACCTGTCACCACAGGTTAAGGTGTCACCATGGATACCCTACTATGTTTAGTAAGTTCTTCTAAACCTCATGGCATGCATGCTTTGGTTCTGTTTTCTGCAAATACCAACTAGAAAAGTTCATTTGATATGATTCTGAGTATCAAATAAAGTCATGATAATGCCTGGGAACCTTATAGGTAGAGGGTTTAGAGTAGAGTTTGAATGTAACTGTTGATAACTGACACTAAAACAGAGTAACAAAGAATCTTTAAACCTAATACATGCATAGTATCACCTTTCATATGCCTCTCATGTTTGTGGTTGGTTATTTATACATTCAGCATTCACAGAGCAGCATTAGCATTGCTTTTCAGTCATGTCTCTATACAAGTGACACAAGTCCAACAGTCAGTTTCCAGTATTGAACCCAAACAGTAACGTGAGTCAGAAAACCATAATAGGTAGTTTAGAGATGCACATGGAAAGACATGGAAGAGCAGTAGTGCTCATCTCAAAGTCAGCTCATTTTGACAGACTTTCTAACAGAACTTTCTTATATTTATGTGTGTACAGTAAATCTCTGCATAAAGTAAAAAAAAAAAAAAAAGGTTAAAAGAAAATGTAAGTTTTCCACCCTACTATATAGCTGTACTGTGTTTGCTTCCTGTTTATTCATGGTATGTCTGGATTTTCTGAATACACAGACCTTTCATGTCTTCACAAGAGGCAGATGTTGTGTGGGCCGACTGAGAAACTACTGATGGTCTTTCACATGTTCTCATTGGTACTGGCAGGCAGCAAGCAGCCTACTGCGCTGAGATCGACTGGAAAAAGGCAATCTGTACGTCTGGAAGCTAAACATCTACGTTAATTAGATCTGTGTTGTTGTTTTTTTGTGTTGTTGTAGCTGGCTGCGGGTCTGTGAGGACATACATTCATGAAACACTATATATAAGTGTCATGGCCACCCCTCCTTGTGTCTGCCGCTAAACATACTCAGTCACCCAGTGAAAAGCTGCGTTAATGTCAGTATGAGGATAGTTCACATGGCCAGTGTGCCAAACCATCTATTGTTAAGCCAGATCAAACACCTTGTTATTCATCTGTCATCAAGTCTAGTCTGCAAGTTTTATGGCTGACTTATCTCTCAGTTGCTCTTCCCACCTGGAGTCTCTTAAAAGTCTCATGACTGGGTTTCATGGGCACACTTCCAGATATGGAAACATTGCTGCTGGTGGTGACAGAACGCTAATCTCCGATCTATCACCAACATGAAATGTGTCACTTGAGTATGACCAATAGCAACCATGCTGGAAATGGCTTATCACCCTGTGGATTAATGTGCGTGGCTACGGTGCGTCATGCAACCTCAAGTGCAACAGAGTGTGACTTATGGCCTCAGTGGTCGATATAATTTTTGCAAAAAGCACGATGATCATTGGTTCTGTCACCGTTTGCCAGGCTATATCTTTGTTCAGTGGGAAAGAAGCAGCTCATTCAGGTGATGACAGAAAGGTCACGGACAGCTGAGTTTCATTTTTGAACTCTTTGTTAAAGGTTGCAACTCCTCAGAGGAACTAGTGGCAAAAAGTAGCCTTCAGACAATTTACTGATTAAAGATGACCTGAGAAGTGTTAATGTATTGCCCTTTATCTAATGCAAGACTTTAATAAAGTTCTGTGTCCCTGTGGTTGGAGGGTCTAAAGGTCATATCCGGTCATTATGTCTGACTGTGTCTAAGGGGTATACAAAGACATTAATTCCTAATCATAATCTTTAAGCTACATGATAGATGGAGTTCTGGGAAAGTGCTGTATCTGCCCTGAATCCATCAATCCAATATTAGATAGCATGGCTTCTGTCTCAGAGCAGCTTTTGTAATGGTGAGATTTGAGTGTAGAACACAGGCTGGCTGATAATAGACAAGGACATTGTGACTATGTTTAATTTAAAGTGAACAAAAGTGCCCTCTCTGTCCTCTGCTCTGGCCAAGTGTTTACACTATTAACCAGAATATATGGAAAGCACAGGCCAAGCACGAGCTGTAACATTGCAGATACAAATAGCTCCCTTGAGAATAAAAGCAGCTGAAGAAAGCTTAGTTGATTTAGCCTTTAAGAGGATTCACCAGTTACTGTGTATTATTATTCATTACAAAAATACAGTAAAATATATGTTTGGAGCTTTGAAGCTAATTTTTGTGGACAGCCCTTTCCTCCTTGCATCTCCTCCTGATATGTGCCTCTACGGAAAAACATATAATTATCTTTGAGCCTGCATTACCATTAGAATGTATGTAGGGACTGAATTGGGTTTAAATGAATTTGTGGTGTGTATTTATAAGGACAGCAGCTGCATAAAACATGTTCTATCTCATATTTTCAAACACCAGAGCTGAGAAGTCTTAGTTCATGCATTAATTCAAATTCTTCCACTGCCCTTGATGTTTTTCATTGTCAGAGCAGTCAAATCCTCCGAGCTGCATGAACAAATAAGCCGAAGTAATACAAAAAAATCCAAATGGCTCGGAGATGTGTTAATATTATACGACTCTGAGTGGACCATATGTTTCTGATGTATGTACCATAGACTGTAAATAAAGATGGACGGTGGAACAGCTCCTCAAAAGAGAAGCCAAAGCAAGTAGAGCTCCCCCTGGTGTCTGGCTGCAGTATAGGTCATAAGCTCCACCTCCTCCATGTTAGTGGATGGGACATGGACCAAACTAAAACACTAGAATACACGGCAAATACATTTTTTTTTTTTTCTGATAAGTTTCATTTTAGTTATTTGTTGCCAAGTCGCCATGCCAATATATATATTTATGTATTTACACAGCTAATTTGTTCCAAACGTATGGTTTCACAGAGCAGTCATAGTAGCAGGCAAAGTAGAGAAAGTGGTGGAGTGTAGAATTTTAAATCATTTTAACAAGGAGAGGGGACAGTGATGAAGCGATACCAGTTCCTTTAGTACTGTCAGTTTTGCCTTGTATTATTTGATACCCAGTGACATTAACTTTCCAGTTTTAGCTGCAGATTGAAGCTGCAGATTGAAATAAACCACTTCAAACTGAAATGAAATGAGTGTGGTGGGATGTGGTATCCCAAATTATTCATCAAAGCACTGAAAATTGTATGTTTTGGTTTCTCGATTGTGTGTGGCATTTTACAAAATCGTGATAGTATACATTTTTTTGTTTTTAAATAAAATGAGTAGCAAAAGATATTTATATCTTACATAAATGTTGTAGGACAGCGTCTTGTTAAGAATCTCAGTCTTTGCAGATCTTGGCAGAGGAAAGTGTGCATGTGAGGAAGGGTGAGGCAGAAGGATTGGTAAACACAAATTTACCCAACAACTAATTTTGTTAAGCTAACAACTATCAACTGTTCCTGCGTCAAATACCAAAGTTTGACAGTATCTTCCAGAAAACCACACAAGTCCATTGCAGCATCAAGGTTGCACACTCTGTATACATGGATAAATGAGAAGTTGCTGTTAAAGTACTACACATTACCAGATTTAAAAACCTGCACTTCAAAAACTCGGACCCAGCCCATAAGCAAGGCTACTCAGTCACGCATTTTAAAATTCTTTATTTTTACTTCATCATGCAAATAATAATCAAGATGGATTTTCTGTTCTTGAATCACAAACTAAACCAAGAGGTTTTTGGGCTGCACTTGATGTCAAGATTGCAAGCACATTTGATCTGTTCTCACCTGCTGCCTGTCAGCATTGAATTTACAGCGCTTCAGCGCTACTCTTGAAATCATGATTTTGTATTTATGGTATGGTCACTCTGCCTGTCCGAAGACAAAGAGGAGACAGATGGCTTTGTGAAAAGAAAAGTTGAGTGGATTCAGCGGGGAAATGATAGGACGACGTGTAATGTATGACTATTTCAATTGTTTGTTTGTTAGTTCAGGTCCTAAGTTTTTTGAAATGTTGTACTTATTAGAATCTGCCTCATTGGCAAGGCTGTACAGAATGAAACAAAACACCTGTGGTCCACCTGCACCCCAAAGCAGTCAGCCAAGGAGAAACACTGATATTGTTCTTTTGATTTTTCCTATCATATCCAGTGTGCACTGGGGCATTAGCAGCAGGAAGTGATGTGTATGTGTACGAATGAAAGTCAGCATCTTATGATGGGGAAACCAGACTAGTCGCTCTGTATTGTGCGCCAAGTGAAGATGTCCAAGAATCGAGTTGTGTTTAGAAATAGGAGAAATTAACCAGGAATATGCAGATGTTCTACCAGACAGTCTTGGTTATGAAATAGCTGAGCCGCATAGCCAAGGTTTTGATTTACTTTTTAATTTGCATTTCACCCGTCACCAGTTGTCTTCTTGATGCTCCGTCATGTTAAAAGAAGTGAGCTGAGGTGGCTCTAGTATATTATAGAATGTCTTCTGGACACCACCTTGATGAGGTATTCCAGACAGGCCTGACTGGAAAGAGACCATAGGGCAGACTCGGAGCATGCAGGAGGGATTACATTTCCCATCTGGCTTGGAAAAGCCTCAGGATCCCCCAGGAGCAGCTGGCTAGAGAGAGAGAGATGTCTGGGCCACCTTTCTTATCCTGCTGCCATCATGAACCAGACCAAGAACAGTGTTTGAGCTAACACAAATGATAATTAAAATTAGTCAAGATAAAATTAGTCATATTAGTCAGTAATATTTTCAGCTCTTCTCTCTACAGATGTTACCAGCTTGTTGATGTTACATTTCAAGACATATTGTACAATGGGATGCAAATTCTCTGCATCTATAAATACATAGCGCAAAAGCCAAAAATTTCCATTAAAAAAAAAAAACATATTCAAATTTACATTTGCCTGCCTTTTTATTTGCATCTTTTCGGGAAATAGTGACAAGTTGTGGCTGCCTGAGTACTCCACACGCCTTAAATGATTTTCAAAATCATGGATTGGTCTTGTGGTACTGACTCGTCTTACTGATAAAAGGGGGTATCATATTTAGCAGATGCTATCCTGCGTTGTCCATGGATTTGTCTGAGCCATTAGCTACATGATCCCTTATTATTACATGGAGTTTTCTGTGATTGCTGGTTCAAGTGGTTTTCTTTACTGGTCATCCCTCTCTGCATTACATTTAATGCAGTGTTTCCCACACATAGACGAATCTGTGGCGGTGCGCCACAGATTCAACTCCGACCGCCACAGATTCAACACAGACCAAAAAAAAATTTTAATAAAAAAATTCTTTTTTTACGCTTTTTAAAACACGCGCGTATTCGTTCAGCTGCATTTCCTTTCCCTGCTCTCTCTTCGTCTCTCTGTCACTCACGTCGTGTCTCTCTCTCTCTCTCTCACACACATACCGTAATTTCCGGACTATAAGCCGCTACTTTTGTCACTTGCTTTGGATCCTGCGGCTTATACAACGGCGGATGGATTTTTACAGCTAACGGTCACCAGGGGCGCACTATCATGGAAGCGCAAGAGCGAGACAGACAGTTCGCGCCAGGTAACGAGAGCAAAACAAACCGAGTGAGCCCTAATGCAGTACGAGAGCTGCTTTTAAGTTAAAGGCGATCGATCTGGCTGACTTTTCTGGTATAGTAGGCTGGTTATTTTGATACAGTAACGGCCGTGTTACTGCACCTTTACTGCTGTGTTGGCTGTTTTCGAAAAAGATGCTGGTTATTTAGTTGAGCAGCCGGGTTACTGCACTTTTGCTGCCGTGTTACAGGCAAGCACTTTTACAAACAAATTAAATTTAGCCATTTAACGTTACTGCCTCGTCAAAAAATTATATCCTGAGAAAAGTGGATTTTGAGGGGTATTGCTCCATAGACCGCCATTCATTCTGCACTCGTCCTGAGAGCGCCCTCATATGGAATCAGAGTGGAACTGCAACAGTTCAGAACCCGGAAGTTCAGTGAGAGTGGAACTTCTCCCCATATTAGAGAAGTTTGTTTTTTGTTATACTGCACTACGGTACTATGACTGCAGGAAGTGCGCTAGGAGCGCACCGTTGTATTATTTGTGCACTGCACGAATGCTGTTTGTAATGTCAAAGATGTGAAAGTTTGATCATTGATTGAAAGATTTGTTTGTCAAATGTAAATAAATGGGACGCTTTGCGTTTCCATACAGTCATTTCTGTCCCGACAATCCCCTCCGTGGTAGAAGAAACTCTTACGGTAATTAAACATTAAAACACCAGCGGTTTAGGGTGCGGCTAATAGTCGAGTGCGGCTTATATATGGAACAATCTAGCCTGGCTGACGCGACTGCACATCTCAATGAGATGCTGGTCTGGAAACTACGTGTTTATTTTCTCGTATTTGAGGCGTGGTTTTACAAATGCCTAGAGCCGTTTATTGGGCGCTACGAATGTCTATCAAATGCGCCTGGTAATTCCCATGCTGCCTTGCGCGCGATTCATAGCCAAAGCAGAGAACGTCTAATATGGGGAGAAGTTCCACTCTCACTGAACTTCCGGGTTCTGAACTGTTGCAGTTCCACTCTGATTCCATATGAGGGCGCTCTCAGGACGAGTGCAGAATGAATGGCGGTCTATGGAGCAATACCCCTCAAAATCCACTTTTCTCAGGATATAATTTTTTGTGCAGTAATTTGAATATTGAATTTGAAAGGAGATGCAAAGAAATTACACACTGCTGGGTGTTAGATTTTTTAGAGTCACTTATTTTGCTTTAAAAAGTATTTTAAAATGTCAATGACGTCATACACATCGTACGACCAGATACTGCTTTACGGCAATCCTTCAGTCACTGCTTTGGTGCTTTCGCGCTGTGCACTTTATTTTCTCTCGAGGCATGGACAACACAGCTGACACGGGTAAATAATCGTGCTAGAAGAGTTTCTGTTTCGTTGTTTTAAAAGACCGGGCCGAAAAAAAAAAAACTTGGGCGAAAAAGTCCGTCTTAACATTCTGGTCCCGCTTCGGATGCCACGATGCCGTCAAGCGGGATCTGGTCGTAATCAGTCCTTCACTGACCAATCAGCGTTCATTAGCACAATGCTAGCGTGTTATGGGCAACAACAACTCAACCTGTAAGAAAACGAAAGGACATAAGTTCTCGTTCATTCAACTTTTGACCTATAACCCATGTTGAACTTGCAAAACCTACAATCAAATCTGAGATTTCTCAACGACAATCGGGTGAAAGAGACACATTTAGCCGTTTAGCTCCATAGAGTCCCATTCATGTTGCACTCATGGTGATCGCCCCCAGTGGAAATCTGGTGGAACTGCAACCAAAATTCGTTACAATGGGACTTAATAGAGAGTGGGAAGGCTCTCCGTAGACGGGCTCTGGCCAAAGCCTGTTGGCAGCAGAGCAAACACATCCTTCTTGGCAGTGAAGTCTTTCAACGCCAAACGTTGCTCTTTTTTTTTAAAATAAACTTGCGTTCTAAGCTACTTAAAACACTGTCTAAGGCTGCATCGAACGGTAACGTTAGGTCCGCTGCCATGTTGGATTAACACACTACAAGCTTCGGTGTCGCGCATAGACGTCGTCATCGTCTTGCTGCCCCCCCCGTTCTGTGATTGGTTCCCTATCTCAGGAGAAAATATGGGCGATGGTTTCCAGACTGCTTTTGCAGCGAGAATGAAATCGCGCGCAAAGCAGTATGGGAACACCCAGGCTAGGAACAATCTGTATTTTCCCCAAAATTTAGCTGGTGCGGCTTATATTCAGGTGCGCCTTATAGTCCGGAAATTACGGTATATAGGGTGTTAAAATTAATGTAATAAAGTTCTGTGTAACCAACTATTAACTGTTTTTTTTTAATTATTAACCTTTAGGAATTAGGAAATCCCTTTAGGAATCCCCCCCCCCCCCATCGGTCAGACACAGTCCTCATGCACATACCCTATCCAATCGTTCTTTTCATTCCCCAATCCCCCCCCCCCCCCCCGGGCCAAACCTCCACCTCCAACCCCCCCCCCCCCGGCCGACCACCACACATTGCTTTCAAGTCTGTGGGAAACACTGTAATGTGTCTGCCTCACGTAAACGCTTGTCTGCTTCTCCTTACACACAGATAGTACAGATAGTGCTGGGTTAGGGAAGTGGTTTATTCAATACGTTCTTGTCCACAAACTATGAACACAACACAACATAGTGTAGAGTAGCTTTCCTTGAAAAAACAGTATGTGGCAAATGTGTTGGCATTTAGTTAAACATGCATTTGGATGTTTGCTTTTACCCTAGACATGAAAATCCAATATTCTCTCACTCTATCTTTTAATTCTGTCTAATATATAGCTTTTTAGCTGCTATATGTGTCTATTTGGGACTGAGCAGGTAACATACTATGGGGTTTTAAAGCGCATTTCCTACAGAATTAGACATGCACATGTTAAGTAAAATCATAATCATAATTCCTCATAACCTCATAGCATATCAATAGCATGTAAAAGCTGAAAGGGGTATTTGTTTTGTTCTTCTGAAAAACTTGTTGGCTACTTAGCAAACCAAATCTCTGTTACCTCTCGACCTCTGTATTAGCTAGCTGACAAGGTCCTCCAAGGTCATCCTGGTTTTCCCCAGAGTTGAAGAATCACTAGGCTGTTTTATGGAGGAAACATGTCTGAGAAATATAAAAATTCTAATGACTCCGTATCAAAGATGAAAGTCAGGTTATGTCTCAAGAGTTATTTTTGGTTTTACCGAAGGACAGAACTGGACTCAGCCAGAATTTGTGATTTGTGGCGAAAAGCTAGCTTATAACAGTTTTGGAGATGCAAACTAAAGTTAATATTTGTGGGATTGTTAAGGCTGGGTGGGCTGTGCCTTTCTTAGATATGTGATAGTGGGGCTCCAAGGAAAAATGCTTCACAGAGCCATTAAGCAGCCAGTCTGTCGCTACGAGTTGCTCCTATCACTTATACCATTCTTAAAATACAAACAATGATTAGAGCAGATTAACTGTGGATGTGAGAGAATGAAGTGGGAATGGTTCAATGTATGTTTGGTGTTGGAGATATCTCAATGTAAGTAGCGCATTCAAGAAAACGGGACGTTTATAACGCTGCCTCATTAGTCATGCACTGTTACAGAAGTTTCAACACTAACTGCTTCAAGGAATTCATATCCGTTTATGAGACAGTGAATTATTTCAATTATGAATCACCTTATATAGTAAGTAGTCTACAGTATTATACAGTCTGTACAATAAATACTTGAGTGGAAATCATAATTCTGTAAATTGCTACATATGGCTCCACAGATTTATCTGTTGGGTCTGCCTGTGCACCTCCGTAACCTCAACTTACTCCATTTTAGAGTGTTTGGATTCCCAGGGAGAATATGTTTGCCCACCTCCAGTCCTAGTAACACAACCATGCAGCGTAAGCAATTCAGGTTAAGGCATTTGGAGAAAAAAATACACATATCCCATCTGCCTGGACACAGATGGAGAGAAGAGACGCATAAAAAAGCCCAGAATTTCAAGAAGAATCACTGTGTACAAGCCTACTTTAGTTTTTTTACCCCAGCCCTCACAAAGTCTGATCCTTTGGCCGCCATGTTTCCTTCCTTATGCTCTTTAATGTCTTGGGTAAAGTATTGGCAAAGATCAACTTGTAGACTGACAGCAGAAATATCAAATCAGCAACAGAAGACGAACTGACACTTCACTGGGCCTGTCATACAGCGCCAGAGAGAGTGAGAAAGAAATCCCAGACAGATGGATGTTGAAGGCCTGCAGACATCTTAGGAAGGGGAGATGGATGCAGTCAGTGAAAAAGGTGTGTGTAGGTGTGTTTGATGTAACCCCAGACAGTTGCGTTACACAGACAGAGGGGAGAAATACAGGTGCGAGCTCAAGCATGCATGAACACTTGCATCAGTATTCACATGTACTGTCAGGAAGATTTTGATGAAGACTGTTTTCGACAGGGGTTAAAGATGCTTCTTGTGTTCGGATTACACAGCCTCTGCCCTGCTCTCTGGTTAAAATGGAAATGGATGCAAAGGTTAAGGTTTCATTGTGCTTTGATTTGATCATTTTCTAGTGACTGATGTGTTTATATTGTGAATGTGAAGTGCTGCACCCGCTGTAGTCTTTGTGCTTATCACGTCCTGTGCTGCAATTTTGGTAATCACTTTGACTTTAAACCGTGCAGTGTTTATTCCTGCCGAGGCCGCTTCTTCTCTCAAATGCTAGAAAAAAAAAAAATCTTGTTTGCTTCATACATGTAGATAGAGGAGAAGGTGGATAGCTAGCTTTTATTTGATTCGGAATCAATTAATGGTTAAGTGGGTCGACAGAAATAAATAATCTTGATTGTTATTGTTATTAAAGGGCAACTTTACCAGGTCTTCTTATGGTTCTTTGGGACTGCTACCTCACATATGAAAGTATAATGCTTGTTGTAGCAAGAGCTGTGTAAAATCTGATAGACTATCTAAAGCTGGGCCACTTGAGTCAGCGCTAGTTGTGTCTGAAGAGTGCAAGTTTGAGTGAGTCCCGCTCTCATCTCTGCTTGGAGCTATTTTAGTGGCTACTACAAAAACTCTCTTGCCACTCTGACTGAACTGTCAGGGACTAAGTAGCATTGAGGATGATGTACAGTAGGAGCCAGGTTTTGACATAGAATAGTCTGTGAATAACTGTATATTTTCTTCTGCTGCCTTTGAAAAACAAAAACAAAACTAACCTGACTTCAACAGCAGTATGGTAAAACAGTGCTATTATAATACAAATGTAAATGTATGCAAATATGTAGTGCTGGGCGGTATGACCAAAAATTTATATCACGGTATTTTTCAAAATTATATCGGTTTCACGGTATTTGACGGTATTTTTTTTTTTTCAAGCACGACTGGGTGTTAACCTTATTTTCTAATAATTTAGAGAATAATTACTGCAGTAAATTGGCTTGGAATGACATATTTTACTGTCATGAGGAGTGAATATTATAGAAAAACATTAATGTCCACACTAGTATTAATGAAGTGAAGGAATCAAAATGCATGACTGTTGACTGTTGCATGACTGCAGTGCTACCTTTACCTGCAGACGTGGATGACGCAGATCGTAGTTTCGTACATTCCTGATATTCCAGGACATGCTTGCGGCTGAGGTGGTGAAGTAAATTGCTCGTGTTGCCGCCTGCGGCTACAACTTTAGCCCGACAACGTTTGCAGAATATTGTTTTTTGATCTACGTCAGATTTTTTAAAGCCGAAGAACTTCCAAACAACAGACACGGCTCCTCTTTTCGGTACAAGTTCTTCTGTTTCATTTACAGTAAATTCCGGACTATAAGCCGCTACTTCTGTCACTTGCTTTAGACCCTGCAGTTTATACAACGGCGGATGGGTTTTTACAGCTAACGGTCACCAGGGGCGCACTATCATGTCATAGACGATGACACGAGGATTAAGAACTGACTTTTCTGGTATAGTAGGCTGGTTATTTTGATACAGTAAACGGCCGTGTTACTGCACCTTTACTGCTGTGTTGGCTGTTTTCGAAAAAGATGCTGGTTATTTTGTTGAGCAGCCGGGTTACTGCACTTTTGCTGCCGTGTTACAGGCAAGCACTTTTACAAACAAACAAACGGGTGCGGCTTATATATGGAACAATCTGTAGTTTCCCCCATATTTAGCTGGGTTCGGCTTATATTCGGGTGCGCCTTATATTCCGGAAAATACGGTACTCGTTCTGTAACTTCAGTTTCAGAACCGTGTTGATCCATTTTGTTCACCTCTCGACACAGGCTGTGCTCTCATATGCTGCTTGTTTGGTGTAACTGCAAAACAGCCCCCTCTCAAACAATGTCCGGCGGCGCGACGTTCCGCCGCTCTGCGTTCCCAACGTTTTGTGCGCTACTCACCGGTATTGGGGTATATGAAAAATTCATATCATAAAAAAAAAAAACACCGGTATTCGGTATGAACCGGTATACCGCCCAGCACTACAAATATGTCAAAAACTCCATTTGCTGCTCCACAGTTCAGTGTTTCCCATACAATGGTGATACTATGGCGGCCAGGGTCTAAGTTTCTCATCTTTGAGTCTCATTACAAATTAGGAAATATTCTTGCACGTTTCAAACAAGATTGTGCATGCGTTGATTTTCCTGTTGCTCCTGAAAGCATGAAAGCATTTCTCCCTCTTTGCCAGTCACACACCTGCTCTGTAATTTAACCTTACGGAGAAAACGGCACGACAACTTACGTAACATGCGAAGCTATTTCTGTTGTGTAATAAAATGTACGCTACACGATGTTTGTGCTTTAGATTTTTTTTTTTAGACCATCGAGATTTACAGTTATTACAAAAGAGGTGGTCAAAACCTAAAGGAAACGACTCCAGACGTAATGTAAACTAGCTTAAATTTATAAGTGCTAGCAAAATTAGGTTGAAAGTCAACAGTTAACTACAGATTAGATTTATTCACTTTATTTAATCTTACAATCTTACATTTTTCCATAGAATGCCACGTCTCAACAGCGTATGTTTAATATTCATATACATGAACTGCACAGGCTGCGGCTACTTGTATACATAGTTTTTAATAGTTGGGATAGCATCATAATTATGGGCTTTTATTAAGACTGTAGTATCTCCCCTCCAAAAATAATTTTCTGCTTTTCTTGTCTTATGCTTTTGTAAACAGTCAATTTGAACTGTGAAAAGAAAGAAGTTATTAACAAACTTTCTCATTCAGGATGTTACTTATTACTGTTTTATTTAATACTTTAGTTCTATACTCTCTGCTGCTGCAACACTGTAAATGTCCCCAATGTTGGAACAATAAAGGACTGCTGTATTACACATCAGTATCACAATTTTAACACAATTTACCCCGAATTTGATGATCTTGTTTAGTATCTTTAGGGCACTATCTTTATAACCATGCATGTAAGGCTCCCCCTCACTTGCAAGAACAGAGGTGCAGGTGTGTCTAAATGTGCTTTAGAACACAACTTTTTAATGACGGCTATGTTCACTTCTCTCTCAGTTCCCTCCACTTTTACTTTTTCTCACATCTTTGTTAAAAATCAGATCGGAAACCAACGACAAAGACTAACTTTTAAAATGATCAAACTAGGAGACATGTCCTCCCCCGCCTTAGTGACGCATTTGTTCTCCCTCATGCCAGGGTTGTGCAGAACATAGTTGGTTCTGGTTCGTCTTCTTACTGCAGGGCCGCTTCTTTTTCTTTTCTGCCCTTGATACGTTTCCCGTTCACTACCTCCTTTCAAATGAATATGAGGACTGTGAATGCATCCTGAGAAACATGATTCTATTCACAAGCACGATGAATTCACTGTTTGCATTCTCACGTTGTCCGAGCAGATGTACTGTATAGATGAGGTCATGCATTCCTAGCTGCTCTCTGATTAATAGAAGCCATATTGTGGCAAGGTTAGCTAGGATGATGGCTGAGAAAGGAGATAACTATGAGTAAAATGTAGGCATGATTTCTTTATCAAAGTTAAATTGTTAACCCAACACTGAACTATGGGATTTTCCTCATATCTTGCTTGCCTTTAGATCACTGATTTCTAAAATATCATTAATAATGTGTCTGTAATCTTTCTGCTGTTGTCTATCTGAGATGATGATAACTGTTTTCTCTCAGAGGAGCTCAACAGGACATTTTAGCAAATCAGGAAATGTTTTATTTGATATTAGACTAGATGTGCTTTGTGGCCAGTATTGAATGTTGCTCGCATTCCGACTGGAAAGGAAATGCATCCGTCCCACTTGAAAGTATATTAGTTTATTATTGACATCTCACTGCTTTAGACCACACGTAGATACAGAGTACTCTCAGACCTCTCTGGTTAACTGTAATACCCATCCATTTAAAAGATATACAGGTTTAAGCTGCATTCTGCTGCATTGCTTTTTTCAAGAGTCTGGCAGAAGAAAGAGGACCAGCACAAAACTTCAGTTTATTAGAGATAAAAGATATTCAGTTGTTGATGCATACAAAAGCATGGCAGCCACAGGGACAGATAAAGGTACTTATATAACAACATGCCACATATACATAGAGGAGAAGCCCACAAAAACGCAGTGAAACACTAGACAGATTGTGATGGAGAAAGGCTCCATCTGTCCTTGTCTAATAGAGGGAAGAGAAGAGAGTCAGCTGAATGAAGGGAGCTATTAAAATTCCATGTAAACACATTATAGGCCTGGTCCTGTCCAATATATAGAGCCAAGACATAACAGTGATATAGAGGCTGGAGTGCATCCATAAATGCATGAAGCCAGTCCCATGTCAGCGTCTTCTGGCAGCATCCTGATGTGCAGCAGAAGTGGTAAAAAGTCAGAAGAACTGAGGAGAACACAAGTAAACACATCTTTGAGTCAGTTACAAGGATTAAAATGAAGATTCTTTAACGGTACACATGTGATATGTTTTTTTGTGAAGTTTTGTGAATTTGTGAAGTGAATTGTAAAGGAATTCTAGTTTAAAATGGAGAGAAAAATTATGACCAGAATTCACCTTTAGAGCACACACAAGAACATATGTAAGCTCCTACATGTGGAAGCAACCATGAATCTAGAATAGAATACTTGGGTGTGAAGTTAAAAAAAAAAAATAAAAAATCAGTAAATATAATTATTTTGATGCTTTTCCATTACCTATTAGTTAATGATGCTGCAGAAGATGCTTTTGAAATACCATTATTGTCTTAAAAATTCAGAGACACGTGCTAATGTAAAAGGAAAGCTGAGATCACGAGTGAGTTAACATTTTCAACCTTTTATTGTGATGCCACCATTACAAAAATTATGTTTTTTTAAATATGTACATATATTTGGCTCATCTGTCTAATAACTGTCAAAACCACATCATCTTTGAGAGCCAAAATTCACTGGCTCTTAAACACACATGCGACTAAATGCAGAGATGAGTAAACTCAACAAACAAGCCTGTTGTCAGGCAAACAAGATCACGTTGTCTGACTTTGATACCTGAAATTGCTTCACATCCCACTGTGGCGGATCGATAAAACCGACAGGGCCTGAAGAAGCAGCGCTCGCTTGCCATCATCCACACAGAAGGTTTCCAATTGAAAAGCAGACACACGCAGAAACCGGTGTATTATTAGGAGCGGATACTGTATTTGTTTCACATTAGTATTATGGGACTAAGTCTCCAAAGCCTTCCTCCAAATATTAGAGCCCATTTACTCGTCATTCCTTCAGATTTGGAAATAAGTTTCACGTTACAGTTGTGACAGTTAATCGAGGATGTGACTTTAGTTTTCACTTGTGCTGCTGTGCTAGTCTACTGTGTTCCAAGAAGAGAATAAAAGATTAAGAAAATGAATAGGTGAAAAGTATTTATAGAACAGAATATCAGCTCAAATCCATGAGGTATGTGTGGCTGATTTGTAGGGAATAGTTTGTATGGCAGCCTCTGAGTGTATTCCAGAAATTGAAATCTCCAATTAACATCAAATACGATATTTAGGATTTAAAATCTGGATGATTCTTCTTCTTTTGGCTTGATTTGTGGTTTGCGAACGTGATAACAATGTGGATTAGTAGATTTACAGTGTGATGTTGCACTGCTGTTTCCGTTTTGTCTGCATCCGTTTCAATGTGAGATCATGTGATATGGTGCGTTCATTTCTTGTAGCATTGTACGTTTGAGATTCGAGAGCAACGTTTCTGTGAAGCTTCTTCTGAGGTGTCAGATGAAACCGTATGCAGATAAGCTGAGCACAGCTGTTTTGTCCTAGGATGATTGTTCTATGATTTCACATTCATTACACAATATGTGTATTTAATTTAATTAGAATTTGTAATAAAAATGTTACGAATACTAGATCATGGAAAGCAAAGGAAAATGCGTACTTTATGATTGTGAGCGTCGATCAGCACTACAAAACTATTCATCAGAGTGAGTTTTCAGGCTACAGATTGCTGAGCTAAACCACAGTTAGTTGTACATCACTGTGTTGTCTCATCTAATCCAGTTCTTACTGTAATCTTTTTGGGCTCTGTTCTTTGACCCAGTCACCAACAATCACCCACTCTAATCCAGCAGGTCTATGGGCCCGACGGGGACAGATTGTCCACTGCTGAAAATGACAAGTAAAAAAAAAAAAAAAAAAACACAACAAAAAAATGAAAAGAAGCTTCTTGCCTGCAGGTACTGACAGATTTATCTCACTTCCATTATGGTACCATGGAGAAAGAAACCTGCTGTTTTGCTACGTAACCCCTACTTTTGGTTACAGTTGCTCACCTCGTTTGGTTTGATGTTTCCTGATCAAATGTATTTAAATGCTAATGCATCAAAAAAAAAAAAAAAACACACAATAAAACTGCTGGTGATAGATAAATTAGAATCATGTTATGTTGAGACAGTCTGAAAAGAATAGCCTTGTTTGGTCTTTGCTGTTCCTGGCTGTAGCCTTATGTCCTCCAAATAGTCCAGACAAGCAGAGCTTCAGGCTCCAGGAAGCTGCTCGCCAGAAATTTCACATCCGCCTGCCTCTCACCATGCCAACAAGCCCGCCAATCAAAAGCTCATATGCCTTCAGCCCTGTCACGCACACTGGCCTGTTACACATAAAACTCCTGTAGTGCTGCCTTTGTGTGCACATGCATCCACCGCGGTCTGTTTGACTGTGTGTGTCATGTGCACGTGTTCAACCAGTGAGTCTAATTTGAATCAGGCCAGCGCTGTCTAATTAAAGAAGGGCTTTCTAATTAATTGCATTATGAGCAGCAGAAAGAAGAGGGCCCTTAAGACAGAGAGGTGTTGCTCCATGTTCTCATCTGTTGAGGTGACACTAATTGGTCTGGATTTGCAATCTGGCAGAGCTACACAGGGGCTCTAAACTAACTAATATCAGTTCTTGCAGGGCACACCTAACTCAGTGGTGGGGCTTCATGTGGCACATCGCCTGTGGAACCTTGCACTAGCCAGCTAAATGGTTCATTTTTCTCCTGCCAGAGACGGTCACCCACAGTTTCATTAAAGACAATATCTGTGTGTTCCTCGTGTCGTTATAGATTTAATTCCCAGGGGCAGAGATAAGGTGTTCTACCTGTGAATCTGCACATGACCATGACCATATGACTTATCGAATAATGATAAATAATGTTTCTCTCCATGCGACAGCTGTGCTGACCTTGTGAGAGCCATCCTTTTAAATCCTGAACAAACAAAGGGGACTTTTGTAGGCATCTGTAATTGCTTTTCAGTTCAGACATATCATCTGTTGTGTCATTCACACATCTCCTGGATATTGTTTCAGTTGCCGGATGTACTGTGCCACCTGGCACCTTAGCAATTTCAGACAACAAAAGAAGAGCAGTACAGTCAGCACAGCACATGAAATCCTTATTATACTTTAAAAACACACATTGATATATACAATAATATGATAAATAAACTTAATATTAACACCACAGAGGAATGTCTGTTTTGGCTAACCCAGCTACTTACGGTAAATACCATAACTACTGTATCTTCCTGCCACTGGTCATAAATGTGCGGTCTGTGTTGCAAAGCAGTCCTGCTCATAGATTAAAAAAAAATGCAAATACATTTCTAGATTTGTGTGTAAAGCTCTTCCAGTGTTCTTGCATGTAATCAGCTCATTTTAAAGCACTGATTTTGTTCATTGTGTTGTAATTAGCGATGGATGCTTTTGGACTGTGAAAACTATTACATCCAAAAATAGAACCTTCGATAATAACATCTCGGCACATTTAACCTGCTTAGTTGGATTACATTTTTCTCCGCACTTGGATGAGTTACATCCACTCTAATTCAAACAGCCCATATTTCATATTTTCTTTTAAAAGACAGTAACTTGGTGTGAATCTTTTGTGTTGTTCATCTTCACCTCGCAGCAAGAGACTATACATTTTACAGCACAGTACAAAATAATCATGGAAAACTACAATGAGTGAAGGGTGTAGAAATATGACCTACTTTGTACGTCCCATTCGTTTTTCAAATTAGTGATAGCTTCCAAGTGCAACTCTCTGTTTCTCCTGTGATGATACAACCAGTGGTGCGTTGTGCGTTCTCTTTGCAGTTTAAATGTCATTAAATGTCCTCCTCTTCTCACGTTCTGTTGTTGAATATGTTGCGGTAAGGAACAATTAAAATAACCACAAAAGGATGCAGCAGGCACATTTATTTATCAAAGTGACCTTTGTGACAGCAGCCTCCGTTCCAGAGTTACAGTACAGTGTGACTCATCACAATTTGTGTATGAAGGAAAGGAGATGAGCTTGACGTGGTTTCACAGTTTATTTCCACTTTTTAAACACCTATTTAATAAGCACTGTGTCTCAGGAACACTTTTCTGTTGCGCCATCAACATAGTGACTTTCCTCAACACCGCAAACAGATGGCTGAAAATAAGTCTGTTCAGTGTATTGTGGCTTTAGTAAAAAGGTGTGTGTGTGTGGGTGGGTGTGTGTGTTTCTTTCTCTGTGTGGGAGTGTGTGTGGTCTGCTCAGATTAAAGCCTGTCAGAGAGCCTTAGGATCAAAGCCTTTGTGGAACACAAATCTGATCTGTCACTGGAAAAGCCACCCTGTTTTGTCTGTTCCATCTTAGCGATAGAAAGCAAAGTCACTTACCCATTATTTTTCACTCTGTCATTTTGTCAAGTTATGCACTCTTTGATTATAAATGCACCACTAAAGCTGCATAAGTGCACCACTACCACACCTCTTGCTGCCTTTGTATTTAATCACAGCTTTGAGGAAACAAATATGACATCTTTAAGGTAATCTTGTCAATATTCATTTATTCTTCCTCAAACAATTGTATTTCTGGCCTGCGTTGTTAAAATATTAGAATCTTTTGAAACGCAACATCATAAGAGGAATGTATGTTCGGATGTACAGCGCATTCGGTTGATCTGTAATGGAGTGTGGAATATAAAAATAACCTTGGTTTCCGTGTTCAGCAACAATTCAGTCTCAGCTTCACGGTTATAAAAATACAGGTGATAAAGAAAACAACTTGCCTCTATATTGTGTTGTGGTTGCAGGGCTTGTTTTATGTTAGATTTTTAACAAGACTGAAATCCCTTCATTTTGCTGCACACTGTGTGTCATACTGCCTTGTTTATTTGATTTAATGTGTTGGTTTCAAGGCTACTGGTTGAACAGATGCACAATTATACATAACATATTGATTTTAACATGCAAATCTAAATTTTGCTCAGTGTTCTAACAACACCACTGCAAGCATGTTAGCATGCATGCTAAAGGTTTTAGGTGGGATTGTAGCTGACTGTTGATTATTAGTAGATTTTCCAGTCTCTGGCTGGCTCGGTAATCTGTTTTGGCACATGCCCAAATGTTTCAAAGTGAAACAAGCAGAACATTAAAATATACACCATCAACAATGCCGCTGCACCACCTGGGTTCACGGCTTCGAGCTCAATATTAGCTTGGTGAATTTGGTGGCATGACCCATATGTCCACATCAGACACTGCCATTGGTCTTTGGCTCAGTTGTATTGAATTAAATCAAAGTTAAGATAGCTCAACTTGATACCTACCCACTTTGTTTTGCCTAAGGTTTTTCTCACCTATAATGTCTACAACTCCCTGAATTGAAATTTCTGCTTGTCCCTTACCCACCTTTAGCCTACAAGGCTGCTCTGGACTCTTGTCCTTAAAATCAAAGAATAGGGTATTAGATGAGTCTCATCATGATTGTTCTTTCAGTATAGTTCATCCCACTGCAGCGCTTCATATGAACTGAATTGCACCCCTGCTTCACTGACAGTTATACTTACAACTGGCAGGCGTCTTTTACTGGAATGATCCTGTTAAGCACCAGTCCTTGTTGTTGGCAGTTCTTGCTTTAGCTTATTCCGTATCCTTTTAACCACTGCTAACCCTTTCAAATTGCTATTGTGCAAATAAGGGTTCACAAAGGCTTTCAAATGGAAATGTTCTCTAATCTTTTATGTTTCCTTTTCTCTGTCCTCCATTTTCATCTTGCAAGGTCAATAAATATCAACTGCCGGCATGACAGTGATCGATGTACATGGACTTGTTTACTTTATAGTTCCATGGTTGAAACAACTCTTTTTAGTTTTTCAACAAGTCCAGTTTCTAGAATAAGTGGTTCAGCCCTGTGCTGTTATGTTAGCCACATGCTGTTGCACAGCATGTATTGCTTGTGTAGAGAACACATGTTTAGCACAGCAGTAGCTGGGAGGCTAATAATAACACAGTAACAACAGAATTCTTCAGAGCATTGTTCCATCAGGCTAATGAGTATGGCCTGTAATGACAGATCAATGATTACAGATGATTAGTGTTTTCCTGCTCTGGCTATGTCTCATGTCTCACTGAATTGTTGCTGCTTGCTAAACTGAAGTTCCTCCCAAAAGGACCGGCTAAATGACAGAGGGCCGTAGTACAACAGCTGGAGCTGTGGATTTTACTGGCTTAGATGGTCTGATTCTGCCATGCTTTGGGTCATCTTCAGCCTTACACAGGTCCTCCAGCTCTCTGAGGACAACTGATGAAGCACAGACTCATTAACAGCAGTGTGGATTTAGTCTTGCTAAGGGACCCTAATGGATAGATTTATCTCATTACATGTGGCACTTCATTAGATCACATACTGTTGGACAAAAGGCATTTGCCGCAGCAGAACCTCATCCACACACTCATACACAGTGTAGTGATATTTTTACATTTACTTACTCATTGTGTGCATTTATGATTTAACAAACTATAACACAGTGAGATAAAGATGAGAATTGCTTGTTTGTCAAGCAGCTGAGACCTGAATTATTTACTACACCGTAATAATATGTCATGTGCATCAGAGTTAAACAATATTATTAGCAATATTAATAAAGTATGTTGACTAAATAAATAGTTTGACGGATTATATCTTGTAGTTGAAACAATATCACAGCCTGATCACAGCTGTCATCTTGAAAGCTTCACACAGTCAGTGCACTGAAATTGAGAATGAAATACAGTTTGTTAATATTTCAGGTTGCGTACACTTTAAGTGCTTTGGTAACACCTCATTTCTGACTACTGTACTATGAGCGTATTTAGATGACAAGAGATTCATGTTATATCTGATTCAACTTTATTGTCATTGCATATATTATGGGTACATACACAATTAATGCAGAAAACAAAACAAAATTAAAATGGGACGTGGATCCACTGGGCTGTACCTAATGAAACTATGGATATTTATATGAAATGGTGATACAGCTGGTAGTTGATTTTCACGTATTACATTCGACAGTGATAGTAAAGATTATCTGCAGCATTTGTTCCAAGCTGTGTAACTTTGTATCCCAAGCACACAACAGCAACCATTATTACATACTCAGTTATTGCTGTAGCCAAAGATACGAATAAATGCAACTACATTATTTAATAACTGGAAAGTAATTAATGAAATACAGTGTAGCTTTTTCATTATTCACTCTTGCTCTTCTTTTCACCAGCGTTTTCAAACAATGCATAACAAAGACTGCCTCAGGGCCCCACACAAACTGCTTGAATTGTCCTTTTTTCCACCGGTATCAGCATCTCACAGCCTTCCAGGATGGCCTTCTCTCTGCACTACTGTTGTGGTCAAACAAAAGCAAGAGAACAGAACACAACAAGCAGGTAAAAAGCTGCTGCTGTGTTCAAAGACCGCGCCTTCACTCTCTGACTTGATCAATAGCAGGTAAACATAATGTGTTCACGGGTTGGCCTGACAAACCAACAGCAGCCTTATTCCTGTAGCAGCAGCGCAGTGCACTCTGAAGGACTTTTAATTTGAAATTTTGCTTAACAGAAACCTGAAAGTCAACGGGTGCAGCTGTGTCTTTTATAACAGTTCAGTAACAGAATTAAACTGGATCATATTGTTAATACGAGGGAGCTTCTCTATTTAGTCATCAACGTCATTTTTATATTTTGCTCCTTTGTGAGTGTTACCTGCATATTCTTTAAAATAAGATTTAAAACCACATTTTCATGCCAAATAGAGCAAGGTTTAAACCCTTTTGAGTATGAATAGTGCTGTAATGTTTACTAAATTTATGATACAGCATGCTGTATGCTAGATTCATATTTATTTACTGTATTTACTTCACAAAGGTGTTATGGATCCAAGGTTTACAATCAAAACGTGGTCAGTTTCATAGATTAAAGGAATATCATATAAATAGATCCATTCTTTTGCATCATTTTCTTTTCCTTTTCTTTTGATTGCACCTTTCAATGCTTGTAATTACCTTTTGGCATTTAAAACATGTCACACTATTGTGTGTCACATCATTAAAATCTAACCCTTGCATTTGTGAAAGGCAGGATTAACATAATTTTTGTGTTTGAAATCGCACTAGGGAAGAATCTTGATGGACTGTTTGCGAGTGGCGTCTACATAATTGCAAAGCCTTCAGTATACAAATCTCGGGCTGTCAAGAGAGTCTCTAATTTGTGTTTATATTCTGCAGAGTGACAGATGTACTTTAAGTGAAGTAATTCAGTGTCTTCAGTATCTGCTGTCAGGATTTCTTACTATGTCGTGAATGTTAATCGAGTGTGTGGCCAGATAAAGAAATCAAGGTAAACACTCCATGCAACTTCATTGGAAACTTGATTTATTTTTTTATCAATAAAATAAATGAAATGAAATATCAGCTAAAGAACATCAGAAACTTGAATTCTATCCAGCATAAGTACAGTACAGTACAGTGCACACAATAGAGATACGTGATCAAATCATTTGCAACAAAACACAAAATGCTAATTTTCAGAGCTCAAAGAAACATCATTAAAAATCAGTAGATAATGATTACTTAATTGGCACTACTTGTAAATTAAACACATGTTTCACATATTATTTTGGCACGTATATTAAATTTGTAAAATTTTGTTACTGTCAATTGATGCCTTGCAACTCTGTGCTAATTTTAGTTTCTGGAGAGCAAGGTGTGTTGTGACCATTAGATAATGCCAAAAATAATTGACTATTACCGTAAAATAACATACATTCATCGACTGACGTTGATATAACAGCTACTTATGCTATCGTGCCCCGTTCCCCAGCATCTGGCACATTTTTAATTAGTAGACATGGCAGTACGTGGCAGACAGGCTCCAATTTTGTGACAGATCCATTCATTAACTTGATTTTAACTGAATAACGTCAATTTGCGGAGAAATTGTTTTTTTCTCAAGACACGTTTAAGAAGAATTTAATAATAACGGTCCTTCATTTTGTTGAAAAAAAATAAAGCAGCCATACAACAGTGTGCAGATTTAATGGCAGTCACCTTGTGAAGAGATATCCTGGAGTGTACCCCATGTAGGTCAAGACTGTTAAGTAATTTAAACCTAGGAGTCAAACCCATCCATCATGTCATGAGTAAAGAGGCATCATATGTGTCGTTCTAAGCAGAACAAAACCCATGCTTATATCTTGTGAATACTACAGTATTAGGGCTCCTTTACATCTGTATTTTGTTCCAAATCAGGGAGAAATTGATAAAATATGTTACATTGTTGCATTCAACCTTTTTTTGGTTTGTGTTCACAAGGCAATCGAGATAAGTCAATCAAGACAAAGTTCTGAAACGCTCTCAATGCCATGCACTTGCACTTGGAGATCTACAGTCGTGTAGTGTGTGACAGGCGACAGTTTGTGGCACTGATAGATGGGAGAAACTAAATGAAGCACACACTGTTGGGATTTCCCTCTCCGCATCTCACAAACATTTAGGTTTTGGATTTGACAGGAGTGATGATCAGGGGTGCAGAATTTTTACCTCCGTCATTAGCGCAGGGGCTGAAGAATGGGAAGAGCCTCTCTGTGAAGTTGCACCCAGTGAAGGAGAAGATGCTAGCCCTAGCGTCCACATCAAAAAAGGAAACCTCACCTCCTTCGTAATCGACGAACACCCCAACCTTTTGAGGTACCTCCCTCACGCTGAGAGTTATAGCAGGACCTGTGTTGGCTGTAAACTCATTTCCTTTCCTCAGCCAAATTGTCCAGTATCCATTCTTCGGGCTCAGTCTAATATCGCCCTTCCTGTTAATGGACTGGTTTGCAACTCCTAAATCCCACTGTGTTTTGTCTTTTACCTGGACTTCATAGTAAAATTTTCCTGCTGAGAAACCCTCCTTTGCCAAGACATTAAGGACAAAATCAAACCTCTCTGGCTTGTTCACAACACGCTGCTTTTGGTTTCCATGTGTGACTTGCTTTCCGTCTTCAGAAACATACAGGTTTGGGTTTGCGGTGTCAGGATCCAGTGTCACGTCTACGGCATGCCGCTGCTTTTCTTTAAAGCTGGGATCACACAGAAACTGTATTTCTGTTGTGATTGTTTTCTCCAGCTTGGCTATGGTCCCCTGAACTTTAGACTGGTCAGTTTTTAGAGACACGTCAGACCAGTCCTTTACCTGAGGCAAAGTGGTGTCCAGAGAAAGAATAGTCTCAAGAAATGTGAAGGGGTCAATGGTGAGTGAAGCATCATTGAGCTTCTGGTTTTTCTCCTTTATTTGCCTAATTTCTTCCTCTATTTCCTTAATGAAGCCTTCTCCCTCTGTTTTATTTTGTCTCTTCTTCGTCTCAATTACCTCAGTCAGCTCAGCTTGGCTTCTCTTAATGTAGTCCACCACAGCTGTCATCACATGCCTGCTGTATGACAGTGTCTTCTCTGCATTACTTTTACTGGCCTCCAGTGAATTTTGAATCTCAAGAATTTTCTGCTGACGTGCCTGGATCATATTATCCATGTCTTTCTTTCCTGATGCCAGCTGGGTTTGCCTCATTTGAGCCTCCTCCTCTAGAGTCACTAACTTGTGTGTTTTGTGACTGCCTTTACAGAGCTCACATAGAAACACTTGATCCACCCTGCAAAACAGCTCCAAAGGTTCGTGGTGATCCTTGCATATCCTGCTCTCCAGGTTCTTAACTGGTTCAATCAGCTTGTGTCTCTTCATGGCTGGGATTCTCTGATGAGGCTCAAGGTGTGCATCACAGTAGGACATAAAACACACTAAGCAGGACTTCAGGGCTGGGAGCTTTGCCCCAGTGCAGATATTACAGAGCACATCTCCTACACCTGCTGGTTCTGGAGTACCAAAAGGCTTTGCTTTACCAGATGTCTTGAACTTTGCTGCTATCTCATTAATGAAAATGTTAACCCGAAGCATTGGTCTGGTGTGAAACTCCTCTTTGCACAGTGGGCAGTGGAATATACCATTCAGAGTGTCCCAGTAGCCTGTGATACAGTCGAGGCAGAAGTTGTGCCCACAGGGTATCGAAACAGGTTTAGTGAACACACCCAGACAGATAGAACAAAGCAAATTATCCTCCGCCATTAGACTCGTCAGAGAGGCCATGTCTAGGGTGTAGAGGGTGAAAAGAAATGAAAGAGTATAGAGTTAATTTAGTTTCATTATTGAATGTAAAATGACAGAATAAAAGTACATAAAAGACAAAACTGTGAACGTAACAAAACTTTACCTGTTGTATGAAGGCTTTTCTAAAACTTCGAACGGTGCAAAACAAAGTTAAAACATGACTCTTCTGTCTTCCTTTTACTTTCTCTTTCTACTGTGACGCTGCAGTCCCCTCCTACTTCCTTATTACTTCCTTATCTGACTGCAGCGTGTTAACCCATTACAGACTCAGTTTACGACACATCCCAAATCTTGACTTCAAAGTCTAGTATACCAAGGTTTTTTTTTATTTTTTTAGAAGTGCAGTATCCATGGTATTCTTTTCTTGTTGTTGCATCCATAACGCCAGTGAAATGCCTTTCACGTTCAGCATATTGCACCAGTAAAATTAAAGTTCTGTGACAGCACACTGTGACAAATTCAAAAGCAGTTTATATGCATTTGTGTGCATTTGCATCACATGCAAAACCGTTACATAATAAACTGTAAATGCACTCATCCTGTCCTCTCGTCTCAGGAAATAAGGCGCCTGAACACAAAAGCTTTCCTGCATATTTCAATGGCTTTGTCTAAGCTAGAAGAATCTGTGTATGTGTGTATTTTTCTGCTCAATGTTTAGTGTTCATGTATCAATCAGTCTATTTATGGTATGCATGTGGGTTTATTCACAATGAATGCAGGAGCGAGCGTATGAAAACGGGGCAAGAGCTGATAACTAAAAAATAAAAAAAAAACGTGAGAGACACAATGTACTTAACCTTTCAGCTACGCAAATTAATTAGCCTTCATCCTGTTTTGGTAGGTCAGGAACATTAGGTATGTGTGTATTTAAATATGTGTGCGTGGGTGTGTGCTGTGTGCGTCATATCTCACTATCTCAGGGCTCCATTATTCTACTGCAGCGTATTCTTTGCTGGGTACATGTGAGTAGATGGTGCAGCTTTAGCAGCCGTTAATGAATTGACTGACAATGTGAAGACGTGATTTATAGGAAATAGCACTTTAAATATACAGTCTTACGACACCAGCAAGCTCTATGTTTGCTCAGCATTGTAAATGAGTTATTCATATGGTCAGAAAAAAATGCTCCCAGTTGTGGGGTACTCATCTGAAAATGATCAACCACTTCTGATCTCAGCTGTCATGGGCCACATCTTATTAAGGTCTCACCTTAATGCCCTGGCTACGATGAAACATTCAAACGACATACAGTATGGATCAGATGGGGGTTCCCTTTGATGCTGGACTCTGTGGAGCTCCAGGACCCAAGCCTTTCTTCTCCTCTGCATGATTCAACGATAGTTTCATCGAAGGATGAGAGGGAATCTGGGCTTTTCTCCTCCCATCCTTTTTCTTCTCACTCCAATCCATCTCTCATCCAGCACTGCTTTTTTCCCCACCTCTTCATCCCTGTACTCCATATCTCTGGGCTCTAACCTTGAATACATGAATAAGAGATTAGAGGAGCTCAAAGTGCTGGAGGAGCTAAACCTCCATCTATTAGTATTGAATGCCTCCTGCAAGGCGTCTGCTTAGTTTTAAACAGAGTGTAAAGCGCGTCCTAGAGCCCAAGAGAAGAACTGTAACATTGACTGAGTGGTGGACCTCAGGCTAAAATGTGTGATTACCACACAGCACAACCAACAAAAACACATTAGAATATAATTAATATCATAAGATGTATGGCCAGATGTTTATGAATACCCCAGTCCACCTGTTTTCGTAACTCGTGTACAGGAAATGCTGAAAGAAAACTTGTGGTTTTCTTTTGTACGCTTTTACTCAACTGTCCATGCTAGCTGTGAAGTGGAACTTCTGTAGAGCAACTACTGTATGTTGTAAAAGATGTGGGATGAAACCCACAGTTTTAGAATTCATTAGTTTAAGTGAACCTAATTCAGGCCTAAATCAGGCCGGTGTCTGTTTTCTAGCAGTTACATGTATGTTTGGTGGCAGACTTTGTCTGTGCAACATATCTACTTACAACTTCATTCATTCATTCATCTTCTGTAACCGCTTGTTCACCCTGTACACCCTGGACAGGTCTCCAGTCTATCTCAGGGCTAACACAGAGAGACAGACAACCATTCACACTCACACCTACGCCCAATTTAGAATCACCAATGAACCTAAGGAGCATGTCTTTGGACAGTGGGAGGAAGCCGGGGTTGTACTTGCGACTTGCAAGACATATACAGGACTGGAGTGTAATTTGACTCATATTAGCCTAATAATAGGAGCAAGGACTAATAAATGTGTCTCCCATGTGGTACAGTATGTAAAACAGATTGTGCTGCTTGACCAGTATTGGGAGGAGGAAGGATTACATCAGGAACACCTGCCATTTAGCTTTTATTATATAACCTAACCTGTGCCTTTAACGCTGCTATATACAGTGGTATTGTAGACTGCTGGCCCCATTTTAACATGACAATGCTCCCATAAACAAAGCAAGAAACAGAAAGAAATGGTTTTCCAAGAAGCTGACATGCCTGCAAAAAGCCCTGTCCTCTTACTCTCTGTTATACTCTTGCTTTTATACTTGTTGAAAATTTGTACTTGAAATTAAATGTGGTTTAGTAATGACAATACACCTTTTTATGACTTATGGCTAAAAGCACCAATGTACAAAATGTCATTAATGGTGTTACATGAACGTAAGTCATGACAATGAGCCAGCATGCACAATACTAGGATCCTGGAAGTTGCTCACCAATTAAATGAGATCTGTTTGAATTCATTATTAGTGCTGTGCCTTGAATTCCAATGGGGGGGTGGGGGGTGTGGGTCTTGAACCACACCACCACTCTGATCTATTACATTATGGCAAGCAGCTGACGCAGATAGAGCAAAGAGCAGGTGCCCTATCGTGTCCAAATGAGTCTATTGTTGTTTCTTCAGTAACACAAAAGTTGTGGAACGTGCACAATGGAAAATCTGACACAATTTTAAATTCGACACAATATATGGAAAAATAAAGGTAAGGCTTTATACCTAATAATAAAGAATGTATGTAAGAAGAACACACTAGTGTAAGAAATCAAATGTGCCACATTATGTCTGTGGGCTTTAACAGAGTTGTGAGAGAGAAAGGAGACTCCATCATTCTAGTTTGTTTACTACTTGGTCAGAACAAAGGGATGTATTATTTCCAACCCCTAGACACAACACTTCTGGGGGGAAGATAAATAATTAGTCATGAGATAAGTTTCTCCCTCCATCCATCAGCCTGGGGACTCTGGCTGCCATAGGAGAACTGAAGCCAAATAAGAGTCCTCTCCCTCCAGTGTTTTTATTCCCTAGACACTCCAGCTCTATACCCCCCCCCCCCCCCCCCTTGATGGGAAGACTTTCACATGCTTGCGAGGACGACTCCGTCTTTGTCAGGTCGTCCACGGATTAAAATGAGTTTGTCGCAGATACTGCTTTACTTTTTCTTCAAAACTGCATGGAAAAGGAAGAACACTGAACCTGAGTTGCAAGTCAATCCAAAGTTGTTTGAGGCAATTCATGCCATTAAAATATCCAACTGTAACATTACATCTTTTTTTTTCTACCCGTAACATTTCTCATCATCTTCTCAAGTAACTTGGCAGTGCAGAAGATTTTAGGCTTTGTAAAATGACATGAGAAGGAATGAATAAATGTGTAAAAGTCTAAGATAAGATTTTTTGAACTTCATTAAGTGACATATTGAAACTGAAACAGAACATGAATACTAAATTCCCACCTGGTTTATGGCACAGGAAAAGCCTTCTAGTAAAGATATTGCCTATATTGTCTGGGGGATGTTTTTAATACTTCAAAGTGGGAGTAAGCTCTTTGAGAGCTGAATGTTTTGTGTATTGTATCTGGGCTACTCTCCCGCACTGAAATCAGACCGGACAAATTCTTGAACACCGTGGTGCTTAGAGATTATAAAAGATCAGACAGTTTTTTTTTTCTAATGTTAAGGCTGTTAAGCGGCTTTATCGCCACTCTTAGTCATTACGTGTTTGGTGACTGTTGGATTTATACCGCTATCCGAGATAGCCACCAAACACCAGAAGAAGGAGTTTTTCTGAGAGGCTGCTTCTACTGTTGAATTATTCATTTGTGTCACTTGCCAGAATCAGTGCCTGTGACTGAAAATGTGACATGGATTGAATGACTGAAGACTCAGTGAGATAAATATTTTTAATGCTACAGAGGTCAAAAACTCATGTGAGCTGTGGAGCATAAGAAAGCCAAAAACAGAACTCCCCCCTCCCCTCCCACCATTGTAGTTGAATCGTTTAACATTTTTGGATAAGCACATGCCCTGAATGCATTTTACACGCTGTGCATGATTTGAATATTGACACAAAAGTTGTATGAGAACACAAGGAACAAACTTTTTAATGCTAGAAAGGGTAGGAAGATTACGGTTCAAGATGTATTCATACATTAACAGACCCTAATCATGACAGATGGTGAAATGTCTCCAAGAAATCCTGATCTTAAATCCAGTCACCTTTGTTTCACCCAGTACTGGAGCTAGAAGCAGCTACACTAAGCTGGTATATGAAGAGCTGCAGGTGACTTAAGTCTGCTCTCACATTAAACTTTTTCTGCACACTGAAAGAAATCTGATTGCCATTACTCTAATTGCTCTAAGCATATACACTCAGTGCTCTGTTGTTGTGTTTTTGACAAAGCAGCTGCTCAAAGCTGGTTTCCAGCAATATCGAACTACATTTTCTGTAACCACACATGTCAACAACACTCCATATCTCCATATCAGCGGACAGAGCTGTAGCTTCTTTCACACCTTAAGTCTGATACATGTAATTAATTGTTACAACGTTCATTCCCCATGTTCCTGCAAAGACTGGTTTACATGGATAAGTTCAGTTTCTCAAACTAAGCATTAGTTATTTCTCCTCTATCTGATTTCATTGCATCCAACATAGCTTATTGTTCGTTGTGAGCTATACATCATCTTCCGTTTCCAGACTGACACTCCTCTACTCTTTGTGCAGCACCATCCTCTGTAACGCTCTCTCTTTCTGTCCATACATCTCTTTTTTTTTCAGTCACTCTCAACAGCTTCAGCCGCATTAAATGACTCGGAGCAGCAGCCCTTTCTTGGCTGTCACAGAGGGGCTTTTAACAAGGTCCTGCACTCCTTTTGCTCTTTCCTCCTCATTTTACCATGCTGCCACCACTTTCCCCTCTTTCCCTCTGTAATTTTCCCTTTCTCTGAGGGTAAAGTGAACACCTTCCTGAATAAAGTAAAGGAGAGATGGAAAGTGGTTGAAGCCTTTTAATAAGTGGGAGCCTGAATATTTCTCAGCCACCTTTAGGCCTTTGTAAGGACTTATTGTACGGAATTAACATTTGTTTGATGTGTGTTCATGCACTGAATGAGAACATTACATTTCAGTAAAAAAAAAAATTTAAAATTAAAAACAGATATTATGCCTCGACAACAAATAATAATCTGATTTGATTGAATGAGACAACCAGTTTATCAGTTATGTTATTTTTTTTTAAACAAAAATGACAAACATGTACATGTTGCAGCAGTTTCACATTAGAAAATGTGCTCATTTTATTTATTTTCTATGGGAGTGAAATGAGACTTTCAGGACTTTGAAGCAGTTTGGGAATACAAGCCATATAACCAGCATAACCCAAAAAGAAAAAATATATATATATATTTTTTATTGCTGAAATACTGGTATTTGGGTGATAATTTGTCTGGTAAAACAGCGCATGGCTGCACTATGAATGCCACTGAAAAGCCAATTTCGAGGAGTTTACTTCTCAGCTTTTCTTTCTTTTGCTGTCTGTGCCTTTTGCCCTTATTCTGGAAAAAAAAAAAAAAAAAAAAAAAAACATATTTATGTGACTAATGAAAGCGAATACTCCACTAATAAACTGTGTACATAACATTCGATTTTTTTCCACTGGCGGTAAAGTAGTTTGACCGTTCGAACACAGCCCCTCTCTTTCATTCCTAAGTGACCATACTGTCTGGAAAATCTTGGCATTGGGATGTTTGCACATATGCTAAAACCTGTTGATTTCTGAGTCTTTGATAATGTTTCAAAGTAAGCGTGTTTCTCCTAACACTAACTCAGTTTTACAAGTGGTTGTCACAGAACTAACTGTAAACATTCATGCCCCCAAAACCTGAAAAAAATGCACCAGTCAGAAAATGCTACATTCAGATTAAGGCCTAACTCATAATTTAAAAGTGGAATACGATGTTCACATGCAAACAATTCCTCACCTGTTGAACAAACAAAATATAAATAATCCCCCAGTTTTTTCTTCTCTGTGCACATTGGTGTATTGTTAGTAGTAGTGTTGTGAACAATTAAAAGGTAAAAATAACACGTAATGTTTGAACCTAATGACCCTAATGAGCTATGTTTCTTTAATATAGTTAACATAGTTCTTGCTTAAAATCTAGGTACTGTGAATCTCTTCACAATCTGTGGTAGGACAGAGAAATAAGTGAATGGTGCAATTAATTGGAAAAGACCTGCTCCTTTCTATACAGTGGTGTTTAGCGGCTTCATGTAATTATTAGTTAATCCACATAGCTATTTCTTGTAGCTTCCACATGCTTGTCAGTGTCGAGATGAAATTTCTGCATTTGTCAGGTTATAATGGAAGCATGTAATATAGGAATGTGTGAATGTGCATTTAGAGATCTGATGTCTGTGGGTTGATATTAGCATTCATGACGAACATGGATATTAAAGCCGACTGAATCACCTCTGACGCCCTGTGTTTCAATCATAGACAGTATAAAAGAGTTATTGATCCATAGCAGAGGAGACACACAGAGAAGCGGAAAGATTTTTAAATACTCATCAGTTTTCGCACTCTCAGAAAGGTTTGGTAAATCTGTTCTTTAATTGATTTCTAGAAGGAGGCAAAAGCCAGCAAGCTTCAGCAAAACAGTGAAACAGCAGAAAGTATTGCTGTGCTGGTCTGAAATACACTCCCTCGTGTATTCCTCTGTACTGTTTCTTTAGTAATCTATATCATCCTCCAGTGTTCTCCTATACCGACCCAGTGGTTTCTGGTGTTCCATCATCTTTTAGAGTAGGGAGGAGTGGCCGCTCAGGTTCATTCAGTCTTCCAGCTGACCATGATGAATGTGAGAAAGGTCCAGTTCACCCCTAAGCAGCATAGCCTCCCTACCTAACTCCTTCCCACCAGCTCCAGCTCCTCTCGCTCTTAGTTTAGCAGTAGAATTGAATGTGTTCAACTACCCATGTAGAGCGGAAGCACAATAGGTCAACTAGCTATCCATCAGTGGTCTGGTGTGTGAGAACTGAATGAACCCAACAGGTCACGTTGGGCTAGAGTCTAGGTTTGAAGTTACTGCTTCATGTTGGGAGTAGAATGGAAAAACAACAAAAGTACAGAGATACAAAATCACCACCATGATACAAAGTGAAAGAAAACAAATACATGGCAACAAGCATAACATTATGACCACCTTCCTAATATTGTGTAGGTTTCCCTTGTGCCTCCAAAACAGTTGTGACTCAGAGAATGGACATGGGACATGTTGTTAGTGGGGGCCTTTGGGTCCTATGGGTTATGGATCATCCCATAGATACTTTACCAGATCAGTTTGGGATTTAGTGAATTTGGAGGCCAGGTCAACACCTTGTGCTGTTCTTCATGTTTTTTTTTAGTTGTTTCTAAACCGTTTATGTGTGTGTGTGTCTGTGTCAGGCTGCATCCTGCTGGGGATGGCTGCTGCCATCAAGGAGTGTCATTGCTATGGGGTGGGGGTGCCTGGTCTGGTCTAGGTGGGTGGTACACATCTAAGTAACATCCACATGAATGCCAGGTCCAAAAGTTTCCCAGCAGAACACTGAGTTGTCACAAGATGGTCAATGTTATTTACATCTCCTGTCAGTGGTTTTAATGTTGTGGCTGATCAGTGTACAACTACTAAGAGATAGAAAATAACTAGAAAGGGACCCATAGCCACTGCACTGAGACAGAACCCAACAACAGTGACATGTAAAAAGTCTTAAACGACAAACGACAAAGCCACTACATGTCATCAATGGTAGAAGGGTGGAGGAGCTTTTACATGTATGTGCCCAGCAGCCTGTTGTCTCATCACCCATCCAATGTCTAGTTCCTCCTTTAAATGTTTTTTTGTTTTATTTTGTTTTTGTCTCTCTTCTGGTCTCTTTCTCTCTCGTCTTTCTATCTCCTCTCCTCCCTCTGTGCCGTCTGTCTCCCCTCGGTTTCTCTTGTAACGCCAGACGGTCCTTGTGAAATATGGAGGAGATCACAGAGGATTTCTGTCTATCTGACCCTAGAATGCCCTTCATCTTCCTCTCACAGCTTGATCTATCACACACAAGTGCTTTTTATTGTTGTTTGGCAGCTGGCTCTTGGCCCATGGCTCTACTTTTCTCTTCCCGCCCCTCTCATTATTGCTGCGTGCCTCTCTCTGTTGGGAATAAGCCAACATATTTGCATATCCTCTGAACTACAGTATGGTTGTTTTATCTAAAACCACTCTCGACCTCAAAGTCCGTATTCTTTCTGATATGCCGCAGTTCTGTGATCTGGTAAAGGTTATTTATAAAGAGATTTTGTCATTGTCGAAGACACAGCTATCCTTTACCAGCTCCTTAAATATTGATTGCCAGCTCATAAATGGCTTCAGCCAAACAAAACAGAAACACTTCACGGAGGCGGCGGTCTGATGTCTTAGAAGTCTGGTATATTTAAGACACTCCACCTATTGATGCTTATTTTAGCTGCATCTTTCACTGTCTCACCTTGACCATCAGAAGAAGAGAATTGTAATCATCTGTCATCTGTAAAACTTGTCAGTGTGGAAAAGAAAATCTTCCAAAGCCTGAGCAACTTCTCCCTTTTCACTCCGTCTTGTGATCTTCTCCCACTCAATTAAAAACTTGGTGTTTTTAAGATACCAAATATGTACTTTTTTCTACAGTGGCATCACTAGTTTATAGATAAAACAAGATATCCCTGCTGTACATTATTTACAACTAATTCATCCCATCTTGTGTATGTTTTGCTCTGCATCGTATAGGGACAGTGGTCTCATTTATCACTGGCTAATCTTAAGGAAGACAAGAAGTCTTGTCTATTTGAAGTGTCATATATATTATGAGAGCTCCAGGGTATTTTAGTGTTGATGTGTTTTGAATCAACGGAGCCAGTACTTTGTTAACAGCCTTTTAACAACCCCCTGACACTGTTTCTTTCCCCTCCAAGACTTTGTATAATAAGGGAAGGTTGTTCATTTAATCTGAACTCACAACAGCAAATGATTAGACAGTTAACTCTTTGGGCCTGGTATGCTTATGCAGTGCTGATTAGAACTGAACAGGATTTCTTGAAATAATCTGAATATGTGAATTTATCATTAAGTGTTTACCAGATCAGGCGTAACATTAGGACTGATCAGAGAATAGACATGGGTCTTCTGAGGGTGCCTTTGGGTCCTATGGGTTATGGATCATCCCACAGATACTTGATCAGTTTGGGATCTAGTGAATTTGGAGGCCAGGTCAACACCTTGTGCTGTTCTTCATGTTTTTTTTTTTAGTTGTTCCTAAATCGTTTTTGTGTGTGTATCTGTGTCAGGCTGCATCCTGCTGGGGATGGCTGCTGCCATCAAGGAGTGACATTGCTATGGGGTGGGGGTGCCTGGTCTGGTCTCGGTGGGTGGTACATGTCTAAGTAACATCCACATGAATGCCAGGTCCAAAAGTTTCCCAGCAGAACACTGTATTGTCACAAGATGGTTAATGTTATTTACTTCTCCTGTCAGCGGTCATAATACTGTGGCTGATCGGTTTATTTATCACTAAGCCTGATGAAAATGACCATAACTAAAACATGAAGTGCATTATTTAAAAAGACTAAAAATGTATGATATATGCCTACAGTCACTTAATCGCTTCTGTTCTTACATCACATTCTAGGAGGATGTCCTCACCATTATTTGCTTTCTTTTTTAGACTAATCCTTCCTCTGAATACCAAGATCCTTTGTTATCTAGAGTGTCAGAAACGTTCTTAGATACTTGCTGGATTCAATTTCTCTCTTGCTGACTACCATGAATTCAAAGAAACCCAGGTTAAATTCAGAAGTCTGGTTTCTCCACCATATTCCTGCATGGTAGTTGCTGTGGGCTCCATCACTATGGTTGCTCTCCTCATTAGCTCTTAAAAGCAATCATTGTTTATTGTCTGCCAGTGTGGAATGATGGCACAGACAATAGATTTAAAACTCTGGTATACAGCAAAATAAATGTACCTGCTGCTGATTCACTAAATTCACACCAAGGGAAGACCTGCTCTGTACCTTTGAAATATATTTTTTTCAACTCATTTATTGTACTCAAAAAATAGTCAATCATTAACAGAATTAAAAGCTGCAGGTGTTTCTGCTGCTGCTGTCTGACTGAGCTCCAGAGTGGAGATACCATCAAAAGCCTGCAGCAAACATTTCGGCAAATGAATAGTTCCAAATAGTTTATAGTTTATATTATAGTTTTAGACAGAAGTTTATTCCATTTTGACCAAGTCTCTGACCCTTGGTGGAGCAGCTATTTGTTTCCATTCCTTCTTAAGTAGGACTGCCCTAATATGTGTATTATATGAGCCTAGGCATTTCCACAATATTTGCACAACATTAGTACATAATAGCAAGTAACCATGTAAGTAAGGACCAGTTGCCAGTAATAGGATGCAATTTTGTATCATCCTCTGTCTTCCTCTAGCCACTGTTCCTTTAAATCACTCTCTTGTCACCTTCTTGTCTCATCACTCTCTACCTTTTGTCATTGCTGTACGCCTTTAGTCAGAGCTCCACTCAACCATCCCACCAGCAGAAGAAAGGTCAGTTGTTGAAACAATGACAGTGACCTTGGATCTGATGGGTTTAATGGATAAAGCAGGTGACCAGAGCTCCACACGTCATAGACCATTCAGGTGGCGTATCACTCCGTCTTGACTGATGATGATGATGGACTGGTGAGATGGATGGACTCGTGCTCTCTGATGGACCATCTGGAGGTTATGCCCATGTCATATTTTTTTTTCCATCATACACAACAGTAGCTTTTGTGTTCAGGTCAGAGTGTGGAGTTTCTCCATCAAGTTTGATGACACGTGACAGCCACTGACACATCTGTCTATTCTGATGAATGCTTGTGGGTGTCCATGTGTGCCGCTGTTACCTTCAGGGACCATAAAATGCAACTCACTCATTTTGTCCAACCTTGGTTTGACAATGTGACATGCAAGAGAGATGGAAGCACAAACATATTTTGGTTTTTTTTATATAACATTTTAGTTAAAATTGCATTAGTATTGTTATTAGTATTGTATTAAAGTCATGTGTAACTAAAGGTGCGGTCACTTTAAGTCATATCTGGGTGACATCACAGGTCACTAATCTCAAATTCTTTGCAGTGGAAAGTTGGTCCGGGGTCAATCTGTTGGGAACTGATTATGCCTTGGTGAAGATTTGCCAGGTCAATCAAATCATTTGGAGGGGCTTTATGCGGTGATGGTCAGAACAGCGAGATAGTCACACGAGGGCAGAGGCATTATTTGTTTGCAACCAACTAGCTCTGATTGGTCGTAGGACTGTCCAGTCGTGTGGATAGATATTTTCTCTCTATCTGTTGAAAAATGCCCCATAATCAAATCCAGATGGCGTGTTAGCGTACTTATATTTTGAAAACAACTGAGTCTGTGAGTCTCTGCGTCTCTGCCAGGCTATGGATCGCTTGTAACACATGCAGATTAGCTTCAAATATTTGTGTGCTTAGTCTAAAGCGTTCACGTACTAATTTGATTTTGGATGTCTCATAAGTTCAAAAGAGATATAATAACACAGTGTTAGTCTCCATTATATATCTAACTGTAAGCTCTGGTATTACACAGAGAAACTTTGCATAGAGCCTTTCTTTGTTGCAACAAATGACCGGATAATCTCGTATTGTGAAAGAGCTGATGTTACTTTTAACGCTAGATGGATTGCAAAGCACCCATTAGCTAGACAGCAGATCTATTACACTGCAACACCCTCTGCAGTGCTAACAAAATGTATGCATCTATTTTTCACATGCTTTATGTGACTGGGGAGACATGCATGAATACTCATGGATTCCCCCCTGTCATGTATTATAATACAGACAGTGTGGTCCTCCTGATATGCAAGCTCTTCTGGGGGGCTCCATTGGACTCTCATGTTGTAGTGAATCAATATCTTAGGCAGGATCTCATTTCTCTTGTCTGTTTTTGTCTTTCCCTGCAAACTCATGGGAGCTGCGAAACCCAGTGATAGACAATACATCTGTGGTGGATGGATCAAATAGACTTTCATTCTGTAGCGTTGCCATGTTTCCTTGTAAAGTTGCACCGTGAAACATGAGTTAAAGTAACTTTTCCCAAGGTCTTGCACACGCTTTCAACATCAATCAGCATTGTTACCTTCAGGTCTGACAGTAAAAGATGGGGAATACTCCAGGTGATTTCACTTCTCCAAGGTGTCTTACCTTTATCCTCTGACAACTGATAAAAGATGATTTATATTGCGCTCACCTTTGATGAAGCAATATCACGGTATATTGATGAAGTCTTTTCACCAAGAAATTTCTCATTACGTCTGTACAGAGGATAATACTGCGTATTCAAACTCCAAAGAGAAAAACACATTTTAGTCTCACAGTTAATGCCATTATGTGCTTGAAAATGGCTTAACCTACCAACAATGCCCTCATTTAAAACTATGATCAAGTTGTTACCATTACCAATTTCTAGCTACGCAGAGCTGCTAAATTCAGCTTTTCCTAACAGACAGAATTACTGCTTGCTGACACTGACAGGAATTGAATCATGTTGCTCCACTGTAGGACAGTGCTTCCACTCGCTAAGCCACCTAGCTGACAAATGGTTAGAGTTACAAGAAACACAACAATACAATTGCTGCACAAATAAAGGGCTTCTGAAGTTTAATTGAACATGTCTGAATTTTAGTTTGCTACCTTGCCATCGTAGTCTGTTGTTCAGGAGAACCAAGCAACAGAGGCTCACAAAGGCGGTCACTGAACCGTGAATGTTGACGCAGTTTAGTAACTGAATTTTCACCCTGGAAGGATGTTTTTGTTAGCCCATCTGAACCGTTGTGATGTGTTGCATATGCACGTAAGGCATAGGCTATAGTTTGTTGGCTGTGGGCTGTCATTTGTGTTTACGCTATTTTTATTTTATTGCCATACATCACACATACATCACAGAGCCAGCGCTGCAGGGAAGATGCCAGAATGTCAAGCATATGTGCAGGCAAAGGAGAGAAGTGATGGATAATGAGTTGACAATTAGTGTTTGACATTTACACAAAAAAAAATAAAAAAAAATAAAATGTGCTTGACTAGTAGGGGCCGAGTGGAAACTGTGAAAGTGGATATGTGGATAAATAAATGGTCAGAATTTTGTCCTGATATTACTAATTGGACATAATACATAAATATTGTAAAAGTAGATGTTAGTATATACAGTATATTTAAACTCAGCATTGATGAATCCTACTGTATCCTGTGTCACAATGTTATTTTAAAAGGCTACAGGGAGTGATGGCAAGGCATCAGCGTTACTGCAAGCACTTTATTCAGTGCAGTCCAAGTTAGACATTGACAACACTGACATATTTTGGTACTTTCATTATTATTTTAAAATGCCACGTCTTAGCTTTATTTTGAAATCCAGATCTACTCAACTAGTTTTTCATGCACCAACCAGTAACTGCACAATTAGCTTATGAAACGTTTATTGTGAAACAAAGATCCAAGCGAATGTTTTGGAGTTGATTCTAGGTGCGACATTTTCTGTTGCTGGCTACGACCACGAAGACATTAGAAATGTCGGTGCAAGTGAAACATGCTGTTATAAAGGTGAAACAACACAAATGCCCGAAATATGGGGTGTATTGAAAAGTGTTAGGTGTGTCAAATCCAACTGTTTGTTATAGTGTTACAGCTCAGGAATGTGCAGACGAGACGGCAGAAGACCCGTGAAGAGGGAAACAAAAAAAACTTAAAAGCTGTATTATTATAATATAAATATAGGTCAGTTTAAATCTTTATGCTCTGATTCATGTGCTCATCTTTGTAATTTATTCAGATTTATAATATACAAACTATCCTTCCTGTATGGTGAGCTGTCAATAGCTTGAGCAAAACACATGTTTAACTAAACATCAATTTTGGTGAAACCTAATAACATATAATCTTCACAGCCTAGGCTTTATCCTGTATCTGATCCTGACAGCAGGAAGAACTGAGCCGGTGGATATTTACTGTGTAACATTTGGGTCTATGTTTAAAACGATCTTCAGTCCTCACAGTGTTAAAGTTAAAGCTTAAAGTTGGCTCTCAGTGGCTGTTTCATTCCAAATCCAGTGCACTGGACTACAGAGCCAACACAACAGAAACATTACCACCGTCCTAATGTATTCTGACTGTGCTGTGCTTTCCATTGTGTTGACCATTTTTCAGGCCACAGTTTTTTAAATTGATGGATGAACTATTTATGCAGCCATTAGTTTCAGCCCCATGTAAAAAAATAGAATTGCAGCAGATTGAAAAGTGCTTCAGATGGGTAATTCATCACAGTCAGAGACACATTATTGGTAGGTGGTAATGCAGTTCAAAACATTTACAGTTTTGAAGTCTCCCTTGTTGATTGGATTCGACCAAATAAATGTGACATACTGTACATTACTCTGATAAAAAATATTTCCTGGTGGAGGAAAATTAAAAAACAGGGCATGGGTGAATGTGGAAATAATTCTGTTATGCTTTCACATCTTCTCCTCTGCACCTGAACACACCAGCTCAAAAGAAAACGGCATAATCAGTCATGCTCAAAATAAGTAACACTGACCACAAGGGATGGAGACAGCTCATAACCAATACATTTTGTTTCTTGGTATATCATACATCAACAGCAACTGATGTGAAGATTATAAGAGTAATCCTTAAATTATATTATACTTTCTACACAACTGTGTTTTAATGGTGGTTGTGGTATGATGGTTGTGGTGAAACAGGCCGCCTTTTGGCAAGACAAACCTTCTTGGAAGGAATCCATGGAAATAATTAAAACCTTTTAATGATGGAGAAACAAGCATTCGTGCATGTCACTGAGTGATTTGCATCTGTGGATGCCCCTTATCTTTAAAAACAAAATCTTTTTTCATTGACATGCACCTCATCTTGGGAGAGAAAAGATATCAGATGTGTTCAAGGAGAACTTCAAATCTTCAAATATTCTTGGTATCAGCACCTTTCGATGTTGTATAAATTGATTTACGTGTGGGTGTCAATTCACAGTTGTTTTTCTGTGTGTGATCTGTCTACTGCAGTCATAGGTCCTGAATTGCCCATTTTATATTTCAGAGAATCAGATGTGGGATCACGGACAGTGCTCTGTGAAGTAAAATTGTCTGCCCATTCAACTTATTCATAATTTAAAGCCATATCTGACCAAAACACCTCAACCAGAATATTCAATTCATTGGAAAATCAGCTAACAAAGATATCAGACTCTGAATCACTGACTTTTACTGCACCTTTACTGCTCTTTCACAGTACTGTGAAGTCAGAGTACATTTGGTGTGATTGTAAGGCCAAGGGATTTTATGAAAGAATTTATTTTAAAAAGACACATCAATAAATTCCTGTCCTTAGTTTGCCTTTGCATTTGTCTGCCTCTGCTAAAAAAAAAAATGAAAGCGAGGGAGACATTACACCGCCGTGAGCTTGTCTCCTCTGGGTCCAAGTCAGTTTTAAGTCAGTCAGTTTTAGTTTTTCACATGCAAATCATTCATTGGTATTCATTCAGTATGTAGAGACACAGCTAATTAGGAATACATGTTTCCAAGGTGAAATCCTTTGCCCCTCTTTTGTTGCGTTATACACTGGTTTCTGTTAACATACTGTATGTCTCATTTATATAGCTTCTCGTTTCTTACACAACCATGTCAAAAGACACATCCCGTGGTCGTGGAAAAGATGTTAGTCTGTTTGAGATGGGTCAAATCATTGGCATGCATCAAGCAGAGAAAACATCTAAGGAGATTGTAGAAACTACTACAGTTGGGTAAAGAACTGGAAGGATAGTGGGGATCTATCGTCCTCGAGGAGGAAATGTGGTTGGAAAAAAAATCCTGATTGATCGTGATTGCTGATCATTTAAATGTTTGGGGATGTCAAATCAAAGAAAAACAACAGTAGAACTCAGGGCTATGTTTAATAGTGAAAGTAAGAGCATTTCCACACGTACAATGTGAAGGGAACTCAAGGGACTGGGACTGAACAGATGTGTAGCCTTAAGAAAACCACTAATCAGTGAGGATAACTGGAAAAAAAGGCTTCAATTTGCTAGGGTGCATAAAGATTGGACTCTGGAGCAATGGAAGAAGGTCATATGGTCTGATGAGTCCAGATTTACCCTGTTCCAGAGTGATGGGGGCATCAGGGTAAGAAGAGAGGCAGATGAAGTGATGCACCCATCATGCCTAGATTTTACAGGTTCCCAAGGCCACAGACAAAAAGAAAGTGACAGAATGCCTTGGCACATGATCTTAAATACCTTTTGGACTCAACCAGCTTTAAGATGCAAAGGTGGAAATGAAAACGACCAACCAAGAAACTACAAATGTAAACAAAGATGTTAAATGAAATACAATGACTTCCAAACATATGTTTTAATCTTAAATTAATGTTACTAGGCTTAACAAGAAAATACAAGAGAAAGCAATCCCCCTCTCTCCCCCTCTAAATCCTAGATGGTGCAGTCCTGATTGGAATCACCTGCTGGATGTGTGGCGTTCAAGTGCGCGCTTCTTGAGCACCAGCTCCTGACAGAAAACCTCCAAAAGAGAAAATGATTACAACTCAAATCAAATAAACACCAATGAAACCAATATTTGGAGGAAAATATATTAGCTTAAGTAAATGTATTAATCAACTAATCAGGATCCATATTTAGTTAAGTAATACAAAGAAATACTCTAAATAAAAGTAAATATTCAAATAAATAAACAAACAGCTGACCTGACAGGTGAGGGAGTGAGTGCATCTCCCTCACAGTGCCCAGAGAATGACTACCTGAATATACTGAATGACCAGGTTATTCCGTCAATTAATTTTTTCTTCCCTGATGGCACGGGCATATTCCAAGATGACAATGACAAGATTCATGGGGCTCAAACTGTGAAAGAGTGGTTCAGGGAGCATGAGACATCATTTTCACACATGGATTGGCCACCACAGAGTCCAGACCTTAACCCCATTGAGAATCTTTGGGATGTGCTGGAGAAGGCTTTGTGCAGTGGTCAGACTCTCCCATCATCAATACAAGATCTTGGTGAAAAATGAACACTGCAACACTGGATGGAAATAAATCTGGTGACATTGAAGAAGCTTATCGAAACAATGCCACAGAAAATGCTGTCCTGTACTCAAAACTAAAGGCCTTTGAAAACCCATGCAGACACAAGGAGATTGTCCAAACTGCACACAGAAAGGCCCAGTCAGCCCCTAGATCCAAACCTGGAACCTTCTTCCTGTGAGGCGTCAGTGCTAACCACCACTCCACTGTGCCGCACCGTTATTACCATCCTTTTTAATATCTTTTTCTTGATTTTATAATGTAACATATATTGTTGTTGGTGGCCAAGCAGCGAAGCTGCGTAGGACACCTATTGTGTTTCTACGTTTTCTTCCCTATTATTGGTGGCCAAGCAGCGAAGCTGCGTAGGACACCTATTGTGTTTGTACGTTTTCTTCCCTATTATTGGTGGCCAAGCAGCGAAGCTGCGTAGGACACCTATTGTGATTGTACCTTTTCTTCCCTATTATTATTATTATTCCGCCATGGGAGTCTATGGCAGCCCATAGAACCGTATGGTAAAAAGTTGTCAAATTTTGCACACAGCTTAAGGACAGTCTCAACATTACTTTGACTGAGTTTCATGTAAGCACTAACCACGCTCTAGCGCCACCAACGGGTCAAAGTTTGAAGTACATTTGTGCATGTAACTTTTGAACCGTATGTCCGATTTTTGAAAACAAGGTATCCTCGGCATCCTTGGACCAAGCCGAGTTCAACGCACCATATGGCGTCAATTTCCGTCATGATGGATTTTCCGCCATTTTGGATTTCATCAAAAACACGAAAAAAGTTTCAGCGGTCACAAATTTTGTCCGATTCTCACGAAAATTGGCACAGACCGTCTTCTCACCAATGCGCACAAAAGTTATCAGAAGGAATCTTCAGATTCGAAACCGTTTGGCCGTAACAGCCAATCAAAATTGGCGGCGAAGGCGCCGTTTTCCATTTGAGCTCATATCTCGGCAACGTTTTGGTGCAATGAAACCAAATTTGGTACCACGCTTCCAGACTCTGTCCCAAGTGCACGACAAAAATCTGGTGTCATTTCTCCACTAGGGGGCGCTATAATTAGCAAAACATTGTTTTTGCTCATATCTCTTGATGCGTTTTTATTTGAAATGAAATTGCGATATCCGCACATACCGTGGGTTGCCCCAGTGACAGTTCATGCCGACTTTTCGCGTTAGCCAATCGCAGTCGCCGGCAACGCCGCCAAACAGGAAGTTTTCTTATATCTCGGCGACGCTTTGACTTCCGAAGACCAAACTCGGTCACGCGCTTCGACACTCCGTTAGAAGTGCGCAATAAAAATTTGGTGTCATTCGGCCTCTAGGGGGCGATGTAATTAGCAAAATTGCGTTTTTGCTTATAACTTTTGACCCCTATGCCTGATATTCAAAAACTTGGTACTGTTGGACTCCTTGGATCATGCCGAGATCGACGATACCTATGATGTTAATTTCGCCCCATTGGAATTTCCGCCATTTTGGATTTGATCAAAAACACTTCAAAGTTTTCACGGGTCACAAATTTTGTCCCATCGACACCAAACTTCACACACGTCATCTACGGACCGTGCTTCATTAACGCATTACTTTTTGTCTTCGGAACTAAAACCGTTCTCCCGTAACAGCCTATCGAAATTTGCGGCGAAGCCCCTAACAGGAAGTGAGCTCATATCTCAGCAGCCCTTGCGTGTATCAAAGCCAAACTCGGTGCATGGACTCAGGACCCGATCAGGGGAACGCTCAAGAAATTTTGGCGACCTTTGACCTCTAGGGGGCGCTGCAATTAGCAACCATGCATTTTGGCCTGCAGCTGTTGATGTGTTTGGAATTCAAATGTACTAATGGTGTCTGGTAATACTGTTAGACGTCCTCAGGCCGACCCAGGTCAACTTGTGATGTCATCGTAATTGATTCGGCCGCCATATTGGATTTAATCAGAAACATCAAAACGTTTTCACAGGTCACAAATTTCATCTGATCTTCACCAAAATTGGAACAGGCCATCTTCGGACCATGCCTTATCAATGCATTGCTTTCTGGAGCAATTGGCAAAAGCATTCGCCAAACAGGAAGTGACCTTTTATCTCAACCGATCCTGGGTTTTTTGGCTCGAAACCTGCTGTGACTGCTTAATGCTTTATGTCTGATGCGACTGCATTGAGTTACGTGGCAAATCTGCACTGCCGAACTTTCTGCTTGGCCACCTCAATGCTGCTTGCAGCTTTAATTATTATTATTCCGCCATGGGAGTCTATGGCAGCCCATAGAACCGTATGGTAAAAAGTTGTCAAATTTTGCACACAGCTTAAGGACAGTCTCAACATTACTTTGACTGAGTTTCATGTAAGCACTAACCACGCTCTAGCGCCACCAACGGGTCAAAGTTTGAAGTACATTTGTGCATATAACTTTTGAACCGTATGTCCGATTTTTGAAAACAAGGTATCCTCGGCATCCTTGGACCAAGCCGGGTTCAACGCACCATATGGCGTCAATTTCCGCCATGATGGATTTTCCGCCATTTTGGATTTCATCAAAAACCTGTAAAAGTTTTCACAGGTCACAAATTTTGTCCGATCGACGCAAAATTTCGCGCACAACATTTACCGACCATGCTTCATTAACGCATTACTTTCTGTCTTCGGAACTTTAACCGTTCGCCCGTGACAGCCAAACGAAATTTGCGGCGAAGGCGCCGTTTTCCATTTCAGCTCGTATCTCGGCAACGCTTCGGTGCAATGAAACCAAATTTGGTACCACGCTTCCAGATACTGTCCCGAGTGCACGGCAAAAATCTGGTGTCCTGTTGCCACTAGGGGGCGCTATAATTAGCAAAACATTGTTTTTGCTCATATCTCTTGATGCGTTTTTATTTGAAATGAAATTGCGATATCCGCACATACCGTGGGTTGCCCCAGTGACAGTTCATGCCGACTTTTCGCGTTAGCCAATCGCAGTCGGCGGCAACGCCGTCAAACAGGAAGTTTTCTTATATCTCGGCGACGCTTTGACTTCCGAAGACCAAACTCGGTCACGGGCTTCGACACTCCCTCAGAAGTGCGCAATAAAAATTTGGTGTCATTCGGCCACTAGGGGGCGATGTAATTAGCAAAATTGCGTTTTTGCTTATAACTTTTGACCCGTATGCCTGATATTCAAAAACTTGGTACTGTTGGACTCCTTGGATCATGCCGAGATCAACGATACCTATGATGTTAATTTCGCCCCATTGGAATTTCCGCCATTTTGGATTTAATCAAAAACACTTAAAAGTTTTCACGGGTCACAACTTTTGTCCGATCGACACCAAACTTCACATACGTCATCTACGGACCGTGCTTCATTAATGCATTACTTTTTGTCTTCGGAACTAAAACCGTTCTCCCGTAACAGCCAATTGAATTTTGCGGCGAAGCCCCTAACAGGAAGTGAGCTCATATCTCAGCAACCCTTGCGTGTATCAAAGCCAAACTCGGTGCATGGACTCAGGACCCGATCAGGGGGACGCTCAAGAAATTTTGGCGACCTTTGACCTCTAGGGGGCGCTGCAAGTAGCAACCATGCATTTTGGCCTGTAGCTGTTGATGTGTTTGGAATTAAAATGTACTAATGGTGTCTGGTAATACTGTTAGACGTCCTCAGGCCGACCCAGGTCAACTTGTGATGTCATCGTAATTGATTCGGCCGCCATATTGGATTTAATCACAAACATCAAAACGTTTTCACAGGTCACAAATTTCATCTGATCTTCACCAAAATTGGAACAGGCCATCTTCAGACCGTGCTTTATCAATGCATTGCTTTCTGGAACAATTGGCAAAAGCATTCGCCAAACAGGAAGTGACCTTATATCTCAACCGATCCTGGGTTTTTTGGCTTGAAACCTCCTGTGACTGCTTAATGTTTTGTGTCTGATGCGACTGCATTGAGTTACACGGCAAGTCTGCACTGCCGAACTTTCTGCTTGGCCACCTCAATGCTGCTTGCAGCTTTAATTATTATTATTCCGCCATGGGAGTCTATGGCAGCCCATAGAACCGTATGGTAAAAAGTTGTGAAATTTTGCACACAGCTTAAGGACAGTCTCAACATTACTTTGACTGAGTTTCATGTAAGCACTAACCACGCTCTAGCGCCACCAACGGGTCAAAGTTTGAAGTACATTTGTGCATGTAACTTTTGAACCGTATGTCCGATTTTTGAAAACAAGGTATCCTCGGCATCCTTGGACCACGCCGAGTTCAACGCACCATATGGCGTCAATTTCCGCCATGATGGATTTTCCGCCATTTTGGATTTCATCAAAAACCTTTCAAAGTTTTCACGGGTCACAAATTTTGTCCGATCGACGCAAAATTTCGCGCACAACATTTACCGACCATGCTTCATTAACGCATTACTTTCTGTCTTCGGAACTTTAACCGGTCGCCCGTGACAGCCAACCGAAATCGGCGACGAAGGCGCCGTTTTCCATTTCAGCTCGTATCTCGGCAACGCTTCGGTGCAATGAAACCAAATTTGGTACCACGCTTCCAGATACTGTCCCGAGTGCACGGCAAAAATCTGGTGTCCTGTTGCCACTAGGGGGCGCTATAATTAGCAAAACATTGTTTTTGCTCATATCTCTTGATGCGTTTTTATTTGAAATGAAATTGTGATATCCGCACATACCGTGGGTTGCCCCAGTGACAGTTCATGCCAACTTTTCGCGTTAGCCAATCGCAGTCGGCGGCAACGCCACCAAACAGGAAGTTTTCTTATATCTCGGCGACGCTTTGACTTCCGAAGACCAAACTCGGTCACACGCTTCGACACTCCCTCAGAAGTGCGCAATATAAATTTGGTGTCACTCGGCCACTAGGGGGCGATGTAATTAGCAAAATTGCGTTTTTGCTTATAACTTTGGACCCGTATGCCTGATATTCAAAAACTTGGTACTGTTGGACTCCTTGGATCATGCCGAGATCAACGATACCTATGATGTTAATTTCGCCCCATTGGAATTTCCGCCATTTTGGATTTAATCAAAAACACTTAAAAGTTTTCACGGGTCACAAATTTTGTCCCATCGACACCAAACTTCACACACGTCATCTACGGACCGTGCTTCATTAACGCATTACTTTTTGTCTTCGGAACTATAACCGTTCTCCCGTAACAGCCAATCGAAATTTGCGGCGAAGCCCCTAACAGGAAGTGAGCTCATATCTCAGCAGCCCTTGCATGTATCAAAGCCAAACTCGGTGCATGGACTCAGGACCCGATCAGGGGGACGCTCAAGAAATTTTGGCGACCTTTGACCTCTAGGGGGCGCTGCAAGTAGCAACCATGCATTTTGGCCTGTAGCTGTTGATGTGTTTGGAATTAAAATGTACTAATGGTGTCTGGTAATACTGTTAGACGTCCTCAGGCCGACCCACGTCAACTTGTGATGTCATCGTAATTGATTCGGCCGCCATATTGGATTTAATCAGAAACATCAAAACGTTTTCACAGGTCACAAATTTCATCTGATCTTCACCAAAATTGGAACAGGCCATCTTCAGACCATGCCTTATCGATGTATTTGCTTTCTGGAACAACTAGCAAAAGCATTCGCCAAACAGGAAGTGACCTTATATCTCAACCGATCCTGGCTTTTTTGGCACGAAACCTGCTGTGACTGCTTAATGCTTTATGTCTGATGCGACTGCATTGACTTACATGGTAAATCTGCACTGCTGAACTTTCTGCTTGGCCACCTCAATGCTGCTTGCAGCTTTAATTTTATTTGTTTTTGGTTTTGTCTCCCTTTACCTGTTCTACTTTCTGTAAATCACATTCTAAAGTTTGGTTTGAAAAGTGCAACACTAATTGAGTTTGTGTTTTAAAGTTTGCCAGTCGCACCGTGTTGATTAATTACATGTAATTTGGAGAAGAGAAACAGGACAGACACTAAATGTTGCTCAGCCCTGCAATCTTCATTTATTCTGGAATTAACTATGAACAGTCATTCATCTTAATGACAACTGATTGAGGGAGGTGGTATTTAGTTGTAGTCTTACAGACAGATAGGTATAAGGAAGAACATGAATAGTCAGTTTAAATGAATATTTATTTTGGTTCTGATATTATAGCGCTTGTGGATTTCTGGGGCACTGTGGTAATGCTTTAGGATTCAGGTGCTGTACAAAAAATATAACAAGTTTCAAGTTTATACATGAGGGCCATGTATAAATGATCTATGCTCACTAGCAGTAATGCATGCTTCAGAAAGCATTGATGCACTTGCAGTGGGAGGTGCAGTTTCACATTGATGTGGACGTGTTTGTGGTTTATTTGTGTTCTGCACTACGTAACGCATCCGTCATGTACATGCATGTGTGTTTATCTGGTCCTCTTTCTCCTCTTTATTTTCAGACACAGGAGTGAGAGAGACATAATTGCCAGACCTTAAAAGCACTGGCCTCGCCTGAATCAAATAACACACAACTTTGAAGAGAGCATTTTCATGTCTTCAAAGGGAGGCCAGGGACAGAGAGACAGAGGGGAGGGCAAGGGGTGAGAGGGAAACAAAGAGTATAGATAAATACCTCTGGCGTACACCTACCTCTCAGCGACTGCTACACTCCCCAGACGCCCACTTAGATGCAGGCGAGGATCTTTAGTGGTCAATGTGGAGCCTTTTGATTAATTTAGGCCATTATCTGACACATCAAAGTTCAGACACATTTTACAGTGTGGTTTAAGGAGCTTTACAATGCCAATTGAGTCTGTCTTTCATTAAATGGTCCCTGAGGAGCTGTTTGTAATGATGTTTACTGTATGTCTCCTTTTTAACATTAAAGTCGATGTGAGTCCAACGATCTGTCAGTAATGATAAACACTGCCAGTTCTTATCATAATTGATGTATACTGCATTGGATCTTTGTGTTTGAGTCTGGAAGAAACATCGACTGAACCTTAAAAAGTTTGGAAATAGTTGTTTTAAAATTCAAATCTGGACTTTGCCCATTATTCCTACCTGCTCTGTTGTTAATAATTCCCAGATTTCCCAGAATCAACAGCTTATACAGTCTTTTTGTCCCTTTGTTTTCCTCTCTGAAGAATTGTATGTTACTGAGTGACAAGACGGCAGCTGAGTATTTTCTCTGTTGCACATCTCCGAGGGATTGTTTTGACTGACAGCTCTCTATGGCATATTTTTCTTTTGACAGCCATTATTCTTTTGACTTAATCTTTGTTGTGGCTGTTAAAAGTTTGATTTGGCCCTTTCAGGCTTCTTCTTCGCCTTCCTTTGTGCTGGCTCTGAGGGGTTTTCTTCGGCTGTTTCAATCCATTTTGTCTCCATGACTGAATGGCTGTTGAGCAGGAGGGCGTCGCTGAAAGCTCCGGCCAGAGCGCATCACGCCGTTCTGATGAATGCTCAAATCTCAGTCTGACTCATGGTATAATAGCTGTGGCATGTGATTCCGATGGGGGATTGTACAAGCTGCCATTTTTAATTATCTGATAACTTCACTTGAGATGTTCGCTACACATGGCACAGTTTCAGATCTAGAGGACATATGGTTAAACCTATGTGATTGGGTGTTCACTCAATACTTCCTGCTGCCACTCTGCTTCTGAATATTTCATCCTGATTATGGAAACACAACAGGAACTTCTTTTTCAATTACTTTTTCTAGGGGAGGTCTTTCTAGTCATTGCTGTAGCAATTACCTGTGTGCCTTTCATTGTTCATCAGATTTCTTCTCACTATGACATATTTAATAGATGTAGTAAAACCACTTTTTATTGCTCTTCTACAGGATTAGATTAGTATTTGATGTGCCATATGCTTCGAGTCTGTTCTTGGGAGATGAGCTCAAGGCAGTCTTTTATTGACTATAAATATAAAGCATTTCAGCTTGTGATTGATGTTTCTGTGGTAGGAACAGGTACACTGAATTCTGGTGATATGTAATCAGTGACAGCCATGTTTGTTTCTATGGATCGTGTCAGAGCTCTCGTGGTTTTGAGTTGTGTTGCTGTGAGACACACACTCACTTCTGCAAACATGCAATCACTGCCAGAGACCGACGGTGAGCTACCACGGCCAGTCAGCGGGAACAGCTCATAATCCCAGCTCGTCCAAGGGGAGCTGGAGGACGGTGGGTGGGTGGTTGGGGGGTTGAGTGAGCGACATGAGCAGGAAGTGGCAGTCTTTGATATAACACTCTCTGCCTGCTCCTGCTGCTCCTGCTGCTGCTGGCTGTCATGGTCATGTCGGCATGCCTGCTGACCAGCTGCAGGACCACAGTGCTCCTCTACTTAATTACCAAACACCGTTGAGACCTGATAACTGCATCTACTTGCTGCTTCTTCTCTTGCACAGAGCTGTGATAATGGAAGTATTTAATGTTTTTTTCTGGCCCCCCATGGTTTACTAAATGAAGAGACCTCGGTTAAATAAGAGAAAAACAAAAAACAAATGTGATGGTCAGATGTGTAGAATGAATAAGCCTATTATCAGTGCACGTTCAAATGGTGAAATGATAAATAATGAATTGTAACTAATACACCTACAGTATAATTGCATGTGCTTGTGCTCAACCTGTGTCTTGGTTATCAGGCACTTCTCTTCAGGTCATCAGCTTCATTGCATTTGTAAGAAACGTTGTCCTGCCTTGAGATGAAAAAAGGCTGAAGCACATCAATAAAATTTTAAGGAGCACAGACACAAGAAGAGAGAAGTAGCGACATGGTGATAATGGACCATGAATCTTAATGAAATTCAGTGAGCTTTAGTGATCACAGGCAAAGAAACCTTTGGTGATGCAAGGTGGTCGGCTACTAAGTCGCATTAATCTCTACTTTCAGGTGACATCCATGAGGCTGAATGTCAGTAAGTTTTTTTTCCTAACCATATTCATCTCACTGATAGCGGGCTTGGATGATCAGGTGAACACAATCTATTTACTGTTCAAATAGCGAGCAGTGACGTCAAGGAGTGCACACTTTATCCGAATAATACTAGCAGGATTTTTATGTTCTGCTTGTTTCACTAGGACACATTTGAGGAAGGAAAAGGACGACCTAGGAAACCAGAGCCTGGAATATCCACTCGCGACCAGTCAGCTATAAGTAAATCCCATAATATGTGGGCAGGCTTAAGCCTTTGGTTGTGCTTAGAGAAGACTTTATGAGAAGATGCACTGAGAACACTGTGTCTACTATAGACTGTATAGCAACTTCTCTAAAGTGAAGCCAAAGCAAGTAGAGCTCCCCCTGGTGACTGGCTGCAGTATAGGTCATAGGCTCCACCTCCTCCATGTTAGTGGATGGGACCAAAGTACACATCAATTTTTTTTTTTTCTTCAAATATGATTTCTGTCATTTTATGTAGTTAATACTGGTGCATATTCAAGCTTTCATTTTCAAAGTTTCCAAGTTTCGGTTTAGTTATTTGACGCTATGGAAACAGGATTTGACATCATGAAGACTACAAGTTGCCATGCCAAATGTTCTGTGAAGCAGTCCCGTAGGGCCGTGAGAGTTGGAAAAATAACAATTAAATAAGCACAGTCTATAATTCAACATTTTCTTGTATCTGGTGGAGGTAGAGCAGAGCGCAGTATTAATTAAATGAAAACGCGAGTGAGAATGGCGGAAGAGCCGGCGGGTCATCGATAATGCGGCTCCGTGTGGTTCCACTCTTGGACCATACTGCGCAGATTCTGGCTCCAAAGTTGCAAGATGGTGTTGCCCGTATCCTCGGGAAAATACCGTCAGTTTGGCCAGTGCAAGGAAGTGGGGACACATTGGCCATATTTATATACAGGCTATGGTGTCTGCTAACAAAGCAGATGAGAGAGGTGTGACTGGAAGCAAAATAACCAACTCCATATTTCAATCAAATCCAAACCCAGAGGAATCTGATGACATTCCTTTGAGATGACACCCCATCCACACGTTTAACTCTAAAATACATCACATTATAAAGCCTAATGTCCGACTTTATACTTTTGTGCTTTAAGGAGTTTCACTGCAGCACTGCAGTAATAAAGTTCCTTCATCAGGCCCTAATCGATGGTGTTTTAAAGAAGTGATAGTTAGTTGTTTAGTCTCTCCTCCCTTGTTTATCCCAGAACATTGAAAGAGGTATGCGTTCAGTCTCCTTCTCTAATCTCTAAACTCCTGCTGTCCCAGACATGTTTTATGTCAAGCCAAATAAATACTCTCCATGGCATGTTATCTCTTTTACTGCAGCACTGTTTGCATGGAGTCTCGTGCATTAGTGATGGCTACGCAGCGAGTGGAGCGAGGTTGTATTGTCAGAGCTCAGACCCATACAAGCTGGGCCACAGGCGTCTGGAAAACCAAAAAGAAATTACTTTTGGTAGAAATGCACTGAGAAGTCAAATAACCCGAAGATAGTCCCAAAACACAGATGTTTACAAGTTTGTGAATTTCTCTTTTAGAAGTTTACTTCTAATGTATTCTGCTTGGATTAAAACAAAAGAGCGCCTGTGCCATATTCACAGTTTAAGGCAGTCGTAGGTGGTGTCTCCAGACTCCAGTTTTCTTCTGGTATCAGAAAGAAATGATGCTACTTGCCCGAGTGGTGTAACTCATCAAAGACAAAACAGAGAATGAATATGTCAGAGTTACCTGTTCCCCCGTGTTCACATTGCCTGAAGTTGTGTTTTGTCTTATCTGAGCTGGCGAGGAAGAAGGAGTGAAAATTGAAAATAAACCCTGTAAGCCAAGCATTTTTAGTGTCACAAAGCTGCCTGTGTTATCTTCCTGATATGTTTGTGTTTTTAATAACAATCCATTGATTCTGCTGGAGAATCAGTGGCAGAATATGAGTCATACGAATCTAGTGTGCAGTTATTTATATGTAAAGTACGTGCTGTATGTTGACAAATCAATTGTATTTCTGCCTACTTCTGGTTAATTGTGTGAACCTTTGACTTGCTGTAAATGAATAAGGTTTGCAGATGGTACATTCACTTTGACTGACAGAACATTTATACAGACAAGCACATTAGCAGATACACAGTCGTCAATGTCGCAGCCTTGGAGGTTGTTTTGATCGTCAGGCCAATCGGTATTTTCCCGTGTTTTATTATTCATCAGTAAACATTTTGCGCTTGCCTGTCAATGGTGCCACCTCAGTAATGGATGGTTTTATTAAGGCTGATTAGATTAATCGTGGGGAATGAAGACACATTTGCTGGAAGTGGACCCTCAAGGGTAGCAGAAGAAAGTATCAATCAATCATGACCATCTCATAAAGCACTGCTGATTGTTTGAAGTGCAGAGCTGGAGGAGATTTATATAGATGTAAGAGGCTTTTCTGTCCCTATCGCTTTATCTGTGTTTCACACACACGCACACACACTCCCTAACAACATGAAACAAGAGGAAAATTTGTGTTCCACTTGTCTTTAAATGACCCCTGATATAAAAACACATGGTTGTTTACGACTGCAAAAGTGGATGCCTCAGGAAGTTTTCAGAAATGTGCTTTGTGAACCTTTATCCTTATCTTTTGATAACAGTCATTTAAAATGGCATTCACTGCATCTTCATTTCAATTTTAATTCCTTTAATAAGTACAGGAGTTGAACTGTCCATTTCTGCAGACGCACACCGAGCTGTCATTAGCTACCCTGCTGAATCTCATTCAGTCCATGCACGTAGTTAAACTTATCTCGAGAGAGATATGTTGATTTATTTAGTGTTGGACAATGCTGACCTCATTAGATTAATCAGCTATTTAATTGCTAAAAATTTATATCAGTATATCATTTACTGAAAGCCATTCGTCATGTAAACATGGCACATGTTTGCTGTTATTTGGGATATTTGCTGTTTTTCATCCTTTACCAAATTACACTTGGGTTGGGACCACTGGTTTCACAAACAAGTTATTTGTCACCCTGACTTAAGGAAATTGTGCCAGCAAATGTGGATAGAGGTTGATTGTTGTTTTATAAGTCTATACAAGTTAGTTTGAGAACTCTTGCAATTTGTATGTTGTCTGTTTTTGAGGCTTTCATGTTTTTTTTTTTTAATGTGAATCACCCAAGGCTCCGGTCATGAAGTCTCTGTCTAAAGCCACATTCTCATGAAAAAGAAAAAAAAAAAGAAATAAATCTCTCTGACCAGTTATTGCAGCTTTTGTTTAATTGTTTTGTTTTCACTTGCATGGTCAAGACAAACAACTCTAAATCAACTGTGGGACCTCTTTTGTACATGCACTACACGGAGGTTCAGTTTAACCACATCGGCTTTTTGGTAAATTCCTGCCTTATTTTCCTATCATGCTGTTTTGAATAATGCATCATGTAACACTTGGTGCATGCTATGCCACCATATGCAATCTCTGCTTTGTATGTGCATATCTGATTTCTTCTCTACTACTACTAACGTCACCTAGCCAGACACAGTTTGGGATAATAGCGTGATATTGCAATGAAACGACTTGTGGGCATGTAATCAGTGTCTTCATGCTCCTTGGTTTCTTCATTTCCCTTTTTATTTGCCTTGCTTATGGAGAGCCGGGGTTTACATATAAAGCTGTAGGTCTCGAACAACACCAGCTCTAATTATAACTTTACGTAGGAGAGAATGAAAGATATTGAACATTGCCATTCATTCGTATGCAGCTACTTTCATTAGGTTATTATATTTGTGCGGAAATGAATGCATGACACAAAGATTTACAGCCAACCGTCTTCATGTGCTTATTACTACAGTATCAAACACGTGTGGAAACAATTTATAGCGAATGCCACATGGTTTGTTTCAGAAAAGACTGCTGATTGGAAAACAGTATTTTTCAAAGCTGACTGACTGTAACAGTATGAGACAGCATCCAAACACCGATGTACATCTTATTTTTGGTTGCATTGTTCTCCGCAGACTCACACAATTCTGGCCCCTTCAAATATATGATAGATTGGCCTCTGTTCAGATTGAGCTGAGCTTTGTGCTGATGTAGTTTCACTTGCTCTTTGTGTTGATGTCGTCTGTATTTGAGTAGGATGTATGAAGACATGCATGTACGCACGCACGCTAAGGTCAAAAAGGCATCCTCTGCTAGAAGGCTGTTTTGCAATCCTTGCATTTTATTGTGCCTGCTCCGTGTTTTTATGATTTGATTTGATGTTTTTATTTCCATGCAAATGATAAGATGTCAACTTATATATATCATACATAACTGAACAGATGTTCGGCCTTAATTAATATAAGTGTGCAAATACTTTCTTTTATGCTGTTTTTCGGTAAGAAATACGTTCATAATGGATTATGTGACAAACTTCGTACTTGTGGAGTATTATTAATGAGATTATGCATGAAGTAATACAGTTGTTTGTGTCCTTTCATAGTGGAGACTAAAAATATCAGTAAGTGAGATATGGCCTGTTATTTTATATTTATTCATCTTCTCTTTTTACATTCAATTTCACTTTTGTAAACAGCGTCTTGCTTTCTTCCTCTCTTTCTTCCTCAGTAGAATGTCTCCCTTTAGGACAGGGTTTGCTACACGGTAAGCTTGCTCACTGTGAACAAAATGATTCCCGAAATGGTTCTGTCTCGCCTGGGGGGTTAACAGCCAATAGGCCTTAAAATGGCTTCATTTCCCATTTTGCCCCACCACCCCGTCTGAGGAAACGTTTAGTGGAGCTAAAGGCCAATCAGGAATCCAAGGCATCAGTAAAGCCTTGGTCTGAAATCAATCCTCAGAGTTCATGAGCTCGTGACTCTGGGGCACAGGGGGAATAAGCCCCCCAATGTCAAATTCGTTTTTTACGAATACTTTTAGAAAGGCTAAAAAGCCCGTTGATTTAATGTGACATAATAACCCACAGTCTATGGGCACAATATTGATGACACCTTATTAAAGGCTATAATCATGCATTCGTTTGACCTATTAAATCAGCCAATCACAAGTGAAGAAGACAGATGAAAGGAGGATTTTTACATTTAAGGATATTTTTGCTAATTTCTGCTTTAGAAATAAGTTCCAAGACTTTACTGTGAGCTTGAGAGGTAAGAAAGGAATAAAGGAATATTCTGAAGGGTTAGGGGTTGATCAGCAAAACAGCATTTCCTGAATAAGAGACTTGTAGACTTACATACTGCTGAATTTGCTCCCAAGATCGTTGAATACAGCAATTATCTCTTGAGTTGACATTTTACAATTTCTGACACCGCAGGAAATATAAATCATGTAAAAGAAATTGATGAGCGTTGAAGAATTTGTCTCTCCGTAATTGAATTTTCAATGTAATTTGACACTACAGGCACAGAGATAGGTCCTCATTCATCACTGGTTGTGTAACAGCAACAACAACACAGTACTTTTGTTCGTGATGGTTAAGTCTCTCACCAAGCTAATCCTGAGAATAGTTTGGTAAGTGAGGTGGTTTCTCATTTCATCTTTACACAAACTGTAACACAATATTGAACACATACCACGGTACTTTCCCAAATTTTAAGAAAGAGGCTGGACTGTATTTGCTTTCACGTTACCAGGGACATAATTATAGGACTTTACTTTCCACAATAGACATTGTATGCAGCATATTATGGGTGTATATCTCTTATTCTAAGAACAGTTTGATGTGTATCCAGATAGTCTCCAACTCAGCCAAGAGCCAAGTCTCATTGCATTTCATGAAATAGTTATGAAATGCAATTATAATATGGTTCATGTCCTTGGACACAAAGTTTCTGTTTTGTTTGTTTGTTTCTTGACACAGGGCATAACTTTGAAAGTAATGTATTACTGTTGGCAGTATCTTTTGAGCCTGAAGCAAGTATTTGAATTTTTAACCCAAAACACTTTTTCTTCAGCCTATTATATAGCAATAACCGAGTGCTTTTGTTGACTAAACCCAACCAAGCAGCAGCTGAAAGTGAGACACAAGAACAACGTAAGCGAAAGAAAACAGAAAGAGAAAAAATAAAGTCTAAAAGGAAAAAGAAAAATAATCGGATACCCACACAGGTGTCAAACTACAGTCCTGTTGGGGAAAGGTCTGTCTTTTGCTGTCCATGGACAGGAATCAATTGATTCAATTCTGTGAGTCAGTCAGTCACTTATGAAACATTTTTCTCTGTTAGCATTTTAAATGTGCATCTGAGCTGGGGTTGAATCAACTGAACAACTTGGTGTGCCCTTCTCTGTGAACCTCTGTGATTGCAGAGAGGTTCATGAATATCCTTGGAGAGGCATAATTCCAGCCTTATTGTAATGACTTGTTCAGACCCTGAGTTACAGCTCAATATAGAATTAATCATTCATGACTCACACAAATAATTGTGCAAAACAGCACGGCGCCACATGCAGAATTGGCTTTTGGACAAACCAAACTCAAACAGTGGCAACCAACTGAGACTGATCTGATGCGAGTCGTCCCGGATGTCTCTCACTGATGCATTTTGACTCGTTATCAGCAGTTATCAGACTCTGCCTTAAACATGACCCCATTATTACAATTTCCTCTTTAATCAACAGCTCAAAAGTAAGGATGTTCAACTGTGACTCTGTTAGTGAAACATACAGAGTGAATGTGTCTCTTTGGGGTTCTAAGGGTTGTTGGGTTGTTTCTGACAGATGATGTGAATAGGATGTAAGCATGATGAAATGGAAAGCAAATATCTGACAGATCAAATAACATCCAATAGAGGCAGATAAGCCTCGTTTGGGTGTAACATTAAAATTGTTTGCATGGTTCGTTTTCTTTTTTTTATAGAGCTGCATGCTGCAAGCTGAGACTGTCACTGAAAAATAATGTCACTAAATCATATCTGGATTGATTTGCTATTAGGGAGATTATGAACTGTTAAACCTCTACAAAAGAAGTTCTTTTTCTAGTCTACTCATTTTGCAATCACCAAGTTACTGTAGGTGTTAATTAAGGTGTTAATAGCTACATTTGTTCCCATTCATTGCCATTACTGGCTTGTGCATGTTGTAACTGTTGGTGCCTTTACAAAGTCAGCCAGCTCTGAACACCTGGTCCAAAACTTGCTCACACAGATTCATCATTTTCACATAATGGGTAACTGATGCTTTTCTTTGCTTTGTAAGTCAAAGTTACAGCCCCCACACATGCATCACACTGTGCTCTGACTAAGTCAGAGCTGGTACGCTGGTAACTGATGTGTTAAAAAGACGTAAGAAAGTGGAGAGTGGGCTGATTGCAGAGGAACAATAACAGCATCACTGGGTGAGAAATAGTAGCCAGGAAACTATTACTGGCACTGGCCCAACTGGGCCAATTTCTGGCCAGGTTTTCACTCCGAATCAACCTCTTACTGCCAGCATGTCAGTTTTCAGTCTATAGTAAAACCCTGCATTAGTTTTCATATCAATTCCTATCACTATGTGTGTTGTAAATCTGCTTCAAAATGATCTTGGAAGTGTAGTAAACCTTTATGTGTGGTTATTATTCCTCTCCTCCCCCTGTATTATCTCCTCTGTGAGTGCGCTGCCAGCCATTCAGTACAGCTAATGGGGCTGTAAGCAGTTAACAGGCCTGTGAAGCTCTTCTCAGGAACACTAACATAGCAACACCGCAACAATGAATGTGTTATCAGGCCTCACCATGGGAACGTAAGACAACTTTTAATGAGCAAGGATGCTGTTGTTGTGCGAGTGGAACTTTTAGAAGAATATTAATTAGTCAAATGAAAGGAAACACTAAGTGGCCCTGTTGCTGTATGATGAACGTGTTGGTGGGATGGCTTCCTCTTTGTCAAAGCCTGTTTACAAAGTGCAAAGCTATGCAGTATTAATCAAGCTTTGGCCATGTTTGAAATGGCATAGTCCCAGTTTGCTGGTTCATTCATATGAACGAACCAGAGACCACACAAATAACATTGTGAACTCAAGCAAACCAAACATCGGGGAAAACTTTTTTTTTTTTAAAGTTGCAATCCCAAAGCTGTACAGTGCAGATTGGTATTAGCACACTTAGTGTTAAGGGACAGGATGGCAGGCCCGTAGCTCAGCCAGCAGCTGCTGATGCTTGGTAATTTACAGGTCTTCCAGCAAGAGCTCAACCAGCAGAGTTGTAAGAGTATTTAGAAGTGTGAAATGAACTTCATATCGTAAGAATGAGCCGCTGGTGAACGTGTGATGTGTGCCTGTTGACTTTACTGCAGGGGTTAGTATCTGAATATGTTTGCTTTTCTGTGCAAGACTTAGGACTTGGCATACAACCATGCGCCTGAGGTTTTGTATGGCAGCTGATTTGTGAATTTGTAGTGGTAGGCTGGAGAATTTTCAACATTTTTTTATTCCCCAGAAATGCAGTGTGTCTGGATTTGTACTCTGCTCCAAGGTAAAATTATGTGAACATTTCCTCATGACTTTGCTTTGGTCATAGCCGGTTCAGTATTTATCAGGCTTCTAAGAATTACCACAGAGAAAGCTGTAAAGAGTCAACCTGATGTAGGCCTGTAAAATGAGTAGTAAAAAAGGAATCATGATGAGGGAAAGACCAATCAGAGGCAAAGATTTACAGCTGCTTCACTGTTTAAGGCTTCTACGTCACATTCTTTATATCACCAACATCTGTTCAAAAGACTGACAATCCAGTCTATTTATAATATGAAAACAAAAAGAAAACCAAACTGGAGATGATATGATAATGTCACATTAACGGTGTGAGCAGACCACTGAGCTCAATCATAATAACAGTGTCTTCAGCTAGTCAGTCCATAAGTTCACTTTTAGTAGTTTGATGAATACTGTGTCTCTTTTTCAAATGAAACATATTTTGGCTGAATGTACTGAACATTTTTACTCTGTCATTGCGAAAGAGTACTGGATGCTTGTGTGTGTGTGTGGTTACACTTGTATTGCTCATGTTGCGGGGACGTAAATCTCTTTACACAGTCACATTCTGGGGAAAAAGCAGGTCCCCGTAATGTAAATCATTCAGTTTTACGGTGAAGACTTAAGGTTAAGGTAAGGGCAAGGTGAGGGTTAGTCTTCAGGAAATTAAAGTCGGAGTCTGTGTTTGTGTGTGTGAGCATTTTCAGTCAGAGCACCTGGAGCCTTTTAAGCAGAGGTCATATGTCACTGAGACAGGAAGTACCAAGAGGCCAGGCTGGGGAACTTGTGAACAAACAACCACATCAAAAGGAATATATTGCATATGACATTGTAGTAAAAGTCAGTATGGAGTTAGACAGAATGCAGGGCCTCCTTATTTTTGCTGCTTCCCCCTTTTGTGACAGAAAGCAGAATTCAAATGAGGTTGGAGATCACAAAGCTTTCAATAAGGAAGAAAGATTTTGTACTAAAAGAAAGTCTGAGATCCTTCAACTATAATTCAGAGTTTGACCATGGCCCCTCCTTTAACCAATTTAAATCAGTCCTTCTTCTTTTTGTAGTAGCTGAATAAAACCCCAAAAAGGAATTTTAAATCATACTTCCTCATTCCTATTGTGTCTCTCTCTTCAGATGGGAACCATAACATACCATAGGCCCCAACGCCTGGGCAACCTCCACAAGCAACCCAGTGATGCCTCCGTTAAGCATGACTGGACATCGGCTGATGCCAGGTAAGTGTCACACAAAAATATATTGTACATTGAATACACTGATGTGTGAATTTCTCTTTCTCAGTCTGTTAATACCCAAATGTTAGAAACATTTCATGGAACTTTTGAACATTTTTTTATTTGATGGTTTTAACGATTTCTTCATAGTTAGAAGATATACTTCAAGTAATGCATAGCTGCCTACATATTAAGAGGAGGGAGTCGTGGCTGCCTTACAGAACTTTTTAGGTTGTTGGCTTCAATTCAAAGACTGGAAGAAAAAAATAAAGTGCGTAGGTGGACAGATGAGTAATGTTGTCTCCCCCTCTGCTGCCCTCAGAGTGGCCCAGAGCAAGCTGGTTAGCATCATCACTGGACTCACCACACCAGGCAGCCCCCCAGTGTGTTGGTGTTTGACTGTCTAAAGCCCTGTTTTCTCTGCATGTACTCCCCCAGGCAGCTACAATTAAGGATATGCTTTTAAATCATTTTCTTTCTTAAGTAAAAGCTGCCAAATGTGTCCAGAGTGTGATTCTGTGTATGTGTTTTCATACCTGCGTGGGCCTGCGGGTGGGTTAAGTCATTCCTATCTGACTGTACAGTGTGTAGTTGGAGTTCAGGATGTTTACAGCATAAGTAGTAACCCCTTTAAGGAGTTCCCTGCTGCTCCATGAGTCACTAAAGAGGTGGCGGTCCTCATCCAGCCTCCATAGGGTTGACTAGGTTCATCTTGATTGGCTGAGCGCCTGCGTTCTGTGAAAGTTCTAGTATGGGTGAACTTTTATGCATTTGCGTCTGCAGTTATGCAAGTGATACTAATTCTTTTCATGTGTGTACACTTAAAGTTAGAACAACCTATCAAAGTCACCTACCAGTGTCTCGCTCGTTGTGGATCTAATTTCCTGCCCTGCACTATTTATTGGTTCCCCTCTGCTGTCAAACTTTGACAGCAGAGGAGTATTCCCTTAATTAACACCAGGTACTGTTTCCAACGGCCGGCCATTTGCAGGTGTCGGACCATCGCTCAGCATCTGTGACCCTTGTTTTTAACTGAGTTTTCCACTAGCCAGACCTCTAACAGCAGCTTTTCAGCCAGTTAAGCATGTTGAATTGACAGCAGAGCGAGTTGGCTGTTCTCATTGGTTGTTCAGCTTAGTCAGTCGGTGTAATACAATGTCAAGAGGGCGCGTACAGAATGCACTACTTCTTGATCTAATCTGAACACTCCAGTACATAGATATTCTCACAACGACATGAATAACTAGGATGAATAATTTGTAGACGAGCCTATCGGCATGATTCAGGAAACGTTCTAGTCTCCCAGCTAATAGTAGATCATACAGTTTCCCTTTTTGAAGCACAAATACAGATGGTATAAAGAGATATTTCCTTTCACACAAGCAGAACATATGGCCTATGTTGACTGTAGTCTTTGCGATGTGTTAAAGTGCAACCTTTTGTGATGATGGCACAGTTGTCCTTCAATGCCAGATTGTTGGTGTGTGGGCCTTAAAACTGGAAAAAATGAATGTGTCAAAGCACTTTCTGTCTTCATCTGAAGCTAAACTGACTGTCTAGATTTGCATGTTTATATGAGAAGAAGCATAAAAAGAAAGTAAGAGCATTTCCCATATTGTTGAACTACTGCATATGACTCGCGTGGCTCAGCGCGTGATCATGGAATTGTTATGACTAGCGCCTGCTTTGATCAGGTCACGTTGGGTCAGCAGCAAAATATGTGACAGCATTTAGTCTGGCGTGTGTATGCATATCAAATGTGCCACTTTTACAACAGCAGGGTTTAGGGGAAGATTTCTGCATGCCGATCCCTTCTGAATAACCTAGCTCACTCAAAGTCAGGACATGTAAACACATCAATGTCCCCTATAATCCCTCCAAGGCCTGCTTTCTTAAACTATCGTTTACAACCCCTACTGAAGCTGACTTCCTTTATTGAAGGGTATGACTCAGCATCCGTGCCCCGAAAACTCAAATGTCACAGTGCAATAATACACATGCAATCAAAAATAAAGGATATTATTCACACCGATCAGCCACAATATTAAAACCACTTACAGGGAACGTACTTCTACCACCTTGTGACTATCCAGTGTTCTGCTGGGAAACTTTTGGACCTGGCATTCATGTGGATGTTACTTAGACATGTACCACCCACCTAGACCAGACCAGGCACACCCACCCCATAGCAATGACACTCCTGGATGGCAGCAGCCATCCCCAGCAGGATGCAGCCTGACACAGACACACACACACAAAAATGGTTTAGGAACAACTAAAAAAACATGAAGAACAGCACAAGGTGTTGACCTAGCCTCCAAATTCACTAGATCCCAAACTGATCAAGTATCTGTGGTATGATCCATAGAGGGCCCTCCCCTCAATAGGACCCAAAGGCCCCCACTAACAACATTATGTTGCCAGACACCACAGGACACCCTCAGAAGGCCCATGGCCATTCTCTGATGAGTTAGAACAAGGGAGACCTACGCAGTATTAGGAAGGTGGTCATAATGTTGTACTTGATCAGTGTAAATCTTCAGTACATAACTCCTCTATGGACACTGATGGACTCATCACCAACAAGTAGGAAGCATAAACAACTCATATTAGTGAAAGTAGGATACAGCCCCCCTGTTATTTATTTATTGTTGGGATTAAATTTGAAGTTATTACATCTCTAAAAAAAAAATTTACAAGCACTTTAAGACTAACAACAGACAATGGATCACAGCTGAACTGAATGTGGTTTGGTAGAGTCTACTAATAAAGTGCTGAATTCCCTCTAATGAGGCATTTTGCAGCATTTAATTTAGAGGAGCTGGCATTGTCTGCCAGTCAGTAATAGTATTTTGTCTCCTCTGCCTGTGAGAAATTAATCTCGCAAATGGCTTTCACAAATACTCTTTGAACTAATTTGCATTCAATTGAAAATTGTCATATGGAGTATTACATTGATTTTGGGCCCTGTTTTGGAAAACATTTAATGTGAATAATAAGACATTTTAAACTTTTAAGAGCTCAAATCTAAGAATCACAAGCTCACATTACTGTGCTATTACCTTTATGGAGTACTTCATATACCAGATATCAGTAATAACTGAAGAGTAACAGTAGCAATAGCATTAAAATGTGAACAGACTAAAAGTGAAATGATAGCTGTTAGGGTCCACTGGGATGTGCATAAGGTACATTTGATAATCTGATGGCAAGATTACATTATTCAGTGTGATGTACAGAACAGAATCAAATATAATGACAGCAATATGTTGAATAAGAGACCATTAGAAATGTTAAAGGGCATTTATACAGTAGATGCTTGTGCAACATTTGTGATATTTGTATTTATGTTTACCTGCAGCCATAACGTCATGAATGAACCAACTGTAGGTTTGAGAAAAAATATCTTTATTACCTGTATGTGAAAGGGGTCTCTGAAGGAGTGTGTTTACTCAGTGATTTGGTTTTAGGGGCCGGTTTTTGTTTATGCTCACCACCCTCATACTAGCAGCATTTAGCCTCTGAAGCGCAAGATATTACTGGTGTTAATGAAGCCCAAAAACAGAGCTATGGGAAAGTGAATATCAGATATTTGTCAGGCGGGTAGCAATACATGCTATAGAATGCTAATGTTGCTCTGTTCTGCTGGATGTCAACCTCATAGCCAACTGTGTGCTTACAAGTTCACCTTACATTACAAACATATAGTGTTTGTCATTAATCATCTTGTCGATATCTGTTACTGTTTTTTAATTGGGTGACAGCTGTATTCTTCATAACATAATTTTCTTTAACATTGTTACAAAATGTTAGCCTGGAACCACTACAATTTTTCAGTGGCAGAAAGTTGGTCTGGAACCGCTCTGTTGAGAATTGATTATCCTCCAGTAATGATCTGTCCCACCCAATTAAACAGTTTCGGTGGGCTTCATGTGGTGTTGGACTGAAGAGTCACAGTAGTTATAGATGTCATCTATGCACAGTGGAGTTGAGGTTTACAACAAAATGGGTCCCATTGTAGAAGAGAGCTATTTAGACTTTGCTATCATGTCCCTAACTTTGAAGGATGAACAATTAACAGCAACTATGGTATTTGTCAAGAATGCCACATATAGGGATAGGGATCTAGGGATGACAAAATGTCAGTGTTGGTTGGAATTGTGTAATCTGGTATGGCATTATATATTAATTAACCTGAAGGTTAGTTATGATGCTAGGTCTGTGTTGACACTTGGGCTTGTCTTCATTAAATTATCTTTCTTGTGTCTGATTCTGTGTGACACATAGTGTTTCTTCTCACAGTATGTTATATATAAGCATAATGAACACATATAACCGACTGGAGAGCATATTGCACAGGATTACAGCAGGGCCTCCACATGCACTAGAGTTCTCGGTTGCAGCTGTGTGTCATTGACATGTCCTTAAGAGTGCACACACACCATCTCCTTCTAAATTGAGCTCGGCCAACGCAGACTTACAGCACTTTATCAGCATTACTTTAAAATGGATGAATATTTTAGCTTTAAGATTAATGAGGCGTTCACGTGTGTGCCCATCTGTTTAGTATTTTCCAGTGTCATCAGAGCCCCAGAGACCACTTAAGATTTCTGCATTTGACAACATCACACCCAGTGTTACCTTCTCCACTTTGCATTTATAAACTTTAGTCAGCATACTGTGTAGGCTACACCACATCTGTGATTAATCTTCTCTCTTTTCTTGGTGGAATCTTTGTTTTCTTTACTTGTTGTGTTTAAATGTTTTTTATGTGCGTACTAGAAATGCCTGGGTCCATGTTTAAGATAAACGCACGTGGAAGCATACGGTGTTTCATCTATGGAATTTCTTTCGTGGTATTTACTCTCTACACTGGTCTCCTTTCAAGAGTATCTTACACTTCACCGACAGGGTGTGGAGCTGTTCGGCATGATGGAGTTGGAGGGGAACACTCTCACCCACATGAGAAGGAGAGGTGTGTGGAGGTATTTGATCTGTGTGACAACAATGGATTAGGCTTTAGTTGTGGTAATATATCTTCATTAAAGTCATTTTGCTGAAGTGGTTTGTGAAGGGCGGCGTAGAGAGGAAGGAAGGGAGGAGAAAGAGATGGAGAGGGAGGAGAGCTGTGAGGCAGAGGACAGCTGTGTCTCCCCTCGTGGATCATCTGGAGAACCAGCTGGTGCTTCCCTACCTTTGCCTCTTCCTTCCTCCTCTCTGCTTCCCTATTCCCCCTCCCTCACATCCTCCATTGCCAGCCCAAATTACCCAACATCTTCATTAATGTCTCATTACAGCTGAGTCAGCCACTGTAACCCACTGCCACAATACACACTGCTCCTTTTTTTTTTCTTTGTCAATTTAGCCTGCACTCTGCTGCACACAAAAGCTCAAGCAACAAATCAGTGTGGTGTGGGGGGATTTGATGGGAAGCCACCTTTAATTGTTTCAATTACAGTAAATACTTTTTACTTACTACTAATAACGGGAATAAAACTTGAACTGAGCATCACTCACATATACAATACAGCTATAAAGGTCCTTGCTCTTTGTAGAAAATATGCAGATCTTCATAATGTATATGCTTATATATCCTTTTTAACAGTATGTAAAAATAATTCCAACAGTGTTTTTAGTTCATCAAGTTCAGTACAGAGAACAATTGAAATCACATTAATCCTTTGCATTAAAACAACACCACTCCTCCTGTAGATACATTTCTGCATAGTTTCCAAGGTACTTGTAGCTTGAAGTGTGTAGAACGAGATGCTCGCTCAAACCACACTTGTACAGGGGTTTTCTCCGATGCTCAACGTTTATTACTAAAAAACACCAAGCGGTTGTACAGCTCTCTAAACTCGCCACAAATGGACAAAAGTCATGCCACACATAACCTAAATGTTTGGCAAGTCTGTCATGTGTGGGCTTAACAACAATATGAGGCACCATCTGCAGATCATTAGTTTCCAAGCAGTCCAGTATGCCTTAAAGATCAAATGTCACAATTTTGACTGTTACAGTATTGTTGAAGCATCTTGAAGATTTTAATCATTCTTCTTAGCTGCCTCTGTGTAATCAAAGCCTGACATAATAAATGGACAGATCAGAGTTCTGTGGAGACCACACCATCTGTTCCTGAAGTGAAGATAGTTCTTTATGATTCTGGTTATATTTTTGGGGTTATTGTCGTGCAGAATAAATTTGGGACAAATTAACTTCTTTCTTTTTCTTTACATAGAGTTCTGAGATATTTTAGGCTGTCTTGCACACACAACGTATTCAATGAGGTTAAAGTCAGAGGACTTTATGGTCCATAATTCTTGAGTCCATCTTTTGACTTCTATGATGAGGTTGCAGGTAAGGACAATGGAGACCATGTTTGTGCAGTCTTCCATGGGTTTTAGTTCGTCTTTCCACCCCGCAGACATTCAGTTTGATTTGAACATTTACTTAATATTCCTCGTCTTATCTAGACAACCGAATTACCCCTCATCTGCTGTTTCTTAATGAAATGTCAAACAGTTAGAAGTGCTGTGATATCTTTTTATAGGCTTCCCCTGCTTTGTAGGCAGAACTGGTATCATTTGAGAGGTTACAATATTATGCACGTTGGGATCACAGCAAAGTAAAATGGCAGCAGCAACAAAATGAATAGTTTCTCAGTCAGACAAATTCAACAAGCTTGTCTACGAAACAACAGCTGCGACCTTACTTTCTACCCCCAGCAGTCCTCTGCAGAATTGCATCTTGCACTAACCAAGTTTCAATTTCTGAAGATGTTCAAACCATGTTTATCATGATGATAGGCCTCTCACTCACACAGACTCCCATTGTAAGTCTACATGCCTTACATTAACTCACGGTACACTTAATGTACATTTCTTCTACATTTTGCTTGTTAATGCACACGAGTTTCATACACATTAAAGTTTAAAAAGTTATGACCAGTTATTAGGGATGTAACAAATTACCGATATGAATCGGAAATCGGTTTTGATTTAAAAGACGTGAGTGCATCGATACACAAGCCCCTGGACTGATCTAAATGTACCACGAACCGGTCAATGGCCCGATTACAAAGTTATGAATCGGGTTATTACCGTAATTTCCAGACTATAAGGCGCACCTGAATATAAGCCGCACCAGCTAAATTTTGGGGAAACTACAGATTGTTCCATATAAGCCGCACCCGACTATAAACCGTACCCAAGCCGCTGGTGTTTTAATGTTTAATTACCGTAAGAGTTTCTTCTACCACGGAGAGGATTGTTGGGACAGAAATGACTGTTTGGAAACGCAAAGCGTCCCATTTATTTACATTTGAGAAACACAATAAATCTTTCAATCAATCGATCGATCAAACCTTCACATCTTTGACATTACAAACAGCATTCGTGCAGTGCACAAATAATACAACGGTGCGCTCCTAGCGCACTTCCTGCAGTCATAGTACCGTAGTAGTGCAATATAACAAAAAACAAAGCTTACAACGCTTGACGAGGCAATAACGTTAAATGGCTAAATTTAATTTGTTTGTAAAAGTGCTTGCCTGTAACACGGCAGCAAAAGTGCAGTAACCCTGCTCAACTAAATAACCAGCATCTTTTTCGAAAACAGCCAACACAGCAGTAAAGGTGCAGTAACACGGCCGTTTACTGTATCAAAACAACCAGCCTACTATACCAGAAAAGTCAGCCAGATCGATCGCCTTTAACTTAAAAGCAGCTCTCGTACTGCATTTGGACTCACTTGGTTTGTTTTGCTCTCGTTACCTGGCGCGAGCTGTCTGTCTCGCTCCTGCGCTTCCATGATAGTGCGCCCCTGGTGACCGTTAGCTGTAAAAATCCATAATTCGTTGTATAAACCGCAGGGTCCAAAGCAAGTGACAAAAGTAGCGGTTTATAGTCCGGAATTTACGGTATATCAGCAATACAGCTGGAAGCCCCGCTTGCTTATTCTCTTTCTCTCTCTCTTTCCCGCAAAAATCTCGCGAGACTCTATTAAACTTATCACTATGAAGGTAAACAATATCACATTTTTAGGATTGATTTAGGATCATTCATAATGTAAAATGTCTACTTTAAACAAGGAACTATATCGGATTACTCTCTAGGCAATTGAATCAGGTCAACTGGACTTAGTTTTTGTCTGTGTCTGTGGGCTAGTCAGACTTGCTGCTAGTCTCTCGAACTGATGAAGCCACTTGGATAAGGAGCGAAACGTCTTCACAGTCAAAAAACAAGTCCAGTTGACCTGATTCAATTGCCTAGAGATGCCTTTGACCTGGACAAATGAGAATTTGCACAGACTCATCGGATTACATCATATTGCACTGAATCGTACCAAATCGTACCGGATCGGATCGGATCGGATCAAATCCTACCGAATCGAATCGAATCGGTTGTTTTTAAAATGTATCCTTCCTGAATCGTTTCGTACCCCATGTATCTAGATACGTATCGAATCGTCTTCTATTGGAGAGATGCACACCCCTACCAGTTATGATAGGTCATTTGTGTTTTTTTTTCCATGCTCATAAGGAGCGTGGTGCTTTTGTCTCGGCAGAGCTCAGTATTATCCATGGACGGACACACACTTCACCAGACAGGATCAGATAATTAATTTTGAAGTACTCCTGTCAGCTCATTCTCTTTAACAACACTCACTAACATTTCTGTCCGTTTCTCCCTTTAACTATTAAGAGGAAATCTCAGGTCAATCAAAGTTGACTGTTAAGTGCACTCTGAGTTATGACCCTGCATCCAGACTCTCAGCTCTGCCTTCACTTGAACAGGCAGCTGAAAGGAGGCCTCTTAGCAGTAATCCTGACCTCCGCTGATCTGTATCCATAAACCATAGGTTCAGTAGACTTTGGCAAGAGATGCATGGTCATATTTCCAGTCTGTTAATACATACACACACACGCACACGCACACCCACCCACACACACACACACACAATGCTTTATTAATACTGACTCTCTATCATGGCTTAAGAAAGAGCTGCATAATTTACACTTCAAACTAGAAAATAAAACGTTCCCTCTTTGTCTGTCTCCCACCTCATCTCTGTGTATTTATGTCATCCTATATCTTCATGAAAATTCAAATAAAGTTAACAAGATTGATATCTGTTTATTTCTGGGTGTTTTGCAGTAGCATAGCGCACAGACTGGAAGAGGAAACTCCCAGCTTCTGTTAAAATGGCAAAAATACAACTCCAAAAAGAGCTTGTCTTAATTCACTGTTTATAGTATGTCTTTAAACTTAATGTTTTTGGTATCATAACAACAAATGTCTTTAGGGGGCCAACATCTAACCATGGTATCTAACCAGGTATTGAACATGCTGTATTACACAGTTAGGAGCCAGCACAGCTCTGATCCTTGGTTGAATGTGAGTTGCTGGAAACCAAAATGACCTCAGTCAATTGCTTAAAGGTCCTGTGCTTATTTTGTCTAATTAGTCCACAACTCAGTTTGAAGGTGAGCTGAGTCATGCTGGAATTACTTTAGGTCACCTGAACCTCACGTAACTGGAGATCACCTGTCATAAAACTAACTAGGGACTAAGGGTGTTCTCACACTAGGAAAACTATGTCATGTCGAGCATGTTTGACCCCTAACGTCCTGTTTGTGTGACCACTGTAATTGCCCCGTTCTGTGCTCGGGAACACGTGCCAATACCTGGCCAGCTTGAAGAAGTGGACTCAGTCGGGCATGTTAGACATCTGGATCACTAAATTTACCAAAGCATGTCAATCGTACAGGTTTTAAGATAGATAGCAACATGAAATGTTCTATGCGAGAGTGCTTTCATTCAACACAGAAAGTAAACTATTAATGACGTACCTGGGCATGGAACCATTTGAGTGCAGACCAGCAGGGCAGTGGGGAGGTGATACAGTTGTAAACAAGCAGTGCTTATACTTACTTAGACTCAGATAGACTTTATTCATCCACAGGGGAAATTGCTTGATCACAGTAGCTCAGTTGCACATAAAAACACTCTTGAGAACCACAACTAAAAAGAAAGATAAAATGAGATTAAGATAAAATAAAAATAAAATACAAATAAAATTAGGTAAAATAAAAATAGGATAAGCAAAAATAAATAAAAATACAGAATTAGCATGAACACGTACAAGAAATAGAGATGGAAGAATATATATTATATACATAGGAATGATTGTAAGGTGCAATAGTGTCCATTAAGATGAATAACATGGAGTTATCTGTTGCAGAAAGGTGAGTTGTTGTAAAGTTGGATAGAGTAGGGTATGAAAGAAGTCCTGTAGCGTTCACTGTGGGAGTGGAGCTGGATCAGTCTGTTAGAGAATGAGATCCTTTGCCCCTCTATAGTCTGGTGTAGAGAGATGGGATGGATTGTCCATGATGGAGAGCAGTTTGTCCAGTGTCCTGTCCTTCACTGAGACAAACGTCTCCAACTCACTACCAATAACATGACCAGCTTTTTGGATCAATTTGCCAATCCTACTTATGTCCTTTTTGCTGGTACTGCGCCCCCAACAAACCAGAGCAAAGTACAAGAAACTCGCAACAACAGACTGGCAGAAAGTCTACACTCTACAGAGACTATTCAGGCCCTTCTTGTCCACTTGTGTGGATTTCATCTAAATCTGTAGGTATCCACACACTCCTGAGAAGAGTTCTATTCAGGCACAATAATTAACATCTGTGTAGGTGTGCCATGTCAAGGCAGAGCTTTTAAACCCGGCAACACAATGACAAGACTTTTGAAAAGGTGAGTGTAGCCAGTGGGTGACTTCAATGCCTCTACTGTACTTCACCTAACCGCTTATTATATCACAAAGTATCATTATCTTCCTACACGCACAATACACAGTGTAAACCAAATGACAGTTTAGGGGTTGTTGAACAGCTGCTTTTAATTAAGTGCTGGACCTGTTTCTGTACTAAACAATGATGAAATTAATATTGTCTCGTCTAACTGCTTTTTAAGAACACAAACAAGTGTGTTTCCCAAAATGCAACAGAGTTTTCCTTTGTTGTGTTATTTAATTGCATTTCATCCTCCATAATTTAATCCAGACAGTTCCACCCACAGACTGTAAAGCTTGTTGTCAATTCAGCTTTTAGATAAGTGTAAAATAAATACAGAAGTGTCACTGGTGCAGGCCGATAACATGACAGTCTTAATGGAGAGTTCGCTCTGCCAGAGTGTCACTTTGTCAGCACGAAAAAGTGTCTTAATTTGATTTGTGTCACATTTTACAGGAGTCGTTTGTCATTTAGTGTGGTAGCCTTTTTACTTTGAGAATTAAACTGTTTTTATTGTGGGAGCAAGATGGACACGAGTCTAGAGCCTGTCCATCAGACCAGGCACTGTTTTTATTGTTGTTAAAATGTGCTCAAGAGTGTCTATTACATTTACTGCTGAGATTATGTGAGACAGATGGACTCCTCATTGCCAGAACACAGGCCCAGGTTTGTCAGCACAGTGTAATGCTATTGAATTTAAGCTGAGTTGTGCTTACTATAAAAATGAAAAGTCTATTGATCTCTTTATGATAGAATGTGGGTTGTGCATGTTGGCACAATGTTATTATTGGGATATTGAATGGAAGCCGTTATATCATTGAGTCACACACCCACACTGTGATGACAGCAGAATACTGTGGAATAGCCAGAAAAAAAAAAGGTTCTCCTCCATCTCTCTCCTCTCGACCAAGCATAATTACGCCTGTCTGTCTTTCTTTCTCTATGTTTCTCTCTCTCCCTGACCTTTTAACCTTACAAGCTACCACTTATTATCACAGACATACAGACACTCTCATCTCTAAATCTGGCAGGATTTATTCACTCTGGCAGCTATGTCTCAGACACTTTATCTCAAGGATATATTTTAGTTTTTTCCCCCCTTAGTTTTCAGGAGACTTTCGGATTCATAACTCACATGCTCCTTTAAAGAAAGATGAAAGCGGGTTTTAAACCTATTTTTTTTATAATGATTACATCGCTGTATCCCTCTGTCCTCTGGTCAACCTTCAGTTCTTACTTTGAAATGGCAAAAAAAGCTGTGTAGACACCACAAATATGAGTTCTCGGGTAATGTTGAATTTTCTTTTTATTTCAAGCTTTTTCAACATTGAAAGAGTCAGAACAGCTGCAGTCTTTTGCTGTGACATGTTCACATTTTCACTCTCTCCACCAAGAGATCGCACGACACACACAGACACATCATAAAAATACTTTCTTATGTCCAACATTTCATCTCAAATTCATTCATAAAACAAATACATGGAACAAAGGCATTCATAGGGTAAACCTAAGATGATTCTCAGCATTACCGTTTTCTCAGATAGTGAGTTGAAGTCATAATGTCATGACCAGGCCGACCTCTATTCCACTAACCTTTGTAATTCAAAAAGAGTGCAATATCTAACAAAAGGAAGTATGATACTGGCAAATACATTTCACATTCTAAGGCACTAGCCATAGTGTCCACAAAGCAAACAAATGTCCAGAGAAAGAAAATATTAAGTTGGTTTTGTCCATATCCATAAAGCTCTCTTAGAATCTTTTGTCTAAAAACAGTAACTCACTCATTCACTCAGTGCCTCTGTAAAGCTATGATGTGTATCCTGCAAACAACTTTTCAAAAATAAAAATAAAAAACCTATTCCATGGCAAAGTGTTGAGAAAGCGTCTGTTTAGAAATAAGTTTTCCACTAGTGCAGAACCTGGAAATTTTGCTTGAGGTCTCAATACAATGATCCCTGAGTGTCCTTTATTCTGAATGATAGGAGTTTGTGGATTAATTAATGCTTTTGGTTTTTAATTACTGTGGCTCTTTTAAACTCCTGAGTAAAAGGTTAGAGGACTAAGAGGAACATGTGACAGAAACTGAACAGCTTTGTCGAGGCTGGCTTTTTGGCCTTTGCGTCACAACAACTAATTTCAAGTGCCAGATGGCTTGTTACGCCGGACAGTCTGAGAAGTCGTCCTTGGAAACTGTTTGCAAAAGGACAGACACTCAAAAAATGTAAATAAAAAAAGACTTATGAGGCCACTGGATAAACCAATTGTTGCAGGCTAACTACAACAATTAGATCGCTTCTCGTTATTGTCACCGCCGACTGCTGTCACACCTAAATCACGCCAATGCTGCAGGTTTTTCCTAATGGGTTCAGTTTGTTCAACCACTGTTACTCACAAAAGCAAAGTTCGATGTCTCACAAATCTCCTGAGACTCCAGGTGCATTGCAAGGTAACATAACAACTGAGCCGACAGGGGCTGTTAGCACCAACAGGATGTTCGGATGAGTCCAGATGCCAGTGGCAGAGCAAGAGTATTAAATTGTGAACTAAATTGTGAGTATTTATCCTGGATTTTTTTGTGTTGCTTGCTGCCGGCTTTAAATCTAAACCCAATTTCGTTTCGTGCCTCATAACACTTATTTTCTTTGTGTCTTTAGTTTGCTTATGCAACTCATTCATAGACATCAGGGTTGTCATTTGTTGGGCTTTACCGTTCATTCATTCATTCATCTTCTGTAACCGCTTGTCCTGTGAAAGGTGGAGGGGGGGCTGTAGTATGTCCCAGCTGTCATCGGGCAAGAGTTAAGCTTTACCAATAAATTAAAATTTGCAAAACAACTAAAAGGCCTGTAGGATTTGTATACATTTTTTCTACTTTATTAAGACTGGATATTTTTCTATATTGTCTGGTGCTTCTTGGAAACTCCCTGCAAACATGAAAGGGAGGAAAGCACTGCCCTTTATACAAAAGTCAAGATATATTGATTCCAGTCCAGTCTAAACTTGCCCTGCTCCATTCAGAGGTCAGAGGATCTTTATATTTACAGATATTAGTGCTGCAGTTGTGGGATGGTAACTACTAAATAACTATGAATGGTTAAGGTATCACTACATCATAATGCAGCGCACAATAGCAATTCTGTTAACCCCAGACAAGAAAGACATTTATGAGGGGCACCACTCGTAGAAATCTAAGTCTTAACTACAGTCTTAACCAGAACAAAGAAATCAGAGCATATCACCCCAGTTCTTAAGTCTTTACATTGGCTCCCAGTCAGCTACAGAATAGATTTTAAAGTTCTGCTACTGGTTTACAAATCACTGAATGGTTTAGGTCCAGAATACATGAATGACATGTTAGAGCTCGACTGGGTTTATACATTGCTGAGATCGACTGACTCAGGTCAGATAGTGGAGCACAGAGTTAAAACCAAACACGGTGAAGCAGCATTTAGCTGTTACGCTGCACACAAATGGAACAAACTACCAGCAGAGCTGAAATCAGCCCCAACTGTAAGCACTTTTAAATCTAGGTTAAAAACATTTCTTTTTTCATGTGCATATGGCTGAGCCCTTTTAAATCATTTTAAATCGTAATCTTGGATTTACACTGTAAGTCCTCTTAATCGTTTTAATATATGTATATATATAATACACTTTTCTTTTTCTTTTTTTTCTTTTTCTTTGTTCTTGCTTTTAACTGTGTGTTCTAATTTGTTCTGTTTTTATGTAAAGCACATTGAGTTGCCTCTTGGTATGAAATGCGCTATATAAATAAAAATGCCTTGCCTTGCCTTGCCTTACAAGCAACGACGGCACTGAATGGCTGGTCTGGACTTGGATTACAAGTGCTATTGGATGGAGGCCACAAACAACTGGTGAGGCTAACGAAGATATGTGGGTGAATCTCTCTCTCTCGCTCTCTCTCTCTCATACATAAACACACGTGTACACTGCTCTCAGTCGTATTTTTGCACAAATGCATACAGTTCCCAGTGCTTTTGAATGAACAAAAAGATTCACAGGAGGAGCAGAGTCTCCCACAGTTATGTCTGCTGTGTTCACTTGGCACACACTGCTTCTACATGAGAATACGCACCCACGCACAAATATTCACAATCTCTGTGATCTAATCCATGGTAGCAATCAGAGGAAGACTGATGTGGCTGGCTGAGATTAATGTCCTCTTTGGTAAAGTCAGCGGAAAAATGAGGAGTATAAAATGAATGACGGGATCTGCGGTTCATGAATATTTCAGTTTGGGGAGTACAACGATTGCAGAACAAATGAGACATATAGACTACATGTCGCAATGCAGAAAATTAAGAGAAGAATTCCTTACGGTTTGTATAGACTGACAGATTTTTACAAGCTATCCAGTGGGGATTAGGACAGGAATGGAGTTGCAGGCTGGAGGACAGTTGGCAGGGAGAGTAAAAATGCAAATTCCCGGAAGCGCTGGGCCTGTCTGTTCATCAGAAAATATTACCCATATTACCCAGCATCCCTCACAGCGGCTGTTCATGTCCCCCCGACCGCCACCCATCGCCAACTCTGCTGCGGGGGATCATTTGCCGTGGAAATCACAGTTTGAAGAGCAAGAAAGGGGAGGAGAGGTTGTGTCAAGTCGGGAAAGGGAGGACAACTGTGATCGCCAGGAGCTTGTTGTAGCCAAATTCATATTCATTTATTTATTTATTTACTTTTTAAATCAAATATTATTTCTCTGCTTCTCACATGTACGCAGGGTGAAATGCAGTTAAATTTAACAAACCTGCTGGAAATATTTTTGCATTAAAAATAAGACACGAGGTGAGGGGGCACTGTATGCGTAAATGGTTTAGAGCAGTGTCTTGTACAGTAACGAAGGAGCAGAGAACACACAGAGAATTGCATTTATTTAATTTTTTTTAAATGCCAAAGTTAAAGAGCGAGCGAGAGAGAAGGAGATCAGATAGCCGAGCGTAGAGACTGATGGCCTTGTGTGGGCGGACGGAGAACTAGAAGGTTTCTCTTGATGTTTTTGTTTAAGGGCGCTTTCCGTGATCTCTGGGTCTCTGAGGACTTTCTCGCAACAAACCCCTTTTGCACTGAAACTACTCAAACACTGGGTCATTGCACTGTTCGTGATGAAACATATAAAAAAACGCTTCCGGAGAGAAGCGCCATTGTTGCCATAGTGATGAGAGAGTGGGCCTCTGAAAGCTCCCTGGGAGGAGAGACAGTAAACAACATATTGCCACGTACACCTAATGCTGCAGCTGTCGGCACACGCGCATGCCTTTTGCAGGACTTCTTTGCACACATTGTTGTTGTGTTTGTGTGTAGATAGATGCATATAGAAAAACAGGTCAAGGATGTAAATTGGACTTGATTACTTTGGTAATGACAATGAAATAGTTGCTCAGGAAGAGCTATGGATAATACTGTGTATTTTTGTATTTATTGTACTGTTTGCATATGGCAAAATGTGTAGTGTGCAGTACCAATCTTAGAACATGTATATATACAGATTAGTTTTCTATAATTTTCTCTGTATGTTGTTCCAATGACCCTTAACAGGAATAAGCGGGTACAGAAGAAGAAGATGTTGTTCTAATGATGATCAGTCACCCTGAATCGCTCATATGGGCGATCAAGGTACATCTTATCTTATTAGTAATTTTTTGTTATGCTTAGTTTTTCTTGAGGACCCAAAAGCAGAGGCAAACCTGAGACTGGTTAGACTAGACTTAGACTTTATTTGTCATTTAGATTTGCCATTGCATCAGAATGAAAATTTGGTGCAACGGCTGAGAGCAGGAATACTGACAGAGACAAGAAATACAAAAATAGAATAAATATACATAGAAAAACTTTTGTACAAAAAGATAAATGGAAGATAAATATATTGCATCTAATTACAGGGTAATATTTCACTGCAATACGGCACAGAGGTCCATAATGGAGCAGTCCTGTGTAGGTGTGTGTGGGTGAGGAGGGGGGAAATATTATAATAAGTTAAGCAGTCCTATGGCATGCGGGAAGAAACCGTTGTTGAACCTGGCTTTTCTGCTCCTGCCAGAGGCCAGCAGCGAGAACAGTCCATGGTGGGGGTGGGAGGGGTCTGTGGTGATGTTTTTAGGCCTTGTCAGACAGCGTTTCTGTGCAATGTCCTGGACGGGAGACGTTTCATTGAATATAATGAAAGGTTGGCAAGTTGGAGCAAAGAGCAGGTGAGGTAGGTAGCTAATAGCAGAACTGAGGAAAATGTTGCTGGTTGGGTTAAACTGATCAAACTTGGATTTAGAAGATGAGGCTGGAACTGTGGAGCACAGAGAAAGGAAAGATTAATGGTTTTACACAGAGCCTGAGCTACGCCGCTGGAAGCATTTATACTTGTCCAGTGGTGTGTTGCTATCATTTTGTAATTGCGCTGCTAAAATGCAAGTTGGTGGCTGAGACTGTGGAGATCCTTGTTGCCAGGGAAAAGAGGGGAACATGGAACATATGCTATAGCTCCACATTTAAATTTTGTCATAATGGAAAATACATTGTCCAATTAATTTTTCCTGCATTTCTGAATTTCTGTCAGAACTTTGATGCAGCCCATCTTTGACCACCGATGTGATAAACCATTAAACTGTAATCTGTTAATAATGAATCAAATATAATAATTGCAAAAGTGTTTCGGTTTTGAGACCAAACATTTAAGAATGTCTCTGAGACAAACCAGTAGAATATTATAACGTATTTCTTTTTCTTGTAATGTAGGTTTTGGTTGATTGACGTTGTAGTGTAACTGATGACATCTACAACGTGTGTAACTGATGCATTTTACTGAAAATACTGTTTCATTTTTGTTATCTTGTTTTTGCAGTGGCTAATTATCATACTGACACATCAATGAACTTTATTGTTTTTGGATTAAATAGATAGACTAAAACTTTTTTTTTTTTTTTAAAAGATATGGTAAAACAAATAGGTGAGGCGGCCACACTTCTCACCTGATTAGTTCCTACATTAAATGCATTGGCCCTCAGCCAACATTTGATCACAACAAAACAAATCAACAGCTTTTCTTACTTCATTTTTGCACCCGTAAAATAATCTGAATTTGGAGTATGATAGGATTACAGCTGCATAGCAAACGGAGCAAAACAGTTAAACAAAGCAAAAATACAGAAATGTTAGGCACAGTAACTGAGCCCTGAACCATCACATCATGTTTGTTAAAAGTAATGTGCTGACCTGAATTCAGAGTGCAAGGAGCAGGGGAAGCTGGGATCTGGTCTTGGAGATGACTTTCTGTCAGAGCTTGATGTTTTCCTGGGTCAGGTAGTGCCTTATTTAATGATTTACACAGAAAAGTAACGCACAGCCTGTAACACTGGACAACACTGAATAACTCGAATCACATTTTTACATTAAAAGTAAAATCTGACAAATAACAATGATAATCAATTTACTGCAAAGAGACACATTGTACAGATGAATGTGTGTGTGTACTGTGTGCTGCCCATATCTTAACATTTCAGACTGTTTATAGCCTTTCAAGATGTATGACCCACATCCCCCACAAGTATGAAGTGTGTGTGATGTTGAAAAGTCACTTGAGGTAATGTCCACATCCAATTTCCTCCTCGTTCTTCTCCTACTTGGGCGCATTTGTGTTACAGAAAATAGAGTTTTGACTGAGTTAAAGCTTCTCTTTCACTTTCTTACTATTGTTGCATCACTCCATTAAAAGCTAATTTTAAGGTCTGTCAAATAACCAAGGACAGCAGATAGTATTGCCTACAACAGAACCGGCTCATTGCAGTGAGCGTGCAGACAAATGTCACGACAAACCAGTTGCCTAGCAATGTAAGCTAAATATCATGGCAGGCTAAAACATTTACAACCGTAGTCTTGTCTCAATATGACCTAACCTAATTTAAGGTAATGGAGAGGGTGGGCAGAGTGATCCTAAATCCTTCATCTGCCCACTCCTCCAATATTGTTAGCTCCATTGATGAATATCAGCAAAGCTGGCTAATCTGCTTTGAATCAGATCCTGGCCCCACGTCCTGTATAAATCCAGAAGAAGAAGAACTTTATTGTCGTTGCTCACAACTTACAATGAAATTTTGTTTGGCAGCAAAATCTCTAGTAGCAGCTTGAGTCAGGTGTTTATGAATGTGGCAGGTTGAGTGCTGCTCCACCTCCACTCTCAGTTAGTATCACCTGGGCCTGATTTCCGGCGGGCCTGATTGCGCGGTGGCGCCACCTGCTTAATTGGTCATGCTTTCACTGGTGCCACACTGTTGGTGTTCACCTGGCGAGGGCTCTGTCTGGCATGCTCCAGTTGTGGGTACCAAACTGTGTAAGCAGGGTTGGCCGTGGTATATGTGTGCAGCTTCGTGGGGATTTTGAGGAGTGTGGCGTCTGCTCTCCACCCTCACCGCGAGACGGTGACTGTTTCGGGGTGTGTATTAAGCTCTCTTCACTCGGTTAGGCTTGCTCTTTTCTTATTAACTCCTGCTAGCTTTATTAGCCTTAAAAGTTGGCCTACCTTCTGTCCTGCTGTAGCTGTTGAAGCCACAGCTTGTGTCTCTTTCTTCCTCCTGTGCTCTGTATGAGGCTGCACTGTGCAGCCTGGTGACGTGTTCCGCCACTTGGGCATTCCGAAGAACAGCTATCCATGGCCTCCAGTCCCGGTGCGGTCGCTCCGTCTTCTGCTGCTGCTGCCAGTGTTCTACATGAACTGATTAAATTGCACAGTAATTCCACTGTGTGTCCATGCAGCTTTGGGTTCTCCATCCCACCAGAACTCCTGACAGGAGCTGTTGTCAGGAGTTGTTAGGCAAGTTTCCCTTTCCCCTCCATTTGGCCACATAAAGGTAATAAATATATTTAAAAATATACATTATATTGCCAAAAGTAGTCACTCACCCATCCAAATAATTAAATGTGTTCCAATCATCTCCATGGCCACAGGTGTATAAAATCAAGCACCTAGGCATGCAGACTGCTTCTACAAACATTTGTGAAAGAATGGGTTGCTCTCAGGAGCTCAGTGAATTCCAGCGTGGTACTGCGATAGGATGCATCCTGTGCAACAAGTCCAGTCGTGAAATTTCCTCGCTACTAAATATTCCACAGTCAACTGTTAGTAGGGTGACCAGATCCCAATTCACCAGATGTGGGACAAAGGCTACGTTTGTGTGGGACAATGTGAGATACCAGTGCATCAAGGTACCCTAAAAACTAACAGAAAAAATAAACATTTCTATTCTGCCCCTTTGCTTATAACATTACTATGCTTTGCCATCTGATTGATTCAGTAGCACATAACAGCCTGCAAATAAAAACTTAAATATATTTTATAATATATATATAAACTTATTTAAATGCAACTTTCCCAAGTTCCCAAGTTGAGCAACACGTTTTGTCTCGCATTGTCTGTGTCGTTTCACGTCGTATTCACCTCCGTGTGAAACGGAAAAATTACTCAAGCAAACTTCACAGCAAACTTTACCAGAGTCGCCTTGCACTGGTTTCACCCAGGGATAGATAGTTTCCCAGTCTTTATTATAGCTGCATTTCCTCTTCTTAGTCGTACGGGTTGTGCTTCCCTCCATGTCTCGCGCTGCATGCCGTTCTGATCTGATTTGCATTGTTTGTTGTTGGTGGGCGCACCGTTAACCTGCGTCCGCGTCCCAGTTTGATTGACATGATCGAACAGCCCGTCCCGACCCCTGATGACAGCCCTCACTGCTTTCTCCAAACAGCTATTTGATAAATGCCAGATTATAAAACACGCATTTCAAAACTGGAGTCTGACTGTCAATAACAATGCGGGACAACGTCTCAATTTGCGGGACGTGTGAAAAGTAATGAAAATGCGTGACTGTCCCGCACAAAGCGGGACATCTGGTCACCCTAACTGTTAGTGGTATTATAACAAAGTGGAAGCGACTGGGAACATCAGCAACTCAGCCATGAAGTGGGAGGCCACGTAAAATGACAGACACTCTCTATGGTGCAACGGTAAAAGTTTTTCAGGAGTGGTGGAGGCAGTTTGGTCTTCCTTAGCGTTCTCAGAAAAAAAGAGACACTGCTGGGCTTTTATGAGAATGCGTGTGGTGTTCACAGTCCAGCCCAGGTCCTCTGAGATGTGCAGACCAAGGAACTTGAAGTCTGTGACCCGCTCCACCACCTCTCCATTGACGCTTAGACCTGCGTGCAGCGTAGTCCTCAACCGTGGTCTCCTTAGTATTGAGGCTGAAGAGGTTGTCACTGTACCAGGCCACTAGCCTCGGGACCTCCTCCCTGTATGGACCCTCATTGCCACTGCTGATCAGTCCCACGATGGTCGTGTCATCAACAAATTTGATGACGATGTTAGTATCGCGGGTGGCAACGCAGTTGTGGGTGTAAATCATGAAGAGGGTGGGACTTAGGATACAGCCGATACAGAACGATGGTGGAGGATGTGGAGGTGCCCATCCTGACGTGCTGAGGTCTGTCTGTCAGAAAGTCCATGATCAACGACAGAGGAGGGTTCCGAGCTGCAGTTTGTGCAGTTTGTAGACCAGTCAGTTGGGGCTTATGGAGTTGAATGCTGAGCTGAAGTCAACAAACAGCAACACCAGTCTTTCCATACATTTCATGATGACCAGTGTCAGGGCTACAGGCCGGTAATCATTCAGCCCTGTGATGGAGGAGGTTTTGGGCACAGGGATTATAGTAGCAGTTTTCAGGCAGGTGAGGACAGTGGCTTGCTGCAGAAAGCGATTGAAAATGTCTGTGAACACTTTTAATTTCAGAACCTTTCCTGGTATGCCATCCAGTCCTGGGGCCTCATGTACGAACATTGCGTGCGTACAAAAACGTTATGTACATACTCGCTCACGTAAAAGTTCACATGTATCAAGAGTGAAATGTCCGGCAACTTTGTACGTGCCAACGCCAACGACGTGGCTGGCGTATGTACGATTCTACAGATGTCGATCCTTTGGCGACACTTAGAGGTGATGCCGGGAAACTGTCATAAACGTGAAAACTATTACTCCGACCGATCGGGACTGTGCCAGTCAACCCTGAGCAGAGCCATGCAAGCCGTATGGGACGGAATTATCCGCATGTCAGCCAGGTATATCAGATTCCCATACAATGCATCTGAACAGGTCAACATTAAAGTGCAATCTGCAGCGAGAGACGGTTTTCTGAATGTAATTAGAGCTATCGACTGCACACACATTGCTATAAAAGCGCGATCGCATGAATTTGGAAATGTCAACAGGAAACATTTTCATTCGATCAGTGTACAGATCATACGTGATGCGCAAATGCAAGTAAACATTGTGGCAGCGTGCCAAAGAGCACATTTTTGCGCATCTCCACTCCAGTGAGTAGCGTCTCCAATTCTCTTTCTGTGAAGTTCTTCTTTTTTCCCGTCTAACTCATTCTTATGTTTTCGTTTTCTGATCGCGCAGAGATGGGAATCTCAGGTGCAGGGTCAATTTAAATACAATTTGCATATTTAAAAGGGGCGTGGACAGGGAGTTGCATATTTAAAAGGGGCGTGGACATTGAGGGGTTGGGTACGCTCGATTGGGATGTACAAAGGAAATGTGCTTCGAAATGCTTCTAAATCTGAGCTTACGTCACGATTTAGAAGGAAATCTACGCAACTCTTCATACATGAGGCCCCTGGTTCTTTCCTGGTGTCGATGCCCTGCAGGACTTGCAGTACCTGGTGTTGCTGAAGGGTGAGGAGCTGATCGTGTTCAGATGGTGTTAACAGTGTGCTGTCCTCTTCAAAGCATGCGAAAAAGGTGTTGAGTTGGTCTAGCAGGGAGGTGTTGACGGGAGAGGGGGTGTTGTGGCGCTCCTTGTAATCTGTAATGTTCGGGATGCCTTGCCACATTGAGCGGGGGTTGTTTCCTCTGAAGTTGGCCTCTATCTGCCCTTTGTATTTTAACTTGGCAGCCTTGATGCCTCTGTCCACTCTAGCCTTCCTATAGGCCTCCCTGTCTCTTGCTCTCAGCGCTGAATCCTTGGCCCGTGGCAGAGCTCTGACTGTAGAGTCGAACCAGGGTTTGTGGTTGGAGAATGTTTTGACCTGTCTACTGTACTGGTGGTTACATTGTCTATGCAAAAATGATGTATGTTAGTACAGAGGAGGTGTAGGTCTCAATGTCTGGTTGTTCAGAGAGCTCCCACACAGTGTAATCAAAACAGTCTTGCAAAGACAATGTTGCCTCCTCAGTCCAACACTGCACTGTCTTGTATTGTGGTTTTGATCTGCAGATGAGGGGCCTATAAGCCGGTGTTAAGAACAGGGATGGATGGTTTGAATGTCCAAGGTGTGGGGAGGGTCGGGCTTTGTAAGCTCTGGGAATGCTGGTGTAAACTTGGTCAAGTTTTCTGCCTTTCCTTGTATTGATTTTATATTTTATAAAATTTGGGAAGCGACGTTTTCAGACTGGCATGATTGAAGTCGCCAGCTGCAATAAAGTAGCCATTGGGGTGTTTGTTTTGTTGTCTGCTGTTGCTAACATATAGCCTGTTAATTGCTACGTTAGCATTAGCTCTCGGGCGGATACACTAAACACCAACTAACACAGCTGTGGTTTCCCTGGGCAAATGGAAAGGCCTGCACTAGAGCAAAAGAAATTCCAGGTCCGGACAACAGTGTCTCTCAATGACAGTGTCTGTGCACCAGCTGCTATTGTCGTAGGCACCAACCCCCCCCCCCCCCCCCCGACAGTTGACAATCCGTAATTTGATTTCATTAAATTTTATTTACCAGAGAATGGGCGTTGGTAAGAAGAACGCTGGAGAACGCTGGTTTGTGAGGAGCTGCGACTAGCCTGGCTAGGATGCCAGCTCGCTTGCCCCTCTTCTGCCATCTTTCGCAGTGTTGCTGTCGTTCCCTTTCGTTGATTTTCGTTTTTGTGACGAGTTCCGCACGAGAGTAAGTCGTTCTCAGTACACAGCTGCTAACTAAAGGAGAGCACCAGGCCTCTGCGACTGGTCGTGCCGCCATGTTTGATATGCTTCCTTTTTCCAGTATTCATAGTGACTACAGCTGACAAAGCTGTCAGTGGAAGGTTGACCCACTTTACATTGTACGATCTCTAGATATAGATAGATATTCATACGAGGAGTAGTTCATGCACATGTGATCAGAGAGCGATCTGATCAACGAGGCCACATCTGGAAGAGACTTGGAGCACACCATATAGTTGAGAAATCCACCACTGGCACTTAAGTAATTTGCTGACAGAAGTCAGATAGGTCTCTGATGCAGTGATGATCAAAGTTTAGGCCGAGCTTACAATATTGTCAGCCAGCTGTTTGGCGGGTGAGCTGCACTGTGGTACAACTGGACAGAGGCCGTTAATGAATACTATATAAGTATAGGACATCGAAGTGGCTAAGACACATAACACATAATCAGCATCCTCACCTTTAAAAATCTAGTGACTCAGAGTCTGGCGCCTTTGATTTGAGTGAAGCTCCTTATTAATTTTCCAGTACAGCTGTGCTGTAGATGTTGCAGCGTGAACTTCAAGGCAACAACTGGTTCATGTTCATGCAAATAAGACATGAAATCAGCCTGCCTATAAAGTGCAGTACGGCAAATATATATTGTTTTGTTTTTGTCATAGTTACCTCATTGTTTCTAAACACAAACTCTTGCAAAGTCTCCCACTTAAGGCACATCGTGGTGATAAGGATCTGATTCGAAAATATGAGAGGTGGCTGCCAAACAAAATTAAACCCAGAAGACAGCAGCACAACATGGATATTGCAAAAAGCATACATTGCGTAACGGTGTTGCTATTCAGTGGCTAGCTATTGTCTCAACAGATACAGATAAAAATACAATTAGTGACATTTGTGAGCATCCCAGACTGATACAGAGATAAAGATTTAATGGAAACACCACTGGTATGCTGTGTTAATAATTGGATTGGATTTTATGGCTCCGTTTCTCTTTTGCTGCTTCACTCCTGCATCACTTATCTCTCCCCCTCCGTGTTATCCATCTTCCTCTCCTCCATCTCACCAGAACAAGCCATCCATCGCTCTGGCAACCAAGCTGTGTTTTCATTATCACCTGCCTCCTCTCCCTCTGTCACCTGGCTAAAGACGGATGTCGGGGTCATCAACAGGAGACAGAAAAATCCAGGCGATCCGCCGCAGCATCACACCTCTTCATCATTATGGTGTTTAGTTCAGCTGCATCATACCACTTCTAACTTTTTTCTTCCCTTTCAATACTCTACTGCATAACAGCTCATCGAACCAGATTTCTCTCTCTTTCTGTGTTGACTCCATAAGGATCTCCATTTCAGTCCTCTTGAGCATAGATTGCATCGGTGCTTTGTTGTGTTTTCATTTCAGTTTTGTCTCAGTCAAGTTTTTTTGTCACTCGTGGGGCAAGTTGGCATGCACAGTATCATATACACACACGGACACAATTGTGTCTGCTGCCTGCTGCAGGTGCAGAAGAGACTCATGGGAGAGGACAATGTATTTCCATTTAAAAAAAAAAAAAAAAAGAAGAAGCTGTGAATGTGTGTGTGTGTGCCCAGGTGCTGTCTAAATCTGAAACCTGTGAATATACCCTCTGTTGTTAGAAGTTTCTTTGTGATCTTACAGGTCAGCATTCAAAGTCTAAAGAGCAGAGGTGGAAGAGACAAGAGAAACTGACAATATGTGAGAGTTTTGTGTGTCTGTGAAAGAAAGAAAAACAGACAGTAGGAGAGAGAGAGAATATCAGAAAAGTAAAACTAGTTTAAATATTTATGTTATCCTTAGATGATTTATTCATGAAATTTTCAGTTATTTATAAACTGCTTGTGTGTCACCATTGTGTTGCTGTTTGTGGAGGAAGTACACAATGTAAAATAGAACATGGAACACACCGCACATGCACAAGTGATGCCACAGTGAAGGTTAGCTCTGACTCAATATCAGTTAAGGAATAAAAGCAACTTTTTTAATGCCTGTTCACTCTGTCACTGCTTTCCCAACAGCTGCTGCATTACACGCTATGTATTCTCGTCCATGTTTCTCTCTTGACTCTGGATTTTGACCCCAGTCTCGCAGTGATGACTGACATTGCCCCCATAAATCCCATGATGCCCAGCTTGGGCTCACGCCCCCATCCTGCTCAGAGTATGTGACAAATCATCCAAAAGCTTCCTCCCAACTTAAGTGAGTCTCATAGAAAGTCTCTTACAAGAGTTGTAAGCGATATAAGCATCACAGGAACACTGCAAATGGACCCTTCTTCAGCAATCTTGGAGCATGTTTTATTTATCGATGCAGTACTCTGCATTATCTCTGACTTATCTCTGTCCTCGTGCTCACGCTTGGGTTTAGGATAAGCACGTATGCCGCACTCAGCCTGATATTGTGTGACAGCAAAGGAAGTGAGTATTCTTTCTTAATGTCACCTTTAATACCTTTTAGTATCTGTACCCAGCAGAGCATGGCTGATTTGCATTCTCGTTTCATCAGGGAGGAAGGAGGCTAAAATTAAAGGAGGTGTTAGGGTATATGCACACATGCGGGCATACACACACTTGTGTATAATTGGAGGAGTGACCTCTGTGAGCGCATAACACAGTGCAGCTGTCTTCGATATGCTGGTTCATAGAGGTGATGGACTTTGTCCTTCTCATCTCACCCTTATCCCTGTGTCTTTGCTTACTCTCTCTTCACCTGCTCCCTCTGCTACGCCATACATATACTACTCCCTCTCTGTATCACATGATGCATCTCCTCTCCCCCCACTTTCTATTAAAGGGGTCAAATCCAGTTAATTAGCTGGTCACCTCTGAGTCTTTGATCCGCTGCTTCCAGGTCAAAAGGTCTCTGTCAAGTAATGTCTGTTACATATGTATATGTGAAAACGCACACTTGATTTGCACACACATACTCAAGATTTTCTGTGACTGTGGCAACCATAATCATGAACCGGGTGTGGAATCTATGGCGAATAGAACTATGAGTCAATTGTCATTATTAGTTGGAGCTACAGAACTGTCTTCAGCTGGCCGCTACAGCTGAATCATGGTAGCTGGGTTAATCTTAACATTGTGTCCTGAAGGAATATTTTTTTCTTATTGGAAACCAAACATGCTCTGTGCCTGACCCAGAAGAAAATGTTGGCAGCATGTGTTGACCATACATAATAGAACATTTCATTATTTACAACTTACAGGTAATAGGGACTGAACACCATTCCTGTACTCAGTAGTGACTCCGGGATAGTTCTATAAGGATCCATCGCCTCAGTGGCAGGTCCTGTCACTCTAATGGCCTCCTCAAAGGCCACTAAAATGTATGCTAATATGGAAATCCATTATTCCAATACTTTGCTCCTGCAAAGGATCCAAATAAGATTAGGTGATAAGACATTTTAAATTGTTAGAGGATTTCTCATCACAATTTATACTCATTTTACTTGCATTTTAATGTCTTTTATTTCATTATAATATAGATTTACAGTATGTAGACTATGGTTGCTGCAAAGGTTTAGTTTTCAATCTCTAGATTATTTTTAATTATCCATTAATACTTTGTTTAAATCAACACACAATAATAATCATAACTTCTAGCAATCAAGTTTTATTCAAATATTTTCTCATAATAACATATTTTAGCATTAGATCTATGAATGAAGAAACCATTTCAAACTGTTACCTAATGATACTATTTAACACAAAAGTTAAAATATATGCAGTGTATACCTAATTAGTAAACCTGTTTATGCAAATGATTGGGAGTGTGAGCCATTCATTTGCATACAAAGCACTGAGTATGATTTGATTTCAATGACTTGTGCTGCTTGAAACATCTCTACTGTTAATCGGCACTCATTAATAGAAGTCTACACTGGTCAGCCATAGCATTAAAACCACTGACAGGAGTGAATAACATTTTTTAATAACATTGACCATCTTTTGACAATTCAATGTTCTGCTGGGAAAACTTTTGGACCTGGCATTCATGTGGATGTTACTTAGACATGTACCATCCACCTAGACCAGACCAGGCACCCCCACCCCATAGCAATGAAACTCCTTGATGGCAGCAGCCATCCCCAGCAGGATGCAGCCTGACACAGACACACACACAAAAACGGTTTAGGAACAACTAAAAAAAACATGAAGAACAGCACAAGGCGTTGACCTGGCCTCCAAATTCACTCGATCCCAAACTGATCAAGTATTTGTGGGATGTTCCACAGAGGCCCCTCCCTTCAATCCATAGGACCCAAAGGCCCCCACTAACAACATTCTGTTGCCAGACACCACTGGACACCCTCAGAAGGCCCATGTCCATTCTCTGATGAGTCACAACTGTTTTGGAGGCACAAGGGAGACCTACACAATATTAGGAAGGTGGTCATAATGTTACGCATGATCTGTGTACTTTGCTGGAAAACAAATTGGTGACAATTTCACAGGAAAGCAACGTTGCCATACTCGCCATCAGGATCAACTCTACAGAATCTTATCTGTTATTAACTTTAACAGATCCTTAACAGATAAGGATGCAATGCTGATTCTCTGGTACCAAATCTTCTACAATCTTCTTACTTCTACAGTAATCTGGTCCTCATCTTCAAAGCTTCTTGTTAGGCATGTCTCTCAAGCCTCATGGAGAACTTGCATCAGTTCATCTGTGGCTGTAACCTGCCTCACTGTCTTCTGTTGTTTGATGTAATCCCAGACTGGCAGACAGTTTATGATTGTCTTAACATTAGAATATAAACAACACTAAAATGGTTTTGGTTTCTCAACAGATTTCCAGCAATACATTCATTAATATCTAGAAATGAAAAAGCCAAAAGGTTGTGAAAAATCATATCCTTGGAGGCACAGTCGGCACTCTTTCCCCAACACTTGCATTCCGTAAATAATTAAACGTGATCTTGTTCACTTCCTCTGAGAGGAACTTTCTTCAGACTGTCAGAGAAAACTGTCTGTCTGGGGGCTCTTTTCAAGGCAGCCTCACATGTCAGATGGAGAACACATCAATTTCAGCCCAGCCCGCAGTGCGAGCTCCTCGCTACAACCAGTGTGGGAGTGTGCCTTTGATAGCAAGTGTGTTTGAGTTTGGCGTTCACCTCTAGCATCCGCTAGTGATGCACTTTAATGCAGACAGAAAAATTCATCAAAAGCTATGAATGAATTTAGAAATCCTTTCCTCGGCACCTTTACACCTTTATACAGTCATAAGGGTCAAAAACAATGTTCCTTATAAAGACTTATACTGAGGCTGACTGATAAGTGTACGCTCAGTGCTGCCTATAACCTGTCACAAACACTCATGGAGCTAAAGTAAGTTCTTTTCAGGGTGAGCACTTTAAGATTTTCCCTTCTTTCTGTCTTCATGCAGGCACAGAAATGACATGAAGAGTCCTGTCACTAAGGTAGCTATTCTTAAATTCAGACCTTCACCTCACCCTTTTTTTTATTGTATATATGACAAAGGACAGAAAATAAAAAGACTTAAAAAAAATCTCGGTAAGCGGATGCAGCTCGGTGGGGACGGCAGATGGCACATACATTGTTAAGGTTAAGGACTTTGGATAAAAGCATTCGTACAACAGCGTGTTAAGTAAGATATATTGCAGCACACTCATTAAGTTCTTGTGCAAAACAAAAAAAAAATTAAAAATTAAAAATCCTCTGGCTTTAACCCTTTCCTCAACTTCCAGCATCTTCACAAATCTCTGTGATATTTCCTGCCACAATTTCCTTCCCTCTCACCTTTTCCGACCAAACCAGTTTCTTTTTTTTCTTTTTTCTTTTTCCATTTCCTTCCTTTTATGTCACCTTTAAGGCAAGCAGTGCACCGTAGATGAGAGCGGGTCAGAAAGTTAGTCTTCAGAAGACGGCAATTTACTCCCATCACGAAAGAGTAGCCACTTTTTTCCCGCCTCCATTTCAAAGATGTCGCTGTTGCATTCTCCAATAGACCAAGAGGCTGTCAGAACTGTCCTTTGAAAACAGTAAGAAGTCATTCCTCACTAGTAGACATTTTTAAGGAGAAAAAGGGGGAAAATGCAATTGAAATAACAGCATTTCAGGGTACGAATTTAACGCAGCAGTTTATCTGAGCAGATGGGAAAACATTCACCCAGAACTAAACAAAGCCATTGAAGAGATTTGTTTTTTTGGCTCACTGGTAGAGTTTTAGCTATAATTGAAGCCACTGAGTTTCTTCTGAGGGGGTCGCAGCATGATAAATCCCCACCACTAGAGACGACACAGGGGGTCACAATTGAAGCCGACATGTATCTTTCTTTAAATGTGTTATTTTTAAAAGGAGTGTCACAGGGTAGTTTTACATGGTGCAGCTGGCAGGAAACTGAAAGACATGGACAAAAATGTTACTTCAAACAGTGTGTGTGTGTGTGTGGGTGTGTGTGTGTGTTTTCATTTGCTGCACTGTTTGGGACTATTAGGGGATGATTGTGAGTTAGTGTGCTATTTCCTAAGGTATTTGTTATGTGTCCAGTGGGCAGCAGCAGTGAGTGTGTGTGATGAGGATATCGGGCAGCGGGTTACATATGGTGGCTATCACAGGAGGCAGGACCCCCAGCTACTCTGCCTCGGACGTTAAATGCAGCTTCCTCCTCACTGACCTTTAACAGCATCTCACTTTCTATTAGGCTCTATTTATTGCTTTATTTTCTTGTCTTCCAGTATATCTGTCTCATATTAATTTATTTTAATTTAGATCTCTGTTTTTGTGTTTGATGTATCTTATCTTCTATTCCTTTTCTCATGCTTACACTATAAAATCTTTGTCAGCTCTGTATATTTAGAGAATAACATCGAAGTTTGTGTTTTTACCTTAATTGGTGATATGATAATGACAAATATAAAGCAAAAAGTTAGTTGTCCTTCTCCAAACGTTGAGAGAGTATTGCTCCCACCCCGTCACTGGAGGCGTCCACCTCCACCATGAACTGCCGGCAAGGGGTCGGGAAACATGAGAATGGGTGAGGTGGTGAACTGAGCCTTCAGTTGATGAAACGCCTCCTTAGCCTGAGGAGACCACAGGAACAGGGCCTGTGGAGAAGTGAAAGCATGAAGAGGGGCAACTATGGTGCTGAAGCCTCTGATAAACCGCCTGTAAAAGTTCACAAATCCCAAGAATTGCTGAACCTTTCTGTGGCTATCAGGAGTCGGTCACTGGGCTACAGCGCTGAATTTAGCCGGGTCCATCTGTACCTTCCCAGAGGCTATGATGAAGCCGAGGAAAGATACAGTAGTGACGTGAAACTTGCTGTTTTCAGCCTTCACAAACAGTTGATTTCTCAGCAGCCGCTGAGGAACCTGACGAACATGGCTTACATGGGTCTTTAAATCAGGTGAAAAGATCAGAATATCATCAAAATACACAAAAACAAATCTATTCTGGAAGTCTCTGAGAACGTTGTTAATCATGGCTTGAAAAACCGCAGGTGCATTAGTCAACCCAAAAGGCATTACCACATATTCATAGTGACCACTGGTGGTGTTAAACCCCGTCTTCCACTCGCCCCCCTCTCTTATTCTGATCAGATGATAAGAATTGCCTGCCCCTGAGGGAGATGATGAGGGTTGAATCAGACCGGCTTTAAGAGAACTCTCAATGTACTGTCAGTGGGCAAGTCTGTGAGTACTAGTAAATCCTGAATCTGAACAGAAAGTCCTTTCAGAAACATATCATAAAGAGCAGTACCATTCCATCCGCTGTCAGTAGCCAGCGTGCAAAAACGTATGGCATAATCACGGACAAGAGTTAGTACCTTGCTTAATTGAGCACAGTTCTCTTGCCTTTTCCCAATCCTTTGAAAGCTTGTTTAAGCGCCTCCATGTATCCAAAGATGGCTTTGCACTCCGAAGAACCATGTTACCACTCCGCTGTCGCCCACACTGTTGCCCTCCCAGTAAGATGGGAGATCCTGAATGCTGCCTTGGACAGTTCAGTAGGAAAGGCTGAGGGCGAGAATTCAAAATTAATTTCACAGTCTATAATAAATAGTTGGCTTTTCCCAGATTCACTGGGGAACTTGTCTGGTGACGAGAGGCAAGGAACGGTGGTTTGAAGCCCCGGACCAGGTGACGACGTGACGCCGACGTCAGATGCAGAGTCTTTCTGAGAGAGAGCCAGGACCTGTTGTAGTTGCATAGCCAGGTGATTCACCTGGGATGTCATGATCACTTTGAAAACCTCCTGGCTGGTGGCCAGGTCTTTTAGCCCATGATGCAACGATGACATCTGGTCTTCCTGTTGATTCAGACACTCGCCTTGGGAGTGTACCGCCGCAGACAGGTGTTCTGATTGGATTCCAAATAAAACACAATCCAAAACATGACAAGCTTTACTTTCTCAGTATGACAACGTGGAGCCACGTTATTGATGACCTGCCACACTTCTGCCAGACTTACTTGTGTTTTCGTTTAATTAATACTGCGCTCTGCAGCACTCCTTCACCAGTTATAAAGAAATGTTGGGTTATACACTACACTTATTTTTTTTCAACCTCTCACACTCCTAGGGGGCCGCTTTATGGAGCACTTGGCATGGCAACTTGTAGTCATCATGATGTCACATCCTGTTTCCAGCGTCAAATAACTAACTAAAACAAAATTTATCAGTAAAAATGGCCATTTGAGTAAAATGACAGAAACCATCCTTGAAAAAATGTATTTGTTGTGTACCTTAGAGTTTTAGTTTGGCCCGAGTGGCATCCACAAACATGAAGGGGGTGGAGCTTATGACCTATACTGCAGCCAGCCACAAGGGGAGCACTACTTGCTTTGGCTTCACTTTTGCAGAGCTGTTGTGTTGTCCATCTTTATATTTATATCCTCTCAACACAGAAAAACATATGGTTTGTTTAAATATCTTCATTTTCTTTCCATTTTCTTTTCTCCTTCTCTCTGTCCAGGATTCCCATAATGACAGACGCAAACTCATTTTTGTCCCTGGCCCTTTAATACGGAGGGCCTACATTTCATTTGCTGCTCCAGGGAATTACTCTGTGAGTGTCTTTAATGGTCCTCATTTCTTCTTGCTCTTCTTTTCCATTGCTGCTTCATCGATGTCAGGCTTGTCTGTCTGTAATTACTCTCAAGTAAAAGACCAAAGATGCCCTTCAGAACTCGCCTGTCTACGTGCCCACATTTAAAAAAAGTCCATAGTACAGATTTCATCCTCCTTTCAAAGCTAAATGTTTGGTAATGCACTCACATCTCCAGTATGTCTGGAAAAAAAAAGGTTTGTGGTGTTTTTTTTAAAAGGGGGGCTTTTCTGAAGTAAGGATGTCAGCTAAATGTCAGATTCTTACCTTGTTGTCCTTTCATATTGTCCTCCTCATCAGATGAAATCTGTCAGAAATTGTAATTTAATGCTGAATTGCGCAATGAGCCACGACATGTTTTAGCTGACTGCAAAGTGAAGGCAGGCAAAAAATCACCTTGGTGCTGTCCTAGAGTTGGTGTGTGTGTTCTGGTTTTGAGAGAGCAGGGGTGAGTGTGTGAATGTTCCAGTTTTATTGCCATCATCATGTCCAAGGTCAGGGTACGGAGGCGTTTGGGCCATGTGCCAGAGCAAGCTGTGACATGACGAGGACAGAGCTATAAAGTACCTTTGATGTGTTTTACCATAACTTTGCTACAGGCTTTTCAGCACTAAAGCTACAAGACTGGATAATAGTTCCTCTTGGGCCCATAATTTAAACTTTCATGTCTAACCTTTTGAGCACTGAATGAAAAATACACTACATTTTTTTCTAATTTGGGAGATGATTGATGGGAAGTTGTATGAGTCCGGCCACAGCTTTACAGCCATGGGAAAGCGACTTCAGCTGCTCATGAATGAGTCCTTCATTCCAGTTCTGCTTGAGGTACTTTCCACAGAACTGCTGGGTCCAATTTGTTCCTGCGTGTCAGACACCAAATGTCAATATAATGTTGTGATGGATTTTACCAGAATTAGATATTCATTGTCAGATGTTATAGTTTTCCACATTTACAATTAATTTGTACATATACTGTACACAAGGAACATTTAAAATGTATTTTTAGAAAACGTTTCAAAACATAATATAGTGCCTCTGCACTTCTGGTATGTTTTTGTTTTCTCGCTAAAAATGAACCAAAAGGCGTTAACATGATATCATATAGACTGGCAGTTATCCTGCGTCATCAGCACCACGTCTATCCAAGTGGATAAGCCAAATTTCAGTGACTCAGTAAATTATGATGGATTCACTGTGTTGTTTATATTCTCTAGTTTTTCCATCCCATGAGAATGTTATTGGGATAATTATCAGTTGAGATTTCAGACTGCAGTTGGACAGGACAAAACACTGTAACTTATTATAGTACTATGAATGATCATTGTGTGGCTATTTTGTTTCCCTCAATTTTTGAAGGAACAGACTGGGGATTTATACGCTTATTTGTTTTCTTGCTCAGAGTATGATGAGAAAATCTATACCAATCTCGTGTCTGTGCATTAAATAGGAACTTAAAGTAGGTAGACTGCTGACAAGCAGGAAGCACTACAATCTACTGACTTTACTCACCACCCAGTAGAGTTGTCTTTGTGACAACTTTCCTTAAGCCACCCAACCGCAAAAGTGTTGTCTCACACCTAGTAGTCCAATGTGGGCATACCCACAACACTAACATTAGCGAGCCAGCTAGGTATGTACAAGTATGGCCTCTTTGGACTCTTAATTGAACACATTGAAATTAAACTGATATTGACAAACAGTAAAGGAGCAGACTGAATTAATCTAAGTAAAGTTATGCGAATGCTAAATAATGCATTCCTGCCAGTGACACTGGTCCAAAGGCAACAAAAGAACCAAACCAGCTCATCTAAAATGAATTGAATAACACATTCTTTCTCATTTGGTCAATCTGAACAAAAACTATAGGGTTTAGGGGATACATTATTTATTTTAGTGAGGAATTGTTACTTCCTGGAGCAGTCACTTTGGAGGTGCCAGGTAACCTCCATTGCATGATTATATAGATTCTGTTATGCACATGCTTCCTTTACAATCCCCAAAATCAATGTGTGATTTGAACATAGTTTAGCATCAGAAGTCATTCCAACATAAGACTTTGAATTATGGCTTTCACACAAAGGTAAACCTTTCATTCATTTTCCATAACCGCTTGTCCTCTGGACGGTCAGTTGGGCAAGAGGCGGGGGTACACCCTGTCTATCACATTGTTCACACAGAGAGACAGACAACCATTCATGCTCACATGCACACCTACAGACAATTTAGAATCACCAATTAACCAAGGAGCATGTCTTTGGACTGTTGGAGGAAGCCACAGTACTCAGAGAGAACCCACGCAGACACAGGGAAAACATGCAAACTCCACAACAGAAAATCCTCAGCCAACCAGTGGGTTTGAACCACTGACTGTACATAAATATGGACAACCCCCCACTTCCTTGCATTGGCCAAACAGACGCTATTTTACTGGGGATATGGGTGGTGCTATCTTGCGAGTTTTGAGCCAGAGTCTGAGCAGTACTTGAGTATGCATCAGCATTATTAATTACCTAAAATGACAATAATTATCTTTGTGTTTAGTGTTGTAGTTTGGTCCAAGTCCCACCCACTAACATGTAGGAGGTGGGGCTTGTGACCTATATTGCAGCCAGTCACATGGGGGGGCTCTACTTGCTTTGGCTTCTCTTTTGAAGAGCTGTTCCATCTCCATCTTTATACAGTCTATGGTTTGAACCCAGAACCTTCTTGCTGTGAGGCATCAGTGCTCAAAGGTAAATGTGGGCAAATGTGCAAGAGATTGTCTGCACAGATTGTCAAAGCACCATAACTTTAAAAAATCTAGGTTAAGTAACTGTGCCAAAATAAAGCCCATATGGTGTGGAATCAGTTAGTTTCCCCATTCACTCATTGCACACTGCCAGTTTATCATATCAAGCTTAGTATGCCTGATCTCTCAGAGCTTACATCAGTCAACATTTATCTTTGCTCAGTCAGTAACATCCTTCATGCCGCTGACATAGAGGATCTATCTCTCTCTGATCAGAAGGATTAGATTTTCATGGTAGGGAAGCGTATTGTTCCATGTTATCGCCTATTATTCTATAGTTCCACCATGGTATGTTCACGGAGAAATCTTTCATCTTTCAGGAAACTATTTATTTGAATGTTATTGGTTTCTCCCAGCCGATGCCTCAAAGCATGTCATTATAAGGTGAGGAAAGATGTGGAACTAAATGCTCTTTAGATGTGAAGAAGAAAAGCTACTAGAGTTTGAAACAGTTTCATTTTTCTTGTAATATTGCCCAAAGCACACTATTTCCATTCATTCATTTAGCTTGGATTAAATACTGATGAACATTCAAGCAGTGATTTTCACTGAGTTGAAGTTAAAATATTTCTATGAAAGAGGAGGCATACTTACAATTACCTATATTCATTCATTCATTCATCTTCTGTACCCGCTTAATCCTGTTAAGGATCGTGGGGGTCTGCTGGAGCCTATCCCAGCTGTCATCGGGCGAGACCCTGGACAGGTCGCCAGTCTATCGCGGGGCCAACACAGAGAGAGACAGACAACCACTCACACGCACGTCAATTTAGAATCACCAATCAACCTAACGAGCATGTCTTTGGATGGTGGGAGGAAGCCGGAGTACCCAGAGAGAACCGACGCAGACACAGGGAGAACATGCAAACTCCACACAGAAAGGCCCAGTCGGCCCACGGATTCGAACCTGGGACCTTCTTGCTGTGGGGCATCAGTGCTAACCACCTCGCCAATTACCTATGTATATGTATACATTCTAGCTTAATCCTCTATAGTCAGTATGAGTGATGAAAAGCAAAATGTAATGGACTACAAAGACTTGAGCAAATAGACGATTTTTAAAGACAGAATGTCTATTCTGTATTAAATACAAGTTACAGAAAATCATTAACATCTTGGGAAGCAGTATAAAACAAATCTGACAAACTCAGCTGGACTGAAATTGGAAAGCAGACAGAATCCATATAGTTTTGCTTAATGTACTGTGAATCTGAAATATATTGCTGTATCCAAAACACAAAATTGGAAAAGAGGGCAGAATGAATAATCTAATCAGAAGCTACTCTACTTTCTTCAAAACAGTGCATGATTTTGTCTGTAATGTATACTGTTGCAGAATTGAAGTTGTGAAAATCTAAAAATTATTGTATAATAATCTAGAAATAACCTGGAAATTAGTTTTTCGTTTCTTTTATTGAAAAAATATTATTCTTGTAACTGATAAATATATATAATTATAGATGAAATACTTAACAGATTCTGATAAAAAAATACTTAAACACATCACTGTGGATTTGAGGAAACTGTAATCAGTCTATTTTTGAATATTGTTGGCTACAGTGCATTTGTAAGACCATGCAAACCTAGTAGTTGTATACAACAAATAAGTAATGTTATCACTCAAAACAGTTTCTTTATTAAAACATGTCTCCAAACTGATTTAGCTGGTAGCCCAAGTTGTTGACAGTCATTGGACCAATTGTATCGTGAATGTTTTTGGTGGTTTTTCTGTCACAACGGGTTGCGGGGAATGGAGGTGCGGACCCAGATGCAGGACTCCAGGAGGCAGGAGTAGGCGAAAAATATTTAATTAACAAAAAAAAGAAACAAACTTACAAAAACCAAGGTCGCTGCTGACATGGCAGGAAATCCAAAGAAAAAGCAAAACTCAAAAACACGAACAAAACTATGACTTGGCATAGAACATGAACAAACTTTGACATGAAACGTGGCTAACAAGTAGTAACAAACAGTAACAAGTAGTATGACGCGACAGGGACAAAGGGGAAGGCAGGGCTATAAATACACACGAGGAGCAGGGGTGACGAGACACAGGTGAAGCAAATCAAGAATTAACACATGGTGAAATCAATGATCTAATCAAAAGAAAACATGGAGTAACAAAACAGGAAGTCAAGAACTTAGCAAAATAAAACAGGAAACAGAACAGAAAAAACTAAACACTAAACCATGACTATGAAAACCAAGAACTTGACAAAATAAAACAGGAAACAGAAAACCTAAACCCTAAACCATGACTATGAAAACATAAAATGCAATAAACAGAAACCCAAGAAACCTAAACTGTGACAATGAAAAGACAAGACTGAAAACTAAACCATGACATGGGACAACATGGAAAACCAGAACTTAACAAAATACAATAAACAGAAACACAGGAAACTAAACCATGACGGAAGACATGACGAAAAAGTAAACCATGACGGAAGACCAAGAACAGAGGACATGACAAAAACTAAGACATGATGAAAAACTAAAACCATGACTGAAAACGTGACATTTTCCTGTTGCAAAATGATGTCATTGCCAAAGGATTTCACTTTCTACTCTTTAGTAAGATATATTCACTATGAAATCCATGATACCTTATGCTTACGGCAATCAGCCACAACATTAAAACCACTGACAGGAGAAGTAAATAACACTGACCATCTTGTGACAATTCAGTGTTCTGCTGGGAACCTTTTGGACCTGGTAGTCGTGTGGCTGTTACTTAGACACGTACCATCCACCTAGACCAGACCAGGCACCACAACCCCATAGCAATGGCACTCCTTGATGGCAGCAGCCATCCCCAGCAGGATGCAGCCTGACACAGACACACACACAAAAACGGTCTAGGAACAACTAAAAAAAAAAAAACATGAAGAACAGCACAAGGCGTTGACCTGGCCTCCAAATTCACTAGATCCCAAACTGATCAAGTATCTGTGGGATGATCCACAGAGGCCCTTCCCCTCCACCCATAGGACCCAAAGGCCCCCACTAACAACACTGTGTTGCCAGACACCACAGTACACCCTCAGAAGGTCCATGTCCATTCTCTGGTGAGTCACAACTGTTTTGGAGGCACAAGAGACCTACACAATATTAGGAAGCTGGTCATAATGTTATGCCTGGTCGGTGTATCTTTCTAAGTCCAAATCCTTACTATTGCACAACAAGTTCTCGAACAAAACCCCCAAACCCTAACCTTGTTTTTTGGATGTAATGGTTTACGCTGGTTTACTTAAGGTCAGGGATAACATCTTTCTTTCTTATGCACCCAGACAATATTGAATCTGTAGAGACCACTTGTATTGTCAGTCCACTGCTATCAGTGCACCCAGCCCTCTCTCTGTGCCCCAACACTCCTTCACCTCAGGTAGAGGAAGAATGATGAGCTGTTAACCTTTACTCTGATGGAAATGAAAGGGCTGATATATATCACTCAGCACTACAATTCTCCAGCTTCATACATTCACTCGGGCCCATTTGATAGATGGATAAATAGATAGGCGATGGATGGACAGATAGTAAGGGTACAGTGTTGCATTTAACCTCAATTCAGTTTGTGTTCACAGGGGAAGCAAGACAAAGCAACCGAGACATAGTTTTGGCACGCCATCAACACCACACACTTACAAGCTGTGTTGTAATTCATTGTAACTTTTCAGGAAATTTGGATTTCAGAAAATGATGGCACTGAAAATGGAGCACCAGCAGCAAGTGTGGGCACTGGTGTTTATTGCTGCTCTGTAGTTCATGTATCAGTGTTCTGTATATGAACAACATGTTCAGTATGATGAGACATCTAGCCAACGAGTTGAAAACAACATTTCAATGTATATGCTGTAAGGTCACACTAAAGGGACAGAAAATGACTCCAAAATACAATCTATCTTTGTTAACTTAAGAATTGTGTGTAACCAGTCAAATACCTGGGTAAGTGGGAATGAGCCAGCTCCATGGTGTCCAATAAAAATATGGGGTACTTTATATAGTTGTAATCATGAATAAACCCACTTCAGTGCTCACTAAAAAAAATGAAAAATACAAAAACAATTCACAGGGAGCACCACTCCCTACAGTCCAGTGCACGTAAATAAATTCATTAAAAAGCCTAGAGACAGGATAGTCCCGAAATAAAATAAAGAAGCTAGAAATTTTAGCCTGACAAAGTGGCATTAAACATAGGTGAGATGCTTAGTTGGTCAATTTATTCCACCATTTAGTTGTAAACAAATTCAACTCCTCAGCAATCAGATGACTTGTATGAATACGCTCCTGTTACTCTTGGGACTTTGCTGCCAACCTTCCTGTCACCTGCCCCAAAAATTAAAATACGTAAATCCAAAGATGTAGGAGTGTAGAAAATTATATATAATAAAAATAACTCCAAAAAATAAATCCACAACTCATGCGTACTAAGACACATGCACATTTAAGGCATTTTAAAATGGATGTCAATGTAAAACTGCAAATAAATAAACAACGGAGAGGCAAGAAAGCAAACTGCACATATTTAAGTCAAACTCACTTGACACTTGTCTTTGATCGTGGATCTGTAGAGGCTGGAAAACAGTTCTCACTGTGTTGCAGGAATTGGGTATTTCGATAAGAAGAGCTCCTTTGGAAGAAAAGCCAAAAAAAAAGAGCTTGTGAGAGTAAGTGTTTTAGGAGGTTAGATTCAGATGAAAAGCGGCATCATAGAGCCCCTGATGAAGGTAGTAAATGGAGACAGGATGGTGGTGGAGTTGATAGACTGATTGAAACTTTGGCCGAGACAATTTGACAACTAGGATGAGTTGGAGAGGAAGAGCAGGGCTAGAAGGTAGACTGACAGAAGAGATAATATATGCTTGGAAGCCAGGCCAAACTTTCCTTACCCATAATTTTTTATTTTTTTTTTGCGGGGACCACCACCCCGGTCTGCCACTCCAGAGGCACTGGCCCTGATGTCCACGCAATACTGCAGAGGCGTGTCAACCAGGACAGTCCTACAACATCCAGTGCCTTAAGATACCCAAGGAGGATACCATCTGCTCCCACTGCGGAGTTGTTTAACTACTTCGGTGACTTCTGCCCCAGAGATTGGACGGTCCAACCCCAGGCCGTCCAACTCCGTTTCCTCTATGGAATACGTGTTGGTGGGATTGAGGAGCTCCTCAAACTATTTCTTCCACCGTCCGATCCCCAGGTAACGTCAGCAGCTCCCTGTCCCCACTGAGAACGGTGTGGGCGAGATGCCGCCCACCTCCCTTGAGGTGCCGGACGGTCTGCCAGAACCTCTTCAATGCTGATCGATAGTCTTCTTCTATAGCCTCACCGAACTCCTCCCACTGCTTCAGCTGTTGCGACCAGCACCAGCAACCTTACGGCTGCAACTCGCAACAGCCGCTTCAACAATGGCGGAGCGGAACATGGAACCATTCAGACTCAATGGTTCCATCCCCCCAGGATGCAGTTGAAGCTCTGCCGGAGGTGGGAGTTGAAGACCGTCATGACAGGTTCTTCAAGCATTCCCAGCAGACCCTCACTATTCGTTTGGACCTACCAGGTCTGCGCGGCATCCTCCCCTGCCATCTGATACAATCAGAATCAGAATCAGCTTTAATGGCCAAGTATGTACACATACAAGGAATTTGACTCCGGCAACTTTTCTCTTTAGTACAGAAACAACTAAAATAATAACTTAATAACTTAATAATAACTTAAATAAATTCACCACCAGGTGGTGATCATTTAACAGCTCTGCTCCTCTCTTTACCCGAGTGTCCAGAACATACGGTTGCAGGTCAGATGGTACGATTATAAAGCCAGTCATCAACCTTCGACCTTGGCCGTCATGGTGCCAAGAGCATCAATGAACAACCTTATGTTTGAACATGGTATTAGTTATGGACAGACTGTGACTCGCACAGAAGTCCAGTAACTGAACACCACTCGGGTTCAGATCAGGCAGACCCTTCCTCCCAATCACACCACTCCAGGTCACGCTGTCATTGCCCACATGAGCGTTGAAGTCCCCCAGCAGGACAACGGAGTCCCCAGTCGGGGCGCAGTTCAGCGTATGTCCTACCCAGTCAGGACTCGTTCCCCGACCTGAAGGCGCAGGGAAGTAACCTTTCGTCCACCCAGGAGAACCCCAACATGCAGGCAGAGAGTCTAGAGACAAGCAAAAAGCCCACCCCAGCCCTCCGCCTCTCACATGGAGAAACTCCAGCAAAGAAGAGAGTCCAACTCCTCTCAAGGACTTTGGCTCGAGAGCAGATGCTATGTGTCGAGGTGATGCCGACTATATCAAGTCGATAGCGCTCAACCTCTTCTACAAGCTCCAGCTCCTTTCCCACCAGAGAGGTGACATTCCATGTTCCAAGAGCCAGCTTCCATGTGTGCTATTGAATTAGTTGTAGTTTCTCTATAAATACTGGGCCAGATAACTGTTGATATGAATTAGCTTATGTTCTTTGCCTTAAGAAAACAGGATGCTGCTTTCAGAGGTCTTTCTGCTTCTCATGTGACACCAGCTTGATGATTTTTTTATCTCAATCCTGCAGCTTCTTCTTCGCAGATGCCTCAAATCTCTCTCTGTGAATTGCTGGCCGAATATTCCCCTTCACAATGCTCATCAAAACACCAGCCGCAGCAATAATACCCGATGCATTATTTAATGTATGTGTGTGTTTGTGTGAGATCTGTCTTCTACAGTAAGACTGGAGCTGAAAGTCCATATATTAGCCACATGACAAACCCAAGGAGTTTTCTTATATATCACTGCTTTCTGTACACCATGCCCTCTTCTCCCAAAACGCACACTCATTCACACACAGACAGACACCCATCTTAGCGGCTTCAGCACACTAACATCTCCCTTTATAAAATATTGAAGCAAACCAAGAGCCTTAAGGAAGAAGAGCAGACTCGAGAAATAACCCAAAGCTCACACTCATGTCTTTCCTCTGCTAGTGCTGACAGCTGACTTTATCTCCCTTTTCCTCTGATAAGAATGTCCATTCACGTGTATTTGCAAGAAAGGGTGGCCGAGGGCTTGCATGGTGTACTGTAAACACAGCAGCACCTCTCACACATCATTCAGACCAATCAATTAACAATGGAATGGGCTCTGAGTGTCAGGTGGGAGGCAACGTGGTGATCCGAGGCTATCACTGTAATTAGTACGTCACCCTCTTGGAGAGTAAAAAGCTCAAGTCTTTGGATGAGGCTTGATATTTTAGATGCACGCACACAAAGCCACACATACAGGGACTGGTGTTTCTAAATTACGAATGCGCAGTGAGAATGTGTGGGTGGTAAAATGAGAGGGAGGGATTAAATATAAGGTGATTATAGTGAAAAAATGCTTAAAAATTCCTTTCCACTTAAAAAATATAGGTTTCTCGCCAGACTGCAGTGTGTTAAACATCAAAATTTACAGTACCTAAATAAAAAAATAGTTTGTCTTTTTCATTTTCTACTATTAATGAATTGTGAATTATAAATGAGTCCCAACTGTGCCTGTAGTCATGATAGTCTTAGAAAACCTTGCAGGCACGACTTCTTTGCCATTCTTCTTTTATTGACAGGTCTAATGAGTGACAGAGCAGTTATCATTATCGTCTTTGGGAGTAAAAATAGCACTTGTCAATAGCTTAGGTTTACAAAATAAAAAAGTGTGCATCCTTCTTTCTTTGTCTTCACACAGAGATTCAGTCATGCATCTTCATGAATCTGGTTTTTTTTGCATCTGTCTCTTGGCGTGTAGCTGCAGTAACAGAACATGGGTAGAGAACAGAGAGGATCAGCTTGTGCTTATCTGCAGAAAAATGAGGACAAGTTGATCGATTTACACTTTTGTATTCTTATCTCTGTATATCTGCCTATCTGTGCTTTCTATTCCATGCTTATCTCTGTCCACCCACAGCACATTAGAATCAGAGCAGGTTTTTGATGGAAATTGATATTTCACTCGCTTGACTCTAATCCAGTCACTGAACATTTCAGCATTCGTGTCCTATGTTTTCTCTATCTCTACTTTTCTTTGTTTTTCTAACTTCCTCTCAAACTTCTTCTTATTCTGGCCAAGTTAATCGTTATGTTTGGGATACAGATAAAAAAATACTGATTGTCCTCATGTAGGCCATGTCAGAGACTACGTACACTGTGTGGCTGTATGACTGCATACATTGAGCAGACAGGAAAGGCACTGACAAAAAGATTGAGAGGGGTTGTTTGGTCTCCCCGCCCTCCTCCTATCCTCCCCTACTCCTGGGAGCAGAGAAACAAGATCAAAGATTGGTACAATATCACACACAAGCATACATGCCAGGTATCATGCTGCCGTCATATGGAACTTGTGAGTCGACGAAGTGGGAGGTTGTGTACACAAAATGCTTGACATCCGAGGGATAACTTCCAGCATAAGTCATGAGAACACCACTACCTGGCAGCTGTTGGCATCAACAGTTAACGACTAGATAACATAATCTAGGACATGCAAACGCATAATGAGAGGATGGTTCTGTTGGGGATATCAACATTTTCCTCAAATTGTATTAGAAAATTACAAAGGAAACTCTATACAACTAAATTACAATGATTTACCATCCACATGTGTTTTACAGTCAGCAAACTTGTCACAACTCTTGAACTTGAAACAAAATTTTGTACTTTTGAGGTTGTAAATAACACAAGTGAGGGGCGTTCATATGGCTTTCTTTGTGGTTTCCTCATGGGTGACCAAACCAAGGAGTCAGCATGAAAAGCTTTAACCAACTGACCCTTTGATTGACTACCAACCGGAGTCCTTCCTTCCTATAGTACTATTGCTAGGTCAGACAAACCATAGCAGTGCGGGGGCACAAAGCAAAGGGGTCAGAATCGTCTGGTTGGTCATCAGCAGACCAATATAGGGTCAAATCGTATTTGACTGCTACTAACAGCAGACCCTTCAGGCCCACTCTAATGAATTTTCCCAATTTTGGAGGTAGATTGACCTTTCATTTATCATCAGGTCATATTTAGTCAGTTTCCTTGGAAATCTAGTAAACATTTCCTCCAGCATCAGCAGTTTTTAGGATTTCCTTCATCTGTTTTTTTGTTGATACAGTTAAATATTGTATTGTTTCACACAATTGGAGTCTGTTAGGAAGAAAAAGTAGGTTACATGTAGCATGTGACAAATGTAGATCTTTAATTTTGAGTACCTATTTACTCAAAATATATTTTCTGCTGAATGACCAAAGTAACCAAACAAGCAATCAGCTCTTTCAGCTACAATTAAAATGCCTTTACTCAGTTCCATAACATAAATAATGCGGAAGTCTGCTCAGGTATAACATTTTTATCTAAGCTGATTCTATTTTTTTTTATTTATTTATTTATTTTTTGAGACAGCAGAATTTCTAATCTCACTTGACATTTGAAGTATCCCTTAGTGTCTGCAGACAGTCTCTTATTTGAGTCTTTTATACTTTTTGAGAATTTGATCTTGATCATTTTGAACTTTATTGAGTTGTATTGTAATTTAAAGTATCCCAGCGTGGTTGAGTACAGCTCTGATCAGAGTTCAGAACACATACGAAGAGGAGTTGTCCTCTCAGAAGTAAAAATATCTTGTTGAGCCTTTGTGGATTTTGTATGCAATCAGACATCTGTGGCAGAGGATTTCTTGTCGATCCCCAGTGAAATTCTTGCCCTTACCTTTCCTCCTTTACTTTAACATCAAAGCAAGGAGACACTGGGTTTGAAACGGCATGCAATCGGTACGGCTGGTGATTTTATTTTTTCTGGAAAGATTTCCTTTTATTCAGATGAGTGATTTATCTGCTAATTGACCATTTTCCCACAACTTTATTTATTCATCAAGATGAGTCAAACCAAGATTTCATTTTTTTTTTTTTTTTTTTTTTTTTTTAAATGCAACCCCATTTACCGAGATGTTTCACAGACTTACATCAAGTGTCTTTTTCTCACAGCTGTTCACAGAGCTTCTAGGGGTTGACTGTGGTTATCCAATGACACGCTGCAGAAAAATAGTATATTTTCGCCCAGGAAAATTGTTACGTTTTGGATAATTTTCTGCAAGTGTTAAGTGACTTTCCCATCTGTTCCTTGTCAGAATAGATCTGACTCTTGGATGAAAAGACAAAAGCAGAATTTTTTTTTTTAAAAATGAGCCAAGAAGTTTGTTAATTGGGTGTTTATTTCTGATAAGCTGTGGCAATAAATCATCATACTGCCTCATTGTGTATTTCTGCTCAGGTAATGCCTCGGCTGAAGGTGAAAAATGAAAATCCAAATCTCTCTGCCCTCTTGCCATTGTCTGTGATTGAATGCCACTAATATTCAGCCAGATTGTCTATTAATAATGCCGCAGGAGGGCCTGCATTATGAGACCTGAGTCTGCCTGTAAGCCAACAGCAACACCTCAGGGATTCATAAGATAACACTTTGATTCAATATCTGTGGCTGTGATAGATCATCATTCATGCAAGCCATCTGATGGACCCCACTGTGTGTGTTCGTATGTGTGTGTGTGGTTGAGTGTGACAAAGAGAAATTGAGAGCATCTGCAGAACCAGGCTTAAATAAATATGAACCACTCCTGCTGCTCAATCTGTAAAGGCTGTAAGTGATGTTCATGTGCGTGTGTGTATATGATTCATGTGTTTGTTGTGTGTGGAGGGCATAAGGAGTGCACCGTGCACTGACATCTGTGTGTGGGAGCATATTCCTTCCTATATCTCCCTCTAACTTGAAAGCGGCACGAGAAGGCACCAGAGGACAGGACAACCACAGCGGAATAACAACAACAGGAATCAATAAAGTCTCTTGACATCCTCTGATTATTCACCAGACAAAGCAGGAGTTCTGCAAAACAGCCTCCACTCTGTAGACAGCTGCTATATAACACCGTACTCACCTTTTTTTTAGTTTTTATTTTTATCGCAGTCTTTCTGTATTGATGTGATCATTTTTTATCTTCAATCATTTATTTAATCTGCTCTGATGGTTTCCTTCCAAGAAATCAAAAAAATTATTTCCATCTCACGTCTGCTTCCTTTCAACCAAAACATTTTTGCCAGATGTTGCTAAGCTAGCATGTACAAACATTAAAACAACATGCAAACATTCAGTTTGATTTCAGCTCTGTATAAACACGGAGATGAATATTTTTCTACTGTGTGTACTTTGTTAAATGTCCTCCCCATTTGGGTTTATGTTGAACTGGCTTTTTACTGCATGTCCCTGAACAACAAATGAAATTTTGCAGAGGCAGATTTTCCGTGCCCCCGTGCCTCCTATCTTTGTCAAATGGACTGAGAGTTTGTAAAGACTGTAAGATTTTTTTTAGCCTTTCTTATGTAATCACCTTTCTCCTTAATACTACTTCTTCACAGATGACGGTATACACAGTATAATATATCACTTTCATTGAACCAGACTCTTGCTCTCTCACCTAATCCTCTCTCAGCTTCCCTAGACGGCGAAGAGTTTCCTGAAGCAGTGAGTGTGCTCTTGACCTGGTTGGAACGAGGTGAAGTCAACAGCAGGAGTAACTTCTTCTCCACGATCCAGTCCTCTAATGGCCATATCCGCTGGCTGAGGTGCAAGGAGAGTCCCCCTGAGAAGCAGACCGGAGAGGCTGAAGACAAGTTCAGCGCTGCTATGACCTCCATGCTCACCAATGTGAGTCTTCTACTTTTGTCCTAATGTATTGTGCATCAGTGCATTCATATAACCACATGAAGATTACATGGTATGCGCTGTAAGCGTCCGTCCTTCCTCCAACTGGCTCCTGACTTCAAGAAGTGATGAATATACTCTAACACAAGCAACAGAAATTGCTGATCAAATTCCTTTAATTAACTCAGAACTGGAAATAGAGGTAATGGCAATAAAACTGTAATGCCAATTAAATGAAAAAGTACAATTATTTAAATTAGGTTTTGTTTGTTTTATTGATTTGTTAAATAAACACACATTCCTAATATTGTGTAGGTCTCCCTTGTGCCTCCAAAACAGTTGACTCATCAGAGAATGGACATGGGCCTTCTGAGGGTGTCCTGTGGTGTCTGGCAACAGGATGTTGTTAGTGGGGGCCTTTGGGTCCTATGAGTTGAGGGGAGGGGCCTCTGTGGATCATCCCACGTAGATACTTGATCAGTTTGGGATCTAGTGAATTTGGAGGCCAGGTCAACACCTTGTGCTGTTCTTCATGTTTTTTGTTTAGTTGTTCCTACACTGTTTTTGTGTGTGTGTGTCTGTGTCAGGCTGCATCCTGCTGGGGATGGCTGCTGCCATCAAGGAGTGTCATTGCTATGGGGTGGGGGTGCCTGGTCTGGTCTTGGTGGGTGGTACATGTCTAAGTAACTAGTAGGGTAGGAAGGGGGGGGTCACCTGCACCCAAAAGGTATATTTTTTTAACCTAGTTTTTTGTAATCCTTAAGGTGTCTAGAAAAGGAATTTTGATGTTCCCCACGCAGATTATTGTCCCATATGTGATTTTTTGTATCATCTTTTGTGTCCGTGCCTGATTTTCGGCTGTGAAAAATGAAAACTTTAAATCTACATAGAATATGAACAATACATCCTACAGACACAATCCACCCCATTTTCTCTTCATCTTTGCATGAGGAATTGATAGATATGAGGATTATGATGATTAGATGATGTATGGTGCATAAAAACTCAAATAAACACCAAAAAATTAAAAAAAACAGTGACATTGGATCACTGGAACTCCTCCCCTATGGACCCTATTGGTATATGTTTTCTAACTTTTGTATTTTTACAGTCTGTAAGATGTCTAGTAAACAAATGTTGATGATCCCCACCTGAAATATTGTCACATGTTGGTCGAAATGAACATCTCCCATAATAAGGAGTTACTATTCAAACCGTTATATTGGTATTATATGTATTGAAACAAATCAGAAAACCACTCATATAGTCAAATATGTGTATATATAGGGTATAACAAATCCCCATTAGAATAAACTGAAATAGAAAAAAGTGATTTTAATCAAAGGTCAAAAGGTCAAGAGCAATGATGTCTATTCATCATACAGCAGGGGCCTCATGTACAAACGTTGCTTAAGTACAAAAACGTTACGTAAGTACTCGCTCACGTAAAAGTTCAGATGTATCAAGAGTGAAATGTCCGGGAATTTTGTACGTGGCTACGCCAACGACGTGGCTGGCGTAAGTAGGATTCTACAGATATCGACCCTTTGGCGACACTTAGAGGTGATGCCGGGAAACTGTCATCAATGTGAAAACTATTACTCCGACCGATCGGGACTGTGCCGGTCGACCCTGAGCAGATCCATGCAAGCCGCATGGGACGGAGTTATCCGCATGTCAGCCAGGTATATCAGATTCCCTTAACAATGCATCTGAACAGGTCAACATTAAAGAGCAATCTGCAGCGAGAGACGGTTTTCTGAATGCAATCAGAGCTATCGACTGCACACACATTGCTATAAAAGCGCCATCGCATGAATTTGTAAATGTCAACAGGAAACAATTTCATTCGATCAGTGTGCAGATCATACGTGATACGCAAATGCAAGTAAACATTGTGGCAGCGTGCCAAAGAACACGTTTTACACATCCCCACTCCAGTGAGTAGCGTCTCCAATTGTATTTCTGTGAAGTTCTTCTTCTTTCCCGTCTTACTCATTCTTATGTTTTCGTTTTCTGATCGCGCAGAGATGGGAATCTCAGGTGCAGAGTCAATTTAAATATAATTTCTATATTTAAAATGGGCGTGGACAGGGAGTTGCATATTTAAAAGGGGCGTGGACAGGGATTTGCATATTTAAAAGGGGCGTGGACAGGGAGGAGTCGGGTACGTTCAATCGGGATGTACAAAGGAAATGTGCTTCGAAATGCTTCTAAATCTGAACTTACGTCACGATTTAGAAGGAAATCTACGCAACTGTTAGTACATGAGGCCCCAGGTCTTCATAATCGATGTCTTGCTCCTCGTCTTCTTCACCATCTCCATCCATCTCCTCGACTGTTTTCTCCAGCAAGTCAGTGAGTGAAGTGGGGAGGATAGGTCCACAACACCACACTGGTTCCAGGGTACCCTCTTCAGTCTTTTCCCAGCCTTGGCCAGGATCATGGGGCTTGGGACACCAGAATATCGGTGTGGCTGCTCTCTTGTAGATGGCCAGACGGTGGTTGACACGGTTGATGTGTGGGACCAGGTTGTCTCTGCAGGGTGGGAGTCGGGACAGATCCACCTTGGATCTGGTGGTAAGCGTCTCATCCTCTCCAATCATTTTTTTCAGCATGATGCTGCGCACGTTGTTCACAGATTTTTCGCGGGCCTGCCCATACATTACACATGTAAATGCCTCGATGTCCTCCACCACATCTGGCTCCACAGACCACTGATCACCAAGTTGTCTGAGAACATAAATAATTATAGTATTACAAAGTCACAATGTATCAATACCTATGTTCAGCATTAATTGCCATTACATGCTACAGAATATCTAAACAGACTCACTTGAAGGCTGCATGGTACTTTGGATTACTCTGCAGCTTTTTCAGAGGCCCAACCTTCCCTTTGCCTCTAAAGGTACTTGTAACGTCTTCCCCTGTGAAGACGTAGAGGCCGAGTATTGTTGTGCAGTAGTCTGCCCCCTTACATTCTGCCAGTTCACTGACATTTAGGATCCGCCTGTGCTTTCCGGTCCCAATGTCGACGTAGATGGTCAGCGGGACGGATTGGGCGTGGTGTAGGAGGATGAAGAAAATGTCTGTGTCTGGAGTCCTCACCACAGCCACCTTGTGCCCCAGTTGAGCGGCATACAGCAGGTACAGAACAACCCGGGTGTCAGTCTCTTCCTGGGTTGACTCCAGCTGAGGTATCTCACATGTGGTCACCTAAAACAAGTTATTGAGTAAGGTGTGATAGTATATAGTAAGACACCATTTTATCAGTTTCTCGTGTATAACTGGGCTTGACTAAATATTTTCCAAAAGTTTCTAATAAAGAAGAATAGTGAGAAAGACTGTCAAAATACTCACATTGCCATCCGATGACTCCAATTGATATGCTTTGCCTTCAACGACTACCACTGCTGTTCCACATTTTTCCAGGCGTGATGCAGATGCCTTGCTGCCCCATACCTCAAGTAGCAGTTTACACAGTTGTGTCTTGTTCTCATCATTTGCCAGGAAGAGTTTGATGTCACTCGGCTTCCTTGTTGCAGGACCACCTATGATGTACCGCTGGGAAACACCACGACGCAATCTCTCCTGAGCTTTGACAGAATCATCATGATAGGAGTCTGTTGAGAAGACAAAATGCTTTGCAGATATTGCAGTACCGTGGGCAAAGTGACCTCGCCTTCATGCTGCTCATCAAGTCACAGAACCTGGATGAACCCCTCAACCTTGACGAGCTGATGCGGTACTCACTCTTCCCAGTTCCTCCCAGCCTAGGCACAGCTGGTGGGTTCTTCAATAAGACCAACAAGGCTGCAATGCTTCACTACTTGATGGAAGATGCTCCTGAAGATGTGCCTTATCCGAAGGATGCTTTCTACATCCAGGATGGCAATGCACTCTTCCATGCCTTGATGAACCTCCCACCAACGTTCGAGGGAATTTGTCTCCAGTCCCTTGACCATATGGTGGCTAAGAAGCATTTTGTCTTCTCAACGGACTCCTATCATAATGATTCTGTCAAAGCTCAGGAAAGATTGCGTCGTGGTGTCTCCCAGCGGTACATCATAGGTGGTCCTGCAACAAGGAAGCCGAGTGACTTCAAACTCTTCCTGGCAAATGATGAGAACAAGACACAACTGTGTAAACTGCTACTTGAGATATGGGGCAGCAAGGCATCTGCATCACGCCTGGAAAAATGTAGAACAGCAGTGGTAGTCGTTGAAGGCAAAGCATATCAATTGGAGTCATCGGATGGCAATGTGAGTATTTTGACAGTCTTTCTCACTATTCTTCTTTATTAGAAACTTTTGGAAAATATTTAGCCAAGCCCAGTTATACACGAGAAACTGATAAAATGGTGTCTTACTATATACTATCACACCTTACTCAATAACTTGTTTCAGGTGACCGCATGTGAGATACCTCAGCTGGAGTCAACCCAGGAAGAGACTGACACCCGGGTTGTTCTGTACCTGCTGTATGCCGCTCAACTGGGGCACAAGGTGGCTGTGGTGAGGACACCAGACACAGACATTTTCTACATCCTCCTACACCACGCCCAATCCGTCTCGCTGACCATCTACGTCGACATTGGGACCGGAAAGCACAGGCGGATCCTAAATGTCAGTGAACTGGCAGAATGTAAGGGGGCAGACTACTGCACAACAATACTCGGCCTCTACGTCTTCACAGGGGAAGACGTTACAAGTACCTTTAGAGGCAAAGGGAAGGTTGGGCCTCTGAAAAAGCTGCAGAGTAATCCAAAGTACCATGCAGCCTTCAAGTGAGTATGTTTAGATATTCTGTAGCATGTAATGGCAATTAATGCTGAACATAGGTATTGATACATTGTGACTTTGTAATACTATAATTATTTATGTTCTCAGACAACTTGGTGATCAGTGGTCTGTGGAGCCAGATGTGGTGGAGGACATCGAGGCATTTACATGTGTAATGTATGGGCAGGCCCGCGAAAAATCTGTGAACAACGTGCGCAGCATCATGCTGAAAAAAATGATTGGAGAGGATGAGACGCTTACCACCAGATCCAAGGTGGATCTGTCCCGACTCCCACCCTGCAGAGACAACCTGGTCCCACACATCAACCGTGTCAACCACCGTCTGGCCATCTACATGAGAGCAGCCACACCGATATTCTGGTGTCCCAAGCCCCATGATCCTGGCCAAGGCTGGGAAAAGACTGAAGAGGGTACCCTGGAACCAGTGTGGTGTTGTGGACCTATCCTCCCCACTTCACTCACTGACTTGCTGGAGAAAACAGTCGAGGAGATGGATGGAGATGGTGAAGAAGACGAGGAGCAAGACATCGATTATGAAGACCTGCTGTATGATGAATAGACATCATTGCCCTTGACCTTTTGACCTTTGATTAAAATCACTTTTTTCTATTTCAGTTTATTCTAATGGGGATTTGTTATACCCTATATATACACATATTTGACTATATGAGTGGTTTTCTGATTTGTTTCAATACATATAATACCAATATAACGGTTTGAATAGTAACTCCTTATTATGGGAGATGTTCATTTCGACCAACATGTGACAATATTTCAGGTGGGGATCATCAACATTTGTTTACTAGACATCTTACAGACTGTAAAAATACAAAAGTTAGAAAACATATACCAATAGGGTCCATAGGGGAGGAGTTCCAGTGATCCAATGTCACCGTTTTTTTACATTTTTTGGTGTTTATTTGAGTTTTTATGCACCATACATCATCTAATCATCATAATCCTCATATCTATCAATTCCTCATGCAAAGATGAAGAGAAAATGGGGTGGATTGTGTCTGTAGGATGTATTGTTCATATTCTATGTAGATTTAAAGTTTTCATTTTTCGCAGCCGAAAATCAGGCACGGACACAAAAGATGATACAAAAAATCACATATGGGACAATAATCTGCGTGGGGAACATCAAAATTCCTTTTCTAGACACCTTAAGGATTACAAAAAACTAGGTTAAAAAAATATACCTTTCGGGTGCAGGTGACCCCCCCCTTCCTACCAGACTAAACATCCACATGAAAGTCAGGTCCAAAAATATCCCAGCAGAGCATTGGATTGTCACAAGATGGTCAATGTTATTTACTTCATCAGTGGTTTTAATGTTGTGGCTGATCGGTGTAGGAAATCATTTAAAAAGTGATAGCTGATGATAAAATCTGTGTTTTTGCAAACACAGCTGTGTTTATCCGTCAACAAGAATCTGTTGTGAATCACAAGCTTCAATACTCGTGCTTCTGAGCTACTGAGCTACTGATATGCTAATATTTACCATTTCAAGGTCAATAAAGCATCCAAACTTCTCAACAGGAGAAATAATTACTGCACAGCTGGAGCACTGTAACATTAAAACAGAACAAAATAAGAAATTCCTCTGGAATTACTGGTGACATACTTAACCAAAATTATTGACAAGCCTTTGAAATTTAACGAGTACGATGAGCCATGTGGGGACAAAATAAAGGGGTCTTGGATTTTGGCTACTGCTGCTTCACATTATGTAAAGGGAGGAACTGAGGACAAGTCCCATGAATTATTTGACCACTAGATAAACTGTGTGGTAGAAATGATCTATTAAGGAATGAATGAATCCAGAAATACATTCTGAAAGGAGGCGCTTTATATGTGTCTCTTGATTTAGATTTTTTTTTTAGTAAAGTTTCTTGTGTTTTGAGACACCTTCATAACTGTTTGCACGGAAATACTGTTTATGCTGTTCCCACTTGACCAAAGTCTTTCCAGGTCCTGAGTGAGCAAATTGTGGCTTAACATGGAAAACTGGATCAGGCCTCTTTCCAGCAGTCATAGAAACAGGATATTACCAGAGTGTTTGCAGGTTAAGGACCACACAAGCCCTCTTGAGAGTGTCCCTCTTGATCCCACAAACATGCATTCTGTAAACAATTTATCCTATGTCACTGCCCCTAGAGAACCATGCTCCATCCTGGAGAATTTCCCATTCACTCAGTGCTATACTTGGGTAACAGGTGCAATCGACCATGCTTCGCTCCTGTAATTCCCATGACTCTCAGCCGTTTTATCACAGGTCACCGCTCAAACACCCGGAGAGAAACACCATGACATAAATACACGCTAACCTACACAATTTCACACATATGCTTGCCAACACATGCTAGACTTCTCCCTGTCTTTCTCACACGTATGGAACGTTACAGTACTTATAAATATACGTGTTGCAGTCTGTTCCTGAGCTTGTTAAGTTTTACTGTAAGTCAAAAATAAACTTTGTGTTGTAGGTGGAGTAGTCTAATGAGAAAATCCTTTTAACTGGTCCTACTTCTACTGCTGCTGCCTCAAACCTACACACATGCTGCTGGTTGCAGATGGAACTGAAATATAGGAATTTAGTCATCACACATCTTCCGGTGCCAGTGCCACATAACATGGACATATAGTGTACTTTTGAATCACTGTTAAGATATGAGATTAATTTGTTCAGTATATAAAAATAGGTGCACTGTTTATATTATATACAACATTAATAGAGATATGAGGTCATTTATGCAGTTATGAGCTAAAATCAAAAGATAGACATATGATAAAAATGCAGTAGTGAATACCACTGCATGATTGCCTGATTTAGGCCTACTCTGTAAGATGTGCACAAAGCGGTCATTGTGTATACTGTGGTAGGTAAGGACAAATCTTCATTGATATGAACTGTAAAGTAGGTTGTTTATCTTTACTCTGACTTTGTGTGGCACTGGCTCAGTGAGCACATTTTTACCTGACATTGCAACAGATTCAAAGTGTATGACATGAATAAGGCACACTGATAGGTGCTCGGCTGAGTGTCAGAAAACAACAATAATGAGGATCTGTCACCTGAGATCAAGCCTTGATCAGACTGCTCTGTTTGATACATATTCATAACCTCGCTCGTACCCATACCTGCCTACAGTATGTATGTAATATTGATTTCAAAGGGGGTAAGTGGGTTACAGCCTCCTACAGGTCTCTTTCCTTCCCTCTCATTGTGCGTCTATATATTCCTCCATCAGTCACCCTGGTTCCCTCTGGTCGTTCGTTTCTCTCTCATTAAAGGCCATCCATATCCCGCGCAATAATCCATACAAACACTTATTTCTATTCATGAGTTTGTCTTCCTTTCACCGTAGTTCCACCCATGAAAATGTCAACCCAGAAAATGGTCTCCCATGGGGTGTTTTTACGCACCACACCTGTGAACAAAAGAGACATCCATATTTACCAGGTACCTTTTGTCTGAGCTCCAGACAGACATCCAAGGACACAGTCTTGTGGGCATTCACATTTACTATTAATCTGAATAAAATTAAAACCTGTGGATATTATCCCTGGTTCCAGTGTTAAGATTTTGCAAGATTTTACAACTGTAAAAAGGACATTGGTGGTGATTGCTGGTTTTGTTCGCACAGAAGGTTAAAAAAAACACATGAAGCAATCCAAATCTTATGGATGAAGAAGCTGCACTAGGAAAGATATGAGATCCTTTATTGACCATTTCAGTTTTCCAACTGCATCCCCTGCCATTCTTGTCGGTGCGCCAACCACTGAATACATGAACAGATGTGTGAAGTTTGTTCCTACAAAATTAATCGTGATAGTTTGCACCTCTCAAGCATGAAATCTACATGTGAATGTAAATAAATGGCTGTATGCAGTGAAGCATTTCATGTGTTATTGACGCATGAAAGTGTAGCTGAATGCCTTGGGCCTCATTCATTGTTTAGTAGTCTCGGCAGGTGGATGAAGATAAAATAAGACTTCTGTCCCAGAATCACAACAATCAAGCTTTAAATAATCCATTTTCTATATACCAGTACCACTCACTTCTAAGGCATCCCAGACTTGCCACCACCACTGAGACATTCTCCAGTTTGATGTTGCGCTGACTTCCCATTTCACACCTGGTCCTGCTAAATACTGAGGGAATTCCTGAGACCTTATGATTGTGACCCTTTTAGCAGGGAAAATGAAGATCTTGGCCAGGAGGGCCCCTTTTACGATGAGCTGTGTTGTGGCCCTGACCACGGGCAGTTTTTGACATGTCTTGTTAAGCATGACTGCCTTCCATCAAAAACACAGGGTAGATCTCCTGGGCGCCTCACTCTTACCAAAGGCATTGTTTCACCACTCAGTGCTTCCAAAGATTTGGAGGATGAAGGCCATTCAAAGTGTCCTCTTCCCCCCATCTGTCTGCCTCAGGGGAGGTGATGTACCCTTCTGTCTGCAGCCAAGTCAAAGGTGTGTCTCAGTAGAAAGGTTAGACATCAGTACTGTTCATACAACATTTTTTTCTATTTGGCTATTTAGAAGAGTTGTGTAAGATTTGAAAGATTTACTTTCCTGAGCATTTACTTTCGATTACTACAAGGCAATGAAAATGAGTAATTTCATAAAATGATAAATCTGTATTTGATTCACCAGTTGATTGATTAGCCCTGGTAGTTATTAACTCATTATTTCTAAAGTGTCTCTAGTTCAGCTTTTACTAAAATCTGGGTTTATCTTATCTTTGCTAGCTCAACAATCTTCTTGTCAAAATTCTGTTTTGTAGTCACTGTCAAGCCTGCCATAAATGTCACTCATGCAGGACACATAATACATTTCGGCACCAAGTCATTTATTTTCTTTATTAGTGAGTCCACAAAAAGTAAAAAGTAAGTGGAACACATCATTTCACAAAGCCTAAGGTGCCATCATCACATTGCTTTGTTTGACCAAAAAATAAAATTATTGAGTTTAAAATTACTCAGGACATGGCTGGAATCTCTTTCGTCCATGAGTAGCACAGCAATGCAAAGTGAACAAATCCTGTTCAGTATTTTATTCTAAGTTAGGGAATTCACTTTTTTACACAGTGAGAGCAAACCATTATTACTCAATGATACATACCAGAGTTCTGTTTGGACACAGATTTTGTCATGTCGCATCAGGGTACCCAGAGGCACAGGCAGCAGTGTCTCCAATACATGCAGTGTCTACCACTGACTACAGCGAGACAAAGTCACTACCTTGCATTTCATTCTTTCTTTCCATTTCTTTCACATATTTTCACAAGGTTAAACTGTACTGTTCAACAAAACATTCATTTTACTATTACTCCTAAGTGCCTATGTGTGTACACTGTGAGATCCACTCAGTTCTACAGCAATATTGTTGTATTTCTAATGTTACTGATGAAATGTTAATTTTCTTCAGCTGTAGACACCAACAAGACACCAAAGTACCACCATGGTCTCTTTAGAGAAGAAAGAAAGGCAACCAGTCAGCAAAAACCCTGAAAGAGTATTGGCATCATATGAAAGCAGAAGTATATTATGATTCCATTTTAATGTCTACGGGCCTGGCCAGCCACCAAGTCTGTATTGGCATGTGCTACAGGTGAGTAGACTAAAGACTGAGACCACAGTAACTCAAAATCATTTAGCTGCCAAAATGCTGGATAGCTGCAAAACAGAACAGTGCTTTGTTGATTAAAAAATTTTTTTATTCTGAAGACAGTGTAAATATTGTAATGTTTGCATATTTTCCGAGTTACTTTACTTGCGTTTATCTGGTTTCCCAGACGTGAGTCTGATTATCTAATGAAATCTCGAATTTTAAGTGGAAAATTTGAGATACAATGATCAGCCACAACATTAAAACCACTCACAGGAGAAGTAAATAAAATTGACCATCTTGTGACAATTGGAAATGGGAAACTTTTGGACCTGCCATTCATGTGGATGTTACTTAGACATGTACCACCCACCTAGACCAGACCAGGCACCCCCACCCCATAGCAATGACACTCCTTGATGGCAGCAGCCATCCCCAGCAGGATGCACCCTGACACAGACACACACACAAAAACACTTTAGGAACGACTCAAAAAACATGAAAAACAGCACAAGGTCACTCCAAATTCATTTGATCCCAAACTGATCTGTTCTTGACTTTATTGACTGCCTCCTGCTTGCAATGGTGTAATCCTTATGTGTGTCAAGAAGGGGTAGCGGGGGTTGGGAGTACGGACCCAGATGCAGGACTTGAGGAGGCAGGAGTTGGCAAAAAAAGGTTTTTAATTAACAAAGAACAAAACCAATAGCGCTGCCGAGGATGCAGGATTTCCAAAAAACAAAAACACTATCTAAACTATGACGTGGCATGAAAATACTATGGCATGGTCTTGGCATGAAACACTTGGCAAACAGGCAGTATGACGCGACAGAGACAAAGGGGAAGGCAGGGCTATATGTATACACACATGAGGAACCGGGGTGACGAGACACAGGTGAAGCAAATCAAGAGACAAGACAAGGTGAATTCAATGATCTAATCAAAGGGACAAAAAAGGCATGAAGCAAGACAAACAGGAAATCGAGAACTTAGCAAAATAAAACAGGAAACAGAACAGAAAAAACTAAACACTAACCATGACTATGAAAACCCAAAAACTTAACAAAATACAATAAACAGAAACACAAGAAACTAAACCATGATGGAAAAGACATGACGAAAGACATGACGAAAGACATGACTGAAAACTAAACCATGACATGGGACAACATGACATGGGACAAAACCAAGAACGGGAGACGTGATGGAAAACCAAGAACGGGAGACATGACAAAACATGACAGAAAACATGACAGAACACAGAACGGAGGGCATGACAGAAAACATGACAAAACCTAGACTGAACATGACAAAACCATGACAATGTGGAATAATCTTTATTCCAATATTCTGCTGTAAACTGTTTCCTTCAGACCAAATGCCTCCAGATCATGTCTGTGTTTACTGAACCGTGCTCCTGTAATTAGATAAACATTTAAAACAGCCAAATAAGTATATTAGTTATTATGTGAAACAGATATTTTCCTTTTAAACTATTTCAAAATATGGTAACAGACCTTTCTGTTTTCTTTTTATTTCTAAATAAATAAAAAACAAGACTCTGTCGAGGCGACCTATTATTAGAACCAATTTCATAAGAAAACACCTAATTCTGTGTCTTCAATAATTGTACCCTTTCAAAGTAATAAGTGCTACATAGGAATCGGTTGGACAAAGCATTAATTATGTGCTGCGTAGAACTGTAGCAGATGTCAGTGCACACTGGTTGGGGTTCACCTCCTTGTATTAATAACTAATTCGTCTATAAATTATTTAGGTACATTAAACTTTAAGGAAACCAAAGAATCATGTTTTTGATACTGTGCACCTGTCGAGACAACTTTCCTGCATGTGAGAACTGTGTTGTAATAGCATCATCAAATGTACACCAAATCTAAAATATATTTGAAGATTAAAAGAGTTCATGACATGTTCCCTTTTGAATGGCTTCAAATAAGATTTAATTTACACTAAAATAAGTTTCACGGTCATCTGTGAGGCTGTATGGCAACATTTATATGCAGTATTGTGTGTTTGTAATGTATGGCATATTGTAGACACACAGCTCTTTTATCCCCAGCTGGTTTAAATGTTTCTCTCCTCTAGTTCTTTCCTCTTGTTTCTTTCTTTCCTTTGCTCCTCCCTACGTCTGGATATCTCTTGGCAGTGCAGTCTAACAGATTGTGTTTGTATTTCACACTGATTATGAAAGAAAGCTATGGGAGCCAAGATCACCACAAGAACCATGACATATGGTTCAAGCAGGTTGAGGTTAGCATTTGAAATTCCATGAAGAATTTCTTTAATATTTATTTTTATATGCACAGGTGTGTAGGTGTTCGATCTATAGATTGTATAGAAAGTGATTTTAACTTTTTTTTTTTTTTCAGAGCAAAAACAGTAAAAAGGGGCCTAAACTTGAACTCCAAAGGGAGCATGTTCACTCTGCATCAGTGTTTTAATTTCTGTATCAAGAACAGCATTTGAAACTTAGCCACAGCATTATTCAATGAGAAGTCTTACATTATTATCCTGCCCTATCAAATTCTGGTTCTATGGGGAATGTCATTTTATGCAGACAGATTGAAATACTTATCCTCATATGGTTTCAAAATCTCTTAGGTACTAAGATGTCCTGCCTTTGTGTGACCATTGTGTCAGTGTCCCCAAATTTAGTAACACCATTTGCACCTACTATTAACATGCAGTCACTATTTTAATGTCCTCTGGTTTGCCTCTGCAGAATTCTTCTTCTTATGACCACTGGCCAACAAAGTGAAATATGTAATCAAGGTCAAAAATATCACTTAGTTTTGATCCTATTTTCATTTTTTCAAAATCATAAATATAGTTCTTGATGGCTAAATGACAGCCACACAGCACAGGTAATGCAAGACCATTTCACGTTTTAAAACCAGGAACGGAGAAAGTTCTACACAATCATTACACGCGGGCAAAAATAGTACAGCAGGTACTGCATTTTAAATATCATAACACAGGCAGAATTAGGAAGAGGAGAATAGGAGGTGTAAATGGGGCTGTAATTAGATGGCATTATACAGGTGATATATCCCGATATAGCTGACATATTAATACCAGCTGCAGATGTGCTGTTAAAGTCATAGGATTCTGCCTGAGATTTGGCATCTGGGGGCTGCAATGAGCAAGTCAAAGTGCTTCACCATCCACTGCCTGCTGTCATATTTGGATGGACACAGAAAATAACAGCTTGTTTGCATGCTTTGTTTGGGCAGGAAATTGAGGTTATCCATCTCATCAGGGTTTTTTTTTTTTTCGGGAGCTGACAGGCTTTGCTTTTTTTCATTAATATTTACTGTCAGACAAATGCCACACTACTTATAAAAAAGACTTGTTTAATGGAGTCTGTGCTGTTTTTAATAAAGAGAGTGCATTAGGTGGAGATCTGATTGGTAAGTTTTGCACTGATTAAATGTGTTAATGCTGGAGTGTCTATCTTTATGAGAACATTCATTGACGTAGTGAATACCATAGGTGTAGCCACATTTAACCATACCCAACAAAATGTGCTAAGCCTAACCCAAGCTTAACCGTTGTAGCACAAAATGTCCTCACTTTCCCAAAATGTACACACTCCCAAGGACTGAAAATCTGAAATTGGTCCTCCTAAAGATAGACGGAAGTGCACACACATACACACATATTCATATCATGCTCTCACACGAACACAGCGTATAATATTGTTTATCACCACATGGAAAACACACATCATTACAAATCAAGCTTTGTCACAGCATGCTGCTGAAACATTTTCTCTGTTGAATGTCAATGAGGACCTCCTCTCTGTGAATATTCATGTAAAGTATCAAAAGAGAACAGTGGTTGTTCTGTTCCATCCCCTGTAGAACTATGGAAATGCTAATAATGTTCCAGAAATAGATCTATGACATTAACAAGCATTCAGAACCACTGCTGGCAGCCATCCACATTAGAGAGCTGACACATTAATCACACTTTGCACTTTGACCCATGAATATTGATTTGCTGTTAGGTGGAGCACCATGCCGCTACACATTGTTGTTAACTCCCCAGTGAAATGACGGTAGCCTTTGGATCAGGGATTGTAGCTCGTAGGGGTGATTGTTCAGATTCACGTGTTTGTTAGAGCTGATGCCGAAAAGCCTCTCTTGTAAGTGTGAATCAGCTCCTGGATTATTCTCAGCGCATCAGTTAGGTGTTGTTTACATCACTGTATCTGTAATAAGACAAACCACTTCACCGTCTTTACACAAGACAGATGGCAGCCGACGTACTAAATTTTAAATCAAATAAGCCTCCCTTTATTTGTGTTTATCTGATGTAATTATTGTGCTATTTATTTATGGAAATGCATTTATCCATTTATCCATTATGTTTCCTCTGGAGCAATATCTCTTTTCATTTTTCATGTGAAATATCTACACCACATAATACATTACACTTATTTTTTTGTAAGTAATCTTTATGATGCTTAGTGAATCCTTCCAAAGATGAAGAAAAATTACAAACAAGATTATGTATGTGTAACAGTTATTGATAGTGATCATGTCCTGAGGAGTACTTTCAATCAAGCTGGCAATCGTTGTGTGCAAAGCAGCAAGGTGGTACTGCTGCAAACATCACAGCAGTAACCAGTATTCTGCATTCAGTGGAGCCAGGGCTGGAGCTATAATCTGTGTTTTGTGCAGGTCTCAAAAATAATTAACTATCAGGGTGGAGATAAATAAATAATAACTTAACGTGAGCGTTATCTGGGAGGTCTCAGAAGTTGTATCTATCATATTGCCATTTTGGGAGGCACAACCAACAAACGACATTGCTCTTGGTTCTGAAACGGCGGGAGGTAAAGATCTATTGTTTCGACACAGCGGCTAATTGTACAATATTCTGCAGTGTCCCAAATGATGTCTGTGTTTATTTGAATACAGTGCACCAAACTGAGATTGGATCTAATGTGTCTGCTCAAGATGCATGTGGGGATGCATGTCAGTGCAAGGTGTAAATACACATACTTAAAGCTGGCCAGCTGTGATTTGATCGCTCAGGGTGCGTGTTAATGCCAGGTGTGAACAGGGCCTACGATGGCACGTGCTAAGCATCCACATGTAGGGATTGTCCTTTTTTTTGAAGTGGGCATGGAGACATTAGCTTTTATACCAGAGTTATGCTTAACATGCTTAACATCCCTGAAAAGTGTTTAAGTTCAAGTGCCAGCCCTGCAGTGGCCGTAAGAGTTATGACTCGTTTCCATGTGTTGCCAAGGATGATGTACGTAAGTTTATAATATGACAGACTGCTGACCAATTTTTTTTCTACCTTATTTATTATTGTGACAATAAGAATGAAGCGTTAAAAAAATTAGTCATTTTAATATAAACCATAACCTGAAAACTTTCTCTATTTTCCATATTTTAATACATTCAATTAAATATTTACACAGCTCTGAATGTGACACACACTTTTAGTATTATACATATTACAATACTCTATACATATTATGTTTGGTTGGCCTTCTGTTGGATGAAACTACATTTGTAGATTTGGTGAAGGGCCCAAATAGCTAAGAAAGTCAGTTAGTATCATCTTAGTGTTCAGGCTGCAGAAGAAATAACCTGCACAGACAAATGTCACGTTGCTTCTCACTAAGGTGAACACAGTTATGCATTTTAAGGTTTTTTTCTTTGTTGTGGCACAGGAAAAAAAAGAAGTGGCCAATGGAAAAGTATATGGCTCAAGAAAAATGTGGAGCAGTAACCAATATTTCAGTCACTGAATGCTTGGCTTGTTGTTATTCTGCCTGAGCTTCATTAAGAAAAAACTGAATTATGTTTTGGCACTTGTTGCAAGTAAGATCTGAAACAACCAGACAAAGACTGCTTTGTCGCATGGCATTTGAGGGTGTCCACAGTGTTAATGGCAAGAGGCTGGATTCATGAAGCATTGTGATGCTCCTTGATCTTTAGCATCTCTTTAACATTCTCAATAATCCCTTTTAATTCTGCTGTTTTTCTTTATCTGTTATATATTTTCACACTGCAATAGACAAAGGAAAGAGACCTTCATCTTGAATTTTCTATTATTCAGTGCAATAATAAACAATCACACTCATTACGATACCAAATCATATTATGCAATACATCATGATGCAAAACAATTCAGTACGATATTAATAAAGATTGAGATGCAATATAAAAGTAATGATTAAGAGCTCAATATAATTAATTAGTGAGTGATAAAAATGCCAACCGTAATCTACATAATATATTTAGATAGACAGCAAAAAGTTTTGCCTCATGTCTCCAATTTATAAGCAGTAATTTTTCTACCTTACCTACCGAGTTAAAAATATTCTTGCATAACAAACTTCATGAACCATGTGCACGCATAATGTCACAAGCCGCCTGACATATATACATCCCAGTAACCTTAGAATACAACCTGTATATATCTGACTGGTGACATGTGACAAAACAGTCAGCGAGTGAGTGAGCTGTGGAAACAATTCTGAAACAGCTGTCATTTTTTTGGTGTTTGTGACAAACCAAACAGAGACAGCAGGTGGTCATTTTTTTGGGGGGGAGCTGACATGATACCTTTTACCCAGGTACTGCCTCTGAAAAGACAAATAATAAGTGCGTACGTGAGAGTGAGTGATGGTAGGATGAATGGTGTCATTTACTCTACCCAGTCCTGATGTGTGTTTTGCACGTCTGCATGTCAGACTAATATTATCCTTAAACTAAAACCCTGCAGACACTAAACAGATGGCTGTGCGTGGTGATGATTGGTTTGCATATGTCTGGGGAGTGAAAAATTAAGATAAATTAAAAACAGTTCTAGCAGTACATGCATACTTGAAATCCACAGTCTAGACATTCACCTGGTGGTCATCTTGTAACTACTGGATATCTGATGATGAGGCCGTAACACCATTAATTATTACGGACAGACTTCGGACAGTCTTCTGCTACCAACTGCAAAGACTCTAAGAGCCGTGACGCATCAAGCCATTGGTAGCGCATCTGTGCACATCTGTTGCTTTGGAGGGGTGTCCTTCACCCCTGCTGTGAGTTTTTCAGCTGGAACAAGTCAGTGAGAGATAAGTGAATCACATGAAGAAACATGGAAGTGACAAAACTAAACAAAATGATGAGGTTCAACAGGCACACACAGGAGACTGATCTCCTTCTTTATCTAATCTGAACACTAAAATACATAAATATAGGATGGCTCGGTGCAACAGTTTGTAGCTTGTGCTAGGTTCCTAACCTCTCAACAAAAACAAGCTTAGCTGTGCAACATTTATATAATTAAACACACTGTTGGCCAGCAACTCCAGCCTCAACAACCTAGTGTAAAACATTGTTTTTCTGGTTGAATTTGAGATGGTGAAAGGAGTGTTTACACCGCTGAATGAGTCTGGCAGAATCAATTTGACTGGATCTGCTGCATTTCAAGGTTTGTGGTTGAATAAATCTAAAAATGAATGGTGTTATGGCCTCAGGAAGAGGGCATGAGTGTTTGACCCACACCATCATTTCATTCTCTCTGGAGCTGCAGTAAAGAAGCTGTAGACAACTTCAGGTCAATCAAATTGGTTGCACAAAAAACTAGCTTTGCAACTGTTTGTCATAAGCTGCAGAGGTACAAAAAAACAACAGCTCAGAATCCTAAACTGCAAACACTCATGCACGCAGACTCAGGCATCACTTCTGAAAAGAACCTGTAATCTGATATTAGAAAGAGGGAACACAAGAAGAGATAAATAAACCGTGCAGAACAGGAAACGGAGCTAATCTTTTAATCTATTTTCTAAAGGAACATTGTGCCCTTTAGGCTTCATATTGCAAGATGCTTTTTTATTATTACTACAGTGAATCTTTTCACTGATGTATCTGATATGAAGGTGTGTGTGTGTGCGTGTGTGTGTGTGTGGGGGGGGATCTATATAATTTTACAGGGAATAACTCTAGTATTATAGCTTGCTTCAATAAAAATATGTCAAATTGGAATTATAGCTGAGTGTACAGTACACAGTGTACACAGAAATACAGAAGATGCCAAAAAAGAAATTGCAGATATTAAGGTGAGGCTGAGGGCTTTCTGTCAGAGCATGCAGATTAATGGGAGACTAAACTGCCTCCTCTCCTCCGAGCATGGAATGCATGTGATTGCATGTGTACTGTTGGTAACACTCCTCACCAGGGGAACTTCAGCAAATATGGGGAAAATTGAGCCGAATCTGGCCAGACTGTTGACTTTCCTTTGGCAGTCAGTTAATAAAACTCGATTATCAATACTTCCCTGCCATCTCTTCCTCACTCTTTGGAAGGGAGTGTTTTCTCTACTGGGAGAAAACAAGGACACATTCTGGCGCTCTGGCTGAGGACTTCATTTCCTTAAAATTCCCATGAGTTAGTAATCTAATAATTTTTAGTGTATTTTTTAACACAAAAATATTCATGCAATATTGTGAAAGTCCTTCAAATGTGCATTTCAAAGTGTAGCAGTAAAACACATCTTCTCCATCTAACATTATGTATCACTCATACAGTATATTTAATGTATATGATAATTTTGCCGTCTTCGTTTCAGATCGTCCTACTTGGCACCATCTGGACGAAATATTACACATCTCATTATTGCGTGTATGTGTGGTTTGACTGACAGCAGGCTCATATTAAAAAAACAAACTGATTAATAACAAGAAATGTGTTGGTGGTAATAAATCCTGCTCTACTTTACATGAATGTTTTCTACTTATGTTCTTGTCTGAATTCCCAAAATTGCATACTGGGGTTCGTGAAATATTCATTTATCCTTTAATGAATACAAATTGCACGTCTTTGCAGATTTTTATTCCCATCGTGGTGAGCCCACAAACAGAAAACATTTATGACAAGATAAGGGGGAAAACACCTTAGAACGTTCCTAAAAGATGCTGTTAATGTAAATGTGGGGCCAGTAAACGAAGTAATAAAAATCCAACTCTGTATCCTTGAAATGATCCTGATGCATTATTAAATTGTATTCCCCATTTACGTTGAGTGAAAATGGTAAAATAATCGCTTCCTGGACTATGCTCTTTAGGGTTTTTAAAAAAGTTTTGCTTTGTTGTACTGTTTTAGTGTTTATGAATGTTTTATGCTGTGAATTTGATTTAAACAGGCAATAATGTGCCAGATAATGTATGGTGGTATGGTTTAATATTTTAGTAGAAAACTAATGAAATAAGTTTTATTAACACTTTTGGTATCAACAGCTTTGTGACTTTTGTATCCCCCAAATTACATCTGCTTTGCAGGTCTACAGGTGGATGGCAGCTAGTGTCATTTAATGTATTAAAACAGCAAAGACTGTGCAATCACAAAACTATGTATTTCATTCAGGCAGCAGCTGGTAAACTCAGATTTGTTCTAAGTAAAATTATTGATATATAGATTATTTTGGGTCTATCTCAACTACAACTATGTCCAAGCCTGTTCAAGAAAACACAGACATGAGGATCTGTTTGTTTCAGAGGCTTCATTAAGAGCGATGTTAGTTAAGAGACTTATTTTCTGTAGTTCCCTTATCCAACATTCCTCTTAAAATACACAGAGATTAAAAGAAACTTACATTATAATTACTATGTAGTAAGTCAAATGTCTTCTTCACTGTGTGCATGCTAAACCTTTTCCTGTAGAGTGCAGACATATTATACTCCTAAGCCTCTATTTGTGAATCAGATTTTAGACATTTATTAATATATTAGTTGCGGACTTCTGATCAGAATCAATAAATCTGCTTCGCTCTGCTACAGCCTGTCTGAGGTCAGAATGAAATCAATTTCTCCAGGAAAAAAAAAAAAAGAATAATAAAAGATGAATCCTTTTCAAGTCAAAAGCCCATTTAGAGATAAAAGGCGCTTTTGCCATTTTTCTAAAGGGATTGTATTTCACTCCCTGCATGGGAACATCATTTTTTAAAAGCTCTCATACCCTGCATTTGGTTCAGAAATGTCAAGAGAGGAGCATTTATTCTTTGTCTAAAACTCAGGAGGGAGTCTCTACACTTTTCATATTACTAAGATTAAAAGAAATAGTTTTGTGGCAGTTTTAAGAAATAATTCTAGGAAATGCTTCTTTGTGAGGTAAAAGAATAAAGACAGATGATAAATGGAGTTACAGTGTAAAGCATTTGCTGACTGCTGCTTCAGTTTTTCAGTCACCGGGGGGTAGCAATTGAAAATGTCATCTGTTTCTGAAAATAATTCTCAAATCTGAAAAAAGGCTCCTGTAATTATTTAGGGGATTGGTGACAGAATCAAGAAATATGGGTAACACTTTTTATAATGGATCAAAAATAATGTTTGTGTTGTTCTCATTGACGCATGAATTGGAAACCTAAAGGGAATGATTGTTTTTAGGCACAATAGAGTGTGCAGAACGATAAAATTTGTCATTTAGGCAGAAACTAGTTAAGAAAAACGCAATTCTCCTAGAGACATAATGTGTTGCTGTTTGTTTATGTACTGTACGAGTATGTAGGTGTTTTCCGAGCAGAAGCCAGACAGGAACAAGGCAATAACAAACGAATCAGGAGTGAGTCACTCACTGCTGCTCAGCTTCCTACGATAGACTCTGCAAGGCATGCAAAGGGCAATGTGTAGCACAGAAACATGTTTGCACAGAGTAAAATACATGACATCTCATACTTTAGACTGGTAGTTTCTGGGTTAGAGGAAAGATATAAATATACTTTAAGTATGTGTAAAGTCCCACAGACCAGGCAACACTGACATCAACTATGACAGTTTTCTGAAGAAGGAATAGATAGGGGATGAAAATGAGATTTAATGCATTAAATCAATCTGCAGATGTATGGGTTAGTTTGTGTATAGACCATGACTTGTGTCATAGAGACACCAGACAATGTACACTAGACACACACAAGAAAATCAATACAGTCATAACCTGTAATAATATGCACATGAACAAGTCTACTGTTATATTTATGCCTTACATGAACAAGCTTGCTTTGAGAATTGTCTGTCAAGAATAGTAAGTGCTCAGTCCTTGATCATTGAAATGTTAGTTTATTTTAAAATGAGCTATAGTTAAGTTGCATCAGTTTCTGGGAAAATTTCAAAGAATTAACTAAATTAATCCAAAAGTCTCAACAAAGTCATGCAGTTGTACTTATTATTAATAATTTTAGATTAGAGTTAAATTTCTGTTACTTTTAAAGCGCATTTAAAGTACATTGAATTGTAAGCTCAGAGGAAGTGGAGTGGATTTCTTGAATGTGCAGAAACACATCCGTGGCCAACATTTTCAGAGAAGCCAGTGTTCACACACTTTTTCCACACAGACCATTCAGTGTAAGACATTTGGGCTTGTCACAGAAGAAAAGCACAGGTGTAGTTAATGATATGAACAACAGCTGAACAACCGTGGTATTGAGCACGCTGGCTCACTGTCACACCATCATGACTTCGTGGGACTGTTGAAGAATAGGTCCATTGTTAATGTTACTGGTAACACCTGGGCTTTTTACTCTGTGACAACTCTAAACGTTTCCTGGACAAAAAAATAAAAAATAAAAAGGCTTTTCAAATCAGTGCCAGTAACATCAGCACACCGTGACTAAAGTACAGGATAAATCACTTCTTGAACCTCTTTGTCTGGTTAATGTGAGGGATTATGTGCTCTTTTCACTGATAAAGTTCAAAAAATTAGATTAGACTGGAATTCCCAAGATGAAGAAGAAAATGTTCCCTTTGACAGGCAGCCATAAAGATTAAGATCTTTTAGACTCATGTCGCACTAAGGTCAAGATTTCTCTGTAAAACCTAAAGCATCTGAGTTATTCAAAAAAAATAAATAGTATTCCCCCTTGAGTCTCTCGGGCAGGTTTGGTGTGTTACTGTGCTGCCTTCATATGGGGTTTATTTACTGTGTTGAAAAGTCCATATGAATGTGCTCCTCTTGTGGGCATTTGATTAGGTCCAAGTTCAACAGTTGGGATGTGTTTACTGATGTTTTCAGAAATGGCGGAAGTGGATGGTTAGCGAATATATTGTAATTTATTGTAATTTAGCCAGCTATTTATATGTCTGAGGGAAATGTTGATTCCCCCTGTAGCCTCATTCTTTCATCAAGCCTTTCCATTTCCTATGTTAGGTTACCCAGTTATTCGCTTGCTAAACTTTCAGACACCAAACAGCGGTGTTCTCATGACTTACAGCTGATGTTACCACTTGAATGTCAAGCATTTTGTGTATACGACTTCCCACGTCATAATGTCGAGGCCACTGATTCCATTTGAAGGCACCATTACTGTCGATGTTCTACACATCAAATTAGGCAGCCCCCTCTCTGTATCAGTTTGTACTATAAAGGCACTCATGGTACAGGTTGAACAGGGCTATTCCTAAAAAGAAATATATTACTACAAAGCTATATTTTTTTTGGCTAATGAAAATGAACATTCTAATAACATTCCCATTTATATGGATTGTTAAACCATGAGAACTCAGCCTCCATTTTTCATTCCTCCAACCCCCATCTGGAAAAGGCTAGATTACAGTATTTCTTTCATAATAACATATAAAACTAGATGTATTTCTGCTTGGGATCAGCCTTTCTTTTGGGATGCATATCTGTCTCAGCCTCGCAAATTGTTGGCCAGTTGTTTTTTGTACCACGCAGAGAGCTGACCATAAATAGTCAATAAGCCTTGTGTTGCAACCTGCCATGCTGTATAAATGTCCCAAGAATGCTCCCACAATGAAACACCTTAATGTATTTGTGTAGCCCATGTCTAAATATTCATATTACGAATAATAGTAGAATATTAAAATACATTTAAACCCGCTGCACGGGCAGGATCAAAATTTTGAAGTCACTGTTGTTTTGCATTATTGTAGCAACTATTTTTAACAGCTGTTAAGGATGTAAGATCAGTTGAACTGACACTGACTGAAGCAGACTGAGGTGTTAAAAAACAGTTGATCAACCGATTTTTAGTCATTTGTCTGTTTTATTTTATTATAAACTGTTGGTTCCTTTGTCGTGTGCTGTTCTAGAACGTCCTGTATCCTTTCATTTTAGTTACTCTGACATGACAAGATGATATCTGAAAACACTGGCATGAGACACCAAAAAGTTATTTCAATAATTAATGGCAATTACTATAAAATAGACCAATCAGCCACAACATTAAAACCACTGACAGGAGATGTAAATAACATTGACCATCTTGTGATAATTCAGTGTTCTGCTGGGAAACTGTTGGACCTGACATTCATGTGGATGTTACTTAGACATGTACCACCCACCTAGACCAGACCAGACACCCCCACCCCATAGCAATGACACTCCTTGATGGCAGTAGCCATCCCCAGCAGGATGCAGCCTGACACAGACACACACACAAAAACAGTTTAGGAACAACTGAAAAAACATGAAGAACAGCACAAGGTGTTGACTTGGCCTCTAAATTCACTAGATCCCAAACTGATCAAGTATCTGTGGGATGATCCACAGAGGCCCCTCAACTCAACCCATAGGACCCAAAGGCCCCCACTAACAACATTCTGTTGCCAGACACCACAGGACACCCTCAGAAGGCCCATGTCCATTCTCTGATGATTCACAACTGTTTTGGAGGCACAAGGGAGACCTACACAATATTAGGAAGGTGGTCATAATGGTATGGCTACTATCGGTGTAGATTCCTGAGAAAGACATGTTGCGTCCCTAGTGTTTTAGCTACATGCATTGCAATACTCATACTGTAGGCGCCTGTATTCCTTTTTAGTACTGAGCTGTTTCAGATGCTATCTACGGTATAATGTTGCTTGATTAGTACAGGGCTTTTTCTTTTTTTTATGCGTCTTTTCGATGCAGTGAGATAAAAGACTTGACACAGGTTCAAAATGCTTCCCAGTAAATCATTATCAACATAACACCACCAGTGGGGCATCTAATAGGTCGGTTTGGTAGGTGGCACTTCTCTGACACTGTTGATGTTTGAAGAGAATTTTGGGTTGTACCTTTACTACTGAACATTTCCCAAGTGTATTATAGCTGCAGGCAGGTGTTCGTGGAGGGAATGTGATTCAATTTGTAGTTGTTTGAACAACAGTTTGGCATTTAGAGAAAAATTACACCCTTTAAATGACTAAAATGGAAAAACACAGCATGTCTTTGTGTCCTGAGGAGCAACACTGAGAAGCACATCTTTAGGCGATATTTAAGAGTATATTAGCCTCAGGAACATTTAGCAATTCACATGAAAAAAGAAAACACGTCCTCAGGCGGCAGTCCACTTTTCAGCTCACCTGCTGTGTTGTCAAATAGCCCCAGCTTCCAGTTATTCTCTCTTAAGTGAAGAGATGTCACGGAAAATATTGTTTGTAAAGATGAGAGACTTTTCTCAACTCCCGTCTAATCTCACAAAGTGCATTTTTAATTATTTTTATGAATGCGTCAGCAGCTGCAAACAGGAGTTGACCGTTTGAACACACTGCCTTTTTTCCCCAGTCCTAAATTCAGTTATTCTCTGGCCTTCAAAATGCTGACGTATTCTAAAGAGATAAATGTGTCCTGTCTGCACCCCCATGATGCCACTTGAATGATTTGTGGGAGAGAATTGATGTTCACCTTGAAAGGTAAGACATTTCTATTGTGTTTATTTCAGCCAATTCCCTAGTACCCTTAAAGTTATGTCATATAAAGTGAACTCCTCTTTGCCAAAGCCCTTGTCATACATGACAAAATATTAACTGTGGTTAATTGTAATTGTAAATAATATCAAAAGTTTTTTTTTTGTTTTTCACATTCTAAGGTGGGGTACACGCTGGACAGGTCACCAACCAAACACAGAGCTAACACAGAGAGACAGACAACCATTCACACTCACACCTATGGCCACTTTAGAATCACCACTTAACCTAATGAGCATGTCAGAGGGAATCCACACAGACACAGGGAGAACATGCAAACTCCACAGTTGGCCTGGATTCGAACCCGGAACCGTCTTGTCTTGCTGTGAGGCATCATTGCTAACCACCATCCCACTGTTCCGCCACCAGCTGAGTATATCTGTTGTTTTTCTTTCCTGCAGATTCCCACATACACGTTTACATCAGGGAGCTGCAAAGTGCACTCACAGTCTTCTGTTTATCACTGTGACAGGATTCAGTCTCTGAGGGGCAGGAAGCATATGTGGAGATTTGCCTCCAGTGTCTAAATTATTACAAATTGTGCACCGGTTCTGCTGTCATTGCTTTGATTTCATTGTTTAGAGGCAAGCCACTGAGTTAATGTACCACTTTAGGGCCTATGTCTGTTGATGTGCATATCGGTGTCCTCTCTGATCAGACTTACACCACAATTCTTCACAGTTCTTCTCTCTGGTTCACCAGTTCTGATTCATTCCCATTGTTGATTCTCCACAGCGGGCAGAATCACTTTGTGCATGTCAAAACGGATATATTCTTACTGATGTTTTGGTGCATCTAAACACATGTATCTTACTGGTTCATTATATTTAACATTCCCATTTACGCCCCACAGGATGCACAGTAAATGCAAACTGATAACATCGGCCCAGCCTCCTCCAGGAGGTGTTTACTTACGTTATCAGCATCTTAATGTTTTGATTTACATATAACATACTGTATGTTAATTTGGTGAACACAATTTTTTTTTCTATATTTTGTTTTTCTCTAATGTATGCACTTTTAAAAGCACCACTATAATGGGTATTTTACAGTTTCCTTCTATCATGCATACAACAGTTAAATTGTTCATACTTTAGAGGCAGCCAGGTGTAACTAAGATTTAAACATACAGTATTATATATCAAAATATGTTTCCTGGACAATGCACTCTATTAACAGGATTTATGTGTCTGTTGTCATCTGCTGTCACCTGCATTCTTTCCACATAATGGTAAGGAAATTGGAGAAGCCGCCTGGCAGCTTAGACAATATTATAATGTCCACTTGTGTTTTCAGCTCATACTTGCTAATTCTAAGGTTCAGCTTCAAGGCTTAATTCAATTCCAATTACAGGAAAGTGCAATTATTGTGTTACATGATCAGAATCCAAATGAAAAGCATGTTAACACAGAACATAAATACACAATTCATTAAATGTAATCAGTTTTCAAGTCAGGTTTCAGCTGGTTAGTCTGTAATATGTGGTAATCCACTACTGGTCGAGGATTCGTTTACTCCAGAATATCACGTATGATCAAGATAATAGCCAACTCAGAACAAAAAAATGGTTAATGTAATGACCTCAGTCAGATGGAAATGTATTTTCCACTGGCTTAAGAGGGCTGGTCTAACCTGTTGATAATCCACTGAATAAGAAAATAATAACACTTGATCGGACCATTTCTCTCTGGATGACCCTTCTGCACATGGTTGCCTCACGTGGGGTAAACATCAGGTGACGTGATGAGCGTCTGGGAGGGAAAGAAACATGGAGGTAGCAAAGCGAGTCGTTCTAACGCTGAAGCCAATGACGCCAGAATCAATGTGCGCAGTGTCGCTGAAAACATGGGGTTATCTCCAGCTCTTTCTAATGAATGAATTCAGTCTTGTCAATACAGTTGGAAAAAACAAACAAACATATTTCTGTTATATTTCTGGCAGATTTGATTCTCCACAGTGGGAAGAACCACTTTGTGCATGTCAATAAAGGCATATTCTGATGGACGCATGGTGCATGTAAACACGTGTATCTTAGCAGATCATTATATTTGGCATTCATTTGAAAACTCAGTCTGACTGAGCACAAAATGTGCAAGTTACTCTTGAACTCTTTAGTTTAACTTTTCTTTGTTTTAAATAACAGCTTTGTGCTTTACTGTATATTGATAAACTTGACATGCTTTGTCTTGTCTTAATATTTTCACTGTGATTTAGTGCCAGATATAATGACTAGATTTGCGTTATTTGCTATCTATCTATATCCACCTCATCTACAAAGTGTATTCTAAATTAATACATAACAATTCTGTAAAATCCTGTAGAGTAACTGAACTATTCATCTTTCTAGACAGCACAAGTAGGAAACATATTTTAATACTTGGTGTGAATGAGGTCCCAGACTTGCAGAGCAGCTCATTATTTGCCGGCCTGCTTTACTGACCAGCTGAATCACTCCCGGATCCGTGTCTCCAAAATCGGTGCTCAGTTTTCACCTCACTTGACACAAACTGCACAGCTCCACTGGAACTGATGAATTGCTCAGCATTGCAGCAATAGGAGCTGATGAGGGAGCCCTTATTTAAGGTTTCTCTAAGAGGAATTCTTTTTGATTGACCAGAGCTAAGATTCGGGGGGTTATTCTTCAGGTTAAGTTATTCTGCCTTTGCTGGAAAAAAGATCAGCACTGGTCAAAGAAACTTAACAGGATCATCACTGGCTAAACACTCTTCTTCTATACTTAGCAATCGATGAGAATGAGGGATGAGTTGAAGGAGGCAGAGAGCTATAACCTGTTGGCAGGACTGCACAACTGGCAGATCACACACACTACTGGTCAGAAGAAAACAGACTCACATGCTTAGTGTACCAGCTAAATTAATGAAGAACTTTCTGTTAATGCATTTGTGTTTAAATGGAAAAATATAAAAATGTGTGTCATTTGCAGTCTAGTTAGAACGAAATTACTTCATAATGAGTTTCTGTGCATGACGAATATTGCACACAGGGAAAATGATTCAACACCACACTGCCGACATTATTGTTGAGACTTTTGTGCATTTTAAGTGGTGTCTAGCAATTTGTCCCCAGTTCACCCAACACATTAAATGAAGGCTGGAAGTTTGCTGAACAGGATTTAATACCCTACGCCAGGGGTGTCAAACTCAAATACACAGTGGGACAAACTTAAAAACTGGGACAAAGTTGCGGGCAGACTAGATATTTACTGAAATATTGAACACATTTGAGCATGTTTTCCCTTCTCTCCAGATATATAATGATAATGTTTTTTATATGGAAACAAACTTAAGTTTCTTAAACATTGAATTTGCAAAGCTTAATATTATAACCACATGACAGTTCAGACCAGACTTCTTTTCATCTCCTCTACCTTCTGGAGCTTCTGCTTCATGTCCAGGTCCTTGTACTTGTCTTGGTGTTTTCTTCCATAGTATCTTCTCATGTTATATTCTGCCGTTACAGCCACGTAACGGAACACACTTCCTGCTAACGTGAACTAACAAGAGATGGACATTTGTCTGCTCAGGCATTCACCTAATAATGTAGGAGATAAAACCAATTATTGACCTAATTCAGTTAAAGGAAGTCTGTCCTCTGTACACAGTCGTCTAACAATGAAAACCACTCTGCAAGGTAATTACAGAGTGAAAATACATTAAAAGGTTGTTTCAAAGAATCATAAATAAAATAGGTTTGATTCAATGAGATATAGCTCTTAAGGTATACATTAAAGTGAGTAAAACATCAGTGGAGAATTATGTTATCTTCAGAGACATTTCAAGTGGCTATATTTTGCACACTGAGATTCCTCTGTGTAGAGCAGCCTGGAACCGATTCCCTCTCTCTGTTTGGCAGAAGGCACTTGAGGACAGATGAAGTCCATGAATTAACTTTTACACCACAAAGGAGGTTTATTTAAAAGAAATATTTTTGGGGAAATTACCCCCTTGCCATCACTGTCATTTCATTCTTGCACCATTATGCTGATGTTCTATCCTAACATATAAGATCCTCCTCCTGGTTTTTGTGAGTCAGCAGGAACCCAGAGGATTTTAGAAGAGGCGGACCAGAAGGTAACTGCTTATTTCTGGACCAGTTTTGAAAGTTGACAGCAAAATAAAGAGTGTTTGTGCTCTTTGTTTAACAGCTGCCATCAAAGTGACGGCCAACTCTAAAGAGGTTGCTCATTGGCTGATAAATGAATGTAATTTTACATGAAAGTGGCAGTTTGTGGCTATGTGCTTTCCCTAAATTGGAGCACAAACCAAAGCTCTGAAGAGACACAACTGCCCTGAATATCACAGGAGACAATATTGAAATTCAGTGATTTTCTACTTCATTTGGAGACAGACTACTACTACAGCGATGTCATTTCATCACAAGTAGCATATTGAAATCTAGCTGTGATGTTATTGGAGTGCAGGTGTGCTCCACAGCGTCTTTTTCATCTATTGTTGGCCTGTTAAAGCTCAGCATGGTAAACAGTGGAACAGGCTGATATAAGCATGAACTTCAGGTTCAATCAGCTATGTAATTGGATAATGATAATCCTAAAATGGTACTGACAAGTGTTCCCTGATGACTCTGGTGGCTTGTATTCTGGTATCAGGTCATCTTTTTGATCCTCAGAGCTACTCAAGGTGGTGAGGTTCTGGTGTGCATACTGCAAGGGTGAGACATGCTATTCCTCGTGTTTAATTAAATTTTCCCCCAAGAAACATATCCAACAATTTTGTGTAGACAGAAACATTTATGTTTTTATATTAGCTGCACAAGCAAAATGTGAATTTTGCATCAAGGCAAGCATGCAATCAAAAAAGAAAAAGTTCATAAATTGGGTTTCTTTTACACCTATCAGGCATAACATTATGACCACCTTATTAATGCTGTGTAGGTCTCCCATGTGCCTCCAAAACAGTTGTGACTCATCAGAGAATGAACATGGGCCTTCTGAGGGTGTCCTGTGGTATCTGGGGGTGCCTGGTCTGGTCTAGGTGGGTGCTACATGTCTAAGTAACATCCACACGAATGCCAGGTCCAAAAGTTTCCCAGCAGAGCATTGTATCATCACAAGATGGCTAATGTTATTTACTTCTCCTGTCAGTGGTTTTAATGTTGTGGCTGATCGGTGTAGACACACAGTATAATGATCTTATCTTTAACAGCCACTTGGAATTAATGATGTTTGGATTTTGGTGATCAAAAGACAATGTGAAGCTATGTAGCCATAACTCAAGAATCTATGGCATAATTTCATGCAAATATCTCCTCGCATAAAATAATCAAGTGACGGTGTATACTTCTCTATGACATCTGTTATGCATGTCTGGGCAGACAAACAGACAGACTGACAGACTGACTGACTGACAGACATACAACCCCACGCCATAAGCCCTCACATTTCTGCAGTCTCTCCCCCAAATAGCTAATCCAAACTCATCCATAGATACCACAGCACTGTTGTATGTTTTTTTTTTGTTTGTTTGTTTTTTTGTATTAGCATCTATTTTTGTCGCATGCACTTCTCCATGTAGGTTTGACTCATAGTGAGTAATAGACTACATTTAGACAAGAGAAACATTTCTTCTCTCTGTGAGCAGGACTCTTTTGCATTTAGTTTCTGCTCGTTATTCCAATTCCTTCTGGATAAGATTTCTTTTCCATTTCAGTCACCTCTTATTCTCTGGAAGATTACTTCTCAGTTCAACCTGGGCTATAATCATAGCAGAGATACAGCTTGTGGACCTCAGTCAGGATATTGTGAACAGGTGACATTAAGGAGATAACAAGCATTATGGTCAGCTATTCCTGGATTTTCCCAGGAGATCATTGTCCAACCATTAGCTGATTATGTCACAGTAGAAAACACCTCTCTCCTCTCAACTCTCCTCCCTCTTAACTTGTTTTTCAGACTACATGCAAACAACAGTGTTTGCTGCAACGCCACTTGTATGTTGTGTTTTTTTTCTAACTTCCCTGTAGTGATAATGGGGACACTGTATGCTAAACGCTGCAGCAGATGTTTCTATCCATTCAGCATTGTGCCTCTCCCTTACTGACCTTTATGATCCTCATCAGTGGCTGTAAAACTAACATGGACAGTCAGTTCAGCAGCTAATCATGATGACAGATTATAAAAGTTTCATGCAGCAAGCGAGTATCTTCATTTAAGCTTTAAATAATACATAAGAACACAGTAGCATGTTGGTGCACAAAGATTTTCTGTGTTTGTTGTTCATATGTATTTGTGCCGAAGACAAATGCAATGAGCGTGTATAGGAGAGGCAGTCAAAAGGAAAAGGTAGCAGCTTAACTTTCTATGAGTACTATTTCAGTGAGAACCAGATGCCTCACTTCTCCACCTCTCTTTTCTGCAGTGAGAATCCCACCCTTAAGAAAACCTCTATTACACATGTACAGCACACATTCCTTCACCATGTTGCACTACCTCAACCTGCCTACCTTAAACATCATACTAAGAGCAGCGTCTTCATCCAGCACAACCTCAGCCATTTTGAACCACAACGAATAATCCATCCAACTTCTCTCTGTTATCCCCTTAAATGTGTCCCAGCCACTACCACTGAAAAGGTTAAAGTGTTTTCACCATCCCGATATATGCCAGGCCTTGGAAATATTACAGTTTCCCTGCAGGAATGTGGCTTTGAAGAATCGTCCCGTCTTAGCATGTTGCCAACAATTAAGAGTCTCTTTCAACAAGGAGTATGTTTTAAACTAGAAATCTGAAAATGATAAATTCATGTGCTAGTATTTGCATTATATTTGGGTACAAAGTTTGAATATCGCTGTTTATCACATTCTTACAACCACCCTTACTTATACTCTGTCAGAGTATAAGCGTCTCCGAGGGCTTATACTCTGTCAGTCTTACAGAGTAATGTCTTCTTATAGGTTTAGCATCGTCTCCAGTGTCTGTATTGTATTGTTTGTCTGCATTGTCCGCGCCATTTGCACTGTTTGTACTGTGTTGTATTGTCTACATAAGCTTGCACATGCGCTCAGTCGCTTGTATGCTGCTATACATGGCTGAAATGACAATGAAAACCTCTTTGACTTGACTTTGACTTTCCTATTTTCTGGGCCTCAAAAGTGATTAGATAAATGACTCAAAAAGCAGAATGAAATAGACAGAAGTGGAATATCCATTGATTTTTTCTTCATCATGAAGCTAAAGACAGAGAAGGTGTGCAAACACATATGGACATAACAGTAGAGTATGAATAAAGCATGAATAAGAAAATACCGAATATTACTGCATATCACAGACAAATTAGTATTTATATATGCAAATTTCTTTATGCAAAAGTCAGTTGTCCATCCAAGAACAAAATTCAGACACGTCACTTTTTTCTTGACCTATTAAAGTCAAACCCCAGTTTTGTTTTTGTTTTTTTAATAAACTTCAACTATTACTGCTCCTGAGGGTCTGACGCTTAAATATGTTTGATGCTTCCTTCAAGAGCGGCATCATTGATTTGTCGAGGTCATGTCAAGATGTTAAGAGCACACCGCCTTTGTTTTGAATTTCAAATTACTGGAATGAATTGGATTTTTATCAAAAATGTCCTGTCTGTCCAAAAGGAAGCTGTTAAAACATCACTTCACCATCTCTGATCTCTGTCCCTGCCTTCAGGAAATGAACTGTGCCCACATTAGCTCAGGTCACAGTGACTTGATTAGCCTCATTATATTCAGAATACACATCATTATAAAGGTTTGTTTCAAAATTAGTTTGAGAAGCAAATGTATGATGCTGCAGCAAATAACTTAATGTTAACAAATGTGTACGATTAAACCATCAAAAATATTTGTTAATGTGTTACGCTGCTGAAAGTGTGTCAGTGGGAATATGTGAAAGACTTTTTTTCTATTAATATTATATTCTACAACATATATAATATTATTTTGCCCAAATGGGAATAATCATATTCAACATCAAGCATGAAGAAACCAATGGGAATTTTCTTTTTGTGACACAGATACATGAAAGCATTTTACCTCTCATGCAACCACATGTTCCGGGGCATCAGCTCCTCTCTTGGAATGTGACAGTAAAGTCTGGTGGTTGCATTGAAGGTAGATTACACATAATACCAGGCAGAAATTCAGTCACTGTGTGCAGTCATGCAATAGTGCCACTGTCAACACAGCATTATTTCTTAATACTGTGTATTGGTTTAATACTGTAGTTACAATATTTGTTCTATAGTAAATCCTCTGTCAAGATGTCATCTTTCATCATAATCCAGTCATGAAAGTGAATCATCTTTAATAGTATTAAACTGTGTCATCTTGAACAGCATGTTTCTATTCCAGTGTACAAAGCAAAGCATCCTATGGGCATAGAAACTCTCCCTGATCTCTGACACTTTTGTCCTTGACCCCCAGCCCTCTCCCTCTCTTCTCACACCCTTTACAATTGTAATACCTCCTTATTACTGTGTGAATTAGCTTTACAGCAGGTCCTTCCCTCTTTGCAAAAAAAATAAAAAGTTTTTATTTCACATTAGAATTAGTATTAAAAAAAAAGAAATGCTTAGACAGATCAATAAGTAACCTCTTGTGTTAAAACTGTCCACATGAAACATGATGGCAAGGCTTGACAGACACAAAAGCACTAGCCGCTCCCTAATTAGAAAGATTTGAAAGATACTCATGAAGTGAATATGTTTTTTGTTGTGACTGATTCCTTAAATCAGTGACGTGCAGCACAGCACTGCGTTTTAGGGGACAAATATAATAGCCAATTATTATGGTTGCAATTAGGGGTTGAACTGACTAGTCCATTTTACTGCTGTGCCGTGACGCTTTAAGCAGGAAGTCGACTAGTTGCCAATCACATGAAAAAACAGCACAGACACCTTGGAGAAGACAGGCGAGGAGCCCAGTGGGTCATTGCAGCAAACTAACAGCGGTCCATCGAGTGTATGACAAAACTTCACTAAAGATGAAGCCCATTCTGCTGTGGCATGTAGTATGTAAGTCAGTCTTGAAATACTACAGATGTACTACTGCAATACACACTCATCTGAAAAGGCATCCACTAACGCTAGCAGAGGGTCCAAATCCTCTCAGTGGCAGTCAGTTAACAGCTTCAATATCTAAGGAGATTGTAGAAACTACTAAAATTGTGTTAAGAACTGACAAACGCATTATTAAAAACTGGAAGGATAGTGGGGAACCATCATCTTTGAGGAAGAAATGTAGTCGGAAAAAAATCCTGATTGATCGTGATTGTCCATCACTTAAACGTTTGGTGAAATCAAATCAAAGAAAAACAACAGTAGAACTCAGGGCTATGTTTAATAGTGAAAGCAAGAGCATTTCCACACATACAATGTGAAGGGAACTCAAGGGATTGAGACTGAACAGCTGTGTAGCCTTAAGAAAACCACTAATCAGTGAAGCTAACCGGGAATAAAAGGCTTCAGTTTGCTAGGGAGCATACAGATTGGACTCTGGAGCAATGGAAGAAGGTCATGTGGTCTGATGAGTCCAGATTTACCCTGTTCCAGAGTGATGGGGGCATCAGGGTAAGAAGAGAGGCAGATGAAGTGATGCACCCATCATGCCTAGTGCCTACTGTACAAGCCTGTGGGGGCAGTGCTATGATCTGGGGTTGCTGCAGTTGCTCAGGTCTAGGTTCAGCAACATTATGTGTCCAAAGAATGAGGTCAGCTGACTACCTGAATATACTGAATGACCTGGTTATTCCATCAATGGATTTTTTCTTCCCTGATGGCACAGGCATATTCCAAGACGACAATGACAGGATTCATTGGGCTCAAACTGTGAAATAGTGGTTCAGGGAGCATGAGACATCATTTTCACACATGGATTGGCCACCACAGAGTCCAGACCTTAACCCCATTGAGAATCTTTGGGATGTGCTGGAGAAGGCTTTGTGCAGAGGTCAGACTCTCCCATCATCAATACAAGATCTGGGTGAAAAATGAATGCAACATTGGATGGAAATAAATCTGGTGACATTGCAGAAGCTTACACAATGCCACAGAGAATGTGTGCTGTAATTAAAGCTAAAGGTGGTCCAACGAAATATTAGACCTTTTTCTTTTTGCAAACTATTAAATGTTACTGACGGTGCCGATTTATATACTGTAAGTCTAATCTGCAGCGCACAGTACTAATAACCTCATGTGTTTATGTTCAGTGTTCTATTAGTTGACATTGTTATGACAAGTGTCAGACTGAAGGTGTTCATGGTGTTGACCATGACAGAAAAGCCTCCGTAGCTTCTTTTGTGTGAGACGCTACAATATGTATTCAGGTCAAGAACATAGATTTCAGTGTTGCAAAGCATTACTTTCTACTGTGTTTTTATGTGTGACATCATCGACTGTCGACTTTAAAAAATCCGAAATCATTCAAGGCCTAGTCGCTATTCTGAGACGTATAGCTATATATTCACATTACTCACACAACTGTTTGACTTTTTTTTCCGATGACTTTGTCCCCAAACCTTGAACAAAATGGTCCATTTGAAACTAGGCCTTGTTCATGCTGCAGCTGCTGCCATTTGTGTTTATGTGTCAGTGTGTATTTGAGAGACTCAGAGAGGGATGGAGAGGGAGTTTTGGTGTGTCTGATTGCATTAGTGGGTGACTTGTTTCTCACTGACGTTTCCTCTCATTTTTCTAATTGACTCTAGCTGGAGACATTAAAGCAAGATGACAGAAGGAGCGAACAGAGCGCTAATCAAGTCAATGTAAGTGGGGGAAAGAAAAACGTGAGCTCTGCTAAATGTTTGTCTTCCAGTTTTTCTTTACTTATTTTTCCTCTCATCTTCTCCCTTTACTGCTCTACTGAAATGACGTGTCATTATAGGCCAATCTTCACATGGACTGCATTTGTCATTGAATAAATCACCCAGACACAACTGGGTTAGAAAATGGAGGACCTGTGCTCCAGCACAATGTTCACACTCAACTACATACATACACAAACTGTCACAGCAGAGAAGAACACCTTACATTGCTGTCATCTTCATTTAATTTTATTTCACAAACATGTCTTTTTGTGCTATACACGCACTTGTCTACATTTGCACTTCTGTGTGTCATGCTGCCACGGGCTCACAGTAAACAACAGCTTGATCATTAACACTTGCTTGTATTGTGTTGCCCCCAGAACTGGAGCTGCTGGCCTAGTTCTTCCACTCCTTCATTTTTGGATCATTGTCTGGCTCCTTCTTTTCATATAGATTATTTTGTTTTTATTTTCTATTTTTGCATGTGCTTACATTGCAAACACTTATCGTGCTCATTAATACAGGTCTTTTGACCTTTGTAATCTGAAACAGAAGGCTTTTTTCAGGACATAACAGCATCATCAGCTGTGTCCTGTGTCATGAATCGGTACGCTGTCTTACTCTATGTCCTTGCCATCGCTACATTGAGCAGTACAATTTTTATTCTCAATTACTGACAATAAAATGTCACACTCTGAAGCATGAAAGATTAATGACCATCAAAACCATCAAATCTGAGTCAACAATGAATTCATCACAATATTTTAGCCATTTAACTGATGCACATATCCAGGATGTTGTGTCACGCCCTCGCAAGTCAGCATTCATCTGCTTCAACAGTTCATGCTCTGATCTTCTTGATGGATACATGTCATATTTGAGACTGCAGTGTCCCAGACAGTGCTGCAGCCAAGACAAATAGTAATGCTATTAACATTCTGACAGTTTTCATCTGCTTTCATCTTCCAACAGCAGGTGCTATCAGACTCTGACCTTGATTATAGTTATTTTATTGTAATTTATTCAATGTACAGTCAGGAGCTTTAGCAGCTTGGCTCTATTTATGCCCCTGTCAAGTGGTCAGTCTATGGCTTTGGTCTAGACTGAAATAATTACATACATTCACAAGAATCTTTATGACTTCAGTGATTTCCTAACTTTTCCAATTCTTTGTTATACACCTGCGTAAATCTCTCTCTCTCTCTCTCTCTTTGCGTTATTGGAGACACATGTAATAATGTCATCACTTAATTAAATGTAGTTGTCTTCTGTACACTACTGTCTCCTGGTTTAGAAAATCTTACCAAGGGAGTCCCACAGGGATTCACTCTAGGGCCACTTCTGTCAATAAAATGCACAAAACATCTAAATATCACATATACAGCTGATCATTTATATCCAGTTCCTTCCTTTGAGCCTTTGAAATGATCAAATGTCTAAGCAGATGTCCAGTTCTTACAGTAAGGCTCTTATTAACTTAAAATTGGTATATGTGTTTTTGCTTCTATGGTCTCTGTGTGCAGGGTGTTCATGCAAATGAAAGGTTGAATGATTTAAGATTGTTAGCATGGAAGCATTCTCATTAACTGTCAGCCCGCTGACATTGTTATGTTCAAATACTCAGCTAACAACATAACAGGAACATTGCCATTATGAAGAAATCCACACAGCAATGCCACCATTTATTAATTCTTAACAGATCATTAATTTATTAGCTTAAACAGAAGTGTAATGTTATTAGTTTGACGAAAGGTGTACATGCTACATAGAGTGGATGGCATTATATTGCAGTCTCTTGTCCCTTTTATAATACAACCACTGCATGCACTAGCAATGCCACCTTTAACACAGATGGATTTTCCTGATTTGTTTCAGTCCCTTTGAGGTAATGGCTATGCATAATTACACTGCCATTAGAGCAGGAGAAGAGGAAGACATGAAGAGAGAAAGAGTCCAATTTACTCATTAGATTACATAACACGATGTGACTTCATGATAATGGCAAATATGGCCAACGTCTATCTCCCCTGTGAATAATAAACCAAATTATTTATAGATGTAAACAAAGCCATGTCCTATTTTGCTGCTTGTTTTTTCAGCACATGGCATTTTCACATATTAGTTTTCGAGGACGTCCGTTGGCTCAAAGTATGAACTATAAAACTCATCGTGTCTTGATAAGGATGAAAAAGAAAGTGCAGATAGTGCTGGATTTGCTGGATTTTTACCACTGTTCCAGAAATACCTGCATCTACTGAGTCACGGAGGAGTGACTATGATTGGATCACAGGTAGTTAGGTAGTCAATGGTGCTTGTCTTCTGTTCATGCCCACTCCAGTTGTTTGCTAAGGCAGAGGCGGCCAAGAGTTAAAGATCCTGGCACTTTCTTATGCCAGTATCACTCTTCTTTACGTCTTGTTTGATGCTGAAGTGAGCACCGCAGGGGGAGAAAAGGGGACACTCAGCTCCTGAGGGAAAATGTTTCATCAGAAAACAAAGGTTTGAAGCTCTTTGCCTCGTCTCTCCCTACACTCGGTGACTGCAGATGAACACAGCTGCATAATCTTTGAACTGTTCCTTTCAAGAAAAATGAGAAGCAAAAGTATACAAGATGAAAGAACTTTTTTTTTTTTTTGTATTGTTGAGTCGCAAAGGCCTTTTCTGGGCATGCTGTGATTCTTTCACTAAGATGGAAGCAATCGCTGTGCATCTGAAAACACTATTCAAATGATATTTTACACACAGTTACATTCTGGTTTATTCCATTTGTACCTTGGCACCATCTAAGCTGTGGAGTTGTCTATAAATTCTAGTGTGTTCAGCATGTAATCAAAGATTTTCTACTCTCCTTCATGCCATTCATTTCATGAGACACTGTCATCAGTGAAAAAGAAGAAATGTGAGTATTTAAACAGCCATAAACAAACTTTTTGTATTGTTTCCTTCAGTTCTAAATTGCCCAGTGTAAACGTCTATCACAGTGTTTTGACAATCTTCCAGGTGACACTTTAACATTTCAGAGTAGGATCAGAATCAGAATGCCTTTATTGTCATTGGATGTCCACATTAACCGAAATTACGATGCCTCTTAGAAAAGACTGCAAACATTAACATATAAATTACACTCCCACCCTCCTTCCCTGAACCCACGTATAAATACCACATCCACATATCCTTACAGTCCCTGCCTCATCCGTGCACACACACCTACTCACTCATTATAAATATAAAGCGCTATGACATTAAGTCTAAAGTTGATGACGCGGGGGGTGGGCGGAGGGGCAACAGAATTCAGTGCAATGATGGCTGCTGGATAAAAACTGTTCTTGAGTCTGACTGTGCGTGTCTTAAGTGACCTATACCGTCTTCCAGAGGGTAGCAGAGTGAACAAGTTATGGAAGGGATGTGTAATTTCTTGTATAATGTTACAGACCTTGCTGCGGCATCTGGACTGATAAATATCCTCCAGATGCTGTAGGGTGAGACCAATGATGGCCTGGGCAGTTTCACAATTTCCACATACAACGGTATATTATCAAAGAGGCTTTTGGTGAAACTGAGTTGTAGTTCTGAGTGTTCGGAATGAGAATCAGTTTTATTGTTGTATGTTGTTCACACGCAAAGAATATAGCTCCATTCTTTGTCAATTCTCCACAGGCAATGTCAATCTTAATAAGAGACTATGTACAATATACAAGCCATGCACAGACAATATACTGCATAGACACGAGGAGATAATATATAGAATATATAAAGTGAGCTATAAACAGTACAAGTGTGTGTGGTGCAAGCAGCAATGATGTGCATCATGCGCTGAAGTGAAACTGAGACATCTGACAGCTATTTAAGAGAGTGTTTGCTTCAGAAAAGAATCTGTTCTTGTGTCTGGTAGTTGCTTGTACAGAGATCTGTATCACCTGACAGAGGGGAGGAGTTGGAAAAGATTGTGTCAAGGGTGTGAAGGATCTGTAATGATAGGGGTTTAAACATACGGGTAGGCTAAAGCCTCTAATTATTTGCTACAAGGCAAAATATGATGTGATTTAACATAACAAGGTGAATTATGATTATATGACTTATAATTATCGTAGATTTATAGCCCATTTTTCCAGTAATTACATTGAACTTGCCGTAGCCCGTGGTGCATTTTTCCTCATCACTCTGTCATGACTTCAACAACAATCTTTTATTTTTAACCACTCCATTATCACCTTCTTTTAGCATTCAGGAGTAAAAATGAAATCTGTACACCAAATCAATAAATGAAACAAGGAGGGTTGCTGAGAAATCTATTTTTCATCAAGTGAACAACTATAATGAATCACAGACTAACAGAACTCTGTATTTCTCTCACTCTCTCTCTTTGTCACTTTAGAGTTTAGGGAGGTATAGAGGCGATTAGCAGACATCACACCTGAACGAAAAACACGCATGTTGTTCCCAGATTCCCTCAGTCAACTAAATCCATCAAAATGATGGTCAGAGCTGCCAAAATAAGACATAAACTGTAATAAATCAAGAATTATCCTTCAATTTCATCTATTTCTTCAGTGTATCAGTCTCATGTTTAGCCTTGTATTCGCTAACTTCACTTCAGGATGTGATGCACACGTCATCACAAGACTTGCCATCAGTATCTCAGCTGGGTGCACCCGAGTTTTATGTTTCCTCTGTTGGTATCTTGGTGTTCTAATAACAAGCCGCGGTGGAGGATTAGCTCTCTTCAGGCCCAGCAGAGAGTCAAGAGATGGTTTGGTTGGGCTTTTGCAGAGTGGCTGTGGCAGCGACAATGGCATCAAAGCTGTCACTGAACACTGCCTCTAATCTGGAGTCACATTGTACAAGAGGCTCTTAATAGCGTTGGGAGTCAGAGGAGAGCCACCTCGACGCGTCCACGATTGTTTTTCAGTCAGGAAGGAAGAGGAAGTTGAATGCAAACTGATTTCTTATCTAATTTGGAATGGTGTGATGCCATGTTCGAGGTGGCAGAGACTCAAAAGACTGGAGGTTTGTGACCAGGTTTGCCTTTGACAGCTTAATTAACATGCATCCTGGACCTATTTGTCCATCCTCAGGGACCATTCCAACCTTCCTACACATGCACCGGTTTGGAGCCAGCCTCGCGTACATCTGTTCCTACCTGAAACATTTGGACAGCAAGGTAACAGGCAAACACACACACACACACACACACACACACACCCCCCCCCCCCCCCCCCACCCCCCCCCACCCCACACACACACACACACGTCCTAGACATAGTGACATAGATTAAATTTCCCTGCAGGGCTGACATATGGGCCTGCTGTATGCCAGGGTCCTGCTGCGCCATTTTAGACTCCTGGCACATAAACAAGCCTGAAGTGCAGGTGAGAGCCATCAGTTACCTGAGATTGTTTTCAGCCTTTATTCACTCATACAGCAAGTCTGCTTACCACCAATGTACCTGTACTTGTATAAAAACAAATAAGGTAAACACAGTCTTTATATGTTTGATTCAATACTCAGATGTTCAGCAACAATCAGTTTCTACCACATTGCCTTTTCTGTAGAGAATAAAGTATGACTGATGTGTAAATTTTACTTTATGATCCAACATTGAAGTCTGCCACGGTGCACGAAGAATAGAAACTATAGTTTTTAAAGAAAATTGTGCAATTTTGTATTTTTTCATTCTGTTTGCAGAGTCAATTTCTGCAGTCATTATAGCAGATAGTAATAACATTTTTTTTTAAAGTAGATAATAGTTTTTAACAAGGTAAGGCTCAGATACAATTGATGCTGTATTATTGTGTTTCATTCAGTTGCTAAATATAGAGATGTGCACGAGGAGTATACAAGGCAGTGGAACACTGTTTCATGCAGAAAATTAAAGACTGATTGTAGTTAGGTGTAAAAGGATTAGACTGACTAATCATTTACACACAACTACACTTCTGGTTAAATAAAGACAAATAAAAACAGTTGCTCTGCAATAGTTGCACTCTTACACTGCAAGTTCCCTGATTAAACCACATTATTTAGTATGTCCAGCTGAGCAGTGGCTGAAGGAGGAGCATGGGAGGTTTTCTCTACTGATGTAGGTTGTAGCACTGCTGACCTTCCCTGTAGTCTGCGTGTTGTTTGTCTCAACCTCTCTGGGCCTCAGCTGCTGCTCGTCAGAGCCTTAATATACTGCTAGTTTTCTTCGCTTCTTTAGTGCCTCTCTGCCTCTGTCCTTTCGCAGTTGTCGCCTTCTAATTTTATCACACGTCTCCACTTTTTTGATCAATATATTCATGCTCAGCGTCTGCCTGCTGCTCCCTGCTGCTGCCAGTTTAGGCTGTTAGTCAGCCTGATTTCTTTGAACAAGGCAACACATTTGAGCTCATTCTTTGTCATCACTGTACCTCCAAGATTGAAATGTGAAATGTGAAATCCTTAATCCTTTTTTTTTTTGTTAAAGCAACGGCAAACTAATGCTTTTCGCACATGTTTTGTTTGTGTGCAGCTTGCCTTATAGATGACTTGTGTGCCCTTTGTTAAAGTCAGTGTGCAGCTGTGTATCTGTTGTTTCCACACTGACTCTGCACATCAAGCCGCCCACAGAGTTCTGTCAGTACCTCTGGCTGGACTCCCCAAAAACAAGCTCAATCCTCTCTGCTTATCTACCGACTCCACACACAGCTCCATTGTCTATAATGATACACCAGTCCTTTCTCCACGATGGACCTTAATGCATCCTGACACCTGCACCAGGCTTGAACAACCTTGTTATTAATGCAAGACAGTATGGGCTGTCTACAGCAGCTCATATAGTACATTTCTGTCTTTGCTGTCACCTGAGCAGTTGTGATTCTCCTCAGCCCACCCAGTGTCTCCTGTCATGTAGCTCATTGTCTCGGTGCTTGTTCTCCTCACCCGATTTAAGCGAAGGTGCGAGAACTGAGTGTGAGCATAATGAAAATGAAGAGAAGAGGCGTGAATACTGGAGGTGAGAGAATGTGTGAGAATGTCTCTGCTAATTTGTGTGTGAAAGTAGTTTTTGGGACATGTAACTGTGTGATGTGGTGTGGTGGCCAGCCAGTAGGGGGCAGGTGCATATCACTTCAAAAATTAACTTGAGTTAATCATTTTAACATGCTAAAAAATTATAGTATGGTCTTCCCTAAGGAATGCCATGCAAGACGCCTACACTACTTGAAAACTACCAGCTTCCTCCCTCTAATACATATACAATGACTAGTTTCTAGACTTAGCTCAAGTTAAGGCTGTCTATATTTCTCATGGTAACAATAATTGTAGTTTAACATTAGTAGAATTGTGAAATGGCAGTGCAGCGCTTTGCTCTGTCACCTCACAGCATGAAGTTTCTGGGTTTGAATCGGCTGGCTGGCTGAGGCCTTTCCTTCGGCTGAGAGTTGGCTCGTTCTCGCTGTGCTTGCGTGGGTGCTCTGGCATCAAAGACATGCTAGGTGAATTTGGGATTTTAAATGGGCTGTAGGTGTGCCTGTGAATGGTTGCTGCAAAGGATAAGCCATAATACAGTAGTTGGATAATTACAGAGGCAGAAACTTTTATATTGTCTATATTGAATCAAGTAATATTTTGCACTCTGAGTTTGAACTTTATTCAACTTCTTCTTACGAAACTGTAAGCTGTTTCGTGCACTATTTCATTTTTTATTGCTTCGCTGTAACTATCACAGTAGCAGTCTGTTTTAATTATGAAGGAGTATGTGACAATTATATGAAGGCAGTACTAAAAAAAAATGAAATATGCCGCTGCTGGATGTTGTTTGCAAACCATTTCTTCACTGCTAGTGTTGTTAGCAGTGTTGTAGCCCTGTCCAGGAAAATATTCATGCACTGCCACTGTTTTATGTGTCTGCAGATTAACCCTATAGTGGTGGAGGCTCTTCTTTCTCGGTTGCCCCTCGCCTTCAGACAGGAGCTGACTGGTGTCTGATCCAGCCTGGAAGAATTCCTCCAGCATCCAGGGCATCAAGAGGACACGAGCTCTGCTGATAACACTTCTAGGATGTGGAAGAGACAGGAGGTAAGGCGACACAGGTACATGGAGGACACTCAAAGTGTGTTCCCTACCTGCCCAGACAACAGCACAAATTATTCAGATGTGGAAGAGGTATTCTGTGTAGGTGGCTTGGTTTTTGTGATGGGAAATTAATTGGCAGCATCTCTGTGGTGACCAAGAGTAGAATATATCTCTGTGGTGACTGCTGCACCATCGCAGTCCTTCTGTTTTTTTCTTTACTTGATACAAATTCCATCAGAGAACCAACCTCAGCGCAGCCTTAAGCCCACGGGAGGTTGTGGTCGACATGGACTAGGACAGAGAGGTCATTAGGGTAGTCTGTACAGTCATGTAAAACTATATTCTTATAGTTTTATCTATTTTATGTGTATGCTTTTAAAAGTGCACACAAGATGGATGAAGGGAGTGATTTATATTATTTTGAAGTCTCTCCCGTTGAAGATTGCTCCCACAGTATTGCGTGCTATGAAATTGCTCCGTCAGTTCATAAATGGGCGAGGAACAACCAAGAAACAAACCAAATTTTATTTAGTTTTTGCAGCTGAATTGCCTGACAGATGTGTTTTTAATTTGGCGTTTTAAATCTGATCCCGCTTTGTAATTTTACAATCACAAGGTGCTAACTAGACCTGGTTCATTTTACAAACACTGACTATTGTATTTGCACAACTGAATTCTGACTGACTAAATATTAATCACAGCAGATTCTCATTTTCTGCTGCATTCATGTTTATATTTTCAGCCTGGCATCCTCAGACGATAATCGTGCTCACTGCTTTTATTGTGGCCCCATTTGAAAAGAAGCTTCTTTTTGTTTGTCAGTGAGCACAAACAAACAATTTGGTGTCTACTTTCCCCAGCGAATACATGTGTATTCCTGTCCATTCAGTACAACACAGACAGTTAATTCATCCGGAGAAAACAGGCGTGATGAATTAGTTGATGCATTAATGACAGGATAACAGTTTTCAAGGGTAGCAAAATGCGTCTAAAATCAGTCTAGTGGTTTGGTGGCTGATAAAAGTGGCTTTGCAGGGAGCTAATGAAACATAATTACACGAGGAAGCATGTAAAGGTGGTGGCTTTTGGGAAAACTACTCGCACTCCATATCGGTTCAATCTTAACTTCATTATCCCAGGTTCTTTTACAGGATGATATGAATCCATAACTCATTTACTGATACTGTTGGGCACACAGCTGTTATCAGGACACGCCTGAGCATACACAGTGCAGATGGTGAATCTCTACTGCCATCTATTGGAGGGATTAATACTCATTGCTTTAACTTTCAGTCTTTTTCAGTCTGTTTTGGTGAAAGAGGGCATTGTGCTCATGTGCATTTGAGATACAGGCCTTACTTGCTGAGTCAATGGCTGTTCTGGAGTGTGGTACAGTGACAAATGTCCATTCAATTCCTCTAAAGGGTTTTATTTGTTTGATTTAACCCCAACATTACATTACCAGTTGTCTTCTATAATAACATACAGTACATGCTATGTGCCTCCTCAATGTGAAAAGAGAAAAAAATAGAACTTGTGGTCTGAAACGTGGCCTCAGTGTTATTGATTAAAAACTAATTTGCAGTGACACTTCTCTCACTCTTTCTCTTATTTTACATCCATTATCTCCTTGTCAATATCACACTTTAAGCACAAGCAGTTTTAAACACAATGCCCTAAATTACATGAAATTCTTACATTTTTTTTTAAATATTACAAAAGTTGTGTGTGAAAACCTTCTTCACTATAGTGTTATATACACTAAAGATGTGGGAATGTTACACATTAAAGCCAGCAACATTTATGGCTTATAATGAACACAGAGAGAGCAAATGAAGGCTGTAAATAGTCATCAGTCACCAGCAAGTGCTTGAATTCAAATCTTGCAGTCCAGATGGATTTCATGCGGTTATTAACACAGTTCTGAGTCTGTTCCCGTCCACCAGGAGAAAAAGAATCTTTTTAATATGATGCTCTGTCGCGCTACATGTGCTGGGAGTCCATGATGTCCAGATACTTGGCGTCGATCATTCTGGGAAGCAGGCTGGTCCTGAGATAAAACATAAAGGCATGCGTGTTATTTACACGGAAACATCATCTTAAAGGGATAAATCTTTCAGGAAAGTATCCAAACATAACTCTGACAAGTGGGACAGTGATAGTACAGAATTGGAATTTCTGAATTATTGATAAGGTGGGTGAGCAATGCAACACCAGTTTAGTATTTCACATCCACATCCATCCATCACATCCACTCTCATCTTGTGACGGAATCACAAGAGACCGAGAGTAAAGTAAGCTCAAAAAGGTTGGTTCCTACCTTTTTGCTTTAATGCAGTGTGATAGTATCTTCCAATTGACCATTCTAACTGATAAAAATGCTGCATTTCAAGCTCTGCCTCACACTCTTTCCCTTAAAACTTTCTCCAAGACTTTTGATTTTAGAAATCTCCTTCCAGCACCACAGAACTCAAATGTTTTCACTGTGAGGAGCAGGGCACGTGAGTAGTAAACTGATCGTCATGTGCAAAATCGGCCGGTGTGTGCAAGGACTTGTTGGGGTTTCCATAGTCCCACTCTGCCCCCTGTTGACCAGGGTTATCTCACCTGACGGGGACCAGCAGGATCATCAGAAGGGGGAAGACCATCTTCATGTAGGGTAGAGGATACATCCCAAATGCACACAGGATGATCAGCTGGATCATCTGCAGCCCTGTGAAGTAGTGGACCTTCCTCTGTGGCACACGGCGAATGTAGTGGGTGGGAGGATAGGAGGTCTAGACAGAGAAGTGTGAGAGTATGGTGCTGTTAAAAGGCGAGGTTAGTGAAAGGAGATTGGCTACAGTAATACTAATACTAATTTGGCTATTTGCTGGAATTAGATTCAGATATTTTTTCTACCAAATAATTTTTATATTATTATAATTATGACAAGATTTCTCATGTTATTGCCTACCACTACGTTTTATCACATCATGACATTCGGTGGATACTCAACCAACTCAACATAATTCGTTAAAACAAGAAATTCTTGCCATAACGACATGAGTTGGTATTTTGAGTTCAACTTTGTCATGTTATAACAAGGAAAGCTTCTTTTCCTCATTTTCTTGGTAAAAAATAGCCAATTTCCTAACTTTAACAAGCAACTGAGTATTTGTTTATCATGCTGGAAGGATAGTTGCCCACTTATATATATATATTATTTATTTTCAAATTACCACTGGTGAACATTTGTGGCTGTCACCATGGGAAGCTTGATCAGTAAACAGGAAGGAGTTATAAACGGGCTTTCTGGTCATTAGCAAACAAGCCAGCAAATCAAACCCCAGTATCCTGCTCACCTGTTCCTTTAGCAGCAGGGCCATGCGGTCCACCATCTGATTCCCATCAAGCGAAGTGGCTGCGATGTAGAGGAAGAGTCCGTAGAGGACGGGCTTGGGGATCCACTGCAGAGGAATTGGCAGCATGAATGCTGACAGGCCGATCAGGATGTTGGCAACCAATGAGGTCAGACGTGTCTCCTTCACGCTGACGATACTAATGGGACAAAAAGGCACAGAAAAGCACTTTAAATAACCCAGTAAGGTGTCTTATCTGATTAGAGAACACGTCCTTATCTTTACTACCAGGAATTATTTATTTTTGGCTTGTGAAAGACAAACAAATAATCACTTTTCTCTCATAGACTGTTTTATTTAAAGGATTTCTGTGGTCCCTTTACAAGTTAAACTATTCCACAAGAAAGAACAAGAAATTATTTACAATAATGTATTTTATGTTTATTCCTCTTATAAATAGTATATTGTAGAGATGCTACACTGGATTTCTTGGAATTTATTAAACCTTTTTCCCCTAAATTATAATAATAAAAGTGAATAGGAATTGCAAGTCAGATTCCGTCTACCTACAGCATACGAACCAAACATAATCTGTTAACAAAGCCAAAATCTATACTAATGATCTCATTCATTTAATATAGAGGTAGGGATTTTAATTGAACAATACAATCATTTCTTCATAAAAATGAAACAAAACATCACACAAGTCCTGACAGTAGACACTGAGAGTCAATCAAACAAATGAAACAGAAATATTATGCTTTGGTAACTGTTTTTTTTCACGAGATTACTCGATATTGTATACGTATCTGTGAGGTACTTAAGCAAGGACACCTCTAGGATTACAAGTTAATTTCAAGGCCAAGTAAAAGTCTGTCCGTTCAGAAGTGTTTTCAGTCAATATAATGAGGCTCAGGTGTCGTTCAGTGCCCTGTTTTGTTGAAAAAAAATCAGGGATTTGTCACTGATCTTCACAACACATGTTTATAAAACTGTATGATGACACCAACAAATGAGCTTTCTGAGGAGTTGTTGTTGCTCATCAGGCTAGAAAAGGTTACAAAACTATCTAGAGTTTGGAATCAACAAGTGCACAGGCCAATTGTGAACACAGTAGTGGTTGACCAACAAAGATCACTCCAAAAGCAAGACACATAATAGCCTGAGAGCGTGTCCTGAGAGGGTGTCCTGTGGTGTCAAGCAACAGAACGTTTTTAGTGGGGGCCTTTGGGTCCTATGGGTTGAGGGGAGGAGCCTCTGTGGACCATCCCACAGATACTTGATCAGTTTGGGATCTAGTGAATTTGGAGGCCAGGTCAACAACTTGTGCTGTTTTTCATATTTTTTTGAGTTGTTCCTAAAGCGTTTTTGTGTGTGTGTCTGTGTCAGGCTGCATCCTGCTGGGGATGGCTGCTGCCATCCAGGAGTGTCATTGCTATGGGGTGGGGGTGCCTGGTCTGGTCTAGGTGGGTGCTACATGTCTAAGTAACATCCACATGAATGGCAGGTCCAAAATATTCCCAGCAGAACGTTGAATTGTCACAAGATGGTCAATGTTATTTACTTCTCCTGTCAATGGTTTTAATGTTGTGGCTGATCGGTGTATAGGCATAATACAAATTCAGTATGTAATTAAAGGATACATTATGGGACTACTCGGAATAAAAATCATATAATTAAATAAATAACTCTAATGTATATCAGATGCAGCACCTAAAAAAACTGTTCTTATTCAAGCTTGTATTTTAACCAAGTAACTAGTTATATTCATCAGTATTTAACTTGACACCACTGCTGCAAGGCCTTCAAGAGACCAAGGCTTAAAAGGATTAAGGGAAACTGGTGTTTTTATACAGTCACATGCTGGAGGTCTTTCAGAGCGCTGCTTGATGTTGCACTTTTTCAACTTTACTCACGTCGTGTAGAGGTGTCCGTTCTCTACATGCTGTTCTACTGTGGCAAGCTGACGGGCGTGCAGGGAGGAATGTGGGAAAGCAGCGTGCATCCATGGCAACCCCAGACAGGACATGAGGATGTTGATGAAGCCAGTCAGCACTAAATCCCAGTGGAACGCTGTGCCTTTTAGCAACCTGGTACAGACGTTCACATGCACAAGTTTCAACTGGTTTGTTAATGACAGAGCAGCAGTATGTCTGTTCTTATTCACAAGCTGCTACTGCAACTGTTTGCCATAAAACATGAACACGAACTTACAATATAACCTCATGTACAATAAGCAGAAATATGTTACAACACAGGTTCTGTTAAATGTCTCATTACATTTTAGTAACACAAAATGGGGGTCTTACTTGTGCTCTGGTACATGTGTGAGCGAGATGACGATGTTCTGGTCGATAAAGATGAGCAATGCAAGGAGAAAACCTAGCCCGACTGCACTCAGAGTATTCATTCCCGTCAGCTTGTCAAATGGGGGGAACTTGAAGATTGGGCCATCATGCACACTGAATACAGGAACTAATACGAGCAAAAGATTTTGAGGGAATACATTAAAAGCATCTGCAACATTCAAAAAAGTTGACATGAAACATATGATACAAATGTAACGTAAATGTCTGAGCAGCAACCTCTTCTGGTGGTAACCTTTGTGTTAAACGCAATATTCAAATTCTGACACACCCTGAGTTGAAAGTTTCCTGCAAGCAAATATTTACTTTCCTTCCCTTCCGATGGTGGAATTATGAAAAGCAAACGCTGTCTCAAGGGTACTCTTCTATCACTCCTTTCATTTGAAACATTCGTACTCACGCTGTATGTCAAGGAAAAGGTAGGAGCCGATGAAGGAGAACACCACCACGGAGATAGGCAAGGCACAGTCAGACACAACCTCTCTGACTCTGGCATTCAGATACGGGCTGTAGGAGAAAAGAAACAATACACATTTGGATTTTGCAACTCTGATGTAATAAATTCTTCAAGTAGCTTTACGACACTATTTACTGTAGTTACTCTTTTATTTTGAAGAATTACGTATGCAAGTAATGAAAGTTTGTTGCTGGAGGGTAAGAACAACGACATCCCAGGAGTCAGAGATGGAAATATAGTACATGGTGGCAGACAGGTTTATCTACCTCATCTATTACGTTATTACAGCTTAAGGGTAAGATGTGTTGTGTGTGATTTGCAGCCTCCTGCCCGACTCCAGGGATGTGACTGTTTCTCCTCATTCAGGTTCTAGATAAGTCATGTGAAGCCACCTGCAGCTACTAAAAGCAGCATTTATTCATGAACTGAAATGAATACACTGTGCAAACTTACACGCAGTGGTAGAATAGATATGTAGATCATTTAACAAAGTAAAAATAGTAATACCACCATGTAGAATACACACATGTAAAAGTCCTGCCTTCAAAACATCTGCTGAAAACTGATTGTATTTACAAGTGATAAAAGTGGTGCTACTTCTGTATTAATTTACTGAATAGTAAATAACTCTATATAACTTTCTTTAGTTTGGTAGTATAGATGTTGAGTAAATATAGAGGATTAAAGGACAATTCTTCCCTCTGGAGTAAGTGTAAGGTCATGGAAAATACTTGACTCAACTGTAGCACTGACCCTTAGTTGTCAGGGGCTTATAAAGTACAGCTTACTGAAAATATTTTCACACTCAAGTCAAACAATTCAATCATAAATGGCACAACCTTCACTATATAATGAGGTATTTGTACCTTCTGGGACTGCGACTTTAACTAAAGGAAGGATGCAATCCAGAAAATTTAAAATGCAATGGTTCAGGCCTCCTAAATGGGAACCAATTAGTAAACAAACTGTACCTCTTCTTGATGAGGTAGAGGGCGTAACCCAGCCACAAAGTCCCCAACATGAGCAGCAGACAGAGAATGGGCCTCTCTCTTGTGCACAATACCAAAGACTCCGGCAGGAAGACTAATGCGTGCTCTTCCGCATGTTCCAGCATCGACACCGTCTCATTATGAGGCTTGAGCGTGTTCGCTGTCTGGTTCTTTGTTTTCTCCAGAATATCATTAATCTGCTGAAGCACAAGCGTGCTGTTCGTGGTAGCCAGAATGGGCCCGTGGTAGAAGTGCTCAAAAACTAGGAAGTGTGAAAGAAAGAGGGAAAAAGGAGAAAAGAATGACATGGAGGACAAGCTACAAGACTAAACATGGCTATTTCAATTCTTCTTGTAAACTAGAACCACTCCCAGCATCAATGGTTAAAAGCTTAGAAGAAGAACATTTTTGCACTTGTTATTATAATTCCCTTGTTATTGTCACTCTCCAGATAGTCCCAGCATTCAAGCATTGTTGAGTAGTGCTGTTTACAACTGCAGCTGCCTGGGACTTAGAGTAGAGAAGAAAGCTCTAAAGAATCCACCATATGCTCATCCATTTAATACCTGACTTGTGATATAGAAATATATCAACACTGTGAAAACCACATTATGTTATGTTTCTAAAAATACCAACAATTTTCTGTTTGCTATTCCTATAAAGACTCCATTAAGGTAATGCATATTTGCAGGGACGCATTACCTTTACCAGACATATTCAATTCATGCTCATGTAGCCTGAACTTGGCTGGACTCACTTTTGACGGTGCCTTTCACCGCATCCCCAACAAAGGCTATGGAGATGAACAATGCAATGACTTCTTCTGTTGAGCTGGGAGATAAGGGAAACAAAAGAAGCATGGCGTGATCATTTATGTTTTATCAAGTCCGTGTTTTGGTGTTGTTTTGTATTTTGTGCACACTCACAAAAAGTGTGTGCACAAAAGACATAACACTCCATTCAAGGCAAAATGATGGCTGTGTCAATTAAGCCAAATTATTGATTAAGGTTGAAAACAGGAAGTCATGACTGAGTTGCCTTTTCTTATCTGCGATAAGAAACAGTTTAGGGTTTAGTTACATATATTACAAGTACAGACCTTGGTCTGCAAAGCATGGTCTGCAATATATAATAGTAAGAAATGTGTGAGCATCCTGTTGTGTGTTTACCGTTTGAAGAGTTTCATCAGCAGGCTGACATTGAATAAGCCTCCGAGGATGAGGAACAAACTGTTCCATAAACCGATGCAGGCGTAGAAAGCATCAAAGTCGAGGTCGTAGTCATCACAGATACCCCTGATAACTATAAATAATACAGGCAGACACAAACTCATACATATTTTTCCATTTGCACCTCAGCTATTTATCTACTTATAAAACATGTTGTTTAATGAGTTTGACCGTGTCACTTCTCATTCCTGTTTACTGCACAGCTTTGACATTACATAGCAACCATATCTCTAAAATAGGGATGTAGCTAGTTTCGTCATTGGTTTGTAGACTACCACTTTGAAGCCTGGAGTTTGGCATTTGACTGTTACCATCTTGTTTTCTGAGGCCAGATGTGACTACATTCAGATGTTTGGAGGAGCCGGGTCAGAACGAGGGGTGTATTCAACTAAGAGTCCAAGAATGGCTTTTCAATAACTCCAGAGTAAAGTATCAATCAAGCTGGGAATGGCCCCAAACATACCTCTCTTTGATATCTAATATCTTTAAAAGAAGACCAGCACACTGATTAAAAAAAGTGAGTATAGCTAAGGATTTCAATATGACTTGTGGAAAACAATGTATCATCTTATGGTGTGTTCACACTACCAATGAAAAAACAACTGGCTTCAGCTTATTTTCAATGTAAGTCTGCCATATAAAGTTATAGACTGATGCCCATCCCTTGCCACTGCATAATGTAGAACAACTAAAAGTTGAGCTGGCCCCAATGCTTTTCATCCAATGACACGGGAAAGCATCAACCAGTCATATGTACTTCACGCTCACCAAATTTCTCATTCCGCTGTCTGAGAAATGGAAGAAAAAACGTATTCTAGCAGTTAGTCAGTCCCCGGTGCTTGTTTGCTGTGACTTCAATAAAAAGAATGCAGCTGGCAGAGCGTGGCAGATTTTGTGGAATGACAAGGTACAAACGGACAGCAGCACTTGGCAACTAGTGACAATGTAGCTTATGACATGGTAGCTTCTTCTTATACAAATAGTGTGAACATAAGACTAGTGTATTCCTATGAAAGTGTTTCAATGAAAGTCAGTCAGAGATATTTTTACAGTAAGCACCTAGCTTTTAAGACCCAGGGGAAACATTCAACATTCATATACAAACCACTCCTATTTGGATTCAAACCAAACATACATGTCAGGCTATTTTCATCTGGTTTACTGGCTGCATGTAACATGTTCATTATCTGTGTTTTTAAGCCATGTACCATAGACTGTATATAAATATGGACAACACGTCTCCACTTCCTTGCATTGGTCAAAGTGGCGCTAGTTTCCCAGTGACCTGGGCAGCGCCATCTTGCGAGTTTGAAGCCAGAGTCTGTGCAGTACGGTCCGACAGTAGAGCCATGTGCAACTGCATTATCGATGACCTGCCCACACCAGCACCGCTAGGCTCACTCGTGTTTTTGTTTAATCACTACTGCACTCTGTACTTGTTTATTCATTTTTTCTAACTCTCACAGTCCAACGGGACCGCTTCACAGAGTGGTTGACAAGTATTTTAGTGTTTTAGTTTGGCCCAAGTCTCATCCACTAACATGCAGAGGTGGAGCTTATAATCTATACCAGCCAGTCACCAGGGGGAGCGCCACTTGCTTTGGTTTCACTTTTGAGGAGCTGTTCTGCTCCACCTTTATAATGTCTATGCTATGGACACACGTTGATGTAACAGATCTATACAGTGGATAAGATATATGGCAGTTTTTCAAAAGTGTGTCATCCATTCTTTTCTTAAATAGTAACATTCAATACACACCGCTTATGAAGATGGCCAGTGGTGCAGTGGTCAGTGGAATGACGAGAGGTGAGCCAGAAAACAAAGAATAGATCACTCCTCCAATGCTCTGACCAACAATGGTCTTCTGAACATCTGTCAACAAACAACCACTGATTTACATTTTAAAACAATTTTTCTTAATATTGTTTGACAGACTGTAGGTTTGCATAACATTTTTTGCTCTTCAATATGAAAAATAATAATATGGGATAGGATGTTCCAAATCAAGACCATAAAGACAAAGTCCATACCGATCTCTCCTCTTGTGCTTTCATCATTCAGTGATCCAAAGGCAATAGCAGGCAGCAGAATGGCGATGTAGAGGAAAATGGCAGTGGTGGTGTACTTCAAGAGACAACGGTCCTTCCCAGTCATACCTTCACAGATTTATTCAAAGGGTTACTAAAGAACCTATAGAATTAACAAAAGAGCTAAACAGATGTCTAAGGATACTGTCAATACCGTCTGTGAAGTCTGAGGGGTAAAGAGGCAATCTGCGACGGAGGTCATCATAAACACCTTTACCGGCTTTGAAGAAATCTTGGCACTGCGAAGAACAAGCAGAACACAGACAGGCTCGGTCAGACTAACATTTATATAAGTACTGGACTGATTTCCAAACAGCAAAGTGTGATAGTACAAATGTCATGCTTTAAGACAGACTTAGCTGGCACTAAGTTAGAAAATGAGTGTGCAGGCTTTTGCTTTCAAGTACTTTTTAGTTTGGCCTGCAAAGTGTTTTGGAAACTTTTTGCAGCATGACCCATTGTTCTTGACTGTAGTAAAGTTGCAGTGATCCAACTGAATTTCCGAAGTGCTGAGTGTGATCCGAATACAACCTTGCGTGAAAACTTTGTGAGCAAGAAAAAATATTTTTTAAAAATACAGACACTTGGGTTTCAAAAATGTCAGTAATAAATACAGATTTTTTTAAATTTTTGATTTTTGAATAACTGAGTCCCCATCACTGTTTCGTATTTTAGAATTGCAGAACAGGTTAAAGGTTGGTTTGGCAGCAACAAGCCACAGCTTAAAAGCTGAGCTGAGTTCAGACATCAGGTATAACCACAACCTGTTGTAAACTTAAGCCTTTTACAGCCCACGTACATGCTTTCTCTCTCAGCAGTGTTGGATGTTCCCTCTTCTCCCACCCCCTGCTGAACACACACATTTCCTCTTAATTTAAAAACTGGACATAATGAAGTACTTTATTATTACATGGAGCTGCACACATTCTGTTGCCAGCTCCATGGAAGGCTTGGCAGCCTTCTCAGTCTGTTGCCCAGCTGCTCCTCATTCCTCGGGCCTCGCTAATAGAGTGTGGAAACAGGATACTCAGATAATCTGGCTCAACTACTTTATTGCACCACTTCTTTATATGCCTGGGTGGAAGGGGAAAACGTGAGGGTGGTCTCTACATCTGGAGAGGGATAACAGGCAGTAGAGAATGTAAATGTTGTTTTAGCATGCTTTATGTTCCCATATCGCTGTATAATGGCTTTTCTAGGTTAGTGTTGCCATTGTTCACTTGTATCCTTAAACCTAATCCTGTATGCAACCCACATTAGTCACATGGCCACTTGTTATAGCATTACATGCTGCACTGATACTACCACAGACCCAACATGTCACTCTCTGTTTTACATCTTCCTCTTTCACACCTTGAGTGATTTCCCTTTACGTGGATCTGATTCATCGACTTCCTCAACGACCGCCTTCTCTCTGACTACAGAGAGCTGTTGTCGCTGATGGACCAGCTCCTGTTTGAACTCCTCCTGGGTCTTGGTCTCCAGAAGCTTCTGTCTGAAGTTTATGTCGGAGAACATTGTTGCAAATGTTCTGCCCAGTTCGATGGCCGTCTTGGTGCTTTTCTGAAGAAACATGACAAGAAAGTGTACATGATTTTTCACTAATAGTTTTTAACCTACATTCTGCTAAATATCACACTTGTTGTTCATATTCAAGTACCTATAGCGGAAGACAAATATTACATGAGTTACACAGTAAATACATTTATATGAGATTCTTTAAATTTAACCTGTAATAACTTCAGCGCAGGTTTAACTTCACAGTCATACAACCTTTTTATTTTTTGGTCTTAAAGAGGATTGTAAAGGAAAAATCCCGAATACTCATTCCCAAACATTATAAAATTTTGTATGAGAAACAATCCAATTACCATAATGCAAGACCAGGAAAATGAGCAGCAGGAAAATAATCTGAAACAATCTTTTCAGCCAAGTTTTTGCCTAATAAATTCCAATAGATGTTGAGATTTGTATTTGACCATACCGTTCTAGGTGGAGCGAGAATGAGGATGACGTAGCGAGCCTCACAGCAGTTGACTCCCCAGTTTTGTGGCCTTTCCAGGCGGGCAATACAAACATGACGTCTCTGCAGGCTCCTCACATTGGAGCTGGATTGATAGAAATTTCAATCAGTTATGTTTAAACAATAGACTTTGAAGTATCTTGCACTGGCAGGTATAAGTTAGTGAGATGAATTTACTGGAAACCTTCTGAAGTGTGTTATTAGTGCAGATGAACTTACAGAATACAAAGCCAGGATTGCTGGTAATGGATGCCAGTAGATGTAGCACTCACACCCTGAATGGTTTCTGAAAGAAGGTGAACTGTGGATGGATAGGATAAAACACCATGAATATCCAAAATAGATTTAATGCAGATTTATCAAGCAAAGTGCTTTTTAAACATGTTTACCACACCATTAATATCTTTCCCTCCTGCGTCTGTGAACAGCGAGGTCATGACTTTGTTTACATCGCAGGTCCCGTGGCCGTCGTCCACTACGTGAGTTAACATTCGTCTCAAAACACCGTCCAGAGTGGCAGCTTTCTCATCTAGAAGGATGCTCGCCTGGGCCAGGAAGCTGTCCAGATCTCTGTGTGCACGCACTTCCTCCTGGAAGTCCATGGGCTTTATATACTAGTGGGAGAAAGAACAAGTCAAATGTGACTGACCGATACAAATTGGCCAACAGTTAATGATTCCCCATCAGATTTTGATTAGTGTAGTTAAGCCCTTCACTTCCTCTGAGTTCACTGCTGATTTTAGTGTACATTTGGTACTGCAATACAGCTTTTAAATATGACTTTTGAAAAAACTATCTTGTCTGTGCTGTATATTCAGTGGTAAACATGTGAAATGTAGCTGTGTTGTGGCAATGACTGTGACTGGCAATGTAGAAAGTGAATCTTACTTTTCTTGTTGTGTTCAAAAGCCCATATCCAGGTCCATCATCTGCAACACAAGAAGCAACGCAAGAGTCATTTGTGTTCTGATTTACTTACACGCGCATTACTTTGCTCTAATCCCTGCTGTTGTTTTGTGTTTCTGAAGTTATCAATTTCAACAACTAAAGTATAGAAACAGATGGATCTAGTTCTATCACTATATATGTCCATGAACTTTGTCTCAGTGTTAGAGTTATAATGAGTTATAAATCTGTGTTGAAAATGGAGACATTCGTTTTTTCTTACTTATCCTAGAGACAAAACATGCCTATATATATAGTATATAACGGTTAACATTAAACACACTTGAAACACTGATCTCGATGTCGTTATCATAGATGTGGTCCTTGTTGGTGGCTGGTGAATCCTGCTCCGTGTCCTGCAGCTCTGTGGATAAAGCACAAAAGCCAAGTAAGCACAGAGTATTCACCAAACATGCATCCATATGTTACATACAGTTCTAGCAATCCAATAGAGGAGATGGGGTGTCTGTTTCATATTTAAATCACTTTAAAATTGGGCGAATCACATAAAATAACAAGTAATAGTAAAGGCCATCGCACAGACTCAGTTGCTGCGTCATTATGATAAGTCACGCTGTGATAAATCTGTCCTCTGAATCAAGGTTAAGATGCTATACTAGCCACACTAACAGTGTCTCCGGTAAGGGACAATTTATTTTGCTCTCCCACCACTCTGCCATCTGTTGACAAGCACACAGCAAGAGAGAGCGGGAGAGCCAATAAAAAATCCCCCTTAAACCAGACATGCAGCAATATAACAACAGCAGCCCCTCGTAAATTCCTTCATTGTATAGAAGATAAATATGGCTTCTCGATTGCGGGTTTTATGAGGGGAGAAAGAAACTGCCACAGAATTAGATAATTAACCTTAACCCTTCACGAGCAAAGCTTTGAGCTATGATTATTCCCCCTTCCCATCATTGACTCAGAGATCATCTGCCTCGTTATTTACCCATTAATTAACCTCCCAACACTCGGCGAAGGGACTGACTGTGCTCATCAGCATGTGAAATGGGTCATCAGTGAGCGGTGAGAATCATTGGCATTAGCATAAATAACAGATGCAATATATTTGGATGGAAAATGAGATTTGAATAGAATGAAGTTTGGTGCCTCGTAGATCATATCAAACACATAAAAGAACAGAAAGAAGTTGAGAAAATGGGAAATATAATGGGTTTTACTGCCGATACGCACCCATCTCTTGGAAAACATAGCCATTCTTAGACCTCCCAGTGGATGGAGCATCTGTGGGAGAGAAAAAGCAAGTATGATATTTGCAAAAGTTTAAGCTCAAACTCTTTTTTATTAAATATTTGAATTATTGCTTGCATAACTTTCTGCCAGCCTGCTCTTCTATTGCATTATTATAAAGGTTACTATCATATGAAATACAAACATTCACACAATATTCACACTATTCTAGCTCAGTTTTTGGTAACAAAGTCCTTAGAGAACTATCTGGCTGCCATGTGCTTCACTATGTTCACCGACTGACAGCTAACTAAGAGCAGTTTTATGCCGGTCACTGCACAGTGAAGAAAATACTGTTAATAGGTTTCCCCCCTCCTTTTTTAAAGCAGTGGTCTCCGGTAATAAGCTGGCACGTGGTGAGAATTTTACTGCCCAATTCTAGTACTTTTAGACAAAATTTTAATAAATTGATAATTGAAATCCAAAGAATCCAAATGGCGGTCATTTTTAGAGAATTTAAGCAGCACTCCAACATTTTCGAAACTGATACATGCACATTTTTAAATGTGTTTTCATGGCGATGTTTGGTGCACTTACACTAACGAGAGCAAGATGATAAAACTGTGTGAAACTCGATTCCATGTGGACTGACAGTTTGACCCCGGGGCTTCAGTAGCTCTCCCTTCATAAGTCAGTAAGCACCAGCAAGTTTCTAGACTGCAGCCCTTTGAGCTGCTCTCAGGGTACGTGGTGACATATTTTATAGACATCATCCCTGACCACGGCAAACTATTATTTCTAGTGTAACACGGAGTCAAACGGATCTCAAAAAGCTGTAAAGAAAATTAAGGAGTGGATGTCAGTTATGGAAACACTGAAGAGGCTAATAAAAATGACACTAAAAAGAGATCCCTTCGCTCTCAGTTACAACAGAAATCGTCTGCCAGCTGTGTCTGATGTTTGCACAGGTCGTGTATCTGCGAGAGGCTGCTGCGGCTGCACGGATGAGCGTCTCATTGCCTAAGGCAGAGTTAGGCTGCAGGGGCTCCCGAGCGAGGCAGTATCTCAAAGCAGATTAGACAGAACATTCCCAGGCCTCCTCCACTTCACAGGAGTCTGCACAGACAACAAGGTGCCTGACAGCTTACGCAACAAGCTGCTAGTACCAGAGGTGTATGTGTGGAAACTGATGATTGAGACCTTTTAAGTCTTGTCTCATAAAGATAAAGGTCAGATTTAATGTGAATATTTTCAACTATATCTTAGCGGTTTGATCAACAATAGCAAGCCACTGAACATTAGGGCCCCGTTGTTTTAGGAAGAAAGGACAGAACGGTCAGTGTGGGAAACACCACACTGACCGTTCTGTCCTCCCTACCTGTCACTCATCAGTCTGTGCAGGACTGCTAAGGTCAGACATAATGTTTTACAGTCTTTCAGCAAACCACCTGGTTACGATGGCTTATAGCACAGTCCAGTGGCATTCACAGTGACAGGATGGACGGTATGTTACACCATGGGTTTTCCGACATGAGACGCCAGAATGAAACTGAAACCAGTTCTCAAAATAGTCCGATTTCCAACCTCCTGATCTGGTTTGTGAACTGTTTCAAGGCAGGGTAGGGCCCCGCTGACTGACCGTTGATTGTTAGGGAGATGTCTGGTTTAACTCAAACAATTTAATTTTGACGTGGATGTCCTCTTTTTACATTTTATGTCAGATGTACCATGCACGCACAGATTTTTTATGTGGAAAGTGTGTGACTATTTTTTTTTTTTTTTTTTTTACATAAAACCTTATTTACTGGGCATATGCCAGTCTTATAACTCACATTAACAAATTTTTTCCCCTATTTTAGGTTTATACGTAAATTAGGTTTAAATAAATTTCTGAGGCTAATGTTAGAGCACACACTGTGAGCCTCACAGAGTGCTAGTTTGTCATGTTTCCTTGTCCTTGCACCAACCGTTAGTTCATCAACACTTTTAGTATTTTTTAAATCTAAAATGGTTTTGTATCCCACAGCTCCGTAAAAAGTGTGATACCAAAACACCACTTTGTTAAAGCAAAATACTGGATGTCTGTAATCGCACTGTGCCAAAATGCCAGACATAAAGTGTAAGACAATTTGTGTTAGTCCCCGTCACCCTGCTATCTGTGGGCAGACAACGTCCTTGAGCAAAAGGAGACAGAGGAATCCTTGTTGGGTCTCTGGACCTAAGTACACAAAGCTACACAGTGAAAGATATGCTGAAGGTCAAACCATTAAAGCAGGGATGTGGTGTTCATAAATGTGGGCCATTATAGCGGGCTGTCTTTCAAAGACGACGGCCAGCTTTTCTGTTTTGTGCTTCACAGAAAGATATACTATTCTATAACTCTGATATGTTACACAAAAGCTCAGTCAGCCTTGTCAAGACTTCATTTGAACATGGCACACCTGGATGTGCACACCTGAAGCGTGAACAGTGTGTGCTCTTTAGGTCACAATGTACACATACATGTCCTTCCTTATAATACAAACGACAGGAAGGAGGAACTGCAGCTCATTCCACTTCAACACCTCAAAGGCTGATGATTAGAACCATCTAATATTTGTTTATCCAGGACACTGGATATGACCTCTGGACCAACAGTAATCAGTCACACAACTTATAACTTATTAGTCAAAGTACATCACATCACCTCATCAAAGACATTTATTAGACATTAATAATCCTCCAGAGACAGGAGAGTTTCTAAGACACTTCCTTGTAAATTACACTCAGGTTGTGGTGAATTAAAAATAAAACCTGCAATCTAAAAAAAGCAACAAAGAGCAGGGATACTGTACAGTTTCTGTATTAATTCATCTTACTGACGGAGTCACAGCTAAAATGACATTATTATCAACCACAGAATGCTTTAAACAGGAGCGGGAACCCTTGAAATGTGCCAGATTAGAATATTAGGCACATTTTTGCTGCTAGATAATCTTCTTAATCCTTGACCTGAGAAAACTCAAGTAGGACATTTTAACTCTTTGATTGCACTGAACGCAAAACACATGGGCTGCAAGTAACAGTTTGGTTTGGTTTGTCAAAACATCACAAAAATGGTAAAAATAGTGAAACATGATAGCATGAGCATTTGCACCAATACACCGTAGACACATTTAAACAGATAAGATTATCAGTTTCCTAGATGAAAGTGAAAGCAGTTGTGGTGCTGCATGATGTTTGGCATCTGTCCCCCACTTAATTATTAAGTAGTGAAAATAGTTTACAAGTTGTCTTTGTTTGATTAATTATTTCAGCTCTGGTGAGTTAGATTAATAAAGAACTGTGATAGTGAATTACTGTCCTATGAACATGACACTGTAGATTGTCAGTCTGGACTTACCCACTTTGCACGACAGAAATGTAGTCAAATAAATGTTTTTAAATAAATTGAATCTACTTCTCTGGAACTATTTCTTTACCAGTGGGGCGCTGTATGCAGGTTAAATCAGATGCAGGAAACCTTCGCAGGTCTCTTGTGAAAACCTTCCATGACTGACACGTGTACCATTTATTGCCATATTGTAAATATTGACCCATACGCTTTGCTTTGCTTTTAATAGGTCTACTAGAAATGAAAGCATCTCTTTCATATTCGGAGGATTTTTGACTTCCATATCCTATGCATGTGCTTTTTAGCACACAGACACACACAAGCACACACACATATATCTAGATATATATATATATATATATATATATATACTAACAGGGTTTCTCCACGTGTTTGACGCACGTGTTTGACACAGTTGGCTCAGGTTTCACCATGAAAGACCTTTTCACCCCACTCCACCCCTGCAGAACTTACCAGATGGCACAAAATGGAGGACTTTTTTGGCTTCCATGTTCTCCAGTTTTTTTTAGGTTAGATGCTTTCCAAAGGTCAACCCATCACCTTTTTCTTTGCTCTGCGTCCACTGCACTCACTACTGTTACTTTCTCAGTATATCATGGCTAAGAATGGCTCAGTTTCATCCACACACCCATACACTGTCATAGAGAGGTAAAAATCACCTCGCTGCACCTCCTCCAGGAGCACATGGGCTTGGGGGAGGAAGGGGGAGGGCAGGAAGGAAGAGAAGGCATGTGGGTGAGAGCGGTGTTTGTTTCTGCTGGGTCCTTGTGCCTAGAACCTAGATTAGACTGTAAAAAAACTTAATATAAATAAAGGTTGGGGTTTGGTTCTGGAAGTTTTTAGTGCCGTGTTCTTTGATTTTGCTCCGTCTGACAAAAAGTTGGTCAAATCTGTTTAAACCTTACAAAACAGGAAGCCAGCTTTCAGTACTAACGTTGACAGTATTTTGCTTTTACCTTAACATTTTTTTTGTGATATGCCTTTGTTTGTAGAAAATCAACACTATACTGAATTTTACATTTGCTGTTAACAACATACATTACATACATCCTCTATCTCTACAATACATTTCCTATAATGTAACTTTACAAGGTAGGAACAATGAATCATTTCAATAACTTAGTAGTAATTTAAAACCCTCATTGTTAACATTGTTGTCTATCTTGTTGTGCCTGTGTTGACACTTTGCTGCGTTTTTGGCACATTACTGATAACTAATTGTCAATAAATGAAATTGCATGGAACCCTTCACTACACTATGCATTTCACTGCACATGCTGTGTATGAACGTCAATATGTTGAGAAAAGAGCAGCCTATTCTTTAAAAAAATAATAATACTGAAAGTTACATTATAAGTATCACTATTTCACAGAGTGTACTCTAAAGAGCAAAGGTCAAACATGTACACCTAACTGTGTAAAGTGTAACATATACACCTTTATTTTATTCACTGGTCATCTTTCTTTTATACATTATATTTGCACAGATTGGAAAATCTGTGAAAGTCTCATAACTGCTGCATCTCCATTGGGAGGAGCACTGGATAGATTGTAGTGGAGTAGCTGAAGCGAACGCTATTGGACCTGACAGAAGAACAGTTTCACTTTCATAATGAAACATAACTAGTAGTAAAGCAGTAGTAAATGTGGCCTGGCAAAACAATGTATGATTTTGTACTTTAAAATAAATATCAGATAATATGCATATGCTTAAGACGTATGCAGTTTGCTCAAAAAATAGACTCTGTACTGTTCATGAGAGATTAAATAATAGGTTATTGTAAAGTCTCAAAGATAAAATCTGTCCTTTCTGTGACAATTTTCTTTACATGCCTTTCCCTTCAAAAATACTATTACTTAATGTACGCATAAATCATGTTCAGAATGAGAAGCACTGAAAAATATGTATTTTCCCAGAAGGCATGAAGAATAATACACAGACTGGCTTGAAAAGGCACCATAAAAATAATGGCAAAAGAGAAACGTCCGTCTTATTTCTTTTCACAAGCACATATAAAGTGGACGTGACAAACAGCAGACTGAGGGGCTATCCTGAGAAGTAAAAGGCGGTGCGATGTCTTTTACTGTTTCTTGGATTAAATTTTGCTCCAGAGGAACTTTTAGTTTAGCCTCCAGCGATGAACCCCATCATAACGTTTTTATACGTCAGTGATAACATAACCAGCAATATATAACGAAGAAATGTCCTCTCAGGGAGAAAGTGATTTTCTGCGGAGGAATCATTTTCACCCAAGGCAAGCAGTTTTTGCTTAAGATGGTGACTTTCTTGATGTGGGTTCATTCCACTGAATCCCTTACTGCATGATGTAATTACACATGCTTGTTATTTTTCTAGACGTTACAAGCCTCGTAAAATTTTACAGGTTCTTTTTAATTGACATCAAAGGTAGTTACGAGGAGCACCTCAGGTGATCAGTAAATTTTTATTTCAGACGGTGCAGCTTGAGTTTTGATGGGTGGGTGGATGCAAACAAAACAATTCAAAGACAGGAAAAGTTATTGCACACTGATGGTAGATGTTAAAGAATTGGGACACTGGATTAGCTGGCAGCTTTAAAGGCCCAACTGGGCCTCGAAGTAATTGTAACCTGCCAAAAATATGATAAATAGTAAATAAAAAAAAGAAAAGTGTAATTGCTGCCATGACGATTCCCTTGTTTGCCATGAGGTGGCAGCAGAGTCTGGGGTTCAAAAGCAGCATGGCAACAGCAGCAACAGTGGATTTGATATTCCTCACTACAGTCCTCTGTATTTCTTCCTTGTGTTACTCTTTGTAAAGGTCACATACCTCAGAGTCACATACCTCAGAGTCTCAAGTGGGAGAGAGTCTCAGAGTCTCAAGTGGGAGAATGAGATCAATTAAAAATTTGATAGTTTTCCTCCACTCATGTCAATATTTTCTGGTTGTTTAGCAACCTGTTACAAACAAACTTTTAGTTATTTCCACATGATTATCACATGGAAATAGTTTGCCTTGATATTAATCATGCACTGAAGTACAGTGGCATATAATTTTCCAAGGAAAAATGAATTCCGCAAACCTGCTGGTTAATCCTTTTCAAACCAAAACCAGATACACAACTTCACAATCCTTATTTTAATTCAGTTGTTTTTAAAGTTAAAATTAACGTCTTGTGACTTTATGATTTCCTAAATCCTGGTTATGGCTCATCATGGAAGAAAAAAAAAGCTGTAGCAGTTTCTAGTAAGCATCCTCAGCTGGATACAGGAAATAAAAACAGCAGGTTAACGGTTCAGGTCTGATCTCACTTAGCTTATTTGCAATTTAAAAGGTTTACGGACGAGACTCCACGTATTATCCTCAACACTGGACAGTTCTGCATGTGCATAACAATATACTGTATGCAGTGGACTTTCATCAGTTAGTTTAACAATCACTAACTAAAAACTAAAAACTGCATTAATAATCTAATGTTCTGTGGTCGAGGTGTTCATTGTGAGTACACACTGAGTTTGTAGTAAGTCTACTGTGAAACATTAATCAAACTCCACAAGGCCCTGAGGGGCAAAACTGGGGGAAATGCATGCTAGCATGGTTGGCTATAACGGAAACAAAAACAATACTTCTCCATGGTAAATCTTTGTTTGCAGAAAGCCTGCTATCAACAGCAGTTTTAATAGTTCATTCAGTTTAGTACTGGATTACATATAAAAGCAAATGAATGCATTTGTTGATGCATTTGACAATATTTTACTCTCTGGGAGCTATAAATGTGTAACAGAGTGCATGTCAAAGCTTACAGGTGATCTTTCCTGAAGTCAAACATTAAATATAGACACACGTGTGCTGTGTGATTTTACATTCAAAGCCGTGAGACATTTAAGGTCTGCTGAAATATTAGAATCATTCTGATCCTCTGTATGCCTTACTACTCTTACTAAATCTACCAAATAATAGTTACAAATCGTTCATTTTTACCATTTAATATAAATGCTTTGATTTTGCTGCTAATTTATTTCCACACTTTGGCCTCTCTCCATGAAGGTCAGCACATCCACAACCAACAGATTTTGTCTCGTTTCTTTCCAAACAAGAAAAAAATAAATAAATAAAGTTTCCCCCAGTATTATTACTCAGATCAAATAATATTTTTACAAAGTTCATGCTGAGTGTAAGACGGCCTCTTTTGTTTCTTTTGTATCTTTTGTCACAGGTGAAATCTAGACCATAGTCTCAATTTAACAGCTTTGTGATCCTTACCTTCAGAAAATTGATTCACAGTGACTCCTGGCATCTGCTCTTCTTTCTTTTCCGTCTTCATCGTGCACTGCAGGCAAGAAATCTATTATATGTCTTTATATGGCAATAAAACTTTAAACAGAGCAAACAGTGTGGTTCTGGTGTGTGAGCTGCAGCAGGAGTGGTCTTGCCGGCAGCCCTGCAGGTAGAAGGGACTGGGCCACTACCAATGAATAACACTGTAATGTCCTCTCTGCCAATCACAAAAGAGCTGACTTTAAGTGCAAAAGGTGATGTGGAAGGTGAAGGTGGGCTTTTAGGCAAAGTAAAGATGAAGAGATTGGGGGAGGACAAAGGAGACGTGGAAATAAGGTGCGAGGAAGCTACTTTACTGGGAGTCTTTGACATTCTAATGTGGCTGTCCTGTGAGATGCTCACCATTTTACTGTTATGCTAATCCATGTTCGCAGCTAGTACTTATGCATGAGGATCTCTTAATAGGCATGCTTTATCTTTATTTAAAGGCTGCTATGATTGTGGGTGTCTGGACATTGAAGGAGTTTTAATCACGTTTGAGAGTCAGAGACAGAAAAAAGCATATGCACATTTATAATATGGATATACATTATATACTGATACCTCACTTGTTGCACCAGCAGTTCTTGTGAACCCCTTCAAGCAGTTTGTGTGTGTTATGCAGTAGCCACTGTCTTCTTAGGTTATCCTAAGGGCTGTTTTAAGCTCCTAAAAGAACTGCTTCTATGGTGTGTCGTTGTTCAACTTACATGTTCGCTCTCAGTGGGGTAATACTAAAAGTAGGTAACCACAGAGGATATTGCACAATTACTGCACAGTACTGCAAATGTTCTGATAAGGGTGCATGATTTTCAGACTCGGAAAGCATACTCATGTTTGTGCACATCAAAAGTGAGAGGTTTTATCAGCAAAATTCCATATTTTATGGCCTCCACACACATCCCAGAGGGCATGATGGCTTCTGAATGTAGAGAATTTGACGTATCTCAATTCCGATGACAGGACATGGTAAAGGAGCTCAAGAATCAACAATCAAGAATTGTCATTATGTGAGAACATGACAAAATTTAATAGTGCAATATAAATACAATAGAATATGCGTGAGGATAAAATAAAAAAAAATAAATTAAAAAAAATAGAGCTGGGTTTCTAAAAACCCTGCATGAAATATTCTGGCACCCCTGAAGCTGGAAATATGGTCAGGTGGTCCGAGACCACTGACAAAGGTTGTGTGGGGAGTGTCTGTGTAGCTCATAAGATAAGATAAGATTTTATAAGGTTTTATTCGTCACATGCACAGTTATATATAGTACAATACACAGTGAAATGTATTTTTGTATCTGCAGCCAGTAGTAAAAAAAAGTATTACAGTAAAACAAGAGTAACTGCACATAACACGCAAGGTAAACAATATAAGTGTAAATGTAAAACTGAGAAAAATAAAATATCATTGTCTGTAACTTAGCCTAAACTAATGATTTGGTTTGGTATTTCTTTTTTAGCTGTTATGTAATGTCAGCACTTTCTGTTCCTGTTTAATCTTACAACACACTTTACAAGCAAGCACACTGTACACCCACTAAGCTGTTCAATAACAAATATGTTGAATGCTCACTCCAGCCATACTTTCAATCTATTATCAATCTCCCATCTATCATGCATCATCTATTATCATGTACTTGTGTTTGTATCTGCTTTGTCAAGGTGCATGTATGAATTTATCTGTTTGCTTCTCCCCCTCTTCTCTTCTGCCCCACTTCCCTTCGTCTGTCTCTACCTGACCCGGCCTCAAGCAGCTGGGGTCTACCCATATGAGCTGGGATCTGCTCAAGGTTTCTTCCTGTTAAAAGGGAGTATTTATTTTACGCCATTGCCTTAGTGTTTGCTCTTGGGGGGGGGGGGGGGGGGGGGGGGTATTTGTGGCACTTTGTGTGTGAATTTACTAATAGTCCAGGCAAAGTAGCGTTTTACGACAGACTAATTGTAAAAGTTTTTATTACAAGTTTCTTTGAAAATGTATTTTAATATACAAATGAGCTATACACTAATCGAATATGCCCAAAATACAACCAAAAATTTACTTTTTTTACGACAGACTAATTGTAAAATAATTTTTTTTAGCATAGATCATTTCTATGAGGTGTCTAGAACAACATACTAAAAGTCCTAAGAAATCCTAGTTGAGGAAATATGTTAGTTTCTCATCAGTCCGAAATGTGTGCCATAAGGCCAGGCAGCAATACCCCAATGGGGCTATTTTTTTTCCTTTACTCCGATCAAAATGAAACTTTACACAATGAAAGTACCCATGAAAAGTAACATTTTTTGTATTACAAGTTTCTTTGAAAATGTATTTTAGGCAAGGCAAGGCAAGGCAAGTTTATTTGTATAGCACAATTCATACACGAGGCAATTCAAAGTGCTTTACAGAAGCAGAAGATATAAAAGCAGATTTAAAAAGCATAGAACATAGAATATAGAAAAACACAAAAGGAAATAAAAACAAATTATTTTAAATAAAATAATTACAGTAATTGGAATCATAAAAGACTGATTTAAAATCAATAAAATAATAAAATGTGTCTAAGAAAAAGCTGCAGCAAATAACAATGTTTTCAAGCCTGATTTAAATGAATGAACAGTTGGTGCGGACCTCAGTGTGCAGGGAGTGTGTTCCACAGGTGAGGAGCAGAATAACTGAAAGCTGCTTCACCTTGTTTGGTTCTGATTTTGGGAACACACAATAGACCTGTCCCTGACGACCTAAGGGGTCTGGATGCTTCATATGGAGTTAGTAAGTCAACAATATATCTTGGTGCCAGACCATTTAGTGCTTTGTAGACCAGCAGTAAGATTTTAAACTCTATCCTTTGGCTCACAGGAAGCCAGTGCAGTGATCTGAGCACTGGTGTGATATGATCCATTTTCCTAGTGTTTGTTAGCACTCTTGCAGCAGCGTTCTGGATCAGCTGTAGTTGTCTAATGGATTTTTTGTTCAGACCAGTAAAGACACCATTACAATAGTCCAATCTACTGAAAATAAATGCATGAACAAGTTTTTCCATGTCTTCTTTGGACAAAAATCCCTTAATTCTGGCTATGTTTTTCAGGTGGTAATACGCTGATCTGGTAATGAGCTTTAGATGGTCATTAAAATTCAAGTCAGAGTCAATAATTACACCAAGATTTCTGACTTTATCAGTTGATGTCAATGACATGGCGTTAAGGTGAGCCCTGATCTTTGATCTTTCACTTTTGGGGCCAAAGACAATCACTTCAGTCTTATCTGCATTAAGCTGGAGAAAATTCTGGCACATCCACTCATTGATTTGATGAATGCACTTGCTCAGTGAATGTAAGGGACCGTAATCATCTGATGACATCGAGATATAAAGTTGTGTGTCATCTGCATACGTATGATAAGAAATATTATGGTCCTCCATAATCTGAGCAAGGGGCAGCATGTAGATATTGAAGAGAAGTGGTCCAAGAATGGAACCTTGCGGCACCCCACACATAATCTTTTTTCGTTCGGACACATGTTCACCAATTGACACAAAGTATTCCCTATCTTGTAGATATGATTTGAACCAGTGTAGTACAGTGCCAGTTAGTCCCACCCACTTCTCTAGTCTGTCAAGCAGTATATCATGATCAACTGTATCAAAGGCAGCACTAAGATCTAATAATACCAAGACTGAAGTTATAGAAGCATCATTATTCAGATGTATGTCATTTAGAACTTTGATAAGTACAGTCTCAGTGCTGTGGTGTGGACGAAAACCAGACTGAAATGCATTAAAGAGATTGTTCTGCGTCATGAAAGCATGAGTTTGCTGACAAACAATCTTTTCAATGATTTTTCCTAGAAAGGGAAGATTTGATATTGGCCGGTAATTACTTATTACTGAAGCATCCAGATTAGACTTTTTTAGGAGAGGTTTTATTACTGCAGTTTTCAGTGCTTGAGGAAACTGACCGGACTGAATAGAGTTATTTATTATCTGCAATACATCTGAAGCTATACTATTAAAAACATTTTTAAAAAAGTTTGTTGGCAGAATATCAAGGCAGCATGTTGTGGATTTTAGCTGCGATACAGCTTCCGTCAGAGCTCTGTGATCTAGAAGGTCAAAATGTGCCAGATTAACTGGAGAAAAAGAAGGCACAAGAGGAGTTACAATTTTGCCTGAGCTGGAGCTGCAAACTGTTTGTCTTATCCTTGAAATTTTATCTGTGAAAAAGGCTGCGAAATCATTACATGACTTTCGCAGCCTTATTATATTTTAGTATGCAAATGACCTATACACTAGTCGAATATGCCCAAAATACAACCAAAAGTAAGTTTTTTGTATTACAAGTTTCTTTTGAAATGAATTTGAATATGCACATGAGCTTTACACTTTGAATATGTCCTAATTTGTATAGGCAGAAACACCATTCATATGTATGATAAATATATCGGCCCAATCTTCATTCAATCATCCTGCTGCTTTTAGACTGGCCTCTAACCTGAAAACTGCCTGGCTTGGTAGTACCTGCCAGGGGTATAACCCCCGCCGGTATAGTCTTCAGGGTCACAGAGGAACACAAGCCTCCCCACCACGACAAGGTAGCAACAAAAGGGGAGGTGTTTTTTTTTTTTTTTTTTTTTTTTTTTTTTTTTTTAAATCCAGCCTGGATCCTCGACCCCTTCTGGATTATTAGATGTTTGTTGCTTGTGAAATTCATGAAGAATTGAGTGGGCTGTGTCTCGCAAAGTGACCACACATTGATTTTCCAGGCCAGTCATCACATCTCCAAAGTGTTCCTTTATTTTGATTTTCATCCACTTTGCACAATATGGTTCACAATCTGTGCCTTGCAAGTACTCTGTCATCTTTACCATAAGGTCTTGAATAGTAATTTGTTCATCATCGTATTCTTCTAAAAAGTTTGCCACCTTTAGGAATGCTGTTGTTCTCTCATAATCTTCTGGTCTTCCGACTTTGAATCTTTTGGGTTTGTTGCCTGGGTTTGCAGAGAATTGACTCGGAATATTCTTCATATTTCGAAAGTTACTGTTGCATATGTTGTGGTACATTGCATCGGCTGCATGAAGGTCATGGACAGATGATATTCTCCCCAAAACTGCATTAGACCATTCATTGTTTCTTAAGTGGCAAACCTGCACAATCCTTTCCTGGAAGTCTCCTGTTCTTACTTGGTAGATATACATTTTCTCTCTGTGCTTATTTTTCTTATCTATTTCAGTTGGTTGTCCACAGAACAAGCAATGCTCTTGAAAATTGAAGTTCTGTTCTGAGCGGAGATTATGTTTGATTTGTGGTTGTTGCAAAGATGGTAATACATTATCACGTACAATATTTTCTGCTTTACAATAGTTGCGGCGGCATTCGATGTGTACTCTGTTTCCAGGAATTGTCACTAAGCTACTTCCACGTTAAGCACTGGCACGGTTCACACCATTGCTGCCTTTTGCTCGTAGAACAACCGATGTGTTTTCTTCACTGAATGACTCATTACATATTTTACACTTCTCCATTTCCCCTGTTTACATACATTACACACTGCATAAACAAAAAAAGAAAAGAAAACAGTGTTGTCAAGCAATGAAATTAGGCCCAATAGTATTTGCTAGTGCTGGCAAGCTAACGTTAGTTCATTTCAGTAGGCTAGGTGATGCTGGTGAAGGTGAAGTAGTTTTGGCCTTAAGCAAAATGTCTCTACAGTAAAATGTCTAGTTAGAAAGGAGTTGGTAACTTAAAATGTTCTGATTGGGTTTCTAGCCTAGATATTACTGTCGCTAGCTTCTCATAACACTGCAAAGCTACTTTACAAACGGTGGAAGTCTGATGTGTGGCCCGTCTGGTCTGAAATACTTGCCTACTACAAAAAGAGAAGCAGTTTTGGTGTCTGGCAAAATTATTTAAAGAGCTGGAATGTCTGGAAAGTGTGTCTGTCTGGTTTTCATCTGTCATCATGTGAGAGTGAATCGTTTCGTTTGTAAGAATGACATCTGCCTGTTATCTCGTAATCTTACCAACAATACCAATCATTTGTAAATCTACCAGCCCAAAATGTAATCTCACCACGTTACTAATGACTAAAATGGCAATTCTGACTTTCTATCATGTCATTAGGTTAGGCTTGTTCACAAATAAAAAAAAGCCTATATTCGCCTATAGCTCATTTGCACATTAAAATACATTTTCAAAGAAACTTGTAATACGAAAAATGTTACTTTTCATGGGTACTTTCATTGTGTAAAGTTTCATTTTGATAGGAGTAAAGGAAAAAAATAGCCCCATTGGGGTATTGTTGCCTGGCCTTATGGCACACATTTCGGATTGATGAGAAATTAACATATTTCCTCAACTAGGATTTCTTAGGACTTTTAGTATGTTGTTCTGGACACCTCATAGAAATGATCTATGCTAAAAAAAAATCTTTTACAATTACTTCTATTTTTGGCTCCAAAATGGGTTAGTTTGCCTGGACTATAAGGCAACATTATCAGCATGTCACCGATGCCTGAAAAATGAGTGCTGTTATCTCTTCAACTCCTTATAAGTCAGTGGACATCTATATATACTGTACTGCAGGACATATGAGAGACATATTAAATAAAAGAGAACTGTCGAAATTTAAGCACCAGGTAGAGGCATAACCTACCATTCGCTTTTAGTCAGTCCCCCCAAAACAATGGAGCCTAAATTAAGAGCAATCATCTACCTTCACATGTAATTTGTCACTTATTGTGTCAACTTCCTCACACATCAAATCCCCTTTGCACAATGCCTCTTTTCCATTCACCTAAAATCCTCCCTGCCATAAAACTCAAGAAGTTATTTGACAAGCAAATACCTATTATCACCTTTTTTTTTTACCCGATTCTCACTTTTGCCCTCTGTTTCCCTTCCTTACACTTTTCAGAGTGTAAACCAGCTGACAAAACCCTGCTTGATCCTGGTAATTTTCCAAATGACTTCTAGAGAAGAGTTTCACACCAAATTATCAATTTCCTCTCCGCGTGTTCATTGTGAAGACGCTGAGAGTGCAACACGCTGCAACTTGTGGATACATGCGCAAATATGTGAAACACAAGTGAATAAAGGAAACAGCTCATGTTCTGCAAATACACACAGCAGAACCAAATACACAAATGTGCTGTAGGTAGTACATACTGTACAACATGAGGTACCTAGGTTACTTTCAGGGAGTACAAGAAAGTGACGGACCAGGCTTGTTTTTCTTTGAAGTTGTTGAAGTCTGGCTTTGATTCAGCATCACACCGTCTGAATAATGACGTTCATGAGATGCAGTCCTCCTCCGTCCACCAGAAGAAAAAAAACAAAAAACAAAACACAGTGTCACAAAAGTTGGCAGGATTCATTTTGTGAGACTTATGAATGCCTGTATACATGAGTGTTTAGATATCTCTTCAAGATGGTAGCTGTAATAGATAGACAGATAGATAGACAACTTTATTGATCCCTTTGGGAGGTTTTCTGCAGGGAAATTGACATCTGCATCGCATACAGCACTGTCAAACATACATGTACACGAATTATATAAACCCAAATACCAAACACCCAGAAAAGAATAATAATAATAATAATAAATATTGTGACTATGGTTGTTGCATAAATAGAAAAATACCAGCTGCATATTGTTATTGCACTTTACTATTGCACTCATGTTGTTGCAGGTTAGTTAAAAAAGTCATTCGTTCCCTTTCCTTTTTTGTCCTCCTACCCCAAGTGAGTGGTGGTTAAACAGTTTGATGGCACGGGGGACAAAGGAGTTCCTCAGTCTATTTGTCCTGCACCTTAGGAGGAGCAGCCTCTCGCTGAAGGTGCTTCTCCGGCTGCTGATGGTCGTGTGCAGAGGGTGGCTGGCATTGTCCAGGATACCCTGCTACAGTAGCCAGAGCGTCCAGCCTTGTGCCAACCACAGAGCCAGCCCGCCTGATCAGCTTCTCCAACCTGGAGAGGTCTGCCTTTGAGGTTCTCCCACCCCAGCACACCACAGCGTAGGTCAGGACGCTGGCGACCACAGACTGATAGAAGATCCCCAGTAGCTTCTTACAGATGTTGAAGGATCTTAACCTCCTCAGGAGAAAAACGCCACTAGCCTAGCTAAAAAGAAATTACACACCCACAAGCGTTTTTATGTACACACATACAGTATCTGTATTAGATTAAGAATGAGTAAAAACAATATTTAAAGGCTCACAGAATGGCAGTGTAACTCAACGAATTGTGTTTTTTTTTTTAGTGTCTACCACACACACACCCGTGGGAATGCAGTAGAGATATTAGCCTCGTGTCACAACGCTGGAATATGAGTACCTGAATTATTATGTTATTATCACTGTTGGATGTTGTTTTTTAGTTCATGCCATTACATAAAGGAGACCTTACAAAAAGAAAAAAACAGTTGCTTCATTGGTAAATCACACTTTTCACCAAATGTGTTTCTCCTTCATTTCCTCAGTTCCATTTGTTAATGAATTACACGTGTCTGGGCCACAAATGATAGTATCTAAATATGCAAGGAGCGAAATGCAGGCAATCAGTAATAGCAGTTTAACCCCTTAACGCCTAGTGTCGCGAATTCGCAACGCACTGTTTCCGTTCAGACTGGAGCCAAAATAACGCATGTAATACTCCAATGTCGGTTTGTGCACATTCAAAAAATTCCTAGGAACCTTTTGCAAGCACTAGTTTCTTGTAGGACCGGTCGGAGTGGTAAGCAAAAATACAAATAATTCATTTCTTTATATAATTGAAAAATCAATTCAGGCGTTAAGGGGTTAAACTTCCAAACCCATGTGATGTATTGTAATGTACACTGACAGATGATATTGCATTGCGTTTACCAGGCAAGACAGCATTACTAATTAAAATGGCTATTCAGTGCCAGTATGTCACGAACTGTTACATATCATCTCATGGTGTGTCGGGACTGTAGACCATTTTGTGCTCATAAAATCAGCTCTGTGCATTACACTTCTCTTTCAGAACATACATCTCAAACCCAGGAACAAAGTGTGCACAAAATGACCTATTCACTGAGACAGATTTTCTTTTGATCCGCCTGAGGGAATTGAAATGTCATGAGATCATACAGTTGGCCAAACTGTCACATGATAACAAGCACTTTTGAATTGGCAGGCGACTCGTGCAAAATATAGTAAAGGATTAAGTCATTAGAGTCCATTTCAAGTTCACTAGTGCAATCTAACTTTTTCAATTTGATGTGATACATTAGACTGGACCTTTCTGAGGTTTCGATAAGAAGCAATTTGATTGAGTAAATGAGTCTAGTAAAGGCGAAAGCCAGCATATTTTTTATTTTTGACTTCCTTTTATTACTTGAATTCTCTGGGCTCTGGTTTCAAATTCACATGTAGAATTATAGTTAATCTGTATCTACCTGTTCCAGGATGAGAGTAATTTTATTCATGTGCAAACAGTTTCCTCCAGCCCTTATTATCATAATTCACCTGCAATGTTTGACATTAAAAACAATAGAGGCAGTTTTACTCTTAGTGGCTGATCTGTTCACGTTATAAGTAGTCCCTATGATAAGGAAGAATGTTATGAAGAGGTCACTAAGGCTTTGGAGTTAATGAGCAACAATTTGGTAATCAGTCACCCTGGTCTTTGTTGATCCTGCCAGAGATGTTACCATTCTGTCTCCAGCAGTTTAGTCTGAAAAGGTTAATAGACCACAGTGAGACTGAGACGTGAACTGTGAACGTCACAAAAATGGGGACATTATAACACAGATAGGTGACGTGTTTTCTGGTTGAGCAGGCCTGAGGCACTGAGGCAGCACTAATAAAGTGACAGGGAGAACTTAGATCAAAGTGGTTTGGCTGCTCTTTTTATTGAGCCACTGGCTCAGGCAATAAGAGAAGATAAGGACATAACTGGTGTAGTGATTGGAAACACACAATATAAAATTTGTTTATATGCAGACGATATTGTTATGACCCTAAACAACCCCAAAGTGAGTCTCCCTAAATTACGGCATCTACTTGAAGAATTTGGCTCATACTCTGGTTATAAACTAAATTTATATAAAACCCTAACTCTATCCTTTAATCTGAAACCACATGAAAGCATTTATAGAACATGTAAACTGACAGATAGTATAATTAAATACCTTGGAGTAAAAATACCAAAAGATTTAACTACCATTTATGACCACACTTATACTTACATAACAGCTGACATTAAGGCAGACTTTAGTCGTTGGTCCTTATTACAGACAAATATGTACAGCCGGATAGGCAGAATTAAGTTGAAAGTGCTGTCCCGTCTCCTGTACCTCTTCCAGTCATTGCCAGTTCAGATACCACCAAAGCAATTTAATGAATGGAATAGGATTATATCTACTTTTACTGCTGGGAAACTTTTGGACCTGACATTCATGGATGGATACTGGTAGATGTTACTTAGACACGTAGCACCCACGTAGACCAGACTAATGACACTCCTTGATGGCAGTAGTCATCCCCAGCAGGATGCAGCCTGACACAGACACACACACAAAAACAGTTTAGGAGCAACACAAAAAAACATGAAGAACAGCACAAGGTGTTGACCTGGCCTCAAACTGATCAAGTGTCTGTGGGATGATCCACAGAGGCCCCTCCCCTCAACTCAACTCATACTACCCAAAGGCCCCCACTAACAACATACTGTTGCCAGTCACCACAGGACACCCTCAGTTGTTTTATTTTTAATTAATTGATTAAATTCTACCTCCAAAATATTTTATAGCACATAGTAAATTCCAATTATCGCGGAGCCTCTGTGCTGTGAATACTGGTGCGATATGCATTGCTCATCCGAAGCATTGGAGGGCAGTGTAACCCCAGCTCTCAGAACAGCCTGAACTCACAAGTACAGAAACTCTTTCTGCTCTCGTTCTTAACTTTTTATTTCAGTAGTTAAGTATAAAATAAGAGGATATTCCCATGGGATTGTTGCGTTCATTTTGGATAAATCGCTAAAGTGGTACTGAATGTTTTTGCTAAGCACATAATGGCTTAGAAAGTGTGGTTGATTGTGTCAGGTGCTCCACTGATTGCAGAGCTTTGTGTTCTGATTGCTAATTGCTCCCCCCACACTGGTTTCCATTTCTTTCATACCTCCACTTAACCTTAGTGTACTTTGGCTGCAGTCAGAATTAATTGTAGAATATCAATTGCACAGAATGTTTTTTAAAAAAAGGTGAACTTGTTCTCAGAATTAGTAACACTTAGAGGATTGATTAGGTAGTCAGTTATCAGAAACTCAGCCAGCCACTCTATTGGTAAGCGATTAATAATTTTAGTATTTTTTTCACCACACAAAAATTTGTTTTTACTTTTTTTGTCATAAATGTCATATGAAACTGGAAGCTGTGGTGTTTAGACAAAATAATACATTTAACAATGTCACTCTCTTATTTAAGATGTTCACTGTTTTCTGATATTTTGTGGTAAAACAAATTAATCAGTTAATCACAAAATGAGTGGAAGATTAATCAGTAGTAAAAATAATGGTTATTGCACCCATAGTTATTGTTAGCTGATTCTGAAATGCCTCAAAAATCTTTATATGTGGAAGCTTGTAATGATAATCATTCCTTCTGATGTTTAGGGCATAGATGAACAATGCAGATGTGGTTTTATCAAGGTTGACTAGGTCAGGTGATGAGCTACCAATGGGCAGGTGTTGACTTGACTTACATCTTGAACTAAATCTGTGGAAAAGTTGCTCAAAAGTCAGTGGAATCTGCAGGAAAGGAAGAGACAGACAGAGAACATGCCAACTTCTGGCCTGTATCATTGCCCAAGCAGAGACTTTCCTTCAGGACAAATTGCTGCCTGGTCTAGTCTGAACCGCTTCACAACAATGATAGTGACTGAGTGAGGGCATGGATGGCATCAGGGGTTGATGTGAACTGACGTCCTCACGTACTCAACCCACCAGCCTGCTGCCTTCGGAATGTCTCATTTAGCAGTAGAGCAGAAAAACAGACAGGAACGCTCTGAAACATTATCGTCAGTGAATCGGTCCGAGGTCAAAACTTTGCACTAATGCATGACGTGGCAGTATGGTGTGTAATGTGGTGTTTGAACAAGTGCCTGACATGTTGGATAATTAATCTCATTTTAAACACTTGGCTCAAACTTTGGTAAAAGCTCTTAACCTAGAAATGCTCATTTTGCCACTCAAAAGTAATTTCCCTAAAATTTTAACCACCAAGTCATCCAATTAATTTTATCAAATGTTACGCTTCTGTTACCTCTGCTTTCTTTCAGTCTCAAAACACAATAACTGCCAATTAAATCCCCTGTGAATAGAAACAACCCCGATATAAGTGCATCATTTAATTATTGCACTTAAACTTGACTTGGGTTTTCTATTTGTAGGGCCTTTCTTTATTACATTTCTTATGTCTGATTCTTGTGAACACAGTTTCTCAGGAACACTTTTGCGCAAACGTGAAAAATTATAACCTGTTCATAGGTGAACTGTGTGGATATTTTGTCCACACACTCAAAAAATCACACAAATGCTTAATAGGGAAAAAAATGTGATGAGATTTTATGCAAAAGGTCAAAGGTCAATGCCACTGTGGCAAAATCACTTATTAAATTCCTTCTTTTTTTAAGACTAGACAGACATCGGATCTTGTACTCATTCTTATACAGCCTGTGATGACGTGTGTTGTTTCTATTTCCCATTATAACCAAAATGCATGTTGAACATTGAGTGGTGTAACTTACCCAAGTTGTGTCATGGATATTTTGAACACAGAAATGATGTACTTGAGTTCATCACAACATGCTGCGCACAATGATTCACTCTAAGCAATTTGGAGTTAGTAGGAAAAACAAGTCTATGCTTCAAACTTTAAATCCCTTAGAGTAGCAGTTGTAAATCGATGCTATATATTGGATTCTTTGACTACATCTTTTATTATTATCTGGTTAGGGCGGCACAGTGGCGTGGTGGAGTTTGCATGTTCTCCCTGTGTCTGCGTGGGTTCTCTCCGGGTACTCCGGCTTCCTCCCACTGTCTAAAGACATGCTCTTTAGGTTCACTGGTGATTCTAAATTGGCCTTATGTGTGGATGTGAGTGTGAATGGTTGTCTGTCTCTCTGTGTTAGCCCTGCGATAGACTGGAGACCTGTCCAGGGTGTACCCCGCCTCTCGCACGATGTCAGCCGGGATAGGCTCCAGCCTCCCAGCGACCCTTCACAGGACAAGCAGTTACAGAAGATGATGAATTCAACTGCTTCTTAACTTTCATTTTAATTTATTTATTTCAGTTGTGTGTATGTATGGTTATCAGAATGTTGTTCAAAGTGCCAATTGTTAATTCTTATAGAAATTCAGTTGTTACACAATATGTAAAACAGCTGTCCTGTAGAGATTATTGTGCAGCAGTGTCTTCATGGTGGTGGGACATGATTTAAGCCAAGGGATGATTGGGGATGGCATTTTAGAAATGTCAAAAGGGTTGAGAAATGCAGAGCTGCCAGGAGGCTTATCTGTAGTTTGTCCCTGCACTGTGGAATCATATTTTCTGGGGTATAGATTTCATTCCATTGGGGGGTTGTGTTATGGGATGGTGGGTGGATACTTCCTGCTGTTGGAGAAACAATAGAGAATCTCAGAGACTGAGCCTCTTTTGTTGATGGAGCTGCAAGTAGTATTATTTTTTTCTTTGGTATGCGGGCGAATTACTGAAAAGGCTTGGAGGGAGGAGAGGTGGGTTCAGTGTGAATCCACGGACTCTAAATATTTTGTGATGATAAATATATTTTCTTTTTCAGTATTTTCTTAGTACTGTAGAGGTAAAGCTGCTCAAATTCAATTTTAAAAGATGTCCCTCATAGTAATAAACCTACAAAATTATTATCAGACTCTTCCATTCGCTCTGTGAGGCATTTAAGTATCTTCCAGCTCACTGTTTGATTTTAGAGTCTGCTTTTCAACACATCAGATGTTTTTTTTGAAAAAAAACAACAAAGCTCTGAGAAACCCACTGTACGTTACTTGCTCGTTATTTGCTTGTTAATATCTGGCTAGTAAGTGTGGTAAATAATAACCGAATAAAGAGCCAGATATTTTCTTGAAAGCAAAACTGAGCTAAGGCATTTATTATTGGACAAGGACTTTCACATACAAACGATCATCTGCTGCATTTAAGTCTTTGCAAAGTGAGTTCTCACAAAGCTGATTTGGCATATTAGTGGCAAGTACATCTGTTCACAGCATACCAGAGTTTTAAATAAGGTCTCTGCTGTCACATTGCCACGCTGGCACACTAGTAGCTATCCGTTTAATGTCAAACGGTGTGAAGGAACTGTAGCGACAGAAACGTAGGCTACAGCAAACATGAATACGGCGATGCTTGTGTCAGTAAATTTCAAAGAACACGCTTCATTTTTTCACAAAGACATCTGGAATACATGCGGAATGAGGATTGCACTGATTTGTAACTTCATGATTTGTGCTCCCTGTTGGTCTACCTTCAGATGAAACAGGAAGCTGAAGACTGAACTACAGCATTACATGTTTTGGTTTTTGTTGTCTTAACTGCAAGCTTAATTGTGAAAGGCTAGAACAGTATATGCAGATGAGGATGTTGTAGGCCTACTCGCACGTGATGAGCATCGAGCAGTGTAACGTACAGGCGGTTGTTGATGTCCTGATATTTTACACACAGAAATTCTGCTCTCGAGTTCACCAGCTGCACACACTGATTCACCGTAAGCAACTTGGTGACAGTTACACTCACGGCCTGAGGGGGGAGATGAAATTTTCATAGTGCAGCTTTAAATTTGTCAAGTGTATTTGATTTCGAAAGGATGCAAATTTTGCTCGCTCTGCAACATACATAAACAATAGAAATATGCTATGATGTTGATTGCCATGTCTGTTTTATAAGGTGTTGTGTCTACAACTAGTTGTACTATCCCAGGTCATGTAAAAGTAGGTAAAGATTAAACATCTGAATCACTAGGGTGAGGTTAGAAATAAACTAAAGGAAAAAATGCATTACATTTCTATCCATCAACCCAAACTCCTCACACTCCCTTTCTCCTTAAAGGGTACTACTTTTTGAACTGACTCTACATGTATTTTAGTTGCCATTTGCATTACTAGTGCAGTCTCATATGACTGTCCCATGTTAATCTCTACATTAGCCTGCAATGATTGATAAAAATGAGGCATATACATATGCAGTATATAAACTGTATATCAACCAGCAAAACATGAACATGAACAGTGGCAGTGACTGTGAAAGTGCCTCCGGAGGATGAGCTCAGAAGAAGGACTCTAGTGGGAGATTTTCAATTATGGAGGAATCTAGTGAGCTCCCATTAGACCCCAGTTGTGACCCAGAGGGGAAAAGGCCACTGAGGGATTGGAGAATAGTGGGCAGTTATTACTGTCCAGTTGCTCTCCCTCTGATGTTATCTTGCTCGGGAACGCAAATCTTCTTCAGTGCAGCTGCTGGGAACTTTAACTAATTAAAAGAGAGTGAATGTTGAGTCTACAGATGCTCACATGTACACCGGTAAACAGATACGGCAGCCATACAGGCCTGGGTACACTGAGTTCTCCTCCTGTCAGAAAAGAAACAAGGGGTGAAGAGCCAGAAATCACCTTTACGAGACAAATTTGTGCACATTCGTTCATGCATACTCACAAAGACACAGATATGCATGGACACACACTGATTACAGACACAAAAACAGATGTCTGGAGACATACGCCTACGTGCTTCACACACGTACGCATGAACACGCAGAACTGCATACAAACACAGATGTGAGCCGACAAATGTGAACATATGCGTTCAGCTGGAGGAGAATCTACAACGAAACATGCAACACAGTCTTCAGCTCATGGAGACGCTACCGTTTTGTTATTCGAATATTCCCTGCTCCACATGAACTAATAAACCAATCAATAAATGGAGAGGGTCAAGGTATAAAAGCAGGCAGGGAGGTTTTATAATTATATGAAACAAGACCAAATCCCTTGCTTAAACTTTATCAAAATCACTGACTTACATTTTAATATTTTCCCATTAATCTTATTAAATATTTACCTGTAGCTTATTCTTGTCATTTTATGGCTTATCTGTCTTCTGCAGTGTTTCTGGCAGTGCAACTTTGCATTAGAGCTTTTATCCATTCATATTTCAGCCATAATCTGTTGGCGGAGTCAAAGAAATCTCGGCCTTCACAATTAAAACTGCAGGCGACTGAACCTTGAAACACTTTATAATGACACTGTTCCTCACGGTAGTGTCAGCATTTTCGCGTCCTCTGATTGGAGGGTCAGAGAGCCGCTCTGTTTAAGCCAAGCTATTGCGAGCTGCACGAGCATATCGTCCCCGTTATCGTTTTGATAGCTATTTTTTTAACTCACGATGGCGAAGTAGGAGACACTATTGATCTGGTTGCAGATCTTCTTAGAAAGTCATTTTCACAGCGGACTCTCCAGGCAGAGCTGGATATTGTGAGGAAAGGCCACCCAATCCTGGAACTAGTTATCCTGACCCAGCTGGGAAAACTTTCAGGACAGCAACTATGAGTGCTGCCCTTGGCTGACAGGCTCCGAGGAGAACTCTTAATTGTTTTTTTAAGTTCTGGTGAGTAAAATGAATTATATTTACATCTTCCAAGTATATTTTTGCCATTCTGTTGGGTTGACATTGATGCTTCTGCTGCATTTGACGTTGTGGCACTGGTACGCAGCTATAGCGCAGCTGTGGCTGCAGTGAGTGAGAGGAGACTTTTTGAACAGTTTTAATTCATCTTGCTATATGAGATACGATGCAACGTCCTGTTTTATTGCGTATGTTGTTGATGGCTTCTATAGCAGTGGTGTCATAACCATTGTATTATGAGGAGTTTTGAATAAAGTTGGAGGTCATTGAAGGCCTAGGTGGAAAGCCCACCGCATTTTAGCTGCCATTGCTGCTCGTACATATGCACAGGAGGAAGTAGATATATATCTAAAAACATATTTCTGTCATGCTGTATTTGCACTTTTATGAGAAATTCCAAGATCATCTACATATAAATGATTAAAATTTACTTTCTAATACAAGTAGAAGTGTAACTACATCCATCTTATCTTAAACCAAATCTTATCCAAACATTCATTCATTTATCTTCTGCAACCGCTTGTCCTGTGAAGGGTAGCGGGGGGTGCTGGAGTCTATCCCAGCTGTCATCGGGCCAGTCTATGGCAGGGCTAACACAGAGACAGACAACCATTCACACTCACACCTATTTAGAATCACAAATTAACCTATTGAGCATGTCTTTGGACGGTGGAGAGAACCCACGCAGACACAGGGAGAACATGCAAACTCCACACAGAAAGGCCCCAGTTGGACTTTGAACCCAGAACCTTCTTGCTGTGAGGCAACAGTGCTAACCACCACACCACTGTGCCGCCCCTTATCCAAACAATTTCTGTCAAAATACTGCCCAGTTTCATTTTGAGCCATATTCTACGTGTTTTCAATCAGTCTTCCTGCATGGCCTGAATCTGCCCCTTCTCTGCTCACGGTTTACAGATCAATCGACCAGCTGCCATGTGGAGATCACGTTGAACCTAAGCAAGACCACCGTGGTTGTTGTCAATTAATTGTTCCAGGAACATCTGCTGTGTCCTCAGTTTTGGCAAAAAGAAACAGCTGAATTTGATTAATTTCATATATTAGAATGTACAGGTCACAGACTTGACGTTTCTGTTAGTAGTAGTTAAAATACTTGAGTTTAGTTTGAGAACTGCTACAGCAAAAATAATTTTCATTTACAGTTAATACGGTATTCTAAGAGGGAGCAGTGGGTAGAGTTTATCAATGCAGTCAGTTTTAAACAATGCTTATTAGTGGACTTCTAAGTCATTATGTTGGTGAGGAACGTGGTGAGAAAATTAAACTGACATACAGTATGTCATGAGCCCTGGCTGTGTTTACACCAATTAGTGGGAGGAATCAATCACACATCTTCCTTGCAACACAGGACCTGCATGGAGCTCAAAAATACCAGCAGCAAAAAATGTGTGTTGATATGTTGCGGGTGAAATGACCTGGCGGTAAATGGCCTTAGAGCAACATTTGATTGTTGCTATTGATTGTGTTGGATTCAGAGCCACCACTGGGTTGAAACTGAGGTGAATGCAGGGGCAAAGGCAGCGGAGGTGAATGAATCCAAATGATGGTGCCAAACACATGGAAGTTATAGAAAAACACAGGGCATATTACAAAGGAATGGAGCAGAAAGGAGCAGTGGAAAACATCATATTTCTTCCTTTGTTTTGGTGTTTCAGGATGTTTTATAAGACACGTCCTCCATCTAGAGAAGATAACCTAAACAGGCAGTGAGCAGTTTTTCCTTTAAACTACATTAGCTGTTACCTCAGATTGGGTCAGGGACCTACCTAAAAACCTAAATCATATTAAATCTGAAACAAAACTCTGAGGACTCTGAGATAAAAAGCATATACCTTGTAATATGCGTCCATACTAACATCATTCTACAAAATATGTTGTGAGTGGAACATCTGGACCTGGCATTTGTGTGGACGTTACTTGGACATGCACCAAACTCAACTCAAAAAACTTGAAGAACAGCACAGGTGTTGACCTGGCCTTCAAATTCACTAGATCCCAAACTGATCAAGTATCTGTGGGATGATCCACAGAGGCCCCTCCCCTCAACCCATAGGACCCAAAGGCCCACACTAACAACATTCTGTTGCCAGACACCACAGGACACCCTCAGATGTCCCATTCTCTGAAGAGACACAACTGTTTTGGAGGCACAAGGGAGATCTACACAATATTAGGTGGTCATAATGTTATGTCTAATTGGTGTATATTTCTAGCACATACTTAAAATGAATGCACATAGTTAATGCACTTAATAATGAATAAGATTTGAAAGGTAGCATAATATAATATAGGTGACAGTTTGTAAGTAAATTATTACCATTTGAATGCGCAAAGTCTGTTCATTGTGGTAATAACTTATGTACTCTCATATTATGTGTGGATGCAAATGCTGTGTGTATGATGTTAAAATTCTGAAAACAAGTTTTATTCATTCTGCTCTTTTTCAAATCTCATCAAAATTATATCCAACATAAAGTATTTCAAAGGCTGGTTCACACCAAACCAACATAAAAGAGCTACTGGCAACTAAGGCAGACTGTCATTACGTCGTCAAAAAGTTGCATATGAACACACCTTAAAGACTTCCAGCTGGATTATATGTTCAGTGCCTCCAAGAGAGGAAGTAACTCTCCAGAAGGTGGCAGTAGTCAGGATTCATCATTCATGACTCAAAGGGAGAAAGAGAGCAAGCTGTGAAGAGGCCTTTCCTGAATCATGCAGATCACTTGGTTTACACTTTATTCATTCAAAATCATCATGCCATTGTGAAGATATTCACATTTTTAAATGTTCAGATAAGATGGAGATATACACAGATCGGGCATAACATTATGACCACCTTCCTAATATTGTGTAGGTCTCCCTTGTGCCTCCAAAACAGTTGTGACTCATCAGAGAATGGACATGGGCCTGCTGAGGGTGTCCTGTGGTGTCTGGCAACACAATGTTGTTAGTGGGGGCCCTTGGGTCCTATGGGTTGAGGGGAGGGGCCTCTGTGGATCATCCCACAGATACTTGATCAGTTTGGGATCTAGTGAATTTGGAGGCCAGGTCAACACCTTGTGCTGTTCTTCATGTTTTTTTTTTAGTTGTTCCTAAACCGTTTTTGTGTGTGTGTCTGTGTCAGGCTGCATCCTGCTGGGGATGGTTGCTGCCATCAAGGAGTGTCATTGCTATGGGATGGGGGTGCCTGGTCTGGTCTAGGTGGGTGGTACATGTCTAAGTAACATCCATATCAATGCCAGGTCCAAAAGTTTCCCAGCAGAACATTGCAGTGTCACGAGATGGTCTATCTATGTTATTTACTTCTCCTGTCAGTGGTTTTAATGTTGTGGCTGATGGGTGTAAAACGAGAAGCCCTTCTGTGTGTGGCCTTGTGACTAAATTGTCTGTTTACTTTGAGCCCATCAGTTTTATTCTGATACACTAGTTTGGTAAGCTGATCAGTCATGTGGAATCAGCTGAACTGGTCCAACTGGTGCCTATGGTGCAGGACAGTCCAAGACAAACCAAAGATGTGACAAATGCAACAAAGTGAACATAGTGTTATGCAATAGACAGAAGAGCTGTTGATTTGATTTTTTGAAACATTAACACTCAAATCAAATTCCACTAAGAAGTCTGCATATTTCATGAGCTCTATGGAGTTGTCTCTGGGGGATTAAAAATATCATACACACTGTGATTAAATTTGGACTGTGACTGATTTCCAAGGAGTAATACTCGAGTTTGACAAATTGTATCATGGGTCATCAGAGATAAGACATGATTCTAAAGTATGCTTGTTTTTTTTCCACAACGCTGCACAGTGAAAATGAAACTACATCACTCATGGACTAATGAGTCAGCTGAGTAGATCATGTTCAGAACATTCAGATCCATCTCAGCAGCCTGTTTCTCACCCTCATTTGTAGTAAAATGAGCACTTCCTCCCAGTAGTGCTGTGTTTTGGAAGTCACTGCACCGAGTGATTTCACCATTAGTGCATGCCGTGTAATTTAACCACGATGCTGGGAAATAGTTGCATTCTCCACTCTTTGGTGCAAAACATTGTAGACTCTATCTCCACTTTTTCCACCTTACTCTGAGCCTCATACAACAATGTATCTTCCTTTAATCTTTGTGTGACAGCATATTGTACATACAGTTTATCTTTAATTAATCAAAAAAAGTGAATGAAAATAATAAAATAAGATTTGTAAACAGAATAACTTGACTAGGGCTCCAACAAAGAAGTATTTTTTCAACTGATTCATCTGTTCATCTGCTGCCATCAAGGAGTGTCATTGCTATGGGGTGGGGGTGTCTGGTCTGGTCTAGGTGGGTGGTAACATCCACATGAATGCCAAAAGGTTCCCAGCAGAACATTGTATTGTCACAAAATAATCAATGTTATTTACTTCTCCTGTCAGTGGTTTTAATGTTGTGGTTGATCAGTGTATAATTTGTTTGAACTGGTTTGTATTTTCATTGCATTTGATGTACGTCCCACTGTGTTGTTTGTCCTGTGATTGTTGACAGCATTGTTCATTTGTGTGTCAAATTTAATAGCACCAGCAACAAGATAATTATATCATCCTGTGTCACAATCACAGCTTAATTGTGCAAGGTATTGTTAATTTTCTGTCTCCAGCAAACCCAGCAACATGTAAACAGAACCACATGAGTGAGTTATTGGTGACTATTAGCAGACACCATTTCTTTTGAGAATATAGGCAGTTTAATCTTTTTAAAAGGGTATCTGGGGAAAGCCACCTTTTTTCACTGTGGATGTGTTTACTAGATAACTGTATGTTATAAGACCTGTTTTAATTTTTTAGTCTTTGGCAGCGACCTGCAGCTGCTTGTCTGTATGTGCTGTTGAGTAAAGTTAATAAGATAATACATAATGATATAACACATTAATCAGTTAATCCTATGGCCCACGAAGCCCTGTAATGAAAGCATTGCATATGTAAATACTTGCGGCAACACTTCCAGAAAAAAATGCTGTATTCATTTTCCGCCGATGCAATCTCTATAATCAGATATGTGGATATGAGTACAGAATGCTTAATCAGTAACCATAAACCCAGCTATAGGGTTCTAAGACTGCTACTAACACAGAGCCAACATGTCTTATTACTGCAGCTTCACATTAATCATATTTAACTGACAAAACCCGAGTTGACGTTGATTATGAAGTAATGAAAATACAGAGCACAATACACGAAATACAATGTGTTCTCAATTAGCGTTGCATTTACTCCTATCGCTCATCACAAAATGTGCTTGCAAAACAAGACATTGGTAATTTTTGTCATTTTAACAGTGGATCAGTTTGATATATTGCAGGAAGTCATGTCAGAAGATGGAGCAGTTACACTAAGCTCACAGATGAAGAGCTACAGGGGACAGACTGCATACCTCCAATGCATCAGAGAGAGAACCAGTATCTGTGATTGTGTTCAAATACTCATGCTGTGTGCAGTGTAAATCCGTAACATTCTACCTAAATGATGGTAACAGGCCGATTATTGCCTGACATATTTGTTAAAACAACAGAAATGTGTTCTTTTTCACAGAACATTTAGTGACGTAAAGTATTAAACTGCTGTTGCTGTAACTACAGGTGCTGCTAGACCAACAAGGACTGGAATCCTTGAGACTGCCACTTTAAAGATAAGTGATAAATGAAAATAGTTTGTTCCGAACTGCCTCAGTGGTTGATTTGTTTCCACCGGCAATAAACGGCTTGAGGCTCAAGTACAAGATATAAGCACAATGGCTGAGACGTGACGCAGCGCATGAGCTTTCACACAAGTACTGACCACACAAGGTTATAAATGGCTGGATCGTGCTGTAAATCCTGTTGTATTCTCACTTCAAATAATGCACTCAAGAGGACTCCTAGAAGTTGACTGTTGGTTAAGACAGTTTCAGTTGTGTTGCTTCTGTCCTCAAAAACAGTAAAAACCATTCACTCCAGTATCACCAAACAAAGCATCAGTCATTTAATAATAATAATAATAATTATAATAATAATAATAAAGACTGAATGATAATAATAAAGAATGATACTGATGTGTTTACATAATGATCTGAGAACTTCAATTTGCTGCACCTCTGGTCCTGTTCAGAGTTCACCGGCATATCCTCTGAGCAGAAAATGCTGAATCATTCATTACTGTCAAATCTCTAACAGCCTCCACACTGGTGTTGGCAACGCTCAGTAAGTCAAACCATTCACCTCTTTCTCTGGCATAAAAAGTCAGCACCCTGTATGCTGATTAACATGATGAGAAATAAAGGTGTATTTCGCTCAGACAAACAAACAAACAAACACACACATAGCACAGCAGCTACACTTAAAAGGGTACTGCTTTTCTGATTATTTCCTTTCAGTTCCAAGAACACTGTCTTTGCTGGTAAAGACCAAGGACTATTTTTTTTTTTTTTTTTTTACAAACAGCTCCTGTACCTTTAGCAATAACAAAGGGAGATAGTTTGAGAAAGGGCAACAGTCTTGATGGAGAAGATGATAATTATGTCAGTGTCTTTCTCATGGACTCTGGTTAGCCACATCTCCAATCAGCACGAGTCCATGACGACGCTCTGTCGCGCCACTATAATGGTCCTCTTTCAGTCCGTTGAGGAGAGTGGTATTATATCTTATCTTCTCCAGTATCTTTCTGAACACTTTATGCACTCAGACAGACACAGAGTTCACTAGTTTACTGCTATCATTTTCCCTTACAGAATTTCAAACAAGCGCTTCTGTTGATAGTACAAATCTTCACAGGTACTTCATGTCTTTGTATAATACATAGCTTTGTTATTTTTTCTCATTTTAACTTTGAACACACATACAGCTGAAAACAGGGTTAGTCCACAAAAGCAGTACTCTGACTTCATTTCAGCTGGACTTGATCGCAACGACAATAACGTACAGACTGACATCTGTGCGCAGAAGGCTCCCATACTCTGAGTGAGAACACGGGCAGGTGGAGCCCGACTATGTAGACACAAAAATAGAAAAACAGAATCGCTGTACATATTTTAGGAGGGAGGTCCATTTTCCTCTGAACGGCACTAGTCCTCCCATCTGCTTGGTACTAGGAGGGTCCTTGGTATGCTACTCTGCAGGCTTTAGTGTCCATTGTTGATGAGATGAAAGAGTAACAACAGAAGGCTGAGGGCAGGTTGAAGCATGACGCTGTGAGGTGAGGCAGAGTTTGGGAGACTGTTGGATGGCAGGGTGGAGTGACCCACTAGTAGCTCATTTCCAAGGCCCTGGGAGGAGACAGAGAGATCACTTTATGGCACATTGTGAATGAAGGAGGTCACATTAAAACCAAAGCTCCGGATTTTAAAGAGGGGCAAATACAAATTCTAAATCTTAGTCCTTAGTGTTAATTATTCATTTTCTCACATGATAGATATGTGTATTTGTCCAATAAATTATTTTAATGAGTCATCTAGAGCTGCATGTATGTAGAAAATACATGTATCTAATCAGTTTTTATTTGGGGTGAGCTAACAGAGAAAATATATATTTGCAGTTTACATAATTCACGTGAAATTCATGTATACTACCTTTTCTTTAGTGCTATGGGATTCAATCATTACTTAAGCCGATACCACACAAGAGAGCCTACTATGAGTTGCCTCCGAGGCAGACAAGACTATAATCAGAAGGAGAAATCCACTTTGACGTAGTCCTTAGAATTCAATGACTGATTCATTCAATGTGGGTGGCTGCAACCGTTTCCTGACTCCTGACTTGTTCAAAAATGTTCAAAGAAGTGGAGCGAGGATTGAGCTAAGGTGGCCAGCCGACACCTATTCAACTTGCACCTTATGAAGGTACCCACCAGTCATGGCCTTTAATTATGCAAAACATTAAGCTTTAATAAATTAAAATTGGTGAATTATTTCTCCTGAGAAGTGCTCAAAGGTCTATGGGAATTGACTCACTTTTGAAACCCTCTGCAGCTTTTGGCACTTCTCACTGGCTTCATTGTTAAGTCCCACATTCTATTGCTCAGCTCACAAATAGCACTACACCCCTGCAGCCAACTCCACCAATCATATAAAACAACACGAGGCTGTTAGGTAGTTTAAGTGATTACTAGCAGATCATCATTGTAATCAGATGCGTGTGTTTGAATTTCAGCCAGCAAAAGCTTATGTAGAAGGTTGCTACATGTAATTTGTTTACATGTAGCAACCTTACTCATCACATTGCAAAAAAGGACAAGAGATTTCTAGAGGCAAGACTGAGTTGAAGGCTGTGGTGAATACCTGCATGTATACACGCTATGTTTGCGTTTCAAAGCGATGACTGCGTTAGCTTTGCTGATCATATAGAGAATTATTGCCATGTCTCGCTCAAGAAACATGGCTAATGACGTGACACACTGGACCTTGAACAGTTATTGTGTGCTGTTTTTCACAGCTTGCAAGATGTACGTAGATGTCAGTGTGCCATAGAACAACTTGGCTGGTCCAATGAATATTTATGTATGTAATTATGTTATGAATAACAGTTACCCTATTCATCATCGCACAATGAAAGCAGCCTTTTTTTTTTTTCCTTCTTTTCCTTCCCAGCCGGTGTGAAGAGGGTGTGTTTGTGTGTGTGCAGCATATGTTGACAGAAGTTGAAGTGCTCCCTGTGGTATAATTATTTTAGAGTAATGCTAGTCTATTTGTCAGGATTTTGAGCCATCCCCATTATTTCCATTCATTTCTTTTCCCCTTTCCTCGTATCTGTCAGTTCTGTTAAGTTATCTGGCTGATAACGTGTAATCTGCTGAAGGCATTCCTCATATTACTGCTTGAATATGGCACTCCGAAGAAAGACCGCATTTAAATTCTTATACTCTGATCAGATTGACATGCTTTACCTCATTTTCACTATATACCACTATTCCTCCTCACATGAATTAATTTGGGAACACTGAGGATGAATAGCTGAATAGTCTCATTCTTCTACAAACATAATTGCATGCCAAAATGATTTAAAAACACTGTATTTCTGCACTTCCAAGCAATGTTTTTTTTTTTTTTTGCCAGTGTCAGAAATAATTCTCTCCTGAATGTAGGGTTATATAAAGCTGCTGCAGTGAACTCTGGCCATAACAGGAAAACTGCACACCTGTGTCGGTATTGTTGCATCGAGAATGTTCCTCATAGTTTCTATGGTTTCTGGTGGCGAGGTGGTGCTCCTGCTTTCTCTTCTGTCGTGGCTGGGTATGCTGGGCCGGCTCAGAGTCGGCTGCTGTTCTGATTCGCTTCCAAATGTCATGAGAGCATTGCCTGAAACATGAGACATGGCAGAAAAAATGATTTTACCGGACTTCAGCAACGTTGACTTGATGTGTTTTCATTGAGTTACACCCATGTGTTATTCAGTTACGACAGATGCGTCCAGTTCTGGATTGTAAATTTTGCACAAGAGCGTTTGCTGGGCCTGGTCTGGATTCGGAGAAAAGGAAAAAGAGAAACAGAATACTCAGTATTCTCTTCAAGTATCCAAACTGCACCTGCCTCTCCGCATTGACCTCATTAGCTCTTCAACCATTTGCACTGGCCAAATAACTCTGAGACCTCTCTCTGTATCTTTTCTAGGCTGGGGGCCCGAGGAAAGGCTGGCCAAAGATTCACCTCACCACACACCCCAAGGAAAGATATTTGCTGTTTGTACAGGTTTTGTGATGGATATATACCCGCTGGAGTCAATAATGAGGACGTTAATAATTCACACTCAAGAGCAGAGGTCAGAAGAGAAAAGGTGTTAGGGTGAGAATTACCATGGAAATGAGGCGATGCAGCAGCAGATCAGAAGACACAATAAATTACAAAACACCAGCGTAGGACTTCAGAAATAAGGCTGATGGAGCATCCTGATATGGTCAATGAAATGAAAGTGATGTTATTGTTCCCACATCCAATACTAGGCATACTGTTTATGTTTCTATTGCTCCTAAATCGTTCAACTAAACAAAATCTATACTGTAAACCGTCTAATGACATCCAGTCTAATAGTTTTAAACGAACCAATTCAAGGTCAGTACAACAGAGAAAAAAAAATAATAAAACTGAAATAAAACAAAAACATTTGTCATTTATTTAGAAATGAAAAAAATCAAATCTGTTCTAATGGTGCCTTTCTCACATCAACACCAGGTATTTTTATTCGAATTGTTACCAGACAGGACCAACTTAGTGCTCACATTCAGCTCCACATGGTGGTCTGTTGGTTGATCCACACTCCTTTACCCATGTTTACCCCCATTTTATGATGACAAGACGGTGACTGTGCTTTGTGATGACTGCTCTGCTTGCTTCTGTGACCGTAATTGACCCTAATTTGTCCTGTGTGTCCCACAGCATTGCCACGAGATTCAGCATTTTGGATCTGCTGTTATGAAGAGTTCACACGTGTAGAAAGTGTGTGCCAGCTGGCTGTTGTAATCTTCGTGTTGTGTTCATGTGAAACCGTTTTGATCCAGAGATCCTCTCTGTTGGCCTTTTTTGACGGTAGATCTTTGATGTTTGGTATGTTCGACCTTAAGTTTAAGTTTGAAGTGTATAATTATTTATCATCTGTATGTGATTGGGAAAAAAATACATATATATACATATAGCTCTCAACAGACCACTCTAACAAAAAGATTTGTGTCCAAAATCATCTGCAGTTTTCTGAGGGAATTTCTGGTTATATCTAACTAAAATAAAGAAATAAAGAAGGAAAGAAAGAAAGAAAGAAAGAAAGAAAGATTAGGCTTTTTGATGTGATTTTATAAATATAGTGATACCTAATCACAGGGATGCTTACTTAGAATTTACTGACAAGTGACTGTCTGAAGACCAAGGTGGAATTACCAAAGAAACAGCGTGAAGGGGCGATTACTAATGAGCAAGCATGAAGTGAGCGTGAAAATGGGAGAGAGGGAAAAATAGAGAGAGAGAAAGAGCAAATGAAAAAGAGCTCACTGTTAATTCAACAAAAAGCACAGGATGTCTGATTTAAATACATCTCGCTGCTGCGGAAGCATGCTGGGCAACATCTGTCTCACCGTGTCCTGACAGTTCTTTGTGTGTGTCTCTCTCTCTCTCCGCCATCAAGCTTAGTTTGCTTCTCATAGTAAGGCTGTTTGAATATCTCCTGTTTCAGGTTATCAGAGAAAATGATTCTGATTATAGAATGCCTTTTTTGAGGTTATAAAAGATATTACACGCTGTACCAGTGGAAGGAGATGGAACCGTAGAAATCAGAATAAGGCAGAAAGGTGTTATATGTATTTCAGTATATTTCAATTCTAGCCAGAACTAGCCTTCTGAAACTCTCGTTGGCTCTCTTTTGAGGCCCTAGGAAAATGTAACCCAGGACAAAAGACTTTGGTCAATCAGAGATATCTCTTCAGATTATGGCGAGACTGATTCAATTGCAGAAACTAATGCAGGAAAAGTTGACCCCAAAAGAGAGCCTGAAAATATAAAAATAAAAAATGTCAAAACACACCAATATTAAAGCATTTCAGAGATGGAGAGAACTATATGACTACACTGGCTTCAGGCTGGATTGTGATCTTGTTCTGCTTCTCTTTGGCGGATAAGCAGCTATCTTCAATTTCCTGTAATGCCTAAATGTGTTTTAGGGTTTAGTTAGGTTCTGTTAGCAGATACACCATGAAATCAGGCAATGAATGGCTAGGCTGAATATTGCTAATAATTCAGCCTTGTGCTAGCCATAACCAAAGACCTCCAGTGAGCTAATTCAGATTCATGCTTGTTCACACAGCAGTGTGTGCACTTGGAGCAGTGAGCCGCCACCTGTTTGGTTCCTGAGGAGCAGTTTGGGGGTTAGGTGCTTGCTCAAGGCACCTCGGCCTCATGTATGCTGATACTTATGTAGCATATGGAGTGTGCGCCACTGGCCTTGGCCTAGTTTTCCTACAAACATGCTGGTTCTTTTTTTAATGATTAAGTCTTGACAGGAAACAAACCATAATGTAACGTAAAAGAGTCAGTGCCTGTAAAACACACACTACATCAGCACTTTCCTTTAAGCGTCATGACACCTGTTAAACAGGATGTTAAACCAGAGGTCAAATTCTCTGTTCCCAAATAGCCCTGTATAAACAACTACTAGCCCAGAAACCTGTGTCAGCATATCCCACTTTGTTGTGGATTGAGTGACACTCACTGAGACAGATGTTGTCTGTGAAATATCCCAGGAAGTCTTCACACTCCTCTCTCTGGCTCCCACTGGCTGAGCAGGTGCACCACGGGGCCACACTGGATGTGGAGTTGTCAACATAGTTGGGAGTTATTGTACTTCCTGCAGAGAGACAGCACCAGGCTTCAGTCAATATTTACATATGCATTACTTATGTATTACATATATGTACCCTCCTCTGAGCTGATACACTGCATTCATAACGCTGTATTTTCTCAAACATTAATAGACTTTGCATTTCCTATACACTGACTAGATGTTAGGTAGTGATAATATTACAGTATGCAGATTAGACTGCCTGTGTGCTGTTTGCTGCACTGCTTGCTATAATAGAGAGATATTGAGATATACTCCAATTTTTTAATTTTTATGTCACACAAGTTTCTGGCATTGACACCTTTTTTTTTCTGGCATTTTTTTTTTCAGCACAAGGGAGGAGGGATTTCAAGTGCTTTAATAAATACAAGACAGGAATGAAAATGCCAAGCGCGTGTTTGTGCTGAGGGGCACCATTTGAGGTTCTTGAAATGGATTTGGTTAGCTCCTCTTTCCGGTGTGCGGAAAAGAAGTGGCTGTTCTTTTTTTTCTTTTATGGACCAGTTATAAAACAGACTAAACCTCACGTTGGATAAAGAGACATTGTTTTTACTATAATGACATATTTTTATGCTTACACCAACCTGAACTTTGTCTCTTGGTTTAGAATGAGAAGTTGTATTTCATTCTCCCACTCACTCCTAACCTGTTCTATGTGTATTAATATCACCTCTCGGGAGCTTTCACTCCCTCCTACCTCTTTGTCGCTTCTCTGTCCTCTCACACAGAACATGGCACATACCTTCATTCGCACACTGTCTCTTTCCTCCTCCACCTGTTCAATGAATTTTTTTCCTTGAATTTTATTTTTTTTCTTGTCTCATAGGGTGTGCACTTACCTATGAGCCCTGTGTAGGCGATGAGACAGGCTCCATAGTTGCCTTGCTTGCAGCCATTGGCAGATGTTTTGGAAGGTTCACAGTCATACTGAAACTGTGCCAGACGAGACCTACAAAAGCACCAAACAGGCACTAGTCAGACAGATCTCTGTATTGTTTCATGTAATAAGTATCTTTTTAAACCAGTTCCTTTCTGCTGTAACACTTTGCATTTAATTAACAGTTTGCCCCTCTGACATAAAGAAATATTGTCGGCCATGGTGAGCACCGAAAGCACTGGACTGTAATGTGAAAGTGATAGAAAGAGTAATATATTTCATCCCCCAGACCTGGGATCATTAGTAAAGGCCTCTGAGTGTAATGGGGCTGTGGAAAAATAATGGCCATGACCAGAGATAGCAATGAGCGATAACTCTGATCCATCTGGCTCTTTATCTGTGCTAAATATTTAATGTGTTATTCCAACAGGATCTCTGGGGTGTTCTAACCAATGGTGGTGGAAAGCTTTAGGGTAAAACAGCGGGCCATTTTCTTGATTGAATGGCTGTTTATTTGGTTTCAAAGAGCCATAATACCGAACAACACTGGCCCAAATATGTATGGGGATTATATCTAAAAATCTATATCCATGGAATACTTGAATGAAGTGGGAATAATTAAACATTGTCTTTGTTGATTTTGGACACCATGAGAAGAGTTGGTTAGACAAAAACAAAAAGGGGATTACGATCATATTAGAGCAATGTGTCCAAATGACTTGGCTAAGTGAGAAATAAATTTCATTTCTATTATAGACATGAGACTGGCATTGGAATAAAGGGAAGCCAATTAACAGCTTCCATTTAGCTCAGTTCGAACCTGCACACGTAGTCAGACTTGCAGATCCTCATCTGTGTAATGCAGTTAGGTTTTTCTACGCTTTCATAAGAGCAGCTGGGTACGATGGTCTGCCTTCGACGCTCCGCACACGCTGTGTCCGTGCAGGGGCAGAAGAGCAGCTCGTGTGTGTAGTCGGCAGGAACGCGGTCAAAGAACCTGCGCAGGGCCTTGTTGCATTTCGGCCGGTTGCACAGGCCTGACTTGGCAGTGGGTTTGATACAAGCTGAGACATATTCTGTGCGAAGCTTCTGGCACAAGTCGTCCACATTGCAAGCCTTGGCTGCATCCAGGCAGCGATTCACAGTTGTCATGCCAACATCAGAGTCTGTGGATGGAAGTAAGGTCAAAGACAAGATATTAGTGGAAAGCTAATAACAAGAGATCAAAAGGGGTTTGTGTTTATGAGAATAAGAGTGTATGTGACCTGTGGTCCGTGCTCAGTTTATTTATTCATTGTGTTGAGATGTAATCTCTTGTTAGAAGCTCAGAAGTTCAGATAGGTAGCCTGAAATTACACATCAACTCCATGAGAGAAGTGTAAATAAACAATGCTCCTCACAACCAATTTTCAAGATGTCAGAGTGATTTATTTTTTGCATTATTTTGATGTCACCACAAGAAGCACACATTCTCCATCCTGCTAATTAAAATAAGGACATATTGCAGTAACAGACACTTAACGTTAGCCATTGCAAAAGTATGCAGTGAGTAAGCAAGTGCCAATCTGACGCCCCCCTACCTGTAAAATGTGCGTCACAGGTTTGTTACGAGAGATATTCCTTTATTTGTTATTTCAAGGTAACTATAAGCCTTAATTTGTTTCAGATGTAACAGCACTCGGGAAGCCTTTTAACAATCCCCATAGGGCGAAATATGTGTTGCTGTGGCTTGCATGACTCATTGATTATATGGGACATCGCAGTCATTTAATTTCATAGATTCTTTGTCTATTAACTGAGTAACTGAGGACTAACACAAATGAATGCGAGTAGCAATTCACTGGGAGACACGGAGCGAGAGAAAGAAATGCAGAAAGAAATTAGTTAAATATGATTGTGGAAATGCATCAGATATTTTATATCCAATTATCTGTTGCATCCGATCTGAAGCGCTATGTGTTTTGGACCAAAGACACCAAACCAAGCAGCGGTGTTAATAAAGGGTCATGTTAGGGTGAGAGAGTGGTCCCTGGTATTCTTGCTGGCAACTTCTGAATGAACCTTTTGCTGGGAAATGAGCAACCAGCTGACCTCATTGAGCTGCCAGCTTCAGGGATGAGTCAAGATTTTTTTTTTTTCTGCAGTACGTTAATGCTAATGTTCTGGTCAGACTGAATTAACCAACTTGATTGACAGAAGATGAACCCTTTGATAATTTAGTTAACATTTCACAAGCACACAGAATGAGTCTGTGATAAGGAGGACGCAGTGGAAGGAGTTTGTTACCTCACTGAGAAGTTACAGGTGTGTAGGCTGTCCCCTGCAGCTCTTTATCTAACAGCTCACTGTGGCTGCTCCCTCTTAAATATTTTAAACTGCTGCACCTTCTAAAAAAAAATGGCAAAAATGGTCTGGTTGGTCCGTTTCTGACAAATTGTTTTAAAGCGAAACTATTGCGGCCGAAATTTTTTAGTTTGCACTAGCAGCAGTCTCTGAATGCACCTGCCCTTCTCCTAATGATGATGATGATGACATTCTGCATTCATATCTAGATGTCCGTTTATAAAGATTACATTAGCAGGAACTCAGTGGATTTTGCTACAGATACCCAGATCGTAACAGTGCAAATACACACAGTATTTGCACTAATAAATGTTATACGTGGGCCATATATTCAGCCACAGATATTTAGGTTGTACTCTTTGGGTCAGTTTCATTGATTATATAGAATAGATTTATTATATTTATATTATAAATTTAATTTATAATGAAATTTAAATTATAATATATGGAATAACTGTAGGTTTCAGCCCTTAGATTAATATATTGTTTAGCCTGCACATACTCTGATCTAAGCAATAAATACCTTGATCCATGACCATTTTAATATCATAACCTTAGCCTAAATGTTACTAGTCTTAAACTAAACTCTACCTCATTATACAACATTAGTTTACAGTGTTGTCATTTAATATTATGTTTGCATTTGCAAGATATCTATATCTTGATATATATCACAGATATATTCTGCTTTTCATTAAGTTCGGGTTTGGTTTAATTCATTTGATATGATTTGTTGTTTTAGGGTAAATATTCAATCATTTTAACTCAGTGTCATGACAAATGACTTCATTAGTATGCAATGGTGGTGACATTCAATAACAAGATATAATGCTGGATACTGAAATGTGTGCAGGTTCTTAAATTGGCTCCTGCGGCCCCCGTTTTCTGAACCTGAATCTGAGATGAATGAAAAGTGTGGGTTAGTTGTGTCCTTTATGTGAAGGACATAAGGGACCTCTATATATTTGGCATGTTTCCAGGGAAGATTGTGTGGAGTCATGTATTCTTGCTAGAACAAAAACATTTTCAAAAGGTGAAATATTCTAAAAAAAAAAAAAAAAAGGTGAATGTTAATGAAGGTAAACTTGCCAGCTGTAATAGAGGCCAAGCGGACATAGTCATAATCCCTCTGCACTGTCTCGTAGGGATAACTCTCCACCAGGTTGAGTCCTGAAAGAATAATAGAGGTATTATTGACCTGAACCATCACAGCTAATCTAAACTTTATGAAAGATATGTAATGCAAATGTGTACATGTAGTCACTTATAGCATGCCTGTTATTCATTTGTCAGCTTATTATTCACTTGTTATGGTGTTTAATTACTTTTGGTGATTCCTAATCCAAGTGCTGTATGTAAATATAACTGAGTTTTTAGCATATGAGTACAGACCATGTATGACAGACTGGTGAAGGCTCCAGTAGATGCTCAAACAGTTCTTCTCCTTCTTCATTCCTCGTTTACACTGGCAGCCATGTAAGGGGCTGGTCAGGAGGGCGGACACTGCATTGGCACACTGGCTTCTGGCACCGGGGCCCAGCTTCATGCTGCCATTACCCGCCACACACTGACGCAAAGTCCGTAGACGTGGACTGCAAGTCTCATCACTCGAACACGAGTCTCCAGCCACCAAGCAGTCTCTGCTGGCCAGTATAACCTCTAACAGAGCTGTGTGAGAAAATATCAGAGCACAAGAGAAAGCCAGAAGATAAGGGGATTTGAAATGGCAGCTTGAGGTGTGAGGTTATGAAATGAGATAGGAAATTAAGAGTAAGGGAGAGGCAAGCTAAAAAGTCAGACGAAATGTCAGGAAGAAGAAAGCAAGAGAAAGTAAAGAAGAACATTTCAATGGGGACAAATGTGAGATATTGAGCAGTTAAATCAGCTGTGGGGGCCCATTGTGAAAATTTGAACCCGTGCAACTGCAGAAGTGACATTGTTTTGCTAGTATGTAATTATTATAGCACTCCTCTTCTGCTACCTGGTGAAATTTTAATGGGTGTAGTTGATGTTTCTCATTGCGCTGTTGCTTCAAAAGCTGGGACACACCGTGCATTTTAAGTTTACTCTGAGTAGACGCCAAAGCGTGCCTGAAGGCAGGTTTACTATATGTTTTATATGATAGTATGTCATGATTATATGGCAAGAAATTGAAAGTAAAATTCAACTGTGTTGTTTGTTTTTATACCCTCAATAGATAAATATTAAGAGCTTTTCCCAGCGTCTCCTCCAATATCACTATGAAGAAATCTCTTCCAGCCCCAGATGCATTTCCCCCCATAGACCACCACTGTAAAACGAAAAGTCTGTAATACTGTTGACAGGGAACCTCACACTGCAAGCAAAATTTGATTTTACTGTTCCTGCTATGACTTTTTCATCCATGGAGGTATAATTTCTGTACTGTAAAACTTTCCCAGAACCCAAAAAGTGAGTTTCATTTGCATGACATCATCTCAATGTAAAGTCTATGAGCCAAGTGGGAATTCCTGGGCAGGGGGAGACATTAATATACATGTGCAGTGGGCCACACAATATGGAAACATAGGCAGCAGCTAGAAAACATTCATGGCTATACCACATCCACGGTATTCTCTAGAGCCAGCTGCAGTCCGATAGGTGGCATCCTATTTTGAACAGAGGCTGAACTGGTGACTGCATTAACCAGTATAAGACAAATAAAATTGTAAATCATGCAAATATATGCAAGTAACGCCCCAAAATAATATTATATGAACCTATAAATGTGCATAAGTCCTCTTTAAAGATGGGAAAATGACTCCTGGTGTTTGAAAGTGGCAAATGAAAGAAGGCAATCTTCTCTCTTTGCATACAGAAACACAAACAGAAGCACACATTTCCATTATTCCTTACACACACATTAAGCATTATGCTTCTTTTCAGGATGAAAAAAAAATCTATGAAACACTTCACCTGATATAGTTACCAATCTTGTCACATTAGAGTATGAAGTCAGTTATGCCCGGGTCTGAATTCAGTAGATAATGCAGTTTGACACTATTCCGCATCTTGCAAACAGCCTTGTGGGCTGCAGCATTCACTGCCTTATAGAAAGAGAACATCTCCAAGGCTGAAGCTCTGTAATAAAAAAGATTTCTGTGCATGTTGAAAATGTATTTATGTATTTTATACAGTTAACGTGTGAAAGCTCAGAAGTGGCTTAAACAGATGCTAATCTGTGCACTTAGTGATTCACTGCAAACCTTGTCGTGAGGAGTAGCGTTGACAGTTGCACAGCATGACTCAAGCCTATTCAATGAGACGGGGAGCTTGAATTTCAAGTGTGTGTCATCTACAAAATATCATGAGAACATTAACCAGTGAAAGAGCCACAGATATTTATCCCTGTTTGCTTAACACCAATAAATTCTGTTCAATTCAATTTTATTTATATAGTGTCAATAACAAGACAAATTGTCTCAAGACGCTTTACAACATCCGGTCTGAAACGCGACCTGAAACCCCCAGAGAAAGCCTGAAGGCGACGGTGACAAGGGCAAATTCCCATTTAACAGGAAGAAACCTTGAGCAGAACCCAGCTCATAGGGAGGGACCCATCTGCCTAAGGCCGCTGGGCAGAGACAGAAAAGAGAGTAATAAAGATATATAAATAATGACAACTTGCATTATATGATGTTATGGTTCTTTGATGCTTTATTATGGAATTTAAATGTGCACTTTGCATATTGAGCTTGATTTAAGTCTGCTTTGCTTGCTGAGACTGTAAGTACTGGGGTTAATCAATACGGAGAGGTGGGAGCCACTGAAATTCTGAGTTTTAGGTCTTAGCAACCTTAAAATATTAACCAATGATCACTAAAATAAAATAGTACTGTGGTCTACATTACTAAAAAAAAGGTCAATCTATAAGCACATACAATAATATAAATCAATAGATAGAGATAGAGAAAATACTGTCGTATCAGCAATGACCACAGTCCAGTTGTTTCCTCACAGGGAGGCATTGCAGAGTTGTATGACCTGAGGGACAAACAACCTCCTCAACTTGTCAATGGATCAGAGTCCATTGTAGTGGGAGGGTATATACATATCAGATATCTTGGAGATCATATATCAATAGATCGACTAAACATCCTGTTTTTTTACAACAACATTTCCTCTTAGTCTCAGTTGTTCAGTAGTTTTCTCAATAGTACAATTCCGTCTTAGCTCATAACCCATTTAAAATGCATATACTACACATCATGTGTGTGCAGCTAAGTCAGACCAATAAGTATTTTTATTCAGGTGTCATCTCAGGTTGCTCTGTGAACATATTCCTTAACATGACCTGCAATAAACCGAGTGGATTCTATTATTCAAACACTGTAAATTCATACCACCTCTACTGTCGCTCATAATGTTGTTTTACCCTATCTGCTCAAATAATTTTTTTTTTTCAATTTCATGCTGCTTTAATCTGCTTTCACTGTTGCTATTTCTGAGGCAGTATTGTCTCAGCCATGGTTTTGATCTCTAAAACATACATGCACGCACAGCATCCAAAGCTGGATCTTGCCTCATAACCCACAGACATATTGAGTCTTACTCACACCAGCTATGTACGGATGTCAGTTAAGCCCATAAAATGCTGGCATGTGGATGATGAGGGAAAAACAAAAAACAAAATGGTATTCCAACCAATACCAACATCATGGAAGGCCAGATGGTCAGTTGCAAATTCAAGGCCGAAATCCCTTCCTCTACGACTATGTGTGTCAGTTTGTGCTGCCTGTGCAGAAGCTGGAATAGACACCATACATCATGAATGCAAATGAGCTGCTTGATTTGACATTTCCAATAAGCCTGTCTCAGTGTACCAGTAGGTTTAGCCAATTAACCATGTCAGTAATCAATGTGTTCTCAGGCTCAGTTAAGTCCTCAGTTTCCATGCCACATAAATCACGGGCAGATTAGCTGATCAGTTACCCTTGTGCGCCGACTTAATGGTCCACTTCAGAAGAGATAAAATGGAAAATGAAACTTAATGAAGTCAGCCGCAGTGTTCACTTCACCCCTTTATACCTACAAAGCTGTGAAGCTGTGAGGGGTAATGGCAATGCATTGGCACCCTCAATAAGTATCATTGTTTCAGTGCTATTTATATTTGTAAATTACCAAGAGTGAATTTTAGTGTAATACCCAGTTCAGCACATTTAAGAGTGGACAAATAGAGTTTTTCCTCATTTTTTCTTTCAGCATCTGCGTCTGTTCAGTAGCCTTTATTGCACCAAACAAACATGTTTAGGAGGAGACCAGCTGAGTCAGTGGACATGCTGATTAGGCCTATTGACCGTATGTAAAGATGCATGAACCATCGGTGAAGTCATCCACGTGTTTGCTGAATAGCATTTTTAAGCTCAATGTGGGCTCCCAGCTAGTTCTATGAGGCCACCTACCTGTCATTCAGCAGTTATTCTAAATTCACCCTCATCCAAAAAAGGTTCAAAAAAGGCAACTGGACTTGTAGAGTTTTTTTGAGAAGACATTTCACCACTCATCCGAGTAGCTTCTTCAGTTCTAAGGGACTGGTGTGAAGTTTGAGGTTTAAATAGGAACTCCTCCTGAAACTTGCTTGTTATGTTAACAGCCAGAAACCGGTGCAGCTAATTTCCATCGACGATTGGGTACTTACCTGTCGTTGAGGGGGGACTGTTTTTGTCCCCGTCCTCTTCCCTATGAATGGTGCTCTAACGACACCTTGACACTGGAGCCTCTGGCGGACAAGAGTTGTTAGAGCACCATTCATAGGGAAGAGGACGGGTACAAAAACAGTCCCCCCTCAACAACAGGTAAGTACCCAATCGCACCGGTTTCTGGTTGTTAACATAACAAGCAAGTTTCAGGAGGAGTTCCTATTTAAACCTCAAACTTCCCACGAGTCCCCTAGAACTGAAGAAGCTACTCAGATGAGTGGTGAAACGTCTTCTCACAAAAACTCTACAAGTCCAGTTGCCTTTTTTGAACCTTTTTTGGATATACCATTACCTGGATGACTGAGAACCATCACAGACATAAATTCACCCTCGTCAAAATTAGTTGTAGAGACCAAAATCCTTTTATGTACCAGGGTGGTATTTGGAGACAGACTCAAGTGGTCATCTTTGGAACTGCAGTTTTTGGCAGTTCCACATTCTTGGCTTTTATATTTGCAATTAAACATTGCCGCTGGTGACAACAGTACATTTTCTGTCTTTATTTTATAAAGGCGCAGACATACAAACCTTTTAGAATATATAAATACCACTGACTGATGTAGGCTTTTCTCATGGGAGTCAGTTTTTATTATTTTCTGTTTTTATGTGCATCAAAACCAAATTTTGAATGTGGCTGAGTAGGATTGTTGCCTGAAAACCATTCACATTGGTGTAATTTGCTTCCAAATAGACGTCAATACTGACGTTATGTTTGATAAGTGAGCAGCCGCGAACAGTGTTTTCAGTGCAGTTAATTAAACATGTGTAATCATCCCACAGCAGCAGGGATCATATGTGTGTTCCTTCTATAGTGTCTGATTTGAGGGAGAGCGCCTGTGCTAATTTTATTTGACAAGATGCCAAAGAAGCAATTTCATTATAAAAATCCAGACACAGGATCCAGAACCCTTTTCAGCTTTGCCACTTGCAGTCATGTTATAATAATGATTAATAATATGTTGATGTTGCAGCTGTGGCTTCGCATTTGCACCACAAATGGACTCAAACAACATGTTTGTTGTATTTCAAAGACATACATATATCTATTCAGATATACCGAGAATTAATTAGTTATCATTATTTATTTAATGTACTGTCTTTCAAAAATACTCATCTTATTCGTTTGCATGTTAAAAATAAGTCCAGTCAGTAGAATTCCCCTTTCCCTCACCTCCTATCAGTATTCAACTGCATAGTCTTGCCCTGAGATGCAGTTTTAAGCACTGAAAAACAAGACAATAAGCGGATCCTAAGTGTTTTACCTTCTCAAAAACCTCAACCTGGGAATATAGATTCACGCACTGCTGACTGTCTGCTCAAATTTCTCCTATGCACTTTGTGGGTATGCACAAACAAACCGAGGTACTCAGACAGATCCCTTCTTACCTTATAATTCATATTCCTTCCACAGCTCGTACTCCCTCGGGTGCTCCTTCATTAAAAAAGTATCCTATAATGTAGAAAATCTAAGCAACAGAAGTGACATTAAGCTATGCCTGCTGTTTGTGATAGCAGGTCTTGGCAAGTTGAACAAGTTGTCACACTAATGTTGAACGTGTTTCCTTAAAGTTCCTGCTTCTATTTGTACTATCCCTGCTCATTCAACCAGTGCCGACTGAGCTGCAAAGGAATGTTTAATCAGTTTCATGTGTTGTTATCTTCAAGTTGTGTAGTCTTTTTTAAACTGTAACTTGATCCAAAACCAGAGAAAGACACTGATAAAGGTGGTTCAGCATTTTAATTTGTTCATCCAGCCATTAAAATGTAAAGGGTTCAAAGGTACAACAAACCAAACCAATATTGGATTTATTCTTATTATTTATTTATGTCATGATGAACTTCTGAAGTTAAGCACTTTACCTTTTCAAGAAAAGTGAACGTCAACACACTGGGAAAGTAATCAAGGCTTTACATGTCCTCCATAGTTCAGTTACCTCATCAGTGCTCACATCTAGGAACTTTAGTTCCAGACATAAGTGAGTATAAATTGCCCCTCCAGTGTATGAATCATCTTAGTAAAGATGTAGCCTGTGTGTTTGTTTTAAATGATCACTGTCTATATTTGATAAGCCAGCATTATTTGCTTTCATAGCACAAAATTAGCAATTTTAGACATCAAAGCAGAGCAGATTGAATTTGGCAAAATGAGGCAGCAAAAGATCCATCTACATCCAGAATAAAGTGATGTCGGCTCCACTTCATGTTAGACATCAAACAAATAGCATACGAAGACAGAAAGGCCCCGTAATTTAGCATCAAATTTTGCAGCATTCACACTTTCAGCAGAAAACGATACTTGGTACGCATGATATTTTTCATCCATTTAGTTGATCTTTTAATCAAAAGCAGCTTTACTGTTCTTTTACAGAGAGGTAAAAGTGTCACCTGTAAGATATAACAACTATAATTTATTTACTCAGAGCTTACCCAGACAAAAGCCTTGTCTTGTATTCGGAAAGGTTGGCACAACGTAGAAACCTTCACCAAAAGCAGATGGAAGGATGACCAATTAAAGATCAAGTAAATAATGAAGTGAGAGTTAAATGTTGGCCTCACATGAATTAGATTCACTTAACAACTTGAATCAAACAGGGGCTTCGAAAGGGGTGTAAACTATAGAAACTATAGAATGTTAATGAAATTCAAGTTGCAACAGTGGTAGCCGAGAAAAAACACCCAAAAAACTTGTGGGTACCAAATGGAATTTATCTGTTTTGAAGATCCTCATTTAGGCAACAGCGAATGGGAGCAACTGATTCAACTGACTGACAGATTGAAAATATACAAGAAGGTTTATTAAGGCAAGTGGCTGGAAGTGGACAGGTGGTGAGCAAATCGCTTTATATGTGGGGTTTTATCCTCATTCCAATAACTCATCAATAATCATGACCCCTCCATGTTACTACCATATTAGATGTTTTTCATCAATTTAATTATATTATTTTAAATGTTTTAATGAATGTTATTGATCGCTTAAAGTCCCATAAAGACAAAAATGGTGACATGTAGTAAGAACTGTGTTGCGTATGTCTTAATCATAATGCCCATTAAGAGGCATTATGAGTTCAGTAATATAGTACACAAATTGTTTGCCAACATTTCAGTGACGATTTTACTTTCACATCAGTCCAGTGTGATTAAATCTTCCAAAAATGAAATCTTGTTTTTGATCAGACTTTCCTATAGCCATGTATTAACACTGTTAGTGGCCGAGTCCACAGCATTGGATTCAAATCACCGTCACACTCATAGAGGACACACTGGAGACAAGTCAAGCGTGTAATCAGCATTTTAGTCAATTTTATCTCACTGACATCAGCCACACTGTTTATTGTTCACTCTCCCACAGCTGTATCTCAGCCCCATTAAAGAACTGATCACTTAAATCAAACATTTCCATGTGCAGCTGCCTCACACAAAATCATTCAACTGGCGAATGCTGGTCTATTATGGCCCTTTTTAACTAGTGGATCATGTATATGTTTTATGGAACAAGGAGGAGGAATCAAAGCCTTGCTATTGTCTGGTAAACAGGGTGTTGAATTACATCACATGACATTTACAGTTCTTAGTGCAATTTATTATTGACTGATGAGACCACACTTCTATTAATATGCCAGTCGATCAACCAAGATTGAAATCTTAAGTATAACAACTTGAGTTCAATAGTGAAATTGCAAATGTTATTTGACTGAGTGGCACAAATCAGCTTGAGCACTGAGAATCTGGATTCAACTAAGTTACAACTCCAAGATAGCATCCGGTCCCAGACAAAAACAATTTAGCTCTCTGATAACTATCTCTCATCCTCAAGGAACTCCAACTGTCTGTATGAAGTTGAGCTGAAGCCGCTTTTGTATGTAACATGTAATTCATGGTTGTGTCTGTCACCCAAGACACTTATATTGACAAATATTCCTATAATAAGTACACATTAGTGCAGACAGTAACCAACCATGTTTTCCCTTTGTATGGACAGAGAGACGTGTATATCACTCTTTTTTCTCAGATAAGGTTTCATTCATGGCTCAGAATTTGACGCTCCATTCAATTTGAAAAAAATAAAATAAAATAAAAAAACATGTAACATAAAAATTGATCCCATGATATAATATCTGCCATGTGAAAGGAGTGAATCGTAAACCAAAGATTATATGGGAACACCCCAAAGATGATTGTTGTTATTCATGACTCGTATCGCTGCTTTAAGTCAGTTTGATCCAAGGGCTATGCTGTAAATAGAACTGGCACCGTTGCAAAGGTCTCCTTGCGTTAAAGTTTGTTTGGCTCTTCAGAGTAAGGCCTGACTAGTAACAGCTTGACTCCATATGTATTTGCGAATGTGTGTGTTCTTGATGTACCATCCCTTTGAGGATAAGGATGAGGATGTGGATGAGACCTTGAATGAGAACTCAATTTCACAGTGAGGTGGAAGGTTAAGGAGTTCTGGATTTAAAGGCGCATTAAGTAATTTATGACATTAATCAAGCTCTATCAGCTATGAGCTTGGACAGGACTCAGGCTATAGCATTCAGTGAAAGTCACATGAGATCGTATCACTGGCACGATGAAGTGTGCTCATTGCCACAGGGTAAGAATGAAGACATAGAGCAAAAATGCAGGAGACGTTTAGGGAAGATGATTTCCTTCGACAGAATTTGTTCAGCTGTCATTCTGTCCTTGCTGTTCAGTGTCTGTTGTCTAAATAACGGGACCACAGCCTGTAATACTTCATCCAGTAATGACTGAGAATCTGAGAATCTTGCAGGCTAGGCAATGGAGTTCAACAGGAGATGTTCTAATGTTCAGCAAACACATGTACATGTTTGCCGGGTTAGTTGAACATGTTAACGTGTTGCATTTTATGCAGTTTTGAGCACTGAGATGGTGTACTCATAACAGTCAAAATGTTGAGTGGAACAATGCAAAGTCTTCCTACTCAATGATCGCTATCTTGGCCACAAACCATCCAACATCAGAGGAAAAAAACTAAACTCAAAAGAAAAAGTTACATGTCCACTTTCTCTAAGTGCCACTCTACCGTTGAAGGACAGAAGCAATCAGAATGTGTTATAAACGCACAGAATTGCCTTGGTGTGATCATGTATTCCTTTGTGAAGTACTTTGTATTCCTTCCCTCCACATCTTTGCCATAAACTAAGTCATTAAGACCATGATCATTACTTTCCTAACATTTGAGGATGCTCACTGTCTGATGGTTTACAGGTGTGTGTATGATTAGTTATGCCACACTATGTCTGTTAATACATTTCTGCATGATCAGGGATCACGATTTTTTCCAGGATCTTGCCGCAGCTGACAAGGGAATAGAAAAGGGCAACTCTAGCCTAGCCAAGAACAGGCAAAAGGCAGAAACATCAAGTTCTACTGATAACTTGAAAAACAGATGTTGCAGTGGTATAAACACCAGCAAAGAGGTTGCCTGAAAATCTCCAGTGTTTTGCTTGTCTCTGTTATTCTTGCTGAGGTAAAGCAGAACGAGCGCTATAGTCCATCGGCGTGTGTGTTCCGCAAAAGCCTCAGGTAGTTTGTAAAGGCTTTCTGAACCACCAGAGGCTTATTTCACTGGCAGGGTGTAATAGTCTTGGAGCCCTGGGACACGTGCCAAAATTCAAACCAGTGCAACACCGCCCACCTGCTGACACATACACAGAAGTCCACAGCCTGTTATGTTCCCATTGAGCAATAAGAAAGACTGCTGGACAAAAACTCAGTTGGAATAGGCTCACTCCACTGACCAAACTTACTCTGTAGTAGTATGCTATGTGCTACCTGGAACAGAAGCCATATACTGTCATTCTCAGGAAAACACATGGGATGCCAAGTGAGACCACCTCAGTTAGTTTAAGGCCAATTCGTATTATTAAGTCCTCACCAAAACAATAAGAACGCAGCCAAACATCATTTCCGTCATTGTATCTTATTTACTAATTTACAGATGGAAATCACAGAGCTCACATTTCAAAAGTGGAAAATGAAAGATCCTTGTTATTTATGTCTGTGGAATCATTCTGGAGTTTCTAGACGTATCCCATTTCCATTTTTTGTTTAAGAAAAAGAAATAACAGCAAGTAAGAATTAAATAGAATTGCATTTGACTGAAAGATGTTATTAGAGGACGTGTGGAAATTTAGAATTTCTGTTAAAGTTATACATTAGCTGTACTTCCTCACACCTCCATTTGCTGCAGAGACATTTGATTTGCATCACAGTTTCCATCAGTCTGACTTAAAAAACTTCAAATTGAAATCATTTCCCAGATACGACTAAAATAAAGGCTGTGATTATTTAGGGGCGAGACTGAAGGAGCGTAGGTGTGTGTATGTGTGTGTGTGTGTGTGTGTACGGTGCGCCAATTTGTATGTCGCCCTGAAGGCTTGTCAAGTTCATTCTCAATGTCACACAACAAAGACTGCTTTATCTTCACTTGGAAATGATGACATGAGTGCGTTGGCTATTAGTTTGTGATGGTTGCAATTAACTTTTCTGCATATCGCCCTTTCCTTGTGGAGGCTGAGAGCTTGACACGTCATGTTTTTCTCCCAGTCTCTGAGGCACTGAGCACGACTTGTGCCAGCCAGCCAGGGCATACAAATGTTTGGTTCTCCCAAATCTAGGAGGTACTGATCGGATTCATTTAAAAAATGTGTCTGTCACACTACAAGATGGATGCCAGGATGCCTTGCAAACAGACAGCAGTCTTGTTAGCATAATCATCTCTTCATTCTCAGCATGGCTAAATTGTTACTGTCTTGTTTTCCAGATAGAACACAAAGTTTCACTGAGCACAATTTATAATACTAACTGTGGTATATTTATCTCCGTTAACACATTTCTGTGACACGCACCCCACTAGTTTCAAGAGAAACTTGCACAAGGGGCGTCTGTGGCTCAATAGGTAGAGCGGATTGTCCACGAGTTAGCAGTTCGATCCCCGGAATGTGCCACATGCCAAAGTGTTCTTGAGCAAGACACTGAACCCCCAGTTGCTCCCAGTACGAGGCACTGGTATGCGAATGTGTGTGTGCTGGTGTGAGCTAATGGGTAGATGCGTCTGTGACTGTAAAGTGCTTTGAGTACCAATAGGTACAAAAGCGCTGTAGAAACACAAGGCCATTTACCATTTACAATGTGAAACACAGTAAAAGGCAAACTACTCAGATCTAGAACAAGCCACTCTTATCTTGGCCATCATGGTGACAAGTCGAGGGATTTTACATGCACTTATTCACACACCTGCAGGACAGCATATACATGAAGACCACTGCTGTAATTTTTCTGGTGAGGACAGGCAACATCAAGTAGATATAATTTTCTCAAAAAAAGGGAAATAGCTCCTCAACAATAACTATGAATAGTTTAGTCTTAAGTTACTCTATGGCGGTTTTAAATCTTTTAGCAGTTAACCTTTGTCTTTGGTGCCTCAAATGGCAGCATTTTAGTGAACTTACCTAGTTAGCAAATAAAGCTATGTTAGCTCAATTAATTGATAAAAACTCCACTGTACGTTTTAATGTTTTTAGCTTGCTTAAAATTGAAATTATTTATGCATGATATCTGCTAAAAGGTTGAGGCCAAAGTTGCATGACCCATACAAAAATGATCCTCAGCATTCTCAGGTTCATTTTGATTCACTGCATTCTTTTCATCCAAGACTAGACACATTCAGAATTCATTCAAAAATCACCAACAAAGACTCCACTGCATTACAATGTTAGTGGAGTGCTGGTGTTAATGTTTGAAGCATAAACTACAAGGCAATATGTCACCATATGTCAGGGAGTTGCTGTTACTAAATTGACAAGCTGGGACTCGCAGTAACACAAACTTTTTTCTAAGTCAGAAGAAAATATTTACCGAACGGTAGCAGTCGATGGCGCCCTAGCACGATGATGAAGTGTTAACCTTCTGTCAGGTCTAATGTTGTGGCAAGGCCATAACACCCGCCAGCTGTGGCTGTCACTCAAGAGTCATTACGGGAGGAGGGAGGGGCCATGCATTCCAGTTCAGTGATTGATGGACACTTTTACTGATGAGACTCCTTAATAGCCCTCTGTCCTCTGTGTTGCTCAGACTCCCAGTGTGCCTCCAATCCTTGAGACCCGTCTGGTGGTGTGTAATGCAGCAGAAGCAGCTGTGATGAGAGGAGGTCACACATGAATCTTGAGATAGGGCTTTTCTGCTGATTGCCTTCACTTGCTTCCAGTGCGATAAAGAGTTGCAACCCGGCAATCTTCATAATGTGTTGTGTTTTAAGGTAATAAGTCTAAACACTTTTGCTGTGTTTTTTAATGATATGGGTGTAGATCAGCCTCCTGGGAGTTTTTTGAAAGAGTGATTTGTGTCATCGGACTCAATTGGCAGTATCTTTTGTGCCTGCGCAATGAAATTGGAAAAAGTGTAAAAATAAAAACAAAGAACTGAAACCCAGTCTATTAGGTAAAAGCCCTGTGTGTGACTTGAACCTCTTCAGGAGGACTTTGTCAGTGTTTCTACCTGCTAGTAATGCACCATCTTGCAAGTCATGCTTGGTGTCTTATCAAATGTACACTAATCAAATGATTACATTTTGTGACCATTGAACGAAGTGTTGTCGAGATGTGCTCGACACGTAAGGGAAGTCAAAGTGGGGAAAACTACTTCCAGAATCAACTGACCTTCCCCCATTCGAAGATTAGATTAAAATCAGAGGCTGCTTTGGTGAAATGCCATAAGATTGTGTTGTCTAGACACACTCTACTGGTGATGTGAGACTAAAGTCTTGTCAGGTCTGTTTAAGCTCTGTATTATTTAAAGGTTTTGCATTGCTTTTACAATTTACCACTGTATTAGATCTCGGCTGGACATTGTGTCTCCATTTGCCATTGCAACTGGTCAAAATACTCAACCCTCCTTGTTCAAAGAACTCAGTGAACGGAAATGATCAATCATCTAGAGCCAACATTATGATGACAAAAACTGAAATGTGGGCCAGCATGACGAGATGTTACCTTATTACACTAGACTCTGGAGCAGTGGATTCTGTCAGTCATGCTGAGCCCACGGGAAGACAAGAGTGCTCTGCAGTAGCTCAGTTACACGACTTCCTTGGGTTCCTTTGAGATTCACCGTTCCAAGCTTCAAATGAAAGGTCACAAAGGGATCAGACACACCAAAAGGCAGAGCCAAAAGATCAAAAGGAGCACAAGCCCTCAGTCAACACAGCATATGAAGACACCACACGTCCGACAGCAGCCCCTGTTAAAACAAGCATTTTCTTCTGAAATCTTCTTTAACTAGTGATTCAGCACGCGTCCAAACCAGGCTGTTTGTCATAGCAGGCTTCAGAGTATGATTGCAAAGGATATGTGAAAGTCATTCATCTAAAACCTGGACAGCTATTTGTCATCTTCAGAGCTGTCAGTCATGCTTACAGCACTGTTAGTGATAAATGAAATTCATAGTCAGATGCTGAAGTCTTTAAAAATACTAGGTATACATGCAGGATGGGATGACAGTGAAGTCTCAACATTTTCCTCTGCTCATTAGCATGTCAAAGGAGTGATTCATAACATACCGTGTTGCCTGGCATGGTTCTAGAGAAGCTCTGACACACTGCTTAGCAACCTGGTAGTTAATCAATACTGCACACTTGAATTGCACGGTGTGTTCTGGGATCATTTTTCAGTATTATTTGAAGTTTTAATTTGTATTCTGTACATTTTACCAGTTTATTTCTCTTCACAACTTCTTGTGAATGGTCTTTTTCCCCTCACAGATTAATCCTCTGTTAACTATTTTTTAACAGAAATGCTGAGAGACTCAAGCAGTTCTTCATTATTCTAACAAAAACCCCCATTAGGCATTACTGTCACAGTTTGCAGGACAAAAGCACTTTGCATGAGATGATTACAATTTTCTTTCTCAGTCACTTCAATTTAACTTCTGCTGGCAATAAACCATAACAATGTCCTAATTAATTTCAGCTCTTAAATTCATAGTTACTCAGTCAAACACACTGTCTGGGTTGTAGCTTGCAGGGCAAACACGTCAGAAGCTAAAGTATAATTCAATAAGTGTCTCCATTAACCATGTTTGCTGTGTTTCTGTGACGGTAATAGTAAAGAATCTAAAAATGTTCCGAGACAAACTTCCAAGCTGTGTAATCGAAGTACGCAATTGGTTCCAGCATCATTTCACTCCAGAGTTTTCCTTAATAGCGGTTGACTGTAATCAATAATCTGTCCTCACTTCGCTATAAAGCTTTTATTTGTTTGTAGAATGCCAAAGCTGCCGTAAAATACACAGACAGGTTTAATCTAGCTCCCAACATTTCAACAGGAAGGGGTTTGAAAAAGACACACTTACAGAAGTTACTTAAGTGTCAAGAAGTGCTTTTGGAGGAAAAACCTCCCACCAGGTTGAGAGCATCTAACATTAGATGTTAAGTATGTGTCAAAATTTTGATGGTAAGGATTGTGAAAATAAGCTGAAGAGATTTTTCCTCTAAGTGGTAGTTATAGAGAGAGAGTCATAACAAATATCTCCTGATACCCACCACACCACATCATGACTGATATATTTTGCAGCTGTGCTTTTTTGAATTGCTCTCCTGCTGTCTTATACATCATTCAGAGTGACACGGGTGTCAGTGGTCTATCTGGATAGAATTGTTAAGCAGGAGGAGCTATTTCAGACGCCCCTGGTCCAAGAAGTAAAAGTCACATTCTTTTTCTCCATAGTCAGTGTTAGATGACTCACAGTTTGAGCACTTCTTGGACGGCTTGGATGGATTGGAAACTCACCTGGTTGAATCATTAGGACTCATCTTTTGATACAGCAGTACCAGAAGATATCTGGTTCTTGAACAAAAAGGGTAACAAGGCATGTTTATATAAAAAGTAATGTGATGTGCTGAAGATAGTCACGCTGAAGACAGTTGTGTGATTGGATGGTAGGAACCAACTGCAACAGAGAAGCATTTAGCATTCCTTATAGAGAATCAAAGTCCATGCCCTTTCGATGCACCACCATGGGGCCGTAGTCGGAAAAACTGCAGTTCTAAAAAAACTGCTTTTCAACAAATGACCATTTTCAACAGGCTCCAAAAGTGAGTCAATCCCTATAGACCTATGTTTTAAACTGCATTTACCAGCAGACACTAGCATGTTTACTGCCTGTTATAAAAGTGTTATATATAGCAATTTCCAACCTGTTTACATTCAAGGCTTAAAGTTATGCATAATTAAAGGCACGGCTGCTTTGAGTGGAAGGTGGGTGCTATCACATTTCACTAGCCTGCCATGGTTTTACCAGATCACCTTCGCTCGACCTAGTTAGGTAGAAGACACTGACACTGCCAAGGTGGCAAAGGCTGCTGCCACCTTGGTGAAAGTCAAAACTGCCCTTCCAGAAACCTATGGGTGAAATGGGTTTGGCCATTTTTATTTAATGTTGTTGCAAGAGACAAATCACTTTTTATCCCATTTGATTTATGCCATGAATTACACATATGTATATGTAAAGAACAGCAGCTTGTCCTAAAACCGTAAGAGTTAAAAGGCATACTACACACCCAGGAATTGCACATGTCAGAACGTTCCCTCTCCACAAGTTACCCAGAGTTGCGAGATATGGAGTGGGACAGGTGGAAAATTATTTGTCTCTACATTGACTACTGTACATATTTTGTGGTTGTCCACCACAAGGGGTTAGATTTGGCCTTTCTAAGCTCAAGATTCTAACTTCTGACTGTCATCCTCTGGATAATAACATGCTTTGTGGATCATAAGTATTAAATGCGTTTTCCAGTCCTAGCTGAAGGAAGATAGATGCTTTCTCAGAAACAATAATTTAAGGACATTGATTCAGAATGGACCTGTCCAGGGTGTACCCCGCCTCCCGCCCGATGACAGCTGGGATAGGCTCCAGCAGACCCCCGCGACCCTTAACAGGAATAAGTGGTTACAGAAGATGAATGAATGAATGAATAAATGATTTAGAATGGGGAACAACACTTTTGTCAATCCACTGACCTCCTTCCTCACAAGCTGCTTTTTTAAAGAATGAATTTAATGACACCAACTTCTGAATGCTGCTGATAATGAATAAAAGAAAAAAGCGGGAACTTGGGAGAGAAAGAATGAGAAATGGTGAACAAGTGAAAGAGAGGGAACACAAGAAAGAATGTGATATTGAAATTGAATTTCTACAGAATCAGAAGAGCAGTGTATGGAACTATAGTTCTGATCAAAGCCTCCGTTTACAGTGATAATCAAAGATTAACTGTGACAACTCAACTGTTCACAGTATGAACTGGTCCACTGTGCACTGAATAAAACCACATCATACAGTATGACTTTCTCCATTGTGAAAATGGGGTTTAATGACTGAAGCAACTGAATGAATAAGGTCTAAAGAAAAAGAACTAGTTGTTCAGAATAAAGACAAATGAAGCAGACTACTTGGGTAAAGCCTTGGAAACTGTTCACCAGCAGTAAGTTGCATGGTACAGTTATAGTGAGTGCTACATTACCATATGTATGATAATCACATAAATTGGTTTCCTTCCTTCCCTGAATATCAACATGTGTCACTTCTCAACAGCATGTCCAAGGTCTAACGGGAAAAATGTTGAAATGAACTGAAAATGAAGACAATATAACAGAAAAATATTCACAGGAGAAATAAATCACATAAGATATGTGGCATTAGAAATGTAATTATAAGTTTTTCAAAATTTCTAATACTCATACTTGAAAATGTCAAGCTGACTTCAGTGGTGTCATTTCCCAAAAGGTTGCTCTGTTATAATTTCCTTGTATGAAATGCCATAAAGTAATGCGCCCAAAAAGGATTCATGAAGAGACTTGCACATGTACTAGGGCAGTGCTTCTGATTGCAATTAGTCCTCGAACTTTAGTGTGTCCTGAAAAAAAATAACATTATTCTCTCAGGCCAGCTTTGTGGCCTTTAAAGCACTTGAAAATAGCGACATCAGCTTGTGCATGACCTTTTGTTTTGCACAACATCACCATAGACTTAAACAGGTGTACCACCCAGGTTTGAAAGTACCCATACAGCAAACCAACACAGATACCTTTCTCCTCCTCCTCCTCTCCCTGGGCATTTAATGCATTTTCTCCCTTGCCTTCCAACCTGGCTCAAAACTCCAGTCCTCCACCTTCGGCCACACTTGTCATTTTGCAAGAAACATCAAGCTGTGTCTCATACTAATGCAGACCCTGTGAACTTTGGGGCAATGGACCAACATCCAAAACGCAGTAACAATGCTGTAAGAAAACTTAGAGCTGAGACCTCTCTGATTCTCTACCTTCTACTGAGCATTAATGAGCAGGTTATTGGGCGAAAGAATGCTTGAGATCACAACCTCAACACCCTCCTAACTTAATATTACCATCTCTATCCCAATCAATGAGTCTAGTATATTTTCTGCTCTTTTTCTATTGCAGCTCTTGAATCCAAGAATATATAACATATAAGCCTAGATAAATAATAAAATCTGATAAAATCTGAGTATAGTTAAAGCTGCATTAATATATTTTTAATATATTTTTAACGATAGCAATGAATCAAATGTGTAGTATGTAATGTGAAAGCTGTAAATGTAGTGGCGAAAACCTCTGTACAGTTAACAACAACAATTCTGTTTAATCACAAATATGTACATTTTATTTTAAGATTTTGAATTTGCAAATACACAAATGGTGTTGTACACATCTCATGTCTCAAGCCTCATTTCCACACTCACAATCGACCATAAATGGATGTAGAAATGGTCTCAACATACTAGTGTTGTTTAATAATTATTAGGTATCAATGAGAAGATCAACAAAGAAAACATACGATAGACTGTGTCACATCTGTGAGGTTCTCAGAACAGCTGTCATTACCCATGACCATTAAAGCTGTGGGTGTTAATAGATCCCATCACACTAATTCATCACCTGTAAAACGTCATCTGAGTCAAAACTCAGTCGTTGTGAAACACCAAAACTGTGACCAATGACTGGGATTTATTCAAATAAAGATGAATACAGAGGAATTATGGCTCATCTGAATCAAAATCCATTGCTCCCAAATAATGACATATATTATGAATACACAGGTTACGTATTTATACCACTACCTATTATGAAGGCATATTTATCATGACACAGTACCAAACAAAGTCACTCTAAAAGCCACTGCAGCTTTCAGAGCTTGGTCTCCCTGGGTCTTATCACAGCAGCGGTGTTGAATCCCTCAGGAAGTGTGTGGCAGAGAGTCAATGGACCTAATACAGTGTGTTTCTTCTCCAGGGGCATATACATGCACTGTAAATACTAACATTCAAATTAATTAGAAATGATTAGTGAACCAAACTCAGAAATCATCAACCTATTGTGAAGACTAATCTTAAATAAGTAACTAGTAATTTGGGTTTGGAGAACATGCTTAACTTAATGTACTCGACTTCAGTTAAATTAGAAAAAATAATTTAATGTCCCAGGTACCTTTGGGCGTTCTTTCAGACATGCGCAGACGTGGCTGACGCAAACCTTGGCGCCGAATCGCGGGCTCTTTTCGACTCGATATTTTTCACCTGTTTGGTAAGTAAATATTTTACTTTATTTTTTGTCAACCGTCGAGTTGTTTTGTTAAAATGTTAGTATGTTTTACTGCTAAAGAAGGGTAAGTGCAGTGCTGCATTATCTGTCGCCAAACTCGTTCATTCCACATATATTTTCTTTATGGCCAGTGCTAGCTAGCTGTTTCCACTAACGTTAATTCACATATGCGGCGGCTACATACTTCTACTGCGTACTACTGTCGGCTGTCGTAGCTCGTTACTAACTATGAGCTGGCAGACTCTGTGGGTTACAGGCGGGGCCCGAGGACAGGTGCGCGCGTGTGTGTGAGTGACAGAGGGAGAGACGCAGACCGAGAGCAAACAGCTGGAAACGGCAGAACGTACCCGACAGATAAAGTCGCGTACCGACCAAACCGTTGTAATTATCATAGAAACGACTTCGCCAGGAGTATTACGAGGCTTTCCTGATCTGTAGGTGACTTTTTTATGTGATTTCCGACACGGAAAGTAATTATTTCGCCTGGTAATGGAACGGGTTTGTCCGCTTGCCTGAAGAAAAAAAATTCTCATAGGAATGAATAGAGCCCCCCCCCAAAAAAAAAAAAAAATAAAAAATTCAACAGACATTTTTAACAATGAACTGCTCTAGCATACTTTCACCTAGAGACTTCATTTAAAATGTAGGTATTAACGCACTTGTTGCTCATTGTAGTAAAGATATGATAATTGCTAACATTCGCGGCTAATGCTTTACTAGCATCGCACAGCGCTAGCTGCTCATGGTAGCAAAGACATGCTAATTGCTAACATTTGTGGCTAATGCTAGAATTAGTGGTTAGCACTAGCTGCTCCTGTGTCTAAATAAACATGTTAAAAATGACTATTTGAGGTGTGCTTTTTTAATGAAGACCCCGGCAACAGCCCACTCGTCACTCTCAAAATTTGCGCTGGAATTTTCTAGTTTTTTTTTTCCTTAAAGTGGTTAATGATAAAATTCTCTTCTCTTTTCAGGTCAAGCAGAGCAGTGTTATCCAATGCAGTGGACCTGTAAGTACTGCACATTTGTTGCCAAAAAGAGGGGCTACTTGCTTAAACATTACCGTTTAAAACATGGATGCCACACTCGTACATCTCAACTCCCATGCCTGCATATGGACTGCCTTTGCACATTTAAATCTTTTAATGCCCTCCAAGTACACCTGTCAACATGGCATAATAAAAAGGATTCAGGCAAAATCGGGGAAACTGCATTTCACTGTCAGTTGTGCAACTTTGTAGAGCTTTGCACAGAAGCAGACTTTTTTACCCATTTGCGACGACATCTTAAACTGAGACAAATGGTTGCTTGCCCATATCAAGACTGTTACTTCCAAAGTAACGTTTATTCTACCTTCAATGCCCACAGAAGCAAAGAGCATCAGATACGCAATGAGATGGTATTCAAACCTGAAATTATTTCAGCAAATGTAGTTGAAGAGCTTCCAACTAGTGCAAGTGTTCAGCTGGAAGAGAGTGGCCCTGAAAATGATGATACTGACTGTGAATTTGCTGAGCTGAAGGATGTGGAGGACTTAGAGATTCAGTTGGAACACAATGTAGCAGCTCTTTTCCTGAAAATGTCATCAATTCTTAACATCTCTGAAACTGCCCAGCAAGAGGTCATAGAGCAGATCAACCAAATTTATTTGTTATCACAACCATTGCTGCATTCTTCTATTCAAAGAATTCTACACACGCATTGTTCAGATGTTGATGATGCTTTAGTGAATGAGATAGCTCAAGTGGTCACTGAGAATAATGTATTCTTCAAATTCACTTCTGATGGGGGATCATTGTCAACTGCTCACAAGCGAACATCTTACATTTCAAAGGAATTCTCTTTGGTTATGCCGATTGAGTTTGTCCTAGGAAATGACAATCAGACAATTGTGTATATCCCCATACTAAAAATGCTGCAAACTTTGATGAGCAATAGAGACATTCTGGAAAAGACCATGTCACATGAGGCAACTTTGTCAGAGCAATACAAGTCTTACAGAGATGGTTCCCGCTTCAAAAATGATGCTTTCTTGAATGAGGAAGAGTTCAGGATTGCTCTTTACCTGTATATTGATGATTTCGAGGTGGCCAACCCCTTAGGAACCTCCAGAAAAAAACACAAACTAACTGCTGTCTACTGGGTACTTGGCAATTTACACCCTAAATATCGCTCCTCTCTTCATTCTATTCAACTTGCTCTGCTTTTCAAGGCCAACAGTGTCAAAGACCATGGTTATGGTGAAATTCTCCGCCCTCTAATTCGGGACCTTGTTTTTCTTGAGCAACAAGGCATATATGTTGAACAGTTGGGAGCCACTGTTAAAGGCACAGTGTTATTTGTAGCAGCAGACAATCTGGCTGCTCACTCTTTGGGAGGGTTCTTTGAAAGCTTCACAGTTACCCAAATGTGTCGGTTCTGTATGGCCAAGCGGGAAGAAATACAGGACAAGGAAGTACGGACAGGATTTTTTCAAAAAAGAACAAGAGAAATCCATGACAAACAAGTGCAAGATGTGTCTCAGGATTCAACCAAGGCTCAAGAATATGGTGTGAAACGAAGCTGTCCGTTGACTCAAAGCTTGCAACATTTTCATGTTGTTGAGGGGTTCCCCCCAGACCTTCTGCACGATCTCCTGGAGGGGATTGTTCCACTAGAATTGGCCCTGTGCTTAAAGGCACTGATATCAAAGGGATTCATCTCCCTTGAGGCTCTTAATGATACTATTAAACACTTCCCATACACATTTTCAGACAGAACAAACCAACCCCAGCTCATTCCAAAGACGTTCTCTTCAAAGTCAACAATTGGAGGAAATGGACATGAAAATTGGACTCTTCTCCGACTTCTGCCATTATTTATTGGTCAACACATTCCGAAGGGCGATGAAACCTGGGAGGTTTTAATGACCTTAAAAGAAGTGGTGGAATTGTCAGTGTCCATAAACTTTACAGAGGAGTCCTTGTGCTTTCTTGATAGCAAAATCTCTGAACATAGAGATTTGTTTCAGAAGGTTTTCCCGGGTGAAAAGCTACGACCAAAGCACCACTACATTGAGCACTACCCTGAGCTAATTCGAACATTTGGTCCTCTGTCTGATGTCTGGACAATGCGTTTTGAAGGAAAACACAAATTTTTTAAAAAAGCTGTGCGTTACTCTCACAACTTCAAAAACATACCCCTTACTTTAGCTAACAGACATCAGAAAATGATGGCCTTCCACTTAGCTGCCTCATCTTTTTTTAAGCCTCCTATTGAAATTCACAAATTGAATTCTGTGATGGTTTCATCATTTCCAGAAAATGTCCAGAACTGGCTCAATCAAAGGAGCAACAAGCTGAACACAGTACTTGTAGCTTCCTCTGTCTGCATTGATGGCATTAGGTACAGTGCTGATATGGTCATTTCTGTTGGATCCTGCTCAGGGCTCCCAGATTTCAGACAAATCACAAACATTGTCGTTATCAACACAGATGTAGCATTTGTCTGCAGACTGATGACATCATGGTATGATGAGCATCTCAGAGCGTATGAACTCTGTAGCAGCCATTTGCCGACCTTTTCAGTCACCCAGTTGTCCGAAATGAATGATGTTTTTCCTCTGTCACTTTACAGAGTTCATGGCAAACAGCTTGTTACTCTCAAACGGTACATATTGTGCTGAGTGGATTAAACACTTGCCTGTCTCAGATGGATTTTTATTTTTTACAGGAGGTGATATCAAAATGGAGCAAAGACTGATGCTGCGAGTTGTCATAGATGAAGACAATATACGCAAGCTAATTTTAAATGAGAGACCGGATTCCATTGAGGGACTAAAAACACAGCTGAGTGATAAGCTGTCATTGCAGTATGACTTCAAACTCCAATATGAAGATCCAGACTTCAGTAATGCGCTCTGCGATTTGACTGAAATAACTGATTTGCCTGAAAGAGCTACTCTGAAAGTCATCCCTCTTGTGGCTCTTGAGTTGACAACCCTGTCTTCATCCACTGAACAGACAGACTCCAGCTCAGTAGACACTGAGATCTTGTCCTCCACTGGTTCAACACCTTTACCAAGAAGACAGTGGCCTGAGTTCTTCGACATACCGAATTTCTCTGTGGATGTAGCATACCGACTGAGACAGGCAGATCTCTTATTCATGAGCGATCGTGTCCCATTGACTCCGTCACGAGATATGAAACATGACATACTTGAGAAGCTTGCCGAAACAATGTACAGTTTCAAAGCTTATCCAGATGACGATGACTTCAGCAGTGTTGCAAAAGCACTCATTAGCAAGCACCCCAGCCTCACTGAACCTGGTCCCCAGCCAGGATGGTATGGCTGGAAGAACAGCCTTAAATTCAAGATGGCCAACTATCGTACAAAATTACGAAAAGCAGGATGTGATGATGTGATGATCAATGGGGGTAAACGAAGTAAACACAACCCAGAAGGACCATCATCCAGCAAGAACATCAAGCGGCCAAGAAGAGGTGAAGCCAATTATTTGCCTAATTTACCAGACAGACATGATGAAAGCAGCCTTGAAAATGCCAGGAAGGTTGTCATAGAGGAAACGAAGAAAAAACGACCCAATGCCAGTTTAGTTTCAAGAATTATGGAAGAAACATTCTCACTGCGCAGAAGGGAGATAGTGACACAGGAGCCTCCTGTGCAGAGCATGATGGAAAGATGGCCAGCACTGTTCACGGAGAGACAGGTAAGATACTTGTTTGTTTTGGCCTGCCTTACCCCATATAGATTCCAGCAGACCAAAATAATCATGATTATGATTTTTGCCATAATCGAGCAGCTCTATTTCATCCTAGTTTCGCATGTCAAGCTCTTTCATTTGCTATAGTATTAATTGAATGATGGTCAGCTTAATGTTGCTATCCCTCTTGCTATTTCCTCTCTCCATTTTTCAGGTCTTTGCTGAGTTTAATCGCATTGCCAGCAAGAATCTTGAAGGCGACTTCTATGAAGCCCTAGACCAGCACACACCACGCTTCATCGATCTTTTCAAGTCTAAAAAAGGAACTGTGGGACAAAAACTGACAGATTTGATGCAGGACATCAACTGGATGGTAAGGATTCTGTTGTGTTCTAAACTATTTTTCTAATAATTAGTTGTGTGCATTCTCATTTTCTGTACAATGTCATATATGCAACACATATTCCCCCAAACTCTCAAAATATTACAAAGTTCTGAACTTATATCTGTTCTCTCTGTATTTTTAGTCACCTGATGTGACGGCACTTCGGACTGTTGTCCTCAAAGGTCTTCCAATTCTCCTCAGTGAAGACTCCAGTCAAGTCTACACGACATGCTTTGTAAGTAAAAGAAACATTCTTCTCTTTTATTGCAGATCATATATTTTATGTATTTCATAGCTCTGTAAAATATTTAATATTCAATTATTTTCAGTTGATCAGAAAGGCTCAGACTTTAAAAAAAATGTATACCCATTTTATGTTTCTTTATATTTGTAATAGTCAATACACTTTAAATATAACTTCTCTTTTCTGTACACGTATCTCCAAGTTCAGGTATTTGTAGTTCGAATGTTTTGATGAACTGAAGAATTATGTGGTTTATGGTTTTTTTTTTTTTGGTTGAGGAAATTGTACCAGATTCAGCCAGTCCTGTGTGCTTTTTTACAGGTTGCAGCGAAAGAGGAAGCACTTGCCTCAGTCACAGTTGGAGTGCTGACGGTGATCGAAGATGCTCAGCAGCAGGGTCCGAATGCAGTGCACCCCCAACCCATCTCCATTGCCATCATACTTGAGGGAGGTATTGTCATGGACAATGTCAGAGACTTTCCCCAGGCAGTCTGCCTTCTATTTGGGTTCATGTATGCCCTTCACTTGAATTACCCAAAATGCATGGAAAACACATTCAAATTCATCCAAGCAGTCATGCTTAGACTCGGCAACAAGACCCTCCCTCCAAAACTGATCACACTGCAGAATAAACTACTGGGGTAGGCCATTCAAAATTGCTGAGTACAAACTTTGCCAGTTTTGTGAAGTGAGAAAAAACAAGGTAACTTGTTTACTGTTCCAGGTATAATGTATAATGTTACGCACAAATGTTACACTTTGATTGTGTTTGTAAGATAGTGATACTGATTTGTTAATTGGCAGTAAGACAGTGATGCATTTTGTTATTTATCACTGCTGTGCACTTTAGAACATGATAACATGTTGATTGTAGTTCCAGTTAGTTCCAGTTAGTTAGAAAGGAGGGAGGTTGGTAGATAGGTAGGAAGGTAAAGAGGTAGGTAGGTGTGGAGGGAGGGAGGGAGATAGGTGTAGGTAGGTTTGAAGGTATGAGGGAGGGAGGGAGGGAGGGAGGAAGGTAGGTAGGAGGGTGAGGAGGTAGGTAGGTAAGTGTGGCGAGAGGAAGGGAGGAAGGTCTAGATAAGTATGAAGGTATGAGAGTATGGAGGGAGAGGCAGAGGGAGCAAGGCAGGTGTTGGAGGGTAGTAGGTATGTAGGAAGATAGGGAGGGAGGTAGGTAGGAAGGTAAGGAGAGAGAGAGATGCATTTATTGTTGGCACTTTTCTTTTGTGCATTTTCCAATAAATCCAATGAGTGTTCACTATTCATTGTGTTTTTGGGGGTCATTACCATTAGGTAATGTTTTTTTGTTGTTGTTAATTAAATTAGCATGTGTCATTTTAATGTCTATTGTAGAACTCTTTTAGGTCAAGAATATATTCAAGTTAAATTTACCTGAATATGATAGATCGGTAAAACTAAAGAGAATTAAGCTTTCACAATTCATGAATATTAAGTTAAATCTACAAAAAAAGATATCTGAAATCCATTGAGTTGAGTTACTGTAATCCAATTTATATAAATTAATTTGAGTACTGCAAACTCAAAATAAATAAGTTACTGTAATCTTATATGTTAATCTGAGTACTGCAAACTCAAAATAAATGAGTTACTCTAATCTAATTCATATAAGTTAATTTGAGTACTGCAAACTCAAAATAAATAAGTTACTCTAATCTAATTCATATAAGTTAATTTGAGTACTGCAAACTCAAAATAAATAAGTTACTCTAATCTAATTTATATAAGTTAATTTAAGTACTGCAAACTCAAAATAAATAAGTTACTCTAATCTAATTCATATAAGTTAATTTAAGTACTGCAAACTCAGAATAAATAAGTCTCTGTAATCTAATTTATCTAAATCAACAGAAATTACTTTTTTTGAGGCAACGACTTTGCATATTTTTTTTAAGTAAAGTCAACTTATTATTTTTTACAGTGTGGGAATGTGGCTCTAGTTTCACAGTTATCACTCACGGAGTGCTGTCAAACGCTTAGTGGCATTCTCTTGATCCAATTAATTAGGGGCTAACAAGGCATGGAGAGGGAAGGGATTTGGTTCTGCCGGGTGGTGACAGAGTCGAAGGCCTCCACAAATGAGGCCGACATCACGTCACACGGCGGCCATTAATGAGACATATGAAGTACTGCTGCGTCAAAGGAAGTTGTAATTAAAGAACATTCTCACTTCAGCTTTCACCAACATATAAACATACAATAGCCAACCAATCTGCCTCATAAACAGAAAATATTTATAGGTTCCACATAATCCTGACCTATAACAATTTAATAACTTATCTATCAAAGATACAAGCACTGAACTCAAAGTGAGATGGTTATCTTCTGTACTTTTGAACCTTGTCGGCCGAGCCATTTCCCGTGCCTGAAATAATTAAGTAGTCGTGAGAGGGGGTGGCATCCTCTCCCGCATAGAGCAGATGTTGTAAATCCATTGCAGCTCACACAGCCAGGTGCCCTCCAGCCGGTTCCCGTCTGCTGCTTTGATAATGGCATCTTTCCTTTCCGGGAACACTGGAGGAATCAAGCAACACATCGGTCCAGCCTCTATCATCTCCACATTACAAGGCTGTATGGGCAGCACAAGTTGACTAATCACTCAAGGAGGGTGCTTTGTGGAATTGTGAATAGTATGGGTTAAGTTCCTTTCACTGATTAGATGAATAAGCAGCTTTGATAACACATGGCTTTAACAACACACAATCCAGAGAGAATTTAAAACCAAATTTTCTGTAGACGGATAGAGATGCTGAACCACTTTAGCCTGCTGAAGTGAGCTCATTGCATGGCTAGCTGCACTTAAAACTTCTACTATATGTATGTGTCATACTTGGCCAATAAAGCTGATTCTGATTCTGATATTTGAGGCATTCATACCAGGAGTTGTGCACCTTTTCATGCCACTCTACATCTACCGCTGTAACGGCAACCTTATTTAGAATGATGATGCTATGGATGGATAACCATCATCCACTTACAGCATAACAGCATCTGTCCTCTACTCACTTACTTATGTGCTGGGTCACAGCGGGGTGGAGTAGACAAATTTGCATTTACACCCAAGGGAAATCTGGTTTTCAGTTCACTTATCCGTGCAAAATTCACGCCAAAAGGAGCTTCTTACTGTGAGAGGGTGCTAACCAGTAATCTATTATACCACATATTTGGCTCATGAATAAACTGCATGGATACTAACAAGAAAATATGGCAAATGGAAAAAAAAAGAGATTTGTCTACCACTGAGCTGATGATGTAGACAGTCCGCCACAAGTGTTTGTGGCAGGTACCACAGATGAGGGGCCTGATGAGTCAGAAGGAAAAGATATGTCTCTTATCAATATTAACAAAGAGATGCCTGATTCTGTATTTTTATGGGCTGGCTGTGTGGGCTCCTCCATCAGCACTTTGTGGTAGTTTTTTTTTTTTTTTTTTTACATTTCACAAAATATGTAATATCATGATCTCAGGGAGCCTCATTAACACTTTGGTACTTAGCCAGTTTATGGCTAAACAATAAAAAACACACACAGGCATGTCATATTATTACATAATTGCTTGATTGCAATTATTCAAGTGGATTATTTTGCACAGCACACGCATCAATTTCTGCAGTTTGGAATTTTTAAGTGGAGCTCATATTTCATCCCCTTCTTCTGCTATGGTTTGATTCCCCTTGAGTGGAGAAGTAATGCAACCAACGAACAGTTTATCTTAAGGCACTAAGCTTAGAATATTTGGCCAATTGAATTTTGATGAGATGGATTTTGGAGAAAAGCCAAACGACAGAGCACCACTGAGGGTGCATTTTATTTTTAAGCCAAATAAAAGCCCAATGAGTTTGTCAAATTTGCAAAAAAAAAAAAAAAAAAAAAAAAACACTGGCTCCCAAAGATACTAATGCCACTCATCTAAACATTCGCCAATGGATCTACCAATTTGCCAAACTTCTTACAACACGCTGTGAAGTACTATTAAATGCTATTGACGGTGCCGATTTACATAAACTATATATATACACTATATTACCAAAAGTATTCGCTCACCTGCCTTTACTCATTCTATGAACTGAAGTGCCATCCCATTCCTAACTCATAGAATTCAATATGATGTCGGTCCACCTTTTGCAGCTATTACAGCTTCAACTCTTCTGGGAAGACTGTCCACAAGGTTGAGGAGAGTGTTTATAGGAATTTTTGACCATTCTTCCAAAAGCGCATTGGTGAGGTCACACACTGATGTTGGTCGAGAAGGCCTGGCTCTCAGTCTCCGCTCTAATTCATCCCAAAGGTGTTCTATCGGGTTCAGGTCAGGACTCTGTGCAGGCCAGTCAAGTTCATCCACACCAGACTCTGTCATCCACGTCTTTATGGACCTTGCTTTGTGCACTGGTGCACAGTCATGTTGGAAGAGGAAGGGGCCCGCTCCAAACTGTTCCCACAAGGTTGGGAGCATGGAATTGTCCAAAATGTTTTGGTATCCTGAAGCATTCAATGTTCCTTTCACTGGAACTAAGGGGCCAAGCCCAGCTCCTGAAAAACAACCCCATACCATAATTCCTCCTCCACCAAATTTCACAGTTGGCACAATGCAATCTGAAATGTACCGTTCTCCTGGCAACCTCCAAACCCAGACTCGTCCATCAGATTGCCAGATGGTAAAGCGTGATTCATCACTCCAGAGAACGCGTCTCCACTGCTCTAGAGGCCAGTGGCGGCGTGCTTTACACCATTGCATCCGATGCCTTGCATTGCACTTGGTGATGTGTGGCTTGGCTGCAGCTGCTCGGCCATGGAAACCCATTCCATGAAGCTCTCTGCGTACTGTACTTGGGCTAATCTGAAGGTCACATGAAGTTTGTAGCTCTGTAGCAATTGACTGTGCAGAAAGTCGGCGACCTCTTTGCACTATGCGCTTCAGCATCCGCTGACCCCTCTCCGTCACTTTACGTGGCCTACCACTTCGTGGCTGAGTTGCTGTTTTTCCCAAACGCTTCCATTTTGTTATAATAGAGCTGACAGTTGACTGTGGAATATTTAGGAGCGAGGAAATTTCACGACTGGATTTGTTGCACAAGTGGCATCCTATGACAGTTCCACGCTGGAATTCACTGAGCTCCTGAGAGCGGCCCATTCTTTCACAAATGTCTTGTTTCACAGTCTGCATGCCTGAGTGCTTGAATTTATACACCTGGGGCCAGGCCAAGTGATTAGAACACCTGATTCTGATCATTTGAATGGGTGAGCGAATACTTTTGGTAATATAGTGTATCTGCAGGTCATGGTATTGATAAGCTCATGTGTTTATGTTCAGTTCTGTTGTGTTCTATTAGTTGATACTGTTGCTGTGGTTGTAGAGCGTTTTTTTTTTTTTTTTTGCTGAGTGAGAGCTGCATATTAGAAGTGTCAGGCTGACGGTGTTTATGGTGTTTACGTGGGCTACGGCCGACAGTAGCCCGTGTTCAAGCTTCAGTTACCTTGCAGAAAAGCATCCATAGCTTCCTTTGTGTGAGACGCTACAATATGTATTCAGGTCAAGAATATAGGTTTCATTGTTGCAAAGCACTACTATCTATCATGTTTTTATGTGTGACATCATCGACTAGTCGATGTCGACTCGACTTTCACCACACATTAGTTGACTTTAAAAAATCAGAAGTTGTTCAACCCATAATTCCTACTGAGATGAGGTCAGATGTTTCTTCCACAGCAAGGCTGTGTGGTAACAACCGTAAAGTGATGTGGTTCAGAGTGAGGACACATGGCCTGAGAGAGGCCATCGATTGCTGCTTGGTTGCGATCCTAATGTTATTCTACCATTTCCTGTATTTCATATTTCTCAGTCTAGACGATAATTCAGTTTATAATGTGCAAACAAGCATTTCCAGTCATTCCTTTTTATCGTGGTTACAATGAGGCCACAAACTGATTTCACTGATTTGATTAACTGAAGAGATCCTCGTAGGCATAAAAGATGCTGAATTAATTTCTGTGAAAAACAGTTTGGTGCCATAGCTCAGCTGGTATATGGTCTAGTCTGGGAACGCTGATAAGAAACTATTGCATTTGCTGGCCGAACTGCAGCGTAATTCACTTGGCTGGGCATGTAAACAAACAATGAAATGGTAATTAAATGCTATAAAATCTGAGGCTGCACTTATTTTAATTGAATAATAGCAACCTTATAGATATAGTACATATGCACAGCTACAGATATCAAGTAGTTCAGTTAGTCATCCTGCCTGTCATAAAACCTGTTTTGGGACCACACTGATAGAAGGCAGCTGCATCCATCATTTCCAAGCAATGTTGTCTGAGCTTCTTTTCTAGTTTTGAGGTAGCTTTATAAAGCTTTCTCTCTTTCCCACAGTTTTTGCCACAAATCTATAAAAATGTAATCTCACACTGTTTATGGAGAAAGTGGAAATTACACAAGAAACACGAAAGGTTGAAAAAAATATGATCGCTGTGTGTAGCTTTATACTACATTAGGATTGGAAAGGGGATACAGGAATAAAGAAATGACAATCAGCAGCTGTCATTTCTGTTTGGAGGAAAAAACAAAGGAGATGACGGATTTGTCAATAAGCCACTTCACTACCTGCACTCTATGTTGCTATTAATGCCAGAAAGTCAAAGAGGACACTTGCTTATAAAAAGTTGACTCACATCAGTTATTAATATCAGCAAGAGAGAGCACCATTAATAAGAAGTCCTCTTCTGCTACTCTTGTGATTTTCATAAGAGTTTTTCAGAAGGGTTGCATTTTTCTGAATCTCACCAAAACCTATTGGTGCAGACACACTGGCGTTTAAGACTATCTTACAGACAGAGGTAAATAACTTGCGACTCAACTGGAGACAAAAAAATATGTCCTTGGAATTTTGTTCCACATATTCTTCCAAGATTCGCTTCCATTTATCTTCATGAAATTTCACTCACCCCAAATAGACTTAACAGTGCCCCAGAAATGCAAGAAAAAGGCAAAAAAATGGAGCCTAAACTCTCCATTTGAAACTGTGTCACACTGGCGCTGGACCTACTTCTCTGGAACAGTCTTTCTATCTGGATAACCACTGACGGGCTGAGTTAATGAGCCTCTGTTTGGCCCTTAGAGAGGGCACTGTATGGCTATAACCTCAGAGCCATTTTCTGAATTTCCCAACAGGTCTAATGGAGATGGAGACTCAGCTTTTAGTCTGATCAGTTCTGCAAGGACTGTATCATTTTCACCTTCTTCCTCTAAACTTTGTAATGTTCAGCAGTTTTCAATGAATGTATCAGACAGAAGGAAAGCCATTTTGTGAATATATCAGTGTCACTAGAGTTTGAAAAATGACGGATCACTGATGCTTTTTCATTCCCCTGAGTGACAGCTATACAGTCTGCTTTTAGTACTTCCCTGTCTGTTGAGGGCCTCTTTTTACATTTAGGGAAGCAGCCTGTGAGCTCAGTTACTAATCCAAAAGACAGTAATTGAGGTCAACCACACCAACCAGAATGAAGAAAGGAAAGGTTGTTGCTGTTATTGAGATTATATAATTTAGTACAGTGTGCCACATGCCAAATGTTTCTTGAGTTAATTTTCCAGGAAACATCAAGTTTCCGTCGTGTGTACGCTACAGCAATGTGCTTTATTTCTCCACCACATTTCATCCAGTAATACATCTAGTAGACAAACAGCAACTGCTTGCTCAACATTAAATATAAAACATTTAAATCAAACAAAACCAAATGTACTTTTGAGAAGACTGATTTACAACCACCAAGATTTCCTTCCACTAACAAAACACTTGACCACGAGGGAGATTGTCCTTCCAACTTTAGCCGCACTAAGATTTCTTGCCAAAACCTTTGTGTGGTGGTTGATGTTGCATGACTCTGGCCTGATCCAACAAAGTAAAGTCTTTGTTATAAACAGGCCAATGCCTCCTTTCAGTTAGAATTATGTGTAAAGGAAAATCCAATTGTGAGGAAAATGTTATTCTGGCATTATGGACCACTGAAGACTGTTGCTTGTGAGTAATATTTGCAGTACAGTATTAAACCATGAACCATTTGCAAGCACACTTTACGTAAACCTCAACAATGCATTTAATAGATCCTCTGTGATTTACACTACATCATTATGCAGATTGTTATCATGGGTGCACTGGTAGGAACTGCAACTTCAATTAATCATTTTACACATCAAAGTCTGTTTAGAAGTCTTACAAGTACTACTAAAATCATGTCTGAGAAAGGTTTAGGGCTCCTCAGAGAGATATTGCTGGTGGTCACATTGCATTGTGGGTAATATATACGTCCGTAATACAAGAAGTTTGTTTTTACTTGCACTTGAAAGCAACATTATGCAGCTATTTTAAATATATTTAAAACAACAGACAGTTGATTTTAATGGTACACTGACAAGTAACAGGGAAACTGACACCTATTTCATTCCCATTCCCCACATCGACTCCCTGTTCTTTCACTGTGTAACTTGGGTCGATCAGGTGGGATCCCCTAAGAATAGTACTTAAGCCACTACAGCCAACTGGGGCTACATTTGTCAATCAGCCCCGACTACTTTGACCTACCTAGCTGCTTCAGCGAATGGCTTTTTCCATGGTGCAAAGTGGCACTCCCAGTTCAGTAAGCCCACCGCTAATGCAGTAAAAATAATACATTCATTACAAATGCCATTGTAGCTAAAACTAAACAGAAACCCCATACAGCTGACACAGTAAGCAAAAAAGAGAGGGAGATGCAGAGACAGAAGCTACTGCTATCAGCTAATCAAGGAGACATGAAATACCACCCTAAGTTTTTTTTTGTGCCTTCTATATCTGATTGTGCAGCAGTGTTAAGACCTTTAAATGCAGACATGCAGACATTAAACACAGACATATTAGCAGCTAAAAACTTGATTAGCAGAACTTGTACACATCCGTCAGATGTACTGCAACATTACATTTCATTTGAAGACGTGTTCCTGACTATCCAATTTTCTCTCTCCTTTCTGCTCTGTTTTGTTCACCGCTGTCTCCCTAGGGAAATATCTAGCGCTTTAGCTGTACGCCTTTATGTTCACCAGCAAGTTGCTAACTTTGTCTGTCATTTGCTTGCTGGCTGGGAAACCAAAAAAGTGAGCTGAGCAATTTGTAGAGCTGTGGGAGACTGCAGAGCTGGGTGAAAGTTAGATCTGTGTTCATCGCTATGAGCAAAACATTTCACATACAAAGTGATTTGTTGTTGATCTATTGTTAATTTAAAAATATTATTGCAGGGGAAATATGAGAATAAAATGGGTTAACTTGAACAGCAGTCATTTGTTTCTGCAAATTACCTGTTTCTTCTTCTTCTCCTAATAAGAGAATGTGTTCAATCACATAAATCTCCAAATGTAAACACACTGGGTAATTGGTTAACAAGGATATAACTGGAGGCAATCCGCTACAATAATGGATTAGGGCTTTAAACTCAGACTCATTTATTTTTCACCCACATACATCACAGCTAATCAATGGCATGTCTTTGGCCTAAACCCTCCCCCAGCAGGCTCTGACTGTGTCATTCCGACTTGTAGACAATTCAACTGTGAACAGCTCTTTTACTCTCAAACTTTATGCGCTGTTTAAAGTCATCATATGTTAACATTATGGGTAGATGATTATGTGAGACTTTGAATAATATTACCATTAAAGTTTAGAGCCATCAGACTGACTGACATTGGATGAATGGCAATGTGCAAGCTCAACCTCAATAAAAAAAAAATAAATAAATAAAAAGGCATTTTAAGGGCTCGGAGAATTGCTGGGGAACAAAGGCAGCCTACAGGAAAAGTGTAACGGCCATTCTGTCTCTGACAATTTTAACTTCCAGCTCTGCTAGCATGTTACTAGATTTATATTCTGTAGACCATGACGTTCATGCGCTGCAACACTAACGCTTGACAGCTAATAATAAGTTCAACAAAGGTGCCCCTGAGACAGATTAATTTGTTATAAATGCAGCCTATGCCAAACTCTATCATGATTTTACCTTAAATGCTTTCCTTTGTTATATGAAAGTGTTAGGAGTGATACTTCAGCTGTCATTTTAGACAGAATAAAGGCATTTATGATTAACCCAATTATTAGAACCTAACTCGTACCAGACCACCTAGGGGAGGTGCATTTTTTATTGTATCTAACTTTTTACTGAAAGTGTTTTATATAATACTCCTTATTGCTTAAATTAAGAAAAAAAAAAATACAGGCACATTTAAAACATTTCCATTTAAACCTGCAACATAAGTGCAAGCAGGTTAAAAAATATGCCTACAGAGAATACATTTCCAGGGTATTAGTTTCACAGTGTGTGATAAAGCTGTGTCAATTGTCATAGGCTAACCTTCAGTGTGGGATGTGGCTATAAGAAACAGAGTTGTGAATGAGTACAGAAAAAAAATGGACAGAAATCCATTTGGTGAAACAAGTTCACCTGTATATTAAAAAAAAACTGACTTACACAGCCATGAAATAAATCCTACCGTTCATAATGTTCAACTTTGAAGTCATGTCGGTTGTAGTTTGTGGTGGTGTTGAACTGTATTATGTTGACGGGTATTTAATATTTATATTCTCTGACATGGAAATGGAAAGAAATTTGCAAGTTTAGCTTCAATATTTCTTGGTTTGTCTGCTACAGTCTCTGAGAATGTACACTTTGTTTTATATATTTTTTGTTAGCTGTTCTAACAACTAAGTGAAAGAAATTTTGTTGCGAAAAACTTAGTGCAACTGAATCCATGATTTGCCCTGGCCTTACATTTTGTTTGTTGAACAAACCAGACATGTGGGTGGTGATGAGGCTTCGAACCAGACTTTTAGTTTCCCTACAATCAGTACAAAATGGAAGAGAAATTAAGAAAGTAAAATTGAAAAATAGTTCCTCTCATGGTAATTTGAGTACCAGTTTTCAGTTTCTAGCACTCACAAACACGCTGGTCCTCCAGAGCACAGAATTACTTAAATATACCTGTTGTTATAGAAGCTAAGCCGAAACTTCAAGCCACTGAGATACTACCATGCTGGAACATGAATTGATGCACAGATTATCTTGACAAGTAAGACTTAGTCCGAGACATTACAGTTAAACTCTCAGTCCATTTATTATCCATCAGTTTGTCACATTTGAACATAATTCCATACAACCAAATGCCGTTTCAGCTGTCAAAAACTGTTTACCTTCAAAGTGGAACACCATTTTTCTGCTCCTCGTGTTCGAATTGAAACGGGTAAAAAAGCATTCAGTTTCTCTGCCCCCTCTGCTTGGAATGCCCTCCAATCTGAACTGAAAATGTCAGAACTTGTTTCAATGGAAGCATTCCGCTCTATTTTAAAAAAACGATAATGGAAATCGTTTGAACAGTGCCTATGTTCTTAAATTTTTACTGTACCCACAACCTCTGCACTTTATTTCTCGCATCTTAACATTTTATATTTTTATGTTTGATTTTTACTGGTTGTTTGTTATTGTTGTTTGTCTGTCTTGATCACCATGATGTGTGCTGCTGCCTTTCTTGGCCAGGTCACCCTTGTGAAAGAGGTCTTGATCTCAATGGGTTTTTTATCTGGTTAAATAAAGGTTATAATAAATACCCTGACGCAGTAAAGATTGGTTCTTATCTACAGATTATTGCTCCAAATTTTTCAGTTAGACTTGACACAGCATACATTCAAATACATACTTTATTATGGCTCCCACACCTGTAAAGAGTGATTTGTCGCATTTTATTTTCTTAAGGTGGCACATTCATCTACAAAAAACATAGGTTTGTGTACATTGCCTCCTATGTTGAATCTCTACTGCAAACACAGCAGTGAAACAAATTCCCCATAACGCAAACACAGGTGGATAAGGTGCATATATTTTGTGATTTACCAGTGATGGGAACGGAGCTATTTAACCTTGACCAGCAATGACTGTGAAAATTAATTTTGTATCATTTGTGTGGTCTCCGTGTTAAATGGATATCAGCGGAACTCCGAGCTAGCACCATCTCCTCTCACCGTTTTACTGGGATTAAAATACTGACCTATCTATCCCACATGAAGAAAGCAGTATTTAATGGGTTGTCTCTTCACTGTAGGTGCTACCAGCTTCAAATGAGATTCATGACAAATCCCCCTACAAGAGGCCAGCCAATATGCTAGATAATAGCATGCTTGGCAGTACTTATCTGTCTCCATTAAACATACAGGTCATATCCTGCAATGTCAAAACCATTAAATCAAAGAATATAGCACAAAGCCAAACTGAATCTGGGTGCTGTTGCAGTAAGAAAGCAGCTCTGAATGAGTTAACAATATTTAACACCATGAAAATTTGAAGACTAAGAAGCTATGACAGACCTTTGTCAAAATATTGAAATTATTGGAGGGGTAATACATTTGCATACCCCTGTCACCTGCCAGTGGTATTTCACTGCAACCACCAAGGATCACTTCTTATGCCATTGGTATGACCTATTCATTTTAAATGCAATCACCGCGTCTTACAGTTGACACTTGATATGCAATGCTTGTGACGTGTCTGTGGTGCATCTTTTGCATTTCAAGGTAATATTGAAGAGAATTTATTATCTAACCTAAAAAGGACACACAGCACAATTGTGCTTAATTCTGTGTAATTTTAAACTTCACTATGGAGCTGTCAAAGTGAGCCCCGGTGCACATTTATCATGCAGATAAGATAAAAGCTCGGACAGTCAACTACTAGCCTCGGATTCATTTTAATTTTCCATAACAGTGGAGGCAACAGTGATTCGATTTGAACTCCACACCTCTTCTGAATGCATAATCTGACCCTCTGCTATAGATTAATGTCTTCCTCGGAACCTGCGTGCCTCAGTTGAACGTCATCTCTGCTCAAGGTTCACGTCTCGGCTCAGACCGACCAATCTGACCATGGCATGGATGCAGCCAGTTAATTAACAAGCTTTAACAAACCAAATCCTGTATGAACATATTGATTTAATGTCACTCCTAGGAAATGATTTGAGTATATTTCTACAGCTTTTGCAGTTATTGTTTTAAACCATTATGAAATATAATAGTTGAAATGATTAATTACAAGTTCATCACAGGACCAAGTTAAGATTTCCAAGTGTCTGCTCAGCTGGAATCAAGGAATGTTTTGTTTTGTTTTTCCTTGGGAAAAAAAAGACTTAAATTGATTGGTCTGTCAATCAACTAATCAATTAACTGAGTAATCATTTCAGCCCTTAAGGATTGATATTCACAAGGAACTGTGCAAGTTGATGTGTTGAATTGAGAAATAACACAAATACTGTACAGTAATGTTGCTGTTTACATTGATTGCAAGGCCACAAAATGTCTGGACGTCTCTGATGCTAGCAAAAATGAAACTCGGGATTTACAGAATTTTCTTTTGAACGTGGCCTGACTCCATACTTCTGAGTAGTTTTTTTGTGAGCACAAATAAGCAGACGCAGCTGTAACCTGAGTTCAGCTCTACAAAGAAAGGCAAAAGAAAAAGAAGACGAGAAATAATTCAACAATACCCCCCTCTAATGGCTCTATTCCCAGCTGAGACATACTGTTCCTGATGTTTGCTTTAAAAGCTCTTTCTGGAAAAGTGTGGTCATTTTGAGATCCTTCTGCGTTCGCTAGCAGGTATCTGGAGTAGTTAGGAGAGCTGGATAATGTGCGATTTTTATTTTTCTCCCTATAAAGGCTTTGGCTATCACAGAAGCTGCCCTGCATTAATGTGTTGAGTCATCCAAGCAGGCTGAAGTTTCTGACCTTTTGCAGTTTGATCTTGGCTAATTGATTTGAGCAGGTGGCTAAAAATGCTCAATTTAGCAATGCACACTATTCGCAATATATCAATAATATCTCCTGAATACAACTATGTGCTTTTATTCTACATTTTTCTAAAAGGCAGTTTTCAGGTATAAGGACAGCATCACTGTCTATTTCTAATCATCCATGCAGCTAAATCATGCCAGTACAGGTCAGTACAGAGACAGAAGCTGATTCAGAAAGCAAAGGTTTTCCATTCAGCTTCTCTTACTGGCATCTCCATTCATTTCTCTCATGAAGACCTCCAAAGAGGATAGTAATAATGAATACAGTGGGAAAGACAGCATGCATATTCCTGTCTTTGTTAAGCAGGGAAGCTGGTTCAAACTAAAATAAGAATGATCCTCTTTGGTGTCATGCTCATCAGTGGATATAATCATATTAGTTAGCATTGAAGCAGCATTGAGATTGACATATTTGTGTTCAGTGACAAAAAGACACTGAGAGCCAACAATAAACCGCTCTCCTCTCACAAGACAGTGGATTGTTGCCACAAAAATCAATATTCAAGATTAATTCAATTACATGGAGAGAAGGTATCTCAGTGACTGATATGCGGCAGCAGATGGTAAAGACAGCAAAGCAATACTTCTGAAAAACTAAATATGATATTACTCAGTGTGGGAGTAAAAAGCAATTCAGTATTATTGTAGGCGTATCCATTCGTGGTGTTTAGATGGGCAGATGTAATGCGTTGCAGTCGGTCAAAATACAACTTAATCCAAAACATGTAACCCACACAGTAAAAACGCACGTATGCGTACACACAAAAAAAACACGCATATACACCCCAGGCGCGCACACACTTCAGCAATGTTTTTTGAATTTGTGACCCGTGATTCATGTTCTTGAGTCACTGTTTAAGGATTAAAAAAAAAATTAAAAAAATAAAAACACTTTTTACAGTCAAATTTGAGTTGCAACAAAAGGCTCAAAGACGGAGCGAGCGACAAACTCCTTCTGATTGAGTCATTTAATCACTGATTATTTTCAATGGAGCAGGTTCGACTACTTTCTTTTCCCTTTGAGACTGATAACACTGAGGAAACTGAGTAAAAAAGACAAATCGCCACTTACCCAGAGTTATGAGATGAAACAGATAAACTCCCCACAGATCCATGTCAGTGTCAAATGGGGATATACGGTTTTGCGTCGGAGGTACACCTACGGCGGGATAATTACGCGTTAAGAATAAGATATCCTGCCGTGCAGCTGGAGATCATTATTTGCGAAAAGTGAATAATCTCTTGAAAAATCCTTGAAGCGTGTTTTAGCTATTTTGTTTCTGTCTGCTATGTCTTAGAATCCCATCATTTTCTTCCAAGACGCTGCTACTGTCGCGCTTTTGCGCAAAGGCAGAGCCATACGTGACACTGCGAGGGAAAGTTGTCCTGTGCGCTGTATAGTCCCGTATCGTATCGTAGAGAGACAGAAAGAGAGAGGGAGAGGGAGCCTTCTGTTGCGCGCCGAGGTGGTCGCACAAGTCCTTGAGTCCGCTGCTGGAGAGATGCTGAGTGCAGGGAAGAGCCACTGCAAGAAGGAGGAGAGGAGTGAGAACTGTTTCTACAGGAACGGACATTAAACAGCCTGGTTGCGTGGTCAGGGCTCAACGGTAATAAAGAGTGGGATAATCTTAACTCAGCAACAGAAACACCATCATGTCATAGTTATACCCGCCGTGTGCGTATAGTAGTTTATAATAATTTCAACCTCCTCTGTTTTAATACACTTTCTGGAGTTCTTTTTATATAATATTTTAAATGCAATCTTATTGATTATACTTTATATAATATAATTTTAGGGGTCCTACATCTACTCAACTTCACTAGAAGATCATGGTGATTTGTGAGCTAAAGACCCTCCTTTTCATAATCCCTGCTTTTTATTCTCTTGTCCTCTGTCATCATCTCAAGGTCTAACACTTGTCATTCAGTGTGCTTATATAACACGGAGTCTGAGTTTTGGAACAGAGGTAATCAATAAAAAAGAGCACAAAAAGAAAAGTGAGTCTGCAGTTTGAGTCCAATTTGAGGATTGTCTTTTAAGCTTTACTCGGGGCCATGCTGCGCTTATGTGTGTCTACATTAGCTTTGACCCCAATTCTGAGAGACGGCAGATTTGGGGCATTCTCACCCACAAACTTCAGTTTAGGCTTTCATGCGCAAAGTTTGAGAGCTTATACCCTATATTTATGTCTACATGGGACCTCTAATTGGTTATACAATAAAAATTCTGACCAACAGGTGGATTCCTTCCACGGTCGGAGAGGTTTAGGTGGTGAGTGACATAAATTGGCTATATTTACTCTGAGCAGCTGTTTAATGATAAGAATGACCACATTCTTGAGTTTTACAGGAGGAAAATACTGTTTACAAGCCCAGAAAATCACCTGGACAGCACCCCGTAAAGGTTTCAAAATACATTCTCTAAAAATACATTGTTGTATTTATCAGAAACTGAAAAATGACTCCCTTTAGTTTCATAAAAGCAAAAATATTTGGCCCCTACTGAGAGGTGGATCCAGTTCCTGGTCCAACAACCAGAGCAGCAGTGCTCAATTCTCAGTGCTGTTCACTGTTTTGAAACGGACAGTTATTGATCTTTTAGTGTTAAGAATTCAACTTTCGCACCATCTGTTCATTTTATGGTTCAGAAGCCCTTTTTGTTCAAAGAACATCAGCAGGCCAGGATGTGCATTTAGAGTTTGTTGACTTACCTTTTAGTGCATCGCCAAAACGGCAACAACAAATGGAGTTTCCAGATGATCCATGCAAACAAAGCTGGTGAGGAGCAGATAACAAAGGGTCACCATGTTGGAGCAGCCAGACTCAGTGTGTGTGCTTTTCTCCATGCGTGCGTGCACGAGTCTGTGCGAGAGTAAAGCAACCCAGGGCTCCAAAAGGATGATCCAGCTGTGCACCAAAGACAGAATGAAGACCTTGGAAGAGCCATTTCAGCCTGTTAGTATTATCTTTGCTGCCATCCATGTCTTTTCTGCTATAGTGCTTCACTGGACTTACATGAGTTGGCAGCTGAGAGACTTTGTTGTTTCAAGTTTTTGTTTTATATTTTTGCTGAGGCCACAAATTGGAAAGTATCTATAAAATGTCTTTACGCCTCCACGATTGTAATTTCAACTCTCTAACAAGCTTGCAGTGAGAATATTTGGAACACTACATTAACATCTCTGTCGGGACTTGGAGTGCTTAAACATGGGGAGATGGGTTCTGAAACTGCTTTATGAATCTTTAAGGAGCAACTCAGTGCCATGGGGATCTTTCCGTAAAGTACATATTTGCAATGTGCATCTGCATTAATTTGTAATTCAAATCAACATTCAACTTTGCATGAATGAAAAAGACCCCATTGATGGTTTACAGAGAATTAGAGAGAAAGTGATTTCTGCTAAAACATTCAAGTGTTCGTGGATTGTGGGTGCAGAGGGGCTTGTCTTTCTCTTCCTCAATTTAAGAAATGCAGACCTAAGGTAATCTGAATCTCCTCAGCCGTGAGTTTTCCTGCTTGTTGGTCTCTTAGTCCAAAACCCCTCCTGGCAAATGTTATTATTTTGTATTCTCTAAATTACGGTTAGTAGTTTCAGGATCTCTTACTTCCCAGTAATTCGTAAATATGGAGAATAAGTTGCTCCTTAAACATGGGAGATGGGCAGCTCTCAGTTCTACCTTCAGGCAAAGACACATTGATTTTCTATCTATGTGAGCCAGAGCCCTGAGGTCACAACATTAATATAGGATTAGTTACTGTACCTGTAATGATTGCTGTGTCAAAGCACCTTGACTGAGTGATAAAGATGGACTTTAGAAATATTCGTTAGAACCATGACACAGTTGCTGAATGCTAAACGCAGACTTGTAACTTCTGAAAGACAAACCAGAACATTGTGGCTTCCTTCCCTGTTACTTCAAAGTAGAGTGCCCTGTTCGACACGTACCTATTTTTGGATTTTGGAAGGCTCTCTGTTCTTTTTAGGGAGATTTTAAAATTAGCATCATCTATGGCACAGCTATAAAGGTGTGCTTATTACGCCGCAATTTGTCCATCCATACTGCATGTACACATGTACATGCATCCCATTTTTGTGAATGTGGTATCGCAGAAGCGCCTGGAGGGACAGTGGCCACTTTTGAATTTTATTTTGAGAGTAAAAAATAGATTTGCAATCAGGTTTATATATACTTTTTACTGTTGGATTTGATAGAAAACTAAAGTATTGTTTGCAGTTACAGTTCTTCAATCTGCCGCTTACTAAGGAGTAGAGGAACGCTTTATAGGCCGATCAGTGGACTGTAGTGGCAGTTGCTGCTATATGATTTTTATGCTACACTAGTTTAAGCGCTGTGGGGGGTTAAAGTGCGAATCAAAACAACAATTTAATATTTTTGGAGGGTCGAATCCATGGGCCGACTGGGCCTTTCTGTGTGGAGTTTGCATGTTCTCCTCGTGTCTGCGTGGGTTCTCTCCGGGTACTCTGGCTTCCTCCCACCATCCAAAGACATGCTCATTAGGTTAATTGGTGATTCTAAATTGGCCGTAGGTGTGAATGGTTGTCTGTCTCTCTGTGTTAGCCCTGTGATAGACTGGAGACCTGTCCAGGGTCAGGAACAAGCGGTTACAGAAGATGAATGAATGAATGAATGAATGAATGAACAGCTTTTTGGCTGAAATCCATCAACTGTATCTGGCCACAATGCTGGACTTTTTGTTTACCTGTACTAAAAGAACTTTTTCATGACTTTTTGGCTTTGAAGTAAAATGTCGGAACTCACACAGCTAAAAAGAATGTTCATACACATGCTTTACGTACTGTATGCCTGTTGAGAAAACTGCATGAAATGCCGTCATGATGGCTACCAGTTGTGTGTTTGTTTGTTTTTTGTTTTATTTCCACTGTTTCACTGTAAAGAAATTACTTTTCATATGATTAGTAAGAAACTCACAGGTGTCACTAATTTATTTTCATTTTAAACCATGACAGTGTGACACTGAGCCAGCATGCGCAAAACAACAACTCTGAAACTGAAGCAGACAAATCTGCTTTTCCTGCTGTCATGCTACCATGTTCCCTGCTGACCACATTGTTGCGATTACTTCTCCATCTGGAGCAGTCCACCCAAGCTTTTGCGCCACTTAAACTTTGTTGACATAAACTTTGTTGTAGTGTACCACTTTCTGCTGTGATCAGGACTCAGTAGAGATGCAGCCTCAAGTTGTCTTGTGTTACCATTTGCACAGAACATTAGGGAGGTGTCAGTCAAGCAGCCTATATGCACCTGTAGACACAAACCTGAGAGGGGGTCTAAGCAGCATGAAATAAGTGGTGTGGGCATGCCTCTAAATAAGGACCTAGTTTTTAATTCTTACTTAGATCTCCCAGTTTGTTTTTAATTACGTGGTAGTTGTCTTAATTGCTTCTCGTCTATATTTATTGCCATAATTTGAGATATTGGACCATGCTGTCAGTCAAAAGAAGCTGTTAGCAGCCATTTATCCTTCGCACTGTGGTAAACAAGCGGCACACGCTTGAACATTCGGCTGCATAATCCATCACGGTAAGCAGCCTTCAATTTAAGTCGTTTCTTTGCTGCCCAGAAGTTTTGAATGAGGGCACGCATTATGTTGCATTCTGCTTACTGCCAATCATCTGACATTAGCTGGACGAAATGGAAGACTAGGCAAAAAAAATTTTGTCCTGAAAAGCAAATCACAAAATTTATCTGCTTGAGACATTTATGTCGGACGGACAAGTGAACAAGTTCACAACTCTTCTCTAAGGTGGTGGAGGCAAGAGTTCATGTTGCAGTGAGTAATACTGAGCCTGGTGACATGTGTTTAAGGGCTTCATTCTACACCTCCAAACATTCACAGAGTTGACTAAGAAGCAGCCCTTACATGCATGAACGGCTCCCAGTATAGTGACGTCATGTCTGTACTTGATTGCAAACGGGGTAGCGGTTGTTCTGCGTGAACCTCTGGGACATTTCCATTTTTCTCTTTCTTCTGCTGTCAAACAGTTCAGTGGATGAATGTGGGACAGGCAGGAAACATCTTACAAAAGCAAGAATCGTCTCGTTCTTGAATATTCAAAGAGGCTTCATGTGATTTAATAAAGCTTTAACTCCTGCAGGCCTGTCAATGTTAGCAACCTGAGCCTTAGCCTTCATCATCTCATCCTCTCCAGTGTTTGACAAAGACGGACCCCGGCGGTTTGTCATACGCGCTCAGACATAAGGGTGTATGTGCGGTCTGAGAAAGGGTGTTTCATAGCAAGTGCCATGCCAAATAGAGCAATGCTCAATTGGTGCCAGACTGCATGGCAGGCATTTGCACAGACGGTGACTCCGTTACCTCTCACTGCAACAGATGGTGCGTCTCATGCACACTGTGTGGAAGGTTATGTTGCTCTGCTCTATGGATGTCTAGTTGTGTCTTAAACTTGATTTGGACCATACAGCCACATGCGCAAAAATGCACGCACATGGAGCGGAAAGAGAGGACCCTATTGATTTAATTAATCAGTAAGTGCTGAAAAGATGTGTTAATGGTAAGCACTGTGGAGAATGTCACACATTTTTACAACACCAACATAGTTAGAAAGGTGTTTTATTTTCCTCTTATCCTTTCTCTTTGACTTTAACAGTGACGTATTTCTTAGTTTCTTATTTCTTATTGTCAAACACCTTCCTCTCACCTCAGGGTTTAACCATATTCACCCATATAATTAAAGATTGGTATAGTAAAAAGATTAAGTTACACTTGTTCTGCCTGATTCACAAATTCTTTCTTTTTTCAGTGCAGGCTGTTTATCTCTGTGGTAGGTTTAAGGGGTGATAAGGTTATCCAAGAACATCTATCACTGATTTCCTGTCACTCCTGGTGGCCAAAAATAATCAGATGCCACCTGGATCAACAGCTCCGTGTTTTAAGCTCCATAACTCATCTCCAGGGACTTTGTGAATGTGAGTTCAACACACCAGTATACGTGGGTGAGTGCAAATATGCATGTGTGCAGATATTTAGGAGTTTATAAATGGCTCCTTCTCTCTGACATTTTAGTGAGATTTTGTGCTGTTCACCGTGCTTTTAAGAGAGAGGCTCTCAGCAGATGTTCGTGGGAAGAGATGCTGCTATAGCAATCTCAACTCAAGTCTCTCTTCACAACATTTAGAATTCTGTTCTACAGAGGCTCAAGTCACGACAAAATATACATAATAACTGAAACATATTTGCACCAAAACAAAATAATATATATTTGTATAAGGCACTTCAAATGAGCCAGTAAAGTTGGAAACAGAGTGGACATGCTCAGCGTGGGTGGGTTTGGTTCGGTCTTAAATCATTTAATCATTTATCAGCTGCCATGTGTATGGCATGTAGTTGACTACTACACTAATGCATCTCAAGCAGTTGTACTTAATGTGTTTCAACCAAGCTTCAGCTTCTCTGATCATGCCTGTCATTTCCCCAGTCCCCTACAATTGACACTTTGCATCACTGATTACAACGATCAGAGTTAATCATGTGCACACTCATATCCACTTGGGTATTACAAGCGACACAAGACACTCAACTGTCATATGTTGCTTTGGTCATCCTGGCTGACGTGTTTTTAAGTTCTATTTTTATTGTGACAAGTAAAGCATAGAAAACACAGAAGACACAATAAACTACCAAACAGCTAATAAATCATGCCAGGTATACTGTATACAGTACAATTACACACTACGCAAGAAACTTTACGACCCATATCAACAAAGAAAATAAATAATGATTGAAGTTTGAACTCATGCAGATATTTTAATCTGCATAACAGAATGGACAAGCTTCAAGGACTTGGATGGAGCTCAGTTCTGCTCAGTGGGAATTCAGTGAGTGAAAACAGCTTCCTGCAGTAAAACATCACAGGGGGCTACGTTGGTTGGGGGGCCTGTTGTTTATTTTAATGCTGAGATAATGAAATACAATCCGCCGAGGTGAGTACGACTAACAGATTAATGTGTCTGAATGTTTATCAGCTGTCAGAACCCTGCACATCAGTTTATGATAATGTGAAATGCTATCCACTTGGTTCTCCGATGCAGCACCTTGCCAGATGACACTGTGCTGTTTTGCTGCAAAGTTGAACAAAGTTCAGCTCAAAGGTATTAGTTGCTGGAGCCCTTTATTTTGGTACCCTACTGGGTCAAGAAAGAGGGGCTTTTGATCAACAGAGAACCGATTTTTACTCTCATTCAAGTTTTTTGGGATCCAAAGTTGGCTTGTGGCCCATTGGTGAATTTCAACCACAGTATCTTTTTCACACTCCAGTCCGATAGGTGGATAAACTTGGAGCTTTGCAAACTCTGATGTAAGTTGTCCATACAATCTGTTTTTCAGCCGAAAGCCTTCAAACGTCTAACCAATATTTTAGGTCATGAACCAACCTATTTTTGATTGAAATGCCTGGAACCAAACCAGTTCTCTGTTACTTTAAAAAAGCCCTAAGCTAAAGTATCCTCATTCAAATGAATCATTCCAAAGAGTTTGGACCAATTATTGGCCACAGAGGATGTGAGGACAGAGACGTTGGCAGTCACTGGTTGTAGGGAAATATACATTACTTGCAAGTATTTGAACAGTTCATGAAGTAAAAGCTTCCCACACTGCAGCAATAGATTGCCTCTGACCATTTTTTCAAATCAGTCTGAACATGGCCTTAGGGTTATTTATGGCAGATTTGTTAACACTAGAAAACTAATGGCCTTCAGAGAGGTCCTTATATCTATTAAGATGAAAGTGGTTTGATGTGAGTGACCAACAGGGTAACCCTCACCCTCACCCTCACCTTACTTCACTTACTTAACCACGGTCTTAACTGAGTGCTTCACACAAGCAGCATGTACAATTTATCTGGATAAGCTAAGAGCATAACAGTGAATTAAAGATGTATTCATTTATTTTTCTCGATCTGTTTTGAGCAATAGGCCACATTTGAAAACCTGAGGTATAATAAGAGAATCTCAACTTCCTCTAGATGCCTGTGTTATAAAAAACAAAACAAAACAAAACAAAAAAACACAAGTTCAGGCGGCTCATTTTAGGTGCACATGGCTTTGTTATGAGCTGTGTTTTACCTCTGACCTGACCTGAACACCCGTTCATTGATGTTCTCCATGCGGGGCATGTATGCGCGTCCCCTGGGAAAAACACAATTAGCCAAATTAGAAGGCAAAATCTGGTGAGACCAAAGGTCACAGTGGGAGCCACTGCTGTTTTCCACAGTGGCTGTTAAGCAAACAGCTCACTAGCAGTGTTATTTCTAGCAACAAAAGTGGAAAGCCACTTTATCATTACTGTGGCTATTCTGTAACATTTATCTTACATATTACCACAGCTTGTTTGGCTTCACTTTTATTCCTTGCCTGTCAAAGACCCACATGCAAATGTTGAAGTTTTTACACACACAGTTTATTACTGGTATCATAGAGCATTTCAATAATGTATTCTATCTCAAACCCTTTGAAGTCATCATCACTTTCATTTCTTATTAAAAAAAAAGCTGAAGTAGCTATTTACCTTGTGTTTTTATTCAGCAGGCTGCAAAGTGAGTGGATGAAATCAGGTGTCTGTCTTCAGCAAGGAAATTAATTTGCAATTTGTAATGAGCCCCGCTTCCATCCAAGTAGTTATTCATGAAATTAGCTCTTGGGCAATGCAGATGGGTGCAACTTTGAAAATCCACAGAGCAGTTTGCAAGCTGTCTTTGTGCTGTTGTATTTTAATTTGTGCATAGTGGGATGTTGCCACTTGTTGATTCATATGAACAGGGACTTCAGCAGCTGCTTGTACGGAGTTTAGGGGGAGTGGTGAAAGGACTGTTTGCCAGTCAAAGGTACTGAGGTTGATTATTTCACGTAATAAATGATTTCCCCGTAGTTTTGGACATGTTTATGATGTATAGAAGAGGTATGTCTGTTCTTGTATCAGGTGGTGATTCAATCTTTTGGCCCCAAAGCAAATCTTTCAACTCATGCAGTATTCAGCTCTATAGGTTTTTTTTTATATACTGCATGGCATTGCTTATACTGGCCTGAGGTTTCCATGAATATTGCACTGTATTATGCTCCGTGGTAATCTCCATGCTGTGTGGAGGGTATCCCGTTACTTCATGAATTATAGATCAGGAGGCAATGGAGGAGGGATACCTCAGGTTCTCCGACATGGATTTGGGGTTAAATCAGTATGTATTTTTCAGTATGCCCTTTTTTATTGTTCAGATAAAAATCCTTAAATCTCGCCATGTAGAACTGATTGATTACTCTTACAGTTTATCAGTTTGTGTACAATAACATGAAGCTGTAACTCCATATTATTGCTGACATTCTCTCTAGGCCTGGGTTAAGTTTCTTTCAAACACAAGAGGCGAATGTTTTCATTTACGCCTTGCTAATGTGTCTGGCGGCAAAATACATGATATGAGTGTAACGTAGCACCATGTAATCATGTAAAATGAGGTTGCAAGAGGCTAAAATTCAGTGATGATATCTGATATCATTGTATTCCAAGGTATGGCTAGCTAGTCCTTTCGCCATCATCATTTTCATAGAAAAAAAAATAAAATAAAAACCTTTATTTCTAACATAACACAGTTCAGCTTTCTGGAACCACAGAACAGTCTTGTGTGAATGTGGCCCAAACTAAAACCAGCCTTCTCCATGTCTTCTGCAAGTTCTGTGCACGGTTTGTTTGTCCAAGTGAACCCTTTGAGCTTCGATATCACTTTTGGTATCGACCAGGTCGCACTTTCTCAGTTCCAATTTTTAGCTTCACAGGTTTAGTATAAAACCACTCACTATCCAGATGTTTCCATGATTACTGCTTCAAGCCAGATGGCAGCTTGCATGTACCTCCTTTGCTAAACCCTTATAATATGCGACTTACCATTAACATAGCATCATGTAAAAATGTAAAAACAGACTAAAGACATCTGGTAAAAAAAAAAAAAAAAAAACTCATCACTGGTTGATTATTGATGTAGTATTAAATTGATAATATATTATTATTTCTAACATAACACAATTAAAATGTCTAGTTTAGAAAAGTGTTTTTACTTCATTTCATGCGGCGTGCCTCTCTTTTGATAAGAAATGGCTTTGTTTTATTCTTATCTTGTATTATTATTTTTTTTAATTAACCTGGAACACAGCTAAATGTATATGCCTCTTGGACTAGAAGCAATGCAAGCTTAGTTACCTGCTTATTTTAGAGCAGACACACACTCTCAGTATGTTTTTGCCCTTGTATGTTTGATAAAAAAATACACTACCCTCCAAGTCATTCAATTATCAATACTGATACTTGACCGACTTGCAGTGCCTACTTATGGTTGTTAAGCTATGACAAGATGCTCACTGGCTGGGGGAAGGGTTTAGCAAACAGCCCTCTGTCAACAGGCACATCTCACTGATACCTGACCCAGTCAATTTTTCCAGACATTATTGGTGCTAATTAAATCCTGGCTTTAAAAATAACCAAATAATGATCTCTATCTATGCATTATTAATTACATCAACCAGATTTAGATTTAAGATTAGCCAGAAGCAGTTTAATTTCAAGTAGAATCTCTTCCAATTTCACTTCCGTACATATGAACAAAAGGTTATTTAATCATTAAACTCCAAAACTAAAATGCAGTGTTATTGCACATGAAACATAACTTCCATAAATCACCCAAAAACTCTATATAAATGACCTGTCAGTGAATGCCACAAGAGAAGTTGTGTCATGATTTTAACTTAACTCTCTGCACAGCAGTGCTCACATAAGCTGTCATTGTAAAACCTCTCACATAACGTGCAGGAAGCATTATAAATAATAAGGCAATCTGCTGTAGGTGTCATCCCCTCCTGCTTTAATAAATAACTGCTCCAACTACGGGTCCCCAGATCTCAAACTGCTTGCACTTCACAGTTAAACTGGAAATCACTGCAATATAACACGCTTTACTCTTTGGCTTTTTACAAAGATGAGAAATTCAGAATTGTTTATCTTTTCTTTGTCTTTCAGTGTCCTCGTAGATGCATTTATCTGGTGTTTCTTTGCTTTTGATTTACTGCACAGTTTAAAGAGCTGCTTATTTGTAAGTCTTTGTAAGATTTGCGTATACAGAGGTAGAGGAGGAAGTCATGAATGTTTCTTTGTTAAAAGAGCAGAAAATGCAATAACCACTGGTAAAATAAATAAATAATAATGTCTACCTCCAGATGTCCAGTTGTTGATTAGTTTGGGTTTATTTACTTTGTGCAGATTGGTTAAAATATTCTTCACATGTGGCTTGTCCTCTTTTGTTTTTGTAGGTTTCTGCCAGTTTCTAGGTTCATCCCAGACTTGTATGACAATCTTATCATATCACACACTATATGATCTTAGCTGCCGATTCTAAGCTTCAGCTCCCCTATGATGGCAAGAGGTCAAGTCTTCACAGCTGCATTGTCTTCATAATAGGCTCAACAGACTTCCTATGAACCCAGTTTTTGGCAAGTTTTGCCTACCAATTCATATAGCTGCATTCTTTGTAATGTCAGGTTAATGTCAGGAGCTTGTTCGAGAGAAATTGTCAGTTTTCTTGACATATTCGAACAAGCAAACTTTCAGCATTTGCAGCTGTAGGCCTCTTGGAGCTTTTTAGATCTTGGAATATTGGCACCACACATTTCAGCAACAGCCAATGGTGTAAAATTAGTTGCGAACTAGGTTTAACTTGTAATGCAGTTTGACCATTTACGGCTGTAAAAAAAAAAAAAAAAAACAAGTACTGAAAGGACAAACTGGTCACACTTCTAGGTTTCTTTTCACCTTCACCATAGAGATCCTTAATAGAAGTGCTGATAAAGTGGAGGTACAATCAAAGCTGATTGAGATAATTATGTAATATCCATTAGCTTCGGCGATAATTGGTCTCATTACGCTGTTGAAAATTGCAGGAAGGTTGGCGACTTCATCCGGTCAAAATAAATGTTACAGAATATAATATTTTGTTTGCATGTTCTCCCTATGTCTGCATGGGTTCTCTCCAGATACTCTGGCTTCCTCCTGCTGTCCAAATACATGCTCATTAGGTTAATTGGTCATTCTAAAGTGGCCGTAGGTGTCCATGTGAGTGTGAATGGTTGTCTGTCTCTCTGTGTTAGCCCTGTGATAGACTGGCAACCTGTCCAGGGTGTACCCCGCCTCTTGCCCAATGACAGCTGGGATAGACTCCAGCACCCCCCGTGACCCTTAACAGGACAAGCAGTTACAGAAGATGAATGAATGAATGAATTAATATATATGAACCTTCAGCAAAGTATCATAAGTGAATTAAATAAAAGCAAGAATACATCACATACCACTATTTTTTTTTCCACAGTGAAAATCACCACAGTGGTCATTAGCTTTTTTGAAGACTTCAAATGACTGACATAAAATTAAATGACTTCATTAAATTTCACATTGTAACTGGATGTATTTCCCCAGACAGCACCCTGTTTATTTCCCTGTACATTCTGTAGTTCTCTGGGGATTTGCTCATCTTAAATTCACATTGATGTTAAGGAAATGTAACCAAGGGAAATCAGTGTAAAATCTCAGTTAATCACAGAAAACCATAGCATTTCATTTGATCTGAGCCTGGATTTATTTCCCAACTGTGTATGACACAACCTGAACAGTAACAGGGAGAGGTATAATGACAAGCTTCCCTGTTTCTATGTGGGTTTTTTTTTCCTGGGGTCATATGAATAGCGTGACATCACTATCTCAGAAAATACATCCGCCATTCATGATAAAGCAAGGTGATCTAAACCATAAGGCATTTTATGATAAAACCATCCCTCATTACATTGCACAAATAGCATGCAGAGTTATTCAGGTCCATGGGAAATGTGCCCCCGTGTCCTCTGGGGAGCGAGAGTGAATGGGAAGATTCAGGATCCGCTCGGCTGGAGAAGGATTACATCCCGGAGAGTCTCGTGGGGAGAAAGACACAGATGCTGCATTGATCCTGCTGATAAACACTGAATGGCTGGAAGCTCAAGTAAGTGTCAGGTTCCCCAAACGGAAACACCAAGCCAGGCCGGGATGAAGTTCGGAACTATGCATGAAAGGTTTACAGATAAGCTTGGAGTATGTGAAATTAGCAGAACTAATATGTGCCATTTGCCAATAATTTACATAATTTTTCCACTGCAGTGTAATTGATGGAAATGTGAACTTAATAAGAGACAGACCGGGATCATGTGTGCTTTCCTGTGCAGCGCGTAGTCTCTTGCCATGAGTGTTTGGTGCAATGATATTCAGTAGACGTTTCTTTTTCTTGCAAAATTTGATTTGGTGTTGAAAAATAGTTAATTTGATGGTGTAATGTTTTAAGATATTACTGGGATGGAAATCAAAAACTCAACTACCCTATTAATGAGTGAACAATCACTCTCTTTTGCAGTTTCTTGGTTAACCGTCTGAAAATACTAAAAAAGGCTGAGCACCACTTTCATGTTGTGAGTGGAAAAATGAAATTAGTACCTCTACTCTGTCTTGATTGTTAGATTATAACAGGCTTTAACTTTGCATATTCCCATTTTATGAATACTGCTTCCTTTCCAGCATGTGAGAGAATCTCCAGTGAGTGCTGTTTCTTCTATGTAAAAACGTGAAAGGCCATGCATAGAGTTCTGGGCTAATGCAGAAACATGCTGGAGTCCATAAAAGAGGAAATGCTACCTATGCTGATATTAAGGGCTCATTTTGATCTAACAAAAACACGATGGTTTGTAGTGACAAGTAATACATGAATGGACAAAAAATACATTCCATTTCTGCCAATAGATCATCTTATTCCTGTATTGTGGTACTTGGATTTGTAAATGTTGGATGAAATAAGATTTTTAACTGAGTAAAAATGCCTTGAATTATTTAAAATTTTCATTGTAATGTTGGATTGTTTGGTTTATATTTATTATTAAAAACATTTATTAAATTATTTAAAGAAGATTAATATATTAATGCTTTGTCTCTGCAATAAGCAAAAGTTCCCCGCGTATGTTAGGTGTTTGTTTTCTTCATATGTAACTTGCTCCTCGATACCTATAAGGTAATTGTTTTAGTACAAAAAGAATTATTAAAAAAAAAAATCTTAAACTCTACTTTTAATAACTGTCATGGATAAGCACACCATGAATTGTTTTAATGTCTGCAGTTGCCTTGAGGCAGTGCTATATAATAAAAAAGCCACCTGAAGGCAAAAAACCCAAATTACAATGGACAAAGAGAGGGACCATCACAGTGGTCAGCTAGTGGAGCAGGACCCTCCTGACCACGCAGGAGAAAGACCCTTTATGGACAAGACAGGATGCTGCACAGTAGAGGAAACAAAACAGTCTCACCCCTACTGCTCTTTGATTTGCGCAGCATGAAATGACTGTCCCGCTTGTAAGAACAGAAGCCGCGGCCACCCATCAGGTATGGGCTGCGTGGAGAGGTCCAAGAGGCCCTCGTGAATTGAGGGTACATTCATAGAGTCTCCAGGGAGGTCTGCTGATTGCCTGCAGCACTACTAATTGATTTAGTGCAAGGTCGCAGCCTGAGTGACAGAGGGTAAAGGGAGGAATTTCCTGTTTCTGCATCTATAATTCAGTGGCTTCCTGTGTGTGTGTGAGAGAGAGAGAGAGAGAGAGAGAGAGAGTGGGTGTGTTCTTGTATGGAAACATATTTATTAATTCACATGTATAAATATCTGCCTCGCTTGTATGTGCAATTAGAGCTACTGTTTATAACCAGACGTCAACATTGCTGGTGCTGTAAATGAGTCCTGTCAAGTTCACCTTCATCTTCATCAACCATCATGAAAGTTTTATTGACTTTGAAATAATATTATTTAACAAAATTGACTGAATCAAAGTGGATATTGTCACAGTATTTCTCAAGTTAAGTGGGGGCTTGTAGAGTGGCAGAAGCACCTTCTCCGTTTGTCCATTAGCTTATCTTATGTTATCTTTTTTTTTGACATTTTCAAATCCTTTCCATTAATCCAAACAGCATGCTTTTAACTGTTTCATCAATTAATCGATTGCATTTAACAACCTATTTAAGTAGCTGCATTACTTTGTGTTATTTATTTGGACCATTCTTTTATTGTGTGGGCTTTTTTTCCCACTACAGAGATTTTTTGAACGAGATCTGTTTCAAGTGTTTCTAAATTGCACTCTAGTTGCACTCTACAATAACTTTTACCTGCTTGCCTACCAGTTTTAACTCTTTTTTAATCACTAACTTTTTTTTCCCAGTGGCGAATGAGTACCCACTGGTTTGGAATAATTGTGCAGTTTTAAGTATATGAACCAGTAGTTGTCCATCCATAATAGTGGGTGATGTTTGTGTGCATGTCCGTTAACTGGTTTTGTGATGTACGACATGCAAGCTGTCCAAGCCAGCAGTCTGCCAGCACTCCCCGCTGTGGCGTCCTTTTGAAGGTCTGGTGGATTTCCTTCTGTTGTCTCAAGACTTTTCAACCAACCACACAAACAGAGCGTAAGCTTCATGAGAGAGGTCTTTGTTTTGTTCTGTTCCTCCACAATGCTCGAGCCATCCCGTTACACTTGAACAAACGCTGCAGTGTTGCACAAATCTGTGATACGATTCCTTCCGTTTGGCAGAAGACATGGCTCGTCATTTGAAACATGGAGCAAGGCTATTTTCATTCGAGGTAGTTTTATAGCTGAATAGTGTCCTCACAAATCCCAGAAGCAATTAAGCTTCAGCAGAATTTTGTTATATTAACCTACAGCCCATTTCAGACTGCATATAAGTGTAATTTTCTTCAAAACTTACATAATCTTTATTTTACTTAGTATGTAAAAATATTTATTTTTGGGAGCACCTTGGTTGAGGCTACAGTGAACTTTAACTTCATAAAATCCTTGTAACTTGCAGAAAAGAAGAGACTGTGCAGGCTATTTTCTCTCTGAACCAAACCAACATGCAAACCTTTTTGCCTTTTGCCAATAAAAAGAGAAAGGCTGGATCAGCACAAACAGCCCAAAGCAAACTTCGCGTTTCTCACTCATCAACACCCCCTGAAAAAAACTTAATTTCCCATCACATTTAAGAGAAACATCTGTGACTTCAGGGGCCTTCATCCCATGTCACACTAAACAGGTTTATGTTATCAGAATGCTAAATGTCTCCCGAGGAACCACGGCAGAATTACAGTGTTGAGTATGGGATTTGTTGGGAGGATCCCCTACCACAGAGCTTCAGGCCTTAATCACATTTCCAGCTTGTGCTTGGATCCAACTTTCTGTCCTGGTGGATTTTGCACCCCTGAGCTCAGTCATGAAACTTTCTGGAACAGTTTGGTTTCAGACAACACAGGCTTTCAGAGGCACTTCCACCTGGAAAATATGACATTGACTGTGTCATACTATAAACAGAAGCACCTGAGGCAGTGATTGATCTGGACTGGTTTGCTGGCGACTGCGTTTGTGAAGGCTGAGTCATCTGGGAGATTCTACTCCGTTTTGGCACACAGGTGCTCATGCGTGGGCTTTGAAAATAGTCCCAAATATCTGTTCATTTCATGAACAAATGTTGGATGTGATAGAAAGCTGGAGCTAGATAAGATGCTTATTGTTTGTTTTAGCCACGAGGTTGCTTAGTAATTAGATGATGCCCTGAGGAGATATTGATGACTAACAATACTTTCCCCAATAAAAAGGGCCCTGCTGGTACCACAAGGATTATGAAGTGTGAAAAATATTAATTTCTCCACAATATTTAGTGACAAACCACAGTGAAACAAATTTAAAGGTCAACCTTTGCATGCCAAATGTTTTCAGTGGATTAATGTAACATTGCTTGAGTCAAGAAATACAAACATGGATATTTATGAATATAAGACGTGTGAAGAACACGGTCACTGGTTTATTTCACCCTGAAAACATAATGAAGGGGCTTTCTATGTGGTCTTTTTATGTGTAATCAATGGAAATTGTGGGGACCTCAACCCCCTCCTCATGCTGGTCAAAGCATGTCCTCAGGCCCTATGGTGATGAAGGCGGAAGGGAGGGCTGGCTCACTTTCACACGCAGACCATTTCATTTGGGACGCAGCAGTGAAATTTACAGATGAGGGAGCATTTTTCTGTCAAGTTAAAAAATGGAGACCATACATCTCGAAAGGGTCACTTCACAAAGGCTCCTGCAGACATTCTCATCAGAGACTGATACGAAGACAAAATTCTCATGGGACCGAAGGGCCAACGTATTGATCAATATGTTAATCACAAAAGGGAGAGGTTGTTGGTTGAACAAAACGACAAACAATATTTCTAACATTGTCTAGATTTTATTGACAATCCTGAACCTTTTGGACCAGCCTTTAGTAATATCTACACAACTTGCACCAACCAGACACTGTCATTGAAAATTGTATATTGAGTACATACTAGAGTTTACTGATCTATTTTACAAGAAATACCTGGCACATTACTCTTTAACTATAAATAACATTAGTTGCAGTTTTAATAATGGCTACACAGAACTAACTCCTTAAATAGTTGGTCCACATTTTAAGGCTAAACACAACAAGCATCACTGATTTACAGTCTGAAAAGACTCATCAATCAAGTGGACACAACTCTCTATCTTTTGGAAGTTGTTATGGGATCTTCCTGGTCAGTGTTTTCAGAATGAGGTCAATCTACCTTTAAAAGTGACTTTGAAAATATAAAGCAGTATTTTTTAATATTTTCATGCAGCAGATTTTTGTCACAGTTAACTTTCATAAAACAAAATGAAAGGACTGATTGAATAAAATTGTCTCATCTCATTCTTGTCTCGTTTTGTACAAAAGGGATTCCTGTTGTAATTGCTTCATGAATGTGACCTTTCATATGATGAGCAGTCCATCAACCAGCTACCCACAGGATGTAAGAGAAGCCCTTGATATTGAAACGTGACTTATCTAGCCAAGCTATCTTGCTAGCATGCTTATGATTGTGACTAGCGAGAATAAGCTGTACATAATTGGATACTGTAGGTCCTTTCGTATCCCGGACTTTGAAATGCCACAGCCAAAAGAAAGCGTTAGCCTCATCCAGCAAGGATGTGTTGAATGTCCTGCAAGAGATGTGAAAATGAGATAGCAAAAGATAAAGCTGAATGGCCAGAGTGTTTCAAATGCCTCATTTGCACTACATGAGTCAGACCATGTTTGGTCTCAGTGGGAATGTGTGGCTTGACCTTCGAGAATGAATTCATCCAGGCATTCACAGTTGATCACAGTTGACCTCTTTCACATATAGCACAATGTTCTTATTTTTAATTGTCCAGGCCTCAAAATCAGGGAGTTAAAATATGAAACTTACCTCTCAAACCTTAGCAGAGAAATGGAAGATGTTGTGCTTGGGAACGCTTTTTAAACAAGTGTTCAGAGATAAAATAGTTGAATAAGTTTTGGATTTCCAGAGTCATCAGTGATTTTGAATTGAATTTCTCTCCTGTCCATCAACTTTTGGACATTGTTCTATTTTCTATGGCCACATTATCAGCTCTGTGAAAGCTACATGCTAACATCAATATGCTAGCATGTTCACAGTGCTAACAGGTACAGCTTTTAACATGTTAACAACATTAGCTGTTTACCACATTAGCATTAGCACATTAGAATATGATGGAAAGGCCAGCTTAATATTTGGTCAAAAATTTGACGTGATGATAGAAATGTAGGAAAGGATTGTAAAAGGTTTTTCAGTTCATTCTTTAGGTGTCATGAATATTTGTTAGACGGATAGGAATGAATTTCTTTCCAGATGTCAGATGCATCCATCCTGTCTGGGCCAAAATTAGAATGTGTCATCCTCTGAGGATCATGTATATGTAAATACTACTACTACTTATAATAATAATCTGGACTAAAGTGGTGGACAGAGTGATCCACCTTTTATCACTACAGCTGCTAGCATGTCAGAAATGATAAATAAAAACAAAATGCCAAGTTACATTTGGAAAAACTGTTGAAAGAAGATACACGGATTGCATCAGCTAAAACTCAGTATTAGATTAAAATATTTAAGCTTAGTGATTCTGCTGTCTATTAATCTTTGCACTTTTTGCCGTTTGCTTGTGCCGTCAGTTTGAAAATGAAGCAACAAACCCTGTCACTGTAGAAACTTTATTTCCATATTTTAATTTCTAGCAAGGCTGTTTTCATTCATAATGTAGCATCTGCTCCTAAGGCTCCTGAGGTAACAAAATATACAATTACCTCTTGATTCTTCTGTCCAATAGTCACAGATACTGTGTTTGTTCTATTGTATATCTTGCTCAGCTGTAACGATTGTGATGGTAAAGCCTCCGTTTGGATGATTCATAACTCAATTCTTTGTGTTCCATTCCACAGGCTCAGGCCGCCCAGCAAGATTTATATGATGACATTGAGGCCTTAAACGTCTCCCCCTGAGGATGAATGTGAGGTTGCTGGCCTGCCCACAAGGTTTCAAAGTATCCCAGACTACATGGCAGAGGTACTGCAGACAATTTGTTCCATTTTGATTTTAACCAAGGAAATCATTTCAGCAGAAATGAACCGCAGAAATCTCAAACATTAATCAAAACCAGCAGGTCACTCAGCAGCCATGTTTGTGTTTTTAAACTGTGTTTCGCTCGGGTTTATTTTAATGCCGGGTGAGCTAAAGTGCAATAACTTCACTTCAGGTCGGCTGATTCCACATGCAGCCTTCATTCATCAGTTTAGTCCTGGAGTAGCCCCGCAAGGCACGGGTGGTATCCGTTGAGGTAACCAATCTGGACAACGCTAGCGTAGTCTGGAGATTGTTTCCATATGGGGGCCTGTTTCAAGCAGAGTCGCCTTTCTTGGGTCTAAAAAACAGGTTTCATTTCTTAGTGTGGATTCATCAGGCACGCAATGTGAAACAGTTAAACAACTTTCACACTAGCAGTCATAAACACAACAGTCCACCTTTAACCTTGGTGGATAAATCATTCCCAAGAGAGTAGAGTTTAGCTATCAAAGTAACTTTTTAACATATTGTTCAGAATAAATATTGCAAAAAAGAAAAAAAAATCAAGCTCTTTTAAAAAGCATTTGTGGAAACAATCAAAAAATCTAGGACATTTGCAAAAGGATTAATATCTAAAAAAAATAGGATGTTCATTCAGATATTCAGATAAAAAAAATAATTAAATTGCGCTGCATTAATCAAAAAGCTCTGGTTTTTCAATGCTGTTTTAATCTGATTTATATCATTGTAAATGGAATAGCTTCGGGTGTGTGGGATGGATACTCATAATCATCACCTTGGGCTCTTTGTTTCCTGAGTTCAACAATTAATCAAAACAAATGATAACTGAATCTCTAATGAATGTTGGTTGTAGCTCTGTATCTTAATCTTGGTTTCCTGATACTTATCATCATCTTACAAACCCTGACTCCTATTTTATTCAGCTCTGTATAGATTTTAGAGCAAGACAGCATGAGCTTCTCAGGCTAAAACCTTTGATACAGCAAGGTGTAACCCAACCTTACAAGTGAAAGGTAGTACTTCATAGTTCCTGCACTTAACATTGAAAAAAAAATATGACATCTTTTATTTCTTGAGACAAAGTAAAGCACTTTCCCTCTCCCATCTGCATAATATAGCAGTGACAGTAATATCCCACTTTTAGATCATTTTAGTCTCACACACTCTAATATTTTTTGGACCGCCTTTAGCTTTGATTACAGCACACATTCACTGTGGCATTGTTTCGATAAACTTCTGCAATGTCACCAGATTTATTTCCATCCAGTGTTGCAGTGTTCATTTTTCACCAAGATCTTGTATTGATGATGGGAGAGTCTGACCACTGCGCAAAGCCTTCTTCAGCACATCCCAAAGATCCTCAATGGGGTTAAGGTCTGGACACTGTGGTGGCCAATCCATGTGTGAAAATGATGTCTCATGCTCCCTGAACCACTCTTTCACAATTTGAACCCCATGAATCCTGGCATTGTCATCTTGGAATATGCCCGTACCATCAGGGAATGCCAATGATTTGACCCTTCTCAAACAGACAAACATCTTTTCCACGACCACAGGATGTGTCTTTAGATATGGTTGTTCAAAAATGAGAAGCTACTCATTGCATCAGTTGGGGTTAAATAACTTGTTGCCAGCTGAAAGATAATCACCCATGCAGCAATTATACAATAGGAGGCTCGTACCTATTTTGCTTAGTTAAATCCAGGTGGCCATTTTTTTTTTTATTTTTTTTTTTTGGCCAGGCAGAAGCATTTGAAGCGTTTCATACTTGGTTTGTCTGAATAAAAGACTCTTTATCAGCACAGTAATAACTGCCCTTCATAAAGCTCCCCCCACATCCCTTTTCCTTTCCTCAAACACTCGGCTCACTTCCCGCCCCTTCAGTCCTCAAACAAGCCTCTATCTGGCCCACTTCTGTCACAGCAGACTCTTTGACCTCTCCGCTTTCCCCTACTTGAAACAGCCAGGCCTATACAATATGCGTGGATGCCCGAGATTGGCCACTGGAGCGGGCTGCCGTACCAAAGTCCACGTTCCAGAGTTACGGAGCTCCTGCAGCTATTCTGGCTCGGCTTCACAGGATGACAGCGGATGGTGGGGGGAGCTCCAACTGGAAGATCTGTCCAGAGGTCCAACCTACCGCTATGCTGGGTCCCAGGTGTGCATCATTTCATACATGTTATGTATTCTCTCTTTTCATTTATCTTCTGTGAATTGTGGGTGAATGAGCATTTGACACAAGTAAAGCAGACTGGAGACTGGAGTTATCTGAGACAAAAGATGGAGGAATGTTCACCACAGACAAGTGATAGCATTGATGAGAAAGTTTGTGAAGACACCATTAATTTAGACTCGTCCTTATGAAGCAATTGCAATTAGACCTTCAATGATATGAAATAATTTAGCTTATACTGGTTTTCTAAAGAAAGAGGCTGAGTGGATGCTTACAGAATATAAAAACACTGACCCCTTCTCCCTTGAGAAAGACAATCTGACCAAGGATTTGTAGTTCATATGCAAGGACTGAACAAATATTTTACCAGTACAATCTGCTGTAGCAAAGGCAGAGGCGTGTAAACCAGATAAATGACTTGACAGACATCCAATTTCAATGGTTTACGCCAGTGTAGTAAAAATGACAACTGCTGGTCTGCTGTTTGCTGCTCTTATATGATTTAGATTTCACATGCGACTTTCAAAGCCATGTTCTCTTGTGCCACTGCGATAGATGCCAGCTGAGAAAATTGGGATTAGTCATTCAATATATCCAATCTTTGTCGAGTAAGTGAAAATATTGGGGTTTGTGATTATAGTCATTGTTGTAATATTGATTCATGTGAGCCGGCAGCAGCAGCAATTTCACTCATGTGGAACCGCGGTTTGAAATACAGTTCTCAACAAGGGACAAACAGTTACTGACAAGGCAATTTTCCACTCAAGGTCTCCGTAATACATTAAGAAAGGTTTAATTTAACCACATAGATCATGGTATGAAAACCAAACTGTATTTCACTGGCTGGATGCCTCCCATGTGACAAGGCTGTAATTATAATGGAATATAAATAAAAGGCCTCTTCCACACAGTATGAATAGTCATGTTAGGAGCTTCTTTAGGTAGACCAGAACCTGAGGAAAAACCAATTGACCTTTGCGTACTCCCCTCCTATAAGAGTAATTGGGAACTAGCAATGATAACTGTTCTTATAAGTTGCATTCACTGAAACTGGAGGTCAAACACAGTGCAGTCAGTGTTATGACAGTTTGGTTTTGGCTGTCTACTCCTGCACACCGGATTTCAAAAGACATAACTATGGCGATAAAGTGCTGACTTTGACTTAGGAGCTGCTCCTATTATTTCATATCTTAGAAATTTTATATTGTAGTTTCCACAAGTTTTATTTTAACGTCATTATTATTATTATTATTATTATTATTAAGGGTCCAACTTTACTGTTTTGTGACAAAGGTATAATTTTCAGCAGCTGTTATCAGTAAAACAAAACATTGTTTGTCCCTCTGCTGTTTGGTGCTTTTCAAAGTTAGCAACTAGTTATTTCTATTAATTATATTAGAGACAGATATTTCTGAGATACACCAATCAGGCATAACATTATGACTACCTTCCTAATATTGCGTAGTTGTGCCTCCAAAACAGTTGTGACTCATCAGAGAATGGACATGGGCCTTCTGAGGGTGTCCTGTGGTGTCTGGCAACAGAATATTCTTAGTTGGGCCCTATGGGTCCTATGGATTGAGGGGAGGGGCCTCTGTTGATCATCCCACAGATACTTGATCAGTTTGGGATCTAGTGAATTTGGAGGCCAGGTCAACGTCTCGTGTTGTTTTTCATGTTTTCTGAGTTGTTCTTAAACTGTTTTGGGTATGTGCCTGTGTCAGACTGCATCCTGCTGGGGATGGCTGCTGCCATCAAGGAGTGTCATTGCTATAGGGTGGGGTCTGGTCTAGGTGGGTGGTACATGTCTAAGTAACAACACGAATGCCAGGTCCAGAAGTTTCCCAGCAGAACACTGAATTGTCACAAGATGGTCAATGTTATTTACTTCTCCTGTCAGTGGTTTCAATGTTGTGGCTGATCAGTGTAAATTGGTTAATATGACATGAAAACTATCAGAAATAATTGAGTAACAACACAGAAATTAAGACATTGATTTCTCTGCTCATTTACTTAGTGCCAGAATCATTAATGATAACACATTAGCCACAGATTTAACTGTTGCCCCCCCAAGCTGAAAATAAAAGAATCAATGCAGCTTTAAAGGGTGAAATTTTACAGTCTACAAGGTAAAAAATGCCCACCAATCCTCAACTCTGAAACTTTGTACTCCAATCATGTTGTCTGTTTTATTTCAAATCCCCTGGTGTACTGAAATAGAGCCATAACACATCACTGTCCTAACGATGAAAAACCACATGTACCTGATGCATGCTTTCCATTGGCGGATCTCTAAAACAAACATGTTTCTAATAGGACGCTGTTCCTCGGTTTGGACTGTCCTGGTGAAATGTATATCATGGTGTGGACTGGTCTTTACTCTTCTGGGCTTCACAGTCGCCAAGTGTGGCGGCAGGAACGGGAACAGCCGAGAACAATATGGGCGAGTGTTTCATCAGACATCTGTCATTTCATCTTCCATCTCATCCCCTTCTGTTTCACCTTCTGCCTCGCCTTCTTCTTCCTCTTCCTCCTCCGATGTCGCATCCAGCTCATCCATCTGGGAGGCACACTTCGGACACGAGCAGACAAACAGGTAGTTCTCTCTGGGAAGAAAATGTTCCGCCAGTCAAACTTTTGCACCTCTAACAAGAGCTTAATTAATTAGTGCCATTCTGCAGTCTGCCGTTAAGAAAATCTGCTGCTTTACACGGGCCCCTGCGCACAACAGGAATTGACTGTTACACTGTAATTAATATGTTGACTCAGCAGGTGTGATATGGGGATTCATAAGAGTTCACACCACCAACCTGGAGTGAAACTGCACCTGGAGCTGAGATTTATCTCAGGATGTACTAATACCCTTAGGCATCTCACACACTTGAAAAACAAAACCACCACCACCACCGCCGCCGCCGCCGCCGCCGCCGCTGCCGGTGCTGGGTGGATAATTCAAAGATGGGCTGACATCACGATAATCAATGAGAAGTGTGAGCACAGGAGTAGCCATCAGACCCCATAGCGTTTCTGCCTCAGGACCGCCCATTATTGCCTGGAAGGCCTTTTATTGATCCAGAAGGAATTCATAACACCATGATCCCCGTTCAAGTGAATTATCCAAGGGATTACAGATGTTTACCTCAGAATTTTGTGTCTGCTATGTCGGCTTCGGTCCCGCTGACAGCAGTCCAAATAACTGATGCAGATCTCCTGAAAATTGAAGAAAACACACACTTGAAGTGCCTGAAGGACCTCAACATCAATAACATGAAGTTATTGAGCCAAGAAGTCTGAATAGTTACAGTTTAGGCTCACAAACAAACTGCTTTTTATTTTCTTTTTTAATGGTAGATATATTTTTCCCAAATGTATTTGTTCTGTTATGCAGGAAGTTGCTCTGTCCTTCCATCTCTCTACTGGTGAAATGTTGTACAAAGCGTTTCTGTCTTTGCCCGCATTCAAAGGAGAGCTTTGCCGTGAAAGAAGCACGGCTGCTGTGAGATTACTGTGCCGCGCAGATGCAAGACTTCTCAATCTTTCTGACAGCTTGACAAACCCACTCCAATCCCAAAAGTCTCAGCCTTCTAATACCGTCTGACAAGGGAGCACACAAAGCTAGAGAGGGGTGTTCTGTGCCGTTTATCCCAGGCCAAAATTTATCACTCCAAACCAAAGCATGTCAGCTGACCTCTCCTGGGCTGATGTCGCTAAGGGCACTGAGGTGAAGCAGGAAATTGTTGTCGGGGAAGGACGCCTCTGCGTTGGGTATGCAGCTGTGGTTACCTGCAGGGGCAAAAGAAGAGATCACCAGATGGCCTTTTGACCAGCATGACAGCGTCTTTGAACAGAGGTGACAGTGCTCATAACACAGACATCCTCTGCACTTACATGAGCTTTGAAGCAGAAAAAGTCCAGAGCCCTCACAGTTTAGAAAGTCTCCAGTTTCTGCAGAGAGATTTAAAAAAAAAAAAAACAGAAATTACAAACAACGTTGGCCTCCGTTGGGATCTTCACACAGGTTACATAACAATTACAGCACTGTCATTGGTCAAAACTGTAACACAGACAATAGTAAGCTCAGACAATATGACCGTTGCAAATCTACTCAGCAGGGATAGAAATTATTTATTCGAATATATTCTGCAAGACTGAGATAAAACTGTGACCTTTTTCTATGTCCTTGTACAGCTGGTCAATAAAAGAGTCCAAATGCTCCCTCTGGTGGGCAGGGAGCTCAAGTGCATCGCAGGCATGAACCCACTGACTCAAGGAGCTGAAACAAAGAACAACGGAGCACAAAAAAAGAAAAGCACTTGAGCCAAACGGACCAGATTAAGCTTTTTCTTTTTGATAGTTGAAGGACAACAGAAGCAGGTGTGTACCTTGTGCCAATGCCTTGTCCGTTGGTTCCCACCAAAGCAAACAGAGAGCGGAAACCCTCAGGAACAAACCACTGCAAGACAATCATGCCTTTATTGATCCACGTAGGAAGAGTTTACATTTAAGCTCCACTTGAAACACGAGAGACTTTTCAACAGTACAACCAACACTAGCTTCTTAATTGTGAATAATTTAATTTCACTATTAATATTTAAACCGTTGATGGGATAAAACATGTTCCTGAAGTTCATTACCCTTGGCTCTGGGAAACCAACAAACATTTTTGACAATTGTCTAATTTTAAAAGGTGTCATTCAAGAGTCATTCAGTTCACAATGACATAAAAACAGGGAAACATTTTGAAAATAAAAATTAGATTGGTTAATCATTGATGCTAAAATTGCTGCCAATTAACTTTCTGCTCATTATTGCTGATTAAATATTAAATACAACGTATCTATGCAGAGTCTGCATCGTATCCTGTGCATGGTGGCCTACGGCGTATAGTCGTGTGCTGATGTGTTGGTATCGTTCTGTAATTATGGCACTAAAACGCTAGTCACTGGCTAGTTTGCTGTGTTAAGTTTCTCTGTGTATGTTGTTAAACAGTGGCAATTGGAACTGAAGGGCTGGAGTAGGAAATGTTTGAATGCTGAATTCCTACTTTTACAGAAATCTCTGCAACGGACAAAAGTGAGGAGGCAGAAGGAGGGAGAATTTTTTTGGACTTATTGGGCCAATGAGAGATGTGGACGGGAAAATGCATTTCAGACCAATCACTCTTGTCGCAGTCTCTGTCGCAGCAATGCGTAGTTACATTTTTGGGGAGGTACACATCAGGCTGCGGCATGGATCCAACGCGGGAGCATGAACTGTTCTTCCAGTTGACACACACTCAAAAAAGTACAATCACCACGATATAGCTAACATTTCAGGTACAGTGACATTTAATCAAAAAGTGATTTAACAGGTAGGCCAACATTTAGATGGCAGAGAAGGCCAAATAAAACCAGAACTGTCAGTTAAAAGTTCACCTCTGAGAAGCCGTAATGAGCTGTCCCGAGCAACAACCTCATTTCGGGATATTTCTGGGAGCATTGGATAAAAATAAAGTGAACTAATGCAAATAAGCAGCCTGGAAACACAAAGTTGGTTATATATGAGACGTACTTACCCGACTGAGATGGTCATCATAAAGTGCTGCTGTAAAAAGGCTGTGTAACAAGGCCAACTGCTCCTGCAAAAATCATGTGATGTGTAAATAAATATGATCGTTTATGTAACAGAAAATGTACATCACAAACATAGGTGGCCACAGTCTCAGGGGAGAGCAACACAGACTTGCTTTGCTTATTAAGGTGTGAAGAATGGATTACCATAAAAGCATGACCATAAAAGCATGACATTGTCTTTGAAATGGCAGACGTTCTACAGTTTTCACACAAACCGCTTCATATCTGCAGTGCAAAATAACGTGAACGTAGCTTACTCTGAACTGTTCCCCCAGGAGCTTATGGGCAATCTCCTCTTCCTCGTTCGCTGTCCGGCTGCAGAAGTGAGAAAACAGCTTCTGCCAGTGTGCTTTATCTTTGGCCTGCAGAATATGAATAGCATTACGTTACTTAATGCATCACGTTTTCTTATTGGAGTGAAGCATTTCCTTGTTACGCACACCTAATATTTCAGTGTTTATAGTGAGGGATAATAACTGTTATTTAAAAGAAAGAATCAAACCGCATTACTGGTGGTATCTGTGCAGCATTTCCTAATAGTGGATCACAGTTTACAAAAACTATGTGACGTACAGTTTGAATACTACAATAAGTTTGCCACATTCATTTCTTTTAAATCCATATTTACATCTTATACATATAATTTGTTTTCTGACAATCAGGGGGGTGGAAGGTTTGTAGAAATGGCTCATGACCTTTCAGAAATTATTTCAGCTTTCTTATTTACACCACCTGTGTCAAAGTTAATTGCAAGGTTGATTTAAAAACCAAAACTGCGCAGCGTAAGAATCCTAATTAGCACAGCACCTTTTACAGCCATGTGTTTGTCGAGTTTATTTGCTTGGATACCTGCAGGATTAGTGCACACGGCAGAACATTTTCCACCCAGTAAATTTAGAGACTCGCCTGTTTAACCATAGCTACCATCCTGGCCATAAGCATGATGCTGGAGGTCTCTGGGGGATAATGCACACTCCTGAAACAAAAAAAAAAAGATTTAATAAGAATCTGCACTCTATAGAGGGTTTGAGCGTTTATAAAAAGGCTGCTGTCTCACCTCCATGCATCTTTGAGCTTGTTGATGGGATGGTCTGGATCTTCCTTTGAGGGACCCAGGCACAGAGCCCGATGGTACTGATCTGCTGCCGCTTGTCGACACTCACTGCTACAGTACATCACCTGCCAAGACAAATAATCACACGAACAATGGAAATGCTAAAAAGAAAGTCTCTGTAAATCAGGACAAGAGGCACAGATCGGAAACTACAGGTCTGCATCACCTAGCACACTGTAATCTGAATGAGTTATTCTTCCTTCAACCTTCTGGACTGAATAAAGCAGTGAACAAATACTCTAGTAAATATGAAATGGGTATTATTATGTACACATTTGTGTAGGACCTGACACTTTCAAATCACAGCTTGACATGTTTTCAGTGGCTATGTTTAGATGGACACTAGGATTCTGAGAATAACTGTAATAACCCAATCAGAACAGACTAACCCAATCGAAAGCAATTATCAATCCAACTGAAACAGATGGTATAAATAGGAAAATATTAGTGACTAGCCTAATAAGCATGTAAATGATTCATTCTCTCTGGTTGGGATAAATACATCCTTTGGCACATGTCTGCACCCCTCCCCCCATGGTTTCACACAAATACTAAAACTCTTATGTTATACCTCCAGCAGAATTGACAACAGAACCATTTAGCACATGCAAAAAAAACATTTTTCTATTATGATAAATGTTTTGTGGCATGTAAACACTTACTTTATCAAATCATATTATTTAGCGTCTGTGTAAACTGTTAAGTTACTATCTCTAATCAGAATCAGATTTCAATCTGTGATGGAATATTATCCATGTAAAGTCAGCCACTGACTAAAGGGAGTGGGGATTTAGTGGCATCTAGTGGTGAGGTTGCATATTGCAACCAACCAACCAAATACCCCTCTCTTTCCAAGTGTGAAGGAGGAACTACTGTGGCTGCCACTTCAACGTAAAAACACAAATTAACCTCTATAGAGTGAGTGTTTGCTTTGTCTCTTCTGGGCTACTATAGAAACATTATGGCACAACATGGTGAGTGCAATAAAGAGACATTTAATGTAAACTTTTTCAAGTTATTAAATAATAGAAACCCTCTCTTAAAAAGCTGAGCTGACAGTGCAGGTTAATAGAGAGAGAGGAATGAGCGTCAGGAAAAAGAAAAACCATGAAATGATGTGTGATTCACTTTGGTGCAGTTCAAACTCAAAACTATTTGCTTGTGAAATGTATAGATACACGAACTGAATGAGAAAACACTGTTGACCATTGTTAGCACAAATTCAGTAATTGTCTTAAATTGATATTTAGGATTATTACTTTTTATGAAGGAAAAAAAATATTTCATACCTTCAATCAGGAAATGATTGACTCATTTTTATTCTTGGACTTACCTGACACTGAGGGCAGGCTTGGTGCAGCTCCGGTCGAACGCGGCAGAGCTCAGGATGAGGAAGGCTGAGTCCGGGGATGCCGCTGAGTCTTCTCGCATTCTCCTCTGCAGTCTCCAGAGCACGTAGGCAGTACTCACAGGCTGTTAAAGATATGACAGAAGAGCATCACTTAAGACCTTAAAGATCTTGAAGTTTCATACTAAATAAAACTCCTCCTAAAACCTTATTTTTTTTGCCTTGATTCAATCTTAAATGTCAGTTTCAAAGTACAGTATGCATAAAACGAGTGCACCTGACCAACAATTTTACTTGATTCACTAAAACGCGTAGTCACATTTAAATACAGAAAACATGTAGCACTTCTCACCTTTATATTTATACAACGCATTCCACAGGAACTGGGAAGAGACGAGAGGCCGCTCAATGAAAATGGCCTCTCCCTTCTTGATGCTCTTTTTGGCGAACAGACCCTTGCCCTGAAACATGAACAACAAACCATCACTGTCACACTGTCTTTTAAACCCACATACAGCAGAAATTACTTGACCAGTTAGTTTTTACTGTAAGATGGCAAAGCCCTTAAAGAGGCCATGTTATGTTCTGATAAAGATCCCATAGGATCGAAACGTTGCCTGTTTAAAATAAATAAATTGAAAAATAAAATAAACCTTTTTTTCAATATATATCCTTTTTGTCTAGCACCTGAACTATTTTATTTGGATGTGCGCACCCGGATCCACTTTTAGACATGTTATGTTCACTGACAGGTTTATAATTTGATTTGGGACTTCTACTAGTGTAAATGGTTTAATGCTCATTCAGTGCTCACCTTATTTCTGTCATACTGTGCATTTTTGCAGCACTTCTTTTTACCCCGTTTCTGAAACACAGTTTTTGCTCTTGTCTCTTTAAACCCATCATACAAATGTGTTACATGTCGACATAGGCAATCAACGGAAGAAGAAGAAAAGGCTGCACTGCAAACAAGGCCTTACAGCCAGTTAAGAAGATGTGTTTTCTTTGGGAGAGAGTAAATCCTGATTTATGGCAGCGCATCACATCTATGAAACCATTCCACACATCGTAGCCCGGCCTGCACCTCTCCAGAAATGTAATTACACGTTGCTGCGACACACACTGCAACAGCTGTGATTGGCTGAAATGCATGTCCACGCTTACACAGACGATCCACCCTCCTTCTGCCTCCCAACAAACCATCTACTCAGACGTCTTCTCTCTTTTGAGCGCTGCAGTGGCTTGTGTTCCAGTCACAACTGTTGACGTTTTCAAAAACAGAACAGTGCAGACACAGAATGTTATATTATTATAAACGCTTACAACAGCGTAGCCCCCTGTGAGACACAAAACCAATACAGAGAGGCACAAAGTAAGTAGTAAGTAATGAGAGAAAAAAATGTTAAACTTAACAACTGCAAAAAGATCCAAAATGATCATAAAACAACTGCAAAATGATGCATGATATCTGCAAGACACACATAGTCCTGCTCCTCTGTAGGAGGATGGGGAGATCTGAGCCTACAAATATGATGTAAATTTTCTTTTCTTTTTTATTTTTTTTTGTCTGTAATAAATAAAGCAACCGTGTTCAGTATAGTTTGGGAGTTGATAAAGGAGCAAGATGTCCGGCCTTTTCATAACGAATCCATCTGCAGTAGGGGTTGAAAATTTGATTGTTTTACAAAAAATTGGCATATTTCGTATCTTGATTCTTAGTGACGATAATTCCTAAGTAGTAGACTACTGTGTTTGTTGTGAATAGCGTTTTGCATGTGTTTATGTTGAGCTTGTGTTGTTTTTAAGAGCTTTCAGAGGCAATAAGACGAATAAACAACATTTTGGAGGTACGTTATGTTTCTAATTGGGACCAGATTTACAACTTTACAGATGCTGGACGCTGCTGCAATGATGTATTATTAAACTAATGTCCCAATAAGAAACTTCTAGGAAAATGTCTATCTCAGTAGTCCCATGCAGCAGCAGTGAGCCGGCTGTGATCCACACTCCGCCTCTTTAAAACTACATAGAGCCACTGATTTATCAAAGTCCGTTTAGCGTGACAAACCGGAACCGGTCTCACCTTGATATTGTCAATAAATCTGACTTCCACGCAGCTGGAAACTTTGCCGGGGTCCACGCATAAGGAAAACATGTCATCCACGGGAGCAGCCATGTTTCCGACAACCTTTCCCCTTTCAACCCCGACACTGACGTTTTATCTGTGGAGAGGCGGCAGCGACCTCTGGCGGTGGACGGGTGAACAGCAGCAGTTTCTGAAGTGGGCGCAGCTCAAAGGTGCAGGTAGAAAATTTAGTTTTAAATAAGGCGGGCAGGTGCATGAAACATAAGTAATAGAAAAAATAGCCAGTAAATTAAAAAAAAATGCCCCTGAGTTGTCTGAAACATATTATCAGTATTTTTCGTAGATATTAAAAACTGATGACATTCAATAAGTTAACTGAAAACACTGTACAGCCACTTTACCTAAAATGGAATCACAAATAGGTTACTGTCTGTGTTTTGTGAGTTTACTGTTATTTTTATCACCAGAGGACAATAATCTTTACAAACTTTAAAATATTGTACATACAAAGAAAGAAATGCATGTTAATGACCATTGTGAAACTGATGTGAGACGAAGACAAAGCAATATACAAACACTACATATGGTGAAAGAGTATTTATTATATACTTAAAATAATATAGATAGATGTTTAACATTGTTTCAACAATGGAATAAACTTCCATGTGCAATCAAAGTATTATATAAAGATATATGTTATAGTTTGTTCATTTGTAGTTATGTTTAAACACTGTACAAAAGGAGGAATTCATTAAGAATACAGCAGTGGTTGAACAACAGTCAGTCGTGGAATAAAACGTCCTTCAAACAAGGTAGGAAGGAAAGTTAGTTCACATTATGCAGGTAAAATTATTTGACGTCAGATTAAAAAGAATATGCACGTACAGTACAGGAACCGACAGAGGTGATTCACATTTGTTTTGAAGTGATTGTTCCCCTCGTCAGCATGTCCCTCGTAGTACAGTTTATATATCGACACATTTGTTGACCGATAAGATGAAAGCAACTGCAGCTCACAATCACAGTTGCTCTCTGGTCTGTCCACCATGGAGTTCTGGCTGCTCCTTTGGCTGTTGCTTTCAAGAAATGTCATGAATACAGCGCAGCAGTTTTCTGTTTTAACGGATTGTTATTTAAAAAAATAAAAAAATAAAAAAAATTAAGGTGCTAATATATTATTATCAGTATGAGCCATAAAAAAGTCCTAAATATCCAGTTTTGATATAAAAAGGTCTATGGCCAGCATCCTTATAGTGGGTTGTCGGATTTATCTGAGGAAATCAAATACAACACTGAGAAAAATCTTTCAACTGACAAAGGGCTTTAACCATTTTGGAGGTAATGAGGTGATATAAAGAAACATCAAATGGTTGCTGATTAATTAATCCTGTTCAGCACCATAACACTGGCCTATGGACCACACAACCATGTGCTTACTTCTGAAATAGTCTAGGAAGTAGGACTGTTCCCGGTGACATGCTGGTAATTGAAGGCCATATGGATAGCATTAAAGCAGCTACAGTCAACACTGGTTTTAAAATTGAGTTTAAATTATTACGTGGATGTGAAGAGCTGCTTGTAGTGCTAGACCCAGAAAGAATCATGTCTTGACTCTGCAGCTCTACTCCAGTTCTACCGAACTACTTTCATCTAACTGACTTTTTCAGCTTCCAGGCTCTAATAAATTCACTATATGTATCTTGCATAATGGCAGATTCATAAAGTTAGCATCTAGCCGGTGACCAGAGTGGATCATTTAGCAGCTGAAAATCCAGATATTTTTCTCTTTATAGGTGGTGGAGACCAAAAGATGAGTGAAAAGCGAATTCCATATTAATTACAGCATTCCTTTGTATCTGCAAGATGCACAGGCTTCTGACATTAAAGGATGGTTATACTGTACGCTAGTTTGAAACTTCGCACCCAAGTGGACAAAATATAATTTATTGCCATTTTCTTTCTTACAATGGGTTAAAACGTATTTGATCAAGGATTGACTAGTATTATGCTCCAAAGTTTTGTATGTGTATGGAGAACAATGTCTTGGATATACTGTATTAAATACAATGCTAAAAAACCTTTTACAGTCAATAAATCATAATTTTTATGTACAGAGTTCATAAAAACAGCAAAAAAGAAAGAGCTCTATTGCATTTCCAAAAGAACCCATGACCCCATAACTTCTGGGATCTTCAGGATCATAGAAAACAGGTTTAGAAACACTAGGTTAGTGCCTGAGGATCTACAGGCTCAATACTGTGATAATGATGCAGCAGAAAGTTCCCAAACCTGTCGACAGGAGGAACCCTACTGTTGGTTCTCCCTAACAGCCATTCACAATGCAGCTGCATTTCCATCCTCGCTCCCTGTCCTCTCCTCTCCCACATCGCGGCATCCATCATAAACCCTTGTTGTAGGTCACCATCTTGCAATCTGTTGCCATGGCGATCTCCGGCTCAAGGCGAGACACCTCAATCTGCCCCAAAAAACAAACATAAAACTGAAGGTAAGAATTTAGCCTCTGATTTTAGCCTTGAAAGTGATGTCGATTTTTAATTAGACGTTGGAAGAGACATCTGGAATAAGAGGTGTGGGCCTGGGGTCGTGCGTATCAAGCCGTGTATATGTAATTTGAATTTCTACACAGCTGCTCTCTCAGCCATCTGGCCTTGAATCAGGATCAGCTCATCCAACAGCATATTCAGTACCTGAGACATCTGGGGGAACAGGCTGATGGCCACAGGCAGGGAGAGGCCGAACGTAACGAGGCACACAACGCTGTGGATGGGCAGCAACAATCTGCGGTTGCTCTGCAGGAACCGCAGCCTGCACAAGTCAAGACAGAGATAAAAGGAAACGTGAGCCTGCTGCGTGCATCGATCCCAGACTGCACAGTTATTTTTGGATCTTGAGAAAATCGTCATGTGCTGATATGGGGGAGCTATTTCGCACCAATTGGTGGAGATTTCTCTGACTGCATGAGTTTCATGAGTCAGACTGAAGACAGATTTCTGTGTGACTCTTTAGAAAAGGCTTTTTTTTTGGTTCCATGTTAGTTTCTTTCATTTTCTCCGGATGTAGTGACCTACTAAAGAATTAGTGTATAGTCTGCTCTTTGGGGCACAACATATGTTGGCTTTGGCTCAGTGCACACTCAAATATTTACACAGTATTTTTAGACAGACAAGCAGAAAGTAAAGTCAGGAGGAAGTTGAGACAGAAAGGATTTTTTTTCAAACCTGTGAAACAAATTAACTGCTAAATTACAAATTCATAGTATTTATTTATTTACGTTCAAACGTCAGACTTTGGTCATAACTTTGCCTTGACCAAATATGTAGCTACTGTGGTTTGACTTTTCAGGCAAAAAATTAAATAATTTTAGTTTACTTTTCTCTGCTTTCCTCTGATTTACTAAATAATTCACTTCTTCAGGCCTCTGGAAATAAAATACAGAAATAAAATCATAACTTACTTGAACAGGAAAGCGATTTATCTTTGCATTCTTAATCATTATTTTGATTTAACTGAACCACTTTATCCATTATGTGATGGACAAAAATCTGTGAAAGTTTTGTTCAGTAAATTTATTTTAGAAAAATGGCAAAAAGGAGTTAGATGTTTCAGTGTTTTAATTATCTTTGTTTTATTTTTTTTTCCTGATATACTGTACTTTTAAGACAAAATTAGACACTGAAACATGTCGGCTATAAAAACTTCGGTGCATTTTCACTACTTTGTTGTCTGAACAAATTGACTGACCGGCTATTTGAGAACACAAAAAAACATGTGTTTCTGCACAAACCTCTCGAGGTAGGACATGATGACGGGGGGCAGGACGAAAATTGGCATCGGCAGGACCACACGTGTGAAGGCAGTCTCCATGATCGCCTGGGGATACGAACGAGAACATTGTGCACACGCTTCATTTCAGATATTGCACTGACTTGGATTTAATTTTCCCTCTCAGACGGGTAAATCAGACGGGTGCTGAGTGACAGGAGCCGAGCAGGAAATGATAAATTCTCCTATTATCAGTCACCGTCACATTAGAAATTTGCAGAAAAAGGAAACAGCAAGCGTGTCCATAACATATTCACGTAACGACTGTGCTGAGCACACAAAAATAAAACACTCACATGTTTGGCAGCGATTTTGGAGGATCCCACCACATTCCCGTTGTCGTCGAGCACATCGATACCTTCAGACAGCTCATTGTGTCTCATCAGGCCCACGTTACAGATGTTTGCACTCGCTGAAGAGGCAGAAAAAAGCAATTTTAATATATTTCACCAGGATATGAACAAAGGCTGACGGATAAGAAACAGATCTGTTTTACTGCTGGTGTGTAGTTTTCCAGTAAACACTATAGAAATTAAAATAGATAGCATTTATAAAATACATTAATTCGATAAATGTGTGGTTGTATCACGTGAAATGAACTATGACACAGATAAAAAAATGTGACTCCAACCAGAAGAGGGCCAGATAATAATCAACTTCATTACAACACAGGGTCCTTTGAAAAGCCTACCTACAGCTGGGAAGGGGACCAGTCTCTGTATTATCATTCTGGTAGCAGGACTCAACTTGTTGGCCTTTTGAATCAGCACATTCAGTCCCACCTATAAAATAAAAACACACCTTACAGCATGGAAATAAAACTTTTAAGTATTCAGAAATATCATTTCAAATATCAAAGTCCAAAACATTTTGTTAGAATACTAACTTTAGTGTAGCTAAACCACTAACATTAGAACTATAAAACCTTTCCAAAAGCTAAACAACAGAGATACTAATGTCAGTGAACAATAAACACACTCACCGCGATAGAGACGGCGCTCGTCACAGCTCCTACGTAACCTTGAAGAAACTTGGATGTTGGTGTGGGCTGAAGAAGAACAAAGGAAATACTGTGGCACAGGTTTATATGAGACGACTTTCAGACTGACGTAATTTTTTTTTGGGATGTGAAAGGCTGGAAGGCAAAATACATTAAATATAATAATCTATTATTTCGATCTGACAATTGATAAATGTAGCTTTTTAGAAGTGTTTAAGGATCTGAACTGAATCATTTGTACCTTTGTGGCGTTTCGGTTCGCATAGTTCACGCAGGCATTGTGACTCTGGTTCAGCCACTGATGGAAAAAAAGAGGATAAAGCAAATAATTGAGGAAAGAATGAGGGTTAAAGAAAGAAGAAAAGAAAGGAGTACAAGTAGGTAAGTAAGTAGGTAGGTAGGTAGGTAGGGAGGTAGGTAGGTAGGGAGGTAGGTAGGGAGGGAGTGAGGGAGGGAGTGAGGGAGGAAGGGAGGTACCGAGGTAGGTACAGTAGGTAGGTAGGGAGATACGTAGGTAGGTAGGTAGGTAGGTAGGTAGGGAGGTAGGTAGGGAGGGAGGGAGGGAGGGAGGTACTGAGGTAGGTACAGTAGGTAGGTAGGGAGATAAGTAAGTAGGTAGGTAGGTAGGTAGGTAGGTAGGTAGATAGGTAGGGAGGTAGGGAGGTAGGTAGGTATGTCCAAAATGGACAATACATGCAATGGCTTATAATTTGCATGTTACTTTCAGTACCTGCCATATAATGGTAGACACCACAGTCTGATTTGGGAGAAGAAGGCCAATGACCTAGATGAAACCAGGGAATAAGAGCTTATTTTTGGACAAAATAAGTTCAGAGTCTCATTTCATCTGTCCCCAAACATGACTGTGTTCATGGATATTAGCACAGCCAAGTAAAGTTCAGTGAAATGTGTGATTCAAATGTATGTTTTTTATGTGGGACTTACAATCGGTGTTCCGAATGGTACATAACCTGCACATTGAGAACATGATTTCCAGTGTAAAAACCATGACAGAATGGATAAACTTGGACAACTTCAGCAAAGATCTTCATCTGAGGTCATACCTGACATTCGAAATGGCATGAAGATCTTCTCGCCTGTGTCAGGATGAATGATGGCCTGCGTGCAGAGAGCATGAAAGCTTCCTCATGCTGCCAAGAGCCCAGAGACTTGAATGTATGGAAGGTAAACTTAGGACTGATGGATCACTTACCTGTTTGATCTTCTGGGCCTCCCACAGCTGAACAGGAGAGCAACGCAATAAAAATAAAAAACTATAATTAATTAATAGGTTTATATTTTCATTTATGGGATATAAGATGTTCATGAAGTTGCAGGCTTGGATACCTATGTGTTTTGTTCTAATCAACATTTATAGTATAATAATACATTCACTGTATTACATCAACAACAGTAAAGACTCACCTGAGCATCAGATACTCCAGATGAAAGTGTTCCATGTTTATAGTCATCCAGGAGTTTGATGCATTCTTTTAACCGTTTCTACAAACGACAAACAAACATTTTTATATTTTTGCAAGGAACAGAATTGGATGTCATTTAAAAAATGTCTATAAAAGCACTGATGCACTACCTGACAGACAACACAAATCCAAAAAAATGCTTGAATAAAAAAAAAATAATAATAATCATACAGGTTATCTTGAGTGCTTTACCTGAACCTACAGTACCTACCTATACTTGAACATATGTTTTTCATCTGACAGTAAAATGTTTAGACCTAAAATTTAGCTGGGGTTTTGTTTTTATACCAATGAATCAGTTGTTGGGTTTTAATCAACATAAAATAATAATTCTGCATTTTGCATTGCATTTTTTTCTTGGCAAAAGAAATTAAGCATATAATCTGATAAGAAACATAAACAAATGTTTGACGTTCTCTAAGCAAAAACAGCTGTTTCATATGAATCTGGAAATACCAGATCATATGTACCTCAACACTCATATGGAAATATTTCGGTTAATATCAACATGGTACTGAGGTTTGTTAGCTCATCCCACACAGACTTAGTCAGCTAGTGTAAATACATGAATACCAGATTAAAGTCCAGTCCTTGTAGTGCAGACACAGACTTGGATTTGTTGGGTACTTTACCTCTGATACAAACAAGGTGCTGGGATCGATGATGTCCACAAAGTGTCTCAGCCGACCTAGAAAAGTACCCTGAGAAAGGCGGTTTGACAAAGTTAATTCTTCTTAATGACAGATCAATGCCAGCAGATCGCCATGCCGGCTGTGTCCGTTCTCTAAGCTGATTTTGCTTTGCTTTTAAACAAAAGTTTAACGTAAGCTATTTGACACTCATTCATATGTATTCAAAAATTTCTGATAGGCCGTTGCCGGAATGTCAGAAAACGTGAAGTCACTAATGCAGTTTCAACCACTTCAACAAAATGTCTAAGATGAGCATCAAAACAAACAACTTCACCTGAACTACAACTAAATGTTCCCCTTTTATTATTTCATGTAAATGTTCAGCGGCGTTTAAAAATTTTTAAATCCCTGCACTTTATTGTAGCATATTTACATTTACTTAGAAAAAAATACTTAGAAATATCAGACTAAGGCTGAAAGACCTCATCATCAAGCTATAAGAGTTCCGCCAAAACCCGCAATAAAATCACTATTACTTGATTAGCAATTGTGAACGTGACTGCTACAGGAAGTGTTTACCAATTTGGGAAAAACACTTAAAAATAGGTAAGTCCAGATGTAACAGTTCAACAGTTTCCCTTTGCTTCCCAGCTTTGTGCTAAGCTAAGCTAACTGACTGTAGATTTACAATTCAGACACGAGCGATTTAAATCTTCTCCTCGAACGCTCAGCAGAACACATATAATTACAGGTCAAACTTCTCCTTTGTGTTTGAATTTACATGCAGGACACTGACTCTTGGTTTACATCCTAACGAAGACTGAGCTGCAGCTGAAGGCTCAGACTCATCAGTAAAAGATGTTTTGTGCTATTTCCAGCACATTGCTCCTTGAGGTGTTAATTAAAAATATATTAATATATACTGTACATTCTTCACAATGCATATAAGATGAAATATCAAATCAAAACACAGTTTCAAGAATTTAAAAAATAAGTGTTAAACATATATGAGAAAGTAAAATGAGCCTCTTAAGATTAACATTTGGGAAAACACAGTCTGAGTAAGTTCCCATTTACCAGATACGTTCTTCCAAGTGTAGGCTCAAAGCTGCTGGTCAAGTGCCCTGTTTTCTGTTCCCTTCATTGTCTCCATCAGCATGCCAATTGCTAAGTATGCGTGCCAACAGTCTGAAAGGACCCAATAGCAGTTTATGCCAAGAGTCTCTTTGGCAAACCAGATGGACAAAAACATGGCAGCCTAAATCAGATTCCCTCAAAGACATTTATCGGTTATGAAGGGCAGGAAACAGCAGGAAGACAGTGGAACCGACAAGTCTCGATTTTAATTATCTCTTAGCACCAGGTCCTAATTGAGTTGACCGGAAACAACAACCTAGAGTCGTACTAAAGGCCGTAGATAAACCATCTTTCTGTACCTCTGCTCTGAGGTTTCTGTCACTGCCATTCCTCCATCACACGTCTCCTCCTCTGACAGGCCATATGTGCTGCAGTGCTGTTTTGTAAGAGTGGGGCAGAGAGAGGATCCATGTGAGGAGACGGCTTTAATTATGCATGAGTTTCAGCTCCCTGGAGAGCACACAACAAGGCTAGCAGAGATGAAGCGCGGCAGAAAGCACACACAAACCAAGCAAGATTTTGTGCTGATTCGAGGCCTGGCCTAATTCGAACTGCTTTGACGCAACTTTATCAACCCAGCTCCTTTGTCAACCCAACAAGAACTACAGGTTACTGGTGGAAATATAACAGCGTTACCGGCGTAATTATCTACTCGATAAATTATATATAAAAGCTGTGAAACCGGAATGGGAGCTGGAAGCCAAGGATGAATCACTTTCTTCTTTAAGACTGACTTTGTGACAGCAATCTCCAAAAATAAGTAATTATTCACATTAGACATATAATTCTTATTATTTTGTAATGAAATATCCTGTGTTAATTGGTGTGAATATGAATTATGAAAAAATGGCCTCCGGGCACAGACATGTAAATGGCTTCCCACTCCGCCCTAAATAAGAGCATGAGACATTGAGAGAGACATCAATTTGTGTCTCTTTGGTCTTTTCCAGTCTCTTTAAGGTTGTTTTGTATCTCTTCGTGTCTGTGTTGTGTGTTGTTGTGGAGATTTTGCACCCTTTTGTGCTTGTTTTGTATCCCTTAACTGTTGTTTCACTGTATTGCAGTTATTTTACATCTCTTTGTAGTTGTTTAAGTAGTTTTGTATCTGTGACTTCTCTTGCATTAATTTGTAACCGTTTTATGTCTTACTGTGGCAACTTTGCCTCCCTTTGTACTTGTGATTCGCCCCTCAGTCATTCAGATTTTTTGCTGCTGTTTTGAAGCAGTTTTGCATCCCAGTCGTTTATGTAAGCTTGTGTTTGTGCCCTTTTTGCATCCTTTTTATGTATTTTATGACTTTTTTGTGGCAATTTTGTATCCCTTTGTACCAGTTTTGCACCTCTTAGTTGTTGTTTTGCTTGTTTTTCATTTCGCAGTTGCTCTGAATCTCTTCATAGTAATTGAAGTAATGTTGTACCGGTAACTTTCTCCGCATCACTTTCTTTTTTTGTGTCTTGCTTTTGCAATTTTGCATCCCTTAGTTGATATTTTCACAGGTTTTTGCAAGTAGTTTGCATCTTTTCATAGTCATTTAAGTAGTTTTCTAGGTAATGTACTTAACTTTGTACCCATTTGTAACCACTTTACATCGTACTGGGGCCATTTTGTATCCATTTGAAATTATTTTGTATCCCTTGGTTGTTGATTCGCAATGACTTCACTTAGTCGTTACTATTGTGACTCTACATCTCTTTCCATCCTTTTGTAAATGTTTTTACATCACTGTGGCAATTTTGCATTCTTATGCACATACGTATATTATATGATGTGTCCCTGTTTGCTAGTTTTTTGTCTTTGAGGGTTGCTTTGCATTTTTGCAGTTTTTTGACAGTTGTTTACATATTTTCATAGTTGCTGAAGTGATTTTGAGTCTGTGCTGGGATTGTTAGTTGTTTTTTTTGTAGGGCTCTGTAACCATTGTGTCTAATTGTGGAAATGTAGCATCCTTTTGTTCTAGGTTTGTGTCCTAGTGCAAAAGAACATTTTTTGCGGCCGTTTTTCATTAGTTGTTAATTTTGCATTTGTGCATTTCATTGCAAAGTAAATTTGTGTAAATTTCTTTTTTGTTTATAGCTGACTTTTCAACGAGAAAGTAGTTGGTTCAAACAAAGGCTCAGAAGACCATTCAGTGATCCCATGCGTCCATGTGTTCTGTTGTAGCTACTACTATGTTTCAGAAAGGGGTTCGGCTGGCTGGCTGTTTTCTGTGGTTTTGTGTTCTTCTTGTTAATAAGAATAGCTCATGATCACTTAAAACCAAAGCAGACATATAAAGTTTTGTGGCTTACTTATACAGTCTGCACACAGACTTTACTCTGTGCATTACCAGGACAGCTCGTCTACTAGGTAAATAATCTCCTCCAGGCTGCAGTAGCCTATAATTAATGGCATCAGAAATTTAAAATGTAACCACGGTGTCTTCTTCAGTTAATGTGCCACCCGAGCTAACGTGAAGGTCACATTATCTTTCAGGGCTGACCAATGCAAATTAATTTCTGGACGGAAAATTGAGTAATGGGCTTCAGATAAGGAGGGACGGCTCATTAATCTCGACCACAAGGAGGGGAACAGTCTGCAGAGAGCATGCAGGGAAGGAAACTTGAGGGTGCTTAAATATGATCATGACTGGATTAATGTGCAAAATGTTGGGATAATGCATCTGAAAAGCCTTGGATACATTTAGAAAACCCCATTACAATCAGTGATGGCTGCCTTTAAATCAATGTCTTGGCCGCAAATCTAAACATACATATAATGAGCAGCAGCGGGTGTGAAATTTGTCAGATGAGATGATCAGCGACATGACACTTCGGGGAAGCTGTAAATAAGTCAATACTAGTGTAATCAAACCCAGAAGTTCAATATCAGCAAAAAGTTGCTTATGAAACGCAACAAAGAATCGGATCGCAAATCAAAGGCAACTTTCGCTCCAAAGTGTCAGCATCCGGAGCGCGGCGGCGGCGGCGGCAGGGCGGAGGATGGAGCTGTTTTTCAGCCAAAGCCTTAAAAACAAAACGTTTTTACCGGATGGTTAATGGAGGATAGAGAGGACTTACCTGGTCGTATCGGGGTCTCCCGAGCTGGAAAGCGGGACACGCTGCAGATTCCGCCATGACACCGAACTATTTATTTATTAATGAAGTAAATCATGAACGGATTTTCAAGTGGAGCGAACTACAGTCAGTGTGTGTAACTAGTGAAGCAATGCGCCGCTACGCCCGTCGGGATGTGTAGTTTTCTCCTTTGCGTTCACGCTGGCAAAGTTGAAGCGCATGACTACACATCCCAAAATAATCGATAAGGTGAAAGCTATTGCATAACCGTTCGGATTGATCTTGGGAGAGATAACAGTTGATGCGCCCATAGGTGTCAGGTTGACCCGATTAATCGTTATGTGGAGAGGTGTGGCCTGGAGACTGCACGGAGCAATGCACAGCTTTCAGGAGGGAATTAATGAAGAACCTGCAGAGATCAGTCAACACATCAGACACTTCCATTATCCTGTGGTCATGCACAGGCCAGAGGCAGGAGACTGCAGATTTGGACTGACCTTAGACCATAAAACCCAATTTATCCAAGGCGTCTATCCCAAAACACCAAGGAATAAATTGACTCTTGTTTTCTTTCTCATAACTGTGATACATGTGAATACAAAGTGAATAAATAAATAAGGCATGGATAGCAGACTGTTCTGGTAAATGAGACATCTCATCTTGTAAAGACCTCATTATAAAACAGGACTAATGATGAAATGGGAAATGGAAAATTATGAAGTAAGGCTTACTCTGTAGTTTCTTTTTTATTTAGGAGACAGATTACCTTCTTTCTGAGACACCCTTTGCTTCTCCCGCACTACATTTCAGAAATATTTGCTTCTATTTGCAGATAAAGACTGTATGCATGTATACTACATGATGAATGAACAAAAAGTTGAGTAAAAACATGTAACCATTAAACAACATCAAATTGCTGCTCAGTTCTAACATTTAAATCTTACATGTATAACTTCTGGAAGACATCTGCAGATTTCTTTAAGTGAGATCTAAAATGCAGTTTGCTGTTCTTTAATACTTCAACCTCAAATCTTTGCTTCTGTGGTAAGATACATTTCAGAGCCACTGCTAGAAACTTTGAGCAGATTGTCCAATCCAAACAGGAAGTGTCAAAACTCCTAGGGTTGAAGAAAACAAGCAGCCTGTGCTGTTACATTTCACTGCAGACCGGAAATGAATGTCAACCAGGTCACACAATCTGGAGTCAGCACTGCAAGAGAGACCGTAAAGAGGTCTCTGGCAAGAGCAAGTTGTCTACACAGCATGCAAAGCAGAGATTCATGCTGAACCCACAATTTTTCCTCCGAAACCGTAAAGTCAGGAGTGCTCTCTAGTGGAGAGAAATGAGCATTGCTGCTGAACTTACCACAAACGCAGTGTACGGGAGGACATGGATTAGTCTGCAGTCCCCCTTAGCCCTGATCAGTTAAAACAACACTTTATAAACTTTTGTTTCATGTGCACTTTATTTTATTACAGTACAGTCCTGCGGTCAGATAAAGCATTGCAAGTAGCTACAGTGGTACTAGAGTGGCGTAGGGAATATATTATCAAGACGAAAGTATTTGATAGAAATAAGTTATGATACTCTTACTTACTGCATTTTTACTTTCTACAGTAAAACTATTTTAAAAACAATTAAAAATATATTAAAATGTTCTTATTATTTTAGCCTACACTTTTGGGGAAATAAAGGAAAGCATTTAAAAAAATAAAATAAAAACAACAAATCTTCCTCGTGTGCTGTCTTTTCTGACTGAAACATGAATGTTGCTCTTTTGCACATCATACAGCAGTGTTAATATGGAAACAGCTCTTTATCTATTATTCATGTTGCCAAGCAGCATTTTATGTGTCGCTATTTTTATTCATAAATTTGAGTTTGAAGATATGTGTTCTACTCAAGTTAACCCTTGTGGATTTTAAAGGTTACTTGCGCCAACATCATATCGTTTAGTCCCTGGAGAGCAAATTAAACGCGATTCCAAATAGATTTTCTCTAGCCTGTGTTTTATCGTATGCATGTGTGAAAGCAGTGACTCTGAAGTCAAATTGATAACAGCTGACTATCTTTATCATTCTAGTAAGCATGGGTAAAATAATCATCTGCTTTGAAGCTTTTTCTCATAGCACATTTTTCTGTTTTCTGTTTGTGTCAAACTGGGATAGTAACCAGCATGCATGTTGGGTAATATCGTGTCTACATCAACAGGGCAGTATTAGCAGTGAGAAGACCTGGATGATTGTGAGATCAGAATTTGTAGAGCCTCTGGAATAATGACTCGAAACATTCACTCAAGGAAACAATATTCCAGAGCCTCGTACAACATGTGCAACACACTGAACGCTAGCACTGTCGTCACTTGTGTCTAGCTCGCACTTGGAGCAGCGTGGGCGTCTGCTCCATGATCCGCAGTAACAGATTATCAATATAGTCCTCCAGGTCTCGAACCTGGAACTTGACCTTTTTCAGCTCGGCCTCGCATTTCTCCAGCTGCGCCTCCTGCCGCTCGGAGGCTGCCCGCTGCTTCTGCATGTCCATCTCCTGCTGCAGCAGCAGGGAGATCAGCTCCATGTTGGTCAGGTGCTGGTACTGAGCAGAGTTGTCCACTGTCACCTCCTGCAACAGAGGAGAGAGGACACAGCACAGATTTTATGGGTGAAAACGGCCCGTGAACAACACAGGTAGTGGAACAGTTCTACATCTTGGGACATATGCTAACTGACGTTTTATGGGGAAGTTCCAGTGTATTGTAGATTTAGGTATGAACTGCAGCTATACATTTTTCTCTGTACTGCAGATTGCTGTGCTCTGAAAGGTGTTGAGTTGTGATGAAAATGATTCTATATAGCTACTAGGGCGGGTTAGCTTAGTTTGCAGTTTGCAGTGATTATACTATGCTTTCTAGTCCATGGCTGCAAGACAGCAATAATTATGTCTCCTGAAATATAAAACAATTCCGTCCTAGGGTTAGGGTTAGGGATGGAAAATGACTGATAACTTTTTATGATCACTATGTTGGAGTGTATAATACGAACATTCTCAAGTGAGTAACAGGAAACAATTGTCACAGCAGCTATGGTCCGGCAGTGCAGTCATTAACTACAAGTGAACTTCTGGTCTTAATAAACACTCATGCAACCATTAAACTGTTTGTGAACCTAATGGTTTTCTGTCATTTCATATGATGTTAATAACTTAATTCTTCTGCCATTTGCAAAGTGTGACTCATGCAGCATTACAGGTAACATCTGAAAAATTTACCGTTTCTCAGTTTACTGCATATAGTATGCCAGACTATGGATGCTGTGATATTCTTGATTCTCAAATACATGAGATGCAGTGATTCTAAAGCTTCCCAAGCAAAAAACAAGCGATATGATTATATAATGCGTCATAGATGAGGAAAAAATCTACACTTGTGTTAATTTCCAGGTGAAACTGAAGGTCTGTTATTTGGGTCAAAGAACTGTGTCACACTTGAGAGAAGTAATTGGATCAGCATTTCTCTCCCTGGTGTTGGAGGCAACCTCAGTCTAACACGGAGTTGTTAGGAAGCAGCTGCATACTTTCATGTTATTTTTCTCCTGGCATAGTGTTCCTGTGATAATATGAGTTATTATATAACCACTGTGAGTTCATCTCTCCAATTAAGGAATCTAATAATAATCTTTAGAGACATTGTATGGGGCAAACAAACTAACTTATCACAATGGGTTGTGAAAGGTACAGTATGTCTATGTAACGTTATAGAGATTATATAGATTTATGAAGTAGTAAAGTTGTGTTTTTTTTTTAACAGTACCTGACTCTTCTCAGGTTCAGCTGCGGCCTGATGGGCGCCGCGTCCAGGGTGGATGGTGGATCTGAGCTTCTCCAGAACCGAGCGACCGTCCTTCTTCTCTGACTGGCTGGAGGTTAAAGGCTTCACTGGATGAGGTCTGCAAAGTAAAGAAGTCAGTGCGAGCATTTCAACACAGATACACATTTCTTCATCTTTTCCATCCAAAGCATGTTTAATTTGATCCACCAGTTAGTTAACTGGACCTTAACATATCAAAGCAGATCAACAAATCTGATTCCCGAAGGAATGGCGAGAGGCAGTGCGAGAAAAGATTTGAGGATTAAAAATTGCAGCTGTGTCCCTTAGGTTTCCGCTTTTTTGTTCTTAGGACTGAGCCCAAGTGTGCCAGTAGACTTTTTGGCTCCCAGAGCTGTTGCACAATGAATATCTGTCTCAACTATTAATTCCTTAAACACAAAGGCACCCATGACTGTCCTCTACTTGTACCATTTTTATTTTTGGCTGCCCCTCTTTAGCCTCGACTCTAAATCTAAATCAGCACTTTGACTCTGACCCTAACTTGTGCTTTGAGTAGTACAATGGTCTCACTTGTTTATCACTTAGTGCATCTATTCAGTTTTCATTAGGAGGTGGACAAAACAGCAGCAAAATGAGCTAATATTAGGCAGAACAAAATGTATCAACAAAATTACAAGAGCCAACAAGAAACTCAAACATGAGATGAACAACATAAATGTGAAGCAGAGCCAAGAATAATGCAGCAGGTATCATCCAATCACCTTGGATGAAAAGGCAGAACTTAAATCCATAAACGCATTCATCAGCAAACAAGCCGACACAGCAGGAAACAAAACTATCAGAGCCACCAAAACACAAAAAGAAATCCCATGTTTTGTAGTGTGTGTGCAAATCATGTCTGCTATTCCTATTTAGCACAGCTTGTAAATACCTACACAAGTCGTGTCCTAGTGTGAGGATTCTCACCTGCTCTCCTGATGGGGCAGGTTGCTAGCTGGCTGTGACTCCTCAGGCAAAAGTGAGTGCCGTGCAGCGACCAGGGGCTGGTCAGTGGTGGAGGTGTTGGAGTAGGAGGTGTAGGGGGCCACAGCCAGCGTAGTGCTGTCTCCAGCACTTGGCCCCATGCTTGAGGGATGCAATGAGGGGCAACAGACAGAGGTATCAGCTGACAGGGAGAGTGCAGAAGGGATGGAGGGAGAAGAGGGGTCAGGCTCTTGCAAAGATTGCCCAATCTTTGCCTTGGAAGGGATTCTGGAGTTTGGAGCAACTTTAGCGTGGAGGTCTTTGAAACTGATCTCTCTTACACAGTTTTCTGGAACAAGTGATGTTGTGTTGTCATTTAGAGATATTTCTGACATAATATTCAACTCATTACCATCATTACTGGTGCTACTTTCTAGCAAATCTGTCTGTTTATTTAATATCTGCAAAGAAGAAAGAGCTGATTTAGTGGGCTGATATGATAACGGCCCTTCACTGACTTCTGAAATGTTTTGAACGAGAGATAAAAACTGTTCAAACTCTCTGTCGCCGCTTTTGGTTTGGCTGTTTGGACTGTCACTACTGCTCTGTCGCGACACTCCTTTCGGTCTAAAACGTGCACTAACCACCCCTGAAAACGGCTCGGGCTGGTTAGGTTTAGCTAACTTGGCGTCTGGGTTTCCATTATCATCAAAGTCCTCATGTGTCTTTTTTATATCATCATCACCTCTTATTTTCTCTTCTTTGTATGCAGATTCCACCTCAGTTGAATCAGATGATTGGTCTTGTACCAACAAAGCAGCAAAGTCCCGACTGTTTGTCCTGGAGTGACCATGTGGTGCGTTCAGGTCACAGTCTTGGCATTTGTCTTGGCAAACTGGAGACACTTTGCACAGTTTATTAGAAGACGCCATCATTTCAAATGAAGAATTCATCTCAGGTATGTAGGTGTCCTTCAAAGTGAACAGTTCTCCGAGTGTGGGCGCCTCATGGAAAACAGCTATCTGCAAATCTTCGGATGGTTGCGCTAAAGTCCCATCCAAACTGTTGATCCTTTTGATAGTATCAGTTGCTTCCGACTGAGGAGATCCATCAGAATCGATAAAACCAAAGTCTGAATTATTCACATTCATGTTCAGATCTCCTAAAGTTAAGGAGAAGGAGATGTTATTGTTGATGCATGTTTCAGGTGGATGAGCCTCGTGGGTCTCCTCTTCTGGAGTGGGAGAAATATCTAGCACCTTTACATCTGGATTTGATGGAGTATTAGAGGAGTTCACAAGGCTTGCGACAGGTATCTCACTATCAGGAAGCATTTTTGGTCCTGAGTTCTTGGACATAACAGTTAAGTCCTCTGAGTTCAATGACAAACGATGACTGTTTACTTTGGGTTGTCCATAATTTCCCCTGCACACACGTCCGTACAAGTCCTGCTCAAACAACATCCCTCCCCAGCAATCAGCGTCATCTTCCAAAGGTTCGTATTTGAACTTTTTGAGCTTCTCTTCCGATGTGAACCCTGGAGACGTAACATTTGTGTAGGGCTGGAAGCAGACGCCGAGGGACTCAGAGGTATCGCTGCTTGTTTGAGCGTCTGGAGATACACTGTTCTTTTTACATTCTCCTTCTTTTCCGCGCTGCAGCGAGGCCACACCGGTCTGAGAGAGGAGGTATGCTTCTTTATGGACGGCCAGCTCCTGACCTCTGTGGAGCCAGCCATCAGAATAAATCTCATTCACTGAAGTTCTTAAAAGTCTCCTTGGAGGCAAAGGTGGAGGCTCCTCTCTGCATGACTGCAGTTCTTGTGCATAGTTATTGACTGGGGGATAGCTACGTTTACGGGATGAAGTTGGGCTAGCTCGCAGTTGTTTTGGAGGAGCACTTCCTTTAGGCGAGTTTAGCCTGCTCGAGGCAAAGGCATCAAATGAGTCTTCCCATTCTCCTGCACTCTCCGACATGTAGGGAGGGGCAGAATGGTTGGGGGGGTTAGGTGTGGTATTATTGGGTAATAATGTAGGGAGTGATATCTGCCTAGCTACTGGCCTGGGGCGCTCCCGCTTTATGGAAACCATATTTGCTTCAATTTCACGAGCAGTGACTGGTGTGCAAGACTGGGCAGGCAGAGTGGTGTAATGAAAGGGGGATGAGCCAGAAGAGGAGCAAGGCGCAAAAGGGGGGGACCTCTGCAACTCTTCTGATATGAGCTCCTCAAAAAAGGGGTTGCGCTGCATACGTGGGAGGAAAGGGTTGGAAGGAGAGATGGGGGTTGAGGAGGGGGAGGAAGTAGGTGTGAACTGATTGGTGTGACTGCAGTCGTCAGGCGAGGCATGACCGGAGGGGGAGGCAGAGGGAGAGGAGCACTGAGGAGGTACAGGGGAGCGGGGAGGAAGGGGAGGGGGTACATCTGAGCTGCTTTCTATCTTAGAAGAAACTTCCAGCCTGTGGAGGAAAATAGGGCACAACAGTCCTCTTAGTTAATGATGTGCCAGGTTACCAGAGGGGGAACATCGTTCTTACACAAACAGAAGACAACCGAATATACTAGTTGATATTCCACAACAAAGTGCTCAGCTTACTTCGGTCTCAAAACCCCAGTAGTTACAAAATTGCCCAGATGACAGATTTATGGAAACAGTTCATTAAATTAACATAAAAAGCAAAGCTCATTTGCAAAATAATCAAGCGAATCAAGCAAAAAAAATAACGGATGCACTGCAGCCATTCAAGCACCACCTGCACCAGCAGCTAGTCTGTTGGGTGAGCTCATATCAACATGGAATGATTTTCTCCACATCCTTTGACTGAAACCACAGTGACGTTGCATCTTTGATAGTGAGTACACTGGTAACGAAAATGGCAATGCTGGAGTGCTGCTTGTGGAAAATATAATGTGAGATGGTGATATAGCATGGTTTTAAAATGGAGAAAACTACAAAGTAAATCATTTCCATTTTCAGATGAGCAGGGAGCAGAGGAAACACTGGACTCAGGATGCCCAACTGAATGCAGGCATCCAAAGTGCCTGGATAGGAAGTGCTTTCTTCTGCGTCTGTGAAACCCAGAGGAAAACCTGTAAATGACTTTGACTCACCTTGGCTTGTTCTGGGAGTCACCAGAGCCAAACCAGCCTCTGAGCCTCCCCTCGGATGATGAACCAGCCTGGCTGAGGTCTGACTTAGCTGGGAGAGAATCACTCCTCCCTCCAGAGAATAACGCCTTTCTTAGCTTCCTCCCTTTTTCAGGTGAATCAGCAGTTGAGGAGACGACTGGCGTCGCTTCCTGCATAGGACGACCCCCTGTCTGTGATTGCTGAATTGGGAGAGAGGATGCCTGAGCTTCCCTTTCTTCCTCTTTTTCCTCCTTCTTCGTCTTGTCAAAGGACCAGCGTCGGCCCTCTGCAAAGGAACCTTTGTCCTCACTTCTTTTGGTGAGATTCTGCAGGGAGCGAGAGAGCGGGGAGCATTTCTCCAGCAGAACCAGCTTCGACTTTGGAGTCGATGGCTCGGAGTCGTAAACATGGCTCCCGTTTATACACAGGGATGACTTGGACTGAGTCATGGTCTGGCCCTTGAGAGACTCCACTGCGGGATTTGATCGAGGGAAGGCCATTGTGATCTTACTAGCTTCATCGCTGAAGGCCCGCTTGTGTGTGAGGACTTTCGTGGTGTGCTGGCTGGTGAGCACTGTTGGAAGGAAGGAAGAAATACAGAAATGTTCTAAGAACACAGGCAAATCTGAGAAAAGTTCCTTAATCTGTATGTTGATTAGTTCTTAGTGCTCTATCAAACATTTTGACTTAGAGGAGTAATTCTTATTTGCTTTAAATAGATATTAGCATTTATTTATTATCTGGCTCTTTAGGAATGCTACATCATTTTCACCAGCTAGCTAACCTTTCCTGTCACTTATTTTGTTAAAAACAGATTCCTTCTGTGGCTTGGTTAAGCAAATTCTAGAAAACACCTTTCTGTGTCATGCTCACGAATAGTTTCCAAGCCTACCTTTTTTAGCTAAATCAGCCTCTCCAAAGTGAGAGTCCACTCTCACTTTGCTAGTGTAGATGGGAGAGCTGGGAGGGTCTGACAGCAGATCCAGACTGGGTGGAGGGCCGAGGTTATCGCTAGCCATGGAAGACATGCTGCTCTCTGAAGCCAGCGATGAGCATGACCTGGTGTCTGACGACTTCCGCAGCTTTCCCTTGAAGAAATCTTTCATCTTGCTCCTCTTCTCCTCTGCTATCTCCACCTCTTGTGACTGCGCCACCCCTCCGCCCTCGTCCCCGAACGTCTGCCCCAGAGATCCCGAAAGGGCAGCGTAGCGGCCTGGCACTATCGCTGAGGAGGACTCCACGTCCCCCCTCTTCCTCCCTGTGACGCGATCCTTGAGCTTGCCAAACGCAGAGCGAGGTTTGTCCTTCACGGTGAGGTCGAACATACTGGCTGTCATGTTGTTGCGAGTGAACTGGACTGTTACCTGGAGTTCACCACGTTCCTTCTCTTTTCTTCCGGCCTTTGAGTTAAGCTTGAACCATCTGCAGAAATAAAGGAAAGGGGAGAGTCAGCATCCTCAAAGAGATAGCCAGTCTGAAGCAGAATACAATTATTGTAGTGATATCAGTTTCAAGCTCAGATCTGAACTCATGTGGCCAATCACTGTGACTAAAAGTACAAAAAATCCTGATTTCCTTTTGGCAAAGCTTTCCACGCATTACATAATCTGGGGAATACTGCTAGAGGGCTTGTGCTCAAAATCTGCCTTTAAAAACAGTTTTATAAGCCTCAGAGCAGGAAATTGCAGCCCAAATTCCTCGAGGTCCACCCACCTACACCTGTTAACTGTATGTGCTGAAAAGACATGGACAGTATGAGGAGTCAACCAATGATATCCTCCCTCCGCCCCTGCCTGCTAAGTCCAGAGAGTGGACCAGAAAGAAATGGTACAGAGCCAAAAATAACAGCAGGAATTCAGTGTGAGATTCACTGAGCGCGGAGAGAGAGGGCGGAGAAGCCACAATCAAAGCCAGATGTGTTGTATTGTTTCACTCCATTCTGCTCTTCAGTGTTATACTAGTGAGTCCAGTCATGTCACATGTAGCACGACTGATATAACCATAAACGGAAGAAAATTTGGCACAGAGGCAACAAGTGATCCTCGGTTTTATGAGCAGTCAGAGTCTTCTAAGGGGATTAATATAAAAAAAAAAGCACAATGGCTTCTTCTGTTCATGTGGTTCAATTTGAAGTTGAGCCAAAGTCCCACTGATTGTCAGGAGGTTCTTACTCATCTGCGCCAATATCGTTGCTGTGAGCCGTCATTCATGAAATAAGACTGAATTTATTCATGTGTTGGAAAGAGATTTATAAGATGAGCTTGTCACACATGTCACACATCTGGGTGTTTGACATTTTGTTTCAGTTTAATTGATCAGAAATGACAGACAATAAATTATTTCCCAAGTTCCAAGTTTCCCAAAAATAAAAAATGAATGTGTAAAATGCAAAATCTTAAGTCAAAATGTGAATGTTTGCTTTGTTTTTTGTTTGTTTGTTTGTTTGTTTGTTTTACTAAAAGGCTGTCTGTGAAGATTGTCAGTCATCCAGGTCTTTGTATATCCTAAAAACAAGATATTATATCAAGGAAAAATATCTGTGATGGTCTATTGATTGAACTTGGTATTTCAGCCACAGTTAATATTCTGCAAAAACCATTACAACAGAACGAGGCTGGACCTTTTCAGAACTTGACAGCCACTAATCTGATGCAGAACTCCAGTAAATAGATGCCGACAGCATCTACTACCTCTTATAAGCTCTGTCACTTGGCTCCAGTCTATTATTACTCTTCCAGATACACTGGTGTTTTGGCTCAGCTTCGTGGCTTTAATCATAAAAAGTGCATTTACTGCAAGGCGTGCGTCTCTTGTTTTTTCATGACCAACTTTTTCTCCTAACATCTTCAAACTGAGTCCAATGAGCAGCCTGTCACTCACATCACATTTCCGCCCTATTTATGTCAGTGTGTAGAGATTGGGAATGAAGTTCTGTTTCAAAAGTGACAGCATGCTAGAGATAGCAGAGTACTCTGAACAGAACATGTTTCTCATGTATTGTGGGAAATTGTGCATTGTGCATCGGGATGGAGGCTTTCAGGCAACAACAAAAAAAGAAAACATTATTTGTTCCACAATGGAAACTGAGCCTCATCTTGTTGGTTTGCAGTGCATTGTGGGAACTGCTGCTGGAGTAGCTCAGTAAATGATATTAGTCCAGAGGGCCAGAATTTAATGAGTCTGTAGGCTTCAAGGTTTGGCAGCTTTCTCAGCCACGTGTCTTCAAGCAAAACACCACCATCAGACCTCACTAGGACTCTTTACTGCTGTATTTTTGCTTGTACATGATGCATGTGACTGTTAGTCGGTGCTGCATGAAGTGGAATCTACCCCCAAAATACTGAATGAATCCTCTGAATGATGAGCTACATGGAGAGCTGCATGTCTGTAAAGTTTGCTGTATCATCTAATCATGTCATAGTCTGACATTAAACCATGACACATCACTTTATATCATGTGTGAGCTGTTTGCCATGCAGACTCCATTAATTAAAACCGAACCTACTCGTCTCTGGGACACACTCCTTCCTGAAATATCTTGTCAAGAGGGATAATGGTTTGACCGAGAAACACGTCCAGTCCGATGAGCACCCGATGCATGACCGTGAGGACCAGATCTCCGCTCCCAGGAGGATAGGCGCTCCGGCCGCCGTCCTCCAGGATACCGGGGAGCAGCTCGAAGCAGCACTCCTCGTTCCACACGGGCATCTCCGCCTTCTCCACCAGCCCGGTGGTGTACTTTTCCTTCCCCACCTGGATGATGGTGTAGAGGTAGCGGCTGCCGTGCTTGCCCTTGGTTCGTAGTCCCCTTGCGCTGAGGACGGTGACATTCACATGAGTGGGCACCCATCGCTGATCATCATCTAGATCTATCAGTGACATCATCTTGATCCGCTACACAATGAGTCCCTTAATAGTCGCAGTCTAACTTAGTGGCTTGTCAGATCACTTAAGTGGGAGACCATCCTCTTTTACGCTGCGCCAGAGTTTCCGTGCTGCGCAAAAATACCCCTGCAGAATATCTCCAAAGTCCGCCTAGCCTCTGAGGGTTTATCCGAGGTCAGTTTCCAGACAAGCAGACCCGCTCCCTGCTCAACTTCAAGCTCCGCATGCTATCCAAATTCAATCAGCGCAAATCACGTTAGCAGAGCTGCGTGCTGCTGAAATCAACCCCAAGTCCACGCTGCGTACATGTCGCATCGGTGAGTTTACTGTCCAGAATCTGCTCATTGTGCTCACGGCCCGCCCTCCTCACAGCAGCAGGGCCGCATACAGCGGGGGAGATGCCGCAGAATTAAAGAGAAACACCCAGCCGAAATCTTTATCAGATCCTCAGACACGCACAGTGGACGCGCCGCTCCATTGTCTGCTGCTGCGCCCTCAGAGTGGACATTAGTGGATGTCAGACATACAGACGAGCACGCAGCAGAAAAATGTGCTAAAGTTTCTGAGCGGATCCCTATGTGAAATACATTTAGGATTTATTTATTTATTTTTATATAATTATTGTTTCCAACCAAAACGCCAGATATGTCTTCAATACTGCAGTATTGATGCAAGAAAAATGTCACGACAGCCTAGAATAAAACAAAATGTGGTTTGACTAATACTTTATATTCTGAAGGTATAAGATAAAAATGAATTGATCAAAACATTTTAATCGCTTTAACATTTTATAAATGACCCATCCTTAAAGCTGATCAATCATTTCAGTTTGATTTATGGTCATTTTTGTAACCCATATCTCCATAGTCTCTTTAGACAGGCCTGTACTTTCACTTAGAATCATATTATTGACATTATCTTTATTTATTTATTTTAATCATTTCTAATTATTTCTGTAACTGCGACGCCATCTAGTGGACTTCAGTCCCAGATGGACCAGAACGAAGCTTCACTGTAAACAACTAAAGTACATGATTTGATTGTGATATTGACAATAAACAGAAACACTGATGGCATTGTTGTTTAACTGAAGTGATCAAAATCCATATTTGGTTTATTAAGTCAAAGTTTTAAGGCATTCTCATTGTAAGAGGAGCACTGATACTCTGCTACTGATGGTAAAGGGAGCTCAGTTCAAGTTAGGCTTCATCCACAATCCCAGGACCAGAAACTGAAGCAGCTAAATGGAATTCAGCCATCGCTGATCTTTTCAGAAACATTGGTGTTTTTCATGTGAAATGTTAGGGTTAGGGTTAGGTGACAACGACGTAAGTCGTAGTTAGGAAATGATCAGGAAGGAGAAAGTTTAAAGAAGCGAGGTTTGTGTTTTAATCTTTTGTTAAAGCGAGAGCAGATTCAACTTCAGAGACTGACGTTTACCTCTCAGAAAAACAAAATTTACCCTGACCTACAGCAGCTCCCTGTCACTCTATAGTCTGCACCTCAACAAAAAGGAAAAGAACCACTTTTCCCTTTTAGACAGACAGACAGACAGACAGACAGACAGACAGACATTTAGACAGACACAGATAGATAGATAGATAGATAGATAGATAGATAGATAGATAGATAGATAGATAGATAGATAGATAGATAGATAGATAGATAGATAGACGTTTTAGCTTCAGTGCTCATATTTTATTTGTTATAAATAAAAAAAACACCAGAAACTATTAGATCTGTAAAAATCCGACTGATGTTTCACAGTGTTGATAACAGCCACTTTGAGGGTAAAGGAGTAAATACAAACCAACGCTCACATTCAGAACAGCAACACAACGACAGAATCCCACGGCTTTAAGGTTTCTGTGGCACTTTTCTACTTGGCTTTGTAAAGAGGGAGACTTGAAGAACACCTCGCACAATAACTGTACTTTATATTACACATTTACACAGCACTGTCGACTTGGCGAACTTGACCCAATGAACCTGGTACATTCAAATGTAGCAGACAGCGTCATGAAGTGTCAAATCAAATAAATACAAAGTCGAGGGAAAAAAATGGACAAAATCTGCTCAATGTTTTCTCACTGTAGAGCTGCTTTAGCTAAAATGAGACACTTAAAAGTGCAAATAAGATATTCAGAAAGAAAGAAGTGCTGGAGTTGTTCCTGCTCAGGTCAACTGATAACTGTTTGGACTGAGAACACTACTTCGGACACACAGCGTCAACACTTTACACTGTGGAGGCCTTCCAACAGGTCTAAGGCATTATTATATGGCAGCTGCCTCAAACCAAAACATTTGATCCATCCTGTCTCAAAAAGGCTTTTTAGAGTATACAACGTAATACCGCTTGTAAACCATAGTCACGTTTTTGTCGTTGTACTCCTACAAGCCTTTTTTTTTTTTGTCAGGATAGAAACAAAATCTTAAATAAAAAAGAAACAGTCTGTTTTGCATTTTCTATGTAACTATAACTATAAGTCGCTCATTATAACAGCATTTAATTCAGACTAATTTAGAGGACCTCAGGTAAACTTTGCAGACGTGAGAAGAGCCAATTATTCAAATGTTAATATCTAAGAGTTTAAGAGGAGGCAAATCGAGTTTTAAAAGCTGTCAATATAACACTGGTTGTGTCTGTTGTGTCTTAATTTAACCTCCCACGAATGACTAAGCCTTTCAACTGAAATGATTCTGGATATAAAACACCTTTCAAGTACACTTTCTTTTTAAATGCACTTTTCATTTTGAGAAATACAACTACACACATCAGATCAAATTAAGGTCAATATGGAAATGCAAAGTGCAAGACTACAGGTAACAAAACATGACTTTCTCAGAGGCACTCCTGTAGAAGGGCTGCAAGTAAAGGTGCTTCACCAGAGACAAAAAATATATATTAAGTGCTACTTTCCACGATGAAGGGTTTAGAGGTGCAGCGTCAGTGATAGATATAAGTCTCTAACTTGGTTTTGACCTCTAATTATGCATGTTAAGTAATAAAAACGCAATCTCCTTTTAAAAAAAGAACTCAACAGAAAAGCTCCACTGATCATCAAACCATAGAAAACGTAGCATATGGAAGACTCAAACTGTGTTCAATTTAAAACCCTTAAGAGTCAAATTTTGACCAAACTAAATTTTAGTTATAAAAAATGGCAAAAGGCTACAAAACTATTCGAAAAGAGGACTGCAGTTATATTTTGTGTGAGAAACTTCTTCTGGAATGTTTTCTTTACTGTGTAAAGTGACAGGATAAGGTCGGCATTTTGGGATATGTTGTTGCACAGCTACATTTTCAGCCTTCGTCTTTAAATCATTCTTTAACTTCAGTCCGACTGGCCGTTCTGGCAGCCTTTCAAATACAGTTCGTCCTGCGACATATGTCCGTCAAAGCCGTCCATGTAGAGGCTGCTGGTGCTACTGCCGCTGCTGCCCAGGAACGTGCCGACCGCCCGGCCCTGACGGGCGTGGCCCACAGCGTCGCTGAATACTTTGTTGATCTGCTCCTCTGACGGCATCCACCAGTCTGGGTTTGAGGCACAGTGCATCCGGATAAACTCTGGCAAGATTTTGAATTAATATGTCAACTTTTTAGTTACTGGAAATCAGATCAGTTTTGGGGAGTTTGAATGAGTTCATGAGGATGAGAAGACAAACAATGGCTAAAAGCAGAGCTACAGTGTTATCAGATTGAAGCTTTCTTTTTAACCATGTGTCTTTCAATAATGTCTTCTGCTTATTTCATACCGTGTGTATCAATGGATTCAGAAAGTTTTCAGACTACAGTGAGTTAACCCATAAGGGCAAAAGTGAAAATATATGTTTTTAGAAAGTTATTAAAAAATTAAAAAAATAAAACAACCGAAAGTATTCAGGCCTCTTTGCTGTGCTCCAAACTGAGTTCAGGTGCATCCTGTTTGCTTTAAACCTTTCCACACTGGAGGCCCGTCTGTGGGGACGAGGCCTCATCACGCAAACCACAAAGGATGCAGAGTGTGGCACATTATGTGAAGAGCCCACTTAGTGCGACTCAAATTACTAAAATGGATGCAGCGTTTGTTGTGCTTAATTTCTGTTGCATCACATTTGGTAGAGCTGCAGTTGAGAATCTCTAGAGCAAGATCAATAACACGAGTGTTTACTGACTCATTGTTATAGGGCTATTATTCATTCATTCATTCATTCATTCATCTTCTGTAACCGCTTGTCCTCTGGAGGGTCACTGGGGCCTATCCCAGCTGTCACTGGGCGAGAGGCGGGTACACCCTGGACAGGTCTCCAGTCTATCTCAGGGCTAACACAGAGAGACAGACAACCATTCACATCTACGGCCAATTTGGAATCACGTCATGTATTTGGACGGTGGGAGGATGCTGAAGTACCCGGAGAGAACCCATGCAGACACGGAGAGAACATGCAAACTCCATACAGAAAGGCCCTGTTGGTCTGGATTTGAACCTTCTTGCTGTGAGGCATCAGTGCTAACCACCATGCCACTGTGCTAACAACTGAATTTGTTATTTTTTAGGTTGAAATTTTAAAGCACAGCCAAAGGCTTAAGTGTTAATCTTTCTCGGGATGTGTCCAGGACATGACTGGAGTCCATCTGCTGCAAACTAAATGGGTTGGACGGAGTTTAGAGATTCACACAGCTGTGTAAAATGTGGTCCCTCAACTCATACTGCATACTGTACCTGACACAAACTTCAGCAAAAAGGGGTCGGTTGAATACTTTGTATGTCTGATGTAAAGCAGTATGACTGGTCACGCCTTGTACGACATATCATTTGGTGGATGAGGGAAAAAATCCATTAATTTTGATGTGATTATCTGATTGGCTTTGACTGGAATCATATGACCATGAATGGGATATGTATCAGACCTTAGACTGAACATAAGGATAAGATAACCCGAGCCATTCTGAAATTGGAATATTTTGTTACTATAAAAAAACATAGTTGGCAGATATTTGATTGCTACATAAACACAGTCAGAAAGCAGCTTTGTGTAATTATAAACCCAGAAATAATTACTACTGTCGCTGCTGCTTTTAAACATTAAAACACCAACATTTTCGTGCGTGAGTTCTCCCACTGTTCTGATATTTCCAGTATTTTAAGCATTACACACAAACAGACTGAAGCACAGTATTGATAAGACGTTTCCAGGCCGCGTACCTCTGAGGCAGCTGACTTTGATGGGGTTGAGAGGTCTTCTCTCCAGGCCCGGCTCTCCTGAGTGGACTGAACGCTTCCTTTTGCCCAAACCGCAGGAGAACTTGAGCTCGTCTGTGGTGAAGACGTAGCGGATCAGGTAGCGCAGCAGCCGCCTGCCGTCTTTCTTGGAGGAGTTGACAGCTTCGTCCCACTGCTTATTAGTGATGAAGAGAGGATAGTTCTCCAGGAGCTGTTTGCTGCCCTGCAGGGAAGAGGAGGACAGAAGAAGCACTCAGAGGACGGTCAGTATCTGTCACTGTCAAATTCACCACTTCATGCTAATGTCACAAGCAGAAAATGACACAAATAAACCATAAAACACTTTTTTTTTTTTTAAAACAAAGAATTAAAGTACAAACCTCAAAGACAGTTTGCCGCTCTTCTTCCTGTACAGACACAGTTTTTAATTCCAGATTTTCACACCACTTGATTGCACAATTATCACCATGAAGACGTGTGCAGTGCATGATGGAAATGATGTGATATTTTTACCACTTAACATACGCTACTGATAACAGATGCTTTAAATAAAACATAAAGAACAGGAGGCTGTTTCCTCACCTCGGTGAGCTGCTCCTCTGGCATCGGCTGGACGAGCTGGTTGTGAAACTCAAGAACAGTCTTGAAGTAGTCAAGAGCATTTTGACAGGGAACTGTACAAAAACAAAAGCTAATGTGACCATTAACAGAGACAAGCTGTCAAAAATCCCTGAAAGCAACGAGACAACCCATCTGGTGTATAATTAAACATTAATAACCCTGCAATATTTTCCTTCTCCTTAAACGATCATTTTGACTTTAATGTCTAGTAATTTTGACATCAGCTTGACGCACTGCACTGAAATTCATGGGCAGTTAAAATAAGCAGTTTGCAAATTGGGTCAGTGTGACACCGGAGAGTGACAGTGAAAGTTATCAAAAATAGAAGCTTTCTGGAGTGTTGTCCAAACTGTGAGATGCATTTAAACAGGGAGACCATGGGGAAGAAACCAGCCTGACTGATAATCAATTTATAAGGAAAGAAATCTAACAAACACCCACAGGCAACCCTTTAAAAAAGAATTGAGAAAAGGGCTCCCCAGATAACACTTTGCTATATTTTGCAATGACAACCAGAAACCCTTAAACCTATAAAGGCCCTACGGTGTGTTTAGAATACTCCATAAACCCCCCTGGGGGTCCCCTCTATCTGTCCTAAGATAGATTTTGCTTGTTTGCACTGAGGTGATAGCACACTTACGTCTTTGCCTGGGGCCCCTGAGAGCCTAGGATCGCCACTGCAATCACTTGTTCGTCACTAGTTTTTATTTATGCAGTTATATTTATCTCAGTAGGAATATGACCTTCCTACTCTGAATTCTGACACAATGCTCCAAATTATTGTGTCTATGGTGGTGATATTAATTACAGCAAATATACAGCTGCAATGAAAAATACCTGACTGTCATTCCTTCAGAATTATGGATTTGAATCTGAACTGAAAGCTTCTCCGAGGCACAAATCAGAAATGTACGCAAAGATGGAGAGTTGTGCCCGTTATTAGAGAGCCGTATCTCCCATTCTCGGCATTGTCTTTGTCCAAATCGACAAAGACAATGCCAACAACACAACTGTTCTGTATTTATGAGCAGATACTGACAGCTTTGAGATAATCTGGGTGATCGTAGAGGCAAACCATAAGAACCATTAAAAAAAAAAGTCTTTGATGATTAGCAGCATCCATCAAAGACTGATGTGTAGGTTTGGTATTCATTACTGCATCATTACAGTATGAATAATAGGTCCTTCTGTACTCAGTTTGTTCATATAAAAACCAATAAGCAGTCATTTCTCCTTGTGAAACCATCAACCAGATAAATATCTATTGGAACATTCTGCAGCTCAAACAGTTTTGGTTCAGATATGCAGACAATTCATTGGTTTTTCAGCAGACGTTTTTTTTTTAGTAAAACCACTTGAGCTTGAGTTTCTGTTGGTGCCTTTGTCTGAGTCTATTGTTTCTGTGCATCATGTGCCTTGTCACATGGGTTGATTAGTTAAATATCTCTGTGTGAAATCCAAAAGTATTTTTCACAGTTTTGCAACATTTTTCTGATATGGACAGACTTCCAGAAACCATTTGTGGATTTAGATTTTGACAGATATAAAAATGCAAATCATGTGCTTGAGCCAAATCTCAGCGTCTAAGACCTTCTCAAATCCCAAAGATTAGACTCAATACCCTATGAACGCCTGGATGTTGTTACTGCACCTGGAATATTCTCCAGCTTGTTACGGAGCTCCTCGTTCTCCTGCTGCAGGGACAACACCTCCTGCTCTAACTCCAGGCAGCGAGGACAGCAGTTCTCCTCCTCCTCCTCCTCCTCAGGCAGTGTGGACGACGGGTGGCCGTAGGACTCTGACGGAGCGGGGGAGCCCCAGCCTCCCAGGTTGTGTCTTGGAGGAGACATCCCTGAACCAGGCTCCGCTGACGGACACTGCTCGTCCTCCAGATGTTGTTGCTGCTGCTGAGGCCCTGAAAGCAGATAGTTCTGTAGGGAGTCCGTGAAGATGCGGAGAACTGCAGAGGTCTGTTGTTGGTTCAAATGGCTTTGTTGGGCCTCCTCATCGGCATCTGTGGTGGAAGAGCTCTCTTCAGATTTGGACTTCTCCTGGGTGTCTCCTGGCCCGTCTTCCAGCTTAATCTTAGAGGTGAAGGAGGAAGAGGAGGGGGGCTCCAGGAGGCGCCCATTGTTGAGGAGGCTGAGTACTCGGCTACACTGCTGGGCAAAGGCATCCAAGATGAGACGGTTTTCTATGGCAAAGAGAAACCAAAATATATCAGACATGTAAATGATTCAACTACAAGTCAGTCATTAGTAAAGAATCTGAAGAGTTGGAAACACACAACCTGAGGTCCATTCAAAAGCATTTTTTTCAGATTTTAGCTTTAGCTATCTCAAAATCCCTATTGAGTTTTCAAAATTGCCAGTTCAGTTTGCTCAGTTACTACAGAGTTTTAAACACTTGAACTTTTAAATCAAAATCAATGAAAAATGCTAATTTTAGGGCAGCTGAGAAAACTGAGTTTGCTATAGAGGACTGTATGATAGACTCAAACACTGCTGAACAGATACTAAAAGAAACTCCAGCACCTTGAGGCTGATAATGTTTTCTTGGCTGGCTACCATTTGGGATTTAATCAAGATTATTTATCCTGTTAAACTATCAAGGCAACAATGTAAAATCCTCCTTAAGAAGTGAAATCCTACAGAGTGCTAAGAGGAAGTGTTAAAAGGTGAAATACTGATTTAGCTGTTCGAGGCGTCTTAGTACTGTACTTACAGTTAGGTTGTTCAGTCCACTTGTCGGCATACTGAACACAGAGATTCACAATTTGCAAAATTTCACATCTGAGAATTTTATATGGGAACTACTGAAAGAGCTTTCAACTCATAGACATTTGTAACATGACAGACTACATTTCAAAAGTGTCAAAGGTGTTTCGTGAGCTGCCAGATCTTAATCTAAAACAACGCTTTGCCACAATGAGACATGGCAGAGGAGAAAGTAAATGGAGGAAACATAAGAATCTACTCATGTTGTTTGTGAAACTGTGCAATCTATAGGGGCCTCTGTGGATCAGATACTTGATCAGTTTGGGATCTAGTGGAGGAATTTGGAGGCCAGGTCAACACCTTGTGCTGTTCTTCATGTTTTTTTTAGTTGTTCCTGAACTGTTTTTGTGTGTGTGTCTGTGTCAGGCTGCATCCTGCTGGGGATGCCTGCTGCCATCAAGGAGTGTCATTGCTATGGGGTGGGGGTGCCTGGTGGGTCTAGGTGGGTGCTACATGTCTAAGTAACATCCACATGAAAGCCAGGTCCAAAAGTTTCCCAGCAGAACATTGAACTGTCACAAGACGGTCAATGTTATTTACTTCTCCTGTCAGTGGTTTTAATGTTGTGGCTGATTGGTGTATGTTAAATCTCAATCAGCCAACAATATTTATATTTCAGCTCTAATGTAGTGAGGTATAAAGCAGCAGTAATATGTGTTAGAGAATAATTTCACTTCCCTATAGATAGTTTGTGTAGTTAATAGTCAATCCATCTGTGTCATAGTGACTTTCTGTTAGATTACTGCTGGGGTCAGTTATCTGCCCTATTTTCTCTCTGAGGAACATGCCATGGCCATGGTCCCTCTTTGGCATCTTCAATCTCACTCTCTGGCTGTCTACAAACACAGCTGTAGAGTTAGATGATAACGCCCTCCGTCACTGGATGACACTTTGTATTTCCTAGCTGGTGTGAATCCTTATCTTCATGTTTATGTACTATAGCCAATTGGATGTTAACACATCTCCCCTTTGCTGCCTCGGCCCACCTTTCTAGTATAAGAATCTGAGCTTTACTGTTTGACCCTTAGAATTGAGGTGGACTCATGCACTTATGTTGTGATGACGAATCTTCTGTTCTCCTCGTACGAGCCTAAATAAACTCCTTCAGAATAAGACATACAGGACTCTGGTACTTCTTCTTCTTCATCGGCATCACCACAAATTCCTCCCTAACAATACGGAACTGATCATGTAGTAAAGTTACACTTTGCATAGACTGCATAGTTTTGAAAACAACATGAGCGATTCTGCGTTTTATGTTCTTTTACTTTCTCTACGGTTAGGGTTTCTCTATGTCTTATTGTGGCAACGCGTTCCATTACAGCAGCATACGGTAGTCTCCTCTGTTCATAGAAATGTCAGCTTGATTATGCTGATTTATTCAGATGTCAATAAACTCTAAAGTCACAGTATCTGCTGTGACCAAACCCAGCGGAGCAAAGAAAATCAGTGCAGAGCTAGAATCAGGCCTTCGGTGTACAGTTTCCCCAGTCTAGGCACGTCTCAATGAGATGATCTCACACACACACACACACCTCCATGTAATGATTATGAGTCCACTGGCCACACAAATATACATACACACACACACACACAGACAGACAGACAAAATGAGTTCTAGGCGGCCATTGCTGCGCTGCTCAGACGTGTCTATCAGCCTGGCGCAGATGTGTCGCATTTATTAATATGCGTGCTGTCTCTGTTTACCCGTCGAGATGTATCTGATATCATTTGCCTTCACCCTGCACCCCCCCACCCCCACCCCCTTGTCTCTTCTCTCACCAGTTCTGTGCCACTGCGAGCTGAGAGTGTAATAAAATTTCATTAAAAACAACACGGTCGGCAGAGGCAAATTTATGAGACCCATTTATTTTAATCACAACTCTTTGGGAAAGGCTTTTCAATGCAATTTGTGTTATTGTGTGCTGAACTGATTGCCGAGTCCCAGGGTCTCTGGTGCTTCTCTTCATAAGAAAGGACATCAACTTTATTTTTTTTTTTCTCTTTAGCCACGAGAGGGACATTAAGCTGTTCCCATTGTGTAGCTAAAAACACTCTAATGTCTCTTTATCAGGAAGAATTAAGCTGGGACTGAACAGAGCATCTCCTGGCTTTGGCATGGTTCTGTTTTAGTATTTCATAAGAGATGCAAACAAACCTGGCTGATATACACTGATTCAAGTGGCCATTCCACGTCCATGTTTGCTCATTTGATTCAATCTGAGCTCTGGCTGAACACCTGATTGTCTGTAAAGCAACAATAACCTGCAGCAAATTGAGCTTTTGCAGCCAGAGGCGATAAAGAGATGAATATCTGATAAAAGGATGAGATGTCTGATGTTTAATTTGGTAACTGCCAGGATTAGGTTCATTGCTTTCATCTTGATGCTGGTTCCCGTGGACCCGCCCTCCACATGAGGAACACATTTCTTCCTGTGCAGCCCTCTAATGAACAGCAGCTGAGAAAAATGAGCAGGGAACAATGTGTTTCAACAGGAGAGTGCGAGGGCCCTTCTTGCTCACGCACACACGCGAAAACACACAAGTAAACACACGCTCACACACATGCGGACAGACAATTACCCAGTGCAATTTTTAGCACATGCACACTGGTGATTCAATCATGACTGCTCTCATTACAACTGCAAATCAATCACTGCTGACAGGAGGAGGGGGAAATAGAACAAATGGGAAGAAAAAAAACATGAAGCTCAGATGATGTGGAGCAAACAAAAGAGATGCTGGCTTTTTGCCTTCCACTTAAGTTTATTGACTCTGTAGAGGTTTTATGCTCAGATGTCTGGGCAACAAAACCCAAAATACACATCAGTGTCTGGCTGATCTGGAGAAAAGTCTCAGCATCCCAAAATCTGAATAAATATAAAGATACGATGTGAGACAGAGCATCACATCTGACCTGGAGTCGCTCATCACTCACTCTGAACAAGTTTGAAACCCACCTGTGCTGATACCGTAGGTGCAGTCCGGAGAGAACCTAGGCTCTACTCCGGCGCTGCTGGCGCGCAGCTGCTGGGTACCAAGAGATGCTGCTGCCGCCGCCGCCGCTCCCGCTGAGGTGGACGTCGGGACCCTGCTGCTGGGCCTGGTCTCACATGGGAAACGATGCTGTTGCTGCTGCCCCTGCTGCTGCTGCTGCTGCTGCTGCTGAGGCGTCGGGTGATGCTGCTGGCTGCTGCTGATAGCGACGCTGGTTTGGTGGAGCTGCTGCAGACGCTGCTGGTGGTGATGGTGCGGCTGGAAAGGATGAGTCTGCTCGGGGTGAAACGTGAAATGATGCCCGTCGCCAAACAGAGGCACCTCGACCACAGCGGACCGGTCAAACCGCGACTTGCCCGCCGAGCGCTTGCTCTGGAAGGGTTTCAGGGCGCTGTACGGACCCCGTTGTTGTCGGCACATCTTCGGGGCGCAGGGCCCTTCGTCTGCGGGCTGCATCTCTCCCTCGATCCCGGCCAGGTGTCACACAGCGCGGCGGTCCGCTGCGGCTCGGTACTGTAGCTGGCGTGCTGGTGTGACAGGCAGCTGATGAGTGAGGGATCAGATCGTCACTGTCTGGCTCGGTGTCCCTCATGCACGCTCCGCGAAGGGTGGGCTAATTTATTGACAAGCCTCAGCTCCAATCCCCAGCTGGGAGCGCCGACACGGAGACTCCTCCAGAGGGAAATGCAGGCGGGACTTGTGCGTAAACTGCCTGCCTCCTTTTGTAGCCAGCATCCTCACCGAGAACAACGGGGCGCTATAGCAGTTGTACAATCAGAGGAGGAAAAAAGAGACGCAGAACAAAATCCTGCAAAAGAAAAAAAGACAGAGGCCATTTTGCAACTGAGCTCAAAGCATCAATGGAGCAGCAGGAGCACAGAAACATCAGGACCTCCAAAAGAGAAAATGATAATAAAAAAAATACCTCTGGATGTTTCATGCGTTTTTCCCTTAAAATTAGAGATTACTAGGAACAAAATACCTTTTTTTGTAATGGACATCCTCACTGCCAACTTTAATTAACAAACGGTTTACTGAGAGTTACAGGCCTACTTCATCAAACTTGTCAAAAAAAAAGTCAACTGTTCATAAATCCATGTAGTTTATTCTATGCGTTAAAGGCGGTTAACGTCTGTCCAGTAGCCAGCAGGTCTAAAAGTTTGCATCGCCACAAGGGGGCGCCGCATCAGTAGGTTTGAATGGACCTGCTGCTGATGATCAGAGGATTTCTCCTTCCTAACCAGCCAGACAAGTGCTGTGCTCTGTGTAGCATGGAGCACACATGCATAGGCTTGATCGATATTAAAATGAACAATAATAATAGAGCCAATAATAATAGTGAGATAGAATATTAATAATTCAGAATTATAAAATCTGGCATTTGAAGAAAATAAAATCATCTTGAGGGGTGTATCATTTGCAGAAATTGGTCACTTTTGGTCAGTATTTAAAAGAAAATATTTTCAGTTGTATTAGCTCGTCAGGAAATGTCACCTCTTGTCAACAGAAACAGAAGGAGTTAGACTAAAAGTAACATAAATATGTGTATAGTGTATATTTATTTCTGTCTCGATTTCTTGTACACTTGTGCGTATACAAGTCTTGTACATTTTCTTTGCGTATACTATTTTATTTAATTATTTTTATTTTATTTTTCTTTGCTTTTTATTTTGTGTATTTGTTGTCTTAACTATCTTACACCTAGTTTTCTTTTTACTAGTGGATTTCAAGAGTGTATTTTTTTTTTTTAATGTGCAACTAAGCTACTGTGACCAAGCAATTTCCCTTGTGGATCAAAAGGTTTGTCTAAATCTAAGTCTAAAGTGCTTATTTCCATTTTTGTATCTGAGCAGATATTTAAATGATATCAAGTGGTGCTAAAATGCAAAAAGCAGCAAGCCGGTCTGTGAATTTGTTCTGAAATGTAAAGACGGTGCCAAAAAGAGGAACTAACTTTACTCGGACTCCTATCAGGTATTTGTAGCTGCTGAACGGGAGCTAATCTGTTACAGCGAATGAGCTATGGAAGAAAATGTGTACTTGCTATTATTTAGGCACCTTAAATAAATTGAGAATAGCTGGCATCACGTGGTCGCGCACGTCCAGTTAATGGGGGTTTACGTGCGCGCGTACAAAACAAACGAGTTACAAAAGCAGCCACTCTCCAGCGAGGTGGGCGCACAACTTCAGCCCCGACGTCCACAGACGTCCACGGGAGCTTTACGAGGGAGGTTAGAGGGAAACTCCGGCGAGCTGCTCGGCGTCGACCTGCTGGTTATTCTCGCCTGTTTGGATCAGAGGAAAGTTCAGTAATGATGTTTTAACGTAAAGCCGTGATTTGGACACACAGCAGAGGATTCAATTAAGGATTTCCTTCACGCTGAGCAGCAACTGTTGCCTGTTGAGAGATGGCGGTGACACAAGTTTACATGTTTGGATGAAGGCGCTGAGTTTCTGTTTTACTGAATTTGTCTCAATGAAGAGTCTCTAACTCGGGCTGACTCGGGTTCCGGGAGCCGAAGCCCCCCAACAGGACGCAGGGAACTGTGAACCCCAGCGACTCGTCGGGATGGTGCGCCTGCTGAACTGCCTGCTGCTGGGATATCTGACCTGGAATCTGCGGATATCGGACGCTCAGGGAGAGTACTGCCACGGCTGGCTGGACTCTAATGGGAATTATCATGAGGGCTTCCAGTGTCCGGAGGACTTTGACACCATGGACGCCACAGTGTGCTGCGGCTCCTGCTCGCTGCGCTACTGCTGCGCGGCCGTGGACGCACGGCTGGACCAGGGCAGCTGCACCAACGACAGAGAGGTGGACAACACCGAGTTTGCAGCGCGTAAGAACACCGATTTAAAACTTTTTTTTTTTTTTTAGTGTCCAGTCTCTCAGATTACAATTTCCTTCCTTTAAACTGATAGTGTTCAAGTTACTTGTTTATCTTAAGCATAAAAGAGCAACTTTGGGTTGAATTAGGTTGGATGGAAAATGACAAAATACATAGTTTTTATTTTAACATTTAATTTTCAAATAAACTGTTTTTAAACTTTAAATACACAGATGCACGCTACATATTTTTTAAAGTTATGGCAGATGTTTTAGGAGAAGTCAGAGGTCAGCTGAAAAAATAAAACAGAAACAGATCTGTTTCTGTTTCAAGTTCAGCTTAAAGCTCTTTACAGACCAGGTTTCCTACTACCTGACCACCATGTCCTGCTTTAAAAAAATTATGAGAAATTTTACAGACTGTAAAGTTTTCTTGGAAAGCAAGTGTGAAAATTTGTGCCAGAATTCAACTCTCACTGACAAAGTCTTCATGTCTGTTGTGTTAAGAGTGCCAGGGATTTTCACTTTTAAAATAGACACCGATGTCTAGAAAAGAATGTCTTACTTCGAAGTAGCTGACATCTTTTTAAATGCAGCTGACGTCTGTTGAATTATCGCTGGTTTAAAGTTGTGCTTTCAGCATTAATCAGCCGGAGAGTCCAGTTTCAACCACCTGCTTTTATCTCCTCTCCTGCGGCTTCATTTGACCTCAGCACACTCCAGATTGTTATCGGTGTAGAGACGGAAACTGGATGAGTTTCTGATGACCCAGCCTGTCAGTCACTCAAATTAATGCTCTTAAAACAAATTCTTGTCAAAATTTTAAGGCAGAAATTAGCACGAAACTTGATCAAGTGGAGCCGGATTACGGCTCAGGAATGTTTTCCAGAGTCAAAACCTCCTCACACAAGCAGGCCTATTGTGCTGCCAAATATAAAGCACATTCACTTTGACAGCTCGCTAATTTTCAGACTAAAGTAATCACAACAGAAGGAGAGAGCACCTCATTTCTGCGGCTTCTTTAAACGGTGTCGAGGTGTTACATTAACCCTCTGTTGGTTGTGAAGGTTTTAATAATAGGCTGCTTTAACCCCTGGGGTTTTAGCAGTTTTCTTTAAATTTCCCGAATGGATAAGCTCATAAGCTTTGAACTGAATGGACTGGGCGCTCACAATTTCCTATTTTCCCTCATTAAAACAAATAAGCGTTGGTAGATTTCCTCCCTGGGTGCAAAGGCCTTCATAAAGTGTAATTTGAGATGTTTGTGTTTTCAGAAGGAATGTGTCTCTGTTTTGTTCAGAATACTTGGAAGGATTTAAAAGAAATTACACGATTAAAAAGGTTTAGTATTGATGCTATCCTGCACAAATAGCAGGACAGAGTTAGAGTTCTTAGTGATTAAGTATTTAAGATTTATAAGCACAGTTATTAACAAGTAATACTCCCTCAGTGGGCAAACAGATAATATAGTGACAATATAGTAAAAAATATAAAATATTCTTGATAAATGCATAAAAAGTAGCTTATATGTGTATGCTAATGGCTACATTACTGTGTGTCATGAACCAAATGTTTTTTTCAGTGATAATAAAAATTTAAAGTATAATAAATGTTTAATTCACATAGAGCTGTGTCCTCGCTTCTGATCCTAACCTGCCTGTGTCTCCTCCCCTCAGAGCCCGTCTACGTTCCCTTCCTGATGGTCGGAAGCATCTTTGTCTCCTTCGTCGTGGTCGGCTCGCTGGTGGCCGTCTACTGCTGCACCTGTCTGCGGCCCAAGCAGCCGACCCAGCAGCCCATTCGCTTCTCCCTGCGTAGCTGCCAGGGCGAGACCATCCCCATGATCCTCACCACCGCTCCCCCCAGTCTCCGTGCACCGTCGCGGCAGTCCAGCACGGCCACCACCAGCTCCAGTTCGGCCGGAGGAGGCAGCTCCATGCGGAGGTTTTCTCTCGGAGGTCAGGGGCAGCAGCAGCAGCAGCAGCACGGCTGCCTGGTGTCTGCCACCATCTCCTCCTCAGCCTCCACTCCCACCCAGACCCCGCAGACTCTGCCTCCACCTCCGCCTCCCCCTTACACATCTCCACCCATGGCAGGAGGCATCCAGCATCCTTCAACCCACACCCAGTTGCAGCTCCATCAGCCCTCCATGCCCCCTCACCCCTCTCAGAGCTTCCTCCTGCCGCAGCAGTACTTCTTCCCCCTGCAGCCGGACGCCTTCACAGCGGCCAAGGGCTTTGCAGACTTTGGACAGAGCTGACAGGGCTCTCAGGAGGGGAAATGGGAGAGATTACAAGATTTTTAGAGGGCTGGCGAGGATAAACACATGGCAACTCAGGTGGTGGAGTAAAAGGCCCGGCCGAGTGGACGCAGAGAGAGCGGCAAGAGGATGAGGAGTAAAGCTTGGTTCAACAGCGTGACCTGAAGGGCTTCCCTATCTGCAACACAGGACACACAACAAACCTGACAGGGCCAGTGAAATTCAGAATTTGATGCACTTTTATATTATAAACAGACCTCCGTGGCTTACATTTATTTTTTATACACGATCTCAAGGTTGGAACTTGACAGATACAAAAGAACAGATATGGCGTTACTGCTGAGACTCTGCTGGACATTGTTATTAGAAGTATATTAGACTTTGGAAACCAGGGGATTACGTATTTTTTTTGACAATCGAAAAGACCTCGGAAATAAAGGACATTTTATTTTGGAGGAATTGTGGATTTTCTAAATTGTTGTACAGGTATTCTTCTCAGATCAGGCTTGTCATATTCATTCTCTAATTCACAGCAAATAAATGTCATCTCAGTAACTTCTGTGTGCTGATATTTGTAGAGTTTTTGACACCGAACAACAGAATCATGTCCAGAGAAATAAACCCCATCATCACTCAGTCTAAAAAGGAAACCGGAGCGGTCGGGCCTGCACAGCAGCTCCCTACCTGTCGTTCATTCTTGCGCCAGACTTCACAGAAGGAATGCAGCGCTGAGATCAGTCATTGTCAGTGTTCAATGAGCATAGCATGGTCACAGTGTTAAAAACAACTCGCCCCAGAAGTAGAGGTTTAGGTTGCACCAGCAGGTATGGCAAAACCCTGACAAAGACCGCTCTGTTCCTCAGTTACCTGACTGTGAAATAGCCTTGGCGATCTGCATCTCACGAAACCTGCAAGCCGTTCGCTCTGAGGATGTTCGCAGATTCAAAAGTCTTTTATCCTAAAACACAACTTAAATGATGAATAGTTCCAGCGTCGACTTCTTCGGTTCTTGTTCATACCCGCAGCAGTCAATGTGAACTTTTTATCACATTCCACACTCTGCTTATAGAAAGACAACACGAGTTATGAACACATTTTCATGACATTTCCTAAATCATTTGGACAGGGCCAGCCCTTTAAGTCTTTGCCAGGATTTTAAAAAAATTGTAGGAACCTGGTTATCACTCCTCGCCCTGAATGTTTTTACTTCAAACTGTCTCATCGGTTTTATAACAATTTTATTATTTCCAGGTCTAAAACTCACTTCTTAGAAAAAAGTCATACATTCTTTTACTGTGATAATGAAATCAAGAATATATTGACGATGTAAATCTCAAGGGGTTCACGTCGTGTCCAGTTATTGGGAGCCTTTGTTGTTATTTATCCAGCAACACCTCTCTGACTAGTAGTTTTTACTTCCAGGAATCACACCACTGCAGTCCTTTTCTCAGAAATGTGTCCACAGAACAAGAACAGAACTTGAAAAAAATGGCGTTTTTGGGACATTGTTGCGAGTGGATCAGCTTCACAGTTCATGAACAAGAATGATCAAGGAGATAAATGAGAACTTACTAACCTGCTAAAACTCTTGGTATGTTTGGCTGAACTGAAATCTATTGACCCTTTGTCTTATTACAGACAAAGTAGCTGCACAAGAGTGTTTGTCGTCGCCAACAATAACTGCAGATGTGGCCAAATCAACCAGACTAAAATCTTTACAACTTTGAGGAGAGATAGTTGGGCTGTATGAAGGTGTGGTCCATATTCAGTCTATTACCAACAGTAGATGGAGGTTGCACAGTCTACCGCTGCGCGACTAGAGTTATAACACGTTACTTTGCATCCAAACGAACACGTTAACGCACCAAAGTCAGACAGTAACACAAGCATATGAACTGATCGAGGTAACGATTAGATAAATGAGCATCATCTGCAAAGTAAAAATACAGCTTTTTTCAAATAAGTTTGGCAGCTTCAGTTGCTCTTCGGGTTACACTGCCTGACAGCACGGTAGAGTGGAGATAATATTATATTGATGTTTCTCTTAGATTCACCAGGTTTTAGATGGCTGAAATGTACTTTGCCGCTTACCCATCCTCAGGAGTTCATTGCTTGACTGCCACGTCAGTACTTTGGTCTGCTTTTTCAAACTGGAGCCCTTCAAAGACCGTACGTCAGAGTCTGAAAAATGTCTGAAAATACTGATGCAATAAATTACAGTAAGACGCAGGCTGTAGCCCAACCTAAACTCCAAAGATATTCAGTTTACAATGATAAAGGGAGAAAATAAATCCTTACTTAATCTATTTTGGAGTATATTAATGACAGTGAGATTCTGTGAAAGCACTCTAAATTAATCCAGACACTCATGGCATCACATAAGTAAAAGTTAAACTAAACTCCACACTCCTAACAAATAAGCACCCTATTGATATGATTTGTTTGTCCTGTTTCAGTCTGATGGTTCTCCCTGCCTTTTCCTGTTTAGGTTTTCTGTCCCGTCCGTCGCTGCTCGCAGACACAACAAGACACACTGATAACAAATCTGCAAATACACACAAGAATTAGTAAAGATGTTCACATTGTTCCTCCATGATTGTAAAGTTTATTTCAGTAGTCCTTCATGGCAGTAAAAGACGACACTTATAAGTTTGCAGTCCCAACATGCAGAACAATCATTGAACAAAACAACAGAAAGGAACCAAATATCCAAAAGAAAAGTTAAAGGTGCATTTTTTTCCTCTTTTGTTAAGTGATCAACACTCGAGGGAGAATCAAAAGTAGTACAGTTAACACTTCGGAGAACAGTTTGTGTTTTCCATTCATGCAGCCCACGACCGTCACAGACAACAACGTGTGTTTATGTTTTCTGGAAAAAAGAAAGCAACAGTCCAAGCCTTCCACGACGACGACATCCACATTCAGCTGGTTGAAAACTTTTGACGAGATGACAACTGACTACGTTTTCACGGTCAAGACCAGCAGAGAGAAATAAACACAAAAGAGCTTTCCCGTAAAGCAGAAGTACACTGCATGAAGAAAACAAGTTACAGACATGTACACTCAAGAGAAATCATATACCGAAACCAAGATAATACCAGATATCCACAACTGGAAAGGTACATTGAGTGCATTGTGCAACATCTCCTGTCGAAGCGAGCCGAGCGCCAGAAACTCCCACGGTCGAGGCCGAGAGTTTGACCACAAACACACAATCAAAACGCACAATCTCACGTTCCCATACGGGCCATGCATCGGCACACAGCAGTACACCATAGCTATACCTGGAGTCGTGCAGACGGACAACTGGAGCAAGCGCCACTACACACACGCAGCCATACACACACACTCACACACAATAAAATAAACACACCGAGAGAACTGAAGCTCCAGAAACTCTCAGTCTCACACAGAGGACACAGACATGCAATGCATACATAGAGGTTATCTACATAAAGGTGACACACCCACACGCACATCCACGCACACACAGCACATGCACATGCACATGCAGGCAATAAACCGACACTCACACCAACAGAAATCTGATCTCCCATAGGGAGAAGAAAGCAATCACACAGACATTAAGTAGTCAATTATAAATAAATCAAGCTGTAATAATAATATTAATAATAATAACAAGACATTTAAGAAAGCTCAGTTTCCCCGTTAGATCTATTCTATCCTGCCAGTTTATCAGAGGAAGAAAAAACTCAAAAGTTACAGACGATTCATTACAAAGCCAGTCGATGCAAAATTCATACATCTCCAATATAAAAATACAAATCCACAAAATAACTATAGAGACAAAGTAGTTTTGATACTGTGGTGGAGTTTCCTGGCTAATGCTTTTCTCTCCCTTAAGCTAATGGCACTTATGTTAGAAGGATAAAATCTCCATTTTAAGGGAAACACTACCACCACTGTAAGCTTCGACGAGACCAATCGGGGAGCCTCCGATTCACCTGTACTGGAACAAATCTGTAGTTTTCACACTGAAGGAGTGCAATACTGTGGTGGGGAGACAGTGATTTTGTCTTCAGTGGGTGTGTGTGGAGCACTGGTCTAAGCTAGCTGGCTAAAAAACTATTCCTGGCCGTCGCTTTCTTGTAAGAGGGAAACGTTTTTATGTAGGCACCGTTGTGATTGTTGAAACAGGAGTGATTGATGGGTGGAATGCTATTGTAGGTCGAGAGCAATACTTCTGCTGTAAAAATGGTGGGACTACTGTCTGTTGCAGGAGGCAACTTTTTTGAAAAAAGAATAAAGGTAAAAACAGAAAAGCCAGGCACGATAGCTACATACTTCAAAATGAAATTAAAAAAGGAACAGAAATGCATTTTAACAGTAAAAGAAGAAGGACGAAGGCATGAGCAAATGTAAGGCTTTACCTTAAGTGCAAAAAGAAAATGAAACTATTACAAACGTCTGCTCTGAAGTGGTCTGTTTAGTGCTGGAATACACTCAGGAGTTTAATTACATTTGGTTTTTCCGAATTCACTAGTACTTGGACGATTGTATACACGACTGCTCTTTGGCAATCTTTCAAAAGTTCAAATCCTCTAAAACAATTCATTGTCCAGTGTTTTAACTTTTATATAATAACAGTGTTTAGGAGTTTGATTTCAATATAACACAGGCTGACTTTAGGCTTTTTGGCTCAGCGCTGAAAGCTGTCATTCCTCAAACGAATAGAAAGGTTCACTCCGACAAACTGAGCGAGAACAGTGAAGAACTTCAGACCACAGACTGCTAAGAAAGCACAGTGCTCATCATGTCTGCTGGACACACAACTACAGCTTGATAGTGAACACGTTTTGTTTTGTTCCTTGTTTTTTTTTTTCCCTTTTTCAAAGACTACACAATGTTACTCTCCTCTGTCCATTTCATGTCCCAAACCCCTCTTCAGTGCTGGAGGCACATGCTCGCACCACCGCTGAGCTTCAAATGTCGCCATTAGAAACAGCTGCTGTGGCTCCGAACTGACCGGCCGGGAACAAGAAGGCCGGCGGCTCACCACTCGTTGGTCCTCTGTTTGGTGGTGTCGTACGCTCTGATGACCTCAGACTGAGACACCACTCCGTTCTCGTCTTGAGAGAAGGCGTAGCCATCTGAAAATGAAACGCAGCAATTGGATCGGAGGTCTTATAGATCGACTGTTAATAAAATAAAAAATGACGTACATGAAAAGACACTTAAAACAAATTAATTGACAAAATAAAATCAAAAGTCCTCTTTTCTGGGAAATAAGCCTATTTTCTCTTTCTTGCTGAAGATCGATACAGGTCTCACATATGTATGGCAAATATATGGTGCCAACTAGCAGCCACTTAGCTTAGTAAACAGACATGGAAACAGCTGGCCTGGACCTGTACAAAATTACTATACATATACTTTTACTTTGGCTTGGGGGTGGGACTATTTCCAGTCTACAGTGAGTAGCAAAGCTCTGACGTATCTGCTGGAAGACATCACTTAATTTCATCCTCATGATTCGCTCATTGCCCATCACTTTGTAGCGGATAGTTGGTCACTAGAAGTCGGTCCAGGCTGTGGTTACCTAGGCAACCCTATTGTAGATTTCCCACTGAGAAATGTCACTGAGTTAGACAAGTATAAGAATGCTAGTCTAAAATAATCTAAGAAGTTTGAGTTTCACTCACATTAGAGTCATAGTGGTAAACATTGGTTTCTCTGACAGTTCATTAGAGGAAGGTCACTTAGCATCACTGACAGCAGCACTAACGCTATTTCTTAACCATACAAAGGAAAAGAAAATCTGTCCACAGAATGAGCAAAGATATTCCCTATGTTGGAATGGTGTTTCTTATTCAGGTAGTCACCAGCTACCATTTCTCTTTGGATGAGAAAACAGAGTTGCTACTTAAACCTCTTTTTTTATTATGCAGAAGATTTAATATTTTTCAGAGAAATTATTACTCTGCTCTGTAGGTTTATTGTAATGTTCTAATGCTAATACAAAAAAGGCACAAAGTGAACAGACAGATGTGAGAGCAATAACAATCTTCTCATGTAACTCTAAGAAAATAAGCAAATTTCCCACAATTTCAGGTTAATAAAATAAATGTGATGGAAATAAAACACACTCAAACACAAACATCACACCTCCCCCCTAAGCTTTATCTCCTGCTCTATGATCTAACACCTAAACTCTCCTACGGGGTTCGCCTGACCTTTGACCCCTGACTCACCTTCAGGTGTCAAATGACTCGCTCAGTACCTGGAGGCCAGCGGGCAAGTTCAAAGGAGACGAGTGCATTGTGGGGGAATAACAGCGCAACATTTCATCATTTCATCGTTATCTGGCTCTACTGAGCTCAGCTCAGGACACACGAAGGCACACGAGGGGAAGGACAGGAAGTCAACAACGGATAGAAAGGAGAGTGTTGTCTATCGGGGAGCTACAGAGGGGCTGGAGATTTAAAACGGGGTGAGGTTTGAGTAAAGAATTTAAAAAAAGGAATCACACAACAACGGTCTCATCCCCACCTATGAGACAAACAAAAGAACAAACTGATCAGACAAAAGACAGAAAAGAACAGAAGAAAAACAGAAAACCAAACGCCATGCTTAGAATCACTGGAAAGTTTCACTGTGACACCTGAGTCTGAGCATATTTACTACAAAAAAACCCAAAAAAAAAACCACTGTTGTTCTTAAAGTATTCTTTTAACCATTCCAACTGGACTTTTCTCTCTCAAGAAATTTGACATTGCACTGGTCAATGATTTTCATTCAGTTATTAGCTAGCATTATGACTGTGACTTTAAATCCAGCCCAGAAATAATAACAGCTCTCATTAGCAATTCATTTTTGGCAAACTCACTGAAGAAAAATGCTGCGATTAAAGTCCGGCTCTAAGAGACAAAGTTCTTACAGTGTTGCTGCATCAGCTGACTGCAGTGTGACAACAGAGCTAACCCAGCCCAAACTCTACAGATTCCTGTTCTATACCTAACCAGAAAAATAACCCATGCTGATTAGTTATGATGTAGGTTAGGACACAGGAAATTATGTGGTTGCTTGCACGATTATTGGTCTGCAATCTGGTTGGTACAGAGGTTTTATGAAAATAATTAGGATGAGCAGAGAGTGTATCCCAACAGATGAAATATGACCTTATCTGGAGATATAGTGTGTGTCAGAGGGTGCTTGATTTGTTCCCCTGACAAAGGGAACATGACGTGGATAAACTTTACTTTGAAGAATTGAAAGAAAGATGGAAGGAAAGCATAAAAGATAGAAAGAAACCAAGAAAAGGAACAACGAATTAAAGAAAAGAAAAACAATGAAAGAAAGGACGACAGAAAGAAAAACAAATCTCGGAAGAAAGCAACGCAAATGAAAGAAGGCAAGGAACACTAAAGAAGGACAGAAAGAAAGAAAACTGAAAAGAAATCAACAAAGACATTTGTGTAACTTACGGAGCAGGTTCTGCTGCATGGACTCAGACCGGTACAGACTGACTGTGCTCTTCTTGAAGACGTTCTTCAGGAGCTGGGCCCTTTCCGTCAAACTGCACACACACACACACAGAGAAACATTCAGTGAGTTAGCAGCACACTGAGCACCACAGGCGGATTTAATGACCCATATATCACGGCTGTCGAAGCACCTCCAGAGTGCAAGGACCTGCCAACCACTTTACCTGCTGGTACAAACACCATCACAGAGGGACGCAGAGAGGCACAGAGGGACGGACAAAGTGAGTGTGTGAGTAAAATATCTGAGGTATCGGCTCGGCCAGAAGGAGTTCAAGTAAAGCTAACAAATGTGCGTAACAGCAGATGTCTGTGTGTGCCTGCCCACATGCAAACATCCAAAAGAATATTTCAGTTTGTATGTCTACATGTTTGTTTCTGTTGGTGTGTGTGTGTGTGTGTGTGTGTGTGTGTGTGTGTGTGTGTGTGTGTGTGTGTGTGTGTGTGTGTGTGTGTGCGCTGCAGCTTGCTGGGTCTGGGACAGTGGCCAGACAGGAGGATCACTTTCAGCCAGCAGGAGATCTCACACTGATCTGCTCCATGCCGACGCCTGCTGCCGGCCTCAGGCCCCAGAGAGCAGAGCAGACCTGCCTCAGCTAATACCTTTTTTTTTAATATATATAATAAATGTCTTTAATATCCGAAGACCGTTGCTCTAAAATTAGATGTCCAGAATTTTTGAGAGAAAAAAAGCCGACAACCACACTTATAACATGATTGCAGATATTACAGTCCTGCAATTTAGCAGCAATTTTAAGATTTCTCCTGTCCACACAGAAATATTGTTGGCAGCAGAATAGTGAGCATTTTGAACGATTGGGAGGACATAGATCATTGTTCCACAAAGCTGAGAATTTGGGAAAATGCTTCACGTTTGAAAGAAAGAATAATAGCTGCGGCATGTAGCCCTGACAGAGGTGGGAGATCTTAAACTGTGAGACAATGCAAATTTGCAATTTTGCCACGGTGATAATGTGAGCCATGTGAGCAATGCTGCAAATCAGTAAGGAAGACTGTGGTTTTTATCAATACTGTGATTTGTCATATTAATAATCTCCTGATTTAAAATGACTCTTCATATGAACATAACAACACATATTTTGTGACATATTTGTTACTAATATTGAAGACAAAAATAAATCAGTATATTTTGTTAAGTAATATACATTGGAAGATATAGTGTGTGGGATTTCAAATATGTAAGCGATCCAAATTTGAAAAAAAAAAAAAAAAAACATCTTGCAAACTTCTGCAAAACATTTCCCTAAACGCTCTGTGCAGACCCACCAAAAAAACTATCAAAAGAAAATGTAATAGTGGAGCAGAAGGTTCGGCTTTTGGCAGGGGAGGAAAACACAGCATATGGAACTGATGGTGGAGAACAACTGACTTTGGCCGTTTACTTGGTTTTCAGGCACGTCTGAATTAAATGCCAAGGTTCAGCTTTCAAAAAAAAACTCTGACATTTCCAAACAGAATTACAACTTTGTGACACGCACACATGCACAAGTCGGAAACTCTTTATTACAAAAAAAAAAAATTCAATGTGCCTTGATTGTGGCATAAATTTCCACAAAGGAGACTATTATTGAAGTTTCAATAGTTCCTTTTAAATGTCCTGTGCTTCCCAGATTGAAAAACAAAAAAAAAGTGTCGTGTGCTGCTCAGCATAAAGACTAAATTATTGTATAAATATTAGAACATATAAATATATATAGTGACAAACAAGTTGAGAGAATGATGTTGCATTTTAAACTGAATTATGGGACAAAACAATTACTGTGTCATGACAATGGTCATATTATTTTACAAATCCAAATTGTCTTTGATCCACTTCCAGCCAAATAATTAATCCAATAACATTATGTAAATCAAAAATCATGGAGTGAAGACAGGAGTGGTGAAGCGATGTGTAACAGTACCTCTTTCCGTGCACCACTGCTCCAGGGTCTTTAGACAAAGCCTCCAGCTCTTGCACCTCATCCACCAGGGTCTTAAAGCACACCCTCTTCACGCTGTAAATCAAACAGCCAAATCAGAATCAAGTTGAAGATGCTTTAAAATGACAGAGCCTCCTTACACTGACATTAAAATACCTCATTGTCCAATTCAAGCTGCTCAGACTATATCAGGAAATAAAAGTTTGAACTTTAAAAATTGCTCCTGACACATTAAAGCTGCTGTGGGCTGATGTCAACCAGACCCAGAACAGACGCAAACATTTGCCGTGGAGTATTCACAGATTGGAAATGCTAGACTTCGTGGGAAGTCTGGACAAAAAGTTGGGCTGGAATTTCTTTAAAAGATAGAAGAGATTCTGGAAGACATTTCCTGCACTGGATGTGTATTAGAGAGATGATGAGCGAGGCGAGCGGAGAGAAGACTCACACTTTGTAGGCCACGTCAAAGACCAGAGAGGTGATTGGGATGAAGAACAGGCCCATCCAGAAGACTCCTGAACTGAACATCATGTCCGCCTGCCACACACACAACACACACACACATAGAGGCACTTATTCTCAGGTTACTGTAGACAACGCAGGGTTCAACTACGGATGAGATAATAAGAAGGGCTCTTTAAAGGCACCTGATAAGGGGCAACCAGGTCCATTACCATCCTCTGTCGTGCCACATATCAAAAGACATACATGACAAAAGATCCCCAAAACAAACAGTCATATTGTGGAAATAGAGACAAGATGGGCCCAAATAACTGGCTCAAAGTGGGTTAATCCACCATGACTAAATGATACCATGTTTTTGTTTGGATCCCCTCCACCTCTCTGCCCTTCAGGGAGGAGGAAGTACCTGTGATGTATTTAGACAGTGGTGTCCCTTTCAAAGGAAAACAGCTCAGCTGTGTGTTGTGCTGAGATCTCCTGTCAATACACCCCAGGAGTCACGGCCCTGTGATCTGAGGTGCTTCTAATGATACATTCAATGCACCCTCTACTCAACGTAAGTGAGTGCTGATGAAGAGTAACAGCTGTGATTATGAGAGTTTAAGCTTAATATTGGATTCCGGAGATTAATATTTGTAGAGAATGTTCTCACTGGATGGGCTCCAGACTCTTGCTCTTGTCAGTGACTTTAAATGGGCTTCGGAAAGATGAAAAGGCTTACTGGAATAGTTTGTCATCTTTGGCTTGAATGTGATTCTAGAGTTCATTGTCGGGCTGGACCTAACAATTTTTTTTTATGCTAGATTGTTCTGCAAATTCTTGATCGATTGTCGGTCTAAAAACACAAGACAATAGTGTGAAATCCTAAGCAAAGTTTCTCACACAAATCCCTTGAAACCCATACTGACACTGCTCACTGTATACAGTTTTACATTATGGTGGAGCTGACCAAAAGTTCAGACAAAGATGATTTCTTTGCTGTCACAGAACTCCTTTAAATCAAATGTTTACACCAAGTTCATGTGTAATGAAGCTGTTTTTTTGAGCAGAGTTGAGGGGAGACAGTGCATCGTCCTGGTGAGGGCAAAAGCTTCAAGATTTCTGTGAGGACGATGTTTGCTTTGGCCCACTGCACTGAAACCATCCGTCATTACATGTCAGAGTGCAAAACTCGCACTCATTGCTTTGTAACGCGCCACTTGTTTAAACTGCCGAGGCCCCTCGACAGTGTCCTTCCTGTAATGCAACACATTCACGGCCCCTAGGATGCACACACACAGATCAGTGTCAGAACTATCACAGTGCTCAGGTTTGCTCAAATTAGCTGTTCGCCATTACCTGCAAATTGACTTTGATGTCTGACAAAACACCGGGGCAGAGGAAATCCCAAATGAAAGGAAATCAAAAATGGCTTTTTCCTACAGTTTGAGATGCGGGATGAATGGAGCTTTTCTGTGTCGCCTGGAGGCCAGACATGCATGAGATGAGGGAAAATTGCTTCAAAGCACGGGATATTTTCATGTCAATTCATGAAATTGTGGAGCACTGATGGAAACATTTACTGTTTTTGTTTTTTTTTGTTTTTTCTTGTCATGAGTCAGTTTAATTATTTTAATTTTCATCCAGTGTATCATGCATTTTAATGGGAGTGTTTAAGCTGTCTTGAGAGTATTTTGAAAATAAACCAGGGATGTTTACTCAGTGTATTAAATCAAAGTCAAAGAGCTCGGTAAATAAACCATGTAAGTCTTTCACAAGTTCCATCTTGGAACAATATTTATATATTTCCATATGCAACTCTGACGTACATATATACACGGCTGACCTTATCATTAAATCATATAACATGGGTATCTACATTTGATACAATAACTCGTGTTTTACACAACAACAGTAATAAACAAACTACATTAATTCCTTGTTAGTCCATCACTTTCCAGAACCTAAACGAATCTGACCAATTACAAACAACAAATGTTTGTCTTCAGGCATCTGGTCAGGCTCCATGACTACAAGCGGGGGTCAGCAGTGTTGGTGGATGCTAGCAATGTCTCATACCAGGGGGCCCCTGGGAGCCGATGGGGGTGAGAGAGGTCCAGGGAGCGGGGCTGTATTTTTAGGACAAACTAATAAACTTGTCTGGGTGGACAGACAGTAGTGTCCGTTGGCATGTAGGGTTGTGTTTTGACAGGCCACGACCCCCTCATGGCCACACACCCACACACAGACAGAAGAGACGCGAGACTAGACAGACAGAAGCAATCATACATGCACATGTGCACACACACACACACACACATGCAAGATGCCAGCTAGTGAAGACCATGGAGTAAGATGTTGGAGCATTCCTGCTTGTTCCAAACAGAGAGGTTGGTGACAGCATAGTCGTCAGAGAAGTCTGTTTTTTGGTAGTGTCCCATACAAATGATGTTTACATTCTGTGTTACTCACTCAAACACAAGTGCAACCCAGATGAACACTCCAGACCAAATCTTTATTTACCAGTGATGTCATTGGTTCTCAGAAAATCGCCAGTCTATCTCAGCTAACTTTTCTACTTTCAGGTATCCAGTGGGGTTCCACAGACGCTGCTCAAAATCCTGTGCTATCTTTATATTTTCAACACTGAAAATGAAATGCTGTATTTTAATATGAGAGCCGAGATCTTCAGGATCCCAAACATAAACTTGAAATGACAAAACCAGCAGCGCCAAGAGGGAAGATGACTGTTGGGCAAGGCATTTTTGGAAGGTAATGGCATGTTTGGCCAACAAATAAATAGCTAAAGGCTAGTGTATTGATTCACAGCAACACTCAACAAGAAATTTACTTAAACCATTGTGCTGTTTGCATGGCTTATTGTTACCAACATGTACAATGCTCAATGTAACATTTTACTTTGTTGTAGTTGCTCACAGAGCAATCTAGGATACAGGGTTTTGAAATACCCAGCTCCATGAAATTTGCAGGCTGCTCATGGGCAATGCAACCTAGTCTATGTAGGCATTGTAATAATGGCTGTGCGAGCAGCACAACTCAGCATTTGTACTGTCTACGTCTCTGTTTACTACCCTTGTACTTCCTTGTTGGAGAATAGCTATGTATATTAGTACAAAACCACCACCTGTACATTAGTGGAAGACAATGTCTGCTGCTCATTAGTGCTTCTATAAGAAGAACAATAAGAAGTCTGGGTCTATAAGCTCTCATAAGGAAGGCACTTTACCCAAATGTCACTAAAGCTGTACAGAGGCTGATACACTGGTTGCTCATTTCAGTTTCCACGTATATGTGTAGAGTTTGAAACAAGGGCTTTCGGGAAAAAAAGTCAAGGTTCAGTCAATCTATCCCGTTTCAATAGAAGTTTAATCTCTGGAAGAAAACGTCTAGGGATACCAATACCAGACCTACAAACTTAGGTATTTAATATGCGTCCTTTTCCAGGAAGACTTGATCAGCGGAATCTGGCACCTGGCTGGACATGCCTAAGATAGCCCATCATGCATTATGTTAATGGCTGCCATTGTAATGGTAAATTTGAGTCGAGCTTATCCACTACTTCACAATTTACCCTGCAAGCCCACTGTATGCTCTAGATTCAGCAAACAAGACTATGAAAAGCCAACTTCATAACACTCTACCAGCTGTACAACATCTCAAAGATGCTAATATTCAGACACTGGCTGCCCGAGTACACAGAGCTCTTTGTATAACACTTTTTTATTGGGTATGCTGAGAGGAGAAGGGTTAGACTAAGTTGCATCCTGTCTCAGACTTCTGTCTGCACCCATGTACTGTATGTTGATTCTCCAACTGGCTTAATCATAAAACACTGCACGTGTCAGCTTCAACGAGAGGAGGGAAATTGAAGATGAAGTGATACATTCGTCCAAAAGCGGCTCAAATCCACAACACCCTTTCTTGTGCAAATACAAAGTTAGAACCTCTTATGGATAAAAAGGTGGTTGACACAGCACTGCCAAGACAAATTCATCAACACAGTGGAGTACGAGAAGCAAAACAAAAGAAAAAAAACTTCCTCAAAAGTCATAAGCAAAGACAAATATGCCAATATACATCCCAAATAATGGTCAGTATGGAAAACAAACAGTGACTTTCTCAGCTGGATTTTTCTTCCACTACATGCCCCTGTGTGTTGCCGAGCAAAGACAGCAAGACATCGACTACAAAAACAGAGAAAAAAAAAATCTTTCTATAAACACTTATAAGTCAGCAGTCTCACGGCTGACTATGCACATGATATTTACAGAGTGTACAGTAGATTAAAACCGTTTATTTACACCCATACTGTACATCAGTCAGTCTGTTATTACACAAACTTTGTGTCATGGTGTATCAATCATTAGCCAAGAGAGGACAAAGAGAGCAAATGCTTTTAAACCACACAAACATGATATGTGGAGAGGAACTGTATCGACACAACTACAGCAATGAACAGCGGTCAATAATACCACCATGTTATCTTTCAAAATAGTTTAAGTCAGGAATATTTGAGACAGGACAGAACCAGAATTTGATTAATTAAAGTCTTAGACAAACATCTCTCTAAAGTTCTCACAGTCGTGTAGACACACATATACGAACAAATGTCAGTCTTCTCATCTGAACAAACTCTGAAGCAAACCTCACATTCAGTCATATCTGTCATGTGTATCAACTGGTGTGAATTTGTTTTGTGAAGAACAGCACGGCCTGCTAAATGCAAAATGGGCAAAAATTGTAAATGTGTTGCGAGAGTCTTTATGGGTTCTATTCGATAGACTATTCAAATACATATAAACCCTTTCAGTGATCAGTAGAAGGGTTTGTTGTTTTCGGGGCATCAAATCCAATTTCAAGTATGTTGCAAATTGTTTAACTTGGTTTTCTAACTCTACTGAAATCAGGAAGGTAACCTCAGGAACGAAATAACAATGTTGTACATTGGAAAATAATCAGCAATCATGGACATATAAACAACAACATACAAAATCAGTGGGAACCTTCCTAACTCTGTCAAAAAGGGTCTGACAGACATTTAGACAAGACTAACATTACCACACAAACTTATGTTAGATATTTGCTCACTCAAAGATGGTCAATTAACACGCAACATGTTCCACTGTTCCAAAAAAACAACAAAAAAACAACAACAAGAAACTTAAAGTATAAAGTTGCTAATACCTGATCAAAGACCAACGGGATATATTTTTAAAAGGAGGCTCAATGTGATCAGCATTCATGCTTTTTCAAAAGAATTTCTAATGTCAACCTGTTAAGTAAAGTTTTATTCCTGTTAATCTTATCAATATCTCATATCAGTCCTGATTGCATTCCTGGCACACCACAAATCAAACTTCTTGGTAATGTGATTCCTCCCTGAGAAAACGTTTCTTATCACTGAGCTGAAACTCTGGGAGTTCTGCAGCCTAACCGAGTCTAAAATCCATGTGGCTGGTGTCATGTAATTGAGTCTGACAGAGCGAGAGGTACTTCACCGCAGCCTGCAGCAGATATTGAAAAGCAGCAAAGGTGTGTGTGAAAAGTGAGGAGAGAGAAGGAATGGACTGTACTGGAGACAGCTGCGTTGATAGCAGAGGCATGACAGCAGGTCAGTGTGACAGAGCGTACACGAGACATCTCCCGAGGTGAGGCTAAGCGGCTTAGTGTGGCAGACTACACTGCCAGAACAGAGTAATCTGACATTTTCTTTTGATATTTGTGTCAGACTTTTGTGAGGTGAAAACAGGATGAGATATGTGCCCAGGGATGGAACCAGTCTGGGAGTATCTGGGAAAAACATACTAGCTGTTTCATGGCATTTTGTAGATGGATCCTGCACCTGCCTTGTCAATCGTCCAAAGAATATTTTACCTGACACTGATGAATGCGCTCACATGGAGCAGAGCGCTGCTTCGCGTCTCTTGCTAAGGGCGGTGCGCTGGGTAGTGAGTGAGAGCAGAAACAGGAGGAGAAGGGAGTTCTGGTGTCTGTTAGGCCGTTGGCCCTTAGGCAGTTTTTCAACTGGCAGCGGTGGGGAGAGGGTGAACAAAAAGAGAAAAAAGCTAGGAGGGTAAAAGAAAATAGATGGAAGTACAGAGAGCGCAGATTTTATTTTTTTTTTTTTGGATGATTCAAGTACACATTAGGGAGTTGGTGGTGAATTATGTGGGGCTGCATCAGGGTTGAGTATAATCGTACTCTTCAGAGGCTACACAGTCTTGGAAGTGGAGATTGTGTCTCTGATGCCTTCTCAGGTTTCAGAGAGATGTGTCCCTGTTTGATGATGTACTGGCATCCCTGAGTTAGGGCTGGGCATAGAGTTACCATCTACCCACAGGACACCATTACTGTCTTCAGTCAAGTGCTGCAGGGCATGGATGAAAGCAGCGGGCTCCACAGATAGGCATACTAGCTTCATCCTATCCCCTATCACCTGTGCGTGTGTGATTGAGCAAGCAGAGCAAAAAGTGAAGCATTTCTGTTTGTAGTTAGTTATGTGTTTTAAATGGATGGTATCACTTATATGCAACATAAATAATTTAATCTACTGTCCAAAGTGTAACAAATCAAATCTGCAACAAAAACCTTCCCTTCCAAAAGTACAAACTATAATAATCCACCCAGCAGAGCTGGTCAGAAAGGAAGGACATCTGGCAAAAAATTGCAGCCCCTAATGGAATAGCCTGACATTATGGGAAACTTTCTGGCAGAGAGTTTGATGAGAAGATTGATACCATTCTTATGTCTCTGTAAATATGAAACTATAGCCAACAGCTGGTTAAAATAGCTTAGCATAAACACTGGAAAGGGAGAAACTGTTATTCTGGCTCTGTCCAAAGGTAACAAAACCCACCAACTAATTAACATATTATGTCTCCTTTGTTGAACTTGTACAAAAAACACATTTTGCATTAATAACCTGCTGATACATGTAAGTAGATTGTTTCCTGTTGTGGGCTAAAGAAACCGCAGAGGTGCCGTTTTTACCGTTTGGATTTTGCGCTGATAAAACAAAAAAGCCATACTGTGTTAATAAGTGAGCTTAGAGGTGCAGGTAGGTGGATTCCGTTACTGGAGGACAAAATCACAGCATGTTTTCAGTCTTGCTAAACTAAGCCATCCCTCCACTGACTGCATGAGAGTGGTATTAATCTTCTCATCTAACTCTCCACTCACTTTTTTAAATCGTCATACACTGAGCAATAACATGTAAAATGACTTCATCTTTACTCTCAAGAGAATCATAACAAATGAAGTCTTTTTCGTTTCAGACAGACCAATAGGCCTGACTGTTTTTAAATCTTGCGGTACCTGAATGTAACTTTATGGAGGGATTTAGTTAAATTCTGCTTCCCATAAGGCTCTACACTGTTTTTCATGAGGCAACATGTTCTTAATTTAGATTTGTCAACAGACCATCTTTCCTGTTATATAAGGAACAATTTGTGGTATACACCACTGTACCCTCTGTGCAAAATGTTCTAGTTAATGCTTGAAAACTTGTCCTAGTGAGCTGCTATTCAAGGATATTCATTTCTCTCAAACAATCAAGTATCTCAGTAATGAAAAGTGGTAGTATTTACATATTTATGGACACGCTGTCTGGTTTAGCAGAAAAGCTTAGATCTGTTGACTACCGAGACACGTTTTAAGAGGTGTGCATGTTCTGTTTTTTAAGAATAGTTTCAGTTTGTTTTAAGAGGAAGTAATGCTGAATTATTAAGTGATCTATTTGCACAGCATCCTTGCAAAGAAAATATTTACTTAAAACGTTGGTCTCGTCTACTGTAGGCTGTGCCTCAGTCCATTCCCTAGAAAGCACTGGTTAATGTCACCTGTTTAATATGACCACCTGTGGTGGTATTTACATTCAAAAGCAAAAAGCACAAAAGAAACAAAAGTTTGCAGGTTGTTTCTTTAATCTAAAATTTATATGTTTGGGTGCTGAGCGTTGAGTTTTAGATTTTTAGGACGTCTCTTTGCTTAGCTTCTAGACTGCTTCTCTGTTTCAGTGTCACCTGTGGATACTCAGAACCGAGGGAGGGAAATGTAACACAAACACTGGGCAAATTGGCCCAATTAAGTCATTATGCAACACAAGCCAGAGGTCTGACAGTTTACACTCCTCTCTGCTTACAAAGACCTGTGTCAAGTTTGACTCGGAATTTTCCCACCAGCATCTCTCTGCAAAAAAATTCATTTGAAAGCTCTACATGTCGGCCGGTGATAGACGATCATACGAGCAGTTTCTTTTAGTACTGGATAAAGCTGTTGCTGAGAAAGTGAAAAGGAAAAAGAGAGGGAGACTGTGTAAGAATATGCATGAGCACATTTACCTCGCCTGACATGTCGGGTGCCAGAGAGATGAGGGGCCACAGGGATGAGTAGATACTGAAAAACACCACCCACAGGCCGATGCTTCCCCAGATGGCGATGTGACTGAACTGTGGAGAATCAGAGGCCAGTAATGGAAATCTTTTAGCTCTTTGTTTATCTTTCATAATATTTACATCATTTAAATTCATTTTATAATTTGGGCTTCAAAGTTTACATTGAGTGCTTTCTGAGGGCCTGTTCAGAAGTTGCATTAAGATCCGATCTGAGCTATCCGATCGCAAGTGCCCAGCTTTAGGTACGTGCGTTCAGACCTGGCGTTAACATGCGTCTCCAAATGTGTCTCCAGATCTGATCTGTTTCGTGCTCTGTAGGCAAATAACCTGCCACTGTGCCCCATCTGGGGTGCAGTAAAATATTATAACAGCTGATGTCTCTAATGGATCACTACCGCTGCGACAGCGCTGTCTTATCTGTGTGTCATGACTTTGGCACACACGTTAAGTTATTGTTTACTGATCTCCACCCTGACGTTAGTAAGACCTGAACAAAACTCAGATAATAACTCCAACCCTGGAAGTTTCTATACACACCGTAATCTCCAGCAATAAAGGTAAATAAAGGCATCTGTAAAAGAGGAAATACATAACTTAACCGGGTCTCCTCATACATCAACATGACTGCATCAATAATTATCACAGAATGACACTCGTGTACTCATATTAAATACTCAAATACTCTCATTAATTATTTTTCAGGCGATCATTTATAATAACGTCTTAGTTTTTTTCTGACTGAATGAGGCAAAACTCTTAGGAGGAGTATAGGAGGTCATTAATGCGACTCAAGACCCATTGCATTCACACTACCAAAAAAATGAAGACACACATGGACACACCACCTCCAATTGTGGTCAGAGATCAGATCCCTCAAGTGGGTTCTCAATGCTTCCTGGGGGTGCTCACACCTGTGTTTTACGTGAATGGATTGGTCAGATCGGATCTTAATGCAAGGGTCGGAACAGGCCTTGACAAGTTGACAGAGTTACTATACATTTCACTGGGTTTATGGTAACAAGCCCGGTGGGACCAAACCATAAAGAGATTTGGAGATAAGAAGAGGATGTAAAATGTGTCACAAGTATCAGTGGTCACATAAAACTGAAAATAGATAACAGAGCCTCAACCACAGAGGTGAGAGCCTTCAACTTACCATGGTCCAGGATGAAGTTTCAAGACCAGCTTTAAGACATACTGTGATGACCACAAACTGTGGAGACACAAATCACACTGTCATTGACCCAAGGCTATCCCTCTCTAGTAGTAAAAGTGATTTTATATATGTATAATTTATATGTTTTGCATTAAAAATCTGAAAAAGCAGCTGCAGTCAAAATGAAAGGCACAAGAAGTACAAGGAGGAACTACAACGTATGTGCATTTACCGAAACTGGATAACACTTGGCTCAGACACCTGAACTCTTTAACACAACACAAACACTGCCTGTCAAGAAGATTGGTGCACTTACTGTGTAAACCATGTTGCCTAAAAGGAGATAGTCTGGAGTTCTTCCGTTGCCAAAAACTGTATCTGTGAAGGGAATCAACAAGAGGCTTTTAGGGCCTGTGCTGTCTTTCTTCAGCTCTCAGGGGTTCACACAGCACACATAGGATAATACTCTAAGCAGATCTCGGTGTGAATGTTATCATGAAGCGCTTGTGGAACAGGGACCTTAAAGTGAAAACCACAGTCAAAAACTGCGTTCATCACTGTCCTCTGAGCAAGGCCGGAATGTTAATTCAGTTCGCAACTATAAGGGAACAGTGTTTGTATGGAAATCCATCAGTAAGACTGAAAATCAGAATTGGTGTTTATTAATCATGGTCAGAAATTAAACATTCTGGCAAGTTCATTGCTGAAATCAAGAGGACAGCATTGTTTTTTCTAACGTAATAGTTATTTATTCTGCAATTAAAAAGGAATTTCTTTTCTTAAACCTTCCAAAATTAATAGGATTGAATTAAACCGCGAGTCACGCAGAACATGCTGCTTCAAAAACACACCCAAAGTGTGTTTGGGTTGGGTCCGAAATATCAACAGTGTGCGACTGCCAGTGAAGAAAGAAAGCGAGGCTCCCTTTCCCTTTACTTCCGGCTGGTCACATGTCTTGTGAGCGCTGAGACTTTGTTGACAGCCTGTCAGTCAGAATGAAGGGGCTTGGCGCCTTTGTTTTGGAGAGCAGGCCCAAGCTTGTGTGGTCCTCGGCTCTGGCCAGCCAAGACTTACCGGCTCAAAGATCCCTATTCTCTCTGAACACACATAGAAACCTTGCATTTTAATGTGCACAGACATGCACAATTGACCTTCTATGGATCAATCAAGTTATTGTGAATTATATTTACATTTACTTTCACACACAGAAAGAGACTTAGAAACATTACGGGCACTGAACAATGTGTGTTTCTGAGTGATTTATGAAAAATGAAGTGCCAATAGGTGCATGCAAAAGCATTTCACCTATCTTTAGTACATACATGAACATACACTTGTTAGTGTGCATTGCTCAGACTGGAGCACACACATGTTTGCAATTCATGACGGGCGGTTAAAGAGAGAACTAATTAAGACAAAGTATGTGTGTTTGACTGTCCTCCTTTATCCGCCAAGTCCACTGAGAGCCGTGGAGGAGTCTCTGGGAGCTACTTACCATGCTGGAACGCTTTAAGGGGGAACCAGAAGAGGATGACGGAGTGGAAGAGACCGTTCAGACAATGGGCCCAGAAGACCTGCAAAATAGAGGCAAGAAAGATGGAGGGGAAGGAGGCAATAGGAGGAGGGGTTGGAGGTGGCAGGAGATTCCAATAAGAGAGAGTGAGAGGGAGAGACAGAGTGAAAAAAAAAAAGCATGAGAAAAGGGTGTGGGGAGCTCCAGCTTTCCAAATAACCCCTGACCTGGGCCCTTTGTGCCGGCCCAGCGCTAGGCTAAGTGGCGGTTTTGTCGGGGCCTCCTTGCTGAATGGCCACCCCGCTGACAGACACGTTGTATATCCTCTGCGTGTGTTATGGGGGATAGAAGGGCTGCTGAGTTTGTATACGAGCAGTGAAAGGCAAGGGGACACTATAAATTTGCAGGTTTTAACTTGTGGCAATTTTAAGGATTCTTCTGTTTAACAGAAAGTTAAAAAGTAATGAGAAAAAGAAACCATAAAATCACTCACCTAAACAATAACAATAATTATACAGCATTAACATATGTGCTGCCAGTGCAAGGATTTCCTCTCTTTACATTTCATTGAGCTTCAGCCCTTTCATGTGAGAATCTTAACTGGTGTTGTAATAAATGACAGGAGAGTTTAAACAAGCAAAACTCAGTCTAGCATCACACACAGGGAGACTGACAAGCCTGACAGAGATTAAACTGTTTTCATGGTAATTATTAGAGGCCTGGAAAACTGTGGTGTGGACCGCAGTCTGCATGTGTGTCTGTCCATGCAGCCATGCAGGCTTTGGATGAGTCGTTTAAATCAATACTCCCACTCCAAAACCACCTTGATTCAAATTTACATTATGCAATGCCCGAGGCCAAACCAAACACTAATGGGCGATGTAGCATGAAAACAGCCGTGAAATGTATTCTGCCAAAAAATGGTCCACATTTGTGCCCCCTTTTTCCTCCCCTGTAATGACCCAGACGTTGGTGTTAGTTCTGAGAGGTGAAAATTCGTCAGACTCAGGGAGTAAACGGGTGATGGAGGAGGCAGAAAATAAAACATGCATTGCATTTTAATCTTTGCCTTCTTTTTAATCAGCAATTCTTGGCAGCTGACAAGTTAGTGGGTTTCTCAAAAACACCATTTTCAACAACTTGCGCAAACCTGTCAGTGAAACATTAAACATGACTTATTGGAGACAAGTAAGCAACCGTTAAAGGTGAATTTTTTTTGGCATTTCTGAAAGATTGAGTAATTTTAAAGCAGCTATTAGCACCGATTTACATTGTAGGGTCATTCCAAACATCCTGACAGGAAAGGGTGTGAAAATGAAGGGAAGGGGGGGTGTAGAGTGGGGTACAGTGAAGGAAAGAAGTGTTGTTCTACGTTGGCCTCAGTGGCACGACCTCCTCACCTCTCCTATCAACCAAACAAAGTCCTACAGCAGCCACCCCCCACCCTGGATTACCTCACCCTCCCACTGTGTACACAAAACCCAACACACTGAACAAGGGCTGGCCGAAAGCTAACCCCCGCTCCTCTGTCTCTGTGGTCAGACGTGTATTAAATTATCACTAATGTTACAATCGCATCTTTTATGCCAATTAGCCCCCCACTGACAGGCTCAGCTCTCTATCAGCCTCCTCCTCAACTACCCCATCACAAACACTGTGGGGGTGCAGATCAACCCTAATTTGCTCTCCACATTAATGAATGTTAATGAAATCAATAAATGTTCATAATCATTTGTCACAGTGGGACCCTCCCTTTCACCCCTCTAGCCGCCCAGACCTCTTTATTTCCCTTGTTTCCCAGCAAGTTGCCAAGGATCCTCTCTGAATGAATGCTGCTCTGTCCTGTAAAGATTCTTTGTGAAAGTCCTAATTGCCAAAAAAAAAAAAAAGCAAAACGCACGAAAGCCAGTAATTAATATCGAGCCAAATATTTCCAGAGCTGCCCACTCCTTCCTTTTTTCCTTTTGAATGAATGAGGTAAGAAGGGGGACTTATAAGAGAAAAGTACTGTATATGAGGTGATAGTTGCTGGTAAACCGCTATAATTACTAAGGCCACATAAAGGGGAGACTATAATTACACAGTGTCCGGACTATGTAATTAAAACTGAATAAACGACATAGCTAGAGTCACGCCTTCAGTGTCTAACACAGTCCCTCTCTCCCTTCTTGCACCTCAACACAAACAGCTTTAATTCACAAAGACACTATCTGTTGTGTACAAAAGAGCCAGGCGTGCAGAAAGACAGGCTTCGAGGGGCCAAATTCCTGCTGGATTTTCTCGCCTCGCCTCGGGCCAGCTGCAAGGAAAATATCTCGGGAAAAGAGTGGACAAGCCAGCAAAAACAACCTGCTGACCTGGCCGAGTCATCATTTATGGGTCTTGGAAAATGTGTCCCAAACAAAATTGAGGTTCATTTGCCTCAAACTATCAGACACATATTTTTGTGATCCTTCTTTGGCATGAAGAAAACTTAATGAAGTCTTCAAAAAAAAAAAGTTAACGAAGGGAAAATCTGCCCTATAACAGGGTTCATATAAAATACTTGACGATAAATGAGCAGATGTGTTCTTTATCGCTAATCTACAGTAAAATGAATAATAACAGAATAAAAAAAAAAATTTCTTATCTAAACTGTGACTTTTTTCCCCCCTACAAAATGTCAGAAAATTGTGGAAATAGTCCACATGACGTTTACAGCTTGTAAAATATTCTGTCCACTATCCTATATGAAAGTTATATGCAGTTCTAAATATGAAGGTGATGCATTTTCCAAACCAGTGAATTTTTAAGGTACTACTTCAAACTTCAAGACTAAATCCTGTCATTTTAGTATTTCTCGGTCAGTAAAACTGGAGAAGTAACCAACGTCTGGCACTGTGTGGGCTGACAGTGATCTGACACCCTTGTTCCGAGAACAAACAACTCCCCCACTTAAACAAATTGCATAATTTTCCGCAACAAATGCCGTCACAAAATGACAGCACGCTCTCTATTCCTTCCTTGCTCTGATTCTTTCTGCAGCATCCCCCAACCAATCTGACCTTCCCAGCCCCTGACCACCATGGCCAATCCGCCTTTAATCCACCTCCATGTGGTGCTAACCAGGTCACCACGCCTGTGAGGAGGGTCCAGGAGTCTCTCTGGCTCAGCATGGAGAAAGAAGGAGACAACTTTATTACCAGCGGGGGAAAGCTAACGGACAGCCCCCACAACCAGACAGAATAGGTCAAGCTAGGCCAAACAAGGCGCAAGTGGGGACCCACTAACTACACTGCCAGGTCACTGAAACAGGAGAGGCATTAGCAACTCAACATCCTGTCATTAATGTGATGTTAATTGGAGTGAGACATTTTGTTTTGACCTTTTCAGTTATTTGGTAGATCCCGAAATTAAACTTTATATTATACAATGTTAAATTACCAAGTTTGTGAGTGTTTTGTGAACTTTAATACTTGCTGAGTTGTATCCAGTCACCAAAACCATGACAACTGTTAATCTCCTGTCAAGTCAAAGTCATCTTCTAGAAGTGATACAGTGCAATAGACAGATTACTTTCTCACAAAGAAGAAAAAAAAAATCTAAAAATATGCAATATTACGTTATATTTGCAGGAACTTGATGTTATTGTAGACAAAGGACAAAAACTAAAGGAAAGTGATCTGTCCAATTAAATACACCCAAAACACCAACATGAGGATAATAAAATAAGTATTCTAAATGTATTTAATGCACTCTTGAAAACAAAACAACAAACAGGCACATACATAACTAATATGATAGAAGATTACCTTGGTATTAAAGCCCATTGCATTCTGCGAAGTTTTGTAGAGTTCTGGGTATTTCAGCATGTTCTCTTTCCTGCAGGAGCGCTCAAATATTCCCAAAGTGAGAGGGGGCAAAGCAGTGAAGATCTACATAAAAAACACAGAGAAACATTAGTGGTATGTCTGAGATAAATTCACATTTTGCTCAAATTAATTTCATTCAAAGATCTGTCCACGAATGTAATGTATAATGCTTGTCTTCATTGTTCCCACCACCGCCTCAACTTACTGGAGTTTCATTCTGCTCTCCATTTCCTTAAGTTTACATCATTTAAGACCACTGACCTTAAAACCCTCTGGGGATTCTTATTTTGATTCGTCATGCTTTAAGTGTGTTCATATGCAAAACCCGTATCCCCAGTGAACATCTGCAATGCTCTTGACTAAGAAGCAGGTTTTAAGTCTGGCTGAAGTGTCATTTCTTAGTGGTGTTGTAATGTTCTGTATAGCAGCTGCTGAGAGAGGAGCAATGGTATTGTGTGGCTGAGGGGCTCAGTGGGTCAATTGGTGTGAGTTCCCTGTAGGCCCATCTGGTGTGGGAGTCTGGAGGCCTAAGTCTGCAGGACCAGCGGGCCACAGGACATGCTCCACTGGGCTTCTTTCTTTTTCAGCGCCAGGCCAAAGAAGACCTCCTTTGAGGGGAGGATTCAGCCCACTGCCTCCAACAGACTCCCACTGAGCCAGTGGAATTCCCAGTTTGTAGATAAAGTAAGAGGCTGAACCTTCTTCCTACCCCCGATATAGTACTGGTTCTGAGGGGTGATGGTTTTTATTAAATAAGAGACAGGTCTGTGGAAATATCCTTCTGACTTGACAGTTTGTCCCTCCCATAAATGACTTCCATTTGAGGGTGATTAGGAGTGTTGGAGGAAATTTCACTTCACAGTTCTCTCATTCTGTTTTGTTGATTGAATCAATTTTGTTTTAATAAACAGTTTAAAGTTACAGATCAACTCAGTGTGGTCTTAACGGCATTGTATTAAAGATTAGACTACAGATTGACATTCTTCCTTCTACTTAATTCATGACAGATATGAAATATGAGTTCATTAGGAGTGGTCCCATTACGGTTCCCTGTGGGACTCCTACATCAGCAGCCGGCTCCCTTGCTGCTCCAGTCTTCCTATTCTTTTTATCATTCAGCTGCTCTTTATAACTAAACTCTTTGGGGCAAGCAAAGCTGTTGTTCTTTCACATACAGTACATAGTTTGGGGCACAGAGGGAGTATGGTCTTGACAGCAGGTCATAAATAAAGAGCTTTTTCAGGATGTAGATGACATAGTCACGCAATAAAAGGATCAGTTTTGGGGCACCAGGGCAAATCAGTTCTGCGCCAAAGAGGGGACAGTGGTCGAGGAGAAAAATGGGCTATGTAGAGAGCATTTTATATTAACACTCACCACATTGTATAAGCCAATGCACCAGCGTTCAAACAGAATCTGTCCAGAGAAGCCATTGACGAATGCAAACCAGATCTAAGACAAAGACAAAAACCACAGAGTCAGAACAGTAAAATATTCCAAAAAAGCAATGTAATCACTCATTTATAATTTATATGCAAGCGTTTATCATTTTCTGTGGCGAACCATGATAACAAGTTTCCTCTCATGACCAAAAATCTCTCTTTTCCAGTACTGTCATTTTAATCTGTGAAGCACTTAGTCATGAATTTGATACTGCTTTACTCAAACAAGATGATGAAAACAGTACCACATTTCTGTAGTCTCTCTAATTGCCCTTTCAGTATATGCTTTCTATTAGTGATAGTGAGGGTGAGTGGTTACTATTATCAGATTCAAGATAGGCTCACTGTGTCTACAGACTAACAATCCATTTTTCCATTGCACTACATTCTTCACTCAGATAGAGGGTCTATCATTTGTATCACAACAGATCAAATTGAGAACAGCTCTGCTAATATATCTTTGAAATTTCTGCAAGAGTGATGCATCTAGCAAAAATTATTGTTTATGGAGGAAAATGGAAAAAAATATGAATGTGAAAAAAATATATATGGAAATATCTTTAAACTAGTACAGTTTAGTTTAAATTTCTGACCTCTTAGCAACAGGTCGTTTGTCTATCTTAGCCAAATTTCAAACTCAAGAAAGGCAGAAAGGCCAAGACGGGCATGAGTGGTAGTGGGAAAGCCAAGACCTCCAGATGCTACCTCCGCAATGTAAATTGTCCCCTGGATTCATCGCAGGATTACCTTCAAACATATATCTTACACACTGCTTCTACCTGACGACATGTGGGTGACAGATGAGGTTAGTTGTAGGGCCAGAGTCGGGACTGTGGGGCTCTGAATGATGGAGACTTTGATATATTGTGTCAGGAAAAGGAGACAGAGGTAATGTGAACCATCTGCTGGGTGGAAATACATCTTATCAGCGTATCTTGATTAGTCATACTTATCTGAACAAAACAATGCCTCTGAGATTAGGACAGAAGCCAGGTATTCTAAATGAATTATTTTAACATGCACTTAGACCAACATATACAATCTGGCAGGAAAACTGGCACGTGAGAGCTTTTTTATTGGTGTTAAGTAGATTCATCTGACACACCCTGGAGTAAATTGACTGCACAGCCTAAAAATTGTTTGCATATTGTGAAATAGAAATCACATCTCGCAGCATTACTGTCTGACACTTTGTGGACCAATACAGACTCCCGCTCATGCCAAAACTGTCAAGGGAACATCAGGGGTTCTGTGTTTTGGCCATGGCCAACCAAGCATTTCCTCGCTTCATTTAACTTCATTATGAAGGCATGAACTGCTACAAATTCTCACATTGGGACAAAGCCTTTTTGAGGGCCCCACCCGCCACTGCCACTGTCTGCACGACCAATACCAATCTGCCACTGGTCCTTCCCATTTAATCGTGTAAGCGTATATGCATGAAAACAAATGTCACCAAACGCCCCCCACCCCTTACCCCTGTTCATTCCCTTCATGGGTTCGGGGGAAGCTGTAGATGAAGCTTGTGTTTATGTGTGTGCCCCCAAACCCTGCCCCTCACCTCCCCCCTCTGTCACACCCACCCATCACAGCTCCCACCCTCTACTCCATCAGGTGCACTCTACCATGATGTTGTTTCTTTTATAAGAGTGGGCCTGGTTTTAAACTCATCAGGGAACATGTGGCTCTGAATCCAAAGATGTGCTGTACATCCACTGGCAATACAACAACAGTTTTAGGTGTTTTGGGCCTTGGCTTGTTGAGAAATACATTCTGATGCCGTTGCTATGGGTTGTGTGTAGATGAAGCCCAAGCCATGAGGCAGGTTCAACCATTAACGTGGTCCAAGTAATAGAAACGAGAGGCTAGTGGGTAGGTCAAACTGCTGAATTAATTACAGCTCTGCTCAATGAGAGGCTCTGGGCTGATATATTGTTGTGCTAAGTTAAAAAAGGCTCCTATTCATAGCATGTGGTAACTGCTTCTGTGTGAGTGTTTTGGCCTGGTCCTTGGGGTCCCAATAGCTTCTCTCTCTTTCTCACTTTCTTCATCTCTTGAGGGACAGATGCATTGATTTGCTCATTAGGGGAAGTACCAGGCAGGACTTTTCTTCCCCTTTTCTTCTCCTCATTGAGTGCCACTCAGTGGAGGGGTGTGTCTGGCCTCTCTCCCCCACTGCACATCGTGAAAAACAGTGATGGAAGGAAGCGGGAGCCGTAAAAAAAGAGGATTGTGCCGGGGCTAGCCGATAAGAAGACTTGCATATTCATCAGCAAATGAAAAATCATTGATTCCAAGGCAGCAGCTCTGCAGTTGTGCAAAGGTGGCTGTGAGGTGGGGAGGAGTATGACATTTGTCCCCAACAATGTGAGTCCTGATACTCTTAAGCTTAGCGCTGCAGAATTGCTAATGGCATTCATATACAAAGCCAGCAAAGAATAAAGAGGGACATAAAACAGGAGCTGATAAATATGCTGGAAATATGTGGAGCTACAAACAGAAGCTGTCTTACAATGCCAGGCATGCTCTGCGTGGATTAATTCAGTGCCATTGGTCGGCAAGCTTTGCTCTGCTACTCCCAGCCGTCTCTGAGCTCCACTGAATGGGCTTTCATGTAATTGCCTCATAAATGCCACTTGTCTATCAGACCCCTCTGTAGCACCCTGGCAATGTGTCAATCAAACCTGAGTGGCCAGCTGGATCGTCTATTTGGACCAAGTTGCTATGGCTTCCTTTTGAAAGGTCTCTTAGCTTTAATGCGCCCAAATTCTCTTTTTCACTCCTATGAAGTTATGAATTGTGCCTGAGGTTCATTAAGTTGCTGAGCTTATTGTTTGAAAATATTTCCAATTATAGCTGGGGTTTTTTTCACCTTAATAATGCATTACCTGTTACTGTGCATGCACTGTTTTCTCACTGATTAAGAAAAGAAATGCCAAACATAAACAGGATCAAAAATGTGAAAAGAAAGACTAAAAATGGGAAAAGAAAGAGACTTTGAAGCAGTTCAAACTGTCTATCGATCATCCGGTGCAGTGACAGAAAGTCCTGAAATATCTCAAGAGCTACAGACTAAGTTGCGTTCACATTCACATCTACCACAAAAGCCTGAGAATTCTTCACCCTCCTACTCAATGTCTCTTATACGGAACCAGCGACCCAGTGGAACAAGAAAGAGATGAAAAGAGGCTTAAACACAGTGTCCCGGCTCTGGTATTTAAATTGTAACACGCACACTGTACAGGACAATGGCACTGCCGACAAAAAGTTAAAATTTACATCAACATCACCGATTCTCTTCTTCCAAAGTAGCCCGACGGTCAACGAGGAAAACATGCAAGCTCGAAAGTAAACCTATTAGTGCAACAAATGCAGCTTTTACTCGTACCCCGGGGTAGCTGGTGTGTTAGATGTCAGGCTCTTACAAAACAGGCACATTTGGAATACTGAGGCAGCCAAAAAGTTAAGAAATGTCCTATTATCTGTCCTCAGTCCCCTGAAGGGGTGCAGCATGTGGGGGAGGGGTCTTATGTTCTCAGAGCAACAAAAGGTGTGCTGGAAAGCAGCTCACCCTGCAGACAGAACTATAGATGTTATTCCAGTTGTTGGAAAAGACACTTGAAAGGAAAGGGATTTGGTATGTTTCAAAGAGGAGCTGGATGCAAAAAAAAAAGATGGGTATTAAGATTAAGAAGAATTTTTTACAGGTTTTTACATGATTATGGGTTCAGTCCAAATAGAATTTAGATGAAGGTCAAAGAATAAAGATAAGCCACCTCTTTTGAACTTAAACATTGAATCCCACTGTCAAGATTATATATGGTTAGGAAGAGGGATGAACAAAATAAATTACATTTTTAGACGAAATGTCAAACGAAATTGGTGAAAATTGAATTTTACTTTACTTTGAACTTGGTACCTGCTACTTTACCTTATCTGGGAAAGGGCAATTTCAATTAATTTATAAATGCAGTTACAGCCTGGAAAGAGACCAACGACCCTCTTTCACTTTAGGTCACAATAAGCCAGGAGCAGACACGCTGGAATGTTAAAGGTAGCCTACTGATTTTTCATGGCACATAAACTATAACGACGATGTGACAGGATCAGAGGTCACCAAAAGGTGATGAATAAAAGAGAATTTTAAGTTGCTCATATTTCCAATTGCATTTTTTTTTAGTGCCACTGCAGATATAGGTAGGACAGAGTGTGATAAAACACTCAGCAGTTTCTGATTTAGAACTTTTTAGATGATGTTTTAGAAGGTAAAGCTGCTCCTTTCGTCGGACAAGTGCATGGCCTGTAGATCAAAACATCTGAGCACTGCCGGTGATAAAGCTGCTGCTGATAGGAAGCACTTAACCTGTCTGGTCACTCATGGTTAAAGCTCTGAAGCTGCAATCTGCACCGGGTCTGGTGTCTGTCAAATGGCATCAAACTCACCGCACACCAACTGACCGACAGAGACACATGCATGAAACTACCTTAACCTCATCCACTGACATACAGGGACAGTTGGGGGTGGGTGTATAAAAATAGTATTTATTACTTACTATTAATTTTCCATCTCGGGCACATTAGTACAATAAAACTTAAATAATCACAGGCTGGAGCAAAAGTTCAATAGGACAACTTAATGTCTGTCTGTTTAACCTCATGTGAAGACCCTGAGAAGGTTATTTATTTTCAGGGGCATATAGTTTGTTGAACTTTAATCAAGCACAACACAAGAAAAAGATCTAATAAACGGGAAAAAGAAGGTGATTGAATTTTGAATTTGATATAGTTCAGTTAAATTAATATCATATATTGATGCCAGACAGTTACAACGATGTTATTATGTCATTATACACTTATAGATAATTATTCTACTTTTTACTTGTTGGCATATTTGGCTGTAACCGTACCACTAGTGTGACGGTTATAAATCACTATTATTCAGTTTAAGTGCATGGATTAATACTCTAAGGACTCAAAAACTGGCACAGACTTTCTAAAGGCAGACTTCCTGTTAATTACATATACTTTTCCCTTCATTGCTGTGTGTGTATGTCTGTGATTGTACCCGTTTATTCTGCCCAGATATGTCAAAACACAAACCATTCACAGAGGAACCGCACAAACTGGCAGGTACTATGAGAGGCCAGTGAACAGAAATACAAACATGGAAACTCTAACAAGGAATCTTTGCCTTTACATAGTTGTGCCATTTGGGGAAAAAAAATGTCAAAGCTCTGCATTCACATCTGGTTTATTGCATGACATTCAGTCTTGAGAGCGACTGTGTGATACTTACCTCAATGATGTAGAGGACAATATTCTTGTAGAAGCAGTACAGGATACACTTGGCTACACGGTTGTAATTCCAGGCTCCATGGACGAGCAGCAGATTCTTTAAGTATTTGAACTGTGTGGGAGGGAAGTAAATGGAGGAAAACGACAAGATGAATGAACAGCAGAAGTCTGTGTACAGTATACTGTCTAATGGTTCCTCATAATCAGAGATCAGAGCAGTTACAGAAAGTTCAAGATTAAAGAAAGTCTTTTGTCATTCCCCTACAGAGAGCTACAGGACTGATGAGGCACTCTGGCCAAAGCTCTCACTAACACATTCCAGAAATGTCTATTCAGAGACTGTATGGCCGAGCTTTGAGTTGCTGAAATTAGAGGGGTTCGTATGGGGGTATTGGTCTCTAAAGGATCAGCATAATAGTTAAATGGCTTCGTAATTATACCACTATTAAGGGTCTATAGGGAACTTTCAATTTTAGTGCAATTTCTGGCAATATGATAACACTGGAACAGAACTTTGAGGCGTGTTTCATCGCTTTGCCCTGCCATCTGACAGAAGAAAAGCTCTTAAAAATGTCTATGAAACTGGAGTGGGGGTTAGATGGAGGAGAATTCAACTTAGATTTTTGAGAGGAACACAAGTTTGTTTATTTAAAGGTCCGCTTGTCTTTCAGCATCACCACAGAGCTCCTCTGTGAAATGAAAGCACAGCGTGCCCCCCAGTTTGTGTGACCCCCACAAACGGCCGGATGAAACATCAGTTAGCACAGACCTGACATGATGACAGACGGACAGCAGAGGTACTTCAGCCTCTCTAGTCTTCTCTTTCTTTAACAGATAAGAGTGTTCAAGAATAAAATCTTAGAAACTAGCTGCCCAGTCCAGAGCATCTGTCACCGACAGAACATTCATATAAGTTACGGATCGGAACAGAAAAACAAGTTATACAACGTCCAGGATTGATTTCAGTTTGCAGTCAGCAAATTACGGTTAATGTAGCGTTACATGAAGGTTTGGAAAGTACCACTGGAAGTCTGGAGGTGTAATTTCATTTGACGTTGGGATACAACCTAAATGGATTATAGGGGTCACTTGTCTTAGAAAGACATACACTTTCTGCATATCATGAAGACAGAAGAGGTCACTTAAGACAAACAGATCTCTCTGGTGGAGTAAATGCCTACTGAAGCACAGAATGTGCACCGTGTCAACTACTGCCTTCTCATACTCACAAGCCCTGTGGCTTTAACAGAAACATGATGTACTGAGGGGCATGCTGTGCATCGGAGCCATGATATAGGAACTGCTTTTGTTGTCAACAGGTATCACATGTCAGCCCAGAGTTTCAGACGAACTAGCTGTTAGCACGCAGATATGTATTGAAGTAGCATTTTGCTGGAATCTGTTTCTGTGTATTGATTTTGGGAGTTAGATGTCACCAGATGCCTGTTTTACAGGTGTTACTTCTTCACTGTATAGGCTAATGCCTTTTCAGACATACGACCCATTGTTACTCAGAACAATGTGCCGAGCTATCACTAACACATACTGCACTTGAGAAGGCATTGACAGGACTGGCAATTTGTGGAATATGATTCATCATTTCAGAGGACAGGGCATGAAAAATATAGACTACATTTTATACTTTAGCTTGGTCAGAGTGTAAATATTTTTTTTCTGAGATTACTGGAGCTGAAACCAAGTCACTGGCTACAATTACAGGTATTACAGGTATTTTACTAATCACACAAAAATGTCTCATGTGACCACCTAACTCAGTATAGACAGGCTGAATCCAGAACAAGGAAGTTTTAATGTATTTCTGTGATACTTAAAATTTTAAAATATCAGTGCCTACTAACTGTGTAAACGCTTGATCAAGTCATTTCTCTCTGGTTGGAATGAATGCATTCTTTGTGTGCATGTTTGCCCCACGTGGGGTAAACACCAGCCGACGTGATGAGTTTCCAGAAGGGACAGAACCACAGCGATAGCAAACCGAGTTGTTCAGACAAGTGTTTGAAAGGACGAACAAAAACGAAAACTGATGTTGGGAATTGAACATGTGGGTCTGTCTCAGTCATTCTTTTCTAATAATTAAATTCATTGTTGTTCATAAAATTGGGACATAAAACTTCTTCCTCTTCCAATTCTTTTGATGGCTCACAGCTGCTAAGTTATGAGTAAGTCTCAGGTCCTGAGTCAAATCCCAAGTTCAAGACTGACAACACAAGTCAAGTTCAAAGACTTAAACTTTGAGTTCCAAATCATAATGTACATTTGATAAATTAATTGGCATTCAAGTCAATTTTCATGTGAAAACCTTTCTTCATTCCAGATTCACAAATATGAAGATTTGCTAACTACAAACACAGTGAAGATTAAACTTACTATTTAATCTTTATACCTGGTGGAAAGAAAATATATTTTCAAGTTGAAAGGTTGAAGTCCAAGTGAAGAAATTGGTGTTAATGTCAAGATGCAAGGTTCTTGAGTCTTGAGTTTGACTTGAAGATTGTCTTCCGCTGATGCAGTCTTTATCGAACTCTTTTTGAATACAAGTGTGATGCTATCAGGCAGTTGTTATAAGTTAGAATATAAATGCTCATTTATGATTTGTTTTCTGAATAAGAATTGGTAACAGCTGTGATAGGCTCCAGCACCCACAACCCTCTAAGGATAGGAGGTTATAGATAATGAATGAATAACTGGTAAACTTCCTACTTTATATAATCGATCTCCAACTACTAATCAATAATATGTCCCTGCTGTTGTACTCACCTGAGCAATAGAGTAGTCGGAGGAGTTTGCAGCCTGCAGACCCTCGTTGCCTGAGATTCCCACACCAACATGAGCTGTCTGGATCATTCCTACATCGTTAGCACCGTCACCAATGGCAAGGGTGATGACCTTCACTTGCTTCTTCACCATCTCAACCACCTCTGACTTCTGAAGAGGAGACACTCTAAAAGCAATGAAAGAGGATGGTGAATTTTATACTAAAGGTAATGAATCCAATAACAGATCTGTGTTTATTAGAAAGCACATTAAATGACAGATCTGAGGACGACTGAAACTAGCCTCATCATGAGTGTTACGCCTCTATGGTCAAGCTTTTTCTGTTAATCAGTGCCACATTCAACCTGATTTGTGAAACTGTAATAGAATAAAGAATAATAAAGAAATGTTGTTTTTATATGAAATGCAGTAACAGTGAACTTTGCAGTGACCATGACTGCACTGTACGGTGAACTACTACAAATACTACTAGATCTTTTCTCTAAGGTTTTAATTAATCCTTTAAGTGTAGCCAAACATTGGGTCACAGTTGTGACACATCTTAAAACTCTGGCTTTACAAGACTTCAAACTTCACCTTATGCCTGACAGCAAAGCCTGTAGAATCCCTCTCAGGAGCTTGCTCCCTATGCACCAAAGTTGCTGATATTCAGTAAAGAAAGTCTCTGGAGGTGATGTTGTAAACTGCATGTCTGTCTTTAGCCGTGAAACTGTTAATGTTTATGTTCTCCGTGCTTTAAGAGGCCTCATTCATCTCCCAGTGTATCTTAGTGCCCTCAGAGTGTGCACAAGGCAAAGGCGGCTAAAAGTGGGGGGAAAAATATAAATAAAATGTTTTACGTAATGCACAGAGTAATAGTGCAGCATGTACAGGTTTGCTTCGGTGCTGACTTGTGGCCCCAGACCCCGTCATGGCTGCCTGAGTACTTAAGTACTTCCTATTATTTATGTGGCCTGGGCAGGTCAACAGTGTAGCTTCATAATGTTGAAAGTTTCCATTTAAATTTATCACACTTTTTAAACTACTGCCATAAAAAATGAATGAGCATTATGGCACTGAAATAGTTTATAGTTCAGCCACAGAGTTCTTAATTTAATTTGGGTCATTTTAAAACACAGATGCCCAACATGACCTACTTCTAGATTCTCAGTTGGACAGATGACAGTTTTTATGTTTAACATGATTTTGTTATAACAGAATAAACAACTTCCTTAACAGTTTGGATTCATGGATTTTTTGATGGACTATTATCTATCATTTCCTTGCATTTTATAGACTAGGAATTCACTTGACCATTAGTTACAGCCCTACTTGCATGTGTTCTTTTTTATTTTTCTTCCATATCGGGCTTATTTTATTGTTTCGGGAGTAAATCTTACCTGCAGCATATGACTGCTTTACAGGACAGGGCGAGGTCCAGGAAGTACTGACGCACTCCAAACGTCAGAGCATATTTGAGAGTTTTCCCATCAATAATGAGAGCAAAGTCGTTTTCCTTGTAGAGGGCATCTCCCAGCATTCCACAGTGGTGACTGAGCGTTTCCCTCGTTCTCTGCGTGATGGAAAACATTGCATAAACATTAGCTCTTGTAATACCTTACTTTAATTTCAAGCTGTTGGAGGTAAATGTGAGCTGTTGATAGATAAAAAGGTATGTTGCCCTGGTGGATTGGCTTTCCAGAGACTTCTGTGCAAGTTGATTATGATTAATTAACAAATACAGAAATATTCCATTAAAATAACATCTGTCATACAGGCAAAATTAACATCTGTGAATAACACATTAATTATGTTTGTAAAGTTAATTGGATTGATCACAATACAATGATAGAATATAAAACAACACTATGAAAATGGATTCTGTGTTTCATTAGCAGCTGTTCAGTTTTTCTTTTCTTCTTGTGACAAGAAAAAAAACCCAAACAGCTTTAAAAATGTACAGCATTAATGTATGTTGAAGTTAAAGATTGAAACAGCATGATACACTTTTCACACACATTTGCCTCACTGCTTGTGCCAGTACCTTAACATCACAAATAATCCACTATGGCATTTATTTCCTCACAATGCTAAAGTTTATAAAAACTATTTAGAGACTGTAGACTTAAATACAATTTATTATGGATATTAATCTTATCTCAGATATGTATTAGTGGAAAACAGACAGATATGCCCACTCCTGGTGCCAATCCCCAACTGCGGCAGAGCAGCTGCTCCTGATATTTCAGATATTTATTATCATTCTCTTATTTATTACGCTCAGACCTTGGCTATGAGGTGATAACACAGATGAGTTCTGCAAATGGATGGTGTTTGCTTTTACAGCATACACAGCTCTGATGATGAGTGATGATGAAAAGCTATAAATCTGAGCCTGACAGGAGGATTAACTGCCCTGGTACATGGGCATGTGGAGCGGATAGATGGGGTGCTGAGATCATCATAGTATCCATCATTCAATCATCTTCGGTGCGGATGGTGAAGTCATTTGTACATATTTTTTGGTATCTAACCATTATCTCACAGGTAGAGGTACAGTACATATATTTTTACAAAACACTGTTCCTGCTGTATCTGCATCCAACAAAAGTACAAGAAACACTAAATAAATAAAATGACTAAGAATGCAAAGATACAAATATATAGAATATAATGTGCAGAGCAGATGCCCAAACAGCTGAAATCATTAAAAAAAAAATGGTGGCCATTAACACGAGCAAGGGAAGGAGGGGTCCAGCATGGTGTCGAGGTCAGATATGTCAGAGCGGTCAGATTGTACCAGGGGGACCCCGCAATGTTCGCTTGGCATAACAAAACTATGAAACCCCAGCTTAAAGGAAATATTTGGAGAAAGGGGCTTTACGTTTCACGAAGCAAGAGAAGGAGAGTGAGAGACACGCAGAGAAAGAGATGATGGATTAACAGAAGAGGGAAACTGAGCAAGAGGATACAAGCAGAGAGCAGCTGTGAGGACTTAGCCATCCCTGGTGGGGTGTGTAAAACAGCACGAGATGGTGAGCAGTGGGCAGGCGTGTGTGTATTTGTGCATGTGTGTTCAGGTCAGAGTAGGTTACATTATCTCCATACAAGAACAACTACTCCATCTGAGTTACCAGAGTGGTTAGACCTCAGTCTAGAGTGCATACATGAGTGTATGCTTTATATAAGCTGCGATACTATCTGTATGAGAAAGAATTCACTTTGTTTAGGGCACAATCTATTAATCAAACAGTGTGATAAGCAGAGTTTACCATTTCCTTGAGAAGGATGGCCATTTCCCCCCTAATTTCCATCGAGGAATTTTAGCACTAAGGCTACATGTCTCCTCCTAAAGCCTCTTTGTTATGGCTATAATGACCAGTTCAGTCAATGTGACTAGCTAGTGTTTGGTTTTGGAATGGGTATGTGGCATCCATTCAGAAATCCACAAGAGCTTCCCATAAAGACTGAGATCCATTGTTGATATAGGCCTTGAGTGATATAGCCAACAGGACGTGACACTCATGATGTGGAATCTGGACATTCGGAGGGATGCAGTCATCATCAGTCTTGAGACTTGGAGGCACCAAAAAAGGGGATATTAGATGTATATGCACTATATGCACACATACCTATATGTCACTAAGAAAGCACCCAAGCATGAGCAGTTAAAGTTATGTTATTTGTACTACAATGCTATTTTTCCCAATCAATTTCTCATTTGGAAAAACAAAAATAATGAGACCAATTTCTCTGTAAATGTTTTTTTGAAAAGATGAATATACTAAAGATTAAAATACTACTATTTGCTCTCAGAATAATTAAACACACTGACTGGAAGGCCTGGTGTTTCAAAATGACCTAATCTTATTTTGGGGACACGGTTTTACTTTGGGAATTTTATTTCACAAAAGATTTTAGACTGGGTATGTCGAAAATTTTTGTCTTCTCTTTGATTATTATTTCAAAACACAAGAATGAAGGAAGACATGCTCCAATTGCTCTCTTTCACAGCACAAGAGCACTCAGAACTACTGTTCACTGTAACTCCTCAGTCTTGGTGGAGAGGTTTCTCCTTTTGCGTTTTAACAAACTGCCTTATGTAAGCATCTGCTCAACCACAGAAGAATGGGAGCTGACATTTCAAAGTGCTGGTCCGTGTGCCTCATGAATGCACCGACCCCAAATTTCTACCTCGGCTCCATTTATCACGCTTAACGACCAGCTGACAGAGTGAAGGCCGTCCATCATCACCCCCAAACACACCCTCCTGCTGCTTTCCCCTCCATCACCCACTTCTTCTCGCCATTTCCCCCTTCTTGTCCGACAAACCAAACTCAGCGAGTTTCTCCTCCATATGTGGCTCCTCTGCTTAGCTTTCTACTGCTGGAAGTGCGGGGACTTGCCCTTTTCAATCTCAGAAACAACAGACAAGGCTCTCCTGCCGGGGGGTCAACAGACTTCTCTGCTGGGTGTCTTAAAGATGTTAAATGCAGATTTTAGGATGTGTGGCGGCTTTATGTGGAAGGCTCCCTGTGGCCTCATCCTTTCAGTTGTCAGATGGATTTTTCGCAGTGAATGGGTGAGGGCACAAGGGGAATATTCTACTCAGGACATCCTTACATCATATTTTATACAAAGGGTATATGCACAATATTTGAAAGTATTACCATAGCTTGTGAACAGTTCTACATGTATTTTCTACATAGGTACTGTATGCAGAAGAATTTTTAATCAATTTAGTATACACCGATCAGGCATAACATTATGACCACCTTGCTAATATTGTGTAGGTCGCCCTTGTGCCTCCAAACCAGTTGTGACTCATCAGAGAATGGACATGGGCCTTCTGAGGGTGTCCTGTGGTGTCTGGTAACAGAATGTTGTTAGTGGGGGCCTTTGGGTCCTATGGGTTGAGGGGAGGGGTCTCTGTGGATCATCCCACAGATACTTGATCAGTTTGGGATCTAGTGAATTTGGAGGCCAGGTCAATACCTTGTACAGTTCTTCATGTTTTTTCAGTTGTTCCTAAACTGTTTTTTTGCTGGTTTTTACACTATGCCTGATCGGTACATGTTGGGAGTGTTTTTGTTAGTCTCCTGGATCTCTGACACTGCCTGCATTTACATACTAGCATTCCAGTAATAATTGGTATAACAGCACAGTTAGAACACAAATATCTTGCGTAAAAACCTGAATCAGATTGAGATGGGTAGTTTAAATCTTTTGAGATAAATAGTAAAATGCCCATGTGACGAGTTTCCAGGAGGGACAGAAAAATGGTTGTAGAAAAAGTAGTTGTCAAGGTCTATTGTGGTCGAGATTAGATCTTAGCCAAAACGGATAGAAGATTAAGAAACAGCAATTGCATGAAGGAAATGACAGAAATTGTGCTTTAAAGCAGTGATGAGCTTTGGTCATATTGTTAAGACTATACACATGAATCATTTGAGTTCAAGAAAAAATCTACAAACTTACATCCAGAGTGTCTTCATTGATCACAAGCATGCCCATGTTCTTGGTCAGTAGTTTGCAGGAATGTCCTACAGAAAAACAGAACACATTTCATAGAGCAAATTAAAAGAGATTGGCAGGCTGTTAGACAGAAAGTACTTCAATCTAAACTGCAGTTTAATTTCTATATTCAGTTTTATTCAGTTTATTTTAGTTTTAATAACCCATTTAGCTCAGTGACCACTTATCTGCTTAAACACAAATTAAACAAAAACACTAAACGTTAAAAAGTAAAAAAAAAACAATCAAACAAGCAATACAACATTTTAAGGGATACCAATTAAAATGTTACAGCTCAGAGCTAGTGTCTCAGGACATGACTAATGAGTTTGGTTTACGAGGGTTTGTCAGTTTCCTGTTTTAATAGGCAGTTACAACTCTGAGTTACCCAACATGGCTCTCAGGGGAGCGTTCCCCTCAGCTCTTGGCTGGGACAGATGCTCAGGGTCACCAGCAAGGTGCTGGAGGGAGCCTCCCATCGGGGAAAACAGCAATGTTTCATGAAGCAACTGAAGCCTTCGCTGTAGTGCTGCGGCTGCATGAAAAGTCTGCCATCTGTGGCATAACCACATGAATATTTGTGGGCTTCAACACTTTGCTTCTGTCTGGAAAGACATTTTAGTTTCTTTAAGGAGGTTACCACAAAGCCTGTGCTGTGTGAATACATGGGTGGCATTTTCTGCGAGTGAAATTGAGATAAGATTATGCACAGAAACACACAATACTGCACCCACAGGGCACACACACGCAGCGGAAATGAGCTCGTTTCACCTACAGAGTTGAAACCAAACAGGGTTGGGGTCTGGGGTCTGCCAGATTGTTTTCTTAAGCGCAAAGGTGCAAATGTCCAGAAATTTGCAAATGTGTGGAAAATGTCTCCCCACCTCAACACTGTCTCTGCCCACCCCCATCAATTCCTGCCACAGCCCTTCCGCTTAATGTGTTTGCCTTTAGCTCATTTGACAGCACTTCTTTTTTTTTTTTTATTTCACCACAGTTAAATTCCTGGCCTTTCTCCATCTCAGGCGGAACTAAACACTGCTCCCAAAGGACCTGAGGAATGTGTAAAACAACGACGCTCATGTCACAGTTATCTGGGATGTTGTCTCAGGAATAACAGTTAAGATACAACGTTTCATCACAGAAGGGATTCAGAATGAAGCATTGTAAAGAGGATTTTGGTGGACAAGAATAATAGCAAATTGGTAACAATGGTGGCTCATCTTTGTGTGGGCAGGTAAGGGACTGTGTTTACTCTTTAGTGCGTCTGTAACTAAAAGTATGATGCACCCTCTGTAGAAACTTAACAGAGCTTTAGCAAAGTGAGCATTGTTTCCTGAAAGGCTCTTTCCTTCACAAAGTTCAGGCTCATACCTGTCTTGAGCATTACATACGTACAACTCCCTAACAGCTCACAACATTGCCAGTATGTCCCAGAGCAAACATTGCTCTTTCCTTAGACAGCCAGACGCACAGTTACAGAGTAATTACTTTACATTATGTCATGAAAGTTATGGGATAAAATGAGAGTCTTGAAAGCTTCAAAACAAAATGACCAGTCGTGCTTAGTAAATGAGGATACAAATAGAAAACTCAACAGCATTTATGCCCAGTATTCTGTGTTGAAAGTATCATTTGGGTAGTTTTGGCCACCTTGATATGAAAATATAAGTGTCGTGTGCTCAATTCATCAGTCAAATTTGGCAAAGATTGCACCATTAACCCCTCGTAATGGAGATCGCCTTTCGGTGAGGAAAACAGTAAAAAACAAAGTCAATACTGAGCAGAGATTTTACAGAGCAACTCAGTCAAAAGGCAGACCTGTAAAAATACTTCCAGTGAGCACGAGCTTCTGCTGAGCCCCCTCACATCTGGGCACAGCGGGCACAAAGGCCTGATTCAGTCAGGCCACAGTGGTAGGTACAGCCACAAACGGAGGTACTTTTGATATCTATTTTCCTGAACTCTGTGTTACCAAGTTGGCTGTACTCACAGTTCATCAATTTCCGGTATTTACTTACATCTAAAAACTGAAATATCAGGAGCATTAAAGGAAAAGGAATATGCAGCGATATAATCGGCGTTAGTCATTCACTTTTTGATAACATCTGCACGACTAAAACCTCTGGGGGAGCTGGATACGTGAGAGGTGCCTGCTTGTGTACATATGCATGTTATTTATTTCATGTCAGTGCAGGGTGCTCATAGATCATCTGGACACTGTGACAGACGCTTTTGCTACATATGTGTGACAGAGAAACATTCAACTTGTCGGTAGTTTGTCTTGCAGGGTGAAGAACGACCACAGGTTTGACTGCAGGACCTGTGAGAGGCTGGCATATATTTTTTTATCAAAGCACAGACTGGGCTCGCCAGCGACTTTCCATTTGGTCTGAGACCAAGAGCACAAATAGAAGTTAGCTGTTATGATGCACAAACACGGGCATGAACCGCTATGGATGTTTTTACATAACAAAAAAATAAATCAAATTTACTGCATCAGTCTGCTATTATACACTGCCTGGCCAAAAAAAAAAAAAAAAAAGGTCACACACTCGTTGGACCGCCTTTAACTTTGATTACAGCACACATTCACTGTGGCATTGCTTCGATAAGCTTCTTCAATGTCACCAGATCTATTTCCATCCAGTGTTGCATTCATTTTTCACCAAGATCTTGTATTGATGATGGAAGAGTCTGACCTCTGCACAAAGCCTTCTCCAGCACATCCCAAAGATTCTCAATGGGGTTAAGGTCTGGACTCTGTGGTGGCCAATCCATGTGTGAAAATGATGTCTCATGCTCCCTGAACCACTCTTTCACAATTTGAGCCCCATGAATCCTGTCTTTGTCATCTTGAAATATGCCTGTGCCATCAGGGAAGAAAAAATCCATTGATAGAATAACCTGGTCATTCAGTATATTCAGGTAGTCAGCTGACCTCATTCTTTGGACACATAATGTTGCTGAACCTAGACCTGAGCAACTGCAGCAACCCCAGATCATAGCACTGCCCACACAGGCTTGTACAGTAGGCACTAGGCATGATGGGTGCATCACTTCATCTGCCTCTCTTCTTACCCTGATGCCCCCATCACTCTGGAACAGGGTAAAGCTGGACTCATCAGACCACATGACCTTCTTCCATTGCTCCAGAGTCCAGAGTCCCTAGCAAATTTTCTTAAGGCTACACAGCTGTTCAGTCCCAATCCCTTGAGTTCCCTTCACATTGTACGTGTGGAAATGCTCTTACTTTCACTATTAAACATAACCCTGAGTTCCACTGTTGTTTTTCTTTGATTTAATTTCACCAAACGTTTAAGTGATCACGATCAATCAGGAGTTTTGTCTGACCACATTTCTTCCTCGAAGACAATGATACCCACTATCCTTCCAGTTTTTAATAATGCGTTGGACAGTCCTTAGCCCAGTTTTAGTAGTTCCTTCAATCTCCTTAGTTGTTTTCTCTGCTTGATGCATGCCAATGATTTGAACCTTCTCAAACAGACTAACATCTTTTCCATGATCACAGGATGTGTCTTTAGACATGGTTGTTCGTGAAATGAGAAGTTCCTCATTGCATCACTTGGTGTTAAATAACTTGTTTCCAGCTGAAAGATAATCACCCATGCAGTAATTATCCAACAGGAGGCTCGTACCTATTTGCTTAGTTAAATCCTGGTGGCGACTTTTCTTTTGGCCAAGAAGTATATAGCCTCGATACAGTTTCTTTTTTTATAATGTGTTTTATATTTAACCTTCAGTGCAAAAGGAAGCATATTAGAGTATTTGAAAGCACAAAAATTAACATGAACTTTAAAATACCATACACTCATCTAACTCACCAATATTGATGGCGGTTTCCTGTTTGTCTCCAGTCAGGATCCAGATCTTGATGTCAGCCTTCATTAGAGTCTCAATGGTCTCAGGCACCTTATCCTGAAGCTTGTCCTCTATGGCTGTGGCCCCGAGGAGCTGCAGGTTCTATACGAGTCAGTGAAAAAAAAAAAATCAATAAGTGGGGATCGTAGCAGAGGAAGGCCTTTAAAACGTCATGTGTCAGACAAACATCTGAGCCAGGATTGTGTCACTCACTCAGTTGTGTTTTTATCCTCATCAGCTGTTCTTGTTCATCAGCCTTCACGGACTTAAGGGGTTTTGGATCAGTTACTGTGGCCCTCTGTATGTGTGTGTGTGCGCGCGCGTGTGCATCTACGGCCACAAACTCCCACACAAGCACACCCACAAAATACGGTGGGTGTTTTTCCCAGGAAACTCTGTGGTTCTTTGGGGCTGATTGTGGACTTGTATGGTCCCATCACAGGACCAATGGTTTGACAAGACCCAGGGGCAGAAGGGAGACGGGAGCCAGCAGCAGAGGAAAGGCTGGGGAAGCTTTTTAAGTTGCGACCTGAGCCTTGCTGCCTGTACGTCTGTAGCTCTGTCCCCTCTAATCACTGGGAACCACACAGCACTGAGAACTGTGCCTGGGGAAGAACATGACTATATATGCTCGGTCCTCATTTGCTTTTTTGATGTCAATTGTTCTATTGTCCCTGTGGTTGTTGTTAGAGGTAATCTTTGCGGATTATGATACAAGAAACACTTGGATCAAGATTTCAACCCCCAAGCCAGGGAGGAACCAGACCTCCACTGAAATGCTGGTAGTTTCTGTCTGTTGCAGGTAAATTAACCAAAATTGAAGGGGTTGCATTTGTAGCTCAGTCTCCAAGAAGAAATAAGAAAGTGCTGTTAACAACTCTGAATCGAATACTGTTATGTCTTTAATATGTAAAAAGAGAAGTTAAAACTTAACAAGCTAGGGCTGCAGGAAGGAAACTGTTGCGCTTAACACTGGCCGCCTAAGGGTCTTCCTGCAGCACAATGTCTAGTTACTAGTAGTCGACTGAGTGGAAGTGAAAATAGCCCAGAAAATAACCAATTTAAGTTAAACCAAATCAGTAAGGTTGATGATCAACTGCCTGAATGAGTTTATTGAGCACTGATTTACTGTAAAAGACAATAATCAAAGGATAAGAATCCAATAGTTAAGAATGAAATCACAGGAAAGTTAAGTATTTAAAATAGCTACTCAATACATATTTACTTTAACAATTAATCATTAAATAGTTACTAGCATTTGTAACTTGAGATGACTGCTTTCACAAACAGTTGGAACACTACTGTTCTTTAAATGCAACTCTATTGTGCCCCCTTGTGGCATTACTACATACACTTTTAAGTGTGGGTGGCCTCCAAGAAGCAATGAGCCCCATAACCTGGCAGCAGCAGTGCACACTCTGCTCATTAGGCAATGCACATTACATTTCCCTCTCTGAAAGCTTTTATATTTATTCCATGATTGATTGCCTCCATTTGTTTTGGGCGGCCAGGAGCAGCCACGGAGAACATGCCAAGTGGCTGATTTACAACTGTGGCTTCCTGTGTTTGACTAACGCTTCCACACAGACCAACCTCACAGAGATCTACCTGCTGGTGAAACCTTGAACCTCTCTCACAAAAACACACACAATTTTGAACCTTTGCATATTTCCAGGCATGATTATTTTCCCCCATTGGTTACACGAGAGTTTATGCCCTGTCTGCAGAAGGTTTTATGAATGCTTGTACATCAAGTAAATGCAGCATGTAAGAGAGGGAAATGGTGGCTGCCACTTGTCAAGCTCACTACATTCCACAATGAAATGTGAGATAGCCGGATAAGTGAATAAAATGTTTAGTCCAGAAAAGCTAACAAGTCATAGCCATCAACTATATATATATATAAGGATCAACAAACCCTCTAAGAGGTTACCCATAGACCTCATGAAGAGCGGTTTGAAGCTCAGTTATGGCGGCTCTGGCCGTGACCATCTTGGCAGCGCGTGAAACGTGGAGCTTTAGTGGAGGTGAGGTGGGCAGGTGACGCACAGGCAACTAGCGGTACGTGAAAGCATCCCCCTTCCACTCAAAGAGGCCACCGCCTTAATTATGCATAACTTTAAGCCTTGAAATAATTTAATTAATGAGTTCTACAAGAATTCAGGCCTGCACAGTTGTCATGAATGAGGAAATGCATCCGGCTGTAAAGTTTTAACATGAGGATGTATGGGGATTGACTCGCTTTTGGAGCCAGAATCATGTTGGCTGCATTTCTAGCCCTGGAGGATGCTGCTCGTTCACAGCTTTAGGATTCCACACAAACAGGATATCAGCATTTCACTGAGCAAACCTTTTCTATCAGTTCGTAGCTCTCCTCCAGTTTCAGGGCTCTGTTCTGCAGGGAGGTGCAGGCTCTGTGGTAGATCTCATGCCATTGCTGATAGGACGACTCGCTGATGTCTGCCACCGCAAAGCACAGAGTGCGCAGCCCTGGAAGATTAAAAACAGCATTGCAAACCTTGGGTCAAATGTCACAACGCCTTACTAGTTAACATTTCAAAACCTGGATTTGTTGACTAGGTGGACCTCTCTAGTCAGCGTTAACCATGTCATTCGGGTGTAACCGTTATTGACTCTAATTGTATAGCTGAATGAATGTGACTACATGAAAAGTGAATTATTTCTTCAGTCCCCATATATTTCTGACCAGTGTTGAAGTCCTGAGCTTCTGAAAGGACCCGTACACCTTTGCCACAATGAAGATTACACAGCATGAATGCTCAATACATCATACCACAGTTTTCTGTTATTTGGTGATACTTAAAGCATGCATATTTGCATATTTCTCTTCTATTCTATCTAACTGATGTTGTGCTTTGTTCTGTTTTCCAGATTCCCTTTGATTACCTGGCCAGGAATAAGAGTGTAGTTTGACATATACGCCATATCTGCCTAATTTATTTTTCGTTGCTGTTTTTTGATCAGTGTCCCTGTCACATAAACCACCAGGCAAACATAGATCCATGACAGGCTTTCCAGAACTACCAACATGATAAAATGAATGCCAAATCATCAAGGCATCTACTTTATACTTTGTATTCATAGCAACTTAAACAACGAATTCTAACACAAATAACGTCAGTGAAACATGTCTGTTTTACTGTGTTGTGTCTCAACACAGATCTGTTTAAAGAAGTAACTGATCCGTTGTTTGTCAAACACATTTTTAGAAACATTAACTATACAGTTACAAATTGTCAGTGTTCTTTTCAAAAAAGGCACAAGGACGTTTCTGTATTTTTGGCTCTTCCTATATTACTCTGACAGAAGATTTTCACAATCTGTCCTGAATGCTATATTTAGCCTACATCAAATATTCCCAGTGACATCATTTTGCTGGTGTCTCGCAAGGGGGCAGTATGAACACAGAACAATGGGATAGGTTTCTAGTGCAGTTTCATTCAGATCTACTGCCTTAACTGCAAAACACTCACACTGGAAAATTAAATACAGGCATATGAGAAACACCTCTTAAGGAATTAAACTAATTTTGTTGCTTCTGTAGAGGATCAAGTGGAGATGATGACCAGATATTAATTAAAAACGTCTTAAAAGATGTTTTATTGTTGGTAGACAGGGGGCGATGTTTACCCACTCACCCTCAGTGGCAAACTGCTCCAGGTGCTTCAACGTGATCTCTTTGTACCTCGAGCTGTCTGCCAGACGGTCATAGATCACTGTGTCCTGAAGGGAAACAAACACTCGCTGGTTACTGACACCCAGAGCGGAAGGAAAGGAACCTTATGGACTTGTGTGCTACTTCGCAAATGGGAGCCTCAAGCTGGATCCAGCCCTTATGACCTGCACTTTGTGTTTCTACTCAGACACAAATGGCCTTGTAGATATTTGTACTAAAATGATCTTGCACTTTGAAAGCAGTTACATGGATTGAATTCATATAAGATACATTTATCTGAACTCTGTACTGAACAAATTATTATGTATAGTTTAGAAATGAAGAAAAGTGTCAATGAAAGAAAAAGCAGATCAGTCATTTAAGAGTTTAGCATCATTAACATCAAACTAAATTCAAACATGAATCAGTCAAGCTACTTAGAGTAAACATTTAAAATACAGGGAATTATAAATTTAGGGACCCCTTTACTCAATATTAACCTTCTTTGTGGTACATAATTACTAGTCTTAAGGCCATGAGTGATCAATGAATGCTTTGTAAGCCTGGTTAGCCTAATTATGAATATACTTATCTATTCCAACTTTAGAGCTGAGTTTAAGTCGCATCAGAACATAGAGTAACATGTTCTCCAATTGATAACTGCACCAAAATTGTTTGCTTTGTGTACAATGTTGCCTCCATCCAGAAGGTTTTAGCTTCTTCTGCTACTATGGACTGAAGGTAGGATCGTAGTCTTAGCCTACCATCATGTAATATTTGTGTATTTGTTATTACGGAAAGAACCATGTGTCAAATGTGGCGATCTTGCTTTGTCCTATCGCCTATTTAAACGCGGGGAGAAGAGCACTGTGATGGTGACGGTTGTGTGCTGCCATGCGTTGCCATGGAGAGAGACAGACACTCACGGCTCCTTTGCAGTAGAGGCGGATCTTCCCAGATGGAGTGCGCATGATGACTGACATCCTCTTCCTCACACTGAGGCACAAAAAAGCCAAGAGAGACGGTGAGAGAGATGAAGAGGAAGGTGGAATGATGTGAGAAAGCAAGTGAGAGAAATCACATTAAAAGGTGTTGCAGCTGCTACAGCAAATTATGACACACAGTTTGAGCTGCTGAAATTAGAAAACCAAGAGGTGGCTGACAAGATATCACACCTCGGTCACACGATTAATTAGTACAAATCATGAGGGCACGAGCAAGCTGAAGGACTGATGATTCTTTTAAGGAAAAAACTGTGATCTACATGAACAACACATTACTGAGCATGCTGCAGTTGTACACATGATACCATACCTTGTAAACTCAAGCACATGAAGCAATTCGTACTTTTCCTCAGTTCCGATCTAGATCAAAAGAGACATGCAAATTAACAAAAAGGAGACACCTCGGCCTTCTGAGACAACTTAGCTTAAGCAGCACAAGCCCACCCTAGCATCCTCCTCCAATCAGCCTTAATTGCACTTTAAACATGTTTATCAGTTGCTTGGACTGAGCCGATGGAGGGAGAATAACAAGGTAAAATTCAATTAACTCACGTAATTGTAGAGAGCGATCGGTACAGGACCGAGTGATTAAGTAGATGCTGAGAGCTTTAGGAGGTCTAATAGAGATTAAGAAGTTGGACAAATGTCTAGGAGACAAGATGTTCTGACCAGAAAAAAAAATTAATGAAAATGGCTCTGGCCTTTTCCTCCTCAGGCTCTTTGAGCGCAATCATGAGGTTAGCCAATTAAGGGGAACAACAGGATGTGTGACCTGAGCTTTGGAGAGGACACGCTGCCTGAGCTCAGAATATAATCACAGCAGATGTGATGATTTTTCCATTACTGTGGCCCACATGAATACCAATGATGTGCACTAGTTTTAGCTCAAGGTCTGTTTTGGAAGATCTCGGCAAACAAAACAAACAAAACAACAAAAATAGAACATTATTAATTATTTAACTTACTGCCCAGAGTAATTCTACAGATTATAGAAACACTGCACGAAAAAAAAAATAAATAATAAAAATAATATGTTAGAGGGATGTACACGTATTGGCATTCTTGCCAAGAGTTAAATGATGCCAAGTCGATATGACAAATATGTAGCAGGGATCAGCAGTCGTTTAGCTTAGCTTAGCATAAAAATAGGAAACAATGGAAAGAAAAAAAAGAAGAAGCTAAATCTGCCATCAATTCTAATGCCCAATAAAAAACCATGTATACCTCCTCTCCTACATACTGCATAGGTGTACAAACAACACACGTGTCTCCAGGCTTTATGCTAAGCTAAGCTATACTAGCAGCTGGCTATAGCGTCATACTTACTGTACCGCCATGAGAGTGGTATTCATTTAATCATCTGACTCTCAACAAGAAGACCGCATAAATAAAATTTTCCAAAATATTCCTTTTATAAATGTACATAATTAAAAGGTCAACATCTTCCACGACAGAGTAAACGTAATGGACTATTTTTAGACTTTTGTCCCTCATCAGCACACAGCAAGATTTGCTTTTGGTGAAGAAATTACAGTTTGTTTCATTCATCAAGACTAATTTAGTAAGTATATTAGAATTTTTTATTTGGATTTACCTCACACTCTTGTCATTGGTATAACTAATCTGTCAGAGTCTGAGCCATAGTCCTACAGATTGTCTTTTTGTCATGTCTGAGGTCATCCTAGACCATCACGTTGCCCATATCAGAGATTAAGTGCATCCATCCATCAGTACAATAGGTTTCATGCCTTTCATTAGTCTCCTCCTTACCATTTCCACAATGACGCTGTCTGGGGTTCGACCAGAAAACACAAAGCCGAGGTTTTGAGCTGCTCTCACCAGAGCTCCTTCATCTAGACAGTAAAGAGAGGAAACCAGATATTACGCATAAAATCTCCTGCCACAACACAAACACACGGACACAATACTGACACTTATGATAAAAATCCACGTTCACGTTTGGCACCAGGATCATCTCGATACATTTTCACAACAATGACAGTGACTGAATGCTATGGATCAGGTAAGCTGGGCTGCAGCTCGCACGTGGACGCTGCAGGGCGAGAAAAAGCTCTCTGCTTGTTTTTTACAGTTCACTTAACCAGCTTTCTCTTTCCCCCGCACTGCATCAAACCCCGAAGCTCCATAAGACCATGACTGTTCTACGCAATCAGGCAAAAAAAAAGTCTCTCACCTCTCTCTCACCAAAAGCAAAATGAAGATGAATAACAGCATCGCTTCTTTTCATCTTGCATCAATAACACTTCAGAAAAATAAAACTGATTGTTTCTATGATGAAATGAATATCATTCTGCTGACATTACTGAACCAGGAACATGAACATATTTCATTAGCTGCAGTATAGACTCAAAGTCCCTTCAATATGCAAAAAAACAGAGGCATTAAATGGACTTTCAATTCACAGATACATATAACAGTTTTAGGGTCTATGTTGGAAGTTTTGTCTCCTCTGCTTGTCATGGTGGTGATTTTGTAGAGTTAAAAAGAAACGCGTGGAAGGGTATGTCTTCTTGATTGACAGCTGCCTCGGTCTATTACACTCTGCTGTGAATGTGATAGACTGAGGGATCACAGCGAGGTTTACAGAACCAAAGTGACACACACCATGCATTTTGTAAACAGGAGATTTCATTTTATGATATGATCCCTGGCTCTCTCCTGCACTTGATGATTATTTAAGTGACTTTATGAAATACTGGTGCCCGGAGGCTGTGGTGGTGTGTTGCATTTGCTCAGAGGTCACTAGATGGCAAATTACAACAAAGACAAGTATCAAGGACACACAGCATCGTTTATGCAAAGCACCTGGGAGCAGGTCCAGTCAGAGCTGCAGCACCAGCAATGCAAGACCTGCAGTTTGGTACGTGGCACACTAGACCACTTGCGCAGCATTACAAATAAATATGCCTGTGAGCACCATCTATGACACCTATACTACGTAAAGGCAACAAGTACTTCAAGAGCTGACTTTTATCTATTTTTAGTTGCAGCTGGCGTGTGTATAAGCCACTGTGTCCTCCAATTAGCAGAGGCTGGAGGTCTTAATTTGCTGCAGTGTTACATATTTGAATAAACTCTGGTATAACTGAAACTAATTATGCACTTTATTGGTGAAATCATCAGCTTAGAACTCTACTACAGCTACAACGATTAAATTAACATAATCTACTGTTTTCTTTGGTTGCAGGAGGTAAAGTATGCTTTCTAAATCCCCATGATTAGACTGATTGTCCTTTCATAAAGGTACTGTTTAACACAAGTATAGTATGTAGATGTGAACAAAGTGTGTCATGCCAGATTTGTACATTTGTTGCTACAACCTCCTTGATGATAAATGTAAATCTGATAAGCTGCTACAGACAATACTAGCAATAAACTGAAAGAAAGACTAACTTTATTTGCTGTTTTTTTTTGTATGTTATTTTATTAGACCACTAAACAAAATCCAACCACTAATCCCACATCACATACTGGAATAAAAGCATTGCAGCATACTTTATATCCAGAAGCTGTATCCCACTGGGAGGTGTGATATACCTGGAGATGCAGCTTGGTAGGTGATTTTTCCTTCCACGCGCTCAGGGACGGCAGTGTGACAGATGGCCATCATGGTCATGAACTCCAGGATAACAGCAGCTGTGGGCTGCAGGAAATGGAAAAGGGCACTTTGACTTTTAATGTTCTTTAATAAAACATGTAGAAGAGGCAAAACAAAGAAAGACCTTGATGATATTGAAGAGGAGGGGCAGAATAAGGGCAGAGAGTACTCTGTTCAACTTTGATCAACCATTACACATGTTGAGTGTGCAGTCCCATTTGCATACACCTTTTAATAAATGTGTACTGTAGATTTGGATGTGCTCAAGTTTGTAGTTTGGAAACGAGCAGGACTTTTTGATCAACTTGCTGATGGTATAGTAAAATTAGTAAAAGAACATCAATAAATAGCATAAATAAATGCTTACCGCACTAGTCACTTGCCCCAAAATGTAAAGCTCACAACTCTGGTATAAATGCTGGTGAAAATCACTGTTGAATAAAATCTACTCTCAATTCATATATATTTTGGGTTTATCAAAGAGTTTATCATCATTTACTGCAGTTCTGATGCTGGGGGAAAAAAACCATTAGCGTTTAAATGTTTTATGTAGTTACAAGCCTGAGTTTGTCCATTTCTGAAATACATGTGGCTTCAGTAGTCACTAGTCCGGTTTGATCCGATAAATGACTGCTGGTAACGAGCCAACAGGATCCCACAGAACGAGCCAGCTGCTGACAGACATTTACTCGAGCTTTTTCGTCCAACATAAACTAGCTTCAGTTAATGGGGAAAAAAAGGCCTAACCTATATACAAAGGGCATTTCACATTAATGAGGGGAACAGCATGACTAACTTGCCATGGGGTAGACTCAGACAGGCATCTGCTGAGGCTCCTGTCTGAGGCTGAAGACCACCAGTTTGTAGTCAGTGACCACAGCTGAAGCAGAGACATAAGCAGCCTCGAGGGTCACGGCAGGCCTGAATAATACAGCAGCAGTGCCAACAGTAGTCTGGCGGCAAACGTTTGTTAACAACGAGTACAGCCGGACTGATTTCACTCACATTCTTAGTTTAGCATCGTTACAAGCAACCAGTCATGAATGCAGCAGTCACTAACCTGTAGCAGGAGAAAGGGAGTGCAGAGAGTGTACAGCAGCTCTAACAAATATAATCACCTCCCTTGAAAAGTATTTTAAATGTGTGCTACAAATCCATTCATCAAAAGTGCCTGCTTCTCCTTGCTTCTCAAACAAAAAGCTGTGTACTCAGGAACAGAATTATTAAATTTGCTCTTTCCGATGACCGTGAAAACTGCAATGAGGGGAATGAGGAACAAAGGAATCCATGAATGAAGGGGGAGGAGGGGTAAATCAAAAGGCCTCTTGTGAATGAAAGTAGTCTTTTACAGTCCAGGTGGCTGAGACAGTCCCCTCTGCCTCCTAGCAGCATGCTAATCTGGTCTGGATGACAGGTATCCTCTGAAGGACATTACAGTGTATGCGTACTTTCAGCGTGAGGACATTTGTGCGTCATTTTTTGGTGCAGGAGCTGTTACTGTGTTTAAACTAGGTTTTAGGGATAAGATTTGAAGTAAGCTTGGGTTAAATCTACTTACAGGATGGGGCTAGGCATATAACTTGCCATTTTGTGGCTTTGTGCCATTTTTAACCTGGCAACCCAACAATGATGACTGTGCCAATCCAAGAACTAGATCCGCCGAGGGTTGCACGACTTCAGATTTTTTTAAAGTCAACTGATGCTGATTGGTCACTGCTGACGTCATCAATAAAAACACAGTAGAAAGTAATGCTTTGCAACAATGAAATCTATATTCTTGACCTGAATCCATATACTGAGATACTGTGCGCTGCAGATGTGTATAGCCTATATTAAAAACAGGATGTCTTAATGGTGTTTCACAATACTCCACATCATGGTGATGGGATAGAGTAGGTTAAAAAAAAATGCGGGTACTCTGTGTACTGCATCTAATCTAATCTAATCTAATCTAATCTATTCTAATCTACTCTAATCTAACCTAATCTAATCTAATCATCTAATGTCTTTGACAGTGAAATTTACCATCAAATTGTTGATTTGCGACCTCCTCCTCTATGTAACCGCAAGACATTTGGGGAACTCTTTAATTGACTGCTGTTGAGGAGGTGTCAATTTTGTTATTGTCAGGTCATCAGTGACTAGTCATCATGATGCTTAAGGCGTCATGGCACAGCAGTGAAGTTGACAAAAGGACTAGTTGACTGGTCTGTACATTCCCTAGTCCCACCCATAAACTTCTTAAAATCTCAAATGTGATATTTTCTATTAAGTTTACTCAAACCAAGCCGCAGGTTATGGCTCGACCCACCTATCTCTACTGGGGAGAACTGCACAATTAGATGTGACACTTAATACCACAGCTATCTCCCCACTGACTCCTGGGTAACCAGTGATTGACACTCATCACTTCAGACATGACCAGTGTGGAACAAGTTGATGGGTCAAGAGAAAACGAAGCAGAGAGCCTGGGTGAGTGAGCAAACAAAACACCCACCAAGGCTGTCTGTCTGCAGGCGGAGAACACGTTCAGTGACTCAGGAGAACATGAAAAGCACTAGGGGGGATGTTTATTTTTGTCAGCGCTGTTAATTCCCCACAACTCTAGTCTGCCGTCCGCCCCAACATAGTATCAACATTGCTCGTACAAAAAGCCCGCAGCCACGCACAACTATTATTAATGATAAGGATTAGTACGTAAAGCAACAAGTGTTGTTACGGCCATAAGAACAAAGTGTTTGTCCTGTGAGAACAGCAGGTGTTAAATACTATATTTATAGTACTGAAGTACTGCCACACAAGTAAGAGTCAAGTATTCATGATGTATAAACTTAAAGGGGTAATTCAATGATGTGTAGCAATGATAGACAAAAAAAACAAAACAAAACGACAACAAAAAATGTATGAGAACTAAGTTCACAGGCTGCAATGAGGGGAACACCATCCACAAATTTGGTTTGGCAATATTTTTATAAACTGTTTCACTCAGAAATATTTGGGGTGGGAAATATACAAGAGAGTTACCAAGGCAACCAGAACCTGGAGCATCTACTAGGGACCAAATGTCAGCTACATAGTGATGGACGACAAGCAAATCACTTTATATGTTGATAGGGCTAAATTCTTCAAAGATTTAAGTGACAGGTTTGATACTATTGTCATGTCTGTGAGAGCCTGTAAGCCAGTTAGCTTAGCTTACAGAGATACATCCGGTATATGTCCAACAGAACCTTTGATTAACCTATATAAAAACTAGAGTCACAACAGAAAGTGACTTATCATCAACATAACATTAGTTGGAAAAAATTATGACTCACATAAGTGCTACAGTATTAATCCTCCTGTTACCTTCAAATTTACTAACACCTTTTATGCTTGGGGTCAATTTGACCCCAGCAATTTAAACCACCAGAAGATAATTATAAGTTTCCAAAGTTCTTGCTGTATCTTTGTCTTTTGACTTATACACTCCTGCCAAAATGAGCTATCTAATGTAGGCTTGCAAGTGGGTCACATCCAAGTCTATCCAACTGTCCCTATATACTCACCCCCCTCTAAATGTGTCATCTCAAGTATATAATGTCTCATTGATGGTGTTATGAAGAGCTCAAATGCTGATTTGATGTCTTGGACATGGCTGACAGTATATCTGTTGGGACCTGGAAGTTGGAACCATTGTGATGGCATTAGCAGCAATAAATCTAGCCTGTTGTTCAATTAGGGATCTGGACCATAATATCTTTCCATTTTTGGAAGGTAGTGTGTTTACTGGTGGTTGAGAGACAACAGGAGGGTCAACACTGAGGGGCTCATTCTCATCAGAGAAGGATGTTTCATAATCAGGGCCCTCCTCAACAACGTCTTCTGTCTCAGGCACATTCTCACATTGAGAGAGAGCAGAAAGATAGAGCACACAGAGCACCGAGAGAAATTCAGAAGGTTTAGAAGGCTGCTGTGCAAGCTTTTATATGTTGCTTTACCCCTATGTTGTGTGAGCTATCAGTATCTTCCCAGGAACCATATTTTACTCCAACCACAGCATGAAAGGTTAAGGCCCTAAAGCTTCTTGAAGATTATAAAATTGCATGTTATAGTAACCTCAGCATCATTCAAAACAACCATAACAAAGATGTCTAAAATGTTGATCTTAAAATACAGGACATCGAAAACATATAATTTAATTTTATGTTTACCCAGTTGTCCCCAGTAAATTAGGAAGTCATACAAATAAGTCATAAAATATGAAGCAAAAAAATATATATGTTAAGCATATATTTAGAGACGTTAATCGTTGAATGGGGTTAAATTGACCCCAAATATAATAGGATGGTAAAGACATCCACCATCAGTAACACATTTGTACAATACAAGATTAATCACAAGCAGAATCATTACCAAACATGCAGAGAGACTGTGGTTTCTTAACAGCGGTTGGTCATGCACTATAATTAGCAGTAGGGGAGTTGATATCAATATGAAGCTAAAGCAGATCTTTGGCATGTGTGTAGAGATTCCTTTGTCATAACAAAGCAAACAGTACAGTGGGATTACTACTTTCCTTGGGCGGTGGTATATAAGTAATTAGATGTGACATTCTGCCTCCCACACACTGTTCTGCAGCCGAGTGACTCAAACAGTCAATCAATCACAGTTTCCTCCCATTTCCAAACCAAAGGTGCTCTTTACATCTCACTCTAAAGTCATGTAAAATATGACATATGTAAGTGATAATGTGCATTTTCAGAAGGATTGTTTTCTGGCTTCAGTCTTTTAGTATGGATACAATAATAAGTGGATGAAGTGCATCTTGATCTTGTCAGAATCGGGTAATCAGGGTGTCAGCCAGCCATGTTGACAGTGTTGTGTAAAGACACAGTAATCCACCCTTCAGAAGGGTTTTAATTAAACTAATAAAGGGAAATCAAGTCCACACATCTGAACGTGTCGCCATAAATCATCTCAAGATAAAATAACATGGTGCATGCCATCAAACATTGTAGCCACTGCGCCATTATTAAGCCATAACTGTCGATCTAAAATGGCCACAGAAATATTAGGCAACTACACACAATTAGATTCAATATCCTTCTTAATGTTGGCCTAAACAGCAGCAGGCAGGCAGGCAGGCAAACGAAGGGGATCCCTGACATTACTTACGTGATTACTTTGGAGGTTTTCCAGTAGGCTCGGGTCATTAAATCCCGCTTCATCTGATGAGTGTGTGCTGTGCCTGGAAAGAAGAGATGGAGAAGTCAAAACAACACAACACAACACAACACACTGGAATACCTTAGAGCACAATCATGTAGCACTGACAGCCAAGTGGAACATGTTGTCTTGACTGTAGACTAGTAAAGAACGAATAATTCATTTTCATTATGATCAGAGCATATTCTGACAACAGACATGATAACAAAACGAGGAATGAACATTAAAGTACAATTTTCTGGCGGCTTTTGGCGGTTTTCTAAAGATAAGAGACGTAACAAAAGTGTCTCTACAAAGGCTGAAGTGTTTCTCAAGTACAGAGAGACAATTTCTTGTGTACTACTAGAGAGACCAGAGTTCTTGATGTCTGCATAAAATCACTCATTTCCCATTTCATTAAAAAGGAATGTCTGCTACTTCGCAGCCTTCAAGGCTTAAGTCTGCTTTATACTTGAGAGTTTTTATTCTAGTGCTCTTCTGTGTCTGCACTGTTCTGTAATTTCGCTGCTAAAACAACGTGTTGTGTACTCCAAACAATGGGTGACTGGAACTGAGCCCTTCGTGTTGGAGTTGGAGATAATAAATGTTGAACAGCAGTTACTTTTACTGAAATCATTGCAACACGGTGAAGAGAGAAGATGTCTGAGGTGACTGAGAGACAAGAACACTGTATTCAGACCAACTGCAGCTGTTGTGGTCTGAGTCAGCGCTATGTACACCAACGTCAGTGCCAATGGATTGTACAAACAGCACACCGACAGCATAGATCCATCGCAAAAGAATAAATCTGGCTTTAGAATATGTCACTTTTTAGTATTCTCACCACAGCCTAAAAATGAATTATTATTATCAAGTGCACATCGACCACACTGTACATGTTTGGTCTATATACACTATATTACCAAAAGTATTCGCTCACCCATTCAAATGATCAGAATCAGGTGTTCTAATCACTTGGCCTGGCCCCAGGTGTATAAATTCAAGCACTCAGGCATGCAGACTGTGAAACAAGACATTTGTGAAAGAATGGGCCGCTCTCAGGAGCTCAGTGAATTCCAGCGTGGAACTGTCATAGGATGCCACTTGTGCAACAAATCCAGTCGTGAAATTTCCTCGCTCCTAAATATTCCACAGTCAACTGTCAGCTCTATTATAACAAAATGGAAGCGTTTGGGAAAAACAGCAACTCAGCCACGAAGTGGTAGGCCACGTAAAGTGACGGAGAGGGGTCAGCGGATGCTGAAGCGCATAGTGCAAAGAGGTCGCCGACTTTCTGCACAGTCAATTGCTACAGAGCTACAAACTTCATGTGACCTTCAGATTAGCCCAAGTACAGTACGCAGAGAGCTTCATGGAATGGGTTTCCATGGCCGAGCAGCTGCAGCCAAGCCACACATCACCAAGTGCAATGCAAGGCGTCAGATGCAATGGTGTAAAGCACGCCGCCACTGGCCTCTAGAGCAGTGGAGACGCGTTCTCTGGAGTGATGAATCACGCTTTTCCATCTGGCAATCTGATGGACGAGTCTGGGTTTGGAGGTTGCCAGGAGAACGGTACATTTCAGATTGCATTGTGCCAACTGTGAAATTTGGTGGAGGAGGAATTATGGTATGGGGTTGTTTTTCAGGAGCTGGGCTTGGCCCCTTAGTTCCAGTGAAAGGAACATTGAATGCTTCAGGATACCAAAACATTTTGGACAATTCCATGCTCCCAACCTTGTGGGAACAGTTTGGAGCGGGCCCCTTCCTCTTCCAACATGACTGTGCACCAGTGCACAAAGCAAGGTCCATAAAGACGTGGATGACAGAGTCTGGTGTGGATGAACTTGACTGGCCTGCACAGAGTCCTGACCTGAACCCGATAGAACACCTTTGGGATGAATTAGAGCGGAGACTGAGAGCCAGGCCTTCTCGACCAACATCAGTGTGTGACCTCACCAATGCGCTTTTGGAAGAATGGTCAAAAATTCCTATAAACACTCTCCTCAACCTTGTGGACAGTCTTCCCAGAAGAGTTGAAGCTGTAATAGCTGCAAAAGGTGGACCGACATCATATTGAATTCTATGAGTTAGGAATGGGATGGCACTTCAGTTCATAGAATGAGTAAAGGCAGGTGAGCGAATACTTTTGGTAATATAGTGTATGTGGGAAAACTGTGAAAAATACCTCTTTACAGTTTTGCAGAAGGAATCGTGACATATTCCAAAATATTTAGTTGGCACATTTGGGGAGCTAGACCCTATTGACGTTGTAGCATATTTGCAATCACAAAACCGTGGCCACTTTATTAGGTATCTGCAAGATTTACTGCATTAAAACAGTTTGCCTTATATTCTACCTTTACACTAGTAAAGTATATGTAAACTCACGGATATGCGAACATATTTATCTTTGCATCTTTGAACAATATTTTTGATTGTATAGGCCAGGGGTGTCAAACATACGACCCGTGGGCAATAATTGGCCCGCCAAAGGTTCCAATTTGGCACGTGAAAATCACACAATTGTTTAATAAAAGCAACTGCTATTCCTAATGTTTCCACAAGGACGCAGTCTTTTAGTAAGACTTGTCTAAACAGCAGATGGCAGCAATGTGCTGAAACTGGACTTAAATTTAGTTAATTAAATGTAAACATTGTCATAATGTACTTGTACTTCTTTGCACTAAAACAAAGGGAAAACTTCTGGTTTGTTGTTAACTAAAATGGGTTTGAAACCCCTAGTATAGGTGTACCAACAACGATAGCATTGCCACTGAGTGTAGTGTATCAACCAACTCAGCTCCTCAGCTCAAGATAAACTAATTTGCACTGAGACTGGCAGCACAAAACAGATCCAAGACTGGTAATAACATAGCCAGTGCCATGTGCCAACAGTATTGACATTTCTTGAATAACCACAATGCAGACAGAATGCAAATGCCAGTCCCCTGGGCCTCAGCGACACGATGTACAGTGCAACTATTTGCAATTCTGTCCATGACAACAGAAGCACATCATCCTTTCATCAAGCAATGTCCTAAAAACGCTACATTGTTATTTCACAATGCACACACACTCCATGCTCATACGTTTGTTCATTATCCCATTCATACATCATATACACATCAGTCATTTCTATAAATAATAAATAGCATTCCCCTTTGCTTTTGAAATAAAACAACGTATGAGGAGCTGCTTATAGCAGACAGGCTGGATGTCTGGCAGCTAAAACAGACCACATTACTCATACATTTAATCAAAGGCATCCATAATAGATTGATGGAAACACAGTTAGTCTCCTATACCAGAAATACTTCTTATGTTTGCCAAGATGAAAAATAATTCAATATCTTGAAGTCCATTAGGAATAAAGCACAAAAATATACAGCTGTCATCCTCAACATAAAGTAATGCAGGACTGGAAAAATTTGGACTGCAGAAGACTTTTCAATTATAATAGGAAAGGACATTTTTTATCCCTGTAACAGTGGCCTAAGGCAGTGAGTTCGTATGTAGCTACCAGCCACTCGTTGGCTGTCCACTGGTGATCGATTCATGACTCTGTGATAAATAGAGTCCTATAGATCAGGGGGACAGAAGCTTTGTACATGGCATTGGGCTTTGATAGAAATGTTACCGGGGCTGCCATTAGCAACCGTAAGTCTTTTTAATCCCACAGGATATGCTGTTCAGAGCCCTGAGAGCCAACCAGGCAGCCGGCTAGTAATACTCTCATCTACTCCACAGAAAGCAGAGGTTTGAAGAGAAGGAATTATAGGAAAAAGACAGCAATGCAATTAAGCAGCATGGCTGGAGTCGATATTGTGTTACACCTACACAGTTACTCTGAGGCTTAAGGAAATTTATCTCTCTTAAAGGCTTTATTAATATATGTCAACTAGGAGGGCAGATGTTTTTGCTAAATAGCTTTACGTTTTGTACCATATACTGTAAAATATAAGGATTATAACAGTTCACATCCAACTTGTTTAATGACGCACCATTATCAAATCAATGCATTTAATCTTAGAAACATCTACAGATTCTGCCACAAATAACAAACACGTTATTTTTTTTGTCATAAGATCTATTTTGTCATTACTACTGGTTCTAACCCTTGCACAGAGAAGGAGGCCCTAAACCTGTCTCGCCACGTCGATTGTCTTGATGAAAGGCACGGGGCTGGGTAAAGAGGACGGTCAGTTATTGATTATCTGCCAGCACACGGAGGTCCCGTCACTATGGTAACAAGGGTGCTGGCTGTTCACAGTCAATAACCAGAAACCAGATCCAGATCAAACCCTATGACACACCCCGCTGTCCTGTCCCCGTCAGGAAAAAGAAACAACCGAGCTGCTACAGGAATATCAGTAAACTCATACAGTGTTTTTTTTTTATCAGTCTATCATCAAGCAACAAAACACACTCATTAATATTTCAGTTTCTCCTGCATCGAAATCATGACTATAAATAAAGCATCAAACTCATGTTTTGGTGAGGCAAAAATAGCGATATAAAGAAACATGCTTTCACTGAAGCAGCAAGACTCCGTATCGTGGCATAATAGGCATTAACAAACAGGCTCCAATGCCCCATGCAAAATGGATGAGACACGCCCATGCTGTTACTGCAGATCTCGACACTGTAGCAGATGGATCTCAGAAGTAGGACTGTGTGAGTGTGCGTGCGTTCCATGTGTGGGTGCGTAGCTACCACCTCCAAAGTTAGTGTGATGTTAACTGGGGAAAAGGAGAACGAGCTGCACAGCTTCAGCCTCAGAACAACACACAGTATAAACGCTGGATGGCTATCGAAACTTGCTGATGTACCAGTGCTTGTTAGAAAGGCTCAAAACTAACTTAATTACTGAATATATAAATTCTGATGTAATATGGAGCCACAAAAACACACAATAAATACATATTTTAAAGCTGCCTTTTCACAACAACAGATATATACGCAACGATTCAAGAGCCACAGTCACATACAATACAACACGTCTCTGTACTGGAGGGATACAAAAGAAAAAGCACATTGAGGTATTGTGTTCAAAGTTACGATTTTCACAAGGCAAGGCAGCACTAATACATCACAAAAGCGGAGAGCGACAAAAAAATAATCATTTCACACCCAACGTCTTACCAGTCGTCCTCTGCAAAACTACCCTCCTCAGCCTCAGGGACGTGACTGTTGGAGCGAAGTGGGAAACAAAAGTCTTTTGTTAACATGTTCTGTGAATGTGCAGACACTAAGACTGCATAAAATGGGACTGTTTATGAGGAGTTAGAGTATGATGGCTCAGATGTAAGGAGGGACTAAGGGCAAAGGTGCTTGGGTTAGGTTGACAGCGGTGATTACAGCAGCCCCTTATTTACTCTTCAAAAGAATATTTTGACAGTTGTGGGAAATTCGATTTAATTGCTTTGTTACAGAGAGCTACATACCACCACCAGCCAATTAGTTTACCTCAGCACAAAGACTGGGATTACCTGGAAACCCCATCTCTGGCTCTGTCCGCAGGTATTAAAATATGTCTTACGTCTTGAGATCTTGAGAACTGTTTAATCTGTATCATAATTAAGTCTGAAAACCTTGAAGATGTGGCAGAAAAAGTCCTGTAAAACTAAAACTTTCATCTTATTTCTTTGTCTGGATTTAATTAAAGAAGTAATAATGTCTTCATTTATGAGCTTCAGTGGTGCTATGAGGTTACAGCTGCTAAAGCTGACCCACCCATCCATTCTTTTTCATGAGTCAGAATTGAATCCATCACTAAAATCATTACAATTATGTCTCCTAGTAATAAAACCTGAAATGGAACTGGTATAAATCAAGTCACTTAGCAGTTTGACTTTAATGCGACTTAAGGAGGAGGTGAATTCATCCAGAAAGGTCATCAGACGCATTGTAAGAAAATGATGATTGCATATTACATATTTATCAAGTATGGTTATAGCACATTAATTATATAACAGTATAATACGAACAGACAATTCAGTAATATAGAGACAACTAATCTAATCCAAGAGAAACAAAGGACAATTTTATATATGTAATAGTAGGACAAATGTAGCTGCAGTGTTTCTGTGTATATTTTCATGGTCACCAATGAATGTAGCAATACAAGCTAAATGTGGTCAGAGCTTTGGTTGAGCTCTGCTCAAAAACGAGGCACCAAATTATTTTGACATCTCTGCTCCAACAGACTAACTGCAGTACAGGATTTTGTTATGTGTATGGAGTGTAGCCGACCAGGCGATGTGCTCCACTGAACATTACTGCTCTCTGTTTGATTCAGGCTCAGTTTGATTCATGCTGTGAGTGGTTGTACACACAAGTAAAGAAACATAGTGAAACATAGTGAAATTTGAAACAACAAAGCAGTCCATCTGCATACTGGCCAATGTACAGTATTTGAATACAGCTTAAGAAATACGTTTTAACTCCAGTCTTCAGCCAGGAGGATTCTGGAAGCCTTTTAACCTAAACAGTATCTCTCCTTCAGATTTGGACTCCAATCCAGTGGAATTAATTAATGTCTGCACCCTTGGGGATGACTTTATTAATTACAGCCGCACTTAATTTGTGGTGAGGAACACATGCAGGCGGCCGCATCAGGGGGGGCTTTGTGCGAGTGTGTGTGTGTGCCTCCACCAAATTACAAGTCACGCTACAGTATATGCACATGATTGTTCATTAATTTCTATTAATTTTTTTTTCTATTTGCTTTTACTCAGATAATATTACTGCTTCTGCCTGGCATACAGTCAGATACTTCAAAACTGTCCAAAAACTAGGCGTTAAAAGGCATTGCAGAATTTAAACTTTAATTGAAAACATCTGCCTGCTAACTACTGTAATCCATATTTGATGATTAACCTCAGGCAAGCAGCTGAAAGCTTCTACCATAGAAGTGAAAGAAGTGCACATTATCGAACAAAATATCTGAAGACACATTCACTGGTGGGTTTGGTATGTGTCTATATTGTTACACATTTCCCATGAATATAGCCTTGTAGTGTAAAAACCTAACCGTATGGAGAATTTCTAAAGAAATACTGTTTTGTCGGTTTTGTTCACTCTAAACAAAAGTACTTCCAGATGTTGACCCTTAATGCGATCGTTCTGGGAATGCACCAGCACCATTAAGTCATGTGTTCTGGAGCTGGCAAGGTACATCAGATTAATGAAGAAATATTTTTCACGACTTTTTCAAAAATTCATAATAGACGCATTAGCATAGATCCACTGATGGAAATTCTGGGAGTTACTGTCGCACACATGATAAGACTGTGAGCCTCTCGCACAAAGATTGACCTCACTTGATTGGAAACAGAAAGCTGCACAGACACACTGAAACCCAGAAAAAGAAGAAGAGCAAGCCAAACGATGGCATCATCAAAAAAGATTCGCCTCATTAGAACCGGTCTTCTTCCCCCCTGCTACGAAACACTCATCCATATTTATCAGTTGCATAAGAGGGAGTCCTCGTTTCAGAGAATCAAAGAAGAACATTTCTACTTGGGATGAAGAGAGGACAGAGTGCTGCCTAAACTCAGTCAGTGATTGTCCCTGATGACCGAAAGGCTCGTCTAATTAAGTAACTGCTAAAAAAGCCAGCAAACAGGAAATGACATTCCACAGCATGGAAATTAAATACCAAAAATATCTGCCCTCAAACAGCATCAGTAGGAGTTAAAAATAAATAAATATGAGCAATGATTTTAGAGCTATCACATCACCATCACGTGTACATTATAGCTGCTTAAAGTAATTCATATTGTGGAACCCAGCATTGACACTGAGAAGTTATCAGTGTTCTCACTTACACACAGCCTAATGACAGTACAGAGAACTCCAGATAAAGTACTCTTTTGCCCTTCAGTCTGCACTTCGTCAGTCGTGCTTTTAATTGAATCCTAATGGGATTAATCATGTACTGTCACGCCAGCACTTGCTTTGGTTCTGTTCAGACACTCTGCTCTCCCACTTGTTTTGCATCCTCTGAGGATAATTATATATGCACAAAAATGAAATGATGGGTAAAAAAAAAACATTAAGGGCTGATTTAATGAAATGTTAAGTGTAAATGGTTGTGCTTTTATTTCAGTGGAGCTAGGAAAAAAGTAAATTCGTCTGGTCACAAAATACTGAGAGGAACAGCCAGTTTACACAAACACCTCCAACATGACAAACAATAGACGAAAGCCTGCGAAGGGGATTAAAGCGCCTTCGCTTGCAAATGTCTGTCCACCTTTTATTTATAGTTTATGTTGAGAAGAGCATTGATGCAGCTGCTAATGAGAAGACAAGGGAGAGGAGAGGAACGCCAGATGTACTATGATGCACACTCTGCATTTAATGAAGGTGATTGGGGAGGCAACGGTAGAGGATGCACCGAGGGAGGCAGAGAAAGTGGAAACGGGGGAGGAAAGCGGAACATACCCATAGGCCACACCGGCAATGGTGCACTTCTTGAACTGCATCACGTTGCAGGTCAGAGTTCCCGTCTTGTCAGAGAAAATGTATTTCACCTGTGAGGGTAAAGAAACACAGAATACATTAATGGGTACGCAGATTATTCTAATTGAGAGATTAAGCTTTCAAGTAAGAGCCACCGCAACATATTATTTACCTGGCCTAATTCTTCATTCAGATTGGACGTGCGGGCCATGGCAGGTGTGTTTGTGGGCTCATAAAGCATATCGGTGTCCTAAAACAAATCAGAGAAGTGTAAATTTAACAAAGAAGCAACATTTTTCAACTTCAGATTAGTTAGCAAGGAGTAAAAACAAAAAAATGCTGCACTTCAGTCCCCACAGGATATACTGAACCAACTGGGGCTGCCGGGAGGGAAACCAACTGAAAGCTGCTCTAAATGTTGTTTAAATTCACTTTCTAGGGTTTCATTTAAAATTTAATGACTAAAAGGGGCTCAGAAAAAACTTCCATCCCTCAGCTGAGAAATTTAGTGGAGCTGACCTAGTTAGTAAGGATGTATAAGAGCACCAGATTCTAGGTATTCAATCCACTGCTTCATGTCATCTGTTCAGATGTGTTTTGGCTTTGAAGTGCTTCACAAAATGTTCGCTGAATTAGGGAAGCAATGACAGCTGTAAAGCCGTTTACGTAGTATCATTTTGATAGTCCACTGCAGGCATCCAGTTCCTAATCATGCAATAATCATTGTTCTGGTAGCGTAAAAACAGCTCTGACCTTAGCTTGTGAATCGGAATAGTGATTCATTGCAAAAGACTTCACAGAGATTTCAACAAATAACCCTAAGTACTTCCCAGAAAAGTTCTTCTTCTCATTGTTGGCTCACTGTTTCAATAGGGAACAATTCCTGCTGAGTAATTTCCTATTTTGAAACTAATGTCTTCAAATGATGAACTTTGGACATAAAAACATCAAACAATGTCCTCTTCACACGTCAAGCAAAGGCAACATTAACTTTCATTTAGTGTCATGCTTGTGTTAACTTGACAATTTAAAGTTCTGTTTACTCTCATTTTTCCTCGGTTTTGGCCTCAACCACAGGCATAGGAAATAACTGACTCAATGCAACATTCACCGGCTAGTTGCTAACTTCATCCGTCTTCATTTTGGCACTGCGAAGGTAGTGCACAGTGAGTTTTAGAGCTTTGTGGATCAAAAAAATAAATAAATAAATAAACATAAAACACTGCATAAAAACTGCTGATAAGAATGATGGGAGGAAATCCAACTGTAGACACTAAAATGCTCTGTGGAGTATGAGGGTTCATGACTCCCATCTCCCCTTGACAAAAACCTGGTAATTCAATGCAACAGTGTTTAAACCAACTTTAACTCCAGTTTAGAGCACTGTGTAGAAAGAGTCTCCACACAGGTCAGGAACTCCCAAATGGGGCAGTTATATGGTAGTTCCATGTATTCAAAGTTATCCAGAGAATCTGGTGTCTTGAAATGCATTATGTTGCGAAACCACGATTTCCTGAAAACTGTTGGAAACTCTGATTTGTTAAGATGTCTGGATGGGAAAGGGTCATTGTGTCTCAGTGTCTCTGTAATAAGATCATTTTCACATCGATGTGTGTTAAAAGGACTATAAATGTTCTGGAAGTTAATCTACCACAAGTTTAGTAAAATAGTTTGTGTTATCTTTGACTCACCCAATTGATGAAAAAGGCTTGGATGAACTTGATAACCTCCAGTGTGACCAGGAGACTGATGGGTATCAGGTTGTTGAACAGGATAATGAAGGTGAGGAAGTTGAGACCAAAGTTAGCAGCCCCGCCATCTATCAAGGGATGAGTTTTGGACAAAGGGAAGTGATACACAAGAGAATCATCAGTGCTGGTTTGTAGATGTCAGTTAGTTAAATGAAAATGCCCAAAGCTACTTCCAGCCAATGATCGACATTATTCCAATCAAGGGAATGTTTTGGGATAATATCGTGCATTAGCTGGAATTAACCATTTCTTCCACCCAACCTCATCCTCTTACAACTCAGCAACCCGATTAGAAGTCCAATTTAATGTCCCAAAGATTCACAGTAGCGAACAGGGACTGAAATATCTCAAATGTCATTAGTGTCACAGCAGCAGCCTTGGCATCCAGCATGATCCAGGCAATGAATTCCACAAAGCACTATGCAAAAATGACGCTGGACCCCCAACCCCCTCCCAAAGAATTGGAAATGATCAACTTGTAACCCCACTGACACCAAACATGAAAACAGGAGGGATGTGATTTACCTTTCCTCAGCTTGCAGGAGGTGCAAATGTTACCTTCCTCAACCCAAGCCTTGATCTTAGCATTGTGGTTGAGAGGGCCAGCCCTTCCCCATGACAGAACGATTGCAAAACAAAAGACTGAATGGCACAGAGAGAGTGGCAGAATGGAAGCTACTGCTACAACAACACAGATAGGAGGGGATACTTGTTCAGAAGTGGGGGGGAAGACAAACGTATCAGATGCTCTCAAGACAAAGGAGGGAGATTCAGTCCATAGCACATTCTCAACCAACAAGAAGTGGAAAAGAGTGGGTGGATTATGCCAGCAAGAAAGTTTGGGTGTTAATGGTGATCACCTCATTTCACTCATTTCAAGTAGCCAGCTCATTATGTTATGCAGAAATGCTGCTGTCAGATGATAGAGCGATACCGGATTAGACCAGTGCCATTGGAAAGTCATTAAAAATCCATTTCAAACCAGGACATGCACAGGTCAAACAACCGCAAAAGTTCTCTGACGTCTATTTTATGCCACTGGGATGTAAAAGTAATGTGTATATAAGTCTTAACCATGTTCAAGTAAAACAAATGGTTAGAATAATTCTCCGTAAATAGTTTCGTTTCATTACTCAAAGTGAACTTCACTGATTTTACAATTCTGCATACATTTAGTGATAGCTACCTACTACAATAACACTGTAAAAACTGAGCAATCTATGCTAAACAGATTGCTCTCAGAGACTGCATTAATTAACCTGTCACAATGTATAGGCTTAATGAAATGCAACAGCCAGTGTCAGCACTTTGCGACAGGTCAAGGTCTAGTTCATTATTCACCAGGCATGCACAATCACAGGCTTCTGTGACATACGTGTGAAGTGTGGCGGGCTAACTCTTCTGTCCTTGTATTGCGTTTACGCTAAAATGTTGATGAGTGAGTGAAGTTATGTCAATTTACCAAAATAAAGTAATGCGTGTAAATTGGATGTTTAAGAAACGACAATCTCCCCACCTCTCTCTTTTGTCACAGGTTGGATAATATGCACTGGACAGAGTCTCAACAACTCCTAATGGAAGTAGAATCAGTCTCAAGATGGACGCTTGTTTTATAACTTACACTCCCCTCATCCGTTTGATATAGGGTCATTTAGATGAGGGCTTTAATGCCACTAAGGACAATATTAAAACCCTTAGAAAACCAATAGAAGCCAATGCAAAGTCCTCTCAAAAGGGGCAGTATAAGTTGTAATGCAAGCTTAAGTTGACCAGGGCACAACCTCTCCTACACAGGCCTATCAGGGTACAGAGTAATGGCCAGAGTGTCACGATAATCACTTTGCATACCAGGTTCAGAGCTTCATCATTACAGACCAAGTGAGACACAGAGCTGCTCATATTTTGTAATGCCAGTAATATTAAAAGAGATCCATTATCTTTAATGGTTTGAGGATACGTGTAAAAACTAAGCAGGTTTCCACCTCTGCCCCTCCTCTCTCTGTCTGGCTTTTGAAAAATCCCCTCTCTGTCTGTGTCTGTAAAATCCACACAAGAAAAGATGGCGGCAGAGGCATTTAGAAAATGTCAGCTCTTGCCCCTTGGGTTGCACCGCATGTTGTGTTCAAGCAATAAACACGTATAAAGCCTCCTGCTATGAAAAGCTTCCCGAGCACAACCTCATCTCCCTTGCAGTCAAAGTAAATGCTTCTATTCATTTGTTGGGTAAAATGAGAGGGGGAAAAAAATGACGGTCTGAAGCTTGGGAACTGCAAAGCGTTTAACGTGGCACAAAAAAATGGAGGAAAAGTGAGACACTGTTTGCATCAGGCACTGAAAATAACTAGACGAAGGTATAAGAGAGCTGGAGGGGAAAAACCTATTGTTGGATCCCTGGTATGTGCTTGTCCATGGCATGGGCCCATACAAAGTAGGGCAACCATATAGGGGCGAGGGTAGGGGGCTTCATTTGCTTAGCAAAGGCAGAGCTTCAGTAAGGGGTTAGTAAGGGAGGGTCATTCACGGATGGCCAAGGCTTTTAAATGGTTGTTACCTGGAGCTGTTAAAAAACGACAACAAAGAAAACAACAAAATCAAACAGAACATTAGAAAGGAACAAAAAGGTACAGCAGCGCAGTGATATTCAACCATTTCTTTTTTTCATACACAACACATTTATGCATGTCACAGCTGTTTTTTTTCTCATTTAACAGGGAATTCACTTATTCCCACATTGCCACATATTTCACTTGTAATGCAAAACACAGTTTAACTGAGGCAACAGAAAAACGACACAACACATACCAGCATTTAAGAACTTAAAATGACAAAGAAATAAGCTGATATGAACAAGTGAGACAAAATATGTGGAATAAGGTGTGCAGCTTAAGCTGTCGGGACTCTTACAGTTGAGATCCATGTACCAGGCATCATTGCCGTACTGGTACTTCCAGATGGTTTGGCCAATGGAGCAGACCAGAGAGATGGCCAGCAGGCAGCCAAACAGAACAAGGATCTGAAAGTTGGTGATACGCTCAACGTTGGACAGCTTTAGGGGAGGTCGTGTGGAGTTCTGGGTAACACACGGCAAGACAGTTAATGCAACAAAATGTAAGTAAGATAAATGGGGAACCATAAAACATTTGAATACTAATACTGATAGTAATATTACTACTGTTTTCCATTCATAACTGCAAATAATACACCAAATATCGTACAAATATGATTTACCTGCATGAGCTTTGTGTCATGTCCTGTGTACACCACTACACCATGGATCCACTGTGTATTCCTCAGCTGAGCTCCCCTCAGTAAGATCTGGTCTGGTCCCAGAGGTACTGTGCTGTAGTGGGACATGTCACTGTCATTAGTGCTTTTAAATACATGCCCTATCTCACCCTAAATCAATAGGAGTTGACCTTACATACAAGCATTTGACATAAACCGACCTGATTCCTTATGGATTAATATGTCAATACTATCAGTAACTGATAATCAGTATTACAGCGCTAAGTATTGTGTCCTGATACTTCCAAAGTATTGGAAATTTTCCTCAATTTCTAGCTTCTAAATTTCCAACTACAAGCTAAATTCATAATTATAAATAAAGACATAAAAGTAAGTGTAACATGTATAATAAAAAGTATGGTTAAATATAAAAACAAGTTATAATAGCAATGTATAATTATCAGTTATACACAGTGACACTTTAGGGCATTGACTCATCAAAATAATCGGCCAAAGTTCTTGATTTGTAAAAAGAATTACATCAATAGGAAAATACTGCTGATAAACCATTAACTGCCAAAAAGCCAAATTGGCTTTTAGTAACAATATTCATTCAGAAGAGCTTTATTGTCATACAATGGCAATGCCTCAAAACAAATGTGTAATTAAATATCACTGAAGCAAGTCCTTTGGTTTGTTCAACAAAAAAAAAAAAAAGAAATGTTCCTCAAAACCTCATAGTACACTGATATTGGCTCTGCTCCTGGCTAATGGGCTACTGAGTTGGTAAGAGGGGCAGGGAGCCAGGCGTGGAGCTCAGCCACTGTGTCCCACCTGTGTCCATCCAAGCGCAGGTTCCCAACAAACTCATACAGATGACGGTTTGGGCTTTCACACTCCATCCGCCCGGAGAGACGCATCAGGTTGTCGATTTCCTTTATGTCTGCGGTCATTTGGAGACCCTGTTGGTGTAGTTACAGCATTATTAACGCACTTTAACTTTTTTAGTTCTTAAAGTGTGGATTGTATGAAGAGAGACTAAACAATCACCTGTCTGATTTTAAGGTTTGTTTCTCCATCCAAGTTTGATGTTTCAATGTAGCACATTCCCTGTGGTTCACTGTTGTGGAGGGAGAGGATACAGACACTTGGAGTAGTAGTAGTATGCAATGATATATTACAGTATTTCTAACCTCTGCTCATTGTTTTTAAGGATTATAATTTGTATGGTACTGTAATAAACAAACAACTACTAATTACTTCCCAATAGCAACTTTCAACTATCAGTATGAATTTACAATCAGTGTTGGTTAATTAAATGTGACAGAGAAAGGAGCTACAAGAGCAGGAGACAAAGATGCTGCCTGCCAGCTATAGAGGTCACCCAGGAACATAAAGGTACATCAATGTTTGACACCTATTTAATGTACAGACAGCGTCTTTGCTTGGTACTGCCCCTGAGTTTAGCTGTGTTTCAAAAAAAGTTAAAACAACACTGGAAAGGGACAGAGAGCTGAGAGAGAGAAGTTATCACAGTGGGGTGATATGAGCAAGCGGGCATACCGAGCACAACAAGCACAGCAGACAAATGAGCCTCTGACAGACTCTGGGCACAAGCAGGCAGAGGCAGAGCATGCCAGTGGTTAAGGTGAGGTAGGTCGCTGATTAGCTTCTCTTTTATTAGAGTAATTCATTCATACCAAAGACACTGAAGCTCTACCACAATCAGTGAGAGGCGTGGATCTGCTGCTACTAGCCACCGAATGAGAGTTTCAGGTTCATGAAAACGAGTGAAAGTCTTTGCTGATGGCCGGGGAGTGATTTCTAAAACCCACTACTTTAGTACTGATTGTCAAAAACTGAACCAATCTCATTCAAAAAAAATATGTTGGAGAGTGACCGCATGCAACTGTCACATTAAATGTTGCATTCAGGGTGCAATACAGGCCATGCAAAAGCAAGATTATGGAAATTATGGAGATAATTTATAACTCTGAGCAATGTTAGAAGTTTCAGCCAAACATTTAAAAGGGTCTATGGAACATGTTACACTGTAGAATAAAATAGCTGAGTAAGGAGCCAATGTGATGGCTGCCAAACCACAAAGAGGAGGAAATGTAAAAAAAAAAAAAAAAAAGAAAAAGGAAGAAAGAGAAAGGAAACTGACTCAAATATCTGGTTGCTACCAAAATTATCACAGACCCCTTCCTTCCTCAAGTGTGGAAAATACATTTTTTGTCAGAGCTAAAATAAACACATGGTCCCTATCTCTCACACTGCTGTTTTGTTGGTAATGTTGCTGGTTTCCTGACCTGGACGACAGTATGACGAGGTCAGCCGGGAGGTGATCCCCATTTGCCGCTCTCACTACTTCCCCAACAGCCACCTGATATTACCAATGCAGACCAGCAGGGGGCGAGACAGAGAAAGTGCGGCAGTTGTTGGCACAAGGGGCAGGAGGGAAAAGATGAAGAGGAAAAAGAAGGTATGGAGAGGGTAAAAAAAAAAAAGAAAACAGACAACTGTTTCAGTTTTAGGGCAATGAGAAGAGCACAATGATCTGTCAGTCCTCCATGATCAGAGGTATGGTTAGTCATCTGTTCTCCTTTTCACAAAACCATTTAGAAAAACATATCCCAAGGAAATTACTGTTTGTGCTTGGATGCTGTGCCAGCATAGGACATTTACTACAGTAACACTACCAAGAGTCCCCAGTCAGATTTTTTGAGGAACTGGAAAACAATATGCACTATATTAGAAGTAAAAAAAAAAAGTCCAAATAGTTTTTGAAAAGGCGAAGGAGGTACGTAGGTCGATATGATAGATCAAATTTAATCCAAAGTCACATTACCACTCAGCCACCTAAGGAAATGATGGTTGCTAGATAAGACTGCAGAGATTCATGTTATATTAAAATACATAAAAGTCATTTTTTTGCACTTATATTATGACTCATTTATCAAATTTTCAAACGCAGGATTTTTTTTTAACCACTTCAGCAGTGTTTTCTGTTGATGCATTATCTAACCATCACTTCTTCAGGAAAAGCTGAGAGAGCAAGAACGGGAGGAAGAGGGAGAAATTCCCTGCAGCCTGGCAGCAGGATGGACTCCTATACCTGGATGACAACATGACAGCGTCCGCAGGTACGAAATCAGTGCCATTTACTCTAATAATATCGCCCGTTTCAACCTGTGAAAATAAACTGGTCACTGCTGAGGGCTGCCAGTACAACAGCATAAAAGAAAACATGAGCTCAACACGAGGAGTAAAACATCACATCTGGAAAGAGAGAGTAAGGAAGATGAAAAGTAAGTACATCAAAGCACTGAAACAGCTGGAGTCTTTTTTTTTCCTTCACTGCTGAAAAGGTGCATACGTGTCCCATCATTCAAAGACTAGAAAAAGTAGAGTTCATCAATATTTTAAATCAGTGAAAATGGTAAGAAATGAGTGGCAATAATGTAACAAATGGGTAAGTTTACTAAAGAATAAAAACAACAACGACATTTTTGCAGAACAAAAGAGAAGTTTATCATTCTGGCCTCATTCATTCTGCCCAGAAAGAGTTACTCGATAAAGAAACTTGGAGGCCAAATAGAAATTTGGGACAGAAGCTGCTTTTACAATATGCATGAAGAAGATGCAAAAACAATGAATTATTTAAAACTTGGCTTTTTGGGAAACCTTCTGTGGGTATAAAAAGATGGGACATTCATATACCAGCAAACAGCACTGAGATACAAGAACCCCATAGTGTGACAATTATCTAATCAGGCCCTGAACCTTGCTCTTATATCATATTCTAACTTTGATGTTTTGTTTCATTTTAGTTGTTACTACAGTTTGTGCATTGGGTATCTGTGGGTTTACAGGACCTTGTGTTTGTCTTAATATATCGGATATCTATGGTTGGGTAATCATCTCAGGAGTTGCAATAGCAAAATGTTTACACACATACTACATATCCTGCTGTTCACCTTCTCAAGAAATCAATTATCCCGTATCGCAGTGAGCAGGAAGAAACATTTAGCTTATGTTGCATTGCTTCATGCTGAATCCAGCTTTGAAATGACAGAGAAGCATTACAAATTATTAAACAGTCCAAATGTACATAATTTCTGCAGTGCCTGGTGTTTTTTATCTCCACACCCTCTGATTTTTGCTGAATTTGTTTCAGCCACGGCAATAAAACTGTTTATGAGGGAAGAGAGGAAGCTGCTCTTTGTCCTCCAGCATCGCCTTGTAAAGGCCGTTCACATGGAAACACTGGATTAATTAGTTCAGGCTGGACACTAGAGGGGTCAGAGTGTTTGTATGTGTGTGCACGGAGTGCGTGTAAGTGAGGTTTCTGCTCATGACAACAGCACAATCAGTGGCCAAAACTTTACAATGAATGATACGGTTTCTGCTGTAGAGGAGCAAATGAGAACTGGTTAACATGGCCATTAGTGACACGTTGCGGCCACATACCTTCTCCCAGTGCACAATCTCCCAGGCACCATTCCTCAGCACTGTGGTGAGTAATGAGAGAGAGAGAGAGAGAGAGAGAGAGAGAGAGGGGGGGGGGGGGGGGGGGGGGGGGGGGGGTAAAGTGTGAGAGAGGAAGTCGAAGCAACAGAGGCAAGAAGAAAAGTGCAAAGCAATAGTTAGAAAAAAACTACATTCATTCTTCACTGTCATATGTTACAATGCAAACCGTTTTTATTAAGACTTAATCACTTAATGGTAACATCAATACTTCCATGCTACACTAAATACTGTGGTATGTTTTCTAGTAGCACCAAGAATATTTGGTCCTCACTGAAGAACAAAGGCTTTTCAATACCTTGGCATTCCTTTTTGTTGACAACATTGTCAGCATTGTGACGTTTCTGAAAAGAAAAAAGAAAAAAACAGCACATTTCACACACATAACGATCTGATATACATTCATGTCGTAAAGGTCAAAATTAATAAGGAAGAGAAGAGCAAATGAGAGAGAATTTGTCAGATCTAGACCAGGAGGAGAACTATCCCTGAATCAGAAATCAATGTGACGCACATTAGAACAAAACAAGGGCGAAAAGAAACGTATGATACAAAAACTAACTATCCTGGATTACAGAAAAATCTGCTTACTACATTTTATTTGCTAAAAATGAACCAAGAAAGTGAATGTACACCATAATTTACTTAGCGGATAATATTGTCAGTGGGGCTATGCAACATTTTCAATGTACAGACTCATGTGATTCAGTATTTTTATCCAAACTATTCTACAGTGCAATCACTGGATTGACTTTTCACACGTGTGGCCTTAATTTCGTTGTACCACAATGACAAATAAAGACATTCTATTCTATTGTAAGAAATCCTGGTACTGCTGATGCTTACTACAGCCCAGTCACAAGATAAGAAATTGATAAGTCCTTTACAGTGTTACAGCAGCAAAAGGGATAGAAGAGTAGCACACAGGATCAGAACAAACAGTTACATAAGCAAAGTATAAGTAATAATAGTATTTAGTAAGAAGAGTGCTCTAGAAAAAGTTAAATGGGCTACCAATAATTTAAATTCCTCAACTCTAAGTTGGAATTGCACAATGGAGATATAATACATCCCCTTGGTAAAGGGAAAAATCAAAGAAAAATAAAGTAGTGAAGTTAATTTTGTCATGGCTCACAAATCCCCATCCAATAAATAACAGTTAAATTGCTGGTGGTGCAGATTATGCTGATTTAATGAGTCAAATATCTCAAATGTGAGGATTTGCTACTTTTCTCAGTGTCATATGATCATAAATCAAATATATTGTGACTGCTAAAAGGAAATTTGATGGTAGGCTCTTTTTTTCCGGACTAGAAACATGTATAATAAAAAGAGAAATCAATTCATTCAGACCTGCGGTACATCACATTCACAGCACGTCTGCCTACAAACTATTTATATTATGTGTAATAACATCAAAGTACAAATCAACAGCATTACTTCCCCTCATGTCCCTCTTGTTGGCTGAACAGCCATGCAATCAACTGTGACTTCAACAGCTGATTCCAAGAGACAGCTTGTCAACTAGCATCACGCTGAGTAATAATGTGTGGCTGCACCCATCTCATATAAATGATCGCTGTGCTTTAAAATCTGGCTCCTGAAAGCAACGTGTGCTGCATCTGATTAGCAAGGAGACGACACATCCACTCTGCTAATTACGTGTTTACTAGAAGAAAAGATCCATTCTCATTCAGTCTAATTTAATTTAAAACTAATCTGGTTAGTTTGGCTTTTTTTTTTACAGTAGCTAGTCTTTGCGCAACTCAGTGAGAAAACCTAGCTAAAGGTGAAGTGACACATTTTTCAAACATCCGTCTAACGCTACAGCCAGTATCTTGCGATTTTGTCTCATGAGAATTTCTTCCTTCTTCCTCCTCTCATTTTATGCTCCAGTGTGTCTGTTTCTTATACATCCACTCTTATCCCCACCCTCCTCCTCCTCCGGCCTCCAGCTGAATCAAATTTGATTCAATATCCCTGCAAAGTGCTGTAGTGTCTAATGAATAGGCTGGCTGTGTCACATGGCTCCAGCCTTTCACCAACTCCACTGTGCCCAGAGAAAAGTTTGCAAGTAGAGACCTTTACAAAGCTCATTCATCATCGCTGTCAGCTAATTTCATTCATTCACACTATTAGGCCTGGATGCACAGACCCTCCTCTATTAGGTATAGGAGGAGTCAGACTCTCTTTGTATTTATATGTTACTCCACAACTTGTACTGCTTTTTGGTCCTCTCAGATTCCCTCATTGTCTCACTTACTCTCTCCTTCTGTCCTGATGGAGTACAGGAGATACTGTATTTAGATGATGTGTGTAATCACAGTGCAGCAGAAGGCACGTGGCACAGAGGTTATGCGTAAATACTGCAGTATCAGGCCTCTGTAGACTCCAGGCAAAGAGGGAAAATATAAAAGCAGTGAAAGATTAAAGCAGCAACGGCAGCATTACCTTGATTAACCTGCTTATAATGAACGACTTCAGCATAAACCTAATGAGACAGTGAGTAGTAGTGAAGGACTTTTAACTACTCAAGGGCAAAAACAAGTGGTACTGAAAGTATTAAGACACTGTTATTGTGAAAAAGCGCAATGCACACCATTGTGAAATACACTGTAGATCAGTTTCAGAGTATTATATTTCTTTTTTTTGTTTTTGTTTTTTAAAGCTGAAATATAGCTATTACTTCAAAAACTCAGCCTGCTGCAGCAGAGACAGCCAGCCACACGGTGAGGTACGTGCTGCATTGTGTGTGTCGGTAGTGCATGATTCATGAAGTTAGGGGTCGATGTTGCCCTGTCAGGTCAACTTGTGAGGGACAGCACAGTACAGGGAACAGACGTGTGTGCAGGTGACCTTCAGCAATAAAGACGGAGTCATCACCACTCTGTTCCTATGTTTTTCACAACAGGCCAGGAGAAAATGTGCTGCGCTGGTCCTTTCAGCACGAGATAGAAGCTAATAGTATAGAGTAACTGTCCACTGGGACCTGCATACAGGATCGCATTGCAGGGTCACTGCAATACAGTACAATGCAACATTCTCTCACTTAGTTCAGACAGACTTGAGTGGATTACTGTAGAACAGCACGGTATTTTGAATTTAACTTATTTTGACCAAAAACAAAGGACTTCTGAAATGAAGCCGTCGTCCTGCCTTTTTCAAGCATCTGTTCAACAGCTCAAACTTGCTTAGAGGCAGACAGTTGTTTTGTTTTGTTAGTGCTAACTGCCTTTGTACATGAGCACTCAGTATGTAGGTTAATTGACTGAATCAGTACTCTGGGTGCAGTAGGCACAGCTGTGACCTCTGCAATGAGTGTATGAGTGTGTGTGTATGCATGTCTATATGCTGGTGAGTTTCCTGCTGTGGTCACATAACCATCACTCCTTCCTTTTGGTTTCACAGTTCAGCACTCAAAATGCACCGTTAGAGAGAGAGAGAAAAAAGGCCCCGCATACTCTGTACGTAGGCACAATCTCAGGTGTGCATCAGTTCAAATGAGGATATTGACCTAGTTTTGATTTTACTTTATGTATGTCATGTACCCAGACACTTGAACTTTGTTAGGTAGTGTTAATTGCATTTAGTAGTGGAGTATATTGATGGCAAATATGGATGACTCTGCACAAACTGATAAGAAGTCAGCCACTAGAGCAGATATTGTGCTGTATAGAATCAGTATCCTTACTATCTGCAAATATTGAAGACCATGATGCTTTAGAGCAAACGCAAATCGGTCCTTTGGAAGTATGTCGATTGCCTTTCGATAGTTGCTGACTGCATGATTTCTTTAATCAAGTATTAATTCCCGCAGTAACGATGTTTTTCTAGGTCAGATGATGGCTCACAGGTAATATTACCTTTAAGCCAACATCCTTTGTATGATACACGATACAGCGAACAGTATATTCGAGCATCGAACACATATCAAACAGTGCTTGAGGTTTGTCTTACCAGATCCTCAATGATCTCTTTGACAGCAGCCACCACGAGGATGAAGAGCAGCGGCACCAGCGTGGTCCAGCGACCAGTCGGAGACACATCTGGGATTTGCTAATAGAGAAACAATAAAAGGACATTCAGTCAAATCTTGGCAATCTTTGCTCTAAAAAAGTCTCTGGGCACATTTACTGTGCAAAATAAAGCAAAGAACAATCAGTATATGTCGGCTAGCATCCAGTAAAAGCATGGCCGAGAGTGTTGGCTCGCATTACATACTATTTTTCAACTAAATTAAATGCATCTGAGATCAACATACATGCAATTGCTGGCAAAATATAAGCTCTATTTTTAGTCGCCCAGTTCTTGAATTTTGTAAACTGCATTCCACTTAAATATAAATGGAAACTCTGAGGTGTATCCAGCACAAGCAACTCTCTTAGTACTATTATAATGCTCTCATTACCATTGAATGATTAATTATTTGGCCACTTGTGGTTTTTCCAAATTAACAGTCAAATGCCAGTATAATCAAAGCCAAGCCTTGGCCACAGGAGACCGTCACTGTAACACTGCTCGGAGGAAACTTGAACGAAATAGATCTCCCTTCCCTCTCATCTGCATAGATGTTTTATTCAAGGTCGCAACATCGACAGGGCAGGTAATGAAGATTCACACTGGCTGATTTTCAAAGCAGCTGCTTCAAGGTCACTGGATAGAGCCCTTTCCCATCCTCAGAGCTCTCCATTAATGTGTGGTAGGCACGAGTATAGGAAAAGGCAGACTTAGTGCTATGAAGCTTTCCTTTCTTCCATTATTTAATCTTTCCTGGCAATTTCTAAACACCTGAGATGACGATTTCAGCTTCTTTGCATCATAGTATAATAAATGGTGGTTGAGGTTTTAAGTGTACTTAAAAGGGATTAATGTTGATCTACACAGGCCAGCCACTCCAAGCCATCTTAGGGCTAGAAAGCCTTTGTTCTGCTAAATCAAAACAGGGATGCTGAGATGAGTGGCTACAGATGGGTTGTAATACATGACCAGAGACGATAACCAGAGAGACTACATTTACATGTTTTCTTCGACATTAACTAAAATAATTCTGATTAGAGATTCCAACTTAACTGCTTACATGGAGACTAAATTAAATGATGCCATAAGATGAATTCATGTAGATGCCGAAAAATATTAATCAGAAAAGGATTTTCTTGACTTGCACAAAGTTATTTGGCCTCCTGCATAGTGACGACCAAGATGGGCAAACGTTTTCAACAGCGCTGCCCAAATTTAATCCAGGATTGTTCATCTTTTCAACCACTTGTCTGAACAGCGCTACATCCATGTTTCAGTTCCTTGCAGAAACTTGTCACGTCACCTGATCGTTACCCCACGTGGGGCAAACATGCACGGAACGTTTACATGTCTTCCAACCACAGAGCAGCAATCAGATCACGTGTTTACCTGTTTATCAAGCCCTAACATTTTCCTATTGACCAGATTATCAATAGGAAAATATTAGAGTTCTCTCAATCCGGTTAAAACGTCATCCCAGTTGGGTCAAATTAGGCCAGTCTGTTCCTGACTGAGGATGCACACGAGGTATTTTTATTATGAGTGATCTATTTGTGGAATACTAATGTCCATGTAAACACAGCAACTGAAACACTCTGTGTCAGGAGATGTGCATCCTACATGTGGTTCTAAATCACTTATGTGAATGTTTATGTGTGTTGTCCAAGTCCCTGTACTGCAGTGTAGCAGTAGGATTACAAAGAAGTACTAAAATACAGCTATCCAAGGCTAAGCACTGCATATTTCATGGTGATGTAATATGTATTATTAGTGTGTTGAACCCATAGGTAAATGTCGTTTCCTTTTACAGCAGGGACACATGGTATTACATGTATTATTCATTGTGAGGATATAAAAAGTACCGGGCCTGTGTGTGTGCTTATCTGTGTGCATATGAAATTACAGACATGACCTAGGTAAATAGTGGCTAGGTCATGGCAAACAATAAATTAAAAAAAAACACAACTGCACATTAATTAGAACAAGACAGGCTTTTGAACAGGAGAAGAACTGCACGCCATGATACCTACCTTTGTATTGTATGTGTGTATGTGTTTAATGCAGCTAAACACATCTTACCTGCAGGAGCGCAATGAAGAGGAAGAAGGCGTTGGCCGCCCTCCTGAACTGCGAGTAAAGGAATCGAGGGAGGAAGGTGAGGACGTTATATTTGGCTGTGCTGTAGACCGGATCAAAGCAGCAAACAAGATGAAAGGTGGAGCCGGGAGACAAGAAGGGGAGAAAACAAAATAGATAAGATACCAAAATCTGTTGATACAAACACAAACAAACTGACTGTAATATATTAGATTTCATGACCGATATATAGACCTTATATTTAGATAAACCTGGATTATTAATAACCACTTCCTTGTCAAACTCTTCTAGGAGGTCCTTGCAGAGGAGTGTGTGTCGATGTTTGCATGTAAGACGGATGAAAAGCACAGACTCAATGATCATACGGAATATAGCAGGAAGAAGGGACCTGGATCAAAATGGCTCCTGGCAAATGTGAGCTATGTTGCCTGTGCTGCAGTGGGGATACTGGTGATGGTGGTGGTATACTGAGGCCCTATAGGCAGACCTCCAGCAGTCTGATTTACAGCTGCGTTAAAGGGCCAGTCAGAACAGCCACTTTGCGAGATATATGCCATGATGTATGCCAAGCTGCTGGCAGCGCTTTGCCTGCTCGCGCGCACACAAAAGCCTTCAGACATGCACAAGCAGAAAATCAGAGTATAGCCTACAACTCGTCTAAAAGCGACGAAGCATATGGAGATCAACATCAGTGATATCGCGCTTTTACTCCACTTACATTGAATCATGTTTGACAAGCACATTTTCCTGCATTTTCACTCGAGGCACGTCCACAAGCACAATGTAAAGATATGGAAAAGTGGACCAGCCTTGAACTGAGTGCCAAAAAAAAAAAAGAAGCCTTTACAGTTACTGTCATCCTGGCAGCCTGATACAGCGGAGGTGACAAAGTGACAAAGAGCAAGGCATTGTTCTGACAGCATCACAGTGTAATACCAGCCTCAGAGAGAAACAAGTGTCAAGTAAGACCAGCTTTCTTTCCTTCAAGTCTAGACTTTGGAATAATCAGTTCAGTTTGTGTGACACAAACAAGTCATTATATATGTGTAAATGGTAAAAATATATATATATATATTCTATTAAAGATTAACTAAACAGAAGAGAAAAATAAAATGATATTTAACCAAAATGATATTTGAATTTATGGCATTAAAATATTACTTTGAATCCGATTTGCATTCAGTTTTATTTCTGTCACTGTCACAGACTCAGAAAATTTCAGTGTACAGAGTTGTCTGCCACACATCTAGGGGCCGTGCCACAACTAGCAGACGGTTGGCTATTTCCTGGTGGACCTCTGTCTTTGACTTTTCTACCGATTCAGCGCTTTGACTCGGGGGCAGAACGAGTGTGTCAGAGGCATCTCTCGGATTTGCTGTCGAGCATAGAGTATCAGGAGACAAGAAAAGAATCAGAAGTGCCGAAAGAAAACAAAACCACACACAATGCTCTTCTTGTTTTACATCGTTATCTCATTGAAGCACACATGTATTTTCTCAAAGACATGATCATCTAAATGGAATAAACTGAAGATCAGCATGATTCAGGAGAGGCCGCCTTTGTACGACAGTCTGTAGCGCTCCATAGCCTGCCAGCTAATTGTTCCAATCTCCCCATTTGACAGATACAGACTTCTGCTACCTGCTGGCATTAAGACTGACTAGAAATCACGCCAACGTCCAAAAAGAATGCTCAAGCTTGCCCTGATAAACTGAAAAGTAAACAAACAAGTTGAGTGAGATGAAAGTACAAGGAAGTAGAGCAAGAATGCATTGTGTGTGACTCTTTGAGTATGTGAGAGTAAGAAAAAATAAGTGTATACTCAAGTGTGCAGAAGATAATTTGAACTGTCATTATTATTATTCTTACCTGCAGAACTTAAGCAATTTCCTTTTTTCTTTTTTTTTAAAGAAATATTTGACCGTGGATCTAGTTTTTAATTTTTCCCTATTCATTCTGACGAGAGTAAATTATTCTATGTCGAGCATAATCACCAGTCACGTACGGGAGCCTAATACTTTCTATTAAATACTTTGGCATTCATAATTTAAAGCCCATAACAATAACATGAGTGCCTCCATACTTGTGAAGTGAGACCCCACTGGGTATTAAACACCTAAGTGCTAATGCATAGTTACTTCTATAGCATCCCCTGAGATACAAAGACATAGTGGCTAGAGCGCTGATGCAGGTTAGCCTAAAAACACATCTTTGCAATGCATTCGTCATATTTTCTTCTCTTATCTTTCAGATGTCATGAGTGTAAACTGTAAGGCAAGCCAAGTCTAATCTCTTGTTAGTCCAGCACACGGAATAACTTCCTCCACAGAGGCAGGGCAACACAACATTTCTTAATGGATGATTATGGATATTACATTTTATTTCCTGGCAGCACACTGAGGGTCAAGATTATATTAGAAGAGCACTTCCTATACTCACATCCAGATATCCATATTATAGCCACGAACCAGAGACCAGAGGACATTCCCTCCACAGTAAAAAGTTTATCACTGTAAGTATAGTGAAGTCATGATGATTGCTGTTTTGGTTTGTCTAAAATTTTGTTTAAACATATGTGTTGATACTTAGTTAGAAGTAGGGGTTATACACACTGGCTGACTAATCAGTTCGTAGACTGACACTGATTAGGTGACAATAACAACATGGAGCCCAGTGGGTCCTTGCAGTAAATCTGTTCATCAACTGTGTGGAAATAAGTTACTAAAGATGAAGTCCATTCTACCGTGACATGCAGAATATGTAAGTCAGTCATGAAATACAACAAAAGTACGACTGCATTACACACTCATCTGAAAAGGCATCCACTAACGCTGGCAGAGGAACGGTCTAAATCCTCTCGACAGGAGTCAATTAACAACTTTGCCAAACGCCCTGCAGTAACAGAGAGAAGGAGACGGCAAAACAACAATTTGTTGGTGAGTTTCATTGTGGAAGATATTAAATTTTTAGCTGCAGTACACAAAGAAGGCCTCAGAGATGCACTGCATTTATTTTAACCCTGCTACACTATCCCATCTTATAACACGCTATTGTTACTATATTGAATACTATTAAATGCCACTGATGGTGCTGAGTTGCAGCCTGTTTTTATATAGACTATACATACCTGCAGCACACAGGATGTAGCACATGAGCTGTCTGGTCTCTGGTCTCTACACATTTCATTGTTGCAAAGCATTACACTCTAGCGTGCTTTTATTAGTGACGCCATCAACAACTAGGCGTTGTCGATTTGCTCTGAACAGGGCTGCTGACTTTATTTCCTGTTAGTAAGTCATCAACCACAATTGATCTGGATATGTGAAATGTTTTTATGTATCATGGCTGCTGGGAGCCTTTCATCTGTTGTCTCGTGTGCATAGTTATAATAGGGATTTGCAGGATACTCAGTTCACATGCCACTGTCATCACTGCTGTCACCCATTAAAGCTGACTATCCCCTCTGTCTATCTGCATGCAGTAAAGATTTTATAGCAGGTCTCTTTTTTATGTCAGGCACCAAAAACATGACTTTGGAAAACAGTGGCAACAAATATACAAGTGAGCCTAGCAACATGAAATAGAGACAAGAGAAGATGAAATGGTAAGGGAATTCAGTTGTAGCAGTAAATCGAATTGTAGCAATAATTGGTGAAAAACAAAACCTTTGACAACGTTGAACTAATCTCAACTTGGAGGCGAGGTGACTGAGGCGACGACCAGCTGATTGACACATGATGCAAACACAGAGTAACTTTGGTTTCTTGTCCAATTTAGGAGGATGTTACCTAGGCAATCAGAGCCCTGAACGTCCACTAGCAACCAACTTTCAGCTACAAAACCATGAACGACAAGCAGCTGGCTTTATACGTGGACAAGGCTTAATGGTTTTCATTTTATATTGTTTTTTTATTGATTATTAATAAAGCCTCTCTCTGTCCCCTCCTTAAGCTACCAAGCAGTATAATGGGGAACCTCTGCCTGCCGGAGGCCAGCAAGAGTTATCAGAATCCGTTTGACCACAATTGCATCAGCCAAGGCTAAGAGCTAGCTGTTGTAGCTTTCGCCATCACGGTCGACTGGCACAGATTATTTGCAGAGGCATATGACTTGGCATGAACAACGACAACGTAGGCCCATCCTTGTACCACTAATTTTGTATGTAAATACAACAGCACGCATAGGTCAAGGAAGTCGAATAACTGGTTATACCAGAGGTGAATTACCTCCTGTTACATGAACCTGAATCAAACATATGCTAGTGTATGCATTTGTAACTTGCACACAAATATATTTTTCAAGGTTGAAAGTCTAGTATGTAGTATTATAACAAGAAGTTCAAATTTGACATAAAAATCCACCCAGTACATTGAGCAATACGTATAAATGTCATGAGTAGTTCATGTGATTAAGTGAGTAAGGCAAATTAAGACACATTGCCCGACACAAAGTAATTTGTATGTGAGTGGGTCCTTGTGTCCATGTCTGTCTGTGTCCATTCAGATCTCAATTGTCCCTTGTTTTCCACACAAGACATCCACATTTCATGGATGCTCACCAGTAAAATGGTTTGCACAGCCACTCCTGTTTGCCACGGGAGAAGCTGTCAACATCTCAGTAATTAATCACCTTTACGTTACAACCAGATCTGCCAGCAAGCAGAGCAGCTGAACAAATAATCCGCAGCAACCCTTACACATAATGCTACAAGCAGGGAGCATACATGACATACAGTATTCTACTGCTGCAGAGGGAGAGAGGGGGATCAAGTGAAAGCAAGAAAAGTGTGAGTGTTTTCTGTCTGCTTGTAAGACCAGATTCACCATTTATCACAGACCCTGCTCCTGTAAGAGTCTACACAGGTCACTCTGAGACAGGAACCAATTCCTGTTCAACAAATTAGATCTTTAGAGCAGCCTACAGCCTGCCTCTTCAAGGCCTGAGGCAACTGTTTGGCCAGATTTGAAAGTGAAAAGCTAAAAGGACAAAGGGGAGCTATAAAAAAACAAGACACAGCTTGGATGTGTTGTTCAAATTCGTTTCTGTAAAAACTGAGCTGCAAACACTCAGTATGTACAGCAATAGTCATGTGTGTGCAACAGTATTGACATCAGTCTAGAATATTAAGAATGGTTGAACTATTTAGAGCCTCTAGTACTTTAAAAATATAGGCAGAAGAGTTCTTTCATAGAAAATGCCATATTACACAAACTTATTTGATTGAAAAAACAGTAATTTAAACATCATCTGTATGGTACTCCAAACTGGAAAAGCCTTGACTGTGTATGTTTGTTTGCTGTGTATGTGCGTGATAATAACTAAAACTTATGTCACATAATCATAATATCGAAACTGTATCTAAACTATAAAAGGAGCTTAAGAAAACAACCAAATAAGTGAGAATCTGCTTTCATTTTCATACAGTTGAGTAATTTAAAGGAAACAAACTGTAGTAAGGAATATATTTTGTGCTTTCCTAAACCGCTTGCATCTGTTATTTGTTATATGTCAATACACAAAGTTGACCAAACAAACGGCCATTACTACTCCTGTTTAGCTTTTGTTATGTCTGTGTAAGTGCATACATACTGTATCTGAAGCTGCTCATGCAGCAGCAATGCTAACGGTAATATTCCTTGACAGAGGACAGTCTGACCCAACAGTCTTGGCCTTTAATGCTAAAAGCAGTGCACTCCTACAAGAGGAGCAAAAGGATAAAAAAGGCCAGTAGGGAATATCTCCACTAATGCGGTGCTGGTGATGAAAATCTTGCCGGTATTTATTAAATATCACATGGCTAAAGGGGGCTGTCAGGGCTGTACCTGTGGAACATCTCTCTACTGCACCACAGGACAGTGTTTCAACTGTGGCGCTTGTACTAAAAAGTGAAAAATTCAAAAGGATTTTAAAGTGACATAGGTGAATGCAAGATTTCAAAGTGAAAAAAATTGCAGATACATTTAATATTTACTCACTGGTTTGCAGTCGCAACAGAGAGTTCAGAAAATATCTACAATATGTGCTTAAAATGAATGGATTGTTCGCTTTGGGAAGCATGCATTGGGAAGTGTTGACCTGGCAGGCATTTCAGTAGTAGCTGAGCAGCCAAAACATTTAATTAATTTCATTTTTTTTATATAGCATCAATAATAATCCACATAGTCTCTAGATGCTTTACAGAACCCAGAGTCTGAAACCCTTGGTGCAAGCACTGAGGCATCGAAAAAATCATTTTTAACAAGGAGAAACCTTGAGCAAAACCAAGTTCATATAGGAGGACACATCTGTTGTAAAGCCAGCCAGGTAGAGAGACAGAAAAAAAAAAGGAGGAAGGACAGAAGAGAAGGGAGGAAACGAGAGCAGAGAATCAGAAGGAGACAAATTCATGCATGCAGTATGTCTACATGATACAAATACGAGTACATGACACTACATGACGCGTGATATATTAGAGATGGGTAAAAAGGATGAATAAAGACAGCATTCATGTCTTAATTCACCAACACAGGCATGTTATCCTGCAGGTCACCATGAAAAACACAATACAACTCGAAAAACTATTTCATTTTAAGTGACATGGGAAAAGCTGGTTTTAGGGGTCCACCTTGTGTGGCTGACACGAGGCTTTCTTTGTGGCCGGCAAAGAAAGAGGCATACATATTCATCAGCTGTACATACAATACATACAGTATGTTTGATATATCTTTCGATGGAAAACCGATAATGGTTATGTTTGTTCCTGATTTCACTCGGGAACAAAAACCTTTTTGTCCATTGTTTTGCTATTTTTTCTTAGGCATCATTGTGGTCGCACTGAGAGTAGATGTCATTTTGTTTCCTGCACACAAAAGATCCAGCTAAGAGCACAATTTCCAGCTCAGTTAGTGTAGCAGGAAGGTATAATTGTGTACCATCAAACATTACTACATGCCATTGACTCAGTGCAACCAGCTTTAAATAAATATCACCCTAAATATAACAGCGTTCTGCAGCTCTTTTGTTATTACTGAGCTCAGTGAAGGGAAGAGGAAAGCATCAGTCCACTTCCTCATCTGTTTACACAATACATTGGTATTTCCCCTTATGTACAGTTTTCTATAGATTCTCTCCTTACCTGACTCGATTGTTGCAGAACTTTGTGAACTGTGGCTGGTTGAGGTATATCAGTCGGGCATCTTCTTGGTCAGCCAAGGATGTCTTTTCTGATGTGTCCTCAGTCTTTTCATATCCTGCAGCATGTGAGAAAAGACATTTCATAAGTTAAGAAAAAAAAAAACTCTGCCTTGAGCACAAACAAAACTAAGATGAAAAGGGTTTTTGAAGCATTTGAGTTGCCACGTGTCAAAAAGTTCCCAAAGGAGTCTTTGCAGATTGGAAAAGGAAAGTCAGCAGCTCTTACACTCAGTGAGCTCTATGGAGAGTTGTGTTGACCTTGATGGTTAAGATTCCTTAAGATTAAACATTATGCAGCTTTTTCAGACAACGACCTGAGCAAGTTTGTTCATTTATATCACTGTGATGGCTGAAGCTGGCATTGTTAAATGTCTTTTTGTAATAATTTTTAAAAGAATATGTCTTTCACCGGGAAGTGTTTTCAGTTTGCCTTGCCTTTATTTCATTGTGTTCGTCATGGAGTGCACCATATATTTGTCTAACCATTAATAGCAGGCTACAATCACACAATGGATTTGATGTAAGTCAAACCTGCCTCATGTCTGGAGCAATAAAGTGGTAGTATAATGCTCAAATTCTTACCGAAATCACCTGTTTATGTTGACTCATACATCAATTGCTCTAGTTGTCTGACGGTACACTTCACATGTCATCTTTTCCAGGCACAAAATTTTAGTTCAAGGTGGAAATACAAATAAAAGAGCCAAAGGAAATATAAACACCCTCAAAAACTCAGAATTCAGTGATCGCTCCATGTGACTGTTTGGTGCCCTGTGCAATAATTAAAGCAGGGAATTTCCTGTCAAGATCAACTTCCTGCTGACAAGAGTGCCCAGAACTTATCAGAGTGGATCAGCTGCAGCAAACTAGTGTCAGAGGGACGACATTCAACAAACTGCATTCCTGGATAGTTCTTCATATTATTTTTAGTATTCTGACTAAAGAACCACCATAATAAGTCACCAAGAACTTGACCTACAGTCAAACCTGCAGAGCAACTTTGTTTTGAAGCATGAAAACAGATAAACTTTCAGTGCTCCATTATCATACTGCTTTGATCTGACAGAAACAGAAATGGTACAAAGATCATCTCCTTGGCTGGCTAAAGTGCTTTTTTTTTCTCCATTGCTGCAAAAGCGAGGCACAGCACTGCTCCCACCAAGTTCAACAAGGTGGGCTGGAGCCATGTTGGCTAAATACGCACATCAACTAAGGCCTGTATGTGGGTCGCAAAGATGTTAATGCATGTTTTTGTTTTGTTGTTATTGTTTTGTTTTGTTTCCTTAACCACACAATTATTTTTTGAGGCATTTCAGTGTCTTACGAACGCGTCACAGATCGTGCGTTATCTGACAAGGATGTCAAGAGATCTCTGCACGAAAATTTCTCAAGACAAACGTTTGAAGCCGCTTTCTGCAAAAACAGATGGCAAGTAGGAAACACATTATGGAGCAATAACTGATAGCCCGGTTTTTGCGTGCCATTTTGAAGTGAAAGAAGTTCAAGCTTTGAGTCAGGCTGATTTTGTAGAGGTAAACAGACAAACGTTTTACCAAACTGAAGTATCATTTAAAGCTGAAACATGCGCCACTTCCACATAGGCAGATTTGATAGGGATACTCTTGTTTATATGAAATGAAAGTTCCTGGGGTTTAGATTTCCCTATCCTCATGTTTTAATTGATAGGTCTAGATTAGTTCCTTCAGCACTGCCAAGAGCACTACAGTAACACTCTACAGTCGACAGTATTCCAAGACTCTCAAGTTGCATTCATGTGATTCAGTGGGTGCTGCATGGCCTTTTCTAGTTTGTAGTTGTTGTGGCGTTAAGGAATATAAGGTGGTGTGGGTATACCATAGGTCACACGACTAGAGATATAGTAAACCTTTGAGTTTAAAATGGAAAGAAAGGCCACAGACAGACAGGGGCATGGGTAAGGGGCTGCTGGATTCTTCAAAGATCAACAACAACAAAACGCAGTGTCATGAGGCAGTGTAACCAGAGCCTCTTCCGGATATGCCCCAGTTGCAATCGGTGCCCTGAGCCCCTGCCGGCTGTATGTCTTTCATGTCATGTCAAGAGGACTCGTAGTAGAGGACTAACAGTCTTCAAAGCAGTGCCTACACTTTCACCACTCTTTATTTTCCTCTTTATTCTCACCTTGCACTTTCTCACCCATGTTACACCAACCCCGAATCTAAAATTACAGCTCTTGATCCAGTTGGCTTTGCATAGACAAATGCTGAGGAGTGACTGCCAAACATCATCTCCTGATAGTTTCTCTCCATACCATGTGCTCCAGAGCTAAAAATAAATGGCCTGCTGTAGTCGTCTGGTCAACAGGGGAAACGTGGCTGGGCTGGGCCCTGTTATACAAGGCGTCAGATGAGCATAGGTGATTTACCGGATTAGCGTGGTGGTAAAATAGTGTGTGGACACCGCAACAGTAGATTAAAGGGTGTTGTCCACTTCTTAAGTAGGTTAACTTCCTTCCTATAGACCAATAAAGATGATGACGCATGTTGTCAATAATATGAAGTCAACAACAGCAGTGATTCTTATAGTTCTATCTACATATACTTATTAGTCCTGGAAGAAGAGTGTAATATACTATATGGATTTACAATAATGTGGTCTCATAAAATCCATCCTGTCCACATAACTTTGCAATTGGGTGTTTCCTTCTTGCAATGAGGTAACCTCCCTTATCTTTACTTGTTGTGGTTCCATCCGAAAATTAAAAGAGAATTTGTTGCCAAGTTCTCACCTGGTAACCTTGGGACAACATGTGATTAGGAATGAGTAACAGCACCGAGCAAAGGCGAATGCAAGGGCACTGTCTCACAGATATGCTGCCTGAATGTCTGAGTCTGGACTGGGTAAGGAGAGAGCTACTAGATACAACTATACTGACAAGATTGTTGTACTATTCATTATATTGGACTATTTCCTTACTACCTTAAGTATTTTAGTTTGGCAATTTCAGCATCAAGGTAGAGTGTATATGACCACCTGTAATGTCATAGAATGCAGTATAAAAGTCCAAACTATGCAACATTACACGTGTGTACAGGTGTACATTACTCGTGCCTGGCTTGGGACAGTGGTTGCGTTTCACTTTCACTTTCCCCCTCCTAGTTTCATGCAAAACTGAGAGAAAATCATTATTTCAGATTTGACTGAAATGATCATCTATGCTAGTGTACTAATGAATGACCAGAGTTGACATGGCATACAACCATCCAGATTACTCAAAAAATGTTAATGGTTATCAATTATATGCCAAAGACAGATCTCTTAAACATCAAGGAACTAATCCAACAAACAAAGTCAAGAAGATAAACCTTTAAGCAGCTTGAGTAATCAAGGAATTAGTGTGTATAGTGATAAATTGGAAACAGGGGATGGGCATTGTTGGTGACTGCAGCATAAGGCCTATGTGTAATAGCAGGCCAGAGGGGCTGGCTGAGCAGCCGTGATTGATGCTGTGTCTCTGTTCTGAATGAGCATTCGCAGCAGGAGCCTGTGTGCTGGGCTCGGCCAGGTGCTGCAATGCACCAGTTGCAGCTGGTGCTGCTCCTGCTTAACTTAGTCCTTTTCCTCTCCCTTCTTAGCAGCTTTGACACAAAGAGTTGTACACAAAGTTCAAGTGAAAGCTATTTTAACATATGTATTCGTATGATTGCAAATAAAGCCATTATCAAATTAACACCGCAAACAATTTATTCTTTGAGTTTTTTACATTTTATAAAGCAGAGTTTGATTTTTAAAAATGAGATGGAGTTCAGGAATAGACCAATAGTGTAACAGTTGTTTCTGTGTGGCCCATTAACCAAATATTTAGTCTTACTGTTCTAATAATTATAGTCTATAAAAATCTTGGCATGACACATAGTGTCATAATAAAAAGAAACCATTGGGTTAATACTGCAGCTATTATCCCATTAAGTATACAAGTATGAATTTTATACAATATGTGTGGCCCTAAAAAATTAGAGACACGAAAATAGAGAAAATTAGCTCCATAATATGTATGTATAAAGTAGGGGTTGTACCGACTAGTCGACTTCACTGCTTCCATGACCCTTTAAGCACGAAGTCGACTGGTTTCAGCCATCATCTGTTGGTGGATTCACGATTAAAACTGCAGGGGGTTGGGGGTTGTTGCAGTGAGTGAGAGGAGGCTTTTGAATTGTTGCATTGTTTGAGTTTCTTGCTTTAGTAATAATAATCATCTCGGTATGTGAGATATCAGTCTTGGATGCATCGTCCTGTTTTATAGCGTATCCAAATGTTGTTGATGGTTTCTATAGCGGTGGTGTCATAACAAGCGTTTTAAGAGGGGTTTTGACTAAGGTTGGAGGTCATTGAAGGCCTAGGGGGAAAATGCATGGCCCGCCACTGCCTAGTATAACTTAATATAACTAAATATGTCATAATATAATGCAGCACCTCTGATAAATATGTATAATATAATTACATGAACTACAATCAGATTTTTGATACAGAAAGTAGTAACAAAGTACAGTGCTCTGATTACAGCTATTAATTCGGAGCCTCAAGTGTTTAAGGTTTTTGTGACTGATACTATTCTTGCTCACTTGATCCAATTAAAGGCTACATGTTGAACACTTTAATTGGATTTGAGAGCAAAAGTAAGCTTGAGACAGAATCTGGTCAGCTGGGCTTGATAAGCTGCAAAGAAAACACAGTGGCATTTTCTGACCCATCAGTATTGAATACTGATGAATACCTAGGACTGTATTATATTATAGTATGCACTCATTTTAGTTAAGCTAAGGTAATAAAGGTTCGAAGTAACAATGGAAACAAGTTTGACATCCATGTGCAACCTACTGCAACTGTGGCCAAATTTAAAAGTAGCACACAATGCCAAGGCCACAATGCAAATGAGCTTGGGGTGAAAGGTGGAGGAGGTTATTAAAATAGCTCTGCTGGAGCTTCCTTTCAAACACACTCTGTGGATGATGTACTAAGAGAACGCCAGTGGGAGCTGCTCTTAACATTCCCTGGTGGACGATGTGCATTTTCTCAACACTAATTTCATTAACTGCAGGCGTGTTACAGCTCAACTACCCTGACAACAATACACACGGCAAGAACGGAAAACTGGCTAGATTCTCACTGTTGGCACAATCCTTAATTTGTGTTATAGTAGGCTTTATGAAAACATCTTTCATCTAGTAAATGAATGACCATATAAAACAATATAAGAGGGACAGAAAAAAAAAAAGAGGGAAAAGAGTAACAAGGAGCCATATAAAGCACAGTGGGAGTAGAGAGCACACAGCTCTGGAGGGGGAAGCCTCTAGATGAAGGATCAATGCCACCAAGTGTCGTAATGAGTTTGGACAGAGGCCAGATGTCAGGATTATTGCTTGTGTCAGCCAACAGACGGACGGGTGGAACAATAGTCACAAGGGGGCACATATATTCGAGAGGGTGCCTAATGGGAAAAACTGGGCTCAGAAAAGCTTGGCCAAGACATGCTGGTCTTCCCCTGTCTGTCTTTGTATCCCTTGCTGGGTGTTGTAGGTTAGAGAGACAAAGAGAAACCAACAGAGAGAAATCCCTGTTTGAACACATTTGTATGCGTTCCTAGACATTGTATGTTACCTGGTTACCTTCACCAAAAGCAACTACCTTTCACACACTTAAATATGACGCCGTAATGATCCTGGTGGCAACTTATTGTACCGTAGTGCTTGTATCCTAGAGCTTAATCAATAGCCGTAGATAAAAAGAGGTTAAAGATAACCTGTGCAGATTTATGATATCTTGGGTGGTAATGTATTAGCTCAGGTCAGGTACAAGTGCTGGGGGTTGAAAATGAATGCTGCCGTGACTGTCAACACAGACAAGATTAACGGCATCTAATGGCAGCATTGACCGGGACCAATAATGACCTGATAGTCAAGCATGTAACATAGCACAGAATCTCTTGACACTGAGGGTTAAATACTAAATACAGAAGATGACTGGCAATACACAAGTGACCATCACTTTCAAAAAATATGGATATTGGCTTGCTGTTGTCAAATAAACAGATATGTCATCTATTGTCAAACAAACTGTTTTAAAACAGACATTTAACTGAATAGTTAATGTTGTCTAAATATATTGTAGCAACCGTATTGACCTCAAATAAAGTTTTGAAGACAAAGAAAAGATATCACATAATGCACTCCCTGCATTTTCAATTGCAACTTCCTTTGCTCTGCACCTACTATGTCTTTGATTACACAGTGATGATTCAGTTGGATCCATGACTAATTCTTCAGAAAGGCCCATCAGTCAATCCCCAAGGGAACAATATAAATCTAGAGGCGAATCAAAATGTAAAAAGGCTTCCTGCTTCCAGAAATAGGTCCAGGAGGAGTCCAGTCCAAGTCGGAGATAGAGAACGCTAATGAGCTTGAGAGACTTGTAGGCTGGTCAATAAAGTGTAGATGAGGAGGCATGTGACCTGGCCAGATCCGGGCTCCCACACCATTTATTCAATACTACCAGGGTGGGTGGGGGCAGGCAGCTTGGGACTACTGACATTGATCTAACACAAAACAAACGAATTGCTGCCAAACCAAAGTCAAGAAGCTCTGTGAAGAAAAACTGCAATAAGTAAAACTGCAAGGCAGAAAATACACATTCATGTCAAGTGGCTTTGATTATGTTGAAATCTTTTACACACACAAATCGCAACTACTTTTCATAATTTTTTTATCAAATCGCAAGTACTGTACTAGTCAATTCATACCAACTAACCAAAGACCACCCACATCTATTTTATTTGTGGGACTATATAAATTCAAATTCAAAGCAACTAGAGGAGATATTTATTTAGGCTTCTTGTTCCGTACAAATTTCAGCCCAGTCAAAAGGAAAAATAATAATAATAGTTATAGTTCTAAGTTTTTGAAATGAGCTGGAATAAATTCTGAATATTGGTCCAGTTAGAGTGAATTTTCTCAAAAAGAAATATGAGCTTAATATGGAGTTCATCATTCTAAGTCTTGATGGTATTATTTACATAAGCTGAGGCTATCTACTATTGTTATTAGGCTCAAATTAGTTGTAAATAACTGTCTCAATCTCACAATCCAATGAGTCTAATGTGGCCTTTAAATCTACTCATCGCCAAAGAAAGAGCTCTACATGATTCATTTACGCCAGATAAATATTTCAGTAGTCAAAGCAGCTACAGCCTATTCATGGGATCCAAGGTCCCAGAGATGAAAGCCCCTTGCCTATCTCCTACCATTTGTGAATGAAGAGGGGAATATAGAGTAGACGCTGCTTCAATCTAAGCAACAGCAACATCCATAAGTCGCTTATCAGATCACAATGCTGTAACCAGCACTCACAACAACAACAGGGCAGCTGCAGAATTAATCCCCCTCCCTGCTTGGCTCCTCATAGGCTCAGGAGGGATACAGAGGGAGGAGGGTGCAGGAACAACACAGGCAGCTGGGCCTTGCAGTGACATCACAGGGCTGGCCTGGCTTAGCCTAGTGAGAGATCTGCAGGGAGAGATACCTTTCCCCTGTGTTGACTTTGTGAATGATAAAAGAGAAGGGCACATGGCATGCAAATCAACGGACTGAAATTAAGAAATGGACACCATGAATGTCAGTCCGTCATGGTGTTCCTTGTCTACATCAAAAGCAAATGCATAAAATAACAAACCAGGTCCCAGTGTCACACAGGTTGTCACCAGGTTTCTGGATAAGGTTACTGAGGCTCTGCAAGGCTTTACTTAAGCTAAATGTTAGCACCAGTACACCAACATGCTGATCATAAGAAGCTACTGTATGTTACCATGCTTTCCATCTTACCACAGTTTGTTAGCATGCTAACTTCTGCTATTAAGCACTAAACAGCTAAGGATGAAGAGAGTAACATTTGTTTTATAGGTATTCTGTCCTAAACCAAAGTATAAAACAATAATTGTTCACTAAAAGTGGAACACTCAACCTGCTCGTAGGGCTAAATGAAAAGTTAAGTTGTTACCAAAGTGTATCTTTAAGACTTTCTGATATAACCAGGCGGTCATGAAAAGACAAGGAACACTTCAAATGTCAAAGCCCTGTGTGAACAACAACATTGCACATATAGAGAGCTACCACATCTAGTATAAAACGACATTTAGAATGTGCTATATGGTGCACAGCTTCTCCTTTTTGCAGTAACAGGAAGAACAAGCCGCAGTGGCATCTCAAATTTATGATGAATGTTGTTGTTGTAAGGCCAGATGTAATAGTTGTGACAACTGGGATCTCGTCTCCTGTTTGACAGCTATTTATTCAGTCTAAAATCACACTCAGTATGTTAATTACTGCTGAATAAACTAAGTGACACTCATCAGAGATCAAGAGGAACTTTCTCAGGAATTCACATCCTGTCAGCTACAGTACCAACAGTCAATATTAGTTTTCTTAAACCATAATGCTACAGCTTTCAATATTATTTTAGTTGCCTCAGCTTGAACAAAGCTTAAATTGCCTAGACTACAGAAGACGTCCATCCGACCCGCCATAGGCTCATAAAGAATTGGAAATACTATTACATGTCTCAGTTAACCTAAATAACATTGTGGGTGTTGTGGTGAAGGTGAAACTTATCAAAGGGAAACTTATCTTTAGGGATAAAAATAAGCGCCACGCCCCAATCCCCCCGGTCTCGCAAAATCCTGTGGGAAACACTGAGGGAGTGGATGAATACAGGCTAACCAAAACCCACGAAACATCATTTATCATTAATATGGTTTATGTGCGACGCTCGTTTGTGTTTGGGAAGAGTAGTACTGTGGTGCTTACTCATAAAGACAAATAATGAACATTAAAATTCAGAACTAAGAATTGAGGGGGCAAAAAAACTTGATAAGGACAACCACACTCATTTATAGAACACGCTCTCTAAATGCATGGCCCTTACATTACGTGTTTGATGGGCCTGTTAAAAAGGCTTAACCACACCTATGGACATGGACCTGTCTTAGCCCGATAGAGGATATAGTAATGTGGATGCCATCATTGTCTATTATCTGACCAAGACTCACTGATGCACATGGGGATCAAAGACCAGTGCAGTCTAGTGCAACAAATGAGCTACTGTACATTTCTGAAAAACTGCAACTGCAATGGAGCAGCATTGTCCACCTCTAGTTTCTATGCAAAGCAAATGCTGAAAAGCTGAACATAAAGCTGAATGAGACTGGATCAAGGTCATAAAGTGCACAATCTCTTGGAGGGTCAAGGGCAGCAGGAGTTTCATCTTCCCAACCACTGATGGTGTTGCTTTCTTGTGGTGTGCCTGCAGACACCTCCCCATCTGACCTCGTCATCCCACTGTGACTCGATCGCACTGAGTGTCTCCTGGCTCGTGAAGGCTTGCTGCATTTTCCTGCAGATATAGCGTGTATGCGTGTGTGTGTGGGGGGGTGTGTGTGTGTGTGTGTGTGTGTGTGCGAGAAAAGGACAAACACAACCAGCCCAGGCAATTCTGCTCACCAGCAAAAACTAGATTGGCTTCCTTCTAGTATCTGAAATTATGTTTTAACTTTCAGAAAGGGGTGAAATCTACAGCTGATCGCTAAATCGAGGTGTGTAGAAGATTTATCTAACCAAACAAACATGCATTTATAATGCAACCTTTCAGTGGTTTATGAATGAGTTTCAATCTGAGCCACACTAGTGAGGATTTCAAGCTAGACTGCAGATCAGAGGATCCAATCAAATCCAGAAGATGGATAATCAAGCATTCAGGACACTAAGACATTGAAGTATCTGAGTTCAGGACAGCACAATTAGTCAAGCTTTTCAAGAGCTGTTGTCAGTGTTTTATCTTTTGGTCAAGCCCCCTCAAACTTTCAGAGATACATATTACATATATAAACTAAATCATTAATAATTGATAAATAATTAATAAATAATAACTAAAAAGCCTTAAAGGGGAGGGTTATTTCTTATCTAAATCTTTGCAAACGTGTCAATCATCAGTACATCGGTTTTCCTTCAGTGCAGTGATAAGCATGCTTCTGCGCCTCTGCATTAGACGACCTATAGACGCTTTGTCTCTGCACCGGTCTCCCCATGAACATGTGCGCAGCCCCTCCTCACAGTGATCTGCCACATCCACTTTGCCTTGCAGACAGAGAAGAATCATTGAGGTGAGGGAAATAGAGTATCTGAAGAAACACATATTAGACTGGCTGCAGGTTAGTGATGGAGGCAGCACATGAAGTGGAAAATAGAGGAGAGGAGACGTCCCATGCCGGCACAGAGAGCAGAGAGGCCTGAGGGGACTTGATATGACACACCAGCGGCCCCAGACAGGGGATTTAGTGGCGTGTTGGGCTTTTGTGCCACATTATTATCAGCCAGTGATCCGCCAGGCACATGGGCAGCTCTCGATCCCTTCAGAAGGGAGCAGTCTACCCCCCTTCAGTCTCCCTCCCCGTGCTGTTATTCAGACAGACCGAGGCTTAGCTGGCGTTATTGAAATGCTACAGGGGGAACATCCTGCTTCACTGACACTTGGAAAAAAAAAAACTTGATAATGACAGAAAGGTGGAGATTTAATGCTTAAAGAAAAAGCTGACCACTTTGTGTCTTTATTGTTAAACTTGTATGTAGAAAATCAGTGGATCATGTAACTCTGCTGACACAAAAAAGACAAGCATTTGGGCCTTGGATAGATTCATACTCACAGAGCACGCTTACCTGCCTTGCTCCACCTTTAGTGTCAACTGTTAAAGGGGATTAGGCCTGTCTGCAGATAAGCATGTAGGCTAAGATGGCAAACAGGATGCTTGTTACCATCTGTTCAGCTTTAACTTCTGTGGCTTCCATCGATCAGCTTCTAGACAGCGGCTTCTTAAACACGTTCCTACCACCATGGAAATTTGCGATCAGCCTCTAAAGGTGCCTGTCCGTCACTGCAGGATCACACGATGATAGCTAATGACGTCACCTGGACCCCAAGTGTCCCAGATAAGGTTATTTTGGCAACACGCTTAGGCACAGGCTGGCAGTGATGTTGGATGTTTCCACGGCAAAGCAGAACGGAGTGATAAGGAGTGGAGCGGCACGTGGTGGCCAAGACCGGGGAGTGTGCAGCGTGGGGAGCTGATGGACAGGCCGCTGATGGATTAGGTGGTAAGCCTGGCAGAGGGCTGCCCGTTCTAGATGGAAGCCTGCCTGATGCACTGTGGTGATTAAAATGTAAAACTGAAGGGTGGGGAGTGTGCTTAGGCCCTCATAAAAACAACCAAAAGAAATGTTGCAAACAGGCATGTGACTGAGCAAAACAAGGAAGCAGATATAGAGCCATGACGCCGGAAAATGACTGATACCGGACCAGCAGCACAGGTCATCAGCCTGGTAGGACAGGAAGTGACCAAATCCAACACACAGACATATGCTTTAAAAGAAACACTTAAGCAGGGGGGATAAGAGTGTACACTTAGTGCAAGACGGACAAATGAAAAGCCAAATTGTTTATGCTCTTTGTAACCTAAAAAGGCTGGTGTGAAGGTGACAGCAATAGCTGCTGAATAATTCATGTGTTCGCTCTTGTGACTGCAGCAGCCGCATAGGTCGACAGATTTATATAGAATCTATATTGGTATTTAATTATTTAGATTGCTGCCAGTAATGCACAAGGCCTTCAGTGGGTGACGCCATCATTTCTGCTGTGGACCACAACAAAAAGACAAATTGTTTTGCAGTTACCAAATCTCCATCGGGATTTTAAGTCATAAAACTACCACACAACCACTTTCAGTATGAGCATGATTCAGGGGAAACTCATTTTAAGTGCACAGACATTGGTGTCTGTGGAACACTTTCATTTTCGTTTTTGAAACCACTGAGCTTCAACAGTCAGTTTTCTGTCCTACACAGCTCACCACTACATGACCAGTTACATGAGCGAGCTGTGGAAGAGCGGTTAGGGAATCAGTTCTTCGACTGTGAGGTCACTGGTATGATCCCCACTATGGATCCATGGCTGATGAGCCTTAAGCAAGTACCTGCTTGTGTGGTTGCCCACTGCTCTAAGTGTGTGCTCACAATCATACAAAAACAACTGCCTGGTATGACTGTACATACACCCATCAGGCATAACATTATGACTACCTTCCTAATATTGTGTAGGTCTCTCTTGTGCCTCCAAAACGGTTGTCATGACTGTGAATGGACATGGACCTTCTGAGGGTGTCCTGTGGTGTCTGGCAACAGAATGTGGGTTTAAATTTTTCATTAAATTCATCAAGGATACCTATTATGGTATGTGGATATTTAAAGGTATGGCTGATATTTGCAGATTCGTCACATAGTTTGGTTTATATTGAAAATATCTCATTCATCAGTTCAACCTCAACGAAACTGTATGGGGTATATACTGTATCTGGACCTCTGAGATGCTCAATATTAAAATTCCATGAGAAATGAGGGTGCCTCATGACACAAGGCCGACGCTCGGTTTGCCAGTGTCAAATCGTTAGCGAGCATCAATAGTGCTAATTTTTGTGGTGTGTCCCACATCATTAGTCGAACCCTTGTCGGTGGATTTTCAGACAATTTACTACGTTGAATCAGCGGTGAAACAAATCGGCCAGAGAAATCACTTCTGGCTTATCAGCTTAGCGAACCAATATACGAGAAGAGAAACGGAAGTGACCAACTGATCAGAATGACTCAGGTGTGTACGATGGTTTGTTGCTCTTCCTAGCTTCCTAGCCTCCCAGCTATCAGTAACTCTTTAAGTAACACCTTTTGAATGATGAATACAGATAATTCTGTGAAGATGCTCAGAGAGAGAGAGCTAAATCAAAGGACACAGAGCTTGGTGGGTTTTACTGAAGACATTTCCCTACTCATCCTTCTTCAGTTCTGGATGATTTGCAAAACAACGAGAAAACTCAACAAGTCAAGTTGCCTTTGATTCAGCCACCTGCTGGTATGAAGAGATATTTCCTTTCATACAGTCACAGCTGGCCTTTGTTGCCGATAGTTCTTTGATGTTTTGATGAGGTTTGGTGCTCTGTACCTTAAGCCTCATTATTGTCTGCTGCAACATCTTTTTTTTTCAATGCTTCTCTAGTGGGTAAAGCTTTTCTGTTAAACGATGACAGCAAAACTATTGTCCCTTCAATAATCTCATGGGTTTTTACTGGTAAAATCAACCCTGGTAAGTTACCTTTGACATTCAGAAATGCAATCAGTAAATCAAAATATGATATTGGTGCCAATACGGGTAAGAGATTTGTAGGCAATTATGTGCAATGAGTATATATATATATATATATACACACATGTATATATAATATTGAGCATACAAGTAGCATAACCCATCTCCAGCAGCTTGCAGAAAAGTTCACCAATACTACATTTTTAAATTAAGTTGCATGTCTCTTTAAAAATGGATTTCTTCATTTTCTTCTCCACAGTCCAGTAATACTTTCTGTATGAGCTCATACTCAACAATCAGACTGTAATACACAATGATGTTGCAACATTACTACTCCTTAACCACATCACAGCCATTTTACGGTTTTACTGGGAAGTACATATTAGATATAGCCCTTAATGAGGCCTTGACATTTTGAATTATAGAACAACTTACTTGGGAGTGCATAAAACAAAAGAGAGAAAGCTCATTGTAACTCACTTGAAGGGGCCAGTGTACTTACTTTAGCAGCCAAATTATATACTCAACTGCAATAACTTAAAGCCTACGGTTATAAATCAAACCTACGCCATGCGCAATCATATCACAACAGCACTTTTACGATGAAAAGAAACAGAAACTGCAGTAGGCATCATAAATAATGTGATATGTTACTGATACCTGCAGATCTGGCCCTGAGAGGTCAGGGTCGGCCACAAAACAGTGATGTGAGGGATTTAAAGACTTCATAAAGAAAGCCCTGCAAGACTGTGCGCCTGCAGCTGGTACTAAACGTGCTAGCCTGGATAAACACACTATAAAACTCATATCTACCAAGAAGCATTCAGAACACTTCAGAACGCAGGAATGTATATCCGCATCCTCTTTCCGTGGCAAACGCAACAGAGATGCAGTGGAAAGCTACTGGTGCAGTGGAGGAGTCGGGGTCCCAGATGAAGTACAATGGCTGTATTATTTGACTGTTGTGGATGACATTTGCTTGACACTTGTGATGTTAGCACCGTCAGACTTGTGGATGCTGTCAGTGAACTTCACTTGCTTCCTGACATGATGGTACCTATGCTAAGGGGAGTGGCAGGACAAAGCTGTCCCAGTCTGGGTGGATGCTTTTGGGTTAGATGCATCCTACACTGGTTTCCTATCAATTACAGTCACCAATCTGGCAAAGCCTCAGCCAGGGAATCCCCTATGTTCCAACAGACTCCTTTCACTTTGAGCTAAGTTTTTTTTATTTATTTTTTATGGAAATTAGCTGTATTTAATTTAAAAGACGTATTTTCGTGGAGACTCCTTCAGAAAACTTTCAAGCCCTCTTCCCCTCGGGGTTGCCTTTGCTCCCCGTTACCGTTAATCAAAGCTTTTAGCTAGCAAGTTACTGCAGCTGCCGGCTGGCCTTTTTACAGTAACAAGCAAACATCCATAGTATGCTGGAGACCCCTAACACATTAAACAAACTGAAATCGCTTCTACATACCCTCCGCCCGGGTACGAAGATCAGACATCGTTCTCTGGACGGGCGGCATCTCTCCACGCAGAAGCCCGGGCGACGGCACCTGTCAAGCGGCCGCGGCTTGTCAGCTGTGCTCCCTGTGGCGGCTGCTGCTGCTGCTCCTCAACCGTTGAAAAGAATTTCAAAAAAACGGCTGAAATTAACCGGAGGAGCCTCTCTCATGCGGACCGGACTGCGGCGTGTCTACGGATATTAGGAGATGTAAACGAGGAATAAACTACTTTAATTTCCTGGTGGTGACAGAACCATGCTCAGGAGCCAAAGGAGGTTCCCGGATCCCCCAGCATCCCGGTTCAGTCAGCGGGATAAAGCCGATAGACGACCTCGGTTAAAGCAGGAGTGGACACGGACTTACCATAAACTGAAGTGAGGGGGACGGTGCCGCTTCACATTATGGACCGTACCACATGCAGTCGCAGCGGGAGGGGTTCACTCAACAAAATAGCAGTCATTTCACCGCTGCCAGGAGTAAAATAAATCACAAAAATTGCATTTTACCAACAATTTAAAAACATTAAAATGCTGGATTTCAAAAGACACTCCCGATTAATTTATAAAACCCCTATGTGGTTTTAAAATCCGGCATCACGATGTCAACTGAGAACAACAAATCCCCCCTCTGCGGTACGTGTTGTTGACAGGTTGGGAGTTGGCTTACCACAATTGAAACACGTTTTTGTGTAGAATGTGGTTATTTATGTATTATAGTTGCTGCATTGTCAACATACAGCAACTCCACAACTAAAGAAATGAATATTCATTGAAATATGTTCAAAACTATATTGCAATATTTCGGATAGACGTATATCCACTCTCGCTGTATCGTGCTGTACACGCCACAATATTGATATTTCCTTCTGCATGATTTGTGCGTGTTACAAAATACATGATGATCCCTTTTGCAGTACATAATTAAAAAGACAATAAATTGTTATGTGTGTTGCTATTTATGCACCTTGCACACTGGAAGTATATTGGTAGCTTGCATTTAGATTAGCCTGAAATCTGAATTATTATTCAAACTATGAAAAACATAACATGTAATCAATTACGCCAGGGATGTATAAGAAATTAAAGATTTGGCATTTGGCCTGGGGCTTCCTGTTCCTGATCTGTGGTCCTGGTCCCACCAACCTGTCCACTGTTAATTACTGATCCATTCCTACCTAAATGTTATGATTAAATTCTCCGACCTGCTTATCATTCTTTATATTTGTGCATTATGCCAGCCAACTCACCTGAAATATAACAGCTATCATCAGTGACATAGTTTCATGCCCCCGTGCTCCCGTTCATGTTATAAAAATTATTTTATGAGTTCAATAAAAACTTTGAATGCCATTTCTATACTTTCGTTTTATCCATTATCAATCTCACATCTATCATGCATCACCTAGTATCATGTACTCTTGTTTGTCTCATGTATATATTCTGCATGTATGCATCTAGACATGTGTGTATGAAACCATCTCGTTCTTCCTGCTACTCTCCCTTCTTCTCTCTTCTCCCTTGAGACAATTTGAATAGTTATTGACAATTTATAAATTAAACTGAACTGAACTGAACTAAAGTTGATAAGAGAGCAATAAAATTCACCCATAAAATTGCTGATAAGTTCTTGTTTTCCATAAAATGTCCTCCTAATGGGTTTTGTGCCATTAATCTAAACGTAACACTATAAAAATAAGATGTGTCAGCCTGATCGACAATACTAAGTGTAATGGAGACACTCTGTGATCTTGTACTGTGCATGCGTAAACTATTAATTTGTTCTTTGGTCTCTCTTGCAGAGACCTTGCTCTTAGTGTTATTACTCTGACCTCAATAAATGAATATTATTCAGACAGAGATAAGATGGGAAATGTTATACTGTATGTGTGTGAGGTATAGAGACGACTTGAAAACCACTACTATATCTTGCCAGCAAAGTATATTCTGTGATATTGTAAGAAAGGCACAGTTTAGTACCCTGTGACACAATGAACGCTGAACTTTTAAGATGCTCCACAGGGGTTGTTGATTCTGCACATTTAAAGCTTAGATCTGAACAGAGCAACATATGATGTGAGAGCACAAAAAGAGCATCCTTGTTTCATCTACATGGACACTTTTACAGATCACACTGTTATAAACTACTTCTCTACTCCACATGATAGCATTCAGGGATATTTTTGAATGGTTAATAGTGTAGTGCAATCAGTCTAGTTTTAAGAAAGCCCATGAGTAAAGTAGTTGTGCAGTGGAACACATGGGCAAACAACAACAACAACAACAACAGAGTTGTAAGAAGACACTCGTATCAGTCACCGTGTTATTATGTGATTATTGTCTAGAGACGAGCTCAGCAGTAGATCTAATCCAGGGTGACTTACTCCAGCTCACGGTTTTCTTTGTATCTCTCATCAGTGTGTCACTCTCCTGTGATGGATCTGCTCTAATGTGGATCCTAAAGTGGGACACATAAAAGAAAAGACAATACTCATGACAACCCAAAAAGCAACAGTGATGCTATGTCTGCTGCCCATTGTCCGTGGTAAATCAAAGTGTGTCCTCATTCTCACTGCAGCTGAAATGCAAATCACACTGGAGTCGGCATTTGTACAGCAGCAGCACCACTGCAGTTGTCTGAGAGAACTGCAGATATACTACAGCTTTCTGATGTGCATATTTCACAATGCTCACTGTCCTGCTTGTGTGTATTTATAGAGAAATTTCTTAATTATTGCTGCCAAATTCCTTCCATATTTTTTCTGTGGTCTTTTAGTCTTTGTTGGAAATGATTCAAGAGATTATTTTTTATCCATATTCCCTTTCAAATTAAAATGTTTTGGGGATTAGAGGAAAATTAGATTAAGCTTCTCCTCCTGAAAACAGAAAACAGTCAGTAGGCTCAGTGCAGTGCTACGTGTTGTCTTCCTGCTTCTTTAAATCTCATCCTATTCTCAACAGCCAAAAAAAGCAAACACAAAACGATTGTGTTACATAGGAGGTCGATATTCACCACATCCAAAAATAAGAAATGAACACCTGAACATCTTCACCTCCTCCTGCGCCTGCTACAGACACATCTCTCCCCAAGATTGCCATTCTTTCCCCCACTCCACCTAATTCAACATCAGCTCGCCACCACGGGGATTTGGCTCTGTAGCTCCCACGGTTGCTAAGCAACAGCGACAAGTTAGTTGCCTCTTCAATTATATGTGAGTTGCACTGTTTTTTCCGCCCTGTTTTATAGCATATCCAGTCCAAACAATGACTCACTTAAGCAATCGTCCAGATTTCTAGGACTGTAAAAATCTGTGTCAGTTACACACAGCAATTGTGTTTATTTAGGTCTTTATCAGAACGACATAATAAGATGTCATTGATACTCCCTCCTGGCACATTTGTTCTGTGTTTGACTGTAGCAGTGTAAATATAAGATTTGGATGTAAAGGTCTGAAATGCAAACAAAAGCTCCAGCAAAGCTTTTGCACAAAACATAAAGTCAGCACAGTTTCAAATCTTATTTCTGTCTGTACCATTTATTATGTATTATTCCAACTTGAAAGCAACTGTACAAGGCACCCTGGTTACTAAGCAGTCTATCTGCAGCTAAATTATCTATTATCTAGTAAAACATTTTAAATAATAATTAATTAATATATTGATTTCTGTTTAGTTTTTTGTGCTTTCTGGCAGAAGTCAACCAGCTAACACACTAATAAAAGACAACCAAGATAAAATCCCTGAATCTTGAAACACATGCCCAAGTAACAATTTCCAGATGACTACACTTTAGCGACACTGTGATATAGCGCTCCGAACTATTTGGAGAAACGTAGATTAATTTGAAATTAATTACCAACATAAACTAAAGTGAGGGGGACGGTGCCGCTTCACATTTTTATTCTTCTGCGTTTCATTTGGTATGAGAGCTGCTGGTTTATAGTTCTAATTTCTCCCTCTTCTTTGCTTTCGCATAGCCATGTGGTTTTATCATGGCTTTTATAACTCTGATCGTACGGCACTTTGGTCAACTGTAGTTGCACAAAAACAATAATAAACATTATCCTTGAACCTTAAAATGCCTCATCAAGCTGCCTTTAAAAGCCTCCTTGTCACCTTTGCGCCATCAAAATACAATGAATTTTTAGTGTTCTTCAGAGATGGCTAACAGAAATCAGGTTGAATAACCGGCTTATAAATGATGATGTGTGTAAGCCTCTGCCTGGAGGCCCTTTGCTTCTGCAGTAAAAATACTTTGAGCCACTTTGCTGCTGCTGAGAGTGGAAATACTAAGGGAAGGAGTAATACAGCTTAAACCCTGCAACAGCTTAACTGGATCATATCCCAGATGCTTTTAAAAAGGTATCCAGTTGACTATAGAGTATAGTGACTATTTCCCTCACTTCTTTCCGGTCATTCAGTGCTTGGCAACTACATATTGTCTACAAAAACAGCTTGCTCGACACATCGACTGTCTTTCAGTTGCTTAAGCAGTAAACAAGACGGGATAAGATAATGATTTTAACCACAAAAATGTCTTTGTTCACCACAAAAATGTTCACCACACCTGCGGCTGCATTCTTTCTGAAGTTCTTTAGACTGAAAATGATTGAATCTGTTCTTTTTAGGACACATTAATACTTGTCCCAGGCACAAAGCTAGGACAATTTTGTTATCGATTTTGTCATGAGATGTTATTCCTTCTGTAAAGACTGATCAAACCGAGCGGATGGAGGCAGCCACCAGGCCTGTAGCTGCATCTTTCATTCCTTGCCTGCGGCTCTGGAGGGAGTGATTTGCCAGTGTGACATTTAGCTGTAATTGAATTGCATTCTGCCCTCTTGTGGATGTTGATCTGTAGTTAAGGGTAGGGGGAAGTTGGTTCGATGGCCAGCTAACCACAAATGGTGGGTCACTGCAGAATCGTTTGACTAACAGTTGAATTAATGTGCACAGCTCAAACTTGCACAAAAATACATGTCATGATCATCAGAATCAGAATCAGAATACTTCATCCTTCAGAATCCTTCAAGGAATTTTTTTTTTTTTTTCTGTTGCTCCCGTAAAGTGACATTTGCAAGGTGACATGGCCAAATACAAATAGAATAAGAAGGTAATATAAAAGATATAAAAAATATATACAAAATAAAAATAAAAATCAGATGTAAGATGCATAAAAAACAGATATTGCACGAGTATTCACAATTTGACAGAGGTAAAATTGTTACAAGTAAATTATAAGAGAGTCTGAATTTGTTAAGCGTGACCAACACTCAGCGGGAGGAGTTATAAAGTCTGATGGTCACAGACAGGAATGACCTCCTGTGCCGTCTTGTGGTGCATTTCTTTAGGATGAGTCTATTACTGAAGGAATTCAAAGGAAGGAATACGAGATCACCATCATAGTCAAATTATATAATTCTATGCATTAAACACTATTTTAAGAACCATTTTCTCTCAAGCGCTTTGATCTGGAGATCATTCTCAAGCTGTTTCATTGCACCAACTCAGAAACTGACTTCAGATCACTCATACGATGAAGTAAACAAAATCATCCCGGCTATCTATGAACACATCTGTTGATCCGAGCAGAACAAAATTAAAACCATTCATCACCCGGCCCTGTTTCTTCACTCAGTCACAGCCGCGCCGACAATCAGAGGAGAAATTAAAGAGAGTTAGAATATTAATCCTTTCAAATGGCTTTTTTAATAGCAGCTGAGGTGGCTGCTGAGACTACATTAGCTGTACTGATGAGCAGGGGCTGAGAGATAAGCTCTTAAGGTTGGACAGACAGTCAGCACCACAGTGCTCTCTTGTCTAAATGTGCTAAAGGGAGATAAAATGGCTGCTTGACTCAACATGGCGTAGGTATGTTTCGCTGAACTATAGATAAGCACGTCCCCTCCTCTCTTTACAGGAGGGGAAACAACGAGGCGAGCATGTTTTCGTCTTTATTTGTCTAATTTCATCTTCAGAATCCAAGTGAAGAAACCAGATGAAGAGGTTTTCTTTATAGGAAGAGGCTGATTAACTGAAACTCCTTCATGATATATAAAAATCTACAGCTGAATTATAATATAATATAATATAATATAATATAATATAATTATATAACCACAAATCATTCTGGTGAGTAATGAAAACAGAAACCAAGTGAACACCTAGAAGAGGAGCAGGACCTAAGAGCCGTGATACACCAAGTTCATGGCCGGTCGTCAACAAATTTGGCCATCAAGTGAGGATCTGTGACTAATGCAGGCTACGGCCACCTGCTGGTATGGAGAGTTAAATCCTCTCTCATCGAGCCATTAGCTTAAGTCTTTGCTTTGTGTTCAAGTTCAAGTTCAACTGGAACTGACACAGGCGACATGAGGCGATGCCCCGGTCTGCCTTTGCTGCTGCTAGTTCTTTAGTGTGTTGCAGCACTTCAATATAAAAACACAAATGACAAAGGAGTAATGTCTCCATTGAAGGATATCAGCTATTTCTTATAGATGGCTACATGTGAATGTAATCTATTGAAATGAAAACAGTTATTATGAATTTAATTTATAAGTTGCCCTAAATCCTGCACACCAGCCTTATAACTGACTATTCCCATGTGTTTTGACTCAAATGTAGCGTAATTCTGGCTGGTGCCGATATCGTATGAACTTTGTCTACCCAGACAAAACAATGCCACAAGAAATCTCTCGAGTGAAACAACAAAACCGGTCTAATCTGGCAAATAAAGGACATCAGCGACAGAAAGAGGCTGGGAAAATAGATTTCAAGTTTCAGTTAATGATCTGACAGCCAGACAAATTTTTGTTGTACAATGGGATTTAAAACCTCAGGCAGCGATTAGAGAGTCTGGACACCTGAATACAATCTATGTGTCTACTAGTGGCTATAATATAATAAATCTTCATGAGCCATATTGTAATAGCTGTGGCAATGAAGTTATAATAGAAGACAGTTTAAAGGGGAGTTGGGTCACATTGGATCAATAAAACCTGGAACCAGAGCCAGAGTCATAATACTGCCACAGCCTCAGGATGTCACTAAATCTAAGTTTGACACATTAGACATTCCCTGAAGGATTCTCTCTGATGATCGGCACGAGGTGACACGAACAGGTGATGACATGCTCTGTGTGTGTGTGTGTGTGTGTGTGTGTGTGTGTAACTCTTACCTCAGGGCCAAACAGCAGCACTCAAACAGAGCGGTGCTGTCACCGCTATAAGCTGATGTCTCACATCTCCAGGGAGCCGCTTTGTCACCTGGGACACAGAAAAACTGCCCGACACGTCTCTGAGGACACTCTGCTGTATTGTGCCCCTGTGACACATTATATGGCCTTCTTCTCGCCGAGGACGTCCAATGAACACCTGCACTCTTACTTTAGGTGTAACACAAGCAATGTCTACTTAAGTCATACATTTATGTTCACAGCAGATGTCAAGCTTTACTTAACTTTACTTTAATATAACATCCATTGTAATGGATGTTATATTAAAGTAATATTAAAGTAAAGTTACTGAAACCAATAACATATTTTTTTTCTGAACAGAAGTAGAAACTGAAGAGCCAAAAACTGTTGTTCCCCAAATGGCCACTTGAAGCTCCAACAGAAAGTCTCTCCAGCAAACTTAAGACACTTGCAGAAAGGCTGAATATTGACATAACTCATCCATTTAAACTGTATTGGGTATCATTTAGGATGTGGCTACTTTGAAAGACAGGTCAGTGCTCAGATGTCACCCATCCGTCTCAGCTCCTCCTCACCTCCTTGCCTATTTTTATTTATTTTTTAAAACTAGTCTGGGGTATGGTAGAATCGCGTACTACCAAGATGGTGACAGTTGGTGCAAACCATGCTGAGCTTCAAAACTGCTCTTCAGGAATCCTGTTGGTGACAAGGGTTTGACCATCCCTAGGTACTATGCCAAGAAAATAATAGTAAATTGAAATGGATTTCAGATTACTCTGTTTCATTATTAGTTTTTTGTTGTTGTTGTTGTTGTTTTTTTTGTTTTTTTTGGAGATTTCATTTCATAAAATAGTTGAAATGTTAAAATGTGTACTGGGATGAAAACACACTGATGAGAGAGATATATGAGAGTATGTTTAATTAATGTGCAAAAGAGTAAAAATATTTATTTCACCTTATTAACATACAGTGCTGCTTTGGGCCAGCATGCTGAAAGCATAAAGCTAATTTGCTGACCTTTTGTTTTTAGGATTTTTTAGCATGCAAGCATCGGCTAATTAACACTTAAGACGAAGTACTGCTGTGTTAATATTATCTATGTTGTAGGTGTTTAGTTGTGAGCACAAATGTTCAAAGTTGGGTGGCACAGTGTTGTGGTGGTTAGCACTGATGCCTCACAGCAAGAAGGTTCCCGGTCTGAAACTATGGGCCGACTGGGCCTTTCTGTGTGGAGTTTGCATGTTCTCCCTGTGTCTGTGTGGGTTCTCTCCGGGTACTCCAGCTTCCTCCCACCATCCAAAGACATGCTGGTTAGGTTGATTGGTGATTCTAAATTGGCCGTAGGTGTGAGTGTGAGTGTGAATGGTTGTCTGTCTCTCTGTGTTAGCCCTGTGATAGACTGGAGACCTGTCCAGGGTGTACCCCGCCTCTCGCCCAATGACAGCTGGGATAGGCTCCAGCCCCCCGTGACCCTTAACAGGACAAGTGGTTACAGAAGATCATTGAAGTTCAAAGTTTTTATCTGATGATGGTGCTAGGTCAGAGGATCACTACACTTTAGAGAAATGCATGCACAGATTTAAGCACCAATCCAACATCGGGATATACATTGAGACATTAGCATTTAAGAAAGGAGCAAATTTTCACCACAATCAGAGGAGTTTATCATCTGTTGACCACAAACATTTGTACAAAATTCCATCTCAATCCATCCAGCGGTTGAGAAAATTCTGCCAGAACCAGAACCAAAAGAGTGGAAGACTAAAGTTAAAATGATGAAAGGACACGATGCTTTTATTGTTCATGTGCTGGGCAGGTAATGAAAAAATTCACCTTCTTTCCAAGCTTGCAGCAACAACAGAACAGTAACAAATCTTGTAGCTGACACAACCATTTCCTCCCAGTGTTGGCTGTCATCTAAACCCAATAGGGAAATGTTTGTTTGTTTGATTAAAGCATATGAAGTCAGGCCATTAAAAGTCTTCTGTCAAAGCTTTGGTGAAAACTGTGATGAATAATTAAAAGACAACGATCATTTTACCTGAGCTTAGTTTGCTTGGTTGCCATGGTAGGAAAGCATGTATTATTTACCGGCTGTGTGAGTGTGACTGCAGACAGCTTACAGGCTCTCAGTCATTTATAGATCTGTTCAGGATTAAACGAGGTAGTAATCCATGGCAAACAAAACATTACGTCCGAGCTGCATGTGTACCTCCGAATGAGGAGCAGGGAGTTGGACTGGGGTGCTGTGGACCATGTGATGTGGCAGAGGGTTTGCAATGGAGGGGACAATGCTGACGGCAGGACAGGAGAAGCCACAGAAGCGGGTGAGGTTCCGCGTGGCTTCGGGGAACAGCGGCCGGGTCCTGAAGGAGATGTTCAAGGATGAGGGGCCTTCGGACTCCCTGGATTCAGACTGCACCAGCAGCTCTGACGCTGATCGAGCAAGCACCCCCTCAACAAGTGGAGATGTACAGGGACACCTGTACGGATACCTTGGCCCCGAGCTGGATGACAGCGAGAGTGAGCCCGATGAGCTGCTCATGTACGCAGGGGCCACAAAGGACTGGATGTTCACCACCAAAAGGGTGAACATACTCAGTAAAAATGGGACTGTGAGAGGAGTCAAGCACAAAGTCAGCGCAGGTCAGACGCTGTTTGAAAACCTGCCTAATTCCAACAGTGTAAGTACTTCTGAATGAGTGTGATCAAAGACAACCTGTTGCTTAAATTCACGTTGATGCTGGGACGGTTTCAACACTCGTTCCCATCAGTGTCAAGTCCAGTTACAGGTAGGAGCTGCATGTAGGCGTGTGACTGGGACAAAGGCTCACAATAGAGGACAAGGTCACGGAACAATTAAAGATTAATGATGCATTTCGTTAAGTGTTTCAGGAGAAACTAATCAGGTTAATGAATTCTCAGCGCTTCGCTTTCTAGTATCCCTGCACAAAGAACCGTTTGTTATTCTGAGGTAACTCTTGGCTCGTGTGCTGCTATAGAAGGTCATTTCTAAGAAAATCGTCTCTGGTGAAGTTGAAGTCACGTCTTCAGTAGACTATAAAACTTTAAAGGAAATTTTTGATCCCAGATCCCAAAAGAAACTGCTGTTTCTTGATCTTTCATCCGTTAAAATAATTAACACACTTTACATTTATGATATCAGTTGTTTTACAAAGTGGAAAAAACTTTGTACAGAATTTACTTCACATAAGTAGCTTTATGCATTAAAATAATATTTATCGTTCCATGGGGAAACTGCATACACTGCACACACTAAAAACATATATTTAACAAAAATACATGTTAATTTTGATTGAATATTACTCAGTATACTTTATATTGAGTAATATTCGCATTTCTGAACAATAAATTGATTTCTAAACCTCGTTGGAAATGCCATCAGCATTGTCTCTTCCATTGCAAAAGTATAAAAGTCTATGGTGTGAAAATGATATTCTTATTGTTAAAATATGTTGAGGCATTTTTAAATGAGGAGCAATTTAATGTGGTTTCATGCTCGCTACAAGTCACAGAAATCTTATAATAAGAACAAAACACACAATATTTGGCCCTTTCCTTATAAATGATGTAACAGGTCTGATCTGATTTCGCGCTGCACATGGCAAAAGTCCATGAACAGCAGGACACAAGTGAAAGCAGTTGATTACCTCACTGAGAAGGTGGAGGTGTGCAGCGCGTCCATCCCCTGCAGCTTTTCATGTGACAGCTCACTGTGGCAGCCTCTTCTTGTTCCATTGCTCCCTGAAATATTGCAAAATGATTTGTTGTCAAAAATGAAAAAAAGGCGGAGCAACTTGAAAGACAAACACATTTAACTTCCTGTTTAAAGTTCAGTAAAGGTCAGGTCTCGTGTTGCCAGGGTAATGTTTTTAATGCGAAGCAGCAAAAGCAGGAAACAGTTTGCATTAGCAGCGATCCCAGATGATGAATAAGCATTCTGCATTCATGTTCATATATTAGTTTATGGATTACACTAATAGTAAATTAACATAGATTTTTGTTAAGGAATGCAAACACAGACAGTTCATAATAATGAAAATGTGTAAAGATTCAAATTTTTTCATCAGTGGGACATTAAAAGTTAAAATCCTGGTTTTGCATCATTTGTGAAATCTTTTAAAACCACTTTCACAACAATAATCCATATCATTTTCTACCACTGTCCTCTTAGTTTGGAATAATTTCTGATTGTGATTTGATTTAAATAATAATAATCGAAATAGTTGAGAAATAGTTGGAAGGATTTTATTTTGGGTTTATAATTTTTGGCCTTGTGAACAAAAAGTACCGTTTTATGAAGAGTTAATGGTCAGTAAATCCTTAACTAATGTTCCATCTATAAATGGCTATAAATGGGTCACAATAGTGGTGGCCTCTGCCTCCTCCTGATATTTATCCTCTCTCTTTGGCAATAATTCAGTATTAAATGCAGCCCGTGTTGATTTAAGCATTAAAGTAGACACAACAGTGGTAACAAGTATCACTGTGTGATAATTCTGCTATTGATAGTGTTAGTAATCCCGTCAGTAATCCTGCTATATCAGAGCCTCTGAAAGGCTCCCGTCAAGTACATACACTGAAACATTACAGCATAACCCCCAGTGTATTTCAGGAGCCATGGTTTAATAAATGCACTGTTCACTGGAAATGTACGATCACAACTAAAAACATGATCATGTAACTTCATTATGTGTGTTTCCGCCCTCATAGATGGAGTTATCCCTTGAGTTTGGGCGGATTGTGATCTACACCACCAGTTTCCGTGTGGTGAGGACGACCTTTGAGCGCTGCGAGCTGGTCAGAAAGATCTTCCAGAACCACAGGATGAAGTTCGTGGAGAAGAACATTGCCCTAGACATCGAGTACGGGAAGGAGCTGGAGGAGCGCTGCAAACGCGTGGGAGAACCTCCTTCGTTACCGGTCGTGTTCATTGATGGACACTACCTAGGGGTCAGTTCTTATCACTCCTTTCTAAAGTTACGCAACGTCAGTATCTCATGCAACAGCGCTGAGCTCATTATATGTGTTTCACAGGGTGCTGAGAAAATACTTGGCATGAATGAATCAGGAGAGCTGCAAGATCTTCTGACCAAAATTGAGGTTGGTCTCCTGTGTCTTCTCTTCAGAAACGTTCCTTTGAATCACTGAAGTTGGCTGAACGGATGATTTTCCTGTAAAGTCGACAAAGTATTCAAATGTTACCAAAAATGCAAATGGTTGCTTGTCAAAACTATTCAAAGCGAGGACAAAACACTCACATTTCACGCTAAATAAAAATGCTGCCATGTTTGAGCACAAAGCCTTCTTCAAACCGTTATTCGAATGTTTAATAGGAACTATTTCCCTGTATGATTTGTGGCACATATAATATTAACGCAGCAGATGATTATTATCATTACAAATTTGAACTTTATATTTATCCAAAGTCATTGAGATGAAGATAGTGCAAACAAGATCAGTCAATTCCCCTCATGTTATCAATAAAACATGAGCAAACTGCAGTGTAAAAAATGCATGCACATCAATAAGGGGCCATCAATAATGTAGGGCTTGTTATTGATTCAGCCGTTAACACATTTGTTGGAACACACCGAGTACACGGTTCTGCGGTACAGTGAGATTGTACAAACTATTTTGGTTTTACGCTGAGCTGAGCAGCCGCACAAGCCGTGGCCTTTCCTGCGTCCCTCATTTGGAGTTCTGACGCCACAGAAGTCCTCATAAATAAATACAAAGCAGTGTCATGGCATTCAAGTCATGCATTCCAGTCACTGCAGGCTATTAAAAAGAATGCAGCTCTAAAAGGTCATGAATGCGCTGATCAGTCCAGAACTGGCCACCAACGCGGCTAGAATTGTGTATTTATCTGGAGAGTCACGGATCCAGCAAAACGTCAGAAAATAAGCTTCTTTTTCTTTTAGGTAACAGGTAAAGTAGAAGATTACTACCATTCATGTTTGTCTGTTGAGTAGAAAACTTAAGTCAGGAAAAATAAAGTTTGACTTAACACAGACTGGGAGGAAAGTTCTGGATCTCCTCCAGAAAGTAGTAGAAGTCACCAATAGGCAAACCAACCACTTTTGGGGCCCAGTTAGAAAACAAAAAAATGAGGAAGGGGCCCCCAGGCCTCCTTCTATTTTCTCCATGACAGTTTGAGCCAGTTTGGACTGTTCAGTATGTTTGGTTTGGACATCTGTTAACAGAACTACTCATAATTTGGCCAAATGAGTTACTCCTGTGGCCACTTGATCCAATTAAAGGATTTAATTTAGATTTAAATGGAGTCACTTTGCCAAACATTTGTTACATGTCTGTAGTTCTTTTCCATAAACAGGAGATATACTTGGAGTACAAAATTCGAAAATATGATGTGGGATTAAAACTCAGCAACGTAACATGAAGGCAGCATATGTGCTGGATTATATATTGGCTCTGGGCAGTCGAGGATGTCGACTTTTTGTACACTGCATTAAAATCATCTTTTACAGTGACTTTCTGACATCTGAAATAGAAATATATGTCAAAATGTCATAAAATTCCTTTAAAATTCAGCTTAAAAACATGGCTTATACTTAACATTAACATTGGCACTATATTCAAAAATAATCTATCCATTTTTTATTTTATTTTTTTAGAGGGTACAGCTTCCCCAGACGTGCCAGACCTGCGGGGGCTTTGCCTTCGTCCCGTGCCCAATGTGCCATGGCAGCAAGATGTCTGTGTTCCGCAACTGCTTCACGGATTCCTTCAAAGCCCTCAAGTGCACTTCCTGCAACGAGAACGGCCTGCAGCCCTGCGTGAGCTGCAGCCAGTGAGGATGTTCAGTGCCTGAAACAACAAGCCTCACTTCCTCCCTTCAGGACCTCACACAGGAACCTGGCCTGGACTGAAACACAGGCAGCAAAACCACGACTCTCCCTCCACGGCCATTGTTAGTGAAGAAAAAGGGAATTTGTAATAAAACATGTGGTACTGTTGAATATGTTGAATATTGTGATTCATGAATGTGATTGTTCTTTATGATCTAGAGCAAATAACTTCAGCCTTCTCACCTTAGGTTATCGCAAAATTCCCATTGAGAAGTTTTTGGCTGGGTCTGTCAACAGGTCTGCGTGTCTGTCCACTGAGGACACATGAACTAGTTTCCCCTCTGGTAAACCTAAGCCTGTTAGTCAATTAGTGAGGAGGCTCGTTCATTATCAATGCTCTCATCACTAATCCCATATCAGACGGAGTTGAGGATAACAGACGCTCTGGACAGAGAGCGAAAGTCAAGGGATCAATTTGCAGACAGCAGAAGGAACACAATTCAGTTTAAACATTACCAGCTCTATGCAAAGGTTTCTGAGGCTCGGACCCAAATTTTATTCTGGAGCACAACAACAGCCCCAGTTATCATAATGAACTTCTGTCTCCAAGTCTTCCTTTGAACCGGTGCTGTGGCAAAGTGTGGCCATGTCACTGAACCAATCCATTCACTGCTCTTTGTATGTTACTTTTACTTCTTCAAACTTTTGCATATTACTGGATATTGAAGAGAAAAAAATGAAAGGCAAACATTTAAATTAGAATAAATAAAGTTTCTTTATATAGTTATGGTGTAGCTGCATGGATACATGCAATCATATTATTCACAAAATAGCCTTTCCAACAGTGGACAGAGCGGTTTGTACCATAACAAGGGAGTTACAGATTGAACCAGCAATTTTTCAAAGGGGCCTAGAAAAAAATTACCTGTTTTTCCTTGGTAGCCAGAAATTATATGTCCCTGACCTGCTTTTGCCATTCATTCATTCATTCATCTTCTGTAACCGCATGTCCTGTGAGGGGTCGCGGGGGGCTGGAGCCTATCCCAGCTGTCATCGGGCGAGAGGTGGGGTACACTCTGGACAGGTCTCTATCACAGGGCTAACACAGAGAGACAGACAACCATTCACACTCACACCTACGGCCAATTTAGAATCACCAATTAACCTAATGAGCATGTCTTTGGACGGTGGGAGGATACATAAAAAGACAGAATGTTGTGTGAAAATGTAAAATTTTGGACAGATCATCAACTTGTAAAAATATTTAATCGCGGTTTTGCCTGATGTTTTACAGCTTTGCTCGAGCTACAGGGGAAAAAAGGGGAACTGGTTCAACATCTTCAGAAGTGTAGTCCAATGACACTTGGTGTTTTTTAGTGAGCAAAAATTATTATATGTGACTAATGTGACGTTAACAGCATAGAGAAGCACACACAATGAAATGTCTCTGATTGGTTGGATGCACTGGCTGCAAAGGGATTTAGGTTTTGCATTGATTAATTCAATCCAAGGAGAACTCCGTGTGCTCCAGTTTTCTTTAACCTAAAGAAAAGCAATGCTCTTCAGTGACTGCATGAGCAACCAAGTTAAAAGAGAGGGGGTCGATCCACGCAGATCCTCGCCGTTTTGTGCTTTTTAACGGATGATGTCATTTGCTGGCTGCCATCCACGGGGTCAGGGGGAACGCAGCGCAGCTCTCTATGCTGTCATAGCCCTGTACAATGCTGCTTGAACATGATTAGACAAGGCAGCACTGTAAAGAGGCTAAAAGCGTAGAGCAGGGTGGTGGTGATGAGGAGGAGGATGCTGATCCGCCATGAAGACTTTCCTTGCCATCACTACCCGGTTTGTTCTCGACGCTCCTGCACCTGTGATTGAGACAGCAAGCAAATCGATCATTTAGAAAATAAACAGCAAACACGCGGTGCGTAAAAGCAAGGATATAAATGAGTTTCGTTTCTTTTGCATGGGTAATGGGAAGCGATTACACTGCCGCACAGCATCGCCATTTGTTTAATTCAATTCCGCGTTTAAGATTAATGGGGTTTGGGGTTTTGCAACCACAGGCTTGTGGTGATGGAGGGGAGGCTTCATGAAAATCTGAGACCCCAACTGTGCAGGTTTAGTGCGCCCCCATCTGTGGGCTGCTGGAGGTGGGAAAAAAATGGAGAATGGGGGAGAAAAAAAAAAAAACAGGATGCATCAAAAATATTACAAAAACACAGCTTCATTTTTGAAATCGCTAACAAAAAAAAATCTACATTTAAATGCAACTGAAAGCGGCGATGCGATGTGCAGAAGGCTGCGGAGGGACTGGAGATGTATGTGGTGATCTCCAGACGTGACAGACGCGTCTCGATGTTTCCTCTCTAATAATGAAACAAATCAGTCTGAGGGTTTCATTTCTTTAAAAAACAAAAATCAACGTGCACAAGCAAGACCCTTTCTTTCTCCGAAGAAGGGGAGACATGAACGGGGACAGGATGGGCAGTGGCAACAACTGAGTTGGGAATGGTATGACGAGACATGACACTGATATGCGCGCAACACCCAAAATGTGAAGACAACATTCAATGGTGGAGAAAAACCTGCAATGGTTCATCGTCCGCACTGTCTCCGCTCCCCGGGCTCGGTCGAAAAAACATTATTTCAGTCGAGTAGTCTAGCGTGGTCCGGCCGCGGTGCTGTGCGTAATGTTTTGAATGGTCGGTCAATGCGCAGACTGGTTGGAAATGACTGTTTTTATTGACGTCAGCGTACAGGCTAGTGCCCCCCTCTCTCATCCCCACAACTGCACCATCTAATGGACTCGGGTTTGCATTCCAGTCAACCATCTGAGCTCTAAACAAGAAACGGGCCTCAGATTTGAGAGAGGATGCTTTGAAAATGTGCCTTCTTATTGGATTGGATGCATTCATGTGCGTAAAAGTCTTCCAAAAACAAAAACAAAAAAATAAAAATGACTTCTTACCTGTCCAGAAAGAAACCCTGGAGCTGCTGCAAGAAGCTTTTGAGAAGTTGATGAAGCTCTACACATAATTAGACAGTATCCATGAGATGTGCAGACAAAATAAAAATAAAAATGAATAAGGCATCCAAGTCAATGAGAGAAAGCAAAATAATTTAATAAATTATTTCAAATTTATTCCAAGTCCTTCAGCTGTGGCAACATCGTTGTAACCAAAGGGGAAAATTTTCACCTTCAAAAACAAATATATATATATCCACCCTCTTAACAAAGATGAAATGGCTCGACCCACCTCCTGAAGCAGAATAAGATGTTGCAGTTGCGTGCTCACAGAATGAAAATTACACAGATTATACAGCAGAAACACAGAGCAGGAGATTATTCAGCACACGTCCTGTACAGGGTGACATCCCAGATGATTAGAACTACATTTTAGTTTAGACAGCTGGACACTGAATGGAGGGAGTCCATTGGTTTACACCGCTTATTTACACACAAGCTATCCTCCTTTATCTTTGGATCAATAAATTCATCTGCAGATCAACTGAAAACCTCACAATATGTTTGTTAAACTAAAATTTGGAGATCACCGTTTGTAGCTGGCAAAGAGAGAAGTGAAAGAGAAGAGATGCCCATTTCATGGCTTTGAAGTATCATCATTAATCTAAGTCTTCTGGCCTTGTGTAGAGATTATGTTGCCCACAACAGTATTTAGATTTTCACCTTGCCTTCATAATATCATGAGAACTTGAGTTAATGCAGTAATTACCCTGTTTTCTATTTTTTTTTGTGCAGATGCTCGTCATGTGCTAGTATATTTACTATCCACGACTCCAATTCTATTGAACACATGAAAATTGAATTTGCATATTTTGCCATTTTTCTGTAATAGCAATACAATCTATTCATCACCAGTTCTCGTCTTAATTAGAGAACCTGCCGCATCTTCTGTTTCTTTTTTTACATTAAAAGCAAAATCTAATATTGTCTAGGTATTAAAGAAAACGTACTGCTGAGGTTTCCTTTGCACTAATAACGGAAACATTATCACTGTGGTTCAAGCTTAAAGTACAAGTCTAGTAAACATCACTGGTCCTGTTCTTGATTTTGTTTCTGAAACAGAATGAACCGAATCCAGACACATTTATGGAGGAATGTGAGTTCAAACGACCACCAGGAGACTAACGATAGTCCTCAGCCACAAACACTCTCCTGTGAAAGTGGATCTCTGGCAGGCTCAAACATTGTATATTTTTCTGGACTATTCTACAGTAAGACTCGATGACTGGTTTGATTTATGGTGGTCAGAATGGGAGACAGATTGCAGAGGCAGGCTTGACCCTCCTTTCATCTTTTCTTCTTCTACCGTTCTTCTCTGTACAGCAGGATGGTTCCTCAGCAGAGTCCCATAAGTATTATAGTATCTCCAAGTCTACGTGACGAACCTCTGGGTTGCGTTGCTATGGGAGCATAAAACAGAGTTACAGACAAATCCAGTTTAAAATAAGTCCAAAAGACTTCTGATATGCAGATTAATTCAACAACATTCTAGGGAAATTGTAGCATCAACAAAAGTTTTTATATTTAAGTACCTTGAGCTCTTTCTCCAAGCGGTCTACCTCAGCTCCCAGTGTGTCAATGATGTTCTCCCCGTGTTTCAGCATGAAGTTCTCCAGCTCCTCAGGGGTCTTCACCTGCTGAATGTCCTGAAGAGAGCAACAAAAACACACAGTAAATAATCTTTATTGCTGGGGAACATTTCTTAACTCGATTATAACATGCTTCTCATAAGCAGAACAAAATGTAAGGAAAACAATGACAGTATAGGTTCAGAAAATAGGACAACCTAACACCGGCAAAAAGTGTTTAAGCAATGACATAAATGTGAATCCATAAAACAAACAAGCAAAATCTGTAAGAGCAAGAGTATGTCATAAGAGATCTGTCACAAATGCAGCCATTCATCTGCAGACACACCTGCCAGTAAAGACTCCTGTAAAAACTTAGAAAACTTAAAGCTCAGTTTGGATTCACAAACTGAAAGAGGCAGCGTGCCTAAAACATCCATGAAGCATATAAGAAAGTAAACGGTCCTAAGCTTATTGTTTTACCATTTTAAGGATGTATCAACTGGTTTTCATGTCTAACATGACTTGTGTTTTATTTTCAGAGAAACAAACAGTTGGGTGACTGGGTCGAATCCATGGAAGAACATTTGTGTGAATAAGCAGAACTTTCCTTGGTACACCCACAGCTGCAGGATTCAAGTGATCTCCATTTCACTTAATGTGCTCTCACTGATTTGTTGGTGTTCTGATTGGTCTGCTGACCACATACCAGAGAGCTCCTACCCCTTGCCAAATCCTGACTGCTTATCTTACTGTAGTGAGTTTAGATAAACTATAGCCCTGTGGGGGGCCATCCCCATGGAAACATCCTTGCTAACCTGGAGTCTTACTTAGCATTGAAACTGGTAAATATGATAACATTTACTGAGAGTGGAAAATACACAAGGGATGAATACTTTTTACAGGCACTGTATATGTGAATTATGGCATATTCTTAAATTCTAACTCTAAAAAAGGCATAAAGAAGCAAAATAAAAGTTGTAGAAAACATACAGCACATTAAAAGCGAAGTCTGTGTTTTTGCTGTTTACAACAAGGACCATCAGATTCTTAATGCATTTCTAATGGTCACAAAATGTTGTTTGTTTACAATCCATACAGCAGAACAAAAAGAGAGCGATGAGGTTTAAATTTACATCAAGCATGAATACTAAAATGAAAACATTGTTGAGGATACTTCTTGAATATGTATGTGAAATCATGAGGACACTCACATTGAGGATTTGGTCAATGTCTTGTTTTTCCAGATAAGACCGTGTCACCACTCGGCCGTCAAAGTCAACTTCCGCCTTGAAGCGAACTTTACTCAGTCCCATATCTGTGGCCTTCACGTCATGGATAGCCCTGCTCGTCACAAAAACAAAATGTTTCAGGAAATCTTTATATCCCTACACAAAAACAAAACCACACTCCAGGATACCACAGGAGATGTTACAGTTTACTACAAGTACTCAATGTGACAGTAAATATTTCTGTCTTGGATATTTATGTGACTGAGGCATTTATCCTGCTGCACAACTGGTCATGAGGACAGTTGCATGTCAAGTCCAGTAAATACCAAGTGTTCTATTTTAAGCCAGAGAGTTCTCTATTAACATTAGCAGAACTACCAAGCCTTTGTTAGACCAGTCAGACTGGCTCACATGAATGATTCAAGACCTGACATAAACAAGCACTGCTTTATGTTCTGCAGTCGTGGAGTTTTGTGTTCCTTTGCTGACCTTACAGCAGGGTCGTTCTCCAGAAACTCTGTAAGCTTCTGCACTTGCTCTGCCTGTATGGAGCGTCCCAGCAGAGCCTCTGTGTTTGTGTAGATGAGGAAGGCTGAGACGGCGCCAAGCAGCGTGCCCACGCCAAGAGAGCCCAAACTGTCATAATACGGGTTACCTGGGACAAGGGATAATAAATCAGTAAGGACAGAAAACATAAGAGAAGTTATTAATTGCACGACTTTGGGTAATTTATGTTTGTTTACCTGTGAGTGAGGTGAGCCCCATGCAGCCAGCAGCCAAGATGACACCTATCACAGCAGCAGCGTCCTCCAGCAGCACCACGTTGGTACTCGGGTCTCGACTCTGCATTACTGCAAGAAACAATGCAAGACCACATTATACAGATTTCTCCATTTCGTCCACCTGCTAAATACAATGGAATCCCATTATATGTGAGGTGATTAGCCTCTTCTACGGGTCTAAACACTGGGGATAGAATGATTCCTTTAAAAATACTGAGGAAACGACTTATAAAGGTATTCTGCTTAATGTGTTCCTTTAGGGTTGATTTATACATGACACTGTCTGGCGAAAACTCCAAAACTACAATAACTCTCTTAGTGAAAACAGTCTTCTGTCATATTTCTTGCAGATTTAACGCTCTCCAGTGAGGAGAACCACTTTGCAAACATTAAAAAAACTTCTACTGTGCTTTATATAAAGAAACACTTATCAGATCATTTTATTTGGCCTCTAAGTAAACAGCTGAGTTGGAATCACTGAGCAGAATGATTTCAGTCAGGTTGGAGAAATACTGTCCATGTAGACGTAGCCACTGTCTGGACACACTGATACCCTTCGTAGTCCAGAGTTGTGCTTTATCTACAAACTGATGGCGGGTGAATTCATTCTGCTCAGATCAAAACAAAAGCAATTTCTTGGTGTAATGTTTTATCATTCAGTACAGAGTATGAGGCTAAGTTTTAGGGCTGTCCTAGCTGGGATCTCAAGACCAGTAACGGGCCAATCTAAGCATTTTCTAAAACGATCAGATCGAGTTTCAGCCGAGCCCCTGGCCATGTTCCTGTAGTGTCAAAGCGTCTTCTTATTCTCTTTTAGCAGCAGTTGTGCGTGTCAAAGCTGCCAAAAATAGAAGAAGAAGAACCAAAATCACTTGACTAAACATGTCTGCATTGTGGAAGTACTGTGGAAGCCAATCAGATGGTTGTAAATGATGCAATGAGGTGGTTTGGTAGTAGGAGATTGTCATTCAGTACTAACAACTTGAATCACTACCTACATAAAAAAAAAAAAAAAAAAAACCTTACACGTTGAGTTTGTTGGAGCCAAAGAACAAGCTACTATCTCGACTCCACATTAGCTTTATAAGCCCAATTTGTTCAACTTAATACAGTCACATGGTGCACAGGGGGTCTAGGAGAAATTAAATTATCAGTATCGGACTGGGGGTCAAAAGATCTTGAACGGGACATCCTAAGTTTTTCAAAAACATTGTCTTGTGGACATTTTACCTGCAGTTTAAAGCAGAATCATAATAAGAACATGCTATGTGACTGATACAGATTCACTGTAGAACTAAATGTAAATGTCTTAATGATCCCTGCCATACAAACCGTATTCATAAAAAGACAGTCCTTGCAGTTGGGCGCTCCTCTTTATCTCATTGATGGCAACTAGTAAGGTGGCTGACAAAGAAAAACAAAAACAGATGTTTAAGTATAAACTGCAGAATCCTAGTATAAACATCTATTAACATGATCTATTTGTTCATTATTGTATCCTACCTCCTTCAGATACCAGGGAGCCTGCTAAAATGCAGTAAGCCTGCAACAGAGAAATGTGACATGTTAGAATTTTTTTAATCCTTTACATAGAATTTTATTACAGACAGAGAAACTCACCCATAGCAAAGATTCAATAGGCTGTGGGTGCAGTAATCCCATGATGCCATGGTACCAAGAGAGGCCTGCTCCCATCATAAATATACCCACGCCACTGATGAGGGAGGCGATGTAGCGCATGTTGGAGAAGCCATACCTAAAAAACACACAAGAGCTCCAATATAGCCAATATTCAGTACTGAGCCCCCAGTATTTTGTTAATACTATACACTTCAACCTGAAGATACTTTATGTTTTTCACAAAAGTATGTAGAATTTTGTCAAGCCTTATCCGAAAAGGGATGCTCTAGAAAAAGTATTTTTTTTTTTTTTTTTGGGGGGGGGGGGGGGGGGGGGGACATCAATACCAGTTTTGTCTGGTTTAGTCTGTGAAAATACAGGTCAAATTTCGACTCATTACTTCTACAGTTCGATACTGTAATGACTAGAACAGGTTGGGACAGATCTCAAAGTAACTGCACAACATTTTAGTAGTAGGACGTTAAGGTGTGGCGCTTACGGGTGCACGGCGTCCGGGTTCCGGACAGACTGGCTGATCCCCAGAGCGAGCAGGGCCTGATTGCAGGTGTCGGCCAGAGAGTGGATGGCTTCGGAGAACATGCTAGCTGATCCAGTGTAGACCCAGGCCAGGAGCTTGAAGACGAAATTCAGTCCATTGCTGAGAACGAAGAAAATAAGTAATTAGAGCGCTTAGAGAAAGTCCATCGTCTAAAACATAAACTTAATGTTTAACAATAGATGTGATTTAGAAGGTTTACAGATTTTATAAGGTCGCCTTATAAAAGCTTTTATATTAAATTTGGCGAGTGGTTAATTGTTCCAATTGAGTGAATACAAATAATGAAAGAAACCCTAACTTGTGATGGGGTTGTTACAATAATAGAAAGATGTATCAGTACAACACAATACAAACCACAGCCTCCAAAATTAAAACACAGTCGAATCAACAGCTCGCTCAGTTATTTAAAACAAATGCTAAATACCATAACCTTCATGATTTAGTGCAGGATTGTTATGTTAGAAAGCATTTGTTTTCACTAGTGTACCTAATGGACTTTCTAGTGATTTTATATGACTATTTAATTATTTAACTTTATTTTTATTAATAAGAAAAAGTGTAGAAATCCTTTATATTTAATATCCTGAAGCTTCTAAATCACAGGTTTTACACCTGGACTGGACCTCTCTTGCAATGAGCACTTGGCTTATCGAGTCCCGTGAGTCTTTGTGTATACTTCATGTGACTGCACATGTCCATTTAACACAATAACCCTAATCTAATAGGCTACAGGGCTGCATGTGACACAAAGTTCCCTCGCACTTCCTGTTAGAAACATCCACATTTTTCCTGGATGCTGCGGGATGACACTGTTTACATGCCGCATCTGTTAATGTCTTGGACAACCATGTTTATGTAGACCAGATTTTTTTTTTTTCAGGTTACACTCTTAATGCTTATTCACCATACTGTGTGTAGTAACTCTGCTGAGAACAGACTGTAGTTCCTCTCTCTAATCCAACACCTCCTACTGTGTATCCTACAGTCACGGAGTACAGGAAGACATTACAGCAAAACCACACAGCATTCAAAAACAAGAAGAAACTGCTAAAAAAAACTTACATACAAATGGCAACCATCACCACCTTCCCTGGCCCTTGTAGAAATGTTGTCCTCTTGCCTGATCGCGGCTTTAAGAAACATAGAAAGATATTAACAGGCTGCAGAAAGTTGAGTGGATGGAGGTGTTCTAGCATTCTCTAACCACATTGTGTTTGTTTCTGATAATATAAACATTAAGGGGAAATGCAGACAATAAATATAATACGGAAACGTTCTGCCTTGTAGTCTGTATTTACCGTATACAGTTATCTCACGAGGCATGTGGGAGAGAGTTGTTCTGGCAAAGCAAGCGAGCCGAGTATAGAATACACCACGACATACCAGACAAGTACAGAACAGTACAGTGACTGAAATAACATCAGCATCGTACAGTACAGAGAGAGGGACCGCATGAATGTCAACACATAATGACATTGTTATATCGATGCAGTGACCTCCTGCACCGTGGACAAAGGTCGAGCCAAAATGACTGTTGCTATTTGGGCAACTTGGGCATGGTGACAGGAAACGTCTACGTTACTTTCTCTTTCCCATTTAAAACACAATGTGGAGAGTTGATCAAATTATTGAGGGGAGGAAGTACTCACCTTGGTATTTCCCCAAAAGTCTTTGTATTCTTTCAACAGCTGCTGGTTCCGAAAAATATCTGGAGAGCAGCAGACCAAAGATGGAAATGGAATAATATGGTATCACTTAAAAGAAAACAATAAACAATATCATTCTAGAGTAAAAATGTAACTTTAACTCAGCTCTAAAATAAATATATAACAAAAATACTGGCGAACACTGAGATGATTGATGCCACTTTTATTTTGGATCAGTAAGTATGCAGCTTAGCATAATAAGCTCTATCCAAAGGTAAACAAATGTACAAGCCGACAAGCACCTCTGAAGCACGAAAAAAACAAAGTGTAAAAAAGGGTTAGGGTTTTGTTCTACTGAAGGTTAACCACTTAACTTCCTGAAGCCTCTACTTGTTGTCTGGAAACAGCTCAGCAACACCTTTCTTGTTTTTTTTGGCCTGGAAACCAGGCCTAAACACGGGCATTAATGAAATCCTAATGGCGTGATACCAGACTCTGATAGGAACAGAGTCTGGCTACATTTGGCTAACACTTTTGTTTTGCATTGGTCGAGATGTGCTGTGCTAATTCGTGAACGTAAGAAGTAAGAATTTCTAGTCCTTGTGCAATGTCTAGTGATCTGACAGCCACCTTCAGCTTTATATTTAAAAGTACAATCAAGCTTCTCATCAAAGTCTCCATTAGAAATTGATTTAAAAAGTCGTAAATGTTGTGCTTTCTTACACTATTACTACATGCTCAGAGAGCCCCAAATACAGGCCATGGAAGACAAAAACCTACTTTCTTGGTACTCTCTCTCCACTTCTTTTCTGAGTTTTCTCTCTCGGGCCAGAGCTTCATGGCTTCCCCACACATCTAGTGCTCTAAGAGTCACAGAGAAAAATAACTGCATCAACTGAAAATTGTGGTTTGACTAATATTTTGTGACTAGACATATAATGCAGTGTTCAAATCTCTTGAAATGTTTAACACTAACTTTGCCTCCACATCTGACCGCAAGAACACAGTGAAAGCCTCTGTGTCGTCGTGGGGGCTGCGCCTTCTGATCTTCCGGAGTTGCTCCAAATCGCTGTGAACACATGAGGGAAGAGGTTAAGACGTACACTCAGATTAGACCTGCGTTTAATGATGGTAGGCAGTCTCGTATTAGCTAATTACAACAGCATGCTTACTTATTAACCCAAAGGAATTTGTGCAGTGGCAGTGGTCTGAAAGGATCTGTGTTAGCTCTCAACAGACGGATGCCTCTCGGCCGCTGGTGTTCCTGTATATCCATCCATCCATTATCTATAACCACTTATCCTGTAGAGGCTTGTGGATCACTGGAGCCTATCCCAGGAGTCATTGGGCTGTTTATGTATATATTAAATAAATAAAATAAAATAAAAATTGTACCTTGGTTTGAGGCAGAACTCATTCATAGCTCTGACTGCAGTGATAAAGTTGTTCTGAGTGTATTTGGCTCCATATTCCCTTTTCTTCAGGACAGCCCGGACTACAAGTGACAACAGAAGGACATGTAAACATGTTGATGATACTAAAAACATAAAACAAAAAAAAAGAGGAAAGAAGACTCATGTAAGAACTGCTTAAAGTGGAGTACAAGCAAACGTTGCTCCTTACCCTTTACTTGAATCGTCTCTGCTTTAGTCAGACCCAGGGGTGTCGAACCTACAAGAGCAAAAATGTGATATTTGTTAGCCAAATTCTTCAGATGAAGGCTTTTTCTACAAATATTAACTTATCAGAACCATTTCCTGCGGTTGTGTTGACAGATAACAAACAAATACGTGGAAGATTTCAGCCCTATTTGCACAGGATTAGTACGACTGTACTGATTCACAAATTACCTGACAGTGTGTAGCCTAAATCAGCTCCACCTTTACCAGTGTGATGAACACATTCATGAATCAATAAATAAAATCCAATTCATCATAATATGCTGCCATGCATGTCACCCAGATTTTGCTCTTCAGATGACTTTTTCTGGGAATGGGTCACCATGCTGAATTTAAACCCAAATGGCTGTCCAAACTTTCAATTATAATTGCCAATGCATATTCTGTAATTATTATTAAAGCCTTGAAGGAAACAAAAACTCCTCGGAAAATAACCCCACCCCAAATCACAGTAATATCACAGGACTTCTGTGTTTAGAGAAATATTGTGAGTAATGCTGTGTAAGTTTGACTTTACTAATTCTGGACATGGCAAATTTGCATGGGATTAAGATCGCAGACAACCTCTGTAATTTTTACAACATGGGTTTACAAGTAATATTAGTCCTGTGAAAATAGGGCTTTTAAAATAGGAAATTTTACAGTATACATTACAATGCCACACAAAATGCAAATACACTGTTTGTTTACCTAATGCAGCCGGAGTGACTTTTGTAGCACCAGACAGGACCTTTTCTGCAGTGGGAGCATCGCCTGATGGTGGCTTGGGAGAACCACCTTTACTGTTGCCAGAGGTAGAGTAGTAGTGGACCTTGCCCATCCCCAGAGACACTACGCGGCAGTCCGGAAGGCTGAACCACAAGCTGTGAATGCCTCCACTCTGAAAGCCTGTGTAAAATGTGTAATAATAGTTAGCATTTCCCTTATAGGCTAAAAGAGTAATCTGAGCAGAACTAATCGCCGCGGCTAATGTTTGGTACCAGTCCTGAATGCTCACCATAGCACAGCTGGGGCAACCTCGGGGACCGCTGACACAGGGACCCCCTGTGCTGCAAGGACACCCTGCAGAAGACATGCCATGGTCTGTGGGCCAGGCTGGGGAACATCCTCGCTGGAGCGGGGCTCGGTACTGAAGTGCAGGAAGTTGCTGTGCAGAGTCGGAGACAGCCCGGTCACTGCTATGTTAGCAGTCCCGCGTGTCAATTTAGCCCACTTCACACAGATTAACGCGAACACATCGCCTCTAAAATACAGACTGTAGCAAGCAGCAATGTTGGCGTGGCTACAAATACACCCACATGTTTAACACAGATGACATGTGTGTCAAACTGAATAATTATTAATTGACTTCTCAACTACACAAGTTGGTTGTTTCAACTTCTGACTAGCCACTGTAAACCCGATGCAGTAATATTTCCAACAAAGGTTCAAAAAAATTTTTTTGAGAAGACGTTTCACCACTCATCCGAGTAGCTTCTTCAGTTCTTCAGAACTGACCTGGATGACTGAGAACCTTCACAGACTGATGCAATGTGTTAATATTTTTTGTACATAACATATTTGTCTGCCGTATTCTATTTTTTTGTATCTTTTTGCATCTTGCACTGTTGTTTCCTGCCGCTGAAAAAACACTAATTTCCCCACGGGGATGAATAATGTCCCATCTTATCTTATCTTATCTTAACTAGTGCCTCTGCCGGCCGGCTGGCTAACCCTCCTGTGTTGCTGCTACGAGCCTTACACTTAGCTTACATAGCTAACTAGCACAGTAAGCTAACATCGCTAGTCTCCGTAAGTAACAAGTGCTGAATAACATCTTTATTTAGACCCAAAACAACTGCAACTTAACTAGTGAGTACGCACCACGTCAGGATAGTCGGGAAGGACAGTACCTTTCTATGGCGTTTGTTGTTTCGTATTATCTGTGTCCATTTTGAGAATCTATGGCCAGACTGACAGTAACGCCGCTGTGTACTTACGCTAAAGCGCTACAAACAAACACGTGACCTGTGACGTATACTGACGTTGACGTAATCTCGTGAGAGCGAACGGTTTTAAATCAACATGTATCGCGATATTTTGTGAACTGCAGCGTAAACAAGGTCATCGGGTTCCAGTCAGTCTTCTTCATACTGTTAAACAGTTAAAAAGGAAACCTTAAAACATAAAATTATTTAAAAATTATACTTCAATCACTGTAATCTGTTTATATATTCTTTAAAAGTAATAAATAAATAAAAATGTATAATGTAATAGAAGTATTCATATTATAGAATAACATGTTATGGAAGATAGTTTACCAAAAAAATATAATATTTATAATGTAGCATTATTTTTGTCCTCTATTACCTATATTCCCAAATAGGAATCCCCCTTTTGAATAGAAATCTGCCAATTTATGATAGACTATTGATTAAAAGCAAATGGGAGACAGACCTAGGTTGTAATTATGAAGATGCCGACTGGCAAAACACATTGGAAAGATCCAAAACTGTACTGATCTCCACTAAACATAGACAAATACAATTTAATATCTTCCACAGAACCTATCTCACTCCACAGATTACTTAGATCAATGGGAATGTCTCTTCCATGTGCCAAAGGTGTAAGGTGAATAAAACAAACTTGCTCCATATGATCTGGACTTGTCCTTAGACAACTTTTGGAAGTTTGTTATAGTCACTGTTTCAGACATCATAGAGACCGTAATTCCAGCACAGCTGGGAAAAAAATGTACTGTTGAATCATCTATATAATATGAATTGATTATTTGTTGTTTTATTGCTGTAAGGGGTAGAAAAGTACATTTTAGTCTAATTAGGTTTCATCAATGATTATGCATCATATTTTTATAAGGTCACGTTTAGTTTAGGAACCATACACAGTAAAATATCTCTCTAGAGAGAGGAAATGAAAGTAAACCTTAAATTTCACTTAAGCAATAAGAAATGTAGTTACTTATGGCCACTTCTTTGTTCTGAAAGTGCAAACCGCACTGATGCCTCTGGACAAAGAGTACCTGTAGTATTTTAGTTCTCTTTTTAATCACTGCAGGCCAATAATGCAATCTGCCGAGAGTTGTTTAATTGCAACATTGTTATCACACTTTTTTCTCGGCAGAAGTCTCTCTCTTAAGTATGAGCAGGAATACAACTCCCTCAGTCCAAATAAGATAAATACCTTGTTCATTTCACTGCTGGGCTCAGTGGTGAGCACACACAGGGATGGGCACTTTAAAGTATTACAACACAGTACCAAAACACAAGACCAAGGGGCTTAGTCATAAAATAAGCAAAGAACAAACACTTAAGAAAAATGCAGGTTTACTGGATCTTTAGAACAATACAGTAGATATATTTCATGACCTTGTATTGGTAGTAAATAGGCGCTTTAAGGAGCAGCAGTGTTTGTAGTATTCATGTGACAAATGACTGACAAATCAAACACATACACTAGGAGAGAGGTCTTTTGACTTCCCATGCAATCACCTGACAACAATACCTGCAGATCATCACTTCCATTTCACAATTATTAAAATGGAATCAAGAGTATTCAATTAATAATCAAGACCCACAGTACACTTTAAGGAGGCCATAACTCGGTCTTGGTCCATTTAGGAAAAAATTAGAAAAAAGTGAAACACTGCGCACAAATAAGGTCACTTAAATGAGAAAAAATGGAAGCATGTAGGTAGTTTTATAAGCAAGTCGTCAAGTTGATGCGTGAGTATGGAGGAATGACTCTGTCCTGGTATGCTCATCTGGGCTGTTGGTAGTATAGGGAAGCAAAGGAAGGATGTTTGCGGTTGCATTAGCGCATCGTGACAAACTCCTCGGATGAGGTGGGGTGGATGGCAACAGTCTTGTCAAAGTCTGCTTTGGTAGCACCCATTTTGATGGCCACGGCAAATCCCTGCAGCATCTCATCACAGCCCAGGCCCTGCATGTGCAGGCCCACCACCTGAAGAAAAGAGACAATTCAGATTTTAAAAATAACCGCAACAGTTTGTGTACACAAGAGTCAAATATAGAGACGCTGTCAAAACTCATAAAACCTGTTAGTTGAGCCCTGAAAGGGCAGCTTCTTGTATTGGAATTAAGGGTATTAAAATGATTGTATACAACATAGTAGGAGTAGGAGGTATACTGTATCCCAGGCTAGAAAAATGTGAGTAACACATCTGTACTAAAAATGTGATGCATCCTGAACTTATAAGCTTCTGTTTCTATGATTATGATGGATTTCTCCTTGCTTAAAGGGTACCATATAGTGAGTCTGAACATAAGTGTTTGAAAAAATGCTGTCATCTATTGATGTCTTAGCTCAATCTGTTTTGGAGAAGAGACGGCTCCTACCCTCTCTTCCTTGCCCACACACACTAGCTTCATGATGCACTGACTCTTCCTGCTGGTGATGGCGTGATACATTGGAGTAAAAGAAGTCTTGTAGATCTTCACATTCTCCTTTCCTCTGGATTTAATGGCCTCCTCTGTGATATGAACAAATGCAAAAAAGCATAGGAATTATTATAGATGAACATTTTATCCAGATTAGTTTACTTGCAAACTGAGGTGTAAATGTAAATTTCCAACTTTTCTGACTTAAACTCGTAACATATTAGTTAAGAGCGTACTCACCCTCTGTGAGGCCCACAGTACCGATGGGTGGGTGGCTGAACACCACTGTGGGGATGCAGGAGTAGTCCAACTTGGAGTCCTTCTTGCCCTCAAACAGTCTGTGTGCCAGTTTTCTGCCTGCAGCGATGGCAACTGCCATAACATACAACAATACCAGTGTGTAAGTGTGCCATGGAGCAATAAATGGCCTGTGGAAACATGTCTGATGCTTGCAAATGATTAAATGCTTCCTACTAAAACTGGAAAATCAGGTGCACTGTTGATGATTTGTGGAGATATCTACCAACTTCCTTCCCTTTTCAGTGCAATTATTTGGAGTCATCTGTATTTAAATCCATTTTGTCAATTATATATTTTAATAAACATGAAATAAACACTAATAAAGGAGATCTCATCCATCTACACAAAGTGACCTAAAGTTTCAAGTCTAACAAGATCTCTAAAAAATGTCCCCTGTAAAGACACCAATAAACTCTGTTTACTGTACAGACATCGTAATGGCATGAAAACCAATCTGGAGACACTAATCAAAATAGCAGAATGCAATTAAAGTCTTTTTTTCTCAAATTTTTTTAAGACCATCGGCCTTCAAACACCTGTACTGGCTAATCTGTACATTGACACATTGACTTGTGTTATTAGCACTGCTTCCTACCAGGTGTGAGAAGAGCTTTGCCGCAAACATCTCCCACAGCGTAGATCCCCGGTCGACTAGTGTTCTGAAACTCATCCACAATGATATGGCCTCTTTCATCCGTATCCACACCCTGACAAACACACGGAGAGAAAAGCCAACAACTAGTTACTATAAATTAGCAAATTTTCAAGAACAAAAAGTATTGTGGAGAAACACAGCTGGGGGGGGGGGGGGGGGGAGGTCTTCGAGGAATGATACACTGCTGTTTCAAATTTGTTTTCGTCTCCAACAAGAGACTACAGTGAGTCACTGTACCTGTGGAGGATTAAATGTAAACCAGTATACACAGAACAGAGGCAGCTGCTGTTCACAGTGTTCACGTTAGACAGGTTCGTGGTTAAACTGCTGCTTTGATAAATCATTCATATTCTCCTTCATGCAACAGATAAGTCCGCAACCAAATCAGAGATGGTGGTGTTAATAGTTACACAGTGATGTGAATTTACTTTAATAGTCAATCGCTACTAGTCTCCTAGTTCTGTTGATGGACCACAAATAGTGCAAGGAAGGCTTTGGCCTGTCCCAGACTTCACTGCCCCTTTAATCTGTCATTAATGGGCCTGTTAACCCAGAGGCAACAAGACCTACACCTGTGCCAGAACTTCACTCGTCACCTGTAACAAAAAACATGTTAGATGTCCAGATTATCACTAATCATTGCCTTAAGACCCAGTTCATGGCTTTCATTCGATATTGTATTAATGGGTGCAGTTCTTGTGCAAACTTGTTTTTGTGCTGCCATTTGAAAGGATAGGTTTCATGTGTCCTTAAGAATCCAAAGTACAGAGTGATCTCCCATAATCTTCAGGAACAGTTAAGCAGGTGGGATGAGGGGTGACACAGGGAGCACTGAACAAAGCCAAACACTAATTAATTCCCTTTGTAGACAGACAGTAGTAATAAGCTCTCTCTACTGCACTGTAACATGTATTCTGAACTCTGTAGCCGCAAAATTCATTCACTTTTCACAACTGCTTCCTCTAGAGAGTCACGGGGTGCAGTGGCTGAGAGGTAGGGTAGACACTGGACAGGTCGCCAGTCTATGACAGGGTTAACACAAGGAGATAAACAACCATTCACCATTCAAAAAATGACATCCCTCAATATGGACAGTAATATCTACAGTATGTAGAGTCGTATTTTTCCAGCGTGCAAACATGTTATTACCTCTGCATCACAACTTTTCATGAACAGACTCTTACCATCTCTCCAATGTTCAGTCCAGCTGTGTTGGGCTGTCTGCCGATTGCCCAGAGAAGGCAGTCCACTTCCTGGATGGTACTGATCTTCTCCTCCTCGTTCTTCTTCTCTGGATCTTTGGTGATGAGTGTCACCTCCAGGCCTCTGTCTGTTTTACTCACAGACTTCACCTGAGAGTTCTTCCACAAATCTATACCGGAGTTTTGAAGTTCTTTGGTGCAGTTTGAGCTGATGAAGGCGTCAAAGTTCCTCAAAACCTACAAAGTGAATATAACTCTGTGACTGTGTGGTTAATGAAGAATGGAGTCTATGGTTTGTGTTCTGATTTTGTGTTTTTTTCTTACTCCTGTCTGTCGAATAATCAGGGACGTTTTTGACCCAAGAGTGGAAAGAATGCCAGCCATCTCCACTGCAATATAACCTGCACCCACAATCACACTGCGTCTGTCAGGAAGACAAAGCTTTTAGCTACAGATACAATTGTTTCTGACAGGAATGAATAAAGATTACTAATTAATAGGTTGACTGATAACTTACTTTGGCAGGGTTTCAAGTTCAAAAAAGCCATCACTGGTAATGCCCAGACTTGCCCCTGAAATTATCAATCAACAAACACAAGTAGTATTATTTGATGTATCTGATTTATCGATGAAATAAAACAGTTCAAGCACAACAGAGTGTAAACTGAAACCAAAGTGTGTCTGACCTGGAACTTCAGTGTCACTCAGGACAGAAGGCTGCCCTCCAGTGGCAATGAGAATGTGAGGTGCCGTGTACTTCCGCCCGTTGACCTCCACAGTGGGTTCGCGATCATTTGTAAACCTGGCGTGACCTTGAATGGACTGAATTTTAGCCTAAAAATGGAGCAGACAAAGAGAACAATCACATTATTTCTTGCTAATGTAATCTGTGAAACACTGACAGAATAAACATGACATCAATTTGAACTCACCCTGTCAAGATTGTTGCGATAAATGCGGTTTAGGTGACTAACATATGTATCTCTTTTGGCCTTGAGAGTTCTGCAAACACAGAGAATTATACAGGCAGCATAAGCATTTATTGTCTTGTAATACTCCAGTTTCAATTGTTAGTCTACATTGAGGGCACTAATTTATCCTTTAATATTTCACTGTAACATGTGATTTATATTTGCACTTTGTGGAACTGCACTTACTTTCCAAAAAATTAGGTACGCCAGTGAAAATGAAAGCATTTTAATTTAACAGTCCTGGTTATAATGTTCAGTTAATGTTGAAACTGTGTAAAGAAGGTAGAGGTTGAACTGTATGATTATTTTGGAGGATGTAGATGCTGTTGAACCGGATTGAATAAAGTGTTTCTGCTGTTTAGTCAAGGCCACTGACTAAAATGGGGTTGTCAAAATAACAGAAACATGTGTCAATACAATAAAATACAATTCAATCGTGCTACATACTTGAATCAACAGCTCTCTGTTACTTACTTCTGTTATGTCAGAATACATTTGTTTTCGCTAGTGTACCTAATGAACTGGCAAGTGTATATAGTCATAATATAAGAGGAAAACAAATAAACAAGAAAACAAACAATTGATTTTGACAGTTTCAAAAAACTGAAACATTAAAAGCACTTCTCCATATTTTCTATTAAAATATCACTGATATCTGTATTGTTTAGGCTCAGTCTACATATTCTGGACAAATATCCAAAAAACGTTAAAGAAAGCCAAGTGGACTCTACAAGTCCAGTTCTACCATGACCTGGATGACTGAGAAGCTTCACAGACATTCTGGACAAATGTTTGCAGGCACTCCTTAAAAGCTGCTGTGCCCGCATGTTAGTATTTTGTATCCTTGACTTCCTCGTGTGGCGCTTAGCCAGTCCTTCCAGAAGCTTATCTTTAACGGTTATCTAGACTCATTTATGTTGTGCACAAAAGGAAGTAGGCCAAACTGAAGAAACAAAAAAGCAACAGTCCGAGAAGTTGTGCTATGAAATCAATGCCGCTTAGTTTCAGGAAGTGCCGTAACAGCTCAACGTAGTTGCACAAAAAAAAACAAAAAAACAAAGGGAACCAACAGATGACTTACTCCCAACTGAAACGAACATTTTCAACATCGAAGCCATAATCGTTGTGATCGTGTAGATACTCAGCATGAACTGCTGCGTTCCACATAACCTGTAAACAAATGAAAAAGACACTGGGTTTGGGTGTCTTGGCGGTTTTTGTGAAGTATTGTAGCTCCAAGATACGCTGTATTACAAGAAGAATGAAAAGAAAACTGTACCTTCTTAGGGACACAGCCAACATTGACCTGAAGAACACGGACAGAGAAAAAAATGAATTCAATGTTTGCACATGTTAATTATTCAATATTATATAATATTATTCAATTCACACTTTTGATAATTTCATATAAATTTTGATAAAGGTTTTCAGATTGTCACCATGAAATAAATGAAGAACCGCAGGAAGTTAATAAATGATAATATAAATATATCAAAGTATAATTGGCAGACAAATGTTGGCTAAGATACTCTGCAAATAAAAAGATGCAAATCAATACATTAATTGCATGAACACAATTATATTTCAATAGATCTGCAATAGATATTCGCGGACAAACAATTTCAAATTGAAGCGTTTGCTAATATGTTTTGATTAAGTGGTCGTGTGTACTTTAAAGATAAGATTCCGTTAGCTTCGTGGCTAGAGGAGGACTTCCAACAGACCCAGTGTTTGTCATACGCACAAAAACTTTCCACAAAAGAAGTCCGGAGGCTTCGCAGTGAACCTGGCAACTAACGCGCGTGTGTGTGTAAAAGCTGCAGAGGTAACAGCAAAGTGTCTACAGTCGGGGTAGATAGCAGTATTTTCTTATTTTTACTCACGCAGGTACCTCCGAGTTTGTGACTCTCGATCACGGCGGTAGCTGCTCCGAGCTCCGACGCCCTGCGAGCCCCGGCAAGACCTCCAGACCCGCCGCCGACCACCAGAAAGTCAAACCGGGTTGTGTCTGCTGCCGCCGGGTCCGAGGCCATGCTGCGACTGATGAGTCCGTGTCTGGGAAAAGACGAGAAAAGTTTCTTTCTGAGGGTGAACCAGCGAGGTGCTTGCGTCCGGGTTAGCTGGATTGATATTGCCATAACCAGGAAGCTCGCGGGTGCTATGTGGTAGACAAACAGGGAATGGGAGGGTCAAGTGAAAGCCACTGCTGTGTCATTATGAATTGCAACAATGGTGTGCAAATCCCAGAAACAGTTTTCACAATAGTCATGGTGATCCTCACATGAGCAACAGTAGGGTGGTTACAAAAACAGGTGGAAATCAGAGCATATTTTGCAAATTTGATAAAGATAATTAAAGATAATTTCAGGCATTTGCGAATATATATCAAAATAATAAAAACAAGAAAGAATCATGGTAATATTTAGTCATTTGTTGACATAAACATAGGTTTATTACTAACCTTAATGCCTTTGACACTGACGTAGTAGGAAGCAGTCTGCAGATTCTTACAAACAGCATGTTTTCGTTTGTTTTAAGGCATTTTAATCAAACCACGTCCACAGCATATGTCCTTGTTTATGTCCCTCTGCGGTCACTCTCAACCACCACAGCCGCCAGCAGTCTGACTTTATCACAACTACAGACTGTAGATCACAACACGTACAAAAGCCACTAATCACTTCCTGTGTCACTGGTTAAGCTCACGGCCACATATCATCGTTACATAAACTGATGCGATAAAAGAAATCTACTGTCATGTTCAAACGGTTCAAACGCATTTAAGCGCGATTTAATTAGAAATCTGGCCCCGGTATGGTTTTATTCAAATTCATCTTATGGTGGGAGTTATCATATTTTATGAGAGGCGTGCATATCCCCAAAGCGTTACGCTGTTTCTGTAGCGGATTTGAACTCTAACGTAAATCTACACAGTCAATCTACGACATTTGCGTTCGCACGTTGCGCTCAGTTTCTTCAGTTGTCAAGAAAAAAAAGAAGACATTTACACTTCCGGTCAGAACTTTAAAATAAAACACGACTTTCACAACAACATGTGTAACAACCTAGTTTTCTGAAATATAGTACGTATAAATCAAAATATATAAAACGTTCAAGGGCGTGTTATCAGCAAAATAAGGGAATTAATTTTGTTCGAGGGTTTTATTTTTATCCCATGCTCTTATAGTGGAAACCAGTGTAGCTACTTCCTGGGTTTGTTTTTGCTAGCTACTGATGGCTAACAAGCTGAACCAAAGCGGCTCGGTTAGCCGCGTTGGCAAGCGCTAGTATCACCTCCAAAGAAGGGATTTATTCTTTATTTATCCACTCGAAAAAAATATATAACGGATCAAAACGCTGTTTCACAACACATTGGCCAGGTATGTGTAAGTCAATTGCCTCGGTTACAAACGTAAACAATTGAAATGCAGGCCGTCGTTTTCGCTACACCCCCTGTTGAGGTTAGGTACGGCCTTTTCATTACGCTCCAGGGAATACAGCTCGGGACGTCAGTAGGAAAATGCAAATACAGATAGCTATATTTTGTTAGCTTAGACTTATTCTGTTTTGGCACGCTTATAGTTTGCCTACCGTAAAAATAGATGTGTGCAAGCGACAAAAATGCTGCATGAGCTGAGCTTTAGGGGAAGGAGGGGCTTTATGGGCCTCATCTTCATATCAGCTCTGTGTCTTGTCAGGTTCATTCACAGATTTCGCCTCTAAAGCGTTTTTTTTATTATTCCTGCCTTTCACAGGGAGGAGGTACCTGATTTCAGAATTAAGGGTTGCATCAGTCTCTGCCTCCAAGAGGGACAAAACCCGGGACATCAGGTGAAGATGGATGTTTACTTCAAGGTATAATTGCTGCCTTGGAATTCGTGAGACTTGCTGCCAGATGACTAGCAGACCTCCCCACTCACCATGAAGCCTGTCAGCTATCAAAGCATGCCATCAACGATGAATGGTGGACACCCAAATTTGCCACTGGAACATTTATTAACCACGTCGAAGGTGATGTATTGTGAGAAATGTGGATTTGCTTCTATGGACCCAGCACAGTTTAAGAAGCACATGATGGAGCACATGGGGCCACCATATTACTGTGTGTATTGCAACTATGTCTCCCTCAGTGAGGCAGAGTTAAATGAGCATTTGAAGCAACACAATTCAAAGTATCCATTCAAATGTCCTCACTGTGGACAAGGTTACATGAGAAGGCTGTGCCTTGTGAAGCACATCGAACGTTTGCATAGCAAAAACATAGGTCAAGGACCCGCTAAGCTTGCCATGACAAAAAGCCCACAGGTCCCTGTCTCCAGTGCCTTAACAAGTGTGCCAGCAGCTGATCCTTCACCTCTTCGACCACTTGTTCGGGTAACAGTACCAACTTCAAGTGCATCTGCTGTCAGATTGGGAAAAGATGAACAGAGAGGGAAAACACTGGACACAACTGTAACAAATGCCACTAATGGTAGTGCCGAACTTTTGTCCCCTTTGCATGGACTCATTCATCACAACAGGGCTCTAACGGTTTCTCTGCCAGAGGAAGTAACAATTCCCGCTGGCTGCTTGGTTGAACTTGTTGAAGTAAAAACTGTTAACGGGACAAAAGAGCTAAAGCTGAGGCTCGTCTCTCAACAAGAAAATACATCTGTGATCAAGGACACAAGGACTGCATTTTCTCAAACCACTGCTCTGGGGAAGCGGTTATCATCCACCCTGAATCATCCAAACGCAATGAGGTCAACAAGCATGGGCATGTGCACAATTAACAGGAAACAGTGTGAAACCAAGACAGTAAATGTGGAGCGTCCTGTCCCAGTCAGTATTTCCAACAACATCCCAAATGTAGTGAGTAAAGAGAAGAGTGGACTGAAAAGAGCATCACCAGAAATAATCAACTTGGAGAGTAATACGGTCCTCCCAAACAAGGTTCCCAAGTGCATGCTCAATCCCGTGAGAGAAGGAAACGGTGGAATCAGAGTTACACAGACAGCAGCGCCCATCTCCATCAGGGGTCCCAGCAGGTTGAATACCACCCTGCATTCAGACGGCATGGGCACAAGTGTTTGTCCAAGAGTGGTGGATGAGAGAAAGAATCTAATTCCAGAGCATTTAAAGAGCATCCCACCCAGGAGGGTAACGTGTGCCAAAAACAGCCCTAGAGATGTGTCAATGGCTGTCAAAGTGGAACCCAGGGCAATCTGCCTCAAAACCAACACTGTTTCAAAAACTATGAAAGAGGCAGTGTCCTTGAACCAGCAGAGGTTTAAATCAGCTTCTCCCTCCTTTAGTGTTCCTAAAGCAAGACCTTCTGCAACTTTAGTGAACAAGGATAATGCTGCAAATCAGTCTTTTCCACAATCCAGGACTCTAAACAAGCCTTTAACAGTCAATGTACCTGTCCTTCCTAATCACACAAAATCAAAAGTCACGACTTGGACCCAGGATATTAGCTCTAATGACACAGCAAGAGAAGTCTCGGAACCCAAGAGTTTTCCCGTCATTTCTTCTGTGTTTTCATTAAGTCAACAGCCAGAGGATGCCCAAGGTTCCATGCAGCCGCTCGTAATGGCTCTACGAGGCATAGTGATGGATAAAAGTAACAGTTCTAGTAGTATACCTGCAGATCCTGTTAAGATAACAAACAGCGCTGACAAGACTCCAACGTCAGGGCCTTGTGTGTTGCAAGTGGCCACAAAAAAAAGATCTTATATCCGTGACCTGTTATTGACAGATTGTACAAGTGAGTCTGTAAAAGTTGAAGAGCATGATAAGCACTCTCATACATCGCCCCACCCCAACCATATCCATGTCAAGAAGGAAAAAAGTAGCACTACGGCAACAGGCAACATTAATAAATGTACTCCCATTCCCGCTTCAAAATCTTCAACGGATGAGGAATCTAAACTTGCCTCAAACGTAGAAACACCTGCTGCCACAGATCCTCTACAACAAGTGGACAGAAATGAGCTTGACATCCCCTCAAAGTTCCTGACTGTCTCTCTGAAAAGGGTACAAGTAGGTGTGTGGAAAAAAAGCAAAAAAGGACTGAAACTTAGAATATCCAAATATAAGACTCAGGTACCCATGGGCAGCGTGACTGACTGTACAGTTATCTACCCGATGCCATTGAAGGTGGACCAGCTGGTCAAACGGCCGGGTCCAAACCAGCCAGTGGTGGTGCTCAATCATCCAAAGCCCCGGGTGTCTGTACAGGGGGCGAGAGCAGAGACGTTTGCGAACACAGGAGCCTCTGAAGTGGTTCCAAAGTGCCAAATCCTAAAAATGAGACTGAGCAAAGTGATGGGACAGAAGTATGAAGTGATGGGTTGCACTGTTAGAGTCTTTCCATGAATGTATCAGACAATGCATCAATGGACTGAAGTGTATATTTATGAGAAAATAACTAGAGTTACAGTGGAAAGATGTTAGCTTCTAAAACTTAAAAATGTTAAGAAAACTATTTTCTTCAAGGGAGCATAAGATTAAAGAAATATTGACATCTGAGTGTCACTGAATATGGTCTAATATGTATTATATGAAATAATCAAGTGGAGTGAAATGAACATTGAGTGTCTGCCATTGACCTGTTTCACAGCAAACATTTTGACATGCCACAGTAGCGAAAACAGTTGAAAACAGAAGATTTTATTCTGATACGTTGACCACACAAAAGTAGGACCTCCCCTCTGACAGGAATGCAGCCGTTTTTAGCTCACCTGTGTTTGTGATAAGTCAAGATGCCTGTCATGAAAAGGGTCTACAATAGATGTCAGTCCGTAACACACAATTGTATTAGAAGTACTGTTTCAGAAGTTTGAGAAACTTGTAGATCTGTCAATGACATTAATGCATGGTATTTGATTAAATAGCATAAATTCTTTTATTATTTTTTTAATCCATGTCACTGATAGTTCATGGTTCGCCTAGTATTTTCATGCTGCAACCTGAAATAGGTGTCCACCATGGGTATTCAGTTGGCAAACGATGAAGTATTTGGTACGACATTACTGATCGAACCTGACTGAAAAATGGTCAGATTTAAGTAAAAGTCCTAATTTTTCAGTTCTTTGTCTTCATAGAAGTACAATAAAACTAAAATGTCAATTTCCAGTCATTGTGTTTGGTGAAGCTCTTCACTAATAACCTCGTAATGTCCAAAAGACTCCACTTTCAAAAGCTCCTCCAAGTTTGGCCGGGGAAGTGTGGGTTCTGTAGTGGTGGGTTCAAGCAATTTCTTTCAGTTGGTCATCACTGTCAAGTTCATTAAAAGAAACACACTAATGAAAAAGCTACTGCAAGGTGTCACTAGTAGTATTAAAACTAAGGTATACATTCCAATGTGTTTCTATTTCTATTCATATGGATATCTTATGGTTTTCCAGTTGTACATCATTTGTTTTGTAAAATTACATGTCACGGTTGTAGTGTAAACCATGGGTATTATGGAATGTGATCCAGTTTAATACCAGTATTTACCACTTTGCTGGCCATTATTGGTAATAATCCAGATGAAGGCAGAGGTGGAATGCAAAGGTGAACTTTGGCGGCTTAAAGTACAAAAGTCCTAAAGAAACAGGAATATTTTAGATTATTGAAGTATTCTGAATAAACATTGAAAGGCGTTCTTGAAGTCCCCAGAGATCAAGTCTCGCAGGAACAGACTGATGGCGTTACATTTAGTAGCCTGATAATCTATGTTTCTATTTTGTTGTATAGTCTTGTGAATTACTGTATGATCTTTTTTCTTTTGGTGTTTTTATTGAATTCAGTGTGTAATTACTCAGACATGTTTTGCTTAACTTATTTGACTTCCCAGTCCTGAAAATGGCGACTCGAGTAGAGAATAGATAAAAGTAACCCAAACTGTAACGGAGAGAAAATTGTGTACATTTTTTATTTTGTATTCTCCTGCCATGATTTTACTCAAATGTCCTTACAACCTGTTGTATATTTTTCAAAAACATCAAACGAACATGAGCTATCTCCTATCCAGAGACGGATCTCTTTCTCTTATTTTGACAGCATTAATCATGCCTGTGTGTTCTTGTTTGTAATATAATCACAATGTATGAGGTGCTAGACCTATAATTAAATTTATAGGGTTTGGTTGCCCCTACTTTTTACTGTGTACATATGTTTTTGATCACATTCAGATTTTATTGTGTATATATATATATATCTATATCTATATCTATGAATATAGAAAGTGATAACTGTTCATACTAAGTAGGGAATGGCCTCATCTGCACCAACACTTAGCTTTCCTTACACTGCAGTGTCTGAAGCTGCTGTGCAGTGTTTGTTATATATCATTACTTTCTAAAAGTTTTACTTTGCCTTTAATTTACTCCTCATTTGTGTCAGAATTATCCATGTTCCAGTTAAGTGTTTTTTGGGGTTTATTACATTCTCAGTGTTCATTATCACTGTTATGCTTTTATAATAACAATTGTGTGACTCCAATTTTTTTCTATTAAAAACGTTAAATATATGATCACAGTGTCAATGCCATGTTTATTTTTCTTTTTTTCTCAGTTTAGGTCAGCAGGTTTTTAACCAACTGAGGTCATCTCAAAGCCTTTAGAGGCATAAATTATTTCCACCACATCCATGTTGATTTGTCCTAGAAGAGAAAGTGCAGGTGTTCTTAATAACGTTAATTCCAGGTTCTTTGTGTCAGTGGGCCATCGTGGACAACATCAGCAACCCTGCAGTCAAAGCAGCTGGATGGATTTCAGCAATTAACTTCTCAAAATACAATACGTGAGGTGGAAAAGGCTTATTATTTGTCACTGCAAAATGAAAAACCCTCCAGGCTCCAGTGTTTATGCACACACGGTTAAATAAAGAGTAAACCTACCTCCTCCCATTCTCACCACCTTCTACAGAGGTACTATAGGGAGCATAGTGACCAGCTGCATCTCTGTCTGGACAGGGGCTTGTAGTGCCTCTGACTGGAAGTCCCTACAGAGGGTGGTGAGGACAGCGGAGAAAATCATCGGGACTTCACTTCCACTCATCCAGGACATTGCAAAGAAACGCTGTCTGACAAAGGCCCAAAACATCTCCTCAGACCCCTCACACCCCCAACATGGACTGTCGCTGCTGGCCTCTGGAAGGAGGTTTCACAGCCTACAGAGCAGAACAGCCAGGTTCAAAAACAGTTTCATCCCGTATGCCATAAGACTGCTTAACGCATTATAAACCCATACATTTTAATTACCCTGCAATTAAAATGTGCAATAATATTTATCTCTATTTTTAAGTTTTTTATATGTATATTTATTCTATTTTGTAAATACCGTTCCTGTAAATTGTATATACCGTTTCTGTCAATATTCCTGCTGTACTCTGAGCCATTGCACCGAAATTTCATTTTGATGGAAATCTAAGTGACAAATAAAGTCTGTCTAAGTCTAAACTGACAAAACTAAACCTTTATTGATTTATAATTTCTGTCACATTCTTTCAAATATACAACCACTAATAAAATAGAATAAAAAATTATGTTTCAGGTTGACTGGTGGTTGATGAACACAACTAAGTGAACTTCCTTGGTTTGGTTATTTCCATTTTTCTGGTTCTTCGGCAAAATACATCATCAGTCATCATCAAAATAATTATTAACACTATATTGTATCTTACAGCAAATGTTACTGATTACAGACACCGTGAATATTGTATGTTTGAAATTTAAAGTAGGTGATATTAGGTAAGTCACTCCTATTTGACCAACAAGCTACAACACTTGCTTACAGTTTAATATGAAAGTAATTATATTATTACAATACAAACACTTAATACCGCTGGATAATTAGTACATCTACGCTAACTACTTGAGTTAAATTTTATCTGTTATGCCGTTTAATTAAATAAATCCTAAGAATACACCTTGTTAGCCTGTTAGCTCCTTGTTAGGAAATTCTAACCACCATTCTGAAGCACTATTAGTATCCATGGCAACAGCACTAGCTACAGTTACTATTTGCTAGCAATTAAGCTAACTATAAAGCGGACCTGGTGATGGGAATTGTTAACTACTATATTTTATTTTTAGTTAGTCTAAGTTATTAATATTTGTGTCTATAAATAAGTCACTTTCAAACAAAGGTCTTATTTCCTGTCATGAGACCCACAAACAAATTCAACAGCTAGCTAACGAGCTAATCAGCAAAGAAGATATAAATCACATTTCTGCTATGAATAGAAAAATTAGAAAAAATCAGCGAGCCAATGTTGATTTAGTGGCATACACCAACATTTTTAACGTGCATAAATGAGTGCTTCGTTTTTTTATAAATAGGGCAAAAATCACTATAGTCAACTGATTAATACATAGATTGATTAATTTATTTTGCAAGTGTAAATGTTGTTTATTCAGCCTTAAGATATATTCTTTAATTAGTTTTTTTAAATTAAATATTTTCTGCTTTGCAACTATTTTCTGACACTCTAACACTCTAATTACATATGTAATTAATTTAAAAAAGATAATATAAAAACCAAAATAATAAAAATTGGGGCTATGAAATTTACTTCAGAGCAACATAAAATATAGACAATTTTTTTTCATCATGCTCAAAAGGATAATATAGGCTAACTACTATAAACTGGATGCTTTAGGTCACAGACAATAGCTACACTGCAGGATGTGAAGAACCAGATGGAAAGGTGCATTTGTTATCGCAGCAGCAGGTCAACATCACTTTTCGTTACTGGACATGTCAGCACACAGTTTTCTGGGTGTTTGTTTCCAGGCAGATTTCTCCCGCTGACGAATATTATTGGAAAAATGGAGTGGAACTTGATGATGTCTGCTACGGTGTCAAACATCTGAGGAGAGAGAAGATTATATATGGATATATCGTAGTAAATATAATGCTTGTTCATTCTGTTATTTGTCCACTCACATCGTTTGAACGTTGTCCCGTTCCCAGTGCATACTTGGAGGTGCTCTCGATGAAGCGGATTTTGACATTGTAAACCTTCTTCTCGTGATACACAACCAATACCAAGGGTTCACTGTGGTTGCTGTGGGAACAGTCTCGTACCAAAAATGCCCCATCCTAATAGACAGATAGATAATTAGATACTTTATTTATCCCATGGGAATAAATAAATATTAGGAGTTACAAAACAAAGACATTTTATATGGACAATAATCCTGACTGAAACCACAATCATAGATGTTGCTTTAGAGGTGATGGTAGCAACAAGCTTAGCTGTTATCTGTTAATGCTCTGTAGTGGTACTATTAAATTCCAGGTTTTGCTTTTGTAGCAATTGAGAGATTACCCCATATATTTTAATGCCTCATCAGCCAAATCTCAGTCTTGTGGTGTTCTCAAATGTTTTGTCCAGGGCACGATGCTAGTTGCACTTACTTCCTCTTTAGGAAATATTAATAATTGTTAATCATTTTTTGTATTTTATTGCAAAAAGAAATGGAAGGAACTTAATAATTGTTTTCTCCAGCTCAGCTCCCAAAGCTTTAGATGTATTCAGTTCATTTCACATGAAGATACCTTGTTCACCAGATGTAAGGCGTGCTCAGCATCTGCTCGATTACAAGACCCAACGTACCAGTCCTCCTCACTGTAGGTCTGCCAGTAGAGTTCAGTAATTAGGGATTTTACAGCTACTTCACACAGTGTCATAAACAGGGCAATGTAATTCTCCATTTTATAATCAGTTTGGGTTATCTGAGCATGTTTACCTGTTGAGGTTTTGCCATCGGTACGAAGTCATGCTGGTCAATGTCTTCCTTAGTCTGAGGCCACTCATGGTGCTGACGTTTTGACGGCACCCTTTCTTTAAAAAGACATGAACCCTGACTTATTTAATCAGAAACTTTCAAAAGTTCATAATCATCTCTGACATACTTACCGAAGTTCTCTTGTGACCTAAATAAAGGAAGAAAAGCACATGTACATCAGATGTGACTTCAAATGATGTAAGTCTGAAAAATTAAAGGCATACCTTTCTAAGTTATGGGTCTCCAAATCCAAAGAATGTCTTTGGTTGGTGTGAAGGCTTGAAACTCTGTCAGCACTGTGTGAACCTAAAAAATGCATTCAACAATGTTAAAAGTATGAAACCACTTTCTCACATAAATGGTAAATGAATTTGTTTTATTTATTTATTATATATTTCTTATACATATCTTACCTCTGCTTTGTGGTGAACTGAATTCTCCCTATTAAAAAAAAGGCTATTAAAAACAGAATACAGATTCCTTTGTTGTTTATATAGCAGACATCTGACTGCAATGTAGACCAAGATGAGGAAGTTACAATGATTTATTTTTGTTTAATTCCTAAAAGTGGATAAATGTAAGGAAACTCTTCTCCACAGCCGGGTGAATAAGGGACTCAGGATCTGCCAATGGTCTTTCATCTGCCACCATAAAGGTGTCAACACGACACTAACCAGTTAAGAACTGGCCTTCTCACACTCAGGGAAAAAAGGCTTGGTTTTGGCACGACAATAAAACATCAAGAGATTGAGCAAATAGCGACCCATCCGTCTTTTTGTGGAATGCAAAGAGGACGCAATAAGTCACTCTCATCTTTCCTTGTCCGCATTCACTCTAGATAAGATGTTTGAAGGCATCAGTTGTAAATCCATTACATTCCTGAGGTATATCTGAAATGTGCATCTAGCTGCGCAAGTATCCTGAACCCCAAACTATTACTCAGTGTCATCATATTGCTGAGATATAAATTTTCCCATTAAATATATTTTCAGTGTGTCAATTTGACCACAGTGATATAGTAAGCCCTTTGATAATTATGCCTTGGAAAGAGATATACTTCTCACTTACCTGAGACTGTTTCTTTATAATTAGTGATGTTTAGTCTATTTTTCACGTACCAGTAGTATTAGAAAGCATACTGACCCACAGGTTATATTGAATGACTGATTGTGTTTAAAAGCGTATTTCAGTTTAAACCAGATAATTTTATTTCATGTGCTGCAAGTTCAGGCTATGATACATCTGGAATCACTAACTGATGGCTCATGGAGTAGATGACTCTTTCGTGTGAATCCCAAAGGTTGCGTAAAGAGAGCCAGAAACCAACCACTGAACATGAGCCAGCTTGTTGACAAAGAAGTAGAATGAACTTTACCTCTGTTTGCTATAATGAAAGCTGATGTGATATAACATTCATCCATATTATTATATAAGAACGAGCTAATTAGGCCCCTATATGTTTTGTTTTCACTTGACATTAAATTGTATTGCATGCTTTTTATCACCGTCACCAAATCAAGTAAACACATTATCAAAATGACCTCATTATACTGTATGTTCATGGATTCATTCAAGGCACTTCTGATACTTCTTACAATGAAACTAATGAAACTAATTAATATTATTATGCTAATGTCTCAGATGAAATTGAATACAAATCTGAATAACCAAAGTGCAATTAACGCTACATTTGACAGTGCAGACCAAAATAACTTTCAAGAAATCATGATAAAAATATCAGTAGGAACAGACGAGGAATTATCAAGTGATTAAACAGAGCTGCTGAGCTATGATTAAAATAATTTAATTATTTTATATACTTACATTATTGGCCACCTTTTGTTGTGCACTGAAATACAAAAAACAAACGTATACATGACATGACATCTGCTTCATCAATAAAAAGCCTTCAGCCCTTTCAGTAATTTATTTTTCAGCCAACAGATGGTGCCAATGCTACACTGCACAAACTGTAATCGACAGTGTTTCTCACCTCCTGGAGGGTTCACGTAAAGTCGGTCCAGGCAGGTCTTTGGCCAACTCCGAGCTAAAAGGTGGAGGTGATGGAGAGCCCCTGAATGAAGACAGACTCAAGGTGTAAGTCCATCCAAAACGCATTTAAAAAACAGCAATGAACAACTTTAATAGTAACTAAGCAAGTTACCTGTGTGCGTGCTGCGGCGTTAGAGAGAGAGAGAAGTGATCACAGGATTTAATGAGTTGCAATAGACAACAAAATCTCAACAATACACTGTTTACTGTGCAACACAGGTGTTTACCCGATCTTCTAGCTGCACAGGCAGGAGCCTTTTATCTGTAAATGCAACATATGAATATTTGAGACATTTTTATGACTTCGACAAACAAAATGTTTTCAGTTATTATTGTTTTGTTACCTAATCTGGTGTTTCGTTTGCCCGGTTTCAGGTCTCTATTAATAGCAGGTCCTGGGAATACAAAGGTGTAAGTAAGTAAGTAATTACTTATTAAGTTACAAGCAACTTCACTCTCAGCTTAGACCCAATCTAAAGAAAACAATTTAAGCATACACTCATACTGGTTACTTAGAGGGAGGTTTTGTTCAAAGTAAGATTAGGCATTTTGTCTGAAATCTATCTCTGCCATTTCTGCATGCTGTTGCAAACTGCAAGGTTTTCTTATTCTTATTATTCTTATTCTTATTATCTGAAAATGATCTATTGCAGAATTACATTTCCTAAGCCAATAGAGGTAAGGAGCTGTAACCCTGTTAGTAAAAATCTTGTAGTAGCTGCTTTAATTAAGTCTTTCTCTGCATTTTGCCCACCAGTATCTGCTCTTAGTCTAGTGTAGACACTGGTATACAACATCTCCTAATGTCAAAAAACCTTTGAAAAAGTGATTTCTATTAAGCCTATGTGTAACATTCTTGTGAGTTGCTATACGTCACACAGACTTAAGAGTTGCTGGATATTATGTTAAAGCAGTGTTCCTGTAAAAATGCAACCAGAAAAAAACTTAAACTATTGTTTAGTTGTAGTTCCTGAGGAGCCCTCCAGTGGGTAGTTAAGGAGTCTCTGGTACTGTTTGTCTGAAAGTGGCTACTGCTGTACAGATGTTACTGCCTAACATTTTACAATAGAGTTGCCTATATTGACATCCAGCATCTTCCAAGAAATAAAAAAATAATAGTATTCAGTTCATTTAGAGCTGTGTTTCTGGCACCATGACAAATATTTAATAATGTTTAACATCTATTTTAGTCCCTGTTTGATTTTGTTGAAAAAAAGTTCTATTTATTCAGCTATGTTTATTAGCTCATTGCTAACTGTTTGTCATTATGACATATAGGAGATACTGAACCATTCAGTAAATGTGTGATAAAACCAGTTCAGTGTACTAAAAGACTAAAAACCTCTACAAAGGTAAACGGTATTTCTCAGTGTTTTCATCTATGAGCCACACTTAAATATTCCATATAAACATTTGAAGTGATGTTAAATAGGATGGTGACCCTGTGTAGCTTTGCCTGAGCAGCAGCAGCCCAGAGAAATGTCACATGGTCAATGAATGGACTGTTTATGTGTTGATTGCATTTGATATCTTTATCAGATAGCTAACATTAGGTCATATTTGACACCATAGAACGTCTGTAAAAGCGAAGCATTTATTTAATACCTGGAATATGTGGTGCCTTTCTGGGTGGACATCTGGGACGAATGTTGGAGTTAACCTGATTGATTAGAGAGCAGAACATAATATATATTATACAATTATATAAAAGGATAACCAGTACACTGGTTGAGTTGGTGCCGTCATTAAAGAACAAGTAAAACTGAAGCCTTACAGGAGAGAGTGATGAAAGGCTCTGAGCAGACGCTGACCTTGGAAGATCCCTGTCTTGAAAGCAAAAGAAACTGTCATTGCTACACTTTCATCAGTGACAGTAATGATAGTAGTTTCAGTAGTTTTAAACCGCCTTTGAGCTTGTATCATTCTCGTAACTCGGTTGATGCAGGCCCCAGATGTACCCTTCAGCAGCAGGCTGTATTGATTACAGAGGGAAAATACTCCAAGTGTGAACACATTTAAAAGCCACATTCACTATAAAGTTGTAGGCGTGCCGCTGTGAGGCTCCTGGCTGTGGGCCTCATCCACGCAGGAGAGTAAAGGGAGTCTGTTCACACTACATGCTTCCCTCTTTCCCCCCTCGGCTCCTGGATAATTGTAATCTCCCGCAGCCTGACTCAGCCGACAGATGGCCCCGGAGACCCACTGGCAGATCATGCTCACTCAGCATGAACTCTTTCTCTCAGATCCACGCTGCTTTCATTCTCACCACAGTTTGTGGCGGAGCTGCTCTTATTTTTTATTTTTTTTTCTCCCCGCACTTCATTCAGCTTCATTCTAATTATATTCACTGGAGCTTTTCTGTGTGGGAAAGTGAAATATACGCAGCCTCATTGTGTCAGCTAAAGTGCTTAAAGCTGAAGTTTGGGACTTAGTAGTTCTATCTTATGGTTTTGTATGCTTATTTTTTGCATTGTAGTTTCATGATATGAGGAATAATGATAGCTGGGCAGGTTAACATGCGTAACAAATCAGACTTACTTTTTTAAAACTCACTTTATTGAAAAATCATAAAAGTCAAACTAAACTAGAGCTCTACGAAATACTAAAACTGAAAGAACAGGAAGTGAAAACGTGTCTTTTGTCTACCTGCGTACTCTCTCTCATCATCTATGGGCCTCGCAGGAAGTATGTGCACATTGTGCACTTCCTCATGGGCATCCACCTCGTCGTACACATACTCCACTACATCATTGTGGCTACCACATCTTTGAGTTCTGTTCCTGTCTGCCCAGCTGCGATCCTGTGAAGAGAAAGTTGCAGCTTCTTAATACTGGAAGTGTACTGTAAGCAAGGAAACATACAGGTAGTGTTTCATTCTATGTGCATATATGGCACTGACAAGCACAGGAAGCTAAGTGTTGCACCACAACCTGCTGGTTGTCTCTCAGGGATTTCCTTTTTAAATCGTGCAGTACTTCTTCACAGTCATCCTACATGCTATACCTTACATATTTATAGTCTGTGAGACAATGTCAAATAACAACAATTCATAGAAAATGAATACATGACTCAAAGTGAATTGAGGCTTTTTTTGTGTACCTGTGAAGTAGCTAGAAAAATGTTTGAGATTAGGATGAACAGACTATTAGTGGGGGCATCATCACCAGTCAAACCAGATTTTCTCCAGTCGAAATTGATGTTTGTATCCAGCAGATGCTATGTCGCCATTAGGCGTGAATATTTTGCCACAGTAGGGAAATGTTGCTTTCAGGAAACCATGTGGCCATGTTTTCTACATGTCACAATGGACCCTTTTGAGGATCAGTGTTTTTATACAATGACCACATGTTTGGCCATGTATGTGAGAATTCTATGCTTTCATTTTATGTACCTGAAGCACTATGTATTATTCAGAAAACTGGAAATTGTGCAAGACAAGATTGCATCAACAAATCCTCTAGTGCTGAACAATGATAACATGGTTTTATTGAGACTGAGACTGCATGAAAGTATCAGAGTAGCTTACTTAATCACACCTAAACAGTTAAAAATCTATAACTGTCCACCTGACAAAACGACCTGTATTATGTAGCATTTCATTTTAGATTGGTGCCTTTTTCAAGAAATATTATAAAATGTTGACAGAATTTCCCTCAATTCAGAACTTCATGGTCATTTACAAAGTTCAATTCAAGAGTTTAATTAAAACAGTGCCCAGAGAGGCTAATGTTTGTGTAACGGCTTTTAAAAGATACTGTAACTGATCCCTCCCTGCAGCACGACCTCTGCAGCCCCACGTGGCTACAGTCTTTAAACCAGTGGATTCATATAGCCTACAAACAGATAAGGATAGTAGACATCATTATGAAACCTCTTTTTTCATGAAAAAAAGAAAAAAAAGAACAAAAAAATAAATCTGAGGTCTCTTAAAGCTCGAGATATAAAAAAAAACATTATTTTTCCAAGCTGCTTCTGAGAAGCGTCGGCAGTCTAAGAAGTTGGAAAGGACGTTTTGAAAAGCATCTGAAGGTAATGGTAGTCTTTCTTTATCAGAGACGAGTGCCTCAAGTAATATGTGCCATTCACAGTAACGCATTCATGTGGAACAAAAAACAAAAAACTTTTGGAGCCTCATATCCAAGACTCGTAATAGATGTATTCATCAGTGACATTATTATATGTATTAGTCAGTCATCTTCTTGGAGAAATGTTTACTGCATACATCAGTAAGACTAAATGTTTCATAATTTAAATTCAAAATTGATATTAATATAACCAAAAAAACAACAGCTGTAAATTGCATGAAAAATACAGAAATGTATATTCTTTTGGTTTTGTTTCTACTGTGCACTAACAATGACAGAGGGGAATCTCACTCTTTGCTCATTTCTTTGCTAAAAGGTAATTACACAGGGGGCTGCAGACTCCCAGAGCTTCCCCTGGGAACATTCATGCGGAACCAGCGGGAAAACGCTGCGGATACGAGCGCCATAACTCACCATTATCACAGCAGACTCATGACTGTTCCCTCTCTCCGCAGCTAACGAGGGGGTGAAACAAAAATGAAAAACATCATTAGTCGGGTGTTCTGCTAAAGAATGCAGCCTTCCAACACAGTTTGTCCTTGGACTTATCTTCCTCAACAGTTACACAGGCAGAAGGATGAGGTCTCTATATGCAATAAAACAGGGCTGTTTGTGGCCTCCTGCTGTCGCTGTCTGCCTTATATTTCTAATTTTAACTGCAAAGATAATTTATCTGAATTTATTTTTTACTACTGAAAGGTTTATTTCAAAACTTTAAATGATGATACTGTTACATGAACATAAAATTGACACTTTACACTTTCCACTGATTCTCAAGAATTAGTCAGTGATGCTAAAGAGATTTTCATATCTGTGTTAAGGACAACTGGTTCTCTGTAAAATACAAATTTAAGTAAAGATTACTTAAACATTATTAATACAATTCTTATATCAGTTCTGCTATGCTAGTGGTGAGGGACAACACTAGATATTTAAATAACGGTTTGCAATTATGGTGGCAATTTCAGTTTGTCTCTAATTAAAACTGTAATTATTCACATTAATTCACTGCTTAAAGGGCGATTTTGTAATGTTTGAAGGAACAACTAACACATCCCTGTCCAGTTCAACACACTCAATGGTTTGGCTGCTTTTACAGCTTGGTCTCATACAACAAGCTGCTTTGTTCCCTTGATTCCTGGAATATCATCTATTTTTACGCATTTGTGATCATCATTCATTTCGAACATTGTCTAGTTTGGCAAATGCGTAAATGAGGCTAATATCCGGTGAGCTAAAGAAAGAAGTTGAAATGCATAACTTATAAATGTAGACAAATCAAAAACGGCAATGATTGGGGGCTGGGGATGGATGTGGATGTGTAGGAGGAGGTTCCCTGAAACTGAAGAGTTCACAATAGCTCGTGGACTAGTTCATTCTAATCTGGGTGAACTGCTCCAAGCTTTATTGAGAAGTGTGAATTTGCACAACACTGACAACCAGTTGCTTTATGCACGGTGCAAGGCTAGTGTTGCAACTCATTAATATCAAATCTCACTGTTCACAGCTAATCACATAAGGCAGGGTTCTGGTCTGTGTCCATTAAAGCATATCTGCAGACGTCACTGTCTAGCTAGGACATTAAATGTCAGTAAAAGTGGACATTATCTGTTATTTTGGAATTATGATCTTCATCATAGACGCTCAAAAACTGGCCCATGTTCAATCTAGGTCAGACAGACCTGCAGGAAGTATCATCTATGTGTCTGCATGCATCAGTACAGCAGATAGGTAATGAAATAATGATAAAGGAAGTGGCAGTTTAATTAGATTTTTTATGCTTTTTGGAAGGTACAGTTGAGTGTCGTCAGTATATAATAGGACCCTGGACAGGACCTGGAGGAAATGTGACATAGAAGACTCAGAGTGATACTACTTTAAGGAGTGGCACTTGGGTCAGGCATGACACGTAGAACTACAGAAACGTCACAATATTTTTCTAAAACGATATCTCTGTAAGTGGAAGGAGCGTGAAGAGTCCCAACCTTTTTTACTTTTTTTTTACAATATTTATCTTAAAATCCGTCGGTTCAGTTGGATTTAAAAAGTGAAATCTGTGGATCATTTAAGATAAAGAGCACGACTTTTAGGCATCCACAATGTCTGAATCCCAGAGGAAGTAGTAATAAAGTTTAGATTTTTTGGGAGGAACATTTGGTAACTTAGTAAATTCTTCCTTGTTAAAGATTCAAATAAACAGAAATTAAGTCTCACGACGCAGCAACTTAAGAGCCAAAAGAAGATTGCTGCACTTGGATATTCACATTAAACTCTCTGCCCTGAGATAGAAATGTGTATATTTTTCACATATCTTTTGTCCAACTTTTGCCAATTTTTAATTTTTGTTTTTTTAAATCATTTTTCCAGCCGAGAGGCATAAACAGGAAAAGAAACACAAACCCAGGACCAATCCACCGCTCTCTGATTGACAGGATTTGATCTTTGGATCCCTTTTGGCTGTGAAGTAAAACCAAACAGGAAGAAGGAAGGAAACCTATCCAGAATAGAAGTTAGGACATTTGTGCAAGGCGTGGGGATTGTGAAAATGCCAGCATTTCTGACTACCAACTCAGAGTCCCCAAGGGAAGAGCTGCACTCAGTATCGGATTTGACACTCTGGTCCGACACTCAATGACTGGGCCACGGGTAGCAGGGTGTGATGAGACGTATGAAAAGGGAAGAGATTACATACAAGGAGCTAGCATCTGAGGTTGAGCAATTAGTCTGGAAAATAAACTTCTGCCTCAAGGAAACAGCATGCAGACAATATGGGGTAACTCAAACCACGAAACTACTTAAGGATTTGTGACCTGTCTTTGCTTCGGGCATTTGAGAAAGCATTATGTGGAAAGTGAAATTTAGCTCAGTTCAAGGAGGGAAACGAAATCAACAAGGCCTGGACGAGTAAACTCCGCAGATACTATGATTGTTACATAGATATTTACTGTAAGTTCTCTGCTTAGGTAATTTTTTGTCCAAATACTTGGGTGTTGAGTATTTTGTTTTATATATTCTCATGTCTGTGTACAGCACTTTGGCCAACCTCGTTGTTTTTAAAGTGCTTTATAAATAAAGATTGATTGATTGATTGATTGAGTTTGTTGTGTGCCGACTCATATATTTGTTCAAACCAAGATTTTTGGATCTTTTATTAAATTTGCTGAAGGTAATTTTTTGTCCAAATACTTGGGTGTTGAGTATTTTGTTTTTACTAGATTTAATAATTCCTGTGATTACACTTTCGTGAGTACATGGAAGTACTGAATTGCATGCATATCATTGTATATTTCATTAGCGTATGCAACTTAATTTAACCATACCATAGTTTTATATTTGCAATTTAGAGCAGTAGTTTTAACGAAAGCGAGAAGCCAAATTTCAGCAGAAATTAATACCTTTCGAAGCACCAATTTATGGTTTATAAATTCTCTGCTTTTGTGGTCTACCACGGCATACACACAGTTTTTATTCGGAGACAATTCAAAAGCTACATACCTTTTCTGAAGTCTTCTACAGTAATCACACTTGTCTCAGTGGGTGTCCAGAAATATCTGCCTCTTTGGTTTGTGTTTGGTTTCGCTTCGACGCTGACTGCCAGAGTGAAGCAGCCCACAGCAGCAACCTAAAATGACTTCCTGTGTGGTGAATAACTGGCCTATAACCTTCACAGTTATAGGCAGTACAAGGGCTGTCTGTGGAGGGCTTCTTTTTGTGCATCTTTGGTCTGATTGTACAGATCTTCATTTAGAAAGCTGTCAATTGAAAGAATGTACAGACAACTTTGTAAATGCATCGCTTGTTATACAGGAATTTTTTTTTTTTTTTTACTTACTTCTGAAGCAACTTTTCGCTATGTGAAGCGACGGCAATGTTTCTGGTGTTAAGCTTTTATAATGCGAAGCTGACACCTCGTGACAGCTTTTTTCCCTCTCAAGCAGCACAAAATATAATCCTTCAGCCTCTCTGACTATATTTAAAATCCAACCTCAGACCATTTGTTCAGTAAATCAGGGTCAAACGTATCTGCTACAGTGACAGGTGTTTCTGTTAATTTGAGCAGGCGCATACTGACATTTCAGCATCTGCTCCGCCACATGCAAAAGGAAACAGGGTGACATTTACTCTTTTTATCAGCCTCTGACTTCATCTCTTCATCAGACAGGAAGGCAAACCCAAATTCTAATTTGTGTCAATATTTTATTCGAGCTTAACCTTCCACAGTAATATTTCACCTTAGTGTAATATTTCATTTCGCAGCACAAACACTTCATGAAGCTGCAACTACCAATTAGGATATACTGCTCATAAAAACTTCCTCAGCAATTTTGACACATGAGCCAAAATTTAGATGGTGAGAGCAGCTAAAGCTCGTAACATTTAGATAACAGCTCAAATGAGGCAGAAAAATCTCCAGAATTGTGTTGAGAATATGGTCGGCTGTGAAGAGAGCACACTAGAGAGGTAATTCCGGAAGTTTTAGAAGTAATGTAATGCGTAAAAGCCTCATTATCTTCCACACAATCAAAGCTATTTTTATAACCTTAAATGCTGCATCGTACAGGGTAACAGTAAGTGAAGACAATTATGGCAAGTACTGTACGTCAGTATTGAACAGTGAATTTAATTTTATAGTACAGGTTCTCTCTCTTTCACAGTGTGAAAGTTTGACAAACATGACTGGTTGACTGCTCAGGTTTCTTGACCTAACGGACCGCTTTCATGAGACTTCAGCCGTTAAATTCAGTAAAATGAAATTTAAGTTGGGCGGCACAGTGGCGTGGTGCCTAGCATTGATGCCTCACAGCAAGAAGGTTCTGGGTTCGAATCGATGGGCCGACTGGTCCTTTCTGTGTGGAGTTTGCATGTTCTCCCTGTGTCTGCGTGGGTTCTTTCTAGGTATTCCAGCTACCTCCCACTGTCCAAAGACATGCTGGTTAGGGTAACTGGTGATTCTAGAAATTTAAGTTTATTTACATAGCCTCAATAAAAATCAAAATACTGACCCGGACTCATGAAGGCAACAGTAACAAGGAAAAACTCCCTTTTAACAGAACAAACTCTGATCATATGGAGGGTTCAGGGTTCTTGAGGAGAGCCGGGTTGAGAAAACTGAGGGAGGTGGGACAAAAGAGAAGGAAAGAGAGAATCAGAATGTGGCGTACTGTCTCAGCAAGCTGATGCGCTGACAGAAGGAAAAACAGAAATAAAAGGAAATAACTGAGACAGACTACAGGCGGCCACAGAGCAACACCATTACGTGGGGTCTGTGGAAACATGGCTACGTTGGCGGTTCGTGCAAAAACACCTCAATGCCTTGTGTTGTGATGTAACACACCTTTTAACTAAAAGTGTCATGTACAATATTTAGGTCCAAAATATGTGCTGTAATGCAAAACTGTCCCTCATACAAAAGTTTCAGATGAATTTTCAGTGAGCAGCACATCAACTCTAAAGCTGACTAAACTCTGTTTCTTAACAGAGCAATACTACGAAGCAGTATTTTCCTGTCTGCAGTGGAGGGCTGGTCTCCTCCAAAAAGCGATGCAGCAGAGCACAAGACTACAAGGTCAGCCTCTCTCCTGTGGTTTCCTCTGCAATGGTATAGCCTGACTTCCTGTGAAAGATTGCCATCTAGCCTCTCAGGTTCTCAAAGATGCTTATCTTTTGAGCCGCGAACGCCAACTCCCTGAACATCTCTACACCTTGGCCCCCAGTGACAGCTCCATCGGCCTGTCAATCTGGCAGCCCGTCCTATGTCCTCAGCCCCTCATATCCCCCCTCATCCTCGTCCCAACAGCCAAAAAATGAGCCTCCTCTGTCCTGGACCTGTCACCAAGAAACAGGATCCATAGTCCCAGTCTGGGGGGGAACACAGAGGTTGAATATGGGTGGGGTTTGTGCATTATGGGGTGTGTTGGTGTGGAGATTATGATTATTATTATAACCCAGGTTATAACCCAGGTTTCTTTGTGCATTCATAGGTGTCTAACTGAAGTTAAAGTGAAGGTTTTGAATTCCCAGTTTCACAGGAAGGATGCATGTGATTGCAACGATAAACCACGTTAAGTACAACATCATCACTGACAGCTGCACGGGTAGTCAGTATCAGGAGGCCCTTGTTTACACAGAACAACCACGATGTGGTGGGTAACTGTGGGCTGACATTTCCTCTATAAGAATTACTTTCACAGATGAGCATTGTATTGCTTTATTTAATGTTATTTACACTTTCCAAATGTTAGAAAGTGCCAAGCATATTTATACATCAGACTCTGAAACAGGTTGTTAAGACAAAAAAGACTTAGAATCTCTGTGAAACAGTAATCAGGAACTGCTGAGTTTTTAGCACATTTCTGGCTCTATATTTTTAATCTGGGACCGCATTAGAGTAACTTTCTGCAATTCATAGTTAAATCAAATCCTTATTTATCTTAAAATAGCCCTTCAGGTCATTCTTTGTCTAAAACAAACCATTTTAGCTCCTGTCTCTCTATGGCTCGCTCTATAACAGCTCACGTGCTTGTGATTGGCCAACTTCTGGAAGTGTCGTGGGCTGTCCTGCCTGTTTAAAGAAGTATATGTCGAGACAACACAAGTGTAGGAAAAAATAGCATTTGGACAAAGATGTACAAATGTGGGTGACGTCACCGACAGCCATTTTGAAGCTGGAGTCCACCTAACTAGAGACCTATATAAAAATGAGTGGAGCATCAGTGGAGCTGAGTGCACCCTCAATCATGCGCAACTTTAAGTCTAAAAAGGAGAGTCATATAAAAAATGTACATAACATAAATAAACAAATTAGCTTTACATAGAGACCAAAGTAGTCAGTTGTACGAGACTGTTAACATGTTTGTTTTTGATGTAATGTTGGACATTTTAACATAGAGGTCTATGGCGATTTACTCGCTTTTGGAACCAGCCTCAAGAGGCCATCTGAGGAACTCAGAGCATTAATTAACATGAACGTCAAACATTGTCACATTATATAGAATACAGGGCAAAAAAAAGAGAAAAAAGTATAATAGGTTCCCATAAAACTAAGCACTTATCTTTATCTCAGTTTAGCATGTGTACATTTGCTAATTAGCTCTTAACACAGATTTCAACAGAAGTTGATAGGAATGTCATGAATTTGACAATGGATCATACTGAGTGGATATGTGTATGTCTTCACCAAAGTCTCATGGCAATCCAGTTTCCAAGACACTTGAAAAAAGAGGCTGATGGAGGTAGGGGTATGTTTCTTGGGATACTAGAGAGAGATAAAGTAGTACGCTTTCAGGGAGAACCATTTCAGTAAATAAATCATTGGCTTTAAAGATATCAGACGCAGATGCTGCATTTTAGTTGAAACTTACAAGCAGTGAAGTGGCTAAATATGGCTCCAACAAGCAGACAAGTGGCAAAAATATTCACAGCAGCCTCTGACTTGCAGTTCTGAAAGTCTGAAATTAGAAATGTCTTAATTTAGTGATATGTTCAGCTTGTCAGAAAAAAAAGAAAAAAAGAAAAAAATATGTTGGCCAAATATACTGAAGGTGGCACTTGCATCAAAATAAACTTCTCCTTCTTCTTATTCTGCACCACAGTGTTAAAACATGAAGGTTATCATGGCGCCAGTTATTTTCATATTTCATTGCAAATATCACAAGATAAAAAGTAGATGACATTCATCTGATAAACTAATCAACCTGGAATGTGCGCTTACATGTATTTGCAGGCTGAAGCGTTCTCAGAATAAATGGGTTGGTAGCTGGTCTGAAGCCAGAAGTGCTTATAGCTGTTAGGAGGTGAAAAGCCATGTGATGGGTAACTGTTTAACACTTCTAATGGAGAATTCTTCAACAAAGGCGTACGTTGAGGCGCATGTACTTGTACATACAAAAAGGGGTCAAAGTGATAATGGGACAAAGGGCTTAAAATATATCCTGCCTACATTCCCACCTCTGCACACCTACCACATTGCAGCTTAAAGGCATGCTTATCAGACACAGCCCCCCTAAATTAATGAGAAAGGTGCAGAAGAAGCAAGTTTGTGAGGTGGATTTCACCGTCTGACTAGCAATTACCTTGACTTTCACATAAATTTAAATCTTTGCTAAATTATATTGTAATTATAGAAACAGCTATACTCCCTTTCATTTATATAAGCTGATATTAAATGCACTAAATAAATGGCCTTCACATAATCTCTGACTTCATAGTGGTCTCCCACTTCTAAAACCAAATTTACGCCTTTTCTTTGATGGGAAACTACAGTCCCTCTTGCCATGGCTTTGTTATAGATTGTGTGCTTCACTTATTGTATGCATAGGCACAGGTGAGCTCAACAGTTCTCTTTTCTAATCTGCAGCACATAATAGAACGATGAGATAGTGTCATACAGCCAGAGAGATAAGATCGCAGAGAGGGAGGGGGCGGGCGGTCTGGCCAGTCTGGCTATCTCTCTGATGAGCGTGTGATTCTGCAGCGTGAATAATTAAAGCTGGGAGCAGTGATAGGAATCTGTAGACGCCAGGCTCGGATAATACTGGACGGATATCAGGGGCCTCTGGTGCGGGGAGGTGGCAGCTGAGAGGACATTAGTCACTCTCCCTGTGCCCCGGGCAGCCGTCAGGGCACAGTGCTGAAGGTCAGGAGATGATGGATGGACAGAGACCACTGGTGGCTCACCGCTAAACTTGACTAGAAAACGAATGTCCTGTACATGAAATATTATCCTCATGCAGGAAGATACCTGATCTGATACTGCAGCAATGTGTCATGCCTATGTGAACTTTGTGAAGAGCTGTGGTCCATCAGCTTGAAATGAAATTTGCGACATGGAGTGGTAGAAAGTAAAAAATCTTTTTATTATCAGAGGAAGCACATACTGGTTGATGGTTACTCACATCAGAACACTTTCAGATAGTCAAAAATTCCCAGAATGACTAATTTGCCACATACCTTGTGGTATTCACTCATTAAATGATATATTATAATGTCTGAAATGTTCTGCCTTGGCTGCGTTTGTGTGCAGCGTTCTGAAGGGTCACACAGACACTTCTGTTTTCTCCCCTCCTACGTTGTCATTGTTTTGTTTCTCTCATCTGTCTGGTTTCTCTGAACCAGATGTCTTTCATGTTCACTGTACAGAGATTCAGTCAGCCGCCAGTGTTAACGATTTGAAGAGGAAGTGTTAATTTTTAGAACAGGCATCTGCGAAAAGGGCCAACATCCTCCTCTCTGATTGCTGTATTCATAGGTTTATGAAAACAAAAAAAAATCTTGCAAATGATGCTGTTCTAAATATAGACTGTGGGTAGATGTCTCAGCAGGCAAAAGTTGCAAGCAGCTGTATGAACCCAACCACAAAAGTGCGTCCTCCTCCTCCCTGAACATTATGTGATTGTACTGTAACGTTTTCTTTCTCAGTCTTCTCCAAGTGTAGCTCCATTCATTATAATGGTAGCAGTGTGTCGGCAGAGCCTCCGTGACAGCGAGAAACCCCATATTCAGGTCAACTCTCAGCCAGAAAGATTCCTTGATTATTCCTTATTTATCCCAGGCATTCCTCCTGCTGTGGTGTGGAGTCTCTAGAAGATGTGTGTCTGAGTGAGAGGAGCCAGGGCTAATGAGCTGAGAGCTAGCCTGCTGATTGTTAGCAGGCTAGGAGCTCGCCTCAAACTGTTCATAAGATACATTCGAATCACCAGCAGGCCAGCCTCGCATTCAGAATGATGCAAGCAAGTAATGCTAATGTGGAAGTGTTTACTGTCTTGTTTGTGACGATAGAAACAAACAATGTGCATGCGACTTGAGGCAATTACATTGGAGATGTGATTCAAAAATATGTTTTCTTATAGTGCTTAGACAGAAGCTTGCCATGCTAGTAGCTCTGTGAAGATGTGCTCTGCTGGACAGAGTGACATACCTACATCAGAATATTTACGATCTCATAATAAAACTGGTAACATGCTATTGTTTTGCAGTTATCTCTTTTCTAACATTTCACAACATTTAGCCAAAGTTAATGGAATGTCATTCATTTCGCATGACGGCGGTGCTAAATGCAAAGTTAAGACATCAACAAAGCTATCATAATACATTGTGGAGGCAATAATGTGCTTTAATTGCATATTTATAGGCATACCCATTAACCTTCTCTGCACCTAAATCAATAGTCAAAGTTAATGCTGATGTAAATATTATCCTTCTAGACACAACAAACCAAGAAGCAACAGTAATCCGAGGTTGGGAGTATAAATTGTTGTACTAAATGTCATGCCAGTCCATCCAAGAATTGTCCAGATCTTTATTCAAAATTATAAATGCTAACATCTTGGGGCAGAAGAGGAGAAGTCAGAGAATCAACAAAAACAGTAGGATTCATCCTATGAGGACCATGAATATCTGTACAATATTTAATGCTGATGCATCCAGTAGAGATATTCCAGTCTGGGCTCCCTAAATCCCTAAATCTGTGATGTAGTGAATTAAAGCTTAACAAAATGTTTGTATGATATATTACTATCACAAAATGTAGCAAGAACACACAAGCACACTTCAAAAAAGCCCCAACGGACACCATTTGACATCTGTAAAAAAATAAAATAAATAAATAAATAAATAATAATAAGAAAAATTCCTCCAATTCCCTCAAGTTCAACTTCTCTTTTGACCTTCTACTCAGTGCTCCTCTAGATAATAATTCTCCTTTTTTTATTTAATTTCATTTCAAGTTTTGGATGTGGGAAATAAAAGTTTTCTAAACCCTCAAAGGCATGACCTCAGTTCTCTCAGTCTTATGAACAATATGACTTTGTTTAAGGTTATAGGAATTTGACATGGGAAGCTACAAGTCTATGTATAAAAAGGGTAGACCTTCTGTGGTTGGTCTAATGTGGATATAACCTCCCTCAAATCTAAGCAACAAGTCTTTAATTGCATGGTTGCTAATTAATATCAAACGCAAATTTCTAGACAACATTAAAAAAAAGCATGAGGTGCCACATGGTTCTACTTTAGGGCTTCTTTTATTTTTTAAATAACATGGAAACTATAGCTTAAATACCCCTGCCTCTCGCCCGATGACAGCTGGGATAGGCTCCAGCAGACCCCTGCAACCCTTAACAGGAATAAAGATGGTATAGAAGATGAATGAATAAACTATAGCTTAAATAAAGAGTTTGATATGTATTTCTCAGTAATTATTCTACTGTTGAACCAGGGAGGTGGTGCTAAAAATCATATTTTTAGGAAGTAATTAGGATAAAACTAGGGTTCACACATTACTCTACGCGTTAGATTTTATGAAAGTTGTGTTTGGAGTAACTGACAGATGTAAACTGTAAATACATCCTGAGTTACTCAAGTTGTTTGAGCAGCTTGTTATCATCATATCAGCAGGCTGGTGTGAGCGTGTGTGCAGGCTTCTAAATTACACAAAAAAAGTTATCTTGAACAACCAAAAAAAGGCTCACTTATTACAAAAATAAAGTTGATGCAGTGTTAGACATGTGTAACCATTTTAAATATAGAAGAAAGTCACAAGAACACAAAACCCCAAGAAGTTAACAAAAACATGTAGCTATAATTTCCTGAACATCGTGTACTAAACATGCATCTGCACAACAAAAAGTCTAACTGATAACAGCTGCTCATTTTTCCAAGAATCATACCTCATGCATTCATTTCCTACTGATGTGGTGCACTTGGCAAACAGCCATACACTTCTCATTAATGTTCCTGTAGTGAGAAACGCTGATAACATCAGCACGTGTTTTCTCTTAAAATGAACCCGGTAAACAGTGTTCCTCGCTTATACATTTGCAGAAAATTACAAAGCATCTGCAGTATACTGAGTACCTTTGCCTGGTTCTTGCTTTTCTTTTTGCATTTCTATCATATAATGTGGTCCATTTTTTAGTCTATGCTTGCAGTGCAGCCAAGTTGTAAATTATCATTTCAGTTATTTTTATTACCAGTAATATCATCTAAATGTATTCCATTAGTTATCCACAATGATATGTAAGGTCAATTCATTGTTTACAGGGCTCTAAATATTGGTCTACTGTTAGTCTTTAACAAATAGGCCTGTAAATAGGACTGCAAGCAACAGTGAGGACACAACGGTCATTAGAAATTTTAGTTTTAGCAACTAATAAAACTAATGTTGGGAATTTTATTGGCTGACTTTGCAAAATCAGTTAAAATGAGCCCATCGCTTAAAAGCTGCAACCACAATAAAGTGACATGTTGATGCACTGCTAACTGTAAAATGATAAAATATAGCGTGTATGATTAAGTACATTTTACTGGCTTCTGTTGCTATTTTTAAAAAGGCAATTTGTAGCCTTGATCCAAAACATGCTAGCATGGTCTTTTGTTTACTTTTAGCTTCATGTTCGAGCCACTGTTGGTTGTCATATGCAGCAGAACCCCTTCTTCTAAGCCCCAGGCAGGCAAAGCTTCTTTCAGCCTATTTACAATTATTTTTCTGCCGTGCTGTGCAGTGACTTAGAGAGACACACACACACCAGATCTAAATTACGGAGCCTGGTTCAGACACCCCACTCAATGCTGTGTGAATAAGGATTTTTCTTCTTGATGTTTTGTCTTGATGTTAAACTGCCACACCCTTCAATAGCTGTTATATGTTGCCAGCAAAGCCTTTACCTTTAAACCAAAAACAGGGTTACTCAGCCAGTATGTAGCCTACCTTAACCTTCAAACCTTTAAGACCAGTAACCTAGTGGACTGTATGTAACTTCAAGAAGAAGTAAAGCTTCCTTGTGCGTGTGTGTTCATTACAGTCATAACAGTGGTGTATAATTCATGTCATAGCAGAAGGTACCTGGTAACACCAGCATAGTTTTCTGTACTCATGGGATGAGGGATTCTTTCTCTGAATCATCCATTTATTCACACAGCAGTGTCTATACTCAGAGCAGAGGGCTGCAACTTGTGCACCACCCGGGGAGCAGTTTGGGGGTTGGGTGCTTGCTCAAGGCACCTCAGCCTTCGATCCCAAAGCTGATTCTCTAACCCAGTGATGACTCAAACTCAATAGAGAGGGGGCCAAAGTTAAGAACTGACTCCAAATCACAGGCCAACCAGAATGGTTATTTATTTAAAAATTCTCTTTTCAGATGTATTATCAGAAATCATTCATACAGAAATGTGAATTTAACTTGTTCCAAGCCATAATAAAAAATTTAGAATAAAACCAAGCTCATTGCTTAAACAAGTAATGAGAACAAAAAGGGGGATAAAGGGGATGAAAATCTCACTTTTTGAGCTTTTTCTACATTTAGTACGGTGTGAGGCACGTCTGCCAGCTCAGAAAAGCTGATGAAAAGCCATGCAGTAAGTTTGTTATGAGTGGTCAGAGAGGGAAAATGTGTCCTTCAGAGAGTCTTTTCAAATTTGACTCATTTGTGATGTAACTAGCTCGCTCTGCCCTGTCAGTCAATGGTCCCTACACGGCTTCAGACAGCCTCCTCCTTCTGTGTACACAGGTAGCGACGAAGCTAGCGTAACAAAGCCACAGTTTGTTTCACCAAGCATCGGTTACACATCAACAATGAAGCTTCCCGGCATGTAAGCTGCTCTGTGCTGGTCTGTGAAGGTTCACAAACAATAACTTGCGGCTGTGTTCCAAACACTTTTCCCCAGACTGTTTTACCCACTGGGGTCAATACCACGCTATTTTTCATAAGACACTGTGAGTTTAACAGTCCACAGTATGGTTACCTAACGTTATCTGTATGTTGCATGAATTCACTGTAACCGATACTTTGAACTGATGCAACAATAAAACCAAACAAGCAGGGTTAACATGGTGGTTATTATACAGTGGAGACCTGAGCTAACCGCGGGGCTAAGTTAGCATGCTAAGGCTGTGTTAAACATGCTGCTGGTATTTGGCTAACGGACACTGAAGTGATGTATCCGATTTAGCCCGTTGTCTGCTAACTGGTAGGTCTTTGTGTAAGAATCTCTGTTAACATATTTTAATATTTAGTGCTTTAATGATTGTGGCTTGAGGTTTTATGGGTCAACCATATGGACTGATGTAGCTTCAGAGCTCCGCACTGCCGTACTGATACGCCGAACGGCTGCCGAGGCAACCATGAGACTCCGATGAGTTTGTCAATAAAGATGGGAGGGTGGACTGATTGACGTGCCTGTCTGATGCCAAAAGGACACGCGCAAAATACATGCTAATAAAAATTCTGATGGACATAAAATATTGTCTTGCAGGCCGGATACAATGTGGGCCTTGAGTTTGACATGTCTGCTGTAACCACTACTCCACAGCTACCCCACAACCAGTTGTTTTGACTCATCATAGCAGGGAAACAAATGCAAAACTAATCAGACAATGCTAATGCAATGCAGCAATTAACTGTTATTTTGTTAGATTACATACACACAGTATGTATTGTACATGCAAAGAAAAATATCTAAAAATATCTATTCATATTTTTAACGCTGTCTGTTGTACTTTTAAAGGTTTACCTAAGGGTAACTTAAAACTTTGAAACTAGAGTAAGAACATGAATTTGACCCATTAGTTAAATTACAATAGTTTGCAAAAGGGCTAAGACTTTGAAGACTGTTGAAAAGAGTTATTCAGATATTGTATGCGCACACACACACACACACACACACACACACACGCACACACACGCACTATACTAACTGGGAGCACGACATTGCTCTGGCAATTCCAAATGAGTAACAGTGGGACCAGGAATAATGGATGAGCAGCAGCATGGTCAAGTCTAATTACAGCAACCCTTCAACCACTGAATCCTGGTCCTTACTTTCCAGGCCACCTCTGGTCCAGTCACTTGTGTAATAGTCTGTAGGGAAAGCAGGCATCAGTCTCCCTGTGCTGCCGTGGTTTAGCATGCTAACAGTTCAGGTCCTCACCCCGGCTGCGGCCTCCAGTAATAGTGGCTCTACATCACCCCGGACACAATCCATCCACATTAACTTCAAGCAGGAGGAGCCTATTTCATCCTCATTGCCTACAGTGTCTGAATCCGACAGCCACTCCATTCATATAATCCTCGGACCTCGATGCGCAGCACTCACGAGGTTCAAGTGGTTTAAAGGACACGGCGGGACAGAGAATGGAAGTTAATTGACTGTGCGACAAGTGTAATGATTTGATCCCGGCCTGAGTGTGAAAACCATCATGAGCTTCTCTGCAGACTGTGACTGTCCACAGCTGTAATTAGGGAACAGTATTTATCACCGCTGCTAGGAAGTGTGTCGTCTATGTAAATAACTTATTACAATATACTGAGGATGCTCACATCACTGTTGTGTGTAATACTGAAGATAACAATCGGGTCAAATGTAATAAAGCTGAGTACATGGCTTATTGCTTGGCTGAGATGAAGCTTTTTCAAATCATAATCCTGATTATTACTGATGTGTATATTTTTAACAGGATTCATAATAAACTACACACAGTATCAAATGCAGTTATGTACCACATGCTCAGGCTGAATCAAATCAAGTGAAATCAGATTTTACTCATACCTGCATAGCCAAATTCACAAACATGCCTCATTGTACCTTTAAACACAGTGCAAAACACAACACAAGTCATTGTTTGTTCCTCAATTAAATAAACTATGGGCTTTAGGAAGGAAAAAGTGAAGAGTGATCCCCCTTATAGAGAAATTTGGAAAATATTAGGTGCACACAATATGGCTCAAACCAGGAATGATTAAATAGAAAACAATGTTTTTTAATGTTTTTAAATTGTCAAATGTGTGTTTGTATTTTTCAAACTGAAACTGTTCTTATACATATGATCTAAGTGCTAAACATATAATGAAAAGACAAATTAGTCACAAATTCACATTTTAATTTGAAAAAGGGTAAACAAGGTTTACTTTCAAAAACAACTTCCTGCAGCAGCTGTCTGATCTAGTTCAGATATATTTACTTGAAATTCAAACTTATTCTCGTCGTACAGAAGCCGCAGGATGTATTTAATAATCTGACCTGTGTTTTTTTTTAAGTTGTGGAAGTGGTTAATGTTGTGAGGATGCAGTGTAGTGATTAAATCCTCTTCCTGCTTGTTTCTGCTTGTATTTCTTCAAACTTTTCATGATAGATTTGTTACTTTTTTAGGGATTGTTGTAGAAATAAAGTGTTCTTCTGGGGCCATTGTATATTTAACATACAGTAGCAATACATGCGTAAATGTACAGGAATTTGTCACCATCTCTTCTCATATAGTACTTAAGATGTCTTGTTTTTGAAGTTGCCACTTGGTGGTGCCAGTAATCACATATCTTTCATTCCTCTTGTTTGCTAAGTAAATGTTATTAGATATGAATATGGAGTCATGTAATTAAGATGCCATAAAGAATTTGTCAATATAACAATAAAATGTGTACAAAAAGTTATTTGTAGTGTGAAAAGGGAGCCGTTGAAAAATAAAGTGACACTTTATCTGTTTCTATTTTAGTCCAAGTGGGACATGAGAGCAGCAATGGCCGCAGGTGATCCAGTACCAAACAATAAAGTCTTTTATTAACAGTTTCATCTAGAAACTGTGTAAATCGTCTTTGAAACAGAGCAGCTGTGAGACTCCTTCACCTATTGGGATGAGACCATCTTTGCAATATTCTGCAGTGGCCAGATGAGGCTTCCCATCCCCTGAGTAACACACACGCGTACAAAGACAGCTGGCCTCAAAGACAGAGAAAGAGATTTTGTCAACTTTGAAGCAGGTTTGGTATTTCAGGTCTAGTGCTTCTAAATTGGAAAGGTTGCAGTGTTACAGTTATTTTGTTCACTAAAGCCCCTGGTGGGACAATTTAAAGATTCTGAGCCGAGGACTGAAAAAATAGAAGAAGCTGTGACTGGCCTGTCTGATATTATTATCAGGTCACTGACCACAACTCATAATTCAAACACGGTGGACACTTTAAAAGGAGTCTCTTCAGCTATTTTTTTTTTTTTCAGGCCGAACAGGTCTGCCTGGAGACACATTTTTTCAGTGAGTCAAACAAATGTTCTTCCTAGAGGTAAATAGTGGAATTAGTTTTGGGGTAAGACAGTAGGCAGAGTCAGCCCTAGCCATTTTAGTGCCCTGGGCAAGATTATGGTTTGGTTATTGTAAACAAAGGCATAAAAACCATAGTAGATGTAGACATCCATTAACATTATATACTTTGTAGTGATGTAATGTTTCAAATAAACTGTGCACTGATATAAGAATAAGAATAAGAAAAACCTTTATTTGTCCCACAATGGGGAAATTGCAGACAATGGGGAAATATCAAATCAATGGGGAAATATCAAATCAAATGATATTTGATATCCAGATGTGACGTATTTGTAATCTCTCAGGCCTTTTCCAAGTAAATTATTAATTTAGATCTTTCAGACAGGCAACATTTTGGGATGTATTCCCATTTGCTTATACGACTACTTCTTACTATAGAAATAACACTTTTCTATTGTAGTGGGATCAGTTGCATCGGGCTGTGCTGTTGACGGCCAAGATCACATCGAGGTTAATTGTTTACCTGAACTGATAATGAATCTCTCGGCTAATTCACCAGTGGACGTGTAAAGCAGCAACAGAAGGAAATGTTTGGTTTGGATTAGCTGTCACTTTACACAGCGCTCAGTAAAATAAGACTGATAACCTATGTAAAAGTACAAACAGGGACACAGAAACTAAAAAAACCACAGAGATTCACCATTTGAGAGGTTGCAACAGAACTGCATGACATTTTGTTTTGGTGTGGCCCAGATAAAGCTAACCACCTTGGGTTGATACCACTCACAAATGCTATAAACATGATACTGCCTGCAGCTGATTAGCTTAGCATAGCATGAAGGTGGCAACCAACTGACCAGGATCTGGATCTGTCCAGAAAACATCTGATCATAGCACTGCTGCTCACAATCTCCCTTGTTCCTGGTCTTCTTGCTAAGCTTGTCTCTGTGCACAGCTGTTGACGAAAAGGTTGCCGGTTCAAGCCCGCCCAGGTACGATTTATGGTAGCTTAGGGTAGTTAGAGAACAAGCTTTGGGAACATCAGGTCACAGGTTCGCAGACCCATGTCCATGGATGAGGTGCCCAGAGCAAGCACCTAACTCCCCATGTTCCCTACAGTGGCAGCCCACTGTGCTGAGTGTACACACTGCTATCCTTTTAAAGAAAAATGCTAGGCTAAGCTAAAAGGAAAAAAATAAAAAATAAACGTATTCCCTGATATTTATGTGAAATAAGAACAAGCAAAGCTCAGCTTCAGTACAAAATATGGTGAGGACACTTTGGCCTGCAGCAGAACATTTAAAAAGTCAAACTTTACCAAGTATCCAGCCTTATTAATGTATGTCTCAAAGCTATTTTTGTCACATAAGGCATAGAAAGAATACAACTTTCTTTCTCTGAGCACAGGTAACATCTTGAGGGCAGCAAACAATAGGATCGATCAGGATATAGCTTCAAGCCGTGTTTTCCCCCGAGGGAAATACTTGGGTAAAGAAAGGAGGAGAGTGAGAAGGAAAATTTATGGACCAAAACACAGAGGGAGGGTGTGAAGAGATACAAGATGTGAACTACAGTCTCTTAAAATGTCACATCTGATTACGGGGCCACAGTTGTGTATTTTATGTATTTATTTGTTTCATGTAAAAATGCTCAAATTAGAGCAATGTGTTTGTTTCGTTAACATCTCTGATAGCCAGTCATTCATACAGTTTGAGAGACATTTTACAGTCCATCCCTTCGGAATTAAAACTTTCTAAACTGTTCCTCTCGGGACTGAAGGAAAAGAAAAGCCCCAGTGCAACAATCTTATGAAAAACACTGGTAGTGCTACAGTGGCTTCCTCCTTACATGACAAGTATAAGAAAAGTTTTTGAAGTTGACTGCATACTGATGTTTTCCATGCTGTCCTACATATTCGAAACAGCTCCGCGCAAGGCGATGAAATTGTTACATCAAACTGAGACATCACTGTGTTCTCTCTTTATTTCTGCTTCCATATGAGGAAAGGAACTTTACCTACAGGAATAGTTCAACGTGTTGGGAAATATGCTTATTTGCTTTTTTTGCTGTAAGTTCGATATGGAGAAGTGTGAAACTAGTGGCTGCAAACACAGATAATGTGCTTTAGCTTCAAATTAGCATATTTACTCTGTGCAGGAGTGGTAAAGGCACCACAGATGTATATGGCTCATTAAAAAAAGGATTCGCTGCCAGGTTTAGGTGGAGGAAACGTTCAGCCATTCGGTTCAACGACCTTCACATACAAAGTTGTCACTTCAGGCGATGACATCTCATGGTTGTTTTTACCACGTTATAGTTTGTGCGATTGGTGGACATCCATGTCCATTCCTAGTTACGGCGGCTCCTGTATCCAGGCATGTTAACATAGAGACGTTATCCTAAAAAGCCAGAAGCTGACTGTGTGGAATTGCAGGCGTATCTCGAGAGAAAAGGTTTTGTCCACAAAACAACAAGATAGAAACGTACATATTTGGACTATTACCATGATTTATGTCTGATTCTTGGTTGGTAGGTAGTTCCTCAGAGTCAGCATTGTGTCCTCATCTGTTGTGTTTCAGACAAGAACTCAATAAACTCCCAAGAGCAGATGCTAATGACTAGTATGGCATCACTATTTTCAGTGCTTTTGCAAGTGGTAAGCACTTTGCTTCCATTTATACAGACCTATAAAACTACATACATAAAAAATGTAGATTTCCATTAACATTACACTTATCTGGAAAAGGGTATAAGCAACCTTTTCTAGATAAATAATACACATGCATGGCCAATTACGATCAACACTAACCATTTAAATACTCATACCCAACAATTAATGCAAATTAATGCAAATAAATGGCAAACAACATATGTTCTACTTAGATCTACACTGCATGAATTTTTATCATCTTAACTCATGTAATGACTAAATATCCTTAGTAGTTAAAAGTTTGAAAGTGTTCCCTCAGGCAAGTGAACTAAAGGATTTATGAACTAATCAGGAAATAATTGACAGATTAATAAACTGAAGAAAAACATATCCTTGGTTGCAACAGTAATGTTAATTTGTAAGCTTTATTGGTGTTGATAGGTGGATGTTTTACTACCTTGGACATGTTTTCATTAAGATCTTATTAAGAAAACAAAGAAACCCTTGATAATATCTCAGCAGCATGTACTGTTGCTGGCGGTATGTGCTGTATATCCAAAGGTGGAGCACTGCCAGGTGTAAAACCAAACACATCCTCACTCTCACTGCGAGGCCTCACACATTCTTGGGAGTCAAAGGTGAGGTTTCTCCCTCAAGCTATGTGAGAAAACAGGAATGTAGCAGGTTGACAGCAGCTATCCTGGCCTGGCCAAAAAAAAAGTCGCCACCAGAAAAAAAGGTCACACACTCTAATATTTCTTTGGACCGCCTTCAGCTTTGATTACAGCACACATTCACTGTGGCATTGTTTTGATAAGCTTCTACAATGTCACCAGATTTATTTCCATCCAGTGTTGCATTCATTTTTCTCCAAGATCTTGTATTGATGATGGGAGAGTCTGACCACTGCACAAAGCCTTCTCCAGCACATCCCAAAGATTCTCAATGGGGTTAAGGTCTGGACTCTGTGGTGGCCAATCCATGAGTGAAAATTATGTCTCATGCTCCCTGAACCACTCTTTCACAATTTGAACTGATTCACCATTTGATGTGAATCCACTATCCTTCCAGTTTTTAATAATGCGTTGGGCAGTTTTTAACCCAATTTTAGTAGTTTCTGCAATCTCCTTAGATGTTTTCCCTGCTTTCGCCCATGCAGTAATTAGCCAGTAGGAGGCTCGTACCTATTTGCTTAGTAAATCCAGGTAGCAACTTTTTTATTGGCCAGGTAGTGTATGTGTCCCCCAAACAGCACAATCTTGTAACGGCAAGTGTAAGAAACCTTGGAGCACTGCTCAAAAAGAAAGAAAGCACAAGACCAGCTCTGCCTCTGCCCTCCTAATCCCTCTACCCTTCTCTTTTCATCTCTCTCCATCACCTGAATTTCAAATGGGTATGAATGTTTTTCTGCCCGCTTTTCTTAAAGCTGCGTATTAACAATTGCATCGCACTGCAAATGGCATCTCCAAGGTAGGGGCTGACCTTCATTCCTCTGCAGAGGGCACGCCAGTAAATCCATTTCTCCAGAGATGCGGTTCACTGAATAACAAATCACGGGGGCAGACGTGGTTCTCTCTCTTGTTAAGAAGCCTATTGCTAGAAGCTTCCTTTGCAGGGTGAGTAACACCAGGAGTTTTTTATGAAGAAAAAGGAGCAGGCAAACATAGAATCTGCTGCAAAGAACTGTAACTCAAAAAACGGGAAGCCTGATCTGTTTTTCTTTCTCTTCTCTTCCTCCTCCATTTCTCTGCCGATTATAGACTTGGTAAATGACACATATTACCATGTGATGAAGTAACGAAGCCCTGTATATAAATAAATATGCAGTTCTCGCTGTTCCCTAATGTTCACACATCCAAGAAACACAATGATATCGGCGACGCCGTCAGCATCATCTGGGGGAAAAAGCACAGTCCTATTTCTGCACTGATATCTCACTACTTCTGCACATATTCCTGCATCTCATTTCCGATGTTCTCCCCCTTGAACCAAACCAGCTCGGCAGAATATCAGCAACCTGTCAAAATCTGTTATGGCTCACATTTCATGAAACACCTTATCTTACTTCATGACCAATGTAACGTTATTTACACCTTGCAAACAAAATGGCTCCAGCGCTGTCGACGCTGATAAGGGCCTTTAGTCGTGGAGTAAGGTGACAGCAGCCAGATTACAAGTTGGTGATTTACCTTTTTCATTCCTGTGACCCAGAAAAGAAGACCAATTTCAGTAGACGCCGCTGTTCCATTACAGACAGACTGGATTTACTGTCTGTGGTGTTTTATTGAATCCTCCCAAGAACTGTTCAAGCAACTGTGATTTGAGAAAAAGATTAGCTCTGAGATTGTAGAGGATAACATTCACATCATTTGTGGAAAGCAATTTTTTAAACGGCACCTTGTTGATCTGGCTTACATCTAATTTACATTTAGCTGACATCTTCGAAATCTATGTTTACTTAAAGAGAAATCTTGGTACTTTTCAAATCAGGGCATAATATTAGAATTATAAATGCACATACAGTGCACCTCCATTGTTAAGACATCTCTGGCAAAGTAATATCTGAGGAGTCAGCTCAAGCTAAAGCATTTTACATAAATCCTTTGTTTTGAATCTGACAAAAGATATATTAGCCCTATGGATTAGCTACTGAAGCTAAATAAATATCTACTAGCGTCAGCGCAGATTATTCACAGAGTATACAGTATGTTTATGTTACTGTCTAATAGGAGATTAAAAAAAACACACACAACCAGAGATGCAGAAAGACAAACCATGCACGCTTTCACAACCGTATGTCTGTGTCCTCAGCTTGGTCATCAGTGGGTCTTGATAACACGTTCACAACAGATTTCAAATAGAGTATTTGCTCAACTAAAGCCACAGTTTGACCTGGTACAGTAGTCTTTTGACAAATTGTTAGCAGCATAGTGACAACAAAAAGAGGTTTCAAGAAAGCCACAATCAGCTTGTTTTGAACAAGCAGGAGATTCCATGCGGATGTGAATTTTTCCAGCGACAATGACAGACTGTGGCTTATTTTGTTGGCTTTATCTAGTTACCCAAGTAAGCTAATATTGGCTCCATTATCTTGGTGATTTATTTGTTTAATCTTAACATTTTATCTTAAGTTTAATCATACCATAACCTTGTCTGTGTATTTACATTATACTGGATACTTGTACAATGTTTGAAAGACTGTGCTATTTCTATTTGTAATGTAAAGAGCAGGACAAAGCTTTTCTAGAGTTATGTAATGATGCTCGTATCCAGAGCTGTCAGGATGTGGTAGTCACATACAATCACTAGAACAGACCTCGATAGAATAGATTCTGATGCATGATGCTAGCATATCTAATAATGCGAGGCAATTTCAGTGTTGACCTTTGCAGGGCTCTCAAGTGTCACGCACTGATCGTGAGACACACGCATTTCAATAAGTTCACACGCCACACATGACATTTCTCACGCTGAAAAGTGATAAAAGTCGCCACACATTAGTAACATAGACTGTGTATAAAAGAGATTAGTAATCTTTGAATGGATGAGGCGTAGACAGACTGCTCTGCTTGAATCAGCGATCTATCAGCCAATCAGAAAATAGCATTTCTCGTAGCCAGGTGAAATAGCAGTGCTGTGATCACGCCTTATATTAATTTTATTTTATTTTACTAGATTTTATTTTACTTATATTTAATTTTATTTTAATTAATCTTTCTTTTACTTGTGGTTCTTAAGAGTGTTTTTTTATGTGCAACTAAGTTACTGTTAGCAAGCAATATCCCTTGTGGATCAATAAAGTTTATCTCAGTCTAAGTTTTCCACAAACGCACGATTGCGCAGATTAATTCAACTTTGTACCCACCTACTTCACGTTGCCAAAGTTTTTTTCATCTATCATTACTACAACTGCATTTCCGTGACATTTCATTGTGTCTTGTTGTCACTGCTTGTCGTTTCCTGTGAATGCCCTCAATACAGTCATTTTACTGAAGGTAAGCTTATTTAGCATGACCTCAGAAATGTCACAACTATGACCCAGTTTGGAAAAAAAATAAAAATAAAAGATATTTTCCTGTAAAGACTAATGAACAGCATCTGGAAGTAAACCCATAATCCAACCATGGAGACTGTATTACCTTCAGTTGATGAAATGTCTTACTGGGTAGAAATATTTTTTTCTGTAGCTTCTATGCTCAGGTGAAAAAGCGTATTTCTCTCTACAGGTTTCTCCACTTTTTGTGTGAAATCTAAAAAGTTTGGGAACTTTGGGAATAAAGTAAAGAAGTATTGATTTGAAGGCTGTGCACACATGGGACACAAAGGTGCTAAGAGCCTTCAGAGTGCATGCCGGATCACTCTTACTTCACTTCCCTTCTCGTCTCTCACAAAGATGTAGCGTGCACACAGTCTTGCGGGGATGCCCACAGCTACAACCTGATAAGTGCATCACACACACGCACCACGCTCCCATGTAGGAGGCAGGTTACACATAAGCACGGATGGGTGAGAATGGCTTATTAAATAAGTGGAGGTCCTACATGGTGAAATGGAGCAGCGAGGAAGAGTTATATGCACTGCCTCCTCTGCAGTGTTGGTGGACCGCCAGCATCACCATAAGCAGTCAGTCAATAGGCTGACTCAACAGTGTGTGAAATTAAGAGGGAAATAGAAGTAGACAGACATTAAGCCTCTCTCCCACTTCCCTTCACCCTCTCAGACGCCAGACAGCAGCTAATGCCCCCACCCTCCTCCCCTCCGAGCCCCCACACACTGCTATCACACACCAGCAGCACCACCGCTCCACTTCTTCTCCTTTGCTCGTCAAAAAACAAACAAGACACAGAAAAAACTACTCTGACCTCCTTTGACAGCATTAGTGTAAATGTGACACTGAGACAAATTTCATGAACGTCTGTTTCTGCTGGTTTTATTAAAGCTGCAGAAAAGTAGACATCTTTACATGCAGCCACATGGCAGGAAGCTCAAACCTGCTCCTGCAAGACAAGGTTTCGTTTGCCAGGTGTTTTTCTATATATATGGAAATTGTGGCGACAAACAATTACAGTTTGTGCCATAAAAAGCCAAATTTTCTGACACCTGAAAGGTAGAACAAACGCAGAGTAATACGAAGGCAATACATATATTACATTTAAAAATCACACGGCTGGAATAACTGTTACTGCTCCACTACAACCAGACACCTAGAGTCAGAAGTCCACTGGGAACATGTTTAGAATATCTCCCAATCTTTTTTCTTTTCCTTCCAGCTCCTTGATATGTTAATACGGGTCGTGTTTTTGAGTTAGAAACAAAATCCTTTCTGCTGAGAGCCTCATTTTGTCAAAGCAGGGCGGAGTCACATTTCCATACGAAATGTCTGGGTTAGAATGAAACTACTATTAAGGAAATTTTGAACAGTGGCCTGATGATAAAACTGGCCGTTGCCAAGGTAATATGCAAAGCAGTCTCATTGACTCCAAGTTGAACTATGAGAACCAAAATGGAGGCTGGAGAATTAAACCCAATCCTGCTGACTGCAAAAACTCAGCTACTTGGTTAAAAACATTAATTATCCAGTAGTTAGCAACAAAAAGCTGAACTGTAAGCTATTGTATGTTTTTTATTGCTCGCAGCTTGACAGACTGATATGACACTGCAGGGAATTAACTAAACAGCATTTCTATTTCATGCTACTTTATATTTTTTCTCCGTATACATTATCTAACAGTTTGAAGACTAAAATTTAACAACAAAAACATATGATCTGTTAGAAAATGTGACATACTGTCACGCTGTGACGCTGTGAAAAACATGCACATTCAGACATGGTCATCACAGTATCACTGGAGGAAAAATCTGGCACTGCAAGAAATGTTCTAATTCATACGAATTTATAGGAAGGAATACTTTTACCTTTGATACTCCAATGGCCTTTTCTGTACATCCACTGAAAGCAGGGCCTTTATTAGCACTACAGTAGAGAGACTTTCTCGAGATACTTTAATCTGAGCTATAAATTGTATTGTCACTGACAAATTTCCACCTTTATGTCAAGAATCCACTAGAGGGAGCAACAATAAACAAATGCAAAGTAGTAGTATTTGAACATGAATTTGTCATGCTGTTTCAGAAATCAGTCACCTTGACAGTTAATAGACTAGAGATTTCTCCGCTGAAATAGGTGGTAAACCAGGGCAGTAAGAAGAATACACCGTATGCTGTCTATTATTTCTCAGGAGTGTGTCGTGCTCATCGAGTGTTTTTTTTTTTTCTTCTTCAACCTTTCCTGTTGCAATCTGATTCTCTCCTTTCAGTGAAAGCACTCGGCTGAAGATGAATACAAGTGGCTGAGGGCTAAGAGAAGACAATGTCTGTGGAGACTCTTCTCCAGATGGATATTGACCAAAGGGGAAAAAGCTGATGGAATTTCATTGACCTATGGCAAACTGCTGCGTGTTACACAACCAGATCAATGTCCTCACTCCCTCTTTTCTCCATTCGCCTCTCTCTGGGGGACTTTTAATGCTGAAACTTGCTCTTGTTTGGGGAATCAAGAGGTAGTGGAGCACCTGAAATGTTGACAGATGTGTGAGAAAGTGTTCTGCGAGGATTGTTGGTTAGTGCGTTTGATGTGCGAGATTGAAGGACGGCGAGCCAAGGTTTCAGCTACTGTTGTATATTCCTCCACTGACTTCTGAGAGAATGCAAGAAATAGAGATTCTGTGATGTGGAAGATCCTGCACAGATGCTGCATATGCTTCTCTCGCTCTGACAGACATTTTGTATTCATGCTGTTGACGCGCCGCCTTTATGTTCTGTGACCAAGGTCAGCGGTTGAAAATATCTGATTAAATCCCTCTGCTTGATTTGCGATTCTGAGTTTCATAAGGACAAGCGTGCTGGGTCAACATGTCTGACTTACATCAGGCACAACAAAGACGATGTCAGGGTTTCACGTCTGCTGCATTCAGAAATCTGTTGGGCCTGAAAATGACAGCGTCAGAGTTTAATCAGCCAGAAATGAGTTTAATCACAACATTCTTAAGATTGGATCTTATGTAATTTGGATTTGTGTATTTTGGCCTATTGTCAAGACAGTGTCCATATTTACATGGATACCAATGATCTGAATATAAAGTACATTTTTAGTGGACTTTCTATAAAATCAGTTGTGTAATAGATGAGATCCAGTATTTGTTGTTTTGATCTTAAGTTGTAGTGGCATAAGTGTAATTATTGTCCAGATGGTTGTGCCATATTGGTCTAGCAGAAGGGTTTATCCTGGTGTGAGCACAAACGTATAAAGAGATGTTTTCTTGCAGTGTCAGCGAAAGCCAGTTTCACCAAATTTGCAACATACGGTAATTACATTTGCATTTATTTTTAATATAGTTCACTTGTCAAAACAAACTGTAGATGAACAGTTGGCAATTATTTTGTGAATCCAGACACTGGACTATTTTCAATCTGTGTACAAGCAGGGTTCACAAGCCAGATTGGTGTAAGGGCAGCCAGAATGATAACGATGTAGGGAGTTGCGTTCGTCTGTTTGTGTTGTTTAAGGTGATGATATGATTCAGGAGGTCCAGCTGGAGAATGGAGGGGATCAACGTGATAAAAGCTTGACAGGTGCCAAAACACTTCAACTGTTAGCTCTGGAAAATGATCATGGAAGTGAATATTTTATCTTTCTTTGCAGTCACAGGGCAAACAAACATAATCCACGAGGAATGTGGGGTTGCATGCCTTTGTTTGGAACACACCGCCCAATGACGCCATACTGTGATGCACCAAAATATGAGCCCAGTTCATTTTCATTGTTTGTGACTTTAGACATGAGGGTGGTGATACTTATTGACGTAATAAGTCCAGTTGTTGTCAAGAGGTTCCCCTCTTGACTAAAAAAAAGTTATTCCAAGCTGGATATAAATGAGTGAACACAATTCCAAGGCCATTTGATTGTTGTTGTGATATTTCAGTCTGTACATGCCCTGTGTGAACTGCCGCACAAATTCCAGAAAGCTACAGATTTTAAATGATTAACTTTATAATTAAGAAGATGTGAACTGTTTCACCTTAATATATGCAAAAAGCTCATTTGATGATGTAATATCGAAGGGATGCAGTTTCAAGTTTCAGTCAAATCCTGTTGCAAAGAACAAACATAAACATTGTGAAACTCTAACAACATAACAACATTCATGTGGTCACGTTTTAATTAGTTGAAAAGATTGCATTATCATTCTCCAGGTGAGAAGCAATATATCACCCGTGCAGATCTTTAGATTTCAAGACTCGCAGGTGACGGGATTTGGTCTGTCATTAAAGAGCCAATTGATTTTTTTCTCTCTTTATTTGCAGAAGTCATGGCACGGGGAAATTTCTTCCCTGGGGGTACACTGATTGAATGTAATTGTGTCTTCACACAAGAAGCTCACTTAACCACCTGTTTCCTATTTATGTTCTCTGTGTGAAAAAATTAAAAACAGCCATTGTAAATACTAGGAAGGAAACTAAGGAAACACTAAGGAAAAAAGTATGGTTTTACTGGAAGAGGAGTTTCCTGTAAGCAGTGTTGTGTGTGAAATCATATAAAAAAAGTCTTGTTTAGTAAGGCAATTAATGCACCCAGGAGTCATTCTGAAACCTTTCAAAAACTGCTAAAAGCCCTGCGTAAGAACAAGATACCCGGACCGATGTTTGGATTCTTTTGTGGTTGTTATGCATTTTATGCTGTCCCTTTTACTTCTCTCTGTGGAAATGTGTGAGTCTTTGTAGTTGTTTTGCATCATTTTGTGGCCATTTTGCGTCAATGTGTCATTATGTTTGTACATTTGCAGATGTTTTATGCCCTTTTGTGGTTGCTTTGCATCAGTCTATTTTGCACAACATTTTGCAGTTGCTTTGTTTTCTTTTAGGATTAATAAAGTACCTCTCTATCTATGGATGTTGTTGTATGTCATTTTATGTTCATTTTGAACCTAGGGGTTTTTAATTTTCTTAATGTGTCATTTTGCGGCTCTTGTTTGTAGATTTCTGGTTGTTTTGCAAGACTGTGTCTTTCTTATGTTGTTTTATGGTTGTTTTGCACATGTTTGTCATTTTTTAGCACAATTCTGCCATCATTTTGCAGTTATCTCATTGGCTTTCTAACAGGAGGGTCTGATACTAACAGGCCAACTACCCATCACCTTCTGACTGTGGTGGTGAGTGGCTAAAACGTCTTTCAATATGTCTGAAGAAGGACTTTGTTTTAATTAGAATATCATTAGCATGTGTTTTGTTTTCCATTGACTTGGATCAGGAGTATATTCAGCAACATGACTCCAGCACCAGAGGACAAGCCAACACCTGGTTTCAATATGCAGCTGTTCAAGACCTGCATGTTTAATCAAGACCAAACACACACACAACCTAAATTTGGTTATGGTGTAATGTGATACTTGAATGATCTTGCGTGTCATTTAGCTTTGATTTGAACCATATGCAGGATATTTGTTGCGTGTCTGGAGAACGATCAGATTGTCTGAACAAGAAATATGACGTGTTCTTACAAACAAAGTACACTTTAAGAATTAGAGAAGCTTCCAAATAAGCTCAGGGGTGACGGCAAGGACAAATGATGCTATTTCCAGCAACAGAAGCCTTAGAGGCTTGAGTTCCACTCTTTAGAGCCCAGAGTTTGAAAATCATGCTTCAACATCCATATGATTCGCTGCTCCCTATGGATGGACACACACACGCTTAATCCCACACACGCACATTGACACGTGCATTTTCTCCACAGAAAAGCACAAAGCAAGCCATGAAGCCAGCATGCATGTTGCAAACACGCAGAGGGAGTGAGGGCTATCTGTGGGCCCAGTCATGCTTCACCCATGCAGAGGTGTCTGTTAGCAGTGGGAGTTATCATTGGCCATAGAGGCTTATTCCTCTGCCAGAAGACACCATGCCAAGAAATGACTGATAACAGCGCACAGCTATGATGAGCTTGTGCGACAGCAGCACATGTAGAACCTGACCAAGATGATGAAAGGGTGAAAATATATGCATATATATCATACAGCAGAACACGGGCAGCTCCTTCCTTTAGCCCTTTCCCTAATGACATGTATATTTATGTTCCATTAGCCCTGAAAGGGTAAACAGGATTGAGAAAGCAGCCCACTCAGAGGTAAAACCACATTTTTTCTGGTCTAATATCCAAACATTATTTGTTGCGATGTCAAACTGCAATATGAAAACGCTCACAGATATAATAAGCACGGAGGGAAATTGATGATTTGTGTGATCGCCTGAGAAAGAATCATAACTTTGAGTCATATGCTGTGATATTTAATTTACGTGATTCAATTCATTCGCTGTAATGTCGTCATCTTCTGCCAAAATCGCTTTCTGTAAGTGCAGGCAGAATGGGAAGGGTTTTGAAATGCTTCATACTTCTTGACAGCTGAAGGACAAGGTTTAAGAGTTTGTTTTTTTCACCGGACATGCCCGAGAAGTTAAATGAGGCAGTGATTCTCCACATTTTCCAGAGAGCCATAGAACAACAACCATTTTGAGCAACACATTTAAAATCTGCAACAACGAAGCACTACACAGATTCTGGATAAGAAGCACTTTCCTGCATTCCTGTATTTGGTTGCCTTAAGATGGAATTTGGGAGCTAGTGGTTACATCATAGTTATATACACAACAAGCTTGGGGTTAAAGTGGTAACATCAAGAGTAAGCCATGAGAACACCTCTGCTAGGCAAATGTTGGCGTTGAGGAGTCACAGAGTTTAACAGCGTTAGCTTGTGGGTTAAGAAATGTAGGAAATGCAACAGACGCATGAAAGGCATCAAAATCATAAATGTGTTGCAACTTGTGGGCTCAGATGTTACCAAACATTTCCTCTTATGAAGTCTTGAATGGCAGAAGAGGGCACCATTTATACATCGGCTACTGTTATTGTGAAACCAACCCAAAAGTTTGGAGCCAGCTAACATTACCTGAAATACACTGCCTGGCATAGAAAGAAGTCGCCACCGAAAAAAAGGTCGTTGGACCGCCTTTAGCTTTGATTACAGCACTCATTCACTGTGGCATTGTTTGGATAAGCTTCTGCAATGTCACCAGATTTATTTCCATCCAGTGTTGCATTCATTTTTCACCAAGATCTTGTATTGATGATGGGAGAGTCTGACCACTGAGTAAAGCCTTCTCCAGCACATCCCAAAGATTCTCAGTGGGGTTAAGATCTGGACTCTGTGGTGGCCAATCCATGTGTGAAAATGATGTCTCATCCTCCCTGAACCACTCTTTCACAATTTGAGGCCCATGAATCCTGGCATTGTCATCTTGGAATATGCCCGTACCATCAGGGAAGAAAAAATCCATTGATGGAATAACCTGGTCATTCAGTATATTCAGGTAGTCAGCTGACCTCATTCTTTGGACACATAATGTTGCTGAACCTAGACCTGAGCAACTGCAGCAACCCCAGATCATAGCACTGCCCACACAGGCTTGTACAGTAGGCTCTAGGCATGATGGGTGCATCACTTCATCTGCCTCTCTTCTTACCCTGATGCCCCCATCACTCTGGAACAGGGTAAATCTGGACTCATCAGACCACATGACCTTCTTCCATTGCTCCAGAGTCCAATCTTTATGCTCCCTAGCAAACTGAAGCCTTTTATTCCCGGTTATCCTCACTGATTAGTGGTTTTCTTAAGGCTACACATCTGTTCAGTCCCAATCCCTTGAGTTCCCTTCACATTGTACGTGTGGAAATGCTCTTACTTTCACTATTAAACATAGCCCTGAGTTCTACTGTTGTTTTTCTTTGATTTGATTTCACCAAATGTTTAAGTGATCGCCAATCACGATCAATCAGGATTTTTTTTCAACCACATTTCTACCTCGAAGTCGATGGTCCCCCACTATCCTTCCAGTTTTTAATAATGCATTGGCCAGTTCTTAACCCAATTTTAGTAGTTCCTTCAATCTCCTTAGATGTTTTCTCTGCTTGATGCATAACAGTGATTTGACCCTTCTCAAACAGACTAACATCTTTTCCATGATCACAGGATGTGTCTTTCGACATGGTTGTTTAAGAAATTAAAAACTACTCACTGCATCAGTTGGGGTTATATAACTTGATGCCAGCTGAAAGATAATCACCCATGCAGTAATTACGCAATAGGAGGCTCGTACCTCATTGGTTAGTTAAATCCAGGTGGCGACTTTTTTTTGGCCAGGCAGCGTAATATTGTGGTTGCAAAACACAATAACTGGTCCTTATCCTAAAAATCACAATGTGTATGTGTAAACATACATGATCAAGCCTAACATTATAGCTAAGCAAGGACAGGAAGGGTTGCTTAACTGCAGCTCAAAAAACAGAGCATTCACATAAACACTCAGTGGAGACAATTATGTGAACACTGTGGTTCAGGGACATGTTTAGACAATATTTCCACTCTAAGTGACTCAGGAGTGTCATTGCTATGGGGTGGGGGTGCCTGGTCTGGTCTAGGTGGGTGGTACATGTCTAAGTAACATCCACACAAATACCAGGTCCAAAACTGTTAAAAAGCATTATTAATTCACTCATGGTGCTAATATTAGCTTCTTCATTAACAATACAGCTAGCAATAGCAATGGCAGTAATCACTCATAAGAGGTTTCTGTTTGTCTGTGTGTTTGAAGCCAAAAAATGATTTTTAAAAATAGAATATGTTGTGGTAACTGTTATTGTAACTCTGCCACTCTGTTATCACTGTAAATTGCCTATGTGATGGTACTAAAGGCACAACAGCAGTAAGGCAGGGCTCATACATCCATGGTTTACACTTCAACAGTGTTGCTTCCCATTAACTTTGTATGAAGTGACGTGATGCACTGAAAAACGAAACTGCAGGTCTGTTGAGAAAACGCCTCAACGGACCCGAGCTTCTTGATTGGCTTGCAATACAACCATAAACCCATCACATTATATCCTGAGCAGGACACAACTGAATTGTTTGTTGTGGCTAAGGCACAGCGACAGTCATTTATGCAACATGTACGTGTGAGTTCAGCCTAAGAAGATGGGGCACAGAGGACCATCACTTGTCCTAATGAATGGTTTATGCTTCATGCTGTGTTGCTACACGTAAAGATGGGCGAATTTGAATACAAGAGCAAAATAACTTGAAAATTTCCGTAAAAACATTTGTATGACCTTTTATAGAAGACAACAGGGACAGTCAGATAGACATATAGAGAGAGCAGTCATTTAGTAGCCTTAAACACAAAAACATTCTTCCCCAAGTCAAGCAGCTCTGCAGCAGGCAGCCACGTTTAGTGATGTTCCTCCTGCCTTCAATAGTTTGCCTGTATGTCCCCCCAAGCAGAATCCTGCAATGGTGCAGCGCATTAAGTATAAAAGCTTTTCAATACTTCTTGGAGGTTCACACAAACATGAATATGCTAATAGTCAACAAGGCAACCAGAGATTACACTTGAACTCCCATAAAAGACAATAATATTTTTTCTCCCGCCTCTTGTCTGTGAACATTACCTGAAGAAACTAACTCTACCAAAGAGTCATCCTTAAACTCTGTACAAGAGAAGACTGTGTGGAGAATGTATTCAGATGGAAACACTAAAAATGGTGCCTTATAAATCAACTAATTAAACGAACATTAACTTAATTATCTAATCTATGTGACACCAGGTGACAAAACAATTTCTGCTGTTTTAGAAATAACAATATCTGACACTGTCATAAACTCTATGTGTTTTGAATGAATGGAAAGCTTGACATTCATAGCGATGGTATCTAAACAAGGACAGGAAGGGTTGCTCATAAAAACAGAGCATTCACACAAACACTCCGTGGAGACAATTATGTGAACACTATGGTTCAGGGACATGTTTAGACAAAGGGATATTTACACTATAAGCGACTTTAGTTCCAAAAAGGCAAAAAGCAGCAAAGAGAAAAGCTTGTTTCAAACATGCTTGCCTCTTACTGATGAATCAAAACGACATTAACCAGGAAACAATTACTTTGACTAATAACAGATTGACTGATTCACCGGCGTCTGTGCTGAGGCTTTATCAAAGTTTCTTGTCATGACAGCAGATAAGGTGCAGAGCTTTCTGAGAATCATTTTATTTCCCTGACATGTCCTGATTTCAAGGTACAGAAACAAGCAGTATTATTTCATTTCAACACTCACTCAATAGTCTTTGTCTAATTACCATGGCCTGTGATCTGAACTTAATTAACATGACTCAAATCTGTTTTTAAGGTGTTTACCATACACCTCTGATCATCTTTTCAGTTTGCTGCAGGATCTGGAACGGTTACATAAATGGACTAAAACTGACCTAATGGGAAAATTCAGAAAGGAGTCAGAAACTCTCCAGGAAGGAAGCAACTCCTTGAGCTCAGTCCTTCTCTTTGACAGCGTAAATATTTCAAAGTGATTCATTGACCCAGTCTGTTTATTTATTTTCATAGTTTTTTCTGTGCTCTTTTTGTACTTCATTAAGTTCAGTTTAATGAGAAATGATAAAAATAACATGAAAAATGAGGAAAATGATCATTTGCATGAAAACGTAATGAAAGAAAGTAGTGTATGTGAAAGAAACAAAGAATCAAAACAATACATACAAATACGAGTAATCAGATCAGAGAATCGGGTTAAAATCTTCTTTTCGCGCATAAGATTGAAATTATTTAAAAGGTTTTCTAAAATACCTCCAGAACCAGCAAGAACTATTATCCTGAATTTCTAGGAAATTTGAATGCCGAGGCTAACAAGTAGACCCTGTGTATGTGTGTATGAGTGTGTGTGTGCATGAGTCCCTATTTCAGCATGGAAAATAGGAGAAAGAGTGGGTGCATGTGTTACTTCTGCCGAGCTTCACGCATTGAGCGGACAAACAATCTATTCCAATTAAAGGAAGCTGCAGCCCTGGAGACCACAGATGGGGCTGTGCTCCATCGGATCACATCATCCTTTCAACTCCCCCCTCACCCCAGAATGGCTGATTGTGAGTTGGAGGAAGCAGGCCCCTTTAGGAACAACTAGTGTGGGCTGGCAGCCGAAGGGGGAGGGAAGGGGTGGTGTGGTGGCAGACTGGCTCCAAGTTAGTGCAGAAAGTTTCAAACAGTGTTACGGCGGAGGTATCACAGGGGAGGGAGGCGCCAGGAGGCGGGTAAGGCCATTAATCCTGGTTGTAGCCTCAGTTTACGGCTCTTACTGCATGTGGGGCGAGCAGGCAAATTAATTATGTGGCTGAGATTAATTAGGTGACGTTAAGGGAAATCTGTGACTGTAAAACTTTAGAGAGCCGCACAGCTGACTAGACTAATGGGGCGTTCATGAACTCTTAATAGATGCTACGATGCTGAGTGGTGTGTAAGCGGGGCACAGAGAGAGGATGTGTTCAAACTCATTTCAGCAGAGACGACTCGAGAAGCAAGAGCAGGTGCTACTCAAGCTGTACATAATAATTTCATTATCCTGTTTGTTCTTAAAGCTGCTATAATCAATCAAAGACAGTAGCAAAGGATCAAATGACTGGATGCAATGCGAAAAAGGACGTTCATGCTGAATAATTAACAATTCTACAGCTTCTCTCAATCTTCCTGACTTGTCCTCGTTTCTGGTTTAGTTCTTAACTTTACCGCCAAGTGCTACGACGTCACCTTCACTTCCATTTTACAGAACACATAATTTTATGTGTTCTGAAAATGGAAGTGAAAGTGCTGAAATGTACTCAGAAAGTACCGGTACAAGCCCTGCATTCCAGGAAAGGGTACTGAGGTGTAATCAGAAAAATGCACTTGAAAAATCAAGTGAAAGTGACTGGTGTGTTATTACATGCTACATTATTAGACCGTGAACACTGATACAATTTTAACTTGCTAGTTTTTGTCCACTTAGGGTCCAGCTTAGGGTCAAAGACTCATACACATTATAGACAGGATCTATACTTTTGTTTCTGAGAGGTAAGGCAGAACATAATTTCCAAGCATTAACTTGCGCGGTCTGAAGTCTGAATGTCATCATCAGTGTCATAATGAGTGGTCTGCTTTGTTCAGCTTCGACAGTAAAATGTATGTTGGAGAAAGAAAAACGAGACGTGCACTTTATGAACTGCGATCTGAACTCATATTTGGCTCCATCATTCTCTTGTAACAAACATACCAGAACAAAAATAGATTTAGTATAAAGTTATAATAGCTTCGTCTCTTCAACTATGTTGTTAGTGAGGAAAACAGCTTTGAATTTTCGACCCACCAGCTCAAAGAACTTCTTGTTCAGTTTGTGAAAGAACCCAAATTAGGCGTTGGAGAGGATCTATTAAAATATTATATTACTATATTATGTAATGCAGAAGCAGAATTTTAAAATAGAATAAAAGTGAAAGGGTAAAGCACATGCCCCTCATGGCTAGAGTTAAGGCTTGACATAACATACTGTTATATGCGTTTATGTTTTTGCAGGCTGTGGTGTGGAGGGTGCATCTGCCCTCCTTTGACCCAGAGATAGGTGACACTGACATTGCTGCTGCTGCTTCACTGTTGTTTTTGTGTGAAGCTACTGCATTCCTTCAGGTTCCTCCAGATGTGCCTTCTCCAGAGGACCATCTGGAGAAGGCATTCAAAACACCACCACTAGCAGAATATGCTGCACACGCCAAGCTGCTGAGTGATACAGCAGACATCAGCCTCCATCTTGCACCTCTACATACTCTGTTTACTCATTTCTCCTTACCCCCCTACGTCTGCAGCCAAATGTGTTCTGCTCTAAAGCCACTAGACAACATCACAATAGCACAAACATATGTAAACCACAAGCATGTCTACTTGTGATCTACAACAGAGATGCAAATATTGTTGTGGTCTGCCTTTACTTAACGGTGAGGTTAACTTCTTGTCTACAGAGCTCCTATAAGCCCCTGAGTAAATCTAGGCCACATTCAAATATGAAACAGTGACTGTGGGCTTTTAGAGCTTAATGTCTTTGAGACTGTGCTGCTGATGTTTTCAAAGTAGCAATACGATTTGAATAAATAATGCCTCGCCTCTCGCTTAAAAACTGAGTAAGAAGATCACACCCTTGGGCATAAACAACTTCTCTTTTGATTTCTCATGGTCGGGATTGTGCTCAAATCTGACTTTACCTATTTGCCCACTTTCAGTTATCTTAGACTAATCCTGAATTATGACAGCAGAATTTACAAAAAATTCAAATTAGAATGCCCTGAACATGAAGTTGCAGTAGGAGAAACATCAAGTAAACAGCATTGTCAGGAAACAGGAAATATTTTTTTTTCTGGACAGACAGGAAATTCAAGTCACAGCCAAGATGTAAAATGATAGTCTCATAAGTATTTTAGGAGCGCAGGCGAGAGCGCATGATTAAAATGTCTAATACTTCTTGTACATGTGAATTTATTCAGAAAAAAAGTGTGACATGGCGCAGACACATGGCTGTTAGCTACATGACTCGACCCTCAACGCTGGTGAGGACCGAAAACAAACCGCTGCACGGCAGACGGATCCATAATAAATGGATAAGAAAAGAATCAGACATGCTAAAAATAAAATACATCTTTATTATTATGGTATTAATTCTTCACCTTTTAAAAAAAAATATGTACAGTAATGATCAACCATATATGATGTGCACACAGCATTTATACTTTACTTAAAGAAAGAACAAAAGGAACAAATACATAAATCAGTGTGCCGTGTGCCTGAAAGTGACTGAGAAAATCATAGCAGCAGGTAAAGGTCCTTCAGAGCTTTAAATGCAGACATTAATAATGTCATATTATATGTAGAGAGAGACGAGAAGGCATGACAATATTAAACTGCTCGGTACTTATCTTTATGTAGCATAACTGGAGCCGTCTAAAGTCTGAATGTCATAATCAGCGTCATAATGAGTAGTCCGCTTTGATCAGCCGAACAGCTGTGAATGTGAATGTCTCCAACAGTATAGACAGACAGTAAAATGTGCGTTTGAGAAAGAAAAACAAGACATGCACTGAGAGCATGTCCTTAACTGCAGTCTGACCTGATATTTGGCTCCATCAATCTCCTGTAACAAACATACTAGTATAAAAATAGATTTAGTTTAAATTTACATTAGCTTTGTCTCTTCAACTACGTTGTAAGTGAGGAAAACAGCTTGTGGAGATTATCCCCAAACAACTCCCAACACCAAACTACTAGACTCTGAGGTTCACTTCCAGTTGAATGTTCGACCAACCAGCTCAAAGAACTTCTTGTTGGGTTCGTGAAAGAACTGGTAGAGTTTCTGCAGGATGGCAGGAGCCACATGGGGGTGAGCCCTGCCTTTTGAATCGTGTAAACACCTCTCTCGCCCGTGGTCTCTCAAACAGTAGAATCCTTTAGTTTTATTGAAGTAAAAATTGGAAGCGTTTATCTGGGGCTCCAGTTTTAAGAACCTTTCCACTTTTTTCATCTCAGGGAAGGGGTCCCTGATCAATTCGTCCCCATCCACAACGTGAATGCTCTCTAGGGGGAAGTACTGCAGCCAGTTCTGCATGTGAACATAGTACAGGCTGCGATTGAGAGCCTTGTATCCCAGGTTAATCTCACCGTCCTTCACTAGCACTGATTCGATGGGCTGGTAGCGCTTGTGCTTCTGGAGGCGGTTGTAAAAGACCTGGGTATAGTCCGAGAGCACCCGCTCTGTGGGGTCTCTGAGGATGAGCAGCAGCTTGATGTCAGGGTTCATCTGATGGATGCGTTTAGGGACTTTGCTGGAGGTGAAGTACGCCGGCGTCTTCTCGACCGTCAGCTGGTCAGGGAAAGCGTAGGGCATCTGGCTGAGGTACCAAGGCAAGCCCTTCTGAAAGTGGCTCTCCCAGTCAAAGAAGTGCACCTCGTTCTGAGCAGCCGCCACCGCACTGTGGAGACTGAGCATCTCAATCAGCGCCCGCGTTCCCCCCTTCCTCACGCCAATGATTATAATCTGAGGAAGTTGTTGCAGGGTCCCGTTGGGGTGGCTGGTGGTCCCGTTGTCAGCGGGCGATGAGGTGGGAGGAGAAGGTGGACCCCCGTCAGCCATCGGCCTGGAGGGGAGGGGAGGGGACTGCATTGCAAAAAGCAGCAGCCCGAGGAGTAAGGCTGCCATGAGGGAGGTCCTGACCCTGGAGGATTTCAGCCTGGCGAAAGCACCAAAACTGTATCCCACATTGAAAGAGCAGCTGCCTGAGGACAACGGTCCGACTGAAAAGTAGGAAAAAGTGCCTCTTCTCTGCCAGCAGCAGTAACTGCAAGGGAAAAACAGACCCAATGAATATTTAGCATATTTAGAATATCTAACAGAACTCCATAATTCCATTAGTTTTAGGCTTTGCATCATTTACGGCTATTGAAGGAATTAAATTCCAACCTGCAATCTCTGCAAACCACAAATATTCAGCTACAGTGTTTTATTCACGTCATTAAAACAAATACGTATCACAGTCATTAACTTAAGCCTCTAATGGCATAAAATACACGAATTGCCTTGATAATAAAACGCAGATACACTGAATTTTAAATGGTTTGAATCTCTACAGCTGATGGGTTTCAATCCATAAAGATGAAATGAAATACCAGTTAAATTCTGAAAGCATGTGCCTTTATATATATATAAAAAAAGACGTCAAAGAGGTCAAACTGGTTATTAGCTGCAGGAAATTAAAAAACAGGTGAAGTCAGTTCTGCCAAATTACATCCTGCACAGCTAAAACGGACAACTTAGAAAAATATGCGAACAAAAACTGCCTCGTTTAGCGCCTGCTCTTGTGTTTGTTTGTTTTTTATTACAGTATATTACGGCAGTAAATCTACCTTCCCCTGGCATTCCAAAGCGGAAGATCTCCTTACCTTTTTTAAAAAAAAAAACTACAATCGTCCGCTCGGTTTCATTTCGTGAGGCTTGGAGCTATCTCTGCGCACAGCACGGACGCGTCCACAGAAGCAGGTATGTGATCCGTGTTTGTGGTGTTTCCTTTTTTACCCCGAGCGCGTAAAAACTTGCCTCCGACCAGGGTGCAACTTCACCGGAGCGCCTCCTCTGTGCTGTGGTTCGTAGCCGGAGCGTCCTCTCGGTTTTTGAGTGTCAGCTGTTATTCGGAGGGGTACGCCTACATTACGCCTGCATAACCACTCCCCCTTACCGACTTACGTTGTTGAATTGCTACGGTATTTGGCAGAGATAGCGCCGCTGGTATGTGTGATATGAGGCTGGAGCAGGTGATACGGGTGAGGGACATCTTGGCCACACATGTAGGCAATGTGGCCAAAGAACAAGGAAGACAGAAATAATGTGCAGAATGCAAAAGGACAACAGTCTCAAATCTTTCTTTGTGTTCTTTTGTGGAAAGGTGCCTCCGATTAGTATTTACCCACAAGCTCAACATATTCAAATTAAGCAGTCTGAGTTGCTCTACTCAGTAAATTTGTTGCCCATAGAGAGCCCGCGCCTTCTCAGGATTTGGATTGAAAAAAGGCTATTCAGCGGAGCCTCCAGGAGTTCTCTCTTCACTTTTCGCTTTCAAGGGAAATCAATGAAAGAGACAGACCAGTTATTCATCCCTGGCATTCTCCCCCTCCTTTGTCCACAATGCAAGAACATGTGTGGGTAGTCACAGAGTCCAAGTTGCACAATCGCACCACTTGTTGAGCTGCATTTTGCTTTTTTTGAGAAGTTTAAATCCTTCCACCAACAGTTCAGCAACAGCGAGTCCAAAGCATTGCTCCAGTCCGAACTGAAGATTCACTGAATCCCATCACTGTAGCATTTCACAATATCCTCTGAGTCACCTTTGAACACGCAGTCAGTGTGAGAAAGTGACTTTAGCATGCTGATGAGTAAGTGGCACATCACCTTGCTAGTTTGTCACTTTTGCCTCAAAGAGATGAGAAGCCAGTGAGAGGTCTGCTTGTGGCGAACAGCATAAGTTAATATAAATGGAAACATGAAAAAATGTGCAAATTCTTGACTATTAATCAGATCTTTGTTATAATTAGATGGCAACATGTGGCCTGTTTCACATATTAGCCTCCAGCGTGAAAGGCTTGAGGGCTTTGCAGCCAAATATGCATGATTTTACACGTTTGCAACAATTTCTGCTGTGTAGGTTATTTAAGCGAAGGCCATCACACACATTAAAGCAACGCTCTGCTGTATGTATACTTAGGGGCTGCCAGCAGAAGGTTTGGTGCCACAGAAAAAGGTCACTCCTTAAATACATCCTTTCTATGTAAAGAATGCAAACGCATGTGCTTTGCTGTTTCGGCGTGCAAAGTCTAAGTGCTGATATAGACGAGAATTCTATTGATTTTTAGATGCAGTTTTAGTAATCCTCAGATCCCGCCCTCGTCTCTCTCCTGGAGAAGTATGAATTCAGCGGAGTCGTACAATATAATCCTGCTTTGAGGATCATCAGAGGCGTCCAGCTGCATTAACATGACAATGGTAGATATTCAAAGACCGTAAATACCCTCAGTGCCACCTCAGTGACTTCCCTCGCCCTCAGCTCGCAACACTTAAACAGAGGAAGGAGAACTGTGATCATTTATGTCACAAGAAATGCTGCACTGCTGAAGCACAAGTAGAAGTCCCGCATCCATAAATTTACATGAGTAAATGTGCTGAAGTATTAGCTGCAAAACAAACAAAAATAAAGTACTTGAACACACGTTCATACTGTCATATCACTGGGTCATTATCACTTACACTTTAAGGTGCATTTAAAGATTAAAGCTTTCAACTGTGTTTGTTTTTGAGTAGTTTAATACATCCATCCATTATCTATTAACTATTATCCCAGAGGGTCATGGTGGGGCTATAGTCCAGCTGGCACAGGGAGAGAAGGGTGCATGCCATGGACAGGCTGCCAGTCCATCAGAAGATACAAAGAACCATTCACATGTTCACCTGGGGCCAATTTATAATCACCAATTAAATTGGAAAAAAAGATTCGGGATCCGGCTCATTGAACTGGCCACCAAAGAAGACTCAAGAATCATGAATCTAGACGTCTACTGAACCGGCTCAGTTGAGTCCTACCACATTTGATTGATATATAATCAATAAACGGCACCATTCAAACATCTTACATACGTACATTTTGCTTCTCTGCCGAGTGAGATCACAAAATGTACTACCCGACCTGACCACTAGCAAGCAGCGCCACCTGCACTCAGCCAGCAGGGACTCATGAGTGGCGGATCGGACTCATGAGTAGCGAACCTGTAGCGGATTCGCCACTCAGCCGAGAGCAGGGAGTCAACAGCTATTCACTCGGTCGGCAGAGAAACGAAACTTAACATTGTGAGTGAATTAAAAGCCTCTGCATCCACTCCACGTACATTTTAGACCATAAGAAAATAAAATATTCTTTCGTAGTAGTGACACTGTCCTCATTCATTTTTTTTTTTTGCACAGCTTAATTTTGAACTTTAGGTTTAGGCTTATGTAAGATACTTGATATGATTTTCAGTGGCTATGTATCACAACTGATGAATGGCAATAACAGGTAACTAATAATCCTTTATTAGGTGTTTACTATGCTTTATTATTACAAGTGAGTGACTCAGACTGATCCGAATCCCTCAAAAGATCCGGGTTTTACACTACTATCAGGTACGTTTTGTTTCTCTGCCATGTGAGATGTAAGATGCTTGAATGGTGCCGTTTATTGATTGTATATCAATCAAATGTGGTAGGACTCAACTGCGCCGATTAAATAGACGTCTGGATCCATGATTCTTGAGTCATCTTTGATGGCCGGTTATATGAGCCGGATCTGAATTTTTTTTTCCACCGCTAATAATAACTAAATGACAGGAACAACACAAGTCGCACATGGAACGGATAATTGTTTGGTTTTTTTTTGTAATAGACCCGCTAGTACAGAAATGTGTGAAAACCTCTAAGGATTTTGATTAAAATAAGTCTTTTCTAAAGGCACTATGTTATCTGTTTCCCTGAAAATATGGAATTCATTCCACCGAAGTAAATTTTTTGTACCGTTAAGAGAATTCTATATTTTGAAAAGTATTGCTTTTGATACAGCAACTGTTTTGCACTTAAGGAAGGTAACTGGCCATCTTTATTTGTTGTGAATAAGAGCAGCTTTTTGTTGTATAGGCCGCTGCTAAATGCACACTATTTTCTTGTTGGTTCCAAGGTGGAAAATATGTTGGATCATTTGGTGGTTTTACCTAAATAAAAGATAATGAAGATAAATTTGTTTGGTTACTTTAATTAATGGATACAGACAAATACCTTGTTTAAAAGTATGAAGTAGCCACAGAGTGAGAAAAATAGAAATCCTGAATGGGGAAAAAAGATGCATCGAAAGTCGTGATAATCGTGATAATCGCAATAATCGTGATAATCTCGATAATCGTGATAATCGCGATAATCGCTGAATAATTGAATCTTAGCACCCTGAATCGTAATCGAATCGAATCATGAGGTGACTTAGATGGCACACCCCTACTTTCAAGTAATTATTGACTTCAGCTGTAAACTGTATTCAAAAAAGAGCTTCTCAAAATTGTACTTATTTAATGAAAAGGACTTTGGACTCTGACATGGTGGTGTCCCATCTAGTGCATATTTCCTCTTAATAAAGCTGAAGAATCGCTTTGTTAAATAAATATTCCTCCTCAATATGTTTGAAGACAGTCGCAGTCAAATTAAGAGCTGCATTCCACTCAAACAAGTCACCTCCACTCCTGATGTAAGTCAGACAAATCTTGCAGCGTTGCTACATGATCTGCATGCTTAAAAAACATTTTTCCTTAGCACCCATGCCAACTGTGTACGGCACTAAAAACAGGTTTCATCTGGCTCTCGGAGGCTTAACAGCTTTCAGATTGTTATGTGTAAATATATGATGTGCATGCTCTGAATGTTTCATGAGTCTGATCAGTTTGTCTGGAGAAAATAACGGAAAATGTGTGTTTTACATAAGTTTTACCAACTCAAACAAGGAAAATTTAACTCACCAACGACACCGATGCTATAAGGGTTGCAGAGAATACTTTAAACCGCTCAGTCCACTTTGTTGTTTAGTTGTTCAAACAGGAATCTAGAATGAGAAACTGATTAATGCAAAACGGTAATCACTCTTAAATTTAGAACCGTATAATAGTATTATGTAGAAACAAAGCCATGCATGGACGGGTTTGTGCATGAATTATTTTTTTTTTTTATGGACTCAGAGATGGAGCATTGGTTTTTTATGTAACACATAGAGATGCATCCTCTAGCTATAAGCATTAATATTGTATGGATTCGATTCTCCAAATAATATATATTTACATATTTTTTGAAGACGGGAACATAAATTTTCTTTCTTGTAACGCTCATTCATTTAATTTTGTTGTTCTACTTGGGACCTTAAACCTTAAGAGGAACAACAGTTGTTTATCCACTCAATGGCTATTATTTTTGATCGCTTAATTCCACGGTTTAATTATATACTGTGAGTCATCACCCGTCACACGCCCACCAGTGGCACAACGCAGGTCGTCAGCTCGTCCTATAGCTTCTTCTATTTAATGAAACACTGTTCTTTGTTCAGGAGGGTCCACTGTGTGGATCATCACTGCAATTATTTCTGGTGGCAATACAAGATGTTGACAAACGACACAAATCACAATAATAAAAATGAAGATGAGCACGTTTGGCAAATTACGCACATTTTCTCAAATGCATACAGTAGCTGCAGCCATCTATATTTTTCACTTGACTTGTGAATGTTTAAAAAGTCTGCTAAAACTGAGTCAACATGTGAACAGTGAGGAAAGGTAAGTTAAAAAACTCCAGGAGAAAGATTTTAGGTGAAATTTGATACTGTTTATGTTAAACTTTTTAGTCAATATGGTCCAGAATCAACATTTCTAACCCAAAACAGACGAGAAACTAAAAGCTAAAAGCACTACGGCTACAAGGCCAACAAATGTATCTCCATGACAAGTGATGAAGACCATGTGATATGACTGAAAGCACCTGTCTGTAAAAGCTGACTGTTTTGGTTTGTCCCATTTTTGAACTCTGCAATTGCAGTTGCATGGATGAACTGGATGAAGATTTATCTTGTGTATTCATTCATTTTCTGTAACCACTTGTTCTTGTTAAAGGTCGCGGGGTCTGCTGGAGCCTATCCCAGCTGTCATCGGGCGAGAGGCAGGATACACCCTGGACAGGTCCCCAGTCAATCGCAGGGAGACACACAACCATTCACACTCATGGCCAATTTAGAATCACCAATTAACTTAATAAGCATGTCTTTGGATTTGTGGGAGGAAGCCAGAAGAGAGAACCCACACAGACAGAACATGTAAACTCCATACAGAAAGGCCCATGGATTCGAACCTGGGACCTTCTCGCTGTGAGGCATCAGTGCTAACCACCTCACCACTGTACCGCCCTTATCTTGTGTATTTAAAATCAAATAAGTTCACTTATTTGATGTATTGGGCGAAAGGCAGTGTACACCTTGGACAGGTCTCCAGTCCATCGCAGGGCTAACACAGAGAGACAGACAACCATTCACACTCACATGCACACCTACGGCCAATTTAGAATTTAGACAGCATGTCTTTAAACAGCAGGAGGAGCAGAGTACCTGGAGAGAACCCACACAGGCAAAGGGAGAACATGCAAACTCCACACAGAAAGGCCCCATATGGAATCGAACCCAGAACCTTCTTGCTGTGAGACATCAGTGCTAACCACCCTATTATACATCATTCATTCATTCATTCATCTTCTGTACCCGCTTATTCCTGTTAAGGGTCGCGGGGGTCTGCTGGAGCCTATCCCAGCCGTCATCGGGCGAGAGGCGGGGTCCACCCTGGACAGGTCGCCAGTCTATCGCAGGGCCTATTATACATCAGTTACTATTAATTCAGGAGGCTGTATATAAAAGATAAATATAGGCACTTATATCAGAACTTCTGGCTTCAACAAAAACCACGATGGCAACAGACAAAACGCTTCAAACCAATGGGAGACGTCACTGTGGCTGCATCCATCTTCTATGTACAGTCCATGATCAGAACTGAGCAGCTCAAGAGCTAACCAGCACCAGACAGAGAGACTACATTCGTTTCAGTTGTTTCAAGACGAAAACCTTTAGGGAGATGTCTGTAAGTTTTTGTGCCCTGAGGAAGCAGAGGAAGAAGAGCATCTGAGAACAAATGAAAGAGTTGATTATTATTATTATCTGGCTTTTGAAAGCTTTTGAAAACTCTGTAGCCATTATTTAAATTTTAACCATTCACTTTATTGTACTCATGTTTGAACTGATAACTATCACTCTTGTTTTCTTACTCAGTTTTATTTATTTAGTGTCAATGACAATTCAGATTGTCCCTCGACACACCCAGAGCAAGCACTAAGGCAACGGTGGCAAGAAAAGAGAACCCTACTTTTACTAAAGAAACGATTGAAGGGGAGTTGTGGCCATAGAGAGGATATGAGAGAATCAGAAGCAAACAGAAGCAAACAAGAGTATATGATACTACATGAAGCATGATAGATGGAAGATTGCTGTGAATCATGAATAAAGATAATAAATAAAGCCAGCATTCAAAATATCAATAGTAGAAAAGCTCAGTGTTTATACAGTGTGCTCATATAGTTGCTGTTAAATAAACTGTAGCACCACAGCATAAAACTGTCAGTGATGATAATTGTTGTATTGTATAACAGGTGAAGTGGCTGGCAAAATGTGTCCTTTGTCTGGTTACTTATCTAGTTTATTTATTCTTTTATTGGGTTCCCTGTTCATTCTACTTCTTTTCCTGCAAGTCATTTAGTCTCAAATTATTTTATTTTGTCTCAATAAACTCGTTGCATCATCTGTAAAGATCACATTTAAAGATATTTAATTTGTTCTAACACTTGAGTTTACAGATTTATGGTGAATCATGTAGCGGAACTTAGTGAAGTACACTTCAGTAGTACGGATGTTTGTCTTTATGGGGTGTCTATTGCGAGTAGAAACATCTGCAGAAGCTGAAGCGTTCCAAAGCTGCAGAGCCAAGTTCAATGTTAATATTTTCACTGGATCTGTAGCTGTAAAATAGTTGACAGTAAAAACATTGCTAATATACACCGATCAGGCATAACATTGTGACCACCTTCCTAATGTTGTGTAGGTCTCCCTTGTGCCTCCAAAACAGTTGTGACTCATCAGAGAATGGACATGGGCCTTCTGAGGGTGTCCTGTGGTGAATTTGGAGGCCAGGTCAACTCCTTGTGCTGTTCCTAAACCGTTTTTGTGTTTGTGTCTGTGTCAGGCTGCATCCTGCTGGGGATGGCTGCTGCCATCAAGGAGTGTCATTGCTATGGGGTGGGGGTGCCTGGTCTGGTCTAGGTGGGTGGTACATGTCTAAGTAACATCCACATGAATGCTCGGTCCAAAAGTTTCCCAGCAGAACATTGTATTGTCACAAAATGGTCAATGTTATTTACTTCTTCTGTCATAATGTTATGTCTGATCTGTGTATTTCATATTCATATAAGTTACAGATTGTTGATAAAACTGGTTGGCATGATGCTCCTTCCTGGTTTATGCTATAAATAAATGCTTCTAAGAGTTTAGAAAAGTTTGTCAGAAGACATCGCATTGATTCATGTAACTCCATAATGATTACAGGAAGAAACTACAGCGAAGCAGATCTACGTATTTCCAAATAAAAACCAGCTGTTTGGAATGAGTTAACAGGAGCAATAACTACAGTCACATGAAAAAGCATTGAGTCACATCTCAACCAATACAAGGAACAAAGCGAAATAAAATGAGCACCACAACTTATTCATGAGTGACATTGGGATAATGAGTCTTCATGCTGTCATAGAGCATCACAATGCGTAAAACCCCAGTTTGTGCAAGATGAAGCAAGAAGGAGAGGAAGAGGTCGGGGCTCAGTCGTCATGTACGGGCATGCTCTGAAGTCTTAAGTCATGGGAAAGTGACATGGAAAAAGGAGTGTTTTGTGATGACTCATCTGGGCATCCATATAAATACATGCAGGCGAACATGCAGAGATCACACGCTTGTGTCTATATTTTAATGTCATCCATTAAATGTCATCCATTAAAATACAGATTGTTTCCCCTCACTCCACCATGAAACTTTTTAAACTGAGTGGAGGATGTGTTTTAAGCGTTCCTGAATAGCTCATGTTTGAATAAAGTAAACCCCAGCAGTGACACTCCTGAGGTTTACTTTATTCCTTAGATAACACAGTATCTCCATTATTAATTTATCTCCTGGGGCAGATCATTACCAATTAAACAAATAGATCGTGAAATGAGTTGAAGCAAATAAGCCTTTTTGTTTGTCGACATTTCTGCACAGAGGCGGAGAGGAAGCGGTGGTTCTGTAACAGTAAACATCATTATCAGTCAGGAGCTGAAGCGCTGTCGATGCTGCATTTTCTGCGGGTTTACAGTCATGAAAAAGGTTGAGGGATGACTATTTATAGCTCCCAGTAAATGCTAAAGGTAAGAGGAATCTGTCTGTATCGGTAATTACTGCAGAATGTGGCGTCTGTGCCAGGTGTAAATCCTTGGAAATGGCCTTCATTACGGGGACGCTCGCAGACTGTGGCTAAGAAGTGAGGATAATGACAGTGCGGGATTAACCCAACTCTCTTTACTCCTCTTCCTCCAAGCCCTCCCTCCACAGCCGCCAGCCAGCCAACCTCTTCCCTCTTCCCTCTCCCGGCTCTCAAAGGAGGCCCCTTTTCTCAAACAATGCAAAAGCTTGCCGAAGGGGGTTTTGATCATCCTGTGATGCAGCGCTGTGTGACAGGCCTCAGACACAGATATTTAGTTTCCCACTCAAAGAACCTCAGCTCAGGAGATTAGTGGAATAACTTCTGACACAGCTGCAGCTGAAACATTTTACTACATTGCAACCAGCTATTACTTCTATCTCCACCTCAGAAAGAAAACTAGATGCTTGAATGTGTTTGTATGTGAATGCGAGTGAAGCTTGTGTGTGCGTGCGCCTTTTACAAAAATGGTTTTCATCTTCTCTCATTTTTCACCGGTACTTATGCTTCGCCCTCACCTCTCAAAGTCAGGCCAAGGTTTACTCTGGCTTCTGAATCAGCAAGCTTTCCCTATTTAAAAGTAAGTTTTCAAGCAAATGAAAAGAGGGATTAGTGGTTATTTGGTGTGAAAAATGTTTTGGAAAATCCACTTGAGTGCATTTTAAAACTCTCGCCTCTTGCAAAATTGGAAATTCAAATAGTAGGTCTTGCATCTGGACATTTGGGGGTCCTAAAAGCAGTGCAGGCGTTTTCTACTTCAGCTCTATTGAGCTTGTTATGTGTTCATTAAAATAAAAATCTCTGACTGGCAAGAATGTACTGTCACAATTATAGGTGTCAGGATGAAGGTTTGTATCGAACCTGCTGCTGGGAACATCTGGAAAAAAATTATACAGTATCTTGTTTTCTAGCAAGACAGTTATTAAAGAAATGTTTTAACATAAAATGTGACAATCTACACTCTTGAAGACTGACAACTACTCAAAAATCTGGAAATGTGTTTACAGGAGTTTCAGTTTACAGTGTAAATGCCTGGAAACATGAACTGACCTGTCAGGTTGAACCTCAAGCAGATGTGGAGCTCTAAGGACAGATGTTCAGGAGAAAGATGCCTGTTAACCCCAGACCAGTAAAATACAGAAGAACACCATAATAAAAATGATTTTCAGCCTTTTTTAAGCTTCATTATTTACATAAATGAACCCCACTGAGATCAAAAGCCACAACACACTTATTAACTGCACAAAAAACTATAAAAATAACAGCCTGTAGGAATTATCAAGCTGGTTTCCTTTGAAAATTTAATATGGCACTACGGAGAATGAATACCGAGAGATATTTGTTTTATTTACTGTTTTTCATTTATTTCATATCAAGAGAAAAGGCTGTGTTTTAGATTTCAGTTCAGTCCTTTCTGAGTCATTGCAAACACACACTGAGATTGTTTTAACCAAAGCCAATATACCCAATCTACCATGATAATCAGCATTAATGCACCTGTCTATAGCCTTTTCTTTGCGTTTTCTTTCTGTATCTGTGCACTGCTGCTGTGTGTGTGCTTTTTGTTCTGAAATATAAAAACCTGAAAGGGCTCCTGCCTGGAATAAACACATAGTTGGCTTTATCCTGTCATAAAACTGTTTAAACTTATATGTGAGCATGTATAGGTTCAGCCTCGACCTTGAGAAAAGTAAAACACAGCAGAAATAATATTAACTCAGTGGTCCACTTAATAGCTTTTTCCATAGGAGAGAATAGATGTGGTGACCCACTGGTGACCTACAGTAAGTGTGTAACTCAGATGTGAATTGTTTTTTTTTTCTCTGGCTGTGGCTGTAGCACAAACAAATATGTTTATATGTATAGTAAAATAGAAAAATATATATATATATAAATCATAAAGAAATACAGAACACTGAATTAATAAAACACATGGTAACATCTGTTGACTAATTACTTATAAGACAGCAGGCAGCTGAACTTCATTTAGCAGAACAAAATGTTCTTGAGGTCATATAAACAGAAATATGAAGTCAATATAAATGGCTTATATGATTCATAGTAATAAGAATAATTAGCCAAATATAATGCAAAGGAGTAATGAAAAGATGAGGCCCTTGGGAATATCAAGAGCGCCGACACCATGTAGCATTTGTATGGCAGAAACATTAAAGCTAAGTGATGGAAGACTAACTTCACTAACCATGAACAGATGTGATTTTGAGCGGTACTGATTAAATGTAAATGCAGGAACTTTCAAATAATTTCATCAGTGGGCCATAGGCTCAATTGCCATTTTGTTACCCGAGTTTAATTTGGAAACACTCTTGTCAACAGGGCCAAAAGCTAGCTTTAAAACGTTTCATTAGGCGTCTTATTTTCAATTGCACTGATACTAATATATTTTGGTGCCTGGTTAATCAGGTTAATGCACAGCAAAGCCGAGATCATGTAGTACTCAAGTGCAGGAACACTGTACACAACAGGGGCCAGAGTGAAATTTCCTTCCCCCACTGTTCCATAAAAGTAGTGGTAACTACTTGACAGAAAAACTATGGTTATTGATGATTCATTGCATACTATATATATACAAGAAATATATATATATATATATATTTAAAAAAAATTGATTAAAATGCAAATGGGTGAATTGGGAGATGATCACAGCTTCACTCCACACAGGTAAAAACCAGCTAATATTGTTTTTGTGAGCCACTTTGAGTGCTTCCATTGCCAACATGACTGCCCTGCTAACAATGCTAATTGCTTTTGGTGCCAGTGTGCTGCAGGTGATTGGTCGCTAGCTGCTAATTTCAGCTCTTGTGCTGCTGCTCTCAAACTGTGCTCATTGTTCGCTTTGTTTTAATTATAATTTTATTCCTCGTTGTGGCTGAGCTCATTTCTTTTGGTTGCTGTCTGGCAGGTACATAATGATGCTTTTATGGTGTTTACGATTTCATTCGCAGACAGCGGAAATATTAAGTCTATTGTTCGGATTATGTTTGTTGAGTATGTACTGTATGGTTTGAGCTTTTGTGTTATGGGCTGATCATCTCCACTTTATTGCCACATTGTTTTGGGTGGATTTTATTTGGTTTACAGGAAATTGATATCTCTAGACATAAACATGGCGTGTTTTTCACAACCTTATCAGAATATATCATCCCTATAACACTTTATGGGGCTTGTTTTTGTGGGCACATATGGGCAAAAACACAACATGACATCTGTTTACATTTTGAGAAACAGTAGAAAAAAATGACTTACTAGTTTATGAGGTAGTAGGTTTCTCCTGACAAACACTAACATAGAAAACCCAAAACCCAGATCTTGGTGACTCATAATGCACTTGTGGGCGTACACCAATTTTGCATATAAATGAAAGACTTTCAGGTCCCTCCCTACTACCTATCATGCCATAACTTGAAGAAGACAGAATCATACATTTTAAATTCAGTGTATGAAAAGAAACTCTAATAAAAACCCTTTTCAGTGTTTTGAAAAGCTAAAAAAGCTGAATGTCTGTTTGAGTTTTGAAACACAGACAAGTTCATGCTGGTTGGCCCCGGGTCTATTGTTATTATTTCAGTATAAAATTATAAGGTTAAAGTGATTTGATATGCTGGAAATACTAGCTTTTAATGTTAATTGGTTTGGGCTATAAAGGCTCGGAGGTAGGCTGTGGCTGATTTAGTTAATCTAGAGACAACATGGGAGATTTTTGAAGAGAAGGTTCAGTTTCAATCAGCCTAGATTTTCTTTGGTTGTATTTGGTCTGTAGGCAACTCCTCCACCTTATAGTACTGGGGTCTGCCTGTTTTCACTCTGCTCTCTACTAACGTCTTAATATCATGAGCCTCTGTCTGTTCATTTTATGGTATTTCCTTGAAGTTTGTTTTGGAGCTATAGTAGCTCACTTTGTGGTAAATGCCAAGGTGGGAGGTTCAGTTAAAAGTTGAGCAATTTGTGCTAATAAAAAACCTGCACCTACATGCAGAGAGCCGTGTAAAACTGTATGCACATGCTAAAAGAGCACACAGAAAAATGAGCGCAGAAAGGATTTAAAAAGGTTGTCCAGTTCCTGCTTGCGTAACATGTGACAAGCTTGTGGCTACCAGCTTCAATGCAAACATTGTTCGTTTGCTGTGTTTTGACTGCGACTCTACTTCCCTGGGAGCTTGCTGTCAGTTTCAAAAGACACTGCTTGAATGAAACAAAAAGCCGTTCCCATGCATAAAGGCTGCGTTGCAAACTGTGCAGAGATGAATTATAGCCTTAGACTGTCAAACATATCTGTCAGTTTGGCATTTTGATTGAAAACTGAAAAGGATCCTGCGAACAGCTGAAGGTGAAGCTACTCAGAATAATTTATTTTCTGACATGTGTTGTCATTCGAAGTGATAGGATGTAGGTGGACTGGGATTTTTTAAACAAGCGAAAAACGTCAGCTCTGCCAATATCTTCAAAATTAGCGTGCTTAGCATTACACTGGTTCACGTACGGTGTGGATGAAAGACAGGAACAAATAGCCTTACTGAACACCTTGAGGGGACAGGGCCGGAATAGTGTGTTAAATCGGCCAAATCTTTGAGCAAATAGCACAACCACAGAGGGCAGCACTTAGGAGTCCAGTGAGGCCACTCACAAAGGCCAGCTGTCATACAGAGGCGCACTGAGAGGAGAGAGAAAATCAATGACCATAATTGCTCAATAACAGTCCGACGATGGAGGTGTGGGTAGAGGGGACATAGGTCACAGCAGACACACTGACGTGCGTTCACTCACAGTATATTGGTGCCGTTATCTCTGGTTTACAAGTTGGGTGCGACACAACGGCCGCTTTTCCAATAAACATTGGGCTCAATGAGTATTTACTGTTCAGAAAGAGATCTCGCAGAAATGCATTCCAATGTAAGTGACAGGGGACAAAGTCCTCAGTCTTAGTAGTGCAAAAACTCCTCTGTGTTTTCTTTTTTTTTTTAATTACACACTGAAGGAAGGAATGATTTTCATACTAAACATTTGCAACTTTAGAAAATAAACAGATAAGGATGTTGAAAACGCTCAATATGATTCATTGAGCTGGATATATTTTGCAGAGGTAGCATGTCCCATTAAAACATGAGAGAAGCTGCTGGAGAAGACCAATCTCTGGACCAGCAGAGACATGCAGCCTGTTCATGTTACTGTCGAGGAGTGTAAGTGATGCTGTTTTTATGTCTTCTGCTCAGCAGCATCGCTTTATTATTGAAGAAGGCTGTTCACTTATGCTACATAAAACTGTGGTGAAAAGGAGCATACTACATTACGTCTTTACCAGCTATAGTGCATATGCCATATAGCTTTTTAATACAGCATGTTTATATTCAACTAAAATTCTAACTTGCCAGTAACACTGAAAACAAAACATTCATTTTTCATTTGTTGGCCACACTCAAACCAGCATTTTTTCACATTAATAAGGGACCTCTGAATGCCCAGTACGGAGTGGAGGAAGCAAATCTTTTCTGATTGTACACACTGACACCTGACTGCTGTTTCAGGACAGGAATGTGAACCTATTCTATGAATGTAAACCAAACGCAATGAACGTGTTTTCCCATAGTATTAAGTTGAAAGTTACTTTTACTTTGTTGCAACAGCTTGTGCTAATTTTTCACAGCTGTTGGTGCCACCAGTCACCCTGATTTACTTAGGAGCCAGAAGAACTGGTATCCTAGCAACAGAAGCAGAAATCCCTACTTTGTTTGTTCTGCCACACAATGTGCATGTGGTTGTTTATGTATATGGTGTGCGTGTGTGAGTCACCGCATGTGCTTTTGCACAATGAGCGCATGCATGAGTGTATGCATACGCGCAAGCTTTTGTGTGTGTGCTCTATAGAAACCTGCTGTTAGCATGCAAACCGACACTTCACTCCTGCCTGTAATGGCTCTGGATTTCTTGGCGTGTGGGGAAAAAATGCTGTTTACATATCTCCCCTCTGCTGTTTCCAATGGCCATGATAATGCTGTCAGACAAGGCTGAGTGAGCCCGTTCCTCTGTCTCACCTCACTTGATAATGTTTACATTCTAAGTTTAAAAAATGCAATGCAGTGCTCACATGTCAATTGACCTTTGGCTAAGCCCCGCCCCCCTTAGTTACTGTTGCTACGTCCGACATTCTCTTCTGGGCTGTGGTTTTCTGGTTATCTATAAGGCTCTGGTATCAACATGGCTTATGCTGTGACAGCTCTTCCTGCTGAACTTTTGTCAAACTTTTATAAAGCAGCAAATAAAGTGTCCGATAGAAGTAGGCAAAAGAGGCTGCAATATGCGTTCGAAGGCTATATTCAGGACATACAAGTGAAACGCAACGAACAACAAGGCATCCAAATAGAGGCAAAAGCATACCGGTCACAGTCAAAAAATGAACCACCGCATATCCTATTAATCGAGACGGAGGCTGGGACTGACAATATCAAGGAGCAACACTGTTCATGCAAAGCTGGGTACGTCTCTATTCACTTCTATAATCGTTATTACGAAGCAAACGGACTAACGTTACGCACGTATAACGTTGTATTTCTTCAGCGTGTGCTAGCGTATCAACAACTATGCAACTTAAGCTGTAACGGTGATGTTTTGGTTAGCTCCACAGGGTTTTGCGCGCACATCATTGGGCTTATCCATACCCTGGATATATACCGACAGTATAGCCTGCCGAGACCGAAAATACGAGACGTCTGCGTTAAAGTCAATGTAGCGCTGTGAAAAAGTGTCGGACCCCTGTGGGAGCTGTGATTGGTCAATCTACATTCTAGGGCGGGGCTTAGCCAAAGGTCAATTCTGGTCCAGTCCAACAGCAAACCTGACCTCACTGAAGACACTGGTGGAAGGATGCCGGCTGACCCTTAACAGAAAATACTGGCATTCCCTGTGTGGACAATTTAAATCTATTGAGCAAGAACTTCTGGATCTAATTTACAGCCACTGGATCTAATAAACTGTAGAAGAATAGATGGAAAGCGTCCAACAGTCCATGTGCGGGATACAGTGTGCTTTTCATAGGGTTTCATTCAATTACCGCTACGGCCCTTGGAACACCTTCAACACCTTTTACATAAGCTTCCTCAAACATGGTTTCGATTCATAGTTCAAATATTGAACCTCAGTGGAGACTATTCAGGCATATGGTCACTTAACACATACCTGAGCAGGAGTGGATAACAGCACTGATCCCCTCATCTGATTAGATTTCAGAGGAGTCCATAAATGAATTTCATTATCAATTATTATGTTATGTCACTTCTTCTGGGAAATTAAGCATCTTCTAAATTAAACAATTGAATAACACTGTTGTATGACTGGACCTAAAACTGTGTAAATAGAAATTTCTAAACAAAAATGACTCCAACATAACAAAAAAGAACCAAACTCTGGCTCTAAATTTGAGGTCCCTAAACATAAACATAATCGTAACCAAACCAAGTCATCATGTTTGTTCTGTGACAGCATGAGAGGAAACACAGTAGCTCTTCCCATATTAGCACGTGGCACTGAAATGTTTAGGTCATTCTAAAGAGGAAACCTGTGGACGTACGAACATTGGTACAAAGCTGTCTTCATCTGAATCATTGCGAATAGTTTTTGTGTGGGCTTCGCCTTTTTTTTCTCCTTTCCATTCTCTTCTTGTACACTGGTTCGCTAAGATGAACACCCAGTCAGTGATCTCAAAAACTACACGCCACTGACGCTCACTTATGGTCGAACACTGGCCAACAAAGAGCTATCTGATTGATGTGCTACTGTGCTGATTTGGAGTATTGGTATAAAAAGTGTTTTAGTGTGTGCTCTTGTCAAATCTCTCAGGGCAACTGTTGCACCGCACTAGCTAATTGACAGTTACAACAACCAAAAATGGAAAACAATTAAAAAAAAGAAAAAAGAAAAAAGAAAAAAAAAGAAATCACATAATGGAAGTCATTCAGATTGCGCTGAGCCTTCAGTTCAGAAAGAAAAACATGAGTCCATGAGAACGATCTAGTTGAAAGAATTCCCAGTCTTTCTCCCTTTGGCAGGACGTTATCTGATTGCCTCACTGGAGAAACCGTCACTGGCAAAATGATGAAACAAATACTACAATCACTGTACACATGAGAACAAAGAGCTCTTGCTTTTTGCCAGCTGCAGCGCAGTTTCCTGGCAGACATACACAGCTTAACCACAAAAACCTGCAGACACAAAGCATGCCTTGAATGACAACCGTGCAGTCATGTAGCATTAGAACCAGGAAAAACTCCCAGCCGTGATCACGTGACAACGTCTTACCAGGAGCACAACACTGGAACCTGATGAAAGTTTCCCCGATTCTTAAACAGAGCAATGTTCCACTTGGACCATGATGTTCAGATAAAAATGTGGAACACAGCTAGGAGGCATCTCTATTCATTGGGACCAATCATCTGTTTATATCCTCACTGCTGCCTTAGTCCAACTCCCCTTCCCCATCACAGAGCTTGTCCTTATAATTGAAAGTGTGTGAAGAAATGTGATTTCTGATAAGGTTAATCTTCACAGTGATTAAGCTCCTCTAATCTCACAGATAGAGGGGATCACATGCTTGATAGCTGAGATAACAGGCTGGGTATAGAAGAACCTCCCTTTTTTTTTTTTTTTACCTTCCTGAAACACCCGCACACACATGCTTATCTCACTTAAAAAGTAGCATGGTATACCTAGTAGGACTGCAAACATCTGCTCGTGTTAAAATGCAAAGAAGTTTTATTGATCTGTTGCTGGTCCCACATTCCTTCGCAATTTACTGCTGTGGGAGGAGAAAAGCAGACGGTGTGGGCTTTTAAAGAGGATCACTAGTTCAGGTAGTTAATGCCAGTGGTCTCTTTTTTTCCTTTAAACCTACAAGCAGGGATATGCAGAGGGAATTCAAATGAAAACGGACTCCTCTGACTTCTCTACAGTCCAGTCAGCAATGTCTGAGCTCTGTGTGATTTAAGGAGGATTGTAAGGGCCAAATTGGCTGCAGATGGGTAAGGGTCTACAGCTTCATAACCTCGCGGCTTATATGTATGGATTATCTGAGGTAAGAGTGCCATAAATTACGCATGGGAGCTTTCTCAGACTCTGACCTGGCAACCCCAACCTGCCTGTTGTAATGGGATAGCTTGGCGAGCTGGTGGTTTCAATTAAGGAATGTTGGCTTAGTGATATCATTCACACAGGGCTCGTACCTGACTCTTAAACCAGACCAATGCATTTGAAATGACTGCTTCATTGGAGTCAAGTGTTTAGTTGATGAGAACTGGCTCCATATTCCTGTATTGATTATGGGGATTTCACAGAGAAAAAGTGTCTGAAGCATCACTACACCTACTAGATCTCCCATTATATATATATTATTTTGCTTGGATACTTTTTGCTGACCATTTGTGAGAGGAAATATGGACATTCACCCATTGCACATATTTTTCCTACATATTTTGAAATAGGTTCAATAGTTTTCACAGCTATCTTCACAGTTGTTGACAGACATTTGAAAGCTGATATGGCTAGAGGATCACCGTTAGCTTGTCCCTAACCTTTAAAGGGTGATAAAATACACATTAAACCCCGTTTTCAACATACATAGCAAACATACATCTGTTAAGGCCCCTTGATGTTCACCACTTGGGGTTTTATTTGGTGGTAGCATTTGGACACATGGTTCTGTTAAGTTTGCATTCCACCTGGAAAAGCTGTGGCAGCTAGCCACATGCTAACAGTGAATTCCTGTAGACACATGCAGAGGCATGTTCGTTAAAAATTATTTAAAGAAAATGCATTCAATATGTAATACGTAACATGTCTGCACTGCAGTGTCTAAAATGTTATATTAGGTTGACTTTTGTACTTAAATTATCTTAATTGTTTTCAACAATGCTCAAACGTTTCTCGGTGCAAACGTGTGTTTCATCTTGGTTGACTTTCAGTGGCTTCCTTTACACCTTCTACCTGGAATAACTTCTAACAAAATACAGTAAACGTCTGATGATACATCAGAGAGAGAAGCAGAAGTTGGTGAACTAGCTGGCTAATCCGTGTTTGAATTGCTCAGTTGTGACGGATCAAGATTGTTCACCGGCGTCCGCTTTAAAACTTTAACCTGTCTGTGACCTAGATTTCTGACTGAGTCACATCAAACAGATTTTCATCGCCAGCAAAAACAAAGTGTGACATCATCTGACATCACCAGTGTCCTCGCCATGAAGCTGCGCTTCAACACACCACAAAGACCAGAGCCAGCAGCCAGCACATTTGTTTAGCATCTGCTTTAAAGCTGATCACTTGGTCATCTTGGTGATAACTGTAGATGATTGTGATATCATAAAAATATCTGAATGTTCTGATTGTTGATTTATCAAGCTGAACAGCCATAATAAATTAACTCTCTGGCCAGCTCGTTCTGCTGCAGATATCTAGATTCAACTACTGCCAAAGGACACACCGGAAAAACTTCTAAAGGTTAGAACTGCTGTGGAGGCAAATTTGCCCTCGTAAGCTTCAGAAACAGGCTTCATTTTTTTCAAAAGTGGTGAAATGAGACATTGCACAGAATCACAGACGTTAATGGAAGAGAGGTGGGCTTGCATGTGCTGTCAGGACTTCAACCTGTAGATGTGACAAAATGTCATCTGTGACTGCGACAACAAAATCACCACTCCATTTGTTACACTGTGAATCCTGTTGTGACATGTAGGAACAATGGGAAGGCTCAAGCTTGAACAAACCCCCTGGTAACTTGAAAATGAAGCGCTACAGAGAATGTATTTGTGAACCTTTTCATTGCTTTCTCACACTGATATTACGTCAATTAAATTACAGTGTTGGTTGGAACTAAAAAGTAAAGCCAAATTCTTCACTAAAGGATGCACATATACTGACTATACTTAAACTGTGAAAATAACAAAAATTTAGTTTGTTTTTTAATCACACCCAAGATAAAGACAACCATGGAGCTGACTGCGCCAAACACATTCTCTTATCAGTGAGTTTGGGCGGTATAGCCCATGTTCCAGCCCTGCCACAAAGCTAGGGTCCAAGCATGCCAGGAAACTGGCGCTTCCTTAAATTTTCCTCGGTTTGATAGAGAAAGAACAAATTCTCTTACTGCCAAAAGCTACATGACAGCAGGAGTTTATCGCAAAGACTGAACTGAAAAGAAAATATTTGCAGGAAAGTGATGAAAAGGTTTCTGTGAAAGGGTGAGGTGCAGGTGAGAGAAAAAAAACACACAATAAATATGAAAGCCCAGAGCACTCTTCATAGGTTATTGCAATTTTTCTGGTATTTTTTGGCTCTATTGAATTTTCTCAAGGTTAATTCAAAACAGCTTGTTTACCTCACCCCACCATATTTCTCTCCAAATAATTGACACCCTGCGCTGAAATGCATGTTTTGAATAGGTGGAAATGACTCACATATTCGCTTTAAGTATGCAAACACAACTCAGAATTTGGTTGATTATGTTGTGATGGAACGTCTAATCAGAGAAGAGTATAATGAAGCTGAGCATAATCTCAAGGGAAAGTGTCTTCTGTAAGATCAAGGTGACAGGTTAAAATTGGATCATTTACAGAAATTGCTCCCACTGCCAAGATGTGATAGCTCTGAGCTGACGCGCCACATCAAACACTTATGGTCAGAGATGTGAAGTCTAAAGTCTGCAGGATAACAGCTCAGGGTGTCATCACCTCTTCACACAGCTGAAGTCGGCTGTCTCATAATGAGAGATGTGTCGGCTGCTGTGTATCTGCAGAGCAAGAAATGCATATTTCAGTTCAGCGTGTCAGAAAGTTTGTGTACTACGTATGCCCAAAGACTGGTACAGCAAGAAAAAGACTAGAACATGGGAGAAATGTTGGGTCAAACTGCCTTACATGTGTGTTCCACCATCTGTTCATTAGTTTGTTGCTGACATATATAGAAATAGAAAACTACTTTATGTACGGTATATCATGGTACATGTTGTACTGGTATATCTTGTGTTTGGGTGGATAACTAGGGCTGTTACTAGGATTATTATTAATACCAGATACTGGACTTAGGGTTAGGTTTCTTGAAGATGTCTTGACTCATCCTGCATGACCAGACCCTAGTATCAACATTAGTCATGTGAGTTCCAGGTGGACAACATCCACAGATGTTCCTATTTAAACCCAGACACCCCACCAGTCTTTTAGACCTGAAGCAGCTACTTGGATGAGTGGTGTAATGTCTACAAGTCTAGTAGAACTTGTTCCAGCTTGTTTGTTGGATACACCATGACCTGGATAACTGAAAAACTTCACATACAGTAATAGCACATTGTTAGTTCATTTTATTGATTTAAAAAATGTCAGAAAGTATTAAAAATGGCACTATACGTTCCATGTTTAGTGAAGCCAACAATCCAAAACCTTTTAAATAAGACAAAAAAGAGAAGAATCTCACGTCTGAGAAGATTAAACTATGGAACGAATGTTAATATAAGTGTACAGATAATCAAAAGTAGCACATCATTTTAATATCTATCTGCTATCTTTGAAACATGTATCAATCATCTGATTATGTACATCTAGGTTTTTTTTGTGATTGTACCTGTACTTGGCGCACATTCTATATATTAAAGTCCGGACGGCACACGGATAGAAAAGGAAATGGTCAATGATCACAAGTAGACAAAAAAAAGAGGTACTTGAGATCTTGCAAAACACTGGCCCATTTTCTCTGCATTTAGTGTACAGTACTGCATATGAATTCAGTCAAGTTAAACCACGTACCAGCACAATTGATGATGAGAGTGTTCCCTCGCGGAAAGTACTTTCTTCACATGTCTCTCACGGCTTAATGCCCAATACTGATTTAATGTCTGTTGTATTTGTCTACACATTTTTGGATGATCTACCCTGATCAGGCAAAAGAGGGAGGGCAAACCTTGTGATTAGAAGCACAAGTGAATCTGACACCAGTGATGCCAAACTGTACGAGTCCTCCTTTATTAGTCCAAGAAGAAAACGGCAGTGTTGCAGCAGCCACTTCTTACTTCACTTCATCTATCTATAAATCAAGAAGCGTCTGTGTGTCTGTCTGTCTGTCTGTCTGTCTGTGGCACGCATATCTCGCGAACCGTTGGCCCGATTGATTTGAAACTGGGCAGGTGTCTCGCTACGGGCACGAAGATGTGCACTGCTAAGTTTGACGTTGTTTGGATAAGAAATGTAAAATATATCGGTAAAATAGGTTTTCTCCGCTCTAATATTTCCACTACTCCGGTTGCCATGGCATCAAAAACAGCCACTTTCAGAAATTCACCAAAAACGGAGAGGAAGAGGCGGAGCATGCGCACAAATCTTGAGCACTGTTTACAAATCGGCTTTAGAAGAAACCAAACTCAAGGAGAAATGATATTTTGCCCTGGTAACCCTAATAGGCTCAATATCTTCTCCGGCAGGAAAACTAGCATGTAGTCCGCCATCTATCTATAAATCAAGAAGCGTCTGTGTGTGTGTGTGTGTCTGTCTGTGGCACGCATATCTCGCGAACCGTTGGCCCGATTGATATGAAACTGGGCAGGTGTCTCGCTACGGGCACGAAGATGTGCATTGCTAAGTTTGACGTTGTTTGGATAAGAAATGTAAAATATATCGGTAAAATAGGTTTTCTCCGCTCTAACATTTCCACTAATCCTCATACACAGCACCTGTAGGCTCCCACTATAGGAATACATACTTCCGACGGGCACTGCACTAGTACAGAATAAAATCAACATCAAATTCAAACAACTAAAAATAAAACCTAGATTACACAGAGAAGATTTCTACAAAATCATTTCTACAAAAACTGCAGTTTGCTGCCGACGGTGCAATAACACAGAAAGCAGTGCAAGACGGTACAACATACAGTACAGTACCACAACGTACGGTACGGTAAGTAGGGAAACTAACTATGTGCTAAATATACTGTATGCTGGTTCCATCCCATAATACGCTATGCATTAGTCTGGTGAATGATATTCTAAAAATAAAAGCTGTACAGTGTTCTGCAGGATGGTGAAGAGAGTTAACTATACTAAAAAAATATATTGTTTTAACTGTTTAACTACCCGCAATGAAGTTACATTTCTATAATGAATATAGGCTTAAAGTGCAGACTTTCATCTTTAATGTGATGAAAAAAAAATGATAAGATTTATTTGTTTTCAGCCCCTGAAAATAAGGGACTATGTAATTTGTTTGTAATTCCTATGCCTTTCATCCTATTTGAGTGTGAATACCCTGCACTGCATTGCAGTCCATATTCATTGTGTAACTGTAACCTGAGTATGCGTTAATAAAAAGCTTTAACAGCAAACATGTGTTAGTGTCCAAACATATATGGATCTAACTGTATGTATACACAGTAAATACAAGATGAATGTGGAGTCAGAGGACGTCAGCAAGGTCAACTCGCTGCCTTTTCCCTTGCACACTGAAGCTGATTAGTTTGCACAGATGAATAGAGAATGTAAGAAAGAGTACTGCACTGAGCACAACCAACTGGTAAAAGCTTTGTAACATCTTGCTGCACACTTTTAAGGAGGCAACCTTTCTTCAGATACCTGCTCTGTGCTTTACTGATGATCAGAAGCTGAATCCTGCAGAGCGGTCGATGCAACAGTATGCAGGCAGCGAGAAGCCGTTCATTCTCAGCTGCTGAGGTAACTTAGTCTGTACAAAGGCAGCAGGTTGTCTGAGGCGGGGAGGAGACAAAGAAACGGCACACACACGATTGCATGAGACTCAAAAGGGTAATAATGAACACAGTACTATAAAATGCTGTGTGATGCATGCATGCATGCATGATGTATCTGATAATATTTGTGACACATCTGACAGCCAGTGACGTCTCATTAATGACAAATGCGGCGTTATGCAACTTTAACTTGGGTTATGTCACATTCCTTCCTGTAAAAACTCAGAGCTGTGAGCTGCAGAGTTTGTGATTACAGCACCACAGAGGAATGTACTGACAGGCTCTCCCTGTCCACAGCCAGTAAATTAAAAGAAAACAAAGCTGCAGAATTCCCTGGAGAAAAGGGGCCGTCATGATTAGATGGTTGTTTGGTTGATATATAAAAAAAGATGATGTGCTGCTGTAGAAAGTGCCAAATCCTCCACTGACAAGTGTTGTACACAAGATTTAAACTCTCTGAACAAGAGCTGACAAAAGCCCTGCACGTCTTGTTACATTTAACCATGTAGTTTTGGTGCTGTGACTCTGCATGAGATTTGTCTCAGTAAAAGTGATCGATTGTTCAGAAAATAAAGGTCAGTTTGGGCTGGGTGATCATTTAAATCTATGGAAACCAAACACGCTTTACAAAACCAACTGACACGGTAGCCAATTGCAATCAACGCTGAGAAAGTAATCAGTGTTTGATTAGATGTAATGCCCCTCGTATTGATCCCCCTGTGCACCAGGAGGCCACTTCAAGTGCTCTGAATGAGAAGCGTTCGATTGCCTGGCGAGGTTAAACACAGGCTGTTACCGCAGAGTGAACTGCCTCGGACAACAGGAATGACAGGCGGGAACGAGATAACTGGCTGTGATCCCTGGCTGAATCAACGTTTATCCATTTCTGCCAATGTGGCGTTGGTGTATCGGTCGGAAATGCTGTCAGTTCTGGTTTAACTTTTTTTGTGTTTGTGTCAGTGTCAAGACTGATTATTTTGCTCCCGCGCTTTGCAGACAAGGCATGGCTGAATAAAGTCAGGCCAAGAAAAAAATGAATATTGCTCTGATGCCTCTGAATTTTTACTGAATATTTTCAACTTACTGTCGGGTGTGAGAAAAGTTTAGTTCAAACATGTCAGCGCAGACTCAACAGCTCCTTGTGTGATAATGTTAATCACACCGCTGATTGCTTCACAAGTTTATTCCCCTTTGCTTAAAATTAACAAGCTGCTTCTTTCAACCTTTAAACTTGAGACAAGATCTGTGAATGCAGCGTGAGAGAGTTTCACTATTTCTCATGAGTCAAACGATGTTATCTGAGAACAAAGCCCTGTCATGTCGCAATACTGTCATTTGCCTGAACAAGGTGAAACTGATTTGGGAAATGGAGTGCCAGTTTTGAATGCCACGTGATATTGCAGCAATAGATGTAATGACTCGTTGATTGACACAAATAGTCACAAGTGTGAAATCACTGTTACTCAATTTCTTAACTGCTGTAGATGAAATAGACTAATATTAGAGGAGCCACATGAGTTTATGCTGGATACAGTGTGTTTTATATTTGTTTTCAGGTCATTTATTTGATTTGAACTGAGCATGTGGGGTGTTATGAGGCCATTATCAATTTCTGCGCTTTATTGACTGTGATAGGAGTGGGCGTACAAATCAGTGTAAAGAAGAAGAGAAGGAGTTCTTGGAATACAGACAGACTCAAGAAGACTCTCTCAAGTAGAAGTTTGCCAGTTTGTTTGCTGCTTGTTGTAGTTTTATGGACAAAATAAGCCAAATATCTTCTTCACGATTTTGAAAGTTGGACCGACAAAACAAACTCTCAAAATTCCTCATGGGTACGTTCACTATTTTCTGACATTTAATGGATAGAATTATTTTTAATCTGGCAATCTTCTCGAGTAATAGTTCTTTAGTTGCAGGCCTGACGAAAATGTTTGATTTACAATGGATCATGAAAGCAAAATATATGGTATTTGATTTCAGCGATACAGAGCTCAGATTCTTCCATTCCAACAAAACAAGTGAATTTCTTTTTTTGCTGAGCAGTGCTGAGTGGATGGAGTGTAACCTCTGTGTGACAGGCTTCTGCATACAGTCTGACAACTTGTCTAGCTTTTCTTTTGAAGATAAAAGTCCAAAATGATTTTAGACTTGTGGATGTGGGTATTTTCGGAGATAAATACAAACACCGAGACAAAATCAATTAAACCACAAGACAGATCCGAACAGAGCAGCAAAACCTGACTTAATGTTTTTCATCAAGGTCCAAATATAAAGTTAAATTCCTCAGATATTATGTCCTCCAGATATTATGTCCTCAGATATATTATGTCTTAAAGTGTATTAGAGTGCACAGACATGGGAGATAACTCGAGGTAAACCAGAGAGCAGCGCTACGCTTCTAAGCCGATTCTGTGAAAACTCCTCATCTTGCAATCCTCAGGACCTTGTTCAGACCTCAGCTGCTCCTCATCAAATGGTGGGTATGTCCCCTATGCGGTGAGGCCGGTCACCCTGTCTGAAAGATTAGAGCGGCTGCAGAATTGGTCTGAGGGAAGAAAAAAAAAAAAAGATTTTCTCAGTCTGGGGTTGAGGCAATGCGGCTTACGGGGAAAATAAAACCGTGTGATGGTGTCCACTAGTTGATCGCAGCATCCAGTGGGGCGCCATTTGGTTTGTTCCTATCTTTGCCCTGCACAGGTGGGTGGTGGTGCAGATCTGTCTTTCTCTCCCCCCTCTCTGCCTTTTTTTCCCTTTGGGGAATCTTTGGCTGGCTGGGGTTTGATATGGCAGAGCCCCAGCTAAATAATCAGGGCTCAGACAGAGGGGGGTGTGCAAGCCTTCACCCCAGCATTCAGGGATTTGGGAAAAGTTGTCTCAAGGGAGGGATGGTGGTGGCGGTGGGGGCTTGGATGCCTGGCGAGTGTCGTTTCGTAGACAGATGATATATGTGCAATAGGATCAAAAGTGAGGATTTTGGCCGAGCAGTGGTTTTCACAGTGGTGCACGGATGAGTGGCTCAGTTTCTCAGCCTGCCTGTGTTTTTGTCACCATTTTTTTTATCTCTTCTTCAAACTCTTAGTCTTTGTGATCTCTTCCTCAATCCTCTCTTTTTCATCTGAGTTATTGTTCCTTTATTCTCGCTCCCATTTTTTTTTCTCTCTCCTGTGAGAGGCGGCAGCTCTGGGGCTTTCAGTTAGGATCCTCCAGCTGAGGGCTCGTCCACGGGCATCAAATCAGCTTTACTCAATTTTGCTGACAGCTCACTCTGATCTGTCAACAGTTGCTTTTCTTCTCATCCTCCACCGCAGTAATTACTCTCATCATCACCTTCCCTATTATTATCATCATCATCATCGCTATCGCCGTCATCTTCAATCATCATCCCTGTTTTGTCAATCTTTCTTTCAAATCGAGCAACAAATCAGAGCGCAGTCATTTCCATAGTATTACAGGCTGATTCAGACCATAACTGCACACGGGGAAAATAGGAAGGGGATTTCTAAGCACCACTCCAGACCAAAACAACAACAAAATAGCAGGTTGTGTGCAAATTGCAGTTTTAGCAGCTTCCCCTATTCAACGTCCGCTGCACCTGTGGAATCTGTTTACAGCTTCCAAACAAGCAGCCATGATGACAAGAGGTGAAATCACTTGGCACCAGGGATAAAATGGCATGTGGCATTGCTGCGAGGTGCAGTCTGTGGGCAATGGGCAAGAAATGACAAATTAGCTTTCTATTATTGCCCCAGGTATTTTACTGCTCATTTACAAGAAAACTTCGTCTGGCTTTATAGCCCGGGCTGCAAGATGTTAGTTGCTAATTTAAGACAAAGCCTCCTCTAAAGCTGAAATCGTGCATAATTGCACAGCGGGGAGTGCTGTATACCACAGAGAGGAGAAGAAGGCTGATCTGAGACATTCTTCTGTCAGAGCTGCCCAGCACATATCCACATGCAGTCCCTCTGCTCTTCTTTTCATTTATAATTTGGAGAACTATAAAATGTATTTTGTATATTAAAAATGAAAACATCCTCCTAAATAAGCATAAAATGGAATCTTAGTTAACCTCTGCGTTTCAAGGAAACAAGCTTTCAAGCATGATGTGACTACGATATACAGTTTTTAACATTTAACTGTAGTAGTGATAATAAGTGTTGTTGGACTGTAATGGATGAATTATAGACAGACAGACAGACAGACAGACAGACAGACAGACAGACAGATAGATAGATAGATAGATAGATAGATAGATAGATAGATAGATAGATAGATAGACAGATAGACAGATAGATAGACAGTTGAATTACTTAGTGTCCCATGAAGTTGCTGAAGACTCATTTTGTCCACATGGTGCATTATTTTACAGCGTTAAAAGCATAAAATCTGCAGCACGACATGCAAAATGTGCCTGAAGCAGTTTCAGTCACACATTTTCTTATCATATAGGTCATTGGAATGTGCTTACTTTTTACTGTATTTGCAGCTTTTTTGTTTTCTAAAGGCTGCATCACTGCTGTCAAATTGCTGAAGATGTTGCTTCAGTTTTTTTTTTTTCAATTTTATTCACAGAACTTTTAGACCTTTTTGTTCAATCTGGCCTAAAAGTTTAGTTAAGGCAGTTCATTCCTGAAACTGGAGTTTAACAACACTTTTCCGAGCTTAAGTTTCACTCATAGATTATCAGGTATACCTGATAATACATACAATACCGATACCAATTAACAAATCACACCTACATGGAGATTACAATTTTGAACACTTGAATTTTTTACTTTTAACAAGGTTTACCTTATGAATTGACAGCTATCCCTAAGAAAAAAAGATTAAAAAAAAAAAAAATCAAAGACAAGTAATGGCTTTACAAGAAAACCAGTATTCCAGGAAAAACAGCCCAACAAAGGACAATCATTTTCCTCAATCAATAAGAACTACAATAACAGACAAAAAAAAAAAAGCATTTTCTTATTGATTTTACAGTAAGAATTTTCGGTATATCCGCCTGTCGTGATTGAACAAGATGAAAAGCATAAGTACTCCGAGCAGCCTTTGTTCAACACAACACGACACATCTGAAATCACCCAGCAAGAGCTGCTGAGGAGCAACCAGGTAACTGCACGGCAATTCAGCGTTTTCAGTCGAGGTAGCCATTTCCCCACTTGGAAGATAAAGGGATGATAGATCATTTGATATGACAGTGTTTTAGGTAGATGTGGTTATGTGGCTACACAAACAGGAGTCATTTTCTCCTCAGCGGGACGCTCCGGCTGCACAGAGGCCAGCAGTAACCATGTGAATAATACCCTGGTGCCCTCGTGCCTTTGTTAGCTGATATATGCCTACGCTGGGCCACCACTAGCGTCTACTCCGAGGCAATTTGTGGACGAATGGTGAGGCCTTTAAATCAGGCCGCTGATAAATACTGCGAAGGTGTGAGGATGTTGATATAAAACAGCTTCTTTTATGCACAGGAGGGCACGCTTGTTTTTACGAGCCGCACTGCTCGTCTCTGTGATTAAGGACATGTAAGACTATAAACTTTTACAGCGCAGGAATAATTGCCGGCTGTTTTTGGGAATATGACATCTCACCAAAAGGGATCTAAAGAATAAAGCGGACCAGAGAATAAACCTGCAATGAACAATGTCATGGCTCAGAGCTTTTTGATGCAAAATCCAAACATAAATCATACAGGGGGTGAAAATATCGTTAACGTTAGCTGTAAATAATGTATGACATGCTGTTTATTTTGTGGGATTATATCATTTTCAAAAGTAAATTTCTCCAGCTAGGCACCTCTTAATGCATTTAACAGTTCACAGGTTAAACAAAGTCCTCTCTAAGAACTCGCCAAGAAATATCACAGAGATGCCAGCATACATTCTGGTAAGGATCCGACCATCTATGGTCACTGTAATGAGGGAAAACATTCCTTATGTTGAATCATTCAAGATGTTACAGCTTTTATAATCATCGAGATAAAAGGAAACTAGTCCTCAAAAGCCTTGGCACTTGTTTCATTTGGAGGCCATTACACGTTGGCTCATTATTCAGTTTCAAACTGTTGACAAAATGTTCCCTCAGTCTCTTCCGTGTTTGGACGGTTCTTCTCAGCATGTACAACAAACACAAAAAAAACATTGTCAAATGGGAAACCAAATATTTGGTCTTGGGATCTTTGAAGCCTTTTCAGCAATGTTTCCTCTCGAATGTGAATATATTATTACAGCAGTAAAAACGCCAGAGTGTGGCTTTCATGCGGAAACGAGAAGTACCGCCTCGTGGTTGTACTGCACGCCTCCGCCAACCAGTCAAGATGCAGTTTATATCCGGATCTATGAGTAACTGTCCACACTCATATAATATATGCAGTGAAGACTTGGAAGGGATTTCATATAATACCTGATATATGCATTGAGTATGCCAAGCTACTCACCTATAATATAACAACTATCATCACTGAGACAGCTTTCTGCAACTGTGTGACTCCTGTTTATTCCTGTAGTATCTTAATGAGCACACTATCTATACCCACTAAGCTTTTCGACAATGAATTCTCTTAATGCTGGCGCTATCCATTCTTTTCTATCCACTTCCGTGTATCATGCATCACCTTGTACCATGCACTCTTGTCCGTTTTATGTATTAATGCTGACTAGATGCATTATCCACATGCATGAATGCATCCGCATGCTTCTCCTTTTCCTCCTCCTTTCAGTTTTATTCTGTCTCTCTACCCGGCCGGTCTCAAGCAGATGGGTCCCCCCACATGAGCTGGATTCAGCTCAAAGTTCTTCCCGTTAAAAGGGAGTTTTTCCTTGACATGATCTTCTTAGTGGTTTCTCTGGGGTTTCAGGCACTCGCTTCTGTAATGCGTCTTCAGACAATTTAAAATGTTATTGACACTAAAGGGATCAACTCAGATGGATTGAGCTGAATAAAATGCTTGCATAGAACATTACTGTGAAGCTGACCGCTGCCCTTTTGGATATGAAAGGTCATAATTTGTGTGAAATCTTTGTGTGAATATTTCTAAGGTCTCAGTGAATTTGACCTTTGAACAACAACTTCTAATTATTTGTGGAAAGGTCCACACTCCAGAAGCACTCGCAGTGTATGGACGACCAGCACGTTTCGGCTCGTGGCTTTCAACGTGGTCATCAAGAAACACACTACAAAGGACATTTTTAAAAAGTGAATGCTGGTTCCAAATTTAAAAAAGTATGCAAAAAATTCCTCTAAATGTTCCTGAGATTTTGTTTAGCAGATAGAATGTGTGGACAGATGGACAACCCCAAAACGCTTTGGGCTGAGGCTGTCGCCAGTGTGCAGACATAAAAACATTTTTATCAATAAATGTTTCATTGACTTTGAAAACTGGCCCAAACATGAATTCAAGCTGCCTCACTGTGTGCATATTTTCCTCTTCGGGGTCACAAGATGAACAGGAAGTCTGGACAGTTGGGATTCTTGATGTAATGTTTACAGCTTTTGGGGATAACGGCATTCACAAACCAAACAGCCACTGTCGGTTTTCACAGTGAAGAACATCAAGGGTTTGTTCTGTCAGAATCACTTGGAAATTCTGGTCAGGTAAACAGATGTGGGACTATTAACACTACACAGCCCTGACATGCAGTAGCAACCCACAATCAAACTGCAGGCAACATGATTAACAGTGTGTTTTAACTCGCCGAAGTCACATGAGACGTCGGTCAAGCAGTTGTCAACTATAAACAGCTGTTGTGGTTGACAAGTGCAACACGAATACTGATTGCAGCAACTCAAGACTTCCAAAACCACTGCGTGAAAACAGAGAAATAAACAGTTTAGACAATAGTGGAGCCAGTGGGTTGTCTTTGAGGTAATATTCTGGTCTTGATCACTAAACGGTTTCTTTGTGTTTAAGTTTAGTCTGCAAAGAAAGTATGCAATGTTGTGAAATGAAACAGCAAAGAAATGCAGAATGTGACTGTTAAAGATGAAAGATGACGTTTCACAGTTGACAGCTCAAACACCAGAGAGGTTCAGGCTGTTATGGTGCACAAATATAGCAATTAAAGCTCATTACAATAAACAGTCGAGACGTTGCTTTGCTTACAGACAGCTGTCTTTTTCTAGATTCACAGACCGGCTCCACTGAATGTTTGAGGCAGATACTGACTGAGATATTTAAGAGTATTAAAAACCGTACAGTTCAAGAAACGATACGTTTCATTACAGCATTTTCTATTCTCTCTATGTCTATCATGTCTATGTCACTGCAACACGCAAAAACAGGTTTAGTAGTCTGCAGTCTACAAGTTGTGATGGTAGTTCATGCAAAGTATAGCCTGGTTTATGGTTGCGTGTCATTATTCAAGATACTTAGTTAAAGCATTATGTGCAGAATTTGCATGTCATGCTCAGTGGCATGTTTTGCAGGGGATGGGGGAATGTAGACTGAGAAACTGAGGTTCTTGTGATTAATGATTTGACTCAATTGCTGTACTTACACATACTCTACTATTCTTCTATCAGAACAGTCCAATCAGAATAAAATGGCTCCTGTAACCACATCAATCAGGACGGAGAGGTGAACCCTTGATAATCTGTTAAACAAGAAAATATTATCGCCTAATAACCATGCCGACGCTTGATCTGGTCATTTCTCTCCGGTTGGAATAAATTAATTGTTTGCCATGCGGAGTGCAAAGATCAGGTGATGTGATGAGTGTACCCCGCCTCTCGCCCAATGGTTTAGTAGTGTAGCTGTCCAATGACGGCTGGGATAGGCTCCAGCTCCCCCACGGCCCTTCACAGGACAAGCGGTTACAGAAAATAAACTTATTCTGTTATATTTCTAACATATTCAACTCTCCCCAGCGAGCAGAACCTCTTTGAGAATCTCTGCTTGACGTTCATGTAAACACATTGATCTTATCAGATATTTTTATTTTGCGTCAATGTAAACGTTTAAGTTGGAATTTCTGATCAAAATGATTTTAATCGGGTTGAGGATATATTGTCCATGTAGACATAGTCCATGACGCAGAGCAGCAGGCTCATTTCTTGACCTTGGACAGTGTAGGTGCTGCAGGGGACTATCTATCTATCTATCTATCTATACATACATACACATATATACATATATATATAAAATGCATGCCACTTCAGGCATATTTCACACATTTTAAATTGACATGACATGAGAAGCCAACACCACAAACTGTGTAGTGATAATGAACATTACCTGACGTGATACATGATACCAGTAGCCACAAGAAGTGAGTAACTTCAGACGGTTCTCTGTCAACAGCTCTCTTTATACCGCTGTAGGCTTATAATATAATTATATTTACATAGTTTGGGCATGTTTGTTTGCACAGTTTTTTTCCCCCAGCAAATATGCCTTTCTCCATCACGCATATTTGAACAGCATAGAAAACAACAGGATGTGACGATAACCTCTTCTGACCTCATTCGTTTATTTTGGGTCTGCTTTTCTCTCCGGTTACACACACTTTGAAGTGAAAACATATTTCACCATATACAAAAATAAAATACAAGGCGACACTGCAACGTAACTATCATAGTAAAAGAATACAACTGCTAGGCTGAATCAATTTGAATTATAATGGTGTAATATAGTATGTTGTATTTAAAGCTTTAAATGGGCGAGTTGTTTTACAGAAGATACACAATAAACATGTCACACTCCACATGAAGTATATTACATGACACAAGCTCATTTGTCTCCCTGTAGAGACACCACTAAACAGGTTGCAGACAAGCTGCGGTACTTCTGCAGCCTATCGCCTGGGACGCTGCCATCTGCTTGTGCATACAAGCTTGGATCGGTTTTTTAGAAGACAAACTACTGCTGGAGCTAATTTATGTTGTAATCTGTATCTGTGTGGACTCAAACAACTCAAAGTGAGAAAGTAACATTAAGAAGAAACTTCTCACTTTCCTGAGCTGGCATTAAATCCGGTGAGTGTCAGCTTCATTGTCACACACTGCAGAAATGACTCACCAGGTGTGTTTTCTTAAGATTAAATTTTGCAGCCCCAACAGTGTTTCAGTGCAGCGAAATATGGGTTTAATATGCTTTCATGCTGTGCTCAGCTGACCTCATTACATGCACATGGGAGACCAAGTTTTATTTAACTTCCATTATGTTTGGGCTTGTACTCAAGGTGCATGACCAAACAGTCACTGGTGTATAAACCTGTAATTAAAGAATCAACAAATGAAATGCAACTAGTCAGACAGGGAATAGCCCAACAAAGCCAATTTTAGTTTCCTCTTGTAAGGTCTGTAACAACTGGTGCAGTTGGTTGTAATCTCAGCTGAAGCAAAGGAACATTTTCAGAAAAACTCTTTAAATTGTCTCAATTATTTGGGGAAAATTAGCATTTAAAAGTCATCTAATGCTTAGAATTAGATGACTAGATTGCTAGATTATTTTTATACATATTAAATCTCTGCTCCAGTGAAGTGAAGCTGGTATCGATAATGAAGTACAGCAAATAGGCAATTATAATCATTTCCTGCTGCCCACTATTTATTCAAAAGGCCAATATGTCCAATAATGAATTCCCATATCTGACACAGACATGTCACAATTTTTTTTATTTTTTTTTCTGTCAGTTTGATTAGTCGGTTAATCTATTAATTATTTTCTGAGTAGTCAATTCATCTTTCATAATCCTTTGGTTAGCTTACCACTAATAGTAATAACCATAACTTTATACCATTAATCAACACCCAGCCAATTTTCAACCCTTTATTCAAACATTTTCTCACAATAACACATTTTAAGATGAAATCTATGAATGAAGAAACCATTTCAAACTTTAGTTTTTAGTGATACTATTCAACACAAAAATAGTGTAGACCTATAACCAGGAAAGGTGTTCTTTAATATATTATTCCATTAAATAGCTAAGATAGTGTTGAGTATGATTTAACTTCAGCAACATGAAGTGTTTATTGTAATTGGAAATTTACCTGCATTAAGATAAGATAACTTTATTTATCCCACACTGGGGATACTTGCAGCAGTAGGCAGTTTATAGACAGTGCATGAAATGTAAAGAAGTAAACATCAAATAGTAAAGTCAAAAAATAAATAAATAATAATAATATACAAGAACACAGGTTTTTGCGCAATTAAGGTTTGTATTGTCATTGTCTTGGAGCCTATCCCAGCTGTCACTGGGCGAGAGGCGAGGTCCACCCTGGACAGGTCTCTATCGCAGGGCTACGGTCACAGTATTGTTTTAGTTTATTTTGCCATCCTGTGTGACAGCTGTGATTTGGTTTATTTATTGGGGTTCAATGTCATTACTAGGCTTAGCTGCTTATTCTTTTCTGATAATGTTGCTGTTGGGCTACTTTGTTCAGTCAAGCATTATGTTTTGATCTTAATCAGGTGAGAAATGTGTTTTGACACATTCTCATAAAACTGACCTCACAATATCTTCACATCACCTCCTCTGGGATCTTTTTATAGTAAACAGGTCAACCAAACAACACTTTCTGTACTTAATGAGCCTGTAACAAATAGAGAATGCTACACGACGACTTCTCTTTAATGAACGGGCGCTGAGTGAGAGAAGCTGGACATGAAGTGTGGAAAATAAGCACTTAGTTCTACAGCCGAGGAAACGTTTCTCATCAGCGCCGCTCTGCACCCACTCTTGATTCGAAGAAAGATCACACACTAAAAACTACCTTTTTTCTATCAGGTATTTCAGAGATTCCTGAGATGCTTCTGGTTGAAGCAGCAGACATGTTGGTGTGATAATTCATCATAATTCAAAAGGTCTTTATTTGATCTTTAAGAAAATGCCAGAATGCAACGCCCTCTTTTTAAAAGGCGTCCTCATTTTCAAGTCTGTGCAAGACTTCAAGACTAGTGAAGCTGCATCAGATACTGTACATATTGTCCAGAGCATCAAACATGTGTTGATGAAGAAGTTCAGTCAGTCTTTTGATCATTTACTACAGGAGATTTCCATCAAATACGTACATCTGAAAACTGGAACTGGTTTAGGAGTTAAAGCAATGGTTTAGTTAACATGGTTACCTTTGTAATTTCAAATTCCTCCCCTGTGATTGATCATCTCTGCTCATTAATATGACATATTTAAAGGTTGCTCCAATGAAAATAATCCTCATCATGAGATGCATGTTTGTCTTATTCAGTATGTGTGCATCTATGAATATATGAATATCTTCACACTGTTAAAATAATCCCCTACGTCATTTTTTGTCAAAATTGTTTTTTTTGCATAAATTATTTCCTCATGACGCCGGCCACCTATGGTAAAATTGCCTTCATCCTCAGTTGATCAGATCATGTGATTTTACCCCTTTAAGATAGTGGCCTATGCCAAGTGTGTGCCTTAAGCGGATTTGCATTTTTGTGTTTCCTGAAAAACTTGAAAAAATGAGTTAGGCGATTATTTTAACAGGGTGACGATATGCAAATTAGTTCTCGCTTATGTCGGCAACCACACCTATACCAATGACCTGCAGCTCAAGCATACCTGCACACGATCAACGCTGCACAAACACTGTGAAACTACAATAAACAATGCTCTACAATAGCAGGTTGTCATATTAGAGTAATTCTGCCACTAGAAACCAATTTTGTAGACGAAGAGGAAGAAAGAAGGAGAGCAAATTGTACAGGGTTGTCTACAAGTCATATATTTATTATCATAAATATGATGTTCCAGGTTTTTTTTAACATTCGAAACTGGCTGTCAGAAGCTGGCTACATATTCCAAACATTTTCCACCATTTGAGTCATTTGTGTTGGTTATTTCCTGAAAAATATTAGTATACGCTGCCGCAGTATGCTTTTCAGTCAGTAGTGGCAGCACTGAGCATGACGCAGTGATTTGCCACTCTGGTTGATGAGAGAGAAAGAAACTATGTCTAATGTATTGGTTATATTAGATAATGGATACACAATCTAATATTATAATTATCAACAGTACCATATTTTATGTTTTTCCAAATTGTTCCTTTGGCCTCTGATGTTCAACTGCATGATTCAACTCCGTACAGTGAAAATCCAAGTTGTACAAAAACTATTGATTACACATTTTACCATTTCAGTGTGCAAAACTATTTCTTGTGTTTGAATCAGGCAGCAAATATTGTTCCACTTAGTCGCACCCCTTCCCTCAGCCTCTTTTGACTATGTGCCAGTTGTACTGGTTGGCAGACGGTCTCTAATTGTTCCTTCATGGTGTTATTTTTCTCCCGTTGGCTGCAGTCCACCAGAGGATATTATAGAAGTGAACACCTATCCTGTGCATAGCTTGACTTCCTCTCATTTACTGCACATAATGCACACGCATTACAGTTTTTGTAGCCTTTCTCCCCGCCATAAATACAACACAACCTCAAACAACCACAACCTACAATCCAGCTCAACCTGCTGTTAGTCCTGTGACTTTGAAATGTTCCTTTGAAAGTAACTGTTTGTTCTGTTCGAAACACATTCATCCACAGAGCCTCTGTAAATGAAAAGAGAAGGTGAATTATTGCACTCAGACTGAGCTCCAGAAATCTGCGGCCAGCGAGACTGATGGCTTTCTCTTTTGTTTCAGATCTATTTGAGTGATTACATTATATCTCGCACCGTGTCCTTTGAAGCAGGGTCAAGGTCTGTCTTTCCTCTCGAAGTAAAGTGGGCTCACTGTATCAAGCCTTTCACCACAGATGCATCTTGACTAATGGAAACACCTCTGGCGCATTATTGTATCTCATATCACCATGGTGGCGGACTGTAAACCATTAAATAACGCAGTCACAGCGTTATTTATACTCTGAGCACTAAGAGCAAAAGCAGTGGTGATAGAGAATGTTTTCAAGGTGTTCTTAATGGCCTCAGCTTGTGCTCACTCGGCAGTAACTTCTAAGCCTGTGGATGAAAGTTTTTCTGCTAATTGAATTTGTTTGCTTAGACCTACAGCTATGAAACAAGTCAATTGGTATACCGTTAGTGCTGTGGGGTTAAAGCAGAAAGGGTTGATGGAAAAAGAAATGGAAAGATATCTCTCTGCAGTCTTTAAAATCCCATATATTTTTCCCACTGCGGAGGTCAACCCACAGTCACTCATTTCCTTTGTACAGGCACTAAAATAGAGGATTTTGTGCAAGTATTTTCCTGTAACATGTCAACACACTCCGGTCATAATACGCCAGTCATCATATGGAAGGCATCCAGTGGAAAGTAATTCTTCACAGAGAAAGACACATAATGACCCACCTTTCGATTGGAGGTGGTGAACTGTCAATGTGTTTCCTCCGTTTAACGGCTTCCTATATTGTTGCTTCAGCAGTCCTTTACTTTCTTATCTACTCCACTAGTTATTGAACAGACAAGAGGTCAGATAGCACTCGCTTTCTCTGTGTTGGCTTTAGTTTGTTTGGAATATCCGATAAACAGGTCAAGTTGGTGGGTTCAGAGCAAGCAGGGAACCAATCTTTCAGCCCATGTGCTGCCTCGATTCCACAAACACACTGCACCTTTTGCCTGTTTTTGATTAGGTGGGTGTTTGTTAGAGCAAATTACACAAATCAAGTCATTTGATGATAACAATTTTATTTTAGCTTGTGATGATCTTTTTTTTCATTATTTTATGTTCTTAATAATCACGAACATAATCAATAGCTGCAAATGAATCCTCATCTGAAACTTCATAGTCCACACATGGAAACGGCTACCATGACCGCGGGCAGATTTCCAGCGTTTTAAACAAAGGAGAGGCATACATCTTATAGCTGAGTACACAACATGCTAAATAACTGATATGTCACAAGTGCAAGTTCTGGCGGTAGACGACCCCAGAAACATGCACGGCAGTATGCTCTGAACAAGCCAAAAAAGGATGAAAAAGGCTCAGAGTTTGGTTGAGATCCCAGATGAAGAGGAATGTAAGACTGTAGAGGCTACAGAGAGAAAGTTTTAAGAAGAAATATTATTTTTAAAGATAACTGAAGATATCCTTATTTTATCCTATTTTATATTATCAGCATTAAAGGCATAACTGAAGTTAAAATTAAATCTTATCATATTGACACACAGTGAAGCAATCATGTGTTTAAATAAATCTTGAAGGATAGCATTGACTGAATCTGGAGAATTAACAGGAGAATCTTTACATTTTAGACTTTTTAGGGTTTTATATGGTGATGGTCCAATACGGCAGGCTGTCCAGCTCGGTCTGATCGCTCTTCTCATCCAAATCATGTCCTTAATCAGCAACACATGTCTCCTGTCTTTAAGCTCCGTGATCATGTCTTACAAGCCCGACTGTGTCTGATGCGCTGCGTCACACAGTAAATTCATTATCAACACCCAGTGGACCTCTACAGAGCTTTCAGCACGAAGAGCCCATGTTGATGCCTCATAGTTAAAACTGCCACCTCCTGCAGCGCTGAATTACGAACAAGCTCGGCCTGTTTTCTCATCTGCAGCCTTGTAGCTTCAACGTAAACGACAATTCTTTTCTGAGATGTTTCCTGTAAGGGGTGATGATTTAACTCATCTGTAAGGAGGAAGGGAAGCTTTGAGAAGTGAGATCCTGTTATGAACTAATCCTACCCCGAGGGCAGAGGAAGGAATTGAGGCACCTGTGCCAAAAACTCAGCTCAACCAGATCATGTGAGGAAATATATATTGTACCCTTACCCGCAGAGGAGAGATGTAGCACATATTCATATTTCAGCATTAAATCTTTCAGAATGTTGTCAAGCTCATGTTGGCCTTGGACTGAATTCATGTGTGTTTCTGATGGTGTGTGGCACAAAGTTATTGAAAGCACAAAATTGAAAGCTGTTCAAGGACAGCTTCAAGGACTTATTCTCTTTGGAGTATTTCTCTTTAACGTGCCATTGAAAGCATTTAGGGTATAAATATTTCCTCATAATACAAAAATGTGCATTACTGAGAAACGTTGACTGGCGATGTTCCTGCTTACATTTGCTTTCAATGTATTTTTAAATCTTCAGGCTACGTCACTAAATGCCGCACGATCTTTTCCTTTTGTAGTTGCCTGCCACTAAGGTTTGACATCTCATTTGCTATTCCCTCTAAGCACTGCAGAATATTGGTTGGTGGTATGTTTTATTTTACACCACGGGAAAAAACTGCAAAAGGACTGCGAATTCACACTTTACTGCAAACCGCTTCACCTTTTCCATTTCATATTTAAATGACGTTTAATGCAGACAAAGGATATCGGTTAGAGCAGCTGTGGAGTGTATGGGTGTGTTTGTATGTTGCCGTGTCGGTATGCCAGTGCTGGTGTTTTTTTTTTTTTTTTTTGGTGGATATGTGCGGTTGAGTCTGTCAGAAGAGCTTTGCAGCCTGGTGGGAGTGAACGGCTGGGACCTTTCAACACGACCCTTATCAGGGACACACATGTGCACAACAGGTCCGATGAGACTCGCAAAGCTGCGGCTTCTCCCATTTTCATCCTCTGCTCTTGTCACATTCTATTTTACAGCTTTTCAAGCAGCAGTAAAGTTTGATACACAAACCAAACCAGAACACTGGATTTCAAAATTTAAAAGCGGCCTCAAATCAACCTCTTTATAATTGACTAAACAATGATTCATGCAACACTGGGGTTCTTGATGATACAATTATCTGGATGGATGAGATTTAAATAACTCCTGGCGCTGAACTCTTGAACTCAGCTGAATTATTTTCATATCAACTAATTTATTATTACTTAGTGCTTCAGCAGGCAAAATTCAGCAAAACATTTCAGTCTTTAATCTTTTCATTACTTACATAAAAATGAGTACCTCTGCTAAAATCGCTCTAAAATAACTCCAGTCCCATTTGCCATCTTTTGTATTCTCAGTTTAATTTTTAGCTCTGCAGTGAGCTGTCTGAGGTAAGTTCACTTAATGGTCAAAATGAGTTTGATCTCCGAGCACATATTCAGAGCTATGTGAATGTTTTTACAAAGAGTCTTATGGGAAGAGGCTATTTCAGTGTGTTTAAGCTAAAGCACACCTGTTACAGATTTTATCAGAGATCTGCTCATGTAAATACTAACCTACAGGGAGCATCTATTATTGGCAGCGAAGGTGTCTGCAGAGCTGTTAATGGTTAATGCTTAGCTGTGACCAATTAAAAAATGCAACAGCCTTTTGCCTGTGTGTGCTTATATACACGTTCTCAGAGGATGACGCACTCCCTAGGATAAAAGAAGATGTGTATAAGTACCTGTACCTGCACGCAGTTGATTTTTTATTTATCTTTATGTGACTTTCGAGGCAGTCTTGCCAAGAAAAACACAAGAATCAGCTGTCTCAGCAAACAACATTTGTGCATGTTTAAGTAAAGAGCCCTCCAGCAGCAACTGTGATTCTTATCTTTTGGGAGCAAAGGTGTGTTATACTTTGGACAGTTAAAATTGGTTTCTTGTTATCATGGTCACGATTGTTCCCTAACCTAAACCACATGTTTAGGATTTTTTACCAGAGCAACAAGTTTTTTTCTAACCTTAAGATAAAGATATGTGCATATGGAGACGCAGTTCTGTAGGTAAGGTAACATATTTTGCAACCAGAAGCTTTCTGATTTCTCTCTGCAGTCTATTTAAAGTAGTATTTATCAATTATGTTCCAGGTAAACCTTTCCTGTGAACAGCAAAGGAATGCAGAACGCCCCATCATAAGTGTCTCATTTGTCAAACAAATTGCTTAAACACAGTCATGTCAGTCATGTGCTAATCATCCAGTCATAGACGTCCTCTCTCAAATCCGTCTTCATCTCCTGTTTCCAATGGCTAGAATGTAACAATCTTCAGTGAATGGCTGAACTGGAAGACCCATAATACTGGCTGTTCCATTCAGACAATAGCCAATGTGTTCCCAGATTACTTTAACTGCTTGTTTTTGCCCAAGCATTGATCCATATCTAAACCTCCCCCTATCAGGTCTTGAACCTATTTTTACAGTAATTACAGATTTGGAAGGCAAAGAAACAGACATCAGTTTAGAAAATACATTTGTGTAGTTCCTAAATGCCACTGCAGATTATCCAGACTTTTTGTGACAGGAAATGTTGATGCAACTTTGCCAGAAGGAGATGAAGGAACCCTGGAGTCTGTCTGCAGGCCTCTGCATCCTGCTAGGGCAGGTTCATGAGGACAACTGACGTCACAGTCATCTTGTCAGAATCACTCTATCGTCAGCCAGGTTGGAGGTTTCGCAGAGGATACATTACAGATCGTTGATAAGATTTGTATTTTAGTCTGGGACCCCCTCCCCCAAACTGTAATCTTGTCTGCTCTGGTGCCTTTCTTCACTGCTCCTAAAAAATGCTTTCTGTACTGATTAGCTATAGGGAAGCTGAACGCTCAGCATGGACTGTAGACGGATTCAACCCTCTGACTGCTTTTCACTTGATCTCTATCTGCCAGCGCTTTGATCCGAGCATCCTGGGATCGTGTAATCCGCTCATGTCAGGCAATAATAGATGCTGTCAACTTTTAAGTCTCTTTCAGCGGGGTATTTTTAAATTTTTTCTCTCGGATGAACTTCACACAAGCAGTCTCATGAGATACAGTCTGGATTTCAGAAAACAGCACAGCTTAGCACCTTTTAATGACTTCATGGTACGTCTTTAATAGAAAACACTTGCCAAAGGAGTAACGAAGAGCAAAATGTTGGAGACTTTGTTTACACTGGATTTACACCAAAACGTAACTTTGATGTCAAAATCTCCTTCACATCATTTATGAGACATTTGTCTGACACCAAGGAAATGTTACCTAGCATGCTTCCAGCTGGAAAGTTGAACCTAAATGTATGTGTTCAGCTTAAATTGCATATTCCGTTGAGAATGAACATTATACTGATTAACATCCACACAATGAAAGTTGTAAGAAAAAAAATGTTGCATGATCACACCCGCCTGGAGGTGATTATTTGTAGCCGAGAACAGAAAACAGCTCAAGGGAGTTGCAAATGGAAAATCTTTCTACTTGCTCGCTCTGGAGGAAAAGCAGAAACGACTGCTGCAGTGAGAACTTTATGCTCGGCTCAAAAAAGGCTTCATTCTTTCACATGAGACATGAGTTACTTTCATCTGGCTAATCGATTTTTTCCTGTTCAGTTGAAATGACGCTGTCAATATGTGGTGGCAATACAGTACTTTTATATTATTGATTTACTCTGAATAATTGAGACCAGTAACTGCAAACCAATTGATGGAAGACTTTTCTACAAATATACATATGTATCATTAAAGTTAGGAACATTTTAATGACTTATTGATCAATCTTTGCAAACCTACATCAATTGATTTGGACTGAGAAGAAATGATTAGGCTTCAAGAGGATGATCATTACCATATTGCACCTATGGCATATTTTTAATGAGCTGAGAATGTTGAAAACTCCTTAGTTGTAACTAAATCGTGTTTGTCAGTTTATTAAAGGTTCAGCAGGGGCTCATATTTCTAAGTAAATGCATTTTGTGGAAAAGAGTCATTTTTTTTGTGGGTATATATTTCACAAAAGGATCATGTAAATTAAATATCACATTGAGCAGACTTGCCAAAGAAACACAAGGTAGGTAAAGTCTTTTCTTCATGCAAATACATTTTTATTCAGTTTATTATTTACCCACAAACACAATCGTACTCTAAATCAGAGTAAACTGACTCCTCTCACTTTTTTCGCTTTGAACTACAGCTCGTATTAATTTGTGCTGAAGTGTCACGCTTCTCAAAAAAGGGATCCAAAAACGTGATTCAAGAGGACAGATGTAAAAATAAAGACTCTTAACTTAGAAAAAAACAACAACAACAAATTCAAGCAGGCAAGCAAAGGAAAAGGAAGCAGGCTAAGTCAAAACCCTTTCACACAGGTAAAGTCTAAATCAAGATGGGGATCAAAACAAGAAGGCAAAGAACAAAAACTTGGCTCAACATCCAGGGAAAGTGGACTGACATATACATTACAAGGGAGCTACGCAGTTAATGGAGAACAGGTGAGATGACTTCCAGTGAGGACAGGTATGTAGAAACAACAGAACTGAAAATCTAAAACAAAAATAAAACAAGAGCAACTTGAGTTTTCTTGAAGACGTTTCACCACTCATTCAGGTAGTTTCTTTATTTCTAAATGACCGGTGGGGAGTTTAGGTTTGTAGTTGGAACACCAGTGTACACCTAAAAATGACATGACTCCAACCTGCAATTAGAGGATGTCACTCAGATTAACTTGAGTGGTATCTTCTCTTTCACGCTTTAGGTCAGAAACTCTCCAGACTCAAGGTGTAAGTGAAGGGAGAAAATTGGAAAACCCTTCGAAAGTGACACCACTTAGCAGTCACTTACAACACAGTCTTAACATCTCACCCCAAAAAGTTTCACCCTCTTTCGTAACTTGAGTCTGGAGACTTTCTGGACATTAATGGGTCCTTATGGCTAACAGTGGAAAAAAAAGATACAACCCAGGTTTATCTGAACAATGTATAAATGTAGGTGAATTAAAAAACTTCAATGGGTGGCGAAACATCTTCAAGAAAACTCAAACGTCCAGTGGACTGTTTTAGCTTGGTTTCAAATATACCATTCATGGATTACTGAGAGTCTTCACAGACAACAGCACTGAATGAATGAACAGACTGAATCCCAGAACTGACACTGAAGGTGAATACTTTGAAGTGTGGTTCAGCTGTTTTGTTTGCTGACCTTCAATCAAAAACATTTTAAACAGATCTGCTGTGAAACCGACAGAATCTAGTTTTTACATGTATAGTTTATGTCACAGCCTTAGCACAGTACATCATGTAAGAGGACATTTTGTTGCCTACAAAGTCGCTGTTGGCCTGAATCTGTGGACCCAGCTGGTCGTCAACAGATGCACATGTGGGATGCTGGGACTTTGGACCTGAGTGCCATGAACTATTTTCACTTGATTCTTTGTTAAAGTGCATTTGGGCTTGTCCGTACAAAGTTGTGTTCCTGCTGGATAACCTCAGGCAAAAACCTAAAACAAAACCTCTACAAAAAAAATTCCTCAGTTATAACTGCTTACCTGAAATGAAAGTTTGAAAGATTTGATAAAAAACTGCAATAAAAACCAAATGCCTCGTCTTTCGAGGTTTATGCAACCTTAAACTCGTACCTAAACAAGAACTCGTGAATTTCTACCACATAAAAGTAGTTATTTGATTTCTGCAGGCTGTCTACTTTAGTTCTTCTCCAGAGAGATAGACAACTAGATGGATATTTTTCATCCTGTATCCTGGGATTATTATATATGTAGTATTCTGTAGGGATTACAAGCATGCCGAATTGGTTTTAACTCTGGGAAGAGAATTAGTGGCAAATTCAATGTCAAATACGGATTTGGCAACTGCAAAGACTGAAAGAAGTTTCAAATCATTTATGGGCCACGCTGCAGTATGTATAAATATATGCTGCTGTGGACAGCAGATTGAAACCTTATTTGAATTCATGTCAAACATTTAATTGCTATAAATACATCCTTCCCGAAGGAGATGACGTTAAATAGCTCGTAGTACAAGTCTAATGACAAAACAACAGCAGCTTTGAAGCTTCCTCAGCAGAGTATACATGATGTTTTGCCCCTGAAGCATGTCACTAATTCTCAGATGCCAATTTCTGTCACAGTTGTTGTCTGTCATTTGCCACAAGGCATTAACAGCTCTGACTTCTTCACGAGACATCAAGGCCGATAGCCTGCATGGAGCAGACAGGGGGTCAGGTTGTGTATTGGCACAGACTTCCTTTTGAGTTAGAATTTCACTCCTCAATTTCTAAGACTTGTTTTAGGTTGACCTGAGGTTACAGGTCAAATTGAGATCAAAAAGGAAAAAAAAAAAAATGTATTACATATAAAACATTTCTTCAGACACTTCTGCAACAAGGAACAAAACAAGTTCACCTGAAAATCAGCCTCTCAAACCATTTCAATTCTGTCCTGCACTTTGAGGTGGAAGATAATCTTCAGCCCCATCAACCAATCAGCACAACAGAGGAACCTCCTCTTATCAGCAGCAGCAGCGGCTGGTTTATAAAATGTGTCTGGCTGAAGCAACGACCGCACAGGATCTGTCCACAAACAGCTCAAGAGATCAATACGGCAGCAGCATTAGAGCAGGTGAAGTGTGTCAGATTCCCCTCTGTATATCTGAATCAGCATGTTACTTTAGTCAGTATGATGACACTAAAAGCTTCTCATTATTACATGTAGGATTGGGTGGTAGGACATTGTGTTGCACTGAATATACTGTGGTAACCGTCTCTATCATTTCTGTCTTAGACTATGAGTGTGCAGGACAAAAGGCGAAGCTGGACTGTTACAATTAATTTGATTCGATTAACAGTTTATTCAGTTAATTTGTCTAGAACATGTACTTTAACAGCACCAATATGACATGAAATGCATAGTGAATGGGATTTCATACTTTGAAGCTAAATCTCTGTAGGTCAACCTACATCATAGACTATGATGGTCTAAGCTGTTGTAAACCATACTCACTTACGTCTGTCCTTAATTATGGTGCAAGAACAATAGTTGGTGGTGTGATTTATGTGCCATTTGGTTATCAGTGTTATTTAGTTTATTTCTTGTACTTTAAAAAATGGCTACCAAGTCTGAGTAAATCATGTTGGAGTTGGAGCTAATAAATGTAACAAACTACACTTTAACCGAAATCACAGCGATGCAGAACAGAGAGGAGATGTCAGTGGAGAGGACGGAACAACCTGGGGCAGAAGATTTTTTATTTTTTTTTCTATCCTGCAACTTGTGTGGGTTCTCTCTGGGTACTCCGGCTTCCTCCCACCGTCCAAAGACATGCTCATTAGGTTAACTGGTGATTCTAAATTGGCCGTAGGTGTGACTGTGAGTGTGAACGGTTGTCTGTCTCTGTGTTAGCCCTGCGATAGACTGGGGACCTGTCCAGTCCTGACCCTTAACAGGAACAAGCGGTTACAGAAGATGAATGAATGAATCCTGCAACTTAGAAATATGGATCAATTCAATCACAGTGGCTGTGTTCTGTGTTGCCATGACTTGTAGTTGCTTTTCTGGGAAAGGTGCATATCAGACTATGGCCATGATTGAATGCATTTGTATAAATTAAGCTTAAGCATAAATTCCCAACAAATGTAAGACAACAGGGGTGTGTAAAGCTTAATTTAGAGTTGCATGTCACTTCTACAATGTAACTACACCTTATCTCTGGACCCTTCACCAGACCCTGTGCCGTAACCTGATGGTCATCTCCCCAGGAATGTAACTGTGCGTCGTGGCAATGCAGAGCATAACGGCTGTGATTGGTCTGAAATGCATTTCACGTGTCAGCGGCCAGACACGGTCACTGAAGCATTCTCCCTTGTTCATCCTCCTACACACCAATTTGTAACTCGATTCAAATTTATTAGCTTCAATCCAACAAGAGCCGCTCAGTTCCACTTGCCACAGTTGACTAGTTGCCACCCAGCGTTTTAGCTTTTTATATTACAGAACAATACTGACACACCAGGACACAGGTATAAATGCTTTCACCGCCGTAGCCCCCTGTGGTAGGCTCTATGTAAACCGGTTGCAGGAGTATAAATCAAGTCACATCCACTTGTTCATAATACACTGACCTTAATTCATTCATTACAGCCCTCAGAACCAACCATTAATTTTGCAGCACAGTTGTACTGAGGTTCAAACTAATGCTTGTAATATTGTCAAAACTATTGATCTATTCAGACTAAAAGATAAGCATAAGGGAAACAGACTTTATGTTTTTTTTTTTTAATAAGCTGGTTGAGCATAACAAAGCTCTATATTGAAAGTTCATCGGGGCCTTGGTTGGTCATTCCCGATTAAGGCGTTCTCATTTTGATTGGGACATTTAATTTTGAAAGTCCACCCTTCTAAATATGACCGACAAAGACTAAAGACTGATATGAATGTTTGCAACTGAATGAGTGTGACGCTTGATGCTGCTGGCACAGAACAGTTCCCTCTTGCCAATGCAGTTAAAAAAAAAAATGGTCTTGGCTATTTTCCCTCAAAGCCCTGGGAGACATCTCTTACAAATATTTCCTGGAGACACTCGCATTTTCTTCTCTCTGACCCAGTCAGGCAGGTCAAACGTGTAGCCCAAGTCCCTAATGAATACCGACACACTAAGTGCTTTTAATTATTTAAGACCTGAGCAAGAAATATGCGGCAGCCCGAACAAGGTGGATCAGAGTCCTATTGTGGACTTGATGCACATAAAAGATGCTCCTCTTCTCATGTTACAGCCTGATGGATTTACACATATCCAATCTGACAGGGATCTCCAGGGTTTTGCACAGAGGAGTAGCTGTGGTTTATCGCCTCAGGTTTACCAAGGCCAGATCATCCTCACTTCAAGATGCACTTGTTATGGATGAGACATTATGTTCTTTCCAGAGACTGAAGAGTACAAAAAAAAAATGTCATTCTGTCTAGAGAGTATGCAGAGGACAAAATGGCTTTACAATTAAATGCTGAAATGAAATGATAACGTAGATAAACCATTTCCAGATCTTCATATTATTCCTAAAGTAAATGGAGGATATGTGCCATTGTGTTGTTCATTTTATAGTCCCAATCCTTAAGTTTGCTAAACTAAGTTCCCCATGGGATGCATACAGTATAAATTGATGCAGCACTTACAGGTGGCGTAATGGTACAGCCAGAAAGAGTAAGGCTCATGATTCTTTTCTGAAGCTCCAGAATAGATAAATTAAATAAATAACATATCTATATGATTTAATCCTACAAAGGTATGTTAAAAACATTCAAAGTGGCATTTGCTACTTCGGAGCCACAGTCAGTACGGTCCAAGAATGGAGCCACACAGAGCCGCAATATCGATAACCCGCCCACCCTTCCGCCAGACTCACTCCTGCTTCGTTTAATTATTACTCTGCTATACCTCCACCAGTTACAAAGAAATGTTGGATTATACACTGTACCGATTTATCTAATTTTTCCAACTCTCACGGTCCTACAGGACTGCTTCACGGAGCAGTTGACACGGCAACTTGTCATCATGGTGTCACATCCTGTTTCTATAGTGTCAAATAACTAAAACTTCTTAAAAGATGGACACTTGAATATGCATGAGTATTATATTAACTGCATGATGTGAATGAAACCAACCCTGAAAAAAAAATATTTGACGTTTACTTTTGTGTTTTAATTTGGCCCAAGTCCCATCCACTAACATGGAGGAGGTGGAGCTTATGACCTAAACTTCAGACAGTCACCAGGGGGAGCTCTACTTGCTTTGGCTTCAGTTTTTAGGGAGCTATTCAGCTGTTCATCTTCATGATGAGTACTCAGAGCACTTTACAGTCACAATGTCATGTACTGAGTCACAGCCACCCCATAAGCTCTGAGTTCGTTCATTCATTCATTCATTCATCTTCTGTAACCGCTTGTCCTGTGAAGTGTCACTGCGGGGGGTTGGAGCCTATCCCAGCTGTCACTGGGCGAGAGGCGGGGTACAACCTGGACAGGTCGTCAGTCTATCGCAGGGCAAGCTCTGAGTTCTTTGGAAATGCAAGAATATATCTCCAGTCTTAGAAATGACAATACTAAAATACCTTTCTTTAAGATGGTCTCCATACATGTTAAGGTGTAAAATCATTCAGTAAGTTAATGTTTTGTACCTTAAATATTTTTCTCCCACAAAAGTTTGATCATTTCTATCCAATTTTCAAATGTAGGATCTATGTATATCCATTTATTCAACTGTTATACTAATGGGGTGAAGCTGAATAAATAAATGATGATTAAAAGGCCAATTCACAGTGGTTAGCATTGTCGCATGGCAGCAAGAAGGTTCTGGGCTCAAACCTTTTTGTGCTGAGGTTGCATGCTCTTCCTATGCCTGCATGGGTTTTCTGCAGGTTCACTAGTGATTCTAAACTGGCTGTAGGTGTGAATGTGAGTGATTGTTTGTCTCCCTTTGATATTCTGGCAACGTATCCTGTCCAAGAATCTGAAAACAGCCTTCCACTGTCAAACTCTGCACTTACACACATCAGTCTGCACAGTGAAGATCAAACGTCCAAATGAAACACTATTTGAAGGGACACTGAGGGACACATTAAGGTTTAGCTGAGGAAGCGTTTTTACACGATTTATCGTGACAGTGAACAATCCTTTTTTTCTCTGTGCCAGATGACACCAATGTAGCATGTTTGTTGGTGTCTGTTCTAAATGCAGCCTCTCGCCCTCTGAGACTGTCCAGCAGCAGCTGATGCAGGCGCACAGCTGTGAGCCTGTCACATCTGGATTTCACATCCACGCTGCAGCTTTCTGAATGCATCGAGAACAAATGGGACACTGCGGCTTACATCATCTTGAGAGTGTAAAAACACACATTTAATTCAATTGTGACCTCTCTAGGTGTTCTGATCCTATAGTTGGGGTGTTATAGTCTCATGTAAAAAGCAGTTCAAATGTCTTTTGTTTCCTTTTATTTGCCACTAAGAAAAGTTTTGTACAAGCTGTATAACAAACGTTGTTTCACTGAGTACGTTTTTACATTAATCATCCATAAAATAGCATTCCCATTAGCTGCCAGCTCTCTTGTACTAATTGTTTTGTTTCCAGCAATTTCTTGTACTCAGTCTACCTTTAAAAATGTTCCTCCGCGGTGTTACACTGCAAGTCAGGATGTTATTAAAGCAGCTGAGGTATGACATGAAAAATGGATTTTAAAACGACAAATCAGCAGAACAAAGTGTGGAGAGTCAATTAACATGATGAATGGCTAAACATAGGCGAGCCACAAACAAAGGCCTAAACATTTAGCGTGCCATTTCTATTTCATACATCAAGAAGCGAGCTATAATGAGCATCCAGGTACAAAGTCACCATCTTGAGCCTGCGGAGAACAAGCCAGAATGTGATTAATTGAGTTTGTCACTCTGCCTTGTTCCCATTGTGCTGTGAAGAGTTGCTCTGAAGTGATGACAGTCTATCCATTAAAACCAGTTTTCTAAATGGCAATAATTTCCTCAAAGAAGCATCTGCTTTGGTGTCACATAATGGCAACAATAATGAGGTTTTCCTTTGTGAGAAACTTCGGTTGCTGGGGAGATGCCGACAGAACTACGTTTTAATCGCTTCGGCTGAATGTTAGCGCCTGTGATGTGACTCCAGCAGCACTTCATGTCACAAAGCTTTTAAGTTCTTACGTTCCTGATGTGTAGCTTTATTATTAGTGTCGTTTTTTCTGGAGTGAAGCTCAGAGTCCATGTTAAAACCTCAGATTTATGGTTTCCTCAAGTGATTTGTTACTTCTTCCTAACCACGCAAACTCCAAATCATTTGGAAAAGTAATTAATTATTTTCATTGTTTTCACTTAAAATATAATTCAAATAGTACACACATAGAATAATGACTTTAACTACAGATGGACACTAAACACTTCTTCCAGTTACAGATATTGGACGCTGCCCCATCCAAAGATAACAAATGTAAGACTGAATTTGGGGGGAATATTTTGTCACGCTCCGAGTTGTAACAAGAGATGTTAGGCTCAGTAGTTCTTTAACATCCTGTTATGATCACAGTTTAATTTACCTGCTGGAAGTCCCTATGTAGCCTTGCCTCAGACAACCAACACACCAACTGTACAGATATTGGCGGTATGCTAGCTACGACCTATGTGTACGACATAGCTTCACATGTTTGTTTAAAAATATGTGTTAACGAATGAAAGTTGATAAGTTGGTTCACACAATCTTTTGCAAAAGGCATGGCGACTGATCTGGTGGACCTGTACGTATCTTTTTTTGTTCAGATGAAACACCGTCCTCCCATGAAACAGGTAAGTTTGAATTCATTCAGCATTCAACTTGCCTGCCTGTCTGTAGCATGAATCTGGCCTCGCCCTTAATACGCTGGGAAAACTCAGGAATAACTGTGTTGGCAGGTATGGTGTGTGGAAGTTTGGCATCTCCACCTGTGACATCAAAGCTCACTGTAACAGTTCCTGTCTGAGCCTGGTTCTGTTTTAATAATGCTTACCCACCAGATGTCCTCAGGCTTTATTTCTGTTTCCAGTCACCTGACTCACACACCCTCCTTACCCGTTTCCAGTCAACATTGCTCCTTGCCACCGTTTCCAGTCAACATTGCTCCTTGCCACTCACATGCTCATGTGTCATCTTGGTTTTGTTCTTGTCATCTGATTCCTGTTTATTCTTATTTACTTTTAACTTCTTGCCAATCAACCTACCTGTTTGCCTCTACTTTTTTTTTTTTTTATTAGTTTATTTGTCAGGGACAATGCAGCGCACATTATTACATACATAGCTATCACAGTCAATGCCATAACAATGTCTGTAGATGTGTTACATAAAAGGTTTCTAGCCAGTTGGCTAATTTGCAACCCCAGTCCCTGGTCAGACCTTTCTATAAACATGTTGTAGTCTAAAAGTATTCTAAAAGTGTAGTATATGTGTACAAACACCTCTCTATGCACATAGAAACCAACAGAACATCAAGGGTAATTTTAGTGTTCATACCCTAACCATACACAACAGAATAACCACAACATACATAAGAACATCCCAACCAGTAACTTTCGGTTTAATAAAATGCTAAGCCGTTCCTAATTGTCTGATCTTGTCTACACATGAACAGAAAGTATTTCTGTCTTTCTTCTGTCACTGTTAAAAAATAAAAGTAAAAATAAAAGTTGGATGTGAATTTGGTGCTTTGTGCCTCAGGGTGCACCATACCAGGTGAACCTACACCTCGTCATTCCCACTGTCACATCACTCTATTAACATTACATGCAGCTTCAGTTTGCTTCCTTATCTGGCAACTAGAAACATTTCAACCAAATTTAGTAGCAATACATACGAATGTTGTTAAGTCGCTATTTTTGTTTGAAACCAAAGTGACAAACCAACTGAGTGAACAACGCACAGAGGATCAGACATTTAGCTGTGAGTGTAACAAAAAGTTTTCACCAATAAGCAACAAATTCTTCTTTAGGGAACTGAAATTGCTCCTGAAAAAGACATTTACTTGGGCATGTCTATATCTGAGGTATTGCATTTGACAGACAGATGGGTCCACGCAGCATGATCCACCACCCCCCAGTGTAGCTGCTAAAACTGTCCCACACACACGGAGAGCAAACCAGGCAGGATTTAAAGCAACTTTTGCTTTTCTGCAACACTGAGTGGCACCCGTTTCTTCTCATGGGAGAGAGGCACATTGGCTGAGGACATCAGCCATCATTTAATCAGCCTGCCGGAGCATCTGCTCTCTGGTTTTTAAATAGATTGCGTAATAAGGTGAAGAGTACTCCTCTCTTCACACCATCCATTCACAGCAGGCTACAAAAACAAGCCACACTGTATGTATGGATTACAGGTGCACACAGAATTCATTTGGGATTCTGGGATGAAGGTCGTGATCTGAGCAGTGGCCAAGAAGCAGCTATGAAATGACAATTTACCAGATGGCATCTTGAATAAATGGGAGACTGAATGAACTCATGCAAAGACTAGCTAGAATAAGGAGATTCATTCCTCCTCATGATAATCTGACCATGGTGTTGGGTCAGTTTGGGAATCATGACAGCATGTTTGTTGGCAGCGCATAAATCTTTTCTCCAGACAAATACTGTCCATCCTCAAAGAGAACAGGTGCTGTGAGCCAGTCCGGATGGAGTTTTGCCTCCAGCGTTTTTCACATCTGTTGGTACAGAGTGTTCAGTCAGGAGAAGACAGTAGATTGTCAGAAATCTCAAAGCACAAGAGGAACACATGTTGTATTTGCCCTTCTAGTAAGAAGTCATTTGAGTTTTTATTGCATTTAGTTATTGGAATGAAGCTGATTGTTTCCTGAGGTCATGTCATTGATAAACCCATGGCTCATTAAAATGGGTAAAAAATTTGATGAAATTAGATCAAATACAGGTGACGGCCACTGTGGGTTTAAAGCTGCTATTGTAGCAGCAACTCTGAGACTGAAAGTTTTTTTTTAGTAATCTCTTGAAGGGACTCTGGTGCATAATCAGCAGCTCAATTTCTTCTCTCTGTGCTTTCTATTACAAGAAGGTCATTTAAAGAGGAGTTCATTTGCAGAAAAAAAAAAAGAAAAGTGCTGTGATCAGCAGATCTAACAGCAGAAAAAACATTGGGACATAAAACAACGCAAACTAATCAGGACAGCGTTTTGTTAAAACAATTGTAACACATTAAAGCGTTGTTTCTTCCAGTGCAAAGCTACCAAAACTCAGTCAATCTAATGTGTTCGCTTCCTCTGTGGTTATTTTATATTTCACAGTGAGGAGATGAGGCACAGTGTTCTGTTTGGACTGACATGAAGAGGCCAAACTAACACTGAATGTGCACACAGCTCAGATGTTCTACCCTCCTGGCGATAATTAACTTTGACTGCAGGAAGTTATCAGCGTAACGAGGAAACCTCTGGCTCTCTGAGATGGACAAATGAGTTCATACTGGTGTGCTATATGTGCGTTGTTGTAGAAAATGAGCCCGAGAATCATTACAGTGTGAAAATGTAACAACATTTTTGTAACGAGTGGCATGGGAGAAAATGTAGCAAACAAGTTTACACCGTAAAGGTTTGCAAGCCTTGTTCAAAAACCTCATAAAGGGCACACATCCTCACACTGTGACATGGACCAGAGGGACTATGTGTGGATGACCTCAAAGGCCTCCAACTTTATGCCTCTTTGGGAAATGTTCAGTGTGATTTATTAGGTCCTTCTCAAGACTGTCCGGTCACAGACTATCATAGATCAGGTGTCAAGGAGAGAGCACATCATGAGAACATATAAATCCCTGCTGAGACAATAATATCCAATATTTCATCATGAGGGCCTTGGGTCTCTGCATGTATAAAAGATATGATCCAATGACCTGAAATATCCAAGAAAGCTTGACAGAATTAATTTAAAATAAACGCCATATATGAAAATGCACATCATCTAATAACCGAGTGTACACTGCCTGCCTCATTTTTACTAAAGCGCGTGTTTTCAGTGCAATGACAGTTTCTAAACTGCCAACACTAGCCTATTTGATGTAATCATGTGGTTTAGATTTACTTGTGCTATATTTAGAATAATAACACGCTGTACCTTCCTGCTCACAGCTTAGACTCCCAGGTGTCAGTGTGTAAATGGTCCAGGATGTCTGTGCAAATGCGCTTGTTCATGCATGTGTGCATGTGCACCTGCTGAAATCTCTGAAATGAGAGGCGGAGAGCGAGAGGGAATCTATCAAAACCATTTAACCGAACATAATGGTCTCTTCTGCTGCTGGCTGGATCTAGCATCGAGACCATCTTACCATGGTTGTTACTCTGTCTCATTTGCCTCTTCGAGGGATATTCGCTCATCGCCTCCAAACTGTTCCTGACATATTGTGCGACACTTTCGCTTCGGATTTGTGTCTGAGCTTAACCCCTATTTTAAAGGTCAACTCTGAGCTGGGCGAGATTTTTCCAAAAATATGCATTCCTTTTACACATTAGCAGTTTATCATTAGTCCAGTCTTTAGAGGATGATGCAGACACATGAAAATAATCCAAATATGACAATGCTTCAACATAAATTAGTTTTGTCAATATGAAAAATATTTGCATGTTGGCATGACTTGGATTACATGAAATTAGCTGTTTTGCTGTTTTGAGTGCATAAGTGTGTTCACACTGACACACAGGACAGCAAAACCCCTTCAAGTCACACACTGTGCAGTAAACTAACATAAATACCTGAAAAGAGACATGCTCCTTGAATGTCGTATTAGCTATACACCACTCTTGATAAAAGTTAAGCCAAGCCCCATTCACACATACCGCGATTTGCTTGATACAGTTGAAGTTGTACTGAAACATAAAAATTTTGCTTGTGGATGGAGCAAGCCGTTCTTGCCATCTCCGCTCCCTATTTGAAGAGAAAATAGCATCAACTTCATCTGGATTCACCTGGATTCGCTGGTGCTAGGAACCAAAGTCATGAACGCCGTCTCCTTGTGGTAAACGTTTGCATCATATGTCAACCATCTGTATCAGTCGCATCTGTTGGGAATCAGTTGGGAGCGACCATGTTACTGCAAAGTTGAAATTAGTTCGATCTGGTACCTGTGCCTGCTATCATCGCTACAGCTCACTGAATATCATCAACACTACATGGTATCTTGACGCCACAGTGCTGCTAGTGTCTTCCTGTGAGTCCTGCCCTTCAAACTGTGACAACTGCCGTCAGGTGTGTGAGTAGGAGTTTCTATACAGTTTTACACATCTGCCAATAAATGAACAAATAGTTTGTTAACTGACAGATCATTCATACATAAAAACAAAGATTAAATGTTTTTAAATGAAGGTCTATGAGCAAAGGTCTGGTTATCTTTGGTTGTATCAATTCATCTGAGAAATGCTCATAAAAGAGCTTTATGTGGAGATGTTTGTACGTCAGATTAGTGCCTGTAATTCCAGTTAAAATTAGGGATTAAATAATCTGTAACAAACCGCATAGGGATTAATGGGACAACAAAAAGGAGGACGTCTGTTTGTCTCATGGGAGAAATAAGGTTATAGGAGCAAATATTCTTCAGTATTGATGTTCTAAAGATAGAGGGAGTTGCATGCTGTACAGACTGTAAAGCCCTGGAAGTAAATTTGTGATATTGGATATATAAAAAACTGACCTGACTTGACTTTTGTTTTTAAATTAAAAACTTCATCTTATCTAAGGGGGTTTCTGTTGAACACAGGCTCGACTACTGATATTTTTCCACTCTATTACCCCTGCAGTTCATGCTTCTGTTAACTTCGCTTCTGACTGATTCAAGCCAACAATCCTTTCAACCATCAAATCCCAAATCGCAGGTTAGTTTACTTCAGTCAAACAGCCCCCACTCACCAAGCCCATCTGTCTCGCTTGCTGACATCAGAGCGTGTACGCCGTCAGGGTCAATGATAAATTGATATGTTGGAGCACAAATGAGTTCATCCTAGACTCTGTAACTGAGGTTAGAGCTCTGAGGTATTATAGTGATTACAATTGTTAACAGGCATTTTTCAGTTCAGAGGTCAACATTTGCAAATGTACTCTCCAATCCATGAGAGATACATTTTATGACAACAGTTTAATTTGATTAATATTAGTCTTTGAGTAACTACCAAGGTCATAACATCTATAAGAGTGTGAGGATGAACGCTGCAGCTTCTGGCCATGCAAAGGGCAGATAAAACATGTGCCGCTGGTTAACAAAGCACGTAAACTTGATACACAGTGTCTGCACATCGTACAAGGGCTTAAAGTTGGAAGCACTTTGGTCGCGATGGACCAAACATGGATGGTCGCTTTAAAAATGGATATGCAGCTAGCCAAACAGGCAGACTTTATACAGTATGGTGTTCATTTAAATTTAGAAAGAAACATGAATTTATTAACATGAGCCAGGTTCTGTGCTTTGTACACCCACCATCAACTCCAACCACCTCCCTATTAGAACCACATGAAGTCGTGTATAAAATTATTATAGAAGACTGGGAAAGAGTGGACTAAAACCAGTATGATGTGAAGTCTTTTTAAAGGCCACATTGCTCACATGGCATACATTCATGTTTGTGAGTCGAGAGGTACTTTATGCATTAGAGGAATTACTGCGGCTCAGTGATGCATCATATAATGACAGGAGAAAAAAACATAGGTACATAATTAAACTAATCTTAACTTTGAGGAGAAAAATGGGAGTGAGAGGTACAGTTCAGTGGCATGTGATATGTGATGCAAACATTGAGATCCCCAAATATTTACTGCAACGAAACATTTTCTTTTCAAAAGGAGAAGTGTAACAGCTAGAACAGACAGCTCTGTCCATACATTATTAATGTTCTACTGGATTCACTTGGAAATATTTGAGGTGAGAAATATACAATGATGGTTACCTAGGCAACCAGAGCCTATAATGTCCAATAGCGGCCAGCTGTCAGCTACTAAAGCCCCGGGCGACAACAAATTGCTTCATGTGGAGAGGACAATTAGTTGAGTTAAACTAGTATTACACAGAGATGTTTGGTGTAAATAAATACTTCATGCTGGAGCCAACAGACCTTCTGCAGAACATGTGAACCCTCAGATCATTAAAATTTTCTATTTTACAGTAGTTAAGAGTTTATATATAGAGAGTTGATTGTTTTTACCTGTGCTCAGTGATGGTCATAGCAAAACTTAAAGCATAATTCAAGGTCTACGTGAATGACAAGCTCCCTCACAGTGACCAGTCCTTGAGACGGGATGAGCCACCTTCGGCCTCCGGGCAGACACTTCCCATTAACTCGCTCAGCATTTTCACAAGACAAAGGCCAGAGACTCCTCATATCTACAGAGACAATGCAGAGGTGGCAGTTTGCCTTGGCTCTTTTCTCCTTCAAAGTGGATTACATGAAAGAAAAATCACCCAGCGGACAAAGCTAATGGGCAGGTTTATGCAGGAAGTGTTGAACAGTGCAGAAAGTGTTTCCTTGACAGGAAAAGCATATAAAGGAACTTCCAAGTATGTGTCGTTTTCTAGATGTCACTAAGGTGGGAGTTAAAACATGAAAAAAAAGGGGTAATTAATTAATTTGGACTGAAATGTTTACTCTTTTAGCTGCCAAACCCCCTGGCAGATTGTCAGTTGGATTAATTAGAATTCAAACTGGCATAACTTTGAAGGTTTTAAGTATTTGCATGAGCAAACTGTGCGTTTGTGACCAACTTCTTGACTATTTTCGTGGCTTACAGCTCACTGCCTTTCATTTGGTCATCACTGTCATGTCACTGGTTGCCTTGTACATGTGTATTTTTGGGCTGCACTTCCACGTTTGTGCCGCAGGCCTCTCTATTTTGGCATGGACATTGCTAAATGAACCAAGTCACAGTGAGTATAACTCTCATATGCTCTCAGTGCAGTTATATGACAGCAGTTTGACAACCTTTGAGAAGATGCCAAATTCAATTATCTATGGAGTATGTCGCCAGCCTGAAGCAACACAATTCTCAGCTGATCACAAATCAAATCTAATTTCTCATCCAGAAGGCACAGACCCAAGTTTGAAGCCCGACAGAAAGATAAACCTCTGTCTCACTGTATCTGGTCCAATAAACATTCAGGATAGACTCTTTAAAATCCCTTATCAAAGCGGGCAGCTCCACCACTGCACCACTCCGTGCTATCAAAGCTGTGAGACGTCCTGCTGGTGTTCATTAAGAACACAATGTGACCATTTCTCTCATGGTCTCCGTCTGTCCCTGCAGGCACAGGAGGCCATCATGCAATTACCTACCTCAGGCCTGCGACAGTCCCCGAACAATCAATAACTACAGTTCACTGACTGGGGCTTCCAGCAGTTTTATATTTCTGACACTAAGTAGTGCAGCAGGTTACAGAGGTGGGCTGGAATCAAACAAGGCCAAAATCCTTGTCAAGAAAACCAAATATCTTCAGATGCCAGAGGTCATGGCGACAGAGCAAAATCTGACAGTTGGAAAAACAGCTAGAAAAAGAAATGTTATTTTTATTTATTTCAGACGCAGTTGTGAACTTAAGGTTTGGAATGAGTCTGTAAGTTAACAAGCATATAAAGAAAATTCAGTTTTCATTTTTTACGCCCTTATGCAATATGTGGCTGGTTTATTTTCAAAGTCAAAGATAACACCTCCAGCTGGTGTTACACCTACTACTGTGAACACATGAATGTATGCTATACTTTGTTTTATAAATGGCAGCATTGTTTTTTGTAACTCATATCGACTGAAAACTTCTGTTCATCACCTGCGCAAAGTTTAACTGTCAGAGAACTTGAAATTGTAAAAAAATTTTCTCATAAAGAATTTCTATTGCTTCAAATACAGGCCAATGTGTTGCAGGCAATATATTTTCATCAAGTCCAGAGGAATAAGCATATACAACTGTGGGTAGCCAGTTGGTCAGTGACAATCACTCCATGAGCTTCTTTCCATTTCTTTCAAAAGTGGGTCATTCATTTCCTTTCTGGTATTTAGTTCTCAATACATCATTTCACACTATAAAAAGTTACTGAACGGCTGAAAAACATTCTTCGAGCTGTGTTAGCTGTGTATTAATGAAACTGACTCTTGTCTTATGTCAACCGTATTACAGTTTACTTTTATGTATCCATTTATGCTTAGACACAAAAAAGCTAATTGCAAGTGAATGGTGGAACTCAGAAGTTACAGAGGTGTCACTGAATTTGCCTGGAGAAACATACACTGTGTTAAAAGACACAAACATGTTTGCCGAAGGTGGCTCATCCTAACTGGCCTAAAACAGGAGAGGTTTAGTCTGATTTAACTTCAGACAGTGAGGAAAAAAGGTTTAAGTGTCTTTTAACACAGTGTATGTAAACATTTGGTTTCAACTGCATAACCGCTGGGTGATGGATCATATGTTGCTAACTGTGTAGTGCACGTGATTTTGTGTGGGAATGTCTACACAGGCATCTCGTCTGTAATGCAAATGAAAACATGTTCTTATAATTCTGTCAGAGAGCCACCGACTCAATTTTCGTTTTGTTTTCTGCTAGAACTTTTCATTTTGCAAAATTATCAACAAATGAATTGTTTCATTAATGGCAAAATAATTTTTACTTTTTACTTAAGTACATTTCAGAGCCTGAACTTTCTTGCTTTTACTTGAGCAAAGGAGTTGAATCAGTACTTTAACTTTTACCAGAGTATTTTTTTACACAAGTATCCGTACTTTTACTTAAGTACAGAATGTGAATACTTTTGCCACCTCTGCAGGAAACACACAACTCCAGGCCAGAGACACAAGATGGAGGGGGAAGGAGGGGAGGGGATTTATTCATCCTTCATTTACTGAAATGAAAATCTTCATGATTTCCACTTAATAGCCAGTGATTTGCTGCTGCTGTGATTTTTTTCCTTGTTGCTCTATTATTCTACTTTGAAGCTGCACACATGAACTGAAACAATGGTTGCCTCATACATGATGTCTGACAGTCTGTAATTCTTTCATCCAAAACACTCAAACAAGTTAAACCCTTCTCTTGGTGGGATTATATTATTGTGTGGTACCAGCCAGTGAGCCAAAATACAGCCAATAAAATCACAGGAATCTATGACACAACAAAAAGTGTCTAGGGCCATTAAAAATATTGTATTATTATTATTATACGTCCACAGGCAATGATTCAGACCTGGGTTTAAAACAGGGCAGCAAATCACCAGGGCACCAGTGCAAATCAAAAACAAGACGGTGGTCATTATTTCCACAGGGTCACTCACAGGCAGTGAGTGTCTCCTCCCTCAACAACTCCCTGACTCCTAACACGCAGTCTGTTACAGATGATACAGACTGAACTGTTCCAGTCATGGGTAGCAAATCACACTCCCATATGGGCTTTTAGAAGTCACAGTGCAGATGTGGATCGTGATTAGTGCCCAGTTCGTAATGTTTACAGATGAATAGAGCTTAAGTGAAAGTGATCTTGAGAATTTAATGGTAAAATGATCACGATGAATTCAAACTTTTATATTGCTGTGTGTTACTTTAAATGAATAATGAGGATCACAATATTTTCAAGAAGCTATGCATATTGTTTAATAATCAAATACTTGAGTTTCAGAAACCTTCATTTAATTTTATTTCACCAAGTTACATTACAGCCCTCCAGCAATTATGCATTTTCACACTGATGTTGCAAGGTATTGAAAACCTCTTCATGCAGCACTCAGCAGACTTTTACATCTCATCCATCTGTATAATCAGCCTCCTTTATTGTCCAGAAACCATTAAAAACACATTCAGTGCCACAGTGTTTCACATAGTACTTCACACAACCAGCTCTGTAGAAGTTACAAGAAATGCAATATTTATTCGTGTTTAGGAACAGTCTGCTAAAACAACAGTTCCCAACTGGCTTGGGGTTGAGGGTCAAATGTGGCTTATTTGACTGGCTTCTTCAACTCTATTGTCTACGGTCCAGTCATATCCACTTGTATCCGCATTTTGCCACGCATAAAAATGTGGAGTTGACAAATGAAGCCTGCAGTTTCTAAAATGGCCTCTTGAGACTGGCGGCTAAAAGCGAATCAATCTCCACGGACCTCCAAATTAAAATGGCCAACTTTGAAGCCTAGTACAAAATCAAATATTGTGGGGGGGGGGGGGGTCGCTAGCTGTCTGTTTAGGCACCATCCACCCACATCAGCTCCACTCACAGGCCACCTCTTCACTAATTTTTGGAATAGCCAGTAGAGATGGGATTTTCAAAAGACTGTCTCATTTTGCTATTTCATTACTTTTAAGATGCCATCCTGGGGGTAATTCGTTTTATGGGAGGAAAATTACTGGGAGGAATAATAGGGTAATATCTGAGTTTGAATTATTCAGAAATATTGATTGTAAATAGACAGATACTTTATTTATGCCTGTGGAAAATCAGTTAAGACCTTTGCTCTGACCGGGAATCACAAAAGTTCATCCAGATGCTGCTGTGTTTTCTTTGGCTCATTTTGTCTTTTTGAGTCGCCAGCTACTCACTTCAAATGAAAAAAATTAAAAAAGGAACATCTCGCAACTGCGACCTGGTTCTGGTTCCCATCGCTTGTTTTAAAGAGCCAGTCAATAAATTCAGTTCGATCACAAATGTCACGACTCTATTAGCCAGGAGTTTGGTGTGGAGTAAGGCAATGTCAGGACTGAAATAGCCAGAGCCACCACACTGAACTTCAAAACCGCTTTTCACCAAACCTGTGGGTAAAATTAAAGAGAGTTTGTCCATCTCTATATCTATATATATATATGCGTTTGGCACCCCTTAAACTCAATTTAGTTTTAAAATCCTGCCTGAATTCAAGATGCATCACACATTTCAGGAGAAACTACATGGATATGTTTCTCTCTAATCTCAAACATACACACGTTACTGAATTTTAAAATATAGCTATATATAGATTGGATAAAGCTTCTTTTTTTCCCACTTTCTTGACTGAGTACATAACGTAATCATTCAGATTTGAAATTGTAAATCTCAAACATGTTTGGTATCAATCACGAGGGAGTTAAAAGCAGATCTATAAACAGCTCAAATAACCAATTACTCTGGGTCGAACCTCAGTTCCGAGCAAGGTCCTGACCTGATTTCTATACAGATCCTCCAGAGGGGTGAATCCTGGTATAAATATGAACGAAAATCTTGTAGTCTGAGCACAGCTTTACATCACACAGAGAGACAATGTGTTTGTTTATCTAACAGCTGGGGAGAGGAATTAATCATAAATACATACATTTTTTTAACTTCTATGTAATTAACTAACAAGAAACACTTATAATAATAAATATAATAACAATCGAACAACATATGGCCAGCACTGTAAAATAGAGTTCAGTGGTGGTAAACCTGCTACAACTGAGTTTTCCCAGATAATACTGAGATGTGCCAAATAAAACTTCATCAGCAGCATCACTATTTATTTGATCACACTTTCCTCTCATGTCATTTCAGTCTCTTCGTATACTAAACATCTACTCTTATCTCTTCCAGCAGATGTGGTTTTATAAGGACAGACATATTCAGTCCTTCAGTTCTTGATACTTCCTCAAGACCTCTTCTAGACCCAGGGGAGAGATAAAGCGGTTTTATTACTTAAACGCCGCTCGCCCATTATTATCACATGAGAATTACATGCAGTTTAATTAGCGTGAAAGCCATCACCACACGCAGCAGCACCACAGGCAGGACATGACAACCCTCATCTCGTTATCCTGCGGGTTATAAACTCCTCTGTCTTCTTATCCAAACATTTGCCCCAAATCCAAATAATCAGGTTAATGCTTCACATGCTCGATATTTTCTTAACGTATTCCAGTAGTGTGTGGTGAGGCTCCCCTGATAATCCAGGTGAGGTAGGACTTAAAAGGCTTCATGCTGTGCCCTAGTTAGAGCAGCTTGCATGTTCAGAGGACACCTCATACCTATTCCTTACAAAGGTACAAACAAGTCTAAAATGGCTAAGGTGTTATTTTCAACAGAAACACACATTTCGAGCACAGATAATTAATTTTTGTAGTTTACATCTTGAGCTTTGGGAGGTTCACTGCAGTGGAACTCTGAGATGAAAAGACAATAGACTGGAGAAGTATGCTCATGTATTAAACCTAGTTTCTAATTTGTCGATAGCAAAAAAAGTCATGAACACAACAGCTTATGACTGTATGCGGTCTGTCTTTTGTTTGTTTTTATTGATTGAATATATGGCACTTGTTTCAGATGTAACACTCTTAATCGCATTGCATGTTGTTGTACAATGACAATAAAAACGTATCTTATCGATATTTTATATTGTTAAGATGATGCTGCAAACTTGTTCGGACCACTGATAAAGATCCCAGCTGTCAGAGGCGGGGTACACCCTGGACATGTCTCCAGTCTATCTCGGGGCTAACACAGAGAGACAGACAAACATTCACACTCAAATGCTACGGTCAATTTAGCATTACCAATTTACCTAATCAGCTTTGGACGGTGGGAGGAAGCCGGAGTATCCGGAGAGAACCCACGCAGACACAGGGGGTATAGAGAAATATGTTAATTCATCTGTTAAAAGGTTATTTGTGGTTACCGTTGACTGTGCTGTAAATAAAGATGGATGAGCACTCCCTGATGTCACCCAAAGGAATCCTTAAAAAATGGGTTTGAAGCTCAATGTAGGTGGGACAGGCCGTCGCCATCTTGACCAAAGTGGCCATTTGAGGAACTGCTTCAATTTCCAGCTGCATGGGTTGATGCTTTCATTACATGGCGAAGTTCACTATTTTCTCTTTCAGCTTTGTTTTTGACCTCTATCAACGTGCTGTTTTTCGCTGATAAATGTTCTACTATGTTCACCAGCAAGTCATTAACTGCGTATGTCTGTACTGTGACTAATACAGTAGCCTTGTGTGGCCAAAAATGTCTCTTTGACATCAGTGCAAACAATGAATTGAAAGTTGTTATAAAGTCTCATAAAGCTGAACAGATCTGCAAATTCACTTGCCAACTCTGTAAGTCCATCATGTTGTTATTGCCCCACTGTTGCCATCTGATACATACATATGGGAGCTATAAGTGTTGATTTTACTGCAGCTGCTGTGGAATTGAAAGGCAAAAGAGGATTGGGGAGTTCACTGTACATACTGAAATGACCACATGAATACAGCTTACTACATTTTAAAACAAATATGTTACTTAATACAATTATAATGGCCTACAGATGAAGTAGTTTTTCCTCTGACTGTAAAAGTCAAAGACATAAACTCATGATGGGTGAGTCATTTACAGGGATAAATGCCAGGTCACACCAGCACTCACTACTTCCAAAATCAGCTTTAGAGAAGGTGGAGACATACATTTTGTGCCTTTGACCCATTTAGTTTTAACTGTGCTGACTTTCCAGAGAACACAGAGAATAAACGAGTCTGAAATAGAAGCTATTACATTTGCTGTTACGCCATCTTATTCTCGTATAACAGTCTGTGCCCCATCTCTGTTGTATGCAGAGACCCGAGGAGAATTACTGTCTGGTAAGTTCGCTCAGCTTCGAGTGCCACTTGTGCAAATCATTAACCAGTGGCTTTTTAATAGCCCAATTGCTGAGTTCATACTGCTTTACTTCAGGACACATGTTAGGCTCTAAAAATAAGTAAATAATACACTTGCATCAAGTAGAGATTTAAATAAAAGACTAGTCCCCTTGCTACAGTAAGTCAGTATTTAGTAGCATGCTGTCTGGCAGATATCACAGCTCGCAAACTTTTTGTAGTGAGTTTTTCTATTCTTGATTTATGTATTCTCACCCACATCCAGACATTTGTAAGCACAGGATGTTTAAGATCTCTGTACTGATGTTTAATGATGGGTAGTGTGAGAGACGCATACAATCGAGCTTGTGTTTACTGAAGTAGGTTATGATGGATTGTTCTGGTCTGCTTTGGATCGTTGTCCTGTTGTAGGAGCTGACCACTTTTCACTTTCTTGACTGGCAGCGTGACATTTACACCCAGACTTTTCTGACATTTAGTGTCCGTTTTTCTTCCCTCTGTCTGTGAAATGTTTCCTGTGCCACTGGCTACGACTCAGCCTCAAAGAAGAATACTTCCATCCCTTGCTCAAATACTGGCAAGGTGTTCTTTATTTCAAAACGTCTTTTTTCTGCAAACATACCCTGGGTAAGTGTGGGCAAAGAGCTCCAGTGTAATTTTATCTGTCCACGACATTTGTTTCCGGAATAATTCTGGTTTATCCAGTTGTTGCTTGGCTTTCGTGGTGAGGAAGGTTTCCTTTGAAATTGAAAGGTGGATGCACTACGGTATCTTTTACAATAGCGTTCTCCTTTGTAGGCATCAATTAGCTTCAATTTAGAATAGTTAGACAGCAAAGGTCCCCATTTACTGGGCTACAGGTACAGCGCTGCAAAGTATTTGCTACTCGACATACACCAATCAGGCATAACATTATGACCACTGACAGGAGAAGTAAATAACATTAACCATCTTGTGACAATTCAATGTTCTGCTAGGAAACTTTTGGACCTGGCATTCATGTGGATGTTACTTAGACATGTAGCACCCACCTAGACCAGACCAGGCACCCCCACCCCATAGCAATGACACTCCTTGATGGTAGCAGCCATCCCTAGCAGGATGCAGCCTGACACAGACACACACACACACACACACACACACACACACACACACACACACACACACACACACACACACAAAAACACTTTAGGAGCAACTCAAAAAACATGAAGAACAGCACAAGGTGTTGACCTGGCCTCCAAATTCACTAGATCCCAAACTGATCAAGTATCTGTGAGATGATCCACAGAGGCTCCTCCCCTCCACCCATAGGACCCAAAGGCCCCCACTAACAACATTCTTTTACCAGACACCACCAGAAGGCCCACATCCATTCTCTGATGAATCACAACTGTTTTGGAGGCACAAGGGAGACATACACAGTATTAGGAAGGTCATAATGTTATGCCTGATCGGTGTATGATTCTACAAGAAAAAATACAGAAATAATAAAAGAATAAAATATACTGCATAACATAGGCTATAAGCGAAGTAATTACACTGAATTTGTCATGTTCTATGTAGCACCTATCATCAGAAAGAAAAGAGCTAACTGGCCACTCACTGGAGCCCGACAGAGATTTGTTTCAAAAAACAAGTCACACTATAACGAGTATTCAGGGTAAAATGACAACTGTCTCCAAGCCAGATAAAGAGTCTTGCATTCAAAACCAAACTGAAACTGTGCAGATGGCATGTGGACAGAGGCTTATTTGACCATATTCCTAACCTTAGGCGGGATTTTAGGAGAGACTGAGGCTTTAGCTGATGGGCAGTGCTTGGCTTAGCAGTCGACAGTATTTGACTGTTACTTCAAACCACAATTGACCCGAGAAATGCAAATAGATCCTTGAACCATCTGTCAATATGTCCCAGCAATGTCCAAGGCAGTCTGAGATCAGATCAAGATGTCGAGCTGGCGAATGATGATGAAAAACAGCCATTGATTACATTGCTTCCATTTATAACATCATATCTCTGTGGAGTTTATTGCAATGAATGCAATGAAAACTAAACCTATGAACAGCCTGGCCACCAGGAAATCAAATATCGGAGTCTACCATGAAACACACTGATGGTTTTAAATGATGATGGCAAACAAAACAGCATAATGCCACAGTCATTAAACTAACTATTCAAGCCATTATAAACACGTATATACATCTGCACTGACGGGTCTGCAAAGAAACTGTCAATATTAAACCCACACCTTAGAGGAGCTAATCATAGCATGTTACTAAAGGTCTGATGACTGTAATCGAGAGACAGTTCCTTATGACAATTCTTGACTTAAGGATAAGTCAAGAATTGTCTCAGTACTCGTAATGAGTTAAGTTCTGAGGCTTTACTAATTGTCACATTTACAGAGTTTTCCCTATGTTTTCAGTCAGAGTGCATTGACACTTAAAGAAAACAAGTTTGTTTGCTGCAGGATTTTATTCACACTCATTTAAATACATAATTTGTCCAGGAGTGAACAAACTGTTGAATGCACAAAACAATACATACACTTACTCTCAGAATGAGACACTCAAGCAATAAAGTGTTCAAACATGATTGCACACTCACCTACACACGCAGCACCTCTGAGCTCAGAAAGCCGTTTCCTTTTAGCCTAAGAAAATAAATTGGCTCATTCTGTGGTAGAAACTTTCACAGTCGAAGAGAAAAGCACTTTAGTGATGGAGCGCGTGCATCCTTTTTCCATAAAGTCACTGCAATTTTCACACCGAGACGCTTCAGAAGCAAAAGTCGAATAATCTCTTGTTCACCAAGGTTTGATACTTGACTTGTGGGTGCATAATCCCGCATTACTAAATCATCACTTCTGAAAGGTCAGCCGCCGAGCATCAAACCCAACTATTTGCCGTTCACAGCTGATTACACAGATGATGAACTGCATTTGCTTTCTGTAGGATAACTGAGCTACTCTTTTGTGTGTTGTTATTGTGTGTATTCGAGTATGAGCACACCAACTGGTAAGTAGCCATTGATAAATTACACCTGAGTCAAAGCTGCACACACATGAGAAGGTAAGAATCAGGCACTATACAACACAATACAACATCTAAAAGGTAGTCAAAGTCACATCCTATTACTGCTGATTATTCTTTATTAAACTTCAGATAAGCCTTGTTTTAATCCAGAACATACAGTAAATTGCACAGTCTTTCCTTTTCTCCTTTATGCTCTGACACATAATATTTTGAAATTCGAGAGGCAGCGACATTCATCTTGACTTTTGTTTTGACAAAGCTAAGTGGTGACTACTTCCTTATTACCGGTGATATCTGACAGCAAAGCAGTTTGTGCCGTGTTGTGTCTTTTTCTGTACTGTTTTGATCCATAGAGTGGGCATTTTTTCAGACAGCAAGTCAATAAAACTCCGTACTTGTTTTTGTTGCTGCTTCTGTACAGGCCAATTTCATTTTGGTCTAGATTAAGTCAGTGAGAGTATCTTGGCCTCCCGTGAAACTGATCATCCATGTTTGTATCTGCAGACACCAAAATACGTAAAAGGATACATTTGCATCTGCTTCAGTGGTGATCGGAAAATGTGTTTTGAATAAGGGTCTGGTCTGAGATTAAATTTTCTCAAGCCCCCTCCTACACTCAACACCAAACATGTGCATGTTTGTACCACAGTCAGTTTCACAGCTGCTGCATTTCCACCTAGTTTATTGTTTATTTATTTCAGCAGTACTTTCTGTCCGGCTAACAGCTGTCCACTCTGAATCCCACAAAGCACTGCATTTGCTGCAATCCGCAGATACACAGGAGTTGACAGTAAAACACAATGGATAGCATAAATGTAAGTTGGCACTGAAGAATTCTCAAAAAAAAAAAAAAAGTTTAAATGTTTCCTTGTAGTTTTATACAGACAGATGTGGAGTTCAATAAATCAAGGACTTTCACTGTAAATCTCCCAGCACTGATCAAACATGAACAATAAAAAACACTGAGGGATATATACTGTGTGTGTATATGTGTGTGTGTGTATATATATATATATATATATAGTTCATCTAGTTCTCACATCTTACAGCATTGTGCTTATGACAATACTGTTAGCATGGAAGGAGTGATGACCTAGACCGCTAATAAATGCCCACAACATGAAGAACGCCTTATGCTTGTGTAGGCTGGGTAAGGTAGTGATTTTTAGCCACCATGGATCAAACTGATTCCAGCACATCCCTCAAATCCCTGCTCTTATTTTCTAAAACTGAACTTTTAAGAAACTCCTTCAAAGGTGAACAAAGTTTTTAATGTCAGAATGTGCTTCATTACCTACCTTGTCTGCTTGAAGCGATTTTGTGCAGTGGTGGATGTGGCCAAAACTGTGCCTGTGCTAACCTTGCTAAAAATACGTTCTACATGTTTAGAGATCCACTTCCACTAATGAGGAACCGAGGCTTCAGAAGTCACTGCTACATAATCCAACATGACCCTGACACAGACCCACAGAATCAAAAAAGCCTTGCCTTTTCATCATTTTCCACTGGGGTTTTGTGTGTTAACATGGACGAAGATGTTGTTGATGTGGAGATTCTCTGACATCCAACATGTCAAAACGAGACTTCATTTACTCTCTGATATATTCAATACTTGAACATGTGCCATTGTTACGAAATAATCAACATTATTCACACACATTATCTCTGAGTGGTCGTAATGGTTTGGCTCATGTGTGTTTATACTGACTAGGACAGAGAGCAGTATTATTATTGTCAGTTGGCGTATCTTATATTCTAATCGTCCGTCCTCTGACTGACGAGCTCTTTGCCCCCCCCCCCCCTCTCCCCGAGGAGACCTGTTATGCTTCATGTCACCATCAGGGCAGATGAATTATTTGTCTCCTCCTTCCATTAGCGGGCCGGGGATAATGAGACATGGCAAGTGAGGGTTCAACACGGTGGCAAAGACATCGCCTTGAATCAGGAGGACTGTTAATCATCACAAAGCACATTTCCTGCGCCGCTGTCATTTCACTGCAGATTTGTGTGGAGAGAAGACTATAAAGGATTTTTAAATGCTTCTTAGGTCCATTATCAGTAACTGGAGCAAACACCATCGCAGAGAGATTTTATTTAGATCCTCACTCTGTGTATTTTAAGTTGTAAAAACTGTCCTTTACTTGTGAAGAGATGAACAAGAATTAATGGACATTCTCCCATAGACAGGATAATAAATGACTTCTCATATATCATCCAATGACTGCACATTTCAGGTTCTACTACCTAAAGTCAATGTGACTAGTTTAGTTTGAATACCTGCCAGATAATGACGGCATGTTTGGATTCACAGTTTATTCATTTTCCAGCTGTGAAAACCGTTAGTCTTGTACAAAATCAGACATGTTGATTAAGTCGCATTAATTAACACAATCCGAGGTGTCACATCACTTTCTTGTCTTTAACGACCCGACTAACTTTTAGCTTCTGTTTAGGCTTAAAACGCTTCGGCTCATTTCTGTTCTTTCACCTTGTATATACTTTCTGCCAGTTTGCCTTAAATGTTTTACATCGAGCCACCGGCAAACTTTCACATACACGCTCTTGTCCAATAAATCTTTTAGCACTGTCCTTCTGTGGTGTACTCAGCAAGGTGTGGGCACAGGGAATTGAATCAGCTTACTTCACATGCCATTAAATGGAGAAGGTGAGAAACAAATCCACCCGCCTAGTTGTTGCTAACACAATGTTCACTCCATCAGACGGGTCCAGTTGGGGCATAATTTACAAAGGTAAAGGACACTTCTTTTGCAAATCAAGATTGATATTGCAGGGGGTGTTTCCACTGTTAGGAGTTGATTGCCAATGTATCTTGCGAGAATTGAATGCAGTGGCTGAAAACTGTGAGTGCTTTGCATACAGTCTGCATCGTGTTTTCTCTTGTACGGTTTCTGTTCCCCAACTCACAGTCACGATTAAGGATTCAAGACATTTCCAGAATGTAAGACTGGTATTTGTTTCGTCTTTTTACTTGCCTCTAATTACTTAATTCCAACCAGTCAATGTCAGGGTGCTGCACAATATACAACATATAAAGACTATTTCCTCCTAATCTTGAGTACATCATCTTGTGTTAATTTCTCCATAAACAATTCTGCTTTGATAAAGGTTTTACATCAGCTACCTTTCTGAAACAAAGCATAAGAAACAGCCGAGCACGTCTTGTACTCCGATCATTTCGGATTCTGTACAAGGTTCCAACACTCAGGTTGACTATGTCATTCAGTCGGCCTTGAGTTGTTCGTTCAGCAATATATCCTCATCAGACTGGTTTTGACACATAGATGACGGCTATCTGTTGAGCTGCCTCACATTCAGGTTTCTACTTTAGCAAAGTTCACAGTCTATTCTGACGCTCTGAAGTCACCTGACTGCAATTGAATTCAAGGTACTAAAAAAGTTTTGGGCCAACATTAACTTTCTCATTTCACACATATATAAATACTGTTAGATTTTAATATTATGATGTGTTTCTTCTAGTTCTTATTAGACTAAAGCCACTTCAACCACAGACTTGGCTCCATAAGCAAATCAGTCCCATTAGATTTTTGTGTCTATAAGCTGGTACAAAAATGGTCTTGGTTTCTTTAGTTAATTATCCCATCCATGACAACCATTCAGGGAGAGACCTGCCAGGAGTGTATCAAGAATTTTGCCATTGGTTGTGAAATATCATTTGACTCCAAAGGTAACTCAGTGTTTTGCCTGCCTGCTGCTAATGATCCTGTATTGAAACAGGAAAAAGAAAAAACAAAGGAGCTGTGAATGATGCCGGAGCACCAAGCCTGAAACACATTGCCAATCAGGGTGGCTGCTGATCTGATTTTGCGTTCCTCATGCAACTGAGTGCTTGTTTGGGTGAATATAATAAGCGTTAAAAAATGTTTCCTGCATTTGGCAGCTTCCCTCTTATTATCTATGAGTTATCATTAACAAAATGTTATTGACACTAAACACTGAATTGATTCAGAAGAAAAACTTCTCATGTCTCCTGATGTTTAACCCACTTGGGTCAACATGTACAGAAAGAATGTATTTACCCCATCCAGAAAGAAACAATCAGCATAGTCAATCTAACCTGTAAGAAAAGCAGAGAGTGGTTGAGATGAATGACACTCTATGGTAGCTCATCTTTTCACCCTGTTCTGTGTGATGAAGGTGCACATAAATACCTGCAGCAGCCTAATAGCAATACATTTATTTAACAGCAACAACAGATGGATCTGTCCCTTTGGAGAGACATTCAATATCAGAACAGTTACTTAACATGACACTTTATTTGTTTTGATTAAGCTATCATTCTGATTAACAGTATGCAGCTACTGACCCATTTATGAAACCTTTTACATGGACAGCTATCACTAAGTGTTTAACTGAGATGTCCAATAGTCCAATATAGACATAAAATATTGTGTTACTGGGCAAGTGGAAGAAGGAGTCTGTAATTACCAAACTTTATAAACTAACTTTTTTTTTTTTTTTTTTTTTTTCAAATCAATTGTGCTGACAGCGTTCCTTACTGAGTCCACATCTTCTGCTGTATGAGTTAAATGGACCAATGCAGGCTCATGTGGAGCAGCGGCATCTCAACTCTCTGGTGTCTCTTAGTTTTGGTACAGTGTGCTCCATTAATACTTTGTAAACAGTGTCATCCCCTCATAAATAAACTCCACGCAAGCAGTGCACTTAATATAAAATTCTAGTTTCTGTTTATTCTGTGCAGAACCACTGTACCAGCCCCACAATAGGTAATCTACTCACAGATAGATTCAGGCCTTCGCTTGAGGAGGACTGAGCAATACAAGAACACTTTCTTGGCAAGTATCTTATTCCTCCACAACATTATATAAAGACATAATGAAGACAAGATGTGATGGAATTACTCCCTATAATCGCTTTCTTTGTATTTCTTGCAAATGAGCAATTTCGTTCGAAAAACAATTTCCCCTCCTTCTCATTTTCTTCAATTAGAGAGTTTTTCACTGAGTGGAACTGAGCCTACAGCAGACATAATGTATTCATCTCGGCACCTTCAGCTTAGATTTCTGCGCAAACCAGCATTACTGAGCCATGTCTAGCATTAAATTTGATCATTTCAAGCATTTAACCAAACCCTTAGAAGATTTTTTACGGGTCACAGCCTTGAGGCAGTTCATTGGAAGGGTATTTTTTTATGCTTCTTCCTAACACTGTCTCCTCTTTTATCTTTGTGTTGCTCCTAAATGAATCAAAGTTGCTTCTTCTTCTAAGCATACAACTATTGAGTTACAAGAAAGAAAAGCTTTTTTATGTATATAAGTAGTAAAATCCAACAACAAGTACATACACTAACAGGCAAGTATAATACTACAACAAACAATACCTGAGCAGCTATTATGTTAGGTGGCAAAATAGTGATGGTGCATCTGTTGACAGATGACCACTTTAATAAAGTAGTTAATTAAGTTATTTTTCTATCTTATATTTGTATCTTATCTATTCAGTAGTCCTCAGACAGTGAACTGTGATCTGATATGGTGCCGGTGAGAGCTGTTATCCTTGAGGAAGAGTTAGAAGTGTGCACACTATGTGCACAGATCAGCCACAACATTAAAACCACTGACAGGAGAAGTAAATAACATTTTCCATCTTGTGACAATAGACCTGGCATTCATGTGGATGTTACTTTGACATGTACCACCCACCTAGACCAGATCAGGCAACCCCACCCCAAAGCAATGACACTCCTTGATGGCAGCAGCCATCCCCAGCAGGATGCAGACTGACACAGGCACACACACAAAAACGCTTTAGGAACAACTCAAAAAACATGAAGAACAGCACAAGGTGTTGACCTGGCCTCCAAATTCACTAGATCCCAAACTGATCATCTGTGGGATGATCCACAGAGGCCCCTCCCCTCAACTCATAGGACCCATAGGCCCCCACTAACAACATCCTGTTGCCAGACACCACAGGACACCCTCAGAAGGCCCACAACTGTTTTGGAGGCACAAGGGAGACCTACACAATATTAGGAAGGTGGTCATAATGTTATGCCTGATGGGTGTATATATGTGTTCTGTAATTACATCGAACTTCCTGTGCTTCCTATGTTTTTGGCTATGGCTGAACAGTGGACTTGGATGACCTTTAACTCAACTTTATCCCAAGCCACTGAGCTTAATTTGTCACTTAGGGACAAAGACAACTATCTTTAAAGTTGGGAGATAAAGTGTAAAGTGAACCACAAGGAAGGCAAGTTGACCAGAGCTTGTTAGTTTCCAACCTTAGCTGGGAATTTTAGAGAAAGAAAACTGGATGGATGTTATTACAGCTGGCATGAAAATACCTGGCTTCTCCTTTAACAAAATTCTCCTCCATAGATGACCCAAGAAACGGAAAAGAACAAATTTGTGACTCTTGTGAATATGTCCAGGTAAATTGTACAAGTTTACAGCACAGGTAGAACATTGACTCCTGCATTATACTAATGGCAATGCATTGAAAAGTATTTTTGACATAATGTCTCTACTGACATTTTGGATCAAAGTTAAGGCTGAATATCCTGAATATGGTCTAAATCCTGCTAGTGTGTCTTCATCATTGAGCTGACAGTCCCTTGGGAAGAAGCCATCGATGAGGCATATGAAAGAAAAAAGCTGCGGTATGCCAACGTAGCAGCTGAAGCAGAGAACTGGGCTGGAATGTTAAGGTGTGTCCAGTGGAGGTTGGCTGCAGCCAGTTCCACCACAAGGCTACTAAAGTGGTTGTAATCAGAGGAAAGGCCCAACGCAAGACCATCAAGGAGCTCGCCAATGTCGCCGAAAGAAGCAGTCTCTGGCTGTGGCTGAAGCGGAAGGAGGTGATTTGGGCTGTTGGGGGGCCGCGTGGATGTTGGAGCTGTTAGGTGGACAGCAGCTCACTTTTGCTGTACACTTCCAACATGCTCTGACACCACATAGGTCAGAAGGAGACGATTTGGGCTGCTGGGTGGCCGTGTGGGGCCTCCAGTGCGACACACACCCAGGCCTGATCAGCCTGTGGTGGGCCTGCCTCGATTTGTGTGTCTTGTGGTTAAAAGGTCGAAACACCTGATGACGCCAGATGATACTCAACTGATGATGTGTGGTGCTGGCAGCACTATGCGGTCACTGTTGTTTCAAAATGTGTTGGAGCTTCTAAAGAAACGACGATTACGACTGCTTCTCATTCAAGGCGATCACATTTACTGATTTAAACATATAAACACTGTTACAAGCAAGAAAACTACAACAGCGACATAAAAAGACTAAGAGGAAAAAGCATAGATCCGTTACCTAGCAACCCTAAGATTCTTTTGTAGCAATTTAACGTCTAAACACTACACTGTTGGAAGACAACACATTTCTATTTCAAAATAAAAGCATTTGTTATTGTTACCTACTACTATTATTATTAATCTATTGTCAGAGAAAAATATTTACAACAGTCACCTCAGGGCCCGACCCGACTCCACACAAGAGATCCCAATCCAAGCCCACACAAGAGGACAACTCTGTAAGTATTGTGCTGGTCACCAAAGGGATTATTACATTCAGTCCCATTAAGCATGGCCACGAAAGCACTAATAAAACCTCCATTTCCGTTTTTCTGCAATAAATGCAGGAAAAACTAAATTGGAGAATAGACTTGACATAAGAATTTCATTTAATGTGCCGCTCTCTGTCGTCACTCTGGATGGCAACGTCTTGTTGCAGAAAAACAAGCTCCTTCCACTGCTTCAGAGGAAAACGTGTGCTGTGTTTATTATCCAGCCTAATGTTATCATATGGTAAATGTGTACATATGTGTATGGACTGGTTTGTGAGAATATTGTCAAAATTAAACTCTCTGTGGTGCTAAAAAGGTTGGCAATATAAACAACAATCACAGAATGAAGACATATTTAATGGCTAGAAACTAACTAATCTCCCTATTTTATTGAAATTTAGTAGAAATTGCTCCAAGTTAAATAAAAAAGAGTGAATCTATTAAAAATATGCCAGGTATAAACCAGGTATTCTCAAGCTTGAGAAAACTGAATGCATTAGTACAGTAACAAGTAATCCCCAGACATCTTTTTTTTGTGTGAAATCTAACCTTTAAGGAAAGCAGAGAGCGGTTGAGATGAATGACACAGTATGAGAGCTCATCTTTTCACCCCGTTCTGTGTGATGAAGGTGAACTTTTGTGTCATGCCCATAAATACCTGCAGTAGCCTAATAGCAATGCATCTATTCAACCCCAGAAATGGATGGATCTGCCCCTTTGGAGAGACATTCAATAGCCGCATCAGCACAATAAGTGCCTAAAATAAAGAGGAAGCAATTTCACATACACCAACCGGAAAATGGCATTTGGACCTTGGCAAATGACATTTACAATTACAAAGCACACTTTAGATACTCTGATCATTCAACTTGAGATAATTAAATGCCTCATTTTGTTATTATAGCAAAAGTTGGACAATGACAGATTGACAGTTGGAGAGATTGAAAGGAGAAAAAAGGGTGGCGATGTGGAATTTTGGTTGTATTGTTACTCTCTCGGTCTGCATTAGCGGTGGCTGTAATAATAATAGCTACGGTGTAGCGGGGCCCTGTCAAATACTCTTGGGCACAGAAATCAAAAAGTTAAAAAATAAAAAAACTTAGAGAAACTAATTTACAGCTAACCAAGGGCCAAATTTTGACCAAATTAAAAGCTTGTGGGTTTTTAAAATTAGCATTCCTGTCTTAGGTACCTGAGGATGTTTGAGTAAAAAGTAATACTCACTTGGGTGGCATTTAATTGAGGCACAAGCCTTATAGCTCTTGAAACTTCTGTTGTACTCCGGGAAACAAGTGCTTTGATATACTAAAATAGAAACTGTTCTCCTCCTTATTGACTTTTAGGGTTATTTCTGCATTTAGTTGATAATTAAAGTAAGACAGGAGGAGCTTGAGGACACCATGGGTGTTCATAATGTAGATTCAAACCCAAGAGATGATGTGGAGCTTGTGTGGGAAATTATAGCAGTTTGTACAGAGTAAAGTTATGGGATTTCTAATGCATCTAAAGTCAGTTTTTATTATTAGGTGTCACTAGTGTTAATTTTGTTTAAACCAGCTTTGATCCACAGTCGGATTTATAATCACAACCCGACAGTAGCCAACAGTTCACTCAGCAGGTGTTTCCAGGCATCGGTTATTAGGTGAACCTTCAATTTGCACATAAAAAAAAAACCTGAGTGGAAATCCATCAAATTTATAAATCAAATTAAAATAGAATAAATTTGGCTCAGGTGGAAACGTCTTTAATAAAAGCACAAGTGCAATGGAAACAGACTTGGCAAAAAGAATATAATGTGCATGTGACTTCCAATGATGGTTCCCAACTCCACAGCACCTAAAAATAGACTCAGAAAACAATACTACAGTAGATCTTTGGGAAAGAGAGGAGACTGTAACCTTCCTCAAACTAACACATGCCACCAACATAAAGGCCATATTTTTCATGCTTTAATAACAACATCTGGTTGTGCCACTGCCAAATTAAATTTTAGAATGTTTTGGATGGACAACACCTACTTAATGTTTCCACTGTACTTTATGCAGAGGCACCATCTGAGTCTGCAATTACATCTGGTGTCATGTTGAAGGAAAGATAACTGCACAGTCTTCTTTGTTTTGGTGTTTTACGGACAGTGCGCAAGTTGTGCTGGTCATTGGTCAACATAAGGTTATGTCTGATTTCTTTTACTATGAAATAGAATTTATCCCACAAGGAATTAGGATGGATTCCTGTACCCGTTTAAATCCTATCAAGGATTAAGCTGTGCAACATTAGGTGGAAGTTTTGTGTGCCAACTCAGATGCTGTCTAGGTTACCTCAGCCCCACGCACACTGCACCTCTTTATCCATTTTTGAATTAGCTGTTAGTTAGGGGCGGTGTTGCCAGATCGAGTGGCTTCATGCCCAATTGGGCAGTTTGGTAGAGTGGGGCAGGTGACCAAAATATGGGCTGGTTTAGGATCATTTGGATGGTTCTTCTAATTAACTAACTTGACCACAGTGAATGTCCCACTTTCTAAAGAGTAAAGGAGGGCTCCATCTGCCTATCAATGGAATACATGATGTAATCAAATGGCTTTGTGCTAGTGCTGCTGCAGTTTGTTGCTGTACCATTTCTACGCTTAGACTGCATTACTTTTTATAGCATAAGCAATTTGGATGGTCTAAGTACTAAACAAAATACTGACCTAATATTTTGGGCGGTTTTGTTTGCATTTTGACAGTTTTTGAATGTCTTTTGGGTTGGAAACCATCTGCTCTATCTGGCAACACTTGTTCAAAGGAGTCAGGGTTAGCGAAGATGGCGTGTAATTATTGTAACAAACGCCAAACATTAACTAAACAGGCTGTCAAAAAATGACTCTTTTGAAGTTGTATCACCGCCACATTTTCCTTTGTTGCGCCATGATTTCGTACAGATGAAGAGTGTAGTAATGATGTGGCGAGTCTTGTTTTTTTTTTTGTTTTGTTTTTTTTACCCAAGTTTCTCTTTTATAAGTATGGGAACCACAGGGATCACATTTAACCACATTATCACCATGGTGAGAAATGGGAAGCTGGGAGACATTTAATGAGCCAGGACAATGGCTCCTTTCTTGGATGTAGAAGACTAAATGTGATCTTTCACTCCCACATGGACGCCCAGCATGTAGCCACCAACCTATGAAACCTTTCTCTTCTTTTCAGTGAGCAACTAGTTCAACTAGAAAGATGTGTACTGTTGGGAAACAGTGTCCACTAAGAAGCTTAAGCTGGACTGGACGCTGGAAAGCAAACCAGTCCAGAAAACACAGCTGCCATGAATTAGGCTACAGTTGACACATTTATTACATCCTACAGAGCATTACGCAGACACCAGAAAATCAGAAAGATATAATCATAGACTGAAGAGAAATCAGCTGTTACGTGTTAACTGGAATGACTGAGAAGAGTCTTTTCTTGGTTCGTTTCATTGAAGTTAAAGTGACTTTGAAAAAAAGTATATATTACAATTTAATTGTAGATTCGTGATATGTGGACGTCTTTTCATATCTGTCATAAGCAGCTTAACAAAGGGAATGTTTTGTTGCCACTGTGCCACTGAGAGATTTACGCCTTTATCTAAAACAACTCTACATGAATGATAAGCTAAACTGAGGCAAACACAACCTCTCTACCAGAGAGAAAGACCATCTGAGTGCTTTAGCTGAAAAACCGAACTCTAGTTTGCCCTCTATCACAGCAAGGTTTACGCTCTCATCATCGCTGAGAGGAGAGAGAAACCAAAACACATCCAGGGAGACAAAAAAAAAAAAAACTCTTTTTGACCTTTTGGAAATGGCACCTGAGAATAAATACTTGAATAAATGCCTGCCCAAGTGCTTTTTGATGAATGCTACAATGTGAGATGTTGGGTGATTTTATTTTTACGCATCTCTTGGGAGACGGCCAAATGGAGGTCTGCATAATGCACGTTGTTGCCTTTTCAAACGACTGACCTTGACAGCGGTAATATAACCCCACCCATCCCTCTAAAACCCAGAAGAAGCACACAGTGAGGTTGGCTTCTGTGCTCTTCAGCCATTTAATCATTGACATGTTGACAAAGGGCAGCTATGAGCCACACTAGCCTGAGGTATGAGCAGGATCTGACCAACTGTAGGTTATACAGGAAATAAAATGAGGGCAAATCTTTTCAACGGCCTCTTATTTACAGTTATATGACACATACTATAACACACACAGGCTGAGACTATCTTCTGTTGGGCACTTTATTGCTGAGCTCCAACAAACCAGATCATCTTTCCAGATTTATCCCAGTAACCTCCCTCTCTAAAGCTCAAATGGGGAACCGACTAAAAAACATTTTTATGAAATCGCACGAGTGACAAAATGGAAATTCATACACAAAAACCTACTGTGAGCTGCTGTATTTTACGATGCGTGACACACCAGAGATTTGTTTTCAGTCTAGCAGGCAACTCGTTTTCAGGTGCAGATCAAGAGATGACCTAAGAGGACACATACCTATAAATAGAATCTTTTTTCCTGCTGCCTTTTCTCTGACGTTCTGTTTAACAGGCCAGTTAGGATATAATGCATATAAAATCCAAAGTATAGTCGAATAGATTATGTTATATTCAGACATATATCGTGTACCAGTAAAATAAGGTGCACTTTGACTGCATTATGAACACACATGCTCAGCGAGTAAGCCGTTTCCACATCAGAGGAATGTTTTTTTGCTTGAAACTTTTTTCAATTCAAGATATCACTGGTTTATTTCTGACAGTTAAGTCGCACCTTGAGTCTGGAGAGTTTCTGGACATTAATGGGCTGTTGGAAAACCAATAATCCCTGGAAAACCCAGGTTAATCTGAACATCCTCTAACTGCAGGTGAGTACTGGGTCATTCACAGACACTATTCATATGAGATTCTGGTGTGCACCACCCACAAGTGTTGCAAATAAAAACCTAAAGCAGTCATTTAAATGAAAAAGGCACTCGTCTTTACACTCGAGTTTTTAATAGAAACTGAAACAAGGGCAACTGGACTTGTAGAGTTCCTTGAAGGTGTTTCGCCACTTATTTAAGCAGCTTATTCAGTTCTAAAGTACAGTACTGGTGGGGGGCTGAGGTTTAAATAGGAATGTCTGTGGTTGTTGCTCATCAGAAACTCTCATGACCAGTGTCAGTTAATGACTTACTTCTTGAGTAACCTCATACTTTCGATATGGCTGTCCCTCACAACGTCATCATCCCCCTACAAAGTTTCTGCATTAGTTGTTGTTCATGCACCAGCATTTTGCATTATTGTTTGATCATGTACTGTGCTATACACCTACAAAGTCGTGCACAAATATATTGGTGTGCAAATTCAGGACATACACTGTAACATAACCATCTAATATAATTAATGTAACCCAGCAGCAACAGAAAATATTATCAGTTCCAACCATTCAAAGACCAACTGGACAGACAGTATGTGATGATATAACTATTTTGGCAACATCTTTTCCCAACTCTCACCAACTCTGCCTCTCTGACATCAGTGTGTCCAGGACTTTTTTCCTCATGTGTGAATCCAAAAACCCAACACGCCCCCCGTTTCCTGTCAGAAAAACACACAAGTCACGGGGCGTCTCCATGGAACAACAAATTAAAGCTTCCATAAACTGTCTGCGAGTTGAATTCCTCCTTAAAGAGTTTTCAAATCTCACTGTTCTGTTTTGCACTGCAAACTATTAACAATTAGAAAGTTTTCTGTGCGTCCTGCTGTGATGAGGTCCATTTTCTCTTTTGTCTTTCATCTTCCACCACAGCAGCGAGTCGCTCTTCTTTTTATTATTAAAGATGAAATTGCTGGGATCAGGTGAATCTCGTTTTATTAATACAGAGCCAACAATCTGTTCCTGCATTCTCGAATATAGCAGCAAACTGCACCCTCACGGATAAAGCTGGAAGGTTACTTTATGTTTTTCATGATCACTCTACCAGCACGCTCATGTAATGATGTAGTATTTTCACTTGCGAAGCAGCTGCTGCACATTAATCTTAAGATAATAGAGTCTTGCTTTTGTATGTACACTTCACTCTGGCGAAGAGCTTTGCCTGTGCTCCCTGCTCCTCTTTCTAAAGTGAGGAAATGAATCGCTGTGGGAGTTTAATGCATTCATGTTCCCTGTAAATTGACTTTTAATATATAAAAGATTAAAATCCAGAAGAACCATCAATAATTGAAAAAAAGCGTTATGCAAACAACACACACTCACAAACACTGAGATCAAGGGAAAGACGGCTCTGTAAGACACAAAGGACACAATTAACTTTAGAAGGAAGCAGCTGCTTTGAAGGAGGGCAGAAAACCAAAAGGCAACTAACTGCAGAAACAATCGAGTAAATCCTCCTGCTGCTGTATTTTAATTGAATTTTGCCTTGTTAATCTATAACATGCCTTACTGATACAAAGCCCATTTCATTTCCTATAAGTGCAAGATGTAAAACACCTGCTTCATTGCATTGTTACCAAGATCCTAGAATGTTATTAATGATATATTATGAATGTTTGACAACATCTAGCACAGAAATATATTAGAAAGAAAGAAAATATTAACAGTTTGTACTGAATTTAAATGAAGACTAAAGTACAGAAGTGTTTCTTAATGTGTGTTTAATGAGGAATCTGTTATAACAGCACACACCCATCCTTTACTCTGTCCATACTGTATCTACTAAATGCCCTGCAAATATTAGTTTTTCAGAAAATGAATTAAACAGTGATTCATTTGTAATCATTGATGAATTTTAGATGTGGATATTGTTGAGCCGGGCCAAGTAGTTTCCTGCTTCTTCCCGTATTTATACTAAAATCCAAATTCTCTCCTGCTCCACATTTAATGCACATATAATAATGAATCTTTTCTTCTGACTGATGCTGAGATGCTCCTTTAATATCTTGCAGTGCACTCCAAAGGATGTTAAACAAGGAAAGATTATTTAGTAAAGAGTGACATTTATTTAAGTAACAAGAGACAACAAGAGTGAAAATATTTTAGAGGTTAGATTCCGATGAGAAGCATTATAGAAAGGAGACCAAGATAAAGGTAGACGATAGAGACAGGGTGCCCTGGAGTACAGATGCGAGTGCTGATAAAGCAGATATGCTGATGGAGGCTTGGACTTTGGAAGACCAGAATCAGGAAGAGATGGGGAGGACGTGTTCTTTGCTACAGACCATCCCGACAGAATTGCACTGAATTTAAAGAGATTGTTTGTCTTGGAGAAAGCAGATCATTAGGTGAGGGTAAGTGATGCTGAATTTGAGAAAATAAGACAAAATGAGATGGAACTTTATTAATCCCAAGGAAATTCTTGTGCCAGAGGATGTTTACAGACCGACAATGACAGTGACCGGAGCAAATTTACAAAGATATACAAGTTATTCAAGCTATAAAATGCAATAACCAGTCTGATGGACTAGTCAACGTTGGTACATGGTTATAGCAGCAGTGAAGAGTAGGGTGTGGGAAAACAGAAGTGATGAAGAGCATGAAGCATGATATAATATGCATATGAATTTGAGGTCTAAACCCAACAACGAGACCAAAGTATAAACTGATTTCAGCATAAACGGTATGACAGTCACATATCTGCAGAAAACCTATAAACGTAAACATGATCAAACTACTCCATGCTCTTTTTTGTGCGTAGTTACTGACTGTGTAACTTTTCACCGGGGTCGATTGATTCCTGCACTTCTCTGCGGGCTGAGAAAAATCTCCGGCTGATGAAACCATTTCAAAGCTTCATTGAACAAACCCAGAAATGATCTTTGTTAATGCTGCTTTCAGTACATAGTTACTCTACAGTAGTTGATGTCTCCCCTTTCTAAATTTGATTAACTGGAGCTGAAGGGCAGTAAATATCTACTGACGTGTCACGTCGCTGTCACTCCTCATCAGCTGCATCTCACGAGTCAGATCAGTTATCCAAGAGGACATTACAGTTTGCCAGTGGACTACTGATGGACATGTTGATGTGTTAATGTAGCTGGCCTCTGGGGCGACACATTAATGTTTTTAACTTTCTGTACGTGTGTCCAAACTAATTAAAAAGACAGATGGCGATAGTTATGAAGTAGCATCTAGAGAGACGATTAGAGAGAGAAGTGAGGGCTACATGCAGGAGCTAGTCAGTGAGTCCTGCTTCTATTGGGAATCAATGACCCCTACACAATGAATTCAACTTGTTTATTGATCTTTGACATCCGCCAGGCTTCATTTTTTTTGTCATTAAGCCAAGTCATAAATCTGTGCTGGAAACTTGCTGTCATGGCCATGAAAGATCTTTCAAACAGGACTTTATTTTTTATTTTTTCCAAAGCGGTTGGAGTTTTGATGGGGATCAAGTAAACATAATGAAAGCCGGGAAAAGTAACTCAGCACTTTCTGTCACCTCAAGGCCGCCTCGCCTCGTACTGCACAAGCAGCTTCAGCAGAAAGAACTGCTGTGACAATCAGTGATATGTTGAAATACAATACATCAGGGTTTTTATGCTGTGGCGCCATTCGGTTACAAGTGCTGCTGCATGCTACAGATTTGATTTTGTTTTTCAGGAAAGTTCTGCCTCATGTTAAAATTCATTTGTGCATCACTTTTATCATATCACAGAGATCATTACTGTCCGGTTGGCATGAAGACAGAACTATTTGTATCAATTCAGAGACTCAGCCTCATATGTATATCAGATCCAGTTTCAATATATCACTGAATTCAATCTCATGTGAGGAGATTGAAAAAGGAGTTAATCTGTTTCAGCAAGACCATCATTCTGTTTACAAAAATGTGCAATAATCATACCTTTAATCATACCAGTATAGAACAATAAAACTACACTCATGTATTGAGCAAGCAAATCCAAAACTTGTATTTTATCTCCGGACTATATTTAGTTGGATCAAGCAGTGACATGACACAGCAAGAAACAGCAACTAGTGATGTTGCTAACTGAGACTACAAGAAATTATCTGTTGCAGGTAGAGAAATAGCACACCGTAATCCCAGTGACTCCAAACTAACTATGGCTAACTATGAATCGGAGGAACCAATTCATAGTTAGGAATCGATCCTCAGTTAAAGCAGGTCCAAATGTAAATACAGAAATCTCCACCTGGTACAACTCGGTGTCTCAACTTAGCAGCACTTGCAGAAAGTGAGAAACAATTATCTGTAACTAAACCATGCTGCCCTTACACAAATTAATCATATATCTTACAACCGATAGCATATATACTATCGCATTAGCCTAACTATATGATGTTCCTGCTGTTATTACTCATCAGCTGAGGTGGATTGTGAAAACAGAAAATAAATAACCTTTCTGACCTTTTCACCAACAAATTTTAAGCACATGAATGTAACACAGCTTCCAGTCAGCTCTTTTATCAATTATCTAAAGTTTAGACAAAGTTCAGTCAGTTTAGACTCTAAACTGACTGACTGAAATAATTATCTTGACGTCAGCCATAGATTTCCAGAAAACCTGATGAAGAGGTGGTCTGTGAGTGGGCCTTTGGTGTATAGGTGATGCCACAGAAAAGAGCTCGCTGTGATGGCACCCAGCTTTAAGCCTTAACACAGTAAACATTCACAGTTGTCATGAAAGGGGAAATTAGCTGTAAAGATCAAAAAAATGGAGGTGTATAGGTATTCGCTTTTGGAGACAAGCTCAAGTAGCCATTTGAGGAACAGCAATTTTAGGCACTTCTGTGTTGGCTTCATTTTTTTTTAACAGCAAGTTTGCCACTTGGCAGTAATAAGGTGTAAGATCTGAGTTCCCCATTTGTTTGTTCCTAATGTTTATGAAGAAATCGATCCATCTAAGGTGGTAGTAATTATAATTCTGCACTATAAAATAACACAGAGATTTTCTTCTTGGGATATTTAATATCTTACATAAATTACTTTTGCACTTTGTGTTGCTTTTGGCACATTAAACAACTTCTTCTGTTGTCTGCAGAACAGTAACACTTACGTGTTCAGGTGACGTCATTGCTCACAGATATCTCAATGTAACAGTGAGCCCATTTGCACATGCATCGCACTCATTAAGCTTCAGATCGATTTAGTCTCGTAGGAGAGGAATAATTAAGTTGAAATCAATACTAGAATTGCAGAGGTGAAACTAGAGCCTACGGCACATTAGCTGTAAAGTGTAAAGCATTCCCGCTGCAAAAGAAAATCCTTATCTCCACTCTGTGATTGCTCTGTAGGGAAATTGACTTCACCCTCTGAGAAGCATAATTTCAAATATAACTCTGCACCTTAAATGTGGCAATTACAGCCATTTACAGACAAGAGCCAGTGTTTCAATAAGAGCTCTGGAGATAATCGGTCCAAGTCAGCGATATACTGCAGGTGCAAAAATAACAAGAAGTTCAAACTTGTAATAAAGGCGAGAACATGAAGCACACTTTGGGTGAGAGTCTAACTTAAAGCAGCTACAGCATTTAATGTGGATATATGTCCAAGCATCTATACCATTTTGTTAAAAGAAGAGTTCATGGGAATTATACAGTACATCTGGGGAAATAAAGAAGTCGGTTTCTGACATTTGCCCAGCACTTGATGGACACAGATCAAAAAGACAGGAGAGGTGGAGGAAAAAGACAAAGGTCTGCGGCTGATTTGATCCCTGGAGATTAAATAATGATCTTAAGCCAACCAGAGCACAAGAAGGCTTCATTTTTTAGTTTATACCAAGAGACACTATTCACCTTTTACCATTTTTCTACAATAATGGTGGTTAAAATGAACAGCTTTGACCATTAACAGCTTTTCAGTACCATCTGGTTCTCATACTTTATGTAACTCACGAGAACTAGATGTGAAATAATCTATTACTCCAAGGTTTTATGACTTTAAACAGAAAACTAAGAAATACTTAAATGTGGTTTGCAACCCTATTCCCTCGAGACTCATATTTCCTCAAGTAATTTGTACTAATTGCAGTTTGTCTGTGATCTTAATGCCGAATTAGCAATGTCCACAATTAGTAAATTTTAGCAAATAGGGCTAAAGACACTAAAATGGTGGTTGGGTAATTAGAGCTTCTCTCGCCCCTTATATGATGTGATGTGTGTGTCCTTAGCTGTTCCCGCACACAATTAGTATTACCTGGGGACGTGGTGTGATTTAGACATTACCCCATACGTCTCAGCTGTGTGTGGCACATTTGCATGGGATCAAACTGTATGTGATCAAGGCTTAGCTACTTTCTGCTTCCACTCTGCCACATGTCAGAGGTAACTATGGTACCTTTCATAGCTCTACACTTTTCAGGGCTTTAGTTACTTTTCATATTTGGGTTAATGATAAAAACATTTATTTAAAAATAAAATAAAATAAAATATGATGTGCTACGACTGATCCCGGAGAATTCAGAAGCCACTTCGAAGTATGTAAATCAGCTCCACCTTTACGGATGCGATGAACACACAATTAATATAATCCAGTACACGGAAATGTGCCTCCGTGCATGTCATCCATCTCATCATCGTTTGAGATTTAGCTCTTCAGGTCGTTTGAGAAATCCCCCGGATGTGCTCCCAAACTTCAATTTATAATTACCAAAATAGTCTTCATAATTCTCGAGCCAGAAAGAGACAGAGAGGAGAAGCAAAGGACACAAAACTCCTTAACATGCATTTGAAAAACCTTGTAACGAGAAGTATTAACAGATATAAGATGCAGATGTTTGAACAGGAAGGAAATAAACTCCAAAAGTAGTTCTTTTCGCTAAGTTACTGACCTGTTTGGACACATTCTATCCCTGCCAGTGATTTGCAAAGGAAGGTGCATCCTGTCGTCAAACTGTACAACAATAACAACACAAACTAAATTAAAGCTGGTTAAATTGTTAGTTCTGTCCCCTAATGTAAAGAGTTCATGTTAATCAGCCAATAGTTTTACTTTAAGTCAAGAAGTAGAGAGCATAAGACGACAAAGCTTGCAAACTCTTATGATAGCTGGCATCTGTGACGTCTGTACATCTGTGCATTAGCAGCACACAGTTAAATTTTAGAATGCCGTCCCTGGCATGTAAAGGTAACGCTGATTATGATTCAGCAGAAGCAATAACTCAAATCCCTATAGAGCCTTGGCAAGTGGATTCACTGTCAAGGTCCGGTGGTGACAACAAGACTAATTACTCCATAATGGGATACATCCCTCTCTTTCAGCCCACGACTGCACACCTGCATCGCTGAGAACTGGCTTGGTGATTATAACATGGCCTCAAAAGCGTCAGCCGTACATACAGATTAACTGTGGGCCAATCTATCAACACAGAGAGCTGGTTGTTACCTCGATGAGTTAACATGCAGCTCAAACAAAATTCTCCCCTCGGATGTTTCTGTCTGGTCTGGCTTTTGTTTTCTTGACATGGCCGCTTACATATGGTAATGTATATTCAACAGCCTTTAAATCATCTGCAGCTTGAAAGTGAGCTGAGCAAGTTTGGAAGAACTTCTGCTCTGTTGTTCTTATGTTGTCATTTAGGGTTGGGGTTTGGGTTTGGTTCACGCAAAGACATTTCTCTACGTTAAAATCTAGACATTAAAAAAAGGAAATGCATATTTTGTTTGTGATTTCAGGTGAATTTGAAAAATGCATTGTTTTTGTATGTCTGTGAAGGTTCTCAGTCATCCAGGTCAGGGTATATCTGGTTATCCCAACAAGTTTTAGCTTTGTTATTTGAATGCTGTCTGAATGTAGATATATACTCCTCCTGGAATTGGCTTTTAAATGAGCTAAACTAATTTGTCAAGAAACATCTAAATTTATGGAGTGTAATGAAACTTAGTGGACTGGAACATTTACACGAACATCTGTCAGGCAGTCACATCAGCCAGATAATATGCCGGTGTCCCAACTTCAGAACGACACAGATCAATAAAAACAAGTGGATTTTCACTCTGTATAATCAATACATGTCAATGCGTATTTCCCAAGATAACAGACATAACATCAACAATACGTATCTGAATAAATTAAACCTTTAGTATTCTTTAAATTTCAGCAGAAAGAGCCATCAGAATATTATTGATTACCTCATATTTATCCAACAAAGAGAGGCTTGGCTTCGCATTCTTCCTGCGCCGGCTTTACAGCCCTATAGCAAGCACTTAAATCTTTCCCCAAAATCAATTCCTTCCTTCAATAGATTTCTCCTTCAGAGTTGTTCTCGTCACATCTTAAAGCTGTTAATGTATTACTCTGTCAGCTGACGGCCGGCATGAAGTGCGGACTGACATTTGAGAGTAGATGGACAGCCTCCGTCCGCGAGCGCGAAAGACAAATGTGACGAGCACTGAGGCAGAGAACGAAGCCGGCCCATGATTGATACAGGTGCCACCGCGAGAGGTCAGAGCCATGCCTCAAAAAACGGGGCCATCGATTCTCCTGCCCTTTAAACAAACAAAGGGACATCTCTGCACGGAGCCTCAGCTCTGCTGTTATAGCCTTCGACTTCACGCAACCCATCCGTAATAACCCCGCACATCAGCATACGGCTGTGATCTAACGTGGCTGAATAACAACTACATTTTCTTCTATATATATGGCTGCATTGTTGCATTGTCACCATGCTCCATGCAGGGCGCAAACCCAATTTTGCTTCTCGTTGGGAGAAAAGCGCTGCACTATTTTTAGTTTTAATGCCTTTCCTCTATCTCCATTTGCCTCATGTCTTTTTCCTGATAGGACGCTGTTGAGAGTTGCTGGGGCATTGCTGAAATCTATTCCCCTCCTGCTAAGGCAGCTGTTTAGAGACTCTCATTAATAAGAGGAGATTGTAAGAAAAGCAGCATGAGGAGGAGGGCGGCCCACAATAACACCCACCGCTCAGTCTAAGGTGAGAGAAACCACAGTAAACACATGAATAAGGAAAACAAGTCCTCATGTCCCCGACCCAGCCTCTTGGAGAGCTAATAAAGTGAAATGAGGCCTATCATTTATCGCATGTGTGCGCCACTGGTGCGACCCAAAAGAAAACATGTGTGGAGGACCGGACACATGTTAGCGAGGCGATTATCTCTATAAAAGCAGAGGGAACTGGGCGTGCACGGAGCAGTCGGCGGGCCGCAGTAAAGGTCAGGCTTTAAGACTGAGTGCCAGAGATCTCGGCCACTTTAAACATCCGGCCTCAGAATATGCACATGGTTCTGTTTTGCGTCCATGTCTCCCTGCGGCTCAGCTGGCATATGTTAGCGCCAGATAGCCCCAAATATAAAGACCGCAATCGTAATCGTTCTTCCTTTCTAAAACCACTGAAAACGATCTCATATCAGAAATATGCCTTTGTTGAAGCCATGTTGTTGCCATATGAAACTGTAGGGAAATGGCCTCTTTGTACTGTTCAGATGTGCTTCTTGATTTGATTTCTAGCTTCCAGTAGGGAATTTACAAGAACAGATTATTGTTATCAAGCTGATGCCAAAATTCTTAAACTGAAATTGTATCAAAAGTCAATGTACTTTAGATGTCGTAGGTACTGGAGATTATAGATGCGGGACAATAACAACAATGTGTGAAAGGGTGGTCTGCAATGCAACGTGTTATTAATGGCCACGAGTCAGAACCTGGAACAAAACGCGGAAACACCTAATATTTTTCCAAGCATCTCAAAGACAGATATCCTGATCTGTACGAGATTTAGAAGCTGTCACTTCCTCATTAAAAACACGTTGTTGTAATGTTCATATCCTGAAATGTAACTGTTATCATATGGGAAATGCAACAGCTGCATTTGTTTTAGAAATGCTCCACATACAAATTGCATAAAGCCTCAGATTAGCTTGTTTAGGCTTAAGTAGCTCATAATGTTACTATGCGACTGTCATTATTGTGTGTCAGAAAACTGTGTGCGCAACAGGTTTTCATAAATAAATACATTCATAAATAACTTAAGTGCAATTTTCTCATTCTTTTTTTGATGAAGATTTCTATCAAGAATCAAAATCCTGTGGTCCTACTGCCAATTACCAAAGTTCTAGCACTACCATCCAATAAATCATTATGCCAGTATTATAGACCAGTTTAGCCACATGTCTTAGCATAAACATATAGCTACTGTATGTCATCCAATCTGCAGTTAATTTCCTGTTTATTCTAATTATTTCCATCTGTTAAGAAGAAAGATGTTCGGTTTTAAACACCACAGGGAGCTCATAACTTATACAAAACCTGTCTGTTGGTTGATTAAATAATCATTTATAATAAATTGAGTATTGTTTACATCAATGTCTTCTGTTTCCTTGATTTCTTGGTGCATTACTAGATTTAATTTTGCGAGTCACAAATCATTCAGGAGAGTAGCATTAGGCCCACACGTGTGATGCAGCCTCGTGCACAGGCAAGAAGTAAATGTGCCAATACAACAATGTAAAATACATACAAGTGTTCTAAACCACACTTAAGTCAAAAAGGAATTATATTATTTAAATAGATGATCTGCCATGAGCTACTACCTGTCAAAACCTCCCTCGGTTACCTTTATTAAATGTTATCGGGGGATCGGTAAAGGTTATCTTTATTATCTCAGTAAATGTCATGCATACATACTATATCTTTGTCACAACTGGAAAAAAAAAAAACATAATTTTGAGGAATGTTTGCCTTCGTACTAACAGTAGCTAAAATCAAATCGGCAAACAATCAGTCTGTAGGAGATGTAAATGTCCATTAATAATTGGAACAGAAGGCATTTTATGGTATTTAATGAAACAGACTGCAGCGTTTCATTCTGATTATTCAGCCGGCTGTGGTATTTCCACTGAGCGGCAAACATTAATTCCATGTGATTCATTTTTACAGGACTGGACTGGTGCAATTTACTTAAGAAATCTAATAAGACCTTTGAGGAGATAAATGCACGTTACTTGCCTTTGTTGAAATAATTGTGCAGCCCCCGAATCAGCATGCTCTTAGTCTGCAGTGTTCTGCTGTGAATACAAAAAAGAAGGGTTAATCGAATTTCCGGCTGCACATTTTTCTTGTTTTGACAAGATCCTATTTTTCATTTATTGTAACAGAAACCAACTGATACATTTTTACAAGAAACGAAAGATGAAACGTTATTTTACAAAAAAAAACCTGTATTTTGTATGTATGTTTCTCATTGTACCACACAGTATGGATTATATACCAAATCGAATAATTTAATATTCAGTAATAATGAGATAATTAATTTTATCTTGTAAAAATGTGAAAAACACAGACTATTTTGACATTAAGGCAGCGGTGCACTGCTGTATAATTGCAATGTTTTCTGAACAGGGTTTTTGTTACAATACTGTTTTTATTTTTTTTTTTTATTGGGCCTTTTGTTACTGAAGAGAGAACCTCTATATGACCATCACAGGACATAAAAAGTTCTTTGAAGTGGCATAGCGTCAGTGGTTATTCTCGTTTCATTACCCGTTTTACAGAACAATAAATCCATTTAACCTCAATTAACATAGAGAAAACTGAGCTCTAAAATTTGTATATAAATGTTCAGCTGAGCAGCCAAGCCACGCGGGAAGTAATCAAGACAAGCTCTCTGCGGGGAGTCGGCCTGAGTGATGTAAGACGTTTGTGTGTTGCACTGTGCGGCGAGAGGAATGGTCATCAGTGAGGGACCCATAAATTGTTCTGACACTCAGCCACATGTTTCTAATCAACTCGGCTTCAAATAATATTATGGTTGAAGAATTCACCAGCGCAGCCATTAGCCGTTATCAAAGACTAACTTTTAGTGTGGGGAGACTCCAGAGGGAGGGAGCTCGTGGGTTTAAAACCACTGGGAACTCAAGGCATGAGGAATAATTATGTACGTTCAGGGTGAGCGGTTCAGACAGGTGGAATGCTTTCTGCTTTTCTGCTTGTACTTTCTACAGACTGATCAAATATTTCACCTAAAGCATCACCCGATGGAGAAAAACCCTCCCTCCTCACTCTATAGCTCCTCTAGCTGGAGCTAAACTTTTACAAATAGCTGAGCCAATCACAGCTGCTTGTCCCAAAAAAGTTGGTTTATTTGTATGCCTTCCTGTTCACCACGCGACAAGCAATTATTCCACTTCATATATCTCGCTGAAGACTGTTCGGATACCCATTCTGCACCGGGGGGATGAGCTTGGCAGCCGTGTGTTGACAGTCATTTCCACAATAGACTCCCTCTTTTCGAATAACTCCAGCCAGTAATTTGCTCATACATCTTTGGGAGCAGCTTGCCCAGCCATAAAAAAGCCTTAAATCCTGGAGTTTAAAGAGGGATTCAGCGCTGAAGAAGATCCTGTTTTTTGTCATTTTTCCTTGGATGCAGTTATTGTGTAATAGAGGAAGCGAGGCTGTTTCTAAGGGAATCCATACTTCCTGTGTGCGTTGGTCTCTGAGGTTAATTATTACAGTAGAGACAGTAATTTGCTCTTTGTATTGGTACTTATCTCCCCTCACAGCTGGTGTGTTTTGCCGAGTGGACGGCCATTAATCAAACCTTTCTCCTGCAGGAAGTTGGACTATCCATCACCTCCCTCTCTCTCCCTCTCTCCCTCCCTCTCTGCCGCCTTTGCTGTCCCAACAGGCACTAAACCTTTTCATTTTACATGCCCAAGTGCAACCTTGAATATCGTCCAAGCATTTTTTCCTCTACAGTTATGAGATGAGTGAATCATATGTGCAAATTCGGTTTCACAGGACGTGTGTGTGTGGTTGGCTGAGGTGGGCCACTTGTCTGTCACTCTGGAAGAATGGGCAAGAGAACGTTTTACATCCACACAGCTGACACTGAAATACCTATTCACGGGCTACGCTATTAATCACTGAGCTGTTCAAATTTCTTTGCCTCTCCTCACAGGCTTGAGATTTTTAAAAAAAAAAGACAAAATGGAAAGGCTTCATGCTGAGCCACATTATTACTGATTACTAGCCTTCTTTGTATTATTGTGTTGCATGAAACATTCCTTTAAAGGAAGCTAAATGGAAGTTTGTCTGCAGCTGTGACCCAGTTCCTAGCTACATGCTAACTGTAAGGAGGTGTATGGTATGTTAACGGTGTGCCATGATCCAGTGCATGAAGGAAAAAGACAATAAATACAGCTCTTGGAGAAGTTGCAAAGCAAACAGTGAATAATAATCTGTTAGAAAGACATTTTGAAATGAAAAGACTTCGATCTGAAGCTGCACGTGTATATTTTCCTGTTATCAGAGAATGGGGAAACGTCTATAATACCAAAACTGTACAAATATTAGTGTATTTACTATGTATAATAACAATATAGTGTAAATTGGGAAATAGCCATCATGTCTGTGTCCCTATTGACTAATAGTCAGCTGGAAGCCATCAGTTAGCGCTGGCAAACGTAGATTGTACAGATTTAGAATGAGACAACTTTATTAGTCTCTGGGGAGCCATTTAAACTCTGTTGCTACTTCTAAGATGACTTTTCAGACAGCTGATGCGTCAGTAGAGCACGCACAACCAGTCGAAGAGAAATGGATGTGGCAAAAGTCAGATAATGAGCAAAAAATGACTACACATAGAAGGCTTTACCTTGTTTTACATCTTCATCTCACCTGGACATTCAAATACACAAATATTTTCACAATCTAGAATTCAGAATCCAGATTAACTGTAGACCAACTGATCAGCATGGTTCAGTAGAGGCCAGCAAAGGTTTGTAGCTCTTCTCAGCCTCCAAGCTAACAGTATTCATGGTTGTTTGAATTCTGAATACAGGCTACTGCCACCTGCTGGTATGAAGACTTAAAGTATTAAGACTTATTTCCATTCATGCATGGATGTGCCAGATCCTGGTTGGCTGTAATGTTTGCGGTGTGTTCAAGTGCAACTTTTCAGCCCACACACAGGAGACATGAGGCTACTTCACAGTGCTGCCGGTATTCTGTTATGTTGGTTTGGTGTGTCTATACCTTTACTAATAGGAGGTTTGGAACAGCATGTTCCCTCAAATTAAAAGCTCCTAACTTACTATTTTTCTTTCCAGTTTCAAACTTGTCAGTATGAATGTTAAATATTTTACCTCTTTAACCTTTTGTTAGAAATAATGAATGTACGTTTTACAGAATTCCTTTGGCTTACTTACTATATGCGGCATATGTTTGATTATTGAATATGCTACTGACAGATGGTACTATTCCACTATGGATTACATAAAAACACATGTAAGTAGGTAGTAGTACACTGGATTCTAATGCACTGAAGTGACAAGCAGTATATGGAAATTTCACTAATAAAGGCAGGTATTCAGATAATGACCCAGTCCTTAATAACAGCCAGCCAGCAGCTAACGGTAATGACTGAAAGCTGAGTAAAAAGCAGAGTGTTTGAATTACCTGGCCCCAAAAGCCCCAGATAGACAGCAAATTAAAATGGGAGCAGATCAGAAAACAGGGGCACTTCTCACATAAAGGTCTGACACTCGAGGTTGAAAAAATGCCCTACAGCTGAGTTACAGTTTTTTCCACAAGGACAGAGCTCCAATCCTGCACACTAAAAAATATATCTCTACTAAAATAATCATGCTTTTATAACGTGTCAGATGGCATTCATACGCACAGCCCTATTTCCATCTGCTTCTTCTAATACATCATTGGCCTGTCTGCACTGTTTTGTTCCTCTTTGCTCTGCCACTGTACAGCAGATCTGTAAAACAGTGGGGTATCTGCCAGCTTGTACCTCTGAAGTCCTTTGTCTCAGATTCAGCAGCATGCACACACAGTGTAACACACACACACAAGCAAAGGTTTCTCATGAGGTTTATGAGCTGTAACCCTGCTGCATCATAAATAATCCAATCTCCTCAAAACAATGCAAAAAGGGCCCTCCAAGGTGTAATGGTTCCTTGTTTCAGTTTGCAGCAAGATAAAGAAAGCCTCGTTAGAAAAAAACTCAAGAGGAGAAAAAAGAAAATCGAAGCACATTTTGTGGACGCGGTGTGGAGAGGCTTTCAGGAACAGAACAGGGGTGGTAAACTGAGCGAGAGTCGCTCTGCAGTTCTGCTCCCTCACTCTGCTCTTGCCTCAAACCAAAATGCACTCATTTTATTTTATTTTGCCTGAGTAGAAGCAGAGGAGGACTCAAGCTGAGTAAAACAATGATTCAAGGTTACGGTGATAAATGAGCATGTCTGCACTGATAGCAGAAGGTCATGTGCATCGGCCCCCAGTGTGCGTCTGCCATCTAGCACGCAACAAGGGTGCACTGCTGCTGGCATGGCACCGCACAACAGCACTCTTTTTCTCAGCTTCACCGGCCGCCTTCGGCCAATTTCATTGTTTTGTGCGTCAAGCTTGAGGATCGCTTGAGATGGGACACAGGCAATTTAGCTTAACCTGTCAAACAGATGTTGGATTATTATATATATATATTTTATTATTTTTTTTATTAAATGAGCTTCTGTCAGGATCAAGGATGAGATGTTTTTGTGAAGAGAATGATCAGAAAGTGTTATGTATTATTAAGTATGATGTTCAGACGGTGCTGAAGAGCCACACAGTCACAGTAACTATACAGTACAGTATTACAGTATTATAAAGCTGCATGGTGCTAGTTTCTAACAGGATTTTATGGCACTACTGACTTCTCACTGTTGCAAACAACTTTTTAAAAATATCTTAAATTAATGACAGAATGATGGATGTTTCAGGAAACAGACTTTTTTTTGCGATTTGAGCAGCGGTTAGTAGTTTCATCAATTAACTGATAAACAAACAAAGCTGATGATTGTTTCAGTTTTTTCTGCTTTGGATGCTTTGTTGAATGCAGCTTGTTGAATACATTGCATATTTTGACATTTTGGGTTATATGAAGTATAATTACTTACTATTACGGTTATTATTTTTGACATCATAAACAAAATGATCCATTAATTAAACAGGAAATTAAATTCTAGATTAATATGTAAGAAAATAATTGTTATTTGTGGCTGGTTGTAATCACAGTGAAAGAAAAATCTTCTAATTAAAAACCACTTTTTAAATAGTTCTTTCCCTTGTGCTTTCCTTCTATTGTTTTCATTTTCATATGTGCTTCACCATTCTCTCCACCTCCTTCCTCTTGGGTACAGCTCTGTGTTTGACAAGTGCTTCACCCCTTTCAGCTTTCCTGCCACAAACAGGTCAGAGGAAGATCAATAATGTGCGTGGAGAGGCTCTTATCTGTGTCTCAAGCACGCCTTATCAGCCCCACTTAAATGGTGTTTCATGAAAATTCCTTGAAACGTAATCCTCCCGGAGATGGAAGACAAAAGAAAAATGGCCCCCTATCAAAATATCAAGTGTGTCGATGCAAATTATTTTCACTTATCTGCTCGCTGCGTATCACAACAATAGAAGCTCACGAGGGAAAGAAAAAAATACAATCACTCTGGTAAAGAACTGAACAGCGTTTTGCACTGATGAAATTCACGAAACTGTTAATACACAAGAGTTTATCTTACAGAGTACTTGACTGGAAAGCAGATAAGCTCAGAATCTTCCACTGGAGTGGGGCCTCTGCAGGTAGCACAGGGTGGGGTGATACTAAAACTAGCAGAGCACTAGTGGTGTGCACATGCAGTCTTCTGTTTAGTGTCTCCACACTGGATTATAGCTCCCAAAGAAGTTTTATTATTCTGCTTTGTGAGCTATGCACACTAAACAATGCTGTTTTATAGTTAAACCATAAACGTGACAAACGGCTTGCACAACTGTTTGAATCAGTGACACCTCTAAAGACAAATCAGAGCCAACAGAATCGAGGGACAGTCTCCAAATTTACAGCAACAGCACAATTCACCAGTCACAAAGAGGCTAATACACTGTGTCTGAAATAAGGGTCCCACCCACGCTACATTAGAAAGGAACTACAGGAACCTAAAAAAAAGCAAGGAGCTGCTTGGAGTCATTTCAAAGTGACACACAGACACTGGATTAGCCCATTCCAGCAGAGTTGTGAACAAGGATCAAATTCTGTATGAACTCCAAATAGGTTACCGCATGCTGATGTCATATGTATAACTCATGTCAGGATACATAATGAAGATATAATACATCAGCAGGGCTTGCTGCTGGCATTAATACTCTACTCTATGTAATTGTTTGGTGCTAAAAAGTGGGGATAGACCATTAGTGCGAATCGCAGCTTCTCACATAATGTTTTGCTGTTATGCAGAAGCGCCATCTTGAGTTGCTGAGTCTACTGGCTACCGTGGCTGCTGCAATAAATCTCCACTGAGATGAGATGGGTTATGTTTAAAACAAATGGATCCTAAAAAAAAGTTTGGGACTGACACACCAAGGTGGGAAGAAGAGAAAGCGATTTGCAAATCTCCTGAAAATAGAAGAAAGAACACTGGAAACATATTTTATCAGTTGTTGAATTTGGGCTTGTGGTTGCGACATGGGAAGTCGTGCACACAAAATACCTGCGGTTCGAGTAGTGATATCAGCTGTAAGTTGTTAGGGCAACTTAAATCTAGAAGCCACAAGTAGGTAACATAAGGTAGGAAACACAAAGGCATAATGGAAATATGAGCCCACTGGGGATATCAACATTTGCCCTCAGACATGTTAAGAAAGTTACAAAGAAAATGCTGTATGACTGAAGTATAACATGCTGGTTTATCATCTAGCTCTACTATTTCTGAAAATATCAACAAACATGTCACAACTCATGAACTTTGAGAAAAATTTCCGCTTATGAGGTTGTGAATACCCCAAGAGGGCACTACTGATGTGACCCTGTCACTATTAATTTGAACCTGACTGATTTAAACATTCATTCATTCATTCATTCATTCATTCATTCATCTTCTGGAACCATTAGTCCTGTGAAGGGTCGCGGGGGGGCTGGAGCCTATCCCAGCTGTCATTGGGTGAGAGGCGGGGTACACCCTGGACAGGTCTGATTTAAACATATCCTCAATATTTATTTATATAGTGTACATATTATTAAGCAATATATTAGTAGTATTAGCTAAACCGTCTATTAAAACAAGCTTGATTTTAAGCCATTTCATTGTTAGTCAGTGGGTTAGGATTGCACGCACAATTTATAAAACAATAAACTTTATTTGCTTGTTGGAGCTGCACCAATATTTTTTCAACTCATTAAAGTTGTGTTTCATTTTTTTTTAGCAAATTAAACATAACGTAGCTACAATAATTTGACCCTGGCTAGCAGGCTATAGTAAATTAATTAACAACAACAAAAAAAAAAAAAAAAGCAACTGGACTTGTAGAGTTTTTTGAGAAGTCCAGTTGCCTTTTTTTGAACCTTTGTTGGATATACCATGACCTGGATGACTGAGAACCTTCACAGACATATTGTGATATAAACTGTTGCCCTTCAAGTTGGAATTATTTTGTTTCCAGACACATACTTAGTTTTATTCCTATTTACGTAAATCACATTGTCACAATAATTTCATGAGAAAGAGATGCGTCTATATGTCTATATGTCTCTGTTATATAAAGTTCAACTCTTTCTCTTTTGGATCTGACTGTTATCTGTAAAAATATTTGAACAGAACAAATATTTGTCATTTCAGTTTAATAAAACTTGTTCTCGGAGATAAAATCCAACATGCAGACACTCTGCAGACACAAACAAAGAAAAGCACTTGTGTTGAGTTTTTAGACCCAAGTACAGCATGGTTACATTAACACCCCATGTAAACACTGGCGCTGTGCTGCATAACTGAACAAATGCCTGCAGTTCAGAAGATGAGGCAGTTAAATTGAAATCATCCACAAGGCTAAAATGGTGCTTTTACACACCATTTACAGGAATATTTTGGCAGCCGTACAGTACAGTTAGGGAATTATTGTGCTGCTAACATTTAAAATAAATGAAAACAGTCTGCTGGGGTATCAACAGCCATATACAGTAAATATACAGTATTTCCATTTTAAAGGTTATGAACTAAAGTGTGTCAGAACGTCCTCAGAGAAGCAGTGTCTCTTTTTTTTAGCTGTGAGCGGTGTTTCATTTCAGATTAACAGCCAGTTATCATTTATGTCATTTAAGCTAATTTAAGAGGGGTTCCAAGGTTTCTAGAGGACCTGATTTAAATATCAAAGACACTCTGGTCCAGCGTGCCTCTCCACGTCTCACTCCTCCTCCCACTAATACACTGAAGTGAGTCACTCTTCAGCCTCTTAGGCAACAACTGGAAGAAGTCATGCACTATTAGCCAGGGTAGCATTTTATTTTACACCTCCTTATTGTGCGCCTGTTTTATGAATAGAAATGATTAATAACTCACTAAAACACACTAGAGTATTTGTGTTCAAAGTCAATCTGCTGACTATTTTCTATTAACTGTCAAAATTAGATCGGGGGAGAAAGCACTTTACAGCGTTTTTATTGCACCAATTCACACGCACGCACGCACGCACGCACGCATACACACACCCACGCACACCCACCCACACACACCAGCTGTTGGCAGAGCAAGGCGTTGGGGTCTGCCATCAGGAGTGCCTCCAGGTTCTGTGTCTTTCCCAAGAACACTTCAACATTTGGAGGCCATCTTGGCATATCTGCAAACATCACTGAATTCCGTATCAACAGCATGCCTAGGCTTTTTGTGTTCATCACAATTTTCAGAGCAAGACCAACTTCTCTACTTCAGTAATACTCAAAGTGCTTTACGGTGTTTTTAATTGGACGATTCACACAAACAGTAATACACCAATGGTGGCAGAGCAGTTATGCAACGTGCTCACCTTCCATTGAGAGCAACTCTGGGATCAGCGTCTTGCTCCAGAGCAATTCAGCATGAGGAGTCCATCTTGGCAGTGTCTGACTCCCATCAAATCCAAAAAAAGGCAAACAGGAATAGTGTGAGTAGAGCTAAAACAGGTAGATAAACATCTACACAGACAGCTATCAACCTGTGAAGACACCTAAATGTCACTCAAAGTGACCACAGCCCTGATTCTACAAAACTTTAAAACGTAATACAATTTGAATGGCTAAATTATGTAAAAGTTCACCCCCTGTACAGCTGTCATGAATGGGTAAATGAGCTGGTGAGATTTCTCCTATAAAGTCATGATTCGACTCCAGCTGTTGCCGCTTATGGACAACCTACCCATCAGAGTCACAGAAAAAACTAGAGGCTACTTTTCACTTGACATGTGACAAAACAATTACTATCATCAAAATAGCTGAGTTACTTTAAAGCGTTACACATATCATTTAAAATAAATGAGCATCAGCTCCATTGACTGATTAAGGTCACAAAAATTGCTGTAAAAAGCTCCAGACCAAAAATAAATAAATAAAATTCTCAGATTTTATGAATGTTTAATGTCTTAAAAGACACATGGGAACAATAAATGAACGCTTATTAATATAGTATAATACATCAAAGGACTTGTGTGCATCATTATATTTCATTAAATTTCAATTTTATTTATATAGCATCACAATACAAATCGTCTCAAGATGCTTTACAAAACCTGGCCTGAAACCCCCACAGCAAGCTTGAAGGCGAAGGTGGCAAGGAAAAACTCCCTTCATGTGTTCATATCATTTATTTCTATCAAAAGTGCAGCTTTTTTACCATATACCATGTTTCTGGTCAAATATGAAGCTGCTGTCAGTAGCCTTTTAGCTTAGCATGGAGACAGCAGATTGAGATATTTATATTTGGATTTTTCCATAATTCAACTTAGCCACATGTATGTTTGTTAGACAGGTTTATGTATTTTACCTTTGGACAGAGCCAGCTGTGTCCTGCTGTTTCCATTCTTTCTGCTAAATTGAACTAAAAGTCACTTGCTGGTACCGTCACATTTTCTGCACAGATAAGAGAGCGATATTAATCTTCTCATATCGCTCGAGAAGGTTTAAATTTCTCGACAATACATCTCTCTCCATGGGTGAACATAGTGAGAGTCAGGGAAAGAAAAAAAAAATCTTCAACTTATCTTATTGTTCCACCGTGTTATCTACTATTTATGGTGTGAATTTCATTTTATAAATAGTGAACAGAAGAGGTTAAAGTGTAATAATCATAACATGTGTTCAAAGATAAAGTGGCAAGCTGTGGATTCACATTTACTATCTGTTCAGTGACTGCAACAAATAATAGATTTGAATCCACGGTATGCCTCCTTGGATTCCTCAGGACGTGACAGTCATCTGTTCAAATATTCTTGCTCTTTCCTCTGCCTCTCTCTCTGCTCCAGACTACTGCTTGCCCGAAGCATCCCGTGATGAGAACGCTTTGAAAGTGTCTCATTTGGGGTTATTTCTTAAGCTCTTTGTCTTAATCTGCAGATCACTCCGTTATCTGATCACTCATGTCTGGATCAGATCTATTTGTATGCAGAACGGGGACGGTTTCTGTTCTGCCTCTGCATACATGGTGAGCGCCTCTGTGCACTTTGATATTGCTGCTCACAGCAAATGTAATTTTTTGGGGGACTATTGTTCTGGTGTTTGAGTCTGATTAGATGGTGTGATGGTAGAGCGCAGAGTGACAGGAAGATGGTGAAGATGACATGTAACACATTTCATAAATATATAGAGTCTCATTTTGCATTTTCCTGATAATATTTAACAGCGGATTTTACTAAAATTTAACACTGTAATATTAAAAGTGATGTTACAGTTTACTTTAAGAGCAGCATAGATTTAAGTATTTCTATCTTCTGGTTGGTTGGTTAGTGTAACTTCTTTAGATGAGTTAGTTGTAACAGTATTGTTGGTTCTTTAGCTGTAGTTGTTGTAGTAGTGATGGCAGTGGGAATAGTATCTCTACTGGTACCAACCTCAGCTATACTAGCAGTACTAAAGTGATTTAGGTACTAATGTAACAGCTGAGGTCGATAGTTTGTGGCTCTCTGTTCAGTATTTTGATATTTATTGGCTCAATATTAAAAAAAAAATGTAGACGTTGTCTTTGTGAAATAGTGGAAGTACAGCAGGGGTTCCACTATTTGTAGCAGCAGTTGTTGCTGGAAGAGTTTTGGAAAGCTTAATAAACTGAGCTGGCATTGTCTTTTCTTCAAGAGAAACACCACACAAGAACAGGAACAAAATGCAGAGTGTCTTTTTAAAGCATCATTCATTTCAGAGTAACAGCCATATATGATTTATGTCATTTAAGCTGAGTTGAAAGGGTTTCCAAGGTTTCTAGAGGAGCTGATCTAAATATCAAAGACGCTCTGGTCCAGTGTGCTCCTCCACATCTGGCACTTCTTCACACTGATACATTGAAATACACTAATACACTATGCCTCAGCCACTTAGGGCCACAACAACTGAAAGAAGTCATGCACATGCATTAGGCAAGGTAGCATTTTATTTTATCACCCTTTATTGTGCGCTTGATTTCAGTATTGAAATGATTAATAACACACTATAATACACTCCAGAGTAGATTATTTGCGTTAAGTCTGCGGACTCTTTGCATGTAAATGACCTGCACTCTTATAATACTCTAAGTGCTTTACAATGTTGCTAATGCACCAATTCACACACACACACGGTAGAGCAAGGTGGTGGCCTGGAGTGCCTCCAGGTTCAGTGTCTTGGAGGCTTGATGAGAATGAACGAGATATCCACAGCATGTGTTCTCTTTGGCTTTTTGTGCGTTTAATGACAGAGGCTTAGGGTTAGGGCTAAGGACAGATGTAGGAGAACCTTCATAGATATACACAGCGTGAAAAACAACTACAAAACTGCAATATGCACACTGATAGCACACAACATAGCTTGGCCTGTTAAGGTAGGGACACACCAAACCGGCATTTAATAATTACTGGCAACTGACTATGATGTTGCCTCACATCGCCTGTGTCTAGATCGAAAAATTGAACACACCTGCCAATGACCAGCTGGCACACATAGCTAGCTTCTCTTGAATCATGTTGATCATCCAGTCTACAGTTTATTAATTCTAGATGATATTGTTGTTGTGAAAATATTTGTGTGACAATGGTGAAAAATGTCATTTTTTCTTTAGTGTGTGTGCCTTTTTGACTTGTTCTTGACTTACTCTTCTCACTTAGGTTTCTCTTCTCATTCACTGGTTCTAAACAGCCAATCACAATGAACTATTGGACTGACCTATTCATGCTGAATCAGCTGAATTGGCTGACAGGGATCCATCTAGTGCCAGCTTCTACCGTGTTAGAAGATACCAGACTGAACAATCAGCAGGGGTCAGAAATAGTAAGGAAACCCATCAATAACCTAGAGCTAAACATAGTTATAACAGGTTATAAAAGTAAATGACAGTGACCCGTTTCATTTATGATGGACTTAAAGTGCTGTTTTTAATGTTGACAACAGCATTGTTGCCTTAGATGAAAATGTTTTAGCAGCATTGGTTTTAGACTTCCACCTGTTTGAACATGATCCGTCATTAATAGATGTTGCGAGCTTGTGTTTCTTGGGATTTCATCAGACTTGTGCTTACATTGTTACCTGCGGGATTTTTAAGGGAAATTATTAAAAAAAAATTGATGCAAACTGATACAATAAAATTGAGATCTCTGCTAATAAAAAAAAACCAAACATGTTTGAATACAACAAACAAAATATTATTTAAATTCTAAAATAGAAACTTTGTCACTGTAGAAGAAGCGTCTTGTTCAAAGTCTCGTTTGACTACTGACAAAACCACCTGCTGTCATCTAATCTAATCTAATCTTATGGCCCTTTTACTGTCTGTATTTTTCTAGCAGACCATGATTGCAGTGATGTATAAAGACATCACATAAATCTCTAACAAATATTTGAACTGTTTCCTTCTACAGATTCAAGTGAGTGTTGACACAAAGGGCATTTCTGTGTCTCATATGAGAGCTAACTAATCTGAGTACTCTGGCCCCCTCTTGTGGCTATGTTACATATTGTGGATCAAGATTAAAACATAACAACTCCCAGTGGGTCCATATATAATATACTACATGTGGTTTTAACTTATAGTGTCTTGTGTTCCAGCACGTCTTAATTCTCTTTTATGTAATAAAAGATACTGGCCATTACAAAATGTTGTCCAGTTAATTACAGTTATTATTTCTGTGGCAGTTCCTCAGCTCTAATTAGACAGGCCAAATGTGTAGTTGCTTGTAAGACGCACCTAGAGACCAACCTTTATTCTTTAACTTTTAACTAGACTAGTTTCTACCCTGTTCATTGTGTGTTTGCACACACAAAGTACACTGTATGTCTGTATTTATAAAGCACTTTGGCTGTTTTTTAAAGAGCACCATGAATGAAATAAGCTTGAAACGTAAAGTTGATTATTATGAGAGGGAAAGTAAGACCTACACAGCAGCCCACACAAGAAAAAAACATAAAGATCCTTGGAAGCATTTGGAAGTTGGAAGAGTTTAAGCTGAATATAATTGCATGAATTAAATGTCTGCACAGCCTGGCTATTTTTGCATCTTATATAATACACCTTTCTGTGTGCTGCTAAAGCCTGAACATAAAAGATAATTTAAGGACCACTTCTGGCCATATTGACTGGAGTGTTCTCTGTAATTTCTGAGCTTTCATATAATTGAAGCTGACAGGCTGACAGCGTGGAAATTCAGTGTAGTGAACAGATGTTCAAATGTTGGATTTATAGTTTAAAAGTGTGGTCGTTTTGACAAAGTAGTTTACCTTTATGTTTATAATGTGTCTGCAAGAAAGGCTGGTGACGTGAGGTGGATGAAGCTCAGGAGGTGGAGCAAGTTTGTTGATGGTTCAATCCTAAACCTCTTGTAGCATCATAGCTAAATGTTTTTGAGCAAAACGACTACAACGTTTGGATGGACACTAGTTTTTAATTAATAAACCGAATAATAGCGCGATTAGATAAACAGGCCCCAGATAACCATCTCAATCACAACACACTGGCCTGATTAAAAGGAATTTTAAATTGGATTGGGAAGGGAGCTGTAAATATTTGACTTCGATCAATAGGAAATATATTTGTGCCTAATAACTGTGTAAACACAGGCTGAAATAAATACATTTTTCTGGGCACGTTTACCCTACGAGGGGTGACATGACGAATTTGAAGGAGGGACAGAAACAGAAGCTGGAATCATCGTGCAGGGAAAAAACTTGAGTCACTTTGAATAGAAAGCACCTACCAAACAAATAAGAGTAAGTAAAATCTAATAGTAATATCCCCTATCAACCTTAAATAGCTAGAGATTAATACAACAGATTAGTCCAGTCCCTTACAGTATCTGGTTCTCATCAGATGAAGAGTTCCTTTGGGTTAAATGAAAGTAAACAGAAAAAATAATCAATCTGAAGGCCTCACCATCAAAGGTTGCACTTTCCTGATTCTTAATTACTTTATTGCTCAACACATTTAATTATTATTTGTAACTTATTTGCACAATAAACTTGTCATTTTAATCATGTCTAATTACTGCAAAAAATCAAACAACCATTACTTCTTCATCTTATTATTCACTATACTGTAACCAATGTCATCTTTCCACTGAACTAACATCTGCAAAAATGCTCTGTTCAACCACAACAGTTTTGTCAACATGATAATCTTTCAGCCTTCACCTCGGCCTGCTCTGCTAACAAAGACTTTTCTAAAGAAAACACCGTTTTCAGGACAGTCTCTCCTCCGCTCCTGCACTGTAAGCATTCCACTTGGCAAAGATAATATTTGTCCCTCAAAAAAGCGTGGTCATTTGTAACAGCAGAGTCGATCTGCAACCAATCACAGCAAACTTTAACATTCATCACCGTATTCATTTATCATAGGCTTGCTAAAGTGATCCGTCAGCATAAAGATCTGCTTGACCCTCCAACTGTTATTTCAGTTGATTACTAAATCAAGATCTCCTTCAGTCTGCAGATCTTTTTCCATGGAGCTGATGACTGACTTATTCACATCGCCCTTGTAAACGAGCAGGTACATAGTTTTACTGCCAAGAATTATAGTAAAGTTTTGATTAAGTAGATGCACACTGTCATACAATGTGCGTTATTCCAAGGTCTTCCAAGGTTAAAGTTCACAAGTAACTTTTAGTTGTTTACATGAATGCTGAGAGTTAAATGATGGAGACAATTCATATCACGTTCACTTTCTTCAAATGGAACCTATGAGCTTCTGGTTACAACGTGTGAATCTGTGTCCACAAGACGTTTGCCTCTCAAGTGGTAGCATCAGCTGTAAGTTGTGCCAACACCACTGCTAGGCAACTGTTGGTGTCAAGAAGTCACAGATCTTACAGCTAAGCAAGCTAACAGGGTAACTGAATGTAGGAAATGCAAGAGCATAGTGAAGCGATGAGGCAGATAAATATTAATATATTAACTTATCATCTACTGCCGCAAACATGTCACAACTCATGAACTTGTCCTCCATTCACGAGGCTGTCAATACCACAAGATGGGCTGTTCACATGTAAATACAGTGAACACGTTTCAAATTTGAAGGCACCACATGTCTCTACAGAAAATACGTTGTGAAAGTTATAGCCAGCGTTCTGTCAGCTTAGGACAAACACTGGAAACAGGAGAATAGCTAGGCTTGGTCTGTCCATAAGTAACAAAATAAGCTGCCAGTGCCTTTAATGCTAACTTATGCTAAGCTAACCCCCAGGGGATGGTAGCTTTAAACTTTACACCTTTAGCATATAATAATAAAGACTATTGCTTTATATATACAGTACTTCAGTACAATCTAAGTAGTAAAAGAAACGTGAACTTGATGCCAAAGTTTGTATTTACGTCACAAAAGGCATTAAACAAGAAAAAATCCCCCAAATCACAAATTTAGTGTGGTCACCATCTGTCCATAAAACATCACCGGTTCTCAGCAGGTACAAGATAGTTACTTTATGACTCCAGCTACATAGAGTATTTGGGGTTGACGTCACACTGCAGAATGAATTTGCACCAATCAGACGTCTCCCTGAAGGTATTGCATTGTGGATAACAATATAAAACAGTACTATTAAAGGTCTGCAGCTAAGTGAGGACAGCAGTTACATACGGGCTTCATAAAGTGCTGAAAATGATTTGTAAATGTATGTTCAGAACCCAACTGGGCTTTGATATATTTACCATATGAAGAAGGGATCAGACCACTTAGCATATCCCTTCTTCTTCTGTGAGAAAGGTTACACAAGTTCAACACCAGCACATAACACATCTGGATAAGGAGCTCTGCATCTGTTATCGCTCTGCTGGTGAAGGCATGTTGGTGCGTCAGCCTCTTCCAGCAGCAGCAGCAGCACAGCTGTGTGTGGTATTCAGTGGGTGGTATTCACTGCTCAGCTCTTAAATTCACGGATCAGGTCCGCTGACTCCTGTCCACTGTGGTGAGTTACAATACGGTCACCCTCCAGCCCTTTACATCTCCGCAGCATTCAGCTGCCAGCTGCCAAGGCCGTGAACATCTGCACTCACTGTTTCAGGGTTACTTAAAATGAGACCTGCTCTTAATGCTAAATTAACTCGACTGCTCCCTGCACCCTCGCCTGCTCAAGGAATCCACAGAGGAATCTGAAATACTCTTATGTTTCTGTTTGGGTTATTATCACTGCGCTGCTTTGTAAGGCTGAGATCCAACATGAGTCACCAGCATATCTAACAGCTCCAAGTATTTTCCAAGAGTTTTGTTGTTTTTCTATCTGTCTTGCAGCTGGTGTTGCCCCCAGTGGTACAGTTAAGGAAAGCAAACTGAAATATTTTCTCAGTACATTTATGCTTCTTGATTTCCGGCTCATCAAATGAAGGCAAGACAATAATAATAGAGCAATTTAAGGTGTTTTATAGAAGACAAAACTTAATTATGACAAGATGCAAGGGAGATGAGTGAACGTAAAGGAGGACAGAAAAATTAAAAAGTAAAAAAGTAGATAAATAGATGCCTAAACTGACACAGCGCAGTGCTGAAATAGGAGTGAAAATTTCAATTAAGCAATAATTAGCTGAAAATTGAGATTTGACTGCTGTCTAAGTTTGACTCATATACTGTAGCACTGCATCCCTAGGTGCTTTTTAAACCAATATAATTAAATTCAGCATATACTGAATGCCACTGCACATTAGATGTATTTAAATATAGTTTTTAAGAGATAAAGCAAAGGAGACAAAGTGAAGAATTAAAGCATTTAAGCTTGATTAAGACAGTCATTGTTATTCTAAGGCCAGATGTTCAGTTTCAAAGTTATTTAAAGCCTTTCTTACCAGGTACTGAAAGAACCATTTTTCCATTAATCAAAAAGACAAAATTGACTGAAGTTAATGGATGTTATATGGGGGAGAGAGATTTTTTTTGGTTAAGTTGCACAGCTGCACTAAAATTGAAAGTAAAAATACGGGTTAGGATTGGGTTTCATCTGAGGCCAAACTGTGACCTAGACAGTCTTCATCATCCGTACAACAAAGCAGCCACTTTGCAGGATTCATGACCTGGTTTCTACTATTGAGCTTCAGAAAACAAAACAGAAAAGACATCGTTTGCGTCGAAACTACTCCAAGTGCTTAAGTGACTTTGAGGTGAAACTTTTCCATTGATGCTGTTCTATGTAACTTTGGATCAAGTGCAGTCACCGACCGCATTCTTAGCGTCTCCCTTTTATCTGTATGAGCTGAGCTGTAATGCAGGACCAGTAAATCACAGCTCGGTCTTTGTCTGTGTGTAGACAGAGCCGTCCACTGAGCCCACAGCCGCCATAGCTGCCTACTTAAAGACCTTATTTATGCTCTCTGCCTCGCTGCACACTTTTCCCAACACGGCCCATTAATCTGAAGAAGAACTGGAAGGAGCTGGCTCATAGGGGCGCATTATAACTCACAACTTATCATTGCTGGAATATGTAAAGGAAAGTTCATAATCCTTTAAACACGGCCCTTATTACACACCGGTATTACTCACTGGGGAAGTTCACTTTCTAGCTAAAATGAAACCGACTCAGTTCCAGTAACAAAAGACGACGAAGAAGCTTAGACGTTTGAATAAATAAACATGCCATAAAAAATGCAGACGGTGGTCAGTTTTAGGATTTTATTGGTGAGAAGTGTTTGCCTACTTTGTTTCCCACTCTGATTTATTTATTTTACAGCACGATTGTCTTTCGGCACCATCTTTTATGGCTCTCCCAGCTTGTGTCTTTATGGAACCATAGGAAAATACACTACCTCCCGCTTAATCATCAGTCAGCCGGTGGAGAGGAGCCATTTCGTCTGTGTGGTCCTCACTGCAGCGCCTAAAAAACTCCACCGACGCCGCTGGAAAACAGTCATCTCTTTGGCCGTCACGCTCGAGCGACACTCTCCTCGTCACAGTGCTGCAGCACATCACATGTCTGCCTCCGGACTTGGAAGTGGAGTTTGTGTGTCACAAGAGGAGGGGGTGTGCAGGGTTAACGGCGGGGTCACCGTCATCATACTCTTTCAATTGAGACACCTGAATGACATTTTAGGACCCTGAAGTAGAAACTTCTCTTTTTGTCTGGTGGATTTTTGTAGATTTATTTGCCAAAACATGCACAGCTGCGTTTTAGGCGCTTTCAGACCACAAATGAAGAATGCATACCTGGCATGCTAAGAAACACATTTAGAATATATGTACTCTGAATGCCAAAAGGTCAACATTTATCAAACCAGATACAGTTTGAGAGAGGGGAAATGTTTGACGCTAACCGCAAAATATAACTGCCGTTCCCTGCACGTACACTCATAACAAATTACCCCGTTTTTGGGTGGGTAATACGGGTCCCGCATCCAGAAAGCCTCCATCCATCAATATATATGAGTCTTTTAGTAGATTTGTTGTGTAAAGATTGAGCAGGTGCCAGTTTCTTAATGGAACCCTTCAGAATACGATACCCAGTGTGGTAAAAGAAGCACTTGCTTTGTTTATGATTTTTAACAACTGACCATTGTCACCCTGTTCTCTAGATTACTTCCGCTTTACTGTGCAAGAAAAAGAAACAAGGAGGAAAGTAGTTTTTTTTGCGGATGTTTGAATATCAACATGTCTTACAAAAATCATAATGAAAAGACTAAAATTTATTTGTCCATATCTTGGCACAAGGAATTTTCTGAATTGAAGCCCCTATTGACAAACCCATCAAAAAACAATGTAGGACAATAAATCAGTTTTATGGTATTTGTTTTCCCAGTTGTGTTTCTTTCAACAATTCATTTATTTGCCAATTCAAAGAGAAGAAATCAAATGGTAGGATTCTTTTTTTTAACAAAAAATTACTTGCACTGTGCAGATTGGCTTACAAGTATTACAAAAACAGATGAGACAAAGTGCGATATATTAACCCTGACTTATATCTCTGCCTGTGCGGGGTAGACCTGATTGTGCATGTAACCAGGAACCAGCACTGACGCTCTGCAGCAGCCATAGTGCAGCTGAATACATAAAAACCCTCCTGAAGATCACCAAAACAATGACATTCCCCTCTGCGAGTGTTTAGTCTCTCTCTGCACTGGCCTAAACCTATCTGTTCCCTCACATCACTTGACCCAGAAGCAGGGGAGCTCATCTGGGTGTCAGTGGGGAGGGTGGAGGGGCAGGATGTTTGAACAGCAATAGGTTGAGCTCGAGAACAACCGGGCCAAGAAATAATGCAGCCGATCGTAAAGTTTTACACTTACAGTAAAGAAGAGCTCATCAGGGTTTGTGCACGTTTTAGTTCATTTACTAGAAATCATGTAAACTTTATATTATTTCTGACAATTTTCCAAAGGATTCCTTTTTTATGTGTTTTTTCTGTTTTCCAGGCAGCCACTGGCTTCAGTTCTTTTATCTATTTTTTTTTTTAATATCAAATTGCTAAATAAGAACTGCAATTCTTGTTACGGTGACATTAAAACTGTCTTGAACATGGTGCAATGTCTACTTGTGACCGCTGTCACAGGTCACAGCCTCATGTTTAGAGACCAAACCAAACAAATATTCCCTTTATGACTGTCTCATTTGAAAAACTCTATTGGAAAAATCTGTGAAAAATCTATAGAAGATTTTATTCCTTCGATCGTCTAGTGACCACTCCTGACCCACAGTTTTTCAGTGTAAATCAGAAATAACCAGATAATAACAAACAATTACAGAAACCTAAACCAATCTTAAGACGAATAACAATCTAAATTATAACATACAACAAAACCAAAACAACACTGGCGGCACGGTCACCATACAGAATAACACAATGGCACTGTTTGCAAGTGTAGCTTCCGAAAGCCCACAGGAGAGAAAATATGCAGATAATATACAGCAATACTCAGCATATAATAATAATAGCTCTATTATTGCCCAGTTACGCAGTTGAAAGCATATACAGTGCATTTGAGAATTTTGTCATGCAAAAAGTAATGAATCTAAATTTAAATGGACATCAGTGTTTATTCACAGTTGCGTATTAAAATTTATCTTTCAGAAATGGGTGCCGAAAAACAAAAAAATGCAGTGCTTATTTGATTTTCTTTTTAAAACACAAAATTAAAATTAGAAGTAATTTTTTTCTTTTTCACTGTGAAAAAGGGATGAGAAGAAACAGTTTTTATTTCCTATTTCTAAAATACTAAAATCACTAGAAACCAACAAATTCAGGGTTTGTTCTGAGACAAGATGCGGTCATGTATGAGGCAAGAGTGTTAATAAGGAAGGCAATGTGTAGAAAAAATAATTCTAGTCTAATTAACCTGATGGACTACTTACTGCTTAATCACCTCTGGAATTAGGGCGGAACGGTTGTTTTAATTAACTGTAATTGACTTCCTCTGCTGGATTTCCTTTCTTAATGAACACTCATTGTTGTGCTCCTTAATCGCTGAGACTGGAAACATTCTGTAGAGGAGTCACTTTATGATACTGCATATGCTACTGGCTTTTGATTCAATGCAGATTCAGTTCAACTAAAAGTTGTGAGTTGTGTGTGCCATACTGTTGTATTGTTGTTGCTGTATTGTTGTTAGCAAAATGTTACATCAATTTCCATCAGTCTGAAACACAGAGGTGGCTGATTTGACCATGCTAACACAATTGGCGGCTCTCTTGAGCAAGTGGTCAACTATACAGTGGTGCCTGTAAATGACCAGAATATAAAATTATTTTAGAATATAAAATCAGAGCTTCAACATTTCTGTTTTCTAGGGATGTTATTTTTTTCCTATTGGTTACACACATATGGTAAATAAAATGAAAACCAAACCAGTTTTTAAATGTCATTCATATGAAAAGGGCAAACTTGTATTTTGATTTTTACATGTTCAAAAGTTAATCAAAAAGTCAATGCCTGTTTCTGAAAGGAAAATAAAGGATACATAAAACTTTCATACATTCAAATCTAGACAGAACAATGTCCAAGATGTAACCTTTAAACCCTCCTCATAACAAATGATTAGAATTTCTATTGTAAAACTGGCTTTGTGCCCCTTTAAAAAAAAAACAGGCAGCCTTTTCAGTCCTTCAGATTTAAAGATGTTTGTTTGGACTCTCAACAAGTTTTTTTGGTTGCTTACTCTATCTTCACAGGAAAGCCTTCAGCGAACTGTTGCTGCTGATCTTCTTTGTAGACTGATTTTAATTCAGTGTTTAACTAGATCCAGGCCTCGACTTGAGTTTGAGATTACCCAGCACAGAGAACCCAAACACCCAAAAGCGTGACTGCATGGAGCAGTCGCAACATGATGCCTGTTTACATCAACTCACATTGTTTATACGGCCTGCAACTTTGACAGGAGTGCTACGTGTACGTCCACGGTTGTAAGTGTTTGTGTATGGAACAGGGGCCATGTTTATGCGTGTGCATTAATGTACATGTATAGTATGTTTATGGAAGTGCAGTGTTGTGTACATATGTACACTGCACAGGTCAAGTGTGTGCTTCCTTGAGTACTTGCGGATGAAATCCTGCGGATCTGCATGTGTAGCTGTGCCTATGTATTTGTACACATAATAATATATGATGAATTTTATGTTCACATATGTTATGTTGAACAAAAACTGATACAAGTTAAGTTGGACTCTGGGACTTAAGAAGCAGAGTATGAACTTCAGCATCCCCAGTTTGTGTCCGACCAGAAAGTCCTGCAGTTGTTGTTGACTATCAAATAAAAAGTGTAGAAAGAGTATCCTAAATATACGGCAGACAAAAGTAGCAACTGGCTGATGGACACAGTGAAGCAGTTAGGTAGATGTTTCTCAGAAATTTGTGGAGCCAAACAACAGAGCAAAAAGGAAAAACAGAGATAAGAAGAACTGGTGGAGACCAAAAATAGAGCAAAAAGAAATAAACATTGGACTTACTTGGGCAACTGAGTCAAAATTGATACTAATGTTGGCTGTATAAGCCTTTTGCATTGCTTCCATTTAATTTTGAAAGTAGGATACTGTATCAGTTTATTTTGCTGCCTCAAAAAATATCAGTTATCACAGGTTTAAGTGTTTACTGGCAAAATTGATCTCCATATCTCATCTTCAATTGTAATTCAAACTAAACAGGTCACTTCATATTTTGGCAATATTATGCTTGTGATATATTAGATGAAAAAACTACTTAATTAACTAAATCTTCCCGAGATATCTTTATCAAAACTTGCAAAGTCTCAGTAGAAGAAACTTCCACACATGAATCCTCTGGCCTTCACCCAAGCCCCTCTGTCTCCATCTCTTCTCTCTGTAATTTGGGGGCATTGTGCTGATGTGAAAAGGCAGTTGTTGTTTCTTGCCGACCGGCTTGGCGTCCCCCTGCCTCTCCCATACATCCCGAGCTGTTCCAGGAGGCTGTTTATGTGTTGAGTGCAGCACTCCGTGGAGCTTAGGGCCTAATGGAGTGTGAGAGAGGGGCCTGGGCTTCTTCAGCTTGTGTTCAGCTGTACAAACATGCTGCCACACCGCGGCTCTCGAACTCTCTTTCTCTGCCCAAGTCGCTATTTCACCTCTACTCTGCTCTATTCACAGTCTGTCACATCACTTCTTTCTTTTCATTCTTTCTACTGTATCCCATCCTGTTCTCACTGGCTCTCTCGCTCAAACTGCATGATGTCAAGACAGGTAAAACCAAAAAGTAGCATGAAAAGGAGTCTGGCTTTTCTCTTGTCATGCTCTTTATAAGTGTCAAAATGTTTACTAAAGTGAAGGAGTGGAGACCCAGGTGGTTTTGAAAGGCTGTGCTGTTTATTTTTATATTAAAAGAACGGCAGTTGGGTGAAGAGTGGAAAATAAGGATGAATAAAAACTACTGCTGCAGAGGTTTTGCGATCACACTGCCACACCTTGAACCTTCCTAAAGCTGACCATCTGCAGCCAATGAGCAGTCCCAGTCCACTGTGATCAAGGCCAACGCTATAGTTGCATCACGGGATGGCCGAGCAAAGTCTGAGAACATCAGGCCACATACAATAATGATTTTCTACAGATATTCAAAAATGAACGGGCAGCTACTAAACACAACAAAATGCTTGTGTACTGAACTCACTCTAACGTGTACCCCAGCCAGCACGTTACACAGTCCCAGCTCTTGCCGACATGTCAGTTTTCATTAAAGCTGGAGTGTGGGACATTCACTTACATATTAAGATCCATGGCATTCAAGCCCTTGCCAAGGTGGATTAAGTTAAATCTCAGTGTGTTTTGTATTATATTAGAGTTTTAAATCTGGTGTCTGGGGGCTGATATTCCTGTAGATCAACCACTACTGAAGAGAGAAATACATTTGGAGTAGGACTGGGAATACGACAGAAAAGCCTAGGAAGTATCCAAGATAAGTGACCTGAAGCAAGGATAAATACAGATTACCAACTGAAGATTCCACTGAAAACCACTGAACCAAGGGAAGAGACTGATGTCAGACATGGATGCCACCTTTCTGCTCTTGGACAGGAGTAGGCTACACATCAGTAGCTATAACAATTTTTTCTACCTAAATAATGGACTAATGTCTTGAAAGCATTTTGGGATCATTTCTGAACACCAGTTGGAAATGTTCCACATGTGTCACATACACATCGACAGCATTTATGTAATTACTCCCACCAAAAAGGGGGGGGGGAGACAAAAGTTCTTTAAATGTAAAAATTATTTTCAAACTTTCCATTCAGTTTCAAACCTGACCAGAAAATGTTAATTTGACTGAAACTGACAGTGATTTTACGTGAAGCCTTCTGATACCCCAACCAGCAAAATAACTTTTACTGGGGGCGGGGCTTATTGCACCATCTAGGAGCCAGTAGTTTTCAAACTACTTTTTAACTTTACTTAGCTTAATTAGCTTCATTGTATTCCCATGAGGATGCCAGTATGTAAATGCTACAGTAGGTTGAGATTACAGGAAAAGGAAGAGAGAAAATGCAGCGAAAACAGAAAAAAACATGTGAATAATACATCGAAATGAATGATTGACAGTGAGCCTGGAAGTAGATCCACAGCATGAATAACTCCCGAGTTGATGACCTAATAGGTGTTAACGAGTTGCTCCAAATTAAGAATGCCTATGTGTCTATGTTTATATGTTCACTGCCATCTTCCATGTCCTGCACTCCCCCCTGCCCTGCAGCATTAACGGACCATGTCATGATTAATTGTTACATCATTATCCACCATCCATCGCCAAAAACCCAACCGACACACACCGTCTTCCCAGAAGTCCCTGCTCTGGAGCGAGCGTGGCCCTATGGAGTGGAAATCTCCAAGGCTGTGGCTCACCGTTCTCCAAAGTACAAGCACCTGAAAAAATAAGCTAGCCTCCGCCGCCTTGTCCAAGCGGAGGCACCGCTGAGTTAAATATAGATGTAATATCCCTCCCTTTCAGCTATATCCAAACAAATTAAAGATGTCTTTTTTACAGGGCGATCGTAAAAAAAACCCCAAGGGGAAATATGCAAAGTGTGGCACGACATGACATTTGAAACAAAGCTCTTAATGGTGCTTGTATGAGAGATTAATCCCCACATTAATTAGTTTGGGCACATTGAGAGAGGCCGCAGTGATTGGCAGTCTGAAAGCTGCTGGACAAGCAGAGTAGAGGTTTCTTTTTAAGCACTTGGTGGGTAACGGAGGGAGCTGAGCTCAGATGTGGCCAAAATGGGCAGAGTGGAGAGCTGGTGAGTTCAGCAAAGTACCACTGTGGCTGAATACTTGAACAGAAAACAGAAGTGCATCGACTGATCTGAATGATGTGGCCATCGTTAACAAGAGAGACATTTAGGCAAATACTGTCATTGTGAAAAAAAAGCAGAAATCAAAAATGAACTGAACTACTGAAATTATTCCTACAACTTAATGGAACTATTTGACACCTCACTGCCCTCACTGACAAAGATTATATAAGAAAATCAATCCTCTCATAGTAGCATGGCATGCTTCTCTCTCTCTATCACAGTATACCCACTAAACCTTTCTACAATATTTTGAATGCATTTTTGTATGCTGCATGTATGCTTTATACAGATGTATGAATTTATCTTCCTGATCCACTAGTTTCTTCCTGTCCTTCCTTCTTTTCTTTCTCTTCTTTAGTCTCTCCTGGTCATCCTCAAACAGACGGGTCCCTCCATATAAGCTGGGTTATGCTCAAGGTTACTTCCTGTTAAAAGGGTGGCTCTCCTTGCTACCGTGGCCCTTGTGCTTGCTCTGGGAGTTTTATGTTGTGGGTTCTGAAAGTATCTATACACTATCTGGACTGTTACTGGCACTACAGGAATAGAAAATTGAATTTAACTGAACGTTTGTGGAGTTACTATGAGGTAATAGCCAGTTAGCAGTGTAAAGATTGGAAACAGTTGTGAAACACGTCTGTCAAAGATCCCAGTCATCCAGGTCATGGTATATCCAACAACGTTAAAGGCAACTGGACTTGTAGAGTTTCTTGAAGATATTTCAAAAAGGTAACTGCTTTAACAATGTTATGAAGTATTTAAAATGTTGAAATTATCTCAACAAAAAAAATTGTTGACAGATCTTTTAACTTTGAAGAGAGGCTACTGTCTAAGGCTACTAAAAACACAAATGTGGCAACTGGTTTCAGTATTACTTCATACCTGTTTTCATCCCATTCCCAATCTTTATGCTATGTTAAAATTAACAAGAATTTATCAAAGCTTCTGTCCTATTGGATATTCCTTTAATTACCAATTTTATTTTTTACATCATCAGAAACTGTGGTCTAAGCCAAAAACTAATTGATACCAATTTCACTTTATGACGCAGAAACCAAAGTTTTCATCAAACTTGACCAAAAAAATTTGACATGCCAAGAGTCCATGAAAATGTGGTCAAAAAACTGCAGTGTACCACCTGTTGTTTGAGTTTGGTCGATGTTTTCCCCACATGTCCCTTCACCCTCAGTAAAGGGACTCAAAGTGCTTCTGTAATTATACTGCAGAGCCAGCTCGGTGAGCAAAGCGCACAGATTCCCCCTCGCTGACAGATTCACTGCTTCATAATGATGCATTACGAAGAAAAACACGTTTGAAGTTCCATTAATCCTCTGTGTGTGTTTGCGTCATTTTGAATAACCCCATCCAGAAATGTATTTCACTTCCAATATAGTTCACAATGGAGCATTTTCATGGTACTTGTTACATATTTTCCATTTTACATGTCCCGTCCGCTTTTCAAACTTCATTACAAACTTCATCGACGTTTTTGCGCTCAGGCTGAAAATAAAACAGCGGGAGCCGAAAGTAATGATTTGTGAAATGAAATTTGACTCGGCATATCACTGCTTTAACAGTTTTATGAACTCATATATCCACTGTGTTCCTCAAATGAGTCGGCGGCGCAGTCGTAAAAGCAAGGCACGTCCGATTGTCACAGAATGGGATAAAAATACATTTCTGAATGCAGCAAACAGTGGTCAGAGTATCTGATTCAGTGTGTGCATGTTACCCAAATATAGTAATGTTACTGTCGAATGAAAACCATATGTCTTTGAATGTAGTGACTTTTTAGAAAATTATTGTATGTCTTAACTACAATAGTAGATTTATAAACTTGCCTAATTATTAGCAAAAAGCAGAAAGCAGAAAATAAGGCATCTGTGATCATGCAAGGTTTTCATAACACAGAGACAATATCATAAAACTGTCTTCTATTTTTATCTTTTTTATTTAACTTATTTTTAATTTCTTCAACAGATTAAATGAGCCGGACATATGAGCAAATAAATGCTCTGAGCATAAACTATTTTCAAGCTATAAATTTGAAATTAAAGGATGGAATTAAAATTTTCACTATAAGATCTGCCCTCTTGTCATCTTGACATTAAGTCTCTGGTCAGATACATGTGTTGCCACTTAAGTAACTTTGTAAAAGTTGTGTTTTGCTTAGTTTAAGGCAGGGTTTTTCTCTCTGAAAGCAATAAATGAAATCATATGTAGTTAATTTTTTTTTTCTGCCGGGGGAAAGATAACCAGAAGAGGAGGTTAGGGGAGAGGGTAGATGAATAATTATGAATTGTGTCCAAAATTATAAATTAAATAAAATCATACAATTATTGAAACTGTACTATGTTGTTTTATTGACAGATACAAAATTAAAACCATATAATCACACAACTAATATTTCATAGCCTCCGTCCTGTAAATGTAACCTCGTACTTTATTGTCTCTCTTCACAGTTGTCCCTCTAACAATGTGTGAAATAGAGACACGGAGGTGAAACTGGATCCTGGAAGTTAAAGAATGTGTAAAACGATTAACACATGGCCTGTTAAGGCCAGCTTTCTGTGCAGGATGTAAGGGTCATCAGTGTTTCCAGGACAACAGGACCTCTGTCATTAACCCGTCGCTGGTGAAGCAGCATTGTTTAAAACTATCATCGCATCTGGCAAGACGCTCCTCTCTATAATATTTTAATAAGGGTGCACCTGATAAAATAACTGTAAAATAGATCATTTATAGGCAAAATTAGAAATGTAATAAATGGTTTACAACACACAAAAAGCTATTTGGAAGTGTTTATTAATACACAGTTATCCCCAACAGCTATAACGTCTCCTATGAAGATATATTATTATAATGTGTTTTAAGATATTGTTATTCATTGTCTATTTATACTGCCATTTACAACTGAGAGTGTCCTTCATATTTATTATATATTATTAAACACACCAGCTCTCAACAGCATTATACAAACCTTTATATATGATAAGTACTTTAAATATGTGAGCATCTCATTCTAAAGGGCTACTTCACCGAAAACACTGTGGCTAAGCCAAACACGTGAACAGATGCCACCGTAATCAGCTCTAAGAAATAAATCAATAAATGTCTCCGTTAAGTGGTCATTTCACAATTTCTCATTTTATTTCTTCATATGTCCACTTGCTCTCTGAGAAAGTGTAATTTCTTATTTTGAGAAAAAATATCTCTCAAAATTAAAAATAATTAAACTTATTCATTTTCTTTAGATAAAAATATATTAACTTTACCATACACATATATTTTCTCCCTGATGATTAACCCTGATGTCGCCCTCTGTCACACAGTGAAATCCCTCTCACCCATTAGCCACTGTACTGTACTGTACATCATCCACAGTGTAAAATGTGAAGGCCTCCAGGAGAGGGCACTCCATCTCTGTTTATACTCCCTCAGCTGTAACAGAGCTCTAATTCTCTCCCTCACCGCCCCACAAGAGCCCCTCAGTGTGACAAGTTTACATAGACCATCTGCAGACCTCCCTACCGCCATAAAAACACTAATCACAAGGTCATAAAATGTGACTCCATAACGACACCCAGAATGTAGCAACTGGACTGAGCACAGTAGACGCCAGCGAGTGAGCGTGGCTCCACATGAATGTGGTTATTGATTTCGTTTTTAATCTTAATTTATGGCTCAGTTTTACATTTGCTCCAAGTAAACCTGCAAGGAGGTAGGAGTTGAAGTAGTTTGAACTTAAATACATACAGGTGAAGATCGAGGTACTCATAAAAGCATCACTCATTTGAGCGGAATTCTTTTCTTAGTTCTTGGTTACTGCTACCATGTTCCAAACTAGTACAAAAAAACAGTGATGACTGTCATGAAAGTGTAAATTGTTGTTAATTACGGACCTAAGAGTTAACTGCAGCATGACAACTTGTAACACAGGAACCAGGTTTTGAATATTAGTTTAAAGTGAGAAGGAATCTGTTCATGTACAGTATATCAGTTAAAACAAAACAGACAAAAACTATATACTAAACTACTAAACTACCAATTATTTTCAAAGAAGACATGGCTCTTGCTTTTACTTCTTTCCACTTGCATTTGGTTTAAGGTTAATATTATCAATTGAGATTGAGGGAAATCTGGTCATGCTAACTTAAGTTAGAACAACATTACAGGCATAATATTTGATCATTTGAGTTTTTGTGGGGAAATATCAGCATTTTGGTAAACTGATGTCAGTGAAAAATGTCCATAATCTATTTTACTTATTAGCAGGCTTGCTATCAGCCGTTCAGCTACACAACAGTTAGGGCTGGTAGTTACTCGTGATAAATATGTATTAACAACTAAACTCTGAGTACATTTTATTTTAGTAATGTAGAAATTAATTGTAACTGTTTACTTTTGTAGCGCTGTCCACAAAGTTCCTATAGCATAACAATATGCAACATATGAACCACAACTATCAGTTTAGGAGGACAAAAGGACAAAATACAGAGTTTATTACACAAAAAAAACAATTCTATGTAAATGCAGGTACGACTTTTGTCTTTTGAAATCTACATCCATAAAGAAATATAGGTGTTTTTAGTTTATAGTCATGTAGTTCAAAGTGAATGTAATGTGTCTATGCTAACGTATGTAAGTTAGCATAACATTACAATTTGTTTATAATATTTTTTTCATTGAGGGAAAAGGTTCTCGTTTCACATCAGAATTTCAGAATCAGAGGTTGTTGCCTCTTGTACTTATTAAAAAGCTTGCTAATGAACATTAGCTTTGTCAGATGGCTCCATTAGCTACAAGTTGTAAATATGTACACACACCTTGGCAAACATTACATTAAGCAGGATAAGAGCCCAAACTGTCGGTTTAAGTTAATAAAGACTTAGACTACTAATCTGTCAATTATGTGTAACTGAAGGTATTGTTTATATTTTTCTAGTCTACATCCATGAAGGAATACACGTTTTATACGTAACTCTGTTCATGTAAAAGTTAGAGGGAATTGGTTTATGCTAACGTTAGCATATCATAATGCCATATTTTATCATTGGAGTATTTTTCTAGAATGTTTTCGTTTTATAGCAGAATTTCGGTCAGGTCAGTACAAAAAAGTCCATAAGCTCTGTCGCTAAAACATTAACAACCTAACCTTAGCTTCACCATCTGGATAGATTAGTTACACAACATTTACATCTGGCAATTAGTTTTTGAAAACATGTACTAACAACTACACTTTTAATAAGAGCAGTCTGCTCTTATTAATGTCGAAATTTACAGTTAGTAAAGATGAGTATTAAAAAAGGAGCGACGATTAAAATTTGAACAGCTGCTGCAACCAGCTCCAGGTGATGTTTGCAGAATTAAATATGAACAAAATGGTAGAACGAACAGGTACATGGTTTCTTCTTTAGAGAGCGAATATCTTCCTACTTGTCGTTAGTTCAGCCTTTAAGGTAACAGTTTTTAAGTGGCACTCGGAAAGTACAGCAGAACTAGAGTAGAATAATAAAGAGGAGGAACTGAAACATAATACCAGATTTGCACATATTATACCAGTCATAAAAGACCAGTTAAATCTGTAGTAACACAATGATCCATATGCATTATATAGCTAACAAATTAAACTCTGAAGTACTACCTAAAACCACATAAACTTAATATAACGTGCAAGGGCAGAATACCCAGTGTCAAATACACAACAGTATCTAAAGTTTGCTAACATTAGCGACTGCAAGTTGATACTTATACCACCAATACCAACAATTAAAGCAGTGAAGGCAAAACATCCTTTCTAATGGATTTAAATTTTCCTTTTTAAGAAGAAATATGTACTTTTTTCTTACACAGGTCTCACTCAAAAATATATATTTGTGAAACTGAAAAAAATATGAATAGAGATTTAGAAATTGTGACAGTAACATCTGCCTCTATCTTTCTCATTTCTCCTCGACCTTTCAAAAGCCACAGGAGAGCGACTGACAGACAACCACCGTGGAGCCAAAATTTATTTCAACAACAAGCTGACACATTATGGGAAATCAAACATGGTGGGATATTATCGTGGTGAAATCACTACGTACCACCCACATAGTTCCCATGTACAGCAGGAGAGAGTCAGTAAGACAGACAGAGAGAGAACGAGGAGAGGCTTTCTGATGAACTGTTTGGAAGCGAGACGCTTGGCTCATCGGCGGGCCCCGAACTCAGCGGGCCAGTGAACGGGCACTTGTCATATGGAGTGCGAGGCAGCTGGGGTTATCCTCAGAGACACGGCGAGGTGAAGTGGGTGACCATGTTTGAGGTCCGCCCAGCTGTTATTGCCCCTAATATTCAACAGATGTCTGGGATCTCAGCCCACTAAGTCCTCGCACATGGCGGAGCAGGGAAATCAAAGCAAAGACCCAGCAGCCGGCCGAGCACCACGACTTACACACATGCTCGCAGCTGTTGAACGGTGCACACACTCAAACGACTCTGTGTGCATTGAATCACTGTCATTAACCATTTAGTGAAATGATAGAGGCAATTAAGATCATTCTTAATTCTGAGATGGTGGATCAGTAAGCAGTGGCTCTCTGACTTTTACAAAACACAGCTGTTCAAAGTCATCTCCACGTATTGTCTGGTAATAAATAAATAAAAGATCTATCTAATAATTCCATACTTTCCCACACTGAACTATTTCTATGCTACTTGCATAAAAACGTGAGACTCTTGAGCCAAAAATCTTATCAAATCATCTCCAAAATATTCACCTTAAATATGTTGGGGATGGCAGCTTTCCTTACAAAATATTTGTTACACTTTGACTGTTTATCGTCCTAAAAATATTGGCCCAGTCCTAATCGTGTCAAGCCTCCTTCTCAGCGAGAGAAACCCTACTCTTTCAAACATGTGAGCAAAAAATCGAGTTAAATAAAAAGCGCCACTGTATTCAAACACATAATCCATGCAGAGGCTTTCGTTTGAGGGCGAAAATAAGAAAGTGGAGAGTTGCTTTGCTCCAAGTGGTCACAAGGGGGTTGAGCATTTCGAGCCCCGGCTCAGCAGCTCGCTTACTTTGGAGAGCGCTTCAGGGAAGGCAACATTAGATATAATGAAACATTCAGTGACCGGCCCTCTTTCCAGCCTCCGCGCTCGTTCTCGCGCTTCCATGGAGGCTAGTCTGACTGAAACCTTTCTACAAATTGTTACAATGTCCAGCTTAGACCATGCCAGTATGTCAAGATATTAGGAGAAAAATACTTTGCTTGATGGCTCATTTTTTGGCTTTTATGAGCTTTAAGTGTGGTCTCCATTTCCATGAAGTATGATGACACTAACCATGCAGTAGTGAGGAAACTGCCCTTTCTCTATAAATCATTTTCTCTGCTCTTAATGTAATGGATAAGAGCAATTCTTCAGGTGCTGAGACTTTAAGCGTCTCATGGTCTCAAAAACAAAAAGCTAAAGATAACTGTTTACAGTGAGTGCAAACTATAAAAGTACAGCATATGTTAAAGTTGATTAAAAATGAAGTAGGATGAGGCTTTCACATTCTGTTCAGTTGGTGAACACTTGCCTCGACATATTTCTGCAGGGAAAGGGGGAAGTATAGAATTTCATGATGCTGAATTACTGCAGGAGGGGCAGTCTTCTTTTTTTCCCCTCCCCTCCTCAATTAATGCCGTTTCCCTGCTTTCCGTTGTGGTGCTGCATGTGTCCCACACTTGGCCACAGCGCTGGCCGTGGAGACACTCCCAAGTATATAAATTCACAAACTCGCTCTGAGACACATTGATTCGTACCCAAATATCCAGTCAACTGTGAAAAAGATAGACTCCACAAATCAAGCCTCCGGGCTCGTAACGAGCATTTCTTGCCATTTAAAGAATATATTCATGATTTGGGGACCTTTTATGAGGAAGGTGATGGCAGATTGACACCAGATGTGTCATAAATTATCAGCAGAGAGATGCCAAGCTAAACAGCCCAGCATAAATATACAGTGACTCCAAATATACTGGTCGCTTCAAATTCAAATACTACTCTTCTGTGCGAGTCTATTTCAAATTACTGTGAATTACTGTGTCTTTGAATATTCTTAGCAGGACACATATGCAAGAGGCAATTAATGTTAATAAGAGCTCTTGTAATATTTAAATAATCTGTACCTCAGCTCTGTTGAGTAATTCACATTTATACGGTTCTTATATTGATGAAACTCAGCAACACTGTGTTCTTAACCCGCTAAATTTGATTGTTTTTTCCACTTTCAAAAATTATTTATTTATCTTAAGTGATAAAAAATGATATATATTTGGATTATGTACAGTTTGCCAGATAAACCTACTAGATCTGCATCAACAACCACATCTTCTACATAAAATATTGAAAAAGAAATCAACAAATCATTCAGTAATGTAAATTATTGTTAAATATCAGCTTTAAAAATTACTGTGCTTAAGACGTAAGGAGCACGGTAAGGAGGGGTATAAATGTTGAAAAAAATATGCAGAAGAACTTTGTTTTTTTACTTGGATTTACAAATTAATTTACCCACATTATTTACAATTACATTTAATTTCTTTCAAATATTTTATACAGTTCATAATATACCTGTAACTAATACAATTCTTTTTATTATTTAATATTTCAATTTATCATATTTTAATATGAAATGGCTTTAATCCTGAAAATATTTAAATAATTTAGCTAGTAGCTAATGGCCACCTCACAAACTAAATGTGCTTTTGACTGGCTACATGCTAAATGCTCATTCACATAAAGTAGGTAAACAGTTTAGAAGTAGGGTTAATGTTGTAATGGTCATATCTGACCTGTTGCACTGCAGTTTCACAAGACCTGGTCATACGATTAGAATAATCCCTGCAACTGACCCCACGGCTCATGAACACAGTTTCTATGTGGAGCAGAACCAATGACGTCTCTGAGCAGGAACGTGTCCCCCTAGTTAGAGTGCCAGACACTGGGCAGTGTAAGTGAGTGTGAACGTAAATAAACTCCATTATGCCAGCCATCTCCCCGGCTCCTGTCGCACACTCGAGGTAAACACAGAGCTTCCTGCAAAATACTTCTGGTGCTCTTGCAATTAGAACAGCCACAACAACACTATATCTTACCATCCCTACGGCAAATGTGATGAAAAGAAAGATGTCCAATCGCCCGCTGAGCTAAGTAACCGACAGTGAAAAGATCAATTAATAAAGTGCGTCCGTAATATTTGTCTAAACACCAACTGAGCCACGCGGGGAGTAGCTGTAACCTGGGTAAGCACCATGCAAAGTGGTCCGCACGAACTAATGAAATGTGACAAACTGTTTCCACACAAACACCAAAGTGTTCTCACCAACACACACACACACACGTGCTACTGACGTGACCCGTAGGGTGACCAACACACCAGCTTAGAGCTGAGTGGATTTCTGTGAGGAAAAACAACAAACTTCACATGTTAAAGGTCAAAAATATCCTGGTCATTTGTGGAAACATGTTTCTGCACATTTAACTAATCCTGAAGAAAAGAGAAAAGCTACATTTTGAAGAAAGTGAAATGGCACTTAAATTATTCATGATTAATAAAGACATATTAATAAATATCCTATAGATTACAAATAGTACAGATCATGGTAATGGTAAATGGCCTTGCTTTTATATAGCGCTTTTCTACCTATTGGTACTCAAAATGCTTTACAGTCACAGACACATCTACCCATTTGCTCACACAAGCACACACACATTCACACACCAGTGCCATGCACTGGGAGCAACTGGGGGTTCAGTGTCTTGCTCAAGGACACTTCGGCATATGGCACATTCCAGGGATTGAACCGCTAACCCTCTGGTTCGTGAACAACCCGCTCTACCTACTGAGCCACAGCCACCCCATCAGTAAGACGTTCACTGACAACATAGTCCATGAGTTGTCCAATAATATTGTGGTGTCATAACTGCTCATTGCAACGAAAGCATGAAAAAAATAAAAAATAAAAAATTATGGCCGTATTTAGGTTTTCATGGGATTTGGTTGAGGCGGGCGAATTGCACTATGGTTAATATATGCCCCAGGTTTTCACCAAGAATAAGAATGTGTGAAATAATTTTTTTTAAAAAAAGGTTATTTTTTCTTAAAAACTAAATTAGTTAGTCTGGAAATCAGTGCAGTAGTATCTTTATTAAACTACTATCAGTGCCCAAACATAACGATCTGCTAGATTGAGGGTGCATCTCTGTTACACTCTAGAACAGAGGTCTTCAACAGGGGGTCCGCGACCCCTAGGGGGTCCGCGGAGGTACTGCAGGGGGGTCGCGAAAATGTTTTGATTGATTAGACATTTTTTTATATTCACCTCCACAATTTTTTTTAAACACACATGAAGTTCTTTTTAAATGTTATACAGCTTGGGGATTATGGGGAAAAGAATCAAGGCTCTAACTATTATATAACATATATTTATGGGCGATTTCCTGATAGTAGTGATCATAAACGGCAACAGAGTCAACCATCTTGATGTAAATAAACGATCTATGCTGCTGTGCCATACTATAGGACCGGTTTAATATAAAACACAATTTTATACAATATATATATATAAGTAGGGGGTCCCCGCTCCATCTCTCCATCAGATTGGGGGTCCTTGGCCTGGAAAACGTTGAAGACCCCTGCTCTAGAAACAGAATTATAACCATTATAACTTCTGTAAGCTACAAGAACTCCATTCCAATCAAACATAATCCAGGCACAAGTTATGTCTCTCTCCTAACCAGAACTGAGCGGATGTCCAAGAGCCCCAGACTTTCTGGAGCCCTGAAACCCAGCAGTTCATCTCATGGAAACTAATTTTACTGGTTGATATAAACTGAAATATAAACAAAAAAAAAAAGTTACGGCCTTGTGAGAGCATTTGCTGCATTTGTACTAAATGTTGACACCCTCTATAGAAAGGTATATCGTGGATTTGCATTTCATTAAAATCTTTGGGACCAAAGGGGTTATAGAGGCCATGCTTGACACATAATGGGTAAAATTTTCTAGGAGAATGGCTGACCTGTGGAAATGTACTATACCACACTGTCGTATATTATCCTAAGATGTGTGGACTAAATCCAATTAGCAGTCATTTGCACCGTGACATTTGTGGTCAAACAGTCTGAGGAGGTTTTGATAATCGAGTACACGTTATGAGTGCACCTACTAACATGAAGGCCTGTCTACTGAAGGCAGAGGAGGAGATTCTTAAGGTAGCTGGTTATTCTATGAAGACAGCAGCTCTGACAGGACCACCTAGGCCCTCTGTTTATTGTTTGAGAAAGAGTTTGGTGGACGGAAGCCGGGCACTGCTCTTAAAGATGTCCAGCCTAACTGGTTGAGGCAGATCTGGGCTGAGGGAGGCAGGGGACAGCGAAAGAGAAAGTGTCCGACGTAGCCCAAGGAGCGTGTGTGAGGAGCGAAGAATGACTTTAGAGGTTTGGGGGTTGGTGGTGTATCGGGCCAAGAGTGCACATGGGAGCCGTGGCCTGAGGATGGATCCCAGCCGACCCCCTCCTAGGTGTCAATGTTATGACATGTGTACCGCTCCACTGTTTTCTCTCACAACAAGAGCACTTCATCTTCCAGGGTGGCCCGGCCTCATAAAAAAAGCTTGATTTACATGCTGGGGATCAGACCGTCCACCTTCTCCTCTTCCTGTTGCACTTACGCTTCACTTCCTGTGGGCCGGGGCTCGACCGTCAAGGGTGATAAATAACCACAGAATGGAGTGGGGAAAAGCTGAATTCCCAATCCGATCTACACCCAAAAGAGGAGAGCCTTTTATTCTTGCTTTCTTTTTTGGCTTCCTCAACATTATAATGGTTTCAGCTTTACATGGAAGGTTAATGTAGGAGATGGTCGGCCCTATTGGAGAACAGTTGGTATGTTTTATCAGTTCTGCTTTGTTATATCTCCCATGATGGTTCCTTGGATGTAAATCACGATGAGTACATTGTTACCATAATGGCAACTTTCACTAAAAAAAAACGGACTCACTTGATGTGGAATCACAGCAACATGCCCAGAACAAATACAACATGGAACGGATTTTGGACGTCAATTTTCTCCTCGCACGAGGAAGAATACTGCATATGGAAAACATGAAGTCGACTAATAAATGTCATATGCTGCCTCCAGACTGAAGACGACTGCGGTTGTCAGTGAGGTTTTAGGACATGATCCTTATAGTCACGCATAATGAGTCATCAGAGTTCATTCACATTTATGCTACTCTGCGCAATGTCTGAATGTTTTAAAATATTCAAGCTGTCTCCTACATTTGTCCTGATTAAAATCACGGCCACTGGACACTGGCTACACGACATATTTTTGAAGAGTTACTCTAAAATATTTCAACAAATTCTCAATATGACTCAGCTTTTTGATCTGCCAGCCCTATGGTTACTGTTTGGTTAAGTTGAGGCATTTAAAATTACCACTCAAGAAAAAGGAAGTTGACTGCTGGTGGAACCACAATCTCCAGTGTCATAGTGACACACTTTGTAAGTCCAACCTTCCACCCCAGTCTCATCTCTTATGACTTTGTGCAGTGGTTTAATAATGTCTTGCTGCTTTTATCTTTCCTACTTAAGTAAGACAGTCACTGATTATACACAGTTGCTTGTCAGGAAACCTACACACAGAACTTAACCCAGAAAAGCAGCTAAAAGGCACCATAGTCAAAACCTTAAAAGTTCTCTGCTTCCAACAGAACTCATTATCTACAAATAAAGATCATAAAACATGCTCCAGAACATCTACTAAAAGGACCTAGTTGTAAAATCATTCTATTAGTTCCTCACCATAATTTAAAGCATCTCACCAAACAACCTCTGTTCTTTTGGTAATGACAGGCTAATTTAATTAATTCAGGTAATAAAAAAACAATTAAAACACATCAAGTACATACGGAGAAACATTAGCATTAACCTGAGGTTTCTGGCCACTTAACAAAATGTCAAGTCCTAGATTAACATCTGTTTTTTTTCTCCCTCAGTTTCTGAGAGAAGTATGTGTCAATATGTTCACTAGATAACTTTGTCTTCTGTTCAGTGCTGCAGTATATAGTAGGTTTTTACAAATTCTATTGATGGAAACCAGCTGTAATAATGAGTTTAAAACTCAAAATAAAACCAAAACAATGAGGTGAAAGACACTAAAGTCTCACCAACCCCAACCCCAATGTTAAATACGCATTAAAGTAGCATTTAATTTATTTGGAATTCTCTTCTGGCGGTGCTACATACTGAAGGTGCTGAGCACGGTTCTTACACCACTGCTTTTATTATTAGAACTAATTCGTGGTTCTGAAAGAGTCCACATCCTATTGTTATTTTATATGACGGGTTCACAGGCAATACTATTCTCTTGCACATCTGGTTTTCATCTTAAAATTCTCTCTCACTTTCATTTAGTTATAGTGTGTACTGAGATACAGTTGCATATATGTCTGTTCTTTGTCATGTACATATGTGTAGAGACTATGCACCCATATGGTATGTAGTTATTATTTTACCATCCTATCCTACATTTAAAGTTTTAACCTCCACTGAACTAGTAGAAATCAGGCAAACCTGGGAACAGAAAACCAGACCTATAGTGAGAAACCTCAAGAAATAAAAAAAAAAAGTAGACAAATGTTTCCTTGTAACCAAGGTGCACTGACCCTGTAATGATTCCTAAATGCAAGATGGTTACATGCAAGGAGAAATTTTTAAAGCAACTCTATTCAGGCACCAAACCCATGACGAGGTCTGCAACATTTGTACTGGACGAGAAGTGACAAATGGTCACTTTCTCCAAACACCTCAAAACAAACGTCTCATCCTTTCCTCTCACTGAATCCAAACCGCCCATCATTGTCTCTGACACTGAGAGCATTATTTAAAAGCAGCACCAACATGAGGTCGCCCTTTTAATCAGCTCATGGTTCACGGGGCCTCTGGCGCCAGCGAAAGAAACACCCTCTCATCTTGTGGCACAAATAGGGAAGCCCTTATGCCCCGGTGCCATTGCCAATATATTCTAACCATGATGATGTTCCCACACAAATATTTCATGTTGTACGCAGCATCCAAGACTCACAGTGTATGAATGGAAGAGGAAACCTGCATTTTATCACTTTAAAAAGGCAGCCAGCTAAAAGTAAACGAGAAAAAGTCTCTTGACGCAGCACCACCACGAAGGGTAACACTCTTAACACCCTTTCATGTGAGAGTATTTCTTCACCAGGCTGTCATACATCTTTTACTTATTTTCTTTTTTTAACTTATAAGACTGAACTTTACCTGCATGAGGCTGGCCCCGATTCAGAAGATAACTGAAGTGTTAATTTTAATAGCGATTTCCGTTTTTCTTAATTAAAGTAAACTTTGCAATAAGGACCTCTTGAAGCAGTCCCATAACATCCACGAGTGTTTCTAAAATATGTGTAATATATGCACTGAAGCATGTTATAAATGAGGTTTTCTTTGCTAAGTGTCCCAGTCTATTTTTGTATGTCAAAGCACATGATTGACTGCGCAGAAAAGGAAAACATCTTAATGCGTGTGATGGTCAAGAGTTAAGGTATTTATTCCAATTTGCCAATAAAAAAGCCCTTTGAGTGTGGCTTTTATCTTGCCCGCTGAACCTTTCGTGCAAATATGTAAATGCGTAAGTGCATAATTAGAGTGTAAGAGAAGTATAAACATCTGCAATTATCTAAACGATGTCAGCTGCAGCAGCGACATTCATCAAAAGTTTATTACTACAGAGGAGGAAAACTTGTTTTCCTCAAATTTAAAGTTGCTAATTAAAACATAAGTGCTGCCAAAAAACAGGATGCCCACTCCGTCAAAAATTTGCATGACATTTTTAACATGACAGAGATAAAGCACAAATAAGTAAATGAAATATTTAACCAGCACACTCCAGCTCAGCAGGTGCAAGTCACCCGGTAAAGAAGAACCCTGTTCATAGCGAACACCTACATCAAATGTAACATAAAATAATTTAAGACACATCACTTCTCATTATCATCGAGTCTGATATCACAGCAGCTATGAAAAAATTCTAATCTGAAATAAAATCTCCCATTTATCCTGTGGTTTGTTGAAAACCTGGCACGAGATACAAGTTTATTTATACATCACGTGTCAGGTCCAGCTCACAGCTTGGTGCATTTCATTCTATCAAAAGCTCCTTTTTTTGGTCCTTTTCAAATTCATTTTCACATGCACGGAGTGTACACTCAGCAATGCACACGGGAAGAAAATATTACTGTAAATGACCCTGAGATGGTGTTTTCATTTTGGCCCAAAAGGGAAACACTCGGTGAGGTTCGCGTTTGTCTTGTCAAAATATATGATTGGCAGATATTTCTAAACATCAACTTCAAATGTCAATATGTACTGTAACACAAACCGTGAAGTGACTACATGTAGCTGCTGGACAACAGCCCACTTTGAGAAAGTGGTCAAGTGGGTGAAGGAGCTTTTCCAAGTTTTCAATTTTAAGTTCAACATCAGATTCTTGCAAAAGCAGGTCGCCCTGTGGTGATAATTAGATAAATTTCTTCCCAGGATGTAGCACCTGCATCTCAAGTAAACTGTAAACTGAACATGCATGCAGACTTGAAGCTAATCTTATGCTCAAAATATCATATTCATGATGATCTTTGTGGAGTTATTCAAACAATCCAATAAACGCTCAATAAATGCCGACAAGTGTACACTAAAAAAAATGACCTCACATCTGCTGGCTTATTAAAGCTGAGCAGCGTGGGACTCCATGGCGAAGAATCATGGTTTCCCTCTCTGTTTTGACAGGGAGAGTTATGCCTCACAGGCACCAGATTCACCACCAAGCCTCATAAGCTTGTGGAGAGCATTTAGGGCGCCACAGGGGCCTCTTGACCTAAGAGGAAGTTGGGAGTATAAAAGGTGACAAATTGGTTTGTAACTAAACAAAGACATATGCAGACGCCCCAGTGCTGAAAAATAACTGATTACAAAAACACAAGTTGGCAAAGGTGAGAGACTGTCAGGAAATAATTCATTTTTGCTACTTTCTTTAATATTAATGCCAACCTTTGGACCTCAGCCACTCCAGTTACAGGAAATGTAAGAGCAGTAGGTCTCCCTACACCAGCCTATGATGAATGGAGCACTATGTGGGAGGAAAACCAGCATGCTCGTTTTAGAGATGCAAAAACTCACCAAAAGTCTTTTTATAAGGCAATAAATGGGAGGAGGTGGGGGTGTATGGAGATTTTTGTCTTTTTTGGTGCAAGGCAGCGAGAAGGGCCCGATTATGTGATGGGTCACGAAATGTGGAGGGACAAATTGCATGTGGTAAAAAGAAGTCGAGGCGGCTTGTGCAGTGCGGTTGGCAAAGGTGCCACTTCTGGTACATCCCAAAACCCCTCACCACACTATTCAATTCATAGGCCGAGGTTTTGAGAGCCCCCCCTTGGGATGAATGAGCATGTGCCTCCCTTCTGGTAATTAGAAGTTTCCCCCCCAGCCCAGATACTTATTTCTCTGTCATCCATCACGGAGGTTGTTTCCCTGCTTCTTGAGTCTCTTGACGGCGCTGCAGTTTTCCCTCAAGTTGTATTTAACAAGTATGCCTTTATAAAATATTTGGAGCTCCTACACCAACCTCTCTTCAACTCATTTCAGTACAGTGGGAGTATTGAATGTAGATGAGAGACTGCATGAAGATGTCTTCACACACTTCCTCGCAGACAAACAGAACAAACAGAACAAACCCCGAGATGAAGTGAAGCATGCCAGTGATATCCTCCTTCATGCAGCACCTTGTCTGGTTCTTTGCCCTTGAGAAGCGAGGATAAGAATGTGGCCTGTCATTTCATCTACCAATCACCTTGGTGGTCTTTGGCAAAGCTGCTGTCAGGGAATCCCCTGGTGTGCTGCTGACCTCTTCCCCAAGCCTCTGTATTCATCTGCTGGAAGTGAAACAGGCTGCGCTGCCTCTGCTGGTGCTCTTGGCTGATGAAACCTGAGCAGGTTGCTCACTTTGATGTGAGGGCAGGAAGGAGTGCCTCGTGGTAAATTCATTACTGTGGAAAAGCAGCTTTGTCACGCTGCTGCTCGTGCAGAATTTGCTGATTCAAATGTAGTTAAATGATTCACTATGGTTTATTAGAGCTAAAAGATTATTTTCATGGTTTTCACCATTATGTGAAATGAAATTCTACTAAGTGATGTAGCCAATGTTTTGCTTCATTAGAGGTTTCTTTAGCCGTCAATTACCCACTTTTCTGCAGAGTTTTCTTCTTTAAACCAACCAAAGTGCATTTTGCATTCAAATACATCCATCTATTAAACTCCCTCCATGTCTCAATTCAGTCGACGGAGCTTTCAAAAACTGCCTGCTTCACAGTCACAGTTGTAACAAGCCTGATGTAACTATCTTGGACTGTAGAAACTTTAACCGCATAGTAAGATACTGGAGCACCTCTGGGAAATAATACATTTTTTTCATTGTTCTGTCAGGGTATGCAGCTATCTGCTTGAATCCTGCTCTTTATTGTTTTCCATTAACAGTCTCCATTAAAAACGACTTAATAATACAGAAATGCACTGAAAATCTTGTGTTGCATATTTCTCTGTGGTGGGTTTGGAGACAGGTCAAACTTTATTTGGCATATTAGCTCCAAAAGTAGTTTTTTTTTTTCAAAAAGGCAGCAAGGAGGACTTCATATTTCAGGGAAGCATACCTGAAAAAAATACCCAGGTAGCTACAACACTTTAAACTTTAATCCCATTTAGTGTTTATGTACTTTCGCACTGGGTTAGAAACTGTCCGCATGTGTGTGTTAGAGAGAGAGAGCAGGGAGAGTAGCCAAGGATCTGGCAGGTCACAAAGGCAGCTTTGTAAAAGAAGTTAATGAGTGTTTTGTGAATGTCTCATGATGCTCTGCAGCTCTGCAACACCTCTGCAGCGCATCAAGTGTGTGTATGAGAATGAAAATGTGTGTGTGGGGGTGTGTGTGTGTGTGTGTGGTGTTTGTTCGTATTCATAACTATTTATATCTTCTTTTAAGCAGTGATTTATAATGTTTGTTCACTGTTTAAGTTCTGGTGGTTTTGGGGTTGTATGGAGTTTGGTGGGTGGTGGATTTTTTTTTAAATAGATGTATATGCGGATGGTAAAACAGTATGGAAACAACGCAGATTCAACCAAAGTGCACACAGTTCCTTTCATGCTGCACATCTCCTCTACTCCTGTGGTCAAGTACCTTGCAGTTATTACAGCTTATTTGTTCAAGTGGTGAGGAAATATTAAATATCACAAGTTCTCTACTGAGACTGGGCAATAATTATCAACAGATGTCTGCCAGTTGAGCGAATTGCATTCAAGTGAGTGCATGTGCACGTGTCTGTATGGTGGCCCAATGGACAGAGACGGAGGTGCATGAAAATGGAGAGTTTGTGTCATCATGAAGCTGATTGAAGGTTCCCACTACATCTGTGCTTATAAGAGGGAGAAGAAGAAGAAACTAGATGGAAAGTTTGGAGTAAAGAGGCTCTGAGTGGCAGCCATTGGACGCCCCCGGTGACCAATAGTTGGCACTCCTGTATATGATCAGAGTGAAGTTAACCACTCAATTTTTTCCACTTTGAACATTATCTTAACCTTTCCTGTGTACCTCAGATGACTAATGTGAACCGACTGTCTGGGTTATTTTTTTTCCTCCATAAGGGAGGGAAAAACATTTCAGGACAGATGAAGACAAAATTATGCCAAACTTAACAGGTCTGGTATCTGGTATCTTGTCTCTTTTTTTTTGTTTTAAAAGTGTCAATATTTTGAAATGACTTGCAGCTACTGAAACTTTTGTCATTTCACATGTTTTTGAAAACAGAAGACTGGTCCATCAGTCTTAAATGGAGGTCCTAGGGCCACACCAAATCCGGTGGTTGGCCATTTACTGGTATTATGCAGTCGGTGAGCAACTGTGACGCTATTGTTTGTCCTGCAACATTAGCACTAGTTGTACCCATCAGCAGCTTTTAGCCAATTCACAGTGTTTCCCACAGGATTTTAGGAGACTGTGGTGGCAGGGTCTGGGGAGCGCTGTGTCTTTAAGAAAGACGGTAGTCTTGAGTTGTTTAAGTTGTGCGTGGCTGTGGATGTGTGCCGCTGAACTGTGGGCATGTTGCAAATATAAAGTAAAAATAAATGAAGATGAACGTTTGTCTTGCTGTTTGTTTTTGAGTTGCAACAGATAAATGTTTTAGAATAACATCTAAAAAAAAAATTCGGCACCACACGATCTACCCGCACTACCTTCGCGATCTACCGGTCGATCGCAATCGACGTAATGAGCACCCCTGCCATAGATCATCTCGTCGTTTCTCTTCTCAAAAAATTCTCAAATTCTCTTCAAATGCTGTCCTGCTGTCCTCAGATGTATGACTGGATAGCGCCAGGTGCAGCCAGGAAAGCTCCAGACAATGCAGCGCGACCTATGCGTGTGTATGTGTGTGTGTATGTGAGTGCGAGTGCGCTCACTCGCGGGCTGGAGAGACCGAGTAGCCTACACCGGGATGGGCTGACTGACAGTGATTAGAAAATAATAAATATTGTTTATTATTATCATCATCATCTATTTATTTTATTTTTTTTATGATTTTTTTTTTTTTATGGTCAAATGAGACTGTGGCGGGCACAAACGAGACTGTGGCGAGCCGCCACAGTCTCGTTAATTAATGGGAAACACTGATTCAGCATGTTGAATTGTCGGACAAGTGTGTTGATGCGAGGTCACTCTGATTGACTGAACACCTCAGCGAACCAGTTGACAAGAAATGGATGTAATGAAAGCAAACAAAAGACAAAGTCAAGAAGCACACATAGAAGGCTCCTCTTGTTTTTCATCTTTATCTTCAACATTAAAAGTAGGGATGACCCGATCGTTATCAGGAGGTAATTATCAGGGCAGATCCAGGCATTTATAATAAAATGATCAGATCAGTTTAAGGCTTTAGCCAAGCCCAATCTTTCGTAGTTATTTATTTTAGGTTTGCCATTATCCAAAACCAGGTCCCTGTAGCATCAAAATATCTTCTTCCTCTTCTATTTAAATGGTGGTTGGCCAGCATCAAAGCTGCCAAAAATAGAAGAGGAAGAGGATTACACATGTCCACTGTGTGGAAGTAGTTTACTCAGTAAAATGAAGTCAGAGAGAAATTTGTGAACTATGCAATGTGGATGTTTGGCGAGGTGGTGGTTATTCAGTACTACCAATCTGATTTGCCAGCAAAGGCATCACGTTGAAACATATTACAGAAGGGCGGTATGGCATTTATGGCAGATGACCAGCCCATTTCTGTAGTAGAGAATACAGGTTTTCACCGTCTGTTAAAGTTTGCAGAGCCAAGGTACAAGCTACTCTCTCGACAATACATTAGCTCTGATCTGACAGCCTTATTTGTATAACTTAATACAGTTGCGAGGTACACATGTGATCTAGGAGAATGCAAGTAAGATAAGAAAAGCCTTTCATCCTTTCAAAGTAAGCCTTTCTTCCTTTCATGCAAGTGCAATACTTAGTCGCCAGTTGGCAGATGGCTATAGTCTCTGCAGTGTGCTGAAGTACAACTTTTTGGCTCAGACACAGGAGATGTGAGGCAACATCACAGTTGTCCTCGGCTACTCTTAATTCGTTGATGTCGGTTTGGTATATCCAAAAGCCAGCACGAAATTTCTGACAGGGTGGTATGTACAACCAAGTAGCAACCTCCAAGGCTGAAAAACATAGCCAACACCAACATGCCAAAAACTGCAGTTCTGGACTTGGACTACTTTAACGACTGCTCCAACAATTAGATAAATCTTCTCAGATTTATTCCTCTGAAAGCTTTAAAAGCATTACTTGAAGTGCCTTATTTCATTTTTATTTTTTCATGTAGGACAGGTTTGGCACGTTTCTCAGAAGACAGAAAGAAAAATCAAGCGAGGTGTGAAAGTTAAGCATTTTCTTACATAGGGAGTTGATGAGGTGAAGACTGTAGCGATGCCTGCGTGGGGGGTTAAAGGTCAACAGGGCTCATAGAAACGAGTGCTGAATGACAGGAAGATCCCCCACACTTTCTCCACACGTTCCACCCAAAACACTGACCTCTCTTGTCCCCCATGGGTACTCACCCACCACGAGCATTAGCCACTTAAAAGAAACTCTACACCAGAAGAAGTACATAGGACCATGGGCCAAATTACATTAAGAGGTGACACCGGCCTAAACATGTGTTGAATCACCGCACTTCGTCTTTCAGTCTTACTCTCTTCTTTAATCTCCTTGAGACTCATTTAAGGACTGTTATGCATGCTGATTCTGGCTAACTCAATTAGAAGTTCAAAGATGGACAAATTGGCTCCAGACACTCTGCCCATTGTTAAAACAAAGCGAGTGAAGAGATGCAACCTGCCTGAAATGATCAGATACAAATACTAATAATGAACACTATAAGGTGTAACTAATAGTTTCAAATTGAGAATTATATTTAATGACAAACAAATGAATTACAGTTGGATTACAGAAATTATTTTGCATTCTGCTCTAAATATTAAGTAATTAGATGAAGTGACAAACATACAAGAGTCATCGCACAATATTGCAGTTTTGGCACACGTTAGGCTCTTTTTTTTGGTTTTGCAGCTGTCATCTTCTTTCAATTTCATTTCGCTCATCAGTTGTTTTAAGTGGAAAAGGTGATAGCCAATGACCACAATCACTCGCTAAAATGACATTCAGGTTGGTGGTGACCAAAACAGAGCTCAGAAAAAAGGGAACATTGATCTTTTTACATTCAGATGGACAAAAATGCAACTACAAATGAATGTTTCTCCATGTCGGGCTGTTTCTAAGAGTTTAGCAACAGTTCTGCTGCCGCAAAGCAGCCAGAATATCAGTCAAGTATTTTTAATATCGATTATCTATCAAGTTTGAAACTTAAAAATGTATAACATCAAAACAAGTTAATTAAATCCAGATGTCATAGCATCTTCCCTAGAAGATAAATGGTTGAATTGTTACTGGCAAAAAGAGCAAAGCAAGATGCTGAATGCAAATAGAAATACTGGCGACACAGTTGTTTATATTTAAGGCTTTTTCTGATTAGGTTATTATCAATATTGAAATATTGCACCTGAATACAGCTGTGGTTTATCAATGCACATTACATCATTGTTTCCACTTTGCTTACAGTTCGAAGAAGTTGTTGGCAAAGCTTTCAGACAGAAATTGTTCTAAATTACTAAACATATTACAAAATTGTTCTGGTAACTCTTCATTAATTGTGACCTTACTGTGACCTGGTAGTACCCGCTTTCAGACCAACAAACCTTTTACTTTACTAAAACTGTTATACTGCATTTGATTTAAAGCTATTACCAGATCTACATGCAGCTCCTTTCCTGAAAAGAGCAAAGAATCCCTTTGATTGTCTTCACTGTGAGTCTCCACATCTCTCCTGCTCATCCCCGAGCTCCTGTATAGATGCAACACAAAGCATGCTGTGTTGAACCGCCGCCTGTCCTCTGAGAGCCAGCCTTGCTTTCTTAGCTGGAGAACATAAGTGCTGACCCCAAGACAGAACCCTTCTCCCCTAGTGTGACTGACAGCCCTGCTTGAAATGTGGACACAGGACCTTGTTGCCCCCATTGGGAGGTAAGGGGCACGCTCCTTCACAACACTGCAGTCTGGGTGGGCTCAATCACAGAGGACATCTTCCTCTGGTGGTACAGTACATGCAAACATCTCAAATGTGAGCCAGTATATTATGTTACAGCGAAAGCACCAACCATTCATCCTGCAGATTTTGCTGTGGAAGAGAAAAAGGTCTAACGTACTCTAGGTCTTTAAAATTAGCTGTGCCGATTGAATTTCTTGTTTCTTTGCTCTGCAGATTAAGCCCGGTTTGTAAACCAAGAACATTAAATAATCAAGCAGCGATTTTGGCCGTTGAAGAAGCGCTCTACACACAACTCCACCAATCCATAACATCATATGAAACTCAAACTGACTCGCCCAATGTCTGCCTTTTTAAAACAAGCTCACTCTCTGGCCAAAATCATTAGTAAAGTAATCCATCAGCCTAACCCTGACTCATGACCCAAACCACAAAGTCGGCCAATACAGATGGAGCTATTCACCGTTCAGAGGGTAACATAGACCTTATCTGTCGTGATCGGCAGAGGATGAACTTGTAGATAGCCGAAAATGAGTGACAACAGACAGGATGTCAAGACAACAAAGTCTAATATCTCCATTTATCTCTGATAAAGATTAAGTGCATAAGATTAAAGCTCCATACTGGAATGACAATGTCTTCCAAAAACCTCAAACCCTTTCTCCTGCTTTTTCTCTTTGACTTTGGGCCGCTCAAGGAAACGGCGGTTACACTAAACCGGGTTTTCTTTGGCCAGAACAGAAAAGGCTCACTACACACCAACCACTTATTGCACCAGATGCCAGTCATGGTTCGCTGATGTTTTTGTAGAGAAGTTTGGTGAAATGTCAGTCTTCTTCATTCCCCCCTTGGTGTATGTATATATATATATATATATATATATATATGTATTCTCAAAAATTAGGCACTTTGTTAGCCCTTGAACCTCACACGTCCACTGACTGCATGTGATTCAGCGGCAAGCCAGCCAGCGCGCTACATTCACAGTCCAGGACGGCTTTGCCAAAATATAGCATGGAAAAACTTGTATAAAATTACATTAGCGGAGTCTTTGATGAAGATATTGTTGGCTAAAATAAGAAACAGAGAAAAACATAATGTGTAAGATTTAAAGATGGAAATAAGTAATTTTATAACTTGGCTAGTTGCATACCGTAGGTATTTAAAGAGGGGGGGAAAAACTGTGCTCTGCATCTTGCCAAGTATGAAGCTGTGTGGTGTACAAACAAATAAGCCCAAACAAGTCCAAATAAAGCAAAGTACTTTGGCTCCATTTATATAACTGGGCCTCTTACAGTTGGACTGGCCTCCTCTCTTTGACTTCCTTTGATGCGTCCAGCTCTGTGGTGCAGTCAGATCCCATCAGACAGGCAGACATAACGGAGATACAGTGCACCTGAGCTAGTGAAGCCACCACAGAGAGCAAGTGGGGAGATGCACTGGTATGCAGGAAAAACCAGCTCTATTTCAAGCACTTCAAAATTGCTGAGAGGGTTTCCTTGTAATCCCATCCGTCATATTTACTCCCAACTCCAAAAGATTCACAAGCCCACCCCCTCTTCAAACAAGCCCTTTGGATATGAATCAAACATCTCAATAAGAAGAAGAGGAAAAAATTAGGCTTCATCGAGCTGATCAGAGCTCAAAGATCAACAGAGGGCAAGTACTTTCTCTTTAGCCACGTGATCTCACTCTTCAGAGTTTGGTGAATCACTTTGTACAGAGCAGGAGGCCTGCCTCTGCGTCCTCTGGGTCCAGCCAGCTCAGCAGCCTGTCAGCCAGTCAGACTCTTAAAGAGGTATTTAAATGTGCGCCTGCAGCAACGCGCTCACTCAATGACCTCTTTATTTGTTAAAATAGATTATTTTAAATAAATTACAGAGCACTTTCACTGAATAAACAGAGACTTTGGGGCTGCGGCCTGCATCGCATACTTACCACAGCCACAGAGATCCTAAATGACTAGTGAGCTGTGTAATCGCCTTTGATTTCACTGATAGGACTCTGATTCTTTGGGTAAAAGAGATGGAGCCATTGAGGAATCTGAAAGGCAACACCACAAAATGGGGGAAAGGCAAGAAAAAAAAGGTCTCATGTGGGGAATATGAACTTATGATGTTTCTAACCCTGCCATGTCGACGGAGGAGTCCATTAGAAGAACAGAGGGGAGCTTGAGGGAGTCCTGTCATTTCTTCCCCCCACAGCCTGAGAGGTTTAACACTCCTTCAGCTTGGGTCTGCGCCATGCAAGAGACGCCACCATGAGTGAAGAGAGAAAAAGCAGAAAGGAAAAGACTCAGACCTCACTTCTTCTTTTTCTTACCCTTAACCTTTAATTTCTTTTGTTCTGACCAGTCACTTAATCACGAACAAGGAGAGGGTTCTCCACCACAATGACCACAGAAACGCAGCATAAGAAGAAAAGTATTTTATATAATTCGAGGCTAGCCGGCACTCCGGTTTCTAATTAGCTAATTTCCCCACACGCCGCTGGTATGCAGCTTTTCTCCTAAAGTGTTATGCAGAAGGTGAGAAACGCACACTCTCACTCTGTTCTTCGTCTGTGTGCTGCTAATTTAGTGTGGCAGGGCCTAGTTATGCCTGGATTACTGTTGCACAGAGAGAAATCTAGAAAAATAAAACGACAGGGAAAATGCTGGCAGACCAAAGCATAGAAACCATGAAGAAATTAGGTTTGATTAACCTTATGAGTGCTTGTTTCAATTCTCACAGGTCTATTTATTTTTGAACATGTGGTCGACATTCTTTTAGCGGCACATTTCCCGGCACGTCTATTACATCTAATCTGTAAGTGGGTCCAAAAAAACGAAAAGAGCTGCATGTATGTGCACATACGTCATACATGCAATTTAGAAAATTGACATTGAAAAGGTAATATGGCCCTGACTGTTATTCCTCCGGCTTGCGCAGATCATAAATAGTGTAAACTCAGAGGACAGATTATCCAGCTTTTCTTTCTATTCATATATATTTGTGTTACAGTCTGTTTTAATTGTGTTTATTCATAATTTGTCATAAATAGGGCTGCAATTTATGATTGTCATTACTGATTATTCTGGCCATTATTTTTCTCAAATAATTGCTCTGTCTCGTGTTTAAAAGTTCAAACGCTCAAATAAATGTAATCTATCACAAAGCAAAGTTGCTGATCCAGCTGAAAAACTGGGATGTTTTTGGCATTTCTGTTTATAAAAAAATTAAAAAATTAAAAAAAATATCAATTAAGGATTAATTGGTTTTCAGATTTGTTGTGAATTATTGGTTTATCAGGGGTCAACTAATAAAGTGGCCTTCAAGCCTTTTTGAACTGTGGTCCATCAAAATAAAGTCATCCTCATAGATTATGTCTGCCTGTTCAACCAAAAGAGGAAATGTTTCTATATTTTCATTCACAGTGGGATAAACTAAAGGATTATTTTTTTTGCTGTTTTTGTCAAAAAAAAAAAAAAACTGCTGTTTTTTTGTGCTACAAATTTATGCATGACCAATTCAATTCAATTCAATTTTATTTATATAGCGTCAATAACAATACAAATCGTCTCAAGACGCTTTACAAAAACCCGGCCTGAAACCCCCAGAGCAAGCCTGAAGGCAACGGTGGCAAGGAAAAACTCCCTTTTAACAGGAAGAAACCTCGAGCAGAACCCAGCTCATATGGGGGGACCCATCTGCCTAAGGCCAGCCGGGTACAGACAGAAGAAAGAGAGAAGAGAACAGCAAAGAGAGAAGAGAAGAGAACAGCAAGATAAACATACATCTGTCATAGATACACATATCTGACTAAAGCGTACATGTGGAATCTTATGATACAAACTGATGATGTTACATGACAGTTCGACCACTGAAGCATAATAATATAAGGTTAGAATCACCTGCAAGGCTGTGTTTACTCTGCCTGAAAACACACAGGTTAGCCCAAACAGATATGAACTGGTTGCACGGATGCTGCAATGAGTAAAGCGTTCGGTTCAAGATACTGTACACACTGCTACACTTGGCTCGCTAGTGGCTCATCAGGTAGAGAGATAAACTGATTAGTCAACTGCTGCAGATTAATTGATCGGCACAGACCAAGACCTTAAAGAGCTCAGTGTCTTTGTCAGTCACTCTCATAGGTGTCAACTGTGGTATAACCGAAACACAAAGCTGAAACAGAGAGCAGCCTCTTTCTGCATCAATCAGTTGTTTGAGGTTTAATGACAAGCTGCAAATATTATTTGTCACCTTTTAAATACATTTTAAACAAAAAAAGGCCAACCCCCAAGAAAACCTGATAAATCCAGCATGCTTGCCCCCGAACTCTCCAAAGCCAAACATGTTATTGCCTTTTTTTTTGTTCAGTACGCATGTGTGATTATGAATAATTAGAAGGAAAACTTAATTCATAAGCCATTAAGTGTTATGAATAGCAATTTCTGTGACCCTCTCAGTGGCTCTTTAAGGCCACTCTGAATGCAGCGCACAGAGCCGGCTCAGTTCTCCCTCTTTCTGGCAGCTATAATTGAGCCTAATAGCTGCAGCACAGACATAGGGAACCTCTTTGACACCTAGACCAAATTTTCTAATGAAACGATCAAATAAGCATCATCCAGCCCCCGGCATATCAAAGCCGCCGGCAGCTGGCAGCATGTCATAGTCTGACATTTGGGCTATTTAAGCACTGCCAGGCCTGTTTCCCTCCATGTCCTCTGGCCTTGTATTAACACTAATAATAGGGAAAAGGTCTACGAGGAGAAGAGATGCAGTGATGAATGGAGGAGACTTTTGCCAGCTGCCGAGTAGAGGACGTCGGCTGATTGCATCTGTAATGGAGTATGACAAGTCGCAGGGTTGGCAACTGTGTATGTGTGAATGTGTATTGGGGGACAGTGGAAAAGTCGCCATCTTTCTGCTCAGTGATTTTATTTGAACGCATCTAAGATATAAAGTTAAATAAAAATTAGACAACAAAAAAAAACCTTCAGACAAACTATCACTTTAGGACTCTGGAGATTTCTTAATATTGTCTAGTTTAAATTTTTTTGTTTCTTTGTTTGTTTTAAATGTAATGACAAACTAAACTTTATAATACTTTACATTTACAGCTCCTTTGGTTTTTTTTTCTGGTTCTTTTTGTAACATCAAGGCTATCTATCCACACTGCTGGTCAGTCCCAAATTCACTGGTCTGAAGAGGTCAAGACTCCAGCAACACTTAGGACATGTCCGGACCTTGCATTAAGATCTGATCTGAGCTATCTGATCATAAGAGCCCAGCTTTTGGTACATGTGTGTGTCTGCACAGAACTCAGATAATAACTCCAACCCTGAAAGTTTCTATACACACACCGTAATCTCCAGTAATAAAGGTAAATAAAGACATCGGTAAAAGAGGAAATACTCCTCATACATCAACATGACCGCATCAGTAATTAACACAGGATGACACTCGTGTACTCATATTAAATACTTTCATTTGTAAATTCTTACTTAGATTTATTTTATTTTTAGTTAACAGCTAACATGGACAGAATATTTTAAAAGACTCTCATTACTAGTGAACAGACATCACTTACGATGTTTTTTCCTTTTCAGGCGATCATTTATAATAGCCGTCATGTGTTTTTTTCTAAATGAATGAGGCAAAATTTGTTGGCACAGGAGCACCCCTGTTGATTGTAGGCAACTCAGGATGCATTGCATTCACACTACCAGAGGAATGCAGACACATGCGGACACATGTGACCAGACCACCTTCATATGTGGTTAGGGATTGGATCTCTCAAATGCGATCTCAATCCGTCCTGAGGGTGTTCACACCTGTCTTTTATGTGATCAGATCGCCCCGATCGGAGCTTAATGCAACAAGTTTTGGGAGCAAGTAAGGACTACACAGGTGTAGCAGGGTCTCACTGGTCTTTTTCTGCTAGTTGTGAGTTGCTGAAGTAACGGGCCTCAGTAATAATAAAGCGGTGCTATATACTAAAAGGGTTGCTGGAGACTTGGCCACTTCATATTTCTTTTACTCTGCCAAGCAACTTGGAAGTTGGTGACGTTGCAGCTGAAATACAGTTTCTTCAAACACACTGGTTCAAAAACTGGTCACAAATATACATGCACCATACAGCTAATATTACCCAAACAGGTGTTAATAGTGTATTCATAGATGAATACACATTTAGCGAGGATTTTTTGTCTTTAATGTCTTTTTTTGATAGGTGGTAGTAGAGCGAGAAAGTAAGTATTTTTTATATTGACTTATATTGAGCTGGTTGTATTAGGAAAATAACCAGAAGAACATCAAAGAACCGACTGAAGCAACAAAATGATCTGTAATGAAACTAATCATTTGGTTTTGCCTTATTTTACTGTCATCCTCATACATTTCTATTCAGTGGAAATGGACACCTGGCTTTGTATCACTCTCCAACACTTGCCAAAAACAAAAAAGTAAAATGCAGAAATAAGCTGTGTACTTTCATTTTGTCAGTTTCTAACCAAAACAAAGAAAACGATTTGCTGAAGCTCCTCTTCCCAAGTTTGACTCTGCAGACCCTGCAGGAGTGGTTAGACCTTTTCAGGAGTCCCCAGAGGAGCTGCAGATGTCGTCAGCTCGCCGCTTGCTTATTTTTCATGCTTCTACTGGGACTGAACACGCGCAGACTGGTGCCCACTTTTTCCCCTGCACTTGTTTGGTTATATTTGACTTTCTGCGAGATAAGAACCAGATTTAACTCGTGGAGCAGCGAGCGGCAGCTGGGTGAGAGGACGCCAGCGGAGAAGGCTGCTGAAAAACATCTCAAAGTGGGGGACGACTATGTAGTCTGCTCTGCCTCTGCAAACGTGCCCCTATTATGTTACCTTTCAAGTGTTTTGTCACAGGAGAGAGGGCGAGCTATTCTGGTTTGCTTCTCCTGAGGGCCGAGTCAAACAGCCTCAGCGTCTGAGGAGCCTGATTTTAACAGTGTGTGTGTGGAGACTGTTTCCAGTTAGCCACACACTGTTTATTTATGGAATATTTTCTGACACCTACTTACATCATTATATCCCCTTTCTTGTAATGTCCCCAAGTGTTGCCTCTGAAGGTGCCTCTTAGTGTGGACCAGTCAAGAATAAAAAGACAGTTACCTTTTTTTTTTTTTTTTTAAAGAGTGAGCAACTTTCAAACATATGCTATAAAGTCCTGTCTAAAGCTGTTAGGTGGCTATATTTTCCCACCCTCTATTATCTTTTCATTTTTTATTAATTCACCACAAACAGAATTAGTCTGAATTATTTATACATTTAGTTCCCAGACAGATTTTCCACAACCGCAATCAGGTGGTTGACTATTAAGTCACTGGCCAATTATTCTAAATTGCACGCAGCCTCACATGACAATGCATCATTTGACAGACGCTGTATTATTCATGACAACGTATTCAAAATATAACTGGCTGTTACATTACAGTGGAGGATTTCTACGCAGAATATTCCCAATGTCATCTCGTCACTGCAGCAGCGCACCATGACACACGACATCTGGGTTTGGCTTTTAAAATGAAGCTCATTCATAGTTGATAAATGTTAGAGAAAAGTGTCAGCGCACTCTTTTCATTGTGCTCAGACTTGTGTGTCTCAGGAGCAAAGATTAAGCTATATTAAGATTCTTAATGATGAAATGTGCTCGACATATGCAGTGTCCTCCAAAAGTAGAAGAAGCAGAAGACTGGTATGTTGATGCTTCTGCTGCTAAAGCTGACTTTTAATTTTATAGATATCTATATATCTATATCTATAGATATCTGTATGTTGGGAGAACAGAGAATTTTTCATCTACTGTTAAAATTTTTATGGAGCTGCTCCACTCAATCAAGAATCAAATCCTTTAGTGTCACGACACCAACACTGTAGTCTTGTGATATTTAGATGATCAGAGATTTCAGCATGTATTTCAGTCCACTGTATAATATATTATTGTGTATATAAAACTAATTAAAACACTTTTGGTAAATCACAATCCTACAGTAAGCGATAATTCAAAGTCTGGAGAAAGCAATGTAAAACTTTATGAACTGCAGATAACAATTTGTTTGTCCAAGAAAATATTATAAACTGGGCAACCAGACAATACATGGCTTATACAAATGCTAACATGTAGCATAAGATTCTTCATCCAAGTAAAGAAGCAATGCCTGTGTGTAAATATGTAAAAGTCCTGTAGAGTGTACTTAAATAAAATAATTTTATTTTAATTTCATTTTATTTTTGTCAGTTGTATAGATGCTACTTGTTTAAGCTTTAAAGAGTGATTTAATGAGTCGTAAGACATGCTCATTTCTGTTATATATTTAGCATTTAAACTCAACAAAGGAGTGGCTCAACTGAACTTCACTTAATTACTGCACCTGTGGTAAATGTATTCAGTTACTTCTCACCACAATTACTACAATATAATATACATATATAAGAATGGCACATTATTTTGTCACAAGTTTCCAAAACAGCAAAAGATTACACAAAGAGGACTAGATCGTGTAATTGTTAGGGACTATCTTTCAATACATATTTGGGATCTAGTGAAACACTGCATAACTTATCTGTTAATCTGTTACACAACAAAGTGACAGTTTGTCTGGATTTCTACAGACAAAATCTATCTTAATAGGACAGTGAAATGTCCATCTATCATTACTTATGTAGAGGACTGTACTTACAGTGTCCAAGTAGGAAAATCCAATCCTTTAGTATTATGACAAAAACTATAAAGATTTCACGATAAGCATAATGTTTTGTTCACCATGTATTAGTTTCAGCTTTAGCGAACCACAACCCTTCAGTGAGGAGTAAATCAAAGCAAGTAAGAAGCTAGATAAAACTTTATGACTGTAAATAACAATATCAACCACAAAATGTGACTCAACTCAATTACTATGCCTGTGTAAATGCACTTGTTACTTCCCATCAATGCAAATAAAATATAAAATACAGATATGGAAATGACACAACACGGCGTGGTAAGACGAGTTTCCAAAACAGCTGGTTATTAATCAGAGAATGGCACTCTATTCAGTACAGTACAGTATTTACCTAAAACACACTCAAGTAACTCAACTCTCGATTATACAGTGTTCCAGAGAGCACTGTAACTTAAGAAGGCACATTCAAATAGAGAAAACACAAGCAAATTAAGAAAACTTCTACACCAACTTCACAATGCACGTGCACAATACTCACACGAGCAAATACAGCAACCCAGTGGAAGTAGCACAAATGACAACAGAAGTATTTGCAGGGGCCTTGCTGTTGTTGCATTACATTTCTGTATTTGCTGTGTTTATGCAGGTATTTGACATTTTTTCAACTTGCTTTTGTCTATCACCATGTGTTCTAGTGAGCTGCAGTGCACTGAGCTCTCTCAGCCACTGTAAAAGATTATATTTAAGTGTGTGTGCCTTATATCTAAGTGCACATAAACCTCGTCAGAGACAGAATTACAACTGCTCACATCTAAAGGCAACAAACAACTCTCTGTGGCCATCTTTCGTCGATCTCTTTATCAGCGTTATTTGTCTTGACTCCCGTTCTTCCAAAGTTGGTGATGATGGTTGTTTTATTCCTCTCTGTTTAGACAAGGCCTTTCCTCTAACACCCCCTGATTTGCCAAAAGGCTCTGCAACAATTAGGAGTTCAAACAAGTAGGGATTTATTCCAGCCCTTCACTCAGCCACTTTATTACCTGAGGGTACCGGCTTGTCTTTTTGACGCTGCTGACGCTAAAGTCAACTCAAAGGGGGGGGAAATAACTCTAATTCTCTATTTGACATTGACAGGAGTCCTCTCTCTCTCCGCTTTTTTTCATCCAGTCATTCTTCCTCCCTTTTCTCTCTTCACCATCTGGCACAGCTGCCAAGAGAGGGCTCGAATGTGACCCCGTTGTCAAGGACGCAGATGGGAATTAGGAAAAGTGGACTTGTTTCAAACAATTATAGAAATTACTTTAATATCTTAAAACAAAAAGACGGAGAAATATATTTATTTGAGATGTTGACTGTCAGCTTAAATTTCCACTCCAGTGTGTGTGTGTGTGTGTGTGTGAGACTGTGTGTGTGTTTTTGTGTGACAGACAAACTCCAGTAAAAGGACGATGTGTCCGCCAGGTGTGTTGCATTGGGCTTAATCTTCTTGTTTGGTCATACTTTTTTAAAATCGAGTCCAACGTAAGCACCTGCCTGAGGACCGGGTCCTGACCTCCAACCCTGAAATGAACACCGACTAATAGAGACCCGTCTGTTTAATTGTAATTGAATGTTACATGGCACTCTGAACTCTGTCGTTTTTTCCCCCCTCGTTGTAAGCGTGCAGGATTTAGGCAGACGCTCCAATGACAACTTAATTTCATCACAGAGGAGAAGCACCGAGTGTTTTTGTTTGAGCCTCTCCCTCGAAATGCGGCTCTTATTAATGATAATTGGCTAAAAAAAGGTGACACATGTCTGACTTTTGTTTGTCTTACATTTTAGATAATTTGAGGCACACTTTTTTCACAAGGACAAATTACAATTGGAAAAACTCCAGCACAATGTCTTTTTTCATGCAAAAAAAAAATCACTGGAGCTGCGTCATGTTCACAGCACTGCTGATTTTATTTCAAACTCAAGGCAGTTTGTGTCACCAGGTTTTACTCGAAAAAGTCAATAAACTGAAAATTGAGATGTATTTTTGAAAGGCTAGCACCTTTACTTGAAGCTAATATTTTGCTTATTGTTGCTTTCATGGATGTTTGAGCTTCATGCAGTTTCATATTAACATACCTTGTATTTGAATTTAATATGAGCACAATTTCCTGGTTTGAGAGATACATATCATAAATTTCACAAATTCACAATTTCCACATCGCACAAACTGATAACGGACTTTTCAGTGTGGAACACTTTGTTTCTAGCAGTGAAGATTTTCAGATGAAGATAGTTTTGCATATCAACAGATTGTGGACTTTTAAGAAGAAAAGGTAAAGCTAGTTTCTTAAAACATGTCTAGTATTTCATGTCAATATTACAGAGATGTCAGGCAGTGGAGAAAGAGAGACACAACAAAACATTTTGATTTGCTGAGGAAATGTGCTACAGCATCCAAAACTATTCCCCCAATTGTATTATATGTTACCTTTTATTTCTATAAAAGTAAGCAATGAATTTGTATGAACTTCAGCCCAAAGCAATAAATCAAATAAATGACAGTATTGAAAATCAAATTTTATGACAAAAAAACAATATATATAAGTTACATCTATGCAACCACTCCCTGGAAAAAGACACACCTCTTTCCCTTTTAGGTTTTATCATTTATGCAATATTTGGGAAAAAAAAAAAAAGCCATAATGAGATTTCTAGTTCCATTTATTTTACTTTACAGTTATCCATCTTAATTGTCGCTTTTAGTCAATTTCAGGTCCAGTACATTAATTAATTTAAGATCTGGATGCCATAAAAGCAAGAATGAAATTAGGAATTTGATTGACAATGTTAAAGGGTTAGGTTTCCTTCCTAATATGTGTAATATATCTATTATTTATTATATCTCTGCCATTTCTGCATGCTGTTGCAAACTGCAATTTCCCCATTGTGGGACAAATAAAGGTTTTTCTTATTATGCTTATTCTTATTAAATATTCTGTGTGTACAATGATAAGGAAAAACAGCCAGGGGGAGCTGTGTTTACAGAAGAGAAGCAGCACTGTCTGTGGGGAGTTGTGTTTCTGTCCCAATAATCATTCTATTGTAGCACAAAGACTGGTTTATAGTCTGAGTATAGTCTACAGGAAATAAATGTAAGTCACTGTAATGTGAAGTGATGGAAACACAAGGAGAAGGGGATATTACTGGCACCATCTGAATGAACCAAAGTGTGCTTTAACTATATCTGTACAGTCCTACAGTTGTTCTCCTTTGTCCTTCATATTCTCATGTAACATAATACACGCTGATGCCCACTACAACTAGGAAAAAAAAAAAAGAAAACAAAAATCCACTAAAACATTCCTAAAGTCAGCACGACTGTTTGCCTGATTTCAAAGTCAAAGTCCTGCACAAAAGCAGCGAAGGCCAAACCCGGGATTGAACTTGTCTAATGTTTCCAAAACGGCAAACTCTGAAAGGCCCCATAATTGATACGCCGCACCCCAGAGGGCACGACTCCTGTCAGATCAGCCACAGACAAGACCTGCCAGAGCCACGCACTGAAGGGAATATCGGCTAATTAGCCCTGTTTAAACATTTCCTGGTTTGAAGAACTTAAAGACCAGGGGCCACAATCACATGAACAATAGCTGCTCACTTAGTAAACCCCCCCCGTGAGTATGGATCAGAGGGTTGGTAACATTTAGGGGAAACGGGACAGGACAGCAAACCAAACCTGAACCAGATGACCTGTGACACACCTGTGTACCATTCAATGTTAACAATTAACAATAAATAAATCTAATCATATGGATGACAAAACTGTATTGATGCTGCTTATTAGAGCTGAAACTTACAGTCAAATACTTTGAAAACTGATCAATTATTGAAAACATTTTTAAACAAAAATCTCAAATATTCTCTTGAAATTTTGCAAGTTTTCTGTATCTTAAGATACAATTAACGTGCAAAACAAGCCATCTGATTATTCTCAAGTAATTACAATAATGTCCATTGCTTATTTTATCCTGAAGGAGATACTGTATATTGTAGATAAGAATGGTGGGGATGAACCCAGTAACTCAGAGCTGAGGAAACCACATTTAAAGGAGCAAGATATAAAATGGTTTTGTAAATGGAGTTGCAGTTTTCGCAAGATGTGGTTGATGTTGTTTCTGTTAATGTGCCCCCTTTTCCTGGGGGTTCATTTTCTTAATGAAATGAGCGAAGAAGCAGAGTAAGCAATGACTGTGGTGTAGAAATGGTAGGAAAGCAGAGATGGACAATTCCTACTTTCAACCACTTAAGACCTGGGTCGTTTAATTCTCCGGACTAGTAAGTGAGCGACAGCATCGCTACAACAACACAACCCTGTTGGCTTACAGCAACAAAAACACCAAACCTCATCCAACCAACACTGGGGTTAGCTAACACCAACCACCAATTAAGGTGAATTACGTCCCAAGAGTTCGCTACCGTATATAAAACTAACAAATACTAACAACAAGACCAGAATACACAAAATTGGTGGCACAACGCGGTAGTAGCACTTCAGGTACTAAATATCAAACATATTTAATCTGACAGCTACCAGATCATAGCTAGAAAACCACCAGTTCATTAGGTACACTAGTGAAAACAGATGCATTCTAATTTAACAGTCCTGCATGGAACCTTACCTTCATGAAGGTTATGGTGGTCAGCATTTGTTTCAAATAGCTTTCAACAACTAAGAGAGTTGTTGATTCGACTGTGTTTTCGACTGTGTTTTCATGTTGGAGGCGGTCTTTGCTAGCATTATTGAATTGTGTTGTACCCACACATGTTTCTATTATTTTGACACCGCTTTAGTCATCAGGCTAGACTAAACAACAGAAATACTTTTGTGTTTAATTCATTCCAGTTTAACAACACCACAAACATCTTCCAACAGGGTCATACATTTGAATTACTACCTTTCTGAGGCTATTTCAACACAAATTGCAAAGAATTTCTAAAAATACATTTCTTTCAGCAAACTTATCAGTGCTAATTGTTTTAAACTGCTCATAACATACCTTACTTTCAGCTTGGTTGTTCCAGTTTTGTTTGTCCAAACATGGCTTGAGTTGAGACGAAGTTTTCCATCGATGTCCAAAGCACTCCAACTCTCCATATGATAATCCAACGTGCACAGGTGAGTTTCCTCCGTGATATTTATTAAACTAAACTGGTTCACAATTAAAAGTTTCAACAAACAAACTGGCAGGAAAGGCCCCTGAGGAAGCAGCTAGCCATGTCGCGCTGCCGGGCGGCGTTAGCACAGTTCTTGACCGCGAGCGTTGAGCAGCTAACATGCTATTATCAATCATTGAAGGCGATGTTGAAGTGTTGCTGGGCGGCAGAACTATTTCCCAGAACCGCTACTCATCCATTGTGCTTTTGTTTTACCAAATAAATCCGAAACGTTTAGTTTTTCTTTTTGTCTGTGCGGCCGTGTTAGTTAGTTAGCTACGATACTACATTACGAGCTACTTCGTGACTATGCTACTAAGCAACCATTGACCATCATGCTTGGCGATATTTTAGTAATTCATATTACAGACACAGTTTTACTAATTATTTCTCAAAACGTTGTCAACTATTAAATAATTATATAAACAAAAATATTAAACAATAAGTAATTTAATTTGACAGAATGACTGTGACGGACGTAGGCACAACATTTTGCAGTTTAAAAAACATGCACGTAAAACAAAGACAATAAGAACAATAAAACAATGCAACACACAAAACTCGGTTAAATAGACAGGAACTACCACTAATCATAATCACGAATGCTTTTATTTGTTATAAATATCCTTATTCAACATATTTTTCAATTGTTGAATGCTCTCATGGAATTATACATGTATTTACTTTAGGTGCTCTTATTTGTATATTTACATATATTGCATTGTGTGAAGTGAAGACTTTGCCTTTAACCATCGTCATCAGTTTTGTTAGCCATAATCTTAACTTCTGAAACTTTATTTGGTGATCCTGTCTTATAGTATAATGTGAGGTGAACTTGTGATTTTTTAGCTCCCGAACACATATCAATATAGGGATATTAATAACCAAATAAGAAAACTGCATGAGTACAAAATTAAGGTGAAAAGAAAGAAGCAGAGACAAGCAACAGGTTTGACAATAATTGATTTATTAAAGTATCATCTGTTGTAATATGTAGCTTGTTGTTTATATTCACTCCCAGTTAGTAGGTCATATAAAAGTTGTTGTTTGCATAATTTTAGGCCTGAAAAACAACAAAAGGTATTTTAAGTTGTTTGTCAGACATGACTATTAAATGGACCATCACAGACGCTTCTATCTGGTGCATGTTTCCGTGACAATTATCAGACAGTCTGCAGAAAATAATAACAAATGACATAACATCTGTTTGCACAGATTATTTTTTATTGACCCAGGTGTAATTGTCAAAGTGGTTTAATAAGTGGAGAAGAGACTGAACCAACTGGTTTGATGAGTTGGCTGCACGAACAGCTCCATATGTATATCGACCTACATTACTGGATTATTATTGTGATATATATATATTCAGATTTTGATTTTAAGGAGCCAAAATTAAGAAGGCAGGTTGTCATCTTCCTTTGAGGATAATCTCCTTGTGGATCTGCACCCACTCACAGTTTCACTGTATCCTCCCTGAGCCACACTGAAGTGTTACCTTCTCACTTCAACAGTGTGTGTTTCCATGCCGAGCCTGCAGCACAATAGACATCGTGAATAGACATTAATAAATAATAGACAGCTGGACAGAGAGATGAATGCCAGCTCCACACAATGCTCACCTCGCTGAAGAGGACTCCCCCCTAGCCCTACTCACCCTCCCTCACCCTTCCTCGCTCCTCAGCCGTCTGTCACAGATCATCATTAACGTTGTCTATCCTTGTCCGTCGGCTTACCCAGACACACGCAGCACTAAAGCAAATAAGCCTTTTCATTGGGTGCAGTCAGATTTTCAGTTATTAACATCCCGGTATTGGACGCTGCACGACCAGCATCTCTCTGTGGTAATCTGCATTCTAATTAAATTGGTCCTGGACTGTTTGCTCAGATGATCGCATGTCACCGATGCTGCAGATTAGTGCAGCGATGCCACGTTTAACCTTTTAATGTAATGCCTTTGTGATTTAAGCTCACGCTGCTCAGAGAACATCATGTAAAGGAAACTGGAGAACAACCTGTCACATCTAACAATATGTGTTTGGAGAAAGACCAATGAAGAACCAGTGATTCAACACTTATCACCGTCCTGAATCTGTACAGAAAATCTCTTTTATTGTTTGACATTTTTTTTCACTTTTGTCTGCTTCGGGAGCATCACAAACCATTCATTCAACAGGTTATTATTGTAGAAATAAAGACCGACAGGAAACTCTGAAAGAATCAATAATAGAAGAATCCATAATGTCCTAATGAATCAAGTTTAAAACAAAACAGGCCTAACGTGATAGCTCCTTATTTGTCTGCATTAAGTAGGAGAAATTGATTCTTGTCTTAACAAAGTGTACTTTAAAGATGTTCTGACTGCAGTTTTAGACTTCTGTTACCCATGCTTATCATCTCTTTATTGTGTATTCTTTAGTTTCAATGTTGTAAATATTGAGAAATGTGTTTTTACTGTTAATCAAACAATTAATGTTCATAACACTTTGCTAGAGCTCATAGTGTTTTTGTCAAATAGTTTTTCCAGTGCCATAGAGTCAAAGGACCATTGACTAAAGAGACATACAGTTACAGTCCTGCATCAACATAGCTATTTGGATTTTATTACGGGGCGTGTTCAGAAGAAAAAAAAAATTCTATATGCTATTGAATAGTCCTACAACCAAGCAGAGCAACAAATTATGTAGCGTATACTTGTCAATGCTTAAATCGCTGGTAGCTATTCATCCTTTAGTTATTTTGCTAGATTATAGGTCTCACTTCTCAGACGGCAGTCAATTTGTCCTAAACAAGCGTCAAATAAACTCAACGGCTCAGACGATGTGTATAACTACCTTCACTCTTTGATTGGCTCTAGATCTTTGTTGGGCTTAATGCCTGCAGAATGAAATTCCCCCACTAAAATGTTGTGCATGGGAAAACTTCAGGCTGGCTTAAGTAACGTTTGCAGAAATAAACTCAGTTTATAGTTCTTTAAATATTGAAAAATGCACTTATAATGTGGACAAATAGTTCTCTGTACACTGAACACTGAGGTGGAGCTAGTTTTAATAGTTTATTTGGTACTTCATGTAGAGTTTGGTAGACTGGTTCCCAATCACGGGGTCGAGCTCCCTCTAAAGGACCACAAGATAATTACGAGTGTCCTGATAAGAGATCATTTTTATTAATAATTTGTAATTAGGTTTACTTTTTTGGGTATCCAACCAACCAAATTAGAAAAAATAAAATTAAAATTGTTTCACACATAATATACAATAAGCTCAGAAATGCAAAGCAAACGCAAATTTTTCCTCAAATAAAGTAAAACTTAACTAGTGAAGAAAACTTAAATAGTAGTAAAGTACAGAAAGTAGTAAAAAGCAACTGTAGCTGTATAAAATAAAGCAAAGTCAATGTACAAAATTTGTTTCTAAACTTGGAGTAACTAAAATCTGGAGTGCAGTCATGCAACTGCATCAAATCATGCAAGCCAAGGGAAATTATTTGGACTTTTTTGGTATATAAAGTTTTCAAAAAGACTCGTTAAATTGATTATAATTCCAGCTCTGGCTCCTGACTTTATTAAAAACACCTTTCATCATATCGGGCTTGTCTCCTCTGATCTCCATCCTGTTTGGGTAATCCTGTACTAAAGCCGGGCGCTTTGTGTTCCCACCTGGCCGCAGGTTAGCAGGTCGCCAGGTAAGCATTTAACAAGCTCTCCATTGGCTTGTCTGCTCCACTTAACACCTGACATACCCCCTCCGCTGCTGACCTCTGACCTCTGACCCCGCACTGACAACCCGGGAGACGTCTCTGGATACTTTCCTTTCTCTGCCGCGCACCTCTTTTCTTCTCGGACCCTCACTGAGTGCCGCAGAGTGAGACAAGGTGAAAGGTATCCTGAGAGGGGGGCCGCGCAGGTGTTCATGCCTCCACACCTCTCAAGTTCAAAAGCCATTGAGTCCTTAGCAACTCAGGGAACATTCAAACAACGTGTCACCTACCCCCACCCTGAGGCGACAGTGTCTCCTGTTTTACTGTCAGAGCGCGGGTCTTTAAGGAGCCAAACTCAGACGCTATCCTCACCCACTGACAATGAAAATATACATATTAACCCAACTGCCAACACCCGTGTATGTATGACATCACCTGATATTATTCAATCACACTGAAGTGACAAAAGCTCGGCCAGACACAAACATTTGTGAAGCCTGAAAATAAAAACGGGACAGACAGGCTTGTGCTTATCTAACAAAACACTCCCTGTATCATGCCTGAATCGGTCACCGTGTTTCACCCCCAGCATGTCCAGTAATTCCCAGCTCCTGCCGGTTTATAGGTTCAAAAATGGGAGCTGGTCCAAGCATTACTAGTAACATTAGTGTCAGTAATTTAATGCGCAGGTGTGAATGGATTCTCAAACAAGCCGGGGAGGCCCCCGGCGAGGCCCGCGTAGGACCGCCAGGACCAGCGGCAGGTTTAAATAAATACGCTGCTGAGCAGACGTGTCGGCAGCTGGGGCCCGATATGACTGCCGTTGTTTGTGTTGTGGCTTCGAGAGGTCGCTGAGGAGAAAGCAGCAGGACTCTAGTGTGTTTCCTGGGAGAAGAGGAGGGAGAAAAATCCTCATGAGGTAACTGAGTGCCATCAAAAGACGTGCTGTGAGCTGATTATTTTATCACCGGCATGCAGCTGTTAGGAACTCACCTATCAGGTGCTAGTGTTGACTGTCAAATGATCAGGTCACATTCAAGTAATTGCTCTCTGTCTGGATTCATATGCAGGGTTTGTTGTTAGACTTACTGTCGTCAGGATATCGGCTATATTTGTCTTGTTTTATTTGTCTCGCTGAGGAAAATATTTGAGAAGCATAAAAGATAAATGGTGGATTTTAAAAGTTTACAATTTTACACACTTTTACTGTGACCCCTTAAATGCCATGGCATGGTTATCAGCATTAAATCTTAATATCTCTTTGTTGCAGATTAACACTGCATTATCAACTGCACAATCTTAGTTTATAATTAAGATAATCCTTTATTGATCCCTCAGTGGGGAAATTTGCAGTAATAATGATTATGACGTAATCAGCAGCAACAGAAGGTTTTGGATTTTTGTTTGAGCTTAGAGCTACATTTTATCAATAGGTGACATTTTCTCTCTGTTTTGTAATTAACATTAGCTGGGAACGAGACATTATGTACATTTTATGGCCAAAAAATTCATGTCAGTGTTCAAATTATAGGCCGTTATAATATAGTTAAAGCATGCAGTGACGTAATATAGGTCCAAACAATAGTCCTGATATATGAGACTGGCTCTGGCTTGTGTTTTCACATTTAAATCTCCTACAATGAATAATTATTTGATTAACAACCTTAACCAATAAGGTTACAAAATCTTTACAACCTGTTGCTGCTGCAAAAGGCAACAACCTGCAGGTGATTTTGTCAGATTTTTGCTTGGGGACAGAGCAGCAACTAACTTTGTCAGTTATTAATTCATTCTCTGATCTGCAAATAGAGATTTTTCAATTTATTATCTTATGACAAAGAAAAGGAGACAGTGGACGTAAGGACATACATTTCTGTCAGCCAAGTAATCACTGCAGCTCAAGTTGAGCCGTTATTGGTATCATCATTAGCTTTAGATAAACAAACCCATTATTTAGCCAGTGTGTTTGAATGACAACATGACAGAGATGAGAAGAAAACATGAGAGGAGAAAATGACGACCAAGAAAACCCCTAAAAAGATGAGACGTGAAAAGTGAAATCACAGACAGAGAGGGAAAGACCCACAGCCGTCTGTCGGCAGCAGAGAGGGAGCTGACGAGGAGCCGACCAGCTGCCAGATGGGCCTGTTCAGAGATGGTTTATGGATTAAGAGCTGAGAAGAAAACGGCAAAAAGGAGGCAGATCAGTTTCAGTGTTTCTTTCCAACCTGCCAGAAATTCCCTCATGGACGTCCTGACGGTCATTAAAAAAGCCGGAGCTGTTGATTCCTTCAGGCACACCGCCAGAGGTGGTATGAAGAGAGTGCCCCTCTAAGACCTGCAGTAAATCCCACGGATTCACGCTGAGCCACAGAGAGACACCTGCAGGACACATGATACTGTATATTTCAGCATTTGAGCTCAGGTTCATCACCATCACTATGAATTAGCTCGGCTTTAACCAGGAGGACGCGTCTCTTTAAGATAACAGCCCTGCCCAAAATGTAAAACCGTAAACCATTAACAACACACTTTCAAATCTGTCTGCTGTGCCATTTTTATGTTAAAATAATAAAAACAAACCTGTATATCATTTTCTTAATTGCCTTAATTGCTATGGCATCCCACTGCCTCTGCATTATAATGAATTATAAATTAGGAAACTTGGGATGTTTCTGGACAATTGAACACAGATTAAATATTTATTTCCAAGGCCCTGGTCCGTCTTGTCAACATGGCTGCAATAAAAACTCTCTTAAAAAGGACACAATATTGGAAGCCACAGTCCTGCAAATGCAAACAGTTTCACAACTTTAGTCAGAAGATTTCCCTCCGGTGTATCGTCATGGTGTGATGTTGAAAATATTGCATGAAGCAATTGTGAAAAATATGTTGTAATCTACTTTTTTGGCCATTTTCTAGCAAACATGCCTCGTTTTCTTTCAGTTGGCAAGTTCTCCCCAAATTCCTTTCAGCAGGCTTTAAAGCAGAGCGTGAACTTGTTACTTTGAGCTGTGAGTTCGAGAGCTCAAGACGGGCCTAGAGTGACACTGACATTGTGTCAGAGGTCAGGGGTCCCCAAGGTGGGTGGTGGTGATGGTTGAGGGGCGGATTGAGGTAACGCCTTGAAGTCCATGTAACAAATCTCCGACCGAAGACATGACACCAAAAAAGCTACAAACTGATCCCTAAACTTTAATCTCTAACTGTAACATTATTATTGCTGCATAAAACTCTTGTAAGTTATCAAATGGTTCTCTGGCTGAAACCGAGGAGAACAGAGGAGAATTTAAATTTAGTGTTTAGTTTTTAATCTCCAATTTGAACACATGAAATGCAAAACTAGTCAAATAAAATAATAACAGAAAAATAATATAATATTTCTGCCTTTTATTGTGTATGCTATTTTAATATCTTACATTAAAATTCTAAAACATTCTTGTGAATGTTCAAGTACGTCCATGCATAATATTCTATGCTTAATATATTACTCATCTTTTTTTCTCTCGTTTTTAATATCATTCACATAAATTAGAATATATCACACAAATATGTGGCTTATACTGCAAAATACTTTGTATTCATTGATGATATTTTTACTGTGGTTGGATTTTCTTTAATACAGCTGGTTTAAATCCCCAAACTAAATGACTGATTTTTGGCCACATGCAGGTTGTTTGTCTGCAGAACTGATTATTGATTCTCACTGTGTAGATAACATTTTAGGTTTTGTTTTCATTTTATGGGTATATAAATGTGAGCGGTAAGCATATTAATTTATACTCACAGAACAGTTCTCTTTAATCTGTCCATCACTCTGGAGCCCCGTTATGGAGGTGCTCACATGATATTGATGAGAAGGGCACAGCGACCTTTGTTATTCTGACTTCATTGTGTTTCTCTCATCGGTGAAACTCTCAGAGTGAAGGTGCAGATTAGAACCCTATCCTCCACTCCATGAATAGCTGGGCAGCACAGGGGGGATAACAATAGCGGAGGGTTTGGGTGTTCCCTGCATCACACACACACACACACACACACACACACACACTCTGAGGGACCAGCCTTTGGTTCATCCCAAAGTCCCTCATCAAATATTAAACCCGCTGTCAGTCAGCACCAGCGGCGGCACAGGAAAACCTGGATGGGTAACACTTTTCACAGCTGGTGGGTTGCTTCTGTCGGATCGGCTGACGAGGGGGGGCAGTAAACTCTGCGGTGGTTGGTTGTGCCAGAAGATGCAATGGCAACTACACCATGTGAGAAAATGCTGGGAAGGTTTCAGGAGATTTCTCGTATTTCATGCTACCCACAAAAAAAGAGACCTAATTATAAACCCAGTCAAAGTTTATAGATAGAGAAGGAAACAGAAAATAAGTGATAATGAACACAATAGAACATAAAGAATCTGTGATTTAAAGTCCCATGTAGTTCCTTTTTCTATTTTTGTTTTCACTGTAGATGTCATACTTTTAGCTACACATTGTCTGCACTAATGCAGACACCGGTGCACTAACCCCTAACCCTAACCATAGTTTGTTCGCTACTTCAAATCACTGGAAGACGACGGCCTTGGTTGGACTCGAGCTGGAAAACTCTGGAAAACCCTTAATTTCTTGTCACTTCTCAAATGTATGATCTTTAATAAGGAATAAATGTCCCAAAAGCACTTTTACAATGCACTATACATGTGAGTCTTGCACTATTGTGAGGTGCAGTCATGACGTCATGACTGCGCCTCACAATAGTGCAAGAACAATAGTACAACAATACAAACAATAGTTCTAGCTTCCATCCTTCATCTAGCATTTCTTTAATCAGTATTTTAGAAACACTTGCTATAACAAACCAAGATCATTGCACCTTTCAACAAAGTTGAACAATGACTAACTGTTAGCACAGGCAAAAAAACTACAGCTTGCCCAAAGATGCAACTGCTGCAGGTGTTCACATAATTATAAATATCCATAAAACTCACACTCTCTTCTAGTGTCCAGAATCTCTTACGTCTAATATGTTCTGCAGATTTCACTTCTCTCTACCCTGAGACCTTGTAATGTTTAGCCCTAGTGCTTTTGGAAAATGGAGTTTGTCATAAGCCTACAGTGAGAAAACATGCATATACAGCAGACAAAAAATATTAGACTTATCTAGATATATGATGTGAGCCAGACACCATACTGATAAGAAAAGCTCTGTTCTTACTAATGCTGATTTCTTACTCATAAAGCAGACCCAGGAAGTTCTGGTTTCACTTCGATTCTGTGTTTATCTGCTAGTTTAAATCAATGCAAACACGTAATCTATGTCCTCCCTCTCACTTTTTCTTTTTAATTCTGCTCATGACTTTGTATTTTTCTACGCTCATGAAACACTTAATCACATGAGACAAGCATTAGCTGATGTCAAGTATAAGTGGTGGAAGTTGCAGCAGTTTAATCAATGCTTGTCTGCCAGAAGAAAGCACTACAGAGCAGTTTATTTAACATTTCTAAACCTTTGAATTTGAAATTTGTTGCAGACAATAGTGAACTTGTTTCACTGGATTTCTCCCAGTGGAGATTAATTTCTCTCTTGTGAGTTTTGTTCTGGTGAAGAGGAAGAAGGAAGGCGGACGATGAGACGGATACAGAAAACTCACCGCCCTGCTCCTTTGTGCCAGTTTTGGGATTAGTCACAGGATACCACAGATATTAATGACTCCTTTTAAAATGAATATTACGTGTCATCAAATCTCCTGTTGCATGCTTTAATTTCCACACCCCTGAATATAATGGTGGAAAATACAACTCCCGGAGCTGTCAGAAGGCCTGTAAGTGGTGTTAAGTCCTGTCAACGAACAAAAAGGAAGAAAATATTTTTCACAGGGTCCATCGCGACGATAATGTTTCAGCTGACATTCTCCCTCGATACACCTGAGACAGGTGACTTTTGCGGAGAGAGGATTATCTGTTATGGAGTTTGAAGAGGTTCCTATTGTTGGAGGCCGAGGAATATGAATAACCAAAGAGCTGGCGTCGCTGGAGGGGGAAGACATTGGCAGCGAGCTGACACGAAGACAATATTAGCTCATCAAAATATATAAATTAGTAACACAGAGAAGACACTTTGGATAGCACTGCGCAGCTTCTTCATCAGAGCCACCTTTGACTGTGAAACCCTGCTATTGGCCTGTTTCTAAATTTGACTCAATAATTCAGAGGATAATTGGCCCAGCTTAATTGGCGGAGGAGCATAAAAGATTCAAGGTGCCTCTTAAGCAGCACATCAGGTGCCACTTATAATGATGACAGATGGCTGTTTGTTGGGTTGGGTGTCAGATGGGAAGGCTTTGTCATATTCACACTTCCCCCTTGTTAGGAGACAGATCAGGTTTTTCCTCCCAGAGCGCTACACAGTTTCTCTTTTTCATATGCCAACTGTGACCGCGGTGAATTATTGAGAGGAGCAAGCATGGTCTGCGTGAACGTCAAATGTTTTGTTTGTGTTTCTTTGAACTAAATTGGCTGAGTGAAGTGCTTGGTGGAAAATGTCTTGTGTTACCGGCTGAGCACATTTACAAAGCAATTTTAGGATGCGGCTTGGATTTCATGTATTAGTTGCCTGTGAGGAAATCAAAAGTGATTAGTATTTAATTAACATAATGAAAATGATCAAAATCAATAATTTAATATTAATAATATATATTTTCTTTTACAATGAAAGCTCATTTTAGTTTCATGTTAGAAACCCACATTAGCAAAATGCTAGCATCACCAGGCTAACAATATGAAAATGACAATGCTAACATGCTTAGGTTTAACTGGTCAGTTGCTCAAATTTGTTAATAAGCACTAAACATAAAGTACACCTGAGGCTGTTGGGAATTGTTTTGGTTATACTTGATTACAAATAACCTTCAAATGGCACTAGTTTAACCGTTTTTTTTTTTTGTTTGTTTGTTTCGTTTAGTTTTTTTAACAGCAAACAAAAATCAATCTATCAAAATAGCTTGGAAAACATGTCACTATAAACTGCTGGTGCTGAATTGTAGAAGAAATATCAGAAGATCCCTAAAGGATTCATCTTCTGGGGATCAAGAGGTGTCACATCAATCCACCAAAAAGCTTCTATATTTTTTTCCAGCGTCAAAGATTGTAGAAACCACTGAAATGCCAAAAACTGCAGTTCCTTAAATGTCCACTTGAGGCTGTCCCCAAACGTGAGTCAAATCCGCCTAGACATTCATGTTAAATGCACATCAGAAATGAACTTGTTAACAGCCTGGTACAACAGTTTTCTTACAACTCAGCCTGTTTAGTTGGTTCAGTTATTCATAATTTAGAGCCTTTCAGGGAGCACACACAGGATGAGACTAGCAGCGATGTGACAACAATAGAGCATGGACTGCTAATGAAATTCAGAGGGTTGTGGCAATGATACGCAAAAAAAATCTGTGCTGACACAAAGGGGGCGGATACGAAGTTGAACTACAACCAGTGGGAGTGACTGATACTGAGAGTTCCCCAAAAAGTTTACTACGAGGAAACATGGTCCATGACTTTCTGAACGAGGTTTCTGAAACATTTAGGTTAGAGGTTTACTTACCAGAGGCTGGAACGTCCACTAGCGACAAACTGTTAGCTAAAAATGTCAAGATGGTGACGACCTGAGCATCTCATGCTAAGCTTCAAAACTGGTCTTCAGAAATCCTATGGGTGACTGCCCACATACAGGGTTCATCAACCGTTGTTGCCACGAGCTTAACTAAAAATGTATTGGTTCCTTTAAACTTGCATTGTTATTAATTTGTTTGTTTTTTCAAACTAAATATGTTGTTTATTCACATATACATATGTATGATTTCCATAGAGACTAACTCAAAGGCTAAGTGTCCTGGTATCTAATATCATTAGTACAATATTATACGTCATCAGTTACAAACAATAATGCTCTGTGCCTCCAATATCCACTGAGAAATCGTGGTATTTTAACAAGAAAAATCTAATATTACGTTTTGGACAAATGTGTTTATTGTTCCTTAACTTCTGCTCTACAAATGACCAAAAGCCTTAATGAGAGCACCCACCAGCTTATTTTTCTATTCATTAGCACTACATCAGTAAAAGAGTTAATTAAAGTGAATGACGCTGCGGCCAATTTTGTGCAGAACAAACATTATTGTCAAGTTTGCCATTTTTCATAATCACTAATGATATACGTAGAACTCAAAACACACACACGCACACACACAAAACTGAGTTTCCCTAAGAAAACTCCACATTGTATGAGTTAGCAGTGCGTGTACACACGGCTAATGTCTTCCTGTGTTCAGCGTTCTCTACATTTCCCGTCCCTAATTGCCTAATAATTTAAACACACTTAACTTGGCTCATTAGCTGTGTATGAAGAGTTAAGGGGGGGAAACACCTGTTCATTTACTTAATGAACTCCAAAAAACACTGCACTGTGTTCAGGGGCAAGAAAATAAACCGAGACATGGCGTAGTGGTCTCAAGACATACAGACCTGTAATGGAACTGCAATGGCAAAAAGTAAATATCAGCACTTATGCCTTTGTTAATCTACCTGCAGAGACAGGCTGGAGCTGCTTTCTGGGACTGTAAATCAAGTGTTTCCTCCCGTTGGCCTTCCACTGGAAAAATAATGAAGGGATTCATGAGGCCAGGGGCAAAAATAAGGAATAAAGTAAATATCCAAAAGAAACCATTTGGATTGTATTAATGATATTTCCGTGTGTGCGCGCAAGTGAGTGAGACGTACAGAGAGAGAAAAAAGAAAAACGGTGAGGAAAATGACAATTTGTGCTACTGGTGCAAAAACTGAGAGGGAGAGCGCTGTAGCAGTGGGACCCCTGGCACCACTTCACCTACTTTCAAAAAGCAAGGAGGAGGGAAAGAGGTATGAATTAGTTGACAATCCAGTCACACTTGTAGTATATGAAACAACTTTATTATTAGACTGAAGCATTGCAGCTTACGTATACTGCATTGCATGAAACATATTACTTTTATGATGACCCTGATGAAAGCCACAAGCCAAAATATGTCAAATTAAAAGGTTGTTCCATAAACTACAAGTGTTGCTGGAGTACTTAAAGGGAGGAAATGCTGCCATGCGTCTTAAATGCAGTGAATGCAGGTGTTTCTTACTTTCTCACTTACGAATACAAAGACACAATTTCCTATGAAATATAATCACAAGTGGTGACACTTAATTTTTACTCACTTTTATTCACCTCTTTATTGACGGACTTGCTCCACTACGTTTTCGATGAGTTTTATTCCAAGGCCACAACACGTTGATGTAATATTTACTGTAATCTATTCTTTGAATGTGAGATTAAAGCATCTTTTATCAACCTTTTATTTTAATTTTTTTAGATGATTTACAAGAGAATTATCACGCAACTCTGCAGCTTTGGTTCACTCTGTCTGTTGTTGTTCTTCTTTGTTATCTCCAAATAATTTCTAACATCACTTAACTCGTGTTTCACGTGCAAATCAACAAATGTCACATGAACTTAAAAGGTGGTAATAGTGGTAAAAGTTTAGTTTCAGTTACATGTTATGTACAGCGATTGTACCCTGATTTTGGCTGATTTAAATCTTTTAAAAACTCCATCCATGTAACCTTACAATAAAACAAATGTACATAGGCCCCACATTTTATATGCAACACTGTCCTCCAATAACTTAAATTACATTTTAACTTGCATTTTAACAGCCTGCTAAGATTTAAAGCAGCATGCAAACATTATTTACAGGAACAAATTACAATCATTAAACTATGTGTGTGACTTACATTTGAAGACAGGTCATGTGTATAATCAACCACATGTTCCACTGCAGCACAGATCATGTGGGAACCAATGATCCTCGACTGTCCATTTGCAAAAACTCTGCATTGTAGACTGTCTCTAGACGGGGAATCACATTTCTTCATTCAGGCAACCCCCAATAATCTGTGATTTAAACTAACGGACAGGATGTTTTACTGACATGACAAACATTTTAAGGCAGAACCGCAACTACAGCTTCAGCTAAAGTGACATCAACTTGATAGATAGTGTATAGTGTGTAATGTTGGGGGAAAAAATGGCAAACAGAAATGGAAACTCAGTTTGATGAACAGTATGGCTGAGAGTATGATGGTATGATTTTTTTCACACGAAGCTCGCAGCTCCTGTCATCACTGATCGATGCGGCGACTTTCGGACGGACTTGGCCCGTGCAGCGTCACCCTTTGCCATCTTCGCCAGCACCCTTTGCTCACACCTCTCCGTGCTGGAAACCCAAGACCACGGGCCACAAAGGGCTATGTAAAGCATCTCACCCTTCCCTCTCAGAATAGTAATTAACCTGCCTCTCACCTCCCTGTCCAGCGGCATCCTCAGAACAGCCTGGCAATCACCAGACACTTCACACAACAGCCTGCACATGGGAACTTGACCCCCACGGGTCCCTTTCTTCTTTTGTGACACTTTTCTCTACGCCACTTGTCTTTCCAAATTATGGCGGCCCGCTGTACCTCGCACACACACACGCAATGTCATCACATCCAGTAATGACCCCGGGCCTCGATTAAAAACGCTCTGACAGAGCACTGTGAATTAGTAGCTACTTGTAAGTGATTTCATATGTTATAATACGGGACACACACACAAGAAAACCTCTTGATGTGCAGCTCAGGCGGCTGAAGTCAGTAAATCACAGGCTCCACTCTGTCCATAGGCAGTTTTCAAAGTAAGAAAACATTAAAGACTTATTAACTTTCAGTGGACGTTCAATGCAGGTCAAGAAATGGAAATAGACTGAAACGTCCAATAAAAGCATGAGTCCTTCTTTGGCACAAGTCGTGACAAAAGCAGCCCTTAAATCAGATGTGAACAACTCCGCCTTGTTCATAACGCAGCCTGTCTCGATGTTTGTAGGGGTGAGCCTTCTGGGGCAGTCCAGCACCTTTATTTCCATCAATAATTTCCTCTCCTTGGCTGATGACCTCCGAGCCCCCAGAACAGGCTGGTTTTGATTAACAGTGCTGCGCACTATAAGTGAGACCTGCGGGGTTTGTGACGCCATGATGGACACTCTGAAAAAAATCACACCATCCACACTTTTCCACACTGCCCACATTGTGTTGGACAGAGAAAGGAATTCTAACGTCACCTCACATTATATCAGCTCTTTCGTGCTTCTCAATGCAGGCCAGTTACATTTTCCAACATGCGAGCGTTCTTACTGGCAATAAAGCGAGAGAACATTGTCTGCTACCACCAAGAAATGGCCCTAGCTCTGTCGCAGCACATTTCTTTCAAACCTTTCAAGAAATATCCCTTGATTTAAACATTTCGGTGCTGCTCTGTATCGTGCCAGTCGCTCGTTTGCCTTTATATTGTTGTTGGCTGGACCAGCAGGGAGGTGTTGTGATTGGTGTCACGGTGCTTCAGCCATAAGGCCTGGGCTCAATTCCCCTTGACAGCCAAAATCCACCCTGCTGAGGTGCCCTTCAGCAAGATATGGAATTCCTTCCAGCTGCAGGGATGCAGCTCTGAAGTGGACTTCAAACTGACATTAGCCCTATGAGAAAAAAAGCAGCCCTCTCATTCATTTAAAGTGGATCGCTCCGTTTACGTAGTGAGGCAGAAGTCTTTCAAAAAAACGCAGGGCTGTCAGGAAAAAAAGTTGAATCTGGCTCATCTTGTTAGGTTTAACGTTGGTTAATTAAAAACAATCCGAGTGTGTAACATCAAGTACTACCACGGTTTACCCTGTGAACAATGTGACGAAAGATAAAACGACAGCTGCCATGATGACTTTCCAGACTTGTGTAATCCTCTCACAGTATCACAAACCCTGTGTGCAGTGTTTTGGTATCTGATAAGGCTCAAAACTCATAGATGTCTCACTCAAACTGGAGTTCCAGCATCGTATTACGTTGTCTAACCGACACCTGAAACAAGATCGTGGATTTATTTATTTTTAACTCAGGGTTGACATCTATCTGAGGATCCACTTATACTGAGGTCAAACTACGTGATATCAGTCCTACAACATCACCAGATCACGCCACGCCAACAAGAAAGGGCATCAAGAGACACAACATTTACAAAAAGACTACAATTTTTCAGCCTCTCTCAAGTCAGAACTTTTACGACATATTTGAGCACTCCTTTAAATAAGCCAAAACTGAAATAGAGCTGACTTTCACTTCATTTCAATTCACCGAACCTGTAACCCTTTGAGCATCACCCACAGGTCAAGTTGACAGTGGAAAATTTGCTGGTATCAAGCCGTGGGTTAGCTTCGGTGACAGCAGTTTTGGCGATGTGTCCCGCACTGTTCCCATTAGTTGGACCCCTGACGTTGGCATTTGGATACAGACAACTGGCAACAAAGGCTAACTGTGATGTTCTCGGTTTCTGGAGCAAAAAGCTGCACTTGAACACATGAACAGCCTAGTAGCACCTACGTTCTGAAAGCAAATGACTCTTCATACCAGCAGGTAGAAGTAATCTGTATCCATCATCCAAAAGTAGACAACAGGAAGAACCGTCATACAGAGCTGGCTTCTCCTAAATCATGCTAACCGGTTGGTCTACAGTTTATTTATTCCATTACTACTATATTGAACCATTTGAAAAGCCTCCATTGTGGGTCCTATTAGTGGCAACGACGTAGGACACAATACACGCTCTCACAATGGCCCGACAGGACCCGCAGGGATGTCCTGGAGATTTAAGGCTTTTCTTATCCTACTTGTATTCTCCTAGATCAAAAATGCAACTGTATTGACAGTCCTATCCGACAGGTTAATGTCAAAGTTAAAACCTGTGTCTCTACTACAGAAATGGCCCGGTCATCCAGCGCCATAAACTGTAATATTTTTCATCTTGGCGCTGTCTTGAAAAAACTTTTCTTTTAAACGCAGCATTCAGTGTTTATTGTTGTTTCAGTGAATCACGTTCGTAGTACTGATGTGAATTTCTTCTTTAAAACAGAAGAAGAAGTCTTGGCGCTACAGCGACCCAGTACCGATTGGGACATGCCTAGTCGATGGCATCATGTTTGGTCTTTTGTGCTGTAGTTCACTGATGTCCATTTGGTGTGTCCATACCTTTAAGACACCTGTACAATATGCTCACAATGCAAAATAAATTCATCACGGTGTGAAAAGTTGGGGTTCAATGTGTCATCTTGTTTTGGACATGAATAATAGTTCAATGTATTTTTTTTAATTGCGAATAGAAATAAATGTGCTTCATTTATCAAGCACTGTGCAAAATCTCATCACCTTTAACTTTGCCACGTTTGATTCAGATAAATGTAGCGTTCTATTTATTGTTCTTCTTTGGCTTCAGAACAATTTCTGTCCATATGAAACTCTTTTAAATCCCTCTGGATTATATGCGTTGCGGTCAAGCTAAAAATAAGTAATTTCTCTTGATTCCTGAAAAGTTGACATTGTAGAGGTTCACTGATGATATGCACCGTCTGTGCACATCATGAAGCGCGTCATTTCCAAAAGACACCTGGTGGAATATTTATATTCCTGTGTCTTTTGTTCTTTGGAAAGAAGCAGGATAGACAGACCACACAGCTGAAGCAGACTTTCCCGGTCTGAGCGGTTGTCCCTGTAGAGAAACGAACACCTGAAGCAGTCACTCATGAATGTCAGTAAACAGGATTACATGCCATTGTTTCTCCACTGAGGCCTGAACAAGAGGCTCATTTTTGAGGCTTCATGCTGAATGATCTTTCCAGTCAAAATATGAGTGAAGGTTTCACTCTGTCGCACGTTAAATGGGACATCATTTGTGGCAGAGATCAACATGGAATTAGCATACTTCCACAAATCCAGCAGGAGCAGGCCCTCTGTAATTAGCAATGACACTCAATTCGTTCTTGTTCCACAAAAGCACTCGTTTAAAACAGAGCCATACTTTCACAGTGGAACATTTACATGTTTATTCACACTTCTCAGAGTCTCAAAGCACTGCAACATCTCCTAAGTAGTCTTTTGAAAACCCCCAAAGTGTCATCTTTGGATAAATGCTATTTTCTGTGGCGTGCAATGAATAGCACTTAAAAAACTGAATGGTTCTCGTATCAGGTTTTGGATCCAAAGTATTCTAGAGAACAATGAGGGAGGAATCACAAAGCAAAACAGCCAGAGAGAAGCAGAGTTGAGTAATGACTGTGTAATCTGCCTCCCTCCTTATGTTTTCACTGAGCTTATTAACTCTTTTATGTATATTTAACCTCCAACAGATGCGGTAAGTAGTGACACCCAACTCGGGTCCCACCCAGTAACCGTCTCTTTGTTGAAGGATGGCATCAACTGGATTCAGGTGCCGTGGAGAGGGGAAGCGCTCAGGTGTTGGATCATTGCGGTCATTTTTACATCACAATATCATTGTGTTTTCTTCTAACAGAGCAGATCCTTTATCAAACATATGATCTATACCAGCCTGCGAGTCAGAGGAGGTCTCAGTTATCAGCTCTGAAAAGGCCACGTTCATTCATCATCTGGTCGTCAGTAAAGAGACAACACGGACGTTTTGTTTTGATGTGCATGCACGTAGCGTGTCTGCCGCTCTCACAGTGTCTCAGCGAGACTGGTGTTGAGAGTTTAATGTCTCCGTTTAAAACTAATGCTCCTTGGTGGCTGCTCTGTCATGATTACCCCACAGAAATTCTGAATTTCAAATGCTCGCCACCTGAAGACTGACAAGGCAGCTCTGAAAAGAGTCTGGCTGTTTTGCAGAGGACAACAGCATTAGTCGCCATTTACAGCTGGATTCCAACAGAAACATCCATGCTTGCAGCATAATGCCTTTCTCTACTAGATACTGACAGTGTTCAGTACCTTCAAGGGAGCTGAAATGGAAAGTTACTTTATCAAATAGTCAGTCTGCTGAAAATAATTGTCAGTATTTAGGACAGATGTCCTTTGCTTTGGACAGAACAAACAATATGACAACATCATCTTGCATATTAGATGGAGTATTGTGATAGACATTTTTATAATTTTACCAACATTTTATGAACCAAATAGAAAAATCAGCAAATGAATCAACAAAATATTGTTTGTTGTATTGATATTGGTGTACAACACATTAGAAGTAGCAGAAAGACCAAACTGCTGAACTTGGTACTATCCACTTACTGTGTTACGCCACTTGAGGCGTCAAGACACCAGCTGAAGAGTCCCTGCTCCATTTTCACTGTGCGCGGCCATAATGATCTGGGTCTTTTTGGTTGGATTAAATATTGATTTCTTCCAGCTATGGTACTAATCTCTACTTTGACAAGTATATTTGTCACTGTGTTGTCAACCTGTATGCATCGATGCAGATGCAGGTAATGCAGACGTTATTTCCTAAGGCATGTACAACCGGCACTACAAACAGATGCAGTATCATTCAAATAAAGGAGTGCTTTAAGAAGATTTTATTTTTATTTTTTTTTGCATTACCTTGTGCATGAATTACAAACCTTTCGGAGCCACCTAAAGGCAGGAATTATTTGATACTCCAATTTCAAGTGACTTTTCAAACCAGGGGGAATTAATCTGAGAGTCATTTTAAGAGGTTGTGGTTTCCTTGTCTAAACCCGATATTGCCGCCTAATTTAAATTTTGAAGTTTTTTTGTTGTCAGACTGAAAGAATATCAAATGCCCTGTAAATAGGCTCTTGCTTTGTTATTGCTCTCATTACGCTCCTCCTCTCTGCATCTAAAATCTGATACAAGAGCCATTCAGTTTTAAGTGCTATTCATTACACCCCACTGAAAATAGCATTCATCCATGCCCTCTAAAGAGAGAAAGACTTTCAGTTTTCTGTCCCCCGTGCCTTTTTTTCTCAGGATCTCTGCTTTTACTGGCAGGTCTTCTCAGCAGAGCAACATGCTATAAATATGACCCCTCTGAATGCCCACATCCTTGCCCCTAAAATAAATCATGTGCCTTTCGGCTGGAGCAGACACACGGCACCTACCAGGACAGTCCCGTCTGCCTACACGAGCTGCAAAAGAGACGAGCGGAGCTCTCAGATCACAATCTGCCAACACACACACACACACATACTTAGGGACACCTACAGATAACAGAGGAGAGCAGCTCTCTGAAGTGCCCTGGGAACGAAGCACTACTGGCTCACCTCAGGGTTCTGAATATAAGGATGCCAGCTCTGGCCCTCGCCTGTCACTCCAGTTGCTGCCGGCTGGCCCAGTGCGCCGCTACAGAGAATAGGAGCCAGTGTGGGGACCGGGGGGACTGGAGCTCATCAGCGGGCTTGACTCAATCCTGCCTACTCCCTGAACGCTGTGGGTCTGGCACTCTGCACAGGTGGAAAACGGAAGAGGGTGAGTGGGTAATCATGAGGGTGTTGGCCCCGTTCTGCCCACACACACACACACAAAAAAAGAGCACAGCCCACAACTATGGCCCTCTTACCAGCTTGTCGTGTGTGGTTTTTTGAAACTGTCATCACAGAGTTTCAGCGATGAGAAACACAGACGCAGAGAAGTAGGAGGAAAGAGAAACACAAAAAAGTAGGACTTGTGCCGACGGAATTCGAGCGAAAGAGACCTCCAAAGAGAAGACGTGTTTTGGTTTCAAGGAGGACCAAGTCTACAAAGTACTGAGCAAATTTAATGTGTCAGAGTGGTCGACGAAATGCTAACAAATACGTGGTACAGTTTGTCTGTTTACTTCAACATCTTTGCTGGTATGTGTACCCAAATGGAGAGTGAGCAAACACCAAAACCGACTAACACACAAAATGATTCACATGGAGCTTCTGAGGAAACAGGCAGACAAATTCATTCTGACGCAAATCGTCCATGACTTTCGCCAGTCTGTCAAAAGCCTCACCCTTCTCAGGCATTATCCACGCAGTCACACTCTTTCCTTCCGTCTTTAGGGGGATGCTGCTGTTGCGAGTGAGCGTCTAAGCTGAAAATGGGCTGCAGTTGTTTTCTTTGCAAAAACACCTGTCTAAACAGCAGCGAAGCCAAGGGCAAGTCTTGCCTGTCAGCGTTAGGTGACAGCTCTTGACAAAAATTCAGCAGAGACAATCCCTAAGACGTCCACTCAAGCGTAACAATGCACGTGTGATGGAATGACCCCAGCTGGGCTGCCTCACCTGCCATTAAGACTTGTTTGTAGTAGCTCTGCAACACACAGACAGTCACATTCAACAACACCTAGGAGAAGGTAAAGTGAAAGATATCTTCATAAAGATACGGCCTTTATGGTGCTTGCATCAGTGGTTTCGAATGCACTTAATCCTTGTAAATACGTCAGCAGTTTCAGTGACATTGACTCAGCAGAGAAAAAGCTAAACCAGAACCCTCTTGCAGTTGTGTGACAGCAACAAAAGGCTGGACTATTTAGGTGATTAATTAATACAGCTTACAGCCATTTATAAAGCCGTTTGTATCATCTGTCCAGAGTGGATTTAGGGCCCGTTTCAGTGAAGATTTACTGAACAAAGACCAGGTGGCTCATTAGCTACCAGAGACTTAGGTTGGTCTTTATACGGGGGATCTCCGGGGCGGTCAGGTTTCTGTCCTTATGCTTATATTTCAGCACATGGATCTCTAATCTGTAATGTCCTCATTAGCATTAGTCCAGTTCCCATCATCCACCGCTCACGTGAGCACCTCCGGGGCCTGTTCCTATTGGTTTGTGTTTGCAGCACGGAGTGAAAAATTGTAGTGACACCAAGGGACAAATGTGGCAACAAGCAACAAAGGTTGATTAATGACTGCACGCGCTCACGGGGCTCGGGCTATGGTAAAACTATACTTCTCAAGCTAATGTCATTTGCTAATTCAAGGTTTCTGCAGGGTTCAACAAATTAAATTTTAATGCCACAGAATGCCATTCAATTCATTATGGTTATTTCATAGTAATACAAGCTGGCTGTATAGTAACAAAAATATAGTCATACAAACCAGCAGTAATGCTATAACCTCGAATTATTTAATAATAGATATTATAACACTGTTCATCAAGACAAGTGGAGAAAACAAGAACAATAAAAACAAGGCACATCATCCTGTGTGCCGACATTCTCAGACATGGTGGAGGTGGATTGTAAGTAAAACAAGTGTCTTCTTTATAATACACCGATCAGGCATAACATTATGACCACCTTCCTAATATTGTGTAGGTCTCCCTTGTGCCTCCAAAACAGTTGTGACTCATCAGTGAATGGACATGGGCCTTCTGAGGGTGTCCTGTGGTGTCTGACAACAGAATGTTGTTAGTGGGGGCCTTTGGGTCCTATGGGTTGAGGGGAGGGGCCTCTGTGGACCATCCCACAGATACTTGATCAGTTTGGGATCTAGTGAATTTGGAGGCCAGGTCAACACCTTGTGCTGTTCTTCATGTTTTTTGAGTTGCTCCTAAAGCGTTTTTGTGTGTGTGTCTGTGTCAGGCTGCATCCTGCTGGGGATGGCTGCTGCCATCAAGGAGTGTCATTGCTATGGGGTGGGGGTGCCTGGTCTGGTCTAGGTGGGTGGTACATGTCTAAGTAACATCCACATGAATGGCAAGTCCAAAAGTTTCCCAGCAGAATAGAATAGAATAGAATGGAATGTCTTTATTTGTCATTGTGGTACAACGAAATTAAGGCGGCCAGAGGTCCCCTTTTAGGTGCAGTAAACAGAACATTGTATTGTCACAGATGGTCGGTGTTATATACTTCACGCGTCAGTGGTCATAATGTTATGCCTGAACAGTGTATATCTGGACAATGTTGATACTTCCATCTTTTCAGAATGCCTGCACAGTTCCTACATTAAGGTAACCTGGCTGTTAACTTGCTAAACTCCCGGTAACTTACTTTATGGCTTCCAGACGCCAAAGGTGCCTAGCAGCAGTGTACTCACAACTTATGGCTGATATTACCACTTGAACGCCAACCATTTTGTATACACAACTTCCATGTCATAACCTCAAAATTACAAATTCCATTTGAAGGCTCACGAGTCTCATTGTCTCATTTAATTCCAGATTTGTAGTAAAGAGCCTACTTTTAATTTTTAATTTCTCTCGACAGTGTTCAGTCGGACACAGAAATATTTTGTATCTAAACTTAGTTGTATACAGCAGCAAGTACTTTTGACACCTTCAAAGACCTGTAGAAATTGAATAATGAGCAAAAGATATCACAAACATATTCTGTATTTGTAGATGACGTTCACAAATCGATTCTTGTTTTCCATGAAGCATTTTTTTATTTAGAAACACAAATCTGCGTTGCTGTATAATCTCTTAACTAAACATTTACCTTCAACTGTACATTCTCACATTTTTTTAAAGAGTACATTTTGTTTACATGATCAGAATTTACAGGATGCGTTGTGATGATTTGCAATCAGTGAAAGATTCAAATAGAGCAGAGGTTTATTGTACAAAAACATATGTTACACACATGGCGGCGGCTATTTTGCTGGGTGGACACCACAATAAATCCCACCATGTCAACATGTACTATCACGTAGAAGCTATTTTGATAAAACTAGTTGTAATGTTTCAGTCTTTTCTAAAAACACATGAGTTGAAGAAGCATTTTATGCATCACAGGCATTCTTCAATGCAAACTCCTGTTCTATAACGGACAGTTGGATAAGGCTATGTAGAGAAATCTAATAAAATGTTGGTTATTTCAGCTCAGCTTGAGTCCAGCTTCATCAACACTTCGTCAAGACAGCAATGGAATTTTTCCTCTAACTTGATGAACCTGGAAATGTTACATAATGTGAAAATATAAATCTAAATCACCTGAAGAACAGAGATGGTATTTGAAAGATGTTAATTATTGTTGGGTATAACCTGAAGAATAAATTATATAAAATGTATTTTATTTTAAGACTGAAAACTAAAATATTTCTAAGTAAAATAACAGTACAACGACCATACCACAGCCCCTAATTGGCAAATAGAAAGCAGAGATTCATTTAACTCCACTACAGCTTTTTAACACCTAGTTCCCTTCGACTGTTGAGCACCACAGACATAAAAGGACATCTCAGACAATGGTATGAATGAGCGTTTGGTTTCACGTCCATGTCCATGTCTATGTCCCATAAACTCTCACCATGAAGCCACTTTGTCGTAAGTACAGACACATATTAAACAGGTGTTAATATTGCTGTCTTTAGAAACATACTGACTCTTTGAAATAAATGTCCCTAATAGGAATGGCAGAGGAAAATATGCTTCTATATAAAAATAGTTACTGATTACAGTAGCTGTCTTCCTTTTTTTTTTTTAAATACCAGCTTCATACTAATGCATAAATCCATTGCTTTATAATTCTTTTTTAAAATATATGTATATTTAAGATGAGTTTCAGAAAGAAAATGATAGCTGCGTGTAAACTTGAAAATAAAAAATTGAGGTCCCGTTTCCTTCTTGGTGATCCACCAAAAGAAATCATTCCTGCTCAATATCCAAACTACAGGCCAAGGCCTCAAAACCGCACAGTCTGGTCTTTATCTCAACCATACAACTGACACACAGGAACACAGAGAACACACTCCGAACACTTTTCATCCAGTCACCCACTGTAAAAGGAATACTGACTGAAGACAATTTTACATCGTTATGTATGAGTGTGCATTGGTGTGTGCATGTGCGCGTGTGAGTGTGTGTGTGCGTGTGTGTGTTGGAGGTGATCACTGCACCACACACATGGAGCTGCGAGGGGGGTTGACTGTCCTGGCCACGGTGTCCTGACTGTAGTTCACAATGTCCGCCTTCACCACGCGCTGAAAGACGGAAAAACAGACGAACACACACGGCAATTAATCTTCCGCAACAATCCCTTCACTTAAAAAGAAACTTCAGTAACCTCCACCCAGGAAACAGATTATATAAAGCCTCATAATGACCTACAAACTGCTCCAGAGAGTTTATTACAGTGAAATAAGGCCTAACACACCACAACCTTAAGAGTGTTCATTCCTGCAGATTTAGATGAGAAGATTGGTACCTTAGTGTAAGTATGACTTCTCGGGCAGCATCTGGTTAGCTTACCAGAAAGACTTGAAACTGAGAGCAACAGCTACCCATGGTCATTTAGACAGTAATAAAATCCATCTACATAACTCTACAATGAACATGATTGTATCTATTTCATTTAATTTGCGTAAAATGAACTGTTTCTTGGCTTGGTGCTCTGACTTATCATCACCATGAGGTTACCAGGCAACCAGAAGAAGTCACCAGTATTAGTATTAATGCTAATAGGTTGCTAACTGCAGATCATAGGTCAGAGAGTAGTATCATTCTTCTCATGTAACTCACAGAAATAATCCATTTGAGTAAACTGTTGAACCGTTTCTTTATTATTTTTAGCTTAAAATCCATGTTATTATTTAAGTCACAGGTCAAATTGTTTGTGCACTGTTTTCCCCCATTCTGTCAGGAGGAAGATGGAGGTCAAACTGGAGTCAACTCTATGGTAACACTATGACAAAGAAGGTATTCTACATTTTCTAGAGGTTCTATCTGAACTATTTGAACCATTATCGGATTTGTGACTTGTTGCTACAACTAGAAAATTAAAGTTTCTGCATTCTAACAGGTTTATGACAGATCTACTTGAATAAATCTGAGTAACTATAGAGACATACTTCCAACTATTGAACCGAACATATTTTGCTTTGCTGGTTGTTCTCTTGTCTAATTGGGCCTTCATCCTGTGGGTAGTCCACGAGTTCAGCCTTCACAATCCTCTGAGTGGGTTCAGTGCATCAGAACAGAGAATGAATGGAGGACAAAAAGACAAAAAAAAAAAGACAAAGACAGAGGCATGAGAGAGCATGCTGATAATGAGAAGAAAGGAGACCAAAATAAAGTAAAAGAAAGACAGTGGATGACAACGAACAAACGAATGACAATGAATCATGCAGAGGTATAAATACAGACACAGCTAGCACACAGTTAAACCAGCAGCTTGTGTTAATTGGTTAGTCAGCACATTATTTTTTGATAACCATTTAGTTGATCAAATGTCAATAAATTATAAAACAAAGTCTTTTTTTGAGACATCATGTGACGTCTTTAAGTGGATGGAAGTTTATTCAGCCAAAACTTTTCAGCTGCTGGGGACCAGCATTCATGTTATCCACTGATAAATTATTATTGTTATAAAAGTGCAAAAAACATCTCTGTTAGTGTTCTAATTTTGTGTCTCTAAAGTTAATCAAACTGCATTTGTTCCTCCAGGTCCTTAAACCACTTTATCATGTTTTTATGACAATGTACACATCTGCTTTACAAATTGAAAAGCATTTGTTGCAGACAGATACAAATTTTAGGATTACTTAACTCAAATTCAAATGATCCAACATTTGATGATGTTGGTGCGAAAGGAAGCTGGGCTCTGCATAACAACCGCTGAGCAGCCCACATGGCTAAATACCAGGCCCTTGGCTGGTTGGCTGTCTGATTAACGAGCTGCCGAAGCCTGGTGTCGGAGTCAGTGAGTGATCCGTGGCCTCGCTATCTGATCCAGCAGACAGAGGACCATGACGGAGAGGGCTGCCAGGCAGATATAATACTGTCGGGGGTTGTGACCCTCATGTTCAGCTCTCTAAACCTGACAGCTGATAATGAAGCTTTGCTCGCCCCATGGCTAAACCCAAAGCCATGACCTGCTCAGACCCTCATCTCTGTACATGACAGTCATTCCTTTTACATCTCCAACTTTACAAACGTTGTCCTTTTTGACGTTTGTTTTCTCGTTTTATTTTTATAAAAATGGGACACTGACCAAATAAAATACATTTCCATAGACTAATCTGTCCACAGTTTTTTTTATCTGCAGCTATTTCAATGATAGCAAAGATTCCTAAGCTTTTTCATTTTTAGGACTTTTGCAGGGGGCATAATGCTTCCCGTAGCTTCCATTTTCTGTTCAGTACAGTGATGAAAATATCCTCTGTATTAGCCAAAAATGTACTCTTTTTTTTATTTAAGGCCAGATATTTCTGGGCCGCACTGGTTTACTTGGGCCTTTTCAGATTTCCAGAAACCTCTTCTTTTTGCCATATTATTACCGACAAGACAAATTAGTTTTACACATTTCATAAGTGTTCAATAATTATCATTATTTCTTCCCACTTGACACTTCAGAAAAAAGGTAAAAAATAAACAATGCTGTTCCTAAATCTTCCGTGCTCTGCTTTACATGTTTCTGTCATAAGCACTTCCTCATGAAGTTCAAACTAGATCCGGCCACTCACCACACTTGATTAGCTGGATTAAACCACTTTGCTTTACTGACAGACCTATCTGGGGAGGGATGGAAGAAGAAAGTAGATGGACAGCTCATTTAATCTGTGGTCATTTTCAGTTAGTCAGCAACAGTAGTGTTGGTGATGGGAGAAGAGCTTGAGAATTTGGCCCTTGCTTCCCCTACATGCTCTCTCTTCTCTGGGGGTCCTGACCTCTCTGCAGCCCCCAAGCTCATCAACCACTACCCAGCCAGTGTGGCTCCAGCCGGTCATATCAGACCGAGGATTAATGCTTCTGTGGGAGGTGACCTTGTAAATCCTACAGCTGCCATCATTGGGCACCTTGGCCTGGCTGGCAAGAGCGAGGTCCTGTTTTGTCCCTTAACGGTGGGAGATAAAGCAAATAAATCAGACAGCCAGTCCTAACCTCCTCACCCCTACAACTGCTTACCTTTAACCCCTGACTTCACGCATTAATGTGGTCAACCTGGGTCTATTTACAGATGGGCAGTGTCACTGGCAAGTATACCATCACAGGACACAGACGTAACAAACTCATGTTTACGTAACAAGAAGTCCTTTACAGTGTGTGGCGACCTACATTGACCTAACACACTCCCTGTGACCTCCCTTAAGTTCAGACATAGCACTGCACATGATGCTGGCTAAAAAGGCTGCTGCATAGATATTTTGATGGTGACTTGAGAGAACCTTGATACCATGTATATGGCTCACCTGGGACTGCTCTATTTCTGCTTTGTTTAGCTTTACACCGAGAATCTCAGCAGCCACTCTCTGGAAACAAAGGTACACCTGGAGAAAGAGGTAACAAGAATTATAAACAAAGATAAGAATGATCAAATTTACTCCACGTTTATATCGTTACTTATTAAATCAGATAGTACTAACCGAATCCCCTGTCTTGGCTGATACAAACTGGCTGATGAGGCCGTTCTCTTGACAGAAGCGCTGGTGTTTATCAGCCTTCACTGTCCTCATGTGCTCCATGTCGACTGTGGATGAAACACAGCGTGACGTGAGAAAACGTACAAAAGATGGATAGATAGATTTATATTGTAGTTATACAGCACACTTTCAGGGTTAACTGTTACATATCAGAACATAAACACAAAAGATAACTGTTTACACTCAAGTTAAGATGGAAGGTGTCTGCCTAGTGTACAAGGAGGGAGCACATAAAGGCTTGTGAAAACAAAGCGTAATTCAATTGTTATGTTGCTTTCAAACCCAGCTGCACAGGGTTTGTTACAACAGATTTTTTTAATTTATGGAGGGAGACATTTCAGAGGGTTTGAGAGTAGATATGATAAATTTAGTAGCCCAGAGCGTCCATTACCAGCTGGCATTGAAGCTGGATGCGACACATTTCTCAGTGAAAGCCTAGTAGAAAGGTACCCTGAAGCCATGAACCTCTATTTGACCTGAAACAGACAAACCAGCCCAGCTGTGGAGAAATGCTTAAGAAACAATACATGAATGACCAAAGACTTGAGGCTACACTCACTATGAGAGTGTAGATGGAGAAAACAGTTTGACTTATGAGAGTGTCGGGTCTTTAAGGTGGGCGCCAGGGCCCAAGATCTGGGATTGTCACCCACACTCTGATTTACTGTGAGCACACAATGACAGCACCTTCCCAGCTATTGTCGTGATGCCTCTGTACATTCGACTCCTGTGCAGTGATACCGAGAGCTTCGCTTCTCTCCTTCCTCATTATGGGGTCATGCTGGGGTTGATATGGAAGGTCACCTGGGGGTCTTGTTGCTGAAAGCAATAGCTTCGTCCTTTATTTCTGGCTTTGTGCAGGAAGGTGGCCACGCCCGGTATCTGGTGCATACGTGTCTATGTTAGCTGGAGGAGGTCAGGCTACTGTACGGTATTGCATTTCTCTCGTCCCCCCGAGTTTTAGTCTTTGTGTGAGGTTTCATTGAAGTTGTCATGGATTTACCCCGTTCTCATGCCCCTTAGTGTGTGTGTGGGAGAGAGAGCGAGAAGGAGGGGAAGGAGGGAGGTGGGGATAAAACCAGAAGCAGAGAAAGAGACAGATACATAGCGAGAAAGAAATGTAAACATTGTCCTAATCCTGTATTATTAATATCTCAGTCATATGATGTATGACCCAAAAATGTTAAAGGCCAAAACAAATACATTTAGAAAGAATCAGTTTAGACTAACACGAATATTACCATCATCATAAGTGACATATAAACACAAACCTTTCTGGGCAAGGGCAGACACTTTTACAACTACTCAATGTCCAGAGCAGACTGTCATGTCTCTGCCCGTACATAAACATAGCTGTCTCATAGGCGTCAGCAGGTTATTAATTCCAGTCATTAACAGCGGAGGTACCCAGCATGCTACTAGAAGTAAACACTGCTAATCCTTTGGATCCTGCACACTTGGGAAAGGTTATCAATCATGTGTCACAGTCAGATTAACCAACATTAACATAGTGGCTGAGGAGCTGGGGAAGGCACGGTACTGTTAAGTAAAAAAGGTGTACAAGGGAGTGAGGTTTCTAAATCGGGCATAAGGGTTGGTGCCCAAAGTGGAGGGGAAGTATGGAACTAGGCCGCAGGAGCAATAAAACTGGAAAACTGAAATTTCTAAAGTGAATGTAGGAGTGGTTCAGAACGTTCAGGGACGAGTACCTAACGTGCAATCCCTAAAGGCACTAGAAGCACTGTAGGTGCCTGAAATTGTTGGTTAATGTGTATGAAATAAATGCAGAACTGAAAAATTAAAGCAATTATAGTGGAATTATAGACATACGAGGTTTCAGCAAACAGCAGCAGATGCTTCTGACTAGCTGCTCTCCATGTGCAGCCCCTGTGCATAAAGGCACAAACATTAAGTTTGATTCAGTTGTTGCAGAATTATAGATGTTCAAAATTTCAAAGTTCAAATGTTTGCTCATTAAATGATTTAATTCCACGACAACTGTGCAAACTTTAACATTATGTAAACTCAAATACATAGCTCCTTTAGTCACATAATAGTACTGTAGGTGGGCCCACTTTCTCACGCAAATAATTTTTCATCATGTGGGATCCGTCTGTGGAAACTGAATACAAGACTAATCCCAAAGTTTTAGTGTTTTGCTCCATTTTTCTCCCTAATGTACCCATTTCTACTTATCAGGTCAAAACAATCTTCCTCCAATGATCTGGTTTCCCTCTGTTTCTGTCAAACTGTACATCAGCTTAACAACCCCTAGGAAGTGACTGCAAACACGAAATAAACTGTTTAGGCCTCTGAGCGCATAGAGATAGTGGAGTGGATCATCACTCGTCAAGAGCGATGGCCCTCCCTCGCTCTGGTCACCATCAGTGTTTATTTAAAAAGTCTGCCTGTCATTGCGGTGAGTTACAAGACAACAGTTAGAGATTAATATCTGGCGGATAAATTGGGCTTTTACCGTAAATAATTGGATTGTTATTGCGGTGACCTATTAAATGGGAACGCAACCAAATGAGAAGAAAATATGGATGTTCCTCTCCGCAAGTTAGTGTCTATGGGGATTTCAGTTCAACTTCTTCATGGAAAGAATCCTCTCACTGGCAGACCTGATCATCCTGAAACCAGACAGACTTGGAGAGGTTTTTGATGTCACTTAAAAACTCCAACTTAGTGGATGGATCTGTGGAGAGTATGCTTTTAAACCAGTGCCCTTACTACTTCTGGGGGCAAAGGCCAGTGACACTGATTGTTGTGTTACCAGCTGACAGCAACACCAAGACTACCTGGTTCATGCCTTGGTCATTGTTCATAATACAGGTAGCAACTTGAGACACAAGAACAGAGTTAAAATTAAGAGACGTTATATATGACTGGACAGTTTACGCTCTGTTAACAGTTTAAAACAACATTAACAGCTTTGTTTAGGAAAACAATTATAGTTGAGGAAGAAATTCCTCAAGATTTACTACTTGGACAAACTACATTCAGAAACCATAACCAGTTCCAAAATATGAATCAGTTGTCTGAATCAGATGATTTTATGACTTTTCTATTCTCTTGTTTTCACAAAGGATTGTTTTATGTGGCATACTATGAAGTAACAGACCCATTTCACAACCTCTGCTAAACACCACTTCGACTATTAGCGACCATGAGCGCCATGAACGTTTATGTTTTTCTTTTTCTTTTTTTTTTTATATTTTAAAGGGGGGATGAATCAAATGATACTGGCAACATTCCTTCCAAACACTGATTTATTATTTTCATTGACACAATAACTGGCTAAATGTGGACATTGTGACAGTTCAAAGATGGATTCTCTAGGAGTTCACTGACACATATTGCAGAGGCAAAACAAAAAACTAATAGGTCTACGCAGACTAACCAGCCTGAAATCCTACTCCGCACTGAGTAATCCTCAGAGGGCTTTTTAAAACCATGCTGTGATAACAGAGACACCTACTTACTGTTCTACTCAGTCGGCTGCTGGGGACCAATTGGAGTAGTTTATCCAACTAGTAACAGCCAGAGAATAAGCTTGACGTTGCACAGTTAATTGCCGGCAGCCTCGTTTAAAACTAAAGAGCAGTTGGCGCGTTGGGGAACGTGAGGGCTGAGACTGGAATGTGTGAACAGTGTGTGTCTGTGTGTGGTAGCAATGCTCGGGTGTGTGTGCGTTGTCAGAGACTTGGGGCTCTGAGGGGTCATATCCCATTAAGCGAAAGTTACAGGGTTGAGCCTAATCAACCCCAGGGGAGAACCTATCACTTCCAACATTACCTCACACTGTGCCTTTAAGACCCTGTTAAGAGGTTTTGCCTCAGTTTGCCCTCATTGACGACCATGAATCAAATCAGACTCGATATTGAGGGCAAGGATTATCAAACCAAGTCCAGCTCCTAATGAAATGACGTATGGCAAATTGTTCTCCATTCACCGCTAAGTTTAAAAACATCCCAAAACGATTCTGCAGCTCCGACATTTAATAGGGTTTTGCAAGCCTCAACCGTTGCTTTAAATGGCAAATGAACAGTGTTCTCATTTCTGAATGAGGAACCCTTCTTATACATCTTGAGCAGTCTCTGAGTACTACCCACATAACTTTCCTTTGATCATTATCTCAAATCAGAACAAATATACAGTTACTTCTATCTATCCCTAATACTTTTCAAAGAAATTTTATTTAAAAATAGAATAGGCAGTTTAGACAACTGTTTTATGGATTGTTTTATCTCTTCTGTGCCATTTTGTTTGCAACTTGTAGTTTCTGCTTTGATCAGGTTTCCTTTGCAAAGAGCTCAACAGGCCTTTTCAACATGTCACACGTGTTTCCCTCCTGATAATATTTGCAAAACCCCATTGCCTTTTAATGCCCAATACCATCACGAATTCTTGATATACAATGCATCACATTTGCGCTTCTTACAAATGCACATTATATTAATGTTCACTAGCGCCACTAGTGGCCAACAATTCTACATGGTAACTTTAAGGTCGTAGTCGAGTAAAAAGAAACAAACTAAATGCATAACAAAAATAACATTAAGTAGATGGACAGTTTAACTCTTAAACATCTCAGTTAATATTGAACTACTGGAGTCTGGAAAAGCAGCATAATACTTTTTTCCTCAAAGTCTAATAATGAACAGGTAATGTTAATTGCGAGTGGCATTTTATTTTCCCATAAACCTTCTGGTACAAGATACAGGGAAACTTTTACCAGTCTAAAAAAGTCAATAAAAGTATAATAAATCATTCTGTGGGTTGTCTGATTAATTTAGACATTGATTTAACTTTCACAGCACAAGTGGCTAATAAAACAAAATGACTGGTGGAATTTATGTGAAGCGTTTAAATTATTGGGTCCAACTGGCTTACACGACTCAAAGAGAGCTCATAAAATCTGAGGGTTTTGAAATATGAAGGGCAAGTTAATTCTGGACCTGTGTTATAAATATGTAACACAATGTAAAGGCAAAAAAATATAAAAAGTACTGGCTTGTACCCATTTTCTTTTTTTTTTTTTTTTCAGAAATACAGTATAATGTAGAATTGTTGCAAAATAAGTTTTCTTTGCCCTTTAGACACTATGTAATCCTTAAGAAGTCAAGTAATGGCACTAATACACATTTCATTAGACCATAACAGTATAGATATTATTTATAGTTTGCACTGATTATTTTCTAAAGACCTGGACATCTAAATTTATTGCAAAAGTACCTGAAACTAAAAATGATTGTAAACATATTTTGGGCCTCAACGGCCTCTTACAGTACAGGAATACATAATTTGAGAATTAGTTGCATAATATTGCAGCAATCTAGAATAATTAGAAATAATTATCAGTCTATTAAAGGTTGAAGGCAAGGTAATAATATTATCACGACTTTTCTGAGTACAGACAGATGAAGCGCTGTTAGTAGCCGGGTGTTGTCGAGGTGAGCGGGGCCCGTGCAGGAGTCCTCGGGGGAATCCTGACAGAGACAGAGCGCTCTTTGTGCAGCAGCGCCCCTGCCCCGGTGGCCTGAAACGGGCCAGGACCGTCAGGGGACTCGCTTTCCACTAGGTCAGAAGTGTTCTGTCGACAGCTCATTGATCACAGCTCATCTTGTCATTTGATCGTTCTTCGCGAAACGATGTGCAGACGCACGCGCACATGAAAACACACACGTTCACATACACACATGCATTCACACTTTAAAACATAATCAGATACTCCACAGCGGCTAGTAAAACAATGTGGTCTTCCCCCCGGTCGGGGAATGTAAAACACAGAGTGTCCAGCAGTAGCTCTGCAGGCAGGCAGAGAGACGGAGAACCGGGCTGTCAATGCTACAGTAAAACATGGGGCCGAGTACCTTGCAGGTCGGGTTAACGGGCTCACAGGACTCATGAAAAGTGAACAAAAGGCCCAGTTCTAAGCCGACCGCACAAGACGCTGCCCGGGGTTTCACTGGCCATGTCCTCCAAGCTCTCCTGTCGCTGTTAAACTAAGTGGACTTTTATGGGAGAGCAGTAATACATGCCTCTGTGAGCAGCACCGTAACTAGGAGCTATAATAATTATACAGAGCACAGGGGAGCCTTCATAATTGTATGTGTCGCATCACTATAAGTCTATTCATAATTATAAAGTATTCCTTATGGGCAATGATGCGTTAGACTGGCCATACATATTCAACTTCAGGCTACGGCAGCGATCCGTAACGTGGAAAGTGAGTTCTGCTCATGACTGCCTGAACAAACATCGTCCAAGTTAAAATCTGAAGCATGTGATGTAATATTTCACACCACAAAAAAGTAGATTTAGCAAAAAAGGAGGGAAACTATGTTGATATTTCACAAACATTTATAATATATGCCAGTGGATCCACATCAATTGGTTATTTACCCAGTCCTGTGTCAGCAAGGCCCCTTCCAGGAATTCCTCCATATCAATGTTGTGGAGCAGCAAAGAAATAAAGTATAGCCTGAGTGTGATGAGGCTTCCAGGCTGCACTCTGGTCAGGTGGCTAAGCTGTGCTGTGCAACTCAAATGGCCCATGACTTACCACACAAGAAGGTATTCGAAGACTGATCATCTATGGCATGTGCAACAATATTTGCTTTATGGATGACTAAAATGAATGAGGACCTTCCATGTTTCAACAGGCATGAGAGTCAAGAGAGATGAATGCAGGGACTAGAGCTGGGTCAAAAGTTGTTACAATTAAATCTCTGCGTGTACTTCATTTAACAAGAAGCACCAGATTGGCACTTGTTGCATTGCTTTGTGTGGGAAAGGCCACCAGTATAGACCAAACCAAACCCTACATCACAGCATCTGCAGCTGTGATTTTACAATGACTTATCAGCCGCAATGCAGTACAGCTGTAATTCATTCACCTCTCTGTTTCTCTATTTCCCCTTCTTTTCCACACTTAAAGATAGACAGCAGGCTATAGTCAGTGTGGTTAGTGAGACAATTTGATACAGACATTTAGTCTGACCCTTTACCTTAAAAAAAAAGAAACAGGAAACGCTGGATTTGCTGTAAACTGTAAACATTCCTGATCTCTATCCGACCATACACCATGCCTTACTGGGTCTATATACTGTATATATAATGTTTTACAGCGTTGAACTTGTGGTCGTGCTACCCACACTGCAAAACAGACACTGCTGACGTGTTCATCCCTCCTATCTGGGGAGGGGTGAGGGTGCCGGGGTAAGAGTACTGGGCTTTTGTCCCACCACATGTCTATTGTGGCTAAACCTTTCCCTTGGGGGCAATTAGGACCTTTTAGTTTGTTGTAAGAGGACCTAAGTACGAGTGGGTTGAGCCAGGAAAAACATTTTTGAGCTAAACCAAAAACAGAAGCGCATTGAGCTCCTCTGCACTCCTGGGCTTCTGAGCATCTCTCTATTAAGAAATGTGCAGGCCTACACTGAACAGACAGGAACTATGGCAGCTTTACGGGTGTAGGGAGGTGACAGGGGTGAGAGAGCTGGAAAGGGGGAGGCTTTAGCTTCGGCCAAGGCCTAGCCAAGATGGCAAACAACTCAAGACCGACAATGTTGGTGGCAAGGACATGCTTCATGAGAATCAAGAGTTAGGGGAGATCCATGTTTCGCTTTAACTTTCACATGGCTCGATGGAAAACTGGGGAGAGAGAAGTGCGTCGGGTAACGGTATGCGGTGAGATCTGCCGTAGCGTGTAGAAAGCAAACACACGCATGTTGTTTAACACAACAGAGCCACAGAGCCAATGAAAAGACATTACTGTAAGTAAAGGCGGAGGTGTTAGTCTACGCATGCGAGAGATAAGCTTTAAGAGTAGGTTTAAGTGTGTGATTGAAAGACTCAGTGTTTGCACAGGGATGAAAATGAATGCACAAGTATGTTTGAGAGATGGTTCAAGATAGGGGCTTGGAAAGGAAAGAAAGGGGAATAAGAGAAAAAGAAAGAGAGAGAGAGAGAAAGAGCAGAAGAGAAAGGCAGGTAAGACATAATTGAGTGTATAAATTGTCTCCATGCAGGGACTCTATCTCCCTGCAGAAGAGAACGTTTCCCATGGCAGGCCTGAGTGGATCAACAGTGAACAGTGTTAGAACCTCTGAGGAAAACCCATGAGTGATGAGGAGGGGTTAAGAGAACTGAACCCATTTAAGTCACCCAAATAAGGGCTGTACAAGCCCATGATGGATGCTCTGGAGTTCCTGAGGGAAAGAGCACTAGCAAAGGGAAGGGTGATGGGTGGGGAGCGGGCAGGGGTCCTGTGATACCCACTTAATAAAAACAAATTTGTTTGATAAATGACACAGGCTTAATGTCTACAAAGAAATATGTGCGCTGATTCTAAACCATTTAAAACATTTATATTGTCCTATTTAAATAATACGTGTCCGTAACAAAAAGATTCAAAATATGGATTAGGGTTTCTAATACTGTACTATAATTTCTATGTTGGAGACTACAGACACTTTCTGATTTAAAAGGCAAAAAGTCACTAATAGGCCAAATGCAGCTGAAGCAAAGAGCAACAGAATTTATCATTTGGAGCCCTTTCAAAACACACAGCACTTATTACTCTACTAAAAACGAAACACTCTGCGGTGGAGAGGATGACTGTGCAACAAGCCAACGTTTCTCTTGAGAGGTTCCTGTGTACCATACAGTATTACATGAGGCTGCACTGTAATAAACAGTTATAGTATGTTTAGACAGACCAAGAGTTAAGCATTCTTCCATTACCCATGTGTTCCCAGAAACTAAGTGCATGTTTCTATGTGAAGGTCTGCGTGTGTGTGCAACTGCATAAATAATTGTGTGCACTTATGTATGCCCTCAATAAAACATTTCATTGGCTTCCACTGAATTGTTACAAGTGGTGCCATTATTTAACACAGGGCTCTGGGCAGCACACAGAGGGCACGGGGGTGCAGCATATTGATGCTTAACAAGCACACTTAACCTCAGCCGGCCATGCTAGGCCAAAGAAAGGAAAGGCTGTTCCCCAGCAGTGACATGGCGCAGGAGGGCAGTCAGGCCACAGTAAGGAAAGGAGGGGACAGCATCATTAATGAACCTGCCTGGAACAGGGGCTCAATTACTGTACACTGGGTAAAGAAGACAGTGTTCAAAATAAACTAGAAGGATGGCACGGGATAATTCTGAAAATGCATGTTCTGTTTACGCGATTCAACTGGATTGTAGCTTTCAATTTATGTTACAAACGGGACGTCAAAATACCGTAACAGGTCAACTAAAGTAAGTACTACTATGTTCATGACATCAGTGACCAGTGTTCACCTTAAGTTTATGTAAAAACACTAAAAATGTCTGAGTATTGAAACACCACAATCTCCCCTAAGACAAGCCCTCACAGAGACATAAATCTGTCGTGTTTTTATAAGCTCCTTGTTATGTCTATACTTCTATTTCAGTTGTCACAAACACGTTGCCTCACTCATACCAACAGCATGGGAACCATTTAAAAGAAATATAAACTCCCACAAGAATGCAGTGTATTCATGTGCTCAGCACTATTGTTAATGTGTGCCAAGTACTTAAGATGGACAAAAAAGCTATAATATTTGAACATGTTTGAAGAACTCAGTGGGGAAATAAAAAAGTAAAAGCTAAAGTAGCTGTAGACATTTCCAGCTAGATATCTAGACTGATTCACTTCAGGCACCCTGAAAAACAGAGAGTCCACGGCAGGGTTCAGGGATTCATAAAGTCTCACAGGGTAATTGAATGGCCCTAGTGGGGCAATCTGTGTGGGATTTTGTTTTTCTTTTTTCAGCTTGTAGGAACAGAAAAAAAACACACATGAACCATTCTCAGCAATAGAGCCATTAGGGGGAGAGTGACTGAGCGAGTGGGGGGAGCGCAGAGCCTGACAGCGGGATGTACACTACTTAAATATTACAGTACACACACTCAGCCACACACCCAAAACCTAGCCTAAATACAGAGGCGCCCAACGTTAAAGCCGAGGCATTAGAAGATGCAACGGATGCGAAGACAAGAGAATCCGCTCTAGACAGGCGAATTAAACCATGACCTATGGTCCCCATTGAGTAACATTAGCGAGAGCTTCCTGTGTGCAGACACCACTCTGCTGACCGTTCATCATCGCCTGGGAAGGTGGACAGTCACCATTACATACACACACTGACGCCTCACTTTACAATAACACAGCGGCAGCCATGACTCCACATCTGTCAAGGGGATGTTTAAAAAGAGTCATCATTATTGGTCTTTATTTTGGAGATGGGGGGATGGGTGTGGGCTGATAGCAGCAGAGCCGTCTGGTTAACATCGAATTCCTCACCTTAACCAGCTACTCGGGACAGGAGAGCAGGCTCAGACTGAGGGTAAGGTGGGGAGGCAGACGGGTACTGACGGGGAGGGAGAGGGGTGCAGATAAGAGGTAACCTGGGTCCACTGGCCCAGGGATATTAAATCACTGTCAGTCCCTCCCAAGAGTTCACAAACATCAGCATTCCCATCGCTCTAAAACCTTACACACGCTTATCATCTTCCTTATCACGCCAATCAGTTTTCCTGTGCTCTAACAATCACATCTGCTACCATCAAACACACTCCTCCACAAAACCCAGACACGCAAAATGAAAATACATCTAGATGGAATTAGCAGGAAAATAAAGCAATTCCCAAATTTTATAGTTAATGAAAAGCACTGTAATTATTCTTAGGATATGTGTATTTCTATGTATATAATACTCACTTTTGTTGCCCACCAAGGAGACAACTGGCTGAATATCCGATTCCTCGTTGGCCTTTTTGACCATGCTGAACCAATCCTCCAGATTCTCAAAGCTCTGGTAGTTGGTGATATCGTACACAAGGAGAACCCCCTAAATGGAAAAAAGTTGAGACAAACAATGGTAATGTTATCAGCCTCTCATGTGAGCACCTCATATTCACACCCGTCCACTGGGAGATGGTAGACATGAGTACACTGCTTATTTTTGACCTCATATTCATTAATGAATAAGACTGAGCGAGAAAGGTAACAGTAGGTGGCACTGCTCCTCTTCGAAGAGTCAGGGACAGTCTCATATATAAGGGGACACGCTCACTCAAATATAACCCCTGAGGTGGGTTACCATTATAATTCAAGTAAGGCTCTGTGGATTCATGTGGATGGAAATAGCGGGTTTGCACATAAATAATTCTCAGTTTTGTAAGCATTCTCCAAATTCATTGCAGAATAAAGGTCAGGTTTGGTTATCTGCTGTCTGAGCTAATGAATGAAGGCTGTCTGCTTTGAGACATTTTTCTCCTCCCCTGGTAATCCTTAAAACTGTATGCAGTCATGCAACAATACCAGAGCCCCATTTGAGCAAACCCTCAGGTCAGAAGGACCTGTTTACATGAACACCACATAAATTAATCAAAAAGTAAACAGACACCCGAACTGTTGGGATAATTCAAGACAAATAACAATCACATAGCTCAACCATCGCTACTTCAGCTTTAGTAGTTTAAAGGGCAAGAACTGAACGTGAGCCGAAATCAACTTTAACTGCATGATGCAACACGACTGAAGGGGTGTCTGCTGCTTTTTTGTTCGACAGACACGCACTGTCACAACATGCAAGCTCGGTGACGACAGCTCACGCTCCTGACAATTACTGCGAGCCTCTCTGAACAGCCATGATTGATTACAGGACGCGTAGTGCTCAACAATAGGTGTGAAAGTTCTATACACCGCTGACGACAAACTTCCTAAGCCAAGTGTTGTAATGGGAAAGGGCTGCAGACATGGAGGGTATACGAGCACGCAGTTTAGAGCCGGCCTAAAAAAAATAGCTAAAAAAAATGCACAAAATAGAAAATTAAAACCTCCAACTACTATTTGTCAAGTTTTGTTTATGTGCCCAAATATTAGATCTTGTTCTACAGTGTACTAGAATAGTTTTGAAGTAGGCTTCTTCAAACAAGAGGCGTCCTGGAGGTGACAGATGGCACTCATCCACAGCAACACAGCTACATGTGGTCACTTATGTTGCTGGCACAATTTGTACAAATAACAGTGTTTGCACAAAGCTTGTCTGTCATTTTAATCTCCACATTGTTGAATTTTCCGCCGGACAAGTATTAAAAGGAAGCAAAGAGTTTATATTTTATTTGGCAATCATGTAAACTTTTTTTGAGTTTATACACAAAATGGTTGAAGAAAGTAGTTTCTGAATGTTTTTATTTCACACAGTTTAGCTATAGCATACAATACTGTCAACATTTGTTCTGTATAACACATACCATTCAAATCCAACACCTGCATAAAAAGTAAAGATATGATGATGTTAAAGCTCCACTGACCCATTACACCCTGTGAATCCAAATGACAGTTTATTATGATTTGGCCCCAGAAGGAGGGAGTGGCTGACGCTGAATGAAGCTGCCCTGGCAGTGACAACAAGCATGAACAGTCACAAACACTGAAGTATTAGGAAACTGAAAACTAACTCTTCTTGTGACTTATTATTCCCATTGTGACAAACATCTATAACATTTTCCAATTTCCAATTCTTCCATTTTTTTTCTTAGAAAGAGCAAAGCTGCAGTACAAACCAGAGATCTATATATATATATCTATGTTAATTTAGGCAGAATAAAAAGAAGCAACAGATAATTTATTGGGTGCGTGTGTGTGTCCTTACATGAGCTCCGTACACATATTTATCCAGCATTTTCCCTCCTAATGTTTGGCCTCCAATGTCCCACACCTGTAGGGTCACATTCAAGTTGCCTACAGAGGAAAAAAATGGGGAGACATTTAAAATTGACAACAAAACAAATCAAACATACAAATCCTCCCTACAATATGGGGAATAGGTGTTTCAGAGTTTAGACTTCCACTTTCTTTTCTAAAAAAGCTTTGTCTGTTTTTCAGTTAAATTAACACAATCTGCAAAAATGAAGTAAAAAGTATTGATGCTGCATATGTGGGTTTTCCAATCCGGATGCTTTTTGTTCTTTTTTATCGTTAACTTGTTTGTTTTCACAAAGCTCAAAATCCTGTGGAAATAATGGCTCAGCTGTAACTGGAGCCTGTATTTTGGGTGACCGATTCCTCTAATAAAAGTCAACTTTGTTGATATACATAATGGAAACAATAAATCAGCGATTAATCTTTCATGAAAAGCGCTCTTGAACTGGCAGGTTACCTACACCTCGCATCCAAGAATATCCAGCCCAGAGATTGAGGGGGATGAATAGGTACGCTCACCCTCTAATTTAAACATTCTCAATACCCTGGCAGTAAAAAAATGACTTCTTATTAGCCTGGGAAGAGCTGTTTGCATTGTGCCATATCCTGCCAAGTAAGGAAAGTGAGGAGAATTATGTGCTGTTAAGGAAAATAGCAATAATTAAACACAAAATAAGAGGAAAAGAGGACTGCTGTCCTTTTGCTTGGAAAGAGAAAGAATGAGTGAATGAGAGGGAGAGAGAAAAAGACAGGCACAAAAAAACAAATCCAAATAAATATTTTCTTCCTCTGGAAAATGAAAGGGGTAGGTGAAAAAAAAGTTTAAAAAAAAGGAGGAGGGAGGACCAGACAGCGCAGAGTTTATGTTGGTGTGATGAAGGCCCTGCGCTGGACTGGAGCAGAGCGTACGCTGTGGACACGGCTGGACGACTCAACCCCTTCATAAGTCCCCTTTTTAAAGCACAGGAAGGAAACGCTGAGGTTCACAGTCACTAGATCTAGACTATACAGTGTCAATGTAAAGCTACATTGAGGAGTGTAATGAATAACGGCTCTTTGGTGTCATAAAGAGCCATCCCCACCCATCCACCGCGCTCAGACACTAGCTTTATTTGTGTTTCAAAGATTCACGCTGACTCAACAGTGCTGACATTTTTTCTGGTTTGCAAAAACTGGAAACTGCAATTGTAAGACCAACAGATACACCTTAAAACTGATAGCATGGTCAGAAAAAATAGCATGTTGATAATATAACTGTCTTCTTAGAGTGATGCTTAGTTGATGCAGATCAACAGCCTCTGAAAGATGGAGTTTAACAGAATTTATCAAGTAAATTTCACCTCTAGTCAATCCCCTTCAGCGCCTGGACCTCACTGGTTTGGCAGGGACATCTGGAAGAGGTATTGTTATAAAAAGCACACACAGAGGAGGCTGTTGTGTGCCAGTCGGCCTCGCCTCACCTCTCCCTGCGTTGGAAAATGTACATTAAGTTTGACAAGCCGGGCCTTCATGGTGAGAGGGGCCAACGCTGGCTATAGGCTACTCTCCCCCCTGCTGCAAAAGACCCTTACAGCCCCATAGAGACCCGGAGAACCACACAACCTCTCCAGTACAAGGCAGGGTGGGGGTCCTAACAAAGTTCAAGACCACCCAGCTCGCAGAGCCACCCTCCTCTTCATCAGCTCATCAACACCCAATTCCCCAGAAAATGGGCCATTTAACAACTCTGGTGTTGGATCCAGTGTTGTTGCTGCCTCACTGATAAAGACACATGTACACTATATTTAAACAAAGCTCACAGTTTCACACTGAAAAGATCAGTGGCTATTTCAGGAAAGAAACTTACTGGAAAGAGAAGTCACACGATTAACTGCACTCGCTCGAGTTTGTATTAAGGAGTTGAACCCAGTCTGTGCTTATGGTTAGATTTTTTCATCCTCACTCCACCACAACATTTTTGGGGGTTTAGTTCTCCTAAGTCTCATAAGCTGAACCTGACACAAAATCAAAATAGAATCCTAGGGCCAACTCACAAATCAGCATAACTTTTACTTTTAGCACTTAATTTGCCCTTGCTTAATGTTGTTTTATTAGTAATGAAAGAATGGAGCCACTTTGCAGATTTCTGGAACTTTGGCTTTGGCAGAGTTTGAGAAATGCCTTTTAAAATGCTGAAAATCCCCATTTCACATGGTAGGAAGTAAAAATGGAGTGCTTTCGTCTAAATATAGCATTAGTCAATAAACATTTATTTTACGTATCTAGTGGGCGACACAGAGCGCAGCTTTTTTCCGCAGGTTGAAGATAAACAAATAACAACATCAGAGTTTTATGCGGTGCAGGACAAAGAACGGTTGAACTTGGAGATCAGCAATATATGGATATAAAATGTTAATGTATTTACTCTGTGCTATGCCCACAGGATTATGAGCAAGGCTCGCCTGTTTGGACGTAACCTGTCCATTGGCCTTGTGTGCTGTTTGCTCTGGAAAGAAGAACATTCAGAGTGAATAATCCTGAGAAGTGACAGACGCTCTACAATGAGGAGCTACCAGAAAGGACACATTCATCTCCTGAGTTAACCTGAAGGATAAACTCTGGAAAAGGCAGGACAAGAAAAAATGAGAAATACAAATATAAGAGAAAGTGGTGGTGAACAAGAGGCCTCTTGTTAGAGTTTGATTCTATTAATGTTCTTTTTTCAAAACACATATGTAAAATTAAAGCTAATATGACCACTAAATCGGTCTATGTATTATGTTGGCAAATACATATGTTCAGAATTTATTGACTTTAAAAATCTGCAGAGTGCCGATACGCACTTGTGCAACACACGTCTGCATGTGTCTCAGAAAAAGCAAGTACTCCCAAAAGATTAAGAAGATGTCTCACCTGGAAGGCTTATTCTCTTCAGAAAGAAATCTAGGCCGATGGTTTGTTTGTACTGCTTCCCAAAAGCCTCCTGTGCAAACCTGGTGGCGAGTGATGTCTGAAACGGAGACAAAAGGAGAGATGTGGAGAATGAGTGCCTCTGCAGCGATCAGCAGGACTAAAAGTATCACATTTAAAGCAGTTAAGTGTTAATTATGATTCATTCAGTGCATATTATTTGTCTAATATAATAAATACACATTTATGCTAGACATAAAAACTAAGTTAAATACACACCATGCTCCAGCACAAAATGCAGGATGCTGCAAAAGTCCTTCCAGAGAAAATACACAGTATATTAAATAACTTCCTGAAAAAGTGATATTTCGGCAGTGAGCAATAAAAAATGTGATTTCATAGACACTGTCCAAATGCCAAACTAAGAGATCAACAATATTTTTATTTTCTAAAATTTCTACAAAAATACAGAGCTATCATTTATCATATCACAACACTTCTGTGTGATTCTTTTTCACAACACCATGCAGCCACAAGTAAAAATTCAAGTACTGAAGTGCACATTGGTTTCATCATTCGAATCCTTTTTTAAGCTCTTTCAGATACTTTGTGACTGACTCGAATGGCTGCTGATGTAATTGTCTGCCTCCTTTGCCCGTTGCGGGTGTGACAGCGAAAATCAACGCGAATTACAAAAACAGGTGTCGGAGTCTGTGTCATGTCTCCGGACTGAAGACCTAATAATTGCCACAAATTATAAAGCCTCCATCACTGTCACCGTTGTGTTTGAGAAGAGAAAAAAAGCATGTTGGGCTGTCTTGAAATCCATGGGAATTCAAAGCACAGGCTTGACATGCCAAGTTTAATTCATTTTGATGGATGAGGATAGGAAAAAAAATGAAGTGCTGAATGTCTATTAGCTATCTTTAGAGCAGTGTGCTTACATAAACACAACAGAAAAGTGAAGCGATGGGATTCCCTGAGTGTTCGTGTGGCAGCAAATGCATTTTAATGTGGTACTCGACAATCGTTGAGGGTTAGAGGATTTAAAACTAGATACTTTCTTTCAATCCACTAAGCTTTCACTTGAGCCTCTGCTCTTATCTACCTCCATTTACGATCGGAACGTTTCAGTTTCGCCAAATGATGTTTAAAATAAAGCAGGATTTCTGTCAAATTAGAATAAAACAGGGAAACCTAAAAAAAAGAGCTGGTTTTCTTAACTTACTCAGTTTGTCATTCTGGATGTGACATTAATATAAAATCTTTATCTGTAGTCGAGCTTGGGTTTTAAAATGTAATAATTTCATGTGAATTACACATATTTGATCTTTCTAATTCTCAAAAAGTTCAACAATCTACAGACGTTTTTTAATCTCACCCCACAGAGCATATGTCAGCCTCAAGAGTGACTGAAAAATTACTAGAGGTGACTGACGCAACAAGGAGAAAATCAGGCCATTTAAGTAGCCCAAACAATCACTGACAACACAGGAATAACAAGATCGGACAGCAAAAATGTATTCCACATGCTCACGTTGGCCTCGTTGGCCATTTGTCTTGGCATTCCAGTAGCTTGGCTCTCCTCCCTCAACGTAGTCCTTTTTTTTTTTCCAACGTACAATTGGAACTAAACAGGGAATGTAAAAAGTTGGCGTAATCCTGACACTCCAACAGAGAACTGCACAGGGTCACCACTGATACCGATGCCGGGAAATGAGGGAAGTTCAACTGAAACAAGAAACTGGAAGAGAGGGAAAAAATATGGCAAGCTGACTATGACCATGTGATGCAACTCATATGAGCAGAGGCATGGTATCAAAACTGGCTCCTTATTCTGGTTAAAAGATGCTGGACTGTAAAGATTTGCTAAGATATAGGTGCTATTGATGTACAGGGCCTGAACCTAAAGCTCCTATTCACCCTATGGGCCAGAGAACAGCAAATATTGAGGAAAAACCAAGTGCCTTGAAAAATAGACCTGTGTGTGAGCAAGGCCCAGCGCCTTAAGAGCTTGGCTAAATGTGAGATTCCATATTTTAAAAACATCTCGCTCAGGTGGACAAGCCTTCCCACATCTCCCTGTATTTCTGAATGGACAACCAACCACAAGCAAAAATACTACTGAAAAGGCTGTCCAAGAAAAACTGATCCGATTGCAATTTGCTCAGCAAATTGACATTAATAAGGGGGGAAACGGCATTCAAGATGTCAGTCAGTGGTGCCTACTCAAAATGGGGGAGGGGGGAATCCTGTTTTTTGCCCAAAACAGACAAGCAGGTAAGTCATTCAGACAGTGACGAGCTGACACCTGGCAGCAGCGTGAGGAGGGTTATTAATGTAGCGTATCTACTGGGAACTGAGTTGTGTGTGTTCTCTGCACACGCACACCCACCCCCAAAAAGAAAATGTCGACTTTCCAGAATGAGAACATTCATTTTTCTCATTGGGTCTCACCATTACTGCTACATTCATTTTCTTTCTCCCAGAGGAAGCAGAGATTAGTTACAAGAGGGGATGTGTAGCTGAAAAGCACTTGACATCCCTGCCTTACACTCGCATTCACTCGGGTATTCGAGATGCAGTGAAGAAGAAACATGGCTGTATTGTCATGACAACCTCCTTGCTTTGCTGCAAATGATTGTTTGGTGTAACTAGGAAAAATTCCACTGTTGTTGATGTAAGTCAGACCTTCTTATTCCAAGTCTTTAGAATGATTGTAATGAATATGATTCAGTCCAGTAGTTTTGAAAGGAAACCCGGAATAAAAGCAGTGCTAAAGCTTGTGTCGACATAGCCAGGAGAGACAATGCACTGGCAAAAGCTATTTTTGTTCACACCTCAGACATACATACAACAGAAATATCACGTATTATATTCTATCAATTGAGAAAACAGCAACATTTCTCATATGGGCTGTCCAGATGCAATTTTCTTAAATGGGGCCTCCCTCTGGAACCAAATGCATATGGGGTCCTTGGCCAGGAGAAGAGGGGTATACTGAAGGAAAACAACCACCAGCTGCAGGAGCCGGGCTAAGCAAACTGTAGCCTTTCTTTATCAACTGTCACTCTCCGTATAATGCTGTACAGTGCAGTACGTCTGCCCACTGAGCAGTAGCAGAAACCCCAAAGCGTATTACAAATGTGGAAATTCATCATCACAGCCTCACTTACTGTTCAGAAAGTGAAATTAAGTATTTTACTTAAGAAAATTTAAAAAAAAAGGATATTTGATCGGTTGTGTTTGATTTAAAAGTGTAATTTCTGTGTGTCTGTTAAATTTGGGCACTTCAATGCCATAGACATAAAACGTGGGTTTCATATATATTCATTTAAGCAGGCATCTTTGGATGAGTAGTTAGACTCTCCGAATGCAAACACAAACAACCATTTTTTCTACAGTTTCAGTTACACAGGCACGTAGCCTACAAGTCAATCAATAACACATGCAATGTGGATTAAGGACTGGTTTGATTTAATAGGTTTAGAACAATGGATTTGTGTCAGATTTAAATCCATTACGCTATCTTTGAGACAGAATCTAAACTAATGGTTGTACTTCGTCAAAAAAGCTGATGGATTTGTACGATTGACTCAACATTGATAAAAAAGCTCCTTTTGGAAGAACAGAATAAGAGTTACTTGCAGAAAAATTGCATTTACTCCTAATTTAGAAAAGCCCTATTTAGATTGCTCTGCCTATGTTTCAGGGCATGGTGCTGTTTTAGAAACGTTATTCCGCTAATATCTGGTGTTTTGCTTCAATATTTCCTTGTATTATTAATAAAACTGACATGTACATTTCACCACTCACGGCTTTAGGTGGCTTCGTCTTGTAAGAAAAACATAACCACATGTCCTGTGTCAATAATTTTTCTCATCACAGATTTTTTTGTATGATGTTATTTGTGTTGAAAAGAGCTGTGCATTATTTACTAGTGTAGCAGTCATTTGTTGCATGCAAATAAAATCCTTTCTTAGCTAGAGTAAATGTAATGTCAGAACTTAAAGTAGCACAGCACCGCGTTTTCTGTCCACATTTGTCACATTTGCAGGACTCTCACTGTATAATGCTGGCATCGGGTTTCCTACAACTTGCAATACAAAAATTACAAAATGATTATCCTCTGTCCGTGATAGGTCTTTTCTTTTTCTCAAAAGTGTATTTCTCGAGTGATATAACCAAACAACCTGTTGAATAACAGGTCACAAACATACGGAACTGTAAGAACTAGGCAAAAAAAAAAGGATCATCCAAATCTAAACGCAAAGGTTATGCATTTAATAGCCCACTAATAATAATAAATTCATCATTTTGACCTACACAAAGTAGGACTAATTGTCCCACGTTTTTCTCCCGGTCGTAATCATTCATGTTAACATGCTGTCAACCTCTTCCTGTCTCACCGGCTGTCATTAATACCCTTATAAACGTATTAAGTTCAGATGAGCAATAAAAAAATAAAAATAAAAATTAAAAATCATAGTCACTGTCAACAAAGTGAAGCTGCAGGTCTGTGTAACAGGCCATAAAAAGAGATGACCAGCCCGTTCGCTTATCTCGGCTTCCGATTGTTTGTTTGTCCAAATGTCAAACAAAACAAGACATTTGAAAATGTCATCTCAGCTGATCAGCAGACAAAATAATTGGCAAATTATAATGGTGATGAAATCAATCCCATGTTGTATCAACTAAAAAGAACCATTAAAAAATATATGAAAGTGTATATGAAACTCGTAACTTAACAGCAGACAGCACATTACAAACGACAACAAAAACATAGCACTACAAGCAAATTACTTTCTCTTATGTTTGTATTTCAGGGACAAACTAACATTATATGGGTCCAATTTCAGTGTGGATATTTCATTTAAATGTCTGCAGCACATGACAAAGAAAATTACGTTAAAGGATGGCAGAGAAGGTTAAGACAGACTTTAACTGCCTATGTTATAATACGAAGCTACAAATCTGACTTTAATTTTCCTCCATTGTGTTGTGCTGTTGTGTTTGCTAGCAGCGGTGCAACCTAGCGGTGTTTTTAGCTAATAGCCGACTTAGCTACATTAGCGTCGGTCGCCATGGTGACTAGGAAGACAGAGCAATGTCAGCAGGAGCACCGTTAACAGAAGGAAACTGACTGAACCGTCGTGCACCTAATAAAAACACACAGTGCTGCCGTGTAAATGCCCCACTCGAATGTCTTCTTCACTAACGCTGTGTATGCGTTTACATAGTTTAGTGTATGTCTGGAATGGTCTCACCTTCCCACTCGCTCCGTCTCCAATCACTACCATTTTAAGCTGCTTGTCCTGGCTGTCCTCCTCCGAGTCCGACATGACGCTGGAATATACACCAACGTTACCAGCGTGTGAAATCGAAACACTATAAATTAGTCACGGGTTGCTGAATGAAGCTATCTGGCTAATCACAGATGGATTAAACGAGCGTTGAGTGGACAAGAAGACGCCATTTTGACTCCACTAGCTAACACTGGCTGGCTGCTGCTGCCGCTACTCCGCTCGGCATGATCCATTCACACGCAGCCGTCACACATATTTTCAGTTAAACCGCAGGTAGCGGAGACCAAAACACAAAACGGAGGCCACGTTTTTGGAGGGCTGTCAAGTGGTAAATATGTTCAGTGTCGCCGCTGAAGCCGTTTGTCCTCGCAGGGAAAATCAGAACCGGAAACCGAACCACCGGCGCCTGTGGTTGAGTCCTGTGAGTGACGCGTTCTCGTTGCCATGGAAACACAGGTCAAAGTGCAGATGTGGGCCAAATTTCACCTGAACTAAAAATATCATTATTTACTGTATGTATTTTGATTTACTTCAGTGTTACATTTTCAGCTGCTCTATATGTCATATTACTTTTTAATAGTTAAATGAAGAACTCTTTATTGCAACAAATATTATTTTGCAATAAAGAGTTCAAACACAAACCATGTGATTTGTTTATAAAAAATCAGGCAATGCTTTACAATAAGCATAAGATCGAGCATCAGTAATAATAATACAGTAATATACATGACATTTTGACAGCAGTCATGCTCCATAACAACAATTTTTTTCTGATAACAGCCCACTTGAGTAAAATAAAGTTAAGTTGTAATGAAGCATTTTCTAGACAAGTTCAGTATTTTCATTTACCTGAATACTTTTATGAGCAGTATTCAATACAGAGGCTATCCTTTTATTCAAACCTAAATATGTGTATTATCTGGAGTTCCCATTTACTGGGAGCTGATATTATTTCCACAAACAAACTACTAGAAATCAATCTATTCAATATTATGTTTGTGTACTATCAAGTACAAGAAATGTTAGCTATTTTGACTAAATGTCTTTTATATTTATTATATAATTTCTTTCATAATTTATACAATTTAAAATGTACATTTCTTGTCTGTCACCCACACGTCAAACTGTACAAGGCATTCTTGAAGAGCTGATTATGATGACTAGGATTTAAGTTCACCTAAATGAAATCACATGTCAGATGTTAAACTATGTAAAGTCTCGCTTATCAAGATTTACTTTCTTGCCGTTAAGCCATTATAGACTTATGGAGTGTTAAACAACTATTCAGAGATTGCTGCTATTCCTGAGACAACCTTTTTCTATATGTTTAATATTCCTCCATTACTCAATTCACAGCAGTCTCTCAGTCTGGAGAAACGTTTCACCTGCTGTGTAATAACTGATTTACCGAAAAAATATCAAGTGTCAAATTTAACTCTGATCTTGGACAAATTGACAAAATAATACAGTTCTCATTATTGTCTTTTTTCAGTCTTCAAATACTTCAATACTCACTTCTTAGTATGGATACACACACTTGATAAAACAGTTGGTACTGTAGTGAAAACTAATGCATTCAAATAAAAGAGTCCTCCACTAAATCTTAACTTCATGACTGTTATAATATTCAGTTTATGTTGACACAGCGTAGGAAACATAGTAATTCAACTGTATGAACATTTTGGAGGATGTAGTTTATGGAGCCGATAAACTGTATGAAGTGTTTCTGTTATTCAGCCTAGCCCACTGACTAAAATAGGGTTGTCAAAATAATAAAAACACGTGTCGGTATAAGACAATACATTTCAATAGTACTACAAACCACAGCCTCCAAAATGAAAACACAGTCAAGTCAGCGGCTTTTACAGTTATTTTAAAGAAATACTGAACACCATAATCCTCATGAAGCAAAGCTTTTGTCCTGGACTGTTACATTAGAACGCATTACGTTTCAGTAGTGTTCCTAATGAAGTGAGTGTACAAGCACATTCTAGACTCAGTTAATGTTTATACTGACTATACATTCAACCTTTTAAATCACCAGAAAGTGGCATTTGAAAATATATACCATAAGTTGTCATAAAAGTAAAATAATATAGTCTAATAATGGCTGAGAAATTTAGGAAAGTTTGTATTAATAGCCTGGCTGTATTCACATTGAAGAGCAATCAGTCAAAAAGGAGAATTGGGTAATTTAAAAGGGATTTACCTTAAAAAGCAAAAGTCATTCTCATATTTTATTTTATATAACTTTTTCTTATCAGTAGCATGTAAAATGGAGCTGGAAAGTGATTTATTATTAAATGTAAACATTTTATAGAGATCCAATTATTGTAGTCTGTAATAAATGTTTTGTGTGTGTGTTTTTTAACCCATTTTACAATCTATTCTGCATGTTTTGGTCACTAATTTCCGTCTTCATAATATAGTAATGTTTTTTTTATTGTTATGTTCTTTGAACTTGCTGTGTTTCTCAGTCCAGAGGTTGAATCACGGTCTCCGTCTTTCACGCTTGCTTTTCACTGCACGGGAAGGATGTCACCATGAATGGGGGATGAGGAGGAATCTGCACCTGGGCCACTTTGAAGCAGGTGGCAGTGAGTGTCAGCTCAGAATGTCCCAAAAAATGCTTATAAGGGTGTGACTGACAGCTTCCCCAGCGGACGGAAAGCTGTGCGCAGGAAAATGAGGCCTAATTGTTTTTAAAAGGGCTGTTGTAAGAAGAGACACTGAAGACCAAGGACGGAGAAATAGACCTGCATTAGTTTAGAAAGAAAAAAAAGTTAAGACAAAGATTTTATTTTATTTTGAATATATTCTGTAGTGTAAATTCAGTCTACAGCTTTGTCGTCTTAAAGCAGAGTGCTTATACCCCCCCAAGGCTGGAGGAATGTAAAAATGGATTCATTTAGGAACGAAGGAAGTGTCGGGGACTGCACTGAAACCAAGAAAATACAAAAATCACGCGTAAGTTGCCACTTCCGGGAAATCTATATGTAGTTATTTTATAAAATGAACTTTAGCTTTTAAAATATTGTATAGTGATTTATTACAAGCACGGAAATACATAGACTACGCTTTCTGCAGAAAGAGTAGGGCATTATTAGACATTTTAAAAGATATATGCAAGTTGTGGTTTAAAAATGAAAGACGGCTCAGACAATTAAAAACGGATCTGTGCATGAATTTATAAAACATTTTAGATTTCTATCACTTCGTCTTTATTACAACTATATTAACACGAGTAAGTCCAATTATCTGAAAATGTACCAAAACAAATGTTCCTTTTTTTAAAAAAAATAAATAAATAAATAAAAGCTGCAATTTATTTATTTATTTTTAACTTTGTGGATGGATTAAGTTATTTAATTAAAACCAAATAAGAAATACAATTTTGCGATTTGCCAAGTGGATATTTTCCCCCCGTGTTAAACGTTCAACTCATACTGAGGCGTTAAATGAGACAATGGAGCATTTTATCATCTAATTCACTTATTTCTGTGGTTATGCCGAAATGAAAGGCACAGATGTAAACTGTCACACGCAAATGTTTAACCCGACAGTAAGCGATGACAGTTTATAATAACAGGATTTGAACAATAAATCTTCATTAAATCGAACGTATAGCTGCTTAGTGTACGGCTTGGTTAACTTCAGGCTCAACATAATGTCTATTAAATGTGAATTGACTGTCTGTAACCCAATATAGAACGACACCTGGAGCGTTTCTAATCAAATTAAAATAATTACTGCTCAGTACAAATGTCAAAACCAAGCGTCCGCGTTGTTCTGTTGTCCGGTAAAATAATCATAAAAACCAAAGTGTTTTGTTTGATTTCTGATGACTGAATCCATAATTCCTGCCCGCTGAAAAATGAAAATCAAAACTCAATGGTTTCTGCAGAAATAGGAAAAAAGAACTTGTGCGTAAATCTGTGTCCAAATAAAATCCAAATAAAATCGGAGTCTCCTTCATCCTTCATATATATATTTAATTAAATACATATATATTTTTTTTTTACTTGGGGAAACTTAGTCAACATATGCCACAGAGTCACAGCCTAATTAACAACTACAACAAATATACTCCCACGAACAAAGAGTCAGCTATGAAAAAAAGATAATGGGGGGACACTGGGATGGGGTTAATGTGCACCGATGGGGGTGTTTGCATTTCCAGTAGTCAAGGTTGAAAGGGAAAAAAAAAACGCGATATGTCATTCTATATCAGATATCTCCACATGCAGGTATGGAAGGAAGCTATGTGGGATGGTCCACTCCGAGTACCCAACTCTGTCCTTTACGCTCCAGAGCGGCCAATGAGGAGCATCACCGCTGGTGGTGATGGTTACTGGTGCCTGCATCGTGGAGATCAGATTTTAGGACATATAGGCGCCGTTTAGGAGTTTGAACTTCAAGGGTTAAAAAAGATGCAAAACTGATTAACCACAACCTCACCAGCTCTTGGTGCGCGTACGTGCATAAAAGCGCAGCCGTGCCATCAGCTCTGAAATGCAAGTTTGTCCATATGTGCCAAGTACTTCCGGGAGTCAATATCTCGTTTTCGGCCTCTGTATGTGAGCTTATTAAAGTCTGTGCTGTAATGTGCTCCTGAGTTTTCAGCGCCTTTTTGCACAGCCTCGATGAGTGAGATTCTGTAGGGCATGTAAGTATGTTACCAGAGATGGATGGCTAATATACGGCAGCTCCCCGCTGACCCAGACTTAACACTCGGGCTGTTAATGGATACAGAATAACAGGTAATAATACTCCCTTCATATTTCAATTCCAGCATTAGGCCTAAAAGAATTTCCACCTATGTCCCCACCCAATGCTATTTGCAAATAACCCAAAATGAGAACCCCCTTTTCTCTTTCTTTCCTCCCTGACTTCAGTTTAGGCGCAGTGACATGGGCCTCCTTAACCCCGGAATACTCCTCTTCTTGTGTTGACATACAGCCCTAAAGGTAGCTGTCAGATTGCCCTGTCCTTGAATCACAGAGCTATTCATCACCGTTTGACAGGTGTGTTGGGGAAGAAAGCCACGGCGGCCCAGACGACATCTATCGAAATCTATAGCACTGATATAAAAGCCGGAGGGTGAAATGAAACAACGGATTTACGCTTGATGCTTTCAAAAGTGCGGGCATAGAACATAATATAAAGCACGACCCGTTTAATTTACTGTTTACAATGCTAATTTCGATTGCAGATTTAGCCTTAATATTCCTGTTTCAGAAATGTCTAAAATGAATGTGATTAAATGAAATGGATAAAGTTCATTTCGCTTAACTTGTAGAGAAATCCAGGTCAGAATAATTGCGCAACACGTAGCGGTTGATCATGTCACCATCAGCTATGGTTAACAGGCTGCAAGCTAAAGAACAAAGGTATTTATTGCTTATAATTATAAAACGAAGTGTAACGAGTGCTTACATAGAATGTGGTAAAAATTTGCTTTATTTATAGTTTTTTTACGTCCCAATATTTCACTTAAAATAAAACTGCATCCAAATGAGAGTAATGCCTGATATGTTTTCTTTTAATGTGTTTCTCTCTAAACAGTCATTTAACACAAATAACACATGTAGTACATTTCAGCTGGAAGTCGGTTTGTTTCAACCTGTTTCAGTCTGACACCGAACACACTATAATGCATTGAAATAATAACGTATATGCTCAAAAGTGCTGAAATATCTTACCTTTACAAACACAGCAAGAGGAAAAAAAACACACACACACAACCTGTAACAGTCATTTGAAAAGTCAATGGAATATGCCTATTTCCAATCACTGCAGAGGTAGGAAGGCGCATGTAAAATATAAACCAACATAAGGTGACATTTTCAGTCTGTTTAGGGCTTCAGAGGTCCTTGGAAGAATACTTTGGAGTTATTACTGTGTCACTCCTCCCAGGTTAACGTGCTGACATTTTACAAGGGGGTCCTGTCTCCCCTGCTTACCTGCAGTTCAGACATTTATGATTTTAGAGCCTAAATCGTGGGAAATACCTTCTTTGCAGGGATCTCTCAGGACAGGACTCTTCCTAAGTGAAGGATAGGGTCGTTTTAAAGTATCTGAGGATGTGAAAACCCATCAAAGGTTTGGGAACACGACGAGGCAGTTCAATCACTCTGAGCAGGTCTACTCCTCTTGTCAGAAAAACAAAAAACAAAACTTGTTTTCCTGGGAGAGAAAAAAAACAATAAAATGAATAAATACAGTCACTGGGTTCTCACTGATTCCCGGCACACGCAGAGAGTGTCCATGCAGGGAGGCAGTAGGCGTAGGGGTAATAGTAGGACGGCTGCAGGGAGAGAAGCGGGGGCCGCAGGATCTCTCCCGGGCTGTACTGTCTCTGGTCGTCCCGCACCAAAACTTTCACCGCCACCTTCTTGGCTGCCGGGGTCGACGCCATCAAGTCGGCGGCCATCTGGCGGCGTTTCGTCTTGTACCTGCGGTTCTGGAACCAGATCTTGACCTGAGTCTCTGTGAGCTTCAGGGAGGCCGCCAGGTCCGCCCGCTCCGGCCCGGACAGGTATCGCTGGTGGTTGAAGCGGCGCTCCAGCTCGAAGACTTGCGCATGAGAGAAGGCGGCTCTGGAGCGCTTTTTCCGCTGTTTGGGCTGGTCCAGGCTCTTCTCGTCCAGGTTGCTGGAGTCTGGGAGAGTGAGACAAACAGATAAACAATGAAGGTGAATTCCCGTATGTTCACTGCAATGCAGTCAGGTTCATATCTGTCATATCTGGATAGGCCACTGCAAGAGAACTAAAAAAGAAAACAAAAAATAAGTGTGCACTCATCCAAGCGGATGTTTTTACTTCTTGTCTAAGCACGTTGTTAAAAATAAACCGCGTTGGATCTTCTCTTAAGTCATTGGAAGCTGTTTCAGATGTAAATAATGTTTACTCCAGGCCTGAAGATCATAACTGGTGCAGACGAGTTGGAGATTATTTTGTAAAAGACCTCAATCTGCCGTGTTTTACTGGCCTTTTTTAAACTTTGCTCAAAAATAAATTGCGCCAATGCAACATACATGAAAGGAATATAGATAACTTTTGACAACGAGCCGGGGCATCCATTAATGAGCGTGCGTAAAAAGGACAGTTTGTGCGTAAAAGCGAGCAGGACGCGGAAAAGTTTTGCAAATAAGTCTGATACTCTAATAAACTCAATCTCAGATTCACTGTGATTCTACACATCTGTTATAGCAGTATAAAACATCTGTAGTAAAATGGACCTGATCAATTTCAATCAGAATGGTCGTATTAAAGTCTGAAATGATCTTATGCTTTAACTAAAATCAGAAAGCCAACATTAATTATATCTTTTTCTACGGTTGCATGCTGATCTTTTTGGCCTGCTTACCCGTGGCATTGTTTGGCTCACTGTCACTCTTTGCGTTTTCCGCAGCTGCAGACTCGTGGTCAGTCTCCTCCTGAAAGCTTTCCTCCGGGACATCCGAAGCAGGGTCCCCGTCCTTCTCCGACTTGCACACTGCCGGAGTCTTGCTGTCGTTATCGTCGCTGAGTCCCGAGTCTGAGTCGTAGCTTTTCTGGTCGGTCGGCTCACAAGCCTCCCCATCAGTACCCCTAGAACCGCCGTTCATCTCTCCAAATATTTTCCAGCACGTCGTTTTGGAGAAGCACATGTCCAAATCCGGCAAATGTCGGCTGTCGTCCTTTTTGTTCAGGATAGCTTGGATTGAGAAAGGCATCAGCGAGTTTCCTCGAACGGCCATTTTCACAAAAGCGAAGTTTGTTCGGTCTGCAAGTTGAGTAAATTAACCGCCTGGAGAGTGGAGTTTATGTCAGTTCATCCACATTTTTGTCTACTTAACTCCGAGGAGCACTGCTGGCGCTTAGTTTATTTCCCTCCAGTGTTGGTTCCTGATTGCATCCCCGCGGGAGAAGCCGTGAAAAGTTTCTGCTACATCCGCAGGCACGATGCTGCTCCACCGCATAGCTCTGCCATCAGCCCGGGCTCTCTTCAGTCTCCGGCCCTTTTCACCCAATTTTTTTTCTAACCATACACCCTCACCTGTGACTGACAGGCACTCGTTGCCTCCTCCTATTGGCCCAAAGAGAAGGAAAGCCGTATCACGATTGGTCACTGTAAACGGCGTCATGCTGCTTTCAATCGTGTGGGAAAAAGTTAAAGATGAGTTTGGCCGAGGCTTTTTTTTCCCGAGGAGCCTGAACAGGTCTGCAGGTGGCAACACCACACATTTATTTAAATCCAAAACAGGATAACGAAATTCCTCTCTGTATGTCCTGACAACATTCCTTGCTGGTTGTGTTTGACCACTTTAAAATTACTTGGGACTCATTTAGCTAATGTCCAGAATTTTCTGTCATAAGAATATGTGGAGTCATAAAATAGAGGTCTTGTGTGTAAAAGTCTGACATCACAAGAAAGAGGATTTTTGCAGCCAGCCGGCCAGCCAGTCAGAACTTAAGGATGGCGGCGTCTCCAATTTTCCCTGAAACAATTGAAGGCAACACCAGGACAATGAATTTGTAGGAAATGTCATCTTTTTCAAACTTAACCCTTACTCATCTAAACAGGTCTGTAAGGAGTCCAGTGCGTAACGCGTAATGTAACGGTTTAGTTTTTCTTTGCTAACTTGTTCGGCACAGAGCAATGAAGGCAAGCTGTTACTGTCTCACTCCTACTTTTGTTAAGGTCATCGAAGTGCTATTTTTTTGTCACCTCCTCTGCAGCTCATGAATCACCGTGCCCAGGTAGGCCTCAACTTGTGCGTAAAGTTTTTACAAACAGGTTAGCAGGTTAAAACCAGGCAACAGTTTCGTGAAACGAAGCAAAACCGTTCACAGGCTGCTAATATTCTGTTCGTTTCAGTAACACTCATCTCGTGTAACGTCCCATCAACAGTGACGCAGGTTTCTGAAAAATAAGTGACGCAGGAAAAAAACAGAAAACATTCCATTAAGTGACAGAATATTTAAAACTATCCAAGAGTCGATTTATCAGTGAGAATATATTCTCTGACTCATATTCTTGTTGCGTAAAAGGACAGTTCGTTTATTTTCTCCTATCTGATGTTAATCATCTGTTTGTGTAGCTCTAGTATTGTCATACGGGGGCACTATTAAGTATTATTGCGGCACACCGCTCTGTCCTAGGGTTAAAGCGGACAAACCCTGCAGATCCGAATCAAGACCTTTGCCATTTTACATATTCACACCAGAATGTGGCTGAAAATACATATTTTTGCTGACTAAATAACGTAAACAATCCGTTTCTAAACGCACTTGGTTTGGGTTCCTGTACAGCGCATCTGAGATATGCGCATCTCCAGGTTATATGGCATCATATAACATCCTGCCTTATTTTTATGCTCAGAAGCCGCATAATTATCTATTTATCAATTTGTTCTGGTTAATTAATTTGATTCATTTAAATTGCTTTAACAAAGTTCAAGCTTGTTGATTAGAATGAATTAAATCATTAAAATGAAAATAAAAGCGCAGCCTAATATTTTGTCTTAAGATAGCAAGGGGGTAAATAAGTTTAATAATAACTGTGGCACCATCAAGAATAATATAGCAAATTTAGATGCGCAAACACTTCTTTTATTTATGTATGTGTTCATTTGATTCTTTATTAAAATTTTCTTTCTTTTTGGCATTTTTTGCAAACCACTAAATCTGCAGGCTGTTGCGCGCAGAACGAATCATTTTAATAAAGACGCTGGAAAACATCTTCAGCTAAAATGAGCTCCGACAGAAAAACGACTGAAGCTCTGTCTGTGTGTTCTTTGTTCTCAGACGCCTGTTGGACATCCATTGGAGAATACACTTGGGGTAAAAGAGGACATTAAATCTGTTTAAAATATTGACCCGTTGAGCTAATAGAAATGGCTCTATTTAATTGAACTAATGTATATATTTTATTATTGCAGACCATGAAATACCCGACACAGCTATAAAATATACCCACTGCTCTGCCAAATGACGCCAACATCACGAGGGTATTAAACAAGAATAAAACATCCAACAAGTCGAGTCATTATATCAACTGGTTTAGAAATAAATTCATCAGAGCTGCTGTCATCTTGTGCAAAAGCCGTTGCGTGCATATATTATACCATCTAGTGGCCACTGAACATACCTCTTTGACTTTTTGACATTTGGGGTCAGCCCTGCATTCAGCAGATTGCGCCTTACTCGTGCGTAATGACGCCCCGGCTGTCAGTAACAGACCTTTAAAGATATGAGGACATTTTATTGAACAGATCTCAAAGTGTTTTTCTCTGACAGCAGTTTGAGTTCAGACTGTTGTTTCTTTTAGAAACGCTATAACTGGGCTTAACCGCGCTCTCCCGCTCCGTGAAAATAAATTAAACTCTGGTGAATGAAAATTATGTGGCATTGTCTCCGGGCTGGATGTGACCTTGCCGGGATGAGCGTCGTATCACCGCAACCAACGAAAACACAACTATAGGGAGAACGAAAAGCGCAAACCACTGGCACGTCTGGATACTTTCACACACCCTGCCTTTGCTCTTTTAGCTTATTCCACCCAAGGACAATACACGAGTGGTACATCACACACTTTGTGTTGTAGAAAGTATTCCCTTTGTATCCCTCATGCATTTTTTCTGTCATACCACACTGTTGTGTTTTGTCCTAAAAGCAGCCTCACTGGCCAGAACACCGGGCTTTATCCTGGGAAAAACGGAAAATAAATAAAAGCCGTCCCCAACAAAATGAGTCAGTGTGATCCCATCACTGTGATGTCTCCTCTCTGTTTTAGTAACCACACTGCACGAAGAGCAATAAGCAGTAAGTAGCTGTAAGTGGCAGGAAATGTAAACAGCAGCGTGGTTTTCATTCAGACAACTGTGGGGGAACGATAATAAAGATACACAGCTGGTTTGGTCAACAGATCTTCTGAGCATGAAATGTTTTGGGAAATAAATGTAAATTAAATCATATAACTCACAAATAACTGCTATAAATTAAGCTTTTGTGGCATTTTTACCCAACATTTCACACATTTTAATGCTACAAATTAGACAAGAACCACTGAAAGGGCAGAGCAGAGTATAATTTGAACATTTTTAGTGCCATGTTTTTGTGTCAAGTATCGGCCTATATCCTAAAAAAGACATGAAAAAATGTTTCAGGTGAGATGTGCACATCATGTGAAGTCAGAGAAGTACATTTTAAAACCAAGTGGACATCAACAATGAATAAAGTATCCACATTATCAGCAACAACACAATACTACAATACATTTTAAGTTAAAAAATATACTAGCCTCTTATCTAAAGCATGGATTTCGCAGGACTCTCCACTGAGAGTCCACTGGATGATTTTTGACCTGTTGCAGTAATAGTTTGGTAATGTTGGATTATTCCCAATTGTCCAGTCTATTTTTGCCAAAATGACAAAAATATGCACAATATCAATATAGACACGTACATTACATGTCAGGTTTTCATGATAGAATGAAGGATATGGAAGGATAGAGGGAATTTCATACTGAAAAAAAGACTAACCTTTAGAGTTACACATTTCATTTTCTCTCACTCAGTAAATGGCTGGTACGACAATCAAGAATAATGTCAAATCCAAACTTGTTCCCTGTTCACACTGACACCTGGCATGTGAAAACTGGGTGTTTAATCTTAAATTCATGATTGCATTTGTGACTATTAAACAGAAAGCAGTGGAAAAAGTTCCTAAGATAACAACTTGCTGCTTCTTTCGCCCAACTAATGGGCTAAAATAGTTACACTGGGCTTTATGTACCTATAACTAACTAATTAAATTCAGTTTACAAAGAAAAAGGCAAAAAGTAATCATCAAATTTAGAAGCTGAGGACGGTGAATTTTGGGCATTTGTCCATATAAATTATCAAATTTATTAACAGACAGTGAAAAGAGTTGATATATTTGGGAGTAAATAGAAACATAAAAAAGACTATGCTGTCCATGTCCCCTTTTTGTCCACATAAAAATCATTTTGTAACTTTCTGTGCAGGATGGCTCCCTCTGCTGGTGAGGACAAGGACCTGCTGTCATAGAAAAAAGATGAGATGGAAAGATGAGATGTTCATTCTATAATGACCATGCCGGGAAAAGGTATATTTTGTCTTACATTTCTTTATCTACGATGGCATGAATCGTTTATACCCCCAGACTCTTTGTCTGCTGCTCTGCAGAGTTACACTGGGGTGAAACTTCCACCACCTTTTCCAGTAAAGAAATAAACTTAAATGGTATATTAGGCTATTAGGTTTGCCTCCACCCTGCAACCTACTCTTTCCCCTGCCTGTTCTTGTAACTTTAATCTCGTGTTTTAAACAGAAATCCCGCCTGATGCAGCAGCAACATGCCAGTTGCCGCGGTAACGTCTCTGTTTCGCCTCCTCTCCGGGGTGTGTTTATGACAGGTCTGCTGGTATGAACAAGGAGGCTCACAGCATGCCATAACCCACAACCTCCCCTCTTCTTTTCTTCTTCTTTTTTAAAGCTGCCAAATTGTGTTCAGATGGAGCAAAACATGAGAGGGCACTGCCAAGAGTCATTTGCAGTAAATGCTCCCAAACGGCCTCTAGATTTCTCACCAAATATCAGATCCACCACGATAGCACCCTTAATCAACCTCAACATTGGAAAGTGGAAGAAAAGGGAAGGGGAAGGGGGGTTACTGCCAGCTTTAAGTATGCTTTTAGTCACCTAAGTTACAACTGAACCCTCTTTCCCAAAGAAAAACTATCCTTGCATGCGATGGAGCACTAAATGGAAGAGCCCTTGGGACAGCACACTTAATACAGTAAATGGAACCAAGAGACAAGCAGAGGGAAGTTCCTCCGTGTCTTGGAAGCTATTCAAAACATCTGAGCAGTGGCTATATTACAGCAGACACAGGAGCAGTAGTGGGGGGATAGCTCGCTGTTACACTCCAATTAATGTGTGTAGATAGCGCAGACGTGATTTATAGTTTATTTTCGGGCCCTGCTGTGCTGACAAACGAGCTTCCATCCACCTCTGGCACGCAACAGATAATGCGTGCAGCTCAAGCACATCATGAAAGGCTTCTCACGTCTGAAGGGCCTTTCGCTGGCTGCTCTCAGGGCTCTGTGACCGGCTCCTTTCTCCTCCGCTCACGCCTAAATAAAGACGTCCTTCAAAGCGGAGGAGCCCCTTTCAGGGGTTTCACGTCACACACAGAAAGCCACTTTTAAACGTATGAGTTGATGCAGTTTTGAAAACTTCAAGGACCATTTAGAAATTCTTGAAGTTTTCAGGCCTTTTCTTTTCAGACGGGGAAGTGGGGGTCAGAGGCTACAGCTGGATTAGCTCTGCATGCACCACCCTGAGGTGTTTACAGTACTGAAGCATGTCATCTATTAAAGCTCGGATCAATCTTTTATTATTCTGTAATACTGTTTGCTCTGAGTTAATCAAGGTAATCTATTCTGATGATAAACGCCAGAGAGAAGCCAGAAATCGTCACTATGTGAACTGGGGAACTATGGGAACCTGCAAAAGTTTGGATTTTTTTCTTGAGAAATGATCAAACAATGAATGGTTAATGAAATTTGTTGGTGATTTTTTTATCCACTGACAAAGCTATGTATCAACTGATTCTGATCTATATTCCTTTAAAACCCTGTGAAAACAATGTGTTAGTTTGTCTCTTATGCTGTCTGCCATCCCCCACACACTCAGAATATAAAACTAACCAATCAAACTGGTCACAAAGATAAAGTTTTCTTTTAAAAAGCTTTATCCAGATGTGGTGCTCTAGGGTACAGAAGCAGAATGAAACTGTCTAAACTACAATGTTCATGGTTATGAAGAAACACAGATGTGTTTACGGGCAATGATGAGGGAATGAGGTCTATCAGGCTTTGGATAAAAAGACGGTGATTGGTAGGATCAGTTCATTGTTTGGTTTTGGTTAGATTTTTTGACAGAATAGAATAACAACAATAATGTAGAATAACAACAGGCTAGTTTATTCAGGCCCTAAAATCCTTCCACCAATTAGAAGTTGAGAAACAAATAAATCAAATAAATCCAGTGAGATATCTGCCTGTTATACAGCATCAAATGCAATCAAACTATATTGACAACAATGAATTCATTTAGTAGAAGATGATGGCCAAGATGGTCATGTACTCAAACATATTAAACATTTCTCTACCTACATGTTTCTGTTCCTCCTGGAAACTCCTCATCTGATGTTTACCCCACGAGAGGCAAAGATGACCACAAAAGGTGTATTTATTCCAACCAGAGAGAAATGATCTGATTCAGCATTTACAGCACATTGTAATTAGGGAGCTAATATTCCCCTGTTGAACAGGTTAGCAAAGGTTTACACTATCCCTATGAATGTGACTGAAAATTCCTTCTGACCGGGTCACTTTGTTCTGATTGAGGTGGTTACATGAGACATTTTTATTCTGGTTATTAGTGGATGTAAATGTAAACGTAACCAATGTCAACCAAATCTAATCAAACCAAACCGCAATCACACAGTCAGAGAACCAACTAACCTTTACTTGCTTTATAAATAAATAAACCTATAGTGTCTCTATTAAAGAAATAACTACTAATTTTCCAATAGAATATATCATTTTTATAGCTATATGTAACTTTTATAAAAGTTTTGATTGCCTAAAGTGACACGTTCACGTTGCTTGATTCAGTCTAAAAGCCCAGTTTTCTAACAAACATGACAAATAATGTATTTGAGAAAACAATAAATATCTATTAGGTTAGAAGGAAAATGAGCAATTAATTACTGGATGAGTTAATTTTGCGTTGATTAACTAGTTGACTAATCAGCTAAGAGCTCCAGCTTGACTGTAAAATCTTTCACAAATAATGAAATTAAAGTTAAGCTACTTGGTGTTTTAGAGAGAGTTCTAGGGTTTTTACTTACCCTGTTTGAAAATGTTGGATTAAAAAAAACAATAACCATATTTAGTATTTGTCATAGTTTTTTTTAAAGATCTAAAGATGCCAGTTTTTAAGCAAACTCAGATCAACTGAAGCACATTGTAAAAAAGTCAATGGAGGTAATCTCACATTCATCAAACACAGATGATGTCCTTTGTGTTGTTGAGCTAAGAATCAAGTTTAGTTTATAAAATGCTGAAGCACCAACATGTTTTTATAACTTCACCCAGCGCTGTTATCCTGCTAACAATCAAAAACGCTGGTACACAAACAAATATTTTAGAAAGATGTATCTCTGGTGTGTATTTGTTGCAGCTCCAGATGCCTGAAGTCAATCCAAATCTGCGAAACTATTTCAATAACTGCAAAAACATGAGGAAAAAAAAAAAAAACTCAAAGCCCCCACCCCTCCCCGCTGCCTGTCGCTGGCTATTTCTATGACTCTTGTATGAAACACTTCTGACGTTAAACACCTGTTAACTTTTATGTCCTGTGAGAGGAGTGGTTGAATGGGAGAGCATTATATTCAGTGCCAGTCGGTCGGGCCAAATCCCCAGTAGAGGAAAGACCACTCCCAGTGCAGTGGGGCTGAGTGAGCCCCCTTACCCCTGCTGCATCCTGCGAGGATCCCCTCTGCTCAAAGCCAGCAGTCTCCTCTATTCCAGTTGACAGCTGCGCGAAACCGCCATATTTCCACAACTCTCTGCTGCATCAACTGCACAGCTACCCACCAGCAGACCTGCTGCAGAGGGAGACGTGAGGCAGGTTAGGTTATGTTGCGGCTGTTCGGCCCTTCATGTCTAGTTTCCAAGTCAGGGTGGTGCAGTGTGTCCTTTACCTCCCAGTATGAAGCCTCCTACGTCAAGAAAACATGTTGCACAACTGGAAAGGTGCTTCATTCAGAAAACATTTTCACCTTCTTCATGGTGGTGTCATTTCCATTTCTGTATGTACCATCCATCAGTGATGGAAGTAAATCTCTTTTGTGTTATTTCTACTATTTCTACTGTACTACATTTAACAGACATGTTTAGCTAGTTGTTACTTAGGAAATGTAACAATACAATTAACTATAATTAACTATTTTATTAATTACAGTGAGATGCGCATTTAGTATTCTGTGTTAAGTTTGGTGTTACTTTTACCAAAGTAAAAATGCATGGCTAAGAATATACAGTATGTATTTTTTTACTTTTACAAAAAAGCTTCAGAGCCTGTTGATCAGTCATGTGACTCATATCAGGATAAACTGTGATGAAACACAAAACCATACCAGCATCTTTTAAAATACCTTTTACAAACATATACTACGCACGTGGAAAGAAAACATCATGACTGATTCACTGCTGATTTTAACCATGAATTAATAAGTAAAAATCTTTAGTACAAATGCTGGACTCTTACTTGTGTGTTGATTCTCAGATATCCAGGTATCTCTAAGACTAGGCTAAAATAAAGTCGACTGGTTGCCAGGAAGAAAGAAAATTGAAACAAGTCCAGTTGCTTCCGTTTTTGGACTCTTACTTTTTAATTTCCAAGCACAGAACAGATTCTTTAATAAGTTGCGCTGTGTTGGAGATTTTAGCTTTTATACACACTGATGGGCGGAGATGAAAAATGTACCTGCTAAAGAATCAAGAAAAATGGGCAAGTGGAAGATTTGAGCGACTCTGATCAGGACCAAATTCTGATGACGAGACAGGTGGGTCAGAGCGTATCTAAAACTTCAGCTTTTGTTTGTTGTCTGCAGTGGTCAGCACCTATCAAAAACGGTCCAAGGAAGGAAAAAGTGTGGATCGGTGACAGGGTCACCGACAGGGAAGGTGTCAGAACACAGTGCATCACAGTTTTTGTCCGGGGCTGTGTAGCTGCCAGGTAGTCAGGGTGTCCATGCTGACCCATGGCTACTGCTGTAAGCTCCTACAATGGAACCTGGACCTCGGGAGGGTGGGGTGTGTTTGGTCTGCAGCAATGTTCATGTGGTAGTAAGTATCAAAGCAACAGCCACATAAAAGTCAGAAACCAGGTTTCCAAGAAGAACATTAACTTGTAATCAGGTCATCACTGATATTCACTTCATCCATTGGTAATTATAATGTTATGGCTGGTCAGTAGATTCAAAATTGTCTGTTTAAAGTCCAAAACCTGAATATTTTCAATTAACTATCCTAAATGAGATTTCACATCTTTATTAAAACAAACTAATACAACTAATCATAATTTTCTGGATATCCAACTATCAGCTCGTTCTAGTTCTGGTGTAGTGCTTTCTATTCAATCGGAATTAATACTGAATTTTAAAAAAATTACAGTTAGAAGATTATTGTATTAAATTTTGTTTACGGCTTATATGACATGACTATGTGTTTTTAACTGGACTGATGTGTTTACAGTGATATTAAGTTAACACAAAGTCAGAAATGGTAACAAGCATAAATTATAGATTATATATAAATGGTAATTATGAGAATGGACACACCTTCTCTCACAGTATGTGGAAATGTCCTTCCAGGTAGAGCAGCAGTTTCCATGTTTTTCTCAAGGTGGCTTCTTGATGTGAGGTCGCTGCAGAGCTGGCCGCCGTCCTCCCTCTCATCCATAAAACCCGCTGCCTATAAATCTAATGCACCTCAAATATTCAGCGGTAGCAAATCTGCTTGGCACACTTTGGCACACAAAAATCATTTTGGACTACAATGCAAGCGACTAATAAAATGACGTCTCAAGTCGCTCCAATGGCATCAGAGAGTGAAAGGAGCGCTGTTTGTCTGCCAGTGGTTAAATGAAAGCTGATCCAAACCTTTTAAATAAGAGCCGGTGGGCTAATATTTTAAGGCTTGGATTGCAGCACCAGGAAATACCTGAGAGAGGAACACCTTTAAGGAGTCAAATTTAGCAATCCGCAGGAATGGCTGGAAAACTACAACCAGAGGACTCCGGTTTTCCGTAACCCCCTCTTTTTTTTTTTTTTCGTCCTGATGGTTCAGGTGCAGTGATTAAAGGCTCCTAACGCATTAATGATGGTGGAATATTTCACTCTGAGTTTGTCAGTTTTATCCCCCATTAGCAAGCAGGAATGTTCTCTGCTCTTCTCCACGCTGTGAGGTGATTGGTTAATGTCTTGGGCTATTTACACATCACAGACAGCACATCCATTTAGGAAACAGGGCAGATAACGTTTAAGACATAATAAGGGCGAATTAACACAAGGCTGTGTATTCTGCTAATCGTTTCAGTGTAAAAAACGTTAAGAGGCACAGAAGCAACGTGGTTTGGATCTTTAGCAGCTTCAGCAGCAAAGAAAATCTACTTAACTATCACCTCACTATTGAGGTAATAGTGAGTAAAACCTGCCGATATATTGATTAAGCCTGGAATTAATGCAAGATAAAAAAAAAAACTGAATGTTCAGTGCTTGTATAAGCCCAAAAAGGAAACAAAGAATGTATTTCAGTGAAGAGATGCACAACAATGTATTTAAAATGCTTTGTTTACATTCACAGAATGAACGCAAACATAGAAATTAAGATGATGGACCACAACCTAAAGTAATTTCTTTCTCAATACCATAAAAAAGGAGCAATATTCAGTATTTTTACATTCATGAAACAAATATCAGCTAACTCTATAACATTAAAAATAACTAGATTACCTTTATTTAACCAGTAAGAAGCAGTACGTGTTGTTAGAAATGAATATTGAGTTCATAGTTTTTGTTTTCTGTGACCAATACTGTTATTTCTTTTGAGAAATATATCTGTAAAAAATTCCCATGCCTGCCGAGTATAAAAAAAGCTGGAGGGAAAACGTCCCCTTTCATTCACAGAATGAATATTCAATAATAAAAATCACAACGAAGGCTTCACAGTGCATTCTATGTACATATGTAACAGTGAGACACAATCTCTGCTGACCAACAGTTCATTCCAATTCGCCCGCTTTATCTCAAATGACGACTCGACGGCACATTAGGCCTTTGATTGGCCTCAAATACTCGGGTTCAATGCGCATTACCGAATAAACCAAGGAATGATGAAGCCTGATTCGAACCATATGGGCACAGAGCGGCAGAAGCTATTCTGGGGGATTCTTACACAGATCCACAGGTTTACACTCGACCATCAGAGGAGAGTGTTTAATACTATCCAGAGTTTTTCAATATCTGCAGTCAGTGAAGCAGAAACAGCTGTTTGTGTTAACGGACTGTAGAGGCTCTTTGAATGTGGAGTGTAAAAACAACACTGCTGGGGCAAACCATTCCACCGCTGTCAGAGAGCTTAGCGCTTGGCTCTCTTGGAAGGGGGCTCCTCTGATTTCTGTCCTCCCCTTGTTCGCACCGCAGGAGGGCTGGCCTCCCGTTTGCGGCCCCCCTTCGCCACTGCTGCCTGGCCCCTCGTCCCGCTGCAGGAGGGAAACAAGGAACAAGTGTCGGTCCATTTGTCTAAGTGGCAAGTTCGTGATAACTGAAAAGATATTTGTGAAAAAAGTTGCAGCAAAGACTTGAGCTTGTCTACATAACCCTTGGATTTTTAAAAACTGAGACGGAGGCAGATTTCTAAAACACGTGGTGAAAACACAATTTAAGATAAAGTAAAATAAAGATTTTAGAAAAAGAATCTGCTCTGAAACCGCAAATGTAATGGATGAAATAAAGAATGTATTAATAATATATAATATATATATATATATATATATATATATATATATATATATATAATAAATATATATTCTCAGTAACACTAACAGTTTTTTCAGATTTAAGTTACAGTAATAAATCATCAAACCTATTTGTGAAAAATGACTTATATGTCAATCAGTTTCTGTAGTTTTACTACAGCTGTTTAATATACCTTCTTTTAAATCTGTGAAAAGGTTGTATGATTTTTATTTTGGGAGCTAACAACTCTTAAAATACTTGGAGATTCTGACAAAACGTTTGGTAAAATGTTCTCTCCTGTTCAGTCCTGTTCTTATTCTGCTGAACCTCCTTCCGACAAACTCACCGTGTTCCAGCTGTGCTCTCCTCTTTACCGTTCTGTCGACTTGCCCGGGTGGAAGGTTTACTTGGCTTGTTTCTGAGGAACGGTAAAAGCAAATATGAAAAAACAGTTGTTGCCCAATGACTAAATAATATCTCTTTAATATGGTGTGACAGCCATGATGCTTTTTGGCGATTCAAGCTGCAAACAATCACATTAACATAATGAGATGCTCATTTATCACCACTAGAGCAGTAAAATAACCAAGTATAAATTGTTGGTTTTCTGACAACACAAGTTTCAATAGAGTTTAGATCATAGCTGTGTGCACTTGTTTACACTTGAACTCTTAAGTTACCTTTCAGCCTCCAGGCGAGATGCTAACCGTGTCGTAGCTCTGGTTGCAGTTCCTTTTTCCTCCTCTTCTTTGTCACCGTCCTCCTCTTCCTCTTCGTCATTCTGCTCAGCTTCTTTCTCGTCTGCCTTTTTGTCCTTTTTATCTGTGGGAAGATGACAAAAGGTTACAGCAACTAAGGGTTTGATGTTTCAAGTCCATCAAGCCAGTCCATCCATCATGTTTTCCTAAAGGTGAGTAGCCAGAGCAATTTAACTTTAGAATGTACAATAATTAACTTTCAGTCACTCATGCATGCTTGTCTTGCAATTAAAGTGGTGTAAATATTACAAGTATGCATTTAAATACTGATCAACAATAAATACAAAGCTTTACTTTGTTTTGCTCTTGTTTGGACACTCGTAAATTCTACGAAAAAATTCTGTTTTAATATGATACACGTTTTAAATCTCCTCACCTGAATCCTCTGTAGCTGCTGCCTTTGACGGCCGTCCCCTCCGAGCAGGTCTCTTTGGACTCGTTTCTTGGTCCTCTTGCTGTTGCTCCTCCTCAGCCTGGAGAGAAAACAAATACTTAAGTCTAATAGTATTGCATTTAAATAAAATAGTAAATGTGGCATATGTTGTTCGGCGGCATATGTCCTTAAACAGAGAATTACGACAGTATGTTTTCATACTGAACATTTTATTTCAATCCCAACCTACTTCATCTGGCTTCTTCTCACTGCTGCTCTCCTCTTTTACATCCTCAGGACCCTCTGACTGTATCACCGAAGGAGAACAGCCTGAAGCAAAGATAAATATAGATGCCATAATACTGAAGGAAACTCTTTTTACTTCCAACTCAGAAAATGTTTTTAAGACGTGGTAATTACACATCTGATCAGTTAGTCTAAGATCAGATGTTTGGAGTTTGTCTGCACTGTCTCACCACTGTCTTGGTCAGGCTGTTGGTTGCTTTGTTCCTGTCCATCGTTGTCCTTCACCTCCTCCTGAGTTTGGGTTTCCTGCAGGATAATATACATCGAGATACACAAATAAGAATGTGAATAAAGTCTGCTAAAGCAAAGCAGAACATGACAGTTTAATAATAATAATAATAATAATAATAATAATTAAAAAAAAAAAAAAAGACAAATCTGACCTCCGTAGATTCTTCCACTTCTTCAGATCTCTGTCTCTTCTCTGCTGGTTCACCTGGAAGTTAAATAAGACTCATCAATCTTATCTGCAGAAATACTGGCATTCTTGTGTATTTTAAGCCATTTAAAGAAAAAAGTACAGCGCGGTTATGTGATTTGCATTAAAAACAAACTCACATGTATCAGCAGTCTCTTTGGAGTCTGATCTTCCTGCACCTTCACTTTCCTCTGGACCAGGAGACGGCAGATTGACCTCACTTCCCTGCTGACAACTTTGATTTGGTTCCTTTTCAGCTCTCTAAAAAATGAAATATATAACAAGTTCTTAATATCTAGTACAGTCACCATTTGAGTTTTCAATGGTAATAAAGTGAAATAACTGACTACTTGCAAAGTTACATGACCGAAAAAGCAGTGCTGTTATATAGTCAGTGCTTTTCCTTATGTACCTCGTTGTCTTTCTCTGGTTTGAGTGATGAAGATTTATCAGCGCTGTCCTCAGCCTTGTTCTCATCCTTGTTCTGATTATCTGAAGGTTAAAAACAAAATGATAGCAATGTCAAAAAAAAAGAAAAAAACAGACTTGGATTTTCTGTATTACGTTATTCTGTAGTTATCAGCACTCTTACACATTAACCACAAACATTTAGCTAATTTAAAATGGTCTCCTTACCAGCTGTAACTTCTTTGGCTGCAGCTCCTGAACGTCTTCCTTTGTGGCTCGGAGTCTCCTCTGGTTTCTCCGGTTCTTTTGGTTGGTCCTTCTCTGCCTCCTCCGTGGTTCTGGAGGACCGTCCCCTGCGAGGTGTTTTGACTTCAACAGCCTTCTCCTGCTCAGTTTCCTGAAGATAAATAGTCTGTGAGCAAATCACTGTCTGACTCAAATAGAAAAATGTACATACAAAACTCACTTCCTATAAAAGAACTGTTGCTTTATGTATTTTTACAAATTTGAAATACCAAAATCAAATCACACAAAGACTTTTATTCATAAAGTATGTGTTAGATATGAAAAGAGCATTTACCTCAGCAGATATCTGCTCTTTGCGTTCTTTTTCGTCCTTCTCATCACCTGATGTGTATAAAAATACATTCAGCACATTATTTCATTTGACTGCTAGAATCATCTGTCAAAAGTCACACTAAGGCAGTTATTCATGAGCTGCTGACTGGACATTCATCAAGAAAGTGGTAGTATGTTAGTAACTCACTGAAACTATTTTAATGCAATAACTATTAATCTAATATCTTTAGCTACCTGATTAATAGTTTTTTTTAATAGTTTTTTTTTTTTAAATCAAACTGTTACAATCTTTAAATTGTGCAGAAATACATCTCAGCTGCTGTACCAGATTCTTTCACTGCTGTAGCTTTTTGACTAGACAGCTTTCGTTTGCGTCTTCCTCGTCCCTCTGTCTTCTCTTCCTACAAAACAAAAAAAGTCACAGTGTCAGCATAAAGATCAAATGTATCCACGTTTTGTTCACAAACATATTATTGGAAGGTACCTTTTCTGACAGGTCTGAGCCCTTCTCATCTTCCCGGCTGTCTGCACTGGAGACGTTACCTGAGAAATACATGTAAACACCACTGAGGGAGAATAACTGTACAAGGACCAACATCTATACTGGAGGAAACATATCATAAAAATAGCATCCTGTATTGTATGTATTTTAATGACTGATCACTGACGTCTATGTACATTGAATAGTTTTCCTGTATTTGTTCCTTTAAATAAACAATGACAAATGATGACAACATAAACTATACAAAAAACTTAATCTTCTGAATTCCATACTTGGCAGACTAGAAATATCTATATATAAATAACAGTGTGGATCATGATACAGATTAGACATGAGCAAAATCAACAAATGTGAATAAAAAGCCTCTTTACTCACTGATTTGTTTGACAAGTTTTGACTCAGGATCACTTTCTTTGGGCTCTTCAGTCTTGTCCGGAACATCAGTTTCCATCTGAAGAAAACGTAACCAATAATGTAATGTATGTAATCAAGATATATTAAATAGTAATTACAGAATCGTGACTTAAAAATGAACAATGGCTGAACGCTTACAGTTTCCGGATCACTTTTCTCTGTGGAGACACTTTCTTCCTCTGCTGTTTTACTCTCAGCTTCACCTAGTGGTGAAAAGAGGCACAGTTAAAAGTATTTAGATTGACTGAGTTCCTGTATTTCCCATCTATGGTTGTAAAGAGCAAGGACTTACTGTTATCTATTTCCATCCTGGCCTGGTTCTCCTCACCTATGTCCTCCTCCCTCTATAGTTAAAAATGAGATGACTGAGTTTTAGTGGCACAAAACAAAAACTGTTCAAATTTATTTCGGTGCAACATAAATCTGAACTCACCTGGTGGCTTGTTGTTGAGACTGAAGCCTCTGGCTCTGCTTGATCTTAATGAAATGATGCTGTGTTAATAATCAGATAAGATCATTGTATTCATTTTAGCAGCAAGGTTTTTTAGTTCTTACTTTGCTCACTGGGGATTTCTGAAACTTGTTCAGTTGTGTCAGGTACAACAGTCTCTGTGCTTTCCTCTGTGCTTCCTCTGGTCTCTTCTTCTGCTTCAGACACGGCCACATCAGCAGCTAAAACAATAAGTAATATATTATAAGGAGGAAACATAGCCACAAACTGAATAAACAACAGTTGCATGCACCCATCAGCCATAACATTATGGCAACTTTACTATTCCTTCCTTCCTATAGTGCAGGTCTTCTTTTGCCGCCAAAACAACCTTGACCTGTCGAGCCATGGACTCCACTTGACCTCTGAACTTGAGTTGTGGTATCTGGCACCAAGACATTAGCAGCAGATCCTTTAAGTCCTGCAAGTTGCGAGTTGGGGCCTCCATGGACCGGACTTGTTTGCCCAGCACATCCCACAGATACTTGCATTGAATCACATGTACTAACCACTGCTGACTGGGAACACCACACATGCGCTCCAGTTTTGGAGATGATCTGACCCAGTCATCTGGCCATCTCAATCTGGCCCTTAACAAAATTACTCAAATATTTCATGTTAGAATCATTTTTCCTGCTTCTAACATCAACTTTAAGAAATAAAGGTTCACTTGGTACTTGATATATTCCACCCACTGATAACCAGATAATCAGTATTATTCATTTCACCTGTGAGACACACATAATGTTATGACTGACTGTTGATATTGTAAATCAAAAAGATGCAGCAGTTTGCGAATATACAAGGAAATTATAAAGTATACCTTCTTCAACTGGTGCTGCCAATTCCTCGTCTGGCTGAGTGTCGGGAGGAATTTCTGAGCTTTTCGTTTCTTCTTCATCTAAAGGAGTCTGACTGTTACTTGAGGCAGTGTCGTTCTCCTGTTATAAAGACAGGACAATGATTATCCACTGGAGAATAACACATTGGTAAATGTCAATTCTTTGTTTGTTTTAATATATTTTGATCAGCAAGAAAATCCCAGACATATGTATTATGTCCATAGACGTGACAAACACATTTTAACAATACAAACGTGACATGTACCTGTGGAGGAAGCGTCTCTGAAGTTTCACTCTGTGATGTGTCCACTTTTCTGTCCGAGCTTTCAGACTCGTCTGTAAATAGAAGCAACCCAAGTTGTTTTTTTGTTGTTGTTTTTTTTAAATAATAGAAACTCTCTGATTATTTAAACATTTAGCTATTTTCCACAAACCTGCAATGTCTGTATTTTTATCCTCAAGCTCAGCAGTTTGTTGAGGTGAAACTGGTGATGGCTCAGTGGCTGTGAACTCCTCAGTTTCAGCAGCTGTGAACGCCTCAGTTTCAGCAGCTGTCTCCACTTCCATAGGAGGAATCTGCTGCTCCCCTTCAGCTGCAGGGGTTTCCATCAGTTGTGGGGAGGACGGATCCACCACCGATTCCTCCCTTGTGTCTTGACAAATTAAGCTGGAAGACACTGTACTATCAGGATCCATGGAGAGCAGCGTCAGAGCTGCTTCTTTCATCTTCATTTCAGCCTCTTGAAGCTCCATCTCAGGGGTTACGTCCTCTTGAAGGTTCTCAGGTGGAAGTCTTGCCTCTTGAAGGTCCATTTCAGGTGTCACATCCTCTGGAACGCTCTCAGGTGGAAGTCTTGCCTCTGCTGAAGTGCAGACGTCCATAAGCGTGAGCAGGGCATCGGCCTCAGCCGGCACAGCTGGCATCTCACTGAGCCGGGACTCTGTCTCACCTTCAGGTGGCTCAGGGGTGATGTCACTTAAAGCATCGCAGGTGTCGTCTGAGAAGGAGGTGGTGATGGTGGTGGTGACGGGTTCAGAGTCTGTGCTCGTGTCTTGGAGAAGAGGTTGTTTCTTTGGTGGCTCGTCTGTCTCAAGGCTCAAAGAAGAAACTGAAGACTTTGAGGATTTATCTGACTTATCCAATTTGTCTTCTTTTGGTGCTTTCTTCTCTTCCTGGCTGTCATCTTTCTTTTCTGAAACTTTCTCTTTCTTCTCCAGTTTTTTCTTTGCAGTTTTAATATCCAATTTCTCATGTGAAGGTTCTTCAGACAGTTTCCGCTGTTCTTTAACATTTGTCTCTTTTTTCTTCTCCTTTGTTGCTTCAGGTTTGGAGATACATGCACCTGCTGCACTTTTGACTTCTGGACTCTGAACTTTCTTTTCCGTCTTTGCTGACAAAGGAGTCTTTGCCTCCTCTTTGGATTTAGATTTAGATTTTTCAAGGATTCTTCCCTTTTCTGTTGGCTTAACCCTTTTTGGATCTTTGTCTGTTTCAGAGCTCAGCTTGTTCACCTTCTGGCTGTCTTGATCTGCTTTGGTCTTCTCCTTCTCACTGTCTTTATTATCGGTCTTAGACTTGGGTTTGTCTCCTGGCCTGTCCTCAGTGTGACTCTTCGACCTTTTCAGGATTTCCTTGGAGTGTTTATCTTTCTTCTTGCTGCTGTCTGAGCCAGGTTCCATGTCAGACCGATCCTCGGAGGAGCCTCCAGAATCTGGGCGAAGCAGCGGTTTGGAATCACTTTTAGGTTTCTCTCCTTTGGCCTTTTCTTTTTCTTTGATTTTATCTTTCTCCTTTTCCCTGCTCTTATCCTTCTCCTTGTCCTTTTCTGCTTTGACAGTCTCTGCAGATACAGCCTTTACCTTCTTGGCATCTTTAGAGCCTCCCTCTTCAGCAACACTTTCACACATAGACACCTTTCCTTCTCTTGCACTGCTTGCCATCTTCTTCTCACTTTTAACTTTAGGCTTCTTATCACCTTTCTCTTCAGAAGAGACTTTACCAGCCATACCTTCTTTCTGCTGAGATTCATCTGCCTGATGTTCGGATTTTTTCTCCAGCTTTTGTTTGAGCTTTGCACGTTCATCGGACAAGCTGCGCTCTTTGTCTTTGCGTTCTTTAGAGTGAAGCTCTTTGCGTGATAAACGGTCAAACTTCCCAACTGAACGTTGTTTGAGAGCCTCTTGGGAGCCTTGCTCCAAGTCCAAGATAAAGGAGTGTGTCCGGCCTTTGTCACACAGCTTCTTCGTGTCATTGGAATCTTCTGAGACACTGCCGCTCATTCGCCGGTGCCTCTCATCAGAAGATGCCGATTCTGACATGTGTCTGATCAGTTTAGGTTGTGTGGTCTTTGAAGGGGCAGTTTTCACTTCCTAAATTAAAAATAACAAAACACAACAATGTTTGTTACAATCCAAGGAAAAACCTGCTGCTTGAAATCTGCTTTATTCACATCAGCTTTGACATACTGCTTTCTTGTGCATGTCCGCTGGGTCTCCTTTTTTCTTGCTTGAAGCATCTCCCTCTTTCCTAAAAGGGCGCACATGCAAAAATATCTAAACATCTGATGGTGATTAGCAGCTGCTGCATGAATTTATTTTGTAGGATGACACACCTTGAATCTAGTTTCCTCCTCCTGCTGAGAGCCATTTTTTTCTCCAGAACTTTCCTCTCTTTGCGGGCCTCTTTGGCTCTGGGGCCATCCTGCCCGGCAGAGTCTCCACTCTTTTGTTTTTTGTGCTCTGCGACAGACATTAAGTAAAAGGTAAATGATGTGACAGTTAAGAGCACAAAATAAAAACTTGCTACATTTCCACCAATAAACTAACAATAAAAATGCCTCATGTAACCACCTCATTCAGAACAGATTGGCCCAATCAGAGGGAATTTTAAAATCAGACTGTGTAAACAGCAGGGATAAAAACATGGAAGTAGCAAAACAACCAGTTGTTCAAACAAGTGTTTAAAAAGATAAACAAAGCCAGAATCACTATGGAAAGACCTTTTGAAAATATGATTCCATCTTGATCAGTTTGCCAGATTTGAAACCCGCAGGGGATAGACATAAAATAAACACAGCCCACAAGACTGAAAAAAGTGGGCATTCCCTTATAACATCTGAGCACATTTAAGTACACACATTTTGCTCTTGTTTTTGCCCCATGAAACCCAACAATCTTGTGCAAACTCTATTGCGCTCACACAGGTTTCTAACAATTGTGACTGTCGTAAATGAATCAAGGAGGAAGATGATCACGTTGCACTTCAACCCAAACTTCAACTCATTCAATCATTTTGGTTGCTGTACTCAGACAAAATAACGTGCAACATGTCCCTACTCTTATGGTGTATGCAGCAAGAAGGAACATGAAGACAAACACAAAGATGAAACACTGAAGACAAATTCAAGTACAACCTTGTTCTTCTGCCTGCACTGCTTTCTGTTTACGTTTCTCCTCCATCCGCTCTCTGTTCTGTTGTCTCTTAAGCAGCCTTTCCTCTTTGTCCTTTGCCTGTGAGAACAGTTTGTTCCATATACATAATTTACAATACATCTTCATTGCGTTATAGTTCATTAAGTTTTCATTTGTCTGCCGATATAAATCTCTGCTTTAAGCTGTATAAAGATAATTGACTCACCGCAGATCTGCGACGTTCCTCCACAGTGATCTCATCATCCGAGTCGCTATAGTAACGGGAGTAGAGGAAGGGTTTGTGAACATAGGCCTTGCGGCGAGGTTTCCGCTCTTTGTCTTCATCTGCAGTGTCTCCACCATCATGTCTGTTTTCTGCTCCCTCGCCTTCATCTTGTGGAATAAGAATACGCACACACAAAAATACATCAACTCCATCATCCAGAGAAAACTGGTCCAACCAAATCTGTTGTGGAAACATTATTCTGCTGTCACAGACCATCTGGTGGAAGCTCCCCTTCTTCAGAAGAATCAGATGCCAGAGCGTCATTCTCACTTTCCCCCTCAAATGATGACAGGTCGCTGGTGTGGACAGAGCTCACTGTGATGTCGCTCAGGGCGTCCAGGTCAGAGTCCTCCAAAGAGTATTCTGTAGCACAAACACACGTCAGGTTTGACTTTTTGGTTATTTTTCATTGGAAATCATTTGGAAAAACACAAAGGATACAGCAGCTCACCTTCTTTTATCCTTTCTCTGGCTTTCTGCTTGGCCTGGCTCGTAGATTTCAGTTGATCATCCTCGTGTTTCTCTTCTGTTTGTTTTCCAGCAGTTTTGCTCACAGGTTTGTCTTTCTCCTCCTCTGTTTTCCCCTGAGCTCCTAAGTCCTCTGCTTCCATTTTCACCTCCTCTGTTAACTCCTCCTTCCCCAGATCCATTTGTTCCTGTGGGTCCTCTGTCTGGACCTCTAATGCCTCCACTCCTGTTGCGAGTTTGGCTTCCTCCGTGTCTTCAAATGGCTTCCCGTCTAAGAGACTGTCACATTCATCAACACTCATGTCCAGCTCGCCCTCCTCCATCTGCTGCATGGGGTCATCCGAAGCTTGGCCTTTACGTCCTCTTTCAGTTACTGAACTGGCCCTGACACTGGCCTCCTGGTTGAGAGTAGTTATGGTGTCCAGGATGGACATGGCGCTGCTGGCTGCAGTGGTAGATGGAGTTGATGATGAAGCTGTAAAGAAAGCAAACACATATTTCCCAAAATCAGAAACTATTCAATCATATTATATTAAATATTTTACAAGGAGACACGTGCATCCTGATTGCCATATGAAGAAGGAAATTAATTATCCTCCTTTAGAAGTCATAATGACAAAAAGCAAAGAATCAAACATGGCAGTCGCTCCTGACAAAAGGGTGAAATAATGCGTACCTTGCTCGGGAATGCTGGTGTCTGGTTTGGTCTCTGTTAGAGGCATAGGGGCTGGTGGCTCCTCAGAGCAGCTGCCAGGTGACAGAAATTCACGGACTACCCTCTCCACCTGCGGTCTAAAGATATGGTTGATTTTGGGATCCACCACCTGGGCCACAATCCTGTCCACTCCCTGCTCCAGCATGCCGGATCTAGGAAACACAGATTGCTGTAAGGTTAAGTAACTTCCACATACAGTTAGGTACAGAGAGTGAGTGGGTGACAGGACATAATGTGGAAAAAAGACACTCACTGAAGGACAAGCTGCCGGATGTTGTTTCTCAACTGGTTTTTGTTCAAATGAGGGCTCCATGTGTGATTAGACAGATGATTAGAGACAAAGTTGTCCACTCGTTGCTTCAGATTCAAGTAGGCTGGCTGCAAAAGACAAAGACAGGATTACACATAGAAACAAAATAATAAAACAAATCTTAAATGGCTATAGTGGTGATAGGGCCCCACTGTAGGGCATCGCTACGTTTAGGGATTTAAAAAGAAGACCAGTTCGATGAAATATAAGATGATGCATTAACCAAATTCATTCAAGCAAGTTAATAGAACAAACTCAATTTGATTGTCCTCCACAATAATCCCATACTGAATAAAAATATTCCATATTTACTTATTTTTTGCATGAAGCCAATCAAAAACATCAGAGAGCACATTTTGTTACACAGCTGTAAACCAATAGATGTGGATTTCAAAAATTGTAAAAAGATAAGCAAATAAATCTCAGTTGTCATGTCTGTAGAATTTTTCAAAGTTGGTTTTATTTCCCTGAAGAAGAAATAAAGTAACTAACAAATACTTTTTAAAAAACATATATATTTAGTGTTATTTATTAAAACATTAAAAAAAAAAAAAAAAAAAATAGTGTAAAGTAATTTGAGACAATGTAATGTTAGCAGGTAAGATGGTAGGCCAAATACAAGCTTTGGGGATTTGGAGGTATATAAGATGTAGAAGTAATTATTTAGTAACAACAAGTTATCCATAATGGATATCAGTTCATTTTCTAGCCACAAACGGAAATAATAAACTAAGTCAACTGTACAGGACATGTTTACAACTGATAGCTTTGGTAAGCAAGATATAACCCCCAATGCCAGAAGTGCTCCAACAAAGATAGGGATAAAATACAGCGGGCAGTTATCCTGAACCAAACTCTACAAACTGAAATTCATAAATTTAAGATAACTATACGTAATGAAGATGCTCTCAGCCGTTACCTTTGTATCAACGTCTGCCAGACAGTCCCTCCTGAACTGGTCGAAGAGACCCTGTGTTTTCAAATGACTGACGATCATTGAGACCAGCTGCGGGTCTCCCGGTGGTAAACCCGCCATGTCTCAGTGTAGTTACTTTAAATTTGAACAATTAAGAGTAATTATTTTGACAACACATCAGGTAAATAACCAGCCTAAACACCCCAGTCGTCTGTTGTGCTCTGTGAAGTTCGAAGCGGCTCTGCCCCGGAAAGAATGGTAATAAATGTGAAAATAACCCGGAACAACTTCAAAGGCGGGGGTTTATCCTACCAAAATAAAAGCTTTGAGTCTATATCAAATTAAAAACCGTTAGAACATGTTGCTAATACAGAATCAGTATCAGATTTACTGCCACCTATGTTCACACATACAAGGAATTTGTCATGGTGTGTTTGGTACAATAAACAGTAAGAAAAAGAAGAGGGGGAGGAGAAAGACGACGACGAAGAAGAATGAAAGTAAAAACTTCAGCAATCGTTCGTTAAAGTTGTTCTTCTGCATATTGTAGAGCTGTTGAATTTTATTTAGTTAACTATACTCATGTTTTTTCAGACATCTTTAACCATCCTCACTCATATTAAATGGGACAGACTACAGTAGAAACTCAGTGTGACGATTCTTTGTGGCGCCCTCTAGCGGCTTGAGACAAAAACATGCTTTTCCGTGTGCTTTCAGATAAGGTTACGGTGCTTTAGGTAGTTTCATCAAATCGTGAAAACATTTTTATAGGCAATAGTAGCTTTCATTTGAACATAAAGAACAGATCGCAGGAACGCATGGGGACAAAATGTGCTGGCAGCGGTGGGATTCGAACCAAGACCCCCGAATAGATTGGAGCCTTAATCCCAAATGCCGAAGGATCGGCCTGGAAAATGTTGGACCAATGTTGGACGCGACAGCCAATCACGTTCGCAACTCCAACATTCGGCAGCCAAGCCGCTCCCCCAGCTCCAACATTTCCAACATTTGACCAATCACAGCGCAGAAATGTTGGCGCAGAGAAGGGGGCGGAAACTTTGCGCGACACCAGTGTCAGAAGGCTAGCAACCCATTCAAACTTTCTAAGCGAAGACTTATGAAGAAGAATATGGACACAGTGAGTATTTCTAAAGTAACATATATTACAGTGCCGAATGATCAAATCATTAGGAGTAAAAGTAGGCTACTGTCAGCAGTGTTGTCATGTTTGTTTTTCCGGCTTTTTACGCGGTCCTTTACGTGTTTGAATTTCCTGATAAATTACATTTGCTAATATTACCTAGTCATGGCAGTTTTGTGCTAAATCATAACAGTCGTTAATTAAACTGTTTATTTTTTGACGGTTTACATCTATGCAGTGAGTATTTAGACATGTACTAGAGTGACCTATCCTAGTGAGGTCAATGGCGTTGTTGGTCTGCTACTACTACTACTACTACTACTACTTCGTTATGGCAAAACTTTCCACAACGAAGGCTCTCTAGTCTCTGTATTTTATTTGGAGTATAATGACCCTGTAATATGATATATGTATGTATTAATATATACAGTGAGAGGAATGGGGCAGCAGATCTCTTTCATGAGGCTAAATTACATATAACACATTACATGAGTTATTCTGGTTTATGAATATAGCCAATAATATCTGAAAATTAAATTGTATTCCTGATATCAAAATGTGAATTAGTGGAATTCAGAAAGATTCAAGAGTATGGTTCAGAATCAGGTCCTTGTTCCTCTCCTCTCTTATGCCAAATCTAGGTTTTTCATAGTCACATAAAACTGGTCTGGCCTTTATGTTCATGCACTTATGTTGTTTTCATGCATTTAAATAATGTCCATGTGTATATATATTCAAAGGCGATGTCATCCAAAAAAAAAAAACAACCTCACAAGGCCATGGCAGACACAGAGTGGATGCCTTAGAGATTTGGCAGCGCTGGGGTCTGGCCTGCCACTGAGGGAAACAGGTCAGACCCCCGCCAAAAAAAGTGGTATGACCTGTATCAAAAGGTATGTATATATAAATTTTGTAATAAATTGTATAAGTTATAATGATGAGAAATAATTGTGTGAAATCCAGATCGAGAAGTGTCTAGGGACATTACTAAATGCACATGTGGATTCCACACTCAGAAGGTAATACTCGTCAGTTAGAAACTCAAGTATTGATGTGTGCTTCTGTATATCAGGGTCCACCCATTTCACCAGGCAGTAAGGTTTATAAGAAGCCACAACTGCTGAATCTGTTAATGATACTAACTGTTGAGTGTGTGCTAATCAAGCCTTCACAAACTAAATAGTGCCATGTCTTCTCCATCTTAAAGAAACAGCCAGCTGCTGCACCAGATGTTCCTCAAGCTTCCAGTGGTCCCACACGGCAACAAAGTCCAGCAGCCAGTGATACCAGGAGAAAATCGCCGTTGACATTGTCAGTGGTATTTGGATAGTTATTCACACTCACAAATTGATAATAATGATTTGACAATTGTTTGCGTTTATAGTTTGAAAATACATGCCACCGTCGTGATGTGGTCCTTTGCTTTATTGCCGTTCAGTTCAGCAAACCAAGATTTGGTGGCACGCATGTTGCAGCTGCAAAGCCAAATCTCAATCTGGCCAGAAAAATAACAAAAGTAAATAGTACTCACAAAAAAAAAATATTTTGAGTTTTTAATACAAATAACTTAGACCTTATACTTTACAGACACAAGTCACCGATCCAACAGGAGATGCCACCATTAGCTCTCCAGCCAGTATTGCTGCCCTGTAAGTCAAGACAAAAAACACAATACAATTTGAGTGTTTATATGTCAGGAAATAAAAAAAAAAAAAAACGATATTTTTTTAGAGAAGCTGAATGAAATAATTTGCAGTTTGATTGTGCTGTAAATCTGATTGCAACAAAAGTGAGTGTATTCTTTTCCATTTGCCTACAGGCTCCACCAGCCCCGGAGACACAATAGTACACCTCAGCACCTGTTCACAGTACCACAACAGAGTGTGCCACGGTCCGTGGCACACTGATATAACATTTCATTTTATACTGTCCAGAATATTATAGGTTTTAGTATTACATGTATCTGCCATCTCCTCCTCCACAGCTCCCAGCACCACAGCATTCAGCTCATCCAGCACTTGTCCCTCTTAGTCCTCTGTGACTCAAGTGGAAGATGTGGTAGGTATCAGTATGTTTACTTTAGAATATGTATTAATATAAGATATGATAATATAGGACTTTATTCATCCCTGTGGGGAAATTAGGGTGTTACAGCGACAGGGAACAATAGTGCAAGATACAAAAAGATACAAAAAATAGAATAAGGCAGACAAATATGTTATGGTACAAAAAATATTTACATATTGCATCAGGTTTTCAGAGAGAGTACTGTGAGCTCCTGTGCTGCAGAGCATCTCATCAGACACACAGCCATGAAGCCTCACATACTGAGGTCTGTTGGTGAGGCAATCGATGGTTCATGCAGTCAGCTGGCTGTTTACCCCTGCTCCCTCTAGTTTCCCCTTGAGCAGTGAGGGTTGTATTGTGACTCTCACAGTACTTCTGGGCTCCTCAAGGTGCAAAAGGGATCTGTGCAGCAGGTAGATGACAGCGTCATCCACCCCAATGCTCGGTTTGTAGGCAGGGGGTCCAGCTTCGGGCTCACAAGGGGTCCGAGGTGGTTCAGGATCAGCCTCTCCATGGTCTTCATCAGGTGAGATGTTAAAGCCACATGTCTGAAGTGGTTGGGCTCCCTAGGGTGTGTGATCTTATAGTATGAATATAAATATGAGTATAGCTCTTTATTATTTTTCAGTACATATTTACACAGTCCACAATCTCAATAAAATGTCATCAAAGTGTCTTAGCTGTAGTTGCACAGGCTGTTGAAGATGCAGCCACAGGAAGAACACCAGTACCTGCTGCCATAGAATACTGCAGGTCAGGCAAAGCAGAGGCAGAAAGCTTCATCCTATCAGCCCTTCATGCCGAAAGGACCAATAAAGAGGAAGCTGTTCACTCTCACCCCAGCACCAGGACCCTTTCTGGCACCTTAGGTTGTGCCACAGGCTGGAGTGATTCAGGTTTTTCTTCCTGTGGCAGCTGTCCAAAGAGGCCATATAAGCTCACGGTACAGGCATACCTGCAAACAGTGTGGGCAGTTTGGCACTACTGACTGGCCACAGTCAATACCATACCACAGAAGAAAATACACAAATTACGTAAAAAGAAATTGTAGTCAGGTATAAAGTATGTACTCCAAAGAATTATGTAACTAATTTGACAAGTTTATTAAAATGAAAATGTTTATATTTCTGACAAACGATCCAGAGGACAAGAACTCTAAGGTCACGGGTTTAAATCCTTCTGTGGGTAGTCCAAAATTCTGAAAAATATTAAAGTTTCATATTTGTAATCAAACAGCTGAAAATACATTCATTGGGACAAAAAGTTCAATTTCTGTCATTCTTTCCCTCATTTTTCCCTTTTCCCCTCATTTTCCGTCTGCCCCCTTCATCCCCTCTTTGATGAATGATTGTGTAAACGGTTAACTAACGGCTGCCATGTGCTTTCAGCTAAGGTTACGGTACCCTCGGTAGTTTCATCAAATCGTGAAAACATTTTTATAGGCGATAGTTGCTTTAATATGAACATAAAGAACAGAACGCTGATTTAAGGCTATGAGACTGTAAAGAACGCAGGGGGACAAAAGAAAAAAAAAAATAAACTCTGGCAGCGGTGGGATTCGAACCCACGCCCCCGAAGAGACTGGAGCCTTAATCCAGCGCCTTAGACCGCTCGGCCACGCTACCGGGTGTGCACGATGTTCACGAACGCCGAAAATAAACACAGTATGGTTTAGAGACTATTTTATGATTTATATCGGGTCCCTTCTTTTTGAGGATCTTTTTGAGCCCTTTTTGAGAGCTATAGGTTAGGTTAAAAATCTTAAATTTCCTCTGTGTGGTTCAAAATTCACAATGCATGCTCCAAAGTGTAACTTGAACACTTCATTCAACCCTCTACATGATTGATTACTCATTACATGTGTTTTTATAATATTTATTTGAAATTTGAAGTATAACTTGGGGAAAATAAAACACTTTCCATCTCAAGCCCCAAACACTTCCATCTCAAACTATATGAGAATGTGTAGTAGTATGTTGGTGTTGACATAGCTTGAAACAGGAAACAGTCCATTTTAAAAAGTTTCAGTAAAGGAAATACAATAAAAGCACAAACACCTCAAGACAATGACATCACACTGACTGTACAAAATAAAAAGAGGGTAATGCAAGTATACTAGACTAGGAAAAAGAATACTTGAATTATTTAGATTCCTCAAAAGAAGTGAAGCATTCGTCACAATTTCAGGTTCCAGCTCCTCAAATGCTGATCTTTATCATATATAATAATAAACAGTACCCTCTAATGTACACCCATTATAAAACGTGTCAAAATAACAGCAGTCTGAAGCCCATGGCAGTGAAACCATAACATGCTGGGCTAGAGTCTTTTGTGGAGGACAGATAAAAACTCCCTCAGAAGGAGGCGAGCACACTTGACAGGTGGGCTCAGGATTTTTTGGTTGGGCAGGTTGGAGGCAAGAGCCGGCGAGAGTTGGTGCGCACCCATGGGTGGTCGATGACGCTCTTAAGTGAGAGGCGATCCGTGGGGTTGTGGCGAAGCAGCTTGGAGACCAGGTCCCGTGCGCCGGAAGAGACGTTTGCAGGGAATGACAAATCAACCTGGAGAGGGTGAGATGGCATTAATTCATCAGCACAGTGACCACTGCAGTAAGAATGAAGACATCCTATATGATGGCAAATTACTTTCTTCAGCAAAACAATTCACAACAGTTCACACTGAGAGTAATTTTACAATCTTATACGAATTCTATTGATTGGGAATGGATTTTGCAGCTTAGGTTGTCACTTCAATGAACTACCATTATATTGTACCCTACACATACCACATATCAGAGAAGATTTAGTTGACAGGTTTGCTTAAAACACGGAACCATCGTCCGTCTGCTTTTGTTCCTTCCTCTGCTCAACTACTTTGTGGTCTTCTCAAGTTTTCATGAGTCATGAGTACTATGTTACCATACTCTTACATGACTAGCAGCAAAAACTACCAGACCCTTGTTTTAACTTTTGGTATAGCAATATGGGCAAAATGTGAATCTGCCACAACTGTTTTCAGATACCAGGACATTGAAGAATGCACCAGAGACAAAAGGGGAGAGTGGGAACACATCCGCAAAAGACCCTCAGGAAAAATTAGCAAACTATGGAGTCGTTTTGCACTATATCACACAGTAAAAGGAATCATAATGAAAAGAGGATGGCGTCTGCAACACAATAATGATCCTAAACACACCTGAAAAAACACAATGGACGACATCAAGCAGTGCAAAGACAAAGCTCTCACACAGTCCGACCTAAACATCACTAAAAATCTGTGGATAGACCTGCTTAAATTAGAATTTTGTGGCTTTTGGAAATAAGGGAACCTCTTACTCAAAAAGTAACAAAGGTTTTGACTGGGACATCTAAACTTTTATTTGCATAACAAACTGTTGTTTGCTTAACACCAACTAGGGGTTTTACTGAATAGCAGTGTTGCTGCTTTTAGCAGGAAGTCGACTAGTCGCCGATCACGTAACAACAACACGGACGCCTCCGAGAAGACAGGTGAGGACCTCAGTGGGTCGTTGCAGGCAACTAGCAGAAGATCATCATGTGTGTGGAAATATTTCACTTAAGATGAAACTCATTCTACCGTGACATGCAGAATATGTAAGTCAGTTATGAAGTACAACAAATGTACTACTGCAATGCACACTCATCTGAAAAGACATCCACTAACGCTAGCAGAGGAAAGGTCCAAATCCCCTCAACAGCAGTGAGTTAACAACTTCACCAAACTTCCTGCGGCAACAGAGAGAAGGATGCTGCACATCAACAATTTGTTGCTGACTTTCATTTTCTAAAGTTATTAGACCTTTAGCCGTTATACATGAAAAAATGATTCGGCTCTATATCACATTAGTTGACATTGTTGCCGTGTTTGTAGAGCGTGTTGTTTGTCCTTGATGACAAACAACACGCCACACGAGAGATGGGAGTTGTGGTTGAGTTGAGAGCGCCGTGTATTACAAGTGTCAGACTGACTGTGGTCATGGTGATGGGCTATAGCTGACAGTAGCCCGCATTCAAGCTTCAATAAAATTGCAGAAAAGCCTCCATAGCTTCTTTTGTGTGAGACGCTACAATATGTATTCAAGTCAAGAATATAGATTTCATTTTTGCAAAGCATTGCTTTCTACTGTGTTTATATGTGTGATGTCATCGACTAGTCAACGTCGACTTGACTTTCACCACACATTAGTTGACTTAAAAAAAAATCCGAAGTCGTTCAACCCCTAACACCAACCTTCATAATTCTTTTGTACGTTTCTGAATGGCTGGCACTTTCAAATGGAGGGTGGCCAACTAAGCACTCATAGCAGAGGACTCCGATGCACCACAAGTCCACCTTCTCACTGTGGGTGTTCCCCTCAACCATCTCTGGAGGGAGGTAGTCCAGTGTCCCGCACATAGTGCGACGTCTGGAAAGGTTTGAAAGAAAAGGTTAGCTCAGTAGCAGCAACAAAGAGGTTGATGTGAAAGCGTAGGACAGTAACCAGCTGTTAATAATAAAGCACAATACTGCAGAGGCTGTGATTACTCACCTTAGAGAAGGTGCATGGACAGACCAACCAAAATCAGCAATCTTCAGTTCCCCACGATAGCCCAGGAGCAGATTCTCTGGCTTGATGTCACGATGAATCACTTTCTTCTCATGGCAGTAGATAAGAGCATCAGAGATCTCCTCCATGTACTGGAAATTCAAATATGTTCGTATTAGATCACAACAACAGTATTTGCAATTACTCCCTAACATTTAACAAATTTGGTCCGGCTCTTACCGTGGCAGTACGCTGGTCATCAAATCTTCCACATCTCTGTAGCTCTTTGTACATTTCACCACGTGGGGCATACTCAAGCACTAAGAACACTCTGGTGCGGTCATGGAAGTAATTGTAGAAGCGCAGGATGTTGGGGTGCCTGAGGAAAAAACAGAGCATGTTGTTTGTTAATCTGCTGACAGTACTTCTAAAATGAAGCAATTTTAAATAAGCTGTGTTTCTCAGAATTTCTCAAACCCTTGTGTGAGTAAGAGTTTATAGATGTAGTATCTATAACACAGACCATTGAAAATATGACCATTTGATTTTGTATCTTGTACAAACATTTCCAGTAAAGTAACCATACATACTGAAAATAAGAAAGCAACTGCCTTTTAGTTAATCAGTTATTCAGCTCTAGCAGTACTGTCAATGTTTTGTTTCCTTATATAGAGGTGATACCAAGGTGCTTTAGTTGTAACACCAAGATTGAAATGTGCAGAGTTAATTCAAATAATTGTACAGAAACTTTGTGAGCAAGATACTTACATTGCACACAATGTGTACAGTACAGCAACTGTGGTAAATATAGTTAAACATAAAAACCAGAGAAGTGACAATAAAATGCAGCATACTAACTTGAGATGTGACTGAATCTCAATCTCCCTCCTGAGTTGATGCTCCACACCTTCCCTCTCCATTTGTGACTTGAACAGCACTTTAAGCGCCACAATTGCTTGCAGCTGCTTCACCCTTGCAAGGTAGACGTTGCCAAACTTGCCCCTTCCTAGCGGCCGACCGATGTCGAAGTCGTCAATAGTAACTTTCCTGTTATAAAGTAAAAAAAGATTACTCATAGAAATTTGAACCAAACAACATATACACAGCTGGAGGAGTAAACTTACTTTGAAACTAAACTGGAGGATGAGCCAACGGTGCCTAAAAATGACAATACAATCAAAACAGGCATATTTCCAGAGGTGTCTGAATGGTGTCTGTATGCTAAGAGAATGAAGTTACCTGCATCAGCTCGTGGCTTCATCTGAACACGCTGCGGGCCTGGCGGCATGTTTGGAGTTGCAAACTAATATCCACAGTAAACACACAAAATGCTTTACTTAGAATAACATTTACTGGGTTAAGTAACTCAATATCCAACAGAATGACAATCGTATTAAACACACCAGCATATTTTGTCTAAACATATCAGTCCATACTGAATCTGATATGCTGATTAATTCATTTTGGTAATTAAACACATTGGGAAACAATTACTACTTACCGGTCTTTGGAAAGCCCTGGGCTCATAATTTTCCTTATTCTGTACAGAAATACACAGAGTCAACATAAACTCGCTGCCAGTTTGAGTCACCATGCATCCCATATTATTTAGACTTATTTTTAGTTCAGATCATGTTAGTTGTTTTACACAATGGCTCATATCGAGCAGTAGAGGAAGCCGTCTCTAGGTTTATATAATCTCTAGGGTTTTACCAGCAAAGAGAAACTAAATTTTTGACTAAATTTGTGGTGTTGTGACTCCACTATTCTCCCTTTTTTATATTTACAGTGTCATTCACCCACATTTTCCTGGGAGAAATCAGGTATTTGGATTAGCTTTTTGACTGTCTACTTATCCTTATACATACATATGTTCATTAGATACACTAGTGAAAATTAATGGATTCTAACATAACAGACCTGCCCTAAATCTTAGCTTCATGGAGGTTATGGTATTATGCTATTATGGTTATGCTATGGTTCGTAGCACTATTGAACTGTATTGCGTTATGTCAACATGCGTTAATGTAGCCAACAGATGTTTTGGTGAAGTTGGACAGTTGTACAATTAATATTTATCTCTTCAATTTCAAATGTCATTACACCTTCACAGAAGCGGATAAAACTCAACATATGAGATACACTCTTTTGTAACACCATTATGTTATATTCGTTGGTGCAAATTCTTTCTAAAGATGCTGTAAAGTATAATATGAGGCTCATCTGATTGGGCGTGTTTGTTGGTATTAAAACGTTAAAATACTTTACTCAGACAATGAAACTGGCTCACTAGGCCACCGTTAAAGAAAGTTAATGTTAAAACATTTTCACCAAAGCTAGAGTTCCACACCATGGACTGGCATGGTTTAAATATAACCAATTCATGTGTAGATATTCTGACAACACGCATAAAAAAATTCGTTTTTACCTCAAGCTAACATTTCATGCTAGTTAGCAAAGGGGACTAGCAATGTTAGCTAATGCTGGCTAAAGTCTGCGTCAACATGATCAATGTATTCTGCGCTGAAATAAGTCATTCTCAACTGTTCCCCAATACAATTTCACTGTCAAAAAAATAAAATTGTCAAATTACCTGCATCTTTGTGAAGAATTTTGCTGTTAACGTTACAGCGTGGAGAGTCCAGTCTTTTTATTTAAAACTTCTTCCTCCGCCGCCAACGTTTTCAAAAAACCTGTCTTTGCGAACGTGATTGGTCGATGTGCTGGAGCAGAGGAGGCTCCCATTGGTCAAAATTGGAGCAACAGGAAGCGTATGATTGGTAAATACCGGAGTTGCAGCCGTCCTCTCTTCTGTAACAGGAAAAGCACCCTTCTTCGTATGTTGTTTTCTTTTATAAATGACAATTTTCTTTCGTAATGACAATTTCATGATTTTCCATGTGAATACATACAACATATATTTACATTTCTCATTTCATCTCCATTACAGGCCCATTGACACCAATTGTATCTTTACATCTGTATCTACTATAATCCTCTTCCGTATTTCTTTACGTGTTTCTGTGTGATACGTGATTAATGCAAGTCAGTTGCTTGTTGTGCAGTGAATTGCCCAAAGCCCTAACATGTTTTATTTACAATGATATAAAATAAAATAAGCAAGGGAATCACTCATGCAAGAAAATATGAAACAAGAGGAACAATTGCTTTTCTAGTTGTTTGGATAAATCAGATTTACATGATTTGGCAGTGAATTTGATAAATGAACCAATCATTTCAAGGCTATATTCATAAAGTTTTGGAGAAAAAAAAGGGAAAAAAAGAAAAGAAAAAGAAGAAAAGGAAAAAAGAAAAAAAGGAAAAAAAATTCAAGGCTATATTCTTTTTTTAATTTTTTTTTGTAGCGATCAAGATTGACATATTTGAGAATAAGACATGTAAATCAGTTGACTTTTCCCATTTAGACAAAAAAAAGTGTAATTTCATGAAAATTCAGTGTATTCACCAAAACAAAGATGTTAAATGATGTTAAAGATGTTAGATGTTAGCACTACTGGTTAGATGCTAAACTGCATTTCATTGCTCTGTACCTATACATGTGTAATGACAATACAGTGGAATCTAATCGAATCTAATCTAATCTTAAACTAGGTTTTCAAAAATTGGGTGACTTATGTAAAATCAGACAAATCATATTTCAACATTTGTTTGTTCAAAATAGGTTTATTAAAAACAATTTGTAATTTATAAGTTTAATCATCCTTAAATTGTCATTTTGAATGCAAAACAATTCTGTGAAATGGAGATTTCATGAGTCTCCATATGAATACAAACAACAGACAGTTTAAAATACAGACTTGATAAAGATTACATGTGTTATGCTGTGCCTTTACATCAACTAAACCAAACATTGTTAAGAAGTGGATAAAGCAACAGGAAACAGGTGGATCATTGCTAGAACTATGCTTCAGTTTTTTCCCCCTTGTTGATGACACCTGCTGATCTGTGTTCAATGTATCAGTGACACTTCCTGCTTTCTGTTGTGTATGAGTTTAAACAATTATGCTACAGGTCTGTTTATTTTCATGTGAGCAAGGAATTTGGAAGTAAGACTACCCAATGTAATCTTCTTTAAATAAGTCTTCTTTTAATATCTCTCAGTCTATGAGGCATTCTTAAAACCAATGACAAAACTGCTTTAAGGCTATATTATTTTTGAAGGATGTTTGCATCAATGCAAGTATTTCAATTTGCAAGTGTTCAGGGGCAAAAAAGAACGCATATCTGATCAAAGAATAACTGAAGCTTAAACCCATTTTATCTTTTGTATTGTACATAATATAATTATCAAATCATTTGTGGCTTGACATAACCCTTAAATATAGTATACCTGCATACACAGTGAAAATATGTAGTGGTTGTTCAGTTCTGATTCTTGCTACCTTTGTTCTAAACGAGGTAAATTATTTGACTGAATTTCTACTCATATTTTCTGGGTAATTTCCTCATTTGTCAACAGGACAGTCTAAAAATCTGATCTTTATTTTTTTATTCTTACTAGTCTTGTCTGAAAATGTAAATTCTGGATCTGGTTTATAGGAATTTGTGATTGTACGAATGACACAGTGATAAAAGCTTCATTGAACAATTATATCAATAACACTGTATAAAACTACACAAGCTTGTGTGAAGGAGAATCTTATCCATATTGGCCACTTGTATACAACAGTAGTGGAGACATCATTTAGTCTGCATTAATCTGAACAGAGCAGTTGGTAAAAACTAGTAAGCAGGCTGGCAGCAGGACGGCCAGTGAGCGGCGCAGACTTGGAATAGGATCATTCATATCTAGTGTCTTGTTCTCATCATTGCTATTATCTGCACCTTCAGCTTCCTCATTGTCCTGCTCTCCTTCACCGCCACCCTCGCCCTCTTCCACTGGTGGACTCTGTCTAGGCTGGAAGGTCACATCCAAAAACTCCAACTGGCGGAGTCCACGGAGCATCCTGCAGCTCCGGACTATCTGCAGCTCGCTGAGTGTGCAGGCCCACAGGCACAGACGTTTCAGGTCCTTCAGGCGGCTGGCACAGAGCAAACCTGGCCCCACCTCCTTACCACCAAGACTCAGCTCCTCTAGTCCAAGCCATCCTGCTCCCAGTCCAAGGGAAGCCATTTGTAACTGGTAGCCCTGCCGTCCTGTAATGCCTATTTCCAGAAACTTGAGCCTGGAAAGCCCTTCCACACCACTGAGACCATCTTTGGCAGCACAGCTTCTAAGCCCATTAGCTGTTATACGAAAGGTGTCACGTAGCTCCAATTGACGGAGTTTCTCCCATGATGTTAGACTGAGTAGGTGTTGGTCTGTGAAAGAGGGCACATTATTTAGTATTAACCTCTCAATTCCTATACCTGAGGGAGAGCCATGTCCTTTTCCTTTCCGATCCCTTCCTTGCCATTGACCACCAACACTGGATGTGGCTTCTGCTCTTTCTGGGGGATGAGTAGGTGAAGTAGGCAGGCTCTGGCTGAAAAAAGTACGAGGCAGCTCACAACCACGAAGCTCCAGCACCTGCAAAGATGGAGGTAGAATCTGGCAATTGGGCAGGCTTCTCAGGTCTGCATGCAGGAGATACAGCTTAGTCAGGCGAGGGCATTTTGTGGACAAAGCTTTGAGCCAAGACTCAGAGAGAAAGGTGCCACCACGGGCAGAGAGCAGCAAACCACGCAACCGAAGGCACCTTAGTCCGCAACCCAGGTACTGACGCAGCAGGACCCAAAGGATGCGGGATGTCATCTGACACGCAGTGGACAGTCCACGAGTATGTGTTTGTTGAGGATGGGAGATGGGGGGCAAAAGAGAAACAATTTCTGTCAATAATTGCACAGACACACGACACATTTTTAATCAAAAGAGGGTTATAGTTTATTTGTAGAGCACATTTCATACACAAAGGCATTTCAAGGTGCTTTACATGATGCATTAACAGGGCATACAGCAGAAACCAAGACTCTAGAAACAGCTAGCAAAGAGATGAACTGAGTGTAAGACTGTCAGTTAAGAAATGTATATAACTATGCTATATTTTTTGATGTTGTTTGTAATTTTATTGCACACTGGGAACAGTGCATTAACTTTATTTGTCGTGACCATTTCAACCAGATTTGGGATTTCATTCTGTTTTCAGACAGAGGATAAATTGAACACTGACTCTCATTCTTCTTCTTTAGCACCAAAGAAGTTGGCAAAGCAATTGTTATATATATTTTTCAAGCATTTGTAGTTGTCCGACGTTTTGTCACGTTGCATTGATTGTATCAGTGTGTACATGTCATATTGCGATGTTCATCTAATAAAAATCATCCGTGGACTGTTAGAAAAGCTTAATAAATATAAAAAGGGTAACGCCACCAGTAACATCCTTACCCCTTTCCATGTCGTCAGATCAACAAACCTCCACAGTCTTTGGTCTTTAACGAGGCGTTTCCATCTCTTACACACTCTGAAAACACAGTTTAAAAAACAACAAATAACTTAATCATATGACAGGACACACAACAAAGGAAAATCAGCCACTGAGTTTTGTTCCACAGGACGAGTAACTTGTAAAATGCTGACAGCAAAGTTAAATTTATCTTACCTCCCAGCTCTGACAAGCTCCCGTACATTCAGGAACGACAATACGTCAATTAAAATGTTTTCGGGAAAGTAGTCCAGATTACAAGCTTTAAATTCATCCATTTTGTAAACAAAACTCTTGGACACGGACTTATATCGCGACGCACACGGGTTGCGCCCTATTCAGCAATCCCCCGGAAACAGCTGCCCATAGACGGTAGGACCCAGCGGCAATGTGTCAGTTTTTTTAAATGTGCCTATTTATGCTGAACAAAGCTCATCTTGGAGGAGAGAGTCTTTGTTTCGATAAACATCAGGGGAATATATGACAATAACTGTGAAATAGCGCTTCTTTCAAAACATCCTGATGAAGCGATATTGCCACCTAACGTTCGTTTGATGAACTGTCCACTGCGCCTGCGCGGCTTACCGGACAAGATGGCGACCAGCAATGGTGGAGGAATGGAAGTGGATGGGGCAGGCAAGTATTTATCACTTATCTGTTCATTTCTGCCTGATATCAACGTGGACATGTATGCAGATTCCTATTTATTTTCCAAATTTGTATTATAAGTTGTTGTAGGTGACGACTTTGTTGTATTAAAGATATTAGGTTGCGAGCTTGCTGACATAAGCGGGTTAACGTACACGGCTCTGCTGTAAACCTGTCAATACATCCATCACATCTAGAGGTTTAAGTCAGTTTTTGCTCTGCTCGATTACTGGAGTGAATATAATCTACCAGCACATGTAGATTTGAGCAAAGCACTTTTACTTATCTGTGATGATAACCGAATCTAAAATCAGGGATGGTCTTGGACGTTCACTGTCCATGTGTCTCAATATTTAGGATTAATGACCAATAACCGGTGCTTGCAGTATGATATAACCTTTGATTTTTTTTGTTGATAAGTTGTTGATAAAGTAATCTGTTACTTGACTGTTGTACATTGTGTCCCTGTGTGTCTGCAGCCAGCCCCAGTGTCATGGCCTCAGGGGTCACCGGCAGTGTTTCTGTGGCCTTACACCCTCTGGTTATCCTCAACATATCTGATCACTGGATACGCATCCGCTCTCAGGAGGGGCGACCGATGCAGGGTACGTAGGACACATATAACTGACCGCTTCATCTCAAGTTAATGTCAGCCGCTTTGCAGTAAAAGCGGTGATTACAGACAGATCATTGGTCATTGTGTTTTCTCTCTGTTCAGTGATTGGAGCTCTCATCGGGAAACAGGAGGGTAGAAACATCGAAGTAATGAACTCTTTTGAACTGCTGTCTCACACCATAGATGACAAAGTACACATTGACAAGGAGTACTACTACACCAAGGAAGAACAATGTAAGCAGTGTTAAAGTATGATGGACAGGAATACACCTGCATTTGTGTGTATGTGTTTTCTTTTGCATGACTGTCTCAGCAGCCTGCAACACATTTTCAAGAAAATGACTTAATTAGTGATACTTCTACTACTTTCTGAACATTTGACATGTCATCTCACATTATACAGAAGCATGGAAATGAGATGTCGAGTGTCTCTCAGTGTAAGTCTGGGATTTCAGCTTTCAAAGACTACATGTACATGGTTAATCTGCCTGGTTGTGGGCTGAGATGTGATGGCAGGTGCCTTTACGCCTAACACCAAAAGAGAGCAGCTATAGGTCCAGTTATTGATAAGGACTTAATGTATTCATCTATTACTAGTAGATAAAGTGCAGGTGTTGGTGCAGTTTTTCTGTAAAATGTCCTCTTGTCTCTCAGTCAAACAGGTCTTCAAAGAAATGGAGTTCTTGGGATGGTACACCACAGGCGGTCCCCCAGACCAGTCAGATATCCACATTCACAAGCAGGTAGGCAGACCCTGAAGCTCACCCAGTCACAGGTGGCAGTGTACAAATAATTCTCGTAATGCCAGCTGGTTGGAGATGCACAAAAATATTTACTATATTTATCCAGTGGGAAACTCTGTATGAATGCAAATCACCAAACGGTTGCTTCAGCATAGCTTGGATTCATAAAACATTTTGTTAAAAATTGTAGTAAGAGAGATTACCTTTTCAGACTTAGGGGTTAACATTACCACTGTGTATAGCATCAGCATAAAACCTGACTGTGATTTCAGATTGTCCATATTTTCTTATTGACATTTTTTTCTTCCCTGTCAGGTGTGTGAGATCATTGAGAGCCCTCTCTTCCTAAAGCTCAACCCAATGACCAAACACACTGACGTGAGTTCATCTTAGGCTTTTTCTCTTTAGGCATGAGACAATGGTACTGTGACGTATTTAAACAAAATGTCCTTTCACCCCTCAGCTTCCTGTTAGCGTTTTTGAATCTGTGATCGACATCATCAATGGCGAGGTAGCATTTACCCCTAATTTTATCCTTACATTTGTGCAGCAGTAACCTGGTTTCCTTATCGACCATTGTTTTAAGTTTTGTTTGATGTGTTTTTTGTTCAGGCTACCATGTTGTTTGCTGAGCTGACGTACACTCTGGCCACAGAGGAAGCAGAGAGAATTGGCGTTGACCACGTAGCTCGAATGACGGCAACCGGCACTGGGGAAAACTCAACAGGTAAGAAAGGCCGTCGCTAAAGTTGTTAGCTTTGAAGTACTAAGACGCAGTGACTTTTGCCACTGTCCTGCTAACTGTTTAGCAGATTTTGTAATTAAATAACAGAATCTTGGTAGAGCAGCAGTACATTATGCAGAGTCTGAGCTATAATGGATTGTTTTCGAGATGTACGTTTTTAACAAGGTCTCCTGGTCCTTCAGTTGATACTCATTTGGTCGCATTATAGGGTTGCTATAATTAAAATACACCCAATAATGATAAAAGATAGAAATATTAAACTTTCTTAAGATAGCGTATAACACATTTTTCATGTTTCAAATGCATTTCAGTTCTTTACAGAGTTACAAAATTCTCCTAGATTCACCGTGCAACTGTATGAAGTGCATTACACTTAAAATGTACTGTAGGCCTGTATGTCACGAATAAACTGATGGGGACATTTAAAAGTGCTATAGATTCTTCTTCTTCTTCATCATCGTCTTACAGCCACATACACATACGCTTAAAAAAGGAACTGACTATATTCCAAGAAAATTGTCCTGTGACATTGTCTTTAAAAAGGAATGTGAATTGATGATTTGTGTGTCCGTCTTCTGTTTTAGTTGCTGAACACCTCATAGCCCAACACAGTGCAATAAAGATGCTCCACAGCCGAGTAAAGATCATTCTGGAATATGTCAAAGCCGTGGAATCAGGTGAGAGGACGAGAGGTCTGTTTAGTGTGGCAGTGAGAGCAAGGAATGTGTAGATAAAACTGGGAAACAGCTGTTCTTAAAGGACGTGTTTCCTCTTCTCTCTGATTTAAAACCATTAGTGGAAGCCGCTCAAACACGCCTCCATAATTATAAGTTTCATAGTGTCTTGACAGCAAAATCTTACCTCAACATTGCTGCATTGTGATTTTCTCCGGTGTGTGTGTGTGTGTGTGTGTGTGTGTGTGTGTGTGTGTGTGTGTGTGTCACAGGAGAGGTGCCATTTAATCACGAGATCCTTCGAGAAGCAAATGCCCTGTGCCACAGACTGCCAGTCCTCAGCACCATAAAATTCAAAACTGACTTCTATGATGTAAGTAAACTTTATTCGACCTTCATTCATCTTTCATTAAAATGTCAGTTAAAGGCTGGCAGATACACTGAAAGTAGTGAAACTAATAATCTAACCTCATTCTTTGAGATACTCTGTGGTAAATTCATAATTTTGGTTATTACGAATACCAATATAGAGCAAACTCAGGATGACGCAAAGGCACAGAGAGAGAGAGAGAGAGAGAGAGAGCACAAACTGTCTCAATCCAGGGAGCCACAAAGTACATACCTGACATTTTATATGTAGTTTGATGGTATTTCATCAAACACTGACCTGGTTTATTATTTACTCCAACTGCAAAAACTGTCCTTAATTTGACAAAGCTTATATCAGAAGGCAGTTCTTTATTTCCAGTTCTCTCTGTTCTGTTTTTTAAGTTTAACAATAGTATTTTATATTTAAACACATTTCAGTATGAAGCTTAATTTTGATCCACTCCTGTTTGCTCTTTTAAACTTTTACTGTTTAAGCTGTTAAAACAAACTCAAGACTTCCTGTGACCGTTTAAAATTAAAAGTCATCTAGAGTTTCAATGGACTGAGGCCCTTCACGTCTTAACACTGCTTTTATTGTGAAACCTGTACCATTATGCAGCAACAGCTGTACAGGATTAAAGAATGGAAAAGCACACACGTACACGGCGACTGAAACAGTACTGTAGTACTTTAGATGAGTAATCCAGAACAACAAGTATTGAAAATGGCACAATGGTAAAAATTGACACTTCATAATCAGCATGGGAATCATGTAGTATGTTTTTCCACATCTCTATCTCAGACCCAGCATTAAATTGACAACCGGTAAGAAATGTGCTGTTTTAAAGAGGCTCAGTAATTTCCATCAGTTTTAAGATGGATCTACATTTGGTGCTCAAGGTATATGTGAGATTCATGTGAGAAACTACTTTGCCTATGTATATATATTGTAATTTATGAGGCTTTACATACACCTACAACAGACAATACTACCATTAGATAAATTAATTGTAAGCTTTGTTCATTTGATGGCTTTTGTTGCCAGAAATTATTTAATGTTTAATATACAGTATTTTGCAGGAAACCATCTTGCATGGGCAATGAGTCCAAAGATGAGCACCTCATTTCTACTTATTGTGTATTTTTCTACATATATTAACAGATTAGAATATGCTCTACAGACTTATTCTTGTTTGGTGAGGTTAGATAATAATATTTCTAGTGAGTCTCTATGTTATTCTGTCAAATGAGGGCTGCATGCAACTCTGCCTCTTGTTTCCCTGCAGCAATGTAATGACGTCGGCCTCATGGCCTACTTAGGCACCATCACCAAGACATGCAACAGTATGAACCAGTTCATCAACAAGTTCAACGTCCTGTACGACAGACAGGGCATCGGCCGGAGGATGCGAGGACTCTTCTTTTGAGCTAAAACAAACAAGCACTGCATTTACTTTTCTTCTCTGCCCTATCTTCGTCTTCTTCTTTTTTTGGGGATTCGTTTGTATTTTTGATTAGCTAAAAGAAATTCTTAAGCCAACAGTAGCTTTTCAAAACATTTTCACAGTTTTCAGCCGCAAGTGTGTCTAAAAGCACTAAAATACACCAATCAGCAAGAGATGTGTACAGAGTCACTCAGCTCTTTTCTTGGTTATGCACAGCAATGAACGTTCTATTATTTTACCCAGTTTGTTTTATTGTTTCATGTTTCTGTATGTAATAAATGATCTGCTGATTTTTTTTCATCGGACTTTGACTCTTCTTCTTTATAAGGTTAAAAGAATAGGAGCACATTATGGTAAGTTTAAAAAAAAAAAAAAAAAAAAAAAACACAAGCCAGACGGCCTCTTTTAAATGAGCCCGTGAAAATCTGCTACGTGGAGCTGCGGGTTTATTGTTTGCCATTCTTTTGAAGTAGTCTTCCTGCTGTGTTGATTGCCTTTGGATATTTTAGACAGACAGGTATACGTGGCAAGAAAAAGGGGCGACTTAAAGAGTGTACAAGAGGAGTCAGCATTTATTTGGGTATTAAATGTACAGCGGAACTAGACATAATGATCCCCAGCCTGCAAGCTGATACTTTACAAGTCTGAGTTTACCTGCCATGTGGCACCTGGAGGAGCAATCCTTTTCTTTCTGACTTGGTGCACCTTGTTAAAAGCATATTCAAACTTGTAGCCACTCATTGGTGAAAAACCTGACTTGACACTTTTTATTATCAAAAACCACTAGCATCAAATGCTTGTGTGGACTGAAAACAGATTTTGACATGCTGACAGTGGTGATAAATACAGTAACAACACTGAAATGTACCAATGCTCTAGTCTAGTACACATCGCTTTCCTCGACTGTGGACATATGAAATTGTGTGATGTTTTCAGTCATTTAAACAGAGACCACCTTCCTGGATGTTTTACTCGCTGTCCTCTGCAGGCTCGTCGGCTGCATCAGCAGGCTGTGGATACTGGAAACGGCTTGGGTCGTACAGCTCATCTCTGGGGTCGTAGTGGTAAGGGTAGTAGTAAGGGTAAGGGTAGATGGTTACTTTCTTTGCAATGGGTGCAGGAGGTGCAGGCTCCTCCACGGGTGCCTCCTTCTCTTCCTCTTCCACAAGAGGAGGAGGCGGTGGTGGGGGGACCATAATCTTCCCCTTTATGGGCCTGGGTGGGTGGTCAATCAGGCAGTCTGGGTCCCAGTAGGGGTCGCAGTCGTACTCCATGCCCTTGAAGGTGCGGATGGGGGCTGGGGGAGACTTCTTGACGAGGATGGGTGGAGGTGGAGGTGGGGCAGACTTCTTTGGTGGAGGATGTTGAGGCACTGCCACAGGGGCTGGTGGGGCCTTCTGGGGGGTGCAGTGGGGGTGGTGACGAGGGTCACAGAGAACTGGCACAGCGCCCGTGGGCAGGTAGACGATGTGGGGCTTGCAGAGGGGGTCCTTGGGGTTACACAGGTAGAGCACGTCAGCCTGGGAAATGGCTGGAACAAGAGGAAGAGGAGGAGGAGGCCCGGTGGGCTTTGGCACCCCTTTCATTGGAGGAGGGGGGGCGACTTTGCACTTCTTGTCTGTGGCTGGGTCACACACAGTCATTGGCATTCCCAGTTTGTTCTGGAAATAGGAGGCGTTGGGGCCGTAGGTGTGCTCCAGGTACCTCATCTGCTGGTAGAGCATCCGCAGCTTGTCGATCTCATAGAGCTGAGAGGTGGAAAAACACAACGAATCGAGACAATTTAACTGAGGGACAGACTCACACAAGTTTATATTCATAGACGAGTATTGTAGACATTGGCCTCAAGACATTCCGTATGGCTCCTTAAACAGAAAACAATAATTTGTAACAACAATGTAAAGGATTGTCCTGTACATGTTTCTATTTTGTACTGTGCAGTTTCATTTGTGATTTTGGTCTGCACTGAAAGCCAGAAACACCCAGTGTGACTTGAACCTACAAATCAAGAAACAATGAAGCTTAATCTCGTTTCCTTAGGCTTAAAATCTTCCTTTCTTTTAAGCACCAGTACAAATGGGTGGCTATGATATCAGTCGGGTTTCCAACTGGAATCTGAGTTTAAATGATCAGCTGAAATATGAGTGCACAGGTTTAACGGTTTTGTGTTTAAGGCAGATAGAGATTTAGATGAGTGAGTCCAAGAAAAGGGAGGATAAAGGGATTTTTTATTTTTATTTTTTACTGTAGAAAGCCCAAAGTCTTACCCCCTCAGTGTGTCCGATGCTGCTGTAGTATCTGTAGTAAGCCTGGAAGTCTGGGTTTCCTCTGTACCACCTGGGGTCCGCGTTGCGCTTTGGTCTGGACTGAGCCAGAAAGCCGTTTGCTGTCTGTGAGCCGATGCTAAGATGACTGACAGGGACCATCGCTGTTAAAAGAAAAAATAGAAGCTCGAAAAGAGGAATATAGAGCATGAATACTGACCAACTGATTCAGGATCTGCATTTACCTTCCTGCTGAATGGCACTGAGCAAAGATTTGGCCTCCAACAGACCTGGAAGACCAGAAAAAAAATATGTGGTGGATGTTGATTTCTATTCATTTTAAAATGTTCTTGAAGTTAAGGACAAAAACAGACCTGGGAGAAACACGAGACAGCAGAGCGTCCCCGCCAAACATAGTGAGGAAATCATCTTGAACCCCTGCAAGCCAGAGAAGAAGTGTGTCACGGCAAGAACAGATGTGAGAGGGTGTTTTTCATAACTAAGAAAATTGATTACTAAGACAAAACAGTGTACTTGGTAGTGAAATGTACAATCTGTATTTGTAGAGAAACCAAATGTAAAACAATGTGAAGGTAACTTTCTGCATCACATTTCCTTGTTAAAATGTTCCCATGTGTCCCAAAGAATTTTAAATTATAACAGATTTGCAAAGCTTTAACACAGAAGATGTTAAATTGACCATTTTAAATATAAAGACATTCACCTGGATATGTGCCTGAACTATAGTATGTCTCCAGGGTTATATAGTGAAGTTAAATCCTAAGTGCACGTCCGAAGAAATGCAGCTAAAAATACACCCAACACGAGAACAAAACTCATCCAAGCCTGTTTTACTCACCTGCCTCAGGAGGCTGTCTTCACTCGACTAAACCGGGCTGAGTTGGCTATATACAAATCTCTGCGTCAGTCGGCCTGTAACATTATCCCCCGTCCAATGGGATTTCACCAGCTTTGAAACCAAAATCTCGTCTCCACCTCCTTTTTAATTCAAGTTAATGTGGGGCCTTTGGCGCCAATTAGGAATAAAAAAGCCCCTGGACTTTAGCGGCAAAGCAATAAAGGGAACAGACTTCAAATGGAAACTCCCCATTAAGTCTGGAAGGAAAGCATCACCTGCTGGGACAACTGCAGCGGAGGGGAAAATGCTGCCTACTAACACAATATCTCTGCCAAACAAGCAGTTAAAAAAAATCACCCATGTCCTTAAACATACATTTATAATGAGTTTTTGCAGATTTCAGTTCCCGAAGGTGGTTATTTTTGGCCAGAGAACACCTGCTTTTCTAACTGTGACCCGGAGGAAGGCTATCAACAGAGAGGCTGCCTTTTTTTCCCCTTTCCCCTTCCCTTTGTGTCTTGGCATGTTCACTATTAAATTTGACGTCCTGCGTTTTTACAGGATGCAGTCACACTAAACATACATGTTACAAACTTAATGCATGCTTGTCTCGTCTCTTTTTCCCACATATCCCAAGCAAAACAACATAGTGTTAATGCTGGTCATAAATATAATCATTTTCACTTGTGGACTGAAAATACTTTAGACAATTACAGTTATCATCTTTGGCCAGTTTTTCCATCTTAGTCAAAGCATGTTTTCTTGCAAAAATTAGACAAATATTCACCTTTGTCTTCTTAAATGCGACAATTGTCCAGCGGTGAAATGAGTGAATGAGATATGTTCATACCTATGAGTACTGTACTTTGAGCACAAATATATTTGTCATTGTACACATAAAAGCTGAATACTGGTTACATTTGCATGATTTTCCATCCAAACTCAAATTAACTTTATAGAATGACTCCGGTTTACGTTGCTAATACTATTCACAGATAAGCCACAAAACAAAAACCACTGACAGATGATCTCAATGCAATGTTCTTCTGGGAAACCTTTGGTCCCGACCTTATTGTGGATGTCACTTAGACACATAACAACTAAATGTTGTTGCTAGTCATGCACATCCACCCCAGGACAATGTTGCCCACCACACCACAATAACTGCCCAGGAACAGCTCAAAATAAGTGTGAAAAATAATGTGCTGATCAGGTCTCCAAACTCAGCAGAACCCAAACTCATCGAGTATCTACAGGATAAAACCTAATAAACAGAGGCCCCTCCCTCCACTAACAATGTGCTTGTGCCAGACACAATAGGAAACCCACAGAAAGCCTGTGTCCATTAGCCACAGACTCAGACTACTTGAAGAACAAGGGAGACCTACACATTAGGACGGTGGTTTTAATGTCATTGGGTGCTTTCAAATGTCTTTTACTTGGCAAAGTCTTAATATTTTGCTTTTTCCACAGAAAACAGAAGTCATGAAGGCAGTTTTCAGCCTTTTTACAGACGAGACTTCATGAAAATAATTGTTAGTTACAACCCTATACGTTAAAGCGTTTTGTGAGTAGGCGTTAAGCAACAAGGCTCCTCTTCCACCAGACCAGGTGTTCAAAGGTGATTGCAGCTTGTAGCGCATCTTTCCCCCATGTCATACATACACGAGAGTCAAAATGAATGTCAAGGCTAGCACTGAACCATCAATTTATTTTTTTGCCCTATATCCATTACAAAGTATAAAATGTACAGGAATGCTCAATTTTAACTGCATGCTAGAAGCGCTGAACTGCAGATAATACATTTGGACATACATATTTACATAAAAAGCTATGGATCTCCACCAGCAGGGAGTCTTATGAAACAGTCAAGCTTAAAAAGAAGTCCACGTTCTGCTTAACTTGTGTTACAAAATGCTGGAGAAAAAAACAAAACAAGGAGCTCCACTACAAGACTGTAGAGAGGCAACAAGGAAGAGTTTGCCACTCAGGTGGCTCGTGCGACATGTGTCCTGGGGTTTGTTCAGACGAAGGTGATGCGGCTGCGGGCCTGGTTGACCTGCCACACGTTCAGCTCCTCGTACTCTTCCAAAGCCTCCTGGAACTGAGCGGGTGTGAAGCCACGAGAGACGCAGCGCTGCTCCGCTTCAGACATGCGAACCACACCGCCAGCTCCTCCACGGCCCTCTGAGGCGAGCTCACGCACCAGAGAGAAGATGACGTCGGCCGGACGCTGGGTCCTGCAGAGAAAGATTGGAATAATTTGAGACTTCTAAACTTGTGAAGAACACTACAGACAAGTATAAAGTCAATGAAATTAACTGTTTGACTCTTCTTGTACTGAGCTTAATGATAAATACATGAGTGGGATGGATATTCTTAAAGAACATATAATATTTAAAGTATTTGTCATTTAAAAAGTACAAAAATGGCATTCCAATTCCATCGAAGAACACAACCCTCCAGGAAGTTATAAAGAGTTAGAACTGATGGGTGAACAGGACACGTTAAAAGGTGTGACCGTGTCACTGGTTTTTCCGTTAACATGCTGCTGTGTGAAGAGAGCTCCATAAAAAGCCAGAGAAGTTTTATAGCTTCCTCCAAGACAAGCAGTTACTGTTACAGACATATGAGAAACTCATAAAGGGAGATTCTGTGTCAGACGAGATCCGGTCACTTATGTTACGTGAAGTAACAAAAAGTGTCATTCAGACAGGTCTGAGGGTTTTAACACTAACCTTGTGGGGCCGGATTTGTCCGTTTGTAGTGAATCCTTGGACATTTCCATGAGCCTCATGGCCTCGTTGACATCTTCCTTCTCAACAGTGTCCATCATGCGAAGCCGAGCCTGAAGAATAGCATTCAAAGTGAGATTGTGTAGAGCTGAAGTTTCAGCAAGTTAGTAAAAATGGACATCCTCCTAGCTCTATCTAGATGTAGGCTGCGCTGTGCCGGCACTGTCAGACCGAGACAAGTGCAATGCCCTCTGGGATGGCCGGCAATTGCCCAAGTCTCCGCCTCTCAACACCAGCTAGTCCATCTACAGGTTGAAATTAAACCGCCACACACGAAGGCTAAATGAAAAACTAATATAAAGAGCCAGAGAAAGGACACATTGGTGACTGTACTGGCCATGGTCAGTTTTGCATGGGTTTGCACAGCTGCTCCTAACGCACACAGGCTGACTGCCCACCCTGCAAAGCTGGCCAGGATCAGAAAACATAAAGAACCGCTCCTCCATGATTAAGATAGTGTAAAACATCATTGTCATTCATTGTGTGGAGCAACCGAATCCAACACTAAAACTCCAGCAGTTTCTTTCACATGCTTCACCCCCTTGTGGACATCTCTGTGCAGCACAGTGCCTACCTGTTCACCTGAAGTGCTGGTTTTGCAGTAGGTGGAAGACTGCTACCTGCACAAACAGCACTTTTGACAACCAGAGGCAGAGAATGCTAAATCATTAAAGACTCCGTTCATACCATTGGCTTCTTTACCACGAATTATTTAAAAATAATAGTACGCGTTTCTATTTGTGCTGGCCTTTCGTCCAGCGTGGGAAAGAAGTGCTCACATTGCAGTAGGCCTGGTTATCATCACTACCTGCACTGTAAGCACTTTATCACACACTAGCCAATTCATTGCATTAGTAACTTTACAACAAGTGCAACCAACATTCAACAAGTTGTCATTTAAATACTTATTCACATCGGACAAATTTCCAGGCCTGCTTCTCAGTTTAAGCTAGTTAGGGTTCATTTGATTGGATGTGTATTCCTCACCAGGGCAGTGGAGAGACGAAGGATGGAGAGGAGGGTACGGGCAGAGGTAAAGGTGGTGTCTTTGCTCACTCGAGCCTCCTTTCTCATTTCCACATAAGCAGCAGTGATGTAATCAGCCAGCGACTCCGGCACCACAGGCTGACGCTTCTTACACAGAGCTATGTAACGCCTGGAGGGGATTGCATTTTTATGATTTAGTCTGAAGTACAGTGTTGTAGGTTTGAATTAATACTGTTGAATCTTAGGTTTTGTCTGCAATCAATTCAAAACAAACATTTTGAAATGCAATGCAAATCACCTCATCAGCTTCATGTCAATGGGGTCGAAGTGCATGGGCGGCTGGCGGCAGTGCTGATGGACGTAGGTGATGTGCTGGGCCAGGCGCAGGTCAGCATCAGCATCTGGCTTGTCCTGGATGAGCCAGAGCAGGTCAAAACGGGAGAGCAGAGCAGCCGGCAGCTGAATGTTCTGCTCAATACTCTTCCGGGGGTTGTAGCGGCCGTAGGCGGGGTTAGCTGCTGCTAGAATAGAACAACGGGCGTTGAGGGAGGTCATGATGCCAGCCTGGAGGGGAGAGAAAAACATTAGTGGATTTAGATTAAAGTGTCTCAGTCAACATAATCACAACACTGGCAGTTACTAACATTACCTTAGCAATGGAGATGGTCTGCTGTTCCATCACTTCGTGGATGGCCGTTCGGTCGGCGTCAGCCATTTTATCAAACTCATCGATGCAGCAGATGCCTTGGTCAGCCAGCACCAAGGCTCCACCTTCTAGGGTCATTTCACCAGTTAGAGGGTCACGCATCACTGCTGCAGTCAGACCGACGCCAGACGAACCACGACCTGTTGTATACTGGCCTGAAGACCAAAGAGCAAAGGTTTTACTACAACCAAGACATTCACTTTAGATACACTTTCACTAAAAGCCTCTCAGAGCATTTATTTTTTTTCTTTCATTACATGTTTAAAACTTGGAATAAAAACGAGAAAGTGCTCCACTTAGTCCATCACATTAAAAAAAAAAAAAAGTTAATATTTTACAGCGTGAGGCCTAATGGAAAAAAATACTTCACTAGATAAAATATTAAAAGCAGAACTTTAACTCCAACAAACAGGACTCACTTCGAGGAGCCAGGCGGTCAATGTAGGAGAGCAGCTGGGACTTGGCAACTCCAGGGTCTCCCATCAGGCAGATATTTATGTTTCCTTGAGGAAGAAGGAAAACAGGAAGAGTGTTGCAATTATTACTTCATCTCAAGAGAAAAATACACACGCATACCATTTGTGAATAGAGATAAGCACAAAATTATTGATGAAACAAACCAACCAAGCACAACTTATGCTGCCTGAGGAAGGCCCAGGCGATACTTAAGGACACAACCCACCCCGGACACTCACTTTTTGAACTGCTACCATTTGGTAGACTGTTCAGAACACTGAAGGCCAGTACCAACAGACTGAGAAATGGCTTCTATGCAAGATCCATAATCACACTGAACAACTAACGAAATAATGTGCAATAATTCACACAACAATGTGCAATACATCTGTGCAATAATTTCATGTGACATGCAATAACAGTGACTTATGTGTGAATGGGATTGTTGTGTCATGTTAGCGTTTATATTTTGTACATATTTTTTTAAACATTACTTTACTTTTTTTTTTTTTTTTTTTTTTTTTAAATTTATTCCAGTACTTCTACAGCACCTATGGTGGACCTTAGGTCACCTTAATTCCGTTGTACTTGTACAATGACAATAAAGACATTCTATTCTATGTCTCTTTTATTTAAGAAGCATTTTTTAAAAGAAGAAGAAATTTAGGTAAAAATCCAACCTTGATTTCTAAAGAGCTAGTTAGATATCACAATTTCCTCGCGTTATTTAAAAGATACAATACTGCCTTTGACAGAATTTATTTCCTTTAGAGAAACACAGCTTACAGACAGTATTTTTGGAACTTATCAGTGGCCAGCTGTTTGTGCTTACCTCTGATTTTCATGCCTTTGGGAGCCTGTTGCACTCCTCCAACCAGCAACAGGAGCAGAGCCTTCTTCACATCTTCGTGTCCATAGATCTCTGGTGCTATGGAGCCAGCAAGTTTTTCATAAAATCCTTCATCTGTAACAGAATAACAACACCTCGATGTTGAAACAATGACAAACGTTTGAGCATTTGGATTTCTATTTCATCCTTTTCTGATTTAGTACATCACACAGATACTGACCTGTGATGCTGCGCAGCTCCTCATCAGTCAGTTCCTCGTTACCGAGCTCATCATCCTCCGTCTTGTTCATGAGTGTGATGCTGTGACCCTCCAGGTAGGTTTCTGACAGAAGTCCCTGAAAACACCAAAACCAAACCAGGATAAAGTTAAACAAACCCTAGAGAGCAGCACTGAAATATGTTCGACATGTTTGCTTTCTCTTTAGTGCAGAGTGTGCGCTAGGATAAAACTAGAAGATTACCTGAACAGCCTGACTGAAGCCTGTGCGCAGTAGAGGGAGGAAGATTCCTGTGATGGCTACGTGGTCTCCTGGCTGGGTAAGACGTGTGTTCTCACCCCGTGCATACACCGTCATGCTCCTTGGGATATTACCAACAGGGACCTGGTCGCTCTGTGGAATATCGGACAAAAACTCATGAGAAAATACAAACTTGTTTATTGTAACAATAAGAGCATTTCACCGTATATGTCTTCTTACATGTTCCTGAATACGCAGCTCCTGAAACTTGACAAACTTGGAGCCTCTGGTCTGCAGGTAGAGTCGGCCTCCGGATTTGTTAGTGACGCACTCTTGGCTGGGACACATGATGAGTGGCATGAAGGAGGGAGACTGGATCTGAAGGACAAGACATTAGGCTTGTAAGAATAATCATCTTATCACAGCATCTAAATGTTTGAATGATTTCATCTGTTCTTACTGGCTGATAGGTCTCAGCACCACACTGGTCACACGTGTATGTAGCTACAGCCATCATTGGTTTGACCTCAGTGGCGCGGGTCACTATGCCCCGAACAGTCACCAGATGGCCAATGCTGTCCGCTCGGATATCACGCACCACTTTAGGTTTAGAGGTGCTAGGAGGTTTGAAGTACAGTTCACTGCGGATGGAAGATAAAAATTATGAGGGCAAGATAATTAAAAACAGAACGCATTCTAATAAAAATACAACCCCTGAATCAACTTACAATCTCCTCATGAGTTCAGGTGGGTACTGGTTACGAGGGTCTCTAGTATCTGCAGGGTCACGACCCCTTTGTTCCATCATCAGCCTGTGTTCAATGTACACATCCAGAGCATCTTTGGCCACAACCTAAAACATTCATTAATAAAAACCCTTTAATAAACTGACATAATGGACCAAGATCTATATGCAACGCGCTGCTAAAATCTACATACATCTCTCTCTTTGTATTCTGGCAGCAACTCGTGGATGGCGTCAGCGAAAATGCCGGTGTAGCGCTTGGCATTCTCGCAGATGCTCTCAACCAGCTCGGGGTCTTCTTCAGCCAAATCATCGAGCTCCACAAAGACAGACACCTGCTCCCTGTGGGCCAGCGCCACCTGTACACATACACCAGTAGTTAGAAAAGCCATTGTTATCTGCAGATGCCAATAATGAAACCGACACACTTTTCTTCAGCTCGAAAAGTCTGTATGAGTACATCCAGGTACAACTGCATCCCTACTTGCCAGAACATTAAATACACTACTGAAATTGAATACATCCAGCACTAAATCTCATTAAGGTCATGGTATTCAACATTTCTTCAATATAACAGAGTGGGAAACTTTGGAGGCTATTGTATTGTACCAAAATATTTCTATTATTTTGCAAACCACATTTTAGTCAGTGGGCTAGGTCAAAACATTTATGTTAAATTAAATCCAGTTTCACAGCACCACAAACTACATTCTCCAAAATAACCATACAGTTGAACTGACGCCTTCCTTACTACAACATAAACAGGACACTGAAACAGCCATGTAGGGGGATTGTTACATCAGTTATATCATTTATTTACACTAGTGTATCTGTTTTGGCAAGAGTGTATATTTAGTGTGGTTACTATAGTATTTTGCATATATAGCTGCTCCCCTCTTGCCGTGTGTGAAACATAAGCAGACACCCTTTGCACTAAACACATATGACACATGTCTGCTGAGAAAGGCAAACATCTAACCAAAGACACAATTTAAGGACAAAACTTTATTGACTGCACACCCTTTTTCCATTAGGTGTGTTCACTATACTTACAAGTTGAGCTCCATATTTGAACACCTTCTTGCCATTATCATCCTCAGTGTAGAACTCCTGCAGAAACCTTTTGCATTTATCTGCAAAAAAATAAAAATAATTTTTTAAAAAAGACCTTGAGCACTATTTTACAGCAGAAAACTAAAAAACAGGCCACATCTAGCAGACACTAGGTGGAGATTGATTGTTAGCCATGTATACACACACAAAGAAATTGTTTACTGATGTGACTTGTATATTCCTTAAATTTTAAAAACTGACTTTTAAGTTTCAAAGCAGTTGGAAACGTTAGGACCACAAGCAGTGGGCCTAAACACTGGGTGCTAATTTGTTGTCCCGCGACGACCCCCTTTGTTGAGTAACATGGCATCCTGTAATCTCGATGAGTCACTACTGACTACAGTAAAGCACAAACTGCCACTGGTGCATTACATGAAGCCAATTCCGCTCGGGTTCACCTACTATCACAGTTTTAGAGTGAAATAACTGGAGCTACGCAGCAGATAGCTGCGGGGTAAGAATGTAAATACAACAACAACAGGCGCGCTCAGTTCAGTGTCCATTTTTTTTTGTGGAAAATATCCCCACTTCTCGAAAGAGCTATTAACACAATTTAATTCCTCTTTACAGGGAAGTCAACTAGTCTTCGTGTGATATTTAAAATACTCTACTTACTTTGAGGCCGTAGCAGAAATCCTGCGGCTCAGCTTTATTATTTCTCTGTTCGAGGATGTTATTGTAAACAAAGCAGCACATGGCTTTGGGTGCCCCGTCACTCTCATATCCCTCCGCAATCCCTGCGCACTTAAAAATAGTCCCGGTTGTTGTTTTCAAACCACTGCCAGCCATCTTCTAACGTTAGCTTAGGTTAGCAGGGTTGTGTTGGATACATGCAGCTCCTCTGATAGCTGCTGCTTTAAAACATAATCACTAAGCGGCAAGGAGACGCGGATTTAATGTTTAACACGATGAGGTTTCTAATGGCTGATAGGCTCTAAGTAAAACTTCTATCCGCCAGTTTTATACGGCTATTGAATTCACAGATTGGAAGATGACTCAGGTCCTTTTAAAGTTTCGGTTAGAGGCAAAATATTCAAATAAATGAGTATAAAACACGCACTGGTCCGTGTAATTTACTCAGTCACGTATATTAACTACCTCACGTTGAAATATTGCCGTTAGATGGGAATTCTGATTATTAGCTTAAGTGCATTTAATGTCACAGGAAATTGTACATTTTAGTTGCGCTGCTCGGTCAGCCAATTATTTAACATAAATAAACTTTTTGCCCAAAAGTATTATACGCCCAAACCCCGAATATCCTTTCGAAGTACCATTAAAGCAAGGCAAAAGGACATAGCCCACTATACGGCTTTTATTTGATCTAAACTGTCAGAACATGTTACACTAAATATACTTGTAACCTGACAGTTAGCTTTAGGAGGCTAACCCGGCTTGCCTGCTGATGTAGCAGTTAGTGGTACAGCTAGTTAAAGTTTGTGGATGTTCAGTGGATTGTCTGGGTTTGAGGATGCTTCAAACGCCTGAAATAAGTGCTAAACACTTCTTATATGGCTTGGTGATTCAGTGTAAAATTATATTAACTTTCTGTCTTCAAAAATACTAGCTAGAGCCTCTAAATTCAATAATAATAATAATATGGCATTAAAGCTATATAGTTATAATGGCCGCTAACGTTGCATGTAGCATGTTATCTGAACCTATCCGAGTTGATAACTTCAAGAACCTGCACCAGAGGAGGCTAAACTTTCTTTTACAACCGTTTCGTGGTAAAGTAATGCTTCGTTACTTGTAATATTATGCACCAAAAATTATCACTGGCATGAAATGTCACAATTCTGATATTATTGGTATTTCTTAAAAGGAAGCCTCGTTATGTCTCCAAGTTCTAAGTTATTGTTGGACATGTGCTTGCTCAGTGGCGCCTGCTCTTTGTTTAAGGATCCATCCGGGTCACCGTGTAGTCACAAGCTCACAGACAATGCTTTTAACGACAGGTTAACAGACGTTCACAAAAGTTAACGCAACTTCAGGATGAATACAACCCCTCATGCTTTAACCTTTAAGTGTATTACACACACACGCACACGAATAATTTATAGGATTATTATTTAAAAAAAAACTTAGTTAGGAGTAAAAATACGGTGGTAATACTGTTAACAGATGAGTGACTGTTTGATCAAGTCGGTTTAAGATCAATTATCTGACTTTATGCTTAATGCACGCCACGATAAGCGTCCACTAGCTAAGTTTTCGACATTTTAAAGAACATGTTTAGTTAAAAGTTTAGTCATCTGGGTAAACCTGTTGCTGCCATGCCGTTAATGTGAAACCATTACCTTTCTCTGCCGCGTAATCCTTACGAGCCATGACTGCAGACTTTGAGCTTCGGGTGAGATCACTTGAATTCAAACTCTTGAAGTAGCGATGGACCAAAATGCGGTTTAAAATTCACGATTTAGCGTCTTTTCTATCAACCGGAGACCAAGTATTCATTCACTTGCAGCCTGTGCTTCTCCCGGTCGCGGTGCAAGAAGTGGCGCGAGTCTGACGTCTCCGGCAGCCAATCGCGTCGCTCCTTTCAGCGGGGAGAGGTGGGATTCTGTGGTGGCGCGAAAGTTGCGGGCGATTCCGAGTCACCTGACTAGACGAACTTCCGCCCTGTTTGTCAAGAATGGCGCGAAATGAAGCGATTGGATTTTAAACACAACAGCGTCAGAAAGGGTAAACAAGGTGAAATAAATCCACCATATATCAACTTTTTTTTTTTTTTTTTATGTTTTATAAACATAATATACTATTTATTGTCGCTACCTTTAATTGTATTTAATTCATGTTGTGACTATGTATCGTCTTAAATTATAAAATAATGACAAAAACCATACATACTTTAGCTAGATTTCTATTTCTAATAAATAACCTTGACAGTGTTTTTTAAAAAAAAACATGGGAAATGGTGTAGTGTATAATAAACACTACACCATTTCCCATTTATTAGGATTTTTATTAGAAATAGAAATTTAGTTAAAGTAACTATTATGTAACTAGTGTACCTAATGAACTTGCAAGTGAGTGTATTTTGTGTATATTATACACAATGAACTGGCAAGTGAGTGAATAAACAATACGAAATAAACAATTTCCTTGAAGGATTAATAAAGTATTCTGATTCTGATTTTGTGTATAATATACACAAAATACACTCACTTGCCAGTTCATTAGGTACACTTGTGAAAACAAATGCATTGTAATACAATAGTCTTGCTCTCATCATAGGTTTATGAAGATTATAATATTCATTTTATGTTGAAACAGCATCAGAAAGGCTGCAATTCAACTGTATGATCATTTTGGAGGATGCACTTTGTGGTGCTGTTAAACTAGGTGTGTCCGTGCAGCATATTAAAATTCAAAAGTATGACAAATTACAGCCTCCAAAATATCGATTCAACAGCGATTTTAAAAAAATCCCACTGTATAAACTCTCTTAGCTTTATGGAATAACTGTTTGTGAAATTCATCTTTAAATCTTTCATTTATAAAAGCTGTGAATGTGCTTTAAAACAGTAAACAGTACAGTACAAAATGTTGTACTTCATTTGCCTGAGAGAAGCACAGTGGAATGTAAACTCATGTCTGTATGCTGCATGCGGTATAAAATTAGTAAATGAACTGCAGTGTTAAGGAGATAGAAATTATATATATTTCTTAAATTATTATTTGAATTATTTGTTCACATTATAATTTATGTAAAACACTTTCAGTATTATTCTGCCCAGTTCATATATTTTAATAAACATTAAACAAACAAGTGTTCATAACAAACCAAAGAGCCATCACTAGAAAGTGCAATATATGATGAAATACAAAATGTGGACAGCAGAAAATACTTTAGTCTAACAGGGATCTAACTAAACTGCAACACATTTACTTTGAACATTTGACATATTTTCAGAACATCATTAAATTAGAACAACTTTTGTCCCCAGACTTTATAATCATCAACACAATTAGAGACTGAAACATATCTGATAGCTGAACTCAGTTCAGAGGAAAAGATGCTCAAATTCTGAAACCAATGAAAATGCAAAAATGTTGAAGAGATGAACCACGAGTGTCCTCAGTCAAAGAGCTCGTCAAGGATACTGGCTGAGGTGTGACGAGTGGAGGGCTGCAGATCAAAGATGGAAAAGAACGTTTGAGCTTCCCATTAATGCAATCCTTAATGCTTCTCCAAAAGTCACAGATGCCACAGGTCTTGAAGTTATTTACATAGTATTCCTTATGGTTTAATGATACTACAGTAGAACAGTAGTAGAAGTCTGTTGTCGGCTCCACAAATCATGAGTGGAAATAGATTTTATAGGCAAAAATCATCCAGTCCATTCCCACAAAACATTCCTGTCTGGTTGAGGAATAACTCCCTTCTATCCTGTCCCCAACTGGCATTATGTTAAAAATAAAGAAAACAGCACTTACTTATATTTGCCCTGCATTTTTATAAATAAAAACTGAGCTACTTTTATTAAGATTCCTTTTTCTACCCACTTTCACTGACTGACAAGACTTGACAGAATAATAAATATTCAAAAAACATGAAGAACAGCACAAGGTGTTAACCTGGCCTCCAAATTCACTAGATCCCAAACTGATCAAGTATCTGTGGGATGATCCACAGAGACCCCTCCCCTCAACCCATAGGACCCAGAGGTCCCACTAACAACATTCTGTTGCATGACACCACAGGACACCCTCAGAAGGCCCATGTCCATTCTCTAATGAGTCATAACTGGGAAGGTGGTCATAATGTTATGCTTATGTAAGAACTTTAAAGTTGCAGAGAATTTAAAACAAACTTTAAAATCACAAGAATTTTATAGCTGATGTAAATGAGTGTGTAATTTGTCTTTAAATGGTGTGATAAACATATACCAGGAGTTTTGTTTGTTTTTACCAGTGTATATGCAGATTCACGGTCAGATTCACTTTCGTAATCTTCAATCTCAGGCTGCTCTCTTTCTGAATCGTCATCCTCAATCAGAGAAAGCCTGGACAGCACACACACAGACACACAGATTAATTCTATGTGATTATACCTGGCTGAAAACAGCTTCCACAGAATGAGAATAAATAGTCACATTCTGTAAATACGTACAAGTTGAGTTGGGAGTTGAGATCTGGCTTCTCCAAAGTGGCGACAGTCTGGCTGGAGGAGAGCTGGAGTCGTTTGGTGGGCTTCACTTTTCGCATCTGTGACCTGAAGGGTGGCAGAAGATACATTTTGGCAGAAATTTTGGAGTCATTTGTCTTCGACTGATTCCAAAGCTGACCTGGTTAATACGGCACAAATTCATCATTTAGGACAGAGCAGACTGTCCAACTGTTGGCTGGTTGACAGAAAGTAATTGACCCTTGAAAATTTCCAGCATTTGTGCCTGGCAGTAATCTCCAAAGTGCTTTGATACTGCAATTCAGCCTACCCTGGGGAGAACTCCTCTTCTGACTCCAGCTCAGTTAGGCCACTGCCAGTATCAGACACTGTGGCTCTGGGTTTCTTGGAGGCCAGCTGCTTGGCTGACTGTTTCTGGACGGTGGAGGTGATGGCAGGTGTGTACAGGCTGCCGGGGATGCTGCTATTTTCCAGCCAAGATCCTCTAGTGGTGCTGGACACTGAACCTGGAGAAGACAGAACCCAGTACAGAAGGTTATTAATTATGACACTTAATTTGAAGAGGTTACAAAGCACACAGAAGATACAATCACAACATCTGCACAGTTCAGTTGATTCACAAAGACAGTTGTCTTATAGCCAAAGAAGCAATTAGTCAATGAAAGATGAATCATTCATAACCAAATTAGTGCAAAGTGATAAGACAGAACAGGGAATTTGAAGACACTCCTTAACATGTAATTGAAACTGTCAATTATTTTTCTTCCTGATTAAGTGGAAAAAATAAAATTGATCTGCAAAGAAAACAGCCACTTACAAATAATTATTATCATCTCCAATTAACAGTTTCTTTGCTGACCCTGGTCTCTAACAGGAGGAATCAAAGCTAAGACAGAATTTTCCACCACTTACATTATTTAAGTAACACATTTTGAAAATTGTAAAAATGCATAGTGTTCACATAAAGAGTGTTTTGTGTCGTATGTGTGTCACCCTGAGCAGTAGTCTTCTTGCGTTTTGCTGCAGGAGTAGCATGTGAGGATACAGCATCATCTTCCACCTCCTGCTCTCTGAACTTGGAGGTGGAGCGAGACACTAAAGAGCGCTGATAGAGCCTGACTGGTGGCCAGGAGAGGGCAGCACCGGGACACTCTGATTTCAGAAACTCCGCTCTGGGAAGGGATGAGGACAAAGAGCAGGGAAGCCTTTGTTAATGTTGCCTGGGTTTACTGGATTTGGGCCAATTATAATTAATCAATTCAAACATATACCACCATTAATACACCAACTATATGAGAAGAATGAAAACATAAACATTAAGCGACTAAGAGCTGACAGAAATATGAGCGAAAAGCTTCTTCCATTGTGAGAGTCAACATATTTGTGTGTTTCTGCTTCTCACAGTAGGGCGCGGTCCTGATGCAGCAGCTTGAAACTGAACTCGCTGAGGATCTCCAAGAAGGCCACATTTGGATGCTGCTCCTCTCCCTCCTCTGGGTCTCGAAATGCAAAACGTATACCGTCCCTGGCAGCAAACAACACACACACAAAAGCTCAAACATAATAAAATAATAACAGAATAAAGACATGTAGTGTGAGAGACCCATAAAATGTGCTAATATTAAATAACTCTGAGCTAATGATAATGTAAGCAGGCTGTGTTGGGTGATACAATGTTATAAAGTGTGTTTCTTTTATGTTAATGAAGCTATGTCTGCTTCTAAAAACGCCACTAGAAAGTAAAAAAAAACAAAACAGAAAATCTAAACTGCATAAATGGGGTCATGAGTTTGCGAGTCTGTGTGTGTTTGTCAAGGGAAACGTGCGTTACTGACATGTGCAGGGCCACCAGTGGTTTGCGGACACGATGAAGATCGATGCCAAAGCTCATAGCAAGCCTCTTGGCCAAGTCTCTAATCTCACCGAGATCCTGCCTGCTGCGGTCCTCGGTAAGCATCTCTGAGAACATCTGAACACACACGGACATGACTTTACATAAACATGCAATGTTAAACGAAAACTGTTCAAACTATTCTATAGATATGGAGAGAATATACCACTTGTCTGATAGTTAATTATGCAAATTCAAGCACTGATTGTAAAACATTTAAAATTTAGATGTGTTTGTATGTCAAACTTATAGGAATATACGCGGCTGGATATTTGATAGATGCTGTAAATAGATGTGTTTCTTATACTAAACAACTGAGGATGTGCATGTAATCTCTGATACAAATAACACATTGTCTCAAAGTTATGGTAGCTCATAAGGTAGATATACAAGTCTACACCCCCTTTACATCAGTAGATCTAAATTCTGATAAAATAAAACAAACGAAAAAAAAAAAAAAAACAGGCAAAGATAAATCGCATCAGAACTTTTGTACCTTTGTTTAACTCACTCAGTCTTGTCTGTATAAGAGCCCATCAGCTTGGCACATTTTAACTTGGGAACATTTTCCCTCTCTTCTTTTCAAAAATGTTCCAGATCTGTCAAGTTGTGAGGGCCTCTCCTGTGCACAGCTCTGTTTCCAAGTCCCCCCACAAATCTTCTACAAGATTCATGTATGATCAGCGCTCAGGCTAGGTCCTTCCAAAACACACATCTTTTCCTTGAAGGCATTTATTTGTTGATTTGGATGTGTGCTTTTGGTTACTGTCAAGCTGAATAGTGAATGCTCTTTTCATTCTCAACGTTCTAGCAGACGGCAGAAGTTCTGTAGAACCTTCTGAATATGATGCTGTGACCACCGCGATTCACAGTTGGAATGGTGTTCTTTTGCTGATGTACTTAAATTGGAAGAATGTAGAATGTATGTAACACGCTGACAAACATCTGTCAGGTTGAGGTAGCTGCTATTTTTCAGTGAAAAGATTTTTCTCTCACGTGGAAACGGAACAAAATCGTCATCAGACCAAAGTGATGTTCGTCAGATGAAATGATAACAACTAATATGATTAAAATCACTGACCACAGCCAAATGACTTAACTCTCAACAACTGTGGCAAGAAGGAGAACATGATATGGAAGAAAAGACAATGTAATCATGGATTCAGTGAGTTCCATTTTTACCTGCTACAATCTGAGGTCTGTTTTTAACTACTGTTTACATTTTAGAAAATTTGAACCATTAGCCATGACCTATGCTTTTATCCATTTACTTGGACCCAAGGACCCTCACAATACTGGCCCTGGATTACTTTAATGCTGAAGAAAACTTAAATTTCCTAGATGAGCAATAAGGATTTCTTTCCTTCCTTAACTCATACAGAATATATATCATATCTTTATATTCACTCTCAATTGGGCATTGTGAAGTTTCAAATCCTCCATGAGCTGTGTGTCACATCCACTGCTGCTGTAACAGCTGACACTAACTAATAACTAACCTCCTGTTGTTTTCTATAACATTAGCATGCACCTTTCACCTTACGCAACATCATTGCCTCACCTCTCTTCTTCCACACCCCCGCTACAACCCTCCCACACTGTGCCAGAGAGCCTCGCAAAGCAATACAGACGCTCAGAAAGAAATAATTAGAGGCTGATTTGTGACATGTAAATGCACACCTGCTGCAGACTCAGACAGAGAATCTTGGCGCTCTGGATGGGGCTGATGAGCTTGGTCTTGCTCACAGTCTCCTTAATGATATCCCCAAAGTCTTTAAAGTACTGGAGAAGACAAGACAAGAAAAAAAAAAAAAAAATCTATTTATTGAAAGCTAAATGTCTGAAAATATAGACATCAAACATCTTTTCGAGTCATCAATGCTTCTTTTAGCTGCCGTTATATCTGACTCATTCTCAGCACCTCGCTAGTTCCATAACAGATTTTCTCACCCTCCTCCTCCTCTCTCTACATCTTATATTTTTTATATTCCTAACCCAATCGATTCCTTGAAAGAGGCAGTCTAAATCTTGAACACTTAGTCTGAAGATCACTAAACCCTTATTTTGCTTTTATGTGTACAGAGTTAACCCTTACTATAGACGAACAACATATGAAAATATATAGACTTAGTTAACACTGAAACTAGTATTTGTGATTCTTCAAATAATCAACAAGTGTGTGTACAGTGGATTAAATAATCATACATAAAATTGAAAATTGGTGAAAAGACTAGTAATATTTCTGATGTCTGCTATTAACATGGTTGCTAACCTGTACTGTCTCGCCAGTTTACACCCACATAGCTACTGTTTATTTAACTTAGCAACAGTAAAATCGAAATCCAAGATTTGACATAGGGTAGGAGCTCTCTGGTTGGTGGTAAGCAGATTAATCAGAAGGGCAATAAAGGCTATATTGTGGCAAAATGACAGGCAAAGACTGTGAATTTCAATGTATGTGTAATATGGCTGGGCTAAAGAGACTAAACGATCCCTCCACCTTGCTGTAGTGCTTGAAGACATCGGTGGCAGCCGTGAGGTCCAGCACGCCGTAGACGACCAGTTTACAGTAGCCTGCCAGCTGGTTGCGCTTCTTCTGGAGATTAGAGATCTTCATCTCTTCCTCACCCTCATCTAGAGAGGAGAGCAGAGGGGGAGGAAATGAAAAGGGCAAAATGGAAGAATAACCAATGAGTTGTTATATTTAGAAATGTCAAGACAGAAAGCAAACATTCAAGTGTTTATAAGGCACAGAAAGAAACGGAGCATGTGGGGAAAGACGTATAGCTTCTAAGCCAAGGTAACTGGTATTTGTCTTGGGAATTGAAGAACATCATGAAACAGAAAAAGAGATTAGTTACAGAAGACTCTCAAAACAAAACATCAAAAACTATGTCCGCAGGCATAGATGAGGTTAGAGTCCTTTGGGAGCGCTCTGGCAGTGTTAAAACTGAGCAGTTTCTCAAACGTAACTCATCCACCAAGAAAAATAAAATCTTTTTCATTATTAGTCAGCAGTTAAAAAAGATAAGGAGGATACAATCTGTTAACAGTGTTGTCACTTTGTCAACAGAGTGAAACTGCTTCTGGAAAGTAGCACAGTTCACGCTAATATTTATAAAGAGTAGGCGTTATTTTATCTGTGGGTGTCAAAATACCATTGAGCTCGGCATCGTCGGTGTCAGTGAAGACATAGTCCAGAAGGAAAGCAGCCAGCTCGGACCGCAACGAATCAGATGGCAAGTGGACGAGTGCTTGCAGGGCGGGTTCAGAGCGGACCGAAGTCACACTGTACAACAGCAGCAAGTCACAAAGCAGCACAAATGCCTGTAGATGGAAGAACAAACCGATTTCTTGTTGTATCCAAATAATAGCATTTAGCTTTATAATGCTCTGTTTTTACAAAATTAACTGCCACCCTTATCGAAACCAAAGAAACTTGGTTTATTTGTGTCAGGAAGTGTTTCTGGGTCATGGGGTCAAAAAAAGGTGTCAGGAATATTAAAGGCAAACATGCCTTGTTAACACTGAGATATGAATCTAAAAGAAAATTATTGTGACTACACTCAAAAAGGTGTCTTTACACCCTGGCACAAGTAACTCTAACACAATGTGCACGATGGCTAATAAAATTTTGACCTCAACCTTTGTCAGACTCAATAACATATCAACAGTAACATTATATTGATTCACTTATTTATACTTATTTACTTACTCCTTAATTTTGTTGTACCTTAATTTCGTTGTACCACAATGACAAATAAAGACATTCTATTCTTATGAAAAGCAATTCTTTATATAAATTTTTAAAAAGTATGTAACTTCCGACTGGAAGTCCCTACAAAGGGTGGTGAGGACAGCGGAGAAAATCATCGGGACTTCACTTCCTCTCATCCAGGACATTGCAAAGAAACGCTGTCTGACAAAGGCCCAAAACATCTCCTCAGACCCCTCACACCCCCAACATGGACTGTCGCTGCTGGCCTCTGGAAGGAGGTTTCGCAGCCTACAGAGCAGAACAGCCAGGTTCAAAAACAGTTTCATCCCGTATGCCATAAAACTGCTTAACATATTATAAATAGCCCCCCCCCACCCACCCACTCCTATTACTCTGCAGTTAAAATGTGCAATAATATTTATCTCCATTTTTAAGTTTTTATTCTATTTTGTATATACAGTTTCTGTAAATTGTATATACTGTTTCTATCAATATTCCTGCTGTGCTCTGAGCCATTGCACCGAAATTTCATTTTGATGGAAATCTAAGTGACAAATAAAGTCTAAGTAAAAACAGAGGGACATTTTCCGTTCATTTCATCCACACTGCTGTCTGCTAACTTTGTATTGCTTTCATTTCTGTCCACAGTGAGCGATATTACCAGAAAATTCTGCACTATTCCACATCAAATTCCTTGCGTCTAGTTTGCATTTGTCACTGGAAAAAACAGCACCACCACAGAGAATTTGGTCCTAAATTTCTGATGCTTAATTTTTTTCTGTCTTTGCTTGTATCTCATGGTGATACCTAGGTCCACTATTTTGTATTGACAACAAGCCTTTAGTTTACAAACAATACGGCTAGTCTTAGTGGGAAGATGTTCATTGTAACAAAGGTCTTACCTGATCTCTGATCTCGGTCTGGTTCAGAGACAAACATGTCTGACAGACTCTGCTGAAGGAGCGCACCTCCTTTCTCAGGCAGCTCAGTTCCTCCTGGAAGAGAGGGCGAAAGGGACGGTTGGACAAAAAACTGAGGTGGAGAGAGAATCTGACATTTATTTGCGTTTCATTTAGGGGCGTAAGGTAAAGGATTATGGTGCAAGACAAGTAACTTTCATCTGTAAGAAAATATACATAAAAATTCAGCTCCTTATGGATCAACACTGGCAAAACAAAAAACAACTTTCTCTTGTATTTGAGTGGCATTTAAAACAAATCGGATATTTGAAATTAAAATCTAAGAGCAGCACCCCTGTGGCTTAAATTGTAGGTAACACACTTTCAGGTTTTTAACTATTCTAAAAAATTAGTGATCATTTTGAGTAAGCGTGCACAGATACATTTCACCAGCCTTTGTTTTCAGTGTTTAATTAGACATGGATGTATCTTCCAGAGTGCATTTTGCAGGAAGAGAAACTTTACTGTTTGAGTGATGAAGACAGACAACAGGGTTCTGTGTGTTGTCTCCCACTTAATAAGAACACATAAATGGCCGCATGAGTAATAATGACGCATTCAGAGTGTGAAAATGAGAGCGAGGAAAAAAACGTCAGAAAAGGTGAAAATTAGCTCAAAAGACAGCAGAGTGATAAGGTGAGTAAAGATTAAACACAGGAAAGAGCTAAAATTAGACAACCAAAATAAATACAACCAGCAAGAGAAGGAGTAAACCAGTGGGAAATAAGTATGAGTGTCATTGTGGGCTTGGACGCGCTCTAACAGACTGCTGCCTTAATTGCCTGCTCTCTGCTCAGCTGGTGAATCATTGAACAGCACAGACCACAAACACACAGGAAGGCCACCAGCATGGTCACCATGGGTTGGCTGTGATGTGACAGCCGTTACGAAAATATTAATCATGTAAACGGGCTTTTCTCATGCAGGTAGGCTGACTCTATCAACATCCAGGTTTGTGAGAATGAAAGAACTTTTAATTGATGGCACATAAAACAACAAGGCACCTCGGGTGGCTTGGAGTTGACTGCATTCACTTTGGCCCACATCAGGTGAAAGGCTGCACACTTCAGAGCAGATACCATAAGCTGAAAATAAAGTGAAGTTAAAATGAGCTAATTAGGTACAATAGTGAAAATTAATGGATTCTAATATAACAGTCCTGCACGAAATTTTAGCTTCAAGAAGGTTATGGTGTTGTTTAAAATAACAGAGCTGTGGATTCAACTGTTTTCATTTTGGAGGCTGTGGTTTGTAGAACTACTCAATTGTATTGTGTTGTACCGACATATTTTTCATTATTTTAACAGCCCAATTTTAGTCAGTGGGCTTCGCTGAATAACAAAAACACTTTTCAGTTTAACAGCACCACAAACTACATCCTCCAAAATAATCATACAGTTGAATTAAGACATTTCTTTTATATAACCTATAACAAAGCTAAGATTTAGTGCAGGACGTGCACTAAATGTGCACGTGCAAGAAGTGGCAGGTGAGTGTACATAGAAAATATTTTCTCTTAAATCTTCAAAACTGATCACTATCTACAACAAATACTGTCCTGATGAGAACGAAGACACTCAGGTGGCTTGAATACTTAAAAAAATCAATAAACAGCTGTTCAAATAGGCTATGTTTCATAAGCAATTGTTTTTTACATGATCCCAATTCCCTCTTGCTTATTATGTGACACAATAATTACATAACAAAATACACAACACTCATCCATCGAATATGAAAGGGTCATAAACCTCCTGGTCAAGCTCTCTGGACTCTATCCTGCTCTTCAGCAACTTTAGACAGGGGTCAAACAGCTTCCAGCCAGTCAGGTTTTTAGCACTGGAAAACAGTCTCACACAGAGGACATAGTCACACACTTCATTGTAAAGTGTAGTCAGTATTACATCTATGTGTTATATGTTAGAACTCACCTGCTCAAGGCAGCAATCCTCTTCAAGGCGATGGCTGCACTATATATGTCATCCTCATCAGCAGTACCCTAGGTATACAATCACACACTCTTGAGAGATGCTATGCAGTATTTTCACAAAAACAACAGCTCCACTTAAACTTGTCAATGAAAAAGCTTTGTGCTTTTATAAAGTCACAAGTTACTTTATGCTCTTTTAGACATCTGAAATCAATAATATGGTAAGTCAAGTTCAGACCCAGATTTAACACTTTACATTGCAAGTACTGACAAATATGTGGGACATCTACAGCTACCAGTATTTTATCATACACCATTAGTATATCAATAAATGCGTACATACTAATTTTGTGGAGATCATATTTATTTTGGTTTAATCCCGAGTGTTGCTGTTAAACTGAATTGCATTAGGACACCAACATTGTTATGAATGGGGATGACCAAAAACAGAAACACCCGTCAGTATAGAGTAATACAATTAAACAGAACCATTATGAAAGTATGTTTTATTGTGGATATGCTGTACTACACTGGATTTGTTTTGAAGTTAAACTGAGTGCCGATGCAATCATTTTCTACAAGGCCATATCTGGCAAAACACAACACTCTTTCACCTGCAGCAGGTCGTTTAAATTGGTGCTGAAACATTCGGCCAGGTCATCCAACAGCTGGCTGAATACCAGGTGTACACGAGAGGAAAAGGTATAACACTCAGAGCAGAGGGTGCTGGCCAGATGTGCACAGGCTTCCAACACAGTGACCTCGGTGTGCTTCTCCACGATTCTACATATCTGGGACAGCAGCAGGTCCAGGTGCTAAAAGAACAATGGGGAGTGAAGAGGAAATGAGGAGACAGAACGGGAAAATAAGGGTATGCATGTATGTCTTAGGTCAGTTTATTTAAAAGTATCAGTTGAAGTACTAGTTAAACGTCTGCTGGGTACCATCACAGGAATATAATTACAACTTTAGAATGAGAACAAGAAACAAATGGTAATATTATTATCATTTGAACCACCATAAGATCATTTTTAAAGAAATTTCATTATCTAATCAGTTATTATAACAGTGTAGCCCTTCACATATTTCTGGCCGTTTTTTTGTAGTATTTTATTATTTTTTTTTTTTTTTTACCTTTTTCAGCCACTGAGCACTGCTGTACATCTCCAGCTGGAAGTAGAGGGGAGCTCTGAGAAGAAGGCTCATCTTCCTTGCATCTGCTGAGTACTGCAGGTCAATAAAAACACCAGCTCAGCATTAAAATGTGCAATGGCAATACAATTGATGTCTTTGTATACATAGGGGAGCTCTGTACCTTTGCCAACAGCTGCGGCAATAAGGGGATGAAGTGTGTGGTGATGCGTCTCTTGTCTTGTTCCTGGCTCTTCTTATCCTTCATACTCAGGATCTGATCCCATGGTAACAACCAGGAAACAGTCACAGGAAAGAATAGCACACAAGCAGACAACTACATATATAATAAAAATGTGTATCTTTGCGTTCAAAATAATAATCAATTTTATATTCAAGAAATGTTTAAGATGTTTCACAGCCTTGTAAATATTGAAAATGTGGTTGAATTCACGCCCAGCTCTTTACATTTATTTGCTGCATTTACATAGACCCTAGTATTCCATTAATAATCAGAATAAAAGTTCCTTGGCATGGACAGACTGACTCAACAAGAAGGAATTGTCAGATTGAGAGGGCTGGTGTAATCTGTTCAATCCCCTACATTGGGTAAACATTAGGTAACGTGACAGGCATGTTAATGCATATATCTTCAGATCATTTTGCGTGCTGTGTAAACAGTTATATTTAAATCTCTGATTAGAATGATTTCAGATCTTGGAATAGGATGAAAATCAACTGATATTTATACACATGAACTGGGCTGTTGTGGTACGTATTTGTGTGCTCAAAGCTTTACCGTATCACAGAATAATTGACATAAAAACAAAGATTTTTTTTTTTTGAGCAACAGAAGATTATGTATGTATAGTACGTGTCTCCACCTTTTTGCCTTGAGTTCGGCCGACAGGTGGGGATGCCTGTGCTGCCTGCCTCATAGCACACATCATCAGCTCTATGAGTGCCCCCTCTTCCTCATACATCAGACCTGACAACAAAAAGGTCTGATGTAAGAGCAGATAGTAGGAAACAAAAAAAAAAAAAAAACAGATGACACTAACTTTAGTCTTTATCTGCAATGCAAATACATGAGTAAGATAACTTATGATGGAGTATTGGAGAGGAATCTACACTGACAGTTTTATCTTCTCACCAGTGTCCTGTAGCAGCATTTCTGTCATTGTCTCCCAGTCTCTCAGCTCAGATCCTGCCACACCCCACAGACTGTCCACCAGGTACGTCCCATGATCATGGAACTGTTAATGTGAATGTCTTGAATGAATGATTTACTTCAGGTGTCAAACACCAGTGCACCAGTGACCATAATTTTACTTCTAAACCAAACATTTTAGCCTCTTTAGTCAGTCATTGCTTTTTAAAATCCAACTGCTGGTGAAATAAAAGAATATCTATGTATAAGCTTTTAATAATTCCATGTTGTTTTAATTTCAAAATGGTGGGACAAAGAAAAAGTGGAACAGAGATGAAACACAGAGGGAAAGAAACACTACCTCACTCTGGATATAGAAGGCGATGAGGATTTGAACAAAGGCTGCATTCTTGCTTTTATCATTCTCCTGGTTTTCACTGGGAATCACACTTTTCAGCCTGACACACATGCATAAATAACTATCACACTGGATAAACCAAATATAAATAATTAACTAATTGCAAAAATTAGATTATGATACTGTTCTTAAAACAGTGACAAGGTTTCATTCTTAGTGGAGAGTCAGTGATAAAATAATCACACAGCAAACAGAGTGACTGTTAAATTCAAAATGAGTTACACATGCAAAGCTGCACCTTTAAAACAAGAGAGTCAGCAATTGTGACTACATTTGTTCAACATTGTGAGATGAAAGCGTACTTGTTGTAGAGGAAGGCACCGGCTGCAGACGATAGGCCGCGGTGTGAAGCGTAAACCAAGGGATAGATGTGGCCACACTCCTCCTCTCTCAGGCCTTCCTCTGTCCTCCTGCATGTGCACACACAAACGAACAAAGGAGAACATCATTAAGCAATATATTTTATTTTTCTGGTTATTTGACAGAACATTTGTTAGACATAATCCAAAGATCTTTAATCATCAGGAATTTCAATCCCACATTTTATATCTCCTTCTGATTAGGCCTAAAACCATCTAATTTACACGTACACGAGTGCAGGGTGTTGGCAAGCTCACGCTGTGAGTCATTAGCAAATATGACAAAGAGTGTTTTCACAGTCACAAGTGACCATCACACTTGATGAGTGAGCATTTGGCTTTCTTCACATAAAATGTTGTTTTTACTCTGTGGTCTTGAAGAGTGTCTCATTCAGGCACGATTTGTGTGGAATTATGGTGGCTCCCGCTAACAAGTATGTTAAAAATTACAGAAAAATCCCCAAACTGATTACTGAAGGTGTGGGGATTCTTTAAAAGGAGACAGAATAAGATGTATGTTTTGTGAAAACAAAGTGGCCCACCACAGGAGCACAACGGGTGTGTGCAAGCAGTCAACACAGAGAAAGCACCAGATTTCCAGCCTCAACAAGTCAGCAAGTATCTTTTCTATTGCAATAAATTTCGTCTGACTCTTGGTTTGCAGTCAGTGTCTTGAAGTCATTGATGCGTCAGACAAGAATTCAACAAAGACTTTCTATAGAACATGCTAATGAGTAGTATGGCAATGATGTTTTTCCAGTGCATTTGCAAATTATAAGCTGTTTGTACATAAAGATCCATAAAAACCATGTAGATAAATAACATGGATGCATCTATAGTTAAGCACCAGTATAATTCTGAAAATGGCACAAAGACAGAAAAAATCCCTCACTGTTGGATCAGCAACAAGAGATTGACCACTTCCACTGCCACGTCTGGGTCCTTGTCCAGCACCATGCTGAGAATCCTTTCCTGAACACACACACACACACACACAGACATTCAGATATGCAGAGGCACACACACACACACACACACAGACTAACATGTAATCATGCCAAAAAACAGACATACTGTATGCACAGACAAGCATAGATGTACCCACACCCAGACACCCTCTGATCAGGCACTAAGCCATGGCATAAAAACCATTTATCTGCAGCAGCACATGTGGCTTAGAAGGGGTTTTATGTGTTTGAGAAGAGCTTATTAACCATCAGTAATTGGCAGCAATTAATGCATCCAGACACATGCCCAGACAAAGGATGAGACCATAACAACAAACAGGAACAGTGAAAAAAAAAAAAAGGCAAGGAAATGTGGGGAGGGGACGCTAAATATTGGGAGGAGAGACATAGACAGACAACATAAAAGAAACAATACAAAAAGCTGAAACAATAGATTAAAGGCAGATGCTGAGAGACAGACAAACAGACAGGGGGAAAACAGGGGGAGAAAAGACGCATTAAATGAGGCGCTGAGTCCAATCCAGAGGGAAGCCTCACTTTAAATCTGCTGGTGAAAAGCTCCAGGCGGCCAATGAATTCCTTCTCCTTGTACAGACCCTGCAGGGCACGTACACACTGCAGGCGCACTGGACTTTGCTGTGGAAAGAGAAGTACAATAAAACACTTTCTATAACCTGAATCAAACTAATTCCCAGGTGTGTGCATAGTGGACATTTCTCTTTGTGGTTCTCATGTCTGTCTGCAGATATTCAGCAGCACTGTCTCGTGTGAGAATCACTCAAGCCCTATACAGCATGAATATCAAACTAAAAAAGCTGCTTAATTCAGAAACAGTTCCCCATACAATTCAGTGCTTGTCAGTGGTGTCTCCACTGTTGGCCTGTGGAGGCTTGCAAATAAAGAAATGATTTACACACTTCTGTATTTTATTTTGCCCTTTGTATTTGTGTTTACTTTGTCATGCAGGGTCCATCCCAGATATTTCAGACATCCATCATTTAGGAAGTCCTCAGGGTCCGTTCTCAGCCAAAGGCCCAACTCCTCAATGCACGCTGCCCGGATCTCAGGCAGTCTGTCCCGGTAACGGTGCACAAACACACCACGGAAAGTTGCGTTCATCATGGAGGACAGCTCTTCCCTGTTCTCGCGCAACTACAACATATAAAACAGATGCAGCTGAACACACATATATACAAGAATAAATCAGTAACTCAAACGTTTTTTTCATACACCAGTCTATCGTTCAAGTTATCAATATTATTAGAGAAGGTACTAGACAAGGAGAAATGATATCACCCGACTTGAGGACGTGCTGTTTCTATAGATAATTTCATTATTCATAACAAGTGTACAGGGGTGAATTTTTATATCTTCCAAACCGACTTCCTGCCACAAAACATTTGTGTGCAGGGAAGTTAGTCCAGCTTCCAGGATTTGCACTACCTGTTGTTCTCATAACTGGTAAAGCTGGTGAGAAAGATCTGAAACGGTATCGAGTACATTATGCACTGGCTGAACGTTTTCTACTTTCAAGATCAAACCATTTGATACCAACCAGCTGACGAGCAACCTGTGTCCAACAAGAAAGCATGTATTGCTTCCAAAACCCCACCGGACGTTGTATAAGGAGCTTAAACTCGTAACTAAATAGCTTAAATATGTATATTTCAGAGATATTGCTTCGAACACTTGGACATTTATCCTTGGTGTTGTCATCCGCTCCCCTCCATTTCTTTGTATAAAGGCGACATCACTGCTCCAGTGTCATGACCTTCATGTTTATGTAACAGTGGCTGTGTGTGTGTGTGTGTTTGCACTTGACTCAGTATTTTTGCGTTTGCATGTCTCACGTCACTGATGGTGGCCTGAAGCTCCTCCAGTCTTTCAGAGGAACTGTCATGCGCCCTCTTGCTGTTCTCCATGTCGTATCGCCGCTGGGCTGTCTGCAGCTGAACAGACACAACCACAGCCACTTCCACCAACCCCGTCATCAACTTCACGGCTAATAAAGGAAAATAAAAGAACAATTTATATAATACAGACAGTGCAGCATCTATAAACATGAGTCACAAGGAGGAATAATGTTGCTCCATTTCACGAGAAAAAAACAAAAAGATAAACCATTATTTCTTACCTTTTGGAAAAAACTACTCCTACTCTGCATCTTCAAAATGCCACTAAATATATACATAAAGTTTTACAATTTGAATGTAGAACCAAGCTGCACTAATTATAAAGTTATAAAATTAATGCCACTATCCTGCAGAAGACATGTGTATCTTTTATTTTAGAAGATGAGAAAATTCTTGCCAACAATGTACAATACTTAACAGTCAAATCACATTATTGACAAGCTGCTGAGCTTCTTTTTGTTCTTTGGTGAAATCACAATTTAGAAATCAATCAATCAATCAAAAGGTAAATACTAATATCAGCCCAATGGTATCTTCGACATCAAGTGCAGGTTTTCACCCCAACTAAAAGAAATATTTTATTGATCAGCAAAATAAACTGGCAAAATCAATTATTAGTGTGTGTGTATGTTTTTCTACTTTATGCGCCCGTATTGTACTGATATCCTTACCAAGAAGGGTACTAGTGTGTCTGAAGGCTCGGACCTGGGAGTCAGACAGGCCGGTGAGCAGCGCCAGCAGGGAAGGGAAGAGGAATTCATCATAAATGAGGCTATTCCGACAAGAGCGCACCAGAACCCTAGCAAATTCACACAGCCCAGCCTTGAAACGCCTTAGCTGGGGACCTGGAGTGCATAAAGGGTAGTTCACTGAATCCTGTAGAACAAAAGGAAGAAACAAACTAAGAAAAGAGTTTTAACTTCTTAAACTGTGCTTAGTACTGTGAGACAGAAGGCTGCAGTTTGATCTCCTACGCAATAGCAATTACATTAGTGGAAAACCAAAGTGATTAACTCATTAATGTGTCCATTTATCAGCATTAGATTTTAATTATTGCATTTCATCATGCTGTGCTCCATCCTTGTCATCATAATCTCTTGGGACATGGAGGTCATTTGAGTTTCACAACTAACTTGTAGACAGATGACTGATGAAAACTACATTCAAACTTCAATACAGACTAATAGAAGAAGAACAATGAATAAGGTTTATTTTTTATTTTTAGGATGCAATTCTACAAATCTAAACTGTTATTTTGTTTCTCCCACCTCATTGAACTCTTTGGTTAGTGTGCTGATGATCTCTGCATTCTGCATGCTGTCCAACATCTCTCTGCTGACAACACCTGTACAATACATAAAAAAATAAATATAGGTACACATTAGGATTTAAACTCATGCAGTATGTCCACCTGTACCTTTGCAATTCAAATATTACAATAATTGTGGCTCTTCTCCATAGCCTGAAATGGTATCTTCCTACCATTTTCCTTCTACTGTCACAAAAATAATGATATTGTGTTGACATCAGACAGAGGATTAACACAGCACCTAGACATCATTAGCATACTGAAAGATCAATACTGGTGAAAACTGCCTGAGCTGAAAACGTTAAAATAATCTCTCAAGCCCCCACCCCCTAATACCCATCTCCTGGCCTCTCTCTTAACCTCTGACCTTTGCATCCGCAGGACTGAACAATGAAGTTGATGAGGACCAGAAGGCCTGCCTCTCGGCTCTGCCTGTAGCTGTCCAGCCACTCGTCCACCACCGTCTTAAGATTGACAGGGAGAAAACAGCCAATGAGAATGCTGCACACAGATCAAAGAGCAGATGGATATAATAAGAATATACCATTTCAACAACATTATTGATTTGTGCTTTAACGTTTTCTCCTGGCACTAGCCTTTGGGATGTTCTTTGTAACATATGGGGTCTATGTGCTCCATCCTTTAGCCATTATATCCGTATTTATTTACTTTCTTAAATACCAGTTTTATTTACCAACATTAACAGCATTTGTTCGGTTAATAATGATTTAACTAAACTGTAAAAGAAATAAAAAAAAAAATATGAAAAGCTTTTCAAAACAGATTTCCTGAAGTATTTCCAGATTTGCTTAATGTGCTTTGAACCTGTGCCTTCATCCAGAACCACCATCTGCACTGTTTGTATTCTCTATACTGTAGTGAGACTCTTTATTACTGCTCAAACCACTTCTTTGTCTTCCTTTTCTTACATGGTCCTCCTTTTGTAGTCTTTACCCAAAGAAAGTGCTCATAGCACAGCAATACTTAAAATGGACCAGAGCTGTCAATCATTGACTACATGGACCAATCAGAGCACCCCTTCCTCTTTGCGTATCAAAAGCAATTCTCTAGGATCACATCAGTCAGCCACTGAATGCATGCGATAACCTCTTTCATTGTCAGCTAGTTTTTCTTCTCATTACACATGCCACCATCAGGACCTCCCTCCCTTCATGTGTTTATCTCTGTGTTACCTTCCCCCTTTCTTCCATGCTCTTCAGCTGAGGGTTTGCTCACCACCATGGCGCTCTTTCCAGAGCAGACGGCATCATAGATGTCCTTTGCACTGATACCCTGGTTCCCCTTGTTCAGGCTTCTCGCAAGCCTAGGAGAGACCTGCCGGGATGTCCCATGAGAGAGTGGCTGCTGCTGCAGTGAGGGGTCTGGATGTGTGGGGATGGGGCTACTACTAGGCCTGGATGTCACCCTCAATGAAGGATTACGCTTGGGTCTCTTGGGTGGCTTGAGATGAAAGAGATTTATTTAGGGATTTAGCATGAATTGATGTACTCAACTGAACTAGTGGAAACCTTGACAAGATAAAGCATAGGCATTAGATATCTATTAAAATGTTGCTGATATTTTGACTATAAGTAGTACTGATCCTTTGCAAAACCTAAAACATTACTAACAATACCATACAAATAACAAACTTGGACAAGATCATAGCCTTGATCTATTCGCTGGCTAAATTAATAGTATCTCAATGAGAGTGAAATATTTTTAAAATAAATTACCGGTGGCAAAGGTGGTGCAACGCGCTTTCTCCGCTTTGTGGATTTCAGTGTGGCCTCATAGTCACTGCCAGAGTCTGAGAAGGAATCAAGACTAAAAGACAAGGACAATAATTTGATCAAGACAAATTGAAGCGTTAGTGAATCCTTATTACGGGGCCTACATAGCTTGGCAGGTATCATGCACTGCAGATATTAATTTGTATTCATTAAGTTAGTTAGTTTAAGAGTGTCAGAGGAAATTTTAGCAATGCCTCACTGGTATTAATTTCCTCAACGTAGTATTATTATTGCGATTATTCAATCTGATCTCAACACTTATGCTACATTTACATTAGCAGTGAGAGAGAAAAAGCAACAATAGATTTTCCATGGAAGCTGCCAATATTAAGCATCTGATGCTGACAAAAACAAAAACATATGATTGGTTGAAGCATCCTCTTGACAGTGGAGCAATGGAAAAAAAGCCAGTTTTGGCTGTTTTAGTTAACCAAATGCTGTAATGCGTTTAAGAAAACACGTCTAGCATTAATATCTAAAATTAAGATTCTAACACACAGTTTCTATTTGGTTAATCTCTGCACAGGAGTTTAAACATATAAGTAAATGTGATCAATGTCAGGATCGACACAAAATATGTTGAACAACTCCACATGTTCAGGATTTACTATGGCTTTTGATGTGGTACCCATGTTAACTAATAACAACACAATCACTTACTTCATCATTATGAAGTAAATAGTCTTGGGTAAATTTACCTGTCCAAAACTGAGTTTTCACTTTCCATTTTGCTGAAGGAAGGCACCTGAGAATGTTTTGGATTGCTGGATATCTGGTTGTAGTAGACACTTTCTTCAGCAGGGAGAGCTACTGTGTGGGAAAGGAGAAAAGAAAAATGATGATAGCTAGAAGACTAGCTAAAGTTAAAGCTAGTCGTACAACTAAGGCTAAACCTAGCTAGTCCCTTTGATAAACATTAGCATTAACTAGCCTGCCTTCAAATGATTATTTACGGACTTGAAAAAAAAAGTATTTTAATTTCCCTGGCCAACAGACAAATGTGTAAGATATATAATAAAACAGAAGGTACAAAATGTTAGCTAAAAACGCCCTATCGGTTAACGATCGCCATCTTGCTAACTGACATGGTAGATCATCTTTAGAATTATTTAAACTCTTTAGAGAACGTAGCAAAACACAAAACTACAACTAATTAATAACTGCGATTAACAAACATTTTACCACCTGATAATGTAATTACTTATCAGTATGTCCCATTTTCTCTAGTGTTTTAGATTATTTTCCTCTCCCTTCGTGACGCGGTAACGATCAATGGCGCGAATAGTATGTAGAGCAATTCTGGTCGCTGATTGGCCAGCGCCTCCTCTAGCCGGAAGGTGATTGGTCCTTCTGGAAAGCCACCTGATCACGATTGGTCGTTTCTAAAACTAGTAGTTTTGCTTAACTGCGGGTTAAACTGACTTTGATGTAACTTTAGTGAATTCTGAATATAATATTTTTGATGTAAGTTTCTATTTTCATTGTCATATATTGTATTATATAATCTATCAGTCTGTCTGTTGTGCGTCTGTCCATGTTTTAATACCCTGAGGTGTTGGGCTAAGCAGCTCCCCGCCCCACCACCGCAGCTCCTCACCCTTCTCTTCCCTGTTGGTCCTCTACACGGTCCATTGTTCTGTGTTTGAAAAGTTCGTCAAGACAACCACCATGAAACATGGCTTCTGGTCCCAAACTATCAAAATAAAATAGACACTACCGTTCTCTATGCTGTCAGTATTTTTTCAGTTGTTCTGGAGGTTATTAGTGCATTTTCTTAACGCTGTGTATTGATAGGACCTGCAAGATCAAATTCAGGAGGATCAAAACAGTATTTAAACCGCACATTGTGCATCCAGAAGCTACACCTCAACGAATGAACCTGAACAGAACTCACACTAGATCATTGTCATTATACGGCTCCATTTTGCTTGTTTGATGCAACCTTAATCCGCTGCATCTCTTTTAAAGGGTGACAAAATTTATGAGACATTCATGAAAAGAGAGAAAATGCAAACTGTCTTGTTCAGTGTCACACTAAAGCAAGTCTCCAGGAAAAACATACAGTAGGTGATTAGGTCAAGGTGCCAACCCAGCTAACCTACAAACAGGTTACCCCATTTTAGGTCCTACCCACCAGTCTGGGTTTTATGGTAGTCTGATGAGACTGGCTACATTTATATGGACAATATTTCTTAACCCACCTGGAGTAAAGTGGTTTTGGCGCTTGACACATTGACAACACTGACACCCTGCCAATTATGGTTTCATTCAACTTTTTAAACACTAGTTTTGACTTCTGGTTGTTTTGCTACTGACAGCTTTCTGTCCCTCCTGGACAGTCAGTCAGAGACAAACGATCCGGTCAAGTATCTGCGTGGGTATTAGGCAACATTATTTTCCTACTGAATAAATTATCAAATGTTTACACCACCCCTTTCAATCCGACTGATGTTTCCTTCTGATTGCGTTAGTCTGTTTCAACTGAGGAGATAACAAGAGGCCTTTTCATTTTGATTGGAATATTATTATGATTACAATATAAACTAAGACTTCATTAATCAACAAGGGGAAAATCTAGGAAGATTATTAGTGGAATTATTAATAGAATACTATCGTTCATGTTAATGCAGCCATTGAACTAACGCTTCTCTCCTTGAGAATAAAAACATTAGGCTGCAACAGGACCAAAAAGCAAAACTAAAAACATTATTTTGCAACATAAAGCACTTTCTCACCCATTATCCAACCTGAAACACTGAAATAAACAGCACACAAGAGGGACAAGAAATTATGTCAATTTTCTATGAATTTATCTACAAAACCTCTTAGGAGTCTTACGGACCGTTATCTTTTATTTTGAAACTAAGCTCTTTTCCGGTATTCCCGTGGCGACTACGGCGAATTTGACACACTTGGTTTGTTGGATGATGCTGTGGGCCGGGAGTGCCTCATTCACTATCCCTTCATATAAACGTGCAGCAGCGGGTCTCCCAGGAAGGACAAATTAACCGGACACGGCCGATGGAGACATATGTGTGATGTTTATTCACAGCCCGGATGTTCATTGTACTGACTGGATAAAACTATGACCGCTTTAGACGGCTGACAATTTGGGATCCTGTGACTCTTTTTTTTTTTTTTTTTTACTTTTGCATCTCAGCCGGGCAGTCATTTATTTATTTATAAGCTGCTGCACCCACAGTTTTTTTTTCTCTCTCCGTAAAGCCATCCCTTTTACCGGTCTCTGTTTTTTCCCCATTTTCCCCCTGCATTGAGGATGGATACCCGGCTGTCTTTCTCAAGGTGCCGGCTGCTGTTGCTGCTCTGCACGGTCGCTGCCCTGTCCCGGAGCCCCGTGGCTGCTGCGGGGAGGAGCTGCTCTGAAACCCGGCAGGTGTACGCGGAGAAGGGGTACAGCACGGGCACCGCTCCGCTGACTCAAATCTCCGGTAAGATCTATCTAGCTCTACATCTAGGGATAAATTAAACCACCAGACACTTCTTTAGACTCAGAACAACCCTATCACATTCTGTTACACAATACAGCGTTCATTTCACAATAAAATTCAAGAGAAGGTGTCCTTGCAGAAACGTAGACGCCTGCTCTGGTTTTCCTCAGCAGGGACACAAATAACATTAAGGTCAGTGTAAACTCACTGCTCAGCACCACAGATACTCCATGCATCACAATAAAGTAATATCAAAAAGTACAAAGGTGGCTTCAAACTCACTAAAAAACCCCCAGAGAGGTAGTGCTGGGGCATCGTGGTGAGGGGTTTCCTCAAGAGGAAACAATGCAGTGTGGTTTAAAACAAATTACACCCGCCCCCTCCTCCCCTATGTGCGGTTTAAATGGGATGATTAAGGGGATGAGCAAATTGCCAACACCGGTGCAACAAAGAACCTCGCCCTTAATTAGTCTTTGCCTACTGGCTCACTGTTAAATCCCTGCATGTACCCGTAGGCTCTGTTCACTGGTGATAATCTTATCTCCAGAATAAAAAGATGCCATGTGGATTACAAACACGATAATTTGAAGTTTTGTTGAAGGTGGGGGGATAAAGAGGAGGAGTAGTAGTTGTACTTCTTGGAGCTTTAGCTGTAAATCAGTGAGCAAATGTGTCTGCGACCCAGACCTGGAGCTTGGCACGAGCAAAAGTAATTAATGTATGTTTGCAGAGAATTTATTTCATGGCAATTTAGCCCCGTGTGGGAGACAACTGCGGAATTGATTGATTTTATGTGTGTGTGCGTTGGGCTATCACTGCCTGAGTCTTGGCTCACTGTCCCGTGGGCCAGGGGAGCAGATGGCCGGGAAGAGTGAAGGATGAAGGATGAAGGGAGGCAGTTTAGAAATGGAAATAGAGGGATGATAGAGGGCTAATAGTGAGACACACAGAGAGAACAAAAGAGGCAGAGAGGAGCATCAGTCAGGGTGGAGTTGGGAAGGAGACTTTGGGAAGCAGCAAAAGCCGTAATATTCATGTCTGTTGTAAATTTATAGAAACAAAGAATCCAAACCTTTTCTACATTTCGGGTGCTGTGTGTTGTCCCCCTCCTCCTGGCTGTCGTTTGCATATATCATTACCTCGGACATATCAAAGACACGACCTGAGCTGACAAAGAAAGACAGATTGAAGCTGAATAATTCATGCAGGGAAATTACAATTTTCTATCACACCATTATCTTTGATAAGATTTCCCCACTGAATACACTGATGAGTGGAGGAATTGACTTTCTCCCTAAAAACATCTGCTTTGACCAGATAATGGACCTGCTGACATTACTGAGAATCGGCCTCTGTCTTTGTTTGGGTATTAATAATACGCCAGAAACCAGGAATACTGTACACACAAAAGCATATCATTATATATACCATGTGTACATAATGTGTCATCAGTCCTAACCTTGTTTTCTGTTTTGGTCCAGGTGAGCACCTGCGGCTCTGTCCTCAAGACTACACCTGCTGCTCCAGTCAGATGGAGGAGACGCTCGCCCTCCAGAGCGAGAGGGACTTCCTCAAAGCCACTGAGGAGAACAGCCAGTTCCTCTTGACCACCTTTACTCATAGACACCGCAAGTTTGATGGTGAGTGCGTGACTCAGACACTTCTGCAGCTACTAATCCTTGTTTTAATGAGAACATTATCTGGTTTGAAATTGATTAAAATATATAATTATTCTTACTGAAACTACAGAAGGAACACTTCAGTGGAAAAAAAGGAACACAAGCTGCACTCTGCTTCTCCTCGCCTCACCCTTCTTATCTTCTGAGTTAAAAGCAGAGAGTGACAGCTTATTAAGGACCTCCGACTGCACAGCTCCACTTAGCTAGTCAAATATCTGAGCAATAAAATTGACTTCAAGACACTGAAAGTGCAGCACTGCATTTATTTTTTCAGATATCCTTGTAGCTGTTACTTATTAATTCCAGTAATTTGTTTTTAAATATTAATTTCATGAAGGTATGGAGCTTAAGTTATTATAAAATAATGCCCACTGCTGAAGCAGCAAAGCCCAGATAGTCTCTAGTGTGCACTAAGCCTACATTTTCTACATTGTAACTCTACAGTTTATTTGATGCTGCACTCTATAAACCTTGTAGTTGGGAAGTCAAAACTTTAAATTACATCAAACATCTGTGGATTCTATACATACACAGCTGAAAACACATTTTAGCTTCATGTTTGTGTGAAGGGTGGCCATTTATTGAAATACATACACAACTGTTCAAAGCAGTTTTCTAAATACAATACACTTGAAGTAAAGCTGACAACAGTCTTAAAGTCTGTGTAAAATCAATATGTTTTGTTTTGAACTTTACGTCACCTATATGTCACCTATGTCCCAGTATCTGGCCCAACACTGACAAAAAAAGTAATGTTCTTAAAATCTTGTAATTTTTAGGAAAACACACAAAAATATTTATGACTTGTACAGCAATTAAACACATATTAACCTTGCATCCATTTTTTTTTTTGGCATTGGAGCTGACCAATCACAGCAGATTTGGCTTTTTACAAGAAGAACACCCTTCCCAGCTCTGTTTTTACAGAAAGCACTCTGCTAGCCACTTTATGGGGATGTTACTTTATTAATGTTGATACAGTTCAAGCAAATATATTGGACCGGAAAGTAGAGAAGCTGTATTTGTGTGTAAGCTGCTGTCTTGGAGATTTGGACAAAAAAAAATGCAGAAATCCATGCTTTATTTTTGTTTTCTTGGATTTTTCCAAGTCAGAGATTGGAATGCCAATTGAACATATTCTCTCTGGTAAACACACAAACTCCCCTCCACTGAAGGCTTCCTTTTAAAAATTAATGAACAGTTGGCCCAAGCACAATGACTCATGATGATATCACTTTGACATCACCACGGTTATACAGAGATAAAGAAGACATTATAAAACCATTTCAAAGGCTGGGTAAGACTAACCGTGACCTGTAAATTAATCGCTTTGTGTAAAATATATTGAGTGCACCTTTATGTTTTTGGAAACCTAAGCAGCTTTGATGATTGTATTTGATTTGTATTTGAGAGAATTTAGCCCTCGTTGTTTCAGATCGGGTACATGTGATTGCAGGTTTGGAGGAGCCTCAGCACGGAGCTGAATTTACACTTTCTCCTCCTGACGCCGTTGGATTGCTATCACCTTTTTTTCCTTCTCATACTGTTATATAATGTATGTGATGAGTCATAGAAAGGCGCTTAAAGAGTGGGAGACTGACTATGAGTCCAAAAGATGGATTTTAAATAGAGTCGTGCATCAGTGTACAGGATCTGATGGTAGTGTCTTTAAGCAATGGGAGGAGGGTTATGGATCGCCTACGTAGAAACCTGGCTGAGATGTCGGAAAAAGAATGTAGATGACTGATATTATATGTAATCTTTGCCTTTCCTGCCTCTTTGCAGAGTTCTTCAGAGAGCTTATAGACCTTTCTGAAAAGTCTATGAACCAGATGTTCACCAAGACCTACGGCCGCCTCTTCACACAGAATTCACACGTCTTCCAGGAACTGTTTGTGGAGCTTCGCAGATATTATTCTGGTTGGTTTGATCACTTTTTTATCCACATTGCCTGAGGCTCATGTATTTAGATGGCCTAATGATTTTTGCAAAGCAGCCCCAGCTGGGTTGGATCTTCCATATAAAACAATGATTTTAAGGAAGTTCCTATGGTTTAATGATCTAACACACATAAAATCGAATGAAGTAAACAAACAACAAACAGGAATAGATAGACAGATTGAAAATCTTTCCATGTTTTGTTGTATTCAGTTAAAATGGAAAGCTAACAATCAAATTTCAGGACACATTATTTCAAGGGATCCACCTGGTTGTTTTACTTTACGGTGGTTACCACCACCACCATGAGGAATGAATGACTGCAGAGAAATGTTTGGCAGTCATCTGGCTAAAGATAGTGAAGTAGTCTGGTGAAAAGCTGCACTAATTCCTTGCTGCACTGACAGTTTAGTGTAGTTCTATAAGTCCACCTCCATATTGTGGTAAATCCACAGCAGCTCAGGACAGCAGTAAAGAGGCAGCTTTGTCTTTGGAGGAGTATTGAAACGCCAGGAGGAATTGCAGGAAAAAAGAGAGAGAGAATCGGATTCCCACGGATGCCAGACAGTTTCTATTTCTGCTCCGGATTGCTGTGTTTTGGCATGACAGCCGCTCGCTGGAGAGTCCATCTGCAGGCTGTTGCTGCTTAGTCAACCTGTCTTTGTCTGCCAAACAGCCTGAATGGCTAATTTGAGGCCGTATAGTAGACGACAGATTGGAGAATCACAGACTGATTCTGTACAGACACTGACAAGCACCCAAGCACACTTAAAGGAAAGAAATCAGATATAATACTCGAGAGTTGAACATTTGTCATTCAATGTTGTGCCAGGAAACCTTGAGTTCTGGTATTTATGTGGATGTTGTTTTGATACAAACCACCCACCTAAACACTGATGAAGCCCCCATGGCAAAATGACTTGCCGACGGCAGCAACCTCCCCCAGCAGAACAAAACACAGGAAGACAACAAAGAGCTCAAGGCCTCTAAATGCTCCAGATCTTGTTTGGGATCTGTGGATGCAGTGAAAGAAGCCCAAACTATGGAGGCCCCACCCTGCAACCTGCAAGGATTTGCTGATGTAGAAAACTGTAGAAAAAACAATACAATGGTCAAGTACTGACAAATCCTTTTTCAGTTCTTTCCTCCTTGACAAAACTTGAAACTTCATACATATCTGTCAGCAGTCAGGCAAAAAACACTGCAGGCAATAACATGCCTTGGATGAAAAAAAAAAAACTGTATTATGACAAATGGCTACTCTTTCACCCACAGGCGGTAGCGTCAGTCTGACGGAGGTTCTCTCAGATTTCTGGTCCAGACTGGTGGAGCGCGTCTTCTCTCTGGTCAACCCACAGTATCAGTTCAGTGAGGACTACCTGGAGTGTGTCAGCAAACACGCTGAACAGCTGCAGCCATTTGGGGATGTGCCGCGCAAACTTCGTGTACAGGTGTGTGTGTAGTGAGCCATGACACCATATGTAACTATAACAAATCAGCTAGAATGATAGTGGGTTATAATATGTGACTGATCTTACTGTCATATTTGGTATTCAGGTATCGAGGGCATTCATCGCAGCCAGAGCGCTGTCTAAGGGCTTGGCCACTGGTCGGGATATTGTGAATAAAGCAACAAAGGTGAGTGGTTTCTATTCAGCACCCCTCATACTCATCTTGAAGGACACATTTAATCAAGGATAGTGGTGTTCCTCTGTTCATTGGCAAGGGACCGTACCCTTCCTACCCTGTATCAAAAAATAAATAAAATAAAAAAGACTACTGCCAACAACCACATACACCCATCAGGCATAACATTGTGACCACCTTTTGCCTCCAAAATAGTTGTGACCCATCAGAGAATGGACATGGGCCTTCTGAGGATGTCCTGTGGTGTCTGGCTACAGAATGTTGTTAGTGGGGGCCTTTGGGTCCCATGAGTTGAGTGTAGGGGAGGGGCCTCTGTAAACCATCCCACAGATACTTGATCAGTTTGGGATCTAGTGAATTTATCAGGCTGCATCCTACTGGGGATGGCTGCTGCCATCAAGGAGTGTCATTGCTATGGGGTGGGGGTGCCTGGTCTGGTCTAGGTGGGTGGTACATGTCTAAGTAACATCCACATGACTGCCAGGTCCAAAAGTTTCCCAGCACAACATTGGGTTGTCACAAGATGCTCAATGTAATTTAGTTCTCCTGTCAGTGGTTTTAATGTTGTGGCTGATTGGTGTATACTGTACATGTAGCTCTGTTAAATCTGCCTTGTTTAACCACATTAAATTATCAACATAATTATCAGTGTTATGTATGTCTTTTGTCAGCGCATCATAGTTTCTGGTTCTCTCACTATGGCTGACTTTCAGAGCTGCAAACATGGAAAGATTTTTTATTTAGTAGCAGTAATAATGGTTACACTGCATTCTCTCATTAATCCTTTCCCACCCACCGTTTTGTTTTTTCAGTTGACTGCAGACTCAGAGTGTGTGCGCGGCCTAATGCGTCAGTGGTACTGCCCGCTGTGTCGAGGCATCCCCTCCCTGCGGCCCTGCCACTCCCTGTGCCTTAATGTGATGAAGGGCTGCTTAGCCAATCAGGCTGACCTGGACACCGAATGGAACAATTTCATTGGTGAGTGAAGGGAAGAGGTGGGCTTTGGGAAGATGGAGCAAGGCATTCTGATACGTTGTTCACAAAATAGGACAAGGTCTAGGGTATATTTCCTGAATTAATTAGCAATAAAATCATAAAAATATAAGCTACCCCTTTTTACTGTATTTTGAATTATTGCTATTCTTATTATTAAACAGAATATATCTTAAAGTGTAATCACTATATTGTGCCCCGTCACTCATTTAATTTCACTTCCTTTTCCCCTAATGAATTCCTCCTCCATTAATCATTCATGCCTCTCTGCCCCTTCACAATTGATCTGTCTTCCCGTGTTTCCTTTCCCCTTTCATCAAACCCATACATTCCCCCCATTTTTTTCATGTGCAGTGCTTCCACTTACTTTCATCACTCCATCCATGACTACTGCACTCAAATGCATCTTCTATACCCTTTTCTCCAACCACCATTCTTCTCTGTTTTTCTATTTAATGACAGTTTGCTTCCTGATCTTGCTAAACACCTCCTAAAGAAATGCAAATTGAACCCTTTTAGCTTGTTTGCTAGTGAGAGATTCTAGGCAGAGGGAACCATTTATCAGGGTGTACAATAGGCCACCTATAGAGAGGTTTTCTTTGCATTTGTTACCAGACAATGAGACCTTAGTGATTGGAATCATAGCTAACTCTACCCACCGACCATCGTTGTCTCTCTGTCCTCTATCAGATGCTCTGTATCAGGTTTCAGAGAAGTTGGAGGGGCCGTTCAACATAGAGCTCGCAGCCGACTCCGTATCAGTCAAAGTGTCAGAAGCCATTATGCACATGCAGGAAAACAGCGTCGGGATCTCCAGTAAGGCAAGTAAAAGAGGAACCAGCAGACTATGAAGAGATGAAAAGGAAAATGAAATGAACATCAATGCGTTTTTTATTTATTTTTATTGCTTTGCCAGATTTCTGACATTTTACAGAACCTTTAAAATTACATAGAACAACAACATCAGTAAAACTATTACAAGTCAACGCTTTAATCTAAATTAGTGTTTAATTTTAATCTTCTCAGTGAGACAGGATGCAGTTGAAATGACAGGAATTATTCACAGAGAGCTCTACAGCCTCACAGTATGATTAAAACATGGCAGACGTCCCAGGAGCGAATCCATCAGAGACACCCACGTCTTGTAAGAAACAGAAAAGCTCCTGGTGTGAGGTGACAGCACTCGCTTTAAGGAACAGGCAGTGCTCTCCTTTACAGGCAAGCTTTGTGTGGTTGCAGCCTCTTACAAACACAGTGACTTTAGAAATATTTCAGCTCTGTTTCTATATATCGTTCTTTTACAACATCTAGACTCTGGTTTCCTGGTAGCTAGGCAGCTGACTCAGATCTAAAATGTAGTTTAAAAACAGCACAGATGACTGAGATTTCTGCAGAGAAAAATATGACGACAATAAAGATTACTATCTGGACACATATTACTAAGCCATGCCCTAGATTATTTAAACTCAGCACATTATTTTAAGGCATGTTGAAGGAAAGTGTGCGCAATAAAAATTGGGTATTTTAGAGCACGTCATGACAATCTATTTCTTTGATGCAGTGTAAAATCCTTGATAAACAGCTGTCAGCATGGCTAATTCTGTGCTGTTGTTTACCTTAGGTGTTTCAAGGTTGTGGGAGCCCCAGGCCGGCTCCAGCCAGGTCCAAACGCTCACCCAAAGAGTCAGGGGGCAACTGGAGGCCCTTCCGCACCTACGCCACTGAGGAGAAACCCACCACTGCTGCAGGCACCAACCTGGACCGATTGGTGAGAAAGAAACAGCAGAACATTCCAGCTAATCACTAACTTGGGTGGTGTTCAGTGCCCGGATTTAGAACCTTTGAACAAAAATCTGACAATCAGGAGAAAATGAAAACAAATTACTGCAGGTGAGAAAACCAAAACAATGAACTAAGAGACACTGAAACCCTCCACTGAAGGGGATTGCTGCTGAGAGTCAATTATCAGTGGGTTCTTCATGACAATTACACAGTGGGTGCATATGTTCACATAAAAATACTGACTAGCAAAGCATCAGTCCAGACCTTGGAACAACAAGGAACAACACACCTAAGGATCTCATGGAGCAGGACAAGACACGGGGCACTAAAAGATTTTTTTAAATACTTTGGGAGAGAACTCAGACTTGCTTGGGCTGTGTTTCAGGTTCAGTGCAGAAATCAAAAAGATGACACAACACTAAAAAGTAAAGTGTTCAGCAGTTAGCACCCAGCAGAATGGTCTTGGAAAATATAAGTGCTTGAAAAAGCTATGAAACGAAAAGCCAAGGTGAAAGGAAGAGGGCAGTAGGTATTAATATCTATTTATAAGACAGCTGACCCACAAGCAGTGTCATGTCAGTTTTGCACTTTGCCCTGAATCAGCACTGCATCTTCTCTACGCTTCCTCCAGCCAGCCACACAAAACAAGGATACTTTAAAACCCTGTCTGAGTCATCGCCGATTTCCTTACACCTCCACACAGGTTACCGAGCTGAAGGAGCGACTGCGGCCCATGCGGGGCTTCTGGGTGTCCCTCCCACACACCATCTGCAACGATGAGAAGATGGCTGCCGACGTCACTAATGAGGACCGCTGCTGGAACGGACAGACCCGGGGGAGGTGAGCAAGATCAGAGAAAAGGACTGGGAGTGGAGGGGGGGCTCAGTGTAGGCGGAGGAGGAGGGAGCGAGTTAGTGATGCTGCAGAGGTGGAAAGATGCAACAGATGGAACTGAGTTTATTAAATTTTTGCCTCCACCAGTCACCCACATGCTCGCTGTGTGGGTCTGCTTGCTTTTATTCAGGCAGATACAGCCAAACAGCAGGAGTCAGGGCTCATGTAAAGAGACTGTGGAGTCCTGTGTGTGAGCGAGCTACAGAGAAAAGAAAAATGTGTCTGCGTAATGGTGGATTTGATGTCTTATGATGTTTCAGTTTGTATAAGTACACCCACCTCAGCAGCTATGATCATAAAATAGGACTGTAACCATTTTGTACAAAGTAGGCCATAGTGTTTTGGTTAATTAAATAACCAAATTTATTGTTCAAGAGGTAAAATGTCCTTTAGTCTTATTCATGTCCGTTATTCACATTAGTTTTAAGAAAATGTCATGCTGCCAGATAAAACTAGTTGTTACATTGCAGTTATTACGAACTGAGTTCCCATAAAGCCGTCCAATAGTTGCGGAGACATTTTGCTCTGAACCAAAAATGTCAAACTGATCGTGGGATTCAAATTCAGACGCGGTTCATTAGAATTCATCTTCTGGGAACAACATGGCGATTCATCATATTGCTGTTGAGAAATTTTAACAAGAATGTTCACACGCCTGTTTGGTGCTGGGTTGAGTTTTTAGAACATTTCCACAGAAAAATGACACCCCTGAGAACAGCAAGAGGGAATAAATCACTGTAGTTGCAGGCCAGAAAGAAGCTCCTATCAGTCCTAGGTTGAGTGAAACTGCTGCTGAGGGACAATTACACCGATCAGGCATAACCTCTCTGACTCATCAGAGAATGAACATGGGTCTTCTGAGAGTGTCCTGTGGTGTCTGGTAACAGGATGTTGTTAGTGGGGGCCTTTGAGTCCTGTGGGTTGAGGGGAGGGGCCTCTGTGGATCATCCCACAGATACTTGATCAGTTTGGGATCGAGTGAATTTGGAGGCCAGGTCAACACCTTGTGCTGTTCTTCATGTTTTTTGAGTTGCTCCTAAAGCGTTTTTGTGTGTGTGTCTGTGTCAGGCTGCATCCTGCTGGGGATGGCTGCTGCCATCAAGGAGTGTCATTGCTTTGGGGTGGGGGTGCCTGGTCTGGGTTGGTGGTACATGTCTAAGTAACATCCACATGAATGCCAGGTCCAAAAGTTTCCCAGCAGAACATTGGATTGTCAGAAAATTGTCGCAGTCAGATAACTGGATACAATTCAAAACATAGATTATTACAGTTTGTCCTTTGATATTTAAAAACGCTTTGATCTTCTTTTCTCATATTGCAGCGATTCTTGGCAGATATTATGTTTCTCCTACTTATAAACATGGATAGTTAATGCTAAAACTATGCTACATATGTAAATGCCCCCTTGTGTACTTGTTCAGGTACCTTCCAGATGTGACAGGAGACGGACTGGTCAGCCAGATCAACAATCCTGAAGTGGAGGTAGACATTGCCCGTCCAGATGTGAGGACCAGACAGCTGATCATGGAGCTGAGGGTGGCGACCAACAAACTGCGGCACGCTCAGAGCGGACAGGACATGGACTTTGTGGACAGTGAGTGTTTCTGATTGACAAAATTGACCTAATTATGTATTGATCCGAAAAGCAGTTATTGATAATGTGATCATCGTTAATAAATATAATAAATAATATGTAACTTAATATGTAATCTTCTTCCTTGTTTCAGGTGAGGAGGGCAGTGGATCAGGGGGTGGAGAACAGGGTGAAAGGTACAATGATGATGGGCCAGGTTATGGGCCTTACTCACCACCCTATAGCAAACCTCCACGTAACACCGCCTCCAACCCCGCAAAGCCTCCTCGAAGCCGAGACAAAAATGGGTCCAAGTGGAACAGAAACAACGGCCAGGGACGAGTCCGGTCTGCAGCCAGTCTGCTCTCCTTCTCCCTGGTTCCTTTGTTGTCTTTGCTTTTTATGCTCGCTGTTGCCTCCATGTGGAGATAGCTGGTTATTACAGTCTGGAGGTGAATTTCTCTGTTATGCTGGAGTCTTAAGCACATTACGAAGAAAAACAAAAGTCATTCCATTTGGTTACACCAGCAGAAAAAAAGATAAAACAGGCTAATTTAGCAATAATCAAAAACCTGTTTACAGCACTAAATAAATAGGTTACACTGAATAATTTTTCCTACTCCCTAAGCAACAAAAAAGACACATTATGACACATTGATAATCACAAACAAAACCTAATGAGTACTGCCATTTTCTAGTGCCATTTGTGAGATGTTTGACCTATTATTCTGAATGGTGGGCTGTGCTGGAAGTCTTTGGAGGACAAAAGGAACAAATGTTTTGTAACATCAAGTAAATTAGCAGCTTGTTTGGGTGATTGAGCTGATGGTCTGGTGGTCGGTGAGCTAGAGATTAGTCGTACAGTTCATTTCTGTGTAGCTGCGATGAGCAGCAGCTGATTTGATCTGAATGTATTTGTTTGCTGCCGTTTTGACTGAATTCCTTTTATTCATTCGATTTGTTTTCAGTCTAGCCACGGTTCATTTTGTTCATTTTTCATGTAATGATTTCATTTACCCACTGGATTAGCCTTTAGCGTTTTGTCTGAGAACTTAAAAAAAAAAAAAAAAAAAGAATGGCAAAAGCGTGACTCTGGATGCCAAACAAAGAGCTGTTTTTGAATGTAAAAAGCTCAATATAATTTGGGTTGGTTATATTAATGTAATATATTGATATTTTCTAATTTATTTGTAATGTTATGTATTGTCTTTCCTATATTTTTAAGGCAAAGGTTGTGTGTTTTATCTTCTAATAGAAGTCTGTCTTTAGCTGTCTCTGGTTAAAAAAAGAAAGGAAAGTTATGTTTTATCAGGTGTAGTTTTAACCAGAGATCGCTAAGGAGCATCATGTGTGGAAGTGTGTGTGCGTGTGTCTGTATCAAGGTTTTATATTGTTTGTTATATGTTTGAAGTTACGCTTCATGTTGAGACGGCGTTGGGACATTTTTAATAGTGAGCTTTTCTACTTATTTTTCCTTAAAGCAACAAGAGATGATGAAAACAGTGAGTGAGCTCAAGATGTGACGTAACATTGGATTGGATGGTTACAAAAAGACAAATGATGTCAAGAGCTTAGAGAAGGTGGCTCTTAATTTTCATTTGCTGAATGTGTTTTAATGAAGAAGAGATCAAGAATATTCAAGAAGAAGATCAAAGCGGAGTTTGAAAGGATCAGTGTGATATTTTGGAAGATATGCTTATTTACTTGCAGAGAGTTTGATGAGAGGATTGAATCATCCAGCAGGTGATTAGCTTGGCCTAGCATAAAGACAGGAATTAAATGAATTCATTTTCTTATTTAAAAAGTAGAAAAAACTGTGTGTGAGAACAACAATTTGCTGGTATATATATGTATTTTTATTTCATGGTTGGCAGCCGTTGCCCTCTAACCACTTTAAACTGGTCTCGGCCTTCATAACACAGCTAGGCAACAGTTGCTGTGCTGTGTGAATGTCCGCCAACAAATTTACACTTCAGTTTTAGTGTATTAAACATTGTGCTAAATAAGAAGTAGCATGTTAGCACTTGTATTTTGTTGGGACTGGTTGGTCCATGTTGTTACTTCTTAGCAAAACCAGACTAGTTGTTTATCCAGTTCCAGATTTTATGCTAAATTAAGCTAATCAGCTGCTAGCTCCTGGGACAACTTAACTCTTCTGTTGAATGAGGAGCTGTGAAATCCCATTTGGTTGTAACAGAATTACACTGCTAGTTAATTGCGTGATTATACCTGTACAATATAAAGTAATGCAAGAGAAGGATTTCATTCTAAAACATATTCATTTTATTGCCAAAAAAATGTTTGCCATTTTTAAGGAAAGGCTTAGTAAAAATGTCAGTAATAAAACCCTTCAAAAAGAGCAGTAACACTCTGCAAGACTTCACCACACACAGTGTTATTTTGCACAAACACAAAAAAAAGAGCATCACACTATTTCAAAAGCAATCTGTGCTTTCGATGATCAGCAGTCAGATTAAAGCTGGCTTCAGTATTTCCATTGAATTTCAGGAAAGAGGTTCTGTGGTCCGACCTCTCATCCGTTCCCACTACTCACACATTCCTTCATGGTGAAAGTATAGCACAACCTTTTTCATGTTGTTGTAACAGTTTTTTGGTATCAAACAAGTGATATTTTCTGCTTCATTAAAAAACTGAACGAAAATATGTTGATGTTTCTTTTCTTTTGACAGAAAGCACTAAAAAGAAAAGTTGACATCTTAGTCATGTAGTCTACTGCTTAATTGCGGTTAATTCTGCATCAGTGTTAAACACGTGTAGTACTGTGTTCAGAGGCCTCACCAGGGTGTCCTTGGATGCTCCTTTTTAGGCTCTAAGCAGAGCCACCTCATTGTTTGGATGTCCATCATGTGAGAACTTCTTGATGTGAGCAAGATGGTGCATGCATCTATGCTGACAAGAACAAAAGATTAAAGAGAGTCGGTACAATATTAAAAGATGAAATGGGCATAAAAGAGTTCCCAAATAGTAAATTTATAACAAATATATTCAAAATCTTATTCAGAATCTAGTAAATTGTATCTTGCTGATAACTTTAAAGAAAAAGATTTCAAATCAGAAACATCTAGTTTATACAAATTTATACTTTAAGAGATTTCATTGAAACTACTGACCCTATTTACAGCATCAGTTTAGAGATGGATGTGGTTATTTTGTGCGTTGTAATGTCAAGACTAAATAAGACTTAAGCATGGATGTTTAACTTGTAGATGTAAATTGTCCAACAGACTTGATATGACAATCTCTATACTGTACATGATATAGCAGCATTATATTAGAAATGATTTTCCCTAAGTGGGTTTGCCACAGTTCAGTTATACAACCCTGTTACAGCTTAATTTATTTGCTGTTACCTTCCACAAACAGAAGCCAAGAAACGCCAACAGCAGCAGCAGTGCAATGGTTGTCAGGAAAATTATCCACCATGCAACCTAGGTCAAGAATTCAGTCTTTATCTTAAGGAAAACTGACAGTTTAACCTGTAGAGATTAAATTGTATGTACAGATGCAAAATCACCAATATATATTTTTTAGATGTATAGACTGCAACATTTTGGAAATATCTGTTCAAGTTACATAATAATTGTACCCTAAATAGAAATCATTGTCTCAATGTAAAAAGGACAGCAGTTTATCAAAAGCTTGTGTGAGTAATTAAAAAAAAAAAAAATAGTCTCTTTACCTTTGTCCCAGGTTTCTCTAGTTTGAGTCCAATATACTTTGGAGAGTTGGTCAGACTCAGAGTGACATCCACAACAATGCCGAGGTAGTTCAGAGAGCTGTAATCCTAAATTAGAGAGAAAAATTAAATGAGCGTTTGGCTGCATTAGCCAATATTGATGGACTAACTGGATTAAGGCACAAAGTTTAAAAATCTAAAACAGGATTTTTTTATCAGCAGTAACTGGTTCTTGCATTATATTCTAAAGGTTATCTGTGGTGTCTAACAAATGAGATGAATGCATTTCCTTCCTCAATAAACACATCCACATATAGATGTTCTTTATAGAACCTGCAATAATGTTTTACTGCTTTTGCTGGTGTGGAGTTGTTTATTGGTGCATTACAACCACCTGAACATCAAGAAATAAGCTCAAACTTGCAAAAAAAAACACGTTATAAAGATGAGGATGATTGGTCACTGAACATAAAGTGTTAACCTTGTCATTGTGCTTTAATATAAAAACATATGGTGTTGCAGCCTCAAAGAAAGAAAATCAATAAATGCAACACACAAAATCATCTTCCAGTGCCGTTGGCACTCGTACGAGAAAAAAACATTACATAAATGATGCACACCTCTGCCAAAGTTGTGTTCCAAAGGCATGAATGAAGGACAGGTTGTGCTGTACTGTCCAGACCCAGCAGGGGGCAGTGTATCTCCACACACTTTAGTCCCTCTGAGCAGGTCTGGAAGACAGAACAACAGGCTTGACACTAATAAAAATGTGCTAATAATAATAATCAGAATAACTGATCACCAATGTTTTGTATTTTCTTTGAGTGGAAAGAAATTGGAGGGCGTCAGTGAGAGCTTCATGTTCAGCTGCACGTTTTGTCTTTGATGGAAGAGATGTTTTCAAGATATAGGTATTTAGTATAGGCTTTGTCTACATTTTGAACACTGTTTAAAAAATAGTTATTTAATACCTTTACATGTTTAACTGGATTGACCTCATTTACAGGTGAGCATGGGACAGACTGCACACCTTTACTGCTGATGGGAGTCAAAGACAGAATCCATTGCCCTGCAGAGTTCTCGTCTCGTCTTCTTCCGCTTATCCGGGTCTGGGTCGCGGGGGCAGCAGCTTCAGTAGGGAAGCCCAGACAGCCCTCTCCCCAGCCACTTCAGCCAGCTCCTCCGGAGGGACCCCCAGGCGTTCCCAGGCCAGACATGAGATATAATCCCTCCATCGTGTCCCTGGTTGGCCCCAAGGTCTCCTTCCGGTGGGACATGCCCGAAACACCTCTCCCGGGAGGCGTCCGGGAGGCATCCTTACCAGATGCCCTAGCCACCTCAACTGACTCCTCTCGACGTGGAGGAGCAGCGGCTCTACTCTGAGCTCCTCCCGTTTGTCCGAGCTCCTTACCCTATCTCTAAGGCTGAGCCCAGCCATCCTGCGAAGGAAACTCATTTCGGCCGCTTGTATTTGCGATCTTGTTCTTTCGGTCATTACCCAAAGTTCATGACCATAGGTGAGGATTGGAACGTAGATCGACCGGTAAATTGAGAACTTCGCCTTTCGGCTAAGCTCTCTCTTCACCACGACGGACCGGTTAAGCATCGGCATCACTGCAGATGCCGCTCCGATCCGCCTGTTGATCTCCCGCTCCCTCCTACCCTCACTCGTGATCAAGACCCCGACATACTTGAACTCCTCCACTTGAGGCAGTACCTCCTCCCCGACCCGGAGTGGGCAATTCACCCTTTTCCGACTGAGGACCATGGCCTCAGACTTGGACGTGCTGATCTTCATCCCAGCCGCTTCACACTCGGCTGCGAACCGCCCTAGCAAGAGCTGGAGGTCGTTGTTTGATGAAGCTAAAAGGACCACGTCATCCGCAAAAAGCAGGGACAAGATCCTCTGATCACCGAACCTGACACCCTCCCCCACCCGGCTGCGCCTAGAAATTCTGTCCATAAAAGTTATGAACAGAACCGGTGACAAAGGGCAGCCCTGGCGGAGTCCAACACTCACTGGGAACAGGTCCGACTTACTACCGGCTACACCACAGGTGTCAAACTGATCCGTGAAAGGGCCACTGTGGCTGCAGGTTTTCATTCCAACCATGCAGCAGCACACCTGACTTGGCTCAATCAATCAACTGAACTGCCTTCACACAGTCAATTCAGGTGTCCTCTTGCTTGATTGGAACAAAAACTTGCCAGCCACACCCACTGCATGCGTGCTGCATGGTTGGAATGAAAACCTGCAGCCACAGCGGCCCTTTCACGGATCAGTTTGACACCCCTGGGCTACACGGACCAAACTCGCACTCCTTTGGTACAGGGACTGAATGGCCCTTAGTAAGGGGCCATCCACCCAATACTCCCGGAGTACCCCCCACAGTATGCTCCTGGGGGCACGGTCATAAGCCTTCTCCAGATCCACAAAGCACATGTGGACTGGTTGGGCAAACTCCCATTTCCCCTCCAGCACCCTTGTGAGGGTAAAGAGCTGGTCCATGGTTCCATGTCCGGGACGAAAACCACATTGTTCCTCCTCGATCTGAGGTTCAACAATCGACCGGACCCTCTTTTCCAGCACCCTGGCATAGACCTTGCTGGCATAGACCTTGCCAGGGAGGCTGAGGAGTGTGTTCCCCCTATAGTTGGAACACACCCTCTGGTTTAAAGATGGGGACCAACACCCCGTTCTGCCAATCCGGAGGTACTACCCCGATGTCCACGCAATGTTGCAGAGACGTGTCAGCCAGGACAGCCCTACAACATCCACATCCATCCTATATCTAATCTACCCTTCATCTCCAAAATCCTTGAAAAAACAGTTGCCTCCCAACTCCATTCTCACTTATCCCATAATAACCTGTATGAACAGTTCCAGTCCGGTTTCCGCCCACTCCACAGCACTGAAACAGCACTTATCAAAATTACCAACGACCTCCTTATGGCAGCTGATTCTGGACTCCTCACCATCCTCATCCTCCTCGACCTGAGTGCAGCCTTCGATACCATCTGTCATACCACCCTCCTCAACAGGCTGTCTTCCATTGGCATCACCCACACTCCTTTAGACTGGTTCACATCTTACCTCTCTGGCCGCACTCAGTTCATTCAACTTAAGTCCCTTAAATCCATCCCCTCCTCCGTCACTTCAGGTGTGCCCCAGGGCTCTGTCCTGGGGCCCCTACTCTTCATCATCTACCTCCTCCCCCTTGGCAATATCTTCCGCAAATTTAATATTCATTTCCACTGTCATGCAGATGACACCCAGCTCTACCTTTCCAGCAAACCTTCGTCCACTCTCCCACCCACCACCCTTACTGATTGCATCTCTGAAATAAAAACCTGGTTCACCCGAAACTTCCTTAAACTAAACAGTAACAAAACTGAGGTCCTCCTCATTGGCACCAAATCCACTCTATCCAAAATCGACAGCTTTTCTCTTAGTATTGACAACTCCTCCGTTTCACCCTCCCCCCAGGTTAAGAGTCTGGGTGTCATCCTTGACAGCACACTATCCTTTCAATCCCACACCAATAACATTACTCGGTCTGCTTACTTCCACCTACGTAACATTAATCGCCTCCGCCCCTCCCTTACCCCCCACACTGCCGCCATCCTTATTCACAGTCTTGTCACTTCCCGTCTGGATTATTGCAACTCTCTCCTCTTTGGCCTTCCACACAAATCCCTCCATAAACTTCAACTAGTCCAGAATTCAGCTGCCCGCATCATAACTCGAACCCCCTCCATTCACCACATCACTCCTGTCCTTCAAGAGCTTCATTGGCTCCCAGTTCAATTCCGCATCCAATTTAAAGTCCTCTTGTTTACTTTCAAGGCCATTCACAACCTCACCCCCCCATATTTGTCTGATCTCCTCCATGTTCCCACTCCCTCCCGCTCTCTCTACGATCCTCTTCCTCCATACATCTGTCTGTCCCTACTGCCCGTCTTACCACCATGGGGAGCAGAGCATTCAGCCGCTCTGCTCCCCGTCTCTGGAATTCACTACCACCCCAACTCAGAAATATTGATTCATTTCCCGATTTCAAATCACAACTCAAAACATATCTGTTTAAAACTGCCTATTCCACCTGATGACAATTGCTCTGCCTTTTTTTTGTTGTTTTTAATATATATACAGTGGGGAAAATAAGTATTTGATACACCGCCGATTTTGCAAGTTTCCCCCCTTATAAAGAATGGAGAAGTCTGTAATTTACATCATAGGTACACTTCAACTGTGAGAGACAGAATCTAAAATAAAAATCCAGAAAATCACATTGTATGATTTTTAAATAATTAATTTGTATTTTATTGCATGAAATAAGTATTTGATCCCCAAACAACCAGCAAGGATTCTGGCTCTCACAGACCTGTTAGTTTGTCTTTAAGAAGCCCTCCTATCCTCCACTCGTTACCTGTATTAATTACACCAGTTTGAACTCGTTATCTGTATAAAAGACACCTGTCCACACACATAATTGATCACACTCCAACCGTTCCACCATGGCCAAGACCATAGAGCTGTTTAAGGACACCTGACACAAAATTGTAGACCTGCACATGGCTGGGATAGGGTACAGGACAATAGGCAAGCAGCTTGGTGAGAAGGCAACAACTGTTTCCTGCAATTATTAGAAAATGGAAGGGACTCAAGATGACTGTCAGTCTCCATTGGACTGGGGCTCCATGCAAGATCTCGCCTCGTGGAGTGTCAATGATCATGAGAAAGGTCAGGGATGAGCCCAGAACTACACAGGAGGACCTGGTCTATGACCTGAAGAGAGCTGGGACCACAGTCTGAATGGTTACCATTAGTAACACACTACGTTGCCATGGATTAAAATCCTGCAGCACATGCAAGGTCCTCCTGCTCAAGCCAGCACATGTCCAGGCCCGTCTGAAGTTTTCCAATGGCCATCTGGATGATCCAGAGGAGGCATGGGAGAAGGTCATGTGGTCAGATGAGACCAAAAGTGAACTTTTTGGTATAAACTCCACTCGCCGTGTTTGGAGGAAAAAGAAGGATGAGTACAATCCCAAGAACACCATCCCAACTGTGAAGCATGGGGGTGGAAACATAATGCTTTGGGGGTAGTTTTCTGTAAAAGGACCAGGACGAGTGCACCGTATGGAGGAGAGGATGGATGGGGCCATGTATTGCGAGATTTTGGGTAACAACCTCCTTCTCTCAGTAAGAGCATTGAAGATAGGTCGTGGCTGGGTCTTCCAGCATGACAATGACCTGAAACACACAGCCAGGGCAACTAAGGAGTGGCTCCGTAAGAAGCATTTCAAGGTCCTGGAGTGGTCTAGTCAGTCTCTAGACTTAAACCCAATAGAAAATCTTTGGAGGGAGATGAAACTCCGTGTTGCCCAGCTACAGCCTCGAAACCTGAAAGATGTGGAGGAGATCTGTATGGAGGAGTGGGCCAAAATCCCTGCTGCAGTGTGCGCAAACCTGGTCAAGAACTATAGGAAACGTTTGATCTCTGTAATTGGATCTGTACTAAATATTAAGTTCTGTTTTTCTAGTGTATCAAATACTTATTTCATGCAATATAATGCAAATTAATTATTTAAAAATCATACAATGTGATTTTCTGGATTTTTATTTTAGATTCTGTCTCTCACAGTTGAAGTGTACCTATGATGAAAATTACAGACCTCTCCATTCTTTATAAGGGGGGAAACTTGCAAAATCTGCGGTGTATCAAATACTTATTTTCCCCACTGTATATATATATATTTTACTCTTCTGCTGTTTTTTCTTATGAATGTATGTACGGTGTCCTTGAGTGCCAAGAAAGGCGCCTTTAAATAAAATGCATTATTATTATTATCCAGAGCCTTGAGATACCCAGGGCGGATCTCATCCGCTCCCGGAGCTCCGCCGCCGCAGAGTTGTTTCACTACCTCGGCGACTTCTGCCCCAGATTGACAAGTAAAACATGAAAAACAATAAAAATAATCAGTACCTATACATGTACTTGCAACCCCAGCTCAAACACCATCACTGAGGCAAATGCCTTAGCCGGCTGTATGGTGGTGACGTTAACATGTTTTGTGCTCAGTGAGATGCTGGACGTTGTGAGCACGACAAATGTAACCTGAAGGAAACAAAACAACCATTGTGTGATATAAATAGTGACGCCTACGTGGAGAAAACTGTTGCACTGCCACTCACTTCACTGTCTCTTTGTAGGGGGTTTCCAAGTTCACAGTCTATTAGTCTTCCTTTGCCATTGGCTGTACAGCTCACTTGTGTTTCCTGCAGATGCAAACACACACACACACAAACACCCATGTATTTGCTATATTCATATGACAACATCTCCAATTTCTCCACCACATGACAATATCAAACTGATGCTCCTTCACAGCAGTGTTCTTCTGCACTCACTGCTGCCCTGCTGTGAACAATGGACATGTAGTACAGTGTGTCTGGGAGCATAATGACTGAGCCACTCTGGTGTGCGTCGTCCCCATCATTGTTAGTCACAGTCATCTCCAAAGCTATGTCTTCTTTGGAAGGAGTTATGACTGCAACACCGTCCTCTCTAGAGATATGATGAGATGAGTTTGGCTTGAGGTTACTGAAGGATACTTTGGCAAATGTTGTCGCTGCCACAGCCCTTGTTTAAGATAATATGTAAAAAAATAAATAAAAATAAAAAGAACAGACACTGTTACTTTGCATTTTTAAACTTGACTAGGTGTCTAACAATTTTCACATATGTCATGCAAGTAGATTTCTAAAGGTTGGATTCACAGCTGTAGTCCCACACAGGTATACAGTGGTGCTAAAAACGACTTTCTACTAAAGGAAACATAACAAAAGCATTGGTCAATGGCTGAAGAAAGTTCAATAGTTCTTAAGAGAACTGTGATATGGCGACCTGTCCAGGGTGTACCCCGTACCCTTCACAGGACAAGCGGTCACAGAAGAAGAGTTTGAATATCAGAATACATTATATTAAAGCCAAAACATTAAATCCTAAACTCAACATTTTCTTGGACAAAGGGAAAAGCAGGACTATATATACACACACTCACACACATAAGGGCAGAGGAGACACAGGTGAAAACAATCAGGGCAGGGCAGACAATTACAGAGGTGCGAAATCACAGGACAGGAAGGTGTCGAGAAACAGGTGAAACTAATCAAGACGAGGAAGACAATCACAAAGGCGGGAAGGGACACAAGACAGGAAACCAAGAACTTAAAACAGGAAACTGGAAAACATGAACGAAACTCAAAACATGAACACAGGAATCAAAAAAACAGACCCATGACAGTACCCCCTTCCATGCGGAAGGCGGAATCCAGGGTGGCCGGGAGGCCGGGCAGACAGGGGCGAGAGTTCTGGGGGGCGGCCGGGAGGCCGGGAAGACAGGGGCGAGAGTTCTGGGGGGTGGCCGGGCAGACAGGGCCTAGAGTTCTGGGGCCGGGACAGGAAGGGCCGGGACAGGAAGGGCTGAGAGCCCTGGGGGCGGCCGGCAGGCCGGGCAGACAGGGATCAGGCACGGGAGCAGGAGACGGAGTCTGACCCACCTTGAGAACAGGAGCAGGAGCTGGAGTCCGATCCACCTTGGGAACGGGAACAGGAACCAGAGTCCAACCCACCTCTGAAACGAGAGCAGGAGCCAGAGAGGAGGCGGCCCTCGGAGCCGGAACAGGAGCCAGAGCGTAGGCGGCCCTCGGAGCCGGGACAGGAGCACAAGGAACAGGAGCGGAGGCCTTCCTGGGAGCCGGGACAGGAACACGCGGAGCAGGAGCGGAGGCCTTCCTGGGAGCAGGGATAGAAGCACAAGGAGCAGGTCGCTGGAGGTTGGCTGGCTGATGGTCAGCAGGTGGGGGAACCACCACTGTGTGGCTGGCGGACCGTTGCGTCAGAGGCTGCTGGCTTGCAGGCCTGCCTCCATGGTGTCCATGAGGGCCTAACCTCCCTGTCAGGGCCCTCATGGCCAAACGAGTGCCCTCAAAAGGCAAAAACTCAGGCATGAGCCAAGATTTATACTCCAACTTTTGTTCAAAATAAGCCAGTACCTTTTATCCTCCTCGTCCAACAGGGATATAGAATTGGTTTTGTCCATTCTTGATCGCGTCATTCTGTCACAGTTTTTCAAGGAGAGGTAGGACCCAAATGCTGGACAATAGGTGAGGAGGCAGGAGTAGGCAAAAACTGAATTTAATTAAACAAAAATGAAACAAGACCAAACAGAAAGCGCTGCTGAGACAGCAGGTATTACAAAAATAAAAAATAAAAATCTAAACTTTCAAAAAGACAAAAAAAAATGTAACATCACAAGACTTGAAATCAAGAACACTGGAAACACAGAGAAATGGTAAAAAAAACAAAACAGTATAACGCGACAAAGGGAAAAGCACGACTATATATACACATAAGGGCAGAGGAGACACAGGTGAAAACAAGGGAACTCACAGGACAGAAAGGTGACGTGAAACAGGTGAAACTTATCAAGACGGGGAAGACAATCACAAAGGCGGGAAGGGACACAAGACAGGAAACCAATAACTTAACAAAATAAAAAAGGAAACTGGAAAACATGAAACATGAACGAAACTCAAAACATGAACACAGGAATAAAAAAAACAGAACCATGACAAAAGGCTCATTTTACTCATCACTTTTATTGCTTACTTCTTTTGCTTATGCCCTTTATATTGAAATTATTAATAACAATAATAATAAAATATCCTGGTATTTGTGTCCACTTCATGTTGCAGCCTAACATATATCGTCATTACGTCTATTTTGTAAATCCTTCCATCCTGTGCAGGACAGAATAATTTTGTTTTCTAACGTATGCACATACTCATACCTCTGGCAGTGTGGTCTTCTGCTGGTAAAGGTTAAGGACAGGAGTGACATTAGGAAGACCTGCACTCATCTGGGTTGTCTGACTGGATCGCCAAAGAGACACGGTGACAAAAGTGTAGTAGAGTGATGAATAAAGTGCCACTGTTTGCAGTTAATATACTATTAAACTAGGGAGGCACTGATTCGATAGCCTACTCACTGTCGGTCCAATTCTGGGCCAAAACAAAAAAAAATGCAGGATTCAATGAATTAAGCAGTTCTGGGGGTCGGTTTGAAACCTTAGGAGCCGGCGAAGAATGTTCTAGATCAGTGGTTCCCAACCTGGGGTCCGCGCCCCCCACTGGGGGGTCCCAGAGATCGCAGGGGGTGCGCACAACTTTGTCTGCTCTGAGGTTGTGAGGTCACCAAAATTAAATTTGTGCACATTAAATTTATAAAATTAAAAATAAAATAAAAAACACACCCAACTGGATAATCAAAACTCTGTATAATCCAAATTGAAACATATTTTTGGTCCACATTTAAATTCATTAAGCTATTTATTACCAACACCCCTGACCTCTGACCTTCTCGTCACCCGTGGTGATATCACTTTATGAAGAAAACATGTCTGAGAAACGTAAAAGTACCGATGGTTCATCAGTATCAAAGAAGAAAACAAGACAATATCTCGAGAGTTACCTTGATTTTGGTTTTATCGAAGGTCAGGACAGTTTTCAGCCAGAATGCGTCATTTGTGATGAGAAGCTAGCTAATGATAGCATGAAGCCAAGCAAACTGAAACGACACCAGGAGACCAAACACCACCAGACTATTGGTGAAAGTCGAGAATATTTTGAGAGGAAGAAGCAATTGGCACTATCAAGAAGATCCACGGACATTAGAAAAGCCTTTGAAAGAGCTGGTAGTGATTTACAACGAGCCACGGAGGCGTCATTTGACTGTTCGCTGTTAACTGCCAAGGCTAAAAAGTCGCACAATACTGGGGAGCAGCTAATCAAACCCGCCTGCCTGAAAATTGTGGAGAGGCTGTGCTGACCGCAGGTTGTTGAGAAAGTGAAAACTGTCCCACTCTCAGACAACACTGTGAAAGACAGAATTGATAAAATGGGTGCGGATTGCCAAAACCAGCTGCACGAGAAGCTGAGGAAAGTTAACAGCCATTCAGCTGGACAAAACGACAACAGTGTCAGACGAGTCCGTCCTCATTGTTTATGTGCAGTATATTGATGGCGAGGACTTGAAACAAGACATTCTTATTAGGGATGCAAATTATCGAGTAATTCATTAATCGATAGTTGTTTCATCTTATCGATCGATGATCGATTAATTGATAAGCGGCAATTTTTCTGAGAGGCTGAATTTCCCTCTGAATAGGTTCTATCTACAGAATATGTTTGATATGCTACCAAAATGTTATTCCCTGCCCTCAAGTAAGCTCAGAATAAATCTTTAATTAATTATAAAATAATTAGTATAGTAACACAAACTACAGCTAATCTGCACAAAAAGTTATATTTTAAATGAATAGCTTATAAATAGAACAATTACACACTGACTTGTAACCAAAACAGTCACAAGAAACAGTGAAGCAATTACATGACTTGTGTTAAAAATATACTTGGTGATGCATGATGTCCACTTCATTGGACTTCATTGGATTCAGTGGTTAAATGTATTTTTCTACATATTGGAAGTAAAAATTTCATATTCCAAACGGATAATATGCTTCCTTAGATGTTACTGTATATCATCATATTTTATTTTTTTTTACCTATGTGGTTCTTCAAGAATAGAAGCTTTGACAGGATATACCAGCAGTGGTCGGCACGGAGGGCTTTTTAGCGGCCACGTTGGATTCAGAGGAAGTGTACTTGCAGTTACACCGACTCACCACTGAAAAGACCGTAATGGAGTAGGGCAGCAGAGAGCACTCTAGAGGCTGATATGCAGTTCCACCGTAGAAACCATTGCATTAAAGAGAAAATTACTTTTTAGTAGCTGTCCACTGTTGTGACCGCAATGCACGAGAGGGCTAATTAAATATTTATTCTGAGCTTACTTGAGGTCAGGGAATAACATTTTGGTAGCATATCAAACATATTCTGAACCACTCGCTGTTTGTAGCACGGCTGAATGTGACATATTTAGGTGGTAATTTAACGAAGTTGTGGAGTTGTTGTACTTTAAAATACTTCCACATATTGTGCATTTGGCGTCGTTGTCGTCATTGACCAACTTTTGCCCTCTTCATCCTGTCAGTGTACCGCTTCTCGTTTGTCTGTTGTTGTCGTCGTCAGAGCCCTGCTTCGCTTGTGTTCCCGCGTGTGCATCAAGTACGTCTGGCATCAAGAGCGCCCCCACGAGGACTGCCGGGGAATTACGGGTTCAAAATGCAATTAATTGCAATTAATTAATTTTAATCGAGTAATTTCTTATCGACAATTAATCGATAATCGATTAATTGCTTGCATCCCTAATTCTTATGTCTACAAATCTAGCAACAACAACAACCGGCCAGGATATATTTATGGCTGTGGACTCATATCTCTCATCCAACAATCTGCCCTATGAAAACCTGGTCGCATGTTGCACTGACAGGGCCGCAGCAGTGATGGGCAAAAACAAGGGGTTTAACAGCTGCCTTAAAGGGGAACTCCGGCGCAAAATGAACCTGGGGTTAATAACACATGTGTACCGAGTTCGACTGTTCTCTGGTATTTGTTTTCATGCATTTGTTTTGTTAGTCAAATGTGACCAGTTTTCTTGCAAACCGCTATTTAGCGTATAACGCTAACCTTTGGGGCACACCTACACATAAAAAGAAATCGCTATTTCTATACCACTAACAAGGCTCACAATATCACCACACTTACACGGTAGCATAACTAGGGTCTCTACATGTAAACCGAAGCATTGAGAACTTTGCAAGTATACAGGCAGTTTATTAAAAAAGGAATACAGTACCGTTCGCGTCCGGCTCGCATAGCCAGGCGGGCGCCATCTTGGGGAAACTGAACTCTCTTCGTTCAGTGCTTCTCTATGCTCTCAGTGCTTTCTTCCGGCAACAGACAGTTCAGTTTCCCCAAGATGGCGCCCGCCTGGATATGCGAGCCGGACGCGAACGGTAGGCCTACTGTGTACCTTTTTTAATAAACTGCCTGTATACTTGCAAAGTTCTCAATGCTTCGGTTTACATGTAGAAGATCCCTACATTTCCACCCTCAAGGACGTGGAATACCTCGGCTGTGAAGGTGAGGTTTGTGACCTTCAAGCTGATTCTGTATCAAAAATATATTTCCAGGAGAACGGATACAAAAAGTTTTGGATTGTCAAAGGACAAACTGTTGCTCCCAGACTGGCCAAACACGCAGTAACCAGGGTTATTCTCCCATTCAGCACTACATACTTGTCTGAGACAGCATTCAGTGCCCTTGTGACAATAAAAACAAAAGCCAGAAACAGACTTGATGTCCACCAGGACTTTACACTGGCTGTCACAACCATCACACCTGACATTGCATCCCTGGTCAAAGGTATGCAAGCCCAAGGTGGCCATTAGTTTGTGGATGAATAAACTGGCACAGAGTAAAAAACATGAGGAATAACTTGTTTATTGTTATTGATGTTTATTGTTATTGATGTTAGTTGTTATTGTAATTATTACACATAAACGTGTATAGCTGTGTCTGAACCTGTGTTGACATGATGTGCATGTGTGTGTGTGTGTGTGTGTGTGTCCACTCTGTTCAGTTGTTAAAGGAAAACTGTTAAAGTTTAATGTTTAGCTCTCATGGAAAGAGACATAGTTAAATGTCCTTGCAGTTATTATTTCTGTTTGCATTTTATACACCTGGTGACAAACAGAAGGAAAGAAAACTGTACAGATACTGATACCGTGTCCCAAAAGTTCATGCACCCCAATGGGCAACATTTTTGTCTGTTTGTCTCCAAAATGGGTTGCACCTGGTCAGCCAGGTGTTGTGAGGTTGTTTAATTAGTTCATCTGTTTGTGATAGCCCTATACATTTCTTGGTTGACCATAAAGCATGTCACTGAGAGAACCTTTTTGGTAGTGTTGCCACGATGGCCAAACAAAAATCTGGAAAAGCTGCACTTTCAAAGCCTCAAGTCCGTACTCAAGCCATTGCAGGGCAGGGAAAACTTGCAGGGAGGTAGCTCAGGACCTTGGCAGAAGCATACGATGGGTGAAGAAGTGGTGGCAGAGATACCAGAGTTGTGACTCCCTTGAAGACATGCCCCGTGCAGGTCGCCCCTCAGTTCTGAGTTCGAGGGCCAAAGACCTCATCCGCAAGGCCAAGGGAAAGAGACACCAATCCTGCCGCAGACTCAGTCGAAGACTGAAGAATCTTGGGGATGCAGTCTCTAAGAGTACCATCCATCGTTTTCTGACTGAGAAACTGGGTCTGAGAGCATACAGAAGACAGCGGATTCCTCGCCTTACCAAACTGGAAAAGGAGAAGTGGCTTGCTTTTGCAAAGAGGAATGCTAAAATGACCCCAAGAGACTGGGAAAACTGGGTTTTCTCTGATGAGTCCCCTCTCTACTTATTTCCAACTCCCAACAGCCAGAACGGCCGCATTTACACTGACAATCGAATGGAAGTACCACCTTCTGAACAGGTCAAGTTCAGCGCCCATTGCATGGTCTGGGGGGCGATGTCATCTTCAGGGCTGTCTGAGTTGCATGTTATACCCCAGGGCACCACCATCAACGCTGAGTATTATGTTAAGAACATTCTCCCCGTCACAGCTAGGAAGATGTTCAACAGGTGTGCGGAAATGGTCTTCGTGAAAGATGGTGCCCCTGCACATACTGCTCGTACAACTCAGCAGTGGTGTTCTGAGCAGCTTCCTGGCTTTCTGCACAAAGAGGAATGGCCACCCAACTCCCCAGACCGCAACCCGATTGAGAACTGCTGGGGTATCCTGAACAGTGTCTTCCACAGCCCATCCCCTACCACCATGAAGCAGCTCAATGCGAGGGCTGTGCGGGAGTGGGGCAACATTGAGCCTTTTGGGGGGGGGGGGGGGGGGGCTATTCTGTTCTCTGGTAGGCCTATTCTGGTCAAAAATTAAACTGTGTGTGTGTGTGTTTATGTGTGATACACTTGATGACACAAAAAGTAGAAATTTATCTATATACATTGTAAAACAAGGAGAATGAGAGCAAAAACCTACAACTGTTGTTTATTTTTGCAAATAAAAGTTTGTAATTAATCACTTTATTCTTTTAGTGCATGTATGCGGGTCGGGGTTGGGGTTGGGGGGATCTGGCTTGTCTTGGACACAGGCAAGGGGTGCTTCAAAGAAAAAAGGTTGGGAACCACTGTTCTAGATTATGTAAATGATTTTCAGCGTTGGTTGTATATGACCTGTACAACTGCTGGTGGAGCTCAAAGAAAAATGAAGCAGCGCTTTGATCAAAAAGCTGAGACCCGGCTGTTTGAGCCAGGGGACCAGGTTCTGGCTCTGAGGCCATTCTGACTGGAAAGCTTAAGAATTCAGAGTATTTAAACAGTCTTTCCAGTCAATTTAGTTATCTTTCAGGTACTCAGCAGGAAGATCTGGTGAAAGTGCTTCAGTCTCATTTGTCTCTCTTTTCAGAAGAGACATAGAGGTGGGGGATGCTCTGTCTGTGAGGCAGCGTGCTTACAGGCTGCCAGTGGAAAAACGTCAGCGTATGGAAAAGGAGGTGGAGTATTTGCTGAAACATGGGTTGGCAGAACCATCATGTTCAGGCTGGGCTTCTCCATGTCTGTTGGTAGATAAGCGGATAGGTCGGACAGATTTTGCACAGATTTCAGGAAGGTTAATGCAGTCACCAAGCCTGACTGTTATCCACTCCCTCGCATTGAGGACTGCATTGATCAAGTGGGTGGTGCCAAATTTGTGACTAAACTCGATCTTTTGAAAGGATATTGGCAGGTGCCACTAACAGCCAGGGCCAAGGAAATTTTATAATTTATTATACGATGGGGTTTGTTTTCTTATTCTGTCATGCTGTTTGGTCTCAGAAATGCTCCAGCAACCTTTCAGCGTCTCATGAACAAGGTGTTAGCTGGGTTACCAGGGTGTTCAGCTTATTTGGATGACGTGGTGTTCAGTGATATGCTACTCCTGTGCTCTCGGCTCCAGTCTTCCACAATCCTTTTAAAATCCAGGTGGATGCCAGTGAAGTTGGTGCTGGGGCTGTGCTCCTGCAGGAAGGTGAGGGGGGAGTCGACCATCCTGTATGTTTTTTCTCACGTAAGTTCAACCGTCACCAGCTGAATTATTCAGTAATTGAAAAGGAGACTCTAGCTTTGATTTGGGCCCTGAAGTTTTTTGAAGTGTATGTTGAGCCATCTCTGCCTGTGACCATTAGGGCTGTCACAAACGATTATTTTGATAGTCGATTAATCACCGATTATTTTTTCGATTAGTCGACTAATCGGATCATATGTAAATTGGATGTAAAACATACAGCTTATGGCACCAGCATGAAGCTGCTCTTATATAACCATCATTAGTTTTCAGCTTGAAGTGTTTAAGGTATATGCTAACTAAAAGTAAAGACAATTAAGATGATAGTTCATTAACCCTTTCAAGTTTACAGCTATATGAGTAAGTAGTAACTTAGCTCTCTGTTTACACTAATAATAGCCGCTAACTAGCCAGTTAGCTTACCGAGATGACGGTCCCTCTTCATCTTTGTCACAAGTAGAGTTGTCACGATACCAAAATGAGTGACCACGACACTATAAAGTATCACGGTTCCGGGTATTATAGCGATACTGCGGCCTTTTTTTAATTATTTTTATTTTTATTATTATTATTTTTTTTTTTTACATTAGTGGTGTCACTGACGACGCCGCGGCAGACTCGCCGCTCGGCCCGGTGCTTCTCCCGTGGTGAGTGTGTTGTCTCGCGTTTGTGACTGTAAGCCGTGCGCGCGTCTGGGCGAGACAGAACTTTAGCTTGTTGTTTGTTTTGAAACTAATTTCTATCAAAGTGGAGCTGTCTTCATGTAGTTCATTCTTGCCGGCAGAAACACACGAACAGCCAATCAGCTAACAGACGGGCGGACCCAGCGTGCGGAAACAGCCTATCATATCCCCGGACGTCACCAGTAACAGGCAAACAGCCAATCATTCAGCAGCTGTGTAGTTCGGTTGTAGTAGTCGCCATGTGGGTTTGTTTACAAGGGAGTAGCATGCATTGAGAAGCCGGGAGTTTTGAGAGAAAAACAAAGATTAAAAAAAAAAAACGACGCGTCGACTATTAAATTAGTTGTCGACGATTTTAATAGTCGACATAATCGTGACTAGTCGACTAATCGTGGCAGCCCTAGTGACCATTTACACCGACCATAATCCTTTGACCTTTTGAGCAGTATGCACAATGCCAATAGTAGGCTCATGAGGTGGTTGCTATTTTTACAGCCTTACACCCTGAATGTATGTCAACATCAAAGGCAGTGATAATGTACTGGCTGATGCACTCTCTCGTGCACCTTGCTGATTCAGCACAAGACCCTGGCCCTGGGCCATAGGCCATTTTGTGTTTTGCTGGCTTCTGTGCTCCTCCCTTCCCAGGTTTGTACTGTGTGTGTACACGCAGTACACACACAGTACAGTAGCAGAAGGGGACACATGCACACACAAACAATATAACTGCTTTAAGCATTTCCACTGCAGTAATCATAGGCTCTGGTCCCACCTACATATTTGAAAAAAGTGTGAGGTGCTGAAATTGCTGATCTGCCCCTTGTACACCTGCTTTTCTGACCTTTAGATTGACACAACTTGCAAATCTTTAAATAAATCCAACAAAATATAATATAATGAGAAATATCTTTTTATGAACTAATCATTATAATAATGAACAGCTGCTGTGAATGGAATTAGAATATGATTAAGAATAATAATAATAAGCATAAGAAAACCTTTAATTGTCCCACAATGGGGAAATTGCAGTTTGCAACAGCATGCAGAAATGACAGAGATAGAACAGATAATAGACATATTGCACAGACTGGTGTTATTACACCATAAGGTGTAACAATATTGCACATATTAGGAGTGCTCGCCATGTAGCCTAACAGCAGCAGGAAGGAAAGACCTTCTGTATCTTTCCTTCACACATCGAGGGTGAAGCAGTCTGCCACTGAAGCTGCTCCTCAGTCCCGTCAGGTCACCATGGAGGGGGGCTAGACTCATCGTCCAGCATGGAGGACAGTTCATCCAGAACTCCCCCATCACCCACCTCCCCCACCGAGTCCAAGGGGCAGCCCAGGACAGAGCTGGACTTCCTGATGATCTTATCCAGCTTCTTCCTTTCCCTCTCTGCGATGCCACTGCTCCAGCAGACCACTCCACACAGGATGGCCGATGCCACCACAGAGCCTGCAGAGTGAGGCCAGTTCGAACGTCTTATATGGCAGCGATCTCACGTTGCCCATGGTAACGGAGGGGAGAACAGCGCTGAGAAGTGAAGCGTCTCTTCTCTTCTCGATGTTATTTTCCTGCTCGGCATCCACGGCGGGTCCCACGAAGCATCTCCGTGGGGATCCCATGTCCGTCCCGAGGGAACACCACAGCGCCACGCAGGCCGATCAGCCGCTCCCTCCTGTAACCAATGCGCACGCTGGCCGCTTCTTGCATAGTTACGCCACCGGCTTCCTGCATAGTAACGCCGGCCGGTCTGTATGTTGTTAAAAATATTAGGCTATGGCGAGACTCCCAATAAAAAACAAAACTACAAAAGTGCAATGCTGTTTGAAAAAGTAAGTAATCTCCACAAAAACGGAAGCAAAAACTGAATTAAATTCGGAAAAAAGAGAGATCTAGTAAGAGCTGTTGCAAGCAGCTGCCAGCTTCAACCAGCGCTGCAAAAAAAATAAAATAAATAAAAAGTTACATTAAGGCCTCGTCCACACATACGAAAACGATCTTTTTCCTCTCCGTTTTCGATCATCGTTTCAAGAAATATCCGCGTCCACACAGGTCCGTTTCAGCACGACCGAAAACGCTACTTCATATTCCAGGCCTATAGGTGGCGCTGTTTCAGTTTCAGAAATTCACCAAAAACGGAGAGGAAGAGGCGGAGCATGCGCACAAATCTTCAGCGCTGTTTACAAATCGCCTTTTTTGCTCAGCGTGGTGGCACAGGAGCGTGATATTTTGCCCTAGTAACCCTAATAGGCTCAATATCTTCTCCAGCATGAAAACTAGCATGTAGTCCGCCATTGTTGTTGATGTTGTTACGAGACGTCTCGCGGGATGTGTAAGGCTGCTCGGGAGTGTGGCGATGACGTCATCGTTTTCCCCGTATTCGCCGTCCACATGAAAACGCAAGAGCCGCGTTTTCGAATTTCTCCACCCTGGGACCCGTTTTCAGAAAAGTGCGTTTTAGGGCTATGCGTTTACAGGATACGTGTGGACGAAAGGCCAAAACGATGAAAAACTTCTGCGTTTTTGCGTTTCCGTGTGGACGGGCCCTAAGATTAAGATCTCTCGGCCAAGTATACTTGTGTATACAAGGAATTTGGTCTCTGCATTTATCCCATCCGTGAATTAGTGAACACACAAAGCACACAGTGAGGTGAAGCACACACTAACCCGGAGCAGTGAGCTGCCATGCTACAGCGGCACTCGGGGAGCAGTGAGGGGTTAGGTGCCTTGCTCAAGGGCACTTCAGCCGCTTTCTACCGGTCGGGGGTTTGAACCGGCAACCCTCCGGTCACAAGCCCAAAGCGCTAACCAGTAGGCCACGGCTGCCCCTTCCCCATTTGGGAAGTTGAGCTTTTTCCCTTTCTTGCCGAGAATCATATGAAGAGGTTTCATGTCAGTTGTTATGACTATGACTGAATGTAAAATTCCATGAGGCCCTCTCTAGAGCCATCGTTTGTCCAAGGTTTGCCGACTCTGGGCTACGGCAGAAAAATGGCATGCTCTGGGGAAGACAACATGCTCCCTGCAGATATGAAGAGCTAGTTTTAAGCTAACAAAAAATCAAAAAGGTACAGGTCATAATATTCTAATTAAAACACATAAAATACTCATTTCTGCATCTTACTGCTCCTTTAAACAGCTGTATATGCATTTTGAGCTTTTGTAGTCATGTATTTTTCCAATACTAATTTGGGCACCTGTTTGAATCTCTCTGCTTTTTCAGTGAACCTAGTCTTCGCATTGTGGTTACTTTCGTGTGTGTTCATGTTGAGCTTAAAGGGCCTTTAGTGGAGCTTCTTGTTTATCAGAATTGAGGTTAAAGGATGTGGTACAGACTGTGCAGACTCTTGAGGCAAAATTGTGATGCTGGACTGTACAAATACGACTGACTTAACTTTAAGACTGTGTCTATAAAAGTCAAATATTCTTAGGTTTAACCAAATGTGTGGTTGAATGGTTTGAAGATTGGGTTTTAATACCCCACACCCACCTCAGGGGACCCAACCAACATTCACCCTAGCAGGCAGAAGTGTTGGTCTTGTCCCCTCCCTCAAGTAACCTGGTGCAGAAATTTGACGAGCAGTTCACAACTCTGATCACACGAACATTAAATGCAACACATCATATAATTGCGGTGGTGTGGTTAAAATCATAAAATTATATTTTTGTTTTAATTTGTTTTAAACAAGTCAAAATTCAGTAAGCCACAACAGTTTAACAGTCACTGCTAAATTTAGCTCACGGAGGCTTCTTGTGAACTAGCAACATATCCTGTTGATGCCAAAGTCATGCACATTCTGAGTAAACATGCTCGGCGGTCTGTCAGAAACGTCAGAAATGGCCAGCCACAGCGAACATCTCGCAGCTCAGTTGACACTGGTGGTTTTGCAATTTGTTTTCACAGGCACGTACAAACACCACAGTGCTTTGAAAGTAAAATACATTGTTGGTTCCAACAAAAGTACATGTGAACTACTTAATTAATTTTCAGGCTTGTCTAATGCACCAATAAAGCCAGCTGCCGCACTGATTTTTACTGATATACCCAACGTCATTTCATCTCTGTCTTCCAACTGGAAATATAATTGTTATTTTAAAGATCTTTTCTGATTACAGCCTAGTTAATGGAAATAGTTTAGAAAATAGCCTCTGGCACCTTTCACCCCCACACAAACAAGCCCAGACAGCCTCCCTTAGCTATGGCTGACTTATCGTACAACCAGACTCCACCACTGCTAATAATTCACTTCTCAGTACATCAGTACAAAAGTACTTTTTGTGCAACATAAGGCCAGTGTTTTGTCTCTCAGTTAGTTGCTGAGATGAGAAGTTGACATATCTGCTCTGAAGTGGTAATGCCCACCAACGGATTTGCTTACAAGGAGCTTTTACCATCAAAGAACACGGTTTGCTACCTGATGTGCTTTTAGGTAGAAATGGCATCACACGGCTATGAGTCAATTTCAGTTCTTTCAAAAGGAATCCTTTACAGAAACATTTCTCTTCTCTGGCCAAGACACTATGTGATGCAGCTTTTGAGCTGAGCCGGCAAAGGAAATGTCTGTATAGTGATGACTTTCACAAAAGTCCCACTGAGATATTATGTTGCAAGAGAACAGCCAAGATCAAACTTACTCTCATGTTGGCTCGTGTTGAAATAATAAAGATAAAAGGCCAGAAATTAAAAAATTAAAAAAACGTACCCACTGCAACAGAAACTCCTATTCAGTGTAGGTCATTATTCCATGAGCAGTATTACAATAGTTGGTGACTATGCAACATTCTCCTCATTGATGTAGTAGGGTATTATTTTAGCCACCCACCTTCTATTCACTGTAAATCCAACCCAGCCCGACCAGCCTGTCTGATGTAACCCTTATTATGATGTAATAACAGAGCACAGGTAAGTAATAATCGATGCTAATAGATGGACCAGTAATAGAAGACTATAAGTTAGTAAGAGCCCTTGTGGTTGAGTATTCAAAAGACACAGGCAACAATGGTTTGAATTTTTTTTGGGTGGCCACTTGTTATTATTAACCAATAACACAATGAAAATATAACAGTTTATGGCAAAACATTCAATGGAAAATAACAAACTAAAATAATAAAGCCGGCAAAATAAAACCCTTTGTTCCCAAAGTTAGCGTTGGGGCCCTTTTGTCGTTTGATCCGTGTATCAGTGTATGTTTGTTCTGTCCTACCACGCAGTCCGTGAGGAAGGGGGAATGAAGGAATCCTTCACCACTCTCAGAGTGCAGTATCAATAGTTTCAATGCGGCTCGCCACCCAGCTCGCTGGGAATCTACGGATCTTGGAATCTGGAAACAATCTCTGGATCTCTGGAAACTTCACACGAACCCAGCTGGAAGCTCTCCCCTGGACGGTGGGATCTGGCTGGGACCTCATCTAATGATGTCGCAGAATAAAAAAACCTGACCTACAGAGAGGTCAAAGGAGATCCAAATAGTATGTTGATTATCACCAATCAATAATACTCCTTTGCATTAACTGGATTAAATCATGCTCTCAAAAGGTTTAGTTGTACAACAAAAATCTATCTTTAGTTCAAATATTAATTTATAGCTGTGAAACTATAAATACATTCAAAGTGCTTTTTATAATTATATTCAAGTACTGTAATTACATTAATAACTGTTTCAAGATCTGAAATAGTCCTACTTACATTAGTAACAAAGGAAATACCATTTTAAAAAAACAAAAAAAATATTGCATAGTACCCTTTTAATTTTGTAGAAAACTGCATTAAATTCAGAGAAACTCATGGTAACTTAGAGGCATTAAGGCCTAATGTGCTTAATTGTCTCCCCTTGCACCAGTAACAGTGAGAAACTGCACTAAACATTTACCTCTTCAATTACCACAAGCACACATTTACATCAATAGTCTCACCATCATCCTATTTTTCAACATATGTAGTGAACAACAGCTTAGAAAAATATTCCTACATAAACAACAATAAACAACAACAAAAGATAATTTGCATATGACACTGAATGAGCTAAGTGGCTATGCTCAAATCAATGCACCATTAGCATCACAAAACGCAGTCTCTGGTGGTTATAGCACCATTAGCACATTTTTCATGGCTATCTGCGCAGATTAACGCGACTTTCAGCTGCTTTACAATCAACTAAACAGGTTAAGGGGTCAAGCTACGAACACGTGTCAGCATTTACCCTTGCCAGGTCGGTTCTCAGTTTGAAACATTATTTTAATGTCTTACCCTGTACCCGTGGATGGCAACAGGTTTAATCTCTGTTTGGATCAGATAGCACAAGAGGCAGCAAATGCAATCATGACCGCAAAACCGGAAATGAAGACAGGACGTAACTCTATGGGGTTGATCACCTGGGCTCACGGGGGTTCACTGATTGGCTATTTAGGGAGCTCGTTCTACCTAGCCCTCTGCAGCAACTCTTTTTTCTCTCTATTTCTCCTTTTCTCCATTTTAACCACTTTTAACCCACTTTTTAATAGTTGTTGCCGAATATAAATCAATTCCAATGAATTATAAATTTATTTCAAAAATACAGTGAATTACTTCCAGAATTTTTAATAACTTTCCAATGAATTGTTTCTTCCACAAATAAAATTAACTATTTTTAAAGGAATAGTTCTAACAAAATGATTTTACTTTAGAGCCTGGGCTACACCGACATGTGGATTAATCGGACACAACTGGGGTCCAGACGATCACTGCTTACACTCATTTTCAAGAATCACAGAGCTGCTACTCTGTTAAACTGGAGGAGTCCAGATTGCAATCTCTGTCTTGGCAAATTGGCATCATTGCTGTTCTGAGTTACTTCAGTTGGGAAGCAGTATGAGCAGCAATGAATGAACATGTTCCTTATGTGTAGTATCATGGCTATGTCAGAAAGCCACTGTCATATGCTTGCTACACCGAACTACAGGATTGTAATGGGCCAAAAACTGCTTCCGACTCTGATCTGTGCAAATGCAGCATAACACAGCCATGGTAATATCTCAGTGAGGCTGTAATAAGGCATAGTGCTACTTACACTGTCAGTCAAAAGTTTGGACACACCCTCTCATTTAATGTTTTTTCCTTATTTTCATGATTACAACAACCTCCTCATGGCAGCAGACTCTGGATTCCTATCTATTCTCATCCTCCTTGACCTGACGACAGCTTTCGATACTATCTCCCACTCCATGCGTCTCCATAGACTGGCATCCACTGGACTATCTGGCACACCTCTGGGCTGGTTCCACTCCTATCTCACTGGCTGAATTCAATTCATTCAACTAAAAACTTTTGCATCACAGCCATCTCCTACCTCTTTATCATTTACCTCCTAATATTCCATAAATACAATATTCACTTTCATCGCTATGCGGACGACACCCAGGTCTACCTTTCCTCTAAGCCTCACCATCCCTCCTGCCCGCGTGACCACCATGGGCTCCAGAGCCTTCCACCCAACCTGAAATGGTTTTCCAACAGTCTTGAAGGAGTTCCCAGAGATGCTGAGCCTTTTGCCTTCACTCTGCAGTCCATCTCATCCCATCCCATCTCAACTGGGTTCAGGTCAGGTGACTGTCGAGGCCAGGTCATCTGGCGTAGCACTCCATCACTCTCCTTCTTGGTCAGATAGCCCTTACACAGCCTGGAGGTGTGTTTGGGGTCATTGTCCTGTTGAAAAATAAATGATGGTCCAACTAAACACAAACTCGATGTCAGAGGATGTCGCTGCACGATGCTGTGGGAGACATGCTGTGCCTTCAATTTTGAATAAATCCCCAACAGTGTCACCAGCAAAGCACCCCCACACCATCACACCTTTGGAACCATGAATGTAGAGACCATCTGTTCACCTTTCCTACTTCGCACAAAGACATGGTGGTTGGAACCAAAGATCTCAAATTTGGACTCATCAGACCAAAGCACAGATTTCCACTGGTCTAATGTCCATTTCTCGTGTTTCGTGGACCAAACAAATCTCTTCTGCTTGTTGTTTTTCCTTAGTAGTAGTTTTCTAGGAGCTATTTGACCTTTAAGGCCTGATTGGTGCAGTCTCATCTGAACAGTTGATGTAGAGATGTGTCTACAGCTAGAACTCTGTGTGGAATTGATCTGGGCTCTAATCTGAGGTGCTGTTAACTTGTGATTTCTGAGGGTGGTGACTTGGATGAACTTACCCTCAGCAGCAGAGGTGACTCTTGGTCTTCCGTTCCTGGGGCGGTCCTCATGTGAGCCAGTTTCGTCATAGTGTTTGATGGTTTTTACAACTGCACTTGGGGACACATTCAAAGTTTTTGCAATTTTGACGTTTTCGGTGTAAACAGTCAAAATAACAAAAAAACATTAAATGAGTGGGTCTGTCCAAACTTTGGACTGGTGGTGTAGCTAAAAGGACATGTCAGGCTGCTTACATGCTACATTGACAGTGCTAACTTATTTAGCAAGTATTGTTCAAGATGCTTACTGCCAAAGGTTCATTTTGAGGGACCATAGTCATAGTCCATAGTACTGATTAAATGTCAGTACTACGGATTAATCCTCTGGAGACAAAATTTTGAAGCTAGTTGTTGAAAAGATTTATTTTGGACCAAAATAGTGGACCAGCTGACCTACAGGTTTACATTGGCTAGGTTTAAATTGGACTGTAGTACTCCAATAATTATTACAATAGGCCAGTCAGAAGAAGAATGCCTCATGAATCCATTCTTTCTGTGCATGTTTGCACAAGTAAACATGAGCTGATGCCACATGTTTCTAGATGTGCCAGAAACAAGATGGTAGAAAAACAAGTTATAAAACAAGTATTGTGCAAAAAAAGTGCAAAATAAATAAATAAAAATGAACATAATGATTTTAATTTTTCATTAATTCATTAATTCATCTTCTGTTATCACTTGTTCCTGTGAAGGGTTGCAGGGGGGTGCTGGAGCCTATCCCAGCTGTCATCGGACGAGAGGCGGGGTACAAGCTGGACAGGTCTCCAGTCTATTACAGGGCTTGATTTTAATTAAATCAGTGAAATATTGTGCAAGTGAACATAGCCATCCCTCTCCATAAAATGATGCAACTAGCATTATAAAAAAAAAAATGTGATGAGGTCAGAGTCTATTTGGCTACACTTTCACTGATGTGGTATGATTATTGTTTATTACTTGTTTATTTGCTTTTGTAATGAGTTACAAAATAACTTTTGACACTTTATTTTTAACTTTTAAATATGATGTAATTCTATGTACTATATTTGGTTTCTCGTGTTTGATTTGTATCGCGTTGCATTGCACATAGCATGTGTTTACAGCAGCCAGTCTCCGCCATGAGAATCAATGTACTTCTCTGTTTTTTTTTTCTCACCTTTTAGAGAATTCCATATTGTGGCTTCTTCATTACTGTAACTGCTTGCCAATTGTGTCACATAAGACAAAAAGATGTTAAACCTTGGTCAATGATGACGTGGGCGTTTAATCTCTCTGCACAGCTCAAAAAAAAAGTGACGGAAATTTAACTGCCTGCCCTGCTTAAGTTTCCACAAGCAAAAAGATCATCATCATTATCTTATCAGTGGTAAAATCACACCAGACGACTTCTAACTTCTAACAGGGGTGAACAATCTATTAAGATTTTAGATCAAATTTAATAATGTACTGTGGCGAGAAGGGCCTAATTGTAACATCTTATATTTAAGCTTCTAAACTCATTGAATGTTTCATACATAAACCCAAATATGACAAATAGTATGAAACTGTATCAGTGTTAGAAATGCAGTCGGGCAAAAAGTACTAGTCACTGAAATCTACTGCTTAAATCAGAGGCTTTTTCTGAAGGAACTGAGTACTCTAAATGCCTGAATGTATTTCTATCAGGCACAACAAACTCCATTATCAGTTTGACTGAACCTGTCCTTGCTGTACAACATTCCTTTTGCTGTATTTGATTTTTGCACAGCTTTCTATGAACGTTGTTGGAGCTACAACATTTTGCTTGACCGTTCAAACTGAACATCATCAAGAATCTAAAACATACATTTTAAAAATCATTTTTAATGCAGTTATTTTCAGTCAAAGAAAAACTAAATGTAGCTCAGATTCTCTAAAAATGGGTCACTGGCTTGCGAATGCTCACAGGAAGTTTTATGTTCCAACCAATCACTTTGATTGTCACTTTGTAAACTTTCATCAGCTTGTGACTAGATCTACCATTTGAGTGGGAAGACATCAGTTGTGCAAGAGAAGGGTGATAGACGACAATGATCGGAGGACTGACAACCTTGATTTTTCTCAGTACATTGAGTGAGTTCGCTTCGTCTTTGATTAGAACTACTGCAAAACATTTTGTTTTAACCGAATGTGAATTTTTTATTCAGTAAATACTTTTGTGAAGTTTCATGTTGTAACACTGTTAATGTATGTCTGTTTTCTATAGCTCTGATGAAAACCATTGAGGTTTCTAATCAGATGTCTTTGACTGTGGCTGAACTTGGAGATAATTTGACTCTGACATGCACAATTGGGAGCGAACCTTGGTTGCTTCTCTGGCATAAGCAGAGTTTTGGATATGTGGCTGAAACCATTGCTTCAGGAAGTTTTGGCAAACTAACAATGAAAGAACCTTTTAGCAACTCGAGATTCAACGTCGCAAAAGTGAGTGATGCGTATTCCCTTACCATAACAAATGTCAGCAGAGAGGATGAAGGAACATACCTCTGTCAAGCAGGATCAACATACACCATGAGATTTATCAATGGCACTCTGTTGGCTGTGAACGGTAAAGTATATTAATTTTTTTTCTTTTTGTGTTCAACAAGTGTGTTTATTCATTTTCAGAGAAAATAATCACATTACAACAAATAATACAGGTGCAAAACAGAACTGTCACAGTAAGGCTCTTCTTCAATAAAATAAACATAAACATGACGGCTGTAGCATGCAATATTTGGCACAGTCTAAAACATAAGTCATCCTTAAGAGTCACCGGTGGTCCAAAAGTTAACTTATCCTGAAGTTATCCCGAAGAGAAAAGCACTTCAAATAAAACTAAGCAAAGACAAACAGACGTATACTAAATACACAGCAATACTTATTTGTTAATGGTTGACATAAACGAGGAGCATGCCTCCACTGCTTTCCTCCCCTCTAAAAACACCATAAAAGATCTCCACACATTGTCAAAGACGAGATATTTACCCTTTAACGTAAAAGTGAGTTTTTCCAGTACAAGAGGGTCTGACAGTCCTGCAAGCCAGACACCAACACTTGGTTTGATAGTGGATTTCCAAAATTTGGCTATGGTATATTTAGCTTGTAAGATGCAGAAAGTAATCATAGATTAATTTGCCTTGCTGAGATTATGATTTACAGGAAAAATGCCAAAGATACACAGTTTGGCGTCTATTAATAGTTTTTTACCTGTGACATGTAAAATCATATCCATCACTTCTCTCCAAAAAGCCTGGTTTTGTGGGCAGTCCCATAGGCAGTGATAAAATGTGTCCTTTCTACCACATTTGTAGCACGTGTCGGGATTATTGGGGTTGAATTTATTCAGCTGAGTTGGTGTTACATATGTTCTCAAAAGTATATTCATTTGAATGTGTTTTCTATATGTGTGCCATTATATTTATAAAGGTTATGGATCTTTTGTTTTGGCAAATCACGCAGATCCAAAAAATCTGCAGAAGTCTCTCTACGTGAAACAAAGTTCAGATGTAGAGTCGGTCCAGCCCGGAGACTTGGTGACTCTGCAGTGTTCCCTTGTCGGCAAAAGCAAAGAAAAGATACATCAGTGTCCTGATGACCGCAATGTTTACTGGTTCAGAACTGGATCAGAATCACATCCAGGCTTCATTTACACTCACGGTAACAGCAGTCATGACCAAGGGCAAAGAAAATGTGTCTACCAACTGTCCAAAACTATCAGCAACTCCTCGGATGCAGGGACGTACTACTGTGCCGTGGTCACCTGTGGAGAGATCCTGCTTGGTGAAGGAACCAAAGTGGAGACAAGTATGTATTTTAAAGTCTCTTTTAAAATTATGTATACTGATATATTATTTTATTATTATTTAAATTCATAAAATTTATTTAAGTTATTCTTTAGTTTCAGTTTTTAGAAACCAGTTAGGTTTACAGGATACATGATGGCGGACTTGATCTTTCACCGGTGAAGCCTGGCCTCCTCTGCCACCCTTCCTCTCTTTGTTCTGTCACTGTTCTGTTTCTTAAATTGAAGTCCCTATCTCTGCTGCTTCGATGTCCTCTGGCACAGTTTATATGATCATTTCTGCTGTAATGCTGTCGCAGCAGCAGAGCAATGATCGCTGACAACACAGTACAGTCCAAACAGAAAGTGCTTCAAGCGTTAAAAAAAAAATAAAAGCACCACTAAATCTACAAGTTTACACACCTTCTACACATTCTTGTAGAATACAGAATTTTTCACTAGATTTTAACGGCTTTAAAAAATATGCATTGGGCAGAAAGTATTTTAAAATAATTTGATCAAGTAAGACTCATTTATGGATCACGTTTTTGTATTTCTGTATATTTTTTTCATTCGTCTGTACTTACAATCGAGTTAATTAGTTTCAAGATTCAAATTCAAGTTATTGCCATGAATATATTAATGAAACATATAGGTGTGAAATACTGCTTTTCCTAGTCCCACTGAGCTACATATATGCCGACAAGATGCAGATAACAACTAATTCTACTACTACTACCACAAAACTTTTACTTCTCTAACTACTTTAGTGCCGGTATCCAAACTCTGTCTTCTCTGTAGCCGGTATCTGCCGTACTCAGCACGACGATGTGTCACACTAACTTGCTGATCGGGGTGCCATTAAAGTCTGTTCTCAAGCTTATGATAATCCATTGATGGTTAAGATACGTGCCACTAATCTAGCTGAAAAGAAATCCAGTTTGTCAATTGGAGAGTAAGTCCATGTGTTGTATCTGTGACCGGGTCTCACAGTCAGCTCTGTAGATGTAAATCACTGATGTTAATTAGTTAAAAACTAAAGAAATGTCAGCCGTCTCCGTGGGATGTTTTCTCTTTCCAGAACAACAATGCCTGCTGATCATTGTGCTCGGGACACTGCTGGGCTGCAGTGTGCTTGTGAATATTGTTCTGATTCTCAAAAGGAAGAAAAAGCCAGTTTGTGGACATTGCAAAGGTGGGTTTATCACATGTACAACACATATGCACTCATATCAAATATCAGAATTGGGACAAAATCTGAGTGACTTCGACTGCAGCAAAGATTGTCGGTGCCAGATGGACTGGTTTGAACATTTCTGAAACTGCTGATGTCCTCAAATATTTTAAGTTTATTGTTTTCTTTTTTCTTTCTTTTTAACAGGAGACGTAACAGCTTCCAATCATGCTGAACAGGATGAGGGTCATCCAAGTAATGTGGTAAATATAAGTTAAATATCATCAAATGCGTAACTACACTTAAATTATAAAAGATGGAAATTCTTTGGTGAATAAATTAATGTTGATTTTTTGATCGACAAAGTGGGTGGTTTGAATGAGAAAAGGAAAATCCCCTAAATAAAACGATGAGGTTCTAGTGAGATATGGGCAGAGAGAGACTAAATACATGACGTCTGACCTGGAAGGGATGTAAAACTACAACCAATCACACATGACATTCATCCGTAATATTCTTAAAATCAAACTACAAAAAAAGGTTGCTGGTTAATTCCTTCCTGAACAAAACAAATTAGTGTTTTCTGTTCTTACACGGCTGAGGCCAGCGACTGGTTTTGTGTAGGCGCAAAAACTTCGTGGTTGGGTCAAAAAAATGATTGTAGGTCAGGTTAAAATGTTGATGTTAAGGGTTCTTTGTTGTCACAATTACAGTAAAAGCTGGTGATTTGGGAGCTGCATTCACTTCGGTCTATACAGGATGTGGTTTCCTGCTGCGACACCATGTTTGGTGAAAATGGGCGTCAGCGACCCTATGTTTGTCTGTAAATGATGTCTGCATAATGTATGAATTTGCAAAATTCTGGGAAATGTCTGCAACTCATCCGTTATTACCAATTTTACTGAACTTGAGGGGGAAAAGGCTGGATTTACATTCAACGTTCACATGTCTGCAGCTAGCACAGACTCAAATGTTTCTCCAGTTACGGAACATGCTCTCTGCCTAGAAGATGATGTAAGATCTTGCCTGCCGAAACTTCCTTTAATAAGAGATACCGGTTTTTCTACATTACGCTCAAACCATGAATGTGAATTTCGCGTTCACAGGCAGTCTTGCTTCGGATATATTGGCTATATCTGTTAACCAGCTGGCTGGTTATCACATTGACAACTGGGTAAACGACCCTGAGAGCTCTCCACGAGTCTGCACCATAGGTAAAAGAACTGAGACTCCCACAAATCAATTAATAATCTTCACAGAGACTAAATCAGCCGATATTGTTACAGAGCAACAAAAACCCTTGTGCATGAGGCAAGGGGCGGAAAAATTACATATTCTGACTCATGTAGAACGGTGGCCAGTGAAAGTCCAACCTTTTCTTGACCCATACTCAAACCCCACCCACCTCCGTACTCTCTTTGTCATATGAAGGAGTGATTAAAATTTACAATGGAAATGACCTTGCCTTGAGACTTGCTTACAGGAAGAGGAGTTTGCAGTTCATGGTTGTTATGTTCTGTGTGGTTTTTACCACACTTCAATTATTTGGTTACAATCGAAATCACCATTGGATATTTTATAGCACACTGGATTCCATAGTATACTGTAAAACAGTTTAAAATTGGTTGTAACTAAAATTTCTGATATTGTTATTTTGCAGAATGGCGAAGAAGTTGAATTAAACTACGTCGCGCTGGATTTCGCTTCAAGAAAATCTAAACGATGGAAGGACAAGAGGGAGTTACAGGAGGAATGTTTGTACTCCGGCATGAGAGACAAATCGTAAAAGGGTTGTCCCCATGAAAAATTAGCATTTCTTGTGACAGAATATCAGATTTTCTTTTTCTTAATAGCTCTGAAATGCAATAGGATAGAGATAGCGCTATAATTGTCAGAAGTTGGCTGTTTAAACTAAAGCTGCATACTATTATTGATTATTATTACTGGTGGTTTTGTGATTGTTTTATATTGTTTATCAGATTGTTCTTGAATAACCACAGAAACCACAAAACTGAACATGAATAACTCAATGAATGAACTCAACAAAGTTTCCTTCCTTGGACCACTTTTGTATTTTAATGGTCCTCCTCAAGATAATCCATAAAATCATTTCACCAGTCATAATGTTATGGCTGATTTCACTTATTTTGCTATTAACTTCAATACAAACATTTATTCCGACAAAGTTGTTTGTCGTCTGTTGGGTTGGACCACATGTGCCAGCCTTTGCTTGCCTTCCTGTGCATCAATAATCCTTGGCCATCCATGACCCTGTCACCAGTTCATCACTCTTCCTTCCTTGGACCACTTTTTATAGCTACTGACCTTCACTTTGAGGCCAATATGTTCACTTGCTGCCAAATACTGTATATACCACCCACTAAATGTGCCATTATAACATATTAATAAGCGTCATTCACTTTACCTTTGAGGGATCACAGTGACTAATCAGGGTTTGCAAATTCAAAATAATAATTACTTATTTGATTTCTGAGAATGCTTTTTGACAGGAAAACCATGAAAATCAATAAAATGCATTGTGAGTGTTTAATGTTGAAGTGTGACCGGCCTGGAGACATGATGATGAGACTGTGCTGTGACAATGTCTAGTGAGGGAGGACCCAAGTGTCAGATATACAGTCCAGAAAGGCAGGATGAGCAACTCAAAGTAGATTTCATGATGACTTAGGCCTCGTCCACACGTACGAAAACGATCTTTTCCCCCTCCGTTTTCCCTGGCATCGTTTCAAGAATATCTGCGTCCACACGGATCCGTTTCAACACGACTGAAAACGGTACTTCATATTCCAGGCCTATAGGTGGCGCTGTTTCAGTTTCAGAAATTCACCAAAAACGGAGAGGAAGAGGCGGAGCATGCGCATAAAGCTTGAGCGCTGTTTACAAACCGGCTTTAGAAGAAACCAAACTCAAGGAGAAATGATATTTTGCCCTAGCAACCCTAATAGGCTCAATATCTTCTCCAGCAGGAACACGAGCATGTAGTCCACCATTGTTGTTGATGTTGTTATGAGACGTCTCGCGGGATATAAGAGGTGGAAGGCTGCTCGAGGGGTGTGGCGATGACATAATCAAAACGCCCGTAAGCGTTTTCACCGTCCACACGAAAACGCAAGAGCTGCGTTTGCGAATTTTTCCACCCTGGGACCAGGTTTCAGAAAAGTGCGTTTTAGGGCAATGCGTTTACAGGATTCGTGTGGACGATCGGCCAAAACGGGCCCTTTGTAAATAGGGGAACAAAAGGCAGTGTGTAGATCAGCAGGTTAAATCTAAAAACACAAGACCAACAAAGCGGGAAATCCAATCCAAAGTGAAAGCAAAAACCCTGGTACACAGAATCAGGGAAAAAAAGGGAAACTGGAAAACGTACTTAACAGACGACTTGATAAGGGACAAGGGGAAAGAGAGGGCTTTATAAACCCACACTAGACACTAGTGAAACCAAAGAGGGGAAGAGCATGCAGACAAATGACACAAGGCAAGACAGGTAAGTGTAATCACAGGGTGTGAAAAGACAAAGACAGTAAGTAAAAACTTAAATGCCAAGAAAAAAAAAACAAACATAAAACAGGAAACCAAAGTGGATAACAATAGGTACCACAACACAATAACACGGGTGCATCCTCACACATGACTCAGTTCAGTCTAATAGGCGGTTTTTGGTTCTGGGTCAATTTAACGCTGTTGCTACAGCATCAGAACAGACCCCGTGCAGAACCTATCACTGTAGCCTGACGTGCACCACCCCAGAAATGTAACTATGCGTCATGTTATCCGTTAATTACTTAAGAAATTAAGTTTATGAAATTATTTCTGTACAATGCTCTTTTACTCACATTGTAATGCTATACATATGCATATCATCTAAACGTAGCATGTGTAGCCTGGTCGTTTGAACAGCCACTCTATGTTCAAAATATCTATGTTCTCGGTGTCCGCCGCTGCCGCCTAGTGGTGTAATTGAGCAATAGGCAATATAGTGCACTTGACTTTTCCACTCGAAAAAGAGACGAACGGGGAGATCGGAGCATAGCAGCGTCCGCAAAAGGTTGTTGCTGGAAAGGAGACAGTTATCACTTGTCACTAAATAAAGTAGCACGGCTACATTAGAAGACTTTTTTTTGACCATTAGAAGATATAAGTCGTCAGACTGTCACGGAGTTGCCGACCGGTCCGAACGACGTGGGTGTTAAATATTCCGGCTGTTTTTTTTGCTTAGCTGATCTACAGACTGGATTGAGTTGCACAACCCGCCTTCTGGTTCCATCCTATCATTCTCCTTCATCATTCGTCAGTGGATCATCGCCATCATCTTCACCATCGTCAGTTTCATCTCTCAAACTCATACCATTGCTTCTTCATCTGTCGACCAGGATGGACAGTCGTTCTCATAAAGGGTGGTAGGAAACTTGAGTGCACTCAAACAAACTGAACTTTCACAACTCTGGGTTGAGTAACCAAAGACTGATTTATACTCACCTTGTTGAGTCTACACAGAGTGAATATATGTTGTTGTTTTATATTTGGTTGGGTCCCAACTTTTCATTTGTGAAATTGAGTACACTATTTTTGTACATAATTTTCTGAGTTACAATTCATTGCAAAAATGGTTGGAAAATTCAGTTAATCAATTCAAAAGAAATAATAGTGAATTCAAACTATTCCGCTGTTGGTGTGAATTATTAAGGGAAGGATTTAAAGTGTTCATGTACTTTACTGCACTATTTTTACACCAGTCTCCTCTTAGAGCCTAGATATTAGATATACCTGCAGGTTTGGTGAAACACACACCAGGTGGGTTACAATTAATGGCGAGCCAGCCAGGAAACTCAGGTGTTTGTAGAAGTAGCTCCTTCCTTTTTGATTGGTTAAAAATTCAGATTTCGTAGTTTCACACCAACACTGATTTCTAAACACAGCTTAAGACATATTGAGTACAGATAAGATGGAACTTTGTAACAGATTTGATCTTTGCGGGCAAAATTGCCTTTTTGTAACTGGCATTGACGATTCATATTCAGAGCAAGAAATAACAGATTTCTTTACAACAAATGGAGATATTGAAACCGTTGTGAAGATCCCAAATGAGTCAGGGCAATCTACAGGGAGGGTTCTGATAGAGTATTCTTCAGACAGAGCAATCTCGAGACTAAATCCTGCCGCTGTAGGTAAACTACCAAGCCCTAAAGACCCTAATGCAACATGGCATGTGAGGACCATACGAGAAATATGTCAGGACGAGCTTGGCAGGGAGCTTGCGCAAAGATATTTAAGTGAACTGCAAGCTTTGCATGGGACCAGTAGAGAAGGGTTTTTCACTATGCTTCAGAGGCAGCTTCAAAATCTCCAGTCTGACATTAGTCCTCCTCAGAGAAGTGAGGTTCCTTTACCCTCTAGTGAGCCTAGTCTTACTCCTCCTATTGAAAACCACGCCCATGACAGTCAGTATGGAACTATGGGATCTGCACATAGCCCCACATACATGGCTAATGAACCAGCCCAAGGCAACAGTAATGAAGTCTCAGGCACAAGACCAGCTCGTACCTCTCTTGACCCTCCTCCTTCAAGCATATCCAGCAACCCAGCACATGTTAATGAGGGCATGTTTAACCCCCCCCCCCCCCCCCCCAAAAAAAAAGTGGTGGTTGAACACATAATGCGCAGTGAGTCATCCCCCCCCCAGCTACAGCCAGGGCAGGATTCGAACATTTTCTGGCAGGCTTCCTAAGCCAAATGGGGAAGTCGACTACGATGCCTGGCGCACACAAGTTGAGCTTCTCCTTTGCGACCCCTCACTGTCTGAAAACCTTAAGGTTAGGAGAATATTGGAGAGCTTACTTAGTCCTGCCGCTGATATTGTTAAATCTCTTGGCACAAGTGCACCTCTGCAGTCATATCTTGAACAACTTGAAGCTGCATTTGGAGTTGTAGAAGATGGTGAGGAGCTGTTTGCAACCTTTTTGAGCTCCAATCAGAATTCTGGAGAGAAACCCTCCACTTACCTCAATAGGCTTCAGGGCTTATTGACCAAGGCCATTTCTAGAGGGGGAGTTGATGCCAAGGACTCAAACAAACATCTGCTCCGACAGTTCTGTAGAGGTTGCTGGGACCAAAACTTGATTGTAGGCCTTCAACTCGAGCACCAAAAGGGTAGCCCACCGTCATTCCCTGAGTTGCTCCTTTTGCTGAGGACAGAGGAAGATCGACGCACTGCAAAACTTGAAAGGATGAGGAAACATTTGGGCAATGCAAAAGCTTCTTCACACATCCACTCAGTTTTTAACATGCCCATCTATGATGGGTATGTGGAAGCTAATCTAACCTTTCCCCACGCTGTCACTGGTACAGAAGTTGAGCTGACAGTCTTGGCCCTTATTGTTCCTGAGTGCCATTTTAACAGTAAAACACCATTGTTAGTTGGCACTAATGTCCTCTTGCGGCTATACCAGCATGCTCTAGAGCAGTGGTTCCCAACCTGTGGTATGCATACCCCCAGGGGTACGCAGAGTGACGTAGGGGGTACGCGAAAGAGTTGATTCTGAACTCAGCCTGATTACATTTTGAAACTGAAAAAACGGATAACAGGTTGTTTTCTCATAGGGCTGGGCGATTAATTTCAATTTTGATTTTGATTTTGGCTTCCCTCGATCATGAAAATATGATATTCGTAATAAAATGATCATTCTGCCACACGCCGTGTCTTGATAAATGCAGCGAATCCGTCCATCTCCACCTGTGCGCTCCGCTCCGCTCTGCCCCCGTCGGACAAAAAAAAGTGTAGAAGAAGACGATAGAAGATGGCAGAAAGGCAGCCTTTGGTCGGAAAGAAAGGTAAAGTGAATTCTGTGGCTTGGAAACACTTCGGTTTCGAGGAGTCTGACTCGGAACAAACGAAGATGTGCAAGATATGTCACGCTACTAAGGCTGCCAACCGTCCCTTGAAAAACAGAATCGTCCCGTATTTACAAACAAAACTACATGTCCCGTATTGAGCTAGCACGGGACGCACTTTGTCCAGTCCTACCGTGAAAATAAAAAATACTGTGTAAAATGTCAATGGATTTAAGGAATAACCAGGCGCTTTATATGAACATGTACGGTAAATCCCGCTCACCTCATTGGTCGAGGTACTGTTGCTTGCGAATCTTGTATTAAAAATAAATTGTTGAAAAAAAATTCTCCACGCTGGCCTTGCCAAAGTCTGGGATAGTGTTTATTTTTTATTTTTACATATTATTTAATTAACTTTATTAATATATTTTTCTCTTATTTATTTGTATTTTTCAGTTCTTATTAAAACAAATACCAGAGTTAAAAGTTCAATAAATGCTTGTTCTCAAATCCATGAATAATCATATTTAATAATCTTGATTATGATTTTTGCCATCGAGCAGCCCTATTTTGTCATTTTCTGATTCTCCACCTAAATGAAAAATCAAAAGACTGTTTTTCATGTGAGTCAAGTATGTTAATAGCTAGATTGTAGGATAACTGACTTTGAAGCTATGTATCAGTTTGCTGCTAATGTAGCTAGCGCTAGGTCACCTAAATAAGAAAGACACCGATTCCCTGAAATGTCTGTGATTGGTGGGCAGGTGCAAATCTCCTGATGATATAGCTATACCCCCCCCCCCCCCCCCCCAAAAACAAGCAAATCTTGTTCTTGATTGGGTCTTTAAATGATGTCGTCAACAATTCTGATAACTTTCTGTCATTTGAGCTGTCAAGTCATCAGTCTGAGGTAAACTAGGCCGCCAAAAATGGATAAATGGCTAAAACGGATAGATTGCTCTTCCATAGAGACCTCAACTGCTACCACCAGTCAGACTCACAGACATTTCTTTTTCTAGCTGCTACAAGTGCGTGAGAGTAGGGGGTACATGGCTGGAGGTCAAATGTCTGAAGGGGTACGGGGCTGTGAAAAGGTTGGGAACCACTGCTCTAGAGCATGAGGGCCCCAGGAAGGTCAGACAACTATGCCCTACTCTTCCAGCAAGTAGCCTCTAGCAGTAGGAGTGAAAGTAAAGTTTGCGCTGTTAAACTGCACGGGAAGAGTCCCATCACAATTCCTCCCAATCAGAGAGTTCAGGTCTTTGGGGATGTCAGAATAGGTAAAACAAATCCCAACACCTTCTTTGTTCTCGAACCATCTGAGTCGTCCTCATTGCCCGGTGGGCTAATGCTGGAATGTGCGCTTTTGAACATTTTTTGTAAGGCTGCCAGCAAGATTCCTGTTGTCAGAATATGACAAACCATAGTGTTGTTTTGCCGTCAAGACATGTCATTGGTGAGCTTTCTGCAGCAGTGTGTATGGGGCCCGTGGGCTCTGAACAGTCCTCCTTACCTCATTCCAGGTCCTCAGAAGAGAAACTTGGTAAGGAACTTACCTTTGACCTAGATAATCCACTTCTTGGAGAAGAATGGAAAAAACGCATCAAAGACAAACTTAATTCCATCCGCGATGTCTTTGCTACAGATGAGCTGGAAATTGGCCACACCAATGCAGTTAAGCACCACATTCGGCTAAGAGACGACACTCACCCAAGTGACAGGGAAGCTGTCAAACAACATCTAAGAGAGCTACTGGATGCTGGGATAATCACGGAGTCCGAGAGTCCCTTTGCGTCTCCTCTTGTCCTAGTCAGGAAAAGAAATGGGAAGATAAGACTGTGTGTTGATTACAGGAAACTAAACGCACGCACCATAAAAGATGCATATTCTCTCCCTAATATCGAAGAGACGTTCTCAGCACTCAGTGGTGCTAAATGGTTTTCTGTGATGGATTTAAAATCTGGTTACTACCAGATAGAAATGGCAGAGGAAGACAAGCACAAGACTGCGTTCAATTGTCCTTTAGGCTTCTATGAATTTAATAGAATGCCACAAGGCATAACAAACGCTCCCTCCACCTTCCAGCGTTTGATGGAGAAGTGTGTTGGGGATCTACATCTGAATGAAGTGCTTGTGTTCTTAGACGACCTGATTGTTTTCTCAGAGTCAATTGAGGAGCATGAGGCCAGGCTTATGAGGGTGTTACAGCGCCTTAGAGACTATGGCCTAAAATTATCCCCAGAGAAGTGCCATTTTTTTCAGTTGTCAGTAAGGTATCTTGGCCATGTTGTGGACGCTCAAGGTGTTCACACTGATCCTGATAAGACTTCTGCTTTAAAAAACTGGCCTTGTCCTACAAACAGAGAAGAGCTTGAAAGGTTTTTGGGATTCGCTGGCTATTATCGACGCTTTGTTGAAGACTACTCTAAGATAGCCAGGCCCTTAAATGCTCTCAAAGCGGGTTGTAATCATCCCCGCAAGAGAGGAAAGATCTATAAGAGACCTTGTCCAAGGGGCCCTGCAAACGTTCGTGTCCCATTTGGCAGTGAGTGGACCTCCGAATGCGACCTTGACTTTAAGACCCTTGTTCAGAGGTTAACATCTGCTCCAGTCCTGGCATTCGCAGATCCCAAGCTCCCTTATGTGCTGCACACTGTTCCGGCTCCGAGGGTCGCCTCTTCCCTGGTTCCCGTTCCGGCTCCGAGGGTCGCCTCTTCTCTTGTTCCCGATCCAGCTCCGAGGGCCGCCTCTTCTTTGGTTCCCGATCCTGTTCTCGAGGTGGCTCGGACCCCGGCTTCTGCTCCTGTTCTCGAGGTGGCTCGGACCCCGGCTTCTGCTCCTGTTCTCGAGGTGGCTCGGACCTCGGCCTCTGCTCCTGTTCTCGAGGTGGCTCGGACCTCGGCTTCTGCTCCTGTTCTCGAGGTGGCTCGGACCCCGGCTTCTGCTCCTGTTCTCGAGGTGGCTCGGACCCCGGCTCCTGTTTCCGTTCCCGAGGTGGACCCCGATCCGGCTCCTGTTTCCGTTCCCGAGGTGGACCCCGATCACGATCCGGCTCCTGTTTCCGTTCCCGAGGTGGATCCCGATCCTGATCCTGTGCTGGATCCTGTTCCTGCTCCTGTTTCCGTTCCTGTGCTGGATCCTGTTCCTGCTCCTGTTTCCGTTCCTGTGCTGGATCCTGTTCCTGCTCCTGTTTCCGTTTCCGTTCCTGTGCTGGATCCTGTTCCTGCTCCTGTTTCCGTTCCTGTGCTGGATCCTGTTCCTGCTCCTCTTCCTGCCCTTGCTCCCCGCCGACCCCCAGAACTCTCGGCCCTGTCGGCCCGGCCTCCCGGCTGACCCCCAGAACTCTCTGCCCTGTCGGCCCGGCCTCCCTTGGCTATAATAAAAGGTAAATTTTGTCGAAATGTACTTAATTCAATTCAATTTTATTTATATAGCGTCAATAACAATACAAATCGTCTCAAGACGCTTTACAAAAACCCGGCCTGAAACCCCCAGAGCAAGCCTGAAGGCAACGGTGGCAAGGAAAAACTCCCTTTTAACAGGAAGAAACCTCGAGCAGAACCCAGCTCATATGGAGGGACCCATCTGCCTAAGGCCAGCCGGGTACAGACATAAGAAAGAGAGAAGAGAACAGCAAAGAGAGAAGAGAAGAGAACAGCAAGATAAACATACATCTGTCATAGATACACATATCTGACTAAAGTGTACATGTGGAATCTTATGATACAAACTGATGATGTTACATGACAGTTTGAAAATGTAAGAGGAATCATAGGCAGGTTGGAGAACTGTTCATTCAGGTAAGAGTGGATAACTGCAGGATTCCATGAAGACTGGGCAGGCTGATGAGACCACGACAACAGATGTAGTATAGAGCTCCACAGGAAACACACCACTCCAGGCCAGAGATACTCACAAGAAGAGGGGGGAAGGGGGGGAAGGGGGGGGGGGAAGGGGGGTGGGACACACACAGCAGTAAACATTCTACATAGTAATAGCTCAGAATTGTATGACTAGTAGTATATAGGAAATTAGAGGGCAAGAGCTCTGTGCCAGAGAAAAGAAAGTGGAGGATGCGAGAGAGGAGAGAGAAGAAAGAAGGAGGACATGTGTTTGGTGCATCGTCCCCCAGCAGCCTAGGCCTATAGCAGCATAACTAAGGGATGGTTTAGTCCAGCCCTAACTATAAGCCTGATCAAAAAGGAAAGTCTTAAGCCTGACCTTAAAAATAGAGAGAGTGTCTGCCTCCCGAACCCAAACTGGGAGCTGGTTCCATAGGAGAGGAGCCTGATAGCTGAAAGCTCTACCTCCCATTCTACTTTTTGAAATTCTAGGAACCACAAGTAGGCCTGCACTTTCAGACCGAAGTGATCTGCTGGGATGATATGGTACAATAAGGTCTTTAAGATACGATGGAGCTAGGCCTTTAAGGGCCTTGTATGTAAGGAGGAGGATTTTAAATTCTATTCTAGACTTTAAAGGGAGCCAGTGAAGAGAAGCTAAAACTGGAGTAATATGATCTCTCTTGCTAATTCCTGTCAATGCTCTTGCTGCGGCATTTTGAATCAACTGGAGGCTTTTTAAAGAGCTATTTGGACAGCCAGACAGTAATGAATTACAATAATCCAGTCTGGACGACACAAATGCATGAACTAGTTTTTCAGCATCACTCTGAGACAGGATGTTCCTAATTTTGACGATATTACGCAGGTGAAAGAAGGCAGTCCTGGTCACTTGCTTTATGTGACATTTAAAGGACATATCCTCATCAAATATAACACCAAGGTTTTTTACAGTAGTACTGGAGGCCAAGGTAATGCCATCCAAAGACACCATGTGATTAGATAATGAATCTCTGAGATGCTTAGGACCGAATACAATAACTTCTGTTTTGTCTGAGTTTAAGAGTAGGAAATTACAGGTCATCCAAGCCTTTATGTCTTTAAGGCATGCTTGGAGTTTAACCAACTGATTAGTTTCATCTGGTTTCATAGATAAATATAGCTGGGTGTCGTCTGCATAGCAATGAAAGTTTATGCCATGTTTTCTAATAATCTTGCCTAATGGCAACATGTATAACGTGAAGAGTATTGGTCCTAGCACAGAACCCTGAGGAACTCCATAACTTACTTTTGTATAAGTAGAGGAATCATTATTGACATGAACAAACTGGAATCTTTCAGATAGATAGGATTCAAACCAGTCTAATGCAGTTCCTTTAATCTTGACCTCACTTTCAAGTCTCTGTAGTAAAATATTATGATCAATAGTGTCAAATGCAGCACTAAGATCTAGCAGAACAAGTATAGAGACAAGTCCACTGTCTGAAGCCATGAGGAGATCATTGGTAACTTTAACCAGAGCTGTTTCTGTACTATGATGAACTCTAAAACCTGACTGAAACTCTTCAAACAGACCATTCTTGTTTAAGTGGTCACACAACTGATTGGCAACAACTTTTTCTAGAATTTTGGAAATAAAGGGAAGGTTGGAGATTGGTCTATAGTTGGCTAAAACATCTGGATCTAAAGTGGCTTTCTTAAGTAAGGGCTTAATTACAGCAATCTTAAAAGACTGAGGCACATATCCTGTTAATAAAGATAAATTTATCTGGTTCAATATGGAGGTGTTAATTAATGGAAAAACTTCTTTGAGCAATTTAGTTGGGATTGGATCTAGAAGACAGGTTGATGGTTTAGATGCTGTAATTGTTGAAGAGAGCTCAAGAAGATCTACTGGGGAGAAGGATTCCAGATATTGATAAGGTCGTACAAAAGTTTCTAATGTCGCTGTACTTGCATCTTTAACAGCTGTTGGAAGGATGCCTTGAATATTTTCTCTAATGCCGACAATTTTATTAGTAAAGAAGCTCATGAAGTCATTACTACTGAGGGCTAAAGGAATAGATGGCTCAACAGAGCTGTGGCTCTTTGTCAGCCTGGCTACAGTGCTGAAAAGAAATCTGGGGTTGTTCTTGTTTTCTTCTATTAATGATGAATAATATGCTGTTCTAATACTACTGAGAGCTTTTTTATAAGTTGTTAAACTATCTTTCCAGGCTATGCGAGCTTCTTCAGAATTAGTGGAATGCCAAATTCTTTCTAGCTTTCGGACTGCCTGTTTTAAACAGCGCAACTGTGAATTATACCATGGAGCTAGCCTCCTCCTATTTATGACCTTCTTTTTCAGAGGAGCAACTAAGTTTAAAGTTGAACTAAGCGATGCTGCAGTGCCATCGACAAAATAATCTATTAGTGCAGGGGTTAAATTGTGGTTGCTGTCGTCCACAACATTGGTACATGGCACTGAGGTAAATAAAGAAGGAATTAATTCTTTATATCTAGTTACAGCATTGTCAGACAAACATCTACTGTAATGAAATGTCTTTTCAGTTCCTGTGTAATCCATTATTGTAAATTCAAAGGTTATGAGGAAATGATCAGACAAAGGAGGGTTATGAGTAAATACTGTTAAACCTTCAGTTTCTATGCCATATGTTAGGACAAGATCTAAGGTGTGATTAAAACTGTGAGTTGATCCGTTTACATTCTGAGAAAAGCCGATTGAATCTAATAATGATGTAAATGAGGAGCTAAGGCTGTCACTGACAACATCAACATGGATGTTAAAGTCACCTACTATAATGACTTTATCTGTTCTAAGAACTAAATCACATAAAAACTCAGAGAATTCAGCTAAAAATTCAGAATAAGGAGCAGGTGGGCGATACACCACAACAAAAAGAATTGGTTTTTGTATTTTCTGTTCTGGATGGGGAAGACTAAGAGTAAGACTTTCAAATGAATTAAAGCTCTCCTTAGGTCTAGGATTAATAGATAAATCAGAGTGGAAGATTGCTGCCACTCCTCCTCCTCTACCTGTGCTTCTAGGAATATGATAATTACTATGACTGGGTGGAGTAGACTCATTTAAACTAACATATTCATCATCCTGTAGCCATGTTTCAGTCAAACTAAAAAGATCAATCTGATGATCAGTTATCAGATCATTCACTAAAAGAGATTTAGATGAGAGAGATCTGACATTTAAAAGACCACATTTAATTTTCCTATTCTTGTGTTCTACCAATGAACTTGTACTGATTTGAATAAGGTTCCTATGAGAAACTCCTCTTTTGTTATTTATTGGTTTAAATAATCTGGGAGCAGACAGAACATCTATAGAGTTTATAGAGTTTAGGGTGTGAGACAGTCCTTGAGAAGCGGCAGAGAAGTGTGTAAGACTACGACTCCGCCTCCTGGTCTGAACTCTGGGTTGTCATGGTTTCGGGGGGTTAATAAAATCGGCCATATTCCTAGAGATGAGAGCAGCACCCGCTAAAGTTGGGTGGATGCCATCTCGCCTAATCAGACCAGGCTTTCCCCAGAAAGTGTGCCAATTGTCAATGAAGGCCACGTTGTTTTCTGGACACCACCTAGATAACCAGCGATGGAATGACGACGTGCGACTAAACATGTCATCATTGGTCAGGTTGGGCAGGGGACCAGAGAAAACTACGGAGTCCGACATAGTTTTAGCAAACTTACACACCGATTCCACATTAAGTTTTGTGACCTCCGACTGACGTAACCGGGTGTCATTACTGCCGACGTGAATAACAATTTTACTGTATTTAACCTTAGCCTTAGCCAGCAGTTTGAGGTAAGATTTAGTGTCGCCCGCTCTGGCCCCTGGAATGCATCTAACTATGGTCGCTGGTTTCTCTATCTTCACGTTCCGCAAAATAGAGTCGCCAATCACCAGAGTTGGTTTCTCAGCGGGTGTGTCGCTGAGTGGGGAAAATCGGTTGGAGACGTGAAGGGGTTGGTGGTGATCCACGGGCCTTGTGGGACTATGCTTCCTTCGAACCGTCACCCAGCCGCCCTGGTTTCCCGGCTGCTCGGGAGCTGTCGGGGGACAGCTAACTGGAGCTATGCTAACAGGAGCTACTCTTGGTCGGTCCGCACCGGCTACAGGGCCCTGGCTAGCTGCTGGTTGTTTTTCAATGGTGCGGAACCGTGCTTCCAATTCGGAAAGCCTCGCCTCCAGTGCTACGAATAAACTACATTTGTTACACATACCATTACCACTAAAGGAGAGAGAAGAGGAAGCAGAGGGAGAAGCCATGTTAATTCGCTAACGTTAGCAGACAAAGTTGATTAGAAGAGAGAGCGAGAGTGTGTGGTTCAAAAAGTAGCTATAGAGGACAGGTGGTTGAAGATACGTAAGAATTCCCCGCAATAAACAGAACGTTTTTTGGAAGTTGAGCGACGCTAACACTCTGTAAACAGCAATACCACACAGTGCAGAAGCAGAAAATGACGCAATACGCTTACTCACGTGACGCTAGTAATCAGCGGGCAGCATAATGGTAAGGTGCAATGATAAGTCAAACTTACTGGTTTGTTTCCAGGCAGCAACCAATTTTCTTGCCTCAACTGCTCTGAGTACTGACAGATCACTTTCCCGGATGAAGGTAAAATCCTCATTTGTCTCTACCCCCAGTGATTGTAGGGTTTCCTCTAAAATATCCAGAATTGAAGCTGGGAGTTGTGGCAGCACTCTGGTAATGTCACTGCGTATGATGCTGTTATGTGCATCATCCATTTCTGAGTATAAAAAAGAATAAAGCTCAATTAGCTCCAGAATGTTAGCAGACATAGACATCCTTTAGTGTGACAGCACACAGTGTTTTAATGGAACCATTTGGTATCCTTCTTTACTGTAGGATGGCAAAGGACAGAAATCAATTAAGTCACTGATATTCAGACATTTCATCATTTCATTATCTTTCCTAATCGAGTACACATGGTACTCGGGACGGAATTCTGCTACACACACCGACACCAGAAAATAAACAGTGTCATTTTTGATCAAAATAAGCATTAGTTCTCCAAACTCCATGGAGTCAATGCTCCCTGAGATAAGGAACTGTCCTTTCTTATACGATGTTCCCTTATACACCATTTCAACCGTGACCTTTGAGTTGGTGTCAGTGAAATCAAATTGTCTGACTGCATCTTGAATGGCTTTGCTGTACAGTACCGAGAAAAATGGAGAATTATCTTTAACTTGCATAATGGCTCGACCCATTGTTCCTGCTGAAAGATAAGCCTGCAACATCTGATGTCTTTCAGAGAGCGTATGGCAGAGGTTTTTAAAGTTTTTTTAAATTTTTAGCGCATCTCTTGAAGTAACTGTGCTTACTTTCGAAGCGCATTGTCCATAGCCTGATTAAAGGGCCAAATTTCAGAATGAGAGCTGTGTAATGACGCAAATAATGGTGTTTTGGTTTCAGGTTACTTTCAGGGAAGAGAGCTTTTCGTGACTCTAAATATTCTTGAATAAGAACATCAAGATAAACAACCTGAGGCACAGAGATTTTCTGTGCACATACCATCTCCACAGCGTCTTTCAGCTGCATTGTCAACTGCCAGACATCATCTGTGGTGTCTTTTGCTCTGTCGCCAATTATGAGAGGTAGCAGCCTTAGAAAATTCCAGTTCTGTACAGCCTGTCCTGACAGTTTAGCTGCTTGAGGGCTGACCTCACATGGCTTTGTGGGGGCATCAGAGTCACAGTATTTGAATTGTTCAATGCGCCGATTCAAAGTAGAGTAATTGAACCATGCTTTTTTCTTTATGAAATATTTGAGATACAGTGCAACATCGTAGGACAAAATGCCCTCAAAGATGTCATGTCCTAGACAAGGTGGTAACCCTGGCTGACAGACATTAAAGTGCTCCAAAGATGATTTAGCAGTGATGTCAGTTTACTCAAACTGTATGTCTGACCCAACTCGTGTATGTTCTGCAATTCCTCTATAATGATTTGAATAGTCGAAGCAGGCAGTAGAAACTGCCCCTGCAATTTCAAATAGAATAAAGAGACGTTTCGTAGAAAAAGGTCATAAAAATCTTGTGACATATCCATATTTATATCACTTTCATCCACGCTTGTCTCCGCACCCGCCTCATGCACTTGAGGGCCAAAGTCAACCGAATCAGTTGGAGCAGATGATGACTGGGAAGCTGAATTTCTGTATGGAGCACTGATACAGCTGTCTGCAAAATCTCAGTTTTTTCGTGACATATGGGCAGTAAATGTAGATTTTACTTTGAAAACATTTGTACATCCTGTCATCGGACAACTTACAGCATGCCCTTCCGCAATATGATCCTTCAGATGAGCTATTACAGCTTTCCTGTCTTGACACTGACGTTCACACAAAGCCATCACGCATCTGAAAGCGCTAACATTAACATTACTGTCAATAGCAGTCCCAACTGTAACGTTAACATTACGGTTTGTCGATATATTATGCTTGCGGTAAAAATGAGCCTTAAACGCTCCATATCTGTTGAATGTATGTTTGCAACCAGTTTCGATGCACTTAAATAAACAATGTTGCTCGTTTCGGTGGAGTTTGCAATGAAGCACAATGTCTTAAAAGAAAGGAGTCATTTTAGTATTGTGTGAATCAACCAATCCAGAAGCTCCATGTCATCAGTGATGACCCACCCACTCTGAACATCAGTCACATCAGCAGGAAGAGCACAGCATACAGAGTCTGGGGCTTCATTCATTTAATTCATGTACCAGGGACTGAACCGCTAACCTTCTGGTTAAACTAAGAAAAAACAACTCAAAGGATTAAAACGGCATCAATATTTGTCAGACTGGAGCATCTTTGTTTGTGGTTTTCGTTAGGTTCAATTTATTTGATCATTATTGATCATGAGCAAAGGGATATAGGTCTGCAGTGTCCCTGGTCTTGCACTGATACACATACACACATAATTAAACACACAGAAGAGTATGAGCAATGATAAAATGTTATTTAAACCAAAACACTGACAAAAAATAGTTTCTTCTACTTTGTGTCCTTCTTTGTATGTACAGGTTTTCTTTGTGTTAAACATAGAAAGACACACATAAATACAACTGGTTGACATTGCTGTGGTTGGCCTTTCAAACAGGGGCGTGAATACAAAGGGCCTGTACTTCCTGTCTCAGTCTCTGCTTTAAGCTCAGGAAGCTGGTCATGCACCACGGTTTTATCTGTTTTAAAATGCAAGTATACAGCACTATATTATTATTATTATTATTATTATTATTATTGTTATTAGTAGTAATAGTAGTAGTAGTAGTAGTAGTAATATGTGAACAGTTATCATTTAGTCCAGTGGCTGACTGGCAGTCTTTCCAAATTAAGGGTGAATAAATCAATAAATAAAATGAGCTCTCTCTTTAAATCCAGCCTAAGCTCATAGTTAGGTCTGTTCTGAGTAAACAGCTTCAGTCAAAGGGCAGAGAAACAGCTCACCACAGCTCTTGTCTGTGTAGCTGGTGAATGTGGTTTAGCTTGTTGTTCTTGTGACAGACATGCAAAAGGCCTCTACAGTGTGCGGTGAGATCAGGAGAACATACTTCAGACTTTGGCTTCGTTTCATGCTATGACAAATCCAAATGTCAATAGTTCTGAAAGTGTGATGCAGTAGGAAACAATAAAGAGACAAGGTGCTAAACATTCCTAGTATGGCTATTTAGATTTCCATCTCAAGTCCTTCATCAAAACATGTGTAAATGGAATTAGAGTCATTACATAAGTAGTGGAACAAGAAGCTGTTTTAGCTCATGAACTGATCATCATGGACTCTTGGGAGATTATCAGTTTGAGTGTACAAGTGGACATGTACTCCACTGCTATGAGAGCAAAGCTGTCCTCACCCAGGCTGGAGGCACTAAACTCTGCTGCTCTGTGGTGTGTGGCAGGGTGAACTACTTACTGAGATGCAGTTGCTGGACATGATGTCTTAATGTTGTGTGGTCATCTCCCTGTGACTCTTTCATACAAGGACATTTGGAGAATCTGGCTGATTGGAAGAACCCATGTGTTCCTTTTTGCAGAGTTTGGCACACATACCAGTGTTCTTCTCAACAGCTGCCTGGAGCTGTCCATGGTCCTGAATGTGCTGTGAAACCCCTTGCTTTGCAGCTGATGAACAGATGTGTTGCATTACAATAGGATGGCAACAGTGTACATCAACTGTCAGGGCGGCATGTGCCCTGTACAATTCCTGCTTTTGTTGTGGTCTCACAGACATCTGTTCTCCATCAGAGCAGGTTCATGTGGGTGGTGCAGAACAATGCACGGGATCTGATGTCTTGCAGTTCATATTGTGTGGGGCAAACCTAGGCTGACGGTCCACTGATACTGGCCCAGAGCTCTCCTTTATACATTTACTCAATTTGCCTGGTTCCTCATCTCTTATTGTGCATACAGAGAGAGAAATTGTGATGGCAATGGAAAATACAAGCACATTGTGTTTCTTGTTCATTGTGCACTTACTAGTTGGGAGGTCCATATGAATGCCAGGTCCAAAAGTTTCCCAGCAGAACACTGGATTGTCAGAAAATCGTCGCAGTCAGATAACTGGATACAATTCAAAACATAGATTATTACAGTTTGTCCCTTGATATTTAAAAACCCTTTCACCTTCTTTTCTCATATTGCAGTGATTCATCTGCAGATATTATGTTTCTCCTACTTATAAACATGGATAGTTAATGGTAAAACTATGCTACATATGTAAATGCCCCCTTGTGTACTTGTTCAGGTACCTTCCAGATGTGACAGGAGACGGACTGGTCAGCCAGATCAACAACCCTGAAGTGGAGGTAGACATTGCCCGTCCAGATGTGAGGACCAGACAGCTGATCATGGAGCTGAGGGTGGCGACCAACAAACTGCGGCACGCTCAGAGCAGACAGGACATGGACTTTGTGGACAGTGAGTGTTTCTGATTGACAAAATTGACCTAATTATGCATTGATCCGAAAAGCAGTTATTGATAATGTGATCATCGTTAATAAATATAATAAATAATATGTAACTTAATATGTAATCTTCTTCCTTGTTTCAGGTGAGGAGGGCAGTGGATCAGGGGGTGGAGAACAGGGTGAAAGGTACAATGATGATGGGCCAGGTTATGGGCCTTACTCGCCACCCTATAGCAAACCTCCACGTAACACCGCCTCCAACCCTGCAAAGCCTCCTCGAAGCAGAGACAAAAATGGGTCTGCAGCCAGTCTGCTCTCCTTCTCCCTGGTTCCTTTGTTGTCTTTGCTTTTTATGCTCGCTGTTGCCTCCATGTGGAGATAGCTGGTTATTACAGTCTGGAGGTGAATTTCTCTGTTATGCTGGAGTCTTAAGCACATTACGAAGAAAAACAAAAGTCATTCCATTTGGTTACACCAGCAGAAAAAAAAAGATAAAACAGGCTAATTTAGCAATAATCAAAAACCTGTTTACAGCACTAAATAAATAGGTTAAACTGAATATTTTTTCCTACTCCCTAAGCAACAAAAAAGACACATTATGACACATTGATAATCACAAACAAAACCTAATGAGTACTGCCATTTTTTAGTGCCATTTGTGAGATGTTTGACCTATTAGTGTTCGATTCTGAATGGTGGGCTTTGCTGGAAGTCTTTGGAGGACAAAAGGAACAAATGTTTTGTAACATCAAGTAAATTAGCAGCTTGTTTGGGTGATTGAGCTGATGGTCTGGTGGTCGGTGAGCTAGAGATTAGTCGTACAGTTCATTTCTGTGTAGCTGCGGTGAGCAGCAGCTGATTTGATCTGAATGTATTTGTTTGCTGCCGTTCTGATTGAATTCCTTTTATTCATTCGATTTGTTTTCAGTCTAGCCACGGTTCATTTTGTTCATTTTTCATGTAATGATTTCATTTACTCACTGGATTAGCCTTTAGCGTTTTGTCTGAGAACTTAAAAAAAAAAAAAAAAAAAAGAATGGCAAAAGCGTGACTCTGGATGCCAAACAAAGAGCTGTTTTGAATGTAAAAAGCTCAATATAATTTGGGTTGGTTATATTAATGTAATATATTGATATTTTCTAATTTATTTGTAATGTTATGTATTGTCTTTCCTACATTTTTAAGGCAAAGGTTGTGTGTTTTATCTTCTAAAAGAAGTCTGTCTTTAGCTGTCTCTGGTTAAAAAAAGAAAGGAAAGTTATGTTCATTAACACTTTTTATCAGGTGTAGTTTTAACCAGAGATCGCTAAGGAGCATCATGTGTGTGCGTGTCTCTGTATCAAGATTTTATATTGTTTGTTATATGTTTGAAGTTACGCTTCATGTTGAGACGGCGTTGGGACATTTTTAATAGTGAGTTTTTCTACTTATTTTTCCTTAAAGCAACAGACAGCAAAGACAAATGATGTCAAGAACTTGGAGAAGGTGGCTCTTAATTTTAATTTGCTGAATGTGTTTTAATGAAGAAGAGATCTAAAATATTCAAGAAGAAGATCAAAGCGGAGTTTGAAAGGATCAGTGTGATATTTTGGAAGATATGCTTATTTACTTGCAGAGAGTTTGATGAGAGGATTGAATCATCCAGCAGCTGATTAGCTTGGCCTAGCATAAAGACAGGAATTAAATGAATTAATTTTCTCATTTAAAAAGTAGAAAATATCCTGATATATATGTATTTTTATTTCTTGGTTGGCAGCCGTTGCCCTCTAACCACTTTAAACTGGTCTCGGCCTTCATAACACATCTCGGCAACAGTTGCTGTGCTGTGTGAATATAAGTAGCATGTTAGCACTTGTATTTTGTTGGGACTGGTTGGTCCATGTTGTTACTTCTTAGCAAAACCAGACTAGTTGTTTATCCAGTTCCAGATTTTATGCTAAGTTAAGCTAATCAGCTGCTAGCTCCTGGGACAACTTAACGCTTCTGTTGAATGAGGAGCTGTGAAATCCCATTTGGTTGTAACAGAATTACACTGCTAGTTAAATGCGTGATTATACCTGTACAATATAAAGTAATGCAAGAGAAGGATTTCATTCTAAAACATATTCATTTTACTGCCAAAATGTTTGCCATTTTTAAGGAAAGGCTTAGTAAAAATGTCAGTAATAAAAGCCTTCAAAAAGAGCAGCAACACTCTGCAAGACTTCACACAGCAAATTCAGCATACCCAAATCAACAGAGTTAATCTCAACACTTTTAAAGTGTCTATATGGGTCCACACCACAAAGTGTTAATTTGACACTTTTTGAAGTGTTGGTATGTTAACACTCCCAAAGTGTTATTATTGACTCTTCTTAGAGTTAAAATTTAACACTTCTCAACACTAACCAGTGTTAGTTTCTCTCAACACCAGTGTATAGTGTTAGATATCAACTATCTCATAGTGTCAGTTGTTAACTACTACAAGTGTTCCACCTCCATATTTACACTGTATGGTGTAAATATTGTTTTCTGTTACATATTATGTGTAAAATTAACTATGGTGAAATAAAGAGGCCATATTAAGCTTAAAACATTTATTTTAAAATGCATGTAACAACACATTAAATGCCACATAAAACTTTACAGATACTTTGTTCCCAGACATCAGGGTGAAGGAGAGAATTAGTCCTGTAGCTCCTACAGCAGGTGTTGTACTGTCTCAGGGTCATACACTGCAAAATCTAATAAGTAAACATTACTTAAAAAAAACATGCAAACTGATTGCCTTGAAATTACAGACTAATCTGGACTAGGAATTGCAAGTTGTGCAAACAAATGCTTACTTAGTGTAGTTCACTTACAGTGTTTTACCTAACTAGGCAATTACAAGTAAAGTATAATGTGTGTTGATTAAACACAAAACATGTATTGAAGTTGGCCTAACAAATGCTTACTTAGTGTAGTGCACTGACACTGCTGATAATCCCTTTTTCAACTAACTAGGTAATTATGAGTAAAGTATACTGTGTGTTTATTAAGCACAACACATGCATTGAAGTTGGCCAAACAAATGCTTACTTAGTGTAGTGCACTTACACTACTGAGAATTCCTATTTCACCTAACATGGTCATCACAAGTCAAGTATACTGTGTGTTTATTAAAACACAACACATGCATTGAAGTTCCTGAAACTTACAATCTCAGTTATATTTACTTGAACAGTAATTGATCTTAACTTCAACGCAAAACGATTGCCTTCAAATAAGTAAGTGTTGCTTGTATACTTCAAATAAATGAAAACCACGCTCTATTTTAAAATCACATTTACAGTTACATAAGATTTCAACACAATGATATACAGTAGTTCAAAGTTCAGCACTTCTTTATTCCTGCTTGAAAGGCAGAAAAAAACTCAAATTTACCAGTTAAATTTCAAATATTGACATGAATGTGACCGCAGAAATTATATTAAGAATTCTGTCTTAAACTGACCTGAGCATTTCCATAAACTGACCCATATTAAACACACAATACAGTGTATGAAACAAAATCTGTTTTGTTACATACAGAACCATCTTTTCCAAAACATTTGGATTCATTAGTGTAAAAAAAAACAAAAAAATACCACTGACAAAATCACAAGCAGGACATCTCAAATGTCTAAAACATGACATGACATATGTACAAAAGTCAGTACTTTGTAAATAATAATAAAAAAAAAACATGTAAAGACATTTAATACTGCCTATTGCCTACACATCATAGAAGCCAAGTCTAGTTGTAAACTGGTCTATCAGATATGCCTCTGCCCAGGTCCGTTAGTTTCAGTTCTCAAACATCTCCTTATTTGGATTGGGCCAACGAGCCAAATTATAATTTTCTTTTTTAGCCATACTCTTTGCGCTCACAACCTAAGAAACAAACAAACACCAAATCAAAAAGTACAACAGCCAAAGTGAGGTTTGGAAGATGGTTACAGAAAAACATACCAAACTTTCTGCTCAAATCAAGAGAAGATTTTGCTTAATAGCTTACCACAGCGATTTCCGGGAAGATAATCAAATATTTCCTTGTCTAGTCGAAATAATGCAGCGTCTCTCCAGTACCAACCAAGTTGTGAACTGTCTGTAGGTTATTTACATGATTAGCACTCTTCTTCTTTTTCTGCTTCGTGCACGAACATGCTCATTGCCGCCTCCAACTGGTGTCGTAATGTCTTGCTTCCTTTACCTGGTTCTTGTAAGTGACCTTACCTTGGAATTATGAAGTAAATTTCTTTCTTCACCCTGCAATTAAGTGTTACTTGAAAAAAAACATTAAGATGTAAATACTTTCGCCAAATAGTTAAGTGAACAATTAAATGCAAGTCAGCATTAATATTGCATTTTACAGTGTAGTAGAGCTCCTGGTTAAAGAAATACAAACACAAACAAACACAAAAAAAAGTTGAATTAAAAGAGAAATATAGTCAAATGACTAATACAGAGTTTTTGGACTTCATGTGATGGTCCCGCTAAACTAACATGGTTTAGCTAGCGTCAAACTTAATGCTAACCGACACGCATGTTAACACCACCGCAGTTATACAGTCTTTGTCTACTTGGTCTTCTGTAACAACTGAAACAGTCTACTTATGTTAACCTTGTAATTGAACATGAATTAGCATTTACTGACTGTAGCATACGTGTAAACTCGAATGTTAGCGTTAGCGTTAGCGTTAGCTTGTTGTTCGGACACAGCGGAGTACAGGGCATGATGCTGCATGCAAGATTAAGAGTCAATATTTACGTCGAACACAACATTATACACAAAGTGAAGCACATTTACTCACCAAACAACGTTTTTTCATCAGTGATAATCTTCGGTAGTTGTCGGGATGACTGTCCAGGTGCGGGTATAATAAATGGGCGGAGTTTATAAATTAACACCTTAGGTGTTATATCCAGCTTCAGAGCTGGTCGTAAAAATTAAGAGAGTTAAATGTGTTGCATTGACACTTACAGAGTTAAATCACAAACACTCCATTCTGACACTCTATTTTAACACCAACTATTTGTCCTCAGAGAGTTATATATAATACATTTAACTCTACAAAGAGTAGAATTAACACTACACTTGCTAAAATTTCGCCAACACCAGAATTTTAACTCCGCAGCATTTGCTGTGCACCACACACAGTGTTATTTTGCACAAACGCACAAAGAAAAAAAAGAGCATCACACTATTTCAGAAGCAATCTGTGCTTTCGATGATCAGCAGTCAGATTAAAGCTGGCTTCAGTATTTCCATTGAATTTCAGGAAAGAGGTTCTGTGGTCCGACCTCTCATCCGTTCCCACTACTCACACATTCCTTCATGGTGAAAGTATAGCACAACCTTTTTCATGTTGTTGTAACAGTTTTTTGATATCAAACAAGTGGTATTTTCTGCTTCATTAAAAAACTGAATGAAAATATGTTGATGTTTCTTTTCTTTTGACAGAAAGCACTAAAAAGAAAAGCTGACATCTTAGTCATGTAGTCTACAGCTTAATTGGGGTTAATTCTGCATCAATGTTAAACAAGTGTAGTACTGTGTGCTGTGTTCAGAGGCCTCACCAGGGTGTCCTTGGATGCTCCTTTTTAGGCTTTAAGCGGAGCCGCCTCATTGTTTGGATGTCCATCATGTGAGGACTTCTTGATGTGAGCAAGACGGTGCATGCATCTATGCTGACAAAAACAAAAGGTTAAAGAGAGTCAGTACAATATTAAAAGATGAAATAGACATAAAAGAGTTCCTAAATAGTAAATTTATGACAAATTTATTCAAAATCTTATTCAAAATCTAGTAAATTGTATCTTGCTGATAATGTTAAAGAAAAAGATTTCAAATCAGAAACATCTAGTTTATACAAATTGAGTACTTTAAGAGATTTCATTGAAACTATTGACCCTATCAACTTAGAGATGGATGTGGTTATTTTGTGCCTTGTAATGTCAAGACTAAATAAGGCTTAAGCATGGATGTTTAAATTGTAGATGTAAATTGTCCAACAGAATGGACAAACTTGATATGACAATCTCTATACTGTACATGATATAGCAGCATTATATTAGAAATGATTTTCCCTAAGTGGGTTGGCCACAGTTCAGTTATACAACCCTGTTACAGCTTAATTTATTTGCTGTTACCTTCCACAAACAGAAGACAAGAAACGCCAACAGCAGCAGCAGTGCAATGGTTGTCAGGAAAATTATCCACCATGCAACCTAGGTCAAGAATTCAGTCTTTCTCTTAAGGAAAACTGACAGTTTAACCTGTGGAGATTAAATTGTATGTATAGATGCAAAATCACCAATATATATTTTATTTATTTTATGTATAGACTGCAACAGTTTGGAAATATCTGTTCAAGTTACATAATAATTGTACCCTAAATAGAAATCATTGTCTTAACGTAAAAAGGACAGCAGTTTATCAAACGCTTGTCTGAGTAATTAAAGGTCTCTTTACCTTTGTCCCAGGTTTCTCTAGTTTGAGTCCAATATTCTCTGGAGAGTTGGTCAGACTCAGAGTGACATCCACAACAATGCCGAGGTAGTTCAGAGAGCTGTAATCCTAAATTAGAGAGGGAAAATGAAATGAGCGTTTGGCTGCATTAGCCAATATTGATGGACTAACTGGATTAATGCACAAAGTTTAAAAATGTAAAACAGGATTTTTTTATCAGCAGTAACTGGTTCTTGCATTATATTCTAAAGGTTATCTGTGGTGTCTAACAAATGAGATGTATGCATTTCCTTCCTCAATAAACACATCCACATATAGATGTTCTTTATAGAACCTGCAATAATGTTTTACTGCATTTGCTGGTGTGGAGTTGTTTATTGGTGCATTACAACCACCTGAACATCAAACAATAAGCTCAAATTTGCTAAAAAAAAATGTTATAAAGATGAGGAGGATTTGTATGATTGGTCACTGAACATAAAGTGTTAACCTTGTCATTGTGCTTTAATATAAAAACATATGGTGTTGCAGCCTCAAAGGCAATTAATAAATGCAACACACAAAATCTTCTTCCAGTGCCCTTGGCATTCACATGAGAAAAAAAAAAAAACGTTACATAAAGGATGCACACCACTATGGGGTGCCGAATGTAAAATTTCGGTTACAATTTTTTAGCTGATACATTTTCAACATTTAGCTCACTTTCCTAACATTTAGCACATTTTCCTCACATTTGAGACAGATATTATATATATATGTATATACTATATCTAAATGTTAAATGTTAAATCTAAATGTTATATCTAAATATAAATGTTAAATCTAAATCTAAATATTAAATCTAAATCTAAATGTTAAATCTAAATCTAAATGTTATATCTAAATATAAATGTTAAATCTATATCTAAATATTAAATCTAAATCTAAATGTTAAATCTATATCTAAATGTTGCATCTAAATCTAAATGTTAAATCTAAATCTAAATCTAAATAGGTCGCCGAGTGTAAAGCTAAATATTTAGAAAATATGCAAATATACTGTTGCGATAGACTACTCACACTGTTAATAATCTATCCTGTACGACAAACCGGATACCAGCACCGTAACTTTGTAGCTGTCTGTAGCTCCGCTACTCTTTATTTCTTTCATCACTCCGGCAACAGTAACCATGGACATACATTTGTAACATTCTACTCCGGTACTGGAGTTTCAGAATAAAAGCATAGCATGGAACATCATGGAATATTACATCTCCCTTCAACAAAAAAAATAAGCTGTGCATATGCAAGTCACAAATAACAAATATAATAAATACTTTGACTACATCAAATAACACAGTAGCCTATGCTGCTATCTCAAGTGTTCCATAGTGCAAACATTTTTTTATTTTTTTTTTTTAAGTTTAATAAGTTAAGTTTAAAATGATTAAAACTCTCCTGTTTATTTAGTACGTAAATGTTCCTAAACATCACAATAGAACATTTGTAAATAAATGTGTCTTATTCTTTCAAGGACATTTTTTTTATTTTTATTTTTTTTCAAAACACAAGTTAAAAATTCATTCATTTTCGTTTAAATGCATATTCAAATTCAATTTTCATTCAAAATGCAATATTCAATTTCACAGCAACATGACATACATTTTTTTTTTTTTTTCAAATAAGTTAGTTTATAAGTCAAAGGCTTTCCTTGGCTTAATCACACGGCCGTATCTGGTACGATAAGGCCCCGAGTGATCTGGCTCACTCACAGACACAGGTTGTTGCTGTTCATTTTCCGTGTCTCGTCCAGCGTCGTCCTCACTGATCTCTGGCTGCTGTATGACAGGTGTGTTGTTGTTGATCAGATGACGTCGGTTGCGCCTGAAAGTCTGTCCATCGCCAGTTCTGATGTGGTAGCTACGTGGTGTTTCAGCTGGTTGGATGACTGTTGCTGGTTTCCATGTGCCATCTCCTTGCTGGAAACGGATGGGTGCCCCGGCATGTAGTGGTGATAAGGGTTTTGTAGATCTGCTGTAGTGCTCTTTTTGGCGCTGTTGGCAGCTCTCTCTCCTTGCTCGTACAGTGTCCTGGGGGGTTACCTGAGGTCGTAGTTGTTGAGTTGTGTTGGGCAGGATGGAGCGTAGCCTGCGACTCATCAGGATTTGAGCTGGTGATTTGAGTCCATCAACTGGAGTGTTTCTATACTCCAGCAGGCTGAGGTACGGGTCTCTCTTGTCCTCCTTGGCCTTGGTGAAGATCCGCTTTGCAGTCTGAACAGTCTTTTCTGCAAGGCCGTTGCTCTGCGGATGATGTGGGCTTGAGGTGACATGCTGGAATCCCCATGAGTCTGCAAATTGTTTAAACTCATGTGAGCGGTAGCATGGCCCGTTGTCACTAATCACTTTTTTTGGGATGCCATGCCTTGCAAATACTGCTTTCATTCTGTGAATGACAGCATTGGTGGTGATGTGTGTTAGGCGTTCTACCTCAAAGTACCTGCTGAGGTAGTCACAGATCACTATATAGTTCTCTGAGTTCCATGAGAATAGGTCTGTTCCTACAGTCTCCCACGGGTTCTCTGGAATCTCATGTGAGAGCATGGGCTCCTTTGTGTTGGCGCTGCGGTGTGTTTGGCAGATGTCACATTGTTTAACCATTTCTTCTATCTGCTGACTCATGCCTGGCCAAAACATAACGTCCCGTGCTCTGTGCTTGCTTTTCTCCACTCCAAAGTGTCCAGTGTGTATGCAGCGTAACATGTGAGGTCTGAGGCTGTGTGGAATGATGATCTTCTCACCTTTTAGAAGGATGCCCTCAGCCTCAGTGATTTCATCACGGTGGTTCCAATACTCACTGACATGTGGGTGGCACTTTTTTCTTGTCTCCGGCCAGCCTGACCAGATGACCTGCTTGAGAGTGGACAGTTGCTCGTCTTGAGCAGTTGCTGTTCTGATGTCGTTCATCCTGTCTGCGCTTACAGGTGCTGCACTGATGACTGTGTGTATCTGAGTCTCCATAGCTTCAGATAGTGAGCTGTCCTCATCATCCATGGACTTCCTGGACAATGTGTCGGCCACCGGGATTTCCTTGCCCGGCTTGTGGATGAGAGTGATGCTGTATTTCTGCAGTGCCAGCATCATGCGCTGTAAACGTGGTGGTGCAAGGGCTAGTGGTTTTCGGAGTATGGACTCCAGTGGTTTGTGGTCTGACTCCACAGTTACATTTCGCCCATAGAGGTACTCGTGAAACCTCCTACACCCAAATAAAACTGCATACAGTTCCTTCTCTATTTGGGCGTAATTCTGCTCTGTCTTATTAAGCAGCTTTGATGCATATGTAACTGGCCTGCCTTCCTGCATGATGGTTGCACCCAGGCCATTTTTTGATGCATCTACTTGCAGTGTCACTTCTTTTTCAGGATCGAAGTAGGCCAACACCGGCCCTGGCTCCGCTGTGATGATCTCCTTCATCTGCTGGAATGCACTCTCGTGTGTATTGTTCCACTTGAACTCTGTGTCCTCCTTCAGTAGCTGTCTTAGTGGTGCTGTTACCTCAGATAGATTGGGAGCAAACCTAGCTAAGTAAGTCACCATACCAAGAACAGTGTCCAACTCTGCCTCACTTTTGGGCGGTGACATCTCTCTGATTGCTTTCACTTTAAGTGGGTCTGGTCTTAGGCCGTCTGCTGTCAGCCTATGTCCAAAGTAGCTCACTTCAGGAACGCAGATGCGACACTTCTCGGGATTCAGTCTCATTCCTCGCTCTCTGGTCCTGCTGAGCATTGCTCTGAGGTTGCGGTCGTGTTCCTCCTTTGTTTTTCCAAAAACAACGATGTCATCAACTATCCCAGCCACGCCCCTAAGGCCTTCATATGTCTCATCTACTCGCCTCTGAAACTCATCTTGGGCTGATACAATGCCAAAGGGTAGCCTGAGAAAGCGATATCTACCGCATGTAGTGTTAAATGTGGTGAGTAGCGATGACTCCTCGCTTAACTTAATAGCCCAATAGCCTGATCTCGCATCTAAGATGCTGAAAAACTTTGCCCCTGCTAACTTGGATGTTACATCCTCAAGTGTGGGTAGGGGGTAGTGTGGCCTCATTATTGCCTTATTTAAGGGTCTTGGGTCCAGGCATATTCTAAGCTTGCCTGTCTTTGGTTTCTCACACACTACTAAGGCATTAACCCACTGTGTAGGCTCAGTTACTTTACAGATTATGCCTTCTCTCTCCATGTTGTCTAACTCTGTTTTTAGACGATCTTTTAGTGCAAATGGTACTCTGCGTGGTGGACAAACCACTGGTGCTACCTCTGGGTCAATAGTGAAACTACATTCACCTGGGAATGTGCCGATGCCTTTAAAAACATCTGCATACTCACTAAAAATGTTGTCTGACTGAGTGGTTCTCTCTTTGTCACTGCTCACTGCATATATTACTTTAATTAGCCCTAGCGCTTTACATGCTCTGAAGCCTAGGATAGGGGGGCCATTACAGTTCACTACATAGAACTTCTGGATGGTTGACCTCTCTTTATACCTCCCTTCTATGTTGCAGTAGCCTTTCACTTCAAGTGAGTGTCCCCCATAGCCTGTTAACCTATGATCTGGGGCTTTTAACTGTGTTTTGGGCATGAGCGTGGCAAAGACAGCGGCTGGGATTATGCTGGCTTGAGCTCCAGTGTCCAGCTTGAACTTCAGCTGTCGGTTCTGTGGTCCCAGTCCGATGTCTGTATATGCACTTTCCTCATCCTCTTCCTCTGCAGTAACAGTGTCCACATACAGCTCAGAATCGTAGTCCTCATCGACCTCTTCAACAGTGTGAACGTTCTTGTATCTTCCTCTATTCTGAGTCTGAGGCTTTGTTTTACACACTCTTGCATAGTGGTTGAACTTCTTGCACTTCATACACTGCTTGCCTTTTGCAGGGCACTCTGCTGTGTAGTTGTGGTTTCCTCCGCACATACTACAGGCTTTCTCCTGAGTTTTCTGGTAGTCATTTGCCTTGTTACTAGCACCTCTCCTGGCCCCTGGCTTTACCATCTTGTGGTGGACTGCATGCACTTGACATTCATTTGCCATAGCCTTTAACTGTGCTTGTGATAGTTCATGGGAGCGCGCTATGTCTATTGCTTTCTCCAGCGTCAGCTCCGGTCCGTTGCTAAGCAACTTCTCTCGCACTCTAGGTGAGTTGGTGGCGAACACTATACGGTCCCTGACCATTTCATCACTGTTTGCGTAGCAACAGTCCTTCACAAGCAACTTCAGTTCAGTCACAAAATGTTCAAAAGACTCACTGCTTCCTTGTGTCTTCTCATGGAACTTGTACCTGGCAAAGATGGGGTTTGCTTTAGGGGTGAGGTACTCCGTGAATCTGTCGTAGTACGTCTTTAACGTCTTCGCCTCGTCAGCCGTTAGTGTCCAAGTGTTGCTGATGTCGCGTCCTTTATCACCGATCCACAGCAGAAGAAAGCTGCATTTCTCCTCTTCTGACTTTGCCTTAAGTGGTCCGGTAAACATGAGCTCGACGTGTTGTCGAAATCTCCGCCATCCATCCGGTAAATTGGTCGAGTCCCAATCCATTTTGGGGGTAGGAACACCGAAGGCTTCCATTTCTTCTTACCGTTGTTTTTTTCTTTTCAGCGACACACTTTTTTTTTTTTTTTTTTTTTTACGCGGCGGGTCCGTAGTCTAGCGACTAGTCTCTGACACCATGTTGCGATAGACTACTCACACTGTTAATAATCTATCCTGTACGACAAACCGGATACCAGCACCGTAACTTTGTAGCTGTCTGTAGCTCCGCTACTCTTTATTTCTTTCATCACTCCGGCAACAGTAACCATGGACATACATTTGTAACATTCTACTCCGGTACTGGAGTTTCAGAATAAAAGCATAGCATGGAACATCATGGAATATTACATATACCACGCCCCTTCTCAAACCACGCCGATACCACTGGTGAAAGAGGGCTTCGGGGATGGTGAGGACCCAAGCATGGCCGTTTCCCTGCGTGTGGAGGAAATTGAACGGGCGGTTTTGGCGGATGTGTGGGCTGACCTTTAAGGGGTAGTTTAACCGGCACCGTCACCGTCATTAACGGTAAGTTAAGTCGTTTTAATATTACCGTTAACTCATTTATTATTCATCGCTAGATACCTAGCTAACGTGACTCGGATGCTACCTAGCAAACAGTCAGCTAGCTTTGGAGAGCGTTTCAGTTAAGAGGATACTCTACTTGGAATACAGCACATGAGCAGGATGGAGACATTTTGACATTTAACGTTGTAATATTAAAATTATCAGTATGGGATGTTGTTTCAGGTCTCCGCACCACAGAGTAATCCACAGGCATTTCCAGCGGCGACCACCGGCACGTCCAGCTTTGCCACCACGGTCGCATCACTGAGATCAGTAAGTTTAGTTGAGATATGAAATGTTAGCTAGAAAAAGTTTTTGTTACCCTAAATTGTCCTTGAAATACATACATTTCCTTTCATCACATCCGTTTTTCCAGGTGTAAGGGGCACATTTGAAAATGCAGTTCTTGAAATGTCATTGAATTAGATGTCATCTCCTAATTTCATCTACATTCTGTGTATGACAAATTGCTGCCGTAACACTATATGTCAACCTAGAGGCCTTGCTGTATATGCAGTTCATTATAGCTTTACTTTTCACAGGATTGCTGTGTACCCCATTAAGGAAAATCTCTTGGTCTGCTTTTTTATAGGCCTCCCTGCCCTCCATCCCTTGACATTATGGGGCCCGATCACACTCCATCAACCGAAGGCACGTCAAAACATACACAAAGGATATTGTATGTTTACCTTTTTCACCAGAGGCATCTGTCTTCGTTAGTGGACCAGGTTAGCGTAGAATGGCCTTGTTGGAAAAATTTCATTTATCACAGAATCGTCTGAAGACCAACTGCGAGTATAGCCTGTCAACTACTACATACTTTGACTTTAGAAAGACTGAACAGTCATGAAATGTCTTAACAGAAAGCAAAAATAAAATCATAAAAGCCACCCACCAGTTTATTCATTTTACATCTATGTGCACAGCATTGTGTTGTTCTTTTGTTGAATACACTGCACTAAAAATGGCTCCATTCATGAGAGCCACAAGAAAATGGTAATCAAACTCATCATCATCTGTCAGGTTCTTTCTGTTAACAAAGATCTGAAGCTCATTAGCGCATGTATGAGGGATGGGAAGGTGTTTCGTGTCATCATGGATGAAAGTTAGTTTTGGACTGGGAAAAAATCCAATTGCAGGTACTTTGGTGCTTCCTGTTGCAAAGGCAAGGATGTGTCCAGGACTCAGTGTCAGGGTGAATGCCTTTTCTGCCTCAGTTAGGTTCCTATTATGAAGACGTTCCCCAACCGCTTTCTCTACAAAGGTAAAAAAACAACAGACAATAAAAACATTGTAATCCATGTACTGGGAGTGTTCTACTGAGCAGTACAGTTGTAGAACAATTTGAAGGCAATGTAAAATAAAAAGATGAAATTAGGAGATGACATCTAATTCAATGACATTTCAAGAACTGCATTTTCAAATGTGCCCCTTACACCTGGAAAAACGGATGTGATGAAAGGAAATGTATGTATTTCAAGGACAATTTAGGGTAACAAAAACTTTTTCTAGCTAACATTTCATATCTCAACTAAACTTACTGATCTCAGTGATGCGACCGTGGTGGCAAAGCTGGACGTGCCGGTGGTCGCCGCTGGAAATGCCTGTGGATTACTCTGTGGTGCGGAGACCTGAAACAACATCCCATACTGATAATTTTAATATTACAACGTTAAATGTCAAAATGTCTCCATCCTGCTCATGTGCTGTATTCCAAGTAGAGTATCCTCTTAACTGAAACGCTCTCCAAAGCTAGCTGACTGTTTGCTAGGTAGCATCCGAGTCACGTTAGCTAGGTATCTAGCGATGAATAATAAATGAGTTAACGGTAATATTAAAACGACTTAACTTACCGTTAATGACGGTGACGGTGCCGGTTAAACTACCCCTTAAAGGTCAGCCCACACATCCGCCAAAACCGCCCGTTCAATTTCCTCCACACGCAGGGAAACGGCCATGCTTGGGTCCTCACCATCCCCGAAGCCCTCTTTCACCAGTGGTATCGGCGTGGTTTGAGAAGGGGCGTGGTATATTTGCATATTTTCTAAATATTTAGCTTTACACTCGGCGACCTATTTAGATTTAGATTTAGATTTAACATTTATATTTAGATTTAACATTTATATTTAGATTTAATATTTAGATTTAGATTTAACATTTATATTTAGATTTAACATTTATATTTAGATATAACATTTAGATTTAACATTTAACATTTAGATATACATATATATATATATAATATCTGTCTCAAATGTGAGGAAAATGCGCTAAATGTTGGGAAAGTGAGCTAAATGTTGAAAATGTATCAGCTAAAAAATTGTAACCGAAATTTTACATTCGGCACCCCATACACCTCTGCCAAAATTGTGTTCCAAAGGCATGAATGAAGGACAAGTTGTGCTGTACTGTCCACACCCAGCAGGGGGCAGTGTATCTCCACACACTTTAGTCCCTCTGAGCAGGTCTGGAAGACAGAACAGGCTTGACATCTGACATATTGTCACATATTAGAGGCTCCACTTTACTGATATATCCATACTAATAAAAATGTGCTTATAATAATAATCAGAATAACTGATCACCAGTGTTTTGTATTTTCTTGGTGTGGACAGAAATTGGAGGGCGTCAGTGAGAGCTTCATGTTCAGCTGCACGTTTTGTCTTTGATGGACCCTTCACAAGAGACATTTTCAAGATACAGGTATTTAGTATAGGCTTTGTCTACATTTTGAACACTGTTTAAAAAATAGTTATTTAATACCTTTACATGTTTAAGTGGATTGACCTCATTTACAGGTGAGCATGGGACAGACTGCACACCTTTACTGCTGATGGGAGTCAAATACAGAATCCATTCCCCTGCAGAGTTCTCCTTCGGCCAAAAGATGTTCAGTGATGCATTTGCAAAAGATTTCATAGGTCTTCCCAAATATATTATCTGTCAAAATATGGTTGACTCGTTTGTGCAAGAAAAAAATAGAAACAAATAAAAGAGCAAACAAATTAAACCTTACCCTAGATTCATATTGAAATGTTTTGATGGAACTTTCCCCCTTCAGGTTTTAACTGAGTGACACTTGGGAAGCCCTGGTCAATCTAGATGAGGAAACAGACTCATTATCTTACTTTATAAGTCGTTTTCATCCATCAACCCAGAGCCTTTTATACATTTTTAAGGTCAGTCTGACTGTTATGTTTTATTGACAAGTAAAACATGAAAAATAAAAATAATCAGTACCTACACATGTACTTACAACCCCAGCTCAAACACCATCATTGAGGCAAATGCCTCAGCCGGCTGCATGGTGGTGACGTTAAAATGTTTTGTGCTCAGTGAGATGCTGGACGTTGTGAGCACGATAAATGTAACCTGAAGGGAACAAAACAACCATCGTGTGATATAAATAGTGACGCCTACGTGGAGAAAACTGTTGCACTGCCACTCACTTCACTGTCTCTTTGTAGGGGGTTTCCAAGTTCACAGTCTATTAGTCTTCCTTTGTCAGTGGCTGTACAACTCACTTGTGTTTCCTGTAGATGCAAACACACACACACACACACACAAACACGCATGTATCCAAATGGCATATTTTTATTTTGCTATATTCATATGACAACATCTCCGCTTTCTCCACCAGGACAATATCAAGCTGATGCTCCTTCACAGCAGTGTTCTTCTGCACTCACTGCTGCCCTGCTGTGAACAATGGACATGTAGTGCAGTGTATCTGGGAGCATAATGACTGAGCCACTCTGGTGTGCATCATCCCCATCGTAGTCACAGTGATCTCCAAAGCTATGTCTTTTTTGGAAGGAGTTATGACTGCAACACCGTCCTCTCTAGAGATATGATGAGATGAGTTTGGCTTGAGGTTACTGAAGGTTACTTTGGCAAATGTTGTCGCTGCCACAGCCCTTGTTTAAGATAATCTGTTAAAAAAAAAAAAAAAAAGACACTTACTTTGCATTTTTAAACTTGACTAGGTGTCTAATAATTTTCACGTATGTCATGCAAGTAGATTTCTAAAGGTTGGATTCACAGCTGTAGTCCCACACAGGTATACAGTGGTGCTAAAAACGACTTTCTACTAAAGGAAACATAACAAAAGCATTGGTCAATGGCTGAAGAAAGTTCAATAGTTCTTAAGAGTTCGAATAATTAGCCCTGTGGCGACCTGTCCAGGGCGTACCCCGCACCCTTCACAGGACAAGCGGTCACAGAAGAAGAGTTTGATTCCATTTGTCTTCCTGGTATTTAAGAATCTGAGTCACACTGTTAAATTTACTGGTTCATTCAGCAGCAAAACACTCCTACAACGTACATGCTTGTCTTGTCCTAAAAACCTTCCTATACCACATACATAAATCCAAGGACACAAACGCTTCCCATCTTTTTCTATGAGCACATGCAGTCTTTATCCTTGAATATTCATTCATTCATTCATTCATTAATCTTCTATACCCGTTTAGTCCTGTTGTAGGGGAACCAGTCGTCCTCTCAGCTCTCCCCCTCTCTGGAATTTAAATTTACGGAGTTGTTTTGCAGAAGAACTCTCCTAACAGATCAACCTTTTTCACCTTAGCCATAAAGGTGCCATGTCTGAACGCGGGACAGGCCCACGCTATCGGACCTCCCTGATGCTCTGGACGTCATCTGAGCCAAAAGAGACAGATTTACACTTCTTGTGGAATTTCCCACTCTTGTTTCTTGACTAATTAGTCCTGAATCGAAAGAACATCAACATGATATCAGGAACTACAAAGAATGAATTGACTCCTTTTGGATTCGAAGGACAAAGTCTAGAAGCCTTAATGTGATGTTCAATTATGTTTTAAACTTGTGATGTACTAATTTTCTTTTTCAGAGACGAATGCAAACATACCATTTTAACAGGTTTTGTCCCCCCTCTCTTGGAATGACCAAGAGAGCGAAACACTGATAAGCCGGTCGTAAATAACTTTCTTTCCCCAGAACCAGACTCTGATATGCATTTTCCTCTGAAAAGCACCTAAGTTTTATAATATGACTATCGAAAATGTAATAACCTGGTAAGTTATATATTATTGTTCAGGAAGTGCTTACGATCATTGTACGATAATGCTAGCCCAAATTCACATAATTTGTCACGGTAAGGATGGATCAACATTGCCATCAAGTGGCTATCTTTAAAAGTATTTTCTCTCTTTTAATCATTGAAGTTAAAGAATGTTGAAACTTAGGTATGTTCTTATACTAATAGTAGCTATTAGTTTAAATCATAACTGTTGAAATTGTTATTTTAGAAACCCCCGACCCTTTGTTATTAGCAAAATGTCAATGTAAAGAGAACTTGAGTTTATTAATTTATTGATGTTTTTGAGTTACTTTGATGTAGTCATTCTGATACGTCATCTTGTCATGTTGTAATGTTGAGTGTTGTCGCATACGAAAAACATTGCTAACGAGTCATGATGAGTGATGGGATGATTAAATTTAGTAATATAAAATAGGTTAAAAAGATCAGGCAATAAGACATCTCGAAACAAAGGAGAAGGCGTTCTCTTCTCTTTCCGCGCGAAGATTCTGGAAACCCGATCCAAAACACGCCCTGAATAATTAACTCATAAAACCAGAGAGACGCACCCATTTCTCCGCTCTTTCGCCGCACTTTTAGGACTTTTATACTTTCGCCGCACTTTCTACTCTCCACTTTTCATTCACGTTTTACTTTTATTTTAGTATTCTTCTTTACGTACTTAGTCACGTTTATACTTAGTAACTTTAAGAACAACTTGAATATTGACAATCCGGTCCTTTTCAAGCTCTGTTTGTTTCTCGTCGGATGTTTTTCCCGACGTACGATTTTTATAGTGACTTAAATATTTTTCTAGCTTTATTCATTTTTATACTCTACGAACCGAAGTACTAATCATCATCGTTTATAAGTTAGCCAGCGTAGTCAGCTGGGATATCAGAGAAAGACCCAATCTCTTCGACGGATCAAGAAATCAAGAAGCTGTTGCCATAGCAACGACATCAAGAAGACGTGACGATCCGACTTCTTTCTTCAAACACAAAGACATTGCCAAGTGTCATCTACTGCCTTTGACTGAACACCTACAGCGCTCTCAAGCAAAGCTGGGTGTTGGAGTTGCAGACCAAGCAACAAGTCCTGTCTACCGGTCCCAGAGAGACCTGCATCAGCTGTGCCGTTTCGTCACCATCTCGTCACACCGACGCTCCGCCATCACCGACGCCGAGAAGACTCTACGGAAAAGTAGGCTTGAATCGTTCCTACCGCTTAAGACAAAGAGTTGGTGTCACTACTTTGAAACTCCCTACTAACATCTTTTAGATAAGATTGATTAGATTAGATATCAAATCTATTCCCTTTAGTTTAGGACTTAAAACATCTCCATCTCTCACCATCGCTCCAGAAATTAATTATTTCATACCTTATCATATTCGTTTTATTTGATTACACTCCTATATTCTATTAGTCCCTCATTTATTCATAGTTGTCACTTTATTAAATAAATATTTGTTCACACTTAAGAAGTTGTTTGTGATGTTATTTTACGGCAGAGAATGACTGGTACAAACTGTAGTAAAGGATTCACTCCTTCAGATATGCAAATTATTGAACTGAGACTGATAAATTGATTTAAACCGTGTTCTTCCTACGATAACAGGAGGTGGTGCCCTAACGAGACATTTAAAAGGTGTAGACTACCCTACACTGTTAAGGGTCACGGGGGTCTGCTGGAGCCTATCATCGGGCGAGAGGCAGGGGTACACCCTGGACAGGTCGCCAGTCCATCACAGGGCCACACACAGAGACAGACAACCATTCACACTCACACGCACACCTACGGCCAATTTAGAATCACCAATGAACCTAACCAGCATGTCTTTGGATGGTGGGAGGAAGCTGGAGTACCCGGAGAGAACCCACGCAGACACAGGGAGAACATGCAAACTCCACACAGAAAGGCCAGCCGGGCCATGGATTCGAACCGGTGACCTTCTTGCTGTGAGGCATCAGTGCTAACCACCTCGCTACTGTGCCGCCCTCCTTGAATATTCATTATAAAAAATCTTTTTTGCTGCTTTTTTGTGTTCCTTGTTTGCTCTGTGTCTACTGCTCTCCTTGCAGCCCACATCAGGTCCCCTTCAGGTCTTTTACAGTAAATTACATTTTATTTTTTGAAGATGGCTCTGCTTCACTGAACTTGGAAGCATCCTGCAAATGATCTTATCTTTTTGTTGAAACTGACCTGCAAGGGTCCTGCTGAGGCAGCAGGTATTCCAAAAACAAAAATCAAAACAACAAAAAAAAAACATCACAAGACTTGAAATCAAGAACACTGGAAACACAGAAACGGTTATAACAAAAAAAAAAAAAAAGACAGAGGACAAAGAGAAAAGCAGGACTATATACACACACACTCACACACACAAGGGCAGAGGAGACACAGGTGAAAACAATCAGGGCGGGGCAGACAATTACAGAGGTGGGAAATCACAGGACAGGAAGGTGTCGAGAAACAGGTGAAACTAATCAAGACGGGGAAGACAATCACAAAGGCGGGAAGAGACACAAGACAGGAAACCAAGAACTTAAAATAAAACAGGAAACTGGGAAACATGAAACATGAACGAAACTCAAAACCTGGACACAGGAATCAAAAAAACAACCATGACAGTACCCCCTCCTCAAGGGACGGATCCCAGACGTCCCTAACAGGGGCGAGAGTTCTGGGGGGAGGCCGGGCAGACAGGGGCGAGAGTTTCCGGGGGGCCAGGCAGACAGGGGCGAGAGTTCTGGGGCTGGAACAAGAAGGGCCGGGACAGGAAGGGCCAAGAGTTCTGGGGGGCGGCCGAGAGTCGCCCCCCAGAATAGAGAGAAATATTGTGCATCCTGACGAATGAAGAGCAAGGCATATAATCTACCTCCTAGGACGTTTTTTTTAAATCTTGCGGCCCTCAGGAACCTATTCGGGCGAAACAAGAAACAATACACCATTTGAAAAAGAATAATAAATGAATAAATAACCAAAAGACAGAAGAGAGATAAATAAATAGATAGTTTTTAAAATAATAATAATAATAATAATGATAATAATAATAATAATAATAATAATAATAATAATAATAATAATAAAATAAAATAAAAATTAAAATAAAATAAATAAATAAAAGGGGTGGGGGTCCATCAATCAGGGGGCAGAGACTGAAGAGAGTGAAAGAATGTTAAAAAGGAAAGCCACTTGTTATAAAATGTATCAGAGTTACCTTTCAGTGAATATCTGATCTTCTCCAGCTTTAGAAAAGACATGGTGTCATTGAGCCATTGAGTGCTAGAAGGAGCTTTGGTTGACTTCCATTGAAGAAGGAGATGGCGTCTTGCCAGTAAAGAAGTAAAAGCTAAAATATCTAATTGTTTAGTGGTAAACCGGTAACAGTCTTCTGGAAGCCCAAATATGGCGGCATGGGGGGGAAACTTTTATGTCTACTGAAAGTATTTTTGACATGGTATCAAAATAATTCTGCCAGAAGCGAAAAAGTAGCGAGCAGGAGTAGAACATATGGGTTAAATTACAGGGTGAGGCATGACATTTGTCGCAACAGTCCGTGACACTGGGATAGATTTGTGACAGTCGAGTTTTAGAAAAAAGGACTCTAAACAGTGGGAACCTCTCAGCTTTTTCACTGAACCTAGTCTTCGCACTGTGGTTACTTTCATATGTGTTCATGTTGAGCTTAAAGGGTCTTTAGTGGAGCTTCTTGTTTGTCAGAATTGAGGTTAAAGGATGTGGTACAGACTGTGCAGACTCTTGAAGCAAAATTGTGATACTGGACTGTACAAATACGACTGACTTAACTTTAAGACTGTGTCTATAAAAGTCAAATATTCTTAGGTTTAACCAAATGTGTGGTTGAATGGTTTGAAGATTGGGTTTTAATACCCCACACCCACCTCAGGGGACCCAACCAACATTCACCCTAGCAGGCAGTAGTGTTGGTCTTGTCCCCTCCCTCAAGTAACCTGGTGCAGAAATTTGACGAGCAGTTCACAACTCTGATCACACAAACATTAAATGCAACACATCATATAATTGCGGTGGTGTGGTTAAAATCATAAAATCATATTTTTGTACATTCATTTGTTTTAAACAAGTCAAAATTCAGTAAGCCACAACAGTTTAACAGTCACTGCTGAATTTAGCTCACGGAGGCTTCTTGTGAACTAGCAACATATCCTGTTGATGCCAAAGTCATGCACATTCTGAGTAAACATGCTCAGCGGTCTGTCAGAAGCGTCAGAAATGGCCAGTCACAGCGAACATCTCGCAGCTCAGTTGACACTTGTGGTTTTGCAATTTGTTTTCACAGGCACGTACAAACATCACAGTGCTTTGAAAGTAAAATACCTTGTTGGTTCAAACAAAAGTACTACTACTTAATTTTCAGGCTTGTCTAATGCACCAATAAAGTCAGCTGCCGCACTGATTTTTACTGATATACCCAACGTCATTTCATCTCTGTCTTCCAACTGGAAATATAATTGTTATTTAAAAGATCTTTTCTGATTACAGTATAGTGAACTATGGGTTAATGGAAACAGTTTAGAAAATTCGCCTCTGGCACCTTTCACCCCCACACAAACAAGCCCAGACAGCCTCCCTTAGCTGTGGCTGACTTATCATGTAACCAGACTCCACCACTGCTGATAATTCACTTCTCAGTACATCAGTACAAAAGTACTTTTTGTGCAACATAAGGCCAGTGTTTCGTCTCTCAGTTAGATGCTGAGATGAGAAGTTGACATATCTGCTCTGAAGTGGTAATGCCCACCAACGGATTTGCTTACAAGGAGCTTTTACCATCAAAGAACACGGTTGCTACCTGATGTGCTTTTAGGTAGAAATGGCATCACACGGCTATGAGTCAATTTCTATTCTTTCAAAAGAAATCCTTTACAGAAACTTTTCTCTTCTCTGGCCAATACAGTATGTGATGCAGCTTTTGAGCTGAGCCGGCAAGTGATAGTGATGACTTTCACAAAAGTCCCACTGAGATATTATGTTGCAAGAGAACACCCAAGATCAAACTTACTCTCATGTTGGCTCGTGTTGAAATAATAAAGATAAAAGGCCAGAAATTAAAAAAACAAAAAATAAAAAAATGTACCCACTGCGACAGAGACTCCTATTCAGTGTAGGTCATTATTCCATGAGCAGTATTACAATAGTTGGTGACTATGCAACATTCTCCTCATTGATGTAGTAGGGTGTTATTTTAGCCACCCACCTTCTATTCGCTGTAAATCCGACCCAGCCTGACCAGCCTGTCTGACATGTGTATTAATCGGACACAACTGGGGTCCAGACGATCACTGCTTACACTCATTTTCAAGAATCACAGAGCTGCTACTCTGCTAATCTGGAGGAGTCCATATTGCAATCTCCGTCTTGGCAAATTGGCATCATTGCTGTTCTGAGTTACTTCAGTTGGGAAGCAGTATGAGCAGCAATGAATGAACATGTTCCTCGTGTGTAGTATCATGGCTAAGTCAGAAAGCCACTGTCCTGTGCTTGCTACACCGAACTACAGGTTTGTGATGGGCCAAAAACTGCTTCCTACTCTGATGTAGTATCTGTGCAAATGCAGCATAACACAGCCATGGTAATATCTCAGTGAGGCTATAATTAGGCATAGTGCTACTTACACTATCTGCTCTCCCCCCTACTCCCACCCCCACCGAGAATACCAGCCCGATGACTGTGACTGTGACGCCTGGCCAGGTGAGAAGACAGCTGGAAAGAGTCAAGCAAGGCAAGACAGCAGGCCCGGATCGTGTCAACCCCCGAGTCCTGAGGACTTGTGCTTCACAGCTGTCTGGCATCCTGCACTTCATCTTCAACCTGAGTCTAAAGCTGGAAAGGATAGCGGTGCTGTGGAAAACATCCTGCGTAGTGCCGGTGCCCAAGAAGCCCATCCCATCTGGCCTCAACGACTTCAGACCGGTTGCACTGACGTCACATGTCATGAAGGTCCTGGAGAGACTCGTCCTGGCTCAGCTGAGACCCCTGGTGACCCCTGTCTTGGACCTTCTTCAGTTTGCGTATCAGCCTCATGTTGGTGTGGATGATGCTGTCATCTACCTGCTGCACCGTGCTCACTCTCACCTGGATGGTGGGAAGGGCTCTGTGAGGATCATGTTCTTTGATTTCTCCAGTGCTTTTAACACCATTCAGCCCTTTCTGGTGAGTGAGAAGCTGCTCAGGATGGGTGTCGGCTCCTCCATTGTCTCCTGGATTACTGATTACTTGTCTGACAGGCCCCAGTTTGTGCGGCTGGGGGGCTCCCTGTCTGATACTGTTGTCAGTAATGTGGGGGCACCACAGGGGACTGTCCTGTCTCCATTTCTGTTCACTCTTTACACCTCTGATTTCCAGTACAGCTCTGGGTCCTGCCACCTGCAGAAGTTCTCTGATGACTCTGCAGTGGTTGGGTGTATTAGTGATGGACATGAGGAGGAGTACAGGACACTGATCGGAGACTTTGTAGAGTGGTCCCAGGCAAACCACCTACTCCTGAATGTGGACAAGACCAAGGAGCTGGTCATTGACTTCAGGAGGAAGAGGACACCAGCAGTGCCCATCACCATCCAGGGCCTGGATGTGGAAGTAGTGGACCAATATAAGTACCTGGGCGTCCACATGAACAGCAGACTGGACTGGAGGGACAACAGTGATGCTGTGTACAAGAAGGGACTGAGGCCACGTCCACACGTACGAAAACGATCTTTTCCCCCCTCCGTTTTCCCTGGCATCGTTTCAAGAATATCCGCGTCCACACAGATCCGTTTCAACACGACTGAAAACGCTACCTCATATTCCAGGCCTATAAGTGGCGCTGTTTCGGTTTCAGAAATTCACCAAAAACGGAGAGGAAGAGGCGGAGCATGCGCATAAAGCTTGAGCGCTGTTTACAAATCGGCTTTAGAAGAAACCAAACTCAAGGAGAAATGATATTTTGCCCTGGTAACCCTAATAGGCTCAATAACTTCTCCAGCAGGAACACGAGCATGTAGTCCGCCATTGTTGTTGATGTTTTTATGAGACGTCTCGCGGGATATAAGAGGTGGAAGGCTGCTCGAGGGGTGTGGCGATGACATCATAATTTTCTCCGCTTTCGGCGTCCACACAAAAACGCAAGAGGTGCGTTTGCGAATTTTTCCACCCTGGGACCCGGTTTCAGAAAAGTGGGTTTTAGGGCTATGCGTTTACAGGATTCATGTGGACGATCGGCCAAAACGATGCAAAACATCTGCGTTTAGACCAAAACGCATTTCCGTGTGGACGGCCCCTGAGTAGACTCTACTTCCTGAGGAAGCTTAGGTCTTTTGACGTATGCAGCAAGTTGCTGGAGATTTTCTACCAGTCTGTTGTTGCGAATGCCCTGTACTTTGCTGTGGTTTGTTGGGGGAGCAGCACCAGCAAAAAGGACATAAGTAGGATCGACAAATTGATCCGAAAGGCTGGTCATGTGATTGGCAGTGAGTTGGAGACGTTTGTCTCAGTGAGGGACAGGAGGACACTGGACAAACTGCTCTCCATCATGGACAATCCGTCACATCCACTACACCAGACTATAGAGGGGCAGCGGAGTTCATTCTCCAACAGACTGATCCAGCTCCGCTTCCACACTGAACGCTACAGGACTACTTTCATACCATTCTCTGTCCAGCTCTACAACAACTCACCTTTCTGTAACAGATAACTCAATGTTATTAATGTTAATGGACACTATTGCACCTTACACCTTATCCTGTATATATAATATATATTCTTCCATACCTATTTCTTGTACATATGCTAATATGGTAGTTTGTACATTTTTGCTTATACTATTTTTATTTTATTTTATTTTACTAGATTTTATTTTACTTATTTCTATTTTATTTAATCTTCTTTTATCTGAGGTTCTTAAGAGTGTTTTTTATGTACAACTAAGCTACTGTGACCAAGCAATTTCCCTTGTGGATGAATAAAGTTTGTCAAAGTCTAAGTCTAAGTCTAACCTCCTCCTGGCAGCAGACTCCGGATTCCTATCTATTCTCATCCTCCTTGACCTGACTACAGCTATCGATACTATCTCCCACTCCATCCTTCTCCATAGACTGGCATCCACTGGACTATCTGGCACACCTCTGGACTAGTTCCACTCCTATCTCACTGGCCGAATTCAATTCATTCAATTAAAAACTTTTGCACCCCAGCCATCTCCTATCTCCGCTGGTGTACCACAATGGTGTCCAGAGCCTTCAGCCCCCCCCCCCCCCCCCCCCCCAGAGATGCTGAGCCTTTTGCCTTCACTCTGCAGTCCATCTCATCCAAACCATCTCAACTGGGTTTAGGTCAGGTGACAGCGGAGGCCAGGTCATCTGGCGTAGCACTCCATCACTCTCCTTCTTGGTCATATAGCCCTGACACAGCCTGGAGGTGTGTTTGGGGTCACTGTCCTGTTGAAAAATAAATGATGGTCCAACAAACCGGATGTCATAGGATGTCACTGCATGATGCTGTGGGAGACATGCTGTGCCTTCAATTTTGAATAAATCCCCAACAGTGTCACCAGCAAAGCACCCCCACACCATCACACCTTTGGAACCATGAATGTAGAGACCATCCGTTCACCTTTCCTACTTCGCACAAAGACATGGTGGTTGGAACCAAAGATCTCAAATTTGGACTCATCAGACCAAATCACAGATTTCCACTGGTCTAATGTCCATTTCTTGTGTTTCGTGGACCAAACAAATCTCTTCTGCTTGTTGTTTTTCCTTCTAGTAGCTATTTGACCCTTAAGGCCTGATTGGTGCAGTCTCCTCTGAACAGGAGGTGCTGTTAACCTGTGATTTCTGAGGGTGGTGACTTGGATGAACTTATCCTCAGCAGCAGAGGTGACTCTTGGTCTTCTGTTCCTGGGGCGGTTCTCATGTCAGCCAGTTTCGTTGTAGCATTTGATGGTTTTTACAACTGCACTTGGGGACACATTCAAAGTTTTTGCAGTTTTGACGTTTCAGCGTAAATAGTCATGAAAATAAAGAAAAACCATTAAATGAGAGGGTGTGTCCAAACTTTTGACTGGTGGTGTAGCGAAAAGCACATGTCAGTCTGCTAACATGCTACATTGACAGTGCTAACTTATTTAGCAAGCATTGTTCAAGTATTGGGGCGGCACAGTGGCGAGGTGGTTAGCACTGATGCCTCACAGCAAGAAGGTCACCAGTTCGAATCCGTGGGCCGGCTGGCCTTTCTGTGTGGAGTTTGCATGTTCTCCCTGTGTCTGCGTGGGTTCTCTCCGGGTACTCCGGCTTCCTCCCACCATCCAAAGACATGCTCATTAGGTTAATTGGTGATTCTAAATTGGCCGTAGGTGTGCATGTGAGTGTGGCCCTGCGATGGACTGGCGACCTGTCCAGGGTGTACCTCGCCCGATGACAGCTGGTTTACAATGGCTAGGTTTAAAATGGCTAGGTTTAAATTGGACTCTAGTACTCCACTAATTATTATAATAGGCCAATCAATTAATCAATTAATTAGCAAGTATTGTTCAAGTATTGTTCAAGATGCTTACTGCTAAAGGTTCATTTTGAGGGACCACAGTCACAGTCCATAGTACTGATTAAATGACATTAAATGTATTTAATCCTCTGGCGACAAAATTTTAAAACTTTTTGTTGAAAAGATTTATTCTGGACCAAAATAGTGGACCAGCTGACCTACAGGTTTACATTGGCTAGGTTTAAATTGGACTCTAGTACTCCACTAATTATTATAATAGGCCAATCAGAAGAAGAATGCCTGATGAATCCATTCTTTCTGTGCATGTTTGCACAGGTAAACATGAGCTGATGCCATGTTTCTAGATGTGCCAGAAACAAGATGGTAGAAAAACAAGTTATAAAACAAGTATTACGCAAAAAAAGTGAAATTTTTAAAAAAAAACCCCACAAAATTAACACAATGATTTTAATTTTTCATTAATTAATTAATTCATCTTCTGTAATCGCTTGTTCCTGTGAAGGGTTGCAGGGGGGTGCTGGAGCCTATCCCAGCTGTCATCGGACGAGAGGCGGGGTACAAGCTGGACAGGTCTCCAGTCTATCACAGGGCTTGATTTTAATTAAATCAAGGAAATATTGTCCAAGTGAACATAGCCATCCCTCTCCATAAAATGATGCAACTAGCATTATAAAAAAATAATGTGATGAGGTCAGAGTCTATTTGGCTACACTTTCACTGATGTGGTATGATTATTGTTTATTTGCTTTTGCTTTGCTTTTGTAATGAGTTACAAAATAACTTTTGACACTTTATTTTTAACTTTTAAATATGATGTAATTCTATGTACTATATTTGGTTTCTCGTGTTTGATTTGTATCGCGTTGCATTGCACATAGCATGTGTTTACAGCAGCCAGTCTCCACCATGAGAATCAATGTACTTCTCTGTTTTTTTAATAAGACAAAATAAGACAAAAAGATGTTAAACCTTGGTCAATGATGACGTGGGCGTTTAATCTCTCTGCACAGCTCAAAAAAAAAGTGACGGAAATGTAACTGCCTGCCCTGCTTAAGTTTCCGCAAGCAAAAAGATCATCATCATTATCTTATCAGTGGTAAAATCACACCAGACGACTTCTAACTTCTAACAGGGGTGAACAATGTATTAAGATTTTAGATCACATTTAATAATGTACTGTGGCGAGAAGGGCCTTATTGTAACCTCTTATATTTAATCTTCTAAACTCATTGAATGTTTCATACATAAACCCAAATATGACAAATAGTATGAAACTGTATCAGTGTTAGAAATGCAGTCGGGCAAAAAGTACTAGTCACTGAAATCTACTGCTTAAATCAGAGGCTTTTTCTGAAGGAACTGAGTACTCTAAATGTCTGAATGTATTTCTATCAGGTACAACAAACTCCATTATCAGTTTGACTGAACCTGTTCTTGCTGTACAACATTTCTTTTGCTGTATTTATTTTTTGCACAGCTTTCTATGAACTGTGTTAGGGCTACAACATTTGGCTTGACCGTTCAAACTGAACATCATCAAGAATCTAAAACATACATTTTAAAAATCATTTTTAATGCAGTTATTTTCAGTCAAAGAAAAACTAAATGTAGCTCAGATTCTTTAAAAATGGGTCACTGGCTTGCGAATGCTCACAGGAAGTTCTATGTTCCAACCAATCACTTTGATTGTCACTTTGTAAACTTCCATCAGCTTGTGACTAGATCTACCATTTGAGTGGGAAGACATCAGTTGTGCAAGAGAAGGGTGATAGACGACAATGATCGGAGGACTGACAACCTTGATTCTTCTCAGTACATTGAGTGAGTTCACTTCTTTGATAAGAACTACTGCAAAACATTTTGTGTTAACCGAATGTGAATTTTTTATTCAGTAAATACTTTTGTGAAGTGTCATGTTGTAACACTGTTAATGTTTGTCTGTTTTCTTTAGCTCTGATGAAAACCATCGAGGTTTCAAATCAGATCTCTTTGACTGTGGCTGAACTTGGAGATAATTTGACTCTGACATGCACAATTGGGAGCGAACCTGAGTTGCTTTTCTGGCATAAGCTGAGTTTTGGATATGTGGCTGAAACCATTGCTTTAGGAAGTTTTGGTAAAATAACAATGAAGGAACCTTTTAACAACTCGAGATTCAAAGTCACAAAAGTGAGTGATGCGTATTCCCTTACCATAACAAATGTCAGCAGAGAAGATGAAGGAAAATACTTCTGTCAAGTAGGATCACCATACACCATGAGATTTATCAATGGCACTCTGTTGGCTGTGAACGGTAAAGTATATTCATTTTTTTTTCTTTGTTTCTTCAACAAGTTTGTTTATTAATTTTCAGAGAAAATAATCACACTACAACAAATAATACAGGTGCAAAACAGAACTGTCACAGTAAGGCTCTTCTTCAATAAAATAAACATAAACATGACGGCTGTAGCATGCAACGTCAGTCTAAAACATAAGTTGTCCTTAAGAGTCACTGGTGGTCCAAAAGTTAACTTATCCTGAAGTTATCCCGAAGAGAAAAGCACTTCAAATAAAACTAAGCAAAGACAAACAAACGTATACTAAATACATAGCAATACTCATTTGTTAATGGTTGACATACACAGAGAGCATGCCTCCAATGTTTTCCTCCCCTCTAAAAACACCATAAAAGATCTCCACACATTGTCAAAGACGAGATATTTACCCTTTAACGTAAAAGAGAGTTTTTCCAGTACAAGAGATTCTGACAGTCCTGCAAGCCAGACACCAACACTTGGTTTGATAGTGGATTTCCAAGATTTGGCTATGGTATATTTAGCTTGTAAGATGCAGAAAGTAATCATGGATTCATTTGCCTTGCTGAGATTATGATTTACAGGAAAAATGCCAAAGATACACAGTTTGGCGTCTATTAATAGTTTTATACCTGTGACATGTAAAATCATATCCATCACTTCTCTCCAAAAAGCCTGGTTTTTGGGCAGTCCCATAGGCAGTGATAAAATGTGTCCTTTCTACCACATTTGCAGCATGTGTCGGGATTATTGGGGTTGAATTTATTTAGCTGAGTTGGTGTTACATATGTTCTCAAAAGTATATTCATTTGTGTTTGCTATACGTGTGCCATTATATTTATAAAGGTTATGGATCTTTTGTTTTGGCAAATCACGCAGATCCAAAAAATCCGCAGAAGTCTCTCTACGTGAAACAAAGTCCAGATGTAGAGTCGGTCCAGCCCGGAGACTTGGTGACTCTGCAGTGTTCCCTTGTCGACAAAAGCAAAGAAAAGATACATCAGTGTCCTGACGAACGCAGTGTGTACTGGTTCAGAACTGGATCAGAATCACATCCAGGCTTCATTTACACTCATGGTAACAGCAGTCATGACCAAGGGCAAAGAAAATGTGTCTACCACCTGTCCAAAACTATTAGCGACTCCTCGGATGCAGGGACGTACTGTGCTGTGGTCACCTGTGGAGAGATCCTGCTTGGTGAGGGAACTAAAGTGGAGACAAGTATGTATTTTAAAGTCTTTTTAAATTATGTTTACTGATATATTATTTATTTATTATTATTTAAATTCATAAAACTGATTTAAGTTATTCTTTAGTTTCAGTTTTTAAAAACCAGTTAGGTTTACATGATACATGATGGCGGACTTGATCTTTCACCGGTGAAGTCCGGCCTCCTCTGCCACCCTTCCTCTCTTTGTTCTGTCACTGTTCTGTTTCTTAAATTGAAGGCCCTATCTCTCTGCTGCTTCGATGTCTTCTGGCACAGTTTATATGATCATTTCTGCTGTAACGTTGTCGCAGCAGCAGAGCAAGGATCGCTTTATTAATTTAAACTGGAAACTGGTAGGATTTTGTGTTTAATAAATTAACTATTACTTAAAATGTTTTAATGACATCCTGACTAATTTAAAATAAGCTCTGGTATCTTTTTCTTTGTTTTCTAGCTCACGCAACAGGTTCTGAATTTGCTGCGTTGGTGGTATCAATAATCTGCTTGGCTATATCTTTGGTTGTACATTTTGTTTTCATCTGTTGCCAAACTCCAAGAGCAGTATGTGGACAATATGAAGGTCAGTTTTGTTTATGGAATTATATATTTTAATATTCTAGTAAATAAAGTTTACTTACACAAGACAGTTTACCAACTTTAAGTTGGTAAATAATCTACTAAATCCTTCTGAATAGTCAGTATTTCTGTTTTGTTCATCATTAGGAATGGAAAGCACCTCGTCACAAGTTCTATATCTCTGGAGGGAAAGCTACGAGACAAATGAAGAAGAAAAAAATCAAGGGTGACGGAAATGTTTCTGTCCCTGGATTTGAATGAATGAATGAACTTTATTGTCACTAACGACTACAGCGAAATGATACTGAGTTTGTGTTTCTGTGGGCTGGTTTGTAGCGCTGGCCCCTTTGTGTGAAGAATAAAAAATGTTGTGGGTTGTTATTATTATTTTATTTTACTTTATTTTTTAGCAAGAAAAGGATGGTTAGCATAAAAGTCAGACACAGTTCCATACTTTCAGGATAACATTATGAGTTTGTATATACGCTTAGTTTTATTTTAAGCTTGTTTTTATGTTTCATTTAAAGAAAATCCTTGTGTCATATTTCTTCCGTACTTTTTCATATTTGCCCTATAGAAGTTTGAAATAGTAATTCTCTATTTGATGTCTAATCGTCTGAAAAAAATATGAAAATAAATAAAAAGCTACTCAGACAGTCCAAAGACATGCTCATTAGGTTAACTAGTGATTCTAAACTGGCCGTAGGTGTGAATGTGAGTGTGAATAGTTGTCTGTCTCTCTGTGTTAGCCCTGAGATAGACTGGAGACCTGTCAAGGGTGTACCCCACCTCCTGCCCAATGACAGCTGGGATAGGCTCCAGCCTGCTGGTATTGTTCAAATAAAGCAAATCTAAATAATTAAACACTTCTTTTTGTATTTCTTTTGTACATTTTTTAATATATGTGTGTTCAAAATAAGAATGTCTAGGGATGCTTTTTGTCTGACATGAGGTGGCAGAGCTTAGTCTATGGAACAAAACACGAACAGATCCTGAGCAACACAACTGGTCTTCTTAGTCATGACTAGATACTTAAATGTTCTGATTACCTTCAAAACAAAAAGTCATCTTCAGCCTAGGCTAAAACACTATCTGTTTCTCAAAATACATGGACAGCTCCATGTTTTAACCCAAAACAAGAGCCGAACGATGTGGCCTCTAGCACCAGAATAACTCTGAGCACAGGACTGCTTCAAGCTGTGGTGATGCTGTGTGAGTCAGAAGGCTTCAAACTACACTTCCCTTTTTTTTTTTGGACTCTTATTTAACTGCCATAAATATTATTTATGTTATTTATGTTTATTTATTTTTTGTTTCTTGTTTAATGCATACTGACCAATTTTGATGGAATTATGTATATGAGAGGAACTTTTATTTTATGTATTTCTGTGTTGCACGGGGACACTTTAAGTAGTAGCAACCAGGAAGTTTGTTATTCACTGACATGTGCAGTCTTCCCCAAGTTGATGAATGGCAGGAGTTGTTACACCTTGATTAGACGAAGTTGAAGAAAAAGTTGCCCATTCCTTCCGTTTTGCTTCTCATTCCCTCATGGTGAATTGCAGCCAGCGAGGTATATGAGTTTAATGTCTGAATATTGTTGCGCATTTTGTTTATGTTTAATTGCTCGTTAAGCTAATTAGCGGATGCGTGTCTGTCTGAACGTTACAGTGTGTGTAATAAGTATTTTCTGTGTGCGATTGTATTTCATGTAGTTCGATGGTGGATTTCATGGACGATAATTGAAGCTGCGATTAAATCCATCAGTAATTGACAACCCTGGTTCCGTGTATTTCCTGAGGGAGTGATACCTTATAACATGCAAACACTTCAGAAACAAAACATGTAGGTCCAATTTGAGTTCACACACTGCTGATAAAGGTAAACACTACAGCTCACCCCCCTACCCCACTTGGTCGCTCTGATCACGACCTGGTCCACCTCATGCCTGTCCAACCTGTGGTGAAACAACAACCCCCAGCTACAAGGACTGTGAGGAGATGGACAGAGGAGGCCAGCGCGAAGCCTGAGGGACTGCTTTGAATCCACTGACTGAGAGGTGCTGTGTGGAGCACATGATGTGGAGGACATAGACAGTCTGACCACCTGCATCACCAACCACATTAACTTCTGTGTGGACAACTGTGTGGGTCACTGTGGAGAGTCTGATTCTGAACCACCTCCGACCCCTGGTGAGCCCCCGAAACTGGATCCACTGCAGTTTGCCTATAAACCGAGTATTGGGGTGGATGAAGCTGTCATCTACCTGTTGCACAGATCCCTCTTGCACCTTGAGGAGCCCAGAGGTACTGTGAGAGTCATGTTTGTTTGACTTCTCCAGTGCCTTTAACATGATACAACCCTCGCTGCTCAAGGGGAAGCTAGAGGGAGCAGGGGTAAACAGCCAGCTGACTGCATGAACCATTGACTACCTCACAAACAGACCACAGTATGTGAGGCTTCACGGCTGTGTTTCTGATGAGGTGTTTTGCAGCACAGGAGCTCCACAAGGGACAGTACTATTCCCATTCCTCTTCTCCATCTACACTTCAGACTTCCGGTACAACACAGACAGATTCATTCTTCACTTGGAAATAGTCAATAGCCTTCCCCTTTGCTTGACAGTGTATTGCATTATGGAATATGGGATATAGGGCAGAGGGGTATTTATTATATCACTAGAATGACAGCTCTTAGAGGACCGTGTCTTTGTGAAATCTAATTAATTATGGACTGTAATTCCAGAAGGGTACTGGAATAGCCTGTTAAGCCTGTTATTTTCATGATTACAACTACCTCCTCATGGCAGCAGACTCCGGATTCCTATATATTCTCATCCTCCTTGACCTGACTACAGCTTTCGATACTATCTCCCACTCCATCCTTCTCCATTGACTGGCATCCACTGGACCATGTGGCACACCTCTGGACTGGTTCCACTCCTATCTCACTGGCTGAATTCAATTCATTCAATTAAAAACTTTTGCATCCCAGCCATCTCCTATCACATCTAAGCCTCACCATCCCTCCTGCCCGCAGCAGCCTTCAGAAATAAATGATGATCCAACTAAACACAATCCGGATGCCATAGGATGTTGCTACATGATGCTGTGGGAGACATGCTGTGCCTTCAATTTTGAATAAATTCCCAACAGTGTCACCAGCAAAGCACCCCCACACCATCACGGCTTTGGAACCATGAATGTAGAGACCATCCGTTCACCTTTCCTACTTCGCACAAAGACATGGTGGTTGGAACCAAAGATCTCAAATTTGGACTCATCAGACCAAAGCACAGATTTTCACTGGTCTAATGTCCACTTCTTGTGTTTCGTGGACCAAACAAATCTCTTCTGCTTGTTGTTTTTCCTTAGTAGTAGTTTTCTAGGAGCTATTTGACCTTTAAGGCCTGATTGGTGCAGTCTCCTCTGACCAGTTGATGTAGAGATGTGTCTGCAACTAGAACTCTGTGTGGCACTGATCTGAGCTCTAATCTGAGGTGCTGTTAACCTGTGATTTCTGAGGGTGGTGACTTGGATGAACTTATCCTCAGCAGCAGAGGTGACTCTTGGTCTTCCGTTCCTGGGGAGGTCCTCATGTGAGCCAGTTTCATTGTAGCGTTTGATGGTTTTTACAACTGCACTTGGAGACACATTCAAAGTTTTTGCAATTTTGACGTTTTCAACGTAAATAGTCATGAAAATAAAGAAAAAACATTAAATGAGAGGGTGTGTCCAAACTTTTGACTGGTGGTGTACCTAAAAGCACATGTCAGTCTGCTAACATGCTACATTGACAGTGCTAACTTAATTAGCAAGTATTGTTCAAGTATTGTTCAAGATGCTTACTGCTAAAGGTTCATTTTGAGGGACCACAGTCACAGTCCATAGTACTGATTAAATGACATTAAATGTATTTAATCCTCTGGCGACAAAATTTTAAAACTTTTTGTTGAAAAGATTTATTCTGGACCAAAATAGTGGACCAGCTGACCTACAGGTTTACATTGGCTAGGTTTAAATTGGACTCTAGTACTCCACTAATTACTATAATAGGCCAATCAGAAGAAGAATGCCTCATGAATCCATTCTTTCTGTGCATGTTTGCACAAGTAAACATGAGCTGATGGCACATGTTTCTAGATGTGCCAGAAACATTCATTCATTCAGTCATTCATCTTCTATACCCGTTTAGTCCTGTTGTTAAGGGTCACTGGGGTCTGCTGGAGCCTATCCCAGCTGTCATCGGGCGAGAGGCGGGGTACAAGCTGGACAGGTCTCCAGTCTATCACAGGGCTTGATTTTAATTAAATCAATGAAATATTGTGCAAGTGAACATAGCCATCCCTCTCCATAAAATGATGCAACTAGCATTATAAAAAAATAATGTGATGAGGTCAGAGTCTATTTGGCTACACTTTCACTGATGTGGTATGATTATTGTTTATTACTTGTTTATTTGCTTTTGTAATGAGTTACAAAATAACTTTTGACACTTTATTTTTAACTTTTAAATATGATGTAATTCTATGTACTATATTTGGTTTCTCGTGTTTGATTTGTATCGCGTTGCATTGCACATAGCATGTGGTTACAGCAGCCAGTCTCCGCCATGAGAATCAATGTACTTCTCTGTTTTTTTTTTCACCTTTTAGAGAATTGTATATTGTGGCTTCTTCATTACTGTAACTGCTTGCCAATTGTGTCGCATAAGACAAAAAGATGTTAAACCTTGGTCAGTGATGACGCGGGCGTTTAATCTCTCTGCACAGCTCAAAAGTGACGGAAATGTAACTGCCTGCCCTGCTTAAGTTTCCGCAAGCAAAAAGATCATCATCATTATCTTATCAGTGGTAAAATCACACCAGACGACTTCTAACTTCTAACAGGGGTGAACAATGTATTAAGATTTTAGATCACATTTAATAATGTACTGTGGCGAGAAGGGCCTAATTGTAACCTTTCATATTTAAGCTTCTAAACTCATTGAATGTTTCATACATAAACCAAAATATGACAAATAGTATGAAACTGTATCAGTGTTAGAAATGCAGTCGGGCAAAAAGTACTAGTCAATGAAATCTACTGCTTAAATCAGAGGCTTTTTCTGAAGGAACTGAGTACTCTAAATGCCTGAATGTATTTCTATCAGGTACAACAAACTCCATTATCAGTTTGACTGAACCTGTTCTTGCTGTACAACATTTCTTTTGCTGTATTTATTTTTTGCACAGCTTTCTATGAACTGTGTTAGGGCTACAACATTTGGCTTGACCGTTCAAACTGAACATCATCAAGAATCTAAAACATACATTTTAAAAATCATTTTTAATGCAGTTATTTTCAGTCAAAGAAAAACTAAATGTAGCTCAGATTCTCTAAAAATGGGTCACTGGCTTGCGAATGCTCACAGGAAGTTTTATGTTCCAACCAATCACTTTGATTGTCACTTTGTAAACTTTCATAAGCTTGTGACTAGATCTACCATTTGAGTGGGAAGACATCAGTTGTGCAAGAGAAGGGTGATAGACGACAATGATCGGAGGACTGACAACCTTGATTCTTCTCAGTACATTGAGTGAGTTTGCTTCTTCTTTGATTAGAACTACTGCAAAACATTTTGTTTTAACTGAATGTGAATTTTTTATTCAGTAAATACTTTTGTGAAGTGTTAGGGCCTGTCATGTTGTAACACTGTTAATGTTTGTCTGTTTTCTTCAGCTCTGATGAAAACCATCGAGGTTTCTAATCAGATCTCTTTGACTGTGGCTGAACTTGGAGATAATTTTACTCTGACATGCACAATGGGGAGCGAACCTGGGTTGCTTCTCTGGCATAAGCAGAGTTTTGGATATGTGGTTGAAACCATTGCTTTAGGAAGTTTTGACAAAATAATAATGAAGGAACCTTTTAGCAACTCGAGATTCAAAGTCACAAAAGTGAGTGATGCGTATTCCCTTACCATAACAAATGTCAGCAGAGAGGATGAAGGAACATACCTCTGTCAAGCAGGATCACCATACACCATGAGATTTATCAATGGTACTCTGTTGGCTGTGAACGGTAAAGTATATTCATTTTTTTTTTTTTTTTTCTTCAACAAGTGTGTTTATTAATTTTCAGAGAAAATAATCACACTACAACAAATAATACAGGTGCAAAACAGAACTGTCACAGTAAGGCTCTTCTTCAATAAAATAAACATAAACATGACGGCTGTAGCATGCAATATCTGGCACAGTCTAAAACATAAGTCATCCTTAAGAGTCACTGGTGGTCCAAAAGTTAACTTATCCTGAAGTTATCCCAAAAAGAAAAGCACTTCAAATAAAACTAAGCAAAGACAAACAAATGTATACGAAATACATAGCAATACTCATTTGTTAATGGTTGACATAAACGAGGAGCATGCCTCCAATGCTTTCCTCCCCTCTAAGAACACCATAAAAGATCTCCACACATTGTCAAAGACGAGATATTTACCCTTTAACGTAAAAGTGAGTTTTTCCAGTACAAGAGGGTCTGACAGTCCTGCAAGCCAGACACCAACACTTGGTTTGATAGTGGATTTCCAAGATTTGGCTATGGTATATTTAGCTTGTAAGATGCAGAAAGTAATCATAGATTAATTTGCCTTGCTGAGATTATGATTTACAGGAAAAATGCCAAAGATACACAGTTTGGCGTCTATTAATAGTTTTTTTTTACCTGTGACATGTAAAATCATATCCATCACTTCTCTCCAAAAAGCCTGGTTTTGTGGGCAGTCCCATAGGCAGTGATAAAATGTGTCCTTTCTACCACATTTGCAGCACGTGTCGGGATTATTGAGGTTGAATTTATTTAGCTGAGTTGGTGTTATGCTCTCAAAAGTATATTCATTTGTATTTGCTATATGTGTGCCATTATATTTATAAAGGTTATAGAGCTTTTGTTTTGGCAAATCACGCAGATCCAAAAAATCCGCAGAAGTCTCTCTACGTGAAACAAAGTTCAGATGTAGAGTCGGTCCAGCCCGGAGACTTGGTGACTCTGCAGTGTTCCCTATTCGGCAAAAGCAAAGAAAAGATACATCAGTGTCCTGACGACCGCAGTGTGTACTGGTTCAGAACTGGATCAGAATCACATTCAGGCTTCATTTACACTCACGGTAACAGCAGTCATGACCATGGGCAAAGAAAATGTGTCTACCAACTGTCCAAAACTATCAGCGACTCCTCGGATGCAGGGACGTACTACTGTGCCGTGGTCACCTGTGGAGAGATCCTGCTTGGTGAGGGAACTAAAGTGGAGACAAGTATGTATTTTAAAGTCTTTTTTAAATTATGTTTACTGATATATTATTTATTTATTATTATTTAAATTCATAAAATTGATTTAAGTTATTCTTTAGTTTCAGTTTTTAAAAACCAGTTAGGTTTACAAGATACATGATGTCGGACTTGATCTTTCACCGGTGAAGTCTGGCCTCCTCTGCCACCCTTCCTCTCTTTGTTCTGTCACTGTTCTGTTTCTTAAATTGAAGGCCCCATCTCTCTGCTGCTTCGATGTCTTCTGGCACAGTTTATATGATCATTTCTGCTGTAACGTTGTCGCAGCAGCAGAGCAATGATCACTTTATTAATTTAAATTGGAAACTGGTAGGATTTTGTGTTTAATAAATTAAGTATTACTTAAAATGTGATAATGACATCCTGACTAATTTAAAATAAGCTCTGGTATCTTTTTCTTTGTTTTCTAGCTCACGCAACAGGTCCTGAATTTGCTGCGCTGGTGATATCAACAATCTGTTTGGCCATATCTGTGGTTGTACATTTTGTTTTCATCTGTTGCCAGACTCCAAGAGCAGTATGTGGCCAATATGAAGGTCAGTTTTGTTTATGGAATTATATATTTTAATATTCTAGTAAATAAAGTTTACTTATACAAGACAGTTTATAAACTTTAAGTTGGTAAATAATCTACTAAATCCTTCTGAATAGTCAGTATTTCTGTTTTGTTCATCATTAGGAATGGAAAGCACCTCGTCACAAGTTCTATATCTGTGGAGGGAAAGCTACGAGACAAATGAAGAAGAAAAAGATCAAGAGTGACGGAAATGTTTCTGTCCCTGGATATGTGAATATGATATTAAGTTTGTGTTTCTGTGGTCTGGTTTGTAGCGCTGGCCCCTTTGTGTGAAAAATAAAAAAATGTTGTGGGTTGTTATTATTTTTTTATTTTACTTTATTTTTTAGCAAGAAAGGGATGGTTAGCATAAAAGTCAGACACAGTTCCATACTTTCAGGATAACATTATGAGTTTGTATATACGCTTAGTTTTATTTTAAGCTTGTTTTTATGTTTCATTTAAAGAAAATCTTTGTGTCGTATTTCTTCCGTACTTTTTCATATTTGCCCTATAGAAGTTTGAAATAGTAATTCTCTATTTGATGTCTAATCGTCTGAAAAAAATATGAAAATAAATAAAAGCTACTCAGACAGTCCAAAGACATTCTCATTAGGTTAACTAGTGATTCTAAACTGGCCGTAGGTGTGAATGTGAATGTGAATGGTTGTCTGTCTCTCTGTGGTAGCCCTGAGATAGACTGGAGACCTGTCAAGTGTGCACCCCACCTCCTGCCCAATGACAGCTGGGATAGGCACCAGCCCCCCAGATGAATGAATGAATGAGTAAAAAAGTTTGTAAATGTTAAGTGTTGCTGCTTCACACATTACTGAGTTCAGTCTATGAAAAACAAAACATCGGTCCTCTTAATCACGACTGGAGACTTCGGTGCTGGTGCTCACCTAAATAAACTACCAACCTGTGATGGTAGCCACCTGTTTCATAGTGGTAGTAGTAGTTTTATAGTAAGAGCCAAAGTCACTACTCTGTACTTTCAATATTTTACAAGGATATCATTATGAGTTTATACATACTGTACGCTTGTTGTTTTATGCTTGCTGTTGTTATTCAAATAAAGTAAATCTAAATAATTAAACACTTCTTTTTGTATTTCTTTTGTACATTTTTTAATATATGTGTGTTCAAAATAAGAATGTCTGGGGATGCTACTTGTCTGACATGAGGTGGCTGAGTTTAGTCTATGAAACCAAACACGAACAGATCCTGAGCAACACAACTGGTCTTCTGTTCTGATTACCTTCAAAACAAAAAGTCATCTTCAGCCTAGGCTAAAACACTATCTGTTTCTCAAAATACATGGACAGCTCCATGTTTTAACCCAAAACATGAGCCGAACGACGTGGCCTCTAGCACCAGAATAACTCTGAGCACAGGACTACTTCAAGCTGTGGTGGTGCTGTGTGAGTATGTGATAAGAGTCAGAAGGCTTCAAACTACACTTCCCTTTTTTTTTTTTCTTTTTTCTTTTTTGGACTGTTATAACATACAAACACTTCAGAAACAAAACAGGTAGGTCCAATTCAAGTTCACACAATGCTGATAAAGGTAAACACTACAGCTCAACCCCCCCTACCCCACTTGGTCGCTCTGATCATGACCTGGTCCACCTCATGCCTGTCCAACCTGTAGTGAAACAACAACCCCCAGCTACAAGGACCGTGAGGAGATGGACAGAGGAGGCCAGCGAGAAGCCTGAGGGACTGCTTTGAATCCACTGACTGAGAGGTGCTGTGTGGAGCACATGATGTGGAGGACATAGACAGTCTGACCACCTGCATCACCAACCACATTAACTTCTGTGTGGAGAACACTGTGTGGGTCACTGTGGACAACTGGGCCAATAGTTAGCCAATTTCAGTATTTCATCTACAAAAGTTTCCTCATGTAACATTTGTTAGGTAAAACATATACAGTATAAATAACAGGATCAGAGACGTTTCTTCTGAAGAGAGGACTCGTATGTGAGGTTCAGACAAGAAGAATAGAGTTTATGTCAGTATAACAAGTTATACATCGATAAACCTGAGTTGCCTCTGGATCGCAACAGATTCTTCTTTGTGTTACATCTTTCATACCACAAAAAGTTCCTCCCTTTGGGCTGGGTTTCCCCCACATTCAGCCCTTTTTTAGTTTCACCTACGCTTATTGGCCAGTTTCTATCTGTGTCAAAACACACAGCCCTTCACCCACTGTCTTCACTACACACAGTCATGAGTAGGCCCCTGTCTGTCTGTCCTTGAGATAAGCTGGCACCTGTATAGACCTCAGGCCTGTTTCTTTTACGATGGAGCAGGGATTCAGACCTCCTCCCCTCTCTGCTTTTCTATGTTTCTGGCTCTCTGTTCTTTTGTTCTGATTTTAAGCATTTTCATACTACACTACATAAATCTACGCTACACGTTTATCGTACCCTTTAGCAGATGCAGGATTTCAGTACAGGGTGTATATTTTCAATACAGCTTGTTTTGTGTTTACTTGTGCAAATAACTTACAAAAGTCAGATTCACTTTTCACAACACATTTCAGAATGGCAAGGACCCCCTCATGTTGAGACCAAGGGTTTATAGTTTCACTATCCTCCTCACCTATATGCAACTGTGTAAAAGTTGATAGCTGAGAACAGAGCTTAATAGACCTCTGTTTTCAAGTTTGTTTTCAGCTGTCTAACAGCTTTTCATCTCCAGTCAGACTTGCAGTGGTTAAACTGAGAGAAATCCTTGTCTCGAGACAGACAGATGTTTCAATCCACTCACAATCTGTTTTAATATTTAAAAACACAAACATTTGGAGAATAAGAGACAATAAAATGATGTTGTTTAAACCTTTATTAATGAATGTATTATAGTCTGAAGACAGACACTTTCACTTTGCAACACAACACATCTGTCCTAAAACTATGCTTGCAGGCACCTGTTTACTAAAAGTCTTGATCACTATTTGTGTATCCTGTCCTTATTAAAGGTGTGTAAGAATTGAGGTAAAAATATCCAAAAAATGAGCTACACGCATCAAAAGAATGAGAAGAAATAAGGGCGATGACGCCATTAAAAAAATGACAAGGTATAGTGCTGCAGAGATATCAACCTGAATTAGCATGCTAAATTACTAGCTACAGCCCGACAGGTGTCGTAATACCAGTTTCGGCCATGGGAGGCGGTATGCGGGCAACATAACCGCCAGCCAAACTGCAATACACGAATAACTCGCACGGCTTGTGGGCGTACCAGAGCCCGTCTACGAAGAGCCTAGCTTGGCACTTCCTATTAGCCCCATTGTATCGATCTTGATTGCAGTTCCATTAGAATTCCACTGGAGGCGCTCGCGGGCGAGTGCAGACTGAATGGGACTCTATGGAGCTAGACGGCTAAATGTATCTCTTTCTCCTGCTTGTCGTTCAATCAACGTAGATTTTATTGTTGATTCCGCAAGTTCAATATAGATTATAGTCCAAAAGTCGAATATGTCTTTTCAATTTCTTACAGGTTGGGCCGTTGTTGGCCGGAACACGCTAGCATTCTGCTAATGAATGCTGATTGGTTAGTGACGGACTTGCGACTGATTATGACCAGAGACCTCGTTTGATGGCACCTGAAGCTAAAGCAGAATCAGAAACATTTACTTAAGGAGGACTTTCTGTCGAAGTTAATTTTTGTGTGCTGTATTTATGTTTTCCTGCGGGCACTTTTATTTTCATATCGTTATATGTGTTGTAAAAAGTACACGGGTGAAATTGCCGTAAAGCAGCACCTCTGGCAGTATGAAAATATGTGACATCATCACATTTTTTTAACGGATTTTTAGAACAGATAAATGAAATTAAAAATGCAATTTTCAGATGAGTGTATTATCTTAGCCCACCCTTTTGAATCCAACTTTCAAATTACTTGATAAAAAATTATATCCTGAGAAAAGTGGATTCTGGGGGTGAAACCCCATAGGCTCCAATTCATTCTGCACTCGCCTGCGAGCGCCCCCGCATGGACAGAGACGTGTAACTGCAGCCACTCCAGAAACCGGAAGTAACCAGAGAGTGCCACTTCTCTTCCATTAGACATTCTCTGGGCGTACTTGAACCTGATGTCAATCGTGTGGAAAGTACAGCCCACTAAAGGCCTACATTTCAGTTCAGGGAAGAGAGCGGAAGAATGGCTGAAGCCCTTGGCAAGAGACCCTTACCACCACCACAACCACCCGCTGCAGGGAAAAAAATGCGCTCGGAAGCACAAATAAAATCGGATAAAAAAAGGAACAGAACCCGAGTGAATATTGGCACTGCTTTCCATCGCTGGAGACAACTGATGGACATGAAAGAAATGAGGTTCGACTCCGAACTTGCAACATTTCTTTTGGATTGGTAAGTAAGATGCTGTTAGTTTTTCGGGAAGTTATAACATAAAAATGTTTCGAAGGCTGTTCGGTAAACGTGATAATGTTAGCGATGGCTAACCGTAGCTGTTAGCGTTTGATAATTAGCTCTACCCACAGATCCGATCCGGTTTTCACCTGTAAGGCTATCTACCAAGCTGATGCTAAAATGTAACATTAACTAAGAAGCTTGAAATGTCTTCGATGATAATGAACCCCAAATGGACGCACGAAACTTAACGGAAAACATTGCAAGGTGTAATGAGACCGAATGTTTTTGGTGACTAATGATAACTTACTTAATTGCTAGAAGAGGTATTGCTAATGAAACTCAAACTTGATATACATAAAAGATCATTATAGGTCCCATGAGAATCAGTAGTTTGGCTGGCGGTTATGTCGCCCGCATACCGCCTCCCATGGCCGAAACTGGTATTACGACACTTGGATATTTTTACCTCAATTCTTACACATGGCACCTTTAAAGGGTCTTTAGTGTTTGTCAGAATTGAGGTTAGAGGATGTGGTACAGACTGTGCAGACTCTTGAGGCAAAATTGTGATACTGGACTGTACAAATACGACTGACTTAACTTTAAGACTGTGTCTATAAAAGTCAAATATTCTTAGGTTTAACCAAATGTGTGGTTGAATGGTTTGAAGATTGGGTTTTAATACCCCACACCCACCTCAGGGGACCCAACCAACATTCACCCTAGCAGGCAGTAGTGTTGGTCTTGTCCCCTCCCTCAAGTAACCTGGTGCAGAAATTTGACGAGCAGTTCACAACTCTGATCACACAAACATTAAATGCAACACATCATATAATTGCGGTGGTGTGGTTAAAACCATAAAATCATATTTTTGTACATTCATTTGTTTTAAACAAGTCAAAATTCAGTAAGCCACAACAGTTTAACAGTCACTGCTAAATTTAGCTCACGGAGGCTTCTTGTGAACTAGCAACATATCCTGTTGATGCCAAAGTCATGCACATTCTGAGTAAACATGCTCAGCGGTCTGTCAGAAGCGTCAGAAATGGCCAGTCACAGCGAACATCTCGCAGCTCAGTTGACACTTGTGGTTTTGCAATTTGTTTTCACAGACACGTACAAACACCACAGTGCTTTGAAAGTAAAATACATTGTTGGTTCCAACAAAAGTACATGTGAACTACTTAATTTTCAGGCTTGTCTAATGCACCAATAAAGCCAGCTGCCGCACTGATTTTTTACTGATATACCCAACGTCATTTCATCTCTGTCTTCCAACTGGAAATATAATTGTTATTTAAAAGATCTTTTCTGATTACAGCCTAGTGAACTTTGGGTTAATGGAAATAGTTTAGAAAATAGCCTCTGGCACCTTTCACCCCCACACAAACAAGCCCAGACAGCCTCCCTTAGCTATGGCTGACTTATTGTACAACCAGACTCCACCACTGCTAATAATTCACTTCTCAGTACATCAGTACAAAAGTACTTTTTGTGCAACATAAGGCCAGTGTTTTGTCTCTCAGTTAGTTGCTGAGATGAGAAGTTGACATATCTGCTCTGAAGTGGTAATGCCCACCAACGGATTTGCTTACAAGGAGCTTTTACCATCAAAGAACACGGTTGCTACCTGATGTGCTTTTAGGTAGAAATGTTATCACACGGCTATGAGTCAATTTCTATTCTTTCAAAAGGAATCCTTTACAGAAACATTTCTCTTCTCTGGCCAAGACAGTATGTGATGCAGCTTTTGAGCTGAGCCGGCAACGGAAATGTCTGTATAGTGATGACTTTCACAAAAGTCCCACTGAGATATTATGTTGCAAGAGAACACCCAAGATCAAACTTACTCTCATGTTGGCTCGTGTTGAAATAATAAAGATAAAAGGCCAGAAATTAAAAAAATAAAAACTAAAAAAACGTACCCACTGCGACAGAGACTCCTATTCAGTGTAGGTCATTATTCCATGAGCAGTATTACAATAGTTGGTGACTATGCAACATTCTCCTCATTGATGTAGTAGGGTATTATTTTAGCCACCCACCCTCTATCTGACATGTGTATTAATCGGACACAACTAGGGTCCAGACAATCACTGCTTACACTCATTTTCAAGAATCACAGAGCTGCTACTCTGCTAATCTGGAGGAGTCCATATTGCAATCTCAGTCTTGGCAAATTGGCATCATTGCTGTTCTGAGTTACTTCAGTTGGGAAGCAGTATGAGCAGCAATGAATGAACATGTTCCTCGTGTGTAGTATCATGGCTAAGTCAGAAAGCCACTGTCCTGTGCTTGCTACACCGAACTACAGGTTTGTGATGGGCCAAAAACTGCTTCCTACTCTGATGTAGTATCTGTGCAAATGCAGCATAACACAGCCATGGTAATATCTCAGTGAGGCTATAATTAGGCATAGTGCTACTTACACTATCAGTCAAAAGTTTGGACACAACCTCTCATTTAATGTTTTTTCCTTATTTTCATGATTACAACAACCTCCTCATGGCAGCAGACTCCGGATTCCGATCTATTCTCACCCTTTACAGAATGCACATGTCATTCTGCTAACATGCTACATCGACAGTGCTAACTTATTTAGCAAGTATTGTTCAAGTATTGTTCAAGATGCTTACTGCTTAAGGTTCATTTTGAGGGACTATAGTCATAGTCCATAGTACTGATTAAATGTCAGTACTATGGATTAATCCTCTGAAGACAAAATTTTGAAGCTAGTTGTTGAAAAGATTTATTCAGCTGACCTACAGGTTTACATTGGCTAGGTTTAAATTGGACTCTAATACTCCACTAATTATTATAATAGGCCAGTCAGAAGAAGAATGCCTGATGAATCCATTCTTTCTGTGCATGTTTGCACAGGTAAACATGAGCTGATGCCACGTTTCTAGATGTGCCAGAAACAAGATGGTAGAAAAACAAGTTACAAAACAAGTATTACGCAAAAAAAGTGAATTTTTTTTTTTAAAAAAAACACAAAATTAACACAATGATTTTAATTTTTCATTAATTAATTCATTCATCTTCTGTAATCGCTTGTTCCTGTGAAGGGTCGCAGGGGGGTGCTGGAGCCTATCCCAGCTGTCATCGGACGAGAGGCGGGGTACAAGCTGGACAGGTCTCCAGTCTATCACAGGGCTTGATTTGAATTAAATCAAGGAAATATTGTCCAAGTGAACATAGCCATCCCTCTCTATAAAATGATGCAACTAGCATTATAAAAAAATAATGTGATGAGGTCAGAGTCTATTTGGCTACACTTTCACTGATGTGGTATGATTATTGTTTATTTGTTTATTTGCTTTTGTAATGAGTTACAAAATAACTTTTGACACTTTATTTTTAACTTTTAAATATGATGTAATTCTATGTACTATATTTGGTTTCTCATGTTTGATTTGTATCGCGTTGCATTGCACATAGCATGTGGTTACAGCAGCCAGTCTCCGCCATGAGAATCAATGTACTTCTCTGTTTTTTTAATAAGACAAAATAAGACAAAAAGATGTTAAACCTTGGTCAATGATGACGTGGGCGTTTAATCTCTCTGCACAGCTCAAAAAAAAGTGACGGAAATGTAACTGCCTGCCCTGCTTAAGTTTCCGCAAGCAAAAAGATCATCATCATTATCTTATCAGTGGTAAAATCACACCAGACGACTTCTAACTTCTAACAGGGGTGAACAATGTATTAAGATTTTAGATCACATTTAATAATGTACTGTGGCGAGAAGGGCCTAATTGTAACCTCTTATATTTAATCTTCTAAACTCATTGAATGTTTCATACATAAACCCAAATATGACAAATAGTATGAAACTGTATCAGTGTTAGAAATGCAGTCAGGCAAAAAGTACTAGTCACTGAAATCTACTGCTTAAATCAGAGGCTTTTTCTGAAGGAACTGAGTACTCTAAATGCCTGAATGTATTTCTATCAGGCACAACAAACTCCATTATCAGTTTGACTGAACCTGTTCTTGCTGTATAACATTCCTTTTGCTGTATTTATTTTTTGCACAGCCATCTTTCTATGGACTGTGTTGGAACTACAACATTTTGCTTGACCGTTCAAACTGAACATCATCAAGAATCTAAAACATACATTTTAAAAATCATTTTTAATGCAAAGAAAAACTAAATGTAGCTCAGATTCTCTAAAAATGGGTCACTGGCTTGCGAATGCTCACAGGAAGTTCTATGTTCCAACCAATCACTTTGATTGTCACTTTGTAAACTTTCATCAGCTTGTGACTAGATCTACCATTTGAGTGGGAAGACATCAGTTGTGCAAGAGAAGGGTGATAGACGACAATGATCGGAGGACTGACAACCTTGATTCTTCTCAGTACATTGAGTGAGTTCGCTTCTTCTTTGATTAGAACTACTGCAAAACATTTTGTTTTAACTGAATGTGAATTTTTTATTCAGTAAATATTTTGGTGAAGTGTTAGGGCCTGTCATGTTGTAACACTGTTAATGTTTGTCTGTTCTCTTTAGCTCTGATGAAAACCATCGAGGTTTCTAATCAGCTCTCTTTGACTGTGGCTGAACTTGGAGATAATTTTACTCTGACATGCGCCATGGGGAGCGAACCTGGGTTGTTTCTCTGGCATAAGCTGAGTTTTGGATATGTGGCTGAAACCATTGCTGTAGGAACTTTTGACACAATGACAATGAAGGAACCTTTTAGCAACTCGAGATTCAAAGTCACAAAAGTGAGTGATGCGTATTCCCTTACCATAACAAATGTCAGCAGAGAAGATGAAGGAACATACCTCTGTCAAGCAGGATCACCATACACCATGAGATTTATCAATGGTACTCTGTTGGCTGTGAACGGTAAAGTATATTATTTTTTTTTCTTTGTTTCTTCAAGTGTGTTTATTAATTTTCAGAGAAAATAATCGCACTACAACAAATAATACAGGTGCAAAACAGAACTGTCACAGTAAGGCTCTTCTTCAATAAAATAAACATAAACATGACGGCTGTAGCATGCAATATCTGGCACAGTCTAAAACATAAGTCGTCCTTAAGAGTCACTGGTGGTCCAAAAGTTAACTTATCCTGAAGTTATCCTGAAGAGAAAAGCATTTCAAATAAAACTAAGCAAAGACAAACAGACGTATACTAAATACATAGCAATACCCATTTTTGTTAATGGTTGACATACACGGGGAGCATGCCTCCAATGCTTTCCTCCCCTCTAAAAACACCATAAAAGATCTCCACACATTGTCAAAGACGAGATATTTACCCTTTAACGTAAAAGTGAGTTTTTCCAGTACAAGAGATTCTGACAGTCCTGCAAGCCAGACACCAACACTTGGTTTGATAGTGGATTTCCAAGATTTGGCTATGGTATATTTAGCTTGTAAGATGCAGAAAGTAATCATAGATTCATTTGCCTTGCTGAGCTTATGATTTACAGGAAAAATGCCAAAGATACTGTTTGACATCTATTAATAGTTTTTTACCTGTGACATGTAAAATCATATCCATCACTTCTCTCCAAAAAGCCTGGTTTTGTGGGCAGTCCCATAGGCAGTGATAAAATTTGTCCTTTCTACCACATTTGTAGCACGTGTCGGGATTATTGGGGTTGAATTTATTTAGCTGAGTTGGCGTTACGTATTTTCTCAAAAGTATATTCATTTGAATGTGTTTGCTATATGGGTGCCATTATATTTATAAAGGTTATGGATCTTTTGTTTTGGCAAATCACGCAGATCCAAAAAATCCGCAGAAGTCTCTCTACGTGAAACAAAGTCCAGATGTAGAGTCGGTCCAGCCCGGAGACTTGGTGACTCTGCAGTGTTCCCTATTCAGCAAAAGCAAAGAAAAGATACATCAGTGTCCTGATGACCACAGTGTGTACTGGTTCAGAACTGGATCAGAATCACATCCAGGCTTCATTTACACTCACGGTAACAGCAGTCATGACCAAGGGCAAAGAAAATGTGTCTACCAACTGTCCAAAACTATCAGCGACTCCTCGGATGCAGGGACGTACTACTGTGCCGTGGTCACCTGTGGAGAGATCCTGCTTGGTGAGGGAACCAAAGTGGAGACAAGTATGTATTTTAAAGTCTTTTTTAAATTATGTATACTGATATTTATTTATTATTATTTAAATTCATAAAATTGATTTAAGTTATTCTTTAGTTTCAGCTTTTAGAAACCAGTTAGGTTTACATGATACATGATGGCCGACTTGATCTTTCACAGGTGAAGTCTGGCCTCCTCTGCCACCCTTCCTCTCTTTGTTCTGTCACTGTTCTGTTTCTTAAATTGAAGGCCCTATCTCTCTGCTGCTTCGATGTCCTCTGGCACAGTTTATATGATCATTTCTGCTGTAATGTTGTCGCAGCAGCAGAGCAATGATCGCTGACAACACAGTACAGTCCAAACAGAAAGTGCTTCATGCATTAAAAAAAATAAAAGCACCACTAAATTTACAAATTTTACACATCTTCTACACATTCTTGTAGAATACAGAATTTTTCACTAGATTTTAACGGCTTTAAAAATATGTAATGGGCATAAAGTATTTTAAAATAATTTGATCAAGTAAGCCTCATTTATGATTATATATTATCACGTTTTTGTATTTCTGTATATTTTTTTAATTCGTCTGTACTTACAATCGAGTTAGTTTAAAGATTCAAATTCAAGTTATTGCCATGAATATATTAATGAAACATATAGTGGGGAAATACTGCCTAGTCCCACTGAGCTACATATATGCCGACAAGATGCAGATAACAACTAATTCTACTACTACTACCACAAAACTTTTACTCCTCTAACTACTTTAGTGCCAGTATCTAAACTCTGTCTTCTCTGTAGCCGGTATCTGCCGTACTCAACACGGCGATGTGTCACACTAACTTGCTGATCAGGGTGCCATTAAAGTCTGTTCTCAAGCTTATGATAATCCATTCATTGTTAAGATACGTGCCACTAATCCAGCTAAAAAAAAAAACTATTTGTCAGTTGGAGAGTAAGTCCATGTGTTGTATCTGTGAACGGATCTCACAGTCAGCTCTGTAGATGTAAATCACTGATGTAAATTAGTTAAAAACTAAAGAAATGTCCACCGTCTCTGTGGGATGTTTTGTCTTTCCAGAACAACGATGCCTGCTGATCATTGTGCTCGGGGCACTGCTGGGCTGCAGTGTGCTTGTGAATAGTGTTCAGATTCTCAAAAGGAAGAAAAAGCCAGTTTGTGGACATTGCAAAGGTGGGTTTATCACATTTACAACACATATGCACTCATATCAAATATCAGAATTGGGACAAAATCTGAGTGACTTCGACTGCGGCAAAGATTGTCGGTGCCAGATGGACTGGTTTGAACCAGAGCCATAGAGAGAGAGAGTTGCGACACTCCCATAGACCTTCGTTGTAAAAAAATGGCGGCGCTTTTAACCGCCTACTTCCGGGATTTGAAAATCAGATTAGTTCCTAACACTGTCATTTGGGCGTTGGACCTCATTCACTTACATTGCTGTGCATCGAGTTGTTCCAGAGGTAAGTTGCTGAAATATCGACCTCTTTTGAATTGTCAACTGTCTATATTGTATCAGAGGCCCTTTGCGATGCTTATACTGGTCTTCATTTGTATATGCAAAGCGTAATTATTAGGGCCGGGACTCGATTAAAAAAATTAATCTAATTAATTAGAGGCTTTGTAATTAATTAATCGAAATTAATCGCATTTTAATCGCATATAAATATTTGACCTGAGAACAGTGAGAAGTAATTTTTTTCATATGGATTTTTAGTATACCATTGAATAATGACTAAATTTCCCATCCACGGGGCCAACCAAAGCGGTCTCATCAGCTTCTTCTTTCATGTTCACTGTGGTTTGTTGTTGTCTGAAGTAATGAACAGTGTTGCCAACTCCTCAGGAAAGGAAAGTAGCTATTGGCTGTCCTAAAAGTCGCTAGAAGTCGCTAAATGACGTCATCGGCTAATTTGCATAATTTACCTTTTGGCTGTAATTGTGATGGACGCTGTATTATTAACGCGCCTCCTTTATCCGGGCTTGGTATTGGCAAAATGACTCTAAAGAGACACTCTGGCACAGTAACTTAAGTTTTTTTTTTTTTTTTTTGTTTTCTTAAGTTTGGTTTAGTTTCTAGCCTACAAGTCACAGGCACAGAAGAACATGAGCATTTTTTGCCATAACTAGAATATTTTTAAAATTTTTTGTACAAACGGTTTTTACTTGACAAAATTAACAATCTAAATGGATTATTATTTTATTATTTATTTTAGTGTGGCAGTGAAGAAACATTTACATCCCGCTCTGTAAACCAGGGCGCGATCAGCGGCAGCTTTGCGCATGCGTCATTCGTTTGCAGTCTGGACGCGGTGGCGTGGTTCTCCCTCTCTGCTCTGACCGCTGCTGCGCGGGGCTACTGTGAGACTGACCGCCTGTGAGTGCTTTGGGACGGGAGAGGGGCTCACGGCAGCACCCGCTGCTTGTTGAGGACACTGGTAATGAACGCTAGTTGGTGCTCCAGTATAATCGGTCCGCCGAAACTCATCCAGTGAGAAACGTTCCGCGGTGCAAAAATAAGTGTGATTAAAATGCGTTAAAAAAAATTAACGCGTTATTTTTGTGTAATTAATTAATCTTAATTAACGCGTTAAAGTCCCGGCCCTAGTAATTATTTATATTTTATCTTGGTTGTTTCAACCAATTTTCTAGCATTGCCTGCTAGCTTATTAGCCAGCGCGACTTCCCCTGCTGTGAAGGTAGTTCGGTAATGAATCGCTACCACCTTTATAGCAACTTTTATTTAATTGAATTTTGGGATATACTAACTTTTCATTATGTGACGTGTTGGCTGTACTTATTTTTTTTGTAGTGCTCCGTGTTCATTTGAGCGAGGGTTATAATTAGGAATGGTGGGAATTTCAATTAGGACTGGCGAGTTTGACTGGTGAAGGCTGCGTGTCGAGTTAAAAGCGTAAATTCATTTTTATTCTGTTGTAGTTTTGATAATATGTGCATGGCTTACTCTTAAAATATACATTCTTAGTCTTAACATGATCATGTTTCACGTTGTGGTCCTGGGGGTGGCCACTCATCAGAAGAAGTGAGCTAGCTTCTAGGCGAATTCTGAACGGACCGCCATGGCAGACCTCTTTGCGTTATCACGAAGGTAGGCTAATAGCTGAATCGGAATTTATAAGCAAAATCACGGGAATCAATAGCCTAATACAGCCCAGTTGTGCTCAAATGAATATCATGAGACGTCTACCATCCGATGAATGATATGGAAAAGTTAAGTTAGAGCCTCTAAAGCCAGTGCTACTACCCATGCGAACATGAACACTAAGCTTTTCCCTCCAAAAATGTAGCCTAAAACTTATCTAAGTAGTATAAGTTTTTTGTTGTCACCCTGCCTCTCCAAATGCAAAACTGACATTAACAAAAATGCAATGATGTAATAACAGCTGAAAAAGTACTTGGGTGTGTATTTTATATTTACCGTTCAATAATGCAATCGCTGCTGTCTGTCCCATAGAAGAACATGACAGCCAGCGTATGTTTAGGAACTAATTGGGTTTACATGAACCACGTGACAGCCATAGCGGCGACGTCAAAGAGTGTCGCAACTCTCTCTCTCTATGGCTCTGGTTTGAACATTTCTGAAACTGCTGATGTCCTCAAATATTTTTTTTATTGTTTGCTTTTTTTTTTCTTTTTAACAGGTGAAATAACAGCTTCCAATCATGCTGAACAGGATGAGGGTCAGCCAAGTGATGTGGTAAATATAAGTTAAATACAATCAAATGCGTAACTACACTTAAATTATAAAAGATGGAAATTCTTCGGTGAATAAATTAATGTTGATTTTTTGATCGACAAAGTGGGCGGTTTGAATGAGAAAAGGAAAATCTCCTAAATAAAACGATGAGGTTCTAGTGAGATATGGGCAGGGAGAGACTAAGTACATGACGTCTGACCTGGGAGGGATGTAAAACTACAACCAATCACACATGATATTCATCCGTAATATTCTTAAAATCAAACTACAAAAAAGGTTGTTGGTTAATTCCTTCCTGAACAATACAAATTAGTGTTTTCTGTTCTTACACGGCTGAGGCCAGCGACCGGTTTTGTGTCGGCGCAAAAACTTCATGGTTGGGTCAAAAAAAAGTATTGTAGGTCAGGTTAAAATGTTGAGGTTAAGGGTTCTTTGTTATCGCAATTACAGTAAAAGCTGGTGATTTGGGCGCTGCGTTCACTTCGGTCTATACAGGATGTGGTTTCCTGCTGCGACACCATGTTTGGTGAAAATGGGCGTCAGCGACCCAATGTTTGTCCGTAAATGATGTCTGCATAATGTATGAATTTGCAAAATCTGTAGATAAGATTTCTTCATACTGGAAGCCTTTCGGTTTTCATTTGTACTCAGCAGTTTTGACCAAACATATTTAAGTTGCGTGCTGGTACAAGATTGTTGCAGTAGGGAAATGTCTGCAACTCATCCGTTGTTACCAATTTTACTGAACTTGAGGGGAAAAAGGCTGGATTTACATTCAACGTTCACATGTCTGCAGCTAGCACAGACTCAAATGTTTCTCCAGTTACGGAACATGCTCTCTGCCTAGAAGATGATGTAAGATCTCGCCTGCCAAAACTTCCTTTAATAAGAGATACCGTTTTTCTACATTACACTCAAACCATGAATGTGAATGTAGCATTCACAATCAGTCTTGCCTCGGATATATCGGCTATATCTGTTATCCAGCCCACAATTGCTGGTTGGTTAAAATCAGCCGATATTGTTACAGAACAACAACAAAAATCCTTATGGATGAGGCAAGAAAGTAGAACGGTGGCCAGTGAAAGTCCAACCTTTTCTTGACGCATTCACAAACCCCACCCACCTCCGTACTCTCTTTGTCATATGAAGGAGCTATTCAAATTTTGCAAACTTTGCAAATTCATTTAAATTACAACTGAGCTTTGTTTTCCCTTGAGATCAGATTAATGTGTCTTATTCTTAGCTCCATCCTTAGTTACAATGGAAATGACCTTGCCTTGAGACTTGCTTACAGGAAGAGGAGTTTGTAGTTCATGGTTGTTATGTTCTGTGTGGTTTTTACCACACTTCAATTATTTGGTTACAGTCGAAATCACCATTGGATATTTTATAGCACACTGGATTCCATAGTATACTGTAAAACAGTTTAAAATTGGTTGTAACTAAAATTTCTGATATTGTTATTTTGCAGAATGGCGAAGAAGTTGAATTAAACTACGTCGCGCTGGATTTCGCTTCAAGAAAATCTAAAAGATGGAAGGACAAGAGGGAGTTACAGGAGGAATGTTTGTACTCCAGCATGAGAGACAAATCGTAAAAGGGTTGTCCCCATGAAAAATGAGCATTTCTTGTGACAGAATATCAGATTTTCTTTTTCTTAATAGCTCTGAAATGCAATAGGATAGAGATAGCGCTATAATTGTCAGAAGTTGGCTGTTCAAACTAAAGCTGCATACTATTATTGATTACTATTACTGTTGTTTTTGTGATTGTTTTATATTGTTTATCAGATTGTTCTTGAATAACCACAGAAACCACAAAACTGAACATTAATAACTCAATGAATGAACTCAACAGCGTTTCCTTCCTTGGACCACTTTTGTATTTTGATGGTCCTCGTCAAGATAATCAGTAAAGTCATTCCAGCAGTCATAATGTTATGGCTGATTTCACTTATTTTGCTATTAACTTCAACACAAACATTTATTCTGACAAAGTTGTTTCTGTTTCTATCAGAACCAGCATGAACTTTTTCGGCAATTTGAGCTACAGTTGTTCGTCTGTTGGGTTGGACCACATGCAAATGCACAGGAAGCCTTCCTGTGCATCAATAAGCCATGGCTGTCCATGACCCTATCACCAGTTCATCACTTCCTTCCTTGGACCACTTTTTATAGCTACTGACCTTCACTTTGAGACCAATATATTTACTTGCTGCCAAATACTGTATATACTACCCACTAAATGTGCCATTATAACATATTAATAAGCGCCATTCACTTTACCTTTGAGGGATCACAATGACTGATCAGGGTATGTAAGTTCAAAATAATAATTACTTATTTGATTTCTGAGAATGCTTTTTGGCAGGAAAACCATGAAAATCAATAAAATGCATCGTGAGTGTTTAATGTTGAAGTGTGACAGGCCTGGACAAATGATGATGAGACTGTGCTGTGACAATGTCTAGTGAGGGAGAGAGGACCCAAGTGTCAGATATACAGTCCAGAAAGGCAGGATGAGCAACTCAAAGTAGATTTCATGATGACTTAGTAAATAAGGAACAAAAGGCAGTGTGTAGATCAGCAGGTTAAATTTAAAAACACAAGACCAACAAAGCGGGAAATCCAATCCAAAGTGAAAGCAAAAACACTGGTACACAGAATTAAGTAAAAAAACAAACTGCAAAAAAACAAACTTAACAGACGACTTGATAATGGACAAGGGGAAAGAGAGGGCTTTATAAACCCACAGGCTGAGGGATTAATGAGACACTAGTGAAACCAAAGAGGGGAAGAGCATGCAGACAAACGACACAAGGCAAGACAGGTAAGTGTAATTACAGGGTGTACTCTTAGCCCGAATTAGTTGACATTACTAGAAATTTGCGTGGAAACCGATTGCCTTAAGGCAAATAGTTAATTTGTGGTCAAATAAAGCAATTAGATTTGATAATGCCTCCTTCCCCTCCTGTACAAAACAAAGACCAAAACAAACCAAAAACCATGATATGAACCAAACCTTAAATTTTATGAACTGTTAGATGTATTCTTAACATTTACTCTTACTGCGTTCAAAAGATCTATTGGATATCTGTTCAGTTTACTTATCTTAAAGGAGATTCTGGATCTTAGTGATGTCAACAGCATTCAGCCTACTAAAGTGTCACAATAGCACTGGAACAAAAGCTCAAATGTTCTTCACAGACAGTTTTATTCACTTGAATGCACAGATAATCAAGAAACACTGCACATTCCATGTCAGTATAACAGAGTAATTCTAAAGAATCAATGACCAACTCCACTATAAAAGCTTCTCTTGGCATTAAGAAAAAGTTAAACAAACAAAATTGGAAAACTGTAAACTTACAGTAAATCACTGTTTGCTATTTCTTATAATTATGAAATTAAAGTCAGGTCTCCCTCAAGTTGTCTGTCAGAAACAACAGCCTGCAAAAACATGAAAATAATGACAGTATTAATAATGACAAATGTTGTTACTTTGACCTTATTTCTCAAGTAATTATTAGCCAAAGTACAACAAACAACCCCCCAAATAAACAAAAGACAGTAAAGGCAAAATACTTTGCTTGCCTCTAAACCCCCTAAGCACTTCCTCAGAGACAAACTAAATCACATGCAGATACTAGGAAAGAAGTCCTGAGCAGTGCCAGAGCCAAGGCCAACTGAGGCAGATGGGGGCAGCGCTGTGTACAGTGTGTGTGAACATATATAAAAATGGGTTGACATCCGCTCGGGCTACAAACACAAAAAGAACTTTGGAAACTTAGCCTTCAAAATTTAACCCATTCACTTAAAACTTACAGTAATGTTTAATATGAACATCCAAAATGGTGAAAATATGTACACATACATAATGTACCATAATAGAAAGCATAATATTTCCCCTTTAGAAGTTCAGTTGATCAAGTCAATCTTTAACATGCCTCTCTCCACTCGTGATTGGAAAGATCAGCAATGAGCGTGAGGACTCGAGGGTTCACTGAAAGTTGCTTCTTGTTTTTCCTTTTTTCCACTTTTGTGCCCACTTTTGTGTTGATATTGAAGAAACACCTTTATGAACACAAGACATTCTAACCAACCACTCATCTGAATACAGTGGTGTGTTGTAAAGATGTGTGTGCGTGTACTTTTTCCTCTTACCTCTGAAGGAATTCAAGCGTGGAGCTCAGTTCCACAGGATAGTGAATGTTGAGGCAGTAGTAGCTTCCGAGCATCAAACAAATGGCAGACATAAAGGTGGGGATTTGGTAATTCACAACCGTCTGGTCAACACTCAGCATGTACAGCTTTGCAGCGTAGCAGGAGTTTCCTGCAAAGAAGACAGAAGCAGAAAATAATCAATAGCACACCAGCCATTACCATCCAAAAGTGGACAATGAATTCCATATCATATTTAGCTTCATTTTTTTTTTCCCAGGTATAAGTATGTGCCCTATCATGTCTTTTTTTTCTTGGTTTGTTTTGTTTTGTATTTTTTTGGTCTTTGTTTGCTGGGTGTGTTTTTGGTTTAGTGAGTATAAAGTAGAACCTGAAAACTGAAAAATAAAGTAAAAAAAAAACAAAAAACAAATAAACAAACATGACAGTGCGCTCCATATCACATTTACCTTAGCTCCTCAACGTGCACTGCCATTCCAATCTCTTGGAACAGGAAAGGCCACTCTGCCAAGAGGGTTTGTATATCTGTCCCTTTATTTATTTATTTCTGTTGGGTGTAGTAAGTGCTCTTCATAAGACTTTTCACCTCATCAGGACTGAAGTTGAACTGTTCATTAAGGACCTTCATTGAGAAGACAGCTGACTGCAGGAGTGAAGAGGGCCAAGGCTGCATACGCCCAGAGGATCGAGGGACACTTCACGTCCACCGATCCACGGAGTATGTGGAGGGGCATAAAGTGCATCACAGACTATAACACCAGAGATGCACAATGCCCCAGGGACCCCTCTCTACCCGACGCTCTCAACAGATTCTACGCCTGCTTTGAGGACCCAGACACCCCCCCCCAGCACCAGACTCACCCCTCCACCAGGAGAAGAGCCCCTCAGCGTGACCCCAGCAGAAGTGAGGAGGACCCTCCAGAGGATTAACCCACGCAAAGCTGCTGGTCCTGACAACATCTCCGGGCGGGTGCTGAGGGGCTGTGCACACCAGCTCACAGAGATGCTGACAGACATCTTCAACACCTCCCTCCAACAGGCAGCGGTCCCCACCTGCCTGAAGACCGCCACAATAATCCCCATTCCAAAAACGTCCACAGTGACAAGCCTGAATGACTATCGACCGGTAGCCCTCACCCCGATAGTCATGAAGTGCTTCGAGAGACTGGTCATGGCCCACATCAAGGACTGCATCGACGTCACTGTGGACCCACACCAGTATGTATACAGGAAGAACCGATCCACAGAGGACGCCATATCTTCTGTGGTCCACACAGCCCTCACCCACTTAGAGAACAAGGACTCTTATGTTCGCATGCTCTTTGTGGATTTCACATCAGCCTTCAACACCATCATACCACAGACCCTGGTACATAAACTGACAACACTCGGACTGAGCTCCACCCTTTGCAACTGGGTCCAGGACTTCTTAACCGACAGGCCGCAGTCTGTGAGGATCCACGACGTCTCCTCCACCTCCATTACCCTCAGCACCGGCTCCCCCCAGGGCTGTGTGCTGAGCCCCCTCCTGTTCACCCTGCTCACATACGACTGCTCAGCGATACACCTGAGCTGTCTGATTGTGAAGTTTGCGGACGCCTTTATTTTCTCAGGAGGCTGAGGCGCGCTGGACTGGGGAGCTCAGTCCGGACATCCTTCTACAGGTGTGTGGTGGAGAGCGTCCTGTCCTCCTGCATCACTGTGTGGCACGGCAGCTGCTCTGTGGCAGAGAAGAAGGCTCTGCAGAGGGTGGTGAAAGCTGCACAGAAGACTGTGGGACGCAGTCTACCCACCTCTACGGACATTTACACCTCCAGATGCAGGAAAAGGGCCACCTGCATCAGGAAAGACACCACCCACCCTGGACACACACTGTTCGTCCCTCTCCCTTCAGGCAGGAGGCTACGGAGCATTAAGAGCAGGACCACCAGACTGAGGAACAGCTTCTTCCCGGAGGCTGTGAGACTGTTGAACGCTGGAGGACCTCCGTAGCCAATATTGATATTTTATTTATTTATTTATTTATTTATTTAGTACAGATTCTTAGTTAGTTAATTTTATTTATATTTATACTTTTCTATTTTCTATTTCTGCTATGGCTTGAATCAGGACCAGAGAAACTAATTTCGTTCCATCCCATGTACCAACATGTGTTGAAATGACAATAAAGAATCCTTGAATCCTTGAATCCTTGAACTTTTATCATCTCTGGATTTCAGTGTTCTGTGCTGTTAAACAAAAATAATTTAATTTACAAAATGTACTGAATAATGTTTTGTACTTGGCTATAATAAAAGGTACATTTTGTCGAAATGTACTTACTGGTTTGTTTCCAGGCAGCAACCAATTTCCTTGCCTCAGCTGCTCTGAGTACTGACAGATCACTTTCCTGGATGAAGGTAAAATCCTCATTTGTCTCTACCCCCAATGATTGTAGGGTTTCCTCTAAAATATCCAGAATTGAAGCTGGGAGTTGTGGCAGCACTCTGGTAATGGCACTGCGTATTATGCTGTTATGTGCATGATCCATTTCTGAGTATAAAGAACAAACAAAGCTCAATTAGCTCCAGAATGTTAGCAGACATAGACATCCTTTAGTGTGACAGCACACAGTGTTTTAATGGAACCATTTGGTATCCTTCTTTACTGTAGGATGGCAAAGGACAGAAATCAATTAAGTCACTAATATTCAGACATTTCATCATTTCATTATCTTTCCTAATCGAGTACACATGGTACTCAGGATGGAATTCTGCTACACACACCGACAAAACTAAACAGTGTCATTTTTGATCAAAATAAGCATTAGTTCTCCAAACTCCATGGAGTCAATGCTCCCTGAGATAAGGAACTGTCCTTTCTTATATGATGTTCCCTTATACACCATTTCAACTGTGACCTGTGTGTTGGTGTCAGTGAAATCAAATTGTCTGACTGCGTCTTGAATGGCTTTGCTGTACAGTACCGAGAAAAATGGAGAATTATCTTTAACTTGCATAATGGCTCGACCCATTGTTCCTGCTGAAAGATAAGCCTGCAACATCTGATGTCTTTCAGAGAGCGTATGGCAGAGGTGTTTAAAGTTTCTAGCACATCTCTTGAAGTAACTGTGCTTACTTTCGAAGCGCGTTGTCCATAGCCTGATTAAAGGGCCAAATTTCAGAATGAGAGCTGTGTAATGACGCAAATAATGGTGTTTTGGTTTCAGGTTACTTTCAGGGAAGAGAGCTTTTCTTGACTCTAAATGCTCTTGAATAAGAACATCAAGATAAACAACCTGAGGCACAGAGATTTTCTGTGCACATACCATCTCCACAGCGTCTTTCAGCTGCATTGTCAACTGCCAGACATCATCTGTGGTGTCTTTTAGTCTGTCGCCAATTATGAGAGGTAGCAGCCTTTGAAAATTCCAGTTCTGTACAGCCTGTCCTGACAGTTTAGCTGCTTGAGGGCTGACCTCACATGGCTTTGTGGAGGCATCAGAGTCACAGTATTTGAATTGTTCAATGCGCCGATTCAAAGTAGAGTAATTGAACCATGCCTTTTTCTTTATGAAATATTTGAGATACAGTGCAACATCGTAAGACAAAATGCCCTCAAAGATGTCCTGGACAAGGTGGTAACCCTGGCTGACAGACATTAAAGTGCTCCAAAGAATTGAATACAGACATGAATTTTATTCCTTCCACATCTGGAGTACCTTCAGTTTGGAGGAGATCAACAGCAGAAGTGTAGTTCTCAGGTGTACGTGCGGGTCCACACAGATTTGGATCACCACCCTGAAATTGAGATCGTGTTATTAGGCAGTACAGAAGTATTCTGAGCGACTAAAATTTTCAGAGAAGCCTCCAATACAATGTGAGCCCAAATTATCTCCCACAATGCAATACAAGGTCCCTTTGATAACTGTTTCATCTGATACTACTATCCCATTCTTCTCCAATTCCTTCAAGTCTGTCAGTAATTCAGAGAAAACCTTTGCATGCCCAAATTCTTTGAAATCTTTCTCTCTGCATAATAACACAAGAACCATGTGGTCTGTATCTGACCGTACATGAAGAGGCAAGTTAGCGACTGATGCATAGACAGCTAATACCTTGTGTCTCGTCCTTGCAGAGCCTAAAGGTGTCCTGGTATAGTAATAGCTTGAGACATGATGGATTTTTAACAAAGAAATCATTTGATTTGAATATCTGTCCATCATTAATGTCTTTAGAGTTCCAGGTAGTATAAAAAACTTAGTCAAAGCCCACTTTTTAGACATTCAACTCTGCTTTACCACAGCAGAGTACTCTACAGCATGGCAGCAGCTGGAGGTAGGCATTATGGCAGGGTGTACAATCTCTCCACTAGCCTTTACAATGGCAATGGAGGTCATTATTAGGGCTTCCAAGTGGGTGGTAGGTGGAGAAAGGCTACAGGGAGGGCTTTGCCTCCCCCCAATTAGGGCCTACATGGACGACATGACGACAGCAACGTCAACTGCTCCTTGTACCAGAAGATTGCTGGATAAGCTAAATAGCAACCTGCAGTGGGCTAGGATGAAAGTGAAGCCTATTAAATCTAGGAGTATTTCTATTGTTAAAGGAAAGGTAGTAGATAAGAAGTTTGTTATAAATGATGAGGTAGTTCCCACAGTGCTGGAGAAGCCAGTGAAGAGTTTGGGAAGATGGTATGATGCAAGTCTTAGTGATAAGGTGCAGTTTGAAGGGTTGAGGCAGGAAATGATTCAAGGCATTTCAAGCATAGAGCGGTCAGGGCTACCAGGGAAGTTAAAATTGTGGTGCTGGCAATTTGGTTTACTGCCTCGGCTAATGTGGCCGCTGACGGTGTGTGAGGTTGCCCTTTCAAAGGTAGAAAAGTTGGAAAGAATGATTAATTCATTTATCAGAAAGTAGCTTGGTGTCCCACGCTGCTTAAGTGACACAGCCTTGTATGGGAAAGGCATTCTGGAGCTCCCAGTTACCAGCTTAACAGAGGAGTTTAAGTGTGCTAAAGTTAGACTGGAAATGACTCTTACTCAGTCGAAGGATCCAGTGGTTAGGAGTGTAGCGCCTACTATAAAGACAGGGAGGAAGTGGAAGGCAAAAGAGGCAGTGCAGCAAGCACAGGCAGCTCTTAAACATAGGGATATCATAGGTCATGTATAGCAAGGGCGTGGAGGCCTAGGGCTGTGTGCAGGGAAACCTCTGTGGAGCAAGGCATCAGCAGTAGAAAGGAGAAAGATGGTAGTGGAAGAAGTTCAGAAGCAAGAAGAAGCAGTTAGATGCTCGAAGGCAGTGTCGCAGGCTAAGCAGGGTCAGTGGGTGAACTGGGAGAGTGTGGAGAAAAGGAAGTTGAAGTGGAGAGAGCTTTGGAGCATGGAGGCTAGCAGGATTAGATTTATGTTAGGGGCTACATACGATGTGCTGCCAACTCCCCAGAACCTAAACCGGTGAGGATGCTGCCTGCCCACTGTGCACTTGTGTGTGCACGCTTAGCCATATTCTGACAGGTTGTAAGTCTTTCCCAAGGACGTTGTACCTGGCGTCACAACCAGGTACTGAAATGTTTAGCAGCTGCAATTGAGGAACGGGTGAATGTAAATTCCATGGCCGTTAACAGAGAGAATAGATGTATTAAGTTTGTACGGGAGGGAGAAAAGGCTAGACTAGCAGGCATCAGGCATAACACGGGACAGCTAAGAGTAGGAGGAGCCTGGCAGATGAGAGCGGATTTAAATGGACAACTGGTTATTCCAGCTGAGATAGTTAGCACCCGTCTTCGGCCAGATCTGCTGCTGTGGTCTGAGCCAGAGAAAGTAGACTATTTCATAGAGCTGACTGTCCCATGGGAAGATAGAGTTGAGGAGGCTAATGAGCGAAAAAGAAATAAGTATGCAGAGTTAGCAGCAGATGCAGAGCAGAATGGATGGAAGGCTTATGTCCGCCCGGTAGAAGTGGGTTGCCGTGGATTTGTGGCAAAGTCGGTGATTGCTCTTCTGAGTGAGCTGGGCATACGGGGAAGGAGCCAGAGGACTGCGGTTAGCAATATGTCCCGGGCAGCAGAGAGAGCCATCGATTGGTTATGGGTACGCAGGAAGCATGCTAGCTGGGGAACTAGCTAAGGTAAGGATGACCGCATGTAGGCCATGGTCGATTTGTTTGTTACGCGATTTGTCTGTTTGTTACGTGTTTCGGCTCACAGCAACGGAGCGAATCATGGTAGATTTGTTTGTTTGTTACGTGTTTCAGCCGGCATTAACGGGACGAATCATGGTAGATTTGTTTGCTTGGCTCGTGGTTATTAGTTACTATATTAGTTGTTGATAGACATCGAATGGTGAGGAAAACAGGGTTGTGCAGTGGCGGTGTGGAGGGGGGTGACTCCAGGACGCTGGAAGTCACTGTTAAGCCTTCTCGAGGTGTCGTGGGCCTAACTTAACGAAACGTTGGTGAAGGGAGGTGCCCACTTGAAAACCCCAATGATATGCTGCATACTGCTGTTGTCTTCATGTTACATGGTAGCTATGGTTAGCTGCTGAGCGGGACATACAAGCCAGCAGCGTTTAGTTAGTTTATAATTGTCATATTATATGACCATAGGTTTGGTAGGGTCTCTTAGCTGAACAGGGCCTCTAAAGTGTGTTTTGCCTGGGATTTTGGCACAAGGGATTATAACATCTTATCCTGTGTATTACTGAACACCAAGAACATCTGAGGGAGACTCAGCTGAGTGTTCCCCTGATTTCTGCCACAGATCAGACTCTAACAAATCCTTTAAAGTCTTTCTCACAGGCACATAATAGGCAAACCTATCTGTCCTATTCTCATCTTTTCCTAAAAACACTTTCTTGGGCTCCAGGTATTTGAACTGTTTTTTGAAAGTTTGAGTTCTTGAATATGCAGCCCTCATTGGCCACGTATGACATGCAGAGAACAGATCTGATTGTCTGACAGACTCACAAACTTTGTTGATTTCCTCATCTGATAATGATGTGTCATTTTTTAGCAGTGATGTCAGTTTACTCAAACTGTATGTCTGACCCAACTCGTGTATGTTCTGCAATTCCTCTATAATGATTTGAATAGTCGAAGCAGGCAGTAGAAACTGCCCCTGCGATTTCAAATAGAATAAAGAGACGTTTCGTAGAAAAAGGTCATAAAAGTCTTGTGACATATCCATATTTATATCACTTTCATCCACGCTCGTCTCCGCACCCGCCTCATACACTTGAGGGCCAAAGTCAACCGAATCAGTTGGAGCAGATGATGACTGGGAAGCTGAATTTCCGTATTGCGCACTGATACAGCTGTCTGCAAAATCTCTGTTTTCGTGACATATGGGCAGTAAATGTAGATTTTACTTTGAAAACCTTTGTACATCCTGTCATCGGACAACTTACAGTATGCCCTTCCGCAATATGATCCTTTAGATGAGCTATTACAGCTTTCCTGTCTTGATATTGACGTTCACACAAAGCCATCACGCATTTGAAAGCGCTAACATTAACATTACTGTCAATAGCAGTCCCGACTGTAACGTTAACATTACGGTTTGTCAATATATTATGCTTGCGGTAAAAATGAGCCTTAAACGCTCCATAACTGTTGAATGTATGTTTGCAATCAGTTTCAATGCACTTAAATAAACAATGTGGCTCTTTTCGGTGGAGTTTGCAATGAAGCACAATGTCTTAAAAGAAAGGAGTCATTTTAGTATTGTGTGAATCAACCAATCCAGAAGCTCCACGTCATCAGTGATGACCCACCCACTCTGAACATCAGTCACATCAGCAGGAAGAGCACAGCATACAGAGTCTGGGACTTCATTCATTTAATTCATGTACCAGAGACTGAACCGCTAACCTTCTGGTTAAACTAAGAAAAAACAACTCAAAGGATTAAAACGGCATCAATATTTGTCAGACTGGAACATCTTTGTTTGTGGTTTTTGTTAGGTTCAATTTATTTGATCATTATTGATCATGAGCAAAGGGATATAGGTCTGCAGTGTCCCTGGTCTTGCACTGATACACACACACACATAATTAAACACACAGAAGAGTATGAGCAATGATAAAATGTTATTTAAACCAAAACACTGACAAAAAATAGTTTTTTCTACTTTGTGTCCTTCTTTGTATGTACAGGTTTTGTTTGAGTTAAACATAGAAAGACATACATAAATACAACTGGTTGACATTGCTGTGGTTGGCCTTTCAAACAGGGGCGTGAATACAAAGGGCCTGTACTTCCTGTCTCAGTCTCTGCTTTAAACTCAGGAAGCTGGTCATGCACCACGGTTTTATCTGTTTTAAAAATGCAAGTATACAGCACTATATTATTATTATTATTATTAGTAGTAGTAGTAGTAATAGTAGTAATAGTAGTAATATGTGAACAGTTATCATTTGGTCCAGTGGCTGACTGGCAGTCTTTCCAAATTAAGGGTGAATAAATCAATAGATAAAATGAGCTCTCTCTTTAAATCCAGCCTAAGCTCATAGTCAGGTCTGTTCTGAGTAAACAGCTTCAGTCAAAGAAGCAGAGAAACAGGTCACCACAGCTCTTGTCTGTGTAGCTGGTGAATGTGGTTTAGCTTGGTGTTCTTGTGACAGACATGTAAAAGGCCTCTACAGTGTGCTGTGAGATCAGGAGAACATACTTCAGACTCTGGCTTCGTTTCATGCTATGACAAATCCAAATGTCAATAGTTCTGAAAGTGTGATACATTACGAAACAATAAAGAGACAAGGTGCTAAACATTCCTAGTAGGGCTATTTAGATTTCCATCTCAAGTCCTTCATCAAAACATGTGTAAATGGAATTAGAGCCATTACATAAGTAGTGGAACAAGAAGCTGTTTTAGCTCATGACCTGATCATCATGGACTCTTGGGAGATTATCAGTTTGAGTGCACAAGTGGACATGTACTCCACTGCTATGAGAGCAAAGCTGTCCTCACCCAGGCTGGAGGCACTAAACTCTGCTGTTCTGTGGTGTGTGGCAGGGTGAACTACTTTCTGTGATGCAGTTCCTGGACATGATGTCTTAATGTTGTGTGGTCATCTCCCTGTGACTCTTTCATACAAGGACATTTTGAGAATCTGGCTGATTGGAAGAACCCATGTCTTCCTTTTTGCATAGTTTGGCACACGTATCAGTGTTCTTCTCAACAGCTGCCTGGAGCTGTCCATGGTCCTTAATGTGCTGTGAAACATTTTGCTCTGCAGCTGATGAACAGATGTGTTGCATTACAATAGGATGGCAACAGTGTACATCAACTGTCAGGGCGGCATGTGCCCTGTACAATTGCTGCTTTTGTTGTGGTCTCACAGACATCTGTTCTCCATCAGAGCAGATTCATGTGGGTGGTGCAGAACCATGCACGGGATCTGATGTCTTGCAGTTCATATTGTGTGGGGCAAATCTCGGCAGACGGTCCACTGACACTGGCCCAGAGCTCTCCTTTATACATTTACTCAATTTGCCTGGTTCCTCATCTCTTAGTGTGCATACAGAGAGAGAAATTGTGATGGCAATGGAAAATACAAGCACATTGTGTTTCTTGTTCATTGTGCACTTACTAGTTGGGAGGTCGGGCTGCTCCTGTGGCACCAAGCAGAGGCGGTCCTGGCTAGATTTACGCCCTGGGCAGCAGTTTGTGTTGTGTGGCCTGGGATCAGTCTATCCCTCGCCCCCCTCCTCCTTGCCAACCTCGGCAGTCGCAAGTTGATCCCCCGCCCCCCTCCCCCTTGCCTCTTCTGACACACACACCTGTATGACTCTCAGCAGCAAGTTGACGTGACAGTGAGGGCGCCCCAGCGCCCACTCCTCTAACTTGACAACTGATAAGTGTTGTTTTCAGTTTTTTTTTAATTAATTAATTTATTTATTTTTTCTTTTTATGAGGGCGCTCGTGCGCCCTCACATGGATTGCGCTCTGGGCGGTCGCCCACATTGCCCATAGCAAAAACCAGCCCTGCTGCTCTCCTTCTCCCTGGTTCCTTTGTTGTCTTTGCTTTTTATGCTCGCTGTTGCCTCCATGTGGAGATAGCTGGTTATTACAGTCTGGAGGTGAATTTCTCTGTTATGCTGGAGTCTTAAGCACATTACGAAGAAAAACAAAAGTCATTCCATTTGGTTACACCAGCAGAAAAAAAGATAAAACAGGCTAATTTAGCAATAATCAAAAACCTGTTTACAGCACTAAATAAATAGGTTAAACTGAATAATTTTTCCTACTCCCTAAGCAACAAAAAAGACACATTATGACACATTGATAATCACAAACAAAACCTAATGAGTACTGCCATTTTCTAGTGCCATTTGTGAGATGTTTGACCTATTAGTGTTCGATTCTGAATGGTGGGCTGTGCTGGAAGTCTTTGGAGGACAAAAGGAACAAATGTTTTGTAACATCAAGTAAATTAGCAGCTTGTTTGGGTGATTGAGCTGATGGTCTGGTGGTCGGTGAGCTAGAGATTAGTCGTACAGTTCATTTCTGTGTAGCTGCGGTGAGTGTAGTTGTTTGCTGCCGTTCTGATTGAATTCCTTTTATTCATTCGATTTGTTTTCAGTCTAGCCACGGTTCATTTTGTTCATTTTTCATGTAATGATTTCATTTACTCACTGGATTAGCCTTTAGCGTTTTGGCTCAGAACGTAAAAAAACAAACAAACAAAAAAAAAAAGAATGGCAAAAGCGTGACTCTGGATGCCAAACAAAGAGCTGTTTTTTAATGTGAAAAGCTCAATATAATTTGGGTTGGTTATATTAATGTAATATATTGATATTTTCTAATTTATTTGTAATGTTATGTATTGTCTTTCCTATATTTTTAAGGCAAACGTTGTGTGTTTTATCTTCTAATAGAAGTCTGTCTTTAGCTGTCTCTGGTTAAAAAAAGAAAGGAAAGTTATGTTTTATCAGGTGTAGTTTTAACCAGAGATCGCTAAGGAGCATCATGTGTGGAAGTGTGTGTGCGTGTGTCTGTATGAAGGTTTTATATTGTTTGTTATATGTTTGAAGTTACGCTTCATGTTGAGACGGTGTTTGGACATTTTTAATAGTGAGCTTTTCTACTTATTTTTCCTAAAAGCAACAAGAGATGATGAAAACAGTGAGTGAGCTCAAGATGTGACGTAACATTGGATTGGATGGTTACAAAAAGACAAATGATGTCAAGAGCTTAGAGAAGGTGGCTCTTAATTTTCATTTGCTGAATGTGTTTTAATGAAGAAGAGATCTAAAATATTCAAAAGGAAGATCAAAGCGGAGTTTGAAAGGATCAGTGTGATATTTTGGAAGATATGCTTATTTACTTGCAGAGAGTTTGATGAGAGGATTGAATCATCCAGCAGCTGATTAGCTTGGCCTAGCATAAAGACAGGAATTAAATGAATTAATTTTCTCATTTAAAAAGTAGAAAATATCCTGATATATATGTATTTTTATTTCATGGTTGGCAGCCGTTGCCCTCTAACCACTTTAAACTGGTCTCGGCCTTCATAACACATCTAGGCAACAGTTGCTGTGCTGTGTGAATATCCGCCAACAAATTTACACTTCAGTTTTAGTGTATTAAACATTGTGCTAAATAAGAAGTAGCATGTTAGCACTTGTATTTTGTTGGGACTGGTTGGTCCATGTTGTTACTTCTTAGCAAAACCAGACTAGTTGTTTATCCAGTTCCAGATTTTATGCTAAATTAAACTAATCAGCTGCTAGCTCCTGGGACAACTTAACGCTTCTGTTGAATGAGGAGCTGTGAAATCCAACTTGGTTGTAACAGAATTACACTGCTAGTTAAATGCGTGATTATACCTGTACAATATAAAGTAATGCAAGAGAAGGATTTCATTCTAAAACATATTCATTTTATTGCCAAAATGTTTGCCGTTTTTAAGGAAAGGCTCAGTAAAAATGTCAGTAATAAAAGCCTTCAAAAAGAGCAGCAACACTCTGCAAGACTTCACCACACACAGTGTTATTTTGCACAAACGCACAAAGAAAAAAAAAGAGCATCACACTATTTCAGAAGCAATCTGTGCTTTCAATGATCAGCAGTCAGATTAAAGCTGGCTTCAGTATTTCCATTGAATTTCAGGAAAGAGGTTCTGTGGTCCGACCTCTCATCTGTTCCCACTACTCACACATTCCTTCATGGTGAAAGTATAGCACAACCTTTTTCATGTTGTTGTAACAGTTTTTTGGTATCAAACAAGTGATATTTTCTGCTTCATTAAAAAACTGAATGAAAATATGTTGATGTTTCTTTTCTTTTGACAGAAAGCACTAAAAAGAAAAGCTGACATCTTAGTCATGTAGTCTACAGCTTAATTGGGGTTAATTCTGCATCAATGTTAAACACGTGTAGTACTGTGTGCTGTGTTCAGAGGCCTCACCAGGGTGTCCTTGGATGCTCCTTTTTAGGCTTTAAGCGGAGCCGCCTCATTGTTTGGATGTCCATCATGTGAGGACTTCTTGATGTGAGCAAGACGGTGCATGCATCTATGCTGACAAGAACAAAAGATTAAAGAGAATCAGTACAATATTAAAAGATGAAATAGACATAAAAGAGTTCCTAAATAGTAAATTTGTTAGTGAATAACAAATTTATTCAAAATCTTATTCAAAATCTAGTAAATTGTATCTTGCTGATAATGTTGAAGAAAAATATTTCAAATCAGAAACATCTAGTTTATACAAATTGAGTACTTTAAGAGATTTCATTGAAACTATTGACCCTATCAACTTAGAGATGGATGTGGTTATTTTTTGCCTTGTAATGTCAAGACTAAATAAGACTTAAGCATGGATGTTTAAATTGTAGATGTAAATTGTCCAACAGAATGGACAAACCTGATATGACAATCTCTATACTGTACATGATGTAGCAGCATTATATTAGAAATGATTTTCCCTAAGTGGGTTTGCCACAGTTCAGTTATACAACCCTGTTACAGCTTAATTTATTTGCTGTTACCTTCCACAAACAGAAGACAAGAAACGCCAACAGCAGCAGCAGTGCAATGGTTGTCAGGAAAATTATCCACCATGCAACCTAGGTCAAGAATTCAGTCTTTCTCTTAAGGAAAACTGACAGTTTAACCTGTGGAGATTAAATTGTATGTACAGATGCAAAATCACCAATATATATTTTTTTAGATGTATAGACTGCAACAGTTTGGAAATATCTGTTCAAGTTACATAATAATTTTACCCTAAATAGGAATCATTATCTTAACGTAAAAAGGACAGCAGTTTATCAAAAGTTTGTCTGAGTAATTAAAGGTCTCTTTACCTTTGTCCCAGGTTTCTCTAGTTTGAGTCCAATATTCTCTGGAGAGTTGGTCAGACTCAGAGTGACATCCACAACAATGCTGAGGTAGTTCAGAGAGCTGTAATCCTAAATTAGAGAGGGAAAATGAGATGAGCGTTCGGCTGCATTAGCCAATATTGATGGACTGGCTGGATTAAGGCACAAAGCTTAAAAATCTAAAACAGGATTTTTTTTTATCAGCAGTAACTGGTTCTTGCATTATATTCTAAAGGTTATCTGTGGCGTCTAACAAATGAGATGAATGCATTTCCTTCCTCAATAAACACATCCACATATAGATGTTCTTAATAGAACCTGCAATAATGTTTTACTGCTTTTGCTGGTGTGGAGTTGTTTCCTGGTGCATTACAACCACCTGAACATCAAACAATAAGCTCAAACTTCCTAAAAAAAAAAAAACGTTATAAAGATGAGGAAGATTTGTATGATTGGTCACTGAACATAAAGTGTTAACCTTGTCATTGTGCTTTAATATAAAAATATATGGTGTTGCAGCCTCAAAGAAAGAAAATCAATAAATGCAACACACAAAATCTTCTTCCAGTGCCCTTGGCATTCATATGAGAAAAAAAAAAAAAAATTACATAAATGATGCACACCTCTGCCAAAGTTTTGTTCCAAAGGCATGAATGAAGGACAGGTTGTGCTGTACTGTCCAGACCCAGCAGGGGGGAGTGTATCTCCACACACTTTAGTCCCTCTGAGCAGGTCTGGAAGACAGAACAACAGGCTTGACATCTGACATTCATTCATTCATTTTCTATACCCGGTTATTCCTGTTAAGGGTCGCGGGGGTCTGCTGGAGCCTATCCCAGCAGTCATCGGGCGAGAGGCAGGGGTACACCCTGGACAGGTCGCCAGTCCATCGCAGGGCTAACATAGAGAGACAGACAACCATTCACACTCACATGCACACCTACGGCCAATTTAGAAACACCAATTAACCTAATGAGCATGTCTTTGGATGGTGGGAGGAAGCCGGAGTACCCGGAGAGAACCCACGCAGACACAGGGAGAACATGCAAACTCCACACAGAAAGGCCCAGCCGGCCCATGGATTTGAACCGGTGACCTTCTTGCTGTGAGGCATCAGTGCTAACCACCTCGCTACTGTGCCGCCCACATCTGACATATTGTCACATATTTGGGGCTCCACTTTACTGACATATCCATACTAATAAAAATGTGGTAATAATAATAATCAGAATAACTGATCACCAATGTTTTGTATTTTCTTTGTGTGGAAAGAAATTGGAGGGCGTCAGTAAGAGCTTCATGTTCAGCTGCACGTTTTGTCTTTGATGGACCCTTCACAAGAGACATTTTCAAGATACAGGTATTTAGTATAGGCTTTGTCTACATTTTGAACACTGTTTAAAAAAATAGTTATTTAATACCTTTACATGTTTAAGTGGATTGACCTCATTTACAGGTGAGCATGGGACAGACTGCACACCTTTACTGCTGATGGGAGTCAAAGACAGAATCCATTCCCCTGCAGAGTTCTCCTTCGGCCAAAAGATGTTCAGTGATGCATTTGCAAAAGATTTCAAAGGTCTTTCCAAATATATTATCTGTCAAAATATGGTTGACTCGTTTGTGCAAGAAAAAAATAGAAACAAATAAAAGAGCAAACAAATTAAACCTTAACCTAGATTCATACTGAAGTGTTTTGATGGAACTTTCCCCCTTCAGGTTTTAACTGAGTGACACTTGGGAAGCCCTGGTCAATCTAGATGAGGAAACAGACACATTATCTTACTTTAAGTTGTTTTCATCCATCAATCCAGAGCCTTTTATACATTTTTAAGGTCAGTCTGACTGTTATGTTTTATTGACAAGTAAAACATGAAAAATAAAAATAATCAGTACCTACACATGTACTTACAACCCCAGCTCAAACACCATCATTGAGGCAAATGCCTCAGCCGGCTGTATGGTGGTGACGTTAACATATTTTGTGCTCAGTGAGATGCTGGATGTTGTGAGCATGATAAATGTAACCTGAAGGGAACAAAACAACCATTGTGCGATATAAATAGTGACGCCTACGTGGAGAAAACTGTTGCACTGCCACTCACTTCACTGTCTCTTTGTAGGGGGTTTCCAAGTTCACAGTCTATTAGTCTTCCTTTGTCAGTGGCTGTACAACTCACTTGTGTTTCCAGTAGATGCAAACACACACACAAACACCCATGTATTCAAATGGCATATTTTTATTTTGCTATATTCATATGACAACACTCCGCTTTCTCCACCACAGGACGATATCAAACTGATGCTCCTTCACAGCAGTGTTCTTCTGGACTCACTGCTGCCCTGCTGTGAACAATGGACATGTAGTGCAGTGTATCTGGGAGCATAATGACTGAGCCACTCTGGTGTGCGTCATCCCCATCGTTGTTAGTCACAGTGATCTCCAAAGCTATGTCTTCTTTGGAAGGAGTTATGACTGCAACACCGTCCTCTCTAGAGATATGAGATGAGTTTGGCTTGAGATTACTGAAGGTTACTTTGGCAAATGTTGTCACTGCCACAGCCCTTGTTTAAGATAATATGTAAAAGATAAAAAGAACAGACACTGTTACTTTGCATTTTTAAACTTGACTAGGTGTCTAATAATTTTCACATGTCATGCAAGTAGATTTCTAAAGGTTGGATTCACAGCTGTAGTCCCACACAGGTATACAGTGGTGCTAAAAACGATTTTCTACTAATAGTGTAGGTCCTGGGTAAGATTTGTATGCACTTCATTTAGCGGAGAATATCTCAACTGTTATAGACTAATATGACCCCATTGAACAACGTGGGATGTGTGCCAAAATCTCTACCCGGGACGAAAGTCCTGAAAATGACCACAATGGGTGACACTATTATCACACTACAGGTGAATGGGACTTTTTTTTCCCTTTATAGATATCCTCATAAACTTCTACCAGTTTAATCTTCATATTAAGAGAAATACTTTTTGTATTACACTTTGTCTTAAAAATAAAATAGAATATGCAAATTAGGCAATATCTCATTAAATATGCGTACATATAAACTCTTGAAGCTACAGATTTTCTGAGGTGTTCACAATGTTTACAATGACCATGTAGTGTAAGAATTCTGGTTTGATATGTTTAATTGTGTTTCTGTAGATGTTCAGTGTGGATGTTGTATGTGTGGGGCTTTTTAAAAGAAAGAATACAAGCATTTGATTAATACAGACATTTTATATCCAACCTTGCTATTGTCATTGGAACATTAACTTAAAGTGAAAAATACAGAACAGCATGTTTATTCTCTGTGTTGCAAGGTACAACTTTCAACTTTTTCTCAACAGAGTCCAGGTATAGGGATGATGAGAACTCATTCAATGATAGGATTTTTACAACTATTGCCTCCCTTGCATTTGCAGTACTTGCAGCAACGGATACCAGCTAGGCAGCCATTCATGTGTGCACACTTGCCACACGAGCAGGGATCTGGCAAACCTTCAGGTTTTGAGATTACAATCTCAGGGACTAATAAACTGCCCTTTCTTACAAAACCATAAGCATCTGCATTTAAGATCGAGGTGGCGTCTGTAAATGGTGCTTGGACCCAAAGCTGCAGTTGATAATAGGCTCTTTGTATATGTTTTCTTGCATTAGTTGAGGTGCAAGTGGTCCTCTCAAAGTCCACCTTAAGGGCATTACTATCGAATGCAGCAATGCGCAGGTTGTCAAATGTCTCCATGTCCGTTGAAGGTTTGAGACATTTGACCAAGAATGTTTCTGCCATTTGTATTGCACGCTCTGTTAGATGTGGACAGTTGAAATTGAGAATCAAAGAAGAGTTGTCTGGTTTGCGGACAGTGTTCAGAGCTGCAAGTTTGGTTGATATTTTGCTGGTTGTATCGCACCCAGTCAGCGCATGTAGTGCTGGGAGACACTGTGTGAGCTCGTCTATGCAGATATCATGAAGTGGTAATATTGATCTGTTCACTCCTGAGTTGCGGATGAGCCAGAGCTCTTGGAGGCCAAGATTTCTCCAATTGAGTGTTAGGTGGTATAATAGGCACACAAAGACATCTGTATCACCTGATGACAGTGTCAGTGATGTAACTCCTGTATTGTGACTTAAAATGTCCTGCACATGGAACATCATCATGTCATCAGCTTGTTGCTAGTTTATACGCATATTTAATGAGATATTGCCTCATTTGCATATTAAATTAATTTTTTTTTAGACAAAGTGTAATACAAAAAGTATTTCTCTTAATATGAAGATTAAACTGGTAGAAGTTTATGAGGATATCTATAAAGGGAAGAAAAAGTTCTGTTCACCTGTAGTGTGATAATAGTGTCACCTATTGTGGTCATTTTTCAGGACTTTCGTCCCGGGTAGAGATTTTGGCACACATCCCACGTTGTTCAGTGGGGTCATATTAGTCTATAACAGTTGAGATATTCTCCGCTAAATGAAGTGCATACAAATCTTACCCAGGACCTCTACTATAAAGGAAAGATCAATAGTTCTTAAGAGTTTGAATAATTAGCCCTGTGATATGGCGACCTGTCCAGGGTGTACCCCATACCCTTCACAGGATACAGAAGAAGAGTTTGAATAAGAGAATACATTATATTAAAACCAAAACATTAAATCCTAAACTCAACATTTTCTTGGACAAAGGGAAAAGCAGGACTATATATACACACACACACACATAAGGGCAGAGGAGACACAGGTGAAAACAATCAGGGTGGGGCAGACAATTACAGAGGTGGGAAATCACAGGACAGGAAGGTGTCGAGAAACAGGTGAAATCAATCAAGACGGGGAAGACAATAGGCGCGTTCGACTTCATGCAGATCTGTGCAGATCTGACTTGACGTGATGCATGCTGGGTTGAACAAGTTCATTTTAACCAATCATATTCGAGGTCTATGAGCAGAACAACCCAGCATGCATCACGTCAAGTCAGATCTGCACAGATCTGCATGAAGTCGAACACGCCTAATCACAAAGTCAGGAAGGGACACAAGACAGGAAACCAAGAACTTCAAATAAAACAGGGAACTGGAAAACATGAAACATGAACGAAACTCAAAACATGAACACAGGAATCAAAAAAACAGAACCATGACAGTACCGGGAGGCCGGGACGACAGGGGCGGGATTTCTGGGGCCGGGACAGGAAGGGCAGAGAGTCCTGGGGGACGGCCAGGAGGCTGGGCAGACAGGGAACAGGCACGGAAGCAGGAGACGGAGTCTGACCCACCTTGAGAACGGGAGCAGGAGCCGGAGTCCGATCCACCTTGGGAACGGGAGCAGGAGCCAGAGTCCAACCCACCTCGGGAATGGGAGCAGGAGCCAGAGAGGAGGTGGCCCTCGGAGCTGGGACAGGAGCACAAGGAACAGGAGCGGAGGCCTTCCTGGGAGCCGGGACAGGAGCACAAGGAACAAGAGCGGAGGCCTTCCAGGGAGCCGGGACAGGAACACGAGGAGCAGGAGCAGAGGCCTTCCTGGGAGCCAGGACAGAAGCACAAGGAGCAGGTCGCTGGAGGTTGGCTGGCTGATGATCAGCAGGTGGGGGAACCACCACTGTGTGGCTGGTGGACCGTTGCGTCAGAGGCTGCCGGCCTGCAGGCCTGCCTCCATGGTGTCCATGAGGGCCTAACCTCCCTGTCAGGGCCCCCATGGCCAAACGAGTGCCCTCAAAAGACAAAAACTCGCCTTTTATCCCCCTCGTCAAAAGGGATATAGTCCGCTGGGTCCATTCTTGATCGCGTCATTCTGTCACAGTTTTTCAAGGAGAGGTAGGACCCAAATGTTGGACAATAGGTGAGGAGGCAGGAGTAGGCAAAAACTGAATTTAATTAAACAAAAATGAAACAAGACCAAACAGAAAGCGCTGCTGGGACAGCAGGGATTACAAAAAAATAAAAAATCTAAACTTTCAAAAAGACAAAAAAATTTAACATCACAAGACTTGAAATCAAGAACACTGGAAACACAGAGAAACGGTAAAAAACAAAACAAAACAAAAAAACAGTATAACGCGACAAAGGGAAAAGCAGGACTATATATACACATAAGGGCAGAGGAGACACAGGTGAAAACAAGGGAACTCACAGGACAGAAAGGTGACGTGAAACAGGTGAAACTAATCAAGACGGGGAAGACAATTACAAAGGCGGGAAGGGACACAAGACAGGAAACCAATAACTTAACAAAATAAAAAAGGAAACTGGAAAACATGAAACATGAACGAAACTCAAAACATGAACACAGGAATCAAAAAACCAGAACCATGACAAAGGGCTAATTTTACTCATCACTTTTATTGCTTACTTCTTTTGCTTATGCCCTTTATATTGAAATTATTATTATTAATAATAATAATATAATAAAATATCCTGGTATTTGTGTCCACTTCATGTTGCAGCCTACGAGCCAGGTTGTAACATATATCGTCATTATGTATATTTTGTAAATCCTTCCATCCTGTGCAGGACAGAATAATTTTGTTATTTAACGTATATGCACATACTCATACCTCTGGCAGTGTGGTCTTCTGCTGGTAAAGGTTAAGGACAGGAGTGACATTAGGAAGACCTGCACTCATCTGGGTTGTCTGACTGGATCGCCAAAGAGACACGGTGACAAAAGTGTAGTAGAGTGCTGTGAAGTACATATACAAGATAATAAGTAGCAATGAGTGAAGTGTCACTGTTTGCAGTTGATATACTATTAAACTAGGGATGCACTGATTCGATAGCCTACTCACTGTCGGTCCAATTCTGGCCAAAAAAAAAAGTGCAGGATTCAATGTTGGAAAAAAGGCATAAACCAATATGATCTAAAGTATAGACTATATCAGTGCTTCACAAAATAGATGTGACGTGTCACAAGTAACAGTAACAGTAGTTAACACTGTTAATCGTGTTATTTTAAGCTCAAGGAAGAAAAAAACAAACCATCTGAGTGCAATTAGCATGTTTTAAAGGCTGACAGAAGTGTTGGAAACTTCAGCAACACAAACCTGATAAAAAAAAAAAATTAAAAATTGTGGAAGCTTCAAGAAAAGCTGTGCAACCAATGAATTAGTAACAGCTTACCTGAGGGAAAAGGAAGGTGTTGGACTGGTGTTGGCCGATTCTCAAACACATGAAAATGAGGTATTAAGCCATCCCTAGTTTATTTACTGCCACGCTGTCGCTACTTCACAAACTTTTGACAAAATGAATAGGCTGCAAATAACTGTGTTTCATTGTAGTTTTCACTCCTTAAATATAAAACAGGTATTTTTAGACTACAGTCTCTGCACAGTGGTAGTGTTAATAGAAATGATTATTATTAGACATATCACTTCTACTTCTATTGCTACTATTTCATTGCCTCACTAATATGGTTGAAAATATGCACGGTTACACAGAAGGACAGATCATGGCATAGGAGTGTGGTGCCTTTTACTAAGGAAGCAAGTGAAAAGAAATGGTCATCCACACAGAAGGTTATAGGGTCACCAGAACAATCTAATTCATAGAATAATGACAACTATGTCTACAGCCACACGTGCAGAAATGACTTTGAACCAAAATAGGAGACATTTTTAACCTGATGCTTGTGATAAAATGCCATGAAAAAACACACAAAGAAATATAATCTGGCAGCCATAAATATCATTCTAGAAAGTCCATATACAGGGATTTTATATTATTTATGCTGACCATATGAAGGTTGTCCTATTGAGGTGACAAAGAAAGCAAATCCACCATTGACACATCGTAGCCAAAGGAGGAGGCCATACCTGGACCAGAGAGGATCAGTTCCACCTCCATATTTCTCTGTGCCGCAGGGTCAGAACACCACCTGGCCGCTGTAACCACCCCAGGGTGCTCCTGATACGATCGTCAGCTCACCCTTTCTGACGAGGGCCATGTCAGAGTCAACAGAGAATCTTGGACAGTTTAAGATGAAGCCATTAGACGGGAAAATTGCACCTCATTTTGTAAGAATAAATGCCCACATTGTTACAGTATTGCTGAAAAGCACATTTTCGTTTTGAAGATTCACAAATGCTGATACTGACCCAGGTAGCTGCAGGGGAATGATGTTTCCGTCAAATTTGTCTTCATGCCCAGTCTCACAAGGATCTTCTTTAATGATGTCTCTGTTGTCAAAGAACTGCATTTGTAAAATTCCTTCAAACAGCATCACATGAGAAATTACAGCAAAAACAACAAAAAAAACAATACATTAATGTTGCAATATATGAACAGAATTGAAATTGAACTGTGCATTAAAACGCTCAAGAAATATCTGAAATAACTGACAACAAATCCCATGAAAAGACTAAAAGCAAGAAGAAAAAAACAATAGTGCAAACAAGTAAAGCTTTGTATCCAAATGCAAATATTGCTTATTATTCTGAGTTTGCATCAGTCTCACTATATTGCCAAAAGTATTCACTCATCTGCCTTTACTCGCATATGAACTTAAGTGACATCAGATTTGTAAATCCATAGGGTTTAATATGACGTTGGCCCTTCTTTGCAGCTATAACAGCTTCAACTCTTCTGGGAAAGCTTTCCACAAGGTTTAGGAGTGTGTTTATGGGAATTTTTGACCATTCTTCCAGAAGCGCGTTTGTAAGGTCAGACACTGATGTTGGACTAGAAGGCCTGGCTCACAGTCTTTCTATCCAATTTACCCCAAAGGTGTTGTGTTGAGGTCAGGACTCTGTGCAGTCCAGTCAAGTTCTTCCACACCAAACTCTCTCATCCATGTCTTTATGAACATTGCTTTGTGCACTGGTGCGTAGTCATGTTGGGACAGGAAGGGGCCATCCCCAAACTGTTCCCACAAAGTTGGGAGCATGGAATTGTCCAAAATCTCTTGGTATGCTGAAGCATTCACTGCAACTGGGCCAAGCCCAGCTCCTGAAAAACAACCCCACACCATAATCCCCCCTCCACCAAACCTGGCACAATGTAGTCAGACAAGTACTGTTCTCCTCTCAACCGCCAAACCCAGATTTGTCCATCAGATTGCCAGATGGAGAAGCGTATTCCGTCAATCCAGAGGACGGGTTTCTACTGCTCTAGAGTCCAGTGGCGTCGTGCTTTACACCACTGCATCTGTGATGTATGGGTTGGATGCAGCTGCTCGGCCATGGAAACCCATTCCATGAAGCTTTTTACGCACTGCTCTTGAACTAAAGTGAAAGCCACATGAAGTTTGGAGGTCTGTAGTGATTGACTTTGCAGAAAGTTGGCGACCTCTGCGCACTGTGCGCCTCAGCATCTGCTGACCCCACTGTCATTTTACGTGTCCTGCAGAGGTGGGAAGGAACGAAGTACAAATACTTTGTTACTGTACTTAAGTAGATTTTTCAGGTATCTGTACTTTACTTGAGTATTTCTTACATTGGAAAAACAGGCTCGTTACTTTTTTAATCTCCACGGATGACATGACATAAAAGACATTTGTGCATAAACCAACAGTCCAGGCACATTGGAATTCTTGTGCAGGGCTCTCACAGAGTCAACAGTTTAGTTAAAAAGAGAAGTATAAATATAGAAATCACTATACAGCTATCTAATAGTAGATAGATAAACTGGTTAGACTGGTTCTAGGAATGTGAGGTGGGGGTGAGCTGGAGAGCAGGAGAGAGAGAGAGAGAGAGAGAGAGAGAGTATTGGGAATATTGAACTGATGGACTATTGCACCTTTATCAGGGAACTACAGAACAGATTGCAAATTGTACAGAGATATTATTAAGTCAGCTATTGCACATGTAATTAAAGTGAGGTAGTGTTTGGTTATTTTTTGCACAAGTTCAGTAGTTTGTTGGTTTGTTTGTTTTGCCAGCAGTCTGACTGTGGCAGGGAAGAAGCTGTTGAAGAAGCGAGTTCTATGTGTGATGATACTGTCCGCTCTGCTGTGTCTCAGGTTGTACGTGCAGTGTTTGTGTCTGAGCAGAGAGTGAGCTGGGTGGAGTGAGTCTCTGATGATTCCCTCTGCTCGTTTCCTGCAGCGCTGCACGTACATAGAGTCCATGGAAGGCAGTTTTGTCCCTAAAATCCTTTCCGCTGTCTTTATGACTCTTTGCAGAGCCTTCCTCTCTGCCTGTGTGGTGTTGCCGTACCAGACAGTGATGCCTGCGGTGAGGATGCTCTCTATCAGCCCTCTGTAGGCCTGGGTGAGGGGGCGATGGTTCAGACCAGCTTTCCTGAGCAGCCTGATGAAATAGAGCCTTTGCTGGGCTTTTTTTTTACTGTGGCTGTGGTGTTGAGAGTCCAGCTCAGGTCAGATGTGACCTGCAGTCCCAGGAATCTGTAGCTGTCTGCCCTCTCCACCTCAGTCCCTCTGATGAAAAGAGGTTGTAGAGGGGGAGGATTCTTCCTGAAGTCCAGAATTATTTCCTTGGTCTTGTCTGTGTTGAGGATGAGGTCATTCTCCTCTCCGTAGACCAGTATGTTGTTGACCAGGGCCCTGTATCCTGACTCGTCTCCCCCCTTGATGAGCCCCAGGATGGTGGTGTCATCAGCATATTTGATTATGATGGTGCTGTCCTGGGTGGAGACGCAGTCGTGTGTGTACAGGGTGAAGAGTTTGGGGCTGAGGCAGCAGCCTTGTGGTGATCCTGTGCTGACCCTGAGCTCAGCAGCCCCCCGTCCTCCCATCTTCACCACCTGTGGTCTTTCAGTCAGGAAATCCAACATCCAGTTGCAGGTGGGAGTGGGGACTCCGAGGTCTGTCAGCTTCTCGATCAGTCTGCCCGGGCGGATGGTGTTGAATGCAGAACTGTAGTCCAGGAAGAGCATCCTGGCATACGTTCTGCTGCTCTCCAGGTGTTGCAGGGTGTGGTGAAGGATTATTGCTACCGCATCGTCCACTGATCGGTTGGGGCGGTATGCAAACTGGAGGGGGTCAACCGTGTCTGGGACCGTGTCATTGATGTGGGTGAGGACCATTTTTTCGAGGCACTTCATGGCGACTGGTGTGAGTGCCACTGGCCTGAAGTCGTTTAGGGTGGGTGTGTCTGGTCTTTTGGGGACTGGTATGATGGTGGAGGTTTTAAAGATATGGGGGACTACAGCCTGGGATAATGACATGTTGAAGATGTCAGCATACACGCCGGCTAGCTGTTCCCCACAGGCCTTCAGTACTCTGGGAGGCACTCCATCGGGTCCCACCGCCTTGTGGGGGTTCACCTTCTTCAGAGCCTTCAGGACCTGTGCGTGTGTAACCTGGAAGGCAGTGTCCGTGGGGTCACAGGGGGCTTTTGAGGGTGAGTTCTGTCAGTTCATGACTGAGTTGCTGTTGTTCACTTCCATTTTGTTATAATACCACAGACAGTTGACTGTGGAATATTAAGTAAATAAAAATTTCACAAGTCCAGACTTCAACAAGTCCAGACGTGAAACTTCTATCACAGTACCATGCTGGAATTCACTGAGCTCCTGAGAGCGACCCATTCTTTCACAAATGTTTGTAGAAGCAGTCTGCATGCCTGGGTGCTTGATTTTATACACCTGTGTTTTGGATTTGTAAGATTTGTGCCTTAATCCAGCCAGTCCATCAATATTGGCTAATGCAGCCAAACGCTCATTTCATTTTTCCTCTCTAATTTAGGATTACGGCTCTCTGAACTACCTCGGCATTGTTGTGGATGTCACTCTGAGTCTGACCAACTCTCCAGAGAATATTGGACTCAAACTAGAGAAACCTGGGACAAAGGTAAAGAGACATTTCTTTTTTTTTTATTCTTTTATTTTTTTTTATTACTCAGACAAGCTTTTGATAAACCGCTGTCCTTTTTACGTTAAGACAATGATTTCTATTTAGGGTAAAATTATTATATAACTTGAACAGATAGTTCCAAAATGTTGCAGTCTATACATCTAAAATATATATATTGGTAATTTTGCATCTGTATATATATATAAAAAAGTGAATACTTTTTGGCAATAAGCGTCTAAACTTCCCACAGACTTGAGAACTCAGGAGACTTGGCCTGGTGCCTACAAAACTTAACTAGGTTTAAGATGGACTGACTTGTAAGATGTACTAATTAACACTACCACACACTCACAGAAAACATGAAGGCTGCAGTAAGAGTCAACACGTCACACAATGTTTACACAAGGAAATGAAGAAGTCACCACTGGATGGCGCCAGAGTATTGTCATCCCTGCTGTAACATGTTGGTACCGCTGCACTCAGTGATACTAAATGATTAGGACTGAAACCATTACAGAAATCACAATTATTATTATTATTCTATTTTAGAAGTAATATTTACGATAGAAATATATATTTTTTATAATAGCTGTAGTATTAGTAGTGGTTGTGGTAATATAGTTGTGTTTTAAATGCTTTACTAGCTTTCAGCTCTGGAATGTAAACACCTAAAGTTTTTTTAAATATCAGGAAATAACTAAATCCCTGACACAGCTCACACTAATAACCACAGCCATGTTACTGATATGAATGAAATTAAATAATAAACTATTTTAGACTGAAAAGCAATAAGTTCAGGGGAAATGGCGGGCAACAACTTATGACGCATACTAAAAATGGGTTGGTCTGAGTTTGCTGCATGGCGTCTACTCTCTGTTCAACTTCCTGTCTCTTCGTAAAGAAACACAATGAACCGATATAATATAATCCCATAAGGCGTTTATTTTAAATCAATCAGCTGAGTCTATATGATGGTTTGCGTTGAGTTTATTTATATGCGAGTAAATTCTGTGGTCAGTGTTTCACATGCACATGGTGGAGACACAGTGAGAAACACACGATGACGAATGGAAAATTGAGCAGCAGTGTGGTTGTGTGGTCAGAGGTGTAAATCCACAGAGGGAGTTTTTCACTGTCTCACTTTTTAGTGTTACTTTCCGGGCAAAGGGGCGGACGCCTTTTAAAACCTCTTCCACTACACTACACTGCCCTTTGTTTTAAAATAGCTGTTAGCAGAAGGGGACACATGCACACACAAATGCCTGACAATATGACTGCTTTAAGCATTTCCACTGCAGTAATCAGTGATGGTCTTCTCTGCGAACGTCCTCTCTGCCAGTGCTGCATAGGCTCTGGTCCCACCTACATATTTGAAAAAAGTGTGAGGTGCTGAAACTGCTGATCTGCCCCTTGTACACCTGCTTTTCTGACCTTTAGATTGACACAACTTGCAAATCTTGAAATAAATCCAACAAAATAAAATATAATGAGAAATATCTTTTTATGAACTAATCATTATAATAATGAATAGCTGCTGTGCATGGAATTAGAATATAATTATGAGAAGAAGTTACATTTGGGAAGTTGAGCTTTTTCCCTTTCTTGCCGAGAATCAGATGAAGAGGTTTCATGTCAGTTGTTATGACTATGACTGAATGTAAAATTCCATGAGGCCCTCTCTAGAGCCATCGTTTGTCCAAGGTTTGCCGACTCTGGGCTACAGCAGAAAATTGGCATGCTCTGGGGAAGACAACATGCTCCCTGCAGATATGAAGAGCTAGTTTTAAGCTAACAAAAAATCAAAAAGGTACAGGACACAATATGCTAATTAAAACACAATTATAAATACTACATTTATATTATACAATATAAAATACTAATTTCTGTAACTTACTGCTCCTTTTAACAGCTGTATATGCATTTTGAGCTTTTGTAGTCATGTATTTTTCCAATACTAATTTGGGCGCCTGTTTGAATCTCTCAGCTTTTTCACTGAACCTGGTCTTCGCATTGTGGTTACTTTCGTATGTGTTCATGTTGAGCTTAAAGGGTCTTTAGTGGAGCTTCTTGTTTGTCAGAATTGAGGTTAGAGGATGTGGTACAGACTGTGCAGACTCTTGAGGCAAAATTGTGATACTGGACTGTACAAATACGACTGACTTAACTTTAAGACTGTGTCTATAATAGTCAAATATTCTTAGGTTTAACCAAATGTGTGGTTGATTGGTTTGAAGATTGGGTTTTAATACCCCACACCCACCTCAGGGGACCCAACCAACATTCACCCTAGCAGGCAGTAGTGTTGGTCTTGTCCCCTCCCTCAAGTAACCTGGTGCAGAAATTTGACGAGCAGTTCACAACTCTGATCACACAAACATTAAATGCAACACATCATATAATTGCGGTGGTGTGGTTAAAATCATAAAATAGTATTTTTGTATATTCATTTGTTTTAAGCAAGTCAAAATTCAGTAAGCCACAGCAGTTTAACAGTCACTGCTAAATTTAGCTCGCGGAGGCTTCTTGTGAACTAGCAACATATCCTGTTGATGCCAAAGTCATGCACATTCTGAGTAAACATGCTCGGTGGTCTGTCAGAAGCGTCAGAAATGGCCAGCCACAGCGAACATCTCGCAGCTCAGTTGACACTTGTGGTTTTGCAATTTGTTTTCACAGGCACGTACAAACACCACAGTGCTTTGAAAGTAAAATACCTTGTTGGTTCAAACAAAAGTACATGTGAACTACTTAATTTTCAGGCTTGTCTAATGCACCAATAAAGCCAGCTGCCACACTGATTTTCGTCAACGTCATTTCATCTCTGTCTTCCAACTGGAAATATAATTGTTATTTAAAAGATCTTTTCTGATTACAGCCTAGTGAACTATGGGTTAATGGAAATAGTTTAGAAAATAGCTTCTGGCACCTTTCACCCCCACACAAACAAGCCCAGACAGCCTCCCTTAGCTGTGGCTGACTTATCGTATAACCAGACTCCACCACTGCTGATAATTCACTTCTCAGTAGTGCTGAGATGAGAAGTTGACATATCTGCTCTGAAGTGGTAATGCCCACCAACGGATTTGCTTACAAGGAGCTTTTACCATCAAAGAACACGGTTGCTACCTGATGTGCTTTTAGGTAGAAATGGCATCACACGGCTATGAATCAATTTCTATTCTTTCAAAAGGAATCCTGTACAGAAACTTTTCTCTTCTCTGGCCAAGACAGTATGTGATGCAGCTTTTGAGCTGAGCCGGCAAGTGATAGTGATGACTTTCACAAAAGTCCCACTGACACCCAAGATCAAACTTTCTCTCATGTTGGCTTGTGTTGAAATAATAAAGATAAAAGGGCCAGAAATTAAAAAAACAAAAAATAAAAAAACGTACCCACTGCGACAGAGACTCCTATTCAGTGTAGGTCCTTATTCCATGAGCAGTAATTACAATAGTTGGTGACTATGCAACATTCTCCTCATTGATGTAGTAGGGTATTATTTTAGCCACCCACATTCTATTCGCTGTAAATCCGACCCAGCCTGACCAGCTTGTCTGACATGTGGATTAATCGGATACAACTGGGGTCCAGACGATCACTGCTTACACTCATTTTCAAGAATCACAGAGCTGCTACTCTGCTAATCTGGAGGAGTCCATATTGCAATCTCCGTTTTGGCAAATTGGCATCATTGCTGTTCTGAGTTACTTCAGTTGGGAAGCAGTATGAGCAGCAATGAATGAACATGTTACTCGTGTGTAGTAACCCCCCCCGAATTCCCTTCCACCCAACCTGAAATGGTTTTCCAACAGTCTTGGAGGAGTTCCCAGAGATGTTGAGCCTTTTGCCTTCACTCTGCAGTCCATCTCATCCCAAACCATCTCAACTGGGTTTAGGTCAGGTGACTGTGGAGGCCATCATCTGGCGCAGCACTCCATCACTCTCCTTCTTGGTCAAATAGCCCTGACACAGCCTGGTGGTGTGTTTGGGGTCATTGTCCTGTTGAAAAATAAATGATGGTCCAACTAAACACAAACCGGATGTCAGAGGATGTCGCTGCACGATGCTGTGGGAGACATGCTGTGTCTTCAATTTTGAATACATCCCCAACAGTGTCACCAGCAAAGCACCCCCACACCATCACACCTTTGGAACCATGAATGTAGACACCATCTGTTCACCTTTCCTACTTCGCACAAAGACATGGTGGTTGGAACCAAAGACCCCAAATTTGGACTCATCAGACCAAAGCACAGATTTCCACTGGTCTAATGTCCACTTCTTGTGTTTCGTGGACCAAACAAATCTCTTCTGCTTGTTGTTTTTCCTTAGTAGTAGTTTTCTAGTAGCTGTTTGACCTTTAAGGCCTGATTGGTGCAGTCTCCTCTGAACAGTTGATGTAGAGATGTGTCTACAACTAGAACTCTGTGTGGCATTGATCTGAGCTCTAATCTGAGGTGCTGTTAACTTGTGATTTCTGAGGGTGGTGACTTGGATGAACTTATCCTCAGCAGCAGAGGTGACTCTTGGTCTTCCATTCCTCGGGAGGTCCTATGTGAGCCAGTTTCGTCGTAGTGTTTGATGGTTTTTACAACTGCACTTGGGGACACTTTCAAAGTTTTTGCAATTTTTACATTTTCAATGTAAATAGTCATGAAAATAAAGAAAAACCATTAAATGAGAGGGTGTGTCCAAACTTTTGACTGGTGGTGTAGCTTAAAGCACATGTCAGTCTGCTACATTGACAGTGCTAACTTATTTAGCAAGTATTGTTCAAGTATCAAGTATTGTGTGGAGTTTGCATGTTCTCCCTGTGTCTGCGTGGGTTCTCTCCGGGTACTCCGGCTTCCTCCCACCATCCAAAGACATGCTCATTAGGTTAACTGGTGATTCTAAATTGGCCGTAGGTGTGAGTGTGAGTGTGAACGGTTGTCTGTCTCTTTGTTAGCCCTGCGATGGACTGGCGACCTGTCCAGGGTGTACCCCTGCCTCTGGCCCGATGACAGCTGGGATAGGCTCCAGCAGACCCCCGCGACCCTTAACAGGAATAACTGGGTATAGAAAATGAATGAAATGAATGAATGTTCAAGATGCGTACTGCTAAAGGTTCATTTTGTGGGACTATAGTCATAGTCCATAGTACTGATTAAATGTCAGTACTATGGATTAATCCTCTGAAGACAAAATTTTAAAGCTATTTGTTGAAAATATTTATTCTGGACCAAAATAGTGGACCAGCTGACCTACAGGTTTACATTGGCTAGGTTTAAATTGGACTCTAATACTCCACTAATTATTATAATAGGCCAATCAGAAGAAGAATGCCTCATGAATCCATTCTTTCTGTGCATGTTTGCACAAGTAAACATGAGCTGATGCCACATGTTTCTAGATGTGCCAGAAACAAGATGGTAGAAAAACAAGTTATTAAAACAAGTATTGTGTAAAAAAAGTGCAAAAAAAAAAAAAAAAAATGAACACAATGATTTTAATTTTTCATTAATTAATTAATTCATCTTCTGTAACCTCTTGTCCTATGAAGGGTCGCAGGGGGGTGCTGGAGCCTATCCCAGCTGTCATCGGACGAGAGTCGGGGTACAAGCTGGACAGGTCTCCAGTTTATTACAGGGCTTGATTTTAATTAAATCAATGAAATATTGTCCAAGTGAACATAGCCATCCCTCTCCATAAAATGATGCAACTAGCATTATAAAAAAATAATGTGATGAGGTCAGAGTCTATTTGGCTACACTTTCACTGATGTGATATGATTATTGTTTATTATTTGTTTATTTGCTTTTCTAATGACTTTCAAAATAACTTTTGACACTTTATTTTTAACTTTTAAATATGATGTAATTCTATGTACTATATTTGGTTTCTCGTGTTTGATTTGTATCGCGTTGCATTGCACATAGCATGTGGTTACAGCAGCCAGTCTCCGCCATGAGAATCAATGTACTTCTCTGTTTTTTTTTTTCTCACCTTTTAGAGAATTGTATATTGTGGCTTCTTCATGACTGTAACTGCTTGCCAATTGTGTCGCATAAGACAAAAAGATGTTAAACCTTGGTCAATGATGACGTGGGCGTTTAATCTCTCTGCACAGTTCAAAAAAAGGTGACGGAAATTTAACTGCCTGCCCTGCTTAAGTTTCCGCAAGCAAAAAGATCATCATCATTATACTATCAGTAGTAAAATCACACCAGACGACTTCTAACTTCTAACAGGGGTGAACAATGTATTAAGATTTTAGATCACATTTAATAATGTACTGCGACGAGAAGGGCCTTATTGTAACGTCTTATATTTAAGCTTCTAAACTCATTGAATGTTTCATACATAAACCCAAATATGACAAATAGTATGAAACTGTATCAGTGTTAGAAATGCAGTCGGGCAAAAAGTACTAGTCACTGAAATCTACTACTTAAATCAGAGGCTTTTTCTGAAGGAACTGAGTACTCTAAATGTCTGAATGTATTTCTATCAGGTACAACAAACTCCATTATCAGTTTGACTGAACCTGTCCTTGCTGTACAATATTTCTTTTGCTGTATTTGTTTTTTTGGACAGCTTTCTATGAACTGCATTGGAGCTACAACATTTTGCTTGACCGTTCAAACTGAACATCATCAAGAATCTAAAACATACATTTTAAAAATCATTTTTAATGCAAAGAAAAACTAAATGTAGCTCAGATTCTCTAAAAATGGGTCACTGGCTTGCGAATGCTCACAGGAAGTTCTATGTTCCAACCAATCACTTTGATTGTCACTTTGTAAACTTCCATCAGCTTGTGACTAGAGCTACCATTTCAGTGGGACGACATCAGTTGTGCAAGAGAAGGGTGATAGACGACAATGATTGGAGGACTGACAACCTTGATTCTTCTCAGTACATTGAGTGAGTTCACTTCTTCTTTGATTAGAACTACTGCAAAACATTTTGTTTTAACCGAATGTGAATTTTTTATTCAGTAAATATTTTTGTGAAGTGTTAGGGCCTGTCATGTTGTAACACTGTTAATGTTTGTCTGTTTTCTTTAGCTCTGATGAAAACCATCGAGGTTTCTAATCAGATCTCTTTGACTGTGGCTGAACTTGGAGATAATTTGACACTGACATGCACAATGGGGAGCGAACCTGGGTTGCTTCTCTGGCATAAGCTGAGTTTTGGATATGTGGCTGAAACCATTGCTTTAGGAAGTTTTGACACAATGACAATGAAGGAACCTTTTAGCAACTCGAGATTCAAAGTCACAAAATTGAGTGATGCGTATTCCCTTACCATAACAAATGTCAGCAGAGAAGATGAAGGAACATACCTCTGTCAAGCAGGATCACCATACACCATTAGATTTATCAATGGCACTCTGTTGACTGTGAACGGTAAAGTATATTCATTTTTTTTCTTTGTTTCTTCAACAAGTGTGTTTATTAATTTTCAGAGAAAATAATCACATTACAACAAATAATACAGGTGCAAAACAGAACTGTCACAGTAAGGCTCTTCTTCAATAAAATAAACATAAACATGACGGCTGTAGCATTCGATATTTGGCACCAGTCCAAAACACAAGTCATCCTTAAGAGTCACCGGTGGTCCAAAAGTTAACTTATCCTGAAGTTATCCCGAAGAGAAAAGCACTTCAAATAAAACTAAGCAAAGACAAACAAACATATACTAAATACCAGAGGTGGAAAAAGTACTAAAATATCGTACTCAAGTAAAAGTACCAATACTTGGATGAAATATTACTCAAGTACAAATTAAATTACCCATCTGAAAAATTACTCAAGTAAAAGTAATTTAAAATGTATTTTAAGTAAAAGTTACTTAGTTACATTAAAAAAAAAACCTGTAGAACGGGGCTGGGGATCTCTCCCATGTAGTGAAAATAGGACAAGGGGTCATACATCCAAAACTGTTTAGTTTTTAATTAAAGAACAATCTATACAAATGTATAAAAATCTATACAAATGTATACACATGTAATGACAACATAACACATGTCACACATGACATGTAAGACCCTTAGAAAGGTATAATGTGCAATTTTAGTTCTGACCATCCCATAAAACTTTTTCAAACAATCAACTGTCAATCAAACTGTCTCTGAACCTTCGTCGCTCTTCTGATCCACCTCCATCTCGTTCTCAATCTCCTACAGAAAGACTTGGCGCTTGGTAGTGGTAGCCTATGCTGACCACACGTCACTCACTACGTGGTTCCGGGCGCGATTTTTTTTTTCGGTTTTCGTTAGTCAACGTTTTTTTTTTACTCAGTAACGGATGGGATTTGTAATGTAGCGAAATACAATACTTCACTCAAAACGTAATCAAGTAAAATTTAAATTACCGATTTTAAAAACTACTTGAAAAATACAAAATACACAAAAAAACTACTCAATACAGTAACGTGAGTAAATGTATTTCGTTACTTTCCACCTCTGCTAAATACATAGCAATACTCATTTGTTAATGGTTGACATACACGGGGAGCATGCGTCCAATGTTTTCCTCCCCTCTAAAAACACCATAAAAGATCTCCACACATTGTCAAAGACGAGATATTTACCCTTTAACGTAAAAGTGAGGTTTTCCAGTACAAGAGTGTCTGACAGTCCTGCAAGCCAGACACCAACACTTGGTTTGATAGTGGATTTCCAAGATTTGGCTATGGTATATTTAGCTTGTAAGATGCAGAAAGTAATCATGCCAAAGATACACAGTTTGGCGTCTGGTTTTGTGGGCAGTCCCATAGGCAGTGATAAAATGTGTCCTTTCTACCACATTTGTAGCACGTGTCGGGATTATTGGGGTTGAAAAAGTATATTCATTTGTGTTTGCTATATGTGTGCCATTATATTTATAAAGGTTATGGATCTTTTGTTTTGGCAAATCATGCAGATCCAAAAAATCAGCAGAAGTCTCTTTACGTGAAACAAAGTCCAGATGTAGAGTCGGTCCAGCCCGGAGACTTGGTGACTCTGCAGTGTTCCCTTGTCGGCAAAAGCAAAGAAAAGATACTTCCCTGTCCTGACGACTGCAGTGTGTACTGGTTCAGAACTGGATCAGAATCACATCCAGGCTTCATTTACACTCACGGTAACAGCAGTCATGACCATGGGCAAAGAAAATGTGTCTACCAACTGTCCAAAACTATCAGCGACTCCTCGGATGCAGGGACGTACTACTGTGCCGTGGTCACCTGTGGAGAGATCCTGCTTGGTGAGGGAACTAAAGTGGAGACAAGTATGTATTTTAAAGTCTTTTTAAATTATGTATACTGATATGTTATTTATTTATCATTATTTAAATTCATAAAATTGATTTAAGTTATTCTTTAGTTTCAGTTTTTAGAAACCAGTTAGGTTTACAGGATACATGATGGCCGACTTGATCTTTCACCGGTGAAGCCTGGCCTCCTCTGCCACCCTTCCTCTCTTTGTTCTGTCACTGTTCTGTTTCTTAAATTGAAGGCCCTATCTCTCTGCTGCTTCGATGTCCTCTGGCACAGTTTATATGATCATTTCTGCTGTAATGCTGTCGCAGCAGCAGAGCAATGATCGCTGACAACACAGTACAGTCCAAACAGAAAGTGCTTCAAGCATTTAAAAAAAATAAAAGTACCACTAAATCTACAAGTTTACACACCTTCAACACACTCTTGTAGAATACAGACTTTTTCACTAGATTTTAACGGCTTTAAAAAATATGTAATGGGCAGAAAGTATTTTAAAAGAATTTGATCAAGTAAGACTCATCTATGATCACGTTTTTGTATTTCTGTATATTTTTTTCATTCGTCTGTGCTTACAATCGAGTTAATTATTTTCAAGATTCAAATTCAAGTTATTGCCATGAATATATTAATGAAACATATAGGTGTGAAATACTGCTTTTCCTAGTCCCACTGAGCTACATATATGCCGACAAGATGCAGATAACAACTAATTCTACTACTACTACCACAAAACTTTTACTCCTCTAACTACTTTAGTGCCAGTATCTAAACTCTGTCTTCTCTGTAGCCAGTATCTGCCGTACTCAGCATGACGATGTGTCACACTAACTTACTGATCAGGGTGCCATTAAAGTCTGTTCTCAAGCTTATGATAATCCATTCATTGTTGAGATACGTGCCACTAATCCAGCCAAATGAAATCCAATGTGTCAATTGGAGTCCATGTGTTGTATCTGTGACCGGATCTCACAGTCAGCTCTGTAGATGTAAATCACTGATGTTAATTAGTTAAAAACTAAAGAAATGTCCACCGTCTCTGTGGGATGTTTTCTCTTTCCAGAACAACGATGCCTGCTGATCATTGTGGGAGGGGCACTGCTGGGCTGCAGTGTGCTTGTGAATATTGCTCTGATTCTCAAAAGGAAGAAAAAGCCAGTTTGCAAAGGTGGGTTTATTACATGTACAACACATATGCACTCATATCAAATATCAGAATTGGGACAAAATCTGAGTGACTTCAACTGCGGAAAAGATTGTCGGTGCCAGATGGACTGGTTTGAACATTTCTGAAACTGCTGATGTCCTCAAATATTTAAGTTTATTGTTTTCTTTTTTCTTTCTTTTTAGCAGGAGACGTAACAGCTTCCAATCATGCTGAACAGGATGAGGGTCAGCCAAGTAACGTGGTAAATATAAGTTAAATATCATCAAATGCGTAACTACATTTAAATTCTAAAAGATTCTTCGGTGAATAAATTAACGTTGATTTTTTGATCGACAAAGTGGGCGGTTTGAATGAGAAAAGGAAAATCCCCTAAATAAAACGATGAGGTTCTAGTGAGATATGGGCAGAGAGAGACTAAATACACTATATTACCAAAAGTATTCGCTCACCTGCCTTTACTCATTCTATGAACTGAAGTGCCATCCCATTCCTAACTCATAGAATTCAATATGATGTCGGTCCACCTTTTGCAGCTATTACAGCTTCAACTCTTCTGGGAAGACTGTCCACAAGGTTGAGGAGAGTGTTTATAGGAATTTTTGACCATTCTTCCAAAAGCGCATTGGTGAGGTCACACACTGATGTTGGTCGAGAAGGCCTGGCTCTCAGTCTCCGCTCTAATTCATCCCAAAGGTGTTCTATCGGGTTCAGGTCAGGACTCTGTGCAGGCCAGTCAAGTTCATCCACACCAGACTCTGTCATCCACGTCTTTATGGACCTTGCTTTGTGCACTGGTGCACAGTCATGTTGGAAGAGGAAGGGGCCCGCTCCAAACTGTTCCCACAAGGTTGGGAGCATGGAATTGTCCAAAATGTTTTGGTATCCTGAAGCATTCAATGTTCCTTTCACTGGAACTAAGGGGCCAAGCCCAGCTCCTGAAAAACAACCCCATACCATAATTCCTCCTCCACCAAATTTCACAGTTGGCACAATGCAATCTGAAATGTACCGTTCTCCTGGCAACCTCCAAACCCAGACTCGTCCATCAGATTGCCAGATGGAAAAGCGTGATTCATCACTCCAGAGAACGCGTCTCCACTGCTCTAGAGGCCAGTGGCGGCGTGCTTTACACCATTGCATCCGACGCCTTGCATTGCACTTGGTGATGTGTGGCTTGGCTGCAGCTGCTCGGCCATGGAAACCCATTCCATGAAGCTCTCTGCGTACTGTACTTGGGCTAATCTGAAGGTCACATGAAGTTTGTAGCTCTGTAGCAATTGACTGTGCAGAAAGTCGGCGACCTCTTTGCACTATGCGCTTCAGCATCCGCTGACCCCTCTCCGTCACTTTACGTGGCCTACCACTTCGTGGCTGAGTTGCTGTTTTTCCCAAACGCTTCCATTTTGTTATAATAGAGCTGACAGTTGACTGTGGAATATTTAGGAGCGAGGAAATTTCACGACTGGATTTGTTGCACAAGTGGCATCCTATGACAGTTCCACGCTGGAATTCACTGAGCTCCTGAGAGCGGCCCATTCTTTCACAAATGTCTTGTTTCACAGTCTGCATGCCTGAGTGCTTGAATTTATACACCTGGGGCCAGGCCAAGTGATTAGAACACCTGATTCTGATCATTTGAATGGGTGAGCGAATACTTTTGGTAATATAGTGTACATGACGTCTGACCTGGAAGGGATGTAAAACTACAACCAATCACACATGACATTCTTCCGTAATATTCTTAAAATCAAACTACAAAAAAGGTTGTTGGTTAATTCCTTCCTGAACAATACAAATTAGTGTTTTCTGTTCTTACACGGCTGAGGCCAGTGACTGGTTTTGTGTAGGCGCAAAAACTTTGTGGTTGGGTAAAAAAAAATTATTGTAGGTCAGGTTAAAATGTTGAGGTTAAGGGTTCTTTGTTATTGCAATTACAGTAAAAGCTGGTAATCTGGGAGCTGCGTTCACTTCAGTCTATACAGGATGTGTTTTCCTGCTGCGACACCATGCTTGATGAAAATGGGCGTCAGCAACCCTATGTTTGTCCGTAAATGATGTCTGCATAAAGTATTGAATTTCTTCATACTGGAAGCCTTCTGGTTTTCATTTGTACTCAGCAGTTTTGACCAAACATATTTAAGTTGCGTGCTGGTACAAGATTGTTGCAGTAGGGAAATGTCTGCAACTCATCCGTTGTTACCAATTTTACTGAACTTGAGGGCAAAAAGGCTGGTCTGAATGTTCACATGTCTGCAGCTAGCACAGACTCAAATGTTTCTCCAGTTACAGAACATGCTCTCTGCCTAGAAGATGATGTAAGATCTCGCCTGCCGAAACTTCCTTTAATAAGAGATACCGTTTTTCTACATTACACTCAAACCATAAATGTGAATGTCGCGTTCACAATCAGTCTTGCCTCGGATATATATATCTGTCGGCTATATCTGTTATCCAGCCCACAATTGCTGGCTGGTTAAAATCAGCCGATATTGTTACAGAGCAACAAAAACCCTTGTGGATGAGGTAAGGGGTGGAAAAATGACATATTCTGACTGGTGTAGAATGGTGGCCAGTGAAAGTCCAACCTTTTCTTGACGCATTCACAAACCCCACCCACCTCCGTACAATGGAGATGACCCTGGCTTGAGACTTGCTTACAAGGAGGGGAGTTTGGAGTTCATGGTTGTTGTGTTCTGTGTGGTTTTTACCACACTTCAATTATTTGGTTACAGTCGAAATCACCATTGGATATTTTATAGCACACTGGATTCCATAGTATACTGTAAAACAGTTTAAAATTGGTTGTAACTAAAATTTCTGATATTGTTATTTTGCAGAATGGCGAAGAAGTTGAATTAAACTACGTCGCGCTGGATTTCACTTCAAGAAAATCTAAAAGATGGAAGGACAAGAGAGAGTTACAGGAGGAATGTTTGTACTCCAGCATGAGAGACAAATCGTAAAAGGGTTGTCCCCATGAAAAATGTGTGACAGAATATCAGATTTTCTTTTTCTTAATAGCTCTGAAATGCAATAGGATAGAGATAGCGCTATAATTGTCAGAAGTTGACTGTCTAAACTAAAGCTGCATACTATTATTGATTACTATTAATGTTGTTTTTGTAACTGTTTTTTGTTGCTTATCAGATTGTTCTTGAATAACCACAGAAACCACAAAACTGAACATGAATAACTCAATGAATGAACTCAACAGAGTTTCCTTCCTTGGACCACTTTTGTAATTTAACGGTCCTGGTCAAGGTCACTCAAATCCTTCCCCTTACACCAAAGATATCCCACCCACTGACAGGTGCCATAATGACAAGATAATCAGTAAAATCATTTCACCAGTCATAATGTTATGGCTGATTTCACTTATTTTGCTATTAACTTCAACACAAACATTTATTCTGACAAACGTCTGAAAGAGCAAAAAAGTTGTTTTCTGTTTCTATCAGAACCAGCATGAACTTTTTCATCAATTTGAGCTACCGTTGCTCATCTGTTGGGTTGGACCACATGTGCCAGCTTTTGCTTGCCTTCCTGTGCATCAGTAAGCCATGGCCGTCCATGACCCTAGCACCAGTTCATCACTCTTCCTTCCTTGGACCACTTTTTATAGCTACTGACCTTCACTTTGAGGCCAATATGTTCACTTGCTGCCAAATACTGTATATACCACCCACTAAATGTGCCATTATAACATATTAATAAGCATCATTCACTTTACCTTTGAGGGATCACAGTGACTGATCAGGGTATGCAAGTTCAAAATAATAATTACTTATTTGATTTCTGAGAATGCTTTTTGGCAGGAAAACCATGAAAATCAATAAAATGCATTGTGAATGTTTAATGTTGAAGTGTGACTGGCCTGGACAAATGATGATGAGACTGTGCTGTGACAATGTCTAGTGAGGGAGAGAGGACCCAGGTGTCAGGTATACAGTCCAGAAAGGCAGGATGAGCAACTCAAAGTAGATTTCATGATGACTTAGTAAATAAGGAACAAAAAGCAGTGTGTAGATCAGCAGGTTAAATCTAAGAAACACAAGACCAACAAAGCGGGAAATCCAATCCAAAGTGAAAGCAAAAACCCTGGTACACAGAATTAAGGAAAAAAAAAGGGAAACTGGAAAACATACTTAACAGACGACTTGATAAGGGACAATGGGAAAGAGAGGGCTTTATAAACCCACAGGCTGAGGGATTAATGAGACACTAGTGAAACCAAAGAGGGGAAGAGCATGCAGACAAATGACACAAGGCAAGACAAGTAAGTGTAATCACAGGGTGGGAAAAGACAAAGACAGTAAGTAAAAACATAAATGCCAAGAAAATTACAAAATAAAACAGGAAACCAAAGTGGATAACAATAGGTACCACAACACCATAACACGGGTGCATCCTCGCACGACTCAGTTCAGTCTAATAGGTGGTTTTTGGTTCTGTGTCAATTTAACGCTGTTGCTACAGCATCAGAACAGACCCCGTGCAGAACCTAGCACCGTAGCCTGACTTGCACCACTCCAGAAATGTAACTATGCGTCATGGCAATGATTGGTCCGCTTGGTTGTTGCGTATTTCCACTTTAGTATTTCCGGCTGCTTCTCCATCTCTGCAATTTTCAAATTGACTGTTTTGGATCAATAAAGATGGAACACATCGAGTAAAGGTCAAGGAGGTTTGGAGATACAAACGTTTGAAGGACTCGTCTTCAACAAGATTTCTGTGAAATTTTTGCGGAAGTTTCACTTCTTGCCATCGTTGAAAGTAAAACAGGAAGTAGCAACAAAAATTAACATGTCATTAACATGTCTGGCAAAACAGACACGGTGCTGACTGGTGTTTTGGTGGCGTTTTTACAGAGCGAGCCAGACTGACGAGCACACAAGTATAAATGGCTTGCACCGGCGTAGGCTACGTGCGTAGGTATTTATTATATCCTGCACTTCTGGTTCTTAACTGCCTGTAGTTTCTGTTTTAAGATGAACAAGGCTTTCTTAACATAAACTCATTTTGCAACTGCATCAAAGCCCATCTATGCTTGGTATTAACACATGAGCTGTACGTGAATATATGATAAATGTTATCTGTCAATTACTTTAGAAATTAAGTTTATGAAATTATTTCTCTACAATGCTCTTTTACTCACATTGTAATGCTATACATATGCATGTCATCTAAATGTAGCATGCATGCACGAACACCTCTTTGGCCCTGTTTCCTCTTTTAGCGAATCTACTTTCAATCTGCGAGAAGAGTTTTAGATGACCTTTCTTAACACGTTGTAACTACTGAGTCAGTCCTTCACCTTCAAGGTCCTCTGTAGATGTTGGACAGTGGACCACAGAACACAACCTCAATGAAATCATATCTGGTTTGCAGATGTAAGCTTACAGCAAGCTTATTGTCTCGAACATACAGTTAAGCTCTTGTGTTTTCCCCTTTCCTTTAATGTGTTCATTAGATTTTTTTGTGCACGTAAAGTGTCTAAAAGTTACAAAGCCCAAAATCTATGTTATACTAAGTTACTCTCTCCCAGAGAAATTACCAGCTGTTTCAGGGTCTTAAAACACAGGAGAGAAGTCTCAAAGACACGGGACCTGAAATGGACTGCTGCAGTGGAAATGAGATGCTGCAGAGCAACATTAATATCTAATCACATTATATATGATTCAAAAATAAAAGTCTGAACCTGTACACAATATAGACTGTCTAATCTATGTGACTGAATTAGTGGTAGCACAGTTCAGAGTAGCTCATTAGTGTGGCAGGAAATGCACTCTGAAGGTGATAATCAACCAGATGCATTTAGTGCTATCGCCACTCCTCCGTCTATCACTGAGATGGTTCACTACTTGACACTAAAACAGTGTCAAGATGCCTCTGCTATGGGTAACGTTGCTTCTCCTTCATCGAGGACGCAGTATTCACGTTAACTCGACGTCTGATGGTTTGTGCTCTTATTTTTGCATCTTTTGTGTTTTTTTCCTGTCCTCTGTCGATTCATGCTTTGTACTTTATACACATGCAGATACACTTGTTCCAGTGATCACAGCTCAACTTGGTGAACCTGTGACCTTCACATGTGTGCGGCCTGAAAAAGATCTAAACCATCAAGCAGTTCATTGGTACAAGCAGAGAGCTGGAGAGACTCTGAAAGTTATTGTAGGACTGAAGAAGAATGAAATCCATCACAAGGGACCAGAATTTTCTGCCTCAAGACTGGACATTAAACAAAACGAGACGATTAGCAGTTTGACAATCTTAAGGACAGTTCAAGAAGATGAGGGAATGTATCACTGTGCCATTTTCAAATGGTTTGAGAGTACCTGGAGTGGGGTGTATTTGTCAATAAAAGGTAATTATATCATCAGTTTAATAGTGTTTTAGAATCACTCATTCACTTTGTTATTTAAATATACAAGAGGATTTAAATATACAAGGTTTTCTAAAATGTTGAATTAAAAGCCCATGCTAGGTATATTATTCTCTTTTGTCAGTGTAAAGGTTTTACCCAGTATTTTACTTTCTTGGACTCTTATTTGTTAATATTTTTGCACAGTATCAAGTCAAGTTTTTTTTGTATGTTTTACCATCTATTGTGTTTTTACACAAAAGTTTTCTACACAAAATTAATCTATATAAGCAAAATTTCTTCCAATTGTTCATTATATAGGTGACACTGAGAGGACATCAACCTATACTGTTGTTCAGACAGTATCAGATCCAGTCCGTCCAGGAGACTCAGGGACTCTCCAGTGTTCAGTCCTCTCTGACTCTGAGAACAAGACGTGTCCAGGAGATCTCAGTGTGTTCTGGTTCAGAGCTGGATCACATAAATCTCATCCAGACATCATCTACACTGATGGAAATATAAGTAATAAATGTGAGAAGAGATCTGAGACTCAGAAGAGATGTGTTTATCGCTTCTCTAAGGACATCAACTCCTCTGATGCTGGGACTTACTACTGTGCTGTGGCCACATGTGGAGAGATATTGTTTGGAAATGGAACTAAACTACAAACCAGTAGTGATTTTGTGTTCACGAATGGAGGTAATACTATGAACATGTTATATTATTATGATTTACAGTTTTGTCAGAACTGATGTTGTTTTTTTTGGTTTTTTTTTTTGTAGATCAAACAGCCGGTTCCGAATTTATTGCATTGGTAATAGCAATGATCTGCTTGGCCATTTCTGTGATCATCAATATTTTTTTCTTCTTTTATGGATCTCCAAGGGGAGTTTGTGGACAATCCGAAGGTAAGTTCTGTTTATTGAATCATATACTTAAATGATCTATCAGCAGACACACCTCCATGTGGCTTTGTGTTCCATATGTGTCTTATTCATCATTAGGCCCAGAAAGTAGCTCTTCACAAGACAACTTGAGACAACCAGTTTGTGAAAATGTAAGTGGTGATACCAAATCACATGATTTGTTATTGTTTCATTAGCATGGTCCCCAGCAGCAGCAGCAATAAGATTACAGTATAAATGAGCTCTTTACTTTCTGCACAGGCTGAAGCTGATCTGAACTATGCTGCGCTGCATTTCTCTGGAGGGAAACCAAGAAGAGGAAGAAAGAAGAAAGCGTTGGAGACAGAAGACTGACTCAGTGGGCTTGTTTATATCACTGACCCCCTAAATAAATGCAGCGGTTTCTCTTTTTAACTTTTTTAAGAGAGGTCTGTTAAACCAAAAACGTGTACATTACATGATCTTTATGGTCATTTTTTTTTTTTAACCAGGATTATGAGATTGTATATGCTTGTTAATATGCTTTTACATGAGAAACAATAAAAAAATATTTTTTAATAATTGTTTTTGTTTAAACTAGCACATTAAAGGTATTAAAGATTATAACGTCCTTGGTTTTGGTTCCATTTCTTTCCAACCGTTACATATCTGTTTTAATTATAGTCAAATATTAATTGCTACGTGTAAGGACCATTATGTACATAAATGTGTTAGACTGTCTACGTTATGTATATGAGTTGTTGTGTTGCTGTTCTGTTTTTATTATGTATAGTAGGTGTGTGCCATGCCCAGGAGGTGATTGGTGGGAACGTCCCGGTCCTGGCTCCTGATTGGCTGCAGCACTGAACCAGGTGTATAAGAGGCCAAGATGGCGGGCAGGGCCTGGCAGCAGGCATTTTCTCATTTGTTGCTTTGAGGTTCTATCAGTTGCTTCTTTTGAGTAGCAGGGGTGGACTGCCAGATTTGTTACCTTCTTTTCTCCTGTTTATTTAGTTAGTGAGGAAAGTGTTTTGTCATTTGTTAGTGTTTGTTAGGTTAGCCGATTTATTTCTAGGGTTGTTTTGTTAGTTATTTTGGCCTGAATCCACCCCGAATTTACCATCCACTCATTGTTAAGTAGTTTCGTTCTTGTAAATAAATTATCTTCCTTCAAATTGGAACCACTGCGTCTTTTTGGCTACTTGGGACTTGGGGAAGATGGGGCCTTAATCACGTTATGTCCTAGACACCCCTAGACGGGGCATAACAAATGACTCAAATGCTGTATGAATATTAAATTTTTTAGTGACTACTTTTGTGTAAAAGGAGTTGGTCCTGTATTAAAAGTGAAAATACAGAATTAGAATCTGTTCACTCTCAAACTGACCTTCATGCAGAGATAAAGTTGGGAACCACAGTGTTACGCTCTGGTATGGCTTCCTCTGAGCTTTACTTCAACTCCGCCTTCTCCAGAGACTGGTGGCTGTCACACCTGTGTTTCATCAGCTCATCACATCACAGTTTTAAGAGCCCAGCTTTCACCTATCACCAGATCATATTGTTTCCTTCCTGGTAGTACATGTCAGGCCAGCCAGTCGCTCTAGCCTTGGAGGGTCTGTCCTCTTTGTCAGGGTCTCGTTTGCGTTCCACTGTACAGCTCATATTCACTCCATATGAGACAGACTACCACTTTTCACATTCTGATGTGTGAGTCCTGAATGAATTGTTCAAAACTTGAGTCACTTAGCTGGATCTCTCGTTCACTAATCCGTCCCTTCTGCTGCTAGCTAACTGTAAAGAAGAGACCAGACAGAATGTCACTATCATGCAACTGCTATTCTCCTGTGCTATGAGCTGTGGTTTCTTGTTTCCACTCACCTTCCCCCTTCTCCCTCCCCCCTGTGCTATGAGCTGTGAATGAACAAATCACTCAGCTGCTCACTGTAGGCTGGTCCCAATTACAAAATGAATGCATCACTACCTGAGTTGAAAGTCTGCTGCTCCGGTAGTCTCTGTAGAAAGAAATTATTCTCTATACACATTGTGTTTGATGTGCAAAGGTAATCAGGAGGCTAAATGGCCTTGCTTTTATATAGCGCTTTTCTACCTATTGGTACTCAAAGCGCTTTACAGTCACAGACACATCTACCCATTCGCTCACACAAGCACACACACATTCACGCACCACTGCCACGCACTGGGAGCAACTGGGGGTTCAGTGTCTTGCTCAAGGACACTTTGGCATGTGGCACATTCCGGGGATCGTACTGCTAACCCTCCGGTTCTTGCACAACCCGCTCTACCTACTGAGCCACAGTCGCACAACTCGCTCTACCTACTGAGCAACAGCCGCCCCTAAATAAAAATGTCTTTTAGCCACTTCCACTGTCTTTTCTGAAGATAAACCACAACTCTAGTGTGTGACTCACCCACAGTTCCACCCATTCAACATCATACTATTAAGGAAATAGATATTTGCCATATGTGAAAACATATGGCAAATATTCTTATGTGAATCATGTTTTTGCCCATACCTTTTGAATCCCAGGTATGTACATGTATGTTTTATGCTAATACCGTTGAAACTTAACTCATTGTAATTTTGAATAGTTGCATTTGTATTTGCGTTTATTTTGCATGATTAGTAAATTTCATTATGTGCGAATTAGAGAGAGAAAAATAAATGTTTCCCCATTGAGAACTGTCAATCTTTCACTTTTTGTTTCACAATGAAATGGATCATTTTTCTGTCTCACATCCGTGGAAGGCCTGTGTGTATGCACTCAGGGGTAAATTAAATTAATTTAAATTATGTTTTTCAGCCAACGGCTACTATTCATATAAACCCTTTTGGAACTGCAACTTTTGCTTCACTATTCTCTTCACATTGTCCCTGTCTAAATATTCATAACTGAAGACAACACCCGTTAAATCCTGCATGCAGTAATTCAGAGACGTCTTACTGGAATCTAGCTAGATAAAAAGTGTTTCTAGGTTAGAAGTGGAAACTGAGAGTAAGCCCTTATCTCAGCTACTCTGTGGCGTGCCTGTGAAGGCTGAGGCACAAACACAAATGACAGTATCAGTCAAATATTTTGTTGAAACCTTTATTACTGAATATATTATTTATTGAAGACAGTCACTTTGAAACATGACGTTCCCACATTCTGTCTTAATATTATACTTGCATGTATTTTACTGAAAGTCTTGATCACTTCTTTATTTTGCCACAAACTATGAAAACAGGAAACTTAAAGTCTTTTCAGTGTGGATTAAAACAGGCACAAAAATAAATGTGATAATTAGATACATTTGTGAAGTATCCAGTTGGAAGTCTCATATAGCTAGGGCTGAAGTCTGTAATGCGATCTGAATAGATCACACCAGTTTTGCTGTTATATAATTGGTTGGTAGCAGGTTTATAATTGTTAAAAAGAAAAAGAAAATCTCCATTAAAGTTGCATTTTTCAGAAAAGAAAACAAAACAGAAGACTGAGGAATCTAAAATTGATATTTCTAGCATAAAAGAACAAGCACACACTCTAAAGAATAAAGCAAGGTGACAGTAAATTCAACTTAAATAAATATGCAATTTCAATACAAACATTTAAGTTTGCAGCATCTATTTGTTTAACTAAGTAACCAACTTTATTCATCTAGTTAAACCAAGTCGAAAATAAAAAAATGATCCATACTCATTTTCATGAGTATTTTGAATGGATAACGGTGCAACAGCTCAACAAGACACAAATATCAAGTTGGCATTATGCAAACTTTTATCCTGAAACTCAAAAGATGCGTGGGCGTGGTCTCTAATGAACCAGACGAGAGGCTCCAGGTGCAGCCAATTTGGGAAGCTGAGACACGCTGTCTGCTCGCAGAGAACGCTGCTGTTTGCTTAGTTTGAACTTTCACGTCTTCAGTCTGAAGAGTTTGGAACTGCTTATTATTGTGTACCCGGATTGCTACGCTGCCAAAGACGTCAGGTCCTGTCGGAGGCTTCTTGCTGGACGTCGTGGGGGCATATTTGACGCGGCACCGGTGGCTGCTGTTGCTGCTTGAAAGGTAAGCTCGGCTGCCATTTTAGCATTTCGTTAGCGTCAAGAGCTAAGTTAACTTACTGCCGTTTGACTGATTGATTCTGACTTGTTGCTCGAATCTGATTATGAAGTAGTTTTTTAGAAGTCTTTCACCGAATCTGGGTAATAGCATACATTTTTGCAATGAATTGGTGCTGTAAAATTTGCAAATATGAAACTCCCAGAAAGACTGAGCTTTTAAAACACTACAGGCTACGGCACATGCATGGTGGGCAATTTTTGCCGTGTCTCCATTGGGAATGCTATTGCTCTTTCAAAACATGGGCCAGCCTTAAATCACACATGACAAGAAGTCATACATCTTATAAAACAACACAAGTTAATGATGTCCTGTCTTTTAAATGTCCATGTTGTACCCTAAGCACCATCACCACAGAGAGGGAGTACTTTGAACATATTGGCCGTCACTTAAAAAAACAAGAAACCGTCACGTGTGTTTGAAAATTGCCATTTCAAAACCAACATATATGGTACATTTGCCTCTCATAGGACACGGAAACACACACCTCACTCACTGGATGACTTCAAGCCTGAGCTCTTACACAGGTATGTGAATCCTGTTAATGCAGGGGATGATCCTGCTGATGAGGAAGATGTTGAGTGTGGAGAGAGTTATGATGAAGAAAGAAAAGAATTGCCTAACATAATTGAAGCTAATCTTGCCCACCTCTTTCTGAAATTGGAAAGCATATCTAATGTGCCCAAGCAGTGTATTGATGAGATGGTGGAAGAACTAAACTTTATTTCAAGTTCAGCATCAGGTCCGATCATGAAAGGAATTTTGCAGTCATGCTTAGAGAAGCATAAATGTGAACTTGATGATTCTGTGATCACTGACATGGTAACAGAACTCTGTGGATCCAACCCCATCAGCCAAGCATTGAGGAGTGATGGCCCTCTGTCGACCGCCTACAAGAGAAATACATATTATAAGGAAAATTTCTCTGTGGTGGAGCCAGTTGAGTATGTGCTTAATTCCCAGGAGCATAAAAGCTTCCAGTATGTACCTATTCTGAAGTCATTATCTGAGATTTTTAAGAAGAAGGAAATGCAGGATTTCCTCATGAACAGTGATAAAAAAGCACTGAACACAGAAAATACAGAAACTCAGTACACAACATTTTATGATGGTACTCACTTTAAAGCGAACAAATTATTCTCTGAAAATAATCCGGCAATAGCTCTCAATTTATATGTGGATGAATTTGAAGTGTGCAATCCACTTGGAACTTCGAGAAAAAAGCACAAAATCACTGCTGTCTATTGGGTTCTTGCGAATGTCCCACCATTGCTCCGGTCTTCACTGACCTCAATATTTTTAGCCATTCTTTGCAAAGCTGAGGACATAAAACAATATGGATATGATGCTGTGTTAGAGCCACTTCTCAAAGATCTTGGTAGTCTTGAGGAGGACGGACTTTACATTCCCTCTCTTGGTAGACGAGTTAAAGGTACTGTCTCTTCTGTCATTGCAGACAACCTGGGTGCTCATTCCATCGGTGGATTTGTTGAGAGTTTTTCAAGTTCATACATATGTCGATGGTGTCTTGGAGAACGCGCCAAATTTCAAGAATGTGAGGTTCGAACAGGAACATTTCCTCCCAGGACCAAAGAAGGCCACACAGTTCACGTTCAAACTGCACAGGTGAGTGGGTGCCATAGCTATGGAGTAAAGCGGCTGTGTCCACTAACAGAAAAACTAAAACATTTTGACGTTATTTCAGGCTACCCCCCGGATTTGTTGCATGATCTTTTTGAAGGCATTGTACCAAAAGAATTAGCATTGTGTATAGATACCTTCATTAAGAACAAATATTTCACTCTTATAGAACTGAATAAATTTATTGCAGAGTTTCCATACAGGTGGACAGATAAGAAGGATGCACCACAACCAGTACCCCTTAGTTTTGCTGTTAAAAAAACTGTTGGTGGGAATGCTCATGAAAATTGGGCTTTGCTGCGACTCCTTCCTTTCATTATTGGCACAAGGATACCACTGGGTCACCCAACATGGCAGGTTCTTCTCAACCTCAAGGACATAGTTGAACTTGTTGTAGCCCCTGTCCATACAGATGAGACAATTTGTTTCTTGGACAGTAAGATATCAGAGCATCGGCACAGATTCTGTGAAGCTTTCCCTGGTCAAACACTAATTCCAAAGCACCATTTCATAGAACATTATCCTCAGTTGATAAAGGCTTTTGGACCACTTGTGTCACTGTGGACGATGCGGTTTGAGGCTAAACATAGCTTCTTTAAACGTGTTGTCAGACATGTACACTCTTTCCGCAACATTCTTCTGTCTCTCTCAGTGAAGCATCAGATGATGATTGCGTATCATCTTCATGACAGTAAGGTTCTCCAACCTTCATTGCAGGTGACCAAACTGTCAGAGGTAGATTTGACTGTGCTGAGAGAGGACATCAAGGGAGCAGTGGAAGCCAAGTACCCTGGTAAGTCATGTATTCACTTGGCTAACACAGTGTGTTACAGTGGCACTAAATATGCCACTGGAATGATCTTGGCTAATGGTTCAACTGGTGGCCTTCCAGATTTTGGAGAGCTAATTCAGGTTGTAGTTGTTGATGGTAAACCTGGATTTATTGTGAAATGTTTCCATGCTTGGTTTATTGAGCACCTTGGCAGCTATGAGCTGGAGAATACAAGTACTATTAAAGTTCTTGATCCAGCTCAGTTGTCTGATATATTCCCTTTAACAGCATACACCATTGCAGGGAAGCGTATGGTCACTCTGAAGCGATACATCTACTTGCCATAGATGGCTTGGTGATAGCTTGTGTGTCACATTTGCTGGATTTGTAGTCAAGGCTTTGGCACGATGATAAAATTATTATTATTTTTTTTTTATCACATTCTGTTTGTTGCTTCTGCCATTTTCTGTTCTTGATATTTCCATAGAATGACCCAAATGTGTTTCCTTCTGTTGCTGCTTTTAGATTTCAAAATGGGTCTCAAAACTACATAACTATCTCAAATTGTGCAAAGTACATCTGGGGCACATTTAAAGGGAAACTTCGGTTTATTTCAACCTGTCTTCGATTGTCATAAATGTGCTTTGTGTGACTAGTGACGTGAAAATATTTAGCTGTTATCTAGATACAGTCGGGACGCTGCTACTAGCTTCACACCTGTTACAATGTAAGTGAACAGGCATACTTTTACGGGCAAAGTTAGTCCACTAAACAAGCTTTTTTTCCACCAAGACCGCCTCACATTGTTAGTATAAATGTAAATGTATTATGATGTTTTGACATCACTGCCGCAACGTACTACTGTTAGGTCTGTTACAGATGAATGATGTCAAAAGTTTAAAGGATGTTCACAAAATAAAGTATTTGAATTGTAAATTGTGGTTCTTGTTTATTATTTACCCCAACTTGAGTAAAATGAGTTGCATATACTATAATAAGTATGTTTACTTTTTGCATGGACATTTCTGAGTAGAAAACATTCACTAAATAAAGTTAGAACAACTTAAATTTGAATGATGAGATGACAACCTATTTAAGTAAGCACTACTTGATTTAGCTCTTGGATATATATAAAAATCATGGTCATTGTACTTGATTTTATCTTGTAGTAATAACGTATATCAAGTACAATCAACGTGAAAATTCAAGTAGTATATACAAAAAATCAATTAGATTCAACTTAATACAGCTTTAGATTTGTGTGGCTATTTAAGTTCGCCTTACGATGCTGGACTAGTACTGATTACTAAATTAACACTGAAGTTAGGACAACTCAAAAAGATCTATGCAAAAAGTAAACATACCTTTTTGAGTAAACTCAGTACATTCTTTTTTAGAGTGCAGGCACCTATCATATTATGAAAGAACTAATGTACTGTAAAATACTGTACATAGAGAATTTGGGGGAGGACCAGCACACAGTTTTTGACTCACATTCACATTCAGCATTTCACATGAGAATACACACTTTCTTCTGCATGCAACTCTTTCTTCTTTCTTCCTCTTGTAGGTTTCCCTCCAGAGAAACGTAGTGCAGCATAGTTCAGCTCACCTTCAGTCTATGCAGCAAATAAAAAAAGACATTCTGTTACACTGAGCTGTTGTGGATCATTTTAGTGAAATAACAAATAATGTGAGTTGCTGTAATTACTGTATCCTGAACTGGTTGGCTCGTATCGTCTTGTCTTGCTGGTGAAGAGTTGCTTTCTGTCGCTAAGAATGAATAAAAACAAGAACATTAATTTGGCTTTTAAATTAGTATCAACAACTCAGGATGGACTGCAATAGGATTAATTAATCAAAACTAAACAAATGTGTGATTTTACAGTACGTCTTAATATTCATTCCCTCAACAAACATTTTGACACAAACCACAGGAGGGTAACACACTTAGTAAACTACACTTACCTTCATATTGTCCACATACTCCTCTCTGAGTTCGATAACAGATGAAAATAATATTTATAATCACGGAAATGACCAAGCAGATGATAGCTACCACCAGCGCAATAAATTCAGGACTGTTGTTTGCTGTTTGATCTAAAAACAAGGAGGAATTTTTTTTATTTTTTTTTTCTGAAAGAGAGTAGATTTAATGACACTTAAAATCACTCTCAGCACTGAACTCAGTATCATACCAGCTTCCAGTTTAGTTCCATTTCCAAATAATATCTCTCCACATGTGGCCACAGCACAGTAGTAAGTCCCAGCATCAGAGGAGCTGATGTCCTTAAAGAAGCTGTAGACACATCTCTTCTGAGTCTCAGATCTCTTCTCACATTTATTACTTGTATCTCCATCAGTGTAGATGATGTTTGAAGGAGATTTATGTGATCCAGCTCTGAACCAGAACACACTGAGATCTCCTGGACACGTCTTGTTCTCAGAGTCAGAGAGGACTGAACACTGGAGAGTCCCTGAGTCTCCTTGACGGACTGGATCTGATACTGTCTGAACAACAGTATAGGTTGATGTCCTCCCAGTGTTTCCTGCTCAAAACAAAGCAGCATTAAAAACTGAGTACTTCCAAACACATTTGTAACATTTTTGAAATCATGTTTAGAAGAACTGAAAAACATAGTCGATGACATTTTTACCTTCTACTAACAAATATGTAACACTCCATTTAGTCTTAGTCCACTGTCTAATTCCACAGTGGTACATGCCCTCATCCTCTTCAACTGTCTTCAAAATGGTCAGGTTGCTAAAACTGTCATCAGTACTTAAGTCAAATCTTGATTTTAAAACGTCTGGTGCATACTCTGTTGTAGATTTAAACAATGTTACAATTATATTCAGAGAGTCTCCGACATTCTGCTTGTACCAGTAGATTACTCTATTGCTGAGTTCTTCCTTTGGTATGACACATGTAAATGTGGCTGGTTCACCGAGTTGAACTGTTTTCACTGGAACCAGCGTATCTGAATTTAAAGGAAAACATAGAAAATAATTAAAGAAAAATGTGTATGGTGTGCAAAAGGTCTGCTGAAAAATGATCGCTTTAGTTTGAAAACTCTCCACTGAGAAAACCGTTGTACAGAACAAAAGAGCACTTACATACTGGATGAAGACAAAGCAATGTAATCCAATACAGGACCATCTTGACATTGTGACTTGTTCAGAGACTTTTTGGTATTTCAGAGAGTGAAGGGTGTAAGAAGGTGGGGAGGTCACATCGTAAAATGCATCTGATTGGTTTACTGAGAATAGATTCAAAAGTACACTTCCTGTCACAGTGATCTCATACAGGGCTTTGTGAATCTGATCACCTCTCTTTCATGTTTTGTAGCAGTCTTCCAGACTGGTTACTTTTGACTGTTTTTTAACTGTTTATCCCAGGTGATTGTTTTTCTTCATCCTTTGTCGGCAAGCAGCAGTTGACGTGGTTACTAGTGCTGTCTGTGGTATGTCCTGCAAGAAGTGATTAAAATGCATCACATTCTGCATCTCAGAGGAAACATTCATACGCTGGCTCATTATTGACAACGGTTGTGACGCTGTGTCCGTCAGAGGAGCCTGAAGGCCAAGTGTGTTGGTTTAGCCTCACAATAAACATACTCGAAAATATCAGTCATAATCACTGCTCTACCCTACGGTGGTGCTAGAGGAAAAGCTAAGAAGACTTCAGACTAAAATATTTAAACTGTGACCTACCTGTCTCAGACAAAAACACTGGATCAGGTCAAAGCTCACACGATGCTTATCACAGAGTTTGGGAGTTGTAACAAATCTGCTGTAATCTTCTACTTTGAACTGCTCTGGGTCAAAATCTGAGAGTCAATGTGGGAGACATCCAAAAAGAGCGAGAGAGGTGTTGGACCCAGACCAGTAGTAAAAAATAAAAATCATGGCTTTGATTTGGAAAAATCTTATAATCAGTCCATCTAGTCTGAAATCAGGTCTGTAGTGTGAGCAGCAATACATCAACAAGACACAAATACAAGAGAGATTCTTTTTATAGTTTGAGCAAATCAGGGATGTAAGGATTTCCAAAGTTTTGTTCCTGATTGACACAACCACAGTAATCAGGATTCATCATCTGGGAACTGACTATTATTTATTATTGGCTGAATATTTGACCAATAAAGGATATAATCTCATTTTAGCGGGTTGTTGGGGCAGTGGTGGTGTGCTGTAGTTGTCATTGGACTAAAAGCCAATATGAGTGGCCCTATGGTCGTCCTTTTTCGGGTGTTGTGTCTGGAATTGACATTATTTATTATATTCTGCACTTCTATACCTGGTATTAACATGTGATCTGTATGTGAACATTTAAACAGTTTTTAAATACAAAAAGAGAGGAATAAAGTCTTATTAAGCCATTTATATTTTCACATCAATAACATTGTCTAACCCTTACAAATAGCTGATCAACAAGCACCATACATCAGCAGTGATTATTAATTATTACTAAGTTGAGTGTAAGTGAGTGTTTGATGTCAGTTAAATAAAATGTATACAATCTGGGCTAAGCATTCTTACACTGCTTTTGTGTGAAAGGAGTTAGTATGGGGCCATTATTGTAGCAAAACTACCTACAAATGTGTATTTCAATCCGTGTGTGTGTAACTACATTTGCAAATGTGTAAAAAAAATCTGTGTGTGTGTAACTGGATTTGCAAATGTGTGAAAAAAATCCGTGTGTGTAACCAGATTTGCAAATGTGTAAAAAAAAAATCCGTGTGTGTAACTGGATTTGCAAATGTGCAAAAAACATCTGTGTCTATAACTAGATTTGCAAAAGTGTAAAAAAAAATCTGCGAATGCGTACATCGATCTGTATGCGTAGATAAACCTGTAAATGTGTGGTCTGTAAATATCTGGCCTCTCCATTGGATGTGTTCTTACACGTGACTTTTGCTACACTTCTGCCGCGGCAGATCCGCAAATGCGTGCAGCGATTTGCAAATGCGTGTGGAGATTTGTCTGTGTGCCTCCGTAGCGATACAGCTACATACCACCAGTGGGCGCTAGGCTAGCACCCAATGATATTAGCTACCGGCTACCTGGGCTGGCTGGTACCACAGACTGCTGGGACGAACAGTGGTCCCGATCCCGATACAATGGAGGCTGGATGGCGTGCTGTAACTACATAACAGGGCTCTCACGCATTAAAATAAGTTCATCCTCCTGGGCTTCCACTTCCAGCTCTTCTTTGACGTGTGCACGCACTTACTATTTCACCTGGCGACTAGAAATACTATTTTGTCCCATCGATTTGCTGATAGGTCGCTGATTCAAGCAGAGGAGTCTGCTTTCGCCTCATCCATTAGTAATTACTCATTTTAAACAGTCTATGTTAATAATGTGCGGCGAATTTTATCACTTCTCAGCGTGAGAAGTGTGGCGTGTGAACTTATTGAATGTGTGTGTCTCATTTGAGAGCCTTGTTATGTAGCACGACATCCAGCCTCCATTGCATCGGGATCGGGACCACTGTTCGTCCCAGCCATACAGTCTGTGGTACCAGCCAGCCCAGGTAGCCAGTAGCTAATATCATTGGGTGCTAGCCTAGCGCCCACTGGTGGTATGTAGCTGTATCGCTACGGAGGCACACAGACAAATCTCCACACGCATTTGCAAATCGCTGCACGCATTTGCGGATCTGCCGCGGCAGAAGTGTAGCAAAAGTCACGTGTAAGAACACATCCAATGGAGAGGCCAGATATTTACAGACCACACTTTTACAGGTTTGTCAAACGCATACAGATCGATGTACGCATTCGCAGATTTTTTTTTACACTTTTGCAAATCTAGTTATAGACACAGATGTTTTTTACACATTTGCAAATCCAGTTACACACACGGATTTTTTTTTACACATTTGCAAATCTGGTTACACACACGGATTTTTTTTACACATTTGCAAATGCACACACGGATTGAAATACACATTTGTAGATAGTTTTGCTACAATAATGGCCCCATAAGTTGGTCCTGTATTAAAAGTGAAAATACAGAATTGGAATCTGTTCACTCTCAAACTGACCTTCATGCAGAGATAAAGTTGGGAACCATGGTGTTACGCTCTGGTATGGCTTCCTCTGAGCTTTACTTCTCCTGCTGTGTGATTTCCTGAGTGAGTGTGAAGTCAATTTAGGTCAGGCCAGAGACTGGTGGCTGTCACACCTGTGTTTCATCAGCTCTTCACTTCACAGTTTAAGAGCCAAAAACTTTTCTTTTACCTGTCACCATATAATATTGTTTTCTTCCTGGTAGTACATGTCAGACCAGCCAGTCGTTCCAGCCTTGGAGAGTCTGTCCACTTTCTCAGGGTCTCATCTGTTTGTCCCTGCTACTGCTATGTAACTAACTGCAAAGAAGAGACCAGATAAAATGTCACTATTGTGCAACTGCTATTCTATATATAAATACATCAAGTTCATCACTGTATTAGCGCTGTGGGTAAAAGCAACAGCTCTGGTTTCTTGTTTCAACTCAACTTCCCCCTTCCCCCAGTGCTATGAGCTGTGAATGAACAAATCACTCAGTTGCTCACTGTAGGCTGGCCCCAACTGCAAAATGAACGCATCACTACCGGAGTTGAAAGTCTGCTGCTCCGGTAGTCTCTGAGTGACGGCGTAGGAAGAAATTATTCACTAGACACGTAGTGTTTGACGTGCAAAGGTAATCAGGAGGCTAAATAAAAATGTCTTCTAGCCACTTCCACTGTCTTTTCTGAAGATAAACCACAACTCTAGTGTGTGACTCACCCACAGTTCCACCCATTCAACATCATATTATTAATTGAAATAAGGAAATAGATATTTGCCACATGTGAAAACATATGGCAAATATTCTTATGTGAATCATGTCTTTGCCCATACCTTTTGAATCCCAGGAATGTATATGTATGTTTTATGCTAATACCGTTGAAACTTAACTTGTTGCATAGTTGCATTTATGTTTGCATTTATTTTGCATGATTCGTTAATTTCATTAAGTGTTAGAGAGAGAAAAATAAACGTTTCCCCTTTGAGAACTGTCAGTCTTTCACTTTTTTTTTTCACAATGAAATGGATCATTTTCCCGTTTCAAATCCATGGTTTCCAGTCCCCCAGTGGGGTCTGGGAGGCCTGTGTGTATGCAGTCAGGGGTAAATTAAATTAATTTAAATCATTTTTTTCAGCCAACGGCCACTATTCATATAAACCCTTTTGGAACTGCAACTTTTGTGATTACCTCCTCATGTTGACACACAGCGTTCTTTGCTTCATTATTCTCTTCACATTGTCCCTGTCTAAATATTCATAACTGAAGATAACACCCATTAAATCCTGCATGCAGTAATTCAGAGACGTTTTACTGGAATCTAGCTAGATAAAAAGCGTTTCTCGGTTAGAAGTAGAAACTGAGACTAAGCCCTTTTCTCAGCTACTCTGTGATAAGGGTTGAGGCTGTGACTGTAAAGGCTGAGGCACAAACACAAATGACAGTATCAATCAAATATTTTGTTGAAACCTTTATTAATGAATATATTATTTATTGAAGACAGTCACTTTGAAACATGACGTTCACACATTCTGTCTTAATATTATACTTGCATGCATTTTACTAAAAGTCTTCATCACTCCTTTATTTTGCCACAAACTATGAAAACAGGAAACTTAAAGTCTTTTCAGTGTGGATTAAAACAGGCACAAAAATGAATGTTCATAATTAGATACATTTCTGAAGTATCCAGTTGGAAGTCTCATATAGCTAGGGCTGAAGTCTGTAATGCGATCTGAATAGATCACACCAGTTTTGCTGTCATATAATTGGTTGGTAACAGGTTAATAATTGTTTAAAAGAAAAAGAAAATCTCCATTCAAGTTGCACTTTTAAGAAAACAAAACAAAACAGAAGACTGAGGAATCTAAAATTGATATTTCTAGCATAAAAGAACAGGCACAGGCAAAAATCACATTATGAAAGAACTAATGTACCGTAAAATACTGTACATAGAGAATTTGGGGGAGGACCAGCACACAGTTTTTGACTCACATTCACATTCAGCATTTCACATGAGAATACACACTTTCTTCTGCGTGCAACTCTTTCTTCTTTCTTCCTCTTGTAGGTTTCCCTCCAGAGAAACGCAGTGCAGCATAGTTCAGCTCACCTTCAGTCTATGCAGCAAATAAAAAAAGACATTCTGTTACACTGAGCTGTTGTGGATCATCTTAGTGAAATAACAAATAATGTGAGTTGCTGTAATTACTGTATCCTGAACTGGTTGGCTCGTATCGTCTTGTCTTGCTGGTGAAGAGTTGCTTTCTGTCGCTAAGAATAAATAAAAACAAGAACATTCATTTGGCTTTTAAATTAGTATCAACAACTCAGGATGGACTGCAATAGGATTAATTAATCAAAACTAAACAAATGTGTGATTTTACAGTACGTCTTAATATTCATTCCCTGAACAAACATTTTGAGACAAACCACAGGACGATAACACACTTGGTAAACTACACTTACCTTCATATTGTCCACATACTCCTCTCTGAGTTCGATAACAGATGAAAATAATATTTATAATCACGGAAATGACCAAGCAGATGATTGCTGCCACCAGCGCAATAAATTCAGAACTTGCTGTTTGATCTAAAAACAAGGAGGAAAAATTTATTTATTTTTTTCTGAAAGAGAGGAGATTTAATGAGACTTAAAATCACTCTCAGTACTGAACACAGTATCATACCAGCTTCCAGTTTAGTTCCATTTCCAAATAATATCTCTCCACATGTGGCCACAGCACAGTAGTAAGTCCCAGCATCAGAGGAGCTGATGTTCTTAGAGAAGCTGTAGACACATCTCTTCTGAGTCTCAGATCTCTTCTCACATTTATTACTTGTATTTCCATCAGTGTAGATGATGTTTGAAGGAGATTTATGTGATCCAGCTCTGAACCAGAACACACTGAGATCTCCTGGACACGTCTTGTTCTCAGAGTCAGAGAGGACTGAACACTGGAGAGTCCCTGAGTCTCCTGGACGGACTGGATCTGATACTGTCTGAACAACAGTATAGGTTGATGTCCTCTCAGTGTTTCCTGCTCAAAACAAAGCAGCATTAAAAACTGAGGACTTCCAAACACATTTGTAACATTTTTGAAATCATGTTTAGAAGAACTGAAAAACATAGTTGATCACATTTTTACCTTCTACTAACAAATATGTAACACTCCATTTAGTCTTAATCCACTCTGTGATTCCACAGTGGTACATTCCCTCATCCTCTTCAACTGTCCTCAAAATGGTCAGGTTGGTGATACTGTCATCAGTACTTAAGTCAAATCTTGATTTTAAAACATCTGGTGCATACTCTGTTGTAGATTTTATCAATGTTACAATTATATTCAGAGAGTCTCCGACACTCTGCTTGTACCAGTAGATTACTCTATTGCTGAGTTCTTCATTTGGTATGACACATGTAAATGTGGCTGGTTCACCGAGTTGAACTGTTTTCACTGGAACCAGCGTATCTGAATTTAAAGGACAACACAGAAAATAATTAATGAAAAATGTGTATGGTGTGCAGTAGTTCTGCTGAAAAATGATCACTTTAGTTTGAAAACTCTCCACTGAGAAAACTGTTGTACAGAACAAAAGAGCACTTACATACTGGATGAAGACAAAGCAATGTAATCCATAACAGGACCATCTTGACATTGTGACTTGTTCAGAGACTTTTTGGTATTTCAGAGAGTGAAGGGTGTAAGAAGGTGGGGAGGTCACATCGTAAAATGCATCTGATTGGTTTACTGAGAATAGATTCAAAAGTACACTTCCTGTCACAGTGGTCTCATACAGGGCTTTGTGAATCTGATCACCTCTCTTTCATGTTTTGTAGCAGTCTTCCAGACTGGTTACTTTTGACTGTTTTTAACTGTTTATCCTAGGTGATTGTAACAGCCATACACTGGCTCATTATTGACAACGGTTGTGACGCTGTGTCCGTCAGAGGAGCCTGAAGGCCAAGTGTGTTGGTTTAGCCTCACAATAAACATACTCGAAAACATCAGTCATAATCACTGCTCTACCCTATGGTGGTGCTAGAGGAAAAGCTAAGAAGACTTCAGACTAAAATATTTAAACTGTGACCTACCTGTCTCAGACTAAAACACTAGATCAGGTCAAAGCTCACACAATGCTTATCACAGAGATTGGGAGTTGTAACAAATCTGCTGTAATCTTCTACTTTGAACTGCTCTGGGTCAAAATCTGAGAGTCAATGTGGGAGACATCCAAAAAGAGCGAGAGAGGTGTTGGACCAAGACCAGTAGAGGAAAATAAAAATCATGGCTTTGATTTGGAAAAATCTTCATAAATAATTAAGAAATAATTAATAATTTGTCCATCTAGTCTGAAATCAGGTCTGCAGTGTGAGCAACAATACATCAACAAGACACATATACAAGAGAGATTCGTTTTTAGTTTGAGCAAATCAGGGATGTAAGGATTTCTGAAGTCTCGTTCCTGATTGACACAACCACAGTAATCAGGATTCATCATCTGGGAACCGTGATGCACACTTTCTGTCAAGCCAATCTATCCAGCCAGTGTTCACAGAATATGTGAAAACATTGAGGTGATGGTAACGCTAGGGGTGATGCCAGCAAATTCACAAAGCCTAAAGTCTATGTCAAACTGAGTTAATCTTTCCAACAGAAAGGAATGACCCAGTGGCTAGTGGTCATAACCAACCATGAAAGGGCTGAGCAAAAACAACAGAGAGGGCCATCTGTCCAATCAGAGCAGAGTTTTTTCAAGAGGGGCTCCTTAAAGAGACAGAGGCAAAGTGGAGAGACAGAGGCAGAAATGGAGAATATAAGAAAAATACTGAAATACATAAACATTACAGCTCGTAAAAATATTCTTGTAGATCTCCAAATATAAAGTGATGAACTTATAAAACAACATATTGTGTCCGCTTTAATAAATGCACCAGAATTAGTGATCGCACACTTCAAAGCAGCACAAGAAGTGTGTAGCAGGAAATGCTCTGTGAATGTATATTCAGTGATAACCAGTCAGTTACATTTGGTGGTCTGAATTGCCACACCTCCCAGTCTGACACTTAAATAAAATGCCAACAAGTTTTCTAAGACAGTGTCAAGATGGTTCTGTTCTGGGTTACTTTGCTCCTCCTTCATCAAGGATGTAAGTGCTATCTTACAACGTAAAACGTACTAACTATTTGTAATGATTCATGCTTTTTGTGTTCTCGTTTTATTACATTGTGGACTCACTATCTTTTAACTGACTTGTGATATACAGTATTTCTTAATCTAATGCAGATGCACTGGTTCCAGTTACCACGGTTCAACTTGGTAAACCTGTGATTCTCACATGTGCGTGGCCTAAAGGAGAGCTCGGCAGTCGAGCACTTCACTGGTACAAGCAGAGTACTGGGGATACTCTGAAATTAATTGCAGTGCTGAAGAGAAATATAAAGCCTGTGAATGGATCAGAAATGACTGCTTCAAGAATGGAAGTAAAACTAAATGACAAACTTAGCAATCTGACCATTTTAAGGACAATTCAAGAAGATGAGGGAATGTATCACTGTGGAGTCATGGACTGGACTGAGAGTACCTGGAGTGGGACATACTTGTCATTAAAAGGTAATTATGTCATGTTTTAGAATTTCTGTAGACACTCAACCACTTATTGCACTGCAAAAAATACTTTAAAGAAGATTTTGAGTGTACAAGATACTTTTAAATATCCTTTTTAAAGGTCATGAGTTTGCATGTTACAAAAAAACGAATGAATGAATGAATGGAGGTCATGACAGGCAAATTAATCTCTTTTGTCAGTGTCAAAGTTCTGATTTTACTTCATGGAGCACTCATTTCTTGTTACTTCCGCACAATATAAAGAAAACTCCTCATATGTCTCTACTTCTTAAAAACAGGAAATACTGAGAGATTTTCAATCTTTTTAACTCTCTCTCTGTGTTTATGTGCTTAGGAAACACTGAGAGGACATCAAACTATACTGTTGTTCAGACAGTATCAGATCCAGTCCGTCCAGGAGACTCAGGGACTCTCCAGTGTTCAGTCCTCTCTGACCCTGAGAACAAGACGTGTTCAGGAGATCTCAGTGTGTTCTGGTTCAGAGCTGGATCAGATAAATCTCATCCAGACATCATCTACACTGATGGAAATACAAGTAATAAATGTGAGAAGAGATCTGAGACTCAAAAGAGATGTGTCTACAACTTCTCTAAGGACATCAGCTCCTCTGATGATGGGACTTACTACTGTGCTGTGGCCACATGTGGAGAGATATTATTTGGAAATGGAACTAAACTGGAAGCTGGTAGGATTTTGTGTTTAATAAATTAACTATTACTTAAAATGTGATAATGACATTAATTTAAAATAAGCTCTGGTATCTTTTTCTTTGTTTTCGAGCTCACGGAACAGGTTCTGAATTTGCTGCGCTGGTGATATCAACAATCTGCTTGGCCATATCTGTGGTTGTACATTTTGTTTTCATCTGTTGCCAAACTCCAAGAGCAGTATGTGGACAATATGAAGGTCAGTTTTGTTTATGGAATTATATATTTTAATATTCTGGTAAATTAAGTTTACTTATACAAGACAGTTTACAAACTTTAAGTCGGGAAATCATCTACTAAATCCTTCTGAATAGTCAGTATTTCTGTTCTGTTCATCATTAGGAATAGGAAGCACCTCGTCACAAGTTCTGTATCTCTGGAGGCAAAGCTACGCGACAAATGAAGAAGGAAAAGATCAAGAGTGACGGAAATGTTTCTGTCCCTGGATTTGTGAATATGATATTAAGTTTGTGACCTGTCCAGGGTGTACCCCTACCTCTCACCCGATGACAGCTGGGATAGGCTCCAGCAGACCCATGTGACCCTTAACAGGAATAACCGGGTATGGAAAATGAATGAATGAATGAATATTGAGTTTGTGTTTCTGTGGGGTGGTTTGTAGCGCTGGCCCCTTTGTGTGAAGAATAAAAAAATGTTGTGGGTTGTTATTATTACTTTATTTTACTTTATTTTTTAGCAAGAAAGGGATGGTTAGCATAAAAGTCAGACACAGTTCCATACATTCAGGATAACATTATGAGTTTGTATATACGCTTAGTTTTATTTTAAGCTTGTTTTTATGTTTCATTTAAAGAAAATCCTTGTGTTGTATTTCTTCCGTACATATTTGCCCTATAGAAGTTTGAAATAGTAATTCTCAATTTGATGTCTAATCGTCTGAAAAAAATATGAAAATAAATAAAAAGCTCAGACAGTCCAAAAACATGCTCATTAGGTTAACTAGTGATTCTAAACTGGCTGTAGGTGTGAATGTGAGTGTGAATGGTTGTCTGTCTCTCTGTGTTAGCCCTGAGATAGACTGGAGACCTGTCAAGGGTGTACCCCGCCTCTTGCCCCCGCCAGATGAATGAATGAATGAATGAATGAGTAAAAAGCTTTGTAAATGTGTTGCTGCTTCACACATTACTGAGTTCAGTCTATGAAAAAAAAAACATCGGTCCTCTTAGTCACGACTGGAGACTTCGGTGCTGGTGCTCACCTAAAAAACTACCAACCTGTGATGGTAGCCACCTGTTTCATAGTGATAGTAGTAGTTTTATAGTAAGAGCCAAAGTCACTGCTCTGTACTTTCAATATTTTACAAGGATATCATTATGAGTTTATATATACTGTACGCTTGTTGTTTTATGCTTGCTGTTATTATTCAAATAAAGCAAATCTAAATAATTAAACACTTCTTTTTGTATTTCTTTTGTACATTTTTTTAATATATGTGTGTTCAAAATAAGAATGTCTAGGGATGCTACTTGTCTGACATGAGGTGGCTGAGCTTAGTCTATGAAACAAAACACGAACAGATCCTGAGCAACACAACTGGTCTTCTGTTCTGATTACCTTCAAAACAAAAAGTCATCTTCAGCCTAGGCTAAAACACTATCGGTTTCTCAAAATACATGGACAGCTCCATGTTTAACCCAAAACATGAGCCGAACGACGTGGCCTCTAGCACCCGAATAACTCTGAGCACAGGACTACTTCAAGCAGTGATGCTGTATGAGTATGTGATAAGAGTCAGAAGGCTTCAAACTACACTTCTGTTTTTTTTTTTTTTTTTTTTATTTTGGACTGTCATAACATGCAAACACTTCAGAAACAAAACAGGCAGGTTCAATTCGAGTTCACACAATGCTGATAAAGGTAAACACTACAGCTCACCCCCCTACCCCACTTGGTCGCTCTGATCATGACCTGGTCCACCTCATGCCTGTCCAACCTGTAGTGAAACAACAACCCCCAGCTACAAGGACCGTGAGGAGATGGACAGAGGAGGCCAGCGCGAAGCCTGAGGGACTGCTTTGAATCCACTGTCTGGGAGGTGCTGTGTGGAGCACATGATGTGCAGTCTGACCACCTGCATCACCAACCACATTAACTTCTGTGTGGAGAACACTGTGTGGGTCACAAACAGACCACAGTATGTGAGGCTTCACGGCTGTGTTTCTGATGAGGTGTTTTGCAGCACAGGAGCTCCACAAGGGACAGTACTCTTTCCATTCCTCTTCTCCATCTACACTTCAGACTTCCGGTACAACACAGACAGATTCATTCTTCACTTGGAAATAGTCAATAGCCTTCCCCTTTGCTTGACAGTGTATTGCATTATGGAATATGGGATACTGGGCAGAGGGGTATTTATTATATCACTAGAATGACAGCTCTTAGAGGACCATGTCTTTGTGAAATCTAATTAATTATGGACTGTAATTCCAGATACTATGGGTATTGGAATAGCCCGTTAAGAAATGGGCCCCACTAGCTGCACCTGTGTCAGATGAAGGAACTCCTTGCCTGGTGGGAGCAAAATTCAGGTAACATAGATGTTATATATACTGCTCATTTGGGCATAAGAGGGGCCTGTGTGCACACACTCACAGATAAACCCAACAGAGACGGGTCTTTAATAGGTACGCGTGTATTAGCACAGGACCTGGGGTTACATTATACCTCAGTTGGCCTCAAGAACTTTTCCCACTGCAAGAGTGGACTAACCCTTCTGCCTTCTGGTGGATATTTACAGAGAAACTAGTAAAAGTATTCTGGCAAATTATATTTAGCCAATTTCAATATTTCATCTACAAACGTTTTCTCATGTAACATTTGTTAGGTAAAACATATACAGTATAAATAACAGGATGTTGTTTCCCCCACATTCGGCCCTTTTTTAGTTTCACCTACGCTTATTGGCCAGTTCTATCTGTGTCAAAACACACAGCCCTTCACCCACTGTCTTCACTATACACAGTCATGAGTAGGGCCCTGTCTGCCTGTCCTTGAGATAAGCTGGCACCTGTATAGTCTGATGCGGAGACCTCAGGCCTGTTTCTTTTACGATGGAGCAGGGATTCTCCAGACCTCCTCCCCTCTCTGCTTTTCTATGTTTCTGGCTCTCTGGTCTTTTGTTCTGATTTTAAGCATTTTCATACTACACTACATAAATCTACGCTACACTTTTATCGTACCCTTTAGCAGATGCAGGATTTCAGTACAGGGTGTATATTTTCAATATAGCTCGTTTCGTGTTTACTTGTGCAAATAACTTACAAAAGTCAGATTCACTTTTCACAACACATTTCAGAATGGCAAAGACCCCCTCATGTTGAGACCAAGGGTTTATAGTTTCACTATCCTCCTCACCTATATGCAACTGTGTAAAAGTTCATAGCTGAGAACAGAGCTTAATAGACCTCTGTTTTCAAGTTAGCTATCTAACAGCTTTTCATCTCCAGTCAGGCTTGCAGTGGTTAAAACTGAGAGAAATCCTTGTCTCGAGACAGACAGATGTTTCAATCCACTCACAATCTGTTTTAATATTTGAAAACGCAAACATTTGGAGAATAAGAGACAATAAAATTATGCTGTTTAAACCTTTATTAATAAATGTATTATAGTCTGAAGACAGACACTTTCACTTGGCAACACAACACATCTGTCCTAAAACTATGCTTGCAGGCACCTGTTTACTAAAAGTCTTGATCACTATTTGTTTATCCTGTCCTTATTAACCACAAACAGAGGAAACTTTCAGTGTTTTCAGTGTAGTTCCACAAAAGATATTTTCATAAGATCAACAAGGAATCAGTTTGTTCAACTCAGGCTGAAGAGGCCTCAAAAAGCTTTGTCTGAACTTTGAAATGCGCTTTGAACGATTCCAGTGATCAATAATGAGGCTCAGGTTTAGGCTCAGTCTGCTTGAACAGTGGAAACTTCTTAAAGAGTTTGACTTTTTCTCTCGCAGATCAGATCAAAGTAAACTTTCTTCTGTCTTGACCTATGTCTTCTTTCTTCCTCTTGTAGGTTTCCCTCCAGAGAAATGCAGCGTAGTATAGTTCAGCTCACCTTCAGTCTATGCAGTAAATACATCGTTAATTAAAAAAAAGTCATTCTGTTACATTGAGCTGTTGGGAATCATGGGAATAGAATGACAGTGATTTGATATCACTACTTACGTTATCATTAACTGCTTGGCTCAAATAGTCTTGTCTTGCTGGCAAAGAGCTGCTTTCTGTGATTAATGAGGAATAAAAACAAGAACATTAATTTGACTTTTTCTATTCAGATCAACAGCAAGAATGGTTACACAACACTGAAGTAACACAAGTGTGATTTTATAATTATTATCGATATTTATCCCTCACAGTCATTTCTCCCACATTGTACTTCATTCACTGAACAAAGTTGAGTTTCACTTTGAGTAAAACCACAGGAGAATTTGAAATATAGAAACAATAAACTACACTTACCTTCATATTGTCCACATGGTCCTCTCTGAGTTCGATAACAGATGAAAACAATATTTATAATCACGGAAATGACCAAGCAGATGATTGCTACCACCAGAGCAATAAATTCAGGACTTGCTGTTTGATCTAAAATCAGAAAGAAAAAAATATGAAAATATTATTGTTTCTCGAAAAGATGAGATTTAATGAGACATTAAAATTTAGTATATCACTTTCAGGATCATACCAGTTTCCAGTTTAGTTCCATTTCCAAATAATATCTCTCCACATGTGGCCACAGCACAGTAGTAAGTCCCAGCATCAGAGGAGCTGATGTCCTTAGATAAGTTGTAGACACATCTCTTCTGAGTCTCAGATCTCTTCTCACATTTATTACTTGTATCTCCATCAGTGTAGATGACGTTTGAAGGAGATTTATGTGATCCAGTTCTGAACCAGAACACACTGAGATCTCCTGGACACGTCTTGTTCTCAGAGTCAGAGAGGACTGAACACTGGAGAGTCCCTGAGTCTCCTGGACGGACTGGATCTGATACTGTCTGAACAACAGTATAGTTTGATGTCCTCTCAGTGTTTCCTGCTCAAAACAAAACAGTATTAAAAACTGAGTACTTCCAAACACGTTTGTAACATTTTTCAAATCATGTTTAGAAATTTAGTAGATGACATTTTTACCTTCTACTAACAAATATGTCCCACTCCATTTACTCTTAATCCACTCTGTGATTCCACAGTGAAACATTCCTTCATCCTCTTTAACTGTCCTCAAAATAGTCAGGTTGCTAAAACTTTCATCAGTACGTATGTCAAATCTTGATTTTACAACTTCTGGTGCATACTCTGCTGCTGTAGATTTCCATGATGTCGCAATTACATTCAGAGTATCTCCAACACTCTGCTTGTACCAGTGGATTTGTGTATTGCTGAAGGCATCAGGTATAACGCATGTAAAAGTTGCTGGTTGACCAAACTGAACTGTTTTCACTGGAATCAGCGTATCTGAATGTAAACACACAGAGAAAATGAATATAGTTTATGATGTTGACAAGTAACAATTCAAAATGACCTATCTGGTGTGTAAATTCTCTGCTAAGAAACATTTAGACAGAGTAAAAGAGCACTTACATACAGGATGAAGACAAAGCAATGTAATCCATAACACGACCATCTCGTTTGAGCTTGTGGTTGTGAGGAGACTTCTTGCTTTTTTGAGTGAGTGAAGGATGTGAAATGGTGGTAAGCTCACATGTATCAAAATGCGTCTGATTGGTTCACACAGAACAGATTCAAAAGTACACTTCCTGCCACACTGGTCTCCTACTCAGCATGGTGAAGCAGTATCCACTCACTTTCATTTTTTTTGCATATAACCAAATCATTCATATTTGTCTGTTTTAACTCTTTTTCCTGTCTCTGGCTAAACTGGTTTTTGTACTTGCATACAAGTAAGCAGGCAGGAGTTGGTATTATCGCTTCTTCTGCTTGTTGCATGTGGTGGAAGAAATGTTTAAAATGCATCGCATTCTGAAACTCAGAGAAAAGATTCACAGAATGGATCTTCATTGAGATGGTTTAGCCTGACAAGACAGAGCAAAACAGAGCTAATGTGCATTTTCTTTAGGAGATTTCTTGGCAAACCATTCAGCCTTCATCACTCAAAATGACACATGTCAGACCGATGGCAGGGGAACCATCTAAAAGACTTCAGACTTCAATATTTATCTTGTCACAGACAACAAATACGAAAATCATGGACAAATCTCAGAGATTGCTCATATCAGGGGCCTGGTAATTTAGATCAGGTAGAGCTATGTTCTCATAGCTAAATAAAATAATAAATAAATAAATAATAATCCCCCTATGCAGTCACCCAAATGATTCCTTTAGGGCAGTTCTGAAGCTCAGTGTAGATTTCTCTGGCCGTCGCCATCCTGGTGATACCTTATAATACTAGATCATCAAGAAATCTGCATAGAGGTGCAGTGTAATATAGCTGATGCTCACCGAGAGAGACAGCTAACAACCTGTGATGGTACACACCCGTCACTCAAAGTGTCCAAGAAACACTGAAATTTGGTAACTTCACTGACATTGATTTTCTACAAGAAACTGAAAAAACTCGAAAAATGTTACAAAACTAAAAGTCTTTTATGCCCTACTGTAACACTCTAGGGTTGAAATGTATAATTTCCAAGTATTTCAATGAGTGCCCTATCAAGAGTTATGATGTAATACATTTAAATGGATGAGTTACATAAAAATCTATATCTGTATCTATAAATACTGAGACCTTTTTTTGTACCAGACTATCCATTTTAACTTTAACGTTTGGCATTCAGACATGGGCATTTACATGGTTTTGAGATAAAAACACCTAGACAGGAGCTAAAATGAGCATTTAAGAAATACACTTCAGAGCAGTACGAGACCAGTGTGGCAGGAAATGTACACTTTGATCGTACATTGTGTAACAACCAGTCAGATGCATTTTGTGGGCTGGAGGCCACACCTTCTAACACTGAAATAACTAAAAAGTTTCCTAATTAACACAGTCTAAAGATGGCCTCGTTATGGGTTACACTGCTCCTCTGTCACCAAGGATGTAAGTGCTCTCTAGTTAATACATATGTAATACGTAATACATGCTATCTAGATTTTTATGTCTATATTTGTATTACCATGTGCTCTTTATTGATTCATGTGTTTCTGTATTTTCTGCAGATGCTCTGGTTCCAGTGACCACAGTCCAACTTGGTGAACTAGCAACATTCACATGTGCGTGGCCTAAAGAAGAGATTACCAGTGGTGCTCTTCACTGGTACAAGCAGAGTGCCGGGGATATGCTGAAATTAATTGCAAGACTACAGAAATACACGCAGCCTGTGTATGGACCAGCATTTTCTGTCTCAAGAATGGAAGTACAAGATTATGAGAAAATAAGTAATTTGATAATTTCACAAACATTTCAAGAAGATGAGGGAATGTATCACTGTGCAGTCACTGATCTAATTGAGAGTACCTGGAGTGGGACCTATTTGTCATTAAAAGGTAATTATATCATCTGTTTATGCCAATGTTTTAGAATTACTGTAGACCCAGAACCACTTACTGCACTGCTCTAATATCTTTAATGACTTTAAGTCATTTCTGGAATATTACCCTCTTTTTTTTTTTTTTCTCCTATGCATAGTTTTTACCCAGAACCCAGTCCAGTGGTCCCCAACCTTTTTTGGGTTGTGACCCCATTTCGACATCACGATTTAATTTTTTCTAGAATTAGGTTTTGATCATGTTTGTTAAACTGTGTTGCAAATACAGAGTAGACAGATTACTGAACAAAGTGATATTTTATTTTCCCTGATCACATGTACAGTTAGGCGAGCTTGTCTTTACAAGGCTGAAAATTTATATTGAACAAACAATCTCTCAAACAATTAATTACGAGAAAAGAGCTACTGCAGCTTAAACTGGCCACAGTGAAGATTTGAACGATGGAAAGTATTACAGTGCTTCCGTTTCTGCTTCAGTTTGTCATGTCTTCTGTGTATTATTATTGTCTCTCTCAACTCACCACATTTAATAAAATAATCTTGATGGGATGGCTGAGCCTGCACACCTCGCTGTGCAGCAGCCTTTAAAAGTTAGGCGCTGTATTAGACAGAGCGCATCTCATCTCTGGCGTAACATCCAGTCGGGAACGGGACTTTGACTTTAAACACACAAGGACACTATATCCAGCTTCACACAGATATGTGCTTCCAAAAGGAACCAGCCGTATCAGAGCACATAGTGAGATCTCTCAGTACTCATTTCTTGCTCCAAACCAGAATTCCTCCACTGGCACTCTCGAAGGTAATCGCTGATGCGCTTTGCGTTGCTTGAGCAGTCACGTGATCGCAGCCGTCAATCAAGAGCCAGCTCAGATCTTTTTATATGCTGCATTTTATTTGAACTCCATCTATATTCATGAAAAGTGAAAGAATAAAGTTGTTTAAAATTTCGTATGGTGTTTTTAATCATAATTTCAAAAAGAATAATAATTAGTTGAAAACAATATTTTTATCAGTAATTTTTTATTTATTTTTATCAATGACTAGACATTTCAGGTGACCCCATTTGAATTTCAGGTGACCCCACGTGTGGTCACGACCCCAAGGTTGAAAAACACTGACCTAGTCTGACCTGGAACCTTTTTTATATTTCCACACTATCATGAATTTTTGTGTCATGACACATATCTCTAGAACATTGTTCAAATGTGCCAGGGGATTGTAATTTTTTGGTATCACTTAGGAAACACACAGGGTTCTTCAAACTATACTGTTGTTCAGTGGCCGACAGTATCAGACCCAGTCCATCCAGAGACTCTGTGACTCTCCAGTGTTCAGTCTTCTCTGACTCTCTCTGTGTTTATGTGCTTAGGAAACACTGAGAGTTCATCAAACTATACTGTTGTTCAGACAGCATCAGATCCAGTCCGTCCAGGAGACTCAGCGACTCTCCAGTGTTCAGTCCTCTCTGTCCCTGAGAACAAGACGTGTTCAGGAGATCTCAGTGTGTTCTGGTTCAGAGCTGGATCACATAAATCTCATCCAGACATCATCTACACTGATGGAGATACAAGTAATAAATGTGAGAAGAGATCTGAGACTCAGAAGAGATGTATCTACAGCTTCTCTAAGAACATCAGCTCCTCTGATGCTGGGACTTACTACTGTGCTGTGGCCACATGTGGAGAGATATTATTTGGATATGGAACTAAACTGGAAACTGGTATGATTTTGTGTTCAGTACTGAGAGTGATATAAGAAATATGTTCTCACAGAGTCCACTTCTCTTCCAGAGACATTCATTCTTAATATTTTTTATTTTATTTTTTCTAGATCAAACAGCCAGTTTTGAATTCATTGCGCTGATGATAACAATGATCTGCTTGGCTATTTCTGTGATCGTAAACATTGTCTTAATCTGTTATCGGACTCCTAGAAAAGTATGTGGACCGTGTGGAGGTAAGTCCTATTTACTGAATCAAATTTCAGCTTCAACTTCATGGACAAGTGTCTTAACAATCATTTGAAGAACAATTTGAGTATTGATACGTCTCCTAAAATGTTACTCTTTAAACACTATAGTGTCAAAATGGAGGAAAGAAAGTTCCTTGTTTTTATTTTTAGGTGCAGAAAGCAGATCATCAGATGCAAGAAAAGATGATTGGAGCCAACCCGTTAATGATAATGTAAGTAGTGATACCAAATCACATTATTTATTGTGATCTCAATAACATGATTAACAGCAGTGATCATTCAATGAGCTCCTTATGTGCTGCACAGATCCAAGGTGGACATGATCTGAACTATGCTGCGCTGCATGTCTTTGAACAGAAACCTACAAGAGGAGGAACGACAAAAGGTTTGAAGACAGAAGAATGCGTATATTCTCAAGTTACCTGCTGAATGTGTATCTTTCTGTGGGCGTATAGCACTGACCCTTTACAGTGTGAGTTGATCAATGTTCCATCAATGTTCCATGACAAAAAAATAAATAAATAAAAAAGATTGCTTTTATGCTTTTTATGTATTTTTTGTAGCCAGTATCATGAGTTTGTATGTGCTTGTTGATAAGATTTTATATCAGAAATAATAACCTTTGATGTCTGATTTACAAAATAAAACACCATTGTTTGATTGTTAAACCTAATAAAGCGCTAACTTGTTACCATCATGTCTGTTTTTATTAGATTAGTTAAAATATGACTTGCCAGAAAAAACAAACAAACATGACAATAAAGTGTTCAAATGTTATGTGACTGTTTTATGTGTCTGTGAAGATTATCTGGTTTGTCAAAGACGGGTTTGTCAAAGCTGAAGAGGGCAGCAAACATAGTAAAAAGACAGAGTAGGCTACAGCAACTCTGCAGGTAAGATGGAGCCAAATGGTGCATTCACACTAAGAGCCACAACTCGGTCAGCGATGCCAGCGTCATTGTTTACAGAGTCACCGTTGGATTGTCACTCAGGCACTCATTGACATCACTGATGGGGTTGTTGACGGGCACCAGCTGTATATATGACACATGAACTAGTGCAGCAAATGCATGTGCTTGTTGACCCATCAACAAGCACGTTTTTATTTGTCGCTGGTCTCGCTCGTCACGTAGCGAAGTGTAGAACATCAGCTTGTTGCAATGTATCATCACCTTCCATTGAAAATGCATTGTAGTTTGTTGTTCTCTCAATGCTAGTGTGAACGCAGTGTAAGGAGGCAAAATGAGAGTTACAGAAGTAACTAAGGTTCTATGAATTCACTGTCTCTAGCAGTCAACCACAATGAATCTAGGAAATGTCAGAGAAAGAATTCTTATACTCCAAAGTATTGATGCTGAGGACAAACACATATTACCACTGGAGTGTATGTCATATGCACCCATCAATAGTGTTTGTCTTCTGACTGCCAGAAGGGGGAAACAAAAGTTCTGCACAGTAGATTTCATCATGTGAACTCATTTGGCATTAAACTAAAAGTAACCAATCTTTATTTTTTTTTGTGTCAGAATATTGAATCCTCATACAGTTTGGGCTGAACTCTGAATATTGTGATCAACTCAGTAGTGGCTAAGCAGATCAAATGAGCTGCTTAGAACTTGTTTGTGTGCATATTTAGTATCACAGACTGAGGTCAGTCATGTGTTTGAGGAGACCTCCCTCATGCCTACTCATGTATCCAGGCCTGTTACTCTTAAACATTTAATATTCATGAACCGTTAATTGTCATAAATTACAAATTGTACTCTCACATAATAAAGCTAAATAATGATAGATACAAAGATATGCACAAAACCCATAATTCTGGGGAAGAAATATGACACAAAAGTGGAAGGTTACCGACTTTATTGACTTTATTAGGTTTAAGACTTAAGCAAAACTCATTTATTTTGTAATAAACTGATCAAGCAATAATATTTCTAATATAAATCAACAATCAACAAGCATTTCCATTAACAAGCATGATTCTGGTAAAAATGTAACACAGAGAGTATGAAAGCCAAACTAAAAAAATTGTTTCACAGCATTTCCTTATTCACATTAGGAAGGCTCAGTGCTACAAACAAGCCCACAGAGACACTCATTCACACATTCACATTCGGCATGTAACCTGAGAATACACACAGTCTTCTGTCTTCAACTCTTTCTTCTTTCTTCCTCTCGTAGCTTTTGCCCCAGAGAAACGTAGCGCAGCATAGTTCAGCTCATCTTCAGTCTGTACAGAAAATAAAAACACTGTATAACATCTAGCTGCTGGGAATCAAGTTCATGAAGTTACAACAAATAATGGGACTTGGTATCACAACTTACATTATCATTAACTGGTTGGCTCAAGTTGTCTCGCCTTGCTTGTGATGAGCTGTTGTCAGTTACTAATCATAGATAAAAACTGGATTATTAATCTGACTATAAATACATATTCCAAATCTTGGCTGATACATTCAATAAAGTATAAAATATTTGATTCAGTAAACACCACTTACCTTCAGATGGTCCACATACTGCTCTTGGAGTTCGACGGCAGATGAGAACAATATTTATAATCACAGATAGGGCCAAACAGATTACTGCTACCACCAGCACAATAAATGCAGAACCTGTTGCTGACTCTAGAAAACATAAAAACAAACACTATGAATGTTTTTGAAAGAGGAGATATCATTAGACTTAGTAAGAACATATTTTGTAAATCATACCAATTTTCAGTTTGGTTCCATTTCCAAATAATATCTCTCCACATGTGGCCACAGCACAGTAGTAAGTCCCATCATCAGAGGAGCTGATGTCCTTAGAGAAGCTGTAGACACATCTCTTCTGAGTCTCAGATCTCTTCTCACATTTATTACTTATATCTCCATCAGTGTAGATGATGTCTGGATGAGATTTATCTGATCCAGCTCTGAACCAGAACACACTGAGATCTCCTGGACACGTCTTGTTCTTAGAGTCAGAGAGGACTGAACACTGGAGAGTCACTGAGTCTCCTGGACGGACTGGATCTGATACTGTCTGAACAACAGTATAGTTTGATGAACTCTTAGTGTTTCCTAAGCACATAAACAGAGAGAGAGCGTTAAAAAGATTGTAAATCTCTCAGTATTTCCTATTTTTAAGTAGAGGCATATGAGGAGTTTTCTTCATATTGTACGGAAGTAACAAGAAATGAGTGCTCTATGAAATAAATTAGATCTACACTGACAAAGGAGGGTAATTTGCCAGTCATGACTGTTCCAGAGGCCAGATTACCCAGAGAAAACCCACACTGGGAGAACATTCAAACTCATGACCTTTAAAAAGGATATTTAAAAGTATCTTGTATACTCAAATCTTCTTTAAAATATTTTTTACAGTGCAGTAAGTGGTTGAGTGTCTACAGAAATTCTAAAACATGACATAATTACCTTTTAATGACAAGTATGTCCCACTCCAGGTACTCTCAGTCCAGTCCATGACTCCACAGTGATACATTCCCTCATCTTCTTGAATTGTCCTTAAAATGGTCAGATTGCTAAATTTGTCATTTAGTTTTACTTCCATTCTTGAAGCAGTCATTTCTGATCCATTCACAGGCTTTGTATTTCTCTTCAGCACTGCAATTAATTTCAGAGTATCCCCAGTACTCTGCTTGTACCAGTGAAGTGCTCGACTGCCGAGCTCTCCTTTAGGCCACGCACATGTGAGAATCGCAGGTTCACCAAGTTGAACCGTGGTAACTGGAACCAGTGCATCTGCATTAAAATAAGAAATAAAGTACATTTAGTCCACGAAGAAGTAAAATAAGAAGTCCAGAAGCACAAACCATTACGCATCTAGTAAACATGCACATTACGTTATAGTCAGAGAGCACTTACATCCTTGATGGAAAAGAAGCAGTGTAACCCAGAACAGGGTCATCTTAAGACTGTGTTAATTAGGAAACCTTTCAGTTATTTCAGACGTACAAGGGGGAGTGGCGATCCAAACCACAAAATACATCTGACTGGTTGTCACAGAATGTCCAATCAGAGTGCATTTCCTGCAACACCAGTCTTGTGCTGCAGTGACGTGTATTAAACTATGATATGTTGCATTTTAATAGGCTTCTTTACAGATTCATTACTTTATTATACTACTACTACATGTGTCGTGCTTTTCATGTTCAGAACCCTTTTTTTCACTTGAACTCGAAGTTATTGCTTCACCCCTTTTCACCCTCTGTCTGAAATGCTCCATTTTGGCACTTGTCTGCTCCAGTTTGGTCAGTTTGTTCACTCTGGGATCTACCATTTTGAACATGTGTCTTGCAACAATGTAGGGAATATTACAATAGAATCCTGGACAGCAAACAAGACACTGAAGAACAATTTCAAAACCAAAGCAATGTGTATATTGTATATTATTGTATATTATTCTGCTGCTTGATGATCCAACTCCTGTCTGGCTCTTAATCGATCTTACTTTGTCTCTCAGGACTTTTCTTAGAACTGCTGTCAGCTAGAATACCACCGCCTTCTTCATCTTCTGTAACCGCTTGTCCTGTGAGGGGCCGCGAGGGGGCTTGAGCCTATCCCAGCTGTCATCGGGTGAGAGGTGGGGTACACCCTGGACAGGTCGCCAGTCTATCGCAGGGCAACATGCACACCTACGGCCAATCACCAATGAACCTAACCAGCATGTCTTTGGACGGTTCCAGAACCCACGCAGACACAGGGAGAACATGCAAACTCCACACAGAAATGCCCAGTCGGCCCATGGATTTGAACCCGGAACCTTCTTGTTGTGAGGCATCAGTGCTAACCACCATGCCACTGTGCCGCCCACCACAGATTTGTCATCATATTTGCAGTGGTGGCTCCTGTAAATCTCTCAAGGAGGGGTCCCTGACCTGTTCGATAGGTAAACTGACATCAGCTCACTTCACACTGTCATATCGTTTTAAATTATTGGTTATTGGTGTTCAACTCAAAGCCTTGGCCTCAAAGCCTTGGGGTAGCAAGATTAAATTCTTATCAGAATGTGAGTCTGGTAACACTCCATTGTTTCAACCACAGACTGTATAGAAATATGTATCTCCACTTCCTGGCATTGGCCAAAGTGGCAGAACTTTCTGGGGATCGCCATCTTGCGAGTTTCCACCAGATTCACTTGAGTTTTTCATTTGATTAATACTGCACTCTACTCTACCTCCACCTGTTACAAAGAAATGTTGGATTATACACTGTACTCACTATGGGTCCATGCAACGAAGTTTACATTTTGGCTCATATCTCGAGAACCGTGTGCCCTAGAAACAAAATTCTTCCTCCCTCTGATTCCTTACATAGCACTGGTTCTAATGGACTAGGCCACACCCATTTCTGCATGCCATTTTTCCTGCCATTTTGAAAAATTGCATCTCAAAGCAAAATGAACTCCTCCTGGCCCGTTCATCCAATTCTCACCAAACTTGGCGTGTATCATTTATGGACAAAGATAATGTTCTCGAAAGAACTTTAGCAGGGTTATTTATTACAAAGTTAATAGCTAATTATTTTTTACGACGTGGCACAGTATAATTCCAAAGATAATATTTTGTGAAGTATATACCCAAACTAATCAAACTTCATATCATTGATAATAATATGATTCTGTACAAGCACCCCAACTTTTGTGACCCTTAGTCTCTAAGGGGCGCTACAAAAGCAACATTTCAATATCTCAAAAACTGCAATAGCTAACTTCATGAAATTTGGCATACACAGTCTGTAACATATTGTGTAGACGCCCATCAAGTTGCATGACATTACGTCAACAGGGGGCGCTACAGGTGACATAGAAACATTTCATATGACTTGAAGGCCTATAACTTTTGAAGTATTCACCCAATCCTTATGAAACTTAGTAACCATCATTATAACATGCTTGTGTACAATCTGGCCGAGTTTCGTGATATTCGGCCTGTAGGGGGCGCTACAACAACTACATGTTTATATCTCACAAACCACAGTAAACTGCTTGAAATTTGACAACAATAATTTGTGGATGACTCCTTACAAGCCCACCGAGTTTCGTGCAGTACAATTTATAGGGGGCACTACTGGTGTCTCATGCCTCTGCGTCCCGCTCAGGGACAACTTCGCCACAGCACGGACCCCTTTCTGATTGCTTGCGATCATCTAGTTATTATTATTATTTCCCACTGGACTGCTTCATGAAGCAGTTGGCATGGCAACTGATAGTCATCAGGCTGTCATAGCGTCAAATAACTAACTAAAATGAAAATGGAAACTTATACATGCATAAGTATTATATTATTATTATATTAGTTACTTAAAGTGACATAAACTATCCTTGAAAAACTTTAGTGTTTTAGTTTGGTCCAAATCCCATGCACTAACATGGAAGAGTTGGTTTGGCTTGACTACAGTTTATTGTTTCAACCAATACTGAAAACAAAACAAAACAAACCTGTGCATGCAAATGGACAAGCCTACAATGAAGAGCAAACGAAGTATGTGATATTAAAGCGATTAAGAAATTCTCGACAAATGCATTTATCATTGTTAGCCGTTGGTCATTTAAAGTTATTTAGCTGCAAGTATCTTTTACAACAAACGTGACAGAAGATTCTAAATAGCTCACTCATATGACGGGACATGAATGACTATGTGATATGTGGACAGATCATCACATAAAGCCCAAACAATTGACTAGCCCGGAAGATCTTTAGTGGAGCCCAATCCTTTCCTATTGGAATGGTTCCAGACCAGTTTGTGGAAGGGGAAGCTGGTCTGGCTTCAAGGCAAAACTAGTATTAATGAAAAATAAATAAACTCCTCACAGTTATCTCATTTAGTGCATTTTGTTTTAGGTGCAGCAAATCTAGTGTAAAGAGCAGTGGGATTGATAACGTGCAATGGTTTCAAATATATACAAGTCTGTGAGAAAGATCTGGATGATCAAAGAGGTGGACTAGTAGTACTCCACTCCACTCACATCAGCGATATCACAACAGTGATAGTCACTACCAGCTAGCACTCCAACAGCTCTGAGTGATACTGTGGTTGATTGTGGCAGAATAAAACCCTGGTAGATTAGCACCTTGGTAGGTGCTAATCGATTGCCCCATGGATAATTTCAAGCCTGCCAAAAAATATTGGCGATATCTCACAAAGTGTGCGAGAACCTAGTGAAACCCACAGGGGCAACACCAAAACTGCAGTTCATCAAAAGGCCTGGTACAAAAACACAGTTTTTGGTCTCTGTAGCTACTCACCTGTTTAACTAGTATAATAGTTTAAAGTTATGCATAACTGAAGATGACCGCTTTGAGTGACAGGTGGGTACCATCACTTGCTGTTTGCTGTTTTTCTAGCCTTCACTCTCCCACCTCAGCTTCACAGACACTTCAACGCTTGACCATTTTTTTAATTAAGTGGGAGTTAGAATGATTTGGAAGTACAAAGCCATCCACATAAAGCTCCTATGGAATCACAGACGGTTTGTTTATCTATAGAGAGTCAACCATGTGGACACAGCTCTGATCTAACAGACATCTGTGATGAGCATGATCTGTGCTTTGGCCATAATCTGGTGGTTTTGTCTGAGACAGGAAAATCGCAGCTTAAATCTTGTAGTCTGAGATATTGTATACTTTCTCTCTGGCACCACCATGGGGCTGACACACGTGTCATGTGTGACAATAAATGCTTTATGGTTTGCCATAAAATAAATAAAATGCACTTTAGCTCTATTTTTTGTGAGTAGTGACCATGACAATTACTGCTTTAAAAAAAAATAAAACTCAGACTGGAGAATGTTTTTACAGTGAAAAGAGAAAGACATTAAAAAGAGATGATAAAGTGATAAAAAAAGCCCAGTATATGAGACCAGCGTGACAGGAAGGGCACTTCTGAATATTCTCTGTGTTAACCAATCAGACGCATTTTACAATGTGACCTCACTACCTTCTCACTTCCTTCACTCATTGAAATACCAGCAAGTCTGCTCACAAGTCACAATGTCAAGATGGTCTTGTTATGGATTACATTGCTTTGTCTTCATCCAGTATGTAAGTGCCATTTTATTCTGCCCAAAAGTTTTCTCAGTGGAGAACTTACACACCAAATAGACTTTTGCACATTATATGCAATATTTCTTGAATTATTTTCAAAAGTTTTAATCAGAAAATATACACACCATGATAAAACATTTGGATTGTAACTTTTCCACATCATAATGATTTATAACTAATGCTTTTTCTGTGTTTTCCTTTCATTTAGATACCCTGGTTACAGTGAAAACAGTTCAGCTTGGAGAACCTGCAAACTTTACATGTTCTTTATCCAATCAAGGACTCGACATTGGAGAAATCCACTGGTACAAGCAGAGTGTCGGAGATACTCTTAAATTAATTGTGACAGTGTATAAATCTAAATCTACACCTGAGTATGGACCTGAATTTTCTCAGTCAAGATTTGACTTAAGTACTGATGAGAGTTTTAGCAACCTGACCATTATGAGGACAGTTGAAGAGGATGAGGGCATGTACCACTGTGGAATCACAGAGTGGATTAAGACTAAATGGAGTGGGACATATTTGTTAGTGGAAGGTAAAACTTTGATTTACTTTAAGTTTTTCAGTCCCTCTTATCATAATGTGAAAAATGCCAAAAATGTGTTTGTCCTCAGTTTTAAATTCTGTTTTGTTTTGAGCAGGAAACACTGAGAGGACATCAGCCTATACTGTTGTTCAGACAGTATCAGATCCAGTCCGTCCAGGAGACTCAGTGACTCTCCAGTGTTCAGTCCTCTCTGACTCTGAGAACAAGACGTGTCCAGGAGATCTCAGTGTGTTCTGGTTCAGAGCTGGATCACATAAATCTAGTTCAAACATCATCTATACTGATGGAAATACAAGTAACAAATGTGGAAAGACATCTGAGACTCAGAAGAGATGTGTTTATCACTTCTCTAAGAACATCAGCTCCTCTGATGCTGGGACTTACTACTGTGCTGTGGCCACATGTGGAGAGATATTATTTGGAAATGGAACTAAACTGGAAGCTGGTAGGATTTTGTGTTCAGTAGTTGAAGTGATATACAAAATAATCTGTGCTCACCCAAAGTCTAATGAAATCTCCTCTCTTCCAGAAGCCTTTATACTTTATATTTTTTGTTTCATTTTCTAGATCAAACAGCAATTTCTGAATTTATTGCGCTGGTGGTAGCAATAATCTGCTTGACCATTTCTGTGATTATAAATATTATTTTCATCTGTTATCGAACTCCAAGAGGAGTATGTGGACAATATGGAGGTAAGTGTAGTATATTTTATCCACGTTTTTTTAACCTGCTGTGCAATGATAAAATGTAACATCATAAAAAAACAGGACAAACCTCCAGGCTAAATGCATATATGCTTTTTAAAAATTATTAATAATTCATGTTAAATCATACAGTTGTTGTGTAATTTTAATTCTCCATGATTCTTGTATTCTATCACATACCTTTTTATACCAAACCTTTAGCACATCTATGTCCAGAACTGAATGGGATGGAACATAATGAATTTTAGTTTAGACATTTTTAAATTAACTTTGTGGAGGCAACTGTGGATAATAATAAAAAATATACATAATATCCTCACGGGTTTTATTCATCATTAGGGACAGAAAGCAGCTCTTCACAAGTAAAGCAAGATGGTTTGAGCCAACCAGTACATGATAATGTAAGTAATGACACCAAATAACATGAATTGCTGTTATTTTATTGACATGATTCCCAACAAATTAAAGTCACAGTGTGACTGTTTAATGAGGCTTTCATTTACTGCATAGACTGAAGGTGACCTGAACTATGCTGCGCTGCGTTTCTCTGGAGGGAAACCTACAAGAGGAAGAAAGACGAAAGAGTTGAAGACAGAAGACTGTGTCTATTCTCAAGTTACATGCAGAATTTGAAATTCTGAAAAAGTGTGTTGGTTTGTAGCTTTTATCGCTTTGAAAATAAATGAATGTAGTGATTCCTTTCTAATTTAACCACAAGCGTGCTGTTCTACGATAAAAGGCAAAATCATCACAAAGTTTTTTTATGTTCTGCGTTTCATCTCTGTTTTGCGCATGCATAGATTCTGTGCTTGTTGTGATTCTTTCATGTATATTCTTTTAAGATTGTGTGTTGTAGAGACAAATTAAATTAAATTACTTCAATATTTCATTAATGTTAAACATTCATGCGTGACTGGACGTGAGCTATCTCAGCAACGCGTGTTAGATTAGACAATATGTGATCTGTGATAGCAAACTAAGACGCTCTCACTGTTCAAGCTCAGAGATCCTGCACCACAGCTGGTTTTCTCTGGTAGTACTGGTCATTATAATTGTTACCTTTTGTAAAAAAGTGTATTTTAAAGTACAGTTTAAGGAAAAGGAAGTACCAGACTGAGAAGTCGTCTGTATTTACTGGCTAACATGGAACAGGAAGCACAATCGCGGTGAGACTCTGAGTGAAAAGGGGGGCTGCAAGTATTGTTTGAAGGCAGATGTCTGTGTAACTAATGCTTTAGAGTGAAAATATCTGTCTTGAGTAAATAATGTACTCTTTGATAAAGGTGTGAGCCACAAGTCAACAACATAAAGTGATAAAATACATTCAAATAAAATACCAAACAGACTGTGATTGGTTTGAAAGTGTTTTCTGTGAGCTGCATAGAGACTAATACTTTCATCTGTCTGTCTGCCACAATGTTCACAGGCACATGGCACAGTAGTACTAGTCATGTTTTTATAAACAACACATATATGTGCACTAATTAATAATACATAAGATATAATTTCACAAATAAAGCTAAGAAGACACCTTGCCTCTGTGACTCTTGTTCTATAACCAGTTGTGGTTACTTGTTGTCTTTGTGTATTCTTGCTAAAGGTTACCTGGAGTTTTGTGGCTTTCTGTTTCTGGTCACTACTGGTTACTGTTCACTCTTGTCTACCAGTGGTTTCTTTTAGTTTATTTATGTGACATCCTGAGGCATTTATTTTATTTTATTTATTTTATTCAGTTTACGGACAGTATGCGTACCTTAATCCTTTAAAAAGAAAAAAAGAATAGGTGGGCGCATTAGATTTAGCAGAAGCTAATTTCCATCTGTAGTCCTAGTTTGTGCATCTACCCAGAAACTTCATCATCAGTCGCCATTTGTCTCATCCACTCAGGGCAGGGGTGCTGGCTGTCAGTACTGACCCCACCCTCTGCAACTCCTCTACTAACACAAAGCACTTGAAGAGCAACTGTTTGTCTGCACCACTGCAGGAGTGGACTAACCCTTCTGCATCTTAGTGGAAGCTGCTGGCTAGCTAACAACTTATAAAATCACGTTTGCAGTGGATAAGTGAGTAAAGTCTCCTCCCAGTTAATATTTAAGAAAGTAAAAATGCCAAAAGACTTAAAACTAACTTGATGTTCAAACATTTATTGCCTAATTTATTATTTACTGATGGCAGTCAGTTTCAGTTTCATCACGTTAGCCACAAAGAACAGGAAGAACAGTATTTTCAGTGTGCTATTTCCTGTTCTTTTGGCTGAACTCTAACATACACATTTGATAATGTGCCCAGAACAATTAGAGGCTGTGCTGCAGGATCTCTAACAGTGAGAATTTCTATGAAGAGTTTTACCATGGGTAGATCAGATTGTCTCTATTAAGTAAATCACGTGTCACTGAGATACATCACATCCAGTCATTTATAAATGTTCAACACGAATAAAGCGTTTAAGTCATTTTAATAAATTTGTCTTGACATCTCACAATCTTTATGCTCTTCAGAGTTTATGTGAACACAATTAATATTTTGACTGTATATTATAAGATTTTATTGCTTGAAAAACAGTAAAATCCTCATTTAAGCAGAATTTTTCAGAAAAAAACTTGTACCAATATTTAGATTAGATTAATATTTTATTCGTTCATTCATCTTCTGTAACCGCTTGTTCCTGTGAAGGGTCACGGGGTCTGCTGGATCCTATCCCAGCTTACACCCTGGACAGGTCGCCAGTCTATCACAGGGCTAACAGAGAGACAGACAACCATTCACACTCACATTCACACCTACGGCCAATTTAGAATCATCAGTTCACCTAACCAGCATGTCTTTGGATGGTGGGAGGAAGCCGGAGTACTTGGAGAGAAAACATGCAAGAGAGAACATGCAAACTCAACTCAGTCGGCCCATGGATTCGAACCCAGGACCTTCTTGCTGTGAGGCATCAGTGCTAACCACCTCACCAATGTATCATATTTTTTTTTATTTATAATAAAATCATAAAATATACAAACACATATTATGTAAAAGTATAGTATTACTCGTACTCGTCGTCTTCCGCTTATCTGGGTCCGGGTCGCGGGGGCAACAGCTTCAGCAGGGAAGCCCAGACAGCCCTCTCCCCAGCCACTTCAGCCAGCTCCTCCTCCGGAACCCCCAGGCGTTCCCAGGCCAGACGAGAGATATAACCCCTCCATCGTGTCCTGGGTCGGCCTCGAGGTCTCCTACCGGTGGGACATGCCCGAAACACCTCTCCCGGGAGGCGTCCGGGAGGCATCCTTGCCAGATGTCCTAGCCACCTCAACTGACTCCTCTCGACATGGAGGAGCAGCAGCTCTACTCTGAGCTCCTCCCGTATGTCCGAGCTCCTAACCCTATCTCTAAGGCTGAGCCTGAGTATAGTAAAATATCTAAAATAAAGAGCATGTACGGCACAACTTTGTCATAAAACAACTTGCTTTAAAAATAAAAGGGGAAACGAATCTGTTACAATCCTTTACTTTCAAGGAAATCTTAAACCAACATTTTTTTTTTATTGACTCACATTCACATTCAACATTTCACATGAGAATACACACTTTCTTCTGCATTCAACTCGTTCTTCTTTCTTCCTCTTGTAGGTTTCGTTCCAGAGAAACGCAGTGCAGCATAGTTCAGATCATTTTCAGTCTATGCAGCAGATAAAACGGATCAAATAGTCATACTGTTACTTCAGGTTGTTGGGAAACGTGTTCATACAATTACACCAAATCACATTACATGGAATCATTACTTACATTAACAGCAAGTGGTTGGCTCAAGTTGTCTGGTTTTGCTTGTGAAGGGCTGCCCTCTGACCCTAATGATGAATACAAAGAGAAATATTATTCACTTATTCTGACTTTTGGATTAATATCCACAGCTGACTCAACAAGCTAAATTTAAAAATATCAATGAGCTAAAATGTAATACTTTGGTAGAGGTCAGGTTTAAAGTGTGGGTGAACACTTTCTGAGTAAAACCACAACAGTATTAAATATATATAGATACAGTAAACAGCTCTTACCTCCGTATTGTCCACATACTGCTCTTGGAGTTCGACGGCAGATGAGAACGATATTTATAATCACAGATATGGCCAAACAGATTACTGCTACCACCAGCGCAATAAATTCAGAACATGTTGCTGACTCTAGAAAACAAAAATTGTATGAATGTTTTCAAAGGAGATATCATTAGACTTAGTAAGAATGTATTTTGTAAATCAATCCTACCAGCTTCCAGTTTAGTTCCGTTTCCAAATAATATCTCTCCACATGTGGCCACAGCACAGTAGTAAGTCCCAGCATCAGAGGAGCTGATGTTCTTAGAGATGCGATAAACACATCTCTTCTGAGTGTTGGATTTCCTCTCACATTCATTACTTGTATCTCCATCAGTGTAGATGATGTCTGGATGAGATTTATGTGATCCAGCTCTGAACCAGAACACACTGAGATCTCCTGGACACGTCTTGTTCTCAGAGTCAGAGAGGACTGAACACTGGAGAGTCGCTGAGTTTCCTGGATGGACTGGATCTGATACTGTCTGATCAACAGTATAGGTTGATGTCCTCTCAGTGTTTCCTGCTTATAAAGACAAGTTTTAGATCAGTGGCTAAAATATTGACTAACCTTAATGAAATTAGATGATATATTACCTTTTACTAACAAATATGTCCCACTCCATTCAGTATTGCTGAGCCACTGTGCAATTCCACAGTGATAGAGTCCCTCGTCCTCCTGGGTTATCCTTGAAATGGTCAAGTTGCTGAAATTGTTATCATTATTAACTTCCCATCTTGAGTTATTAAACTCTGGTGTATAGTAAGCAGTCGAAGATTTCCGCCATCTCACAATAGTTTTCAGAGTATCTGGGACAGTCTGTTTGTACCAGTGGATTTCTTTACGGGTGATCTCAGTATCAGACAGAGCACATGTTAAGGTAACAGTTTCACCAAGTTCAACTGGTTTGACTGGAGTTAATGTGTCTGAAATGAAAGAAACCATGCAATACACAAAATAGTAAGTGACGATGATGTAAAAAAATCAACCATGCAAAGATAAAATGTATGAACCTAAATAGATCTATTAAGAAAATACTTGCAAAGTCTTAGAAAGCACTCACATCCTTGATGAAGAACAAGCAGTGTGACCCATAACACGATCATCTTGACATTGGCTCTTGTTAGAGACCTTGTTGGTATTTCACTGACTGTTGGCTGTGATGTAATGTGGGATGTCACGCAGTGAAATGCATCTGATTGGTTATCACAGAATACAAATTTAGAAGTGCACTTCCTGCCACATTGTTCTCGTCCAGGTCTTTGAGGATCATAACACTTCTTAGTTATCCAGTCAGTCACTCATTTTTTTCAACAACAAACCTTTTTTACAGACAGTGTTCACTCTTTTTTGTGTGAAGTGTGAAGTCTTCACTGTGAACAGGGCAACGAATTCAGTGATGATATCACAAATCTGGAGAAGATTTCTTTTCTTACGTTTCAGCTTAACAAAGGGAAAGGGAAGCAACTTAAAATCTTCTGTTATTTATTGTTTAGTGGATTATCAAAAAGAAAAGGAGAGACAAAACTTTCACAGATGTCAGCTATGCTCACTAGACAAGCTAAGACAATGGCAACCAGCACCCAAAGTCTGACTGGCACTAACTAATGGAAGCTGATGTTTGTGTTTGTGTGTAAATTTGACCAAGTAGAGCCAGAGATGCCACAGTGCATCAGTCAAACAAAGCTCGATGCTACAAATATTCACAAGTGAGTTTGTACAGAGCACAAGAGCAACCACTAACCAGAAAACCACAAAGCTACCAGTAGCTGCTTGCAAGTGATTATAAAAAGAAGTAACCAAAAGGTTTTCAAATTAGAGAACTGCTGAAATGAAATTACAGTCACCCTGACAACTGAATGAGGGTCACTTTTAAACCAAGAGAAGAGATTACTGTAACATGACTTTAGCATGGGACTGAGGAGCAGAGCAAGCTGTGAGAGGAACCAGTCATGGTCAGGAGCTGGAATGAATGAAACTGAGCCCTGAAGGTTTTATTGGGAAGGAGGGAGATGCAGGGCCTTCATGGATTGGATGAAACTTCTAATGGGGAACAGATCCGTACTGAAGATGAATATTATACATTAATTCAGTACTTTTATTACTATTTTTCATACTCCTCCAGCAGATACAACTTAAAATATCAAAACTAGGGTACCAAAGTTTTGTCTCCTTCATCTGGTAGAGAGTGTAATTACACCAACAAGTCAGCATGTGTATGACGTATGCAGGTTAATCATGGGCTGTACGGTACTGAATATAAAAATGGACAAACCCTCTGTGACGTCAGCCATAAGTTTCCTGGAGCGTGGGTTTTGAAGCTCAGTGTGAATACCATCACTGTCTCTGTTCCCTCATCTGACTCAGCCTAACTCAAGATTAACAGACAGAGAGGTGGAGCGTGAGTGAAGTTGAGATGGGCGGCTATCAACCTGTAACAGCAACCAACTGTCATGTGAAGTGCTCGTCCCTCATTATGTATAACTTAAAGCCTTAAAATAACTAAAATCAATGAGTTGTATAAATACACACACACCATTCATTTTACTATAAATTTTTGTGGGGATTAACTCACTTTTAAAACCAGCCTCAAGTGGCCATTTGATGAACTACAGTTTTTGCAGATTACGCTTTAGCTTAAATTTTTTTAAGCTAAAGCCCAATTTTTAGCCCAGATGATTGCTGCTTGAGGTGAATTTACCTCTGATGGATAGCAGAATATGTTGTGATACCAGGACGATCCACTGCTCAGGTCATGTGATAAAAACACAAATAACTCAGCTGGGTGGACATGCTGAGCTGACAACTGTGGTGTGATCTCCTATTGATATTGCTGATGTTCGGGTCAGTAGAGCCAGATTTTAAAAATATTCCTGGATATGTTGAACTTGGTTTGTAGCACAGAGCTTAGGTTGCTTCTTTGTTGTAGTCGGACTACCTCTGCTAGTTATGTTCTTGGTTTGTTCTTCTAAACGTCTATACACCACACAACCAGCACTGCAATACATAATAATAGTAACTAGTAGTGACTAACAGAACTAGCTATGCTGCACGGGATCTGTTTGCATCATGCGCTTAAGTTTCCCACTGAATGTCACCTCCTATGTCTGGAATCAGTCACACATAAATCCTTATCATTCAGAATTTTATTTTCATAATGTGCATTTACAAATAGCATTGAGATATGACAAGAAAAAAAAAAAGAAAATACATATTTCAGTGTCAGAAGTATGATGAAAAATGTGTACGTTTTAATACTGTAGCTTAAATGCTTTAGCTTTTTTTATTACTTTAAATCTCTTTGTGTTTTTTCTTACAGGAAAAAAAAATAACAACAAGCATATGCAGTCATAATATGATATTGGCAAAACATTAAACACAAAGAAGTCTGCATCACAATTTGGCTTTTATCATGTAATAACAAGCGAGTGAGTAACCCACAACAGTTATTTATTCATTCCCACTGTAAAGGGCTGGTCCACAGAAACACACATTAATCAACATTTAACTTGACAAACAGTACTTTCTCTGGACTTCAGCTCTTCCTTCCTTCTTTGTCTCAGTGCTTTTCTTCCAGAGGTATACAACCTGTGACCAGGCGTTTTCTGATAATGAATAATAAAATAAAAATATTACTTTTTTAATCAGGCTTTTCACACTCAGATGATTCAGCAAGTTTAAATCCACTAGGGGCAAGAGTTGACAATAAGCAGTAGCTATAAACCGTCTGGAGAGCGGCTTTATGCTCTGCTCTGTATTATACAACATTCTTCCAAATCAAACAAATCAATTCAAAATTTAAATGTGAACAAACTAAAAATAACAACATTTGCCACCTCAGTTGTTGACATTGTGTGCTGAAGACCAGTATGCAGAAATGTCTGCTGATATTTTAGTCCAGAAGATGAGATCGTGGTCAGTCTTATCTTGTACAGTTACATTTAATTCCGATTCATTCAGTCCAAATATTTAAACAGAACTTACCGTCATTTTGTTCACATGCTCTTGGAGTTTGGTAACAGATGAAAAGAAAATGCACAATCACAGATATGGCCAAGCAGATTATTGCTACCACCGGTGCAATAAATTCAGAACTTGCTGTTTGATCTAAAAACAAGGAGGAAAAAAATATTATTTTTTTCTGAAAGAGATCAGATTTAATGAGACTTAAAATCACTCTCAGTACTGAGCACAGTATCATACCAGTTTCCAGTTTAGTTCCATTTCCAAATAATATCTGTCCACACGTGGCCACAGCACAGTAGTAAGTCCCAGCATCAGAGGAGCTGATGTCCTTAGAGAAGCTGTAGACACATCTCCTCTGAGTCTCAGATCTCTTCTCACATTCATTACTTGTATCTCCATCAGTGTAGATGATGTTTGAAGGAGATTTATGTGATCCAGCTCTGAACCAGAACACACTGAGATCTCCTGGACACATCTTGTTCTCAGAGTCAGAGAGGACTGAACACTGGAGAGTCACTGAGTCTCCTGGACGGACTGGATCTGATACTGTCTGAACAACAGTATAGGTTGATGTCCTCTCAGTGTTTCCTGCTCAAAACAAAACAGTATTAAAAACTGAGTACTTCCAAACACATTTGTAACATTTTTGAAATCATGTTTAGAAGAACTGAAAAACTTAGTAGATGTAGATGACATTTTTACCTTCTACTAACAAATATGTAACACTCCATTTAGTCTTAATCCACTCTGTGATTCCACAGTGGTACATGCCCTCATCCTCTTCAACTGTCCTCAAAATGGTCAGGTTGGTGATACTGTCATCAGTACTTAAGTCAAATCTTGATTTTAAAACATCTGGTGCATACTCTGTTGTAGATTTTATCAATGTTACAATTATATTCAGAGAATCTCCAACACTCTGCTTGTACCAGTAGATTACTCTATTGCTGAGTTCTTCCTTTGGTATGACACATGTAAATGTGGCTGGTTCACCGAGTTGAACTGTTTTCACTGGAACCAGCGCATCTGAATTTAAAGGAAAACACAGAAAATAATTAAAGAAAAATGTGTATGGTGTGCAGTAGTTCTGCTGAAAAATGATCGCTTTAGTTTGAAAACTCTCCACTGAGAAAACTGTTGTACAGAACAAAAGAGCACTTACATACTGGATGAAGACAAAGCAATGTAATCCATAACAGGACCATCTTGACATTGTGACTTGTTCAGAGACTTTTTGGTATTTCAGAGAGTGAAGGGTGTAAGGAGGTGGGGAGGTCACATCGTAAAATGCATCTGATTGGTTTACTGAGAATAGATTCAAAAGTACACTTCCTGTCACAGTGGTCTCATACAGGGCTTTGTGAATCTGATCACCTCTCTTTCATGTTTTGTAGCAGTCTTCCAGACTGGTTACTTTTGACTGTTTTTAACTGTTTATCCTAGGTGATTGTAACATTCATACACTGACTCATTATTGACAATGGTTGTGACGCTGTGTCCGTCAGAGGAGCCTGAAGGCCAAGTGTGTTGGTTTAGCCTCACAATAAACATACTCGAAAACATCAGTCATAATCACTGCTCTACCCTATGGTGTGGCTAGAGGAAAACCCAAGAAGACTTCAGACTAAAATATTTAAACTGTGACCTACCTGTCTCAGACAAAAACACTGGATCAGGTCAAAGCTCACACGAGTTTGGGAGTTGTAACAAATATGCTGTTGTTGAACTACTTTGAACTGCTCTGGGTCAAAATCTGAGAGTCAATGTGGGAGACATCCAAAAAGAGTGGAAAATAGAAATCATGGCTTTGATTTAAAAAAATCTTATAATCAGTCCATCTAGTCTGAAATCAGGTCTGTAGTGTGAGCAGCAATACATCAACAAGACACAAATACAAGAGAGATTCTTTTTTAGTTTGAGCAAATCAGGGATGTAAGGATTTCTGAAGTCTTGTTCCTGTTTGACACAACCACAGTAATCACGATTCATCATCTGGGAACCGTGATGCACACTTTCTGCCAAGCCAATCTATCCAGCCAGTGTTCACAGAATATGTGAAAACATTGAGGTGATGGTAACGCTAGGGTGATGCCATCAAATAAATTACCTTGTGTGAATGTAAAATTCACAAAGCCTAAAGTCTGTGTCAAACTGAGTTACTCTCTCCCACAAAAAGGAGTGACCCAGTGGCGAGTGGTCATAACCTACTGTTATGCCCCATCTAGGGGTTTCTGAGACACATGATTAAGGCCCCATCTTCCCCAAGTCACATGTGCGTGGCCTAAAGGAGAGCTCGGCAGTCGAGCACTTCACTGGTACAAGTACTGGGGATACTCTGAAATGGATTGCATTTCAGAGTATCCCCATTACTCTGCTTGTACCAGTGAAGTGCTCGGCTGCCGAGCTCTCCTTTAGACATGTGAGAATCGCAGGTTCAACAAGTTAAACCCTGAACCGAAAACAATAAAGTACATTTAGTCCACAAAGAAGTAAAATAAGAAGTCCAAAAGCACAAACATCTAGTAAGCATGCATATTACGTTATAGTCAGAGAGCACTTGCATCCTCGATGGAAAAGAAGCAGTGTAACCCATAACAGGGCCATCTTAAAACTGTGTTAATTAGGAAACCTTTCAATTATTTCAGTCATACAAGGGGGAGTGGCGATCCAAACCACAAAATACATCTGACTGGTTGTCACAGAATGTCCAATCAGAGTGCATTTCCTGCAACACCAGTCTTGTGCTGCAGTGACGTGTATTAAACTATGTTGCATTTTAATAGTCTACTATATGTGTCATGCTTCTCATGTTCAGAACCCTTTTTTTCACTTAAACTCAAAGTTGTTGCTTCACCTCTTTTCACCCTCTGTCTGAAATGCTCCATTTTGTCACCTGTCTGCTCGAGTTTGGTCAGTTGGTTCACTCATAGTGTTTTGATCAACCACTTTGAACATGTGTCTTGCAAAAATGTAGGTGGTGGGACATTATAAGGGAATCCTGGACAGCAAACAAGACACTGAAGAAAAATCTTGAAAGCAAATCAAAGCAATGTGTATATTATTCTGCTACTTGATGATCCAACTCCTGTCTGGTTCTCAGTCGATCTTACTTTGTCTCTCAGGACTTTTCTTTGAACTTTTCTTAGAACCACCACAGATTTGTCATCATAACTGCAGTGGCGGCTCCTGTTAATCTCTCAGGGAGGGGTCCCTGACCTGTTCGATAGGTAAACTGACATCAGCTCACTGGATATTGTCATGTTGTTTTAAATGATTGGTTATTGGTGTTCAACTCAAAGCCTTGGCCTCAAAGCCTTGAGGTAGCCAGATTAAATTCTTATCAGAATGTTAGTCTGATAACACTCCATTGGGATTTCATTATGGTTCATGTTTCAACCATACAATGTATATAAATATGGACATTGCGTCTCCACTTTCTTGCGTTGGCCAAGGTGAGGATGTCTCCACCCGTCGCCATCTTGGCGATACCTTATAATACTGGGTAATTAAGAAATCTGCAAAGAGGTGAAGTGTGATAGAGCTGATGCTTACTTAGAGAGACAGCTAACAACCTGTGATAGTACACACCTGTCACTCAAAGTGTCCACGCACAATTACTCCTAACTTTAACTCTTCATAGGGTGAGGAACCATATTTGGTAATTTCATTGACATTGATTTTCTACATTAAAATAAAAAAAAATTAAAAAACTGTTACAAAACTAAAAGGCCTTTATGCCCTACAGTAACACTTTAGGGTTGAAATGAGTAATTTCCAAGTATTTCAATGAGTGCCCTATCAAGGGTTATGATGCAATACATTTACATGGATGAGTTACATAAAAATGATCTATACATACTGAGACCTTCTTTGTACCAGACTATCCATTTTTACTTTAACGTTTGGCATTCAGACATGGGCATTTACATGGTTTTGAAATAAAAATCAGACCTAGACAGGAGCTAAAATGAGCATTTGAGAAATACACTTCAGAGCAGTACAAGACCAGTGTGGCAGGAAATGCACACTTTGATCGTACATTGTGTGACAACCAGTCAGATCCATTTTGTGGGCTGGAGGCCACGCCTTCTAACACTGAAATAACTAAAAAGTTTCCTAATTAACACAGTCTAAAGATGGCCTCGTTATGGGTTACACTGCTCCTCTGTCATCAAGGATGTAAGTGCTCTCTGGTAATACATATGTAATACGTAATACATGCTATCTAGATTTTTATGTCTATAATTGTTGCGCTGCATTTCTCTGAACAGAAAGCTACAAGAGGAAGAATGATGAAAGGGTTGAAGACGGAAGAATGTGTATATTCTCAAGTTACCTGCTGAATGTGTGTCTTTCTGTGGGCGTATAGCGCTGACCCTTTACAGTGTGAGTTGATCAATGTTCCATCAATGTTCCATGACAAAAAAATAAAAAATAAAAAAGATTGCTTTTATGCTTTTTATGTATTCTTTTTTAGCCAGTATCATGAGTTTCTATATGCTTGTTGAAAATGAAACACCATTGTTTGATTGTTAAACCTATAATAAAGTGCTAACTTGTTACCATCATGTCTGTTTTTATTAGATTAGTTAAAATATGATTTCTGAATTTGCCAGGAAAAAAAAATAAAAAAAATAACAACAAAAACATGACAATAAAGGGTTAAAATGTTATGTGACTGTTTTATGTGTCTGTGAAGATTATATGGTTTGTCAAAAACGGGTTTGTCAACACTGAAGAGGGCAGCAAACAGCAAAAAGACAGAGTTGGCTACAGCAACTAGAAGTAAGGTGGAGCCAAATGGTGCACACAGTGGTGGCTCCTGTTAATCTTTCAGGGAGGGGTAAACTGACATCAGCTTACTGGACATTGTCATATTGTTTTAAATGATTGGTTATTGGTGTTCAACTCAAATCCTGGGCCTCAAAGCCTATGGCAGAAACCATCCTTTAGTGTGTTAGTTTAGCCCCATCCACTAACATAGAACAGGTGGAGCTTCTCTTCTGAGGAACTGTTCCATCATCCATCTTTATATGGTCTATGGTTTCATCCAGTATAGAAAACATGTGACATTAAATGATTAAAGAATTCTTGAGAATAATAATTCTCTTAACCGCTGTTAACTGTTGATCCGTTGAAGTTATTTTGCTGTCAGGATCTTTAGCAACACACGTGATAGAAGATTCTAAACACTTCACTTCTATGACAGCACATGTATGACTATGTCATATGTGAACAGACGAGTCCATCATCACATAAAGCCCACCCAAATGATTTGAAAGGTCCTGCCCAATGACAGATGGGATAGGCTCCCCCAAGATCTTCTATGCAGGAGGATGAGATAATTAGCATTAACAGATAATGAATGAATAAATGTAATCATACAGTATAACTCACTATTTAAATTACATTACTTACTTTTACAATTGCAAAATGATCCTGACAATTCCCACTTCATGGAAAGCAGTACATTCTGACGGTCCTGACCCATTATGTCTCACAGGAACATCTTGATCACTAGCTAAGTACCGGAAGTCATTCAGACGGCATTACAGCATTTGCAGAATAAAATACAAGTCTGTGAGAAAGATCTGGATGATCAAAGAGGTGGACTCGTAGTACTCCATTCCACTTACATCTTGATGCTGACTGGACTATATTCAAAGGCACACCGGCAGTCTACAACAGTAATAGTCACTAACAGCTAGCACTCCAACAGCTCTGAGTGACACTGTGGTTGATTGTGACAGAATAAAACCCTTTCATTTTCCCTTTGGATCAATTGCCCCATGGATAATTTCAAGCCTGCCAAAAGTTATTGGAGCTATCTCACAAAGTGGGCAAGGACCTAGTGACACCCTCAGGGGCTGACAAATGAAACCAACGCCAAAACTGCAGTTTCTCAAAAGGACCCAAAAGAGAGTCAGGCCTGGTACAAAAACACAGTTTTTGGTCTCAAGTGCTATTGCTATCTTCTCTATTTTACCAAGTGTGGGGTTGAATTGTTGTCTAACTCACCTGATAAATGGTATAATGGTTTAAAACTATGCATAATTGAGGGAGGCCACTTTGAGTGACAGGTGGGTACCATCACTTGCTGTTTGCTGTCTGTTGGCCATTAGCCGGGAGTTAGAAGGAGTCCAGTACTGACAAGGTTTGGATGTGCAAAGTCATCCACATCCTGGGGAATCACAGACAGTTTGTTTATCTATAGAGTCAACCATGTGAACACAGCTCTGATCTACCAGACATCTGCGATGAGCATGATCTGTGCTTTGGCCATAATCTGGTGGTTTTGTCTCAGACAGGAAAATCGCAGCTTAAATCTTGTAGTCTGAGATATTGTATACTTTCTCTCTGGCACCACCATGGGGCTAACACATGTGTAATGTGTGACAATAAATGCTTCATGGTTTGCCATAAAAAATAAATAAAATGCACATTAGCTCTATTCTTTGTGAGGCTAAGCCGTCCCACATAGCCCTCAGTCTTCTCTGACAGACACACTGTCACGACTATTATAGATAGAAACAGAATGTAGACTTTTCTTGTGGGACATACCACAAGCAGCACTAGTGACCATGACAATTACTGCTTTAAAAAATAAAACTGAGACTGGAGAATGGTTTTAACAGTGAAAAGGACAAGACATGAAAGAGAGATGATAAAGTGATAAAAAGCCCAGTATATGAGACCAGCGTGACAGGAAGGGCACTTCTGAATATTCTCTGTGTTAACCAATCAGACGCATTTTACAATGTGACCTCACTACCTTCTTACTTCCTTCACTCATTGAAATACCAGCAAGTCTGCTCACAAGTCACAATGTCAAGATGGTCCTGTTATGGATTACTTTGCTTTGTCTTCATCCAGTATGTAAGTGTCTTTTATTCGGTCCAAAAGTTTTCTCAGTGGAGAATTTACACATTAAATAGACTTTTGCACATTATACGCAATATTTCTTGAATTATTTTCAAATTTTTACTCGGAGAATTTACACACCACAAGAAAATATCATAATGATTTATAATTAATGCTTCTTCTGTGTTTTCCTTTCATTTAGATACACTGGTTACAGTGAAAACAGTTCAGCTTGGAGAACCTGCAAACTTTACATGTTCTTTATCCAATCAAGGACTCAGCAAAGAAGAAATCCACTGGTACAAGCAGAGTGTCGGAGATACTCTTAATTTAATTGTGACATTGTATAAATCTACACCACCTAAGCATGGTCCTGAATTTTCTCAATCAAGATTTGACTTAAGTACTGATGAGAGTTTTAGCAACCTGACCATTATGAGGACAGTTGAAGAGGATGAGGGCATGTACCACTGTGGAATCACAGAGTGGATTAAGACTAAATGGAGTGGGACATATTTGTTAGTGGAAGGTAAAACTTTGATTTACTTTAGGTTTTTCAGTCCCTCTTATCCTGATGTGGAAGTACTCAGTTTTTAACACTGTTTTGTTTTGAGCAGGAAACACTGAGAGGACATCAAACTATACTGTTGTTCAGACAGTATCAGATCCAGTCCATCCAGGAGACTCAGGGACTCTCCAGTGTTCAGTCCTCTCTGACTCTGAGAAGAAGACGTGTCCAGGAGATCTCAGTGTGTTCTGGTTCAGAGCTGGATCACATAAATCTAGTTCAAACATCATCTACACTGATGGAAATACAAGTAACAAATGTGGAAAGACATCTGAGACTCAGAAGAGATGTGTTTATCGCTTCTCTAAGGACATCAGCTCCTCTGATGATGGGACTTACTACTGCGCTGTGGCCACATGTGGAGAGATATTATTTGGAAATGGAACCAAACTGGAAGCTGGTAGGATTTTGTGTTCAGTACTGGAAGTGATATACAAAATAATCTGTGTTCACCCAAAGTCTCATGAAATCTCCTCTCTTCCAGAAGCCTTTATATTTCATATTTTTTGTTTCATTTTCTAGATCAAACAGCAAGTTCTGAATTTATCGTGTTGGTGGTAGCAGTAATCTGCTTGACCATTTCTGTGATTATAAATATTATTTTCATCTGTTATCGAACTCCAAGAGGAGTATGTGGACAATATGGAGGTAAGTGTAATATACTGTATCCACGTTTTAAGTTGCTGTGCATGATGAAATGTAACATCATAAAAAACAGGACAAACCTCCAGGCTAAATGCATATATGCTTTTTAAAAATTATTAATAATTCATGTTAAATCATACAGTTGTTGTGTAATTTTAATTCTCCATAATTCTTGTATTCTATCACATACCTTTTTATACCAAACCTTTAGCACATCTATGTCCAGAACTGAATGTGAGAGAACATAATGAATTTTAGTTCTGACATTTTTAAATTAACTTTGTGGTGGATAATAATAAAAAAACGCACATAATATCCTCACGGGTTTTTATTCATCATTAGGGACAGAAAGCAGCTCTTCACAAGTAAAGCAAGATGGTTTGAGCCAACCAGTACATGATAATGTAAGTAATGACACCAAATAACATGAATTGCTGTTATTTTATTGACATGATTCCCAACAAATTAAAGTCACAGTGTAACTGTTTAATGAGGGTTTAATTTACTGCATAGACTGAAGGTGATCTGAACTATGCTGCGCTGCGTTTCTCTGGAGGGAAACCTACAAGAGGAAGAAAGACGAAAGAGCTGAAGACAGAAGACTGTGTCTATTCACAAGTTACATGCAGAATTTGAGATTTAGAAAAAGTGTGTTGGTTTGTAGCTTTTATCACTTTGAAAATAAACGAATGTAGTGATTCCTTTCTAATTTAACCACAAGCGTGCTGTTCTACAATAAAAGGCAAAATCATCACAAAGTTTTTTTATGTTCTGCGTTTCATCTTGTTTTGCGCATGCATAGGTTCTGTGCTTGTTGTGATTCTTTTATGTATATTCTTTTAAGATTGTTGGTTGTAGAGACAAATTCAATTAAATTACTTCAATGTTTCATTAATGTTAAACATTCATACGTGACTGGACGTGAGCTATCTCAGCAACGCGTCTTAGGTTAGACAAAATGTGATCTGTGATAGCAAACGAAGATGCATTAAAACTCACTGTTCAAGCTCAGAGATCCTGATCTCTGGCAATACTGATCATTATTACCTTTTTTTGTGTAAAAGTGCATTTTAAACTATAGCAAACATACAGTTTGAGGAACAGGAAGTACCAGACTGAGAAGTCGTCTGTAGTTACTGGCTAATATGGACAGGAAGCACAATCGCGGTGAGACTCTGAGTAAAAAGGGCGACTGCAAGTATTGTATGAAGGCAGATGTCTGTGTAACTAATGCTTCAAAGTGAAAATATCTGTCTTGAGTAAATAGTGTACTCCTTGATAAAGGTGTGAGCCACAAGTCAACAACATAAAGTGATAAAATACATTAAAATAAAATACCAAACAGACTGTGAGTGGTTTGAAAGTGTTTTCTGTGAGCTGCATAGAGACTAATACTTTCATCTGTCTGTCTGCCACAATGTTCACAGGCACATGACACAGTAGTACTAGTCATGTTTTTATAAACAACACATATATGTGCACTAATTAATAATACATAAGATACAATTTCACAAATAAAGGTAAGAAGACACCTTGCCTCTGTGACTCTTGTTCTATAACCAGTTGTGGTTACATGTTGTCTTTGTATATTCTTGCTAAAGGTTACCTGGAGTTTTGTGGCTTTCTATTTCTGTTCACTACTGGTTACTGTTCACTCTTGTCTGCCAGTGGTTTCTGTTAGCTTATTTATGTGACATCCTGAGGCATTTATTTTATTTTATTTTATTTATTCAGTTTACGGACAGTATGCGTACATGCACAGAAAAAAAGAATAGATGGGTGCATTAGATTTAGCAGAAGCTAATTTCCATCTGTAGTCCTAGTTTGTGCATCTACCTGGAAACTTCATCATCAGTTGCCATTTGTCTGATCCACTCAGGGCAGGGATGCTGGCTGTCACCATTGTTCCTTTGGTTGAATTCACTAAAAAATAAATAATTGTGACAGAAGTGTTTACATTGCTTTCATTTACCTAAACTGAGCTCATAAATCAAAGTTTGTTGAAAACGTCAAAGATGAAGGTATCTGCTCTTTTCTATAGTCAGGGAGAGAATCCTGCTGACCATGTGCATACTAATTATTGTTTCTGAGTGTGTTACATCTGCCTCATCAGTACTGACCCCAGCCTCTGCTACTCCTCCACTGACACAAAGCACTTGAAGAGCAACTGTTTGTCTGCACCACTGCAGGAGTGGACTAATCCTTCTGCATCTTAGTGGAAGCTGGCTAGCTAACAACTTATAAAATCACGTTTGCAGTGGATGAAAGTGAGTAAAGCCTCATCCCAGTTAATATTTAAGAAAGTAAAAATGCCAAAATACTTAAAACTAACTTGCTGTTCAAACATTTATTGCCTAATTTATTATTTACTGATGGCAGTCGGTTTCAGTTTCATCACGTTAGCCACAAAGTACAGGAAGAACAGTCTTTTCAGTGTGCTATTTCCTGTTCTTTTGGCTGAACTCTAACATGCACATTTGATAATGTGACCAGAACAATTAGAGGCTGTGCTGCAGGATCTCTAACAGCGAGAATTTCTATGAAGAGTTTTACCATGGGCAGATAAGATTTTCTCTATTAAGTAAATACGTGTCACTGAGATATGTCATCCAGTCATTTATGAATGTTCAACACGAACAAAGCGTTTAAGTCATTTTAATGAATTTGTCTTGACATCTCACAATCATAAAATCATGGAATATACAAACACATATTATGTAAAAGTATGGTAAAATATCTAAAGTAAAGAGCATGTACGACACTATTTTGTCATAAAGCAACAGGTTTTTTTTATTGACTCACATTCACATTCAGCATTTCACATGAGAATACACACTTTCTTCTGCATTCAGCTCTTTCTTCTTTCTCCCTCTTGTAGGTTTCCCTCCAGAGAAACGCAGTGCAGCATAGTTTAGATCATCTTCAGTCTATGCAGCAGATAAAACGGATCAAATAGTCATACTGTTACTTCAGTTTGTTGGGAAACGTGTTCATACAATTACACCAAATCACATTACATGGAATCATTACTTACATTAACAGCAAGTGGTTGGCTCAAGTTGTCTGGTTTTGCTTGTGAAGGGCTGCCCTCTGACCCTAATGATGAATACAAAGAGAAATATTATTCACTTATTCTGACTTTTGGATTAATATCCACAGCTGACTCAACAAGCTAAATTTAAAAATATCAATGAGCTAAAATGTAATACTTTGGTGGAGGTCAGGTTTAAAGTGTGGGTGAACACTTTCTGAGTAAAACCACAACAGTATTAAATATATATAGATACAGTAAACAGCTCTTACCTCCGTATTGTCCACATACTGCTCTTGGAGTTCGACGGCAGATGAGAACGATATTTATAATCACAGATATGGCCAAACAGATTACTGCTACCACCAGCGCAATAAATTCAGAACATTTCGCTAGAAAACAAAAATTGTATGAATGTTTTCAAAGGAGATATCATTAGACTTAGTAAGAGCGCATTTTGTAAATCAGTCATACCAGTTTCCAGTTTGGTTCCATTTCCAAATAATATCTCTCCACATGTGGCCACAGCACAGTAGTAAGTCCCAGCATCAGAGGAGCTGATGTCCTTAGAGAAGCTGTAGACACATCTCTTCTGAGTGTTGGATTTCCTCTCACATTCATTACTTGTATCTCCATCAGTGTAGATGATGTTTGGATGAGATTTATCTGATCCAGCTCTGAACCAGAACACACTGAGATCTCCTGAACACGTCTTGTTCTCAGAGTCAGAGAGGACTGAACACTGGAGAGTCGCTGAGTCTGATACTGTCTGAACAACAGTATAGGTTGATGTCCTCTCAGTGTTTCCTGCTTATAAAGACAAGTCTTAGATCAGTGGCTAAAATATTGACTAACCTTAATGAAATTAGATGACATATTACCTTTAACTAACAAATAAATAGTCCCACTCCATTCAGTATTCCTGAGCCACTGTGCAAATCCACAGTGATAGAGTCCCTCGTCCTCCTGGGTTATCCTTGAAATGGTCAAGTTGCTGAAATTGTTATCATTATTAACTTCCCATCTTGAGTTGGAAAACTCTGGTGCATACTCAGGCGTCGAAGATATCCACAATCTCACGATAGTTTTCAGAGTATCTGGGACAGTCTGTTTGTACCACTGGATTTCTTTACTGGAGATATCAATATTAGACAGAGCACATGTTAAGGTAACAGTTTCACCAAGTTCAACTGGTATGACTGGAGTTGATGTATCTGAAATGAAAGAAACCATGCAATACATAAAATAGTTAAGTGACAATGATCTAAAAATCTACCATGCAAAGATAAAATGTATGAACCTAAATAGATGTATTAAGAAAATACTTGCAAAGTCTTACAAAGCACTCACATCCTTGATGAAGAACAAGCAGTGTGACCCATAACACGATCATCTTGACATTGGCTCTTGTTAGAGACCTTGTTGGTATTTCACTGACTGTTGGCTGTGATGTAATGTGGGATGTCACGCAGTGAAATGCATCTGATTGGTTATCACAGAATACAAATTTAGAAGTGCATTTCCTGCCACATTGTTCTCGTCCAGGTCTTTGAGGATCATAACACTTCTTAGTTATCCAGTCAGTCACTCATTTTTTTCAACAACAAACCTTTTTTACAGACAATGTTCACTCTTTTTTTGTGTGAAGTGTGAAATCTTCACTGTTACGGCCCTAGTGCCGCTGTTGGTTGCCCGTTCTCCTCCTCCAGGTGATCCTCTTACCAGCGGTAGGTTCCACTCAGTTACTCAGCTGATCATGGTTAAAGAGTGGGGGAGGGGAGAGAAATGGTGGACCACAGTGGTGGAAACGTGAGGCTGACTTTGTTTGTGGTGACTGTATTAACTCTGAAGTACTGGCTACTCTTCTGTCGAAAAGACGTTATTAATGTTTATTGATTTTCCTGTGCCCCCCCCCCCCCCCCCCCCCCTCCCCGTTGTGTTTTTGGCTGTCTGTTCTGGTATGTCGTGTTTAGTTTGTGACCAGCAAATTTTTTATGTTTTTAAATAAAGAAACACTGTTTTACACACAGTTATCAGTCTCTGTTTCCTTTTCCTTTTCCCAGGAACTATTTTCTTTTGTATTCCTCCCCTCATCCCTGGTTACACACTTGGGAGGTAACATTCGCTGTGAATAGGACAACGGATTCAGTGATGTTTTCACACATCAGGAAAAGATTTTCTTCTTTCTTCCCAGCTTAACTAAGGGAAAGGGAAGCAACTTCTTCTTCTGTTATTTATTTAGCTCAGTTATTTTTTGTTAAGTGGATTATCAAAAAAGAAAAAGAGAGACAAAACTTTCACAGATATCAACTATGCTCACTCGACAAGCTTAGACAATGGCAACCAGCACCCAAAGTCTGACTGGCACTAACTAATGGAAGCTGTAAATTTGACCAAGTAGACCCTCAGATGCCTCAGTACATCAGTCAAACAAAGCTCAATGCTACAAATATTCACAAGTTTCTACAGAGCACAAGAGCAACCAGTAACCAGAAAACCACAAAACTACCAGTAGCTGCTTACAAGTGATTAACCAAAAGTGTTTTCAAATTAAAGAACTGCTCAAATGAAATTACAGCCGCCCTGACAACTGAATGAGGGTGACTTTTAAACCAAGAGAAGAGATTACTGTAACACGACCTGAGCATGGGACTGAGGAGCAGGGCAAGCTGTGAGAGGAACCAGTCATGGTCAGGAGCTGGAAGGAATGAAACTGAGCCCTAAAGGTTTTATTGGGAAGGAGGGAGACGCAGGGCCTTCATGGATTGGATGAAACGAGTAATAAGGAACAGATCCGTACTGAAGATGAATATTATACATTAATTAAATACTTTTATTACTATATTTCATACTCCTCCAGCCGCTACAACTTAAAATAGAAAATCTAGGATGCCAAAGTTTTGTCTCCTTCTTCTGTTAGAGAGTGTGATACACCAACAAGTCAGCATGTGTTTTATGTATGCAGGTTAACCATGGTGTGATGCAGGGACGATCCACTGCTTAGGTCATGTGATCAAAACACAGACAACCCATGTGCGTGGACATGTTGAGCTGACAACCACTGTGGTGTGATCTCCTATTGATATTGCTGATGTTAGACTTAGTGGAGCCAGATATTGAAAATATTTCCAGGATATGTTGAACTTAGTTTGTAGCACAGAGCTTAGGTTGCTTCTTTGTTGTAGTCGGACTACCTCTGCTTGGTATGTTCTTGGTTTGTTCTTCTAAACGTGTATACACCACACAACCAGCACTGCAATACATAATAATAGTAACTAGTAGTGACTAACAGAACTAGCAGTGCTGCACAGGATCTGTTTATGGGCTGAGGAACCATATATGGCAACTTCAGCACACATTTAAATTCCGTCCCTGTGCCTCTCAGTGAGGTTTAGAAGCCTGTGGTTTTCACCCAGATAATCAGAGAAGATCAAGTCAACATTCTCAGGTCAAATCATGTGGTCTGCAAGGTCCACCTCTACATGAATGCTGAGCGTAACTGCTTTATTAGGTACCATGAAGAAGTGGCCTAATGTGACAATGTTTATGTTGACAAGTGCCTGAATCAGCACTTATGTTCTAATGATCTAAATACATGTTTACATTTGTTTACCACTTCAGGGCAAGGAACCATCTTGTTGCTTGATCTTAAAAACATAAAAAGACAGTATAAATGTTTTCAGAGGAAATTTCATGAGACTTTGTGAGAACATATTTTATAAATCAATCCTACCAGCTTCCAGTTTAGTTCCATTTCCAAATAATATCTCTCCACATGTGGCCACAGCACAGTAGTAAGTCCCAGCATCAGAGGAGCTGATGTTCTTAGAGAAGCTGTAGACACATCTCTTCTGAGTCTCAGATCTCTTCTCACATTTATAACTTGTATCTCCATCAGTGTAGATGATGTCTGGATGAGATTTATGTGATCCAGCAAACAGTATAGTTTGAAGAACCCTGTGTGTTTCTTAAGTGATACAAAAAATGAGATCCACTGGCACATTTGAATAATATTCTAGAGATATGTGTCATGACACAAAAACTCTTGATAGTGTGGAAATATAAACAAGGTTCCAGGTCAGACTATGTTCTGGCTAAAAACTGCTTAGGAACAAAAGAGGGTAATATACCAGAAATGACTTAAAGTCATTAAAGATATTAGAGCAGTGCAGTAAGTGGTTCTGGGTCTACAGTAATTCTAAAACATTGGCATGAACAGATGATATAATTACCTTTTAATGACAAATAGGTCCCACTCCAGGTACTCTCAATTACTTCAATGACTGCACAGTGATACATTCCCTCATCTTCTTGAATTGTTTGTAAAATCATCAAATTACTTATATTCTCATTATCTTTTACTTCCATTCTTGAGGCAGAAAATGCTGGTCCATACACAGGCTGCGTGTATTTCTGTAGTCTTGCAATTAATTTCAGCATATCCCCGGGACTCTGCTTGTACCAGTGAAGAGCACCACTGGTAATCTCTTCTTTAGGCCACGCACATGTGAATGTTGCTAGTTCACCAAGTTGAACTGTGGTCACTGGAACCAGAGCATCTGCAGAAAATAAAGAAACACATGAATCAATAAAGAGCATTTAGTCACATGGTAATACAATTATAGACATAAAAATCTAGATAGCATGTATTACGTATTACATATGTATTACCAGAGAGCACTTACATCCTTGATGACAGAGGAGCAGTGTAACCCATAACGAGGCCATCTTTAGACTGTGTTAATTAGGAAACTTTTTAGTTATTTCAGTGTTAGAAGGCGTGGCCTCCAGCCCACAAAATGCATCTGACTGGTTGTCACACAATGTACGATCAAAGTGTACATTTCCTGCCACACTGGTCTTGTACTGCTCTGAAGTGTATTTCTTAAATGCTCATTTTAGCTCCTGTCTAGGTCTGATTTTTATCTCAAAACCATGTAAATGCCCATGTCTGAATGCCAAACGTTAAAGTGAAAATGCACAGTCTGGTACAAAGAAGGTCTCAGTATGTATAGATCATTTTTATGTAACTCATCCATTTAAATGTATTGCATCATAACTCTTGATAGGGCACTCATTGAAATACTTGGAAATTATACATTTCAACCCTAGAGTGTTACTGTAGGGCATAAAAGACTTTTACAGATTTTTTAATTAACCAGTATTATAAGATATTACCAAGATGGCGATGGCCCGAGACATCCTCACTGAGCTTCAGAACTGCCCTAAAGGAAACGGTTGGGACTACACAGGGGTATTTATTTATTTATTTATTTTTTTTTTATTTAGCTGTGAGAACATAGCTCTGTCTGATCTAAATTACCAGGCCCCTGATATGAGCAATCTCTGAGATTTGGCCATGGTTTAGTATTTGTTGTCTGTGACAAGATAAATATTGATGTCTGAAGTATTTTAGATGGTTCCCCTGCCATCGGTCTGACATGTGTCATTTTGAGTGATGATTGGTTTGCCAAGAAATTTCCTAAAGAAAATGCACATTAGCTCTGGTTTCTGTGAGGCGAAACCATCTCAGTGAAGATAGATCCTGATCTTCCTGCGCAAGTAACACACTCTCTCTGGACTTCAGCTCTTCCTTCCTTCTTTTTCTCAGTGTTTTTCTTCCAGAGGTATACAACTTGTGCCCAGGCGTTTTTTGTTAATAAATAATAATAAAAAAAAAAAAAATTACTTTTTTAATCAGGCTTTTCACACTCAGATGATTCAGCTAGTTTACATCCACTAGGGACAAGAGCTGACAATAAGTAGCTATAAACCATCTGGAGAGCGGCTTTAAAACAGAATGCGCAGGTTTTCTCCGGGCACTCTGGTTTCCTCCCATCATCAAAACATGGGTGCTGATTTATGTGACATCCTGAGGCATTTGTGCATCTACCTAGAAACTTCATCATCAGTTGCCATTTGTCTGATCCACTCAGGGCAGGGGTGCTGGCTGTCACCATTGTTCCTTTGGTTGAATTCACTAAACAATAAATAACTGTGACAGAAGTGTTTACGTTGCTTTCATTTACCTTAACTGAGATCATAAATCACGTCAAAGATGAAGGTATCTGCTCTGTTCTACAGTCAGGGAGAGAATCCTGCTGACCATGTGCAGACTAATAGTTGTTTCTGAGTGTGTTACATCTGCCTCATCAGTACTGACCCCAGCCTCTGCTACTCCTCCACTGACACAAAGCACTTGAAGAACAACTGTTTGTCTGCACCACTGCAGGAGTGGACTAATCTTTCTGCATCTTAGTGGAAGCTGGCTAGCTAACAACTTATAAAATCACGTTTGCAGTGGATGAAAGTGAGTAAAGCGTCATCCCAGTTAATATTTAAGAAAGTAAAAATGCCAAAAGACTTAAAACTAACTTGCTGTTCAAACATTTATTACCTAATTTATTATTTACTGATGGCAGTCAGTTTCAGTTTCATCACGTTAGCCACAAAGTACAGGAAGAACAGTCTTTTCAGTGTGCTATTTCCTGTTCTTTTGGCTGAACTCTAACATGCACATTTGATAATGTGACCAGAACAATTAGAGGCTGTGCCCCAGGATCTCTAACAGGGACAATTTCTATGAAGAGTTTTACCATGGGCAGATAAGATTTTTTTAAGTAAACACTGAGATATGTTCCCGAGGTAGCTCACTCTCCGTGCCAGCTCCTGCTTTGGCTCATGTTCCTGTTCTTGCGGCGGCTTCTGATCTTGTTCCTATTTCCGTGCCGGCTCCTGTTCCTGTGCCTTTACCCGAGGCCCTTCCTGTCCCCGATCCTGCTCCTGAGTGGCCTGTCCAGTCTGCACTCCCTCCCAGCCTCCTCCCAGAACTCTCTGTCATGTCTGCCCGGCCTCCAGGCTGTCCCCCGAACTCTCTGTCTGTACTGTCATGTTTTGGTGATTAGTTTTTCTGGGGGTGCTGTTTCCTGTTTTTGGTGTCCTGTCTCGTGTTACTCCCTGTGTTTTCCCGTTTGATTAGTTCATTGGTTTCTCCTTGTGTGCTCCACCTTGATTTGTTTCACCTGTGTCTCATCACCCTTCTGTCCCCTGTGTGTGTATAGCCCTGCCTTTGCTCTCTGTCATGTTTGTTGGTTACTTGTCTGTATTCTTGTCACCCTGCCATGTTCATGTCTCCTAGTGGTTTGGTTTTGTCACGTTTGGATTACCTGCCATTTCTGCAGCGCCTTTAGTTTTGTCTTGTTTTTTATTTATTTATTTTTTTTGTTTGTTTGTTTTTTATTAATTAAATAATTTTTTGTGCCAACTCCTGTCTCAGCCCACTCTGTCCTGCATTTGGGTCCAACCCCATTACCCACTGACCTTCCTGACAATTTAAAGATTTAATTGCATTAAAACAACAATAAAATCCTCAGTTAAGATGCATTTTTCAGAAAAAAATAAAATTTTGTTTTACTTTTTTTGATTAGATTAATATTTCTAGATTATATAAAATATACGAACGCATATTATAGAAAAAATCTTTATGTAAAATAAAGCGCATGTACACCGGGATTTTGTCATAAAACAACTTTAAATACAATGAGAAACAAATCTGTTACAATCCTTTACTTTCAAGTAGATCATAAACCAACATTTTTTTTATTGACTCACATTCACATTCAACATTTCACATGGGAATACACACTTTCTTCTGCATTCAATTCTTTCTTCTTTCTCCCTCTTGTAGGTTTCCCTCCAGAGAAACGCAGTGCAGCATAGTTCAGATCATCTTCAGTCTATGCAGCAGATAGAACAGATCAAATAGTCATACTGTTACTTCAGTTTGTTGGGAAACGTGTTCATACAATTACACCAAATCACATTATATGGAATCATTCCTTACATTAACAGCAAGTGGTTGGCTCAAGTTGTCTGGTTTTGCTTGTGAAGGGCTGCCTTCAGACCCTAATGATGAATAAAAAGAGAAATATTATGGACTTAATCTGACTTTTGGATTAGGATCCACAGCTGACTCAACAAGCTAAATTTAAAAATATCAATGAGCTAAAATGTATTACTTTGGTAGAGGTCAGGTTTAAAGTGGCGTGGGTGAAACATGAAATATGGAGACTTGAAATTACACAAAATTGTGTAATTCTACATTAATTATTAATTATTAATATTTATCTATAAATTTATTTTATTTAGGCTAAAGGTTTGTCCTGTTATGTATGATGTTACACTATATCCATTGAACAAAACTTTCTGAGTAAAACCACAACAGTATTAAATATATATAGATACAGTAAACAGCTCATACCTTCAGATGGTCCACATACTGCTCTTGGAGTTCGACGGCCGATGAGAACAATATTTATGATCACAGATATGGCCAAACAGATTACTGCTACCACCAGCGCAATAAATTCAGAACATTTCGCTAGAAAACAAAAATTGTATGAATGTTTTCGAAGGAGATATCATTAGACTTAGTAAGAGCGCATTTTGTAAATCAGTCATACCAGTTTCCAGTTTGGTTCCATTTCCAAATAATATCTCTCCACATGTGGCCACAGCACAGTAGTAAGTCCCATCATCAGAGGAGCTGATGTTCTTAGAGAAGCTGTAGACACATCTCTTCTGAGTGTTGGATTTCCTCTCACATTCATTACTTGTATCTCCATCAGTGTAGATGATGTCTGGATGAGATTTATCTGATCCAGCTCTGAACCAGAACACACTGAGATCTCCTGAACACGTCTTGTTCTCAGAGTCAGAGAGGACTGAACACTGGAGAGTCGCTGAGTCTCCTGGACGGACTGGATCTGATACTGTCTGAACAACAGTATAGGTTGATGTCCTCTCAGTGTTTCCTGCTTATAAAGACAAGTTTTAGATCAGTGGCTAAAATATTGACTAACCTTAATGAAATTAGATGACATATTACCTTTAACTAACAAATACGTCCCACTCCATTCAGTATTCCTGATCCACTCTGCAACTGAACAGTGATAGAGTCCCTCGTCCTCCTGGGTTATCCTTGAAATGGTCAAGTTGCTGAAATTGTTATCATTATTAACTTCCCATCTTGAGTTAGAAAACTCTGGTGCATACTCAGGCATCACAGATTTCTGCCATTTCACAACAGTTTTCAGAGTATCTGGGACAGTCTGTTTGTACCAGTGGATTTCTTTACGGGTGATCTCAGTATCAGACAGAGCACATGTTAAGGTAACAGTTTCACCAAGTTCAACTGGTATGACTGGAGTTAATGTATCTGAAATAAAAGAAACCATGCAATAGATAAAATAGTTAAGTGACGATGATGTAAAAAAATCAGGCATGCAAAGATAATACGCATGAAACTACATAGATGTATTAAGAAAATACTTGTAAAGTCTTAGAAAGCACTCACATCCTTGATGAAGAACAAGCAGTGTGACCCATAACACGATCATCTTGACATTTGCTCTTGTTAGAGACCTTGTTGGTATTTCACTGACTGTTGGCTGTGATGTAATGTGGGATGTCACGCAGTGAAATGCATCTGATTGGTTATCACAGAATGCAAATTTAGAAGTGCATTTCCTGCCACATTGTTCTCGTCCAGGTCTTTGAGGATCATAGCACTTCTTAGTTATCCAGTCAGTCACTCATTTTTTTCAACAACAAACCTTTTTTACAGTGTACAGTGTGAATAGGACAACAAATTCAGTGACGTTATCACAAATCGGGAAAAGATTTCTTTTCTTATGTCCCTATCTAAGGAAAGGGAAGCAACTTAAAATCTTCTGTTATTTATTGTTTAGTGGATTATCAAAAAGAAAAAGAGAGACAAAACTTTCACAGATATCAGCTATGCTCACTGGACAAGCTAAGACAATGGCAACCAGCACCCGAAGTCTGACTGGCACTAACTAATGGAAGATGACGTTTGTGTGTAAATTTGACCAAGTAGATCCACAGATCCCTCAGCACATATGCACATAGCTTAATGCTACAAACATTCACAAGTGAGTTTCTAAAGAGCACAAGAGCAACCAGTAACCAGAAAACCACAAAGCTACCAGTAGCTGCTTGCAAGTGATTATAAAAAGAAAGCAAGTAACAAATAGTATTTTCAAATTAGAGAACTGCTGAAATGAAATTACAGTCACCCTGACAACTGAATGAGGGTCACTTTTAAACCAAGAGAAGAGATTACTGTACCCCGACTTTAGCATGGGACTGAGGAGCAGAGCAAGCTGTGAGAGGAACCAGTCATGGTCAGGAGCTGGAATGAATGAAACTGAGCCCTAAAGGTTTTATTGGGAAGGAGGGAGATGCAGGGCCTTCATGGATTGGAAGAAACTTGTAATGGGGAACAGATCCGTACTGATCCGTACATTAATTAAGTACTTTTATTACTATTTTTCATACTCTTCCAGCCGCTACAACTTAAAATATCAAATCTAAGGTGCTGAAGTTTTGTCTCCTTCTTCTGTTGGAGAGTGTAATTACACCAAGTCAGCATGTGTATGACGTATGCAGGTACAGCATGGGCTGTACGGTACTGAATATAAAGATGGACAAACCCTCTGTGACGTCAGCCATAAGTTTCCTGGAGCGCTGGTTTTGAAGCTCAGTGTGAATACCATCACCGTCTCTGTCCCCTCATCTGACTCAGCCTAACTCAAGATTAACAGACAGAGAGGTGGAGCATAAGTGAAGTTGAGGAGGGCAGCTATCAACCTGTAACAGCAACCAACTGTCATGTGAAGTGCTCGTCCCTCATTATGTATAACTTAAAGCCTTAAAATAACTAAAATCAATGAGTTGTGTAAATACACTCACACCATTTTACTATAAATTTTTATGGGGATTAACTCACTTTTAAGACCAGCCTCAAGTGGCCATTCGATGAACTACAGTTTTTGCAGATTAAGTTTTAGCCTAAACTTTTAATATTTAGCCGAGACGATTGCTGCTTGAAGTGAATTTACCTCTGATGGATAGCAGAATATGGTGTGATACAGGAACGATCCACTGCTTAGGTCATGTGATAAAAACACAAATAACTCAGCTGGGTGGACATGCTGAGCTGACAACTCCGCCCATTTCTCTCTCAGGCCAGCACGGAGGTACTGATGCATGCTTTTATCTCTTGTCGTTTAGATTATTGTAATGCCCTGCTCTCTGGTCTTCCCAAAAAAAGTATCTCTAATCTTCAGCTACTTCAGAATTCAGCCGCACGAGTGCTGACGAGGACCAGAGGGCGGGAGCACATTACACCGGTTTTAAAATCGCTGCATTGGCTTCCCGTGCGCTTCAGGATCGATTTCAAGGTTCTTTTACTTGTTTTTAAGTGTCTTAACAGTCTTGGGCCTTCTTATTTATCTGACTTACTTTTACCATATCAACCCTCGCGGACCCTGAGGTCTTCCGGCACTGGCCTTTTAATCATACCTAAAGTTAAATCAAAAACACACGGGGAGGCGGCTTTTAGTTATTATGGTCCCCGATTATGGAACAGCCTGCCGGAGAACCTCAGGGCCGCAGAGACTGTTGATGTTTTTAAAAAGAGGCTCAAGACCCACCTTTTCAACCAAGCTTTTAATTGATTCTCTTAATATATTTTTATGGTACGTCAGAAAGCATTTTATCTATATTGTTCCTTTCTTTCCCATTTTACAGTTTTAGTCCCTCAGTTTTTAGCAATTTTTAGTTTTTAGTAGTTTTTATCAGACTTTTTATTATTTCCTTTCCTATTTTTATTTTAATTATACGTTATAACGACATGTTTTAATTTTATGAGCTGAAAAGCATTTTATCCATATTGGTCGTTTTAGTCCTCGGTTTTTAGCCCCAGTGTTTCCTCATGGGGGCCGACCACACTGGGAGTTGCGGCTGGTCTACTGACGGGGGTGCTGTCCTGTGGGCGGCTCTGGCCCTGGTGGCTGGAGGGCTCTGCACCTTGGTGTGGGGCCTCCTGTCTGCCCGGGTCGGGGCTGTCTCTATGGCGGTGCTCCCTACAGTCGTGGGCTGGAGGCCCTCTCGGTGTGGTCGGCTCCCAAAGGTGGCTTTCTCCTTGCGCCGGGTCTTGGTGCCCGGCCATGTCTCTTGTGGGTGTGTGGGTGGGGTGTGTGGGACATGTCTGTGTGTGTTTGTGTGTGTGTGTGTGTGTGTGCGTGTGTGTTGGGGGGGGGGGGTGTTTGTGTCTCGTGTCTCTGTGTTTTTATGGGGGTGGGAGGGTTCGATTTTTTGTTCTGTTTTTGCTGTTTTTAGCCTCTGTGAGGCACTTTGTGTTGCTTTTAAAAGGCATGAAAAGTGCAATATAAATAAATTTTGATTTGATTTGATTTGAACTGTGGTGTGATCTCCTATTGATATTGCTGATGTTAGACTTTGTGGAGCCAGATTTTAAAAATAATTCCTGGATATGTTGAACTTGGTTTGTAGCACAGAGCTTAGGTTGCTTCTTTGTTGTAGTCGGACTACCTCTGCTTGGTATGTTCTTGGTTTGTTCTTCTAAACGTCTATACACCACACAACCAGCACTGCGATATATAATAATAGTAGCTAGTAGTGACTAACAGAACTAGATATGCTGCACAGGATCTGTTTGCATCATGCGCTTAAGTTTCCCACTGAATGTCACCTCCTATGTCTGGAATCAATCACACATAAATCTTTATCATTCAGAATTTTATTTTCATAATGTGCATTTACAAATAGCATTGAGATATGGCAAGAAAAAAAAGAAAATACATATTTCAGTGTCAGAAGTATGACAAAAAATATTTACGTTTTAATACCATAGCTTAAATGCTTTAGCTTTTTTTATTACTTGAAATCTCTTTGTGTTTTTTCTTACAGGAAAAAAATAAATAACAACAAGCATATGCAGTCATAATATGATACTGGCAAAACACTGAACACAAAGAAGTCTGCATCACAATTTGGCTTTTATCTTGTAATAGCAAGCGAGTGAGTAACCCACAACAGTTATTTATTCATTCCCACTGTAAAGGGCTGGTCCACAGAAACACACATTAATCAGCATTTAACTTGACAAACAGTACTTTCTCTGGACTTCAGCTCTTCCTTCCTTCTTTGTCTCAGTGCTTTTCTTCCAAAGGTATACAACCTGTGACCAGGCGTTTTCTGATAATGAATAATAAAATAAAAATATTACTTTTTTAATCAGGCTTTTCACACTCAGATGATTCAGCAAGTTTAAATCCATTAGGTGCAAGAGTTGACAATAAGCAGTAGCTATAAACCGTCTGGAGAGCGGCTTTATGCTCTGCTCTGGATTATACAACATTCTTACAAATCAAACAAATCAATTCAAAATTTAAATGTCAACAAACTAAAAATCACAACATTTGGCACCTCAGTTGTTGACATTGTGTGCTGAAGATCAATATGCAGAAACGTCTGCTGATATTTTAGTCCAGAAGATGAGATCGTGGTCAGTCTCATCTCGTATAGTTACATTTAATTATAAAAAGAGTTCAAATATTTAAACAGAACTTACCGTCATGTTGTTGACATACTGCTCTTGGAGTTTGGTAACAAATGAAAATAAAATGCACAATCACAGATATGACCAAGCAGATTATTGCTATCACCAGCGCAATAAATTCAGAACTTGCTGTTTGATCTAAAAACAAGGAGGAAAAAAATATTATTTTTTTTCTGAAAGAGAGGAGATTTAATGAGACTTAAAATTACTCTCAGTACTGAACTCAGTATCATACCAGTTTCCAGTTTGGTTCCATTTCCAAATAATATCTCTCCACATGTGGCCACAGCACAGTAGTAAGTCCCAGCATCAGAGGAGCTGATGTCCTTAGAGAAGCTGTAGACACATCTCTTCTGAGTCTCAGATCTCTTCTCACATTTTTTACTTCTATTTCCATCAGTGTAGATGATGTTTGAAGGAGATTTATGTGATCCAGCTCGGAACCAGAACACACTGAGATCTCCTGAACACGTCTTGTTCTCAGAGTCAGAGAGGACTGAACACTGGAGAGTCTCTGAGTCTCCTTGACGGACTGGATCTGATACTGTCTGAACAACAGTATAGTTTGATGTCCTCTCAGTGTTTCCTGCTCAATACAAAACAGTGTTAAAACGGAGGACTTCCAAACACATTCGTAACATTTTTGAAATCATGTTTAGAAGAACCGAAAAACTTAGGAGATGACGTTTTTACCTTTTACTAACAAATATGTTACACTCCATTTAGTCTTAATCCACACTGTGATTCCACAGTGGTACATGCCCTCATCCTCTTCAACTGTCCTCAAAATGGTCAGGTTGCTAAAACTGTCATCAGTACTTAAGTAAAATCTTGATTTTAAAACGTCCGGTGCATACTCTGTTCTAGATTTAAACAATGTTACAATTATATTCAGAGAATCTCCGACACTCTGCTTGTACCAGTAGATTACTCTATTGCTGAGTTCTTCATTTGGTATAACACATGTAAATGTGGCTGGTTCACCGAGTTGAACTGTTTTCACTGGAACCAGCGTATCTGAATTTAAAGGAAAACATAGAAAATAATTAAAGAAAAATGTGTTTGGTGTGAAAAAGTTCTGCTGAAAAATGATCACTTTAGTTTGAAAACTCTCCACTGAGAAAACTGTTGTACAGAACAAAAGAGCACTTACATACTGGATGAAGACAAAGCAATGTAATCCATAACAGGACCATCTTGACATTGTGACATGTTCAGAGACTTTTTGGTATTTCAGAGAGTGAAGGGTGTAAGAAGGTGGTGAGGTCACATCGTAAAATGCATCTGATTGGTTTACTGAGAATAGATTCAAAAGTACACTTCCTGTCACAGTGGTCTCATACAGGGCTTTGTGAATCTGATCACCTCTCTATCATGTTTTGTAGCAGTCTTCCAGACTGGTTACTTTTGACTGTTTTTTAACTGTTTATCCTCGGTGATTGTATTTCTTCATCCTTTGTCGGCAAGCAGCAGTTGACGTGGTCACTAGTGCTGTCTGTGGTATGTCCTGCAAGAAGTGTTTAAAATGCATCACATTCTGCATCTCAGAGGACACATTCATACGCTGGCTCATTATTGACAACGGTTGTGACACTGTGTCCGTCAGAGGAGCCTGAAGGCCAAGTGTGTTGGTTTAGCCTCACAATAAACATACTCGAAAATATCAGTCATAATCACTGCTCTACCCTATGGTGGTGCTAGAGGAAAAGACAAGAAGACTTCAGACTAAAATATTTAAACTGTGACCTACCTGTCTCAGACAAAAACACTGGATCAGGTCAAAGCTCACACGATGCTTATCACAGAGATTATGAGTTGTAACAAATCTGCTGTAATCTTCTACTTTGAACTGCTCTGGGTCAAAATCTGAGAGTCAATGTGGGAGACATTCAAAAAGAGCGAGAGAGGTGTTGGACCCAGACCAGTAGAGGAAAATAAAAAGCATGGCTTTGATTTGGAAAAATCTTATAATTAGTCCATCTTGTCTGAAATCAGGTCTGTAGTGTGAGCAGCAATACATCAACAAGACACAAATACAAGAGAGATTCTTTTTTAGTTTGAGCAAATCAGGGATGTAAAGATTCCAGAAGTCTTGTTCCTGCTTGACACAACCACAGTAATCACGATTCATCATCTGGGAACCGTGATGCACACTTTCTGCCAAGCCAATCTATCCAGCCAGTGTTCACAAAATATGTGAAAACATTGAGGTGATGGCAACGCTAGGGTGATGCCATCAAATAAATAAGGAGAGTACTGGGGATACTTGTGTGAATGTAAAATGTCTGCAAATTCACAAAGCCCAGACTGTGTCAAACTGAGTAACTCTCTCCCACAGAAAGGAGTGACCCAGTGGCTCGTGGTCATAACCTACTGTTATGCCCCATCTAGGGGTTTCTGGGACACATGATTAAGGCCCCATCTTCCCCAAGTCCCAAGTAGCCACCGAGACACAAATGGATCCAGTATAAAGAAAGACAATTTATTCACAAAAATGAAACTACTTAACAGTGAGTGGGTGGTATCTTTGGGGTGGACTAAGGCCAAAATAACAGACGAAACAACCCTACCTAGAAATAAATCAGATAACCTGACAAATGCAAACAAATGACAAAACACTTACCCCTAACTAAATAAAAAGGAGAAAAGAAGGTAACCAAGCTGGCAGTCCACCCCTACTACTCAAAGGAAACTAACAACTAACAGAACTAATAATAACAACATACAAGCAAGAAGCTGTGGCTGGTTGGGAGATGAGGGAGACAGCCGCCATCTTGCCCTCTTATATACTGTATGCCGGGCTCAGTGCTGCAGCCAGCAGGTGCCAGGACTGGGTCCTTCCCACCAAACACCCCCAGGGCACTGCACACACCTACATAATGAAAAACAGAATAGCAACACAACAACTGATAAACATAACAACAACAGTCATAACCTACTTTAAATCACTGAGCAAAAACAACAGAGAGGGCCATCTGTCCAATCAGAGCAGAGTTTTTTCAGCGTAGCACAGTGTGTGCTGCAGAAATGTAGAGTATAGCATCCCCGGCTGAATGATGGTCACAGGCCTTGACTGATGGTTCGTAGTGTTTTATTTTATTGAACCTTTTCCACTCATGAACTCACCGTAAGAGCTACAAATTGAGAACAAACAAAAATCATTACTATCGATTTTAGACCAATGAGCTTAATAAATCATAGCCTTTTGATATTCCATACAAACTAAAATCACGATTTTTTTAGTTATTGCAATCACAAAAAAATCTGCCTTTTATAACCCATTTTAAATCGCTGACAAACTAATAGAGTTGTATGCAATTGTTTTTAACTTAAATTAAATTTTTTCACATGTCATCTTTATGTCAAATAAGCAGCTTTAACACATTTATCAAAAACAACATAAGGCACATAAGTACGTTTTATTTTCTAGATTTATAAACTCGAACTTGAATGAACTGAATAAACACCTGAATTAACCACGGGACCGACGAGGTAGCTCAGCTAATGTTGATTAGCATTTACGCTAGCAAAATACGTCGCAGTAATAATGAAAAAATAAAAACATGAACACAACATGAACTTAGTGTTGAACCTTACATTAAATTAAATTATCACGAACCTTGTACCATATCAACCAGGAGCTCATTAATCATTAACAGTCGCTTTCTTCTCACTCAATGGATGCGCTTCTCTGCACACAGGCACACTTTCTATATAAATAATTAAATAGTAACCTGGCTTCAAAGAATATCAGTAAACTAAATTAAAGCATCATACTTATAAACTATTATCACTTTAAAGGTAATTTACAAAACATGCTAAATAGATCTGTAATACTTTGTGCTTTTTGTGTTCTCATTTTATTACATTGTGGACTCACTGTCTTTTAACTGACTTGTGATATACAGTATTAATCTAATGCAGTTGCACTGGTTCCGGTTACCACGGTTCAACTTGGTGAGCCTGCGTTTCTCACATGTGCGTGGCCTAAAGGAGAGCTCGGCAGTCGAGCACTTCACTGGTACAAGCAGAGTACTGGGGATACTCTGAAATGCAATCCATTTCAGAGTATCCCCAGTACTTGTACCAGTGAAATGCAATCCATTTCAGAGTATCCCCAGTACTTGTACCAGTGAAATGCAATCCATTTCAGAGTATCCCCAGTACTTGTACCAGTGAAGTGCTCGACTGCTGAGCTCTCCTTCAGACGTGAGAATCGCAGGTTCAGGTTCCATAACTGGGTCATCTTAAGACTGTGTTAATTAGGAAACTTTTCAGTTATTTCAGTGTCATGCTTCTCATGTTCAGAACCCTTTTTTTCACTTAAACTTGAAGTTGTTGCTTCACCTCTTTTCACCCTCTGTCTGAAATGCTCCATTTTGTCACCTGTCTGCTCTAGTTTGGTCAGTTGGTTCACTAGTGTTTTTAATCAACCCTTTTGAACATGTGTCTTGCAAAAATGTACGTGGAGGGACATTATAAGAGAATCCTGGACAGCAAACAAGACACTGAAGAAAAATCTTGAAAGCAAATCAAATCAATGTGTGTATTATTCTGCTACTTGATGATCCAACTCCTGTCTGGTTCTCAATCGATCTTACTTTGTCTCTCAGGACTTTTCTTAGAACTGTTTCAGCTGGAACACCACCACAGATTTGTCATCATAATTGCAGTGGTGGCTCCTGTTAATCTCTCAGGGAGGGGTCCCTGACCTGTTCGATAGGTAAACTGACATCAGCTCACTGGTCACTGTCATATTGTTTCAAATGATTGGTTATTGGTGTTCAACTCAAAGCCTTGGCCTCAAAGCCTTTAGGTAGCCAGATTAAAGGGGAACTCCGGCGCAAAATGAACCTGGGGTACACATGTGTACCGAGTTCGACCGTTCTCTGGTATTTGTTTTCATGCATTTGTTTTGTTAGTCAAATGTGACCAGTTTTCTTGCAAACCGCTATTTAGCGTATAACGCTAGCCTTCGGGGCACACCGACACATAAAAAGAAATCGCTATTTCTATACCACTAACAAGGCTCACAATATCACCACACTTACACGGTAGCATAACTAGGGTCTCTACATGTAAACCGAAGCATTGAGAACTTTGCAAGTATACAGGCAGTTTATTAAAAAAGGAATACAGTACCGTTCGCGTCGGGCTCGCATATACAGGCGGGCGCCATCTTGGGGAAACTGAACTGTCTGTTGCCGGAAGAAAGCACTGAGAGCATAGGAAAGAGAGGTGAAGTGTGATAGAGCTGATGCTCACCTAGAGAGACAGCTAACAACCTGTGATGGTACACACCTGTCACTCAAAGTGTCCACGCACAATTACTCCGAACTTTAACCCTTCATAGGGTGAGGAAGCATATTTGGTGATTTCATTGACATTGATTTTCCACATTAAGATAAAAAAAAAATAAAAAAAACTGTTACAAAACTAAAACTCTTTTGTGCCCTACAGTAACACTCTATGGTTGAAATGAGTAATTTCCAAGTATTTCAATGAGTGCCCTGTCAAGGGTTATGATGCAATACATTTACATGGATGAGTTACATAAAAATGATCTATACATACTGAGATCTTCTTTGTACCAGACTATCCATTTAAACTTTAACGTTTGGCATTCACACATGGGCATTTACATGGTTTTGAAATAAAAATCAGACCTAGACAGGAGCTAAAATGAGCATTTGAGAAATACACTTCAGAGCAGTACGAGACTAGTGTGGCAGGAAATGCACACTTTGATCGTACATTGTGTGACAACCAGTCAGATGCATTTTGTGGTCTGGAGGCCACGCCTTCTAACACTGAAATAACTAAAAAGTTTCCTAATTAACACAGTCTAAAGATGGCCTCGTTATGGGTTACACTGCTCCTCTGTCACCAAGGATGTAAGTGCTCTCTAGTTAATACATATGTAATACGTAATACATGCTATCTAGATTTTTATGTCCTAATTGTATTACTATGTGACTAAATGCTCTTTATTGATTCATGTGTTTCTGTATTTTCTGCAGATGCTCTGGTTCCAGTGACCACAGTTCAACTTGGTGAACTAGCAACATTCACATGTGCGTGGCCTAAAGAAGAGATTACCAGTCGAGCACTTCACTGGTACAAGCAGAGTCCCGGGGATATGCTGAAATTAATTGCAAGACTAAAGAAATACACGCAGCCTGTGTATGGACCAGCATTTTCTGCCTCCAGAATGGAAGTAAAAGATAATGAGAATATAAGTAATTTGATGATTTTACAAACAATTCAGGAAGATGAGGGAATGTATCACTGTGCAGTCATTGAAGTAATTGAGAGTACCTGGAGTGGGAACTATTTGTCATTAAAAGGTAATTATATCATCTGTTTATGCCAGTGTTTTAGAATTACTGTAGACCCAGAACCACTTACTGCACTGCTCTAATATCTTTAATGACTTTAAGTCATTTCTGGTATATTACCCTCTTTTTTTCCTATGCAAATTTACCCAGAACCTGGTCTGACCTGGAACCTTGTTTATATTTCCACACTATCAAGAGTTTTTGTGTCATGACACATATCTCTAGAATATTGTTCAAATGTGCCAGGGGATGTAATTTTTTGTATCACTTAGGAAACACACAGGGTTCTTCAAACTATACTGTTGTTCAGTGGCCGACAGTATCAGACCCAGTCCATCCAGGAGACTCTGTGACTCTCCAGTGTTCAGTCTTCTCTGACTCTCTCTTTGTTTATGTGCTTAGGAAACACTGAGAGGACATCAAACTATACTGTTGTTCAGACAGTATCAGATCCAGTCCGTCCAGGAGACTCAGCGACTCTCCAGTGTTCAGTCCTCTCTGTCCCTGAGAACAAGACGTGTCCAGGAGATCTCAGTGTGTTCTGGTTCAGAGCTGGATCACATAAATCTCATCCAGACATCATCTACACTGATGGAGATACAAGTAACAAATGTGAGAAGAGATCTGAGACTCAGAAGAGATGTGTTTCCCGCTTCTCTAAGAACATCAGCTCCTCTGATGATGGGACTTACTACTGTGCTGTGGCCACATGTGGAGAGATATTATTTGGAAATGGAACCAAACTGGAAACTGGTAGGGTTTTGTGTTCAGTACTGAGAGTGATATAGGAAATATGTTCTCACAGAGTCCACTTCTCTTCTGGAGACATTTATTCTTAATATTTTTTATTTTATTTTTTCTAGATCAAACAGCCAGTTTTGAATTCATTGCGCTGATGATAGCAATGATCTGCTTGGCTATTTCTGTGATCGTAAACATCGTTTTAATCTGTTATCGGACTCCTAGGAAAGTATGTGGACCATGTGGAGGTAAGTCCTATTTACTGAATCAAATTTCAGCTTCAACTTCATTGACAAGTGTCTTAACAATCATTTGAAGCACAATTTGAGTATGGAGTATGCTTTTTGTTCCATACACGTCTCCTAAAATGTTACTCTTTAAACACTATGGTGTCAAAATGGAGGAAAGAAAGTTCCTTGTTTTCATCTTTAGGCGCAGAACTCAGATCATCGCCTGCAAGAAAAGATGACTGGAGCCAACCAGTTAATGATAATGTAAGTAGTGATACCAAATCACATTATTTATTGTGATCTCAATAACATGATTAACAGCAGTGATCATTCAATGAGCTCCTTATGTGCTGCACAGATCCAAGGTGGACATGATCTGAACTATGCTGCGCTGCTTTTCTCTGAACAGAAAGCTACAAGAGGAAGAATGATGAAAGGGTTAAAGACGGAAGAATGTGTATATTCTCAAGTTACCTGCTGAATGTGTATCTTTCTGTGGGTGTATAACACTGACCCTTTACAGTGTGAGTTGATCAATGTTCCATCAATGTTCCATGACAAAAAAATAAAATGATTGCTTTTATGCTTTGTATGTATTTTTTTTTAGCCAGTTTCTATATGCTTGTTGAAAATGAAACACCATTGTTTGATCGTTAAACCTATAATAAAGTGCTAACTTGTTACCATCATGTCTGTTTTAACTAGATTAGTTAAAATATGATTTCTTAATTTGCCAGAAAAAAAAACAGGGTTAAAATGTTATGTGACTGTTTTATGTGTCTGTGAAGATTGTCTGGTTTGTCAAAGACGGGTTTGTCTTTTTGCTATGTTTGCTGCCCTCTTCAGTGTTGACAGAGTTGGCTACAGCAACTAGAAGTAAGGTGGAGCCAAATGGTGCACACAGTGGTGGCTCCTGTTAATGTTTCGGGGGGGGGGGGGGGGGGGGGGTAAACTGACATCAGCTTACTGGACATTGTCATATTGTTTTAAATGATTGGTTATTGGTGTTCAACTCAAACCCTGGGCCTCAAAGCCTATGGCAGAAACCATCCTTTAGTGTGTTAGTTTGGCCCCATCAACTAACATAGAACAGGTGGAGCTTATGACCTACTTGCTTTGGCTTCTCTTCTGAGGAGCTGTTCCATCATCCATCTTTATATGGTCTATGGTTTCATCCAAAATAGAAAACATGTGACATTAAATGATTAAAGAATTCTTGACAAATATCTTATTCGCTGTTAAAGGTGCAGTAGGCAAGTTTTATAAAACTAACTTTCTGTCATATTTGCTGAAACTGACCCTATGTTCAAGTATAATTGCATGAAGCAGGTCATTTAAAAAAAAATTTGGCTAGAGCCTGTAGCGCGATTTGCAAGACATCCACCGCTCCACATTCAGATGCACCAATCACGTCCAGGGGTGTATCTAACAGAGTGTCAATCACTGCTCATGGACACGCATTTCATAGCGCCCTCCCCTCCCTCCACCACCTCGCACCACTTGTCCGTGGGCGTGTAGAAGGAGCCGGGACGTAATCCTCGTCTGAGGCCTGTGCCTCAGCTTCACTCTCAAACGTCTAACCACATCAACAGGTAGCGGTCATATATCTACCACATAGCAAATTGATAAATCTAAATTGTGGAATAAAACGCCACAATGAATGCTTCTAACTGTTATTGATAGCAAACATCACCGATGTAGGCTACTTTCAGAAACATCCTCACCTTGGTTTTGTCCTAAAGTTGACTATTGCTAAATATTTTGACCTAAAATTATTTAGCAATAACGAAGGGTATTATAAAAACTATTTTGTTGTTGTTACGTCGGTGTGTTCCATGCTAGTTTGTTTACTCGCTCTCTCTCGGTTCTCTGCTCGTACACAGTATTCCAGGGCCAATATGCACGCGCTCTATCGTGCACAGCTCTCCCTTGTGGGGGGAGGGGCTTGCGAGACCTTTTTGGGCTTTAGCGGAAAGTGGGGAGGGACTGAGAAGTTGTCGATGTTCAAATTTTTTGGCTAAGTCCTGGATCTTCGCAATCCTGCCTACTGCACCTTTAACTGTTGATCCGTTGAAGTTATTTTGCTGTCAGGATCTTTTCCAACACACGTGATAGAAGATTCTAAACACTTCACTTCTATGACAGCACGTGTATGACTATGTCATATGTGAACAGACGAGTCCATCATCACATAAAGCCTGCCCAAACGATTTGAAAGGTCCTGCCCAATGACAGATGAGATAAGCTCCAACCTCCCCCAAGATCTTCTATGCAGGAGGATGAGATAATTAGCATTAACAGATAATGAATGAATAAATGTAATCATACAGTATAACTCACTATTTAAATGACATTACTTACTTTTACAGTTGCAAAATGATTCTGACAATTCCCACTTCATGGAAAGCAGTACATTCAGGCATTCCTGACCCATTATGTCTCACCGGAACATCTTGATCACTATTTTTTTCCCGAAGTCATTCAGACTGCATCGCAGCATTTACAGAATAAAATACAAGTCTGTGAGAAAGATCTGGATGATCAAAGAGGTGGACTAGTAGTACTCCACTCCACTCACATCTTGATGCTGACTGGACTATATTCAAAGGCACACGGACAGTCTACAACAGTGATAGTCACTAACAGCTAGCACTCCAACAGCTCTGAGTGACACTGTGGTTGATTGTGACAGAATGAAACCCTTTCATTTTCCCTTTGGATCGATTGCCCCATGGATAATTTCAAGCCACCCTCAGGGGCTGACAAATTAATTCAGTGCCAAAACTGCAGTTTCTCAAAAAGGACCCAAAGGACAGTCAGGCCTGGTACACAAACACAGTTTTTGGTCTCAAGTGCTATTGCTAGCTTCCCTATTTATACCAAGTGTGGGGTTGAATTGTTATCTAACTCACCTGATAAATAGTATAATGGTTTAAAGTTATGCATAACTGAGGGTGGCCGCTTTGAGTGACAGGTGGGTACCATCACTTGCTGTTTGCTGTCTGTTGGCCATTAGCCGGGAGTTAGGAAAATTGCAACTTAAATCTTGTAGTCTCTCTGGCACCACCATGGGGCTGACACATGTGTCATGTGTGACCATAAATGCTTCATGGTTTGCCATAAAATAAATAAAATGCACATTAGCTCTATTTTTTGAGAGGCTAAGCTGTCTCACATAGCCCTCAGTCTTCTCTAAGAGACACACTGTCATGACTATTATAGATCGAAACAGAATGTAGACTTTTCTTGTGGGACATACCACAAGCAGCACTAGTGATCATGACAATTACTGCTTTAAAAAGTAAAACAGACTGTAGAATGGCTTTAACTGTGAAAAGAACAAGACATGAAAGAGAGATGATAAAGTGATAAAAAGCCCAGTATATGAGACCAGCATGACAGGAAGGGCACTTCTGAATATTCTCTGTGTTAACCAATCAGACACATTTTACGATGTGACCTCACTACCTTCTCACTTCCTTCACTCATTGAAATACCAGCAAGTCTGCTCACAAGTCACAATGTCAAGATGGTCCTGTTATGGATTACATTGCTTTGTCTTCATCCAGTATGTAAGTGTCTTTTATTCTGCCCAAAAGTTTTCTCAGTGGAGAACTTACACACTAAATAGACTTTTGCACATTATACGCAATATTTCTTGAATTATTTTCAAATTTTTACTCGGAGAATTTACACACCACAAGAAAATATCATAATGATTTATAATTAATGCTTCTTCTGTGTTTTCCTTTCATTTAGATACACTGGTTACAGTAAAAACAGTTCAGCTTGGAGAACCGGCAAACTTTACATGTTCTTTATCCAATCAAGGACTCAGCAAAGAAGAAATCCATTGGTACAAGCAGAGTGTCGGAGATACTCTTAAATTAATTGTGACATTGTATAAATCTACACCACCTAAGCATGGACCTGAATTTTCTCAGTCAAGATTTGACTTAAGTACTGATGAGAGTTTTAGCAACCTGACCATTATGAGGACAGTTGAAGAGGATGAGGGCATGTACCACTGTGGAATCACAGAGTGGATTAAGACTAAATGGAGTGGGACATATTTGTTAGTGGAAGGTAAAACTTTGATTTACTTTAAGTTTTTCGGTCCTTCTTATCCTGATGTGAAGTCCTCAGTTTTTAATACTGTTTTGTTTTGAGCAGGAAACACTGAGAGAACATCAACCTATACTGTTGTTCAGACAGTATCAGATCCAGTCCGTCCAGGAGACTCAGTGACTCTCCAGTGTTCAGTCCTCTCTGACTCTGAGAACAAGACGTGTCCAGGAGATCTCAGTGTGTTCTGGTTCAGAGCTGAATCACATCAATCTCCTTCAAACATCCTCTACACTGATGGAAATACAAGTAATAAATGTGAGAAGAGATCTGAGACTCAGAAGAGATGTGTTTATCGCTTCTCTAAGAACATCAGCTCCTCTGATGCTGGGACTTACTACTGTGCTGTGGCCACATGTGGAGAGATATTATTTGGAAATGGAACCAAACTGGAAACTGGTAGGATTTTGTGTTCAGTACTGGAAGTGATTTACAAAATAATCTGTATTCACCCAAAGTCTAATGAAATCTCCTCTCTTCCAGAAGCCTTTATACTTTATATTTTTTGTTTCATTTTCTAGATCAAACAGCAAGTTCTGAATTTATCGTGTTGGTGGTAGCAATAATCTGCTTGACCATTTCTGTGATTATAAATATTATTTTCATCTGTTATCGAACTCCAAGAGGAGTATGTGGACAATATGGAGGTAAGTGTAATATACTGTATCCACGTTTTAAGTTGCTGTGCAATGATGAAATGTAACATCATAAAAAACAGGACAAACCTCCAGGCTAAATGCATATATGCTTTTTAAAAATTATGAATAATTCATGTAAAATCATACAGTTGTTGTGTAATTTTAATTCTCCATAATTCTTGTATTCCATCACATACCTTTTTATACCAGACCTTTAGCACATCTATGTCCAGAACTGAATGTGAGAGAACATAATGAATTTTAGTTTGACATTTTTAAATTAACTTTGTGGTGGATAATAATAAAAAAACGCACATAATATCCTCACGGGTTTTCATTCATCATTAGGGACAGAAAGCAGCTCTTCACAAGTAAAGCAAGATGGTGTGAGCCAACCAGTTCATGATAATGTAAGTAATGACACCAAATAACATGAATTGCTGTTATTTTATTGACATGATTCCCAACAAATTAAAGTCACAGTGTGATTGTTTAATGAGGCTTTCATTTACTGCATAGACTGAAGGTGACCTGAACTATGCTGCGCTGCGTTTCTCTGGTGGGAAACCTACAAGAGGAAGAAAGACGAAAGAGTTGAAGACAGAAGACTGTGTCTATTCACAAGTTACATGCCGAATGTGAGATTCTGAAAAAGTGTGTTGGTTTGTAGCTTTTATCGCTTTGAAAATAAATGAATGTAGTGATTCCTTTCTAATTTAACCACAACTGTGCTGTTCTAAGACAAAAGCCAAAATCATCACAAAGTTTTTTTATGTTCTTCGTTTCATCTTTGTTTTGCGCATGCATAGGTTCTGTGCTTGTTGTGATTCTTTTATGTATATTCTTTTAAGATTGTGGGTTGTAGAGACAAATTCAATTAAATTACTTTAATGTTAAACATTCATACGTGACTGGACGTGAGCTATCTCAGCAACGCATGTTAGGTTAAACAAAATGTGATCTGTGATAGCAAACTAAGATGCATTAAAACTCACTGTTCAAGCTCAGAGATCCTGATCTCTGGCAATACTGATCATTATTACCTTTTGTGTAAAAGTGCATTTTAAACTACAGCAAACATACAGTTTGAGGAACAGGAAGTACCAGACTGAGAAGTCGTCTGTAGTTACTGGCTAATATGGACAGGAAGCACAATGAGATTCTGAGTAAAAAGGGCTACTGCAAGTATTGTATGAAGGCATATGTCTGTGTAACTAATGCTTCAAAGTGAAAATATCTGTCTTGAGTAAATAGTGTACTCCTTGATAAAGGTGTGAACCACAAGTCAACAACATAAAGTGATAAAATACATTAAAATAAAATACCAAACAGACTGTGAGTGGTTTGAAAGTGTTTTCTGTGAGCTGCATAGAGACTAATACTTTCATCTGTCTGTCTGCCACAATGTTCACAGGCACATGACACAGTAGTACTAGTCATGTTTTTATAAACAACACATATATGTGCACTAATTAATAATACATAAGATATAATTTCACAAATAAAGGTAAGAAGACACCTTGCCTCTGTGACTCTTGTCACAACCAGTTGTGGTTACTTGTTATCTTTGTGTATTCTTTCTAAAGGTTACCTGGAGTTTTGTGGCTTTCTATTTCTGTTCACTACTGGTAACTGTTCACTCTTGTCTACCAGTGGTTTCTTTAGCTGATTTATGTGACACCCTGAGGCATTTATTTTATTTTATTTGGTTTGGACAGTATGCAGTTACATTAATCATTTAAAAGAAAGAAAAAAAAAAGAATAGATGGGCGCATCAGAAGCTAATTTCCATCCGTAGTCCTTGTTTGTGCATCTACCTGGAAACTTCATCATCAGTTGCCATTTGTCTGATCCACTCAGGGCAGGGGTGCTGGCTGTCACCGTTGTTCCTTTAGTTGAATTCACTGAACAATAAATAACTGTGACAGAAGTGTTTACATTGCTTTTATTACCTTAACCGAGCTCATAAATCACGTCAAAGATGAAGGCATCTGCTCTGTTCTACAGTCAGGGAGAGAATCCTGCTGACCATGTGCAGACTAATTGTTGTTTCTGATTTGAAACTGAGTGTGTTACATCTGCCTCATCAGTACCGACCCCAGCCTCTGCTACTCCTCTACTAACACAAAGCACTTGAAGAGCAACTGTTTGTCTGCACCACTGCAGGAGTGGACTAATCCTTCTGCATCTTAGTGGAAGCTGGCTAGCTAACAACTTATAAATCACATTTGCAGTGGATAAAAGTGAGTAAAGCCTCATTCCAGTTAATATTTAAAAAAGTAAAAATGCCAAAAGACTTAAAACTAACTTGATGTTCAAACATTTATTGCCTAATTTATTATTTACTGATGGCAGTCAGTTTCAGTTTCATCACGTTAGCCACAAAGTACAGGAAGAACAGTCTTTTCAGTGTGCTATTTCCTGTTCTTTTGGCTGAACTCTAACAGAACAATTAGAGGCTGTGCTGCAGGATCTCTAACAGCGAGAATTTCTATGAAGAGTTTTACCATGTGCAGATAAGATTTTCTCTATTAAGTAAATACGTGTCACTGAGATATGTCACATCCAGTCATTTATGAATGTTCAACACGAATAAAGCCTTTAAGTCATTTTAATGAATTTGTTTTGACATCTCACAATCTTTACGCTTTTCAGAGTTTATGTGAACACAATGAATATTTTGACTGTACATTATAAGATTTCCCTGCGATGGACTGGCGACCTGTCCAGGGTGTACCCCTGCCTCTCGCCCGATGACGTATGGTAAAATATCTAAAATAAAGAGCATGTACGACACAATTTTGTCATAACACAACTTGCTTTAAATACAATGAGAAACAGACCTGTTACAATCCTTTACTTTCAAGTAGATCATAAACCAACATTTTTTTATTGACTCACATTCAACATTTCACATGAGAATACACACAGTCCTCTGCATTCAGCTCTTTCTTCTTTCTTCCTCTTGTAGGTTTCCCTCCAGAGAAACGCAGTGCAGCATAGTTCAGATCATGTTCAGTCTATGCAGCAGATAAAACAGATCAAATAGTCACACTGTTACTTCAGTTTGTTGGGAAACGTGTTCATACAATAACACCAAATCACATGATATGGAATCATTACTTACATTAACAGCAAGTGGTTGGCTCAAGTTGTCTAGTTTTGCTTGTGAAGGGCTGCCTTCAGACCCTAATGATGAATAAAAAGAGAAATATTATGGACATAATCTGACTTTTGGATTAGGATCCACAGCTGACTCAACAAGCTAAATTTAAAAATATCAATGAGCTAAAATGTATTACTTTGGTAGAGGTCAGGTTTAAAGTGGCGTGGGTGAAACATGAAATATGGAGACTTGCAATCACATAAAATTGTGTAATTCTACGTTAATTATTAATATTTATCTATAAACTTATTTCATTTAGCCTAAAGGTTTGTCCTGTTATGTATGATGTGACACTATTTCCATTGAACAAAACTTTCTGAGTAAAATCACAACAGTATTAAATATATATATATAGATACAGTAAACAGCTCTTACCTTCAGATGGTCCACATACTGCTCTTGGAGTTTGACGGCAGATGAGAACAATATTTATGATCACAGATATGGCCAAACAGATTACTGCTACCACCAGCACAATAAATGCAGAACATGTTGCTGACTCTAGAAAACAAAGGTTGTATGAATGTTTTCAAAGGAGATATCATTAGACTTAGTAAGAACACGTTGTATAAATCAATCCTACCAGCTTCCAGTTTGGTTCCATTTCCAAATAATATCTCTCCACATGTGGCCACAGCACAGTAGTAAGTCCCAGCATCAGAGGAGCTGATGTTCTTAGAGAAGCTGTAAACACATCTCTTCTGAGTGTTGGATTTCTTCTCACATTTATTACTTGTATCTCCATCAGTATAGATGATGTCTGGATGAGATTTATGTGATCCAGCTCTGAACCAGAACACACTGAGATCTCCTGGACACGTCTTGTTCTCAGAGTCAGAGAGGACTGAACACTGGAGAGTCGCTGAGTCTCCTGGACGGACTGGATCTGATGCTGTCTGAACAACAGTATAGGTTGATGTCCTCTCAGTGTTTCCTGCTTATAAAGACAAGTTTTAGATCAGTGGCTAAAATATTGACTAACCTTAATGAAATTAGATGACGTATTACCTTTTACTAACAAATATGTCCCACTCCATTCAGTATTGCTGAGCCACTGTGCAATTCCACAGTGATAGAGTCCCTCGTCCTCCTGGGTTATCCTTGAAATGGTCAAGTTGCTGAAATTGTTATCATTATTTACTTCCCATCTTGAGTTAGAAAACTCTGGTGCATACTCAGGTGTCGAAGATTTCCACAATCTCACAATAGTTTTCAGAGTATCTGGGACAGTCTGTTTGTACCAGTGGATTTCTTTACTGGAGATATCAATATTAGACAGAGCACATGTTAAGGTAACTCTTTCACCAAGTTCAACTGGTATGACTGGAGTTAATGTATCTGAAATGAAAGAAACCATGCAATACATAAATTATTAAGTGACGATGATGTAAAAAAAATCCAGCATGCAAAGATAATACGCATGAAACTACATACACGAAAATACTTGCAAAGTCTTAGAAAGCACTCACATCCTTGATGAAGAACAAGCAGTGTGACCCATAACACGATCATCTTGACATTTGCTCTTGTTAGAGACCTTGTTGGTATTTCACTGACTGTTGGCTGTGATGTAATGTGGGATGTCACACAGTGAAATGCATCTGATTGGTTATCACAGAATACAAATTTAGAAGTGCATTTCCTGCCACATTGTTCTCGTCCAGGTCTTTGAGGATCATAACACTTCTCAGTTATCCAGTCAGTCACTCATTTTTTTTCAACAACAAACCTTTTTTACAGACAATGTTTTCACTCTTTTTTTTGTGTGAAGTGAGAAATCTTCACTGTTACGGCCCTAGTGCAACTGTCGGTTGTTGCGGTGTGTTGGTGTGTCTCTTTGCTCACTCTTCTCCTCCAGGTGATCGCCCCTCCTCTGACCAGCAGCAGGTTCCACTCAGGTTCTCAGCTGATCATGGTTAAAGGGTAGGGGAGGGGGAAGGTGCAGTGAGAGAGAAATGGTGGTGAAATGGAAAAAGATGTTATTAATGTTTCTCGGTTTTCCTGTTGGATTATCAAAAAGTAAAAGAGAGACAAAACTTTCACAGATATCAGCTATGCTCACTAGACAAGCTAAGACAATGGCAACCAGCACCTAAAGTCTGACTGACACTAACTAATGGAAGATGACGTTTGTATTTATGTGTAAATTTGAACAAGTAGATCCACAGATGCCACAGTGCATCAGTCAAACAAAGCTCAATGCTACAGATATTCACAAGTGAGTTTCTACAGAGCACAAGAGCAACCAGTAACCAGAAAACCACAAAGCTACCAGTAGCTGCTTACAAGTGATTATAAAAAGAAAGCAAGTAACCAAAAGTGTTTTCAAATTAGAGAACTGCTCAAATGAAATTACAGCTGCCTTGACAACTGAATGAGGGTCACTTTTAAACCAAGAGAAGAGATTACTGTAACGCGACTTAAAGCATGGGACTGAGGAGCAAAGCAAGCTGTGAGAGGAACCAGTCATGATCAGGAGCTGGAATGAATGAAACTGAGCCCTAAAGGTTTTATTGGGAAGGAGGGAGATGTAGGGCCTTCATGGATTGGATGAAACTTATAACAGGGAACAGATACGTACTGAAGATGAATATTACAGATTAATTCAGTACTTTTATTACTATTTTCATACGCCTCCAACAGCTACAACTTAAAATATCAAATCTAGGGTACCAAAGTTTTGTCTCCTTCATCTGGTAGAGAGTGTAATTACACCAACAAGTCAGCATGTGTATGACGTATGCAGGTTAACCATGGGCTGTACGGTACTGAATAAAAAGATGGACAAACCCTCTGTGAGCTCAGTGTGAATAACATCACCGTCTCTGTCCCCTCATCTGACTCAGCCTAACTCAAGATTAACAGACAGAGAGGTGGAGCGTGAGTGACGTTGAGGAGGGCAGCTATCAACCTGTGACAGCAACCAACTGTCACTTAAAGTGCTTGTCCCTCATTATGTGTAACTTAAAGCCGTAAAATAACTAAAGTCGATGAGTTGTATAAATACACACGTGCCATACAGTTGCAATGAATGTTTGTTTCTGCTGTTAAATTGGACATTTTATTGAAAATGTTTGTGGGGATTAACTCACTTTTGAGACCAGCCTCAAGTGGCCATTCAATGAACTACAGTTTTTTCAGCTTGAGTTTTAGCTTAAACTTTTCATTTTCAGCCCAAGATGATTGCTGCTTGAGGTAAACTTACTTCTGATGGTTAACAGAATATGGCGTGATACAGGAACAATCCACTGCTTAGGTCATGTGATAAAAACACAGACAACCCATGTGCGTGGACATGCTGAGCTGACAACCACTAGTGTGATCTATTGATATTGCTGATGTTAGATTTAGTGGAGCCAGATATTGAAAATATTTCCTGGATATGTTGAACTTAGTTTGTAGCACAGAGCTTAGGTTGCTTCTTTGTTGTAGTTGGACTACCTCTGCTTGGTATGTTCTTAGTTTGTTCTTCTAAATGGCTATACACCACACAACCAGCACTGCGATACATAATAATAGTAGCTAGTAGTGACTAACAGAACTAGCTGTGCTGCACAGGATCTGTTTGCGTCATGTGCTTAATCCTTTATGGGCTGAGGAACCATATTTGGTAACTTCAGCACACATTTAAATTGTGTCCCTGTGCCTCTCAGTGAGGTTTAGAAGCATGTGGTTTTCACCCAGATAATCAGAGAAGATCAAGTCAACATTCTCAGGTCAAATCATGTGGTCTGCAAGGTCCACCTCTGCATGAACGCTGAGCGTAACTGCTTTATTAGGTACCATGAAGAAGTGGCCTAATGTGACAATGTTTATGTTGACAAGTGCCTGAATCAACACTTATGTTCTAATGATCTAAATACATGTTTACATGTGTTTACCACTTCAGGGCAAGGAACCATATATGGTAATTTCATTGATCTTAATTTTCTACATGAAAATGAAAAATTTAGAAAAATGTACAAAAGTAAAAAATGCACTAGTGTTACTGTAACCCTAGCACTACAATAACACTGAATGTCACCTCCTATGTCTGGGATCAATCACACATCAACTTTTATCATTCAGAAATTTATTTTCATAATGTTCATTTACAAATAGCACTGAGATATGGCAAGAAAAAACATAAAAGATACATATTTCAATGTCAGAAGTATAACAACAACAACAACAAAAAAAAAAGCCATGCTTCAATACCATAGCTTAAATGCTTTAGGTTTTTTTTGTTTTCATTATTTTTTTATTTTTATTATCTCTTTGTGTTTTTCTTACAGGAAAAAAATAACAAGAATATGCAAAGTCATAATATGATATGGGCAAAACACTGAACACAAAGAAGTCTGCATCGTGATTTTGGCTTTTATCATGAAATAGCAAGCGAGCGAGTAACCCACAACAGTTATTTATTCATTCCCACTGTAAAGGGCTGGTCCACAGAAACACACATTAATCAGCATTTAACTTGACAAACAGTACTTCCTCTGGACTTCAGCTCTTCCTTCTTTCTTTGTCTCAGTGCTTTTCTTCCAGAGGTATACAACCTGTGACCAGATGTTTTCTGATAATGAATAATAACATAAAAATATTACTTTTTTAATCAGGTTTTTCACACTCAGATGATTCAGCAAGTTTAAATCCACTAGGGGCAAGAGTTGACAATAAGCAGGAGCTATAAACCGTCTGGAGAGCGGCTTTATGCTCTGCTCTGTATTATACAACATTCTTCCAAATAAAACAAATCAATTCAAAATTTAAATGTCAACAAACTAAAAATCACAACATTTGGCACCTCAGTTGTTGACATTGTGTGCTGAAGACCAATATGCAGAAATGTCTGCTGATATTTTAGTCCAGAAGATGAGATCGTGGTCAGTCTTATCTCGTATAGTTACATTTAATTAAAGAAAGAGTTCAAATATTTAAACAGAACTTACCATCATATTGTTCACATGCTGCTCTTGGGGTTTGGTAACAGACGAAAACAAAATGCACCATCACAGAAATGGCCAAGCAGATTATTGCTATCACCAGCGCAATAAATTCAGAACATGTTGCTTGATCTAAAAGACATAAAAAGACAGTATAAATGCTTTCCGAGGAGATTTCATGAGACTTTGTGAGAACATGTTTTATAAATCAATCTTACCAGTTTCCAGTTTGGTTCCATATCCAAATAATATCTCTCCACATGTGGCCACAGCACAGTAGTAAGTCCCATCATCAGAGGAGCTGATGTTCTTAGAGAAGCTGTAGACACATCTCTTCTGAGTCTCAGATCTCTTCTCACCTTTATTACTTGTATCTCCATCAGTGTAGATGATGTCTGGATGAGATTTATGTGATCCAGCTCTGAACCAGAACACACTGAGATCTCCTGGACACGTCTTGTTCTTAGAGTCAGAGAGGACTGAACACTGGAGAGTCACTGAGTCTCCTGGACGGACTGGATCTGATGCTGTCTGAACAACAGTATAGTTTGATGTCCTCTCAGTGTTTCCTAAGCACATAAACACAGAGAGAGTCAGGAAGACTGAACACTGGAGAGTCACAGAGTCTCCTGGATGGACTGGGTCTGATACTGTCGGCCACCGAACAACCGTATAGTTTGAAGAACCTTGTGTGTTTCCTAAGTGATACAAAAAAATTACATCCACTGGCACATTTGAACAATATTCTAGAGATATGTGTCATGACACAAAAACTCTTGATAGTGCGGAAATATAAACAAGGTTCCAGGTCAGACCAGGTTCTGGGTAAAAACTTTGCATAGGAAAAAAAGAGGGTAATATACCAGAAATGACTTGAAGTCATTAAAGATAATAGAGCAGTGCAGTAAGTGGTTCTGGGTCTACAGTAATTCTAAAACATTGGCATGAACAGATGATATAATTACCTTTTAATGACAAATAGGTCCCACTCCAGGTACTCTCAATTAGATCAATGACTGCACAGTGATACATTCTCTCATCTTCTTGAATTGTCAGTAAAATCATCAAATTACTTATATTCTCATTATCTTTTACTTCCATTCTTGAGGCAGAAAATGCTGCTCCATACACAGGCTGCGTGTATTTCTGTAGTCTTGCAATTAATCTCAGCATATCCCCGGGACTCTGCTTGTACCAGTGAAGAGCACCACTGGTAATCTCTTCTTTAGGCCACGCACATGTGAATGTTGCTAGTTCACCAAGTTGAACTGTGGTCACTGGAACCAGAGCATCTGCAGAAAATACAGAAACACATGAATCAATAAAGAGCATTTAGTCACATAGTAATAAAATTAGGACATAAAAAATCTAGATAGCATGTATTACGTATTACATATGTATTAACTAGAGAGCACTTACATCCTTGGTGACAGAGAAGCAGTGTAACCCATAACGAGGCCATCTTTAGACTGTGTTAATTAGGAAACTTTTTAGTTATTTCAGTGTTAGAAGGTGTGGCCTCCAGACCACAAAACGCATCTGACTGGTTGTTACACAATGTACGATCAAAGTGTGCATTTCCTGCCACACCAGTCTCATACTGCTCTGAAGTGTATTTCTTAAATGCTCATTTTAGCTCCTGTCTAGGTCTGATTTTTATCTCAAAACCATGTAAATGCCCATGTCTGAATGCCAAACGTTAAAGTTAAAATGGATAGTCTGGTACAAAGAAGGTCTCAGTATGTATAGATCATTTTTATGTAACTCATCCATTTAAATGTATTGCATCATAACTCTTGATAGGGCACTCATTGAAATACTTGGAAATGACTCATTTCAACCCTAGAGTGTTACTGTAGGGCATAAAAGACTTTTACAGATTTCTTAATTAACCAGTATTATAAGATATCACCAAGATGGCGATGGCCCAAGACATCCTCACTGAGCTTCAGAACTGCCCTAAAGGAAATGTTTGGGACTACATAGGGGTATTTTATTTATTTTTTTATTATCATTATTTTTTTATTTAGCTATGAGAACATAGCTCTACCTGAACTTAATTACCAGGCCCCTGATGAAAGCAATCTCTGAGACACATGATTTTCGTATTTGTTGTCTGTGACAAGATAAATATTGAAGTCTGAAGTCTTTTAGATGGTTCCCCTGCCATCGGTCTGACATGTGTAATTTTGAGTGATGAAGGCTGAATGGTTTGCCAAGAAATCTCCTAAAGAAAATGCACATTAGCTCTGGTTTCTGTGAGGCTAAACCATCTCAGTGAAGATAGATCCTGATCTTCCTGCGCAAGTAACACACTCTCTCTGGACTTCAGCTCTTCCTTCCTTCTTTGTCTCAGTGCCTTTCTTCCAGAGGTATACAACTTGTGACCAGATGTTTTCTGATAATGAATAATAAAATAAAAATATTACTTTTTTAATCAGGCTTTTCACACTCAGATGATTCAGCAAGTTTAAATACACTAGGTGCAAGAGTTGACAATAAGCAGGAGCTATAAACCATCTGGACAGCGGCTTTAAAACAAAATGCGCGCATTTTCTCCGGGCACTCTGGTTTCCTCCCATTATCAAAACATGGGTGCTAGACGCCAGGTCAGGTTGTCCCACAGTTGGTCAGGACTAACCCTCCATCCGACCATGCAATTTCGTTGTATGATGTATAGTGTATACGCTGTATAATGACAAATAAAGCACTTTAATTTATAAAAAGACAGTATAAATGTTTTCGGAGGAGATTGCATGAGACTTTGTAAGAACATATTTTATAAATCAATACCACCAGCTTCCACTGAGTCTCCTGGATGGACTGGGTCTGATACTGGTTTCTTTTAGCTGATTTATGTGACATCCTGAGGCATTTGTGCATCTGCCTAGAAACTTCATCATCAGTTGCCATTTGTCTGATCCACTTAGAGCAGGGGTGCTGGCTGTCACCGTTGTTCCTTTGGTTGAATTCACTAAACAAGAAATAACTGTGACAGAAGTGTTTGCGTTGCTTTCATTTACCTTAACTGAGATCATAAATCAAAGTTAGTTTTTGTTGAAAACATCAAAGATGAAGGCATCTGCTCTTTTCTACAGTCAGAGAGAGAATCCTGCTGACCATGTGCAGACTAATTGTTGTTTCTGATTTGAAACTGAGTGTGTTACATCTGCCTCATCAGTACTGACCCCAGCCTCTGCTACTCCTCTACCAACACAAAGCACTTGAAGAGCAACTGTTTGTCTGCACCACTGCAGGAGTGAACTAATCTTTCTGCATCTTAGTGGAAGCTGGCTAGCTAACAACTTATAAAATCACGTTTGCAGTGGATGAAAGTGAGTAAAGCCTCATCCCAGTCAATATTTAAGAAAGTAAAAATGCCAAAAGACTTAAAACTAACTTGCTGTTCAAACATTTATTGCCTAATTTATTATTTACTGATGGCAGTCAGTTTCAGTTTCATCACGTTAGCCACAAAGAACAGGAAGAACTGTTACACTCAGTGTGCTATTTCCTGTTCTTTTGGCTGAACTCTAACATGCACATTTGATAATGTGACCAGAACAATTAGAGGCTGTGCTGCAGGATCTCTAACAGCGAGGATTTCTATGAAGAGTTTTACCATGGGCAGATAAGATTAAGTACATACTGAGATATGTTCCCGAGGTAGCTCGGACTGTCTCCGTGCCAGCTCCTGCTTTGGCTCATGTTCCTGTTCTTGCGGTGACTTCTGATCTTGTTCCTGTTTCCATGCCAGCTCCTGTTTCCAATTTTGTTCCTGTTCCCGTGCCAGCTCCTGTTCCTGTGCCTTTACCCGGGGCCCTTCCTGTCCTCAATCCTGCTCCTGAGTGGCCTGTCCAGTCTGCACTCCCTCCCGGCCTCCTTCCAGAACTCTGTCATGTCTGCCTGGCCTCCAGGCTGTCCCCCGAACTCTCTGCCCTGTCTGTACTGTCATGGTTTGGTGATTAGTTTTTCTGGGGGTGCTGTTTCCTGTTTTATTTAGTTAAGTTCTTGGTTTCCTGTTTTGTGTTACTCCCTGTGTTTTTCCATTTGATTAGTTCATTGGAACAGGAATAAGCGGGTACAGAAGATGAATGAATGAATGAATGATTAGTTCATTGGTTTCTCCTTGTGTACTCCACCTTAATTTGTTTCACCTGTGTCTTGTCAACCCTCTGTCCCCTGTGTGTGTATTTATAGCCCTGCCTTCCCCTTTGTTCTCTGTCATGTTTGTCGATTACTGGTCCGTATTCTTGTCACCCTGCCATGTTCATGACTCCTAGTGGTTTTGTTTTGTCACGTTTGGATTACCCGCCATCTGTGCAGCGCCTTTAGTTTTGTCTTGTTTGTTTTTAATTAAATACTTTTTTGTGCCAACTCCTGTCTCAGCCCACTCTGTCCTGCATTTGGGTCCTACCCCCATTACCCTCTGACCTTCCAGACAATTTAAAGATTTAATTGCTTTAAAATCCTCAGTTAAGATGCATTTTTCAGAAAAAAATTAAATTGCTTCACTTTTTTTTGGATTAGATTAATATTTCTATAATAAAATCATAAAATATACAAACACATATTATACAAAAATTCTTTATGTAAAATTAAGAGCATGTACACCAGGATTTTGTCATAAAACAACTTGCTTTAAATAAAATGAGAAACAATCTGTTACAATCCTTTACTTTCAAGTAGATCATAAACCAACATTTTTTTATTGACTCACATTCAACATTTCACATGAGAATACACACTTTCTTCTGCATTCAATTCTTTCTTCTTTCTTCCTCTTGTAGGTTTCCCTCCAGAGAAACGCAGTGCAGCATAGTTCAGATCATCTTCAGTCTTTGCAGCAGATAAAACGGATCAAATAGTCATACTGTTACTTCAGTTTGTTGGGAAACGTGTTCATACAATAACACCAAATCATATTACGTGGAATCATTACTTACATTAACAGCAAGTGGTTGGTTCAAGTTGTCTGGTTTTGCTTGTGAAGGGCTGCCTTCAGACCCTAATGATGAATAAAAAGAGAAATATTATGGACTTAATCTGACTTTTGGATTAGGATCCACAGCTGACTCAACAAGCTAAATTTAAAAATATCAATGAGCTAAAATGTATTACTTTGGTAGAGGTCAGGTTTAAAGTGGCGTGGGTGAAACATGAAATACGGAGACTTGAAATTACACAAAATTGTGTAATTCTACATTAATTATTAATATTTATCTATAAACTTATTTAATTTAGCCTAAAGGTTTGTCCTGTTATGTATGATGTGACACTATTTCCATTGAACAAAACTTTCTGAGTAAAACCACAACAGTATTAAATATATACAGATACAGTAAACAGCTCTTACCGCCGTATTGTCCACATACTGCTCTTGGAGTTCGACGGCAGATGAGAACGATATTTATAATCACAGATATGGCCAAACAGATTACTGCTACCACCAGCGCAATAAATTCAGAACATGTTGCTGACTCTAGAAAACATAAAAACAAATGTATGAATGTTTTTGAAAGAGGAGATATCATTAGACTTAGTAAGAGCGCATTGTGTAAATCAATCATACCGATTTGCAGTTTGGTTCCATTTCCAAATAATATCTCTCCACATGTGGCCACAGCACAGTAGTAAGTCCCAGCATCAGAGGAGCTGATGTCCTTAGAGAAGCGGTAGACACATCTCTTCTGAGTGTTGGATTTCCTCTTACATTCATTACTTGTATTTCCATCAGTGTAGATGATGTCTGGATGAGATTTATGTGATCCAGCTCTGAACCAGAACACACTGAGATCTCCTGGACACGTCTTGTTCTCAGAGTCAGAGAGGACTGAACACTGGAGAGTCCCTGAGTCTCCTGGACGAACTGGATCTGATACTGTCTGAACAACAGTATAGTTCGATGTCCTCTCAGTGTTTCCTGCTTATAAAGACAAGTTTTAGATCAGTGGCTAAAATATTGACTAACCTTAATGAAATTAGATGACGTATTACCTTTTACTAACAAATATGTCCCACTCCATTCAATATTGCTGAGCCACTCTGCAACTGAACAGTGATAAAGTCCTTCGTCCTCCTGGGTTATCTTTGAAATGGTCAAGTTGCTGAAATCGTTATCATTATTAACTTCCCATCTTGAGTTAGAAAACTCTGGTGCATACTCAGGCATCACAGATTTCCGCAATCTCACAATAGTTTTCAGAGTATCTGGGACAGTCTGTTTGTACCAGTGGATTTCTTTACTGGTGATCTCAGTATCAGACAGAGCACATGTTAAGGTAACAGTTTCACCAAGTTCAACTGGTATGACTGGAGTTAATGTATCTGAAATGAAAGAAATCATGCAATACACAAAATAATAAGTGACAATGATCTAAAAAAATCCAGCATGCAAAGATAGTACGCATGAAACTCCATACACGAAAATACTTGCAAAGTCTTAGAGAGCACTCACATCCTTGATGAACAACAAGCAGTGTGACCCATAACACGATCATCTTGACATTTGCTCTTGTTAGAGACCTTGTTGGTATTTCACTGACTGTTGGCTGTGATGTAATGTGGGATGTCACACAGTGAAATGCATCTGATTGGTTATCACAGAATACAAATTTAGAAGTGCATTTCCTGCCACATTGTTCTCGTCCAGGTCTTTGAGGATCATAGCACTTCTTAGTTATCCAGTCAGTCATTTGTTTTTTTCAACAACAAACCTTTTTTACAGATAATGTTCACTCTTTTTCGTGTGAACTGTGAAATCTTCACTGTGAATGGGACTACGAATTCAGTGATGTTATCACAAATCAGGAAAAGGTTTCTTTTCTTGCGTCCCAGCTTAACTAAGGGAAAGGGAAGCAAATTAAAAACTTCTGTTATTCATTTAGCTCAGTTATTTATTGTTTAGTGGATTATCAAAAAGAAAAAGAGAGACAAAACTTTCACAGATATCAGCTATGCTCACTGTACAAGCTAAGACAATGGCAACCAGCACCCAAAGTCTGACTGGCACTAACTAATGGAAGCTGATGTTTGTGTTTGTGTGTAAATTTGACCAAGTAGATCCACAGATGCCACAGTGCATCAGTCAAACAAAGCTCAATGCTACAAATATTCACAAGTGAGTTTCTACAGAGCACATGAGCAACCAGTAACCAGAAAACCACAAAGCTACCAGTAGCTGCTTGCAAGTGATTATAAAAAGAAAGCAAGTAACCAAAAGTGTTTTCAAATTAGAGACAACTGAATGAGGGTCACTTTTAAACCAAGAGAAGAGATTACCGTAATTCGACTTTAGCATGGGACTGAGGAGCAGAGTAAGCTGTGAGAGGAACCAGTCATGGTCAGGAGCTGGAATGAATGAAACTGAGCCCTAAAGGTTTTATTGGGAAGGAGGGAGATTCAGGGCCTTCATGGATTGGATGAAACTTGTAATAAGGAACAGATCCGTACTGAAGATGAATATTATAGATTAATTCAGTACTTTTATTACTATTTTTCATACTCCTCCAGCAGATACAACTTAAAATATCAAATCTAGGGTACCAACGTTTTGTCTCCTTCATCTGGTAGAGAGTGTAATTACACCAACAAGTCAGCATGTGTATGACGTATGCAGGTTAATCATGGGCTGTACGGTACTGAATATAAAGATGGACAAACCCTCTGTGACGTCAGCCATAAGTTTCCTGGAGCGTGGGTTTCTAAGCTCAGTGTGAATACCATCGCCGTCTCAGTCCCCTCATCTGACTCAGCCTAATTCAAGATTAACAGACAGAGAGGTGGAGCGTGAGTGACGTTGAGGAGGGCAGCTATCAACCTGTAACAGCAACCAACTGTCACTTAAAGTGCTCGTCCCTCATTATGTGTAACTTAAAGCCTTAAAATAACTAAAATCAATGAGTTGTATAAATAAACATGTGCCATACAGTTGCAATGAATGTTTGTTTCTGCTGTTAAATTGGACATTTATCATAAATGTTTGTGGGGATTAACTGACTTTTGAGACCAGCCTCAAGTGGCCATTCGATGAACTACAGTTTTTGCAGATTAAGCTTTAGCTTAAATGTTTCATTTTTAGCCCAGATGATTGCTGCTTGAGGTAAACTTACATCTGATGGTTAACAGAATATGGTGTGATACAGGAACGATCCACTGCTTAGGTCATGTGATAAAAACACAGATAACTCAGCTGGGTGGACATGCTGAGTTGACAACCACTGTGGTGTGATCTCCTATTGATATCGCTGTTGTTCGACTTAGTGGAGTGGAAAATTATTTCCTGGATATGTTGAACTTGGTTTGTAGCACAGAGCTTAGGTTACTTCTTTGTTGTAGTCGGACTACCTCTGCTTGGTATGTTCTTGGTTTGTTCTTCTAAATGGCTATACACCACACAACCAGCACTGCAATACATAATAGTAACTAGTAGTGACTAACATATATAACTGTGCTGCACAGGATCTGTTTGTATCATGCACTTACGTTTCCCACTGAATGTCACCTCCTCTGTCTGGAATCAATCACACATAAACTTTGATCATTCAAAAATTTATTTTCAGAATGTGCATTTACACATGGCACTGAGACATGGCAAGAAAAAAATATATATAAAAGATACATATTTCAGTGTCAAAAGTATAACAAAAAATGTTCACGTTTCAATACCATAGCTTAAATGCTTTAGCTTTTTTTATTACTTTAAATCTCTGCGTTTCTTACAGGAAAAATATAACAATAAGCATTATGCAAAGTCATAATATGATACTGGCAGAAGTCTGCATCACAATTTTGGCTTTTATCATGAAGTAGCAAGCGAGCGAGTAACCCACAACAGTTATTTATTCATTCCCACTGTAAAGGGCTGGTCCACAGAAACACACATTAATCAGCATTTAACTTGACAAACAGTACTTCCTCTGGACTTCAGCTCTTCCTTTCTTCTTTGTCTCAGTGCTTTTCTTCCAGAGGTATACAACTTGTGACCAGACGTTTTCTGAAAATGAATAATAAAATAAAAATATTTCTTTTTTAATCAGGTTTTTCACACTCAGATGATTCAGCATGTTTAAATCCACTAGGGGCAAGAGTTGACAATAAGCAGTAGCTATAAACCGTCTGGAGAGCGGCTTTATGCTCTGATCTGTATTATACAACATTCTTCCAAATAAAACAAATCAATTCAAAATTTAAATGTCAACAAACTAAAAATCACAACATTTGGCACCTCAGTTGTTGACACTGTGTGCTGAAGACCAATATGCAGAAACGTCTGCTGATATTTTAGTCCAGAAGATGAGATCATATCTTGCATAGCTACATTTAATTCAATAAAGAGTTCAAATATTTAAACAGAACTTACCATCATATTGTTCACATACTGCTCTTGGAGTTTGGTAACAGACGAAAACAAAATGCACCATCACAGATATGACCAAGCAGATTACTGCTATCACCAGCACAGCAAATTCAGAACTTGTTGCTTGATCTTAAAAACATAAAAAGACAGTATAAATGTTTGCAGAGGAGATTTCATGAGACTTTGTGAGAACATATTTTATAAATCAATCCTACCAACTTCCAGTTTGGTTCCATATCCAAATAATATCTCTCCACATGTGGCCACAGCACAGTAGTAAGTCCCAGCATCAGAGGAGCTGATGTTCTTAGATAAGCTGTAGACACATCTCTTCTGAATATCAGATCGCTTCTCAGTCTCACATTCATTACTTGTATCTCCATCAGTGTAGATGATGTTTGAAGGAGATTTATGTGATCCAGCTCTGAACCAGAACACACTGAGATCTCCTGGACACGTCTTGTTCTCAGAGTCAGAGAGGACTGAACACTGGAGAGTCCCTGAGTCTCCTGGATGGACTGGATCTGATACTGTCTGAACAACAGTATAGTTTGATGAACTCTCAGTGTTTCCTGCTCAAAACAAAACAGTATTAAAAACTGAGTACGTCCAAACACATTTGTAACATTTTTCAAATCATGTTTAGAATTTTAGTCGATGACATTTTTACCTGCTACTAACAAATATGTCCCACTCCATTTACTCTTAATCCACTCTGTGATTGCACAGTGAAACATTCCTTCATCCTCTTTAACTGTCCTCAAAATAGTCAGGTTGCTAAAACTTTCATCAGTACGTATGTCAAATCTTGATTTTACAACGTCTGGTGCATACTCTGCTGCTGTAGATTTCCATGATGTCGCAATTACATTCAGAGTATCTCCAACACTCTGCTTGTACCAGTGGATTTGTGTATTGCTGAAGCCATCAGGTATAACGCATGTAAAAGTTGCTGGTTGACCAAACTGAACTGTTTTCACTGGAATCAGCGTATCTGAATGTAAACACACAGAGAAAATTAATATAGTGTATGATGTGGACAAGTAACAATTCAAAATGACCTATCTGGTGTGCAAATTCTCTGCTAAGAAACATTTAGACAGAGTAAAAGAGCACTTACATACAGGATGAAGACAAAGCAATGTAATCCATAACACGACCATCTCGTTTGAGCTTGTGGTTGTGAGGAGACTTCTTGCTTTTTGAGTGAGTGAAGGATGTGAAATGGTGGTAAGCTCACATGTATCGAAATGCGTCTGATTGGTTCACACAGAACAGATTCAAAAGAACACTTCCTGCCACACTGGTCTCCTACTCAGCATGGTGAAGCAGTATCCACTGAAAAAATGATGAGAACAAAATGTACCATCACAGATATGGCCAAGCATATTGTTGCTATTGTTCACAAGAAGAGTGATGTGGCAACATTTTCAGTTCTGCAAATTCAAACCTCAGACATCCAAAACATCCAAACAAGGCAAAACGAGTCCAAGCATTGTGTGCTTTCGCTGAACCTGCTTCAGATGAGTTTACTGATGCATATTAGAAATTTTTAAGTGACATGAATCACCTTCTATTAAGCAAGACCACTGCATTTTAGAGTATGGCAACAGACTGTTTAAAAGGAACGAGAGGGTAACCAGCCAACACCATCAGTGCATTCAGAACTTGCTGCTTGATCTTAAAAAGATAAAATGACAGTATGAATTTTTTTTGGAGGAGATTGCATGAGACTTGTGGGAACATCACTCATAAATCAATCCTATCAGTTTCCAGTTTGGTTCCATTTGGTTCCTTTAAAAATCGGAAGTCGTTCAGACACTACCACAAAAGCTAGCAGAGAAATGATCCAAATTCTCTCGACAGCAGTCATTTAACAACTTTGCCAAATGCCCTGTGCATTCAACACCATTTAGCCCCTGCTGTTGCGAGACCAGCTAATAGAGATGGGAGTGGACTCACACCTCACTTCCTGGATAGTGGACTATCTCACTGGGGGACCTCGGTATGTCAGGTTGGGGAACGGCCGGTACTATTGCAACAGACTGGAGCATCACAGGGGACTGTGCTCTCCCCTGTCCTGTTCATCCTGTACACTTCAGACTTCGAGTACAACACAGAGTTACGTCACCTGTGACACTGCAATTGTGGAGTGTATCAGGCATGGACAAGAGCAGGAGTACAAGAACAACTTCATCGCACAGTGCAGCGTGAACCACCACTTCTGATCAATACAGCTAAAAACAAGGAAATGGTAGTGGATTTCTAGACGTTGAGGCCCCACCTGCAGCCTGTAACCACCAATGGGGAGTGTGTTGAGGCGGCTCAGTCCTGTACATACCTGACTCTACATCTGAATCACAAACCGGACTGGTCGGCTAACATAGACTCAGTATACAAAAAAAGGTCAGAGCCGTCTCTATTTCCTCAGGAGGCTAAGGTCGTTTAATATCTGCCAGAAGCTGCTGGACATGTTCTAACAGACTATCATCGCCAGTGCCCTCTTCTACGCTGTGGTGTGCTGGGAGGCAGCACTATGAAGAAGGGCACGTCGTGGCTGGATAAACTGATAACTGATCCCTAATTTCGTTGTACTTGTACAATGACAATAAAAGACATTCTATTCTATTCTAATACATAAGGAGGCTCTGTGATAGGGGCAGAGCTGTAGTACTGGACATCGGTGGCAGATGCAAGGACCTTGAACAAAACCTGGACCATTATAAACAACGTCCACCACCCTCTACATGACACCATAGTCTGGCAGTGAAGCTCGTTCAGTGACAGGCTGCTGTCTCTGTCCTGCTCCACATACAGGTTGAGGAGTTTGTTTGCCCCTCAGGCCATAAGACTTTACTATACCAACCTGTGAGGAACCAACTGGACCGTGGTCTTTGCTGATACTACTGTGTATTTTTTACACAGCATTATATAACTTAAATATCTTTGACTGTTTCCATGTGACTAGACACTGAATTTCCCTCAGGATAAATAAAGTATCTATTTAAAGGAAATAACTTTACATATCAGCAGGTGGCAGTAGTCTGTATTCGTCATTTAAATACAGACTGCTAGTTCCGCCCAGTGTTCGAATTATACCATGAGCTTCGGGGGGTACCGCTATTTTGACTGGTGACGTCACTCTCCATTTTATACAGGCTTACACACACGATTTCACACTTGTGGTTCACAGTCAATTTTCCTTCGAAATATAGGTCATATGACAGTGGCTGGCTGGCCGACAAGGTAAAAAAAACTAATCATACTAGCAAGCACAATGCACCCTACACGTTATAGGAAGGGTTGAATTCGGGCACGGATAAACACTGTTTCACGGTGCGCCCCGTGCGTAAAATTGCGCGCCACATAACAGTCAAAAAATATTTTTCGGTATAGCAGTGCAATGCAAACATGGAAATGCATACAGATCAATAGCACAGATTACCGAAATGTCAAACACCTTCTCCAAGATACTGACAATATTTTCTTGGTGCAGAGAGCTTCAGGAGCTGCGTGAACTTTTAGCTATTTATCTAGCTAGAGATATGACTACATTATGGATGAGACAAATACTGAACAACCAAATTAAGACAGTTCTGAAAACCTGTTTAGATGACGAGCTGCTCATAACATTTACCACAAAATACAACGCATGATGATATACATGGTAGTCAAAACCATAGGCAGAATTTAAAGTTGATTCAGCCACTTACTCTTAATTTCGCACACACCAGCGCCTGCGCCCGCACCCAGTAGGCTACGTACGTTTGACAGCTAGTGAAGAACCATAGCAAACAACTGAACGTACTGAGAAATGGTACATCCCAATGGGGGTGAGGGTTTGAAAATCGTATTTCATTAGATTATTTCCTGAATTGATGTGATGGTAATACTGCATTTAAATACATACAATTTTGGAAAGGCTAACATCATATTTTATTAAAAAATTTTCAGTACCCCCCAAACTATTATTTTCATCTACTTTGGGAGGGGGGGGTCTAAGTCTCATCTAGGGGAGTCAGACCCCCCCAATACCCCCCGTAATTCGAACCATATGGTTCGGAGGCTAGAAAGCGCTGACCTCTCCTGAATCATGCTGATCACTTGGTGTACAGTTTATTCATTATAGTTGATTATTATCTACCACTGTATAGTCTGATATCATAATTGGTTCACCTGTGGGCTTGGCCTCGGTAGGCTAGTCCAAGTTTGCAACAGATCATTGAGTATTTTTTATTAAGACACTCATGGCTAGATTAGAGCAAAATAGGTTGACTTACTGAGTTAATATTGCTTTGTGACCACTGCAGCTGTTCAGTCGAACCACATCATAAAAAGATACAATATATTCCTGGGTAAGTTGAACTTGGTTCAAAGCACGGGCCTCCTCTATACATGTTGCTGTTTATTGTGACTGGACTACTTCAGCTAATTTCTCATTCTATTTCACTATGAATACTAACGTTTGTCTGTGTTTTGTCAGCACTGCAGTATAAACATCTGTAGCTTTACATGAGCTGATCTGAATCTGCATGAGTCATGTGCTTAACAGTCGCCTCCCGTGGGATGCAGGCCAATCACACATAAACACTGGACATTAACAAAGCATTTGAGACATTTATTTTCATAATTTGTTTTGACAAAAAGCTTTCCCAGGTGTCAAATAAAAAAGGTACAATGACAACGAGTATTCCAAGCTGACACAAACAATCAGAGGCTTTGATATCTTACAAGTTTAAGCTTTTTTAGATTTTAGATTTTTTATGTAAAAGAACAAAAATGTATGTACGGTGTCCTTGAGTGCCAAGAAAGGCGCCTTTAAATAAAATGCATTATTATTATTATTATTATTAAAAACAAGCATATATAAAATCATCAGCCGAATACTAACCACGAGGAGCAAGTCTGGTTTTTATCATGAAATGGCAAGTCAGAAGAGACAACACATTTATTCATTCTTTTAAGAAAGCACAGTGCTACCACTCAGCCCATAGATTCACACATTGTTATTCAGCATTTAACTTGAGGAAAGATACTTTCTTCTGTTTTCAGCTCTTTCATCCTCCTTTATCTCGTAGCTTTTCTTCCAGAGATAGATAACTTGTGAAGAGGTGCTTTCTATGCGTAGTGATGAAGAAAGCAGAGGTATCATGTTTTTAATCACACTTGTTAGTAAAAAATCTCAGACTATTAAACAAGTTCAAGTTAAAAATGTAAATAAACTAAAAATCTTTATTTTTTCTCTTAGTTGTTTGCATGCCGTGCATTGAAGATAATATTTTGTAAGGTACACATGGAAAAATAGCAAAATAACAATATAAAATTTGAAACTGTGCTACAAGTGTTGGCTGATTATCATGAAGAAATGACTATAGTCCTGACTAAACTCCTGTTTGGATGCTCTCCTTTCTGGAGAATATTAAAATACTCATCAGTAAACAGAACTTACCGTCATATTTTTCACATACTGCTCTTGGAGTTTGGTAACAGATGAAAACAAAATGTACAATCACAGATATGGCCAAGCATATTACTGCTACCACCAGTGCAGCATCTGATGCTTGATCTAGAAAACAGAGAAAGAAAATATACTGGATCAGTGCTTTGATAGAGGCTGTCACGATGACACCAAAAACATTTTGCGAAATCATCAAAATCCTACCAGCTTCCAGTTTAGTTCCATTTCCAAATAATATCTCTCCACATGTGGCCACAGCACAGTAGTAAGTCCCAGCATCAGAGGAGCTGATGTCCTTAGAGAAGCGATAAACACATCTCTTCTGAGTGTTGGATTTCCTCTCACATTCATTACTTGTATCTCCATCAGTGTAGATGATGTCTGGATGAGATTTATCTGATCCAGCTCTGAACCAGAACACACTGAGATCTCCTGGACACGTCTTGTTCTCAGAGTCAGAGAGGACTGAACACTGGAGAGTCACTGAGTCTCCTGGACGGACTGGATCTGATACTGTCTGAACAACAGTATAGGTTGATGTCCTCTCAGTGTTGCCTGCTTATAAAGACAGGTTTTAGATCAGTGGCTAAAATATTGACTAACCTTAATGAAATTAGATGACATATTACCTTTTACTAACAAATATGTCCCACTCCACTCAATATTCATGAGCCACTCTGCAACTGAACAGTGATAGAGTCCCTCATCCTCCTGGGTTATCCTTGAAATGGTCAAGTTGCTGAAATCGTTATCATTATTAACTTCCCATCTTGAGTTAGAAAACTCAGGTGCATACTCAGGCATCACAGATTTCCGCAATCTCACAATCATTTTCAGAGTATCTGGGACAGTCTGTTTGTACCAGTGGATTTCTTTACTGGAGATCTCAGTATCAGACAGAGCACATGTTAAGGTAACAGTTTCACCAAGTTCAACTGGTATGACTGGAGTTAATGTATCTGAAATGAAAGAAACCATGCAATACATAAAATAATAAGTGACGATGTAAAAATTCAACATGCAAAGATAAAATGTATAAACCTAAATAGATCTATTAAGAAAATACTTGCAAAGTCTTAGAAAGCACTCACATCCTTGATGAAGAACAAGCAGTGTGACCCATAACACGATCATCTTGACATTTGCTCTTGTTAGAGACCTTGTTGGTATTTCACTGACTGTTGGCTGTGATGTAATGTGGGATGTCACACAGTGAAATGCATCTGATTGGTTATCACAGAATACAGATTTAGAAGTGCACTTCCTGCCACATTGTTCTCGTCCAGGTCTTTGATGAGAATAGCACCTCTTAGTTATCCAGTCAGTCACTCTCTTTGGTCATGATTGTGTTTTATTTTAGTATGAATGTTTGGAGGTTATCTGGATGGTTATGGTTAAGATGAGATACTAAATAGCATTTATTAGACAAATCAGACAATAAAATAGACTTTATTTGTATAGCACTTTTCATACCAACAAAATAGAGCACAAAGTGCTTTATACAGTCATCCTACCTGCACCCTCCTGCTGTACTTTGTTAAGTTCTTGGTTTCCTGTTTTGTGTTGAGTAGTTCATTGATTTCTCCTTGTGTGCTCTGTCTTGATTTGTTTCACCTGTGTCTCGTCACCCCTCTGTCCCCTTTGTGTATATATAGTCCTGCCTTCCCCTTTGTTCTCTGTCTTGTTGTCCCTTTTTTTTTTGTCTTGTCAAGTTTTGCTCAATTGTCATGATTCTTGTTGTTTGTCATAGTTTTTTGATGTCTCATAGTTTTGTCTTGTCAAGTTTATAGGTTATGTTTCAAAGAAGTTTTTATTTCGTCAAGTTAAGATTTCCTGCCTCGTCTGCAGCACCTTGGGTTTTGTCGATTTGTGTTCATTAAATACCTTTTGCCTACTCCTGCCTTGCCCCCATCCTGCATTTGGGTCCTACCTCCCATTTTCTTGCACCCCCCTTGACAGTGAGAAACAAACAAACTAGAAATAATAAAAATGCGAAAAGGCAAACAAACGAGAAAGTGATAAAATTACGTTAACAGAATAAAAATGCCAACTACTAAAATAATAGAGATCAAAGTTTTAAATAGTCAATAAATAGTTAGGATTCAATTAAAGGCCAGACTGAAAAAGTAGGCCTTGAGTTTGCTTTTAAAAATATCAAATCATCTTGGACAGTTGGAAGTAAACTGGTTACAGCATTACAAAACCAAATCCATGGTACAGTCCGACTAGACTAGGGTGAGGCTAGACTAGTGATCAGAGAAGAAGATTTGGGTCAATATTGTAGATGGTTTGAATCCCCTCTATGTCCACACCATGAGAAAGCACCTAAAAACCCGCTTAAGTGCCCGCCGGACGCCTCGTGCATGGCTGCCCACTGTTTAGCAGTGGTTCATCAAGTGTGTGGAAATACTTCACTACAGATGAAGCCCATACTACCGTGACATGTTACTCCTGAAATACAACAAAAGTACTACTACATACTCATCTGAAAGGCAGCCACTAACTAGGGGTTGTACCAAAAAGTTGACTAGTTGACTTTACTGCTGTACCATGACGCTTTAAGCAGGAAGTCAACTAGTCACTGATCACATGACAATAACAACATGGACGCCTCAGAGAAGACAGGTGAGGAGCCCAGTGGGTCATTGCAGCAAACTTGCAGTGGTGCATCAAGTGTGGAAATTCTTGACTAAAGATGAAGCCCATTCTACCGTGACATGCAGAGTATGTAAGTCAGTCCTGTAATACAACAAATGTACTACTGCAACACACACTCATCTGAAAAGGCATCTGCTAACACTAGCAGAGGAACGGTCCAAATCCTCTCAAAGTCAGTCAGTTAACAACTTCACCTGTGTTAACTGAGAAAAGGAGGCTGCAAATCATCTGCAATTCACCAACAGTGGTGAATTTCATTGTCTAAAGTTATTAGATCTCATATACCGCATTTTTTTTATTCCCGACTTCATTGTCCTATTTTACAACACGCATTGAAGTACTAAATGCTATTGACGGTGGCAATTTATATAACCTATACATATCTGCAGTGCACAATATTGATTTTTGTTTTTTGCTGCCAAGCGAGAGCCGCATATTAGAATTGTCAGGCTGAGAGTGTTTATGGTGTTGGAGTGTGCTTCAATCACCTATCACAAAAGCCTCCACAGCTTCTTTTGACACTACATTATGTATTCAGGTCAAGAATATAGATTTCAGTGTTGCAAAGCGTTGCTATCGACTGTGTTTTTATGTGCGATGTCAACGACTAGTCAGCGTGGACTCGACTTTCATCACGTTAGTCAACTTTAAAAATCGGAAGTCGTTCAAACCATACCCATAAAGCTAGCAGAGAAATGGTCCAAACCCATCTCGACAGCAGTCGTTTAACAACTTTTCCAAATGCCCTGTGAATTCAACACCATCTAGCCCCTGCTGTGGAGAGACAAGTTAATAGAGATGGGAGTGGACTCACACCTCACTTCCTGGATAGTGGACTATCTTACTGGGGGACCTCAGTATGTCAGGTTGAATAACCGCACGTCCGGAACTATTGCAGCAGCACTGCAGCACCATAGGGGACTGTGCTCTCCCCTGTTCTGTTCATCCTGTACACCCCAGACTTCAAGTACAACACAGAGTTACGTCACCTGTGACACTGCAATTGTGAGGTGTATCAGGGATGGACAAGAACAGGGGGGTATTCCAGAAAGCAGGTTTAACAAACACTGAGATAAAACTTAACCTCTGGGTTGTCTGAACCTGAGGCGACTAAACCCGAGCTGTCGGTTCCAAAACACCGGTTAGCAATCAGTTCAATCAACCCCGGATTGTTTAACCCAGAGTTGTGCACGATCACGGCGAAGTTATAAAGGCATCATCTATTGAGAGTCGAAACCATGAGTAAAAATGGCAAAGCGCAGAGCAGCCTATTTTTCTGAAGCGGAGCAGCAAGTTCTGCTCGAGGCGTACGAGGAGGAAAGAGCGATAATCACGAAAAAAGCAATAGGCTACTTGCGCGTCTGCCAAGGAACGAGATCTTGCTTGGCAGAGAATTGCCGACCGCGTAAATGCGTAAGTTTAGTAGGCTATAGCACACTAATGTGTCAGAAGCACAATAATTCAGTAGATATTAGGCTACATATTAACTGCTTTGTATGAGACTTTCTTATACTATAGACTACCTTGTCATATATTGTATTATTTTTAATTAGATGTAACCCGACCGCCCTTAAGAGAACGTGGCCGCAGGTCAAAACAAAATATAAAAACATTGTCCAAGTTGGTAAGATATATCTGGGTGCATCATCTTAGACATCACTTATCCAGTATTATATTCTTGAATTGCCATATTGCAACAAGTTACATTAATTTCAAAGCCAATAGGAAGAAAGCAGAGGAGAGGAAGACTGGTTCTGGGCCAGCGGTGCCCCCCCCCCCCACCCGTGGAGGAGTTGGCGATCAGTATCAATGGAGGGCGTCCGATGATGGAGGGGATTCCTGGGGGCACGTCATCGGAGCCCTCAACCTCCCAGGAGGAGCAAAATGAACAAGTGCAATGTATTTACCCTAATAGGCCTACGCCTAAATCACTTATGTCTAATTTGTGTAGCCTTGCATGTTCGAAAATGACCAATTTATAGCCAATATTACCGTTCATATAAATAATAGGAGGATGAATAGACATTATCAGCAGTCACGGAGGAGTAAAGAAATGCTGTGCAGAGACTAGAGCATAGTTTCTTCATGTTTTCTGTCAGTGCATGAGAACACTGGATCAGAACATTTGCTCTATAATGAAGTGTTTTCTCTTTTCAGGCCATGAAACACGCAATGGGCAAATAAATGTGTGAAACAGTCTTACGTGCATTTATTTATTTATTTATTTTTTGGTTGAAGTAATTGTGACAGATTTCATCACGCATTCTTTGACCATCTCTGATGTCAAGTTGCTGAATGTGTTCCTATCTGCTCCTCAATAGCAGGAACTAATTCATTGCGCAACGTTGCAATGTTGTGCAATAGGTTATCGCACGCGCAACAATTACGATGAGCGAATCCACGATGCGTAACGTTCGAAATGTGGGGATGGAGAATGTTGTTTAAATAAATTAAAGATTCCGCAGAAAAACAGTAGCGCTCTGGCAAAAACTCATTAGGAAAAGAAAGGATATTAAGTCGTGGTCTTATCACCCTCTCACGGTGAATAGCCCGAATGATTTGTGCTTCAATGTCAATTGGATCTTCCTCAAAAGGAAACGTCATTGTGTGACAAGTGTGGAAACAGCGGTCTGGCTGAACGTGCACTTAAATACCCGAACATAACCTGAACAAAACCTACCCCTACCAGGTTAAGTTCAGAGCCTATGTTACTATAGTAACTTACATAGCCTGATCATTTTTGAGCGTTCTGGAACCGAAATCCCAGGTTTACCGCTAACTCTGGGTTTACATACCCAGTTAAGTTCAGAGCCTATGTTACCATAGTTACTTACATAGCCTGATCATATTTGAGCGTTCTGGAACCGAAATCCCAGGTTTACCGCTAACTCTGGGTTTACATACCCAGAGTTAGCGGTAAACCTGCTTTCTGGAATACCCCCCAGGAGTACAAGAATGTGGTGAACAGCTTCGTTTCACAGTGCAGTGTGAACCACCTTCTGATCAATACAGCTAAAACCAAGGAGATGGTAGTGGATTCCTGGAGGTCCAGGTCCCACCTGCAGCCTGTAACCATCAACGGGGAGTGTGTTGAGGCAGTTCAGTCCTGTACATACCTGGCTCTACATCTGGATCACAAATGGGACTGGTTGCCAGTGCCCTCTTCTACGCTGTGGTGTGCTGAGGAGGCAGCACTAAGAAGAAGGGCACCTTGCGGCTGGAGAAACTGATACAGAAGGCAGGCTCTGTGATAGGAGCAGAGCTGACATCAGGGGCAGAGGCAAGGACCTTGAACAAAATCCAGACCATTATGAAGAATGTCCACCACCCTCTACATGGCACAACAGTCAGGTATATATATATATAACTTAAATATATTTAGTTTCTTTGACTGTTTATCTATCTATCTATCTATCTATCTATCTATCTATCTATCAGAGAGAAGGAGGCTGTAAATTAACTGTTTCCTGGTAAATCTAATTGTTGGTTTTTACACCTTCTGCTGCACCTGGCTACACTATGCCATCTATCAACATGCTTTGGAGTACTATTAAATGCTACTGACGGTTACAAACTACTATTAGTTCGGAGGCTAGAAAGCGCTGGCCTCTCCTGAATCATGCCGATCAGTTGATGTACAGTTTAGAATCAGAATCAGAATCAGAATCAGCTTTATTGGCCAAGTATGACACATACAAGGAATTTGACTCCGGCACCTTCCTCTCTAGTACTCAAGCATCATAAATAAGATAAAAATAAAAAAATAAAAATAAAAAAATAAGATAAAAATAAAATAAATCTTCAAATTGTACACATAAAAACAGGATAATATATACACCAAACTGGGGTTATTGTACAGTGAGTATATACAAAAATAGTTTATTGATCATGTGTATGGACTCACACTCTGTGACTACTCAGAGTTCAACAGAGCGACAGCCCAGGGGAAGAAACTGTCCTTGTGTCGGGTGGTTTTGGCGTACACCGCTCTGTAACGCCGACCTGAGGGGAGGAGTCTGAACAGATTGTGGCCAGGGTGTGAGGGGTCTGTGGTGATTTTTCTGGCCCGCTTCCTGACCCTGGACCGGTACAGGTCCTGAATGGAGGGAAGATCGGTACCAATGATCCTCTCTGCAGACCTGACTGTTCTCTGCAGTCTGTCCCTGTCTTGCCTGGTGGCGGATCCAAACCAGACAGTGATGGATGTGGTCAGGACAGACTGGACTATAGCTGTGTAGAAGATGGTCAGCAGCTCCTGAGGCAGGTTGAACTTCCTGAGCTGACGCAGAAAGAACAACCTCTGCTGGGCCTTCTTCCTAATGGAGTCAATGTGGGAGGTCCACTTCAGGTCTCGTGAAATTGTGGACCCGAGGAACCTGTATGAGTCTGCAGTTGGAACTGTCCTGTTTAGAATGGTGAGAGGAGATGTTGATGTGGGTCTCTTCCAAAAGTCCACTGTCATCTCCACAGTCTTGAGCGGGTTTAGCTCCAGGTGGTTCTGACTGAACCAGAGGACCAGCTGTTCCACTTCCCTTCTGTATGCAGACTCGTCGCCGTCCCGGATGAGTCCAATGACGGTGGTGTCGTCTGCAAACTTCAGGAGTTTCACAGAGGGGTCCCTTGAGGTGCAGTCAGTAGTGTAAAGGGAGAAGAGCAGTGGGGAGAGAACACATCCCTGGGGGGCGCCAGTGCTGAGGGAACGGGTGCTGGAAGTGAAGTTACCCAGTTTCACCTGCTGCCTCCTGTCAGTCAGGAAACTGGTAATCCACTGACAGGTGGAGGGGGGCACGGTGAGCTGGGACAGTTTTTGGTGGAGGATCTCCGGGACGATGGTGTTGAACGCAGAGCTGAAATCCACAAACAGGACCCGTACGTAGGTCCCTGCAGAGTCTAGGTGGTGCAGGATGTAGTGAAGAGCCATGTTGACTGCATCATCTACTGACCTGTTTGCTCTATAGGCAAACTGCAGGGGGTCTAGCAGGGGATCCGTGATGTCCTTCAGATGGGTCAGCACCAGTCGTTCAAAGGATTTCATGACCACAGATGTCAGGGCGACTGGTCTGTAGTCGTTTAATCCTGTGACAGGGGACTTCTTGGGAACCGGGATGATGGTGGAGCGTTTGAGGCAGGAGGGAACCTCGCACAGCTCCAGGGAGTTGTTGAAGATCTGAGTGAAGATGGGAGCCAGCTGGTCAGCACAGACTTTCAGGCAGGACGGAGACACACCATCGGGTCCCGGGGCCTTCCTAATCCTCTGTCTCTGAAAGAGTTGACGCACATCCTGTTCGCAGATCCTCAGCGCAGGCAGGGGGTCGGGTACGGGGGTGGTTTGGGGTACGGCTAGTCCTTTTGTAATGGAGATGGTGGGGGGAGTGAAAGGTGTGAAAGTCCTTTCAAACCTGGAGTAAAAGTCACTGAGGTCCTCAGCCAGGCGGGGGCTCCCCACAGGGTGGGGGGATGGTCTCCTGTAGTTGGTAATGGTCTGCAGGCCTTTCCAAACTGCAGAAGAGTCGTTGGCAGAAAAACGGTCCTTCAGCTTTTCAGTGTAGTTCCTCTTTGCTGCCTTGATCTCCTTTGTCAGCTTGTTCCTGGCCTGCTTGTACAGGTCCCGATCTCCACTCCTGTAGGCCTCCTCCTTGTCCTGGCGTAGCCGTCTCAGTTCTGCAGGGGGTTCTGCAGGGTTCACACCATGGTTTGTTGTTGTTGAACGTGCAGAAGGTTTTGGTCTGCACGCACATGTCCTCACAAAAACCGATGTAAGATGTCACAGTGTCAGTCAGTTCATCCAGATCTGAGGCTGCTGCTTCAAAGACGCTCCAATCAGTGCAGTCAAAGCAGGCCTGTAACTGCATCTTTGACTCGTCGGTCCATCTCTTCACAGTTCTTACTACAGGCTTAGCAGATTTCATCTTTTGCCTGTAAGCTGGGATGAGGTGGACCAGGCAGTGGTCAGAAAGTCCCAAAGCAGCGCGGGGAACAGAGCGATATGCGTCCTTTATTGTAGTGTAGCAGTGGTCTAAAGTGTTCATGTCCCTGGTGGGACACGTCACGTGCTGTCTATATTTAGGCATTTCAAGTTTGAGATTTGCTCTGTTAAAATCCCCGAGAATGATTAGCAGAGAGTCCGGATGTGTTTTCTCCACGTCTGTAATCTGCTCGGCGAGGTGATGTAACGCCTCCGTTACGCACGCCTGCGGTGGAATGTACACACCGACCAGCACAAACGAGGCGAACTCCCGCGGTGAATAAAATGGTCTACAGTTTATGAAAAAAGACTCCAAGTGAGGGCTGCATGTCTTCTTTAACACTGTGACATCTGTACACCAACCTTCGTTAATGTAAAAGCACGTTCCTCCTCCCTTTGACTTCCCAGACAGTTCCGCGCAGCGGTCCGCACGGAACAGCTGGAAGCCCGGCAGCCGTAGTGCGCTGTCCGGGATGTGTTCACTGAGCCAGGTTTCAGTGAAGCACAGGGCGGCTGAACGGCGAAAGTCTGAGTTTATTCATTATAGTTGATTATTATCTACCACTGTATAGTCTGATATCATAATTTGTTCATCTGTGGGCTTGGCCTCGGTAGGCTAGTCCAAGTTTGCAACAGATCATTGAGTATTTTTTATGAATACACTCATGGCTAGATTAGAGCAAAATAGGTTGACTTACTGAGTTAATATTGCTTTGTGACCACTGCAGCTGTTCAGTCGAGCCACATGATAAAAAGATACAATACTTTCCTGGGTACGTTGAACTTGCTTCAAAGCATGGGCCTCCTCTATTCATGTTGCTGTTTATTGTGACTGGACTACTTCAGCTAACTTCTCATTCAATTTCATTATAAATGCTAACTTTTGTCTGTGTTTTGTCAGCACTGCAGTATAAACATCTGTAGCTTTACATGAGCTGATATGATATGAATCTGCATGAGTCATGTGCTTAACAGTCGCCTCCCGTGGGATGCAGGCCAATCACACATAAACACTGGACATTAACAAAGCATTTGAGACATTTATTTTCATAATTTGTCTTGACAAAAGCATTCCCAGGTGTCAAATAAAAAAGGTACAATGACAAAGAGTATTCCAAGCTGACACAAAAACTCAGAGGCTTTGATATCTTACAAGCTTTTTTTTATCAAATCAAATCAAATTTATTTATATGGCACTTTTCATGCCTTTTAAAAGCAATACAAAGTGCCTCATAGAGGCTAAAAACAGCAAAAACAAAACAAAAAATCCAACCCTCCCACCCCCATAAAAACACAGAGACACGACACACACACACACGCCCCACACCCCCCCAAACACACCCACAAGAGACATGGCCGGGCACCGAGACCTGGAGCAAGGAGAAAGCCACCTTTGGGGGCCGACCACACCGAGAGGGCCTCCAGCCCACGACTGCAGGGAGCCCCGCCATAGAGACAGCCCCGACCCGGGCAGACAGGAGGCCCCACACCAAGGTGCAGAGCCCTCCAGCCACCAGGGCCAGAGCCGCCCACAGGACAGCACCCCCGTCAGTAGACCAGCAGCAACTCCCAGTGTGGTCGGCCCCCATGAGGAAACACTGGGGCTAAAAACCGAGGACTAAAACTGTAAAATAGGACAAAAATGACCAATATAGATAAATGCTTTTCAGCTCATAAAATTAAAACATGTAGTTATAACATATAATTAAAATAAAAATAGAAAAGGAAATGATAAAAAGTCTGATAAAAACTACTAAAAACTAAAAATTGCTAAAAACTGAGGGACTAAAAATGGGATAGAAATGAACAATATAGATAAAATGCTTTCTAACGTACCATAAAAACATGTAGTTAAAGCATATAGTTAAAATGATAAAAAAAAAAAGTCTGATTAAAAGGAGGAAGATAATTAAGAGAATCAATTAAAAGCCTGGTTGAAAAGGTGGGTCTTGAGCCTCTTTTTAAAAACATCAACAGTCTCTGCGGCCCTGAGGTTCTCCGGCAGGCTGTTCCACAATCGGGGACCATAATAACTAAAAGCCGCCTCCCCTTGTGTTTTTGATTTAACTTTAGGTATGATTAAAAGGCCAGTGCCGGAAGACCTCAGGGTCCGCGAGGGTTGATATGGTAAAAGTAAGTCAGATAAATAAGAAGGCCCAAGACTGTTAAGACACTTAACAAGTAAAAGAACCTTGAAATCGATCCTGAAACGCACGGGAAGCCAATGCAGCGATCTTAAAACCGGTGTAATGTGCTCCCGCCCTCTGGTCCTCGTCAGCACTCGTGCGGCTGAATTCTGAAGTAGCTGAAGATTAGAGATACTTTTTTTGGGAAGACCAGAGAGCAGGGCATTACAATAATCTAAACGACAAGAGATAAAAGCATGCATCAGTACCTCCGTGCTGGCCTGAGAGAGAAATGGGCGGACTCTGGCTATATTCTTAAGATGGTAAAAACCAATCTTTGTTATGTTTTTGATATGTGGAATAAAACTAAGCTCAGAGTCAAAAATCACGCCCAGGTTTTTTACAATTTGAGATGGTTTAAAATCTTGTAATTTTGTTAAAAGTTTCTCTCTCTGGCCTTCAGGACCAATGACTAAAACCTCTGTTTTGTCCTGGTTGAGCTGCAGGAAATATCTATATGTTTTTATGTGACAAAAACAAGCATATATCAAATCATCAGCCAAATACTAGACACGAGGAGCAAGTCTGGCTTTTATCATGAAATTGCAAGTCAGAAGAGACAACACATTTATTCATTCTTTTAAGAAAGCACAGTGCTACCACTCAGCCCATAGATTCACACATTGTTATTCAGCATTTAACTTGAGGAAAGATACTTTCTTCTGTTTTCAGCTCTTTCGTCCTCCTTTATCTCGTAGCTTTTCTTCCAGAGATAGAAAACTTGTGAAGAGGTGCTTTCTATGCATAGTGATGAATAAAGCACAGGTATCATTATTTTAATCACACGTTTTAATAAATAATCTCAGACCATTAAGTTAAAAATGTAAATAAACTAAAAATCTTTATTTTTTCTCTTAGTTGTTTGCATGCCGTGCTTTGAAGATAATATTTTATAAGGCACACATGGAACAATAGCAAAATAACAATATATAAAAATTTGAATTATGCTACAAGTGTTGGCTGATTATCATGAAGAAATGACTATAGTCCTGACTAAAATCCTGTTTGTATGTATGCTCTCCTTTCTGGAGGATATTAAAATACTCATCAGTAAACAGAACTTACCGTCTCTTGGAGTTTGGTAACAGATGAAAACAAAATGTACAATTACAGATATGGCCAAGCATATTACTGCTACCACCAGTGCAGCATCTGATGCTTGATCTAGAAAACAGAGAAAGAAAATATACCGGATCAGTGCTTTGATAGAGGCTGTCACGATGACACCAAAAAGATTTTGCGAAATCATCAAAATCCTACCAGCTTCCAGTTTAGTTCCATTTCCAAATAATATCTCTCCACATGTGGCCACAGCACAGTAGTAAGTCCCATCATCAGAGGAGCTGATGTCCTTAGAGAAGCGATAAACACATCTCTTCTGAGTGTTGGATTTCCTCTCACATTCATTACTTGTATCTCCATCAGTGTAGATGATGTCTGGATGAGATTTATCTGATCCAGCTCTGAACCAGAACACACTGAGATCTCCTGGACACATCTTGTTCTCAGAGTCAGAGAGGACTGAACACTGGAGAGTCACTGAGTCTCCTGGACGGACTGGATCTGATACTGTCTGAACAACAGTATAGGTTGATGTCCTCTCAGTGTTTCCTGCTTATAAAGACAAGTTTTAGATCAGTGGCTAAAATATTGACTGACCTTAATGAAATTAGATGACATGTTACCTTTTACTAACAAATATGTCCCACTCCATTCAGTATTGCTGAGCCACTGTGCAAATCCACAGTGATAGAGTCCCTCGTCCTCCTGGGTTATCCTTGAAATGGTCAAGTTGCTGAAATTGTTATCATTATTAACTTCCCATCTTGAGTTAGAAAACTCTGGTGCATACTGAGGTGTCGAAGATTTCCACAATCTCACAATAGTTTTCAGAGTATCTGGGACAGTCTGTTTGTACCAGTGGATTTCTTTACTGGAGATATCAATATTAGACAGAGCACATGTTAAGGTAACAGTTTCACCAAGTTCAACTGGTTTGACTGGAGTTAATGTATCTGAAATGAAAGAAACCATGCAATACATAAATTAGTAAGTGACAATAATGTAAAAATCCACCATGCAAAGATAAAATGTATGAACCTAAATAGATCTATTAAGAAAATACTTGCAAAGTCTTAGAAAGCACTCACATCCTTGATGAAGAACAAGCAGTGTGACCCATAACACGATCATCTTGACATTGGCTCTTGTTAGAGACCTTGTTGGTATTTCACTGACTGTTGGCTGTGATGTAATGTGGGATGTCACACAGTGAAATGCATCTGATTGGTTATCACAGAATACAGATTTAGAAGTGCACTTCCTGCCACATTGTTCTCGTCCAGGTCTTTGATGAGAATAGCACCTCTTAGTTATCCAGTCAGTCACTCTCTTTGGTCATGATTGTGTTTTACTTTAGTATGAATGTTTGGAGGTTATCTGGATGGTTATGGTTAAGATTAGATACCAAATAGCAAATCAGTCAATCAATTAGACTTAATTTGTATAGCACACATAGAAAATGTGTGAAACACAGACACACACCAACACAGACACACACCCACGCGTATAATTTCATAATCCGCAAAGCACTACAACCAAGAGCAGCACTCATTAAAACAAGAGCAAGAACTGTGGAAATGCTATCGTAGGTGAGGAAACACCAGGGCTGGATAAAACCAACAACACTACGGTAAAATCAGTCAATAAATATAAACTCCAAAGTAGTAGAAATAAAAAAAAACATAAGAGCATAAAGTGAAGTGTCATGATTTTGTGATTGGTTTTCCTGGTTTCCTGTTTTGTATTACTCCCTGTGTTTCCCATTTGATTAATTCCTTGATTTCTCCTTGTGTGCTGATTTGTTTCACCTGTGTCTTGTGACCCCTCTGTCCCCTGTGTGTATATATAGTCCTGCCTTCCCCTTTGTTTTCTCTCTTGTTGTATTCGTCATTTTGGTCTTGTCAAGTTTTGCTCGATTGTCATGATTCTTGTTATTTGTCATAGTTTTTTGTTCTTGTCTCATAGTTTTGTCTTGTCAAGTTCATAGATTATGTTTCAAAGAAGTATTTGTTTTGTCAAGTTAAGATTTCCTGCCTCATCTGATGTGCCTTCGGTTTTGAATGAATGAATCAATGAAACCTTTATTGATCCCGCAATGGGGAAATTACAATTTTGTCTATTTATGTTCATAAAATATTTTACTGCCAGCCACATGGTAGCATCTCCCCGGCCTGCTAGCCGCCGGCTAGCCGCCGGCCTGCTAGCCGCAAACCATTTAACCCCTATCGAGCTGTACCTGTGCTGGCTCCTGGTCCAGCTCCTGGTCCATCTCCTGTTCCTGTTCCAGCCTCCGATCCTGGTCTCGATGGCTTCTGTTCCTGCTCCCGTACCGGCCCCGAGGGTCGGCTAATGCCCTGCTCCAGCACCGGCCCAGAGGGTCGGATCTTGCCCTGTTCCTGTACTGGCCCCAAGGGTCGGCTCACGTCTTTCTCCTGTTCCGGCCCCGAGGGTCACCTAATGTTCGGCTCCTGTTCTGGCTCCGAGGGTCGTCTCCGGTCCTGTTCCCGAGGTGGCTTGGACTCTGGCTCATGTTTCCAAGGTAGCTTGCGGTCCGGCTCCTGCTCCTGTTCCCAAGGTGCTCCTGTACCATGACAAAACAGCATTCATCACCCGCTATGGCCTCTATGAATACACTAGTATGCCATTTGGTCTCTGCAACGCACCTGGGACATTTCAGAGAGCCATGGAACTGGTCCTCAGAGGATTTCAGTGGAAGACGCTTCTCGTTTACTTGGATGATATAATCATCCTTGGCAGAGGGGTTGAAGAGAACTTGCAGCTATGACCGCCTCCATAACTATGGTTTGAAGCTCAAACCCAAGACATGTCAGCTGTTGAGAGATGAGGTCCTTTTCCTGGGACACATGGTCAGTGGAGAAGGGATAAGTCCAAACCCAGCACTGGTCAAGGATGTGCAGCTGGCTACCCCCCTGAATAATCTCCTTAAAAAGACAGCAGAGTTCCAGTGGGGTGAACCTCAGCAGAATGCCTTTCTGCAGCTCAAAGAGACACTAACTACTGCTCCTGTTCTGGCTTATCTGACACCCACAGGCCGTTAATCCTCAACACCGAAGTTAGAAGCCCCCTGGAAAGTCCCACATATAGTTACGGCCAGCGGTGTTCCAGTGCTATATAAGATACTGACTCAGCGTGATAAGAAAAGTCATGCACCATTATCAGCTGAAGCTGTACACAGGTGATGTGAGTCCTGCATGGATGAGGTATCAGAGGCACAAAGTTCTCCCTCAGTGCCAGAACCCAGTCACACCCATTGAACAAGGCCCTGTTGCACTACAGCCTCTGTGTACTGAGCACAGGAGCGACAATGAACTGAATGAAACTGGGCTTGATTCTCCTGAGCCGCCGGTCATGGAAGGCAAGTGCTGGGTTGCAGCACGCAGACGTAGGCAGGCCGCACTGCGCCTGCACCCGGAGGAGATACATACCTTGGGGTCAGAGGAGGTCAGCCAAGGACCTCCAGCAAGAAGAACTCAAAAGGGGCAAGTGATACACCAGCTCGTTATCAAAATACTTAGAGAACGTGTCTTGGTCCAGTTTAGTAATGTTGGTTTTGATTAAACTGGATTGTGTAGTTGACTGTTTACACCATTTAGCACTGAAGGGACTCGGTATGCTTGGGGGGGGGGGGGTGTATTGTGTTAATATTGTTGTTCTCACCTTGAGTAATCAGATTGAGGTATTTTTTATGTTTTATGATGTCATTTCATAGCTGTTAATCCCTTCTGGAACCACATAATAGATATTTAGTTCCTGTTCCGCTATAGTAGAGTTCCGGTAGATACAACCCTGTGTTATGATCTCACGCCTGCTTTGGTGCGGACTTAAGTCTGTATGCGCTAGAGCTAGAGCGTTCAGCTGTGAGTGTAACTTACCTGTGTTTGCTGCCAACCTCCAGTAAAGTGAGTAAAGTGAGATATTCGTCTCAAGAGTGGTCCTTCCTCCCGCACGTAGAAACCTTCATCTCCTGTTAGGCGGAGCTAACAATATACATACACTACCAGTCAAAAGTTTGGACACGCCGTCTCATTTAAAGTTTTTTCTTTATTTTCATGATTATTTACATTGTAGATTCTCACTGAAGGCATCAAAACTATGAATGAACACATATGGAATTAAGTAGTAAACAAAAAAGTGTGAAATAACTAAATTAAAATATTAATATTTCACTATGAATACTAACGTTTGTCTGTGTTTTGTCAGCACTGCAATAAACATCTGTAGCTTTACATGAGCTGATCTGAATCTGCATGAGTCTTGTGCTTAACAGTCGCCTCCTGTGGGATGCAGGCCAATCACACATAAACACTGAACATTAACAAAGCATTTGAGACATTTATTTTCATAATTTGTCTTGACAAAAAGCATTCCCAGGTGTCGAATAAAAAAGGTACAATGACAGAGTATTCCAAGCTGACACAAAAAATCAGAGGCTTTGATATCTTACAAGTTTCAGCTTTTTTTTTTTTTTTTTTTATATCTCTATATGTTTTTATGTAAAAGAACAAAAACAAGCATATATAAAATCATCAGTCAAATACTAACCACGAGGTGCAAGTCTGGCTTTTATCATGAAATGACAAGTCAGAAGAGACAACACATTTATTCATTCTTTTAAGAAAGCACAGTGCGACCACTCAGCCCATAGATTCACACATTGTTATTCAGCATTTAACTTGAGGAAAGACACTTTCTTCTGTTTTCAGCTCTTTCGTCCTCCTTTATCTCGTAGCGTTTCTTCCAGAGATAGAAAACTTGTGAAGAGGTGCTTTCTATGCATAGTGATGAATAAAGCACAGGTATCATGTTTTTAATCACACTTGTTAGTAAAGAATCTCAGACCATTAAACAAGTTCAAGTTAAAAATGTAAATAAACTAAAAATCTTTACTTTGTCTCTCTTAGTTGTTTGCATGCCATGCTTTGAAGATAATATTTTGTAAGGTACACATGGAACAACAGCAAAATAACTATATAAAAATTTAAATTATGCTACAAGTGTTGGCTGATTATCATGAAGAAATGACTAATGTCCTGACTAAAATCCTGTTTGTATGTATGCTCTCCTTTCTGGAGAATATTAAAATACTCATCAGTAAACAGAACTTACCGTCTCTTGGAGTTTGGTAACAGATGAAAACAAAATGTACAATTACAGATATGGCCAAGCATATTACTGCTACCACCAGTGCAGCATCTGATGATTGATCTAAAAAACAGAGAAAGAAAATATACTGGATCAGTGCTTTGATAGAAGTTGTCATGATGACACCAAAACGATTTTGCGAAATCATCAAAATCCTACCAGCTTCCAGTTTAGTTCCATTTCCAAATAATATCTCTCCACATGTGGCCACAGCACAGTAGTAAGTCCCATCATCAGAGGAGCTGATGTTCTTAGAGAAGCGATAAACACATCTCTTCTGAGTCTCAGATCTCTTCTCACATTTATTACTTGTATCTCCATCAGTGTAGATGATGTCTGGATGAGATTTATGTGATCCAGCTCTGAACCAGAACACACTGAGATCTCCTGGACACATCTTGTTCTCAGAGTCAGAGTGGACTGAACACTGGAGAGTCGCTGAGTCTCCTGGACGAACTGGATCTGATACTGTCTGAATAACAGTATAGTTTGATGTCCTCTCAGTGTTTCCTGCTTATAAAGACAGGTTTTAGATCAGTGGCTAAAATATTGACTGATCTTAATGAATTACATGACATATTACCTTTTACTAACAAATATGTCCCACTCCATTCAGTATTGCTGAGCCACTGTGCAATTCCACAGTGATAGAGTCCCTCGTCCTCCTGGGTTATCCTTGAAATGGTCAAGTTGCTGAAATTGTTATCATAAGTAACTTCCCATCTTGAGTTAGAAAACTCTGGTGCATACTCAGGTGTCGAAGATTTCCGCCATCTCACAATAGTTTTCAGAGTATCTGGGACAGTCTGTTTGTACCAGTGGATTTCTTTACGGGTGATCTCAGTATCAGACAGAGCACATGTTAAGGTAACAGTTTCACCAAGTTCAACTGGTTTGACTGGAGTTAATGTATCTGAAATGAAAGAAACCATGCAATAGATAAAATAGTTAAGTGACAATGATGTAAAAAAAAATCCAACATGCAAAGATAAAATGTATGAACCTAAATAGATCTAATAAGAAAATACTTGCAAAGTCTTAGAAAGCACTCACATCCTTGATGAAGAACAAGCAGTGTGACCCATAACACGATCATCTTGACATTGGCTCTTGTTAGAGACCTTGTTGGTATTTCACTGACTGTTGGCTGTGATGTAATGTGGGATGTCACACAGTGAAATGCATCTGATTGGTTATCACAGAATACAGATTTAGAAGTGCACTTCCTGCCACATTGTTCTCGTCCAGGTCTTTGATGAGAATAGCACCTCTTAGTTATCCAGTCAGTCACTCTCTTTGGTCATGATTGTGTTTTATTTTAGTATGAATGTTTGGAGGTTATCTGGATGGTTATGGTTAAGATTAGATACCAAATAGCAAATCAGTCAATCAATTAGACTTAATTTGTATAGCACTTTTCATACAAAGAAAATGTGTGAAACACAGACACACATATAATTTAATAATCCGTGAAGCACTACAACCAAGAGCAGCACTCATTAAAACAAGAGCAAGAACTGTGGAAATGCTGTGAGGAAACACCAGAGGCTGGACAACACTATGGTAAAATCAGTCAATAAATACAACTCCAAAGTAGTAGAAATCAAATAAAACATAAGAGCATAAAGTGAGTGTCATGATTTTGTGATTAGTTTTCCTGGTTTTCTGTTTCCCGTTTTATTTTGTTAAGTTCTTGGTTTCCTGTTTTGTGTCCCTGTGTTTCCCATTTGATTAATTCCTTGATTTCTCCTTGTGTGCTCTGTCTTGATTTGTTTCACCTGTGTCTCATCATACCTCTGTCCACTGTGTGTATATATTAGGGATGGCTCGATCCGATACTTAGGATCGGTAACTGCCCGATATCGGTCAAAATTTCAGGATCGAATATCGAAAAAAATAACTATAGCCCGTCCGATCCGATACCCAAATGCTCAACTTAACTTTGCGCGACATGCCGTAAACAGAGAGCAGCTGCTGCAAGCGTGTGTAAACAGAACCTCCTGACAGTGAATCATGTCAGCTGTGTGGAGTTACTTTGCACGCAAGGAAGAGAAAGGTAAAACAGCCGAATGCAACTTGTGCAGCGCGAGTGTCTCAAGGGGTGGCAGCAGCACTGGACGCAAGTGTTTGTGACAGTTATTTAAAGTTAGCAGTCACTTAAAGCAGCTATATGTCCTATAGCAGGGGTGCCCATACGTGATCGCGATCGACCGGTGCGGGTAGATCTCGTGCCATTGGAAAAAAATAAAATATTTTAGATGTTAGTCTGGCTTAACAATTAACTGTTGCACCTCCAAAACAAACAGCAAGACAAACGTTCATCTTTATTTATTTTACTTTATATTTGCAACATACCCTCAGTTCAGCGGCACACATCCACAGCCACGCACAACTTCAACCACAACAACTCAAGACTACCGTCTTTCTTAAAGAGACAGCGCTATTTTTCTAAAGGTGCAGTGCACCAATTTTTCTTGATAAAAATAAAAACAAAGATGGATAGAGCTTTTAACACTGTAGCAACAATTAATATGACTTAGGATAGGTAGATCACTTTGACTTGGTCATTGTAAAAGCAGCTCGCAAGCGTGTTCAATGGAACATTAGGCTGAGTCCATTCTATATCTAGTTTGATATGAGTGTTTTACATACAGTTCAACCCCAGAGGTTACATGTGAAAGAAGAAACATTCAAGTTTGCATTTTGCACTTATTTGAAGTTTAAATGAAGAGCTTATGGCTTGAGGCACATTGTGGGCTATTTTATTTCTTCCCTTAGGGGAGCAGAATATTTGTTGCACAGTTTGACCATGGTGTTTTTAGATGTCCATATGAAGCAAAGTACATCTATACAAACTATATGTATCATAAACAACTTAACAGAGGAGAAAAGAAGGTATCGGATTGATATCGGTATCGGCAGATACTCCAAATTGCAGTATCGGTATCGGTATCGGACATAAAAAAGTTGTATCGAGCCATCCCTAGTATATATAGTCCTGCCTTCCCCTTTGTTTTCTCTCTTGTTGTATTCGTCATTTTGGTCTTGTCAAGTTTTGTTCGATTGTCATGATTCTTGTTATTTGTCATATTTTTTTGTTCTTGTCTCATAGTTTTGTCTTGTCAAGTTCATAGAATATGTTTCAAAGAAGTTTTTGTTTTGTCAAGTTAAGATTTCCTGCCTCATCTGCTGTGCCTTCAGTTTTGTCTATTTATGTTCATAAAATATTTTTTGCCTACTCCTGCCTTGCCGCTCTGTACTGCATTTGGGTCCTACCCCACATTTTCCCTAACCCCCGTTGACAGAATGACAAGACCAGAATGGACCCAGCGGAGTATACAGTATTCCTTCTCACGAGGAGGAGAGTAAAAGGCATGTAGTTGCTTATTATTTGGAACAAACGCTGGAACATAAACCATGGATCATGTCCGAGTTTCTGAATTCTTTTGAGGGCACTTGTTTAGCCATGAGGGCTCGGACAGGGAGGCAGGCCTGCTTGCTGGCAGCCTCAGTCGCCCTGGTCTGCCGGCCACATGGTAGCGTCTCCCCGGCCTGCTAGCCGCCGGCCTGCTAACCCCAGTTAACCAGTTAACCAGTTAACCCCTATCGAGCTGTACCTGTGCTGGCTCCTGATCCATCTCCTGTTCCTGTTCCTGCCTCCGATCCTGGTCTCGATGGCTTCTGGTCCTGCTCCTGCACCGGCCCAGAGGGTCGGCTCTTGCCCTGTTCCTGTACTGGCCCCAAGGGTCGGCTCACGTCTTTCTCCTGTTCCGGCCCCGAGGGTCACCTAATGTTCGGCTCCTGTTCTGGCTCCAAGAGTCGCCTCTGCTCCTGTCTCCGAGGTGGCTCGGACTCTGGCTCATGTTTCTGAGGTAGCTTGGGGTCCGGCTCCTGCTCCTGTTCCCAAGGTGCTCCTGTACCGTGACAAAACAGCATTCATCACCCGCTATGGCCTCTGTGAATACACTAGTATGCCATTTGGCCTCTGCAACGCACCTGGGACGTTTCAGAGAGCCATGGAACTGGTCCTCAGAGGATTTCAGTGGAAGACACTTCTCGTTTACTTGGATGATATAATCATCCTTGGCAGAGGGGTTGAAGAGAACTTGCAGCTATGACCGCCTCCGTAGCTACGGTTTGAAGCTCAAACCCAAAAAATGTCAGCTGTTGAGAGACGAGGTCCTTTTCCTGGGACACATGGTCAGTGGAGAAGGGATAAGTCCCAACCCAGCACTGGTCAAGGATGTGCAGCTGGCTACCCCCCTGAATAATCTCCTTAAAAAAACAGCAGCAGTTCCAGTGGGGTGAACCTCAGCAGAATGCCTTTCTGCAGCTCAAAGAGACACTAACTACTGCTCCTGTTCTGGCTTATCTGACACCCACAGGCCGTTAATCCTCGACACCGAGTTAGAAGCCCCCTGGAAAGTCCCACATATAGTTACGGCCGGCTGTGTTCCAGTGCTATATGAGATAATGACTCAGCGTGATAAGAAAACTCATGCACCATGATCAGCTGAAGCTGTACACAGGTGATGTGATTCCTGCATGGATCAGGTGTCAGAGGCACAAAGTTCTCCCTCAGTGCCAGAACCCAGTCACACCCATTGAACAAGGCCCTGTTGCACTACAGCCTCTGTGTACTGAGCACAGGAGTGACAATGAACTGAATGAAACTGGGCTTGATTCTCCTGAGCCGCCGGTCACGGAAGGCAAGTGCTGGGTTGCAGCACGCAGACGAGGCAGGCCGCACTGCGCCTGCACCCAGAGGAGATACATACCTTGGGGTCAGAGGAGGTCAGCCAAGGACCTCCAGCAAGAAGAACTCAAAAGGGGCAAGTGATACACCAGCTCGTTATCAAAATACTTAGAGAACGTGTCTTGGTCCAGTTTAGTAATGTTGGTTTTGATTAAATTGGATTGTGTAGTTGACTGTTTACACCATTTAGCACTGAAGGGACTCGGTATGCTTGGGGGGGGGGGGGGGGGCATTCTGTTAATATTGTAATATTGTTGTTCTCACCTTGAGTAATCAGATTGAGGTATTTTTTATGTTTTATGATGTAATTTCATAGCTGTTAATCCACATAAAACCACATAATAGATATTTAGTTCCTGTTCCGCTATAGTAGAGTTCTGGTAGATACAACCCTGTGTTATGATCTCACGCCTGCTTTGGTGTGGACTTAAGTCTGCGCTAGAGCTAGAGCGTTCGAGTATAACTCGAACGCTCTAGCGACAACAGCGTTGTGAGTATAACTTACCTGTGTTTGCTGCCAACCTCCAGTAAAGTGAGTAAAGTGAGATATTTGTCTCAAGAGTGGTCCTTCCTCCTGCACGTAGAAACCTTCATCTCCTGTTAGGCGGAGCTAACAATATATACACTACCAGTCAAAAGTTTGGACAGACCGTCTCATTTAAAGTTTTTTCTTTATTTTCATGATCATTTACATTGTAGATTCTCACTGAAGGCATCAAAACTATGAATGAACACATATGGAATTAAGAGGTAAACAAGAAAGTGTGAAATAACTCTAAATATTAATATTTCACTATGAATACTAAAGTTTGTCTGTGTTTTTTCAGCACTGCAATAAACATCTGTAGCTTTACATGAGCTGATCTGAATCTGCACGAGTCTTGTGCTTAACAGTCGCCTCCTGTGGGATGCAGGCCAATCAAACATAAACACTGGACATTAACAAAGCATTTGAGACATTTATTTTCATAATTTGTCTTGACAAAAAGCATTCCCAGGTGTCAAATAAAAAAGGTACAATGACAAAGAGTATTCCAAGCTGACACAAAAAATCAGAGGCTTTGATATCTTACAAGTTTCAGCGTTTTTTTTTTTTTTTTATATCTCTATATGTTTTTATGTAAAAGAACAAAAACAAGCATATATAAAATCATCAGTCAAATACTAACCACGAGGTGCAAGTCTGGCTTTTATCATGAAATGGCAAGTCAGAAGAGACAACACATTTATTCATTCTTTTAAGAAAGCACAGTGCTACCACTCAGCCCATAGATTCACACATTGTTATTCAGCATTTAACTTGAGGAAAGACACTTTCTTCTGTTTTCAGCTCTTTCATCCTCCTTTATCTCGTAGCGTTTCTTCCAGAGATAGAAAACTTGTGAAGAGGTGCTTTCTATGCATAGTGATGAATAAAGCACAGGTATCATGTTTTTAATCACACTTGTTAGTAAAGAATCTCAGACCATTAAACAAGTTCAAGTTAAAAATGTAAATAAACTAAAAATCTTTACTTTGTCTCTCTTAGTTGTTTGCATGCCATGCTTTGAAGATAATATTTTGTAAGGTACACATGGAACAATAGCAAAATAACTATATAAAAAATTAAATTATGCTACAAGTGTTGGCTGATTATCATGAAGAAATGACTAATGTCCTGACTAAAATCCTGTTTGTATGTATGCTCTCCTTTCTGGAGAATATTAAAATACTCATGAGTAAACAGAACTTACCGTCTCTTGGAGTTTGGTAACAGATGAAAACAAAATGTACAATTACAGATATGGCCAAGCATATTACTGCTACCACCAGCGCAGCATCTGATGATTGATCTAGAAAACAGAGAAAGAAAATATACTGGATCAGTGCTTTGATAGAGGCTGTCACGATGACACCAAAACGATTTTGTGAAATCATCAAAATCCTACCAGCTTCCAGTTTAGTTCCATTTCCAAATAATATCTCTCCACATGTGGCCACAGCACAGTAGTAAGTCCCAGCATCAGAGGAGCTGATGTCCTTAGAGAAGTGATAAACACATCTCTTCTGAGTCTCAGATCTCTTCTCACATTTATTACTTGTATTTCCATCAGTGTAGATGATGTTTGAAGGAGATTTATCTGATCCAGCTCTGAACCAGAACACACTGAGATCTCCTGGACACGTCTTGTTCTCAGAGTCAGAGAGGACTGAACACTGGAGAGTCACTGAGTCTCCTGGACGGACTGGATCTGATACTGTCTGAACAACAGTATAGGTTGATGTCCTCTCAGTGTTTCCTGCTCAAAACAAAACAGTATTAAAAACTGAGTACTTCCAAACACGTTTTTGGCATTTTTCACATCATGATAAGAGGGACTGAAAAACCTCTGAAAAATCAACATTGTACCTTCTACTAACAAATATGTCCCACTCCATTTAGTCTTAATCCACTCTGTGAGTCCACAGTGGTACATGCCCTCATCCTCTTCAACTGTCCTCATAATGGTCAGGTTGCTAAAACTCTCATCAGTACTTAAGTCAAATCTTGACTGAGAAAATTCAGGTCCATACTCAGGTGTAGATTTAGATTTATACACTGTCACAATTAATTTAAGAGTATCTCCGACACTCTGCTTGTACCAGTGGATTTCTCCAATGTCAAGTCCTTGATTGGATAAAGAACATGTAAAGTTTGCAGGTTCTCCAAGCTGAACTGTTTTCACTGCAACCAGCGTATCTAAATGAAAGGAAAACACAGAAAAAGCATTAATTATAAATCATTATGATGTGGAAAAGTTACAATCCAAATGTTTTATCGTGGTGTGTAAATTCTGAGTAAAACTTTTGAAAATAATTCAAGAAATAGTGCATATGATGTGAAAAAGTCTATTTAGTATGTAAATTCTCCACTGAGAAAACTTTTGGACAGAATAAAAGACACTTACATACTGGATGAAGACAAAGCATTGTAATCCATAAGAGGACCATCTTGACACTGTGTCTTGAAAGCAGACTTGTGGGTATTTTAATGAGTGAAGGAGGTGTTATAGGGGTACGTCCCACTGTAAGCTGCATCTGATTGGTTGACACAATAAATGTACTTCCTGTCACGTTGTCCTCGTACTGGGCTTTGAAGCTTTTCATCTCTCTTTTTATCTTTTGTCCAGATTGTTCACCTTTAACTGTCTGATTATTTTGAATGTGTTTGACTGTCTCTGGGTGACTGTTATTGTTGCCCTGTGTTTGTAGTGTATGTGCCTATGTATAACAGACCTGTGTTAACAGGACAGGACTCCCAAGTGAATTTTGAAGTCTTACACAAAAACTTTTGGACGACACTTTGGTTAAAATCAAGACACAGGACGTGGAATATTACACATGGCACATCAATGCAGTGGACAGCAACATCAAGTTCACTCAGGAAGACATCAGCGGAGGTAGTTTGGCTTTCCTGGACTGTCTGATGCATGTGGAAGAAGACCGAAGCCTCAACATTGAAGTGTATAGAAAACCCACTCACACTGATCAGCACTTATTATTTGTTTCCCACCACCCCCTGGAGCACAAACTAGGGGTCATCAGAACGCTCCAGCACAGAGCACAGACTCTACCCACAAGACTGGATGGTAAGGGGAAGTCACAGAAATGCATCAAACGGGCACTTAAGACATTTGGATATCCCAACTGGGCCTTTGTCAAAGGCTCAAAAAGATATCCCAAAAAGGACAGAGAGGAGGGCAACAAAAGGAAGAACATCATCATCCCCTATGTGGCTGGGGTATCCGAAAAACTCAGGAGAATTTTCAGAAATCACCGCATTCCAGTTTATTTCAAACCAGGGAATACACTTAGGCAACGACTGGTCCATCCTAAAGACAAAACACCCAGGCAAAAACATAGTAATGTGGTGTATGCTGTTCAGTGCAGTGAGGAGTGTACAGACTTGTACATTGGGGAAACCAAACAACCCATCCACAAATGCATGTACCAACACAGGAGAGCCAGCTCATCAGGAAACGATTCAGCGGTCCACCTACACCTGAAGGACAAAGGGCAAACTGAAAAAACCTTCTCTGAACAGAGGAGGTGGACTGAGATTTAATCTGCCATCTATTTACAATACAGTTTTAACTTCTGTCCCCAAGAAGTTTCAGCCTCATTCACACCTTGACACTGGAGCCTCTGACAGACAAGAGTCGTTAGAGCACCATTCATAGAAAAGAGGACGGGGACAAAAACAGTCCCCCCTCAACAACAGGTAAGTACCCAATTGTTAAAGGAAATTAGCTGCACCAATTTCTGGTTGTTAACATAACATTCAAGTTTCAGGAGGAGATCCTATTTAAACCTCAGACTTCCCACCAGTCCCCTAGAACTGAAGAAGCTACTCAGATGAGTGGTGAAATGTCTTCTCAAAAAAAAACCTCTACAAGTCCAGTTGCCTTTTTTGAAACTTTTTTGGATATGTCATGACGAGGATAACTGGGAACCTTCACAGACAGTTTTGGGTTTGGTTTTGGTCATGGGTGTTGAAGTTCCTGTTTTACTTTATGCCTTTGTCTGTTTATCCCGTTGCTGCTTCTTCATGTCTTACTGCATTCTCCGAGTGCCTTTTTGCTATGCACTTTTATTTTTTATTTTTTTCCTGTTAGATAATCATTCTTGGATTTACCTCTTTTGGTTAAGGGGCACTTTACACGGAAACGATTGGAGGTGAAAAGCGCAAAACATTTTATCGGATGTCCTATATCGTTTAGATGGTGACGGCGTTTTTGGGGGTTGAAAACGCAAAAAAGTGAAACCACCCTCCAGAGTGGAAATCTTAAAAACGCTCCACCCTCGCGTCACCGTGCAAAGGGTGAATAACGCAAAACTGCGTTTCTCCTCGAATAGAAATGACGTGACAAGCATGCGACAGGACCGGAAAAACAAGTAAACAACATGTCGAGCTCCGCGATGGAGGTTCAACAGGCCCTAGCCGCAATAATTTGTATCCAAGTGGTTGTTTTGGTTAATGTATTTCGCGCGCTAAGCGTGGAAAAGTAGAAGAAAAGTAAATACCTCTATGCAGGCACTCTTGGGAGTGTTGCCACCTAGCCATCTGGCAGTATACTGCATCTATGTGTATGAAATTTCACACACTTTTGCGTTTCCGTTTGAACACAGATTTGTTTCAGAAACGCTCGTCTAAATGCGGAGTTAAAAGTGAAAACGAAACGCCACTTTTGCGCTTTTGGTTCAGATAGTTTCCGTGTAAAGGTAGCCTAAGATTTGGTTTAGATTTTACAGGACTTTCCAAATACAAAAAGTGGGGTAGATCGGTGTAACGTATTGCTAACACAGGTATTGTGCACTAGTAGGCAAGGTGCATTGTTCTTCATGTTAAAAAAGTATTTTTAAATGCTTTAAAAATGGGAAAACATTAAAGAAATTAGCATTTACGTACTAAATACACTGCCTGGCCAAACAAAAGTTGCCACCAATAAAAAAAGGTCACACACTCCAATATTTTGTTGAACCACCTTTAGCTTTAATTACAGCACACATTCACTGTGGCATTGTTTCGTTAAGCTTCTGCAATGTCACCAGATTTATCTCCATCCAGTGTTGCATTCATTTTTCACCAAGATCTTGTATTGATGATGGGAGAGTCTGGCATCTACGTAAAGCCTTCTGCAGCACATCCCAAAGATCCTCAAGGGGTTAAGGTCTGGACTCTGCAGTGTCCAATCCATGTGTGAAAATGATGTCTCATGCTCCCTGAACCACTCTTTCACAATTTGAGCCCAATGAATCCTGGCATTATCATCTTGGAATATGCCCGTACCATCAGGGAAGAAAAAATCCATTGATGGAATAACCTGGTCATTCAGTATATTCAGGTAGTCAGCTGACCTCATTCTTTGGACACATGATGTTGCTGAACCTAGACCTGAGCAACTGCAGCAACCCCAGATCATAACACTGCCCCCACAGGCTTGTACAGTAGACACTAGGCATGATGGGTGCATCACTTCATCTGCCTCTCTTCTTATCCTGATGCCCCCATCACTCTGGAACAGGGTAAATCTGGACTCATCAGACCACATGACCTTCTTCCATTGTTCCAGAGTCCAATCTTTATGCTCCCTAGCAAATTGAAGCCTTTTTTCCCAGTTAACCTCACTGATTAGTGGTTTTCTTGAGGCTCCACAGCTGTTCAGTCCCAATCCTGTGAGTTCCCTTCACATTGTACACATGCAAATGTCTTACTTTCACTATTAAACATAGCCCTGAGTTCTACTGTTGTTTTTCTTCGATTTGATTTCAAGTGACCACATTTCTTCCTCAAAGTCGATGGTTCCTCACCATCCTTCCAGTTTTTAATAATGCCTTCGACAGTTCTTAACCCAGTTTTAGTAGTTTCTGCAGTCTCCTTAGAGATTCTCTGCTTCTCATTCTCTGCTTGATGTATGCAAATGATTTGACCCTTCTAAAACAGAATAACATCTTTTCCACGACCACAGGATGTGTCTTTCGACATGGTTGTGGAAGAAATGAGAAGCTTCTCATTGCATCAGTTGGGGTTAAATGACTTGTTTCCAACTGAAAGATAATCACCCATGCAGTAATTATCCAATAGGAGGCTCGAACCCATTTGCTTAGTTAAATCCGGGTGGTGACTTTTTTTGTGTATATTAATATTGAAGTTTCTTGAGTGTATTTTTATGTTTTATGATGTAATTTCATAGCTGTTAATCCCTCCTGGAACCACATAATAGATATTTAGTTCCTGTTCCGCTATAGTAGAGTTCCGGTAGATACAGCCCTGTGTTATGATCGCTGGCCTGCTTTGGTGCGGACTTAAGTCTGTCTGCGCTAGAGCTAGAGCGTTCAGCTGTGAGTGTAACTTACCTGTGTTTACCGCCAACCTCCAGTAAAGTGAGTAAAGTGAGATATTCGTCTCAAGAGTGGTCCTTCCTCCCGCACGTAGAAACCTTCATCTCCTGTTAGCTGGAGCTAACAATATATACACTACCGGTCAAAAGTTTGGACACATCCTCTCATTTAATGTTTTTTCTTTATTTTCATGATTATTTACATTGTAGATTCTCACTGAAGGCATCAAAACTATGAATGAACACATATGGAATTATGTAGTAAAAAAAAGTGTGAAATAACTCTAAATATGATTTTATTTTAGATTCATGTTGCTGTTTATTGTGACTGGACTACTTCAGCTAACTTCTCATTCTATGTCACTATGAATACTAACGTTTGTCTGTGTTTTGTCAGCACTGCAGTATAAACATCTGTAGCTTTACATGAGCTGATCTGAATCTGCATGAATCTTGTGCTTAACAGTCGCCTCCCGTGGGATGCAGGCCAATCACACATAAACACTGGACATTAACAAAGCATTTGAGACATTTATTTTCATAATTTGTCTTGACAAAAAACATTCCCAGGTGTCAAATAAAAAAGGTACAATGACAAAGAGTATTCCAAGCTGACACAAAAAAAAAATCTGAGGCTTTGATATCTTACAAGTTTCAGCTTTTTTATATATTTATGTATATATATATATATGATTTTATGTAAAAGAACAAAAACAAGCATATATATACTAGCCACGACGAGCAAGTCTGGCTTTTATCATGAAATGGCAAGTCAGAAGAGACAACACATTTATTCATTCTTTTAAGAAAGCACAGTGCTACCACTCAGCCCATAGATTCACACATTGTTATTCAGCATTTAACTTGAGGAAAGATACTTTCTTCTGTTTTCAGCTCTTTCGTCCTCCTTTATCTCGTAGCGTTTCTTCCAGAGATAGAAAACTTGTGAAGAGGTGCTTTCTATGCATAGTGATGAATAAAGCAAAGTATCATGTTTTAATCACACTTGTTAGTAAAGAATCTCAGACCATTAAACAAGTTCAAGTTAAAAATGTAAATAAACTAAAAATCTTTATTTTTTTCTTAGTTGTTTACATGCCGTGCATTGAAGATAATATTTTGTAAGGTACACATGGAAAAATAGCAAAATAACAATATATAAAATTTGAATTATGCTACAAGTGTTGGCCGATTATCATGAAGAAATGACTAATGTCCTGACTAAAATCCTGTTTGTACGGATGCTCTCCTTTCTGGAGAATATTAAAATACTCATCAGTAAACAGAACTTACCGTTATATTGTTCATATACTGCTCTTGGAGTGTGGTAACAGATGAAAACAAAATGTACAATTACAGATATGGCCAAGCATATTATTGCTACCACCAGCGCAGCATCTGATGCTTGATCTAAAAAACAGAGAAAGACAATATACTGGATCAGTGCTTTGATAGAGGCTGTCATGATGACACCAAAACGATTTTGCAAAATCATCTAAATCATACCAGCTTCCAGTTTAGTTCCATTTCCAAATAATATCTCTCCACATGTGGCCACAGCACAGTAGTAAGTCCCAGCATCAGAGGAGCTGATGTCCTTAGAGAAGCGATAAACACATCTTTTCTGAGTCTCAGATCTCTTCTCACATTTATTACTTGTATCTCCATCAGTGTAGAGGATGTTTGAAGGAGATTTATCTGATCCAGCTCTGAACCAGAACACACTGAGATCTCCTGGACACGTCTTGTTCTCAGAGTCAGAGAGGACTGAACACTGGAGAGTCCTTGAGTCTCCTGGACGGACTGGATCTGATACTGTCTGAACAACAGTATAGTTTGATGTCCTCTCAGTGTTTCCTGCTCAGAACAAAACAGTGTTAAAAACTGAGGACTTCCAAACACGTTTTTGTCATTTTTCACATCATGATAAGAGGGACTGAAAAACTAAATAAATCAAAGTTTTTCCTTCTACTAACAAATATGTCCCACTCCATTTAGTCTTAATCCAATCTGTGATTCCACAGTGGTACATGCCCTCATCCTCTTCAACTGTCCTCATAATGGTCAGGTTGCTAAAACTCTCATCAGTACTTAAGTCAAATCTTGACTGGGAAAATTCAGGTCCATGCTTAGGTGGTGTAGATTTATACAATGTCACAATTAATTTAAGAGTATCTCCGACACTCTGCTTGTACCAGTGGATTTCTTCTTTGCTGAGTCCTTGATTGGATAAAGAACATGTAAAGTTTGCAGGTTCTCCAAGCTGAACTGTTTTCACTGTAACCAGCGTATCTAAATGAAAGGGAAACACAGAAAAAGCATTAATTATATATTATTTATGATGGAAATGTTACTATCTAATGGTGTATAAGTTCTCCACTGAGAAAACTTTTGGACAGAATAAAAGACACTTACATACTGGATGAAGACAAAGCAATGTAATCCATAACAGGACCATCTTGACATTGTGACTTGAAAGCAGACTTGTGGGTATTTTAATGAGTGAAGGAGGTGTTATAGGGGTACGTCCCATTGTAAACGGCATCTGATTGGTTGACACAATAAATGTACTTCCTGTCACATTGTTCTCGTACTGGGCTTTGAAGCTTTTCATCTCTCTTTTTATCTTTTGTCCAGATTGTTCACCTTTAACAGTCTGATTATTTTGAATGTGTTTGACTGTCTCTGGGTGACTGTTATTGTTGTCCTGTGTTTGTAGTGTATGTGCGTATAACAGACAGGATAGGACTCCCGATCGAATTTTGAAGTCCTACACAAAAACTTTTTAAGTATTTTCAAAACATTGTAAAACTTTTATAAAACTAATTTTGGGTTTGGTTTTGTTCTTGGATGTTGAAGTTCCTGCTTTACTTTGTGCCTTTGTTTATCCCGTTGCTGCTTCTTCATGTCTTACTGTATTCTCAGAGTGTCTCTTTTTGCTATGCACTTTTATTTTTTTATTAATTTTTTTTTTTTCCTGTTTTTTATTTCTTTCTTTCATTCATTCATTCATCTTCTGTAACCACTTATTCCTGTTCAAGGGTCGCGGGGGAGCCTATCCCAGCTGTCATCGGGCGAGAGGCGGGGTACACCCTGGACAGGTCTCCAGTCTATCTCAGGGCTAACACAGAGAGACAGACAACCATTCACACTCACATTCACATCTACGGCCAATTTAGAATCACCAATTAAGCTAATGAGCATCTTTGGATTGTGGGAGGAAGCTGGAGTACCCGGAGAGAACCCACGCAGACACAGAGAGAACATGCAAACTCCACACAGAAAGGCCAGCCGGCCCATGGATTCGAATCTGGGACCTTCTCGCTGTGAGGCATCAGTACTGTTTTTTTATTTCTTCTGTTAGATAATCATTCTTGGATTTACCTCTTTTGGTTTAGATTTGGTTTAGATTCAGTTAAGATCTTACAGGACTTTCCAAATACAAAAAGTGGGGTAGATCAGTGTAAGTTACGTATTGCTAACACAGGTATTGTGCACAAATAGGCAAGGTGCATTGTTCTACATGTTAAAATAGCATTTTTAAGTTCTTTAAAAATGGGAAAGCATTAAAGAAATTAGCATTTATGTACTAGATACACTGCCTGGCCAAAAAAAAGTCACCACTAATAAAAAAAAGCACATCCCAAAGATTCTCAATGGGGTTAAGGTCTGGACTCTGTGTTGGCCAATCCATGTGTAAAAATGATGTCTCATGCTCCCTGAACCACTCTTTCACAGTTTGAGCCTGATGAATCCTTGCATTGTCATCTTGGCATTTGCCCGTACCATCAATAAGAGGAAAACATCCATTGATGGAATAACCTGGACTCACCAGACCACATGACCTTCTACAGAGTCCAATCTTTATGCTCCCTGGCAAATTGAAGCCTTTTTTTTTCCAGTTAGCTTCACTGATTAGTGGTTTTCTTAAGGCTACACAGCTGTTCAGTCCCAATCCCTTGAGTTCCCTTCTCATTGTATGTATGTGTGTACATGTGGACATGTCTTACTTTCATTATTAAACATAACCCTGAGTTCTACTGTTGTTTTTCTTTGATTTGATTTCACCAAACGTTTAAGTGATCGCCAATCACGATCAACTAGGATCTTCCTCTAAGATAGATAGATAGATAGACACTTTATTGATCCCGAAGGAAATTCAAGACGATGGTTGCCTACTATCCTTCCTTTTTAATAATCCGTTCGACAGTGTTAGTAGTTTCTGCAGTCTCCTTAGAGATTCTCTGCTTCTCATTCTCTGCTTCATGCATGCCAGTGATTTGACCCTTCTTAAAGAGACTGACATCTTTTCCACGACCACGGGATGTGTCTTTCGACATTGTTGTTGAAGAAATGAGAAACTACTCATTACATCATTTGGGGTTAAATAACTTGTTGCCAGCTGAAAGATAATCACCCATGCAGTAATTATCCAATAGGAGGCTCGAACCCATTTTCTTAGTTAAATCTTGGTGGTGACTTTTTTTTTTTTGGCCAGGTGGTGTATATTGAAGGTCCTTGAGTGTGTACTATGACACACCAAAGAACAAGCTAAAAGTGTCTTGTTAATGTATTGCATTCTCCATTGACAAATAATGACAAAATAATAGTCATTATATTACAACTGAAACATTTATTCATTACGCCACTGTGCTGCCCACCATATTATGTAATTAGGCTAAAATGACTATCAGCACAGAGATCATAAGAAGTGTATTTAGCTAATGGCATCATAATGACTAGTGTAAAAAAATATTGACCATATTTTCCAAGAAATTTCTATTTTTCATCAAAACAGTCAAAGGTCAAAGGTCATTGTGACCTCACAAAACATGTGTTTAGAGACAACCATTGACTGTAGGCCATGAGTTAATAGTCAATATGCTAATTAGGACAAAATTTCACACAAATGTCCAAAACAATGAAATAATGACATTTTACCCCCAAAAGGTCAAAGGTCAACTTCACTGTGACTTTATAATGTTCTGCCAAAAAAGAGATTACACTTAGTGCTCATGGCTCCATTATTGTGTACAGTGAACAGTATAATACTAGCTGTATCAGGCTTGTTTCAGTGGACATACACTCATGTCTGTATCCGTCTTACAGAGCAGTGTTTAAGTTACATTGACCTTTTTGACAGCAGCTATAGGCTGGAGGCTACTAAAGTGCTTCAACGCTACGAGAACTTCTGATGTCTGAGCACAAGTCACCATGACTTCATCGGGTAATGGGCTCACATGATGACGTTTTCTCACTCAGATATTAGCAGAAGCCAAAACCTATAGGCCTTACCTTAGCTTTGATTTCAATATATTACAATATTGTCTAATCATTGTATAAATTAGTATTTGACAATTAAATAGGAACCAACACATCTACACAGCCACCATTTCCTTTCAGTACATTACGTTTTCAATGAGATACATATGCGGGTCATGGAAAGATATATACATACACACATACAAATATATATACATATATAAGGAAATTCAGAACAACTTCGTCAGAAACTACAATAAAAGTACACAAGTTTACTTCAGTGTGCAGACAAAAATTATAATAACATCAATTAAATTCATTCATCAAGATGTTGATCCAGCCTGAGAGCCTTGACATCAGTGTAAATGCTCTCTTCCTCTGTAGGTTTTGTGTCCCTTGTGCCAGTTTTGCCAGACTTTCTGGAGGTGAAAGATGCTACCGTGTAAATCAGCGAGTCTTCGTCTGTCTGAGAAAACAAAAACATGTTCAAACCTCAGATGTTAATATTCACACACGCAGAGTTTAACTTGCCGTTTAACTTGTGTTTAATTACCTGCTGATTTTCTTGATTATCATTGGCCGGCACATTGGTTTGCAGAGGAACGGAATCTGTATCGTAAATAATAACACAGTTGGCTACCAACGTGAATTCAGTTTTGTCAAGTAATATATAAACTGATGTGTGATGAGTGACTTTACTTACCATTGCACAGCCCACTGGATTTCTTCATGAGTTTTTTGATTGAATAAAGGAGAAAGGCTATAACAATCAGACTTATAACCAAAGCACCACATAAGAGATAGAGAACTGTATTGTCCATCTTTGACTCCCATGTGTTTTCAGCTGACACAAAATAAAAAGAAACAATTAGTTAAAATTAGATGAATTTCTTTAGTTACAGGATATTACAGAATATTAGCTATACTTCCTTGACCCTAATTTGTAACACAAATATGTTTCCCCCCCCCCAATATATCGATATGTGATGCAGTTACCTTCATTGTTGAGTTCTGATTTATTTCCAGATAATGTCTGTCCACACATGGCCACGGAACAGTAATACGTGAGGGTGCCAGAAGAGCTGAAGTTTCTGAAGTTGTAGAAACATTTTTTTGTTGAGGCTTCTCCAGAGTTCAGGTCAAATTCATTGCTGTCATTCACTTCAGTATGATTAAATCTTGAAAGAGACTGAGGTGCTTCAGGGCTGAAGCAGAATACGCTGTCATCAGCTGGACAGGTTTTATTCTCAGGGCCACGGAGGACTGAGCACTGTAGAGTCACCGTGTCTCCTGGAAGGACTGGAACAGATGGAGCAGCTGTGGTGACAGCAGGTTCTTGTTCTGAGAATCAGGAAAACAATAAAAAAAAAAAAAAAAAAAACATTTTGTGTATGTTTTATGTAACTTGTATATACACAAAATAAGAATTTAAGGAACGTAAATTTACCAAGTTGAGCTGTTGTTGTTGAACTTACTTTCAACTATGAGATGCTTTCCAGTCAAAAATTTAAAGTCATGTTGTACTGTTTTTATACAGAAGTAAAAAGCTGTATCAGTTAGCTCTGCTTTTGTAATATACAGAACAAACTCTCCAGTCTTCCAACTGGTTCTAATGCGCTGATAATCGTTCGGGGGGCTGGATGATCTTCCTAAAATTTTAGGATATTTTTCATAAAAAAACACGATCCAAAACAAGCTCCCCGAACCCTCACGGGGACATGTCAGTGTCACATCCTCTCCAACACGAACGATTTTCTTCTCAAACATCTGACCTTCTGTTAAACCTGAAAGTCATCAAACACATCATTGAGAATCGTGCATGCCCTCTTCTTAATTATATTCTGAAAAACAATATTTTTAATACATATCTGGAGTAAATCTGATCGTTATGCATATACTTACACCCGACTCTGAGCATCAGCAGTGCATAAAGTATGATCAGCATTTTCTTGTTATTCCACCTGAGACTGCTGTAATTTGAAACTGATTAAAAAAGACACTCCTAAATGTAATCACATCATCAAAGTGGGAGGAAACAGTTTTTCGAGCAATTTGATTGGCTTCTCGTTATGTTGGCGTGTCAGTGTACTACCCCTGTGGAAATAATATGAACCATCTTTCCAACCTGAGCACATGAAACACCAGCTGTAAGCCCCTGTCTCATTTTTGATACTTGTTGTGGGTTTCTGTAACTGAAACTCACAGTAAACACGGCAGATCGTTTTACACCGTGTCTGCGGGGGGGAAAAAATAGAGCAAAATCAATTACTCACGCAGTGTGTTCCGCATAGTTTCAAATGAAATATGATTCAATTCACAAAAATTCGCTAAATGTTCTCCCTCAAGAGAAAGTATGAGAAAAAACAAGTTTTGCTATTGCTGTGGCAATATTATATTGGGCTTTGTGACCAATTATTTCCATAAGCCTCAAAATTACTCAATTTTAAATCAGTTATATAAAAAAAATGTTTATAGCTGAATATATAAACTGTGAATATATAAATTTTAATGATAATTTAGACTGTACCATAAAGCAGGCCTGTTTGGTTAATTCGCTGAACACTTGTAAATATGGCCTCATGTTTGATTATGGTTTGATTATTAATTTTTTGTTCACTTTAAATAAAAAATAATCTTTTTACACCAACTACAAGTTCAGTAAATACATTTTAGCACTACATTTAGAACATCATCGCTCACTTCGCCTAAAATCAGCCTGCTGCATCTGGAAACAACTCCGATGAGAGAAAGGAGAGTGAACGCACAAATAAAATAACAATACATTTAAAAATCCCAGGCTTCATGGTGAAGCACCATAACATTCACCAACATTGTTTGTATTTTCTATGAGTTTTCCTCTGGAAACTCTTTAAAGCACTCCACTACAAGACTTACTGTATATAGCATGAAGGGGATTTCTGGCCAGTTTTACTCGTACAGAGACTAAAAACAAACTGAAAACCGGCTAAAATGTTCAAACTGCCTCAACCCTTGTTTGGTTTGTGGCCTTTATCGGGGTCAACATACTGCTGACCACAAGCCAAAACCTTTGGGTCTGACATTAAAGTGGTTCTTAATATGAAGCACCACGGTGTCACAAAACCGCAATGCCCTCAGAGGCCGATGTTCCATGCCCCACCTCCTCTGTCTCACTTTTTATTTCCTGTTCCTGTTCACCACTATCCAATAAAAACACAAAGGAATTTTTCAAACGTTGTTCCTGCTATACTACGACTCAGAACATACAAACATACAAACAATTACCACACATTAAATAATAATTTCTTGACACTATGCTGCGTCCAGCTGTTTCACGCATAAAACACACAGTTAAACACAGAGACAGAAAAAGTAACAGCAAAATCATCCATAAAATGTGACTAAAAACAAACAAAAAACAAAACAAAACACAAACAGTAATTTTATTTTCCATTGTGTGTCCTCCCTTTTCTTTGCAATGCTTGTACAGACACAGGAAAACACACATTTACCGACAAACAAATGATGCATGGAAACTTAAGCATTGCTGTGGTTTGGCTTTCAGCCAAGGGTGTGAAAGCAAAGGGGCTTCACTTCCTGCCTCAGTTGCTGCTTAATTCTCAGAAAGCTGGTCTTGCACCACTTTTTTTTTTATCCGTGTCAGAAAGTGTCAGAAAGTGTCACATAGAAACACATAGCATGTATATTATTGCTATGACAAATCTTTGTATCAAAGCAACACAGACGCAGTTACAGGGACACTTGCTTGGGGACACAACCTGATCAGTCATCTATCCGGATAGTTCTCATCACACTTTTCTATAGTGTCGGGGTTTTCATTGGTATGAGCTAACAGGTGAGGGGTGATGCTGATCATTCACTTCTCCCACCCTCATCATACTGACTTATTGAAAAATATCTTTGACAGTCTTGCTGTTCCTGTGCGTCACATGGCACAGCGAAGGGCAATCAAATGCTTGAAAAACACAATATATTATGTGTACATTAAATAACAAACAAGTAAAAGTTATATCAATTTACTTGCTAAAGCCTCTCCTTTCACCTCATATCACACTGAAGCTCATAGTCAGGTCTGTTCTTAGTAAACATCTTCAGCGGTTGGTCAAAAGGCAGAGAAACAGCTCACCACAACTTTTTTTTTTCAGCTTAGCGGGTAAATGTGGTTTAGCTTGTTGTTCTCATAACAGACAGGCAAAAGGTCTTAACAGTGCACTGCGACACCATAAAGATGGAGTTAATTCTGTCATAACACAACTATAGCCGGTCGATTGTCGAAAGCTTTAGCTGACAAATATTCAAGTCGTCAAAACCACCAACTCTCAGTCTCTATCTCTCTCACATTTTTTTTTCTCTGAGCGCACATGATAAAAAAAAATGAAGAGAAACCACACACAACACGGCCATTCCACAGCAGACACTTAGACTTGTTAAGAATAGCATTGTTGCTCTGCATTGTTAGAATTACTCATTCTGAAATTTTTTTTGCTTTTCATGCTATGACAAATCAAAAAGGCCTTAGAGTCTAAAGCATGAGTGAACAATAAAGAAACACTGGCACTCAAGCAACCCTTTTTTAAAAAAGCAAAATGACTTTTAATGTGTTTACTGGACATGCAAGATGGCACCTTGATTGCCGTTCACCGTCCCTCACAGGCTAACTTCAACTAATCAAGGCTAGGACACCCCAACATATCAAGTAGGCCCAATAACTTGACGCAGTGGATAAAGAAAATGATGGTGCTCAAAACTTTAAGTAAGGCCGTTGAGGTTGCCAAGATTTGTAAAAAAAATTAAAATAAATAAATAATAAAAAAAATACAGTATGACTTTTAAAGTATCAGTTCCTTTGAGGGAAACAGAATCTAATGATGATAATTAAAGCCTTCACTCAATGTAAAACATGAGGAAGTCTATTTGATGGTTTGGGTCCACTCTTATGAACAACATCAGACACTTAAGTGTTGATTTATTCATTCATTCATTCATCTTCTGTAACCACTTATTCCTGTTAAGTTACGGTTGTGGGGTCTGCTGGAGCCTATCCCAGCTGTCATCGGGTGAGAGGGCTAACACAGAGAGACAGACAACCATTCACACATACACCTCTGGCCAATTTAGAATCACCCATGAACCTAATGAGCATGTCTTTGGACGGTGGGAGGAAGCCGGAGTACCCGGAGAGAACCCACGCAGACACAAGGTGAAACTCCACAAATCAGTGAGATATTGCTAAATGTCCCTCAGTCTTTTTGTTCTTTTCCCCAGGCTTCCATCTAATAATCCATTTTATATATAAATATAACACTTTCATCACTGGGGCAGTTTTTGAGATGCAGTCAATTTAAATATTTTGTGAACCAGCCAATTGTCTTAACCTGCTTCATGATGACTTCTTCAATTAGTGTGTAATAGAGACAAAAACCAGCTGTAAATGTGACTAACCCTCATCATTCATTTATTCATTCATTTCTGGTATTAGTTATAATTCAGTATATTTTTTCCAACATCAGCTGACATATCACAATCTTAAGATACTTTAACTAAATAAATGAACGAACTTTGGCCTTCTAACGTACAGTCTAACTCTCAGCATGCTTTTCCCCCTGATTTTTTAATTACATATTTTCAATGATCATATCTAACATTGTGACATAATAAGTGTTATTATAATTAATTTAAGATGCTACACTTCCGGTGTGTCTAATACCTTTAATGCTGTATATGTTTTTAACGCCTGTTCTGTTTACTTAAATGCAACTTAAATGCAAAAAAAGTTCATGAGTTACAAATTAAACACCAATCTAAAAATGATGACACTTATAAATGAATGAAATGAAAATGGTTTACTTAAAAATGAAATGAGGAGGTTTTTAGTTTTTTGATACATACAGGATGACTCGTAATTTTTACATATCAGACAAAAGAAAGACGGGGGAAACATTTTTCATCCTTCATTAAACCTCTGATGCTTTGAAAGAGCAACAAAAATCCAAAATGATTCCAAATATAAGATTTATATATATATATATATATATATATATATATATATATTCAAAGATGGAACACAATGTTAACAAATGCATAAAATAGTTTTACAAGCTCTGACTTAAGCACTACATTTTTAGAAATAGATGGTAGTATGTATGTATCTATCTATCTATCTATCTATCTATCTATCTATATATATATATATATATATATAGATAGATAGATTCAAAAGTAAATTAATTTCATAATTTATTCATTTATTGCAGAAGCACTGGCGCCAGAGTAGACGACCTCTGTCCCTGTTGTTCGTGCATTCTTCTTTGCTTTGCCGGCTTTCATCGACATGATGGTTGGTGCAGAATAGACTAATGGAATCTCATCTCTCTGAGAAAAAAAAAATGAAAATAATTGAAGATTTGAGTTACATGTTACATGTTATGTGGAAAGAAAAATATGCCAATAACACTTTCTAGGTTCTTATATATACATTGCACCTCACCTGCTGATTCTGCTGAAAACCACTGGCAGAATCTGTGTGCAAAGCAACAGATGCATTTAAGATGAAAGATCCTATATGTTATTTTATGCAAATTATTTTACATAAATTACACAAAATCTGTTACCGTCATAGCGTTTCTTCTTGATGGTATAAATGAGGAAGGCTATAACAATCAGACTTGTAGCCAAAGCAGCACATAACAGAAAGACAACTATATTGGCCTTCTCCAAGTCCCACATTGCTGAAAAAATAAAAGCACCCAATTATGACAACTATTTTTACTATACATTCATGACAAATGTTTTCTGGTGATATTAATGGGTTACACAAGATTACCTTTAATGTTCAGTTTAGTTCCATTTCCAAACAATATCTCTCCACACGTGGCCACAGCACAGTAGTAAGTCCCAGCATCAGAGGAGCTGATGTTCTTAGAGAAGCTGTAGACACATTTCTGTGAGTGAGTCTCAGGACTCCTCTCACATTTATCAGTGTTGTTTTGATGAGCGTAAATTAAACTGCGATGAGATTCATCAGGTTTGGCTCTGAACCAGTACACTCTGTGATCTTCTGGACATGTTTTGTTCTCAGAGTCAGAGAGGACTGAACACTGCAGAGTCACTGAGTCTCCTGGATGAACTGGATCAGATGGAGATACTTGAATGACGGCCGTGATATCTGGTTCTGATCCTATAAAATACAAAGAAATAAATAATTAACATGTCTTACTAGCAGTATTCAAAAATAACACAAGTTAAAATATGAATTATATACACAAAAACACAAACCTTTAATTCTCAGAAACGTTCCATTCAGAAATGTCATTTTGAGCTGTTTGATTTTTAAACAGTAGTAAACTCCAGTATCACTTAGCTTAGCGTGTCTAATATGCAGAATAAAGGTTTCATTCCCTTGTCTTGTTGTAATGTGAGGAGTCTTATTAACCCCATCATCATATTTAAAGCCATACGTTCCTCCCAAAAATTCAGGCCAGTTTCCAGAAACAAGCTTGATCCAATGTAAGGTTGAATCATAGTCATACAAAGATGCTGGTCGGGGACAGATCAGAGTCACATTATCTCCAACTTCAACTGTTTGTGTTGCAAAGGTCGGATCATCTGTGCATCCTAAAGATTAAACAGATAAGTGAGAAATAGACTTACTGTATATTTGCCATTGTTTTAAATATGTCTGCAAGAAAAAAAGATGTAACATATACATAATATGGAAAGAAGCTGACTTTATATACTTACGCCCCACTCTGAGCATCAGCAGTAAATACAATATGATTAGCATCCTTTGATTAATCTCTGTGTGACTACATTTCAGTGTGAGTATGTTGTAAGAGGATTCACCTTAATGTAATCTCATCGAGTGGGAGGGACCTAATTTAGAGCAATCTGATTGGTCTACTGTTATACTTGAACGTCACTGTTGTTGGGATCTGAACCTGGTGTTGAGCTATGGATGCTCACCACGCATAATCAAGTTAACCACATGGCTGCCTTTGTCTTGGAGACAAAGGGAAGCCCTGGAAGCACCAGATTCCCACAATCCTCCAGGTGTGAAACTGACCAAGCAGTTCACTGGCTGACAGTGGCATGTGACCTCTGAGGTCATCAAGTCATATAAAATGCGCTGTTTTGCCAGTGTTCTCTCTCTTACTCTCTTATTCTCTTATCCTCCTACCCTCTACAACTCCACACCTCCACGTGGAGACCCCCAGCTGCTAAGCTGCAGCTGGGCGCCAGGTAGTCTGCTAACAAAGAGCAACTACTTGCAGGCCTGTTCTCCATACAGCAGCGAAGCGAGTTCCTGCTGAGGAATCTACACCAGCTTTTTAGCCAACAAACAGAAGGTTTGCAGGCTAAACTCCCAAACAACAGGAGCCACACGGCTAGTTAGCACCGAGCTGCTAACAAGCCACTTCAAAGGACTTCAAGGAGCGGCCAGTTTCCCCTCCAACGTCTGCCATCAGGAAAACACAGCAAGGACTACAGCTTTTCCCAGTTTGGCCTTCCATCAGGAACTGCCAGCTAAAGGAGCAACACACCAGAAATTGACTTTTCCACCAAATCTGGTAGTATGACCTGGGCCTAGTTAAGCTAAGCAAAGCATAGAACTTAAACTTTGATTTGATGTGATATTTGTTTTATTGAGTGTTTAGTATAGTGATTTGATGTTAGTTTAGATTATGCAACACATAGACTCAGGGTCTCTTGCATGCTAAACTAACCATCCTTTCTCTAACCTGGCACTTCTTATCACATTCTCTTATCACATTCCACCAAGGCATTTGGCCAGCGCACGGCACATGAGTGTCCCCACTCAGCAGCCATTGTTTCCTTTGTGTTCAAGACCTCAAGGCCCAGCGGCCATCTTGACACGCCCACAACCGGCGGCCATCTTGGCACGCCCACAACCGGCGGCCATCTTGACACGCCCACAACCGGCGGCCATCTTGACACGCCCACAACCGGCGGCCATTTTGGCTCACACACAACCAGCGGCCATTTTGGCTCACACACACACACACACACACACACACACACCTGTATTGAGTACACTGTAGTTAGCTTGTATGTTTACTTTTATTCTTGTTAATAAATGTCTTTTAAACATACCTGTCTGTTTAATATTGCACAAGAGTGAATGTTGCCAACCTCTACACTGTCAAGAACTCCAAATTCCTTCAACTGTAACTAGTTGTTAACATGGTAATTTTGGTTATAGTTATTAAGTTAATTATTAATCCGAACTCCAAATTGACAATTTAGTATAATTTATGAGACTGTTTTGATTAATTGGCTATCTTTTCCCTTCCTAGAAGGGTGGTGCCCCGAGGTGATCTAGTAATTCAGATCCAATTATTTAATAATAAATAATTATTTTTGATAATTATTAATTATTCATGATAGCCAAACCCCAATACTGAGTGCCTTAGTACCAGGCCCAACAAATGGTGCCCCGTGTGAGGCAGAGTACTGTTGGCAATTATTCATAATTGTGCAATATTAATTTCAGCATAATTTTGGCCAAAGCCAAAAATATTTTTGAACAACTTTTAGACTTGCCAGAAGTCTTAACGTTCAATCCCACTAGTCTACCACAGGAGTAGATGTCCAGTTGTACTTACGAACAGGTGCAGTGTGGTGATAATTTATGAAATTCACAAATTGATAAATTATTAATAATGCGTTATTAATAACTACCGTTTTCAGTCCCATTGTGGTACATTAAGAGTTGCTTTTGCTGCTAGCTAATTCAAGTTGAACCTACTTTTCGTAGTTGTAAGAATTTCTGCATTCGAATACCACGTATTCAATGCAATCCAGTCAAGCTGTTTCCTGTTAATTTAAGTGCTCCCCTGTTGAATTAAACCACAGCGTGCCACCGGCCCTGTGTGAAAGAACTTGTGCCGGCTGTTACTGCCATGCATTTCAGCCTAAGTAAGATAAGGAGTCTGAGATAGAGCCACAGTGTGCTACCAGCCCTGTGAAATATAAGTTATATACTTAGCTGTTACTGCCATGCATTCCAGCCCAAGTTAACTTTAAGAATCACGCCTCTAACTGTCACTGCCCTGCATTTCAGTTACTGCATGTTGAGTTTTGGTGAGTAAATTTGCATTTACTGTTACCAAATTTGTTGTGCCCACTAGAGCCACTAGATGGTGCCATAGCTACCGTTCTAGCCTCTCTCTTAGAAGCTACATAGCTACTTAGCATAGCATTGCTAACCCCATTGCTTTGTTGTTGTTTTTGACACCTCACCTCTATCCCATATAACAATGGAGAACCCCTGTGTAGAGCAATTCATTTCCTCCCTTGCACAGAGCCTAAACCCAGGCTACCCTGAATTCATTAACAAGTTGAATTTCAGTGAGTGCAGGGATGAGATAGATTCTCTACTGAAGGACAGGTGTGATGCACAGACTGCATCCAAAGGCCCATTGTTAAGATGTTTGCTTCTGAACTTCCACAGGCAATCCAGCCTTGCCTCTCAGAGCAAAGCAGCCTTAGAAAAGGAGGTAGAGTCCCTTAAAGCGCAAACTGCTTGTCTCCTCCATGAGGTACAAATGGCCAATAAGAAAGCTATGCGCTACTTAGCAGACCTGCACTCAGCAGAGTCCGATCTTTGTGCACACAAAGAAGAACTGCTAAGGCTTAAATCGGGTTGTCTTTCCCCACCACAGTCATTAAGCCAATGTGATTCTGGTTATTCCGATTCACACTCCTCCTGTAGTGAAAGGTTAACTTCCCCTACAGTTAGAAAATGGGAACAATTTCCAGCTGACCCTAAGTTCCTGGGATTGGAGTCAGGTCCTCAACCTCCTCTGAGAGACCGAGGTAACAATTACCTGACATCCCATCTCTCTGATATAGACCGTGAAGAGATGTGTAGTTTATCCTCCAGAAGATATTCTGCCCAATCTTCTTTTCAGTCTGTGATGCATGAGACTTCCATCCGTGCCCATCTCTCCAAAGGGGGGACTACAACACCACAGGTTTGCCCAGCCCCCGCCTTTCCACCAGAGATAACTGTTGCACGTGATGCACCTGCCCGGACACCACAGTGTCCCCGCTTTAAAGTGCTTGAGTTCCTTGCTAAGGACATTGAACATTTTGATCCAGACAGTTGTGATCATAACGTTGACAATTACGTTAGGGATTTAGACCACGCCCTAATTGATTTGCCCCATGCAACCCAAAGGGAGAAGGTTAAACTTGTATGGAAAACAAGCTCTAAAGCTGTCCATAAGTTTATCCAGTCACAACCTCCCACTGTCAGAGATGACTACTCAGAGCTCCGTCAAGCACTACTAGAAGAATTCTCTTCTACTGCTGATGAGATTGACTCAATGGTTGCAGCCCTCCAAATTAAACATACCCGTCATGAGCATCCTAGAGATTATTACAAACGTTTGAGACATGTGTACTTTCAGGGCAACAATGCACCAGGCTTAGAAGAGAACTCCACCTTCAAGTCTTTATTCTTGCAGAACCTTCACCCATGTGTGCGCACTCACGTTGTACTCATGACACGCCAAGGTGACCCCTCGATGCAGGACATCAGGAAGATGACACAGGTGGCTTGGGAAACTGTTGTCACTTCCAAAATAAGAGGGAAGACAGTTGAGCCCTCCAGCTCAACCACCAAGGCATCATCCCGCTCTACCACCTTTAAACATCACCCTCACAACAGACCAAAGGGGGGTGATAAAGGGCCACACAGGGACACTGAGCGTAGCCGCCATGTCCGCCAGCTTCCCCGAGATAGGCATTCACACAGTCGAAGCTGTAGAAAGCCTTACTCCGAAATTATGGCCCAGCAGTATGATCAACCAATAGACTGCTCAGATGATGATCGCAGCATCTCTGAGTGCAGTTTAGATGATCATAATTCAGCAGACAGTGATGCCTCCGAATACCTCTTTGCCTCCGGCTACACGGAGCGTTACAGCCCTGAGCCACTAGTTCATAAAAACTTAAGGCAACACAAATTCAGAGTTCCTTCCTCAAGGAAATAATAACACAGTCCATCCCTGTACTGCCAGTATGTAGGAAGTACTTTACTTTCTTTGCAGTTAAGTAGGCAAACTTGTTGATTTGTTAGCAACAGCAGCAAACTCCATAGTTTTCAACTCAGTAATAGTCACACCTGCCACTATTAGCTGAGAAAAGCCTAAATTCTGATTGGACCCAGACCCGCTGTCTAACTTTGCAATTACACCTGAACCAACTCCTTGGTAGTATTTTGCAATTTATACATGTCCTTATTCAACACAAATTTTAGGACACATTTAGACAATGATACAGCCATTGACAACCAAGATTTTAAAATGTGATGACATCCTTCCGCAGCAACATCTGCATGAAGGACAAAATTGTTATTTCTGTTAAGATCAGACCGAGTACTGCATTGAATAATGATTATTCTAATAGGATCCAATGAGTAAACCACAAAACTCTTGGACATTTGGAAATGGTTTTATCATTGTAGGTGCCACTCTCTTTCTGCATCTTACCCTAACAATTTACATCACTGACATTCTTCTTTTCCTCACTAACACTGTTAGTAACTGTCAATGTGCTTATGTGTATTTCAGTTTTGTCACCTGATGATTTTGTTTTGCTTAGCTAAGATAGTTAGCATTTACCACAGCCCAGTTGGTTAACAGACTGCCCAGACGTCATTACTATAAATGAACTTTTCCAACTTGGATTATACACGGACACTTGTGCTCTCACGACCACACATCGAGTGAGATCGTGAGACCAAAGGGGGGAATGTTGGGATCTGAACCTGGTGTTGAGCTATGGATGCTCACCACGCATAATCAAGTTAACCACATGGCTGCCTTTGTCTTGGAGACAAAGGGAAGCCCTGGAAGCACCAGATTCCCACAATCCTCCAGGTGTGAAACTGACCAAGCAGTTCACTGGCTGACAGTGGCATGTGACCTCTGAGGTCATCAAGTCATATAAAATGCGCTGTTTTGCCAGTGTTCTCTCTCTTACTCTCTTATTCTCTTATCCTCCTACCCTCTACAACTCCACACCTCCACGTGGAGACCCCCAGCTGCTAAGCTGCAGCTGGGCGCCAGGTAGTCTGCTAACAAAGAGCAACTACTTGCAGGCCTGTTCTCCATACAGCAGCGAAGCGAGTTCCTGCTGAGGAATCTACACCAGCTTTTTAGCCAACAAACAGAAGGTTTGCAGGCTAAACTCCCAAACAACAGGAGCCACACGGCTAGTTAGCACCGAGCTGCTAACAAGCCACTTCAAAGGACTTCAAGGAGCGGCCAGTTTCCCCTCCAACGTCTGCCATCAGGAAAACACAGCAAGGACTACAGCTTTTCCCAGTTTGGCCTTCCATCAGGAACTGCCAGCTAAAGGAGCAACACACCAGAAATTGACTTTTCCACCAAATCTGGTAGTATGACCTGGGCCTAGTTAAGCTAAGCAAAGCATAGAACTTAAACTTTGATTTGATGTGATATTTGTTTTATTGAGTGTTTAGTATAGTGATTTGATGTTAGTTTAGATTATGCAACACATAGACTCAGGGTCTCTTGCATGCTAAACTAACCATCCTTTCTCTAACCTGGCACTTCTTATCACATTCTCTTATCACATTCCACCAAGGCATTTGGCCAGCGCACGGCACATGAGTGTCCCCACTCAGCAGCCATTGTTTCCTTTGTGTTCAAGACCTCAAGGCCCAGCGGCCATCTTGACACGCCCACAACCGGCGGCCATCTTGGCACGCCCACAACCGGCGGCCATCTTGACACGCCCACAACCGGCGGCCATCTTGACACGCCCACAACCGGCGGCCATTTTGGCTCACACACAACCAGCGGCCATTTTGGCTCACACACACACACACACACACACACACACACCTGTATTGAGTACACTGTAGTTAGCTTGTATGTTTACTTTTATTCTTGTTAATAAATGTCTTTTAAACATACCTGTCTGTTTAATATTGCACAAGAGTGAATGTTGCCAACCTCTACACTGTCAAGAACTCCAAATTCCTTCAACTGTAACTAGTTGTTAACATGGTAATTTTGGTTATAGTTATTAAGTTAATTATTAATCCGAACTCCAAATTGACAATTTAGTATAATTTATGAGACTGTTTTGATTAATTGGCTATCTTTTCCCTTCCTAGAAGGGTGGTGCCCCGAGGTGATCTAGTAATTCAGATCCAATTATTTAATAATAAATAATTATTTTTGATAATTATTAATTATTCATGATAGCCAAACCCCAATACTGAGTGCCTTAGTACCAGGCCCAACAAATACTACCACAGAGGAAATTAAACGACCATCTTTCCAACCTGAGCGACACCAAGCTTTAGTTTCATGTTCATGGTGGGTTACTGTAACTCACACAGAGATGAACGAAAATAGTAAATGTTTATTTATTTATTGTTTTATTTCTTGGACTCATAAAAATCTAATGACAAGATGATACAGCACATCACCTAATGATACGTTTGCAAAACTTTCCGGCATGCCTAGTGATCCTTATTTCTGTGTTTACCATTATGATCCAGATACAGTTGTTATAAAACTGCTTTTTTGAAGATGGAGAATAATTTTTTTACAACTAATGAGAATAGAAGTAGTATAAGGCCTAGTTCAGCAGTTATGGTTTGACTTGCCCACATGTTTGTTGAATAGACAGATTTTAAAATGAATATTCAAAACTGAAGCAGCAAACGCCAAGATGAACTGATTGTGAAATAGAGCTTTCCATACTGGTACAGTATATGCATGTGTCTTTTAAAACTCCAACTTGCAGTGCACGATTGTAATTTTCCTTTGAACACAGAATATTGTCACCGATTTGACCAGGAGAAACACACTGTTGTAACCATCTACATGTCAAATGTACTGACCAAACATGCCGCATGGCTCTAGAGTGACTGACACTGCTGAAAAGTTTAATGTGAATGAACTTTCATGGTTGACCACATTCAATTACAGCTACTTATTTACTAAGTAAAGTAAAGTTAAAGTAAAGTGCTTTATTACACAACGTACAACGAAATTACACGGTTGGATGGAGGGTTAGTTCTGAGCCGCACCACTACTGTGGGCCAACCTGACCCGCCACCTAGCACCCATGTTTTGATGATGGGAGGAAACCGGAGTGCCCAGAGAAAACCCACGCAAACATGGGGAGAACATGCGAACTCCACACTTTGGCCCTGAGAATTGAACCCTCTCCGCCCTGGGGATTTGAACCGAGGACCTTCTTGCTGTGAGGAACCAGCGCTACCCACTGTGCAAGATTGAGACTAGACTAGGTTTGATTCCAGGCACATGAAAAATACTTTTGGATCAAAAAAATAGTTGCCTTGATTTTCTGAATTCTAAGTAGGAGATTCATCTTGCTTCTTAGTGCTTCCCTGCATTTAAGACTAGATTTGATGAAATCATTTTTATTTGCACCTTCTTAATATTGACTTCACTATTTAGTAAAAGTCTAATGATTCAAACAAGATATCATTTACAATGAACAGACTAAATGTCATTATTTTTCAAAGGGCACTGATACCATTAACAGTTTAAATGCATCACATTAGATATGCAGGGATTACAAGTATCTCACTTTTCAATGTGTGTGATTTATGCAAAAAGATGTGTCTGACCCTTTTCTCTAATGTCACTCAAACATGACCTCATGACCTGGATGATTGAGAACCTTCACTGTAGTTACTGGTAGAAAATGCAGTTCATTGCAACAAGTCACAGAATTCTGAGGCAGCAAAACAAACCATTTCCGGTTTCAGTGAGGAACCATGACCTGATTTTATGCTTCATATGGCACAGGTCTGAGAACAGCACGGCACAATAAAAGTTACCTTGCAGAGAAGTTGGAAGAGCGTGGCCTGTGATCTGCAGCTCGTCTGCTAACAGCTCACAGTGACTACTCCTTCCATTACTCCCTGCAATATTTCAAGCTGATCCCATTTTCAAAAAATGCAAAGAAAGGCCTTGTTTCATGGACACATCTTTGATGAATGATAGCATTAAGCACTGAGAACCATGTGAAAGACAAGGCATTTGCTGTGACTGCTTCATAGCAAAGGTCAGCGCTTGTTTTTACAGTTAAATTCTTCTCATGTGAAGCTGTAGCAGTAGACAATGTTCAGTTTGTATTAGCAACAATCTCTGAACCCATCAGCTAGTGTCTGATTTAATATACTGCATTCATATCCAGTCATGGTACCTAGTCCATAATAATCCAGATATCTAATAATCTATTTTATATATAAATATAACACTTTCATCACTGGGGCAGTTTTTGAGATACAGTCAATTTAAATATTTTGTGAACCAGCCAATTGTCAAGCCTCACATCATCAGTGAGGACCCACCCACTCTGAATATCAGTCACTTCAGCAGGAAGAGCTCATCATACAGAGCTGTAGAGGTGGTTGTGGTCACACCCTCCGTCCTCTACACTCCCTTCAGAGTGTCACAGTCACAGTGTCCCCGAAAGACGTTGAAGCAGATCATCTCAGTAGCACGTGACTGCAACGTCCCTAGTTTGACAGCCTTGTATGGCTAAACACTGCTTCAAGTGTGCTCAACTTGGATGGGTTAAATGCAGAGAACAGATTCCTTTTATGTGTGTACATAAGCACATGACACATGAAGCTGATTTGATTTTTCACCCTCACTTGTAAGAAAATAAAAACTATTCTTAAGTAAAAAAAGTACTACAGCTGTTGCTGGTGTGTTGACGCATAGAGAGATGTTAGAGCTGCAGTGCACCTGAAACACAGAAAGACTCAGATAAACACAACTGGTTCATGGAAACTTAAGCATTGCTGTGGTTGGCCTTTCACACAGGGGTGTGAATACAAAGGGGCTGTACTTCCTGTCTCAGTCTCTTCTTTAATCTCAGGAAGCTGGTCTTTCTCCACTTTTTTTATTTTTTTTATTTTTTTTATCAACATCAGTTATAGTCAAGAGCAGGACTTCGAAGCCACAGTCAAATGTGTTTTGCCGCCTTGTTATACTTTTACATCATTTGGCAAGATGATAGACTAACAGTCCGTTCAAATTAATACTGAATGAATCAATACAGCTGGATGATTCAGATGAAAAAAAAAAAACACATGAACTGTCATGGCAACTGTATATCAGATCTAAGATTGTAGGGGAAATGTCAGAGAAACACTACACTTTCTTATGTCAAATAACAACCAACCTACTCATCTAAAATGAGCCTGCATACACCATGTCTTTCTTTTCATACCCAGTGGAAGCTCACAGTCAGGTCTGTTCTGAGTAAACAACTTCAGTGGTTGGTCAGAGGGCGGAGAAACAGCTCACCACAACTTTTTTTCACAGTAGCTGGTGAATGTGACTTGGTTTGTTCCCATGAAGACATGCAACAATATAATAACAACACAACACAACACGCTTAAGTATACAGTTGTGGGACATTGTGGTATACAAATGTAAACCAGTGGACATTCTTACTTTGCATAAGAAAACTATATGATTTCTGACAGACTTTCGTTAGGAAAATAAAAACTGGTGATGACTCATTAGGTTCACTGCTGCTACAGCAGGAGATACTTGGGTCTTTTTGTGTGAGACAAATAGAAGATGCAGTTCAGTCTCTTTATGTTGACCTTGAAAGAATTATGAAGCTATGTCTTGACAAATGGGTGCTCTGCCTCACTAACTTTTGAGTTCTCCACATTTTTTGACAGTCTATGTCGTATTGGCCAAATTAACTCTGGACTTTTTTATGCAATGGACCCTTAAAGTTACAGGTTAACACAGCAATTGAAAACTCCCATTTTCCTCCTTTTTCTCCTTTAGGTGAGGATTTGGATGCAAAATTCTCTTAAATCTCATTATTGGGTTGATCATTTTGCACATGTGCGGTCCTAAAGATTTTCTTTCTCATTCTGTGCCATACAGGAACCAACATGAGTATCTACAGTAAATAACATCTACACCTTAATTCCTGTCCCACTTTTCATCAGCATTTAAGATGTCGCCATCTGAAAGCCTAGCAGCATTTGGCGCAGCATTGTCTACCTGCTGCTGTACTGGCTACATCCTTCATCCGTGCTGTGAGCCTTTACTTCACTGTTCACACAGGGCTAGTGCTTGCCAGCTCCGTGCTTGTCTGCTTTATGTCAAGGGATTGGAAATAAGAATATGGGGGAATCGTCTCCCTTTCTGCTGCTCTCTGCTATTCATAGGCCCTTTGCTAAAACAATTTTTCAGGGCTAATGTTGGGAACGGCAGCAGATCTGAGATGTATCATGATGTCAGAACGACGCACTGTTTTCTGTTCTGTTTCACTGAAGTCAACAAATTCTTCAACACAGAATTTTCCCCGCGGTCAGTCTACTTTTCCCTCCAACAAATTCACCATCCCACTCAGAGCTTGGTCAGTTTGCCGCATTTTTATCCGAAGTGTGACATTTCTATTTCAAGTCCTCCACTCAAACGCGTGTGAACAGCATAACAGGCATCAAGGGGCTATTTTTTGCCCTATTTTTGGACTCTCTGGAGCTTATTAATTTTTGTGTACATGTACTCCATTGCATTGAGTACTGGAGTGGCTTTAGTGGCTGGAGACACTAAACTCTGCTGCTACCCATCACATCCCATAGGGAGATGCTACTATCTGTGATGCTGTTGCTGGGTATGATGTCTGAATGTTTTGTGGTTGACTCACAGGCTTATTGGAAGACCTAGCATCTTCTGACTGTGTTCTTCATAACAGCTGACTGGAGCTCTCCACGGTCCTGAAGGTGCTGAAATATTTTGCTTTGCATCTGATGAACAGATGTCTTGTAGTACTGCTGGATGGCAGCGATATACACTGTGACTTGGACCCTGTGCAGTTCCTGCCTTCCTGTTCTCTATCAGAGCTGTGTGCTTTCTGGTCTTACAGAACCATCCACCAGATCTGATGTCTGGCAAGAGTGCCAATGGACATGGAGTCTGAACTTGTTGAAATGGTGTAGGACAGATTTGGGAAGACAGAAGCAGAACAGTGCACACTTCGGTTCTTCATGATCGCCTTAAACAACCCTCCACTGGCCATTGCCCAGAGATCTCCTTTATAGCTTTACCCCAGTTACCCTGATTTCTCACCTCTTAGCACACATAGGCTGAGAAATAGTGGCAGCAATGGAACATACAAGCACATTGTGTTTCCTGATCATAGTACACATCCTAAATTCAAGTTGGGGCATTGTGGCTGCTTCTGTGGCGCAAAGATGCACGGTGAGAGCTGAACAGTGTAATCCACCCACCCACACACACTTTCAGTTTCTCTGTCTCACTGGGAGAGCTGCTATTTTACAATCAAACCTGTCTTTTATTTGTGAAAGCATGACAAGCTTTTAAATAAACTCACAAAATCCAACTACAAATAATCTCAAATAAGTTCTACCACAACCACAAAATCATTTTATATGATACATATGAGCACACTGTTTATCTAAATCAAATGTAGTTTTATTTTTTGTGGACTTCATCATGCACTGTGCTTGGTCACGCACTACTTTTTGGATTACTGATTATAGACATGTTCAATTATCAAATCAAAATGAGAAGTTAAATAAGAGTTAAGACATTTGCAGTCACTATGAATTCAAATCCACGAGGTACTGATCAGATTTTCATGTTTTTTTTAATCTATTCTGTCAATAATTGGAAAATAGCAGCATGCTGTGTATGAGCGTTTCAGATGTATTGTGGGTCTTTCTACCGTGAACATTAAATTTCAATATTGACTGAACTTTTAATTGTCAAAATTAATAGGAATAAATAGAAACAAATGACTGAACATGAAACAAAACTTGTGCCAGTATTCAAACAAAGGATAGGAATATGACGGAGCAAAATTATTCATGTTTTATGTGAACTTTTATTACAGATGTGGTACATCGATATGCTCTTTCTTCTATCTATATTTTGTCTTGTGTGTTTTGTCAAGAAGCAACGCCTGTACACAATTTAGTAGAGAACCTTTATATTGTGCTATTAAAACCACATATCAGACATAGGAGAGATCTGAAACATTTCTTTTTTTCAACTTCTTACTTGTTACAAAAGTGAAAAATAACCAAAATAAAGTAAGATTTAATTATTAATTATTAACATAACATAATTAATTGTATCCATGACACACAACAATGCTAAAAGATATTTTCAAAATATGACGGTACTTTTTCATCAAAATGACAAACTTCCTTGTCATGCAACAACTCTGAAAAGACTGAACAGAATGCACGTTCAACTGTTACATAAGTGATTCCAATAGTGAAAATCAAACCAGAGAAACTAAACTAAAACAATGATCTGCAACTGATTTTATGAATTTTAAGCTCTGACATCAGAGTAGATGATCCCTTCCTCTGTTCTTTGTGCGTTCTTTCTCTCTGCTTTGCCAGCTTTCCTCGTTAAGATGTTTGGTGCAGAATAAACCAGTGTACCTTCATCTTTCTGAGGATAGATAAGAACATGCTATGAGGTGGCAGGTAATACTTAAATTTGCAGACAAGATTTCCTATCTTTTCTCATTTAGACACCTTACCTGTTGACTTTGAGTTGGGGCATCTGTTTGCAAAACAACAAAAAAGTTTAAGATGAAAGATAATGTAATCAATAGTTTAAATTCGGTAGCAGGCTTTTATAAAATACTGTTTGATGGACTGATCAGATTGATTACCGTCACAACTTTTCTTCTTGATGGTATAAATGAGGAAGGCTATAACAATCAGACTTGTAGCCAAAGCAGCACATAACAGAAAGACAACTATATTGGCCTTCTGTACATCCCACGTGTTGAGTGCTGAAAAAATAAAAGCACCCAATAATTATACTTAATACTTTATGCAACTAGGAACACAATTGTATTTTTTGTTTTTGTTTTAATGATACAGATATTAATCTGATTCCATGAGATTTAAAAATATTATTAAACATTTACACTTACCTTCAGTGTCCAGTTTTTTTCCTTTTCCAAAAATGATCTGTCCACACGTGGCCACAGCACAGTAGTAAGTCCCAGCATCAGAGGAGCTGATGTCCTTAGAGAAGTTGTAGACACATTTCTGTGAGTGAGTCTCAGAACTCCTCTCACATTCATCACCACTGTTTTGATGAGCGTAAATTAAACTGGGATGAGATTCATCTGATTTGGCTCTGAACCAGTACACACTGTGATCTTCTGGACATGTTTTGTTGTCAGAGTCAGAGAGGACTGAACACTGCAAAGTCACTGAGTCTCCTGGATGAACTGGATCAGATGGAGATACTTGAATGACAGCACAGATATCTGGTTCTGGTCCTAGAAAATATAAAGAAACAAACAATTAACATGTTTACTAGCAGTATTGAAAATAACACAAGTTAAAATATGAATTATATACATGAAAACACAAATCAACTTTTGTTTACCTTTAATTCTCAGAAATGTTCCATTCAGAAATGTCATGTGAAGAGCATCTACTTTTATACAGTAGTAAACTCCAGTATCACTGAGCTTAGTTTGTCTAATATGGAGAATAAAGGTTCCAGGCTCTTGTCTTGTTGTAATGTGAGGAGTCTTATTAACACCCTTATGATCAAAGGCAAACGTTACTCCCAATAATTCAGGCCAGTTTCCAGAAACAAGCCTGATCCAATGTAAGGTTGAACCATAGTCATACAAAGTTGCTGGTCGGGGACAGATCAGAGTCACATCATCTCCAACATCAACTATTTGTGTTGCAAAGGTCTGATCATCTGTGCATCCTAAAGATTAAACAAAGCAGTGAGAAACAGACTTACTGTATATATGCCATTGTTTTAAATATAATATTTCTGCAAGAAAACAAACATGTAACATATACATAATATGGAAAGAAGCTGACTTTCTATACTTACGCCCCACTTTGATCATCAGCAGTAAATACAATATGATCAGCATCTTCTGATCGATCCCTGTGTGACTACATTTCAATATGAGTATTTTGTAAGAGGATTCACCTTAATGTAATCACATCAAGTGGGAGGGACCTAATTTAGAGCAATCTGATTGGTCTACTGTTATACTTGAACATCACTGTACTACCACAGTGGAAATTATATCGACCATCTTTCCAACCTGAGCGACACCCAGCTTTTGTTTCATGTTCATGGTGGGTTACTGTAACTCACACAGAGTCAATGTAAGAGATGAACAAAAAAAGTAAAAGTAGAAACATTTCTTTCATATTTTCATAACATTTGATCCTTTCAGAAGACAATAACTAATATGGTCATCCTGTATTATTACATACATTGCTCTGACAGACAAGTCATGTCTCGTCATCATAAAATAATTTCCTGGTTTAGTCTTTTTTTCTTCTTCTTACCCCCACACAAGATGGAGGAACAAGAAGAAACCACGACACAATACACTTACATTTTTGTGTTGTGCATTATCTGTTTTTTTTTCTCCAATATTCATGTGGCCGATGGCTGATTTCAAGATTTATGTATTTATTGTTTTATTTCACTCATAAAAATCTAATGACAAGATGATAAAGCACATCACCCAAAGATACCTTTACAAATATTTCCAGCATGCTCAGTGATCCTTATTTCTGTGTTTACCATTATGAGCCAGATACAGTTGTAATAAAACTGCTTTTTTAAAGATGGAGAATAATTTTTACAACTAATGAGAATACAAGTAGTATAAGGCCTATTTCAGCAGTTATGGACTGAATTGCCCACATGTTTGGGGAATAGACAGATTTTAGAATTAATATTCAAAACTGAAGCAGCAAATGCTAAGATGTCCTGATTTGGCAAGGAGACCAGAAGTGGTTTTAGATAGGTGGTTGTCGTCAACTGAAGTTTTCTCTTTTCAGGAACTCCGTGAGTTAATATTGATGGAGCAATTTTAAAAAAGTATACCACAGTATATTGAAACCCACCTTAATGACCTGGAGGTGAAAGACCTTAGACAAGCGGCCATGATGGCAGACACTTGTGAACTAACTCACTGTGACTTCTGTGGGAGAGGGAGGTCAGTTAAACAGGAAGACAGGAGAGGATAGCAGTCCCATGACGCCTGTCTCTATTTCCAGAGGTTTTCCAAATTGGCCTCAGACTGAGTCAAAGAAGGTTGAGTCGAAGAATATTAAGTCAGCTTGTCTGGCCATATTAAAGGGGAACTCCGGCGCAAAATGAACCTGGGGTTAATAACACATGTGTACCGAGTTCGACTGTTCTGTGGTATTTGTTTTCATGCATTTGTTTTGTTAGTCAAACTCTCTTCGTTCAGTGGTCTCAGTGCTTTCTTCCGGCAACAGACAGTTCAGTTTCCCCAAGATGGCGCCCGCCTGGATATGCGAGACAGACGCGAACGGTACTGTGTTCCTTTTTTAATAAACTGCCTGTATACTTGCAAAGTTCTCAATGCTTCGGTTTACATGTAGAGACCCTAGTTATGCTACCGTGTAAGTGTGGTGATATTGTGAGCCTTGTTAGTGGTATAGAAATAGCGATTTCTTTTTATGTGTAGGTGTGCCCCGAAGGCTAGCGTTATACGCTAAATAGCGGTTTGCAAGAAAACTGGTCACATTTGACTAACAAAACAAATGCATGAAAACAAATACCAGAGAACGGCTGAACTCGGTACATATGTGTTATTAACCCCAGGTTCATTTTGCGCCGGAGTTCCCCTTTAAGTCGGCTTGTCTGGCACTGAAAAGAAAAAAAGAAAATAAATCTGTTGCCCATATTAGTGTTCAGAAGAAAGAACAAGCAGAGGTTTGGGTGCTACATGTAGGTGTGACAGTAACCATTCTTAGGGATACTGGGGCTCATCAGTCATTGTTATTGAAGGGAGTGTTAGACTTGCCACCTACATCATTTTTGGATGCGTCTGCTTTGGTTAAAGGTGTGGATGCTGTAATAAGTAATGGTGTGACTCCAATAATACAATAAGTGCCTTGCGAGATGTGGCTTGCGGCTTGTGTGGTGACACATTCTATGTCCCAGTTACTGAATTCCTCTGTAAATGAGAAAGAGGAACCATCAGTTGAATTAGTTGACACTTTTTTTTTACGAAGCTAACTGGAGTAGGAGAGTGCAGCCAGTTTTCAAGGGAGGCTCTGACTGCAGAGCAGTGTCAGGACCCTTCTGTGGCCATGTTGAGAGAAACGGCTATGTCTCTGGAAGAGAGTCTGCCTGCTGATGAGTACTGGTCTGTGGTTGCACAGATCGTAGTAGTTTTAGGAAGGAGGTCATGCGTATAGCCCATGAAATACCTTGGGCATCACATTTGGGCATACGTAAAACGCAGGAGAGGATAATATGACATTTCTATTGGCCAAAAATGCACCAAGACGTAGTGGCATATTGCCAGGCATGTCATGAATGTCTGGTGGTTGGTAAACCGAATCAAAGTCTCCCAGTGGCTCCACTATGTCCTCCCCATGGAAGAATGGTTTTCACGTGTGTTGTATCCAAACAACAACAATAAAAAAGGCAACTGCACTGTAGAGTTTTTTGAGAAGACGTTTCACCACTCATCTACTCATCAGTTCTAGGGGACTGGTGGTAAGTTTGAGGTTTAAATAGCAAACGTTGTTTGGTTTCCCCAGTGTACAAGTCTGTACAATCCTCACTGGACTGAACAGCATACACCACATTACTCTGTTTCTGCCTGGCTGTTTTGTCTTTAGGGTGGACCAGTTTTTGCCCAAGTGTATTCCCTGGTTTGAAATAAACTGGAATGTGGTGTTTTCTGAAAATTCTCCTGAGTTTCTCCAACACCCCAGCCACGTAGGGAATGACGATGTGCTTCCCATTGTTGTGCTCCTCCTCTCTGTAATTTCAGGGATATCTTTTTGAGCCTTTGACAAAGACCCAGTTAGGATATCCACATGTCTTGAGTGTTTTTTTTTTTTTTTTTTTTATGTGTTTCTGCTCCTTCTCCTTGCCATCCAGTCTTGTGGGTAGAGTCTGTGCTCGGTGCTGAAGAGTTCTGATGACCCCTAGTTTGTGTTCCAGGGGGTGGTAGGAATCGAATAATAAATGCTGATCAGTGTGAGTGGGTTTTGTACACACTCCAATGTTGAGACTTCAGTCTTCTTCCATGTGCACCAGACAGTCCAAGAAGGCCAAACTATCTCCGCTGATGTCCTTCTGAGTGAACTTGATGTTGTCCACTGCATTGATGTGCTGTGTGAAAGATTCCACCTCCTGTGTGTATTAAAAGGACATGTGCAGTGCTTCACGCAACCTCATAGCTGACGTATGCTGGTTTCTACAGCTGTTCGCCAAAACAATTAGTCCTCAGACTGAGTGATGTTCACTTCAGAGACACATGAACGATTAACACTGATGAATAGCACACCCACATGTCTGCAAATACATGAGTGGTACAGGAAATACTGTACTGAAAATACTTTAGAAGACATTGTTAATGGTGCAATATGAAGAGAGAGTGTGTTCAGAGACAGAGAGGATTTATTGGCATGTGATGACAACTGGCTCATCAATTGCTTTAGGTTCCCAAGGCAGCATGTCCCCCCACCAGATGAACCAGAAGCTGGACCCATGAATGGACATCCTACCAGGGAGGCCATTCGGGCCCGGCAACTTTTGACTTCAACCATATAAAAGAGGCAAGGGCACCAAATTCACTTATTCACCAATGTATTTACTGATTCACTGATATTTGTGGGGGTGACTATCAATTGATCTAGGCGATCATTTATGTCACCTATTGCTCTGGCTATTTCTTGTTGTGACTCCAGAACAGCATGAGTGAGGACATGGCCAGTCGGGCAGACGGCAGCAGCACCAGCCAGTAGTTGCGGCGCACTGGCGCCAGAGACACTGGGGATGCTGTGTGTGTGCTTTTCTAACCCCATTTCATGGACACACTCTCCCACTCACTCCTCTTGAGTTTATTATTCATGCCAGAAGACAGCATGCCAAGGAGTACATTTTTGTGTGCCTCCAGTTCAGTGAGTAGGGTCTCCAATTCACGTTCTGTGAAGCTCTTCTTTTTTCCTGTCTTACTCATTTTTTTGTTTTAATTTTCTGATCGTACAGAGAGGGGAATCTCAGGAGCAGGTCCCATTTAAATATGATTTGTGTATTTAAATGGAGGCGTGGACAGGGTGGGGTCGGGTACTCCAACATGTGCGCTCAATTCCACGCTGACTGGGATGTACAAAGGAAATGTGCTTGGATTCGTTAGTACGCGCAGATTCATACATGTTGATATTTTTGGGCTTATGACGTTTCCTGAATTTGAGCTTACGCCATGTTTCAGTAATCCACGCAAGTCTTTATACATGAGGCCCCTGCTCAACTAAGTGTGGCCAGGTCAATGAAGGAGGGGACCGGACACAGAAAATATATTTTAGTAGGATCTTTAATACCCCGACTGCACTCGAGCGAGCACAGCATTAATTCTCTAATTTTGAGAGATATGTTGGTTACAGGCAAACAAAATAAAAAATAAATTCAATTGATTTCTTTCCTTTCTTTTCTTAATATTTTCTGTCTGTCTTCGTACAGAGCAAACCAAAAGCAAAACACTAGCGTAACCACAAACAAAACAACAGTAGTGGCCTTATTCCTATGTAAACAGGAAATAACAATACATTAATACATTTCTAAGCCACTCTTCACATTTTTAACAGACACATTCTACAACATACATCAGGTTTTAACTCTGTAAACTTCATGAATTAGCTTTACACTTCATGAATTAACTCTAATGTATATATTTATATCCTTTTGGAAAAACTTATTTCTACAGTGTCACACAGATACAAAAAAAATCATGTGCACTTACGCTAGCCTGTAGCTTGAGAATCTCACCCTTCCCCTGGAGGCAGCACATGTACATACGGCTCTCTGTCTCCCCTCTACATGGGTGACAACACACAGTTTCATAAACATTTAACACTGAAAATGTAGTTAACTAAAATTTCAGTACTCTATATACCACTTATGCTGACCCGCGGTCGTCTAGGGTGGCTCCCGACACACCGGAGACAATAAACAAACCCTCGACCGGCGAGAAATAAACACAGTCTTCAGTCATAAATCTTCGTCAAACGACTCAGTTACAAGTCCGGTCTAACTTTTCACTTCGGTCACGTATTCCCTCGGTGTTACACGGTTCAAACAGTTCAAAACTATTTCCACACTCTCACAGACAAGAAATACACCCAGAAAATACACCTGTGCGCCATTAAGTGCGTTAGGGAGACAGCAGTTTGCGCTTATTTTTCAATTCTCGCGTGATCTCCCAGTTCTCACGGGATTCTCAACCTAACTGGCCTTAAAGTGTCAGTACACCTTCTATTAGGGCACAGTTAACACAAAAAAATACAGTAATCCCTGTTCACTTGGCTACATAAGTAAAGATAAATTAGTCAATTATTATTTTAAGACGGCACAAATGTTTACTTAGACTCAAGGATGAAGTGATTAGACTTTGTCAAAGGTCAAAGGTCATTGTCATCTCATAAAACACATGTTCGCCCAAGCTTAACAACCCTTTTTCTAATAATGACAAAATGTAATGTAACTGTCTAAAACAATACAGTGATTAAGAGATGATAGTTTAAATCCAAGGGGTCAAAGGTCAGCTACACTGTGACATTACATGTCCTCACTAATATGTCATATGGGTCTGGAAAGACATGATGTAAACTGCAACCTGACTAGCTGGTGGAGTGATTAATTAATCAATATGTGTTAACAGACATGTCTGTACTATTGTTCAGTGATGCAGAAAATAAGAAAAGAATAAATCATTGAATATGCTGGTGTGTCACAATGTTTGACTGGTACCTTTTTCAAGTCATGCTAAGTTGTTGCAACAAGCTGGCAGCACTTTATCAAGTGTGTGGAAATACTTTACTAAAGATTTAAATTCTACCTATATATGTCAGCCTTGAAATACAGAAAATGTACTGCAATGCGCACTCATCTGAAAAGGCATCTGCTAACGCTAGCAGAGGAATGGTCCAAATCCTCTGGACAGTAGTCAGTTAACAACTTCACCAAACGTCCTGCGGTGACAGAGAGAAGGAGGCTGCAAATAAAATTTGCTCAATCAAATCATGGATCAATTAAATGATCTGAGAAATATGCTTCTGGTAAATGTTGCAAAAAGAAATTAAATAGAGGGATGGGAATGTGTTGAGCTCATTGTAAAGTCACTACAAAGCAATCAAAGTCTATACACTATGTCACTGTAGGAGTAATAATAATAATTTATACTGTATTGATCCAGAGGGGAAATTATGTTCCTGCTGTTTGACCCATCCACTCGTTCACACAGTAGTGTGTACAGTTGGAGCAGTGGGCTGCAGCCTCTAAGCAGGCCGCACCTAGGGAGAAATTTGGGGGTTCGGTGCTTGCTCAAGGCACTGCAGCTATGGACACAGGGGGAAGCAACACTGGGACCCTTTGGCCCCACAGCTTCTCCAAGTATTACACATTACAAACAATAAATTAAATCAACAATAGCACTGGATTTTTGTTTAATGTAATTTGTTATTCTTACCTGCACACAGACAGACAAATCAGTAATAATTGACAAGTGTTCAGACACACCACAATTAAATTATTTTAAGATGCTGTAGATATTTGGTCTAAATGTTCAATAACACAAATGTTATATTATTGCAGTATTATTGAAGCAAAGAACCCTGAAGCACTGGGTGTCTCCACAAAATGAGTGACAAGAGTGAAGAAGAGGAGAGAGAGCTCACAGTGTGTGTAGTCTGTTGTCAGAGCAGATTCCCACACTGGGTAACACCTCTCTTTATAGTCAGAGCAGAGCCGGCCCACCTCTCCCTAAGTCTTTCAGCTTTGATGTTCACACAGAGCTTCTTATAGCCAGCTGCCATCCCATAGTTAGACAAAGCAGTCAGAATGTGACTGAAAATACAGTGTTTTCTGTCCTGATGGAGAGCATCAGCCTTTCAGTTTGTTGACAAATTACCACAATTTGTGTTTTTAATATTAATTGTGATTCACTGATTCCACACATTGAGAGAAAGTGTGTTTTATTTATTTACATTGGTTGATAGAACAATAAAAACGACAAATAGAAAATAGATTACAGAAAACAGCAAACCAAAACCAACTAATAAAACAGAAACAGTTGCAACAGAAATGATTGCAATTACTATCTGTGAATGACCTGATTCTGTTATTTTTGAATGTTTTTTTTTATCTTTAATATAAAAATGATAAAATATACTGTATTACAAATGGTCCAAAATGACAAACACCTATGCTGCAAACAAATAACTGGATGATATATGACAGACCTCACTAATCCAGACTAAAAGCCTGCAGAGCCATGTACATCCTCTCTCTCTCTGCTGCTTTTGCGTTCCTTCTTCCACCGTGGTCCCCGTTCATCATGGTGAAGACGACAGCAGAATAAATCAATGTGTCTTCACCTCTCTTAGGAAACACATTATATAAATTACAAGTTAAACAAGGTTCATAACTTGTAGGTTAATCTACAGATAAAATCCTTACCTGCAGAGTTTTCTTTGCACCACTGTTTCTTTGTACAACAACTGCAGTAGGACCTATGAAGCAGAAAATACACAGATATCAGTAACATAAGGCTTCATTTGTTATTATGTTAAGACTAGAATACAATATGTAACTACTATTACCACTGCAACGATCACATTTGTCGAAGATGAAAAAAGCTGCAACAATCAGACTTATAACCAGGACAGCACACAGAGGAAAAATAACTGAGATGACCGTCTGTGACCACATGTTGGTTTCTGTAATGATAACAAGAAGAAGAAACAAAGTTAGAAATTGGTCAAAAATAATAATGGCAATGTTTACTGAATAACCAAATGAACAATAACACAGTTACCTTCAGTGTCCAGTTTTTTTCCATTTCCAAATAATATCTCTCCACACGTGGCCACAGCACAGTAGTAAGTCCCAGCATCAGAGGAGCTGATGTTCTTAGAGAAGCTGTAGACACATTTCTGTGAGTGAGTCTCAGGACTCCTCTCACATTCATCACCACTGTTTGGATGAACGTAAATAAAACTGGGATGAGATTCATCTGATTTGGCTCTAAACCAGTACACACTGTGATCTTCTGGACATGTTTTGTTGTCAGAGTCAGAGAGGACTGAACACTGCAGAGTCACTGAGTCTCCTGGATGAACTGGATCAGATGGAGACACTTGAATGACGGCAGTGATATCTGGTTCTGGTCCTAGAAAATATAAAGGAATAAACAATTAAAAAGTTTTATTGACAGTATTCAAAATGACATAAATTAATATGTGAACTATATACACAAGGACACAAATTAACTTTTGTTTACCTTTAATTCTCAGAAATGTTCCATTCAGAAATGTCATGTGAACAGCATCTACTTTTATACAGTAGTAAACTCCAGTATCACTGAGCTTAGTTTGTCTAATATGCAGAATAAAGGTTCCAGGCTCTTGTCTTGTTGTAATGTGAGGAGTCTTATTAACACCCTTATGATCAAAGGCAAACGTTACTCCCAAGACTTCAGGCCATTTTCCAGAAACAAGCCTGATCCAATGTAAGGTTGAACCATAGTCATACAAAGTTGCTGGTCGGGGACAGATCAGAGTCACATCATCTCCAACATCAACAGTCTCTGTTGGAAAAGTCAGATCATCTGTGCATCCTAGATTAAAGATTAAACAGAGCAGTGAGAAACAGACTTACTGTATATATGCCATTGTTTTAAATATGTCTGCAAGACATGACATGTAAAATATACATAATATGGAAAGAAGCTGACTTTCTATACTTACGCCCCACTCTGAGCATCAGCAGTAAATACAATATGATCAGCATTTTCTCATTAATCTCTGTGCGACTGCATCAACGTAAGAGTATGTTGTAAGAGGGTTCACCTTAATGTAATCGCATCAAGTGGGAGGGAACTCATTTTTTGCCAATCTGATTGGTCTGTTTTTAAGGTAGCGTGTCGCTGTACTACCACAGTGGAAATTATATCAACCATTTTCCAGCCTGAGCGACACCAAGCTTTTGTTTCACGTTCATGGTGGGTAACTACTTCACACACAGAAAACATCAGAGATGAACGACAGTAACAATCTAAATACTCACCAATGTTCCTTTTACATTTTCTTAAGATGTGAACTTTTCAGCTGATAATAACATACTACTACGTAAACAATATAATATACAGTAGTCTAACTGTTTAGGACACATCTTGACATTTTACTTCAACAGACATCACCAAACAAAACCCTTGCAAAACAATAGTATTTTCAGTTAAGCTGATTTCACTGTTTAACACTGTGATTCAGACATGGTTATAAGTTTATGGAAATAAGAGGACGTCTGTCATTTCTTATATTAGTTGTGTTTGATTCCCAGAATAAAACCTTGAAGACAAACTTGAATCAAAATATAGTTTGCATTGATATTCAGAATTTTGTCTAAATAAGAGAGACATTGTGAAATGCTTTTCAGGGCTTTTCTGCATTAGACAAAGACTAGATTTCATGAAAACATATTCATTTGCTCCCTCTGAATATTAATTTATCCATTTAGGAAAAATCAAATGATTCAACAAGGATACAGTTTACATTTACATTTAAGTGCATCACATGGGATATACACCATATAACAGGCATAACATTATGACCACCTTGCTAATATTGTGTAGGCCTCCCTTGTGCCTCCAAAACAGTTGTGACTCATCAGAGAATGGACATGGTCCTTCTGAGGGTGTCCTGTGGTGTCTGGCAACAGAATGTTGTTAGTGGGGGCCTTTGGGATAGCATTGAGCGCTAAGCTCGCTGTCAAACACAAGGCATTTGCTGTGACTGCTTCATTGCAAAGGTCAACGCATGCTTTTACAGTAAAGTGATATTAACGTGAAGCTGTAGCAGTAGAAAAGGTTCAGTTTGTATTAGCAACAATCTCTGAATCCATCAGCTAGTGTCTGATTTAATATACTGCATTCATATCCAGATATGACACTTAGTTCATAATAATATAAATAGCTTACATTTTATTTTATATATAAATATTACAATACTTTCATCACTGGGGCAATCTTTGAGATTACCACTTTACATATTTTTTTGAACCAGTCAACAGCAAAGCCTCACATCATCAGTGATGACCCACCCACTCTGAATTATCAGTCACAGGAAGATCTCATCACACAGAGCTGTAGAGGTGGTTGTGGTCACACCCTCCATCCTCTACAGTCCCTTCAGAGTGTCACAGTCACAGTGTCCCAGAAAGACGTTGATGCAGATCATCTCAGTAGCACATGACTGCGACGTCCCTAGTTTGATTCCAGCCAGGGATCTATGTTGCCCATAACAAACTTAGGGGAGCTGTGAACTGGTGGTTAGAGAAGCATCTGACCATGAGGTCACTGTTTTGACTCTCTCTATGCCCAGTGCTGAGGTGACTTGCACAAGCACCTAAAAACCCCAAACTGCTCACTGAGCACCTTGCATGGATCCCCACTGCTCCTAGTTGGTAAAGGCAGAGCATATTTGTATGTACATGTATAGACATGCCAAATAAAGCTCATCTGATTTTTGAGTTGACCTTGTGTGTCACCTCATGCACAAACATTATCTTAATGAATAAATACTACAGCTGATGCTGGTGTGTTGACACATAAAGAGATGTTAGTGATGCCTTCTTTTGTGTGTACAGAACAATTACACCTGAAACACGGAAAGACTCAGATAAACAAAACTGTTTCATGGAAACTTAAGCTGTGGTTGGCCTTTCACACAGGGGAGTGAATACAAAGGGGCTGTACTTCCTGTCTCAGTCTCTACTTTAATCTCAGGAAGCTGGTCTTTCACTTCTGTTTCATATGTTTTAAAATGCAAGAAGTACCAAACTACGTATATTTAGATTGTTATCAGAACAGTTATGACTTTTCTCTGGTTGACTCATTGGTAGCTGCTGAACGATGACAGAACGGCCTTTTATCGAGAGCAGGACTTTGAGGCTGTCGTCAAATATGTTGTACCCCCTTGTTATACTTTTGCATCATTTGTCTGTCACTGTCACTTTGCTCAAATGAAAGGTGAATGAATCAATACAGCTGGATTCAAAGGGAAACAAAACATGAACTAATATGACAACTGTATATTCTCAGATTGAAGGTACAAATCAAAGACACGTTCCATTTTTAATAACTTTATATAAGTAGCAAGTTGCTCTTCTAAATGTAGCCTGCTGAAACCCCTTGTAGCTCTTCTTTCTCTTCATATCTAGTAGAAGCTAATCTGCAGGCCTGTTCTGAGTAAACAGCTTCAGTGGTTGGTCAGAGGGCGGAGAAACAGCTCACCACAGCTTCTGTCAGTGTAGCTTGTGAATGTGGTTTAGCTTGTTCTCTTGTCGAACATGCACAAGGCCTTTACTTAGTGTTCTGAGACCAGAGAGGAGGAGGATTATATGCACCTGAGAAAATGATACTGAAACCACAGCTGAAAATAAATGTTCATAGCAGACATTCAGACTCATAAAACAAGTTAACGGCTACTTATATATTTTTTGGACATATCTCATTGTAATGATAGCTCATATGTGGTGCTACTCTTCTAATGTGTTAAACATTTCATCTTCTTTGTCAACTTTGCACAATAGCTGACTCTAGCTTCATGACCATATGCTCAACCCATCTTTGCTGTAGCCCCATTGGCTCATATGTACATGTGGCCATGTAAGCTTAGCGGTTAATTTGACTTGTTTCCTTATTTGACCTCATACTCTAGCATTTTAAAGTGGTTTTGATGACGTTGATAAAGGCCACAAGCTGTAACAGTTCTCTATATATTACAGGTGTTGCTGGAGTTTTAATCACTGCATACCTCTTTCCCTTTTAAACAAATCATTGTGAAAGTTAAATTGCAGCAGATATCCAGATTCCACTTGCATTTATCATTTGCATGACTTAAACATGGAGAAAAGAAATTTGTAGTTAATGTCTTGTCACAGGTTTTCTCAAATTATAATGTTTATTGGTTGATAAAAACGGAAAGCTCAGTTTGTGAGTGAATTCTCTCACAAACTGTCTTAACTTTGTATTTGTCACATCTCTTGACGTACTCTGTGGTTTTTGGTCACGTTTCCTCTCACTTTTTTTCACCCCTTTTTTCAGTGACTAAGTTGAACTGAACTGCCCAGACAGACTGTGAAACGGTTTCATGTATTTTGTGTCACCTGTGTGCATGTGCGTCCTTGCAGCTGTGCTGGTAAAGAATATAACAAATTAAATCATTTAAATACTCAGTTACAATGTGTCAGTGCAACAGCTTCTGGTACTAAGGCTTCCAGAGCTTGTGACACAATAGGCATAAAATACAAAACGAAGATTTTCAGCCATTATTAAGAGGTCACTCTAAAGACACTGCTGAAAGAAACAGACAAACAACAACTATGAAAGTGTACATTCATTATCAAATAGAAAAATATTAACATTGCTGAAAATAAAATTGCTGACTTACATATTGGGCTTCATCTTTAGTGAAGTATTTCTACACACATAATGGTGCTGGTTTGCTCCTCACCTGCCTTCTCGGAGGTGTCCGTGTTGTTATTGTCACGATCGGCGACGAGTCAACTTCCTGCTTAAAGTGTCAAGGTACAGCAGTAAACTGTCACTTTGCTCAGCCTGAGACTCTTTAGGCATGCTAGCGCTGTAGTGCTCATGGAACAAGAGTCAGTGGTGGCAGTGGCAGAGAAGAGAACTATGGACAAACTGCTGGCCATCCTGCACACTGCCATCAGCTCCCAAAGGTGCATGTTCAGTAGCAGATTGTGGTGACTGAACTGCTTTACAGACAATACAGTCATTAAGAGATGACATTTTAGATCCAAGGGGTCAAAGGTCAGCTACACTGTGTCATTTTTTGTTAGATGGTTGGAATTTAGGTCTTCAAAAGGACACAGATTATATATATACTTGCTTCGACTAAATTTGACAAAATACTCTAATGCAGTTAAACTGTCACTGCAGACTAAATGTTCTGCATTAAATGTTCAGAGGTATACTCACTAAGATATCACTGCTAGTTAGAGAAAGCTTTCAGAATGTGACTGAAAATACAGTGTTTTCTGTCCCGATGGAGATCATCAGCTTTTCAGTTTGTTGATAAACTGTATTTCTGCAATTTGCAAGATGAACTATTTCAATACATCTGTGAAACTGAGGATTGTAACTTGATGAACTCAGTGTTTTTTAATATTAGTCATGATTCATTAATTCCACATGTTGAGAGAAAGTGTGTTTTATTTATTTACATTGGTTGATAGAACAAAGTAATGAGACAGAAACAGTTGCAACTCACAATAATATATTTCTAAGAACTACAGATTATAACTGAAACTTAATTTCAGTATTTCTCCAAAACTCAAAAATCATTTGATTGCTTTATTTATTTATTTATCATTGGTGGAAGAATTACATAAATAAAATGATAATAGACGGTATTACCAGTGGTTCAAACACTTACGCTCCAAAGAAATATCAACTGGATGCTAAAATAAACAGACCTCACTAATCCAGACTAAAAGCCTGCAGAGCCATGTACATCCTCTCTTTTTCTGGTTCTTTTCCGTTCCTTCCTGCACCATGGTCCCCGTTCATCATGGTGAAGATGGCAGCAGAATAAACCAGTGTGTCTTCACCTCTCTTAGGAAATATATTACATGAAAAAAAATTCATAACTTGTGTTTAGGTTAATCCAGTAGATAAAACCCTTACCTGCAGAGTTTTCTTTGCACCACTATTTCTTTGCACAACAACTGCAGTAGGACCTATGAAGCAGAAAATACACAGATATCAGTAATAGAAGGCTTCATTTGTTATTACGTTAAGACTAGAATTCAATATGTAACTACTATTACCGCTGCAACGATCACATTTGTCGTAAATGAAGAAAGCTGCAACAATCAGACTTATAACCAGGACAGCACACAGAGGAAAAATAACTGAGATGACCGTCTGTGACCACATGTTGGTTTCTGTAATGATAACAAGAAAAAGAAACAAAGTTAAAAATTGGTCAGAAGATATTGTTTTTAATAACTTGTCACAGAAGGGTGGTGCTCATTGTATTTCTGGATGAATGTATGTTCACATCTTAAATAAAAAATAACACAGTTACCATTAATGTCCAGTTTAGTTCCATTTCCAAATAATATCTGTCCACATGTGGCCACAGCACAGTAGTAAGTCCCAGCATCAGAGGAGCTGATGTCCTTAGAGAAGCTGTAGACACATCTCTGTGAGTGAGTCTCAGGACTCCTCTCACATTCATCACCACTGTTTTGATGAGCGTAAATTAAACTGGGATGAGATTCATCTGATTTGGCTCTGAACCAGTACACACTGTGATCTTCTGGACATGTTTTGTTCTCAGGGTCAGAGAGGACTGAACACTGCAGAGTCACTGAGTCTCCTGGATGAACTGGATCAGATGGAGACACTTCAGTGAAGGCAGTGATATCTGGTTCTGCTCCTAGAAAATATAAAGAATAATGAACATGTGCTATCCATCTCATTGATAATAACATCACTTATAATGTGAATTAGAAACACAAGAACACATATTCATAATTATTTACCTTTAACTATCAGAAATATTCCTTCCATAAATGCCATTTTGAGCTTTGTGATTTTCAAACAGTAGTAAACTCCAGTATCACTCAGCTTAGTCTGACTAATATGGAGAACAAACGTTCCTGGCTCGTGTCTTGCTGTAATGTGAGTATTTGTTGTAATCTGAGGAGTCTTATCAACACCAGTGATATCAAATGTGAACGTTCCTCCCAAGAATTCAGGCCAGTTCCCAGAAATAATCCTGATCCAAAACAAGGATTCTTGGTTCAGAGATTCCTGACGAGCACATGTAAGAGCCACATTTTGTCCAACACCAACAGTCTTTGTTATAAACTTATGATCATCTGAGCACCCTGAAACAAAAAAGAGAAATACATTGATAAATAACAACAGAGACAGAATCATTTACGTACATACAAGAGGAACAGATTTGTATGTGACATATTGTAAACTACAAGACAACACTCATCTAGTTAACACTATATACAGCATGTGGAATAAGTCTGAGCTTTCTACTTATACTTACGTCCCACTCTGAGCATCAGCAATAAATAAAATATGACCAGCATTTTCTGACTAATCCCAGTGTGTCTGCATTAAAATAACAGCATGTTGTAAAATGGTTCACTTTAAAGTAAAAAAAATCAAGTGGGAGGGAACAATTTAAGAGCAATCTGATTGGTTTACTGTTATACAGGATATTCACTGTACTACACCAGGGGAAATTACTATTTCTCACACTTGAGCACATGAAACAACACCAAGAATAAACTTTGTTTGATGTTTGTTTTGTTTCCACAAGATTTGTGGTTAATGATAAAAGTTTTATTTAAAGTGATATGCCAGGATTATATTATTACATTCCTCCTAAGTCTGGGGAAATGCTTTTAGGTTTTTAAGCAACAGAGATTACATTTTCTACAAATTAAGATGTAGTATTTTAAAATGTGGTTATGAATCAGATTTTAAAAGCATTGGATCCTATATTCCTCCCAATACAACTCAGAAGCATTTTATTACAGAGCTATGCCCTTTAAACTAAATGGCAACCAACTGGCTAGTAATGACGTTCCGGTTATTCATTTTCTAAGTCCAAGCCAACAGACAGATATAGAGAACACATTGTAGAAAGGTCCAGAGTCAATCTAGTGCCAAGCTCTATAACTTATTCTGTGTATGTGTAAATATATATTTACAAACTATGACATTACCATGAATATCAAAGCTTAAGTGATTTTTTCTCAGATCATGGAGCTTCATTTTGAATCAAAACACAGCTTGCTATAATATTTTCTTCTCCAGCTTTAAATGCTTTGCAATGGTTTCCTACCTCATACCATTAAGCATTACATTCAAATGCATCATGTAAAATATGTGTTAATATATTTATAACAACAAATACCACAACAATGCCACATCTCTGTTTGGCTATGATGTCATGTAGAGGGTGGTGGACATTGTTTATAATTGCCACAAAGTTAAAAGAAAGGAGCAATTTTAGTGTTGTGTGAATCAACCAGTTCAGAAGCTCCACGTCATCAGTGATGACCCACCCACTCTGAACACCAGTCACATCAGCAGGAAGAGCACAGCATACAGAGTCTGGGAGGTGGCAGTGGTTATGGCCTCTACGCTCTCTACAGAACAGCAATGTCATAGTATCACAAAAAACACCCTGACCTGGAGCTGATCAAAGTTTCAACTGCTTCACATGAACTGATGTGAGAGAATTCCTGGGAAAGTCCTGTTAAAGTGGAAAAGGGGCAAAATAAAGCAGCTGAGAACTGGAACTGGTTATGAGGAAGCACCACAAACTCTGACAAGTAGAGACTAGATCTCTGGAAAAACAAAGAGAAAACTACCCAAAGGGTCAAAACTGTATTAGTAGTTGTGAGACTGGAACAATTTGGTTTGTGGTTTTCATCAGCATCACTGTATTGTTAACCATGAGCAAAGACATGAGGGTCTGCAGTGTAAATGACTTCATTCATTTAGTGTTACATAGCATATATAAGGTCAAGGAGATTTCAGCATGCGGTCGATGTACTGGGGACTGAACCGCTAACCTTCTGGTTTGTGGATAACTGGCTCTACCTACTGAGCCACAGCCACCCTGGTCCAATCTCAGCCAGGGACCAGTGATGGACGTTACACCCCCTCTGTTATTTCTGGAACGAAGAAAAAGCAAACCAAAGGATTAAAAAGGCATCAGTATTTTTCAGACTGGAGCATCTTTGTTTGTGGTCTTCATTAGGTTCAATTTGATCATTATTGAGCATGAGCAAAGGGATATAGGTCTGTAGTGTCCCTGGTCTTGCACTGATACACACACAGAAGAGTATGAGCAATTATAAAAAGTGATTTAAACCAAAACACTGACACAAAATAGTTTCTTCCACTTTGTGTCCTTTTTTTTGTATGTACAGGTTTTGTTTGTTGTTTGTTGTTTTTTTTTTAAACATAGAAAGACACACATAAATTCAACTGTTGATGGAAACATTGCTGTGGTTGGCCTTTCAAACAGTGGCGTGAATACAAAGGGCCTGTACTTCCTGTCTCAGTCTCTGCTTTAAGCTCAGGAAGCTGGTCTTGCACCACTGTTTTATCTGTTTTAAGAATGCAACTAGAACAACACTATATAGTATTATTATTATTATTATAATTATTATTACATTATTGATTAGATAGATACTTTATTTTTCCTGTGGAAAATTCAGTGTCCAGCAGGTTCATCGCTTAGAAACAAATATAAAGATATTTAAGTTATATAATAATATAACTATATAATGCTGTGTAAAAAATATACAGTATTGGCAGCAATGACCAAAGTCCAGTAGTTTCCTTACAGGGAGGCGTTGCGTTGAGCTTCTCTGTTTGACTATGATGTCACGTAGAGGATGGTGGACATTGTTCATAATAATATATTCTGCCATTAGTATTTGCAGTTTTTCCAAATTAAAGGTGAATGAATCCATAAACAAAATGATCTGGTATGAATATTATTGCATATTTTAAGATTGCAAATAGATAAATAGATAGATAGATAGATTTATCCCAAGGGATACAGTTGTTTTTTAAATCTTATTTGTAAAATTTTTTACAGGCATATACAATTGTGTCATCTAAATTTCTCTCTCTTTAAATCCAGCCCAAGCTCATAGCCAGGTCAGTTCTGAGTAAACAGCTTCAGTCAAAGGGCGGAGAAACAGGTCACCACAGCTCCTGTCTGTGTAACTGGTGAATGTGGTTTAGCTTGTTGTTCTTATGACAGACATGCAAAAGGCCTCTGCAGTGTGTGGTGAGATCAGGAGAGGGTTTAGCCCTCCTCAATAATAATATGTCATGATGACATGATATAATATGCATGATGTAACAGAACATCCTTCAGACTCTGGCAAAAAAGTTAAAACCAAACACGATGAGAGCATTTTACAGCACACCTAAGTGTAACCAGTAACTTCAGTAACTGCACCGATGCAATGCATTGCCAGAATTGCCCATCATAAACGTTTTACCAGTTCGTTTCATGCTATGACAAATCCAAATGTCAATAGTTCTGAAAGCGTGATGCAGTAGGAAGCAATAAAGAGACAAGGTGCTAAACATTCCTAGTAGGGCTATTTAGATTTCCATCTCAAGTCCTTCATCAAAACATGTGTAAATGGAATTAGAGCCATTACATAAGTAGTGGAACAAGAAGCTGTTTTAGCTCATGACCTGATCATCATGGACTCTTGGGAGATTATCAGTTTGAGTGTACAAGTGGACATGTACTCCACTGCTATGAGAGCAAAGCTGTCCTCACCCAGGCTGGAGGCACTAAACTCTGCTGTTCTGTGGTGTGTGGCAGGGTGAACTACTTTCTGTGATGCAGTTCCTGGACATGATGTCTTAATGTTGTGTGGTCATCTCCCTGTGACTCTTTCATACGAGGACATTTGGAGAATCTGGCTGATTGGAAGAACCCACTTCTTCCTTTTTGCAGAGTTTGGCACACGTAACAGTGTTCTTCTCAACAACTGCCTGGAGCTGTCCATGGTCCTGAATGTGCTGTGAAACACTTTGCTTTGCAGCTGATGAACAGATGTGTTGCATTACAATAGGATGGCAACAGTGTACATCAAGTGTCAGGGCGGCATGTACCCTGTACAATTCCTGCTTTTGTTGTGGTCTCACGGACATCTGTTCTCCATCAGAGCAAGTTGATGCACCAGATCTTATGTCTTGCATGGGTCCCTCCCACTGGAAACTGAGTTTTCAGATTGTGTGGGGCAAATCTAGGCAGACGGTCCACTGACGCTGGCCTAGAGCTCTCCTTTATACATTTACTCAGTTTACATGGTTCCTCATCTCTTAGTGTGCATACACAGAGAGAGAAATTGTGATGGCAATGGAAAATACAAGCATGTTGTGTTTCCTGTTTATTGTGCACTTACTATTTGGGAGGTCGTGGCTGCTCCTGTGGCACCAAGATGCACAGCAACACTGCAATCCACCTACTCCCCACACACTTTCAGTTCCTCTCTCTCACTGGGAGACATGACGAGTTTTTTTTTTTCAGTTGAAGGTTGTGTCACTGGAGTACCCCATGACACTCTCTCAAAAACCATACAAATAATCTCACTAACCCACCGTCTCTAACATGTCTGTTATTCACTATAATTCACATCAACCTTTAAGGTTTTATGGCATCTATTTTAATAAGATCTACTGTGAACTTCAGCACTGACTGAACTATTTTACTATATTATCAAAATGAATGTGGGAAACATGAATCAATATTTGTGCAGCTTTAAAATCAAATAAAAGGAACTGATGCATCAGAAATATTGAATGTGTTTTATTTTTATATGAAATGTTATTATAGGTTTTGTACATAGTTTTACTTTGTATTTTATAAAGAAGCAACACATACACAATCCATTTTGCAGGGTAATGTTACACTGTGCTGATGCATATAGGACATTTCTGTGAAAAAATTAAAAATAAAATAACAACAAAAATGAAGTAAGAATTTAAAATATGCTGGTACTTTTGCTTCAGAATGACAAACTACCTTGTCATTCAACAACTCTGAAAAGACTGAACAGAATACACATTCAACTGTTACATTAGTGATTCTAATGAAGCATGGGTACTGCTTAAGTTTTATATTTTCTACATACATAAAAAATAAAAAAATTAAAAAAGACTGTTTTAAGCCCTGACATCAGAGTAGATGATCTCTTCCTCTGTTCTTTGTGCGTTCTTTCTCTCTGCTTTGCCAGCTTTCCTCGTTTTGATGTTTGGTGCAGAATAAACTAATGTATGTTCATCTCTCTGAGAATAGATAAGAAACTGTAATCAGAACTCTATTGGTTTTGTAACATGTAAAACTCAATAAACAGACTGTTCAAAAAAAAAGATAAGAAAATAATGTAACAATGTTATGAGATGGCAGGTAATATTTATATTTATGGAGGGAAAAATATAAAAAATATTCAAATAACATTTTCTATCTTTTCTCATTTGTACACGTTACCTTCTGACTTTTCACTGGAGCATCTGTTTGCAAAACAACAGAGAAATTTAAAATGACAGATAATGTTAATTACCACAAATCAATAGTGAAAATCAATTTTAGGCTTTTATAAAATACTGTTTAATGGATTGATCAGATTGATTACCGTCACGATTTCTCTTCTTGATGGTATAAATGAGGAAGGCTATAACAATCAGACTTGTAGCCAAAGCAGCACATAACAGAAAGACAATGATATTCTGCTGTACATCCCACGTGTTGAGTGCTGAAAAAATAAAAGCACCAAGTAGTGATAATTAATTACATTATGTAAGTCTGTACATTAGGAACACATGTGTTTTTACATTATATTAACAGATTATATCAGATACTAAAATATTCTCATTAAACAGTTACAGTTACCTTCAGTCTCCAGTTTAGTTCCATTTCCAAAAATGATCTGTCCACACATGGCCACAGCACAGTAGTAAGTCCCAGCATCAGAGGAGCTGATGTCCTTAGAGAAGCTGTAGACACATTTCTGTGAGTGAGTCTCAGGACTCCTCTCACATTCATCACCACTGTTTTGATGAGCGTAAATTAAACTGGGATGAGATTCATCTGATTTGGCTCTAAACCAGTACACACTGTGATCTTCTGGACATGTTTTGTTGTCAGAGTCAGAGAGGACTGAACACTGCAGAGTCACTGAGTCTCCTGGATGAACTGGATCAGATGGAGACACTTGAATGACGGCAGTGATATCTGGTTCTGGTCCTAGAAAATATAAAGGAATAAATAATGTTTTACTGACAGTATTGAAAATAACATCAGTTAAAATGTGAATTATGTACATGAGAACACAAATTCACTTTTGTTTACCTTTAATTCTCAGAAACGTTCCATTCAGAAATGTCATTTTGAGCTGTTTGATTTTTAAACAGTAATAAAACCCAGAATCACTGAGCTTAGTTTGACTAATATGCAGAATAAAGGTTCCAGGCTCTTGTTTTGCTGTAATGTGAGGAGTCTTATTAACATCATCATGATCAAAGTTGTATGTTCCTCCCAAGAATTCAGGCCAGTTTCCAGAAACAAGCCTGATCCAATGTAAGGTTTCTTGATACATAGATTTCTGGCGGGGACAGATCAGAGTCACATCATCTCCAACATCAACTGTTTGTGTTACAAAGGTCAGATCATCTGTGCATCCTAAAGATTAAACAGAGCAGTGACAATCAGATGTATATATGCCATGGTCTGAAAGATATCTGCAAGAAATGACATGTAAAATATACATAATATGGAAAGAAGCTGACTTTCTATACTTACGGCCCACTCTGAGCATCAGCAGTAAATACAATATGATCAGCATCTTCTGATTGATCTCTGTGTGACTGCGTTAAAATAAGAGGATGTTGTAGGGGGTTCAACCTTAATGTAATCGCATCAAGTGGGAGGGACCAAATATTTGTCTATCTGATTGGTCTATTTTTCTGCTGGTATGTCACTGTACTACCACAGTGGAAATTATTTTTCCAGTCTGAGCACATGAAACGACGCCTAGCTTCTGCTTCATGTTCACGGTGGTTTTCTATAACAAAGCAAATTAGAAAAAACAAGAGGTGAATGGCAATAAAAACCTAAAATGTTTCTCTTTTTTTAATTTTCTTAAGGTGTGAACTTTTACACTTCTGTCTTGGTAAGAGAGACATGTTTTACGATGCTTCCTGCATTCAATAAAGACTGAATTTCATGAAAACATACAACTATCAGGCATAACATCATGACCACCTTCCTCATATTGTGTCGTTCCTAATATTAGCAACAATCTCAGAACCCGTCAGCTAGTGTCTGATTTAATATACTGCATTCATATCCAGATAAGACTCCTAATAATCCAGATATCTAACATTTTATTTTATATATAAATATTACAATACTACCCACTCTGAATATCAGTCACTTCAGCAGGAAGAGCACATCATACAGAGCTGTAGAGGTGGCTGTGGTCACACCCTCCGTCCACTACACTCCTTTCAGAGTCACAGTGTCCCAGAAAGACGTTGATGCAGATCATCTTAGTAGCACATGACTGCAACGTCCCTAGTTTGATTTCACCCAGGGATCTATGTTGCCCATAACAAACTTAGGGGAGCTGTGAACTGGTGGTTAAAGAAGCATCTGACCATGAGGTCACTGGTTTGACCCTCTCTATGCCCAGTGTTGTGCATGATCGTGTTCAATGAACGGCGCTCGTATTTTTGTGAACTGTGATCTGAACCTCCGGCCCTGCAGAAGCAGCTGATCCACTTTTGAGTTATTTCCTAGTATATACAGTTAATGGTTATTCAAAAAAACGAGTACAGATGCTGGTGGAAAAAAATATCACAGGCTGGGGATGCATGGGCAGGTCAGTCAGAGATTCTATTGAACAGGAATAACAAGGATGGTGCAATGGATGCAATCCATTGAACATGGGTCCCCACTGCTCCTAGCTGGTAAAGGCAGAGAATATTTGTGTGTACATGTATAGACATGGCAAATAAAGCTCATCTGATTTTTGAGTTGACCTTGTGTGTCACTTCATACACAAACATTATCCTAATGAATAAATACTACAGCTGATGCTGGTGTGTTGACACATAAAGAGATGTTAGTGATGCCTTTGTATCCTATCCCTTGTTTTGTGTGTACAGAACAATTACACCTGAAACACAGAAAGACTCAGAAAAACAAAACTGGTTGATGGAAACTTAAGCTGTGGTTGGCCTTTCACACAGGGGAGTGAATACAAAGGGGCTGTACTTCCTGTCTCAGTCTCTACTTTAATCTCATGAAGCTGGTCTTTCACTTCTGTTTTATATGTTTTAAAATGGAAGAAGTACCAAACTATGTATATTCAGATTGTTACCAGAACACATTGCAGGTTAAGTTAAACATTACTGTTATGTACTGTAGCTGTGTGTTATCACTTTTCTCTGGTTGACTCATTGGTAGCTGCTGAACGATGACAGAACGGCCTTTTATGGAGAGCAGGACTTTGAGGCTGTCGTCAAATACGTTGTACCCCCTTGTTATACTTTTGCATCATTTGTCAAAATGATCAACTGTAACTTTGCTCAAATGAAAGGTGAATGATTCAGTACATGTCTATGTTTAAGTAACATCCACATGAATGCCAGGTCCAAAAAATTCCCAGCAGAACATGGAATTGTCACAAGATGGTCAATGTTATTTACCTGTCAGTGGTTTTAATGTTGTGGCTGATCGGTGTGGATAGAAATAGTTAAAAACTAAAACGTCTCAGTTAACCGCCTGCTGGATGGTGGACAGAGCATGAAACAGAGAGGATCCCATTATTTTGGCCAGAGTCAGGTTGGTCTGAGCGAAACTTAGCTGGAAGCTCTACAGCTTGATGTAGCTCTTCTAGTTAATAATAGAAATATGTCAGGCTCACTTTAAACAAAGGCCATTTAATGACAGACGCTTGAAATTGATTTTTTTTTTATTTCTTAATTTACTGAAGACCATTGTTTCTATTGTGCAACATAGAAATATTTGCTGTATACCAATAAGATAATATTCGCATACAGTAGTAATCCATATTGTGGTAAAACTTGTTCAACTAAGTAAAGAGAAATGAGTCAATTGTTACTTTAAAACAGCACAAATGTTCACTTAGACTCAAGGATGAAGTGACTTCACTTTGTCAGAGGTCAAAGGTCATTGTGATCTCATAAAACACATGTTTGCCAAAGCTTAACAACCCATTTTCTAATAATGACAAAATATAATTGAACTGTCTAAAACAATACAGTGATTAAAAGATGACATTTTAGATCCAAGAGGTCAAAGGTCAGCAACACTGTGTCATTTTTCGTTAGATGGTTGGAATTTTGCTAAGATTATATATTTTCTTCAACTAAATTCGACAAAAAATACCTTAATGCAGTTAAACTATCACTACAGACTACATTTTCTGCATTAAATGTTCTGACTCAATGTCTAATTAAATCATATTGTATTTCACTACAAACTCCAAAGATGTCCCTGAACAAAGCATGTCACTCCTGACATCTCAGGGCCATAGCAGAGCAAATCAGTGGGTCTCATTAGAGCAGTGGAGCTACATTAAGCTCACCACAGCAGTGCACGCCTTTAATCCTAAAAGAGAGGATGATAAGATCTCACTGCTATGAAAGCTGTAACCATATTCCCTGTACATTCACACGCTGAGAATGTGTTTTATTCATTTGTAAGGAGAAGTGAGAACCTCCCATGATCTTCAACATGACCAGTCAACTGTGGATCGATCAATCATGGTTCTGGTAAATATCTTAGAAATGAAATAAAGGGATGTTGTAGCTCATTGTAAAGTCACTGCTAAGCAATCAAGGCCTACACAGTATGCCACTATAGGAGTATTACACAGTCTACAGTCACTAAAATAATAAATTGAATGAACAAGACCAGATTTTATTATATACTTGTTACTGGTCTTTCCTGCATACTGTTGATCCTTTTTTTAAATTATATCACAAGTGTATTTTGTTATGTAGTTTTATACCTTTTATGACTTACAAGGGGGGCAGTGGTGAGGTGGTTAGCACTGATGCCTCACAGTGAGAAGGTCCGGGGTTCGAATCCATGGGCAGACTGGGCCTTTCTGTGTGGAGTTTGCATGTTCTCACTGTGTCTGCGTGGGTTCTCTCCGGCTTCCTCCTACCATCCAAAGACATGCTGGTTAGGTTAATTAGTGATTCTAAATTGGCCGTAGGTGTGAGTGTGAATGGTTGTCTGTCTCTCTGTGTTGGCCCTGCGACCTGTCCAGTCTTTCCTGCGATCTTTCCTGGGATAGGCTCCAGCAGACCCCCGCAGGAATAAGCGGGTACAGAAGATGAATGAATGAATGAATGACTTACAAGTGTCATATTCAGACTCAGGCAAATGTTACTGTTGCACAGATACAGCAATCACCACGATTAAATTATCTGAAGATGCTGTAGATATAAGGTCTAAATGCAGAGGATGTACTTCCTGCGGCAGTTGAAGAAATTCAACTTGCCAAAGACAATGATGGTTCACTTCTACACTGCCATCATTGAGTCCATCCTCACCAACTCCATCACCACCTGGTATGCTGCAGCCTCTGCTAAGGACAAGAGCAGACTGCAGCGTGTCATTCGCTCTGCAGAGAAGGTGATTGGCTGCGGTCTGAAGTCTCTCGACGAGCTGTACGCTTCCAAGACTCTGAAGCGTGCAGCTAAGATTGTGGCCGATCCCTCTCACACTGGACACGGACTATTTAACAGACTCCCCTCTGGCAGACGGCTGCTGAACAATGCCAAGCCACCCCCATGAACACACCAAACCCACTACTATCCCACAGTAAATGTTCTGGTGGAATATGTATATATATACTGTGTATATATTTTTAGTATTTTTATATATCTGAGAGCAAGTTCTATAGTTTTTATATTTTATTTTATTTTATGTGTAACAACACCAAAGCAAATTCCTTGTATGTACAAACATGCATGGCAATAAAGTCTTTTCTGATTCTGATTCTGATTCAATAACACTGCCATTTTTTAAATTCTGTATTATTGCAGAATGGTGAAGCAAAGAACTATGAAGCACTGGGTGTCTCCACAAAATGAGTGACAAGAGTGAAGAAGAGGAGAGAGAGCTCAGAGTGTGTGTACTCTGTTGTCAGAGCAGATTCCCACACTGGGTAACACCTCTCTTTATAGTCAGAGCAGAGCCGGCCCACCTCTCCTTAAGTCTCTCAGCTTGGACGTTCACTCAGAACTTCTTATAGCCAGCTGCCATCCCATAGTTAGAGAAAGCAGTCAGAATGTGACTGAAAATACAGTGTTTTCTGTCCTGATGGAGAGCATCAGCCTTTCAGTTTGTTGATAAACTGTATTTCTGCAATTCTGCAAGATGAACTATTTCAATACATCTGTGAAACTGAGGGTTGTAACTTGATGAACTCAGTGTTTTTAATATTAATTGTGATTCATTAATTCCACATGTTGAGAGAAAGTGTGTTTTATTTATTTACATTGGTTGATAGAACAAACTAATAAAACAGAAACAGTTGCAACTCACAATAATATATTTGTAAGAACTACAGATTATAACTGAAACTTAATTTTAGTATTTCTCCGAAAATTGGAAATCATTTGATTCATTTATTTATTTATTTATTTTATCATTGGTAGAAGAATGACAGAAATAAAATGATAATAGACAGTATTACCAGTGGTTCAATGTGACAAACACTTACGCTCGAAACAAATATCAACTGGATGCTAAAATAAACAGACCTCACTAATCCAGACTAAAAGCCTGCAGAGCCATGTACATCCTCTCTCTCTCCGCTGCTTTTGCGTTCCTTCTTCCACCTTGGTCCCCGTTCATCATGGTGAAGACGACAGCAGAATAAACCAATGTGTCTTCATCTCTCTTAGGAAACGCATTACATAAATTACAAGTTAAACAAGGTTCATAACTTGTAGGTTAATCCAGTTGATAAAATCCTTACCTGCAGAGTTTTCTTTGCACCCCTATTTCTTTGCACAACTACTGCAGTAGGACCTATGAAGCAGAAAATACACAGATATCAGTAATAGAAGGCTTCATTTGTTATTACGTTAAGACTAGAATACAATATGTAACTACTATTACCGCTGCAACGATCACATTTGTCGTAAATGAAGAAAGCTGTAACAATCAGACTTATAACCAGGACAGCACACAGAGGAAAAATAACTGAGATGAGCGTCTGTGACCACATGTTGGTTTCTGTAATGATAACAAGAAGAAACTAAGTTAAAAATTGGTTGGAAAATATTGTTTTTAATAACTTCAAACAAAACTTGGTCATGGTGATGTTTACTATAAAACTAAAGGAACAATAACACAGTTACCTTCAGTGTCCAGTTTAGCTCCATTTCCAAAAATGATCTGTCCACACATGGCCACAGCACAGTAGTAAGTCCCAGCATCAGAGGAGCTGATGTCCTTAGAGAAGCTGTAGACACATTTCTGTGAGTGAGTCTCAGGACTCCTCTCACATTCATCACCACTGTTTTGATGAGCGTAAATTAAACTGGGATGAGATTCATCTGATTTGGCTCTGAACCAGTGCACACTGTGATCTTCTGGACATGTTTTGTTCTCAGAGTCAGAGAGGACTGAACATTGCAGAGTCACTGAGTCTCCTGGATGAACTGGATCAGATGGAGACACTTGAATGAAGGCAGTGATATCTGGTTCTGGTCCTAGAAAATATAAAGAAATAAATAATGTTTTACTGACAGTATTGAAAATAACATCAATTAAAATGTGAATTATGTACATGAGAACACAAATTCACTTTTGTTTACCTTTAATTCTCAGAAACGTTCCATTCAGAAATGTCATTTTGAGCTCTTTGATTTTTAAACAGTAATAAAACCCAGAATCACTGAGCTTAGTTTGACTAATATGCAGAATAAAGGTCCCAGGCTCTTGTTTTGCTGTAATGTGAGGAGTCTTATTAACATCATCATGATCAAAGTTGTATGTTCCTCCCAAGAATTCAGGCCAGTTTCCAGAAACAACCCTGATCCAATGTAAGGTTTCTTGATACATTCTTGATGTCTGTCGGGGACAGATCAGAGTCACATTATCTCCAACATTAACTGTTTTTGTTGCAAAGGTCAGATCATCTGTGCATCCTAAAGATTAAACAGAGCAGAGACAATCAGATGTATATATGCCATGGTCTGAAAGATATCTGCAAGAAATGACATGTAAAATATACATAATATGGAAAGAAGCTGACTTTCTATACTTACGGCCCACTCTGAGCATCAGCAGTAAATACAATATGATCAGCATCTCCTGATTGATCTCTGTGTGACTGCGTTAAAATAAGAGCATGTTGTAAGATGGTTCAACCTTAATGTAATCGCATCAAGTGGGAGGGACCAAATATTTGTCAATCTGATTGGTCTATTTTTCCGCTGGTATGTCACTGTACTACCACAGAGGAAATTATCTTTCCAGTCTGAGCACATGAAACAACACCTAGCTTCTGCTTCATGTTCACGGTGGTTTTCTATAACAAAGCAAATTAGAAAAAAACAAGAGGTGAATGGCAATAAAAACCTAAAATGTTTCTTTTCTATTTTCTTAAGGTGTGAACTTTTAAGCTGAAAACTAAATAGTCTACAGTAGTCTTGCTGTTTAAGACAAACATTGCTCTGATTGACAGGTTATTTTATTTCCTGATTATTATATGTGGTCATGGAGGAAGAAATTGCATGGCACGTTGATTTCTAAATTACATCTTTTTTAAAAATTTTTGGACTCAAACATCCTCCTCATCAAAATCAAATGGAAAGACAAAGACTGGCTACTCTCAGTTACTCCAATTTATTGTATTTGTTTCCAAGTATAAGACACAGAAGACAAACTTTCCTTAGTTTTCTGAATTCTGTCTTGGTAAGAGAGACATGTTTTGCTTTCCTTTCCTGCATTCAGTAAAGGCTGAATTTCATGAAAACATACACCAATCAGGCATAACATTATGACCACCTTCCTAATATTGTGTAGTTCCTAATATTAGCAACAATCTCAGAACCCGTCAGCTAGTGTCTGATTTAATATAGGCTACTGCATTCATATCCAGATAAGACTCCTAATAATCCAGATATCTAACATTTTATTTTTTATATATAAATATTACAATACTACCCAATCTGAATATCAGTCACTTCAGCAGGAAGAGCTCATCACACAGAGCTGTAGAGGTGGTTGTGGTCACACCTTCCATCCTCTACACTCCCTTCAGAGTGTCACAGTCACAGTGTCCCAGAAAGACGTTGAAGCAGTAGCACATGACTGCAGCGTCCCTAGTTTGATTCCAGCCAGGGATCTATGTTGCCCATAACAAACTTAGGGGAGCTGTGAACTGGTGGTTAAAGAAGCATCTGACCATGAGGTCACTGGTTTGACCCCCTCTATGCCCAGTGTTGTGCATGATGGCATTCAATGAACGACGTTCATATTTTGTGAACTGTGATCTGAACGCATCATTTTTCCAACTGTGAGTGCAGACGTGAGTTTCGCTAGGTCTGGAGAGAAATAGCGACATTCTGATTTCTGAGTTGACCTTGTGTGTCACTTCATTCACAAACATTATCTTAATGAATAAATACTATAGCTGATACTGGTGTGTTGACACATAAAGAGATGTTAGTGATGCCTTTGTATCTTATCCCTTGTGTTGTGTGTACAGAACAATTACACCTGAAACACAGAAAGACTCAGATAAACAAAACTGGTTGATGGAAACTTAAGCTGTGGTTGGCCTTTCACACAGGGGAATGAATACAAAGGGGCTGTACTTCCTGTCTCAGTCTCTACTTTAATCTCATGAAGCTGGTCTTTCACTTCTGTTTTATATGTTATATGTAAAATGCACGTACCAAAGTATGTATATTCAGATTGTTATCAGAACACATTGCAGGTTAATCAGTTAAACATTATTGTTATATACTGTAGCTGTGTGTTATCACTTTTCTCTGGTTGACTCATTGGTAGCTGCTGAACGATGACAGAAAGGCCTTTTATCGAGAGCAGGACTTTGAGGCTGTTGTCAAATACGTTGTACCCCCTTGTTATACTTTTGCATCATTTGTCAAAATGATCAACTGTAACTTTGCTCAAATGAAAGGTGAATGAATCAGTACAGCTGGATTCAAAGGGAAACAAAACATAAACTATTATGACAACTGTATATTCTCAGATTGAAGGTACAAATCAAAGACACGTTCCATTTTTAATAACTTTATCGAAGTAGCAAGTTGCTCTTCTAAATGTAGCCTGCTGAAACCACTTGTAGCTCTTCTTTCTCTTCATATCTAGTAGAAGCTAATCGGGAGGCCTGTTCTGAGTAAACAGCTTCAGCGGTTGGTCAGAGGGCGGAGAAACAGCTCACCACAGCTTCTGTCAGTGTAGCTTGTGAATGTGGTTTAGCTTGTTCTCTTGTCGAACATGCACAAGGCCTTTACTTAGTGCTCTGAGACCAGAGAGAAAGATGATTATATTCACCTGAGAGAATGATACTGAAACCACAGCTGAAAATAAATGTTCATAGCAGACATTCAGACTCATAAAACAAGTTAACTGCTACTTATATATTTTTAGGACATATATCATTCTTACAGTTTGTTAATGATAGCTCAGATGGGGTGCTACTCTTCTGATGTGTTGACATTTTATTTTCTTGGTCAGCTTTGCAAAATAGCTGACTCTAGCTTCATGACCATATGCTCAACCCACCTTTACTGTAGCCCCATTGACTCATATGTACATGTGGCCATGTAAGATTAGCAGTTAATTTAACTTATTTCCTTATTTGACTCCTTACTATACACCTATTTAAAGCATTTTTTGATGACACTGATAAAGGCCACAAGCTGTAACACTTCTCCATATATTTCAGGTGTTGCTGGAGTTTTAACCACTGCATACTTCTTTCTCTTTTGCACAAATAATTGTAAAAGTTAAAAGTTGTCTGATGCTGGGGCTTACTACTATGCTGTTGTTGGGCCTGTGTACTAAGGGCGTTAAATATTTGGGTTTGGCTATCATAAATAATTAACAAGATAAGATAAGATAAGATAAGATAAGATAAGATAAGATAGTGGTGCAGTGGTATTTAGGTCCAGTTTAAGGCTCAGAGTTGAGCAGACAGATGGCATGTGGATAGAAAGTCTTCTTCAGCCTCTCAGTTTTGTCCTCAGGCAGTGGAAATGCTGGCCTGATGGCAGTAGGGAGAAGACAGAGTGTCTGGGGTGACTGTACTGTTTCAGGATCTTCTTGGCCCTTAACCTGCAACGTTTTTTGAAAATGTCCTGCAGGTTGGGAAGGGCGGTTCTGATGGTCTGCTCCGCTGAACGGACCACCCTTTTGAGGGCCATGAAGTCTTGCCTGGTACAATTTCCCATCCAGGTGGTGGTGCTCCCACACAAGATGCTCTCGATGGTGCAGGTGTGAAAGTTCCTGTGCACCTTGAGAGGGAGCTTAAAGTCTCTGAGGAGGTAGAGACGCTGTCTGGCCTTCTTCACCATGGCGTTCAGGTGATGAGTCCATGACAGGTCCTGTGAGATGGTCACTCCCAGGTATCTGAAAGTGTCCACTCTTTCTACCTCAGAGCCACTAATAATAACTGGGTGCAAGTCTCTCTACTGTTTCCTGCTGATGTCCACAATCAGCTCCTTTGTTTTGCTGACGTTCAGCAGGAGGTGGTTCTCCCGGCACCAGTCCTCCAGTTGGGACACCTCCCTCCTGTAGGCTGTCTCGTCGTCGTGGGAGATTAGTCTTACAACAGTGGTGTCGTCAGCAAACTTGATGATGATGTTGGAGTCTGATGTGGCCTCGCAGTCATGTGTGTACAGCGAGTACAGCAGAGGGCTCTCTCAGAGGGCTCTCACACAGCCCTGGGGGGGCCCAGGGCTGTGTGAGAGTGTTGAGAGTCAGGGGGGCTGAAGTGCGGTGACCCACTCAAACCACCTGTGGTCTGCTGGTCAGGAAGCTGTAGATCCACCTGCACAGGGAGGAGTCCAGGCCCAGGTCATGCAGCTTAGAGGCCAGTCTGGAGGGGACTATAGTATTAAATGCTGAGCTGTAGTCAGGGCCGGAGTGGGACTCATTTTCAGCCCTGGGGTTTCATGCCTTAGACCGGCCCACTTTAGATCACAACCTATTATATTAAAATAATGTAATTGGTTCAGTCAAAACTTTTGACTGAACCAATTAAGATTTTGTTCAATGGCAAAATAGGCAGGCTTATTCCATATTACTTTACTATTACTAGTGATAAAAAGTGTAACGGGCCACTAGTATCATTTGGGCATAGAAAGTGGTTTTATTGGAATTGATGCTTGCTTGTTCACACACTACTCACAGTTTGTGTAACAGTAAGTCCATGTTTTGTACATAAATTAAACCAAGCAGATGTAGGGAAAACATTTATCTGTCACCAGAATATTGTCATCACTATCAGTTTTAATAGAATTACAGTAGCCATATTACCTAATGATACAAAAATGTTAATTTCCAATCATTTGTGTGTGTATGTTTCAGCTGCTGTTGGCGTAACTGACTAACATCTGGGGCCACAGACCAGGAAATAGACTGGACCATCAAAAGATGGTTCCATCTCTCTCCAGATAGAGATGGTGGCAGACTGAAGAGGATGAAGAGAAAGCAGGAAATGGACAGTACCATGTCTTAAACTCGTGCTGAGAGTGGGGAGAATCCAGTTTTCTCCCTACTACCTACTAAATGTGTGTATATATACAAACTACCCCCCTCCCCCAAGTTTACACTTGAGTTTTACCATCTATATTTTATTCTATATTACAGTCTATATTTTATTCTATTTTTATCGGTGCACATTTACACTTATATTGTTTACCTTGTGTGTTAAGGAATTTGCAATTATTACTGTTTTACTGTAGTACTCATTATTTTTTACTACTGGCTGCAGGTACAAGAATACATTTCACTGTGCATTGTACTATATATAACTGTGCATGTGACAAATACAATCTTAAACCTTTATGGACATGTTTAGAATCATAAATGTACAGTTTTTAAATTTGTTTGTTAAATGTGCAGGTGTGTGTACTGTGTTGACATGAATAAACATTTGCTTATAATACTGTACTTGTTTATATATGAATAAATATGGCACATTAATATAGTGGCTGAGTTAAGGCTGACATCAGGAACCACTTCTGAAAATGGCTTGGCCCACATTAGGGCCAGATTAGGGCCAGCTCTGGTTGCAGTTTGGCTGAGATGTGGGCCTTATGCGGCACACATGTTGGCTGCCGGATGTGGGCCACATAAGGGCCGGAATTCTTTCAGGCATGTGGGCCGAGGTGGGTCACACCAGTTTTGTTATGTGTTTCTTCCTCACCACTGGCTCCTGGCTCTGCCTCTGACACTAAATCATAAAAATGGTCATAAATCTCAACACAAATCTCCCCTTTTTCAAGTCAAAAATTCAAGTTAGTTTCATTATTGTAGTGCTGAATCATCTATCATCATCAATTATCTCAGGGCATTTATCATATAGAGCTGGTCTACACCATACTCTTCATTATATTAATTCTAATAATATTCACTTAATGAGCAATCCTACCTGCACACTCTGGACCTGTGGGCTCATGGCAGGTGCTTGGTGATGCATCTTGCATCTGAGGTTCTACAAGACAAAGTTTGTGGCCAGTTATGTGGCGTCGCATCATACTATTTAATTAACGTTAGGTTAGACTGGCTATATGTTACAACGCCCCGCAATCCATTGACTTGATAGGCTAATTAATTACTTAACTTGAAGGGTGCAGGTAAAGTTGCATTTTGTTCAACATCTTGTACCCGTTTCAGACCACAAGCACGTTTTATTGAAAAAGCTGCCGATTTTTGCACATTTGGCTGCATCTGTCTCCAGTGCTTTTCTCTTATTTTCCATTTTGCAAACACCCTTGCACTTCTGGGGCTGGAGCCAGGCTCCAAACACCACTGACAGTGTGCGCTGTGCACGGACGTGTTACGTCAGGCTGCGTCTGCAAAAAAACAAAAAGAAAAGAGCTGCAAGTGGAGACGGCCCAGCGACAGCGGTAACAGCATACACGTGATACCTACTCAGTGCCATGACTGAACACCGGCCCAAAATATTAATAAATAAATAAAAATAATAATTGAACACCGGCCCGAAAGTCAGACCGGCCCACCAAGAATTGTCCCGGTCCTCCCGATTAGCCACTCCGTGCCTGGCTGTAGTCAACATACAGCACTCTCAAATAGTTTCTCTCAGTGTTCACATGGGAGAGGGTCTTGTGGAGGAGGAAGGTTATGGTGTCATCTGTGGACCTCTCCGGCCGGTATCTGAACTGTAGTGGATCCAGGGTGGTTTGGCAGTGTGGAAGTGATGAACGTCTTGATCTCTCAAACCATTTCATCACCACAGATGTGAGGGCTATGGGCCTGAAGTTGTTGGAACTGCTGGGGTGTGGTTTCTTTGGTACAGGGACTATTATGGATTTCTTAAAGCAGGTTGGGATCACACACTGTCTGAGTGAGAGGTTGAATATCACTGTAAATAGAGGCGCCAACTGATCAGTGCAGGTTTTGAGGACTCGTCCAATAATCCCATCTGGTCCAGCTGCTTAAACACCAACCACACGTCACGCTCCGTCACAACGAGTGTGTCCTCCCCTCTGGCTGGGAGCGCAGCGGGCAGTCGGTTTCCCGCAAAAAAAGTTGTTCAATTCGTCATCCCGAATTATCAAAATTAATTATTCATTCATTCCTGTTAAGGTAACAGGAACAAGCGGTTACAGAAGTTGAACGAATGAAAATTAATTATTTATCATTAAATAATTGGATCACCTCGTGGCACCACCCTTCTGAGAAGGGAAAAGATAGCCAATTCATTCATTTTATTCTTGTATTTTTATCTTTGATCTTATATTTTAAGTATTATTTTATTTGAATGTGTGTGATATGGGGGAGGCACAGTGGAGAGGTGGTTAGCACTGATGTCTCATAGCAAGAAGGTCCTGTCCAGGGTGTACCCCGCCTTTCGCCCGATGACAGCTGGACCGCTTCACAGGAATAAGGGGTTGCAGAAGATGAATGAATGAATGAATGAATGAATGAATGTGTGTGATATGGAGCAGCTACGAAGTGAATTTCCTATCTATCTATCTATCTATCTATCTATCTATCTATCTATCTATCTATCTATCTATCTATCTAGCCAAGTCTACTTTCACTGGTAAAACATTTAAAACCATTTTGTAACCCACTAAGTCTGTTCTCCATCCTCTTGAAAATTCTCAGACACTTATGTGATGACTTGCCATTTAGTTTACTTGAGGATTGGACTAGTTCATTGTTTTTTTTTTTTTTTTTTTTTGATTTCTTAATTTACTGAAGACCATCTTTTTTATTGTGCAACATATTTGCTGTATACCAATGATATCATATTCAACTTGATATTTTTCATTAGATGGTTGGATATGTGGTCGTCAAAAGCCCATTTGTTTCTATTTACTAAGATTATATACTTGCTTCAACTAAACTTGACAAAATACTCTAATGCAGTTAAACTATAGCTGCAGACTAAATGTTCTGCATTAAATGTTCTGATGTATACTTAATGTCTAATTAAATCATATTGTATTTCACTGCAAACTCCAAAGATGTCCCTGAACAAATCATGTCACTCCTGACATCTCAGTGCTATAGCAGAGCAAATCAGTGGGTCTCATTACAGCAGTGGGGCTACATTAAGCTCACCACAGCAGTGCACCACTTTAATCCTAAAAGAGAGGACGATAAGATCTCACTGCTATGAAAGCTGTTACCATATTCCCTGTACATTCACACACTGAGAACGTGTTTTATTCATTTGTAAGGAGAAGTGAGAACCTCCAATGATCTTCAACATGACCAGTCAACTGTGGATCGATCAATCATGGTTCTGGTAAATATCTTAGAAATGAAATAAATGGATGTTGTAGCTCATTGTAAAGTCACTGCTAAGCAATCAAGGCCTATACAGTATGCCACTATAGGAGTATTACACAGGGCCTAAAATAATAAATGAAATGAACAAGACCAGATTTTATTATATACTTGTTATTGGTCTTTCCTGCATACTGCTGATGCTGTTTTTAAATGATATCACAAGTGTATTTTTATACCACTGATGACTTACAAGTGTCATATTCAGACTAAGGCAAATGTTATTGTTGCACAGATACAGCAATCACCATGATTCAGTCATTTGAAGATGCTGTAGATATAAGGTCTAAATGTTCAATAACACTGACATTTTTTTATTCTGTATTACTGCAGGATGGTGAAGCAAAGATGAAGCACTGGGCGTCTCCACAAAACGAGTGACAAGAGTGAAGAGGAGGAGAGAGAGCTCAGAGTGTGTGTACTCTATTGTCAGAGCAGATTCCCACACTGGGTAACACCTCTCTTTATAGTCAGAGCAGAGCCGGCCCGCCATCTTTCAGCTTGGATGTTCACACAGAGCTTCTTATAGCCAGCTGCCATCCCATAGTTGTGACTGAAAATACAGTGTTTTCTGTCCTGATGGAGAGCATCAGCTTTTCAGTTTGTTGACAAATTGTATTTCTGCAAGATGAACTATTTCAACACATCTGTGAAACTGAGGATTTTAACTTGATGAACTCAGTGTTTTAAATATTAATTGTGATTCATTTATTCCACATGTTGAGAGAAAGTGTGTTTTATTTATTTACATTGGTTGATAGAACAAAGTAATAAAACAGAAACAGTTGCAACTCACAATAATATATTTGTAAGAACTACAGATTATAAGTGAAACTTCATTTTAGTATTTCTCCGAAGAAGAAGAATGACATAAATAAAATGATAATAGACAGTATTACCAGTGGTTCAATGTGACAAACACATACGCTCCAAACAAATATCAACTGGATGCTAAAATAAACAGACCTCACTAATCCAGACTAAAAGCCTGCAGAGCCATGTACATCCTCTCTCTCCTTCTGCTGCTTTTGCGTTCCTTCTTCCACCTTGGTCCCCGTTCATCATGGTGAAGACGACAGCAGAATAAACCAATGTGTCTTCACCTCTCTTAGGAAACACATTACATAAATTACAAGTTAAACAAGGTTCATAACTTGTAGGTTAATCTACAGATAAAATCCTTACCTGCAGAGTTTTCTTTGCACCACTATTTCTTTGTACAACAACTGCAGTAGGACCTATGAAGCAGAAAATACACAGATATCAGTAATAGAAGGCTTCATTTGTTATTATGTTAAGACTAGAATACAATATGTAACTACTATTACCGCTGCAAAAATTATATTTGTTGAAGATGAAGAAAGCTGCAACAATCAGACTTATAACCAGGACAGCACACAGAGGAAAAATAGCTGAAATGACCGTCTGTGACCACATGTTGGTTTCTGTAATGATAACAAGAAGAAACAAAGATAAAAATTGGTCAAAAACATTGTTTTTAATAACTTAAAACAAAACTTGGTCATGGTGATGTTTACTATAAAACTAAAGGAACAATAACACAGTTACCTTCAGTGGTGGTTAAAGAAGCATCCGACTATGAGGTCACTGGTTTGACCCTCTCTATGCCCAGTGTTGTGTATGAACGACGTTCATATTTTTGTGAACTGTGATCTAAACGCAATTTTTTTTTTAACTGTGAGCATAGACATGAGTTTCCCTCAATCTGGAGGGAAATAACGACGTTCACCACCCAAAAAAAAGAAAAAAAAAGCTTTACAACAGCTGTCAGCTGATACGCGATTTCCAGCATATAGCATGGCTGGTGCAGCTAGAAGAGAAGCTGCCTCCAGCCCCGCATAAGCAGCTGATTCACACAAACATTTGACTCATTTCCTAGTATATACAGTCAATAGTTATTCAAAAAAGGAGTACAGATCCTGGTGGAAAAAAATATCACAGGCAAGGGATAGATGGGCAGGTCAGTCAGAGATTCTGTTGAACAGGAATAACTCGAAGCTGCTCATTTAACAAAGAAAAAGAAATATCAGCTGTCAGCTTGAACTAGTTCACTTTAATCTGTACTTCTTGTTTAGTGTGAACTTGGACAACACTGTCTATGCCCATGGCTGAGCATGTTGCTCATATAAAAACCCCAAACTGCTCCCTGAGCACCTTGGATGGAGCCCCACTGCTCCTCGTTGGTAAAGGCAGAGAGTATTTGTGTGTACATGTGTAGACATGGCAAATAAAGCTCATCTGATTTCTGAGCTGACCTTGTGTGTCACTTCATTCACAAACATTATCTTAATGAATAAATACTTCAGCTGATACTGGTGTGTTGACACATAAAGAGATGTTAGTGATGCCTTTGTATCTTATGCCTTGTTTTGTGTGTACAGAACAATTACACCTGAAACACAGAAAGACTCAGAAAAACAAAACTTTTTCATGGAAACTTAAGCTGTGGTTGGCCTTTCATACAGGGGAGTGAATACAAAGGGGCTGTACTTCCTGTCTCAGTCTCTACTTTAATCTCATGAAGCTGGTCTTTCACTCCTGTTTTATATGTTTTAAAATGCAATAAGTTAACTGCTACTTATATAGTTTTAGGACATATCTCATTGTAATGATAGGTCAGATGGGGTGCTACTCTTCTGTGTTTAACATTTTATTTTCTTGGTCAACTTTGCACAATAGCTGACTCTAGCTTCATGACCATATGCTCAACCCACCTTTGCTGTAGCCCCATTGACTCATATGTACATGTGGCCATGTAAGATTAGTAATTAATTTGACTTATTTCTTTCTTTCTCTTTATTTGACTCCTTACTATACGCCTATTTAAAAAGCATTTTTTGATAAAGGCCACAAGCTGTAACGGTTCTCCATATATTACAGGTGTTGCTGGAGTTTTAACCACTGCATACCTCTTTCTCTTTTGCACAAATCATTGTAAAAGTTAAATTGCAGCAGATACCCAGATTCCACTTGAATTTATCATTTGCATGACTTAAACATGGAGAAAAGAAATGTGTAGTTAATGTCTCATCACAGGTTTTCTCTAATTATAGAATTTATTATAGAATGATCTTCCTTCTCAGGTCAGCAGCTCTTGTATTGAGGCTGTTGGTATTTGTAGGGGCTTGGTACCCAATCTCTGATTGTGGTGGTGATGGTGGCATTCCCCCGCTGACCTGTCGTCCTGGCTCCCCCTTGCCATAGTGTTGTTTTTGTACCTTTTCGATTGCTGTTGTTAGAACTCTGGGCTAACAGCTGTTTCGTTGTTAGCCTTAATTGTGGGTTTTCGAAGTAACCATTTGTCCCACATTCGCTGCATGTATCCCTTCTCTCTGGGGTTGCTCATTTCTCATCAGGTTGCCCTGGTTCCCTAGCACCTGACACGGACCTTGTTGACCCAGGTGACATCCGAGCCAGTGTAGCTCTCATGTTCCTGAGGTAAGCCTGATCCATTATTATCTTGCCTAAGGATCCTCACAGGATGCAGTTGTATTTGCCCCTCACTGGCAATTGTATATTGCAATGTATATGGCAACTGTATGTTGGCAGTGAGGCTAGACTTCCTATAGACTATCCAGATGTGATGTATATAAAGAGGAACAGATTTGTATGTGACATATTGTAAACTCCAAGACAACACTCATCTAGTTAACACTACATACAGCATGTGGAATAAGTCTGAGCTTTCTACTTATACTTACGTCCCACTCTGAGCATAATGACGTTCCAGTTATTCATTTTCTAAGTCCAAGCCCACAGACAGATATAGACAACACACTGCAGAAAGGTCCAGAGTCAATCTACTGCCAAGCTTTATAACTTATTCTGTGTATGTGTAAACATATATTTACAAACTCAGAGATTACCATGAATATCAAAACTTAAAGTGAATTTCTCACAGATATAGAGCTTCATTTTGAATCAAAACACAGCTCGCTATATTATTTTCTTGTCCAGCTTTAAAGGCTTTGCCTCATACCATTAAGCATTACATTTAAATGCATCATATGAAATAGGTGTTAATATATTTGTAACAACAAATACCACAACAATGTGTCACTCAGTAACATGTGAATTTAAGTACTGTGTTTGATGTATCCAACCATTTACCACAATGTTAAAAGAACGGAGCCATTTTAGTGTTGTGTGAATCAACCAATTCAGAAGCTCCACATCATCAGTGATGACCCACCCACTCTGAACATCACTCACATCAGCAGGAAGAGCACAGCATATAGAGTCTGGGAGGTGGCTGTGGTTATGAGCTCATCCTCTACACTCTCCACAGAGAACCAGTGTCACAGTATCACAAAAACACACCCTGACCTCGACCTGATCAAAGGTTCAACTGCTTCACATGAACCGTTGTGAGATAATTAAGTCCTGTGAATGTGGAAAAAGGGCAAAATAATGCAGCTGAGAGTTGAACGCTGGAACTGGTTATGAGGAGGCACCACAAAGTCTGACAGGTAGAGAGTAGATCAATGGAAAAACAAAGAGACAATAACCCTAAGGGTCAAAACTGTATCAGTAGTTGTGAGACTGGAACAATTTGGTTTGTGGTTTTCATCAGGGTCACTTTATTATTAAGCATGAGCAAAGACATGAGGGTCTGCAGTGTAAATGACTTCATTCATTTAATTCATGTACCAGGGACTGAACCGCTAACCTTCTGGTTAAACTAAGAAAAAACAACTCAAAGGATTAAAATGGCAACAGTATTTGTCAGACTGGAGCATCTTTGTTTGTGATTTTCGTTAGGTTCAATTTATTTGATCATTATTGATCATGAGCAAAGGGATATAGGTCTGTAGTGTCCCTGGTCTTGCACTGATACACACACACACACATAATTAAACACACAGAAGAGTATGAGCAATGATAAAATGTTATTTAAACCAAGACACTGACAAAAAATAGTTTCTTCTACTGTGTGTCCTTCTTTGTATGTACAGGTTTTCTTTGTGTTAAACATAGAAAGACATACATAAATACAACTGGTTGACATTGCTGTGGTTGGCCTTTCAAACAGGGGCATGAATACAAAGGGCCTGTACTTCCTGTCTCAGTCTCTGCTTTAAGCTCAGAAAGCTGGTCATGCACCACGGTTTTATCTGTTTTAAAAAGGCAAGTATACAGCACTATATTATTATTATTATTATTATTATTATTATTAGTAGTAGTAGTAGTAGTGGTCGTAGTAGTAGTAGTAGTAATATGTGAACAGTTATCATTTAGTCCAGTGGCTGACTGACAGTCTTTCCAAATTAAGGGTGAATAAATCAATAAATAAAATGAGCTCTCTCTTTAAATCCAGCCTAAGCTCATAGTTAGGTCTGTTCTGAGTAAACAGCTTCAGTCAAAGGGCAGAGAAACAGGTCACCACAGCTCTTGTCTGTGTAGCTGGTGAATGTGGTTTAGCTTGTTGTTCTTATGACAGACATGCAAAAGGCCTCTACAGTGTGCGGTGAGATCAGGAGAACATACTTCAGACTCTGGCTTTGTTTCATGCTATGACAAATCCAAATGTCAATAGTTCTGAAAGCGTGATGCAGTAGGAAACAATAAAGAGACAAGGTGCTAAACATTCCTAGTAGGGCTATTTAGATTTCCATCTCAAGTCCTTCATCAAAACATGTGTAAATGGAATTAGAGCCATTACATAAGTAGTGGAACAAGAAGCTGTTTTAGCTCATGACCTGATCATCATGGACTCTTGGGAGATTATCAGTTTGAGTGTACAAGTGGACATGTACTCCACTGCTATGAGAGCAAAGCTGTCCTCACCCAGGCTGGAGGCACTAAACTCTGCTGTTCTGTGGTGTGTGGCAGGGTGAACTACTTACTGTGATGCAGTTGCTGGACATGATGTCTTAATGTTGTGTGGTCATCTCCCTGTGACTCTTTCATACAAGGACATTTGGAGAATCTGGCTGATTGGAAGAACCCACTTCTTCCTTTTTGGAGAGTTTGGCACACGTAACAGTGTTCTTCTCAACAGCTGCCTGGAGCTGTCCATGGTACTGAATGTGCTGTGAAACACTTTGCTTTGCAGCTGATGAATAGATGTATTGCATTACAATAGGATGGCAACAGTGTACATCAACTGTCACTGGAAACTGAGTCTGAACTTGTTCAGATTGTGTGGGGCAAATCTAGGCAGACGGTCCACTGACGCTGGCCTAGAGCTCTCCTTTATACATTTACTCAGTTTGCCTGGTTCCTCATCTCATAGCGTGCATACAGAGAGAGAGAAATTGTGATGGCAATGGAAAATACAAACTGTTCATTGTGCACTTACTAGTTGGGAGGTCGTGGCTGCTCCTGTGGCACCAAGATGCACAGCAACAGTGCAATCCACCTACCCCCACACACTTTCAGTTCTTCTCTCTCACTGGGTGTGCTGCTGTTTTACAAACCCTCTTTTATTTTTGAAACATGACAAGCTTTTCTTTTCAGTTGAAGGTTCTGTCACTGGAGTACCCCACTACCCCATGCCACTCTCTGAAAAACCATACAAATATTCTCATTAACCCACTGTCTGTAATGTGTCTGTTATTTACTATATACACCTTAATTTTGTTGTACTTGTACAATGACAATAAAGGCATTCTCTTCTATTCTATTCTATTCTATTCTATTATAATTCACATTAATCTTCAAGGTTTTATGGCATCTGTTTTATAAGATCTACCACAATAATAAAATCACTTTATATGATGCAAATAAGCACACAGTTTATCTATAGCAAATGTAGTCCTATTTTGTACTGACGTGTGCTCTGTGGTTGGTGGTACACTAGTTCCGCCTGGATTATTGATTACAGACATGTTCAATTATTAAATCAAATATTTAAACAACAAGTTAATTTCGAGACATTTGCAGTCACTGTGAAACTATCAAGTCCACGAGTTACTGATCAGATTTGCACTTTTATTTTGTCAATAATTGTAAGCTGTTGATTTTCTTTCAAACAAATTCACTTTGCTGTTGTATTTTTTAATCACATTTAATCAAATGTGGGAGAAATTATTGAATTGCAAGCATACAATGAGTATGTGGTTGTTTCTACTGTGAACTTCAGCACTGACTGAACTATTTTACTATATTATCAAAATGAATGTGGGAAACATGAATCAATATTTGTGCAGCTTTAAAAACAAAGAAAAGGAAATGATGCATCAGAAATATTGAATGTGTTTTATTTTTATATGAAATGTTATTATAGGTTTTGTACATAGTTTTACTTTGTATTTTTAAGAAGCAACACATACACAATGCATTTTGCGGAGTAATGTTACACTGTGCTGATACATGTAGGACATTTCTGTGAAAAAGTTAAAAATGAAAAAACAACAAAAATGAAGTAAGAATTTAAAATATGCTGGTACTTTTGCATCAGAACGACAAACTTCCTTGTCATTCAACAACTCTGAAAAGACTGAACAGAATACACATTCAACTGCTACATTAGTGATTCTAATCACACATGGGTACTGCTTAAGTTTTATATTTTCTACATGCATACAAAAATAAAAAAAGACTGTTTAAGCTCTGACATCAGAGTAGATGATCCCTTCCTCTGTTCTTTGTGCGTTCTTTCTCTCTTCTTTGCCAGCTTTCCTCGTTTTGATGTTTGGTGCAGAATAAACTAATGTATCTTCATCTCTCTGACGATAGATAAGAAAATAATGTAACAATGTTATGAGATTTCAGGTAATATTTATATTTATGGAGGGAGAACTATTAAAAAAATTCCAATGATATTTTCTATCTTTTCTCATTTGTACACCTTACCTTCTGACTTTTCACCGGAGCATCTGTTTGCAAAACAACAGAGACATTTAAGTGAAAATCTATTTTAGGCTTTTATAAAATACTGTTTGATAGATTGATCAGATTGATTACCGTCACAATTTTTCTTCTTGATGGTATAAATGAGGAAGGCTATAACAATCAGACTTGTAGCCAAAGCAGCACATAACAGAAAGATAAGTATATTGGCCTTCTGTACATCCCACGTGTTGAGTACTGAAAAAATAAAAGCACCAAGTAGTGATAATTAATTACATTATGTAAGTCTATACATTAGGAACACATGTGTTTTTACGTTATATTAACAGACTGTATCAGACACTAAAATATTCAGTTACAGTTACCTTTGTTGTCCATTTTTTTTCCATTTCCAAAAATGACCTGTCCACACGTGGCCACAGCACAGTAGTAAGTCCCAGCATCAGAGGAGCTGATGTCCTTAGAGAAGCTGTAGACACATTTCTGTGAGTGAGTCTCAGGACTCCTCTCACATTCATCACCACTGTTTTGATGAGCGTAAATTAAACTGGGATGAGATTCATCTGATTTGGCTCTGAACCAGTACACACTGTGATCTTCTGGACATGTTTTGTTCTCAGAGTCAGAGAGGACTGAACACTGCAGAGTCACTGAGTCTCCTGGATGAACTGGATCAGATGGAGACACTTGAATGACGGCAGTGATATCTGGTTCTGGTCCTACAAAATATAAAGAATAAATAATGTCTTACTGACAGTAGTGAAAATAACATAAATTTAAATGTGAATTATATACACGAGAACACAAATTCACATACCTTTAATTCTCAGAAAGGTTCCATTCAGAAATGTCATGTGAAGAGAATCTACTTTTATACAGTAGTAAACTCCAGTATCACTGAGCTTAGTTTGACTAATATGCAGAATAAAGGTTCCAGGCTCTTGTTTTGCTGTAATGTGAGGAGTCTTATTAACATCATCATGATCAAAGTTGTATGTTCCTCCCAAGAATTCAGGCCAGTTTCCTGAAACAAGCCTGATCCAATGTAAGGTTTCTTGATACATAGATGTCTGTCGGGGACAGATCAGAGTCACATCATCTCCAACATCAACTGTTTGTGTTACAAAGGTCAGATCATCTGTGCATCCTAAAGATTAAACAGAGCAGTGACAATCAGATGTATATATGCCATGGTCTGAAAGATATCTGCAAGAAATGACATGTAAAATATACATAATATGGAAAGAAGCTGACTTTCTATACTTACGGCCCACTCTGAGCATCAGCAGTAAATACAATATGATCAGCATCTTCTGATTGATCTCTGTTTGACTGCGTTAAAATAAGAGGATGTTGTAGGGGGTTCAACCTTAATGTAATCGCATCAAGTGGGAGGGACCAAATATTGGTCAATCTGATTGGTCTATTTTTCTGCTGGTATGTCACTGTACTACCACAGTGGAAATTATCTTTCCAGTCTGAGCACATGAAACGACACCTAGCTTCTGTTTCATGTTCACAGTGGTTTTCTAAAACAAAGCAAATTAGAAAAAACAAGAAGTGAATGGCAATAAAAACCTAAAATGTTTCTTTTCTATTTCTTAAGGTGTGAACTTTTAAGCTGAAAACTAAATAGTCTACAGTAGTCTTGCTGTTTAAGACAAACATTGCTCTGATTGACAGGTTATTTTATTTCCTGGATTTTATATCTCATCATGGAGGAAGAAATTGCATGACACGATGATTTCTAAATAACATCTTTTTTTTTTCTTTTTTCTTTTTTCTTTTTTTTATTTCTTGGACTCAGACATCCTCCTCATCAAAATGAAATGATTAAAGGTCCTGATGGATTCTGCCCAGAATTTTATAAGAAAATGTCCAGGCTGGTGGTGGAGCCACTCACCAGGATGTATACAGAGTCTTTTGAACATGGCACATTACCGGCAACACTTCATTGGTCAATATATCGCTTATTTTAAAGAAGGGCCCTCAGAAACCCTCAGACTGCTGCTCATCATATCGGCCAATAAACCTGGGGTTGGGGTTGACTGTAATTTGCTATCCATACTCCTTGCTAGGAGACTGGAGGTTTATCTTCCCGATCTTATTAAACCTGATCAGACAGGTTTTATTAGGTTTTACAGATTCTCACATTCTTTTTTTTTTTCCCCAACAATATCTTTATGGAGTTTTCAAAATGATATACAGAAATTAGAGTGCTTCCACATCAAAGGAAACATCCAGGGCAGCTAAATTATTGTATAACAGTCAATTGCCCTTCCTTGCAAATCAGACATTTATAAGATGATAGAGCAACATTTAAGTGGAAGTACAAAATATATGACCTGTAAATAGTAACTTAATCAAATAAAAGAAAAACACAAAACCCCCCAAAACAAACAAAACAAAACAAAACAAAACAACAAACAAGTTTCTCTATTTTCCAAGGGTTGCTCAACTTCAATTCAATTGCACTGTTGTGCATGCTTCAAAATTCATTCATTCATTCATTTTCTATACCCGGTTATTCCTGTTAAGGGTCGTGGGGGTCTGCTTTAGTCAATTTAGAATCACCAATTAACCTAATGAGCATGTCTTTTGATGGTGGGAGGAAGCCGGAGTACCCGGGGAGAACCACGCAGACACAGAGAGAACACAGAAAGGCCCATGGATTCGAACCGGTGACCTTCTTACTGTGAGGCATCAGTGCTAACCACCTCGACACCCTGCTTCAAAATTACAGTTTAGGAAACTGCAGAGGACCAACAACAATTACACCTCATCTGCCTCATTCACCACACTACTAAGATCCACATTTTCCATATATTGCATAAAGGGACCCCAAATGTTTTGAAAAAGTGATAGTTTCCCCTTAATAATGTAAGTAATTTTTTCGATAGGTAAAGTTGTGGACAATTCCTTAATCCAGTTAATGAGTTTTGGTTTACTGGTCTTCCTCCATGAGAGTGCTATGACTCTTTTTGCCAGCAGTAGACATAAGTCCAGGGCGGTAATTATCTTTCTAGACATAAGATGTCCATCAGGATATAAACCTAAAATAAAATGTTTAGGGTCAAGAGCTAATTGTATACCCAATATAGTGTCCAGAGCTTGTTTAATCTCTTTCCAAAACTGTTGTATTTTATTGCATTCCCAGACACAGTGGAAGGACGTCCCTTTCTCCTCTCCACACCTGAAACACAAGTCTGGGATATCACCATTATACTTATTAAGCTTTTCTGGAGTCACATATGTCCTCATTAGCCAATTATATTGCAGTACTTTGAAACGAGTACTGGTAGTTAGATTCTCACATTCTAATGTTAGGCGCCTTCTTAATGTGATCCAATATGCAAACTGTAGTCAAGAGAGAATTTTATGTGTGGCTTTAGATGCAGCTAAAGCATTTGATAGAGTGGAATTTGAATATCTGTTTGAGGTTCTTCAGAGGTTTGGACTTGGGCCTGAATTTATTAAGTGGGTCAGGTTACTCTATAGCGCTCCTATGGCAAGAGTGCTGGTTAATGGCATCACCTCAGAGACCTTTCATCTTGGTTGAGGCATGAGGCAGGGCTGTCCCTTGTCCTCTCTGTTATTTGCCTTGGCTATTGAGCCATTAGCTGAGGCAATAAGGTGTGCAGATAACATTTCGGGTGTCAGTCTTTGTGGAATTGTTCACAAATTGGCACTTTATGCAGATGATGTTATTCTCTTTTTAACTCACCCTGAATTCTCTGTTCCAGCCCTCATCTCCACTATACAGTTATTTGGCAAGTTCTCAGGTTATAAAATTAATTTTGACAAATCTGAAGCTTTGCCATTGGGCGACTTTGGGGATAGGCCCAACTTTCCCTTTAAATGGTCTGATTCCGGTTTCACATACTTAGGTGTTAAGATCTCCAAGATCTCGCCAACCTAAATAACCTGTGTAAGCTGAATTTTTCTCCCATTCTGTCTTCAATTAAAAGTGACTTACTCAGGTGCTTTGATCTCCCCCTCTTGTGGTTGGGTAGAGTGAGTCTAATCAAAATGAATGTTCTCCCGAGAGTCCTGTACCCAATGCAGATGCTCCCTTTGAGGATAAATAATTCAGTTTTTGCTGATATTGATAAAGTTATTTCAAAATGTATCAGGCATGGGAAGAAACCGCGTCTCAGCCTAAAAACGCTGCGGCTACCTAGGGAGAGTGGTGGTCTCTCATTTCCTGATTTTCAACTTTATAATTGGGCATCTCATATGCGTATAGTGTGTGGGTGGTTGAAACATTTTATGGTTTCTACACAGGGAGCCCAAATTGATGCCTGGCATTGCCCATTATTGTCCCCACTCAGCCTTGCTGTCAATGAGAAGTCTTTGCTCCCAGTAAATGTCAAAAACAGCCCTATTATGATGAACAGAATCAAAAAATGGGAGAGGATTGTTAAACTCACTCAAAGTAAAGGCCCCACACCAGCCCTTCACCCCATTATTCAGAACAAGGTCTTTCCCCCAGGACTTGATACAAATATATTCCAGTGCTGGTATGATCGTGGTATTAAAAATTAAATTGTGGGAGACCTGTTTTAGGGGGATAAATTGTTATCTTTTGAACAAATAAGGGTTAAATTTGGTGTACCATCTCAACATTTTTATGGCTACCTCCAGGTCAGACATTTTATTAATAGCCAAGGTCTCACTGAAGCTCAGCCAATAACCTGAGCTATTGACTCATTACTGTTAGAATGTCAACATAATAAGACAATTATTTCCCATTTCTGTAGGAAACTACAGTCCCTTAATTTGTGTAACATTGACAAAATCAAAGGTTTATGGCACAGGGGCTTGGTAACTGAGTTTGGAGAGGAAGCATGGTCAGATGCAATAGTATCAATAGGCAAGATTTTTATATGCAATAGATTGAGCGCCAGTATAGGATCCTTCATAGATTACAATGTACACCCCAATCCCTGAATACTTTCTATCCTGAAATTTCTCTCCTGTGTGGTAAATGTAAGCAGGAGGTTGGGTCGTACATACATTGCATTTGGCGCTGTCCTTTTTAAATTTTGGGAAAAAGTCTCACAGGAAATCAACTTCATTTTTGTTAAGAATATACATATAGATCCTGGTTTATTTCTATTAAATCTGGCAGGAGAGGGACTTGCTATGTCAAGGCTCCGGCAAAAACTCCTGTACAAGTTACTTCTACTAGCTAGGAGATGCATTCTATTTCAGTGGATTGAGCCCAGACCTCCATCTGTTAACCAGTGGTATGAAGAGATATTTAAAGTGCTGCCAATGGAGCGCCTGAGCTCAGTTTTAAAGGGGAATGAGAACTATTTTGACAAGTTGTGGGCTCCCTTCATGAACTGCCTCCCGGGCGATATAGCAGACCTGGTACACAGAGGTTGTTGCAATGTGGATTGGTTGTTTCTCGGGTGCTGATTTTGCTACATCGATATGGCAGCACAGTCCCCATTCCATGTATTATGCCTAAATTGTGAAGTTTCTTGGAACTGTCCATATTAGGTCTATTATAGTATTGATATACTTGCTTTTTTTCCCATTCTGTCTTTTTTCTTTTTCTGTATGTCATTTAATTTATGCAATATATTATCATCTAACCTTACTGTCATGCATGTTCTTTGTTCTGTGTCTGCTTTACAAATGAACAAAAATATTGAATAATAAAAAAAAGCCCCAAAATCAAATGAAAAGACATTAAAACCAAAATAAACCTCTCCAAGCTCTTCAATGGATGTAAGTGACACTGCAGAAAAGTCCAATATGAATATTCTGTCAAGACTGGCTACGCTCAGTTGCTCCAATTTATTGTGTTTGATTCTCAGTATAAGACACAGAAGACAAACTTGAATCAACTTGATCATGCTGATCAATCCTTACTTTTCTGAATTCTGTCTTGGGAAGAGAGACATGTTTTACGATGCTTTCTGAAGACTGAATTTCATGGAAGCAGACACCAATCAGGCACAACATTATGACCACCTTCCTAATGTGTAATGTGTAGTTCCTAATATTAGCAACAATCTCAGAACCCGTCAGCTAGTGTCTGATTTAATATACTGCATTCATATCCAGATATGGCTCCTAATAATCCAGATATCTAACATTTTATTTTACATATAAATATTACAATACTGGGTGGCACAATGGAGAGGTGGTTAGCACTGATGCCTCACAGCAAGAAGGTCACCGGTTCGAATCCATGGGCCGGCTGGCCTTTCTGTGTGGAGTTTGAATGTTCTCCCTGTGTCTGCGTGGGTTCTCTCCGGGTACTCCAGCTTCCTCCCACCATCCAAAGACATGCTCATTAGGTTAATTGGTGATTCTAAATTGGCCGTAGGTGTGAGTGTGAATGGTTGTCTGTCTCTGTGTTAGCCCTGCGATGGACTGGCGACCTGTCCAGGGTGTACCCCTGACTCTCGCCCGATGACAGCTGGGATAGGCTCCAGCAGACCCCCGTGACCCTTAACAGGACTAAACGGGCATAGAAGATGAATGAATGAATGAATGAATGAATATTCCAATACTACCCACTCTGAGTATCAGTCACTTCAGCAGGAAGAGCTCATCACACAGAGCTGTAGAGGTGGTTGTGACCACAACCTCTGTCCTCTACACTCCCTTCAGAGTGTCACAGTCACAGTGTCCCAGAAAGACGTTGATGCAGATCATCTCAGTAGCACATGACTGCAACGTCCCTAGTTTGATTTCACCCAGGGATCTATGTTGCCCATAACAAACTTAGGGGAGCTGTGAACTGGTGGTTAAAGAAGCATCTGACCATGAGGTCACTGGTTTGACCCTCTCTATGCCCAGTGTTGTGCATGATCGCGTTCAATGAACGACGTCCATATTTTTGTGAACTGTGATCTGAACGCATAATTTCTCCAACTGTGAGCGTAGACGTGAGTTTTGCTAGGTCTGGAGAGAAATAGCGACGTTCACCACCCAAAAAAAGCCTTACAACAGCTGTCAGCAGACATGCGATTTACAACATACAGCATGGCTGGTGCAGCTGGGAGAGAAACTGCCTCGCAGCCCTGCAGAAGCAACTGATCCACATTTGAGTTATTTCCTAGTATATACAGTCAATGGTTATTCAAAAAACGAGTACAGATGCTGGTGGAAAAAATATCATGGGCTGGGGATGGATGGGCAGGTCAGTCAGATATTCTATTGAACAAGAAAAGCTCGAAGCTGCTCAAAACACAAAAAACAAAAATCAAAAAAATGCTCCTAGTTGGTAAAGGCAGACAATATTTGTGTGTACATGTATAGACATGGCAAATAAAGCTCATCTGATTTTTGAGTTGACCTTGTGTGTTACTTCATTCACAAACATTATCTTAATGAATAAATACTACAGCTGATGCTGGTGTGTTGACACATAAAGAGATGTTAGTGATGCCTTCTTTTGTGTGTACAGAACAATTACACCTGAAACACAGAAAGACTCAGATAAACAAAACTGGTTGATGGAAACTTAAGCTGAGGTTGGCCTTTCACACAGGGGAGTGAATACAAAGGGGCTGTACTTCCTGTCTCAGTCTCTACTTTAATCTCATGAAGCTGGTCTTTCACGTCTGTTTTATGTTATATGTTATATGTTTTAAAAGAAGTACCAAACTATGTATATTCAGATTGTTATCAGAACATATTGCAGGTTAATCAGTTAAACATTACTGTTATGTACTGTAGCTGTGTGTTATCACTTTTGAGGCTGTCGTCAGATACGTTGTACCCCCTTGTTATACTTTTGCATCATTTGGCAAAAAGAGAATGTAACTTTGCTCAAATGAAAGGTGAATGAATCAATACAACTGGATTCAAATGGAAACAAAGCATGAACGAATATGACAACTGTATATTCTCAGATTGAAGGTACAAATCAAAGACACGTTCCATTTTTAATAACTTTATATAAGTAGCAAGTTGCTCTTCTAAATGTAGCCTGCTGAAACCACTTGTAGCTCTTCTTTCTCTTCATATCTAGTAGAAGCTAATCGGCAGGCCTGTTCTGAGTAAACAGCTTCAGCGGTTGGTCAGAGGGCGGAGAAACAGCTCACCACAGCTTCTGTCAGTGTAGCTTGTGAATGTGGTTTAGCTTGTTCTCTTGTCGAACATGCCCAAGGCCTTTACTTAGTGCTCTGAGACCAGAGAGGAGGAGGATTATATTCACCTGAGAGAATGATACTGAAACCACAGCTGAAAATATATGTTCATAGCAGACATTCAGACTCATAAAACAAGTTAACTGCTACTTATATATTTTTAGGACATATATCATTCTTACAGTTTGTTAATGATAGGTCAGATGGGGTGCTACTCTTCTGTGTTCAACATTTTATTTTCTTGGTCAACTTTGCACAATAGCTGACTCTAGCTTCATGACCATATGCTCAACCCACCTTTGCTGTAGCCCCATTGACTCATATGTGCATGTGGCCATGTAAGATTAGTGGTTAATTTGACTTATTTCCTTATTTGACTCCTTACTATACGCCTATTTAAAGCATTTTTTGATAAAGGCCACAAGCTGTAACGGTTCTCCATATATTACAGGTGTTGCTGGAGTTTTAACCACTGCATACCTCTTTCTCTTTTGCACAAATCATTGTAAAAGTTAAAAGTTGTCTGATGCTGGGGCTTACTACTATGCTGTTGTTGGGCCTGTGTACTAAGGGCGTTAAATATTGGTGTTTGGCTATCATAAATAATTAATAAGATAGATAAGATAAGATAAGATAAAATAACGTTTTATTTGTCACATGCACAGTTATACATAGTGTAATACACAGTGAAATGTATTTTTGTACCTGCAGCCAGTAGTAAAAAAGTACTACAGTAAAACAGTAGTAACTGCACATAACACGCAAAGTAAACAGTACAAGTGTAAATTTAAAAATGAGAAAAATAAAATAAAATATAGACTATAATATGAAATATAGACTGTAAACTTGAAATGTAAACTTAGAGGGGGTAGTTTGTATATATACACATATACACAGTATTGAAAACAGCTATGTGACTTAAGTGCAGTGGTACAGTGGTATTGAGGTCCAGTTTAAGGCTTAGAGTTGAGCAGACAGATGGCATGTGGATAGAAACTATTCTTCAGCCTCTCAGTTTTGTCCTCAGGCAGCGGAAATGCTGGCCTGATGGCAGTAGGGAGAAGACAGAGTGTCTGAGGTGACTGTACTGCTTCAGGATCTTCTTGGCCCTTAACCTGCAATGTTTCGTGTAAATGTCCTGCAGGCTGGGGAGGGGGGTTCTGATGGTCTGCTCCGCTGAACGGACCACCCTTTTGAGGGCTATGAAGTCCTGCCTGGTACAATTTCCCATCCAGGTGGTGGTGCTCCCACACAAGATGCTCTCAGTAGTGCAGGTGTGAAAGTTCCTGAGCACCTTGAGAGGGAGCTTAAAGTCTCTGAGGAGGTAGAGACGCTGTCTGGCCTTCTTCACCATGCCGTTCAGGTGATGAGTCCATGACAGGTCCTGTGAGATGGTCACTCCCAAGTATCTGAAAGTGTCCACTCTTTCCACCTCAGAGCCACTGATAATAACTGGATGCAAGTCCCTCTACTGTTTCCTGCTGATGTCCATAATCAGCTCCTTTGTTTTGCTGACGTTCAGCAGGAGATAGTTCTCCCGGCACCAGTTCTCCGGGTGGGACACCTCCCTCCCTTTAGGCCGTCTCCTGTAGGCTGTCGTGGGAGATTAGTCCTACAACAGCGGTGCCGTCAGCAAATTTGATGATGATACTGGAGTCTGAAGTGGCCTCGCAGTCATGTGTGTACAGCGAGTACTGCAGAGGGTCTTGTGGAGGAGGAAGGTTACGGCGTCATCTGTGGATCTGTCCGGCCGGTATGTGATCTTTAGTGGATCCAGGGTGGTTTGGCAGTGTGGAGGTGATGAATGTCTTGATCAGTCTCTCAAAACATTTCATCACCACAGATGTGAGGGCTATTGGCCCGAAGTCACTGGAACTGCTGGGGTGTGGTTTCTTTGGGACAGGGACTATTATGTATTTCTTAAAGCAGGTTGGGATCACATACTGTCTGAGTGAGAGGTTGAATATCACTGTAAACAGAGGTGCCAGCTGATCAGTGCAGGTTTTGAGGACTCGTCCACTAATCCCATCTGGTCCAGCTGCTTTCCTCCTTTCCCTTTTAAACACCAACCTCACGTCACACATCGTCACAACGAGTGTGTCCTCCCCTCCGGCTGGGAGTGCAGCAGGCAGTCGGTTTCCAGACTCACAGCGCGCAAAAAAGTTGTTCAATTCGTCAGCCAGAATTATCAATATTAATTATTTATCATTAAATAATTGGATCTAAACACATTAGATCACCAAGGGAAAGCCGGGATATAGCCGATTCTACTTTCACATGTAAAACATTTAAAACCATTTTGTTACCCACTAACTCTGTTCTCCATCCTCTTGAAAATTACAAAACACTTATGTGATGACTTGGCGTTTAGTTTACTTGAGGATTGGACTAGTTAATTGATATTTTTGATTAATTTACTGAAGACCATAATTTTTATTGTGCAAAATAGAAATATTTGCTGTATACCAATAATATAATATTCACATACAGTAGTAATCCATATTGTGGCAAAACCTGCTCAACTAAGTGAAGAGAAATGAGTCAATTGTTACTTTAAAACAGCACAAATGTTCACTTAGACTCAAGGATGAAGTGACTAGACTTTGTCAGAGGTCAAAGGTCACTGTGATCTCATAAAACACATGTTTGCCAAAGCTTAACAACCCATTTTCTAATAATGACAAAAATATAATTTAACTGTCTAAAGCAATACAGTGATTAAGAGATGACATTTTAGATCCAAAGGGTCAAATGTCAGCTACACTGTGACATTTTTCATTAGATTGTTGGAATTTTGGTCCTGAAAAGGGTGGGTCTCATTAGAGCATTAGCACTTTAATCCTAAAAGAGAGTACGATAAGATCTCACTGCTATGAAAGCTGTAACCATATTCCCTGTACATTCACACACCGAGAATGTGTTTTATTCATGTTTAAGGAGAAGTGAGAACCTCCCATGATCTTCAACATGACCAGTCAACTGTGGATCCATCAATCATGGTTCTGGTAAATATCTTAGAAATTAAATAAAGGGATGTTGTAGCTCATTGTAAAGTCACTGCTAAGCAATCAAGGTCTATACAGTATGCCACTATAGGAGTATTACACAGGGCCTAAAATAATTAATTAAATGAACAAGACCAGATTTTATTATATAATTGTTATTGGTCTTTCCTGCATACTGCTGATGCTGTTTTTAAATTATATCACAAGTGTAGTTTTATACCATTGATGACTTACAAGTGTCATATTCAGACTCACTCAAATGTTATTGTTGCACTGATACAACAATCACCATGATTCAGTTATTTGAAGATGCTGTAGATATAAGGTCTAAATGTTCAATAACACTGATTTTTTAAATTCTGTATTATTGCAGGATGGTGAAGCAAAGAACTATTAAGCACTGGGTGTCTTCATAAAATGAATGACAAGAGTGAAGAAGAGGAGAGAGAGCTCAGAGTGTGTGTACTCTGTTGTCAGAGCAGATTCCCACACTGGGTAACACCTCTCTTTATAGTCAGAGCAGAGCCGGCCCACCTCTCCCTAAGTCTTTCAGCTTGGACGTTCACACAGAGCTTCTTATAGCCAGCTGCCATACCATAGTTAGAGAAAGCAGTCAGAATGTGACTGAAAATACAGTGTTTTCTGTCCTGATGGAGACAGAAAACACAGTTTGTTGTATTTCTGCAATTCTGCAAGATGAAGTATTTCAATACATCTGTGAAACTGAGGATTTTAACTTGATGAACTCAGTGTTTTAAATATCAGTTGTGATTCATTGATTCCACATGTTGAGAGAAAGTGTGTTTTATTTATTTACATTGGTTGATAGAACAAACTAATAAAACAGAAACAGTTGCAACTCACAATAATATATTTGTAAGAACTACAGATTATAACTGAAACTTAATTTTGGTATTTCTCAGAAACTTGGAAATCATTTGATTCATTTATTCTATTAATTTTTTTCGTTATCATTGGTAGAAGAATGACAGAAATAAAATGATAATATACAGTATTCCCAGTGGTTCAATGTGACAAACACTTACGCTAAAAACAAATATCAACTGGATGCTAAAATGAACAGACCTCACTAATCCAGACTAAAAGCCTGCAGAGCCATGTACATCCTCTCTCTCTCCGCTGCTTTTGCGTTCCTTCTTCCACCATGGTCCCCATTCATCATGGTGAAGACGGCAGCAGAATAAACCAATATGTCTTCACCTCTCTTAGGAAACACGTTACATAAATTACAAGTTAAACAAGGTTCATAACTCGTAGGTTAATCTACAGATAAAATCCTTACCTGCAGAGTTTTCTTTGCACCACTTTTTCTGTGGACAACAACTGCAGTAGGACCTATGAAGCAGAAAATACACAGATATCAGTAATAGAAGGCTTCATTTGTTATTATGTTAAGACTAGAATACAATATGTAACTACTATTACCGCTGCAACGAACACATTTGTCGTAAATGAAGAAAGCTGTAACAATCAGACTTATAACCAGGACAGCACACAGAGGAAAAATAACTGAGATGAGCGTCTGTGACCACATGTTGGTTTCTGAAAGAAGGAGAGGAAGAAACAAAGTCAAAATTCGGTTAAAAAAAATATTGTTTTTAATAACTTAAAACAAAACTTGCTCATGAGGATGTTTAATATCAAACCAAAATAATAATAACACAATTACTTTCATTGGCCAGTTGTTTTCCATTTCCAAAAATGATCTGTCCACACGTGGCCACAGCACAGTAGTAAGTCCCAGCATCAGAAGAGCTGATGTCCTTAGAGAAGCTGTAGACACATTTCTGTGAGTGAGTCTCAGGACTCCTCTCACATTCATCACCACTGTTTTGATGAGCGTAAATTAAACTGGGATGAGATTCATCTGATTTGGCTCTGAACCAGTACACACTGTGATCTTCTGGACATGTTTTGTTGTCAGAGTCAGAGAGGACTGAACACTGCAGAGTCACTGAGTCTCCTGGATGAATTGGATCAGATGGAGATACTTCAGTGACGGCAGTGATATCTGGTTCTGGTCCTAGAAAATATAAAGGATTTAATAATCAACATGTGCTACCCATCTTATCAATAATAACATCAGCTTAAATGTTAATTAGACACATGAAAAAACAAATAGTTATTTACCTTTAACTATCAGAAATATTCCCTCCATAAATGTCATTTTGAGCTGTTTGATTTTTAAACAGTAATAAAACCCAGAATCACTGAGCTTAGTCTGACTAATATGGAGAACAAACGTTCCTGGCTCGTGTCTTGCTGTAATGTGAGTGTTTGTTGTAATCTGAGGAGTCTTATTAACACCAGTGATATCAAATGTCAACGTTCCTCCCAAGAATTCAGGCCAGTTCCCAGAAATAATCCTGATCCAAAACAAGGATTCTTGTTGTGAAGATTCCTGACGAGCACATGTAATAGAAACATTTTGTCCAACACCAACAGTCTTTGTTACAAACTTATGATCATCTGAGCACCCTGAAAAAAAGACAAATACATCGATAAATAACAACAGAGACAGAATCATTTACGTACAAACAAGAGGAACAGATTTGTATGTGACATATTGTAAACTCCAAGACAACACTCATCTAGTTAACACCACATACAGCATGTGGAATAAGTCTGAGTCTTTCTACTTATACTTACGTCCCACTCTGAGCATCAGCAATAAATAAAATATGACCAGCATTTTCTGAATAATCCCAGTGTGTCTGCATTAAAATAAGAGCATGTTGTAAAATGGTTCACTTTAAAGTAAGAACATCAAGTGGGAGGGAACAATTTTAGAGCAATCTGATTGGTCTACTGTTATACAGGATATTCACTGTACTACACCAGGGGACATTAAGCCTGTAACTCACACACAGTAAATACATGACATGAACTACTGACAGTTTTTGTTTTTAGTGATATTTTTGTTTCCACGATATTTGTGGGGTTGCTGTGAGACTTCCCAAAAAACTGAAGCTCATAAGAGCAACGCAGTTTTTTAAATTTAATTTCTTGGTGTGAGATTCAACTTTTAATGAAAATAAGTTGAGAAAAACGTGATCAAACCAAACCTTGAAGCAAATAATCCTACAAAACACAGGATTAATTTCAGTGATTTCCTTATTTAACATTATGTTTTAGGTATGGCTGAGCTTAGGCAGCTAAAAGAGTTTACAGAAGATTCGTTCATTCATCTTCTGTAACCGCTTTTCCTGTAAAGGGTCGTGGGGGTCTGCTGGAGCCTATCCCAGCTGTCTTGGGAGAGGCGGGGTACACCCTGGACAGGTCGCTAGTCTATTACAGGGCTAACACAGAGAGACAGACAACCATTCGCACTCACATGCACCCCAATTCAGAATCCCCAATGAACCTAACAAGCATGTCTTTGGACGGTGGGAAGCTGGAGTACCCGGAGAGAACCCAGGGAGAACATGCAAACTCTACACAGAAAGGCGCAGTCAACCCATGGATTCAAACCCGGAACCTTCTAACCACCATTCCACTGTGCCGCCCCTACAGAAGATTTTAATGGGTATTAATTAATGATAAAAGTTCTACTTAAAGGGATACTCCTATGTCGTGCAAAGTTTGGGGAAAAGCTTTTATGGCTTTTGAAACATTAGTAATCAGAATGTCCTGAATTTAATAAAAACAATGTAGTATTCTCAGATCTGGTTATGAATCACATTTGAAAGCATTGGATCCTACCTTTAATTAAAAAACATTTTATTCCAGAGCTGTCATGACGTTCTTTCTGATTGGGCAAAAGGTAGGGTACACCCCCAAAGGCCAATATTTTCTTGTCAAGCTTTAAATGCTTTGCAGTGGTTTCCTGCATTCAACAACTTCCTCATAAACGGAATCATTACATTTAAATGCATCATATGAAAAATAATTAAACATACATGTAATAGCGAATCCCACATGTGTGTGTCACTCAGTGTCACTCACATCAGTCACATCAGTCACATCAGTAGGAAGAGCACACCATACAGAGTCTGGGAGGTGGCTGTGGTTATGAGCTCATTTTCTACACTCTCTGCAAAATAAAGCAGCTGAGACTTAAACCCTAGAACTGATTATAAGAAAGCACCACCACCTCTGACAATAATAATAATAATAATACATTTTATTTATGAGCGCCTTTCAGGACACACAATGACACTGTACAATGATAAAACAAAGCAATAAGACACAGAAAGAAAAAAACAAGACAGAATAAAATGGAACAGTGCAATATGGTTTCTGGAACAGGTGTGTTTTAAGTCGGGATTTGAAGAGAAGGAAAGAGTCAATGTTACAAATGTCTAGTGGGAGTGAGTTCCAGACAAGTAGAGAGTAGATCTCTGGATCAACAAAGAGACAACAACCCAAAGGGTTAAAACTGTATCAGTATTTGTAAAACTGAAACAGTTTGGTTTGTGGCCTTCTTCAGGGTCACTGTATTGTTGATCATGAACAAAGGCATGTCTTTGTCCTGCAGTGTTCCTGGTCTAACTCCAGCCACTGACCTATGTTATATAGTACATCCTCCCTCTGTTACTGAGTGCACAAACTTGTAATAATAGTTAATACTACAACAAAAGCTGGTATTTAGACTCATAAATAGATCCTCATGCACCTAAATTAATGAATTAACTTGGTCAGAGTTTCCCTGGACAACACTGTGTCCAGTACTTGTACTGATAATACACATATGAATAGTTTAACATACAGAAGAGTGGACAAGTGACACCGATAAAATGTTATTTAAACTAAAACACTGACAAAAAATAGTTTCTTCTACTGTGTGTCCTTCTCTGTATGTGCAGGTTTTCTTTTTGTGCACAGCACTGTTGCTATTTAAACATAGAAAGACACATAAACACAACTGCTGATGGAAACATTGCTGTGGTTGGCCTTTCAAACAGGGGCGTGAATACAAAGGGCCTGTACTTCCTGTCTCAGTCTCTGCTTTAAGCTCAGGAAGCTGGTCATGCACCATGGTTTTATCTGTTTTAAGAATGCAACTAGAACAGCACTATATAGTATTATTATTATTAATAGTAATATCTGAACACTGCAGAGTCACTGGGTCTCCTGGATGAACTGGATCATTCAGGGACAGTCAAGGTGTACAAGAGGGATGGGTAGACTCCTATCTGCTCAGTCATCTAATCCTGAGTGTTATTAATCTCAATCTCTCTCAGTTTTTCATTGTCTGTTGCTGACAGATGATGGGAGGTTCTGATCAGTCATTTATACCACCCTGATCTTTTTGGAAAGGGTAGGACTTTGACAGTCCTGCTGTCCCTGTGTATCATTTGGTCCAATGAAGGACTGCCAGTCTGTCAATACTAAGGGTGAATGACTCAATAAATAAAATGTGCTAGTATAAATATTATTGCATATTTCAAGACTGTAAATGCATCCAGTTGTATAAATAAATCATATATTTTAAAACTTTATATAGGCGTCTACTTTTGTTCATTTAAAGCTCCTTCTCGTCACATCCAGCCTAAGCTCATAGTCAGGTCTGCTCTGAGTAAACAGCTTCAATGGTTGGTCAAAAGAGAGAGAAACAGGTCACCACAACTCCTGTCAGTGTAGCTGGTGGATGTGGTTTAGCTTATTGTTCTTATGACAGACATGCAACATACATGACATAGCAAAACATACTTCAGATTCACTGAAAGGACCTATGTCTTCTTTTTCCAGGAGGTTTTGGGACACACATGACAGTGTTCTTCATAACAGCTACTTGGAGCTGTCCACGGCCCTGAAGGTGCTGAAACACCTTGCGTTGCAGCTGATGAACAGATGTGTTGCATTACAATAAAATACCAACAGTATACCTCAGCTGTCAGGGTGACATGTACCCTGTACAATTCCTGCTTTTGTCATGGTCTCACAAACACCTGTTCTCCATCAGAGCGGTGTGCATTTGGATGATACAGAGCCATGCACTGGATGTGATGTCTTACCAGGGTCCCTCCCACTGGAAACTTGATGGTGCGGAGACATTTTTATTTTTTATTTTTTTGTTTATGCATAATGGGTGAAACAATACGAAAACAAATTCCTTGTATGTACAAACATGCTTGGCAATAAAGCCTTTTCTGATTCTATTCTTTGTTATTTGAATCACAGTTAATCAAATGGGAGTAAAAATCTTAAATTGAAAGTTTAAAATGTATGAGCTTTTAAAAGTATTGTGAGTGTTTCTACTATGACCATTGAAGAAGAATTTCAGTATTGTCTGAACTATTTACTGTCAAAATGAACAGGATGTAATGGAAACCAATGCTTAACCATAAAACAAAACTTAGAAGCACGTTTATTCAACATGTTTTTATTTTATGTGAACTCCTTTTAAAGATGTGGTACATTGTTTTTAGACATTGCACTGCTACAAACGCTATTGTAATTAAAATCAGACAGAAGAGAGATTCGAAACTTTCATTTTCTTCTACTGTCTTAATCTGTGACAAAACTGAAAAACAGCAAGATTGAATTAATAATTAATTATTATTAATTTTTAATTTTTAAAATAAGCAGGTATTTTTTCACCATAATGACAAACTTCCATGTCATGCAACAACTCTGAAAAGACTGAACAGAATATACGTTCAACTGTTACATGAGTGATTCCAATAGTCAAAATAAAGTCCGGTTACTGATTAAGTTTTATATTTCTTGCATTGTGCCAAAAAAATAAAAAGATTTTATGATTTTTTAAGCTCTGACATCAGAGTAGATGATCTCTTCCTCTGTTCTTTGTGCGTTCTTTCTCTCTGCTTTGCCAGCTTTCCTCGTTGTGATGTTTGGTGCAGAATAAACTAATGAATCTTCATCTCTCTGAGGATAGATAAGAAAATAATGTAACAATGTTATGAGATGGCAGGTAATATTTATATTTATGGAGGGAGAATTAGAAAAAAATAGTCCAATAACATTTTCTGTCTTTTCTCATTTGTACACCTTACCTGCTGACTTTTCACTGGAGCATCTGTTTGCAAAACAACAGAGAAATTTAAAATGACAGATAATGTCAGTTAATTACCACAAATGTATAGTGAAAATCTATTTTAGGCTTTTATAAAAAACTGTTCGATAAATTGATCAGATTGATTACCGTCATGATTTTTCTTCTTGATGGTATAAATGAGGAAGGCTATAACAATCAGACTTGTAGCCAAAGCAGCACACAACAGAAAGACAACTATACTGGCCTTCTGTACATCCCACGTGTTGAGTGCTGAAAAATAAAAGCACCAAGTAGTGATAATTAATTACATTATGTAAGTCTATACATTAGGAACACATGTGTTTTTACATTATATTAACAGATTGTATCAGATACTAAAATATTCTTATTAAACAGTTACAGTTACCTTCAGTGTCCAGTTTTTTTCCATTTCCAAAAATGATCTGTCCACACGTGGCCACAGCACAGTAGTAAGTCCCAGCATCAGAGGAGCTGATGTCCTTAGAGAAGCTGTAGGCACATTTCTGTGAGTGAGTCTCAGGACTCCTCTCACATTCATCACCACTGTTTTGATGAGCGTAAATTAAACTGGGATGAGATTCATCTGATTTGGCTCTGAACCAGTACACACTGTGATCTTCTGGACATGTTTTGTTGTCAGAGTCAGAGAGGACTGAACACTGCAGAGTCACTGAGTCTCCTGGATGAATTGGATCAGATGGAGATACTTCAGTGAAGGCAGTGATATCTGGTTCTGCTCCTAGAAAATATAAAGGAATAATGAAATCAACATGTGCTACCCATCTTATCAATAATAACATCAGCTAAAATGTTAATTAGACACATGAAAAAACAAATAGTTATTTACCTTTAACTATCAGAAATATTCCCTCCATAAATGTCATTTTGAGCTGTTTGATTTTTAAACAGTAATAAAACCCAGAATCACTGAGCTTAGTCTGACTAATATGGAGAACAAACGTTCCTGGCTCGTGTCTTGCTGTAATGTGAGTGTTTGTTGTAATCTGAGGAGTCTTATTAACACCAGTGATATCAAATGTCAACGTTCCTCCCAAGAATTCAGGCCAGTTCCCAGAAATAATCCTGATCCAAAACAAGGATTCTTGTTGTGAAGATTCCTGACGAGCACATGTAAGAGAAACATTTTGTCCAACACCAACAGTCTTTGTTACAAACTTATGATCATCTGAGCACCCTGAAAAAAAAGACAAATACATCGATAAATAACAACAGAGACAGAATCATTTACGTACATACAAGAGGAACAGATTTGTATGTGACATATTGTAAACTACAAGACAACACTCATCTAGTTAACATTATATACAGCATGTGGAATAAGTCTGAGCTTTCTACTTATACTTACGTCCCACTCTGAGCATCGGCAATAAATAAAATATGACCAGCATTTTCTGAATAATCCCAGTGTGTCTGCATTAAAATAAGAGCATGTTGTAAAATGGTTCACTTTAAAGTAAGATCATCAAGTGGGAGGGAACAATTTTAGAGCAATCTGATTGGTCTACTGTTATACAGGATATTCACTGTACTACACCAGGGGAAATTACTATTTCTCACACTTGAGCACACGAAACACCACCAACATGGTGACTTTCTGTAACTGACACACAGTATACATGACATGAACTACTGACAGTTTTTGTTTTACCACGTTATTAATCCAGTCAGACTTAGTGATATTTTTGTTTCCACAATATTTGTGGCGTTTGTTACCTCCCGTGTATGTAACCAGGGGTTGAGAGGAGGAGAACAAAAGAAAATAGTTTCCGGGGAAAAGGAAAGCAACACAGAGACTGATAACTGTGTGTAAAAGAATGGTTCTTTATTCAAAAACAAAACTACTAATGATAACTAAGAATGCTGGTCACAAAACTAATCCCAACAGAGCAGAACCAACAGCCACAAACAAACTAAAGGCGCCACCACACCTGGGGGGAAAAAAGACAAAACAAACCAAAAGCGCCACCACACCTGGGGGGAAAAAGAACACAGGCAAAAGACCAAGAAAGATTACTACTGTCTTTTCCACAGAAAAGATTAGTCAGTACTTCACCGTTCAGATTTCCAACAAGCAAAGTCAACCTCACGCTTCCACCACTGTGGTCCACCATCTCTCTCTCTGGGCCGCACCTCTCCTCCACTCTTTAACCAAGATCAGCTGATTACCTGAGTGGAAACGGCTGCTGGTCGGAGGAGAGGTGATCACCTGGAGGAGGAGGAGAGTGGGAGAGAGAGAGGCACAAACACATCACAACAACCACAGCGGCACTAGGGCTATCAGATTTCCCAAAAAAACTGAAGCTCATAAGAGCAACGTAGTTTTTTAAATTTTATTTCTTGACGTGAGATTCAACTTTTAATGAAAATAAGTTGAGAAAAATGTGATCAAACCAAACCTCGAAGCAAATAATCCTACAAAACACAGAATAAATTTCAGTGATTTCCTTATTTAACATCATGTTTTAGGTATAGTTGAGCGTAGGCAGCTAAAAGAGTTTACAGAAGATTGTAATGGGTATTAAATATTGATAAAAGTTCTACTTAAAGGAATACTGCAATTTCGTGCAAAGTTTGGGGAAAAGTTTTTATGTTTTTTAAAAAAACATCAGTAATCAGAATGTCCTGAATTTTATAAAAAATCGATGTAGTATTCTCAAAACTGGTTATGAATCACATTTGAAAGCACTGGATCCTACCATAACCCCTTCACGCCCACTGTCGCGAATTCGCAACGCACTGTTTCCGTTCAGACTGCAGCCGAAAATAACGCATATAATACTCCAGTGTCGGCTTGTGCACATTCAAAAAATTCCTAGGAATCTTTTGCAAGCACTAGTTTCTCGTAGGACCGGTCGGAGTGGTAAGCAAAAACACAAATAATTAATTTCTTTATATAACTGAAAAATGAATTCAGGCGTTAAGGGGTTAACCACAATGCAACTAAAAAACATTTTATTCCAGAGCTGTCATGAGATGAAACCAAATGTGTCACAATGTTCCGTTCTGACGTTCTATCTGATTGGGCAAAAGGTAGGGTACACCCCCAGGGGCCAGTATTTCTTGAAAAGCTTTAAATGCTTTGCAGTGGTTTCCTGCATTCAATAACTTCCTCATTAATTTAACCATTACATTTAAATGCATCATATAAAAAATAATTAAACATACATGTAACAGCCAATCCTACAACATGTGAGTGTCACTCAGTAACATGTGAATTTAAATACTGTGTTTGATGTATCCAATCATTTGCCACAATGTTAAAAGAACAGAGTCATTTTAGTGTTGTGTGAATCAACCAATTCAGAAGCTCCACATCATCAGTGATGGCCCACCGACTCTGAACATCAGTCACATCAGCAGGAAGAGCACAGCATACAGAGTCTGGGAGGTGACTGTGGTTATGAGCTCATCCTCTTCACTCTCTACAGAGAACCAGTGTCACAGTATCACAGAAAAACACCCTGACCTAGAGCTGATCAAAGTTTCAACTGCTTCACATGAACTGATGTGGGGAAGGAAACTACTTGAACTCATGACGTGATTAGTAGACAAGTAGAGAGTAGATCTCTGGATCAACAAAGAGACAACAACCCAAAGGGTTAAAACTGTATCAGTAGTTGTGAGACTGGAACAGTTTGGTTTGTGGTCTTCTTCAGGGTCACTGTATTGTTGATCATGAACAAACGCATGTCTTTGTCCTGCAGTGTTCCTGGTCTAACTCCAGCCACTGATCTATGTTACATAGTACATCCTCCCTCTGTTACTGAGTGCACAAACTTGTAATAATAGTTAATACTACAACAAAAGCTGGCGTTTAGACTCATAAATGGATCCTCATACACCTAAATTAATGAATTAACTTGGTCAGAGTTTCCCTGAACAACACTGTGTTCAGTACTTGTACTGATAATACACATATGAATAGTTTAACATACAGAAGAGAGGACAAGTAACACTGATAAAATGTTATTTAAACTAAAACACTGACAAAAAATAGTTTCTTCTACTGTGTGTCCTTCTCTGTATGTGCAGGTTTTCTTTGTGTGCACAGCACTGTTGCTATTTAAACATAGAAAGACACATATAAACTCAACTGCTGATGGAAACATTGCTGTGGTTGGCCTTTCAAACAGTGGCGTGAATACAAAGGGCCTGTACTTCCTGTCTCAGTCTCTGCTTTAAGCTCAGGAAGCTGGTCATGCACCACGGTTGTATCTGTTTTAAGAATGCAACAAGAACAACACTATATAGTATTATTATTATTAATAGTAATATCTGAACACTGCAGAGTCACTGGGTCTCCTGGATGAACTGGATCATTCAGGGACAGTCAAGGTGTACAAGAGGGATGGGTAGACTCCTATCTGCTCAGTCATCTAATCCTGAGTGTTATTAATCTCAATCTTTCTCAGTTTTTCATTGTCTGTTGCTGACAGATGATGGGAGGTTCTGATCAGTCATTTATACCACCATGATCTTTCTGGAAAGGGTAGGACTTTGACAGTCCTGCTGTCCCTGTGTATCATTTGGTCCAATGAAGGACTGCCAGTCTGTCAATATTAAGGGTGAATGACTCAATAAATAAAATGTGCTAGTATACATATTATTGCATATTTTAAGATTGTAAATGCATCCAGTTGTTTTATAAATCATATATGTTAAAACCTTATATAGGCCTCCACTTTTGTTCATTTAAAGCTCCTTCTCGTCACATCCAGCCTAAGCTCATAATCAGGTCTGCTCTGAGTAAACAGTTTCAGTGGTTGGTCAAAGGGCAGAGAAACAGGTCACCACAACTCCTGTCAGTGTAGCTGGTGAATGAGGTTTAGCTTGTTGTTCTAATGACAGGCATGCAAAAGGCCTCTACAGTGTGCTGTGAGATCAGGAGAGGGTTTAGCCCTCCTCAATAATAATATGTCATGATGACATGATATAGCATACATGACATGACCGAACTACATACTTCAGACTCACTGAAATTACCTATGTCTTCCGTTTCCAGGAGGTTTTGGGACACACATAACAGTGTTCTTCATAACAGCTGCCTGGAGCTGTCCATGGTCCTGAAGGTGCTGGAACACTTTGTTTTGCAGGTGACGAACAGATGTGTTGCATTAATAGGATGGCAACAGTAGACCTCAGCTGTCAGGGTGGCATGTACCCTGTACAATTCCTGCTTTTGTCATGGTCTCACAAACACGTGTTCTCCATCAGAGCGGTGTGCATTATCGAGCCATGCACTGGATGTGATGTCTTACCAGGGTCCCTCCCCCTGGAAACTTGACGGTGTGTGACATATTTGCGGAGACATAAGCAGATCAGTTTATTTCACAATGCAATGAACAGTGTACATTGTGGTTCTCCATGATCACATGAAACAATCTTCAACCGACAGTGGCCCAGAGCTCTCCTTTATGCATTTACCCCAGTTCACCTGGTTCCTCGTCTCTTAGCGTGCAAGCTTGAAATATGAGCCTTTAAAAGTATTGTGGGTGTTTCTACTATGAACACTGAAGAATTTCAGTATTGTTTGAACTATTTACTGTCAAAATCAACAGGAATTCATGGAAATTAATGCTTAACCATAAAACAAAACTTGTACCAGTATAAAAATGAAAATAATGGAACACAATGATTCAACATGTTTTTATTTTTATGTGAACTCCTATAAGAGATGTGGTACATTGTTTTTAGTCTGTATAGTCTTTCAAGAAGCAACACATGCAAACAGTTGTCTAGAGTAGGGTTACACTGCACTGATACATTATTATAATTAAAATCAGACAGAAGAGAGATGGGAAACATTCCTTTTCTTCAACTGTCTTAATCTGTGACAAAACTGAAAAGTAGCAAAAATGAATTAATAATTAATTATTATTCATATTAATACTTTCAAAATATGCAGGTATTTCTTAATCATAATGACAAACATCCTTGTCATGCAACAACTCTGAAAAAACTTAATAGAATATACGTTCAACTGTTACATTAGTGATTCAAATAGTAAAAATCAGTCTCAGTTACTGATTAAGTTTTATATTTCTTACATTGTGCCAGAAAAAAATAAAAAGATTTTATGATGTTTTAAGCTCTGACATCAGAGTAGATGATCTCTTCCTCTGTTCTTTGTGCGTTCTTTCTCTCTGTTTTGCCAGCTTTCCTCGTTTTGATGTTTGGTGCAGAATAAACTAATGTATCTTCATCTCTCTGAGAATAGATCAGAAAATAATGTAACAATGTTTTGAGATGGTAGGAGAAGGAGGGAAAAATTTGCAGATTTTTGCTGACATTTCCTATCTTTTCTCATTTGTACACCTTACCTGCTGAACTTGAGTTGGATCATCTGTTTGCAAAACAACAAAAATAAAGATGAAAGATAATGTAAGATAATTTACACAAATCTATAGTGGAAACTCTGTAGCAGCTGTTAAAATAGATTGATCAGATTGATTACCGTCACGATTTTTCTTCTTGATGGTATAAATGAGGAAGGCTATAACAATCAGACTTGTAGCCAAAGCAGCACATAACAGAAAGACAATGATATTGGCCTTCTGTACATCCCACGTGTTGAGTGCTGAAAAAAACAAAAGCACCCGGTAATGACTTTACATAAGGAGCTTGTTTTTGTTTTTTGTTTTTTTTCACAATATAAACGGATATCATTTAATTAAAAATATTGTAAAACAGTTACACTTACCTTCAGTGTCCAGTTTTTTTCCTTTTCCAAAAATGATCTGTCCACACGTGGCCACAGCACAGTAGTAAGTCCCAGCATCAGAGGAGCTGATGTCCTTAGAGAAGCTGTAGACACATTTCTGTGAGTGAGTCTCAGGACTCCTCTCACATTCATCACCACTGTTTTGATGAGCGTAAATAAAACTGGGATGAGATTCATCTGATTTGGCTCTGAACCAGTACACACTGTGATCTTCTGGACATGTTTTGTTGTCAGAGTCAGAGAGGACTGAACACTGCAGAGTCACTGAGTCTCCTGGATGAACTGGATCAGATGGAGACACTTCAGTGAAGGCAGTGATATCTGGTTCTGGTCCTAGAAAATATGAAGGAATAAATAATGAACATGTGCTATCCATCTCATTGATAATAATAGCAGTTATAATGTGAATTAGAAACACAAGAACACATATTCATAATTATTTACCTTTAACTATCAGAAATATTCCCTCCATGAATGTCACTTTGAGCTCTGTGATTTTCAAACAGTAGTAAAATCCAGTATCACTCAGCTTAGTCTGACTAATATGGAGAACAAACGTTCCTGGCTCTTGTTTTGCTGTAATGTGAGTATTTGTTGTAATCTGTGGAGTCTTATCAACATCAGTGATATCATATGTCAACGTTCCTCCCAAGAATTCAGGCCAGTTCCCAGAAACAATCCTGATCCAAAACAAGGATTCTTGTTGTGAAGATTCCTGACGAGCACATGTAAGAGTCACATTTTGTCCAACACCAACAGTCTTTGTTACAAACTTATGATCATCTGAGCACCCTGAAAAAATGAAAAACAAAACATTAACAACAGAGGAAGATTCGTACATGTACAACCAAAAAAACACAATAGAGACTGATTTGTATTTGTAGTAAACTGTATAATAATACGTATTTAACACCATAAATGAGCAATCTTTCTACAGCTTATACTTACATCCCACTCTGAGCATCAGCAGTAAATGAACTATGACCAGCATTGTCTTATGGATCCGCATGTGACTGCATTTAAGAGTGTTGTAAGATGGTTCATCTTAAAGTAATCACATCAAGTGGGAGGGACCAGTTTTAGAAAAATCTGATTGGCCTATTATTCCTCTGCATGTCACTGTGTTACCAGAGTGGCAGATATATCAACTATCAAACCTGAGAACATGAAACAACCTCAACAACAAGATTTTGTTTCATGTAGTTTTAAGACTTACTCGTAAGTAATACAATGGAGGTACTACAGCAAAAACCCAAATAACCGAAACATCACCTTTACATTTCATTGATGAGTATACACCTGTCTGATGTTTTCAGCTTGAAATACAGGTTCCTGCTATAAATGCGCTATACATATATAAATGTGAATGTTCTGCCCAGGTTGACCAGGCTCAGTTATTGCTCCTTGTTCTGTGTCTATCTGAGGATATATTTGAAATAGCTGGATTTATTCTGCAGATGTGACATTCTGATAGTTGGGATAAGAAGTTTAGTACCCAGTATTCAGCATAACATATGCAAAACTATTTTGAATCAAAACAAACCTGTTTAAACAAGACAGCGGTTATGAGATGCTTTCCAACTTCCTGCTTTTTCTGTAAGAGACTGGATTTGATCAAAACTTGTTTCATTTGCTCCCCTTAAATATCAATTTCACCATTTAGAAATGGTTTCAAATGATTACTCTGGGTGGCACAGTGGTGAGGTGGTTAACACTGATGCCTCACAGCGAGAAGGTCACCGGTTGAATCCATGGGATGGCTGGGCCTTTCTGTGTGGAGTTTGCATGTTCTCCCTGTGTCTGCGTGGGTTCTCTCAAAGACATGCTTGTTAGGTTAATTGGTGATTCTAAATTGGCTGTAGGTGTGAGTGTGAATGGTTGTCTGTCTCTCTGTGTTAGCCCTGCGATGGACTGGCGACCTGGAATAAGCGGTTACAGAAGATGAATGAATGAATGATTTTAATTACTAAGGAGGTTCAGATATCTATCATTTAAATGTAAAATATATTTAGATAAACCAACATCAATGTCTGTGGTTATATAGAAATTCAAAAACATGTATCTAGCTGTTTGCTTCAGTGATAAAATCTTAAATATTGTGTGACCCAGAAGCCCCACATCATTAGTGATGGCCCCGCCCACTCTGAATATCCGTCACTTCAGCAGGAAGAGCACACAGAGTCGGTGAGGTGGCTGTGGTCACGCCCTCCATCCTCTACACTCTCTCTTAATCTCACGCTGACAGGGAGAGGCGGAGCGCTACTGTCACAGTATGACAGAAACACATTCATCTAGAGGTGATCAAAGGTTTCACACATGTACTGATGTGAGAGTTGGAACTCACATGAACCTAAAGCAGCTGAGGCCTGAACCCTAGAATTCGTAATGAGGCAGCAAGAGAGTCTTTTTAAAATGTTTTAACATTGTACGTGTTTGTAATAAAAATATAAACCCTGGGTGTCCCACTCTCTCTATGACAGTGTCAGTAACTCATGTAGACACCAGAAAGTCTTGCACTAATCTTAAAGCATTAACATATTGTTGACCTCAAGGCCTGACAACGAAGGTGTCTTAATATAAAGCACCTCAGTGGCACATGAATGCAATGCCCCGGTTAGATTTCAGCTGAGGATGTGTGTTAAAACCTTTTGTCTGTGACAAAAATAATCCTATAAACACTACAGCTGGTGCTGGTGATGCGTAAATCGCCTCTAACTGTACTTTCTGTCATTTCTTTGTGTGTATAGCGCTGTTGAACTTGTAACAAAGAAAGAAGCATGAGATAAACTCAACTGGTTCATGGAAACTTAAGTGTGGCTGTGGTTGGCCTTTCAAACAGGGGCGTGAATACAAAGGGGCTGTACTTCCTGTCTCAGTCTCTGCTTTAATCTCAGGAAGCTGGTCTTACAACACTGCTTTATATGTTTTAAAAATGCAAGTATAACCACACTGTACATATTATTGTTATTATTAATATTGGTATCGGAAAACCAAGACATTGGAGGGTACAGGAGGGATAAATATACACACACACCTGCTCTATCATGGTATCCTGATCATTTCTTTACATGTTTTCATTGGTAGCTGCTGACAGATGAAGGGAGTTGCTGATAATTCACTTTTCCCACCCTAATCTTTTTGGCAAGAGCAGGACGTTGAGGTGAGAACTTTTTGGAAAGCCGTATTGTTCCTGTACATCTCTTGGCACACTGTTAGACTGACAACCTGTCCAGATTAATGTTTCTACATTATATTATCAGGTAACAGAGGCACAGTTGCATAAAGTAGATGATTGTATTTAAAAAAACACAAGAATGAAAATAACAAGCACTAAAAACTAAAACGATAAATGCTGAAGCCTCGTGTAGTTCATTCTCATCATACCAGCTAAACACTCATCAGCAGGCCTGTTCTGAGTAAACAGCTTCAGTGGTCGGTCAAAGGGCGGAGAAACAGCTCACCACAGCTTTTTTTTTTTTTTTTTTTCAGAGTAGCTGGTGACTGTGCCTTTGTTCTCTTGAAAACATGCACAAGGCCTGAGAGCTGCTACACAAGAAAAAAAGAGGGTGTTATTCATCTCATAAAATTAGACTATAACCACAGCAGACATTCAGGAACTGAAAACTCAAGTGCAACTTCTACTGATCCCAGAACTGCGTTTAAATAATTGAGCTGAACAGACTTACTAGTTAAACATGTCCAGCTCACACTATGAAATCAAAATACCCCAGATGTCAAACAGTTCGTCGTAGCGTGTTTATTGCATTAGAGAAAGAGAAGCTTGTTTCCTTTGTGTGTTAACATCCAGAAGATATCTTGCATCTGTCATTTGCACATAAGTGTGAGGAAAAAGGACTTCCAATAACTCTTTGATAAGTGTTTCAACAAAACTCCTGTAGATCGCAACATTTAGAAAAAAAATATATTGGTTGATAAAAATGCTCTCTTTATCTGTCTCTCGTAGTCTTAGCTTTGAGTTTGTCTCGCCTGTTGATGTCCTCTGTGGCTTTTAGCCACATTCCCTCTCACTCTCAAAGCCACATGTAAACACCTACGCAACACTCACACTGTTGCAAAAGTCCTCTTTTGTTCCTCTATTTGCCTGGATGTTTAAATTCTCCCAACATCTCCTGAATATAACTTATCTGATCATATTTAGGATATTCATTGAATTTTGAACGAAAGGTCGCATAAACGCTCCAATACACTGCTGATTTTAAAGCTGTGCTGTCAATAAATAAATAAATACAATTCACTTATCCTGTCAATAAATCAAGGTCAAGATTTTGCTCAGAGTAATAAAAATATGTGACTCTGGTTCAGCAGATATTGGTTTGTAACAATGTTCTGACACCTGCCAAATGCTCTCAGCTTCACTGCTTTGAGAAGTGATCCTCCCCCGTCCTACTGAATATCAATATGATTATACAATTTCCCAAACACAACTTTTTAATAGGTCGCTGCTATTGATATGGCAAATAAAGCTGATGCCAATTTGAGCTGTGCTGGTAGAGACACCAAAGTAAATGACAAACATCGGCTCAGGATTCATACACATTGTGTCAATGCAACAGATTTCAGCGCTAAAAGACTTCCACAGTTTGTGCCAAGCTAAGCATAAAACACAACTGGTTATCACAGAAACAAGAATTTTATAGAGATCACAATGAAAGCACCACCAAAAAGCAACATCTATGACCATGGACATCTCTTATCAAATGAAAACACACCACGTGTTTGCTAAATGTAGGGGGGAGGTCATTTTCTTCATTTCAACCAATCACTGATTTCTACTTTCATCACCTTGAGACTGAAGCTTCCAGTAGAGCAAGACAGTCAGTAGGTTGAGACAAGAGTGCTACACCACAATGATCGGAAGACTGGCAGCTTTGATTCTTCTTAGTACAGCGAGTGAGTACAATTCTTTCTTACAGACACATATTAATAGTAATATTTTATGTAATGGTAGTTCCATTGATTTTATCTTCTCATGATCTAACTCTATTGTTATTTGTCTGTTTTTCTGCAGGTCTGATTCAAACTTCAGATGTTTCTCAGCTGATGTCTTTAACTGTGGTTAAACTTGGTGACAATGTCACTTTCCACTGTAAAGTTTCAATGAATGACGCTAAATTCACTACATGGTATAAACAGTCTCTTGGACATATGGTCCAAACTATTGGTGTTGTAATTGTTGGCAAACCAACTCTTAATGGAAAATTTAAAGAGTCACGTTTCACAATGACAGAAGAGGCTTCTCAGTATTTTCTCATCATCAGAAATGTCAGCAAAGATGATGAAGCAACATATTTCTGTATAAATGGAGAAAGGTATTCATCGAGAGTTGTGAACTCGACATTCTTGAGTGTAAAAGGTAAGCCATGTTTCTTTCACCAGATATGTTTGTGCCAGTCTCACAGATCCCTTATTAAACCAATAATAAATAGTTTGGGTTATTATTATTTATAAATACCTTCTTTTAACTGAATCACACAGATTGTCATCCACATAAACCCGTCTATGTGGAACAACGTCTTAAGTCAGTTCAGCTGGGAGGCTCAGTGACTCTCCAGTGTTCACTTCTCTCGAGGAACAAAGTGAACCGAGTTCAGTGTCCAGGTGAACACAATGTGTACTGGTTCAGAGCTGGATCCCAAGGATCTCTTCCCAGCATCATTTACACTCACAGTAACAGCAGTGATGAAGATGTGGAGAGAAGTTGTGTCTACAGTCTGTCCAAAAATATACAGAACTCCTCTGACGCTGGGACTTACTACTGTGCTGTGGTCACATGTGGAGAGATCCTGTTTGGTGAAGGAACTAAAGTGGAGACAGGTATGTGCTCATATAGTTAATAAGAACAAGTATGAAGAAAGCATTGGTGGTTACAGTGGATTTAAAGACTTTTCCATGGAGACATTTTGGACTTTAACTCTGGCATTTTCCTAGATTGTCTTCACGTTTCTACTTTGGAAGCAGGATTAGACCCAGTTGTCTTCATGCTTGGAGTGTTGTTGACCAGCTGTGTGACTGTGATTGTCCTTCTTATTATCTACATAAAAAAGAGGAATGTTTGTGGACATTGCAAAGGTAGGTTCACTATTTATAGATAAAAAATATCTAATTGTTAAATTCATTACATGATTTTTAATCCCAAATGTATATATCACAATAAACATTGTGTTATAGCAGGATTTGCACTGGTGTTAGCATATTATTATGACCACCTTCCTAATATTGTGTAGGTCTCCCTTGTGCCTCCAAAACAGTTGTGACTCATCAGAGAATGGACATAGGCCTTCTGAGGGTGTCCTGTGGTGTCTGGCAACAGGATGTTGTTGGTGAGGGCAACATGAGGGGAGGGGCCTCTGTGGATCATCCCACAGATACTTGATCAGTTTGGGATCTAGTGAATTTGGAGGCCAGGTCAACACCTTGTGCTGTTCTTCATGTCTTTTCGAGTTGTTCCTAAAGCGTTTTTGTGTGTGTGCCTGTGTCAGGCTGCATCCTGCCGGGGATGGCTGCTGCCATCAAGGAGTGTCATTGCTATGGGGTGGGGGGGCCTGGTCTGGTCTGTTATGCCTGATCGATGTTTATTACAAATACCAAATATTTTCATTTTATCAAAATATATCAAGAATTAATACTATGAACTACTTTAATCAGAGATGTATAAAAGATGACGCGAGTGAAGGAGTTTATTCAACCATTTTTGCTGAATAAATGTTTTTGTCCTAGTGTTGTATATTGTAAATAGTTGAAAAACTCACTATCAGTTCTTTGTTGAAGATAAAATGAAATAAAATAGTTAAGTAGCTGTGCTGTGTGATGAATGTTGCAGCAGGAAAATGTCAGGTGTACCATCTCAATATCATCTAGAATCTTGGACAAAGCATGTCACCTGAATTGCTCAAATGTCTTTTAATGTCCATTAATGTTAATTAGTCAATCATTATAGGACTGGAGATAATTTGGGCAAACCACATGAGTGAAAATGTGATTTTTTATTTGTCTTGTGGAAAACAGGTATGTTTTTACCCTGTCAAACCTGATGAAAATGATACATGGAGAGCCTCTTCCAAGAGAATAGTGACTCTTTCAGCCGAGCCTTTCATCCACACTTTTACAGGTGTGCCTGATAAAATGAATGAATCCAATGCCTGACCCAAAGACACTTGCACTGCAGCAAGGCAGTGGGGGTACAGATGTCATTGCACAGTGAGAAGACACTGATTGTGATTCTTTGTTTTTTAAGATGAAAAGAGGACCTCTCATCATCCTGGGCATGACATGTCAACTGTGGATCAGTCAGATGATTTGGTAAATATACATATGGTCAATATGTCACAGCATGTCCTCTGTACAGGCCACACTTACTAATATAGACACACTTTACAAAAAGAATATGATAATCTAACAATGTAGTGTTTGTTATTCCATAAATAAAAGGAGAAGTTTTAACGCTGATGACTGACAAATTCTGTAAATAAATCCTTTTGTTTGTCTAATAATGTCTCGGTGTTACAGCCCTGAGTTCTAAAATGCTTCTCATTTCAGCATATGCACTATGCAGCAGTGGATTTCTCAACAAGGCGAGCAAAAACGGAGGAGGAGAAGAAAAAGAGGAAGAAGACAAGAGAGTCACAATCAGAGTGCATGTACTCTGCGGTTAGATAATACCTCAGCCAGCAGGCCCCCCTCTCTACAGGCAGAGGAGGACGTGCAGCAGTCCTTTCAGATTTCCTCGGCTGACTTGAACGCTTCATTTCCATCTGTCAACTCAAATCAAAACATGCATATTTTCAATAAGATGTGGCGTTAAGCTCATTGTGAGAGAGAGCACATACTCCTCTGATGTGATTAATATATCTGTGGACTTACATCTGACAGTTTGCTAACATTAACTGGATATGGAGTGATTGCATATACAAAATAATAAGAATGTAAAAACTGCAATTGCAAGGAAAAAACACACTTACATCCTTGTGCATTTGTCGAGGTCACAAACTCCTGATTGGTATTATTTAAATAATGGATGGACTGTGTTTAAAGAGCTGCACAATGATCAACACCGATTTTGCACATGAACAGATCACATGAGCAGCAGTAGTTTGGAAATAGACAGATTTATTTAGTGATTAGAGTTAGAAAACATGTATATGTTGTCCTATACACATAAGAACAAGAACAGATTCTTTAGAAACGTTATCGTCATAAATTTGCAGCCATATGGTATTAGTCTGCAAACAAGGTCCATGCAAGATGATACAATAAACCTGTTTCAAACTGCACCATTTCCAATTGCTTTTGTTCTGAGCCATGACTCCAAAAATATGTGTTCACTTCTTTCGTTTTCACTGCTTCTCTGTCATCTTGTGATGGAGCGGATTACGTCTCTGCATCCTTTCTTTGATCTTTAACTTTGATTTAACTTTGAATTTTCCTCAGATTTACTCCTTCAAACATCATATAGCCCAGCTTTTTACCTTTAGAAAGGAAAAGATTAATACAACTAGGACACAAATGAAATGTTATATTAACATGATTATCATAAATTTGATTGTGAGTTTGGAGACTATGAAGAAAGGCCGCTGCAGAATGATGGTGAGAACTGAGCTGCTGAAGACCCAAGTGTCCATGTGGTGTTCACTGTAACCACTTGACCACCAGGACCTGATTTAAATTATGTCCATGTGTCTTTCTTTAGGTTGCAGAATTAAAAAACACAGCATATGTTTTCTGTCTGCTTGAAAACCCTGATTATTTGCCATTTTTTAACTGTACTGTGGTTTTATTACCCCTGCCTCTCGCCCGATGACAGCTGGGATAGGCTCCAGCAGACCCCCGCGACCCTTAACAGGAATAAGCGGGTACAGAAGATGAATGAGTGAATGAATGTGGTTTTATTACCAACAGAAGAAAGATGCCAGGAAGAGAAGGAGAGAGATACAGATTTCCTGGTACACCGATTACACTGATGCACACGGCAGAGCTCGGCTCACCCCCGCTAATTGCAAGAATTGGATAAAGGTATGTTGCTAGGACTGATGGAAGGCACATTTAATTTCAAAAAACTACCCGATGGAAGCCTTGATAAGAGCGGGGTTTTGTGCAAATTGTGCAAAACAGAGTTTCCTTCCGGCCGAAGCACTTCAACACTATGGTACCATTTAAATGCAAAGCATGTTGCAGCGAGCACAGAAACTGATGGAGCTGTTAGCACTAGCAGTCCCGGTCCGAGTACCAACAAGAGGTGTCGGCAGCCCAAACCCATTTTTCCAGACATTAAGAGAGCTTGAGTTTACAATATTCATGTCTGTGTCTATTATTTGATTCACTACAAGTCATTTAAATCAAAAAATTTTGCTTTTGGGGGCAAATATTGTTACGCTATTAAAATATGATTAATCGAGATTAATTAATTACAAAGCCTCTAATTAATTAAATTGTTTTGATCGAGTCCCACCCCTAATTTGAACGTAATGGCAAAACTTGTGTATAAAGTAAAACTGATATGCTATTATGCAAAGTTCTACAACGTAAGAAGACAGTTACCTGTAAACAAACAATTAACTCGATTATTCTACACTAACTGACCAGTAACATGCACTAACACACTAATCCAGACCTAAAGCTTTGATAGCAGTGTAGATCCTCTTCTTCTCTGCTGCTTTTTTTGCTCCACTGTCAGCATTCATCGCAGTAAAGACAACAGACGAATAAATCCATGGTTCCTCCTGAGAAAATACATGAATGAAAACACATGCAATGTACAGAATAAACTAATGTATCTTCATCTCTGTGAGGATTGATAAGAAAATAATGTAACAATGTTATGAGATGGTAGGAGAAGAAAAAAAAATACAGATTTTTGCCGACATTTCCTATTTTTTCTCATTTTTGCACCTTACCTGCTGACCTTGAGTTGGATCATCTGTTTGCAAAACAACAAAAATAAAGATGAAAGATAATGTAAGATAATTTACACAAATCTATAGTGGAAACTCTGTAGCAGCTGTTAAAATAGATTGATCAGATTGATTACCGTCACGATTTTTCTTCTTGATGGTATAAATGAGGAAGGCTATAACAATCAGACTTGTAGCCAAAGCAGCACATAACAGAAAGACAATGATATTGGCCTTCTGTACATCCCACGTGTTGAGTGCTGAAAAAAACAAAAGCACCCGGTAATGACTTTACATAAGGAACTTGTTTTTGTTTTTTGTTTTTTTTTCACAATATAAACGGATATCATTTAATTAAAAATATTGTAAAACAGTTACACTTACCTTCAGTGTCCAGTTTTTTTCCTTTTCCAAAAATGATCTGTCCACACGTGGCCACAGCACAGTAGTAAGTCCCAGCATCAGAGGAGCTGATGTCCTTAGAGAAGCTGTAGACACATTTCTGTGAGTGAGTCTCAGGACTCCTCTCACATTCATCACCACTGTTTTGATGAGCGTAAATAAAACTGGGATGAGATTCATCTGATTTGGCTCTGAACCAGTACACACTGTGATCTTCTGGACATGTTTTGTTGTCAGAGTCAGAGAGGACTGAACACTGCAGAGTCACTGAGTCTCCTGGATGAACTGGATCAGATGGAGACACTTCAGTGAAGGCAGTGATATCTGGTTCTGCTCCTAGAAAATATGAAGGAATAAATAATGAACATGTGTTACCCACCTCATTGATAATAGCAGTTATAATGTGAATTAGAAACACAAGAACACATATTCATAATTATTTACCTTTAACTATCAGAAATATTCCCTCCATGAATGTCACTTTGAGCTCTGTGATTTTCAAACAGTAGTAAAATCCAGTATCACTCAGCTTAGTCTGACTAATATGGAGAACAAACGTTCCTGGCTCTTGTTTTGCTGTAATGTGAGTATTTGTTGTAATCTGTGGAGTCTTATCAACATCAGTGATATCATATGTCAACGTTCCTCCCAAGAATTCAGGCCAGTTCCCAGAAACAATCCTGATCCAAAACAAGGATTCTTGTTGTGAAGATTCCTGACGAGCACATGTAAGAGTCACATTTTGTCCAACACCAACAGTCTTTGTTACAAACTTATGATCATCTGAGCACCCTGAAAAAATGAAAAACAAAACATTAACAACAGAGGAAGATTCGTACATGTACAACCAAAAAAACACAATAGAGACTGATTTGTATTTGTAGTAAACTGTATAATAATACGTATTTAACACCATAAATGAGCAATCTTTCTACAGCTTATACTTACATCCCACTCTGAGCATCAGCAGTAAATGAACTATGACCAGCATTGTCTTATGGATCCGCATGTGACTGCATTTAAGAGTGTTGTAAGATGGTTCATCTTAAAGTAATCACATCAAGTGGGAGGGACCAGTTTTAGAAAAATCTGATTGGCCTATTATTCCTCTGCATGTCACTGTGTTACCAGAGTGGCAGATATATCAACTATCAAACCTGAGAACATGAAACAACCTCAACAACAAGATTTTGTTTCATGTAGTTTTAAGACTTACTCGTAAGTAATACAATGGAGGTACTACAGCAAAAACCCAAATAACCGAAACATCACCTTTACATTTCATTGATGAGTATACACCTGTCTGATGTTTTCAGCTTGAAATACAGGTTCCTGCTATAAATGCGCTATAAATATATAAATGTAAATGTTCTGCCCAGGTTGAACAGGCTCAGTTATTGCTCCTTGTTCTGTGTCTATCTGAGGATATATTTGAAATAGCTGGATTTATTCTGCAGATGTGACATTCTGATAGTTGGGATAAGAAGTTTAGTACCCAGTATTCAGCATAACATATGCAAAACTATTTTGAATCAAAACAAACCTGTTTAAACAAGACAGCGGTTATGAGATGCTTTCCAACTTCCTGCTTTTTCTGTAAGAGACTGGATTTGATCAAAACTTGTTTCATTTGCTCCCCTTAAATATCAATTTCACCATTTAGAAATGGTTTCAAATGATTACTCTGAGATATAATACAATGAACAGGCTAAACTTTAAATACTGTTCATCTTAAAGAGCCCTATCATTTAATAGAATAGAATAGAATAGAATAGAATGTATTTATTGTCTCTGTAGTACAACAAAATGAAGGTAGCCTGAGGTCCCCCATTAGGTGCAGTAAAAAAAAAAAAAATAAGGTAAGGAATGAAAAGGAAAGAAAATGACAATAAAAAAATATGTACAAAACTATAAGACTAGACACTAGCACTGTTATTGCAACATGAAGTTATTGCAGTTGTTTGTGAGAGATTATTGCACATTACACATATGACAGTTATTTGAAGTTGCACATATGAAATTATTGTACACATGTATTGCACATTACTGTGGGAATTATCGTACATTCACTGTATTTCTTTAGTGATCGAGTTGTTCAGGGAGATTATGGCTCTCGCATAGAAGCCATTCCTCAGTCTATTGGCCTTCAGAGTTCTGTACCATCTACCAGATGGTAGCAGTTCAAAGACTGAGTGTCCAGTGTCGGTTGTGTCCTTTATTATCGCCTGGGCCTTCCTCAGGCAGCGGGATTTGTATAGATCCTGTAAAGAGAGGATGGGGCAGCCGATGATCCTCTGGGTTGTGGTGACGACCCTCTGGAGCGCCTTACTGTCTGCTGCAGTGCAGCTGGAAAACCACACGCAGATACAGTAAGTGAGGATGCTCTCTATGGAGCATCGGTAAAAGGACACTAGCAGTCTCTGGTGATTGTTCTTTAGTGTTCTCAGTAAATAGAGTCTCTGCTGTGCCTTTTTTTACGATGGCTCTGGTGTTAGTGCTCCAGGTCAGGTCGTCCTCGATGTCCACACCCAGGAACCGGAAGCTGGAGACCCTCTCCACACATTCCCCTCCAATGAACAGTGGCTGAGTGGCCACTTTCCTCCTCCTGAAATCTAGGACGATCTCCTTCGTCTTGGTGGTGTTCAGGATGAGGTTGTTCTCGGTGCACCACACTGTCAGCCGCTCCACTGCGTCCCGGTACGCGGACTTATCCCCACCTGTGATGAGCCCCACCACGGTGGTGTCATCAGCAAACTTTATAATGGTGTTGCTGGGGTGAGTGGAGGTGCAGTCATGTGTGTAAAGGGTGTAGAGAAGGGGGCTCAGCACACAGCCCTGAGGGGAGCCGGTGCTGAGGCTGACGGCTGAGGAGACATGGGGGCCCACTCTCACCCTCTGACAGCGATCGGTCAGGAAGTCCCTGATCCAGAGGCAGATGGAGTTGGAGATTCCCAGTTCTGACAGCTTGGACACCAGTCTGTTGGGGAGGATGGTATTAAACACACAGCTGAAGTCCACAAAGAGCAGCCATGCATAGTCCCTCTGCTGTTCCAGATGGGACGTAGCACCATGCAGGACTGTGGCTACGGCGTCCTCCGTGGACCTGTTGATGGTGTTGATCTCGCAAAATATATTTAGATAAACCAACATCAATGTCTGTGGTTATACAGAAATTCAAAAAGACGTATCTAACTGTTTACTACAGTGATAAACAAAGACAAAATCTTAAATATTGTGTGAACCAGAAGCCCCACATCATTAGTGATGGCCCCGCCCACTTCAGCAGGAAGAGCACACAGAGTGGTGAGGTGGCTGTGGTCACGCCCTCCATCCTCTACACTCTCTCTTAATCTCACGCTGACAGGGAGAGGCGGCACGCTACTGTCACAGTATGACAGAAACACATTCATCTAGAGGTGATCAAAGGTTTCACACATGTACTGATGTGAGAGTTGGAACTCACATGAACCTAAAGCATCTCAGGCCTGAACCCTAGAATTCGTAATGAGGCAGCAAGAGAGTCTTTTTAAAATGTTTTAACATTGTACGTGTTTGTAATAAAAATATAAACCGTGGGTGTCCCACTCTCTCTGTGACAGTGTCAGTAACTTATCCTGGCAACGAAGGTGTCTTAATATAGAGCACATCTGTTGCCCATGACTGCAGCATTACTGGTTTCATTCCTCTAGGAATCTAGGTTTTGTCAATGTAGCTGTTGAATGTGGCTTTGCTTGTCATTCCCGCCGCAAACATGCAGACAACCTTTACAAAGTGCCGTGAGACCAGAGAGAAAGCGGGTGATATTCATCCCAGAAAATGACACCGAAACCACGACAGACGTTCAGAAAACACAGAGGACGTTATTAACTGCAGCTCTGCAGTGAGATAATTAAGTTGGACAGACTTCTCAGTAGCACATGACTGCAATGCCCTGGTTAGATTTCAGCTGGGGATGTGTGTTTCAACCTCGTCTGTGATAAAATAATCCTAAAAATGCTACCAATGGTGCTGGTGATGCGTAAATCGTCTTTAACTGTACTTTCTGCCATTTCTTTGTGTGTATAGCGCTGTTGAACTTGTAACAAAGAAAGAAGCATGAGATAAACTCAACTGGTTCATGGAAACTTAAGTGTGGCTGTGGTTGGACTTTCAAACAGGGGCGTGAATACAAAGGGGCTGTACTTCCTGTCTCAGTCTCTGCTTTAATCTCAGGAAGCTGGTCTTACACCACTGCTTTATATGTTTTAAAAATGCAAGTATAACCACACTGTACATATTATTGTTATTATTAATATTGGTATCGGAAAACCAAGACATTGGAGGGTACAGGAGGGATAAATATACACACACACACCTGCTCTATCATGGTATCCTGATCATTTCTTTACATGTTTTCATTGGTAGCTGCTGACAGATGAAGGGAGTTGCTGATAATTCACTTTTACCACCCTATTCTTTTTGGCAAGAGCAGGACGTTGAGGTGAGAATTTTTTGGAAAGCCGTATTGTTCCTGTACATCTCTTGGCACACTGTTAGACTGACAACCTGTCCAGATTAATGTTTCTACAATATATTATCAGGTAACAGAGGCACAGTTGCATAAAGTAGATGACTGTATTTAAAAAACACAAGAATGAAAATAACAAGCACTAAAAACTAAAACGATAAATGCTGAAGCCTCGTGTAGTTCATTCTCATCATACCAGTTAAACACTCATCAGCAGGCCTGTTCTGAGTAAACAGCTTCAGTGGTCGGTCAAAGGGCGGAGAAACAGCTCACCACGGCTTTTTTTTTTCTTTTTTCACAGTAGCTGGTGACTGTGCCTTTGTTCTCTTGAAAACATGCACAAGGCCTGAGTGCTGCTACACAAGAAAAAAAAAGAGGGTGTTATTCATCTCATAAAATTAGACTAGAACCACAGCAGACATTCAGGAACTGAAAACTCAAGTGCAACTTCTACTGATCCCAGAACTGCGTTTAAATAATTGAGCTGAACAGACTTACTAGTTAAACATGTCCAGCTCACAGTATGAAATCAAAATACCCCAGATGTTGAACGGTTCGTCACAGCGTGTTTATTGCATTAGAGAAAGAGAAGCTTGTTTCCTTTGTGTGTTAACATCCAGAAGATATCTTGCATCTGTCATTTGCACATAAGTGTGAGGAAAAAGGACTTCCAATAACGAAGGTTACGATATTGTAACCCTAGTTATATTAGCACAGGCGGAGCCCTCTACTGGACTCTATGGGTATAACCCTCTTCCAATCGCGTACACGCGATGGCCCACTGAAAATTAGCATGTACGTAACCGACCCAAGGGGCGTGCCTACTTTTCCCGCCCTTCCAGCGAGTATATAAGCAGGTGCATCGCCATCTGCCCTGATTCCACCAAACTTCAGCGTAAGGCGAAAGAGCGGCAGGGTCCTATGTAGAGGGCTCCGCCTGTGCTAATATAACTAGGGTTACAATATCGTAACCTTCGTTATATCTCACACAGGCTTCGCCCTCTACTGGACTCTATGGGTACAGTAGGCGAAGCCCGATCTGTGTACTCCCTGCCGCGGGAGAGGCTCTGCCCACTGACCAAGCCAGCTACTGGTTAGGTACCAAGACCCAGTCACCACTTTTTTGATCTTAGCCGCCCTGCGGAGTGATAACGGATCACACTCCATCCCAGTTAGCAACACCTGGCTAGACTGGTTGACATTGTGGTCTAACCTCGCAGGGGTCTTCATCCTTAGACCTCCTGCGCACCTCATCGACCGAGTCCTAGCAGAGCACGGCCCAATGCAGGTGCATGATGCCCCGTGGGGGTCAAGCATTAAACACCTGACACCACCCTCTTCTCACAGGTCCTGTGTCCCTACAGTGAGCACAGACCTTGAAAAGGAAACCGACATATCCATAGAACCTTATGAACTGGCAGGGTGTAGACCACGATGCCACCGTACATATGTCCTCAACACTCGCACCACTGAACAGTGCCGTAGATGCCGCCACACCTCGTGTGGAGTGCGCCTGGACCACAGCGGGGGGCTCTCGGCCCGCTTGACTGTAGGCTGAGAAGATACACTCACACAGCCACCTCGCCAATCGTTTCTTGGACAGGGCTCTGCCAGCCGTCCCGTCACCATAACACACCAACAGCTGGCTGGTGTTCCTGGATAGGAGATGCAGTTTCCCCTCCCTCGAATCCCCATGGGGGGGATATCCAGTTGGATAATCCTAGACTGAAATGTTCTTAGGAACAAAGGAGGGGTTCGGTTTACTTGGGTGGACCGACAGGGCACACAATTCGCTCACTCTCTTGGCTGACGTCAGAGCAAGCAGCAATGCTGTCTTGAATGACAACGCTTTTAAGGAGGAGCGCTTCAAAGGCTCATAGGGGTCTCTCGTGAGGGCCGCGAGCACCAATGACAATTCCCACTGTGGCACAGAAGTGTGTGCCACTGGCCGCTGTCTTCTGACCCCCTGCAGGAACCGTTTTACCAGAGGGTGGCCGAAGACTGGACTTCCTCCCAACCCTTCGTGGCATGATGACGTAAAGCAGCCCCCTTGGCCATGGCACGTGTGCAAATGCGTCCACCCCCAAGGGTGGACGGTCCTGTGGCCTCAGGGAGAACCAGCGCGGGCAGTGGGTGTTCGACCTGCTGGCAAACAGGTCCACCGTCGCTTTCCCGAATCGCCTCCAGATCTGCTGCACTACTTCCGGTTGCAGCCTCCACTCGTCCTCCAGGGGGCCGCCCCTCAACTTTACTTCCACGCCCTTACTATTCGTCCTCTCTTAAATTGGTTTAGTGAGAAAAATTCACCTCCATGGCTTAATATTGAGAAGAATCTGGTGGCACCTGTTCTTTTAAATGAGTGTTTGTTTACAGGTCTTTCTGTCAATAAATGTAAACTGGAGTATGGATCAGTAATAGCCAATGCAATTCAAAATTTTAGAAAAATAGAAAGAATATACAATTGGACATCTAAGTGGCATGCAAGTACTCCATTATTCCATAACAGCCTCCTTAAGTCTGGTGGGGAGCATTTTATTTCACCCTTGTGGTCTAAAGCAGGAATCCACAGCTTAGGAGACATTATGAATGATGATGGGTTAAGAAGTTTTCAGGATCTAAGTGAAACATTTAAACTGTCAACAAACTCTTTCTTTTTATATTTACAATTACGTTCTGCCTTAAGAGCAGCAGGTATATTGACTGATAGGAAACCTGTTAATCATCCAGTAATGGAATTATTTAAGAAAATATCAGGGCTACCTAAAGGGCATGTTTCTGCAATTTATACTACTTTATTGGAACACATGCAGACCCCCTTAGGGATAACAAATGTGTGGAATAAGGACTGCCCTGAAGCAACTATAGACTGGCCTAGAGTTTGGAGGAATGTCGCTCATTCCTCACAAAATCTAAATAATAAGTTAACCAATCTCAATTTTTTATATCACACTTATTTAACACCAAAACAGCGCTTCATGATTGGGTTATCTTCCTCTCCAAATTGTACTTTATGTGATTTGAATCAAACAGGGACCTTCTTGCATATCATGTGGGAGTGTCCATCAGTTCAAATGTTTTGGCAACAAATAGGAAAACATCTTAATAATGCACTTGGCGTAGAGATTAACCTCTCTCCAAAGTGTATGCTCTTAAATGATGACTCTGGGCGGTTAGGTGGCAACCACCGCATTCACTTTCTATACATCAATGGATTTATTCCCTAATAGAGATGTTATCCCTTGAGCTCTCTGTTGCCAAGATGAATGGGGCAGGCCAGCGGGTGCTTAAAGCTAGGAAGGAGGCTCTCGAGGTAGCTCGAGCTATGATTTAACCCTTTATTATTATTTTTCATTCTTATGTATTTATCTTAAATATCCAACATGTGGTGAAAATTAGAGAAAGATCTGTTGGGGGGGGGGGGGGGGGTCTAGGGTTATAAAATGTGCAGGTGTGGTGTGTTGTATTGCTTATTTATTAAGTTATTTACTTAATTTTTTTTTTCTACCTACTTATTCATTTTCTTTGTTTTAGTTATGACTTGTCTTTCTCAAATGTACATAGTAATGATATCACTTTGTCTAATGGTTGGAGTGTGTAAGCTACATGTGCTTATATGTTTATTGTTGTTATTTTGTGATTTATATATTCCTTTTTATGTCTGTTCTTTTGTTTTTTGTTTTTTTGTTTGTTTCTGTGATTTATTTCTTGGTATATGAATGTGTATGCGCTTATACTCTTTGTTTGCAGCAACAGACATATGTTGACTTTCACCTGCTCTCTATATAAAAAAAAAAAAAAAAAAAAAGAAAGAAATCTTAAAAGAATTAATACTATATGAACTACTTTAATCAGAGATGTATAAAAGACGACGCGAGTGAAGGAGTTTATTCAACCATTTTTGCTGAATAGATGTTTTTGTCCTAGTGTTGTATGTTGTAAATAGGTGAATAACTTACTATCAGTACTTTGTTGAAGATAAAATAATATTTAGTAAAGTAGCTCTGCTGTGTAATGAATGAAGCAGGAGAAATCTTAATATCATCAAGAATCTTGGACAAAGAATGTCACCTGAATTGCTCAAATGTCTTTTAATGTCCTTACATGTTAATTAGTCATTGGAGGACTGGAGATAATTTGGGCAAACCACATGAGTCAAACCTGATCAAAATGACACATAGAGAGCCTCTTCCAAGAGAATAGTGACTCTTCCAGCTGTGCCTTTCATCCACACTTTTACAGGTGTGGCTGATAAAATGAATGAATCCAATGCCTGACCCAAAGACACTTGCACTGCAAGGCCAGTGGGGGCGCAGATGTCATAACACAGTGAGAAGACACTGATTGTGATTCTTTGTTATTTAAGATGAAAAGAGGACCTCTCGTCACCATGGGCATGACATGTCAACTGTGGATCAGTCAGATGATTTGGTAAATATACATATGGTGAATATGTCACAGTGTGTTCTCTGTACAGGCCACACTTACTAATATAGACACACTTTATGAAAAGAATATTATAATCTAACAATGCAGTGTTTGTATTCCATGATAAACTGAGAAGTTTTAACGCTTATGACTTGAATTCTGTAAATAAATCCTTTTAATTGTCTAATAATGTCTCGGTGTTACAGCCCTGAGTTCTAAAATGCTTCTCATTTCAGCATATGCACTATGCAGCAGTGGATTTCTCAACAAGGCGAGCAAAAATTAAGGAGGAGAAGAAGAAGAAGACAAGAGAGTCGCAATCAGAGTGTGTCTACTCTGCGGTTAGATCAGAAGTCAGCCAGCAGGCCCCCCTCTCTACAGGCAGAGGACGACGTGCAGCAGTCCTTTCAGATTTTCTCAGCTGACTTGAACGTTTCATTTCCATCTGTCAACTGAAAAGAATCAAATCAAAACATGAATATTTTCAATAAGATGTGGTGTTAAGCTCATTGTCAGAGAGAGTATATACTGCTCTGATGTGATTAATATATCTGTGGATTTAGATCTGACAGTTTGCTAACATTAACTGGATATGGAGTGATTGCATATACAATATAATAAAAATGTAAAAATTGCAGTTGCAAAGAAAAAACACTCTTACATCCTTGTGCATTTGTCGAGGTCACAGACTCCTGATTGGTATTATTTAAATAATGGATGGACTGTGTTTAAAGAGCTGCACAATGATCAACACTGGTTTTGCACATGAACAGATCACATGAGCAGCAGTAGTTTGGAAATAGGCAGATTTATTTAGTGATTAGAATTAGAAAACATGTATATGTTGTCTTATACACATAAGAACAAGAACAGATTCTTCAGAAATGTTCTCGTCGTAAATTTGCAGCCATATGGTATTAGTCTGCAAACAAGGTCCATGCAAGATGATACAATAAACCTGTTTCAAACTGCACCATTTCCAATTGCTTTTGTTCTGAGCCATGACTCCAAAAATATGTGTTCACTTCTTTTGTTTTCACTGCTTCTCTGTCATCTTGTGATGAAGCGGATTACATCGCTGCATCCTTTCTTTGATCTTTAACTTTGACTGCAGTACATTTTCCTCAGATTTACTCCATCAAATATCATATAGCCCAGCTTTTTACCTTTAGAAAGGAAAAGATAAATACAACTAGGACACAAATGAAATGTTAGATTAACATGATTACCAGAAATTAGATTTTGAGTTTGGAGAATGTGAAGAAAGGCCGCTGCAGAATGATGGTGAGAACTGAGCTGCTGAAGACCCAAGTGTCCATGTGGTATTCACTGTAACCACTTGACCATCAGGACCTGATTTGAATGATGTCCATGTGTCTTTCTTTAGGTTGCAGAGTTAAAAACACAACATATGTTTTCTGTTTGCTTGAAAACCCTGATTATTTGCCATTTTTTAACTGTACTGTGGTTTTATTACCAACAGAAGAAAGATGCCAGGAAGAGAGGGAGAGAGATACAGCAAAACTTATGACAAATATTGTAGCTCAGCGACGATCGTGCGATGCATTCATGTGTGCACGTTCACATAAAAAAATGCGTTCAGTCTAAATATATTTGAACATAATGGCAAAACTTGTGTATGAAGTAAAACTGATATGCTATTATGCAAAGTGCAACATGAAAAGGTAGTTACCTGTAAACAGTTAACTCGATTATTTTACACTAACTGACCAGTAACATGCACTAACACACTAATCCAGACCAAAAGCTTTGATAGCAGTGTAGATCCTCTTCTTCTCTGCTGCTTTTTTTGCTCCACTGTCAGCATTCATCGCAGTAAAGACAACAGACGAATAAATCCATGGTTCCTTCTGAGAAAATACATGAATGAAAACGCATGCAATGTACAGCATAAACTAATGTATCTTCATCTCTCTGAGGATTGATAAGAAAATAATGTAACAATGTTATGAGATAGCAGGAGAAGGAGGGAAAAATATTAAAAAATTGCAGATTTTTGCTGACATTTCCTATCTTTTCTCATTTGTACACCTTACCTGCTGACTTTGAGTTGGATCATCTGTTTGCAAAACAACAAAAATAAAGATGACAGATAATCTGTGGCGGTTCTGGGGGGGGGGCAACAGGGGCCAGTCCCCCCGTAACACTGAGTCTGGACCCCCCTGTGGCCCCCCTCCGAACGAAGATTATACAGTAATTATTAAAATTGTGATATTGCGCCAACACAAAAAGGGGAACTAATGCGTGTGGCTCAGCATTCTAGTGTGATCCTTTAGTGCATTACACCACTGAAAACGGCAGTCAGTTTTGATACCATCCACCCGACGAGAGGCAGAGAAACGAATACCACGAATGTGAACTGGACATGGCGCAGATGCGGCAAAGGCGGCACTGTCTTGACTCTGGCAGACAAGATGTGGGCCACTTGTTGAGTGCAGTATTCGGCCCACATATCAAGTTAGACCTCTGGGCTACAATGTGGCATTATGTGGCCGCCACATAATGTGAGACCAGACTCATCCCACCCTTAAAGTTAAGTTTTCGATATTTTCGAGTGAGTTGTTGTTTAACATCACAGATTTGATAAAAATAAATAAATAAAATGCTCTTATGATATATTATCGATGTCAATCAAAATAAACTATCACCCTTTACAATAGCGTTCTTGTCGAAACAGGACGGATATCACAATATCCAGTTGATCTGAAATTTTAATTTAAATTTTTATAAAACAATAGTTTTATAAAAAAAAAAAAATATATAAAAAAAAAATAAGATTTCGAATCTTTGTCTTTTTTTGCCCCCGGGTTGAATGTGCCCCTCTGACAAAACCCCTGGCCCCAGCCAGGCCCCCTCAGTAAAACTGGTCTAGCACCGCCACTGCTGTAGACACTTTTCTGTGAGTGAGTCTCAGGACTCCTCTCACATTCATCACCACTGTTTTGATGAGCGTAAATTAAACTGGGATGAGATTCATCTGATTTGGCTCTGAACCAGTACACACTGTGATCTTCTGGACATGTTTTGTTCTCAGAGTCAGAGAGGACTGAACACTGCAGAGTCACTGAGTCTCCTGGATGAACTGGATCAGATGGAGACAGTCCAGTGAAGGCAATGATATCTGGTTCTGGTCCTAGAAAATATAAAGGAATAAATAATGAACATGTGTTACCCATTTCAATTAGAAACACAAGAACACATATTCATAATTATTTACCTTGAACTATCAGAAATATTCCCTCCATGAATGTCACTTTGAGCTTTGTGATTTTCAAACAGTAGTAAAATCCAGTATCACTTAGCTTAGTCTGACTAATATGGAGAACAAACGTTCCTGGCTCTTGTTTTGCTGTAATGTGAGTATTTGTTGTAATCTGAGGAGTCTTATCAACATCAGTGATATCATATGTCAACGTTCCTCCCAAGAATTCAGGCCAGTTCCCAGAAACAATCCTGATCCAAAACAAGGATTCTTGGTTCAGAGATTCCTGACGAGCACATGTAATAGAAACATTTTGTCCAACACCAACAGTCTTTGTTACAAACTTATGATCATCTGAGCACCCTGAAACAAATGAAAAAGAAAACATTAACAACAGAGGAAGATTTGTACATTTACAACCAAATATCCACAAGAGAGACTGATTTGTTTTTGTAGTTTACTATATAACAATACATATTTAACACCATAAATGAGCAATCTGAGCTTTCTACAGTTTATACTTACATCCCACTCTGAGCATCAGCAGTAAATGAACTATAACCAGCATTGTCTTATGGATCTTATGGATGGTCTTTAAGAGTGTTGTAAGATGGTTCATCTTAAAGTAATCACATGAAGTGGGAGGGACCAGTTTTAGAACAATCCGATTGGCCTGTTATTCTCCCTGCATGTCACTGTGTTACCAGAGTGGCAGATATATCAACTATTGTGAGGAAAAAGAAGAAATGACCACTCTTGCAATGAGGATCTTGAAGTCAGCGTCTCTTTACTCAAACAGTGCACAGAATCTCACACAACACAAGGTCATGGGAGAGGAGCTCCCAGAACAGAAAAATGAAACAGCATTTATACACAATGATAGATTGTCTTCAATACACGTCATACTGCCTGGCAACAAACATGTTACCTATTCTACTGAAAGAGGGAGTATCTTCAGGTGGCACCAAGGTCCCAGGCCTCCTGCACTCTCCTTGAACTAACAAGTTTTCTAGAAAACAAGGCACATAATTGTACATGAATATAATCTGCTAAATCTAGAACCTAAACCCAATATTTTTCTATCATTTCCCCCGTTTATACTTTTTCACACAATTGTATAACTAAATACTTAAAAAGAAAAATATTTCAATGTGGGACTACATGATTAAATGGATTGTATTAGTTATATAAAAAGAATACCTACATAGGGAACAAGTTACAACGTTTCCATCTGTTAATCAGTCAATACCACATCTCTCGATTTTCAGCATTAACGTCATTTAGGGTAATTCTTTTGCAACTCACTTTAGACCACGTCCTGGCAGATGTTCTTTTCATCTAACATCAAAAGCTGTTCCTGTTCTCCCGGAGCATAACATCTCCTACCATCCGTCTAATCATTGCTTTGATACATGGTATGAAGCAACACATGACAACAAGGAAGAAAACAAGAAATGGCATCACTGGAGTAAGAAGTTTAAAAAATACCATGTATGGAGATAAAGCGGGGAGGCTCCTTGCACTTCAGCTCAAACAGCAGTCAGCTGAACAAATGATTTCAGGAATTGAAATAGGTGCTGACTCGATATCCCGCAACCCCCGAGTCATTAATGACCAGTTTAAACTATTCTATTCTACCCTATATCAATCAGAGGTGGGTAGTAACTCACTTGAGATTTACTCGTTTCTTGATTCGCTGGATCTCCCCAAGCTTTCTCCAGATGCTCAGTCATCTTTAGAACAGCCATTGTCGCTTGAGGAGATAGCGAGTGCCATCAAGTTGTCTCAGACGGGAAGGGCGCCAGGTCCGGACGGTTTCCCCATGGAGTTTTACAAGGAATTCTCTTCAAAACTCACACCCATCCTAAAATCAGTCTATGATGAATCTTTGGCTACTGGAAATCTGCCGCAGACGCTTACCCAGGCCACGATTTCAGTCTTACTAAAGAAAGATAAGGATCCTGTACAGTGTAGTAGTTCATACAGGCCAATAAGCCTTCTGTGCTGTGACTATAAGATTTTAACCAAAACTCTTGCACAACGGTTAGACCCTATTATTTCCACCATTATTAATGAGGACCAAACAGGTTTCATTCCCGGACGGCAATCATTTTTTAATGTGAGAAGACTATTTAATGTGATATTTTCCCCCCATTCAACAATACATCCGGAAGTTATTCTGAGCCTTGACGCTGAAAAGGCGTTTGATAGAATCGAATGGACCTATCTTTTCGCAGTTTTAGAAAAATTCGGCATGGGGCCTACTTTTTGTAGGTGGATCAAAGTCCTATATTCAACACCTATGGCTGAAGTCAGGACAAATGGTCTGGTTTCGGAATATTTTCCGGTCTACAGAGGAACGAGGCAGGGTTGCTGCCTGTCGCCCTTCCTGTTTGACATTGCGATCGAACCACTGGCAATTGCTATCAGATCTGATGGGAGGATTAAGAGTATATCCAGGGGTGAAATAAACCATAAAACTTTGCTTTATGCTGATGATCTCCTTTTGCAGATATCAGACCCAATTGAGAGTATGCCCTACCTTCTCCACTGGCTGCAAGAGTTTAGTAACATATCAGGGTATAAAGTTAATTTGTCAAAATCTTTATTGTTTCCATTAAATAATCTGGCGAAACAGATCACTTATGAAAATTTGCCTTTTAAAATTGAAAATGACAAATTTACATATCTGCGAATAAAAATAGCTGGCTCAATTAAAGCTATTTTCCAGTATAACTACAGGTCTATCTTAGATCGTACCAAAACTGATCTGGATAGGTGGTCAAAAATTCCATTCTCACTGGCAGGACGGATAAATGCAGTGAAGATGACTGTAATGCCCAGGTTTCTTTATTTATTACAAATGATTCCCATTTTTCTGCCCAAATCCTATTTTGCTCAGCTGGATCGCTTTATCTCTTTGTTCATATGGAACAAAAAACCTGCACGTATATGGAAAGCAAGCCTGGAGAGAGCTAAATCTGATGGTGGTTTGGGTTTACTTAATTTCTTATTTTACTATTGGGCAGCTAATATTGTCAAGCTGACATATTGGATAACCATGTTTGCAGATAAGGAGGGTCCAGTCTGGACTGATATGGAACTGAGAGCTACACTCCCAGTTTCTCCGATTTCGATCTTAACTGCCCCTCTCCCACTAAATATCAAAGCACCTGAGCTGAACTCAAATTTGGTGGTTCAAAATTCGATTAAGATCTGGGGTCAATTTGACAAATACATGTAGCTTCTCTCCAATAATGTTTAATCATCTTTTTGCACCATCTCAAATAGATCATTCATTTGCAGCTTGGCACAGAAGTGGCTTTGTCTTCTTTCGAGAGCTCTTCACTGAGGATGGCTTTGTTTCATTTAAATCTCTATGTGAAGACCATCATTTACCTAAGTCTCACTACTTCAGATACCTTCAGGCTCGGAGTTTTGCCTCTAAATTTTTCTCAGGGTACCCATCTCCACCCTCTAAAGACCTACTGTATTTAGTTCTTAATGTGAGTCAACCTACTAAAAGAGCAATATCAAAGATCTATGCATTAATTCTTGATAGCTGCCCTCATACATGGGACAAAATCAAGGCAGCATGGGAAGGAGAGGTCGGAGAAATGATACCAGAAGACACCTGGAAAAATACCATACAGCGTATACACACATCTTCTCTCTGTATTAGACATGGCTTGATTCAATTTAAGGTTGTCCACAGGTTGCATTATTCTAATGACAGACTGTCTAAATTATACCCTAATGTTGCACCAAACTGTCCTAGATGTCTTTATTCTCCTGTTTCTTTGGGGCACATGTTTTGGTCATGTCCATCTTTGTATGGTTTTTGGTCATCAGTTTTTCAGTCACTGTCAGCTATATCTGGCGAAACACTGCGGCCTGACCCTTTGATAGCTATCTTCGGTGTAGCTCGTGATGAGCTAAAGCTCTCCCATCTCCATAAAAATGCAATAGCCTTTGCCTCGTTGCATGCCCGCCGTCTGATACTGCTGAACTGGAAGGCGAAGAACCCTCCTTCCTATGTCCATTGGATTAGAGAGGTGATGTTGGGATTAGCTCTGGAAAAAATTAGGTATACAGTGCACGGCTTGGAGGGTAAATATGACAGAACCTGGTCACAGTTCATAACTCATATCAAAAGTCTGCCTTTTGCCTGATTCATTGTTTTTTATTTGTTGGTAATTTATTTTCTCGCTCTTTTCTCTGACTGCCGTCTCCTCAATGCCCATATTCTGACTGTTGGGATTTATTTATTTTTTTTACTTCTCTCATGTGCCAGAGGTCCGGATGTTGGTGCTATAATGATCGACACAGATTGGTTTGAGTTTTTTGTTTGTTAGTTTGTTTGTTTGTTTTTTTCTTTTCTTTTTTTGTCTGTTTGTTTTTTTTTGTATTGTGTATACCTGTTTTCTTATTTGTGGGGATGCCACCTGGATGGGGGTGGGGGGTTGGGGGGTGGGGTTCACAACTTTTGTAAGAAATGCTGAACTTATGTCAATGTTTTGTTGAAAATTATAAATAAAGTTGTAAAAAAATAAAATAAAAAAAAATACCATGTACCATGGGCCAATTGTAAACCACGAGTCATTAGTCTTAAAATCTCTATTAACAGCATCACGTAGTGAAGTTAGATTAGCAATCGCCTGTTGAATCACTCCTCCATCCTCATCATTGTCAGGTACATAAGTGCAGCAGGAAGTACCAATAATGACACAAACCCCTCCCGTTGCAGCAGTAAGGTGGTCAAGCACAATGCGGTTCTGGAGTGTTATGGCTCGGAGGCCCTTCAGTTCCTGCCTCTGAGCCTCAAAAATAGATAATGTGGCATTCACAAACCCAGAGAATCGGTAGTTCATAGTCTCCATTCTAAGCATGAGCTTCCCCACGCCTAGAGATGGAAACAAAGATAAAACTACCTTTTCTCCAGTAGTCCACAGCTTATGATCTTGAGGAACATCTGTTCCCCAAACTGAGTCATGTCTTTGAAAGGACCGTTTCCTCCGATGCCCTTCATCCAAATGAGGCTCTGCTGAGATAATGTAAGAATGGTCAGAGGGCAAAACAGGGGCACAACGACCCAGTCAGCTTGGAGGAAGGTTAAGATACATGTTATAGCCACACAGCCACATCAAATCTGTCTGGGGGTAAGTGCCCATAACATCTGGAACAGTGTAGTATGGAGCGCAGCTGCTGCCGTTAACATTCTGTGTGTCATTCAGAGTGTTGTTATTTTGGTATTGGGTGCACGGAGTGAGAATGGAGGAGCAAAAGAATGTTGGTATTTGTCCTAAGTATTCCGGATTAGGGCCCAGAATAAGACCTTGGGTGTAACACGTAAATTTGATTCCCGGTGTAAGGTGAACAGGTCCAAATACAGGCTTTTTGTCTCTTTCCTTTGTTACTCTCAGTTTTGAAAACCCCAGGCCAGAGCTTTTCCTAGGTGGTGGTAAATTTGCTCCGGTTGACTTAAGGATGGTCTGATTTAACAATACAGCATCCGCATGGGAGATCAGGATATGGATATCAGGAAACAAACTAGGTATGTCTGGAAACGGCCTTGGCACTATATAAGGATTGGTGGAGGCGACTGGCATGTGAGTACACACATAGGAGTTGGTTCGATTATGCGATTCAGCAACATACTTAGCATACAGATACCAGAAGTTAAGTGTATACACTGTTGGATTGGACACAGTAGTAGAGATGGCAGCCAACCAAGCGTCGTCAGTACGAGTGTCATAATCAGTTGATCTAGTTTTTCTATACAGGTCTAACTGTGGAAGCATGACAGGTAGGAGCCACCAAACAGTCACAAGTTCACAACAGACAGAATAGTCAAACAAGATGCAATGCATACTATGTTTATCCATTGTCTCTGAGACGCCATTTATATTTACTTATTTATTTGTAGTTTAGGAGTCCAGGTAAGGGCTGTAGTGTTCCCTCAGACTTCCCTTACCACTATACCTCAGGGATCATTGATTTCTTCACCGGGTTTGAGAACTGCAGGAACCACTTTAACCGCTGGTAGGTGGCACTCTTTTGCAGTAACACGGTGTATGGGCCTTCCCATCTAGGCTCAGACCACTTTTTCCTCTGGAACACCTTGATGAGGACCAGGTCACCTGGTTTTAGATTCTCGGGTTCTGGAATAGGATCAAACAAAAAGGGTGGCAATACTTTGTTCTGGACATCTCTATGCATCAGTGTTTTTCTCATGTAGTCTGCAAGTGTGTCTTCTGCTTCTGTTTTATTGGGGGTAATGTGCATGAACTTTAACACTAAATGTATGCAATAAATCCAATTTTTTCCTGTTTCAGCCATTGTTTTTCTCAATTTGCTCTTAATTGTTTGATTTGTTCTCTCTACAAGTCCAGCTGATTGTGGATGGTAGCAACAGTGATATTTTACTTGTATTTCTAAGTTCTGTGTCAATTGTGCAATTACTTCATTCACAAAATGTGTCTCATTATCACAAATCCTTTCTGGTATTCCAAAACGTGGTATTATTTCTCTGCGTAATGCTTCAGCTACTGATATAGCATCTGGGTGACCGACAGGAAGTGCATATTTCTTTCCTTCACATTTAGTCAATTCAATGAAATCCATCTCAATTTGTTGGAAAGGATATGTAGATTTTGGGAAGGAGCCTGGTTTAAGCCTGGATTGTTTTTTGCACATATTAGTGCAAAAAATTATTAAGTTATTCCATAGGCTGTATAAGTTTGTTCTACTAGCCTTACCATCCCCCCTGTTGAGACATGGTTAGGCCCATGGCTCAGCATTGCAGCATATCGGTATACAGCTTTAGGGAGGATGGGTGTCCCTTCAGATCAGATGTAAATTCCTTCACTGTTCTGCATTGCTCCTTTTGTTTTCCAATAGCGTTTCTCTTGCAATGTTGCAGAATGTTGTAAGTCAGGTAGTAGGTCAGAGGTTATTTTTGTGATCTCAGAGTCCATCAAAAAAGTTTTTATTGGTTTTTGTGCCGCTCGTTTAGCTACGTCGTCAGCTTTTCTGTTATCAACTGAGACATCGTCAATGCCTTTGGTGTGTGCGGCACACTTGCACACTGCAACCTTGTGTGGAAGCTGGATTGCTTCCAAGAGTTGTAACAATAAGTCTGTGTGTGTCACAGGCTTCCCAGTGGAAGTAACCATTCCTCTGTTCTTCCACTGCTGTGCAAAAACAAAGTAGAGAAGGCATACTGACTATCAGTATATATGTTCACTTTTTTATTTTTGCTCAGTTTACATGCTTCAGTTAGTGCTATTAGTTCAGCAGCTTGTGCTGACATGTGTGATGGTAAAAGTTCAGCTTTTAGTACTGATTTTAAGGTGACCACAGCATTAACCTACTTTATTTGTACCATCAGGATTTTTGCTTGCTGAACCATCAACAAATATGTCCATGTCTGAGTCAGTCAGTGGTGTGTCACTAAGATCTTTGCGGGGCAAAACTTTTTCATCAGTTTCTGCAACACAGTCATGTGGTTCACTGTCTTCAGCTGTTGGTAGAAGTGTTGCTGGATTCAAAGTTGTGCATTTCTCAATGGTCAAGTTCGGTTGTGCTAATAAAGTAGCCATACATGACAGATGTTTCGCTGCTGACATGTGTAAGTGTTGGTGTTCCAACAGAAGCAGGGAGACAGCATGTGGAACTTTAAGTGATAATGGTCTATATCAGTGTTTTTCAACCTTATTATTTATTTTTTTTACTGAAAAAAATCACAAGGCACACCACCAACCGAAAATGTTAAAAAAAAAAAAAAAATTAAACTCTGTAGCCTACATTAACAATATAAAGTAATTCTTGTCAAAGTGTCTTGAATAGGAATCAAATAAACACAAAGAAAAAAATCTTATATATATATATATATATATATATATACATATATATATATATACATATACAGACATATATATATACATATACAGACATATATATACACAGACACTTGACAATGGCATATTATTTGCAAATAATAATTTGTTTTCAAAAAATGCTTTTTAGATCAATTAGGCGAAATTGAATAATTTCCCACGGCACACCTGACGATCTCTCACGGCACACTAGTGTGCCATGGCACAGTGGTTGAAAAACACTGGTCTATATAACACTAAGGGTCCTGAAGTCTGTACTGCTAGAGCTGCTGCTACAACAGCCTGCAGACAAGCAGGCAGAGCTCTGCTCACAGCGTCTAGCCTGCTAGACATCATCTACATAGGTTAAAATTTGACTTTCTTTGTCAGTCGGCTCAAATATGTCAATGCACTTCTTTATTTCTTGAGAGAATATAGTGATTCAGAAAAAGCCTGGGCTAATCTGGTGTATGTAAATCGCTTTCCCTTGTAAGTGAAAGCAAACCAGAATTGTGACTTTGGATCCACTGGTATTGAAAAGAATGCATTTGCCTGATCTGTTACAGTATACCATGTATTGATTGATTTAACAGAGTGTAAGGATCTGGTACATTTGGAGCTTGTGGAATCGCAGCTTTGTTTACAGCCTGTAAATCATTTACCAATCTTCATCCACTAGATGTTTTCACAGGGTGAGTCTGGACATTCACTTAACAAACCCTTTTCAGTTAGTCCCTTTATTACATTTTCTGCTTCGGGTTTTAGAGGATACTGTCTTTTAAATGGTCTATAATTGCTTTTAGGTATTATATTGACAGGCTGAGCATTTTTAAGCAGTCCTACATCAGTGGTTCCTGTAGACCACAACTCATTAGGTATACATTTCAGAGGTTTCTCAGCTCAAAGATTTCAAATGTGTCTGAGCCTGACCTGTACCGTATTTTCCGGACTATAAGGCGCACCTGAATATAAGCCGCACCAGCTAAATTTTGGGGAAACTACAGATTGTTCCATATATAAGCCGCACCCGACTATAAACCGCTGTGTTTTAATGTTTAATTACCGTAAGGGTTTCTTCTACCACGGAGGCGATTGTCGGGACAGAAATGACCATTTATTTACATGTGACAAACATAAATCTTTCGATCAATCAAACAAACAATCAATCAATGATCAAACTTTCACATCTTTGACATTATAAACAGCATTCGTGCAGTGCACAAATAATACAACGGTGCGCTCCTAGCGTAGTAGTGCAGTATAACAAAAAACAAAGCTTACAACGCTTGACGAGGCAATAATGTTAAATGGCTAAATTTAATTTGTTTGTAAAAGTGCTTGCCTGTAACACGGCAGCAAAAGTGCAGTAACCCGGTTGCTCAACAAAATCTTTTTCGAAAACAGCCAACACAGCAGTAAAGGTGCAGTAACACGGCCGTTTACTGTATCAAAATAACCAGCCTACTATACCAGAAAAGTCAGTTCTTAATCCTCGTGTCATCGTCTATGACATGATAGTGCGCCCCTGGTGACCGTTAGCTGTAAAAATCCATCCGCCGTTATATAAGCCGCAGGGTCAAAAGCAAGTGACAAAAGTAGCGGTTTATAGTCCGGAATTTACGGTAGTTTTCCAGCTCAAGATCTTTTTGTACAGCTGTAATTTGGGATGGCAGAATGTTTTGTCACTTTCAGCACAATGTTTTTAGAAGGAAGACTCTGTTACTTTTTCTCCATCATATACCATCATTCCTATGTCGTGTCACTGTAGCTCTTTAGTTTTTGCAAGACTGATATGAGGGAGAGAGAACACTCTGAACATGCCTATGAATCTTTTATCACCTTTGACTGCAGCTCCCACATTCCCGTGTTTGTCCCAATACAAAGCTGTTACTGTAAGTGGGTATTTAGGATCTTTGAAGAAGATTTCTTCATATTGTTTGTCTGATCCTGGAGTCGTTAGGTAATGAGAGGTAATGTGCATTTCACATTCTGATTGCACTACATTTCCTGTTTTTTTTTTTTGTTCACTTTCAGTTTTCACATCTGCTGTGACTGATACGGGGCCTGTCATTCTGACTGCTGTCATACCTTTCCTTGTTGGTTTTAATGCTTATTTGTAGTTCATGCATACCATCTCTCCTAAGAGGTTGACAGTACAACAGGAGAAAAGTACTATTTGTAATTTTGTAGTGAAACCAGTAACTGGATCATATAGTGTTGTCTCTTTCGTTAAGAACTCAATGAATCTATTCCCAGTTGATGACAGCACTATCATCCTGTAGTTTGACATTTTGCAAGCTGCGTGGAGCTTCATCTTCTCGTAGCACAGTTTTGCACGCTCCTGAATCACAAAGGAACACTGTCTCCTGACCACAAACATTTAGAGTGATAAAAGGTTTTTCTCCTTCTGCATGTAGCAACAAATCAACACTATCCAAGTTTAACACTTCTCCGTGTATGTGTGGGTGAAGAAGTAAACTTTGAAGGGACTTTGGAATTGACTCGTCTGGGGCAATTCCAGCCATATGTTGATCTCTCCTGTCTCTGCTCCCCTGCTGATCAGAGTTTCCTGATCATACTCCTTTGTCTACCCTCCGCGTCTCCTCTCCCCTGCTGATCAGAGCCTTGATCATACTACCTGAGTGTCACTCCTTTGTCCGTTTGTCATTTTGTTCTGACCATGTCTGGGAGCCACCCCTGCCCCCTACTGAGTTCACCCTCCTGTGTAAAGTTGCCCTCGACTGACCAATATACATCCACTATACGATCTATTCAGGAACTGTCTGCAACCACACCTGGGGACAGGGAATATCTGTGCTCTGGCCCTGCATTCAGGGTCAGTCTCCGGTCTCGGACCCACTCTGTGTCGGTAGGCTCACCATGACCTGGAACTCCAATAAACCTGCACCACTTCAGCAAACTTGGAACTAGACTTGGATTGTTTTTTTCTTCAACAGTGGGTCATATTTGGTATTTGTCAAGGTCATGTTCTGGTCTTCTGTCTGTGTTCATGTTATCATTGTGCGCATGCGTGCGTGCATGACCTGATTTTGGGGCGGTCAGTCATGCTGATTGAGACTCATAACGTGGATTGGGAGCGCCATTAAGCTGAGATGGAACTCCACTATGTCGGTCATACGCTTCTCTCAGTCTAGCCTCGTATTGAATCACAGACTCATCTTCTTCCTGCACTACTCTGTCAATTTGGCTCCAGTCATCTCCCCTTTGGAAGACCGCTCTAAGTCTGGCCTCTAAGGCTGTCAGTTGTGGGCCCAGCCCCCGTACTTGATTTTCATTCCACTGAAGTGGGATGCCTGCTTCGTTGTGTGGATTCCAATCTCCTTTGACTGTAGCCCAATCGGTAGTTAAGCTGCTCATAAGGCAGCATGTCATTTCATCTCCATTTAGTTTGTAGCTATTGTACAGACCTCTTATTTTTATGATAAATTGTTCTACATCTGTTTTGGGAGAAACAATACCTTCAACAGCCTTCATGACGTCTGAATGATTCCAGGGTCTGTAAACCCAAACAGTGGGTGTCTGATTATCCTCACCAGCTCGGGGATTCGGAAATTCAATGAGGGGTGCCTGAAATGCTGGGGTCTGTTCACTGTTGCTGCCATGAATGTACATGAATATAACCTGTTTGCTAAATCTAGTATCTAAACCCAATATTTTTCTTTCAAGAACATACTTCAGTCTCTGGCTTCTTTTCATGCTATGAAAAATCTAAATGTCAATAGTTCTGAAAGTGTGATGCAGTAGGAAACAATAAAGAGACAAGGTGCTAAACATTCCTAGTAGGGCTATTTAGATTTCCATCTCAAGTCCTTCATCAAAACATGTGTAAATGGAATTAGAGCCATTACATAAGTAGTGGAACAAGAAGCTGTTTTAGCTCATGACCTGATCATCATGGACTCTTGGTAGATTATCAGTTTGAGTGTACAAGTGGACATGTACTCCACTGCTATGAGAGCAAAACTGTCCTCACCCAGGCTGGAGGCACTAAACTCTGCTGTTCTGTGGTGTGTGGCAGGGTGAACTACTTTCTGTGCTGAAGTTCCTGGGCATGATGTCTTAATGTTGTGTGGTCATCTCCCTGTGACTCTTTCATACAAGGACATTTGGAGAATCTGGCTGATTGGAAGAACCCATGTCTTCCTTTTTGGAGAGTTTGGCACACGTAACACTGTTCTTCTCAACAGCTGCCTGGAGCTGTCCATGGTCCTGAATGTGCTGAAACCCCTTGCTTTGCAGCTGATGAACAGATGTGTTGCATTACAATAGGATGGCAACAGTGTACATCAACTGTCAGGGCGGCATGTACCTTGTACAATTCCTGCTTTTGTTATGGTCTCACAAACACCTGTTCTCCATCAGAGCAGGTTCGTGTGGGTGGTGCAGGACCATTCACGGGATCTGATGTCTTGCATGGGTCTCTCCGACTGGAAACTGAGTCTGAACTTGTTCAGATTGCGTGGGGCAACTCTAGGCAGACGCTGGCCTAGAGCTCTCCTTTATGCATGTACTCAGTTTGCGTGGTTCCTCATCTCTTAGCGTACATACACAGAGTGAAATTGTGATGGCAATGGAAAATACAAACTGTTCATTGTGCACTTACTGGTTGAGAGGTCGTGGCTGCTCCTGTGGCACCAAGATGCACAGCAACAGTGCAATCCACCTACCCCCACACACTTTCAGTTCCTCTCTCTCACTGGGTGTGCTGCTGTTTTACAAACCCTCTTTTATTTTTGAAATATGGCAAGCTTTTTTTTTTTTTCAGTTGAAGGTTGTGTCACTGGAGTACCCCACTACCCCATGCCACTCTCTGAAAAAACATACAAATAATCTCACTAACCCACTGTCTGTAATGTGTCTGTTATTCACTATATACACCTTAATTTTTGTTGTATTTGTACAATGACAAGAAAGGCATTCTATTCTATTGTAATTCACATTATTTTCAAGGTTTTATGGCATCTGTTTTGTAAGATCTACCACAATGATAAAATTACTTGTTATGATGCAAATAAGCACACAGTTTATCTATAGCAAATGTAGTCCTATTTTTGTACTGACTTGTGCTCTGTGGTTGGTGGTACACTAGTTCTGCCTGGATTATTGATTACAGACATGTTCAATTATTAAATCAAATATTTAAACGACAAGTTAATTTAGACACATTTGCAGTCAATATGAAACTATGAATTCCAGTCCATGAGGTATTGATCAGATTTGTCAAAAATTGTAAGCTGTTGACAAATTCACTTTGCTGTTGTATTTTTTAATCACATTTAATCAAATGTGAGAGAAATGATTGAATTGCAATTGTACAATGAGTATGTGGTTGTTTCTACTGTGAACTTCAGCACTGACTGAACTATTTTACTATATTATCAAAATGAATGTGGGAAACATGAATCAAAATTTGTGCAGCTTTAAAATCAATAAAAGGAAATGATGCATCAGAAATATTGAATGTGTTTTATTTTTATGTGAAATGTTATTATAGGTTTTGTACATAGTTTTACTTTGTATATTTTAAAGAAGAAACACATACACAATCCATTTTGCAGAGTAATGTTACACTGTGCTGATACATATAGGACATTTCTGTGAAAAAATAAAACATAAAAAAATAACAAACATTAAGTAAGACCGTAAAATATGCTGGTACTTTTGCATCAGAATGACAAACTTTCTTGTCATTCAACAACTCTGAAAAGACTGAACAGAATACACATTCAACTGTTACATTAGTGATTCTAATCACACATGGGTACTGCTTAAGTTTTATATTTTCAACATACATAAAAAATACAAAAATAAAAATAAACTGTTTAAGCTCTGACATCAGAGTGGATGATCTCTTCCTCTGTTCTTTGTGCGTTCTTTCTCTCTGCTTTGCCAGCTTTCCTCGTTTTGATGTTTGGTGCAGAATAAACTAATGTATCTTCATCTCTCTGAGGATAGATAAGAAAGTAATGTAACAATGTTATGAGATGGCAGGTAATATTTATATTTATGGAGGGAAAAATAGAAAAATATTCCACTGATATTTTCTATCTTTTCTCATTTGTACACCTTACCTGCTGACTTTTCACTGGAGCATCTGTTTGCAAAACAACAGAGAAATTTAAAATGACAAACAATGTCAGTTAATTACCACAAATCAATAGTGAAACTCTATTTTAGGCTTTTATAAAATACTGTTCAGCAGATTGATCAGACTGATTACCGTCACAGCTTTTCTTCTTGATGGTATAAATGAGGAAGGCTATAACAATCAGACTTGTAACCAAAGCAGCACATAACAGAAAGACGACTATACTGGCCTTCTGTACATCCCACGTGTTGAGTGCTGAAAAAATAAAAGCACCAAGTAGTGATAATTAATTACATTATGTAAGTCTATACATTAGGAACACATGTGTTTTTACATTATATTAACAGATTCAATCAGATACTAAAATATTCTCATTAAACAGTTACAGTTACCTTCGTCGTCCAGTTTAGTTGCATTTCCAAATAATATCTGTCCACACGTGGCCACAGCACAGTAGTAAGTCCCAGCATCAGAGGAGCTGATGTCCTTAGAGAAGCTGTAGACACATTTCTGTGAGTGAGTCTCAGGACTCCTCTCACATTCATCACCACTGTTTTGATGAGCGTAAATTAAACTGGGATGAGATTCATCTGATTTGGCTCTGAACCAGTACACACTGTGATCTTCTGGACATGTTTTGGTCTCAGAGTCAGAGAGGACTGAACACTGCAGAGTCTCTGGGTCTCCTGGATGAACTGGATCAGATGGAGACACTTGAATGAAGGCAGTGATATCTGGTTCTGGTCCTAGAAAATATAAAGGAATAAATAATGTTTTACTGACAGTATTGAAAATAACATCAATTAAAATGTGAATTATGTACATGAGAACACAAATTCACTTTTGTTTACCTTTAATTCTCAGAAACGTTCCATTCAGAAATGTCATTTTGAGCTCTTTGATTTTTAAACAGTAATAAAACCCAGAATCACTGAGCTTAGTTTGACTAATATGCAGAATAAAGGTCCCAGGCTCTTGTTTTGCTGTAATGTGAGGAGTCTTATTAACATCATCATGATCAAAGTTGAATGTTCCTCCCAAGACTTCAGGCCAGTTTCCAGAAACAACCCTGATCCAATGTAAGGTTTCTTGATACATTCTTGATGTCTGGCGGGGACAGATCAGAGTCACATCATCTCCAACATCAACTGTTTGTGTTGCAAAGGTCAGATCATCTGTGCATCCTAAAGATTAAACAGAGCAGTGACAATCAGATGTATATATGCCATAGTCTGAAAGATATCTGCAAGAAATGACATGTAAAATATACATAATATGAAAAGAAGCTGACTTTCTATACTTACGCCCCACTCTGAGCATCAGCAGTAAATACAATATGATCAGCATCTCCTGATTGATCTCTGTGTGACTGCGTTAAAATAAGAGGATGTTGTAGGGGGTTCAACCTTAATGTAATCGCATCAAGTGGGAGGGACCAAATATTGGTCAATCTGATTGGTCTATTTTTCCGCTGGTATGTCACTGTACTACCACAGTGGAAATTATCTTTCCAGTCTGAGCACATGAAACGACACCTAGCTTCTGCTTCATGTTCACGGTGGTTTTCTATAACAAAGCAAATTAGAAAAAACAAGAGGTGAATGGCAATAAAAACCTAAAATGTTTCTTTTCTATTTTCTTAAGTTGTGAACTTTTAAGCTGAAAACTAAATAGTCTACAGTAGTCTTGCTGTTTAAGACAAACATTGCTCTGATTGACAGGTTATTTTATTTCCTGATTATATATGTCGTCACGGAGGAAGAAATTGCATGACACGTTGATTTCTAAATTTTTTTTTAATTTTTTGGACTCAAACATCCTCCTCATCAAAATCAAATGGAAAGACAAAGACTGGCTACTCTCAGTTACTCCAATTTATTGTATTTGTTTCCCAGTATAAGACACAGAAGACAAACTTAGTTTTCTGAATTCTGTCTTGGTAAGAGAGATATGTTTTACGATGCTTTCCTGCATTCAGTAAAGACTGAATTTCATGAAAACATACACCAATCAGGCATAACATTATGACCACCTTCCTAATATTGTGTAGTTCCTAATATTAGCAACAATCTCAGAACCCGTCAGCTAGTGTCTGATTTAATATACTGCATTCATATCCAGATAAGACTCCTAATAATCCAGATATCTAACATTTTATTTTATATATAAATATTACAATACTACCCACTCTGAATATCAGTCACTTCAGCAGGAAGAGCTCATCACACAGAGCTGTAGAGGTGGTTGTGGTCACACCCTCCATCCTCTACACTCCCTTCAGAGTGTCACAGTCACAGTGTCCCAGAAAGATGTTCAAGCAGATCATCTCAGTAGCACATGACTGCAACGTCCCTAGTTTGATTCCAGTCAGGGATCTATGTTGTCCATAACAAACTTAGGGGAGCTGTGAACTGGTGGTTAAAGAAGCATCTGACCATGAGGTCACTGGTTTGACCCTCTCTATGCCCAGTGTTGTGCATGATGGCATTTAATGAACGACATTCATATTTTGTGAACTGTGATCTAAATGCATAATTTTTCCAACTGTGAGTGCAGACGTGAGTTTCGCTAGGTCTGGAGAGAAATAGCGACGTTCTGATTTTTGAGTTGACCTTGTGTGTCACTTCATTCACAAACATTATCTTAATGAATAAATACTATAGCTGATACTGGTGTGTTGACACATAAAGAGATGTTAGTGATGCCTTTGTATCTTATACCTTGTTTTGTGTGTACAGAACAATTACACCTGAAACACAGAAAGACTCAGATAAACAAAACTGGTTGATGGAAACTTAAGCTGTGGTTGGCCTTTCACACAGGGGAGTGAATACAAAGGGGCTGTACTTCCTGTCTCAGTCTCTATTTTAATCTCATGAAGCTGGTCTTTCACTTCTGTTTTATATGTTGGGTGGTAGGTGGAGAAAGGCTGCAAGGAGGGCTTCGCCTCCCCCCAATCAGGGCCTACATGGACGACATGACGACAGCAACGTCAACCGCTCCTTGTACCAGAAGATTGCTGGATAAGCTAAATAGCAACCTGCAGTGGGCTAGGATGAAAGTGAAGCCTATTAAATCTAGGAGTATTTCTATTGTTAAAGGAAAGGTAGTAGATAAGAAGTTTGTTATAAATGATGAGGTAGTTCCCACAGTGCTGGAAAAGCCAGTGAAGAGCTTGGGAAGATGGTATGATGCAAGTCTTAGTGATAAGGCGCAGTTTGAAGGGTTGAGGCAGGAAATGATCCAAGGCATTTCAAGCATAGACCGGTCAGGGCTACCAGGGAAGTTAAAATTGTGGTGCTGGCAATTTGGTTTACTGCCTCGGCTAATGTGGCCGCTGACGGTGTATGAGGTTGCCCTTTCAAAGGTAGAAAAGTTAGAAAGAATGATTAATTCATTTATCAGAAAGTGGCTTGGTGTCCCACGCTGCTTAAGTGACACAGCCTTGTATGGGAAAGGCATTCTGGAGCTCCCAGTTACCAGCCTAACAGAGGAGTTTAAGTGTGCTAAAGTTAGACTGGAAATGACTCTTACTCAGTCAAAGGATCCAGTGGTTAGGAGTGTAGCGCCTACTATTAAGACAGGGAGGAAGTGGAAGGCAAAAGAGGCAGTACAGCAAGCACAGGCAGCTCTTAAACATAGAGATATCATAGGGCATGTACAGCAAGGGCGTGGAGGCCTAGGGCTGTGTGCAGGGAAACCTCTGTGGAGCAAGGCATCAGCAGTGGAAAGGAGAAAGATGGTAGTGGAAGAAGTACAGAAGCAGGAGGAAGCAGTTAGATGCTCGAAGGCAGTGTCGCAGGCTAAGCAGGGTCAGTGGGTGAACTGGGAGAGTGTGGAGAAAAGGAAGTTGAAGTGGAGAGAGCTTTGGAGCATGGAGGCTAGCAGAATTAGATTTATATTAGGGGCTACTTAAGATGTGCTGCCAACTCCCCAGAACCTAAACCAATGGGTAGGTGAGGATAATGCCTGTCCACTGTGCACTTGTGTCTGCACGCTTAGACATATTCTGACAGGTTGTAAGGTTAGTCTTTCCCAAGGACATTATACCTGGCGTCACAACCAGGTACTGAAATGTTTAGCAGCTGCAATTGAGGAAAAACGGGTGAATTTAAATTCCATGGCCGTTAACAGAGAGAATAGATGTATTAAGTTTGTACGGGAGGGAGAAAAGGCTAGACCAGCAGGCATCAGGCATAACACGGGACAGCTAAGAGTAGGAGGAGCCTGGCAGATGAGAGCGGATTTAAATGGACAACTGGTTATTCCAGCTGAGATAGTTAGCACTCGACTACGGCCAGATCTGCTGTTGTGGTCTGAGCCAGAGAAAGTGGTTTATTTCATAGAGCTGACTGTCCCGTGGGAAGATAGAGTTGAGGAGGCTAATGAGCGAAAAAGAGCTAAGTATGCAGAGTTAGCAGCAGATGCAGAGCAGAATGGATGGAAGGCTTATGTCCGCCCGGTAGAAGTGGGTTGCCGTGGATTTGTGGCAAAGTCGGTGATTGCTCTGCTGAGCGAGCTGGGCATATGAGGAAGGAGCCAGAGGACTGCGGTTAGCAACATGTCCCGGGCAGCAGAGAGAGCGAGCGACTGGTTATGGGTGCGCAGAAAGCATGCTAGCTGGGGAACTAGCTAAGGTAAGGAAGGCCGCATGTAGGCCTCGATTTGTTTGTTACGTGTTTTCGGCCCGCAGTAACGGGGCGAATCACGGTAGATTTGCTTGTTTGTTACGTGGTTCAGTCCGCATCAACGGGGCGAATCACGGTAGATTTGTTTGTTTGGCTCGTGGTTCAGTCCGCATCAACGGGGCGAATCACGGTAGATTTGTTTGTTTGTTACGTGGTTCAGTCCACATCAACGGGGCGAATCATGGTAGATTTGTTTGTTTTTTACGTGGTTCAGTCCGCATCAACGGGGCGAATCATGGTAGATTTGTTTGTTTGGCTCGTGGTTCAGTCCGCATCAACGGGGCGAATCATGGTAGATTTGTTTTTGTTACGTGGTTATTAGTTACTATATTAGCTGTTGATAGACATCGAATGGTGAGGGAAACAGGGTTGTGCAGTGGCGGTGTGGAGGGGGGTGACTCCAGGACGCTGGAAATCACTGTTAAGCCTTCTCGAGGTGTCGTGGGCCTAACTTAACGAAACATCGGTGAAGGGAGGTGCCCACTTGAAAACCCCAATGACATGCTGCATACTGCTGTTGTCTTCTTGTTACGTGGTAGCTATGGTTAGCTGCTGAGCGGGCCATACAAGCCAGCAGCGTTTAGTTAATGTTTTACAATGTCTGAACTATGCTGCTCAATGGGCTTACAAGCCAGCAGCTTTTACTTAGTTTATGTAGATTATAGGTTAATTGTCATATTATATGACCATAGGTTAAGTAGGGTCTCTTAGCTGAACAGGGCCTCTAAATGTGTTTTGCCTGGGATTTTGGCACAAGGGATTATAACATCTTATCCTGTGTATTACTGAATGTTATATGTAAAATGCACGTACCAAAGTATGTATATTCAGATTGTTATCAGAACATATTGCAGGTTAGTCAGTTAAACATTACTGTTATATACTGTAGCTGTGTGTTATCACTTTTCTCTGGTTGACTCATTGGTAGCTGCTGAACGATGACAGAACGGCCTTTTATCCAGAGCAGGTCTTTGAGGCTGTCATTAAATACGTTGTACCCCCTTGTTTACTTTTGCATCATTTGGCAAAATGATCAAATGTAACTTTGCTCAAATGAAAGGTGAATGAATCAATACAGCTGGATTCAAAGGGAAACAAAACATAAACTAATATGACAACTGTATATTCTCAGATTGAAGGTACAAATCAAAGACACGTTCCATTTTTAATAACTTTATATAAGTAGCAAGTTGCTCTTCTAAATGTAGCCTGCTGAAACCACTTGTAGCTCTTCTTTCTCTTCATATCTAGTAGAAGCTAATCGGCAGGCCTGTTCTGAGTAAACAGCTTCAGTGGTTGGTCAGAGGGCGGAGAAACAGCTCACCACAGCTTCTGTCAGTGTAGCTTGTGAATGTGGTTTAGCTTGTTCTCTTGTCGAACATGCCCAAGGCCTTTACTTAGTGCTCTGAGACCAGAGAGAAAGAGGATTATATTCACCTGAGAAAATGATACTGAAACCACAGCTGAAAATAAATGTTCATGGCAGACATTCAGACTCATAAAACAAGTTAACTGCTACTTATATATTTTTAGGACATATATAATTCTTACAGTTTGTTAATGATAGCTCAGATGGGGTGCTACTCTTCTGATGTGTTAAACATTTTGTTTTCTTGGTCAACTTTGCACAATAGCTGACTCTAGCTTCATGACCATATGCTCAACCCACCTTTACTGTAGCCCCATTGACTCATATGTACATGTGGCCATGTAAGATTAGTGGTTAATTTGACTTATTTCCTTGTTTGATTCCTTACTATACACCTATTTAAAGCATTTTTGATAAAGGCCACAAGCTGTAACACTTCTCCATATATTTCAGGTGTTGCTGGAGTTTTAACTACTGCATACTTCTTTCTCTTTTGCTCAAATCATTGTAAAAGTTAAAAGTTGTCTGATGCTGGGACTACTACTATGCTGTTGTTGGGCCTGTGTACTAAGGGCGTTAAGTATTGGTGTTTGGCTATCATAAATAATTAATAAGATAGATAAGAGGTTTTATTTGTCACATGCACAGTTATACATAGTACAATACACATTCATTCATTCATTCATCTTCTATACCTGCTTATTCCTGTTAAGGGTCGCGGGGGTCTGCTGGAGCGTATCCCAGCTGTCATCAGGCGAGAGGTGGGGGTACACCCTGGACAGGTTGCCAGTCCATCGCATGGTTAACACAGAGAGACAGACACACTCAGACTCACATCTACGGCCAATTTAGAATCACCAATTAATCGAGAGAACCCACGCAGACACAGGGAGAACCTGCAAACTCCAAACAGAAAGGCCCTAGTGCAATACACAGTGAAATGTATTTTTGTTACCTGCAGCCAGTAGTAAAAAAGTACTACAGTAAAACAGTAGTAACTGCACATAACATGCAAAGTAAACAGTACAAGTGTAAATTTAAAAATGAGAAAAATAAAATAAAATACAGACTGTAAACTTGAAATGTAAACTTAGGGGGTAGTTCGTATATGTACTCACTTACAGTATTGAAAACAGCTATGTGACTTAAGTCCAGTGGTATTTAGGTCCAGTTTAAGGCTCAGAGTTGAGCAGACAGATGGCATGTGGATAGAAAATGCAGCGGAAATGCAGGCCGGAAATGCAGGCCTGATGGCAGTAGGGAGAAGACAGAGTGTCTGGGGTGACTGTACTGTTTCAGGATCTTCTTGGCCCTTAACCTGCAACGTTTTGTGTAAATGTCCTGCAGGCTGGGGAGGGGGGTTCTGATGGTCTGCTCCGCTGAACAGACCACCCTTTTGAGGGCTATGAAGTCCTGCCTGGTACAATTTGCCTTCCAGGTGGTGGTGCTCCCACACAAGATGCTCTCAATAGTGCAGGTGTGAAAGTTCCTGAGCACCTTGAGAGGGAGCTTAACGTCTCTAAGGAGGTAGAGACGCTGTCTGGCCTTCTTCACCATGGCGTTCAGGTGATGAGACCATGACAGGTCCTGTGAGATGGTCACTCCCAAGTATCTGAAAGTGTCCACTCTTTCCACCTCAGAGCCACTGATAATAACTGCATGCAAGTCCCTCTACTGTTTCCTGCTGATGTCCATAATCAGCTCCTTTGTTTCGCTGACGTTCAGCAGGAGATAGTTCTCCCGGCACCAGTTCTCCGGGTGGGACACCTCCCTCCTGTATGCTTTCTCCTGTAGGTTGTCGTGGGAGATTAGTCCTACAACAGCGGTGCCGTCAGCAAACTTGATGATGATATTGGAGTCTGATGTGGCCTCGCAGTCATGTGTGTACAGCGAGTACTGTAGAGGGTCTTGTGGAGGAGGAAGGTTACGGCGTCATCTGTGGATCTGTCCGGCCGGTATGTGATCTTTAGTGGATCCAGGGTGGTTTGGCAGTGTGGAGGTGATGAATGTCTTGATCAGTCTCTCAAAACATTTCATCACCACAGATGTGAGGGCTATTGGCCTGAAGTCACTGGAACTGCTGGGGTGTGGTTTCTTTGGGACAGGGACTATTATGGATTTCTTAAAGCAGGTTGGGATCACATACTGTCTGAGTGAGAGGTTGAATATCACTGTAAACAGAGGCGCCAGCTGATCAGTGCAGGTTTTGAGGACTCGTCCACTAATCCCATCTGGTCCAGCTGCTTTCCTCCTTTCCCTTTTAAACACCAACCTCACGTCACACACCGTCACAACGAGTGTGTCCTCCCCTCTGGCTGGGAGTGCAGCAGGCAGTCGGTTTCCAGACTCAAAGCGCGCAAAAAAGTTGTTCAATTCGTCAGCCAGAATTATCAAAATTAATTATTTATCATTAAATAATTGGATCTAAACACATTAGATCACCAAGGGAAAGCCGGGATATAGCCGATTCTACTTTCACATGTAAAACATTTAAAACCATTTTGTTACCCACTAACTCTGTTCTCCATCCTCTTGAAAATTACAAAACACTTATGTGATGACTTGGCGTTTAGTTACTTGAGGACTGGACTAGTTAATTGATATTTTTGATTTCTTAATTTACTAAATACCATCATTTTTATTGTGCAAAATAGAAATATTTGTTGTATACCAATAATATAATATTCACATACAGTAGTAATCCATATTGTGGCAAAACCTGCTCAACTAAGTAAAGAGAAATGAGTCAATTGTTACTATAAAACAGCACAAATGTTCACTCAAGGATGAAGTGACTACACTTTGTCAGAGGTCAAAGGTCATTGTGATCTCATAAAACACATGTTTGCCAAAGCTTAACAACCCATTTTCTAATAATGACAAAATGTAATTTAACTATCTAAAACAATATAGTGATTAAAAGATGACATTTTAGATCCAAGGGGTCAAAGGTCAGCTACACTGTGACATTTTTCATTAGATGGTTGGTTGGTATGGAGAATCATCTCTGTCAAAATTAAATAAATAAATAAAAACGGAAATAAATAAATAAAAACGGAAATAAATAAATAAAAACTGAAATAAATAAATATACCCCTGAAATAAATAAATAAAATTATTTTTTAATGACACTTTTATTTTTTTAAAGACACTTTTTTTTATTTCAGGACACTTTTATTTCCAAACGCCACATTTATTTATTTCAGGGCACTTTTATTTCCAAGCGCCACATTTATTTATTTCAGGGCACTTTTATTTCCAAGCGCCACATGTATTTATTTCCAGAGACCTTTATTTTGTTAGGCCACATTTATTTATTTCCGGAGACTTTTAATTTGAAACGCCACATTTATTTCCAGGCTCTTTTTATTTCCAATCCTTGTATGTAAATGAGGGGGCGTGGCTAACCATAGAGCCAGACCGAAGCAACAGAAGCTAACCTGTCGATTACGAACGCTAGCTGCTTCTCAAGGTAAACAGCTACAGTACCAGTACTTTCCCAGACTTGTACGGGTATTTTGTCTGTGTTGTGAGTGCTTACACCGGCGAGCAGTTTATCTCTTATAAGTTGTTGGAAGTCCACGTTCAATTTATCAATGGATGGGTTCAAGACTTGGAGATTTATAAACTGGCGAACTGCGGGAACATCGTCAGTGATGAAAGGTATGTAAATAGCCTTAACTTATTACCTTTCATTTAGCATGCTTAGCTAGTTAGTGTTTAATGAGAATACATCACTTGTTCATTCTGTGCTCATTCTTTTCATTTCCTGTTGTTATTAATGTACTTAGGTATTGAAGTCGCAGCGTCTCGGCGATCCGCCCTCAAAGCCACTGCACCTCTTCGGCCGGAGCTGCGGAGACCTGCTCTCATGTTAATGCTCTGTTCCAGTTCAAAATACAACTTCAGTAATCACTATGTAGTCTAATATTCTCTGCCCATGTCAATCAAAAACTGAACATTATCTTTGCAAAGTCAAAATTTATGGCACAGCTGTTGTATTGGATCACATTATATTGTACAAATGGTCACAATGTAATAGCTGATCGGTGTATTTACTTATGTCAACTTTTGCACATTTTTTTAATGCAAGTAGTAGTTTGTGAATTGTTTACCTGAAAGGGCTTCACTTTTTGATTGCATTGCATTATTCTTTAGCACAATTCTTTGCATTATTTGTTCTGTAATACTTGCACCCAAACAATTGCACAATTACAATGGCATTTCTAATAAAAGACAGTCAGACCATCACAATCAGAATTACATTTATTGTCAAGGAATTACACCACTTATATACACTTATACAGCTAAGAAACATTTGTTTTGTAGTAGGTGTAAATAACACAATGGTATAACAGCAACAATTACAAAAACATAAGTACACAAAGATATACAGATATATGTGTTGCATACAGGTAAGGGCCTCTGCGTTGTCTCCATCTTGCTCATTTTCTGCCATATGTGTGTTTGCCTGGTCTTTTCTTCCTTTAAGTCGCTCTTATCTGCATGAGTACCGGTCCGACTGAGTAACATCAGAGTAACCCCGGAATTCCACTGGATGCTGTGCATGGTGGAACGGCTGCGCTGCGTGTCCGCTCCGCGCACCGCCGTCCGTCAACACCCACCGGCTGCGCTTGCGGTGCGGCTCCGCCGGACAGCAGGAATCATGAGGACCCACGAGATCTCGCGAAATCAGTTATATAGCAGGATATAGTTCCTATAACGAGAACCACAAAAACCTCTGACCTGTTGAATTCAGGCCTGCCTCCGCTCATTATGTTTTCAAGGTGTAGTGCAGCGAAATATGGTCCGCCGTGAACACGGCGTATTTTATTTTGAAAATTAACCGGATGTTTTATTGTTATGTTAGTTTCTGCGCACGACTCCCTGTCCCGCACGATCTGCTCTGTGCTGAATTGCTGCGTTGTGGTCCGGCGTCCAGCAAAAATCCAAGTTATGCGTGTCTGCTGTGGAGGCTCCGGAGCGCCTGGAAGCGCGATGGAAGCACACACATTGATTAGAATTTAAACGTATCGGCTCCGCTGCCGTTCCGGAGCGCAGACACAACGCACACACATTCTGTAGAATTCCGGGGTAACCCAGGCGCAGGGATGGAGCCCTGTCGGGGTGTGACTCATTCATTACATATGCTGGGTTACCTGTGGTAAAACGACATATATCAAAACTCAAAATATCCGCAAATAACAGAAAAGTGAATGTCTATCGATCTACTCATCTACCAGCTGGCTAACTAGCCAACTAGAGACAGCCAGTTAGCCAGCTAGTTAGGTGGTTATCTCAGTTAGTTAGTTAGCCAGCTGGCTAACTGGCTGTCTTGGTAGCAATGATTATGAAGTAAAATTGCATTTTGCGCTAATACATGACCAATAGTAAACAATCAAAACACTCACCCAAATGAAAAGGTCTGGAACATACCTTCATATCTCTCGAACATACATATACCGCGAACGCGGTCCCTCAGTGAGCGCGATCGACAGGTCAACTTCTGTACTTCGGTCTGGTTCTATGGTTAGACACGCCCCCTCATTACATACAAGGATTGGAAATAAAAAGAGCCTGGAAATAAATGTGGCCTTCGGAAATAAATGTGGCGATCGGAAATAAATGTGGCGTTTCAAATTAAAAGTCTCCGGAAATAAATAAATGTGGCCTAACAAAATAAAGGTCTCTGGAAATAAATAAATGTGGCCTAACAAAATAAAGGTCTCTGGAAATAAATAAATGTGGCGCTTGGAAATAAAAGTGTCCTGAAAAAAAAAAAAAAAGTGTCTTTAAATAAATAAAAGTGTCATTAAAAAATAATTTTATTTATTTATTGCAGGGGTATATTTATTTATTTCAGATGTATATTTATTTATTTCAGTTTTTATTTATTTATTTCCGTTTTTATTTATTTATTTCCGTTTTTATTTATTTATTTCATTTTGACAGAGATGGCTCTCCATACAACATGACCAGTCAACTGTGGATCAATCATGGCTCCGGTAAATATCTTAGAAATGAAATAAATGGATGTTGTAGCTCATTGTAAAGTCACTGCTAAGCAATCAAGGTCTATACAGTATGCCACTATAGGAGTATTACACAGGGCCTAAAATAATTAATTAAATGAACAAGACCAGATTTTATTATATACTTGTTTTTGGTCTTTCCTGCATACTGCTGATGCTGTTTTTAAATTATATCACAAGTGTAGTTTTATACCATTGATGACTTACAAGTGTCATATTCAGACTCTGAATTGTTGCACTGATACAACAATCACCATGATTCAGTTATTTGAAGATGCTGTAGATATAAGGTCTAAATGTTCAATAACACTGATTTTTTTTATTCTGTATTATTGCAGGATGGTGAAACAAAGAACTATTAAGCACTGGGTGTCTCCACAAAACGAATGGCAAGAGTGAAGAAGAGGAGAGAGAGCTCAGAGTGTGTGTAGTCTGTTGTCAGAGCAGATTCCCACACTGGGTAACACCTCTCTTTATACTCAGAGCAGAGCCGGCCCACCTCTCCCTAAGTCTTTCAGGTTGGATGTTCACACAGAGCTTCTTATAGCCAGCTGCTATCCCATAGTTAGAGAAAGCAGTCAGAATGTGACTGAAAATACAGTGTTTTCTGTCCTGATGGAGAGCATCAGCTTTTCAGTTTGTTGACAAATTGTATTTCTGCAATTCTGCAAGATGAAGTATTTCAATACATCTGTGAAACTGAGGATTGTAACTTGATGAACTCAGTGTTTTAAATATTAATTGTGATTCATTGATTCCACATGTTGAGAGAAAGTGTGTTTTATTTATTTACATTGGTTGATAGAACAAACTAATAAAACAGAAACAGTTGCAACTCACAATAATATATTTGTAAGAACTACAGATTATAACTGAAACTTAATTTCGGTATTTCTCAGAAACTTGAAAATCATTGGATTCCTTTATTTATTTATTCCATTTATTATTGGTAGAAGAATGACAGAAATAAAATGATAATATACAGTATTACCAGTGGTTCAATGTGACAAACATTTACGCTCTAAACAAATATCAACTGGATGCTAAAATGAACAGACCTCACTAATCCAGACTAAAAGCCTGCAGAGCCATGTACATCCTCTCTCTCTCTGCTGCTTTTACGTTCCTTCTTCCACCTTGGTCCCCGTTCATTATGGTGAAGACGGCAGCAGAATAAACCAATATGTCTTCACCTCTCTTAGGAAACACATTACATTAATTACAAGTTAAACAAGGTTCATAACTTGTAGGTTAATCCAGTAGATAAAACCCTTACCTGCAGAGTTTTCTTTGCACCACTTTTTCTGTGGACAACAACTTCAGTAGGACCTATGAAGCAGAAAATACACAGATATCAGTAATAGAAGGCTTCATTTGTTATTACATTAAGACTAGAATACAATATGTAACTACTATTACCGCTGCAACGATCACATTTGTCGTAAATGAAGAAAGCTGTAACAATCAGACTTATAACCAGGACAGCACACAGAGGAAAAATAACTGAGATGAGCGTCTGTGACCACATGTTGGTTTCTGAAAGAAGGAGAGGAAGAAACAAAGTCAAAATTCGGTTAAAAAAAAATATTGTTTTTAATAACTTAAAACAGAACTTGCTCATGAGGATGTTTACTATCAAACCAAAATAATAACACAATTACCTTCATTGACCAGTTTTTTTCCATTTCCAAAAATGATCTGTCCACACGTGGCCACAGCACAGTAGTAAGTCCCAGCATCAGAGGAGCTGATGTCCTTAGAGAAGCTGTAGACACATTTCTGTGAGTGAGTCTCAGGACTCCTCTCACATTCATCACCACTGTTTTGATGAGCGTAAATTAAACTGGGATGAGATTCATCTGATTTGGCTCTGAACCAGTACACACTGTGATCTTCTGGACATGTTTTGTTGTCAGAGTCAGAGAGGACTGAACACTGCAGAGCCACTGAGTCTCCTGGATGAACTGAATCAGATGGAGATACTTCAGTGAAGGCAGTGATATCTGGTTCTGCTCCTAGAAAATATAAAGGAATAAATAATGTCTTACTGACAGTATTAAAAATGACATCAGTTAAAATGTTAATTATATACATGAGAACACAAATTCACATTTGTTTACCTTTAATTCTCAGAAATGTTCCATTCAGAAATGTCATTTTGAGCTCTTTGATTTTTAAACAGTAATAAAACCCAGAATCACTGAGCTTAGTTTGACTAATATGCAGAACAAACGTTCCTGGCTCTTGTCTTGTTGTAATGTGAGTGTTTGTTGTAATCTGAGGAGTCTTATCGGCACCAGGGATATCAAATGTGAACGTTCCTCCCAAGAATTCAGGCCAGTTCCCAGAAATAATCCTGATCCAAAACAAGGATTCTTGTTGTGAAGATTCCTGACGAGCACATGTAAGAGTCACATTTTGTCCAACACCAACAGTCTTTGTTACAAACTTATGATCATCTGAGCACCCTGAAAGAAAAAACAAATACATCGATAAATAACTGAGACAGAATCATTTACGTACAAACAAGAGGAACAGATTTGTATGTGACATATTGTAAACTCCAAGACAACACTCATCTAGTTAACACTATATACAGCATGTGGAATAAGTCTGAGCTTTCTACTTATACTTACGTCCCACTCTGAGCATCAGCAGTAAATAAAATATGACCAGCATTTTCTGACTAATCCCAGTGTGTCTGCATTAGAATAAGAGCATGTTGTAAAATGGTTCACTTTAAAGTAAGAAAATCAAGTGGGAGGGAACAATTTTAGAGCAATCTGATTGGTCTACTGTTATACAGGATATTCACTGTACTACACCAGGGGACATTAAGTCTGTAACTCACACACAGTAAATACATGATATGAACTACTGACAGTTTTTGTTTTTAGTGATATTTTTGTTTCCACGATATTTGTGGGGTTGCTATGAGACTTCTCAAAAAACTGAAGCTCATAAGAGCAACGTAGTTTTTTAAATTTAATTTCTTGCCGTGAGATTCAGTTTTTAATGAAAATAAATTGAGAAAAACGTGATCAAACCAAACCTTGAAGCAAATAATCCTACAAAACACAAGACTGATTTCAGTGATTTCCTTATTTAACATTATGTTTTAGGTATGGTTGAGCTTAGGCAGCTAAAAGAGTTTACAGAAGATTCGTTCATTCATCTTCTGTAACCGCTTGTCCTGTAAAGGGTTGCGGGGTCTGCTGGAGCCTATTCCAGCTGTCATCGGGCGAGAGGCAGGGTACACTCTGGACAGGTCGCCAGTCTATTACAGGGCTAACACAGAGAGACAGACAACCATTCACACTCACATGCACGCCAATTCAGAATCACCAATGAACCTAACAAGCATGTCTTTGGACGGTGGGAAGCTGGAGTACCCGGAGAGAACCCACGCAGACACAGGGAGAACATGCAAACGCCACACAGAAAGGCCCAGTCGGCTCATGGATTCGAACCCGGAACTTTCTAACCACCATTCCACTGTGCCGCCCCTACAGAAGATTGTAATGGGTATTAATTAATGATGAAAGTTCTACTTAAAGGGATACTCCTATGTCGTGCAAAGTTTGGGGAAAAGCTTTTATGGCTTTTGAAACATCAGTAATCAGAATGTCCTGAATTTTATAAAAATAATGTCGTATTCTCAGATCTGGTTATAAATCACATTTGAAAGCATTGGATCCTACCTTTAATTAAAAAACATTTTATTCCAGAGCTGTCATGACGTTCTATCTGATTGGGCAAAAGGTAGGGTACACCCCCAAAGGCCAATATTTTCTTGTCAAGCTTTAAATGCTTTGCAGTGGTTTCCTGCATTCAACAACTTCTTCATAAACTGAATCATTACATTTAAATGCATCATATGAAAAATAATTAAACATACATGTAATAGCGAATCCCACATGTGTGTCACTCAGTGTCACTCACATCAGTCACATCAGCAGGAAGAGCACACCATACAGAGTCTGGGAGGTGGCTGTGGTTATGAGCTCTCTACAAAATAAAGCAGCTGAGACTTGAACCCTAGAACTGATTATGAGAAAGCACCACCACCTCTGACAATAATAATAATACATTTTATTCATAAGCGCCTTTCAGGACACACAAGGACACTGTACAAAGATAAAACAAAGCAAAAAGACACAAAAAGAAAAAAACAAGACAAAATAAAATGGAACAGTGCAATTACAGTGAATATGGTTTCTGGAACAGGTGTGTTTTGCGTTGGGATTTGAAGAGAAGGAAAGAGTCAGTGTTACAGATGTCTAGTGGGAGTGAGTTCCAGACAATTAGAGGGTAGATCTCTGGATCAACAAAGAGACAACAACCGAAAGGGTTAAAACGGTATCAGTATTTGTAAAACTGGAACAGTTTGGTTTGTGGCCTTCTTCAGGGTCACTGTATTGTTGATAATGAACAAAGGCATGTCTTTGTCCTGCAGTGTTCCTGGTCTAACTCCAGCCACTGACCTATGTTACATAGTACATCCTCCCTCTGTTACTGAGCGCACACTCTTGTAATAATAGTTAATACTACAACAAAAGCTGGTATTTAGACTCATAAATAGATCCTCATACACCTAAATGATTTAATTAACTTGGTCAAAGTTTCCCTGAACAATGCTGTGTTCAGTACTTGTACTGATAATACACATATGAATAGTTTAACATACAGAAGACTGGACAAGTAACACTGATAAAATGTTATTTAAACTAAAACACTGACAAAAAATAGTTTCTTCTACTGTGTGTCCTTCTCTGTATGTGCAGGTTTTCTTTGTGTGCACAGCACTGTTGCTATTTAAACATAGAAAGACACATATAAACACAACTGTTGATGGAAACATTGCTGTAGTTGGCCTTTCAAACAGTGGCGTGAATACAAAGGGCCTGTACTTCCTGTCTCAGTCTCTGCTTTAAGCTCAGGAAGCTGGTCATGCACCATGGTTTTATCTGTTTTAAGAATGCAACTAGAACAGCACTATATAGTATTATTATTATTAATAGTAATATCTGAACACTGTAGAGTCACTGGGTCTTCTGGATGAACTGGATCATTCAGGGACAGTCAAGGTGTACAAGAGGGATGGGTACACTCCTATCTGCTCAGTCATCTAATCCTTAGTGTTATTAATCTCAATCTCTCTCAGTTTTTCATTGGTTGTTGCTGACAGATGATGGGAGGTTCTGATCAGTCATTTGTACCACCATGATCTTTCTGGAAAGGGTAGGACTTTGACAGTCCTGCTGTCCCTGTGCATCATTTGGTCCAATGAAGGACTGCCAGTCTGTCAATATTAAGGTTGACTGAATCAATACATAAAATGAGCTAGTATAAATATTATTGCATATTTTAAGATTGTAAATGCATCCAGTTGTTTTATGAATCATATATTTTAAAACTTTATATAGGCATCTACTTTTGTTCATTTAAAGCTCCACATCCAGCCTAAGCTCATAGTCAGGTCTGTTCTGAGTAAACAGCTTTAGTGGCTGGTCAAAGGGCAGAGAAACAGGTCACCACAGCTCCTGTCTGTGCAGCTGGTGAATGTGGTTTAGCTTGTTGTTATTATGACAGACATGCAAAAGGCCTCTACAGTGTGCTGTGAGATCAGGAGAGGGTTTAGCCCTCCTCAATAATAATATGTCATGATGACATGATATAGCATACATGACATAACCGAACTACATACTTCAGATTCACTGAAAGGACCTATGTCTTCTGTGTCCAGGAGGTTTTGGGACACACTAAACAGTGTTCTTCATAACAGCTACTTGGAGCTGTCCATGGTTCTGAAGGTGCTAAAAGACTTTGCTTTGCAGCTGATGAACAGATGTGTTGCATTACAATAGGATAGCAACAGTATACCTTAACTATCAGGGTGGCGTGTAACCTGTACATTTCCTGCTTTTGTCATGGTCTCACAAACACCTGTTCTCCATCAGAGCGGTGTGCATTTAGACGATACAGAGCCATGCACTGGATGTGATGTCTTACCAGGGTCCCTCCCACTGGAAACTTGATGGTTTGTGACATTTTTGCGGAGACATAAGCAGATCTGTTTATTTCACAATGCAATGAACAGTGTACATTGTGGTTCTCCATGATCACATGAAACTACCTTCCACTGATGGTGGCCCAGAGCTCTCCTTTATGCATTTACCCCAGTTCACCTGGTTCCTCGTGTCTTAGTGTGCACACGGGGAGAGAAATTCTTTGTACTCTTTATTTGAATCACAGATACTCAAATGTGAGTAAAAGTCTTAGATTGAAAGTTTAAAATGTATGAGCCTTTCAAAGTATTGTGGGTGTTTCTACTATGAACACTGAAGAAGAATTTCAGTATTGTCTGAACTATTTACTGTCAAAATGAACAGGAATTCATGGAAACCAATGCTTAACCATAAAACAAAACTTGTACCAGTATGAAATTGAAAATAACGGAGCACGATGATTCAACATGTTTTTATTTTCATGTGAACTCCTATAAGAGATGTGGTACATTGTTTTTAGTCTGTATATTCTTTCAAGAAGCAACACATGCAAACAGTTGTCTAGAGTAGGGTAAAGCTTGATTTATGCTCGTGCGAAAAATCGTCTGCGTCGGTACGCAGAGAGTCTGCGTCGCCGCGAACCCCCTTCGCAGAGAGTCTGCGTCACTTGACGCGCACCTCCAAAAAATCCTGACTACGCGTCGAAACGACGCCGACAGCAGGGACATGCGACGCAGACCTCAAGGGCTGTGATTGGTCCGCTTTACGTCATTTCCGGTTCTCAGCTTTTCCGGTTCGTTCTGTATACAAGGGCGCCATTTTTAAAATTCTTGGAGCTGCACTTCGAGTTCAAGATGGACCAAGCTGAAGAAAGACTGATCGAAGAAGTGAGGAAGTATGAGCATCTGTACAACTCATCTTCTTCGAACTACAAGGACAGCCAGATGTCAAGTAATTCTTGGAGGGAGATTGCGCAGAACCTCGGTTCGGACTCTGCGGACTGCATGAAGAGGTGGAAGAACTTGCGGGACAAGTTCGTCCGCCACCGCAAGAAGATGGCTTCCAGGAGCGGGGACCCAGGTGGCAAGAAGGTCCCAGCCTTCTACATTTTCATGTCCTGGCTGGAACCGCACGTAAAACATCGTGAGACAGAGTCTAATTTTGGATCTGAGGTAAATATCTCTTCGTGCTTTTTCATGAGCCTTGTGCAGGTGAGCTAGCTAGCTCGCTAGCAAGCTAACCGATTGTAAACACTCGTGGCACAGTGCTTGCAGTTTGCATGTTCCTTTGTTTAAAATAAAATAAAATACGATGTAAAATGACTGGATGGAAGCTGTACTAGCTTTGGTGAAGGGCTGCTACTACACGGTTGGTTAGCTTTATCTGCAGCCTTTGTTCTAGCTAACGTTAGCAGTGACTGTAAACACTCGTGCCACCCAGTGCTTGCAGGTTGTGCAAACAAAATAATAGGTTCGTTATTGCTATATATGACACCAATACTTGTTTTTTTTGGCGTTTTAGTTAGAAATACAGTGTACATGATTGAGCACCCTTGTAATTGAAGTAGTCGCTGCCTGCCCGTGGCGGTGCCTTGATGTTTACATGTTTTCCATCTACACACCCAACACAGTTCGGGAAGTTCCAGAGTCTCCAGAAATCACCTGCTATGTTTTCCCACTGGTTTGTTGAAGGGCAGGGCAGAAATTCTGGCTGCAGAACTGTCCACAACGCTTTGCACACCTCCGACACAATGGACGACACAGTGCTGGAAGCTAGCTTGTAGCTTGCGGCTACAGCCTGTTGGCTTGAACCTGAAGCTAAAACTCGAAGCGTCACTGAAAGTCTTTGTGCTACATCAACAGGCATACTGTGTGTCGTCTGATGGTGGATGAGAGGTTGCAGACGACGAACAAGATCATCAAATCGACTTGTAGACATCCTGAAATACCTGAAGTGCATCTCATCGTCCAGGTCCTTCAGTGGTCGAACAAGTGTGGCAAATTCTCCTGTCCTTTGCCTTGACTCGTTCAAAGGGCGTACAGACCACCTCCTCACACGTCTTCTCTTTCGTTTAGTTTTAAGCATTTCCACGAGAAGCATTTGTTCTTCAATATCGATCAGCTCCAGCTCCAAAAGTGTCCTCTCTCGCTCAGTCGCCATTGTTCACTGTGCTGTTCACTCTGCCGCAACCATAGAAAAAAGCCGGAACCGGAAATGAAACACTCCACGCACGAATTCAGGAGATTTCGCGACTCAGCGCCCCCTAGCGTTGTGGCTGTAAATTACCACGCACTGCAAAGAAACCGACGCACAAGCATAAATGCCAAGTGACGGCGATCATGTTCGCCGAAGCTTCGCAGACAAATCGGCGCAGAACCCTAAATCAAGCTTTACACTGCACTGATACGTTATTGTAATTAAAATCAGACAGAAGAGAGATGGGAAACATTCATTTTCTTCAACTGTCTTAATCTGTGACAAAACTGAAAAATAGCAAGATTGAATAAACAATTAATTAATACTCATTTTAAATTTTTAAAATATGCAGGTATTTTTTCACCATAATGACAAACTTCCTTGTCATGCAAGAACTCTGAAAAGACTGAACAGAATATACGTTCAACTGTTACATTAGTGATTCCAGTTGAGTTTTATATTTCTTAAATTATGCCAGAAAACAAAATAAAAAAATGAATAATTTTTTAAGCTCTGACATCAGAGTAGATGATCTCTTCCTCTGTTCTTTGTGCGTTCTTTCTCTCTGCTTGGCCAGCTTTCCTCGTTTTGATGTTTGGTGCAGAATAAACTAATGTATCTTCATCTCTCTGAGGATAGATAAGAAAATAATGTACGTAATACTTACATTTATGGAGGGAAAGATATAAAAAATATTCCAATAACATTTTCTGTTATTTCTCATTTGTACACCTTACCTGCTGACTTATCACTGGAGCATCTGTTTGCAAAACAACAGAGAAATTTAAAATGAAAGATAATCTAAGTTAATTACCATAAATCAATAGTGAACATCTATTTTAGGCTTTTATAAAATACTGTTTGATGGATTGATCAGGTTGATTACCGTCACGATTTTTCTTCTTGATGGTATAAATGAGGAAGGCTATAACAATCAGACTTGTAGCCAAAGCAGCACATAACAGAAAGACGACTATATTGGCCTTCTGTACATCCCACGTGTTGAGTGCTGAAAAAATAAAAGCACCAAGTCGTGATAATTAATTACATTATGTAAGTCTGTACATTAGGAACACATGTGTTTTTACATTATATTAACAGACTGTATCAGATATTAAAATATTCTCATTAAACAGTTACAGTTACCTTCATCGTCCAGTTTTTTTCCATTTCCAAAAATAATCTGTCCACACGTGGCCACAGCACAGTAGTAAGTCCCAGCATCAGAGGAGCTGATGTCCTTAGAGAAGCTGTAGACACATTTCTGTGAGTGAGTCTCAGGACTCCTCTCACATTCATCACCACTGTTTTGATGAGCGTAAATTAAACTGGGATGAGATTCATCTGATTTGACTCTGAACCAGTACACACTGTGATCTTCTGGACATGTTTTGTTGTCAGAGTCAGAGAGGACTGAACACTGCAGAGTCACTGAGTCTCCTGGATGAACTGGATCAGATGGAGATACTTCAGTGAAGGCAGTGATATCTGGTTCTGGTCCTAGAAAATATAAAGAATAATGAACATGAGCTACACATCTTATTGATAATAAATCAGCTAAATTATGAATTAGACAGATGAGAACACAAATAGTTATTTACCTTTAACTATCAGAAATATTCCCTCCATAAATGTAATTTTGAGCATTGTGATTTTCAAGCAATAGTAAACTCCAGTATCACTTAGCTTAGTCTGATTAATACAGAGAACAAACTTCCCAGGCTCTGTTTTTGCTGTAATGTGAGTATTTGTTGTAATCTGAGGAGTCTTATCAACATCAGTGATATCATATGTCAACGTTCCTCCCAAGAATTCAGGCCAGTTCCCAGAAACAATCCTGATCCAAAACAAGGATTCTTGGTTCAGAGATTCCTGACGAGCACATGTAAGAGTCACATTTTGTCCAACACCAACAGTCTTTGTTACAAACTCATGATCATCTGAGCACCCTGGAAAAAAAGACAAACACATCAATAAATAACAACAGAGACAGAATAATTTACGTACAAACAAGAGGAACAGATTTGTATGTGACATATTGTAAACTACAAGACAGAACTCATCTAGTTAACATTATATACAGCATGTGGAATAAGTCTGAGCTTTCTACTTATACTTACGTCCCACTCTGAGCATCAGCAATAAATAAAATATGACCAGCATTTTCTGATTAATCTGTGTGTGTCTGCATTAAAATAAGAGCATGTTGTAAAATGGTTCACTTTAAAGTAAGAACATCAAGTGGGAGGGAACAATTTTAGAGCAATCTGATTGGTCTACTGTTATACAGGATATTCACTGTACTACACCAGGGGACATTATATCTACTATTTCTCACACTTGAGCACATGAAACAACACCAACATGGTGACTTTCTGTAACTCACACACAGAAAATACATGACATGAACTACTGACAGTTTTACTGACAGACAATGTTTCCATGTCATTAATCCAGTCAGATGATATTTTTGTTTCCATGATATTTATGGGGTTGCTATCGGATTTCCCCAAAAAACTGAAGCTCATAAAAGCAACGTAGTATTTTAAATTAAATTTTTTGGCGTGAGATTCAACTTTTAATGAAAATAAGTTGAGAAAAACGTGATCAAACCAAACCTTGAAGCAAATAATCCTACAAAACACAAGATTAATTTCAGTGATTTCCTTATTTAACATTATGTTTTAGGTATGGTTGAGCTTAGGCAGCTAAAAGAGTTTACAGAAGATTGTAATGGGTATTAAATAATGATAAAAGTTCTACTTAAAGGGATTCTCCAATTTTGTCCAAAGTTTGGGGAAAAGCTTTTATGGTTTTTGAAACATCAGTAATCAGAATGTCCTGAGTTTTATAAAAACGATCTAGTGTTATCAGATCTGGTTATGAATCACATTTGAAAGCATTGGATCCTACCTTACCCACAATGCAACTAAAAAAACATTTTATTCCAGAGCTGACATGAGTTTAAACCAAATGTGTCATGATGTTCTGTTCTGACGTTCTATCTGATTGGGCAAAATGTAGGGTACACCCCCTGGGGCCAATATTTCTTGCCAAGCTTTAAATGCTTTGCAGTGGTTTCCTGCATTCGACAACTTCCTCATAAACTGAATCATTACATTTAAATGCATCATGTGAAAAATAATTAAACATACATGCAACAGCGAATCCTACAACATGTGTGTGTCACTCAGTAACATGTGAATTTAAATACTGTGTTTGATGTATCCAACCATTTGCCACAATATCAAAGGAAAGGAACCATTTTAGTGTTGTGTGAATCATCAGTGATGACCCACCCACTCTGAACATCAGTCACATCAGCAGGAAGAGCACAGCATACAGAGTCTGGGAGGTGACTGTGGTTATGGCCTCGTTCTCTACACTCTCTACAAAATAAAGTAGCTGAGACTTGAACCCTAGAATTGATTATGAGGAAGCACCACAAACTCTGACAAGTAGAGAGTAGATATCTGGAACAACAAAGAGACAATAACCCAAAGGGTTAAAACTGTGAGACTGGAACAGTTTGGTTTGTGGCCTTCTTCAGGGTCACTGTATTGTTGATCATGAACAAAGGCATGTCTTTGTCCTGCAGTGTTCCTGGTCTAACTCCAGCCACTGATCTATGTTACATAGTACATCCTCCCTCTGTTACTGAGTGCACAAACTTGTAATAATAGTTAATACTACAACACAAGCTGATGTTTACACTCATAAATAGATCCTCATACACCTAAATTATTTAATTAACTTGGTCAGAGTTTCCCTGAACAATACTGTGTTCAGTACTTGTACTGATAATACACATATGAATAGTTTAACATACAGAAGAGTGGACATAGGACAAGTAACACTGATAAATGTTATTTAAACTAAAACACTGACAAAAAATAGTTTCTTCTACTGTGTGTCCTTCTCTGTATGTGCAGGTTTTCTTTGTGTGTACGGCACTGTTTCTATTTAAACATAGAAAGACACATAAACACAGCTGTTGATGGAAACATTGCTGTGGTTGGCCTTTCAAACAAAGGCCTCTACAGTGTGCTGTGAGATCAGGAGAGGGTTTTGTCCTTCTCAATAGCATACTATGTCATGACATGACATAACATACATGACGTAACAGAACATAGTCCAGATTCACTGAATGGACCTATGTCTTCTGTTCCATGAGGTTTTGGGACAAGCATGACAGTGTTCTCCATAACTGCCACTTGGAGCTGTCCATGATCCTGAAGGTGCTGAAACACTTTGCGTTGCAGCTGATGAACAGATGTGTTGCATTAATTCAATTCAGTTCAATTCAATTTTATTTATATAGCGTCAATAACAATACAAATCGTCTCAAGACGCTTTACAAAACCCAGCCTGAAACCCCCAGAGCAAGCCTGAAGGCGACGGTGGCAAGGAAAAACTCCCTTTTAACAGGAAGAAACCTTGAGCAGAGCCCAGCTCATATGGAGGGACCCATCTGCCTAAGGCCAGCCGGGTACAGACAGAAGAAAGAGAGAAGAGAACAGCAAGATAAACATAAATCTGTCATAGATACACATATCTGACAAAAGCGTACATGTGGAATCTTATGATACAAACTGATGATGTTACATGACAGTTTGAAAATGTAATTATAATTACAATAGGATGGTAACAGTATACCTCAGCTGTCAAGGTGGCATGTAACCTGTACATTTCCTGCTTTTGTCATGGTCTCACAAACACCTGTTCTCCATCAGAGCGCTGTGCATTTAGACGATACAGAGCCATGCACTGGATGTGATGTCTTACCAGGGTCCCTCCCACTGGAAACTTGATGGTTTGTGACAGATTTGCGGAGACATAAGCAGATCTGTTTATTTCACAATGCAATGAACAGTGTACATTGTGGTTCTCCATGATCACATGAAACTACCTTCCACTGATGGTGGCCCAGAGCTCTCCTTTATGCATTTACCCCAGTTCACCTGGTTCCTCGTCACTTAGCGTGCACACGGGGAGAGAAATTCTTTCTTATTTTATTTTATTTTATTTTATTTTATGCATAATGGGTGCAACAACACCAAAACAAATTCCTTGTATGTACAAAGATGCTTAGCAATAAAGTCTTTTCTGATTCTGATTCTATTCTTTGGTATTTGAATCACAGTTACTCAAATGGGTGTAAAAATCTTAAATTGCAAGTTTAAAATGTATGAGCCTTTAAAAGTATTGTGGGTGTTTGTACTCTGAACACTGAAGAAAATTTTCAGTATTGTCTGAACTGTTTACTGTCAAAATGAACAGGAATTCATGGAAACAAATGCTTAACCATAAAACAAAACTTGCACCAGTATGAAAATGAAAATAACGGAAAATGATGATTCAACATGTTTTTATTTTCATGTGAACTCCTATTAAAGATGTGGTACATTGTTTTTAGTCTGTATATTCTTTCAAGAAGCAACACATGCAAACAGTTGTCTAGAGTAGGGTTACACTGCACTGATACATTATTAAAATCAGACAGAAGAGAGATGGGAAACATCCCTTTTCTTCAACTGACTTAATCTGTGACAAAACTCAAAAATAGCAAGATTGAATTAATAATTATGTATTATTTATTTTAAAATTTTAAAATATGCAGGTATTTTTTCACCATACTGACAAACTTCCTTGTCATGCAACAACTCTGAAAAGACTGAACAGAATATACGTTCAACTGTTACATTAGTGATTCCAATAGTGAAAATCAAGCCTGGGTACTGACTGAGTTTTATATTTCCTAAATTATGCCAGAATTTATTTATTTATTTTTTAATTATAATGTTTTAAGCTCTGACATCAGAGTAGATGATCTCTTCCTCTGTTCTTTGTGCGTTCTTTCTCTCTGCTTTGCCAGCTTTCCTCGTTATGATGTTTGGTGCAGAATAAACTAATGTATCTTCATCTCTCTGAGGATAGATAAGAAAATAACGTAACAATGTTATGAGATGGCAGGTAATATTTATATTTATGGAGGGAAAAATAGAAAAAATATTCCAATAACATTTTCTGTCTTTTCTCATTTGTACACCTTACCTGCTGACTTTTCACTGGAGCATCTGTTTGCAAAACAACAGAGAAATTTAAAATAACACATAATGCCAGTTAATTACCACAAATCAACAGTGAAAATCTATTTTAGGCTTTTATAAAATACTGTTTGATGGATTGATCAGATTGATTACCGTCACGATTTTTCTTCTTGATGGTATAAATGAGGAAGGCTATAACAATCAGACTTGTAGCCAAAGCAGCACATAACAGAAAGACGACTATATTGGCCTTCTGTACATCCCACGTGTTGAGTGCTGAAAAAACAAAAGCACCAAGTAGTGATAATTAATTACATTATGTAAGTCTATACATTAGGAACACATGTGTTTTTACATTATATTAACAGATTAAATTGGATATTAAAATATTCTTATTAAACAGTTACAGTTACCTTCAGTGTCCAGTTTTTTTCCATTTCCAAAAATGATCTGTCCACACGTGGCCACAGCACAGTAGTAAGTCCCAGCATCAGAGGAGCTGATGTCCTTAGAGAAGCTGTAGACACATTTCTGTGAGTGAGTCTCAGGACTCCTCTTACATGCATCACCACTGTTTTGATGAGCGTAAATTAAACTGGGATGAGATTCATCTGATTTGGCTCTGAACCAGTACACGCTGTGATCTTCTGGACATGTTTTGTTGTCAGAGTCAGAGAGGACTGAACACTGCAGAGTCACTGAGTCTCCTGGATGAACTGGATCAGATGGAGACACTTGAATGACAGCAGTGATATCTGGTTCTGGTCCTAGAAAATATAAAGGAATAAATAATGTTTTACTGACAGTATTGAAAATGACATCAGTTAAAATGTGAATTGTATACATGAGAACACAAATTCACATTTGTTTACCTTTAATTCTCAGAAATGTTCCATTCAGAAATGTCATTTTGAGCTCTTTGATTTTTAAACAGTAGTAAAACCCAGAATCACTGAGCTTAGTCTGACTAATACGGAGAACAAACGTTCCTGGCTCTTGTCTTGCTGTAATGTGAGTGTTTGTTGTAATCTGAGGAGTCTTATCAACACCAGGGATATCAAATGTGAACGTTCCTCCCAAGAATTCAGGCCAGTTCCCAGAAACAATCCTGATCCAAAACAAGGATTCTTGTTGTGAAGATTCCTGACGAGCACATGTAAGAGAAACATTTTGTCCAACACCAACAGTCTTTGTTACAAACTTATGATCATCTGAGCACCCTGAAAAAAAGAGACATACACATCGATAAACAACAACTGAGACAGAATCATTTACGTACAAACAAGAGGAACAGATTTGTATGTGACATATTGTAAATTAGCACTCATCTAGTTAACACTATATACAGCATGTGGAATAAGTCTGAGCTTTCTACTTATACTTACGTCCCACTCTGAGCGTCAGCAATAAATAAAATATGACCAGCATTTTCTGAATAATCCCAGTGTGTCTGCATTAGAATAAGAGCATGTTGTAAAATGGTTCACTTTAAAGTAAGAACATCAAGTGGGAGGGAACAATTTTAGAGCAATCTGATTGGTCTACTGTTATACAGGATATTCACTGTACTACACCAGGGGACATTATATCTTCTATTTCTCATACTTGAGTACACGAAACAACACCAACATGGTGGCTTTCTGTAACTCACACACAGAAAATACATGACATGAACTACTGACAGTTTTACTGACAGACAATTTTTTCCACGTCATTAATCAGGCTTAGTGATATTTTTGTTTCCACAGTATTTGTGGGGTTGCTATCAGATTTCCAAAAAAACTGATTCAACTTTTAATGAAAATAAGTTGAGAAAAAGATGATCAAACCTAACCTTGGAGCAAATAATCCTACAAAACACAAGATTCATTTCAGTAATTTCCTTATTTAACATTATGTTTTAGGTATGGTTGAGCTTAGGCATGCCTCACAGCAAGAAGGTCACCGGTTCGAATCCATGAGCCGGCTGGCCTTTCTGTGTGGAGTTTGTATGTTCTCCCTGTGTCTGCGTGGGTTCTCTCCGGGTACTCCGGCTTCCTCCCACCATCCAAAGACATGCTCATTAGGTTAATTGGTGATTCTAAATTGGCCGTAGGTGTACGTGTGAGTGTGAATGGTTGTCTGTCTCTGTGTGTTGGCCCTGCGATGGACTGGCGACCTGTCCAGGGTGTACCCCTGCCTCTCGCCCGATGACAGCTGGGATAGGCTCCAGCAGACCCCCGTGACCCTTAACAGGACTAAGCGGGTATAGAAGATGAATGAATGAATGAATGAATGAGCTTAAGCAGCTAAAAGAGTTTACAGAAGATTGTAATGGGTATTAAATAATGATAATCTCAAATCTGGTTATGAATCACATTTGAAAGCATTGGATCCTACCTTACCCACAATGCAACTAACAAACATTTTATTCCAGAGCTGACATCAGTTTAAACCAAATGTGTCATGATGTTCTATCTGATTGGGCAAAATGTAGGGTACACCCCCTGGGGCCAATATTTTCTTGCCAAGCTTTAAATGCTTTGCAATGGTTTCCTGCATTCAACAACTTCCTCATAAACTGAATCATTACATTTAAATGCATCATATGAAAAATAATTAAACATACATGTAATAGCGAATCCTACAACATGTGTGTGTCACTCAGTAACATGTGAATTTAAATACTGTGTTTGATGTATCCAACCATTTGCCACAATGTTAAAAGAACTGAGTCATTTTAGTGTTGTGTGAATCAACCAGTTGAGAAGCTCCACGTCATCAGTGATGACCCACCCACTCTGAACATCAGTCACATCAGCAGGAAGAGCACAGCATACAGAGTCTGGGAGGTGACTGTGGTTATGGCCTCGTTCTCTACACTCTCTACAGAGCAGCAGTGTCACAGTATCAGAAAAACACCCTTACCTGGAGCTGATCAAACTTCTTCACATGAACTGATGTGGGGAAGGAAACTACTTGAACTTATGACCTGATTAGTAGACAAGAGAGTAGATCTCTGGATCAACAAAGAGACAACAACTGAAAGGGTCAAAACTGTATCGGTATTTGTGAGATAGGAACAGTTTGGTTTGTGGCCTTCTTCAGGGTCACTGTATTGTTGATCATGAACAAAGGCATGTCTTTGTCCTGCAGTGTTCCTGGTCTAACTCCAGCCACTGATCTATGTTACATAGTATATCCTCCCTCTGTTACTGAGTGCACAATCTTGTAATAATAGTTAATACTACAACAAAAGCTGATGTTTACACTCATGAATAGATCCCCATATACTTAAATGAATTAATTAACTTGGTCAGAGTTTCCCTGGACAACACTGTGTTCAGTACTTGTACTGATAATACACATATGAATAGTTTAATATATAGAAGAGTGGACAAGTAACACTGATAAAATGTTATTTAAACTAAAACACTGACAAACAATAGTTTCTTCTACTGTGTGTCCTTCTCTGTATGTGCAGGTTTTCTTTGTGTGCACAGCATTGTTGCTATGTAAACATAGAAAGACACATATAAACACAACTGTTGATGGAAACATTGCTGTGGTTGGCCTTTCAAACAGTGGCGTGAATACAAAGAGCCTGTACTTCCTGTCTCAGTCTCTGCTTTAAGGTCAGGAAGCTGGTCATGCACCATGGTTTTATCTTTTTTAAGAATGCAACTAGAACAACACTATATAGTATTATTATTATTAATAGTAATATCTGAACATAACAGAGTCACTGGGTCTCCTGGATGAACTGGATCATTCAGGGACAGTCAAGGTGTACAAGAGGGATGGATACACTCCTATCTGCTCAGTCATCTAATCCTGACTGTTTTTAATCTCAATCTCTCTCAGTTTTTCATTGGTTGTTGCTGACAGATGATGGGAGGTTCTGATCAGTCATTTGTACCACCATGATCTTTCTGGAAAGGGTAGGACTTTGACAGTCCTGCTGTCCCTGTGCATCATTTGGACCAATGAAGGACTGCCAGTCTGTCAATATTAAGGGTGAATGAATCAATACATAAAATGAACTAGTATAAATATTATTGCATATTTTAAGATTGTAAATGCATCCAGTTGTTTTATAAATCATATATGTTAAAACCCTATATAGGCATCTATTTTTGTTCATTTAAAGCTCATTCTCGTCACATCCAGCCTAAGCTCATAGTAAGGTCTGCTCTGAGTAAACAGCTTCAATGGTTGGTCAAAGGGCAGAGAAACAGGTCACCACAGCTCTTGTCAGTGTAACTGGTGAATGTGGTTTAGCTTGTTGTTATTATGACAGACATGCAAAAGGCCTCTACAGTGTGATGTGAGATCAGGAGAGGATTTAGCCCTCCTCAATAATAATATGTCATGATGACATGATATAGCATACATGACATAACCGAAATACATACTTCAGACTCACTGAAAGGACCTATGTCTTCTGTTTCCAGGAGGTTTTGGGACACACATGACAGTGTCCTTCATAACAGCTGCCTGGAGCTGTCCATGGTCCTGAAGGTGCTGGAACACTTTGCTTTGCAGCTGATTAACAGATGTGTTGCATTACAATAGGATAGCAACAGTATACCTCAGCTATCAGGGTGGCATGCAACCTGTACATTTCCTGCTTTTGTCATGGTCTCACAAACACCTGTTCTCCATCAGAGCGGTGTGCATCTAGACGATACAGAGCAGTGTACATTGTGGTTCTCCATGATCACATAAAACAACCTTCCACTGATGGTGGCCCAGAGCTCTCCTTTATGCATTTACCCCACTTCACCTGGTTCCTTGTCACTTAGCATGAACACAGGGAGAGAAATTCTTTGTACTCTTTATTTGAATCACAGTTACTCAAATGGGTGTAAAAATCTTAAATTGCAAGTTTAAAATGTATGAGCCTTTCAAAGTATTGTGGGTGTTTCTACTATGAACATTGAAGAAGAATTTCAGTATTGTTTGAACTATTTACTGTCAAAATGAACAGGAATTCATGGAAACAAATGCTTAACCATAAAACAAAACTTGTACCAGTATGAAATTGAAAATAACGGAGCACGATGATTCAACATGTTAATGTGCTATTAGAGATGTGGTACATTGTTTTTAGTCTGTATATTCTTTCAAGAAGCAACACATGTAAAACAGTTGTCTGGAGTAGGGTTACACTGCACTGATACATTATTAAAATCAGACAGAAGAGAGATGGGAAACCTTTTCTTCAACTGTCTTAATCTGTGACAAAACTTAAAAGTAGCAAAAATGAATTAATAATTAATTATTATTCATATTAATACTTTGAAAAAATATCCAGGTATTTCTTCATCATAATGACAAACTTCCTTGTCATTCAACAACTCTGCTATATGTTCAACTGTTACATTAGTGATTCAAATAGTAAAAATCAATCCTAGTTACTGATTAAGTTTTATATTTCTTACATTGTGCCAAAAAAATAAAAAGATTTTATGATTTTTTAAGCTCTGACATCAGAGTAGATGATCTCTTCCTCTGTTCTTTGTGCGTTCTTTCTCTCTGTTTTGCCAGCTTTCCTCGTTTTGATGTTTGGTGCAGAATAAACTAATGTATCTTCATCTCTCTGAGGATAGACAAGAAAATAACGTAACAATGTTATGAGAAGGCAGGAGAAGGAGGGAAAAATATTAAAAAAAAATACTGATTTTTGCTGACATTTCCTATCTTTTCGCATTTTTGCACCTTACCTGCTGACCTTGAGTTGGATCATCTGTTTGCAAAACAACAAAAATAAAGATGAAAGATAATTTACACAAATCTGTGGTGGAAACTAGCAGCTGTTGAAATAGATTGATCAGATTGATTACCGTCACAACTTTTCTTCTTGATGGTATAAATGAGGAAGGCTATAACAATCAGACTTGTAGCCAAAGCAGCACATAACAGAAAGACAACTGTCTTGGCCTTCTGTACATTCCACATGTTGAGTGCTGAAAAAATAAAAGCACCCAATAATGACTTTACATAAGGAACTTGTGTTTTTTTACAATATGAACGGGTATCATTCAATTAAAAATATTGATAAACAGTTTCAGTTACCTTCATTGGCCATTTTTTTTCCATTTCCAAAAATGATCTGTCCACACGTGGCCACAGCACAGTAGTAAGTCCCAGCATCAGAGGAGCTGATGTCCTTAGAGAAGCTGTAGACACATTTCTGTGAGTGAGTCTCAGGACTCCTCTCACATTCATCACCACTGTTTTGATGAGAATAAATTAAACTGGGATGAGATTCATCTGATTTGGCTCTGAACCAGTACACACTGTGATTTTCTCGACATGTTTTGTTGTCAGAGTCAGAGAGGACTGAACACTGCAGAGTCACTGAGTCTCCTGGATGAACTGGATCAGATGGAGACACTTCAGTGAAGGCAGTGACAGCTGGTTCTGGTCCTAGGACATATAAAGAGTAATGAACATCTGCTATCCATCTCATTGATAATAACATCACTTATAATGTGAATTAGAAACACAAGAACACATATTCATAATTATTTACCTTTAACTATCAGAAATATTCCCTCCATGAATGCCATTTTGAGCTTTGTGATTTTCAAACAGTAGAAAAATCCAGTATCACTTAGCTTAGTCTGACTAATATGGAGAACAAACGTTCCTGGTTCTTGTTTTGCTGTAATGTGAGTATTTGTTGTAATCTGAGGAGTCTTATCAACATCAGTGATATCATATGTCAACGTTCCTCCCAAGAATTCCGGCCAGTTCCCAGAAATAATCCTGATCCAAAACAAGGATTCTTGGTTCAGAGATTCCTGACGAGCACATGTAAGAGTCACATTTTGTCCAACACCAACAGTCTTTGTTACAAACTTATGATCATCTGAGCACCCTGAAAAAACAGAAAAACAAAACATTTACAACAGAGGAAGATTCGTACATGTACAACCACATATACACAAGAGAGACTGATTTGTATTTGTTGTAAACTATATAACAGTACGTATTTAACACCATAAATGAGCAATCGGAGCTTTCTACAGCTTATACTTACATCCCACTCTGAGCATCAGCAGTAAATGAACTATAACCAGCATTGTCTTATGGATCCGCATGTGACTGCAAAGAGTGTTGTAAGATGGTTCATCTTAAAGTAATCACATCAAGTGGGTGGGACCAGTTTTAGAACAATCCGATTGGTCTATTATCCTCCCTGCATGTCACTGTGTTACCAGAGTGGCAGATATATCAACTATCAAACCTGAGAACATGAAACAAAAAAGAGATTTTGTTTCATGAAGTTTTAAGACTTACTTGTAAGAAATACAATGGAGGTACTACAGCAAAAATAAGCGAAACATCACCTTTACATTTTATTGATGAGTATACACCTGTCTGATGTTTTCAGCTCGAAATACGGATTCCTGTTATAAATGTGCTATAAATGTGAATGTTCTGCCCAGGTTGACCAGGTTCAGTTATTGCTCCTTGTTCTGTGTCTATCTAAGGATATATTTGAAATAGTTGGATTTATTCTGCAGATGTGACATTCTGATAGTTGGGATAAGAAGTTTATACCCAGTATACAGCATAACACATGCAAAACTATTCTGAATCTAAACAAACCTGTTTAAACAAGACAGCCGTTATGAAATGCTTTCCAACTTCCGGCTTTTTCTGTAAGAGACTGGATTTGATCAAAACTTGTTTCATTTGCTCCCCTTAAATATCAATTTCACCATTTAAAATTGGTTTCAAATGATTCCATTGAGATATAATACAATGAATAGGCTAAACTTTAATTACTGTTCATTTTAAAGGGGCTCAGATACCTTCAGCCCTATGATTTAAATGCATCTTGCAAAATACATTTAGATAAACCAACATCAATGTCTGTGGTTATGTAGAAATTCAACAAGATGTATCTAGCTGTTTGCTACAGTGATGAACAAAGACAAAATCTTAAATATTGTGTGAACCAGAAGTCCCACATCATTAGTGATGGCCCCGCCCACTTCGGCAGGAAGAGCACACAGAGTCGGTGAGGTGGCTGTGGTCACGCCCTCCATCCTCTACACTTTCTTAATCTCACGCTGACAGGGAGAGGTGGAGCGCTACTGTCACAGTATGACAGAAACACATTCATCTAGAGGTGATCAAAGGTTTCACACATGTACTGATGTGAGAGCTGGAACTCACACGAACCTAAAGTAGCTGAGGCCTGAACCCTAGAATGAGGCAGCAAGAGAAAATGTTTTTAAATGTTTTAACATTTTACGTTTGTCATAAAAATATAAACCCTGGGTGCCCCACTCTCTCTATGACAGTGTCAGTAACTCATGTAGATACCAGAAAGTCTTGCACTAATCCTAAAACCTATCAGCACTGACATATTGTTGACCACAAGGCCTGACAACGAAGGTGTCGTAATATAAAGCACCTCAGTTGCACATGACTGCAATACCCCTGGTTAGATTTCAGCTGGGGATGTGTGTTACAACCTCGTCTGTGACAAAATAATCCTAAAGATGCTATCGCTGGTGCTGGTGATGCATAAAGTGCCTCTAACTGTACTTTCTGCCTTTTCTTTGTGTGTATAGCGCTGTTGAACTTGTAACAAAGAAAGAAGCATGAGATAAACTCAACTGGTTCATGGAAACTTAAGGGTGGCTGTGGTTGGCCTTTCAAACAGGGGCGTGAATACAAAGGGGCTGTACTTCCTGTCTCAGTCTCTGCTTTAATCTCAGGAAGCTGGTCTTACAACACTGCTTTATATGTTTTAAAAATGCAAGTATAACCACGCTGTACATATTATTGTTATTATTAATGTTGATATTGGAACAACAAGACATTAGAGGGTACAGGAGGGATAAATATACACACACACACCTGCTCTATCATGGTATCCTGATCATTTCTTTACATGTTTTCATTGGTAGCTGCTGACAGATGAAGGGAGTTGCTGATAATTCACTTTTCCCACCCTATTCTTTTTGGCAAGAGCAGGACGATGAGGTGAGAATTTTTTGGAAAGCCGTATTGTTCCTGTACATCTCTTGGCACACTGTTGGACTGACAGCATGTCCAGATTAATGTTTCTACATTATATTATCAGGTAACAGACGCACAGTTGCATAAAGTAGATGATTGTATTTAAAAAACACAAGAATGAAAATAACAAGCACTTAAAACTAAAACGATAAATGCTGAAGCCTCGTGTAGTTATTTCTCATCATACCAGTTAAACACTCATCAGCAGGCCTGTTCTGAGTAAACAGCTTCAGTGGTCGGTCAAAGGGCGGAGAAACAGCTCACCACAGCTTTTTTCTTTTTCTTTTTTCACAGTAGCTGGTGACTGTGCCTTTGTTGCACATGCACAAGGCCTGAGTGCTGCTACACAAGAAAAAAAGAGGGTGTTATTCATCTCATAAAATTAGACTAGAACCACAGCAGACATTCAAGAACTGAAAACTCAAGTGCAACTTGTATTGATCACAGAACTGCATTTAAATAGTTGAGCTGAACAGACTTACAAGTTAAGCATATCCAGCTCACAGTATGAAATCAAAATACCCCAGATGTCAAACAGTTCGTCATACCGTGTTTATTGCATTAGAGAAAGAGAAGCTTGTTTCCTTTGTGTTAACATCCAGAAGATATCTTGCATCTGTCACATAAGTGTGAGGAAAAAGGACTTCCAATAACTCTTTGATAAGTGTTTCAACAAAACATTTAGAAAAAAAATGTACTGGTTGATAAAAATGCTCTCTTTATCTGTCTCTCGTAGTCTTAGCTTTGAGTTTGCCTTACATGTTGATGTCCTCTGTGGCTTTTAGCCACATTTCCTCTCACTCTCAAAGCCACATGTAAACACCTACGCAACACTCACACTGTTGCAAAAGTCCTCTTTTGTTCCTCTATTTGCCTGGATGTTTAAATTCTCCTACCATCTCCTAAATATAACTTATCTGATCATATTTAGGATATTCATTGAATTTTAAACGAAGGGTCGCATAAACACTCCGATACACTGGTGATTTTAAAGCTGTGTCAATAAATAAATAAATACAGTTCACAAATCCAGTCAATAAATCAAAGTCAAGGTTTTGCTCAGAGTAATAAAAATATGTGACTCTGGTTCAGCAGATGTTGGTTTGTAACAATGTTCTGACACCTGCCAAATGCTCTCAGCTTCACTGCTTTGAGAAGTGAACCTCCCCCATCCCACTGAATATCAATATGATGAATATCAATATGATTATACAATTTTCCAAACATAACCTTTTAATAGGTCGCTGCTATTGATATGGCAAATAAAGCTTATGTCAATTTGAGCTGTGCTGGTAGAGACACCAAACTATGACAAACATCGGCTGAGGATTCATACACGTTGTGTCAATGCAACAGATTTCGGCGCTAAAAGACTTCCACAGTTTGTGCCAAGCTAAGCATAAAACACAACTGGTTATCACAGAAACAAAAATTTTATAGAGATCACAATGAAAGCACCACCAAAAAGCAACATTTATGACCATGGGCATCTCTTATCAAATGAAAACACACCACGTGTTTGTTAAATGTAGGGGGAGGTCATTTTCTTCATTTCAACCAATCACTGATTTCTACTTTCATCACCTTGAGACTGAAGCTTCCAGTAGAGCAAGACAGTCAGTAGGTTGAGACAAGAGTGCTACACCACAATGATCGGAAGACTGGCAGCTTTGATTCTTCTTAGTACATCGAGTGAGTACAATTCTTTCTTACAGACACATATTAATAGTAATATTTTATGTAATGGTAGTTCCATTGATTTTATCCTCTCATGATTCAACTCTGTTGTTATTTGTCTCTTTTTCTGTAGGTCTGATTCAAACTTCAGATGTTTCTCAGCTGATGTCTTTAACTGTGGTTAAACTTGGTGACAATGTCACTTTCCACTGTAAAGTTTCTGGGAATGATGCTAAATTCATTGCATGGTATAAACAGTCTCTTGGACATGTGGTCCAAACTGTTGGTGTTGTAATTCTTGGCAAACCAACTCTTAATGGACAATTTAAAGAGTCACGGTTCACAATAACAGAAGAGGCATCTCAGTATTTTCTCATCATCAGAAATGTCAGCAAAGATGATGAAGCAACATATTTTTGTATAAATGGAGAAAGGTATTCATCCAGAGGTGTGAATTCGACATTCTTGACTGTAAAAGGTAAGCCATATTTTTTTCACCAGATATGTTTGTGCCAGTCTCACAGATCCCTTATTAAACCAATAATAAATAGTTTGGGTTATTATCATTTATAAATACCTTCTTTTAACTGAATCACACAGATTGTCATCCACATAAATCCGTCTACGTGGAACAACGTCTGAAGTCAGTTCAGCAGGGAGGCTCAGTGACTCTCCAGTGTTCACTTCTCTCCAAGAACAGAGTGAACCGAGTTCAGTGTCCAGGTGAACACAATGTGTACTGGTTCAGAGCTGGATCCCAAGGATCTCTTCCCAGCATCATTTACACTCACAGTAACAGCAGTGATGAAGGTGTGGAGAGAAGCTGTGTCTACAGTCTGTCCAAAAATATACAGAACTCCTCTGACGCTGGGATTTACTACTGTGCTGTGGTCACATGTGGAGAGATCCTGTTTGGTGAAGGAACTAAAGTGGAGACAGGTATGTGCTCATAGAGTCAATAAGAACAAGTATGAAGCAAGGATTGTTGGTTACAGTGGATTTAATAACTTTTCCATGGAGACATTTTGGACTTTAACCCCGTTATTTTTTTTCCTAGATTGTCTTCACGTTTCTACTTTGGGAGCAGGATTAGACCCAGTTGTCCTTGTGCTTGGAGTGTTGTTGGCCAGCTGTGTGACTGTGATTGTCGTTCTTATTATCTACATAAAAAAGAGTAATGTTTGTGGACGTTGCAAAGGTAGGTTCACTATTTATAGATAAAAAATATCTAATTGTTAAATTCATTACATGATTTTCAATCCCAAATGTATATATCACAATAAACATTGTGTTATAGCAGGATTTGCCCTGGTGTTAGCATATTATTATGACCACCTTCCTAATATTGTGTAGGTCTCCCTTGTGCCTCCAAAACAGTTGTGACTCATCAGAGAATGGACATGGGCCTTCTGTGGGTGTCCTGTGGTGTCTGGCAACAGGATGTTGTTGGTGGGGGCAACATGAGGGGAGGGGCCTGTGTAGATCATCCCACAGATACGTGATCAGTGTGCGATCTAGTGAATTTAGAGGCCAGGTCAACACCTTGTGCTGTTCTTCATGTTTTTTTCAGTTGTTCCTAAAGTGTTTTTGTGTGTGTGTCTGTGTCAGGCTGCATCCTGCTGAGGATGGCTGCTGCCATCAAGGAGTGTCATTGCTATGGGGTGGGGGGGCCTGGTCTGGTCTGTTATGCCTGATCGATGTTTATTACAAATACCAAATATTTTCATTTTATCAAAATATATTAAGAATTAATACTATATGAACTACTTTAATCAGAGATGTATAAGTGTTGTATATTTTAATAGGTGAAAAACTCACTATCAGTTCTTTGTTGAAGATAAAATAAAATAAAATAGTTAAGTAGCTGTGCTGTGTGATGAATGTTGCAGCAGGAAAATGTCAGGTGTACCATCTCAATATTATCTAGGATCTTGGACAAAGCATGTCACCTGAATTGCTCAAATGTCTTTTAATGTCCGTTAATGTTAATTAGTAAATCATTATAGGACTGTAGATAATTTGGGCAAACCCCATGAGTGAAAATGTGATTTTTTATTTGTGTTGTGGAAAACAGGTATGTTTTTCACCCTGTCAAACCTGATGAAGATGACACATGGAGAGCCTCTTCCAAGAGAATAGTGACTCTTTCAGCCGAGCCTTTCATCCACACTTTTACAGGTGTGGCTGATAAAATGAATGAATCCAATGCCTGACCCAAAGACACTTGCACTGCCACAGCAAGGCAGTCGGGCTGCAGAAGTCATAACACAGTGAGCAGACACTGATTGTGATTCTTTGTTTGTTAAGATGAAAAGAGGACCTCTCATCATCCTGGGCATGACATGTCAACTGTGGATCAGTCAGATGATTTGGTAAATATACATATGGTGAATATGTCGCAGCGTGTCCTCTGTACAGGCCACACTTTACAAAAAGAATATGATAATCTAACACTGTAGTGTTTGTTATTCCATAAATAAAAGGAGAAGTTTTAACGCTGATGACTGATACATTCTGTAAATAAATCCTTTTATTTGTCTAATAATGTCTCGGTGTTACAGCCCTGAGTTCTAAAATGCTTCTCATTTCAGCATATGCACTATGCAGCAGTGGATTTCTCAACAAGGCGAGCAAAAATGAAGGAGGAGGAGAAGAAAAAGAAGACGACAAGAGAGTCACAATCAGTGTGCATATACTCTGCGGTCAGATAATACCTCAGCCAGAAGGCCCCCCTCTCTATAGGTAGAGGAGGACGTGCAGCAGTCCTTTCAGATTTATAAAATAATAATAAGAATGTAAAAATTGCAGTTGCAAAGAAAAAACACTCTTACATCCTTCTGCATTTGTCGAGGTCACAAACTCCTGATTGGTATTATTTAAATGATGGATGGACTGTGTTTAGAGAGCTGCACAATGATCAACACTGGTTTTGCACATGAACAGATCACATGAGCAGCAGTAGTTTGGGAACAGACAGATTTATTTATTGATTAGAATTAGAAAACATGTATATGTTGTCCTATACACATAAGAACATATCATCATAACTTTGCAGCCATGTGGTATTAGTCTGCAAACAAGGTCCATGCAAGATGACACAATAAACCTGTTTCAAACTGCACCATTTCCAATTGCTTTTGTTCTGAGCATTGATTCCAAAAATATGTGTTCACTTCTTTCGTTTTCACTGCTTCTGTGTCATCTTGTGACGAAGCGGATTACGTCGCTGCATCCTTTCTTTGATCTTTAACTTTGACTGCAGTACATTTTCCTCAGATTTACTCCTTCAAATATCATATAGCCCAGCTTTTTACCTTTTTAAAGGAAAAGATTAATACAACTAGAACACAAATGAAATGTCATATTAACATGATTATCATAAATTTGATTGTGAGTTTGGAGACTATAAAGAAAGGCCACTGCAGAATGATGGTGTGAACTGAGCTGCTGAAGACCCAAGTGTCCATGTGGTATTCACTGTAACCACTTGACCATCAGGACCTGATTTAAATGATGTCCATGTGTCTTTCTTTAGGTTGCAGAATTAAAAAACACAACATGTGTTTTCTGTCTGCTTGAAAACCCTGATTATTTGCCATTTTTTAACTGTACTGTGGTTTTATTACCAACAGAAGAAAGATGCCAGGAAGAGAGGGAGAGAGATACAGCAAAACTTATAACAAATATGGCAGCTCAGTGCTGATCTGGCGATGCATGCATGTGTGCACATTCACATAAAAAATGCGTTCAGTCTAAATATATTTGAAGTAGAGGTGGGGATTTAATGCGTTAATTGCGATTAATTAATTACAAAAACTTATTGCGTTAAAGCAAATTAACGCATTTAATCCATTGATTTAATCACAGTTTGTATTCCAAACAACGCGGAACGTTTTTGTGCAAACTGTGCAAAACAGAGTTTGCATACCACCGAAGCACTTCAACCCTACGGTACCATACATAAATGCAAAGCATGTTGCAGCGAGCACAGAAACTGACAGAGCTGATAGCGCTAGCAGTCTCGGTCCGAGTACCAACAAGAGGTGTCGGCAGCCCAAACCCGTTTTTCCAGACATTAAGAGAGCTTGAGTTTACAATAGTCATGTCTGTGTCTATTATTTGATTCACTAAAACTAATTTAAATCAAAAAATTTTGCTTTTGGGGGCAAATATTATTATGCTATTAAAATGTGATTAATCGAGATTATTTAATTACAAAGCCTCTAATTAATTAGATTAATTGTTCTGATCGAGTCCCATCCCTAATTTGAACGTAATGGTAAAACTTGTGAATAAAGTATAACTGATATGCTATTATGCAACGTTCTACAACATAAGAAGTCAGTTACCTGTAAACAAACAATTCTACACTAAGTGTACTTAAACATGCTCTAACACACTAATCCAGACCTAAAGCTTTGATAGCAGTGTAGATCCTCTTCTTCTCTGCTGCTTTTTTTGCTCCACTGTCAGCTTTCATCGCAGTAAAGACAACAGCCGAATAAATCCATGGTTCCTTCTGAGAAAATACATGAATGAAAACACATGCAATGTACAGACTAAACTAATGTATCTTCATCTCTCTGAGGATCAATAAGAAAATAATGTAACAATATTATGAGATGGTAGGAGAAGAACAAAAAATATACTGATGTTTGCCGACATTTCCTATCTTTTCACATTTTTACACCTTACCTGCTGACCTTGAGTTGGATCATCTGTTTGCAAAACAACAAAAATAAAGATGAAAGATAATGTAAGATAATTTACACAAATCTGTTCTGGAAAATCTGTAGCAGCTGTTAAAATAGATTGATCAGATTGATTACCGTCACAACTTTTCTTCTTGATGGTATAAATGAGGAAGGCTATAACAATCAGACTTGTAGCCAAAGCAGCACATAACAGAAAGACAATGATATTGGCCTTCTGTACATCCCATGTGTTGAGTGCTGAAAAAAAAGCACCCAATAATGACTTTACATAAGGAACTTGTTTTTTTTTTTTTTTTTCACAATATAAACGGATACCATTCAATTTATATTGTAAAACAGTTACAGTTACCTTCAGTGTCCAGTTTTTTTCCTTTTCCAAAAATGATCTCTCCACACGTGGCCACAGCACAGTAGTAAGTCCCAGCATCAGAGGAGCTGATGTCCTTAGAGAAGCTGTAGACACATTTCTGTGAGTGAGTCTCAGGACTCCTCTCACATTCATCACCACTGTTTTGATGAGCGTAAATTAAACTGGGATGAGATTCATCTGATTTGGTTCGGAACCAGTACACACTGTGATCTTCTGGACATGTTTTGTTGTCAGAGTCAAACAGGACTGAACACTGCAGAGTCACTGAGTCTCCTGGATGAACTGAATCAGACGGAGACACTTGAATGATGGCAGTGATATCTGGTTCTGGTCCTAGAAAATATGAAGGAATAAATAATGAACATGTGCTACCCATCTCGTTGATTATAACATCACTAATAATGTGAATTAGAAACACAAGAACACATATTCATAATTATTTACCTTGAACTATCAGAAATATTCCCTCCATGAATGTCACTTTGAGCTTTGTGATTTTCAAACAGTAGTAAAATCCAGTATCACTCAGCTTAGTCTGACTAATATGGAGAACAAACGTTCCTGGCTCTTGTTTTGCTGTAATGTGAGTATTTGTTGTAATCTGAGGAGTCTTATCAACATCAGTGATATCATATGTCAACGTTCCTCCCAAGAATTCAGGCCAGTTCCCAGAAACAATCCTGATCCAAAACAAGGATTCTTGGTTCAGAGATTCCTGACGAGCACATGTAATAGAAACATTTTGTCCAACACCAACAGTCTTTGTTACAAACTTATGATCATCTGAGCACCCTGATTATTAGAAAACATGGCATAAACTTTCATTGCTATGCAGACGACACCCAGCTATATTTATCTATGAAACCAGATGAAACTAATCAGTTGGTTAAACTCCAAGCATGCCTTAAAGACATAAAGGCTTGGATGACCTGTAATTTCCTACTGTTAAACTCAGACAAAACAGAAGTTATTGTATTCGGTCCTAAGCATCTCAGAGATTCATTATCTAATCACATGGTGTCTTTGGATGGCATTACCTTGGCCTCCAGTACTACTGTAAAAAACCTTGGTGTTATATTTGATGAGGATATGTCCTTTAAATGTCACATAAAGCAAGTGACCAGGACTGCCTTCTTTCACCTGCGTAATATCGTCAAAATTAGGAACATCCTGTCTCAGAGTGATGCTGAAAAACTAGTTCATGCATTTGTGTCATCCAGACTGGATTACTGTAATTCATTACTGTCTGGCTGTCCAAATAGCTCTTTAAAAAGCCTCGAGTTGATTCAAAATGCCGCAGCAAGAGCATTGACAGGAATTAGCAAGAGAGATCATATTACTCCAGTTTTAGCTTCTCTTCACTGGCTCCCTTTAAAGTCTAGAATAGAATTTAAAATCCTCCTCCTTACATACAAGGCCCTTAAAGGCCTAGCTCCATCGTATCTTAAAGACCTTATTGTACCATATCATCCCAGCAGATCACTTCGGTCTGAAAGTGCAGGCCTACTTGTGGTTCCTAGAATTTCAAAAAGTAGAATGGGAGGTAGAGCTTTCAGCTATCAGGCTCCTCTCCTGTGGAACCAGCTCCCAGTTTGGGTTCGGGAGGCAGACACTCTCTCTATTTTTAAGGTCAGGCTTAAGACTTTCCTTTTTGATCAGGCTTATAGTTAGGGCTGGACTAAACCATCCGTTAGTTATGCTGCTATAGGCCTAGGCTGCTGGGGGACGATGCTCCAAACACATGTCCTCCTTCTTTCTTCTCTCTCCTCTCTCGCATCCTCCACTTTCTTTTCTCTGGCACAGAGCTCTTGCCCTCTAATTTCCTATATACTACTAGTCATACAATTCTGTGCTATTACTACGTAGAATGTTTACTGCTGTGTGTGTCCCACCCCCCTCCCCCCCCTTCCCCCCTCTTCCCCCCTCTTCTTGTGAGTATTTCTGGCCTGGAGTTGTGCGTTTCCTGTAGAGCTCCATACTACATCTGTTGTCGTGGTCTCATCAGCCTGCCCAGTCTTCATGGAATCCTGCAGTTATCCACTCCTACCTGAATGAACAATTCTCCAACCTGCCTATGATTCCTCTTACATTTTCAAACTGTCATGTAACATCATCAGTTTGTATCATAAGATTCCACATGTACACTTTAGTCAGATATGTGTATCTATGACAGATGTATGTTTATCTTGCTGTTCTCTTCTCTTCTCTCTTTGCTGTTCTCTTCTCTCTTTCTTCTGTCTGTACCCGGCTGGCCTTAGGCAGATGGGTCCCTCCATATGAGCTGGGTTCTGCTCGAGGTTTCTTCCTGTTAAAAGGGAGTTTTTCCTTGCCACCGTTGCCTTCAGGCTTGCTCTGGGGGTTTCAGGCCGGGTTTTTGTAAAGCGTCTTGAGACGATTTGTATTGTTATTGACGCTATATAAATAAAATTGAATTGAAATTGAATTGAATTGAAAAAACAGAAAAACAAAACATTAACAACAGAGGAAGATTCGTACATGTACAACCACATATGCACAAGAGAGACTGATTTGTATTTGTTGTAAACTATATAATAATACGTATTTAACACCATAAATGAGCAATCTGAGCTTTCTACAGCTTATACTTACATCCCACTCTGAGCATCAGCAGTAAATTAACTATGACCAGCATAATGTCTTATGGATCCAACTGCATGTGACTGCATTTAAGAGTGTTGTAAGATGGTTCATCTTAAAGTAATCACATCAAGTGGGAGGGACCAGTTTTAGAACAATCCGATTGGTCTATTATTCTCCCTGCATCTCACTGTGTTACCAGAGTGGCAGATATATCAACTATCAAACCTGAGAACATGAAACAAAAAAGAGATTTTGTTTCATGACATTTTAAGACTTACTCATAAGAAATACAATGGAGGTACTACAGCAAAAACCCAAATAACTGAAACATCACCTTTGACTGATGATGAGTATACACCTGTCTGATGTTTTCAGCTTGAAATACAGGTTTCCGCTTTAAATGTGCTATAAATGTATGTGAATGTTCTGCCCAGGTTGACCAGGCTGTTATTGCTCCTTGTTCTGTGTCTATCTAAGGATATATTTGAAATAGTTGGATTTATTCTGCAGATGTGACATTCTGATAGTTGGGATAAGAAGTTTAATACCCAGTATACAGCATAACACATGCAACACTATTTTGAATCTAAACAAACCTGTTTAAACAAGACAGCCGTTATGAGATGCTTTCCAACTTCCTGCTTTTTCTGTAAGAGACTGGATTTGATCAAAACTTGTTTCATTTGCTCCCCTTAAATATCAATTTCACCATTTAGAAATGGTTTCAAATGATTACTCTGAGATATAATACAATGAACAGGCTAAACTTTAAATACTGTTCATCTTAAAGGGGCTCAGATACCGTTAGCCCTATCATTTAATAGAATAGAATAGAATAGAATAGAATAGAATGTATTTATTGTCATTGTAGTACAACAAAATGAAGGTAGCCTGAGGTCCCCCATTAGGTGCAGTAAAAAAAATAAATAAGGTAAGGAATGTAAGAAAATGAAAATAAAAAAATATGTACAAAACTATAAGACTAGACATGAGCACTGTTATTGCAACATGAAGTTATTGCAGTTGTTTGTGAGAGATTATTGCACATTACACATATGACAGTTATTTGAAGTTGCATATGAAATTATTGTACACATGTATTGCACATTACTGTGGGAATTATCATACATTCACTGTATTTCTTTAGTGATCGAGTTGTTATGGGAGATTATGGCTGTCGCCTAGAAGCCATTCTTCAGTCTATTGGCCTTCAGAGTTCTGTACCATCTACCAGATGGTAGCAGTTCAAAGACTGAGTGTCCAGTGTCGGTTGTGTCCTTTATTATCGCCTGGGCCTTCCTCAGGCAGCAGGAGTTGTATAGATCCTGTAAAGAGAGGATGGGGCAGCTGATGATCCTCTGGGTTGTGGTGACGACCCTCTGGAGCGCCTTACTGTCTGCTGCAGTGCAGCTGGAAAACCACACGCAGATACAGTAAGTGAGGATGCTCTCTATGGAGCATCGGTAAAAGGACACTAGCAGTCTCTGGTGATTGTTCTTTAGTGTCCTCAGGAAATAGAGTCTCTGCTGTGCCTTTTTTTACGATGGCTCTGGTGTTAGTGCTCCAGGTCAGGTCGTCCTCGATGTCCACACCCAGGAACCGGAAGCTGGAGACCCTCTCCACACATTCCCCTCCAATGAACAGTGGCTGAATGGCCACTTTCCTCCTCCTGAAATCTAGGACGATCTCCTTCGTCTTGGTGGTGTTCAGCATGAGGTTGTTCTCGGTGCACCACACTGTCAGCCGCTCCACTTCGTCCCGGTACACAGACTCATCCCCACCTGTGATGAGCCCCACCACGGTGGTGTCATCAGCAAACTTTATAATGGTGTTGCTGGGGTGAGTGGAGGTGCAGTCATGTGTGTAGAGGGTGTAGAGAAGGGGGCTCAGCACACAGCCCGGAGGGGAGCCGGTGCTGAGGCTGATGGCTGAGGAGATATGGGGGCCCACTCTCACCCTCTGAGAGCGATCGGTCAGGAAGTCCCTGATCCAGAGGCAGATGGAGTCGGAGATTCCCAGTTCTGACAGCTTGGACACCAGTCTGTTGGGGAGGATGGTATTAAACACAGAGCTGAAGTCCACGAAGAGCAGCCATGCATAGCCCCTCTGCTGTTCCAGATGGGACGTAGCACCATGCAGGTCTGTGGCTACGGCGTCCTCCGTGGACCTGTTGATGGTGTTGATCTCGCAAAATATATTTAGATAAACCAACATCAATGTCTGTGGTTATACAGAAATTCAAAAAGATGTATCTAACTGTTTGCTACAGTGATAAACAAAGACAAAATCTTAAATATTGTGTGAACCAGAAGCCCCACATCATTAGTGATGGCCCCGCCCACTTCAGCAGGAAGAGCACACAGAGTGGTGAGGTGGCTGTGGTCACGCCCTCCGTCCTCTACACTCTCTCTTAATCTCACGCTGACAGGGAGAGGCAGAGCGCTACTGTCACAGTATGACAGAAACACATTCATCTAGAGGTGATCAAAGGTTTTACACATGTACTGATGTGAGAGTGAACTCACACGAACCTAAAGCAGCTGAGGCCTGAACCCTAGAATTCATAATGAGGCAGCAAGAGAGTCTTTTTAAAATGTTTTAACATTGTACGTGTTTAAATCATCCATCTATCAGCATCAACATATTGTTGACCACAAGGCAAAACTTGTAGGCCTGACAACGAAGGTGTCTTAATATAGAGCACATCTGTTGCCCATGACTGCAGCATTACTGGTTTCATTCCTCTAGGAATCTAGGTTTTGTCAGTGTAGCTGTTGAATGTGGCTTTGCTTGTCGTTCCTTCTGCAAACATGCAGACAACCTTTACAAAGTGCTGTGAGACCAGAGAGAAAGCGGGTGATATTCATCTCAGAAAATGACACCGAAACCATGAGAGACGTTCAGAAAACACAGGGGACGTTAGTAACTGCAGCTCATCAGTGAGATAATTAAGGTGGACAGACTTCTCAGTTGCACATGACTGCAATACCCCGGTTAGATTTCAGCTGGGGATGTGTGTTACAACCTCGTCTGTGACAAAATAATCCTAAAAATGCTACCAATGGTGCTGGTGATGCGTAAATCGTCTTTAACTGTACTTTCTGCCATTTCTTTGTGAGTATAGCGCTGTTGAACTTGTAACAAAGAAAGAAGCATGAGATAAACTCAACTGGTTCATGGACACTTAAGTGTGGCTGTGGTTGGCCTTTCAAACAGGGGCGTGAATACAAAGGGGCTGTACTTCCTGTCTCAGTCTCTGCTTTAATCTCAGGAAGCTGGTCTTACACCACTGCTTTATATGTTTTAAAAATGCAAGTACAACCACACTGTACATATTATTGTTATTATAATATAATAATATTGGAACACCGAGACATTAGAGGGTACAGGAGGGATAAATATACACACACACACCTGCTCTATCATGGTATCCTGATCATTTCTTTACATGTTTTCATTGGTAGCTGCTGACAGATGAAGGGAGTTGCTGATAATTCACTTTTCACACCCTAATCTTTTTGGCAAGAGCAGGACGTTGAGGTGAGAACTTTTTGGAAAGCCGAATTGTTCCTGTACATCTCTTGGCACACTGCTGGACTGACAGCCTGTCCAGATTAATGTTTCTACATTATATTATCAGGTAACAGAGGCACAGTCGCATAAAGTAGATGATTGTATTTAAAAAAAACCCACAAGAATTAAAATAACAAGAAACTAAAACAATAAATGCTGAAGCCTCATGTAGTTCTTTCTCATCATACTAAACGCTCATCCGCAGGCCTGTTCTGAGTAAACAGCTTCAGTGGTCGGTCAAAGGGCGGAGAAACAGCTCACCACAGCTTTTTTTTTTTCTTTTCACAGAAGCTGGTGACTGTGCCTTTGTTGCACATGCACAAGGCCTGAGTACTGCTACACAAGAAAAAAAGAGGGTGTTATTCATCTCATAAAATTAGACTATAACCACAGCAGACATTCAGGAACTGAACTCAGAACTGTCCAACTCACACTATGAAATCAAAATACCCCAGATGCCAAACAGTCCATCATAGCGTGTTTATTGCATTCGAGAAAGAGAAGCTTGTTTCCTTTCTGGAGATATCTTCCATCTGTCATTTACACAATAACACTTTTAATAACTTTAACTTCAACAGAAAACTTTAAAATATTTGTATTGGTTGACAAAAAATGCTCTCTTTATCTGTCTCTCGTAGTCTTAGCTTTGAGTTTGCCTTACGGGTTGATGTCCTCTGTGGTTTTTAGCCACATTTCCACTCCATTTCCATTTTTTTTTTTCCAGCTGCCCTTCAAAGCCACATGTGAACACCAACGCAACACTGTTTCACAAGTCCTCCTTTGCAAGTACAAGACACTTTTAAGGACCAAAAAACAAAAACAGAACAATATAAAGTAAAAAGTATGCCATAAATGTATTAACTCTCCAAACTGTAAACATGACTGTATGAGTAAAGTGAATAAAGTGCAAATGTAAACAGGAATAACAGAGATTATATATTTACATGTTACTGCAGAGGTAGTATGTGTAAAAAATAAAATACAAAATAAGGGCGGGGGGGGTGCTTCTAAAAAAATGAGTTTTATATGACACACTAAACATAAACATCACAATATCCCCTGCCCTTCCTGATTTTAAAGCTGTGCTGTTTTGAAAAATAAGTAAATAAATAAAAATCACTCATCCAATCAATAAACCAATGTCAAGATTTTGCTCAGAGTAATAAAAATATGTGACTCTGGTTCAGCAGATGTTGGTTATAATAATGTTCTGACACCTGTCAAATGCTCTCAGCTTCACTGCTTTGAGAAATGATCCTCCCCCGTCCCCTGAATATCAGTATGATTATACAATAGACTTTTCCCAACATAACTTTCAATTGTTTGTTGCTATTGATATGGAAAATAAAGCTTATGTCAATTTAAACGGTGCTGGTAGAGACACCAAACTAAATGCAAAGTAAATGACAAACATTGGCTGAGGATGCATTCACGTTGTGTCAATGCAACAGATTTCGGCGCTAAAAGACTTCCACAGTTTGTGCCAAGCTAAGCATAAAACACAACTGGTTATCACAGAAACAAGAATTTAATAGAGATCACAATGAAAGCACCACCAAAAAGCAACATCTATGACCATGGACATCTCTTATCAAATGAAAACACACCACGTGTTTGTTAAATGTAGGGGGGAGGTCATTTTCTTCATTTCAACCAATCACTGATTTCTACTTTCATCACCTTGAGACTAAAGCTTCCAGTAGAGCAAGACAGTCAGTAGGTTGAGACAAGAGTGCTACACCACAATGATCGGAAGACTGGCAGCTTTGATTCTTCTTAGTACAGCGAGTGAGTACAATTCTTTCTTACAGACACATATTAATAGTAATATTTTTATGTAATGGTAGTTCCATTGATTTTATCTTCTCATGATCTAACTCTGTTGTTATTTGTCTGTTTTTCTGCAGGTCTCATTCAAACTTCAGATGTTTCTCAGCTGATCTCTTTAACCGTGGTTAAACTTGGTGACCAAGTCACTTTCTACTGTAAAGTTTCTGGGAATGATGCTAAATTCATTTCCTGGTATAAACAGTCTCTTGGACATACTGTCCAAACTGTTGCTGGTGTCAACTGGGGAAAACCAACTCTTATTGGACAATTTAAAGAGTCACGTTTCACAGTGACAGAGGAGGATTCTCTCATCATCAGAGATGTCAGCAAAGATGATGAAGCAACATATTTCTGTCTAAATGGAGAAAGGAATTTAGCACAGTTTGTGAATGGCACATTCTTGACTGTGAAAGGTATGATATGTTTCTTTCACCAGATATGTTTCTGCCAATATCAGTAAAAATATGTTAATTAATAAATAGCTCACATTATTATGTTTTCTTAAATACCTTATTTTAACTGTGTCACACAGATTGTCATCTACATAAATCTGTCTACGTGGAACAACATCCAAAGTCTGAGTCAGTTCAGCTGGGAGTCTCAGTGACTCTCCAGTGTTCACTTCTCTCCAAGAACAAAGAGAACCGTGTTCAGTGTCCAGGTGAAAACAATGTGTACTGGTTCAGAGCTGGATCCCAAGGATCTCTTCCCAGCATCATTTACACTCACAGTAACAACAGTGATGAAGGTGTGGAGAGAAGCTGTGTCTACAGTCTGTCCAAAAATATACAGAACTCCTCTGATGCTGGGACTTACTACTGTGCTGTGGTCACATGTGGCGAGATCCTGTTTGGTGAAGGAACTAAAGTGGAGACAGGTATGTGCTCATAGAGTCAATAAGAACAAGTATAAAACAAGCATTGGTAGTTACAGTGGATTTAAAGACTTTTCCATGGAGACATTTTGGACTTTAACTCTGTTATTTTTTTCCTAGATTGTCTTCACGTTTCTACTTTGAGAGCAGGATTAGACCCAGTTGTCTTCGTGCTTGGAGTGTTGTTGACCAGCTGTGTGACTGTGATTGTCCTGCTTATTATCTACATAAAAAAGAGGAATGTTTGTGAACATTGCAAAGGTAGGTTCACTATTTATAGATACAAATATCTAATTGTTCATTTCATTACATGATTTTCTATCCCAAATTTATATACCATCTCACAGCAAACGTCGTGTTATAGCAGGATTGCAGAATGTCTTTGTCCTAGTGTTGTATATTGTAAATACGTTAATAACTTACTATCAGTTCTTTGTTGAAGATAAAATAATATTTAGTAAAGTAGCTCTGCTGTGTGATGAATGTTGCAGCAGGAAAGATGTCAGGTGTACCATCTCAATATCATCTAGAATCTTGGACAAAGCATGTCACCTGAATTTCTCAAATGTCTTTTAATGTCCTTAAATGTTAAAGGACTGGAGCTGATTTGGGTAAACCACATGAGAAGGTGTGTTCAATTACAAACACAAGAAGTTCAAAAGTGCTTTTTTTATATTAGAGTTCATTTTGAGAAAGAGAAGGATTTTTCTCTCCCAAGAGAATAGTGACTCTTTCAGCTGTGCCTTTTATCCACACTTTTATAGGTGTGGCTGGTGTGGCTCCCTGGGCCATACGTTCACTAAACCAAAATAAGAACCCTCTGCAAACTGTGGCCACCTCCCTCACCCCACCCTTCCCCTCCCTTGCCATGATCAACCACTAACACCTCTGGACAATATTGCATTTTTTTGCACCTTTGCACTAGGCACTGCTACTAGGCTGCGGCTATCTTACTCATGTGTGCTGGAGGGTGTTTTGTCTGGGAGGGTTTGGAGGGTATTTCTGTGTGTAAATGTTGTGCTGCGTTGGGGGCTGGGCGGATGAGAGGGGGTGTGAGAGGAAGAGTGAGTGTGGAACTTTTAGGGGATGTTTTTTTGTATGTTTACTTATTTATTTATGAATTATTTATCCACCAAGCGACCAAGAGTGGCAACTTGAATTTCGTTGTGTTGATACTCTGTATTTTATGCAATGACAAATAAAGCTTCAATCAATCAATGAATCCAATGCCTGACCCAAAGACACTTGCACTGCTACAGCAAGGCAGTGGGGGTGCAGATGTCATAACACAGTGAGAAGACACTGATTGTGATTCTTTGTTTTTTAAGATGAAAAGAGGACCTCTCATCATCCTGGGCATGACATGTCAACTGTGGATCAGTCAGATGATTTGGTAAATATACATATGGTGAATATGTCACAGCTTGTCCTCTGTACAGGCCACACTTACTAATATAGACACACTTTACAAAAAGAATATGATAATCTAACAATGCAGTGTTTGCTATTCCATAAATAAAAGGAGAAGTTTTAACGCTGATGATTGACAAATTCTGTAAATAAATCCTTTTATTTTTTAATGCCTCTGTGTTACTGCCCTGAGTTCTAAAATGCTTCTCATTTCAGCATATGCACTATGCAGCAGTGGATTTCTCAACAAGGCGAGCAAAAATGAAGGAGGAGAAGAAGAAGAAGACAAGAGAGTCACAACCAGAGTGCGTGTACTCTGCTGTTAGATCAGACCTCAGCCAGCAGGCCCCCCTCTCTACAGGCAGAGGAGGACGTGCAGCAGTCCTTTCAGATTTGCGTGGCTGACTTGAACGCTTCATTTCCATCGGTCAACTCAAATCAAAACATGCATATTTTCAATAAGATTTGGTGTTAAGCTCATTGCCAGAGAGAGCACATACTCCTCTGATGTGATTAATATATCTGTGGACTTACATCTGACAGTTTGCTAACATTAACTGGATATGGAGTGATTGCATATGCAAAATAATAAGAATGTAAAAATTGCAATTGCAAAGAAAAAACACTCTTACATCCTTGTGTATTTGTCAAGGTCAAAAACTCCTGATTGGCATTATTTAAATGATGGATGGACTGTGTTTGGAGAGCTGCACAATGATCAGCACCAGTTTTACACATCAACAGATCACATGAGCAGCAGTAGTTTGGAAATAGACAGATTTATTTATTGATTAGAATTAGAAAACATGTATATGTTGTCCTATACACATAAGAACAAGAACAGATTCTTCAGAAATGTTATCGTCATAAATTTGCAGCCATATGGTATTAGTCTGCAAACAAGGTCCATGCAAGATGATACAATAAACCTGTTTCAAACTGCACCATTTCCAGTTGCTTTTGTTCTGAGCCATGATTCCAAAAATATGTGTTCACTTCTTTCGTTTTCGTTTACACTTACCTTTGGAAAGGAAAAGATTAATACAACTAGGACACAAATGAAATGATTACCAGAAATTTGATTTTGAGTTTGGAGAATGTGAAGAAAGGCCGCTGCAGAACTGAGCTGCTGAAGACCCAAGTGTCCATGTGGTATTTACTGTAACCACTTGACCACCAGGACCTGATTTAAATGATGTCCATGTGTCTTTCTTTAGGTTGCAGAATTAAGAAAAACACAACATATGTTTTCTGTCTGCTTGAAAACCCTGAACCCTGATTATTTGTCATTTTTTAACTGTACTGTGGTTTTATTACCAACAGAAGAAAGATGCCAGGAAGAGAGGGAGAGAGATACAGCAAAACTTATAACAAATATTGCAGCTCAGCTCTGATCAATCAAGGCATGCATGTGTGCACATTCACATAAAAAATGCGTTCAGTCTAAATATATTTGAACTAGAGGTGGGGATTTAACGTGTTAATTGCAATTAATTAATTACAATTTTTTTTTTTTTTACAAATTAACGCATTTAACCCACTGATTTCACAGTTTGTATTCCAAACAACGCGGAAAGCTTGTCAGTGCAAGATTTCCTGATACACCGTCAGAGCTCGGCTCACCGCTAATTGCAGAAATCGGATAAAGTGTTGTTAGGACCAGGGCCGGTTTTTGCTATGGGCAATGTGGGCGACCGCCCAGGGCGCAATCTATGTGAGGGCGCATTAAAAAAAAAAAAAAAAAAAAAACTCGCCAATTTTCTAGACTACCGCCAGTAGCGGTTTTAGGCACGGGAGAACATAATCATTTGTGTCATTTGTGTCATTTTTTCATGACACAAGGGGGGCGGCACGAGCACTTGGAAAATAAATAAATAAATAAATCTGCACCGCTACATGGTTTTCTATTATCTGTCTTATCTGTGTGGGGAACTGGCAAATTGTCGCCACCTGCAGCTGCAGGCGCCCCTGCTTGCTGAGAAGGTGCCGTGCACCGAAGCTGTGTGTGAGAAGTGGGGGGCAGTTCACCTGGGTCTCTCCCAAATTGAACGGACGGGGGTCCACGTCCACTGTATAAAAGGGTTAAAGTCAGTCACACCTTGACTTTCTTCCATATAACTCACATTTCATTCATAATATTATACAGGCCTATAATTCCTGCACGTTTTTGTTTTTATGAATTGTGTGAAATGGCCAAATAGAAAAATAGGTAATACAAAACGATTATGTGGTCACCAAGGTGAATTTACGGAAGCCGAGAACGGCCATGGATTTTTTTTTTTAATGCACCGTTATATCGTGATAACGACTTATTAATTCGTTATCACGAGAAAACAAACTTTGTTATATCGAGATAACGAATTAATAAGTCGTTATCACGATATAACAACGTTTGTTTTCTCGAGATAACGAAAAAAATTAATTCGTTATCTCGACATAACAAAGATCGTTATGTCGAGATAACGAATTAATTCATAATGTGTTCGTCTTGACTTCAAACTTGCGCTGCCACTAACGGCTTCAGTAGCTTCCTACGGAAGCCGAGAACGGCCATGCATTCATACATTTTATTTCCTCCGTTTTCCCGAGATAACGAGTTAATTTCCTCCGTTTTCCCGAGATAACGGGAGAATTTTCTCGAGATCTCGTGATAATAAAGCTTTGTTTTCCCGAGATAACGATATAATTAATTTGAGATCTCGAGATAACGAAACTTGTTTTCCCGAGATAACGACATAATTAATTCGTGATCTCGAGAAAACAAAACGATATTGTAGTAGGCTTCTTAGATTACGCTCACTAATGTGTCTATTGTCTGTAATAGCAAGTGTCAGGCCTTGATTGAAAAGATGTGATCGGTTATCAATATGCTCCTGCTCCTCTGACATTGCTACACTGAATGATATTTCCTGCAATGATTTAATATAGCCTACTACAATATTGTTTTGTTTTCTCGAGATCACGAATTAATTATGTCGTTATCTCGGGAAAACAAGTTTCGTTATCTCGAGATCTCGAATTAATTATATCGTTATCTCGGGAAAACAAAGCTTTATTATCACGAGATCTCGAGAAAATTATCCCGTTATCTCGGGAAAACGGAGGAAATTAACTCGTTATCTCGGGAAAACGGAGGAAATTAACTCGTTATCACGGGAAAACGGAGGAAATAAAATGTATGAATGCATGGCCGTTCTCGGCTTCCGTAGCTTCCAGATTAACGATAAAGGTATATATTTAGCGAAAACTTAGTACCAAGTTAAGACCCACTTACAGTAAATACCTTCACATATCTAGAAGCTACAGCACTTATATGCGCAGTTATTTGTCGGAGTAGTTTATTTAGCATAAAAGGCCTAAGTAATGATTTATGAGTTTTAACGCTAATAAAAACCTACATATGCGTTAAAGAAACAAAACTTTGCTCGGTCAAATAAAACTTAACGGACAAGCTCCTTCTGCACAAACAACAGCCCACTCCTGTCAAGACTACGGAAGCCGTTGCCTACCAGTTACACTTTGTTAGTTGACTGGGTTTGTTTAGGGGCTACGGGTTACTTCAAACTAATGCGCTGCCACGAACGGCTTCCGTTACTAACCGGTAGCCCAGTCAACTAACAAAGTTACCAGTAGGCTACAGCCGTACACAGTCAATGGCTACAGCCAGTGGCGCTACGGAAGCCGTTCGTGGCAGCGCAAGTTTGAAGTCAAGACAAACACATTATGAATTAATTCGTTATCTCGACATAACGATCTTTGTTATCTCGAGATAACGAATTAATTATTTCGTTATCTCGAGAAAACAAACTTTGTTATATCGTGATAACGACTTATTAATTCGTTATCTCGATGTAACAAAGTTTGTTTTCTCGAGATAACGAATTAATAAGTCGTTATCACGATATAACGGTGCATTAAAAAAAAATAAATCCATGGCAGTTCTCGGCTTCCGTATGCATTGGTTTTAGTTGACTTCTGGTCGTGAGTGACAGCGTTGGAGGATGGAAATCTGTTGATTGTCGAGTGTCAAATAAAAGCAGAGATGGACAGAAAAAGGAAAGAGACCTGCGCTCGCAGGTGGTCACGCCCAGGGCGCAATTCAATGTAGAACCGCCACTGGTTAGGACTGATGGAAGGCACATTTAATTTCAAAAAACTACCTGATGGAAGCCTTGATAAGAGCGGGGTTTTGTGCAAATTGTGCAAAACAGAATTTGCATACCACCGAATCACTTCAACCCTACAGTACCATTTAAATGCAAAGCATGTTGCAGCGAGCACAGAAACTGATGGAGCTGTTAGCACTAGCAGTCCCGGTCCGAGTACCAACAAGAGGTGTCGGCAGCCCTGACCCATTTTTCCAGACATTAAGAGAGCTTGAGTTTACAATATTCATGTCTGTGTCTATTATTTGATTCACTGAAGTTCATTTAATTCAAAAAAGTTTGGCTTTTGGGGGGAAATATTGTTATGCTATTAAAATGTGATTAATTGAGATTAATTAATTACAAAGTCTCTAATTAATTAGATAAATTGTTTTGATCGAGTCCCACAATGCTTTCCAACTTCCTGCTTTTTCTGTAAGAGACTGGATTTGATCAAAACTTGTTTCATTTGCTCCCTAAACATCAGTTACACCATTTAGAAATAGTTTCAAATGATTCCTCTGAGATATAATACAATGAACAGGCTAAACTTTGATCACTGTTAATTTTAAACGGGCTCAGATACCTTTAGCCCTATCATTTAATAGAATAGAATAGAATAGAATAGAATAGAATGTCTTTATTGTCATTGTAGTACAATGAAATTAAGGTGGCCTGAGGTCCCCCGTTAGGTGCAGTAAAAAAATAAATAAGGTAAGGAATGTAAGAAAACTAGAATAAAAAAAATGTACAAAACTATAAGACTAGACACTGGCATGGCAGAACACTGTTATTGCAACATGAAGTTATTGCACTTGTTTGTGAGAGATTATTGCACATTACACATATGAAAGTTATTTTAAGTTGCACATATGAAATTATTGCACACATGTATTGCACATTACTATGGGAATTATTGTACATTCACTTTATTTCTTTAGTGTTTGAGTTGTTCAGTGTGATTATGGCTCTTGCATAGAAGCCATTCCTCAGTCTATTAGTACTGGGCTTCAGAGTTCTGTACCATCTACCAGATGGTAGCAGTTCAAAGACTGAGTGTCCAGTGTCGGTTGTGTCCTTTATTATCGCCTGGGCCTTCCTCAGGCAGCAGGAGTTGTATAGATCCTGTAAAGAGAGGATGGGGCAGCCGATGATCCTCTGGGTTGTGGTGACGACCCTCTGGAGCGCCTTACTGTCTGCTGCAGTGCAGCTGGAAAACCACACGCAGATACAGTAAGTGAGGATGCTCTCTATGGAGCATCGGTAAAAGGACACTAGCAGTCTCTGGTGATTGTTCTTTGGGGTTCTCAGTAAATAGAGTCTCTGCTGTGCCTTTTTTTACGATGGCTCTGGTGTTAGTGCTCCAGGTCAGGTCGTCCTCGATGTCCACGCCCAGGAACCTGAAGCTGGAGACCCTCTTCACACATTCCCCTCCAATGAACAGTGGCTGAGTGGCCACTTTCCTCCTCCTGAAATCTAGGACGATCTCCTTCATGTTGGTGGTGTTCAGGATGAGGTTGTTCTTGGTGCACCACACTGTCAGCCGCTCCAGTTCGTCCCAGTACGCAGACTCATCCCCACCTGTGATGAGCCCCACCACGGTGGTGTCATCAGCAAACTTTATAATGGTGTTGCTGGGGTGAGTGGAGGTGCAGTCATGTGTGTAGAGGGTGTAGAGAAGGGGGCTCAGCACACAGCCCTGAGGGGGGCCGGTGCTGAGGCTGATGGCTGAGGAGACATGGGGGCCCACTCTCACCCTCTGACAGCGATCGGTCAGGAAGTCCCTGATCCAGAGGCAGATGGAGTCGGAGATTTCCAGTTCCGACAGCTTGGACATCAGTCTGCTGGGGAGGATGGTATTAAACACACAGCTGAAGTCCACGAAGAGCAGCCGTGCGTAGCTCCCCTGCTGTTCCAGATGGGACGTAGCACCATGCAGGTCTGTGCCTACGGCGTCCTCCGTGGACCTGTTAGCCCTGTAGGCAAACTGGTGAGGGTTGAAACCGGGGTGAAGGCTGGAGGTGATGTGGGTCCGGACCAGTTTCTAAAAGCACTTTGTGATGATAGGAGTAAGTGCCACCGGACAGTAGTTATTAAAACTGCTGATGGTGCATCTCACAAAATATATTTAGATAAACCAACATCAATGTCTGTGGTTATATAGAAATTCAAAAAGATGTATCTAGCTGTTTACTACAGTGATAAACAAAGACAAAATCTTAAATATTGTGTGAACCAGAAGCCCCACATCATTAGTGATGGCCCTGCCCACTCTGAATATTCGTCACTTCAGTAGGAAGAGCACACAGAGTCGGTGAGGTGGCTGTGGTCACGCCCTCCACCCTCTACACTCTCTTAATCTCACGCTGACAGGGAGAGGTGGAGCGCTACTGTCACAGTATGACAGAAACACATTCATCTAGAGGTGATCAAAGGTTTCACACAAATACTGATGTGAGAGTTTGAACTCACACAAACCTAAAGTTAACCTAAAGTTTTAACATTGTACGTGTTTGTAATAAAAATATAACCCCTGGGTGCCCCACTCTCTCTATGACAGTGTCAGTAACTCATCCATCTATCAGCATCAACATATTGTTGACCACAAGGTAAAACTTGTAGGCCTGACAATGACGGTGTCTTAATATAGAGCACATCTGTTGCCCATGACTGCAGCATTACTGGTTTCATTCCTCTAGGAATCTAGGTTTTGTCAGTGTAGCTGTTGAATGTGGCTTTGCTTGTCGTTCCCTCCGCAAACATGCAGACAACCTTTACAAAGTGCTGTGAGACCAGAGAGAAAGCGGGTGATATTCAGCTCAGAAAATGACACCGAAACCACGACAGACGTTCAGAAAACACAGGGGACGTTAGTAACTGCAGCTCTGCAGTGAGATAATTAAGGTGGACAGACTTCTCAGTAGCACATGACTGCAATGTCCCTGGTTAGATTTCAGCTGGGGATGTGTGTTTCAACCTCGTCTGTGACAAAATAATCCTAAAAATGCTACCAATGGTGCTGGTGATGCGTAAATCGTCTTTAACTGTACTTTATGCCATTTCTTTGTGTGTATAGAGCTGTTGAACTTGTAACAAAGAAAGAAGCATGAGATAAACTCAACTGGTTCATGGAAACTTAAGTGTGGCTGTGGTTGGCCTTTCAAACAGGGGCGTGAATACAAAGGGGCTGTACTTCCTGTCTCAGTCTCTGCTTTAATCTCAGAGAGCTGGTCTTACACCACTGCTTTATATGTTTTAAAAATGCAATTGTAACCACACTGTACATATTATTGTTATTATTAATGTTGATATTGGAACACCAAGACATTAGAGGGTACAGGAGGTATAAATATACACACACACACCTGCTCTATCATGGTATCCTGATCATTTCTTTACATGTTTTCACTGGTAGCTGCTGACAGATGAAGGGAGTTGCTGATAATTCACTTTTCACACCCTATTCTTTTTGGCAAGAGCAGGACGTTGAGGTGAGAAGTTTTTGGAAAGCCGTATTGTTCCTGTACATCTCTTGGCACACTGTTGGACTGACAACCTGTCCAGATTAATGTTTCTACATTATATTATCAGGTAACAGAGGCACAGTTGCATAAAGTAGATGATTGTATTTAAAAAAACACAAGAATTAAAATAACAAGAAACTAAAACGATCAATGCTGAAGCCTCGTGTAGTTCATTCTCATCATACCAGTTAAACACTCATCAGCAGGCCTGTTCTGAGTAAACAGCTTCAGTGGTCGGTCAAAGGGCGGGTAACAGCTCACCACAACTTTTTTTTTTTTTTTCTTTCTTTCAGAGTAGCTGGTGACTGTGCCTTTGTTGCACATGCACAAGGCCTGAGTGGTGCTACACAAGAAAAAAAGAGGGTGTTATTCATCTCATAAAATTAGACTATAACCACAGCAGACATTCAGGAACTGAACTCAGAACTGTCCAACTCACACTATGAAATCAAAATACCCCAGATACCAAACAGTCCATCATAGCGTGTTTATTGCATTACAAAAAGAGAAGCTTGTTTCCTTTCTGCACATATCTTCCATCTGTCATTTACACAATAACACTTTTAATAACTTTAACTTCAACAGAACACTTAAACAAAACTCCTGTAGACTTTTTAAAAACATTTGTACTTGTCTCTCGTAGTCTTAGCTTTGAGTTTGCCTTACGGGTTGATGTCCTCTGTGGTTTTTAGCCACATTTCCACTCCATTTCCATTTTTTTTTTTCCAGCTGCCCCTCAAAGCCACATGTGAACACCTACGCAACACTGTTTCACAAGTCCTCCTTTGCAAGTACAAGACACTTTTAAGGACCAAAACACAACAATATAAAGTAAAAAGTATGCCATTAATGTATTAATTGTCCTGTCCATGGAGGATGTAAACATGACTGTATGAGTAAAGTGAATAAAGTGCAAATTTAAACAGGAATAACAGAGATTATATATTTACATGTTACTGCAGAGGTAGTACGTGTAAAAAATAAAATACAAAATAAGGGCTGGGGGGGGTGCTTGGAAAAAAAATCTAAAAAATGAGTTTTATATGACACACTAAACATAAACATCACAATATCCTCTGCCCTTCCTGATTTTAAAGCTGTGCTGTTTCGGAAAATAAGTAAATAAATAAAAATCACTCATCCAATCAATAAACCAATGTCACGATTTTGCTCAGAGTAATAAAAATATGTGACTCTGGTTGAGCAGATGTTGGTTATAACAATGTTCTGACACCTGTCAAATGCTCTCAGCTTCACTGCTTTGAGAAATGATCCTCCCCCGTCCCACTGAATATCAGTATGATTATACAATAGACTTTTCCCAACATAACTTTCAATTGTTTGTTGCTATTGATATGGAAAATAAAGCTTATGTCAATTTAAACGGTGCTGGTAGAGACACCAAACTAAATGCAAAGTAAATGACACACATTGGCTGAGGATGCATTCACGTCGTGTCAATGCAACAGCTTTCGGCGCTAAAAGACTTCCACAGTTTGTGCCAAGCTAAGCATAAAACACAACTGGTTATCACAGAAACAAGAATTTTTTAGAGATCACAATGAAAGCACCACCAAAAAGCAACATCTATGACCATGGACATCTCTTATCAAATGAAAACACACCACGTGTTTGTTAAATGTAGGTGGGAGGTCATTTTCTTCATTTCAACCAATCACTGATTTCTACTTTCATCACCTTGAGACTAAAGCTTCCAGTAGAGCAAGACAGTCAGTAGATTGAGACAAGAGTGCTACACCACAATGATCGGAAGACTGACAGCTTTGATTCTTCTTAGTACAGCGAGTGAGTACAACTCTTTCTTACAGATACATATTAATAGTAATATTTTTATGTAATGGTAGTTCCATTGATTTTATCTTCTCATGATCTAACTCTGTTGTTATTTGTCTGTTTTTCTGCAGGTCTGATTCAAACTTCAGATGTTTCTCAGCTGATCTCTTTAACTGTGGTTAAACTTGGTGACAAAGTCACTTTCTACTGTAAAGTTTCTGGGAATTATGCTAAATCCATTTCCTGGTATAAACAGTCTCTTGGACATATGGTCCAGACTGTTGCTGGTGTCATTTTGGGAAAACCAACTCTTATTGGACAATTTAAAGATTCACGTTTCACAGTGACAGAGGAGGATTCTCTCATCATCACAGATGTCAGCAAAGATGATGAAGCAACATATTTCTGTCTAAATGGAGGAAGGAGTTCAGCACAGTTTGTGAATGGCACGTTCTTGACTGTGAAAGGTATGATATGTTTCTTTCACCAGATATGTTTCTGCCAATATCTTTAAAAATTAATTAATAAATAGCTCACATTATTATGTTTTCTTAAATACTTTATTTTAACTGTGTCACACAGATTGTCATCTACATAAATCTGTCTATGTGGAACAACATCCAAAGTCTGAGTCAGTTCAGCAGGGAGGCTCAGTGACTCTCCAGTGTTCACTTCTCTCCAAGAACAAAGTGAACCGCGTTCAGTGTCCAGGTGAACACAGTATGTACTGGTTCAGAGCTGGATCTCAAGGATCTCTTCCCAGCATCATTTACACTCACAGTAACAGCAGTGATGAAGGTGTGGAGAGAAGCTGTGTCTACAGTCTGTCCAAAAATATACAGAACTCCTCTGACGCCGGGACTTACTACTGCGCTGTGGTCACATGTGGAGAGATCCTGTTTGGTGAAGGAACTAAAGTGGAGACAGGTATGTGCTCATAGAGTCAATAAGAACAAGCATGAAGAAAGCATTGGTAGTTACAGTGGATTTAAAGACTTTTCCATGGAGACATTTTGGACTTTAACTCTGTTATTTTTTTCCTAGATTGTCTTCACGTTTCTACTTTGGGAGCAGGATTAGACCCAGTTGTCTTCGTGCTTGGAGTGTTGTTGGCCAGCTGTGTGACTGTGATTGTCCTGCTTATTATCTACATAAAAAAGAGGAGTGTTTGTGAACATTGCAAAGGTAGGTTCACTAGAGATACAAATATCTAATTGTTCATTTCATTACATGATTTTTTATCCCACATTTATATACCATCTCACAGCAAACCTTGTGTTATAGCAGGATTGCAGAATGTCTTTTTCCTACTGTTGTATACTGTAAATAGGTGAATAACTTACTATCAGTTCTTTGTTGAAGATAATAATAATAATATTTAGTAAAGTAGCTCTGCTGTGTGATGAATGTTGCAGCAGGAAAGATGTCAGGTGTACCATCTCAATATCATCTAGAATCTTAGACAAAGCATGTCACCTGAATTTCTCAAATGTCTTTTAATGTCCTTAAATGTTAAAGGACTGGAACTGATTTGGGTAAGCCACATGAGAGGGTGTGTTCAATTACAAACACAAGAAGTTCAAAAGTGCTTTTTTTATATTAGAGTTCATTTTGAGAAAGAGAAGGATTTTTCTCTCCCAAGAGAATAGTGACTCTTTCAGCCGTGCCTTTCATCCACACTTTTACAGGTGTGGCTGATAAAATGAATGAATCCAATGCCTGACCCAAAGACACTTGCACTGCAGCAAGGCAGTGGGGGTGCAGATGTCATGACACAGTGAGAAGACACTGATTGTGATTCTTTGTCTTTTAAGATGAAAAGAGGACCTCTCATCATCCTGGGCATGACATGTCAACTGTGGATCAGTCAGATGATTTGGTAAATATACATATGGTGAATATGTCGCAGCGTGTCCTCTGTACAGGCCACACTTACTGATATAGACACATTTTACAAAAAGAATATGATAATCTAACAATGCAGTGCTTGTTATTCCATAAATAAAAGTTTTAATGCTGATGACTGATAAATTCTGTAAATAAATCCTTTTATTTTTTAATGCCTCTGTGTTACAGCCCTGAGTTCTAAAATGCTTCTCATTTCAGCATATGCACTATGCAGCAGTGGATTTCTCAACAAGGCGAGCAAAAATGAAGGAGGAGAAGAAGAAGAAGACAAGAGAGTCACAATCAGTGTGCATATACTCTGCTGTTAGATCAGACCTCAGCCAGCAGGCCCCCCTCTCTACAGGCAGAGGAGGACGTGCAGCAGTCCTTTAAGATTTCCTCGGCTGACTTGAACGTTTCATTTCCATCTGTCAACTCAAATCAAAACATGCATATTTTCAATAAGATGTGGCTTTAAGCTCATTGCCAGAGAGAGCACATACTCCTCTGATGTGATTAATATATCTGTGGACTTACGCAGTTTACTAACATTAACTGGATATGGAGTGATTGCATATACAAAATAATAAGAATGTAAAAATTGCAATTGCAAGGAAAAAACACTCTTACATCCTTGTGCATTTGTCAAGGTCAAAAACTCCTGATTGGTATTATTTAAATGATGGATGGACTGTGTTTAAAGAGCTGCACAATGATCAACACTGGTTTTGCACATCAACAGATCACATGAGCAGCAGTAGTTTGGAAATAGGCAGATTTATTTAGTGATTAGAATTAGAAAACATGTATATGTTGTCCTATACACATAAGAACAAGAACAGATTCTTCAGAAATGTTATTGTCATAACTTTGCAGCCATATGGTATTAGTCTGGAAACAAGGTCCATGCAAGATGATACAATAAACCTGTTTCAAACTGCACCATTTCCAGTTGCTTTTGTTCTGAGCCATGATTCCAAAAATATGTGTTCACTTCTTTCGTTTTCACTGCTTCTCTGTCATCTTGTGATGAAGCGGATTACGTCGCTGCATCCTTTCTTTGATCTTTGACTGCAGTACATTTTCCTCAGATTTACTCCTTCAAATATCATATAGCCCAGCTTTTTACCTTTTTAAAGGAAAAGATAAATACAACTAGGACACAAATGAAATGTTAGATTAACATGATTACCAGAAATTTGATTTTGAGTTTAGCGAATGTGAAGAAAGGCCGCTGCAGAATGATGGTGAGAACTGAGCTGCTGAAGACCCAAGTGTCCATGTGGTATTCACCGTAACCACTTGACCATCAGGACCTGATTTAAATGATGTCCATGTGTCTTTCTTTAGGTTGCAGAGTTAAAAAACACAACATATGTTTTCTGTCTGCTTCAAAACCCTGAACCCTGATTATTTGCCATTTTTTAACTGTACTGTGGTTTTATTACCAACAGAAGAAAGATGCCAGGAAGAGAGGGAGAGAGATACAGCAAAACTTATAACAAATATTGCAGCTCAGTGCTGATCTAGCGATGCATGCATGTGTGCACATTCACATAAAAAATGCGTTCAGTCTAAATATATTTGAACTAGAGGTGGGGATTTAATGCGTTAACTGCGATTAATTAATTACAAAAAACGTATTGCGTTAAAGCAAATTAACGCATTTAATCCATTGATTTAATCACAGTTTGTATTGTATTGTACATTCACTTTATTTCTTTAGTGTTCGAGTTGTTCAGTGTGATTATGGCTCTCGTATAGAAGCCATTCCTCAGTCTATTAGTAGTGGCCTTCAGAGTTCTGTACCGTCTACCAGCTGGTAGCATTTCCAGGCTGGGTTGTGTCCTTTATTATCACCTGGGCCTTCCTCAGGCAGCGGGAGTTGTATAGTTCCTGTAAAGCGGGGATGGGGCAGCCGATGATCCTCTGGGCTGTGGTGACGACCCTCTGGAGCGCTTTCCAGTCTGCTGCAGTGCAGCTGGAAAATCACACGCAGATAGAGTAAGTGAAGATGCTCTCTACGGAGCATCGGTAAAAGGACACTAGCAGTCTCTGGAAGAGGTGATTGTTCTTTAGTGTCCTCAGGAAACAGAGTCTGACTCTGGCGTTGGTGCTCCAGGTCAGGTCGTCCTCGATGTCCACACCCAGGAACCGGAAGCTGGAGACCCTCTCCACACATTCCCCTCCAATGAACAGTGGCTGAGTGGCCACTTTCCTCCTCCTGAAATCTAGGACGATCTCCTTCATCTTGGTGGTGTTCAGGATGAGGTTGTTCTCGGTGCACCACACTGTCAGTCGCTCTATTTCGTGCCAGTACGCAGACTCATCCCCACCTGTGATTTCTCAAAGCACTTGATGATAGGAGTAAGTGCCACCGGACAGTAGTCATTAAAACTGCTGATGGTGCATCTCGCAAAATATATTTAGATAAACCAACATCAATGTCTGTGGTTATACAGAAATTCAAAAAGATGTATCTAGCTGTTTGCTACAGTGATAAACAAAGACAAAATCTTAAATTTTGTGTGAACCAGAAGCCCCACATCATTAGTGATGGCCCCGCCCACTTCAGCAGGAAGAGCACACAGAGTCGGTGAGGTGGCTGTGGTCACGCCCTCCATCCTCTACACTCTCTCTTAATCTCACGCTGACAGGGAGAGGTGGAGCGCTACTGTCACAGTATGACAGAAACACATTCATCTAGAGGTGATCAAAGGTTTCACACATGTACTGATGTGAGAGTGAACTCACACGAACCTAAAGTAGCTGAGGCCTGAACCCTAGAATTCATAATGAGGCAGCAAGAGAATCTTTTTAAAATGTTTTAACATTGTAGGTGTTTGTAATAAAAATATAAACCCTGGGTGCCCCACTCTCTCTATGACTGTCAGTAACTCATCCATCTATCAGCATCAACATATTGTTGACCACAAGGCAAAACATGTAGGCCTGGCAACGAAGGTGTCTTAATATAGAGCACCTCTGTTGCCCATGACTGCAGCATTACTGGTTTCATTCCTCTAGGAATCTAGGTTTTTTCAGTGTAGCTGTTGAATGTGGCTTTGCTTGTCGTTCCCTCCACAAACATGCAGACAACCTTTACAAAGTGCTGTGAGACCAGAGAGAAAGCGGGTGATATTCATCTCAGAAAATGACACCGAAACCATGAGAGACGTTCAGAAAACACAGGGGACATTATTAACTGCAGCTCTGCAGTGAGATAATTAAGGTGGACAGACTTCTCAGTGGCACGTGACTGCAATACCCCGGTTAGATTTCAGCTGGGGATGTGTGTTACAACCTCGTCTGTGATAAAAATAATCCTAAAAATGCTACCAATGGTGCTGGTGATGCGTAAATCGTCTTTAACTGTACTTTCTGCCATTTCTTTGTGTGTATAGCGCTGTTGAACTTGTAACAAAGAAAGAAGCATGAGATAAACTCAACTGGTTCATGGAAACTTAAGTGTGACTGTGGTTGGCCTTTCAAACAGGGGCGTGACTACAAAGGGGCTGTACTTCCTGTCTCAGTCTCTGCTTTAAGCTCAGGAAGCTGGTCTTACACCACTGCTTTATATGTTTTAAAAATGCAATTATAACCACACTGTACATATTATTGTTATTGTTAATGTTGATATTGGAACAACAAGACGTTAGAGGGTACAGGAGGGATAAATATACACACACACACCTGCTCTATCATGGTATCCTGATCATTTCTTTACATGTTTTCATTGGTAGCTGCTGACAGATGAAGGGAGTTGCTGATAATTCACTTTTCCCACCCTATTCTTTTTGGCAAGAGCAGGACATTGAGGTTAGTTGGGAATTTTTTGGAAAGCCGTATTGTTCCTGTACATCTCTTGGCACACTGTTGGACTGACAGCCTGTCCAGATTAATGTTTCTACATTATATTATCAGGTAACAGAGGCACAGTTGCATAAATTGTATTTAAAAAACACAAGAATGAAAACAACATGCACTAAAAACTAAAACGATAAATGCTGAAGCCTCGTGTAGTTCTTTCTCATCATACCAGTTAAACACTCATCAGCAGGCCTGTTCTGAGTAAACAGCTTCAGTGGTCGGTCAAAGGGCGGAGAAACAGCTCACCACAGCTTTTTTTTTTTTTCAGAGTAGCTGGTGACTGTGCCTTTGTTGCACATGCACAAGGCCTGAGTGCTACTGCACAAGAAAAAAAGGGGGTGTTATTCATCTCATAAAATTAGACTATAACCACAGCAGACATTCAAGAACTGAACTCAGAACTGTCCAACTCTCACTATGAAATCAAAATACCCCAGATGCCAAACAGTCCATCATAGCGTGTTTATTGCATTACAGAAAGAGAAGCTTGTTTCCTTTCTGCACATATCTTCCATCTATCATTTGCATTTTTATACACATATAACACTTCAATAACTTTAACCTTAACAGAACACTTAAATAAAACTCCTGTGGACATTTTAAAAATATTTGTACTGGTTGAGGGTGGTGAGGTGGGTAGCACTGATGCCTCACAGTGAGAAGGTCCCGGGTTCGAATCCATGGGCCGACTGGGTGGAGTCTGCATGTTCTCCCTGTGTCTGCGTGGGTTTAAATTCTCTAAATAAATCCTTTTATTTGTCTAATAATGTCTCAGTGTTACAGCCCTGAGTTCTAAAATGCTTCTCATTTCAGCATATGCACTATGCAGCAGTGGATTTCTCAACAAGGCGAGCAAAATGAAGGAGGAGAAGAAGAAGAAGACAAGAGAATCACAATCAGAGTGTGTCTACTCTGCGGTTAGATCAGACCTCAGCCAGCAGGCCCCCCTCTCTACAGGCAGAGGAGGACGTGCAGCAGTCCTTTAAGATTTGCGTGGCTGACTTGTACGTTTCATTTCTATCTGTCAACTCAAATCAAAACATGCATATTTTCAATAAGATGTGGTGTTAAGCTCATTGTGAGAGAGAGCACTAAGTACTCTGATGTGATTATTATATCTGTGGACAGTTTCTCTCCGGGTACTCCGGCTTTGTCCCACCATCCAAAGACATGCTAGTTAGGTCAATTGTTGATTCTAAATTGGCCGTAGGTGTGCGTGTGAGTGCGATAGACTGGCAACCTGTCCAGGGTGTACCCCGCCTCTCGCCCGATGACAGCTGGGATAGGCTCCAGCAGACCCTGCGACCCTTAACAGGAATAATTGGTTACAGAAGATGAAAGAATTAATGTACTGATTGATAAAGAATGCTCTCTTTATCTGTCTCTCGTAGTCTTAGCTTTGAGTTTGCCTCACGGGTTGATGACCTCTGTGGTTTTTAGCCACATTTCCACTCACTTTTTTTTTTTTCAGCTGCCCCTCAAAGCCACATGTGAACACCTACACAACACTGTTTCAAAAGTCCTCCTTTGTTCCTCCAAGTATTCGTCTGGATGCTTAAATTCTCCCAACATTAACAATTAAGGCAGAAGTGAGCAGCATGGCGTACAAGTACAAGACACTTTTAAGGAACAATAAACAAAAATAGAACAATATAAATTAAAAAAGTATGCCATAAATGTATTAACTCTCCAAACTGTCCATGGAGGATGTAAACATGACTATAAGAGTAAAGTGAATAAAGTGCAAATGTAAACAGGAATAACAGGGATTATATATTTACATGTTGTGGGTAATAAATAAAAATTAAAAAACAGTAACAAAAAAACAAAAAAAAAACAACAAAAAAAAAAATAAGCTTGGGAAAAAAGGTGCTTGGAAAAAAAAATTAAAGAATTAGTTTTATATGACACACCACATAAACATCACAATATCCTCGGCCTCTCCTGATTTTAAAGCTCTGCTGTTTCAGAAAATAAATAAATAAAAATCACTTATCCAACCAATAAATCAATGTCAAGGTTTTGCTCAGAGTAATAAAAACATGTGACTCTGGTTGAGCAGATATTGGTTTGTAACAATGTTCTGACACCTGTCAAATGCTCTCAGCTTCACTGCTTTGAGAAGTGAACCTCCCCCGTCCCACTGAATATCAATAAGATTATGCAACAGAACTTTCCCAACATAACTTTCAATTGTTTGTTGCTATTCATATGGAAAATAAAGCTATGTCAATTTAAGCTGTGCAGGTAGAGACACCAAACTATGACAAACATTGGCTGAGGATTCATACACATTGTGTCAATGCAACAGCTTTCAGCGCTAAAAGACTTCCACAGTTTGTGCCAAGCTAAGCATAAAACACAACTGATTATCACAGAAACAAGAATTTTATAGAGATCACAATGAAAGCACCACCAAAAAGCAACATCTATGACCATGGACATCTCTTATAAAATGAAAACACACCACGTGTTTGTTAAATGTAGGGGGGAGGTCATTTTCTTCATTTCAACCAATCACTGATTTCTACTTTCATCACCTTGAGACTAAAGCTTCAACTTGGGCGAGAGGACGTCAGTAGGTTGAGACAAGAGTGCTACACCACAATGATCGGAAGACTGACAGCTTTGATTCTTCTTAGTACAGCGAGTGAGTACAATTCTTTCTTACAGACACAAATTAATAGTAATATTTTTATCTAATGGTAGTTCCATTGATTTTATCTTCTCATGATCTAACTCTGTTGTTATTTGTCTGTTTTTCTGCAGGTCTGATTCAAACTTCAGATGTTTCTCAGCTGATCTCTTTAACTGTGGTTAAACTTGGTGACAAAGTCACTTTCTACTGTAAAGTTTCTGGGAATGATGCTAAATCCATTTCCTGGTATAAACAGTCTCTTGGACATACTGTCCAAACTGTTGCTGGTGTCAACTGGGGAACACCAACTCTTATTGGACAATTTAATGACTCACGTTTCACAATGACAAAAGAGGATTCTCTCATCATCAGAGATGTCAGCAAAGACGACGAAGCAACATATTTCTGTCTAAATGGAGGAAGGAATTTAGCACAGTTTGTGAATGGCACATTCTTGACTGTGAAAGGTATGATATGTTTCTTTCACCAGATATGTTTCTGCCAATATCACTAGAAATATGTTACGTTAATTAATAAATAGCTCACATTATTATGTTTTCTTAAATACCTTCTTTTAACTGAATCACACAGATTGTCATCCACATAAATCTGTCTACGTGGAACAACGTCTGAAGTCAGTTCAGCAGGGAGGCTCAGTGACTCTCCAGTGTTCACTTCTCTCCAAGAACAAAGTGAACCGTGTTCAGTGTCCAGGTGAACACAATGTGTACTGGTTCAGAGCTGGATCCCAAGGATCTCTTCCCAGCATCATTTACACTCACAGTAACAGTGATGAAGGTGTGGAGAGAAGCTGTGTCTACAGTCTGTCCAAAAATATACAGAACTCCTCTGATGCTGGGACTTACTACTGTGCTGTGGTCACATGTGGAGAGATCCTGTTTGGTGAAGGAACTAAAGTGGAGACAAGTACGTGCTCATAGAGCTAATAAGAGCAAGCATGAAGAAAGCATTGTTGGTCACAGTGGATTTAATGACTTTTCCATGGAGACATTTTGGACTTTAACTTTTAGGCATTTTCTTCCTAGACTGTCTTCACGTTTCTACTTTGGGAGCAGGATTAGACCCAGTTGTCTTCGTGCTTGGAGTGTTGTTGGCCAGCTGTGTGACTGTGATTGTCCTTCTTATTATCTACATAAAAAAGAGGAATGTTTGTGGACATTGCAAAGGTAGGTTCACTATTTATAGATACAAATATCTAATTGTTTAATTCATTACATGATTTTCTATCCCAAATTTATATATCACAATAAACATTGTGTTGTAGCAGGATTGCAGAATGTTTTTGTCCTAGTGTTGTATACTATAAATAGTACTGTAAAAAAACTTACTATCGGTTCTTTGTTGAAGATTAAATCATATTTAGTAAAGTAGCTCTGCTGTGTAATGAATGTTGCAGCAGGAAAAATGTCAGGTGTACCATCTCAATATCATGTAGAATCTTGGACAAAGCATGTCACCTGAATTGCACAAACGTGTTTTAATGTCCTTAGATGTTAGTTGGTCATTAGAGGACTGGAGCTGATTTGAGTAAACCACATGAGAGGGTGTGTTCAATTACAAACACCAGAAGTGCAAATGTGCTTTTTTTATATTAGAATAGAGACTCTTTCAGCTGTGCCTTTCATCCACACTTTTACAGGTGTGGCTGATAAAATGAATAAATCCAATGCATGACCCAAAGACACTTGCACTGCCACAGCAAGGCAGTGGGGGTGCAGATGTCATAACACAGTGAGAAGACACTGATTGTGATTCTTTGTTTTTTAAGATGAAAAGAGGACCTCTCATCATCCTGGGCATGACATGTCAACTGTGGATCAGTCAGATGATTTGGTAAATATACATATGGTCAATATGTCGCAGCGTGTTCTCTGTACAGGCCACACTTACTAATATAGACACACTTTACAAAAAGAATAACAATGCAGTGTTTGTTATTCCATAAATAAAAGGAGAAGTTTTAACGTTGATGACTGACAAATTCTCTAAATAAATCCTTTTATTTGTCTAATAATGTCTCGGTGTTACAGCCCTGAGTTCTAAAATGCTTCTCATTTCAGCATATGCACTATGCAGCAGTGGATTTCTCAACAAGGCGAGCAAAAATGAAGGAGGAGAAGAAGAAGAAGAAGACAAGAGAATCGCAATCAGAGTGCGTGTACTCTGCTGTTAGATCAGACCTCAGCCAGCAGGCCCCCCTCTCTACAGGCAGAGGAGGACGTGCAGCAGTCCTTTAAGATTTGCGTAGCTGACTTGAACGTTTCATTTCTATCCGTCAACTCAAATCAAAACATCCATATTTTCAATAAGATGTGGTGTTAAGCTCATTTTGAGAGAGAGCACTAAGTGCTCTGATGTGATTAATATATCTGTGGACAGTTTGCTAACATTACAAAAAAAAATTCAAACACATAGGAATGTAAAAATTGCAATTCCAAAGAAAAAACACTCCTTGTGCATTTATTGAGGTCACAAACTCCTGATTGGTATTATTTAAATGATGGATGGACTGTGTGACGGCTACCTGCTACTGGGGCCTGTTTTGTGTTTTCCCCTTGTCTTGTCTTGTCTGTTTCTGCAGATACCTCAGTGGGTGGCTCTTAATTTGGGCAGTTGGGAGCACCTGGCCAGTCTCCCTGAGCCTGTAATATCTGGCATTCACGATCTTCACTCTCTCTCTGCTCTTCGACCTGTCCGGCATGGTTTTTTGTTCTGTTGGCTTCGGCCTATTTGCTTTATGTTAGCACCTCTCAGCAATACACATACACTATCATGCACCCATCAACAGACACACTGATACTCACACTCAAACCTCATTAATTCTTATGGGTTTTTTGGTTTTGTTTAAATAAATCAGTTAATGTTAAACCGCGTTTCTCTGTTTTTTGTCATGGCTTACCAGTCAGGTCATGACAATGTTTGGAGAGCTGCACAATGATCAACACCGGTTTTGCACATGAACAAATCACATAAGCAACAATAGTTTGGAAATAGACAGATTTATTTAGTGATTAGAATTAGAAAACATGTATATGTTGTCCTATACACATAAGAACAAGAACAGATTCTTCAGAAACATTATCGTCATAAATTTGCAGCCATATGGTATTAGTCTGCAAACATGGTCCATGCAAGATGATACAATAAACCTGTTTCAAACTGCACCATTTCCAATTACTTTTGTTCTGAGCCATGATTTCAAAAAATATGTGTTCACTTCTTTCGTTTTCACTGCTTCTCTGTCATCTTGTGACGAAGCGGATTACTTCGCTGCATCCTTTCTTTGATCTTTAACTTTGACTGCAGTACATTTTCCTCAGATTTACTACTTCAGCTATCATAGCCCAGCTTTTTACCTTTGGAAAGGAAAAGATTAATACAACTAGGACACAAATGAAAGGTTATATTAACATGATTACCAGAAATTTGATTTTGAGCTAAGAGAATGTGAAGAACGGCCGCCGCAGAATTAAACAAAAATTGCAGCAACTTTAAATGCCTATGGAGCCAACACAACCCCGTCATCACAACACAGCGGTTATGAAAATAAAATTAGAATGCCAGTAATTTGAATGAAATTGTGGTAAAGTTACACACCCACAACTTAAATAAAAAAGAGCATAGCCCCAGGAACAGATAAAAAAAAGACGATCATATTTGTAAAAATTAATGACTTAAGAGACCACAAGATAAGAAGATAACTTCTTCTCCGCCGTTACATTTTTCATCTCAGGCACCCCCCAGGGGCAGCTCGCGCACCACACTTTGGGAATCCCTGTTCTATACTAACTGACCAGTAACATGCACTAACACATTAATCCAGACCTAAAGCTTTGATAGCAGTGTAGATCCTCTTCTTCTCTGCTGCTTTTTTTGTTCCACTGTCAGCTTTCATCGCAGTAAAGACAACAGCCGAATAAATCCATGGTTCCTCCTGAGAAAATACATGAGTTAAGACACATGCAATGTAGATTCTGTTGGACTGACTTAATCCTATCTTTAAGTACTTCACCTGCTTATTTTTCTGACCATCACAGTTCTTCTGCAGGACATCAGCAGCTGTATAACAAAATTATTTGATAACAGTAAATAAGTGTGCAATATTTATATTTAATTATTATTATTTTTTTAATCATAAGTAACTTGTATTACCTTTGCAAGGCTCACACTGTTTTTCTGTGATGGTGCACAGGAGGCCGACTATAACAATCAGACTCATAGCCAAGGCCGCACACAGAATTAAATTAACTGCACTGTCCATCTTTGAACACATGCTGCTTTCTGGAAGATTATCAAAAAATAGCAGCGAAGGTTACAAATGAGTAAAGGTCAGCTATGTTTAATACCACACTCTGGCTAGATCATTTTAAATTTCAAATGAAAATTGCTAATATTTGATCTTCACGACAGACTGTGACACTAATTAATAGTCCGCTGAGAGTTACCTTGGACATTCACTTTAGTTCCATTTCCAAATAATATCTCTCCACATGTGGCCACAGCACAGTAGTAAGTCCCATCATCAGAGGAGCTGATGTCCTTAGAGAAGCTGTAGACACATCTCTTCTGGGTGTCAGATCTCCGTTCACATTCATTACTCGTATCTCCATCAGTGTAGAGGATGTCTGGATGAGATCCAGCTCTGAACCAGAACACATTGAGATCTCCTGGACACGTCTTGTTCTCAGAGTCAGAGAGGACTGAACACTGGAGAGTCACTGAGTCTCCTGGACGGACTGGATCAGATGCTATTGGCCACTGAGCAACAGTATAGTTTGATGAACTCTCAGTGTTTCCTGTGTCATAGAAACAGTGTTAAATATGTAAAAGTATACATTTGGAATGTTCTTCAAAATTTGCTAATAGAAACGTACCTTTTACAATCAAGTATGTTGCACTCCATTTAGTCTTAATCCATTCGGTGAAAGCACAGTGGTACATGCCCTCGTCCTCTTTAACTGTCCTCATAATGGTCAGGTTGCTAAAACTGTCGTCAGAACGTACGCCAAATCTTGATTTAGGAAATCCTGGTGCATACTCAGGTTCTGTAGTTTTCCACAATGTCACAATTACATTCAGAATATCTCCGACACTCTGCTTGTACCAGTGGATTTCTCTAGTGCTGAGCTCTTTGGGTAAAACACATGTAAAGAATGCAGGTTTACCAAGCTCAACTATTTCCACTGGAACCATCGTATCTAAATGAAAAAAACAAACAACAACAACATTTAATCAAAATAGTTTATTTATGTGGAAAAGCTATCATTTAAAATCATCTATTTGATAGGTTAAGTGTCAACTGAGAAACATTCAGACAAAATAAAAGAGCACTTACATACTGGATGAAGGAAAAACAATGTAATCCATAACACGACCATCTTGACACTGTGCGTTATTAGGAGACTCTTTTGCAACTATTTCAGTCAGTGGAGGACATAAGATTTTGAAAGGCCAGACCACCAAATGCGTGTGATTGGACACACATTTAAAAGTGCACTTCCTGTCACACTTTTTTTGGGGTGAATTTCAGACTGGTGGGCGTTGTCACATTCACTCAATATTCTCACTATGAAACTGTCATTTTCTGGCTGTGTTTGTGTGATTTTCATTTTGCCTAGACTTTGTTTTTATCGAATCATTTTTTTTCTTTCGTATTTTCAGATTGTTACAGCCGACACTGTGGGAGCTCTCTACAAAAGAAGTCAAATACGAGGGAGATCCGTCATTTGGTTGTTTACCGCTCTAAGGCCACACACTGACTGGCTGCTGCTACACATAACTGTTACATAATCCAGTGCTTCTTTCGCTTCCTCTCAGATCTGTGTTAACCACAAACATTACCAGAGTCTGTGTCAATAACAATCAACTAAATCAACACCAAAATAGACAATCTGGTAACATTATACGTAAACTGATAATTTCCAGTAAATTCATAACTTCATAACTAATCTTAAAATCTCACCTGAAGCTCAGAATTTCCCGCTGGTGAGGGGTCTCACAATACTGAAATTCACTGACAAGACCACACCTCAGTAGGTACAAGGAAGTTTATTTTTGACCTCAATGTTTTTGACCAGTTTAAGGGAAGGAAAGATAGAGGATTAAAAGGGGGTCTGGTTGATGGTATGAAACGGGTGGAGGGGATGGGATAAGAGGGGTTGGAGGGACAGGATAAAGAAAGAGGTATGGAGACTGATGATGGTCTCGACCCCAGGTGATTGGAGTGTGTAAGGTGTGGACTTGTTCCTGAACCTGCATTATATATATTCATATTAATAACTAATAAGCAGACCAAATCTGCTGCCCATGCTGCTGACAAAAAAAAAAACACACTGACGATTCTGTCCATGGAACGATAACTAGAGCCAGATAAGGTACAGCAAAATGTTTTCATTGTTAGTCGGCTACTTGTTGTTATATTTTGGCTGTAAGGAGAAGCTACATCTATGGAGCTATGGGGGTGCTTCCATGTACATTTAGTAGGTATTTATGAACAACATTTGTCATGGTACAAATACTTTTCACTGTAGCCAATGATAATATGTCCAAAGTGAAGAAAAACACAAAGATCCTGACTAATTCTGATTATGCTGGGGAAAATTCAGGAGAAGTAATTAAAATCATCGCTGCGCCAAATGCAGCTTTCACTCTAACTTAGAGACACTCATGTGAATCCTGCTGCTGTATGACGCTTCAGGTATGTAATAAACTCTGAGGAAAGACTCCTAGAGCTAGAAGAAACTTAGTTAACCGATCTTAATGTTTTGTCAAAACCTGGAATATTTTATTACTGATTAGTCTTGTTAATCCGACCAGTTGCAGACTATACGTTTTTGCAGCGAAGTTACTGTATATTCCATTGCGCATTCCAAATCTTAAATTACTTTACTATAACTCAGTATTAGTGTCTACAGTGACCTTCACAAGTTGAAGGTGTAATTTTTATTCCATATGCAGGGACCCATAAATCATAAAATTACGAATTATATTATATTATATTATATTATATTATATTATATATTTCATACACTATCACTTCCTTCTTTCAGAGCATTCTTCTTCATTCTTCTTCTTGCATGAAGGCCTCTGCAACAGTTGCATAAATGCAACTACTACTCCATTAACATGTAAACCCATGTACTGTATACATACAGTACATGGTGAACTTTAAGTAACTGAATGAAAGAGGTGTTCATGTATCTGGAGAAATGTGTTTATTAGTGATACAGTAGTATGGCTCTTTTCATGAAAGTGTTTTGCATGGCACTGAAACATGCTGGAACAGCATCTTGAGAGAAAGTTTACACTCCTAAAACTGTGTGTAACATATTATTAACAACATTAAGCATTATTAAAATTAAGTGGAACAGTTTCTTCTGTTTTACAGAAAACATCATGTTGTCATTGATTTATAACTGAAATGCAGCTAGCAGTTAGTCAAGAGCAGTGATTACCTGAGCATGCGACAAACACAAATGATATTAGCATCAGTCAGCAAATCCATTGTTTTGTTTGTTAATCTATCACAAAACTCCTGACATTAGTGTAGACTGTCTCTTCCTTTGCTGCTGCAGTTCTTCTCGTTGCTTTTTCGTCTTTCCTTCTGGTAAATACTGCAGTAGAATAAACCAAAGAGTCCTGATTTCTCTGTGGAAATAAAGAACGACATTGAAAATAAAAGAGCAGATTTTATAAAAATTATAGCCTTTTTCTTTTTCTTTTAAAGATAAATTTCTGAATTTCTTACCTCCTCCCTTTGCCGGTTACCACGGACTGTTTCAGCAGTTGTTTGCTGAACGACAGAAGCTGTATTATCAATAAATAATTAGTCTTTTGTTTTGTTGAACAAGACAGCTGAATTACAAACTGATATGCATCAAATGAAGGTAGCTTTGGGGGAAATACATTTGAACAGATCAATGTGTGATTAGCTCTTACCTTTGCAACATTCACAAGATGTTTTCCTGATAGCACGAACGAGAAAGGCTATAACAATCAGGCTTATAGCCAAAGCGGCAAATAAAACAAAGAGAACCACATTGTCCTTCTCTGGATCAGGTGTGCCATCAACTGAAAACAAAATTACATAAATAAATAAATAATTAAAGTTAAGCTGCTTAAAATCTCACCATTATGTACAGTAGAAATGTTACCCATTACCTTTGATGTCCAGTTTTGTTCCATTTCCAAAAACTACCTTCCCACATGCAGCCAGAGCACAGTAATAAGTCCCAGAATCAGAGTAGCTGACATTTTCCTTGAAAAAACTGTAGACGCAACTCTGCAGAGATTGAGTTTCAGGGCTCTTCTCACATTCTTCTCCTCTGTTACCTTGGGCGTAAATTAAACTGGGGTAGGATTCGTCTGGTTTGACTCTGAACCAGTACACACTGTGTTTCTCTGGACATTTTTTCTGTTCTGAACCCGAGAGGACTGAGCACTGCAGAGCCACTGAGTCTCCAGGAAGAACAGCCTCAGATGAAATGTTTTGAATGACTGCAGAAATATCAGGTTCTGGTCCTGGAAAATGAAAAATACAAAATGTTTACTCACTGTAGAAGAAAGTTTAAACTGAAATTATGTATTTAGATCCACAAGCAGCATTTCTGCACCATGAACTATATTCATAAACTTACCCAAAACTATATATAATACTCAGAAATACTGGTATATATTGTGTATTAAAATAAATAGTAAAACATATAATGTAGTTGTATTTACCTGTGATCCTCAGAAATGTTCCTGTCAAAAAACTAATGTTGTAATTTTGTGATTTCAAACAGTAGTAAAACGCCGTATCACTCGGCTTTGTTTTTGTAATATGTAGAGCAAATATTCCAGGTCCTTGTTTTGTCGTAATGCGAGAAATCTCATTAACATCATCGTAATCAAAGTTAAATGTTTTCCCCAGGATTTCAGGTGAGTTCCCAGCAACAAGTCTGATCCAAAAAAGGGTTCCAACTGCCTCAGATGCGTGGCGGGTGCATGTTAGAGTCACATCTTCGCCAGTGCCAACAGTCTTAATGGCAAACTTCTGATCATCATCATCATCTGAGCATCCTAGAAAATACATTTAACCCAGAGCAGTGAGTATTTACAGAGATGCATTTGTAAACCTCTACATTAGTCTAACACGATGACAATATTCTTAAAACAGATCATAAGAAAATCTGACCTTTCCTCATATACTTACGTCCAGCTCGGATCATCAGCAGTACATAAACTACGATAAGCATTTTCTGATTTTTCCTCTTTAGGCTGCAGCTAATTTAAGTTGCATTATAAGACGGTGTGTCTTCATGTAATCGTATAAAATGGGAGGGAACTATTTGAGAGCAATCTGATTGGCCTGTCTGCATCTCACATTACTACCCCAGCGGAAAAAGACCAAAGCAAACTTTCCAACTTAAACATGAAACAACAGCAGCAGAATATTTTAGTGGTGGTTTGGTTATCACTGTGGGCTGATGCTTACTGTAAATACAGTTCTTCAGGGGAGATACAGCACATTAATTGAATTTTGTTCAGTTGCCTGATACAGCATACTAAAGAAATACTAAAGATTAAGGCATTCAATGTTCATGCAGCAGAGCTAACATTAGGAGCGCTCATTAGGACGAGTTGATGAGTATGATGGTTTCACATGTTAAAACATTTGTCGTCGTTGTTACTGGCCTACTGCATGACCTGTGGCATCAAGAAGGGGCAGAATTTCAGTAACTTTAAATGACCTAGACAGGGAAGAGAACAAACGTTTTCAGCACAGTTAAGGTATTTATTTCTATGTATCATGTGTATTTGTACATATATCAAAAAATGGAAAGAGAGATTGGACTTGAGTCCTGTCACTAGGTGTCAAAAGCATTCACGATGAAAACCACAACTTAAAAGCACTGTACAATATAATATCTGAATATAGATAATTCACAGTTAAATATAAAATATACATACAGTATATTATACACTGTATATAGACCTATTCGGAGGCATCAAGTGAACATGTTGTCCTCAGAGTAGATGTGTTAGAAGCAGGAAAAATGGATACATGGGCTTTCACATAGGTCTTAAAGTGATGAGAGCATCTCCCAAACCGCTTTTGGTTGGTGTTCATGATCTGCGGTCAGGTCAGTATCTATCAAAAGTGAACAAGGAAAGGAAAATCAGTGAACCTGCAAGTCATGGTCATGGGGAGGCCAAGGCTCACTAAAGGAGGTGGGAAACAAAGATTGGCCCATGTGGTCGGCTGCAAGTCGGTACGAAACTCTGTGGTAGGCTGACATACTTACCAAGCTTTACTTCCCTAGTGCAATATGCTGCTAGCACTAACACTTCACCCAGTCATCTGACAACAAGAAACAAAGAAGCAGTCCAACAAGAACCCGTCAATCAAGGCATCCACTCGCTCTGTATGCCGACACGTAGGCTAGTTGGTTGTTGCAAAAGAAAGGCATCTCCTAGCATTACATAATAGGTCACAGGAGAGCTCTCTATTACTATTCTTGCACTACAAACATTTTACTGCCACTCATATAGCTGTTGACCATAGCTGACTGTCTGTTTTAATTTAATTTAATTTATATCCTTATAGATATCTGTACATATATACATACTCTGCACATATTGCTTCTACAGTTCTGGTTAGATGCTGACTTCATTTCTTTGCATTGTACTTTAACATGTTTAATGACAATACAATTGTATCTAATCTAATGTATTTATGGGTTATGACACAAAGTCATTCACCAATGGGCGAGTTTTGATTGTGTGTAAACGGTGCTGATGGTGTGTGTTGTCCATCAGTCATCCCATATGCTGACTAAGCGATTTTTACAGTCACTGGTCCACTGACGCGAATTTTCCAAAGTTGCTCATTCTTCTCTTCGGTGGAATCCTCCAGTGACACATGTGATACATAGGCAACACAGTGCAGCCGGTTGTTTACGAGAGCGTGTGGCTGAAAAGTGCATTAGTTTGTGACCGATGCATGGAAAGTTACACATTGTTGCGGTCGGGCTTTCAACTCAGCTCAGGTGTCAACTCAAAGGGGGCTCATCTTCCTGTCTCACTCTGTGCTTTGGTCTCAGAAAAGGCTTGAGTGCAGATGTGTTTCCCTCTCATCAAGGCAAATGGAATAATGACTTCATTGTTACAATTTTACTCACAACATCTAACAGGAGTAGGGTTCAGAACAGGACACACACGGCTGCTCTGTCACACTATGTCATGGCCGTTCCCCATAGCCCTTCTCTGAGACTTAAAAGTGGAGGGAGTGGCATATATATTACTGGTCCCACATACATCTTTGAGAAATTTGAACTTTCATCGTAACTGTGCATGATTAAGTCTTTGCCGTTCACTGCAACAACCGGTAAGCTGTGTGCATAGACATTTAAGGCTGACAGATACTTTAAAAGAGTATGCAGAGCAAAGCATATTGGATTTAGATGCAAATCAAGCCTTCTCATTTGTCTTAAATTTACCTCCATTAGCAAAAGGCAGGCTAGATTAAATTAAATTGCTAAATAGCTTTCATAGAGAATTAATAAACTTAACTTGTCCATTAACACTTCCATCAGCTGACAATATAGAAAAAATAAGTTATGCTGAGGCGGCACAGTGGAGAGGTGGTTAGCACTGATGCCTCACAGCAAGAAGGTCACCGGTTCAAATCCATGGGCCGGCTGGCCTTTCTGTGTGGAGTTTGCATGTTCTCCCTGTGTCTGCGTGGGTTCTCTCCGGGTACTCCGGCTTCCTCCCACCATCCAAAGACATGCTGGTTAGGTTAACTGGTGATTCTAAATTGGCTGCAGGTGTGAATGTGAATGTGAATGGTTGTCTGTCTCTCTGTGTTAGCCCTGTGATAGACTGGAGACCTGTCCAGGGTGTACCCCTGCCTCTCGCCCGATGACAGCTGGGATAGGCTCCAGCAGACCCCCGCGACCCTTAACAGGATTAACCGGGTATAGAAAATGAATGAATGAATGAATGATGTTATGCTGAACTACTAACACAAAGAGTCACGATCAGCCGTGAACCTGTACACAATAACCCATGATAAAATGTAAATCACTCCGGGGAGTATATTCCCAAATGTACTGAAAATTCATTCTTGTGACAGTAAAGCATGAAAGCCCTGTCCATGTTGCGTTAAGTACTGTATGTATGTTGAGAGGTTGTACCTCCTCCCACGGCTGAAAAAAACAGCCAAGTCAATCTGAAACTCTGACTGGCCGAGTTAAGGAGCCAGTGTGACTTTAAGAGTGAACATGTCCGCCAATAGGTCAAGAACCTTTTAAAATATTTATTTATCTTAATCTTATAGGGGCAACAATTTAATTGAATGGCAAATGAAATATGTTAATAAATAGAATACACTAAACACATTAACTCACTAAGTCTTGTTTGTTTCCTCCTTGCAACTTTAACCTCTCTACACATCCTGTTGTCACCTCTGTTCTGAGAAAACAACTCAGTGGGTGGTCAAAGGGCAGAGAAAGGGCTCACCGCAGCCTCTCAGTGTAACTGTTGCTTAAAATGCAAAATGCTTTTATGGATTGTACAGCATAGGGGAAGCTATTTAATTGAGTGCATTTTCAACAGACAGTCATACTATACAATTCTCTATCCCTCTGCTCTAAGACAAGAGGTATAGTGTATTTTAAGGTGGCTCAGTATTTAAAAATAATACACAGAGAACTTTTACCATGACTGAAATATTGTTCTTAAACCCTAACCTAAAAGGTTATTATTGTATGCAACAACGGAACAACAGAAGCTGCATAAGAGAGATTGACCTGCATAAATAAATAAATGAACGCAGAGCAAGTCACACACACCCATGTAACCTAAAACCTCTGAGCAGTTCCTTTCTTCTCTCATATCTATTCTTAACTGAGTTGAGCTGCTCTCACACACTCACGCCCCCACAACAAGACCAACGCAAGTACGCGCCAAATAGCAACCCCAGGGGCACAAATATGAAGCCGACATGTTGTTCCATAAACTGAAAGTGTCAACATGGTGTCATCTTCCACCCTCCCCTCCTGCTCCACTCACGCTCCACCTCCTTGACCATTTGTAATCAGCTTGGAATTAGGCAGAGTTAGGCACATCAAAGGTGTCAATTGCCCGTGCCACTCCCCTTAAACCTCAAAACTCTATGATGTTCAGGAGTTTGTCTATCTTTAAGGTCAGTTAATGGTAGATAAAGACACACATCCACAGATAGTGCAGTTTCAACCGTCCTCATTAACCATACAACACAGACCAGTGGAGATAGTACGAGCTATTTATTTAAAACCAGTTGAAAAACACAAGCTGTAAATGATGTGTTTGTCTGCTGTGCTGGTGGACAACACAGATTCCCTACTAAGCCATCATGTTTCCACATTCATACAGCACGCTGTGATGTATTTATATCGTACAAAGAATGTCATGCTCCAAAGTAGGCAGCGAATACTGATGGATCTAGGAAATGTTGATAGCTTTCAAATTTTTATCAAACACAGACTGAAAAAAACACCAAAAACCTGAAAATGAAACTTGCAAACAATACAAATCTTGTATTGCTTGCAAGTTGTTTGCAAACCTTGCATTGTTTGCTTTGTTATTTGTATTGTTGCATTTAAATTTGGACTGTGAACTTGCCCCCTCAAGTAGGGGGCAAGTTCACTTACTTTTCAGCCAATCACTTTGATTTGTGCATTGTCAACCTTGATTGTCTTGTGACCAAACCTTCCGTTCGGTGGGAAGGCATCAGTAGTGTAGTGTGAGAGAAGTCTGCTGTACCACAATGATCGGAAGACTGGCTGCTTTGATTCTGCTCAGTACAACATGTAAGTGTAATTTCTACATACTATGAGAACAGCTCACAGTGTTGTTTAATTATGTGTGAAAGAACACATTAGAAAAGCTTAAACAATGCTGCTAGAGATGACAGATATTTACATGCTTTATTACTTTTCCCCTCTTGTGTTGTAACTGTTATTGTCTCTTTTCTTCAGCCCTGAGTCAGACTGCAGAGGTTCCTCATCTGATCACTTTGACTGAGCTTGAAGTTGGTGGCAATATTTCTTTTCACTGTCCAATCTCTAAAGATGAAGACAGGTTTATTCAGTGGTGTAAGCAGCCTCTTGGAAAAATGGTCCAAACTGTTGCAGCAGGAGTTTATGGGAATATAAATCTGGTTGAACCATTTAATGATTCACGTTTTGAAGTCAATAAAACAAATGATCAGAGTTTCCTCACCATCAGACATGTAAACAAAGATGATGAAGGAACTTACTTCTGTCAAACAGGAACAGAGTTTCAACACACTTTTATTATTGGATTCTTCTTGGCTGTAAAGGGTAATATAAGCTACACTGTGTTATTTTGTTTTTGCTCACAGACTTAATTAATGTATTCATTCTTTTTAACACTGCTGTTTTAATGTATTTTGCTCAGATCATAATCAGCAGCTGTCGGTTTATGTCAAACAAACTCCAGAGACAGCATCCGTCCAGCAGGGAGATTCAGTGACTCTCCAGTGTTCACTTCTCTCCAAGACCAATGAAAGTGGAGTCCAGTGTCCAGGTGAACACAGTGTCCACTGGGTCAGAACTGGATCAGGAGGATTTCATCCAAGTGTCATTTACACTCACAGCAACACCACAGATGAAGGTGTGGGGAGGAGTTGTGTCTATCGTCTGTCCAAAACTATCCAGAACTTCTCTGATGCTGGGAGCTACTACTGTGCTCTGGTCACATGTGGACAGATACTGTTTGGTGAAGGAACTAAAGTGGAATCAAGTACGTACTCACATCTTTAATGTCCTCAAAACTGTCAAGATAACCATAAAAGATGTGGTTAGAGCAAAAAAAAATTCTTTTTGTTAGCTGAATTTTAAAAGAGCCATTTTAAATAATGTGATGTCATGGAATAGTGTATATAGTGTATATCTATACTGTAAAATTTACTCCCCTACATTTTAATCTTCTTGCATGTGAGTGTGCAGCATTAAATGACTGTTGTATCGACTGCTGTTAGGATTAGGGCTACCTACAGGGATAGGTCCTTCTCTGAGATCAACCTCTAAATCACTCGCCAAAACCATAAAATGCATGCAGTCAAAGATTTAGAAGACTTGAAGCAGTTAACCAAGTTATAAAGTGATACATTTCATTTGTTTTATATAATAAAAAAAGAAGCTTCTTGGTTTATGGAAAGGAAAAGCAAATGACACACCTCACCACTGATAATAAATAATACTGTCTGATAACTACACATGTAAAAAGCTTGTTCTGCCATGACTGAAAGACAAAGGAGGTGTTAAGCGTCATTTTTCTGATTCCAGGACCACGATCTGACCCTGTTGTTTTTGTGCTTGGAGGACTGTTGGTCTGCTGTGTGACTGTGATCATCGGCCTTATTTGCTGCACAAACCGAAGGAGACCTTGTGAACATTGCAAAGGTTAACCTTTATAGGGCACTCAGTGAAATACTTGGAAATTCTAAATTTGAACCCTAGAGTGTTATTGTAGGGCTTAAGAACACTTAAAATTAAACTTATATGTTAATGTCATTGACCTCAATTTTTGTATTTTTGTAAACAAATGTAAACATGTATTTAGGTCATTAGAAATGCTGATTCAGGCACTTGCCAACATACACATTATCACATCAGACAACATTAGGCCACTTCTTCATGGTACCTAATAAAGCAGTTACACTCAGCGTTCATGCAGAGGTGGACCTTGCAGACCACATCTGACCTGAAAATGTTGCCTTGACCTTCTCTGAGTATTTCTGTGAAAACCACATGCTTCTAAACCTCACTGAGAGGCACAGGGACACAATTTAAATGTGTGCCGAAGTTACCAAATATGGTTCCTCGCCCCATAAAGGGTTAATCTTACATGGATGTTTCTGTTAATTCAGCTGCACTTAGTGCCACTGATATATTATGAGGTCACCATGCCTGTTTGCATATTTTCCAACCAACTGGTAGGTAGTAACTTCTAATGTTTGTTAAATGTAAGGAGATACACATTTATTATTCTCTATTGTAGTTGTCATTAGAAGACAGTTGCTGTATTGGGAACTGTGTATTGTAACTGTACCATAATTACTGATGTCAAAGTCAATATGATGGAAGTAACTTTCTGATGGCTTTGCTTTTAACAGGAGAAACAAACGACTCCCATCATCCTGGACATGACAGGTCTACTGCTGATAATGATTTGGTAAATATGACTACTTGTATATCACATGTACACAGCATCCAGCTTTGGAAAATATATATGATGCATTCACACAGATATAAGATTGAACTGATGGATTTAACTGATAAATGAATAAAGAAGAAATATCATTTGAGTATTTCAAAATATTACATTTGGTAAGATAAATTAGACGAAATAAAATATGTTCAACTGCAAGCAAACTCCAAGTAAAACTAACTAGACTTGATGTTAGAGCCCTCATTTCTGAAGTATCACATAAATCTTTTAAATCTTTTGCAGAATGGTGAAGCAAATGCAATGAACTACGCAGCTCTGGATTTCTCTACAACAAGAATGAAACGAGGAAATACAAATACGAAGAGGAAAGAATACACAGAGTGTATGTACTCTGGTGTCAGAGCAGATCACTGAAAAAACAGAAGTAGAGGTGTGTGGACCGATCCAAATATCGCTCAATATCGATAGCAACGTTGGTATCGATATTGAGCGATACCAGTATAATGAGATCGATATTTAAGTTTCAGTTTCTCTCTTGTAAGACTGCTGCGATTTCATTAATGAGGCGACTTGACTGTGTTTGTCTAAATGCTGCTGCTGACACAGAGCACAGCAGGCTCACTTTCTCCTCCTAATTGTATTATGGTTTTTGAACACTCTGCCTGAAAAAACAATTTTCATTTGTTCTCAAGTGATAATTTTGTGTTTTTGTGTGTATTTCTATTTACTTAGAAACTTTGTCCATATTCTGAACTGGGTTGTAACTGATTAATAATCCAAAAGGCAAATAACGAAAACACTTAAAGTGGAATTACCGTTTTTTACAACCTGGATCTTATTTCTGGCATAAAATATGATCCTTTAGTTGTTCTGACAATATTTGGATCAGTGTATATCCATATAGTGGGCGTGACTTGGGCACCAAAACACAGCCTCTAAATAATGCATTATCTGCCTTGAAACTCGTTTATTTCGCCAATATTTTGTTATGATACGCTAGTGCTTTTTAGCAGCTTGTTTACTTGTAATTTGCTACTGCTAGTTTTTTGCAACATGAGGTTGTGGACGACGACTTTGTTTATCATGGACGTCCTTACTGTTTTTAGCCAGAATATATGGATGAGGAGCTTGTTGAAAGGAGGATGCGGACGAAGAGAGAGGAATACCTGGCCAAAGAACAACAAACCGCTGCACATCTGCGAATAGATAGCAAGTAACTTCAGACTCAACAGGGAATAGCACTAGCATATCATAACAAAATATTGGTGAAATGAACGAGTTTCGCGGTAGATAATGCATTATTTAGAGGCTGTGTTTCGGTGCCCCAGTCAATCCCACTACATGGATATATGCGGATCTAAATATCATTCGAACGACTCCACCACAGTTATATGGGTGAGTAAATGATCGTATTTTGTGCCAGAAATAAGGTCCAGGTTGTAATCATTGATGAATCATTCACTGATGTTTTCGTTTCCACCTGTAGACTGGTCCATATTCACAGCATCTCCAGACAAAATGTTGATGCTGGATTCAATATTAAGTAGCGTTTACAGTAAGTGTTGACTGTCAGTAGTTGAAAAATATTTATTTCAAAAATATGGGTGCTTAACTATACATTCTGCCCATGGTATGGTTACACACTGTTAACAGATACACTTTGTTGGGTTAAAAAGGGGTAAAAGACAAGATTATTAAATAAGGGGATGGAAGGTTTTAACCATGCTGCATGAATGTCCCATACTCCCAATTAACATTAAGAATACAATGTAAATAATGTAAACTTGATTAAAAACACAGGGAAGTAGATATTTCACTTTACTGATAAATCTCTAAAGAGTTGACAAATCTGTAAATTTAGCTTTCCCAGATATATACTGTATATTGCTGGATTACTGCATGTGTTGATGGAGTCAACAATCCTAGTCAGGCTTTATTCGTCTCTATTAAGAGGTGATGGCAATCATACAGTCTCTTCTATACAGTAGCATTATACATTGTGCCTCTCATTCACCCATTCATACACCAATGGCAGCCAACTACCTGTCAACATTGTGACCAGTGAATGACTCATACTGCATCCTTTTTAGTAACACATGTATAACTAAGATGTCTCCACAGTAAACCTTTTATCAACATGATCACTACTCTCTATCACATGAGTTTGTTGTGTTTGATTTGATTCTCTGTGTTTAACCCATCCATTTGTACACACAGGCAGTAGTGGGTGGCTGTGCAAGACGCCTGGGGGAGCAGGGGGAGGGGGCTGAAGTGCTTGTTCAAGGTACCTCAGCTGCTTCTCTGACCACTATCCCACTGCTCCCCCACTTGACTCCACTTAACTCCTTTGTGTCAAGCATAAAGTCGGCCTCATGAAGATCCTGTAACTTCATAAACTCTTAGACTGACAGAGTTTAACCCACACATTTGGATCAGATTATTTCGTTTTGTCTAGATTTTATCAGCCCTGACAACCATGCCTTTTAGTGGTCGCATTACGTTTAATACTTGTTATCAATCCTCATCTTTAGTGGTTTCAACATTTAGTGTTTGTGCATTTAGATGTAACAACACTGAATAGCACTATGACTCATCTGCTGTATTTATCACTGCCATCTATTGGTTAAAACCAGATGACCAAAAACTGTTGCTCAAAAAAGTTCATCCACTACTGTAAGTTATTTAAAATAGTAGATTTCAGTGATAGCCATGCTTGTGCCAATAGCAGGGATTTCATTTGTGTGAGACACTTCACATCATCAGTGACAGGACGCCCACTGTTCGTCAACTACTGTGAAACATGAGCAACAGTGACAGCAGGCAGAGGTAAAGCACAGCTCCAGCTTTCACTAGGTTGACACTAGAGTTAGAGTTTCAGATTACCTTAGAAAATAAGCAAATACGAATGAATGTGACACTGTGGAGTCTCTTGTTTGTTCCTAGGATGGATAAAATAATAACAGAACACAAGTTAAGGTTATGCACCTGAAACTCAGCAGACTATCTTGTGTCCATGATTTTATGTGAAATGCTGTTGAATATGCAGTGCACACAGACACACACATAAAGTACAATCACTACTAACAAACAGAGCAAAGAGAGTTGAGCAAGGCTGTTGCTGGGCTGTCAAAGCAGCTTTCTTCCTGTCATTCTCACTATTTGAGTCTTTAGACCAGCCCAGATTGTAGCGTGAAAGGCAGGAGGGTTGAACAGTGATCTTCCCACTCGCCCTAGGCCCTGCTTATTTTTTATTTTTTTTTCATCTGCATGACTCAAAAGGAAACACTGCAAGGTAAATTCCTTTGTATCTACTTGTAAACTAATAAAAAAGGCATGCAGTTTGTTCATGCTTAAATCCACTGCTACAAAATGATGATCCCTTATTCTTCCTCATTCATTTATGCTGCAAAGACACTCAAATATATCAAACATCTGGGTCAAAAATCAACCAAGCATGAAACATGCAGTTCGAAGAACATATGAAGAGGTGACAGAAATTTGTTCTCAGAGCACACACTGAGCGTGCAGGGCTGATGGAAACGATACAGACCACATTCATCACAGTGTGGTGGACATGGTTGACTCAAAGTAGTCAATGCTTTTTGTTTTCTGTGCACCATGTTATGCAGTGCATGAGCCAAACCTGTACCATGTGCCAAAAAACAATCAGCCATATGCACCTTGTGCGACAAGCTTTTAGAATATAGACAGTAAATTGCATGTTGTCTGTATTTTGATACAGTCTTTCTTAAGCACACATCTATCATGAAACAGTGAGCTCAGACTGCTTGAATAAAGGATTAAGTAACTTGGGGAATCCATGTAAAACAACCACTGCACTTTGGAGTCCTATTAAGACTGTTAACTCTTATTTCATATACTGTAGACTGAGTTAGGCTCACAAAGAGTAACCTGCCAAAACCTGGGACTGTCTGATCCTTCCAGACTATAAACAAGTACCTGGAAACTGGTTCATGGCTTAAGAATATGGCACAATGTATGTCAGTGGAGACAAATTGGCAGGACATGAGGAAATCTGGAAACATTTAATCAGTTCAAAGACAAATATAGGGGGGCTTCTGTAAGTGAAAAATGCAGGGTTCTGTTATTCAGTAAAAACAATGTGATATACTTTACTACACAAGGACCTTGTAATTGTAAGTGGAAATACAACAATAAAGTGAACTAGCTAAAGTGCAATTAGCTTTCTGATGAAACACTTCCTTCTTGTACCTTTAGCCTCACTACACGTCATGTTGATATACATACAGAGGCTTTTGTCATTGAACAGCACTGACTGTGGGTCAAAGGCAGAGAAATGGCCAACCACAGCTCCACCCTGTCAGTGTAGTTGTTGCATGTGGCTTTGTTCTTTGCAAAATGCAGTTACAGTGGGAAGAGAGAGCAGCTATCCCCTAAAAAAAGTGTTTACCGTATTTTTCGGACTATAAGTCGCACTTTTTTTCATGGTTTGGCTGGCCCTGCGACTTATACTCAGGTGCGACTTATATAATAAAATATATAATTTCACGTGTTCGTTATTTTCACACTGACAGCCGCAAGAGGGCACTCTACGCTTGTGTGCCAGTATCTGCTACTCCTTTTACTCCTGCGTAATAGCGGCGGTGCGCAGTCTACCTCCGAAGTTCGCGGAGTTGCTTAGAAGTGACACAGAGGATGAAGAATTCAATGGATTTAGTGATTTGGGGTGAGATCGAGAGTTTGGTAAACTTGTTATGTTATGTTGTTTATGCTATAGTTATCTGAATAGCTGTTAATATGTTACGTTAACATACCAGACACCTATTCAGCCCGTTGTTCTATTGTTATTACTATAACTTGCCTTTCAATATGAAATGTGTTCTTGGTCTCCGATTTTATCAAATAAATTTCCCCCAAAAATGCGACTTATAGTCCAGTGCGACTTATATATGTTTTTTTTCTTCTTCATTATGCATTTTTTAGCTGGTGCGACTTATACTCCGGAGCGACTTATAGTCCGGAAAATACGGTACATGATAAAAATTCCTACTTGTTTCTGTTACTGCTTTTCCACCAACAGAGTTCTGGTTCAGTAACGAAGGTTACGATATTGTAACCCTAGTTATATTAGCACAGGCGGAGCCCTCTACTGGACTCTATGGGTATAACCCTCCTCCAGTCGCGTACACACGATGGCCCACTGAAATTTAGCATGTACGTAGCCGACCCAAGGGGCGTGCCTACTTTTCCCGCCCTTCCAGCGGGTATATAAGCAGGTGCATCGCCATCTGCCTTCATTCCACCAAACTTCAGCGTAAGACGAAAGAGCGGCAGGGTCCTATGTAGAGGGCTCCGCCTGTGCTACTATAACTAGGGTTACAATATCGTAACCTTCGTTATATCTCACACAGGCTTCGCCCTCTACTAGACTCTATGGGTACAGTAGGCGAAGCCCGATCTATGTACTCCCTGCTGCGGGAGAGGCTCCCCCCACTGACCAAGCCAGATGCTGGTTAGGTACCAAGACCCAGTCACCACTTAATTGATCTTAGCCGCCCTGCGGAGTGATAACGGATCACACTCCATCCCAGTTAGCAACACCTGGCTAGACTGGGTGAGATTGTGGTCTAACCTCGCAGGGGTCTCCATCCTTAGACCTCCTGCGCACCTCATCGACCGAGTCCTAGCAGAGCACGGCCCAATGCAGGTGCATGATGCCCGGTGGGGGTCAAGCATTAAACACCTGACACAACCCTCCTCTCACAGGTCCTGTGTCCCTACAGTGAGCACAGACCTTGAAAAGGAACCCAACATATCCATAGAACCTTATGAACTGGCAGGGTGTAGACCACGATGCCACCGTACATATGTCCTCAACACTCGCACCACTGAACAGTGCCGTAGATGCCGCCACACCTCGTGTGGAGTGCGCCCGGACCACAGTGGGGGGCTCCCGGCCCGCTTGACTGTAGGCTGAGAAGATACACTCACACAGCCACCTCGCCAATCGTTTCTTGGACAGGGCTCTGCCAGCCGTCCCGTCACCATAACACACCAACAGCTTGCTGGTGTTCCTGACGGTGGCCGTGCAGTCAACATAACACGTCAACGCACGCACAGGGCATAGGAGATGCAGTTTTGCCTCCCTCGAATCCCCATTGGGGGGGGGTTTGAAAAGCCTCCAATTGGATAACCCTAGACCGAAATGAACTCCTTATGTTCTTAGGAACAAAGGAGGGGTTCGGTTTAAGGATGGCACCACTGCGGTCCCCTCGAATAAGTAAACAACTTGGGTGGACCGATAGGGCACACAATTCGCTCACTCTCTTGGCTGACGTCAGAGCAAGCAGCAATGCTGTCTTGAATGACAACGCTTTTAAGGAGGAGCGCTCCAAAGGCTCATAGGGGTCTCTCGTGAGGGCCGCGAGCACCAATGACAATTCCCACTGTGGCACAGAAGTGCGTGCCACTGGCCGCTGTCTTCTGGCCCCCTGCAGGAACCGTTTTACCAGAGGGTGGGCGAAGACTGGACTTCCTCCCAACCCTTCGTGGCATGATGAGATGGCTGCAGCGTAAACCTTAATAGTCACGTGAGACAGCCCTCTATCAACCAAAAGCTGTAGAAAGGAAAGAGTGTCCCCCACTGGACATGTCAGTGGGTCCACTCCCCTCTCCTCGCACTAATGCTGGAAACCCAACCACTTGGCCCTGTAACAGGCAATGGTGGATCCAGCCCTAGCTGCCTGGATGGTTTGCACCACCTGCGCAGGCAGCCTGGCCCGTATCAGACTGTCCCTTTCAGGAGCCAGGCTTGAAGCGGCTGGCCCAGGATCGGCGGCACCTGTATTGCGCCTGCTTCCTGCGACAGCGCCCCTCGGAATTGGGGAATGTGCCATGGTGGAGCCACCACCATTGGGGTCAACTCCGCATACCACGGAGCCGACCGCCGGTCGGGAGCCACCAGAATGACCCTCAACCACTCCACTCTCACTCTCTCCAGTAGCTGGGGGATGAGGCGGGTGGGGGCGTAAAGCAGCCCTCTTGGCCACATGAGGTCGGCCCCCCTGTTCTCGAGTCCCGGAACGCGGAGAGATTGCAGGTGCTCTGAAGCCCATGACCACAGGTTCTCCACCATCACTAGCAGGGCTGTACACCGCCCTGTCTGTTGATGTAAGCGACCGTGGTGCGGTTGTCGGTCTCCCCCTTAGCAGGTGATCGTAGTGTTGGAGAACTAGGAACACTGCCTGTAGTTCGAAGAGGTTTATGTGACGGTCCTCCCCCGGAGGCCACACACCACCTACCGAGACAATTGCCCTCCCCAGGCAGGTGCCTGGGGAGGGCAATTGTCTCCCCACCCCCTCAGGGAGGCATCCGTGAACACCGAGGTGTACGAGGTCACTCGTCCCAGCGGTGTCCCGGTCAACAAATGTTGTGGGGACCCCCAGTACCGCAGGTTGCCCTGCACCGTTGGGGGGACAGTCAGCAGCCGAAACTTCTGCCTCCTGAGGTCTAAGCGTAGGCTGGTGAACCATCTCTGCAAGAATGCAACGCAGGATTGTTCGAATGGTGGATAAACAACCTCAGTCAACTTCCACACAAATTCAGGCTGTCTTGCAGACTCAGGGTGCAACGGTGTCAGCTCGAACAATACGTCGTCGTCTGAATGAGATGAAGCGCTATGGCAGGAGACCGAGGAGAACCCCACTTCTGACACAGAGGCATAAAAAAGCAAGACTGCAGTTTGCAAGAACATACCTGAGTAAGCCTCAATCCTTCTGGGACAATGTTTTGTGGACAGATGAGACTAAGGTAGAGCTTTTTAGCAAAGCACGTCATTCTACTGTTTACAGAAAACCGAATGAGGCCTACAAAGAAAAGAACACGGTACCTACAGTCAAATACGGTGGGGGTTCAAAGATGTTTTGGGGTTGTTTTGCTTCCTCTGGGACTGGGTGCATTGATTGTGTGCAAGGAATCATGAAATCTGGAGACTATCAAAACATTCTGGCCCGTAATGTAGGGCCTAGTGTCAGAAATCTGGGTCTGCATCAGAGGTCATGGGTGTTCCAGCAGGACAATGATCCAAAACACACCTCACAAAGCACCCAGAAATGGTTGGAGACAAAGCGCTGGAGAATTCTGAAGTGGCCAGCAATGAGTCCGGATCTAAATCCCATAGAACACCTATGGAAAGATCTAAAAATTGCTGTTGCGAGAAGGCACCCTTCAAATCTGAGAGACCTGGAACAGTTTGCAAAAGAAGAGTGGTCCAAAATTCCAGTTGAGAGGTGTAAGAAACTTGTTGATGGTTATAGGAAGCGATTGGTTTCAGTTATTTTGTCCAAAGGGTGTGCAACCAAATATTAAGTTGAGGGTGCCAATGATTTTGTCCAGTCAATTTTTGAGTTTTGTGTAAAATTATGTCAAATTTGGCTTTTTTCTTCTGCTTTTTTGTGTTGTCCCAATGCACTTAAAGGAAATAAACGTGTATACCAAAACATTTGTAATTTCAACACTTTTTCTGGGAGAAATGGTGCATTTTCTGGAAAAGTTCCAGGGGTGCCAATACTTTCGTCCATGACTGTAAGTACTACAGTAAACAGTAGTTTGCACACAAGTTAAGCAATATAAGTGTAATGTACACCGATAGAGAAATAAAATAAAATAAAAATAAAAATGTGTAGCATGTGTAGCAGTCCCAGTGGAACCACCGGGTGAGCCGCTGCCATGTGTCACAGTACCTGCATCACCGTCAAGGTTGTAACACGTGGGCCCCGTTGCAGCTTGAGATCCTCCTGCTGTAGGGCCGTCCATCTGGACTCCAACAGAACAGCCCTCAGGCTGACAGAGTTGAGCACAATCCCCAAATACTCGGCCTGCTGGCGTGGTTGGGGGTTGCTCTTCTTCCATTTGATGGCGAATCCCAACTTGGTCAGGTGAAGTATCAACTGAGCTGTGTGAAAAATGGCCCATTGTTTGGACCTGGCCATAACAATGAGGTCGTCCAAATAAAAGAAGACCCTCATCCCGTGGCTGCGCAGCGGTTGTAGAGCCGCGTCCACGCACTTGCTGAACGTACGGGGGGCCAGGGAATAGCCAAATGGGAGCCTGTTGTATTCGTAGGCTGTTCCCTGGAAGGCAAAAAGCAGGAACTTCCTTTGTTTCGGGGCCACCTCGACATGAAAATAAGCGTCCTTCAGGTCGATGGTTGTAAACCAGTCCCCTGGTCTGACAAGTTCCAGCAGCTTCCCTACAGTTAGCATGCGGAACGTTTTGCGACCAATACACGTGTTCAGGGCACGGAGGTCCAAGACGGGTCTGTAATCCCCCGTCTTCTTGGGAACCAAAAAGTATGGGGAGTAGAACCCCCATTCCCTGTCATGGAGGGGAACAATCGACACGGCCTGTTTTGACGGCAGGTCCTGAATTTCTCCGTTGAGAAAATCCACCTCCTGCTGTGAGGATAGACCCTTCTCCTGTATGCCCCTGAACGCTGGGGGGGGCCCGCAGAACTGGAGTGAGTATCCCAGTCTGAAGGTCCTGTCCAACCAGTTTGTCATTACACAGCTGCTCCGCCATGCTTCGTAAAACCACGCGAGAGGATGTGCAGGCAGCTGTGGAGCGGCTTTTAGAAAGCTGTGGTATGCCATTTCGGCCCTCTCCGCCGCCAAACCCGCCATAAAAGGGAGTTTGGCCCATGGGGGGCCCTCTGTGAAAGGGCTGAGTTGTTCCTGAACGCACAAGGTCTGCTGTCCGAGCTCTCGGGATCGTCCGTGAACGCATCTCTGTTGTCCAAGCCGGCGTGGTGTCACCTAAACGCACTGCCGTCTTCCGGCACTTCACAGCCTCTGAGAAGGTGAAATCCCCACCGCTATTAGATTCGCTCGTGGAAATAATAGCAGGGGAACAAATGGGATTGTTCAGCTCAGTTTACGGTACTCATAACCAAGAGTGACGCTTTTTCTTTTAGACTGATAAGCGTGATGGATCATCGAGGCAGCGTGATCCACCTGGCGCTTGCGAGGGGCTGCCGGTACCGCCAGCGAGCAGCCAGCTATAATCCCCTGGGTTGTGGAGCAGCTAACAACCTTGACCGCTCCGGTGTTTTTGCTGTCTGACAGGGCGGTAGGTCGTGCAAACCCAACGTTTCACTACGGTGGCGCGGGTTAAGTGAGCGAGAGATCAGCTGGCCAATGTTACAGTTCGGACGTAAATTACGCGAGACAACCGTCTCATTGTTCGGGGACATATCCCTGTCACGTCGGCGTGAGCGATGGTTGTATTCGCCGTTGTGGCCACAGGCCTGGCGTAGACAATCATCACTCCTCAGCCGGTGAGCACGCTGTGCCAGCCCGACCAAGGGAGTAACACAGTGTAGGCTGGCAATGCGTGAGGCTAACTGTGTGGTCGCTACAACCACTGGGGAGCGATAATTTCTCATGCATCGCCGCCGGTTGTAGCGCTCATGTGGGGGGACAACGGGATAATGAGCGCAGCGAGAGCCTCTTCGAGCGGGGGCACACTGGGGAACACAGTCTCCGTCTCGCCCTGCACACGCAAGAAGGGAGTCATACCCACGACCATTGCCTTGGTCTTCAGCGGCTCCTGCCATGACGCCTTGACACATTGCCAGATGTCAGGAAGTGCAGGGGAGACAAACACAGGTCGGGGTGGTTGAGCCGGGCCGTAAAACCCTTGGCGGAGACGTCTCACTGGTTTCGGAGGCAGCGGTGGGGGCAGGGGGAGCCCGACACACTCCGCTGCTCTAGTCATGATCTTAGGGAAGTCTAGCTTGATTTAAGCGGCGCCAAAGACAGCCAAGGCGTCAGATAGGGACAGCTCCTCATCTTCGTCCTCATGTCAGCGGGCCGGCAACGAAGGCCGAAGCGGGCCCGGTCGGCGATGCTTCATCAGGCATGGTGGTGGTGTACGTTGGAGCGGCGTCCTCCTCCTCCATGGCGTCCTCCTCATCCTCCCGCTTCTCCTCATCACTGACGTCGGGGGACAAGGCGAGTAGAGTTTGGCCGGAGAAGAAGTCGGCTCGCTGCTGGCGACGGACACGGGGGATGTCTCTGCAGCACGGGCAGGCCGGGCGCCGCTCTAGCCCGGCGATGGTGTGCTCCATCCCGAGACACTGGAAGCAGAGCAGATGCAGGTATGTCGGAGCGATGATACCGCTGAGACAGGCTGGACAGTTGCGTTGTTCTTGTAGCGGCGACTCCATCCTAGGAGATGCTTTTGTCAGTGGGCACTCGCCGACGCTGAAAGTAGAAGGAATGAGGGCAGATGGCGATGCACCTGCTTATATACCCGCTGGAAGGGCGGGAAAAGTAGGCATGCCCCTTGGGTCGGCTACGTACATGCTAAATTTCAGTGGGCTATCGCGTGTACTCGATTGGAGGAGGGTTATACCCATAGAGTCCACCTGAGGGCGAAGCCTGTGTGAGATATAACTAGTGGGAACCAGAACAACAGAACCAGATGCAGCCTTGCAAACTTCCCAGGAAACCAACAAGATGGTGGGCCATATACAGTTTTTAACTGCAGACTTGTAAAGTCTTGTTGCCAATATTAGTTACCCGAGACAAATGCGAATATTCTTGGGGCGGAAACGTGAATTGGTGTAGGCTTAGTATTCAGAAATCAGTTCTGGAGTGTCATAGTAAAATATGACAAAAACAACCCTAAACTCTAAATGTTTTCTACAACTTTTTTATTTTTTTAACCTCTACATGTTTTTGGATAACCTTAAGTCATCTTTTCAAATCAGGATATACTTCAGTAACAGGATATAAATCAGTAACAGTAGTTACAGTAGCGCTATAGTAAGCCAGTTTCTAACTAAATATGAGCTTGTGTCTGATCCACAGTAGTGTGGACAAATGAGTGTAACTTTATATACAATTCATCTGCCGATCATCAACATGCTAACTACATAGATAAATACAATGTAAAAAGAATGTCATGCTCCTATCTACGCAGCTAAGTCTGATGAATCTGGGAAATTTTATAATAATAATAATAATTTTGATAGATTTCAAAGTTTTATCAAGCATAGAATGAAAAAAAAAACAAAAGCCCAGAAAATTAAATTTGCGTTCATACGTGAGACACTTTCCCCAGACGCTGCTGGGGAAAAATGAACAATACAAACCTTGCATTGCTTGCTCTGTTATTTGTATTGTTGCATTTAAATTTGGACTGTGTACTCGCCGCCTACTTGAGGGGGCAAGTACACTTACTTTTCAGCCAATCACTTTGATTTGTGCATTGTCAACCTTGATTGTCTTGTGACCAAACCTTCCGTTTGGTGGGAAGGCATCAGTAGTGTAGTGTGAGACAAGTCTGCTGTACCACAATGATCGGAAGACTGGCTGCTTTGTTTCTGCTCAGTACAACATGTAAGTGTAATTTATACATACTATGAGAACAGCTCACAGTGTTGTTTAATTATGTGTGAAAGAAAACATTAGAAAAGCTTAAACAATGCTGCTAGAGATGACAGATATTTACATGCTTTATTGTTTTTCCCCTCTTGTGTTGTAACTGTTACTGTCTCTTTTCTTCAGCCCTGAGTCAGACTGCAGAGGTTCCTCATCTGATCACTTTGACTGAACTTGAAGTTGGTGACGATGTTTCTTTTCACTGTCCAGTCTCCCGGAAAAAAATTAGATTCATTCAGTGGTATAAGCAGCCTCTTGGAAAGATGGTCCAAACTGTTGCAGCAGGAGTTTATGGGAACATAAATCTAGTTGAACCATTTAACAACTCACGTTTTCATGTGTATAAAACAAATGATCATCATTTCCTCACCATCAGACATGTAAACAAAGATGATGAAGGAACTTACTTCTGTCAAGCAGGAACAGAGTTTCAACAAACTTTTATTCCTGGATTCTTCTTGGCTGTAAAGGGTAATATAAGCTACACTGTGTTATTTGCTTATTGCTCACAAATTAAATTTAATGTATTCATTCTTTGTAACACTCCTCTTTTAATGTATTTTGCTCAGATCATAATCAGCAGCTGTCGGTTTATGTGAAACAAACTCCAGAGACAGCATCCGTCCAGCAGGGAGATTCAGTGACTCTCCAGTGTTCACTTCTCTCCAAGACCAATGAAAGTGGAGTCCAGTGTCCAGGTGAACACAGTGTCCACTGGGTCAGAACTGGATCAGGAGGATTTCATCCAAGTGTCATTTACACTCACAGCAACACCACAGATGAAGGTGTGGGGAGTTGTGTCTATCGTCTGTCAAAAACTATCCAGAACTTCTCTGATGCTGGGAGCTACTACTGTGCTCTGGTCACATGTGGACAGATACTGTTTGGTGAAGGAACTAAAGTGGAATCAAGTACGTATTCACGATCTTTATTATCCTCAAAACTGTCAAGATAACCATAAAAGCTGTAGTCAGAGCAAAAAAAAATTATCTTTTTGTTAGTTGAATTTTAAAAGAGCCATTTTAAATAATGTGATGTCATGGAATAGTGTATATAGTGTATATCTATACTGTAAATTTTACTCCACTTCAGTCATGTTTCAAGTGTCATTAATTTTAATCTTCTTGCATGTGAGTGTGCAGCATTAAGTGACATGCTGTTAGGATTAGGGCTACATACAGGGATAGGTCCTTCTCTGAGATCAACCTCTAAATCACTCGCCAAAACCACAAAATGCATGCAGTCAAAGTTTTAGAAGACTTGAAACAGTTAACCAAGTTATAAAGTGATAAACTTCATTTGTTGTTGCATAAAATAAAAAATAAAAAGAAGCTTCTTGGTGTATGGCAGTGGTTCCCAAAGTGGGGGGCGCAGAGGGTGACAATTTTTCCAGACTCCCGTGGGAGTCAATTTCACTGTTGGTAACGTGATAGGGACGGGATAGAGCAAATAATTTAATTTAATTGGAGATTAAATTAAAAAATGGCGCTGCAATGCGGTGAGTGTGCCCAACTTTAGACAACAATATAGGGAGCGGGACGAGATTTGGGAGTTTTTCTCTCGGGATTTTGCGGGACAAATGAAACAGCTCAGCACTGACATTAACTAATACTGTCTGATAACTACATATGTAAAAAGCTAATTTTGCCAGTAGCAAATAATTACTTCTAACTGCAATGACTGCAATACAAAGAAGGTGTTAAGCGTCATTTTTCTGTTTCCAGGACCACGATCTGACCCTGTTGTTTTTGTGCTTGGAGGACTGTTGGTCTGCTGTGTGACTGTGATCATCGGCCTTATTTGCTGCACAAATCGACGGAGACCTTGTGAACATTGCAAAGGTTAACCCTTTATAAGGCACTCAGTGAAATACTTGGAAATTCTATTTTTTTTTTGTAGAGTGTTATTGTAGGGCATAAGAAGACCTTTTATTTTCATGTGGAAAATCTTCACTGAGAGGCACAGGGACACAATTTAAATGTGTGCTGAAGTTACCAAATATGGTTCCTCGCCCCATAAAGGGTTAATCTTACATGGATGTTTCTATTAATTCAGCTGCACTTAGTGCCACTGATATATTATGAGGTCACCATGCCCGTTTGCATATTTTCCAACCAACTGGTAGGTAGTAACTTCTAATGTTTGTTAAATGTAAGGAGATACAGATTTATTATTCTCTATTGTAGTTGTCATTAGAAGACAGTTGCTGTATTGGGAACTGTGTATTGTAACTGTACCATAATTACTGATGTCAAAGTCAGTATGATGGAAGTAACTTTCTGATGGCTTTGCTTTTAACAGGAGAAACAAACGACTCCCATCATCCTGGACATGACAGGTCTACTGCTGATAATGATTTGGTAAATATGACTACTTGTATGTCACATGTACACAGCATCCAGCTTTGGAAAATATATATGATGTATTTACACAGATATAAGATTGAACTGATGGATTTAACTGATAAATGAATAAAGAAAAAAATATTACATTTGGTAAGATAAATTAGACCAAATAAAATATATTCAACTGCAAGCAAACTCCAAGTAAAACTAACTAGACTTGATGTTAGAGCCCTCATTTCTGAAGTCTCACATATACACTGTTAAATCTTTTGTAGGATGGTGAAGCAAACGCAATGAACTATGCAGCCCTGGATTTCTCTACAACAAGAATGAAACGAGGAAATACAAATATGAAGAGGAAAGAATACAAAGAGTGTGTGTACTCTGGTGTCAGAGCAGATCACTGAAACCAGCAGCACCTCTGCTCTACATAATGTGTGTCACTATATTAATCCCAGGACGTCATAAAGCAGTTGTTAGTCAGTCATAATCCATATATGTATAATTACTAAAATGTGAGGCCTTGAGTTTTATTTGTGTGACAGCATCCAGTTTTCCTTTCAATGTGGTGACATGTGTTTGGTTTTTGTGTTTTGTTGACATTAAAAGTAGAATTGTAATTGTGTTCTCATTTTGAGCTTCTCTTCAATCATCATACACTTTACAAGAAAACTACCCACATCCTGTTGTATCCAGGTGAAGTTATAAATCTGACACATAAAAAAAATATCGGATATTTTTTTAATGACATAGCTTTACAAATGTTCAAATAACAACAAAAATACACATGATTTATTTATTTATTTATTTATTTTTTTACTGTATTTAAAAATGACAAAATAAAAAGATTTATTGTCATAAAATCTAGTTTCCAAGGTGCTGCCCAGTACCAGTCCAATAACACTGTTGTTTCCTTCAAAATGTAAACCTTTAAAATTAAGATAATTAAATGGATATAAACAAATGTGGGGCTGTACCCACTGTGGAAAATGTAAAGCAACCAATCAGACAGCCTCGACATGTGAGACCAACGCTGGAAACTGTGACACAGGAAGTACACCTTAACATGAGCATGAATTTATCAAATACAACATGTAAAGACATTTTAATAAATGTTGAATGCCTACCATGTGCATAGCATAACTAAAATCAGTTTACCTCAAAATGATTTTGCTCTACATATTTAATATTTAACACAGAAGTAACCTTGTTTCTCTGGATAACTTAAACTGCCAGAGCTCATTTCAACAGAAGTTAACTGATAACAGTAATAATGATGGTCCTACAAAATGACAGCTGACACATCAATTGTTGGCTTAAACTAATATTATACACCAGGAATTCTTGTGGCTCTAAGAACTGAAACAGTCACCTTAATGAATAAATGAACACATTTTTAAAGTTACAACACAAATTAGTTGTTATATTTTGTTTAGTCCGTTCTGTTCTGAAATTCAAAACGTAAATAGTTCTCCTTCCACGTGAAAATAATAAGCATAAAACTAAAGAGATTTCTGCTGGACAACAAAGATGAATCTACAATGTATGTACAGTAACAATCACATACAAAAAGCCCTTTAAACTTTAAACAGCTTTAAACAGATATTAGTTACAAGTAGCCGTTTAGTTTAGGCAGTAGTTTTTGCAACTTTAGAGTAGATACATGCTTCCTCTGCTGCTCTTGCATTTCTTCTCTGTTCTTTTCCAGCTTTTCTCTTGGTAAAGGTCGGTGCAGCATACGTCAGTGACTCCTCATATGTCTTAGGAAATGAATCATAAACCAGTGTCAGTTAATAATTTGCAAGGAGACAAAACAAGCTGATGACTTTTCCAGCAGACTCCCTTTATATTCCTTACCAGCTGCTGGGCTCCTCTGGTCCTTTCAGCATTAATTGGCAGTGAAACAGCAGCTGTAGTTTAAAATTGGAATAAGGAAAAAGAATAGTTAATGATTACCAGCATCAAAGTCTTCCATAGCTTTTATAAAAATACCATTATTGATTTAAATAATTCTTCTTACAGTTCGAACCATCGGAAGATTTCTTTTTGATGGAATAAATGAGGATGGCTATTATAATCAGACTTAAAAGCAAAGTAGCAGATAACAGAAAGAGGACTGTGTTGGCCTTCTCCAAATCCCAACTGCTGACCACTGAAACATGAAAATAGACATTATTTAGTATTGAGTAATAGTAATAAGTATGGTTTTGAACTGATTAGAAACACATGTCACCCTGGAAATGGGCTACACACAGTTACCTTTGTTGTCCAGTTTAGTTCCGTTTCCAAATAATATCTGTCCACACGTTGCCACAGCACAGTAGTAAGTCCCAGCATCAGAGGAGCTGATGTCCTTAGAGAAGCTGTAGACACATTTCTTTACAGAAGGAGCCTCAGGACTCTGCTCACATTCTTCAGTACTGTTACGTTGAGCATAAATGAAAGCAGGATGAGATCGATCTGATCCAGCTCTGAACCAGTACACTCTGTGATCTTCTGGACATGTTTTGGTCTCAGAGTCAGAGAGGACTGAACACTGCAGAGTCACTGGGTCTCCTGGACGGACTGGATCAGACTGAATGTACTGAGTGACAGCAGTGATATCTGGTTCTGGTCCTGGGACATCAAAACACAAAATAAATGTTTTATTTAATTCACTGAAGAGACTTGATAATTGTGCAAACATATACCTACTAAGTATGTACAAGGTAGGTGAAATTGTTGCATTTACCTTTAATCCTAAGAAATGTTCCTGTTAAAAATGTCATGTTGAGGCGTTTCAGATTTATACAGTAGTACACTGCAGTGTCTCTTAGCTGTGTTTCTGTGATATGCAGAACAAAAGCTCCAGGCTCCTGCTTTGTTGTAATGTGATTAGTCTTCTGAACAACCTCATAGTCATGGGACATAGTTGCTCCTAAAACTTCTGGAAAGGTTTGAGAAACAAGTCTGATCCAAAATAGGTTTGTTGCCAGTGAAAGTGTCTGGCGGGGACATGTCAGAGTCACATTTTGTCCGACAGTAACAGTCTTTGTGTCAAAGATGGGATCATTTGAGCATCCTGAGAAAAATATCAAACAGAGCAGTTATTAACAACAGAGACACATTCATCTGCCTCTTCTATATTACTGGTTATAAATAAATAAGGATATACTTACCCCCAGTTTTGAGCAGTAGCAGAATATATAATATCGTCATCATTTCCCGTTTTCTCTTGAGACTGCAGGTCATTTAGGCTGCATTATAAGATGATATGTCTTAATGTAACCGTATCGTAGGGGAGGGACCTATTCTTTGGAGCAATCTGATTGGCCTCTCGTTCCTCTGGTGTGCATTGGTGTGGTGGTACGTTTCACTGTACTACCACAGTGGAAATATCAAGACCTACTCCAACACATGAAACATTACTGGCAGCACACTTCTGTCATCTTGTGTTTGATTCACATTATGAAGAAAAGCAGCAACAACACAGAGGGCCCCAATGTCATTGTTGTTAATGGAATCATTCACTGATGTTTTTGTTTCCACCTGTAGACTGGTCCATATTCACAGCATCTCCAGACAAAATGTTAACACTGGATTCAATGTTATGTAGTGTTTACAGTAAGTGTTGACTGTCAGTAGTTGAAGAATATTTATCTCAAAAATATGGGTGCTGAACTTATACATTCTGGCCATGGTATGGTTACACACTGTTAACAGATGGGCAAAAAAACATAATTATTAGGAGTTGAAAGCTTTTAACCATGCTGCATGAATGGCTCAATACTCCCAAAGAACATTAAGAATACAATGTAAATGATGAAAACTTGATGAAACCGATCTGATGAAAGATATCTCACTTTACTGATAAATCAGAAGACAAATCTGTGATGAAGTCAACAATCCTAGTCAGGTTTAATTTATCCTTCTGTATTAAGAGGTTATGGCAATCATACAGTCTCTTCTATACAGTAGCACTATACAATGTGCCTCTTATTCACCCATTCATACACCAATGGCAGCCAACTACCTGTCAACATTGTGATCAGTGAATGACTCATACTGCATCCTTTTCAGTAACACATGTATAACTAAGATGTCTCCACAGTAAACCTTTTATCAACATGATCACTACTCTCTATCACATGAGTTTGTTGTGTTTGATTCTATTCTCTGTGTTTAACCCATCCATTTGTACACACAGGCAGTAGTGGGTGGCTGTGCAAGATGCCTGGGGGAGCAGGGGGAGGGGGCTGAAGTGCTTGTTCAAGGTACCTCAGCTGCTTCTCTGACCACTATCCCACTGCTCCCCCACTTGACTCCACTTAACTCCTTTGTGTCAAGCATAAAGTCGGCCTCATGAAGATCCTTTAACTTCATAAACTCTTAGACTGACAGAGTTTACCCTACACATTTGGATCAGATTATGTCATTTTGACTAGATTTTATCAGCCCTAACAACCATGCCTTTCAGTGGTCGCATTACGTTTAATACTTGTTATCAATCCTCATCTTTCGTCGTTTTCCACATTTAGTGTTTGTACATCTATTAGTCTATTGGTGAAACCCAGCTGACCAAAAAGTATTGATTATTAAAAAAGATTATTTGTAAATCTTTTTTGTTCATCCACTACTGCAAGTTATTGAAAATAGTAGATTTCAGTGATAGCCATGTTTGTGCCAATAGCAGGGACTTCATTTGTGTGAGACACTTCACATCATCAGTGACAGGACGCCCACTGTTAGTCAGCAGGCAGAGGTAAAGCACAGCTCCAGCTTTCACTAGGTTGACACTAGAGTTAGAGTTTCAGATTACCTTAGAAAATAAGCAAATGAGAATGATTGTGACACTGTGGAGTTTCTTGTTTGTACCTAGGATGGATAAAATAAAAACAGCACACAAGTTGAGGTTATGCACCTGAAACTCAGCAGACTATCTTGTGTCCATGATTTTATGTGAAATGCTGTTGAATATGCAGTGCACACAGACACACACATAAAGTGCAATCACTACGAACAAACAGAGCAAAGAGAGTTGAGCAAGGCTGTGGCTGGGCTGTCAAAGCAGCTTTCTTCCTGTCATTCTCACTATTTGAGTCTTTAGACCAGCCCAGATCGTAGTGTCAAAGGCAGGGGGGCTGAACTGTGATCTTCCCACTCACACTAGGCCCTGCTTATGTTTTTTTGCATGACTCAAAAGGAAACATTGCAAGGTAAATTCCTTTGTATCTACTTGCACTAGACAAACTAATTATAAAAAACATGCAGAATATTTATGCTTAAATCCTACAAAATGATGATCCCTTATTCTTCCTCAGTTATCTATGCTGCAAAGACTCAAATATATCAAATGTCTTAGTCAAAATCAACCAGGCATGAAACATGGGTGACAGAGGTGACAGAAATTTGTTCTCAGAGGACACACTGAGCATGCAGGGGCGATGGAAACGATACAGACCACATTCATCACAGTGTGGTGGACATGATTGACTCAAACAAAACAATGTTTTCTGTGTACCATGTTGCGCAGTGCATGAGCCAAACCTGTACCATATGCCAAAAAACAAGCACTTTGTGCAATAAGCTTTTAGAGTATAGACAGTAAATTGCATGTTGTCTGTATTTTGATACAGTCTTTCTTGAGCACAGGTCTATCACGAAACAGTGAGCTCAGTTTGCTTGAATAAAGGATTAAGTGAGTTAGGCTCACAAAGAGTAACCTGCCAAAACCTGGGACTGTCCGATCCTTCCAGAGTATAAACAATTACCTGAAAAGTACAGATACAATTACAGTAATCATCTTAACTGGAAGAAAACATTGGTACATACAACTGGTGCATGGTGCATGGAGCAGGACATGAGGAAATCTGGAAACATTTAAGCAATTCATTAAAAAAACAAATATAGGGGGGCTTCTGTAAGTGAAAAATGCAGGGTTCAGTTGTTCAGTAAAAACAATGTGATATACTTTACTACACAAGGTTCTTGTAATTGTAAGTGGAAATACAACAATAAAGTAAACTAGCTAAAGTAGAATTAGCTTTCTGATGAAGCACTTCCTTCTTGTACCTTTAGCCTCACTACACGTCCTGTTGATATACATACAGAGACTTTCTCATTGAACAGCATCGGTTGTGGGTCAAAGGCAGAGAAATGGCCAACCACAGCTTCAGCCTGTCAGTGTAGTTGTTGCATGTGGCTTTGTTCTTTTCAAAGTCTTGCAAAATGCAGTGACAGTGGGAAGAGAGAGCAGCTATCCCCTAAAAAAAAGTGTCTTTCTGTTCTGGTTCAATAACTAGTGGGAACCAGAACTACAGAACCAGATGCAGGCAACAAGGAAACCAACAAGATGATGGGCCACATACAGTTTTTAACTGCAGACTTTTAATGTCTTATTGCCAATATTAGTTACCTGGGAAAAATGTAAGTATTGTGTCATGGTAAAATATGCAGAAAACAACCTTAAGTCATTTTTTCAAATCAGTAGTTACAGTAGTAATAACCAGTTTCTTCCTATATATGAGCTTTTGTCTGATCCACAGTGGTGTGGACAAATGAGTGTAACTTTATATACAATTCATCTGCCGATCATCAACATGCTAAATACATAGATAATTACACTGCAAAAAGAATGTCATGCTCCTAAGTAGGCAGCAAAGACTGATGAATCTGGGAATTTTTTTATAGTTTTCAAAGTTTTATCAAACACAGACTAAAAAAAAACACCAAAAAACAGAAAATTAAACTTGCACTCATATGTGCGGCTCAGGAAAAGGTAGAACCAACACAGTTTTAGCTGCACTTTCGAGTTGTGTTCTGGAGAAAATCCGACAGAAAAATGTTTATAATATATTCAATCTACATTTACTATAAGGGTCAGAAAAGACACTGCTCGTGAAAAATGAACAATACAAACCTTGCAATGTTTGCTGTTATTTGTATTGTTGCATTTAAATTTGGACTGTGTACTCACCGCCTACTTGAGGGGGCAAGTTCACTTACTTTTCAACCAATCACTTTGATTTGTGCATTGTCAACCTTGATTGTCTTGTGACCAAACCTTCCGTTTGGTGGGAAGGCATCAGTAGTGTAGTGTGAGAGAAGTCTGCTGTACCACAATGATCGGAAGACTGGCTGCTTTGATTCTGCTCAGTACAACATGTAAGTGTAATTTATACATACTATGAGAACAGCTCACAGTGTTGTTTAATTATGTGTGAAAGAACACATTAGAAAAACTTAAACAATGCTGCTAGAGATGACAGATATTTACATGCTTTATTGCTTTTCCCCTCTTGTGTTGTAACTGTTACTGTCTCTTTTCTTCAGCCCTGAGTCAGACTGCAGAGGTTCCTCATCTGATCACTTTGACTGAACTTGAAGTTGCTGGTGATGTTACTTTTCACTGTTCAGTGTCTGGGAAAGAAATAAGCTTTTTTCAGTGGTGTAAGCAGCCTCTTGGAAAAATGGTCCAAACTGTTGCAGCAGAAGTTTATGGAAAAATAAATCTAGTTGAACCATTTAATGACTCACGTTTCAAAGTCCATAAAATAAATGATCAGAGTTTCCTCACCATCAGACATGTAAACAAAGACGATGAAGGAACTTACTTCTGTCAAGCAGGAACAAAGTTTCACCAAACTTTTATTAATGCATCCTTCTTGGCTGTAAAGGGTAATATAAGCTACACTGTGTTATTTGCTTATTGCTCACATATTTAATTTAATGTATTCATTCTTTTTAACACTCCTCTTTTAACGTAATATGCTCAGATCATAATCAGCAGCTGTCGGTTTATGTGAAACAAACTCCAGAGACAGCATCCGTCCAGCAGGGAGATTCAGTGACTCTCCAGTGTTCACTTCTCTCCAAGACCAATGAAAGTGGAGTCCAGTGTCCAGGTGAACACAGTGTCCACTGGGTCAGAACTGGATCAGGAGGATTTCATCCAAGTCTCATTTACACTCACAGCAACACCACAGATGAAGGTGTGGGGAGGAGTTGTGTCTATCGTCTGTCAAAAACTATCCAGAACTTCTCTGATGCTGGGAGCTACTACTGTGCTCTGGTCACATGTGGACAGATACTGTTTGGTGAAGGAACTAAAGTGGAATCAAGTACGTATTCATGATCTTTAATATCCTCAAAACTGTCAAGATATCCATGAAAGCTGTAGTTAGAGCAAAAAAAAAGAAAAAGAAAAAATCATCTTTTTATTACTGCTTTTTAGTATTTGAAGTTTATGCGAGCCGTTATAAATGATGTGATGTCATGGAATTATATATATATATATATAGATAGATAGATAGATATTAAGTGTATATAGTGTATATCTATACTGTAAATTTTACTCCACTTCAGTCATCTTTCAAGTGTCATTAAGTTCAATCTTCTTGCATGTGAGTGTGCAGCATTAAATGACATGCTGTTAGGATTACGGCTACGTACAGGGATAGGTCCTTCTCTGAGATCAACCTCTAAATCACTCGCTGAATCCACAAAATGCATGCAGTCAAAGTTTTACTGTAGAAGACTTGAAGCAGTTAACCAAGTTATAAAGTGATAAAATTAATTTGCTTTTGCATGACTGTAATACAAAGGAGGTGTTAAGCGTAATTTTTCTGATTCCAGGACCACGATCTGACCCTGTTGTTTTTGTGCTTGGAGGACTGTTGGTCTGCTGTGTGACTGTGATCATCGGCCTTATTTGCTGCACAAACCGAAGGAGACCTTGTGGACATTGCAAAGGTTAATCCTTTACAGGACACTCAGTGAAATACTTGGAAATTTTACATTTAACCCTAGAGTGTTAATGTAGGGCATAAGAAGACTTTTTACTTTTGTGACATTTGTTAAAATGTTTTATTTTCATGTGGAAAATCAAGGTCAATGTAATTAACATATATGTTAATTTTTGAACTCGATTTTGGTTAAACAAATGTAAACATGTATTTAGATCAGCATTTCAGCAATTTGCCAACATACACATTATCACATTAGACAACATTAGGCCACTTCTTCATGGTACCTAATAAAGCAGTTACACTCAGCGTTCATGCAGAGGTGGACCTTGCAGACCACATTTGACCTGAAAATGTTGCCTTGATCTTCTCTGATTATTTGGGTGAAAACCACATGCTTCTAAACCTCACTGAGATGCACAGGGACACAATTTAAATGTGTGCTGAAGTTACCAAATATGGTTCCTCGCCCCATAAAGGGTTAATCTTACATGGATGTTTCTATTAATTCAGCTGCACTTAGTGCCACTGATATATTATGAGGTCACCATGTCTGTTTGCATATTTCCCAACCAACTGGTAGGTAGTAACTTCTGATGTTTGTTAAATGTAAGGAGATACAGATTTATTATTCTCTATTGTAGTTGTCATTAGAAGACAGTTGCTGTATTGGGAACTGTGTATTGTAACTGTACCATAATTACTGATGTCAAAGTCAATATGATGGAAGTAACTTTCTGATGGCTTTGCTTTTAACAGGAGAAACAAACGACTCCCATCATCCTGGACATGACAGGTCAACTGCTGATAATGATTTGGTAAATATGACTACTTGTATGTCACATGTACACAGCATCCAGCTTTGGAAAATATATATGATGTATTTACACAGATATAAGATTGAACTGATGGATTTAACTGATAAATGAATAAAAAAGAAATATCATTTGAGTATTTCTAAATATTACATTTGGTAAGATAAATTAGACCAAATAAAATATGTTCAGCTGCAAGCAAACTCCAAGTAAAACTAACTAGACTTGATGTTAGAGCCCTCATTTCTGAAGTATCACATATACACTGTTAAATCTTTTGCAGGATGGTGAAGCAAACACAATGAACTATGCAGCCCTGGATTTCTCCACAACAAGAATGAAACGAGGAAATACAAATACTACAAGGAAAGAATACACAGAGTGTATGTACTCTGGTGTCAGAGCAGATCACTGAAACCAGCAGCACCTCTGCTCTACATAATGTGTGTCACTATATTAATCCCAGGACGTCATAAAGCAGTTGTTAGTCAGTCATAATGCATATATGTATAATTACTAAAATGTGAGGCCTTGAGTTTTATTTGTGTGACAGCATCCAGTTTTCCTTTCAGTGTGGTGACATGTGTTTGCTTTTTGTGTTTTGTTGACATTAAAAGTAAAATTTTAATTGTGTTCTCATTTTGAGCCTCTCTTCAATCATCATAGACTTTACAAGAAAACTACCCACATCCTGTTGTATCCAGGTGAAGTTATAAATCTGACACATCCTGTGTTTAGTTTTAATACCATGTTGGATGAGTTTCAAGCATTCTGTGTTTAGAAATTAATTCTTGTGTTGCACAGAAACGGATCAAACTCCAGGAATCATCTGCCACAAAACATCAGATATTTTTATTTATTGACACAGCTTTACAAATGTTCAAAAGTGACACACAACAAAAAATACACATGATTTGTTACTGTATTTAAAATTGACTAAATAAGATTTATTGTCATAAAATCTAGTTTCCAAGGTGCTGCCCGGTACCAGTCCAATGCCACCGTTGTTTGCTTCAAAATGTGAAATGTGTATGTGTAGGGGGTGTGATGCATCAGCTGCAAGAGAGAGGTGTGGAGAGGGCTCATGAGAGCAGCACCAGGTGAGAGTGATTGACACACCTGCATCCTGTTGGACTAATCACTCTCTCCTTTTAAACACAGTAGCGTGCTGGACCTGGAGGGACTGAATGCAGAGAGACACACGCACAGTTGTCGGCAGGAGAAAGGAGTGCAAGCCTGCAAATGACAAGGAATGTTGTGTAGTGTTGTGTTTTCAATAAAGAAACCTAAACGTCATTGCTCTCCGGGTGATTCTCTGCTGTAGGACTCACAGTGGAGTGTAAACCTTTAAATTTAAGATAATTAAATGAATAGAAACAAATGTGGGGCTGTACCCACTGTGGAAAATGTAAAGCAACCAATCAGACAGCCTCGACATGTGAGACCAACGCTGGAAACTGTGACACAGGAAGTACACCTTAACATGAACATTCATTTATTCATTCAGCATATCCCAGCTGTCATCAGGCGAGAGGCGGGGTACACCCTGGACAGGTCTCCAGTCTATCACAGGGCTAACACAGAGAGAAAGACAACCATTCACATTCAAAATCACACCGACGGCCAATTTAGAATCACCAATTAACCTAATGAGCATGTCTTTTGACGGTGGGAGGAAGCCGGAGTACCCGGAGAGAACCCACGCAGACACAGGGAGAACATGCAAACTCTACACAGAAAGGCCCAGTTGGCTGATTTGAACCCGGGGCCTTCTCACTGTAATCCATCAGCACTAACCACTACACATGAACAGATCAAATACAATGTGTAAAGATATTTTAATAAATGTTGAATGTCTACCACATGGTGCATAGCATAACTAAAATCAGTTTACCTCAAAATGATTTTGCTCTACATATTTAATATTTAACACAGAATAAGAATAAGAAAAACCTTTTAATGGGGAAATTGCAGTTCACAACAGCTTACAGAAAGATGCAGAATAAAAAAATAGCAAGAGCAAAAAGGGTAGCTATAAAGATAAATAGTGGAACAGAATCAGATAGGAATATTGCACAGATCGAGTTGTAATATTGCACGGGTTGAGTTGTAAAAATGTTTTTACAATTATGGTGTAATACTATTGCACATATTAAGATTGTACGTTGTGGAGCCTAACAGCAGCAGGAAGGAAAGACCTTCTGTATCTTTCCTTCACACATCGAGGGTGAAGCAGTCTGTCACTGAAGCTGCTCCTCAGTCCTGTCAGATCACCGTGCAGGGGGTGGGACTCATTGTTCAGCATGGATGACAGTTTAGCCAGAACTCTCCTGTCACCCACCTCCCCCACTGAGTCCAGAGGGCAGCCCAGGACAGAGCTGGATTTCCTGATGATCTTATCCAGCTTCTATGCCACTGCTCCACTACAGAGTCAAAGAAGGTCTTCAGGAGTGCCCCTTTCACTCCAAAAGACCTCAGTCTCCTCAGAAGGTAGAGCCTGCTCTGTCCCTTCCTGTAGAGTGCGTCAGTGTGGTGAGTCCAGTCCAGTTTGGTGTTGAGGTGAACACCCATGTACTTATAAGAGTCCACTTGCTCAATGTCCATTCCCTGGATGTTCACTGGTGAGGGAAGGGCAGAACGACGTCAACGGAAATCCACCACCATCTCCTTGGTCTTCCCCGCGTTGATCAGGAGGTGGTTTCGTTGACACCATTCCACAAAGTTCCTAGTCAATCCTCTGTACTCGGCATCGTCGTCACCTCTGATGAGGCCAACAATCGCAGTCGTCGGAGAACTTCTGCAGTACACAGCTGTCTGTGTTGTGTCTGAAGTCTGCTGTGTAGAGGGTGAAAAGAAAGGGGGCCAGAACAGTCCCCTGGGGGGCACCCACGCTACTGGTGAGCAGGTCAGACACACAATTCCTGTTTCTCACAAACTGTGGTCGGTCTGTGAGGTAGTCCAGGATCCATGTAGACAGCTGGTGGTCCACACCCATCCTCTCCAGTCTGTCCCTCAGAATCACCGGCTGGATGGTGTTGAACGCACTGGAGAAATCAAAAAAGGTGATTCTCACAGTGCTGCCGGGCTTTTCCAGGTGAGCGAGAGCTCGGTGTAGCAGGAAGATAACAGCGTCCTCCACTCCAACATTAGGATCGTAACCTTGTTTCTCTAGATAACTTAAACTGCCAGAGCTCATTTCAACAGAAGTTAACTGATAACAGTAATACAATAATAAAAGCAATAATGATACCCACAAAATGACAGCTGACACATCAGTTGTTGGCTTAAACTAATATTAGATCCCAGTACATCCATATAGTGGATATAAATGTCTAAATATTGTCCGAAATGACTCCTAAGTTATATGGGTGAGTAAACAATTGTATTTTATGTCAGAAATAAGGTCTAGGTTGTAAAAAACGGCAATTACCCTTTAAAGGTCATAGAAATTCATTCAGATTCAGATTGATTCAGATTGATGATGCATCCACCTTAATTATTAAAAAGTATCGATATCGGTATTGGTATCAGCGATAAGGGTTCGATCCATACCAAATCTAGCAGTATCGCATTAGCAGCCATGGCTTTTAGTGGCTGAATTACATTCGACCTAATACTTGTTATACCCGCATCTTTAGTGGTTTTCCACATTTAGTGTTTGTGCATTTAGATGTGCATAACCTTAGCACACAAGTAAAGGTTATGCACCTTAAACTCAGCAGACTATCTTGTAAACCTTTTATCAACATGATCACTACTCTCTATCACATGAGTTTGTTGTGTTTGATTTGATTCTCTGTGTTTAACCCATCCATTTGTACACACAGGCAGTTGTGTACAAATGGACTTCATGTCTCATCCCGGTTCCCAAAACAAAACACCCCAGGGAGCCGGGTGACTTCAGACCAGTTGCATTAACATCCCACATCATGAAGACTTTTCAACGGCTGCTGCTCCATCTCCTCAGACCCCAGGTCCACCACGCACAGGATCCACTGCAGTTTGGATACCAGGAGAAGGTGGGCGTGGAGGATGCCATCCTCTATCTGTTACACAGGGCTTACTCTCATCTGGATAAGGAGAGCGGTGCTGTGAGAATCATGTTTTTTGATTTTTCCAGCGCCTTCAACACCATCCGGCCCTTCCTGCTGAGAGACAAGCTGACAGAGATGAGGGTGGACTCACACCTGGTGAGATGGATTACAGACTACCTCACAGAGAGACCACAGTACGTCAGACTGAAGGACTGCACGTCGGACACTGTGGTCAGCAGCACCGGAGCACCACAGGGGTCTGTGCTCTCTCCCGTCCTCTTCACCTTGTACACATCTGACTTCCAGCACAACTCTGAGCTCTGCCATATGCAGAAATACTCAGATGACACTGTGATAGTTGGCTGTATCAAGGATGGACAGGAGGAGGAGTACAGGAGCCTGGTCGCGGACTTCATGAGGTGGTGCAGGTCCAACCATCTGCAGCTGAACACCTCCAAGACAAAGGAGATGGTGGTGGACTTCAGAAGGAAGAAATCACATCTCCAACCTGTGTCCATCAACGGGGTCGATGTGGAGGTGGTCCGGACTTACAAATGTCTGGGGCTGCAGCTGGACGACAGGCTGGACTGGACAACAAACACGGACACACTCCACAGGAAAGGACAGAGCCGTCTGTACTTCCTGAGAAGGCTGGGGTCCTTCAACTGCTGCAGATGTTTTACCAGTCTGTGGTGGCCAGCGTCCTCTTCTATGCTGTGGTTTGCTGGGGAGGAAGCAGCAAGAAGAGGGACGCTGCTCGACTGGACAGACTGGTGAGGAGGGCTGGCTCAGTGGTGGGCACAGAGCTGGACTCTCTGGTGACAGTGGCAGAGAGAAGGACCCTGGACAAAATGCTGTCCATACTGGACAACGCCCACCACCCTCTGCACAACACCTTCATCAGGCAGAGGAGTGTGTTCAGTGGCAGGCTGCTGTCTTAATCCTGCTCCACCAACAGACTGAAGAACTCTTTCGTCCCCCTGGCCATCAGGCTGTACAACAGCTCTCAGTGATGGCAGGAGACACAATAGACAATGGACATACCTTTTTGCACCTACTTACTGGACACTCTGTCCATGTCTGTCTACCTCTGCTACATGTGGTGACTGTGATTTTCATTCATTTTTTCCCATTTGTAGCTCTCATATTTATAAAAACAAAAAAAAAAAACCCTTCTACTTCTACTGGTCACTTTATATTTCTAACAGGTCACTTTATATTTATATTTCTAACAGGTCACTTTATATTTTTAACATAGTTTATAGTTGTATAAACATTTTATTTCTAGTCACTTTCTATTTTTTATATAGCTTTTGTATTTTATGTTCAATGTATGTTACTGCTACTGGATGCTTGAATTTCCCTCGGGATTAATAAAGTATCTATCTATCTATCTATCTATGCAAGATGCCTGGGGGAGCAGGGGGAGGGGGTTGAAGTGCTTGTTCAAGGTACCTCAGCTGCTTCTGACCACTATCCCACTCTTCCCCCATTTGACTCCACTTAACTCCTTTTTGTCAAGCATAAAGTCGGCCTCATGAAGATCCTGTAATTTTACAAACTCTTGGATTGACAGAGTTTAACCCACACATTTGGATCAGATTATTTCACTTTGTCTGAATCGTATCATGGTTATCACAACGATGCCTTTTAGTGGTTGAATTAAGTTTGATTTAATGCTTGTTATCAACCCTCATCTTTAGTGGTTTTCCACATTTAGTGTTTGTACATCTATTGGTCTATTGGTGAAAACCAGCTGACCAAAAACTACTGATTATAAAAAAAGATTATTTGGAAATCTTTTTTGTTCATTCACTACTGTAAGTTATTTAAAATAGTAGATTTCAGTGATAGCCATGCTTGTGCCAATAGCAGGGACTTCATTTGTGTGAGACACTTCACATCATCAGTGACAGGACGCCCACTGTTAGTCATCTACTGTGAAACATGAGCAAAAGTGACAGCAGGCAGAGGTAAAGCACAGCTCCAGCTTTCACTAGGTTGGCACTAGAGTTAGAGTTTCAGATTACCTTAGAAAATAAGCAAATAAGAATGAATGTGACACTGTGGAGTCTCTTGTATGTTCCTAGGATGGATAAAATAATAACAGCACACAAGTTAAGGTTATGCACCTGAAACTCAGCAGACTATCTTGTGTCCATGATTTTATGTGAAATGCTGTTAAATATGCAGTGCACACAGACACACACATAAAGTACAATCACTACTAACAAACAGAGCAAAGAGAGTTGAGCAAGGCTGTGGCTGGGCTGTCAAAGCATCTTTCTTTCTGTCATTCTCACTATTTTAGTCTTTAGACCAGCCCAGATCATAGCATCAAAGGCAGGGGGGTTGAACTGTGATCTTCCCACTCACACTAGGCCCTGCTTAGTTTTTTTTTTTATACCTCATGACTCAAAAGGAAACATTGCAAGGTAAATTCCTTAGTATAAAAAATGCAGTATGTTTATGCTTAAATCCACAGCTACAAAATGGTGATCCTTTATTCTTCCCTATTAATTTATGCTGCAAAGACACTCAAATATATCAAACTTCTGGGTCAAAATCAACCAAGCATGAAACATGCAGTTCAAAGAACATATGAAGAGGTGACAGAAATTTGTTCTCAGAGCACACACTGAGCGTGCAGGGCTGATGGAAACGATACAGACCACATTCATCACCACGTGGTGGACATGGTTGACTCAAAGAAGTCAACGCTTTTACTTATCTGTGCACCATGTTGCGCAGTGCATGAGCCAAACCTGTACCATGTGCCAAAAAACAATCAGCCATATGCACCTTGTGCTTGAGTATAGACAGTCAATTGCATGTTGTCTGTATTTTGATACAGTCTTTCTTGAGCACAGATCTATCATGAAACAGTGGGCTATCATGAAACAACCACTGTACTTTGGAGTCCTATTAAGACTGTTAACTGTCATTTCACGTAAATGGCCTTGGTAAATGGCCTTGCTTTTATATAGCGCTTTTCTACCTATTGGTACTCAAAGCGATTTACAGTCACAGACACATCTACCCATTCGCTCAGACAAGCACACACACATTCACACACCAGTGCCATGCACTGGGAGCAACTGGACAACTCATGGACAATCTGCTCTACCTACTGAGCCACAGCTGCCCCCGCACGTATTGTAGACTGAGTTGGACTCACATTCATTAATACACAGGATTAGATGTTATAATCCCTTGTGCCAAAATCCAAGGCAAAACACATTTAGAGGCCCTGTTCAACTGAGAAACCCTAACAAACCTATAGTGATGTGATATGACGCTTAACCTACAATCTAAATGAACTAAGTAAATGCTGCTGGCTTGTAGGCCCACAGAGCAGCAGAGGATAATTCGAACCTTGTGAAATATGAGCTAACCTAACGCTGCTGGTTTGTATGGCACGCTCAGCAGCTAACCATAGCTACCAAGCAACATAAAGACATCAAGATACCTGGCCTAAACAACAGCAGTATGCAGCATGTCATTGGGGTTTTCACATGGGCACCTCCCTTCACCGATGTTTTGTTAAGTTAGGCCCACGACACCTCGAGAAGGCTTAACAGTGAATACAGTGCATACTTAGCTCTCTTACGTTCGTTAGCCTCCTCAACTCTATCTTCCCATGGGACAGTCAGCTCTATGAAATAGTCTACTTTCTCTAGCTCAGACCACAACAGCAGATCTGGCCGAAGACGGGTGCTAGCTATCTTGGTTGGAAAAACCATCTGTCCATTTAAATCCGCCCTCATCTCCCAGGCTCCTCCTACTCTTAGCTGTCCCGTGTTATGCCTGATGCCTGCTAGTCTAGCCTTTTCTCCCTCCTGTACAAACTTAATATGTTTATTCCCTCTGTTAACGGCCATGGAATTTACATTCACCTGTTTTTCCTCAATTGCAGCTGCTAAACATTTCAATACCTGGTTGTGACGCCAGGTGTAACGTCCTTGGGAAAGACTAACCTTACAACCTGTCAAAACATGGCTAAGCGTGCACATACAAGTGCACAGTGGGCAGGCAGCATCCTCACCTACCCACTGGTTTAGGTTCTGGGGAGTTGGCAGCACATCATAAGTAGCCCCTAACATAAATCTAATCCTGCTAGCCTCCATGCTCCAAAGCTCTCTCCACTTCAACTTCCTTTTCTCCACACTCTCCCAGTTCACCCATTGACCCTGCTTAGCCTGCGACACTGCCTTAGTGCATCTTACTGTTACTCTTACTTTGACTGAGTAAGAGTCATTTCCAGTCTAACTTTAGCACACTTAAACTCCACTGTTAGGCTTTTAACTGGAAGCTCCAATATGCCTTTCCCATACAAGGCTGCGCCGCTTAAGCAGCGTGGGACACCGAGCCATTTTCTGATAGATGAATTAATCATCCTTTCTAACTTTTCTACCTTTGACAGGGCAACCTCATACACCGTTAGCGGCCACATTAGCCGAGGCAGTAAACCAAATTGCAAGCACCATAATTTTAACTTCCCCGGTAGCCCTGACCGCTCTATGCTTGAAATACCTTGAACCGTTTCCTGCCTCAACCCTTCAAACTGCGCCTTATCACTAAGACTTGCATCGTACCATCTTCCCAAACTCTTCACTGGCTTCTCCAGCACTGTGGAAACCACCTCATCATTTATAACAAACTTCTTATCTACTACCTTTTCTTTAACAATGGAAATACTCCTAGATTTAATTGGCTTCACTTTCATCCTAGCCCACTGCAGGTTTCTGTTTAGCTTATCCAGCAATCTTCTGGTACAAGGAGCGGTTGACGTTGCTGTCGTCATGTCGTCCATGTAGGCCCTAATTGGGGGGAGGCGAAGCCCTCCCTGCAGCCTTTCTCCACCTACCACCCATTTGGAAGCCCTAATAATGACCTCCATTGCCATTGTAAAGGCTAGTGGAGAGATTGTACACCCTGCCATGCCTACCTCCAGCTGCTGTCATGCTGCAGTGTACTCTGCTGTGGTAAAGCAGAGTTGAATGTCTAAAAAGTAGGCTTTGACTAAGTTTTTTATACTACCTGGAACTCTAAAGAAGTCAAATGCTTCCCATAACAAACTGTGTGGTACTGACCCAAAAGCATTAGCCAGGTCTAAGAATACAACATGCAGGTCTCTCTTCTCTTGCTTTGCTAACTGAATTTGGTGCCAAATCATACTGGTGTGCTCTAAGCATCCAGAGAAGCCGGGGATCCCAGCCTTTTGCACCGACGTATCAACTAGTCTGTTTTTCACCAAGTAACTGGACAACCTCTGTGCCACAACACTGAAGAAAATCTTCCCCTCAACATTAAGTAGACTAATTGGTCTAAACTGGCTTATTTCCAATGAGTCCCTCTCTTTGGGAATAAAAATCCCCCCTGCCCTGTGCCATGCCTTGGGAATAACCTGTTTCTTCCATACTACCTTCATCAATTTCCACAGGAACCTCAGCACATCTGGTGCACTCTTATACAGCCGGTAGGGGACCCCATTAGGTCCTGGGGCTGAAGAGGCTCTTGCGCGCCTTACCACTTCTTGAACCTCTTTCCACCTTGGCGGGCTGTCATCACACTGGCTGCCTATTTCACCAATAGCTGGAATGTCAGAGGGTAGTGCCATCTTTCTAAACCTGTCCGTATCTTTATGCACCTCCTCCAAATACTCCTCAAGCTTCTCTTTTGGTACCGTAAGGCTACCATTCTTTTCCTTGCTAAATAGTGACTTCACAAACCTAAATGGGTCCTTATAAAATGCTACTCTAGCCCACTCTTTCCTTTTCCTATTTTTCCTAATGTTCTCCGCCCTTCTTAGCGCTGCCAACCGCTCCTTCACATCTGCCTGTAAACAATCAATACCTGTCTTCTCCTCATCTGTAGCTTTCCTCCACTGCCTCTTAAGGAGTCTCCTCTCCTGGATGATGAGCCTATCGATCTCTTGCTGATGCCTAGATCTAACTACCTGTCCCTCTTGTTTCTTACGTTTTTCAACCACACCAACCTCTTACAAAGAGTAACCTGCCAAAACCTGGGACTGTCTGATCCTTCCAGACTATAAAGTACCTGAAAAGTACAGCTAAAATTACAGCAATCATCGAGGTAAATACAACTGGTGCATGGAGCAGGACATGAGGAAATCTGGAAACATTTAATCAATTCATTAAAAAAACAAATATAGGGGGGCTTCTGTAATCACAGCTTCAGCCTGTCAGTGTAGTTGTTGCATGTAGCTTTGTTCTTTGCAAAATGCAGTAACAGTGGGAAGAGAGAGCAGCTATCCCCTAAAAACAGTGTTTACATGATAAAAATACCTACTTGTTTCTGTTGCTGCTTTTCCACCAACAGAATTCTGGTTCAGTAACTAGTGGGAACCAGAACTACAGAACCAGATCCAGCCTTGCAAACCACCCAGGAAACCAACAAGATGGTGGGCCACATACACTTTTTAATTGCAGACTTTTAATGTCTTATTGCCAATATTAGTTACTCAAGACAAATGCGAATATTCTTGTTGTTGTTGAAAATGTTATGTTGTTAAATTTGGACTGTGTACTCGCCGCCTACTTGAGGGGGCAAGTACACTGACTTTTCAACCAATCACTTTGTTTTGTGCATTGTCAACCTTGATTGTCTTGTGACCAAACCTTCCGTTTGGTGGGAAGGCACCAGTAGTGTAGTGTGAGACAAGTCTGCTGTACCACAATGATCGGAAGACTGGCTGCTTTGATTCTGCTCAGTACAACATGTAAGTGTAATTTCTACATACTATGAGAACAGCTCACAGTGTTGTTTAATTATGTGTGAAAGAACACATTAGAAAAGCTTAAACAATGCTGCTAGAGATGACAGATATTTACATGCTTTATTGTTTTTCCCCTCTTGTGTTGTAACTGTTACTGTCTCTTTTCTTCAGCCCTGAGTCAGACTGCAGAGGTTCCTCATCTGATCACTTTGACTGAGCTTGAAGTTGGTGGTGATGTTTCTTTTCACTGTCCAGTCTCTGGGAAAGAAGTCATATTTTTTCAGTGGTATAAGCAGCCTCTTGGAAAAATGGTCCAAACTGTTGCAACAGGAGATTATAGGAATATAAATCTGGTTAAACCATTTAATGACTCACGTTTCCGAGTCTATAAAACAAATGATCAGAGTTTCCTCACCATCAGACATGTAAACAAAGACGATGAAGGAACTTACTTCTGTCAAGCAAGAACCGAGTTTCAACAGACTTTTATTCCTGGATTCTTCTTGGCTGTACAGGGTAATATAAGCTACACTGTGTCATTTTGTTTTTGCCCAGACTTAATTTAATGTATTCATTCATTTTAACACTCCTCTTTTAATGTATTTTGCTCAGATCATAATCAGCAGCTGTCGGTTTATGTGAAACAAACTCCAGAGACAGCATCCGTCCAGCAGGGAGATTCAGTGACTCTCCAGTGTTCACTTCTCTCCAAGACCAATGAAAGTGGAGTCCAGTGTCCAGGTGAACACAGTGTCCACTGGGTCAGAACTGGATCAGGAGGATTTCATCCAAGTGTCATTTACACTCACAGCAACACCACAGATGAAGGTGTGGGGAGGAGTTGTGTCTATCGTCTGTCCAAAACTATCCAGAACTTCTCTGATGCTGGGAGCTACTACTGTGCTCTGGTCACATGTGGACAGATACTGTTTGGTGAAGGAACTAAAGTGGAATCAAGTACGTATTCACGATCTTTAATATCCTCAGAACTGTCAAACTATCCATAAAAGATGCAGCTAAAGCAAAACATTCATCTTTTTGTAAGTTGAATTTTAAAACAGCCATTTTAAATTCTTTGATGTCATGGAATAGTGTATATAGTGTATATCTATACTGTAAAATTTACTCTACATTTACTACATTTTAATCTTCTTGCATGTGAGTGTGCTGCATTAAATGACATGCTGTTAGGATTAGGGCTACGTACAGGGATAGGTCCTTCTCTGAGATCAACCTCTAAATCACTCGTCAAAACCATAAAATGCATGCAGTCAAAGTTTGATAAGACTTGAAGCAGTTAAACAAGTTATAAAGTGATAAACTTCATTTGTTTTTGCATAAAATAAAAAATAAAAAGAAGCTTCTTGTTTTATGGAAAGGAAAAGGAAATGACACATCTTAGCACTGACAGTAAGAAATACTGTCTGATAACTACATATGTAAAAAGCTTGTTTTGTAATGTCTGCAATACAAAGGTGTTAAGTGTCCTTTTTCTGTTTCCAGGACCACGATCTGACCCTGTTGTTTTTGTGCTTGGAGGACTGTTGGTCTGCTGTGTGACTGTGATCATCGGCCTTATTTGCTGCACAAACCGAAGGAGACCTTGTGGACATTGCAAAGGTTAACCTTTATAGGGCACTCAGTGAAATACTTGGAAAATATATATTTTTTTTTTCTAGAGTGTTATTGTAGGGCATAAGAACGACTTTTTACTTTTGTGACATTTTTCAAAATGTTTTATTTTTAATGTGGAAAATCGAGGACAATGAAATTAACATATATAATTCATATATGGCGGCACAGTGGCGAGGTGGTTAGCACTGATGCCTCACAGCGAGAAGGTCCTAGGTACTCCGACTTTCTCCCACTGGCCAAAGACATGCTCATTAGGGTAATTGATGATTCTAAATTGGCCATAGGTGTGCATGTGAGTGTGAATGGTTGTCTGTCTCTCTGTGTTAGCCCTGCGATAGACTGGAGACCTGTCCAGGGTGTACCCTGCCTCTCGCCCGATGACAGCTGGGATAGGCTCCAGCAGACCCCGCGACCCTTAACAGGAATAAGCGGGTACAGAAGATGAATGAATGAATGAATGTTAATTTCATCGTAAAGAAATGTAAACATGTATTTAGATCATTAGAACAGAAATGCTGATTTAAGCACTTGCCAACATACACATTATCACATTAGACAACATCAGGCCACTTCTTCATGGTACCTAATAAAGCAGTTACACTCATTTATTTATGTGAAAACCACATGCTTCTAAACCTCACTGAGAGGCACAGGGACACAATTTAAATGTGTGCTGAAGTTACCAAATATGGTTCCTCGCCCCATAAAGGGTTAATCTTACATGGATGTTTCTATTAATTCAGCTGCACTTAGTGCCACTGATATATTATGAAGTCACCATGTCTGTTTGCATATTTCCCAACCAACTGGTAGGTAGTAACTTCTAATGTTTGTTAAATGTAAGGAGATACAGATTTATTATTCTCTATTGTAGTTGTCATTAGAAGACAGTTGCTGTATTGGGAACTGTGTATTGTAACTGTACCATAATTACTGATGTCAAAGTCAATATGATGGAAGTAACTTTCTGATGGCTTTGCTTTTAACAGGAGAAACAAACGACTCCTATCATCCTGGACATGACAGGTCTACTGCTGATAATGATTTGGTAAATATGACTACTTGTATGTCACATGTACACAGCATCCAGCTTTGGAAAATATATATGATGTATTTACACAGATATAAGATTGAACTGATGGATTTAACTGATAAATGAATAAAGAAGAAATATACATAATATATATTGAGTATTTCAAAATATTACATTTGGTAAGATAAATTAGACGAAATAAAATATGTTCAACTGCAAGCAAACTCCAAGTGAAACTAAGTAGACTTGATGTTAGAGCCCTCATTTCTGAAGTCTCACATATACACTGTTAAATCTTTTGCAGGATGGTGAAGCAAACGCAATGAACTATGCAGCCCTGGATTTCTCTACAACAAGAATGAAACGAGGAAATACAAATACGAAGAAGAAAGAATACACAGAGTGTGTGTACTCTGGTGTCAGAGCAGATCACTGAAACCAGCAGCACCTCTGCTCTACATAATGTGTGTCACTATATTAATCCCAGGACGTCATAAAGCAGTTGTTAGTCAGTCATAATGCATATATGTATAATTACTAAAATGTGAGGCCTTGAGTTTTATTTGTGTGGCAGCATCCAGTTTTCCTTTCAGTGTGGTGACATGTGTTTGCTTTTTGTGTTTTGTTGACATTAAAAGTAAAATTTTAATTGTGTTCTCATTTTGAGCTTCTCTTCAATCGTCATAGACTTTACAAGAAAACTACCCATATCCTGTTGTATCCAGGTGAAGTTATAAATCTGACACATCCTGTGTTTAGTTTTAATACCATGTTGGATGAGTTTCAAGCATTCTGTGTTTAAAATCAATTCTTGTGTTGCACAGGAACAGATCAAACTCCAGGAATCATCTGCCACAAAACATCAGATATTTTTATTTATTGACACAGCTTTACAAATGTTCAAAGGTGACACACAAAAAAAAATACACATGATTTTGTACTGTATTTAAAATCAGTTAAACAAGATTTATTGTCAGATTGTCAAATCTAGTTTCCAAGGTAGTGCCCGGTACCAGTCCAATGCCACTGAGGCTGTATCCACTGTGGAAAATGTAAAGCAACCAATCAGACAGCCTCGACATGTGAGACCAACGCTGGAAACTGTGACACAGGAAGTACACCTTAACATGAACATTCATTTATTCATTCAGCCGATCCCAGCTGTCATCGGGCAAGAGGCGGGTACACCCTGGACAGGTCTATCACAGGGCTAACACAGAGAGACAGACAACCATTCACATTCAAAATCACACCTACGGCCAATTTAGAATCAGCTATTAACCTAATGAGCATGTCTTTGAACAGTAGGAGGAAGCTGAAGTACCTGGAGAGAACCCACGCAGACACAGGGAGAACATGCACACTCTACACAGAAAGGCCCAGTCAGCCGATTCGAACCTGGAACGTTTTTGCTGTGAGGCATCAGCGTTAACCACCACACATGAACAGAAATTGATCGAATACAACGTGTAAAGACATTTTAATAAATGTGGAATGTCTACCATGTGCACAGCACAACTAAAATCAGTTTACCTCAAAATGATTTTGCTCTTCATATTTAATATTTAACACAGAAGTAACCTTGTTTCTCTGGATAACTTAAACTGCCAGAGCTCATTTCAACAGAAGTTAACTGATAACAGTAATAATGATGGTCCTACAAAATGACAGCTGACACATCAATTGTTGGCTTAAACTAATATTATACACCAGGAATTGTTGTGGCTCTAAGAACTGAAACAGTCACCTTCATGAATAAATGAACACTTTTTATAGTTACAACACAAATGAGTTGTTATATTTTGAAATTCTCACCGTTTAGTCTGTTCTGTTTTAAACCTTAAAAGAAATAGTCCTCCATCCACATGAACATAACAAGCATGAAACTGTAAAGAGATTTCTGCTGGACAACAAAGATGAATCTACAATGTATGTACAGTAACAGCCACATATAACAAGCCCTTTAGCTTTAAACAGATATTAGTTACCTTTTTGATATCTGCGAAGTAGATGTGAAGGACAAGTAGCCGTTTAGTTTAGGTAGTAGTTTTTGCAACTTTAGAGTAGATACATGCTTCCTCTGCTGCTCTTGCATTCCTTCTCTGTGCTTTTCCAGCTTTTCTCTTGGTAAAGGTCGGTGCAGCATACATCAGTGACTCCTCATATGTCTTAGGAAATGAATCATAAACCAGTGTCAGTTAATAACTTGCAAGGAGACAAAACAAGCTGATAACTTTTCTAGCAGACTCCCTTTATATTCCTTACCAGCTGCTGGGCTCCTCTGGTCCTTTCAGCATTAACTGGCAGTGAAACAGCAGCTGTAGTTTAAAATTGGAAAAAGGAAAAAGAATAGTTAATGATTACCAGCATCAAAGTCTTCCATAGCTTTTATAAAACACCATTATTGATTTCAGTAATTCTTCTTACAGTTTGAACCATCGGAAGATTTCTTTTTGATGGAATAAATGAGGATGGCTATTATAATCAGACTTAAAAGCAAAGTAGCAGATAACAGAAAGAGGACTGTGTTGGCCTTCTCCAAATCCCAACTGCTGACCACTGAAACATGAAAACAGACATTATTTAGTATTGAGAAATAGTAATAAGTATGGTTTTGAACTGATTAGAAACACATGTCACCCTGGAAATGGGCTACACACAGTTACCTTCGTTGTCCAGTTTAGTTCCGTTTCCAAATAATATCTGTCCACACGTGGCCACAGCACAGTAGTAAGTCCCAGCATCAGAGGAGCTGATGTCCTTAGAGAAGCTGTAGACACATTTCTTTACAGAAGGAGCCTCAGGACTCTGCTCACATTCTTCAGTACTGTTACGTTGAGCATAAATGAAAGCAGGATGAGATCGATCTGATCCAGCTCTGAACCAGTACACTCTGTGATCTTCTGGACATGTTTTGGTCTCAGAGTCAGAGAGGACTGAACACTGCAGAGTCACTGGGTCTCCTGGACGGACTGGATCAGACTGAATGTACTGAGTGACAGCAGTGATATCTGGTTCTGGTCCTGGGAAATCAAAACACAAAATAAATGTTTTATTTAATTCAGTGAAGAGACTTGATAATTGTGCAAACATATACCTACTAAGTATGTACAAGGTAGGTGAAATTGTTGCATTTACCTTTGATCCTAAGAAATGTTCCTGTCAAAAATGTCATGTTGCGTTGTTTCTGTTTTATACAGTAGTACACTGCAGTGTCTCTTAGCTGTGTTTCTGTGATATGCAGAACAAAAGCTCCAGGCTCCTGCTTTGTTGTAATGTGATTAGTCTTCTGAACAACCTCATAGTCATTGGATATAGTTGCTCCTAAAACTTCTGGAAAGGTTTGAGAAACAAGTCTGATCCAAAATAGGTTTGTTGCCAGTGAAAGTGTCTGGCGGGGACATGTCAGAGTCACATTTTGTCCGACAGTAACAGTCTTTGTGTCAAAGATGGGATCATTTGAGCATCCTGAGAAAAATATCAAACAGAGCAGTTATTAACAACAGAGACACATTCATCTGCCTCTTCTATATTACTGGTTATAAATAAATAAGGATATACTTACCCCCAATTTTGAGCAGTAGCAGAATATATAATATCGTCATCATTTCCCGTTTTCTCTTGAGACTGCAGGTCATTTAGGCTGCATTATAAGATGATATGTCTTAATGTAACCGTATCGTAGGGGAGGGACCTATTCTTTGGAGCAATCTGATTGGCCTCTCGTTCCTCTGGTGTGCATTGGTGTGGTGGTACGTTTCACTGTACTACCACAGTGGAAATATCAAGACCTACTCTAACACATGAAACATTACTGGCAGCACACTTCTGTCATCTTGTGTTTGATTCACATTATGAAGAAAAGCAGCAACAACACAGAGGGCCCCAATGTCATTGTTGTTAATGGAATCATTCACTGATGTTTTCGTTTCCACCTGTAGACTGGTCCATATTCACAGCATCTCCAGACAAAATGTTAACTCTGGATTCAGTATTATGTAGCGTTTTCAGTAAGTGTTGACTGTCAGTAGTTGAAGAATATTTATTACAAAAATATGGGTGCTTAACTATACATTCTGGCCATGGTATAGTTCAAAGGGGGCAAAAACATGATTATTAAATAAGGGGATGGAGGCTTTTAACCATGCTGCATGAATAACCAAATACTCCCGGACATTAAGAATACAATGAAAATAATGTAAACTTGATTATACTTCTGTATTAAGAGGTTATGGCAATCATAAAGTCTCTTCTATACAGTAGCATTATACAATGTGCCTCTTATTCACCCATTCATACACCAATGGCAGCCCATTACCTGTCAACATTGTGACCAGTGAATGACTCATACTGCATCCTTTTTAGTAACACATGTATAACTAAGATGTCTTCACAGTAAACCTTTTATCAACATGATCACTACTCTCTATCACATGAGTTTGTTGTGTTTGATTTGATTCTCTGTGTTTAACCCATCCATTTGTACACACAGGCAGTAGTGGGTGGCTATGCAAGACGCCTGGGGGAGCAGGGGGAGGGGGTTGAAGTGCTTGTTCAAGGTACCTCAGCTGCTTCTCTGACCACTATCCCACTGCTCCCCCACTTGACTCCACTTAACTCCTTTGTGTGAAGCATAAAGTCGGCCTCATGAAGATCCTGTAACTTCATAAACTCTTAGATTGACAGAGTTTAACCCACACATTTGGATGAGATTATTTCATTTTGTATGGATTTTATCAGCCCTAACAACCATGCCTTTAAGTGGTTGAGTTAAGTTTGATTTAATACTTGTTATCTATCCTCATCTTTAGTGGTTTTCCACATTTAGTGTTTGTGCATTTAGATGTTACAGCACTGAACAACACTATGACTCATCTGCTGTATTTATCACTGCCATCTATTGGTTAAAACCAGTTGACCAAAAACTATTGATCAAAAAAGATTCCTTGTAAATCTTTTTTGTTCATTCACTACTGTAAGTTATTTAAAATAGTAGATTTCAGTGATAGCCATGCTTGTGCCAGTAGCAGGGATTTCATTTGTGTGAGACACTTCACATCATCAGTGACAGGACACCCACTGTTAGTCATCTACTGTGAAACATGAGCAACAGTGACAGCAGGCAGAGGTAAAGCACAGCTCCAGCTTTCACTAGGTTGACACTAGAGTTAGAGTTTCAGATTACCTTAGAAAATAAGCAAATCAGAATGAATGTGACACTGTGGAGTCTCTTGTTTGTTCCTAGGATGGACAAAATAATAACAGCACACAAGTTAAGGTTATGCACCTGAAACTCAGCAGACTATCTTGTGTCCATGATTTTATGTGAAATGCTGTTGAATATGCAGTGCACACAGACACACACATAAAGTACAATCACTACTAACAAACAGAGCAAAGAGAGTTGAGCAAGGCTGTGGCTGGGCTGTCAAAGCATCTTTCTTCCTGTCATTCTCACTATTTTAGTCTTTAGACCAGCCCAGATCATAGCGTCAAAGGCAGGGGGGTTGAACTGTGATCTCGCACTAGGCCCTTTTTTTAATCTGCATGACTCAAAAGGAAACACTGCAAGGTAAATTCCTTTGTATCTACTTGCAAACTAATAAAAAAACATGCAGTAGGTTTGTGCTTAAATCCACAGCTACAAAATGGTGATCCTTTATTCTTCCCCATTTATTTATGCTGCAAAGACACTCAAATATATCAAACGTCTGGGTCAAAATCAACGAAGCATGAAACATGCAGTTCAAAGAACATATGAAGAGGTGACAGAAATTTGTTCTCAGAACACACACTGAGCATGCAGGGCTGATGGAAACGATACAGACCACATTCATCACCGTGTGGTGGACATGGTTGACTCAAAGAAGTCAACGCTTTTTGTTTTCTGTGCACCATGTTACGCAGTGCATGAGCCAAACCTGTACCATGTGCCAAAAAACAATCAGCCATATGCACCTTGTGCAACAAGCTTTTAGAATATAGACAGTCAGTTGCATGTTGTCTGTATTTTGATACAGTCTTTCTTGAGCACGGGTCTATCATGAAACAGTGAGCTCAGACTGCTTGAATAAAGGATTAAGTAACTTGGGGAATTCATGCAAAACAACCACTGCACTTTGGAGTCCTATTAAGACTGTTAACTCTCATTTCATGTACTGTAGACTGAGTGAGGCTCACAAAGAGTAACCTGCCAAAACCTGGGACTGTCTGATCCTTCCAGACTATAAACAAGTACCTGAAAACTGGTGTATGGTTTAAGAATATGGCACAGTGTATGTCAGTGGAGACAAATTGGCAGGACATGAGGAAATCTGGAAACATTTAATCAATTCATTAAAAAGACAAATATAGGGGGGCTTCTGTAAGTGAAAAATGCAGGGTTCAGTTATTCAGTAAAACAATGTGATATACTTTACTACACAAGGACCTTGTAATTGTAAGTGGAAATACATCAATCAAGTAAACTAGCTAAAGTAGAATTAGCTTTCTGATGAAGCACTTCCTTCTTGTACCTTTAGCCTCACTACACGTCCTGTTGATATATATACGGAGCCTTTCTCATTTAACAGCATCGGTTGTGGGTCAAAGGCAGAGAAATGGCCAACCACAGCTCCACCCTGTCAGTGTAGTTGTTGCATGTGGCTTTGTTCTTTGCAAAGTGCAGTGACAGTGGGAAGAGAGAGCAGCTATCCCCTAAAAAACTCTCTTTCTGTTCTGGTTCAATAACTAGTGGGAACCAGAACTACAGAACCAGATGCAGGCAACTAGGAAACCAACAAGATGGTGGGCCACATACAGTTTTTAAATCCAGACTTTTAATGTCTTATTGCCAATACTAGTTACCCGAGACAAATGCGAATATTCTTGTGGCGGAAACATGTGAATTGGTGTAGGTTTAGTATTCAGAAATCAGTTCCGGAGTGTCATGGTAAAATATGACAAAAACAACCCTAAACTCTATATGTTTTCATTCATTCATTCATTTTCTGTACCCGCTTATTGCTGTGAAGGGTCCTGGGGTCTGCTGGAGCCTATCCCAGCTGTCATTGGGCAAGATGAGCTCGTGTCTGATCAACAGTGGTGTGGACAAATGAGTGTAACTTTATATACAATTCATCTGCCGATCATCAACATGCTAATTACATAGATAACTACACTGTAAAAAGAATGTCATGCTCCTATGTAGGCAGCAAAGACTGATAAATCTGGGAAATTTTGATAGCTTTCAAAGTTTTATCAAGCATAGAATGAAAAAAACAAATTAAATTTGCGTTCATATGTGAGACACTTTCCCCAGACGCTGCTGGGGAAAAATGGACAACACAAACCTTGTATTGTTTGCTTTGTTATTTGTATTGTTGCATTCAAATTTGGACTGTGTACTCGCCGCCTACTTGAGGGGGCAAGTACACTGACTTTTCAACCAATCACTTTGATTTGTGCATTGTCAACCTTGATTGTCTTGTGACCAAACCTTCCGTTTGGTGGAAGGCATCAGTAGTGTAGTGTGAGACAAGTCTGCTGTACCACAATGATCGGAAGACTGGCTGCTTTGATTCTGCTCAGTACAACATGTAAGTGTAATTTCTACATACTATGAGAACAGCTCACAGTGTTGTTTAATTATGTGTGAAAGAACACATTAGAAAAGCTTAAACAATGCTGCTAGAGATGACAGATATTTACATGCTTTATTGCTTTTCCCCTCTTGTGTTGTAACTGTTACTGTCTCTTTTCTTCAGCCCTGAGTCAGACTGCAGAGGTTCCTCATCTGATCACTTTGACTGAGCTTGAAGTTGGTGGCAATATTTCTTTTAACTGTCCAGTCTCTGATGATGGAGCCAGGTTTTTTCAGTGGTGTCAGCAGCCTCTTGGAAAAATGGTCCAAACTGTTGCAACAGGACTTTATGGGAACATAAATCTGGTTGAACCATTTAATGACTCACGTTTCCGAGTCCATAAAATAAATGATCAGAGTTTCCTCACCATCAGACATGTAAACAAAGACGATGAAGGAACTTACTTCTGTCAAACAGGAACAGAGTTACAACAAACTTTTATTAATGGATCCTTCTTGGCTGTAAAGGGTAATATAAGCTACACCGTGTTAACAGATGCTTGCTTCTTTGTTTATCTTTATTTTTTGCTCACAGACTTAATTTAATGTATTCATTCTTTTTAACACTCCTCTTTTAATGTATTTTGCTCAGATCTTAATCAGCAGCTGTCGGTTTATGTCAAACAAACTCCAGAGACAGCATCCGTCCAGCAGGGAGATTCAGTGACTCTCCAGTGTTCACTTCTCTCCAAGACCAATGAAAGTGGAGTCCAGTGTCCAGGTGAACACAGTGTCCACTGGGTCAGAACTGGATCAGGAGGATTTCATCCAAGTGTCATTTACACTCACAGCAACACCACAGATGAAGGTGTGGGGAGGAGTTGTGTCTATCGTCTGTCAAAAACTATACAGAACTTCTCTGATGCTGGGAGCTACTACTGTGCTCTGGTCACATGTGGACAGATACTGTTTGGTGAAGGAACTAAAGTGGAATCAAGTACGTATTCACATCTTTAATGTCCTCAAAATGTCAAGATATCCCTAAAAGATGTAGTTGGAGCAAAAAAAACATCTTTTTGTTAGCTGAATTTTAAAAGAGCCATTTTAAATAATGTGATGTCATAGAATAGTGTATATAGTGTATGTCTATACTGTAAATTTTACTCCACTGCATTTTATTTTCTTGCATCTGAGTGTGCGGCATTAAATGACATGTTGTTAGGATTGGGGCTACGTACAGGGATAGGTCCTTGTCTGAGATCAACCTCTAAATCACTCGCCAAAACCACAAAATGCATGCAGTCAAAGTTTTAGAAGACTTGAAGCAGTTAACTAAGTTATAAAGTGATACATTTCATTTGTTTTTGCATAAAATAATAAAAAAAAGAAGCTTCTTGGTTTATGGAAAGGAAAAGCAAATGACACATCTTAGCACTGAAAATAAATAATACTGTCTGATAACTACATATGTAAAAAGCTTGTTCTGCAATGACTGAAAGACAAAGGAGGTGTTAAGCGTCTTTTTTTTTTTATTCCAGGACCACGATCTGACCCTGTTGTTTTTGTGCTTGGAGGACTGTTGGTCTGCTGTGTGACTGTGATCATCGGCCTTATTTGCTGCACAAACCGAAGGAGACCTTGTGGACGTTGCAAAGGTTAACCCTTTATAGGGCACTCAGTGAAATACTTGGAAATTCTAAATTTTAAGCCTAGATTGTTATTGTAGGGCATAAGAAGACTTAAAATTAAACTTATATGTTAATGTCATTGACCTCAATTTTTGTATTTTTGTAACCAAATGTAGAAGTGCTGATTCATGCACTTGCCAACATACACATTATCACATTAGACAACATTAGACCACTTCTTCATGGTACCTAATAAAGCAGTTACACTCAGCGTTCATGCAGAGGTGGACCTTGCAGACCACATTTGACCTGAAAATGTTGCCTTGATCTTCTCTGATTATTTGGGTGAAAACCACATGCTTCTAAACCTCACTGAGAGGCACAGGGACACAATTTAAAATGTGTGCTGAAGTTACCAAATATGGTTCCTCGCCCCATAAAGGGTTAATCTTACATGGATGTTTCTATTAATTCAGCTGCACTTAGTGCCACTGATATATTATGAGGTCACCATGCCTGTTTGCATATTTCCCAACCAACTGGTAGGTAGTAACTTCTAATGTTTGTTAAATGTAAGGAGATACACATTTATTATTCTCTATTGTAGTTGTCATTAGAAGACAGTTGTTGTATTGGGAACTGTGTATTGTAACTGTACCATAATTACTGATGTCAAAGTCAATATGATGGAAGTAACTTTCTGATGGCTTTGCTTTTAACAGGAGAAACAAATGACTCCCATCATCCTGGACATGACAGGTCTACTGCTGATAATGATTTGGTAAATATGACAACTCGTATGTCACATGTACACAGCATCCAGCTTTGGGAAATATATATGATGCATTTACACAGATATAAGATTGAACTGATGGATTTAACTGATAAATCCACCTACTACTCTCACCTCATTCACTCTGGCTCCACCAACCCCAAGGCTCTGTTTTCTACAGCAAATAAACTCCTCAAGCCCAGCGACAATACCTCCAACTCATTCACCACTGACAAATGCAACTCCTTTCTCTCATTCTTCTAAACAAAAATCGATACCATTTTCAACAACTTGTCCTCCTCTCCTGCCCCCACGGCCTGCACTCCCACTCCCTCACCTGCTCCTCCCCTCCTCACCTCTCAGCCTCTGTCTCAGTTCTCCCCCGTGTCACCAGGGGAGCTGCCCAAAATTATGATAGGCATGAAAACCTCTACATGTGTTCTGGATCCCATCCCATCTCACCTCATTAAGGACTCTTTACCAGCCATCTCCACACTCATCACAGAAATCATCAACTCCTCCCTCAGGTCTGGCTCAGTCCCCCGTTCACTCAAACTGGCTGCTATCACCCCCATCCTCAAAAAACCTGGACTCAACCCTGACATCTTGTCGAACTTCCGGCCCATCTCCAATCTCCCCTTTCCGTCCAAAATACTGGAGCGTATTGTCGCCACACAACTCAAAGCCCACCTCTGCTCAAATGACCTGTTCGAACCATTTCAATCCGGTTTCCATTCCCAACACAGCACCGAAACAGCCCTCCTGAAAGTCACCAATGACATCCTCCTCTCCGCAGACTCCGGCCACCTCACCATCCTCATCCTCCTGGACCTCACTGCAGCTCTCGACACCATAAATCACACCATTCTCCTCTCCCGCCTTGAGTCCTCCCTCGGCATCACTGGCACTGCACTCTCCTGGCTCAAATCATACCTGTCAGACCGACAACAATTCATCCACATCAACAACTGCACCTCCTCCACTGTTCCTCTGTCCCAAGGTGTCCCCCAGGGTTCGGTGCTTGGTCCTCTCCTCTTCATACTTTACCTGCTCCCTCTTGGCAACATCCTTCGCCACCACCGTCTCCATTTCCACTGTTATGCTGATGACGTCCAGCTTTATATCTCCACCAACTCCATCACTCCCGCCACTCTTTCCACTCTCTCCAATTGCCTCGCTGACATCAAATCCTGGATGCAGATCAACTTCCTCAAACTAAATTGTGACAAATCAGACCTAATCATTATCGGCCCCAAATCCCTCAACAACACCACAGACAGTTTCCGCCTCACCATCGACAACTCCACCCTGTCTCCATACCCCAACAGTCGCAACCTCGGAGTCATCTTTGACAGTAACCTCTCCTTTGATCATCACATCAATCAAATCACCAGAACTGCCTTCTTCCACCTCAAGAACATTGCCCGACTCCGTCCATCACTCTCCTTCTCTGCTGCTGAAACCCTCATTCACGCCTTCATCACTTACAGAATTTACTACTGCAACAGCATCCTCTATGGCACACCATCCAAAACTTTAAATAAACTTCAGTACATCCAAAATTCTGCTGCACGTCTGCTCACCCACACCCGCTCCCATGATCACGTCACTCCTGTCCTCCAGAAACTCCACTGGCTCCCAGTTCCACAGCGTATTCAGTTCAAAATCCTCCTCCTCACACACAAAGCCCTCCATAACCAGGCCCCCTCCTATCTCACTGACCTGCTCCGTCGCCACAATCCATCCCGCAGCCTCCGTTCATGTGACGCAAACCTCCTTACTCCACCACTCAAGACCAAGCATCGAACCTGGGGCGACAGAGCCTTCTCTGCTGCTGCCCCCTCCCTCTGGAACTCTCTCCCCAAACACATCCGCGACTGTACCGACCTTCCTACCTTCAAATCTCTGACAAAAACACACCTTTTTAAAATTGCTTTTAATGTTTAGCTCAGTTTATTGTGTTTTTGATGTTATATTTCACATTGTTTTGCTAATTTGATGTTCTTTTTATGTAAAGTGTCTTTGAGTATCTTGAAAAGCGCTTTTAAATAAAATGTATTATTATTATTATTATTAAATGAATAAAGAAGAAATATCATTTGAGTATTTCAAAATATTACATTTGGTAAGATAAATTAGACGGAATAAAATATATTCAGCTGCAAGCAAACTCCAAGTAAAACTAACTAGACTTGATGTTAGAGCCCTCATTTCTGAAGTATCACATATACACTGTTAAATCTTTTGCAGGATGGTGAAGCAAACGCAATGAACTATGCAGCCCTGGATTTCTCTACAACAAGAATGAAACGAGGAAATACAAATACGAAGAGGAAAGAATACAAAGAGTGTGTGTACTCTGGTGTCAGAGCAGATCACTGAAACCAGCAGCACCTCTGCTCTACATAATGTGTGTCACTATATTAATCCCAGGACGTCATAAAGCAGTTGTTAGTCAGTCATAATGCATATATGTATAATTACTAAAATGTGAGGCCTTGAGTTTTATTTGTGTGACAGCATCCAGTTTTCCTTTCAGTGTGGTGACATGTGTTTGCTTTTTGTGTTTTGTTGACATTAAAAGTAGAATTTTAATTGTGTTCTCATTTTGAGCCTCTCTTCAATCGTCATAGACTTTACAAGAAAACTACCCACATCCTGTTGTATCCAGGTGAAGTTATAAATCTGACACATCCTGTGTTTGGTTTTAATACCATGTTGGATGAGTTTCAAGCATTCTGTGTTTAGAAATCAATTCTTGTGTTGCACAGAAACAGATCAAACTCCAGGAATCATCTGCCACAAAACATCAGATATTTTTATTTATTGACACAGCTTTACAAATGTTCAAAAATGACACACAACAAAAAATACACATGATTTGTTACTGTATTTAAAATCCACTAAATAAAAACATTTATTGTCATAAAATCTAGTTTCCAAGGTGCTGCCCTGTGCCAGTCCTATGCCACCGTTGTTTCCTTTAAAATGTGAAATGTGTAAACCTTTAAAATTAAGATAATTAAATGAATAGAAAGAAATGCGGGCCTGTACCCACTGTGGAAGATGTAAAGCAACCAATCAGACAGCCTCGACATGTGAGTCCAACGCTGGAAACTGTGACACAGGAAGTACACCTTAACATGAACATGAATTTATCAAATACAACATGTAAAGACATTTTAATAAATGTTGAATGTCTACCACATGGTGCATAGCATAACTAAAAACAGTTTACCTCAAAATGATTTAGCTCTGCATATTTAATATTTAACACAGAAGTAACCTTGTTTCTCTGGATAACTTAACCTGCCAGAGCTCATTTCAACAGAAGTTAACTGATAACAGTAATAATGATGGTCCTACAAAATGACAGCTGACACATCAATTGTTGGCTTCAACTAATATTATACACCAGGAATTGTTGTGGCTCTAAGAACTGAAACAGTCACCTTAATGAATAAATGAACACATTTTTATAGTTACAACACAAATTAGTTTTTATATTTTGATATTCTCACCATTTAGTCCGTTCTGTTCTGAAATTCAACACTTAACTGAAATAGTCCTCCTTCCACGTGAAAATAATGAGCATAAAACTGTAACAGAGATTGCGCTAGATTTTCTCGTTGTCTGTCATTTTGAAGAACAGGGTCATAAAAATCCCGTCATAATCTATGTTTACTCGTCACTTTAATGTTTTTTAAATGATAATAATGCAATTCAATAGCATTTGATTTTCATCAACGTTTCATTAACTTTAAGTACTTTTTCAGTATTGACAGTATTAACTTTAAATGTTAGGAAAAAAAGTTTCAAAGTGTCAAAATGACAGATGGCCTTCAGATTTTTCCGTCACAGTTTTAAAAAAACGGTCAATGATGGAAAATATTCGGTTAATGCGACCGCTGCTGTCAAGAGATTTCTGCTGGACAACAAAGATGACTCTACAATGTATGTACAGTAACAGACACATATAACAAGGCCTTTAGCTTTAAACAGATATTAGTTACCTTTTTGATATCTGCCAAGCAGATGTGAAGGGCAAGTAGCCGTTTAGTTTAGGTAGTAGTTTTCTGACACTCAAACACAACTTTAGAGTAGATACATGCTTCCTCTGCTGCTCTTCCATTCCTTCTCTGTGCTTTTCCAGCTTTTCTCTTGGTAAAGGTCGGTGCAGCATACGCCAGTGACTCCTCATATGTCTTAGGAAATGAATCATAAACCAGTGTCACTTAAAAACTTGCAAGGAGACAAAACAAGCTGATAACTTTTCTAGCAGACTCCCTTTATATTCCTTACCAGCTGCTGCGCTCCTCTGGTCCTTTCAGCATTAATTGGCAGTGAAACAGCAGCTGTAGTTTAAAATTGGAAAAAGGAAAAAGATTAGTTAACGATTACCAGCATCAAAGTCTTCCATGGCTTTTATAAAACACCATTATTGATTTAAGTAATTCTTCTTACAGTTCGAACCATCGGAAGATTTCTCTTTGATGGAATAAATGAGGATGGCTATTATAATCAGACTTAAAAGCAAAGTAGCAGATAACAGAAAGAGGACTGTGTTGGCCTTCTCCAAATCCCAACTGCTGACCACTGAAACATGAAAATAGACATTATTTAGTATTGAGCAATAGTAATAAGTATGGTTTTGAACTGATTAGAAACACATGTCACCCTGGAAATGGGCTACACACAGTTACCTTTGTTGTCCAGTTTAGTTCCGTTTCCAAATAATATCTGTCCACACGTGGCCACAGCACAGTAGTAAGTCCCAGCATCAGAGGAGCTGATGTCCTTAGAGAAGCTGTAGACACATTTCTTTACAGAAGGAGCCTCAGGACTCTGCTCACATTCTTCAGTACTGTTACGTTGAGCATAAATGAAAGCAGGATGAGATCGATCTGATCCAGCTCTGAACCAGTACACTCTGTGATCTTCTGGACATGTTTTGGTCTCAGAGTCAGAGAGGACTGAACACTGCAGAGTCACTGGGTCTCCTGGACGGACTGGATCAGACTGAATGTACTGAGTGACAGCAGTGATATCTGGTTCTGGTCCTGGGAAATCAAAACACAAAATAAATGTTTTATTTAATTCAGTGAAGAGACTTGATAATTGTGCAAACATATACCTACTAAGTATGTACAAGGTAGGTGAAATTGTTGCATTTACCTTTGATCCTAAGAAATGTTCCTGTCAAAAATGTCATGTTGAGGCGTTTCACATTTATACAGTAGTACACTGCAGTGTCTCTTAGCTGTGTTTCTGTGATATGCAGAACAAAAGCTCCAGGCTCCTGCTTTGTTGTAATGTGATTAGTCTTCTGAACACCCTCATAGTCATGGGACATAGTTGCTCCTAAAGCTTCTGGAAAGGTTTGAGAAACAAGTCTGATCCAAAATAGATTTGTTAACAGTGAAAGTCTCTGGCGGGGACATGTCAGAGTCACATTTTGTCCAACAGTAACAGTCTTTGTGTCAAAGATGGGTTCATTTGAGCATCCTGAGAAAAATACCAAACAGAGCAGTTATTAACAACAGAGACACATTCATCTGCCTCTTCTATATTACTGGTTATAAATAAATAAGGATATACTTACCCCCAATTTTGAGCAGTAGCAGAATATATAATATCGTCATCATTTCCCATTTTCTCTTGAGACTGCAGGTCATTTAGTCTGCATTATAAGATGATATGTCTTAATGTAACCGTATCGTAGGGGAGGGAACTATTCTTTGGAGCAATCTGATTGGCCTCTCGTTCCTCTGGTGTGCATTGGTGTGGTGGTACGTTTCACTGTACTACCACAGTGGAAATATCAAGACCTACTCTAACACATGAAACATTACTGGCAGCACACTTCTGTCATCTTGTGTTTGATTCACATTATGAAGAAAAGCAGCAACAACACAGAGGGCCCCAATGTCATTGTTGTTAATGGAATCATTCACTGATGTTTTCATTTCCACCTGTAGACTGGTCCATATTCACAGCATCTCCAGACAAAATGTTAACGCTGGATTCAGTATGTATATGTAGCGTTTACAGTAAGTGTTGACTGTCAGTAGTTGAAGAATATTTATTTATTTATTTATGGGTGCTTAACTTGTACATTCTGGCCATGGTATGGTTACACACTGTTAACTGATGGGCAAAAAGGGAAAGAAAAACATCATTATTAGGAGATTAAAGATTTTAACCATGTTGCATGAATGGCTCAATACTCCCAAAGAACATCTGGAATGCAATGTAAATGATGAAAACTTGATTAAAAACCCTGGGAAGTAGATATTTCACTTTACTGAGAAATCAGAAGACAAATCTGTGATGGAGTCAACCATCCTAGTCAGGCTTTATGCTTCCGTATTAAGTGATTATGGAATCATACAGTCTCTTCTATACAGTAGCACTATACAATGTGCGTCTCATTCACCCATTCATACACCAATGGCAGCCAACTACCTGTCAACATTGTGATCAGTGAATGACTCATACTGCATCCTTTTTAGTAACACATGTATAACTAAGATGTCTCCACAGTAAACCTTTTATCAACATGATCACTACTCTCTATCACATGAGTTTGTTGTGTTTGATTTGATTCTCTGTGTTTAACCCATCCATTTGTACACACAGGCAGTAGTGGGTGGCTATGCAAGATGCCTGGGGGAGAAGGGGGAGGGGGTTGAAGTGCTTGTTCAAGGTACCTCAGCTGCTTCTCTGACCACTATCCCACTGCTCCCCCACTTGACTCCACTTAACTCCTTTGTGTCAAGCATAAAGTCGGCCTCATGAAGATCATGTAACTTCATAAATTCTTAGATTGACAGAGTTTAACCTACGCATTTGGATCAGATTATTTCATTTTGTCTGGATTTTATCAGCCCAAACAACCATGCCTTTTAGTGGTCGCATTACGTGTAATACTTGTTATCTACCCTCATCTTTAGTGGTTTTCCACATTTAGTGTTTGTGCATTTAGATGTTACAACACTGAATAGCACTATGACTCATCTGCTGTATTTATCACTGCCATCTTTTGGTCTATTGGTGAAACCCAGTTGACCAAAAACTATTGATTATGAAAAAAGATTATTTTATTAAATCTTTTTTGTTCATTCACCACTGTAAGTTATTTAAAATAGTAGATTTCAGTGATAGCCATGCTTGTGCCAATAGCAGGGATTTCATTTGTGTGAGACACTTCACATCATCAGTGACAGGACGCCCACTGTTAGTCATCTACTGTGAAACATGAGCAACAGTGACAGCAGTTCTACACTGCAATAGTCCAGTCTGTCCTGACCACATCCATCACTGTCTGGTTTGGATCCGCCACCAGGCATGACAGGGACAGACTGCAGAGAACAGTCAGGGCTGCAGAGAACATCATTGGTACCGATCTTCCCTCCATCCAGGACCTGTACCGGTCCCGGGTCAGGAAGCGGGCCAGGAAAATCTCCACAGACCCCTCACATCCTGGTCACAATCTGTTTAGACTCCTCCCCTCAGGCCAGCGTTACAGAGCATTATACGCCAAAACCACCCGTCACAAGGACAGTTTCTGCCCCCGGGCTGTCGCTCTGATGAACTCTGAGCAGTCACAGAGTGTGAGTCCATCCACATGAACATTAAACAATAACTCTGCACTATTGTACATACTCACTGTACAAAACCCTGGTTTGGTGTATATATCTGCTCTTATCCTATATTTTATGTGTACAGATTGAGATTTATTTTATTTTTATTTTATTTTATTTTTATTTCACTTATTTAAGTTGTTCTGTACAAGAGAGAAAAGTTGCCGGAGTCAAATTCCTTGTATGTGTACATACTTGGCCATTAAAGCTGACTCTGATTCTGATTCTGAGGCAGAGGTAAAGCACAGCTCCAGCTTTCACTAGGTTGACACTAGAGTTAGAGTTTCAGATTACCTTAGAAAATAAGCAAATAAGAATGAATGTGACACTGTGGAGTCTCTTGTATGTTCCTAGGATGGACAAAATAATAACAGCACACAAGTTAAGGTTATGCACCTGAAACTCAGCAGACTATCTTGTGTCCATGATTTTATGTGAAATGCTGTTGAATATGCAGTGCACACAGACACACACATAAAGTACAATCACTACTAACAAACAGAGCAAAGAGAGTTGAGCAAGGCTGTGGCTGGGCTGTCAAAGCAGCTTCTTCCTGTCATTCTCACTATTTTAGTCTTTAGACCAGCCCAGATCATAGCGTCAAAGGCAGGGGGGTTGAACTGTGATCTTCCCACTCGCACTAGGCCCTGCTTATTTTTATTAATTTTTTTCATCTGCATGACTCAAAAGGAAACATTGCAAGGTAAATTCCTTTGTATCTACTTGCAAACGAATAAAAAAGCATGCAGTTTGTTCATGCTTAAATCCACTGCTACAAAATGGTGATCCTTTATTCTTCCCCATTTATTAATGCTGCAAAGACACTCAAATATATCAAACGTCTGGGTCAAAATCAACCAATCGTGAAACATGCAGTTCAAAGAACATATGAAGAGGTGACAGAAATTTGTTCTCAGAGCACACACTGAGCGTGCAGGGCTGATGGAAACGATACAGACCACATTCATCACCGTGTAGTGGACATGGTTGACTCAAAGAAGTCAACGCTTTTTGTTTTCTGTGCACCATGTTATGCAGTGCATGAGCCAAACCTGTACCATGTGCGAAAAACTAATCAGCCATATGCACTTTGTGAAACAAGCTTTTAGAATATAGACAGTAAATTGCATGTTGTCTGTATTTTGATACAGTCTTTCTTGAGCACGGGTCTATCATGAAACAGTGAGCTCAGACTGCTTGAATAAAATATTTAGTAACTTGGGGAATTCATGCAATACAACCACTGCACTTTGGAGTCCTATTAAGACTGTTAACTCTCATTTCATGTACTGTAGACTGAGTTAGGCTCTCAAAGAGTAACCTGCCAAAACCTGGGACTGTCTGATCCTTCCAGACTATAAACAAGTATCTGAAAACTGGTGTATGGTTTAAGAATATGGCACAGTGTATGTCAGTGGAGACAAATTGGCAGGACATGAGGAAATCTGGTAACATTTAATCAATTCATTAAAAAGACAAATATAGGGGGGCTTCTGTAAGTGAAAAATGCAGGGTTCAGTTATTCAGTAAAAACAATGTGATATACTTTACTACACAAGGACAATGTAATTGTAAGTAGAAATACATCAATAAAGTAAACTAGCTAAAGTAGAATTAGCTTTCTGATGAAGCACTTCCTTCTTGTACCTTTAGCCTCACTACACGTCCTGTTGATATATATACAGAGCCTTTGTCATTGAACAGCATTGACTGTGGGTCAAAGGCAGAGAAATGGCCAACCACAGCTTCAGCCTGTCAGTGTAGTTGTTGCATGTGGCTTTGTTCTTTGCAAAATGCAGTGACAGTGGGAAGAGAGAGCAGCTATCCCCTAAAAAAACTCTCCTTCTCTTTTGGTTCAGTAACTAGCGGGAACCAGAACTACAGAACCAGATGCAGACAACAAGGAAACCAACAAGATGGTGGGCCACATACAGTTTTTAATTCCAGACTTTTAAAGTCTTATTGCCAATATTAGTTACCCGAGACAAATGCGAATATTCTTGTGGCGGAAACATGTGAATTGGTGTAGGCTTGGTATCCAGGAATCAGTTCTGGAGTGTCATGGTAAAATATGACTAAAACAACACTAAACTCTATTTGTTTTCATTCATTCATTAACCGCTCATTTCTGTGAAGGGTCGCGGGGTCTGCTGGAGCCTATCCCAGCTGTCATCGGGCGAGAGGCGGGGTACACCCTGGACAGGTTGGCAGTCCATCACAGAGCTTACACAGAGAGACAGACAACCATTCACACTGACATGCACACGTAGAGCAGTAGTTACAGTAGCACTATAATAACCCAGTTTCTAACTAAATATGAGCTTGTGTCTGATCCACAGTGGTGTGGACAAATGAGTGTAACTTTATATACAATTCATCTGCCGATCATCAACATGCTAATTACATAGATAACTACACTGTAAAAAGAATGTCATGCTCCTATGTAGGAAGCAAAGACTGAAAGCTATCACAATTTCCCAGATTTATCAAAGTTTTATCAAGCATACAATGAAAAAAAACAAAAACAGACAATTAAATTTGCGTTATGTGAGACACTTTCCCAAGCAGCGTGCTGGGGAAAGCGTACAAACCTTGTATTGTTTACTTTGTTATTTGTATTGTTGCATTTAAATTTGGACTGTGTACTCGCCGCCTACTTGAGGGGGCAAGTACACTTACTTTTCAACCAATCACTTTGTTTTGTGCATTGTCAACCTTGATTGTCTTGTGACCAAACCTTCCGTTTGGTGGGAAGGCATCAGTAGTGTAGTGTGAGACAAGTCTGCTGTACCACAATGATCGGAAGACTGGCTGCTTTGATTCTGCTCAGTACAACATGTAAGTGTAATTTATACATACTATGAGAACAGCTCACAGTGTTGTTTAATTATGTGTGAAAGAACACATTAGAAAAGCTTAAACAATGCTGCTAGAGATGACAGATATTTACATGCTTTATTGCTTTTCCCCTCTTGTGTTGTAACTGTTACTGTCTCTTTCCTTCAGCCCTGAGTCAGACTGCAGAGGTTCCTCATCTGATCACTTTGACTGAGCTTGAAGTTGGTGGCAATGTTTCTTTTCACTGTCCAGTCTCTGATGATGGAGACAGGTTTTTTCAGTGGTGTAAGCAGCCTCTTGGAAAAATGGTCCAAACTGTTGCAACAGGACTTTATGGAAAAATAAAACTGGTTGAACCATTTAATGACTCACGTTTCCGAGTCTATAAAACAACTGATCAGAGTTTCCTCACCATCAGACATGTAAACAAAGATGATGAAGGAACTTACTTCTGTCAAACAGGAACAGAGTTACAACAAACTTTTATTAATGGATTCTTCTTGGTTGTAAAGGGTAATATAAGTTACGCTGTGTTATTTGCTTATTGCTCACAGACTTAATTTAATGTATTCATTCTTTTCAACACTCCTCTTTTAATGTATTTTGCTCAGATCATAATCAGCAGCTGTTGGTTTATGTGAAACAAACTCCAGAGACAGCATCCGTCCAGCAGGGAGATTCAGTGACTCTCCAGTGTTCACTTCTCTCCAATGAAAGTGGAGTCCAGTGTCCAGGTGAACACAGTGTCCACTGGGTCAGAACTGGATCAGGAGGATTTCATCCAAGTGTCATTTACACTCACAGCAACACCACAGATGAAGGTGTGGGGAGGAGTTGTGTCTATCGTCTGTCAAAAACTATCCAGAACTTCTCTGATGCTGGGAGCTACTACTGTGCTCTGGTCACATGTGGACAGATACTGTTTGGTGAAGGAACTAACGTGGAATCAAGTACGTATTCACGATCTTTAATATCCTCAGAACTGTCAAGCTAACCTTAAAAGATGCAGCTAAAGCAAAATATTCATCTTTTTGTTAGTTGAATTTTAAAAGAGCCATTTTAAATAATGTGATGTCATGGAATAGTGTATATAGTGTATATCTATACTGTAAATTTTACTCCACTACATTTTAATCTTCTTCTATGTGTGTGCGGCATTAAATGACATGTTAGGATTAGGGCTACGTACAGGGATAGGTCCTTGTCTGAGATCAACCTCTAAATCATTCGCCAAAACCATAACATGCATGCAGTCAAAGATTTATAAGACTTGAAGCAGTTAACCAAGTTATAAAGTGATAAACTTCATTTGTTTTTGCATAAAATAATAATAAAAAAAGCTTCTTGGTTTATGGAAAGGAAAAGCAAATGACACATCTTAGCACTGAAAATAAATAATACTGTCTGATAACTACACATGTAAAAAGCTTGTTCTGCAATGACTGAAAGACAAAGGAGGTGTTAAGCGTCATTTTTCTGATTCCAGGACCACGATCTGACCCTGTTGTTTTTGTGCTTGGAGGACTGTTGGTCTGCTGTGTGACTGTGATCATCGGCCTTATTTGCTGCACAAACCGAGGGAGACCTTGTGGACATTGCAAAGGTTAACCCTTTATAGGGCACTCAGTGAAATACTTGGAAATTCTAAATTTTAACACTAGAGTGTTATTGTAGGGCATAAGAAGATTTAAAATTAAACTTATATGTTAATTTATATTTTTGTATTTTTGTAAACAAATGTAAACATGTATTTAGATCATTAGAAATGCTGATTCAGGCACTTGCCAACATACACATTATCACATTAGACAACATTAGACCACTTCTTCATGGTACCTAATAAAGCAGTTAAACTCAGTGTTCATGCAGAGGTGGACCTTGCAGACCACATTTGACCTGAAAATGTTGCCTTGATCTTCTCTGATTATTTGGGTGAAAACCACATGCTTCTAAACCTCACTGAGAGGCACAGGGACACAATTTAAATGTGTGCTGAAGTTACCAAATATGGTTCCTCACCCCATAAAGGGTTAATCTTACATGGATGTTTCTATTAATTCAGCTGCACTTAGTGCCACTGATATATTATGAGGTCACCATGCCTATTTGCATATTTCCCAACCAACTGGTAGGTAGTAACTTCTAATGTTTGTTAAATGTAAGGAGATACAGATTTATTATTCTCTATTGTAGTTGTCATTAAAAGACAGTTGTTGTATTGGGAACTGTGTATTGTAACTGTACCATAATTACTGATGTCAAAGTCAATATGATGGAAGTAACTTTCTGATGGCTTTGCTTTTAACAGGAGAAACAAATGACTCCTATCATCCTGGACATGACAGGTCTACTGCTGATAATGATTTGGTAAATATGACTACTTGTATGTCACATGTACACAGCATCCAGCTTTGGGAAATATATATGATGCATTTACACAGATATAAGATTGAACTGATGGATTTAACTGATAAATGAATAAAGAAGAAATATCATTTGAGTATTTCAAAATATTACATTTGGTAAGATAAATTAGACGAAATAAAATATATTCAGCTGCAAGCAAACTCCAAGTAAAACTAACTAGACTTGATGTTAGAGCCCTCATTTCTGAAGTCTCACATATACACTGTTAAATCTTTTGCAGGATGGTGAAGCAAACGCAATGAACTATGCAGCCCTGGATTTCTCTACAACAAGAATGAAACGAGGAAATACAAATACGAAGAGGAAAGAATACAAAGAGTGTATGTACTCTGGTGTCAGAGCAGATCACTGAAACCAGCAGCACCTCTGCTCTACATAATGTGTGTCACTATATTAATCCCAGGACGTCATAAAGCAGTTGTTAGTCAGTCATAATGCATATATGTATAATTACTAAAATGTGAGGCCTTGAGTTTTATTTGTGTGACAGCATCCAGTTTTCCTTTCACTGTGGTGACATGTGTTTGCTTTTTGTGTTTTGTTGACATTAAAAGTAAAATTTTAATCGTGTTCTCATTTTGAGCTTCTCTTCAATCGTCAGACTTTACAAGAAAACTACCCACATCCTGTTGTATCCAGGTGAAGTTATAAATCTGACACATCCTGTGTTTAGTTTTAGTACCATGTTGGATGAGTTTCAAGCATTCTGTGTTTAGAAATTAATTCTTGTGTTGCACAGAAACAGATCAAACTGCAGGAATCATCTGCCACAAAATATCGGATATTTTTATTTATTGACACAGCTTTACAAATGTTCAAAGATGACACACAACAAAAAATACACATGATTTGTTACTGTATTTAAAATCCGCTAAATAAAAACATTTATTGTCATAAAATCTAGTTTCCAAGGTGCTGCCCAGTACCAGTCCAATACCACCGTTGTTTCCTTTAAAATGTGAAATGTGTAAACCTTTAAAATTAAGATAATTAAATGAATTGAAAGAAATGTGGGGCTGTACCCACTGTGGAAAATGTAAAGCAACCAATCAGACAGCCTCGACATGTGAGACCAACGCTGGAAGCTGTGACACAGGAAGTACACCTTAACATGAACATGAATTTATCAAATACAACATGTAAAGACATTTTAATAAATGTTGAATGTCTACCACATGGTGCATAGCATAACTAAAAACAGTTTACCCCAAAATGATTTAGCTCTGCATATTTAATATTTAACACAGAAGTAACCTTGTTTCTCTGGATAACTTAAACTGACAGAGCTCATTTCAACAGAAGTTAACTGATAACAGTAATAATGATGGTCCTACAAAATGACAGATGACACATCAATTGTTGGCTTAAACTAATATTATACACCAGGAATTGTTGTGGCTCTAAGAACTGAAACAGTCACCTTAATGAATAAATTAACACATTTTTATAGTTACAACACAAATTAGTTGTTATATTTTGAAATTCTCACCGTTTAGTCCGTTCCGTTCTGAAATTCAACACTTAACTGAAATAGTCCTCCTTCCATGTGAAAATAATAAGCATAAAACTGTAACAGAGGTTGCGCTAGACTTTTTCGTTGTCTGTCATTTTGACTAACAGGGTCATAAAATCCCGTCATAATCTATTTTTACTCGTCACTTTAATGTTTTTTAAATGATAATAATGCAATTCAATAGCATTTAATTTTCATTAACGTTTCATTAACTTTAAATACCTTTTCAGTGTTGACAGTATTAACTTTAAATGTTAGGAAAAAAAGTGTCAAAATGACAGATGGCCTTCAGATTTTTCCGTCACAGTTTAAAAAAAACGGTCAATGATGGAAAATATTCGGTTAACGTGATCGCTGCTGTCAAGAGATTTCTGCTGGACAACAAAGATGAATCTACAATGTATGTACAGTAACAGCCACATATAACAAGCCCTTTAGCTTTAAACAGATATTAGTTACCTTTTTGATATCTGCCGAGCAGATGTGAAAGACAACAAGCTGTTTAGTTTAGGTAGTAGTTTTTGCAACTTTAGAGTAGATACATGCTTCCTCTGCTGCTCTTGCATTCCTTCTCTGTGCTTTTCCAGCTTTTCTCTTGGTAAAGGTCGGTGCAGCATACATCAGTGACTCCTCATATGTCTTAGGAAATGAATCATAAACCAGTGTCAGTTAATAACTTGCAAGGAGACAAAACAAGCTGATAACTTTTCTAGCAGACTCCCTTTATATTCCTTACCAGCTGCTGGGCTCCTCTGGTCCTTTCAGCATTAATTGGCAGTGAAACAGCAGCTGTAGTTTAAAATTGGAATAAGGAAAAAGAATAGTTAATGATTACCAGCATCAAAGTCTTCCATAGCTTTGATAAAACACCATTATTGATTTAAGTAATTCTTCTTACAGTTTGAACCAACAGAAGATTTCTTTTTGATGGAATAAATGAGGATGGCTATTATAATCAGACTTAAAAGCAAAGTAGCAGATAACAGAAAGAGGACTGTGTTGGCCTTCTCCAAATCCCAACTGCTGACCACTGAAACATGAAAATAGACATTATTTAGTATTGAGTAATAGTAATAAGTATGGTTTTGAACTGATTAGAAACACGTCACCCTGGAAATGGGCTACACACAGTTACCTTTGTTGTCCGGTTTAGTTCCATTTCCAAATAATATCTGTCCACACGTGGCCACAGCACAGTAGTAAGTCCCAGCATCAGAGGAGCTGATGTCCTTAGAGAAGCTGTAGACACATTTCTTTACAGAAGGAGCCTCAGGACTCTGCTCACATTCTTCAGTACTGTTACGTTGAGCATAAATTAAAGCAGGATGAGATCGATCTGATCCAGCTCTGAACCAGTACACTCTGTGATCTTCTGGACATGTTTTGGTCTCAGAGTCAGAGAGGACTGAACACTGCAGAGTCACTGGGTCTCCTGGACGGACTGGATCAGACTGAATGTACTGAGTGACAGCAGTGATATCTGGTTCTGGTCCTGGGCAATGAAAACACAAAATAAATGTTTTATTTAATTCAGTGAAGAGACTTGATAATTGTGCAAACATATACCTACTAAGTATGTACAAGGTAGGTGAAATCGTTGCATTTACCTTTGATCCTAAGAAATGTTCCTGTCAAAAATGACATGTTGAGGCGTTTCTGTTTTATACAGTAGTACACTGCAGTGTCTCTTAGCTGTGTTTCTGTGATATGCAGAACAAAAGCTCCAGGCTCCTGCTTTGTTGTAATGTGATTAGTCTTCTGAACAACCTCATAGTCATTGGATATAGTTGCTCCTAAAACTTCAGGAAAGGTTTGAGAAACAATTCTGATCCAAAATAGGTTTGCCAGTGAAAGTCTCTGGCGGGGACATGTCAGAGTCACATTTTGTCCAACAGTAACAGTCTTTGTGTCAAATATGGGTTCATTTGAGCATCCTGAGAAAAATATCAGACACAGCAGTTATTAACAACAGAGACACATTCATCTGCCTCTTCTATATTACTGGTTCTAAATAAATAAGGATATACTTACCCCCAATTTTGAGCAGTAGCAGAATATATAATATCGTCATCATTTCCCGTTTTCTCTTGAGACTGCAGGTCATTTAGGCTGCATTATAAGATGATATGTCTTAATGTAACCGTATCGTAGGGGAGGGAACTATTCTTTGGAGCAATCTGATTGGCCTCTCGTTCCTCTGGTGTGCATTGGTGTGGTGGTACGTTTCACTGTACTACCACAGTGGAAATATCAAGACCTACTCTAACACATGAAACATTACTGGCAGCACACTTCTGTCATCTTGTGTTTGATTCACATTATGAAGAAAAGCAGCAACAACACAGAGGGCCCCAATGTCATTGTTGTTAATGGAATCATTCACTGATGTTTTCGTTTCCACCTGTAGACTGGTCCATGTTCACAGCATCTCCAGACAAAATGTTAACACTGGATTCAATATTATGTAGCGTTTTCAGTAAGTGTTGACTGTCAGTAGTTGAAGAATATTTACTTCAAAAATATGGGTGCTGAACTTATACATTCTGGTATACATTAATGGTATGGTTCAAAGGGGGCAAAAATCATGATTATTAAATTAGGTGGATTGAGGCTTTTGACCGTCCTGCATTAATAGACCAATACTCCCGGACATTAAGAATACAATGATAATAATGTAAACTTGATTATGCTTCTGTATTAAGAGGTTATGGCAATCATAAGGTCTCTTCTATACAGTAGCACTATACAATGTGCCTCTCATTCACCCATTCATATACCAATGGCAGCCAACTGTCAACATTGTGATCAGTGAATTACTCATACTGCATCCTTTTCAGTAACATATGTATAACTAAGATGTCTCCACAGTAAACCTTTTATCAACATGATCACTACTCTCTATCACATGAGTTTGTTGTGTTTGATTCTATTCTCTGTGTTTAACCCATCCATTTGTACACACAGGCAGTAGTGGGTGGCTGTGCAAGACGCCTGGGGGAGAAGGGGGAGGGGGTTGAAGTGCTTGTTCAAGGTACCTCAGCTGCTTCTCTGACCACTATCCCACTGCTCCCCCACTTGACTCCACTTAACTCCTTTGTGTGAAGCATAAAGTCGGCCTCATGAAGATCCTGTAACTTCATAAACTCTTAGATTGACAGAGTTTAACCCACACATTTGGATGAGATTATTTCATTTTGTATGGATTTTATCAGCCCTAACAACCATGCCTTTAAGTGGTTGAATTAAGTTTGATTTAATGCTTGTTATCTACCCTCATCTTTAGTGGTTTTCCACATTTAGTGTTTGTGCATCTATTGGTGAAGAGGGTCATGGGTGAAACCCAGCTGACCAAAAACTACTGATTATGAAAAAAGATTATTTGTAAATCTTTTTTGTTCATCCACTACTGTAAGTTATTTAAAATAGTAGATTTCAGTGATAGCCATGCTTGTGCCAATAGCAGGGATTTCATTTGTGTGAGACACTTCACATCATCAGTGACAGGACGCCCACTGTTAGTCATCTACTGTGAAACATGAGCAACAGTGACAGCAGGCAGAGGTAAAGCACAGCTCCAGCTTTCACTAGGTTGACACTAGAGTTAGAGTTTCAGATTACCTTAGAAAATAAGCAAATAAGAATGAATGTGACACTGTGGAGTCTCTTGTTTGTTCCTAGGATGGATAAAATAATAACAGCACACAAGTTAAGGTCATGCACCTGAAACTCAGCAGACTATCTTGTGTCCATGATTTTATGTGAAATGCTGTTAAATATGCAGTGCACACAGACACACACACAAAGTACAATCACTACTAACAAACAGAGCAAAGAGAGTTGAGCAAGGCTGTGGCTGGGCTGTCAAAGCAGCTTTCTTCCTGTCATTCTCACTATTTGAGTCTTTAGACCAGCCCAGATTGTAGCGTCAAAGGCAGGGGGGTTGAACTGTGATCTTCCCACTCGCAGTAGGCCCTGCTTATTTTTATTTTATTTTTCTGCATGACTCAAAAGGAAACACTGCAAGGTAGATTCCTTTGTATCTACTTGCAAACGAATAAAAAAGCATGCAGTTTGTTCATGCTTAAATCCACAGCTACAAAATGATGATCCCTTATTCTTCCCCATTCATTTATGCTGCAAAGATACTCAAATATATCAAACGTCTGGGTCAAAATCAACTAAGCATGAAACATGCAGTTCAAAGAACATATGAAGAAGTGACAGAAATTTGTTCTCAGAGCACACACTGAGCGTGCAGGGCTGATGGAAACGATACAGACCACATTCATCACCACGTGGTGGACATGGTTGACTCAAAGAAGTCAATGCTTTTCCTTATCTGTGCACCATGTTGCGCAGCGCATGAGCCAAACCTGTACCATGTGCCAAAAAACAAAGCAAAAAACAATCAGCCATATGCACCTTGTTCAACAAGCTTCTTGAGTATAGACAGTCAATTGCATGTTGTCTGTATTTTGATACAGTCTTTCTTGAGCACAGATCTATCATGAAACAGTGAGCTATCATGAAACAACCACTGTACTTTGGAGTCCTATTAAGACTGTTAACTGTCATTTCACATAAATGTGCTTGGTAAATGGCCTTGCTTTTATATAGCGCTTTTCTACCTATTGGTACTCAAAGCGATTTACAGTCACAGATACATCTACCCATTCGCTCAGACAAGCACACACACATTCACACACCAGTGCCACGCACTGGGAACAACTGGACAACACGTGGACAACCTGCTCTACCTACTGAGTGACAGCCGCCCCCGCACGTATTGTAGACTGAGTTAGGCTCACAAAGAGTAACCTGCCAAAACCTGGGACTGTCTGATCCTTCCAGACTATAAAGTACCTGAAAAGTACAGCTAAAATTACAGCAATCATCTAGGTAAATACAACTGGTGCATGGAGCAGGACATGAGGAAATCTGGAAACATTTAATCAGTTCATTAAAAAGACAAATATAGGGGGGCTTCTGTAAGTGAAAAATGCAGGGTTCAGTTATTCAGTAAAAACAATGTGATATACTTTACTACATAAGGACCTTGTAATTGTAAGTGGAAATACAACAATAAAGTAAACTAGCTAAAGTAGAATTAGCTTTCTGATGAAGCACTTCCTTCTTGTACCTTTAGCCTCACTACACGTCCTGTTGATGTACATACAGAGACTTTCTCATTGAACAGCATCGTTTGTGGGTCAAAGGCAGAGAAATGGCCAACCACAGCTCCACCCTGTCAGTGTAGTTATAGCATGTGGCTTTGTTCTTTTCAAAGTCTTGCAAAGTGCAGTGACAGTGGGAAGAGAGAGCAGCTGTCCCTTAAAAAAACTCTCTTTCTGTTCTGGTTCAATAACTAGTGGGAACCAGAACTACAGAACCAGATGCAGGCAACAAGGAAACCAACAAGATGGTGGGCCACATACAGTTTTTAACTCCAGACTTTTAATGTCTTATTGCCAATATTAGTTACCTGAGACAAATATGAATATATTTGTGGTTTAAACATGTGAATTGGTGTAGGCTTGGTATCCAGAAATCAGTTCTGGAGTGTCATGGTAAAATATGAAGAAAACAGCCTTCATACATTCTTTCAAATCAGGATATACTTCAGTAACAGGATACAGTTACAGTAGCACTATAATAACCCAGTTTCTTCCTAGATATGAGCTTGTGTCTGATCCACAGTAGTGTGGACAAATGAGTGTAACTTTATATACAATTCATGTGCCAATCATCAACATGCTAACTACATAGCTAACTACATAGCTAACTACATTGTAAAAAGAATGTCATGCAAAAAGGAAATTTTGACAGCTTTCAAAATTTTATCAAACACAGACAAAAAAAACACCAAAAAACCGCAAGTGTAATTTGCGATTATATGTGCGGCTCAGGGAAAGGTAGAACCAACACAGTTTTAGCTGAATTTTCGTGTTGTCTTCTGGAGAAAATGCGACGGAAAAATGTTTATAATATATTCAATCTACATTTGTTAGATCACATCAGAAAAGGATCAGAAAAGACACTGCTGGGGAAAAATGAACAATACAAACCTTGTATTGTTTGCTTTGTTATTTGTATTGTTGCATTTAAATTTGGACTGTGTACTCGCCGCCTACTTGAGGGGGCAAGTTCACTTACTTTTCAACCAATCACTTTGTTTTGTACATTGTCAACCTTGATTGTCTTGTGACCAAACCTTCCGTTTGGTGGAAGGCATCAGTAGTGTAGTGTGAGACAAGTCTGCTGTACCACAATGATCGGAAGACTGGCTGCTTTGATTCTGCTCAGTACAACATGTAAGTGTAATTTCTACATACTATGAGAACAGCTCACAGTGTTGTTTAATTATGTGTGAAAGAACACATTAGAAAAGCTTAAACAATGCTGCTAGAGATGACAGATATTTACATGCTTTATTGTTTTTCCCCTCTTGTGTTGTAACTGTTACTGTCTCTTTTCTTCAGCCCTGAGTCAGACTGCAGAGGTTCCTCATCTGATCACTTTGACTGAGCTTGAAGTTGGTGGCAATATTTCTTTTCACTGTCCAGTCTCTGATGATGGAGACAGGTTTTTTCAGTGGTGTAAGCAGCCTCTTGGAAAAATGGTCCAAACTGTTGCAACAGGACTTTATGGAAAAATAAAACTGGTTGAACCATTTAATGACTCACGTTTCCGAGTCTATAAAACAACTGATCAGAGTTTCCTCACCATCAGACATGTAAACAAAGATGATGAAGGAACTTACTTCTGTCAAGCAGGAACAGAGTTACAACAAACTTTTATTAATGGATTCTTCTTGGTTGTAAAGGGTAATATAAGTTACGCTGTGTTATTTGCTTATTGCTCACAAATATAATTTAATGTATTCATTCTTTGTAACACTCCTCTTTGAATGTATTTTGCTCAGATCATAATCAGCAGCTGTCGGTTTATGTGAAACAAACTCCAGAGACAGCATCCGTCCAGCAGGGAGATTCAGTGACTCTCCAGTGTTCACTTCTCTCCAAGACCAATGAAAGTGGAGTCCAGTGTCCAGGTGAACACAGTGTCCACTGGGTCAGAACTGGATCAGGAGGATTTCATCCAAGTGTCATTTACACTCACAGCAACACCACAGATGAAGGTGTGGGGAGGAGTTGTGTCTATCGTCTGTCAAAAACTATCCAGAACTTCTCTGATGCTGGGAGCTACTACTGTGCTCTGGTCACATGTGGACAGATACTGTTTGGTGAAGGAACTGAAGTGGAATCAAGTACGTATTCACATCTTTAATGTCCTCAGAACTGTCAAGCTAACCTTAAAAGATGCAGCTAAAGCAAAAAATTCATCTTTTTGTTAGTTGAATTTTAAAAGAGCCATTTTAAATAATGTGATTTCATGGAATAGTGTATATAGTGTACATCTATAATGTAAATTTTACTCCACTACATTTTAATCTTCTATGTGAGTGTGCGGCATTAAATGACATGTTAGGATTAGGGCTACGTACAGGGATAGGTCCTTCTCTGAGATCAATCTCTAAATCATTCGCCAAAACCATAACATGCATGCAGTCAAAGATTTATAAGACTTGAAGCAGTTAACCAAGTTATAAAGTGATAAACTTCATTTGTTTTTGCATAAAATAATAATAAAAAAAGCTTCTTGGTTTATGGAAAGGAAAAGCAAATGACACATCTTAGCACTGAAAATAAATAATACTGTCTGATAACTACACATGTAAAAAGCTTGTTCTGCAATGACTGAAAGACAAAGGAGGTGTTAAGCGTCATTTTTCTGATTCCAGGACCACGATCTGACCCTGTTGTTTTTGTGCTTGGAGGACTGTTGGTCTGCTGTGTGACTGTGATCATCGGCCTTATTTGCTGCACAAACCGAGGGAGACCTTGTGGACATTGCAAAGGTTAACCCTTTATAGGGCACTCAGTGAAATACTTGGAAATTCTAAATTTTAACACTAGAGTATTGTTGTAGGGCATAAGAAGATTTAAAATTAAATTTATATGTTAATTTATATTTTTGTATTTTTGTATTTTTGTAAACAAATGTAAACATGTATTTAGATCATTAGAAATGCTGATTCAGGCACTTGCCAACATACACATTATCACATTAGACAACATTAGGCCACTTCTTCATGGAACCTAATAAAGCAATTACACTCAGCGTTCATGCGGAGGTGGACCTTGCAGACCACATTTGACCTGAAAATGTTTCCTAGATCTTATCTGATTATTTCTGTGAAAACCACATGCTTCTAAACCTCACTGAGAGGCACAGGGACACAATTTAAATGTGTGCTGAAGTTACCAAATATGGTTCCTCGCCCCATAAAGGGTTAATCTTACATGGATGTTTCTATTAATTCAGCTGCACTTAGTGCCACTGATATATTAGGAGGTCACCATGCCTATTTGCATATTTCCCAACCAACTGGTAGGTAGTAACTTCTAATGTTTGTTAAATGTAAGGAGATACAGATTTATTATTCTCTATTGTAGTTGTCATTAGAAGACAGTTGCTGTATTGGGAACTGTGTATTGTAACTGTACCATAATTACTGATGTCAAAGTCAATATGATGGAAGTAACTTTCTGATGGCTTTGCTTTTAACAGGAGAAACAAACGACTCCCATCATCCTGGACATGGCAGGTCTACTGCTGATAATGATTTGGTAAATATGACAACTTGTATGTCACATGTACACAGCATCCAGCTTTGGGAAATATATACGATGTATTTACACAGATATAAGATTGAACTGATGGATTTAACTGATAAATGAATAAAGAAGAAATATCATTTGAGTATTTCAAAATATTACATTTGGTAAGATAAATTAGACGAAATAAAATATATTCAACTGCAAGCAACCTCCAAGTGAAACTAAGTAGACTTGATGTTAGAGCCCTCATTTCTGAAGTATCACATATACACTGTTAAATCTTTTGCAGGATGGTGAAGCAAACACAATGAACTATGCAGCCCTGGATTTCTCTACAACAAGAATGAAACGAGGAAATACAAATACTACAAGGAAAGAATACACAGAGTGTATGTACTCTGGTGTCAGAGCAGATCACTGAAACCAGCAGCACCTCTGCTCTACATAATGTGTGTCACTATATTAATCCCAGGACGTCATAGAGCAGTTGTTAGTCAGTCATAATGCATATATGTATAATTACTAAAATGTGAGGCCTTGAGCTTTATTTTTTGTGACAGCATCCAGTTTTCCTTTCAGTGTGGTGACATGTGTTTGCTTTTTGTGTTCATTCATTCATTCAACTTCTATACCCGTTTAATCCTGTTAAGGGTCACAGGGGTCTGCTGGAGCCTATCCCAGCTGTCATCGGGCGAGAGGCAGGGGTACACCCTAGACAGGTCGCCGGCCCTGGCCTTTTTGTGTTTTGTTGACATTAAAAGTAAAATTTTAATTGTGTTCTCATTTTGAGCTTCTCTTCAATCGTCATAGACTTTACAAGAAAACTACCCACATCCTGTTGTATCCAGGTGAAGTTATAAATCTGACACATCCTGTGTTTAGTTTTAGTACCATGTTGGATGAGTTTCAAGCATTCTGTGTTTAGAAATTAATTCTTGTGTTGCACAGAAACAGATCAAACTCCCAAGAATCATTTGCCACGAAAAATATCAGATATTTTTATTTATTGACACAACTTTACAAATGTTCAAAGGTGACACACAACAAAAAATACACATGATTTGTTACTGTATTTAAAATCCACTAAATAAAAACATTTATTGTCATAAAATCTAGTTTCCAAGGTGCTGCCCAGTACCAGTCCAATGTCACCGTTGTTTCCTTTAAAATGTAAAATGTGTAAACCTTTAAAATTAAGATAATTAAATGGATATAAACAAATGTGGGGCTGTACCCACTGTGGAAAATGTAAAGCAACCAATCAGACAGCCTCGACATGTGAGACCAACGCTGGAAACTGTGACACAGGAAGTACACCTTAACATGAACATGAATTTATCAAATACAACATGTAAAGACATTTTAATAAATGTTAATGTCTACCACATGGTGCATAGCATAACTAAATCAGTTTACCTCAAAATGATTTTGCTCTACATATTTAATATTTAACACAGAATTAACCTTGTTTCTCTGGATAACTTAAACTGCCAGAGCTCATTTCAACAGAAGTTAACTGATAACAGTAATAATGATGGTCCTACAAAATGACAGATAACACATCAATTGTTGGCTTAAACTAATATTATACACCAGGAATTGTTGTGGCTCTAAGAACTGAAACAGTCACCTTAATGAATAAATTAACACATTTTTGTAGTTACAACACAAATTAGTTGTTATATTTTGAAATTCTCACCGTTTAGTCCGTTCTGTTCTGAAATTCAAAACTTAACTGAAATAGTCCTCCTTCCACATGAAAATAATAAGCATAAAACTGCAACAAAGGTTATGGTAGACTTTTTCGTTGTTTGTCATTTTGACTAACAGGGTCATAAAAATCCCGTCACAATCTATTTTTACTCGTCTCTTTAATGTTTTTTAAATGATAATAATGCAATTCAATAGCATTGGATTTTCATTAACGTTTCATTAACTTTAAATACCTTTTCAGTATTGACAGTATTACTTTAAATGTTAGGAAAAAAAGTTTCAAAGTGTCAAAATGACAGATGGCCTTCAGATTTTTCAGTTTAAAAAAAACGGTCAATGACGGATAATATTCGGTTAACGCGATCGCTGCTGTCAAGAGATTTCTGCTGGACAACAAAGATGAATCTACAATGTACGTACAGTCACAGCCACATATAACAAGCCCTTTAGCTTTAAACAGATATTAGTTACCTTTTTGATATCTGCCAAGCAGATGTGAAAGACAAGTAGCCGTTTAGTTTAGGTAGCAGTTTTTGCAACTTTAGAGTAGATACATGCTTCCTCTGCTGCTCTTCCATTCCTTCTCTGTGCTTTTTCAGCTTTTCTCTTGGTAAAGGTCGGTGCAGCATACGTCAGTGACTCCTCATATGTCTTAGGAAATGAATCATAAAACAGTGTCAGTTAATAACTTGCAAGGAGACAAAACAAGCTGATAACTTTTCTAGCAGACTCCCTTTATATTCCTTACCAGCTGCTGGGCTCCTCTGGTCCTTTCAGCATTAACTGGCAGTGAAACAGCAGCTGTAGTTTAAAATTGGAATAAGGAAAAAGAATAGTTAATGATTACCAGCATCAAAGTCTTCCATAGCTTTGATAAAACACCATTATTGATTTAAGTAATTCTTCTTACAGTTTGAACCATCGGAAGATTTCTTTTTGATTAAATAAATGAGGATGGCTATTATAATCAGACTTAAAAGCAAAGTAGCAGATAACAGAAAGAGGACTGTGTTGGCCTTCTCCAAATCCCAACTGCTGACCACTGAAACATGAAAATAGACATTATTTAGTATTGAGAAATAGTAATAAGTATGGTTTTGAACTGATTAGAAACACATGTCACCCTGGAAATGGGCTACACACAGTTACCTTTGTGGTCCAGTTTAGTTCCGTTTCCAAATAATATCTGTCCACACGTGGCCACAGCACAGTAGTAAGTCCCAGCATCAGAGGAGCTGATGTCCTTAGAGAAGCTGTAGACACATTTCTTTACAGAAGGAGCCTCAGGACTCTGCTCACATTCTTCAGTACTGTTACCTTGAGCATAAATGAAAGCAGGATGAGATCGATCTGATCCAGCTCTGAACCAGTACACTCTGTGATCTTCTGGACATGTTTTGGTCTCAGAGTCAGAGAGGACTGAACACTGCAGAGTCACTGGGTCTCCTGGACGGACTGGATCAGACTGAATGTACTGAGTGACAGCAGTGATATCTGGTTCTGGTCCTGGGAAATCAAAACACAAAATAAATGTTTTATTTAATTCAGTGAAGAGACTTGATAATTGTGCAAACATATACCTACTAAGTATGTACAAGGTAGGTGAAATTGTTGCATTTACCTTCGATCCGAAGAAATGTTCCTGTCAAAAAAGACATGTTGCGTTGTTTCTGTTTTATACAGTAGTACACTGCAGTGTCTCTTAGCTGTGTTTCTGTGATATGCAGAACAAAAGCTCCAGGCTCCTGCTTTGTTGTAATGTGATTAGTCTTCTGAACAACCTCATAGTCATGGGACATAGTTGCTCCTAAAACTTCTGGAAAGGTCTGAGAAACAAGTCTGATCCAAAATAGGTTTGTTAACAGTGAAAGTCTCTGGCGGGGACATGTCAGAGTCACATTTTGTCCGACAGTAACAGTCTTTGTGTCAAAGATGGGTTCATTTGAGCATCCTGAGAAAAATATCAAACAGAGCAGTTATTAACAACAGAGACACATTCATCTGCCTCTTCTATATTACTGGTTATAAATAAATAAGGATATACTTACCCCCAATTTTGAGCAGTAGCAGAATATATAATATCGTCATCATTTCCCGTTTTCTCTTGAGACTGCAGGTCATTTAGTCTGGATTATAAGATGATATGTCTTAATGTAACCGTATCGTAGGGGAGGGAACTATTCTTTGGAGCAATCTGATTGGCCTCTCGTTCCTCTGGTGTGCATTGGTGTGGTGGTACGTTTCACTGTACTACCACAGTGGAAATATCAAGACCTACTCTAACACATGAAACATTACTGGCAGCACACTTCTGTCATCTTGTGTTTGATTCACATTATGAAGAAAAGCAGCAACAACACAGAGGGCCCCAATGTCATTGTTGTTAATGGAATCATTCACTGATGTTTTCATTTCCACCTGTAGACTGGTCCATATTCACAGCATCTCCAGACAAAATGTTAACACCGGATTCAGTATTATGTAGCGTTTACAGTATACTGACATTTACAGTATACTGACAGTCAGCACTTATAAGTGTTGACTGTCAGTAGTTGAAGAATATTTATTTATTTATTTATTTATTGGTGCTTAACTTTTACATTCTGGCCATGGTATGGTTACACACTGTTAACAGATGGTTTAAAAGGGGAAAAAAAACATCATTATTAGGAGATGAAAGATTTTAACCATGCTGCATGAATGGCTCAATACTCCCAAAGAACATTTGGAATACAATATAAATAATGTAAACTTGATTAAACCCTGGGAAGTAGATTTTTCACTTTACTGATAAATCAGATGACCAATCTGTGATTCAAGGATTCAAGGATTCAAGGATTCTTTATTGTCATTACAACACATGTTGGTACATGGGAAGGAACGAAATTGGTTTCTCTGGTCCCGATTCAAGCCATAAGTAAAGAAAAGTATAAATAAAGAAAAGTATAAATATAGAGAATAAAATTAGCTATCTATTGTACAGTGTATAAATATAGAGTATCAACACTAAAAGTTAACTGTAATGTATGATCAGTGATATTCAGTCCTGTACCATTGAGGTAGTGTGCAAATGGAGTTAAAGTGACAATGCAAACCCAACTGCAATCTGTGCAGATGTGTCCGTGAGTGGCTGTTGGGGGGGGGGGCTACGAGGTTCTCCAGCGTTCGACAGTCTCACAGCCTCCAGGAAGAAGCTGTTCCTCAGTCTGGTGGTCCTGCTCTTAATGCTCCGTAGCCTCCTGCCTGAGGGGAGAGGGACGAACAGTGTGTGTGCGGGGTGGGTGGTGTCTTTCCTGATGCAGGTGGCCCTTTTCCTGCATCTAGAGGTGTAAATGCCCGTAGTGGTGGATAGACTGTGTCCCACAGTCTTCTGTGCAGCTTTCACCACCCTCTGCAGAGCTTTCTTCTCTGCTGCAGAGCAGCTGCCGTGCCACACAGTGATGCAGGAGGACTGGACGCTCTCCACCACACACCTGTAGAATGATGTCAGGACAGAGCTCCCCAGTCCAGCGCGCCTCAGCCGCCTGAGAAAATAGAGGCGCTGGTGTGCCTTCCTAATAAGGCAGGAAGTGTTGGTGCTCCAGGTGAGGTCGTCGGTGACGTGGACACCCAGGTACCTGTAGCAGGAGACCACTTCCACCGCAGACCCTCCGATGTGCAGGGGAGGGAGGAGGTGTCTGCCCCTTCTGAAGTCCACGATCATCTCCTTGGTCTTCTTAACGTTGATGCAGAGGTTGTTTTCTCTGCACCAACCCTCCAGGTGTTCTACCTCCTTCCTGTAGTCGGACTCGTCCTTGTTAGCAATGCATCCAACCACAGCTGTGTCGTCCGCAGACTTCACAATCAGACAGCTCGGGTGTATCGCTGAGCAGATACATGTGAGCAGGGTGAACAGGAGGGGGCTCAGCACACAGCCCTTGGGGGAGCCGGTGCTGAGGGTGATGGAGGAGGAGGAGACATCATGGATCCTCACAGACTGCGGCCTGTCAGTTAGGAAGTCCTGGACCCAGTTGCAAAGGGTGGAGCTCAGTCCAAGTGTTGTCAGTTTCTGTACCAGGGTCTGAGGTATGATGGTGTTGAATGCTGAAGTGAAATCCACGAAGAGCATGCGAACATAAGAGTTCTTGTTCTCTAAGTGGGGGAGGGCTGTGTGGACCACAGAAGATATGGCATCCTCTGTGGATCGGTTCTTCCTGTATGCATACTGGTATGGGTCCACAGTGACGTCGATGCAGTCCTTGATGTGGGCCATGACCAGTCTCTCGAAGCACTTCATGACTATCGGGGTGAGGGTTACTGGCCGATAGTCATTCAGGCTTGTCACTGTGGACGTCTTAGGAATGGGGATGATCGTGGCGGTCTTCAGGCAGGTGGGGACCGCTGCCTGTTGGAGGTAGGTGTTGAAGGTGTCTGTCAGCACCTCTGTGAGCTGGTGTGCACAGCCCCTCAGCACCCACCCGGAGATGTTGTCGGGACCAGCAGCTTTCCGTGAGTTAATCCTCTGGAGGGTCCTCCTCACTTCTGATGGGGTCACGCTGAGGGGCTCTTCTCCTGGTGGGGGGGTGAGTCTGGTACTGAGGAGGGGGTGTCTGGGTCCTCAAAGCGGGCGTAGAATCTGTTGAGAGCGTTGGGTAGAGAGGGGTCCCTGGGGCATTATGCATCTCAGGTGTTATAGTCTGTGATGCACTTTATGCCCCTCCACATACTCCGTGGATCGCTGGACGTGAAGTGTCCCTCGATCCTCTGGGCGTATGCAGCCTTGGCCCTCTTCACTCCTGCAGTCAGCTGTCTTCTAGCCGCCCTGAGTGCCAGACTGTCACCAGACCTGAACGCAGCATCACTGGTTTTCAGCAGAGAGAGGACCTCTGCATTCAGCCAGGGTTTCTGGTTTGGGTAGCATGTTATTGTCCTGGTGGTGGTGACATCCTCTGCACACTTGCTAATATAGCTGAGGACAGCAGATGTATAGTCCTCTAGATACACCTCTCCCTCACATACAGCCGCCTTTCTGAAGATCTGCCAGTCTGTGCGCTGAAAACAGTCCTGCAGTGCTCTCTCCTGCTCCCTCCCCCCACCTCACATTCCCAGAACTAGTCTATCTATTTATTATTATTTATTACCTTGTCACCAACATTGCCCTCTCCTGTGTTTAGTACCTGAAGTTAAAAATGTGTACATATCACCACTTCCTGCATAACGCCCTCATACTTTTTATATTGTGTTCATACTGTTGTATAGTGATTTCTATATTTATACTTCTTTTTCTTTCTTTACTACCTAAAGTGTTGACTCCGAGAGCCCTGCACAAGATTTCCAATGTGCCTGGACTGTTGGTTTATGCACAAATGGCCCTGTCAGGGACCAAGCAAAAAGGCAAAAGGACAACGGTGTAAAAAGAAGAATTATTTTTAATGTCTTGAACTAAATAACAAAATAAAGTCATTCAAATAACTTAAACAACTAGGAAAATATAAGCTATCAAAAATTTGGGCCCGAAATCAAAATGAGGTCAACTAAGCAATAAAGAACTAAGGCTTCAACCTAACACAACATAACTAAACCAGACCTATCCTCAAATGACACACAAGGGGATTATATAGACAAAGACTAAACCTAGACAGAAACATGGGGAGCTTAACTGACAACAACAACAATAAACATTCAACAAACTTAAAGATACCTAAATATACCCAACCATCAAAAGCAACTATATACCGAAAAATAATTATCTTTACAGGAAACAAAATAAAAACAAACAAACAAAGATTTCTTTTCAAATCAAGTCCCCCCTGTTCCACTCTCCCTCCTGGCTCCTTCCACTTCCTGTGGGCTGTCCTTAAAAGGCCCTCTTGACCAGGTCTCCAGCCTTTTGCCCGTGGAGCTCAGAGAAACAAAAAGGTAAGTATTAATTGCAACTTAAAACCCATGTGACAGAATGTTAACTAAATTGTGTGCACCCAAATTAGACAACAAACTGTCAAAATGAATAAAGTGTGTGGTATGAACATAAAAGACTATGTGTAATGTCATTATTTGATGAAATGTCTCAGTGTAAAAAGTGTGAAAGTATAAAAGAAATACTAACACTAGCGTGCAGCAGCTGATGCAGCCGCCACAGGCCCAATAAAGAACCTTGAATCCTGAACATGATCACTACTCTCTATCACATGAGTTTGTTGTGTTTGATTTGATTCTCTGTGTTTAGGCCATTTGTACACACAGGCAATAGTGGGTGGCTATGCAAGGCACCTGGGGGGGCAGGGGGAGGGGGCTGAAGTGCTTGTTCAAGGTACCTCAGCTGCTTCTCTGACCACTATCCCACTGCTCCCCCACTTGACTCCACTTAACTTCTTTGTGTCAAGCATAAAGTCGGCCTCATGAAGATCCTGTAATTTTACAAACTCTTAGATTACCAGAGTTTAACCTACACATTTGGATCAGATTATTTCATTTTGTCTGGATTTAATCAGCCCTAACAACCATGCCTTTTAGTGGTTGAATTATGTTTGATTTAATAGTTGTTATCTACCCTCATATTTCCCAACCAACTGGTAGGTAGTAACTTCTAATGTTTGTTAAATGTAAGGAGATACAGATTTATTATTCTCTATTGTAGTTGTCATTAGAAGACAGTTGTTGTATTGGGAACTGTGTATTGTAACTGTACCATAATTACTGATGTCAAAGTCAATATGATGGAAGTAACTTTCTGATGGCTTTGCTTTTAACAGGAGAAACAAACGACTCCCATCATCCTGGACATGACAGTTCAACTGCTGATAATGATTTGGTAAATATGACTACTTGTATGTCACATGTACACAGCATCCAGCTTTGGGAAATATATATGATGTATTTACACAGATATAAGATTGAACTGATGGATTTAACTGATAAATGAATAAAGAAAAAATATCATTTGAGTATTTCAAAATATTACATTTGGTAAGATAAATTAGATGAAATAAAATATATTCAACTGCAAGCAAACTCCAAGTGAAACTAACTAGACTTGATGTTAGAGCCCTCATTTCTGAAGTCTCACATATACACTGTTAAATCTTTTGCAGAATGGTGCAGCAAACGCAATGAACTATGCAGCCCTGGATTTCTCTACAACAAGAATGAAACGAGGAAATACAAATACGAAGAGGAAAGAATACAAAGAGTGTGTGTACTCTGGTGTCAGAGCAGATCACTGAAACCAGCAGCACCTCTGCTCTACATAATGTGTGTCACTATATTAATCCCAGGACGTCATAAAGCAGTTGTTAGTCAGTCATAATGCATATATGTATAATTACTATAATGTGAGGCCTTGAGTTTTATTTGTGTGACAGCATCCAGTTTTCCTTTCAGTGTGGTGACATGTGTTTGCTTTTTGTGTTTTGTTGACATTAAAAGTAAAATTTTAATTGTGTTCTCATTTTGAGCCTCTCTTCAATCGTCATAGATTTTACAAGAAAACTAGAAACATCTTGTTGTATCCAGGTGAAGTTATAAATCTGACACATCCTGTGTTTAGTTTTAGTACCATGTTGGATGAGTTTCAAGCATTCTGTGTTTAGAAATTAATTCTTGTGTTGCACAGAAACAGATCAAACTGCAGGAATCATCTGCCACAAAATATCGGATATTTTTATTTATTGACACAGCTTTACAAATGTTCAAAGGTGACACACAACAAAAAATACACATGATTTGTTACTGTATTTAAAATCCACTAAATAAAAACATTTATTGTCATAAAATCTAGTTTCCAAGGTGCTGCCCGGTACCAGTCCAATGCCACTGTTGTTTCCTTTAAAATGTGAAATGTGTAAACCTTTAAAATTAAGATAATTAAATGAATTGAAAGAAATGTGGGGCTGTACCCACTGTGGAAAATGTAAAGCAACCAATCAGACAGCCTCGACATGTGAGACCAACGCTGGAAACCTTGACACAGGAAGTACACCTTAACATGAACATGAATTTATCAAATACAACGTGTAAAGACATTTTAATAAATGTTAATGTCTACCACATGGTGCATAGCATAACTAAATCAGTTTACCTCAAAATGATTTTGCTCTACATATTTAATATTTAACACAGAAGTAACTGCCCCAGTTGGTTTTGCGGTTTTCTAGTCTGCCTCTTTCCTGTTAACACAGCTTTGACACCTAGCGTCTTTTAAGAAAAAATAAAGCGTGTTTTGATGACGTTCATCATCAGTGGTGGGTTTGATTCGAGCCTGGCATGAACCGCTCGGACGGGCTATAATGACAGTTCGACACCAATCTATCACCGGCCGGCCAAGGAGACTTCATCAAACGCACCCCACCCTCACAACCCTCTTGTGTCCGCGTCGCTGTGACGTTGGGTCTGAGACTGAACTGAAGAGAGGCAAAAAGTCACCGGGACTGAGGTAAGACAGTGTGATAAATTAGCGAACGAATAAGATAGGAATTTCAACATATGAGTTAGTTAACGTTAAATTGCTTGTACAGTAACTTTATATCAGTACGTTGGCCCAGTTTTAACGTGCCGTAATATTAACGTCAACAAACGCTTGCTAGCTTGCTGTCAAGTTTTTGTTTGCTTGTTCTTGCCGTAATGTGTAATTTTGATGTATTTATGATCTTGGTGTTGCTACTTTGGTAAGTTACAGTTGGTTGACGTGTGCTGGCTGTTCATGGTCGCTTTTTAATCTAGGTTTGCTGTTTAACCGACGTGTAACTGCTGCCGTCTTGGCCAGATCAGATCACCATCGCAAAAGTCTAGCCTGAATGTTAACAAGGGGCGCTAACGGTTAGCTTTGTGGCTAACGGTTAGCTTTGTGGCTAACGGTTAGCTTTGTGGCTAACGGTTAGCTTTGTGGCTAACGGTTAGCGTTAGGAAGTTTGAGGTTTAGGAACTTATACTGAAATATTGTTTGTGTAAACAGCCATAAACCGGGTCAGTTTGAATGTTGTGTTTACAAACCTACAGACTCTATTTTTAAGAATCTTAAAGAGTTATTTTTATTGATTACATTATGATACTGACTACTCACAGTTTGTGTAACACTGTAAATCCTTGTTTTTACATGTAAATAAATTAAAAAACTGCATTGAAATGTCTTCTATAAAGCAGTAGATGTAGGGGAAACACTTGAGATCTGACACCAGAATATTGTAGCTGTCTTACGTAATGATACAAAAATGTTAATTTCCAATCATTTGTGCTTTGTGTGTATGTTTCAGCTGCTGTAAGGCCTAACTGCCTAACATCTGGGGCCACAGGCCAGGAAATGGACTCGACCATCAAAAGATGGTTCCATCTCTCTCCAGGTAGAGATGGTGGCAGACTGAAGAGGATGAAGAGAAAGTATGGACAGCACCATATCTTAAACTCGTGCTGAGAGTGGGGAGAATCCAGTTTATCCAGTTTATGGACATGTGTAAAATCATAAATGTACAGTTTTTAAATATGTTAAATATTTGTTTAATGTGCAGGTGTGTGTACTGTGTTGACTAAAAAATAAACATTTGCTTATAATACTGTACTTGTTTTTTTTAATATATTTATATATATCTATACATCCGAATAAATATGGCACATAAATTAAGTGGCTGAGATAAGTTTGAATTAAGGCTGACATCAGGAACCACTTCTGAAAATGGTTTGACCCACCTTAGGGCCAGATTAGGGCTAGCTCTGGTTGCAGTTTGGCTGAGTTGTGGGCCTTATGTGGCACACATGTTGGATGCCGGATGTGGGCCACAGTGGGCCAGACCAGTTTTACTATGGGGGCACATTTTATCTCAGTGGGTTTTTTCTGGTTAAATAAAAATTACGACAGGTAGGCTAACACCGGTGGCTGGCTACATTAGCTACTGTTTCCAGTCAAACATTCTGATGCACTGTAGGCTCAATTTTGATCAATCAAAAATCTGTGTAGTAGTTTTTTGAGGACAGTCTGAAGATGCTTTTGCACATTTAGTGTCGATTGAGCAACAATTGTGGGTGGAGATTGGTTTAATAAGTTTTACAGTTTTTGAAGTGAGTGATAGACTTCATAATTTCCAGGTTAAAAAACAGACAACTATAAAAACATAATAAAAAAACATAATCACTTGTACAAACAAGACAGACAAATCACAAGCAACAATCAGATTGATACGGTTCATTTTGTGTTCTTTTTGGATAGGTTCAGTAGTTTCTTCAGACATAAAAAAGTATAGGAGATGTTTCTTTACCTGCTTGACAGTTTCAACTGAGACTCCAATCTTCCACAGAAGCGTCATTAGTCCTTACATTAAATTCATTACGGAAAAATCATTGTTTTATTTTATGGCCTTGGTGCCCTGGCTTTTGGCCTTTGTGCCCTCAAAAAATTGACAAGACAAAAGGCCAAGTGGCCTTGACCCTAAAATGACGAAATTCCAGGCCTGGTTACAACACAAATTTTGAAATTCTCACCGTTTAGTCCGTTCCGTTCTGAAATTCAACACTTAACTGAAATAGTCCTCCTTCCACGTGAAAATAATAAGCATAAAAATGTAACAGAGGTTGCGCTAGACTTTTTCGTTGTTTGTCATTTTGACTAAGGGTCATAAAATCCCGTCATAATCTATTTTTACTCGTCACTTTAATGTTTTTTAAATGATAATAATGCAATTCAATAGCATTTCATTTTCATTAACGTTTCATTAACTTTAAGTACCTTTTCAGTGTTGACAGTATTACTTTAAATGTTAGGAAAAAAGTGTCAAAATGACAGATGGCCTTCAGATTTTTCCGTCACAGTTTAAAAAAAACGGTCAATGATGGAAAATATTCAGTTAACGCGATTGCTGCTGTCAAGAGATTTCTGCTGGACAACAAAGATGAATCTACAATGTATGTACAGTAACAGCCACATATAACAAGCCCTTTAGCTTTAAACAGAAATATTAGTTACCTTTTTGATATCTGCCAAGCAGATGTGAATGACAAGTAGCCGTTTAGTTTAGGTAGTAGTTTTCTGACACTCAAACACAGCTTTAGAGTAGATACATGCTTCCTCTGCTGCTCTTGCATTCCTTCTCTGTGCTTTTACAGCTTTTCTCTTGGTAAAGGTCGGTGCAGCATACATCAGTGACTCCTCATGTGTCTTAGGAAATTAATCATAAACCAGTGTCAGTTAATAACTTGCAAGGAGACAAAACAAGCTGATAACTTTTCTAGCAGAATCCCTTTATATTCCTTACCAGCTGCTGGGCTCCTCTGGTCCTTTCAGCATTAATTGGCAGTGAAACAGCAGCTGTAGTTTAAAATTGGATTAAGGAAAAAGAATAGTTAATGATTACCAGCATCAAAGTCTTCTATAGCTTTTATAAAATACCATTATTGATTTAAGTAATTCTTCTTACAGTTTGAACCATCGGAAGATATTTCTTTGATGGAATAAATGAGGATGGCTATTATAATCAGACTTAAAAGCAAAGTAGCAGATAACAGAAAGAGGACTGTGTTGGCCTTCTCCAAATCCCAACTGCTGACCACTGAAACATGAAAATAGACATTATTTAGTATTGAGAAATAGTAATAAGTATGGTTTTGAACTGATTAGAAACACATGTCACCCTGGAAATGGGCTACACACAGTTACCTTTGTGGTCCAGTTTAGTTCCGTTTCCAAATAATATCTGTCCACACGTGGCCACAGCACAGTAGTAAGTCCCAGCATCAGAGGAGCTGATGTCCTTAGAGAAGCTGTAGACACATTTCTTTACAGAAGGAGCCTCAGGACTCTGCTCACATTCTTCAGTACTGTTACGTTGAGCATAAATGAAAGCAGGATGAGATCGATCTGATCCAGCTCTGAACCAGTACACTCTGTGATCTTCTGGACATGTTTTGGTCTCAGAGTCAGAGAGGACTGAACACTGCTGAGTCACTGGGTCTCCTGGACGGACTGGATCAGACTGAATGTACTGAGTGACAGCAGTGATATCTGGTTCTGGTCCTGGGAAATCAAAACACAAAATAAATGTTTTATTTAATTCAGTGAAGAGACTTGATAATTGTGCAAACATATACCTACTAAGTATGTACAAGGTAGGTGAAATTGTTGCATTTACCTTTGATCCTAAGAAATGTTCCTGTCAAAAATGTCATGTTGCGTTGTTTCTGTTTTATACAGTAGTACACTGCAGTGTCTCTTAGCTGTGTTTCTGTGATATGCAGAACAAAAGCTCCAGGCTCCTGCTTTGTTGTAATGTGATCAGTCTTCTGAACACCCTCATAGTCCGGGGATATAGTTGCTCCTAAAACTTCTGGAAAGGTTTGAGAAACAATTCTGATCCAAAATAGATTTGACAGTGAAAGTCTCTGGCGGGGACATGTCAGAGACACATTTTGTCCAACAGTAACAGTCTTTGTGTCAAAGATGGGTTCATTTGAGCATCCTGAGAAAAATATCAAACAGAGCAGTTATTAACAACAGAGACACATTCATCTGCCTCTTCTATATTACTGGTTATAAATAAATAAGGATATACTTACCCCCAATTTTGAGCAGTAGCAGAATATATAATATCGTCATCATTTCCCGTTTTCTCTTGAGACTGCAGGTCATTTAGGCTGCATTATAAGATGATATGTCTTAATGTAACCGTATCGTAGGGGAGGGACCTATTCTTTGGAGCAATCTGATTGGCCTCTCGTTCCTCTGGTGAGCATTGGTGTGGTGGTACGTTTCACTGTACTACCACAGTGGAAATATCAAGACCTACTCTAACACATGAAACATTACTGGCAGCACACTTCTGTCATCTTGTGTTTGATTCACATTATGCAGAAAAGCAGCAACAACACAGAGGGCCCCAATGTCATTGTTGTTAATGGAATCATTCACTGATGTTTTCATTTCCACCTGTAGACTGGTCCATATTCACAGCATCTCCAGACAAAAATGTTAACGCTGGATTCAGTATTATGTAGCGTTTACAGTAAGTGTTGACTGTCAGCAGGGACGTGCACAGGAATTTTGAGGGCAAGGCAAGGCAAGGCATATTTATTTATATAGCGCATTTCATACACGTGGCAATTCAATGCGCTTCACATAAAAATAAAAAATAAAAAATGTAAAATATATTAAATATAAACATATAAAATTTTAGCAATAGTAAAAGTAAAATGTAAAATATTATAAAATATAAAATAATATATAAAATACACATAGGACACCAACAGCAGAGAGGCAGTTTAAAGGTAATTTAGAGAATAAAGAAAAGTACAAGGACAAACATAAAAACATAAGAGCAATGTGCATTTAACTGCCATAAGCATCTAAAAAAAGTTTGGTCTTAACTTGTGTTTTGAAAATGGCTATAGTTGGGGCGTTTTTGATGGTTTCTGGAAGCTGGTTCCAGAGATGGACACCATAGTGCCTAAAAGCTGCTTCACCCTGTTTTGTTCTGACAGTCGGTTTCATTAGTAGTTGTTTATGCTGTGATCTAAGGGACCTTGTTTGGAAATGCTGTTTAAACATGTCTTGTAGATAGTTTGGCCCAACCCCCTTCAAAGACTTAAAAACAAGCAGAAGTGCTTTAAAATCAATTCTATAGCTAATTGGGAGCCAGTGCAGGGACTGTAAGATTGGGGTGATGTGATCTCTCCTTTTTGTTTTCGTGAGGACCCTGGCTGCACTGTTCTGTATCATTTGGAGTGGTTTCAAACTTTTTTTGGGTAGTCCTGTGAAAAGCACGTTGCAATAATCAATCCTACTAGTGACAAAAGCATGTATGATTTTTTCCAGATCCTCTTTTGACATATATCCTCTAAGTTTGTTGATATTTTTAAGATGGAAGTATGCTGATCTTGTGATTGATTTAATGTGACTGCTAAAATTTAGATCGTTATCTATAAGAACACCTAGGTTTTTTACGACATTTTTTGTTATTAGGCCTTTTCTTTCAAGCAAAGCAGAAATCTTTTGCCTCTCTTCCTTCTTTCCAAAAACTATAACCTCAGTTTTGTTTTTGTTGAGCTGTAGAAAGTTCTGGGACATCCATTTGTCTATCTCATCAATACAATGACAGAGAGTTTCAACAGGGGTATAGTCATTAGGCATTAGTGGGAGATAAATTTGAGTGTCGTCGGCATAACTATGGTAAGCAACTGAGTTATTCGCTATAAGTTGACCAAGTGGCAGCATGTAGAAGTTAAATAATAATGGACCCAAGATGGAACCTTGGGGAACTCCACAGGTCAGAGATGTTGGTGTTGAAGAACAGTTTCCAATTTTAACAGAGAAACTCCTGTCCAGCAGGTAAGATTTAAGCCATCTGATAACAACACCAGTGAAACCAACCCAGTGCTCAAGTCGCTGAAGTAATATGGTGTGATCAACAGTGTCAAAAGCTGCACTGAGGTCTAGTAATACTAAAATTGATGCCTTGCCTGAGTCTGTATTTAGCCGAATGTCACTTATGACTTTTGCGAGAGCTGTTTCAGTGCTGTGGTTGGCCCGAAAACCTGACTGAAAGTTGTCAAGGCAGTTGTTCAGTGTCAGAAAAGAGGTGAGTTGATTAAAAACAATTTTTTCAATAATTTTGCCAATGAACGGTAAGTTGGATATGGGCCTATAATTGCTTAGTACGGATGTATCTAGGTTGTTCTTTTTAAGTAGTGGTTTTATAACAGCAGTCTTTAGGGATTTAGGAAATGTGCCCGTTTCCAAAGATGAATTAATGATTTTAAGCAGATCTGGCACTAGTAGGTGAAGGACAGATTTAAAAAAGGTGGTGGGCAGAGTATCCAGTGTGCATGTGGAGGAGCTGAGGCTTTGTACCGTTTTCTGAAGGGTTTCAGAGTCAATCATGCTGAAATTGGACATTAGGTTTAATGTTCCAGTCTTTATGCTTATTGGTTCTAGTTGCTGAGTGATATGGGGTTGAAATAATATGTTCAGTCTGATATGATCAATTTTGGCTTGGAAAAAAGATGCAAATGCATTGCACCTACTGGTGGAGATGAGCTCAGGTCCTAGTTGAGGAGGAGGATTGGTCAGTTTTTCAACTGTTGAGAACAGAACTCGAGCGTTGTTCAAGTTCCTGTTTATAATGTTGGAGAAGAACAATTTTCTTGCTGTACATGTCTCAGTGTTGAAATTACGAAGCATCTCCTTATATATTCTGTAGTGTACAGGGAGTTTGGTTTTGCGCCACTGTCTTTCTGCCTTCCTGCACTTTCTCTTCAAAAGTTTAACTGTTGGGTTTTGTTTCCATGGGGCTTTCAGTTTTTTATTAAGTTTCTTAAGTTTTAGTGGTGCTATATCATCCATAATTTCCAACACTCGTGAATTAAAATTATCCATCAGGTCATCTACTGAGTTTGATTTTGGACTCGAAGGTTCTGGGAGGAATGCTTGTTCAAAGAGAACAGTAGTATGGTCATTGACCATTCTTTTTCTTATCATCACAGAGCTGTTAGACTTTCGTGGGGATATAGATACATCAAAAAAGATACAAGAATGGTCAGACAATGCTAAGTCCTTAACAGTTAATGAGATATCAACACCTTTTGTGATGACTAGGTCAAGTGTATGACCAAGGGAGTGCGTTGGCCCCTGTACATGTTGTGTTAGGTGTAATGTGTCAAGTAGTGAGAGCAGTTCACTAGCATAGCTGTTTTCCGGATTATCAATATGCAGATTGAAATCCCCAGATATTATGACACAGTCATACTCTAAACAAATGGCAGACAGTAGTTCACTTAGTTCATCAAGAAAAACTTTAGGAGAGTGCTTTGGTGGCCTGTAAATGATCAGTAATAAAATCTGAGGAGAACCCTTAATTACTGTGCTCAGGTATTCAAAAGAGACAAAGTCCCCAAATGATGACTGTCTGCATTGAAAAGATGCATTAAAAATTGTGGCTATTCCACCTCCTTTTTTGTGTTCACGGATTAAACTCATAAAACTGTAATTTGGGGGGGCTGATTCAATAAGGGTCGACACATTGTTTGCCAGGTCTAACCAAGTTTCAGTTAAGAGCAAGAAGTCAAGGTTATATGAGCAAATGAGATCATTGATTAAAAAAGACTTGTTTAAGAGAGATCTGACGTTCAATAAGGCGAATTTCACTATAGTTGTATGAGCTTCTTTGACATTCTGAGTTTGCTTAGCTACTCGCTGAAGATTGGCCAGATTTACCCCATACACTGGATGTAATCGATATCTCCTAACACTTGTTAGTATTGGAATAGGACAGCTAGGGGTGCTGGCGCTAGATGACATAAGATGGGTGGGTGGACAGGAGCAAGGTGAATTTACATTGCCAGCCGGACCCTCATAATTCACAGGCTGGGAGATAGGGGAGGCCGCAGGGGGAGGGTCAGGCTGGAAAAACTGTCAATGTATACCAAAGGCAATGTAATTTAATAAAATAAAAGTCAGTTGTCTGACTCCATCCCTATTTGGATGGAAGCCATCTCTCCCAAAGAGATCATCCCTGGTCCAAAAATAATCAAAATTCCCAATAAAATTAAAACCGGCAGCAACACAGAAATTTTTTAACCATAAGTGCAGCCCAAAGAGGCGGCTAAAACACTCACTTCCCCTAGAGGGAGATGGAATAGGGCCTGATATGAGGGGCAGTTGCTCTGACCTGAAAAAAGGGCACCCCCACCCAAAAAAAAAACTCACGGGCTATATGAAGGACTGAGAATAACAGGGTCTTTATTAAAATATATATACACAAAGAAGTAAAACACTGAAATACAGCACTCAATCACCTTAACTACTACTAATAATAACACAGAAAAACATGACTTGAGTCATGAAAATCCCTACATCAATATCCCTATCAATATCCTATCAAGTCACTGATAGGCTACTGTAGGTTTCTCCAAATTTACATACTAAACATGAAAACTTACAATACCAAAAATAGTGATAGGATTTAACCATTTTCAATAAAATAATTAATGTGATGCATTACTTCCATCATTCATTCTTCTTGCTAAAACGAAATGTGAGAAACTATCAGCAGACATGTAGCTTAGTTTGCCTAATGCCTAAAAAATAGCCTAGGCTATGTGATAACGGGCTGCTTGTCTGCAAGCTATCTGTCTGATTATTTAGGCAAAACGTGGCAAACTCAGAATATAATAATTACCGTATTTTCCGGACTATAAGGCGCACCTGAATAGCCGCACCAGCTAAATTTTGGGGAAAAGACAGATTGTGCCATAAACCGCACCCGACTATAAGCCGCACCCGACTATAAACCGCTGGTGTTTTAATGTTTAATTATCGTAAGGGTTTCTTCTACCACGGAGGGGATTGTCGGGACAGAAATGACTGTTTGGAAACGCAAAGCGTCCCATTTATTTACATTTGACAAACATAAATCTTTCGATCAATCAAACAAAAAATCAATCGATCAAACTTTCACATCTTTGACATTACAAACAGCATTCGTGCAGTGCACAAATAACACAACGGTGCGCTCCTAGCGCACTTCCTGCAGTCATAGTAGCCTACCGTAGTAGTGCAGTATAACAAAAAACAAAGCTTACAACGCTTGACGAGGCAATAACGTTAAAGGGCTAAATTTAATTTGTTTGTAAAAGTGCTTGCCTGTAACACGGCAGCAAAAGTGCAGTAACCCGGCTGCTCAACTAAATCGAAAACAGCCAACACAGCAGTAAAGGTGCAGTAACACGGTTTACTGTATCAAAATAACCAGCCTACTATACCAGAAAAGTCAGTTCTTAATCCTCGTGTCATCGTCTATGACATGATAGTGCGCCCCTGGTGACCGTAGCTGTAAAAATCCATCCGCCGTTGTATGAGCCGCAGGGTCCAAAGCAAGTGACAAAAGTAGCGGCTTATAGTCCAGAATTTACGGTAATGTGATGCATTACTTCCATCATTCATTCTTCTTGCTAAAACGAAATGTGAGAAACTAACTCAGCAGACATGTAGCTTAGTTTGCCTAATGCCTAAAAAATAGCCTAGGCTGTGTGAAAAAAGAGCTGCTTGTCTGCAAGCTATCTGTCTGCTAAACGTGGCAAACTCAGCCTGGATTTATGAAGATTTTAATTAATTTAATAATTAAAATGATGATGATGATCGTTCGTTTGTTATACATCACAAACTCACCTTCTCCGACAACGTTGAGTCGTCTCACCCGACAACCCTATCTTTTACTGTCTATACGACAACCTCGACGTGCTCCTACTAGGGCCGCTGCCGGTCGCGTGCAGCGCTGCAGCCACGTAAACAGAGTTTGCCCCTCCTGACTTTCACTTTCGGTGCCCGAATGGAAGTGAATGAGGCTTTGCGATTATTATTTTTTTTATCTAGGCCTACGAAATTCTGCATCCATTGTACATTTTTTTTTTTCCCCCCCTCAGAAGGGCAACGTGAGTCGAGAAGGACATATGGGCAGTTGCCCGAGCAACCTGAGCAACCCGCCTGTGCACGTCCCTGACTGTCAGTAGTTGAAGAATATTTACTTCAAAACTATGGGTGCTTAACTATACATTCTGGCCATGGTATGGTTCAAAGGGGGCAAAAACATGATTATTAAATAAGGGGATGGAGGCTTTTAACCATGCTGCATGAATAACCAAATACTCCCGAACATGAAGAATACAATGAAAATAATATAAACTTGATTATACTTCCGTATTAAGAGGTTATGGCAATCATTAGGTCTCTTCTATACAGTAGCACTATACATTGTGCCTCTCATTCACCCATTCATACACCAATGGCAGCCAACTACCTGTCAACATTGTGATCAGTGAATGACTCATACTGCATCCTTTTTAGTAACACATGTATAACTAAGATGTCTCCACAGTAAACCTTTTATCAACATGATCACTACTCTCTATCACATGAGTTTGTTGTGTTTGATTTGATTCTCTGTGTTTAACCCATCCATTTGTACACACAGGCAGTAGTGGGTGGCTGTCCAAGACGCCTGGGGGAGCAGGGGGAGGGGGTTGAAGTGCTTGTTCAAGGTACCTCAGCTGCTTCTCTGACCACTATCCCACTGCTCCCCCACTTGACTCCACTTAACTCCTTTGTGTGAAGCATAAAGTCGACCTCATGAAAATCCTGTAGCTTCATAAACTCTTAGATTGACAGAGTTTAACCTACGCATTTGGATCAGATTATTTCATTTAGTCTGGATTTTATCAGCCCTAACAACCATGCCTTTAAGTGGTTGAGTTAAGTTTGATTTAATACTTGTTATCTACCCTCATCTTTAGTGGTTTTCCACATTTAGTGTTTGTGCATTTAGATGTTACAGCACTGAACAACACTATGACTCATCTGCTGTATTTATCACTGCCATCTATTGGTTAAAACCAGTTGACCAAAAACTATTGATCAAAAAAGATTCCTTGTAAATCTTTTTTGTTCATTCACTTCTGTAAGTTATTTAAAATAGTATATTTCAGTGATAGCCATGCTTGTGCCAGTAGCAGGGATTCCATTTGTGTGAGACACTTCACATCATCAGTGACAGGACGCCCACTGTTAGTCATCTACTGTGAAACATGAGCAACAGTGACAGCAGGCAGAGGTAAAGCACAGCTCCAGCTTTCACTAGGTTGACACTAGAGTTAGAGTTTCAGATTACCTTAGAAAATAAGCAAATAAGAATGAATGTGACACTGTGGAGTCTCTTGTTTGTTCCTAGGATGGATAAAATAATAACAGCACACAAGTTAAGGTTATGCACCTGAAACTCAGCAGACTATCTTGTTGTGTCCATGATTTTATGTGAAATGCTGTTAAATATGCAGTGCACACAGACACACACATACACACAAGTACAATCACTACTAACAAACAGAGCAAAGAGAGTTGAGCAAGGCTGTGGCTGGGCAGTCAAAGCAGCTTTCTTCCTGTCATTCTCACTATTTTAGTCTTTAGACCAGCCCAGATCGTAGCGTCAAAGGCAGGGGGGCTGAACTGTGATCTTCCCACTCGCACTAGGCCCTGCTTATTTTTTATTTTTTTCATCTGCATGACTCAAAAGGAAACACTGCAAGGTTCCTTTGTATCTACTTGCAAACTAATAAAAAAAACATGCAGTATGTTTATGCTTAAATCCACAGCTACACAGTGATGATCCCTTATTCTTCCCCATTTATTTATGCTGCAAAGACACTCAAATATATCAAACGTCTGGGTCAAAATCAACCAAGCATGAAACATGCAGTTCAAAGAACATATGAAGAGGTGACAGAAATTTGTTCTCAGAGCACACACTGAGCGTGCAGGGCTGATGGAAACGATACAGACCACATTCATCACCGTGTGGTGGACATGGTTGACTCAAAGAAGTCAACGCTTTTCCTTATCTGTGCACCATGTTATGCAGTGCATGAGCCAAACCTGTATCCTGTGCCAAAAAACAATCAGCCATATGCACCTTGTGCAACAAGCTTTTAGAGCATAGACAGTAAATTGCATGTTGTCTGTATTTTGATACAGTCTTTCTTGAGCACGGGTCTATCATGAAACAGTGAGCTCAGACTGCCGGAATAAAGGATTAAGTAACTTGGGGAATTCATGCAAAACAACCACTGCACTTTGGACTCCTATTAAGACTGTTAACTTTTATTTCATGTACTGTAGACTGAGTTAGGCTCACAAAGACTAACCTGCCAAAATCTGGGACTGTCTGATCCTTCCAGACTATAAACAAGTACCTGAAAACTGGTTCATGGTTTAAGAATATGGCACAGTGTATGTCAGTGGAGACAAATTGGCAGGACATGAGGAAATCTGGAAACATTTAATCAATTCATTGAAAAGACAAATATAGGGGGGCTTCTGTAAGTGAAAAATGCAGGGTTCAGTTATTCAGTAAAACAATGTGATATACTTTACTACACAAGGACCTTGTAATTGTAAGTGGAAATACAACAATAAAGTGAACTAGCTAAAGTAGAATTAGCTTTCTGATGAAGCACTTCCTTCTTGTACCTTTAGCCTCACTACACGTCCTGTTGATATACATACAGAGACTTTGTCATTGAACAGCATTGACTGTGGGTCAAAGGCAGAGAAATGGCCAACCACAGCTTCAGCCTGTTAGTGTAGTTGTTGCATGTGGCTTTGTTCTTTGCAAAATGCAGTGACAGTGGGAAGAGAGAGCAGCTATCCCCTAAAAAACTCTCTTTCTGTTCTGGTTCAATAACTAGTGGGAACCAGAACTACAGAACCAGATGCAGACAACAAGAAAACCAACAAGATGGTGGGCCACATACAGTTTTTTACTCCAGACTTTTAATGTCTTATTGCCAATATTAGTTACCCGAGACAAATGTGTATTGGTATAGGTTTAGTATTCAGAAATCAGTTCCGGAGTGTCATGGTAAAATATGACTAAAACAACACTAAACTCTATATGTTTTCATTCATTCATTCATCTTCTGTACCTGCTTATTCCTGTGAAGGGTCGCGGGGTCTGCTGGAGCCTATCCCAGCTGTCATCGGGTGAGAGGTGGGGTACACCCTGGACAGGTCGCCAGTCTATCACAGAGCTAACAGAGAGACAGACAACCATTCACACGGATATGCACACCTACGGCAGTAGTTACAGTAGCGCTATAGTAACCCAGTTTCTAACTAAATATGAGCTTGTGTCTGATCCACAGTGGTGTGGACACATGAGTGTAACTTTATATACAATTCATCTGCCAATCATCAACATGCTAACTACATAGATAACTACATTGTAAAAAGAATGTCATGCTCCTATCTACGCAGCTAAGACTGATGAATCTGGGAAATTTTGATAGCTTTCAAAGTTTTATCAAGCATAGAATGAAAAAAAAACAAAACAAAAACAAAAAACAGAAAATTAAATTTGCCTTCATATGTCAGACACTTTCCCCAGCAGCGCGCCAGGAAAAGCGTACAAACCTTGTATTGTTTGCTTTGTTATTTGTATTGTTGCATTTAAATTTGGACTGTGTACTCGCCGCCTACTTGAGGGGGCAAGTACACTTACTTTTCAACCAATCACTTTGATTTGTGCATTGTCAACCTTGATTGTCTTGTGACCAAACCTTCCGTTTGGTGGGAAGGCATCAGTAGTGTAGTGTGAGACAAGTCTGCTGTACCACAATGATCGGAAGACTGGCTGCTTTGATTCTGCTCAGTACAACATGTAAGTGTAATTTCTACATACTATGAGAACAGCTCACAGTGTTGTTTAATTATGTGTGAAAGAACACATTAGAAAAGCTTAAACAATGCTGCTAGAGATGACAGATATTTACATGCTTTATTGCTTTTCCCCTCTTGTGTTGTAACTGTTACTGTCTCTTTTCTTCAGCCCTGAGTCAGACTGCAGAGGTTCCTCATCTGATCACTTTGACTGAACTTGAAGTTGGTGGGGATGTTTCTTTCAAGTGTTCCGTGTCTGGGAAAGATATCAGATTTTTTCAGTGGTATAAGCAGTCTCTTGGAAAAATGGTCCAAACTGTTGCAGCAGGAGTTTATGGGAATATAAATCTGGTTGAACCATTTAATGATTCACGTTTCGAAGTCAATAAAACAAATGATCAGAGTTTCCTCACCATCAGACATGTAAACAAAGACGATGAAGGAACTTACTTCTGTCAAGCAGGAACAGAGTTACAACACACTTTTATTACTGGATTCTTCTTGGTTGTAAAGGGTAATATAAGCTACACTGTGTTATTTGCTTTAATTTAATGTATTCATTCTTTTTAACACTCCTCTTTTAATGTATTTTGCTCAGATCATAATCAGCAGCTGTCGGTTTATGTCAAACAAACTCCAGAGACAGCATCCGTCCAGCAGGGAGATTCAGTGACTCTCCAGTGTTCACTTCTCTCCAAGACCAATGAAAGTGGAGTCCAGTGTCCAGGTGAACACAGTGTCCACTGGGTCAGAACTGGATCAGGAGGATTTCATCCAAGTGTCATTTACACTCGCAGCAACACCACAGATGAAGGTGTGGGGAGGAGTTGTGTCTATCGTCTGTCAAAAACTATCCAGAACTTCTCTGATGCTGGGAGCTACTACTGTGCTCTGGTCACATGTGGACAGATACTGTTTGGTGAAGGAACTAACGTGGAATCAAGTACGTATTCACATCTTTAATATCCTCAAAATGTCAAGATATCCATAAAAGATGTGGTTAGAGCAAAAAAATAAAAAATCATCTTTTTGTTAGTTGAATTTTAAAAGAGCCATTTTAAATAATGTGATGTCATGGAATAGTGTATATAGTGTATATCTATACTGTAAATTTTACTCCCCTTCAGTCTTCTTTCAAGTGTCATTAATTTTAAACTTTCTGCATGTGAGTGTTCAGCATTAAATGACATGTTGTTAGGATTAGGGCTACGTACAGGGATAGGTCCTTCTTTGAGATCAACCTCTAAATCACTCGCCAAAACCACAAAATGCATGCAGTCAAAGTTTTAGAAGACTTGAAGCAGTTAACCAAGTTATAAAGTGATGAACTTAATTTGTTTTTGCATAAAATAATAAAAAAAGAAGCTTCTTGGTTTATGGAAAGGAAAAGCAAATGACACAGCTTCACACTGACAGTAAGAAATACTGTCTGATAACTGTAAAAAGCTCATTTTGCCAGTAGCAAATACTTACTTCTAACTGCAATGACTGCAATACAAAGGAGGTGTTACGCGTCATTTTTCTGATTCCAGGACCACGATCTGACCCTGTTGTTTTTGTGCTTGGAGGACTGTTGGTCTGCTGTGTGACTGTGATCATCGGCCTTATTTGCTGCACAAACCGAAGGAGACCTTGTGGACATTGCAAAGGTTGACCTTTACAGGGCACTCAGTGAAATACTTGGAAATTATTATTATTATTTTTTTTTGTAGAGTGTTATTGCAGGGCATAACTAGACCTCTTACTTTTGTGACATTTTTCTAAATGTTTTATTTTCATGTGGAAATTAACATATATGTTAATTTCATTGATCTCGGTTTTTGTAAACAAATGTAAACATGTATTTAGATCATGAGAACAGAAGTGCTGATTCAAGCACTTGCCAACATACACATTATCACATTAGACAACATTAGACCACTTCTTCATGGTACCTAATAAAGCAGTTACACTCAGTGTTCATGCAGAGGTGGACCTTGCAGACCACATTTGACCTGAAAATGTTGCCTTGATCTTCTCTGATTATTTGGGTGAAAACCACATGCTTCTAAACCTCACTGAGAGGCACAGGGACACAATTTAAATGTGTGCTGAAGTTACCAAATATGGTTCCTCGCCCCATAAAGGGTTAATCTTACATGGATGTTTCTATTAATTCAGCTGCACTTAGTGCCACTGATATATTATGAGGTCACCATGCCTGTTTGCATATTTCCCAACCAACTGGTAGGTAGTAACTTCTAATGTTTGTTAAATGTAAGGAGATACAGATTTATTATTCTCTATTGTAGTTGTCATTAGAAGACAGTTGTTGTATTGGGAACTGTGTATTGTAACTGTACCATAATTACTGATGTCAAAGTCAATATGATGGAAGTAACTTTCTGATGGCTTTGCTTTTAACAGGAGAAACAAACGACTCCCATCATCCTGGACATGACAGGTCTACTGCTGATAATGATTTGGTAAATATTAGGGGTGTAACAAATTACCGATATGAATCGGAAATCGGTTTTGATTTAAAAGATGTGAGTGCATCGATACACAAGCCCCTGGACCGATCTAAATGTACCACGAACCGGTCGATGGCCCGATTACAAAGTTATGAATCGGGTTATTACCGTAATTTCCAGACTATAAGGCGCACCTGAATATAAGCCGCACCAGCTAAATTTTGGAGAAAACTACAGATTGTTCCATATAAGCCGCACCCGACTATAAGCCGCACCCAAGCCGCTGGTGTTTTAATGTTTAATTACCGTAAGGTTTCTTCTACCACGGAGGGGATCGTCGGGACAGAAATGACTGTTTGGAAACGCAAAGCGTCCCATTTATTTACATTTGACAAACACAATAAATCTTTCAATCAGTCGATCGATCAAACTTTCACATCTTTGACATTACAAACAGCATTCGTGCAGTGCACAAATAATACAACGGTGCGCTCCTAGCGCACTTCCTGCAGTCATAGTACCATAGTAGTGCAGTATAACAAAAAACAAAGCTTACAACGCTTGACGAGGCAATAACGTTAAATGGCTAAATTTAATTCGTTTTTAAAAGTGCTTGCCTGTAACACGGCAGCAAAAGTGCAGTAACCCGGCTGCTCAACTAAATAACAGCATCTTTTTCTAAAACAGCCAACACAGCAGTAAAGGTGCAGTAACACGGCCGTTTACTGTATCAAAATAACCAGCCTACTATACCAGAAAAGTCAGCCAGATCGATCGCCTTTAACTTAAAAGCAGCTCTCGTACTGCATTTGGGCTCACTTGGTTTGTTTTGCTCTCGTTACCTGCGCGAACTGTCTGTCTCGCTCCTGCGCTTCCATGATAGTGCGCCCCTGGTGACCGTTAGCTGTAAGAATCCATAATAAACCGCAGGGTCCAAAGCAAGTGACAAAAGTAGCGGCTTATAGTCCGGAATTTACGGTATATCAGCAATACAGTTGGAAGCCCCGCTTGCTTATTCTCTTTCTCTCTCTCTTTCCCGCAAAAATCTCGAGAGACTCTATTAAACTTATCACTATGAAGGTAAACAATATCACATTTTTAGGATTGATTTAGGAACATTCATAATGTAAAATGTCTACTTTAAACAAGGAACTATATCGGATTACTCTCTAGGCAATTGAATCAGGTCAACTGGACTTGGTTTTTGTCTGTGTCTGCGGGCTAGTCAGACTTGCCTGCTAGTCTCTCGAACTGATGAAGCCACTTGGATAAGGAGCGAAACGTCTTCACAGACAAAAACCAAGTCCAGTTGACCTGATTCAATTGCCTAGAGATGCCTTTGACCTGGACAAATGAGAATTTGCACAGACTCATCGGATTACATCATATTGCACTGAATCGTACCGAATCGTACCGAATCGGATCGGATCGGATCGGATCAAATCCTACCGAATCGAATCGAATCGGTTGTTTTTAAAATGTATCCTTCCTGAATCGTTTCGTACCCCATGTATCTAGATACGTATCGAATCGTCTTATATTGGAGAGATGCACACCCCTAGTAAATATGACTACTTGTATGTCACATGTACACAGCATCCAGCTTTGGGAAATATATATGATGCATTTACACAGATATAAGATTGAACTGATGGATTTAACTGATAAATGAATAAAGAAGAAATGTCTTTTGAGTATTTCAAAATATTACATTTGGTAAGATAAATTAGACCAAATAAAATATGTTCAGCTGCAAGCAAACTCCAAGTAAAACTAGACTTGACTTGATGTTAGAGCCCTCATTTCTGAAGTCTCACATATACACTGTTAAATCTTTTGCAGGATGGTGAAGCAAACACAATGAACTATGCAGCCCTGGATTTCTCTACAACAAGAATGAAACGAGGAAATACAAATACAAAGAGGAAAGAATACAAAGAGTGTATGTACTCTGGTGTCAAAGCAGATCACTGAAACCAGCAGCACCTCTGCTCTACATAATGTGTGTCACTATATTAATCCCAGGACGTCATAAAGCAGTTGTTAGTCAGTAATAATGCATATATGTATAATTACTAAAATGTGAGGCCTTGAGTTTTATTTGTGTGACAGCATCCAGTTTTCCTTTCAATGTGGTGACATGTGTTTGCTTTTTGTGTTTTGTTGACATTAAAAGTAAAATTTTAATTGTGTTCTCATTTTGAGCTTCTCTTCAATCATCATAGACTTTACAAGAAAACTACCCACATCCTGTTGTATCCAGGTGAAGTTATAAATCTGACACATCTTGTGTTTAGTTTTAATACCATGTTGGATGAGTTTCAAGCATTCTGTGTTTAGAAATCAATTCTTGTGTTGCACAGAAACAAATCAAACTGCAGGAATCATCTGCCACAAAATATTGGAGTTTTATTTATTGACACAGCTTTACAAATGTTCACACAACAATAAAAATACACATGATTTTTTACTGTATTTAAAATCAGTTAAACAAAATTTATTGTGAGATTGTCAAATCTAGTTTCCAAGGTGCTGCCCAGTACCAGTTCAATGCCACTGTTGTTTCCTTCAAAATGTAAAATGTGTAAACCTTTAAAATTAAGATAATTAAATGAATAGAAACAAATGTGGGGCTGTACCCCCTATGGAAAATGTAAAGCAACCAATCAGACAGCCTCGACATGTGAGACCAACGCTGGAAACTGTGACACAGGAAGTACACCTTAACATGAACATGAACTGATCAAATACAACGTGTAAAGACATTTTAATAAATGCTGAATGTCTGCCATGTGCATAGCACAACTAAAATCAGTTTACCTCAAAATGATTTAGCTCTACATATTTAACACCGAAGTAACCTTGTTTCTCTGGATAACTTAAACTGCCAGAGCTCATTTCAACAGAAGTTAACTGATAACAGTAATAATGATGGTCCTACAAAATGACAGCTGACACATCAATTGTTGGCTTAAACTAATATTATACACCAGGAATTGTTGTGGCTCTAAGAACTGAAACAGTCACCTTCATGAATAAATAGAGAGGCGAAGTCCCGCCCCCTCTACTTCCGGGTTATGGGACCAATCTTTCGAAAAAATATGAACGGCAGTCTATGGCGAAAGATAAATTATTTTCTGGTCCCGATCGACTTGTGCCTTGGATTATACATATGTTGTTTTTCAGAATAAAAAATGATTTTACATGTCAAGAATGTCACAGTTTGTCGCAAGATAGTTCAGTAAAACGCTATGGAAAATACGTAATTAAACGAACTACAAGTCCCGCATGCTGGCGCGTACAGAACCGACCAAAACTCCCTTCGTGTAACTACAGCTCTCGACATGACCCGATTTATAATGATTTTCACCTCGTTTGATGCTTCTGCCTTCGTCCTGGAAGAAGACGGTAAAGCTCAACAAGGAGACAGCCATAGTTCTCAGACGAGAGATGTAGTTCACTAAGCGATCTCATACAAAACCTAATGTTGTTCAGCTTATTTACGTCAAATAATTTATCTCTTGACGTGAAAAATTATCTTTTAAATCCACACACATCATATGTGAAATTCATGCCACAATTCGATCGGGACCAGAAAATAATTATGATCTCGCCATAGACTGCCGTTCATATTTTTTCGAAAGATAGGTCCCATAACCCGGAAGTAGAGGGGCGGGACTTCGGCTCTCTATTAACAAATTTTTATAGTTACAACACAAATTAGTTTTTATATTTTGAAATTCTCACCGTTTAGTCCGTTCTGTTCTGAAATTCAAAACTTAACCGAAATAGTCCTCCTTCCATGTGAAAATAATAAGCATAAAACTGTAACAGAGCTTGCGGTAGACTTTTTCGTTGTCTGTCATTTTGACTGACAGGTTCATAAAAATCCCGTCATAATCTATGTTTACTCGTCACGTTAATGTTTTTTAAATGATAATAATGCAATTCAATAGCATTTGATTTTCATTAACGTTTCATTAATATATTAATATTACCTTTTTGATATCTGCCAAGCAGATGTGAAGGACAAGTAGCCGTTTAGTTTAGGAAGTAGTTTTCTGACACTCAAACACAACTTTAGAGTAGATACATGCTTCCTCTGCTGCTCTTGAATTCCTTCTCTGTGCTTTTCCAGCTTTTCTCTTGGTAAAGGTCGGTGCAGCATACGTCAGTGACTCCTCATATGTCTCAGGAAATGAATCATAAAACAGTGTCAGTTAATAACTTGCAAGGAGACAAAACAAGCTGATAACTTTTCTAGCAGACTCCCTTTATATTCCTTACCAGCTGCTGGGCTCCTCTTGTCCTTTCAGCATTAATTGGCAGTGAAACAGCAGCTGTAGTTTAAAATCGGATTAAGGAAAAGGAATAGTTAATGATTACCAGCATCAAAGTCTTCTATAGCTTTTATAAAATACCATTATTGATTTAAGTAACTCTTCTTACAGTTCAAACCATCGGAAGATATTTCTTTGATGGAATAAATGAGGATGGCTATTATAATCAGACTTAAAAGCAAAGTAGCAGATAACAGAAAGAGGACTGTGTTGGCCTTCTCCAAATCCCAACTGCTGACCACTGAAACATGAAAATAGACATTATTTAGTATTGAGAAATAGTAATAAGTATGGTTTTGAACTGATTAGAAACACATGTCACCCTGGAAATGAGCTACACACAGTTACCTTTGTTGTCCGGTTTAGTTCCATTTCCAAATAATATCTGTCCACACGTGGCCACAGCACAGTAGTAAGTCCCAGCATCAGAGGAGCTGATGTCCTTAGAGAAGCTGTAGACACATTTCTTTACAGAAGGAGCCTCAGGACTCTGCTCACATTCTTCAGTACTGTTACGTTGAACATAAATGAAAGCAGGATGAGATCGATCTGATCCAGGTCTGAACCAGGACACTCTGTGATCTTCTGGACATGTTTTGGTCTCAGAGTCAGAGAGGACTGAACACTGCTGAGTCACTGGGTCTCCTGGACGGACTGGATCAGACTGAATGTACTGAGTGACAGCAGTGATATCTGGTTCTGGTCCTGGGACATCAAAACACAAAATAAATGTTTTATTTAATTCAGTGAAGAGACTTGATAACTGTGCAAACATATATCTACTAAGTATGTACAAGGTAGGTGTTGCATTTACCTTTGATCCTAAGAAATGTTCCTGTCAAAATTGTCATGTTGCGTTGTTGCTGTTTTATACAGTAGTACACTGCAGTGTCTCTTAGCTGTGTTTCTGTGATATGCAGAACAAAAGCTCCAGGCTCCTGCTTTGTTGTAATCTGATTAGTCTTCTGAACAACCTCATAGTCAGTGGATATAGTTGCTCCTAAAACTTCTGGAAAGGTTTGAGAAACAAGTCTGATCCAAAATAGGTTTGCCAGTGAAAGTCTCTGGCGGGGACATGTCAGAGTCACATTTTGTCCGACAGTAACAGTCTTTGTGTCAAAGATGGGTTCATTTGAGCATCCTGAGAAAAATATCAAACAGAGCAGTTATTAACAACAGAGACACATTCATCTGCCTCTTCTATATTACTGGTTATAAATAAATAAGGATATACTTACCCCCAATTTTGAGCAGTAGCAGAATATATAATATCGTCATCATTTCCCATTTTCTCTTGAGACTGCAGGTCATTTAGGCTGGATTATAAGATGATATGTCTTAATGTAACCGTATCGTAGGGGAGGGAACTATTCTTTGGAGCAATCTGATTGGCCTCTCGTTCCTCTGGTGTGCATTGGTGTGGTGGTACGTTTCACTGTACTACCACAGTGGAAATATCAAGACCTACTCTAACACATGAAACATTACTGGCAGCACACTTCTGTCATCTTGTGTTTGATTCACATTATGAAGAAAAGCAGCAACAACACAGAGGGCCCCAATGTCATTGTTGTTAATGGAATCATTCACTGATGTTTTCGTTTCCACCTGTAGACTGGTCCATATTCACAGCATCTCCAGACAAAATGTTAACGCTGGATTCAATATTATGTAGCGTTTACAGTAAGTGTTGACTGTCGAAGAATATTTACTTCAAAAATATGGGTGCTGAACTTATACATTCTGGTATACATTAATGGTATGGTTCAAAGGGGGCAAAAATCATTAATCCACCTAATTTAAATTAAATTAGGTGGATTGAGGTTTTTGATCATCCTGCATGAATAGACCAATACTCCCGGACATTAAGAATACAATGATAATAATGTAAACTTGATTATTCTTCTGTATTAAGAGGTTATGGCAATCATAAGGTCTCTTCTATACAGTAGCACTATACAATGTGCGTCCCATTCACCCATTCATACACCAATGGCAGCCAACTACCTGTCAACATTAGGATCAGTGAATGACTCATACTGCATCCTTTTTAGTAACACATGTATAACTAAGATGTCTCCCCAGTAAACCTTTTATCAACATGATCACTACTCTCTATCACATGAGTTTGTTGTGTTTGATTTGATTCTCTGTGTTTAACCCATCCATTTGTACACACAGGCAGTAGTGGGTGGCTGTGCAAGACGCCTGGGGGAGAAGGGGGAGGAGGTTGAAGTGCTTGTTCAAGGTACCTCAGCTGCTTCTCTGACCACTATCCCACTGCTCCCCCACTTGACTCCACTTAACTTCTTTGCGTCGAGCATAAAGTCGGCCTCATGAAGATCCTGTAACTTCATAAACTCTTAGATTGCCAGAGTTTAACCTACACATTTGGATCAGATTATTTAATTTTGTCTGGATTTTATCAGCCCTAACAACCATGCCTTTAAGTGGTTGAATTAAGTTTGATTTAATACTTGTTATCAACCCTCATCTTTAGTGGTTTTCCACATTTAGTGTTTGTACATCTATTGGTCTATTGGTGAAACCCAGCTGACCAAAAACTATTGATTATGAGAAAAGATTATTTGTAAATCTTTTTTGTTCATCCACTACTGTAAGTTATTTAAAATAGTATATTTCAGTGATAGCCATGCTTGTGCCAATAGCAGGGACTTCATTTGTGTGAGACACTTCACATCATCAGTGACAGGACGCCCACTGTTAGTCATCTACTGTGAAACATGAGCAACAGTGACAGCAGGCAGAGGTAAAGCACAGCTCCAGCTTTCACTAGGTTGGAGTTTCAGATTACCTTAGAAAATAAGGAAATAAGAATGAATGTGACACTGTGGAGTCTCTTGTTTGTTCCTAGGATGGATAAAATAAAATCAGGACACAAGTTAAGGTTATGCACCTGAAACTCAGCAGACTATCTTGTGTCCATGATTTTATGTGAAATGCTGTTGAATATGCAGTGCACACAGACACACACACAAAGTACAATCACTACGAACAAACAGAGCAAAGAGAGTTGAGCAAGGCTGTGGCTGGGCTGTCAAAGCAGCTTTCTTCCTGTCATTCTCACTATTTGAGTCTTTAGACCAGCCCAGATTGTAGCGTCAAAGGCAGGGGGGCTGAACTGTGATCTTTCCACTCACAATAGGGCCTGCTTAGTTTTTATTTTTTTCATCTGCATGACTCAAAAGGAAAAAATGCAAGGTAGATTCCTTTGTATCTACTTGCAAACGAATAAAAAAGCATGTAGTTAGTTCATGCTTAAATCCACTGCTACAAAATGATGATCCCTTATTCTTCCCCATTTATTTATGCTGCAAAGACACTCAAATATATCAAACGTCTGGGTCAAAATCAACTTATCATGAAACATGCAGTTCAAAGAACATATGAGGAGGTGACAGAAATTTGTTCTCAGAGCACACACTGAGTGTGCAGGGCTGATGGAAACAATACAGACCACATTCATCACCACGTGGTGGACATGGTTGACTGAAAGAAGTCAACGCTTTTCCTTATCTGTGCACCATGTTACGTAGTGCATGAGCCAAACCTGTACCATGTGCCAAAAAACAACCAGCCATATGCACCTTGTGCAACAAGCTTTTAGAGCATAGACAGTAAATTGCATGTTGTCTGTATTTTGATACAGTCTTTCTTGAGCAGACTGAGCTCAGACTGCTTGAATAAAGGATTAAGTAACTTGGGGAATTCATGCAAAACAACCACTGCACTTTGGAGTCCTATTAAGACTGTTAACTCTCATTTCACGTACTGTAGACTGAGTTAGGCTCACAAAGAGTAACCTGCCAAAACCTGGGACTGTCTGATCCTTCCAGACTATAAACAAGTACCTGAAAACTGGTTCATGGTTTAAGAATATGGCACAGTGTATGTCAGTGGAGACAAATTGGCAGGACATGAGGAAATCTGGAAACATTTAATCAATTCATTAAAAAGACAAATATAGGGGGGCTTGTGTAAGTGAAAAATGCAGGGTTCAGTTATTCAGTAAAACAATGTGATATACTTTACTACACAAGGACCTTGTAATTGTAAGTGGAAAAACAACAATAAAGTAAGCCAGCTAAAGTAGAATTAGCTTTCTGGTGAAGCACTTCCTTCTTGTACCTTTAGCCTCACTACACGTCCTGTTGATATACATACAGAGACTTTCTCATTGAACAGCATCGGTTGTGGGTCAAAGGCAGAGAAATGGCCAACCACAGCTCCACCCTGTCAGTGTAGTTGTTGCATGTGGCTTTGTTCTTTGCAAAATGCAGTGACAGTGGGAAGAGAGAGCAGCTATCCCCTAAAAAACTCTCTTTCTGTTCTGGTTCAATAACTAGTGGGAACCAGAACTACAGAACCAGATGCAGGCAACAAGGAAACCAACAAGATGGTGGGCCACATACAGTTTTTTACTCCAGACTTTTAATGTCTTATTGCCAATATTAGATACCTGAGACAAATGTGAATATTCTTGTGGCGGAAACATGTGAATCGGTGTAGGTTTAGTATTCAGAAATCAGATCTGGAGTGTCATGGTAAAATATGACAAAAACAACCCTAAACTCTATATGTTTTCATTCATTCATTCATTTTCTGTACCCGCTTATTGCTGTGAAGGGTCCTGGGGTCTGCTGGAGCCTATCCCAGCTGTCATCGGGCAAGATGAGCTCGTGTCTGATCAACAGTGGTGTGGACAAAGGAGTGTAACTTTATATACAATTCATCTGCCGATCATCAACATGCTAACTACATAGATAACTACATTGTAAAAAGAATGTCATGCTCCTATGTAGGCAGCAAAGACTGATAAATCTGGGAAATTTTGATAGCTTTCAAAGTTTTATCAAGCATAGAATGAAAAAAAAAGAAAGAAAATTAAATTTGCGTTCATATGTGAGACACTTTCCCCAGACGCTGCTGTGGAAAAATGGACAATACAAACCTTGTATTGTTTGCTTTGTTATTTGTATTGTTGCATTTAAATTTGGACTGTGTACTCGCCGCCTACTTGAGGGGGCAAGTACACTGACTTTTCAACCAATCACTTTGATTTGTGCATTGTCAACCTTGATTGTCTTGTGACCAAACCTTCCGTTCGGTGGGAAGGCATCAGTAGTGTAGTGTGAGACAAGTCTGCTGTACCACGATGATCGGAAGACTGGCTGCTTTGATTCTGCTCAGTACAACATGTAAGTGTAATTTCTACATACTATGAGAACAGCTCACAATGTTGTTTAATTATGTGTGAAAGAACACATTAGAAAAGCTTAAACAATGCTGCTAGAGATGACAGATATTTACATGCTTTATTGTTTTTCCCCTCTTGTGTTGTAACTGTTACTGTCTCTTTTCTTCAGCCCTGAGTCAGACTGCAGAGGTTCCTCATCTGATCACTTTGACTGAACTTGAAGTTGGTGGTGATGTTACTTTTCACTGTCCAGTCTCAGAGGATGAAGTCAGGTTTTTTCAGTGGTGTAAGCAGCCTCTTGGAAAAATGGTCCAAACTGTTGCAGCAGGAGTTTATGGGAATATAAATCTGGTTGAACCATTTAGCAACTCACGTTTCCGAGTCTATAAAACAAATGATCAGAGTTTCCTCAACATTAGACATGTAAACAAAGACGATGAAGGAACTTACTTCTGTCAAACAGGAACAGAGTTTCAATACACTTTTATTCCTGGATTCTTCTTGGCTGTAAAGGGTAATATAAGCTACACTGTGCTATTTTGCTTTTGCTCAGACATAATGTATTCATTCTTTTTCACACTCCTCTTTTAATGTATTTTGCTCAGATCATAATCAGCAGCTGTCGGTTTATGTCAAACAAACTCCAGAGACAGCATCCGTCCAGCAGGGAGATTCAGTGACTCTCCAGTGTTCACTTCTCTCCAAGACCAATGAAAGTGAAGTCCAGTGTCCAGGTGAACACAGTGTCCACTGGGTCAGAACTGGATCAGGAGGATTTCATCCAAGTGTCATTTACACTCACAGCAACACCACAGATGAAGGTGTGGGGAGGAGTTGTGTCTATCGTCTGTCTAAAACTATACAGAACTTCTCTGATGCTGGGAGCTACTACTGTGCTCTGGTCACATGTGGACAGGTACTGTTTGGTGAAGGAACTAAAGTGAAATCAAGTACGTATTCACATCTTTAATGTCCTGAAAACTGTTAAGCTAATCCTAAAAGCTGTTGTTAGAGCAAAAAAATAATCTTTTTGTTAGCTGAGAGCCATTTCAAATAATGTGATGTCATGGAATAGTGTATAGTGTATATCTATACTGTAAATTTCACTCCACTTCAGTCATCTTTGTGTCATTAAGTGTGTCATTAATTTTAAGCTTTCTGCATGTGAGTGTGCAGCATTAAATGACATGTTGTTAGGATTACGGGACCTATCCCTGTACGACTACGTACAGGGATAGGTCCTTCTCTGAGATCAACCTCTAAATCACTGCCAAAACCACAAAATGCATTCATTTAAAGTTTTAGAAGACTTGAAGCAGTTAACCAAGTTATAAAGTGATAAACTTAATTTGTTTTTGCATAAAATAAAAAATAAACCCATTTGGTTTATGGAAAGGAAAAGCAAATGACACAGTTTAGCACTGACAATAACTAATACTGTCTGATAACTACATATGTAAAAAGCTCATTTTGCCAGTAGCAAATAATTACTTCTAACTGCAATGACTGTAATACAAAGGAGGTGTTAAGCGTCATTTTTCTGTTTCCAGGACCACGATCTGACCCTGTTGTTTTTGTGCTTGGAGGACTGTTGGTCTGCTGTGTGACTGTGATCATCGGCCTTATTTGCTGCACAAACCGAAGGAGACCTTGTGGACATTGCAAAGGTTAACCTTTATAGGGCACTCAGTGAAGTACTTGGAAATTCTAAATTTTAACCCTAGAGTGTTATTGTAGGACATAAGAAGCCTTTTTACTTTTGTGACATTTTTCAAAATGTTTTATTTTCATGTGGAAAATCGAGGTCAGTGTAAAAACATATATGTTAATCAGAGGTTACGCTAGACTTTTTCGTTGTCTGTCATTTTTACTGACGGGGTCATAAAAATCCCGTCATAATCTGTTCATACCCGTCACTTTATTTATTTTTTAAATGATAATAATGACATATTCAATAGCATTTTATTTTCATTCATTTTTAATTAATATTCAGTAGCGGTGGCAAAAAGATTCAGCTCATATAACCAGCAATCAAAGACGACTCAAGAAACATGAATCTAGACATCTGTTTAACTGGCTCAGTTGAGTCCTACCACATTTGCACCATTTAAACATCTTACATTTCACTCGGCAGAGAAACAAAACGTACTACCCGACTTGACCACAAACTAAGCCACTCAGACACTCACTCACTCTCAGTCACTTACGCGCAATACGCGGAAAAAGAAACTTAACCGACTAATAACCACTACTCGTGGATTCCTGCACTGTAACAAATTGACTGTAGAATTTACAGTAAATACCTGGCAAAAAAGTTGCGAGTAAAGTATTGTAAAATTGCTGTTAATTACTGTAAAAAGAATTACAGTATATTACTGGATAACTTCTACAGGATTTTGCTGTATATAAATTACAGCAATTTGTTGTTGTTGTTTACAGAAAAACAACTACTAACTGTAATCTAGTTTACAATATTATCTTGTATTCTATTCAATTTCCAGCTATTTACTGGCAACTTTAGTTGGGAAATACTTCACGATACAATATGTTATTATGAATGTTTTTCACATTAGCTAAATTCTTCAACATTGCATTAGATTGTCTTCACCTGTTAAATAAAACCAGAGTCAGAGCTGCAACAATACAATTTTTTTATTAAAACTCTTTACAAATCTTTACATGTATCAGAATTTGATTCCCCATAAATAAATAATAATGAATAAAATAATAATTTCTTCAAACAGGAGTATTTTCTCAAAATATCAAACAATTCCTATAAAAACATGTCATGAAAACATGAAACATGAAAATATACTATATATTCATGACGGCGCTGGTGCAGGAAGAACAGATTTTGCAGCTGACTTACACTCAAAGCCATTCAAAGTCAATTAATCACCTGAGGAGAGAGGAAACGTGAGGATTGACTGAGCTGTTCTTCTTCTCATGCACCTTCCCACTTCTTTGGCTGACCAGCTTTGCCGTCTTGGTGCCACTGGTGGGGTTGAGTCCAATGAAACATCTGAAATCACAAAATCACATGAAAAGAAACTTCATGAAAAAACTGTGCTCACAGGTGCTCAACAAGAAAGAGCAGAATATCAGGTTGTGAAAGAGAAGCTAATCATTTGCCCATCCAATATGAAAAACTACAAAACATGAAAAAATAAAAAAAAATAAATAAAAAAAAATGATAACACAGTTAGATACAATCACATAAATGACGATTTTTTTTTTTTTTTACCTGCAAATCGTCTTCACCGATGTGTGTTGCTGTGCCGTCAGCGGTGGTGCTCTCCTCTGCACCTGTAACGTAGCTAAATGACGCAAATGTGTCAACGTTAATTGTCGGTTTCTTCCGACAGTGGGAAACAGTTTAATACTTTATTTGCCTCTTCATCAGTCATTAAAAATGTAAATTCACTTATCAAACTGACTTTTCACAGTTTACGCAGTTCTTATGATAAATTCGGCATCTTTCACAAACCTCAAACATTAACGTTAAGTTACACTAAAGTTTATTTAACCTCTTAAGCCTTAGGCCTCTGGCTTCAGGCCTCTGCTCGAAAATTACATGTCCATAATAGAGTAGAGTATCTGCAACTACGTGGTCTATGTGAATAGTCTTTGTATGATAATAAAGGTAACAGCCCAAAACCTTCTGGAAATATTGTTTGTATCGTTAGCATGAAGTAGGCTAATCGCTAATCGCCGATTTTGCAAACATGCGACAGTTAGCGTGTTTTTTCTACGTGCTCATTCGATTAGGTAAAGATGGTATCGTGAGCTTGTAGCTTAGCTTCTTCCAGTTACGTGGGTGTGCTGCATTAATAAGTTGCTACATGGTTAGCATGCTCGTATAGGGTGTATGATACAGTATGCGCAGCTGCCCTCGGTACCGGGGGCGCTCGGGTTGAGAAGACTGAATCTTTCTAACAGTCAACGCCATTACTGTTTCGCCCGGGATTGCTTGACTGGAATGTTCTCTGAAAACTCTCTCGCTAAATTTCTTTGAGGACATGCAAACCAGGCTGATAACTTACACAGTCAAATTTATGTTATGTTAACTAACACGTTGAATCACATTTTAAGTCGGTAGGATATTTACGTTCAACTTACATTTTATGGATGAGTGTTGCATTGCGTCCGTCTCTTCTTCCGACATCACCCGCCAGTGAGGAGCGCATGCAGTGTTGCCAACTCCTCAGTAAGGAAAGTAGCTATTGGCTGTCCTAAAAGTCGCTAGAAGTCGCTAAATGACGTCATCTGCTAATTTGCATTTGCCATTTGGATGTAATTGTGAAAGACGCTGTATTATTAACGCTCATCCTTTATCCGGGCTTGGGATTGGCAAAGTGACTCAAAAGAGACACTCTGGCACAGTTATTTAAGTCTTTTTTTTTTTTAGTTTTCTTAAGTTTGGTTTAGTTTCTAACCGCTCCGCTAAGGAGCCTACAAGTCACAGTTACAGTAAAACTTGAGCATTTTTTGCCATAACTAGAACATTTTTAACATTTTTTGTATAAACGGTTTTAACTTGAGAAAATTAATCTATGGATTATTATTTTATAATTTATTTTAGTGTGACAGTGAAGAAACATTTCCAGTTACAATGGCTCATGCGGCAGCTTTGCGCATGCCATTCATTAGCAGTCTGGACGCGGAGTGGCGTGGGTCTCCCTCTCTGCTCTGACTGCTGCCGAGCGGTGCTTCTGTGAGACTGACCACCTGTGAGTGCTTTGGGACGGGAGAGGTGCTCACGGCAGCACCCGCTGCTTGTTGAGGACAGTAACTGAAAACCGATATGTGCTTTCAAATCAGAGTCTCCAAGAACCAGAAAAGTCTCCAATAAAACCAGAAAAAGTCGCTAGATTTGTCGCAAGTCGCTTTTGACAAAACAAAGTCGCCAAGAGGATTTGAAAGTCGCTGGATTTAGCGAGAAAGTCGCCAAGTTGGCAACACTGAGCGCATGTGCGCATGTGCTCCTCTCTCAAATCCGATATCAGCAGTATTTAACTGTAATACGTATCATCTACAGTCAGAATACAACTTGCCTGATATTTTACAATATGTTACTGTGGGAAAATGCTGTAAGTTACTGTAATTATTTTGGACCCATGATGCATTGCGTTTTACAGTTATACATTGTAAAATGAGAGAACAATAAGTTACTGTAAAATTTTACTGTAGAAATTACAGCAATTTGTTACAGTGTGCTTAACCGATAGTCAGCAGCCACTCACTCGGCCGGCAGAGAAACAAAACTTGCCCGTCTCTTAACCGACTCTCACACTACTAATCAAGAGAGACAAGGGCTAATTAATATGCTCATTCGCCACCAGGTGGTCTGGGGTGTGAATTGCATCAGTTTAAAAAAAAACGGTCAATGACGGAAAATATTCGGTTAACTCGACCCCTGATGTTAATTTAACTGACCTCGATTTTGGCAAACAAATGTAAACATGTATTTAGACCCTTAGAACAGAAGTGCTGATGCAGACATTTGTCAACATACGCATCACATCAGACAACATTAGACCACTTCTTCATGGTACCTAATAAAGCAGTTACACTTAGCGTTCATGCAGAGGTGGACCATGCAGACCACATTTGACCTGAAAATGTTGCCTTGATCTTCTCTGATTATTTGGGTGAAAACCACATGCTTCTAAACCTCACTGAGAGGCACAGGGACACAATTTAAATGTGTGCTGAAGTTACCAAATATGGTTCCTCGCCCCATAAAGGGTTAATCTTACATGGATGTTTCTATTAATTCAGCTGCACTTAGTGCCACTGATATATTATGAGGTCACCATGCCTGTTTGCATATTTCCCAACCAACTGGTAGGTAGTAACTTCTAATGTTTGTTAAATGTAAGGAGATACAGATTTATTATTCTCTATTGTAGTTGTCATTAGAAGACAGTTGCTGTATTGGGAACTGTGTATTGTAACTGTACCATAATTACTGATGTCAAAGTCAATATGATGGAAGTAACTTTCTGATGGCTTTGCTTTTAACAGGAGAAACAAACGACTCCCATCATCCTGGACATGACAGGTCAACTGCTGATAATGATTTGGTAAATATGACTACTTGTATGTCACATGTACACAGCATCCAGCTTTGGGAAATATATATGATGTATTTACACAGATATAAGATTGAACTGATGGATTTAACTGATAAATGAATAAAGAAGAAATATCATTTGAGTATTTCAAAATATTACATTTGGTAAGATAAATTAGATGAAATAAAATATATTCAACTGCAAGCAAACTCCAAGTAAAACTAACTAGACTTGATGTTAGAGCCTGAAGTATCAAATATACACTGTTAAATCTTTTGCAGGATAGTGAAGCAAATGCAATGAACTATGCAGCCCTGGATTTCTCTACAACAAGAATGAAACGAGGAAATACAAATACGAAGAGGAAAGAATACACAGAGTGTATGTACTCTGGTGTCAGAGCAGATCACTGAAAAACCAGCAGTTGTGGTGGATGGACAGATCCAAATATCGATCAATATCGATACCAACGTTGGTATCGATATTGATCGATTTCTCTCTTGTAAGACCGCAGAGGTTTCACTAAAAAGGCCACCTGACTGTGTTTGTCTAAATGCTGCTGCTGCAGAGCAGAGCAGAGCAGGCTCAGTTTCTCCTCCTAATTCGGGGTACTTGCAAACGAAGTTGCAGGATCCCTATGGTTTTTTCTTCTGATTTTTATTCTTATATTTTGCCTTAACTTTCTGCGTAGCTAAAAATGTCAGCCCGGGACAAACTGCAAGGGCGAAAGGTATCAAACATGGTAACTTGGTAGAAGTCCTGCCATTCCACTTTGCCAAGGCATATATACACATGCCTACAGCTGGCGCTATAATAAGTCAATTTACGTTTTGACTCATATCTCGAGAACTGTGTGCCCTAGAAACAAAATTCCTCCCTCTGATTCCTTACATAGCCCTGGTTCTAATGGACTAGGCCACGCCCATTTCCGGCTGCCATTTTTTTTCCGCCATTTTGAAAAAATTGCACCTCAAATTTATGGACAAAGATAATGAAAATTCTTTAAAAGAACTTTAGTAGGGTTATTGATTACAAAGTTAATGGTTAATTATTTTGTACGGCGTGGCACAGTATAACTCCAAAGCTCATATTTTGTGAAGTATATACCCAAATGATCAAACTTCATACAAGCTTCATACTTCTGTACAAGCACCCCAACTTTTGTAACTCTTGGTCTCTAGGGGGCGCTACAAAGGCAACATTTCATTATCTCAAAAACTGCAATAGCTAACTTCTTGAAATTTGGTATACACAGTCTGTAACATATTGTGTAGAAGCTCATCAAGTTGCGTGACGTTACGTCTACAGTGGGCGCTACACGTGACACCCAAATATTTCATATGACTTGGACCCTTCATTTTCTTAGATATTAAATCAGCATAAGTTCTGGATTCACACAAACTTAACATTTTGAACTGATATTTTGATTTGTTATTGCTTTAAATCGTTACTTTTTTTTGTCAGTGTAAATTCAATAGACTGCAAATTACAAAATGCAAATAAAGTTGGCCAATTTTCTACAAAGATGGACTCCAGTTATGTCGTATTTGAATGTTCAAATGTATTTTCTCACCTTGTCTGAGAGCTGGAGAGCTTCTCATCCACCACAAACAACGGTGGACACTTCCCAGGATGAAACTTTGTTGAGTAAAGTTCAAAAAATGAAGAGAGTCCATAAGAAAAAGGATTGTCACGGGTAAGTCAAAGTCCAAAAAATCTACAGGAAATGCACGTGTGGAAAAGAGCTCAAAAAGGGAATTGGAAGTGTATAATGTGTGTGTAGCTGTTGTAATGGCATACCACACTGCTGGGTGCAGTAGCAGGACATTATGGATCCAATGATCTCTCAGATGGGTTGGCTCGCCATCAGTTTTCATTCGCAGGTCCAGTCCATGGACGAAATAACAGGAAAAACAAAAACAACTTAGGGAAAGAAAAAAAAAACCTGACCTGTCAACAGAATAATCCAACTTTTTCCAATAAAATATACTCGTACAACAAAACAACAAAATACACACAATTAATTAAATTCAATCTGTAAAGTGAATAAAACTTACTCATTCAACATTGAGCATGAACTTCCTCACCGATTTAACAGAGCGGCTGGACACACACACAAAATCATGGTGCCTCGCAACCATTAGGTCTCTATGGAAATCCAAAACCAACTGGAGCTTAATTTACACTCATGAAAAAACGTATAAAACACACAAGCTTTTGTTGACAAATGACCTGAATTAACACGAGATTGGAGGTTAATTAACTTGAAGAAAGAGCCAAGAAAGGCCGTAGCTTTGGGAAAACGACGAAGAAGAAAAACACTAGCTTTGCTAGCTAAACGTCGAAGCTAAATGTCTTAGCTAATGAAAGGATATCGTAGCTAAAACTAATGAAAATACAGTGTATCAAAAAACACTAAGCTTAAGTCTGGCAGCTTATTGTATTTCTAAAAGTTTCATTCGGTTCACTCACTTCTTACAACAAAAGTGGTTGAAATTAGTATTTTATTTTTAAGGAAATTTAAATGATTGTTTTGAATGCTTAATTAGTAAGCCACTGACTTATCTGGGTTACACACACCATGATGTACTTTGAACTACTGCCTCAACATCATCAGATAATCAGTTTCTCTAAACCTCTCTTGGTATGTTTCATTATCTATTGCAGATTGAGCAGGACTTCATCCTGCAGTTTGGAGAAGATGCAGCTGCCAGGTTTTTGGAGAGGTAACTTCCTGTCTTCATCACAGTTTGTGGGATTATGAAAATGTCCTCCAATAGGCCCATTTGTTGTATTATACACTTTACTCCACAAAAAAAACAAAAACGAAGCCAGGTCTAGTGTGTGGGTTATTATTGACTCAGGCTGGTGTTGTACAGCCACCACAGACTCACAGAAAGTCCTGAGCAGTGACCTTCACACTCCAAAGGACCTCAGTCATCTCAGCAGGTCCAGACGACTTTGGCCCTTCTTGTACAGGGAGTTTGTATTGTGTGCCCAGTCTTAATTGTTGAGGTGAACACCCAGGTATTTGTATTCCTCCACGACCTCAATGTCCAAGCCCTGGATGTTCGGTGCACTGTGAAGTGGTTTCCTGCTTAAGTCGATCACCACCTCCTTAGTCTTGCTGGCACTGATGTGCAGGTGCTTCAGTGCACACCAGTCTACAAAGTTTTACGATTTCCTGGTACACCGATTATACTGATGCACACGTCAGAGCTCGGCTAACCATAGACATATATACAATATATATGTATATGTATATGTCTGTGTCTATGCGGCTATCGGCTACCAAAATGGAGGAATCGGATGAAAGCACGTTGCTAGGACAAATTGTGCAAAATAAAAGAGCTTGCATTCCACCAAAGCACTTCAACCCTACGGTGCTGTCTAAGAGCTGTTAGCGCTAGCAGTTCCAGTCCGAGTACGGACAAGACGTGTCGGCAGCCCAAACTTTTTTTTTCCTACCATTTAAAGTCAATACTGTAAATACTGAAAAAGTACTTAAAGTTAATGAAATTTTAATGAAAATTAAATACTGAATTACATTATTATCATTTTAAAATTAAAGTGACAGGTAAAAATAGATTATGACGGGATTTTTATGACAGACAACGAAAAAGTCTAGTGCAACCTCTGCATATAACGTAATTTTGTTGCTCATCTGATACTTTAAATCCGAACCATCTCCAAATTACTGAGCCACTGCTTTTTCTTTTACTAACCAATTTCTCCACCGCACACTCCGCAGACGTTGTTGCGCCCCTCCTCTGTGCATTAAAGAGGAAGGGCGGGGGCGCAGGGAGCAGTGCAGAGAGCTCCGGGTCAACAGCTTGCCTGGAGCAAGGATCACAGCGTAAATTTGAACTATATCGATAAACGCGATAAATTCTGGCCTTTGGAATAAACTCTCTGGGAGTTTATATCAACTACATTTGAGTGTACATGTGAGACCATCGAATGTACTCCAGGGAAAAGTTAAAGTAACTCTTTTCCTGGAGTTGATTTTTAAACTCTTTCTGGAGTTAAAACTGAACACTTGTGGGAGTTAAAATACTAATCCCATGTGGGGTAAAATACAACTCTCACCTGGAGTTAATTTTAATGTGAACTCTTTCATGGTGTTAACAGTTAACACTTAAAAATGTGTTTTATTTAACACTTTTCAGAGTTAATAATTAAAATACAAAGAATATTTTAGGTTAAAATGACTACAGAAAACATTTATTATCACACATTTTTATTTTAAATTCATGTTTAACAATGACAAGCAGGATATTTCAAAAGTGCAAACATTGTATAAAAGCATTGAACATACAGAACTTTTCTGCAGTAATGAATTAACATGAGGTAGACTTTAAACCTTTAATTTAAGTACATAAACATGTACATAAAAACAACATGTACATAAAAAAATCCATATAGCTTATATTAAGTCAGCAATGTTGATACATTAAAAAATACAACCCTCTGACACAACATGTTGGATGATTCTGCAAGTGGGACGACTGAAATGCACATGATAGAGAAACAAACTAGGAAATGTTCAATCCCCTTATCATCATCAGTAGAGATGACAAAACACATTGCTTCTGTTGCAAGTTCTGGAAAGACATCCTCATCCACCTCTATGCCCTGCTCGTCTGCGACTTTTAGCACTTTATCTTCTGGTATGAGAAACTTCTGCTTCACTGAAGCACAACATTCAACACGTTATTAAATTATTATTTCCCCTTTAATGACATCAGACAACACATAGGTACATCACCTACCTGCATTGACAAAATCTGAGAAGCTGACCTCTTCCAGTTTCACATATTTCTTTGTCCTTCCATGTTGTACCTTCAACAACATCTTGACCACTGGAAGGAAAAATAATAATTTTACCAGTAATGAAAGCAACATGTGGACTGTCACTGTAACAAAAGAGTCTTTGTGGTAGCATGTTTAGCATAATGTTCAGTGGTCATAGTCATGTCTTTACAATGAAAATGATTGACAGGCAGCGTCGAAGCTTATGAGTCGCTGTCAAACTCTAAGCTATCTAACACGTTCACTGACAGATAACATCACAACACATGACCGTAAAGAACAGTTTCAAACAACACTAGCCTACTGCTTGTTAGCTAGGGAAAAGTTAGGTTTAGCAACTAAGGCGACTGTCTTTCCGCCATTTACGTTATAACAGCCTCACACGTGAGACAGACAGTAGTAGCGTAATAAATAAATAAAGCCTTACCTCACAGGTCCCCTTCTCGCGTCCGTTACGGTCCTAGCCGTGCCGAGGGTCAACTAAGGAAACAACAACGTTACTGTTCAGTATACGTTGATACGACAAGAAACAGCGTAGGCTAACAGTTAATGTTGACTTAAACACACAAAGAAATATCAGTAATGACCTATTTTTTTACAGTCTATGGTAATGACGAGTAACGTTATGATGTTAACTCCATGCGCGAAGTGCAAACACATGGTACGAAAAGTTCGGGGCTACAGTAACTTCAGCAGCTAGCTAGCTAGCGAGTTTGGCCTCGCAAAAATCTTCGACTAAACATGACAATGTGTCGTTATATACTGATAGAAGTATAATATAACGTAAGTTTGAGGAGTAAAATGGCTCTTTTACCTGCCTCACGAGTCCCGACAGGTTTGGGGCAAACTTCAGCAGCTAACGTTAGTTGCTAGCAAGTTTGGCCATCACAGTCTGACAAAATATACAAATGTAGGCCTACCGTTATTATACATCCTATTATCGTCTTAAAGTCCTGCACAGCCTAATATAACATTAGAAGTAAAAGTATAGTGAAGTAAGTATAGCAATACTAGAAGTAGAAGTAAGAAGTAAAATCACACTTTTACCTGGCTCAAGAGTCACGGTGAAGTCCAAGTGAAAAACTGCTGAGCGGAGCGCGGCAACAAAGCTGAACTCAGGTGTAGTGTTGAATCAGGCTCCTCAACACCCAATAAATGAACACCGAAATATTACACCACCAAAGGTTACCCTAAACACAAGCTGTTGTTAAACGTAGAGAATAAACTCCCAAAATCTAACACTTTAACACTTTTTTGTTTAACTCCAGATTTTTGAACTCCAGAAATTTACTGTGTACGGTCTAATTCCATATCACATTAAAAATATATCAATATATTATTTATATCGATATATCGCCCAGCCCTAGACCCAACCCACTGATTACATTTGTTAAAAGAAAATTCATGAATTATTTCAAAATCTAATTTTAAAAACTGAATTATACATATTCAGTAAACCAAATTTACCAAAAAAACAAAGCAAATTAAACAAAATTTATTTTTACGGGTCAGAGGGTCATTCACTATACCAGCATTTTTGGCTTGCTCTCTGGGGGAGGTCTTTATATAGGAGGAAGAAAAAATAAAGACCTAACAATTAAAAATGTTGTTTCGAGATCATTTACAGTTTTGTATGTTAAGACATTTTAGGCTTTCTGCAATCCTTACAGAAGGAAAAAAAAAACAAGGTTTTTGACAAACGCCTGTGAAACACTAACACTATAAACAAAATATTCACTTTTTTTGGTTTAACTAAGGGTCCTGCTACAGTGGTAGTAGTATTAATAAAGATATTCAACTTTACTTAGACAAGACCTTTGAGGAAGAAACAGAAGGCGAATGTTCTGCACTACTGCTTTATATAGGGTCTCTGTAATTGACAGAGGTATCTAATTTTCCACAGAGAAACATGAGTCTGAGGTAATTCCCAAGGACAATTTGTGTCATTTATTAAAAGCACTCCAGACACCAACAACAAGCTATCTTGTATACCCTCCCCGCTGCATGTGATCAGCAAGCACCCTAACCCTGATCCAAAAATGTTTACATTGTCTGCACCCCCTTATATTGCAATGAAAATCATTGCAATATAAGGAGCCTTTAAGCAGGTGATTGGGCCTACCTCACACTTTTGCGTCATGCTTGGGGGGGATAACCAGGAAGAGGTGAGTACTGGCATTATTTTAATTAGCTGAGCATGCAATGATGTAAATTTTGGTCAAACTGTCAAAAGAAAATTATTTTAAACTAATAAACACAATACTGGTGAGAAACTGTCAACGGTCCTGATTAAGACTTTCTTTTCACACAGACAGGATGACCTGTTCATCACAGAAACGCCATCTTTTCATAGATCCCCATTCATGGGGATATGTGGCAAACTTTCTGGTGTGACAGAGGCTTTTTTAAAAACCGCTGACAAACGTGGAGACTTTCAAAAGTCTTACTATCGTAGCTTTCATTTCCTCAATATGTTTTTAGCCTCTCATCAGAATCAAGATTGTTATTATAACTTCGTAGCATGTTTTACCATACATTTCCATCTGATTTGTGTGTTTAAATACCGAATTAATAAAGGGCAAATGTGACCGCTCCAAAGTCCTCCTAATTTGCTCTGCCATGGTCCGAAATCATCTCTCACCATTAGTTAGATCGTCTCTCCACCGGAACCAGTAACATCTACAAGTGTCCTACAGGAAACTAGAACAGGGCCATAAGGTCCGACTACTGGAGCGATGATAAGTGTTCAAATTATGACAGGACGATGATTTAAATTTAAAGAGATGCCGGCTTGAGTTGTATTTAAAGGTGACAGAGAATGAAAAAACGTTTTTACCTTGTCTTAGTTGAATAACGGTAGTCTGCCCGCATTTACGAACATACGAAAAGTGCTAGACATTCTAAACATCTCCGTTTCATAGAAATTCCTCCTTTAGAAATGTCAGCCAGAAAATGGCCCAATCTGAACAACGGATACATATTACGTAAAATGCATCTCACTGCCCCCCCACTCTCATTCAATTCCCTCCCCTTCAAAATAATTTGCATACATCCGCCCTCTCGCCTCCAACGGGAAGTACATTGCAGCAGTGCTTGCGGAGTTCAAGGCGAAATGGCGAGTCGCGTTCCGAGGTGTACTCTTCCAGGCTGTGCAAGCGGTGTGCAAACTTTCCATTACATTCCCACCGAAAGAAATGCACGAGATGCGTGGCTGCTGTTCATTTATAATCGGATTCCAACTACATTCAACCACAGACTGCTACTTCGTTTGTGAACGGCAGTCTATGGCGAAAGATAAATTATTTTCTGGTCCCGATCGACTTGTGCCTTGGATTATACATATGTTGTTTTTCAGAATAAAAAATGATTTTACATGTCAAGAATGTCACAGTTTGTCGCCAGATAGTTAAGTAAAACGCTATGGAAAATACGTAATTAAACGAACTACAAGTCCCGCATGCTGGCGCGTACAGAACCGACCAAAACTCCCTTCGGTAAGTAGAGGGGCGGGACTTCGGCTCTCTATAGCGAAGTTTACATTCTTTTGAGTGGCAGCAAATGCAGCCAATCAGCGTCAAGTGCTTGCATTTCATAATGAGGTTGCCAGTTAAGCCCGAAGGGGCGCCAAATAGGTGCAAAACCACGCGTTTAAAATCCCCCACCCTAATATAGCTTTCTGAGAGAGGTTTTTAGGAAGCTTCTAAGGCATTACAGACCCAACCAAAATTTTGTTGTCTGCATGTCACATCACAGATCAAGGATAAATACCCCGTTCAATCATTCTATGTCACCTTTAAGAAAATATAGAAAATTATTATTCTTCACCTTCGCCTTCAGTTTTTTCTTTTAATCTGGCCTGATGAAACCACTCCACTAGCGACTCCAACCTCCCAGGTACAAGGTTCTGATTCTCCCAAAACTTCTTCTCTGGTGCTCCCCACCTGTGCTGTGACTCGTGCCATGAGCCGTGACAGTGGTGGTTTATGCCCTGATAATTCGGTAAAAAGAAAGTCTGTATTTCCTGTGCCTGTTTTTCCTCTACCTGTGTCTTGCAGCGACCTTGTGAGGGAGCAAAGGGATAACCCCACCCTTCAGGCTTAGTACACCCAAGTTCTCCCCCATTGATGAGGTTGAGAGTGCAGCTTGTGGTTATTTTCTTCAAGATGGCCTTTTGGTGAGGAAGTGGGTTCCCCAAGGGGATTGTTTTGTGGGGGAAGAGATAGTACAAATTGTCCTGCCTTCTTCACTAAGACTTTCTGTGCTTCAGACTTCTCGCGATGGTGTTGCAAGTCATTTAGGTGTGAGGAAAACCTATGATCGAGTCCTACGACATTTTTACTGGCTCCGTTTAAAAAATGACATTTTCTTCTTTCATTAAGACTTGCCACACATGCTAGATGACTGGAAAGCCAAACCAGGTAATCAAGCCTGCCCCTCTGCATCCCATTCCAGTTGCAGAACATCCACTTGAACATCTAATAATTGACTGTGTCGGTCCACTGCTGCGGTCTAAAGCTGGTAGTACCTTTTTGCTTACAGTGATGTGCCAGGCTACATGCTATCCTGCTGCTTATCCTCTCAGAAACATTACCACCAAATCAGTGAAAGTGCTGACACAGTTTATGTCCATCTTTGGTGTGCCAAAGATTATTCAGTCTGATCAGGGATCTAATTTTTTAAGTACGTTTAATGTGAGCTACTTTAAGACTTTTGCTCAAGTAATGTTCTTATGGGTGACTTTAACTTTTACCAAAGTCATTTTCAGTTACGATATTTGTACTTTTACTTAGTTATTTTTTTCAAGTACTTTATACACCTCTGCTCAGCAGACTATCTTGTGTCCATGATTTTATGGGAAATGCTGTTAAATATGCAGTGCACACAGACACACACATAAAGTACAATCACTACTAACAAACAGAGCAAAGAGAGCTGAGCAAGGCTGTGGCTGGGCTGTCAAAGCAGCTTTCTTCCTGTCATTCTCACTACTTTAGTCTTTAGACCAGCCCAGATCGTAGCGTCAAAGGCAGGGGGGTTGAACAGTGATCTTCCCACTCGCACTAGGCCCTGTTTTGTTTTTTCTGCGTGACTCAAAAGGAAACACTGCAAGGTGAAATTCCTTTGTATCTACTTGCAAACTAATAAATAAGGCATGCAGTTTGTTCATGCTTAAATCCACTGCTACAAAATGATCATCCTTTATTCTTCCCCATTTATTTATGCTGCAGAGACACTCAAATATATCAAACGTCTGGGTCAAAATCAACCAATCATGAAACATGCAGTTCAAAGAACATATGAAGAGGTGACAGAAATTTGTTCTCAGAGCACACACTGAGCGTGCAGGGCTGATGGAAACGATACAGACCACATTCATCACAACTCAGCGCTTTTTGTTTTCTGTTTCTTCCAGACTATAAACAAGTACCTGAAAATTACAGCTAAAATTACAGCAATCATCTTAACTGGAGGAAAACACTGGTACATACAACTAGTGCATGGTGCAGAACATGAGGAAATCTGGAAACATTTAATCAATTCATTAAAAAGACAAATATAGGAGGGCTTCTGTAAGTGAAAATGCAGGGTTCAGTTATTCAGTAAAAACAATGTGATATACTTTACTACACAAGGTTCTTGTAATTGTAAGTGGAAATACAACAATAAAGTAAACTAGCTAAAGTAGAATTAGCTTTCTGATGAAGCACTTCTTTCTTGTACCTTTAGCCTCACTACACGTCCTGTTGATATACATACAGAGACTTTCTCATTGAACAGCATCGGTTGTGGGTCAAAGGCAGAGAAATGGCCAACCACAGCTTCAGCCTGTCAGTGTAGTTATTGCATGTGGCTTTGTTCTTTTCAAAGTCTTGCAAAGTGCAGTGACAGTGGGAAGAGAGAGCAGCTGTCCCTTAAAAAAACTCTCTTTCTGTTCTGGTTCAATAACTAGTGGGAACCAGAACTACAGAACCAGATGCAGGCAACAAGGAAACCAACAAGATGGTGGGCCACATACAGTTTTTAACTCCAGACTTTTAATGTCTTATTGCCAATATTAGTTACCCGAGACAAATATGAATATTTTTGTGGTGGAAACATATGAATTAGTGTAGGTTTGGTATTCAGAAGTCAGTTCTGGAGTGTCATGGTAAAATATGAAGAAAACAGCCTTAAGTCATTTTTTCAAATCAGGTTATACTTCAGTAGCAGGATATAAATCAGTAACAGTAGTTACAGTAGCACTATAATAACCCAGTTTCTTCCTAGATATGAGCTTGTGTCTGATCCACAGTGGTGTGGACAAATGAGTGTAACTTTATATACAATTCATATGCCAATCATCAACATGCTAACTACATAGATAACTACACTGTAAAAAGAATGTCATGCTCCTAAGTAGGCAGCTAAGAATCTGGGATGAATCTGGGAAATCTTGACAGCTTTCAAAGTTTTATCAAACACAGACTAAAAAAACACCAAAAAACAGAAAATTAAACCTGCATTCATATGTGTGGCTCAGGGAAAGGTAGAACCAACACAGTTTTAGCTGCATTTTCGAGTTGTGTTCTGGAGAAAATCTGACAGAAAAATGTTTATAATATATTCAATCTACATTTACTAGATCACATCATAAAAGGGTCAGAAAAGACACTGCTGGGGGAAAATGAACAATACAAACCTTCTATTGTTTGCTCTGTTATTTGTATTGTTGCATTTAAATTTGGACTGTGTACTCGCCGCCTACTTGAGGGGGCAAGTGCACTTACTTTTCAACCAATCACTTTGATTTGTGCATTGTCAACCTTGATTGTCTTGTGACCAAACCTTCCGTTTGGTGGGAAGGCATCAGTAGTGTAGTGTGAGAGAAGTCTGCTGTACCACAATGATCGGAAGACTGGCTGCTTTGATTCTGCTCAGTACAACATGTAAGTGTAATTTCTACATACTATGAGAACAGCTCACAGTGTTGTTTAATTATGTGTGAAAGAACACATTAGAAAAGCTTAAACAATGCTGCTAGAGATGACAGATATTTACATGCTTTATTGTTTTTCCCCTCTTGTGTTGTAACTGTTACTGTCTCTTTTCTTCAGCCCTGAGTCAGACTGCAGAGGTTCCTCATCTGATCACTTTGACTGAACTTGAAGTTGGTGACGATGTTGCTCTTCACTGTCCAGTCTCTTGGGAAGAAATAAGATTTTTTCAGTGGTGTAAGCAGCCTCTTGGAAAAATGGTCCAAACTGTTGCAGCAGGACTTTATGGGAATATAAATCTGGTTGAACCATTTAATGACTCACGTTTCCGAGTCCATAAAACAAATGATCAGAGTTTCCTCACCATCAGACATGTAAACAAAGACGATGAAGGAACTTACTTCTGTCAAGCAGGAACAAAGATTCAACAAACTTTTATTAACGGATCCTTCTTGGCTGTAAAGGGTAATATAAGCTACACTGTGTTAACAGATGCTTGCTTCTTTGTTTTTCTTTGCCTTTTGCTCACAAATTTAATGTATTCATTCATTTTAACACTCCTCTTTTTATGTATTTTGCTCAGATCATAATCAGCAACTGTCGGTTTATGTGAAACAAACTCCAGAGACAGCATCCGTCCAGCAGGGAGATTCAGTGACTCTCCAGTGTTCACTTCTCTCCAAGACCAATGAAAGTGGAGTCCAGTGTCCAGGTGAACACAGTGTCCACTGGGTCAGAACTGGATCAGGAGGATTTCATCCAAGTGTCATTTACACTCACAGCAACACCACAGATGAAGGTGTGGGGAGGAGTTGTGTCTATCGTCTGTCAAAAACTATACAGAACTTCTCTGATGCTGGGAGCTACTACTGTGCTCTGGTCACATGTGGACAGATACTGTTTGGTGAAGGAACTAAAGTGAAATCAAGTACGTATTCACATCTTTAATGTCCTCAAAACTGTCAAGCTAACAATAAAAGCTGTTAAGTTAAGCGACCCCTAGCGGTCGAGTAAATATCGACACTCCGGTCACAGTTGTCGTTTTGCATGCACCCAAATTACGACTCACTGTTACGTTTGAGGGTGAGTAGCTCTCGAGCTGTTAATACGTCACTTAATTAAGTTTTAATATTTTTTCATGCGAGAAAGTAATCGTGTAGATCCCGAATATGTGATCAATTTATTTAAATAACGCCTGTTTGGAAGTTTGCTCGGACGTTTTCGGAGAAGTGAAGCGCCACCTGTGGAACCGGGAGCAGCAGGTCATCTCAGAGACGAGACGCCGGCCTCCTGAGGTGATCGGCCGGTCAACCTCCGTCGTCATCCTGGGGTAGAAAACGAGCCGATTAGTGTGAAAATACTACCCACACCCTCAAAGTGAATGCTACTAATGCCGTGTTACTCAATGCATTCGTTAAACCTGGTACATTTTAAACTGTATTATTAAAAGAAGGCTTATGAGATCGGCAGAAAGCCTAGTGACGTAGTTGGACTCATTCAATTCCTGTCTGTAGCTGTCCGCCGTGGACTGGCTGCATTCGGTTTCTGCCGCTCAACCAAGCTACAGCAAAGCTTCATAATATTTTCAAATAAACGACTCAAACGCAGTGTTGTGTGTCATTTCTTAACTTAAAGCAACTATAATCACTGCCGTTACAAGTTCGCCTGTGGTAAATATTTCATGTGTTAAGCAGATAAACCAATCCTAACCCTATCTACTGTTCTATAAAGCTGAAGAACCAAACTGCATTGCTTTTTGGCGTAAATCTATATTGGACAGTTCTAAACACATCTTAAATAAACAATCTTTACTTTTTCTTAACATATATCAACTTAAAGCAATGTCATCGCTAGTTCCGCAATACTAGATATTCAATGTAATCAATATATATATATCTTTTTTACAACCCTATTTTAACATGCACGTTTGAAAACCGAAAAACTACAAATATCACGTGACTTGGTATCAAGCTACACGTCGCAGCTCAGGAGATTTGTAGTTTCTACAACGATTAGTGATTTCCTAGAATAGGAGGTTATAAATAATAAAATGAATACATAGCCGGGGTTTAAGGGAGTGGGAAACACATTTCTGTGACCAGAATTTAAGTATATAATTGTCAAGTGGGTGAAAAGATATGTTTACCATTTTGAACAGCGCCCCCACTTTCTGTCTATATCCACTAGGTATAGTCACACAGCTGAGTTCATAAGCTTTCTAGAACACTTTGTCCCATGTCTATAGCCCCTTTTGATGCAGAATTAGAGCCCTTCAGAACTTCTCAGAAGTCAGGGTTCAAAGGTCAATAGTTCAAAGAAGGAGCCATTTACAATCCCCTAACTGACATATGCTATTCCCCAGGTTGAGACCTTTCCAATGATATCTTTATTATAGTCCTACAACAAAGTATGGATTTTCACATTTCATGGACACAGCTGTGCACAGGCTTAGATTCAGAGAGCCTTTTGAGGGCTCAGCCCATGATATGAGGATGTTTTTTTTCTTTTTTAAATAACAATGAGAAAAATCATGTAAGGTAATCATATCTGACAGATTTACAACTGAATTAGTAATTTATATTGTATCTGCTCATTTGTTTTTGCCAATTAATTCCACCAGACATTTTGAACCTGTGTGTAAACTAACATCACAACAGCTATTTGTCAAGGGACTTTGAGTAAATCAGTTACACATACCGTTGTTATGATGTCCAATAGGTCATTTCTGACATCTGTGTATTTCAATGAAAAAACAGCATCTCAACAAAACACTAATGTGGATATGCAACTTCCTTGATTTCAGAATATTATAACTTCTATCCTCACCTATAGTGGAACTACAGATTCACGGCTTATGCCTTTAACAATAAATGTTAATCAAAACTAAATCAATTCTGAGTAATTAACAAGCAATATAAGCACAAAAATTCAGCTGATGGGTAAGAATGTACTTCTCGATGACATGGGCTTGTCTGTTATGCTGGCTAAGCTACTGTAATGGGTGTGATTGGATGAAGTTGTCTGTTAACCCCTCACCCTTTTTTAGTGAAAACAAACCTATTCAGGCTGCTAATTTATAAACTGTAAACAATCATGAAACTGAATTGAATGGAAATGAACACAGACAGAGACAGGTGGCAGGTATTTTATTTCAAAACATTACCAGACATTAACATTTATCATTCATGTAGCCTGCCTCCTCAAAGATGAAGCAAAACAGATCATAAAGCAGTTATATCAAAGAATATATAATAACTGATTTTCAGTCTTGTCATCAATTAAATACCAGTCTGAATCAAACAATAAAAGCTAATTATTAAAAAAGAAACATGTCTATACTTGAACATTTTTGATTTCTACAATATGGCATAATCCCCTGTCAGTCTCCATAACTGCCATACAACACAGCAACAATAACAAACAATGTAACACAGCAACAATAACAAAATCAATATGACACAGTAACAGTCTATTTCAGGATGTTACCTTTGAATGTTGTCTTTTGGCTCCCAGGAGTTTTTCCACTTTGTCCCACTGCAAGACAGACAGATAGACAGCATTAAGTATTACTGTTAAATTGTTTGAAAATTATTGGACAAATGTACAATTTCCAATGACACATTGATTCCTCAGTTATGCAGGCATTTTGTAATACCTGGCTAAATGATCCACATTCTGTATATGTATGCAACAGCCTATATCTGAAGATGACGCAATAAATTAGTGTAGCCAAGTTAGATAAAAAAAAAGTGCATTATGTAACACAGTATGCATGTAGTACACAACATACATACTATGTAGTCAGGCACCTACAAGATACAAACATGTCATGTTTTCAATTTGCAGTATAACATTACTCATAATGCTTCTAACAACAGAAATATAATGTACTGCCAAAACTTATGTCAGAATTTGGTCTCCCAACACAAATCATAGTAGTTGTTCCTTAGTGAAATTGAGGGTCTAAGGACAGAGGATGTCACATACTGTATAGATTGTAAACCCCCTGGGACAAATTGAATTGATTTGATTTCGGGCTATATAAATAAAAAATTAGATTTGACTTTAAGTCCTTTTGATGCTGGATGACATCAGTAAAACTGTCTAATCAAGGAGCTACCTGTCTGTCTAACTTCATGTTTACCTCTTATTTTCCAGTCAGTATCTTACTATTATATGCATGTTAATGTTCCTTTGTAGAAATCATGGCCAATCAAACAGTGATGCAGGCTATGGGTTAAGAGAAGGCTAGAATGAGACTGTTCTCACTGAAACAGTTTGACAGGTATTCATATAGTGATAATAATATTACTGATGACACACTTTTAAATGATCCAATGATCACTCTGACCTGTCAAGAGGGCCTCAGGTTCTCAGGGACCATGTCTGACATAGGGCAGTTATAAATGAATATATTACATAACTCAATACACGCTTTCTCTTCAGAACAATAGATACTGTGATTGGTAAATTAAGTATGTAAAGTATGATAATAGCATTTGAAAATCGGCTTACAGACACCAGTGGACACCTGTCTTATCTGCCTGTCCTTTTCCATTCCAGGCTTCTGGAAGTCATATTTACATAGCTGTTATAATGCTAGCTAGCGAGCTAGCTTTTGGCAAGCGTTGTTTTAATGCAACGTTAGCTCTTATAACGTTAATTATCCCCCGTAGTAATTCTAGATAGTATACTAGACAGCGAAACAACTTTAAAACGAGCTGACAACATGTTATATTGTTCTCAAATGTCAATTAAACACATTTGCTGTACTTACCTTAATTCGTCCAACTATGACATACCGATGTAGTGGATTAATCCCCGCAATCCGCAATAGCTACTCTCCTGTTACCGCTAGGAGCGCTATTACAAGAAACGTTCCCATGGGTCGTATTCGAGACCCAACACACGACCTATATGGTCGTATGAGTTGGAGGGCTTGTTGCAACAATCACTCGCCAAAACCACAAAATGCATGCAGTCAAAGTTTTAGAAGACTTGAAGAAGTTAACCAAGTTATAAAGTGACACACTTCATTTGTTTTTGCATAAAATAATAATAAAAAAGAATCTCCAATTGGTTTATGGAAAGGAAAAGCAAATGACACAGCTTACCACTGACAATAAATAACACTGTCTGGTAACAACATATGTAAAAAGCTCATTCCACAATGACTGTAATACAAAGGAGGTGTTAAGCGTCATTTTTCTGATTCCAGGACCACGATCTGACCCTGTTGTTTTTGTGCTTGGAGGACTGTTGGTCTGCTGTGTGACTGTGATCATCGGCCTTATTTGCTGCACAAACCGAAGGAGACCTTGTGGACATTGCAAAGGTTAACCCTTTATAAGGCACTCATTGAAATACTTGGAAATTCTAAATTTTAACCCAAGAATGTTATTGTAGGGCATAAGGAGAAGGCAAAATGAAACTTAAAATGGAGGTCAATAGAATTAACATATATGTTAATTGTATTGACCTCGATTTTGGTAAACATGTATTTAGATCATTAGAAATGTTGATTCAGTTGATTCAGTCAACATACACATTATCACATTAGACAACATTAGACCACTTCTTCATGGAACCTAATAAAGCAGTTACACTTAGCGTTCATGCAGAGGTGGACCTTGCAGACCACATTTGACCTGAAAATGTTGCCTTGATCTTCTCTGATTATTTGGGTGAAAACCACATGCTTCTAAACCTCACTGAGAGGCACAGGGACACAATTTAAAATGTGTGCTGAAGTTACCAAATATGGTTCCTCGCCCCATAAAGGGTTAATCTTACATGGATGTTTCTGTTAATTCAGCTGCACTTAGTGCCACTGATATATTATGAGGTCACCATGCCTGTTTGCATATTTCCCAACCAACTGGTAGGTAGTAACTTCTAATGTTTGTTAAATGTAAGGAGATACAGATTTATTATTCTCTATTGTAGTTGTCATTAGAAGACAGTTGCTGTATTGGGAACTGTGTATTGTAACTGTACCATAATTACTGATGTCAAAGTCAATATGATGGAAGTAACTTTCTGATGGCTTTGCTTTTAACAGGAGAAACAAATGACTCCCATCATCCTGGACATGACAGGTCTACTGCTGATAATGATTTGGTAAATATGACTACTTGTATGTCACATGTACACAGCATCCAGCTTTGGGAAATATATATGATGCATTTACACAGATATAAGATTGAACTGATGGATTTAACTGATAAATGAATAAAGAAGAAATATACATAATATATAACATTTTTCAAAATATTACATTTGGTAAGATAAATTAGACGAATTAAAATATGTTCAGCTGCAAGCAAACTCCAGGTAAAACTAACTACACTTGACTTGATGTTAGAGCCCTCATTTCTGAAGTATCACATATACACTGTTAAATCTTTTGCAGAATGGTGAAGCAAACGCAATGAACTATGCAGCCCTGGATTTCTCTACAACAAGAATGAAACGAGGAAATACAAATACGAAGAGGAAAGAATACACAGTGTGTATGTACTCTGGTGTCAGAGCAGATCACTGAAAAACCAGCAGCACCTCTGCTCTACATAATGTGTGTCACTATATTAATCCCAGGACGTCATAAAGCAGTTGTTAGTCAGTCATAATGCAAATATGTATAATTACTGAAATGTGAGGCCTTGAGTTTTATTTGTGTGACAGCATCCAGTTTTCCTTTCAGTGTGGTGACATGTGTTTGCTTTTTGTGTTTTGTTGACATTAAAAGTAAAATTTTAATTGTGTTCTCATTTTGAGCTTCTCTTCAATCGTCATAGACTTTACAAGAAAACTACCCACATCCTGTTGTATCCAGGTGAAGTTATAAATCTGACACATCCTGTGTTTAGTTTTAATACCATGTTGGATGAGTTTCAAGCATTCTGTGTTTAGAAATTAATTCTTGTGTTGCACAGAAACAGATCAAACTCCAGGAATCATCTGCCAAAAAATATCGGATATTTTTATTCATTGACACAGCTTTACAAATGTTCAAAGTTGACACACAACAAAAAATACACATGATTTTTTACTGTATTTAAAATCAGTTAAACAATATTTACTGTCAGATTGTCAAATCCAAGGTGCTGCCCGGTACCAGTCCAATACCACCGTTGTTTCCTTTAAAATGTGAAATGTGTAAACCTTTAAAATTAAGATAATTAAATGAATTGAAAGAAATGTGGGGCTGTACCCACTGTGGAAAATGTAAAGCAAACAATCAGACAGCCTCGACATGTGAGACCAACGCTGGAAGCTGTGACACAGGAAGTACACCTTAACATGAGCATGAATTTATCAAATACAACATATAAAGACATTTTAATAAATGTTGAATGTCTACCACATGGTGCATAGCATAACTAAAAACAGTTTACCCCAAAATGATTTAGCTATGCATATTTAATATTTAACACAGAAGTAACCTTGTTTCTCTGGATAACTTAAACTGCCAGAGCTCATTTCAACAGAAGTTAACTGATAACAGTAATAATGATGGTCCTACAAAATGACAGCTGACACATCAATTGTTGGCTTAAACTAATATTATACACCAGGAATTGTTGTGGCTCTAAGAACTGAAACAGTCACCTTAATGAATAAATTAACACATTTTTATAGTTACAACACAAATTAGTTGTTATATTTTGAAATTCTCACCGTTTAGTCCGTTCCGTTCTGAAATTCAACACTTAACTGAAATAGTCCTCCTTCCATGTGAAAATAATAAGCATAAAACTGTAACAGAGGTTGCGCTAGACTTTTTCGTTGTCTGTCATTTTGACTAACAGGGTCATAAAATCCCGTCATAATCTATTTTTACTCGTCACTTTAATGTTTTTTAAATGATAATAATGCAATTCAATAGCATTTAATTTTCATTAACGTTTCATTAACTTTAAATACCTTTTCAGTGTTGACAGTATTAACTTTAAATGTTAGGAAAAAAAGTGTCAAAATGACAGATGGCCTTCAGATTTTTCCGTCACAGTTTAAAAAAAGCGGTCAATGATGGAAAATATTCGGTTAACGCGATCGCTGCTGTCAAGAGATTTCTGCTGGACAACAAAGATGAATCTACAATGTATGTACAGTAGCAGCCACATATAACAAGCCCTTTAGCTTTAAACAGATATTAGTTACCTTTTTGATATCTGCCAAGCAGATGTGAATGACAAGTAGCCGTTTAGTTTAGGTAGTAGTTTTTGCAACTTTAGAGTAGATACATGCTTCCTCTGCTGCTCTTGCATTCCTTCTCTGTGCTTTTCCAGCTTTTCTCTTGGTAAAGGTCGGTGCAGCATACGTCAGTGACTCCTCATATGTCTTAGGAAATGAATCATAAACCAGTGTCGGTTAATAACTTGCAAGGAGACAAAACAAGCTGATAACTTTTCTAGCAGACTCCCTTTATATTCCTTACCAGCTGCTGGGCTCCTCTGGTCCTTTCAGCATTAACTGGCAGTGAAACAGCAGCTGTAGTTTAAAATTGGAATAAGGAAAAATAATAGTTAACGATTACCAGCATCAAAGTCTTCTATAGCTTTTATAAAACACCATTATTGATTTCAGTAATTGATCTTACAGTTCGAACCGTTGGAAGATTTCTTTTTGATGGAATAAATGAGGATGGCTATTATAATCAGACTTAAAAGCAAAGTAGCAGATAACAGAAAGAGGACTGTGTTGGCCTTCTCCAAATCCCAACTGCTGACCACTGAAACATGAACATAGACATTATTTAGTATTGAGAAATAGTAATAAGTACGGGTTTGAACTGATTAGAAACACATGTCACCCTGGAAATGGGCTACACACAGTTACCTTTGTTGTCCAGTTTAGTTCCATTTCCAAATAATATCTGTCCACACTTGGCCACAGCACAGTAGTAAGTCCCAGCATCAGAGGAGCTGATGTCCTTAGAGAAGCTGTAGACACATTTCTTTACAGAAGGAGCCTCAGGACTCTGCTCACATTCTTCAGTACTGTTACGTTGAGCATAAATGAAAGCAGGATGAGATCGATCTGATCCAGCTCTGAACCAGTACACTCTGTGATCTTCTGGACATGTTTTGGTCTCAGAGTCAGAGAGGACTGAACACTGCAGAGTCACTGGGTCTCCTGGACGGACTGGATCAGACTGAATGTACTGAGTGACAGCAGTGATATCTGGTTCTGGTCCTGGGAAATGAAAACACAAAATAAATGCTTTATTTAATTCAGTGAAGAGACTTGATAATTGTGCAAACATATACCTACTAAGTATGTACAAGGTAGGTGAAATTGTTGCATTTACCTTTGATCCTAAGAAATGTTCCTGTCAAAAATGTCAGGGTGAGTTGTTGCTGTTTTATACAGTAGTACACTGCAGTGTCTCTTAGCTGTGTTTCTGTGATATGCAGAACAAAAGCTCCAGGCTCCTGCTTTGTTGTAATGTGATCAGTCTTCTGAACACCCTCATAGTCATGGGACATAGTTGCTCCTAAAACTTCAGGAAAGGTTTGAGAAACAAGTCTGATCCAAAATAGGTTTGTTAACAGTGAAAGTCTCTGGCGGGGACATGTCAGAGTCACATTTTGTCCGACAGTAACAGTCTTTGTGTCAAAGATGGGATCATTTGAGCATCCTGAGAAAAATATCAAACAGAGCAGTTATTAACAACAGAGACACATTCATCTGCCTCTTCTATATTACTGGTTATAAATAAATAAGGATATACTTACCCCCAGTTTTGAGCAGTAGCAGAATATATAATATCGTCATCATTTCCCGTTTTCTCTTGAGACTGCAGGTCATTTAGGCTGCATTATAAGATGATATGTCTTAATGTAACCGTATCGTAGGGGAGGGAACTATTCTTTGGAGCAATCTGATTGGCCTCTCGTTCCTCTGGTGAGCATTGGTGTGGTGGTACGTTTCACTGTACTACCACAGTGGAAATATCAAGACCTACTCTAACACATGAAACATTACTGGCAGCACACTTCTGTCATCTTGTGTTTGATTCACATTATGAAGAAAAGCAGCAGCAACACAGAGGGCCCCAATGTCATTGTTGTTAATGGAATCATTCACTGATGTTTTCGTTTCCACCTGTAGACTGGTCCATATTCACAGCATCTCCAGACAAAATATTATGTAGCGTTAACAGTAAGTGTTGACTGTCAGTAATTGAAGAATATTTATCTCAAAAATATGGGTGCTGAACTTATACATTCTGGCAATGGTATGGTTACACGCGGTTAACAGACAAAAAGAAAGAAACAAAAAGAGGCAAAAAACATTATTATTAGGAGTTGAAAGATTTTAACCATGCTGCATGAATGGCTCAATACTCCCAAAGAACATGAAGAATGCAATGTAAATGATGAAAACTTGATTAGACCCCTGGGAAGTAGATATTTCACTTTACTGATGAATCAGATGAAAAATCTGGGATGGAGTCAACAATCCTAGTCAGGGTTTATCCTTCTGTATTAAGAGGTTATGGCAATCATACAGTCTCTTCTATACAGTAGCACTATACAATGTGCGTCTCATTCACCCATTCATACACCAATGACAGCCAACTACCTGTCAACATTGTGATCAGTGAATGACTCTATCACATGAGTTTGTTGTGTTTGATTTGATTCTCTATGTTTAACCCATCCATTTGTACACACAGGCAGTAGTGGGTGGCTGTGCAAGATGCCTGGGGGAGAAGGGGGAGGGGGTTGAAGTGCTTGTTCAAGGTACCTCAGCTGCTTCTCTGACCACTATCCCACTGCTCCCCCACTTGACTCCACTTAACTCCTTTGTGTGAAGCATAAAGTCGGCCTCATGAAGATCCTTTAACTTCATAAACTCTTAGATTGCCAGAGTTTAACCTACACATTTGGATCAGATTATTTCATTTAGTCTGGATTTTATCAGCCCTAACAACCATGCCTTTTAGTAGTTGAATTAAGTTTGATTTAATACTTGTTATCAACCCTCATCTTTAGTGGTTTCAACATTTAGTGTTTGTGAATTTAGATGTGCATAACCTTAGCACACAAGTTAAGGTTGTGCACCTGAAACTCAGCAGACTATCTTGTGTCCATGATTTTATGTGAAATGCTGTTAAATATGCAGTGCACACAGACACACACATAAAGTACAATCACTACTAACAAACAGAGCAAAGAGAGTTGAGCAAGGCTGTGGCTGGGCTGTCAAAGCAGCTTTCTTCCTGTCATTCTCACTATTTTAGTCTTTAGACCAGCCTTGATCGTAGCGTCAAAGGCAGGGGGGTTGAACTGTGATCTTCCCACTCGCACTAGGCCCTGCTTTTTTTTCTTTTTTTTCTGCATGACTCAAAAGGAAACATTGCAGGGTAAATTCCTTTGTAAAAAACATGCAGTATATTTATGCTTAAATCCACAGCTACACAGTGATGATCCCTTATTCCTCCCCATTTATTTATGCTGCAAAGACATTCAAATATATCAAACGTCTGGGTCAAAATCAACTAAGCATGAAACATGCAGTTCAAAGAACATATGAAGAGGTGACAGAAATTTGTTCTCAGAGCACACACTGAGCGTGCAGGGCAGATGGAAACGATACAGACCACATTCATCACCGTGTGGTGGACATGGTTGACTCAAAGAAGTCAACGCTTTTTGTTTTCTGTGCACCATGTTGCGCAGCCAAAAAAAAAATCAGCCATATGCACCTTGTGCAACAAGCTTCTTGAGTATAAACAGTAAATTGCATGTTGTCTGTATTTTGATACAGTCTTTCTTGAGCACAGGTCTATCATGAAACAGTGAGCTCAGTCTGCTTGAGTAAAGGATTAGTGGTGACATCACTTGGGGAATTAATTCAATACAACCACTGCATTTTGGAGTCCTATTAAGACTGTTAACTCTCATTCCATGTACTGTAGACTGAGTTAGGCTCACAAAGAGTAACCTGTCAAAACCTGGGACTGTCTGATCCTTCCAGACTATAAACAAGTACCTGAATAGTACAGCTAAAATAACAGCAATCATCTTAACTGGAAGAAAACGTTGGTACATACAACTGGTTCATGGTTTAAGAATATGGCACACTGTATGTCAGTGGAGATAAATTGGCAGGACATGAGGAAATCTGGAAACATTTAATCAATTCATTAAAAAGACAAATATAGGGGGGCTTGTGTAAGTGAAAAATGCAGGGTTCAGTTATTCAGTAAAAACAATGTGATATACTTTACTACATAAAGGCCTTGTAATTGTAAGTGGAAATACAACTGTCTTTCTGTGTTAGCCCTGTGATAGACTGGAGAGGTCACATGCCACAGTGAGCCAGTAATAGCTGCTGGATCAGTTTTCGCACCTGGAGGACTGTGGGACTTTTTAGGGTCCTGGGGCCTCATGTACGAACGTTGCGTAAGTACAAAAACGTTACGTAAGTACTCGCTCACGTAAAAGTTCAGATGTATCAAGAGTGAAAGGTCCGTAACTTACGTACATTCCTACGGCAACTATTTGGCTGGCGTAAGTAGGATTCTACAGATGTCGATCCTTTGGCGACACTTAGAGGTGATGCCGGGAAACTGTCATCAATGTGAAAACTATTACTCCGACCGATCGGGACTGTGCCGGTCGACCCTGAGCAGATCTATGCAAGCCGCGTGGGACGGAGTTATCCGTATGTCAGCCAGGTATATCAGATTCCCATACAATGCATCTGAACAGGTCAACATTAAAGAGCAATCTGCAGCGAGAAACGGTTTTCTGACTGTAATCAGAGCTATCAACTGCACACACATTGATATAAAAGCGCCATCGCATGAATTTGTAAATGTCAACAGGAAGATCATACGTGATGCGCAAATGCAAGTAAACACTGTGGCAGCGTGCCAAAGAGCACATTTTACGCATCCCCACTCCAGTGAGTAGCGTCTCCAATTCTCTTTCTGTGAAGTTCTTCTTCTTTCCCGTCTTACTCATTCTTGTGTTTTCGTTTTCTGATCGCGCAGAGAGGGGAATCTCAGGTGCAGGGCCAATTTAAATATGATTTCCATATTTAAAATGGGCGTGGACAGTGAGTTGCATATTTAAAAAGGGCGTGGACCGGATTTGCATATTTAAAAGGGGCGTGGACAGGGAGGGGTCCGGTACGCTCGATCGGGATGTACAAAGGAAATGTGCTTATAAATGCTTGTAGATCTGAGCTTACGTCACGATTTAAGTGGAAATCTACGCAACTGTTAGTACATGAGGCCCCTGGTGCTTTCCTTTGTTTCCAAGTCTCCAAGTCTCTGCCTTTGGGTCAAAGGCAGAGACAACACAAGCAAAGGCAACCACAGCTTCAGCCTGTCAGTGTAGTTGTTGCATGTGGCTTTGTTCTTTTCAAAGTCTTGCAAAATGCAGTGGCAGTGGGAAGAGAGAGCAGCTGTCCCCTTAAAAAAAAAAAAAAAATCTTTACGTGATAAAACTCCCTACTTGTTTCTGTTGCTGCTTTTCCACCAACAGAGTTCTGGTTCAATAACTAGTGGGAACCAGAACTACAGAACCAGATGCAGCCTTGCAAACCACCCAGGAAACCAACAAGATGGTGGGCCTCATACAGTTTTTAGCTGCAGACTTTTAATGTCTTATTGCCAATATTAGTTACCCGAGACAAATGTGAATTTTGTCATCATTTTTGAGGTGAAATGGATCAAATATAGGTTTGGTATCCAGAAATCAGTTCTGGAGTGTCATGGTAACACATGAAGAAAACAACTCTTTACTCTTCTATGACTTTTTTTTTTAACCTCTACACATTTTTGGATAACCTTAAGCAGAGGTTGCGCTAGACTTTTTCGTTGTCTGTCATTTTGACTGACAGGGTCATAAAAATCATAATTTATCGTCAAAATCAATTTTTACCCGTCACTTTAATTTTTTAAAATGATAATAATGCAATTCAATAGCATTTAATTTTCATTAAAATTTCATTAACTTTAAGTACTTGTTCAGTTTTGACTGTGTAACCCTTTTGAAATGGGGAATAGAAATGGATTACTCTATATAATGATTATTTATGGCCAATGAGATCAGAAGTTCTATGTTTGACTACAGACCCCAGGATTAACCAAACAATACACCAGGAATGACTCAGACACAATTGTACTTTCTTTGAGAAACAAAAACGCTTCCCTTTTAATGAATGAAGGGGAAGGATAAGCCAAAAACATAAAAATGCACTCTTGAAAATGACACAAATCTTACCCAGGTAAGTAGGAAAATAAAAAATGTAAATAAAGTCACAGCTGTGATATAAAGTTCTGAATTTCCCCCGTTTTCAGTCACTTCAGTTCAGTTTCAGTTTTAGTTCAGTTCGGTCCACTGAGGAAGTGGAGAGAGTTTGTCCTACCGCACAGTTGGTGGTCTGTGTGTGTGTGTGTGGGTGTGTGTGTGAGTAATGAAGTGCTGAATTCTGCAGGCACCGTATCTCTAATCGGCTCCTTGCACATAGCAACCTGACGTCATATCCACAACGGGTAAATACGGCTCACCCTTTTCCGGTTTGGCGAAATATGGCGACGGCGTAAACAGCAAACAGCAGAAAATGAGCCTTAAAAAAGATAGTTTTTTTCCAGAGGCAACAGAGAAAATATCATGAACATTGTTGTGTTCCCACATGCACGTCATCATCTAAATTCAACGGCGTTTTAAGTTACCACGGATTTCCCAGCGATGTTGAACTCAGAAAGCGGTGGCTGGTGAATATTCGTTGTGATAAGTTCATTGTCACAGGACACAGCAAAGTCTGATGTTTGCACTTCACACCGGAGCAGATCATTCAGCCGAAACACCAGAGGGGAAAAGGCAACTAAAGAAAAGAGCTGTCCCGGTATTGTTCCACTGGAATGATTACTCCATCCCATCACCAAGACTGAGCGTTTGGGACAGAGTAAGCAAACTTCAGCCTGAGCTGGCATCAGCAGAAGATGAGCAACATATGGACTGCACTCCTGCTGCTGATCATGACTATTTATCTGTCCCAGAACCCGCTTTCGTGGACTCGGCAGTCGACGAAAACACGAAATTAAAAGAAGAAATTGACTCATTAAAGAAAGAGATACAGGAGCTGAAAATTAGCTGTAAATTTGGATTACAAAAATTCGCCCACTCTGATGACGACATTCGATTCTATACACGGTAAGATGCGAACAAGATACCCCTGACCTTAGTAACTTGGACCATACGTGACCATATTGTAACGTTGTGTACTCTTTCTCTTCCGTTCCCATAGATTTCCCAGTTACCATAACCTCATGCTTTTTTGGAGATTGGTTGAACCATCGGTGCATAAAATGGTTCGTGCATCGAGGGCCAAAGCTGCTGAAAAATTGAATGAAGCAGTAACATCTGTCCGTCCCACACACACAGTTGGTTTTTGTAATTGTCATTACAGGTTATTGGTATTCCATTTTTTAATGCAGGCAATAGATAAAAGACCGTTAAGTAAGATGTTGATTTACTCCGAATTCACAGTCTCAAGTGCCAGGTATAAATCAATAAATAAGTAAGGTGCCTGAGTAGCCTATTGCAGTCACAGTCCCACATTTGCAGTCATAGTGCTAGGTATAAATAAATAAATAAACTTGTCAATAAGGTACATGAGTGTTCAGAGAAATATTGCACAAAGCCCAACAGCAGAAAGATATTGCATAACAGTGTAGTAGGCTATTGCATGAAGCCCAGTAACATGTAGAGTATTATTGCTGTTGTATTTTTAATTATAGACCAACAGCAGTATTGATAATTGAACATCCTTTTATCTATTACACTAGAGAGGTTACGTTAGGTTTAATGATGTTTGTTTGTGTGTGTGTGTTTTCTCACCAGAGACAATCATTGCAACCCATCGATGAGCTAGTCCTTTTCCTAATGTACTTGTCCGTTGGTTTAAAGGAGCAGGACTTGGCAAACCGTTTCAACATTCACATCTCTACTGTAAGCCGCATTATCTGTTCGTGGACCAACTACCTGTACACACTCTTGGGCTCGGTGGCTATCTGGATTGAGCCTGAAGATGTTAAAGCTCGCCTTCCTGATGATTTCAAAGACTTCCCTGATACTCGGATAATAGTTGACTGTACAAAGCTCAAGTGCCAGACGCCATCCTCGCCTCTCCTCCAAAGTGAGATGTTTTCTACGTACAAATCTCACTGTACAATGAAAGGACTTATCAGGATCGCCCCTCATGGTCCAGTGACCATCATCTCTTCACTCTATGAGGGGTCAATAAGTGATAAAGAACTCTTTACACTGCAAAAAAGGACTTTAAAAAAATAAGAAAAAATAGCCAATAATGAGCAAAATGTTTCTTTTACAAGCAAAATTATCTGCCAGTGCAGCAAGATAAATCAGACTTGTTAAGATTTCTTGAAACAAGAAAAAGAAATCCAGAAAATAAGACTGCTCAAAATCTCAATATAAGCCTGAACTACTTGTTTTGAGCATTCTTGTTAAGATTTTTGCACTAATTATAAGATATTTATTATTTTTTTAAGTAAATAAGGGCTTAGATACAAACCAGGTTAAGGCAAATTTGCTCAAAGTAAGTCAGAGAGAGGATTAAAACAAGATGAAGATTCTTGTTTTAAGTACATTGAAAATCTCATAATAAGTAGATAATTCTTATATAATTAAGACTTATTTAGAGAAATTATCCTGTTCCTAGCATCCATAAAATCTAAAATTAGTCAAATGCACAAGATTAGAATGCAATACTGAACTTTATTCTCTGGTAACCAGTAATTACAATCTTTAGGAACAACATACATAAATTTATGTAACTTGGGCCCATTGTGTCTAAAATCAGAGTCCTTATGCAGAAGGCAAAATAAATAAACGAAAAACTATAGCTCCCAAAACAAAAAGATTTTCAATTTCTTGTAATTTCTTTACCAGTCTGCTACGGGACCTATGCAAAACATTTAGGACTCAAATCAAATCGATCATTTAAAAAACAAAAAACAAAAACACACAACTATAACAGCCCCTAAATTATGTGACAACTTGAAATAAACTCTTTTAGACTCTTTACTGGTTACTTTACTGAAATGTTTGAAAGAGTTGGAATGAGGAAATTCATTTATAGATAAAGGAAATAAAAAAAAATAAACCTTACAGTTTCAAACACAAAAAGACCTGAAAAATGGCATCTTGGTGTGTCTAAAACATGTAAACTAGCCAATAAAGGCATCCCAGCCGGCTTTGGAATGTTTAAAGGCTGGGGTTGCATCCTTTTCATGCAGCAAGTCTCCAAGAACTTCTGTCTGAAGCACTGACAGGACCGAGGCGATGCATTTCGGATACCTCATGTGCAAGGCATAGTAGAAACCCATCACATATAGCATGGCTTCACCCAGGGAGCTTCTTTCAAATGGGACGGCAGTTGTACCCACACGCGGAAAGCATTCAGCTTCTTCTTTGGAGACCAAAATCAGTGGTCTTCTCGTCATAAATGTTACAGGGTCCTCTGTGGGCTAAAAATGAACACAAAATGTCAGTGAATAAGTAACAAACCACCCAATTTCCCATGCTGAAAATAACAATGCAGGCTTTTACACATTACTCACAGCGTGCAGTGCAGTGTATGCTGTTGATAGTGTAAGAAGGAGTAAAGGAAAATGTGCAAATAGTGGATTAATGGCTAAAACACTATATGTATAAAGTACCACGTACCATCAAAACATGGATGAGCGCTTCGGTGGCACTGGTCATCCTCTTTGGCACAGCCATATTTGAGGGGAACATAGCTGGCAGGGCTTTGATGAGATCGATTGCTTGCTCCTCTACAAAAAAATAAAAATAAAAGAGTAAAAGAGATAAGAGAAAATTGGAGTGATTAATTTGCTTCTCAGTATAAAACAGCAGCAGCACAAAATGATAACATGATATATATTCTATTAGTACATGGGATTTTCTTAATTAACGTTCTCATTTCTCGCCACATTCATGTTATATTTTATGTATATATTTTATCTTTTGGTTAATTATTTGCTTTTTTTTTACTATAATTTTATTTCATTCATTCAATACTGAATCAGTGTTCTGAGATAAGGTCATGGTGATACTACACTTTAAACAATAAACTGGATTGATATAAAATCAGAACTGCAGACGTTACCGGCAGAAAGTTTCATTGGCGGTTTCATGACTTTTCTGAACACCCCATAAAAAGTTGCTTTATTTTTAAATTCCAGCCACCGCTGTCGCATCTCTGCCACATAGTTTAGGTTGCTGTTATCCAAAATTCATCTAAGTTCCTCTAGGACCTTGAAGGGGAAAAAAAAAACACATTCATGCACACACAAAGAACAGACCATGAAGTTGTAACATATATTTAACATCATATGTGTAAATGTGAGAGCACTTACATGGTCAATATCCTTGAAGCATGGGTACGCTTCAAGAATTTTTGTTGGCCTGTCACATTCCTTTAGCGTATCTGAATCGATAAATGCCCTTCGTCCCTCAAACTCGAGGTCAAGGATCTGTATCATGGCATCCTTATTCGGTCTAGGTTTTCGACACAACTCTTGAAGTGTCTTGTAGTGTCGTGCCTGAAGAATCCTGCCATCTTGCTGGCCTTCAACTGAAAGGTGAAGAAAGAAGAAAGCAATTAATTGCCTGGTATCTAACGATAGCCAGAGCCACAGGTGTGGACCTATCAGCAGCATTTAATAATGTCAACCATCGGATCTTTCTCTCCAAACTTACAGACATGGGCATCAAAGGCAAAGCGCACTCCTGGTTTGAATCCTGCCTAACTGGAAGGTCATTCAGTGTGTTCTGGCTAGGGCAAATATCTACACTGTAGGGGTGCATCAAGGCTCAGTGCTGGGGCCCCTCCTCTTTGCCTTGTATACAACTTCACTGGGCACTCGCAAGGCTTCTCGTATCACCGCTATGCAGATGATATCTAACTCTATCCGTCTTTCTCCCCTGATGAAAAAAAAACAAATATCTGCCTGGATGAAAGAGCACCACCTACAATGTAACCTCTCCAAAACTGAACTGTTGGTCCTTCCAGCCAAGCAAACCATACACCACAACATCTGCATACAAAATGACACCCTATCTCCTTCTCCCACCAAGGTTGCAAGAAACCTAGGTGTCATGATTGACGTGGTTGAGCAGGTTTAAATTGTGTTGTAGATTAAATTGAAGTCCTCATAAGTTGCTTTGGATAAAAGTGTCTGCTAAATGTAAATGTAAAGGATTTGGCCTCGCATTTTTTTCTGACCTTTTAGTAGAAATAGTAACTGTAGCTTTGTCAATTTTAATAAAGGGGGCTAATAATGTTCACACATGAACAGCAACATCCCATCAATAAATCTTATATACACGATTATATATTTACCAACAGGTGCCTGCTTCACTCGTGTGCTGCTTATGGGTGGGTGAACCCCTTCCCTTTCTGGAGAGCTGCTGATGTGGCTGCTGGAACTTGACGACAGAATAACATTGGATGAGCTGGAGTCAAAATCATCTTCATCGCCGTCTTCAAAATTAAGGCGTCTCTTTCTCCCCCTTTTTGGTTTAGGCCCTTGGGGTTTCCGTGGGGTCCTGATGTTGTGCAATCTCTTGTTTAATCGCTTGAAGAGTGCAAACTAAAACAGATATTGGATCGCCATGAGCAAATTTCAAAAACTGAATTAATAACTAAAGAGGAAAAAGCATTTCAGAAAACATGCATACACACAGCAACATAAACTCTTGTCATAATATTGCTGTAAAAATGCATACCCATGGACGATTAATGTCGAGCTTGTCAGCCAACATCGGATAGTACGACACAAGTCGACGTGCCATGGTCTGCAGGTCTTCTTTGGTTGGATATCTGATGATGTCTTCTACGTCTGAGGCCCTGACTAGCGACACCATGTTTGTTATGGTGTTCCTTATGAGTTTACAGGACAGCTCTTTGGAGAGCTCACACTCTCCTCCTCTCCCAACTTTTTTCAATTCGAAATAGTGCTTTCTAACATGCTCCAATTCTCTGTCTGTGTAAATAATGTATTGGATGCTTGGTAGTGTAATTGTTTTGGCTGGATCGTTTTCCTCTTCCATGTTTGCACAGGAACTGGATGGGCGAGACGAAGCAGGTGAGGCCTGCTCCTGCATTCATGAAAATAGGAAAATTACCTTTTATAACCAAACTGGAAAAACCTCATACACACAGACGCTCAAGAGTTTGTCTTACCACAGGGTGGACCACCTCCCAAATGGATTTTCTCCTGAGAAAATGTTCTGGCCCTGGGAAAAGGTCCCGCAGATCTTCCTTTGACAGTGAATGAAGCGCATCTTCATTAACATTTGTCGCTGTGAAAAAAACAGGAACAAGAACCAATTTAAGCAGAACTGAGCTTAAGATTCAGATGATTCAAGAGATCATCAGTGACAAAATGTATAGATGCTGGGTGCAAATGCTATGTGAGATGCCGATGCAAGGGAGGTGTGCTGCACACATTAAGGTGTCACATGGCGTAGCAGACATTGCAGAAGGTACACTGAATGTACACAGTGAATAAATGGTGCTGTCTAGAGTGGTCACTAAGGGTCCAAGAGTCATCTCAGGATCATCACTCTTACCTGTTAAAATGCTGACAGCCTCATCATCCAGGTTCTTAAAAGCATTCATGGTTCTGTTGAATATATCATTATTATTATTATTTCTATTGGATTTGAAAAAAATCGTATGTGTCACTGCAATTCATAAATCAGTCTGAGTAAGTAAAGTAGGTCATACGTGCATGCTATAGGGTGAATCATGTAGCATACATACTCAAATAGCTAAACAAAGAGGTGTTAAGGATATTACTTGGCTGAATTACATGGCTGAAACTGGTGAGTGTGTGGGGGGGGGGGGGGGGGGTGATGCTAAGAAGAGTCGACATGTTGATATTAATGTCAGCATAACGCATCAAGCCGACTTTACCACATCACTGTTTTCCTATATTCGACTATGTTCTTCCCTCAACTTTGACGTGTTGATATGTGCCTCAGTGCTGCACTTGATTGCTCTGACGCAGGGCGCCACTATGGTAGCGCTTAGCTTAGCATCATTCATTCATTGGGATCCAAACGGATGAATTTAGAAGTGACCAAACACTTCCATGTAAGTATGGTGACACAAAATAAATCGCGGATTTTCTAAGCGGATCAAAATGATAATGGCCAGCAGCATTACTGCGCCAAGGTCAAAGTTTTCTGCTTCCCTTGGTCAACACAAGCCATCTAACTAATACATTCTTAAAATCAATTTTACTGTATCAACTTGTATGCTTTCTGGGGGGAAGGGTATTACCAAGAAAATAATGCACGAGCTAGCACCAACTAACATTGGCTATAGTGAAACTGGGTAAGCCGTTCATCTTTAAACATACTTGAACTAACATTCTAAACCTTTAAGAGGAATGCAGAGGATGTTTTGTACCTTACCTGAAAATAATGTTCTGCAGCACCGTCAGCGTTCTTCTGCACCACTTCACCATCAAAATAACGAACCAGGTTTTTCGAACAATAAGATCGCCAGTGGGGGAATCCAAGTAGCTCAGAATAGAGAGTGCATTAAATCATTATTTTATAAATTAAATTATTTTAATAAGTATTACAACAAACTGTTATGACTTCATGTGTTGTATACACATCATTATTACCATTCGTGGGTAAGTCTACTAATTTATAACAATGTACACGGAAGCAAGGCTGTGGTACGAGTACGTATTTTACTTCGTGCTCCAACATTCAACAACAGACTAAAGTAGTCGATCACAGAACACCAGGTACATTGACAGTACAACATAATCGAGAACCGAGTGCTCGATCTAATATACCACATCCCTCTTTCCACGACCGAGAAGTGGTCCCCAAAGCCAGCTATCTAAACTCTAGCCATTAGCTCTTGTGTATCAACAATAAACATGCTCCTTTCAACGTGTATGTTTCAATGAACAATAAAACAGGTTTTCAATTTGTTTTCAATAAACCAATGGCTTACAATAAATCACCACAAACCATTTTCCTGTTCTGTGTTCTGCTGGATAACGCATGTGAACATTTTAGAATAGTCTTACAACATTTCAAGTTAAGCACTCCTTTGCCTCCCTCCTTTGAACATTAAGGGTCTTTTTTTTTTTTTTTTTTTTTTTTTTTTAAATCTCTCTCAAGGTTCAATTATTGAATAACAACATAAATTGTCCATGAGATCAGTATCCATACCTGGCAGGGCACCTGACCGCTCTACCACGTCTGGTGTAGCATGTAGGTCTATTGTCCATACTCACAGGAGGAGGATCGTGTGGTGGTGGGTCTTGTGGTGCTGGGACTTGTGGTGGTGTGTCAACTGTCTCTGGAGTCTGAGAAGTTTGTGCTTCTGAGTCCAAATGTTCATCAAAGCGAGTGTCTCTGAAGAGACTTGGGTGTATCTTCCTGAGATGCCGCCTGTTCCTCCTGAGCATCCTTCCTGCTGGTGTCTGCACGGTGTAGGAGCGTGGTTCATCTCGCTGTTGGGTGATAACTGCAGACTCCCAGCCGCGCCGTGTCTGCATGTGTACGGTGTCACCTGAGGTCAACGCCAGCAGTGGCTTGGCACAAATTGGATTTTATCTCTGTTGAACTTCACCTTTGCTGCCCTTGCTCTCTCCATTACTTTCTGCAGGATGTCATCATGCTCCCGCTCTGATGACGCCGCGATGATCATGTCGTCTGCGATGATGTATACACCTGGGATATCGCCGAAGGTCTCACAGTTCTTTTGCTGAAACACCTCGCTGGCAGACTTGATCCCGAATGGGAGTCTGAGGAAGCGGAACCGGCCCCACGGCGTGTTAAAGGTGCATAACTTTGACGATGGCTCATCTAGCTTGATCTGCCAGTATCCATCCTTTTCATCAAGGATGGAGAAGATAGATTTCCCAGCTAGTCTGCTGCGCACGTCTTCGGGAGTAGGAATGGAGTAGTGCTGGCGCTTGACCGCCCGATTCAGGTCGCAAGGGTCCAAACACACCCTTAGTGTACCATTTCTTTTCTGTGTAGCAACAAGGCTGTTCACCCAGTCTGTTGGCTCATTGACAGGCGTTATCACCCTTCTTTTCTGTAAGTCTTTTAGTGTCTTTCTCAGCGAGTCCATGATAGAGAGGGGGACGTTTCTGCAGGCGTGAATCACAGGTGTGGCGGTTGGGTCTATGTGGATGTGGTGAACTCCGGGAAACTCGCCTAGTCCTGTGAAGACATCTGTGTACCTTTCTATCAGCTCTTCTTTGGTGGCTGGAGGTTTTCCTGGCTGCAGCAACTTTGCTGTGAGTGGCTCGACCCTTTTAACCAGCTGTAGCTCCTCACATGCGTCTCCGCCCAGAATCGGCTTGTCTGCCTGGCTGGTCACATGGAAGTCTAGCGCAGCTTCGCTTTTGGTCGTCCTGCATGTTAGAGACACAACACCATCTGCGGGTACGCGGGCTCCACCAAAGGCCAAAGGCAATCAACACTGTCTCTGTGGGCCGCATATTAATGGGACCTGGTAGCTGCCGGCACACGGACATGGGAAGCACGTTTGCGTCAGCACCTGTGTCGAGCTTGAAATTAATTGCTACGCCTCTGATCGTGGCTGTTTCGTGCCACACAGTGCCTTTCGCTTGGCGTGCTACTTCTTTGTCATCATTGTGAACCATGCCAATGTATAAAGAGTCCACTTCACTCTCTATATTATTTACAGTTTTTGTCTTATAGCTGCTGCTTTTTTCAGTGCCTGCTCTACATACCTTTGAGAAATGGTTGTTTTTTCCGCATCTGTGGCACACTGCTCCATAAGCTGGGCATTGACGAGGCTCGTGGTTGTTGCCACACTTATGGCAGACAATTGTAGCTTGCTTCTTGCTGCTTGCTTTGCTTTTGTTCCAGCTGCCCATTCGTGTTTGCCCTGTTGATTTCTTTAATGCATCCACTGAGGCGTCGTGGACGACAAGTGACGTTTGCATCGCCTGTATTTGTGTCTTGGCAAGCTCTGCAGATCTACATATGTCTATGGCCTTGCGCAGAGTCAGCTCATTATCACGTAACAGTCTCTCTTTAAGACGAGTGTCGTTTATGCTGAACACTAATTTATCCCTAATCATGTCATCTTCATTTCGACCAAACTCACAATCTTTGCTCTTCTGACGCAGCTCCGTAATGAATCTGTCCACCGATATTCCCATCGACATCGTGTGTGACCAAAATTGGTGACGCTCGAAAACAACATTCTTTTGCGGGCTGCAGTAATCCTTGAATGCTTTAAGAACTTCCTCCATCGTTGCGTTGGCTCCGGCTGGGGTAATTGTGAGTGTGTTGTACACTTCTAGTGCCTCTTCGCCAACAGTGTGAAGGAGAATGGCTACTTTAACCGTCTCGTCTGTGTCCAACGCACCTGAAGCGATCATATACAGCCGAAACCGTTGTTCCCATCTGCGCCAGTTTTCAGCTATATTGCCTGTGAGTATCAGCGGCGACGGGGGCTTGAACTGCTCCATGTTCGCTCCACCTGTGCGCTGTCGGCTGATCTTCATTAAGCTTGCTCACCGTACCGTCCACGGCTCACTCCGTAACGCCAACTTCTGACACCATGTTATGACTTCATGTGTTGTATACACATCAGTATTACCATTCGTGGGTAAGTCTACTAATTTATAACAATGTACACGGAAGCAAGGCTGTGGTACGAGTACGTATTTTACTTCGTGCTCCAACATTCAACAACAGACTAAAGTAGTCGATCACAGAACACCAGGTACATTGACAGTACAACATAATCGAGAACCGAGTGCTCGATCTAATATACCACACTAACGGGGGGTAATATTGGTGTATCCTCAGTGGATAATAACTTAAATGACTGTTAAATGTTTGTTTCAATTAGATACCTTGCAGGGAAAGCCTGTATTAAGACCCCCCCCCCCCCCCCCCCTTTTGGTATGGAACAGTCTAACACGCGAAACGGCACCTGCTAAAACGCAGCGCACACCGCAAAGATTTGACATCGCGAAAGATGGCTGGGTGGCGCTGTGTAATTTGCTTTGTATTCATCGCATATACTCTGAAAGTACTCTTAAGCCATATTAACACGACACATGGACGAAAGGAGACATTTCGAGCAATTTGTGGAATTGATGGCTGCAAAGAAGTGTACAGAGTGTACAATTCGTTCTACTATCACATCAAACGCAGGCACGCAACGTACTTGGCTAATGGCCGTCCGCCTCGGGAAAGTATGGCATTTAGGCCAGGCTGTCGTGGAGGTGAGAGGTTCGACATACCGATTTTTTTAAACTGTATGACACCCACCAGCCACGACATCGAGGAATCCATTGAAGCCACCAACATCCGAGATTCAAATTGCATTGAGCCAGAGGCGACCTTAATGCAAGAAGATGACCATTGCCGTGAGAATGCAGGAATGTCCAAACCAGTCGACCAAGGCCACATCCATGCTCCATCACTCATCAAAGGAAAGGTAAATACTGTTTTACAAAGTACGGAAAAATACACAGTCTATTTACTTGCGTTTTGTTAAGATGTTGAGAGTAAATTGTCCGCCATCTGGATGGAAATGGAAAGGGAGACCGTAGCCTAACAGATTAATTGAAACTGAATTAACTGCAATTTATATTTATGAACTCCAGTATAGTGTACATGAGCTTTGCCGACTACATGTAAGACTAGCTGACTAAAACATATAGTTATAAAACAATCTGTCACACCTTGTCTGTAGTTATCAGAAATGTATTTTTTTCATACAACCACAGTTATTAATCTGATAAATATTTTACTCTAACAGGAACTGTCCAGACATGCTGCTGCCTTCACTGTGGATGTTCGTGAAAGATGCTGTCTGTCTCGGGTAGGTTTATTGCATTTAGCAGACACTCTTGTCAGAGTAATTTTGAGGAGGCTGTGGTTCCCTTGGCTTCTTCATCAAGTTTTTTTTTACAGTTTTGTTGTCTTGAAAAATTGCTGATTTAATTTTATGGTTGGCCCTCTCTTTCCTTTACAGAGGAATGTCAACAACATCGTGGCAGAGGTACAACAGTTTCAACACACCATTGTTGAAACACTGAGGGAAAGAGTAAGGGCACGACTCTTCAGGCAACTTTGAGCATCTTCGGAATGAGGCACTGGCATCTTTTGACACCTTTCCTGATCCTTTTTCCACTTTGACCACATCATATATGTAGGTCCAAACCATTAATGAACTTTTCAATCCAGTGGAACCAGAGGAGATTGTCATATCACAAAGACTGTGTAGAGTCAAGAGAGGCTCCTCCATGGTTCTAGAACTGAAAAACAAGGTTTCTTTCTATGTTCCCCTCATCAAGAGTTTAGAACAGCTGTTGTCCAACTCGAGAATTCACAGTATGGTCAGTACTCCACCTAAGCATTGCAAAGAGGGATTTCTCTATGACATTGTGGATGGTAGCCTTTTCAAAACCCATCCGCTATTTTCAATGAGGCCCACTGCTTTACAGTTGATCGTGTACTCTGATGAAATAGAACTATGTAATCCTCTTGGACCACATGCCTCTGGGAACAACAAGTTACTTATGTTTTATTACACTATAGGTAACATAGACCCCAAGTTCAGGTCAAAGTTTGGTTCTATACGTCTGCTTGCAATAACCAAAGCGAAGGATATTTCAGGGGCTAAGGTTGATGTGATTTTAAAACGTCTTGAAAAAGATTTGAGGGAGCTTTACTAGGGAGTAGAAATTAAAATTGGAAGTGATGTTAGTATGCTGTATGGTGCAGTGATCTCCATATGTGGAGATACACTTGCCCAACACGAACTGGCTGGGTTCAAATTTGGAGTTGGTTTTGCTTTTAGCAAATGTAGACATTGCGAATGTGATTTCGATAGCATGCAGACTCATTTCAATGAGAAAAGTTTTACCATTAGGTCATTAGAAAATCACAGACAGTGTAAAGAAATTGAAATGGCCTGCACAGATTATCTTAAAAATGCCCTTATGACCACTTATGGCGTCAACAGGAGAAGTGGACTCATAGATTTTCCAGGATATGACCTCATTCAACAGACACCTCAAGACATAATGCATGTTTTGCTTGAGGGCGTTGTGCCACAGGAAATGAAATATGTTTTGAAGCACCTCATTTTGTCAGGAGATATTGATCTAGATCATATAAATTCAGGTATACAAGGTTTTCCATATTCACCCACTGAAATACAAGACAAACCATGTCCAATCAGTGTCAATACATTGGCTTCCAATGACAACAAACTTAAACAGTCTTCTGGACAGATGCTGATACTTATGAAGATATTTCCATATATTTTCAATGCTATCAAGGACAATGTATATGTGCAGTTCATCAGGGATTTAATTGAGATATCTCATATCCTTTTTGCTCCTATTCTATGTAGGGAAACTTTAAACAAACTTGAAGAAATGATAGAGAATCACCTTAAACAATTCAGGCAGCTTTTCCCTGACAACAATGTAACACCAAAGCAACATTATATGGTCCATTTTCCTTCACAAATTGCGGCTCTGGGCCCCCTAACAAGGCACATGTGCATGAGATTCGAGTCAAAGCACAGGTTTTTCAAGAAATGGGCTTCAAAATTAAACTACAAGAATATTTGTAAATCTCTTGTAGACCACAGTAAAGTTGTAGAAAGTACCCAAAATGAAACAAATGACATTTTTATTCATGAGAAAGAATTGGGTACTGTATCAGAAGTATCAAATTTAGAACACGTAAGTTCAAAGCTAAGAGATTTCTTAAATATTGACCATTTCAACCACATCATCACTTCAAATTGGATTTCACTCAATGGTAATAAATACAAAAGTAAGAAGACATTCATCGTCACAGGCTCAAATAATGGGTTGCCTGTTTTTGGACTGATAAATAACATTTATGTTGTTGATTCATCCCTATTTTGTTGTGACTATCAAGTCTACGATACATTGGAATGAAACAGATTTATTGTCATACGAAATTGCTGTGCCAAATGCCGCAATGGGAACAGAGTTAATAGATTTAGAAAACTTACCTGATTACACTGCGTATCATACTGTACGATTCAATGACAAAATGTATGTTTTGAGAAAATATGAACTGGCTGATGTTTTATTGTGTTCAAATGCTTGAGATGAAAAAAGAAATGGATGATGGATTTGAAAAGCATTCAAAGAAAAATCAGCACAGATGGCAGAAATCGTGTCTCCTTATATTTGTGATTGTGTTTAAATTCTGACTAAGGGTCAAGCTAAGGTAGTTATACACATGATCTTGTGGCATTTGCTTTGCAAAGAAAATAAAGGTTTTGCATTCATTCCGGGCCATGACTCTATTATTTTTATATATATATATATATATAATGATGCAGGTTTACATAGGAGAGAGGCAATCCACAGGGTTTGCAAGGCTCTCGTGCCCTTAATTCTAGGTTTTGTCTTAGTAAGTTGGCCTACATTCTTAAATCAAGTTTTAGTGAGTCTAGAAACAAGTAAAATGTGCTTAAGGCAACAGTAGTGCTTTGCAGTGTTTAATATCATAGAAAAGTTTGTTTTAATACTTTCAATTTTTCTTATATGCACTAACATAATTCCCAACCAGAAACTTGAAAGCCTGTAAAGACCGGGGGTGGGGTGTTGACATGTTTGTTCTTAACATGTAATTGTAATTCTTTGTATTTTTTTTTTTTATTTTCTTTGATATAATGTGAAAACAATAAAAAGAATGTTGGTAAAAAAAAAAAATGTGCTTAAGGCATAGCTGTTGATATGGCTACAGACTTTTCCTACAGTAATTTAAGATAAATCTGCTTAAAACTAGTTTTATTACCTAATTAAGGTAACTCAAGATGTTTTTTTCTTGAAACAAGTCAAATATCACCATCCTTAATGAGTAAATAAACCCAAAAACTAGTGTGACAAGATAAATATACTGAATATAAAGCAATTAAACTAGAACAGATTTTCGTTTTTTGCAGTGTAGGCGGCGGTCAGGTTTAGCTGACCTTTTAACTGATGACATGGCCCAGTGTTTCCCACACATAGTTGAATCTGTGGCGGTGCGCCACAGATTCAACTCCGACCGCCACAGATTCAACACCGACCAAAAAAAAAAAAAAAGATTCAACACCGACCGTCACATATTGCGTTTCGTTATTCTTTTTTTTTATGCTATTTAAAACGCAGCGTATTCGTTCAGCTGCATTTTATGAGGGGCCGTCTGGGACATTATTCAGAATTAGCTTGCATATACACAAGTGAAACCAAAGTCATTCACACACTATAGTGAAACCTCGCACATACACATATGAAACCATTCATGCACTATAGTGAAACCTCGCACATACAGTTGAATCTGTGGCGCACCGCCACAGATTCAACTCCGACCGCCACAGATTCAACACCGACCAAAAAAAAAAAAAAAGATTCAACACCGACCGTCACATATTGCGTTTCGTTATTCTTTTTTTTTATGCTATTTAAAACGCAGCGTATTCGTTCAGCTGCATTTTATGAGGGGCCGTCTGGGACATTATTCAGAATTAGCTTGCATATACACAAGTGAAACCAAAGTCATTCACACACTATAGTGAAACCTCGCACATACACATATGAAACCATTCATGCACTATAGTGAAACCTCGCACATACACATATGAAATGCTCTCACGCACTATAGTGAAACCTCGCACATACACATATGAAATGCTCTCACGCACTATAGTGAAACCTCGCACATACACATATGAAATGCTCTCACGCACTATAGTGAAACCTCGCACATACACATATGAAACCATTCACACACTATAGTGAAACCTCGCACATACACATATGAAACCATTCACGCACTATAGTGAAACCTTGCACATACACATATGAAATGCTCTCACACACTATAGTGAAACCTCGCACATACACATATGAAACCATTCACACACTACAGTGAAACCTTGCACATACACATATGAAATGCTCTCACACACTATAGTGAAACCTCGGACATACACATATGAAATGCTCTCACACACTATAGTGAAACCTCGCACATACACATATGAAATGCTCTCACACACTATAGTGAAACCTCGCACATACACCTATGAAACCATTCACACACTATAGTGAAACCTCGCACATACACATATGAAACTATCCACGCACTATAGTGAAACCTCACACATACACATATGAAACTATCCACGCACTATAGTGAAACCTCACACATACACATATGAAACCATTCACGCACTATAGTGAAACCTTGCACATACACATATGAAACCATTCACACACTATAGTGAAACCTCGCACATACACATATGAAATGCTCTCACACACTATAGTGAAATCTCGCACATACACATATGAAACCATTCACACACTATAGTGAAACCTCACACATACACATATGTAACCAGTGATTAATCTGCTGAAAAGGATCTAACATACATTGCTGAAAAGTTGTCAAGGAAACCAATTACACAGAAATGTTGTTTTAAGAAGAATGTTTATAGTTAGAAGACTTTCACGTCAACAGGAAGGCATTTCAGTTGAAAAGGAAGTCATTTCACACATGGCGTAGTGTTCTGGAAAAGTGAGGAGCGATTAAGATCAGGTAGGAGAGGAGAATGTGGTGCGGTGTTCAAAAATGATGTATGCACATTTCTTGCTTTTTTGGCTACAAATCCAAAGTTCATTCTTTTATGTGAGGGGAAATGAAGAGGAGGTGGCAAGATTTTTTACTGGTGCTTTGGAGTGCATTCAGTTGTTACAAAGAGAAGATGCTAATCAAGAGAGGCTTTATGGCATTCTTGAAGACAATACAAGAACTCTAGCTGCATTTCTGGCCATGTTGTCAAGAGATGACGCTAATAGGGATGTCAGCATGACATTAGGATCTTTATACAGATGCTTCCAGAACCTGCTCCATGAACATGACAGACAAAGATCCGCTGATGTTACCCACAATTTGAGGCCTCCCACAACAGCAACTGGGCATCCAGGTCGACCACGATATGCCATAACAACTGAACAAATTTCACACTGTGTATCCTTTGGTATGACATGGCAGAGAATTGCAACCTGCTTTGGCATAAACTGACGGACCCTCTACAGACACAGACAGAGCCTATGAGTACAGTCAAGCTATTCTGTGTTGTCCCCTGAAGATCTTAACAGCCTGGTGACTGGTATACTGCAGACAACACCAAATGTAGGTGAAACCTATGTCCATGCAAGCCTGCGAGCACGTGGCCTGAGGGTTCGGCGTTGGCAAGTGCGACAGAGCTTACAGGAAGTTGATCCCATTGGCAGATCATTTAGACGCCGCTATGCCATAAGACGAAGAGTGTACAATATTCAGATCCCTAATCAATTGTGGTAAATTGACATTGGCAAAAAAAATGATGTTTTACATGAGTAAGAGTGGGGCCTATTAATACCACACTCAAAATGATACTATACTGTACTTTACTATACTATAATGTAAATACAAACACACTTTCAATTATTAAAAAAAGGACGTGACTGCAATTTAGAAAACAGAAGTTAGATATTACTTGTGTATGTTCATGTGCACTTGAACAATAACAAGAAATTGTTGTCTCTCAACAGGCATTTTGATGGCAACCATAAGCTTGTGAGGTGGCGGATGGTTTTTCATGGCTGCGTGGACGGCTTCAGCAGGACAATTATATACCTGCGGTGTTTATCTAATAATAGGGCATCAAGTGTCTTGTCACTGTTTCTTCAGGGTATCCACAATTTTGGTTTACCATTAAGAGTAAGATGTGATCATGGAATGGAAAATGTATTGGTGGCTCGATTTATGCTAGAAAGAAGAGGGTTAAACAGCGTTATTACTGGGGTTTCAGTCCACAACCAAAGAATCGAGAGATTATGGGCAGAACTTAGAGTGGTTTCAAGACATTTTATCAATATATTTAATTTCATGGAGGGAGAAGGTATTTTGTATTCTCTTAATGAACTACACCTTTTCTGTTTGCATTTTATATATTTACCCAGAATTGAACATGCAGTAAATGAATTTATAAACCAATGGAATCACCGCAGACTTTCCACACAAGGGGGGCGAACACCCTTAGAGCTCTGGCACGCAGGTGTCATAAGGAGCATAGGGATCCATCCTGTTGTGGATGATATATTTCTGGACAACAACCATTATGTCAGAGAAGAAGGGCCTTTGCCTGCATTTCAAACAGGAAAAAATATAGTGGTTCCTGATATTAATGTTCAGTTAAGCAATGTCACAATGAACACTATTCAAGAAGTAAATCCTCTTGAAAATGATGGCAACCATGGCATAGATCTTTTTTGTTCAGTGTTGAATCATCTTACAACAGTTGCCACACAAATTAATTGAAAACAGGCACAATTAGAAAACTTGTTTATTGCTGGAAATGTTGCCAATGTGGAACAGCTAAAATGGTTATTTTTGGTTACTGAAAATAGGCATTACCTTAAAAGAAAATATTTGTTTTACTCTTTCAATGCATACAGTATATGTAATGTATAACAACATTCAAGACAATGTTCAATGTCCATGGAAATTCCACAATGAATGAATATTCGTTAACAAATAATAATAAAGTAAAAATAATGACTTAAAAAAAAGAAAAAGTTTGTATTTCTTTTGTGCACTCCTGAACATAACTGAGCACTCACATGGTATGGGCAAAAAGTTTTAAAACTTAACTATCACAGAAACAACAGGCTATAAGAACTTACAGTGTACAGTACACTTCATCTGAATTGGTCCTAGTCTATCTACACCACCAACAAGTGACAAAATTGGCCAAATCTAAACTCACAGAAAATTCATGGCTGACCAAATCCATAAGTATTTGCGAGAGCGAAGTCAAATTTTTCTTTGAACTGTTTATAGTACTCATGTAGGGGTAAGCGAATGGTGTTTATGCAAGTGTTTGCCGTAGGGAACATGGGCGTGGAAGTACAGTCTGCTCCGTCGTGTATGAATTCCACAGAGGGGCATGGGGAGAAGCCCACTGGTGGCACCATGGTTGCTCCTGTTGCAAAAGCCAAAATCTTTTGAAGCTTTTTTGGCCCATCTTCTTCTGAAAAACATAAGAGTGTGACAGTGTTTAAGTCATTCTATAGAACTGTACAAAACAGAATAAACTTGTGTGGTTGTTAATAAGAACATTTAACAAATATTTACCGTACAAGTCACGGAGATATTCTTGCCAAAACGATACAACAGGGTCCTCTGCAGTCCATTTGTTGCTGCCTTTAGTTGAACGGCGGATTTCAAACAGGTCCTCCATGAATTCCCACGTCATTGGGCATGGCTGAAAGGAGAACAGCAGGCGGAAACTGTCTGGATATTGCTGTACTAGGTTGAGAACACCTAGTGTTTTCAAACCATCGCGGAATCTGCAAAATTACACAGAACAGGCAAGATTAAGTAATTAATTTCTTCATGATTCCTTATTCACTTTTGTGCTGTGCATTTGTATCTTTGTTTCGACATGAAAAATGTTATGTAAACTTTGTCCCAGACCAATGGCCAATGGGTGACAACATGTCTATTGTGATTACATTAATATTTCTAAACTATACCTTTGGAACGGCCCTTGTACACGGTGGATGACCTGAAACATGACTATGTCATGTACTAGCAGATCCTTATCCCTTACAGAGCGCATGGGCCTCAGGCATCCTGCATTGGCCAAGAAGTCAAGTAGAGGAGCCTTTGAACTCTCAAGCTCCTCCAGAGTTGTACTTTCAGATACCTAGGATCACAAGGAGTAGCTGAATTTCTTATACAGACTTTTTACTCATTTAAATCAGAATCAGCAGAAATTTACAAGCCTGGATTATAAATTACAAAATGGTCAAGAGTCTCCCAACAGCTCATACAAATTAACAACAAAGTGATACAATTAGATTATTATATTTGTCAGCTATAGTATTTAGGGCTCAATGTATGCGAGGTGAAAATTCTCAATTCCTATTTCTCTGGGGTATGCATTTGTGCTTTGTTTTAGATATCCTTTTTTTCTGTGTGAAATTAAAGTATCGAGTAATACAATACTGCAAGCAATAATTCAAGAATTTATGAAGTAAATAGTCAGCTCAAAGAATTTCTCTATGCCAATTCCATCCTTAGCCCTCTCCAATCAGGTTTCAGGCCTAAACATAGTACTGTTTCTGCCACTACTAAAGTTGTAAATGATATTGTTAATGCCCTTGATAGGAAAAAACACTGTGCTGCCATTTTTGTAGACCTTTCTAAAGCATTTGATACAGTAGAACATGCTTTACTTTTACAAATCCTGCCTAGCATTGGTTTCAATGCAAATACATGTCAATGGTTTCAGAGCTACCTATCAGACAGACACCATTCTGTGAAATTGGGGAGTGTTCAGTCAGAACCCCTGCAAATAACTAAGGGAGTCCCACAAGGCTCAGTTCTAGGTCCAATTCTTTTTACATTATACATTAATAGCATAATCCCTCTACTATCAAACTGCTCTGTACATCTCTATGCAGATGATACAATTCTGTATTGTATTGCTGACTCTGCGTACCTGGCCATGGAACAATTGCAGCAGTCTTTTAATGTTCTGCAAAATGCTTTTAACAGTCTTAAGCTCATGCTGAATGAAAATAAAAATAAGTATATGCTTTTTACTAAATCTAGAGATGTTAGCTGCAATAACATTTCTACTTTAAAAGGGGCCAATATTGACAGAGTTTCACATTACAAATACTTGGGGATCTGGCTGGATGAAAAATTTACTTTCAAAAATCACATTGACAGTCTTGTAGGTAAACTGAGGCAGAAATTGTCATTTTGTTTAGAAATAGAGGCATTTTCCCAGTTTTTTGTAGGAAAAAGATTGTTGAAGCTATTTTTCTTTCTTCTCTGGACTATGGAGATGTGATTTACAGGCATGCCTCTGTCACTACTCTTAAAGCTCTTGACACCGTTTATCATTCAGCTCTTTATCACAGATGATGCTTACAGTACTCATCATTGCATTTTATATGAAAAGTTGGGTGGCCTTCCTTATCTCATAGAAGGGATATGCATTTCTTTTTGTTTATTTATAAGGCCTTAACCGGAAAGCTCCCTATGTATATTTCTTCCCTTTTAGTTGGGTATTCCAACCCCTACCAAACTCGGAATAGCAGGTTATTGCTGCAAGTTCCACATGTGCGCACTGAGCTTGGTAAAACTGCTTTTAGTTATTGTGCTCCCTCATCTTGGAATACCCTGCAACTCAGCCTTAAACTTGATTCATTTGTTTCTCTTGATAATTTTAAAGTCATGCTTAAAGATCATTTTGTATTTTCATGCCCTTGTTTTTAATTACTAGTTTTCATGATATTGTATATGTGTTATATGTGTGTTTACTCGACATCATTGTAAATGAGGGCTAAGCCCTCAATGATTTTTCGAGTTTAAATAAATCAATTCAATGAAGTTGTATGAAGAGTGTGAATAAATAAAATAGAATTGAACTGAATTTGTTGCAGAGAGATATGCAAGATGTGAATTGTCTTCTGCAAATTAACTGGATAGTTGCCAATGAGTCTACTTATGCATAATTGTAATGAATCAGATGCACAAACGCCTTGCCGTACAGAAAAAATATTTAGGCTGTAAGAAAGTCACAAGAACTGTGGAGCTGCATGAGAATATAAGAAAAATAAAACATCCAAAATATTAAATATTAAATCAACTGACCCTCTGTACTTTCTCCATTAGCTCTGGGTCAGCTATATCCTCAATGACTGGCGTGGGTGAAGAATCCGTCAATAGAGAGAAGACTATTGGAGAGAGGAAGTTTGGTGGTGGACCTCCATGTACCAGACTTACAGTGATTGCCCTGCCAGCTATATAATACCAATCCTCCCGTAGAGCTGCACACATAGGCCATAAGGACACACAATCATGAGCAGACATACATCATAAACATACATGTTCCATAACACAGCATTAATGACCAATGTACAGTGTGCTGTGCGGAAGTTTGTGAATCCTACAATTAGCTGGCCATAATGTGATCTGGTTTTCAGGATGTTCAGGAGGCATTTAATCCATTCTTCTTTCAGTTCAGCCATACTCTTAGAATGTAAAGATGTCAAAACAGATACAAATCATGATGCTCCCTGAGCTGCAGAATACAGAAGGTGCATAACTGGTGCCCTCTGTATGTCACGTAATGTTGTGTGGTGTTGGGCTAAACTACCTGTTTACAATTATCAGGATCCGTGCTTGATTTTATTCCAGTCAAAGGAGTTTCAACCTAGCCTCGTGAACCAGACTTTTTCATGTCGTTTCACTTTGTGCAAAGAGTCTGGCACCTCTCAGTAGGCATACGTTAGCTTCCTGGTAGGCAAATACTTCCTGTGAAACTATTGGGCATGCCCTGGGCACTCTACCATTCACAACCATTTGGTAGTGACGCTTTCAGCCCTCGGGTTAACCTGTCGAGAACAAAGCCCTCTCTCTGTTTGCTGATTGGCCCTACACCATTTTTGGCTGAGGAAGCGTAAGCATTTGGATAGATAGATGACTAGTGCTGTGGCAAAATGTGATATTGAACGCTAGCCTGGCTAGTTTCAATCATTGATTAATCCCAAAGGTTCGCTTATGTTTGTACACAGCCTTTTGAATGTTTCATGGCCGTTTTCAACAAAGGCATGAAATGTAACAAACAAGTTATTTTGTGCTGTTAGGGTCACATTGTGCTTGTCTAGACTGATGACTTGGATGAAATTCATATCATACTGTATGATCGAATAATGCAGAAAACTAGGCAATTGAAAAGGGTTGACAAACTTTAGCACATCACTGTACATACATATTTATAAATATTTATTACACGGCTCTTCATAATGCTGCAGAACGCTCCATTCACTTGAGTGGGCCTTCCCAACGTTCGGTGGTCTGATATTTCTCGATAACAGACCGTTGCTAAGTATAACAGACCGCTGTCAAGGAAAATGGGTTTTGTGCTTCTAATTCACGTCTTTCATATCACTCCACAAGTACTGGAACTTCATTCAAAAGTGAAAGCAGTTGACCAGCTGTGTTCTAAAGAATGTTGGATTCAAGTTCAGCGTGTGTTGTTGCGAACCATTTGTTTCTCAGCAAAAGCCATGATGAAACGGTAACAAATAGGCTATAGGCTATGTACTGTAGGCTAAAGAGTCATATCGTGGGGAGTTTATTGTTTCGTTTTGACAAGTAGCCGTGTAATTAGCGGGATAATGTATAGAACGTCCTGAACAAAGTCCTGATCTCTCGCTTGGAGCAGTGGGTGGGCATCAGGGGCGTAGCATTGGAATGGATTAGGTCGTACTTGACGGACCGAACTTTTTGTGTCAGCCTTGGCAACTCTGTGTCCTCCTCTGCTCCTCTCTCATGGGGGGTTCCGCAGGGCTCGGTCCTAGGCCCACTTTTGTTCTCCTTGTATTTGCTCCCACTTGGTTCTATACTTAGGAAGCATGGGATCCACTACCATTGTTACACAGATGACAGTCAAATCTATGTCCCCCTTAAAAAGAAGGATGCGTACTCAATCGCCACTCTAGTTAAGTGTCTTGACGACATTAAGGCCTGGATGGCTTTAAACTTTTTAAATTTTAATGAAAAGAAGACTGAAGTGATGGTTTTTGGCGGCACCACTGGAACACCCCCCCCGATCTGGGCTCTTTGGCCCAGTATACCAAACCAGTCATCACTAACCTAGGGGTTAAAGTGGATGCAGAGCTCAAGTTTGATAGCCAGATCAGGGCAGTCGTCAAATCTAGTTTTTATCATTTGAGGCAGCTTGCTAAAATAAAGCCGATTCTTTCAAGGCAACAGTTTGAAGTTGTAATCCACGCCTTTGTCACCACTCGGCTGGATTACTGCAACGACCTTTATGTGGGGGTAAATGCTTCCTCCATCGCCCGTCTCCAGATGGTCCAAAATGCTGCTGCACGTCTTTTAACCGGCACACGCAAGCACGAGCACATTACCCCCATTTTAGCCTCACTCCACTGGCTGCCCATACATTTTAGGATTCATTTTGAAATTCTTTTATTCGCTTTTAAGTCCCCCGAATGGTCTTGCCCCACCGTACCTCTCTGAGCTTCTGCACCCTTACACACCTACTCACTGTCTCAGGTCAGCTGATCAGCTGCTCCTGAGACAGCCTAAAACTAAGCGGAAGCTCAGAGGTGACCGTGCTTTTGCTGTTGCAGCTCCAAATCTACGGAATGATCTGCCCCAGCACATCAGACAGGCCTCCTCTCTGTCTGTTTTTAAATCCCTTGTTAAAACCCACCTTTTCTCCTTGGCTTTTGACACGTAGCAAGACATCGGACTCTATTTTACTTATTGTTTGGATTGTATGACTGTTATTTTTACTCATGTTTTATGTTTTTACTCTTGTTTTATGTCTTTTAATTTTATTTCTCTGTACAGCACTTTGGTCAGCTGTGGATGTTTTTAAAGTGCTTAACAAATAAAATTGGATTGGATTGGATTGGATTATTGGGAAAATAAGTCCCTTCAGGGCGGAACAACACCCCTCCGCTGCACGCCGGGGTCCCAACAATGACCGGCGTTCTATACATTATCCCTTACATATATATCATTAGTAAAAAAAAAGTACCTTAAAGTATGTGCTGCACTGTTAAATTGTTATCTGCTGAAAGACTATTACGAATTCTAGAGAAACAAGTGCTTACCTTTACTGTCAATAGCCAAGGTCTTCCGGTTTTCTTTTCCTTCGAACATTGGTGACATAGCAATGGCCTCAATGAGTAGTCTTAGAAATTCCCTTCTTGGCCCTCCTAAATCAACACTTTCTTCATTTTTCCACATATCATCAGAGAATTTCACAGACATTCTCAAGTTGGGGTCATAGGATGCCCCTTGGAAACCTCGCAGTGCTCCATCCCAGACAGAAGAACGATTTATATTAAACCTGCACTCTTTTGTGGAAATTTCGCTTGATAATTCCTGTAGTATTTCTTCAGCTGGGACCTTTTCTGTTCTACTGAGACAAATGTAAACAACAAATATAATCATCACAGTCATATGACATGAGAGAATAGGATATAATGCAATGTCGTTTGGCATGAGGCACAGTCATAACAGACATTTGTCATGTGTAGGCCTATATGATGATCTGCTGTTAAAGTGTTTGTCAGTAATCAGACCACATCATACTCATCTCTTAAGCTTGCATAGAGTATCTGATACTCACATTGGATTCTCCATACTGGCTATTATAGCCTGTTGTAATTCTTCATCTTCTGAGAAATCACCAGATAAGTCAGCCACAAGATCAAGATATGTGAAGTAGTCCTCATCAACACCTGCACTGCTTGTGCTTGGGATGCCATCTCTCCTCACTGGTACATCAACTTCAACACCTGCACTGCTTGTGCTTGGGATGCCATCTCTCCTCACTGGTACATCAACTTCAACACCTGCACTGCCAATTAAAATCATTTCTTTTCCTTCACTGTTTTGAATTGAGTAGTTGCACGAAAGGCTCTCGGTGAGCTTGTTTGTTTCCTGTGGAGCCAGGTGTGTTTGAACCTGCCGCTATTCTGAATGTAATTAGTGTCTACATGGACCCGGTTGGGTGTTGCACCTAGTGATCAGCACGTTACGATAAAGATGGACGTGTAGACACTAATTACATTCAGAATTAGGGGTTTGCACGGTCCACTGTTTTTAGTGGGAGGCTAACACGTTCCGTTGACTTGCGCTAGCCTAGCACCTGCGAACTCTGCAACTAGAAGGACTGAATGAAATGTGTTGAAAACGGTCTCCACTGATAAATATCACACTTGCTAACTTGGAAATTAGGTCCTATGTATGTCCAAAATCCTGAACCACCCCTTTAATTATTGCCTTGGGTTGTACCAATAGGTCAGTCGGTATTGACTTCCAAAAGTTATTAAAAAAACAGGAAGAAAGGAGAATAATGCCAGAAGTTATCAGAGTAAGCGCTTGTGATTGGACTTGGTACTGCGTCACCCTCACCCAACTCATATGGATCTGCGCTGCCAATAAACTGGAATTTCTCAAAATATCGCGCCTTTTCTTGTGGTTAAAGTCCTGCCCTATATGCCTTTGCATGGTAGCTTTGGTGAGATTTCGCCAAATTTGGTTTTACTCATTTTGAGTAGGCCTAAACTGTTCGCCAAAGGCCATCATCTCTGGCCCCAGCTTGATAAAAACAGAGAATATCTAATAAGGGGAGAACCGCCACTCATGGGAAACTTCCGGTTTCTGAACTGGTTGCAGTTCCCGTTCTGGTTCCACGTGAGGGCGCTGTTAATAAGTGCGGAATCAATGTAGGTCTATGGAGCTGTACACCTCAAAATCCACTTTTCTCGGGATATAATTTTTTGTCTAGAAACTGGAATGATGCATTCGAAAGAGGGGGCTTATTTGTTCTAAAAAGCCTTTCAAATGTGTCAATGACGTCATTCATTAGCAGAAAGCTAGTGTGTTGTGGGCAACAATGACACAACCTGTAAGAAATCGAAATGATGTAAGTACTTGTTCATTCAACTTTTGACCTATAATCCATATTGAGCTTGCAGAAACCACAATCAAATCTTCGATTTGTCAACGACAACCAGGTGAAAGAGACAAATTTAGCTGTCTAGCTCCATAGACCCCCATTTTTTTTAGCACTTATTAGTGAACGCCCCTAGCGGAACTGCAACAGATTGCAGGTACAATGGAGTTAATAGGGAGTGATCCGGCTCTCCGTAAACGGGCTCTGATAAAAACAATCCGCTGCCCTGTTTACCGAACACCGGCAATGCTACAGCGGACTTAAACTGCCACCTCATGGCGATAAGTTGTAATACATTTCACGCAGCTGCGTGAATCACGGAAATAAGGTGGCCACTTCTAAATGGGACCCACTGTATGTGGTAAAACAGCCAATAAATTTTTTCAAATGTGCTTCTAACCTGTTGTTAACATGGGAGCCGCAATAAAAACGGACACGCCACGCAGCTGACACGCTCACGCCCCTACCCTGTGTAAAACGGGCCTAAGTAGCCTGTTTAATATCCAAAGACAGCCATTGTACTTCTCAAGAGTTAATAACACAGAGTTAATAACATTACAGTGAACTGTTTGAGATGGGAGACCAAAAATAAATATGCGGTCAATAGTAACACGATTTCCTACGGTTATACAGTATTTCTTATGATGCCTACACAGCATTTCGCACGATAGTTTTTCTAGTAGGCCTATATAATGCTTTCGTTTAATGTGCACACGCGCATGATAGATATGTGTATCTATGACAGATGTATGTTTATCTTGCTGTTCTCTTCTCTTCTCTCTTTGCTGTTCTCTTCTCTCTTTCTTCTGTCTGTACCCGGCTGGCCTTAGGCAGATGGGTCCCTCCATATGAGCTGGGTTCTGCTCGAGGTTTCTTCCTGTTAAAAGGGAGTTTTTCCTTGCCACCGTTGCCTTCAGGCTTGCTCTGGGGGTTTCAGGCCGGGTTTTTGTAAAGCGTCTTGAGACGATTTGTATTGTTATTGACGCTATATAAATAAAATTGAATTGAATTGAATTGAATGATAAGACACAATTGATTGTGGCCATTCTCGAGATTTTTTTTTATCTGTTGTTAAGAGCTAGCCCGCTAGTCTGATAGGTGATTTTGGCTAGCTTCAGTAGCCTAAAGCAACGGTCCTTAAGTTGCTCAAAATATTCAACATGTAATCGATATTTGTATAGCCATGACATTTTAATACAAAATTAAAGAATTTGAAATGCCAAAATGCTTACCTTTTTTTCCTTGCGCCCGATTTTCATACCCCAAAACACTGTTGCGCTTGATAACGTGTTGTGATTAATAGACAAGAAAACATTTGACATTTTATTTTTAAAAATAGCACTCTCATGTCATTTTCAAAACATTGAAACGCCATGACACCTGGCTGTGAAACATGAAAACGCCATGAAAACGCCATGACACCTGGCTGTGAAACATGAAAACACCGTGACACCTGTGTCAGGCTGGGTCCTTAATCGGAGTCACTAGACTCATTTGAAGATAAGGATGGGGAGTCAGGGAAATTTGCAGTATATGTTTTGGGGTTCCTTGGACCATATGGATGAATGTTTGGTCTCTTTTTCTTGATGCCAGCTGCCCACCATCTTGCCACAGATTCTTGGCTTTGAAAGTCTGCAGGAGCACAACCCTGTGACTTGATGCGGAGGAGGTCTTCAATGGTGGATGTGTGCAGACTTAAGCGCCAGTCTCCCTGCATTCTCTTCATGACAGAGAACTGTCGCTCTACTTGAGAGGTAGAGACAGGGAACACCAAGATTATTTTTACAAGGTGTAGCAGGTTGGGGCACATGCTTCCCTTCTCCATCAGAAACCTTGACCATAGCGGGAGGAAAGTTTGGTCCTTATGGTGGCGCACTATGTCAGCTTTTGCTCTAAACCACTCCCTGTCTATCTCAGCCACATTGCAGCCATTTTTGGTCAGAAGAGGCTCAAAGTGCTTGCACAGATGATGTATCTCTTCGTCACCAAACTCCTCTAAGAGCTTTTCTTCTGTTGGGAAATTCACAGGATCAAACATCTCTGCAGCCAGGAGCACAGGATCAGTGGAGAAAGTAGAGAATCTCTTGCCAATGCATGCAATGATGTTCTCCACTGTGTCTTTCCTACGGTTACAGAAGGCTTCTGCAGTAACGTTGGAGCTTCTGATATTTACTCCATTGTATTGAAATCCCTCAGTGGTGGTGGTGAAAGATTCAAGGACTGGGCGGAGATAGGGACCTGGCTTCTCAGTTTGCTTACGCAGCGCAACCTGGGCAGCCAGGATCCTGGTACGCACACACGACAGAGGCAGTTGATCTCCTTGGAAATTAAGCGACAGTTCAGCCAGGTCAGATAAAAGATCCTGATACAGTGCCATATTAAGTACAAACTTTGGCGAGGTTAACTGCCGTAACAGTGCCCTTATCTTCTCCTTGTCTGGCGTAGCCTCGTCCTGTCTTTCCTGGAGGTGGGTGACAATGCTCCTGTAGTTTGTGGTGGCAAGACAGGAAATAGCCCTCCTCCTGTGGTCTATCCACCTGGTCCCCTGGGAGCGAGCTGGTTTAACTACATGCTCCTCAAGTTCCTCTCCGATGGCCTTCAGCTCTCTCCATTTTTTCGGGGGACGACGGTAGAGAGAGTAGAGTCTCATCAGGAGGTCATCGATCTTGGTCAAAGAAAAACAGAAAATGAGGCATTTATGAGACATTTTATTACACATTCTATTAGTACCTAGTAGTATTGTATGGGAGAACTAGTCCTACCTGTTCAAAGTATGTGCCCTTGAAGGCATGCTTCAGGCACAGTTCCAGTCTGTGGGCAACACAATGCACTTTGAGCATCCATGGCACACACTCTTGTAGTTTGGTAAGGACACCATTTGTCCTACCAAAGTTGACGGCTGCTCCATCAGCTGCTGTTGCAGTCAAGCAGCCACTCAGATCGAGGTCATTTTCTGCACACTTTTGCATTATGGCCTCGAAAACCCCATCAGCATCACAAGTTGTTGGCTCTGCAATACTTATAATAAATATGAAATACAAAGAAAGAAATGAAGAATTAGTTCTTCATACTTTTGATTAACTGGAAGCTTAATTACAATCACCCCAACCTATGTTGCATCATTACATCCTTTCTCCCAACTTTCCTGCCCTTTTCTACTGAATGTCACTATTGCAATAAAAACCATAAAATTACATGTGGAAAAAAACATTCAACAGAGACTATTTGTCTATATCAGACCTGGGCATGACACGGCCCGCGGGCCGTATACGGCCCTTTTGCTGACTCTGACCGGCCCGCGTAAAGCTTGTCATTTGTTCTCCACAGATCAGCCGGACAGAACTTTTTTTTTTTTTTTTTTTTTGCGTGGTGTCCTAAGTTAGCATGCTAATGCCGTGTTAAACATGCTGCTGTTATTTGGCTAACGGCCACTTTCAGTGTGTCTGTGTGTTAGCATGTATGTTAACTGACTGGTGTTTAGCTGCAGTGGTGGTGTCGTTTATAGTAAGCTTTCTGTTAGCCGTGTGTGCTACCGTGGAACAGTAGGCTAACAGATTTAGCTCGTTGTCTGCTAACTAGTCTGGTAACTGGTTACAAAGACGTAGTAACGCTGCTAACTGGTACATAGTTACTACGTCTTTGTGTCATAATCTCCGTTAACATATTTTAGTATTATTGGTCAACCGTATGAACTTCAGAGCGCCGCGCTGCCGTATCGAGACGCTGAGCGGTTGCCAAGGCAACCATGAGACTCTGACGAGTTTGTCAATAAAGTTGGGAGGAGGAGCTAATTGACGTTCCTGCTTGACTCACGCAAAATATCTGCGGGTCAGTTCTCATACATAGAAAATATTATCTTATGGTTTATGATGTTGAGTCGAATGAATGATCATTTATTTAATATACAGTAATATTAGCCAAAATAAATATTATGGTCATTTAAAAAAACAAATCATACTAATAGATTAACAGTTAATAAATACATTTTGTTTATATTTTAAAAGTTCATTGGTACAGATTTAAGATTTAATTAACTGCACTTAAGAGAATAAGAGAATGTGTTCATTGTTAATGAAGCATTTCAAGCTTTAGGTATGACTAATTGATTTCTTGATCATCTCTTTACTAAAAACACCAGCACAAAATAAAACATACCAACGCTGCGGGCACAGAATTGAGTTCAGCCTATTGGCACGGCCCTCCAAGATATTTACGGTTTCTCATGTGGCCCCTTGGGAAAAATAATTGCCCACCCCTGGTCTATATTATCCTTACCCAAGTAGTCTGATTCTGGGGGAGCCATGTTCAATAAGCTTTATGCTTATGACTTCTTTATCTGATGTTCCTTTGTCTGTGCTTCCATCGAACAGTAAGGAGCAGTAGAAGTGGGGTCAATGTTCTACCTCAAGCTTCTTGAAAATCCTTTTTTTTTCCTACATAAATTTTTGTGGGACATCAGTTTTCTGATACCATTTGAAACTGCAATAGCCCAACCTTGGGATGCTTTGTGGAGGGCATTTTTGTTACTGTTGTGATATACATTTGCAATGTATCACTGTTTCGTGTGTTTTCATTGTGAAATAATAATAAAAAAGATTTGAAACGAATATGAAATTTCCTTCCATTTGGATTACAAAGTTTTAACATAAACTATTAAACTTAATGCAATGCATATTTGTAAAAATGTGAAAAAAGTAATATGATTTATTTAATTGTACTAATAAACCCAAAGTGTTTCAGAACAACCAGGTTTATGTATTTATAAGCAAATAATCTTAAATATTAGGCCTAAATATTTTTGTACATGATAAACTGATTCACTGAACAATATCTGGCTTACAATTGTTTTGATGTGTTGTTGAATAGCTAACAATCAAACAAACAACAGTGTATCGTTGCCTCTTCAAACATAATTGACCACTCACCTCCTAAAAAAAGTGTCAATTTTTTTGCAGTTTGTAGCTGCATCTTCAAAGTTTTTTTTTTTTTTTAAAGGCACCTCTCCCTCCGTTGCTTACTTAGCATAATTTTCGCTGGGGGTAAATGAATAACAATAAATGTTAATGTTGTAATGTAGCCAGCCACCGGTGTTAGCCTACCTGTCTTAATTTTTATTTAACCAGAAAAAACCCATTGAGATAAATTCTCTTTTGCGATGTTGATAGGGTTGCCACCTTTCAGAAATAAAAATAAGGGACGCCCACCACGGCTTCTTGGGGCCATGACCACCACAGACTTGACTCCTGTGGGACAGGGGGCCCGCAGCAGTGCAGTTTTATTTTGTGCTGTTTTTGGTAAAGGGGTGATCAAGAAAGCCATTAGTCATACTTAAAGCTTGAAATGCTTTATTAACAATGAACACATTCTCTTATAAAGTGCAGTTAATTAAATCTTAAATGAAATCTGTACCAATGAACTTTTAAAATCTAAACAAAATGTATTTATTTGTTTATTTATTAACTGTTAATCTATTAGTATGATTTGTTGTTTTTTTAAATGGTCATATATAATACTATTGCATATTAAATAAATGATCATTCATAAACCACACATGTCAAATTCAAGGCCCATAACTGTATCAGGTAAGATATTTTATATCTATCAGAACTGACCCGCATGTATTTTGCGTGCATCAGGCAGGTACATCAATCAGCTCCTCCTCCCAGCTTTATTGACAAACTCGTCAGAGTCTCATGGTTGCCTTGGCAACCGCTCAGCATATCGGTACGGCAGCGCAGCGCTCTTAAGTTCATACGGTTGACCAATAAAAGCTCAAGCCACAACCATTAGAGCACTAAATACTAAAATATGTTTACTGGTACAGCATATAAGATGTAGCAGTTAGCAGACAACGGGCTAAATCTGTTAGCCTACTGTTCCACGGTAGCACACGGCTAACAGAAAACTACTATAAATGACAACACCACTGCAGCTAAACACCAGTCTGTTAGCATACATGCTAACATACAAACACACTGTGTCTCTCCACTGACGCTGTCCAGCCAAGGATGTGTCTCTTCCCACTCACGTCTGTATTTTTTTGCAAGCGTTTTCGTTTTTTGAGGACGTGGTCGAGTATCGGGGGTGTAGTGGACATTTTTAAAAGGCGCGGGTTTTGTGAGCAGCGCGCGCCGTGTGTGGTGTCTGTCTCTAGGCAACAGTGACAGCGCCACGCGCAGGCAGCCAGGTAGAGACCGGTACAGACACACAGAGGAGCAGAGTCCGGGGAGGCTTTTGATCATTATTGGATTATTTGATCATTATTGGATTATTTGATCGTGTTGGTTTAATACGGGATGCAACATTTAATTGCCAAATAAGAGATTTTTTTTTTTACGGGACAGGTGGCAACCCTAGATGGAGAACCCAAGACGGCAGCAGTTACACAAACAGCAAACATAGATTAAAAAGCGACTATGAACAGCCAGCACACATCAACAAACTGTAACTTATCAAAGTAGCAACACCAAGATCATAAATACATAAAAATTACACATTACGGCAGGAACAAGCAAACAAAAACTTGACAGCAAGCTAGCGCTGACGTTAATATTACAGGCTATGGTCGTTAAAACTGGGCCAACGTTGTAGTGATATAACGTTACTGTACAAGCAATTTAACGTTAACTAACTTATATGTTGAAATTCCTATCTTATTCGTTCGCTAGTTTATCACACTGTCTTACCTCAGTCCCGGTGACCTTTTCCCTCTCTTCTGTTCAGTCTCGCACCCAACGTCACGGCGTTGCGGACGCAAGATCGGGGTGGGGTGCATTTGATGAAGTCTCCTTGGCCGGCCGGTGATAGATTGGTGTCGACCTGTCATTATGCCCCCTCCGAGCGGTTCATGCCAGGCTCAAATCAAACCCACCACTGATGATGAACGTCATCAAAACACACTTTTTTTTTCTCAAAAGACGCAAGTGTCAAAGCTGTGGCGTTAACAGGAAAGAGGCAGACTAGAAAACCGCAAAACCAACTGGGGCAGTGCGGGCGGGGCATCAAGGCCACCGTGGCCTTAGGGCACATATTTTTTTCAAGGGGACAAGGCCAAATTGCCATTCACATAACAGTGGGGGAAACAACTCATGAAAATAATTGTTAAGTTAATATTTACCGTAATCCTCCTTTACCCATCCGACCCTGCACAGGCTCAACAACCACCATCTTCCCAACTGGACCTGGTTTTACACCCTGTGAAATTGTGATAAAATACATGTTGCTAAGAGTCTCAGCTGTGATAATGGTTGTATGTGTAATGGTTAAGGTTGGATAGATTCCGGGTGAAGTTTGGGGAAAAACTGACTGAAAATACTACACTCATAATTTGGAGAATTTATTAAACAGAGGTTTTAGTTTGCAGCTACTGGTACATACTATTGCATGACATACATCTATGCAAACTATCCCATATGAACCATGCTTTGCTATGGAACTTACTGCTGTTCGGGGTTTGTGCCATTGTTGCTCGGATTCTGTACAGCTGTGTACAGGAGGAACCACTGGCACACCCAGCTGGGAGAAGTGAGCTGTCTGGAATAATAGGGCAACTGTGTTGTTGCATGCATAGAGCTGTCCCCGCCACACATGAGCATCTGCACCGCACCATAATTACAGGATCTGTGTCCCTGAGGACCATCTGTCGATAGATCAGTCGTAATTACTCTATATGGTCATGTTGGACTTGTGAACTGTTGGCATGAATGTATCCTTCTTAAAGGTTGTATCAGCAATTTCTGGCCCAAAAAAGGCCCAAACATAAATTAGGGATGGCTCGATCTGATACTTCGGTATCGACCCTATATTGGTCAAAATTTCAGGATCGAATATTGGAAAAAATAACTATAGCCCATCCGATCCGATACCCAAATGCTCAACTTAACTTTGCGCGACATGCCGTAAACAGAGAGCAGCTGCTGCAAGCGTGTGTAAACAGAACCTCCTGACAGTGAATTAGCCTAGCGCTCTAGCCCTAGCACGCAAGGGAGAGAAAGGTAAAACAGCCAAATGCAACTTGTGCAACGCAAGTGTCTCAAGGGGTGGCAGCAGCACTGGACACAAGTGTTTGTGACAGTTATTTAATGTTAGCAGTCACTTAAAGCAGCTATATGTCCTATAGCAGGGGTGCTCATTACGTCAGTCGTGATCGACCGGTGCGGGTAGATCGCGTGCCATTGGAAAAAATAATATGTTTTAGATGTTAGTCTGGCTTAACAATTAACTGTTGCACCTCCAAAACACACAACAAGACAAACATTCACCTTTATTTATTTCTACTTCATATTTGCAACATACCCTCAGTTCAGCGGCACACATCCACAGCCATTAGGAAAGATTAGATGAATGTGATAATTTATGTTTGGGCCTTTTTTGGGCCAGAAATCGCTGATACAACCTTTAACACAGAAATAGATGTCTTTAAATGGAGTTATGAGAAGTGGTGTGCAGCAAGTATGGCATTATATTAAGTCATAAATAATGATATTTGGCATCCAAAGGCGCACACTGTAAACACAATCCCATTCAAACACATCATAATAAAACACACAGAAAGCAGTACGAGGCTTGAACAACTTAAGCAGCTTTTGGAAAAGCTTGAGCAGTTTTTGGAAGTCGAGCACATACAAAGCGATAACGAAGGTCAAAATGTAACATGACCATGATAAGCACAACACACAACTTGAACTCGAACCTTTTGGAACTGCTGAACTCGGAACTCTGACACAAATTACAAGTGCAGCCCTACATTTACACAATGAGGTTTTTCATGCTTCTTCATGGATCTGTAGCAGAAAGCCTGTACAGCGACTTCACTTGTGGCCCTGTCTTTGTTTAACACTAATGCCAATCACATATTAACACAATAAGAAGTTAGGAACATGCATGTAGGCGTACAGGACACAACATAGACATTTTCCGCCTAACACTAGAAAACAGTACAACACGCATATTCTGTCAGACCGAGATTGTTTATTAGCCTAGCAAGCCTAGCCTAACGTAAACTAACGTAAGCTAGCAAGCTAACGTAAGCCATAAAGTTTGAGATATATAGACTTACCTTCATATCCGTGGATGTATGAAGAGGCATACATTTTAAAGCCCTTCTCTAATTTGCTGGTAGGTGATTTGGAGGAGGACTTACAAAGGCGATGTACGTCCGTTATTGTAAGTTTCGGCAACTCTTAAAACATCTAGTGTAGAATAGCGCCATGTTTAGACCAGAAAAGACCAAGCCGCATAACTAAGGAAGTAGTTACTTGCAAGGAGCCAATTCTCCACTGGGCTGTGGCTCGCCATCAACGTCTCGATCCAGGCTCCAACATCCAGGTATATCAAAGGTTCAAAGAGGTCCAACAAAAAAACCTGACCTACAGTGAGTAAGGTCAGAGCATTCTTTTAGCTTTCAATCATGAACTATAGAATATAATTCATAACAAATCCTCATTTGATTAAACTGAACCATCATTGTAATATGATGTCCCAATATCAGAGATAATTATTGAAAAACCTCTTGTATGTTTAAGCATATCTCAATTAAAATGTAACACTAGGATAATTCAAATATGGCTTGATGTGCTCAACATGCACAAATAAAAGTGCTAAATCAACACATTCCACAGTCAAGTGTGTAACAATTATGCAAACCAACATATTACACAGCATTGGATTAAGTTTGCAGATTTAAAATATCAAGCTAATGGTTTAGCGTTGGTGAAACGGCATCTGCCATTGTGCTAGTTTGCATCTCAGCTAGCGCTCCGTGTGAGCTAGCGTTAGCGGCTAGCGCTTAGCATGGTAAAAACGATCGCTCACCGATGCGTTTTCTTCGTGAGGGAGACGTCGGGTCTCTCCGACTGCACTCCCACAGGTCCAGGGCTCCACACTGGATTATTTCGATGAATTTTTAATCCGTTTTAACGACTTTTATTTCACTATTTCCACGAGGTAGGTATCGTTCTCGACGCAAGGTCTGCTCTCTCTCCCTCCAGCAGCTCAAGGTGAAGTGAACTCTGTTCCGCGCAGGTCAGTAGTCCGAGCTTCTTCCTGATTGGCTGACAGCACGTCTCCAACCCATCCCCTTCAAAATAACTTTCTATTTAGTTTATCTTTATCTCAATTGAATTGCTTTTTAGATGATTATCAGTTTTTAATCTTTAACATTAATAACGTACTTCATGAACTTACTTTTCTAATATGAATTTAGCTCTTTTAATATAGATTTTTGACCTTACAACTGTATTGACTTTAAATGGTAGGGGAAAAAAAGCTTGGGCTGCCGACACGTCTTGTCCGTACTCGGACCAGGACTGCTAGCGCTAACAGCTAACAACCCTTAGACAAGGGGTGGGCAATTAATTTTCCCCAAGGGGTCACATGATAAATCGTAAATATCTTGGAGGGCCTTGCCAATAGGCTGAACTCAATTCTGCACCCGTAGCATTGGTATGTTTTATTTTGTGCTGGTGTTTTTAGTAAAGGGATGATCAAGAAAGCAATTAGTCATACTTAAAGCTTGAAATGCTTTACAATGAACACATTCTCTTATAAAGTGCAGTTAATTAAATCTTAAATGAAATCTGTACCAATGAACTTTTAAAATATAAACAAAATTTATTTATTTATTTAACTGTTAATCTATTAGTATGATTTTTTTTTTTTTTAAATGACCATATATAATATTTATATTGGCTAATACTACTGTATATTAAATAAATGATCATTCATTCGACTCAACATCCTAAACCACACATGTCAAACTCGAGGACCATAATTGTATCCGGCCTGCAATATAATATTTTATATCTATCAGAACTGACCCGCAGGTATTTTGCGTGCGTCAGGCAGGTGCGTCAATCAGCTCCTCCTCCCAACTTTATTGACAAACTTGTCAGAATCTCATGGTTGCCTTGGCAACCGTTCAGCATATCGGTACGACAGCGCGGCGCTCTGAAGTTCATAAGGTTGACCAATAATACTAAAATATGTTAACGGAGAGTCTGACACAAAGACGTAGTACCGATGTACCAGTTAGCAGCGTCACTATGTCTTTGTAACCAGTTAGCAGACCAGTTAGCAGACAACGGGCTAAATCTGTTAGCCTACTGTTCCACGGTAGCACACGGCAAACAGAAAACTTACTATAAATGACAACATCACTGCAGCTAAAAACCAGTCTGTTAACATACATGCTAACATAAAGACAAACTGAAAAGGACCGTTAGCCAAATAACAGCAGCATGTTTAACACGGCCAGAGAACGTCTAATATGGGGAGAAGTTCCACTCTCACTGAACTTCCGGCTTCTGAACTGGTTGCAGTTCCACTCTGGTTCCATATGAGGGCGCTCTCAGGACGAGTGCAGAATGAATGGCGGTCTATGGAGCGATACCCCTCAAAATCCACTTTTCTCAGGATATAATTTTTTGTGCAGTAATTTGAATATTGTATTTGAAAGGAGATGCAAAGAAATGACACATTGCTGGGTGTTAGATTTTTTAGAGTCACTTTAGTGACTTTAAAAAGTATTTTAAAATGTCAATGACGTCATACACATCGTACGACCAGATACTGCTTTACGGCAATCCTTCAGTCACTGCTTTGGTGCTTTCGCGCTCTGCACTTTCTTTTCTCTCGAGGCATGGACAACACAGCTGACACGGGTAAATAATCGTGCTAGAAGAGTTTCTGTTTTGTTGTTTTAAAAGACCGGGCCGAAAAAAAAAAAACTTGGGCGAAAAAGTCCGCCTTAACATTCTGGTCCTGCTTCGGATGCCACGATGCCGTCAAGCGGGATCTGGTCGTAATCAGTCCTTCACTGACCAATCAGCGTTCATTAGCACAATGCTAGCGTGTTATGGGCAACAACAACTCAACCTGTAAGAAAACGAAAGGACATAAGTTCCCGTTCATTCAACTTTTGACCTATAACCCATGTTGAACTTGCAAAACCTACAATCAAATCTACAATCAAAACGACAATCGGATGAAAGAGACACATTTAGCCGTTTAGCTCCATAGAGTCCCATTCATGTTGCACTCATGGCGATCGCCCCCAGTGGAAATCTGGTGGAACTGCAACCAAAATTCGTTACAATGGGACTTAATAGAGATTTGGAAGGCTCTCCGTAGACGGGCTCTGACACGGCATTAGCATGCTAACTTACGCAAAAAAAAGTTTTGTCTGGATGATCTGTGGAGAACAAACGACAAGCTTTACGCGGGCCGGTCAGAGTCAGCCAAAGGACCGTATACAGCCCACGGGCCATGTCATGCCCAGGTCTGCCTTAGACGGTAACGTAGGGTTGAAGTGCTTCGTGGTTTGCAAACTCTTTTATTTTGCACATAAACTTTTGCAACATTTTTTGCAACAAAAACTCATTTTGCAAAAAAAGCTCATCAGTTCTAGCAACGTGCTTTCATCCGATTCCTCCATTTTGGTAGCTGTTAGCCAGATTTTTCCGTCACAGTTTTAAAAAAACAGTCAATGACAGAAAATATTTGGTTAATGCGACCCCTGACCTTAAGTCACTTTTCAAATCAGTAACAGCAATCACTTTTTATGACAGCACTGCACTAGCAGTGAGCTTGTGTCTGATCCACATTGGTGCGGACAAATGAGTGTAACTTTATATACAATTCATGCTACATGCTAACTACATGCCTACTACATAGCTAACTATGCTAACTACACACATCAGCCAATTACGCGCCTAGTATTTTTTAAGTTTTTTAATAAGTTTCCAAACAATTTTCAAGTTTGACTTTTCTGATAGTTCTGTGTGACAATCCATCTGGGACATCAGATTAACTAAGCTTTCATTCCTACGTTATTGTGGAAACTGGGACCGTTTTCCAGCCAGGTTAGTTTGTTTGTTGTGAAGACAACATGAGCTTAGCCCCTTTAGAGGATGGCTCAGCTCGTTTGCTGTCTCTCTCCGGAGCAACTTGTTGGACCAATACAACTACACTTGTGACTATCTAACCAAACAGTTTACCAGGGGGGTATTCCATCAACGTGGCTAAGAATTGCCAGACTTAGGTGTAAGCTTGAAGCTTGACTAAGCTCCACTTCCCAATCTAGCTTCAAGTCGTTCCATCAAGTGAAATCAGCTGGCTCCACCTGACGCTTAGTCAAGCCTCACCTGTTAAGTCTCAACTTGTGCACGCCCACAGGGAAAATAAAAAGCCCATTATAGTCGAGTGCCGAACACTGTCAAAAATGCCGAAAAGCAAGGGAAAGCGTGCAGAAATATTCTCTGCAGCGGAGCAAACCCTCCTCATGGAGGTATATGAGGATTACAGCCATGTAATCCGAAAGAAGGGCAATACCGCGGCAATCAATAAAGCGAGGGATGTGGCGTGGCAGAATATTGCCGACAGGCTGAATGCGTAAGTGACAAAGAAAATTAAGTATTTCAGCATCATCATGTTATATAAATCCCCCATCAAAGGGACAAAATATATGTAGACAATAATCTACCAATTGATTTCTTGATGGTTTTTGTTTTAAACTAATCAATTATGTGGACCTATTAATGCAACCAAATCCCTAAAATTAAAAGGAAAATCCCCAAAGAACAAAAAGACAGCCCTAATAAGTAACATTCATATGAACATAATTAAAATAGCAGTATTGTTTCACTGCAATTTATGTGAAATTCTCCTTATTTTATCATTTGGCAGCCCTAGTAGTAATGTTAGAAAGTGATATTCATCACATTTATCAACTGATTGTTATGCAAATCGATGGGATAGCTTTAATTTATTTCCTGCATGGCAATTGCTCTGTTTAATTGTATAGAATTTATATCATTTTCATTTAAGCCTGTCATTTTTACATGCTGTATTTGTGCTACTTCTGTATTTTGTCCCAGATGCTATATGTTGAATTGTTGTATTTTCATTTTATTTTATGTAAAGCACTTTGAATCACCTTGTGCTAAAATGTGCTATATAAAGTTGCCTTGCCTACATTTTTGATAATGATAGGCTACATTTAATCAAAGTATTTTACATGACTGTCACAAACCTGCAATTGCATAGAATGTCTCCTTGATCCGCTGTGGGTCATGATGGCCAGGGAAGGTGATGTAGATATTAAGGAACTGCTTCAGGGCTAGGTAGACTGCTCTTACCTGTAATGTGTTTGCTCTGTGTCATGTTTAATGTATAAATATGAAAGATAACTATGGAAATTACTTTATTCAAATAAATATATTACTTCATTGCCATCTGTCTCTGTTTCCAATTAGTCATGGCCTATGACAATATGACATCATGGACACCCCCATGTGATCATCTCAACTCCTTTGCATAATATGTGGCGAAATAATCACAAAATGAATAGAGGACATATAATTGTTACCTCTCTGCAAACAGTTGCCTTGCTTAACTTCTCAGCATCACCAACACTGTAGAGAAAAGAACCGCAGTGCAATACAGACTGACTGCACAGTGGTCAGAGACTGGCTGCGGCGAGTGACCCTCATAATGTGTGGTTCAAGCAAACTGCATAAATACACAATGCTTTGCCTGCTGAACCGGTACCTCTCCCACAGGTACGCATCTGT